>NC_058105.1:30535000-35535000 GCF_020171115.1 Neogale vison
ATGAAATAACTGAGACACAATTAAGAACACATTAAAAAGGACATAAGGTTGAATTGCATGAAATAAATTTAAATGGGAAACTCCAACCCAAATGACCGCCGTATGTAGATCCTGGAAGTGTTTCAACCATAATGAGTTTGGAGGTGATTCTACAAAGCCGATGTGGTTTATTTTTATGAACTAACATCCGGGTGAGTCTCACCCCGATTCAAGAAAACTAGATGCATACAGAATTTAATAGCACTTATATATTTTATATACATACATATATGCATACATATACATACACACACTCTCTCTCTCTCTCTCTCTAGTATACTCCAGTGGTTATGGTTCAGGTAAACACTGCATCGGGTCAGGAACAGGCAACCACTTCAACCGCTTTTTACCTCTTAGGTCTTTCTGGGAGTTTGGTCTTCACTTCCAGCAAGAAATCCGGACATGGCTTCACTAGTCGCCCTCCTCCTGGGAGAAGGACCACCTTCCTTCACCCGGTGATACTCACGGACACTGGGGGAGTCTGCTCAGCTGATCCAGTCAGAGCGCTCACTGTAAATTAAATGGAGCTGAATCAAGCCTGAGGCTTTAGGACCACTGCAGACACGAACGGCCTCCCCTGGCCTTGGGAGATCAACTTGACCAAGCAAACTCTCTCGTACTTTCTTCTCTGAGGCTCCCACAACTCCAGGCAGAATCAGAACCCGGGATGGGGGCCAGAGGTGTTTAACCTGGAGGCTCCTCTTCTGTTCACATGGAGTGGGACTTCAGGGACAGAAGCAGAAGGGAGCATGGGTGTTTTGTTTTGAGGGACGAGGGGGGAAAAGGACAGTAAAGGAGAAACGGGAGTATGCCTGCCCTGACTCCTCTCCCGGGAGAAAGCGAGCCCTCTGCCGCATGGAAGAGGGGCTTCAGTGATCACTGTTCAGTCCGTTACAGAATTAGAACATAAGCATCACTCCTACATTCCCTGAGTGGGATGGGAAGTTAATGGTCATCTGGGACCCGGGGAAGGCCACAGAGGCCATGGCCAGCTGCCCCATATCCCAGTCTCCCTTGCAGTTAGGTCAGGGTTAGGTGATGAGTTCCTGTCACTGAAATGCAGGCAGACGTGACGGGCATCCCCTCTCGGATGAGGCAATGAAGGTGCGTGGGCTTTCAGCTGTCTTTCTCTCTCCCATGGTGCCCTTCAAGTTCATGGGCTCCCGATGGCATTGCTACATGACAGGAAAGGGCCAACCAGTCTGCAAAATACCCTAAGACACCCAAAATTCGTTCGATAGCTCATGAACTCTCTTCCTGGGCACCCGTCACCTCCTGCCACTTCCCATTTTCCTACCATCACTGGACACAAAGCGGGCTTAGAGCCTCTACATCAGAACTTCCTCACGGATTCGGGCTGCCATCAAAACCAAATAAGAGAAAAGTGAGGGGAAAAAAAAGACACAACCAAGTTTCTCTTTGTCAAGACCATCTCAATCCCTTGAGGGACCAGGTTCCATCCACTTTTTAAAGTTTAGAATAGAAAGACCAGAAACTTCCCTCATTCTGTGCTTCTAAATCCTCGAGATGCCAACAAGCCAGCAGGGTTAGCTAGCATAGGCTGAGAGGCACAAGGCTTTAAAGCTTGAACCAAAAGGGCTGGGGACGATTTCGCCTTGGCACCCCCCTCATGGAGGAGGGAAGACCTCTTGGCCATTTTTCACCAGGACCCGCAGAAAGCTCTACCTTTCAGAACACGTCCTCCCTGAGATGACGGGGACCCCATGTATGATGGCCTATAGCCGATGACCAAAAGTTGGTCTTGAAAAGCGTATCTGTCAAAGGCAAGGTCGCATGATTGGTGTAAGTTGGAGAAATTACACGTGCCCATTTTTTTTCTTGAACTAGGACTTAAGGAAAACTGGGATGTGTCCAGCCCCTGTTGATTAAGAAGGCCGGTCTGGTGGCTAAGGGCTCTCCAAAAGCCACGGCCTGGCTCATCTGTAAGCTTGCCCCTCACTCTGCAGCTAGAATCTGGTTCTGTTGGGAAGGGAGAGCCAGAAAAGTCCCTACTCTCTGACCCAGAAGGCCTCTTCTGAGCATTGCCCAATGCTCTGTTATACAACACGCAAAATAAATAATCAACTTGAAAAGTCAGGCAGCCAAAGCTCTGCTCAAATAATAAGCCCTTTTACAAGCTGCTTATCACCTGCCAAATTCAGCTCCAGAGGAACACCGGGAACTCTAAATTCTACTGTTCGCATTAACTGCTTGGGGGAAATGGACAAGCTTCAATGGCTTTATTGGTTTCCTCAGAGACAGAGGCATAGAGGTTTTCATCCTCCAGCTCCCTGCCCTTGACCTCAATCATTTACGTATGGCTCCCTTCCCACCATCTCTGCAAGGTTCTCTATCACAAGCACGAGCTAGAAAGGGGTCCTGGCCTTTTCTTAGAAAACATATCACTCTTTCCATTCCCTCTCACCCGACCTCATTGGGGTGAGAAAGGGAAGAATATAAATGCCAACCTTTCCAGAAAGCTCATGGGGAGGGAGCATGCGAAAGGGCAGGAGAGACTCTCTGTTCCTCTACTGGCCTCTGTACAAGCTGACTTGAGAGCAGGGACTAAGCTTTAGTCCTCTTGGCATCTCGATGGTCTAGTACATTCCCTGAAACATCATAGGTGTTCAATAAATCATGTACTTAACAGGAAGATTAATAGTAAGTGTAGTTAACCCTTGAGCATTCAGGAACTCTGTTTAACTTCCCATAGTTCTTTCTCACTTTCTAGTCGAGGAAGCCGAGGCGCTGATAGGTTAATAAGCGAATAAGTGGCAAAGCAATGATATGAACCAGGTGAACAGGCTCTAGAACCTTCGTCCTTAACCACATGAACTGGTACACAGGAATAAGTAAGTGAGATGTTAAAAGGGCTCTCCACATACGAAAGCACGGAACAGGAACCGACTTTGATTCAGAAACCTGGTTTATTCACACAAAAACTTATTAAGCACCTAGTATACTATGCCGGACCTGCTGCTATGAATTAGTGGCGCAAAGCTAAAGGCACGGTCGCATCCCTCGAGAAGAGAGACAAGTACCAAGGGCGTACTGGGCACTGACCACATGCCGGGCGCTATGCTAGGTGCTTCACATGTGTATCAGCTTCTGTAATCCTGGCAAAACCCCAACGAGGGGAATCCTGGTCTTATTACATTGAGATGAAGTGGGTGAGAAACTGAGGCCCAAGGAGAAAAAATGGTTATGGTAATGTTGAGAAGAAAAGGATTCATCTCGCCTGAGAGGGGGCTCCGAGCAGGCTCCGCCCAACAGGGGGCGGGGCCTTGAAGACCAGACAAGAGGAAAGAAATTCACATCCAATGGTACACGGAGGCCAGGAAAACTCAGCCACGTTTCCAAAGCCATCACAACCAAAACACGGAGCTAAGCGGCGAGCCCCATACCATGCCATGTTCTGAGACTGAGGGGACTTCTTACCCGGGACCGAGGAAAGACTTCGTGGAACTGAGACCTGAATGTTTATGTCCGTTTTCCCACTGCGTTCAAGCTCTCCCTGGGGCTTAGCCATCCTCACCGTATCTGTAGGAAGTTCTTTTCCTCTTCCTTCTGTGCAATAGGCAATGTTTCTGGAAGGGGACCCCCACGCCCATTTTAGTATAACTGAAGCCAGATCCTCCAAGGTTGGCAAAGGAGGCCGCAGTCACCACGGGGGCCACTTGGAACAGCGACAGCTCATGGCTCTGTTCTGTTTCCCACACTCGGAGACACTCTCTCCTTTGCTAAGCACAGAGGTTCTAAGTCCAGGTCCCTTAAAGGCTGTCCAGGGGTTTCCCTAGTCTGTTCTACTCAGACCTGCTGACGACTTCCCTTCCCTCACCCTCTGGCTTCTCTGAGGACGGCTGGCTGCCAGGCCAAGACATGCCGGTGAATACGGACAAGTGAACTCCAACAACCAGTGAGTACTCTGGGGGCAAACTTTCTATTCTTCCCATGCTAAGGACCCCCTCGAAACACCCCCCACACGGTTCCAGTGACTGCCCCACTTCCCTACTCTTCTTTACAGCACGACTCTTCACGAGGCTTCTCTACATCCCTCGTGGACAATCTCCCTCCTCCCCCTTCTCTCTTGAATCCACTCCCATCAAACTTCCGCCCCCTGAGATGGCTGTGATCAAGGCCCCGAGGTTGCTGAAGTCCACCGAGAATTCTCAGCCCTCCTCTTGCTTGGCCAAACGGGGATGCTTTCCGTAGTTGATCAGTCCTTCTTCCCCGAAGAACCTTCTTCGCTTGAATTCCATGACATCACTGTCTTCTGGTTTTCCGTCTGCCTTGCTGGCCTCCTTGGCTTGTTGCCGGTCTCCTTGGCTTGTTCCTCCTCGTCTTGCTAACCTTTCAATGTGGGAGTGCCCTGGGGCTGGGTCCTTGGTCCCCTTCTCTTCTCTAATTGTTCTCAGTGTCTTCTGGTGTCTTCTTATCATCCATCTCAGGACTCTGAATACTATCTAGAAGCCTAGGACTAAAAGATGTTCATCTCCAGCCCTAACCACTGCTATGAATGCCAGGCTCAGACAGCCTACAACTTCCATAGCTCTGCTTACATGTCTAATGGGCATCTCAAATTTAACATATCCAAAGGTTAACATCTGATATACCTCCAACCTTGTTCTTCCCACAGTATTTTTTTTCAACAATTTATTTAAATTTTTCAAAACTCAGTTCAAGTCACCTGGGTGGCTCAGTCAGTTAAGAGTCTGCCTTCGGCTCAGGTCATGATCCCAGGATCCTGGGATGGAGTCCCATGTTGGGCTCCCTGCTCAGCAGGGAGTCTGCTTCTCTCTCTCCTTCTGCCCCTCCCCCCTGCTCATGCTATCTCTCTCTCTCTCAAATAAATAAAGTCTTAAAAAAACAAAACAGTTCATCCATTTCTCCTACCCCATCCCTGCCTCTGGCTACCACCAATGGGTTCTCTGTATCAATGAGCTTAGTTTTTTTTTTTAAGACTTTATTAATTTATTTTCCAGAGAGAGAGAGCACAAGTAGGGGTAATGGCAAGCAGAGGGAGACACAGAGCAGGGGGAGCCCAATGTAGGACTTGATCCCAGAACCCCGGAATCATGACCTGAGCCAAAGGCAATCTCTCTCTCTTTTTTTAAAGATTTTATTTATTTATTTGACAGAGAGAGATCACAAGTAGGCAGAGAGAGAGAGAGGAGGAAGCAGGCTCCCTGATGCGGGACTCGATCCCAGGACCCTGAGATCATGGCCTGAGCCGAAGGCAGAGGATTAACCCACTGAGCCACCCAGGCGCCCCCAAAGGCAATCTCTTAACCAACTGAGCCACACAGGTGCCCAATGAGCTTAGTTTTTCTTTTTGTTTGTTTTTAGAGTCCATAGAGAAATGAGATAATATGGTATTTGTCTTTCTCCGCTTATCTTATTTTACTTAGCATAATGCCCTCAAGGTCCACCCATGTTGTTGCAAATGACAAGATTTTATTCTTTTCTATGGCTGAATAACATTCCATTATATATTTATATATTCCATATATTTATACATGTGTATATATGTAATACATACAATATTCCACTACATGTACGTGTGTATGTGTATACATACATATATATGTCTACACATACACACACACAAATTTCTTTTTCCATTCACCCATCAATGGACACTCAGTAGTTGCCATATCCTGGCTACTGTAAATAATGATGAAATGAACATGAGGTGCATCTATCTTTTCAAGTTAGTGTTTTCATTTTCTTTGAATAAATACCCCAAAGTGGGCTTGCGGGTTCATACGGTAGCTTCATTTTAATTCTCTGAGGACTCACCATACTGCTTTCCATAATGGCGGCATTGTGCGGGGGTTCCCGTCTCTCCGCATCCTCGCCAATACTTGTTATTTCTTGCTTTTTAATACTAGCCATTCTGACAGGTGTGGGGTGGTAGCTCACCGTGGTTGTGGTTTGCAGTCCCCTGATGAGGAGTGATTCTGAGCGTATGTTCATGTGCCTGTCGGGCATCCGGATGTCTTCTTCGGAAAAAATCTCCACTCAGATCTAAAGGCAATTTTTAATCAGATTGCCTTTTGCTACTGAGCTGGATGAGTTCTTCATATATTTTGGATATTAGCCCCTTATTAGATACGTGATTTGAAAATATTTTGTCCCATTCAGTAGATGGTCTTTTAATTTTGTGAATGGTTTCCTCTGCTGTGCAGAAGCTTCTCAGTGTGATGTCATCCCCCATATTTATTTTTGCTTTCATAGCTTTTGTTTCTGGTGCCAGATTCAAAATACTCGTCACCAAGACCTACGACAAGGAGCTTATGACCTGTGTTTTCTCCTAGGAGTTTTATGGTCTCAGGTCTCACATTCAAGTCTTTAATCCATTTTGAGTTAATTTGTGTGTATGGTGCTAAGACAGTGGCCCAGTTTTATACTCTGGCATGTGGCTGCCCAGTTTTCCCAGCACCATTTCTTGAAGAGCTCTCCTTTCCCCGCTGCATATCCTTGCTCCCCTTGGCTGTATACTTACTGACTGTACAGGCGTGGGTTTATTTCCAGGCTCTCGATCCTGCTCCATGGATCTGGATGTCCGCTTTTATGCAAGTTCCATACTGTTTTAATCACTATAGCTTTGGAACATAATAATATAGAAATCAGGGAGCATGATGCCTCCAGCTTTGTTTTTCCCTCTCAAGGTCGCTTTGGCTACCTGGGGGTTTCTGCAGTTCCATACATGTTTTAGGATTATTCATTCTGTTTCTCTGAAAAATGCTGGTGGAATGTTGGTAAGGATGATGCTCCATCTATAGATTGCTTTGGGGAGTACTGACATTTTAACAATACTGATTCTCCCCAGTACATCAGCATGGAAGAGCTTTCCCTTTGTGTCTTCACTTTCTTTCAAAATGGGGCTTCTGATATACTTCCAACCTTGTTCTTCCCACAGGCTTTACCAATGCAACTCCATCCTTCCAGCTGCTCAGAACAAAAACCTTGGCAACATCCAGAACAGAAATGCTGTGTTACACAACTCCAGAGGGCACCAGCCACATTTATTCAATGCTACTGGTGTTATGCAACATGGTGACCCTGTTTCCCTTCATTCCTCTTTCTCCAACATCCTACATCTGATCTGTTAGCAAATTCACTTGGCTCTACCTTCGAAATACACCCCTAAACCCAACAACTTCTCCCTAGTTCCATAGCTATCAGACTGGCCCAAGCTTGTGCCCTGATGACTTCTTATCCAAAAACACAACTAGAGCGATTCTTTTAAAATATGTCAAATCACATCACTCCTCTACTCAAAATTCCCCACTCCTTCCCATCACACTCCAGGAAAAAGTCAAGATTCTTACAATGGCCTATAAAGCCTTGAGTTGTTTTTCTTGCTTTGATATTTATCCCTATCTATCCTATGTATTTTATGTGTTTATCTCAATGGATTATCTGTTGCCCACATAGGAATATAAGCTTTGTGAGTCAGGAACTTAGTGTGTTTTGTTCACAGATGAAGCCTCGGTGTCTACAATAATATCTGATACAAAGTACATGCTCATGCTCAATATATATTTGTAGATGACGGGGCACCTGGGTGGCTCAGTTGGTTAAGCCTCTGCCTTCGGCTCGGGTCATGATCCCAGGGTCCTGGGATCGAGCCCTGCATCGGGCTTCCTGCTCAGCGGGGAGTCTGCTTCTCCCTCTCCCTCTGCCTGCTGCTCTGCCTACTTATACTCTCTATCTGTCAAATAAATAAATAAAATCTACAAATATATATATATATATTTGTAGATGAAATAAATGAAACAGGTTACAAAGACGGAAGTCTTTACACAAGGGCCAGAATCATACCAAAACAGAACATAACAAGTGAAATGCCACTTGAGTAGCCAGCTAGTGCTGGGACCAAGTCAAATCTCGGGAGATGTTCAGTTCCAATCTCTTACTGTTTGTTTTTCCATCGCTTTGGTATTTTACCTGAAGAAATGCACCTATATGTAGTAACGAGCGCCCCCTGGTGGAAGCAATCCACCCAAGCAATGGAAAAGAAAATCCTAGAACAACAGACTTGAAATTGTAAAGGAGACCCTTGGGGACAAAGGAAGTGACTCCAACAATTCACAGAGAAAGTGCTCTATAGAAACAAGGGGAGCTAAAGATTCAATTTAAAGTACATGGGTGTGGGGGTGGAATCAACTTATTTTACTGCTGAACCTTTTCTGCAACTAAAAATGAGAAAAAAATAATTCAAGGCAAGCTGAACAAGGTTTAAGTGCCTACTCCCAAAGAATTTTTAATGCGGTAGAAGAGAGGATGTAAGTCATGCATACAAATAAGTACAAAGCAATGAATATGGTCGCGGATGAGGGACTAGGGGGCAAATAAGAGGAATGAACTAAGAGCTATGACTTACCCAGGAAAGAGAAGTATAGCTTTGGGCTGAGTAAATCCAGGAAGACAACTTGGAGGGGGTGGTTCTGGAGCTGAGCCTTGAAAGACAGACAAAATTTTAATAAGAGAGCATTCCAGGTACAGGCCTAAATGTAGGGAAGGGCACAGCATGTGGAAACCCAAGCAGGCCAACAGGGCTCTGCAAAGGTCACAGTCTGGGTGACAGCACAATTCAAACCCCTCCTTGAAAAGGGCAGAGACAGATTCTCAAGAGGAAAGCCCTTGGCAGAGGTAAACACAGGAAGGGACCAAAGAAATCCCCTCCCTTTTCCTTGTTCTCCCTTGGATGAGAGGAACACTATTAAAAACTATGGGGGAAAACAAAGATAAAATGCAAACCCCATGATAAACTGTCCAGCTTACATACCAGAGGATTCTGAATCCACAATACTGAGGGGCTCCTGGGTGGCTCAGTGAGTTAAGCGTCTGCCTTCAGCTCAGGTCATGATCCCAGGGTGGCTCAGGTCACTTCACTTTCAACTTTTCTTTTGAAACATTATAGACTTACCCCCAACCAAGAAAGTTGCAAAACTAGTATGAAGTGTCCTCCTATACCCTACCCAGATTTCCCATTTTTTATAACCATCTTACATATATTTATATTACCATTTTATCGAATCACAGTACAGTATTACAGACCGAGAAGTTAATGCTCATGCAATACTATTATTGATACACGTATTTTTTCCATTTGTCCCACTGTCCTTTTTTCAGGTCGGGATCACAGATGTCTTCTTTGACTCCTTTTAACCTGGGAGAGTTCCTTGGTCTCTTTTCATTACCATGATGCTTTTGAAAAACACTAGTTGGTTTCACTTTGGGGTTTATCCAATGGCTCATCAGGACTCCATTTAGGCTATGTGCGTTCCCAAGAGCACTACAGAAATGACGGCGTCTCCTTCTCGGTGCATGGATGGTTCTGGCCTGAAATAGTTATTACCGTAGCGCTTGCCGAAGAAGTTTCTAGTCCCATTGTTCTTTCTACATTTTATTAATTGGAATTAATTAATTTTATTAATAATTTTCTACATTTTAATTTATTGATTGGATTAATTAATTAATTGCTTTGCCTTCTCCCTCATTTGTTTATTTACTCAGTTATTTCTTTATATTCACATGGACTCGTGGATGCTAATTTTACTCTCCGGGTTATGATCCATTACTACCATTAATTATCTTGTGGCTTGTCACAGAGTTCACCATTGGAAACCCCTTCAAAGTGACTCCCGCATCCTCCTGGCATGTCGCCATTATTGCATGGACACTGTCTTACTTTCTGGCAGAAGAAGACATTCCAGGCTCTTCTTCTAGTCTCCCTGCCCCAGCCTGGGAATCAGCCCATTTCTCTGAGAGTTCTGGTTCCTTTTATTTGGAGAATGGTGTTTTGAAACCCAGATCTGAGTGCTAGGTGTGCTCCCCGGTTTTGGGGTGTCGCTGCTTCCAGGCCTTCTAAGCAGACAGAGCTAGGAGATATATGCATATCCACAAACCATTCTATTTCTGTATCTGTCTCTGGGTGGGCGGGCGCACGCATACAAAATGACGCATGGTGCGTTCATGCCGATAACCTCTGATCTCCACCAGTCTGTCTATTCTTCCATGTAACTCCTTCCTCCGACAGAGTAAAAGGTGGTTCTCATTACAATAGATCACTTGCTCGAGACTAGAATCTACATAGATTCAGAATTGCCAACCCGTAGCCCTGGGGAAAACAAAGCTACTATCTGGTGAACGGGATTTCTGTTCTGTTTGGGGGTGGGGGACGGTCTTCACCAACAGGGGTTCTGAAGTGTGCCCCCTGAACCAGCAGCATCAGCTTCATCCGGGAACTTGTTAGAGATGCAAATACTGAGCTCCAGCCTCGGCCTACCCTACCGGATTACGAATGCTGGAGGGGAGGCCATCTCCCAGAGTCCCCCCAGACAGCTCCCTAACCATCTCCCCAGAGTCCCCTAACTCTGATGCACACTGAAGTTTGGGAACCACTACTGGAGAACACAAAGTCAAAATACTCTTTTCCGAAGTTCCCATCCCCCCCTGTAAATCATCAATCTCATTAGTTTTTGGTTTCTCTTTACACACAAGGAGCATTGGGTTTTCCGTGGCTCCCGTAACAAATTAGCACAAATTTACTGGCTTAAAATGCCATGAATGTAAGATATTACAGTTTTGAAGGTCAGAAGTCCAAACTGAGATTCATAAGGCTAAGCGTCTAGGTGTCAGCATGGGCTGTGTTCTTCTGGGGGGCTTTTGTTTTTAAGGATTTTATTTGTGAAGGAGAGAAAGAGAGAGAGTGAACACAAGCAGGGGGAACGGCAGGGAGACGAAGAAGCAGGCCCCCCAATGGACAAGGAGCCCAATGCGGGACTCGATCCCAGGACCCCCGGGACCATGACCTGAGGCGAAGGCAGATGCTTAACCGACTGAGCCACCCAGGCGTTCCCCTTTCTGGGGGCTTTAAGGAAGACGCTGTTCCCCTTTCTTCCCAGCCTCTATGCGCTGCCTACATTCCTTGGCTGCAGCCCCTTCTGTCTTCAAATCGTTCTGGCAGGGAGCCCTGCTTCCATGCACACATTCCCTCCCTCCGACTCTGCCCCTTGTGCCTTTCTCTCACAAGGACCCTTGTCATCCTATTGAACCCACCAGGGTAATCTCCTCAGGTTTCCATCCTGAGTCACACACGCAGCGTCCCTTCTGTCATATAAAGCCGCACAGTCATAGTTCTGGGGGTTAGTATGTGAGCATCTTTGAGAGGCGCCATCATTCTCCCACATAGATTGTTTTTTTAAGTTTCTAAAAACACAGAGTGACCGATCTTCATATCCTTCTTACAATCACTAAAGAGCTTCCCTCTCTTCTCAGAAAGAGCTCAGCCTCTTGACCCTGCCAGCCTCCTTCGCCTCCTTCCATGTTCTTGACTGTGCCACATCCTTGACGGCTTTCAGCCTTCGCATGCACTCTTCGTCGGCCTAGAATATTCTTTCCCCAGTTCCTCTCGTGGTTGGCTCATTCCTCCAGCCTCATCTCAACTGTCACCTCTCTGAAGAAGCTATCTCTGATCACGAGACAGGTAAGAGCCCATCTCAATGACTGTGATTTAGCCTGTTTCTTTTCTTTATCACTGACGCCGGTCTGTAATACATGACGTATCGGTTTGTGACCCATCTTCCTCACTAGAACGTAATCTCCATGAGGATGGAGACGCTGGGTATCCCTGTACATCCCTAACATCTAGCATAGTCGGCGCACAGCAGATAGTCCGTAAGTGCTGACAGGGTGGATGAAGGCTGCTCTAGTGTGGGTGGCCAGTGGAGGACGAGTGTGTTGCTGGTCCAAACAGAGCACACAGAACGATCCATGTGAATCCCTGTGACTCTTGGTACAGCCGATGCAGACTTTCACTGTGCCCAGTACAACCCAAACAAGTTCCTATCTGTCATGCATTCCTTCGTTCCTCCACAAGTATGCACTGAATAGCTAATATACACACGTTTGAGCCACACAACAATACAAGGAGATACTGTTACCATTATCCCCATTTTACTGACAGGAAGACTGAGGTTCAGAGAAGCAGCGTGGTTCAGCGAAGCAGCGTGGCCGAGGAATCGCAGCTAGGGAGCTACTATGTGCTTCTATATGCTAGGCTTTACGCTGGGCTCAGGCTACTCCAGGGAATGAGCGAACATGGTCCTTGCCCTCTCTGGTGGACAGTCTGAGGGATGAATTCACGCTTACAGGGGGGTGTGCTAAGCATTATGATCAGGGTCTGCTAAGGGTGCTGTGGGAGCACTGGCCTGGGACAGTGAAATCAGGGTGAGGTGTGAGAGGAGGCTTCTGGGAGGAAGAGGCACTTGAACTAAATTTGAAGCCTAAGTAGATCTTAGCTAGATGAATGGAGGACCAACTAGCCAGCTACCGATTGGGCTCACAGGCTATCATTTTTCTGGAAGTTTCCAGAAGTTTCCAGAAATTTCTGTTTTTCTAGGGTCTGGCCTTCACCGCTGCTTTGCAGGGTAAGAAATCTAACATCACGAGTAACCTAGAGTTATGTGACATTGGGAGCAGTGGCACACACACTAATAACGCTCAGGAGAGTATGATGTTTATAAATCAGAGTTCGGTCGCTGAACTGGGAAGTGGCAAGACCCAGGGTCCCCAGGATTTCTCTTTCAAGGGCCAGATGGTAAACTTTTTTAGTTCTGTGGGTCATATGTGGTCTCTGGGCCGCTGCTCCCCGCTGCCACTGCAGGGCAAGGGCAGGGATAGGGACTCATAAATAAATGACCGTGGCTGTGTTCCAACCAGACTTTACTGACCAAAAGACAAGGCAGGTTTACGGAGCCCCATCCTAGAATAAGAGAAGTAGTTACAAGATTCAAATGCTTTGTCACAATGCTGTGTCCACAGACACAAGAGAGACAAACCCGCCTCCGGTATCAGACTGGACACCTTCTCTCCTAGACAGTGACTGCCCAGCCGGACACCGCCAACCCTGGCCTCGCTTGACCTTTTTTAATGCTCGGCCGCCCTACAGAATCTCACCCGTTCCTAAAGCGTTGGGTGTACGAAGGCTCTACTCACCAGGAATACTCCAAGGAAAATGCCAACAGCATCGGTTCCCAGAGAAAGCCATGCTCCTTCATCACCTGCAGGGGGAGAGAGCAGTCTTCATTTACAGCTGTTTCCCCGCAAAACAAGGGACAGATTCAGCCACGGTAATGCAAGAGACTCTGACATGTAAACTCCACGAAGGGAGAGATTCTGTTTCAATTAGACAGACTCTTTTATTTTTATAAAAAGCAGTGTAGGTTCCCTGTAGAAAATTAAGAAACAAAAGTAAGAAAGGAGAAACATTATATTCCCACCTCCCAGAAATTAGCCATATTAAGATCTTGGTACAGGGGGTGCCCGGGTTCGCTCAGTCAGTTAAGTCTTTGGCTCAGGTGATGATCCCAGAGTCCTGGGATTGAGCCCCTTGTCGGGCTCCCTGCCTAGCAGGGAGTCTGCTTCTCCCTCTCTCTCTGCCCTTCCCCCACTCGTGCCATCTTTTTCTCTCTCAAATAAATCTTTGAAAAAAAAAGAGCTTAGTGCATATGCTTCCAGTTCTGCTTCTAAAAGTACGTAATACATATCTGCACTTTCTACCAAAATGAGATAATATGGGTACATAACGCTTTGTGACTTTTTTTTAATCAGTCGGTCACCTCCACTGTTGCACGTTAATAAATTTCTATCTCATCGAACACCCAACCATATTCCAATTTCCCTACTTTCCCCCGAATGTCTGATAAGGCTGGCTTGCTCCAGTCAGGATCCAATCTCAGACCACACTTTGCATCTTTAGTCTCTTTTCATTTAGAACAATATCCTCTTTCAGGACGGGATCTTGTTTCCTGCTCTATCCACAATGCCTTTAATAGCTCCTGGTATCTGGTAGTAGCTCAATAGATGCTTACATAATTAACTTATTATTATAATACTTAGAGGAAGGGGGGGTTTCACCCTAGAGCTTATCTTCTCCACCCATCACACTTTATGTCCATTTTATATATAATGAAAATCAGGACCAGAGAAATGAAGTGACTTCCCAAGGTCACCCAGCAAGTACATGGCAATTTCTGTTCATTCTGTTAAACCAAGAGTTGTCAAACTTCTGTGAAGGACAGAAAATAAACCTCTTAGGCTTCATAATAAAATATAATGACAGAAATACAATAATGGACTACAAGCTTTTGTTATACAGGTCTACTAGTGAAAAAAAATAGAATAGAAGAATAACATTTTGTTTAACTGTGGTTGAAAGTCAAGTGTTCCCCACGAACTAGCTGATTATAATGGTTCATCTGATAAAACTTTATTAGATCACAAGTCATAGTTTGCCAACCTCTGTCCTACGCTGCTTATCTGTGATTTGGCTTTTTCTTTGTGTTTGAGTGAAAAGAACATCCTTCTTTTTTTTTTAAGATTTTATTTATTTATTTGACAGAGAGAGACCACAAGTAGGCAGAGAGGCAGGCAGAGAGAGAGAGGAGGAAGCAGGCTCCCTGCTGAGCTGAGAGCCCGATGCGGGACTCGATCCCAGGACCCTGAGATCATGACCTGAGCCGAAGGCAGCGGCTTAACCCACTGAGCCACCCAGGCGCCCCAAGAACATCCTTCTTTATTAATGGTTATAGTTGGGTTCTGGCTTATTGAAGTTATATGGTACTAAAATACCAGTAAGGAAAACTCCTTAGCCAGTCCCTTAAAATGCATTATCTTGTCTTACTTCAGTACCTAACTGTTGGAAATGCCTGTCTTCTTTCGTTTAATTTGCAAGAAGGTAGGTTGCACTGTGACTATGGTTTTCATAATTAACCATGTGTTAATATTTAATGCAGATGACCAACTTAGTACAAGTGAAGATAGTAATTGGCCTATGTCAGGGCTATTTTTTTTTCCTCAAATAAAAACATGCTATGCTATTTAAAGATAGAGAAATAAATAGCCAAAGGGTTAAAAGAATAGAAAGTGGTTGCTTTGGGGGGGGGGGCGGAGCAGGGAATGGGGAGAAAAGCTGGGAACTCCTTTCTTTAAAAATAATAAATAACGGGGGCACTTGGGTGGCTCAGCCATTGGGCATCTGCCTTCAGCTCAGGGCATGGTTCTGGGATGGGGCCCCACATCGGGCTCTCTGCTTCTGAAGAGGCGTGCTTCTCCCTCTCCCACTCCCCCTGCTTGTGTTCCCTCTCTCGCTGTGTCTCCCTCTGTCAAATAAATAAATAAAATCTTTTAAAAAAATAACAAGGCTTGTGGAACTACCTGACTTTTAAAACTGCGTATGTGTATAATTTTGATAAAAATACAAGAAAGAAAACCAGAGGGGCGCCTGGGTGGCTCAGTCGTTAAGCGTCTGCCTTTGGCTTCGGTCATGGTCCCAGGGTCCTGGGATCCAGCCCCGCATCAGGCTCCTTGCTCAGCGGGAGGCCTGCTTCTCCCTCTCCCACTCCCCCTGCTTATGCTCCCTCTCTCTCTCTGTCAAATAAACAAAATTTTTTTAAAAAAAGAATAGAAAAGAAACCCAGAGGTACTTTAAAGCCCCTTCTAGAAAAGGCTTCTTGAATACTTTCCTCCATCCTCCAAACTGAGGTTAGGATCCCTCTTCTCTGCCCCCCACAGCATCCTTAACACACTGTACTATAATTATGTTTCTCTGTCTCCCTCTTGGAGCCATGAGCTCCTTGCATGGACCGGCTATGTATTCTTCATTTCAGCAACTAGATTTTATAATATTTAAAAAGCTAGTCATTCAAATGAAGTGAAACAAATTAACCAAATACCACTCAGTCTAGGCAAATTAACATCACAAGGAGATACCAAACAAAAAGACCAACTAAGTGTTGTGGAGGATATGGAGAAATTGGAAACTTCACACATTTACCAGTGGCCATCTTAAATGGTGCAGCCACCCTGGAAAAGAATCTGGAAGTTCCCGAAAAAGTGAAACATACAGTTGCCATCTGACGCAGAAATTCCACTCGTAAAGCAGGGAACGAGGGAACATAGTCCTTGCCTTCTCTAGTGGAGGGAAAGAGAATGAATTCAAGCTTACAGGGCAGTGTGTTAAGAGTTAGGATAGAAATTGGCTAAGGGAGCCTGCCAAGGGAGCGCCAGCGAAGGGCAGTGAAATCAAAAAAATTGAAAACATATGTCTACACAAATGTTCCCAATTATTGGATTACTCTTAACAACAAAAAAAACCCCACCCAAATGTCCATCAACTAATGGGCCAACAAAGGTGGTATATCCATAAAGCGGTATATCCATACCATGGAATATTATTCAGCTACAGAAAGGAATGGCATACAGACACAAGCTAGGACATTCGTGAAACTGGAAAACATTGCCCTAAGTGAAAGAAGGCAGTCGCAAAAGACCACACAGTGTAGGCTTCCATTCCTATGAATTGTCCAGAAAAAGCAACCGCATAGAGACAGAAGAAGGATCAATGGTTGCTTAGGGCAAGGAGTCTGAGGAGAGATTAACTGTGGTTTTATGGGAATTGGCAGTGGACAGAGGGCTGGGGGTGGTGAATAGGGACCAAAATACGCTCAAACCAGATTGTGGTGATGGGTGCACAACTCTGCCAATTTACCAAAAAGAACTGTACACTTAAAATGAGTCGATTGTATCGTATGCAAAGTGTAAGGCTCTTTTTAAAAGCCCTCAATGTATCCCATTATTTAGTTTCTCTCTAAATTAGCTACCCCCCCCCAGCTGGACTACCCGCGTTACAACACCTGGTGAAAATGGTGGTGAACGAAGTTTCTGAGGGTTGTGCTGACAGACACATCAAAGTCAGCATCTGCGTGTGTGTGAAATTGTCAGATGTCTCGAGGTGCGCAAGGCATTTCCAGTTGGGCGATCCAAGTGTGCAGCCTGGGCAATCCGTGGCCGCTCTGCCAGGCCAGGTGTAGAGCGAGCCTAAGGCCTGCCACTCCAAGTTAGGAACGTAGGCAGGTATGAGAATCACCTTTTGCACCTCTCAAGCCCGGTGCACAATCAGGTGCAATTAGGGCATATCCGTGAAAATGGTGATGTGAGGGTGGGAGTAATTTGGTCAGTGCTTATTGGGCAAGGAGGTCCTGCCAGAAGAGCCAATTGATCCAAACTACCCCCCACCAACCCCCGCTCCCCGCGCTCGGCTCACTCCCACGGGGTCCCCCTGGGAACAGCACGTCCCTCCACGGGGACGACGGGATGTGACAGTGCCTCTCCGAGCTAGGGGAAAGCCTGGCCCCCAGTACCCCCAACGCCCTGCTTTGCCGGAAGGGCAAAAACTGCCACAGAGCCAGAGCTAGGGGTCTCCTCCCAGGGGCTCCGGGTGCCCAGGAAACTCACGCGGCTGCTCGGCAGGGTCGCCTGGAGGTTACGGGTCAGGGAAACTGGACTTGAGTCGCTGTCGTTGCAGCCGCAGAGCGGAAGGAGAAGGCGGTGGAGCGGGCGGGGGGGAGAGCAGGCGAGCGCGCCCGCAGCGGGTGAGGGCCACCCCCGCGGACCCCAGGACCCCGCGACCCCACGCGCAACTCCCGGGTCACGTGGCCGCCGCCCCTCCCCTCCCGGCGCTTGTGTCGCAGCGCCTCCTGGCGGCGAGCGGCGGGCACGGCGGCGGCGCGGGCGCGGGCCGGCTTCCGGTGCACTCCGCAGCCTAGGGGAGAGCTGCCGAGGGGGGCGGGGGGTACGGCCGCCCAGGGAGCCCACCCAGACCCAAACTGGGGTTACCGGAGGCTTTTGCCTTCCACCCTGGCCTCCTTCTCCCCAGGGGCCCCAAAGAGAGCAGATCCATCCCATAATATAATTATATATCTTGCACCTTGATCCAGGCTCTCTCCTGCGAAAGTGGAACAGAATGAGGCAGTTTTGGAGGCGCCTGGGTGGCTGATGCGGTTAGACGACTACCTTTGGCTGGGGTCATGATCCCAGGGTCCTGGGATCCAGGCCCCCATCGTGCTCCTTGCTCAGCAGAGAGCCTGCTTCTCCCTCTCCCTCTGCTGCTCCCCCTGCTTGTGCTCTCTCTCTGATTGTCAAATAAATTAATAAAACCTTTTAAAAAATTAAGGCAGTTTTGTTGGAGGTAGGTTTTTCTTGATGTGCCTGGGAAAAAAAAGTACTTTCAGGTGCGTGAATGTGAGCTAATTATGACCTCCCTGAGCCTCAGTTTCCTCCTTTATAAAATAGGGATAATAATAGCACCTACTTCACAAGGTGTTTGTGAGGATTAAATAAAATAATCCACCTGTTCAAACTAAGACAGCTAACTCAAAATGGAGTCGCTTATGCTAAGCCCCTGGTCACCAAAGCCAGACCTAGTATCAGTTTCTACCTCTCCCAGAAATGGAATCCTAAAGCAGTAAATCAGGAATTGCCAGGTCAGCACTAGTGAAGTAACCTAAACGAAAGTGACCTCACCACAACCAGTTCACTTTTTGCTAGTATCTTCCTTGTTTCTGCTCCCTTCAGTGTACAAAAGTCTTTCATCTTGTACGGCATCTCTGAGCCTCTTTCCATCTGTTTGCTGCCCAATTCATGAATCCTTAAATAAAGCCAATAACGTCTTTAAAATGGACTCAGTTGGATTTTCCTTTTTAACACGACAATGAACAGGTTTAGCAGACTGGTTAAAGCTAGTTATATCCTTTGTCTCTCAGGGCTTACTTAGTAAACTACCTAAGAGTAGGGCTCCTCTTTTCTCGGGATTCAGGGAAACAAAAGGATTTTGACATCACAAAATAAACACATACCTAAGGCGAATTAGTCATAAAAATGGTAAGAAGGTCAGAATGGAAACAGTCTCTTGCCACACTCAGCCGGGACACCGAGAAATAAAACCACACCTTACTGTCTACATACACAAGACTTTGCTAGTCAGCTGTCTTCATTTGCATTGCCTTTCCAGGACTCTCCTCTCTCTTCATTACAGGAACTTCAATGGAAAGCATCAACGGTTTGCTCCCTGAAATCTTTCCCTTTCCTCGAAATCCTCCCCTTGCTGCTACCCCCAGTCCTAGACTGCTGACATCACGATCCTTATTAAATCCTAATCAAGTCTCCGTGTTTGTTTGTTTTTAAAGATTTTATTTATTTATTTGAGACAGGGATAGAGAGAGAGAGAGCATGAGTGGTGGGGAGGGACAGAAGGAGAGGGAGAAGCAGACTCCCCACTGAGCAAGGAGCCCGACATGGGACTCTATCTCAGGACCCTGGGATCCTGACCTGAGCTGAAGGCAGGAGCTTAACCGACTGAGCTACCCAAGCGCCCCAAGTCTCCGTGTTGAAAGACCCTCTGCCTTAAATCAAAACCTTCATTTCTTAATAAATTCTCATCTTTCCTTCCCTCCCTGAAACACTGCCAAAACCTTGTGAGGTGGGGGTCTCCCATACCGCAGTGAGGAATACATTCAGCCTTATCAAATCAGCAGGTGTTTGGTGATATTTGGGGAGTTCGGCGGTTGATAGCTTTGAAGGCCACAGAAAGATCCCGTGGCAGCTAAGACCTCATCCCTATAGTTCAAGACCTTCCGCTTGAAATGAGTGTCCTCCTCTGAGGCCTCTTAAACTTCCTGCTTGGGGCTCTCTGACTGCGAAGATGGGTTTTGTAGGTTTCACACTGGTTAAAGCTCTGATTCCTTTCTTTGAGCTCCCAGCTGCTAAGGATACTGGTCCTGGGGTGTCTATACATGACTCCCAGTGAGAAGCCATTCCAGACCCCACGGGCACCATGCCCACCATCCCATAGCTGAACTTGGGTTCTCTTCTTCTATTCAAATCTTCTCACTCAGTGCCCCCAAAGAGTTTTAACATTTTCTTCTCAATATTTCAGAGCTTACATTAATGTCCCTCATTATTTTCAGACATTTCCACCAATTCTCTTGCTTTCCCTGTGAAAACAATCATACTTATTACAGTGAATGCTCAGAATTTATTGACCAGTAACAACCATGTTTATTTCTTGTAGGCTTTTTCGTATGTTTTCATATTTGCTTAGACTTGACCTGCCCTTACTCTTCTTTTTGCAAATGACCTTTAATTTCTGCTCTTGAAATGATCACAATTATCGTTAGAAAAAGAGAGCCAAAATGATAGCTATGTACATGTAAAACTCTAGACAGTATAACCTCAATAAATTTCATATGTATCTACACTCACATACAGAGTTAGAAAAACATTTTAAAAGAAATATGCCAAAAGTTTCAGTGGTTACCTATGGCTTTTTTTGCTCTTCCTGTGTACTTTTATAGTTATTTAAATATTAACCATACAAAATCTTTCACATGGTTTTGTGTCATTCTGAACATCCTAATCTTAGAACAACTCTAAAATTATTTAGGAAATAAAATAGTTGTACAAAACCTTCTGGCAGGCAGCGAAGGAAAAAGTTTGTATGTTGTCTCTTAAGTGTCAGCCATCGGTGATACCAAAGAGATTCTATTTTCAATTATGTTTTCTTGAGCTAAAATAGACCTTGGTTCATCTAGGGTATTTAAAATCAACCTTCATCAAGGCGCATGGCTGGCTCAGTCAGAAGAGCATGTGACTCGTTCTGGGGGGCATGAGTTTGAGCCCCACGTTGGGTGTAGAGATTACTAAAACAAAAAAAAGTAAATCCACTTAAAAAATTTTTTAATCAACTTCATCGTGTCGCTCTAGTAAAATTTCTTTTTTTTTAAAGAATTCATTTATTTGAGAGCGAGAGAGAGACTGAGAACAAGCACGAGAAGGGGAAGTCAAAGGGAGAAGCAGAGCTCGTGCTGAGCAGGGAACCCAAATGCGGGACTCGATCTCAGGACTCCAGGATCATGACCTGAGCTGAAGGGAGTCGCTCAACCAACTGAGCCACCCAGGCACCCTAAAATTTCCTTTACTTACAAATTTTCAAACAGCTTCAACCTGTGTTTAACAGACAGGACACTGGTCAAATATTTTCATCTGCCTATTTCCCCTGCCCCTAATTACTAATATTCCACTGCGATGCAGTTCTTCCCAGTAATGTCAATACTTGACCTTGAAATAGATGATAGGAAGTTCACAGACTTTGGTGCCAGGCTTACCATCTGTTTACTGCTCTATCACCTTATTCTTTTGCTTTCTCTTACTGAGACTCATTTATATCCTCTAAAATGAGCTTAATGATTCTTACTCTATTATTAACAAGTTCAACACCTAGCAATTGAAAATAATATCCATCATTATTGTTATTACTCTTGTTAATTCTTTATTATTAGGAAAAGAGCAAAGAGTACCCAAAACAGTCATATTTTACAAGGCAGTTGCTTTTTTTAAATTTTTAAAAAAATTTTTAATTTTATTTTTAATTTTTTTAAAATTTTTTAATTTTTAAAAAGATTTTATTTATTTATTTGTCAGAGAGAGAGAGGATGAGCGCCAAAGCAGGGGGAGCAGCAGGCAGAGGGAGAAGCAGGCTCTCCCACTGAGCAAGGTGGCCAATACAGGACTCGATCCCAGGACCCCGGGATCATGACCTGAGCTGAAGGCAGACGCTTAAAGACTGAGCCACCCAGGCAACCCAAGGCAGTCGCTTTTAATGTTTACAAATGCACATGGAGTGACTGGGAATCTGAAACAACTAAACCTAAGGTCTGATGACGTCACAGCGATGAAGCTGTAAAGAAACCCATCTCTCACTTTCTGCAGTGCAAGGAGTGAATGGTCCAACTAATAAGCCACAGCCTGCGAGACTGAGAAGCAATGGACTGTCTCCCAGGTTTCTTACTTCATCTTTGAGAGGTGGATGGAGGGTCCATGTGCTCTGTTCTCTCCTTGAGCATCTTCTCCCCAGCAGTGTGGGTTCCAGGAGAGCAGACGGGCCTCTCATTCATTCGAGCTGCAAATCCATAATGAGAGTTGGCTTGGGTTGTAGGCAGTGTCCTAGGAGATGGGGATGCACCCGTGAACTAAGCTAACACATCCTCCCTCTTGAGTTTATATTCCAGCAGAGAGAGACAGGAATAAATAATGGACATAATACATCAGTAAATTAGGTAGCCTAGAAGAGAGGCATGCGATGGAAAAACAGCAGGGAAGGGTCGTGGGGATGCTGGTGGCCAGGCAAGCCGTTTTTCATGAGCTGCTCGGGGTCAGCCTCACAGGGAAGGTGCCACTTGAGCAAACACTGGAACGTGGTGAGGGATCAAGGCACAGGGACATCTGGAGAGACAGTAACAACTGCCAGAGCCAACACGCTAGGTGTGGGTGTGCATGGGTTCTGCACTGAAATATCCGAAGGGGGCTGCTAGGTACGGGGGTTATAAGCCCAGAGGGCAGGACAGATATAAGCAATTAGGACAAAACGAGAAGTACTGACTCTCAACTCCAGGAAGCAAACTGAGGGTTGCGGGAGGGTCACTGGAGGGGGACAGGGTAACTGGGTGATGGGCATGAAGGAGGGCACGTGCTGTGACGAGCCCTGGGTGTGACACGCAACTGATGAATTATTGAATGCTACCTCTGAAACAAACGATACGCTATATGTTGGCCAATTGAATTTAAATTGACAAAAATGGTAAGTACTACCTGAGATATAAAGAATGACCTCAATTTGGAGTCAGGGCAAGCTGGTCCAAGGGATTGCCAGGGGAGATGATTCTAGAAGTCCAGCAAGGGTTTTGTTAGGTCAAGAGGAGCACCGGGCTGGTGGGACAGCATGTTGGCAGTCAAAGGTGATACAGAGGACCTGGTAGACTGGTGATCTTTGAAGGTCCTTTGCCAGAAGGACCACACTTCATTTGTCTGGGGAGGCCCAGTCATATGAAGGCACGCCCAGAGTTCTGGAAGCATCGCATTCCCTTCCAAGCACAGAGCCTACTTTATTCAGCCAAACCTTACTTGTGGTCTTCCAAGTTGTTCGCAGCTTCCCACTATGACCCAAGAAAGTGAGGGTAAACATCTTTGTTTGTAAAACTCTTTTTACACTTGTTCAGTTATTTTCTTGGCATGAATTTCAGAAAGTTAAGTGGCTGGATTCAGGGCTTTTCATATTTCAACCTTTGATACATTTCCCGGTTGGCCTTCCAGAAAGAATGTGTCAGTTCTCAGTCCTACCAAGCAGTGTGGGAGAGAGACTCTTTGCCCACATCCTTACCAACAGCCCATTATTTTTAGTATCTTCTCCCAGAAATTGGATATAAAAATAAATATGAGGAGAAGATGGTTTCAGACTCTGAGAAGGAAGTTTCCTAAACTGATCGTTTTTCTGCTGTCTTGGTCAATAAAAGAAATTGAGACGGAGGCCATCTTGCTGTGCAGACTTTGCCTCGCGAGTATGACAGTTCAGACATCCCAACTCGGGATGCAGCCAGTAGAATGATGAGACCATTTGTACCCATAAGAATGACTCCTACATGGGGCGCCTGGGTGGCTCAGTGGGTTAAAGCCTCTGCCTTCGGCTCAGGTCATGATTTCAGGGTCCTGGGATCGAGCCCCACAGTGGGCTCTCTGCTTGGCAGGGAGCCTTCTTTCCCCACCCCCCGCCTGCCTCTCTGCCTACTTGTGATCTCTGTCTGTCAAATAAATAAATAAAATCTTAAAAAAAAAAAAAAAAGAATGACTCCTACAGCTGAGGAGAGATTCCTGGCTCCGGCAAGGGGCAGATCTGAGTTCGGGTCCACCTCCAGCCTTTATTCACTGTCTGATCTTATGAGGCAAGTTACTAGAACTGGGTGTACCTCAACGTCCTGGTCTGTAAAATGGCGCGGTGAACGCAGCACGTATCTGAAGGAGTGTTTGTGAGGGACCATAAGAGGCTGGCAGCTGTGTCCTGAGATGAGAAGCTGCAGCCAGAGAGCCATACATCCTGTCAGCAGGAGGCAGGAGACCCAGCCCCACTCTTTTCTGCTCCCTTTTATGCTGCCCCTGACATCCCAAAATTTCAAGGTTACCTGGATCATAACGGACTCCTCAGACCTCTGTCACATCCCTTTCCCCCCACACACTGGAGAGTCTCTGTGTCTCTCTGAGATGAGCTCCCCTCGCCCCCATCTGTTGCTCAGGGGGGTGTCTTGGGTGGAGGAAGACTTGGCTCTTCGGGAACACAGACACGTGGGGGAAGAAGACATTCCCTGGGGACACAGAAAACAGGGAGACAGCACCTCAGCATTTAACAAGTGTTCTCTTCTCATCCTATATCCTCATCATCGTCATCACCATTGCCACTGAACTCTAAGGCATTTCTGAATCCACTCCGCGACTGTCGCTGCTGCGACCAGGCTGTCACATTGTCAGATAAACACTAAATAAGGCCCGTCTGCATGGCCTGGACAGCCTCTCATTTGTCCCTGTCTTCCCTTCCGTGGCAGAGTAACGCATTCTAGCGGAGAAATAGCAACTGGTGGTTCCTGTGAGCCTACAAGGGACCCTCAGGCCCTGTGCCGGTCGTACATGGGGCCCACCTGGGAAAGGCAGGTCACCTTATGCCTAACCGACAAACCTCAGTTTACTCAGAGGATCGTGGCTCCAGCCTTAAAGCCCTCTCCCCTTCTCACCCTGGAGTCTCACCTCCGCCCCCAACCAGCTGCAGGACCCCTACCCCTATGCAAGTTTCTTAACTTCCCCACCCGTTTCCTCCTCTGAAATATGTGCTCATGGCAGTGCCTATTTTGGGGGGTTTAATCAAAGGATTAAAAGAGCTAATAATGCATTTAAAGGACTTTGGTACAGGCTGCCCAGCCCACAATAAGCTCATCATAAATCACGGTTGTAAGGATTTTTTTCCCTTTTTATTAGGATCATGGAGGGATCAAGAAGAGAGGAAGGAGATTCAGCCAAGGAGACTGAGCAGCGGCACCAACCACATCAGGGAGGGGGAGACCAGGAGAGAGGGGTGTCATGGAAACCGAGGGGGAGAGAATACCAGGAAGGAGGGGGATCTAACGCAAAAGGGCACTCAGAGAGGCCGGATTCTTCTGACAAGACAAAAGAGCAATTTTCATCTCTTAGCGACAGATGAGAATAAAGGCAGAAAGGAAGAAAATTAGCCTATAGCTTTATTTTGTTCTAAGTTTTTTATTTAAATTACAGTTCGGGAACATACGGTGTTAGAGAAGCTTCAGGGGTACGATAGAATGATTCAACACTTCTATACGTCACCCCGCGTTCATCATGCCAAGTGCCCCCCCTTTTCCCCATCCCCCCACCCCCTTCTCCTCTGGTAACCATCAGTGGGCTCCCTAGAGCGCAGTCTGATTCTTGGTTTGCCTCTCTCTCTCTCTCTCTCTCTTTTCCCCTTTTGCTCATTTGTTTTGTTTCTTAAATTCCATGGTTGAGGGAACCTGGGTGGCTCAGTGGCTTAAAGCCTCTGCCTTTGGCTCAGGTCATGATCCCAGGGTCCTGGGATCGAGCCCCACATTGGGCTTGCTGCTCAGCGGGGAGCCTGCTTCCTCCTCTCTCTGTCTGCCTCTCTGCCTACTTGTGATTTCTCTGTCAAATAAATAAATAAAATCTTTTAAAAATTTCACCGTTGAGTGAATCACGTGGTTTTTGTCTTTCTCTGATTGACTTGTTTCGCTTAGCATAATACTCTCGAGCCCTGAGCTCTGTGTTGTTGCAATTTAGCCTACAGCTTTCAGTGAGGCCCTTTTCAGACTAACTCCATTAATCTGATCGGAATGCCCAGGTGTGAGCTTCATGTCTTCTAATTAGGGAAAATGTGTATTTCTTTTCTTTTCTTTAAAGAGAAACAACAAAAAGAAATGTCAGGTTACATCCGGTTGGTGAAATAAAAATTTAGACAATCTCAAATTTACACAGCTGAGGGGAGGGCAAGGGAAGAAAAAGGGGATGGATCACAAAGCAGGTTTTCAAAACCATGGTCTATACTGAACCCCCAAACTCACTCCAGTGAAAAGGAGGGTAGGAAATGGACAGAACATCCTGATGTTTCATTCCATCTTCCTATTCTACCAGATGCCACAAAGAAATTAGGGCAGCCTAAACTATGTCTTTGGACAAATATTGGATAAGTGTTTCTAGGCTAAAATTGAGAAAAAAAAATGATTGGGAAGTGGACTGCTATTCTAATCTAGACTAGATGAGGGAGATAGATACCTCCCAAGGGGAGACTTAAGGAGACATGGAAAGGAATTAGGGGTGAAAATCTACATAAGCTGTAAAGTGTTGGGGATCTAAGGCTGAGAGGCCCACCCAGTCTCCTGACCATGAGAGTTAAGAAAGAAGGCTGAGGGGACGCCTGGGTGGCGCAGTTGGTTGGACGACTGCCTTCGGCTCAGGGCGTGATCCTGGAGTCCCGGGATCGAGTCCCACATCAGGCTCCCAGCTCCATGGGGAGTCTGCTTCGCTCTCTGACCTTCTCCCCTCTCATGCTCTCTCTCACTCTCTCTCTCTCTCAAATAAATAAATAAAATCTTTTAAAAAAAAAAAAAAAAAGAAAGAAGGCTGAGGATTAAGGCAATTTGGGGGCCTGGGGTGGGGGAGGGGTGATGGCAGAGCACAGGAGGCAGAACCTCCAACCCTCACCACCATCACCACAGAGAGGTGAATATGGGCCCCCACCCCTCCTTTGCGCATTTTAGAGTCAGATCGTGAGGTCATTCGTGGAGCAGGAGCAATAAGTTAGGGAGGAGCTGAGGGGCTTTCTGGAAAAAGCAGCACTTACAGGCCGGTTCTGGGTACGGCAGCCCAAGGAAGGCTGTCCTGGCTTCCCCTGCTGCCTTGGAGGCCTCAGCCTGCACCCTTTCCTCCCTACTGAGTTGTCACCAACTGCTAGCCTAAATCCCAGTGTCTCTCCCAGGGCCCCTCACCACCCCCCACCCCCCACCCCCCCCCACCCCAGCCCCTCAGCCCCTGCCCCGCCGCCGTTCCCAGGACAACACAGCCCAGAGCTCTGTCTGACCCCTGGACTCTGCAGTTCCTCCCAGGGTTTGCAAGGCTGCGGATCTCTGTGTGTCTCCCCAGTCAACATGACCTCACCCTAGCTCCCCCTCCCCAAACAACACTGTGCTTCTCCCCAGACACCCGCTGCCACTGCTGCTTACGCTAAGCTAAGCTCTCCGCACAGCGGAGTCCCCCGATTTGGGCATGAAGAACGCCCATCCCCACCTGGGCCTCAGGTCTGGGCATTCAGTTCCCTCTCCGAATCCTGCCCTAAATGCAGGCACCACCACCAGCAGCAGCCCCCCAGCCTTGCCCTGTTCGCAGGAACTGGAACGTGCGCACCTACGCAAGACACAGGGACCCTGGGGGTGGGGGGACTGTGGCCATACGCATCCTCTTTTATCAGCCTCCAAATGAGATCCAGAGATGGGACAGGGCAGGTGCCAGGAAGGTCCACGTTTTCTTTCCGTCCCCCACGAATGCCCCCCACTCGACTGAAACGCGGGGTGGGTCTTCCCGATCCCCAGGTTCCTTTAGGTGCCTCTGGGCTACTAGATGGCTTGCCATCCCTCCCAGCTAGTCTCAATTCTTGAGGGTGGGGAGGGGTTGGCTTGGAGTCCTGGGGTGCCTGTGTCCTCCAGCTGGTCACTTCAGGGCTTCTGCGGGATGGCTCTGGCGCCATCAGGAGCTGAGGCTCCGGTGCTAGGCTCCAGTGGGGAGCCGTTCTCTCCTTTCCCTGACTGGGGAGTGAGGAGAGGGTGGTGTCCGGCCGCAGGAGAGATTCCACGTTGTGATTGTTGCGACATGTTGTGACCGTTGTGACCCAGTGTCCACAAGCAGCAGCAGGAACCCAGCTGGAAGAGGAAGAGCGCTCGTCCCCCACAGTGACCAAGAGCAGTGTCTCTGGAATCCCTGTTTGGGGGGGCTATTACCTCAGCACCAGACTCCTCCTCCATCGGACTCCTTTGGATCCAGTAGAGAAGAAAGCAATGGGGTCGGTCAACAAACGGGCGCCATAATCTGGCCATATTACCTGCGGGACAGGCCAGTTACAGCAAGTGGCTCTGTCCATCTACCTTCGGGGACAGTTTCAGCCCATTTCTTCTTTCCTTTACCACATCTACAAATCGATGTTGATTAAAAAAAAAAAAAAAGCCCACCCCATAATAGCTCTTCACTATTTCTCTTGTCCCTTTTTCCTTTACCTTTTCCAAAAACAGCAACACAGAGACATTAAAAATAGATGCTGATATATATATTTATTGACATAGAAAGAAGCCCACGACATATACTGTTTGGTGAAAAAATACAGACTATAGAACAGGACTTGTATTTGAGCACTTTACTTTTATCTATACATAGATCTATCTGGGTACTCAGGTGGAGGGAAATGCCTAGAAGGGGCTTTCACCAAAGGGTTGACAATGGTTAGATCAGGGTGGGGGGTTTGGGGTCACCGGCACTTCACTGTTTTGTATTTTTCTTTATTGTTTGGAGACTTCACGATGAAGGATTTCACTTTCACAGAGAATAAAGCCATCAAGGAAATGGGCACACAAAGGAAGCAGACCCTTAGGCAGCAGAGTGGGGAGTGGGGAAGCAAGCGCAGGGGTTTGGCTGTCTCCCTTCACTGAGCTGGTATCCAAGCCCCTTCCTACTCAGCTCCGCTCTGCAAAGAAAGCTGCTTTGTGGATTCATGCAGTTGGAAGCGCCCCTCCCCGGTTATCGCATTGTTGGACTCTGTGCATGGGTTAGGGTTCACTTAAGGCTGGGGGCTACTGCCTCACTGCTCCTCAGAAAGGTCATCTGGCTCAGCCGGGGCCGCTCTCAGCGCCTCCTCCTCTGTATGGGTCAGCTCCTGCAGGGTGATGATGAGATTCTCAAACACCTGGGCCCTGCTGTCCTCATTGTCGCAGGTCTCCTTGGAGTGGCCCTCCAAGCCACAAGAGGAGCAGCGGAGCGCGTGTTTTCGCTTCCTGGCTCGACGCAGATTCCCAGAACCACCATTCTTATACCCAGAACCCCCACTGGTGGAGGGAGACTGAGCCGGGGAACTGCTGGGGGAATCAATGACTAGCACTTGCTCTTGCGGTCCGGCCCCGCGTCTGGGGGGAGGAGAAGTGGAGCAGGACGGCAGAGGGTCCTGAGACTCCACCAGGATGACATCCTCATCGGAGTCATCGAGGGTGTCATCGTCTATCTCTATCACGTTACAGTCGTCGCTGTCCACCACTATGGGAGGGGAGCCCTGAAAAGCCATGGGGCTAGTGGCCCTCTCCACCATGGGCTCAGACCTTCTGGGCCGTTTCTGCCTAATGAAAGTGTCATCCCAATCCTCTTCCTCCCTGACCATCTTGATTAACTCCAGGAAACTGGGGAGCCGCTCCTGTTCATTTGCATACACCCTAAGAAGGTGTTTCAACCTATAGCGCAGGTCCCCGTTCAGCTCAGCCCCTAAAAGGAGCTGCTGAAGGCGAGTCTGGTTGGCATCTTTCTGAGCTATGATCCCCGCCTGAATAGCCTTCTGGAGCTGAACCTCTAAACGGATCACGTAAAGGGAGGCTTTCTCCCCCTGTGCCTGCAGGGTGTTAAAAAATCTACCGTGAGCGGAAACACTGCTCTCCGATTCTCCAAACACCAATTTCATCGCGCGCAAGAAATCTGCCACGCTTAGATTGGGGTTGGCCGCCTGGAGCAAAAGCATGACCTCCCGGGCGGGGCCTCGCAGGGTTTTCAGCAAGCGCTGGAGCTTTTCCTCCTCAGGCATATTCCAATCAGGCAGGGCCCCATTAACTTGGATCAGCCAGTTTT
This sequence comes from Neogale vison, assembly GCF_020171115.1. Classification (NCBI taxonomy): domain Eukaryota; kingdom Metazoa; phylum Chordata; class Mammalia; order Carnivora; family Mustelidae; genus Neogale; species Neogale vison. The sequence continues at coordinate 30,564,662 of NC_058105.1, forward strand.
CAAAGCTCTCTTCCCCCTCCCCTGGCCCTACCCTCCCAGAGAACACCTTCAGGTTTCTCTCGGCCACGGTGGCCATTAAAGGACCAAGACTTCTCCCCAGGGACCTCAGCATAGAATGGGCCCAGGGCGGCAACGGCGCGTTCTGCCGCCGGCTGTTAGCCATGCGCGCAATGATGCTGGCCATGACTGACGACGATGTTGGGGAGGGCCGGCGGGACCGAGTATAACGAGATGCTCAGGCTTTGTGGAAAAGCCTGATCTGCAGGTGCTCGGGGAGGAGGGGGGGTCTGCCTTCCTCCTGTCTCAGCAGGGGCTGTAAAAAAGAAAAAAAGGGGGGGGAGTAGTTAATAAAGGAATTGGCTGCAGTTTTGTTCTCTCCCTTCCTGAATGTCCGACAGTACATTTCACATCTGCCCACTGCCCTAAAAATATCTTCTAGGAGACTGGCCATTACAAGCTCACGGAGTCAGCCGGTGTCTCCGTTGCTAGCAGGGTACTTTTCCAGCCACTTCCATCCCCTCCCACCAGTCGTCCAGCAGGGAGGGCAACTGTTGCTTCTAATTCGAAGTGTAATAGTGTATGGAAACTGCTTTGGGGCTCTCAAAATAGAGCACAGGGGTCACAGATTTGTAGGAATAAATACAGTCTCATCGACCTCTTGGTCTCAGGTCCCAACCACACCCCCTTCTCAAAGATCCCCCCTCCCCCGTTTTTTCCCAGATTCTTACGGGAGCGCAGGAACAGGCGCGCGCGCCTTTATTTCACTCCCAGCTTCTGCAACTGGTGGCCTCCGTGGGAGCGCTCGTCTCCGGGCTCCGGGCGATCTCCGTCCACCGGGCGTCGCAGATCCGGGACCTCGGAGCGTCCAGACTGCGCCGCCGCGGAGGGCAGGGCAGGCAGGGTCAGGAACAGCCTCATCCCCTTATCCCGCTCCCTCCCTCCCCGCTTCACCCCCGCCGCCGCCCCCTCCCCCGACCCCCCCCCCCGCCTCGCCGCCTCGCCGCCTCCGCTGTCTGCAGGCGGAAAATTCCTCTCCCACCTTCTGACTATGAGCCAAAGCGACCCCCGCCCCAGAACATTTCCCCCGGGAAATCTTTGGCCTACCAGGTCTGCAATCCGCCGCGCAGAATTCAAGTTCGGATTCGGCTTTGATGGCCTGCCACGGAGACGGAATAGGAGTGGGACACGCACACCCAAATACTCCTCTCCAGAGGAGACGAGGAGGTGCAAAGGGGGTTCGAGGCAGGCAGCTTGCATTCCTCCCCCCACCCCGAAAACGCCCCCCCCATCCAGGCAGAACCTCCCCGTTAGGCAGAATCCAGCGGCACCCCACCTCCTCCCTCAGCGCCCGAGGGAGTGCTCCTAACCCTCGCAGTCCTCGATGCCTCGAGCGGGGAGCCGCCCAGGACAGGTGGGACTTCCCCTCCTCTCTCCGCACCCCTTTCTTTACCTGTGTTCCGGCCTTGCCAACCGCCTTCCCGTCTCCGCAGCCCCGCAGGGGGAGGAGGGACGGGCTCGGCCTCAGCCGCCCAGCGACCGGGAGCTGCCAGCCGAGCGGCTGCACCGCCTCCCAGCGAGGGGTAGTCGAGTCCAGACAGCGCGGTTCCCACGGCAGCCGCCGCGGCTTTTATCCTCTGCCCACTGAGACAAAAGAGTGTGACGAGCGGGCCGGCACGGCCAATCAGCGGGGCGCGGGGGCGGGCTCCCGCGCGGTCTCCAGCCGGACGCAAATGCAAGCCCGCGGGGGCGGAAGGGAGGGGGGCGGGGAGGAGGGCAGCCGATCCGCCGCGCGTCAAGTGCAGCTCGGTTGCCTAGCCTGGGAGAGTTCGAGACTCTTCCCTTCTCCCTCTCTTCTTCTCCCTGGGGTCAGCTCCGCGCCTCCGGGCCGGGTGCATTAAACACCGAGCGGGATCGAAATCAAATCAACAATAAAAGTAATTCACCTTTGCATGGGTTTGGGGGTGGGAAAAGAAAAAAGAGCATTAGAGCCGTCTCGGTGCAAAGCGGCTCCCCCAATTCTTTTACTGTGAAGAAGGTGGTAGTGTGTCCGTTGAAAGGGGATAAGGTCCTCAGGCATCCAGGCTCTTCACCAGTACTCACCGCAGTATGGTTGCAAGTCTGGCTGCCTGAGAATTGAGGGGGCGGGGCAGGCGCGCCGCTTGTTAAAAATGCAGATTCCTGGGCCGCGTATCCGGGGGATTCTCCTTTGCTGGGACTAGAGCCGAGAGAGGTTTTGTGCTCGTATTTTTCGCCCGCGTTGCAGTTAATTCTGAGAGGCTGCAGGGTGAATGGGTCGGAAGCTAGGGGCGCCATGTACCAGGCTGCAAGGGCCGACATAGCAAAGTACCACGGATTGCGTGACCCAAACCACAGACATGGATGTTCCCACAGTTCTGGGGGCTAGAAGTCCTGCCCACGGGACTGGCTGTTCCCGATGTCTCTCTCCTGGGCTTGTGGATAGTTACACTCTCACTGCCTCTTCACGGGGTTGATGTTGTATGCCTGCTCTGATGTGCAAATCTCTTTTTTTAACATAAGATTTCATTTGCTTATTTGAGAGAGGAAAAGAGAGTGAGGGAGAGGGAGAGAGGACCTCAAGCAGACTCCCCACCGGACGGACAGCCTGATGCTGGGTTGGATATGAAGACCCTGAGATCACGATCAGAGCCGAAAACCAAGAGTCAGACACTCAACCGACTGAGGCACCCCTCAAATTTCCTCTTCTTATAAGGACCCCAGTCAGATTGGACTAGGACCCACAGCTTCATTTTGACTTAATCACTTCTTTTCAGGGCCCATTTCCAAAAGCAGTTACATTCTGATGTAGCAGAGGCTAGATCAAATGTAAAGCATGTGCTTTGGAGGGACACGGACCAGCCCATCATACCCTATCTTCCCTTACCTCTGGTTCTGGAAAAGCGTGTCTCCTTTCCCTAATGTACAGTGCAGCCAGGAGGTCTCTGTGGGGCTCCCAGGGCTCAGGGTGGTGGTAGCATGTCCCGCCTAAGTGGACCATCCAAGTTCAAGGTTGTCACTATTGCTTGCTCTTGACTGGGGTGGTTTGGAAATCAGTGAACACTGGATGCCCTGTCAGCTCCTGTGGGGTTGTTCTTTAGGCTGTCAAGATACTTTGCCTCTTCCTTCCTGCTTTCTTACTTCCAGCCTTACTCTTTGGAATGCCTTGGAGCATACAATCCAAATTTGGAAGCGAAGCGCCTTCTATCTCAGGATTGTGGCCTCTCTCCTGTGGCTGGAACAGTGTGTGTGGGGGGTGGTAGAGGCAGGGAGAAGGCAGGCTGGCGACTCTAGAGAGTCAGGGGTGATGTTGGCAGTGGTTTAGGGGCTAACTTTGGATTGTTCCTTTGGCTTCCCAGCACTATGACATCTGACCCTGGCCCCTAAGCAGCTTCTTTTTCTGAATTTGAATGGTCTCATCACCAAGGCAGGTGATCTATGGCTGGACCTGGTGGCATCGAAGAAGAAGACAAAGACGAGACCTCGGAGCTCTGGCAGAAATGTTGAAAGGAAACGGAGGACGTATCAGGTGTCTGGGTTGTGTCCTTAGAACAGAGAGAGGGTCTTTCCACATGGGGCTGGGAGAGCATTTGCGAAGCTGGCTCCTGTCAGTCAGTTACCGAGCTTCCCTTATCTCTGGCTTCATGTTTTGGGACACTTTCCATCACAACAATTCAGGCTCTGGTGGCTCTAAGGAGGCCATGTGTTATTTTTCAATGCAAAACATAAACTTTAAAAACTACCTCATGATCAGGAGCTAAAACTTTCAGTCGAATCAATAATAGCTACCTTTGGTTGTCTTGCTCTTCTTTGTCAGAAATTTTCCATCATTATATCCCTTAAGCATCTCCAGCAGTCCTGTTGAGACATTGTTCTCCCACGAAGTAGCTAAGGACCTGCAGACACTTGGGTTGGGTGGGGGGCCGGCTCTGGCTCATCTGAAGTCAGAGCAGTCAGAGCCCAGTGGGGATGCTTACAAAACAAAAGGCCCTCCCCAGGCTAAGCTGGGACCCCGAGGGCAGCATCTCTCAGTAAAATATTCCACAAGATGGTGATAAAAAGGTATTTTTAGACAAACAAAAACTAATAGAGTTTGTCACCAGCAGATTGCACTAATGGAAATTTTGAAAGATGTACTTCAGGAGGCAAATTATCTTAGAATGAGAAGCAGGATGGAATAAAGGGCAAGGAAAGTAATAGTACATGGGCAACACAAGCGAACATTGATGGAAGAAGGAGTCATAAAAAACGTCCGTTCTGTTTTTTTAGAAAAAAATAAACTTAAAGTACTTCACAGTAGGAAGAAATGTCAGGCGTACCCAAAGTGAGCTCAGGTTTTCCAAGAACCTCATTTCATATTGGAAGCAATTTAGGTACTTAAATCTAGACTTTTATCAAAGGTAATTATATATGTAGGAAGTAATAGGATGTAATTATCAAAATCATAGCAACAGAATGTAAATTTTCAAACTAGGAAAGAGGGGAAGATAATTGAAAAGTTTAAAAATTCTCATTTCTTTTTAAGTCAAGAAAGAAGAGGCAAAAGAAAAACAGAGGGAACCAATATAAGCACAAAATAAAATGGTAGCTTGGGGGAAAAAAGGATAGTTCAAAACTCCAATATATCATTAATTTTATTAAATGTTTTGTCAAAATAGGATTGTCAAATAGAATTACTAAATACATCCATATGCTGTTTAGGAGAGACAAATCCAGGGCGCCTGGGGGTTCAATCCGTTAAGCCTCCAGCTTTTGGTTTCAGCTCATGGTCTTGAGATCAAGCCCCGCGTCAGGCTCCAGGCTTAGCGGGGAGTTGGCTTGAGATTCTCTCTTTCCTTCTCCATCTGCTCCTCCCCCACCCCCAGCCCCACTCATACACACTCTCCTCTCTCTCCCTCCCTAAAATAAATAAGACTTAAAATGAAGTGGGGGGCACCTGAGTGGCATAGTTGGTTAAGCATATGACTCTTGGTTTCTGCTCAGGTCTTGATTTCAGGGTCGTGAGATGGAGCCCTGCATCCTGCTTGGCGCTCTGTGCAGAGCCTGCCTCAGTTTCCCTCTCCCCCCCTTTGCCCTTCCCCTCCCCTGTGCTCAGGAAGAGAAATCCAAAGTATAAGAATACAAATAGGTTGATAATAAAAGGGCAGAGAGAGAGAAATCATACAAGTAATTATGTAAGTGATAGAAAACGTGTATAGTGAAATTCCTATCAGACAAAATACACTTAAAATTAAAAAGCATTATTAGAGATACAGAAGGTCATTTTGTAAAAATAGAAGAGTCAATTCACCAGGAATGATTAGGCATTTACAGCAAAACCTCAAAATATATAAAGGAAAAGTTAACTTACTACAAGGAGAAAGAGACAACTGTATAATCAGCGTGGGAGGTCTTTACCCACCTCTCTCAGTAGTTCATCAAAGAGGCAAAAAACATGTCTCTAACGGTACAGAATTTTTGAACAACATAATTAATAATTTGAGCTTCTAGCCAATGTATAGGGAACTGCAACCAAGAACTATGGAAGACACATACAGAACTTTTATAAAATTTGACCATGTTCTGAGCCAGAAAGCAAGTCTTAACACATTTCAAAAACCAGAATCTGATCATAATGTAGAAAGTTACAAATTGAGAAGTATAAAGGTAACTGGAAGCTCTATGTATGTTTGTAAATTAAGATACCTGTTCTGATATAACTGATGGGTCAAAGAAGAATGAAGTGGAGTTACAAAACATTTGTAGTTGAACAATAATGAAAATACATCAGAACTTGTGGGAAGCAGCGAAAGCGATGCTTAAAGGGAAAAAAGTATCTCTTAGCAATGATGAAAGGCCAAAAGCTGATGAGTTAAGTACCCGTTGCAAGATTTAAAAAAGCAAACAAGATAATCCCAACAAAATTAAGGAAACATAAAATTATAAAGAGCAGAAATTAATGAAATAGCAAGCAAAACAACAACCCACAATTCAATGTCCTCTCTTGACACTTCTATTCAACATTGTACTGGAGTCTGATCTAATGATTTACAAGAAATTTATATTTTGTCATTCAGATGACCAAACTATATTATTCCTCAGATATACTCGGTCTTCATCCCCAGTTCCTGTAAATGCTTCAGAGCCATGAAGGTGAAGTGGGTGTCTTGTTATTAATGAAGGTGACTTTTGGACCCCATATGAGGGTGGTTGCCAGGAGGACCAACCAAGGGATTAAAATGTTGGAACTTTCAGGGCCACCCTCCCTGGAGAAGGGGGAGGGGCTGCAGGTTGAATCAGCCAATGGCGAATGGCTTAGTCCAGTGAGACTGTGTAATAAAGCTTCCATAAATCCCAAAAAGGACAGCTTTTAGGAGAGCTTCCATGCTTGGGAAATCAGAAACCAGAAAGCTTCCGCATGCCACAGAGCCAGGCCCCAAGCTCCACGAGGACAGAAATTCCTTTGCTCGGGGCCTCACCCTATGGATCTCTTCATCTGGCTGTTGATTCGTGTCCTTTATCATATCCTTTCATAAGCTGGTAAACATAAGTGTTTTCCTGCGTTCTAAGAGCTGCTCTAGCAAGTTAATCAAACCAAAGGAGGAGGTCGTTGGAACCCCCAAATCCATAGCCAGACAGTCAGAAGCGCAGGGAACAGCCTGAACTTGAGACTGGCATCAGAGGTTGGGGGATGGGCGACTCTCTTGTAGGACTGAGCCTTTAATCTGTGGCATCTGATGCCACCTCTGGGTAGACAAGGGTCAGAATTAAGCTGAATTCTCGGACACCCTGGTGGTGTTTGAGAATTGCTTGGTGTTGGCTGGAGGAATAACCTCCCCATCTTGGAATTGGATCGAGGAACCCTGAAACGATGGGTGTTCTAGCCAGGGAAATTAGGCCAAAAAAAGAAATACACAACCTCCAGATTGGAAAAGGGTCAAATGATCTCTAGTTGTAGATGATAGGATTTTATACGTAGAAAAGGCTAAGGAAACCACTGAAAAACTACTCAAACAAATAGATTAGTTTAGCATGAATGTAAGATACAAGATTAATATACAAAACTCAATTGTATTTCTATACACTAGCAACAAACAACCAAAAAATGAAGTTAAGAAAACAATTCAATTCATAGTAACATCAAAAAATAAAATATTTATGAATAAATTTAAAAAGTGTGAGACTCCTACCATAAGAACCACAAATCATTACTGAAACTAATTAAGATGTAGGGGTGTCTGGCTGGCTCAGTCAGTAGAGCATGTGACTCTTGATCTCAAGGTTGTGAGTTTGAGCCCCACATTAGGCATGGAGCCTACTTAAAATTTATAAAAAAGAAATTAAAGATCTGAATAAATGGAAAGATATTTCATCTTCATGAATTAGAAGACAGTATTGCTAAGATGGTGATCTACAGATTAACCTACAAATTCAAGGTGATACCTATTGTAATCCCAGTTGGCTTCTTGGTAGAAATTGACAAGCTGATGGTAAAATTAATGTGAGAAGAGCCAAAACAATTTTGAAAAAGAAGGGCAAAGCTTGAAGATTCACACTTCACCATTTCAAAACTTATAAAAAGCCGCGGAATCAAGACTCTGTGGTACTTGCATGAGACTAGATACATCAGAATAGAATAGAATTGAGCATCCAAAAATTATCCATACATTTATGGTCAATTGATTTTTGACAAGGCTATCAGACCATTCACTGGATGGTCTGTGCAAGAAATGACACAAGGACAGTTATATATCCACATACAAAATAATGAAGTTGGACCCCCACCTCACACCATGTACACAAATTAATACAAAATTGGTCATAGATTTAATTATAAGAGCTAAAATTATAAAACTCTTAGAATAAATCACAGTGCAAGTATATATTTATGACCTTGAGTTAGGCAGAAAAGTCTATGACACCAAAGCACAGGCAAAAAAGAAAACACAGATAAATAGACTTTATCAAAGTGTAAAACTTTTGTGCATCAAAGAACACTATCAGGAAAAGGAAAAGACAATCCACAGAATGAGAGAAAATATGTGCAAATCGTATATCTGCTAAGGGACTTGTATCTAGACAATATAAAGTACTTTTACAACTCAATAATAAAAAGACAAATAATGTGGGCACCTGGGTGGCTCAGTCAGTTAAGCGTCTGCCTTCGGCTCAGGTCACCATCGCGGGGTTCTGGGATCAAGCCCAGCATCAGGCTTCAGTGGAGAGTCTGCTTCTCCCTCTGCCTCTGCCCCTCCCTCCACTCATGTTCTGTCTCCCTCAAACAAAAACCAAAAAAGTTTTAAAGTTTAAAAAATTTTAAAAAAAGATAATCCAATTAAAACGGGCAAAGGATCTGAATAGCCATTTCTCCAGGGAAGATACAGAAATGGCCAATAAGTGAATGAAAAGATGCTGAATGTCATTAGCCAGCAAGGAAATGCAAATGGAAACAATAATGAGAGACCACTTTATACCCACTAAGATGTTTACAATGAAGAAGACAGACAGTAACAAGTGTTGACAAGGCTATGGACAAATTGGAATTCTCAAATATTGCTGGTGGGGATATAAAATGATACAGCCACATTGGCAATTTTTGGAATTTCCTCAAAAGGTTAAATACAGAATTACCACACCATGCAACAATTCCACATCTAGGTGAATGAATACCCAAGGGAATTAAAAACATATATCCACATCAAAACTTGTACACAAATGTTCATAGCAACATTAAAATAGCCAAATGGTAGAAACAACTCAAAGGTCCATGAAGTGATGGATGAATAGAAGGGATGAAGTACTGATCCATGCTACCACACCCACGAGCCTCGGAGATGTGATGTTTAGTGAAAGGACCCAGTCGCCAAAGGCCACAGACTGTATGGTTCCATTTATATGAAATGTTCAGAAGAGTCAAGTCCAAAGTGATGGAAAGTAGGCTAATGGTTTCCAGGGGCTGGAGGGAGGAGAGAAAAGGGGGTAACTGCTAATGGGTACAGGGCTTCATTTTGAGGTGATGGACAAGTTTAAAAATCGATTGTGATAATGAGTGTACAGCTCTGAATAATATATTTTAAAAACCACTGAATTGTATACCTTAAAAGGATGAGTTGTGTGAGTGTGCATTGTATCACAATAAAGCTATTTTTTTCATCTTTTTTTTCATTTTTACGTATTTATTTTCTTAACTAGGCTCCACACCCAATGTGGGGCTCGAACTCAGGACCTGGAGATCAAGAGTTGAACACTCTACCAGCCAGGCACCCCTACATTTTTATTTTATTTTATTTTATTTTATTTTTAAGATTTTATTTATTTATTTGTCAGGGATAGAGGGAGAGAGAGCGAGCGATCACAGGCAGACAGAGAGGCAGGCAGAGGCAGAGGGAGAAGCAGGCTCCCCGCCGAGCAAGGAGCCCAATGTGGGACTCATTCCCAGGATGCTGGGATCATGACCTAAGCTGAAGGCAGCTGCTTAACCAACTGAGCCACCCAGGCGTCCCCATTTTTATTTTTTGAGATCACTTGAACGTTTGTGTTTTAAAAAATTTTAAGTGGCTTAGATTTTCTTTTGTTCTGGAGGTATAGCAGACATGCAGTGTTATGTTAGTTTCAGGTGTACAACATAGTGAGCTGACAATTCCCACACAAGACGCGTCTCCATCTCTCACCACACAGATGTTATTACAATATTGTCAACTAAATTCCCCGTGCTGTACTTCTCATCTTTGTGACTTATTTATTTTATAAGTGGAAGTTTGTATGACTTAATTCCCTTCATCAATTTTTTGTTGTTGTTGTTGAGCAGGGAGCCTGACGCAGGGCTTGATCCCAGGACCCTGGGATCCTTCACCTATTTCCCTCCCCCTATGTCCCCTCTGGTAGCCACCAGTTTGTTCTCTGTGTTTTGTTTTATTTTTTTAAAGATTTTATTTATTTATTTGACAGAGAAAGACACAGCGTGAGAGGGAACACAAGCAGGGGGAGTGGGAGGGGAGAAACGGGCATTCCCCCCGAGGAGAGAGCCTGACGTGGGGCTGGATCCCAGGACCCTGGGGATCATGACCTGAGCCAAAGGCAGATGCTTAACTACTAAACCACCCAGGCACCCCAGTTCTCTGTGTTTTAAGAGTCTGGGGTTTTTTTGTTTGTAGGTTGGTTGGTTTTGTTTTTTAGGTCCCATACAGAAGTGAAATCGTATGCTATGTGCCTTTTCTCCCAGACCAGATCTAGAGTGAGAGAAGGAGGAGAGTGGCGTGCAGAGGCAGAAGGCAGGCCGGACAGCCCTGGGTGCCCACTGGCAGAGGGGGGCTGGCGGGTGAGCAGTGGATCAGGCTGGTGGCCATTCCGGTGTCTGTGAGGAAGGGGACACTCAACCACAGCCCGGGGGCCTGGGTTCAAATGGCGGCTCTGTCACTCTGGGAAAAATTCATCAATCTCTGTGTGTGTCAGTTTCTTCATTTAAAGGGCCGATATAATAACAATGGGAGGTCTTTCATAAGACTGTCACAGGGACCAAACAAAATCAAATAAAAGCACTGTGAAGGATGCCTGGGTGGCTCAGTCAGTTAGGTGTCTGCCTTCGGCTTGGGTCACGATCTCCAGGTCCTGAGATGAAGCCACGCATCAGGTTCCCTGCTCGGCGGGAAGACTGCTTCTTCCTCTACCTCCACCCCTCTCCCTGCTCATGCTCTCTTTCTCTCTCTCTCTCAAAAAAAAAAAGGCCTTGTGAAAAATTGTGGTGTACAGAAAGAGGAATTTACGTGTTTGCTTGCTTGCTTTACTCACGTGTCCCTGTCACCTGCGACAGTGTCTAGCACAGAGCAAGTTCTCAATAAATGCTTGTGGAATGAATGAAGAATATACATACTAGAGTATGAGTACCAACTATCTGGAAAGCAAACATAGGAGACAGGCAGAAGCAAGTTTCTGCACCCTTCTCTGTGGATCCCCATCCCTTGTCGCTGCCCTGAAGGTAACGATATCATGGGTGCTCATGCTACCGTATTTTCCCTCGTGCAGCCCACTTAGCACTGGCCATGAAAAGAGCAATGGCTTATGTTCTTGGCAAGAGGCTTTGCATGCACATCCTCGCCTTCACCTTCCAATCTATCCCCATGTTTAATGACTATTGTCTTGGGGAAAAAAATACATGGGCTCTAAAGCTTGGGTTTTCTCATTGAAGCTGGAAGGCAAATCCTACTACGGAAACTGGCTTGGTTCCGGTCAGAGTCTCTGTTCTCAGGACTCTTCTAGGCACAACACAACCCCAAGCTCGATAGTATGTGGCAAGGGGCCCAGCTGCCATAGCTGTGCCATCAGGCCTGGCTGTGATCGATGGGGGCAAGAACAGGGGCAGGGGACAAGCCGCTGGGGCTCTGCTACCTGAGGTGGTCCCTAGTGTCATGACAAGCCAGCGAAAGACCCCTCCCGTTGATGGGTTCCAACCCACACCAAGGTGCCGAAGCTATTCGATTCCTTTTATAGCTACATCGCTGGGACACAGCAGCTGTCATTCAAATCCAGGTAATCTCTTTTCAACACTCTCTGACATTTAAGGGAGCAGATGGAACAACTTGTCAAATGCTTGTCCGAAGCTGCTCACCTGGGCCCACAAATCCTTCCCCTCCGCCAACAGATTTTTCATAAAGGAGCACTAATCTCTCTGGCTTAGTGCCCTTTGCATCCCTACAACCTTAGATGCTGGGGCCATTGGCTAGGTTCAGAATCTTCTGGTAGGCTCTCCCATTCCACCACCTCCATTCCTCCTTCGTAATTCTATCACAGGTAGAAAAAAATAGAACTACTGTTGATTACCTCTGAAAGCTACTACAGAACACGTGCCCCCTAAGTGTCCCCAAGTTCCATGACAGTAGATTGAATTGATGACCTTCTCTGCTGGACCCACAGCGCCCAGCCTCAGGCACGACCCAAAGCAGATGCTTAATCCATACTTGTCAATGAATGAATGAATGAACAAGTGAATGAGAGAGAAAAGCAGAATCAAATAAATGTGGTAATTGTTCTTAAACCTTTGACTCAGCTCCCAATGTCACGGTCATGGGATTAAGCCCCACATGGGGCTCTGTGTTCAGCACGGAGTCTGTTGGAGATTCTCTCTTTCTCCCTCTGTCCCTCCCTCTGCTGACACTCTAAATCAATCAATCAATCAATCAATCAATCCTTTAAAAAGAGAGAATACTACAAAGAATCCTCTTGGACTACCTATCTAGACTCCATCAACCGTGGATATTTTGTGGCTCTCTCCCTATGTATGTATTAAGGCTCTTTTTCTGAACCATTTGCAGAACTATTGTATATGTCATTCCACTTTTCTTCATATTTTAGCGGGCAATTTCCAGGGACAAGGACATGCTCAGAGATAACCACAGCACGGTTATCAAATTCAGGATCTAGAATCTACAGTCCTTGCTCCAAGTTTGCCAGTGAAAAGGGGAAACTCTTTTGTTCTCTTTGGCTCCCCAGAGCAGAAGGATTCACAGATAGATGGATATATGAGGGAGATGATTTTTGACCATAGAATATGAAGACTGATCTAAAAAAAATTAGAATGGACTATCAGAGAATGAAATCAACTTCTCTCCATAACAGAACTCCCTGTCGCTGGATGTATTTAGGTGGGGACCAGATTACCTGTTGGGAACGAGGGAAGAGGAGACCCCTGATGCACATGAGCTACAGAATAAGCTTGTCTCTGTGTGCGGCTCTGCAAAGGAGCTGACTTCCATGCAACATTCTTGGTTTCTTTTTTTTCTCCACTAAGCGTTCCTAGTGCCCTTTGTGTGTGTGTTGGAGTAGCTAGTCTTTTCCATGGCACAATGTCAAAGTAACCTTGTTCCATCAGCCCTGACATGTTCTACGAACAGGTCAGCACGGAGATAATAATACTAACATGATTATATACTTACGATGGGCCAGGCACTGCTGGAAAATGCTTCACAAATGTTAACTCATTATCTCTCCAAAAAGCCCCAGGATGTAGGAACTATTATCATCCCTATTTTACTGATGAGGAATCTGAAGTTCAAATCGATGTTTGATATCTTGCATTGGTTCAGATCCAATGTGTTAGACTACTTAAGACATTATGTTCCAGTTTAAATGAGCGTATGTGGAGATTTTAAAAATTGGCTCAATTCTCAGAAAGGGAAAAAAAGCGAAAAAATTGAAACATGGTACTTCAAGACTTCAAGAATATTAGTATTTCTTTATCTTCTTATGTGTATTCTTTTCCAAAAAGGGCAGGCTGATTTAGAATTTGGGGGCTCATTTTTTTGTTGTTGTTGTTCTATATTTCTTTTTTTTTAAAGATTTTATTCATTTATTTGAGAGAGAGAGTGTGTGTGCCCAGAGAGGAGGAGCAGATGGCAAGGGAGAAAAAGTCTTAAGCAGACCCTGCACTGAGCACGGTACCTGACGCAGGGCTGGATCGCATGACTCTGCAATCACCACCTGAGCTGAAATTAAGAGTTGGACACTTAACCTACTGTGCCACCCAGGAGCCCCTGGTTCTACATTTCTATGTTTCCTGATTTTCTCATTGTTGTTGCTGTAATTACTATTTTTCTTTTGAATACCTGCTTTTCGCTTTAATTGATATGCCAATTTTAGACTCAAGACTCGCTGATGAATCTCCCTATTGCACTATCACCCCAAAAGACAGAGGAACCAGAACAAAACCTCCTTATTTCCCAAACCTTAGGGATTTTATATTTTTCAGAGTAGTTATTTCCTGCCCAATTCCTACTAATCATTCAAATTTCAGTTTAAATGTCCCATCCTCAGAAGAGTTTTTGCTGCCCTTCAAGATGTGGTCGGATTCCCGTTTCCCGCTCCCACTGCTCATCCATCTTTCCCTCAGAGCCATGATCACATGTCATATGATTGTCTTCTGTCTTCACGGTGAGACTGTCGTACAACTTCTTGAGGGGCCGCACCCGCTTTTCTCCCCAGCATAGCTTCAGAGCTTTGCACGCTGTAGCCACTCAATAAATGTCCGTTGAATGAATGAACGAAAAGATGAAGACCCAGTTCCACTCCAGAAAAGGAGGGTGGCAAAGGAAAACAGCGGGGAGGAAGGGGTGCCCCTGGAGGCAAAATAGAGAATGTTTGAGTATCAAAAGTCAAAGCCCACCAGTGTCTCAGTCAAAACGATGGATTTGGTCAAGCAGAGAGCTGTGGTCCCAGCCAGAGCTTTGGTCAGTAGCTACGTGACAGCAGTGGCAGCAGGAGAGATCTCAATTCGGCGCTAGCATGCCATAGCTGGCCGGCAGTAGTCTGCTGTCAAGGGTTGAACCCTTCTGGAAAGAAAGGCTACTACAGAACACGTGCCCCCATAGTTTTCTTTGTTGGGGAAGGTGGAATTGAGCTAGCCTAAAAAGACGTCAAGGAAGAACTATAAAGGGCTTTTGAGAGGAGGGGTCTTGGTGGCCCCCCAGATCATGTCCCCTCTCACTAAGTGGCAATCACAGAGCTGCCCTTACCAATTCTCCACGCAGCCCCCAGATGGCAGCAGTGTGTTACTCTTTAGCTGCGAGTTGCTGGTAAGGGCTCTGCCTTCAGTCTCTCTGGCCATCACAGGACTGCGTTGCAAACTCAGAACTCTACTGCCACCCCTGGGTCAAAAGGCTTGCAATGTGTCTTCTGGTCTTTCCCTGGGGGCTGGCTCCCGCAGCCCTGACTCCTGAAGTTGCTTTCTTCTCATCTCCACCCGAGTGCCCTCCAATTATACCCAATGATTCCCACCAATAATCCGCAGTCCGCTAATCCTGTTGGAAATCATGACCCAATGGTTCCTGCCAACAATCCGTAGTCCACATGTCCAAAACAGACTTGGTATTCCTCATCCACCTCACCCCCGCTCCAGCCATCACGGCTCTATAGAGTCTCGAACATGTCCCATCCATGTGTCAAGTCCTGGTAAGTCCACCTCTAAAATATTTCAGATCTGGGCTCTGTCCTCTAATTTTCCTGGCACAAGAGAGCCTCACCACCTCTCAACTAAGCTCCTATAGGCTTATCTCCATCTTCTTCCTCCCACAATCTACCCTGCCACCACCATCTGAGACTTTGCCCAAACTCCTCCCAGGACAATAATGCCCCCTTTTGTCAGTCTCTTTATATTCTACTCACACTTCAAGGTGTAGATCAATCTTTCCACTGCCTGTCTACAGAGTTTCCTTTGGACCTCCTTTTCTACTCTAATTTTTCACACTCCACCTTGAAGATTATTCATTATTTATATATATGGATTTCTCCCTCCATCCCTTAGCCCAGGATGGTAACTACATGGCCCAAATTCTTCCAGTCATCCCCCCACTGGTACCCAATGAGGCATCACTAATGGATATTAGCCGTGTTTCTACCGAGCCCACACTCAAACTCAAAATCCTTCTCAAAACATATCTCCAGGCTGGGGGGCCTGGGTGGCTCAGTGGGTTAAAGCCTCTGCCTTTGGCTCAGCTCATGATTCCAGGCTCCTGGGATTGAGCCCCACATCGGGTCTCTGCTGAGCAGGGAGCCTGCTTTCTCTTCTCTCTCTCTGCCTGCCTCTTTGCCTACTTGTGATCTTGTGATCTCTGTCAAATAAATAAATAAAATCTTTAAAAAAAAAACAAAAAACAAAATCCCCAAAAAACAAAAAAAAAACCATATCTCCAGGCAGAACTGGTTCACCGGATGGAACAGACGTCCCATCCCTACCTTGGACTCTGAGAAACAATGACACAGATAGCAAGTCCTGTTCTCCTCTGAGCCCACCACAGTATCTTGTACATGATCTATACTCATGTAAAGGCTTCTGAGTGAAGGAATAAGGCCGTGGGCTAGAGCAGACTAGGTAGCAGGAATGGCGCTCCCAGACTCCACGGTTCAATTCAGTCAGCTTTTTTTTTTCACTCCAGTGGATCTACCCCATCCTGCTGGTGGTAGTCACAGGGTGTATATCAATATTTCCCAATGCTGCCCAAGCCAGCAACTTACCAAAAGCTGCATGACTAAGTGTTCACTCAGCAGGGGGAAAGAGCACGTACTTAACCACATGCAATTTTCCTCAACCTACCATGCAGACTCCTAAGCCTGTTTTTCCAGCCTGCTTTCCAGTTTTCAGTACATTTAAACATATCCTCAAGGGGTGGGTGGTGCCATTTTGGTCCTAATGAATCCACGCTCAAATGTTCTCTCAGTATCACATTCTCAACGTCCTTGGATCGGTCCTTATTCCCATGGGGGGGAAATGATACAACACAGATATGCTTTGGATTGCCATGTGCACAAACATTCCCTACACATATTAAAAGTTGGCATTGGGGGGCGCCTGGGTGGCTCAGTGGATTAAGCCGCTGCCTTCGGCTCAGGTCATGATCTCGGAGTCCTGGGATAGAGTCCCGCATCAGGCTTTCTGCTGAGCAGGGAGCCTGCTTCCCTCTATCTCTCTCTCTCTCTGCCTGCCTCTCCATCTACTTGTGATCTCTCTTTATCAAATAAATAAATAAAATCTTTAAAAAAAAAGTTGGCATTGGTTGTGTGGGGGGTGGGGTAGGGTGTGTGTGTGTGTGTGTGTGTAGGGTTGTTTTTTTTCCCCCCCAAGGAAAACTGGGTGTTCGTTGTGTAAGAACTTCTGAATTTCAAGGCCAATCTTGGGTTTTCACTTCTTTCATGGGTGGCTTACTGTCCTTATCAAGAATTTCCAGAGCCCAGTGGAATACAGAGTGACACAGATATGCACTCACAGCAATCTGGAAGGTGGCAGGGGTGGGGGAGCTACTTTGTTGTGACGGGGCCATATTCATTACTAGATGCCAATGCAGTAGGTTTTGAGGTTCAAACAATTGTTTCTAAATCCTTGCCCCTATATATAATAAGGCACTGGTATTCAAAAATCCAGCATGAGCCTTGCTGGATCCCGATCAAAGCAAACTCTAAGAAAAAAAAAAGTGAGACAGTTGGGAAAGTGTAAACAGTGATTGGATACTTGATAATATTAAGCAATTTTTGTTAATTTTTTTAAGTATAGTAATGGGATTCTAGTTATTTTTTTTAAAAGATTTTATTTATTTATTTGACAGACAGATCACAAGTAGGCAGAGAGGAAGGCAGAGAGAGAGGAGAAAGCAGGCTCCCTGCTGAGCAGAAAGCCTGATGTGGGGCTTGATCCCAGGACGCTGGGATTATGACCTGAGCTGAAGGCAGAGGCTTTAACCCACTGAGCTACCCAGGTGCCCCAGTCAATCATTACTTTAATTTTTTTCTGACAAATTGCAACAGAGATAGCATGAAATTATGTGATTTTCAGTAAACACAGGAAGAATTGAAGTTGTATATTTAATCCTGATAACTCTAAAGACATGTCTATTTTCATTAAATCCATAATCTTAAATTAGCTTTAATAATGAATATTTTCCTTATTGCAGTTGTTTTTTCATCAATTAAGTTTTTAAAAATATTTTATTTATTTATTTGACAGAGAGAGACACACAGTGAGAGAGGGAACACAAGCAGGGGCAGTGGGAGAGGGAGAAGCAGGCTTCCTGCGGAGCAGGGAGCCCAATGTGGGGCTTGACCCCAAGACCCTGGGATCATGACCGGAACTGAAGGCAGAAGCTTAACTGACTGAGCCACCCAGGCATCCCTGAAGTCTCTCTCTTTTTTTTTTAATAAAAAGGGTCTTGGGGCTCCTCGGTGGCTCAGTGGGTTAAGCCTCCGCCTTCGGCTCAGGTCATGATCTCAGGGTCCTGGGATCGAGCCCTGCATCGGGCTCTCTGCTTGGCGGGGAGCCTGCTTCCCCCTCTCTCTCTGCCTGCCTGCCTACTTGTGATCGCTCTCTCTGTGTCAAATAAATAAATAAAATCTTTTTTTTTAAAGGGTCTTTAGTTTTTAGAGATGTGTACTGAAATATTTACAGATGAAATGATACGATGTCTGGGATTTACTCCAAAATAACTTGTTGCGTGTCGGGCGGAGAACAGGTGGAGGTATAGACGAAGCTAGAACCACCGTGTTGATCACCGTTGAAGCTGGAGGACAGTCATTCAGTGTAACAGTCTCTCTGCTCTTGTTTATGTTTGAACCTTTCCACAATAACAGATTTTTAAAAAGATTTTATTTATTTATTTGACAGACAGAGATCACAAGCAGTCAAAGAGAGAGAGAGAGAGAGAGAGGAGCAGGATCCCTGCTGAGCAGAGAGCCCGACGCGGGGCTCGATCCCAGGACCCTGAGATCATGACCTGAGCCGAAGGCAGCGGCTTAACTCACTGAGCCACCCAGGCGCCCTAACAGATTTTTTTTAAATCCACGAAAGTGGTAGCACGATTTTGGGGAGGCTT
Source organism: Neogale vison (assembly GCF_020171115.1). Classification (NCBI taxonomy): domain Eukaryota; kingdom Metazoa; phylum Chordata; class Mammalia; order Carnivora; family Mustelidae; genus Neogale; species Neogale vison. The sequence goes on from NC_058105.1 coordinate 30,583,003, forward strand.
CTCGACGATGAGTCTCACCCAGGAGGAGGAACCCACAAACACGCTGTCCTTCCTTGACCACATTAGCAAGGATGAGCAGCAGGTCAAACATCTGCAGCAGGGGGCAGAGGCTCAAGGGGTGCAGAAATGAGGTGGGGTGAGTCTGAAAAGAGAGGAAGGTAGGAAAGACCTAGAACATGGCCCTGTGCCAGACTGGACAAGCCACTGCCAGCCACCAAAAGACAGCACGGGGGCTGGCAACAGCTGGAGAGAGAAAGCCGAAAGGAATGGGACTTGGAAGGGGGAAGGTATCTTGTCTACACACATTGGCAGGGGCTGGGGGGACGCAGCTTGAACGTCCGAGCTATAAAGCAGACTCACGCCTTGGGGAGAGCTGCCCTTGTCTCCACTTCAGCGCTTCTGGAGACAGCGTGGAGATGAGACATTTGGAATTTACTCTTAGTCCAACTCTCAAGTCAAAGCAAAAGTCATCGAATCATCTTCTGGTTTTGTCTGCACTTTCCAATCGGCAAGTCTTAGGTCAGCTGCTCTTTTTCTCTGTCTGCTCCCATTACTTTTTGGAAAACGACCCCCAATTGCCATTTTCTCCCATCCAAGTACTAACCAGGCCCGACCCTGCTTAGCTTCCGAGATCAGACGAGATCGGGCGCGTTCAGGGTGGTATGGCCATAGACCCAATTGCCATTTTCTTAACTGCGAATCTTAGACCTGGAAGGCCCCCTGCAGATCGCTTACTGCCCTTTTCCCCGGGTGAGAAAACACAAACTAAGAGAAAGGAAGTGACTCGAGCAGCAGGCACATAGTAGGTGTTCAACACGTTATCTGTGGAGTCCGGGAGGGATGCATACCAACCCGACTACCAAGAAATTACAGCTGGCATCAGAGCTTGAAGGGTGGGTGCCCACGCCATATAGTTTTCACATCACTCCTGGTCGAAAGGAAATGGTCGCGTCGTTACAGAAGGCAAGCTTAGGCTCTTCCTGGCTTAGGTGCCTTCTTCCTCCGCGATTCTAGTTCTAGTCTCTGTGGGGCCCCTATGTGCAGGCAAGGCAGCTCCTGGGTGTGAGGCTCACAGCTAACCCATGCCTCCTCTTCGGGCTGAGGCTTGTCCACTGCCTCATGGCCTCCTCGGTGGCCCCAGGGACTGGCCAGCCCTATTCTGGACTGCATGACAAGGTGCACATTAATCCTCGCACAGTAGACGTCTACGTGGCACGCCCATCCTGAGCAAATGGTTAGCTTGGGCTCCAAACAGCTTACTGTACTGCTAAAAAGCAGCTGTCTAGCATTGTTTCTCTAGTTTTCATCCACCCAGGGGAAGGAAGGAAAGGGAGGGAGGGCAGGAGGGAGACAGAGAGAGAGAAAGAAAGAATGGAAGAGAGAAAGAAAAACTACTTTTGATTTGGGGCACGTGGGTGGCTCAGTCAGAGAACCGGCCAACTCTTGATTTTGGCTCAGGTCATGCTCTCAGGGCTGTGAGATGGAACCCCACAAGGGGCTCAGCGCTCAGTGGAAAGTCTGCCTGAGGCTCCTTTCCCTCTGCTTCTCTCCCCTCCCTCCTTCTCTCTGTCTCAAATAAATAAATCTTCAAAAAACTTTTGATTCTAAGTGTTTTTAGAAGCATAAAAAGAGTTAAGATCCTAACTTCCTAAAATTTGAATATAGAAGTCTTTTTCTCAAAACAGTGCAATTGGAAAATGTCATGCCACTACCAGTTCAATAAAATGAAGGTAAATAGTGTAACATGATATCGTGAAAGCGAGGTACATTGCTGCCTCCACCATTCTTATTTTCACAGAACGGAAAAGGAGGGGCGCCTAGCTGGCTCAGTTGGTGGAGCACACAACTCTTGATCCCAAGGTTGTAAGTTTGAGCCCCACACTGGGTACAGAGATTACTTAAAATCTTTTTTAAAAAAATGCACAAGAAGACATATCATTGTGAAATTTTAAAACACTAGAGACCAAAATAAAACTTTGAAGCTTGCGGAGAGAGAAGAGTTACGCCCAGAAAATTGGAAATCAATAAAGGAATCGGACTTTTCAAAAGTGATACTAAATGGAGTGCCTGGGTGGCTCAGTGGGTTAAGCCTCTGCCTTCGGCTCAGGTCATGATCCCAGGGTTCTGGGATCGAGGCCCATGTCAGGCTCCCTGCTTAGCTGGGAGCCTGCTTCCTCCTCTCTCTCTCTGCCTGCCTCTCTGCCTACTTGTGACCTCTGTCACATAAATTAAAAAAAAAAACACTAGAAACAAGAACATAGTGGAATATAGTTTTCAAAAATTCTGAAGGGAAATTGTTTCTAATTCGAATTCTTCACGTAGGGTTAATTTTAATCATATGTGAAGATAGATTCAGATACAGAAGGGTTTTATTGAAAAATTACCTCCCTCAAAAAAAGATACTTGAAACTAATCAACCAAAAAAAAAAAATTACCTCCCTCACAGGCACCTGGGTGATCCAATCAGTCAAACATCTGCCTTCTGCTCATGTCATGATCCCATGTCCCACATCAGGCTCCCTGCTCTGCATGGAGTCTGCTTCTCTGCCCCTCCCCTAGCTCGTATGCATTCTCTCTCTCTTAAATAAATAAATAAATAAAGTCTTTAAAAAAAATTACCTCCCTTGCAATCTTTCTAAGGAACTTAGCACAGGATGTAGTCCAGCAAAACCAGGGTGTAACACAAGAAAGGGGACCACCTGAAATGTGGAAAGCAGAATTGAACCAAGAAGGGGAGCGCCCATTGCTCCTCTTCTTGGTTCAACTCTGCTTTCTACATTTCTGGGCCCGGTGGCAGGCCCAGAGGGCAAATATTCCAGAATGGATCAGGAAGCCAGCCAACTCCACGAGGGCTGTCTCCAAGAAAAAGAAATGGAACTCATTGATTACACGTGATGGGCAACTATGCCAAATGGAGTTTTGTGGTTCTGTCAGCAAGTTTGGGGCTGAACTCATGACAGGTACACAGAAGAACAAATCAAACCAGAAAAATGAGACAATTTGGGGAAGATAAGATAAAGGAAATACAATTTAATGGTACCATACATGGATCAACTGAGCACAACAATTATACAAATATCATAAATATTGAATATTTTACCCCCAATTTTTTGTATTTGTATAAGTGTGAGTGGAGGTGGGGTGTGTGTGTGTGTGTGTGTGTGTGTGTGTGTTGGGACATATAAGGAAGGTAGTTCCTCATCTTCCACTGTAGAAATTCAGAAATAGGTCATTTTTAAACCTATTTATATAGGTTTTTTTAAAACCTATATATTTTAAAACTTATTTATATATATAAAAATAAGAAACATTAGGTGTTAGAAGAGTTATATACAAAAAGAACTAGCTAAAAACGTTAAAAGTATGTTAAAACAACATAAATTATTACCTCACACTTCTGTAAGTCAGAAGTCCAACAGAGTATGATTACATTTTCTGTTTGGGGTCTCTTATTAAAGCGGAAATCATGTAGGTGGCCAGCCTGAGCTCCTATGTGGAGATGCTGGAGGGGATCCAGCTGCCAGGCTCATTCACATTGTTGGCAGGATCCAGTTCCTTCCAGCACTTTCTAATGGCTTCTTCCACTCTCAAGCCTGCAGTGACACTTTGAAGCCTTTCTGTACTTTGACTCTGTCCTTCTCTTCCATTTCCAGCTAGAGAAATTTCTCTGCATTTAAGGGCTCAAGTGATGAGATTAGGCCTACCCTGATAATTCAGGATAATTTCCGCATTTTAAGATCTATAATCTCGATCACATCTGCAAAGTCTCTTTTGTCACGTAACAACGTTTTCATAAGGTTCCAGGCATAGCGTGAGGGCGTCTTTTCTGGGAGCAGGAATCAGGGGGTCAGGAGTGGTGGGGCAGGGGACCACAGTTTTTTGTTTTTGTTTTAAGATTTTATTTATTTGACAGAGAGATAGCAAGAGCAGGAACACTAACATGGGGAGTGGAAGAGCAGGCTTTCCCTGAGCAGGGAGCCTGATGTGGGGCTTGATCCCAGGACCCTGGGATCATGATCTGAGCTGAAGTCAGACACTTAATAACTGAGCCAGCCAGGTGCTCGTTGTTTACTGAATTTAAAGGGACTCTATTTTAGGTAATATATCAAATGTCATGATATATATACAAAAATCCATTTTTGTGTTTCTAGGCAAAATGGCCTATGATCTGCAGAGCATGGTAAGAAATAGTTGTTAGGTACAATCATGGCTGGGTTCTGGTGAAAATTCTGATGTGGATGGACCACAGGGCTCATCCAATGTTATCAATTCCTCTGTTCTTACTGTTGTATTAAAGGACCCACTCCTGTTATTTTTGGCAGTTACTGCTCATAGCTAGCTACTTCCTGTAGCAACAGTAGGTGACTGTAAATGCATTTTTTAAAAGATTTTATTTATTTGGGGCGCCTGGGTGGCTCAGTGGGTTGAGCCTCTGCCTTCGGCACAGGTCATGATCTCAGGGCCCTGGGATCGAGCCCCACATCGGGCTCTCTGCTCAGCAGGGAGCCTGCTTCCCTCCCTCTCTCTGCCTGCCTCTCTGCCTACTTGTGATCTCTCTGTCAAATAAATAAAATAAAATCTTTAAAAAAAGAATGATGTAAACTGTAAGTTTTTAAAAACATATTCTTTATCAAGAATATTTCTTGATGTGCAAAACAAGTCATTATCTCAGTTTTTGTGGGATGACAGAATAGAGCTAATCTGGTCCAATCTCCTCATTCTGCAGTTGCGAACACTAATGCCCAGAGAGAGGAAGGGACCTGCCCGTGGCTTTGCTCGTGTTTGAAGCCAGGATCCCCACTTCTGAATGAGTTCCACAACTTATGGATAGGATGAAAAATAGCGAAGGCTAACATCTTCATCTTACAGGTAGGGAAGCAGATGTAAACAGGAAGAAACCCCTGCTAGAGGTCATCTGGAACTCCTACTCTAACTGAGGTCGCTTTGCCCTGTGCAAAGCACATATATAATAGAATGCACAAATGAATCTGAAGATGCTGTAAAAAGCTCACTTAAATGGCTTAAGTTCTCAAATAGCTTCCATTTGGTAAGCAATTTAGCAACAATTTGAAAGAAAATATTTCTTCTTTAGGCAGCTTTCTTCTTAGGACAAGTAAACACATTACTGACCTTCTAATAAAGTCTCTAATGTCAGGCTGACTTGGTTTCCAATTCTGTCTCAGTCATTTACTAGCTGGGTGCTCTTGCACACACAACTCAATCATTTTGTTTTTGTAAAAAAGATTTTATTTGAGAGGGAGGGACAGTGCACAAGCAGGGGGAAGGGCAGAGGGAGAAGCAGAATCCCCGCTGAGTGCAGAGCCCTACACCGGGCTCGTTCCCAGGACTCTGAGAGCATGGCCCGAGTGGAAGTCAGGCACTTAACTGACTCAGCCACCTGGGTGCCCCTAACTCAATCATTTCATGTCAGTTTCTTCATCTATAAAATGAAGGTAACAGTGCCACCTAGTTCATGGGAGTCACATGGGAATTTAGTGAAATGATACATTGAATTTGGCACCTGGTAGCCACTCAATAGCCCTTTCTCTTTTTATATAATGTTTATATCTAAAACATGTTGAGAACTAGCAGTGAAATATTTTCCTGTTGCTAATAGTAAACTAATAGTATGACAATTAGGAAAGATGGTTAAAGGCCAAAGAACCTTCAGGAAGAAATCATCTTGCGAATCGATGAGAAAAATATCTAGCACATCTCAATGCCAATAAAACTCCTCCCTCACTTAAAGTAAAAGTATGCCAAGATTCAGCTGCAGTATTTACAAGAAAGTTATTGCTTGATCTAATCATGAGTTTAAAAGAGGAATCTCTGAAATAATTTTCTTGTTTCCTTGCTTTCTTCTGAAACTACTAATACTCTAAAGGCATAATGTGTTTCTCATATGAGCTTGTAATAAACAGGACTTCATGGAAATGACAAAATGGTAAATTACTCTAGAAATCAAATGTACTTCAATCATTCCGGCTCCTCTCCCCCAGACAAGGTGAACATGTTTATGATTACAAAAATGTGTTTTCCACAGATTTCATATAGATATGCAACCTCGAGTGTCTGTCCTCAAATGTCTTCTGTCATAATACTCAGTATATTGATGTATTAAGCAGCAAAGCTTTCTTATTAAAAACACAACTATACTTACCTGGAGACAGAGTTCCAGAATCTTCTTGGATCATTCTAGATAGTTACAGAAATAAGCTCACCGAGATCAGAAGCCCCTACCCACCACCCTGTAGGGTTGGGATTAGGGTAATTAATAAATGTGGTCTGGCTAAAGACCCACTCCTAGAGCTTAACACTGTTAAATAACAAAAACTCAATCAAATAAATTTGAAAGATCTAATTGGCTTTATTATTTGACTCATGAATCCAGCAGCATCCCCATCTAGTAAGTAGAGAGGAGTTCAAAAGAACCACAGAAAAGAAAAGGCTTTTAAAGATTTTATTTATTTATTTGACAGAGAGAGAGATCACAAGTAGGCGGAGAGGCAGGCAGAGAGAGAGAGAGGAGGAAGCAGGCTCCCTGCCAAGCAGAGAGCCCGATGCAGGACTAGATCCCAGGATCCCAAGATCATGACCCGAGCTGAAGGCAGCGGCTTAACCCACTGAGCCACCCAGGCGCCCCAAGAAAAGGCTTTTAAAGGTGAAGAGTGAGGGGCACCTGGGTGCCTCAGTTAAGTGTCTGACTCCTGATTTCTGCTCAGGTCATGATCTCAGGGTTCTGAGATCGAGCCCCACATTGGGGTCCATGCTGGGTGTGGTGCCTACTTAAGATTCTCTCTCTCCCTTTCCATCCCTCCTCCACCTTTCCTCTCAAAACAATTAGTAACAAAGATAGAGAGGGAGTGGAAAAAAGGAAATTATTAGCAAGGAACCCATTGTTTTAAGCAAGGTCACCCTCCTAAGGGGAACGGAAAGGGTCTATCAGTAAAATTCCTGGTGCTGAGCAGGAAATTCCACGTTGACTGATTAGAGGTTAAAGGCTGAAACTGCAGTTAAGTATTAAGTCTTACCTTACTGACTCTGGTAAGTGACACCACGCTGGGCCCGTGTTTTCTTTTTAACATGAATGATTGAAAAAAAAAAAAAAAAACCCTCCATGACATTGAAACCATTTTGCTATAGTTGCAGAAAATAAGAGACCACATTACCATCCCTTAAGAGGACAGCTACTGAAAACTGATTATTAGACTTAAACTAATTCTAACTGTCGGGGATGGGTCCCCCATCATGTATACCAGGATGCTTTCCTTAAGAATGTTCCTGTCAGGGGACACCTGGGTGGCTCAATTGGTTGGGCGTCTGCCTTCGGCTTGGGTCATGATTCTGGGGTCCCGGGATCGAGCCCTGCATTGGGCTTCCAGCTCAGCGGGGAGCCTGCTTGGGGAGTCTGCTTTTCCCTCTCCTTCTGTCCCTCCTCCCCCACTTGTGTTCCCTCTCACTCGCTCTGCTCTCAATCTCAAATAAATAAATAAATAATCTCAAAAAAAAAAAAAGGAATGTGCCTGTGTGTGTGTGTCTGTGTGCACACACGTGTATAACTTGTATTTCTTTTTCCTTTCCCATCGGTTTCCTGCCACTGGTTGGGGGTAGGGGGTGGAGGGTCACAATCACGTTGGTGATAATAGACATTCTCTCCCCAGGGTGGGATGACATCATGGACAACAGACCAGCGCCGCTCCCTGAGCTCTAAGGAGGTGCTGATGAAGGTCACACCCGTGACTCTGGTGACCCGCTGCTCTGCCGGGAGGGGGCTGCTGGCTGGGTAACCCTTCTTCACCAGGAACAGCCAAACCACCAGGTATGTCAGGATAGAGACCTGCAGCAGCTGGCAGAGCTGGCCCTCCACTTCTCCTCTTTGGCAAGGACACATTTGGCAGTCCCACAGGCGAAAGCCGCCAGCTGAACCCCCTTCAAGCCACCAGCCCTGCGGAGCCGGCTCTCCTTCCCGGGCCCCTCGGCCCCGCCCCGCAGCAGCCCCACCGTATATTGCCCTGAATGATCAGAAAGACAATTTATCAAGTACTTATGGCCCTTCAGGTATGGCTGGCACAGGCTGTGCTGATATTAAGCTCAGCACATGTTCTTATCAAAAAACACAGGTGCACCGAGCACCGTGGAGGAGCTTATGAGAAACGACTAGAAGATAAAACAGCTGTCTTGTATTTTTTTTTCCACAACATTTATTCTTTTAATTCCAATTCTGCTGCCACCCACTCCTCACAATGCTTTGCCCCAAAATAAGGCCAAAGGAAGACATGCGGATAACGTACAAAAAGACAGTATTTATTTCACTCAAGCTTTCGTATAAGAAGTTAAACAAAACGATCCCTAGTTGAAGGCATTACCAAAAATATTCTAAACATTGTTTCATGTGTCCCTTCAGTGCCCAGAGAGAGGAAAAACTTATCTGAATGAAAGAATAAGAATGACCATCCTTATGGTGGGTTTTCTTAGGAAGGCCGAGGAAAACACAATCCATATAGTTTAGGCGTAACATAGCGAAGGAACCTCCAAGTTTCCTACAGGTGATGGAAATCCCACTGATGTATTCAAGTTCCCTTTTTGGTGACTATCGAAGAGCTATAGGTATTCCCGTAATTCACTGTAATTTCCGTAACTCACTGTAATTCAAAGCAGGGAATGGAAACCAAATGCAATGTCCCCGCTCTGGGGCTATGACTGTCACGGTCTGCCGTCCCTTGGGGAATCATACCGAAGCATCCTCTCCCTCACTGACATCTAAATAGGATACCAGGGAAAATGGCCCTGGGTGAGGTGTGTAGGTGTTTTGCTTTGCAGAATTATAAAAGACTTGGGAGAGCATCTCAGACACAGGAAAACCCAATGTTCTTTCTAGAGAATCTTGTAACATGGTGGGACACCCACTCCGCCTGTCTCCCACCTCAATCTGACCTAAAAAAAAAAAAAAAAAAAGAGGCACAGGGAGGCAACACCCTGACATCTATCTGTGCCACGAAATTTCCTCCGACGAGCCAGGGCAAGCTGGTGGCCACCTTGCCCAAACCCACGGCAAGCAGGCACCTCTGACCTTCTCCCGCAGTCCCCTAAGAGCGGGAGAGGCAAGTCTGGAATGCTGCCCATGGGTGAGTGTCTGGAGAACTTGTAGGTGTCAAGTTGTCAAGTTCCTACCAAGAGTCTGTGTGCATGAGGAGAGAGACTCTGGGTGGGGTGTGTGAGGGGGGCCTCTCGCTTCTATGCTTTAAATCTGGAGGAAGGAGGAGCAGAGGGAACAGCTCAGTGGGTCCAATGGAGGGCTGGGTGAGGAGGGAACCCTAACTCAGTATGCAAAAAAAAAAATGAATACAAATGTGGGAGCCTCAGGTGCTATCCATATACGAAGCAAAACCTACTCATAACCAGTTGGGGCCGGAAGGGAAAAGGGGAAGACCTAACTATTCTTTTCTGAAGCCAAGAGCGAAGTGCGGAGTGAAGATTGTACCTCCTTTCTGTTCAGAAAATGCAGAGAGAAAACAGTAATCCTTGAAAACCTTCCAAGAAATGCAGACTCACGCAGAAGTTACAAAACATGCAAGAATCAGTCACTGTTTCTTAGTCTCCTCACACTTTACCTGAGATGCAAATTACTCCCTGCCCCTCTAGGCGTTCTGCGCAGCTTTACATCCTGCTTTCTAACTTCTAACGAGACGCTGCCGGGAATGTGAGTGAACGCCGGGGTGGGGGGGGACTGGGCATGGGAACTGGGAGTCGAAAGGTCTGGCAACTGACCAGTGGAGATAGAGCAGTAAAGAACAGGAGTCTCGGCTAGACTGTCACCCGCCCGAGCGGTGCCTCCGGGCTGGGGGCCGAGCGCAGGGACACGGGTGAACGGTGAACATCTGATCTGAGCGGTGGAGGTGAAGAAGGCTCAGGGAGCAAGCCCCCCTCCCTCTTCCGGGTGGGGAGGGCGGGTGGGGGGAGGAGAGGGGAGCCTGCTGCGGTGTCGGGAAAGGAGCCGCCCCTACCCCATGCCTGGACCTCTCAAAGCAGGGACTAGTGCTGCTCAGGGGGCTGATTCCAGACTGCTAAGAGATTTAAGAGCCACACACATTCCTCCATGAGATCCCAAACAGATCAAGAGATTTTATCAATTTCGGCTGCAAGATGTTCTCTGTGACTCAGGGTTGGCATTAGCAACTGCACCCAAAATGCGTTTCACACAACAAATCAAATGTAGTTGGTATTGCCGGACACAGAGAATACAAAGCAGGCACAGATCCCTCAGAAATTGTCGCAACCCTTGGTAAGATCTACTGCCGTCATGGCCGTTGGCTTTGTCCCTGACTTTGAAGCTTTCGCAAGGGCCATCTGCTTTTATAATTCAACAACAGGGACTCGCTCTCCTCGGCCAGAGAGCCCCTCAGGTTTTGTTTCTCAGTGCCCGACTCAACAGAAAGGCAGGGCTCTTTGGAGCTGCCGGTTTGCAAATGGCCCAGTGGTTTCAGTTTCCGTTTCACAGTTCCCAGATAACAAAATGCAGAACGGGATGAATCTTCACAAGGTCACGCTGAAGGTTAAAATAAATTATCCCCATCACTGAGAGGCTCTCTTCAGGTTTTCTATCAGCACCACAGAGTCAGTCTCTTCTTTGGTTTGCTTCTCGTAGATGTCGTACTTCTTCCAGTGCTGGAAGGAAGGAAAAAAAAACACACACACACACACACACAGGATGACTCTTGTAAACAACGTTCTCTCCCTGAGGACCCACAGCCAGGGATTATTCTTAGGTTTGCGTGCATGGAACCAGTGAGTGTTTGTTTTCCTGTCACGGTTTTGGTTTGGGGGGTTTTGTTTTGTGTTGTTCCGTTTTTCACTAAGAATCTTCATCTATTTGAACAATTCATGAAACAAAACAATCAGGAATTAACATTCAAAGGAGAAGGGAGAGCATGGGATTGTAACGTGATGTCTGATAGCTATCTCAAGAGAGAAATGCTGACATCTCCCAAACTGGAAACAAGTCTTTTGAAGAAGAATAAAAGGGCGGTGCGCTTTTCTTACATTAACCGTTCCTACCTTTATTTTCTTGCCACTCCAATTTGCCCATTGCTCAAGAGAGATTAACAGGATCAAAAAGTCAACCAGCATCGAGGTAAATGGTAATATATAAAATGTCCCAAAAAGTGTTAGTGCAGTTAAAACTTTTGAAAGACCCTATATGAACAGTTTCATGTGACATCATTTGCAAGAAGTGGGAATCACGCATTTAAAGGCAAGCACGGGGCACCTGGGTGGCTCAGTGGGTTAAGCCTCTGCCTTTGGCTCAGGTCATGGTCCCAGGGTCCTGGGAGCGAGCCCCACATTGGGCTCTCTGCTCAGCAGGGAGCCTGCTTCCTCCTCTCTCTCTCTCTCTGCCTGTCTCTCTGCCTACTTGTGATCTCTATCTGTCAAATAAATAAATAAATAAATAAATAAAAATCTTTAAAGGCAAGCTCATCCTGAACTCAATGTAAATGCGTTTCCTAAAGGTGAAAGCCAATATCCTGGCCTTTGCCTTCTTTCCCTAGAAATCAAGGGAAAGGGCGGAAACTGAGCTCAGTCCCCTCATCTGTAAAGTAGAGTTGCTGGACTAAACCGAAGGTCAGCAAACTGCGGTGGAAGGGCTGGACCCAGCAGGCCACCTGTTTTTGTAAATAAAGTTTTCTTGGCACGCCTCTTTGTTTCTGTGTGGTCTGCGGCTGCGTTCATGCTACAACAGCAGAGGTGAGTTGCCCTAAGAGCAAAGGGCTGGGTAAGTTAAGAGTATTTATTCTCTGGTTCTTTCCAGGGAAAGTGTGCCACCCTGCACTAGATTTTTCCCAAGCTCCTTTTCTGCTCAGATGTTTCTGGTTCGAGAAGCCTAGGAAAGAAAGGCAAGGCAAAGCAGAAAAACAGAAACAAGAGCAATAGCGACTATTCCGTTGCCTTGGGCTATACAGTTAGAGATGGACTGAGCAGGTCGGGAGCATCCCAGTCTTGGAGAGCACAGGCAGGGATGAGCTGAGAGACACTGCTTCAAATACCTAAATTATTCTAAATAAATGAGTTAACCCTCATACTCCTAGTAGAATGGATAAAATTTAAAAAAAAATACTGACAATCCCAAGGGCCGACACCACTGCAGAGTAACCGGCGCTCTCCTGCAGTGCTGGTGGAAATGCAAACTAGCACAGCCGCCATGGGCCTTACAAAATGAAGCGGACACTGACTTTGTGACCCAGCAGGCCCACCCCCAAGTATCCACCCAAGGGAAGTGGAAACCTATGTCTACACAGGACCCTCCACAAGAAGGTTTACAGTAGCTTTCTTCATAAAAGCCCCAAACTGGAAGCAAGCCCGCCATCCCTGAACAAGCGAATGGTTAAATAATCACGGCGTGTTGCTTGGCAACGAAAAGGAATGAGCCATGGATACACACATCAACACCGACGGCTCTTAAATGTACCGTGCTGGGTGAAATAAGCCAGACTCCAAAATCTATGTGTTCGGTGATTCCATTCGTAAGACATTCTGGAAAAGGCAAAACTTTAGGGATAGGACCAGATGAGTGGGGGCAAGGGTATGGTGATGATGAAAATGTTCTCGATCGTGACTGGCGTGAGGAGCAGCGGCAAAACCGCACAAGGGTGCTACAAGAGCAGCCGCACGGGGTAACTGTGCACTTAGAAAAGATGAAATTGTATTTTACATAAATCAAATCAACAAACCTGGCTTTTGAAAATATGAAATGCACAGGATCTAATAAAAAACAGTCTGAAAAAATTACATAACCTTGCAATAATGGCTTATTCAATAAATGGCACTAAGACAACTGGCTAAGCATTTGAAAAATAAAGTTAAACCCTACTTGACGGCCCACATGGATCAATTCCCTGTGGACGAAAGACCTAAATGTAAAAAACAAAATCAAGTAAAAACTAGAAAAATACACTGGGCAACAAGTACATCAGTCTGAGACACGAAAAGGCTTCCTACACACAAAAAATACAGAAGATCTGAATGCATAAAAAAGAAAAACAACATTAATCACCCTAAATACTACACAGAGGCAAATAGACAACAAGCCACAGGATTGATAGCTAATAGATAAAAAGAGCTTTATGGGAGTACCTGGGTGGCTCAGTGGGTTAAGTGTCTGCCTTCGGCTCAAGTCATGATCCCGGGGTCCTGGGATTGAGAGCAGTGTCCTAACCCTAACCCTAACCCTACTCCCTCTGCCCCTCAGCACTCCCCATGCATGGGCTCTTTCTCTCTCTCTCTCTACTCTCTCTCTCTCCCAAATAAATAAATAAATAAAATTTTAAAAGAGCTTTAGGGGTGCCTGAGTGGCTCAGTCATTAAGCATCTGCCTTCAGCTCAGGTCATGATCCCAGGAACCTGGGATTAAGCCTTGCATCAGGCTCCCTGCTCAGCAGGAAGCCTGCATCTCCCTCTCCCACTCCCCCTGCTTGTGTTCCCTCTCTTGCGCTCTCTCTCTCTGTCAAATAAATAAATAAATAAATAAAAATCTTTAATAGAAAGAGCTTTACAAACTACCAAATTTTCAAAACATGAATATGGCAGGGAAAAAGAAATGGACAATGAACACGAGCTTCACAAAAGAATTCAAGCCCATGAACATATAAAACAATACAAAGGTTGATTCATAAAATGAAAACAAGATGCTCTTTTCTATTCTGTGAATTGGAAAGAATTAAAAAAAAAAAAAGATACACTCAGGCTGGCAAAAGCATGACGGAAGCACCGTTCAGCCATACAACCTACTTATAATCTATGCTTCTTGTGAAAAACTTAAAAAATTCCTTCCTTAATATGAAGGAATCATACTCTGTCTGTAGCCAGGGTGTTTAACAGCATGTATTACAGATTCTTACATACCAGTAAAATTGAGCTACCTCATTTTCTTTACCCTCTGCATAATACGTCATTGCATGAATGCACCATAATTTATTGAATCGGTATCCTTAAAAGATATTTAGCCTGTACATCCTTTCTGGATGACAATTAGTCACTAATAACCAAAGAATTTAAAAAGTATTAATCTCTTCTGATCCAGCAATCTTACCTGTAACAATATATCCCCCCCAAAGAATAGAATACATATATACATATATGTATAGCTATGACATGATGCCTATAATGATGACATTTAGAACTCATCTAAATGTCCCAACATTAGGGACTTGGTTAAGTATGTTATAATATATTCACACAATGGCAAATGCTATATAGCCACTAAAAAGCATATTATAGGACCAGGGTTGACGAACGTTTTCTGTCAATGGCCAGATAATATTTTCAGCTTTGAGTCTCTGTCCCAAAAACTCACTCTGCTGCCTCAGCATGGAAAGAGCCACAGGTAACATGTAAATGAACAGGTGTGGCTGTCTGCCAATAAAACTTCTACGGATGCGGACATTTGAATTTCAAATAATTTTCATGTGCTAAGACAAAATATTCTTCTTTAGATCTTTTCAACAATTTAAACATAAAAAACCATTCTTAGCTTGTAGGCTGTAGACAAGCAAACAGCAGACAAGATCTAGCCCGTGGTCTGTAGTTTACAGAGAAATCCCAGGGGGAAGGTAGTGGTTGGCAGCATAGTTTTGTTTTTGTTTTTAAAGATTTTATTTATTTGTTTGACAGGGTTAGAGAGAGAGAGCAAGTACAAGCAGGGGGAGCAGCAGGCAGAGGGAGAGGGAGAAGCAGACTCCTCGCTGAGCAGAGAGCCGGATGCAGGCCTCGATCCCAAGGCCCGGGGATCATGACCTGAGCCCAACACTTAACCAACTGATCCACCCAGGCACGCCAGCAGCACAGTTTTTAAACGTCCCCAAATGCTACCATAGAAAACACAAATAGGAAAGGTAACCAGGGTAAGCAGGAAAGCAACTGCCCAGTCCACAGACACAATCTACGACAGAACCAGATTGAAATGATTCCCCCGTGAGCCCTGAAATACGAATGGGTGGCCAAAGTAGAGACAGCCACAAGAGCACAATGGAATCAGTTATGGAGGAGGTATGGAGAAGGAGCTGGCAGGACATCTGATAGATCTGAGAACTCTAAAATAACTCAAACCCCAGCAAGCTAATTTATGTACAACAACTAAGACCGGCAGGGGTTTGCCCTTGCAAATAGCAACAGTGCAAGGAGTCCGTGCTGGAGCCTGGGAGCAGCCTGGGCCCCGTGAAGTTACAAAGCCATCCAAAGCTCTCTTCCAGGGCCAAGCTCCACTCTGAGGAGCAACTGATGCACAATGATGCCACGTTGACCCAGAGACCGGGTGGCTCAGTCAGTTAACTGCCCAACTCTTGACTTTGGCTCAGGTCATGATCTCAGGGTCCTGGGATCCAGCTCCGAGTTGGGCTCCGCGCTCAGAGGGGAACCTGCTTGAGATTCTCTCCCTCTCTCTCCCTCTGCCCTTCCCTCTGCTCACATGCACACACACGCACACACGCACATTCTCTAAAATAAATAAATTTTTAAAAAATCTTAAAAAAATGAAGGTGGATAAAAATTATTCAAGAGGATGTGACAAACACAGAAGACAGGCAAAGAAAACAAGGGAACAGAATAACTGAAGTCCAGATATTTTTACTGAAATTAAAAAAAAAATCTAAGACTACATACTGAAAGGGTACACCACCTACCTCAGAAATCAAGCCTAGAAGACCAACAACATAAAGACATATTCTGATAAAATTATTGGACTTGGAAGAAAAAAAAAGCTTTTGACAATCAGACAGAAAGACCAAGTGTTTGTCTTTAAAGTAGGCTCTATGCTCAACATGGGGCCTAAACTCTAGATCTTGAGATCAGGAGTTGCACACTCCACTGACCGAGCCAGCCAGGTGCCCCAAGACCAAGTGTTTTAACACAGAAAATTATATTGTCAGCAGAATTTGACAACATTTTATGCCAGAAGAAAACAGATGCCACATTTAAGATACCCAAGGCAAGAACATGTGAGCCATGGATTTTATATCTAGCTAAAATGACTTTCAATTATTAATGCAGCAGACTCCATCAACGTGTAAATAATTCAGGAAATGTTGGTCCCATGAATCCTCCCTGAGAAAACGTTTAGAGTTTCAAACAACCAAAGTGACTGGAGACACATGAACACGAAGACAGGCAGTAAGCATCAAATACATACACCCACCCAGAATTATGACCCCAGGAGGGCTCTGACAGAGACACTATGGTACGCAACAGTTACCTACACTGACTATGCGGACACTGGACAGCTTCAAAAATGAAGAGGGAACAGGGAAAACATACGGGAAAATGGCCTTTTCCAATAATCATCAAAACTAATTTTATAATTTGTCAGAAGTTCAGAAATTCCTTCAGTTCTTCCTGTTTCTTTCTCATCTGTTACATTCAAATAAAATTAAATATGAGCATTTTATTAAAACATATCCTATGACTGGCTCAGTGTCCAGACGGGAGGATCAGGACGCCTGGGTTCAGGTGCCACGCCTGACTCTCGTCCGGTCAGTGTGGATCCTAGCTCTGGTGTTGTGAGCGCGCTATACCTACTATCCCATGGGACCTCACCTTCTTCATTTGTGTGCTGGAGGTTAAGACCGACAGCGAGGTGGGGACAAATTAAGGAAGGAAGTGCTTAGAAGAGTGTCTGATACACAACAAAAATTCCCTAAGTACAAACTATGATTACTGTTGTCATTGTAACTCCATTTGTCATTAAAAGTCCCATTTCTCGGGGTGCTTGGGTGGCTCAGTGGGTTAAAGCCTCTGCCTTTGGGTCGGGTCATGATCCCAGGGTTCTGGGATCAAGTCCCGCATCGGGCTCTCTGCTCAGCAGGGGGCCTACTTCCTCCTCTCTCTCTGCCTGCCTCTCTGCCCACTTGCAATCTCTGTCAAATAATTTTTTTAAAAAAAGTCCCATTTCTCTATGTAGCTCACATAACCTCAGAGATGGTTATGTCCGGGTGACAGGAGGAAGAGCAGCTTTATTTTTCTCATTGGTGATCCGTATTTCTCATTTCTCTATAATAAATCCTTGTTGCTTTTAAAAGAAAAATATTGTAATTTTTAAAAAAGCATGCGGAACATTACACCTTCATTGGTTTCTAGTTGTTAGACCCAATGGTTAGCTGGGTTGGACAGGAAAAAAAAAATCCATTTTAATGAGGTGAGCCCTGCAGCAGAAATGGCTTCCAAGAGATATTAATTTTTTTCAATTGTCTTTTTTCATTTCTAAAACTCAGATTACTCTCATTTTCACTCATCATCAGCATTGTGGCCTTTCCTGAGGACTGCCTCTATGAATATGTCCGTGGAAGAAAAGGGAACAAATGCTCTGACCTATTATTCAATTTTGTGAATTCTATGCCAGTATATTTTTCAAATAACTTGCAGAAAGAAAAATAAATCCACAAAATTACCCATCTGTAATTCAATTCTCACACTGCCAATTTTTAAAAACAAGGTAATCAGCAATAGAATAATGGCCAAAGATGAAAAACATCATAGGTAGAAAAAAAGAAAACAACAGCATTTGGGAGGCTAACATGACTGGCTTTTCGTTGTTGGTCATCTAATCCTAGAAGAGCAGCAGGCAATACAGGTTCTTCTAGTTTAAAGAAATAAATTTCGTGGTGTCACGGAACACTAAATGTTCATTTAAGAATACTTTCAAGGTCTGGTTAGTTCCCACGGTGAATTTTCCATAAAAGTGAAGTGGATTTTGTGCCCCAGGCACTGGGTGAAACAGCGGCGTCTTGTAGGAATCAACGGATTACGTGCCCCGGTTTTCTTCAGATCAATATCCCCAGTAGAAAGATGAAAGACATGAATTGGAGATCGTCATGCCTTAAATATCACTGCAGCTAGGGTGCTTGGGTGGCTCAGTGGTTAAGCCTCTGCCTTTGGCTCAGGTCATGATCTCAGGGTCCTGGGATCAAGCCCTGCATGGGGCTTTCTGATCAGCAGGGAGCCTGCTTCCCCTCTTTCTCTGCCTGCCTCTCTGCCTACTTGTGATCTCTCTCTCTCTCTGTCAAATAAATAAAATCATTTAAAAAAATCAATGCAGCAAAAAAAAGAACCATTTGAGGGGCACCTGGCTGGCTCAGTTGGTAGCACGTGTGACTCTTGGGGGTTGTGAGTTCGACCCCTACATTGGGGCTAGAGTTTACTCAATTAAAAAAAAAAAAGAACCAGCTAAAATGTGGTATGAAGGGAAGGAAGGTAGTACCATTTAACATGGCTATGGCTCCAACCCCACCCTTTAAAAATTAAGAAGTAAAGGCAAAGAACTAAACAGGTTACCTGCTTTCCTAGCAGAGAGAGAATTTCAGAATAATCGAAGAGCCAAGTTACTGACTCAAAGCCCTGCTTTGGAGAAAAGGGGCAGCTTACAAATGTAGATTAGGTGACAGAGGAGAAAAATCGTCACTTCAGAAAGCCTGCTGAAACTACTGATTCACTCCAGGAGACCAACGGGCACAGAGAGCATGAGCTACAGAGCTGAGCTAAGGTGCCGACAGGGCGCTGTCTTCAGGTGGTGAGGGGGGCTAAAGTGTCAAGGGGCAGGAGGGGACACCTTGTCACCACCCTACACTCAGCGCTCCATCTTCGCATCACTAATGGTGCCACGACTGGATCCGACCCATCTCCCCGCAGTTGGGGGATGGCTGGAAAAACTGCAATAGGGGTGAGTGTTAGACGATATTAAGGGGTATGAATCACTTTTCAAAGGACGGCCACACTATTTTGCTCATGCAGGAAAGCGGTCCTCATTTTTCTTTTCTTTTTCTCATGTTCCTAGTTTTTAAAGATACATAGTGAAGTGAGGGGGAAAAAAAAAAAGAAAGAAACAATTCAGCAGGATCTAGAAGCTGACTCCCAGCTAACAAGCTGCTTCCCAATCAGGAATGTGAAACTGGCACAGTGTGGAAAACAGAACTGGTTTCCAAGAAGCGGGGGAAGAACAGATAATGTTTTATGGATGAAACAGAAATGCAGATGTGGAGAAGCAAACGCCCCCCTCCACAGCCCCTTGCCCCCCAGACGTGGCCCGCAGCCCAGTTAGTCACGAAGGAAAGGCAAGCAGCAAAGCCACAGGAAGAAGTGCTGTTGGCCATGGGGTTACTATAGCGATGAGCAAAACACTGTCAAAACACTAGGAACCTTAAGGAAAACTATACAGAGGATTTCATTTCTTCATGGCCACACCTAAATGAGGTTTTTGGGTTTTTTTGTTTTGTTTTGTTTTGTTTTTTAATTCCCAAAGAACCACTATGGATGGTGTAGTGGAGAAGGAGTATTAAGAAAGGGCAGGGATTGGGGCGCCTGGGTGGCTCAGTGAGTTAAAGCCTCTGCCTTCCGCTCAGGTCATGATCCCAGGGTCCTGGGATCGAGCCCCGCATCGGGCTCTCTGCTCCATGGAAAGCCTGCTTCCTCCTCTCTCTCTCTGCCTGCCTCTCTGCCTACTTGTGATATCTCTCTCTGTCAAATAAATAAATTTTTAAAAATCTTAAAAAAAAAAAAGAAAGGGCAGGAATTATTCCTCGGGATTAGGAGCCAGTAATTCTGGGCTACTATGGCCTCTGGTTCAGGTTCTGCCATGACCTCTCTCGGTGACAGTCCCTGAGAAATGTCTCTAGGGCCCCCACTGTCCCCATGTCTAAAAATGAGGGGTTAGAACTAGCATCTTAGTGTCTTAACAGTTCACGGTTAAAGATAGATAACTCAGTGCATGAAATGTCTACCTCACTGAAGGGCGCCTAGGGCCATGTTCATTCTATAATTCGATAATTCTAGAAGTAAAGGGTTCATTGTTCTGCTGCATATGCAGCTCCACTGGGTGAGGATTGCTGTCGTGTAGAAAAAAGAAGATTACTCATTTGCTTAAAGAGAAAACATGAAAATTTGTTCTATTACCCTTCCCCCCTGTCTGGCATTTTCATTATACTTTCGGTTTTAAAGTCTGATTTTATTTAATGGTCTGCAACCACCACAAACAAAAACATCTTATGCTTTTAGCAGTCCATCTTGTCAGTGTATCTGCCTGGCTAAATTATAGAATTCTCTGACTCATCGGGACAACATATTATCCTCTAGACAGCAAATTGAAAAAAAAGCAATTTTCCCATCTCTGAGAAAGATAATTGATCTGATTTTGCTGTCAATGTTACCATCATTCACTCTATCACTCAGGCTCAAAACCCTGAGATTATTTTTACTCTCTGTACCTTTCCTTGCCCACAGAGTCCCCAGGCTGTAATGAGTTGCCTTTAATAATGTCTCTTGCGTCGATCCCCTCTGCTGCCACCGAAGTTTAAGTCCCTACCACCTCTCAAACCCAGATGACCGAAATAGTCTCTTTCCCCTTAATGACTTGGTGTAGGGTTCCTTTTCATTATGAAAGTAATACATGCTCATTATAGGCAATTTGGAAATTTCAGAAAGGTAGAAAATAACCCAATTATTGGTGTGGCCCTTCTGCCCAGAGATGATCATTTTGATCCCTCTCCTTCCACTCGTGGTTCTACATGTATATTCATGAGTTTTTATCCAAATTAGAACTCAGTGTAGTCTGTGGGATGTTTCTTACTCTTCTATTGCGATTATTTTGCTGTGACATTAAATGCTTTGAAAACCTTTTTTTTTTTTTAACTAATTATCTATTGTGGATGATTCACTGGCTTCTAAGTTTTTCATGTTAGAGACAAATGCTGCATTGCCCGTCCCTGTGCCATTGTTGGGTTACTTCCTCAAAACAGACTCTTCAAAGTGTAACGATCAGATCAAAGATTCTTGTGACATTTTTCCAAGCTGCCCCCCAGAAGGAAGAAACACCGCTCTGTAGAAGAGGCGCCCGCTCCCTCCGCACTTGCTAACGTTGGCCACGATCACTTTTCAGACAGACTTACTAGGCTGGACATTTCTAACTCCTCCATGCTCTGGCTGCATGTCCTGCAAATACTCGTGGGTCCAGACATGTTTTCCTGGGCGCTGGGCATTTGCATCACGGCACTTTAACTCGTCTTCATTCTGCTGAGGGGGCAGTGAGCGCAAATGCCTGAGGCGCCTGGCAAGTCAGCTCAACTGTGAAACCAGTGGGAACTAGGAACGGTAGGGCCTCGGAAAAAGTGGCGGAGTGTACGGCCGGCTGAAGCTTCCAGACTGAAACCCTTGAAATACACCACGCCGGCCAAACAAAAGCCTGGATGTGGCAAGCTGGGGACTAGCTTCCCAGTTTGCTACCGTGCCTCCGCCTCTAACCCGCTCCCTTCACACTGCTGTCAGGCTGCTATTCCTTCCGCTTTCCCACAGAAGGCCAGCCGTAATGCGACTCCAGACCTTTTCCTCAGAAGGCCCCCGTCCCCACCCTCTCCCCTTCTGTCAAGAACAACTCTCCGAAGGTAGTGAGCTTCTTGAGGACACTCTCTCGTACAAGAGGTGATGCAGCAGAGTGGAAAGAGAGAGAGAAGTCAAATTCCCCCCTTACTACCTACTAGCTGTGTGACCGCAGGAAAGTTAGCTAACCTCGCTGAGGCTTCATCTCCTCATCTGCGAAAAAAAATGGTACTAACAGCACCTTTGCCAAAGGGCGGTTATGGGGACGCAACCAGGAACAGAGGCCAAGCTCCTGATATGCTGTGGCCACAGAGCGGACTCTCAGGGACCTGTTAGAGGTGTCCGAGGACCTGCACGGCTCCAGCCCCCGGCAGCTCGCGCGCCGGCTGGGGAGATGGAGAGAGCGACGGAGTGATCCTAAGGAAAGTAGTCGCCCCAGTGTTTTTCAAAGTGGGCTCTGCAAATGACCTTGCCAGAATAGGAATCCTCTGCGGGCTCCTGTCAAATAGGCAGACCTAAGGAGCGGAGCCCACCCCAGACCTGTGCAGTCAGACTTTCTGGAGGTGGGGCCCGGGCGGCTCTGTTCTTGCAAATGCTCCAGTTGATCTTGATACCACTGAAGGCAAAGAGCCAACGGCTGCCATACTGCCCCTCGGTGACAGCATACCATCTCCTCACCAGGCACATGACTTTGGGACCCACCTGCCTGGTGGGGCCCCATCCCCTGGGGTCTGGCAGCGTGACCATGACTCGGTGAAAAAGTGATTCAGACGCAACCTCCCCGGAAAGCACGTGGGCCTCCCTTCCTTCTCTCCCCTGCTGTATGTCATCACTGCTACTGTGAATCACTTGTGATGACAAGTGTTTGGGGAGGGGCGCCTGGCTGGTTCAGTCAGCACAGCATGGGAGTCTCCATCTCGAGGTCTTGAGTTCAAGCCCCATGTTGGGCGTAGAGCTTACTTTTTAAAAAGAAAAAAAAAAAGAACTGTTGGCGGATTAACAATAAATGGAAAGTGCCAATGCTCATGGTCATCGCCGAGGCTGGCCGGGCGCTCACGAGTGTCTGCACGCTAAGCAGCCTTTATGCATTCAAGTAACCGGACCCACACGCAAACACGAGGCAGGAGCTATCGTTACCTCTACCTTACAGCTGAGAATAGCAAGGCCCAGAGAGGGTGAGGAAGTTACCTCAGGTCAGACAGATAGTAAATGGGATTTGAATCCAGACAATCGGACTCCAGAGCCCAGACCATTATGTGCTAGTGGCTACGCTACTTCACTCAATTAATTGCCCCGTGCCTCATATTACTCATTTAAAATCGATGTAAGAATAGTGATATTTATCCCAGTTAGTGTCTTCATGATTTTATTTGGGTGAATGTGCTTCTCAGAGAAACCTGACACTCCTGGGTTCCCCTGGGGTCTTGGGTTTTCCAGCCACAAATTCCAGCATGAGTCTGCAGCTAACTAACCGTAACAGCTCAGGTGGGTTTGCCTCGTCTTTGGAGGCCAGCTTTCCAGGCATGAACAAGATCGGATTCCGTGCTTCACCCCATATTTCTATTTCCCCAAGGATCCAAGAGGCAGATGCCCTGCCTACTAGACTGCTTTCATCAGGGAGGCTCCACTCCTTGAATGTTTGGATTAAACAGATTCCCTGCTCCGGGGACAAAATAAAGCCCAGTGACAAGAGATGCGCAGTGTTCTGAGGACTTCTCAAATGGTATGCTTAGTCTGAGATACCACATTTTTTAATTAATTATTTTTTATTCTAAGTAGGATCCACACCAAACGTGGGGCTCAAACTCACAACCCCGAGATCAAGAGTCACACGCTCTACTGACTGGGCCAGCCGGGCACCCCTGGGGTACAACATGATAAACTGCCTCTTCCTTGATCTCCAGATAAAATGGAGATTAAAATAACCAATTTTAGGGTCTCCTGGGTGTCTCAGTCAAGTAAGCGTCTGCCTTTGGCTCAGGTCACCATCCCAGGGTCCTGGGACCGAGCCCCACATCGGGCTCCATGCTCAGCGGAAGCCGACTTCTCCCTCTCCTTCTGCCACTCCCTCTGCTTGTGCTCTCTCTCTGAATAAATAAATAAAATCTTTGAAAAAAATAACCAGATTTGAAACAAGTTCCGACATATGTTACAACATGGATGAACCTTGAAAATATTATGCTAAGTGAAAGAAGCCAGACACAAAAAGGACAAATGTTATGGGATTTCACTTACACAAGGTACCCAGAATAGGCAGATTCATAGAGACAGAAAGTAGAAAAGAAGTTACCAGGGGCTGGGGAGAATGGGGACATACTGTTTTATAGGCACAGTTTCTATCTGGGATGATGAAAAAGTTCTGGAAATCATAATGATGGTTGCTTGACACTGTGAGTGTACCTAATGCCATTGAACTGTACATTTGAAAATGGTGAAAATGGCACATTTTATGTTTTGTACATTTTACCAAACTCTTTACAAATCCCACAGCCTCCCAACAAAATCCAATTTCGAACTTCATGGAATCAGGGCTTACCAGGGTATCATCGTTCTGGTCTCCAAACATTTCTTTAAAAATCTTGCCAGGATCAGGAATTGGAGGGAATATAATGATCTTGAGCCTTTTAAGAAAATAGAAGACATTTTGTGGTCAAATCTTCCAACCCCACTTAAAAAAAGCCACATTAAAGGAAGACTTGGACTAAAACATGGTACAGAAGTCATCTATAATGATGACGCAGCCGTGAAGAAATTTCCACAAGAAGCTGAGAAACCGATGTCCTGAGATCACCCAGGATGGGTAGACCAAAGGGGGGCCATGAGGGTAAGAAGACTGCTCATAACCTACCATCGTTAAACCTTTTTTTCCAACTTTATAGAGATATATACTCAACAAATAAAAATTGCATTTGAGACGAACGACATGATGCTTTGATACACGTATACATTATGAAATGAGGACTACAATCAAGTGAAGTAACACGTGTCCATCACCTCACACGGTTATGACTGTGCATGTGTGTGCATGTGTGCATACGTGTACACACGCAGGTATGTGTGCTCTCCCCCATTATTTAAATAATGGTGCTTTACTCATCATCGACCTGATTGGGACTTACTGCTTATAATTTCAAAAAAATAATATTCTGAGAACAGGGTACATTCTTCTTTAATTTTTCTTCCTTCTTCTCCCCCTGTGCATCTTTGCACCTTATAGTACTCGTTGGTGGGCCTACTTCACCTCCTGGGCCTGAAACACTGGTGTAGCCCAGGGCTCCGTCCTTCGCCCTCCATCCCAGCCGCCGTGCGTGTGCCCTCCTACAGTCTTAGGGCTTCGGGTCTGTTACATGTCGAGGGCTCCCAAAACTCTTATCTCCGGCCCAGACCTCTCCCTTGTACTCCAGGTTCATCACACCACTACCCATTCAACATCTCTACCTGGGTATCTACTCGGCTTCTCGAACTTCCGTTCAGACCCGAAGCCCTCACCTTCGCCCTCGAGCCAGCGCTCTTCAGAGTCTTCTCTGTCTCAGCAAACAGCTCCGGTGTTCACTCAAGCTGCTGAAGCCCAGAAGCCTGAGCGCTCCTCGAACCCTCAGTCCCCCCTATACCTCCACGGATGGATGAGCAGCTGCCAGCAAGTGCCCTTAGTTCGACCTTCCACACACAGCCCGCCTCTGACCACAGCTCAGTACCTCCGCTGCTCACTCCTAGGTTAGGCCGCCCGCCCCTCGCCCACCGCCCACCGCCCACCGCAACGTCACCTCACCGGCCTAGCCGCCGCCGTCCGTGGCCAAGCCAATTCTTCGTTCAGCAACTGCGCTGACCTTTTATGACAGTAAAATCAGGTCGTGTCCCTTCCCTGCTTAAAACTCTCCAACGTGTCCCCATCACGCTTAGGAAAAGAAAAATGTCAACCCCCTGCCACGGCCTATGGGAGCTGGCTGCGCCCACCTCTCTAGCCTCTCTCGCATCGCTGTCTTCCGGCTGGCGCAGAGAACCTTCCCTCAGACACGACCTGCTGATGCTCTCTTTCCCACAGCTTTAAGCAGCAACCTGTTCTGCATTAATACTAGCTGAGTCGCTTAATTAGTAACGTTCTCCATTTCTAAAACTTTGTTCCAAGGGCTACCAACTATCTGTGGCTATAGGAGGCATTTGAAAGAGGAGAATGAACATGGGGCCTACCGATCATTCTAGACGCACGCAAAGGGAGCAGCTCCTGAGTGGGGCTGGGGGAAACGAACCCAATTTTCCCCAAATGGGTACGATAAGCCTTCTTTGCCATGCCATGCTATGAAAAGCAATTTATACCCAAAGTGCTCCTGATAGCCGAGGCAAACACCCAATACCCTCCCACAGAGTTGTAACTGGAGCCCCAGGCCAGTAGAAACTGCCAGGATGACCACAGCAGCTGCCTCACCTTTTGAGATAAAGCAAAAGGACGATGATGGCTCCCGCAACGATGACCGGAGTGGCAAGCAACATGCTTATGTAGAACGTGGGGTCACTATTCTCACCTGGCAAATGGAAAGCAAACACGAAACATAAGAGAGATCAACCCCTTTTAGAAAAAAAACACCAAGCAACAGTTGGATCAAAATAGTGAGATCACAGCTCTTTCTGTACTCCACCCAACCAATTTTCCCCAAATCTTCAATCATCTTGTCTTCTGTTCTCTTCATTGTAAACAACAGTCCTGCTCTAGTGCTTAAAACACCACGGATGAATAAACACCTTGAGAGTTATCCAAAACTCTCTAGTTTCTCTCTAGTTTCAGACACTACATTTAACTAGTTTCAGACACTACGCACAATGTTACACCGGTCAAAAACGTCATCTCATTAACAGTGACCACCTTTTCTTATTGGTTCCTTAACTACTATTAGAACATGTAAATCAATCCTAACCGCCACTCCTTCTCAACTGAGCATCTACTATATATGCGATACCACCCCAAGGGCTTGTACATGTTTGTATCTATGCCATACAGATACATAATAGTATCTCCCATTTCTACAGATGAGAAGGACAAGGCTCAGTGAGGTTCAGTGGCTCGTCCAGAAGAGTTTTGGAAGTGATGCTGTCAAGCCTCAAATCCAACACTGTCTGAAAAGTTCCAGAGCTTTTCATGAACAGCCTTGCTATACCTCACTCACAGAATGCCATGTCTATTTATATGCTCATCCTTCCCACCAGGGCATGACCACCTAGAAAGCAACATCAGAGCCTAAAGTCATTGTGTTAGTCTCTAAGGTGACCCCCAATGATCACAGCCTCCTGATACTTATAGCCTTATGTAATCTCCTCCCCTTGAGGGTGGGCTGGACTGACTGACTGAACTGTAAAGAACTGAAGAGCAGTGTTGATGTCATTTCCAAGATTAGGTTACAAAAGACTGTGATTTCCACATGGGTGTTCCCTCACGCACTCTTGCTTGGGTCACTTACTTGAGCAAGCTAGCTGCCAGTTCATGTGGCAGCCCTGTGGGGAGGCCCCAGGGGCAAAAAACCGAAGGAGGCCTCTGCATTAGCTTCCTAGGGCCACTGGAGCAAATCACCACACGCCAGCTAGCCTAAAACAGACGTGCCTTGTCTCACGGTGCCGGAGGCTAGAAGTCCAAAATCAAGGTATCTGCAGGGACATGCTGCCTCTGGAGGCTCTAGAGAAAAACCCCTCCTTGCTTCTTCTTAGCTTCTGCTGGCTCCCTGGAATCGTTGGTGTTCCTTGGTCGCAGCTGCATCACCCGACCCTCTGCCTTCCTCCTCATGGGGCCTTTTTCCCCGTCGGTGTTTCTGGGTATCGTGCCTTCTTATGAGGATACGTCATCAGATTTAGGGCCTACTCGGAGACAGTGGGGCCTCATCTTAACTTGCTTACATCTGCAAAAACCCTACTTCCCAATGAAGTCATGTTCATAGGTACAGGAGCTGGGACCCGAATGTACCTTTCTGAGGGATACGATTCATCCTGCCACAGCCTCCATCCAACAGCCAGCAAGGAAGGAATGGAGGCTTTCCAATGACCACATAAGTGAGCCTGGAAGTGGGTTCTCCAGCCCCAGTCAAACCTTCAGATGAGGCTACAGGCCCAGCCAACAGCCTAACTGTAAACCCACGAGAGAACTTGGGCCAGAGGTACGAGGCTAAGCTGGGCCCTGATTCCTGACCTACAGAAACTGTGAGATGGCAAATATGTGTCTTTTAAACCACCAAATGTTGATGTGCTTTGTTATGCAACAAGACCTAACCCATACAACCATGCCTGGCCCATAGCTTATTTAGTCCCTCAATTAACAGGGAACTACCTACCTCAATAATCTGTTTCTCTGACCATTACAGGGCTATTAGAAAGTTCTTCAGTTGGTCCCATTTTGCCCCATGGAGCCACAAAAAAAACCCCAAGCTATTCCCTCTTCTGCCTAACCACAAATATTAGCCCAAATATTAGAATTCAGTGATCAGGACTCCTTGCCCCTAAGCTTTCTTCAGCAACCAGTCCTCCCGAAGTTTTGAGATTCTCTCACATCCTGATAACCCTTTGGGGGATAGAGTCCAGTCTGCCACTGAACCTCCTGCAGTGTGGTGCCCAGAATGGAATACCGCACCCTTGCAACGTGGCTGGGACACCGCATCCCCACCCTGTAGTGCTCCCGTCTGGGTGCTGCAACGGCACCACGGCCTATGGCTGCATATGCCTTAGAGGTATATTTAAGCCAATGCTGAGTCACTCTGAGCTTCCAGTTCAATAAAACCCTATGCCCCCACCCCACAATACACACACACACACACACACACACACACACACACATATAAAGCACAGGTCTTTCTGATCCTGCACTTGGGCCTTACACAGTTTGCTCAGTGACTCCATTCATACACGAAACTGTTGTTTCCAAATCTAGACGCAGTTTGATCGCTATTAAACGACATCAAGGTCACTGTTCTACTCTCGATTCTGTCACCAACAGGCTAGCCTTCTAGCACTGCACAATCTGCAGACTTAATCGCGTCTGCCTTCTGATGCTTTTTGTTCAGGTTGTTAAGAAGATGGAGACAGGACAGAAGAGAGAATAACACCTTTTGGATTGTGGATTTCCAGAGAGCTGTACATTATGAATTAAACCTGGGTGATTTGACAGTAATTAAAAGAGAAAATATAGTTCAATTGCAGATATTCTCTGGATGACATTAAGAATGCAGAACAATCCTTTACCCCAATCTATTTTCTGCTTCAGCTTAGTTTCCATGCATCAGTGGTTTAAATTTTAATGAAATCCTGTTCTCTTACCTATACTCATCGCTTGACTCCAATTACTCCAGAGTTTGTCATCCTCATAGCATAACTTGTTTGTTCTGACTCTTATTCTGACTGTATTCAAAGTATCAGGAAGAACACTGGGGACCATGAAACAAATTGTACCCTTAGATATAAAATAAAAACATACAAAGAATGTTACCAGCTTATTCTCTTTCTCTGTTTCTGAATCCTAAATATAATTATCTGCCAAATTCTGTATATGATTAAGACTTGGACTACAGTCCAAATTATCTGACTTTAACTCCTCAAAGAAAAACTGGCAATAATCCACAGAACAAAGGAGTCCGTTTTTCTCAAAGTAGCTCAAATTTAGGCTATGGTTGCCCTGCCCCACCCCCAATTATTCTATGACTTTAAGCCCAAAGAGTTAAAGTTGAATTTACTGACCTCCAGGTTTCCCTCAAATTCTGAATTCTGACATTTGGCCTCTTCAACCTTGAAGACATAAAAAAACAAATGAGTTCAAAAAATTCAAAAGACTAATTTATATCATTTAGCCATTTCTAACAAGGTCCCCTTTTATCCCATCAAAAGACAACCAGGCACAGTGAAAGAAGGTTGCTTGCTTTTTTTTTTAAATAAGTGGTGCTGGGTCAATTACATATCCATACAGAGGAAAAAAGAATCCTGAACCCTACCTCACACTATTTACGAAGTCCATTTCAGATGGATTGGAGACCTAAATGTGAAAGTTAAAATAAACTGAACAAATAAATACATAAGTACAGCAAGATTTTAGAAGAAAATGTAGAACATCTTCATGACCTTAAAGCATATTTCTTAAATAAAACAAAAAAATATTAACCCTAAAGGAAAAACTGCTAAAAAGTCATCTATATTAAAATTGTAAACTTCTTCTGTTCATCCAAGATACCCTATTAAGGAAATTTTAAAAAGTCATGTATGGAGTGACAGCAATTATTTGCAATTCCTGACAAAGGACTTGCATATATACATATCATATAATATATACTTATATTTACATAAAATACGTACACACATATATACATAGATCCCACCAACTAATAAATAAAAGACAGACAACCCAGCAGAAAAACTGGCAAAGGATTTGAACAGGCATTTCTCAAGAGGGTATTCAAATCCCTAAAGAACAGGGGCAAAAGTGCTCAACTTCATTAATCATCAGGGAAATGCAAATTAAATCCACAAGATAACAATACACACACCTACCAGACAATACTGAGTGTTGCTGAGAATGTGAAGCATCTAGCACTCTCAGTGTTGGCTCTTAGTAGTGTAAATTGGCACAGCCTTTTGGGAAAAGTCTTATTATCTATCAGAGACGATCCTAGGTAAGCCGCTGAGCCACACACGCCCACCAGAAATGTATGCACGCGCACACCAAGAGACAAGCTGGCAATGTTCATAGACTCTATTCATAAAGCCCCAAGCTGGAAACTATGCTCATGTCCACCAGAGGGAGAACGAAGAAATCAAATGAGTTATGTATCGACATGATGGAATGAATGCAATGAGAATCAAACACTGACAGCTACAGGCAACAAAATCTCTGTGACTTGTAAACATACCATTGAGTGAAAGAAGGCAGACACACACGAAAAGTAAATTCTAGGGGCGCCTGGGTGGCTCAGTAGGTTAAGTGGCTGCCTTTTGCTCAGGCCATGATCTCAGGGTCCTGGGATCGTGGGATCAAGGCCCCAAATCGGGCTCCCTGCTCAGCAGGAAGTCTGCCCCTCCCCTGCACTTGTGTGCGCATGCTCTCTCTAAAGCAAATACAATCTTTTTAAAAGTAAATTCTGTACAATTCATTTATATAAAGTTTACAAAGAGGCAACAAAACTAATCTATGGGATTAGAAGTCCAGGTAATAATTGTCCTTTGGGAGGGCAGTGACCAAAAGGGGTCACAATGGGGCTTCTAAGGTGCTGATTACATAAGAGAAATGTCATTTGCAAAAATCACTTATGAAAAATCATTGAGCTCTACATAACAACTCATGTGATTTTTCTATTGGACACTCTACATCAATTAAAAGTTAAAAAAAAACACAGTGGTGCCTGAGTGGCTCAGGTCACGATCCCAGGGCGCTGGCATAAGGCTCCCTGCTCAGTGGGGAGCCTGCTTCTCCCTCTCCCTCTGCCCCTGCTCCTGTCTCTCTCACACATGCTCTCTAACAAATAAAACCTTAAAAAATAAGTAAAAATAACAGTCTCCCTTGTTGAGAGTATAATATATCAAACACAATTGGGTTAGAGAAAAGACAATATAAAGCAAAATTCTCCTTCACACAATTTAAGTCATTTGCTGTCTGATGGAAAGAGAAAGATCCGTTCCTAAAATGCAATTATTTCAAAACTGGAGAAAAAAAAAATCAACACATGAAAATCTGTTGCTTAATATAAATAGTCTACTTCTGGCCAACAGATGATACAAAAAGATGTTCAACATCACTAATCATCAGAGAAATGCAAATCAAAACCACAATGAGGTATCGCCTCATACCTATAAGAATGGCCATCACCATCGAAAAGGTAAGAGACAACGAATGCTGTCAAAGGTGTGGAGGGAAGGAAACCCTCATATGCCTGTTGGTGGGAATGTGAACAGGTGCAGCCACTATGGAAAATAGTACGGAGCTTCCTCAAAAGGTTAAAAATAGAAATACCAACACAGGGAATAGAGTCAGTAATACTGTGATAACATTGTATGGTGACAGATGGTGGCGCCTAGGGTGAGCACTGAGAAATGTAAGGAATTGTTGAAAAAATATGTTGTATACCGTATCTCAATTATACTTCAATTTAAAAAATACCATATGACTCAGTAATTCTACTACTGGGTCTCTATCTGAAGAAAATGGGGGCACCTGGGCAGCTCAGTCAGCGAAGCCTCTGACTCTTGGTTTCAGCTTCAAGGTCATGATCTCAACGGTCATGGGATAGAGCCCCGCATCACTGGGGAGTCTGCTTGAGATTCTCTCCCTCTGAATCTCCCCTTACACATGTGCTTTCTCTCTAAAATAAATAAACAAATTGGGGGGTTGGGGGGAGAAAATGAAAACACTAATTCAAAAAGTTACATGCATCCCTGGGGCTCCTGGATGGCTCAGTTGGTTGAGCGTCCAACTCTTGAGTTCAGCTCAGGTCATGATCTCAGGGTTGTGAGATCGAGCCCTGGGTCAGGCTCTGTGCTGCATGTGGAGGCTGCTTGGGATTCTCTCTCTCTCTCTGCCCCCTGCCCCAGCTCACGTGCTCTAACAACAACAAGAAACTATAAAAGGAAGAAGAAAAGAAAAAGATACAAGATACATACACCCCTATGCTTGCTTCAGCATTCGTCAGTTATTTACAATAGCCAAAATATGGAAGTAACCCAACTGTGCACTGAAAGATGAATAATAAAGAAAATGTGACACACACACACACACACACACACGAATGGAATATCTAATCCAGCTGTGGCAAAGAAGGAGATCCTGCCATTTGTGACAACATGGATGCAACTCAAAAGCACCGTAGTTAAGTGAAGTAAGTCAGGGAAACACACTGTATAACCTTACTTAAATGTGGGATCTCGAACGAGCTCACAGAGGCAGAGAGAAGAATGGTGGCTGCCAGGGGCTGGGCGACTGGGGGAAATGGGGAGATGTTGGGCAAAGGGTACACACTTCTAAGTTCTGGGGATTGAATGTACAGTGTGGTGATTATAGTTAATAATACCACATTGTATACTTGAAATCCGCTAAGTAAGTAGATCTTCAGTGTTCTCACCATTTAAAAAGGGGTAACTGTAACTTTGTGACATGCCAGGTGAGTTAGTTAACATGACTGTGGTCATCACCTCACAAGGGGAATGTACATTGAGTCATCACGTTGTACACCTAGAAAATAATCACACTGTACAGCCCAAATATATATGGTTTTTACTTGTCAATCGTACTTCAAAAAAACTGGAACCAATGGTCAACTTCTGTCAAAGAAACGTTCAAACACGGGACGAAGACCAGAGCACATGGCTATGACTTTTGACCTTGCATGTTACTAAGTGGTTCCTAGAGGCATCTGTGAAGAGTGGAAAGGCAAACTAAATGATGACAAGCATCCTATCGACACTTTGTATGGGGCACAGGAAAAGCCACTTGGGAATCAGAGACCTGCTGGGGAATCCCAAGGACCAGCCACCACTTGAGGGACCTGGTTGCAGTTTCATGTCCCCTCCCCTGGGCTATCTCCCAGATGCATATACGTTCCAAAATTGGCAAATCACTGTGTAAAATGGAAGGTCTGAGCTCTTGTTCAAACATAAGTTCCCTCGCATAGTTTAGCAGCTGCTCAGATAACTCTGTGAGAAAAGGAAAACAGGAGCACAGAGGACCAAGTGGATAATCTGGGCAGAAGGGGCGTGGTCAAAGACAGGTCGTTCCTTGCTTTGTGACTGTCACTAGCTACCTCTGACCCCAAATCCCATGTGATGGCACCACTTCCTGCCCCGGCCTACTTCCCCCTCTTAACTACAACATCAGGCAAAATGATTCCTCAAAAATCTTGCAAAAAGTGGGGGGGAAAGGTCTCAAAATCAGCGAGCACACAAAAACTGATGACATTTTAGGAGAGGAAGCAGCTGGTGAACATCTGCTAGGACAAAGAACATTCAATTCAAATGTGTCAACAGAGTTCACTCGAAATAGACTACAATTCTGATTTAGGAGGATAAATGCCATAGTACGTACCTTCTTTTCAGTGCATTAGTTTGTTTTTAAAAAAAAAGGTAATTCAACAAGAATTTCCTTTTTTTTTTAAGGATTTTATTTATTTGTTTATTGGACAGAAAGAGAGAGAGGGAGAAAGAGAGCAAGAGAGGGAACATAAGCAGGGGGAGTGGGAGAGGGAGAAGCGGGCTTCCCGCTGAGCAGGGAGACCCATGCGGGGCTCGATCTCAGGGCCCCAGATCATAACCTGAGCTGAAGGCAGACGCTTAATGACTCAGCCACCTAGACACCTCTCAACAAGAATTGCTTAAGTGAGGACTATGCACATGGTGTTCTCAAAGTTTAATACAAGACCAACCTTTGAATACAGAAAGACCAACTTATCAGCTGTGTGGCCTATAGCAAGTTACTTTACCTCTCTGAGCCTTAGTTTCTCAATAAAATATAGGTCAGAGGAGAACCATTTCATGGACTGTTACATGCTATTGTACAAGAAGTACCAAGCAGAGTATCTGTGTAGTCCATCATGAACACTTCATAAGTGACAGATGGCACAGTTAAGAGGGTGAACTGAGGTCACGTGACGCCCCAGTGTCAGGGACAAAGCTTTGGAGTCAGACTTGCTGAAATCGTGACTCTACCACTTAACTTAGGAGTAAATCTCTGAGACTGCATACTTCTCTCCTGTGAAACGGGGATAAAATCACAGGTCCTAGGTCCTCAGGGTTACGGTAAGCACTGCAGGAGGCGGCTGAGACAAGGTGCTTATGAAAATGCCCACCCCACAGTCCTCACTCCCGCACATGAGCCACGATGAGCAGGAGCTGCACAAAGTTACCACCACCGAACTCCTCCCTCCAGGAGCTCTATTTTTAGCCAGGAGACAAGGCCTCCCCATGTGATCTGGGGAACCAGCAGGACATAATTCAGTGCCAGATGAGTAATACAAGCAGCCTGCGTCTGAGGATTTCGGACAGAAGAGAGCAGTAAAGGCCAGAGCAGTCACTCTGACAGCTGACTTCACTGTAAACCCCAGCCTCACCTTCTTCCCACTCGGAAGCCCTCTGCTTTCTCCCT
Source organism: Neogale vison (assembly GCF_020171115.1). NCBI lineage: Eukaryota > Metazoa > Chordata > Mammalia > Carnivora > Mustelidae > Neogale > Neogale vison. The sequence goes on from NC_058105.1 coordinate 30,617,438, forward strand.
TTGCAGTACCATATGGCTCCTGGTATGGGTAACAATTATTCTATTTCAGCAGATTCATCTCCAAATGCCCAGAAAAGCTCTGGTCAGCTGTGGACCTGGGCACTCCCTCTGGGGTTACAGCCTGTCAACACTGGCTTATTTTAGTAAGTATTTTGAAACTCCCACGGTGAGATGAAACAACTGGACCGAGGAATCTGTCCATGTGTGAGATGCGGGGCTCCTTTCAAAGCCAATATAAAACCCTTGGTCTTGAACTTCTACAACTCCAGTGCAGCCGGGGCCCAGGGCCGCTGGCATGCCCATGACCAGCACAGCCCCTGTGGTCTTGAGGCGCCACTTTATGGAGACTTCACTCCTCGGAGACCATGGTATTGAAATCTGGGCAAACTTTTCAGGTTGAATCAACAAAAGCCCACTTGGCTAGTTGTTCAGACAGAAGCATTGCGGGCCCGAGGGTGTGACCGCTACTGTAAAGTGGAACGATGAGATGATGCCGTGAGGTCCCACCATATCCTGTTACGTATCCTATCCCAGGTACCCACGGGGACCTCTAATCAGTACGTTTTGTACTCGATTCCCAGCAGCGCAAATTTACAGAATCCAGCAATGGCGGACTGCCCAAATTTGACAACTTTAGTTGCCACAAACTCCAAGACCAGGGAACGGCCACACTAGAGCCTTGAAGAATCTACTGGATTGGACCCCAGCCTACTGCTTACACGTCTTTCCCTACTTGATTTTGGCCACGCCAGTCTTCATGTTTCTCACGTGTGCAAAGCTCCTTCGTACACATGGCTAGCCCCTGCTTGTCGCTCTGGTCTTATCTCGAACGTCGTCACTTCGGATGATCATGTTCCCTCAGGCCCTCCCATCATGCTACTACATGACCCATCTGACTTTCTTCATAGCATTCATACCCTGACATTAGCTTGCTCATTTATACCCTTATTTCCTAGTAGGTAGGCTTCACGGGAAAAACAGACCTTTTCATCAGGGTCACGTGAACACAAAATAGTGCCTGGCATGTAGCAGATATGTAATGAAAAGCTGTTTAGCAAATGAACTGATGAACGGCTTGAATCTTATGGCCAATGCTCTTACCACAGACCCTCAGACCTTCCACCGTGCCCTATTCCAGATGAGAAATTTCATCATCACCATCGTCATCATCGGGTGACATATCTAAGAGCTACCTTTCACGATGTCTCCATTTACTACCCTGGAAGAAATTCAAGTGAAAGAAAAATGCCCCCAATAAAATCAACTAGATAGGAAAAACTTACGTAGAAAATATCATTCGTCTCAGTTTGGCTGTTATTGACTTCTACTTGATAAGATAAGCATCTGCTGTTAAAATTCTGTGGATTCTTCCACTGTACATACAAGTTACCATTTTGGAAGAACAGACGTTTAATATGTGGGGGATCAGGTTTCACTGAAAGACAGAAATGGAAGAACACAAATTAGTGCCCAGAATATTTTTTTTTAAGATTTTATTTATTTGACAGAGAGAGAGCGAGAGACAGCAAGAGATGTAACACAAGCAGGGGGAATGGGAGAGGGAGAAGCAGGCTTCCCACCAAGCAGAGAGCCTGAAGCCTGATGTGGGGCTCGATCCCAAGATCCTGGAATCATGACCTGAGCCGTAGGCAGATGCTTAATGAGAGCCACTCAGGCGCCCCGCGCCCAGAATATTTTTGATGAGGTTCATGTCACCATAAATAAGCTTATTTTAAATTGTCTCATAAAGTGCATCCAAAGAACATCTTTGGGGTGTCTGGCAGATGATGTGAACTCTGACCTGCAACCATCCGGTTAGAACACGGCTGGGGTATAATCAGGACATCCAGCTGTGACACAGAGAATAAAGAAAAGAAGCACTTGGGGCCAGATGTGTATCTACCTAATGGATCATGAGGGGCCCCAGGGGTTTCCCCAGCTGCCACTCACTTGCATCAATCCAAGACCACAATTAAAACATTAGTCTAGTCTCTCACGTACTGCAACATGGACAAACCTTGAGGACATTATACTACATGAAACAAGCCCATCACAAAGGGGAAAACACTGCAGGATTCCACCCATGAGGTATCTAAAGTGGTCAGAATCACAGAAGCAGAAAAGAGAAAGCTGGGGGAGGGGAAATTAGTGTTTAGGGGGCATTGAGTTTCAGTTTTAAAAGATGAAAACGTTCTAGAGATCTGCTGCACAACAATGTGAATAGACTTCACATTACTGAACTGTACACTTAGAAATAGTTACAATGGGAGTTACCACAACCTCACTCCCCTGGCCTTCGGTCCACACTTAGAAGTCCCCTGCATGACTGTCTGAAGGCGTGGTGAATAGCGCTCTGCTCCCAGACTTGGGGACTTTTGTCAATTCATGGTTATGTGCCCCTGAATTTTCTGTATACTTAACCAGAATCTGCACTCCCTGGTGGGATCTTACAGCAAATAAATAAACACGATGCTTACAGTAGTAAGCTTTAGAGATTTACAAAATACTTACATATCTCATATCATTTGGGACTTTGGACAGTCCTTTGAGGTCAGGAGGGACTATGGACCCTGTTTTACAGATGAGGAAACACTTAAAGAGAGTTTATATGCTTTTTCCAAAACGAAGTTCGACGAGCTCAAGCAGATACTGTGTTTTCAAGTTGAGGCCTCTTTCTAAACGGCCAGCACTCGGCTGCGTTGGCTGTTCTGAGCAGTCGGGGCCTACGCCACCCCGCACATTAGCTAGTTTGAATATCACTTCTGATCGCTCCTTCTCCAGTCAAAGCCCTTTTTCAACTATGAGAAAGATTATTCAGTAATCATATTTCATTTTATTCTGCAGCATCATCCTCTCGAGTATCACCAGTAAAAGAGAACAGAACTTAAGAGTCAAAGAGCCCAGCTCTGGTCTTGGTTCTACAACTGACTGTGCGTTTGAAGTCTCAGCACACTCAGCAGCAAACAAGAGCAAAGCATGTGGCATATATACTCAATAATATTAGAATTTCCAAGGCTGCCACTTAAAAAAAGTCAAATAAAGATATACATAAATACAGTCCTTTTTTCTGGGAAAAGCTTAAAACCAAAATAATTCCTTTTTTATTCTCTATACTGACTGTTCGAAAGATATAACACTTTTACCCACACTGTTGTACAGGTTTTCTAAAACTTACCATGAGAAGTTAAAGGCACTATATTGAAGGATGGTCTAATTTTTCCTGCATTATCCTTAACCACTATTTGGACACTGTGTTGCTCAAAATTGGAATCCTTCAAATTAGTCAGAGCAAAGGAACAACCAATGTGTTGACCTTCCCTATAGATGTCTTCACACTGAAGAATTTTTCCCAGGCTGCTGTGCCTGCAAGATATAATGAGACAACCTTCTGGATTATTTTTAACAAGGTGTTCAGAAAACAAAGGCAGACATTTGTTTTCCTTTAAACAGCTGAAGAGGACCGTGAAAGGCAACATTTGCAATATAGAAAGATAGCTCTTCTTAAAACCCTCTTTTATAACGTGGCTCCATTTCATACTCTAGCAAGAAACGAATGCTCCTTTATGATGAACACTGGTACTTTCTTCTTCTTCTTTCTTTTTTTTTTTTTTAAAGTAATCTCTATACCCAATGTGGGACTCGAACTCAAGACCCTGAGATCAAGAGTCACCCAAGCCACACGTCAAACACTTGTTCATTTGTTCATTCTTTTTTTTCTTTTTTCTTTTTTTTCAAGATTTTGTTCATTTGTCAGAGGTGCTTTGTCAGAGGAAGAGACAGAGAGAGCCCAAGTAGGGGGAGCAGCAGGCAGATGGAGAAGCAGGCTCCCTGCTCTAACGTGGGATTCGATCCCAGGACCTGGAGATCATGACCTGAGCCAAAGGCAGACGCTTAACCAACTGAGCCAGCCAGGTACCCCAACACTGGTACTTAATTTTTTTAAATATACATATTATTTATTTACTTATTATATTTATTTATTTGAGAGAGAGAGACAGTGAGAGAGAGCATGAGCGAGGAGAAGGTCAGAGGGAGAAGCAGACTCCCCGTGGAGCTGGGAGCCCAATGTGGGAGTCGATCCCGGGACTCCAGGATCATGACCTGAACTGAAGGCAGTCGCTTAACCAACTGAGCCACCCAGGTGCCCCAACACTGGTACTTTCAATAGCTATGAAAATCCCAGGAGCCCTGACTCCTTTTCATCTTCTGTATAAGAGATCATAAGAGGCCAGCATGAGAAGTTTTAGGCTTCTTGAAAAGGCCTCATCTGCTGAATTCCATGGTTCTCCTCTGGCCCTTCTGCCTGCCTGCCTTGCTTTCATGGCTTCTCTTCCTTTTCCCTTTTCAAGGGCTCACATTCGGTCCTCCGCCCTCTGCAGATTCCTCGCTGCTGCTTACTCCCTCATCCATTCTCCCTCAGTTTATCATGTCTGTCCCTCGACTAGAATTTCCACACTGGGGATTCCTTGGTGCTAGTCCCAGATTTCTAACGGGTTCATTTGAGTGTTCCACTCTGGCCTCAAAGTCAATGTCCTTATGCCCTCTCTTCCTAGCCAAACTGCCTAACTTCTGACCTTCTCCATTCGCATCAGTCTGAGCGCATTTTCTCTGGACTCCTTGATTACGTCCTTTGAAATTACCCTTTCCCCCTCCCTTTCCCTGTATTCTCTCACCACATTCTGTTATTTCCTTCCTTCACAACGCTTCTTGGATTCTCTTCCAAGACATTCCCGGAACCCTTACCAGGTGTGTGCCCTCACCACTTCAGCCTTCACATCCTCTCTGGAAGGACCTCGCTGGCCTTCGTTATCAACCTATCTATCCTCTAACCCCTGCCAGATCAATGTTCCAGAACACAGTGGTTTTCTATGTGTCTTACTCCACCACGTGGCTTTAACTGCTTTCTATCCGCAGCACTGCTGGGATCTGCTTTCCCACCCCAAACCTCTACGCACCCCTCTCCCCAAGGAGCATCGGCACCCAGTGCATGGCAGGCCGACAGAAGGGGCTCATGATACTTTTCTGGCTAGGGTCTCAACGGCTTCTGTCTCATAGTAGCCAGCAGAAGCCAGAGTCAAGCCCTGCCTCAGCCGTAATGGGAGGTGTGCCAAGGTTCTACAGAAAAGGAAGGCAACTTTAAACTTTAAATAAACTAACAGGGATGAGTCGCAAACCCTTGACTTGTTACCTCCAGTCATCTGTCACTGTATAGAATGCAGACTCCTCAAGCTCTCTCCTGAGAACCCTACTCAGCGGGTTCTGCCAGGGCCTAGGTGCCAGCATTTTGACAGTGAATCTCTTCTGCACAGCGGGTACGCGCATAAACAGAGTCAGCTGATCTCTGCCCAGGGGGCAAGGACAGTCTCTTCAACAAATGGCGCCAGAACAATAGACAGGTGTTTAGATGCAAAATGATGAATCTAGACACAGTCCTGACTCCATTCACGAAGCCAAACTCACAATGGGTCACAAACCTTAATGGAAAGTGCAAAACTATAAAACTCTTAGGATGTGACTTAGGGAAAGACCTAGATGAGCTGCAGTGTGGCGACAAGCTTTTTAGATACACGGAAGACCTGATCTAGAAAAGAAATAATGAGCTGGACTTTGTTCAAATTAAAAACTTCGGCGCCTGCAAAAATCAGTAGTAAGAGAATAAGAAAGCAGGCCACAGACTCAGAGGAAATATTTGCGAAAGACATGTCTGATAAAGGATTGCTACACAAAATACACGAAGAATCCTTAAAGCAGTAAGAAAACAGGCACCTCACCGAAGAAGATAGATAGATGGCAAAGAAGCGTCTGAAAAGATGTTGCACATATGTCTTCAGGGAAATGCAAATTAAAAACAACAAGACGCCACTGTACACCTACTAGAATGGCCAAAGTGCAGAGCAGTGTCACCAGCAAACCCAGGGAGGACAGGGAGCGAGCGACAGGAGTGCTCCTTTGCAGCTGGTGGGAATGCAAAATGCTACAGCCCCTTCGGGGCAGAGGCTGGTAGTTTCTCGCAAGACTACACATGCTCTTATCATACGACTGGTGATCCTGCTCCCTGGTATTTACCTAAAGGAGTTGAAAACGCCTGCCCAGGTGAAACATGGTGCACAACTGTTCACAGCGGCTTTATTCGTAACTGCCAAGATCGGAAGCAACTAAGACGTCCTCCAGTAAGTGGACACACGAACTGGGATGCCCCCAGACACAGGGATATTATTCAACTTAAAAAAAAAAAAGAGGTCTCAAGCCAGGAAGAGACACAGAGGAAATGTAAACGCGTATTACAAAGTGAAAGAAGCCAATGCGCAAAGGCTGCCTCCGGAGGGCCGGACCACAGCGCCCTCTGGGAGAGGCAGCACCCTGGGACATCAGGAAGCATCCGCGGCGGCAGGGCTTGCAGAGGGAAAGGTGACCAGGCAGAGGACAGAGGAGCTTTAGGGCAATGAAAATACTCTGTATGAGGTTATAAGGACGGACACATGTCATTATACATTTGTCCAAACCCACAGGATAGGCGAGACCAAGACGGGGCCTGAAGGTAAAGTAAGGACTGCGAGTGGCTAGGATGTATCAAGGCAGGCCCATTAGTTGTGACAAATATACCACCCTGGGGGCGGGGTGCGGATAATGGGGGAGGCCACGAACTGCAGGGGTAGAGGGTATATGCTAAATCTCTGTACCTTCCCCTCTGTTTTGTTGTAAACCTAAAAACTTCTCTACAAAAATAAAGTCTTCAAAAACAAACCCCTGGGGTGCCTGGGTGACTCAGTGGGTTAAAGCCTCTGCCTTCAGCTCAGGTCATGATCCCAGGGTCCTGGGATCGAGCCCCACATCGGGCTCTCTGCTCAGCAGGGAGCCTGCTTCCCCCCCTCCTCTGCCTGCCTCTCTGCCTAATTGTGATCTCTCTCTGTCAAATAAATAAATAAAATCTTTAAAAAAAAAACCAACAACAAAACAAACAAACAAACAAACAAAAAAAACACCCCAAACTCAGATCTAATGTACTTATTCCTTCAAAGGCTATGAAAAGAAATATTTAAATATAGAAAATACAGGGCACCTGGGTGGCTCAGCTGGTGAAGCATCGGCCTTCGGCTCAGGTCATGACCCCAGGGTCCTAGGATTGAGCCCCGCATTAGAGCAGGGAGCCTGCTTGTCTCTCTGCCTGCTGCTCCCCCTGCTTGTGCTCTATCTCTCAAATAAATAAATAAAATCTTTTTAAAAATACAGAAAATGCTCTTGTCCCTTAAGAGATGGTACATCGAGTTTTTCTCCAAGTTGTAGGCCCCTGTGGTTCATGAATGAATACAGTCTTAGAAACTAAGTTAGTTCCATGGCTAGTTTTTAGATCAGACAGGCCTGGAATGTTCTCCACCCACACCCAGAAACAGAAACTGAAGAAATTTATGACACTTTTGTTACATAACTTAAAAAAAATAACTAGGCAGAACATTATTTTTTTCAACCAGTGAAAGGGACTTCTCTAATGGGCAATGTGTAAGATTCCTTTTTCACTTTGGTACCTTGGGTGTTTCATATACTTTCATGGACCCCAGATAAGAAATTAAAAAAATATTTTTTGTTGTAATATGGACAAAATAACAAAAGAGGAAATATTGGGTTTTGAAAAGACAACTTTTGGGCACTTCTTGCAAAATATGAGGTAACAAACCTGAGCCAGAAGGCATTCAGGTGCTTCCTGTGAAGATTCAGACACTGAAATCCTCCACAGAATCACACTATAGACAAAAGGAGGAAATGGCCAGATTTAAAGACAATTTCCCCATCTCTGAAGATGATTAATGTGATAAGAATTTCCCTAAAATTCATTGGCAGAGCTAGCCTGTAGCTGTTTTCTTAAAGATTTTATTTATTTATTTAAGAGAGAATGAGAGAGCGAGAGTGAGCATGAGAAGGGGGAGGGTCAGAGGGAGAAGCAGACTGCCTACCAAGCAGGGAGCCTGATGCAGGACTTGATCCCAGGACTCCAGGATCATGACCTGAGCCGAAGGCAGTTGCTTAATCAACTGAGCCACCCAGGCGCCCTGTAGCTACTTTTTTTTTTTTTTTAAAGATTTTATTTATGCTGAGAGAGATCACAAGCTGGGGAGAGAGGCAAAGGGAGAGAGGGAAAAGCAGACTCCCAGGTAAGCAGAGCTGGCTTCGGGGCTCCATCCCAGAACCCTGGGATGGTGACCGGAGCTGAAGGCAGAGGCTTAACAACTGAGCCACCCAGGTGCCCCTAGTCTGGAGCTAGTAAGGTCAGGCTCCTTTCAATGTCATACTAGCCCTGTAGAACCACAAGTCATTGCCCTGGGACTTCAAAGTGACTCCAGTTTCTAAGGGGGACACAGTCTCTGGCAGTTCGTTTGACATGATTTAAACTGGTACCTAAACCTAAACCAGTTTCCAGTGCTTGATAATGAATGAGCCAAGCACCTGCCTTTCTTTTGTGTTTTGATTAGAAAGGAACTCTCTAGGGGAGTCAGGGGTAGAGGAGGTAAGGACAAGCTGCTAATTCTTCCAAGTGGGGGAAGAAGCCACCAATGCGTACCGGCGGAATCTGCAAGCTAGTGGGGATGAATTAAAAAAAAAAACACACCATAGCTCTCATGCACTGATTGCTTACTCTGTATGTGTTAGCAGCTGGCATAGCTCCAACCACTGTTCACCCAGTAACGGCCCTTACAACAACCTTAAGAGACAGCACTAACATCACTACGCCCATTTAACGAATAATCTGTTAACGGAAAAAGCTGCAGGGTGCTGAGGGCAGAAGACTATAGAATCTGTAACTAGCACCATCCGAGGAGATTTTCTGGGATTACAGACCGTTTGCTATCTGCGCTGTCCAAGGCAGGAGCCACTAGCCGTGCGTGAAGGGGACTAGTAAGACCGTGCAATCGAAGTCTGCATTTGACTTAAGTTTAATTAATTTGAATTCATATATGAGTCGTCACAGGGGAGTCATGGCTTCCGTATTGGACAGCACAGGTCGCATATGCTACAGAAAGAGTCCACACTGATGACCGATGCTGGGAACACGCAGGACAAGCAGTGGTGTCCCTGACACCCACCCCCTGGGGCACCAGTGAACCACTCTCTTGCGATGGCTTCGTGAGCCACCTCCCACGGCTGCCAGTCATACCCACACAGAGGCATCATCTGAGGGCTGACAGCCAGCCCGAGCCCCATCTGCTCTCAGCTTTGGCAAGAGGCTGCATGGCCCAGAGGAAGAGGGCTATTTCAACCCAGAGGAAAAAGAATTCTTGTTCCAATTGGTGGGTCCAATTCTTTAATAATTTACTCACCCAGAGGAGGCAGGTTTCGCAATTGGCACTAAGACTTGTTTTGTGCTAGTGCGTGCCTCAAGGCACCTCCCTGTCTTTGGCACAGATGAACTCCAGGGACAGGGCCAGTGCTCACCTCCAGCACCACCCCGACTCCTGCACGGGCGGCCATGGACTGAGCGACGGTTTCCCTGCTTTTCCTTCCTTCCCCTGCTCCTTGTGCAGACACAGACTCTAAAGGTTTTTCCCTGTGATTTTACCAACAACAATCCAGGGAAAGCAAGAGGAGCTGACAGCATTATGCTCCCAACTTCTAAGACATCGTGAGAGCCTGTACTGACAGCTTTCCCCGACCTCATCAGAGGCAGGCTACTCCTTTCAAGGCTTAGTTCTCTGGCCCCTTCACTAGCAATTCTTCAGGGGAGTCCAACTGACTCGGTCCTTCTCTCTTTCCACTCCTGGACCATAACGCTCCTGAGCTGCTAACCCCTACTAAGTCCTCATGCTAATCCCTAATGTTCTCTAAGCTCTGGATCCTACAGCGCATTTCAACGTTACTTCTAGAGCCCCTGCCATGTGTCAGGCGCCAAGGGTAACAAGACACAGCCTCTGCTCTCAAGGGAGATGGCAGCCCTGGAAGGGCCACCGCTGAGGAAAGAGGAAGTGACGACACAACGTGCTATGTACTATGACACAGGAATGTGCAAGGTACGTGGGACATGATGGTCCAGCATGCATCAAGATTTGAGAAATAAAGGCAGGCATTCTGGGAGGGAAGTGATGTCTGAGCTGAGATGCGGACAAAGCAGAGGCGGGCAGGCGAGAGGACGAGGCCTGCGCTGCGAGGGGACGTGGCATGCTGCCACCGTTCCACTGAAGCATCTGTAGGGCCTGTTTGAGGAACTGAAAGGCACTGGGCACGGGCTGGACGGTAGGATGCCGGAGGGTGGAGGAACCTAGCAGGAGGAGGGGGAGGCTGGGGCCGGACGGGGAGGAAGGAGCCAGGTCAGAAAGGGCTTTTGTCCGTAGTGCTGAGGAGTTGGACCTTATCCCAAAGCCACTGGGGAGCCACTGCGGGACTTTAATGAAAAGAGAAACAATTACCACAAGTGGACAAGTGAAACTATAAAACCTCAAATGAGAATTGTTTATCTCGGGGGAAAAAACAGCCCTGGAGATGGAACCACACACAGTCTCCGTGCTGGCGGGCCTCCCAGGCGGGACTTGGTAGGGAGCGCCCCGCGAAGCCAGGGAGGAGAGTGGGTGCGAAGCCTGCAGGGCCCTGACCAGTCGGTCCTGCGACTCAGGGATCCACAGAGTGCTTTGAGACACCCAAAATACGGCTCATCACGTCATCGGGCAAAATGGACATTCCAGGAGCCAAGGCCATGTTTATCCTCTAGTTTCGGAAGTCCTGCACATGGCCCTCTGCACCCCACTCTCTCAGAGGTAGTCTGAAGGAAGGACAGAAGGAGGGTCAAGGCCATGTGGAGTGCGCACTGCCGATGCAAGCTCTCCCGCTTCCACAGCCTGGTATCACATGCCCCTTCCTCAGCGCTCTTCCCAGCGCCTGCGCTCGGGAAACCCGTGTGTGCAGTCCACCCCCTTCATCTAAGCTCGGGAAACCCGTGTGTGCAGTCCACCCCCTTCATCTAAGCTCGGGAAACCCATGTGTGTAGTCCACCCCCTTCATCCAAGCCCCAGCTGTGTCCTGCCACCACCACCACACCCCCAAGCTCCACCTAGTTTCTAAAGAGAGTCTGTGCCTCTGCTTGCCATCATACACTGCTATTTTTATACAGACAACTGTTGGGTGTGGTTTCTCCCCCTCTATGCTTGAAACCGTATGAGCAAAGAGCCATGTCTCTTAGCTCTGCTGTCTATTCAGCGCTTTACCCACAATGTGTGCCAAATAAAATCTCACTGAATTGAACTGATTAACCTGGTCCTTCCTTCCTTGCTCTGTGGCTATTAACTCCAGGCTTGAAACGAAAGGAAATGCTTGAAGATTAATTTAGAAATGTAACAAAATTTGTGGATGTGCACACTGATTTCAGATATGCTATTATGTGGGGAGCTAACTTACTTTTTTTTTAATAGTTGTTTTCTCATCAGTTCCTCCTTAATTTTTTTTTATTAATGTAGAGTTGACATACAATGTTATATTCATTTCAGGTGGGATGATACCATTTTCCTTTTTTAACGGTACCAATCACTCATATGTTGCTGGTGGGAATATAAAATGGCAGTCACTCTAGAAAATCGTTTGGCAGTTTTCTATAACACAAAATATGCAATTACCATGTGGCCCAGCAATTGTACTCTTGGGCATTTCTTCCAGAGATATGAAAGTTATGCTCACTTAAAACCTGCACATGAGTATTTACAGCAGCTTTATTCATAGCTGCAAACAATTAGAAACAACCAGGATATCCCTCAATGAATAAATGTTTAAACAAACTGGCACATCCATACCAGAGAATAAAAAAAAAAGAAGAGATGAACTACTGATTCAACAACTTGGAGGGACCTCAAGGGTATTACATACAGTTTAAAAAAAAGTCAGCCTCAAACAGTTATATGCTATGTCTACTCTAGTAACATTCTTGAAATGACAAAAATATAGAGATGGAGAACAGATTAGTAATTGCCAGAGGTTAGAGACTTGGGGGAGGGGAAGATGGAGGGGGGTGCTGAAGGGAGGAGGGTATGGGCATAAAATAGCAATTCAGGGGATCCTTGTGGTAATGGAACTATCCTATTATTTATACATGTGATACAATTACGTGGAACTACACACACACATACACATATCATACACACACACGAATGCATGTGACACTGGTGAAATCTGAGTAAGGTGGGTGGACTGGAACCACAGCAACTTTCTGGTTTTGATATCGCCTTCTAGTTATAGGCCATGTTACCTCTGGGAGAACCTGCATGAAGGGTACTCTGGGATCTCCCCGTACATTTTTTGCAACATCCTGTGGATCTACACTTTCACTTTTTTTAAAAGATATTTTGAGAAGGTAGACACCAAAAGCAGATGCACGTTTCACTGAAGCAAACTGCCCATCTTCTTGGGTTTGTAAAAAGAAGATGTGGTATATATACACAATGGAATACCATTCGGCCATAAGAAAATGAGCTCTTGCCAATTGCAACACCATGGATGGACCTAGAAGGTATTGTGCTAAGTGAAATAAGGCAGAGAAAGACAAATACCACAGGATTTCACTTCTGTGTGGAATCTAAAAAACAAACACACTCTTAAATACAGAGAACAAACTGGTGGTTGCCAGAGGGGAGGTGGGTGGAGGGCGGGTGAAACAGACGAAGGGAATTAAAAGGCACAAACTTCCAGGTATAAAATAAATAAGTCAGGGAGATGAAAAGCACAGCATAGGCAATATAGTCAGTAATATTGTAATAACGTGGTATGGTGACAGGTGACAACTGTACTGAGCCCTGAGTAATGGAAAGAATTGTTGAATCACTATGTCGCATACCTGAAACTAACATACATTGTATGTCAATTTATACCTCAATTAAAAATAATGATAAATAGGGGCATCTGGGTGGCTCAGTTTGGTTAAGCGTCCAACTCTTGGTTTCGGCTCAGGTCATGATCTCAGGGTGGTGAGATCGCAAGCCCCGAGTTCGGTTCCATGCTCAGCGGGGAGTCTGCTGGAGATTGTCTCTCTCTCTCTGCCACCCCTCCCTGCCCCCGCCCCCATGTGTTTGTGCTCTCAATCTCAAAATGAGTAAAGAAAATCTTAAAAACAAAAACAAAAAACAATAAAGCCCCCCAAACCAGGCTGTTCTTTTCTCGGTTTGGGTTTTTAAGTAGGTTGGATGGCAGCATGCCCCAAACCATCATGACCCGTCCCTCCCCTGCAGGTCTCCCGCACACACTCACCAGTAGTAGAGGGTATAGTTGGTGTCGGGACTTGCATTCCTCCCAGGGAGCCAAGTACACTTCATGCAGCTCAGGTTGTGCCAGACACATTGTAGCTCAGTCACAGCAGACTCGGGATCACCTAGAAGACCCAGCCCAGGATTTAGGATGCTTCTTGCCCTGTCAGACCAACCCGCCAAACCCTCTGGGGCACGAGGGATGGTGAGAATGTTTTTCTAGAAAGCCAAAGCCTGATCTCTCACCCCATTTTACTCAGAAGGCACCCAGGATGGGGGGCCTGGGTGGCTCAGTGGGTTAAGCCTCTGCCTTCAGCTCTGGTCATGATCTCAGGGTCCTGGGATTGAGCCCTGCATTGGGTTCTCTGCTCAGCGGGGAACCTGCTTCTCCCTCTCTCTACCTGCCTCTCTGCCTACTTGTGATCTCTCTTTCTATCAGATAAATAAATAAAGGGGCGCCTGGGTGGCTCAGTGGGTTAAGCCTCTGCCTTCGGCTCAGGTCATGATCCCAGGGTCTGGAGATTGAGCCCCACATCTGGCTCTCTGCTCAGCAGGGATCCTGCTTCTTCCTCCTCTCTCTCTCTCTCTCTCTCTCTCTGCCTGCCTGCCTCTCTGCCTACTTGTGATCTCTGTCTGTCAAATAAATAAATAAATAAAAATCTTTTTAAATAAATAAATAAAAATCTTAAAAAAAAAAAAGCACCCAGGATGGAGAAAACCCAAACCTAACTTGTTATAATTTTCTTTCTCACCTCCAGATCCCAAGAAAATATCTTTTCTATCATTGAGGGACCCTAACTTTGTATTCCTAACTGGAAAGAGCGTTTCAAGGTTAAATCATATTTCCATGGCAGGAAATGAGTACGGCATTCCTCAATGAATGTGGAAACACAAGCAACCCATATCTCTACCTATCTTTAAAGAAAACAAGTCTACTGAGTTAGAATTTACCTTCCTGTCTTTTGACTGATACTAACACAGCTTGTTTTAAAGACAAAACATTCCTCCTGAAGCAGTCTGGGGGGAAGTAAGTATTAATATAACTCCTGGTAGCTGCTGACTGTGTGGTAGGACTTTGGGAGCTGTATAATCGTTATCATCTCAAGTCTCTACTGTTATAAAGCCTTCTGAGTTAAGACATCATGTTGGGATTCAGGAAGGGGTATTGTCCAGAGACATCCTCAACCATTTTACTGTTGTACTACAAGTTAGGATTTTCAGATTATTTCTTAAACTTCTAAAGAAATGAGAGCAGGGGAAGTAAGTTGTTTTAAACCAGGCTCCCAGCCTCGTGGCAACACTGAATTCTATATTTTTACAAACGAGACTTCATATACTTTTGATCTGTGCAATGCAGGTAGGGGGAAGGGCCTGGAGAACAGGCCACATAGTGCTGAGGTTTGGAATTGGGAGATGGGACCCCTCCAAACACGGGGTGAACTGGGATTCATAGATGAGATGTACCCAGCATTTACTCTTTGCCAGGTGCTATTCTAAGCACCTCACACATACTGACTTCCATAATCCTTTCAACAGTCCTGGGAGGCAGGGACAATCATCAACCCCATTTTATAGATGAGGAAAGTGAAGTGGGTAAGGGCTAAGTCATCTGCTAAAGGTCACGCAGCTGTTCACTGGCAGAGCTGAGACTCTTGGACATCTGGGCTCCAGGAGCCCTGCCCTTCACCAGGATAATCTCTTCCCTGCAAGCAGCCCAAGTGCTAGAAGGAACTAGGTGTCAGGTGGGGGGGGGGCAATGAAACGACTAACCTGACCATGTGAGAGCTTTCCCTAGGGCTTGTCCTGAACTGGAGCTAGGCCAGCAAGCCCATTTTCCTTTTATAACATCTTTCCCCAACTATATCTTGCATATCAAGCTAATCTTTCTATCAAATGAGGAAGAGAGTACTTTGGGTTTCTTTAAGGCACTGGACCTGTAATCTGAAAGCCTAGAGCAACCTACTTGGTTCCCTTCTTCCTCATGAAATGGATCAGGGTGATAATCCATGCCTTGCTGCTTCACAAGATAAGTTCTGAGGCTCAACTTAGGGGAGGGTGTATATGTGCGTATATTACATGCCAAATTATTACATGCTATAGAACTCTGAGGCACAGTTTTTCAAGTCCTGAGCACTTCGAAGGCAGGGACATCCTCATATTTATCACCTAATATACACGTGCCTAGAACTAATCAAACTCAGCAAATATTTGAAAACTGAATGAATTAACGAACACTGAACATAAACACATGGATAATTTGCCTTTATCCCCCAAATTACCAACAAACAGTGCTTTTGGTTGTTACCTTCCGGGGGCGGGGTGCACTTCTCCACCAAAATGCTAGGATTGTCACTTTCACTGGTGCTGCACTGGGACCCCACTTGCAGACAAATCCTCTCGTTCAGGGGTACTTCTTTGGAACGATGGGTTTCAGGAGCAATTTTCTAAGGTTAGGAAATTGTAAAAAGGCATTGCTCTAGCAAACATACAGCAATACACGTAGGTAATAAAACATCAGCATGTTCAAATGTGTTTTAAAAAAGAAAAAAAGGAAGGTTATCAGATGGCATAGGTCAGTGACTATCAACCCACAGTGATTTTGCTCTCTCCGCTCCCCCCATCCTAGGGAACATGCTGGGCTGTCACAACTTAGGAGGGAACTGCCATTGGCCTGTAGTACGTAGAGGCCAAGGATGCTGCTGAACATGGTTCAGTGCCCAGGACAGCTTTGACTCCCCCCACAGCAAAGAATCATCTTGCACCAAATGTCAGTGGTACCACCATTGAGAAACCCCAGGAGAGAGAAAAGACAAATTCCCACATTTTAAATGTATAAACATCATGACATTTGCCTATAAACCTACCATGCTCACACATCAACTGTCTAAAATGTTAAAGGTAACATAATAAGATTATCAAAACTCGGGCGCCTGGGTGGCTCAGTGGGTTGAGCCGCTGCCTTCAGCTCAGGTCATGATCTCAGGGTCCTGGGATCGAGTCCCGCATCGGGCTCTCTGCTCAGCGGGGAGCCTGCTTCCCTCTCTCTCTCTCTGCCTGCCTCTCCATCTACTTGTGATCTCTCTTTCTGTCAAATAAATAAATAAATAAATATCTTTAAAGATTATCAATTGGGCTCTGCGCTCAGCACAGAGCCAGCTTGGGTTTCTCTCTCCCTCTCCCTTTGCCCATCCTCCCTACGCTCCCTCTCTCTAAAAATGAATAAATAAATCTTTTTTAAAAAAATTAACTTCCTAACTAGATGCAGTATATTATCAAGATCAAGATACAAACTCTTTAAGAATCCAGTAATCCTGGGGCACCTGGGTGGCTCAGTGGGTTAAAGCCTCTGCCTTTGGCTCAGGTCATGATCCCAGGGTCCTGGGATCGAGCCCTACATCAGGCTCTCTGCTCGGCGAGCCTGCCTCCTCTCTTTGACTGCTTCTCTGCCTACTTATAATCTCTGTCTGTCAAATAAATAAGTAAAATCTTTAAAAAAAAGAAAGAAAGAAAAAGAAATGAGAAGGGTTAGAAAAACTAAAAAAAAAAAAAAAAAGACTCCAGTAATCCTGGTCACCTGTGACGACAGAAAGGAAAGGAGGGCCTGAGAGACTAAAGAGAGAGTTTTCATTAAACATCTTTCTGTACCGTTTGACCCTTCTGACTCTCTCCCACGAGCATAGAGATTTCAAGAGATGCTACATGCACTGAGTACACCACACCCTTACTCTGTAAAGTAGATGCGCTTGTGGAGCTACAGAAAGCGGACTTCTAGAGAGCATACAGATGTAAGTCACAAATCTGGGCATTACGATTCAGAATAATGAGATTAGAGGGCTGTTAAGGAAATTAACATCTCCCAATCTGAAAAGAGTTGGAATAATTAAGAATGAAGCTGCTTTTAATCAGAGCTCCAAGGAGCTTCCTGTTTTGCAATGGTTTCTGACTCAAGTTGGAGACAGCATTTCCTTTTAGATAAGTGCTGATGGCCTTGAAGTGGAAAATTTGTCAAATTTACTTCTATCTGCCCCCTAAGGAGCTACTCAGCCATTTCCCACGCCTGTGGCCAGCTGAGCATGAGGGCCGCTGTGACGTACCCCCAAACCCAAGGAGTAAGGGTACCCTCAGACAGACAGCTAGCAGACCAACAACTAATGAATCATAAAAAAGACACACACGAAAATCAAGTTAGAGAAACTGAATAGCTCTTAGGCCCAAGCAAGACCGCACTCTGAAAAGGGAGCCAGCTGGTCAGCCCTAAAGAAAAGACAAAGAACGGTATGTATGTGAGCAAACTTCTGGCAGGGAGAAAAGAGGAGGATTTGGCCCCATGGACACTGAATACTTCTATCCCGGCAAAGCTATGCCTACCTTCAGTGAGACCTCTAGCTACTCTTAGACAAGTACATTTTCACAACTAATTTCCGATTCCTTCACAGGAAACCTACTTATCGTCTGGTTTTCTACATAGTTGCTGCCTACAGGGAAGGAACACACCAGTTATGCCAACAGAAAGCTTTCTAGAATGTTTTTTCACCATGATCGTTCTTGTGCCAAATTAAGGAATTGGCCCTTGAGAGATGAATGTGTGCTGGGGAAATGGGGGTTCTCAGCCTGTGAAAGCGAAGGCCAGCCCCAGGATCATGGTAACGGTGGCATGAAAGTTCCAAGTGCAAATTTCACCAAGATCACAATTTTACCAAGCCCAAGTTCTATATACCTCAAAAGGAGCCACTCTGACTCAAGGATCCTCAATAATTCCTGTTTGGAAGATAATTCCTGTCTGTCTTTTGAATAAACCAGGCAGAACATGTATGGTTAAATGCCATAAATCATAATCATCATGGGAAAAACCCCAGTTCTCTTAGTATATTAGATATTGTTCCAGTGAGAAGGCTGAGGAATTTTATTAAGCAAAGATTTTTATCATAATCGAATTTTTTAAGTACTTAATCTGAACCTTGTCCTTGAGGGCATATAAATAACAACTCAGGAGAGAGTCCATAGGGAGAAAAACAAAGTAATTTTTAAAAATCTCTTTCAGGGGCGCCTGGGTGGCTGAGTTGGTTGAGCCTCTGCCTTCAGCTCAGGTCATGATCTCAGAGTCCTGAGATGGAGCCCAGCATTGGGCTCTCTGCTCAGCGGGGAGCCTGCTTCTCCCTCTCCCTTTGCCGCTCCCCCTGCTTGTGCTCTCTTTCTCTCTCTCAAATAAATAAAAATCTTTAAAAAAAAAAAAACTCTTTCAAAGTTTAAGGTAAACAATATTAAGTTGGCATGAAAAAAGTAGAAACCCCAGTTGTCAATGACCACCAAGGGTAGCACATCTCTATCAGACAAGAAACTAAATCCCTCCCCTCGGATCCCGAGGTTGCATGGACGGCTTCCACGTGACTTGCGTGACTTTCGGAGGCGGTGACTCACTCCCCTGGTAGCTGCTGTAGGACGACATTCTGCTCCACCCCTTGGGGAATCTGGGCTTATTTAATTTATCAAAAACCAAGGCCAGCGTCCTGAACTGGACGCTCCCCTCAGGAACAATGTGCATTTGGCTGGATCACACCTTTCCCAATTCCAGATTCCTTTCTCAGTAGAAAAAGAGCGTGGGCCTCAGCTTCTGCCCCTCTGGATACCTGGATCGAACAACAGCTTTGTAATTTATTCACCTAGTGAGACTTGCTATCTCTGGGTGATGAAAGAGATCTAATCTGACGCCAAAGCACATAAATCAACATTCTTTTAACAACACTAAGCCGAGAAAACAAAAACAAAAACAAAACTTGATGCCAGATCCTCCTTCTACTTGCCAGATTGGGAAACTATTAGATACTGCTAAAACAATGGTGGAGGGCAGCCACTTAAAACTGAGCCTGTATTCTTAGAAAAATCATCTGTGAATCCGCAGCTCCTGTGTTAATGATCCTCCAGTCTGAAGACTGAAAACAACCTCAAGGTTTTATCTCACTTAGCAACTTAGGATCTTTAGACAGTCACCTAAGCCCCCCAACATGTACAAACTAAGCCAAAGCTGCTCCTTCAATATGCTTCAAAGGGCATATGCACCCCAGTTTTGTCTGACGATGCTAATGCTTTGTCTGAAGGATGGAGAGGGGAGAGCGAGATCACTCCTGCCATTCACTGTCAGCCTCGGGGTTATAAACCTCAAAAGGCTGGCCAGGAAATCTCCCATCACCGCTTACAAGGGATAATCCATGTTCACCAGGATGCAGCGATGGCCATTACCACAGCCATCAACACCGTCACATGGCTGGAATATAAAGGAGCAGGCCTTAGGCAGAGGTCACCCTTTGTGGTTTCCATCTGGTCTCTTCAGTGGCAAAATGGAAGGTAATATTAGGTTGAACCATATGACCTAAAGAAGCAACAGTTTCATGTGATTCAACCTAACAATAATAATAATTTTAAAAGCTGACAGTGACTGAATGCTGATGTGGTGTCAGGTGCATTACGAACACCATCTCCTTGAACACATGCACCACTCACACAAAGTAGGTCCTACCCCAGCATTTCACAAACAAGGAAATGAAGGCTCAGAGAGGTTAAGTGACTTGCTCAGGGTCACACACCTCCGAAAGGGGAAGAGACAAGTGTTCAAACCCAATGCTGTCTAATTCCATTGCCTCCTAAAGTCACTTTCAACTCTAAATGTCTGTGTCTACACTTCGGGAACGAGCCCCGTTTCTAGGCTAGACCACCACCATGTCTCCCCGATCGATCCTCAGGTATGTACAGGGCTAGTGAATATGGCCCTGTTAGGAAACAAAGGTGACCTCTCCTCAGTTTCAACGAGATACTCAGGCAAAGCACTTAAAGGTCTTTCCTGGAATTTCTCAAGGCTGAACTAGGAAAGTTGCCACCAAGAATCCAAATGCCTACAGCCCCTCCCTCTTTAGGAATAAGAGGAAGCCAACAGTTTAAAAAGGGGAACTCAACTCCTGAAAGTATTACAGTCTTCTGCACTGAGAGCATCTCTTTTTTCTTGTTTGTTTGCTTTTTTTTTTTTTTTAAGATCTTATTTACTTCTTTGACAGAGAGAGGGAGAGAGATCACAAGGTGGGGGGGGCGGATCAGGCTCCCTGCTGAGCAGACAGCCCAACTCGGGACTCGAGCCCAGGACCCTGAAATCATGACCTGAGCCAAAAGCAGAGGCTTTAACCCACTGAGCCACCCAGGCGCCCATTTGCTTTTTTTTAATTGAAGTATAGTTGACCAATAACGTGATAGTCATTTCCAGTGTACAACATAGTGATTCCACATTTACATACCTTACTCAGTGATCCCCACAGTAAGTCTAATTACCATCTGTCACCACACAGTTATTACGAAATTATTGGTTATATTCCCTTTGCTGTACTTTTCATCTCCATGACTTAAAATTTATTTTAAAACTGAAAGTCTGTATGACTTAATTCCCTTCACGTACTTCACCCATTCCCCCCCATCCCCAGCAACCATCAGTTTGTTCTCCGTATCTATGAATCTGTTTCTGTTTGATTTTGTTTGTTTCTTTTATTTTTTGACTCCACAAGAGTGCAATCATATGGTATTTGTCTCTGGTTCCATCCATGGTGTCACAAGTGGCCACATTTCGTTCTTTTTTAAGGCTGAGTAAATATATATATATATATATATATATATATATATATATATCCCACAACTTCTTTATCCATTCATCTATCAATGGACACTTAGATCATTGCTTCTATCCCTTAGCTATTACGAATCGGCCATTGTAAATGATGCTGCAATAAATATAGGGCTTCATGTATCTTTTTGAATGGGTGTTTTCATTTTCTTCAGGTATATACCCAGAAGTGGAATTGCTAGATCATAAGGCAGTTCTATTTTTAATTTTTTGAGGAACCTCCACTATTGTTTTCCATAGTGGCTATACCAATTTACATTCCCAACAATAGTGCAAGAGGGGTTCCCTTGTCTTCACATCCTTGCCAACACTTAAGATTTTGTTATTAAATAATCTCTACAGCCAATGTGGGGCTCAAACTTACAACCCTGAGATCAAGACTTGCATACTCCACTGACCGAGCCAGCCAGATGCCCTGATATTTCTCGTCTTTTTAATACTAGCCATCCTGACCTAGTAGATACTGCTAGGTGATTTGTCTAATTGTGGTTTTGATTTGTATTTCCCCAACGGTGAGTGATATTAAGCATCTTTTCACATGTCTGTTGGCCATCTGTACGCCTTCTCTGGAAAAAAGTCTATTTAGGTTTAGAGAACCTCCTTTAAAATGCAAATACTTCTGGGGCACCTGGGTGGCTCAGTTGGTTAAAAGGCTGACTCTTGATTTTGGCTCAGGTCATGATCTTAGGGTCCTGGGATTGAGGCCCCTGTTTGTCCATGCTCACTGGGGAGTCTGCTTGAGGATTCTCTCTCCCTCTCCCTGTGAGCATCCCCACTGCACTCTCTCTATAAAATAAATAAATCAATCAATCTTTACAAAAATAAATAAAATGCAAATACTTCTGAGTAGCCTCAGTTCTTCATCAGTGAACACCTGAGCTATAATGAGCACTTCAGCAGGAAAGGAGCACGAATGGCAGATTAGCAAGTTTCTCTCCAAAGGAAGAACTTTTTCCATCCTCAATTTATTAAGCTTTCACACATGTTATTTGTCATGTCCCAGGAAGCCAGGGAAGTGAGTACAGCCATACTTTACACAGCAGGAAACTGAGGCTCAGAGAGGTTAGGTAACTTGCCCAGGCCACACAGACAGCTGAGTGGTCCACCAACTAGAACCCAGTTCTGACTCTCCGTGCCACCGAGGTGCATGAACCTGATTCACGGAGCCAAAGCCCTGTCACTAATATCAACTTCTCATTCAGCCTCCTCATGATTCTGGACGAATTCAACCCCTAATGTCCCTGACCTCCCCCCTCACTGAAAGAAGGCATAAAGATATAAAACAGTTTTGGACAGATGATCTGATGCTTTGAAGAAGCTGTCGAAGAGAAGGGGATGCAAGCTGATTAGGCCTGAGCGAAAATTCTGTTGAATAAGACTATCATAAAGAATCTACAAAAAAAAAAAAAGAATCTGAAAGGATCCAATCCTGTTAACAAAAATTCACTTGTGCCAGCTGTCCACATCTAAGTGGGAAGGCTGAATGTTCCCCTCATTTTTCGTCGGGCATCGGGAAACCTAGTCAACCCTATCTGCCCGGGACATCTTACTTTCTCACTTGCCATGTGGCCATTCACTCCAGTGTTTGCATGGTTCTTGCATATCTGTGCGCATGTCATTAGCAAGACAGTGAACACATGGTCTGCATACAAGGCGACAGGCAGGAACACGGGAATACATTTTCACATAATTGTTTGTTGAGTGCCTACTGGATAAAAGATATCTGGCATTTCCTAACAAAGTAATCTCACTGCATTTGGTTATCAGATAATGAGCAAATATTTTCAAATGTTCAAATGCTCAGCTTTTTCTTTCCCAACAATCTTTTCATAGTCATTTTCCCAGGTAAAATTGGGACACGACCCAAAACAAAATTCCCACTTTGAAGTAAGATTAGAATTCCGTTTATTCTTGGCTCCAGTTCATAGTGTTCACTTTACCTCATCAGTACAATACGTTCTAGAACACTCACCTTATCCTGCTTGTTGTCAAAGTGACTAAAATACCGTAAGGTGCAATTCGGGCTGGCTCCTTCAGGAGGATCCCATGTCCATATGACCGTGCAGAGGTTTTCAACAGAAACACTCAAATTCGTCACAGGTGGCTGGGTTTCTGCTCAAATCAAGCACAAGAAATAAATTTATCAACATCAGCCAGCGTTTTCAGTAGGCCATGAAAGCCATTCCTCCCAGTCTTAGATGCCAAGAAGAATAAAACTAACAACAGCCTAGAATTTATTGAGCCAGGCACCGTTCTAAGTACTCTTCCCACTAATCCACTGGCTCGTCACAACCGTCACAACTCGTCACAACTATCAGCTCATCTTAAAGATGACGTGACCGAGGACAAGAACACTGAGTCACTTGCCCCATGTCCCATAGCTCATAAACGGCAGAGCCAGGATACATACCCAGAAAGTGCCTCCAAGGCCACATTTTTTTTTAAGATTTTTTTTTTATTTGACAGGGAGACACAGCGAGAGAGGGAACACAAGTAGGGGAAGTGGGAGAAGAAGAAGCAGGCTTCCCGCTGAGCAGGGAGCCCGCTGCGGGGTTTGATCCCAGGACCCTGGGATCATGACCCTAGCCGAAGGCAGACGTGCAACAACTGAGCCACCCAGGCACACCCCAAGGCCACATTCTTAACTACCGGCTAGAGTGTGGACAAAGGGAAGAGTATGGTCTTAAATTTCCCTTTCCCTCCTGCAGGAGTTTGGGGTTCCCTATGCCTGGGATCGACACCTCACTCGACACAGCCACTTCAATCTCCGCAGCTCCGCGGGTGAGTTCAAGCAGCACATCTTTCATCGTGCTTGCTAACATGACCTGGCTAACTGTTGTTATAACTTTTCCGAAGAAGTACTGAGGAAGATTGAATAGTTCTTGTTGCTCCCCTGAGGTCTGACACTACGCAGCTGGGACTGTAGCTTTGACTAATCTGAAGAGGGAAGAGAGAGGAGGAGAAACTGAACCAGTGTCTTAAAAATGTGTTTCATTTGGAGAAAACCCACCACTGCCTCTACCAAAATATTTACTGACCCTATTATTTTGGACCAGCTCTATCATCAGTGAAAGGAGTTTTAATGCTTGCCAAAAACAGGGAAAGGCACAGAGCAGGGGTTGGGGGAATGAAACATCATTTCAAACTTTGTCAACAGCCCCAGTGACCAGAAATACCAGAATTGTCCCCTAGAAACTGGATGAGGACCATACAGGGGCTCTCTGTCCTATCTTGGCAAATTCTCTGTAAATTAAAAATTATTCCAAAATGAAGTTTATTAAACAAGTTAAAAAAGGAAAACCAATCCCTCCAAATAGTCCAACGTTGCAAATGTAATCATTAGGAATTACTTATGGGCCATAGTTGTCTTAATTTGTCAACCTGCAGAGTTGTATCTTATACACTGTGCCACTACTCTGGAGGGCACTGGGCCTCTCACATAATCCGTAACTACTTATACCATTATCTTCCTCTTTAACGGGACCAAAAAAGCCTTTTGTCCCCAAACTGTTGCCCCAGAGGCATTACGTAGTTGGCATTTCCCCAAAGGTCAGTTGTATTCATAGTAGCCTGCAAAGGCCCTGGACTCACCATACTCATTCCCTCTTTCCCGACTCTTCCCCCATTAGTTTTTCCACAAGGCTGACCAAAGGCCCAACTGTGGGGGGAAGCAGAAAATTCCTACTGCACTGCATCAGAACCCAGCTCTTGTCTGGAAGCCCCCATGGCTCGGGCAACAGAGCTAACGTGAGGATTCGAAGCGATGACTGGCGAGTACAGCCATTTTGGTCTTTCTAACATCACATGGATGAAATTTTTGAAGACAAATCATTCGTCAACTACAGACCCCTTAATAAAACCTTTGTGCTGGGACAGCTGGGTGGCTCAGTCGACTGAGAGCCAGACTTGGTTTCAGCTCAGGTCGTGATTTCAGGGTCGTGAGATAGAGCCCCGTCATGGGCTCCCCGCTCAGCATGGAGTCTGCTGGAGATTCTCTCTCCCTCTCTCTCTGCCCTTCCCTCCCAACCCCTCCCTTTCTCTGTCTCTCTCAAATAAATCTTAAAATAAACAAATAAATACATAAACAATAGAAAAATAAAAACTTTGTTCCTCCTGAAGACTCTAATCTACTTTAGCCTTATCGGCCTTATTCTGTACTTTCCAGAAACAGAGTGCAGCAAACTTGCTGATGCTCTACCTTCCCATCCCCGCAAAATTAAAGCCCTGATTTAAAAAAAATACTACCTATTTACGGTTCACATAAATCACACTTCAATTTTCAAGGCGACTTATAAAATCTACTTTTTAACTTCAGTATTTTGCTAGAACAATGGGCCGCATGATTCCTAATCTCTCCAGTGGGTTTATTTTTCTCCATCTGTTCTAAAGTGTCTTTTAGTTAAACCTTCTAATTGGTTTGCATTTTTAGGCTACTTGTGGCTAACTGCCATCTTTTTTTTCTGCCTGATGGTTCCTTCCATTTCCCTTGAGATTTTTCTACTTCTTATACTTTAAAATACACTCACACATGAGCGCGTGCACAGACACACACATCTGGAAAGTTAAAATATAGTCTCCAAAGTTTAAATATACATGAATGCATGTGTATATATGTATGACACACTGAGATATGTACATATATAAGTGCTGACTGTACTTCTAAAAGATCTCTGACAGTTCCTCATGTGTAAGACATAATATAATCTCAGTACAGTGCAGGACTAAGAGCATGGACTCTGGAGCCCGACAGCCTGAGTTCCTGTCCCAGCTCTGCTACGTAGTAGGTGGCAAGTTACTTAACCTCCTCCCTCTGCTCTAGTTTCCTTAGGTACAACACAAGCATGAAAATAATAACCCAACAGAAAAGGGTCATTGTGAGGATGAAATGAGTCAATACAGATAAAATGCTCCAAACGGTGCCGGGGCTGGAGCGAGTGCTATGTCAATGTTAGCTATCTACCTTCTTTTTGAAGAAACAAAACAGCTCTCAACAGTTGCTTTGGTTGTCTGTGAGATGGACCCGTCTGTGGGACAGAACAAGTCAGACATCGAATTTCAACTACTTCTTAAAGGTTGATCATTGCCTTCAGAAAGGGGAATGGGCAGGCGGGAGGGACTCAAGTGGGTCACCCCTCCCCACGCCCCCCCCGACTCAACTTCAGACCTCGAGTGAGTCTGTACAGTTACCTAGCACAGCATCCCATTCTACTTAGGACACAGACCGTGCTCTTTCTAATAAGGCGTGTTGCTTAGCGATTCGTTTTTGCTCTCTCCTATTCCATCCCAAGAGCTGGCAGAGGCATGCCTATTCCCGGAAAAGTTAAGGAAATCACAGTCATATATGAGTCACCGCCTCCTTCCCTTACATCTAGTCAGTCATCAATGTCTATCCCTTTCTTCTTGTAACGACTCTCTTAATCATTCCAACCACACCAGAGTGCTCTGCTGGGCCCCGTGAGGCAGGCGGACACCAGTTAAATCTCAGCCCTGGACAGGAGGTATTCACAACACATCTGTCTAGGGGACATCTTCAACCCCAGAGCCCCGTGTAGCTTTATACTCCAGCGATTCCTGTCACCCGGGTGAGTCTCCATGCTTGCTTCTCCTCTGCTGTCATTTCCCCACACTGTGCCCCGCTAGGGCCTTCATGGGCAAACGACACTCTTCTGCCTGGACTGACTTTGCCAACGCACCCTCCTGCCCAGACGGGCTACTCGTTGCCCACAGAGGGAGCAAGACCCTCTCCCCCACACTCCTGCGTCCAGGCTCCTGCTAGTCTCCCCCACCTAGGAAGAACTTCTCCACCCACTCAGATTCCCCCCATCCTGAAGGTCTAGCTCAAGTTTTTACCACTTCCACGCAACTGCCAGCCCTCACAGCTCTCCCTCTTCCGATGCCTACAGTGCTTAGGGTTTGGACCACATGCCATGGCAATTATAAAGCGAGTCTCCAATACACAGTCAATCACTTCATAACCGATGACCTTATACAACTGTTCAGGGGTCCCAACCAGTCCTGCCCTGCAGCTCTGGGAGGTGCTCAGCTCCTCTCCCAGCCAAGGACCCCCTCTCCCTTCGACAGAGGGAGGCACTGAATACCATGGTAAAGAGCGTGACCTCTGGAGTCATACCACGTACCCCACGAGACCTGGAGCAAGGCTCTGAACCTCACCATGCCTCAGCTACCTCATGTACAAAGTGGGGACTCACAGCAGTGCCTACAGTATAGGATTTGTGTAAAGATGAAATGAAACAACATAAATGGAAAAACTCAGAACACTGCCCTGCACAGGAGTATCTTAAACAGTATATAAATGCTAGTTGTGGTTATTAACTCATGACACCACATGGCCCAGCAGCCTGAAGAGACTAAACAAAGCCAGTAACCGAATCATATTTATGAACACCGAGAAGCTTAGAGCTAGGAAGGGCCCTCGGAATTTACGGATCACAAAACTGCCACGTGAGCACGGGGAAATCATCAGCCCAGAGCTCCACAGCTGGTAAATGTCAGAGCATGAAAACTTAAGTCCCATTTTGTTGTTTTTCCTTCACCATATCTCCTTGCGAGTCTCTCAGTATTTCTAATGGGAAAAGAGGTTCTGTATTCTAAGTTACCAAGTTCGCAATGAACCGCTGAGACAAAATGTGATTAAGTGGGGGTGGCAGGGGATGATCTAGAAGGCCAGCTGTTGTTTCAGGTGTGTGTGTGTGTGTGTGTGTCTGTAGGAGGGAAGGTGTTGCTGCAGGACGGTGAAAATCAGGACCCTTAATGAGTGGGGTGACCCTCAACCAGTCCCTTCCTTTCTCTGGACTGAGCTTCCACGTATGGTTATAAGACTCCGATCCCCGCCCCCACCTGAACTGGAGGCAGGTGAGGGGGGGGGCAGCAAGGTTTAGGCTGTACCCTCTAAGGTTCTCCACGAACCCCCAGAGCCTGGCTCAAGGCTAAACAACGCAGACGCTTGAATAATTATTAACTGGAAACCTCAAACCTGCCTATGGCCTCCACTCTAAATGCCACCTTTCAGTAAAGGCTTCCCGCTTCACCCTATTTATAATGGCAAACCCCTTCTCCGCTTCGTTATTCTTGATTGTACTTGGCGCCATCTGACATACCTGATATTTTACTTCCCGCCTCCCCCCGCCCCCGGAGGCCTCTGCCAATAACACAGAAGCCGTATAGGGCAGGGGCTTCGTCTGCGGCACTCACCCCCCCCCCATCCTCAGCCCCTAGAACACCACCTGGCACAGAGCGGACTGCATTCGTTTTGTTGACTGAATCAATAGAGAGCATCGAGATTGCCCAATCAGCATTTCAACTTGGGTTTCAAAGCACCACGCACTGGTGAAAAGCCAATGGGCAAACTGTGGGTGTTTGTGTCAATATGGTAATAAAAGCTCTCTAATTTGGAGCTGCTATTGTCACCCAACGTGACCAGGCTACTGGAGCAGGGAGCTGTCCAGGAGGAAGTCATTCTACTCTTCCCGGCAGAACTCTGCCCGGTTGATTAATGAAATGTTGCAGCACAGGGTGAGGGGTACACACGAACCCGCGGGAGTACCCTGGCAACTTTCCTGCAAACCGACAATTATTTCCAAATACAAGGGTCATTAAAGAAACAAGGCGTGCACCCGGATGCTGCTCCGGGTTTCCAAACGGGTTTCTCAAACTCCAGAGGAAGCCGTAGCCCTCACGTCCCTTATTCTCCGAGGACGGCGGTCTTCTGGAGCTCCTTTCAACTCCACCCCCGCACTCGACCGGCGGGGTCCCAGGCAAGGAGCCCCGGGGCGATTCCCCGCTTGCCCGGACCTCGGTCGCCGACCCCGCCGCCTCCCGGCCCCCTCATCCCCACCCGGGTGACCGGCCGGGTCTCGGCCCGCCGCCCTCCGACACCGCGGGCAAGCTTCTCTCCCGCGCCTGGGCCCCGAGCTCCCCGGCTCTTCCCGACGACGCGAGGGAAGTGAGGCGGCGAGTCGTCGTCCCGCTCCGCCACCCCCCGCCGCCGCCGCCCGCGACCTGGAAATGCCCCGTCGCTCCCGCCCCCCCCCCACTCGAACGGGGCGCCTCAGGCTGCGGTCCCCGAGCACTGAGCGTCGTGAGGTGAACGCGCCCTCCCTCGCCGCAGCACCCCGACCCCTCTCGGCCGCGACCCCAGCCGCCCCCCTCGGTCGCCGCCCCGGGCCCGCGGCCGCACTCACCGGTGGGCGCGGCGCCCCCGCCGCCGCCGCCGGCGCAGAGTAGCAGCGCCCACAGCCCGCAGAGCCGCGCCGGCCGCGCCATGCAGCCCCTCTCGTCGGAGCCCCGCCGGGCTGCGAGGCTCGGCAGTCTCCGCCTCCTTCGCTCCCTCTCCCACTTCCCGGCTCCACCGCCCGGGAGACTAGGGGCCGGCGCAGACCGGAAAGGCCGCTCCGCCCACCCGCCGCAGGTAACCCGAGCCGCGAGCCGCGGGCGGAGGGGGCGGGACGCCCGGGCCCCCGCACCTCCCGCGCCTCGCGCCGCGTCACACCTGGCCCCCGCCGCCGCCGCCGCCGCCGCCCCGCCGCCCCGCCGCCCCGCCGCCGCCGCCCCGCCGCCCCGCCGCTCCGCGCCGACCCCTCCGGAGCCGGGCTCGGCTCTGGCCAGACTGAACTTCCTCGAGCACGTCGCGGCCCAGCCCAGGCGCCCGCCGGTCCCGCCCTTCGCGCGCCCGCGCCAGCCCGGCCGGCGCCGCCTGTGCGCGCGGACCTGCGGGGCCCGGGTCGCGGGGGACTGGGCTTCCCCGCCTCCAACTATCCCCCTTCCCCCACCAACCCGGGCACCGGGGCAGGGCCACCGACCGGAAGGAGTCCCGAGACGTGGCTCCCAGTCGTCGGTCTCTGAGCAGCTGTTTGCAAAACTCTTGACTCCAGCCTTCCTAATCCCACCACCACCTCCCAGGGTGGGCCCGGGCCCAAGACCCAAGACCCAAGAGGGGACTCAGCAGGGGCGTGCTGGGCGGAAAGGCCGGAAGATGTGTTGGAAAAGTGGTAATACATAATATTGAGAAGGGGGTGGTGGTGGGGAGCAAAATGTTAAATGGGAACGACGGTGCCATACCATGTCCAGTACTTGCATTCTGAAAAGCACATAACCAACTTTCTAGGTATTTCTTATTCATGGGTTTAGAGCCAGAAGGGTGAGTCAGAAGGACACACGTTGAACACAGAAAGTGGGTGACTACGAAGGTCAATGAGGCTGGGGATGGAGGAGAAAGGGAACCCCTATTTCTTCTTGCTGCTGTAACCAATTACTGTATGTGTGGTGACTTGAGACGGGTTTTTTTTAGAGTTCTGCAGGTCAGAAGTCTCACCGGGCCAAAATCAAGGCGTGAGCAGAGCTGTGCTCTTTCTGGGGGTTCTGAGAGAGAAGCAGTATTTAGTTTCTCCAGGTGGCCCACGCCGCTGCTCAGGTTGCTTCTCTTGACTCAGGCCCTCCTGCTGCATTTTTTCATTAATAAAAACCTTCGTGATTAGATTGGACCTACCAGATCATCCTCATCTCAAAATCCTTCACTGAATCGCATTTACGGAGTCCCTTTTGCCATATAAAGTCACATATCCACAGTTCACTGGGACCAGGGAATGGAGATCTTTGGGGAAGGGTGTTACTCTCTCACCAGCCCCCCAAAAAGGATCACATCTGGATACATGATGAGACCCACTAATGTAGGTGTATTTCGGTTGAATTAAGCCAATGTATACAGAAATCTGTTGCCAAAAAATACAGCAGTCAAAATGCTGATAACACACCTAATCTCCTTTAACATATTGGAAGCAAAGGCCTCACTCTGAGAATTATGGCCCTCAAGTTCAAAAAGTATTTGCTGTCCTTCCAGGAACTGGGGGAGCCACTAATTAAAAGCAGGCCCTGCCAGCAAAGAGCTGCCACCAGTGTGGGGGGCTCCCATAAGGACAAAAGCAAGGAACTATGGGGCACAAAGAAGGGGTGCCTTCTGGGACAGAAGGGGCAAAGGAGGCTTCCAGGAGGCAGGCCTGCCTGCATGGAATCTCGAGATAAGTCTTGCGTTCAAGGTTCAGAATCCCTCCTTGTCTGCATGTGCTACTGAACAACATTGTGGTTATGAAAACACTTTGTAAACTGTGGAAGTTGGTAGAACTGAGAGATATTACTGTTATTTCTAAATCCCCCTGCAAACCGGATAGCCAGTCTCTAACCTAAGACCCCTTCCCCCCCCCTCCCCGTCACCATCACCACACACATCCACTTGTTGACATTTGCTCTAAACATTATACAACAAGTTTATAGTAACATTTCCAAAATGATTATGTCATCGGCCTTTTATAAAGTCTCCACTTGGAACAGGAGCCCCTGGGGACTGGCTTAGTGCCATCATGGGCACTGTCTGGCATAGACTGAGCGAGTGCCTAATGAAATGAAGTGTAATGGCAGCAAATGATTAGCAAAACAAGGGTCACAACTTGTCATTAGCCTCCAGAAAAGGCCCTGAGAATTGTGAGTGTGGTGAGGCAAAAGACAAAGGGCAGTGGCATGACCATAATAGTACTGGGCTGCTGACCATGAGTACAAGTGTTCTAGACAGTTCCACTTCCCTATACCCTAAACGTCAAGCCACGTTTAAAAAAAAAAAAAAGATATTTTGGAGGGAGTGGGGAGACTTAGGAATGCTGTTTTTTCAACATCAATCTTTTATTTGTAAATTGTCTTGTACTTTTACTCAGAGAGCGTTTCAGATTGCATTAGCCCACTGCTCTGGTGTGTGCGAAGATGAAGACAAATGGACGGCTTTCTGAGAATTGCAATAAACACCTCTTATTGGGGCTTTGTGTAATCCGAGTCATGAAGAGTCCACATCAAGTTTAGCTTTAATTCGTAATTCATTGAGCCCCTGATGATTTGGGTGTGAGATTACCCATCGTCTTTCTTTCCCCTTTGGCCCCCAGGTGGCTGAAACTCTGGACTCCCCCCTAGGTACCTCGGCCACTCCAGCTGGCTTTTTGGATCTTTACTCTTTTCACTAAGGCTTCCTCCTTTTTTGTGAGTGGAGTTAGAAAAGGGTACAAGCAAGAAAATAGCTGGGGTATGGGGGTGGGGAAGAACAATGTTCCTCTTTCCGAAGTCAGGTCTCCTTCCAGGCAGTTAGAAACACCCTCCTGAATTCATAAAGGACAGAGACGCCAGCATATATACCAAGGGCTTAACTAAGACTTCAGGCCCCTTAAATAAAAATCTCACAAAGGGTCTTCTGCCTTTTATCAGGCCCAAACCGAATAGATACTCATCGCCACCACGGTGTGAAGAAAAAAAGGGAAACAGCAAATAGGGAATTTCCCTTCTTCTGACACTAAGCCTTGGCTCCCTGCGATGGTTGATTTGTCCTCAGGGGACATTTGGCAATGTCTGGAGATATTTTTGGTCGTCCCCACTTGGGGTGGGGGTGGTGCTACTGGTATCTAGTGGGTAGAGGTCAAGGATACTGCTAAACTGCACAAGCCCCCCACCACCCCAGCCAAGAATTATCCAGCTCAAAATGACCATGGTGCCGAAGTCGAGAAACCCTGAGCTCGTGTACTCTGTTATATTTGTACTTGGCCCCTAACCATCCATTGTCCTCGTGCCCACCGAGAATTAGTGAGAGGTTGACGCTCTAAGTGTTTAACCTTGACACGTTCCTTTCCTGCATCTGGTGTGCGCGTGGCTTCCCCGCCCAACCGTCATCCAGCTGCGCAGTCGCTTCTATCACAAAACACCTCTCAGGTCAATTCTCCCCCTTCCTCGCCTCCACGGGTCTCTTCAGGTCCTTATAGCCTTGCCCTTATACAGTCGCAAGGGTCTGCACATCTCCCCTCCATGAGACGAATCTTCCAATGTGCAGATCTGATCATTTCTGGTCATTTCACTCCCTGCTTCTTAAGGGACACCTTCTCCCCTCGGAGGCCACAGACGGTAGTCTGGCCGTGCTTGCCTGCCGGCTTGTTTCTTTAGGGCGGCTTCCTCACATTTTCCACTGTCTCTTCACCAGCTGGGCGTCCCCAATCCCTTGGCAGCCCAGCACTCTCAGCCAATAGGCCAGCTTTAGGCTCCAAGTCCCTTGCAGGCACTTCTTTGGCCCACATCGTGTTTAAATATATTTGGATTTAGATTCTAGACATGAAAAAAAAATCAGGAGATTTTACATGACACCCCAGATTTTCAGCTTCTCTTAAGAAATCAGAAACTCCTGGGATGCCTGGGTGGCGCCATCAGTTAAGCATCTGCCTTCAGCTCAGGTCATAATCCCGGGGTCCTGGGATCGAGTCCTGCATCAGGTTCCTTGCTCAGTGGAGAATCTGCTTTTCCCTCTGCCTACTGCTCCCCTTGCTTGTGTGTACCCTCTCTCTCACTCTCTTCCTCTGACAAATAAATAAATAGTATCTTAAAAGAAATAGAGATATCAGGAATTCTGTGTTGGACCTGTGTTCCATTGCACCAGCCGTTGGTGCCAATAAGGAGATGCTACCTTATCAACGGGACATGTGCTGTCTGTCAGCACATGTTGGACCTGTGTCCATTGCACCAGCCATCAGGAGGTGCCAATAAGGAGATGCTACCTTATCAACGGGACATGTGCTGTCTGTTAGCACAGGCCCTATGCTCCTTGGCCTGACCTGCTTCCCTCCTTCACTACTTGCCTGACCCCGTTTGTCACCTCCAATGTTTTCTCTCTACAAACGTTCCCTCTTGCTGTTCTTTTTGCCCAGAAAGCTCTTCCGTTCCTCAGCCTTGCATTTCGTAAGGTTCTTTAACCCCCCAATACAAAATTCTTTACGCTCGCTTCTCCGTGGTGCCCATAGCACTCGACAGAGTCCTCTACTGTAGCAATTAACAGAGAGGTATGTGCATGTGTCTAGAGCCACCGCTGGATTCGAGCTCCTGGAAGGTGGAGCCATTGCCCAGGGTAACTCTAGGATTCTCACCTAGGAGGAGCTTTGGGGCAGTCAACTGATTGGAAGGGACAACTACCAAGGGGCTTGTCCTGAAACCGTGGGCGTGCAGCAAGTGTGGACATGCCTCTCTTCCTTAGATTCTGAGTTTGTTCGGGTGGCTTGAGCAAGCACGCTCTCTGGCACCAGGGAGAACACAAAGTGGAATGTGACACGGTCAACATCAGTGACATACCATGCTCTCGGATCTGGGCTTCATTGACTTGGAGGTTCTTGCTCTGCCGTAAGTGGTTTTCCTCTACAGGTTTAGTGATGCTCACTTCCAAGAGAGTGCCGTTTGCGCAAGGGACTTGTGACCGGATCCTCTGGGTTTTGCCTGAGGCCAAGATGCAAGGTGCTGGGGTATCTGTCAGGGTCAATGTCCTGAAGCCAACTGACCTCTAGGTCTGCAAACTTTACAGTGGTTATTGAATTGAGTCTTAGATTCAACAAGACACTCGTGTGCCCAGAACTCTCCACCATCCTCCAAGGCCTGACCCTGACCCTGACCCACCTTTCCAACCTTATCTCCTGCTGCTCTGCCCAAGGCACGTTCCTCCAGCCACACTGACCTTCTGGCCATTCCTCACAGGAGTCAAGTGCACTCCAGCCTAAAGGTCTTTGCCCCACCCTGTTTCCTCTGCGAGTTGCTCCAGCCTCCCAAGATAGCCACACGTCTTACTCTGTCGCGTCATTTAGATGGCTCATCAAAGCCCACTCTGGCCACCATTCGAAAATTTTAAGCCCCATCTGTACTTACCTGCTAGCCCCCTTCCTGGGTCATTCTAGCCCATTACCCCAGAATGTAAGCTTGGTGAGTGCAGGGCATGTTTTCTGGTTTGTTCCAAGCTCTATCCCCAGCACTCAGAACTGACCAGACACACAGTTCATCCTCAATAAATGTATGAATGCTTACATCACACTGTGCCAGGTACTGCGAGGGATACCAACCCACCAACGAAAGGCAGTAGTTCATGTGCCTGCCCTTGAGAAATTTCTAGTTAAAGCTGCAGGAAGGTATAGAAAACAACGGGGGAAATACAGCAAACAAATAAACAAACAGAAATGCTCAGAGAAAAGCAAGATGGACCAGTGTGGTTGGAACTGCTTTGGAAGACTTCTTAGAATAGATGGGAACTGAACTAGACCTTGAAGGCTGATCAGAATTTGGGAGAGACAGACAGACAGACAGAAAAACAGAAAGAGAAAGAGAAATAAGTGAACAGCAGTCACTTTTATGGCTGGCTCTCAGAAGCAATAAGGAGCCACGGAAGACTTTTACGAGCAAGGTGGTGACATAAAAGTGACGCTGGGGAGATCTGGTTTTCTGAGATCAATGATCAAAACGTCCTTAATTCTTTCCTGGAGGCCAGAAGGCTGGGGGAAGACTAGTAGAGGTGTTGGCAGTCAGGGACAAGGTCGACCTCCACCCAGCTTCCGGCTCCACCATCAGATCCCAGGGGCTGCGAGGCTGGTTCTTCCCTGGGCCCAGCTATTGGCGGTGGGGGAGGGGGGGTTGCCGCTCTATGAAAAGAGGGTGCCCTCAGGGCCTGACACCCCTATTCTTTCCTGCACCTCTTGAAAGCAGTCTATATCCTGCCCAGTCGCTCCATGGCCTCACTCCCTTTGGGCTGCAAACTCTTCTGCTCTGGAATTGGCTCTGTTCCCCTTTTCAGCACTTGGGTCTCTGAAAGAGGAAGGGCTGCCATTTGCCGGCATCCAGGGCTCCTCCTTTGGCTTTTGGTTCTGTCTGGGGTGCTTTCGTTGCCGCCACCACCCCAGCATCTCAGCGGGGATCTCCCACAACCTTTTCACTGCATCCTCTCCCCATGGTGCCTGACCCTAGGTAGGTCCTGTCCCCTCCCCTGGTCTAGTCTTCGCTCACTGTTGGCAGTGTTTCATAGCATTGTTACTGCCTCTTAGCCACTTAGCTAGCATCAGTGTCTGTCTGTCTGTCCATATCTCATCTGCTCAGCCTCCAGACTCCCCAGTTTAAAGATTCAAATGCCTCATTTGCATGTTAGTGCCCCACACCTTCTTGCCCTGAAAAGTCTCCATTGTTTGTTCCACTTAAGCAGGTAGAGTAATTCACATTCAGCCTCGCCCTCATTCAGGCAGCCTCTTTGAGGAGGAGGAGGCCATTTGCATAGCCGTGACTCCCACGGGAAATTGACACGGTAATTTGCACACACACCCCCACCCTGGGGTCGCTTTGCCTACCTGCCTGTTGGACAGTTCCCTAAACAAGCAAGGGATTGAGAGCCTCAGTCTGGAAAACACTGGGCCAGCGGGCAGGGGGTGGGGGGGGCAGGGGATGCATGGGAACAGCCAAACTCATTGCACCCTCGCCCAAAAGTGTCCTATCTCTCCCAGATCCCCTCATCCAGATTGCCTTTTCTGACTGCACTAGTTAGAACCAGGCAACTACAGGACCACAATCCGGCCTTGTAGCTGGCATCCCCAGGGCTGAGTGGGGGCTGCGTGCGCTCTGTGCTCAGAATGGAAGGCCAGCCTCCCCACTTCTCAGCCACAGTAGCGAAGGCCAGTCATTTCACCTCTCTGCAGCCTCCGTTTCCAGGATGGCACCCCCCCTTGCATATTTGATGAGGTTCGCTTTGTGACACAATGTAGAGTTTATTTTTGTCAGTGTTCCACAAGTGTTTGTGGAAAATGGATATCGTTGGCTCTGGAACAATGTGGGGGTTAGGGATGCCATCCCTGTGCGCTGTTGGAAATCTGCAAAGAACTTTTGACGCCTCCTATGCTTAGCCTATTTTCCCCAAATAGTGTACTGTTGATGTGAGGCCTTACTGATAACATCAATAATCAATTAATACATGTTTTTGTATGTTCTCTGTATTATATACCATCTTCTCACGATCAAGTACGCTAGAGAAAAGAAAGTCTTATTGGTTGGGGGCGCCTGGGTGGCTCAGTCAGTTGAGTATCCGACTCTTGGGCTCAGCTCAGGTTTTCATCTGCTGGGAGTGAGTTCAAGCCCTGTGTTGGGTTCCACACTTGGTGTGGAAACTACTTTTAAAAAAAGAGATAGGAAGGAAGAAAGGAAGGAAGGAAGAAAAGAAAACCTTATTAGGAAACTCTTCAGGAAGAGAAAATGTATTTACAGTACTCTGCTGTATTAGTTGAAAAAAATCCATGTACAAATGGGTCTACACAGTTCAAACCCATGTTGTTCAAGGGACCCCTGCTCTCAAGTTATGGGCCCTCAATGCTGACTGTGGTGTGTTCTGTGTTTTGTGGTGTGGATCAAGTTTGTGGATCATGTTGGTAGAATTAATATTCTTGCTAATTTTATGGGATGCCTGGGTGGCTCAGTGGGTTAAGCTTCTGCCTTCGGCTCAGGTCATGATCCCAGGGTCTTGGGATCGAGGCCTATATCGGGCTCTCTGCTCAGCGGGGTGCCTACTTCCGCCTCACCCTCTCTGCCTACTTCTCTGCTTGCTTGTGATCTCTCACTGTCAAATAAATAAATAAAATATTTTTAAAAACTTTTCTTGCTTTTTTTTTTTTTGTCTGTTGGACCTATCAGTTTCTGAGAGACATGTTAAAAATCTCCTGTCATGATACTGGATGGTAGATTTGTCAAATTCTTTTTTTTTTTAAGATTTTATTTATGTATTTTAGAGAGAGATGGAGGGAGAGTGCAAGCAGAGAGAGGGTCAGAGAGAGAGGGAGAGAAAGAATCTCAAGCAGACTCTGCACTGAGCCTGGAGCCCAATGTGGGACTCGATGCCATGACCCTGAGACCATGACCCGAGTGTAAGTGAAGAGTCAGACACTTAACCTACTGAGCCACCCAGGTGCCCTGGATTTGTCAAATTCTGTGTAGACTTTAGTTGTGATACATTTGTGCTTGTTTTTACCATCTAATTTTGTGCCATTTATCCCGTTTTTTTTTAATGTTTCTTTTTGTCCTTTCCTCTTCGACTTCTTTTCAATGTTGGGATCCTGGGATTCTTTTTCTCATTACAAGGAGGTGTTTTATCTTTTGTAAAATAGGCATAGTAGTAGTGCCTACCACAGGGTTTGTTGTAAGAATTAAATAAGACGAAGAAACTCACGCTGAAGGTTAATCCAGTGCCTAACATATAGTAAGCACTAATAAATGGGAACTATTATTAGAAGTCCTAGTACTCTATCATCTTTAGGGTTCCCTTGTGTCTTACGGTTCCCCTTCTATTGTTCTCCTTTCTGCGGACATTGTCCCATTTGTTCTCAGTCCTTTTTCTTTCATTTCTCCTTTACTGCCATTCAGTTTCCTGTTTCTTCTTACTCCTTCATCCCCAGGCGAGCTCCGTGTGTAAGTGGCAATGGCAATGGTAAAGCCCCTTAAGGAAGGGAGTCAGCATGGAGGGGCTTGGTGGCCCAGCGAAGGCAGGGGCAAGACAGCAGTGCCTTGTCTACTTGTCTACTGAGTCCCATTCCTCAAAGGTGACAAAGATACCACCTAACATGAAGCCAGCCCTATGCGTCACTCTAGGTTGGCTCTGACGAAATCAGATCTGCTGCAATCATCGGTTTCTGTGAAGTGGGTACAAAGCCATAGAACTCGCCGCCTAAGGTCCAGCTGCATTCCTGGAAACAGCTGGGTCCTCACGGTCCACTCTCAAGAAGGAGTCCTGCTGTGGGAGAGTGGGCGTCACCTCACTAGGAATATGTATATGTACAAACCAGAACCTGGAAAGAGGAACCATTTCTGCTCAAACACATTGTGGTCAGAGGAAAATTTTGTCATCATTGTTGTGACAGAGCTGCAACTAAATTTAGCAAGCTGTGTATTTTTGTGTGTGTGTGCGTACATGATGCTTGGAGAAAGCGACACACGATGTTTCCGAAAAGCAAAAACTCCCTAGACCAAAAATGAAGCCCTCTTCTGATTTGGTATCTAATTGCCATGGCGAGCCCTTAGTCCAGTTACTTCAGAGTTTGCTTTTTTTCAGTGTCCTTTGGAGCATGACATTCTTTCAAGAGAGACTGTGTCACTGGAGGAACATTGGCACTTGGTGGAGTTTTGGGTGTTTTTCTGTTCTCTGGTGGTTTCCACACTTGGATTGACATAAACAGAGGTGTTGAACTTCCATATTACGAATGGGCCTCACTCAAAACTCTTTTTTTTTAAAGGTTTTTATTTATTCATTTGAGAGAGAGAGAGAGCAGGGGGAGGAGTAGAGGGAGACGGAGAAGCAGACTTCCCGCTGAGCACAGAGCCCAGTGGACAACGCTGGCCTGGATCCCAGGACCTTGAGATCATGAGCAGAGTCAAAGTCAGATGCTCAACTGACTGAGCCACCCAGGCGCCCCTGCAGCTTCTTTAATACAAAAGTGCAATTCCAACTTTTGGTGTAGAGAAAATGCAATACATTTCCGGCTATTAGCGTTGATAATCACAAAATGCTTCTCTGTGATTCAGACGTTCTGAAAAAACAAGACGGTGTATAATGTGTTGGATCTGTCTTCCTGGAAACAGGAAACAGGAACAATTTAGTTTCTTGCAAGCCACAGAAAGGATATGGAGTAGTAGATGAGATAAACATGCTGCAGATAGGGGTACAAAGTGGGAAAAGGAACGGAGATGAGAGGGAGAGAGAGTTTTCCAATTTTAGTAGTCAGATAAATATTTGATCGAAGTGACTGTGAGTGAGTTTTACTTCCCTTAGCATGTTCCAGACCAGTGGAGCTCCAAATGTTTCATCTGAGGACCCCTTTAAACTCTTAAAAATGATCCAGGACCCTAGGCTCTGTTTCAGATTTTACTTCCTGGGGAACCGAACCTGTGACAAGTGTCCAGCCCGAGTTCTACCACACTGTTGCTTAAAGTATTGAAGCAACTAGTTTCCTCAGTTACACGTACAGTTGACCTTAAACAAACGACATTTAATAGCTTCTAGACACACGTGGGGGTTATTTCATGCTGTGAACTAGTTCTTTAAATCTCTTAAGGCATTTTTCGATCATAGGATTTATTAAAAAGAAGGTGTAATTTTTGGGGAAATGCAAATCAAAACAGCAACGAGATGTGGAGCGTTATTATTTTTAAGAACAACAGGAAATAAGTGTGGGTGAGGACGTGGAGAACTTGGAACGCTCATGCATTGCCGGCGGAACATGCAATGGGACGGCTGCTGCGGAACAGTTTGGCAATGCCTCAAAAACTTAAACGTGGACTTACCGTATTGATGTTGTTTTGGAATGTTGGTGTGGTCTGGAGCCAATGGCCAAGAAAGAATTCTTGAGATGTCTTTGGTGCAGAAAAGTGATTTTTATGAAAGCATGAGGACAGGACCCGTGGGCAGATGGGGCAGCTGCTGCGGGGTTGTGAGGGGTGGCGGATTCTATACTGGGGAGCTGGGGGAGGCAAGGAAAAAGGGGGCTGTCCAAAAGGACTTCTGTATGCTAAAGAAGACTCACGGAATCCTGGAGGCCTGGCTGTTGTCAAGCTAGGGTTGTTTTTCCTTCTAGTAAAGCATTAACATTAGGACACTTGGGAGTTACCTGGAGGACTGTTATACTTGGCCTTTCTCAGGTCCTCGTCAATGGACTGCAGGTGGTAAAGAAATTGAATTTTGTTTCCTTTCCCTTCTGCCTCGGTCTCCCACATCACTCATGGAGGGGAGAGTGATGTGAGGGCTCTAGGAAATTGAGTTATGGGTCTCTAGAAGTTAGGTTATGGATAAGAATGCTTTTTCCTTGTAAATCGCTAAGTCATTGGTAAACAGATGGAGACGCAGGTCTTGCAAGACTGTGATCTGTGTCCGCTCCCCGTGTGTTTTTCCTTCCTTTAGCTTTAGGGCAGCCACGAGCCCTGGGGGAGTGTCACACGTGACCCACCTGGGGGAGGCGGTGGGGAGGTGGGGGGTTTGCGGGGTGTCAGCCTGCGCTTTGTCCTCAGCTTGCCTTCTGCTCCCTCATCATGTGATCCAGCAAGTCCACTTCTAGGTATATATCCAAAAAAATTCAAAGCAGTGACTTAAACAAATATTTGTACACCCAGGTGCTGAACAACATTATTCACAGTGGCTAAAACACGGAAGCAACCCAAGGGTCCATTGACAGATGAATGAATAAGCAAATTGCAGTATATACATGGGATGGAATGGACTGGAATGTCCAGCGGTCTTAAAAAGAAAGGCAACTCCAGCACATGCTATGACAGCGGCAAACATGGAAGATACTGTGCTAACTGGAAGGAGCCAGTAATGAAAGGACAGATACAGTATTATATTACTCCTCTTCGATCAGGTATCTAGAAGAGTCAGATTCACAGTGATGAAAAATAGAATGGTGGCTGCCAGAGGCCGGGGGGAGGGGAAAGTGGGGAGTTATTGCTTCATACGCACAGTTTCACTTTGCGATGATGAGATAGTTCTGTTGTTGGATGGCGGTGATGGTTACACAACAGTGTAAATCTATTTAATGCCACTGACTTGTACACTTAAAATGGTTAAAGTGGAAAAAAAAAGGGAATGAAATGGTTAAAAAGGAAAATGTCATGTGTATTCTACCACAGTAAAAAATGTAAACAAGTTTTCTTTAAAAAGATTGGGCGCCTGGGTGGCTCAGTGGGTTAAGCCGCTGCCTTCGGCTCAGGTCATGATCTCGGGGTCCTGGGATCGAGCCCCGCATCGGGCTCTCTGCTCAGCAGGGAGCCTGCTTCCTCCTCCTTCTCTCTCTACCTGCCTCTCTGCCTACTTCTAATCTCTCCCTGTCAAATAAATAAATAAATAAAATCTTTAAAAAAAAAAAAAAGATTTTATTCAGGGGCACACCTAGGTGGCTTAGTCAGTTAGGCATCTGCCTTCGGCTCGGGTCATGATCCTGAGGTCCTGGGATCAAGCCCGGCATTGGGCTCCCTGCTCAGCAGGAAGTTTGTTGCGCCCTCTGCCCCTCCCCCAACTCATGCGCGCACGCACACGCACTCTCTCTCTCAAATAAATAAATCTTTTTAAAAAGATGTTATTCATTTATTTGAGAGAGATAGAACATGAGCAGGGGAGATAGGAAGAAGCAGGCTCCTCGAGCAGGGAGGATGTGGGGCTCAATCCCAGGACCCTGGGATCACGACCAGAGCAGAAGACCAACGCTTAACTGACTGAGCCACCTGGGTGCCCCCTAAACAAGTTTTAAAGTACAAAAATGTCTGAAGTCTTGCAATACATGAGTAAAAGGGTTGCATTAAATAGTTAATGAATCTTTCCTTTTTATTGCCAAATGATGGCTCTTTGTATGGATACACCACCTGGAAAACATGAGGCTAAGTGAAAGAAGCCAAAGATCACAGAAGATCACATATTGTCCAATTCTACTTACATGAGATGTCCAGAGGAGACACATCTATAGAGAGAAAAACTAGTTGAATGGTTGCCTAGGGCTAGGCAGAGAAATGGGAGGGAAAGAGACATGACAGCTAATGGTGTTAATGGACCCAAGGGTTTTGGGGGCAGGTGATGAAAATGTTTTAAATTGATCACGGTGATGATCATGCAACACAACAGATGTACTGAAAATCACTGAATTCAATTTAAATGAGTGAATTATATCTCAATAATACTGTTGTTAACAAAAAGGGTAGCGAAAACCAAAATAAGAGAACGACTCTCTAGAGGAATGGCTTTGTTAATTGACCTCAGAAATTAAACTTTGATACCTCAGAGTGGGAAAGTTGATGGGTTTTTGTATTTCCCTTCCATCATTCAGTAAGTATTTATTGAAAACTTTCTGTGGGCAGATAACACTATTGAAGGTACAGAGCAATCTACAAAAAAAAAAAAATACTGTTTTAAAATATGGTGTCCTCTGGGGGCACCTGGATGGCTCAATTGGTTAAGCATCTGCCTTCTACTCGGGTCATGATCCCGGAATCCCGGGATTGAGCCCCATATTGGGCTCCCTGCTCAGTGTGGAGTCTGCTTCTCCCTCTCCCTCTAACACTCCCCCCTGCTTGTGTGCGCTCTCTCTCTCTCTAATAAATAAATAAAATTTTTTTTAAAAGATTTTTTTTTATTTATTTATTTGACAGAGAGAGATCACAAGTAGGCAGAGAGGCAGGCAGAGAGAGAGAGGAGGAAGCAGGCTCCCTGCTGAGCAGAGAGCCCGATGCGGGACTCGATAAATAAATAAAATTTTTAAAAAATATGGTGTCTGCATAGATCAATGGAACAAAGAGCCCAGTGGATTAATCTTTGACAAAGGAGGCAATAATAAACAATAGGAAAAGACAATCTTTTCAATAAATGGTGCTGGGAAAACTGGACAGCTACATGGAAAACAATGAAACTGGACCACCTTCTCACACCATATACAAAACAATCTCAAAATGGATTTAAGACCTAAATATAAGACCTGAAACTATAAAACTCTTTTTTTAAAAGATCTTATTCATTCATTTGAGAGAGAGAGAGTGAGTGAGGGAGAGCACAGCTTGGAAGAGAGCCAGAGGGAGAGGGAGAAGCTGAGTCCCCACTGAGCAGGGAACTCAATTCTGGGCACAATGCCAGGATCCTGGGACTATGACCCAAGCTGAAGGCAGACATCTAACCAACTGAGCCACCCAGGTGCCCAGAAACCAAAAACTAAAAGGAAACCTAGGTAGTAATCTCTTGGACATGAGCCTTAGCAATATTTTTCTGGATTTGTCTCCTCAGGCAAGGAAAACAAAAGCAAAAATAAACTACTGGGACTCCATCAAACTAAAAAGCTTCTGCACAGCAAAAGAAAGAAACCATCAATCCCTGAAAAGGGATTAATACCTAAGATATTATAAAGAACTCAAGTAACTGAACACCAATAAATACATAAATAAATAAATAAATAAATAAATAAATAAAAACAACAACAACAACAACAAAACCCAAATAATCTGACTAAAAATGGGCAGAGAACCTGAACAGGCATTTTTCCATAGAAGACAGCAGATGGGCAATAGACACATGAAAACTTTCTCAACGTCACTGATCATCAGGGAAATACAAATCAAAACCACAATGAGATACTACCTCACACCCGTCGGAATGGTTAGTATCGGGCACCTGGGAGGCTCAGTCGGTTGGCCATCTGACTCTTCATTCCACTCAGGTCATGATTGCAGGGTCGTGGAATTGAGCTCCACAGTGGGATCCATGCTGAGCGTGGAGCCTGCTTAAGCTTCTCTCTCTCCCTCTCCCTCTGCCCCTTCCTCCCTCTCCCTCTCTAAAAAACGAACAAACAAGAGTGGTTGGTATTGAAAAAGCAAGAAATAAGTGTTGACAAGGATGTGGAGAAA
This sequence comes from Neogale vison, assembly GCF_020171115.1. Classification (NCBI taxonomy): domain Eukaryota; kingdom Metazoa; phylum Chordata; class Mammalia; order Carnivora; family Mustelidae; genus Neogale; species Neogale vison. The sequence goes on from NC_058105.1 coordinate 30,661,547, forward strand.
AGGAAACCCCTGTGCACTGTTTTTGGGAAAGCAAATTGGTGCAACCACTATGGAGAACAGTACGGAGGCTCCTCAAAAATTAAAAATAGAAATGCCAATATGACCCCATGATTCCATTAGCGGGTATTTGTCCAAAGGAAACAAAAATACTAATTTTGAAAGGTACGTGCACCCCTATGTTTATTGCAGTACTATTTACAATTGCCAAGATATAGAAGCAACCTAAGGGATGAAGAAGGGATAAAGAAGATGTGGTGTGGTGTAGGTACACACACACACACACTGCAATATTACACAGCCATAAAAAAAGCATAGAATCTCGCCATTTGTGACAACATGCCTGGACCTAGTGTACTATGGGAAATAAGTCAGACAGAAAAACACAAATACCATATGATTTCACTTACATGTGGAATCTAAAAACCGAAACAAGTGAACAAAGAAACAAAAAGCAGAAATAGAGTCATAAATACAAACTGGGGGTTGTCAAAAGGGAGGGAGGTGAGGGGATGGACAAAATAGGCCAAGGGGATTAAGACGTGCAGACTTCCGGTTATAAATTTATCCGTCACGGGGATGAAAAGTACAATATAAGGAACATAGTCCATACAATAATAACTTTGTATGGTGACTACACTTACGGTGGCGAGCATTTTGTAATACATAGAATTGTCAAATCACTACGTTGGACATGGACATGAATATAACACTGTATGTCAACTGTATTTCAATTAAAAAAATATGGCGTCTGCCTTTCAGAAGCTTGCTCCCTGAGTAAGGGGACAAGCAAGACATACATGAAATCAGATTAATCAAGGCAATGCCATGCTGGGGTTCTTTATTTTATTTATTTATTTTAAAAGATTTTATTTATTTACTTGTCAGAGAGAGAGAGAGCAAGCACGCATAAGCCGGGGAGGGGAGGCAGCAGGCAGAGGGAGAAGCAGGCTCCCCGCCAAGCAGGGAGCCAGATGCTGGACTCGATCCCAGGACCCTGGGATCATGATCTGAGTGGAAGGCAGACGCTTAACTGACCGAGTAACCCAGGCGTCCCCATAATGGGAGTTCAATTATCAATTCATGTTCATGATTCCACTTGTCCCATACAACCAACCAAAACTATTGTTGTCATACAATTAGTGATACTGAAAATAAGACTGTAGAGTGGTTAAGACCAAGGGCTCTGAAGCCAGAGTGCCCGGTGGGAATTGTGGCTCTACCACTTCCTAGCTATGTGACCCTGTGAGAGTTACTGAAGTTCGCTGTGCCTCAGCTTTCTCTTTTGGAAAATGGGGATGATTATGATAGTAACAGCACCTAGGTCAGATGGTTGTTGGGCGGAATGAGATGTGTTCACGCATGTCAAGTGCTTAGAACAGGTCCTGGCATACAGCAAATGTTGCAGAAAAGTAGTCGTTTCTGCTGTTTCTGGAAAATGATGGGTAATCCCTCTGATGAATATTTGTGTTGAAAAACATTAAACATACATTAAAAGATACTTAACAGAGCTGTGGCCATCTTGCCTGAGATTTCAACAGCACCTATGGCCGGATGTGATTTGTAAATGTCACAGTATTATTGGCCTGGGGTATCTAGAATGTTCAGTATCCTGATGAGCCTGGGTGCCTCAGTTGGTTAAGAATCCATCTGACTCTTGATTTTGGCTCAGGTCATGATCTCAGGGTGATGAGATCAAGGCCCTCGTTGGGCTCCCTGCTCAGAGTGGAGTCTGCCAGACATTCTCTCTCTCCCTGTCTCTGTGTCTCTCCCACGACTCCTGCACTCTGTAAATAAATAAAATTTTTTAAAAAATAAGAGACATCAAAATATTAGAATGTTCTGTATCCTGATTGGGCACAAATTAGGGATTCAGTAAGTACTAGATGGTAACGAAAAATTTTAGATTAAATTGTTAACAATTTTAGATGATGAGGTTATATTATTTTAGCTCCTTTTGAATTTTTTTCCCAAAGTGACTACTTTTGTTTTTATATTTTTATTCTTCATATTTCCTGCATACAGACAGGTATAGAGACAACGTGAGGAACACACACACACACTCATTACTTAGGTTTAGTAAACTATAACCCTATGCCGTATTTGTCTGAGTTTCCTCTCTTTAAGAATTAAAACATTAAAAAGAAACAATTAAAACATTATAAACACAACCCATGTGAACCCTTACCTTGAGTCTGTCCCACACCATGTCTCCCTAGAGGTACCATGTTCTTGAATATTTTTATACTACTACTACAGTGAGGATATTCATAAATATCAAGAACTGTTCTGCATATTTTTTAAGGATTTTATTTATTTATGTGACAAACAGAGATGACAAGCAGGCAGAGAAGCAGGCAGAGGGGGAGGGGGAAGCAGGCTCCCCGCTGAGCGGAGAGCCCGATGCAGGCCTCGATTCCAGGACCCTGGGATCGTGACCTGAGCCGAAGGCAGAGGCTTAACCCACTGAACCACCAAGGCACCCCTGTTTTGCATATTTTAAAACTATATACAAATGGTAAGCTGTATCTAGATCATTCAGAAACTTGTCTTCTTCTTTTAGCATGTTGTCTATGAGACTCATTTATGTTGAGATGTATAGTCTACTCTTGCTCATTCATTTCCCTTGTGTATGTGTGTTTCCATAGCTATTCTCCTGATGGAGGATGTATACATTGTTTCCTTTTTTTTTTTTTGCTATTACAAATAAAATATCTGCTATGAAAATTCTTGGGTATAAGGGCAGATTTCTCGAGGTGTCCGTCAAGAGGTAATATGCGCCTCTTACCAGCAGTGCCTGGAAATTTCCATTGCTTCACATCTTTGCCAAAGCTTCTTTGTTGTGCTTTTGAAAGTTCTGCCAATTTGAAGGGTGTGAAATGGCGTCTTACGTAAAGCATTTTAGAACATTGCCTGACACCTAGTAGGGTCTCAGTAAGGTTGAGTTATTATTTTAATTAACATTTCCATAATCAATGTGGACATTGGGCACCTTTCCATGTACTTGCTGGTCATTGAAGTTTCCTCTTTTGTGAAGTGCCTCTTTGTCTCCTTCCTCAATTTTTTTTTTAATGAGGTTATTTGTCTTTTTCTTATTAATTTATAGGGTTTTAAAAAAATATTTTCTTGCACTGATCCTTGCTTCTGTAGTCTGTGGCGCGTCTTTGCTTTCATTTACGGGGCCTTTTGTCATTCAGAGCTATACTTTTTATTTTAATGTACTCCTACTTATCATATCCCCCTTTGGGTTGTACTTTTTATAGCTTATCTAGAAAATCCTTCCCAATTAGCAGTTATGAATTCTCAAGGAGGCTCTGTTTCTCTGCTCAGAGTCCAGGCCTGGGTAGGCAACCTTTTAGTAAGTCTTCTCTGCCAGCTGACTGTTGTTTTCCTAATTGCCAGTTCAGGGAGGGACAGCTAATTGAGGGTCTGGGATTTAGATAAGGTTCTTGGATCCAAGGCCTTGGCTTCCCTCTGTGTGTACCTTCTACTGATTAGTGTTAGGTTCAGCTTAGAGCAACAGAGCTCCAAAATAATGGTGACATAAACAAGAGAAAAATGTGTCTCATGGAACAGTCTAGGCTGTTGTGGAGTGTTTGTCCTTACCATGCTCTCGAGGCTCTTTATGCCCCCCCCTTTTTAAAAGATTTCATTTTTAAGCAACCTCTACACCCAACCTGGGGCTGGAACTCACAACCCTGAGATCAAGAGTTGCACGCTCCACCAACTGAACCATCCGGGTACCCCATGTATCTTAGTTCTCCATTCTATGTGGCCTCTGTTTCTCAGGTCACCTCATGGTCCAAAATGGCTGCTCCAACTTTAGCCTTCGCTTTAATATTCCAGCCAGCAGGAAAGAGTAAGAGGATAATAAGGGACATTAGGGCACCTGGGTGGTTCAGTCAGTTACACGTTGGACTCTTGATTTCGGCTCAGGTCGTGGTCTTAGGGTCATGGGACTGAGGTTCACGGTGGGCTCCGTGCTGGGTGTGGAGCCTGCTTAAGATTCTCTCTCTGCCTCTCCCCTCCCCTCCCCTCTCTCCCTTGAAGAAGAAGAAGAAGAGGAGAAGAAGGAGGAGGAGGAAGGGACATGGCAGGTGTCTTTTAAGGAAGATTCTCAGTAGCTTCCATATGACATTCGTCTTTATATCTCATTTGTCAGAACTTAGTCACAGTAGCGTTTATTTTGGGCAGCCATGTATCCAGCTGAAAATGAGGAATTCTGTTACTATGGATATACAGGAAACTGGATGTTGGGGGATAGTAGTCTTGGCCACAATGGTCAAATCTCAAGTCAGTAGATCACAGGTGACCTGTAAGCCACTCTAGTTTTTGGTTCTCTTGTTCCTTCCGACATCTTATTTTCTTGTATGCTCACCTGTGCCTTTCAGCCGTTTATCCAATGAATATTTACTAAGCACCTACTGCAGGCCAGAAACTGTTTTCAGAGCTGGGGTTACAGCAGTGAACAAGACAAAGGCCCTGCCCTCACGAAGCTTGCATTATGGTTGAGGGAGACAGATTGTAAAGGAACCAGGAAATGCAATACTGTAATGTGGGAGAGTGTGGATTGGGATGGAGGAAAATGAAGCAGAGTATGGGGGAATGGAGAGGGCTGGGAGTGGGGTGAGCAGTTATTTCAGGGAAGGCCTCTGGGGTGAGGTGACGTTTGAATGAACTCTGCATGAAATGAGGTTGTATGGGGTTATTTTGGCCAAGAGCAGAGGTAAGAGCAAGTGCAAAGGCCCTGGGGTGGAAGTGGACATGGAGTGTTCAAGGACCAACAAGGTGGCTGTGTGATTGAAGCAAGTGCGACAGTGGAGAGGGATAGCAGTGGTGTGCCAGGGGTAGCCAAGGACCAGATAGGTTAGGGCTTTGTAGGTTTTCGCTTTTCCTGGAGGGAGAAGAGAAACCACTGGAGCATTTAAAAAGAAGCATGACATGATCTGCCTCATTTTTTCAAAAAGACTTATTTATTTACCTTAGAAAGAGACAGAAAGAGAGTAGAAGGGGGAAAAGGCAGGAGGAGAGGGAGAGAGAGAATCCCCAAGCAGACGCCCCACTGAGCACAGAGCCCAGTGCGGGGCTGGATCCCACCACCCATGAGATCATGACCTGATCCAAAACTGAGAGTCGGATGCTCAAGAGACTGAGCCACCCAGGCGCCTCTGCCTTATGTTTTATTTTTTTTTTAAGATTTTTATTTATTTATTTGACAGAGAGAGAGATCACAAGTAGGCAGAGAGGCAGGCAGAGAGAGAGGAAGGGAAGCAGGCTCCCTGCTGAGCAGAGAGCCCGATGTGGGACTTGATCCCAGGACCCTGAGATCATGACCTGAGCCGAAGGCAGCGGCTTAACCCACTGAGACACCCAGGTGCCCTCTGCCTTATGTTTTAAAGGGATCATTTTAGCTGTTGAGTTGAGGATAGACCCTAAGGTAGTAAATGGATCCAGGGAGATAAGTTTGAAGACCCCTGTGGATGGCCAGGCAGGGGAAGCACGTTATTTGAACTAGGATGGTAGTAATGGATGGTGGCAAGAAAAGGTGAGGTTATATTTTGAAGGCACGTCAAGAATATTCACTGAAGTATTCCAAGCAAGGTGTGAGGGAGGGGGAGAGGCGGTAGCCCCAACTCCTGGGTTTCTGGCCTGAGCAACTGATTGAGGGGCGATGCCATTTACTGAGATGGGAAACTGGGGTAAGAGCAGGTTTGGGGGATGGAAATCGAGGGTCCTGTTTCCACGAGGTTAAATAGGACATATGCCATTATATCACTGTGCATGGGACTTTTGAGTCTAGGGCAATCTGGGTTGAAGATAAAAATTCGGGAGCCATCGGCACATACATGGCCATGACCCTGGATGAGATCACCGGGCAAGGCAGCAGGGAGATTGGTAGATTTGGCAACAGGGAGGATGAGAACATTCTTTTCTGATTCCTCCTGGGTTTTTTTTCCGTGAAAGATTATTTGCCAGTGGTGAGATGGTGAAGAGGACACTGGAGGTTTGAGGACATGGGAGATGGTATAGTGTCTATCTGTGATCTGATGTATATTTTTAATTAATTGATTGATTGATTTTTTGAGTAGGCCCCATGCCCTATGTGGGACTCCAACTCACCACCCCGAGATCAAGAGTCACGTGTTCTATTGACTGAGCCATCCTGGTGTGCCTGTGATGTTGTATTTATTTTATTGTGATGTTATTATTATTTTTTTAGATTTCATTTATTGAGAGAGAGAGCGAGAGAGAGCACGAGCACGGGGCAGGAAGAGGGAGGAGCAGGCTCCCTGCTGAGCAGGGAGCTGGTCGTGGGGCTCGATCCCAGGACCGCAGGATCATGACCTGAGCCAAAGGCAGAGACTTAACCACTAAGCCACCCAGATGTCCCTGTGATGTTATATTTTATAAAACATTTGTAGGTGTTTATTGTGGGGAGGAGTTTTGCTTTATCCAATGGGAAGTTTGATGTCATAGCTCACTTTTGTGAGGAAAAATATCCTTTTTTTTGAAAAGATTTCATTTATTTTTAGAGACAGAGATAGTGTGAGTGTGAGAGCTCGTGCATGAGCAGAGAGGGGGCAGAGAGAGAGTGAGAGAGAATTTCTAACAGACTCTGCCCTCAGTGTGGAGCCCAATGCAAGGTGCGAGCCCAGGACCCTGAGATCATGACTGAGCCCAAACTCTGAGTTGGGTGCTTAACCGACTGAGCCACCCAATCGGCCCGAGGGCCATTTAAATTAAAAGACATGTAGCTACTTACAATCATCCTATTCAAAAGAAGCCAAAAGATGCTTTATCAAGAAACTAACTTACTAGGCAACATAGGGGGAAAAAAAAGAGAAAGAAACGATTGAAAATCTGAAACTGTTTCTTAAATTCCAACAAATGAATCAAACAAACTAACAAATTAAAATAAAGGCTTTCCCTGTATTGACAGAGGAGAAGTGACACCGAAGACTGATTCACTGAATGTTCCTTGCTCCCACCAAGACTTGGGGACCGTCACGCAGGCAGGGTGAACTCCCAGGATGTTGGGGCTCTGGTTGTGTTTCCGGAGGAGAACGTTGCTGCCCAATGCCACACCAAGACAGGGCAGAGGACTTGAAATGGAGAAGCAAATGTTCAGAGGTCCTTAGCAGATTACCTGTGTCCTGGGCACGTGGAGATGGGTGGCTCCAAGCTAAAGCAGGTCTGAAGGTCCAGCCTGGAGACCACTAAAGAAAGAGGCCAGACCCAGTCCAGCCAGCCCCTGAGGTTAGACAGAGCCAGCAGGCACCCAAGTTGTCTTTCCCTTTCCTTCCATAGTCCTTCACTGGGACTAGATTATAGAGGGCTGTTTACTTCTCCTCTCCTAGGCCATTGTAGGAAATGGGGGCATACATTAACATATCAAGTCTCCCGTGCCAGAGGAAGGCAGAGGCAAACTAATATGCAGCTTATGCTTCACACTGTGAGGAACTTAGAAAATATGAGGAACACATGCATTTCCATGTACCATGTTGAGGATCTTTTCTTGCAGACTTCAATTTTGCTTGACTGTCCATGCCAGGAAGTAATATGGGCAGGTACCCAAACTAAAATTATGTAAACATGGATGTTTATCAGCTGTTTGCCTTTCCTCCTCTGCAAACGGCCTATTCACATCCTTTACCCATTTTCCCATTGGAAAATTCATTTTATTGATTTGTAAGAGCTCTTTTCATATTAAGGATATTTATCCTTAATGTAGCATATGTGTTACAAATATTTTACTCAGTCATTTTTTTCCTTTGACTTTACTTATGTTTGTAATTTAGCTTTGATGTGATCGAATGTATGAGTTGCTTTTCCTTTTTGATTTCTTGATTCTGAGTCTTCCCCAGCAAGATCTTCTCAACCTCAAGATGGTATGCATGGTAATACAAGTTCAATTCAATTTCTTTAAGAGTCTTGTTTTTCACATTTAAGTCTCTGATCAACTTGGAATTTACTTTTGAGTAAATGAAGGAATCCCTTAAATTTTGTGCAAATACTTGGCCAATTATTCCAACACCATTTATTGAATAATCCCCACACAATTTATTGACTTATTTCATATAGATTTTTACATACGCATGGATCTATTCTGTTACATCCTTCTGCCCATTTCTATATTAGCAAATGTCCAGTTTTAAAAACATTTGTTAAGACTTACATTTTTAAAGAGCATTTTAAAGTTCACAGAAAAATTGAGGGGAAGGTACAAAGATTTCCGCTGTACTCCCCGCCCCCACACAGGCATAGCCTCTCCCATTATCAATATTCCCCACCAGAGTGGTACATTTGTCACAGCTGCTAAGCCTACATTTGACACATCACTGTCACCCAAAGCCCATAGCTTGTATTAGGGTTTCCTCTTGGTGTTGGCCACCCTATGGGTCTGGACAAATCCGTAGTGACATGTGTCCATCATTATTTCATACAGAGTAGTTTCACCCCTCTCCATCCCCAACACTTCTCAACCACTGATCTTTTTACTGTCCCCTGGTTTTGCCTTTTCCAGAATGTCATAGCTGGAATCCTACAGCATGCAGCCTTTTCCAATTGCTTCTTTCACTTAGTAATAAGCATTTACGGTTCCTCCATGTCTCTTCATGGCTTGATAGCTAATTTCTTTTTAGCATGGGATAATATCCCATTGTCTGGGCATACCACAGTTTCTCCTATTGTCTGGGGACACTGAAGGACATCTCGGTTGCTTCCAAGTTTTGGTAACGGTGAGTAAAGCTGCTGTAAATATTCACGTGCAGGTTTCTGTGTGGACGTAAGTTTTTAATTCCTTTGGGTAAATACCAAGGGATGTGATTGCTGGATCACACGGTAAGAGTATGTGTAGTTTATAGAAATGGCCCAACTGTCTTTCAACATGGCTGCCGCATTTTGCCTGACCAATAAAATGGAGTTCGTGCTGTTCCACATCCTTGCCAGCTTTTGGCAGTGTCCATGTACTGGATTTCGCCTTTCTAAGAGGTGTGTAGGGTTATCTCCTTGCTGTTGAAATTTGTATTTTCGTGTTGATACAGGATGTGGAAAATCTTTGTAAATGCTTTTTGTTTCTTGTTTGGTTTTGGGTAAATATTTTCTCCTAGCCAGTGGCTTTTCTCATTCTGTTGACACTGTCTTTCAAAGGGCAGACATGTTTGATTTTAAGGAGGTCCAGCTTATCAATTCTTTCTTTCATGGATCTGGCCTTGGTGTATCTAGAAAGGCCTCCCTCTACCCAAGGTCATTTAGGTTTTCTCCAATGTTATCTCCTAAGAGTTTAAAACTTCCTTAGCTTTACAGTTTTGACCTTCACATTTAGATATGGGATCCATTTTGAGTTAATTTTTATGAAGGGTCTATATAGGTCTATATTTGTTTCTTTGGATGTGGATGTTCAGTTATTCCTCAAACATTTTATGGAGAAGACTTTACTCCGTTGTAATACCTTTGCTCCTCTGTCGAAGACCAGGTGATTCTATTTATGAGGGTCTATTTCTAAGCTCCCTATTCTGTTCCTTTGATCTGTCCCTTCTTCTTCTTCTTCTCCTTCTTCTTCTTCTTCTTCTTCTTCTTCTTCTTCTTCTTCTTCTTCTTTTTTACTTATTTGACAGAGAGAGAGACAGTGAGAGAGGGAACACAAGCAGAGGGAGTTGGAGAGGGGGAAGCAGACTTCTCATCGAGTAGGGAGTCCCATGCGGGGCTCAATCTCAGGACCCCGGGGATCATGACCTGAGCTGAAGGCAGATGCTTAACGACTGAGCCACCCAGACACCCCAATAGCACCCTGTCTTGATTACTGTCACTTCATAGTAAGTCTGGAATTCAGGTCATGTCAGTCCTCCAACTTTGTTCTTCTGGAAATGCCCAGTTTTCGTTTGCTATATTAATTCCTTTTGATGTCAGAGAGGACTTCCTTTTTTTTTTTTTTTTAAACGGGGTATTCTCTTAGCTATTCTTACATCTTTATTCTTTCCGATCAACTTTAGGATCGTTTTGTCAAGTTGAAAACAATCCTTTTGCGGTTTTGATGGGGGCGGGTAGCATTGACTGAATTTACAGATATTTAGGAAATAAGTCGCATCTTTATAATCATAAGAAGGTATGTTTCTCTATTGATTGAGGACTTGATTTTTTTTTCAGACTTCATTTATTTATTTGACAGAGAGAGCACAAGCAGGGGGAGCTGGAGGCAGAGGGAGAAGCAGGATCCCTGCACCACCCAGATGCCCCCAAGGACTTGATTTTTATATCCTTCGGGAGAGCGTCCTCTCGACCTACTGCTTTTCCTTCAGGGCTAGTAGCTTAAGAGGTCTTGGATGTTGTTTTATTAAGGGAATTAAACTGCTTCCTCGGTGGTAGCCACAGGAGAACTGGAACTGTTGGGAGGGTTGCTGGTAGCAAGAAAGGCTTCACTAGAAAGGGGAAGGAGTAGCTACAGAGTAGTGGGAGGCAGACCTCAAGCAGAGCCAACCTGCAGACTGAGAGCAGGGTTACACCTGAAGGTCAGGTGCATGGCCATTGCTTGCGGCCTGGCAACTGAGAATAAGAAAGGTCACTAGTAGGAAAGGGATCTCTCAGCAGATTGTTCCCATCCATTGTCCCCATCTTGGTGGGATGACCAGCTAGAGGGACTTTGAGGACAAGCCATCTGGTGGAGCGGCCATCAAGGAGTCCAGTGAGACGGGGAAGTCTTTCTCAGACAGCATTTCTCAACTCCTGCGCTACTGAGGTTAGGGGCTGGGGAGACTTTTGTCGTCCGCTGGGGCAGGGGGGCTGCCCTTGTAAAGCAGGCTTGCCCACTTCCTACTGTGACAACTAAAAATGTCCTCAGACATTGCCAAATGTCCCCAGGGGAGCAACATTCCTCCCCATGAAGAACTCCTGCTCTAAGAGCTAAGCGACTGTGAAGCAAACTAATAGCCAAAGTGAGCATGTGAGGTCAGCCAGCAGGGGGCCAGTGGAGAAGGGGCCACTGGCCTCCTGGAAAGGGGAAGTGTGAGATACCCCACCCCACTCCGCCACATCCTGGCAGAGAGGGTGGGTTGGTGAGGTAGCCAACTTCCTAAGGATGGCCCAGTGTCCACGCAGGAGGAAGAAGCAGAGTGGGGGCTGAGACAGATTTGCTCATGGCCATGTGAAGGAAGAAATCCTTGCTGGGGAACACATGGCAGGGAGGAAACCCGAGGGCAGAAAGGTATCATCTCTGAGAACTGTTTCGGATTCTGGGGTGGAGAAAGGGAAATTATGGTCATTTCTACTGCAAGAAGTGTACCTCGTGTAGACTTGGCTAAGTGTCAGCGTCCCTGAGTTGTAGCCCTTGCAGACTTCCTGAAATGCCCGTAGGTGAGCCGAGCAGGATTCACGGGTCGTGGTTGTGGAAACTGGGTCATCCAGACAGCAGATGGCAGGAGCCTAGTGTGAGGGGAGTACCCAACATCCGAGTAACGAGGTGCCCTCGAAGAAATAAAAGAAATGAGTGTGGGAGGACAGAGTTGAGGAGGGGATTGGGAGGTAGGGGCCAGCACAGGACTAAAATGCAAGGAAGGGCACCTGGCTGGCTCGGTAGTGTCAAGCCTGAGGCTCTTGATCTCAGTGTGAGTTCAAGCCCCATGCTGGGGTAGAGATGACTTTAAAAAATAAGTAGAATTAAGTGGCGGGGGGGTGGGAGGTTGGGGTACCAGGTGGTGGGTATTATAGAGGGCACAGCTTGCATGGAGCACTGGGTGTGGTGAAAAAATAATGAATACTGTTTTTCTGAAAATAAATAAATTGGAAAAAAAATAAGTAAAATTGCAGGAACCAGTAGACCTCAGCTCCAAGTCCCATCACCCAAAGTGAGAATACAATGTCTTCTAATAAGGTTGGTTGGGTAAAGTTTCCCCTATAGGGTTTCTATGTTTCTATAGCTATAGAGAAATGAGTAGGAGATGCAGAAGGGGAATTCTGAGAACCTTTCTGATATATTTCAAGAGAGCTGCAGATTAGGGTTTTTTTTTTAAGATTTCATTTATTTATTAATTTAGAGAGCATGTGGTGGGGAGGGGCAGAGGGAAAGGGGGAAAGAACTCCAAGCAGACCCAACACGGGACTTGATTGCACGACCCTGAGATCGTGACCTGAGCCAAAATCAAGAGTTGGGACACTCAACTGACTTGAGTCCCTCCAGGCGCCCTGAGACCTGCCAAATATTTATGTGTGAGTGCTGACAGCAGAAATCCAACTGAGAGCTATAAATTAAACTCAGTTGAAGGAGGCTGTGTGTTAGAGACACGAGAGAGGGACTACGGAGGGAGCACATTGCACGAGTTCAATTTCAAGTCCGAAATCACTTTGGCACAGTTCTCATAGTGGAAGGTTGGAGGAGGTGCCCCAAAGCAGAGAGGCCCTATAGTTGTGGGGGCGTAAGGGACCACTACTTAGTGCTCAGATGTGTTTGGAACCTCTAAATAACCGGATTCTGTTCAGAAAGATAGACACAGGGCAAGGGTGATATTCCGCTAAGAGGTACCAATATGGCAGCCCTTGTTAACAACCAGCACCTGTGTATCTTTGTCAGCGCTTGTACCACAAAGGACATAAGGCCCCTGCACGAGGGCATAGATCTCCATCATATGGCAAGGTCTAGTGAGGCCGGAGGTAGTCTCAAATGGTAAAAATGGCCTGACCTTGACCCATCCATTGTCCCTAGCCCATTTCCACTTAGAATGGAAGGATGGGTCTAGAAATATGGAAGATGTTGTGGCTGGCAAAATTGTGCTATGCTTTGGGGTAGGTATAGTTCTAGCTAACATGTACACGGATGTAACAATTACATAGATGTGCCAGATATCATTCTCTACGCTTTACGTACTTCGTTGAATTTTCACGTGAGGAGGCAGGTGTAACTCGTCCCTCCATTTTAGAGATGAGAAAAGGAAGGCATAGAGAGGTTGAGGTGTCCAAGGTCCCACGGCTCAGAGAGCTGGGATTCTCACTCAGCCTCACTCATCCCTGGGGGCCATCATGGTGGTGGCAGCTCAAAGGGAAATGAGAAAAATCACAAGATAGTTAAACCAAAGAGGAGAGAATTGGCGTTTTCTCTCCCGAAGATTCTCCTTGGAGGGCTGAAACTTGGATTGAGTTCTGTTCCTATAATAAAGGAAGAGGAGGTGGTGGAACTGGGGAGGGGGTCCTTATTTTCAGAAACAAAACGTTCTGTGTAAATATCCAAAATGATTCCCATGATAAACCAACTCTCACACGGGACTCGAATTGTATTCATCTGCTCCTGTAACTACTGGGGGCTGGTGGGGAAATGAAGTACAGCAAGGTTTCCTTCTGCAAGTAATTTGTTGTCATTGTACTTGTTCTGATGGGGATGACTTTGTCAACTCAGCCCTTCTTCCTCTTATCCTCCTTTTTCTTTTGTGCGTGTGTTTAAATTTAGTTCAAGACAAGGAGGGAGGACATAGTGCTATTTATTATCTGGCTCTAGAGGCATCGTGGATCCTCACTATGTTATGGAAAAATCCTGAAAAAATGCACTGCATCAGGACCATAGGACCTGGCCAGCTTTGCATAGAACATAACTCCACATTTATATTGGCTTTGTTTTTGTTTTGCCTTATTAAATGCTCAAATATGTCAGTGCCAGGCAATGTATTTCACGTTCCTCCAAAAGACATAGGACGTTTTCCCTTCAAGAATTGAGAGGACTCAGTCCAGATATCGACAGGAAAAGACAACCCTTGGATTATCTGCTAGACCGTCCTATCCCATCTGCCTATCCAACCCCGATTCCTGCCTTGATCATTCATATGCCTGGCTCACAGTGGCTTACCAAACACACCTGTGCTGAACGGCGCAGTGCAGCCCTGACCTGCTCATATGATAACTTCCATCGGTTTTCTGTCAAAGGTACATGCAGTCAGTGGGCAGGAGGAGACCAGAGTCTTTAAGACTTGACCGTATGAGATTTACCGAAGCGGTGGTTATTCCAAAGACTACAGTACATAAAGAATGAGACTTGTAGATGAGAAATCAACTGAGGTTGGCTGAAACAGTTCTCTCTGGGGAATGAGGCAAATTGAGCATTCCTTTTCTGAACAACAACAAAAGGCTGATCAATTCTATTTCAGTCTCCAACCGAAGGATAAAGGAATCTAGGGAAAATGAGACGAAGAATGTTGCCTGATTTTATATGCACTATTTGCATGTTCTTTGTAGTAGCAATTGGTGTTAGTGGTCAGAGATCATATAACAATTAAGATGAAGAAGTACATTTCTTAGCTTCCTGTTAAATACTCTCCTTTCTACACACACACACACACACACACACACACACACACACACACACGCTAATTCCTACTCATCCTTCAAGGCCACGTTCATGCCCTGTCTCCTCCACAAAGTCTTTAAAAAAATTTTGTTTTAATTCTATGCCCAACCTGGGGCTTGAACTCACCACCCACCCAAGACCATGAGCCACGTGATCATGAGCCAGCAGCAAAGCTTTTTTTGTTCTACCTCTAGAAAGTGTTGACCTATTCAAGCACTTGTCGTTACCACTGATTTGCTATTATCAGACCTCTTCATATAATCTTTTTATGTAAGTCTTATCTCCCTCAACCACAATTCCTCTGAGGGCTGAGATATCTGCCCACATTGCCTTGCATATAAGGAAGGCTTCAGAAGTATCTGCTTATCTAAACTGGCTTTATTTACTTGAGGTTCATCAAGCACTTGCTCCATGCCAGGAACTTTTTTGGTTCTGGGGCATCAGGTGAAAAATCAGACAGAGGCTTCACCCTTCTGGAGCTTATCTTTTCAGTAAACAGGTGGGGGAGAGAAACTTTTTGGTGTCTCTCTGGAAAGTTGCATGAAATTGGAGGAGATCAAACAGTTGAAAACACTGTGGACTGGGAGTCATGCTCTACCTTGGCCTCATCCCTAATTTGATAGATATCTGAAGTACATTTCTTAGACATTTGTCATCGATTCCCTTGTATGTCAGAGGCCTCATATAGTTACTGGGAGAACTGGATCAGAGAAGATGCAAATCACATTGGAGGGAACTTCCTCAATCTCATAAAAAGCATCTATGAAAAACCCATAGCAAACACCATACTTAAAAATGAGAGACTAGGGGGTACCTGGCCAGCCGGCTCAGTCAGAAGAGCACATGACTCTTGATCTCAGGGTCATGAGTTTGAGCCCCAAGTTTGGTGTATAGATTATTAAAAAAGTAAACTAAAAAAAAAATGTCAAAGACTGAAAACTTTCAACCAGTTAGTGTGTGAACCAGACTAACGCCATCTTGAACAAATCTGCCTCGGTGACCTCTCTGTGACCTAAAGCCTTGAGTAGTCCCTTTCTCCCACATTCTTTGTTTAACCATACCCTTAAGTACACCCTTGGGGAATGAGGTCCTTTCTAGGACTCCTCCTGGGTGGTCCCCTAACATGGACTCCTTAGCCTACTCTAGGGAACTAGAGGTTATAAAAGGAGGTCTTATATGGGAATGTAGGATTGCAGAGATCGAACTATAAGTCCTCTTAATATACCATTTCCTATCAGGCTGGATTTGTCAGCCTTTTTCTTCAGTCTTACGGCTCCTTTGGCATTTGGAAGTTACTTTGCATATACCTCCCCCCTTTCATGGAACAATCAGTAATAAGAAGAAGATGTCTGCTCTCCCCACTGCTATTCAGTATTTTACTAGAAGTTCTAGGGTAAGAAAATGAAATAAAAAGAATCAAGATTGGAAAGTAAGAAATAAAACTATCTCTATTTTTAGATGACATGATGTTATATAGAAAGCCTGAAAGAATTCACCAAAAAAACCCATATTAAAGCTAATAAATGAATTCAGCAAGGTTTCAGAATACAAGGTCAAATAAAAAAATCAGTTGTATTTCTATAAACTAGCAATGAACAATCTGAAAATGAAGTAAAAAACAACTCTTTTTATAACATTGAAAAGAATAAAACTTAGGGAAAAAAATTAACAAAATACAAGACTTGTATACCAAAAACCCCAAAACATTATTGAAAGAAATGAAAGGCTTAATGTTATTAAAATGGCAATACTTCCCAAATTCCCAAATTGTATTATAGATTCTCAGCAAATCCTACCAGAATCCCAGCTCCTCCTGCCTTTTTCTTTTTTTAGATTTATTTATTTATTTGACAGAGAAATCACAAGTAGGTAGAGAGGCAGGCAGAGAGAGATGAGGAAGCAGGCTCCCTGCCGAGCAGAGAGAGCCCAATGCGGACCCCGATCCCAGGACCCTGAGACCATGACCTGAGCCAAAGGCAGAGGCCCAACCCACTGAGCCACCCAGGCACCCTGCCTTTTTTTTTTTCCAAAAGAAATTAATAAGCTGCTCTGATCTTAAAATTCTTATGGAAATTCAAGGGCCCAGCATAACCAAAAATTCTTGAAAATGAACACAACTGGAAGACTCACACTCCCCAACTTAAAAAAATCTTACTACAGGGCTCGTGGGTGGCTCAGTGGGTTAAGCCGCTGCCTTCGGCTCAGGTCATGATCTCAGGGTCCTGGGATCGAGTCCCGCATCGGGCTCTCTGCTCAACGGGGAGCCTGCTTCCTCCTCTCTCTCTCTCTGCCTGCCTCTCTGCCTACTTGTGATCTCTCTCTGTCAAATTAATAAATAAAACCTTAAAAAAAAATCTTACTGCAAAGCTATAGTAATCAAGAGTGTGGTTCTGGAATAAGGATAGACCTATAATCAATGGAATAGAACTGAGAGCCCAGAGCAAACCCATGCATTTAGGGCCAACTGATTTTTGATAAGGCTGCCAAGACAGTTCAGTGGCGGAACAGAATAGTCTTTTTAACAAATGGTGGAAGTACAACTAGGTAAACATACACAAAGGAATGAATTTGGATCCCTACCTCGTACCATATACAAAAATTATCTTGAAATGGATCAAAGACCTGAAACTGAGTTAAAACCGTAAAACTTGAAGAAAACACAGGTGTACATCTCTATGACCTTGAATCTCTATGACCTTCTTAGACAACATTGAAGCACAAGCAACCAAAGAAAACAGGTAAATTGGACTTCATCAAAATAAAAAACTTTAGTGTTTCAAAGAATACCATCACTAAAGTGGGAAGGCAGCCCCAAGAATTGGAGCTATTTGGAAATCCTAGATCTGATAAGGGACTTGCATCTAGAACATATATAAAGAACTTATATGACTCTACAATAAAAAGACAAACCAATTTAAAAAATTGGTAAAGGATCTGAATAGACACATCTCCAGAGAAGATATCAAAATGGCTCATCAGCACGCAGAAGAATGCTCATCATCATCAGCCATCAGAGAACCGCAAATGAAAACCAGAATGAGAGACCGTTCACACCCACCAGGAAGGTGATAATCAAAGAAGCAGATAATAGCAAGTGTTGCAGAGAATAAGGTTAAACAGAGAGTTGCCATCTGGCCTAGTGATTCTCCTCTTTGGTATATGCCCAAGAAAACTGAAAGCCTGTCTCCCCCAAAACTTGTACCCAAGTGTTCACAGCATTCATCATAGCCCCTAAATGGAAATAACCCAGATGTCCATCAACTGATGAAGATAAAATGTGGTGTATCCACATAGAGGAGTATTATACAGCTGTAAAAAGGAACAAAAGATTGATCCATGCTACAAAATGGAGGGACCTTGAAGACATAATGAAAGAAGCCAGTCACAGAAGTTCACATATTGTAGGATTCCATTTATATGAAATGTCCAGAATAGGCAAAGCCAGATACAGAAAGTAGATTCACGGTTGTCAGGGGCTGGGGGTTGGGGGTGATTTATAGGCAATGGGGAGTGGCTGCTTGGATGTATGGGGTTTCTTTCTGGGGTGATAAAATATTCCAAAATTAATTGTGGTGATGGTTGCACAACTCTGAATATTCTAAAAACCACTGACTCATGCATTTTCAGTGAGTGACTTGTATGGCATGTGCATTAGAGCTCTGTAAAGAGGAAAAATGGCCCCGGGGGCGGTGGTGCGGAAAGCATCAGGTACGTCTTCAAATGCCATACACAGAAGCAAAACACTTTGTTGAATTTAGTCACAACTTCAACCAGGAGTTGGATGAACATACATAAGCTTAGAGCGCAACCATTACATGGTTGGGGAGTAGAAAAAAAGCCTTTATTGTAACTGGAACCAGATAAACAAAGTGCTCTTATTGGCCAACTCTGAGGATAGGGGAAGAGCCTTGTTACACAACCCCCTTCCCCATTCCCAACCAACTTTTATTCTATTATTTTCCCTTTGTGTTTTGATAGCTGAAGATGTGTACTTTTTGCGCAAGATCAAGACTGAAGATAGTCCACCATTTTGTGGGTTGGAAACCTGAAATACTTATCTGATTATTAATATTCTGAAGAGTTGAGAAATTCCTATTTTTCCAATACGTTGCTCGGATTCTCCATCTCAGATACAACTAGTATTTATATAGAAAAAGTCTGGGTTGTTACACTGACCTATTTAGTTTTTCATTAACCAATGAGTCACCTCCAGTTCTATGATATGGTGGTCAAGGTTCCAAGACGGTTGCTACCACTGCTGCTTTCTATTTCGTTTTTAAAAAGATGTTTACAATGTTTATATAGGTAGGCCGATCACATAAATATGATGATAATAAAATCTCGTCCATAGACATGATGCCACCCCACCAGCGACAGCTGGTTACTAGAAAAAGTTGCATCGTTTTTGTCCCTTTGGGTTGTCACTGTAGTGATAAACACTAGTGATGTTGACTTGTTCCTGTTTTACAATATGGCCAAAGACTACCAAAACAGAAGCTTCCAGAGGGAATTGGATTCAGGAAGAACTGTGAAATGGTCGGTACAGTGCATTTTTTGATATGAATTAATTTGTAAAGGCTAAATCACTTCATGAAATCATTCAGCTCTATAAACAATGATACCTAATACATGCCATGTTTCCAAACACAAGTTTCTGGCTTCCTCCAGTCTAGCCTGCCTCGTCCTCTACAGCTTGCTGCCCTTAGTCTAAAGTCAGGAGGCAGAAACCTAGGGAAATTGTGTCACGACCTGGAGATCCGAATGGCCACGGGTCACACAATTATCCTTAACACTCCCTTGTTTTCTCCTTAATCATCAATAACTCAGGCCCAGTCTTTCCCCAGGGTGTCTCCTGTACTGGTCCTTTCTTCTTCATGCTTGTTCTTATCTAGGGGTTTAGAGTCTCCTAGCTAGATTACTGCAAACTGGTTTCTGTATTTCCATCTCTCTCTGCCTCCAAAACATCCAACAGCAATGCAAAAGATTAAACACCTAAAAGTAACATTTAATCAAGTGGTCTGTCTAAAAACCTTTGCCTGCCTCCCCTGTGTTTACTGAGTAAAGTCCAAACATTATTAGTCTGGCATTCAAGGCCTTCCACAACCCAGGGCCAAGCTTGCATTCTATACTTCCATCGTCTACCACTCCCTTGGACAAAACCCATCTCCTCGCCATCTCCTGAGCTTCTGCTAATTCGTTTCATGTCTTTGCATGCCATCTTCCTCCTGCCAAGGCTACCTGCTCATTTTTGAAAGCCTGTTCAGAACTCCCTTTCATCCACAAAACCATCCCTGAACACTACCATCCAGTGACCTCTCAGTCCTTGGGGGTGATATGGCTTATGCCCAGTGGCCTTCACCTGGCGATGCTCCCAGACAACTGTTCTTGGCTCCTGTTGTCGATTCTTGTATTACATTTAATTCTGTGTCTATCTTGCCTCCACTACGTGGCAAGCTCCTTGAGTGCAGTGGTCACTTACTAAACTTGACAAAAAATTACCCATGGTACGTAATGCTGTGCTGGGGGCCCTGGAGGGACTAGTTATTGACTAAGGAGCACTCCCGTTCTCCCAAGATGCTTCATTCTCAGGTGGGAGCATTCGCTCTAGGTGATGGCTCCTTCCCCGTACAAACCAAATCCAATCACTTTGAAGGTGAAAGGAACTCTACAGCCTTACTCCAAGGTATTAAGGAATTACAAATTGCTTCTGCAATACTTCGGAATCCCCTGTGAAAATACAAAATTAAAACTTCAATAAATAATGGCCTGCTCCCCTAAAAAGCTTAAAGATGACACGTAAAGAAAAATGGCCAGCCAGGGGCATCGTCTTTAAGACTTCCTTGATCACAAAGCAGGAGAAAAGCCAAGGTTCCTTGCAATTCATTTAGATTTCACTGTCTTTTTTTTTTCCTACGTGAAACTGGCTAAACTCGATAAGGAAATTATGTCTTGAACTTAGAGTTTACATGAAAGGTGGCCAAAATTATAGGGATAATTCAAGCTAAAAAAAAAAAAAGGCCCTTTATAGCTCGGTGGGTCCTGAATGATGTAGGGAGTCTGAGAGGTCTATGTAGTTAGAAATGGAATCCCTAGCTGGCAAGTCGCCAGATCGGCAGTGGGTACGTATCTTGACCCCCCCCCCACAAATGCTGCAACTGTCCAGTTCTATCAAAATACTTGCTAATCTTGTACACAGACAAAAAAATAGTCCTTACAAAATGCCTCCCTGATTCTTCTACTTTGAAAGCTTTGAACTTGCATAGGCTGTTCTGACTGTAAATTCTCAGAAATGTTTTACTCAGCTTTGTGGATAGCCCTAGATGATGAAGCTCTGGTGGGGGGCAAAGGCCACTTCCTAGGGCGAGCTAGGTCACACACCAATCCCTTGTCCTGGAAGGCACAGAGAGACCAACTTGGTCACCCAGCGTCACTGCATCAAAACTTGAAGGAACAGTAAGTTTGGTATTTCCACATATAGCCATCCTGGCTCCTTGAGCCTCGTCTTGACTCCTAGCAGGCGGGAGTTCCAATTACCTCCCCAATTTGAAATGTCCATGTTTTACGGCAATTTTATCAACTTTTTTCTCTCCAAGGATCAGTAGGATCATGAATTAAGCTTCTTGTCAAGAAAAATGCTAAGTTCAAAGTATTATTTCCTTCACTTCTAATTACAAATAAGTTTAACCTTTTATTGTGTTCCATTATACAATTTTACACAGTACCATTATGATCTGAAGCAATAATTAAGCAAATTGAATGAATGGTTTTGAGCTCTACTTCTCCGTATATAGATTTACCTAAAAAAGTACAAACCAAGCACAGTGGTGCAATTTTCCAGGCACTTTCAAGTTGCTTAACTATTTACAAATACGTAAGCACCCTGTTGAAAGCATGAAAATTTTGGTGTCAGGAAGAAACACTTCATGTCTATCAAATCTTTCCATTTTTAACATTTGCACGGCTCCGATTTTTCCTGAGAAAGGTCAGTCTCATTGTCACTTGGGATCTACATGTCCTCAGATTTCAGCAGTGTATCTTGGGGAACCATAACCTCGGTCGCTTGATGTACCGCTAATTGCACAAAATACATGGAACGTGTTGCTCATCCAGGGGGAATGGATCGTGTCTTCTTGTAATATCTAAAACAAAAGGGAAAAAAGCCTGCATGTTTATCACAAAGCAAAACAGCCATGGTCAAAAAAGTATGTGTATATGAAATTACAGGCAAATTTCAATTTGTCACTGACATGGAGCTATTCGAAATGACATAAAACAGAAAGAGCGAAGAATAACATTACCGACTTCAGTCTTCAAAGCTGTGTTACAAAGGCAGCGTAGCAAAAAAGCAGAGAAGATCTGGTTACTCATTAAGAAAAACAGGAGATTGTAAAATGCAAAATTCAAGAAAAAACGAGAGGCAATGCAATCTTCCAAATATATATATATTTTTAAAACCAATGATCATAACAAGAGCTCTAAACCATGGCTCTCAGAATCACTGGTGGGGCTTTTCCAACACACAGATACCCATGCTGCTTCCCTGGAGACTTGGAAAATATTCTTAAAGTCACAAGTGCCTATTTCTATTCTAAAGGCATACGAGAACTATGTGAGCTGACTGACACAGAAAGCTTTTCACGGAAATGAAGAACTTCACACTATGAGATGTAAATTTTATGTCCCGTAAGCATATAAACATATATTCATATTGGTATAGATGTTTTTAAAACTTTCCATTTTGTGTGATCAAATATGCTTGATTAGATGGAAGGAAAGAAGGGGTGCCTGGCTGGCTCAGTCGGTAGATAGAGTATGTGACTCTTGGTCTTGGGGTCGTGAGTTCAAGCCCCACATTGGGTGTGGAGCCTACTTAAAAAAAAAAAAAAGAAAGACGGAAGAAAAGAATACCATACACATCACATCCCATCTCTTTACTGTATGATTCCAACTTAGGTCTCAAGCTTTCACTACCCAGTTCTCAGGTTAGATTTGAAACTTCAGTATTAAGCTCACAAACTGGTCTATGGTGACAGTAATGAGTCATATCATTTGTGTTGCTACAAAGTAGGTCTTAGAGAAAGTCTGTAATAGAGAAATTTCCTCTTAAAAAATCGTAACTCATGACATTAATCTGGAAGCCGAGCAGAGAGTTAAGAGATGACTAATTGTTTATCCACACCTGTCAGATGTGACAAGACAATATGGGACTCACTGTGTAGAAAACAAAACATACCAGAACCTACAGTGGCCACCACTAACTCTAATTAAGACATCTGCAATTCATAATTTGAAGATAATATAAATTCCCTTTTAATTTTTTAAGTCCCCTTTTTTATTTTTTTAAAAGATTTATTTATTTGACAGAGAGAGAAGGATCACAAGTAGGCAGAGAGGCAGGCAGAGAGAGGACAGGAAGCAGGCTCCCTACTGAGCAGAGAGCCCGATGCGATTCAGGGCTCGATCTTGGGACCCTGAGATCCTGACCTGAGCTGAAGGCAGAGGCTTAACCCACTGAGCCACCCAGGTGCCCCTTTAAGTCCCCTTCTAAAAGTCAAAAGCTTGAAGAAGTTTTACAAAGGACTGTATCTTTTGATATACTATAACGATTACACTGAAAAGGGTGAAGAATTATATATATATATATATATATATATATATATACACACACACACACACACAAAATAAACATATATACATATACACACATATGATATATCTTTTGTCAAGTAATCATTTATGTGGCACAACAGAATGATTTATATTGCACTATCCAGTATACTTTATTTTATTTTGTATTATTTTATTTTCCTTTGGGAAATAACGTATCTTCAAGTGTAGGACTGAAAAAAGGCTCTGTATTGTGAGAATCTAATAGAAAATGCTGAATTGTAAAAATTCACTATAAAGTCAATAGTTAGGGCACACCCAAACATGATGCAGTATGACGGGACAGCTTACATAAACATAAACCAATAGAAACTTCAGATTTTTTTCAATAAAACAAGACAAAATCACACAGGGAGACAAACCAAGAGAGACCCTTAACCATGGGAAACCAACTGAGGGTTGCTGGAGTGGGGGGGGGAGCTGGGGTAAGTGGGTGACGGGCGTTAAGGAGGGCCCATGATGGAATGAGCCCTGGGTGTGATAGAGCACTGAATCGCTGACCTCTACCTCTGAAACAGATCATGCACTCTGTGTTTATTAACTGAATGTAAATAAAATTAAATTTAAAAAAGAAACTAAGATTTTTTCCCTGGCTTATCTAACAACAAATAATCTCAAGGGTCTACAACAGTGGTCTCTCCAATTCAACAGAAGAGCCACGGTTTAGGGAATCAAATGAGACAGACAAAAAATGGGACAGCAGATCTGCAAAACCCATGCTTCGCGGGGGAAAGAACTGCATAAAATGGCCGCTCTACATATCCTGATCACTGTCACAACAGTAAATTAAATAACTTGTTTCCCATTTGAGTAGTTCAGAGTTTAAGGCTAAGTCATGCAGTTGCCTGGAAACTAGGATAATTGCAATGTACTACACATTGGCTTAAAACATGTGTCATTATTGTATCTTTTGTGAAGGATTTTTTGCTGATTTTCTATGGAATATGAAGAGCGGAAATCTGTAACACTGGACAGCTCCTCGGAACTAACTATGTCATCTATTGGCCTCAGAGCAGTGATGGCACAGAAAGGTATACGCCCTCTGCTACCCACGGGCTGAGCTTGAGATGCAGGGAATAAAGGAAATGACATGACTTCCTGCCTTCCCCGTCCTGACCCACCTGGTTGCTTCGAGACCAAAAAGGATCTCTGAACACTGAACCACAGAGGGGCACCTTGGAACAGTTCGTACTCCCTCCTAAATGGGCTAACAGAAGTAAAGATGGCCAAAAGAAGAAATGGAACACTGATTCCAGACTCCTCGGGCCAACAAGATTCCCAGACATGGAGAACGGGCAAGGAGGGGAGCGGGGGGTAAGCAGTCTCACTGGTAACAGATGGGATGATGAAGGTCTGGCTGGCTAACTTCCTCATGCTGAGAAGATGACATTGGCTGGAAAATGAGATTCCTGGTCATTCAGTGCAACCTTGTGCTAACTGTAACTCAATTTCCCACAGCGAGCAATCGCTGAAAGGCAGCTACCAGGACAGAGAAGGTTCTGGAACGAGCTTTAACATGTGTTCTCTAAAGGGTTGTAGTTATCCTTGTTTCTTTGAAGAAGCCTTGCTTTCTTCAAAATTCAGAGTTTGAAGAGTTTCTGAAACAAATATTTGTCTTGGTGGCTATTTCCATGAGTAAGGAAATGAAACTTCACAGGTTCAGTTGCTGAGGGACTAGATCATCGTGCTGGGACTTGTACAAATGTGTTGAAGACACTAAAATACTTGAGTGACAACCCATGTACACAGTGGTCAGGACTCCAGCATCAAAATGAAGTTTCCCAGGATAACCCAGGAGTGCTTATGTTGAAGACAAGCAGGCGTATAGAAGTCCTGGGTGGTGCAGGGGACGGAGGGCTGGCAGGCTCAGGGGTATGAAAGTTCTAACTACTTCACTGTGACATAATGTGGCTGTACGTGGTGAACAGGTCTTGGCTTCCAGATTTTTAGGTTGCAGTTAGCTGCATGGTCGTGAACACTCCGTCACAGATGAAAATGCTAAGACATTTCTCAAATTTTGGAAGCTTCAGAGTATGTCACCTAAATAATAGTATCTGTAGTTTTTTACGGCCAAGACAGAGCTACTCTTAGGGGTTTGGCTCCTGTGCCAATCATCTCACTCCTTTAGGACCCTTCTTGAGAGACTCTTACCCGTGTTTCCAGTAGATCCATTCAGTGAGTTAACTTCTAACAGCACCACGGCCCAAAGAACAAAATGGCTTATTACTGATAATTGCTTTAGCAATTATTTTAAATTCGATTTGCATTATATCATTTAAATGACCAAAGTTAATAGGAGCAAATTTGAAAAAAGAGACAGACTAATTTCAAGGTGATGCATCTCGAACGACTAGACTTTGCTAAGTACACCTGAGGGGCTCCAGGTCATGTTTTCGTTATCAACTATGTTAATACTTGCCTGCTCGTGGATAATGTCAGACAATTCTTTCACCATGTCTCTGAAATTTGACTTGAGCCCTTCATGGTACTCAATTTGATCTTCTTTAATTAGCCGCTCATTTAGTTCAAGGGCAATGCTGCATGCCTGTATGAATTTCCTGTGGACAAAGAGCGAAGATAAGGGTTTCATCGTTTACTCCTAGAAAGTCTCATTGACCATCAATTTGATATTCACTTTAAGTGTGGCTTGCCTAGAGGGAAGACTGGAATCCTGTATTTTCTCACTGTGTCTTTGCTAATGCCATTTCCTAAGTCCGAAATTCCTTTTTCCTTTCTTTCCCACCTTTCCCCTCGGATTTCTTGTCTCCTTTAAAACCTGGCTTGAAACAGTGACCTTCCAGAAAGACTATTTGCTCAGATGATATTAAATCATGGTATTAAATGATATTAAATCAGCTGATATTAAATCATGATATCAAGTCAGCTAAAATTATACAAACATTAACTCGCATCTGTAGATAATAAGTCATGCATTCAAAAATAATTTATTTGGGGACTACTATGTCTCCTGTACAGTGCTGGGTGTTATAGGTAGGAATTATCTGTCCCGGACTGGGAGTGGAGACAAAGATGGGGGGCGGGGTGGAATGGGTGAAATTGGTGAAGGGGATTAAGAGGTACAGACTTCTTGTTATAAAATAAATAAGTCCCAGGGATGAAAAATACAGCATATAGGGAATATAGCCAATAATACTGTAATAACGTAAGGTGACAGATGGAGTGACCACACAGCGTGGTGTGCACTGCGTGATATGGGAATTGTCAAATCGGTCTGTCATATGCCTGAGTCACCACACTGTTTGTCAACTATACTTCAATATTTTAAAGTAATTTAAAAAATAATTTAAAAAAGCAAAAAGCCTTTGTCCATCATTCATGCATTTGTGTGTAATATCCATGACGAGAGCAAAGGTCTTAGGGGACAAAGTACCTCATTGCCCATTTGGTTTGTATTCCTGTCATAGCAACAAGTAGAATCTCTCTGCACGTGCCAGGCATTAATAAATACTGGTGAATGAGTGACTACTGGTCACTCTGTAATCCGGAAGAGTTGATGACACACAGACAGAAAAAGTAAATGAAATAAGTTGGGAGCAAACGAGTGGCTGAGTGATCATCTTTCCTCTTGGCCCATTTTACTCAATTGTCTCTCTTTTCCAAATGTAAGCTTTTCAAATATATTAAACAGACTGTTTTCTAATGCAAGACCATTCAGATATGCTCTAGCTTACTGGGATGTTCACTTGAGCCACGGTACCGCGTGGCCTTGGACCGGAAGAATCCCAGGCGGAAGTAAGAACACAGGACACATGCAAGCCTCTCCAACCCTTCCAGTTCAACTTTTGTTCCTACCCTAAATGGTCTGAAATGCTGTAAGATGAAGTCAATCAGGCGGAGGAGGAAAGCACAGAATGAACGCAGGCTTGCTTTTGTGTCACAATATCTAAAGGGATAAAGGAAACTGGCATGTTTCATCTCTTGGGACGCTAGGACGTCGTTAATGACCCGCAGTGAGAAAGACAGTGTGCGTTTCCTCGCTGCTTAAAGTACCATTAGCAGTTCACCTAAATATTGTAAAAGAGAATGGAGAATGTCCTTTTTGGGGGGAGGGATGTTACTAGGTGAATATTTTGGTTTCTATGAAGAACATGAGAATAAAAGGATAGAGGTCTAACGGGAAAAGGACACAGCACTTACCGAAACATGTCTTTCAACTCATTTACTTTCTTAGGTGGATACTTGGTAGCTTGACTATCATTTAAGAAAGCCCTTGCATATGCTAATGGACCAGCATTTACCTAAAACAGGAAGGGAGAAAAATGAGAGAGTGCTTAGAATGTAATCACAAAGTAATTTCTGTCTTTTTCTTTTTCTTTTTTTTTTTTTCAGATTTCATTTTTTTTTAAGTACTCTCTACTCCCAATAAGGGGCTCAAACTCACAACACTGAGATCAAAGAGATGCACATTCCCCTGACTGAGCCAGCCAGGCACCCTGCATTTCTCTTAAAAAAAACCAAAAACCTAAATACATTAAAAATCTGAGGACCATATTTACTCTTCTTACTGGAAGTTTATTTAAAAAAAATGACTAAAGCCAGTAATCTGCAAAGACGCTATTCAAACAAGTTACTTAATGGCTTCAGCTCTGGAAACACAGAGCTTGGCTACCATTGCAGGGCTTTATGCTAAAGTCTTCCACCATAAAGTGAAACTGATGGACACTGAGCCTCCTTTCCTTCTGTTCACCAAGAACAATGCATGGGCTTTTGCACTCGCTAAAAGCGGAACACACAATTGCCAAGTTATGCTTGCTCGGTGCCCTCAGGAAAGCGAGAACATCGGGAACCACTTAGGATGTATTCAGCAATGGACCTACCTGCACCGAGACACAGCCTTGCAATTTCAGCTGGAGCTGAATCATGTCGACGTCAGCAGAGGAGCAAAGTTTGTTAAGCTCTGCCGTTTTATCTTTGATTTCATCAGTAGCAACATCAATGGGCTTTAAATTGATCTGCTGTTCATAGCTGATAGGGATCCTCTTCTTCACGTACGGGAAGGAGTTGGAAGCTGTTAAAAGGTTCACATTGATTTGTTATCTCAGAAACAAATCCTCTGTTCCAACAGTCAAGTCAAAGGAAAAACTCCATTATGCTGAATTGTCCCCACTGTGTGCTCTCTAAGCACCCCGAGGCATTCAGTCACCCATTACATAAGGGGTGACAATGGTCTATAACATCGCTAAGTTGGTGCAAGCTAGTGGGTGAGCAGCAGACAGTGAAGGATTATAACTACATGTCACATCCTCCTGCTTGCCACCTGCTACGAGCGTGCATCACAAAGAACCAAGTCAAACAAAATGTTATCACGCAAAGTCCTACTTACTGGTCAAGATTGTGCGGCGTTTGCACTGTTCTTCTATGCAACCTTGCTTTTTGCCAGACAATGTGTAAGGAGCTTCAAAAACAAATCTGCTGATATTATGGTTTCTTTCAAACTCGGTCTTTCTTTCTGTGAGTTCTTTGTCATCAAAGTAGGGCTTCACATAAGTGACTTGGATATGAGCATATTTTGGATCGAGCTCTTTGGCATTTACCTGTAAAGAAAGTAAGTTCTGGCTTTTACTCAGTGGAAGGGAAAAGTGGGGACAGGTAAGCCACTAACTCCTTTGGTATCCACTGAGGAACATGGTCCTGATTGTGTTCCCAACTGAATACACACCCAGAGGAGAGCTTTGTACTTTTTTAAAGGATCATTTCCTTCTGGTTATAAGAAATTACAGAAACCTATTTGGAAGTTATAGGAATGGGAGAAGAAAATAAAAATCATAATCCTACCACTTGGCGAGTGCCATTATTCACATTTTCATATATTTCCTTCCAATCTTTTCTCCAGGCACATATTATTTACAAAGCTGAGGTCACACTAAACACTGTTTTGTAATCTGATTCTTTAAAAATATATTACAAAGTTAACTGTACATTTGAATTCTACCTTGATAAAAACAGATAATTGAGAGGATTCTGAGAACGGGGTAGAGCACCAGAAATCTAGTTAAAGCTTGCAACTTGTAGGGGAAGGCTTGGACAGAAAATTGCAGTCAATTTTGATTTCAGCAGTCAATTGATTTTCAGTTTGATTTGCAGTCAATTTCAGCTCTTGATCAATTTCAGCCTCTCCTTTCCTACTCCTCAGCCCCATGGCAGGCAGCTGGCACATGTTCCTGGAACAGCTTGGCACATATTCCTGGAACAGCTTGCGGGAGCCAGAAGGGGCAAGAAGGACCCCATCTCCTAAATCTTGGGGCCTGTGCTCCAACCACTGTTTCTCATCATAGAGGTACAAAGAGGTTGTGGCCATTTTTTTAAATTAAAAATTTATTTATTTATTTATTTGACAGAGGGAGAAAGAGAGAAGAGAACACAAGCAGCAGAGCAGCAGACAGAGGGGGATGGAGAAGCAGGATCCCTGCAGAGCAGAAAGCCCCACGTGGGGCTCCATCCCAGGACCCTGGGATCGTGCCGAGCCAAAGGCAGTCACTTAACAGACTGGGACACCCACGTGCTGCCTCTGTTGTTGCCATTTTTGTTGCACCTGCCTGCCCTGGCTGAAGTGACTTCCAGGGGATTTAAAAGATCTCTCCCCTTTACTTTTCTTTCTCTCCTCTTGGGAGCTAGACACTGAAGACAAGGACACTCAAAAGCAACAGCATACAGGAGGGAAAGTGGAAACTCACCACACATACCCGGGTAAGGAGCAGGTTCAGAAAAGACTTGAGAAGAGCCTAAATTTACACCTCAGGCTGATCCATGGCACAGAGACAGTCTAGAACAATTAAAAACAAAACCCAGCAAATCCTGGGAAAGGGGGAGAATCTGATTTCCAGAATGGAAAATCTGATTTCCACCATATCAGGTCCAAATGTCCAGTTTTCAACAACAACAACAAATCACAAGGCATGTAAAGAAACGGGAAAGTTTGGTACATTCAAAGGAGAAAAATAACCTAATGGAAACTTGTCCCCAAAAAAGACCAGATAGTAGACCTACTAGAAAAATATTTCAAAACAACTGTCTTGATTATCAAAGAACTAAAGGGAGATGTGGAGAAAGTCAAGAAAGCGATGTATGGACAAATTCAGTATCAGTGAAGAGGGAGAAAACCTAAAAAGAAACCAAATTTTTAGAGCTGAAAAATATGATAAGTAAAATGAAAATTCACTAGAAGGATTCAAAGGTGGATTCAAAGGATTTGAGCAGACAGAGGTAATAGAGAACTGGAAGATACTACAATCATGTTGGGGTCCCTGGGTGGCTTAGTCAGTTAAGCTCAGATTATGCTTAAGTTCTGCTCAGGTCATGATCCCAGGATCCTGGGATCAAGTCCCATATCGGGCTCCCCCTGCTCTGTGGGGAGCCTGCTTCTCCTTCTCCCTCTACCTGTTATTCCCCCTGCTTGTGTGCTTGCTCTCTCTCTCTCTCTCTCTCTCTCTCTCTCTCTCTCTGTGGCAAATAAATAAATAAAATCTTTTAAAAAAATCATGTGGAACATCACCCAGTGGACCAACATACACACTGTAGGACTCCCTGAAAGGAGAAGAGATGTAAAGGGGCAGAGGTAATATCTGAAGAAATACTGTGTGGAAACTTCCCAATGAGTATAAACATCCAAGAAGATCAAAAGATTCCAAGTAGGTAAGTCGAGGGGACCCATACTGAACCACACTAAAATCAAAGTGTCAAAAGCCAAAAACAAAGAAAGAATTGTGAAAGCATCAAGAGAGAAGTGACTCATCACGTGTAATGATTTTATTTTCTATATAATTTAAGGGACTAAATGTGTTAAAAATTATTAGCTTATTTTTTTGGACATATAATGTACAAAGATATAATTCTACAACATCAACAACTGAAAATGGTAGGGATGGGGCTATTAAAGCAGCAGATTTTTTTGTATGGTATTGAGGTTAAATGGGTATAAATTCAAATTAGAGTATTATAACTTCAGGATGTTAAATATAATTCCCATTAAAGCCACAAAAATAGAGTTAAAGAATACAGTCAAAAGGAAATGGGAAACAAATTTAACTATTTCACCATAAAAATTAATTAAACAGGGGACAGTAATGCAAAAAATGAGAGACTAAAGAGCGCTAAGGCACATAAGAAAACAAATAACAGAATGAATGAAATCTCTCCTTATCAGTAATTATTTGAAATGTAAATGGATTAAAATGTAATCAAAAGAGATTTGTAGAATGGATTAAAAAATTATGATCCAACTATATGCAGTTTACAAGAGATTTATTTTAGATCCAAAGACACACAGGGGCTGAAAATGAAAAACAGAAAAAGAGATTCCATGCACATAGTAACCAAAAGAGAGCAGGGGTGAATATATTAATATTGAATGAAACAGACTTAAAGTTTTAAGAGTTCACAAGAGACAAAAATGACATTGTATACTGATAAAAGGTCCAGTACAGCAAGAAGATAAAACAATCATAAACATCTATACACCTAATAACAGACCATTAAAATAAACAAAGGAAAAATGAACAGAACTCAAAGAAGAAATAGTTTTACAGTAACACTTGGAGACTTTAAAACCCCACTCTCAATACTAGATACCGCAAGCAGACAGAAGTAAGGAAGGAAGAAAATAGAGGACTTGAAGAACACAATAAACCAATTACATCTCACAGACATATACAGACTACTCTACCCAACAACAATATGCTTTCTTCTCAAGTGCACATGGGACATTTTCCAGGATAGATGGCATGTTAGGCCACAAATTAAGTCTCAAAAGATTTAAAAAGACAGATATCATACAAAGTATCTTCTCTAACCACAATGAGATCAAGTTAAAAATTAATAACAGAAGTAAAAATGGAAAATTTATATATCTGTGGAGACTAAACACTTAAAAAATCAAAGATTCAAAGAGAAAAAAATCAAAAAGGAAATTAGAACATCCTTAGAGATAAAGGAAAACTTATAGGACACAGCAAAAGCAGTGTTAAGTAGGAGATTTATAGTGATAAACACAACATTAAAAAATGGGAAAGATCTCAATTCAACAACATAATTTTATAACTTAAGGAACTAGAAAGAGAGGAACTAAACCCAAGCTAGCAGAAGGAAGGAAATAAAGATTAAGCAGAGGTAAATGAAATAGAGAGTAGAAAAATAGAGAAAAGCAATGAAACCAAAGTTTGGTTCTTTGAAAAGTCACTGAAATTGATAACCTTTAATTAGAAAGACTAATATTAAAAAAGAACAATCAAAACTACTAAAATTCGAAATGAAAATTACATTATTACCAATTCTATAGAAATAAAAATGATTATAGGCGTATACTATGAGAACTGAATGCCAACGAATTAAATAACCCATATGAAATGAACAAATTCCTAGAAACACAAAGCCTACAAAGACTAAACCATGAAAAAAAATGGAAAAATTTGAATAGCTCTATAGCTAGTAAGGAGACTGAATCAGTAATCAAAGATTTTCTGATGGGAGTCCCTGGGTGGCTCAGTCAGTTGGGCAACTGACTCTTGATTTCAGCTCAGGTTTTGATCTCAGGGTTGTGAGTTTGAGCCCCATGTCAGCTCCGTGCTGGGTATGGAGGCTACCTAAAAAAGTAAAAAAAATTTCTGGGGCACCTGCATGGCTCAGTCAGTTGAGTGTCTGACTCTTGATTTTGGCTCAGGTCATGATCTTGGGGTCATGGGACTGAGCCCCATGTCAGACTCCACGTTCAGTGTAGAGTTTGCTTGAGATTCTCTCCCTCTGCCCCGTCCCCTGTCTGCTCCCTTTGTCTCTCCAATAAACCAACATACCAACAAACAAACCAATAAAATTAAAAAAAAAAATTTATGATGAAGAAAAATCTCTGGACCTGATATCTTCACTGGTGAATTCTACAACACACTTAAAGAAGAACTAACCTCAACCCTTCTCAAACTCTTCTAAAAAACTGAAGAGGAGGGATCACACCCTGACTCATTCTATGTCAGCATTACTCTGAAACCAAAGCCAAAGATAGTACCAAAAAAACCCTATACCAATATCCCTTATGATATAAAATCCTCAACGGAATACTGGTAAAGAAAATTCAGTAGCATATTAAAAGAATTATATGCCATGACCAAGTAGGATTTATTCCTGGAATGCAAGGACGGTTCAACACAT
Source organism: Neogale vison (assembly GCF_020171115.1). Lineage (NCBI taxonomy): Eukaryota > Metazoa > Chordata > Mammalia > Carnivora > Mustelidae > Neogale > Neogale vison. The sequence continues at coordinate 30,694,692 of NC_058105.1, forward strand.
GAACGTCAATCAAGGTAATACACCACATAAACAGAATAAAGGGGGTAAAAGCCCTACATGATCATCTCAATTGATGCAGTGAAAGCATTTGACAAAACTCAACATCTCTCATAATAAAAATACTCAATAAACCAGGAACAGAGGGAATTTCCACAATCTAATCAAGGGCCCCCTAGGAGAAACCCACAGTGAACATTATACTCAATGCTGAAAGGCTGAAAGCTTTTCCTCTAAGATTAGAACAAAGCAAGGATGTCCACTTTTGCTGCTTCTCTCCAACATGGTGCTGTAAACACCACTGAACTCTGCACATAAAAATGGTCAAATTAAGAAAGTTCTGTGTATGTGTAACAAAAAACTATTTTAGTTATTATAGTTCTATGGTCATTAGCATGACTTTTTAAAAAAAAAGACTTTATTTGAGAGAGAGTGTGAGTGAGCACAAGCTGAAGGGGAGGCAGTGGGAGAGGGAGAAGCAGCCTCCCCGCTGAGCAGGGAGCCCGATGTGGGGCTCCATCCCAGGACTGCGTGATCTCAACCCAAGCTGAAGGGTGGCTCAGTGGGTTAAGCCTCTGCCTTTGGCTCAGGTCATGATCCTGGGTCCTAAGATCGAGCCCCGGGTCTGGCTCCTTGTTCGGTAGGGAGTCTGTCTTTCCCACTACCTCTGTGTGCTCTCATTCTCTCAAATCAATCAATCAATCTTAAAACAACAACAACAACAAACTGGTGGTTTCCAGCGGGGAGGGGAAGGGGGGCATGCGCAAAATGGGTGAAGGAGAGGGGGAGGTACAGGCTTCCAGTTATGGAATGAATAGGTCACGGGAATAAAAGGCACAGCATGGGGAATACAGTTAATGACACTGGAATAGTGGTGGCAGGTGGGTGTTGCACTTAAGCACAGCATTAAGGCATAAACTTGTTGAATCACTATGTTGTGTACCTGAAACAAATGTAACACTGCGTGTCAACTAGACTCAGAAAAAAAAAAGCTAGATCTTTCCTAAGAGACCTCAGGAGATGGTTCAGGTAATTATCCAGGCTAAGACAAAATACAGAAGGGAAATTTAAAAAAAAAAGAGGTCAAATCGCTTCTCGGCCTTTTGGCTAAGATCAAGTGTAAAAAAAAAGAGGTCAAGCCTTATTTTAACCTTATAAAAGTAAAATATGTATATGGTAAAAAGTTCAAACCATACACAAGGGTATCCATGAAAAGTCAGCAATTTCTTGCTGTGTAAGACCCTAGTCCCTCTCCTCAAGGGTAGGCACGGTTAACAGTTTTGTGTGTCTCATTCAGAAATTTCCTAAGAATACACAAGTTATTGTGAACATCATTTTTTACACCAATGTGATCAGCCTAGCCATGATTTCCTGCACCTCACTTTTTTCCCTGCTCAAGAATATATCTTGACAGGTTCAAATCGACACTTCTAAATAAATCTATGTGAATTTTTTTTAACGCATAGGTCACTATATCCATTTTGTGGGTAATACCATTTCTTTAGCCATATGGACATTTAGATTGCTTCCAGCTTGCTCTATAAACTTTGCAGCCTTGAACACCTTTAATCATCCATCTTTCTGGTAGTGTATGCCTACAGGATAAAATCTTAAACACGCAGGGGCTCCTGGGTGACTCAGTGCATTAACCTGATTCTTGATTTTGGCTCAGGTCATGATCTCAGGGTCATGAGATCAAGCCCTGGGTTGGGCTCCATGCTGCGGGTGTGGAGCCGGCTTCAGAGTCTCTCTCCCTCTGTCCTCCTCCCTATCTTTAAAAAAAAAACAACAACCTTAAACGTGAAATTATTGTGCCCAAAGAAACGTACGTTTAAAATATTGGAAAATATTGCCAAACAGCTCTTCGAACTGTCTGTGCTCTTAAGTAGATTTTGTTCTTTGGCAAGGTACAAGAGTGTTTTTAATCTTTACTTGCACACATCAAGACAGAAATAAGGACTTTCAAAGTAGCAACTGCTTATGATGTCTGTCGTCAATGGAGAATGACTCACATATTGTGCGTAACATAATGTTAGCAGTCCAGCCGCCCGAGAGTGGTTTGTCCCTAGGGCTGGCTCACCAGGTTTTTAGAGGCAAAGTCAGGCAGAAAAACTGCGTGTTGTTCAGGAAGCTTGGCTTTCCATTAACTTCCCATTTATAGTAACATTTGTGCGGCAATGAGCCTGAGACTATCTGGATACAGGGAGATAAAATCTTCCGTTGTCTTAACTGAATAAAACACCACAAAATAGTGACACTGATGAAGAAGGAAGTAGAGGGGTGGTGTCAAATGTTAATGAATGTGGAACCTACTGGCAGATCTGCTTTTAAAATGTCTCAGGCGGAGAGTCAAGGTAAAACCTTCTCCACGGGAGATGAGTCTCCAAAGCCGAGAGCATTTTCATGACGGGCTGTGAAGGGTCTTTACCATGGCCGTGAGCTTTTTGCTCTGACATTGCCTACTAGCTGTTAGGTCACCTGCATCCTCGTCACTCAGTAAGTATCACTGTGGCCTGCAGATCCCACGCTGGGTAGGTCCCTCCTGCCCTAACAACCGGCTCTCATTCTGGGCACATCTATGGCGACTAAGAACAGTCAGGCATTCCTACGGTGCTTTCCTCAAATGTCGCCTATGGGAAACGATGCATCTCTGGGGAAGAGGCTTTCTTGCTGGAACCTTTTTCATCCTGGCCTGCCAGGGCCTGGCGGGATGGGTAACTTTTAGAGCAAGCCCAAGGGATCACTCTCAAATGTACTTCATTGCACATGTAACTACTAAACTAAGGACAGCTTGAAGGAAATGCACTAAAGGCATGAGTAGTCTCTCCACTTTGTAATGAGAAAAATGAGGCACAGAGAAGTTAAGTAACTTCCCTATGGTCACCTAGCTAGCAAATGGCAAGAGAATGGAGATTTGGGGCAACTGGGTGGCTCAGCCGGTGAAGCGTCTGCCTTTGGCTCAGGTCATGATCCCAGGATCCTGGGATTGAGCCCCGCGTCGGGATCCCTGTTCAGCGGGGAGCCTGCTTCCCCCTCTACCCTGCCCTCCTGCTCGTAACCTCTTTCTCATGCTCTCTCTCTTAAATAAATACAAATCTTCAAAAAAAAAAGAGAGAGAGAGAGAGAGGTGAATGGAGATTTGAATCCTGCTCTGACTCCAAAAAAACCCCCATCCTTTCTTTCACTGTCTGGACAGGCTCTATGTCCATACTTCTCGCCTACCAGCTAAAAGAGGAAAAAGCCAGCAATGTACCACGTTTGGAACTCACAAACAATGATTTCAAAACACAGGGTATACATTACCTTATCAGAATCCTGAATTATTTTAACATTCTCTGTGCCAAATTTTTCACCATAAAGTTTCACGAGTCTCAGGGAAATCTCCGAGAGGCCGGTGAGTTTAGGTTCTTTATAGATGTACTCCTTCCCATCTTCTTCTTCAAAGAAAGACTATTGTAGAGTGAAACACACAATCACTGATAGCTGGAGCAAGCAGAGCACTTAAAGACAGTGCACAACTAACTGGCAATAATATATTTGAAATATGTTTTCAATAGCACTGAGAGGCACATGGCGTGTATTCACTCTCTTAATTTCGAATACCTAAGAATTATCAAATTCTCCATTGCCTGGACATATCCTTGGCCTGAAGATTTCCCCACTAGGGTTTTTCTCATTCCCTGTCACACTTCCCTGTTTATTTGAAAGCTTGCAGATATTAAATATAATAGATATCAATATAATTAATACATATTTATATATATTTATTAATACTTAACGTTAATATATTTATTGTATATTTATAGAATAAATAATATTTATATATAATTATATATTATATAATATGTAATTAATATAATAGATATTAAATATACACTTTAAGAAGTTCAACAGAAAATGAAACCGAGGGAAAAATTCAAATCTTCCATGTTGTACTCTGAACTAATGGATTCAGATATGGAAACCAAAGTGAACTTTACACTCACAGAGGCTTCTGGCTGCTGTGATCCGCCCTCTACCTAGACAGACTCCACGAACCAGTACTCGCTGCTGTAGCAATCTAGTAATTCAAAGGTGAATGTTCAAAAAGAAAAACAACATACTTCTGTATACTTACTTGGCCATAAAAGGCAACCCTGAAGAAAGTCCCTAAAAGTCTCTTTTTTGTATGCATAACCTCTAGAACTTTTGTGTAAGCTCCATGAAGAGTTCTATAAACTTGAGTAAGTTTCTGAAAAAGGAGAATATACAAATCAGCTTTGTCTTTTGGCTCATTACTAAATGGTTAAGACACATGCATGGGGTGGAGGGGGAGGTTTGGGGAAGCAACGCTATTTCCTGTTCAAAATGGTTTTGTTGGGGTCCCTGACCCTTTGTCACAATTAGACAAAATTCTTCAACCATGTTAAGTCTAAGGGCAGAGGGGCGTCTGGGTGGCTCAGTCATTTAAGCATCTGCCTTGGGCTCAGGTCATGATCTCAGGGTCATGGGATTAAGTCCTGTGTTGGGTTCCCCGCTCAGAGGGGAGTCTGCTTCTCCTTCTGTCCTCTGCCCCTCCCCATCACTCATGTTCTCTCTCTCAAATAAGTAAAAAAATCTTAAAATTTTAAATTAAAATAAAAAATGCAGATGTAAAAATAAGTATATATATAAAGTATATATATAAAGAGTATATATAAATATATATATATTTATATATAAATATATATATAAAGAGTATATATATATAAATAAGAGTATATGCTTCAGTGAGGACTGGGTTTACACAAGTTTACAGAAGTTTTCAAAGAATATTTTCATCTGTACACCCAGAAAAAGGGAGCATGTTGTGCAAAGAACATTAAGAATGTAAAAAGACAACCTACAGAATGGGAAAAAAATATTTGCCATTTACAGATCTGGTAAGGGTTTATTATCAGAAAATATAAGAACTCCCAGGGGCACCTGGGTGGCTCAGTCGTTTGGGCATCCAACTTTTGATTTCCGCTCGGGTCATGATCTCAGGGTCATAAGCCTGAGCCCCGTGTCAGGTTCCGAGCTCAGCGGGGAGTCTGCTTCTCCCCCTCCCTCTGCCCCTCCCTCCACTCACACTCATGCTCTCTCTCTCTCAATAAAAATCTTTTAAAAAAATCTTAACCAAAAATAACCCTCACAACTCAACCACAAAAAGACCAACAACCCAATTTAAAAGTGGGCGAAGTTCTTAAATAGACATTTCTCCAAAGACATGCAAATGGTTAACAAGCACATAAAAAGATGCTCAAAATCATTGGCCGTAAGGAAATACAAACCAAATATCACAATGGGATTACATTTCATGTCCGCTTCACAATTCTAACTAAAAACCCAAAGTAACAAGTGTTGTTCAGAATGCGGAATGTATGCATCGCCGGTGGGAAGGTAAAAAAGGGGAAAGCAGTTTGGTGGTTACTCAAAGGGTTAAACAAAGAATTATCCCATGAAACCTGGCAATTCCATTCCTAGGTATATACTCAAGATTAATGAAAACATATGGCCACACAGAAACGAATGTCTGTAACAGCAACTGTTTATTATAGCCAAAAGGCGAAAACAACGCAAATGTCTGCCAGAGGATACACAAATAAACAAACTGTGGCATAGCCATGCGATGGAAAATCATTCTGCCATAAAAAGGAATGAAGTCCTGATCCATACTATGACTTGGATGACCTTTTAAGTATCGTGGTAAGTGAAAGAAGCCAGACACAAAAGGTCACATCTTCATTAATCCCTTTTGATGACACATCCAGAATAGGCAAATCCAAGAGAGACAGAAAGCAGATCAGTGATTACCAGGGAATGGCGGGCGGGGTGGAGAGCGATTACTTAGTGGGTAGGAGGTGTTTTTCTGGGACCATGAGAATGTTTGGAAACTAGAGAGAGGTCGTGGGTTCTGAGCATCACAGATGCACTCGATGATCCTGAACTGTACACTTTCAAATGGTTAATTGCATGTTCTGTGAATTTCACCTCAACAGAAAAGGGGGGGCACAGAAACAGTTGAGCTCAACTGGAGGGAAATTTTCCTTATCTTTATGGCTTCTATCTCTTGACACTTTTCAGCCCATCCCACAAATATACAGAGAAAAATTAAATTCCGGTGTCCTAGAAACAATGCCTACATCTCATGTAGAACGTCAGGGGTTCTGCCCAGACCTTTACAAGCCTCTAAGGAAACGGGAGTAGTGTCCCTACAGAAAATATCATTTCCTTTCATGTGTAGAGAAGATACATTTTTTTTTCTTCCCTATTAGTTGACCAAGGTTTCTAGTAGCCTTATCTTCAAGCTAGTATGAAAGTAGGTACTATGGACATTTTACGAAGGTTCTTAGGATGTAATGCTTTGATGGAAGGAGCAATGTCATTTCTTTTCTTCTTTCTTAAAAGATTTTATTTCTTTATTTGAGAGAAAGAGAGAGAAAGGGAGAGCTCAGAGGGAGAGTAAGATGGAGAAGCAGGCTCCCCACCAAGCAGAGAGCCTGACATGGGGCTCGATCCCAGGACCCTGAGATCACGACCCAAGCCAAAGTCAGATGCTCAACCAACTGAGCCACCCAGGTGCCTCACTACTAGTCTTTATTAATTAGCCTTTATCAACAGCTTTGGCTGGCAGACTAAATTGGAAAAACTCCTCATGGTAGGACTATTCCTAGTGTCTTAATTACGTCCCTTAGGTCAGCTGTCAGAACATTTAGTCTCCCCATCGAACTGAAAAGAATAGGCTAGGCTTATGCCTCTTCTCAGGCAACAGGGAAATTCAGAAGCTTTTTTGAATGAAGGTTTGGTGAAGACAACACTGAATTTTTTACGTCCTGAGGGGAAAGGGGGGGAACTGCTAGATTAAAATGTTTTAAGAACCACGTATATAATTGAAATTTAAACTTATATTCTGCATGTTTGCCCTTAATTTCCTTTGGCAAATCTCTATGAATGTAAAGTCGGATTCTCATTTTAGGATTTCACAGGATTTTGAAGGATAGGAACTTTCAAATTAGACAAATATTTCAAAACGACACAGTTAAGTATCTATATTCTATAATAAAATACAAATGCTGTAATATAATGAACCTTCTAGTTTTTCGGAGGATGCACAGTAGAGGGATAGTGACATAACTACATGACTGTTTTTTGCCCCAAAACATAGTTGAGGCCAATGATACCCATGTTTAAATGACCTACCTCAAATTCACGACGTTTCTCATAAATTGGAATGATCAACTTGGAAATCTCAGAAATTACTTCGTAACGTTCTGCTTTCCATAAGCCATCCACACACTGTTCTAGCAATTCCAGCAACACTTCCTGCATTAAGAGCAAAACACAATCAGGAATTAGAGATGGTTTGAGGGTTCTGGGCAAATAAATTCTGAGCCATTTCAAGTACACACAGAACAAACAGAACGTGCACCGAAGGAGCAGGGCTTACGCAACTCTACTTTTTAAATCAAATACTTGAAATGGAAACCCTTCTCAAAAATATGAAAGTAATCCCTGACAATAGTGAAGCATACCTATTTATTTCATTTACTCACACAATGAAGATGTTAACTGTACTTAAAAGTGTCACCCACTAAGAAAGGGTATCTTTAAAAGGGGATGCATTATTTGTTCCAACTGGAGAATGAATGAAGGTCTGATGGGATAAATCCCACTAAGCCTCTGAATGTTGTTTCTTTTTTATACTGAAGCTGTATTTATGCATAACATAACAGAGTCTTGAGAAGATTTGAAAGACTGTGGACTCTGAGAAACAAACTGAGTGTTTTGGGGGGGGTTGGTGAGCCTGGTGGTGGGTATTAAGGGGGGCACGTATTGCATGCAGCACTGGGTGTGGTAATGAATTTCGGAACACTGAAAAAAATTAAATTAAATTTTTTTTAAAAAGAAGATTTGACAACTTTCAAGCTCTTGTGGGAGCGATAGGAGTGTTTATGAAAATGAAGTGATTTTGGTAAAGAATGCTTCCTTCCTGACTGTTGGCCCTAAAATTGGGGGAGGATGAGAGGATAATAGCTCAAGATAGAGATGTCTGACCTTGCCAGAAAATAACAGTTGCAACAGATAATTTTATGACCATCTCATGTTCTCAACAATGAGATGATGAAGCCCGTTACCCCGGCTATAGCCAGAAGTCTTAACAAGTTTGTTTCTCTCTTGAAGAGATGAGATGCTCTTGAGATTTACAGAACTGAATGCTAAAATGGCTCTTCTTTTTTTTAAGATTTTAATTTTATTTATTTGACAGACAGAGATCACAAGCAGGCAGAGAGGCAGGCAGAGAGAGAGAGGGGGAAGCAGGCTCCCTGCTGAGCAGAGAGCCCCATGCGGGGCTCGATTTCCCAGAATCCTGAGATCATGACCTGAGCCAAAGGCAGAGGCTTAACCCACTAAGCCACCCAGGCACCCCTAAAATGGCTCCTCTTGTATACCCTTTAGGCAATTCTGAACTCAGCTTCTTCCTAAACTGGTTTTTTCACTTGTGTTTTTCCTATTCAGCCAAGGGCAATACCCTATGAACTCTTAGCTAGAAGACTTAAGAGTCGTTTTGACTCCACCCCTGGGATGGGTTCAAGGGTGTCCCTTGAAAAGAGATGCTTAAGTCCTAACCCCCAGTTACCTCAGAACGTGACCTTATTTGGAAATAGGGTTACTGAGGATATAATTAATTATGGCACAGTCACACTGGAGTAGGGTGGACCTTTAATCCAATATGGCTGGGATCCTCCCAACAAGACAGAGACTTGGAGGAGGACCCCATGTGACTACAGAGGCAGAGTCTGGAGCTGAGGAATGCCAGAGACCAGCTAGGAAGAGGCGAGGAAAGATTGTCCCCAGAGTGTCAGAGGGGAACATGGCCCTGCTGACACCCTGATTTCAGACTTCTAGATGCTAGAGCTGTGAGATGATACATGTGGGTCCATTAGGGCAGCCCTGGAGACCCAGCGCACTCTCTCTCTCCACTCATCCTCTCGTCAGCTCGTTGCCAACTTCTACCAGTCTGACTTTTTTTTTTAAGATTTTTTTTATTCATTTGACAGACAGAAATCACAAGTAGGCAGAGGGAGAGGAAGAAGCAGGCTCCTCAGGCTGAGCAGACAGCCCGATGTGGGGCTCAGTCCCAGGACCCTGGGATCTTGACCTGAGCCAAAGGCAGAGGCTTTACCCCACTGAGCCACCCATGTGCCCTGCCAGTCTGACTTCTTAAATGTTTCTTAAATCTGACCCTTCCTCTCTACTTCCACACACACTGCTGCTAAGGTTCAGGACTGTATTATTTTCTTGCTCACTGATCTTCCTGCCTCCAGCCTGACCACTTATAAATCTATCTGCTGTAGGCTTCTGATTCCAAAGGCAAACCAGACCACGTCCCTCTCCCCTTCTTAGAATTTCAAGATGGCTGCCACTTCATTCACATAGCAAAGGACAAGATCTTTCATCTGGCACATGAGGCTTGCAATAGTCCAGCCGACACTTCTATAATCTCATCATTCGCGGTGCCCAGCCTTGTACTTTATGCTCCAACAGCAAAGAGCTACCAGAAGTTTGGGGCACCACAGTGTGGCCCTCACTCTGTGCCTTTGTCCATGCTGGGCCTTACGCCCTTTACTCCCCTTCCAGGGGTTAACCCCTTTAAGACGGCTTAGATATCACCTCTTCTGGGATCCTTCTCCTAATCAACACTAGATACCTTTTATCCTGCTCTGAGAATTCACTGGCTGGATAAATATCCCTCTACTTGCCCATTATCTTTGTCTGACTTTCCAAACGGGCTGCGAGTTTTCAAGAGTAGTAACAATATTTTATTTATATTGGTTTCCTCAGTCATTAGTATAGTGGCATCGAATGCTGCTACTTGAAAAAATGTATATTAAGATTCACTAGCCAAATTAGAATTCCTAACAACAGTGGGAAGGAAGGACTTTGGGGGAATTAAAAATCTCTTAGAAACTAGTGAGTCGCAGAAATGTAAAGCTGGCTTACAATGGGGAAAAAAATTCACTGTAATGACAGAACAAAGCGGGAGATAAGAGAAAACTGTGCCTCCAGCAATAGATACAGAAAAAGCATTGGAAAAAACTCAACATCCCTTCATGATATTAAAAAAGAACGCTCAGCAAACAAGAACTAGAAGGAACCTTCCTCAGTCTATAAAGGGCACCTGGGCGAAACCTACAGGCTGAACACTCTTCTCGTGTAAGTTTGAGAATGGGTCAAAATGTCCGTTCTCACCACCTGAATTCGACATGATGACGGTGCTAGCCAGTGAAACCAGGCTACCCAAAGAGAGAAAAGGCATCTAGATTGATGAATGTAAAAACGCCTGTGTGAGCAGATGACATGAGTGCGTAGGCAGAAAAGCCTCAGGAATACACAAACCCCTAAAACAAATACACGTATTTAGCGAGGCGGCAGATAGGAAGATGAACATACAAAAATCAACCAAATGGATAGATACTAGCAACAACAAACTGAGAAAGAAATCAAGCAATACTATTTACGGTGGCAGCAAAACATCAATCATCTACCAATAAATCCAGCAAAAGACTTATGTCCCGAAAAATCACGAAACATCACTCTCCGTGGACTGATATATAATTGTAACAAAATGCCCCCCAAACTTCCAGCAGGCAATTTTGAGGAAATTAGAGAAGAGGATTCTGAATTTTATATGGAAATTCAAAGGATGCAGACTAGCCAAAATGACTTGGGGGGAAAAAAAGCTGGAGGGCTAACACTATTAGATTTCAAGACTTCTCAACTTAGAGCAATCAAGATGGTGTGATATTCATATCAAGATGGACAAACAAGATGAACCATGAGAGACTATGGACTCTGAAAAACAGTCTGAGGGGTTTGAAGTGGCGGGGGGGGTGGGAGGTTGGGGTACCAGGTGGTGGGTATTATAGAGGGCACAGCTTGCATGGAGCACTGGGTGTGGTGAAAAAATAATGAATACTGTTATGCTGAAAATAAATAAATTGGGAAAAAAATGTGTGCATGATGGGAGGAATAGATGAAGCAAGAATGACAAAATGTTGATTATTAAAGCTGAATTATGGGCAAAAAAAAATGGACAAACAGGTCAGTGCTACGGAACGGAGTCCAGAAATAGGCTGCGCATACCTAAAGAACTGAAATTTGACCAAAGCGCCAAAGTAATTTAATCAGGCGAAAGGAAATTTTTTCATTTTCCCCCATATGGTGTGAACCATCTAAATATCTGCCTTCAACCTTGACTTCTATCTGATTGCTGGCTCAAAAATGAATTCTAGATTACAGAGCTAAATATAACATGTACGGACAAAGTTTATAGAAGAAAAGGTAAGGGGGTGCCTGGCTGGCTCCATCGGAGGAGTGTGTGACTCTTGATCTCAGGGCTGTGAGTTTGAACCCCACGTTGAGTGTACAGATGACTTAAAAATAAAATCTGAAAAAAAAAAAAAGGTAGAACAACATCTTTGCAGTCTTGAGGTAAGCAAAGATTTCTCAGACCAGACATAAAAAGAACAAACCACTAAAATGGTAAGTTGCACTTCATCAAAACCAAAACTTTTGGCACAATAAAAGACTCAATTAAGAAATGAATAAACAGGGACGCCTGGGTGGCTCAGTTGGTTAAGCAGCTGCCTTCGGCTCAGGTCATGATCCCAGCGTCCTGGGATCGAGTCCCACATCGGGTTCCTTGCTCGGCAGGGAGCCTGCTTCTCCCTCTGCCTCTGCCTCTGCCTGCCATTCTGTCTGCCTGTGCTCACTCTCTCCCTCTCTCTCTCTGACAAATAAATAAAATCTTTAAAAAAAAAGAAATGAATAAACAAATCAAAGATAAATTTGCAGCACATGTATCTGACAAAGAAAACCAGAGCATATTTTTGGTTCACAATGGGGTGCCTGGGTGGCTCAGGAGGTTAAGGGTCCAACTCTTGACTTTAGCTCAGGTCTTAAATCTCAGGATCATGAGTTCAAGCCCTGCGTTGGGCTCCATGCCCAGCATGGAGACTACTTTAAAAAATAAAAGGAAAATATAAATTAAAAATTCAATGAGATACCAACTCGAATGGCAATAATAAAAGAAAGATTAGCCACGTCAGATGTTGGTGAGGATGAGGAGCAACTGAAACTCTCATCCTTTCCTGGTAGAAGAACCACTTTCAGAAACTCTTGGCAATTTCTTATAAGATTAAATACACAACTTCCCTAGGATCCAGCAATTTTACTCCTAGGTATTTACCCAAGAATAATGAAAGTATAAGTCCACAAAAGGTCATAGATTAAGAATGTTTACAGCAGACTTATTCATAACAGCCCCGAAATAGAAATAATCTAAAATTCATCAACAGGAGAATGGGTTCAGGAAAAAAAAAATCAGTTATCAATACAATGGAGTATTATGTAGTAATGAAAAAGAACAAACCTTTAAAAAATTTTTAAAATTTATTTGACAGACAGAAATCACAAGTAGGCAGAGAGGCAGGCAGAGAGAGAGGGGCAAGCAGGCTCCCCGCTGAGCAGAGAGCCCGATGCGGGGCTTGATCCCAGGACCCTGAGATCATGACCCGAGCTGAAGGCAGAGGCTTAACCCACTGAGCCACCCAGGTGCCCCAAGAACAAACTTTTGATATACTTAGCAACATCGCTGTATCTCAAAAACATCAGATTAAGCAAAAGAAGCCAGATGCAGAAGGGTATTTATTGAATGGAATGAAAGAGTCCATTTTTATGACACTGATATGGGCGAAATTAATCTATGGTGATAGAAATTAGGTGGTAGGGAGGGGAGACTGACTGGAGATGGGCGTAAGAGAACTTTATGCAAGAGTGGATATGTTCGGGGTGCCTGGGTGGCTCAGTTGGTTAAGCGGCTGCCTTCAGCTCAGGTCATGATCCCGGCCTCCTGGGATCGAGTCCCACATCGGGCTCCTTGCTCAGCAGGGAGCCTGCTTCTCCCTCTGCCTCTGCCTGACACTCTACCTGCCTGTGCTCACTCTCTCTGTCAAATAAATAAATAAAATCTTTAAAAAAAAAGAATGGATATGTTCTATTTTTTGTTTCTGCTGATAAGTCACATGGATATATACAACTATCAAAATTCATCAAACTGTTTGCTTAGGAATGTGCCAATTACATCCTTAAAAACGACTGAAAATCATGGGATGCCTGGGTGGCTCAGTTGGTTAAGCATCTGCCTTCAGCTCAAGTCAAGATCCCAGAGCCCTGGGATCAAGTCCCGCATTGGGCTCCTTGCTAAGCAAGGAGCCTGCTTCTCCCTCTCCCTCTGCCCCTCTTGTGCTCTCTCTCTCTTCCTGACAAATAATAAAATCTTAAAAAAAAACTATTCTAAATCAAAGGTCAGACATGCAGTTTTAGAAACAAATTAAATTTCATTATTATTGGTTTTTCACGTATGTAAATACAGGCACTATATAGACAACCATTTGTACTTTTCATTTCAATAAAGCTCATATATCAGTGTCAGTTATTTTTCCTTTGGCTCGAGCATGAGGAAGCCTTCTTCCACAAGCTGCAACATACAAAGGCTTTTCTGAACATGATTCTATCTGTATACATCAAATAAAATGTATAAATTATTACTGAGAACACACTAGAGTTCCAGCAAATGTGTTTACATAGAAAACAGATTATAGTTCTTGACTAATAGGAAATGTTGCCATTCTCTTTGAAGGTATCTGACTCGGGCTCAAGGCTATTTCTGTGAATAAGCTGAAGATGTTATTTGGAAGACAAGAATGTAACTTCAGTTGGGCTCAACCATTTATCTTCCATAACTCCCCTGAGTTCTTCCACTGTCAGCCCATAAGAACTGGAGGTCTCTGGGAAATCATTTAAGTCTAACTAAGACCCCCTGCCCCCCCAAAATGTGAATTAACTTCCCCAAGGCTTCACAGTCAAGCACTGAGCTGGAATTAAAATGCAAGTTTCTAGAGTATCTGTTATAATTGACTTAGCAAACATGTTGTAAATATCTACCCTTCTAGGTTCTAGAGTAAAGTGTAACATCACTGTCAAGTACGTCAGCCATGAAGTTTGACACTTCTGTAGTGCCTAATGAGCTACAGAGAGCTTTACATTTATTTTGAATTGACCAGGATGGTATTGTCCTTATGTTACTGATGAGGCAAGAGACCCATATAGAAATAGTTAAAACTTCTAAACATGTCATTTTAGCTACATGAACTACAGCTAACTTGAGACTGTCTTGTATTTAAAAAAACAAAGCAATTCATTCAGTATAATAAAGTATATCTCTGTCACTTCAATCTGATTGCTGATGTTTCTTAATACAACTCTCAAAAATGTGTTTCTATGGGACTACAACCCCTTAAATTTCTGGTTTTGTTCATTTTTTCATCTTCCCACTCTGCAAACTTCTTTGTGTTTCAGTCTTTGGTTCTCTGGTTTTCACTGGCTCTGTGACCTCCCATCCTCGCTCTGCTTTGGTTCTCAACAGATGACTTCCAGATGTGGCTCTCTGACCCTGATCTCTCTCCTCAGATTTGGTTCTAAACTCCTAGAAGCCTGATGGTTACTTCCGTCGTGATAACACTCCTACTCCAAATTCAACATACATCAAAGATGGAATTCATCATCTTCCCTGGAAAATCATCCACCTGTAGTTTTTCTGGAACAGTCAAACCCAAAAGCTCAGGGCTACCTTTGACTCTTCCCCTTCCGGTTCTCCTCCCAGCAGGCCTTCCTCCGATCTTCACAGTGCATCCCGACTCAGCCAGCAGGTGGGTTTCGGCCCTGACTGCCTCGCATCTAGACTCCTGGGCAGCCCTCTCTCTAGCCTCTGTCTTCAACATGTCTCCCACATTACTGCCAAATGACACTCTCCACTTCCTTGCTTTCATCCCGCCATTGTTCTGTCCTCATTGTCTGAGAGTAATTCAACATTCTCCTGAATAAAGCCCAAACACCCAGTTTCTCAAAAATATCACCTCAACTACTTTTCTTCTCTATGTGAACCCAACCGGGTTTAGCCAAAAGGATCCATTCTACTGCCCCAAAGCCTTATACCTTCCCACCTTGTAGACCACTTTGGTGGTGTTCTCTTTCTTCAACCCTCTCTAATCACAGCTCACTGTTCTACGTCAGCTCAAAGGCACCTCTCTCACCTTTGACTTTACGTGGAACACACTGTGTGTATCATTCAAATGGTACGGTCCTGCTCCCCACCCCACCCCCATTCCGTGTAGGTGGATTAGCCATTCAGGTAGGCACCGGAGGTCAGTGAGGGTTTGGCCCTGGCTGATTATTTTATAGCACCTACATCATCAGGTCCAGGGCCTTGCTCATAAGCCAATAAATGTTTGTTGACTGACAACCAAAGCCGTCTGGTAGCCATATGAAATTTACAGCAGAAATTTTCCATGTTTAAACAGACTCATAGGCATACTCTGCTGAGTGGCTACATTGTGAGCTATATTTTTTAAAGGAGGTTTTTTCCAAAGTATGTTGACTCTGATCTGGTTACTGGGATGGCAGTTTGAAGATGATAAATATTGCCTCTCTGAAGCCAGACGATAGGATCCGTTCCAGAGTCACGGCTCCATATTCCAAATAGGGACATCTTGGCCCTGGGAAGGTTTCATGTTTACAGTTCATCAGTCCTCAGTTCCCTTCCAAATTAAGTTAGCTGTAATAATTTTTTAATATAAATTTCAAGAAGTTAAATTCCTATAACTGGCATTGCAGGCCCTGGAATCTTACTTCACTATAATGGACATCCATCATTCCAGCATCTTCTTTCATGGCTCCTTCTTCATCTATATTGGGAGTAATTTTCTTGAAGGCTGAACATCCATTAGGGAATAATTCTGTATGAACAGAAAGCAGTGAAAGGAATTTATTTTTTTAAAAAGCGTTTTCTTAAATTTTTTTTTCAGTGTTCCAAGATTCATTGCTTATGTACCAAACCCAGTGCTCCATGCAATACATGCCCTCCTTAATACCCACCACCAGGTTCAGCCATCCCTCCCCCCTCCAAAA
Source organism: Neogale vison (assembly GCF_020171115.1). NCBI lineage: Eukaryota > Metazoa > Chordata > Mammalia > Carnivora > Mustelidae > Neogale > Neogale vison. The sequence continues at coordinate 30,710,718 of NC_058105.1, forward strand.
CCCTCAGTTTGTTTCTCAGAGTCCACAGTCTCTCGTGGTTCGTCTCCACCTCCAATTTCCCCCAATTCACTTTTCCTTTCCTTCTCCTAATGTCCTCCATGTTACTCCTTATGTTCCACAAGTAAGTGAAACCATATGATAATTGACTTTCTCTGCTTGACTTATTTCATTCAGTATAATTTCCTCCAGTCCCATCCATGGGAACAAAAAAAAGCATTTTGTAAATAACAGCCTTACAGGGACTGGTTACCTTTAAAAACGAATGTGGATATTTTCGTACCAATCAAAGTCCTAAGTGCGATTTTCAGTCTGTAAAGAATTTTACAAATGGTTCCCATCTACTACACATTTTACTGGTCTTTTCCCCCCAAAAGTGAGCTCAGGTTACCAACAAGTAAGTTTCCTTCTGGGACTCTGCCTCATCTTCAAGGGCTAGTAGAGTCCCTGTTTCCCAAGTGTCATCTAACACTTTGATCCTGTATGTTTCTGGCTTGTCACCTAATCAAGGAGGCCATGTACTTTTCAGGTAACCAGAGAATGAATTTTTGTAACCATTTCTAGCTCCTGATCTCACTGTAGAATTGGGAAAGGAAGTGGGTCATTGGGGGGAAGCCTAGCCCAGGACTTGTAAGAGAGGCAGAAAGAGAAAACATACAACAGGGCTAAAGCATCAACCTTGGAGAAAAGGGGCAGACCCTGGGAGAATCAGAGCTTTCAGAGTCCGATATCTTCAGGTCTAGCACTAATTGTGTGACTTGAGCCCTGCTCATCTCCCTAGAACTGTAAAAAGTTTCATCAGCGGTAACACAGAGATAATAGCGACTTCGCGAGAATTAAAGGAAACGCAAAGGGTTTAGAACAGAACCTAGCATGTAAGGAGTGCTGAATGCAAAGCTACCAATAAATGGGTTTTTCCAAGATAGGACAATTGTTGCCAGCTAGTACAGTGAGTGAAGCTACAGCTGGACTCCGGAGAAGCAGCAAGTGAGCTCAAGCTGAGGACAGCTCCTGTAGGACTGTGGACCAAGTGGTTCCTGTCAAGTGAAGAGTGTAGGTACAGAGGGCAGGCCACGTGGGTGCCAGCCACATTCTGGACAGGGGAACGTGTCCCAACAACTCCTGTTTTTATTTACCTTTCCATAGGTGGGCTGGAATTTAAGAGTTACAGAAAATCCAGCCTCCTTATAAAAGAATCTGCTAGTGGGTGAAAATCAGCTGGTCGCGAGGGAATAAAAATTGTTGGCAATCTATTGTTCTAGAACCTCTGGAATAGTGATGCTTAGAAAGCATGATCTACTCATGGAAGAAGCCCTGGAAAGCTCCCCAAGGTTAGAGGTTGGGAAAAACAGAAGGAAGATTTAAGAGAGTTGGACTTTATGTTTAGGAGATTTCTAAGAATTATGGTTTAAAAAAAAAGGTCATGTATCGAGGCTTGGATTTTGCCAACTCCTCTTGTCTACATGAAAGCTAACTAGACATACACTGCCTGGTAAGATGCTTGCTGGAGCATGAGTTATCAAGGAAGCACCATGCTTCTGAGAGAGACAGACAGACAGACAGACAGACAGACAGGTTTTGGGTGAGGAAAGATGGGGTTATTCTGAAGTCCTTTTTCAAGAATGGAGAAACACATTGGGGGCAATCAGTGGATTTCTGAGAGGAAAGGAAATTACAATGAGATTTACTTGGACCCAATGGACTTTAGGGCCATTTTTTTTTCAAAGAAATCAGGTAATAAAAGACACTTAAGATAGGGCATGACACATTTCATTTCTAAAGATAACCGTGCCTAAAATGGTCTGTCATAGTGTTCTATTCAAAGTGCTGGACCACAACAAGATAAGGAACCTGCACCAGAACATGAATCAATACATCATTTCCTTCTTCGAAAAAGTCTATGGGGGTAAAAATGTCCCCTGAATTAACTATGCTCAGTCACATAGCTGATTTACATTCAGGATAATACCCCTTATCTTGCTGGGGACCAGTAACAGGTCTGATTCAGCCAATCTTCGGGTAGTGCATCAGGAGAACGTTTTGAAATTGAGAAAATGTCCGTTTGAGCACCTTGGTGAAGTCAAGAGCCAGGTGGGATGGAAGAGGGCCCCCAAAATTGAGTGAAGCAATACAGTGTAGTCCTTGACAGAGAAAAAAGCATCAGTCCCTGAAGGTCTCTGGCCGCTAGGTCCATAGGCAGGGAAAAAACTCCTGTCTGGGGACACCAGGCTGGTTCAGTTGGTTAAGCGGCTGCCTTTGGCTCAGGTCATGATCCGAGAGTCCTGGGATCAAGCCCCACATCAGGCTCCCTGCTCAGCAGAGAGCCTGCTTCTCCCTCTTCCTCTGCCTGCTGCTCTGCCTACTTGTGGTCTCTATCTCTCTAATAAGTAAATAAAATCTTAAAAAAAATAACAACAAACAAAAAAACTCCTGAGCTAAAATTTATTAAGGGATTCCCAAATCTAGGATTCTTCTAGAATGCTGTGATTTAGGGGAGGACAAAAGAAGGCACGCTCCTATACCAGAGATCTGATGAGGCTAAAGCATCGTGGGAGAGAATCTCCCGGTATAAGTTGTAAGTAGGAGGAGGGCAAATTATGGGCTGTTTTTTTTTTTTTTCCCTCAGAAACTGACAGGTCAACACCCACTTTGGAGCTCATGGTCTGCTGCATCTGGCGACAAGACGGCTGTTAGGGATTGCTAGCCTCCGAGTTCACTATCAGACTAAGTGTGTTTAGCTTCACTCCTATGCCTGACATAACTCTACCCAGAGGAGATGATATCCCCTTGTTTCCTTAAGTTATTGGCACCCACCAAACTGTCCAGTGATCAGAGGACCCTTTTGGTTGTGAGGGTCTTTAAAATGCTGTTAAGATTTTCAGATGAAGCGAGTTGCTGAATCTAGAAGTGACCCGTGTCTACACCCCAACAGAGGGAGGCGTGTACTTCAGGAACCTCACGCAGCTCCATGTAGCATTGCAGAAGGTGATTTTCCAGAGTCCGCGATGGATCTTCCGGGGCATACGACCTGGGTTCCTGACCTTGCCCTTCACAGCTATCGATGCTCTGTTCCTGACTGTTGTCCCAGGGAAAGCAAGATGCAAACTGGCCAGGGACAGACCACTACCCTGAGCACAAGTGATCGGGGTGCGGGTGGCGGTAAAAAAAAAAGTGGGGAGGAGTTCGGAGGATGGGGAAGCAGTCGAACCCTTGATAAAGGAAGACTGCTGGTCAGAAGAAGGATAAGAGGTTGAAAGTCCTGAAAGGAGGGCAAAAGAGGGGAAAGGCTGTGATTGGCAAGGAATCAGGAAATAAAAAGCCTACAGGACTTAAGCTACCAGATTCAGGGTAGGAAGACCCGAGAAAGGGAGCAACATTACCCTATAAGGAATGAAAAGAACAGATTCTATGGGAAAGGAAATTCCTTTTTCTGGGTTGTTGGGGGAGCCGTCTAGGACGGCAGCTTTGTCGAACCTTGGATGCCAAGTGGTGGTGGAAGAATGCAGAGACTGGACTCTTACCTCCCCCGCCTCCCATCCTCGGGGGAGAGGGGGGGGAACAGTTGTGCCTGCCCTCAGGAAGAGAAGAGGGAGAGGGACATGAGGTCTAGCTTAAAAGAAGGAGATCTAGAATAGTTGGGGGTTCTCAGATAAAATGGAAATGGGGACATTTAGACCTGGTTTTCTTTTATATCCGTGGGGGTGAGAGTAACCGACACCCAGTAATCATCACCACTTAGAGGTAACTTAGGTAAAAGGAAGAGAACGATAATCCTTAAGGTCTCTCTGGTAGGAACAGCAAGAGCTTTGGCTGACTGAGAGATGTGGGGTGGGGGTGACAGGGAAGAACACACATCTCCTTCCCCTTTCCCTTCCGGTTCAGGGCCTGAAATACACACACAAAAAATCTAGAAATGGCCGTTGCTGGTCTTCTGGTGTCAGCCCCAGGGAGGAAGGGGCCAAGCCTTTGCTTGCTTAGGAAACCACCCAATGGGACAAATTAGGTTGTTTTTTTTTCCTTAAAAACTCTAAACAGGAGAACATCTGTCACCAATATGTGAGCTGGTCAGTAGCATTTCATTTCATCTTGATTAGAAGTGCTTTATAATGACTTCAAGAGAAATGGCATAGGAGGAGAAAACAAAATTTTTGCAATCAATATTTCAAAGATTTGTTATTTTAAAAAAATACTTTATTTATTTATTTGGCAGAGAGAGAGCACAAGCAGGGGGAGCAAGGGAAGGAGAAGCAGATTTCCTACCGAGCAGGGACCCGATGCTAGCTAGACTCGATCTCAGAACCCTGAGATCAGGACCCAAGCCAAAGGCAGATGATTAACCAACTGAGCCACCCAGGCACTCGGATGTGTCAAAGATTTAAAATACGTTCTAACTCTCCTTCCCTTTTGTTTTCATCATCAAAGGACACTTAACAGTAGAAAACAAAACGTTGTAGAATTGCTCAACTATAGTTTTTTTTTTAAAGATTTTATTTTATTTTATTTATAGTTTTGAACTAAGCCTGTCTTTAAGTGTTAATAAAACTTTTTTTCCCTTAGTTCTGCACTCAGCTGTGTTTTTAGTTGCCCAGTAAATACCCAGCTCTTATCTAGATCCTGAAGTTCTCAGACCGGGTAACAGGTTAATGGATTAAGTTTCGAAACTGTGTTTTCACATGTGTTTTAGCAGTCCACATTGCTATTGTGTTTTCACAATGTGTTTTAGCAGTCCACATTACTGTAACTGCATAGTTTAATCAGCTAATCACCAAAAGAGGGTGTTATGGATCATTGGAATGACCAGAGCCCAGGGTAAGGGGGAGCCCTGAGGATTTTACAACTCTGTCCCCATTTTGGCATAAGCTTTGCTAGTTTAACAAGTAGGATTTTCCAAGTCTAAAAATAGATGGCAGCTATAAATAAATAAGAATGTAAACTCCTCAATTTAACATTATGTTTTCTTTAAAATGCTAAACATCTTTCCCTATTTGGAGAGGGGCCCCTTGAGTTCTAGGAAGGGTAAGCTAAAAAACCTCAAAGGGATTATGAAGTAAATATTTAAATGGGGGATGGGCAAAAATGGGTGAAGGGGCATGGGAGACACAGGCTCCCAGTCATGGAATGAATAAGTCACAGGAATAAAAGGCACAGCGTGGGGAATATAGCCAAGGATATTGTAATGGCGTTGTATGGGGACAGATGGGACTCGTGGTGACCATACCATAACGCAGAGGGTTAAATCACTATGTTGAACACCTCAAACTAGTTTGACATTGTGTGTCAACTATACTCAAATTTAAAAAAATGTTTTTAAGCACCATTTACACTTACTGAAATGTGCCACATGATCTGGTGTTCAGGCTAGCAGCCTCAAGCCAATGTCCAAAAAACCACAGCGATATTTCTATTTTTCTTTTTTACTTACTATTTTGTCCAGTCTTCTAGTGTTAAAGATTAAGGAATGATAATGGAGAAGAATAATCCTTGATTTCTGCGTGATTGTAGGGTTTTTGGACTTGTGGAAACAAATTCTAGGGAAATATTTCTAACCATTTTCAGTAGACATAAAACTCTTATTGTGATTTCTCTAATAAAAAGAGGAGGTAATATTAACCTCACTTATCTGAAAAACAGACCTAAGAATGTATTAGTGTGTTTAGAGTTCTTCTACCAGTTTATTTGGAATTACAGGTGTACAAGTTCAGTATTTATTTTGGCTGTAATTTCATGGGCAGACCAGGGATGTAGGAAAAAAACAAACAAACAAACCCTGAAACAGGGCCTTCTTTTGCTAAGTAAGATTTTTCCATTTTAAAACCACCTATGTACTAAAAAAGGAGAAAACCAGAGTATGCCAATTTCAAACACATGGACTGTTAAAAAAAATATTTTGGTATCAAACAGAAAGTGTTCATTTAAAATATAAGTAAAATGAATCTCCATTTTAGTTATGACACCATGCTTGTGAAGACTCATTTTAGAGAGAGGTTCTTCCTGGACGCCGGGGTGGCTCAGTCGGGTAAGCGTCTGCCTTCGGCTCAGGTCATGATCCCAGGGTCCTGGGATTGAGCCCCACCTCGGGCTCTTTGCTCAGCGGGGAATCTGCTTCTCTCTCTGCCCCTTCTCCTGCTCGTGCTCTCCGTCTCTCCCTGACAAATAAATAAAATCTTAAAAAGAAAGAAAGAGGTCCTCCACACACGGGTGGTATTATATGAGGCAATCGAACACTGAGCCTTAGATGTAAAATGAAAGCCATGTAGTTAACTGTAGGAATCCTGGAGTTAAAAAACAAAATAAACATGGCTGTGTTCTCACAGACCAAGGCAGAGTGATAGGACTCCCACAAGATGGTTTCATTTTACCCTCATGTTACTCATTCAACTGCCTTAGAGGAAGTAGCTTGGCCATTATGATAGATAGTGGAAGGTTTCTTTGCAATATCTGTACCTGGTCAATTTTTAAACCTAGCTCGAGTAGTTTCTACAGTAGTAGCCAGCAATATCGTTTCTGGAAAGGGAAACTTTCAGGTAGAGTCTTGAATTAGACCTGCTGGATCCCAAAGCCATTCAAGACCACTGACTCCCTTTCTGTTTTGCCTGCCCTGCTCCCGACCTCCCCTCCAGCTCTATTGACATAATTGATACCTAATACTGTGTAAGTTTAAGGTGTGTGTGTTGATTTCACACGTGTATATTGCAAAACAATTACCACAGCGGTGTTAACACCACATGTACTTACCATCTGGGGGGAGATGAGAATATTTAAGATCTACTCTCCCAGCAACTATCAAGTATATAATACAGTTTCTTTTTTTTTTTATAATACAGTTTCTTTAACTATGATCACTGTGCTGTGCATTAGATCTCCATAATGTATTCATCTTATACCTGAAAGTTTCTACCCTCTCACCAACATCTTCCTGTTTCCCCTCCCACCCCCCTCCAGCCCCTTGCAACTACCATTTCACTCTCTGCTTCTGTGAATTCAACTTTTTAGATGCTACATGAAAGTAAGATCATACGGTGTTTGTCTTTCTCTTTCTGACTCATTTCACTTAGCAGAGCACCTTCAAGGTCCATTCGTATTACCCGAATTGGCAGGATTTCCTTCTTCTTGAGGCTGAACAACATTCCATTATGTATATGTGCCACATCTTTACCCATTCATTCAAACCCGTTTCATATGTTTTCATGTCACTAATTAGCACCTTTTTCATTTCAGCACTTCTTGTGAGGCAGGTCTAGCACTGATAACTTGTTCAGCTTTTGTATGCCTGGGAATATCTTCACCCGTCCATCATTTCTGAAGGACAACTTTGCTGGAAAGAGTACTCTTGACTGGCAGTTTTATTCTTTCAGTGCTCTGAGTAGATCACCCCGCTCTCTCCTTGCCTGTAAGGTTCTGCTGCAAAATCCACTGATAGACTTAGGGGAGTTCCCTTGTAAGTTACAAACTTACTTTCTCTTGCTACGTTAGGATTACTTGCCTTTAAAAAAAAAGATTTATTTATTTATTTGACACACAGTGAGAGACAGCAAGAGACAGCAAGAGACAGCGAGAGAGGGAACACAAGCAGGTGAGTGGCAGAGGGAGAAGCAGGCTTCCCACCAAGCAGGGAGCCCAATGTGGGGCTCAATCCCAGGATCCCGGGATTGTGACCTGAGCGGAAGGCAGATGCTTAACCAACTGAGCCACCCAGGAGTCCCATGGATTCCTTGTCTTTTGACAGTTTTACTATAAACACATCTTTAGAGACGCTATCTTTGAGTTTTTTGGGGATCTATGAACCTCGTGAACATGGGTGTCCAAATCTCTCTCTAGACTTGGGACGTTCTCGGCCAATATTTCTTGAAATAAAAGCTTTCTGTCTCTTTCTCAGACTCTAATAATTCACAGATTGTTTCCTCTGATGCTGTCCCGAAGATCACCCATATAAGCTTCTTCACTCTTTCTCATTCTTTTGTCCTTTGTTCTTCTCTGATGAGATCATTTTAAAGGTCCTGGCTTCTTCTTCTCTTGTTTTTTAAAAGATCTATTTATTTATTTTAGGGTAGAGGGGCAGAGGCAGAAGGAGAGAGAATCTCAAGCAAACAACCCACTGAGCAGGGCGCCTGAGATCATGACCAGAGCCTACATCAAGAGTTGGATGTCTAACCAGCTGAGCCACCCGTGCGCCCCATCAAAGGTCCTGGTTTCTATTTCACAGATTAGTTCTTCTGCTTGATCCATTCTGCCAGCAATGCTCTGCTGCATTCTTCACTTCATTCATTGTATTCTTCAATGCCAGAATTTGTGTTTCCTTCAAAATTTCTGTTTAACTTCTTGTTTTGTTCTCGTATGGTTTTCCTGACATCATTGAGTTGTCTTTCAGTTTTATTGTAGCTCATTAAGCTTCCTTAACACGGCTATTTTGAATTCTTGAGGAGGTAATCTGCAGAGCTCCAAGTCTTTGACACGGGTTACTGGAAGATTGTTGGGATCCTTTGTTGGTGTCATGTTTCCTTTGTTTTTCCTGTTCTCTCAAGTCTTGCATCTGAAGTAGCAGTCATCGCCAACCACCTTTACTGGCCGACTCTGGGAGAGAGCGAACTTCCATGGGGCCTTCCCCAACTTCCTATGGATAGCCTTGCTTCACACTCCTTGCTCCCCTTTGTGGCAGATTTCTGAAGCTTGTATGCCTTCTCTCCCTCATGCGACACACCAGGCCGGGTGCTAACAGCTCCCTTTTGCTCTCTCAAGGCTGGTGCTGAAGCTCAAGTCCATGGTCCCCAAGGGGCCCACAGATTCTGGATGGCTTTCTGGTCATCTGCAAAAGCTGGCTCTCATCACCTATCAGGAGAATGCCCAGGGACCCAGCTAGAGGATAAAGGAGTGTGTGGTTTAGATGTGCAAGGCGTGGAGAGTACCTGTGGGCTAGATGGGGCAATGGCGGGGGGAGAATCCATGAGCTAAGTGTCCCTCGTGCCTTGCTGGCGGGCTTCTGGATAGAGCCTGCAATGCAGCCAGTAGGATTCCTGTCTTTTAAAACCCATCTAGGAATCCTACCTGCACACTCCCTCCCTTTCCCCACCCCCAGTCATGCGGCTCAGGAGCCAGGACTCCGGCAGGGCGAGAGAGAAATGGGCCTCTTTGGCGGGTCCTGTACTGCTGGGGAAGCCAGGTGCCCACTCATAGGCTCTCACTTTTTCCCACTGAAGAAACCATGTGCAAGGAGGTCTCTCTTGGCACTAAGCCAAGCCACCTTAAAGAAGGTGGGACATGAGTCAAGTCAAACTGTTCTGAGCCGCTCCAAGGCATCTGAACTTGTATCTGTTTAGCTCCAAAAGCATGCCAGAACTTCTCAGCTGGACCCCTGGACATGCACCAAGGACCATCCTCTCTAATCTGTGGACAACTGTCTAAGGCAGCGTTCTCCAGGGGCTCTCAGACCGCAGCTGGGAGGGGCTGGGGCCCATTAGGGGACCAAGGTTCATCTGTTTGTTGCCTAAAGCCCGGGTGGGTGAGATTCCTCCCCAGGCCCCTTGGCACACACTGCTGGATTCCGCAGCTCCCAGAGGCACGTTTGTCCATGGACAGATACCACATTGTTGGGGGGGTTGTATACAAACAAGGCACATCTTATTTGGTCATCTTGCTGATGTGCTGACCCCTTCTAATACCAAAGTACCGGTACACTAAGGTAGCTACAGAGATATCATCTGTGGCAGGTTTTGGTGAATCTGAGACAGATGAGCGGAAAACAGAGGATCTCTATTAACCAGAGCTTCTCATGAGCCCTGAGAAGAATTTAATCGGTGGCAGTCTTCCAGGGAGACAATCTTGGAAAAATAAACATTGGGAATCAGGCTCGGCCCTGTTACTATTTAACTTATTCTTGTGCTCTTAATGGAAGGCAAAATGAACAGTCCAGTTTTCTTTTATAACAACTTCTGTTTAACATGGAATGGGGCTAACGGTGAACATAGTTTTCGGAGCTCAATGACATCACATTCCTAGTCACAAGCTACAAGCATGAAAACTCGCACGCTAGCGGAAATCCTCCACTGTGTCTGAGAACAGAAATATCTTACTTTTTCGATGAAGAAACTCTGCAACCAAAGCTGCCACGTGGACATAACACATTGCTGCCTGAAAGAGGAGGACAAAAAAAAGAACAGTCAGCCTGCGTTCCAGGGTTTTTGTAGGACTGTGCTCAGGACAAAGTCTTAGGTCCTCACCTCTGAAAAATCTCCATTTTTTATGTGAATCTTGGCCATGCTATCAAGCCAGGTTTTCCTGAGCTCCGGAGTGCTTGCATAGGACTTGGCTAAGCTATACTGGAGATCAATGAGCATTTCTGGATCTTTCTCATGCTCCTTCATTTGAGCAGTGGCCATGAGAACGGTACGGATTCTCTTGGTCAAGTCTTTGACTTCTGCAGGAAAAGCAGTTGCCTGATTTCAAAACAAACAAAAAAGACATGTTCATTAACATTATTAATGTGCTCTAAGCCTTGGCATCCAATCCTGGGAATAACATGATTTATATTCCTTGGGACAGTTCTTGGTATTTGGTTCTTGGTATATTACATATCTAAAGAGTATTTTATTTTACTTTACTTTATTTTATTTCATTGTATTTTAAAGTAAGCTCCAAGCACAGGATGGAGCCCAACACAGGGCTTGAACTCATGACCCTGAGATCGAGACCTGGGCTGAGATCATGAGCCAGATACTTAACCAACGGAGCCACCCAGGCGCTCCTGAAGAGCTTTAAATTAATTCTTTTTAAAGGCTCTACCTTGATGGCAGTATACTCACAATACATAAAAGCACGGCTTCTGGAGCCAGACTACCTGGCTCTGAACTCTAGCTAGTCCTCTGTAAATCCCATGGCCATGAGAATTATTGGCCGTTATCATGGAATTTTAGTTACAAGAGTAACTAAAAATGGACAGCTTACTATGGATCAAGCAACGGTCTGAGTGCCTTACATCTTTTATTTTTCCAGCAACCCTATGAAATAAGTACTGTTGTAATTCATTTAACCAATAGGAAAACGGAGGAACGCCACAGTTAAATAGTTCAACCAAAGTGTCACAGCTGGTTAAGTGGCAGGGACAGGATTGACACCCAGACATCCTGGCCCCAGAGCTAGTGATCTCAGCCACTCTTCCTTATGGAAAAGCATACCTATCCCGTCCGCCGATTACCACATACACTCAGGTAGAATCCATACATTTCCACTTCTCCAACTAAAAGGCTGTGAAGCACAGGACATTCTCTAAAGAATTTACTAGCTTCTCTTGGAGTGTTGTTTTGTTCTCCAAACCTCCTAAATTAGTTTCCTCTTTATCCTGGCCACTATTAAGAAAGTACTATCACTTCCTCTTAACACAAGTGGACTGATCACAATTATCAGTAGGATTCAGAGATGAGTGAGGGACAAGTTACAGGGGTTAGGGAGCTTTCCAAGGTGAATATAACCAAATGTGGAGGAAACAGTTCTTTTTTTTTTCTTTTTTCCAATTTATTTATTTTCAGAAAAACGGAGGAAACAGTTCTTAAAAGTGCTTTCTTAATCCCTTTAAAAATAATAAGTATGGCTAGTAAGGTTCCTTCTTTTTTTTTTAACTTTTATTTAAATTCGATTAGCCAACATACAGTACATCCTTAGTTTCACATTAAAGCTCCTTCTCAAACCCCAGTAGCAATTTCATTTACTGGGGTAAAGGCATACCTTGATGACCTTATTGGTGATGACAGCCCTACAAGAATAAAACTAAGAAATGGGTCATGACAAAGAGTTCTTATCAAGGTCAGCCACAGTGGACCTTGTTTACTTTGAAAAAGATGCTAATCCAATTTTTATATAACACAGAATTAAGAATGGTAATGACCAACAAAAATAAATTTCAGGGTAGAAGATCCTTAATGACAAAAATTGTTTCCATGCTCGTGGGATTAGTTGGAGCATACACTGATCTCTCAGGGAACCAGTAAAACTGGCTGAAAAGCAAACTTTCCCAGCCTGAGAAGCACTAGCACTGTTTTTTTTTTTTGTTTTGTTTTTTGGTTTTTTTTTTTCAGTCTAAGAAACATTCTTATGGGAATAATTTTTTTTCTTTGGTACATAGATTCTACATGTCCCAAACATCAAGTATGCTGTGACTGGGAGTTTTTTTTCCTTCCTTTTTTTTTTTAACACAATATTGTTAAATTATCCTGGAGGATGACCTTTCCCAAGAATGGGGATGATCCCTCTGGGAGAGAAAGCCTTCTACTGGCAAAAGATTCTTCTTCCCTTGAACACATGCATCACTGAAGATCAGGACCTGTTCTCTGTGCAACAAGACAAACGTATTTTTAACAATGTTGTAGGTTGAGCATATATGGATAAGAAAGAGGGATGGTGGTCAGGGTCTTGGGCTTGGCCTCAGCCACCTGGTATGTAAGAACAACAGGGTTAGGCTAGGGTTTGCCTATGTACCTAGGGCAAGCTGTAATCAGTGAACAGAGGATTCCTGAAACCCAGTGCACCAGTAATCAAAATCATAGATGATAATAACTCTCAAAAAAAGAAGTTTAGAAATCAAGCTCAGAAAAAAATTCCAATCCTACTAGCTATAATAACTACGTGTAACAAAGTATAGTAATTTCTCCAGCCAGCCAGATGATTTTGAAGATGCTCTATGTACCAGGCCGTGTTCTGGGCGCTGGAGAGACGGGGCCACACAAGGCAAAGCCCACGTCTTATACACTCGACACTATCAAGAGTTGTGAATCCCATGAGAGCATATCTAGAGCAGTATGAACTTTTCTGACTCAGAAGGTGGTTCTAGTTTACTCCTTGGAGTGAGAACATACCTTCATAGGTCTGTCACTGTTGGCAAAATTATTAATAATGAATAGAGACTCCTGAAATCGCGACCCTCCGCTTAGCGCGACATCGGCTATCAGCTGGCTCACGGCGATTATGATCTGTGGGAAGAAGCACACACGGTTTTTCGAATATCTTTTGAACAAATGCTGCTGATTTCCATCATTGTGGAAGCCCCTAAGCACACGAATGAAATGTTCTTTTTTAAAATTGCCTCACTGGGTGCCCTGGTGGCTCAGTCAGTTAAGCATCTGCCTTTGGCTCAAGTCAGGATCCCAGGCTTCTGGGATTGAATCCCACATCGGGCTCCTGCTTTCCCCCGCCCCCGACTTGTATTCTCATGCTCTCAGTCAAATAAAATCTTTTAAATAAAATAAAATCTTGTAAAAAGAAAAAGAAAAGGGGCGCTTGGGTGGCTCAGTTGGATAGGCGTCTGCCTTCGGCTCAGGTCATGATCCCGGAGTCCTGGGATCGAGACCCGCATCGGGCTCCCTGCTCTTCGGAGAGCCTGGTTCTCCCTCTCCCCGTGCTTGTGTTCCCTCTCTCGTTGTGTCTCTCTCTGTCAAATAAATAAAATCTTTTTAAAAAAAGAAAAAGAAATAAAAATGCTACACCATTCCACCGTAATCTGTTTTCTTCATACGTGAGGGGTTTTAATTCTTCTAGAGGAAGAGCAACTTGTCCCAAGGGCAAAGTTTATTTAGCCTTTTCTTGGTTAGATGCGAATGACTGTTCACAACTCTTAGCACAGTTAGATCTAAAACGATTTGCAAGATCATGATCTGAGACAACGGTGGTGGGATCTCTGCTTCGACTCTGCCGGCTAGGTCGTTGCCATGGCAAAGCTGGAAATAGATGACATTTTTCTTGGGTAGTTTATCAGTGCCTTTCGCTAGTCGATTTCAGGGTGCTGGACTCACAGTGGCGGCCCCTCAGCTCCCTTCCTGGTTTCTGACTCTGCTCTCTCCAGTTCTGACGGCAGGACACGTAAAGGCCTTAGGGGGTGGTCTGAAACTCAGGTTCCCTTGGATGATCGCCTACGTGATTCACACTCTGGTGCTGATGGCCGGGGGCTTTATCCCCACTTGCGGGAAGCAGGGTTTGGTGGGAGCTGCAAGCACAGGCTCTAGAGTCAAACTGCCTTACATTCAGCTTTTGGCTTTATTGATTATTCATTGTATGGCTTGGGGAAAGTTATTTCACCCTCCTGTGCCTCACTGTTCTCATTAGTCATATGGGGAGGATAACAATACCTGCCTGATAGCGTGGTTAAGAGAGTGAAAGAGAGCCTAATCACAAGACCAGTTAGCCCTTTTCTGAGCACTTACTATGGGCCGGAGATGGTTTGAAGTCTCCACATTTATTAATGCGTTTATATTTCAATAAATGACTTGAGAGAACGGATGCTCTGACCCTGAAGAACAGACCTTAATGGGGAATTTCAGGCATACGGGCGTGTTCACTGTGCAAGTGTTTTTTAGGGAAGGCAGTCTTTAAATGGCGCCTCATAAAAGCAAATAGCAAAAGCCCCAACAGGTAATGCTGGCCCTCATATCCCAAAGTAACTATGTAGCAGATTTTATAGAAAGCGTCTACCCCTATCAGATTTTCCCATTCCCAATGATGTTTCTAGAAAGCTGCAGATGGTTGCTTCCCCATTTCTTTTTTTTTTTTAAGATTTTATTTATTTGACAGAGAGAGACACAGTGAGAGAGGGAACACAAGCAGAGGGAGTGGGAGAGGGAGAAGCAGGCTTCCTACCGAGCAGGGAGCCTGACATGGGGGCCTGATGCCAGGACTCCGGGATCATGACCTGAGCCGAAGGCAGACGTTTAATGACTAAGCCACCCAGGTGCCCCTGCTTTTCCATTTCTAACCCAGTCTCCAACAAACAACTCCAATGGAACAGACTGTGGCAGGGAAGAAGTCGGAAATACGACCAAGGATCTCCCAGAGGGCAAAGATGCCTAGTGAGTCGAGAAGGCCCATCTGTGGTTTGGCTCAGAGCAGTTTCATCCAACGAGCAAAAGAAATGTAAACAATGACAACTCTCATACGCTGAGTGTCCCTTACACACATGCTAGGCATGGTGCCTGGCACTACACACACTTTCTGTTGGACCCTCACAGTAACCCTGCAGGGCGAACCACACCTGCCTCGTTTTACAGATGAGGCAGAGAGTTGAAGACAAATTGAGTCCCTTGCCTAGGGCCACACAGTAAGTAAGTAGCTGAACTGGGATTTAAACCAGGTGTGAGGGGTTGGGGGTGGCGGCGCCTGGGTGGCTCAGTCGGTGAAGCATCTGCCTTTGGCTCAGGTCATGCTCCTGGGGTCCTGGGACTGAGGCCCATGTCCTGCTCCCTGCTCAGCGGGGAGTCTGCTTCTCCCTCTGCCCCTCCCCCTGCTCGGGCTTTCTCTCTCCACCCCCCAATAAATAAATAAAATCTTTAAAAAAACTAAACCCAGGTAGGTCTGATTCCAAAGTTTGGGCTTGCCACAAACCTGGAGCCGTCTCTCAGTTTTCACTAACTGGGCACGCTGGAACATGAAAAAACAAGCTAAATTACTTGTTACGGTAACAGCCGGTTGTCTAACCAGCTGTGCCGTCTAACAGAGATTTTGTCTGGTACTTCATCGTTTCTTTTAATCCTCACGAAACCCCGATGACGTAGGCACAGATATTTGCCCCTAGTCTACATGTGAAGAAGTGGAGGCGTTAAGACTATGGAAGCTGCTCAAGGTCACATGGTAAGTGGTACTCCTGGAGCCTGAACTAGAGCCTGTGCCCTTGACCTCTGCGCTCTAGAGCAGGGCTGTCCAACAGAAGTAGGATGTGAGCCCCAAAGGCAATTTTAAATTGTCCCATAGCCACATCAAAAACGAAAAAGATACGGGTGAAATTTAATAAATTTAACTTAACTCAACTCTGTCCCAAATATCACTTCAATGTACAGTCAATATAAAATAATTGAGATAGTTTACTTTTTTGTACTTGGTCTTCAAAAGCCAATGTGTATTGCGTATTTACAACACATCTCAATTTGGCCTAGCCGAGTTTCAAGCGCTAACTGGCCCTATGTGGCTAAGGGCTATTGTATCGGACCGAGTATCTAAAGGTATTGATACTTGATACTTTTTTAGAGGCTAAAGACTGAACAGAGGAAAGAACAGGAGTGGGCTGCCTGGGTGGCTCAGTCGATTAAGCGTCTGCCTTTGGCTCTGGTCATGATCCCAGGGTCCTGGGATCGAGCCCCACGTCAGGCTCCCTGCTCTTCCCTCTCCCTCTGCCCCTCACTCCCCACCCCCCAACTTCAAGCTCCAACTTTCTTTCTCTCTCAAATAAATGAAGTCTTAAAAAAAAAAAAAGAAAGAAAAAGAAAAAGAAAGAACGGGAGCTTTGATTTTCACAGACCTGCAGATGTGTCCTCAAAAAGGTTTTCCTTTTGGTATACTCAAAGTTGTTTCTCATCAGAAGGTACAAAAGTGCAGATGCTTCGTTCCTGGTTGAGCTAATCTTCGAGGTGCAGCACTTTAAAACCTCATAGCAAAATGCAGCACACATGTTCACCCTTCCTTTGAAAAAGGCTGAAGGGAACTAAAGAACAGGAAAAACATAAGTAAGTATCTGAAAACCCAATCACAAAAATCAATCCATTATCACATGCCTATTATATTCTCGCTCAAAACTGTATTGGCTGCTGGTGCACCTGGATGGCTCAGTCGGTTAAGCGTCTGCCTTTGGCTCGGGTCATGATCCCGGGGTCATGGGATCAAGCCCCGCATTGGGTTTGTGCTTCTCCCTCTCCCTCTGCCTCCCCCCACCACCCCTGCTCATACTCTCTCTCTCGCAAATAAATAAAATCTTAAAAAAAAAATAACAGGCGAATTCAAGTCCATACACAGGTCACTACAAAAATGTGCGACACTGATTATAAACGCAACAGATCCAAGAAGAGCTCACGATGCTCTGGAAAAGGTGAGTAGGTTGTTGATAACAGGTATTAAATTAATGAATGGCTTAGATGATGAATGACTGATGGGTGCCAGTTTGGGCTTTGAAAACAGAAGGACTATCTGCATTGCTTACACTTTCGCTTTATGTTTAAACTGTATTTGAACAGTTGCTTATAGTCTGAACTCCCAAACACTGAGAAAATTATAGTGGGAATCTATCCATCAAGTAAAGTTGATCTTTTAACAAGCAGACGCGCATGCATCTTCTACTCATAAATAGTGTCGAGTAAACTGTATTTTGGCATTAGAAAGAGAGTGCAAAAGTGATGCAAATCTTCCAAATTGCCAAGTGGCTGTTACTCTGAAAATGTATTCATTCTGCTTTGTGGAAGATCAACTGTCCATATAACAGGCTGGTTACAATCTCCCATGCCTCCATGGCGAGGCAAGCAAGTGGTAAGTTCCTTCAAGGATACACAATGGAGTTTTTTAGGAAGTGTGAAGCTAGAGGGCCACCCTTTCAAAATCATTCCTTGGGAATCTTAAGTTTAAACCCATGTTATGGGAACTGCGCCCCCCCCTTCTTTAAAGTAACCTCTGCAGCTAGTGTGGGGCTCAAACTCTTGACCTCAAGATCAAGAGTCACATGCTCCACTGACGAAGCCAGTCAGGCGTCCCAGGAATCTACTCCTTTTATCACCTCAACACCAAATACAAATGCTGTGCAGATAATGAATGTTTAATGAACTTGCTGATTGGCAACTGGGAACTCTCAATAGTCCCAGCAGATGAGACTAAATCTTGCTGGGCAAGATACTCTAGTATGAAAATAAAGGTGTGAGGAAGGGCATGGGAATAGTGTAGTTAATCCGCCACACTTAGCCTCTACCATACTTCTCTGAGGGGACAATGGCCAAAATCATCAATGACCTTATTGTCAATCCCAATGGACTCCCTTTCCCCCATTCTTACTACACCACTCCATACCTCTTAATACTGCTAAAACTTTTTTCTCCTTTGGCTTCCATGATATCCCTCTTTTTTACCTTTCTTCCCACTTCTGTGACTGCTGCTCCCCTCTCATCTCCACAGATTTCTTTTCTAGCCCTTTCTAGGTTGTTTTTCTTGACTGTATTGCTCTTGACCTTTTTTTTGTTGTTGTTTGTTCTCCCTCTACATACTCTCCAGGGGAAATAAAACCACTCCCATGGCTTCAATTACCACTCATATGCTGATGATCTCCCTAGTTCACTATGCTCCAGTTAAACTGGGCCTTTCAGTTCCCAGAATTTTCAGTTTTTTCCCAAATCTGGGCCTTTGCATATGCATGCCCTTCTCCCTAGAGTGTTCTTCCTTGGGCTTTTCAAACAGTTGGCCCTTTTTCATATTTCAGGTCTCATTTTAAAAGGGACAAGCCTATTTAAGTAAGATATCTGTGGAGCACCTAGGTGGCTCAGTCGGTCAAACTCTTGATTTGGGCTTAGGTCATGATCTCAGGGTTCTGAGATTGAGGCTCATGTCTGGCTCCACACTGGGCATACAGTCTGCTTAAGATTTTCTCTCTCCCTCTTCCTCTGTCCTCCCCACCCCCATCCTGCTTGTACATGCACGTGCGCTCTATAAAAAAAATAAAATAAGGTAAGGTATCTCTTACAAATCATTATTCTCTATCTTAGCACCTTGGTTCCTTCCTAAAACTTATAATTACTATCTTATTTACTCATTTATTTTCTTTCCCCCAACCCCACTAGACTAGAAGCTTAGCGAGGGCAGAGACTATGTTTCTTTTGTATCCCCAGCACTGTATCTCTAGTACCTAGTACAGTGCCAGAGAGAGAAATGGTGTTCAATAAATACAGGATGGATGGATGTATGTATGGATGTATGGATGGGTGGATGGATGGTAGATAGATGGATGGATGGATGGATGATGGATGGATGGATGCGTGGGTAGATGGATGGATGGGTGGGTGGATGGACGGTGGATGGATGGATGGACAGTGGATGGATGGATGGATGGATAGATGGATGGGTGGGTGAGTGGATGGATGGGTGGGTGGATGGATAGATGGTGGACAGATGGATGGGTGTGTGGATGGATGGATGGATGGATGGATAGATGGATGGATGGGTGGCTGGGTGGATGGCTGGCTGGCTAGATGGATAGATGGTGGATGGATAGATGGATGGATGGATGGGTGGGTGGGTGGATGGATGGATGACTCCAAATCTAGTTTTCTAACCCAAATCTCTCTCTAGAGCAAAGATCTATATATCCAACAGCTAATCCTAACTGCTCTAACTGGATGTCCTAAAGGCACCTTAAATTCAACAGGTCCACAAAATAGAACTCATTAACTTTTATCATCTCTTACCTAACTTATTATAGTAAGTCTTTTTCCTGCCTTTATTATTGCCACCAATCTACCTTCCACACTACTTTTGAGAGTTTTCCCCGCCTGCACCAATCTGCTTTTAATACAAATCTAATTGTGTTGGTTCCATGCTCCCTGAGGGCTAAAAGATGAAGTCTAACTCCTAAGATAATTACATAATCATCTGGTCCCCCTGACCTCTTCAGTTTCATCTCTCACTCAGTCCATACTAAGTTCTACCTCTACTGCAATGGAGAAACTTTTGCTAAATTTGGACATTTTCCCTCCTCCTCCCCACACTCAGTTCCCTGTATAGACTTGTTTTATTCTAGTGGTATTTGTGGATATGCGTGCATATACAGGTGTATGTTTCCCTCTACTGTACAATAAACCCTTGGACTGTATCCCTGACACAGTGTCTAAAACCAGGAAGTTCCTACCTGAAAACTGTTTGGTTGGTGAATTATTTCTGGTTCCATGCTCCCTGAGGGCTAAAAGATGAAGTCTAACTCCTAAGATAATTACATAATCATCTGGTCCCCCTGACCTCTTCAGTTTCATCTCTCGCTCAGTCCATACTAAGTTCTATCTCTACTGCAATGGAGAAACTTTTGCTTTCTTTCCCTTAGTTGCTTATAACATGCTTGTATTGAATTCAGTTCTCCAAATACTTCTTTATTCAAAAATTATATTAAGGAGGGATGCCTGGGTGGCTCAGTGGGTTAACTGTCCACCTTTGACTCTCCTGGGATCAAGTCCCACATCGGGCTCCTTGCTCAGTCAGGAGCCTGCTTCTCCTGCTTCCTCTGCCCCTCTCTTCCTCTGCTTCTCTCTTACTTGTTCTGCTTTTCCTTCTCCAAAATAAATAAATAATCTTAAAAAAATTATATTGGGGTGCCTGGGTGGTTCAGTCGGTTAAGTGTCTGCCTTTGGCTCAGGTCATAATCCTGGGGTCCTGGGATTGAGCCCCGCATCGGGCTCCCTACTCAACGGGGTGTTGCCTCTCCCTCTGCCCCTCTGCTCGTGCTCTCTCTCTCCAATAAATAAATATAATCTTAATTTAGAAAAAATAAAAAAATTATATTAAGGAGTGGCCATTAACAAACAACCTTCAACTCCACCCAAGTTCTGTATCGAGTAAATGCAATAAGCCAGCAGACAAATAGTGATGACAAAAAAGTTCTCCAGGCCCAGCTATTCCACTACACAAATCAATTAATTGAATTTCTGTGTCTTGTTGGAGTTTCATCCTTGCGTAGAGGCCTTGACGTAGCTTTCCATAACTGCAACTCCCTCCTGGCTTATGATGCCCTTTATTACGTTTAAAAGCCATCAAAAACAGATCAGGAATAAATTTTGGCCATCTGTTTGAATCCAATTTATTCCTAAAAGCCTGGGCTGAGGTTTGCGTCGAGATGAGGTAAGCAGCCTGAACATTTGGAGCCTGCAGACACAATTAGCTTCGAAAGGCAGAAATCATTCGCCTGAACTCGTACTAGTGCCTACCGTTCGCAGGCTATGATGGGAGACCCCGGGGTTAGACAACCTGGTCTCTGCTTGCCAGGGGCTCATACAGGAGCACGTGGATTAAGTTCTATAACCTCGGCATGAGAATACTTTGAGAAGAAGCAATCTAGAAAAAAACCCGGCAAAGCTGGTCATCTGAAAATGAGAATTTCCTAGGAGCCTGTGGGAAAGGGGAAGGAAAGGCGATGTGAAATAGAAAGCATGTTCAGACTTTACAGGGTTCTCGTCGGGCCGTCTTTGTGTGTGCTGCCGTTCTACATCCGTACTTACAAAGGCCCTACTTCATAGCTTCGTGAACTGAGGTTCGAGGACGTCACTCCAGGGCCCTGCGGTGCCCTCTTTCCTGCCTGCCACGGAGGGAGACCCACGAGCAGCTCAAAAGAGGTCCTTACCTTACTGATGAAGGCTCGCAGGGAGGCAAAAACATGTTTCAGCGACGCTTCGGACTGTCCATTTTTAAGGAATGCCAGATGGATATCAAATACTTTTTTCATTAGTGGGTTGTGGCCATCGTTATTTAACAGTTGACTCTATAAAACATTTTAAAAAAATACATTTTGGGGGCACTTGGGTGGCGCAGTTGGGGAAACATCTGCCTTTGGCTCAGGTCATGATCTCAGGGCTGTGAGGCTGAGCCCCACATCGGCTCCCTGCTAGGCGTGGAGTCTGCTTAAGATTCTCTCTCTTCCCCTCCCTCTGTCCCCTCCCCTGTTCTCTCTCTCTCTCTCTCAAAAAAAGTAAACCTGGAGGGCCAAAGCAATTAACTGCATTACACAGAGAAGAGGGAAGAAAATGACTGATTTTAACTCAGGGGGAAGCAAGCACAATTTTCTACTTTTGAGTTCTCCTGCTAATATTACATTATGGGACAGTTACGTCATTTTCACTCTTCAGAGCACTGTCCTATTATCTCATCTTACTCCCTCGACAATCTTGCAAGATCATGGTTTTTACATTCTTCTTTTTAAAATCGTCACGATGAAGGGGCACCTGGGTGGCTCAGTTGGTTAAGGAACTGCCTTTGGCTCAGGTCATGATCCTGGAGTCCCAGGATCGAGTCCCGAACCCGGCTCCCGGCTCAGTGGGGAGTGTGCTTCTCTCTCTGACCTGGCCCCCTCTCATGCTCTCCCTCTCTTTCTCATTCTCTCTCTCAAACAAATAAATAAAATCTTAAAAAAAAAAATCCTCACGGTGCCAATTTGTGTGGAGAAGCAAACATCTGAGAAAAAGCACTGAACATCTGGCCAGGGAAGCTAGTCAGCCTGCCTTGGCATTGTCAAGCCTGAGAAAATGCCTCATCACCATGGGTATCTGGGCAAACCAGTTCAATCCTAATTCGAGCTAAACATGACTGGATATATTTATAAAAGTGTGACAGAAAAGGGCTTTAAACACACACAAAAAAATCAAACAGAAGTTCAGAGGTAGCAGGAAGCTTGAGGGCAAATAAGTCCAAACCCCTCCCTTCGTTCATGTGGCAAGGGAGTCTCCGTGAATCCCCAAGGTCACACAGTAGCCAAACGAAGTCTGTCATCCAAGTTTCCAGACTGTTCATTCGGGGCTTTTTTACTACGCTGTGCTTCCTCTGACTAATTAATTTGTGTACAATGTTTTCTTTAGGACACCACCTTAAGTGGGACTTCTCATTTTTACCTTGAAGCACTGGGTGAAAAACGAGATGGTATCCAGCACCGTTAGGGAAACTTCAGTAGCAGTGTTGCCTTCGAGAAGTGCCTGATGGAAAATGTCTGCTTCAGTTGTTGTGGAGCCTAAGATTACAGAAAAATGAGTTAATACAGACCAACGCAGAGAATCACGTGACTGTTTTGAATGATTATTCGCCTCCCCCGCAAGACTCAGCGAGAGACAAGCAAGAAGAAAGGGGGCTCTCAGTATCCGCAGACCTAATGAGCTTCGCTGTATTTATTTATTCCTTAATCAAATATAATCCTGGCTAATCAATGCCCCTCATTCTTACTTCAGCTCTGTTATCAACAACCCTGCAACACGTAATTAGGTGTCTCCGCTTCTTTGGAGACAAGATCTCAGGGATGAACTCAGATGATGTGACAAGGGAACAAAAATGAGAAATTGCAGACAGCTGGCGACATCACCTATGGTGGCGCTCCCCCCTCCGCCAGATGTTTCTAATCATGCCAGTGTTAGGGGACTTGTTTCTAGATCAGAAGAAAAACAAAGCACCTGGACCAACCGAAGGCAGCAGGTCCCTTATATTTTTACAAGGGACAACAGCAAAGCCGAAGTCCATAAAACTTGCATTTTTTTTAAAGGTCTTGAGTCTATTATTAGCTCAGGGTCCATCTACCCAAGACATTTGTTTTTATTATTAGTCCTCATGACAAAGCCAGTTTGGCTGGCTTCCTTTTCGGCAACCTCCAGGGGACTATATGGAAATGAAAGATTTCTCTTTGACTTTTTATTAATATTTGCTCTTCAGAGGATCACTTCCACTTATAGAACCCTCCAGCCTTCCCTGCCTGGCCAACATTTCTCTCCTTGCCCTGTTCTCCTTGTCAATATTTCAACACATGTGCAATATGCCTTTGTCAAAATAGTATTTGCAATTCTCTCACTTCTGCATTCAGCTCAGCAGGGGTAATCCCTTAAAATCATTGAATGAACAGATATTATATATACTGAACAAATATTAGAGATACTATTATATGAAGATGCCATTGTTTGCACTGAAGTTTAACAGTAGGAACAAAGGCTAGCCAGTGTAAAATAATATGATGAGAAGAGCAATTCAGTGGGGGAAAAATCAGTTTCTTTAATACCGAACTAAGAGAAAAACCATGGTTACCTAAAAATCACCAGGAAATCCACACATAGTTTATTAGGTATTCCTGGATGACAAAAGGACTGTACATAAACATAGAGATATGTAAATACATCCATAGATGTGTGGTCATTTCCGATTGTATTGGTGATTTAAGCTAGAATTCCTTCAAGGTTCCATAGCATTATGTGTACGTTTCGAATGGGTAGCCTACCCACATTTTCACTT
The DNA here is from genome assembly GCF_020171115.1 of Neogale vison. NCBI lineage: Eukaryota > Metazoa > Chordata > Mammalia > Carnivora > Mustelidae > Neogale > Neogale vison. The sequence continues at coordinate 30,734,454 of NC_058105.1, forward strand.
ACTGTGATTAAGTGTAAATGAACTTTCCAGGCTGCTAAGATGCTGAAGTCGGGCCTGCATCACTCCTGACCTGTTTCGAAGAGCTGGCATGGTCTGCGATTTTCGGTCTATTCCAAAGTGCTTGGACAGCCAGGCATCATGTATCCTAAAAATATTTTAAAGTTAGGAAATGAAGTACTCTAATACTATAGCTCCATGATATTTTTTTAATTTTTAAAAAGATTTTATTTATTTGACAGAGAGAGAGACAGCAAGAGAGGGAACACAAGCAGGGGGAGTGGGAGAGGGAGAAGCTGACTTCCTGCTGGGCAGAGAGCCTGCACAGGGCTCGATCCCAGGACCTTGGAATCATGACCTGAGCTGAAGGCAGATGCTTCACCAACTGAGCCACGAAGGCACCCCTCAATGTTATTTAAATAAATAAATAAAAACAAATGATGAGGTTTCCACATAAACAGTACACTGTGTTCAATATTCTATCTACTATTACTCAGCTTGAACAAGGCAACACTGGAAATTGTATGAAGTTTTAGTGGATATTTAAAAGAGCCTTTGCTATGAGAATATAACTAAGGAATTTAGAAAAAGCTTCTTCCTTTCCTCCTTAAAAAATCAGAATCAAGTGGCCAACACTCTGTAAGGCTTGGTCTTTTCTCAAAAGGCAAGGAATGGCAGGAGTCACAGAAAATAGTCAGAGGGATACTCAGAGTGGAAATGAGGTGGGGAGAATTCCTAGGGTTAGATGTGCATGAAGGAATGCCAATCTAATCTGTTTCTGGCCTGGCCTTAAACCTGGATCAGACATGTCTGTTACTAGGATATGCCAACTTTTGTTTTCCTTCAGTTTTAAGATCCCATTAAAAAAAAAATTACAGCTGGGTCATATGGGAACCCAGGGAAAAAAAGAGTTTGTCTATCCTCTAGTAAAGAGAGTGGGAGAGCCAGCAGAATCACAGAGGTGAAGGCTCACAGTGGTAGTTACCAAGCTGGCTCCAAGCCACAGGGAAAGAGAGTGGAAATCGTCACCGGAATTACCCATTATTAGGATGTTCCTGACACTCAGCCATGAACTCTATCCAAAGTGTCTTTTTAGTTCTTGGAAGTGCCATGGAATTTCACTTTTATAAAAAGGACTCTATCTGAGCTCCTTAACTCTACCCTCTAAAAATAGATCTCATTAAAATAAGTGATCTTTTTCTTAGGGTCCCTCAAACATGTCCTGAAGTATTTACTTCATCAAGACTTAGGTGGCAAAAAGAAGAGAATAGCTCACAGAGAGTGCATGTCCCAGCTGCTGTTGTGGACTTCTATTTACCTTAGCAACTGAAGTCAATATTGACAGGTTGTTGGTAAAAGTACAGACCTTACAGTGTTCCCACTTTATGATTTGCTGCCTTCCCTGGGATCTAAGCCTTTTCTCACCTCTTTCAGAAAAGACAAGTATCTGTTCTTGGATTAGAACAGAAACTCCACGTAGCAGGCTAACTGCTACCCTTTGGAAAACTTAAAAATACATCCATTCACACTAGTTTAATTTACAGTTTGAGCTGAGACAGGTTAAATGAAGCCCAGGTAACTTCACGTGAACGCAAAATGAAGAATCTAGGTTTTTACGGGGCACGATCAAGACTGCCATCTGTTGGAAGAGAAGGAAAAAAAAAAAGTGGAAATTGTAGTGGGAATTACCTGGCTATGTTTCTTTTCCCCATGTATCTGAAGTGGAACAAACATACTCTAGGAAGAAAAACAACAGCACATTAGCGAGATATTGCCACGCTTTGCATTTTAACGAGCAATATTCAAAAACTCATGTGTTCCAAAGAATGGCCCATTTAAACCATATTACGACAATATGTTTTGGTATACAGGTACATACACATAACTACTTGTGGGTTTGCCATATTATATCTTTCTAGATTTATTTGCTACAACTACATTAGCAACCAAACGCTCCATGTTTCTTCACCTACAATTCTAACGACATTTAAAAAGTTTGTCAATGCAAATGATGATTCTACATCGTGCTCTATAATGTTTCATAGCAAAGATCTCTAGTTTTAGCCATTAATACCTAAAGAAAAAGTTTCTTAAGCCCTAAAAATTAGAGCAATTGCTATATTTTTAAAATGGCATTAAATACACCTTCTATTATTCAAAAATCTCAAACACATCCAGAAGTTGGGAGGAGAGCATACTAAATTCCCATGTACTCAGCACCCACCTGCTTCAACGGTAATCGGCACAGGGCCATTTTGTTCATTCTCTACTCTGAACAGGTGCCCTGCTCACCCTCCACTCTCCCTACCTCCTATATTTTTTTTTTGAAGCAAACCCCCAACATCATATATTTTCATTAGTAAACATTTTGATGTAGTTTTTAAAAATTGCAACCTCCGTTTTGTTTGCTGATGTTTTCTGCAAAACTTTGAAGACTTTTATATGTGCACCGAGTATCCTCTTTTTGTTTTGAAAGACATGCACACAAAAACATCATATTTATGCATGCTCTTTATTTATTTACTTTTAAAGCAAGCTCTGCACCTAACATGGGTCTTGAACTCATGTCCCTGAGATCAAGAGTTGCATGCTCTACCGACTGAGCCTGCCAGGAGCCCCTGGGTGTTATTTATCTAAAAATTCCTCAGATTTCATTTTAATTTTTCTTTTAGCTTTCCATAAGGATATGCAGATAGCTCAGCAAACAATCTAGGACAACTTCCCAACTTCCCAAACAATACTGGATTTTTCCCCAACTGCCTTGGAATGGAGAGGAATACATATATATATATATGCATATATACATGTGAAAAAAATATATATATACACATTTCTGATGCCGGTAGAATTACTCAGCTCTATAGAGGAGTACAAATTCTAAATTCCAGTCATTGAAGCTGCTCCACTAAGCCAGCATCGGCTCCAAATGAATGCTTTTGGACAGCTGATGCCACTTCTAGTTTTCTAGATCACAGAAAGACTGCTGCTGGAATGAACGATGGTCTATTATTAGCTAATTTTGCTGCTATCATAAGTATTCCATCTCCATGTTTTGTCCCATCTGTATGAAGAACCTGTGTGCTGGCCTTGATGCTACCAAAACAGTTGACTATTTCCTATGTTATCAGTAAATAAGCTGTTGGGGGAAAAAACGGGTAATATTTTAACCCCCAAACAAGGAGAAAATTGATGAAAATAAATTAGTATAACTTACTCAAGAAGGATGAGAATGTTTATGAGCTCCTGAGGAGAGACTTTATTCCAGTAAGTTAAGAGAGTATCTGAAAATGGAATAAACAAAGTGGCAGATCTTGAAATAAGCACAGTAAATAGCACAGTGCCCCCGAAGTATCAATAACCTAGCTTCAACAACCGTCAGTTCCCAGCCAGTTCTTTCATCGATGTCCTCCTCTCCCACCTCATTGTTCAAGGCACACATTGTATTTGTGTGAATTGATTCCAGATATATCACTTTAATTATTTAATGATTATTTTTATTTAGTTTGTAAATATTCTTTTGGATGGCTGATACTAATCTTCATATCATCCCTGAAGACAGAGAAAGGGAAAAGGACTGGGGTGTTTTCAATGAACTTCCTGAAATTTTGCATAATGCCGCATGCTTAGGTGTATTTTTCCGAAAGGAGGGTCAAGCACCTTTGCCTGCTACTCTAAGGGCTCTGTGAACCAAAAAGTTTGAGAACTTTAAACTTTAGAAGAAGAGGGTTTTTTTTACCCTTTGCCTTTGTATTATAAACTCTGAAGTCTTTTTTTTTAAAGATTTTATTTATTTATTTGACAGACAGAGATCACAAGTAGGCAGAGAAGCAGGCAGAGGGAGAGGAGGAAGCAGGCTCCCCGTTGAGCAGAGAGCCCGATGCGGGGCTTGATCCCAGGACTCTGGGATCATGACTTGAGCTGAAAGCGGAGGCTTTAATCCACTGAGCCACCCAGGCACCCCATAAACTCTGAAGTCTTGATATTATGTAAATACACACACACACACACACACACACACAGTTCAAAAACAAAACAACAGGCTGAATGAAAATGGAGTTGCTTATGCTAAGCCTCCCACCACCAAACCTAGACAATTACAGTTCCCACTCTCCCAGGAATGGAATTGTAAACCAGTCAATTAGGAATCATCTGATGGGCACTACTAAGGTAATCTGCCTGACAGAGCCCTGGCATCCCCTAGACAAAAGTGACTTTGCAATAACAAACCCACTTTCCCTGCATAAACTTCCTTGCTCCAGCTCCCTTCTACCTCTAAAAGTCTTTCATTTTTTACAGCACTTCAAGACTACTTTCAGATTGGATGCTACCTGACTCTAATCAATTTTTGCTCAAATACACTCTTACAAACATGCCTGCTTATCTTCTAACCATATGTCCAGGCGCATGTATCTAACTATCCCAGATAGTTAAAGTCCCTTAAATCTATCATCTATACTTCTCTTTTGACCCGCTTCTTTACTCCAACACAGTGATTTACCGAGATTAAAAAGAAAGAAAAAATACTGCTGCCATTTAACTCTCCATTCATTTTTCATTTACTTTTTAAAAGATTTTTATTTTTTTTTAAAAGATTTTTATTTATTTATTTATTTGACAGAGAGCGATCACAAGTAGGCAGAGAGGCAAGCAGAGAGAGAGAGAGGAGGAAGCAGGCTCCCTGCTGAGCAGAGAGCCCCATGTGGGACTCGATCCCAGGACCCTGAGATCATGACCTGAGCCGAAGGCAGCGGCTTAACCCACTGAGCCACCCAGGCGCCCCTAAAAGATTTTTATTTTTAAGTACTCTCTACGCCCAAAGTGCGCTAGAACTCAATTGCGAGATCCTGTTGCATGCTCTACCCCGAGTCAGACAGGTGCCCCCTCCGTTCCCTTTTTATGCTACTCAGCTATAGCTCTTGGCGCTCATAGCTCTTAAATGTAAAAATGTCATAGGCATCGCAAGAGTGGTAAATTACAAAACTGCCAACCCAGCTACAACCCGGGCAAGATAAGGATGGAAGACTAGGCAATGTTGGCCAGGCGGAGAGGGGGAGAGAGGGAGGAAAGCAGGGATTTTGACTTTACTTCCAACTGTTTCTAAAAGCCACGAGTGTTGATACTTTCTAAAACACTGACCCTCAAGAATAAAAATGCTAAAAATGGCATCGTTAGTTTGTTTAAAAACAAAAAAAAGCGCGCAGGGACTTCCGGTCTCCCCCACTCCTGCCTTTTGATTGCCGTGCTGCTCAGAGAAGCCCAGATCCCCCAGAAGCCACTGGGTTTCCGGCCTCTCGGCCTCCGGTTGGAGAGCGGCGTGTAGGCGCCATCATCTCTCTCCCACGCATCGGCTCTTCCCACCAAAAGGCTGGTGCCTTCTTCCCACCCAAAAACTCCGGAACTTTCTGCCCATCCCTGAACCACCCCGGTGCCAGCCTCGTGCCCAGAGACAGCTTCACAGGTCTGTAAAAGGGGAAAAGGCCTCATCCCAGCCGCGGCTTAGCGCTAGTCAGCAGCTCCTCCGCCATTTTCTCGGCAACGGCAGTAGCGCTGTCAAGCCGCTGGCCTGTCTCCACCGTTTCCAAACCCCAAATCGGCGAGACATGATGCAGGCAGGGAACATGGGTGGAGGAGACAGGGGAGATGGTAAGAAACCTTCAGGAAGAGAAAAATTACAGTTTAGTGTATGTGATGTATCATCTGATGATTTTAAAAAAACCTGGCTAATGCTAAAAGAGCTCCACGACAAAGAGCTACGCCGTTTACAGGCAAAATTAGCCAGTTTGAGGAAAGAGCGACTGGCCGATGGAAGGTGGACGGGCTCCACAGCCAAAATTAAAGAGCTGACCGCGCAACAGAAAGTCCTCAGTAGCACCATTCAGAACTTGCGAGATCAGTTAAATGCAAAAACATGTGAACGCTGTTCACTGAATGAAAGCTACAGGAACACACTACAGCAGGAATTTTATGATATCCAACAACAAAATCTTCACTTTATTGCTCAGCTTACCGAAGAAAGGAATAGGTTAAGGGAAGAAAATCAGAAGCTTTCTGCAGAACTAAAACGGAATCTGCAGCATTTGCCCCCTTCTTTTTCTAGTAGCGATGATGAGGTATTCATTCCCTGTACTCAAAGATCTGTGCCAGTTTTCTCGGTCAGGGAGCCCTCCCCAGGAACTCATGTGTACCTGCCTGTCAGATTGATAAAGCAATCAAACACTGAAGAGATGAAAACTGGACGAAAGGAACGACCACGAAGTCCAAAGTTTTCGATTCCATTTTATAGTCAGGACCTCTTCGAGGACCGGGAGACCTCTCCTGAGCAGCCTTATCCTAATAGCAGTAAGCCTGGCACAGAGAGCAGTACCAATCAGAAGTCACCTGCAGGGTTTCCTTTAACATCGACAGTTGGTCCTCAAAAGGGGCAAGGGTTTCAAGATGTTTCAAACCACGAAGACCAGCTTGGCCAGCCGAAAAGGAAACAGATCTTCACCCAGAGGACCTCCACCCAAAGGACCGCCACACAGAAGTGTGAAACTCAGATTGACTTCTCTTGGAGCCTTTCCAGTATTTCTACCACAGGCAACCCCACTACTCAAGTCGTATCTGAAACTTCAGAGGAAAATATGCCTGATTATAATGGAAGTACATTTCCCCCTTTTACACAGAGTAAGGAAAAGCCCTCTTTAAATGTATTTCCTTTTGACTATACTGTAAGATCTAGTGGGAAAAGAAAATCGAAGAGTGGTATAACTCAGTACAACATTGGGTTTTCCGTAAGAGATTGCAGCTACCCGACACCTTTCACTGAACAATCCACTGGGAAGAAGAATGTTAATGAGTCTACAGATAAGGAGTATGACGCCAATAAGCCTCTCGGTGATACCCAAAGTTTCATCTCAGGGTCTGCAATAAAGAGAAAAGCCAGGACACAGACAGAAAAAGAGGGAAAGTAGCTTTGCCTCATCCTCTCAAGGAAAATGCTCTTCTTTTACAAGAGGACAGTCTTCCTGTCAATTCAGACTGTGTAACTGATTATCCCTGACTCTGATTCCATTTCTCCAGAAATAATAAATAAGACAATAAGAAAAAAAAAGTTTGGCAAATGACTAAGACTTTGAAACAGTGACTTATTGCCAATTAATAAAATGTAGCCACAAATAGAAAAGGAAATTCACTCTGTGGAATTCCTCCACTTCCACATATAAATGTAAAGGTCTGTCATCTTTTTGTTGAAACTAAGTTGCTACTGTTTATGAACCAATAAAGCCAAGAAAGGGCCTGAAGAGTATGGACTTCTAAGGGTTCAACATTTAAATGCATACAGAGTGACTAAAATATTTACCAGACAAGACAAAGTAACTAGAATACATCCACTGAGAAAGATCCAGAAGCAGAATTTTTCAGAATAAAATGAGTATGACTTCACACATACAAAAGATAAAGAGAAGATGTGACATGGACTGTATACTAGTTATTAAAAATGTGCTTTTAAGAATCAAAAAGCAAGAGCAGAAGAGAGAAAAATCTAAGCAAAAATTCAGCAAGCAAGGTCAACATTTACAAGAGGAGCAGAACTATGAAGTTCTCAAGAAACAAAGCAGTTATGGTCTTATCCATGACATTAAACAAGCTGCCAGAGGCTTAACCCTGGTAATTACAGTATATGGTATGAGAGTGGGCGTGTGTGTGTGCAGGTGCACGCATGTGTGCATGTGTGTGCACATGCACTCTGCTGGAGTAGAGATAAGGAGAAAGTAGTCAGCAGTGCATCTCCCCAACTCCTTTCCCTGCCCCCTCCATTTTTCCTCCCCCAGCCCCCAACTCACTTTCCCTGGGCAGTGGTGGTATTCAACTACTTTTTTTTCTTATTTTTGTTTGTTTTTTCTCATGTGTCACTTAGGCCTTTTAAAAAAAAAAAAGCAAATTTATTGAGAGAATTCATGGGCCATAAAACTGATTTAAATAGTGCACAATACAGCAGTTTATAGTATTTTTAAAGAATTGTAAAACCACCACCCCAGTTTTAGAATATTAGATATTTAGAATATCTAAATATTTTAGAATATTTTCATCACCCTAAAAGGAAACCCCATATATATTGCAGTCACTTTCCACCTTGTTGCTCACATTTCCATCTTGCAGAAAGACAAAAACAGTGAGCTGTGGCTGTAGTTGTTAACTGATCCATTATCTCTCAGACTGAAATACCACTGGGGTTAAAAATGATCTCCCTTTATTTCTTTCCCAAAACAGGGAGGTACATCATATAGTCTCAATATAATCTTTGACTTTTACTCTAAATTATATAGTCTTAGAACTTTAGGATTATAGTTGTTTTTTGACTTTTATTAATAAACTCTAGGATTTATTATTCATATCTAGCTTTTCTGAAGGTCTTTGATGGTTAACTACCAAATTATTTTATGTTTTTATATCCTGCATTATTATTTAAAAAAAGATTTAGAGTAATATTTTAAAATATTTAACATAGAAATATTTAAAAATACTTGAATATAAAAATGTTTAAAATATTTATTAAAATGTTTAAAATATTTAAATATAAAAATATTTTAAAATATTTAAATATAGAAATGTTTAAAAATAAAGCAAGGAAGTAAAATATAATTATGATAATCAGAACCCAGGTGCTTTCATGTTCTTCATTCCTGCATACTTTTTTTTTTAGTAAAAATATTGAGAAAAGGAAGAAAAAGGAGGGAGTTGTGTAAGTGAATGTGATATTTGGGAATAAGATAACCTAATTTTACTTCCAGAGGACTTGCAATTTATGAAAACCCTTTGGTTAGTCTATCATATAAAGAATTGTTAAAACTAATAAATAATACAACTGTACACCAAAGGGGGAAAAATGAAGCCTGAAAAACAACGTAACACCACACAGTGCCACAGGCAGGCACTATGAAGATAACAGCAGCATTCCCGACCCTCCGAGAACACTTCTTGTCTTTTTGTTTGCTTTTGGTTTTTCAAATCCTGGGTCAAATAAAAGCTAAAGTATTAAATGTGACTCCTGGTTATTATTTCCTTCTGTTTACTTTGGTCATTTAATGCGATACAAGCTCTGCATGAAAAAAAATATATGTTTAGCACTTTTAAAACTACAGTTTCATTTTAGAAATCAATTTTTAAATTAAAAAAACAAGGGCGCCTGTGTGGCTCAGTGGGTTAAGCCGCTGCCTTCGGCTCAGGTCATGATCTCAGGGTCCTGGGATCGAGGCCCGCATCGGGCTCTCTGCTCAGCAGGGAGCCTGCTTCCTCCTCTCTCTCTGCCTGCCTCTCTGCCTGCTTGTGATCTCTCTCTGTCAAATAAATAAATAAAACCTTAAAAAAAAAAAAACAATAGTGTGAAGAATCAAACCCAGATGACCCCAATAAACCCATTTTAAGTTAGAAACAGAGGAACGTTTTAAGGTCAGAGTCTTCAACGATCTGTTTCTAATGTGCTCGTGTTTTACATACAGGGGACGATCAAATATTTGTTGCATGAACCTGTGAGGGGGGAGGTCTAGTAGAGACCATGCTTAATATGCTGGTAACTCACCTTCGGAAATCATTTTCACTATATACAGGTAGCACATTAAGAGGCTTCTGATTTCATACTGGTCCAGTCGGTTATATTGGGATACACTGCTCCTGGTAGAACCCTGTCGGGTCTGTAATAGAAAGGGCTATTGTCAAACAATATTGGTACTAGAGATTCCCATAGCCTTTAACTCAATAACTATTTGTATCATTGGTCCTGCTAATTCTAAGCCCAAATCCAATTTTCTATCACACTTGGAAGGTAAATGAGCTGAATCTTTCTTTGTTGCTACTGCACAGAGTAGTATCACTAGAAATTACCTGGGGGTCTTCATCAAGATAACAGCCATGAACACTGTTTCATTCCCGTGAGTTCTGTGTTTAAGTAGCAGTAAAAAATTTAAATTACCGTATGTGGCTATTCCAGGAAAAATAGCTTTTACATGCAGGAGGAACTTAACTAAGGTATATGGAAGCACAGAAACATTTTAAGCTCTTTTCATTTAAATCTTTCAGAGTTTATAAATTAAAATCCAACCTACAAATCATAGGTCAGGAAATCTGTATTTTTAAGAAGGGCTCATATGACAAGATAATTACATGAAGAAGAATCCAGTAATACTTTAAAACCACAGCTTCTACAAACTAGTGATGTTCCTTTTAATGATTTTTGTTAAAATCTCAGTTGTTAAGCATGACAAGATCTGACTCATTTGAGGACTTATATCAGTAGAATTTTAATAACCTAAAGAATTTACCTTATTAAAAACCAGTTCTTTCACAGTTGAGCTAAACTGAGCTGGAAGTAGGCATTTACTAAACTAGGATTTACTAAGAACGAACTTTCACTTAGAGCACAACACCTAGGTTCTGAATGTTTGCTAGCTGTGTGATTATTAAGTCATTTAACTTTTGTCTTTTATCTGCCTTACCTATGATAGTGTCTATTGACAGAATTCTAAAAGCCGAAAAATAGGTACCTTTGTGAATGAATTACTATTTACCCCAAGGCTCAAGGAAGTATATTCCAGTGGTTCTCAAGGGGTGTTTCCCAATTAGCAGCATCAGCATCATCTGGGAACTTAGAGACACAAATTAGCAGGCCCCATCCCAGACTGAATTAGAAACTCTGGAGGTGAGGCCCAGCCAACAGTTTTTATTAACCCCCCAGGTGATTCTGAAGCACACTAAGAATGCCGGGCTATAAGAGAAATATTGCTAGAATCAGAAAATCCAGGTTCAGGTCTGGCCTGCCATAGCTGTGTGGTTGTCCTTAGTCACAAACCCAGTTTTCATTTGTAAATTGAGTTGGAATTTATTATTTTTATGCACCCTTCTAACCCTAATTTTATATGATTCTGTGATCTTACACAGCAGCATTACATGGCTTTATTGGTCAAAATGAAATTTCTTGGGGCACCTGGGTGGCTCAGATGGTTAAGCATCTGCCTTCAGCTCAGGTCATGATCTCAGGGTGGTGAGATTGAGCCCCGCATTGGACTTAAAGGGTGTTTCTCTCCCTCTCCCTCTGCTGCTCCCCCACACCCACCACTTGCCCTTTCTTTGTCACAAAATAAAATAAAAATAAAATAAAATGAGGTTTCTCTGTCTCAAGGCAGACATACTCAAACTTTAATGTTAGAGAATATATTGATTAAGTAATGATGTGACACTGAGATCATCGATTCGGAGGCGTTTTTTTCTCCCAGGTTATTTACTCTATCACAAAAGAACGGAAGACTGAATTAACCCTGCCAAGAAGGGATTTATATGACAAGGTGCATTAGATATTTTATACTTGAACCTTCCCTCTCTAGAACAGGTTACAGTATACGAAGATTAAAGGAGGTATTCAAAGTTAGAACTCTTAAGGATGAATGCCTTATCCTCCATAAACAGTTTTAAATATTCAAGTAGCAGCTGCCATTAAAGGAAGGAACCAATGCAACATCCAAGAATTATGGGATGCTTTCTAGTAGAGAGACTTTTACTTATATAAAAAGACAGCCAACTATAGCCTAACATATCCCCAGGGTTACCCCACAACCTTTGGTTCTTACATTTTCAACAGTCCCGCTCTGATCTGGAAATCCTGTTGCTCCTTCTGGGAGGAGGGAACCTCTTGAATCTTCCCTCTTGATTCCATGTCCATTTGGAAAAGACCCATAAGCTGGAAAAAAAGCCAAGTCCCCATTAACAACAGGAAGAATGGTCAAAAATTAAAAAAAAAAAATAAGTACTAGGTTGGGGCGCCTGGGTGGCTCAGTGGGTTAAAGCCTCTGCCTTCAGCTCAGGTCATGCTCCCAGGGTCCTGGGATTGAGCCCCACATTGGGCTGTCTACTCAGCGGGGAGCCTGCTTCCTCCTCTCTCTCTCTGCCTCTCTGCCTACTACTTGTGATCTCTGTCAAATAAATAAATAAAATCTTTAAAAAAAATAAGTACTGGGTTAATTTAGAGACCGATTTTAGGGAATAGATCTTAGTCATCTAAAACATGAAGTTTTGTGGGGGGCGCCTGGGTGGCTCCATTGGTTGAGCAACTGCCTTCGGCTCAGGCCATGATCCTGGAGTCCCGGGATCAAGTCCCACATCAGGATCCCTGCTCGGCAGGGAGTCTGCTTCTCCCTCTGACCCTCTCTCCCCTCTCATGCTCTCTCTCTCTCTCTCTCTCTCTCTCTCTCAAGCAAATAAATAAAGTCTTCAAAAAAAAATTTTAAAAAAAACATGAAGTTTCGGGGCGCTCAGTTGGCTCAGTGGGTTAAGTCTCTGCCTTCGGCTCAGGTCATGATCTCAGGGTCCTGGAATCAAGCCCCATACTGGGCTCTCTGCTCAGCGGGGAACCTGATTCCCCCCCACCCCTGCCTGCCTCTCTGCCTGCTTGTGATCTCTCTCTCTCTCTCTCTGTCAAATAAATAAATAGAATCTTTAAAAAGAAAAGAAAACATGAAGTTTCTATTTTGTATCAAAACACCATAAGAAGCCTAACAAAGCGTGACTTATTTTTTTAACCACTTGAAATACTTTATTACTTATGAAACAACAAGAGGCTGGAAGTAATAAACCAAGGCCACACAATTCAAGAGAGAGTTCTACAGATAAGGAAACTTAGGCCCAAAAAAGGGGAAGCGTCTTGTCTTAAGACTGGAGAGATCGGATCAGAAACCAGTGTTCTTCTCATTATCCTCTATTTTGTCAGTATACCAAAGCTACATTTTAAACAAGCTTAGATAAGGAAACTTATGCAAAAAAAGGGGGGGCTTCAAGTGTGAGTCAGATTTAATTAAACTTTAGAAGAGCTCACGCTACATATAGTTATTATGAAGTATTTCAAAAGTACAGAGAAAAAAGTACAGAGAAGTACAGGGTGCGTTTCTACACAGCCATACAGCATATACTCTTTAAAGGACTTAATTACCAGTGTCTTTGTCACTGCTCAGACTCCCTCTACTTGTAGGTGAAGTGAAGCCACAGGCAAACTCATCCCGGGATGCCTGTAACACAAGGTGACACAGCTGTCATTTCAACAAATTTGTACATGAGCATGAGACATTGGAATGAACAGAATGGGAGGGTCTCCTTACTTTAAACAAAGCTCACTGTGAACGTCCAGATCAGGTATCACTGTTGGTATTTCAGTGACATCTCTTTAAAGATGGGGCACTAGGAAACTTTGCAAGCAAGACCTCTGACCGAGTAATAGAACCCGAGATGGCTGGCGGAAGCAGCAACTACCACCCAATAATCCCCCTAGGAACTAGGCGCAGTGCTTGAAGGAGAGGTGTGACCAGAAGCCCTAGACGAATTTGAGCTCCAGAAGAAAGAACAGATAAGTCAAATACTTTCAAAGATCACTGTCGAATATTTTGGAGTGAGCATAAGCAGGAGTAACTGTGTTTGGGAAGAAAGACCAGCCTAAAACCCAGGTAGATAAGGCAGCCCCCACATTTAGCTGAGGTACGTAATTGGGAGCTATAGGCTATAAAGCCATCAGGAAGGCTTAAAAGCAGCTTTCTCAGGAACCCAAAGCAGGCCAGACAAATCGACTAGGGCGTTTGATAGGGCTAATTGCCAAAGGAAGCCATAAAGGACACAGTCTATCCTGCCACCCAATAACATGACATGGCAACTGAAAGTGGGAAGGCCATCCTGGGCCATTCAGAACATGGAGTGGGGGCAGGGCAGGACTTCACGGTCCCTTTGGGCAGACTAGAAAGGGTACAGTTCTGTGCACCACATTTTAATAGGCTGACTGGTAAAATGGAGCATATCCAGAAAAGCATAACCAGGGCTGTCAAAGGGTTTGGGAATGACAAAAGATTAAGTAGAGGTAGGTATCTGGTCTGGAGAAAAATTTAGAAAGCACTTGTGCAAGGGGTGTCATGTGCGGGTGGGAACAGATGTGTTCCATGTCTCTCTAAGAAGGCCAAACTAGGACAAGCAGGTAAGAACACCTTATAGGTCTAATGTGAGAAGGAAAGTTTTAATTACTACAAAGGCAAAATGTTATTTTGCCCAATGGGGGACTGGTCACCATCTGAGGCTCCTTTAAACACTAAGATTCTAAAGGGAGAACAAAGCACAGACTAACTGTGCTGAGCGGAAAGCAACTCTGAAGAACTAAAAGGAGGCTGTCCCAGGAAAGGAGAAGCAAAGGAATAGTTTAACCCCTGGTGCCTTGCACTGTGGAAGTGAAAAATCCTCGATTCCATTTCCAAGTTGAATATCGGAAGGCAAATAATGGTAAATCTTAAAACACTGGGTGCAAAGGATTCCTGGTATTCTCTTGGACCTTGTTACTCAGAGTGTGGTTCTTGAACCAGAAGCAGGCAAAAGTGTGTTAGAAAAGCACAGTCTCAAACTCCACCACAGGCCTACTGAGTTAGAGTCCGTGTTTTAACTAAATCCCCTGGTGATTCCTATGCACATTAAAGTATGAGAAGCAGGGGCACCTGGGTGGCTCAGCAGCACTGCTGTAGGGAAAAAAAAGTGTTAACTCTAAACATGGAATGAAGAGCAATGCTTAAGATAGAGCCCATATAGCATATGACCCCAATTCTAAGCGCAGTCAATAAAAGGGGATAAAACGCCCGGGGAAATACATTACTACTTACAGAATTAGGCAAGGCTGCACAAGAATACAAGGTATCTCGACCCGCTAACCGCTGTATATTTTCCAAGAGCAGTCCAACAAACGGTAGGTACAATTGTGCTATTTTGGCCTGCTGGTTCTGAAAAATAATTATCCAAAGCTCAGTAGGGATATAATAGGTCTATACCCCAAATAAAGCTAGCCCCCATCTATCAGTTTCAAGACTCAAAGTGGGCTAATATCCACAACAAATTAGTGAACCATAAGGCTATTTATACTTACAAGTCTCAAAACTAATTACCACGGGGGGGTAGGGTTATGGACATTGGGGAGGGTATGTGCTTTTGGGTAAATTGGAAGGGGAGGTGAACCATGAGAGACTATGGACTCTGAAAAACAATCTGAGGGGTTTGAAGTGGCGGGGGGGTGGGAGGTTGGGGTACCAGGTGGTGGGTATTATAGAGGTCACGGCTTGCATGGAGCACTGGGTGTGGTGAAAAAATAATGAATACTGTTTTTCTGAAAATAAATAAATTGGAGAAAAAAATGTAAAAAAAAAACAAACAACAAAAAAAACTAATTACCACGGAACCTTCTTGGTATTTGGATAGCTACGCCCTACAGAGTCAAATCTCAATCCCTCAATGACTACATAAAGTAAAAGGTGAAAGCTCATTCTTTGAAAAATAGTGGTTGACCTATAAAGCTGATAATACCGGTTCCATTCTTTAACTCCAGTGAGGGCTGAGTTTTCACAAGCACAGGGATGGTGTCTACCTTGTTCACCACTTCAACCCCAGTGCCTGCGCAGATAGGAGACGCTCAGTACCCGTTAGCTGAATAAATGAATCAATGGGAGAAGCCTCAAAAATGGTGAATTACTGGAGTGCCTGGGGTGGTTCTGTGGGCTGGGAGGCCGACTCTTGGTTTCAGCTCAGGTCAGCATCCCAGGGGTCCTGGGATAGAGCCTTCCATCGGGCCCTGAACTCAGCAGGGAGTCTGCTTCAGGATTCTCTCTCTCCCTCTGCCCCTCGCCCTCTTCTCTTGCTTGCTCTCAAATAAATCTTTTTTTAAAAATGGTGAGCTACTCTATTCCTTAAAGAAACATTTGTTGTTGGGGAGCCTGGGTGGCTCAGTGGGTTAAGCCACTGCCTTCGGCTCAGGTCATGATCTCAGGGTCCTGGGATCGAGTCCCGCATCGGGCTCTCTGCTCAGCGGGGAGCCTGCTTCCTCCTCTCTCTCTCTCTCTCTGCCTGCCTCTCTGTCTACTTGTGATCTCTCTCTGTCAAATAAATAAAATAAAATATTTAAAAAAAAAAAGAAACATTTGTTGTTGTTGTTGTTTTAAAGATTTCATTTATTTACTTGACACAGAGAGAGGGGGAACACAGGCACGGGGCGGTGGGAGAGGGAGAAGCAGGCTTCCCGCTGAGCAGGAAGCCTGAGGCGGGATTCGATCCCAGGATCCGCTTAATGACTGAGCCACCCAGTCGCCTCCTTTTTTGTCATTTTGATCAAAGCAATTAAGATAATGTGATCTTGGCCCCCTGAGTCAACTGTAAGACTTGGAAGATAAATTTGTAAATAAATATATTTATCCCCTGGCTACTAGCAGTCTTAACATGGTATCTCTTATTTGAAAATGTATTTATTGCTTCTCTCAGCTCTAGACATTTCTCATCCGACACGTACATACACTTGAGTCAGCAAAACCAGTGGATATAATGGCATAAAAGTTGCCCCTTCACATTTCATGACTCTGGGAGGTTTTTTCTGGAGACTTAGAGAAGGTCTCTGGGGCTTAATAGTCAACCTACAGAATACAGAAGATCAATAGTACCTCCTTGTTGCCTGAATTCGCATTTGAACAATTTTTCATATTGTTCATTATTTCTGGGACTCTGCCCCAGATTGTGCTGAAGGGCACAGAGGTCTGAGAGCCAATGATCGCCAGCTTCCCGCCCAAGGCAGGAATGGCCCTTCCCTGCAACTGACAAATGGTTCATGTTCACACTCTAGCCCTTCTCTGGTTTCTGTTAGAAGGGTCCTTTAGCTGATTTACTCCTTGTAAGTTCTACCTGCTAGTTATAGCTCTGGCCTCTGGTACTACAAGAGCAAGGCCACGCCTCATTTTTACAGGGCAATTCTTCAAATAGTTAAAAGATCGTTACCAGGAATCAACTTAATTCATTCTCCGCAAGGCTAACCGGCCCTCATGACTTCCTTTATTTTTCACATGGCTTTGGCTTCAAGGCTTTTCCCCATCGTGGTCACCCTTTTTTGGCAGTTCTCTAGTTTTTCAGTGTCCCACTTTGGCTTTGATAGCCACTATGGGCTCGTGGCTAAGAACACGGATCTTGGATTTTATAAATATATGAATTCCCAATCTCCTGTTGCTGTTCCTTGACTGTGATCAAATCACTGAGCCACAGTTTACATTTCTCTTTTGTAAAATGGGGATAATAATAATGATACTAATTCAGATGAGGTACTTAATACAGCGTCTGACATGTAGTGAGTCCTCAGTCAATTTGAGCCGCTATTATTAATACTACAGCTTCTGGATGGGAGTCTACATTCATTCCCCAGTGATCACGAGGCAAGGAGATACTACAACTCTCTCAGCAGAACAGGAACACAGGAAAACATACAGTATAAAATATATTAAGCTTTGCCTGCACAAATGTCTGAAAACCACCTAGGAATCTATTACTAGAAGAGAGTTTAAAATAAGGAATTGTTCAGGGGCGCCTGGCTGGCTCAGAGTGTGACTCTTGATCTTGGGGTTGTGAGTTCAAGCCCCACACTGGGTGTGGAGCCTACTTAAAAAATAAATAAATAGGGGCGCCTGGGTGGCTCAGTGGGTTAAAGCCTCTGCCTTTGGCTCAGGTCATGATCCCAAGGTCCTGGGATCGAGCCCCGCATTGGGCTCTCTGCTCAGCGGGGAGCCTACTTCCTCCTCTCTCTCTCTGCCTGCCTCTCTGCCTGCTTGTGATCTCTGTGAAATAAATAAAATCTTTAAAAATAAATAAATAAATCTATCGGAACAGGGTATATCCATATGGTGGAATAATATGCAGATTTCTAAAAATGTGGTAGCTCTAATCTTCAGGATGTCTTGTTAATTAAAAAATACATAATGATTCTCATTATACATACACACGCAACATATATATATATATGCACACACACATATATACATATGCTTCTGCATGCACAATTTACATGGGGTTAAGAAATGGGAGAGAGGCATTTTTTAACTATGTACATGGATTACTAAAAAGGGAGGTGGGGAGCGGGGGGAGGGGGGATAATGGAAAAAACCCTGCCCACAGCCCAAGTCCAAACTGCAGTTCTTTCAGGGGTTAACATCACTTGCAGTGGGTACAGGCACAGATACACACCTTAGTCACTGGACATTTTGGTTCTGGATAGAGAAGAGGTCTCACAGTCCTGATAACAAGTTAGGAGATCTCCCAAAGCAGTTTACGAGCAGCACATAACAGGGACAAGTGACATCCTGATCATTTCATTAGAGGAGGGGCCAAAGAACAGCAACATAGCTGGGGGGGCTGTGACTAGAGTATCTCAAAAGCAGCATTTCCATAGGAAGCATTTTTTTCCTTGACTGTATATTTGTCTGGGGTCACTTCAGGGGACCCACAAAAATTACAGGAGCCTAAAGCTTCCATCTCTATCCCTTACCTGAGCGCCACCATTCATGGTGAACATGTTTTACTTGAACATATTTGACAGATGACCCCTTACTCAGGCCACCTGGGAATTCTTTGGACCCAACAGAGAAAGGAATTCAAGCTTTGGTGAAGCAGGCCCATGAGGCAAAGTTCTAGCAGAGAGAATCCCATACCCACATAACAGCTGTTTAAAGCTTTTGAACAAAAGAGAAAAGGGCTTCAGAAGTCACTGAAGAGGTAGTGGGCTTGGCATTTCAATCTTTCCCACACTCCCAAACCTCAAATACTCAAGTAGGTGCAGTGCTGAACTTTTACAGATAAAAGAAGTTATAGGTGTGTGCGCATATATATACTATAACATCTGGGAATTTATAAAGGAAATGATGTCCACACGTGTGATAGAAAATATTTAAAAATCCACCTCTAGGTAAGATACTAGTGCAATCCCATTTTCCTGCACTTTCATCTGAAGAGGCAGAGGTAAATGACACAGCTTCCTGCTTCTGGGAGGGGACGTTCATTTTGCGTTTCCCCATGAGTCCTTTGAAATCACGGCTTAGAGACCTTTTCTTCCACGTTGCCTAAGATCCTTTCCTGCACCTCTAGGCATAAGCAGCAGTTCGCCAGAACCCAGTGGTAACCGGCAGTTTTAAAGGTTTGCCAGAGCCCGGGTGGAATGGCTGACCTGTGAGATATCTTTTCATTCAGATATCTCATACGGGTTACCTTGCGTGATGTCAATATCGACATTCACACAGAAAGAGAAAATAGCACATACCAGAGTGATGGGAATATGTTGTTACAGTTATATTGTGACAGAAACCAAGCCAAAATTGTGGTAAGTAACAAATAACATCTTAATGCTGAGTTTCAATGTACTTCAGGAGAGAATCGCCTGAAGAAAACCAGCAAAATTTGTAAGTAACGAAAACCCTTTGGAATTCAAGAACTATAAATGGAAGTAGCTGGCAGACGTCTTCTGTTTATCAAGAACAAACAGGAATATTGAATAAAGAATAAGCTCCGGGGAGCCTGGGTGGCTCAGTGGGTTAAGCCTCTGCCTTCTGCTCAGGTCATGATCTCAGGGTCCTGGGATCGAGCCTCGCTTCGGGCTCTCTGCTCAGCAGGAAGCCTGTTTCCCCATCTCTCTCTCTCTGCCTGCCTCTCTGCCTACTTGTGATCTCTCTCTGTGTCAAATAAATAAATAAAATCTTACAAAAGAAAAAAAAAGAATAAGCTCCATTTCCAAGTCAGCTTTGCAAAGTGATGACAATACTAAATGATATCCTAATTTTTATTTGTACCTGGATATACAAACCAAAGGACAAGTTATTAATTATGAAATAATATGATGTCCCCTTGAGCCCTGTGATTCTAGGTATGTAAGTTAGGTTATTTGAAATCCACGGAGTTTGCAATCTCCTTTTTTAAGCCCAATGGAGTTTAATGGTAAGAAGATCTGAATATATATGTTAAAAGGGCAGCAAGCAGCAGCCATAGCAATGGCCTTCACACACAGACAATGTGCAATGTCCATAAGGTTTATAGCCACACCCGCATTTTTTCAGTAAGAAGGAAATCTTCATATTAAGTATTTCGTATTTGACCCAGTTAACATGTCTTACTATTAATCACTTAATCAATACTGTAACTGATTTAGGAATATATATATGAGGACGTACACTAAGAAATATCTTTGAAAGAGTCCATATGGCTACAACCACATACGATTTTTTAAAAAGCCTAATTAGCTTATGTAACAACTCCTGCGGCAGTTACGCTGTTCTTTACACATGACTTGAGAAAGCACTGTTTTTCTTCAACAGTTAGCTGAACAGTATTTTGAAAACCTAATCATTGGATCGTGAAACCAATCTTATTTGTAAAAATAAGTTCATCGATGCTCATATTATGTGCCTTACTGAACACGTCCACTTGAATGTAAAATCTTAGCCAAAATTTACTAATGTGACACTGATTAGACGGGCATCCTTACCTTGTGTTGGTATCTAGTATCAAATGCATGTTTTATCAAAAGATTCTTTATGACAGAGATAGCCGTGTATCTGATCTCATAATTGTCCTGAAGAGCAATGGAGGTTTCCCTCAGAAGCAAACCAACCAAGAAGTGATGCTTGCAATATTCATCTGATAAACTGTATTCAAGATTTGAATCTGCGGTACAATGAAATGTAAAACCCATTTATAAAAGTAATCGAAAATGACCTTATCATTAAAGTAACATATTTATTATTTAGTAATATGTGCTTATGTTAGCAAGAGCTATAATTTTATTCTTAATGAATGTGGACAATTCTTTGGTCATGTAGAACAAGCATGCAACATTTTTACAACAGAAACGCACTCACAATTAGGGCTGTCTGATAGCCTTAATGATCATTTCAGTCAGTAGAGAGTCCCTAGATCTCTTTTCTCCTAGATTCTTTTTAACTCTCAGGAGACTGCAGATTGACCCCAGAATGAAACAATGCTGTGTATGTGGTAATATCTTAACATATCTTTTCATCTGAAGAGATTTTGTTACAGTTATGGACTGACTGATTCTGTACAACAATACTTGAATTACTTATCTGTTTACATTCGTGACGTAAGAAAAGGAGGACAAAGACAACTGAATCATTCTAAGGGTGTGAACTACAGACTGTTCTAGTAAATGTTGGAGACTAGCCCAAATACAAGGGTACAGGAACTGTAAGAAAAACAGTTTTGTCTCACTTCTAATTCATCAGCAGGCAAACACAGATCTTTGACTTCAGAAAATCGCCCTCCAAACTATGTGTTTCACTCCCTTTTAGAACTCAGTCCCTTTTCTCAGCTGCTAATATCCTGGTTGGGACCTGCCTTGGAACTACTCCCAAGGGATTGAGACCAAGTTTAGTCATTTCTACTGTAGATTTCACAGTCTTTACTTCCTCTCCTCTACCCTTGAATTTAATTAAGCCGTAAAGCTAAAGGATATGTTTTCTATTTTTCGGGGGTGGGGGGGAGGGCGCTCTTCAGCAGTTCATATAACGCTACGTATTCAGTTAGGACATAATAAATGTAGTAAGTAGTCAGATTTAATCCTAAAAATCCTGAATATCTGTCGACCCCTTCTTTTCTCTGATGTCCTCGCGGCTACCGATAAATAACAGGGAAGCATCTGAGCTCTACGTGCTCAGAATCAAATATGGGAGTGGTTGAGCAGAGATGTTTGGTTTTCTAAGTACTTTTCTTTACTTTCACTGGCTCAAATTCAGTGATTAAGACCCCTACCCCCTGGAGACACAAGGCACCTGATTTTCTTCTTGCCCTGGGGTCATCCTCTTTTGGGAATGCTGAGCACTTTCCATTCACAGGGGCCACTCGTGACTAACCCAGGGGGCTCTATCTGGGTAGATTCTGCAATGGCAATTAAGTTTTGTTTTGTTTTGACTTCACTGATTTGAATACATCCAATCAGGTCCTTTCATCCAGACCTTCAAAACTGCGGCCAAGCAGTCATTAGACAGGGTCAGAGAGAAGGGAGGCAAGCCTGGGAGAGAGGACACACACTTAAAGAACAGATACAGCCTCTGGGCCCCATGCTGCCTTAAGCAGGAACTGGTTTTCAAACGGATTCTTTGAGCAATCAACGTGTAAGTTTATTTTAAAAGGAAACAAAAAAATACCGCCTCATACGCCATCTCCTTGGTTTTCTGAGTCTGTTAGCCTAAAACCTCACTGTGGCCAGGGACGATACGAAAAGCAAACAAAGCCTCCCCCCACCCCCACCGTCCATCTTAGCCATTCATCAAATCGTTTTTAAAGACAGTGAACTACTGTAGAGTGAACCGAGTTAAACCTACCTACTGAAGTCAAACGGTCCACCGCAAATGAAAAAAAATCTAATTAATATACGAAAAGAAAAGGGACAAATAAAAAACATAGTAACATAAGAATAGTGCTGTACAACAAAGCATTCAATAAAACTAGCAATGGAGTTAACTGAAGGCATATCATACATTGAATACATACGACAAATTACAATTCCACTCTGCCTTTACGCTTCTCGAGCTTCTTTTCAGCGGAAATGCATTTCTATGTTTCTTTTTTTAACTTGATCTCATATAGGAGTTCAAACATTATCACAGAAAGTAATTGTACTACTATCTGACATCTCTGGTTAAGCAGCCACGGAGGTAATTACACCTGATTTCTCCGTGCTGTTACTACTACCACTGACAGTACGAAGCAAGTGTGGGCTACCGTTAGGGAGCGTATCTTCGGACAGTTAACGATTCTGAGGTTACCTTTCAATTCATGGTTTACCTAGAAAACAGTACACTACGCTAGTGCTAGCCCCCCAAAAAGGAAAACACCGTTTCGAATGATGGAAAATGCAAACACATACCTTGAACGCGCTGGAGTTTAGGTTTCGCGAATGCCATTGGCAAGTTCAGAGGAATGTAATGTTCGTGATTGCAAATTGTTTGCAGAAATTCAAACTTGTATTCAGCCAGGACCTAGAGAAAAAAAAAAAAGACACAGAATTCCCTTTTTTTGTCGGCATTTGCTATTTTAATAATTAATTACAGGGCATTAATTTCCCAAACGGAAGTGTTTGGTGTTTTAAGCACACCTTGAGACGTGACCCGCACAGGAAAGAGTTAACACCAGCAGGCTCTCCTTGTAAACCAAGGCTGCTGGCGAGGTTGGTTGCTGGCTGACGTTTGGGAAATTGGATTTTGAAATGCTCCCTACACGATAAGGTTGTGCCTCCTCTACCAGCCTGCTCAGACTGTTTGTACAAACAACGTGATTTACTGTGAACCCTTGCTTTCTTTCCCTTTCCTGCCTCTGGAATTTCCACCCATCTCCCGATTATGACCAGTCCCCAGGAAACAACCTAGACCACGGGTTTCTAATGGGCGTCCCTGAAAAGCCATGTTGAACGCGTGTGGCTGCATGTTCAGCATTTTCCCTGCTGGAGGAAGGCTGTACTCAGCGTGGCCTTCACGGGAGGGAGGGCGGCCCCTCGGGAACCCTTTTTGAAAACTGCCCTGTGACTCCACTCGCTGTGCTTTTCTGTTACTGTTCCAGCTGCGGATCCCTGCTGTATGTGTCCCTGTCGTGAACCTTTAGTCGTGACGAAGGTTGCCATAACTCTACAATGAGTCCTGTGGGTCTTTCCAGCACACCACTGAACATATGGGTGGTCTCGGGGGCTCCCCTCACACTACCCAACATCCCCAGCTCTGAGCGAAAGCTGTACTCAGAGAACCTAAGCAAAAACAGTAGCTCCAAATCCTCCAGGGACTAAATCTTACCCCTGGTCTCACGCTCTGATGTCGGACGGCTGCTACGGGGTCGTCCTTCTAACTTACCTTGGGATCTTTGGGGCTGAATCCAGATATGTAGTCATTTATCAGATTGAAAACAAATCCTCTATCCATTAGTGTCAGACAGCGCTATAGAAACCAAAAGAAAATGAACAGTGACATAATTCTAGAAGTCTGGCATGACGTTCTCGCTTTTACAGATAACAGAATAATGGCTTTCGGAGTTTTACGGTAGGTGACCTTAAAGAAGGGAAAGGGCAAGTGATGTGTTGTTGGAATTGGGTCCCAACTATACAATGTTCACATGGAAATAGATGGATAAACATACATGTACATGTATGTATATACACATGCAAACACATATACATATACGTACATGTAATCTATTTAGCTACTCTGTCTCATTCTGGTCAATTCTAAAAGCTCAAAGAGAAGTGTATGGTGGTCAGCTCACTACTAAAAGTAGGGTTTGGGCTAGGGCAAAATTTGAGACCCAAAGAGAAGGCTCTCCTGTGTTCTATGGAGTCTTGGCCCATTAATACAGCCCTCCTCTGTGACAGCCTTTCCTGATGTCCAGAGGTGCCCGCTGGTCTCCTCCTAGTTAAAGTTCTCATTCCTGGGCAAGTTCACAAGTCCAGGAAGGCTTTGAACCAGCATGCACCTGTCATCTCCCCATCCACCTGCTTCCAGATTCATCTCTAAGTCCAAGCCCTAATCAGGTCACCTTCCTTCCAGAGCTTTCATTACTTCCTTATTGCCTTTAATATAACTTCCAACTCCTTAGCCTGGCATTCAAGGACACTCGCAATGTTGTCCCAACCTACTTCGCCCATTTCACCACCCAGTATAGCTCGTCAGCTCATTATCCGCTCCGGAAGCACTGTGTGTTCCCACCTCGGGGACTGTGCTCAGGCCAGGCCTACCTAATAATTCTAGCACTACTTCAGCAGAATCCTACCCATTACTCAATGTTCTGATGAAATCCCTGCTTCCTGAGCCATGTTGGCCCACTAGTCCCTTGTTAAACATTTTCTTTGATGCTAGTGTGTGTTTTACTTATTAGTTCCCTATCTTTTTACCCAGATAGGGCAATCGAAAGTCTCTTTCCCTTTATGTTCTCCCTGGGGTCCACACTGTTCCTGTGAAATACAAGGAACTCAATATTTGATCAACCAACTGTATCTCATTTCTCACAGCGATTGAGACAGTGTTCTAGAGAAATACAAAGGTGAATACAACATGGTCTTTATACTCATCCAATGGTAAAGACAAATAAATAATTAAAATATGGCGCAGTAAGAAGTACCACGGAAGTATGGAAAGCACGGCTGAATGACAGAAGGTGTGCTCGACACGCCATGGGAAGGTGAGGGCAGAGCTGAGCCTCAAAGATGAATGGACTCTACCAGGCAGACAAGGGGAAGGGACTGAGGTTCTAGCCGGTTACCCTGACTGTGCTGCCCTCACTTCTTCCATCATTCCAGCAACAAACTTATCCTCGTAAGTTGTTGGTCTTTCCCCACGGCATACAGATCAAAATCGAAATTCCTTAGACTGACGTTCAAGGCCTTCCATCACCAGGCACCAGACGAACTTCCCAGCCCTACCTCCGTACATCCTAAATGCTCTGCACGATGACCTTCTCGATCCTCCCTAAACAACTCCCAGACACACATATTTCCTCTTCTTTGCTCACGAATCCTCTACCTATAACACCAACTCTTGTCCCAGGGAACTTTTCTTCTAGGCTCTGCTCAACAGGTTCCTGCTCATAATCCCTCCTGTTCTGGTCTTCTACTGTATCTTGTTTCTGCTTACAGCAAAACAGTCACTCACACTGTATCTTGAATATGTAGGAGAAACGGGATTTCGGAGACAGCCTTCCACCGCTGAATCTTCACAGGCAAATGCTTGTTGACTCGAGGAAGTCAACACTGCTATGACATCAACTATGTTCTAGCCCCTTTACATAGTAACCTTCAGGTTCCAGCTCCATGGAAGAAACGGAGACATTACATTTCAAATACTGTCCTCCCTAGTTTATTTTCAAAAGATGGGTGGATGTTTGGTTTTTGATAATAGCGTTAAGTTTTTGTAATAGCGTTAAGTTTTTATCTTAATTCTGGCAAAGAGGGCTCTTCTATCAGAAAACCATACTCTGGGATGCCTGGGTGGCTCAGTGGGTTAAGCTGCTGCCTTCGGCTCAGGTCATGATCCCAGGGCCCTGGGATGGAGCCCCGCATCGGGCTCTCTGCTCAGCGTGGAGCCTGCTTCCCTCTCTCTCTCTGCCTGCCTCTCTGCCTACTTGTGATCTATCTCTGTCAAATAAATAAATAAAATCTTTAAAAAAAAAAAAAAGAAAACCATACTCTGGAGCTCGGAAACCTTGTTGTGAATTTTGAATAGGGAAGACTAGAGTATGTTAGACATTAAAAGTACTTGGATGGATCCTTGACCCTGAGGTTCTTCACATATGGTTGAGGTAAGATGGAGAGCCAGGAGAAGAGGGAAAGGAGCAAGTGAAAACCGACTGCATTACAAACCCATGCCCCTTCTCTGCAACAAATCAAACGTTGTTGTCATCCACTTTATAGAACAGCTGCACTCAAGCATTGTCCCTTATGTATGGATAACGACAAAATATAGTGACAATAAATGTGCAGTCCTTCATCAACATAGGAGCTTCCATCTCTCTCAAAATCATCTCATGGGCGGAGATTAACAATTTTCCCTCATGTGGATTAACCACATGGAGGCTGTGGTCACATCAGCAAACAGGTTGCTTCAGTTCCAGTGATACAGACTCAAGGACCAGCAGGGGTCAGAGAAGGATTTCGATGCATAAGGAGAGTCAGGGGCATGCTAAGGAGTGGTGGGGACTGTGGCAATGTAGAAAGTACGTGCCCCATCTAAAGGTACTCAAATTAACATATTTGAAAAAACATCATGTGAAACGAGCAAAACATGCCTTCTCGCTAAGCCACCTGTGTGGGACCTCTGATTTAATTAATTAGCCATTTCCAGGGGGGCTTAAAAAAAACCAACCAGGCTGTTTATTTTTAAGATTATTTATTTATTTGACAGAGAGAGAGAGAGAGACAGTACGCACAAGACAGTACAGCAGGCAGAGGGAGAGGAAGAAGCAGGCTCCCTCCCGAGTAGGGAGTCCGATGGGGAGCCTGATCCCAGGACCCTGGGATCATGACCTGAACCAAAGGCAGGTGCTTAACAGACTAAGCCAGCCGGGCACCCAAACTGGGCTGTTTAACTGCTGGACCCATTCAGTCAGAAATTTCCCCAGGGGCACCTGGGTGGCTGTCAGTTAAGCATCTGCCTTCAGCTCAGGTCACGATCCCAGGGTCAAGCCCCTAATCTGGTTCTCTGCTCAGCGGGGAATCTGCTTCTCCTTCTCTCTCTCTTTCTATGCTCTTCTGCCTCCCACCCCCACCACTGCCTGTGCTCTGTCTCTCTCTCTCTGTCAAATAAATATATAAAATCTTAAAAAAAAAAGTTTCTCCAGCAGGCTTATGCAGACCTAGCCAAGTCTCTAGAAAGTGGGCAATTTTTTCTTTGGCTTTAAAGACCATACTGGTGAAGAATAATTCCTTACCACGTTCTGGCTGCCTTTAACTCACCTTCAAGAAGCTAGCCAAACTATAATTGACATTTCGGGACTCATCAGGGATCTCGGCATAGCGGATAGTCACGTGGGGGATTACCGCGAGAAGCAACGAATGGAGAACATGATGATATGCTTCTGGAAATCTCTGGCCTCTGGGAAGCTTCAATGAAATAGGCATAGCAAAAAGTCAGAGTCGCAAAAGGTCTAAATCAAGTGCCATTCTTATTTTTTCTTTTTTTTTTGCCATTCTTATTTTCAAACACATTCTAGACATACCCGTGTTTAACTGGAGTCTAACTCTTCTCCCAACTTAAAAATGCCATCACTAACTCAATGTACACTTCAGGTTACTATAGGAACTACCTGGGCCTCGAATAATAGAACTGACTGAAATCATCAACAAGCCAACCTCCGCATCACGTTCCTGAGATGTAGACACACCCCAGGCTTTCATTCCATTTTTTAATTTTCCTGACAACAAAGAACTCATTTATCCGTGCATCTTGATTTTGGTAAACCTGCCCTGTGAAAAATCTGATAAAAATGGCAAGTACGAGGTGAGTAACTTTCACTTCACAAATCTGAACCCTAGAATTCCTGTAACTGAGAAAATGTTTCAACAGAGACATGTTCAAGCTACAAGATGAGGGGAAAGCTTCAAAGCAAATGCATTTTACGTGGCAAATAACTAAAGAATGTACGTGGAAGAGTGTGTGAGGACTCTGGAAATGCATGAACTGTCAGACCTCAGATTTATGCAATTCATCTGACGGGTGTGTATGTGTGTATTTTTTTTTTTAAAAGATCGAAGTCATATCATGCAGCTTTTCTTTTTTTCTTTTTTTTTAAGATTTTATTTATTTATCATGACCCTGAGATCATGACCTGAGCCGAAGGCAGAGGCTTTAACCCACTGAGCCACCCAGGCGCCCCTGTGTGTGTGTATTTTAAGGCAAAACTGAAAAAGCTAAGGGCTAAGCACGGGTGTGTGTGTGAGCGTGTGTGTGTGTGTGTGTGTGTGTGTGTGTTTTAAGGCAAAACTGAAAAAGCTAAGGGCTAAGCACCTTTCAGCATAAGAGGATTTGCGTGTCATTGCTACCAGTGAATAAAATGAGCCTTCTCTGCCCATGTTAAGTATTATTCTTGAGCATACTTACCTTAATTTTGTTCTCTTCCAACAAGTATGTGGCCATAGACTTTGCAATAATTTCAAAAAAAAACCATGAGTACTAAAATAAACAAACAAATACATAAAATCAATGTTTAATAGTTATCCAAATCCTGAAGCTTAGCAAAGCTGGACAAATCAATATGGGTCTGATCTCTGAACTTCAACAGCATTTTAAGGTGATCGCAATTCTACGACTGCAGTTCCACAAAATACCTCCAAAGCGTGTTGCCGGAGATGTGATATTGTACTTCAGGGCCGGCTGCTGAGGTACAAGGAGCCTGTGGTGGGAATGTTGCCCTCCGTGGGGAGGCATTTTATCACTCACACTGTTTTGATTTGCTGACGGCAAACCAACTTTTAGTTTATTTTATGATTGCTTTTCAATTCCCTACAGACAATGAATCTTACTAGGGTCTTCACCCAGTGAGGAACCCAGCCTTGCCCTTGGTAAGTCACTGGGACCAGCCCAAGGAGCACAGGTGTTTGCTTGAGTATATCTGAAGGGTAGAGAGAAGCCTCCGGCAGATATAGCCTCAGCTGTCTGCAACTGAAATTCCATCACTCCCACTTGAGTGTCCGTGTGCCAGAAATGACGTGTTAAGTGCTTCACTTATATTTTAGAAACGAGGAACTAGATGCTTGGAGACGGTCAGTAACAGACTCCGGGTCACAGAACTATTAGCTGGCGGATTTTAACCCAGGTCTTTCTTTTACACAATTCTATTACACGTTCGACTGAGAACAGGGAGTGGGTAGGAAGGGTAAAGAGAATGAAGAAGATTCTGTGGAGCACATGAGGGAAAAGGATACCTGAGCAGAGTGGTAAGGGAAGGGGGTAAAGGATGAAAAGACCAGGACCCAAGTGGGAGGGCATCAAGCGAGTACGTCTCTGGCTTCTTTTATTCCCCTGCTGTGTCCTGTTTCCTTACCTTCAGCAGTTTGTTTATTGCTAAAAAGTCGGCAGACTGCTTCAATATGGCAATCATGGTGGTAGCCAGGGTCTCATGTATCAGGTGCGCCTGAGGAGCGCTCGGTTTTTCAGGTCGGAAGCTATACTACAAATGAAAGAAAATGAATCGTCAGTCCAAATTCTCACAGAAAAGAAATGGCTCCAAAACGGTTTCCTCCACAAACCTTGATGAAGGATCTTAAGTAGTTATCCAAGCCTTCTTCATGGCACTTCGAAACGATATGTAAGAGAACCCTGAAAACACATTCGCAAAGGGCAGCATGTCAGGCTATGGTGAATTTCCACAGTTGGACCGTCTAGCCCTAAAAATACCCCCACACTACCTGAAGCGTTAAAAGTGAGAGGACCGCAGACAACATAAGGTGCCTAACAAAGACTTCAGCATCTAACACGCTCAGAGCCTTGCAAAACACTTCCTGGTTCAAAAGAAGGCTGGTGTGTTTCCAGCCCAGATGTCTCTGCTCTAAATCTCTGTGCACATTTCAAGTAGGAGCTTGGCTACAGTGGGCCAATAGACCTCCAGGGGGGTGAAAAATGAAATCCCCTCCAGGGAGTAAAAGGAAAATGAAAAGCACAGCAACAGATGGGGAAAAGGAAGAGAGAGATAGGACGGGTATAATGGCATGACCTGTGATCAGCCGTAAATCTAAAATTCATCTACGAGACTAGCAGTGGTTCTCAAACTTGATCATGCATCAGAATCATTTAGAAGGCAGGAGGCTGGGTCCCTCTCCCAGAGGTTCTGATTTTGGAGATCTGGGTTGAAGTTCAAAGATGAGCATTTTTCATCCACCCCCAGGTGATACTGATGCTGCTGGGGTAGGAGCCGTATTTGAGAACCACAGGACTAGAGGAATGCTTCGTAAATTTTTGAGCAGACCGGCCCCAGCAGCAGAGCCGGGGTGTCACGTAAGGCCCAGTGGGATAGGCCGTGGCAACAGCAGAAGCAACAAAGCCAGAAACATCCCACACTGAGTTCTCAATGCATTCAATCATCCTACTTGAACTGCAAAGTCAACACATTTTGCCTTCTACTCTACCATAGATCCTTGTTTGTTTCCATAAAAATTATATTCCCTCACTGTTTTGAGTAAAACTTCATGGCTTAGGGTGACTCTGTCCAACATGAGAGCCACTAGGTACCTGTGGCTATTTAATTGAAATTCACAACAGTGAAAAATTCAGTTCCTCACCTACACTAGCCCCATGTCAAGTGCTCAATATCTAAATGTGGCTAATCCATATTGGACAGCCCGAGTGTAGAACTCCATGGTTGGAGAAAGTTCTATCGGACAACACCGGTCTAGGACAATGGGTCTCAAACTCTGTTGCATTATGGAATCGCCTGGAAAACTTCAAAAAAAAAAAAAAAGATGCTGAGTTCCACCCCTAGATATTCTGATTTTGTTGGTATGAATGTGGTCTGGGCACAGACCTCTTTAAAAGCTCCCCAGGTGATTCTAACATGCAGCCAGGTTTTAGAACCCCTGGTGGAGAAAAACACATTTTCTTCTATGGTTTCTGGTACCATCTATCCCTGGCGATACAAGTTCCCCAGTCTGAGAAGCATGAAACAAGAGAAAATGGATAGTAGATATCTGACTTTTGGGTTCTTATCTGGAAGATAAATTTATAGTGAAAAATGAAGAAACACAAAAAAAGAAACAAAAGTTGCGTCTTTGTATTATAACACCAAAACTCACATGGTGCAGTTGATAGGAACGTCATCTTCATGGGTCATATTGGTGAGAACCCGGAAGAGTTGCATAAGAATTACAGGTAGAAACTGTATCATGACTTGGATCTCCATGGCATGCAAACACTAAAACAAGTCATTATTAGTTATGAAAACACATAGAAATATGCTGTAACTTGCAAATGTGAAGCAACCAAAAAATTAAGTAACAAGAAATACATTCACTTGAATATAAGCCCACTTCAATGGCAGCTTCCTAACACAGGGAACTTTGGGGGGTTCTGGGTGGCTCAGTCAGTTAGGCATCTGCCTTTTGCTCGGGTCATGATCCCAGGATCCTGGGATTGAGTCCCGCATCGGGCTCCCTGCTCTGCGGAGAGCCTGCTTCTCCCTCTCCCTGTGCCTGCTGCTCCCCCAGCTTGTGCTTTCTCTCTCTCTCTCTCTGTCAAATAAATGATAAATAAAATTTTAAAAAATAGGGGACTTTGTTTTGTTGATTACTTTAACCACATGTCTATTTTAGCACTCAGATTTTGTTCGTGTATTTCACATGAAACACTTCATCTACCAAAGATAAAAAGTGTAAGTGGGATAAAGGGGTTTGGGAATAAAGACAATGGACTCCTGGTAAACCGGCACTCCACTGGAGTGGGAGAGCAGATGTGTTTGAAGGTTCTGGAGACTGGCCTGCTGGCCCCCAGCATGGAGCACGTTCTACAGAATGTGGACCATCCACTAATCTGCTGAGAAGGAAGTGAGATGCAGTAAAGAACACTCCTCCGTGTAACTAGCTTCACACTGGCCCCATCCACAAACTGAGGTAGACTTGCATTCAAAAATCCCCACAGTCCATTTCTTCCCAGGGCTAACACCCTGTCTCCAAGCCACAGGTACGCCAAGCACAGAGAGGCAACGTGTTCGTATGTTCAGAAATGATCCCGGCAGCAAAATCTATAAAATGTCCTTCTTCTTCCTTCCCTTCTCCCCACCCCTTCCTTCACTCAGACATTCACTCGATCATTTAATCAACCAGCCAACCGGAAGGTGAAGACAAACAGGTCTCACCAGGCACCTTCTACACCAGCTCAAGGTTCAGCGTGATAGGAAATGCAGAGATGGAGGAGACTGGTCTATTTCTCTTTTGCTCTGTCTCACCGTCCTTAGCCACACCAAACCTTTTCAGAACACTAGTATCTACACGCGAAGCATCTCGGCAGTGACCTCTTCCTTCTGGGCAGATTCTCTTTGGTCAGATGCACTAGGCAAGAGATCGATCTCAAGGATCTCATGGGCTATCCTCTGGGCTTTTCCTTCCTCTTGCCCCCCCCTTTCTAGCCTTACTGCCATCGCCCCTCTTAATCTGTAACCAAAATAGTCTTATCATTTCATAGTGGGTCTCTTTTTTAAAAAAATATTTTATTTATTTATTTGACAGAGAGAGAGAGACAGAGATCACAAGCAGGCAGAGAGGCAGGCAGAGGCAGAGAAGGGGGAAGCAGGCTCCCCACCGAGCAGAGAGCCCAATGCGGGGCTTGATCCCATGACCCTGAGATCACGACCTGAGCTGAAGGCAGCGGCTTAACCCACTGAGCCACAGGCGCCCCTCATAGTGGGTCTCTTAACTCTCCACACATCCAGCTCTCATTTCCAGATGCATCTCCCCCCAATTTGGTTCTATCAGACCACCTCTTCCCAAAATGCCTGTGATGCTTCCCTATTACCTAGGGCAGTGGCTCTCAACCAGGGGCCACTTGGCCCTCCTACCCCACGGGACATCCCTCAATGTCCGCAGACATTTGGGGTTGTCACAACCGCGAGCGCTACTGACACCTAGTGGATGGAGGCCAAGGATGCAGCTAAATGTCCAGGCACAGGACAGCCACGGACCAAATAGAAATGAACCCATCCAAAATGTCAGCAGGGCCAAGGATGAGAAACTCTGGCCTAAGGGCCAAGATTACTTAAGACCCAACCTAGATTTCCAGTCTTAACACTCCTCATTCTTCACGAGGCCAGACCGGTGCCTTGACTGCTCTGGGAGTATATCCTACGCATGCCCACCTTTGTGCATTTGTTCGGTTTTTAGCCACATCCTAACCATCCTTCCAAGTAAGTTGAAACCCCTAATTCGGTGAGGCCGCTCATTTCAGTCATTCGACAAAGGCATATTAAATGACCCTCCAAGGACCAAGCACATCAAAAACACCTGGATCCCCCATCAAGCAGTTCAGGGACTCAGCGGGGAAAGACCTAGAACTAAACCTGTAACGCCAATGGTCAATAGTACAATAGTGGCATTATGAATGCACAAAGAAAGAAGCAATGGAGTCTTCGCGTGGGCAGAGGATGTCCAATGAGGTTGCAGAGAGCATGCAGGTGAAAAGTGAAGTGGATGGGGCGCCTGGGTGGCTCAGCCAGTTAAGTGTCTGCCTTTGGCTTGGGTCATGATCTCCAGGTGCAGGGATCTAGCCCTGCATCGGGCTCCCTGCTCAGTGGGGAGTCTTCTTCTCTCTCTCTCTCTCCTACTGCCCCTCTTGTTCTTCTTGTTCTCTCTCTCTCTCAAATAAGTAAGAATTAAAATAAATAATGTCAGGTAGAAAAGAGAAATGGGCATTCAAGGCAAAACTGATCCAGTATCACTCCTTGGTAATTTACTCTCAACACAACTAGAGTGTTCTTTCTCCTCCTTGTTACAGACCAAACAAACCACCACGAACAAAAGGCTGCCAAGGGCTTCCCATGCCTCCCCCCGCGTCCCCCTCTAAGCTCATCTCATGCCACCTCCCTCCCGCAACAAGCTGCTCACTGCTTTCCAGCTCTACTCATCTTTTCTTCTTTTCCATCCTTCCAACGCCATCGCAAGGTGTTTACGCCTGCTGTGATATTCTGTCCTCCTTTGCCACAGCTTTAACCCCTACGCTTATCTTCTTCTAATCAATTTCCTTTTGGCTTCATCCATCATGTCCTCAGACGCCTTCCCTGACAACTCCATCTAGAATGCACCGCTCTCATGTCGGATCCCATTCATCCATTCTATTTTCTCCGCAACATACATCTTGATCTCAAATTACTCATTTATACCCTCTCTACCCCCAGCTAGAGCAGGGATGTGGTCTGAACTGCTTTCCCATCCTATTCCTAGTGCCCACTGCACTAGCTGGCCCCGACGAGGTGCTCGGTTAAGTATTTGGCGAATGACTGAATCAACAAATAAAATATGGAACCAAAGCATTACAATAAAGAATGGAGGCGTCTAGTCTCAGGGATTCCTCAGTTCCCTGGACCCTTAACACTATAACCTGGATCATGCATTTGCTGCCTATCACATATTGCCCCAGACTCTCTCTGGTACCCTACTTATATCGTCATTCCGCTTATACATGTCCTGTCTCTCCGACTGGTTTTAAGATCCCCATGAGCAATGACCTGAAGTTATTCTTCTCTGCAAGCCTCGCAACACCTGGGAAGCTATTACATACACAATAAAAGCTCAACAAGTACAGGGCCAGTGAATTGGCGAAAGAATGTCATTTACAGGACTAAGAGTCAAGAGACACATGCCACAGGCTCAGCTCGGCTTTGCTCCTAACCAGGTGAGCGACCACAGGTAAGTCCTCTCTACTCGGGCTTCAGTCTCCTCATTTGTTAAAAAAAAAAAAAAAAAAAAAAAAAAATCTCAAGACTCTCACTCAGGACTAATGGTCCCTTACAGGAACTGGGCACTTTCTGTAATCATGCGGCATTTCAGTCACTGCCACTAGAGGGCGAGCAAAGGTCACATAAATATCAGAAATTTCCACACCCTAATTTCCACACAAATATGAGTACATTTTTCTCTCCATTTCAAGACTACCAGTACATTTGAAAATGATGCTCTGCTCTATTGCATTCCTTTAAAACTTTACAAAGGTTCCCCACTGGAAGAAAAGCCAAAGAACTTAGTAGGCTAAGCATACATACATAAAGAAGGCATTCTAGACATTACCCAAGGAAAGGATTTGGAAGGTAGAGGACGATCAGACTTCTTAATGATGATTAATAATAATAGCCATCATTTATCAACTATCCCCCTGCTTCTACCCTTCCAACAGTTTATGCTGGATCTGGTAGGCAAGATAAGACTTTAAAAACCCAAATCCCATCATGGGGCTCCTTTGTTCATCGCCCTGCAGGGCTTCTCATCGAAGGTAGAGTTCAAACTCCTCATCGTGGCTTACAAGGCCTGACCTGGCTAGCTCCTCAGCTACCTTTCCAGTATGAGGGTCTCTCCCTCCGTGTGCCAGCCCTTCGTTCTGGAATTCCCACCGTCCCTTGAACATGCCGAGCTAGCTCCTGCACTTGATGTTCC
This sequence comes from Neogale vison, assembly GCF_020171115.1. NCBI lineage: Eukaryota > Metazoa > Chordata > Mammalia > Carnivora > Mustelidae > Neogale > Neogale vison. The sequence goes on from NC_058105.1 coordinate 30,769,906, forward strand.
CAGCACCCCCCCAAAAGTCACCTAGCTGGTGCCCTCGTTTCCCTTAGGTCTCTGGCAAATGTCACTTTACCAGAGACCTTCTCTGACACTTTACCGAGAAGAGAGACCCCTTCTCACTCTTTCTTTCTGTTTGATATGCTTGAGTTTCCTTTGTGGCCCTTATTACCACCTGAATGAATGTATATATTCATGTATTCATTTGTTTATTGTCCATCCCCCTCCACCAGAAAGTAAGCCCCCCGATGACAGGGAGAGTGTTTGTTTTCTTCAGTTACATTCCGAACACTTAGAATGATGTTTGGCCCATGGAAAGCGCTCAAGAGATCAGTGTCGACTCCAGGATTACTGCACTACATAGCAGATGCCCTAGCTCACGTAAGCCTCAAAACCACCCTACAGGTTGGCGTTACTGGTTCTCCCTATGTGACAGATGAAGAAACGAAGGCTTGGAATAGCTCGGTCACTTGGCCAAGCCTAGTCCCCGAGCTAATGAGGGACAGGTCTAGGACACAAACTCGGCAAATGATTCCACCATCCATCCATGCTATCTCATCTCGCACTCCCTCTCTGAAAGAAATGCACGTTTTTGTTTCCTGAGAACAGCATGAAGTAGTAACCTATGTCCAAAGGGAAATCCTGTAGAGATTTCATTTAAAAATTTTTATTTTAAATAAATTATTTTTATTTCATTTTTAATTTATTTTTTCATAATTTAAATAAATTATTATTTTAATTAAATTCCTCAGGCTTGCGATGGCTGACCTACCAAAGGTAGGTCAACCGAAAGGAGAGTGGCTGTCAGCTAGGTCCCGTGATGTGCAATTCGGTCCTACCACGTTAGGGAATGAACAGGAGCCTTGGGTTCTTGATACACTGGATAAAATGTGGTGTTCCTTAAGGCTCACTCCCACACAACATGCAGAAATGAGGGTTCTCTGTCTGTACTTGGCCCTTTTAATATTCTTTCACCCACAGACCCAGGAATTGTCATTTTATTCCAAGCAAAGGGGACTCCATTTCAATCCTGACCCTTTTCCCCACAGCGCCCTTCCTGGGCAGTCAGCAGGAAGAGAAAAGACCTGAAAAAATCCATTTATGGAAGTGAAATAAACATCCTCATGAGATTTTCATAAATATGTCGACAGATTCTGGTTACAAAATCCCTTGCTAAGGTCGCAATTCTGAGGTCTGCTTGTAAGTAGGTACTTGAAAGAAAAGCACACAGAAAGTATTCTCTTGAGGGTACACGGCCCAAAGTATGGTAAGGGGTTAGTTTGACTCCCTCTGCCCCCATCAAAAGGTGGCAACAAGGAAGACACTAAAACCAAACCTTTTCACAGAAAGCCGTTCATTTACCTTTAAATATTTAATGAGCTCCCCTGGAACCTCTTTCGAGCCTGACTGAATCAGCTGGCAATGATGGAAGAATTTGTGAACATGGAGATCCTGAAAAACAGATGGACACAGCCAAGTGAAATGTGATTCCTTACCCTTGGACATGGCCTCTCCAGCGCCCCCTCCACCCACATCTTGCAAACCTACCCATCCGGGTCTTCGCTCGCCCAGACCGGGCAGCTGCAGCTACCAATGTCTGTGTCCATGACCTTTAGTCCCCTGGACCATGGCACAAAGCAGCAAAGCCAGGCAAAGTGAGCATGTCCCTAAGTATCCCGGGTAAGCCACAATTTTTGTGCAACTAGTCAAATCTCCGTTTAATTCTGTTTTTGATGGGTGTAGCCTCTGAAGTTGGCCTGCTTCTACATTTTTAATGAAATGAGTAGGAAAAAGGGTCTGGAGCCACAGGGAGCTACCAGACAGGTCGCAGGCACTCGATGCTCAATCTACCACGGCACTTGGCCGGCGAGTGTCTGTCTGGCTGTCCTATATGGGGTCTAGGTGTTACATGCGGGCTCTGTGGACAGGATGTACTGTATCTGGAACTGGGAGAGTAAGATTTAGATTTTGACCTGCTCCCTCCAATTTAGCATCTGTGTGACCTTGGGTCAGTCATCTAACCTGAGTTTTGGTTTCTCCATCCATGAAACAGTGAACTGGGCGGGGCGGGGGGGGCACGTCAAGATGGACCTCATAAAGGCGACACCAAGGAACGTTGACTGCATCTTGTCCATCGGTGATATTTTGAACGGTGCCTGAGCCTTCTAATAGATATCTGATTCTAACTGCATGCCTGGTAAGGCTAAGAGCAAACTGTACTAGTCATCCATGACCCACTGACTGCAAATTTCTGGGTTCGACTCCAGTATAACAGTGAGAAAAACATCAGACAAACTCTAACACAAGGGCAGCCTACCACCTGTCACTACTCATGAACACGGGCAAGGTCATCAGAAACAATGAATGTCTGAGAACTTGTCACAGCCAAGGGGAGCCTCAGAAGATGGGACAACTACATGCCATACACTATCCTGGACAGAACTGTGGAACACAAAAAGGTCACTAATAGGTAAAAACTAAGACAATCTGAGTAAATACGAACCTTAGTCATTAGTTAGGTATCACTACTGGTTCATTAATTGTAACAAGCGTGCCATACTAATGAATGTAAGAGGTTAACTAGGTGGAATGTCTGAGTGGCTCAGCCGGTTGAGCGTGTGCCTTCGGCTCAGGTCATGATCCCAGGGTCCTGGGATTGAGTCCTGCATTGGCTCCCTGTTCCCTTCTCCCTCTGCCTCTCTCCCTGTTTGTGCTATCTCTCTATTTCAAATATATAAATAAAATCTTTCAAAAAAGTAACAAGGAGTGCTCGCTTTGGCAGCACATATACTAAAAAAAACTAACAGGGAAAGGAGGTAAAGGGTATATGGGAATTCTCTGTACCATCCTGTCTTTCTGTAAAGCCCAAACTGTCCCAAAAACTAAAAAAAATTTTTTTAAAGAGGTGATAAGGGGGGGCGCCTGGGTGGCTCAGTGGGTTGGGCCACTGCCTTCTGCTCAGATCATGATCTCAGGGTCCTGGGATCGAGCCCCGCATCGGGCTCTCTGCTCAGCGGGGAGCCTGCTTCCCCCTCTCTCTCTGCCTGCCTCTCTGCCTACTTGTGATCTCTCTCTCTCTCTCTCTCTGTCAAATAAATTAATAAATAAAATCTTTAAAAAAAAAAAAAAGAGGTGATAAGGGCCTCCACAATCCTTTCAGACTTTTGTGAGACTTGAATCCATTTAAAGGTAATAAACAGATTTGGGGATTTGAAAGGGATTATAAAATTTGAGTTACAACTATTAAGAATGATGTTATTACTAATGAGAAAGTTGTTGAGGCCATGATTTCTCTAAGGTCGCAGGAATCAAATACAGTCTATTCTAAAACAAGAAACAGATTCAGGGGCGCCCGCCTGACACAGTCGGAAGAGCATGTGACACTCAACCTTGGGGTCGTGAGTTCGGGCCCCACGCTGGGTGTAGAGATTCCTCAAAACAAACTAAAAAAAAAAAATTCAAATATCAAAATTGACAAAGTTAACACGGCGAAACTTACCTGAGTATAAATCGTAGACTCTAAGTGGCTTTTAATCTTCAACAAAGGCTTCGCACCATCTACCCACTTAATATCCACATTAGATTGCTGTGAACAGAAAATAGATAAGTTTCCATAACATACCTATGGGTAGATGAGTGACACGACACCATCATGCATTTCAACTTTTTCCCCTTTTTTTGAACCCCAGAAACAAATGCGTTTGTTTCACACATAGGGAATTATTGGAGACGATAACCTGCCTTGAGAGTAAACGGATCTGAAATCATTTTGAATTTCCAATCCGTTGCAGGCTGATACTTTTAAAAATCACAATAAAAATGAATTACTAAATAAATGCATTTTTAAAGATGATGTCCAAAATCCAAGCCCCAGCTCTTAAAACTGTCCTCAGACGAGGGGTGCCTGGTTGGCTCCGTCAGAAGAGCATGTGGACTCTGGGTCTCGGGGTCATGAGTTCGAGCCCCATGTTGGGGGGAGGGGTTCCTTAAAAACAAAATCTTAAAAAAAAAAAAGAATCAACAGACAGGAGGTACCTTGGTCACATTGCTCTCAAAGTTTTCAAACACTCCTTTTCCATACTTACCTTTCCTGTGGACCAGCCCGCAGACCGGACTCTGTGAAGCTATCCACTAGAATACGGAAGTCTACTTTTTAAATATTTCATGGCAATGCCTTCAGCAAAGGCAGTGATTTTCCTACCCTTCTTGATTCTGCATCATTCAGATGCAAGTAGCCTGGAGGAAGATTGGCGGACACTGGCAGCTGCTGCTCAAATGTAATGATTCTCCCATCCTTCAGCAAAGGTACCCAGGCAAAGCCAACTGCCAAGACAATAATCAAGATGAGAAGAGAGATGAGAGACGAAATTGCAAATGCAATTAGCTACATAAATCTCTGACTGCTGGGGAGCAGGGCGGGGTGACGATGTTTCCGGGGGTCTGTATATGGGAGTCCATGCAGTGGGCAACTGAACCCTGGGGAGGGAACAATGCAAATGGCTTCCTAATCCCACCCTGTCCACTAACATGTTCTCTACTCAACTTCCTGGACTATAAATTGGGAATGACACATAGTTTTCCCACTTCCTAGTTACTGAGAGACCCCAGAGAGAGAATATAGGAGAACACCTGAAAAATTTTTCAAGTGCATTGGTACCACTATCTTTACCCTTTGGGGAGTAACTTATGGTAGAGTTATTTTTTTAAAAGTCGGAACTCTCACATCCATCCTTAGTGAGAGCACAGAGTCCCGGGTCTGGGACAATCTCAGCCAGCAATCAGTGTGTTGCGCATTTTCTTTCAGCAACCCAAAAGTGAAGGATTATGGGAAATTAAGGTCACAAGTCAAGGTCAGGTTTTCCTGACGAAAGAAGGCAGAGGGGTAGTAGCAGAATTCAGATGGGGCACAGCATTAAGACTTGAATCCACGAAGCGATTTCCCTGTATTTTCTCTGTATTTCCTAAAAAGAGCTTCTTGGATTTCTATTAGAAAACTAATCACGTTCCAGCTAAAAAAGCCTGAGCCATCTGTATTCCTCAGCTGGAGCAGGGTCATTATTTCCATTATAGAGCCTACTACTCTGGGCTTCAAGGGTTTATAACTCAGCTGTAAAAAAGCTTGCTTGGGACCAAGTTTTGGCACATGAGTGAGGGTGTTGGCTGGAGGGCCCTTTTTGAAAGCCGCTGCCTTCTGATTCTTTTAAAATTCTTTGCGTAGTGCTCGCTTCGGCAGCACATATACTAAAATTCTTTGCGTGAGTGTGTGTGTTTATACTGTGAACACAGAAGTCAACACAAATCTGGTTAGAATGTTTTCATTTGGCAAATGCTTTAATTCTTCAAAGAAGACAAATATGTTGCTTTCTCTAAGGAGACTGAATGGTTTTCTCAGACTCTGAAAGGCGCCTGAAGGCCATCTTTACTAGCATAACTTCAGAAATGGTTTGCCCAGAGCTCTTCTCTTAAAAGGAGCGGACAAAAGTTAACATGAGCACATTCAGAGCTGTTCTGTCAGGGTAGTTAACTGAAAAAATCAGACACATGACCAAAGGTTTCCAGTCCAGAAAAAGAGGAAAAATCTCTTTCTTGTTCTTGGGTGAAAATTTCGCCCATAGACATCTTTATTGAGCTAGAATTCAGATACCATACAACTTGTCTATTTCAAGCGTCCTCATCAACGGTTTTTAGCATATTCACAAAGCCGGGCATCCACGACTACTACCTAATTCCAGAACTCTTCCATCACAGCCACAAAGTACCTCCACACCCCTCAGAAGTCACTCCCTACTTCCCCTTTCCCCCAGTCCCTGGCAACTGCCAGTCTACTTTTGGTCTCTGTGGAATTGCTTCGGCAACATTCTTGCACTGTGAATTTATCAGAGCACGGCCAAGGGTGTCTCTCAGTCAAAACTCAGAGCCCTTGGAAGCTGGAAAGGTACGGTGTCGAGCACATGCCTTCTGGCTCAGGGATGTGAAGCCACTTACGGGTGGACAGTTCTACATGATAAGGGGCCCACGGAATAACCATCCTATGCGCTACCGGGCCCTTGGCCCATTTCGGTCTAGGACTTAAATAAGGAAAGAGTAATTTGTCTTTTAGGACGTGCACTATCTTGGGTTCCTATTGTTCTGCCTGATTTCTTCTCAACCCCCGAGGTCCCTTGCCCTGATCAAACTGCAGTTCCCGTGAAGACAGAGAACAGGACCACGTGAGCCTTAAGGCCAACTTCCTAATATGTCAGTCTGGCTGCACGGCAGGCATCACTCTGATGTCTCACCAGCACCCCGAACTCAATGGCAGTCCCAAACCTAGGATTCCCTGCCACCCCGTGATTCTGCTACTTGCAAATTCCTTCCTTCCAGTGTTGATGCTTCAGCGCTAACTCCGAATGCTCTCTCTAGTTGCTAACCATTTGCCAGAACCAATATATTCTTCTGCAATCCCTTTCTCTCCATTGCCCAGCTGCTGCCGTAGGGCGGCCCCCTTTCCTCCTGGACCTCTGAAGTAGCCCCTAACTGATGTCTCTTCCTTCTTTCTTGCTCCAACTCCCCGCGCCATCACATCGCTGCCCAGTGGGACTTCCTGTAGAAGAGTTCTTACCAGCATTTACAGCCCTTCAATATTTCCATGCTGGTGACAGAATACAGTCAAATCCACAGCCTGGCATTCAAGGCTTTCCATGATCTGGCGCCTCCTCTTCAACCTGACATCCTGTTGATTCCTCTCCCAATACCCCGTGCTCTGGTCCTACTGAACTTACGCATGGTTCCCTGTCCATATCCCTCAATACTCGGCCTCTGGACAAGCTCTTCTGTTGTTCTGGAATCTACCTTCCTGCCATCACTGCATTCTCAAACTCTACCCTGCCCCTTTAAGGCTTCACCCAAATATCACCTCCTCCCGGAAGCCTTTCCAGACTCCCAGCCACTAGTCCCTCCAACCAGTCGAAGTAGTAACTCACTCTTCCCTGAAATTACACAGCACCGCTTTTTCAGTAGCTACTACTTCCTGTCTTGTCCTATCATTGTCTATATAGATCTCATTTCCCCTGCTAGACCACAGGCTCACTGAAGACAAGATCTGTGTTTGAATGTCCATTGTATTCTCCTTAGTACCTACTGTAATGCCTTGCACATAATAAATACACAGACGTATTTGGTGAATGAATGAATGAATGAATGAATTTCCAGGCTAGCTTAGCTCTGAATCCCAGGCGCTGCCGACATTTATCTGGTGGCAGTGGCATACTCCATGTTTGTAGGGCCTCTGTGTTCGCCTAAGGATGCTTCCCACTGATTTATCTAAAGCTTTGCTGGATAGGACCAGGACTGACCCTTCACTACCAGCTCAAATTGACTCAAATTCATTAAATCTGTTCTGCTCTCACTAGAACCAGGTGGGTCCCCAATCTCCCTCTGGCTCAATATATCCCTGGGCTCTGGGCTTACTTCCCACTTCCTTAGCGAGCCAAACTGGAAAGTTTTGGCTGCTGAGCCATTCTACTTAAAAGAAATGATGTTCAAATGAACCTATAAGTCATCTTTCACCGATGAACTTTTTAACTTGGAAACGTACTTTTTGGTGAGGGGAAGAAGTGGTTTGTAGCTTGAGGAAAAGAAGTTACGTTCTAGACAATTCCACCTCAAATAGCTGTACAAAGAGACAGTGAAAAAGTACACATACCCGGAGTTTCCACTGTGTCCTGCTTTTTGGTTGTTCCCTTTGTGTTAATTTCACAACTCACGTGGTAAAAAGTAAAAAGCAAATGATGTTTTTGATGCAGGTGAATGGGAAGCTCAATTTTAATCTGAAATGACAGCAAAATCACACATCACATTTTGTTTTGTTTTCGTTGTCAAGCTGGACAGTCAGACCTTTAGTTCAATTTCATCATATTTTTCCGATGACATGTTTTTTTTCTAAACAGCAAGCCAAGTCATCAAATAATAGTTATCATTTAAATGTACTCTAAAGGCTTTTCCAGTCAGTTTCAATTTGACAACAATAGCCTCCTAGGTAGTGAGGGCTGATTTATGGCTTGTGCTGGAGAGTCCAAAGGATTCTCCTAGATGCAGCTTTGCAGCAGATTTTCCAAAACACTGGATCGAAACCACAGCCTCACAGCCTAGGGAGACTATGTGAACTCAATCTGAGTTAGTGAACACAATCAATCTAAAATGTGTACTGAATTTGAAAGGCTCCTTTTCTCTAAATTGTTGCCTTCCTTTGCATGGGGAAAAAAAGAATTAAGCTTTGCAAATATACATGCAAAAACTCACTATGGTATTACGGTATCCACCAGTTACAGTTCACATATGTAGCCTTTGAAGAAAAACGCAAGATAATTCTTGAATAAAAAAATAAAAATCATCACCCTTGGTACATGACTTCAATCCTAGAAACTGATACTTTAATACAAGCATTTCAAGTGATTTTCCAATCAGGACCCCACAAATGTCTTTACAGCCCCCCAGAAGTATACAAAAGACAGATCGCAAATTTAATTGATCAGATGCGTGTTCGTACACCTGCCTGAGACACAAGCAACCTCTTGCGATCTCTCGCTCTGTCTTGGTCAATATAGACCGAGTGTCTGAAAAGCCCGTTTCTTTCGGGCCCCCCCAAAATAATGTGGATTACTCGCTACATGATCAAGTCTTCTGGAGTAACGGGTGTCCATGAGGGAGGGGGATATATTAAAAGAGTTGTTTTGTATATTAAAACAGCTTGGTGCTGGACATCTGGCCTCATCATCATTCATACAAGGCAGGGTTTTGGTGTAAGACTAATTTCGGTCGTAGGTATATTTCACCATGAACACGCCTATTCACGGCGGCCAGACCATCTGGGTGCCTAACGCTCTGCTGCACAGAAATGTGGGCATCCACCCTCCCCGGGGGGCAAAGCCGCAAGGCACTGCTCTGCTCCTCCCTGCTCCCACCACACCAAGAGCGCTGGATGGAGAAAGGGAGGTGGCCTAAAGCTGGGATACAACCCCCCACCCCCGGACCATGAGACCAGGTGGATCTGGGGAAAAACCATGACAGCAGTGGGGATGGTTTCAGACAAAGAGCTCTGAGAAGCAGAAAGAGCCAAGCTTCCAGCCTGGGATGCATAGCCAGGTTCACAGAGACACGTGGGAATCAAAAGCGGTCTGCAGATTTGGACAAGTCAGGGACACACCGGCTGGAAGAGGCTGTGCCAGAGACACTAAGAGAGACAATGGCAAGTACGAAGAGACAAGAGATGGAGAAGGAAAGAGAAGAAGAGGCAGAGGCAGAGCGGTAGACTGGGGTGGACGGGGGCATGGAGCTTGACAGGCCGTCCCACTCCTCTTTGTCTACACCATGCCGAGGCACTAGAGCGGTCGGCGGGGTTCTGGTGGCCCTCCCACGCTGCTGTGTCTCTCAAAGCATTTCACTTCCACAGCAGCTGTGCCCCCAGCCCCATGCAAAACCACAGGAAAAAAAGATGTAGAAGGGCGTTCAGGATGTCTCGTCTGAATTTCTTCTTCAAAAGCTAAGGAAGGAAATGGGAGACTCGGAAAAGGAGGAACCGACTTGCTCAAGGTCATGGAGCCAGCTGTCAAAGTGAGGCCAGAACCCTAGCTCTGGTCTCCCGTTTCTTCCCTACATGTTTAGGTCTCACCAGAGCCCCTTCCATTGGTGGGCGAATTCCCCCTTCATCGAAGGGCACCAAGCCCTTCGCCTTGGTGTGTCTATCTTCACAGGACAAAACACTCAGGGACCGCAAGGGCAGAGAAAATGACGGAGGTGAAGAGAAAAAGAAGAGCCAGCACTGTGTTTTATGAACATCAGAAAAATGCGTTCTTACCTCATCATAGAACTCTGGATTCTGGTTGTGATGCGAGACAACAGCATAAGCATTTGTGGTAAAAACAGACCCTGCGGGTTTTCCATAAATACACTGCAAAAGAAGGAAATGGAGTCACCCATCTCAGCGAAGGCCTTTAAACACACAGTTAGAGGTATCCGTGAACCCACGGCCATGGCCAAGCCCACCGTGAGCTTGTAAATTCCGAATCATTTACAGTCACTCCAGCTACCATCTCAGACACCCTTGAACTTGGCCGCATGGATGCTTCCGAATTTCTGGTCCTCAAGAAAACGCACTTCCCCATTAGCTGACAGCAAGAAGTCAAACGTGGCTACTCATTTGGGAGGGGAACACTCTGAAACCAGATCTGGAAAGCTGACTTGTCTCGTGCCATTTGCCTTTTTTCCTAGGAGAAGCTCCCCACCGGGCAGTTAGCAGCATGTGCTGGACGCTCTGAGCGGCAGGGCAAGGTAAGGAGCTAAACCACACACACAGCAGCAGACAAATTCCTAGCCTAAAGGCATGAAACACTGCATGTCCACCCAGATACAGACAAGCTTACTGCTGGCTCCCTTTACAAGCCACGTTTTAAAAGTCACTGGCTTTCTGTGAGACCCATAAAATGAATACAAGGCTTTCTATGGTTCCACGGAAAGATCCATTTGCGTTTCTAGTGTGAGTTCTATACTTCTACGGGCCGATAAGCTCAAGGATAAATATGGAGTACTAACTGCCTCGCCCTGTCACTTCAGAGCCAGCGTCTAGGCCAGCTAAGAAATGAAATTCAGAACTCCCTGTGAATGCATCGCCAATTCTCCTGAAATACAGTTCTGGAGGCAATTTGCGGGAACTGTGGAGGGGTAAGCTAAGACTCTTTAAGGGTACGAAAGGACATTGCATGGGGCGAAAAGGAAGAGTCATTCTCATGTCCAGTGAGGGGGGAATCAGAGAAAATGCAACTAATTTGAGCCAGCTAATTCTGAACTAAGGTTTCTCAGTGGAAACAAACAAAATAAAACAAACAAACAAACAAACAAAAAACCCTCCCAAAACACAAAAAAACAAAAACAACGAAACACCTCTTTTCAAAGCTGGGGGTTATTAAACATCCAGGCAATGGCTTAGTTAAGGGTTTCCAGGCTTTTCCCCCAGGAGGTCTGAGTGGAGGACTAGCCGTCATCTATCTGATTTAGGCTCAAGCTAGAGAAGTAGGGGGCCAGCCAAACCAATTGTGACAGCTAAATGTTCTTGGAACTTTTCTTTCAGGCCTCTGATTAATATGCTCAAGAGCGAAAAGATAGAGGCCCGGTGACGTGAGAGGTATTTAAGGATTGTTCCATCAGAGAACACTAAGATTCTACTTGGCCTCCACCACGGATCCAAGTCTGGAGGCACCAGCGGAGAAGTCCTGTCTCAGATCAAAGCAGTCATGCTGTGCTTCTGATAGCTCGAAGCCTGTTCGGGTTTCAAGGAGAAAAGAGTTTACAGTCCCCTGATGATACCATTAGAAACTATCAGGTCACAGGAGAAAATGACCTTTGATGGCACATCAGAGCGGTGCAAAATCAAAGAGGTGCAAAAGCAAAATGCTGGTCTATGAAGCTTACCCATTTTTACAGCTACACAAGCTCCTACCTTGTTTGGATATTTTTTAAATATTTTATCCTTACAGTTAATGCGTCAGAGTAGAAAAGGCAACAGCACCATCATCTCTTGAGTACATTTTCTTTGTGGCGCTTAAAGAAATTAAACTTAGCCTATAAAACCACCAAGTACCAAAATCTTTATCTTCTTCTTTTTTTAAGATTTTATTTATTTATTTGAGAGAGGGCATGTGTGTGCGCATAATCAGGGGATGGGTCAGAGGGAGAGGGAGAAGCCACTCCCCGCTGAGCAGGCAGCCCGATGAGAGGCTTGAGCCTAGGACTCTGGGATCATGACCTGAGCTGAAGGCAGACACCCAACCCACTGAGTCACCCAGGCACTTGACACTAAAAGCATATGCTTTTTGAGATTATAAACAAACCTTTAGAGCGCTAGTGTCGCTTTCATCTGAATCCCGGAATTCCACACACACCGCAATGTTCCTTGCCTAAAAATGATTAATCACTCAAAATGAGTCCTAAAACCAGAAAATTATGAATTGCATTTTATACCCCAAAATGTACAGTTTATACTGCTTACCTTGGCAAATGTTTTCTGGCTATCGTATTTTAATTGCAAGGGATATACATACAGATGGTTTTTGTAAACAGTAAATGGATAACAGTATTTGGTCATTTCTGGAACAAACTCTTCGACCTCCACAGTAATATTTTGACAATTCTTTTCAAAAGGCTTCAGGGGCACATACGAAGAAGTAATACAATCTATGCCAGAAGAAAGAAAACAGGCAAAGATAATACAATTTAGCAATCATGAACACATTCTTGCCTTTATAAAAATATACGCAGACCGCGTTCTCAAAGAGTGATTTCACAAACAGAATTCTTAGTGATTGACAAAAAGTCATACAACCACTTTAAGCATCCAGAAGGACAAGATGGCGTAGCCTGGTACTGATTTGAGTGGGACCATCCCAACCAGACACGATTGCTGGTTCGTTCTCAATGTAGAGTGATTTGCCAAATATAACACATCATAATTTTTACAAATTTAAACTCTGCAGAGAAATCCATTACATTTTTTCCTCCTGTGGCTGCAATTTAGCTTTCACTGCAAATTTTTATTGGTATCAGGGAACTAACAGTGAATGTATGCCTCCAATTAGCTCATGGATAGTCACTCTGCAAAAAGTTAACTTGGTGCAGGTGCAATTTTCACCAAGAAATAAAGGAGGCCTTTGGAAATGACAGATCTTGGGATGTGTTGCCAATAATAAATTCAATACTCTGGAAGGTGAAAAGCACGAAGGCTCGGGAAAGTGTGGCAGCTGAGGTTATCCGAGCAGCCCTGGGACTAGAGGTGATTCGTATACTGAAGGAGCTCTAACATTGCTTGTCCCTGCTGCACTGTGGTATTGATCGAACAGAAGACCCAGGAAGAGTCATACCTGAGGACACAGTGTTTTCTGCTGGGTTCAGGTTTCTCTAATTATTACAGTGATACTTAGAGTGGACTATCTGGAGACAAGTGATGGGTCCAGTGTCCAGACAGAACTACTGTTAGTATTTTGACATATTTTCTTCTCGTTTCTTTTCGATGTCTGTTTTACGTAATAATACACAAATTCTACTGTATATACAGAACTTGATCCTGGGTTGGGTTTTGGGGTTTTTTTGTGTTTTGTTTTTTGTTTGGCATTTGATCTAATGTTTTCTTCTGTGGACTCTAGATCAACATCATTCATGAAAGGCTGCGCGAAGTTTCCTGGTGCACCATCACACCTTAACCACACCGACAGTGCTGGATTCTTAGGTTGTTTCCAATCTCTCTCCAAAATAAACGACGTGAAAAAGAACACCTTTGTGCATAAATTCCTGTCTATGTTCCAAATTATTTCTTTAGGGAAAAAATAATCCATTGTACTCTTAGGTGTTTTGGAGTGTGAATCTGGTGCCACGCCTCTGCTTATGAGCCTTTAGTGACCTCTTATGGCACGTGAACTAAGATCCAACCCTTTAAAGAGTTACTGTGGTCTATGCAATTTCCTGCAGAACTTCTCCTGCTTCATTCCCATCTTCATTGCTCCCACCACACACCACATTGGCTTCCTTTCTGCTCCCGCCTCAAGTTCTTTCCATATGCAACGCCCTCCATCTGGAACATACTGTCCCCAACCACCATATACTATCTCCTTCGCATTCTTCAGTTTCTGAGCCAGACCATGACCTCCCTTGGCCACCCCAATCACCGACTCAAAATGCTCATTTGTTTTCTTATTTACTGTCTGTCACTCCTAGATGTTAATCTCCATTACTGCAAAGTTTGTTCAGTAAATGAACGGATAGAGAGAGGCTCAGAATCAAAATGCCTTAGTTCTAGACATCTGTGAACATCGATTACCACATCGTGTTCCTACCCACGACAGGTGATGGTGCCTGGCTAAAACCCAGCCAGCATTAAGACAGCTACACTTTAAAACATTTTTGTAAATGCGACAGAGAAGAAAAGCATTTTGCTACTTTAACTGCATTAGTGGCATTATTACAGAGATTTGAACATTTTTCAAGTTTTTATTAGCCACTAAATTTTACTTCCTGCAAAGTGTCTTTTCTGTCTTCTGCCCATTCTTCTTCTGAGATCTTAGATCCTTGTCTTTAGAGAGGAAAAGAAACTCTCTTCCTTTTGGATTCCTTGATGGGATTTACCCAAGGCAAAAAACAGCAGAAACTGACTAGGGAAGAGCCACTACAGGATATATTACATATGAAACAGCTTCTGATAAAATCAACTTAACACCCTTCCTAATTTGTAACTATTCACTGCATGTGCTGGATTGAATAGTGTCCCCATCCCCCAAAAATTCATGGCCACCAGAACTTCAGAATATGACTGTATTTGGAAACAGGGTCTTTACAGGGCCACCTGGCTGCTCAGTTGGAAACAGGGTCTTTGCAGATGTGATGGGTCAAGATGACATCATACTGCATTAGTGTGGGCCCTAAATCCAGTGACTAGGGAGTCTGCCTTAGAGCACTAAGAAGGAATGTAGCCCTGTTAATATCCTGATCTTGACTTCCAGCTTCCAGAACCGGGAGAGAATGAATCTGTCATCTTAAGCCAATTAAGGAGCCAACTGTAGGAGTTTCTTACGGCAGTTTCTTAAGCCAATTGTAGGAGTTTCTTATGGCAGCCCTAGGCACTTAAAGCACCATGTAAACCTCAAGAAATATATTGAAAAGATTAAAAACCTGAGATTCAAATGTAGCCCTTTGAGGTTTATTTTTAACATGTGAATTCTTACTTGATAATTCCACAGGAACACATTCTACAGTGACGTTGAGCTGCCCAGGAATAATCTGCAATTTGGTCTTCTCTGGCCTAGGTGTAAAATAAGAAATATTTTATACTTAAAATTTATGAATACTGAACGCACTGGTTACCCTATATGCAAACTTCCAAATCCAAAAATGCTCCAAAGCATTCAGTCTCTCCCACATATGACTCGCATTCATCATATCAAGAAACTGTAATTCATCTATTTTATCAATTTCCTACAGCAGCACTTACTTCTTATACTCTGAGAGCAACTTGAGAATGTCTTCATTTGAAAGCTTGCTACTGTCTTGTTTATACAAAGGAGAAAATCTCCCATCCAGATCCAGAGAACCTTGAGTATCTTTGAAAATGGGTCTAAAACAACAAGAGAATTTTTTTTTAAATTCTCAAGTGTTGACAAATTAAGACAAACTTACTGCTGGTGCACATTCAACGTGGTACGACCACTTTGGAAAACTCGTTGGGTAATTTCTTGGGAAATTCAGCACATACCCACCCTCTGACCCTGCAAGTTCACTCTCAAGCATATTTCCACAGGACCCCTAAATGTTCACCGCAGACTTATTTGTTACGTCCCCGAAAGGAAACGGCCTGGATATTCATGAACAAGTGAACGGATACACTGTCGTGTATTCAGACAGTGGAATACTACTCAGAGTGAAGGGCGGATATGTTACAAGAATGTGGATGAACCCCAAAGCCAAACTGAGCACAAGAAACCAAATGCGAAAGTACATACGGCAGGATTCCCTATGTAGGAAGGTCTAGAATAGAAAAAAGTCATCAGCGGGGTGGCTGACTGATAGGAGTGGGATGGCTGCTTGGACAGGGGCAGGAGGAAACTTTCTGAAGTGTCAGACACGCTCCAGATCTTGGCTGGCATGGTAGTCACGTGACTGGAAACGTTTGTGAGAATCCACCAAGCTAGATACATATAACACACGCATTTGAATCAAAGGTAAAGTGAGTCTCCAAGTTGATGACCATTAAGTTAAAGCTTTAGGGTCAATTTATACAAAGTTTACAAGATATACGTAGAGTTTCCAAATACAAGTGTGGATGATTCCTTACCCCTCTTCCCTCTCCCATTTAAAAAAAAAAATTCTATTTATTTATTCGATGGAGAGAGGCCACAAGTAGGCAAAGCGGAAGGCAGAGGGAGAGAGGGAGAAGCAGGCTCTCCACTGAGCAGGGAGCCCCATGTGGGGCTCGATCCCAGAACCCAGGGACCATGATCAGAGCCAAAGACAGACGCTTTAACTGACTGAGCCACCCAGGCATCCCCGACCCCATCCCATTTTTAGGCAGCTTCTTACTGCTAAAATGGGCAGTAATGGCCAAGCCCCCAACACACTGGGAGCAGCTCTAGCCGAAAACATAATCCCCCCGCTCCAAGCCTCCTAAGATGTGCTTCTAGGCATTCACTATGGTTCCTACTTCTAAGCATACCTCCTTTATTTTCAGTAAACAGGGGTTTAGCATACATCTTTAAAATACCCCAGGCAAGCCTTTAGAGTGAGTTCTTGCTGCAGGAGGGAAAAGGGAGCCCAATTCCTCATCAGAACAGGGAATCAGAGCATCTACGTTCAAAGGTTGTTAAATTAATATCTAAATTACTTTTTAAACTCATTTTCCTACTGACCAAACAGCACTGAACAGCCACGACAGTGGGCCGTGCGCTACCGTGGTCTGGCGTGGGCGGAGGTCACGTGCTATGGGTTCAGATCCCGGCTTGGCCATGTGCCCATGAAGTTGGGCAAGGATTTTTTTTTTTTTTTAACTTGTTCCACGGCTGAATTTCCTCCTCTCCCAGGCAGGAATAACAGTTCTCACCTCTCAAGAAGGTACACATTAAAGCACTTAGACCATCGTCTTATATAGGGTTCCCAGATAACTCTGAATAATCCCAACAGCAGTGACAGACTTCTCAGGCCAGAGCACCACTAAGGACGTGTGTCCACAAGCCACACTTCACCCCCGCCAGTGCCTAAACAGACCAACCTCTGCGACTCTTCGCCATTCACCCAACCATGGTTATCTTCTTCTTCTTCTTCTTTTTTTTTTGAAACTAGCCCACAAAACGAGGACAAGCATGCTTTTTCATCTACCAACACACAGTATGTTCTGAAAGCTTCCCCCAAATGAAATGATTATAAACACTGACAGAAGAGTTAATTAGCTTAGAATCTCCTCCCCTTATGCTACTCCCCAACACCCAGCAAACACAGTGGACTGAATTACTCAGAACATGGTGCCCTTTCCCCAGAAGATTCAGTGAGCTGTACAGGCTATACCGCTCCCAAGCCAGTGAACCTGGACTTCAAAGGGATGGGATACAAGAAAGACATTTTAAGTCATCACTGTATGTAGACTTGCAAGAACTGGGGGGAAAAAATATAACCTACCATAAGAGATGAACTAGAGATAACACCCTTCCACATACACTACCCGTGACAGGTTTCACGCATCTGTCATCAGAAACCAAGTCTATTCATGAATGACCCGCTTGCACTTAACAACCGCATTCTTTTGCCTTCTCATTTTTAGTACAGTTTCCAGAAATATTCTAGGATAGCTTTTCAAAGTATAAACTTAGCCAGCTTTGAAACAGCGGGCACGCTGTACATAATTCGCTAAAATCTCGGGTTTTCTGGGGAGGGCAAAAAAATTCCATTACTGTAGCAAATAAACTCTGCTTTAGAATGCAATAAAATTAAGTGGTGGTCAGATCGGGAACCGAGGCCAAAGCCAATTTCCCTGAAGCACCACAGATGAAGAAATGGAAGGTTCCTTGAGGCACGGCAAATTGCAAGAGAAAGGATTCTCATATCCCGCGGCAGAGCTCACGTCTGTGCCCTCCCACCTAAGTTCCCACGTGGGAAGCCAAACCCCAAAGTGCCAGCATTAGGAGGAGGGGGCGTGTGGGAGGTGATTGGGTCAGGAGGGTGGAGCCCTCATGAATGGGATTAGTGCCCTTAGAAGAGGCCAGCTAGATGAAGATAAAGGAGAAGCCAGCTAGCTGTCTGCAACCTAAAAGAGGCTCCTCGCTATGACCCGGTCATGCTGGCACCCGGACCTCAGACTCCCAGCCCCCAGAGAGAAATGTCTGCTGCTAGAGCCACTTGGTCCCTGAGAGGACCCGGCCACATCCCAAGTGTCCAAGGATAGACCTGGCTTGTCAGAGACCGCCCGCTAAACGCTGCCGGCAAGGATGACAGCCGTGAACTTTACAGATGAGTGCGAACAGAAAGGTCAGGATTATATTTGTACAAACCTGGCAGCCCAAGCAAAGGGCATTCTGTATTGTCCAAGGCGGCTACACACTTGCTTTGCTGTCCTGTGCACCTTCTGGGCCGTCTAGGGGCAGAAATAAGAAGACACACTAGTGTGTGTTTGAACAACCAAAGACTCATAGCAAACAGTAATTTCCCTCACTTACCGATGTAAAACTTCCCAGTCTGGCAAAAGAGAAAAAGAAAGAGCTCCCAATAAAAACAAACACAAGATGCAGCAGTTATCCACTTTCCACTAGAGTTTTCTTTCTTTCCTTCTTTTAAATTTAATTGGATTTTATTTTATTTTTTGGCAGAGAGAGATCACAAGCAGGGGGAGCAGCAGGCAGAGGGAGAGGGAGAAGCAGGCTCCCCGCTGAGCAGGGAGCCCGATGCAGGTCTCGATCCTAGGACCTTGAGGTCATGACCCGAGGCCAAGGCAGACACCTAACTGACTGAGCCATCCAGGCACCCCAAGACCAGAGTTTGGTGGGTTTTTTTTTTAAAGCGTTTTGTGTTTCATCATTAACAGAGCCTTCATCGGGATATCCAAAGATGGATGAAAAGAGGTGTAGGGCACGTTTTGTACCAAAGATCTCTACTGGGAAAATTTTGAGCATTTTTAATGCATATTTCCTTTCACACATGAGCTGGCAGACACTCATTATTCTTGGGAGAAGTTTGTTCTGAATACAGTTGACCTTTTTACTCCCAAGATAAAAAGCCAAGTGACCAAGAGTCAATGCAATTAGTTTGGCTGGGCAAGGAGCTTCTGTTTGCAAGGCGCTGGAGCTGACAGAAGATTAACAGCCCACAGAGCCGAAACCAGCCGCGAAATGCCGGCCGGATGCTCATCCCCAGGGATGCAGAATGCTAGAGGCTCTTATCTACATCGTTGAGACTTTTCTCTCCCACACAAATTAGTCACATGTCCCCTTGGCATCTTCCGCTCAGTAAACACTATTTGGACACATAACCAGATACCACGTATGACAGATCGACTCTTTGTAAATACACAGTAGCTGCAGTGCCGCTAATGAAGCAGGCCACGCATGCTTTCGCTCTCTGGGCCTTCGTTTTCTCATTTGTAAAACAAGAGGAAAGGGCCAGGTCACTCATTTGCAGGAGTCTGGATTTCATGATCTAGAAATTTGGACGATTACAGGGGTCGCTGACTTTCCACGTTGCCATCCGAAGACATTTCAACAGTTAAACAGTAGCTAAGAGGGCGCCTGGGTGGCTCAGTGGGTTAAAGCCTTGCCTTCGGCTCAGGTCATGATCCCAGGGCCCTGGAAGCGAGCCTCACATCAGGCTCTCTGCTCAGCGGGGAGCCTGCTTACCTTCCTCTCTCTCTGCCTGCCTCTCTGCCTACTTATGATCTCTGTCTGTCAAATAAATAAATAAATAAAAATCTTAAAAAAAAAAAAAACAGTCACTACCATTTCATATGCCAACATTCCGTGAAAGACACACAGGCGTAATGTTCAAAAAGGTAGGAAGAACAAAAATCTCAGAATAAAGGACGGCCCCTCAAATTGAATTCACTTAGCTCCATGAATCCCTCGCTCTCTTATCTTTGTGTGCTTATCACAGCCAGGGCTGGACCTCCCAGCTCTGACATTCTAGAGCTGAATGGAAGGGCTGGAAATAAAGAGTAAGCTATTGCCAAGGATATGGTGTCAATGAGCAGATGTTGCCTAAAAGCCTTTTGCTCTTACTTTGATAAGCAAGCAGCAATCAGACTGTCATGTAAACAGAACATAAATGAAAAGGGGGGGCTCACATTCAAGCTGTAGCACGCATACTCACATGGCACACCGTATTTAGAGAACAAGGCTCCCTGGAGGGGTCATTAACAGTACCATTTAAAATATCAGCAAAAGGCAAATTTTACATTAAGCTGAAACTTTCACAAACTAGCATTGCCATTACCTTTGCTGGGTCCGAATTTTTGATGTAGGGTTCCGCACAGTGTGCAATGTTTCCCTGGAGCACCTTTTCAATTCTTGCAACCAGAAAAATTTCAGGATGTGGATTTGTCACGGAGAAAATTCCCTGAGGGAGAAAAAATTACTCCCATTAGACATTTTAATGTGACTTCATGCATACCGTTGGGTGGTCGATGATTCCTAGTCCTGTGCTTAGCATCAAAGGGTGACCTCCAACGCAGGGTCATGTGTAGGACCCTGAAAATAGACAGCCTTTCCTTTCACACAGCTCCTAAAGCTTCTTTCAAAATCGACCTGCTCTGGTCACCAACTTCACATCTATTTGTCCCTGAGGTACAGCTGTCGCCATTACCACTTGGCCTCTCGTGTTTGGCCGTGATCGCAAGGTGCCTTTTCATACCTAATTAATACGACACGTATTGTTCGACTTCATGGGCCCGTGCTGAAATAGCACGCATTTCTCAAGTGGAACTGAATGTGCATTTTCAAACGTCGCTGCATGTTAACTCCAGAGCAATTCACCTGCAATTAATACTAATTATAGCTAAGAGGAAGCAAATGCTTTACTGCACTTAAAGAGCGCCTGCGCTTTTCAGGTGAGGAGAGAGAGTCCAAAAGTTGGTTTTTTCCTGTACAGTCCACTTAAGGGTTATGAACATAGATGCAGCCAGAGTTACAGATGCTTTCTGATACCACCGTGTCATCCACTGTCCAGCTTCTCCCAAGGAGACTATTTGCCAAAGAGCCAGTTAGTTGATTAGATCTGTTGTTTAAAGGAGCACCACACAAATGAATTCGAAGGAAAAAACCCATTCCTGGGATTCGACCAAGTATTATTTTTCTACCTGGTGTATTACCAACTGTGTTCAGATCGTGTGTTCCAGTTTTCAGAATATTTCAGACATATTATCCTACCTGCTCCAGAGCAAGCACTCCATGGCTTCCGGGAAAGATGAGAAAACCCCGTGTGAGACCCCAAGTCATCCCCCACCCCCCACCAGAATCCATTTATATATATATATATGGCAAGCCCTCGAATGCAGGCACTTAGGATGTACCCATTTCACAGATGAAGAAACCGAGGGCTTACAGAAGTTTATGCTGCAAGCGGACAAGGAGCTTGTGGCCAGGACTTCCAGACTATACATCCAGCCCAAGCTATGCTGCCTCTGAGCCCTGAGGCCCATACAGCCGACTTTCACATGATGAAGACAGATGAGAGCAGCAATACTGATTTTTGCTACAGCTAATGTTCACTCATTTTGAAAACTCTGACAATGGCTTTCACTTGGATATCTGTGATCACCATTCCTGCACTCTATTGCTGGTCATGTCATGCTGAACGAACATGGCGGCCTAGCGCCGTGCTTGGCCCTTTCTGGGAACTGTGCACTTTGTCAGAGCCTTATAGCTGCCCCTGCATGGAGGTACTATTATCTCCTCCTGTTCACAGATAAGAATGCTGAGGCATCGAAGCATTCATTTTCTGAAATGACCAGGGATTCCAGGGTAAGGGGACGCCATCAGTGCTGTTCTGTCTTTTGTCCCAGTCAGCTTCTAGCACTCTCCCTGTCCCCAGAACACAGAAGGGTAGCCAGAGAGAGCTGGGGAATCTCCATGTGGCCCGGGAGTCTGGCCCTTGTAGACAAGGCCTCTGACCCAGCCATCCTTTTCCACCTAGGAGCACAGATGCAGCTGCCCCCAACCTCAGGGTAATTCTTACCCCCTTTACTGCCCCTCTCCCTCTAAAGAAGGGGTGAGGCCCCCTCGTCCCAGTCCCCAACACTTACAGAGCCCACAGCAAGGTAGGGCTTTGCAGGAGAGATGCTGTACCCCTTCACCAGGCTAATAACAGCTTCCCCAAGGAGGGAGCCCATGGAGTCACAAGGAGGCAGGCCTCCAAGAGTCAGCATCTCCCCCACAAGCCCAACCTAAAGTCAGTCAGGTCTGACCTTGGGAGACATGGGGGAGCTGAGCTCTATCAAGGCTTCTGGGAAGAAAATGCCAGGCAGCTGAGAATAAGGGTCACAAGGGGGCAAAATTACTCAGTGGATCCAACTCCCTCCTTTCCAGTGGCCACCCCACTGTTCTCAGAAAGCCACTGGAGAGAAAGACTCCAGTGAACAGATGGGGAAGGCCTAGGATGGCCCCCAGACAACCACCATCCACCAAACTCTTACTACAGATTATGCTGCTGTTCGAGCCGCCTTGCTGGAAGGGCTGCGGCCACCAAGACCGCCCTTTCTGGGAACTCTGGGGAACTGGGCCTTCTCCTCCTCTCTCAGGTAACACAGAAGCAGTATACCACAGGGGTAAACACCTGGCTTTGAAACCTGCTAGACCTACTTTCAGGTCCTGTTCCTCATCTAAGTTCTGTGACCCCGGGGCAAGCTACTGAACAGCTCTGTGCCTTCATTTCCTCATCTGTATAATGGGTATGGTAATAGTACCTGCCTACTTTGCTACGCTGTTATGAAAATAAGGACCTTGATAAAGAAGCTAGAGAAATACAGTGGCATGTAAGAGGTGCTGAACTTGGGGCGCCTGGGTATCTCATTGGTTAAGCATCTGCCTTCAGCTGGGGTCATGATCCCAGGGTCCTGGGATCGAGCCCCACATCAGGTTCCCTGCTCTGTGGGGAGCCTGCTTCTCCTTCTGCCCATCCTCCCACTCATGTACTCTCCCTCTCTGCTCTCTCTCGCTCTCAAATAAATAAATAAAACCTTAAAAAAAAAAAAAAACAACTGCTGAACTCGTTGTCATTGCTGAAGAATGGGAGAGATGGGACCCGGGTTCAGATCTACATACATTCAGTCTTTCTCCAACACAGCACTGCTTCCTCCCCCTAAATGTGAAGAAGTTGAGGGGAAAATTTCTCCAGGGCCACCTGGGTGGCTCAGTGGGTTAAGCCTCTGCTTTCGACTCAGGTCATGATCTCAGGGTCCTGGGATGGAGTCCCGCATCAAGCTCTCTGCTCTGCAGGGAGCCTGCTTCCTTCTCTCTCTCTCTCTCTCTCTCTGCTTGCCTCTCTGCCTACTTATGATCTCTCTCTGTCAAATGAATAAATAAAAATTTTTAAAAAATTCTCCAAAATAAAATGTTCAACTAGTTGAAATCAATGACCACTTCCCAGTTTCATCAGTTGGTCTGAAAAGATTGCAAGATGATAAAGCCATCTGAGGCCACTGTCCCTTGGGTTACCTTCCCAACACTCCTCTATTCTTTTCAGGCTTTTTCTCCCAAGCCCCACATCTCTCCTGCATGGCCCTCTAAGTTAACTCCTGCCCCCCAGGCCCCCCCCACATGTGTTCCAAACACCTCCACTATCATTGCACAATAGGCTGCAGCATGGAATTTCATTCTGCTGGCCATTGTTGACTGGAGTCTTGGAAACAGACCTAGGTTCCAATCCCGCCTTCTCCGCATTCGGCTGCGTAATGGTGGACGGCTTCCTTCACCTCCTGATCTGCCCTTTCCGCCCCTCCAAAACAGCCACAAGTGCACTATTTCACAAGACTATGACGATTACATGAAATGTCAATGGAAAATTCCAGCATACTGGAGATACTGCAAAAACTGTTGATTTTCTTCCTGACCTAGATTACAAGTGGGATAAAGCCCATGCCCACAGGTTAAACTCCATGCCTTGAACATACAGCTAAGTACACTCAAGAAATAAAGTAAACACATCATTGGCTTAAAGGGGCTTATTTGATATGGTAGGGATGCCTGGGTGGTTCAGTCAGTTAAGCGTCTGCCTTTGGCTCAGGTCATGATCCCAGGGTCCTGGGGTCGAGCCCCACATCAGGCTCCCTGTTCAGCGGGGAGTCTGCTTCTCCCTCTGTCTGCTGCT
The DNA here is from genome assembly GCF_020171115.1 of Neogale vison. Classification (NCBI taxonomy): domain Eukaryota; kingdom Metazoa; phylum Chordata; class Mammalia; order Carnivora; family Mustelidae; genus Neogale; species Neogale vison. Next base: position 30,793,753 of record NC_058105.1, read on the forward strand.
CCCCCTGCATATGCTTGCTCTCTCTCTCTCTCTCTCTCTCTGACAAATAATAAATAAGTAAATAAAAAATTTTTAAAAAAGAGGCGACAAAAAGCTACCACAGATCCAGAGCCCAAGGAGGGAAGTAACTGCACATGCAAAGTCTTCCCCACCATTTAGCAATATGTACCAAAGAGCATAATCCTGAATCCAAAAAACCCCAATGCTTGGTATTTATTCTAAGGAGATAATTCAACAGGAGAGCTAATGAACATACACAAGGATGTCCAATGTAGTGTTATTTGTGTTATTTACAGTATCCCAAAATGACAAATATCCCAATGAGTTAAGTTCATGGAATATGACATTAGCCTTCCTGAATGTGAGCGATCCAGAGACATTGATCCAGAGATACTGATCCAGGATCCACGTGATATGGAACAAATACAGCAAGTATAAAATGGCATGAATAGGATCTAGTTTGTATAAGAACATACATAAGATTTATGCGTTTATATATATACAGATGTCTGGAAAGAGGTTCGTCAAGGCCGTGATCGTATAGTGGTTAGTACTCTGTGTTGTGGAAAGAGGTTCGTCAAAATGTTGACACTTCTTGTCTATGGGGCGCAGCGACTTTTTCTTTATGCTTTTTGTCTTGTTCAAATCTTCTACATCATAATACATTTAGCTTTATAATCAGAAAAAAAAAAAACCACCTTTTCATGGCGGGGGGAATAAATCTTACAACGTGAACTGCTTTGTTCTTGTGCCTCTTTCCAGTTTCAATTCTGTCACAGTCTAGTTTCTTTTAGTTGCAGAAGTCGAGAAGGGAAGACTGACGATTCTGTTCTGCCTAACCTCTCAAGGCCTGCAGGGAGGTCAGAGGTCAAAATGCAAGGGAAGCGTCAGGCTCCTTCTAAAGGGGCCTCTTTGCACTGGACAGGATGGAGAGCGCGGCAGTGCATATGTGACGGAAGCAGTCCCCTCCCACTGCTTTTCAACCAGAACTCCTTGGATAAAGGGCCTTTATGCTCCATTAAAATTACCTATTCATGGGGGGTCAGTATGAACACTGCCCGCTCGCAAACGAAGATCCCCAAATTCCAGACAACTTGGCCACTGGGAAGAACGATATTCTGGAGGAATTTGACTGTCAATGCGGGACATTTTGCTGTGGGGGGGGTTAGCAGGCCAGGAATTTGAGGGACACAGATCTAATGGCACCTCAGCCAGGGGTGTAGCCGGACACACGCAACCCCTATCCTGTACTCAAATCTGGCAAAGATACAGCCTCCGATCTGTGACAGGTCACAAGACTTGACCCGACGAGGTGAAGTCTCATTCAGACGGGCACCTTCCCTTCCCTGCCTAATCTCCTTCTCTTCCTTGCACTCACTCAGAACTCCATTCTCTGGTCAGCAGCCAGGCTTCAGCTAAAGTTCTGCAAGGGGTTGCTTTTTGCGTTGGTCCTAAGGAAAAATCCAATGGTGTTTTAGCAAATACGTGGAACTAAAGACGGCACACCAAGACAAAAGCCAAAACCCAAACCTGGCCACCTATTCCCAAAGGAGCGGGGAATTCGGGAAGGGGGGCAGGCTACGGCAGGGTCCACTTTTTTCTTCAAAGAAACAAGCCTTCCAGCCGTCCCCTGCCTTGCTCATGAGTACATACAGGAGCTGGTGGTATGCGTCTCTGTCTGTGTGACCTACATTCAGCTCACAGAACACTTCCTCTGAGACTCACATCACGGTCCCACTGACAATGTTCCTTTGCTGAGGTGTAGCTAGCTATGGGGTTTCCATTCTGTCCCTGCCGCTTCGGTCCCCAGACAAACCCCTAGCCACAGACCTTACGGGAGATGGAATGCCTGGGAAAACATCGGTCTGAGCGGGCGAAATAACCCATGGGTATGTTTCGGTTTCTTCTCCAGGAGGCTACGAGAGGACTCTTTACCTGCTTTATGTAGCGTAACTGAGACTCAGCAATTCCATGAATAAAAGACTCCGGGGAGGAGCTTTTCAGGCTTCCATCACCGGCCAGCTGGGTGGAGGGGCCCCACAGCATCTCGCGGACAGATGGGGGATTCAGGTCTACGTGGAAGTCAGCTGAAATCTTGCAATTGTTCCTTACATCAAACAAGGCAAGATTGATAAAGAAGGGTTCAACCTGGGAATGAAAACAATGACATTTGGAAGTGAAGACTTTTTGGTGGGGGTGGGGGAGGGATGCAAAATGACAAAACGATGTCCGGATTCCACGAGGCTCTGTGACTAATGTTCTTTCTGAGTTCGACATTCGGCTAAAATTGCATTAGGGCTCGTCTGCATATAAGACGGAGTGCTCTGAAGTAACAACCTATCAAATGTTAACTTCTGCCGGATATAGGTAATTTTGCAAGTTACACTTTCTTTAAATGAGGAGAAATCAGAAGCCACATTGAAAGGACATTGATTGTTCTCTGAATAACATGTAATTCTCTACAGGTTTACTGAAATCGCCGAAAAACAATATCAATATTATCGAATAAAAATGAATGTTCCCTTTTGTTATGTTACAGCTTACTAGATTGGACCTTTAATAAGAGCGAATATCAGTCAACATCAAATTACTTGACAAAAGCTTTGCCCCATCAGCAGTTTTGGAAGACACAATTCGTCCCTACAGACAGTATTTGAAGGCTGGTCACAAAGAGAAATTTCGTGCCAAATAGTGTAAAGATTAACCCTTTATACACATGAAGTCTGCTAGTGCATTTTAGCTGCTCTGGAAGGAAATAAGTCATTACTGCGGGGATTTGTCAAAGGTAAAACCAGAAGGAAAAAAGAAAGATGAACATAGGGGCACCTGGGTGGCTCAGTTATTAAGCATCTGCCTTTGGCTTGGGTCATGGTCCCAGGGTCCTGGGATGGAGCCCTGCATCGAGCCCTGCATTGAGCCCCACATCAGGCTCCCGGCTCAGCTGGAAGCCTGCTTCTCCCTCCTCCCTCTCCTCCTGATTGTGTTCCCCCTCTCACTGAGTTGCTCTCTGTCAAATAAATAGATAAAATCTTGGAAAGAAAGGGAGGAAGGAAGGAAGGTAGATGGATGGATGCATGCAGGCTCTTTGGCGATTTTTACATTTATAGTTTCAAGTGTTTCTGAGTAACTCAAATGATCCACGACAGCTCAAGGTTGGAATTTGCTGTGAAAAACAAAATGAATTCACTCTAGGAGGACGGAGGGCGGCTGACTGCACAGCATGTGTGTCCTCGCCTGGTTTTGGTGTTCCTTACTCATTGCGATGAGCCAACCTCACAGAAGAAGTCACATTCTCTGGCAGAATTCCCAACTTGGAGGACCATCCAGGTTCGGGGAACATGTCCCTTTAGAATGTCAAGAGCCTACACTATCTGTATTTTAAATTGGTTAATATGGTCATGAATCCTCTCAGAATGAAGACCCATTCGTATTTTGGCAAAAGAAAGGCACGTATGAAATGCCTCCATGTCAAATTTATCACAGTACATAGCTATGGAATTTTCATCCCATAAATTACTTCCAGTGATTAAAAAAAGAAAGCAAAGCATTTCCTTAATGCACTGGTTTAAGGTGGAAGGAAAAGTCATACATACATTCGTGGGTGGTCCTTTTACGTTGTCTCCAACTTGACCCAAGATATTGAAAGTTAAATCATGGCAATTCACCAGGAAACGTTTATTGCACTTTTCCTCAAATGGCTTTATATCAGGTTCAATTCCTGAAAAGTCCAACCTCTACAAAACAGATGATAATAAATCATTTTTTAAAAAAACAGGATTCATATTAATATAGATCTATAAGTAAAAACTGCAAAATCCTACGGTTTCTCTACCCATTCTTTGTTTGAACCCTTTTTTTCATTCAATAGGTCTTTCTAGAGCTCTCATACCAAAGTTCAAATACTGACAGAGAAATCCTAGAGGGAAATGATAAGACTCTGATCTAAAGCAGGGAAGAGTCACAAGTCTGTACCCTGGCCTACGAAGCCTTATATGACAGAAGTCCCTACCCCCCTCAGCTCCTCTGACCTCATCTCCCACAACTGCTGCCTCCCCTCCACCCCCACTCTCTGTTCTAGCCACTGGCCTCCTCAGTCCTTTCTCCAACATACTAAGTACACCCCCACCTCAGGGCCTTTGCATTTGTGGTCTGGCAGACAGAGGCATGGCTCACTCCCTCATTTCATTCATGTCTCCTTATCAACTGGCATTTCCAAAGAGACCTTCCTTAACTCCCTAAGGGGACTGCACACTCTGACAGTCTATACTCCCTTTCCTTGATTTAAGTCTTCTGACATGACTTTTTCATATGTCCTTAGTTGTTATCAGTCTTCCCCACAAAATACATGTTCCAGTATGGCGGAGATGGTGTCTTCTGTGAGGTTTACGGGAGGCAAAATGGCCGTGAATGGAGACAGTAGAGGCATCAAGAATAACATGATGGTCTCTAACTTAGACAATTCGACTGTGTCGTCATGACCTTGGTTGTGAGGTAACACAGAATGGCAGATACGGAGGAGTGGAGATGGTGAGCTTCATTCGTGATGTGTCCAGTTTGAGGTGGACTAAGTGGCTGGGAAAACAGCCGAGGTCTGGGTTGGGGATCTGAATTAGGGAGTCAGTGGCAGCTAGACCCTGGGGACCACCTACATTTCAATGATGACCTAAGGGGGACGCATCTGCTTCGAAAAGGGGTAAACACTGAGCTCAGCTTCTAACAGAGCTGGGGGTATGCCCTGACTGCCCCAGAGATGTATTTGTTTAATTATTAGTATTTCTAAAAAGTTTGTTTTTTAAGTTTTAAAAACAGATATTAGGAGTCAAGGATTCCTCTCAGCCGGGGAGGAATCTGTCCCTCCTCAAAGAAACTTCAAGAATCCTCCTCCTCAGCTCACACAGTTCAGGCGATCTGAGTTCCTCTTTTCCTTCTGAGTATCTGAACACATTTTAAGTTCTGCTCACAAATGGGAGGAAAAGCATACATTGTGGGGCCACTTACTATACTTTAAGACCCGAGACAAATGAGGCAGGAAATGATTGGGTGAATCTGAATAGAATATACCGCCAATACGGAAAACTCAAGCCGAGAAACACAAGAATTTTTCTCAGCTGCCTAAGTAATTCGAGCCAAAACAGGTATTGTGCCGGAAGAGCCTTGGATAATTACAGCCGTTCTGACCTAGCCTGCACGGCTGACAAAATCCTCCTTAGAGAGGCCTAAGTACAATATTCGTACCTGAACGCGCCATTGCCCCCCACCTCCAGAGTCTATTTATCTATAAACCGAATACAAATGTGTGGGACTAGACAGCTCCCTCTTCAGCTGGCAGAGGCCAGTCATTGCCATGGAGATCAATTCTCATTTCCGCCCATTTATCTGTTCTCCCTTCTATCTTATTCAGACAGTGGAATGTGAAGAGACACTGAACTAAACCACCCCAGCCCCCAAATCCTTTCCCTTCTGAGGTCCGTGAGTCCCAATGCCGGGACGCCAGGCTTTCCCCAGGAGTCTCAAGCTGGAGCCATCTCCTTTGGTCAGCCGGTGTTTCCTGATTCTCGAAGGTCCATGGTAGAAAGATCTCTCTCTAAACATTGTTCTGTGGTCAAAAGAGAAAGCTGATACCCTAGGAGGGCACTTCACCTAGAAAAGGCACTCAACGCGTACAGCACGGATTTCTCTGCAAGGACAGTGCCTTCCAGAATCAACACTACATTCAACCGTTCCGCACTTTAAAGTTTCATCAGAGCTCTGAATTCCTCACTGGCTGTCGTAGCTCTCTGATAAGTGATGTTATGTTTGAGTTCAGTTCCATGACCACAAGAACACTGTACCACAAATTTTTTAAAGACACTGGATTGAGTTTCAACCACAGTCAATCGGCTTCTTTGTATACAGTGAAAGAGCCTGACATGTCCAATTAAAGCCCAGTCGTGGAGGGGTTTGGGGGTGGGGGGGTGTGGGGGTTGGTTCTATAAAAGACTCAGACTTCTCAGACTTGCCTGGAACAGGCAACTTTCTGAATGAGTGTCTTAGAACTAATGCTCTCAAGACCAGCTGTACTTTTTTTTTTTTTTAATCACCTAACTTATAAAAACAGTATCATACTGCTATGGAAAAAAGCAGGACATGAAACTTCAGTAAAAATATTTTCCCCCAAATAATTTTATTTTCTTGTGTGGTATTTTTATTAAGGAAAAATGTCTGCATTATATATAGACTATACACTTTAGCCATTTCAAAAAATAAAACTTAATTAGAAAACCACTGGAAGCAGAAAGAAACGACAAAATCAGTCTTCCTCCATTACATTTTTACAATCTATTTTCACTGAGAAAAAACTATTAATGCACATATAATGCAGGCTTTTCTATTTCCAAAAAAAAAAAAAAACCTCCAAATTTTCATTACAAATCTCATGGAGGAAAAAAATGAAAAAAAATTCACCTTTCCCCAAATAATTTCATTTTTCTCGTGAAACATGCTCAGAAAAACAGGCATAAGACTTACATACAGTTGAATTTCTCCATTTAAACAAATCAGTAATTCGATCAGAAAATACAGAATTAAATATGAACCACACAGATCTTAGCACAAAGAGGGCCTCACTGTCCCAAAAGAGGGTGAGACACACAAATGAACGTAAGCCTGCACTTCCCGGCACCACTTTCCACTGAAAGTGGGATTGAGCCAGACATGAACATTAACCCAGTTCCGAGGCTTCCCTCAGGAGTAGGAAATAAACGACACCCCTCGTATGACTCGGTGTTCTTCATACTGCAGATATCCGCTGCTACTAGACTGCGCTGGTATTTAACGGGTTAAAAGCGCAGGAACCATCTTTAAATGTTCTCTTGTTTATTTCTTTAGAGGAGACCAGGTGACAAGAGATACAGGGAATGGAGGGGTAAAAAAAAAAAAACAAAAAAACAATGTGTAATCAGTCCTAAACTATTTGCACCTGTGCCGGTCTCTTGCCAGACATCAGTTAAAATACCTGTTCGAAGTGAACACGACAAATAGAAAGCAATAGGTATTGCCCAGCGCTACAGAAATCAGCGATTTCCACATTTCCCAGAGGTTGTTTATCTAAATAAGTGACAATTCTCTGGTTATTTAAAGAAATGGGTCATTAATACCTGGACCTCCGAATCAAAAGAAAAGAGATTCTGTCTTCCGTCTCCTCTACTGAGTTTGTTCAGCTGTTCAGTTTCTCTGCCATACTAAAATTAAAAACAGACACACCAAACATTACTTCGTTCCCTTCAAAAGAATCCTAAATAACATTTAAATAATTAGCTAGTGCAGGGCGCCCGGCCAGCTTAGTCAGCAGAGCATGCGACTCTTAATCTCAGGGTTGTGAGTTCAAGTCCCACGTTGGGTGTGAAGATTACTTAAAAATAAAAGGTATCTTATCTGGAAGACTACCATCAGACAGATCTTCAGAAATACACTATTCCCCATCTCAATTTACTTGAGATGGATAAAAAAGATGCTTGCTGGGTGAGAGTCACTATCACTAGGACCCATGATAAGCTACAGACCAGGTTCTTAACACTTTCTATGTGTCTCACCTAACAACAAGAATATTGCCTGGGCCATAGTAGTACAAAAAAGGAATCCAAGAGATTTGAATGCAAAAGAAAAATAAATGACAAAACACTGTCTCTTCCATCACCAGGGTGGCAGCCATGAGATATTATACATAATTCTAATTCCATCGCTTTAGGAAAAACACAGTGGCTGTACAGCCTGGAACAGGAATGTCGAAGACTCAGAAAGGATATGTTAACATCTACAAAATCATACAAAACCTAGATCAGGGGATGGTGAATGTGTTCCCAAGTTTTGGAAAATAACCGTGAAGTACAATTTTTTGGTTAAGAGAAGGATAAATTTAAATTTAAAAAAATTAAAGTAGAAAAAAATAACTTCTAAGCTTGTGTGACTTAGTAGTCTAGGAAGAAGAACAAAGTAAAAAAATATAAATGGGTTTAATGAGCTATTTAAATGAATAAATGAGTTATAACCTATTCTACTATAGTATGGAGTCCACGTAATAAAATATGTAACCTACTAACATAGGTATGATAATGGCCTCCACACTTTCTAAATTAGCTCATTTCGAACTCCAAAGAGCAGAGTAGGAGTAATTAACACAAACAATGTCCAATCACCAAAATCTTTATCTGATTAAATTATTCATATATATATTTGTATGGATTTACACATAGACAGACGATGTGATTTTCATATGAAGTTAACATATGCAAATCATTAGACTGAATATCCTGTTTGATTTATATCAATATCCCCTTGAATAAAGAATATTTATCTCATGAATGACATATAGTAATTATGCTGAGTAAGAAAAAATATCAGTAACGTCACAAAAATCTATAAGTACCTCCCAATACCTAGAGAAAAAAAAATAATAAGATTTTCCAAACCGTTAGTTGGTCCTTGCAGGTCCACCTTTAGGAGCCTAACTTTTCTCTTACCATCTGTACCTGTTTCACTAATTTCCTGTGGTTTTTAACTTCGAAATGACATTGCCAAGTGGACTCCAGTGTTCAAACTTTAATAGCCAATCCTGCATTGTCTCAGCTGAAAACAAGTTTGCATAAGAAAGATGTACCTTCATCAGCTCTGGATGCATGCTCCTTTCCAAACTGGCCATGATGTTCTCGGCTTTTCCTTGGCTGCTAGTTTCATCTTCTGCAAATTCATTAAAAGCAGATGTTCCGAACCATGCAGACCATTACTAATCACCTAAGAGGAACAGCCTAACTATCTCTCCCACCCCATCCTCTCCTGCTAGATTTACTGCAAAGAATTCTGATTATGAAAGCACAGGGAAAACCTTAATGGACTTTTGACAATCTGCCATGAATTCCCTATCCGTTTTAGTCTGGTTATATTTCATGTGTCAGAACCCTAGGCAGCATCAACTCTTACCAAAAAATAAAAAATAATAAAAAAGAAAATCTATCAACCTCCATAGTTATTTCTAATGAGGAAGTAGGTCAACCTCCAAGATTAAGAGTTCTGGACCCACCCTACGCAAACGACATTCCCACGGATTAAAGAGAAGAGCTTTACCTCAATAATGAACCATTTAAAAATTCTGACCTTGGGTTGTTTCTACCGGCTCCTTTTTCTCTTGCACTAAACTGTCAGTATTGATCTGAATAATCTTCTTCAAAGTTAGCAACCATTCCTCCATTTCCTGCTCGGTTTCAGCGGCTAGATAATGGCTATACTTATCCAGCATCTTCAGTTCAAATGCATGACGGCGCATTTTGGGGCACTAGAGGAAAAAAAAAAAGAAAAAGCGTGTGTTTGGTTAGTCTAGTTAGCCTTTCCGTATTAGACTCTACTCGTTTATTTATTTTTACCTCAGCTCAGCTCATACGTATGTCAGTACTCTCATGGAAGAATTGCTTCTTTCAACAAGAAACAGAAACTTCCAGACAATGAAGGACCGTGTCAAACGTACCTTTTATATTCCCCCTCACTACTGAGCAAAGCGGTCTGTGCACAAAGTTGGCATGAGGTACTACCTGCTGACCAAGTATTACCAGGTAAGGCCCTTTCCCATCCTCCACATCTAGAGAATCCCACTGCCACTGTAAAAATCAGCAAACGTTTGCAACTATTTCTGCCCTGCTGCAAGTTTCTCTTGCATATTTATAGATTTCCAAACTCAGCCCTTGAAAAGAAGCTCTAATGGGATTTGAAATAAACCTGGTATTTGTTTCATATCACACCACAAAACGCACTACTGATACCAGGTTCACGGTCCCATGTGTGATGTGAAACGCATCAGATTAGCATAAAAAAGGACTAGAGTTGGTTCACGTGACATGGCGGCTCTCGGTAAAAAACTTGGACATGACCTCTATCGAACACTAGCGCAGAAGGAAACCAAAAGCCGCCTCCTTTGCTCAAACATGATGACGTCCTCTCTTGTACTACCACCTTGTCTGTCGCGCCAAAAGAAATGACACACTCTTTCCCCTCCCAAACACCTCGGCGTTAATTTCAAGAAAGGCTCGCAAATCCAGAAGTTCCCACTACACGGCCATCATTCAAGAAGGACCCAAAGAAGTGCCCCCTTCTCATCTTCAAAGTAGGTAAAGGATGAAATTAAATGGCTGTAGTAAGTCCTCAAGATTCATAGATTTGAAAATATTTGGGAGGAGGAATCATAAATAGATAAAGAAGGCAGAGGCTGGGAACACTAGAAAGGAAGGGCAATCTGGACTAGAGCTAATTGAGAAAAATAAAATCGTGTGCCTTCTTTCTTCCAGTAAGCTAAGAAGGCTGTTTTATATATATATATATAGTTATAGAAATACTTGTATATTTTTTATATTTTATATATAAATTTTTATGTTTAATGTATGTATGTAATGTAATGTATAATGTATGTAATATAATGTATAATGTATAAATACATTATATTTATATAATAAATATATTTATAGTATACATTTATATATATATAGGCACCTTTTAGTCACATAGATCTTTATTTTTATTTATTTATTTTTTTAATATTTTATTTGTTTATTTGACAGCTAGAGAGAGAGCACAAGTAAGCAGAGTGGCAGGGAGAGGGGGAGAGAAAGAAGCAGGCTCTCTGCTGAGAGCCCGATGCGGGACTCGATCCCAGGACCCCGGAATCATGACCCAAGCCGAAGGCAGCCGCTCAACCAATTGAGCCACCCGGGCGCCCCGAGATCTTTATTTTTTTAAGTGTTTTTTATTTTTATTATTTTTTCAAGAATTTATTTATTCATTTGACAGAGAGAGAGATCACAAGTAGGCAGGGAGACAGGCAGAGAGAGAGGGGGAAGCAGGCTCCCTGCTGAGCAGAGAGTCCAATGCGGGGCTCAATACCAGGACCCTGAGATCGTGACCTGAGCTGAAGGCAGAGGCTTAACCCACTGAGCCACCCAGGTACCCCTTAAGTGTTTTTTTATTTGATCTACACGACAATCTCATTTGAGTGGGATTAATAATAAGTGGGATTCAGTAGGATTAAAAATAAGATTCAGGCAGGACAAGGGCCCTGAACCAGCACTCCCCACCTCCCCCGCACCTAGGCATTAAAATCAGCCCCCAACCAGGCTCCGTAGTAATGGCTCCATCTCTCAGTCAATCAACTTCCTATTTAGATCATCTCTCTGCCCTACCTCCCACTGCACCTTTGTCCATGCCCCCTCGGTAATTCACATCCGCAAATATTTGTCCAGCCACTCCTGGGCGCACAACACTGCCAGTTATTACAGGGGACATGGACAAGAGTAAGACATGGTCCCCAGAATCCCTGAAGGACTATGCAGAATGAACCACAAATTGGAGTATGATTTCGGGTCCGGGACAGAGGAAAAAGCAAAGTGGTGCACAGGGGAAGGGGTGCTCCCTTTCTTGCGGTGGGCATGAGGGTGAGGAGAGAAACAGAAAACATCTCATGGTCTAAGAGCCATCTGAATGGAGTCTTGAAAGATAAGGTTCAAAAGGGAACAGAAGGAGAAAGTGTGTGCCAAGCAGAGAAACAAATGGAAGAAAAGCAAATACCCGTGGAGTGGTTAGAGCACAGTGTCTTTGAGGTGTTAGGGGCATAAGGTTAGAAAAGAGGCTGAGGGCAGACGGCAGGTCATGGCAAGAGCTTTAGCTCTCCCTCTGTGAGATGATACATCAAGAGCCAAAAAGGTTTTAAGGAGACAAGTGAAGGATCCCATCTCTGTCTTCGGAGGACGGACTACAGCAAGACAATAAAGCAGAGGGCAGGAAGGCAAACCTCTAGGCAGAAGAGGACAAAGAAAGAACCAGGAGAAGAGCAGTACGAGTGGAAACAAGGTAAGAGATCAAGAAGCACTTTGGGGGAGCGCCTGGGTGGCTCAGTGGGTTAAGCCTCTGCCCTCAGCTCAGGTCATGATCTCAGGGTCCTGGAATCAAGCCCCACATCCGGCTCTCTGCTCAGCAGGGAGCCTGCTCCCCAAACCCACTCTCTCTGCCTGCCTCTCTGCCTACTTGTGATCTCTCTCTGTCAAATAAATAAATAAAATCTTTTTTTTTTTTTTTTAAGAAAAAAGCACTTTGGAGTCAGCCTCCAAAGGCCTGAGTAAACACTTGAATTCTTGCACAGAGCGAGAATAGGGCACTGAAGAGGATTCTAAGTTTCCTAGTATAAATGTTTTAGTGGATGGAGATGCCATTGACCATGACAGAAAAATGCGAAGGTTCTTAACAGTTGATCAATAAGCCCCTTCAAGAAAGAGAAGAAAAGGTGACTTCGATAGCCCTACCTGAACAACATCAATGCAGGCGTCCAAGTAGATACAACCTTTAGACTCTTTGGAATTTTTCTCGTCTTTGTAGGAGTTGAGAATGTATGAACCGTCAGGAAGCTGAGTCAAGTAAAAATACCGTCTCTTGAATACCTACGGGGAAAGATCGGCAATGATACATTTGTCTGAATACCTACGGGGAAAGATCGGCAATGATACATTAAACAACTTCTTTGCACAAAAAACCTTCAAGGGCTTGCCCCAGCCATTATATCTGGACAACCTCCGCACACCTCTGAAAGGTCATTAGGAATTACAATTAGCTTCACTTTTTTTAAGACGAAAAATTTGAAGTCAAGTGATTTCCCCTCAGTTAATCTACAGAAGACGACATTTTTAATGCTTTGAAGTTGAGAAAGCATTTCTGTATCCGAACCACGGTCCGTTTCACGACAGCGTCCTTTTCCCATGTAACTGCAAAACCATGACTGGATTCTTGGCATTTCATTCATGTCACCGTGACTCCAAGTATAAATAGAAAAATGTTTTAAACATTTGAAAAAAAAGGAAAACTATACAGCTAAAAATCAAGTTAAAAGAATATATATATAGTCTTTTAATTTGATTGATATATATATACACACTCATACATTAATTTCATTGCTATATATATATACACTCATACCCCCCAACATATATACTCACCTCACCTATCTTGTCCCACAGCCGCACTTCTGGATCTCCAGCTAATAACGCACTCCCAGGGAAACACTGAGAGTCACTGGTTGCCTCCCCATTGTCACTGAGCACCCTAAATGCTGAGATTTGAGTCAATAAGCCCACCGGGCTTGTGCATCCATTTGAAATTAGGCATTCACAACAGTTAAGGGGGATCCTGTGGCTACAGCTCACAGTGAAACCCACAGGAAGTGGGCAAAGGAGGAAGACAGTTGGATTCATTCATGCCAGCCCTCTAAGGGTCCCCTAGAAAGTCTCAGATTGATCAAAGACACTAAAAGGGGGATCTGAAGCTCTCTGATGAGCCTATGCTTCTCTTAATAAGCCACAGACTGGGGGGCCCCTGGGTGGCTCAGTCAGTTAAGTGTCTGCCTTCAGCTCAGGTCATGATCCTGGAATCGAGCCCCGTGTCGGGCTCCCTGCTCAGCGAGGAGTCTGCTTCTCCCTCTGCCTCTCCCTCCCTGCCCCTGCTCATGCTCTCTCTCTCTCTCAAATAAATAAATAAAATCTTGGAGAAAAAAAAAAGCCACAGACTGCAGACTGTGTCAAGCATCTGTTATAGTAAAATTCCCCCAGATAATGGATCTAAAATCATTTCAGGGTGGGAATGGAAAGGGACCAGGACACAGGCTCTGGGTGATAACTGAGCAAGCACTTTCCTACACTTCTTGTCTTACAGAAGTTGGCTTTAAGATTGAAGCTTGCCACTTTCAATCACCCATCTGAGTATCCAGTATGATCTCGGACTATTTTAAGAACTTCAGTTAGGGAAAGAATACTATTCGGCAACTTCATTCTTGAAAATGACTTAATTTCTGGCAAAGAAGCTGAAATATTGACAATCTATTTTTCCCATAGCATGAATAAGCAAAATGTATCACACGTTAAGCATTTCTTTTCAGGAAAACCAGGAAAGAGAAAGAGAAAAGGTATTTTCGTCTTGTTGAAATATCACCGATTTTGGAATGAAAGACAAAAATATACCAGCGGGAGGAACACCCCAACAGGTTAGACCGGTAAATGCTACAGCTCCTGTTTCAGGGAGTGGTCGTGTGGGTTTGTATGGTACCAACAGAAAGGAGTCCAAACAGAATAGATTGCTTTGTTTTGTAATGTCAACGGAGTCAATACTACTACACGGGCACAGAAAATGCATGTGGTCCCACAAGGTGAGAATACATACTCCTCGTTATTGATTCACCCACATTTAAGTTTCCCAGAGCTAAAGAAATCTAGATTCATGTACAAGGAAAGTGTTAATCATAGTGCTGACTGCACACACACACACACACACACACACACACATACACACACAAATACATACACACAGTTGACTCTTGGACAGCATGGGTCTGAAGTGCTCAGGTCCACTTACACGTAGATTTTTTAAAAAATACATTTGGGTGCCTGGGTGGCTCAGTGGGTTGATGTCTCTGCCTTTGGCTCGGGTCGTGATCCTGGGGTCCTGGGATCGAGCCCCCTATCGGGCTCTCTGCTCAGCGGAGAGCCTGCTTCCCTTCCTCTCTCTCTGCCTGCCTGCCTGCTTGGGATCTCTGTCTGTTAAATAAATAAATAAAATCTTTAAAAAAATACATTTTACAGTACTGTAAGCCTATTTTCTCTTTCTTACTTATGACTTTTTTAAAGATTTTGTTTATTTGAGAGCGAGTGAGCATGGGCAGGGTGGGGAAGGGTGAGGGGAGGAGGGAGAGGGAGAATCAGACTCCCTGCAGAGCAGTGAGCCCAAGGATGGGCTCGATCCCAGCACCCAGAGATCATGACCGGAGCTGAAGGCAGATGCCTAATGGACTGAGCCACCCAGGTGCCCCTCCTTATGACATTCTTAATAACATCTTCTTTTCTGTTGCTTACCTTATTGCAAGAATCATAGTACATCACATATACAACATACAAAATATGTGTTAATCAGCTGTTTTAATGTTATCCATAAGACCTCCAATCAACAGGTTATTGGCAGTTACGTTTGGGGGGGGGGGAGTCAGAACTTATATACGGATTTTCAGCTGCACAGGGAGTCAGTGCCCCTAAACCCCACATTGTTCAAAGATCAACCATATACATTTGCTTGTTTTTGTGACAGTGGTTCACGTGTTATTTAAATGATGAGACCAGATGGCCTAAAATTACATACTGTGCGCAAACACACAAAACTCGCCCTTTTGAAAGTTATTACAGTAATTGTGTAGGGCAAAAATTCAGATACATTTTCCAGGCAAAAATTACAACCAATTTGCATCTGACCTGTGACCAAATCTAAAATTCAAGCCGGAGCCACTTGCAGAAGCCCAGAGCCAGCAACAAAGAGAGTGGCAGAGGAACGCGGAACACGGAGCAAAACATTTGTGACGCAGAGCCCAATTTGAGTCTGTGAAATTTTTTTCCTGTACAGCTGCCTCACCAAGCAAAGATGTTCCGTGACAGCCACCACTTCCAATATTAGCAAAGAACATCATTACAATAGAGAGGGAAAGGGATCTGAAATTACAGTAAATCACTTCCTGTAACATTGCAATTATGTCAAAATGGGACGCTGAGGTGGGTCGCTCATGAATCTGGGGGAGAAAGCAGATGCTGAAAGTCACACGATCTGGATTCCTGTCCAGCACTCCCGCCCACCAGCAGGGAAGCTGTTTTCAAGACCCTGCTTCTCCGTTCCCTCACTAGTAAAATGGGATTGGGCCAGACTATCTGTGAGATCATTTTTTTCATGATCTACAAAGAATTGTACTGAAATTGAACAGATAACATGACAGCCTTCCCAGGCTAAGGGGCACCCTCCCCAAACAACTTCTTACAGGCTTGAAACACCATTTGTTCACGGAAAGACTTTTAAATTATTTCCACAGAAATCAGACTCAGCCTCCACGAAAGAACTGTAAGTTCGCTTCTCAGTCTAATGGTCTAGGATATTCATTGGGTTCCATCTTCTTGGAAGCTGCAAATAATGACTACATAGAACCGTGGTGATTACTCCGTATCATACCTCTCATCTCGAAGGCCTCGAGTCCTTCGTAATCAACAGCTTATTCTTCTAATGTCACCGGAGATAGGTATCATTAAGTATCATTTTACTTAACAGCAAACCGAGAGACCAAGAGCTCACTCAAGTTCACACAGGAAAAGTCAAGGATAGAACTAGAATCAGAATCCGATGAGGAAGAAAAAGTGAATCTTGACCAAATGTTCCAATGACTTCCCACCTAAAACCACAAAGCCTCACCATAGCCTAAGACGGTGTACCCGTGTGGCCTCAGTTTACCTCTTGGACTTTCTTTCTTCTTTTAAGATTTTATTTATTTATTTGAGAGTGAGAGAGAGCACAAGCAGGGGGAGCAGCAAGCAGAAGGAACGGGAGAAGCTCCCTGCTGAGCAGGGAGCCCAATATGGGGCTCAATCCCAGGACCTTGGGATCATGACCTGAGCCAAAGGCTGATGCTTAACCGACTGAGCCACCCAGGTGCCTCTCTTGGACTTGATTTCTTATCATCCTAGTCCAGCTACCCTGGCTTACCAGCTGCTCTGCAAACACCCCAAGAAAGCAGCTACCGGAAACTTTGTTTCCTTGGCCTGGAATCCTCTTTCTCCACGTGTGGACGATGGTTCACTCTCTTAGTGCTCTCAGATCTTTGCGGAAATCTCACCTCTTCTGAGAGGGCTTCTGTGACCACACTGCCCTCCACCACGGCACACTACTGTATCTTTTTCATATGGCGCTCACTATCCAAATATAACTCAGTCATCTGTTTATTTGCTGTCTGTCTCTTTTAAGACTGTCAAGGTCCTTGTCTCACCCACTACCATATCCCCAGTCCCTACAACAGCGCCTGGACTCAGGAAAATTTGGCAAGATAAATGATGCCTGGATGAATAATTCATTCTCCAGTTCAAATTCCCCAGTGGTTCCAACCAATAGAATGGGATTTCTCTGTAATGTCCATATTCCTCCTCCTCCTCCTCCTCTTTATTACTTTTCCTAGATGGCGGACACAGCTGAAAACGCCCCCCCACCTGACTCGATGAGAAGCATGGACCCTGATGAGTGGCCTCCTCAGACCACCCAGAAGAATAAAACTGAGAGGGAGCCAAAGGAGGTCATTCTCAGGGATCAGGTCCTGCCAAGTCTCCTTAAAACCCTGAGGTGCCTGGATGACAACCTTTTAAATATTGACCACATGACCCCTTCTGGAGCAAGAACAAAGGCTTTCTGTCACTCAGCTGAATCAAAGTTGGAAGGCGGGCAAGTTTGAGCACCAAGTAGCTGCAAATTAGGAGAGCCTTTTATCATCTGATAGAACAATCTCAAGAGGGTTCACTTATGTGTGTTACCGAGAGGGTAAGTATTCACTGCTAAGTTACACGAACCGGGGGCCTTGGGAAAGAACGCTTTTCGGGATTTAACAGAAGTAGGCAGGCAAAGTAGGTGGGCTGGGGGCAAGGAAGGATCGGGCAGGAGAAACTTACTTCACTCATGTCTCAGAGCAGAAAATAAGAGGCAGCAAGGAAAAGGAGAAAGCAGGAGAGCAAGAGAAGTTCTGGGTCTCAGAGCCGTTCCAAGCAAAGATGAAAGAAATAATACAGAAGAAAACCCCGGGACTTATCAAAAAATCAAGTTGCAGTTAATTATACCAGAATGTCAAGAACGCCATCCCACTGAAGAACCCCTACCAGTGCGTTGGCAACCTAATCTATCACTCATCTCTCTTCACCGTATCGTTTTACAGTCTCACCAAGTTTTAATAAATCACACAGGTTTACTTTCTGGGAAACTGGTTAAAAAGCAAATAGCTTTTTTAATCTTTTCTTTTCTTTTCTAATCTTTTCTTTTTTTTTGAGAGAGAGAGCATGGCAGGGGGGGCAGGGGACAGGGAGAGAACCCTACACAGGCTCCACGCCCAGCATGGAGCACAATGTGGAGAGCCCAATGCAGGGTTCAACCTCATGACCATGAGATCATGACCTGAGCCAAAATCCAGAGTTGGATACTTCACCGACCGAGCCACTTGGCTGTCCCTCAAAGAGCTCTTCTTAAAGAACTCCACCATATGTGGGCACTGGAGATTTTTAAATTATTTAGTTTGGAGCAAATTCTAGAAGGAAAGGTCTACAATCCGCCTTTCTCATTATGACAAATGATCTGATCAGCTAGCTTTATCTCAGCACATCATGGCTCTGTTCAAATTTTCAGTGACCCTCCCTCACCCACATGGCAGGGCTCACATAACCAATCCCACCTTTGAGGCGCTCCCACAATCCTACAAATAATAATACAAAAAATAATACAAATGGCTGACATCCGTGGAGTGGTTACTAATACCGTCCAGTCTCTGGCTTTCCTCACACCATACCATTTAATCCTCATAATGACCATGTATGGTGATTACTATTATCATCTCCGTGTTATAGAGGAGAAACTGAGGTGCAGGGAGATAAGGATGGACCAAACAAAATTTATTCTCCCATGACTACCCAACTTCACCTAACACACTTCCCGCCCCGTACACACCTGCTTCCAACTCTCACCTCCTGATTTTCTCCCGTGGAGGCCCTACCGCCTTCAAGAAGCCTTCTCTGACCTCAGATCACAGTGACCTGGACTCATTACAGCACTTGGTCTCCAAACCACCTTTCAACAGTATACTAGTTTTTTAAGTAAACTGTACACCCAATGTAGGGTTCGAACTCACGGCCACACAATCAAGAGTCATATGCTCTACCGACTCAGCCAGCCAGGTGCCCTTAAACCATTTTCATTTTGTGTCCCATCTCCCTAAAGAGGTTTTAAGTTCTACATGGGAAACTTCTCCCTACCCTTTGCAATACTAACACCTTGAGTTAATAAGATATTCAGTACATATTTGGTGATGAATTCATTGACTCCTCATAGTGTCTGGCACATGGGCATCCTCTAATAAATGGTTTTCAACAGTCACCAATAAATGAGGAAAAACTAAACATGAAAAACAAGTCGGGGGGTCTGGCTGGCTCGGTTGGTAAAGCACCCAACTCTTGATCTCAGCTCAGGTCTTGATCTCAGGGTCATGAGTTCAAGCCCTGTGTTGGGCTACACGCTGGGCATGGGGTCCACTTAAAAAAAAATAAACGGATAAAAAATAAAAACAAATTCATGAGAAATCCCTTACCCATAAAATGACTATAATCTGTTTTTTAGCTGGGAGAGACAGTCTGCTAGACTTGAGAACTCAATGCACTAACCTAAAAACAACATTTAAAAAATTTCTCTTCTTTTTGTTCCAATCAACATAATGACCTTGGCCTCCCCAGCAATTATTTTAATATCACAGGCGCTTTCCTAGGTAAAATTCCTTGATTTGTTGTTCTCCCAACACAGAAGGGAAAAAAACCTCCTGTATCAGTCAAAAGAATAAGTGAGGACTGTTTGACTCTGGATATATATAACAAGTGGGAGGGGGCAGGCGAAGCGAGTCATACATCAAGCAGTTGAACTTACAACCCCGATAACATAGCAAGACACTTCAACATTTAATTGCTGGGAATGAGGAGGAGGAAGCTAGAGGAATGTGCCCCAATGGAGCCAAGAAGAGGCATAAAGGTGGGTGTCCCAGGGGTTGGCCAAGAATCTGCAACAGACTTTTTATTTTTTTTTAATGAAAAACCACCCTCAATATCAGACTCTTCCTTATTCCATAGATCATTATATCCCTTAGGAAAACTAGCTCTAAGCGCCAGGGGAAGGTCAAATCCAATATCTTAGCTATGTCATTTGCATTCAATTTCTTCACCAAGGTGATAAAGAGTCAAAGAAAAAAGCAGAGCTTCCCAGCAGCTACTTGAGAGATAATGTAAATGGACAGGTTTCTGTCAAGATTGGTGTTTCGGTCTAAGGAATCATTTATTCTCTAGGAGATCTTAAACTTGCTCTCTAAAACTTTCCCAGGAATTACAGACTAGCAAAGGGATGGGTTCTGATTAACTAGAAAAGTACAAGTGGGGGAAATTAATCACCTATGACAAGGCTTGCCCTGTTCTAACACGAACACCGAGAACAAAGCAAATCATAAGCTTGGGGTACGACAGTCACTGCGGACAGGCGATAGGACAAGAACTGCATGACGCCAGCATCTCCTCGGCAAGAGGAAGTGTCCAGCCACTGAAAGCGTGCCTTGGGCATTAATGCACATCATCGCCAGCTCTCCCGGTGCCTGGGTTCCTCACGACCAATTTCCTAGCCAACCACGGAGAGGCTCAGCCAGCACCTCTGGGGAAATCGTGATGATGGCAGAAAATGATGCAGGCTTTTCTCTTAAACGCTGACTGGAGTTGGTGGAAAGGCATGTATGGGCAAAAGTGCAAATTTTTATTCCACAAACATGGGCTCTTGTCATCTTCCCATATGAAGAAATCAACTTAGCCCCTTCGCACTAGAGCCCATCACTATCAACTTGAATGTTCCTGCAAAACTGTCTGGCAGCTAGTGAGGGAGGATTCGCTTTCTTTTTTTTTTTTTTTTTAAAGATTTTATTTATTTATTTGACAGAGAGAGATCACAAGCAGATGGAGAGGCAGGCAGAGTGGGAGATAGAGGGAAGCAGGCTCCCTGCTGAGCAGAGAGCCCGATGTGGGACTCGATCCCAGGACCCCGAGATCATGACCTGAGCCGAAGGCAGCGGCTTAACCCACTGAGCCACCCAGGCGCCCGAGGATTCGCTTTCTAAAGCAGCCTATACATGAATTACTGTGGCTATATTATTTATGTCACATTACAGATCACGTGCTTGCTTTCTCCAAAGACTTGGTAAAGAGTCTTCTGATTCCCTTTTAGCTATTGGCCTTGGCTCAGTGTTTTCTAACCTTCTTTCCTTCGCTTGTTTTTTTCTTTCCACCTTCTCTGACAACTCCATTTCTCCTTTCCATGACATTTAGACTCCCTTATTTCTGACAGTCAAAAGAATCCAGGAGAGGGACTTGGCCTTGTTTACAAAGACAGTTAAGGGGCGCCTGGGTGGCTCAGATAGGTAAGTGTCTGCCTTCAGCTCAGGTCATGGTTCTGGAGTCCTGGGATCAAGCCCCACACTGTCACTGGGCTCCCTGCTCAGTGGGGAGTCTGCTTCACTCTCTTCCTCTGTCCCCTCTCCCTACTCCTTCTCTGCAGCGCTCTCTCATTCTCTCTCCAATAAATAAAATCTTGAAAAAAAAAAAGAGTTGAGTTGCTGTCCATCATTTCAAATTTTCCAAAGGACTGATTCTACATTTTTTCCTCTAAATCCAGAAGTTTTTTTAAATGAATAAAGACCCTGAAAGTGACACCTCACTCTAAGAAGGTTCCAGCTACCCTACCTTAATCCCTGTCAACCCCAAGGGGATCCACAGGCCCATGTCAAGCCACAGCACACCGAAGAGTCACAGATGAAACAGAAGGGAAGGCACATGTCTCCCGCAGGCTGTTATGTGCTACTGAGTCATGAGAAATACCAAGATACTTCTGTTGTAGCTTCCTGTTAGTCTACTGCGAGCCTGAGGGCCTATCAAAGCTTGAATTTTTCTGACAGCAAAGGTTCTTGGCTTTCCACTTGGCCAGCTCTAAGCCTGTGGTGCTCACTGCTCAAGCTACCTACGCTTCTCACCAGCATGGGCTGGACATCCTAGCAGGCAGGGGACTCTAGACATACGAAGGGGATAATTGCCCCTGGTATCAGGAAAATGACTAAGATAACGATAGCATGCCCGACTCACCTTCCCGTTCATTTACAAGACTCATTCATATTCTTCACATCAAAGGCTACCATCACAGAAACAAATCTAGAAGGGATTGTCCTCTCAGAACATCTCATGAACCATCAGCCCTCTGCTTCAGTTCATCTGTTTCTGCCCTTGCCGAGTCTCCAAGGGCGAGGTCAGCTGCTCCCCCCACCATTAGATTTAGACTCTTTCCTGTGTCCGGGCCAGTCCAGGCCTGCCGTAGGAAGAACATGTCTGATTCCCCAACCCGAGGGGGCAAGCTCAAGGCCCCCAGGGCGCCCCAGTTCAGAGGCCTGGACTTCCATCTTGGCCCTCACTCCAAGTTCTCGAGGCTGGCCAAACAAAATGCACATCCAACACCCACCCCCACCCACCCCACCCCCATCCCGCCATGGCCCTTCTCCCTACAGTCACAGGCCCTCTGTTTACATAGACATGGCACCGTAAACTCGGCGAGTTTCAACCAACTTCCACGAGGCTGAACTCAATAATAGTTAAAACACAAATTCTTAGGGAGACAAACCATCAGAGACTCTTAATCTCACAAAACAACCTGAGGGTTGCCAGGGGGAGGTGGGTAGGGAGAGAGTGGTTGGGTTATGGACATCGGGGAGGGTATGTGCTTTGGTGAGTGCTGTGACGTGTGTAAACCTGGCAATTCAGAGATGTGTACCCCTGGAGCTAATAATACATTATACGTTAATAAAAAATTAAAAATTAAAAAACACAATTCTTAGAGGAGAACAAAAACCTCTTGGAAAAACCCCTCAAACACCTTTCACTGAGTCTGGCCAGACCTTCTTCCTCTCATGCCCATCCCAGCTGTGATTAACCCTGAAGCAGAATACTACTGCTCTGGCTTAGGATGTGAAACAGGAAGAAGAGGGGACGTATATCCAGCTCCCAGAAATCCAAAATGGAGAAGATCTGGGATAAATGAAATCCATGACCAGGCACAATTCCCAAATCTTGTTATGGCCTTTTTCACATTATTCCTCCTCGTTTTATTTTATTTTTTTTTAAAGATTTTATTTATTTATTTGACAGAGAGAAATTACAAGTAGATGGAGAGGCAGGCAGAGAGAGAGAGAGAGAGGGAAGCAGGCTCTCTGCTTAGCAGAGAGCCCGATGCGGGACTCGATCCCAGGACCCTGAGATCATGACCTGAGCCGAAGGCAGCGGCTTAACCCACTGAGCCACCCAGGCGCCCCTCGTTTTATTTTTTTTTAAGAGCTGTGTGGCACACAGGATCACTTTGATTTATCCTTCTTTTCCTTTCTTTGCCTACTGTTTGGTAGAAGTTTTAAAAAGAAAAGAAAGTAAGTGGTTTTATGCTATTTGAACTGTATCTCACTTTAAAAAAAAAAAAAAAAAGGAAGAAGAAGTGGCCAAAACGTGAACAGCTGGGGACGAAAGGAGGCAACAACGCAAAGAGCCTAGCTCACAGCGGAAGAGCGACAATAAGCTGGAGGCAGGCGGCAGCTGTCCCCTTCAGCTGGGCCATGTGGTCACCAAGTTGCCTCAGACCCCACCACACGCTTCATGAATTTATGGCTCCTGCCTGGCCCCCGTGAGTGGTGCTGTTTGCAACCTCCAGGATAGACAACACATCAGCTAAACAATCAATCTTTCGCTACTTGACTGAATTCGTTTTTCTATCGTCATTGGAACAAACTGCCACAAACTCAGTGGCTTAAAACAAAATATATTCTCTGCCAGTTCTACAGAGCAGAAGTCTGAGGTGGGTCTCTCTGGGTGAAAATCCAGGTTGTAGCAGAGCTCTGACCCTTTCTAGAATCTCTAGGGGAGAAGCCATTTCCTTGCCTTTTTGCAGCTTCCAGAGGCTGCCAGTATTTCCTGGCCAGTGGCTCCTTCCACCATCTTCAAAGCCAGCAACAAAGCATCTCTCTCTGACCCCGCTTCTGCCCTCTCGCCTCCTTCCCTGACTCTCCTCTTCTGCCTCCTCCTTCCACTGACAGGGACCCTTGTGATTACACTGAGCCCACCTGGAAAACCCAGGCTCCTCTCCCAGTGTGCTGATTAGCCATCTAATCAGATCCCATGTCTGAATCTGGGGCTGTGTGACCTTGGGTGAACCATTCATTTCTTTGTGCCTCACTTCCCATGTCTTAAACCAAAAATACAAATGTCCCCTTGGCCATTTAAGGGAACATTTACAGATGTTGGGCATTAGGACATGGCCATCTTTGGGAGGACAATTATTCTGCCCACCGCATCAACCAATCTGTGTTTCACAAACTACGGAGGAAAATGGAAAGCATGTACTTTTTACAGGCAACTGTGTCTTGACTTATAATAAATGGGCTCCTAAAAAGTTGTATGCAAAGCAAATTCTATTTTAAAGGCATTAGAGGAATTCACTATTGAAAAGAATCCCATGGTGAATTGTTTTCTGAAGGTATTAATTCCCCAATGTCTGTTCTATGAATCCAGATTTCCATACATTATATTCATGTTGGGCTACAGTAAGTATGGAGAAAACATTTTAATATTTTGAGTATGCTGAGAGTGGAATCAAAACCCATAGAGCCAGGGTGCCTGGGTGGCTCAGACATTAAGCACCTGCCTTCAGCTCAGGTCATGATCCCAGAGTCCTGGGATCTAGCCCCACATCAGGCTCCTGCCCAGCAGGAAGCCTGCTTCTCCCTCTCCCACTCCCCCTGCTTGTCTTCCCTCTCTTGCTGTCTCTCTCTCTGTCAAATAAATAAAATCTTTTTTTTTAAAAAAAACCCATAGAACCATTTTCTGGCAATCTGCACTGAATTATACTCTTTCACACAAGCATTTCTGAACCTGAGAATTTTTTCCCTAATATTTTATATATTTATTTATCTGAGAGATAGAATGAACACAAGCAGGGGGAGGGGGAAGGGCAAAGGGAGACGCAGACTCTCCACTGAGCAGGGAGCCCTACAAGGGACTCAATCTCCAGACCGTGGGATCTTGACCGGAGCCAAAGGCAGACATTTAACCGACTAAGCCACCCAGGCGCCCTGCTGAACCTGGTAATTCTGATTGGACGTATATTATAATAAAGCCTTGAGTCTCACTCACTCAGCTAGTTGGCCTTGACTGTGTGCCTGGAAGAGCACAGGCTTGGGCATCAGCCTGGCTAGGTTCAGATCCCATGTCTGAATCGGGCTGTGTGACCTTGGGTGAACCATTCATTTCTTTGTGCCTCACTTCCCACGTCTTAAACCAAAAATACAAATAGGACCCCTCTATCCTAGGACTACCACAAGGACTAAATGAGATACAGACTACAAAACACCCAGTACGGTGCCTGGCACATACACATGAGGTCCTCGATGAATGGATTCATCACCGTCAGCTAAAGCCCATGTTAACGTTAAGTGCAGGAGACACACAGAAAGCATCCTACAACCTGGATTCATTATTCCTAGGACTTGGAAATGAAAGTGAGAACTGGACATAGCCACTCAATGGAAAGCAGCAGGCCAAATATTAAATTAAGATAAAACTGGAGTCTTCTCTTGGTAGACACCCATGGTTTGTGCTCGCAGGCTATGTGAGAGACAGAATGGCCTTCCGTACTTAATGACAGTGTGAATCACCCTCGGCAAACCACATGACCTTGTACTGAGTATTTGCAAGAACAGTTATATTTGGTACAAGACAATACTTTGGCTTTCTGCTCAGAACCTTCCAAGTAGCTTGTTAGTTTCACCTTCGGATTTTAATAGTTCTTCACAGCCTCTGGAACAAAAGTCAGCTTCATGCCCGAGGCATTCGAGATTCCCCCCAACTCCCCTGCCCCCAGTTCTACCTTTATCTCCTACAAACCCCATATGCAGATATTTTGGCCAAACTACACAACTCTGTAATTCTCGGACAACACCAAGGTACCACTTTGTCTAGTGGGAAATTTGGTATGTTCCTTATCTCATCTGGAGACCACTGGCCTTCAGGGACCCTCATCTTAGACATCCATAGCTTTCCCCTCGTGACCCGCACAGAATACGCGCCTAATCAATATTTGCCAAATTAATGGGCTACCCGATCCTTCTATTCAGTATATCCGTCTCCACATAGGAACCTGTGATGCCCTTTTGTTTCAATGTCATTACCTTCATTTAGCTGACAGTCTCCTTCCTGAATTTTTTTTTTATTTTTAATGGAAGCGTCGTTGAATGACAGCCTCCTTTGTAAACTTCCTGATTCTGAATAATTACATTTCTTTAAAAAGTTGCACTTCTAAATTTATCCTGAGGTTGCAGAGTTTTTAAATTCTATACATCTGTGAGAAAATCATCTCAATGGAGAAAAAAAAATTTTTTTTTGGCTAGGGCTCACTGTAAACATTTTTTTTCAAGATTTTTAAAATTTATTTGAGGGAAGAGAGAGAGAGAGTGAGCAGGAGGCGGGGGCAGGGGGAGAGGGAGAAGCAGACTCCCCGCTGAGCAGGGAGCCGGACACGGGACTTGTGATCCCAGGACCCTGGGATCATGACCTGAGCTGAAGGCAGGCACCCAACCGACTGAGTCACCCACATGTCCCTGTAAACATTTTTTTAAAGAAACATGTTTTCCACACAGGTTACTCATGACAATGTCCTTAAAATGATGAAATAATACAATGACTACTTCTTACCTTCATGGTAACCGTGATGGTGCTATTTACATTGGCTTTATGCAACCAGCCTTGTTTTATGACGCCACCCTTCTGAGAACAGAGCGAAGAGGAATCCTGAAATAGGGCAAAAACCGTCAGTGAAATAGCCGTCCGTCTCATCAAACTTTTGTGGGGACGCGAACGAGGCGCTTCCCCACTTTCTAATTAAAGCACAACCCCCCCACCCCACAAAGATGCCTGATGAAACTTGAAATCATTAACTAGAGAAAGAAAGGCTCTGTGCCACGCACACAGCAGGTGCTCAATATTCACTGAATCTCAGGGGCTGTCTTCTGGGAATCTTCTGCATGAAGTAAACAGTCAAACTGCACCTCAAAATGGCACAGACATCCAGGCCATCTGTCCCAAGAGGGATCTATTACGCAGGGGGTTCTAGATTCATCACCCTGCCGCATGCCCAGTGCAGAGAAAACAAGCCCCACGAGCATCTCCCACAGGTGGGAAAACATGTTCGTACACAAAGCACAGCCCACTTCACTTGATTTTCCCTAAACTCCACTTGGAAATGCAACAATTTTTTTTTTAATTTTTAAAAACGCTCATTAGCTTGAAAGCCAGCCACCAATCACTTGAGAACAATACTGTTCCCTCAGCTTTTCTCAAGGAGTTCTGTGTCGGCAGAAGCGACCTTGAGGACACCACTGCGGTGGCCCCCACTTTTACCTCATCTTTCTCACAGTCCTCGTCAATCTCAAATACATGACTGGGAATCTTTTCTGGTCGCAGAGATTTGCTGAAAATGCAAGAGAATTACCTCAGATACTGAAGAGAACAGACAAAAAAATAAAATAAAATAAAAGCAAGATGAATAGACAGACTTCTCTCTTTTACAACCAAGGAAACGCCAAGAAGTGAGGAGGATAAATTCTTTTCGCCCTTCCAAACTCAGAGTTTCCTCTCTGAGTAAACTTACATTACCTTTTACGTGAGGACTCCTACGTGTGCGGCCTGTGGCGAAGCTACAGCTAAGCCAAATACTAAGTCAGCCCAGAACTGCCAGAGAATGTGGGCCGGAGTTGTTAGTGGTGGCAGAAGCTTATCTTTCCCCAGAAAAAAAAAAAAGCAACACAATGTAATTTCTGGCTCTTTCATCCATTTGCTGTATGAACTTGGTCTGGTCATCCATCTTGGGATTCAATTTTAAAAAGACGTCTTTAGGCCTGTTTTCTTTTCTAGGGAATTGTTTTTGAAAACTACAAGAGGCTACACAACATCTTATTTCTCGAAAACATTTCCCAGATGATAGATGGCCTATGAGGTTAGGAGTACTACAGATGAGGAAACGGAGAACAGGGAGGTGCAAAGAGATTGAGTGACTGGCCTAAGGACATCCCGCTAATAAGTAAGCAGCTGGATGTGGTTGTAGTAAGTGACAGTAAGTGGTTGTTGAACCTCAACAAATAAGACTGGAATTGGCTCCTGGGCCAATGTACTCTCAGCAGCCGGTCAACTCAATGGAAAGAAATGTGCTTTTGTCAAGGGATGTCTAGGGTTGTCGAACTGAACCAAGTACCTTCTAGTATTTTCTTTGTTTTTTTAAAATTTTATTTATTTATTTGGGAAAGAAAGAAAGAGAGAGCATGAGCAGGGGTAGGGGCAGAGGGACAAGTGGACGCCCCATTGCGCAGGGAGCCCGACACAGGGCTCAATCCCAGGACCCCGAGATCATGACCTGAGCTGAAGTCAGATGCGTAATCACCTGAGCCACCCAGGTGCCCCACTTCTAGCATTTTCCTGGACACCACTGGAAAGTGCTCACTACGTTATCCAGAATTAAAAGATTTTATGGTCAATATAGCTGCATCAAAGCCAAAAAGCGAACGCATACATTTGGGGAAGAATTTCAATGTGTAAAGTGAAAGCATATTCAATTGGCCAAAATACATTTACCAAACAAGCCGGTCACTTTAAGGCCTTGCTTTATTATAAATTATCTCTGAGAAGCTTCATAAGTGGTTAGAAAAAGGTAAAATGTTGAATAACTTTCCTCTCAAAGGCTTCCCCTGAATTCTACACTTACCATGGCAACATTCGAAAGTCTCCAGAGAAGTCTTCATACTTGTAGTTTACCACGTGCCAATCTGTGCTATAGGTTTTAATACACTGAAAGAAAAGAGGAATTTTTAATTTGAAACATCAAGCAAGCATACATCTATCCAGTTTGCAAAAGTCTCGTAAAGGAAGCTGACAGACTTTGTAAAAATCATTTGGAAAATACTTGTACTGGGATCATCCTTTGGGGATTAACATGGCCTCCCTAAACCAACTGGGAGCAAAAAATCCCAATGCATACATACTTTGGAACACTCTGACTCCAAATTCAGAGAAGATTCAAATCCAAAAGAGAGAGAAACTAAGAACCCATGCTGTTTGTCACAGTGATTAAGCTCTCTCCTCTCTACCCCATCATCTAGACTTCTCACGGAGATCCACTAAGTTAGTCATTTTATTTCCCATTAATGCTAAAGGAAGAACATTGACTTTAATAATGTCCCTCTGTGGCCTCTGAGGGTCTTACCTCTTTGACAAACAAACTTTGGGCCCTTTTCTCAGCATCTTCTGGTACAGTGGACTGCACTGTTCTGCGCTGACGACTTATCACCGAGATCTAGAAGACAAGAAACATTCTTGCCGTTAAGAACCAGCCTGGAGAGCACAAGCATTTTCCTTGAAAGTAGTGTTTGTGAACTCACAGAGATATCCTCCATTGGAAACATAAGCAGGTCTCTGAGGGGGTCACTGTAAATCTGGGTTTTCCTTTGGGTGATAACATTCTCGTAGTCCAAGGGCTCAACAATTTTGGTCTTTTCCTTAATGAGAGACAAAAACAAAGTTAATATGGTCAGACTCATGAGGCATAAATTCCTGTCCGTGTGTGAAAGACAGAAGGGACTACTGACGGCAGTGAGCACTTCGGATGCTTTCACAAGAAACATCCTTCATAAACAAAAAGCGCAGGCGCCAAACACATATGGACACACACGCAGATCTCTCCGCTAAAGCCCAGGGGGTCTGGAGAGCTAGCCCTGTACCCTGCTTTGCCATGGGCCCTTCAAAAATGTAAGGTAAAAAAAAGAGTGGTCCGTCTGGAAGCCTGTCGGTTGAATTTTAGGGAACTGGCTCTGTTCACTGGGTAACCGAAGAGGACAAAGCATGGACATTTGTGTACCTGGTGCAGGCGGGGCCTGGCCGAGTGTGGCTATTGGAGATGCTCGAACCTCTGGGCAGGCGTGAAAGGGTGGGGTCCTAGGTGACAAAGTCAGGGGATCCCTGCCAGACTTCCGGGGGACGTGGCCACTGAGAGGAGGGCCCCAGCCTGAGGCTAAGGTTACAAGGAGCAGGGTCGGTGTCGGGAGAAATCCAGGCTATGACTTACTAATCAGAGTAACAAGAGTGAGCATTTACCAAGCCCTTTCTATAAGTGTGCCAGACACTGTGCCAAGCGCTTTCTCTGTATTTTCTCATGTAAGCCTCATAACCACCCTAGGAAATAGGCTTGATCTGGGGTGCCTCGCTGGCTCAGTCCATAGAGCGAGCATGAGTGAAAAGAATGAATAAAAAAATAGAAACAGGCTTAATCTTTGTCACCATTGAACAGATGAGGAAACTCTGCACTCAACACTACGTAACTTGTCTGCCTTCCGAGCTACAATTCAAACCAAGGTCTGTGACTACAAAGGCTCAGTTCTTTCTACCTCACGCAGCCTCTCCTCCCCCTCAGAGATACACAAAGATAGGAATATGCAAGACATTGAACTTGGAAGAGGATCCCACCACCTACCTTCCTATCATTTTTTTCTTTCACTGAACTTAGCACCATGTGATATAACACCTACTTTACCACTCTGCTTATCTGACGGCGGAGATTTCCCTTTATTTGGTCGCTGTTCTAACTCCAGCCCCGGCAATGGCACTTGGCACACGGCGGGCATGCCACTGTTAATTGTTGGATAAATACTGAGATATTTAGATTCATCGGAGCTACGCCCCAATACACTATTCCAAATCAAGGTGGGTGTATATTAATGCTTCCTAATAACAGTGTTTTACTAAATCAAATTAAAATTACTTAAAATTTTTATTAAAAAACAACAGCAAGTAAACCTGTATACAACATACACTGAAACTTAGTATCATAATGGAATCGGAATTGTATTTGCATACACAGTATTTGAGGAAGTCTCCAGTATGGCATATCCCACAATCCTTTGAAAACAGGGTTTTTAAAAAGTTTTTATTTAAATTCCAGTTAGGCAACATACAGCATAATGTTAGTTTCAGGTGTACAATATAGTGGTTCAACACCCATACAACACCTGGTACTCAACAGAAGTGATGCCCCCCTTAGTCCCCGTTCCCTATTTTCCCCATACTCCCACCCCTCTACCCTCCTTGTGTTTCCTAGAGTTAAGGGTCTGAGTCTTGGCTTCTGTGTCTCGCTATTTTTCCCCCTTGGCTCGATTGTTTTGTTTCTTAAATTCCGCATGTGAGTGAAATCATATGGCATTTTTCTTTCTCTGACTGACTTATTTCACTTAGCATAATACACTCTAGGTCCATCCGTATCGTTGCAAATGGCAAGATTTCATTCTTTTTGATGGCCGAGTAATATTCCATTGTGTACATTCATCCCCATCTTCTTTATCCATTCATCTGTCGATGGACCTTGGACTGCTTCCATTAATTCAGCTATTGGAGATAATTCTGCCATAAATGAGAAGTTTTTATACATGGTTCACAATTAAGTCACTGCTATATCCCAATGCCATATCCGAAGAGCATTTCAGAGTTTCCTCTCTAAGATTACTTAGATTAAACCACTCTGACCAATAAACATCAGTATTCAACAAATCTAAAAGACCCTAAAAAAAAGAAAGGAAGTTCCTAATGAAATTAAAAATGGAACAGCTGTATGATCTAGCAATCCCACTACTGAGTATATAGCTGAAGAAAACAAAATCAGTATCTCAAAGAGGTATCTGTATTCCCATGTTTCTAGCAATATTATTCACAAGAGCCAAAATAGAGAAAAAACTTAAGGGTCTCTCAACAGATGAATGGATAAAGAAAATGTGGTATATACATATATTGAAATATTGGGGGACCTGGGTGGCTCAGTGGGTTAAAGCCTCTGCCTTTGACTCAAGTCATGGTCCCAGGGTCCTAGGTTCGAGCCCCGTGTTGGGCTCTCTGCTCAGCGGGGAACCTGCTTCCCTTCCTCTCTCTCTGTCTGCCTCTCTGCCTACTTGTGTCAAATAAATAAAATCTTTTTTTAAAAAAAGAAATATTATTCAGCCATTAGAAAGAACATCCTGCCAATTGCAACAACATGGATGGACCCGAAGGGCATTATAAGTCAAATAAGACAGACAGAGAAAGACAAAAACCTCAGGGTATCATGGGTAAAGATCTTTCTCTCTCTCGTTCTCTCACACACGTAAACACACACACACCCAGAGGAATATTACTCAGCCATTAAAGAAAGAAATCTTGCTACTTGCCACAACATGTATGTGTCTGAGTGTATGATGCTGAGTGAAATAAGTCAGAGAAAGACAAATACCGTATGATTTCACTTCTACGTGCAATCTAAAAAACAAAACAAAAACAAATTCCTAAATACGGAGAACAAACTGGTGGTGGCCAGAGGGGAGGAAGGGAGGGGGATGGGTAAAAGCTGATGAGGGGATTAAGAGGTACAAACTTCCAGTTATAAAATAAGTCAAAATATAGTATATATAATACATATCTTATATATATTATAAAATATAAATTAAGTCAATTACACCACAGGCAATAGAGTCAATGCTACTATAATAAGTTTGTTTATAACAGATGGTAACTACACTTACCACGGCGAGCACTTCATAATGTGTATAAATGTCAAAACACTATGTTGTGCACCTCAAACTAATATGTTGTGTGTCAACTGTACTTCAATTTAAAATAATTTAAAAATTTAAGGGGCGCTTGGGTGGCTCAGTGGGTTAAGCCTCTGCCTTCGGCTCAGGCCCCGCATCCAGCTCTCTGCTCCCCAGGAAGCCTGCTTCCTCCTCTCCCTCTTCCTGTCTCTCTGCCTATTTGTGATCTCTGTCTGTCAAATAAATAAATAAAATCTTTTTTTTAAATTAAAAAAAATTTTTTAATAAATAATTAAATATTAAATTAATAAATAAATAAAATATTTAAAAAATTTTTTTTTAATTTTAAAAAAAGATTTTATTTATTTATTTGACAGACAGAGATCACAAGTAGGCAGAGAGGCAGGCAGAGAGAGAGAGAGGAGGAAGCAGGCTCCCTGCTGAGCAGAGAGCCCGATGCGGGGCTCGATCCCAGGACCCTGGGATCATGACCTGAGCCGAAAGCAGAGGCTTTAACCCACTGAGCCACCTAGGCGCCCCAAATTTAAAAATTTTTTTAAAAACCTCCCATTGGGGTAGAGCCAGAAAGGAGGACAAAGACTTGATAATCGTTGAAGCTGAAGATAGGTGATAAGTACCTGGGCTTTCATGTACTCTTCACACACACACACACACACACACACACACAAATACTGTATGGTATCATTTATATGTGAAATCTAAAAAAGTAGAGCAGCGCTTGCTGGGGCTGGGAGATGAGGGAAATGGGGAGCGATTGGTCAAAAGGTACGAACTTCAGTTACCAGATGAGTAAGTTCCGGAGACCTAATGCAGAACATGATGACTACAGTTACTAATTCGGTATTGTGTACTTGAAATTTACTAAGACAATAGCGCTTAAGCATCCTCATCAAAAAAATAAAGTATGCACGGTAATAAATGTGTTCATTAACTTGACCGTGGTAGTCATTTCATGGTGTATACATATATTAAGTTATCACAGTGTACACTTTAAATATGTACAACTTTCTTTTTCAACTATACCTCAATAAACCTGGGAGAGAGGGGGAAGATTCTAAGGAAGATATACTTCAAGTCTTAAATTTGAATTTGTAGACCCACAAGATCAAATCCAGCTGATCATCCCCTATCATGTCTGTGAATACAAAATGAGTTGAAACAGAAGAAACAATTCCTATTCGGGGAACTCAGAGGTTTCCTGATAGTAAAATTTGAGCCCCCTGTCCTACATCTATCATGTATTCATGGACCCAAGTGCAAGGAAATTGGCTGCCTCTTCCTATCTAACATTCTGAGTCTCTGATCAATTGCTCAGAGAAATGAGTAAAGCCCATCTAAGAAGGCAAGCCTTAGGCACTGAAAACAATTTCCAAGTCTTGCTTTTGGTGCCAACTATCCTCTCAATGCAGACTGCAAAAACAACCCTCAAATTTCAATGTTTAACCTGTTGAGTTAGCATCTGTTAATCTCTCTCTACAATAATTTCTCAAAAACCTGCTCCAAGTAACTTTGAAAAAGAAAAAAACATCTGCCTTCAGCTTCCTAATGTGGTTGTCAAATTAAGCTGGAAAAAGCCTATGTTCAAAGCAATCACTTGTTTAAACATACAGCAGAATATAAGTCTTCCAAAAAACAAACCCTCAGCTCTCCCTGTGTTTTGAAAGCCTTGTATTCATGTTCTAGAAAACAAGGTTTCACTTTTCATTTATAACTGACTGAACTAATGGTGCCTGGGTGGCTCAGTGGGTTAAGCCTCTGCCTTCGGCTCAGGTCATGATCCCAGGTTCCTGGGGTCAAGTCCTGCAGTGGGCTCTCTGCTCAGCAGGGTGCCTGCTTCTCCCTCTCTCTCTGCCTGCCTCTTTGCCTACGTGTGATCTCTTTCTCTCTCTCCCTCTGTGTGTGTCAAATAAATAAATAAAATCTAAAAAAAAAAAGACTGACTAAACTAAGCATTCTGCAGGCACCTGGGTGGCTCAGTCCGTTAAGCATCTGCCTTTGGCTCAGGTCATGATCCCAGAGTCCTGGGATTGAGCCCCACAATGAGCTCCGAGTCTGCTTCCCCCTCTCCCTCTGCCTGCCGCTCCTCCTGCTTCTGTGCACGCTCTCTCTCTCAAATACATAAATAAAATAAAAATCTTGAAAAAAATTAATAAACTAAGCGTTCTGGGTCTTCACTCTTACTTCCTTTGTCAGAGGTAGCTCGCTTGTAGAAAAAGTTGGGGTGGCTGTTCTAAGTCCCACAAAACTTACCCTAATGGCAGATCTAGGCCTGTTAAACCAGGCTTCATCTGCTTCAGAAGAAAAAGAGGAAGGACTAACCCTCCCCCAACCCAGTCGCCTCCAATCCCAGTCCTCACAGGCCTTAAAAGCACAATTCAAACTGGAAGTAGAGGAAAAAAGCTATATTAGGAGTCAGCACCCCAACAACCACACCCTAAGTTTCTCTTCCAGTGGAATTCACTGGTAACTCTCTTGGCATCAGAGACAAGGAAAACCTTTGACACTTAGAATCATCACGATTTCATGGTGGCTCTGCCCAGTGGTCCAGAACATGTCTCTTGTTTAACTTTGCTATTCAACTTTACCACTGGACTACAAGACTCACAGGGTTTCCCTTAATAAAGCTTCCCTCACACACAAAAAGGGTCTCTCTCCCAGCTTTGCAATTTTTCCCTCCTGCCACTTTGTGCCCTGACTGGCCAAAGAAGGTGCTTTTTCCTCAGTAAAGAACTCTGTGATGGGGCGCCTGGGTGGCTCAGTGGGTTAAAGCCTCTGCCTTTGGCTCAGGTCATGATCCCGGGGTCCTGGGATCGAGCCCCGCATCGGGTTCTCTGCTCGGCAGGGAGCCTGCTTCCTCCTCTCTCTCTCTGCCTGCCTCTCTGCCTGCTTGTGATCTTTGTCTGTCAAATAAATAAATGAAATCTTTAAAAAAAAACTGTGATAACAAGTGGTACTTCATAAACATTCAAGTAATATAGGAAGGTCCCAATGGGTTACCTCTGTGTGGCTCCGTAGCAGCGTTCAGTAAAAGGCAAAAGCTTTTCTACAATCTGGAGAAAAGCAAGCATATGTTTCTGCCTTCTCCTCATAAGTAGTGACAGGAAAACCGTCAACCTAAATTTGGAATCTACTCGGTTTTTACCATAAAGAAAAAAGAAAGTCCCCAAACGGTCTTTGAACGTTCTTGCTCATGGATTCGGAAGCTCTCTTGAAGTAACCTGCTAGTGATTTATTATTAATTTTTTTATCTTATCATTTCACTTGAAGATCACTTTGCGGCCTTCAGGAAACACTTCCTTTTTTTTTTTTTTCCTAAAGATTTTATTTATTTATTTGACAAAGAGAGAGATCACAAGTAGGCAGAAAGGCAAAGAGAGAGAGAGAGAGAGAGAGAGAAGCAGGCTCCCCACTGAGCAGAGAGCCCGATCCGTAGCTCAATCCCAGGACCCTGGGATCATGACCCGAGCCAAAGGCAGAAGCTTTAACCTACTGAGCCACCCAGGTGCCCCAGGAAACACTTTCAATACACATGCTACCTTGTGTCCTACTATAACCTGCCAAGTAGACAAGGAAAATGCCATCATTTCAACTTTCTAATGAAAAAAAAAAGGCTCAGAGGCCTGATGAAGTTCAGCTGTCTGTCATCTAGTAGGAGAACCAGGATTCGAATCCAGGTAATCCAACTCCTAATTCTCTTTTTAGCAGTGTTTTCCAGACTCAGCTTATTCACATACAATCCTCAAGACTTTGCCATACCTTCTGTACTCATATGCTTCGTATTTTTCTTCCAATCAAATCTCTTCTTCATTGAAATGTATTTATTGAAACAGTAAGCTATATATCACTTCCCCATAAAGGAAAATAAATATTTTTCTAAACCTTTTTTTAAAAGATTTTATTTATTTACTTGAGAGAGAGAGAGAGAACAGGAGCAGGGCAAGGGGCAGAGGGAGAAGCAGACTCCCTGCTGAGCAGGGATCCCGATGTGGGGCTCGATTCCAGGACTCTGGGACTCTGGGATGCTTAACCGACTGAGCCACCCAGGTGCCCTAATCGGTAATTTTCCAATCTCTAATAACATGTTTTTTTCTGTTTCTTTTTAAAGGAAACTCTACCCTCAAAGTGGGGCTCAAACTCACGACCCCGAGATCGAGTCACATTTTCTACCAACTGAGCCACCATTTATTGGTGCCCCACCAAGAAAATAAAATTTAAAATATCAATCTTTGTACTATGGTGTGGGACACAGGACACTCTTCCAGGCTTACTTACGACCAAATCTAAATAGACTTGTATACCCTAAAACTGTAAAGAAATGAAGAGTGAAGAAATGAAGGGGAAAAAGAGATGACGTTTTGATTTCTAACAGAGAGAGAAAGGACAGACTGAAAAAGGAAATTCATCAGTACAGATCCAGTTATGGTCTACTTCTTGGTCCAAAGAGAAAAAACAACAGATCCTAACTGGGAATCACTGACAGTATCGAATATTTAGATTTTATGATTTTGTGGTGTTTTCTCCACATCTGCTATCCAAGAGGACTGATCTTTCATCATCTTAGCTGTATATATATTTTTATAAAACCACGCTTGTAATTCTAAAATATGTAAATATGTATGCACATGTATATATTCAACCACCCAACCACTGGTGTATTTTTTTTTGTAATTGAAGTGTAATTAACATACAATGTTTTATTAGTTTCAGGTGTACAACATAGTGATTCAACAATGCTATACCTGACACAGAGTAGTCACCATCTGTCACCGCATAATGTTACTACAATATTATGGATGATATTCCCTATTCTGTACCTTTGATCGCCAAGACTTATTTATTCCATAACTGGGAGTATGTACTCTTAATTCCCTTTACTATTTCACCCACCTCTCCCTACCTCCCCTCTGGCAACCACCAGTCTGTCCTCTGTAAATACAACCACTCGTGTATTCAAAAGCTCATATTACTAGCTAGCCTATTTATATTATCATTAGAAACTTAACCACGTAATTTCAACTGTATTTAAAAAGCAATAATGATCCCATGATATTTCTCTGCAACGATGAGGAATCAGCCTGGGTACTTTCTGCTTAGATATGACATCAAAGGTCATTAGTTTACTGGTAAATCTTTTACTTTAGAAACTAGTTCTCCTGAAGAATTCTAAGAATGTCTCTTCTGTAAGTCTAAAAGTGAACACTGGCTTCACAGAATCCCTCCTATAGCATACTGGGAGGGAGACCAGAAAGCTGGGGCTAAGCTTCACTGTGGAGCCCAGCGCTCTTTCAAAAACCTCTATCACCAGGACCGCCCCCCTCTCCGAGGTAAGTTTCAGTGCAAGAGGGAGCATGGCAACAAGTGGCTTAGGAAACAGAATGACAGCCCAAAATTCAGAAGCCCATTTCCACAGCATTGTGTTCGGACTACTGCTGCAATGGCATTGGACCATATTCTTTTTGAAAATAACAATCTTCGGAAAGAAGTAACATCCTCAAAGAGAGGGGGGTTACTCAATGAATCTCTCCTTCCCAGCGTTCCTCCCAGCTCCAGAACCCCTCTCCCAGACCGCCACTCCACTTTGGTTACAGACACGAGGAGCCGAGGGCAGAGGGCTTGCTCCACAGTTATCTTACGGTCCCACTTGACACTCAAAATGGCCACCGGGGGCGAGCCACTTCCGGCAACACAGGAAACTGAGTGAGTGTGTGCTCTGTGGCACACTTCTCGAGTCCCTGCTGAGGTCCAGGCCCTGTGCCAGCACCTGGTGATGCAGAAATGAAAGAGAACCAGCCCCTGCCTTTGACAAGTTCACGGTTTAATGGGGGAGGGAGGTAAAACCCAAAACATTCAAGCTGATCCCAGACCCTATTGTAACTTCAACCCCACCCTGGCTTCTGTGCCCCCCTCACACCCTCTGACAGCCACATCTTCCAACAAAGGGACCGCGCAAGTGTTTTTGCACACTCTCGGGCATAAGCCTGTACATTCACATTCGTGTCAATCAGAAAGATCTCCTTAGGTGGGTACACGTGGTCTCTGACCGTTTCATCTTGTCTTCTGCTTTTGTTGATAAAACTCTGGAACAGCAGAGAGTAGGTGACTGTCAACAGTGGCCGTACGAGGATGAAGAGAAGTGACAGGTGAGCCACTACGGCAGACTAGGGATTTCGAGAGGGCCCCAAGACACAGAACAAAGGAACCCTATCTGTAAGAAACATGTTCATAAGGCTCGAATAAAGAGTATTTGACTTTTTTATGACCTTGTCTTCTCTAAATCCCTTGATTACCTTTCACCAGTTCTTTTCTTCCCCTCTTTCCCCAAAGGAACTCCTAAGTACCAAAGAAGCTTTGAATTAATAGAATCTGACAACTATGCTGGGGGAGGGATGGCCATCTTTCCAGTTAGCACAACCCAACTTGGCAAAACAGACACGAACATATTTTCATAAAGATTGTTTCTCAGGGCCAATCTTGGCGCAAAAAACCCACATACAAATTGCCTTCAAGACACCAAACTTTCTTAAAGCCAACAACTCAGGGGAAAATGTTACTTTTCATGAGCCCATCGCGTCACGCTTATTCCTAATCCACACCTTGGCTCATGGGATTCCAGCCTCCAACCTCTCTTGCCTACAGCCCTGATGGTCTTTACCTACCACTGGTGGCATTTACTCACAGATACCACGGAACTGCTTTGTGGGTGCTTTGCATAGGTTTCTCCTCAGCAAGATCATAAACTCCAAGAAGGGGGAACTATGCCTTATAATTTCTCTACCACTTACACTGAGCACGACCATATACCAACTTCAACCTTTTATATCTTGTTATCTCACTGGATTCTTTCCAAAACCCTGCCAAGGGGAGGGTCTTTTATGATGCCCATTTTACAGATGAGGGAATTGGGGCTCAGGTAGGTCCCATGTCACACAGTAGTGAAATAGGGTTCAAACCTATTATCCAATGGAGCCCAAAACCAGTCTTTTTTTTTTTTATTTTATTTATTTACCTATTTGACAGAGAGAGAGAGAGAGAGAGCACACACAGGGGGAGAGGGAAAGGAAGAAGGAGAAGCAGGTTCCCTGCTCAGCAGGGAGCCCATGTTGGGCTCCACC
Organism: Neogale vison; assembly: GCF_020171115.1. Lineage (NCBI taxonomy): Eukaryota > Metazoa > Chordata > Mammalia > Carnivora > Mustelidae > Neogale > Neogale vison. The sequence continues at coordinate 30,833,194 of NC_058105.1, forward strand.
CCAGAACCCTGGGATCACAACCTGAGTCAGAGGCAGACTTAACCGACTGAGCCACCCAGGCGCCCCCAGAACCAGTCTTAACCATGACACACATAAACCGATGTGCACTGAACTTAACAAACACAAGACATTCCCCCACCACATTTCCCTTCCTCGGACGGACTTTGTATTTTAGGATTTGCTAAAGCTTACTCAAACTATGCTATCACTTTTACCAAAGTGAGATCTTGCCTTCTCATTGCCCGGATGATGCTGAGCATGACTGGCTTGGAGAGCTGGCAATGTAATTGGATAAGGAGTTTTGCATTTCTGAGCTGTTGCTTCCAATTTCGGAGGAGGAATTAGTACCTCAGGTCTTTTGCTTTGGGGAAAGGAGTTGGCAGGTTTAACTTCAAGTGAATAAGAATCAAATTACAAAAAAAAAAAAAAAGAAAGAAAAACAACCAAGAACAACAACAGTAAGACACTGTCAAGGGACCATATCTAATCCATCTGAGTATCCTCCACAGAACCTAGGAGAGAGCCGTGAGAACTACAAAGCCAGAAGTTTCTGTGGTTTGCGCAAGGGATAACCAGCTGAATAATACAAAGAGACTAATCTGACACGTATGCCTTCCCAGCCAAAATGGCAGCACACGAGGAAAGCTACCACTTTCAGGATGAATTTTCGGATCTCAGCTTTAAATTTAGGAACAACTTGCTAGTAAGTGAGATTTTAAAGGTATTTAAATCCAACACGGAAAACACTGAGGAAAAATAAAACTCATTTTCTCTCCTCTTTAGAGTTTGTGTCTAGGGAGGAAACCATTTAATTTTTTTGTACTTTTTTAAAGACTTGATGTTTAAGTAAGCTCGACATCCAACACAGGGCTCGAACTTGCAACCGGAGATCAGGTACCACGTGCTCTACGCACTGAGCCAGCCCGGCGCCCCAGGGAGGAAACCTTTTTAAATGTCAACGTCCTTTCCTTTTCCAAGTCTATTTAGCTATTCATGTAAACTCAGGAACTATTTTTTTTAAAAACCTACGAAGAATTTATATATTTTTTTCAATGACAAACAGGTCTGTATATATACTATGATTAGTTCACTTCATTAACAAGTGTTTTTCATTACAGCCAACTCAACTATTATGCAAATCATCTAGATTATCTGCAAATGAATAAACAGAATTTTATTGCACTCCATTTCCCCCCCCTTCATTTTATCTTATCCCGCAATTATAACTTGACTCAACTGGCTGGCTGACAGTTGGGAAAACTGATTTGCATTCAATCACTCCTGACTTTTTGTGTTCTCTTTGTGCTAATAAGCATGTAAATGACTCAAAGAGAAGACAAAAAAGGGTAAAAATGAAGAGAAAGGCTTGAATAAATTGACAGAATGGCAAAGTACCTTTTTTTTTTTTTTAGATTTTATTTTATTTATTTGAGAGAGAGAGAGACAGTGAGAGAGAGCATGAGCGAGGAGAAGGTCAGAGGGAGAAGCAGACTCCCCATGGAGCTGGGAGCCTGATGTGGGACTCGATCCCGGGACTCCAGGATCACGCCCTGAGCCGGAGGCAGTCGTTTAACCAACTGCGCCACCCAGGCGTCCCGCAAAGTACCTTTTTAAAACCAGAAGAATACTTTCTGTTCTTTAGCAAACTACTGTTGACACAAAGAAAAAAAATGTGCCTTTATTGTACATAGCAGCTTTCCAACAAATGAAAGAGTTTAATGAGTCCACATAGATACCAAATTATTGCAGAAAAATCATTAATGCAAGGAGAAATTAGACTATCCTCATTCTGTGCCCATCAAATAATATAATATTCAATAAAAATACACAAACTTAAAAATAATATATACAGGGGCACCTGGGTGGCAGAGTCAATTAAGTATCGGACTCCTGGTTTCTGCTCAGGTCATGATCTCAGGGTCCTGAGATCAAGCCCAATGGGGGCTCCACACTTAGTAGGGAGTCTGTTTGAGATGTTCTCTCCCTCTGCCCCTCCCCCTGCTCCCCCTGCATGCTCACTCCCTCGCTCTCTAAAATACAGAGAAGCTTAAAAAAAAAAAAAAAAGTCCCGTTTGTGTCATTTAACACATCAACACAAGCCTATTTCATTACAAAATCTCTGGAATCTATAAAGCAGCCACACGACACTTTTAACTCTGAACCCGGCCCTTGGTCTACCCAGCCCATTAATTTGCTCCTGACAATGAAGTAGGGAAAACCGGGAGACCCCCATTCTGAAAATCAACCTTGAAAAGGGGCAAAAGTGCATCTTCCTCCAAATATTTTCATTTTTCACAATCGGTCCTATTGGATCTATCTGCTAACTGAAATTCTCTCTGCCTTCTTGAACCTACCAGTATTTTCCATCTATACCACTTCATGAGAGAATATATTCTAAAAGCTATTTCAAGTAAACGAAATGATAGCTCGTTTGATTTTTCTCAAGGTTTACATCTTTAAAAAGTCAGGAGACACATCATTGCTTGGTGTAATATTCCAGTATATGGCAACCCGATTCATGTTTATTCTATCTACCTGCTTGGATAAAACAGGGGCACCTTCTGTCTTTTGGTGAGGTGAGTAAGGAGTCTACAGATGATTCCCAAGCCCTATCAGGCACACTGTCCTCAGTGTGCGGTCTACAATCACTCCCGTGTTGCTTTAGCCGAGCGTAATCAGTACAGCTCCCAATGCTTGGGCTCTCTCAACTCCTGGGAAAGGGTGTTAGGCCAACACCAGCATCCCTTGGGTAAACATCCCCTGGCTTTTCAAGCTTTCTTACACATCTTCCTCTAAAACAAACAAACAAACAAACACCCGCCTGCCCTCTCCATAATCTTTGCTTCTTTCTTTAACCCAATTCCCTCCCTATGACAAACACTCTGTCCCCAGAGATATCATTTACAGTAAGAATCACAGGGGTTGACCCCTAGGACAGGTTTTCTGAAGGTCTTAAGTAAATAATCTTGAGAGGATAAAAAAAAAATTCTAGAACTGATTGTGATAATGGTAGCACATATCTGTGAATAAACCAATAGCCTTGGAAATACACACTTTTTTTGCCATTGCTGCTATCTTTTTTAATTTTGTTGGTGTTTTTTCCTATGCGTATTATAAATAGTTGTGCACCGTCATATGCATGGGAGAGTTATTTGTGTCCCACTTTTTCACCTAACATCATTGCCTGGGCATTTTCCACATTTCTTAAAATTACTGAAAAATATAATTTTCATAACCGCAAAATATTCAGTTCTGGGTATTCACTGTATCACTCATGTAATTATTCACCCATTGTGGGGCATTTACATTTTTTAAAAATTTGTTTATTGATAGTTCTTTTCCTTTTTTTTGAGTAGTTGACACACAATGTTATGTTAGTTTCAGGTGTACAACATAGTGATTTGACAAAGTTTATACATTATGTTCCGCTCACTACAGGCATAGCTCCCATCTGTCACCACACAACGCTACGACAATATCTTTGACTACATTCCCTATATTGTGCCGTTTCATCCTGTGACTCCCATTACTGGAAGCTTGCTATCTCCCACTCCCCTTTACCCATTTTTGCCTGACCCCCTACCCTGAAATACACACTCCAATGGTGAATTGTATGGTATGTGAATTATATCTCAACCAAGTCATTAAGAAAGCTAAAAGAGAGGGGCGCCTGGCTGGCTCAGTCAGTAGAACAAGAGGCTCTTGATCTCGGGGGTGTGAGTTCAAGCCCCATGTGGGGTGTGGAGCCTACTTTTTAAAAAAAATTTTAAAAAAAGCTAAAAGAGGAAAAAATAACATATCCGGTTTCACTTCTTTATACCTAAAAAATCCCTCCAGTATTTACCAAGAGATGAGCTCCAAGAACACAAGCACCAAGCAGCTCCTCACTAGAATGGGTAGATTCCACTGACTGGCCTGTTATAAAAGTGAGGCTTCCTGCCCCATCCTTCCCTGAGGGCTCTTCTGGAACTCTTTTTTTTTTTTTAAGATTGTATTTATTTGTCAGAGAGACAGAGCACAAGCACAGTGAGCGGCAGGCAGAGGGAGAAAGAAGCAGGCCCCAGAGAGCCCAACGCGGGACTCGACCCCAGGACCCCGAGATCATGACCTGAGCCAAAGGCAGACACCCAGGTGTCTCTCTTCTGGAACTCTTCTAAACAGAAATACAAGAGACACAGCGGGCTACAAATCAGAAAACAGAGACCGGCAAGATGGCGGCCCTGTCCTTCAGGAACTCATGGGCTTGAGGGCAAGAGAGACCCCTAAAATATGATGAGGTAAGGGCTGGGAGATGATGAGTTCCACTGGGGAGGGGAGCTCAGAGAGGAGGCGGCGTGGGTGCTCAGCCTCCAGCCCTGAATAAAAACGCCCATGGCAGACAAGACGAATACAGGCGCTACAGGCAAAGGAGAGGGGGTAAGTAAAGGCACGGAGGAATAAAAGCCTGGGTTCAATGAGTCGGGGGACTGACAGAATGGGGAGAGAGGCAGAGATGAGTTGGAAAGGCACGTGCACAAAGGCAGTGAGTTGGACTGTTTCCTGGTGTAGGTGAGGGGGAGCCAGCAGAGGCTCTGAAGCAGGGGAATGACACAAACAGATGTTTTACTCATATTTATGCGCTGAAAGCCAGAAGGTCAGCGCTAATGGAAATTAATCCATAAAATGACAGCATAGGCTGAAAATTTGCCCCATTGTCTACATTTTCCAGGAGCAATACACTGAATTATGGAAAACTAGTCATTAGAGTTGTGTACGAAACTACTGAGGAAAAATAAAACTGAGGGCTCTGTTTATGCGAAGAGACCTTTTTTTTTTAAAAGATTTTATTTATTTACCAGAGGGGGGGGGGGAGAGAGCGAGCATAGGCAGACAGAATGGCAGGCAGAGGCAGAGGGAGAAGCAGGCTCCCCGCCGAACAAGGAGCCCGATGTGGGACTCGATCCCAGGACGCTGGGATCATGACCTGAGCCGAAGGCAGCTGCTTAACCAACTGAGCCACCCAGGCGTCCCAAGACCTTCTTTTAAAGAGAGAGAGCAATACTTAACGTCTTCCTCCTATGACAGAGATAAAATCAGCCTGCACATTTCATTTTGGAGGGAAAAAAAAAGCCACCTGCCAGTCTGCACTCAGTTCGTTTCCAACACCTTTGCAATGGCTAATCAGATCCAAAACAGTTCAACTTCAGATGAAATTTAAGTTGGATTGCAGTATTTCTTTGTTTAAAGGCCTACAACGGCTTACCTAGTCTGCTGTTTAGCAAGCGGTCAAACTGTTTAGCAGTGAGGCATCTGAGATCCAGCCTCCATACCCAGCCCCCAGCCAGGGTGGGCGAGGGTCCCAACAGGGCCCTATTACCCCAGCTCTGCTAACCCTTCCCCTCTGCGAGTTTTCCTCCCAACCCCACCCCCTGACTCCATGAAGCTGCCCATCTCTCTCTGCACGGATGGCCACTCCCTCCTACCCAGAGCTACCCAGGCCCTCCAACCTCCTCAAACCCACGTCTAACACCTGTACTTCCTTCCCCAGTAGTCCCATCTCAAGGCACTAAGTGGCAGTTCCTGTCCCCTTCCCCTTCTGTCTCTCTCCCCACTAGAATTAAAGCTCTGTGTTTAGTCTTTGTCTCTTTTTTTAAGATTTTATTTATTTATTTGAGAGACAGTGAAAGCGAGAGCATGAGAGGGGAGAGGTCAGAGGGAGAAGCAGACAACCCGTGGAGCTGGGAGCCCGATGCCCGACTCAATCCTGGCACTCCAGGATTATGACCTGAGCCGAAGGCAGTTGCTTAACCAACCGAGCCACCCAGGCGCCCTTTAGTCTTTGTCTTAATGGCTGTGTCAAGTCTGTCTTGAATGGTTCAAGGAGCAAACCACAAATCCTCTGGCCCCATCTCTCAGACCCTCTGTCTTAGGGTTTTCTGCCTCTTCCACAGGTTGCAGATGACGACCGAAATCCGCAAAGCACTCACTAAAATACACACGCGTCTCAGCTGCTGTCCAAAGGAGTCCCGCTACCGAACACTTAAACACCGTGAATCATCCCTCTGGACTTTCTCTTTTGGTCAATTCACAGCATCGTGGAGGGCACTTTCGCAAAACCAGACACACCCACCCGAAGAAACACGGGGTCTAGAGGGAGAGCATCGTTTCGGTTAGGCATTCGAAAATTAAACCTGGAAGTCGATGATGACTCAAGTCAAAGGCCATTTGTGCTGGTGAGAGTGTCCCCGCTGCTGAACTTCGTCCTAAACGATCTCTGTCTCTCCGTCCCTCCCACCCACGAGCTCCGATTCATTACTCTGGGAGCTGAGTGTGCCCATGGGCAGGTGGATTTTCAGGCTTCTCCCCCCACCCCGCCCCAAAACGAATCCAAAGTGCAAACGTGCCCTGTCACACATGCCCAGAAGCACTAGCAAGAAGCACTCCCCCACCCTCTTAACCAAGTGCCTCCCATTCGGCAAATGCTGCCAGGGAGCCTTTAGCCTTCGACCAGCCTTGTCTCCCTAGACCTCCACCTACAGCAGGTGGCAGAACCATCGTCCTAATGACGAAACTAGGTCCTTCCCCGGAAACATCCTCTTGACCTTCTTCCCCAGTACATTCTTCAGCTAAGCTAGCATAACCCTTGCCCACCCTCTCAATACGATGGCGCATTCCTGCCTTGGTTTCATTTTCAATTCAGCCTGGCCCCCATGGCCAACAGCCCCCTCACTAACCCCCTGATCATTCAGAAGAAAATGTCCGGGGCCACTCCCCAGCCCCGGATCAGACGCCCTGCATCTTTTTCTTTGCTGCTGCTGGAGAAAATCCTGACTGGGAGCTTGATGGGGGGGGGTCGTTTATAAGGATACAGATCCTATTCAGCCCCACCCTCAAGGCTTTCTGTGAGTTCCCTGTAACTTCTACAAGGACAGGCAGGACACTTGAGGTTTCCCGAAGGGAAGATCCCCTTGCTCACACAGCGGCGTCTGGATTGATTTGCATGGCCCAATGCAAGGGCTCTAGGACGGAAGCAGATGTCCCCACACTGATATGGGAATATCACATTTATTTGGCACACAATGCCTACTTGGGTGCCACGTTCTCCTTTCCTACATGGACTCCTAATCTGGGGTCTTACGTGATCCCTGGACGGCATGGGGAAACTCTAAAATTCTACGGAAAACGGTGTAGATACTTTTTTTCTAGGAAGACTCCAAGGGTTTTCCAGAATCTCAAAGGAGTGTGTAACCCAAGAAAGGCTTCCTCCGTTTTATAGAAGATTTGTTGGTTTATGTCATTATAAAGCAATGCATGTTCACTGAAGAATTTTCCATCCAAAAATATAAAACAGAAAATAAGAGTCACTTGGAATCCCACTGTCCACAGACGGCCGCCGTCACTATTTTGATTCCCCTCTACCTCCTTGTTGTATTTTTCTCCTTCCAAATTGGAATTCTATTCCTCTTTATTTCTGATAGCTACAGTTTTCCAAATCACATAAGAGAAAGCCCAGAGTATAGAGAATTGGGAATTAGGGTCCAAAAATCCCACTGATTTCCAAGACACAGCCACCCATAAACCATTTACTGGGCACCTGCTCTGTGCACAACATACAACCCCAAAAGTCAGAGGTAAATCCTTATCTGAGTTTCTCACACAAGGTGTTAAAAATTCTAGAGATTTCAATAGGCAATGTGAAGCTCTAGCCTTACAGGGGGAACACTTTATTTATTTATTTATTTATTTATTTATTTATTTATGTTTATTTATTTAGAGATGGGGGGGCAGAGGGAGAGAGAGAACCTTAAGCAGGCTCCATGCCCAGCAAGGGGCTCGATCTCACAACCCTGAGATCACCACCTAAGCAGAAATCAAGAGTCGGATGCTTAACCGACTGAGCCACCCAGGCGTCCTGGAGAAGGAAAATTTAAAGTGACAGGACCTGTATCATCCGGGGGTGGGGGGTGGGGGGGAGGCGTGTGCCGGGCAGACAAGTCAGCTGTCAACAGGGATGTAATTATAGAACTGATGAAATGCAATAAACCATTCAAAGTCAGGTGTTTTTGTGTTTGTTTTTAACGATAGTTTTCCCTTACAGCCAAAATGCGGACTCTCATCTAATGATAAAAAGACATCCACAATGAAAATAAATACATGTTAGGTGGGACTGCAGAGGAAAGTCCGGGGATCATCATGACTCATGAACTCATTCTGAGAACCGTTCCCTGTGGTTTTTTTTTTTTTTAAGATTTTATTTATTTACCTGACAGAGAGATCACAAGTAGTCAGAGAGGCAGGCAGAGAGAGAGGAGGAAGCAGGCTCCCTGCTGAGCAGAGAGCCTGATGTGGGACTCGATCCCAGGACCCTGAGATCATGACCTGAGGCCTCAACCCACTGAGCCACCCATGTGCCCCCGGTTCCCTGTGTTTTGAGCAGTGAGGGAGTGTGGCCTCCAATACTGGTGACTTTTCAAAGGCCACCACTGTTTGCATGTGGCCTTCTGCTGTGTTTAAGGAGTAGGATCAGTGTAATTACTTCCCCGCCACTGCTTACATTCTTTCCAAGAAGATAGCTCTGGCAAACAGGATTATTGCTTCTCTCCTTTAATCTATAGGCAGAGGATGAGCCCAGGGAAAGAATTCTTGCCCTTAAAGTCTATGTTCTCTCCAATACCATTTTCATCCTGCATTTAAATAATGTGCCATTTTTGCACAGGAAACCGAATCAATCTCTTGGCATAATTCAAAGCGGCACTCAGTGAAATGCTTAAAAGCTTTCTGTCTCAGTCACCCCCTCCTCCTTACTAAACCAAATGCTTGCTAAACCACTGCTCCTGTGACCATCGGAGGCTTCAATCCACGTCTAGGCGGGTGAGTTTCCTAGAACTCTGGAACACACTGGTTTTGCATGGTAGAAGCCTCAGCCTCAGGCCAGGTCAAAGGCTGGCCTTTGCTACCGTGTAAATACAACCCGGGAGCAGCCACTTCCAAGCCTACAATGTGGTCACTGAGCAAATGGGCAGAGGAAGGCTCTGGCAAAAGCTCGGCATCTTCCAATCCCTGGGGGACCTGAGGCCAGAGCTCCCTTTGCAAGGCCCTGGGGGCGGTCAGTGGACAGACCCGGCTGAGAGCAAGAGATTAGAACCCTCACCGTTTCTTGTCTAAGGAAGCCTTGAAAGGATGTCTAAACATGATGCTGCTCTGGGGCTCACTGTGGAGCAGGAGGAAAGAGCAAGGACTTTGAAGGCCTTTCTGTATGCTTTTCATAAAACCGTGGCCGGCAGCCAGACCTGCTGACCCGAGGTCCCTGCGGCCTGGCCAGCAGCTGCTCCCATGATGTGGTCACAGCCGGGGAGGCCCTGCGCTGCTGCGGAGGGATGCTTTCCTCTACCGAGAGGCCTTTCTGATGTCTTTTCTGTTTGTGTACTGCTCAAGGCCCTGAAATTTCGCTGGGGAAGAACGGGAGGTATTATTGAACCGCCTTTACAGGAAGTGGCCGAAAGTGACTGTCATCTGTGCTGACAAGGAGAGAGTAAATACAGTCAAAGAAAAACATGAAAAATGTAGGTAACCTGAGTGGTGGAATTACGGGCCTTTTTTTTTTTTCCTCACTTTTTCTTTTCTGTTTCTCCCCCCATTTTTCCAGCACAGACAAGTATTGCTGTTTATAATCCAAAAGCATATAATCAATTTTATGCATTGGGTATTTTTTCCCCACTATGGTAAAACAGACATGATCCAACATTGACCACTTGAACCGTCTTTAGGTGTACACTTCTGTGGCATCGAGGACATTCACGTTATTGTGCAAACATCACCACTGTCCATCCCTGCGTCTTTTTCATTATCCCAAACAGAAACTCTGCATGCATTAAACACGAACCCCTCCTTCCCCCCTCCCCCCAGCCCCCAATCGCTGGTAACAGCTAATCTGCCTTCTGTCTCTTTGAATTTGCCTGTTCCAGGTACCCCCATCCACAGAGCCAAACACTACTTGTCCTCTTGCATCTGGCTTGTTTCACTTAGCATGACGCTTTCAAGGCTCATCGTTTTGTAGCATGTGTCCGAACTGCATTCCTTCAAAGGCTGAATAATATTCCATTGTACATATACACCAGGTTGTGGGTCTCTGTGGATGGGCATCTGGGCTGTTTCTGTCTTTTGACTATTGTGGAGAACACTGCAAGTACCCGTAGGAGTTCCTGCTTTCATTTCTTTTGGGTATATACCTAGAAGGGGAATTGCCGAATCATATGGTAATTCTAAATTTAAGTTTTTGAGGAACTTGCAAGCTGTGTTCCACAACGGCCACACCATTTTCCATTACCACCGGCGGGGCACTAGGGTTCTAATTTCTCCACATCTTCTCTAACATCTATTAGGTGTTAGTTTTCATTTTTTTGTTAAAGGTTTTATTTATTTACTTGACAAAGAGAGAGAGAGAGAGAGCTCAAGCAGGTACAGTGGCAGGCAGAGGGAGAGGGAGAAGCAGGCTTCCTGTTGAGCAAGGATCCAGATGCCGAGCTCGATCCAAGGACCCTGGGATCATGACCTAAGCCAAAGGCAGCCACTTAACCGACTAAGCCACCCAGGTGCCCCAATTTTTATTATTTTTTAAAGATTTATTTATTTTAGAGATAGCAAGCAAATGGGGCGGGGGTGGGGGGCAGAGGGAGAGGGAGACAAGCAGACTCTGTGCTGAGCAGGGAGCCCGACATAGGGCTCAATCCCAGGACCCCAAGATCACAACCTGAGCCCAAATCGAGAGATGGATGCCAAACCGATTGAGCCACCCAGGTGCCCCCTTTTGTTTTGTTGTTTTTAGATAACAGCCATCCTGATGGGTGTGAGGTGGTAACTGGCTGTAGTTTTGATTTGCATTCACCCAGTCCTTAATGAGGCTGAGCGTCTTTTCCTATGCTTTTTGGCCATTTGCCACATATTCTTTGGAGAAATGTTTATTCAAGTTCTCTGAGGCTTTTTAAATCATATATTCTGAGTATTAATCCTTTATCAGATATATGTTTTGCAAAAGCAAATTTGTGTCCTCTGGTACACAAAAGCTTTTCATCAACTTTATTTTTTTTTTTAATTAAAGATTTTTATTTATTTATTTGACAGAGAGAGAGAGAGATCCCAAGTAGGCAGAGAGAGGGGAAGCAGGCTCCCTGCTGAGCAGAGATGCAGGGCTCCATCCCAGGACCCTGAGATCATGACCTGAGCCGAAGGCAGAAGCTTAACCCACTGAGCCACCCAGGCACCCCATCAACTTTATTTTTTAAAGGCTGTACAGATAAAATTTTTAGGGAGCAGGCAGGCAGCCTAAAGTATAGATAAAAGGAAAGGAATCCTTATATCTCTTTTGAGACATCCCTGGGTGGATACAGGAACAAGAACTAAGACCTTCTCTACAAGGTAACAACTCATAACTCCTCCCCCAACATGGCTCCCCCCTGGGCAGCTAATCCTAGAGGCACTGATAGGATAGGGAGTCACAGAAAGGGAACTCAGGCCGGGTGTGGTAGGTAAGCCCAGGGTGAGGCAGGCGGGAGAGTGGGGGGCAGCAGAATCCTGCAGGCTTTAAAGGTTCCCCACTTCCACCCATACGCTATCTTCCCGCTAGCTGGTTCTGGACAACATATACTCAAACTTCCAAACTTCTCACCCAGAAACGAAACACGCAGGGTTGGTACTACTAAATGGAATGGAACATGTAAGTCATCGTTGTAAAAAGGGACATCCGAGATCAGCTCCATCCTACAGAATCAAACTCTCGGAAGTGATTCCCAGCATCTGTCAATGACACACATGACCCTTCCTGGGTCTCTGCCCTTGGGTTCTTTGCCCCCTCCCCTCTCCCGTCCACTCCAACCTGCATACTGTAGCTTCTAAACAGCTATTGGTCACGCAGGAATTTATTTTTGCAAGTATTCTGAAGTATAATCAATTTCTACAGGCAACAGGAAGAAGCAACACATCCTCATTTTCTTCTAAAATGGCCCTGAAACCATCTTCAAACCCCCTGAAATAGTAGTGCTTCAGTGGTTCCTGCGAATAAATTAAATTTCAGGACCGTTCTGAGGCTGAACCGCTGAGTATCTCCAGACTAAAGGAAACCCTGTGTGGGTCCTGCCTATAAATCGCTATTTCCTGCTCTACAAAGTAAGTATTTGCTATCAAAACCGATTTCAACTCTCGATCCCTGATCTAGATCACTCCTTTTTTCCTAAGCAGACATATCTGAAACTTTTCCTTTAACTAGGAAACATACTTCAAACCTCAGGGCAGGGGAGAGCATGAAATGAGTAGTGCACCTGCATTTATCTAGCAAAGAATCAAGTCCGAAGGGTATCTGGAAGGAGGCCTTCACCTAGACCTTCCAAGAGTTGGCTGAGAAATTTTTGTTAGGGGGCACCTGGGTGGCTCAGCCAGTAGAGCAGGTGACTCTTGGTCTCAGGGTTGAGTTGGGTATAGCGATTACTTAAAAAATAAAATCTTTAAAAAGAAAAAAAATCAGGGGCACCTGGGTGGCTCAGTTGGTTGAGCATCCGACTCTGGGTTTCAGCTCAGGTCATGATGGTCTTAGGGCCATGGGGTTGTGGGATCATGGAATCAAGCCCTGCATCCGAGCCCACGCTCAGCACAGAATCTACTTGAGTTTCTCTCCCTCTGCTCCCCCCACCCTGAGCATGAGCAATCTCTCGCTCTCTCTCAAATAAATAAATCTTTAAAAAATAAAATAGAGGGGTGCCTGGGTGGCTCAGTGGGTTAAAGCCTCTGCCTTCGGCTCAGGTCATGATCTCAGGGTCCTGGGATGGAGCCCTGCATCAGGGTCTCTGCTCAGCGGGGAGCCTGCTTCCTACTCTCTCTCTCTGCCTGCCTCTCTGCCTGCTTGTGATCTCTGTCAAACAAATAAATAAAATCTTTGAAAAAATTAAAATTAAAATTAAAATAGAATGAAATGAAAGAAATAAGAATAATAAAAGAAACTTACGTTCAATAACCTTTATTCTTAGGACATCCCTTTTTGTACTTAAATCATCAAGGAACTAAAACCCTCGACCTCTTTAGCATATGCTCACATGCTCTACCTACAAAGCCATTTCATTAAGGGGGTGGTAAGAGGAAAGGTAAGAGTGGGGAAGGAAAAGTAGCTCTTCTCTGCCACAATTCTCGCACTTATTGCAAGTCTGCTAAGCTCCAAGAGCTGTGCTAAATCCCCTGCCCGTGTCACACCTCATTTAATTCTCACAAGAATCCTATGAGGCAGAAAATGCTATCACTACTCAGATTTTACCAGGGAGAAAACCGAGACCAAAAGAGGTTGGGCAACTTGCCCAGGTGGGTGATAGAGTCAACACAGTAGGCTGAATCCTAAGTTGCCCCTTAAGATTCCTAAGCTGCCCCTTAAGGCAGTCTACTTGCCCGGTAAAATCCCCTCCCCTTGAATGTAAGTGGAACTTAGGAAGATGATGAGGTGGTACTCCCTTGAGTATGTGAATAACAAATTGATGCCAAGTCAATCAAAAGGGAGATAGTCCTGGTGGGCCTGGCCCAATCAGGTCACCCACCCTACCCAAGGGACCCGGCCCTTCCTGGAAAGAGTAAATCACCTGCTGTTTGTTTTTTTTTAAGGTTCATTTATCTATTTTTAGAGAAAGAGAGTAGGGAGAGGGGAAGAGAGAGAGGATGGAGGGGAAGAGGGAGAGAAACAGGGGAGTGGGGAGTCAGGTGGGGCTCAATCTCACAACCCTGAGATCATGACTGTAGTCAAAAACCAAGAGTTGGATGCTCAACGGACTGAGTCACCCAGGCGCCCCAATCTGCTGGCTTTTTAGAAGTAGACTGACACAGTGAGAAAGGCTCACACAGCCAGAACCTGAAGGTGTCCCTCTGCGAGCTGACAGCCACCCCCACTTGTAGCTGACAGCCAGCAAGAAAACAGGACCAATCAGTCCTACAACCACAAGGAACCAAGCTGTGCCAGCCTGAAGGAGCTCGGAAAAGGCCCCTGAGCTTCCAGATGACAACACAGCCTGCCAACACCTGTGAGACTCCAGCTGAGCCCTGCCCAAACTTCTGACCCAGAGAAATTATGAAATAAAGTTTTTCTAATCTGCTAAATGTGTGGCAATGGGCTGAGCAGCAACAGAAAACAAATACAGTCAGGGGGCACCTAGGGGGCACCACGGTTAAGTGTCAGATGCTTGATTTCATCTCAGGTCGTGATCTCAGGGTTGTGAGATCGAGCCCCATGTTGGCTCAGTGCTCAGTGGGGACTTTGCTTAGGATTCTCGCTCTCCCTCTGCCCCCCACCCAGCCTGCTCTCTCTTAAAAAACCATACCTAGTATAGTCAGGATTTCAGGCAGCACTAACTCGGGCATACACGCTCTTCACTACCTCTGGGGTTCTTTGGTGGCAGTTTCACAAATCCCTAACCATTTTTTTTTCATTTGATAGACAGAGAGAGATCACAAGTAGGCAGAAGGCAGGCGGAGAGATAGGGGGAAGCAGGCTTCCCGCTGAGCAGAGAGCCCAATGTGGGGCTCAATCCCAGGACCCTGAGATCATGACCCAAGCCGAAGGCAGAGGCTTAAGCCACTGAGCCACCCAGGCGCCCCCCTAACCATTTTTTAACGGAGACATACATTTCATTGAACAGGAATGGTTATGATCTTTCTCAGGCTTCGGAAATGTTGTTCTCACACTCTAGTATACAGAAGGCGTTTTGCAGTTCACGAACAGAACTACAAATGCAGTGCACTCCGCTACAAGAGAGTGAGAGGTATGTCGTGAAAACATAAGCGGGATGGAAAACGTCAGATTGTATTTCCTAAAAACACCTTGTTTGAAGCAGGTTTGGCTTTTGCAAGGGCTCTGGGCTGGGCTGCTTACAAATATTTTCCTTTTGACTTATGCAGCATGATCTGTAAGACCTGTCATCTGGTGCCTCCAAGGAGATGACAACACATTACCTCTTTTAAGAGGGCCCAACTGAAACATCACTGAATAGGAGAAGCCAGTGAATTCTTTGCGGGAGTGAAATCCTTTTTTTTTTTTTTTTTTTTTTTTTTTAAAGAGCGAGCGCATGCGCGCCATTGTTGGGAGGGAGTGCACAGAGGGAGAGGGAGAATCCCAAGCCGGCTCCACCCGAGGTGCAGAACCCAACACGGGGCTCAATCTCAGGACACTGAGATCACAACCAAGCTGACATCAAGAGTCGGAAGCTCAGGTTAGCCACCCAGGTGTCCTGGACTGAAATCCATTTAAAAGGAAATCAAAACAGGAAACAACATGTGTTGGAGAGGATGTGGAGAAAGGGGAACCCTCTTACACTGTTGGTGGGAATGCAAGTTGGTGCAGCCTCTTTGGAGAACAGTGTGGAGATTCCTCAAGAAATTAAAAATAGAGCTTCCCTACGACCCTGCAATTGCACTCCTGGGTATTCACCCCAAAGATACAGATGTCGTGAAAAGAAGGGCCATCTGTACCCCAATGTTTATAGCAGCAATGGCCACAGTCGCCAAACTATGGAAAGAACCAAGATGCCCTTCAACGGATGAATGGATAAGGAAGATGTGGTCCATATACACTATGGAGTATTATGCCTCCATCAGAAAGGACGAATATCCAACTTTTATAGCAACATGGACGGGACTGGAAGAGATTATGCTGAGTGAAATCAGTCAAGCAGAGAGAGTCAATTATCATATGGTTTCACTCATTTGTGGAGCATAACCAATAGCATGGAGGACAAGGGGCGTTAGAGAGGAGTAGGGAATTTGGGTAAATTGGAAGGGGAGGTGAACCATGAGAGACTATGGACTCTGAAAAACAGTCTGAGGGGTTTGAAGTGGCGGGGGGGGTGGGAGGTTGGGGTACCAGGTGGTAGGTATTATAGAGGGCACAGCTTGCATGGAGCACTGGGTGTGGTGAAAAAATAATGAATACTGTTTTTCTGAAAATAAATAAATTGGGGAAAAAAAAAGGAAATCAAAAAATCAAAGGCTGGTTGCTTCTCAGAGGGCGGCAGTCAATAACGCATGTTCCATGGTTTCTCTCTCTCTGTCTCACACACACACACACACACACACACACACACACACATACACAACACACGGGAGGCGGATGCAAATTAGATAATAACTAATAATGGCTGACACTTAGCCAGTGCCCAGTGTTTACCGTGCCCCATCTCATTAGATGCCACATTTCCCTTAGAAAGTAGGCATTATTACCACCTGCATGCCCGTTTGACAGACAAACTGAGACTTAGAAAGGTTAAGTAACTTTCCCAATAGTCCACAACCAGAAAGTGACACTTTCGCCCAGATGCTGACACCCGAGGCCACGCGCTCAGTCGCTCGCAGTATTTACCTGCACGAGCTCAGTCGCTCTGCAGTATTTACCTGCACTTCTGCTCTTCTCCAACTGGGTAGTCCTCCCATCCTTCCCAGGGCCTAGCAACGCGCCTTCACACTCAGAATGCTCGATAAATGTTTGCTGATAATAATAAAGAATGAGGACAGTGCCTGAGGAACCAGGTAAGGCTTCCAGACCATTCGTTGTTGGGAGATGGGAGATTGGGGGCGGGGAGAGGATAGGGAGGCAGGGGCTGAAGGCAACCCCCCACCTCTGTAAGTAAGTGAACTGGGTCCTAACACTTAGAACTCCAAGTACATATTGGTCAACCATATACAGGAAGATTTGATTCTCGCCCTAAGATCACAAAAAGAAAAAAGAAAACTAACCCAGTTTTCCAGAGTTTATTTCTTCCTTTTGGAAAAGTTTCTGCTACACATCTGGAAGTGATTTTCTAACACACCAGTTCCAATGAGTCATCTACGATATTAAGCAATGATTCCATAGGGTGAACCCTGATCATATTTTTCCATTAACTGGCATCCACTGAGGTCAATGAAAGGCAAAGGCTGACCCAGGCTTGGAGAACCACACCCTCCATGGCCCCATTTTATACTGTCAAAAACATGGGTTTTAAGAGGTGCAGGAATGCGATCTATCTCCCAGCACTAATGCAAGACTCCTTCTACTACACTGTTTCCTTCCACCAGTCATTTGCAGAAGATGGATCCAAAGGCTGCTTGCAGGGGGTCAGAGTGGTGGGGGGGGTGTGAGGGGAGTGGGGCAGGGGAGGGCTCCCTGGACAAAAGCATATGACAACCTATGGTACCCAGAATACAGCAGGAGCTCAAGACCCTGAATGAGGCCAGCAAACATTTCCCCAAGGAGTATTCTAGAAAGGACTGCCAATTCACCCCTTGCTCTTTGGGCCAAATCCTAATATACTGACTCCAACCATCAACTTTCCAACCCACACCATATTGGTTTCCTAATATTTAAAACTTCTAGTACTGATGTTTACAAGTATAATTCAAATCCATTCCCCAAGCATCTTCCTTTTTGTTTTTTTTAAGATTTTATTTATTTTCTTTGACAGAGAGAGAGTGAGAGAGAGAGCGCACACAAGCTGGGGAGCAGCAGGAAGAGGCAGAAGGAGAAGCAGACTCCTGACACTGAGCAGGGAGCCTGCTGCCCAACTCCATCTCAGGACCCTGGAATCAAAACCTGCGCCAAGGCAGACACCCAGTCCACTGAGCCACCCAGGTCCCCAACCCCACACCCCGCCCCCAAGCGTCTTCTGACACTTGGATTTCTTTCAGGTTACACTGAAGGAATGAGTCACGTTCTTCCAGAGATGAAGGAGCCACTTAAAAAGGCTATTTTAAATCTTTCAGGTGACAAGGGTATTATTAATTCCCAGAAACAATCCCTGAGTGGCTTCCCCGGCGCTGAAGGAGTTAAAGCGAATTCCCAGAGCGCTGCTCCTCTCCCAGGCACCAAAACAGTTTGATTTTAAACAGGGAGGCAGCTCTGAAAAACCTCAACCATTAAATCCTACCTTCCCAAAGGTGTGAGTGAGTGGGTGCTCATTTGCATGACAAAAGGATTCTTCGCCTTGCCAAAGGATTCCAATCAAGTTTATTCAAAAATCAGATTCCCCTAATGGATGCTAAAAGATTTGATTTGCACGTGGGCTTGGAGCAAACACAGCTGTACCAAAGCCTGAATTTCCTTAACAGGTACGGCTTCCCCCAGGCCTGATTTCTGCTTCCAGGGCCCATGGGGTGGGTGGGGGTGCGGTGCGCAGCCACCAGGGTCACCCAGAGAGGAGCCGGACCTGCTCAATTTCTGACTCATCATCCCCCATTCTAACGCCACAATGGCTTCGCTTTTACCTAGCACTTTTCATTCCCAGCCTTCAAAGGGTTCAGTCCGCCTTGGCTAGCCAAACCCAAACCAGCTGGCGAGAGAGCTGGGAAAATAGCCTTCCGACCTAGCAGGGATGGGGGCCAGAAAATGAGGACCCCTGACGGGCAGGAGAAATGAGTGGTCCACTTAGAAGAACAAGAGAACGGCACTGAAGTTTCCTTTTCACAAAAGGAAAAACACCATGCTTTATGCATCTTACTTTTTTAAAAAAAAATAGGTTTTTCCCCGCCAGGAGCAGGTTTAGGCTCAGAGCAAAATTGAGCAGAAAGGACAGAGAGCTCCGTTCCCGTGTAACCCCCGCCCCCACACGCACAGCACGCAGCAGCTCTTCCGTGATCAGCGATCCCACACGGCACAGGTACATCGGTTACAGCCGATGAGCCTCGCACTCGCCCGTCATCCATCATTGTCACCAGCCAGAGCCCACGCTTCAAATCAGGGTTCACTCTTGGTGTTGTCCATTCTATGGGTTTGAACAAACACCAAGGGCACGTACCGCCCTTGACAGTGTCACACGTGAATAGTCCCAGGACCTCAGAAACCCTCTGTGCTCTGCCCAGTCGGGTCTCCCACCCTCCTCCTTTTTAAGTGACGAACAACTATTCCAAACCCAGTTGCAATACAACGGATCGATTCTTCTCTATCAGTTTTACATGATGATCAGAGTTGGGGGGTGGAGGCCGGGAAGGAAGTGAGGGACGGAAAAGGGAGCAGGGGAGGAGAAAGAAGAAGAGATGCCTCCAGAAAGAAAGGAACTCAAGGATGGGCGTGCGGATGGAAGAAGAAAGGCATACTGTGTACCCCAGGAAAAAGGCCCGGTTCACCAAGCTGCACACCATAATCTAATTATCCTAAATGTCAGAGGCAAGACCTTCCCTTTCAGAGCTCCTCATTTCTCGGTCATTCTCCCATCGGTGTGTTCTCAAAGCCACAAGAAGCCTACCATTATTCTGAAATAAAAGAAAAGAGATACAGCATGGGCAAAAGCAGGAAAATTGCACCCAGAAATCTCTGCAGAATCCGTGCATATCGCCTATTAATTAGCTTTCCTTGAAATGTAAGTCCCTCTAGTGATTGGTATTATTAATGGCAGCAAAGGCTGACTGCGATTATCAGCGACCAGAGGCACATTTCCCATGCAAGGAGCTTAAGAGCAATTTAAATTTACATTGCAGGAAATTCAAGATAGGCATTTCTGCCTCTCAAAGTTTATTTTAAAAAATAGTAAACAGGGGCGCCTGGGTGGCTGAGTTGGTGAAGCGACTGCCTTCAGCTCAAGTCACCATGCCAGGGTCCTGGGATGGAGCGCCACTTCAGGCTCCCTGCTTAGCAGGGGAGCCTGCTTCTCCCCCTCCCTCTGCCTGCCGCTCTGCCTACTTCGGCTCTCTCTCTCTCAAATAAATAAAATCTTTAAAAACAAATAGGAAACATTATACAGATCTATGTAGTCACACGGGCATGTCTGTTGTGTGTGTTTACGTGTATACACACATACACCTTTTGAAACTTCACTTTGTAGAGAATGCATTGTGATCAAAAACTGCGGAATAATTCAGCAGGTGGAAATGGAAGGCAAATGGGAACTGAAGTCTCTAATTTCTAGACCATCCTCAATGTATTGATTCAACAGAGCAAGAATGTGAGGTGTACAAAACAGTGGGCAAGGGGCGCCTGGGTGGCTCAGTTGGTTAAGCCTCTGACTTCAGCTTAGGTCATGGTCTCGGGATCCTGGGATCAAGCCCCACATTGGGCTTTCTGTTCAGCAGTGAGCCTGCTTCCTCCTCTCACTGCCTCTCTGCCTACTTGTGATCTCTGTCTGTCAAATAAATAAATAAAATCTTTAAAACAAACAAACAAAAAATCCAGTGGGCAAGGAAAAGCAGGATTAGTGGAGAAATTATCTTAATAACAAAGGCATCATGCTAATTATCCAAATATTACACATCACATATATATATTTACACATGACACATAAATATAGCAAGGTAAGTATGGAACAGGTCTGGGATTCTACATTTTCTGATTATAAAAATAATACACGCTTCACGCAAAATAAATGAACATTTACGGAACAGAAAGCAAAACAAGAATAAAACTTATAATCCCACCAGCCAGAGATACATACTGTTCATATTTTTAAATTTTTTAACGATTTTATTTATTTATGTAAGAGAGAGAGAGCGAGCACAAGCAGGGGGAAGAGCAGGAAGAGGGAGAAGCAGGCTCCCCGCTGAGCAGGGAGCCCAACACAGGGCTCGATCCCAGGATCCCGGGATCATGACCTGAGCCAGAGTCACCCGGTGCCCCCGTACTACTCATATTCTACATACACCCATACATTATAAATACACACACCCCATCCCACACACCTTCGAAGAATGTTTTCTTTGAATCTAACAACATTTATTCAGCGCTTGCTATGCTCCAGGCCTTGTTCTGTGGGCTTTATTGTGGTATTTTACTGGATTCTTAACAACAACCTGATGAGGTCAGAACGATCATCTCCATTTTACAGATGAGGAAACTGAGGGCACAGAGGGATTCAGTAACTACCTTCACACATATCACTATCACATGTGCTCTCTTTGACAAAAATCCGATCGTGCGTTTCCATAACCTAAACTTCTCTCCATGTCGATAATACAGCTAGATGTCATTTTGATGACTACATGGTTTTCTGGTGTATGGGTGGACCTTTGTACAATCCCTTACTTTGCACATGGAGGGTGTTCAAATGTGGGGGTGGGCTGTTTTGTTTTGCTGTTAGAAACAACTCTGCAGGCCCGCTGCGGGTGGACACCACGATCTCCATTTGAGCAAGGAGTGCAAGGAAGTTCCACCCAGTTAAACTGGGGACCCAAGGCGACACAGACCGTTGGGGGGACTCGCTGGGCCCTGCTGGAGCTCAGGCTGGTATGCTTGAGCTCCCTTCACTTCCTGCCGGCTCCTGAAGGCATTTACATTCTCAAGGGCAGGAGAAGCTGTGAGCCATAGCTCTGGGGCAGAATGAACTCATCTCCCCAGAACTGGAGACAACTAGTGTGGTAGGATGAAAAAATGCCCCCACCCCCATCCCAAGATCTGCCCCCATCCCCCATCCCTGGAACCCGCAATGTTACCTTTACGGCAAAAAGGTCCTTACACAAGTCAAGGGTCTCAAGGTGAGGGGATCATTCTGGATTACTGGGTTGGGCCCCAAATGCCATCACAAATGACCTTACAGGGAAGAAGCAGAGGGAGCTCTGACACAGGTGAAGAGAAGGCAATGTGGTCACAGAGGCAGAGCCTGGAGTGATGGAGCCACAGGCCAAGGAACGCTGACAGCTCCCAAAGCTGGGAGAGGCAAGGGACTGATGCAATCCTTCCCTAAGTTCTCTGGATGGAGCACGGCCCAGGGATAGCGATTTCAGGCTTCTGGTCTTCAGAATTACAAGAAAATAAGTGTGTCGTTTGAAGCCGCGCAGTTTATGTTAACTTGTTCCGGCGGTGTCCTCAGGTAGCAATACAACTAGCCGCAGGCGATCAGCCTGCAGAAGGACCAATGTGCTCCAAATGGGGGAGGGGAGGGAAGAGGGCCATTTGACCTCAACCCTGCAGGAAAGATCGGATTCCCTTGAGCAGGAAAGGGGCTGGAAGGGCATTCCAGGAAGAAGAGTCAGCATGTGCAAAGGCCCTAGAGGGGAGAGAGGGGGCAAGTGTGCTTGGGGAGCAGCAGTGGCCCAGCGTGACCCGTATCCAGACCACAGGAAGGGATGTGGCAGGAGAAGAGAATTCAAGGGTGGGCCAGGCCTTACTGGTGGACAGGAAAGAGTGTGAAAGCCCCACTAGGAAATCTGGGTGCTTGCTTAGAGTAATGTAGAACCAATGCAGGTAGACTTAGTATATTTCTGGGTTTGAGGATTCTGTTATTTTCCCTCATTCTCCCGAGAGGCAACAGAATGGCAGTGGCTTTCTGGCTATTTCAAGACAAGAACTGTGTTGCTTACTGTCCAGATGATCCACTCGGATTTGTTATACCACTAGGGACATGCGGACGAAATCCTGCTTAAATGGTTCCTCCAGGGAGGGAGCAAGAAACATGACGATGAGATGGACTTCCTTAGTTCCATCTGGTGTCAAAGCGGAGGGAATGTTCCTGCCCCCCCCAACACCAGGAAACCTACTCTGAAATGTACCAAATAACGACCCCAACAGAGCGCAATCCTCTGTTAAATTAAGCTACAGGAACTTCTGTCATGCTTTACTTTTGGAAGGTCTACTAAGCCAAAGGCCACTTTTTCCCAACTAAACCCAGCAGAAAAAAAAAACAAAAAACAAAGTGATGTAAACTGGGCTCTGTACCTGTAATTATATCATTTCTTTTCTTTCTTTTTTTTTAATTATCTCATTTCCTAAACTCTTCATTCTTAGTCCATAATTCTGCAGCTAGAACCTCCACTTCGTTTAGTTGGAACTAAATCCAAAGCCAGGACATTTTGGGGGACAACCTTGCCAGATGTGTAGCTCCACGACATTTCCTTGGCATCCAGGCCACTGGATTTCCAGAAAAGGCACCCGGCCATCACTAGCTCAGGCCTCTGGAATTTTCCATCCTTGGCTAAAGAAAAGGTTAAAAAAAATAAACATGGCTCTGTCCCCTGGAGAACACTTTGCGGCCAAACACTGAGAAGAGGGGGAAGGAAGAGGTGAGAAAAAGAGAGAGAAAGAGGAGAAAGGGAGAGTGGGGGCGTGCCCACCGCAGAAGCATGGCGGAAGGGAGCAGCCAAGGGCTGGCTATGGGAGAGCTCTGGTGCTCGGGCTGGACCAGGGAGCCAGATACACAGATTTTCCCAGACGGTGGCAGTGCAGGGAGGGGAATGCCACCAAGAGCAGCACTTGAAGAAAATCACAGGGAGGGGAGGACAGTTAGAGAGTGGCAGAAGGTGGGAAGGGGAAGAAAGCAATGTGGTAGGGAAAGGACAGAGTCAAGAGAGAGGAAGCCCGGCCCAGAGGGGGCCAGCCTCAGAGAAAATCTCAAGGGCTAAGAGGGGAAGCCACCACTGTTACCACTCCCATCTAGGAGGGTTTGCTGCCTTGACAAACGTGGGTCTGGCCCAGGGGTGGGCTTTCACTCCTCTTCCACCTGAGGACAGTGGAAGTGAGGGCAGGTTGACCCGGATCACCCGGCCCTCCACCCTTGACTCCCAAAAGAAATGTGGCCTCTACATGTTTCCAGCAGTCCTCAGTCTCTAGCTTCCATTTCCCTCGGAGACCAGCACCCCGAGTACCCAGGACATTCCTTCACTAACTGATGGGGGGTCCGGAATGATGCAAGTTCATGGTGTATATTGCCTCCATCCCCTGAACCAATGTCTACTCACCCCTGTGGGCTCTGAGAAAACCAGTCCATTTACCTAGAACAACTTCTAAAGGGTCTGAGTCCTTCCTATCAGAATCTAAAAAGAGACTGCTACCCTTGTTAAATATTGTTAATATGTTTTAAAGATTTTATTTATTTATTTATTTGACAGACAGAGATCACAAGTCGGCAGAGAGGCAGGCAGAGAGAGAGAAGAGGAAACAGGCTCCCCGCTGAGCAGAGAGCCCCACGTGGGGCTCTATCCCAGGACACTGGGATCATGACCAGAGCCGAAGGCAGAGGCTTTCACCCACTGAGCCACCCAGGTGCCCCTAAATATTGTTAATATCTTAATCTCTGGTCTCCTAGTCTATTAAAATGGGGAAAACAAAACAAACAAACAAACAAAAAGAACCTCCTTTCAGTCTGAACTTTTTTGTATCCTTTAGTTTCCTCAGATTAAGTCCTTGTCTTGCCTTCCTCCATCCCCCCTTGCTCTAAGTAGATTTAATCCTTTAACAAGAAATCAGTGGAAATAGATTCTCTGCTTCAGTTCAAGCAACCATTCTAAAAACACTTCCCTTGAGATTTTGGCAGGCACTGAAGGAAAGTATCTATCTTTTCTCTCAGCTAAGGCAGTTACCTTCCACAGCTCAGCACACCTCTCTCTCTCTCTCTCTCTCTCTAGCTCCCTCTCCAACAACACACTTGGTTTCTAGTTCCTTCTGGTATATACCACAGCTCCCCACATTCCAGAGTTCTAAGGCATCCCTTAGAACAGAAACCCCTGAAACAGAAAATCAAGAACATAATACGAAATAAAACAGAATAAAATAAAATGAGCCGGGCTGAAGGCAAAGAGCCTATCATCTGGAGAAGACACCAATTTCCAGAGGAGACTGCAACAGGACTCCAGTTAACAATTCTTCCATCTTTTATAGATTAGTATAGATTAGTAGTACATGAACACATCAGAAACCATTTTTAAGCTAATTCCTTGAGAACATCTGAATGTTTTCAGTGAGCTGGCTGATAAGGAGAATTGGAACTGTTTTCCTACCAAGGGGGGTGAAGAAAGGAAAAAACGTAGCTGAAGAAAGAGAAGACGGTGAATGCAACTTTTGTCCCTATAGATTTTATAAACAAAATCTTGTGGGGGGGGGGGAGAGTCCCCCAACCTTTTACACAATTGTCAATGCACTACAGTCAGGTCACTTAGCCAACGGGCCCAAGGAAAGGTAGGCCGGGCCTCAGAGAAACATAGCCATGGCCAATTAGAATCTATGTAAAAATAGAAAATGCAATCCACATCTACGCTAGAGCACTCCTTTAGCGCAGGAAAGCTCTCTGCCTCCAGCTCATCAGGGATATTACGCTTGCCAGGGTGAGGAGGGCTGGTGCCCACGTGATCAGCCAGTGAGTGAGTTTTTGTGGTGTGTCTCTAAGATGGCAGCAACTGGATTGGGTGAAGAGCGGAAGTCTCTCTCGACTGAAATCATGAAACCAGAAGGAGATCAGAGAGATTTTTCCATTCCCTCTCACTGTTTCTCCGACCACGTGTTTTAGAAACCTGATTTTGGAAAAGGGTCCTACAGTTACATTGGAAATGCTGGCAGGCCATGCCTGGTCTAACTTGACCTTCAGGATGAGGGAAGTGTCTCTCACACAGCACACATGAGAGGTGTCTTGGGGCTAGTCAACCGAAGAGTTATTCTCTCGTGATGCGAAACCATCTCTTTCTCTTTTAAACACACACACACACCCATGAGCGCGCGCGCATGTGCACGCGCACACACACACCCACACCCCTCACTACTCTCTTCTTTAACTTTAGCTGGGGGTGGAAAATTCCATAGGCCTAAGCTGGCTAAGTGCCTGCTAAGTGTCTGGCCAGCTTGTATCCTGAAACACCTCAAGTCTGAGAGCAGTGCCCACTTACAAGAACTCCAGACTGAGGGAGTTTTGTGTGGGAAAAATTTTTTTAATTATGAAGAATTTAAGAAAACATCCAAATTGAAATTGCAGACTGCAGACCTGTATGGCTTGCTTTCAGCCAAAAGTCTCAAAAGGGATTGTACTTCCTCATTTGAATTCTGTGAAGACTTCCGTACCTGGCTAGCAGTTTACCAGCCCATCGGATCCCTGGTCCTCCCCCACCCTGTCAAGTATCCATGTGGTGAACCCAACCCTGGCATCCCACCACTCTTCAACCTCCAGCAATGCCTGTGTGGTAGGAAGCATGATTTCCACAGAGGTCCGCCATCTTAATCCCTGGAACCCGTTTCTACATGACTTTCCTTGGCAAAGGGGACTCTGCAGATGTGATTAACGGTTTTGAGATGGGGAAATTATCCAGGCTTATCCAGGCAGGACCAGTGTAACCCTAAGGTACATAAGTGTAACCATAAGCATAAGGGTGCTTCTAAGTGAAGGAGGGAGGTGGGAGAGTCAGAATCAGAGAAGGGGGTGTGATGACAGGAGCAGTGTCAGAGTGACATGACATAAAAAAGACTTGACCGGCCATTGTTGGCTGGAAGATGGAGGAAGGGGCCATGAGCCAAAGAATGCAGGCAGCCTCCAGAAGCTGGAAAAGGCAAGGTAATGGATTCTCCCCCAGAGCCTCTGGAGGAAGTGAGGCCCTGCTGACTGACACCTTGGCATTAGCCTAGTGAAACCCACTCTGAACTTCTGACCTCCAGATTGTGAGAATAAATTTATGTTTGCGACACTAAATTTGTGGCAATGTCATAGCAGCCATAGGAAACGAACCAGACCATGTGTCTAGTCCAGACCTCAGTAGAGCCACTGGCTGGGCCTCCTCATCCTGGGCACTCTGCCTTCCCCGAATTCTCTAAGCAGACACTCACCCCTCCAGCCCACTAATCCCACCGTGCTGAGCTCAAGTTGGGTTTTTATTTTTGGTGGTGGTGTTTTTTTAAAGATTTTATTTATTTATTTGAGAGGCGGAGAGAGAAAGAGCACATGCTGGGGGAGAGGTAGAGGGAGAAGCAGACATCCCACTGAGCAGGGAACCTGAGGTGGGGCTTGATCCCAGGACCCTGAGATCACGACCTGAGCTGAAGGCAGATGCTTAACTGACTGAGCCACCCAGGCGCCCCAAGCTCAAGCTGCTTTACGGTCCCAGTGAGGTAGGGCAGCCCTCCTCAGGGTGAGCAGAAGACCAAACTCACTTCTGGAGGAAATGGGCAACTGGTTGGAAAGCCAAGGCAGGGGGTTTAGATTCAGGGGATGGGGCAAGACAAAGGCCCCATGATTGAGACAGTGACATAAGGGGACGAAGAAGAAGATAAAACCTGGTGACCAGAAATGACTATTAAATACAGAGCAGGCCCAGCAGCCTAGAGGATTTTGAGGCCCAAGACCTGAGCTCTGCATTCAGTATCCTCTGATGTTACCTTCTTAGGCCCAGGCTGGTCTCCGAGCCCAGGACGGTGCTGAGGCAGCAGTGGACATCAGAATAGCTCCAGAAACAGGAGGGAAGGAGGAAGGAAGGAGGGAGGGAAGAGAGAGCAGGGCTTCCATTACAGAACTGAAGTCAGGAGCCTTACAGAATTCTCTTCTGGCTCTCCCAGTGCCTGAATGCTCATTTGCAGGGGGCAGACAGAAGCAAAATTCCTCCACAGACAATCACGGTGGCCTCCTGGTAGTGGAGAAGCCCCCTCCCCTGGGGTCAGGTTAGCCAGACTTCTTTGCTCCACAAGCCACAGGGCACAATGGAAAGCCTCTGCTGGCCAGAGGGAGAGCTCCTGGCCCCCTAGGAGCTTTTAAATAATGTTGTCATTCCATTTTTGCGACAGCTAATTCAGTGGCCTCCTGGCCTGAAGTTATTTCTTGGTGAGAAGTCAGGCACCTCACAGATGACATTCCCTCCTTCGGGTCTCTAGGAAACCAATCACTGCAGTGAAGCGTGAGGAACTTGTTAACTTAGGAAAATAAACTGGTTATGCCCACAGGACTCTTCTACGCACCCCGTGAGTACAGACACGGGGTCCTGCTAGGCGCAAAGCTGGAGCCTGGCAGTTTCTCAAGTGGGTAAACCAAGCTACTAATATCAAAGGCCTGGAGAGACATACAGATGCTATTTTGGGGGCAGCACTATCCTGCACCAAAAAAAAAAGAAAAAATCATAAAAACAGTTCCATGACTCCGATCCCAGGTACCTCGGCAGAGCCAGTGTTCTGGAGAATTTTTTTTTCCCATATACTTATTCAAATAGCAGAGAATGGAAGAACAGCCAATTGCAAACAGTTCTCAGAATCCTTAGGCTTACTTTGGCAAGGAAAAGTCTAGACGGATCCTGCCCACATTTCTCAATCGCAGCCCCACCCCTCTTTTTTTGTTTTGTTTTGGTTTTGTCCTCACCTCCTACTTTCCCACTTTGGAGACCCAAGCTCACTCAGAAATAAACAGTTTCCCAAGGAGAAGGAGGAGGTGATCATCACCAAAACCACACAAAAATAGCTTCCTCCACCTGATCTACTGGAGACCTGAGGCCAGAAGCAAGTGCTTCTTTACCTGATGACACCAAAGGAGACAAGATGCCTGGAGTTCATAACCTGTTCTGTGATTTGGTCAAGATGGCCGCCCAGCCTTACCTGGGTCTCTCCTTCCCCATTTCCGCACAGCGGGGGTGGAGGAGGGCAACATGGTGCGTGTTCAATGGTGACCTGTGACAACATGCCAGGTCATAGGTCTAACATTTTTTAACCCTTCGTAAGCCTGGGGGTCATTCATCTAAAAACCATTTCCAACAATTGCGTTTCCCCAGCCTCCTGCCACACCTCACGGAAACACTTCCCGCTGACTTGGAAGCTTGGAAGACCGCTTGACTTCTTGGTTAAATCTCACCCAGACAGTTCGGTCGGGAGGGAAAGCTGATTCTTAAGTATCAGAATAGCCTCGAACATTTCTCAGCAGCTTGAAGCATATATGATCTGACCTAGGCTGTCAAGAACTGCAAAAATACAACTTCCTGGGAACGAGAAACTCCATGGGCAATGAGAATCAGGTGGAGAACAACTGCAGGAAATCGTTAATAGCAAATTTAGGCCTGATTGCGCGAGGTCGGGCGCGGACAATAGATAAACCACATGTCACTCGAACAGCTGCCACATTTTCCGTCCTATCGGCTATGCTGGAAACCCGTATGCACTATTCCAGATAGAACCTATCCTGCTAGCACAAAACCAGGATAACTGAATATAAAGCACACTCATTTCTTAGGAGACATTTAAGGCTTTATGAGTTTTCCACTAAAATACATGTTTCCAAAATAGACCTTTAAAAAGGCACCTGAATTTGAACTTCAATATTCACTTAAAAAAAAGAAGAAGAAGAAAAGTGACGATTAATGAATGAAAGGGATGTCTATAAAGTTTTGGGAGGGAAAGGAAAGAGCACCAGAGTTCTATTTTTCCACACGGAGCTCCTCTAACCCCTCCTTTCGCGTCAACCACTCTGAACAGACTGTCCTGTCCTAAAGGTCAGTGCTTTGGCAAAAGGCCTCGCCCACAAGTTCCCCGGACCAGAGGGGCTTCTCCACGGGCAGGAGCCAGGGTGTTCCTCCCCACCAGAGGACCAGCCTTCCCACTCACTCATCAGACCTGGCTGAAGGCAAGGATGGCCAAAGATCCAGAGCCCTAGCTTGCACCTGCCAGTTTCTTCTTCTAGGAAGGGGGCGTGCTTCCCTTCCGCCCGTTTTTCTTTCGTCTGGTGACCTGGGCTACATACCCAAAAGACTTCTTGCCCACCAGAAAGCCTGGGAATATTCATGAGAGCCAAGAGCACTTGGCAGAGTTGCATGCCAAGGCCCCTGTTGTGCGCTTTGCAAGCCACGCCTCCTTTAAGCCTCTCCACATGCCCACAGGAGGGGTTATCAAGACACTTGAAGGTTAAATAACTGACCCAAGGTCACCCGGTAAGAAGACGAGCTGAACTCTGAACCTGGGCCGCCTCCTTCCAGATCCCACTCCACGACGTCATGCTGTTCTCATAAACCCTAGCTTCCAGGCTTGGAAGTTCAAGGAGACCGCTCTGAGCCTCCAGGGTGGGACCCGGCAGGAACCGAGGAGGCATCCGGCTAGAAGTGGCTATAAAGCAACAGGCCAATGTTACATGTGAGCAGCACCCCCAGCCCCGCCACAACCCACATTCCTGACAAAAGCTAAAGGAGAGCAAGAGATCTGAACCCCAAGAGATGTGGATCATAAAATTGCCGCTGGACTTACAGAAAAGGGGAAACAGCTCTAGCTCCTTCTCCTTCCCGTGGTTTCCAGCCTTCCCTTCTGTGTTAACAACAACAAAATACTAAGAATTCTTCAACAGGCCTTACTCATGATTCTGTATCTCAGAAGAAAGTTAACACCCAAGTAGGTAAATGACTCCTTTGAACTGAAATGCCACCAACAAGTAAGCGGTGCGGGGGGGCTCCTCTGAGCGGAGGACTAAGGGTTTGGGAAGGTAGCAAGCACTTCTTCCAGTCCGTGGAGGTCCAGTAAAGGAATGCCAAGGTGAGTCACACGTGTACGCTGTAGATAAATCTGAGTGTTAGACGTTACCGTTTACTTTCCCTGACCCCCTAAAAAAAAAAAAAAAAAGGCCTCTACACTCGAATAAATGTGGGAAATGCCATAGAACAGTGTTCATGGGCAAAAGCCTGGTTAACACTGTTGAACCCCTAAAGGACCGAACCCTTGAAAAAACAGTAAAGATCACCAAAAAAGAACGCGGGGCGGGGAAGGCAGGCAGAGATAACGTCACCAACTGAGGGCAGAAGGCAGAATAGCTAGGCTCCTGCCAACTTCTGTCTTCTCCATTTGGGTCATTTGCATACATCTAATCTCCCTTCCGGACCTGTGAGTCCCTTCAGAGCAGGAAACAGCCCATGCAGCCCCTCTTCTCCCCAGCTCAAACTCTGGGAGGGGGAGCTGCCCAGGGGGTGACCTGACTTCCCATTTCTGTTCTAACTGGAAGTCTGGGGCTAGCCTCCAGACCACTCCTCCACGCCCGCCTCCCACTTCCCTAATCACCCCCAAAGGTGCAAACCTCTTTAATCAGCCTAATCTGTCCTACAATCTCATCTCAGCCCTCCCCCTCCCCCTCCCTCCCCTTCCTGATCCCATTTGGAACACTTCTCTGCCCTCAAGAACCCTAGTCTTGGGGCGCCTGGCTGGCTCAGTTGGTAGAGCATGTGACTCTTGATGTCAGGGTTATGAGTTCAAGTCTGACGTTGGGAGTAGAGTTTACTTAAAACGAAGCATAAAAAAAAAGGAACCCTAGTCTTTTACCAGAACACAACACTACGTGCTCAGCCGTTCCCTAGAATGTTCTCTCCACATTAAGCCTGACTTAACTGAAAGCCAGTTTTACCCTGACAGCCCTCTTGGGATGAGGTTGCTCTTCTTCTTTTCCTCTCCCCTATCACCACAAACACACTTTGCCTCCGATTCACCCCCGGCTCAGAAACCTCAGCGCCATCTTGACTCCACCTCCTCTCCTCTTTCCCTCCCACTTCTTCCTTCCTCTCTTCTCCTCCCCCTTCAAGAATCCCCGACTCTATCGCTGAAACACCTCTTACATCCTCCCCCTTATCTCCATTCTCACTGCCTCAGGTAAGCCTTTCTTATCTCTCTCTCCAGAACTGTGTAACTACCTGTTAACTAGGGACCTGGCCTCCAGTTACCCAACACCTTGTCCAGCCTACATACTGCTGCCAGTGGATTTTCCCCAGTACCCACCGCATTCCAGGCACTGTGTGAGGCCCTGGGCATAGAGATGAATACACAACCCCTGACTTCTTGGCTAATATCTAAAAAGGGCAAGAAACATCTCCCCTCCCCCATCTGTGATAGGCCCTTCTAGAATACCTCTGTTTCACCAGCTCCCTCTTTTTTTAAAACCTTTATGAATCACTTATACATCAGACACTTTCCATACACTATCTTCTTCTTTCATCTTCCTAAGAACCACACAAGGTGGGTACTATTTACCCCATTTCACAGATGAGGAAAATAAGATCCGGTTACTGGCCTCGTTTCACAAGGCAAGCAAGCAGGTGACCAAGGCCACGTTTAGGCCCAGGTCTGACTCTTGAGCCTGGGCTCTTGCCTCCCATGTTTTAAGTAGGACAGCGAAATTCTGGAGAAGAGCCCAAACAGGATGACCATGATGGTGAAGAATTTCGAAACCAAGTCATATGAAAAAGAGAGGAAAGAAATGAAGTCTCTTTGGTTTTTGCGAAAAATGGCATAGTGCTGGGGCGCCTGGGGGGGCTCAGGCGGTTAAGTGTCAGAATCTTGATCTCGGCTCAGGTCCTGATCTCAGGGTCCTGGGATGGAGCCCGTGTCAGGCTTGTGCTGGGTGTAGAACCTGCTTAAGATGCTCTCTCTCCTCACCCTCTGTCCCTCCCCCCCAAAAAAATGACATGGTGGATGTCTCTAAATATTTGAAAGGTTGTCATGCGAAAGAGGAAGCAAACATATTCTGTGCGGGTCCAAACAGCAGAGCTAGGTCTGGCTGTGGCAGAACTTAATGGAGTAAATTTCAGTATTTCAGTTAAAGAGCCTTTTCTAGCATATCCCTATACCCCTCCTAACAGGCAAGTAGCATTTAAGGAGAAGCCAAGTCTTCATCTGTCAGGGGTATATGTAGGGGACAAGCCTGCCATGTGCCAGTGGTCTAGATCAGCGTTTCTGGGCACATGAGAATCACCTTGAGTAGTTTTTAAAACACACGATGCCCGGCCCCACCCGGGACTTATCGAAACAGAGTCTTGGGGTTGAGACCGTTATTGCAAGAATTACAAACCAGGAAATACGTCTGTAAGAAGGTTCACTCAAATCCCCCAAAGAAGAAATACAAGTGGCTAAATCCACATATGAGAAACTGTTGGAGAGTAACCGAAGAAATGCAAATTGGAATGGTACTGTACCATCTACCTACCTCCTATCAGACTGCAAAGACTAAAAAATATTAATAACCAGTGTTGGCATGGGAGAGGGGAGATGAACATGTGCATATTCTGATAAACAGTGAATGCCAACAACTTTCAGCAGAGCGATTTGACAGTGTGTTCCAGGGGACTCTTTTTTTCTTTTAATTAATCTATTTATTTTTAAATTCCAGTATAATTAACATACAGCATTATATTAGTTTCAGGTGTACAACACAGTGATTCAACAGTTCTATACATGACTCAGGGCTCATCACGGTAGGTATACTCTGACTTCTCACCCCCCCCAACTCCCCTCAAGAGATTTTATTTATTTATTGGACAGAGACAGAGAGAGAGCACAAGCAGAAGCAGTGGCAAGCAGAAGGAGAGCGAGCAGCAGACTCCCCGCTGAACGGGGAGCCCAATGTGGGGCTTGATCCCAGGACTCCAGGATCATGACCTGAACCGAAGGCAGATGCTCAATGGACTAAGCCACCCAGGCATCCCATCAGAGGGCTTTTTAATGCTAAAAATGTGTCTAATATTGCAGCAAACAACTCCATTGCTGGAAATTTCCCCTGAAGGGACAATCTAGCAAGCTTGGAAACGCCTGCTCAAAGATGTTCATCCGTTAATGTTTTATACCCGTGCTGTCCGAAAGAACTTGCTGCAATGATGGGCATGTTCTCTGTCTGCACTGTCCTATTTGGCAGCCCCAAAGCCACATGTGACTACTGAGTATTTGAACGGTGGCAAGTGCAAAGGAGCCAATTCTTTTAAGTTAACGTAAATGTAAATGGCCACAGGTGTCTAGGAGCTAGCACGACTCACGCCTCTAACACCACAAAACTAAAAACTACAAAACTATCGCACAACGAAGTATGATTACCTACCGTACATGCACAGTGGAAGTTTTGGCCGTCATTAAACATGATTACGTGCATTTACATTAACTGAAGTGAAGAAACAAATGTTCATAGGATATTAAGTGAAAAAATTATTTCAAACTTTGTATATTTTTTCATATTCTTTCATAGATAGATACACACATAGAGACAAAGAGACAAAGAGTCTTGACCTACACACGTTAGAATTTTAACAGTCTCCCTGCATAATGAGATGATTATTCTTGCCTGGTTTTCCACCTTTTCTACAACAAACATGCATTTACTATGTAACAAAGCAATAAACGTTTAAAAAAGAAAGCTTAGGGGCACCTGGGTGGCTCAGTCGGTTAAGCCTCTGCCTTTGGCTCAGGTCATGATCTCAGGGTCCTGGGATCGAGCCCCACATTGGGCTCTCTGCTCAGCGGGGAGCCTGCTTTACCCTCTCTCTCTGCCTACCTCTCTGCCTGCTTGTGATTTCTTTCTCTCTTTCTCTCTCTGTCAAATAAATAAGTAAAATCTTTAATAAAAAAAAAGAAGAAGAAGAAGAAAAGAAAAGAAAGCTTAACAAGGGTTAGTCCAGGAAAAGGCTCAACCCAGAGATTTCTTGTGCACATTTGTCTTAGGAAACAAATTCCACTATTTGGTGCTTCAAAGAGGGTTCACAGAATACTCTGCCCGGGGCTTTTGGACAGATCCTCCAGGGGTGACTTGCCCTGGTGCCCCCTAACCTGGAGCAGCCCAAGGGAGCAGGGAGCCTCCTTCTTGTTTAGGCACAAACACTTGGGGTAACCGTCCGCAGCTCATTCAGCCAGAGCCTAGCTAGGTCCGAGAACCAGAAATGCTTGGTCAAGAAGCCCATGGCCATGGGCTTTATTCCGCGTTGTTGTTTGGTCCTATATTAAGGAATCACCCACAACTTCCCTGGGTGGAGGGAGCAGGACAGCAGATTCGTTTCCAGGCCTTCCCTACATGCGAACCTAACACACACTCCAAGCAAAGGTAGTTGTATGCAGTGGGTTGGGGGGCAGTCAGCAGCTGCGGCCACTCTCAGCCATCCTCGGCTTTTGGAAGAGTTTTTCTCTACCAGGGTTATTAGATGACATCCAGCAGGTGCCAGCCAAGGACATATCCTGCCTCCAGGGGCTAAAGCCCGAAACATCTAGCAACTCTTTCCAGATCCTTCTGCGCCCAAGGAATTGAGGGTAAGTTCCGCAGCAGTAGGCAAGCAGTATTTAAACACCTACCAAGCGATTTTTCCCAGGCTGACAGGAGGACTGCCCTTAAGGGCAGCTAGAACATGACAGGTTTCTGAATGACTTTGTGTCCCCCACCCCCCCACCCTGGCAGAAACAGCTACAGCCTGAATTGTAACAAAAACACGGTTTCAACTCTGCATATTAAATGTGTATATATGTAAAAACTTCTCTTTTAATCACACACACTCTTGGGTTATAATATTCTCCCCAAACCTCTCCCAGGAAATCTCTGCCAATGGTTAATTCTATCATTATCCTTTTCCCTTGGTTAAAACTGACCTTCACATAAACGCCAAACCTAAAGGAAAATGCAGCAACCAGTCTCTTTCCCTGCCTGCTTCATTATTTAGTGAATAGAGGCATGGGTGTACTAATAACTGAATGAAAGTGTGAATCCATCCCTACATGCTTTATACAGCCCAGGACCTCAGAGTTCCTCAAACGGGGAGCAAAACGGAATGATGGTAGCCGCATGCCAACAAGGGTATAATTGTAAAAAAAAATAACAATAAATTTTAAAAATCCAAAAAACCGAACAAAACCAACACCCGTCTAAACGGGAAATACTGTGTATTTGCCGTATATGTGTTCAGTCTGGAGGGTTTTCCAAGTTCTAGTGGGAAAGCCACTGGAGGATGGCGTGACCTCCTGTGGGAATGGTTCCCTTGTGAAATCCCACGAATACAGGCGTAACTCCTTTCATCGCACTTCGCTTTGCCCTGCTTTGCTGATAATTGCGTGTTTTACAAAGTGGGGATGTGTTGCAAACTGCCTCGAGCAAGTCTATCAGCACCATCTCTCCAAAAACACCTGCCCACTTCACGTCTGTGTCATTTTGGTTACACCTTGCAAGAGTTCAGACCTTTTCATTGTTATGGCACTTGCTACGGTGATCTGTGATCAATGACTACGACTCACTGAAAGCTCCGATGATGGCTGGCATTTTTTTTTTTTTAGCACTGCAGTTATTTTTTTAATTAAGTCATCTACGTTGCTTTTGAGACGCACTGCTATTGCACACTTAACAGACTACAGTATAGTGTAAACGTAACTTCTTGATGCACGGGTCAAGCAAAAATTTCATCTGGTTCGCTTTATCATGACAGCCACTCTCCGGTGGTGGTCTGGAACCGAACCCCCAGACCTCTGAGGTATTCCTGTGTGTGAGTCCGTATCGAAGCCCTAATGCAAGTGTCGTGGGTTTATAGCAGCAAGTGTAAATCCTACTTCAGCTGTCCCTAATAAACACTTTGGGGCTTAAATCAGAAAAAAATCAGAAGTTGTGGCGGCAGCTGCAACACGGTCCACTTGTGTTCCAGACACCATGGCTTTACTAACTCTGGTGACTGGCTCTTTGTGTCAGAAAAACAGGAGCCAAAGAAAGAGCCAGTTAGGAGAATCTACCCCTAAAGGTTGCTTCCTTGTTTTCTTCATTGACCGAACTGCTTGCAAACAGCATGCGCCAAGATGCGAATAATCTAGGTGTCCTACTGCCAAACACATACAAAGACCCAACCTGGGCTGCAACTAATAAGAACAAATGAAGAAAATGGCACCTGCATTCACATATAACTAGAGGGCACCTACCATTTTTCTTGAATGTGGGAGAAAGGCTCAACAGATATTCACGGGTTTGGATTCCTAGAATCTGTCCCCCACGTCACCCCTCATCAGCTCCCCAAATCTCCATGTGGATCACACACCAGAGTAGTAAATAAATACCATTCCAGTGCCTTGCCTGGTAAACATCTGTGCACTCAGTCCCAAGTAAACCAGGCTGGCAGCAGCTTCCAGAAAAATCTGCTCCCACTAACAGTTTTTCCAGCTTTGTCACGGAGCCAGCAGTAAGGAAGAGGTAGCTGTACCTGTGTTATACAAAATTCTTTTAAAAGCCTCAAAGCCTGGGGCACTTGCATGGCC
The DNA here is from genome assembly GCF_020171115.1 of Neogale vison. Taxonomy (NCBI): domain Eukaryota; kingdom Metazoa; phylum Chordata; class Mammalia; order Carnivora; family Mustelidae; genus Neogale; species Neogale vison. The sequence goes on from NC_058105.1 coordinate 30,869,819, forward strand.
CAGTCTGTTAGGTGCCCTGACTCTTGATTTCTGCTCAGGTCGTGATTTCAGGGTCATGGGCTAGAGCTGTACTCGGTGGGGAATCTGCTGAAGATTCTCTCTCTCTCTCTCTCTCCCTCTACCTCTGGCCCTCCCTGCCATTCTCTCTCTCTCTCTCTCTAATAAATAGATAAATCTTTAAAAAAAAAAAGCAAGAATGTTAATATTAACGTTTTGCTGCTGAGGGTAGCAGGTTGAAGGCTGGTCAAATCCCAGTGGAGGTTTGCTGGGGCCCATTTCTACTCTTGAAACCATCTGTCCACATCACGGGCTCCCTTCACACCATGCAGCAGAGGGCCAGCCACCCCGGCTCAAGCATGGTTTTTTTTTTCCCATATTTAGGAAAGCATCTCCTGAGCGAGGCAGATTGAATCACTTGTTAGCAATCACCCAAGATGAGAGCCGGGTATAAATGCCCTACACATGGATTGCCTTCCTCTCTAAACTGGCTGTTATGACAGCCGAGGTTCCAATCTGATCCTAACAGGACCTCATTCTAAAATCAGTGAGACACACAATAAGCCAAGTCCATTAAAACAACATTAAAGGTCTGGTTTTAGCTCTGCTAAACAGCAGGATTAAACTTTCAAGGGTCCAGCCACGATAGAGAGATTTCTTTAAAGTCACTTGGCTTTGCACAGTTGTAGCTATTAGGGATCAGATCTTTATCTCAAAGGTACACATTTTACCTTTGATCCTCCTCCAGAACTCCCACTAATGTCAACTTTCTCCACGGTTGGGATCAAGCCCCTGGCCTCCCTTTAATGTTGGCTTTATCGCAGATTCTACAAGATCAACAGAAAAATCACAAGAAAAAGCTGTGAAGTTCCCCTCCAATGATAAGTTGTTGGAACAAAAAGAGCCCACACGTAAATGGTGAAATTTAAACACAGTAGACGAGACGCTGTAAGGTAGAGGGAAAGGAGACACGAGAAGGAAAAGCAACAACGAAAACCCAAAGTAACAAAACAAACACTAATTAACCACTCTGATGGCTTATTTGGGGTTTGCTCTCTAGTCCAAGAAATTGGCAACGAGTGTCTTGAAAACAGAAGGGGCGAGTGCCCGTTAGCACTGTCCGCTTTCCTCCTGAGCCAGACAATCCGGAGGGGGCTGAGGGTGCGATGGAGGGCTCCCAGGGGGGTCAACGCGCTTTCAAATCCCCATCCCCCAGCCCTGCCGGCTCGGAGGCACCCCCGGGCTCTGAGACCCCCCACCCCCGCCGTCCTCCATCCCTGAACCCGCACACACCATCATCCCCCAAATACTGCCCCATCTCCTCGCCTCTGGAGCGCTCTTGGGTCCCAGGGGACACCCTCGCCCTGTGGCAACCGACCCCGCGCGCACTCGCCCCGGAACCTCGTTGTTTGCAATTCCCTCCCTCCGCGGCAGCAGCAGCAGCACCCGTTCGCCACCCATCACCACCCTCTCCCCAGTAGCGGGAGGAAGTCGCTCTGCTTCCTCTGTTCTCACCGCCCGCCTGAGCTTGGGAGCCCGGGGCTTTTTGGGTGGGGTTCTTTTTTTGTGTGTACACAATGTGTGTGTGTGTGTGTGTGCGTGTGTGCGCGCGCGCGCGCACGCGAGTGTGTGTGTGCAAAACGCTCATCGCATCCTTCCGCCGCGGCTCAGGTGTCCGCAGGAGGGAATCGGGATCTCGTCGCGCCCTGGTCCCTAGCTCTTTGTGCGGGCTCCAGGGCAGAGCGAGGTCCGCTCTCCAGCGCACACCCCCACCCCTCCCGGGGCCCGGGCCCGGGTTCCGAGCGTCGCCTCCCGCGCAGCCGGCCGAGCCCCCGAACGCCCGTCGGGGTCCCACCGGGCGCACGCCTCCGCCGCACCGGGCGGCCGCCGCGCTGTCAGCGGGCGCCCGGGACTCGGACCCCGGCCGGCGGCGGCTGGTGCGCAAACTTACTTAAGCGGAGAAAGAGCCCGGGGCGCGCGGGTGGCAGCCGCCAGCGCCGTTCCGGTCCCGGTGCCCATGCCCGCGCCCGCGCGCAGAAAGCCACCCCGTCGCTCCCGCCCGGAGCGCGTCCTCCCGGGGCGCCCGGTGCCCCAGCCACTCACCAGCACCACGGAGCCCCGCACGGCCTCCGACACGCTCTGCCGGAGCTCGGCCGCCGTGCCGGGCTTGCTGAGCCTCTTGGTGAATTTGCGCACTTCGGCCATGGCAGCGGCGGACGGCTGGCGGCGGGCGCACTCACTGCCCCGGGCCGGGGCGGCCACGGCCGCGGCTGCTCCCTCTGTTTACCCGCCGGCCGACCGGCCACATCGCAGGTCAGCGGCGGCGCGGCTCCCGCGGCTCCTCCCTCCCAGCCGCGGCTCCTCCCTCGTTCCCTCCTTCCCTCCGCGGCTGGCCCGCGCGCTCCCCGTCCTGCCCCACGGCGGGGCCGCTCCCTCCCCTGGAGAGCCTGGGCTCGGCTCGCAGCGGGCCCCAGGAGGAGGGTGTGTCCGGCGAGGAAGGGTGTGTGCCGGGGGGAGGGCGAACCGAAGGGGGGGCGAGGGTCACGAGGGAAGAGGGGGGAAGTGGCAACCGCTCGGGCTCCGCCCGCAGCTGATGTTGCTGGTGCAGCCGCATCCGGGAGGGGAGATCGGGCTGCTTTGCTTTTCGCGCGCGCCTGTGTGTGTGTGTGTGTGTGTATGGGGGTGGTGCAACGAAATATCTCCAAGTGTGGGGCATGTTCCACCCCAGTGCCCCTATCCCGCCCCAGCGGCTGCAGTGGCTGCAGGAGAGCCGGGGGACTCTTGCGTCGCCCCACCCCGCCAGCCCCCAGGGCCGCGGCGGCAAGCGACCGGGAAAGAACGTGGAGCGGCCGCCTATTGTGTGCTCTGCCGGGGAAGGGTCGCGCCGCTGTCGGTGGAGAGCCGGTGTTTTGCCAGAGCAGCTCAGTGGGGTCCTCCGCCCGCCCACACCTCTTTCTTGCCCAGGGGGTCCTTGGCCAAGTGCGACCCGGGGAGGGAGCAGGCTTGGGGAGTTGGAAACTTGCTGCGGCCGAACCCACTCCCCCACCCCACCCCCACGAGGGCGGGGTAGAACTGGGTGGCGGGGTCTGAGCCTGTGGCAGGTTGTCTAGTTCAGCAGCGGCTGTGCGCTGGGGGTGGGGTGGAGTTGATATCTGGAAGGCCCTGCCGGTCTTCTAGAAGCTTTCACATTGAGTCCAGCTATCACCTCTTCATCTCCTACTCCTTTCCTTATCCTCTTCACTTTCCGAGAAATTATTCTCCAAGAATCAAAGAACGTCTTCTAACCAGCTGTAAAACAAACATGCTTAAGACAGAAGTAAGAATGGGAATCTTAAAGTACTGGGGACCCTGAGAAAGCTCCCCGAGTGTAAAGTGAGAAGCCCCGCTGACCTTGGCAGTTTTCTGTCTGGTTACTTCATTTGTTGAGAGCTTGAAAAAACGACAATTTCTGGTGAACCAGGCAGCCTTTCTAAGAAGGTTCCTACCACTGCCTTGGGGCACTTTCCCTAACTTCAGAGACCAAGCAGTGACACCTACATAAAGGACTTCCTTAGGAAAACAAGGATATGGGTGATGAAAAAAAAAAAAAAAAAGGATATGGGTGATGGTTTCCAGGAACCTGGGAAGGGTCCAGTCTCCTAGCAGCAAATCTATTTCAGCAGCCAATCCCATTAGTCCCCATAAAGCACAGAGAGAGGGTCCGAGAGGGCTTGGTACCGGGAGTCCCATAAAGGCAGAGGCTTTGGGTCACCAGTCTGGGCTTTGCACAGTGTATGGATATAGGAGGTGTTCACTGTTGAATGTACCTAGATCAGCGCAAAATCACGCCCTGCGTTCCGTGGATGGCTGTGTGGCCCACACTGTTGGTTACTCGCACAACAGCCATAACTCTTTATCCTTGCTGCGAGAGCCCAGGTTTGCTTTGGGTATAGGGCAGAGTTGCAGGGCTTGGAGAAGGCAGGCCCAGGTCCCGATGAATTAGGACTAGTTAAAAAAAAATCATATTAAGGGGCACCTGGGTGACTCAGTTGGTCAGGCATCAGCCTTTGGCTCTGGTGGTGGTCCCGGGGTCCTGGGATCCAGCCCTGGTTTGGTCTCCCTTCTCGGCAGGGAGCCTGCTTCTCCCTCTCCCTCTGCCTCTCCTCCCTGCTTTTGCTCTCTCTCCTCCTACTCTCTGTCTCAAATAAATAAATGAAATCTTTTTAAATTCATGTGAGGGGCGCCTGGGTGGCTCAGTGGGTTAAGCCTCTGCCTTCGGATCAGGTCATGATCCCAGGGTCCTGGGATCGAGTCTCGACGAATTGGGCTCTCTGCTCAGCAGGGAGCCTGCTTCCCTCTCTCTCTCTCTGCCTGCCTCTCTGTCTACTTGTGATCTCTGTCTGTCAAATAAACAAATAAAATCTTAAAAAAAAATCATGTGAATCTCACTTTCCTTTACTAGGAGGAATGTCTTGACTCCCATTCAGTTTCGGCCAGTGGAATATAAAAGAGCAGTGTGAAAGGAAGCCTTCTGAGAAAGCGTTCCAACCCTTGATACAAAGAGATAGGCAGAGAGACCTCTGTCCCCTTTTCTTTTTGAGAGGGATGTTTTCTTGCCATGTATCTGCTCTTGGCAGCCATTTTACAACCATGAGGGAAGGCCAAGATTATCGCAGAGAAGCCAACCCAGAATCTGGATGGCATTGACCTTTTGAACCAACCCCAATATCGCCTGCCTCAGATTTCCTTTTTACGTGATAAAAGTAAACCCTTTAGGTTTATGAAACTTTTAGTGGAAATTCTGTTAACTTTCAGCCAAAAGCGTCTTTACTCCCACAGACTATGTCGTAGCCGCTAAAAGTGCCCAGAAGTAGAGAACGATAGGTACAAGGCCCGGAAAAGGGAGCCCACTCAGTGCATTCAAAGGCAGAAAGAAAAAACCGCCAGGGTGGCCAGAACACAGAAGGCAGGGGAGTGGTATGAGAGGCGGGCGGCCTGACAAGCCGACCAACCGTTTCTCCAGGACCTCCCCAGCCATCAGGGGCAGTTGTCACTCTGATGGTGCGCAAATACCATCTGGTCATCTTGTGGGGTCCACACTCGTTCCTGAGGCCATAGGTTTCACTTTTCCGTGTTAGAGCTTCTGTTCAGTTACATAAACACGGAGCCTTGTGCTATGTACAGAGGGAGAATGAAAGATACAGTCAAGAAAAAGAATGAAAGTTTTTATTTTATTTTATTATTTTATTTTATTTTTAACACATTATTTGGCTGGTTTATTGTCACTGGACTCGAACATTTTTCTCTGTAGCTCAAGAGCCTTACCTGAGGGAAATACATGACAGCAAGGGGGGGTGCCTACAAAATCTTGGGTAATGGTTTGTTGTTGTTGTTGTTGAAATTCGAGTTAGTTATCATATGGTGTAGGGTTGGTCTCAGGAGTAGAATCGAGTGATTCATCCCTTACATAGGACACCCCGTGCTCGTCCAGACAAGAATGTACTTATGACATAAGGTGGTATGTAATAAAGACCATGCTTGAGGTAAAGAGGCGGCTGAGATCACACCCGAGAAGGGTCTATGGAAGGCTCCTTGGAGGAGGAGGTGTTTGTGCTGGACCTGGAGGATGAGGAGGGTCCGGACATGAATATTCACACAGTAAAGGGAAATTGTAGATGCCATCCTACGGCTTCCAATAGGACAAAGAGGTGACCTCTTTTTCACATTTATGAAATATTTGCAATTTCAGGGCAGCTGGGTGGCTCAGCTGGTTAAACGTCGGTGTTCGGCTCAGGTCATGATCCCAGCATCCTCTGCGGAGTCTGCTTCTTCCTCTCCCTCTGCTTCTCCTACGTCGGCTCCCCCACCCTCACCTGGATTCACTCTCTCTCTCTAACAAATAATAAAATCTTTTTAAAAATGAAAACCTTGGGGCGCCTGGGTGGCTCAGTGGGTTAAGCCGCTGCCTTCGGCTCAGGTCATGATCTCAGGGTCCTGGGATCAAGTCCCGCATCGGGCTCTCTGCTCAGCAGGGAGCCTGCTTCCCTCTCTCTCTCTCTGCCTGCCTCTCCATCTACTTGTGATTTCTCTCTGTCAAATAAATAAATAAAATCTTTAAAAAAAAAAAGAATAAAAAAAATGAAAACCTTTTGTGCATCAAAGGGCATCATCAAGAAGGTAAAGAAAAAACCCACAGAATAGGGGAAGTATTTGCAAATTATATATCCAATGAGAGTTTAGTATCCAGAATATACAAAGATCTCTTATAATTCAACAAGAAAAAGACAAGCCAATTAGAAAATGGGCAAAGGACTCAAATAGACATTTCTACAAAGAAAATAACAAGTGCTGGACAGGACATTGAGAAATGGAATCCTCATACATTGCTAGTGGGAACAGAAGATGGTGCAGAGGCATTGGGGAAAACCATTTGGCAATTCCTAAAAAAAAAAATAAATAAACATATAGGGGCACCTGACTAGCATGATCTGTAGAGTATGTGATTCTTGATCGGAGGGTCATGAACTTGAGCCCCACACTGGGTGTAGAGTTTACTTAAAGGAGAAAAACACACATAGAATTACCATACAATCAAGCAATTCCAATCCTAGGTATATATCCAAGAGAAATAAAATATATCCATATAGGGGCGCCTGGGTGGCTCAGTGGGTTAAAGCCTCTGACTTCGGCTCAGGTCATGATCCCAGAATCCTGGGATCAAGCCCCACATCTGGCTCTCTGCTCCACAGAGAGCCTGCTTCCTCCCCTCTCTCTCTGCCTGCCTCTCTGCCTAATTGTGATTTCTCTCTCTCTGTCAAATAAATAAAATCTTTAAAATATATATATATATATCCATATAGATTCTTGTCCATAGTGTTGAGAGCAGTATTATTTGCAATAGCAGAAATGGAAAAAACCCACATGCCCATCGGTAGATGAACAGATAAAAAAATTATGGTAGAGCCATAGAATGAAATATTATCAGCCTTAGGAAAGAATGAATTACTGATACATATTACACCGTGGATGAGCAATGAAAACACTGTGCTAAATGAAAGAAACCAGACACAAAAGATCAAATATTGTATAGTCCTTTCTCTTTAAAGATTTTTATGAGAGAGAACACGAGCAGAGAGGAGAGGCAGAGGGAGAGGGAGAAGCAGGCTTCCCACTGAACAGGGAGCCTGATGCTGGGCTCAATCCCAGGACCCCGAGATCATGACCTGAGCGTAAGGCAGACGCTTCACCAACTGAGTCTCTGTATGATTTTTTTTTTTTAATGAAATACCCAGAAAAGGCAAATCCATAGAGATAGAAAGCAGTGGTTGCCAGGGGGTGTTGGATGGGGAAATGGGGAGTAATTACTTAACAGGTATGAGGTGTTCTTCTGGGATGATGAAAAAGTTTCGCAACTAGAGAGAGGTGGTGATGAATGTACTGAATTGCACATTTTTAAATGATTAACCACAGAGTATTATTCAACCTTAAAAAAAAAGAAGGAAATCCTGTCACATGCTATAGTATGGATGAACCTTGACATATTATGCTCAGTGAAATAAGCCAGTCACGAAAAAAAGAAAACAACTACTGTATGACTTCATTTATTTGAGACATCTAGAGTGGTCAAGATTATGGGAATAAAAAGTAGAAGGGCGGTTGTCAGGGGCTGTGGGGTGAGGAGGAAGAAATAGAAAGTTGTTCAATGGGTATAGAGTTTCAGTATTGCTAGATAAAGAAGTTTCTAGAAATTTGTTTCACAACAATGAGACTATAGTTAACATTATTGAACGGTACACTTAAAAATGGTTAAGAGAATGAATTTTATATTATGTGCTTTTATTCACAACTGATTTTTTTTAAGTACACTCCATGCCCAATATGGGGCTTGAACCCGATGACCTTGAGGTCCAGAGTCAGAATTAATTTTTTAATTTAAAAAATGGTTAACTATATGTTATGTGGATTTCAGGTAAATAAAAAAATAGCACAGCAAAAAGACACGAGGATTAGTTATATAATTTTTTTTTGCTTTTATGTATGTTGTATATAACATTTTCCATAATTAAAAATAGAGAAATTGAGGGGGTGCTTGTGTGGCTCAGTCGGTTAAGCGCCAACCCTTGATTTCAGCTCAGGTCATGATCTCAGGGTCATGAGACAGGGCTCTGTGCTCAGCACGGAGTCTGCTTGGGATTATCTCTCTCTCTCTCCCTCTGCCCCTCCCCCCGGGTGCACACATGCTGTCTTTCTCTCAAATAAATAAACGAAATTTTAAGAAAAAAAATAGAGAAACTGTGCTCCTTAAAACTGTAGCAACACTATACATGTTTTCTGTTTTCAGAAATTTCCTTAATCTGAAAGTCAAAAGTTAATCACAGCCCGATAAACTGCTTCTGTGTGTGGGTTTGGAGGGTGTACAAAGGCCAAAAAAATAAAAAATAAAAAAACTGACAAGGACGCCAGAGAATGTTGTGAACCATGATGTCTAAGGGAACGTGTTCATGGGGTGTTCTTATTATGTGACCTTTCTGCCTTTTCAAATGGTTTGCTGTACCCAGAAACTTCCGGAACTTCATAGATCACCAGGAGAAGGAAAACACGTTCGTCAGGGCATTAATGCATAAGCAACGTTGACCAACTAAACATCTTACTGAACCGTATAGTCCTCCCCAGTGAGTGCCGTTTCTGTGACATTCAAAAATACTTATGAAATACATGCACAGCCACGGCTGGCGTATCGAGCGACTCTAGAGAACATTGATGACATCCTGATTTGTGTGAATGGCACCCCCCTTGGAGATACACAGGGACAGTCTGTTCAGCGGGACGCAAGTGGCCTTGCACTGTATAAACTCATTCACCTGACTCCCCAGGGATACCGGGGTTGAGAGAGAAATTATGAGCAAACAAAGAAAATAAACCCAAACCAGAGTCCTCTGGGGCTCAGAGGGTCTGACTCTCACCGAGACAGAGTTATAGTAATTACAAGTGAACGTGAACAACGAGAGTCTTTGATTTCTCCAGACTCAGAAGCTGAATTGTCTAGAGCGAAATAGTAATGATTTCTGAAGCAGCTGAATTAAAGACTACTACATGTTGTGAAACAGGGGGATTGTATTCCTCCCTTTTCTCCAGCGAATCTATTCAAAATGGTTCCTTCAGATTAAGCTACAATTAAAACAAGATATAGGGGCTCAGTGGGTTAAAGCCTCTGCCTTCGGCTCAGGTCATGATCCCAGGGTCCTGGGGTTGAGCCCCGCATCGGGCTCTCTGCTCAGCAGGGAGCCTGCTTCCCCTGCCCCCTTCTCTCTGCCTACTTGTGATCTCTGTCAAATAAATAAATAAAAAATCTTTAAAAGTATATATATAGTGGGGGAGCAGGCAAATATATCTGCATATATATTCATATATATAAAAAGCAAGTGTGCTTTATTGCTTACATGATAGCTCAATGAAGTTGAATGTGTCTATGTACAATATATATTTATATACTGTATATGTATTTATATAAACACGGACACAGGGTGCCTGGGTGGCTCAGTGGGTTAGGCCTCTGCCTTCAGCTCGGGTCATGATCTCAGGGTCCTGGGATCGAGCCCCGCATCAGGCTCTCCCCTTAGCAGGGAGCCTGCTTCCTCCTCTCTCTTTCTCTTTCTCTCTGCCTGCCTCTCTGCCTACTTGTGATCTCTTTCTCTTTCTGTTAAATAAATAAATAAAATATTTTTTTTAAAAAAAGAGAGTCTTTTAAAAACCTTCTACTAACCACAATCAAAAAGTAAAAAGAAAAAGCGGGGGGCAACTGGGTGGCTCAGTCCGTTGGGTGCTGGGCTCTTGTTGGGTGGAGCCCTGAGCGCAGAGAGTGTGGGATTCTTTCCCTCTGTCCTTATCTTCGCTCTCACTTTCTCTTTCCCAAATAAATGAATAAATCTTTTAAAAGAGTAAAAAAAAAAGGCCGGGGGGAAGCACCTGGGTGGCTCAGTCGTTCAGGTCACAATTCTTGCATCCTGGAATCAAACCCTGTGATAGATTCCCCGCTCAGCGGGGAGCCTGCTTCTCCCCCTCCCTCTGCCCCCAACTCTCCCACTCATGTGTGCTCTCTCTCTCTCTGTCTCAAATAAATAAATAAAATCTTAAAAAAAAATAAAAGCGAATGGTCTCCTTGCTTGTAACCTTGGCTCCTTCATTTTGCTCACAACAACTCAGCCAGCATGGCCCTGTTACAGTTGACCCTGGAACAATGTGAAGGTCAAGACTGCTGACCCCCGCAAAGTTGAAAATCCACATAGAACTTTGACTCCCCCACAACTTAACTACCAATAGCTACTGCTGACCACAGGAACATTCAGTTAACCCGTATTGTGTATGTGATATGTATTATACACTGTCTTCTTATGAATAAAGCAAGCAAGAAAATGTTAAGAAAGTCGTAAGGAAGAGACAATACATTTATAGTACTGTACTGTGTTTACTGGGGAAAAAAAACCATGTATAAGGGAACCTGTGCACTTCAAACTCATGTTGTTGGAGGTCAACTGTAATACGAAAATCAAATTATAGCAGCTCTGCTCAGAAGTTCTTTTTTAAAAGATTTTTAAATCTTAAAAAAAGAGAGAGAGAGAGCACACAGAGGAAGAGTGAGAAGGAGAAGCAGACTCCCCATTGGGCCAGGAGCCCAATATGGGACTCAATCCCAGGACTCTGAGATCATGACCCGAGCTGAGGCAGACACCCAACTGACTGAGCCACCCAGGGGCCCCAAAGCTGAAGTTCTTACAACAATTTGTGCCGTCCAGCAACCTCTCGGCCCTCCTCTGTACTCTCCCCCTGGGCAGCTCACACCGAGCTTACCAGATTCCTGGCCTTTTCTCAGACACACCAAGCAAGCTTCAGCCTTAAGGCATTTGCACTTGCTGTCCCCTCTGTCTGGAATGCTGTTGCGCCAGACACCCACGTGGCACCTTCTTCCCCTCCGTTCAGCTTTGTTCAAATGTCACCTTCGCAGGGACACCTTTCCTGAACATCCTATTTAAAACTGCAACCTACACCCACCCCCAGACTCATTTTTTTTTCTCTTCCCTGTTTTATTTTATTCCCACAGCCCTTATTACCTAAATATTTTGTTTAGTGTTTGTCTCTCCCCCGGTAGATTATAAGCTCTATGCAAGCAACTTTTTGCCTGTTTTATTCATCACCGTAACCATAGCACTTAGAACAGTGTTTGACACGTGATAGGTACCCAACAAATATTTGTGGAATGGCTAACTAATAAAATTCCTATCCAGCAGACCTTGCTTATAATATGAAGAAAATATGCAATAAAAAGAGACAAATGTGAGACTGTTTTTTTTTTTAAGATTATTTATTTATTTATTTGACAGAGAGATCACAAGTAGGCAGAGAGGCAGGCAGAGAGAGAGAGAGGAGGAAGCAGGCTCCCTGCTGAGCAGAGAGCCCGACGCGGGACTCGATCCCAGGACCCCGAGATCATGACCCGAGCCGAAGGCAGCGGCTTAACCCACTGAGCCACCCAGGCGCCCCGAGACTGTTTTTTTAAAGATTTTATTTTTGTTTATTTATTGGCACAGAGAGAAAGAGATCACAAGTAGGCACAGAAGCAGGCAGAGAGGGAGGGGGAAGCAGGCTCCCTGCTGAGCAGAGAGCCTGATGCAGGACTCGATCCCAGGACCCTGTGACCATGACCTGAGCTGAAGGCAGAGGTTTAACCCACTGAGCCACCCAGGCGCCCCACAAATGTGAGACTCTTAACTATTTAAAACAGACTGAGGGTTGCTAGAGGGGAGGTGGGTGGGGGGCTGGGGTAACGGGGTGATGGGCATGAAGGAGGGCATGTGATGGAATGAGCCCTAGGTGTTTTAGGCAACTGATAAATTACTAAATTTTACCCGTGAAATTAATAAGACATTATATGTGAACTAAGTTGAATTTAAACAAAACAAAACAAAGAAACAAATGCACTGTCCTTGTTTTGTTTTGTTTTTAAGATTTTTTTTCAGATTTATTTGTTTGTTTTAGGGGAGGGGAAGTGCAGAGGGAGAGTGAGAGAGGCACTCAAGCAGACTCTGCACTGAGTGTGGAGCCCAGTGTGGGGCTCAGTGCAGGGCTTAATCCCACAACCCTGAGATCAGGACCTTAGTTAAAACCAACAGTCAGGCACTCCACCAACGGTACTACCCCGGTGCCCCTTAAGATTTTATTTTTAAGTAATCTCTACACCCAACATGGGGCTCAAACTTACAACCCCAAGCCCAAGAGTTATACCTTCCACCAACTGAGCCAGCCAGGCACCCTGTACTATTCTTGTGTTTAAACAAAACTTACAATTTCTTTTTTAATTTAAACAATGTTTAACATTGGTTCTTGTATGTCAGATTTCATTTTAAAAATCTTAAAAATAAAAACGTCTGAGCTTAGGGGCACCTGGGTGACTCAGTTGGTTTAAGCGACTGCCTTTGGCTTAGGTCATGATCCCAGGGTCCCGGGATCAATTCCTGCATCAGCAGGGAGCCTGCTTCTCCCTCTGACCCTCCCCTTCTCGTGCTTGCTCTCTCTCTCTCTCTCTCATTCTCTGTCAAATAAATCAATTATAAAATCTTTTTTTCCAATAAAATCTTAAAAGAAATATCTGAGCTTAATATATTTTGTTGTTAATAAAATAAAAATAGGGGCACCTGACTGGCTCAGTTTGTAGAGCATATGACTTTTGATCTGGAGTTGTGAGTTTGAGCCCCATGTTTTAAATTACTTTAAAAAAATAATAAAATCTTTAGAAGTGTATTTATTTGTTTACTTTAGAGAGAAAGAGTGACGAAGAGGGAGAGGGGTAGGGGGAGAGAGAGAATCCCAAAGTGGACTCCTCACTGAGTGTGGAGCCCGATGTGGGGCTTGATCCCAGGACCTTGAGATAATGACCTGAGCTGAAATCAACTGACTGAGCCACCCACCCAGGTCCCCTGGGTTTTTTAAAAACAAAGAAATAAAATAATAATAATTTAATCTTCTAAATGTGCTAGCATTGGTATTTTGGCATCTTATAAAATTTCTAAAGCATGCGAATCAAATCGTAATCCTCTCTTACAGCAGTTAATTTGCCAGAAAATGTTTGTGTTGTTTGGTTGTCTACTTGAATTCAAATGGGTATTATATCTTGAGCTCCTGGTGGAGTTCCAGCCACACACAATAATTTTTTTTAAAGATTTATTTATTTATTTATTTGACAGACAGAGATCACAAGTAGGCAGAGAAGCAGGCAGAGAGAGAGGAGGAAGCAGGCTCCCTGCTGAGCAGATAGCCCGATGTGGGGCTCGATCCCAGAACCCTGGGATCATGACCTGAGCTGAAGGCAGAGGCTTTAACCCTCTGAGCCACCCAGGCGCCCAACATACATGATAATTTTAAGAGTGTCCCTTGTTCACATACGTGTAGGAAGTGCTGTTTGGTCTACTGTAGAAACTACTCCAGGAGCATCTCAGTCAGTTAAGAGTCTGCCTTCAGCTCAGGTCATGATCCCGGGGTCCTGGGATTGAGACCCAAGTCCAGCTCCCTGCTCAGCGGGGGATCTGCTTCTCCTTCTCCCTCTGCTCATCCCCCTGCTTGTGCTCTCTCTCGTTCACTGACTCTCAAATAAATAAAATCTTTATAAATAAATAAATAAATAAAGTTTTAAAAAAGAAAAGATAGAAACTATTCCATCTCCTTGGTCCTTTACCTAATTTTCTGGATGTCCTCCAGGTTGGTGACTTTACATGGTCGTGTGCTCTTCTCCAGATTTTTTTTTAAAGATTTTATTTATTTATTTATTTGACAGGCAGAGATCACAAGTACGCAGAGAGGCAGGCTGAGAGAGAGGGGGGAAGCAGGCTCCCTGCCAAGCAGAGAGCCCGATCTGGAGCTCGATCCCAGGACCCTGGGATCATGACCTGAGCCGAAGGCAGAGGCATTTTAACCCCCTGAGCCACCCAGGCGCCCCTCCTCCAGATTTTTTTAAAAAATATTTTTAAAAAATTTTAAGTAGTCTCCATACCCAAGACGGGGCTCCAACTCACGACCCTGAGAGCAAGAGTTGCAGGGTTCATAGACTGAGTCAGAGTAGTGCCCCTGTTCTGATTTGTTCATGTAAGAAAGCCCGAATCTCCACACCAAGTGTTCTGCCATTATATTGTTTTTCCACGAGTAGTTAGGGAGAAATTTTCAATTTTCCCCTCTGAGAGGATTTATTTTTGTATCTAATCCTTAATGGTTATTGACTTTGGCTTCATATTTCTCTTGAAATGGCTAAAAATGTCAACAGAGTCAGTGTATTTTTGACTCCTTGTCCTCCTCGGAGTAGTACGTGTGAAAAGCTTTCTGCAATTTTCTTTTTTTAAACACTTTTCTAAGAAGTCTGTTTGTTTGTTTAAGTAATCTCTACACCAAACATGGGGCTCAAACTCACAACCCCGAGATCAAGAGTCATACGCTTCACTGACTGAAGCAGCCAGGTGTCCCCGGAAATTTTCTTTTTCTGCAATTTAAAATGGTAGTTCATTTGAAATTTCGAGGTTGGGATCATTCTAAATGTTAAATTCTTTCCTCATACCCTCCTTGCACAAGCTTAAAAATCACACAGATATGTAATATACATACCTATCATTATGTATGTGTATGTATATTTGTTTTTTTTTGTTTTTTTTTAAAGATTTTATAAATTATTTGACAGAGAGAGATCACAAGTAGGCAGAGAGGCAGGCAGAGAGAGAGAGAGGGAAGCAGGCTCCCTGCCAAGCAGAGAGCCCGATGCGGGACTCGATCCCAGGACTCCGAGATCATGACCCCAGCCGAAGGCAGCGGCTCAACCCACTGAGCCACCCAGGCACCCCGTGTATGTATATTTGTATATATTTGTTCTCTGTGGCAGATTATGAACACTCCTAATTAGCATTGTCAGTGATTAAGATATAGTCCGTTATGTATATTTATTGCTGTGGTCTGAATGTCTGTGTCCCCCGAAATTTATGTTGAAATCCTAATGTTCAATGTGATGGTATTAGAATGTGGGGATTTTGGGGGGTGATTAGGTCATGAGAGTGGAGCCCTCACAGATGAGATTAGGGCTCTTATTTCCTTTTTTTTTTTCCTTTTTAGGATTGTATTTATTTATTTGAGAGAGACAGGCGGAGATAGTGAGCAGAGAGCCCGATGCGGGGCTCGATCCCAGGACCCTGAGATCATGACCTGGGCTAAAGGCAGAGACTTAACCCACTGAGCCACCCAGGCGCCCCCTGTTCTCTCCCTCTTGACTCTCTTCTCCATTAAAGGCTCCTATGAAAAAAGGAAAAAAAAAAAAAAAGACTGGTATGGCCTGCTCCCTGCCACACGAGAGGGTGAGGCCCGGGGCCCAAGTCCTGCTTTGCCACTCCCTGCTCGCAGGCCCTGTGGCTGCTCCCATCCCAATGCGTGTTTCTTAGCTGGTTGTCCCACTGTGTCTTTAAGTCGAACATGCCAGAAATACAGCTCCTTATCTTCAACAAAGCCAGCTTCCCTAGCTTCTCATCTTCTGTCAATGACATCATCACCAGCCATGAAACCTGAGTCATCTTTGACTCCTTTCTTGACTTCACACCCACACTCACCTAGTCTTGTTGATTCTTTAAAAAAAAAATGGTTTGAACTTATGAAATATTTCAAACACATAGAAAGGAGCAGAAAATAAACACCTGTTTAACCACAGCTCAGACGTGACAAATCCTAATGTTTTGCCAGACAGGTTTCAGGGTTTTTCTTTTTTCCTTGAAGCTCTTGTTCCACGGGACCCCCGGCTGGCTCCTTCGGAAGAGCGTGTGACTCGTGATCTCAGGGTTGTGAGTTCGAGCACCGCTTGGGTGTAGAGAGGACTTAAATAGATAAAGTTAAAATAAATAAATAGGGGGCACCTGGGTGGCTCAGTGGGTTAAGCCACTGCCTTCGGCTCAGGTCATGATCCCGGGGTCCTGGGATCGAGTCCCGCATCGGGCTCTCTGCTCAGCAGGGAGCCTGCTTCCTTCTCTCTCTGCCTGCCTCTCTGCCTACTTGTGATCTCTCTCTGTCAAATAAATATATAAAATATTTTTATAAATAAATAAATAGAATTTTTGTTCCAGGTTTTTTTAAATATATATAACGGTTTTGTTTCTTTAAGTCATCTCTATACCCAAGGCAGGGCTTGAACCCGTAGCCCCGAGATCAAGAGTCACATGCTCCTCCAACTGAGTCAGGCAGGAGCCCCTGTTTCAGTTTTACTGAGCTATAATTGACGTACATCTCTGGATAAATTTAGGGTATAGGGCACAATGACTGGAAGTACGTATTTTGCAAAATGATTACCACAATAAGTTTAATTAATATCCATCTCACCATATAGTTATGAAAAAAAATTTCAGAGTTTCTCAAGAAATAAAACATGTCCTCTGTCCCTTTCCTCAATCCTATTCTCCGCTCCCTTAGAAGTAACCACTATCTAAATTCTATGTACAACTTCCACACAAGGTTTGCTACTCTTACTACATATGCATTTATCTAGTAGCAATCTAGAGTATTGTTTTGTGTATTTAAAAATTTTATAGAAATGGCATATTGTACCCAATGTCCTACAGATTGCTGTTGTAATTCAACATAATTATTTTTGAAAATTTTTAGATTTAAATTCAATTTCATTAACATATAATGTATTATTAGTTTCAAAGGTAGAATTTAATGATTCATCATTTGCACATAACATCAAGTGCTCTCCTTAATGCTCATCCCCGAGTAACCCCCATCCCCACCCAGCTCCCCTCCAGCAACCCTTAGTTTGTTTCCTAGAGTTAAGAATCTCTTGGGGCGCGTGGGTGGCTCGGTGGGTTTAGCGACCGCCTTTAGTTCAAGTCATGATCCCAGGGTCTTGGGATCAGGGTCTCGCATCGGGCGCCCTGCTGAGCAGGGAGCCTGCTTCTCCCTCTCCTTCTGTTGCTTCCCCTGCTTGGGCTCTCACTCTTTCTGTCAAATAAATATCTTAAAAAAAAAAAAACTCTAATGGTTTGTCTCCCGCTCTGTTTTTATTTTTCCTTCCCTTCCCCTATGTTCATCTGTTTTTTCATCTATTTTTTATTTTTAGAGATTTTATTTATTTACTTGAGAGAGAGAGAGTGCATGCACAAACAGGGGGAGCAGCCAAGGGAGAGGGAGAAGCAGGCTTCCCGCTGAGCAGGGAGCCCCCCACCAACCGCCAATGCAGGGCTCAATCCCAAGACCTTGAGATCATGACCTCAGCTGAAGGCAGACACTTAGCTGACTGAGCCACCCAGGCATCCCTCATCTGTTTTGTTTTTTAAATTGCACTTTTGACTGAAATCGTATGGTATTTGTCTTTCTCCGACTGAATTATTTCATTTAGCGTAATACTTTCTAGTTTCTTCCACATTGTTGCAAATGACAAGATTTCGTTTTTTTCAATGGCTGAGTAATATTCCCTGGCATACATATACCACATCTTCTTTACCCATTCATCTATTGATGGACGTCTGGGACCCCAATGTTTATAGCAGCAATGCCCACAATACCCAAAATATGGAAAGATCCCAAGTGTCGATCAACAGTGATTTTTGAGTGTTGTTCATATCAATACGTGCATATATAGCTCATTCCTTTGAACTGTTGCAAGTGATTCCATTGTATGAATACGCACAATTTGTTTACCTATTCTCCTACTGACTCACAGGTTTGTTTCATTTTTTCACCATCGCCAATTATACTGGGGTGACTTTTTTTGGAAAATAGGGAATGCGGTGCCCTTGGCTGGCTCAGTCAATGAAGGCCGCAACTCTTGGTCTGGGGGATGTGAGTTTGAGCTCCACACTGGATACAGAGATTACTTAAAAGTGAAATCGTTAGGAGCTCCTGATGAGTGGCTTAGTCGATTAAGCATTTGCCTTCCACTCAGGTCATTGTGTCGGGGTCCTCGGATTGAGCCCCATGTCGGGCTCCCCATTCAGCGAGGAGTCTGCTTCTCCCTCTCCCTCTGTCCCTCCCCCTGTTTGTGCGCTCTTTCTCTCTCTCAGAGAAATAAAAAATCCTTAAACAGCAACAAAAATAAAAATTAAAAAATAAATAAATAAAATTGTTAAAAATAAAATATGGAACGTTTCGTGAATTTCTGTGTCCTGCATGGGGCCATGCTAATCTTCTCTGTGTCGATACAGTTTCAGTGTATGTGTTGGCCAAGTGAGCAGTGGAACGACCATTCTAGACATGTTTCCTTGTGAGCCCAGGTAAGAGTTTCTCTGTAGTTGGTATAGCCGGGACCAGCCTCACCTTTCCCATGAACTAGCAATTTATGAAAATTCCTAATCATTGTTATGATTAGACTTCCTTCGAAAAGCATTCACATTCTGTTCTCATGCTGAAGTATTTCATTATTCTGGGATTTATTTTTGTCCATGGCGCGTGGTAGTGATCTAACATTATCAATGTCTTCCATTTGGACAACCAGTTTTTCCAGAACCATTTAATAAGCAGACCATCCTCTCTCCTCTTATTTATAAAGTCACCTTAGTCATGTAGCAAGTCTCCATATATGAGTGTGTCTGTCCTGGTTTCTCTGTTCCATTCCACTGAGACTCTTATCTGTCCCTGGGCCAATACCATAATGTCTCCATTGATGTATTTTTTTTTAAATTTTAAAAATATTTTATTTATTTATCTGACAGACAGAGATCACAAGTAGGCAGAGAGGCTCTCCGCTGAGCAGAGAGCTCGATGCGGGACTCCATCCCAGGACCCCGAGATCATGACCTGAGCCGAAGGCAGAGGCCTAACCCACTGAGCCACCCAGGCGCTCCCATTCCTGTATCTTTATAACAAGTTATCCTATCTGGTAAGGAAAATTCACTCTTATTGTCCTTAAGAATATGGGAGTCATTGACTCTTTTCTCTTCCATACAATTTGGCGGACCAGCTTATCAGATTTCACACACACACACACACACACACACACACACACACACACACACCTGCAGCGAATTTTACTGCAATTGTATTAAATATATAGATCATTTGGGAAAGAATGGATCTCTTTATGATATTGTGTCTTCCCATCTTTGAATATAGTGTACCTCTCTCTTTAGTAATGTCATCTTCTAATTGTCATTAGAAAGGTTTTACATATCTTTTGTTAAATTTGCTTAACAAAAATCTAGTTGTTTAATAGCTTTTGTCCTATTATGAGTACTTTTTTTTCTATTTTATTTTTTGATTGGTCCTACTTAGTATATAGCCTCCTCTTGAATTTATATATATGTACACATATGTATATATATATATTTTTTTCTTAAGTAAACTCTAAGCCCAACATGGGGCTTGAACTCAGAACTCTGAGTCACACATTCCACTGACTGAGCCAGCCAGGCACCTCCGCTAGTTAACTGTTTAGAAGAAAGTCTATTTATCATCGTCTCACTCCATGCACATTAAAGAGTAAAAATAAATTAGCAAAAACCATTAAAATCCAGGAGACGATCTCAGTGAATATTTATCTGATCTCTAGAAGGGGAAGATTGTTCTATGTATGGGGGTAGGGAAGCAAGAGATTGATCGTGTAAACCTCTGCAAAAAAAAGGATTATGAATTAAAAGATTAACAATAAGCCAGGCACAAGAATAATGTCCTCATTGCACGGAGATCTGACACTGTCTCTGGTAACGGACACAGAAAGACCCCAACAGAGAAATGACGTGCGCAAGACGGATCTGTTCGCTAAGGGGGAGGTAAACATAATGAAGGACTGAAAAGTTGTTCAGCCCCACTAAAAATCCCAGGAAGGTAAATTAAAACAATAATTAAATGTCATTTCTTGCCTATTGAACTAGCAAACATTTTTTTGAAGTGAGACTGTCAGAAACTTCTATTCGTTGCCTGTGCTGCTTTTCAGTAAAGCGATGTGGGTGTTTGAAATACTCGTTCACGGCTGCCCGTCACGTTTTCAACAGTTTCAACATTTCTGTTAGGGTCACCAGATTTAGCAAATACAAGTCTAGGACACCTGGTTAACTTTGCACTTCAGATAAACAAGAAATAATTCATTTTTTATTAACATATAACGTGTTATTTGTTTCAGGGGTACAGGTCTATGAATCATCAGGCTTACACATTTCACAGCGCTCACCATAGCACATACCGTCCCCAGTGTCCATCACCCAGTCACCCCAACCGTTCCTCCCCCCCAGCAGCCCTCAGTTTGTTTCCTGAGATTAAGAGTCTCCTATGGTTTGTCTCCCGCTCCAGTTTCCTCTTGTTTCATTTCTCCCTCCCTTCCCCCATGACCCGCTGTCATGTTTCTCAAATTCCTCATACTAGTGAGATCATATGATAATTGTCTTTCTCTGATTGACTTATTTCGCTCAGCATGACACCCTCTAGTCCCATCCACGTCGAACAACAAATGATTTTGAACTGTAATGATGTCCCATCCATGTTTGGGATAGACTTGCCTTTAGTATTATTCATCGTTTCTCTGAAATTTGAACTTAACCCGCATTTCATCTGGCAACCTCCTTTTTTTATATTTGTGGAAATTCCAAGTCTATATAAGCCCTTTCTCAGATTCTCAGTGTGTCTTGCCGCTAGCCTGTAAGCCGGTGACCTCAGCTTCGCTTTCAGGAGACTGAGATTTGACGGTGAGGGTGGTAATTAAACCAGACTCTGCATGGAGCTTCTCTTTTTGCTGACAAGGATGATGAAAGGAGAGATTCTGCTTTTTTCTGGGGCTGGTGACAGTGTAGGGCAGTGGGGTTTTTTATAGTGAGGTTCAAAGCCACCGTATATGTACAACTCTGGGATGTGCCATTTACTTAGGTTATGATCTGTTGCGTCAAGCTTGTTCGCTGACCTGGTTTGGGGCATCTTTTCTGGCAGTTTAGATCTGATTTTCCAGTCCTGCCAACAATGCTGCGAAAAACTCAATATCCTTTGGTAAACTCCTTTTCGGCTTGACCTTCCAGAGTCAGCATCTACTGCTCCTGATTTCAAGAATCCTGACTGATCGGGGCCACCTGGCTGGCTCAGTTGGTAGAGCTTGTGATGCTTGATTTCGGGGCTGTGGGTTCGAGCCCCACATTGGATGTAGAGATTGATTACAAATAAAATCTTAAAGGGGCGCCTGGGTAGCCGAGTTGTTAAGCATCTGCCCTGGGCTCAGGTCATGATTCCAGGGTCCTAGGATTGAGCCCCAAATTGGTCTCCCTGCTCAGCGGGGAGTCTGTTTCCCCCTCTCCCACTCCCCCTGCTTGTGTTCCTTTCCTTACTGTGTCTCTGTCAATTAAATAAATGAAAATCTTTAAATGTGCACGTTGAGTCCCCATTCTAAGACAGTTACTTAAGTGTACGCTCTGTACTGTGGATGAAAATTTGTGCACAAAGGTGTTCATCTAAGGGTTATTTAGAAAACGGAACAACTGGAAACAATCTAACTCAAGCATCTAGTTCTAGAAACAGGGACTCGGTGCAATCATTAAATGGAATAGTTAGAGGAATATTTAAGGACATGGAAAATGCTATACTATTAACTGACAAAATCAAGATAAAAATGTACATATGTCTTATGATCTCTAGTGTGTAAAAACCAACCAAAAAAGGCAGGAAAAGAAGCTGGAAGAAAATACGCCCAAATGGGGTTGCTCTGGGTTATCAGCTTACTTTTTTCCTGCTTTTTTATACTTTTCGATTTGTTACAGCGTGAGTAAGAATTATTCTTGTAGGAGCGCCTGTCGGAGTCAGTGGGGGGAGCGTGGGACTCTTGATTTCAAGATTTAGAGCTGGAGCCCCATGTTGGGTGTAGCGATTACTTAAAAATAAAATCTTTTTTTGGGCGCCTCGGTGGCTCAGTGGGTTAAGCCGCTGCCTTTGGCTCGGGTCATGATCTCAGGGTCCTGGGATCGAGTCCCGCATCGGGCTCTCTGCTCAGCAGGGATCTTGCTTCTCTCTCTCTCTCTCTCTCTCTGCCTGACTCTCCATCTACTTGTGATTTCTCTCTGTCAAATAAATAAATAAAATCTTTTAAAAAAATAAAATAAAATCTTTTTTTTAAAGATTTTATTTATTTATCTGACAGAGATCACAAGTAGGCAGAGAGAGAGGAGGAAGCAGGTTCCCTGCCAAGCAGAGAGCCCGATTTGGGGCTCCATCCCAGAACCCTGGGATCATGACCTGAGCTGAAGGCAGAGGCTTTAACCCACTGAGCCACCCAGGTGCCCTTAAAAATAAAATCTTAAAAAAAAAGAAGAATTGCTCTTGTAGTCATAAAAAGAAACCTCTTCTCTAACCTGATTGGATAATCTATAGCCTACTGGGCAGACACCTTTGTGCTGTGCAAACAAACTGGGTGATTTCTGTGGGGGTGGGGATTCCATGGTAATGGGATTTTTATTATTTTTAAATTTATTTTATTTATATTTTTTATTTTTATTTTTTAAAGATTTTATTTATTTATTTGACAGAGAGAGATTACAAGTAGGCAGAGAGGCAGGCAGAGAGAGAGAGGAGGAAGCAGGCTCCCTGCTGAGCAAAGAGCCCGATGCGGGACTCAATCCCAGGGCCCTGAGATCATGACCCGAGCCGAAGGCAGCGGCTCAACCCACTGAGCCACCCAGGCGCCCAATTTTATTTATATTTTTTAAAAAGCTTTTTTCTTTTGCTTTTTTTAAAGATTTTATTTTTTTATTTGACAGAGATCACAAGTAGGCAGAGAGGCAGGCAGAGAGAGAGGAGGAAGCAGGCTCCCTGCTGAGCAGAGAGCCCGATGCGGGGCTCGATCCCAGGACTCTGGGATCATGACCTGAGCCGAAAGCAGACGCTTAATGACTGAGCCACCCAGGTGCCCCTTATTTTTGTTTTTTTAAAGATTTATTTATTTTAGAGAGAGAGAGAGAGAGAGCACAAACCAGAGGAACAGAGGGAGAGGGAGAGAGAATCTGAAGCAGGCTGTACACTGAGCACAGAGCCCCACACAGGGCTCAATCCCATGACCCGAGATCACAACCCAAGCCAAAACCAAGAGTCGGATGCTCAACTGACTGCACCACCGAGGCGCCCCCATAGGAGTGGAATTTTAGAGTGACATCCTGAGTTAGGCCATGAGAACAGGATAACAAAAGAGCTCACTGCTTCTTTCGATGCCATTCACAACAGAATTTCTTTTTTTTTCCTTAAAGATTTTATTTATTTATTTATTATTTTCTTTTTTTTTTCCCAATTTATTTATTTTCAGAAAAACAGTATTCATTATTTTTTCACCACACCCAGTGCTCCATGCAAGCTGTGCCCTCTATAATACCCACCACCTGGTACCCCAACCTCCCACTCCCCCGCCACTTCAAACCCCTCAGACTGTTTTTCAGAGTCCATAGTCTCTCATGGTTCACCTCCCCTTCCAATTTACCCAATTTTCTTAACGATTTATTTATTTATTTATTTATTTGAGTACCAGCAGGGGGAGGGGCAGAGGGAGAGGGAGAAGCAGGCTCCCCATCGAACAGGGAGCCTGAGGTGGATTGGATCCCAGGACCCTGGGATCAGGACCTCAGCTGAAGGCAGACGCTTAACAACTGAGCCACCCAGGCGCCCCACAGCAGAACTTCCGGAAAAATACCCTCAAGCCCCTTGGAGAAATATCTCACTTGGCTTCTCGTTGCTTTTCGCTTTCTTAGCAGCCCCTGACTCCCTTCTGACATCCATTTTTGGAAATCCCTCCTGTATGAGGCAGAAAAATGTATCGAGGCTAATCTCAATGTTATAATACGGCTAACAACGTCAACAAAATGCATCTTCTTGGAGTGTACATTTTTATTAGATGATGAGTAACTTTAAACAGTATTTTAAAAAATTCTTTTAAGATCTTATTTTAAAGTCATCTCTATACCCAACATGGACCTAGAACTCACAATCCCAAGTTCAAGAGAAACATGCTCCACTGAGCCAGCCAGGTGTCCCAAATGGCATTTTTTACATTATAACAAACTTGGATATTTCATATTTTATCCACATATTTCACGTGGATAAATCACAGTTTGCATGGATTTTTAAAGTAAAACCCGACTTCAGTGAAATTTTATGCTTCCAGCATTCATACACCTCTACTTTGGAATATTTCTGTAGGAAAATGTGGCAAGTACAGAAGGGTGTACTTCTGCCTCTCTCTTATTAGGCATCCAATTTCTCCCCGTATCTGAGCCATATGGTTTCTTCACAGAACATCTCTGTCTGACTGTGTAGTGAGTCCAGAGGTGGGAGAGGCCAGTAACTGAGAACAAGGCTCATTTTATTTAACAACGTGGCATTTATGTGGAGTCAAGAAGTTGTGATATGTGTGTATGTGTGTGTGTGTGTGTATAAAATATACAAATAATACATATTATATATATGTTATATGTTTTATTATATTATGTATATATATATATTGGAAATTATTCGGCCATGCAAAATGAAGAACTCTTGGGCGCCTGGGTGGCTCAGTCGGTTAAGTATCTGCCTTTGGCTCAGGTCATGATCCCAAGACCCTGGGATCGAGCCCCACGTCGGCTCAGTGGGGAGTCTGCTTCTCCCTCTGCCTCTCTCTTTCTCTGTCTCTCATGAATAAATAAATACAATCTTTAAAAAAAATGAAGAAATCCTACCATTTGTGACATAGATAAAACCTCGAGGGCACTATTCTAAGTGAGATAAGTCAGACAAAGAAAGACAAATACAGTACGAGCTCATATGTGGAATCTAAAACAAAACAACAAACTCCAGACTCATAGGGGCGCCTGGCTGGCTCAGTTCAGTGGAGCCTGAGCCCCTTGATCTCAGGGTTGTGAGTTCAAGCCCCACTCTCACAGAAAACCCAGACTCATAGAAAAGGAGATCAGATGACAAATGTAGAATAGGGAATATAGTTAATAATATTGTAGTAGGGGTGCCTGGGTGGCTCAGTCATTTAAATGGATGATGCTTGATTTCAGCTCAGGTCACTATCTCGAGGTCATGAGATCGAGCCTTGTATCTGACTCCTTGTGAGCAAGGAATCTGCTTAACTTTCTCTCTGTCTTCCTCCGCCCCCTCCCCCTGCTTGCACTCTCTTTCTCTAAAATAAATAAATAAATCTTAAAATAATAATAATAATATTATAGTAATGTCGTATGGTGACAGATAGTGACTACAATTATCGTGGTGAGCACATAAGTAATGCATTGAATTGTTGAATCAATACACTGTACTACTGAAACTAAACATACTATTTTGGGCTAATTACTCTCCAATTAAAAAAAGAGATCAGGGGCACCTGAATGGCTCAGTGGGTGGAGACAAGACTCTTGATCTTGGAGTCGTGAGTTTAAGCCCCACATTGGGCTCAGAGCTTACTTTAGAAAAAAAGAAAGAGAGAGAGATCAGATTTGTAATTACAGGTGGGGGCAAGAGTGAGGAGGAATTGAAGAAAGGTGGTCAAAATGTACAAACTTCCAGTTATAAGATAAATAAGTACTAGGGACAGAATGTAACAGCGTGGTGACAATGGTTAGCACCGCTGTGTGATAGAAAAATTCTTAAGGGAGTAAATCCTATGAGTTCTCATCACAAGGAGGATTTTTTCCTCTTATTCATTCTTTTTTTTTTAAGATTTTATTTATTTGACAGAGAGAGGTCACAAGTAGGCAGAGAGGCAGGCAGAGAGAGAGAAGGAAGCAGGCTCCCTGCTGAGCAGAGAGCCCGATGCGGGACTCGATCCCAGGACCCCGAGATCATGACCCGGGCCGAAGGCAGCGGCTCAACCCACTGAGCCACCCAGGTGCCCCCTTTTATTCATTCTTTAAGATTCTTTTTTTATTTTTAAGTAATCTCTATACCCAATACGGCGCTCAAACTTACAATGCCACGATCAAGAGTCGCACACTCTACCGACTGAGCCAGCCAGGCTCCCCTCTTTTCCTTTTATTGTGACTGTGAAAAGATGGATCCTAGCTCAACCTATTGTGGCACTCATTTCACAACATGTGTAGATGAAGCCATCACGCCCTATGCCCTAAACTTATACAGTCAATTATTTTTTCTTTATTCGTTTTTATTTTTTAAAGTAAGCTCTACACCTGAGGTGCCTGGGTGGCTCAGTCGGTTGGGTATCTGACTCTTGATTTCAGCTCACATTGTGATCTCGGGGTCATGGGATCGAGCCCCACATTGGGCTCAGCATGGAGTCAGCTTGTCCCTCTCCCTCTACTCCTTACCCCTCCTCAAATAAATAATAAATCAATAATATCTTCTAAAAACAAGAAAGAAATAAAGAAAGTAAGCTCTATGTCCAACATAGGCCTCGACCTGGAGATCAAGAGTTGGAGATCAAGAGTTCTGTGCTCTAGTGACAGAGCCAGTCAGGGGCTCCAATGATTTTTTCAATAAAACTGGAAAAAAAGATTCATTCAACACAACTAAGTAAATGGGTAATAATGATTTCTTTTCCTCCCTCAAAGCCTGCACAAAGAGGTTTTCTTCCTTGTCTACATGGTTTACGTCCTCAAGTTCTTGTGCGAGACTGGGTAACAATGTTGTCTCTATTCAACTTAACTCGATATATTCCGGAAATCAAGTGTCACCCCAGAGGACTTTCTTATCAAGGCTTTCCAGATACATTCTATGATTGCAGAATCAGACCTAAATTCCAGCTTGTAGATTCCTCTTCTAGAATCTCTTAAGCAAACCTTTGTCCTTTTGTAATATTTTCCTTCAAACCCTCACAGTGACCTTTGTTCCCTGAAGTGATTGCAGGGGATTTCGGGCTGAACTGTGAAAACACTGAGATTTTAGGAGTGGAGGGTCATGTAGAAACACCAGTGGAACACAGAGCGTGCCATTCATTTGTCCATTATTTAAACAATATTTATTAAGTATCTACTATATATCCAACAGTAAAAAGGAATTTTATTTTGCTGAGTTGTTCTTTAAAAAAAAAGAAGAAGGGGCGCCTGGGTGGCTCAGTGGGTTAAGCCTCTGCCTTCAGCTCAGGTCATGATCTCAGGGTCCTGGGATCGAGCCCCGCATGGTCTCTCTGCTCAGCAGTGAGCCTGCTTCCTCCTCTCTCTGCCTGCCCTTCTGCCTACTTGTGATCTCTCTGTCAAATAAATAAATAAAATCTTTAAAAAAAAAGAAGAAGAAGAAGAAAAGAAGGCAACTCTTATGTATTAGGCACTGTTCTAGGTGCTGGGGATTCATTGATGAGCCAAACCTAACACCAACCCAACCCTCAAGGAGATCTTATCCAGTGCAAGAGGTAGGTCTTAATTAAGTAAGTCACAATGCATGACTGATTATAACCAGAATAACATAAAGAGGCCTTCACAGCCCTCTCAGCTCTTCTCTGGCATATGGACCAGAGTGCCTGGGATGTGAGATGATTCTTCTTGTCTCTACTTTCTCCCTACAATAGAATTATACATCTGCATCCTTTGCTGTGCAATGTCGCAGCACACCACACCCGGTAGTGTAAGTGGAATACATTTCCCTATTCCATTGACTTTGACCTTGGTCCTATGTCTTATCTTGACCACGGACTCCATTTGGCCCGAATTCAATGTTCTGAGCCCAGGCTGTAAGAGGTGTTGTATTTTTGTATTTTGGCTTTTGTGTTCTTGCATTTGGGCTTCCTTCTTGCAAAAGAGCAAGACTGGTCGTAAGTATCTGAGACGTGTGGGGCGGCTTCTGCAGCAAAAGCAGACAGCCCATCAGTTCATGAATATTTATTGAGAACCTACTATAGGCCAGGCACTGGGCTAGGACCCGGGATTAAGGGGTTAGCAAAACCTGACCATGTTCTTATGACAATCACACACTACCTCTTCCTTTTGTTTGGCTGACATATTATTTTTTTCCTCATTCTTTCTGTTTCTTTCCTCATTAAAGTGAAGCCAGCACAATGGACCAAGGACATGCCTGAGATCTCCATGTTGTTTGGTCTGGTCTTGAGTTTCCCCCTCCTGCCAGTCCCCCAAGATTTTTTTTAGCCTTTCTTGGGGCTCCTAGAACCGAGATATCACCATCAAATTTTCATTTCCAATGGCACGGAAAATCTGTCTCCTTTGGAAATGAAGGGTTTCCTTGCAAGTGTCCAAGAGCCAAAAAAGATTGGAAACTACCCATATTTTAAAATTACTTTCCAGTAACTGAGTGCTTTCAAGATGTTTCGTAAATGGAAGCAGAGTGTGCCTATGGCCTGGCTGTTGTCCAGCTGATTACAAGCATGCAAGGTAGAAGCCTTCCCACCTTTGTTCTGTGAGCAGAAGACTTTTCATTGCTCCCCAGCTTTGAAAGAACTGATAGGGTCTCTGCTTGAAAGATACAAACTCGTTCAAAAGTTACAGCAGGGGCGCCTTGGGTCGGGGCGGGGCGCGCAGTTAGTTAAGCATCTGACTCTTGGTTTCGGCTCGGGTCGGCTCTTGGGCGGATCGTGGGATCGAGCCCCATGTCAGGCTCTGCACTCAGCGCGGAGTCTCCTTGTCACTCTCCCTCTGCTCCTCCCCCCGCTTGTTACTGCTCTCTCTCTAAAAATAAATGAGAATATTTTTTAAAAGTTACAGCAAAAAGGGGCACCTGGGTGGCTCAGTTGGTTAAGTGACTGCCTTCGGCTCAGGTCATGACCCCAGGGTCCTGGGATCCAGCCCTGCATCAGGCTCCCTGCTCAGTGGGGAGCCTGCTTCCCCGTCTCCCTCTGCCTGCTGCCCTGCCTACTTGTGATCTCTCTCTCTCTCTCTCTGTCAAATAAATAAATAAAACCTTAAAAAAAAAGAAATGGGGTATTAGTTTCAGACCTGGTTCGAATCTCAACCCTTCCACTTAATAACCAGGTGATGTTGTGTAAGCTGCGTAACTTCTCTGAGCGTCGGTTTCCTGATCCCAACCTAGATGGAACCTCTCTTGAAGTACTATTTTTAGGATTGAGATAATGCTCACCCTGGTGTCTGACCCTTGGTAAGTGCTCAGTGATTGGTAACTGTCTCTGCTGAGAATTCATATATGTTGTCTGTGGTCAGAGAGATCTAAGGGGCATGGCCAGGATTTGCAACCACATCTTCTATTTTAAGCTTTGAAATTGAGAAATCATTCCAAAATTAGAGAAAAGTTGCAAAGATAAGAATGGTACAGAAAACTCCTATTACTATCTTTACAGCTCATTGGTACCTGCTCTTTTTCTGTGTTTGTACTCTTCTTCTTTTCTGACCAATTTGAGAAGTTACGTAATGTATGACCTATTACCCCTAAATATTTCAGTGTTTATTTCATAATTTAAGGATATTCTCGGAGGGCCTGGATGGCACTGTCAGTTAAGCTTCCCACTCTTGGTTTCAGCTCAGGTCATGATCTCATTCTCGATCACGATCTCGATCTCGATCTCGATTATGAGATCGAGCCCCGAGTCCAGCTCCGTACTTTGCTCAGAGTCTGCTTGATGAGATTCCTTCTCCCTTTCCCTCTCCCGCCCCGCACATGCTCTCTCATTCTCAAATAAATACATAAATATTTTTTTTAAAAAAAGAATGGGGATATTCTTTTTCTTGACCACAGTAGCCAACTTCATTGAATTTAATATCGATACAATTTTATGTAACCTGTCATCATGTTCCGATTTTGTCAACTGACCCGATGGTGTTTTTTATAATGTTACCCACCCTCCCCTACAGGCTCCAGTCTAGGATCAGGTACGCATTTAATGGTGTTGTCTCTTCAATCTCCTTTAATCTGGAAACACTTCCACAGGCTTTGCTCTTATGACATTGACATTTTTTAAAGGTTTTTTTTTTAATCATTTAAATAATCTCTACCCCCTACGCAGGGCTCAAACCCATGACCCTGAGATCAGGAATCGCATGGTCTACCAACTGGGCCAACCAGGCGCCACACGACACGGGCATTTTTGAAGAATACCATCCTCATGCCCCTCTTCCCCCCGCCTCCTTCAACAGAACATTCCTTATTTGGGGTTTGGTTGAAGTTTCTTCACCATTAATTCAGGTGATGTGGTCCCGGCTGGAATCTAATGATAGCGATGCTGGGTCCTACTTGGGGGTCTCAGGTCTGGAGACGCGTGGCCATCTGCACCACACAGGTGGTGGTAATTTTGATCACTCGGGGAAGGTGTTGTTCCATTTCTTCCCTGTATAATTATTGTTTTACTGTGCAGTGAACAAGCGCTTTGTGGGGTAATGCTTTAAGACCATGCAAATATCCTACTCCTAATCGAAAGCCATTGATGGCCCTTGTCTGATATTTAATGTGCTGGTTACAAAATGCTGATTTTCCAACTCCCACACGCCTTCGCTTCACCAGCTGCATTCACAGTAAATGAGAGCCCTCCCTCCTAGTCTATTTTGTTTAGTTAGTTATTCAGTTCCTTTTCTTATTGGTACAGACTCATGGCGTTCTATTTTTCCAATGTTTCATAATTTATTACTGTACAGAATTATTTTGATTCTCAGTTTGTCACAGATTTGGCCGATGGCCCTGTCAAGCTGGTTCCTGTCCTTGTGGCATACCCCAGTCATTTATTTTGAGCACTTCCTTAATTTCTGGCATAACAGTGTGTTCCTGGCTTATCTTGTGCCTACCTTGCCCAGTCCCGGAATCAGCCATTTCTCCAAGGAGCTCTGTGAGTTCAGTTTGTGACTCTTTCTTTTCTTTTTCTTTCTTTCTTATTTATTTATTTGACAGACAGAGATCACAGGTAGGCAGAGAGGCAGGCAGAGAGAGAGGAAGGGAAGCAGGCTCACTGCTGAGCAGAAAGCCGATGTGGGGCTCGATCCCAGGACCCTGGGATCATGACCTGAGCCAAAGGCAGAAGCTTTAACCCACTGAGGCACCCAGGAGACCCCTTTTTATTTATTTATTTTTTAAAATATTTTATTTCTTCAGCTGAGAGAGAGAGAACGAAGAGAGAAAACGCACAAGCAGGGTGAGAGACAGAAGGAGAGGGAGAAGCTGGCTTTCCACTGAGCAGAGAGCCCTTCACAGGGCTCAATCCCAGGACCCCGGGATCATGACCCGAGCTGAAGGCAGAGGCTTAACTGACTGAGCCACCCAGGCATCCCCATTTATGGCTCTTTCTATCACACCACAATGGGGTCCGCCCTGCCAACACCAAGACAATGTTTGTGAGATTTTTATGGGAAGGTGCCTTTCAAGGGACCAAGATAATTTCTGGGGAGTGACGGAAGGCAAGTTTGATTAGAAAGTTGTCTAGAGAGCTGAGATTTCTTGTGGTAAGCAAAGGGAAATCACTGAAAGTTCCTGATCAGAATTCTCAATTGGAAATCCCAGGAAGAAAAATGTGAAGGGCTGGTTTGGTGAAGATCGACATTTTTGGCTGGGGTTAGACTGTTTGGACATGGCATTGTCAATCAAGTATATTCTTTTTTTCTCCCCCCTCCCAAGAGTTTTATTTTCTACCCCCCTCAAGAGCCCCATTGTGGGGCTCCAACTCACAACCCTAAGATTGAGAGACGCATGCTGCCCTGACTGAGCCAGCCAAGTGCCCTGACAATCAGGTATGTTCTTGGTTTCCTCAAATGGAATAAAAAGAACATTCTGCAAAACATCACTCTCATAATTTCGTGGTGTAATCTAGCAGCAAAACAGCTAAAATAAAGGAAACCAACAGAAATCCCTGTTTTGTTTTTGTCTGTGTAACATCACTGAATCACTTTTTTTGCGCGGTGGGTGGGATGTTGCGAGGGGGGTCAGGACTAAATGCAAAAAATACAGGCAACTGTTTGGAGTCTCATCTCCTTTCTCTGGCTACCCTCTAGTGGACATGAACTGAAATGATACAATGGCTTGAAGACTAAACCACCAGCTAGGTGAGCTGGGTGCTGTGATCACCAGCTAGACCTGCAAGGACTTGAAGTACCATTGTGTCCAATACCTTCTTTTGCAGATAGGGAAACTGAGGTCTGGGAGGGAGAAAGCTACTTGCTCAGTCATAAAGCTAATGACAGAGTCAGAATATACTCTCTTTCCTGGTATCCACCATCATTTTAAGGAAATCCTTGAAACTCTTCTGTTTAAAAAACAAAACAAAATGCAACTTAGTCCAGTTGAAAGCAGAACTGATTTAAATGTTGTAGTACTTTGTGAGCACCTGGGTGGCTCAGTGGGTTAAAGCCTCTGCTTTCAGCTCAGGTCATGATCCCAGGGTCCTGGGATCGAGCCCCACATCAGGCTCTCTGCTTAGCAGGGAGCCTGCTTTCCTTTCTCTCTCTCTGCCTGCCTTTCTGCCTACTTGTGATCTCTGTCTGTCAAATAAATTTTTTAAAAAATTTTTAAAAAATAAAATAAATGTTTTAGTACTTTGTCATCCAATATATCTTTTTCAGAAATCCCATTTGACTTATTTTATTTGTTTTAAGTAGGCTCCATGCCCAGCACGGGGCTTGAACTCACGACCCTGAGATCAAGACCTGAGCTAAAATCAAGGGTTGGACTCTTAACCGAGTGAGCCACCCAGGCGCCCCCAGAAATTTAGTTTTAGGAATGGAGGAGCAATTACTAGTTATTCCAAAATACCATATATCCCATCCCATTCCAATTTTTTTCTTTTTTAATAACAGCTTTATTAAGATATATTTCGTACATCATAAGATTCATACCATAATAATTTGATAGCTATCACTATTTCTTTAACAAACACATAGACAAGTTTCTTTAACAGTTGAAAACCATTGGTTCTCTTGTTCTCCTTGAATATATACAGTAGTCCCCCTCATCTGTGTTTCGGTTACCTGCGGTCGACACTGTCCAGAAGCAGATGTTGCTCTATCTGACACGTTGTCAGAAGGTCACTAGGAGCCTAACATTACATCACCATGCTGACGTCATTCCCACCTCTGTGTCTCATCACGTAGGCATTTTCTCATCTCTCCTCATCACATGAAGGGGGAGTACGGTAAGATAGGTTGAGAGAGGCCGCATGCGCATAACTTTTATTACAGTTTATTGCTATAATTATGTAGTTCATTAATTATTATTCTTAATCTTTTACTGAGACTTATTAATAAATTATACTTCATCAAAGGTATGTTTGTATAGGAAAAAATAGTGTATATACTGGGTTCATTACTATCTGCGTTATCAGGCATCCAGTGCGGACCTTGGGACATATCCCCCATGGATAAGGGGGGATGGACTGTGCTTCCTTTCCCTTCCTCTTTATATCCTAATGCCATGTATCTTTATTCTTGAAAGCGTTTATATTGATCATCCCATCATACTTCCGTGCAGCACAGATACACACGTTAAACTTGTATTTTTCATTTCCTGTGACCATAGTGCTCTAAATGTTTAACACCTCTCTTGAAGCGAGTTAGTCTTACAGTTTTGTTGCCGCACACTTGGACAGTTTTAACCAGTAATTATTAAACATAAGAAGTACATTTTTTTTAAAGATTTTACTTATTTACTTGAGAGAGAGACAGGCAGAGGGAGAGGGAGAAGCAGGCTCCCCGCTGAGCAGGGAGACCGACTCAGGGATGGATCCCAGGACTCTCGGATCAGGACCTGAGCGGAAGGTAGATGTTTAACCCTCTGAGCCACCCAGGCCCCCTGAGAAGTAAATTTTTATTGGAAGTACGGCACTAAATGAGGTGTATGGGACTATATTTAAATTCGTTCATATTTCTGTTCATATTTTACTCTTCTTTAAATTTTTAAGATTTTATCTATTTACTTGAAAGAGAACACACAAGCACCGGGAGGGGCTGAGGGGGCAGAGGGAGCTGAAGAAGCAGACTCCGGGCTGAGCAGAGAGCCCGATGCGAGACTCCATCCCAGGACCCCGGTATCATGACCTGAGCCGAAGGCAGATGCTCAACCGGCTGAGCCACCCAGGCACCCCTGCCCACAGGATCACTTTTTCTTACTGCTAAAAGGAGACGGGGTTCAGCCTCAATTTTATTCCTATTTTTCTTTCCTTTTATAGATACAAGCATTGAGGAACCTTATTCACAATTTTCAGTAGGTGACAATTTTGCTAGAGCTATGCCACTCAGTTCTTTGAACCCTTTCCAAGTATATATAAAGAACGCAGTGATCTATTATTAAAGCTAGTTTTGCAAAGGAAGCTCCACACCCCACATGGGCTTGAACTCACAGCCCCGAGATCAAGAGTCTCAGGCCCTACCGACTGAGCCCGGTGGGACTGAGCCCCAGATGGGGTATTCCTTCAATTTTCCATGGGCAAAGCATCAGAAACCACGAGACTGGCCCCCGGCACCAGTATTTGGAATCGTCCCTCTGTTTGTCTGTAGGGAGCTTTTTCTGCCCTGGGGCCAGTCCCTGCAGTAAGTCTTGGGTTGGAGGAGAAGCAGGATTTTCTCTTGTCTGTCAAGGGGAGAGACAGGTGCTCCGGAAAGGAGAGTCTCCATGCTGCCTCTTCCTCAGACAGAGGGATTTTAGGAACTCTGAGAACCTACGGAAGTGGAGGCATGTGTCCTTCCCAGCAGCTGCAACCCAGGAGTTCCAAGATTTTACGGCTCTCTGGAATGGCTTGGCGAGTTTGTAAAGAAGCAGATTCTGGGGCTGGTTCCTTGTGATGCTGAATTGGGAGCCGCTCCCACCCGCCCGACCGCTGCCTTCCCAAACGGTGCGGTGCGTGTTGTCTGGGCTTGACCCTCAGGATAGCCTGGGCTACAGTTCAAGAGGCAGAGGACAATTTGCTCATGGGCTGCAGGCATGCACAGATACCCAACCACTTGGGGCCTTTTTCGCTTAGTTCAGGGTCAAGGGCAGGGCTCTGAACGAGGCTCAGGTAGCTGCCTAGTGGGCTCCATGAGGGCCACGTTAAGTCCCAGGGGAGTGAACAAACCAACAGCAATTCATGCATGCTGGCCGATGGCAAAATCCTTCCCTAAACAGCTTGTCCTCCACCCTCCCCACACCCTGCCCTTTGGACACCCTACTCTTTGGTCGCCAGGCAGGTGGCAGCTTCTCGGAGGTTAGTAGGTTGTGTTTCTTTCGGGAACGCTGGTGTCAGCTTGCGGTGCCTGTGAGAGCCAGTCATTAAAGCTGCAAGCCATTTGTTCAAGAGTCCTAGTTACCACTTACATTGCAAAAAGGAAAAAGAAAAAAGAAAATTTAATTGCAGCAAAATAAAAATATAATAAAGACGAAGGTAAAAAATTATATTCAGGACATGTCCCTTCCTAATTTTTTCCTCACTTTTTGCTCTCACTTGCGATCTTGTGATTATTTCCATCTATCACCTCTGTATGGTGGAAATGCCACAGAAAAGCGCTCTGCCCTGTGCCTCTGCTCCTTGCGCATTAGAGTTGGGTCGCTGGTAGACAGAAATGGGCTCCAGTGAGCGTATTTACACAACAAAAATGGCATATGCTGTGAATCTGCGCTTGCTTTTAGAGTGCCATCCATTCAAGCCCTTCTCTGCATGCCCACTGCTGGTTGTTGGCCTTGGGCAAATCGGTGGCCTTGCCTTTCTGCCCCTTAACCTTTACCAAATTGAGTTAGTTCCTTGAACTTCCATTCCTAGCTCAGGGTTTTTTAAACTTGAGGGTCCAATCTTCTAGAAACTTTTCCAAAATAGATTCCTGACCCTCCTCCCCCCTCCCCCCATTTCTGACTCAGTGTGACCCAGGAGTCTGTATGTTTAACAAGCCCCCAGGTGCCTCCGAGGAGAGGAAGGTGAACCAACCAGACAGACCACAATTTGAGAACATCAGAGCAACGGGAGAGGAACTGGAAAAAGGAGAAACAAAATGTGCTGTTCTTGACATGAATGCATGAGGGCAAAAAGCTTTCATGTACTTGTTTATATTTTATAAGCTTAAAATAAACCCTTTCTCTAATGGAGATGCATGAGAGCTTAGCTGACCCAACTCTGCCTCTAATGGTTTATTCCTTTCATTTAGTGAATGCTCATGTCAAGGCAAAAATCGAATCAAAGTAGTCCCATGTAATTTCCAATCGCTCTTCTATTATTCCAACCTTTCTACATTGTACTGTGCAACGCAGCAGACACAATTCAGATGGAACATTTGTGGAGCACCTCATGCTTATAAGGCCTCGGGATCAATTGTCATATGCACCTATGGGTCAGTCCGTAATAATTAACAAGGAAGAGGAATGATTCACTTGTTTTAGTGTTTATTTCAACTTGATTCCCAGAGGGTTTTAAGGCTTTCCACCACCTTCCAGTCCCATTGCCCACTGTGTCTGTCTCCGCTGGTGCAGCCTCGGCAGTCTGCACCCCACGGGCTCATAGTTTGGGGTTCACTCTTACCACACACAGAGTTCATTAAGACCAAGTGTACCTTTCTTTTTTGCCTCATCCAAAACTCACCTTTCTGAAGACTCTCCTGATTATGGACTCTGACCTACCTAAGTGAGATTCGATTTAAGTTCTCTGTGGCCATTATTTTAATTACTCATAGCCAACATTTTAAGAAAATCAGTTTCGTTCTGGTTCTGCTTTTAGTAAAGCACTGTTTTGCTAAACACTTTATTTTGTAAATAACAGGTCAGTTTCGCGCTTCAATAAAATAGATGTGAAATTTGTTTTGGGGTTCAGTTCATTCCTGTATTTTTTGGCTCCTTCTGTTGGGTTTGGTCCCAGGAGAAGCAAAGTACTGCCATTTGCTGTGATATTCCTCCCCACACCCCTCGCCAACTGGGGCTGGTGAAAATCTAAGCTCTTGTTCTTCTAGAAATTTGAAGTCATGCTTTTGGTTTTCTCATCCAGATAATGAATACTGTACACTAATGCTGAGTACCAGGTGGGGAGGCAATATTCATTGATCCTGCTGATGCACGTGTTTGTGGAAAAAACATTAGGGAAAATGTTTCTCAGTATACTGATGTGAAGCACGACCAGTTGTAAATAGAAATTCGAGGGCTAGGGTGCCTGGGTGGCTCAGTGGGTTAAAGCCTCTGCCTTCGGCTCAGGTTATGATCCCAGGGCCCTGGGATCGAGCCCCGCATCGGGCTCTCTCTGCTCAGCAGGAAGCCTGCTTCCTCCTCTCTCTCTGCCTGCCTCTCCACCTGCTTGTAATCTCTGTCAAATGAATAAATAAAATCTTTTTAAAAAATTGTTAAAAAAAAAAAAAGGAAATTCAAGGGTTAGAACCCAGGTCACTGATTATGTCAATCTGGTGCCACAGATCAGAAGAACATTAATGACATTAAGAACAAAAACAACTAAATAAACAAAAAGCAGAACCAGACCCTGATGGCTGGCTGAGGGGAGCGCTGGGTAAGGTGGGTGAGAGGGAGCGGGAGATTCACGTTTCCAGTTACCAAATGAACAAGTCGCAGGAATAAAAGGCACAGCATAAGGAGTAAAGTCCGTGATGCTGTCATAGTGAGCAATGGGACAGATGGGAGCTACGCTTGTGGGGAGCGGAGCATAAGCTATAAACTTGTCAAATCACTAAGTTGTACTCCTGAAACTAATGTAACGTTATGTGTCAACTGTATTAAAAAAAAAAAAAAAAGACGTTACTAGCACAAAGCCTGACCTGTCCTGGCAGCTGGGTGAGATGGGGTGATGGGGTTGGTCCAGTTGGGGTTCCTAGTTGCTCTGGGTCTAGCACAGCCAGCCCCAGAAACAATTCCTATTTCCCCTATCTGTTTCCCTTTCTTTCATCTTTTTAAAAAAGATTTTTATTTATTTGCCAGAAAGAGAGAGATCAAGAGAGCACAAGCAGGGGGAACAGCAGAGGGAGAGGGAGAAGCAGGCTCCCCGCTGAGCTGAGCAGGGAGCCTGATGTGGGGCTTGATGACAGAGCTGAAGACAGATGCTTAACTGACTGAGTCACCCAGACAACCCCCTCTGCTTCCCTTTCTTCCAACATTTTTTCAATGCCCTATCTTTCTAATTAGAAATTCTGACAAAGATATTTATGTCTATATCTCTCATTGTTACTCATAGTAATAAAATACAGGTACATCCTGAATGTTTAATAGATGCTTAAACAGTGTCCATATGATAGAACATTTATACGCCATAAAAAATAGGGAAACTGCCCATATGTAGCATATTATTCAAATTACCTTGTATAACTGTATATGCTTTTAAAAATATATATGCATAAGATTAAATACACTAAAATATTAGTACTGGTTATCTCTGAATTACAATATTCCAGGTAATTATTTATTTATACTGTTTGGCATATGCCAGGTTTTCTGTGATGAGCAAGTATTAAAGTGAAATAAATAAAATCTTAAGTTGAAAAAGATTTCTTATGAATTTGTGTCAGCTTATGCATCTGTTATGCCAGCAACCAAATCATCAAATTTTTAAGCCTTGCTACTAGTCCCAATCAGCAATCAGCATATAGAACTCAACTCTGGTCCCACAAATGCTGCCCCAAGGGTAATATTTTGCATGTACATAATCCTTAAATCATGGCTTTTTTAAAAAAATTAAAAATTTAAATTTAAAAAATTTTAAAAATAAAAAAAATTTTTAAATTTTTTAAAAATTTAAAAAAAATTTATGATTTAAAAATCATAGATTTTCACCAAATCTTCTTAAGATTTAGGTTTCTCATGAAACTGAAACTTGACTATACATGTCACGGATCTTCACGTTTATGTCCTTGCATTAATCTGAAAAGGCTTTATTACCAATTCTAATAGTGGGAAAGCTTTCTATTTTTTTTTAAAGATTTTATTTATTTATTTGACAGACAGAGATCACAAGTAGGCAGAGAGGCAGGCAGAGAGAGGGAGGAAAGCAGGCTCCCTGCTGAGCAGAGAGCCCGATGTGGGGCTCGATCCCAGGATCCTGAGATCATGACCTGAGCTGAAGGAAGACCCACTGAGCCACCCAGGTGCCCCAGGAAAGCTTTCTATTAATGAAGGGTGTTCTGACTGTGACTTTGGAGGGAAAGGGCCGTACCTTATTATCTTTCTGCCCTTTACAGTACTTAATATAGTAGGAACTCAGAAAACATGCAATAAAATGACTGAAATCATATATTGTAACTCTTTCATGAGTATCTAAGATCCAAAGCATTCATATTACACATGGTTCAAGGCAACCTAGGTGATTATCTGAAAAAAATTTTTTTAAAAGATTTTATTTATTTATTTGACAGAGAGAGATCACAAGCAGACGGAGAGGCAGGCAGAGAGGGAGATAGAGGGAAGCAGGCTCCCTGCTGAGCAGAGAGCCCGACACGGGACTCCATCCCAGGACCCCGAGATCATGACCTGAGCCGAAGGTAGTGGCTTAACCCACTGAGCCACCCAGGTGCCCTGAAAATTTTTTGCTTTGAAATTTTTCTTGTCTTGTTTTAGCCTTGACTAAGCTGCTTCAAACTTGGTTCACACGGAGTTTTGAAATTCTGATGAGCTCTTCAGAAGTATATCAAAAATATATTTTGTCAGAGAAACTAGGGTTACTTTTCCCATTAAATACCAAAAGTTTTTGCAGAAATTGCTAAGTGGATCTTCAAATTCACGTGGAAATGCGAGTGACCCAGAACAGCTAAAACAATTTTTTAAAAGATTTTATTTATTTATTTGACAGACAGAGATCACAAGCAGGCAGAGAGGCAGGCAGAGAGAGAGGAAGGGAAGCAGGCTCCCTGCGAGTGCCCGATGCGGGGCTTGATCCCAGGACCCTGGGATCATGACCTGAGCTGAAGGCAGAGGCTTTAACCCACTGAGCCACCCAGGCACCCCAGCTAAAACAATTTTGAAAATGAGAAACAAAGATGGAAGACTCATAGTTCCCAGTTCAAAAGTTATTACCCAGGTGGAGTAATTAAGACAATTTGGCACTGGAATATGGATGGGCATATAGATCAATGGAACAGAATTGCGACTCCGAAATAAAAACTAAAATAAAAAAAATAAAAACTCAAAACAGATCATAGACCTAAATGTAAGAAATAAAACCATAAGACTTTTATTAAAAAACAAAACAACTTAGGAACAAATTCTAATTGAATTTGGCAGTGGTTTCCTAGATATGACATCAAAAGCAAAAATGACAAAAGAAAAAAATCAATATATGAAAATTAGAAAGACTTGTGCTTCGAAGGGCACATCATGGTCAATATATTTTCAAATCATGTAGCTGATAAGGGATTTGTACCCAGAATACATAAAGTACTCTTACAAGTCAGTAACAAAAAGAAAAATAACTCAGTTTAAAAATAGACAAAAGATTTAAATAGACATTTTCCCCAAGACGTACAAATGCTGAGCAAGCACATGAAAAGATGCACCTGGGTGGCTCAGTGGGTTAAGCCTCAGCGGGTTAAGATCGGGTCATGATCTTAGGGTCCTGGGATCGAGACCCGCATCAGGCTCTCTGCTCAGCGGGGAGCCTGTTTCCCTCTCTCTCTCTGCCTGCCTCTCTGCCTACTTATGATCTCTCTCTGTTAAATAAATAAAATCTTTAAAAAAAAAAAAGAAATGCAGATCAAGACCGTAATGAAAATAGATTTCACTTCCACAAAGATAACTGTAATTTTAAAAATGGACTATTTGGGTAAATTGGAAGGGGAGGTGAACCATGAGAGACTATGGACTCTGAAAAACAATCTGAGGGGTTTGAAGTGGCGGGGGGGTGGGAGGTTGGGGTACCAGGTGGTGGGTATTATAGAGGGCACGGCTTGCATGGAGCACTGGGTGTGGTGAAAAAATAATGAATACTGTTTTTCTGAAAATAAATAAATTGAGAAAAAAATGGACTATAACCAGTTGTTGATGAGAATGTGAGGAAACTGGACCCCTGACACACTGCTAGTGGGAGGGCAAAATGGTGCAGCCACTGGAGAAAACAGCTTGGCAGTTCCTCAAAAACTAAATAAAAAGTTACCACGTTACTCAACAATTCTATTCCTAGGTTTATACCTAAGAGAATTGAAAACAAGTGCTCAGGGAGTGCCTTTGACTCCTTCGACTCAGGTCCTGATCCCAGGACCCAGGGATGGAGCCCGCATCTGGCTTTCTCCTCAGCAGGAAGCCTGCTTTTCCTTCTCCCACTCCCCCTGCTTGTGTTCCCTCTCTTGCTATGTCTCTCTCTGCCAAATAAATAAATAAAATCTTAAAAAAAAAGAAAAAGAAAACAAATGTCCACACAAAAAGATGTACACCAAAGTTCAAAACATTATTACTCATAGTAGCCAAAGACGGGAAATAAGACAAAGGTACAATGGGGTATTATTTAGACATGAAATGGAATACATATATATGATACGACATGGATGAAAATATTAACTAAAAAAAGCCAGAGACAAAAGAACACATATTTAATGATTCCATTTGTACGAAATGTCCACAATAAGCAAATCCACGGAGACAGTAGACTAGTGGGGCTGGGACTGGGTGCATGGAACTGGGAAGTGGGAAGTGATTGCTTTGGGCACAAGATTTCTTCTTGGGGTGATGAAAATATTATAAACTTGGTGGTGATGTTTGCACATCACTACATGGGTGAATTTTATGGCATGTGAATTTTATATCAATAAAGATGTTTAAAAGTGCACGAGAAGGAATGACTTTGAATTTTAAGACATTTGTTTTAGTATCTGTGATTGTGTAAACACTACGCACACACACACACATACACACACACATCCTTCAAACATGCAGGGGTTGGGGGGCTGCACCCCCATGCAGTCAAAAATCCACTTATAACTTTTTTTTAAAGATTTTATTTATTTGACAGAGAGAGATCACAAGTAGATGGAGAGGCAGGCAGAGAGAGAGAGAGAGAGAAGCAGGCTCCCTGCTGAGCAGAGAGCCCGATGCGGGACCCGATCCCAGGACTCTGAGGTCATGACCTGAGCTGAAGGCAGCGGCCCAACCCACTGAGCCACCCAGGCGCCCAAAAATCCACTTATAACTTTTGACTTCCCAAGAACTTCACTACTAATAGCTTACTCTTGGCTGGAAGCTTACTAATAACATAAATAGTTGATTAACACATATTTTCTGTGTTACATGTATTATATACCGTATTGTTACAATGAAGTAAGTGAGGAAAAAAATATTAAGAAAATCATAAGGAAAATACATTTACAGAACTGTATTTACTGGGAAAAAAAATCTGCTTATAGGGGCGCCTGGCTGGCTTGGTGGGTAGAGTATGTGACCCTCGAACTCAGGGTTGTGAGTTTAAGCCCTACACAGGGTGTAGAGATTGACATAAAAAAACAAAACAAAAAACCTTTCAAGGAAAAAATCTGCTTATAAGTGGACCTACACAGTTCAAACTTGTGTTCCCATGTTGTTCAAGGGCCAACTGTATGTGTGTGTATATACAAAATGTGTATTATGTATGTGTGTATAGATAATAATGTACATGTGTATATATAAATATGTGTATATATAAATTTATAAGCCTTGACATTCTATTTTACAGTCACTTTCATATTTGAGATTTCTGTTTTAGAGGGATTTCATGTATAACTCTGAGCTCGGAGGCTGAGTCATTAGTAGTTTTTTTAAAATATTTTATTTATTTATTTTAGAGAGAGAGTGAGAGCATGAGAGGGGAGAAGGTCAGAGGGAGAAGCAGGCTTCCCTGGCTGGGAGCCCGATGTGGGACTCGATCCCAGGACTCCAGGATCATGACCTGAGCCGAAGGCAGCCGCCTTAACCCACTGAGCCACCCAGGCGCCCAGTCATTAGTATTTTTAATTTCCCGGTTTCCTCTTCTTAGTACAGTTTTGTCAATTTTTAGGTTCATTTTAAATAAAATGACCGTCAGGGCAGTGTCATGAACGGATTTATGTTGCCCCCAAGTTCCTATGTTGAAGCCCTAATCCCTAAAACCTTGGAATGTGTCTCTGTGATAAGGATAGGGCCTTTAAAGAGGTGATACAGTCAGGCCTTCAGGTGAGGCTTCACCCAATTTGAACTGGTGTCCTTTTAGGAAGTGGAGATCAGGACAGGGAGGCATGAGGGACACGTGTGCACCGAGGGATGACCTGGGAAGAGTAGCCTGAGCGCGGCCATCTGCCAGCCAAGGAGAGAGGCCTCCGAAAAAACCGAAGCTGCCAGCATCTTGATCTTAGACTTCTAACCTCCAGAACTGTGAGAAAACAAGTTTGTGTTGTTGAAGCCACTCAGACTGTGGTATTTTGTTATGACAGAACAAGCAAATGAATGCAGGCAGACTCATCTGCAACTGAGTTATGGGCTGTCAGGCTCGCCTCCAGGAAGATCCACAGTATGAATCCCAACCACCAATGCCCTCAACTTCTACAATGTCCCTTAGAATGGGGCTACTTCAGTGGCTTTTCATCGAGAGAGAGGATTAAGTTATGCGTAACCAAGTCAGAAATGACTTTCTTGGAAAGAATGCCTTTCTTATCTTCTAAAGAATTACTCATTCTTCATGTCACTAAATCATGTGTTCTCAAATGTTTGCTTTTTGACAACTCAGAATCCTGCTTATATATAAGCCAAGTGTAATGAACACCTGCTTGCATGTTGAATTCGAGAAGTGGGTTTCTAGGAAACAGACATTCATATGTAGAGACTTATGTATTCCTTATACATTTTTTAAAAGACTTTATTTTTTTATTTGACAGAGAGAGAGATCACAAGTAGGCAGAGGCAGGCGGTGGGGGTGGGGGAAGCAGACTTCCCACTGAGCAGAGAGCCCAATATGGGGCTCGTTCCCAGGACCCTGAGATCATGACCCGAGCTAAAGGCAGAGGCTTAACCCACTGAGCCACCCAGGTGCCCCATAAATTCTTTTCTTCATGTAAGTTATTTATATACACAAATATATATATATTCCCCTCTCCCTCAATAAATGGGCTGACACTGAGGCAGGAAAATCAGAGATGACCACTTTAATCATGTAAACACAGTCTTAACAGAATTACATTCTTGTTTGTTTCTCCTTTTAGACTCCCTTAAGATCTTGACACAGACTAAGCCCTTGATGTTTGCTGAATGAGTGGAACCTCAGTGCAATAACAGGACAGAACACCAACTACTTCAGAAAAATGCTAAGCATCTGGCAGGAAGAAAATGCTAAGCAAGGCAGG
This sequence comes from Neogale vison, assembly GCF_020171115.1. Taxonomy (NCBI): domain Eukaryota; kingdom Metazoa; phylum Chordata; class Mammalia; order Carnivora; family Mustelidae; genus Neogale; species Neogale vison. Next base: position 30,913,849 of record NC_058105.1, read on the forward strand.
AAGTGGTCTACAAAAAAATGCCACAGCTTACTTATTACATAAGTATGGCTATGTATATCATCAAATCCCAAATGATTTTATAAAGGGACAGATAATTTAATCTAATACTAAAAAGATAATGTGGGTGGAGAGAAAGGTGCTCACCTACATAACTTCAGAAGACAGTGTTGTGATCAGAACCATGACACCAAAGATAAAGGACTATACGTAAAAACTGCACTCCTGTTGGTAAAGTTGTTTCTCATGGGGTATGGGATACCAATTCTGAAACTGCTGAATGTGCTGTGCTGGGATTGAATAAATAAATAAATGGATAGTAAATGGTGGGAGCCAGGTTTCTCACTGTTGGAGGAGGTTACTGATAAGCAAGCAGAAGACACTAGAAAGATCTATGTATTAATGGATTAGTCAGAGACATCAATAAGAACTCATATTTAATTAAATACTGACAGTTACATAGAAATATTTGTAATTTGTATATACAGATATTAGTGTATACACATATGTCCTTGCTCTGCCCGCTGAGAAGGCCCAAGAGAAATATGCCACCACACCTGGTGGCGATGAGCACATCTACCACCCAGATGGTGGTTTCTGATACCCTTCTCCCATAAAAGTAACCAGGGCTCCTTGATTAAATGGCTGGGGCAGGAAACAGATAAGAGGAGCCTGGAGCATCTTGGAGTGACAGAAAGCAAAGAAATGCTCAAAAAAGGCGGGGGGGGGGTTTTTTGTCAACTGGACACAGAAGCTACCTTGAAAGAATTCTTAATTGTTAAGGGCTGGAACAAGTTAAACAACAAAATAATACAGTATTGGTTTATAACTCAAAGCATAAAGTAAATACCCATGAGCCCATGCTAACATCAAGAAAGGGTTGAGTTAATACATGTATAAATGAGACAGAAGAGACCTATCTCCCGCACATGACAATGCCAAATAAGTTGCAGAGCTACTTGCCCCTCGAGGAGGCAGGCCGTAACTCCTCTCCACACTTTGAGTTTGGGTTGTGCTTAGTGATTCATTTCCAAAGAGCAGATTTATAGAAGAAAGAAAACATTAACTCTGGGGGCGTCTGGGTGGCTCAGTGGGTTAAAGCCTCTGCCTTCGGCTCAGGTCATGATCCCAGGGTCCTGGGATCGAGCCCCGCATTGGGCTCTCTGCTCCGTGGAGAGCCTGCTTCCTCCTGTCTCTCTGTCTGCCTCTCTGCCTACTTGTCATCTCTATTAAATAAATAAATAAAATCTTTTTTTTTAAAGATTTTATTTATTTATTTGACAGAGAGAGATCACAAGTAGGCAGAGAGGCAGGCAGAGAGAGAGAGAGAGGAGGAAGCAGGCTCCCTGCTGAGCAGAGAGCCCGATGCGGGACTCGATCCCAGGATCCTGAGATCATGACCTGAGCCGAAGGCAGCGGCTTAACCCACTGAGCCACCCAGGCGCCCTAAATAAATAAAATCTTAAAAAAACATTAACTCTGTAGTGGAGAAGCCTGACAAACACAACTTCAGCCAGGTGCTAAGTCATGTTCATAGTACGTTTCCTTAATGTGATGCAATGAAAAGAGCAATTTACCTCTGTTGTCTTCCTCCCAGTCCATAAACCCAGTCAAATGATGAGAAAAACTAAAGACAAACCCAAATCCAGGGACATTCAACAACATACTTGACAAGTACTTCTTGAAACTGTTGAGGTTATCAAAAGCATGAAAAACCTGAAAAACCATAATGGCTAAGAGGAGCCTGAGGAGACCTGACAACCACAGTAATATCATATCCTGGAAGAGATCCCAGAACAGAAAAAGGACATTAGCTTAAAAGCTACTGAAATCTGAATAAAGCACTCAGTTTAGTAGTAATGTACCAATTGTTGGTTTTTTGATGTGAAAAATGTACCACAGTAACATAAGACATTAACAACAGAGAAAGTGGTATGGGAGATACAGGAACTCTTTGCAAACTTTCCTGAAAATCTTATAAACTATTTTTTTTAAGATTTCATTTATTTATTTGACAGAGATGACAAGTCAGCAGAGAGGCAGGCAGAGAGAGAGAGAGGAGGAAGCAGGCTCCCTGCTGAGCAGAGAGCCTGATGTGGGGCTCGATCCCAGGACCCTGAGATCATGACCTGAGCCGAAGGCAGAGGCTTTAACCCGCTGCTATTTCTCTTTTAAAAAAGATTTATTTATTTGAAGGTGGGGAGAAGGCGCAGAGAGAGAATCTCCAGCAGACTCCACTCTGAGTGCAGCAAAGCCCAGTGCAGGGATCGATCCCACGACCCCAAGGATCAAGACCTGAGCCAAAATCAAGTCACGTGCTTAACCAACCGAGCCACCCAGGCGCCCCTTAATATCTCAAATAAAAATGTTTATTTAAACTAAGAAAACATCATATGACTAAATGCAATATGGTATTCTGTATTGGATCTTAGAACTGAAACAGGACACTAGAGGAAAAAAACTGGTGCAGTTTGAAGAGTCTGGACTTTACTTAACAGTAGTGTACCAGGTTGGTTTCTTCGTGTTGACTAACGCCCCATAGTAATGTAGTTATCAACATGACGGGAAACTGAGAAAGGAGTATATGGGAATTCCGCATTTTCTGCAACTTTTTTGTAAATCTAAAGTTATTCCAAAGTAAAAATTTTATTTAAAAAAAAATGTAAGGGTAGCTGGATGTATGAGCAAACTATCTGCTTGGACCTAGCTAACTTCCATGACGGCATTTGGTTTGTTTGGGACTCTGCGACAGATCTTTCCTTGCGGTCTACACTGCCACCGCCTTCCACCTCGCTGCGTCCACCTGAATGGCTTTCACGTGTGTGAATCTACACCAGAGCAGTGTCCGTGGTTAGGAAGGGAAGCCTGGTTTCCCCAGGAGCATGGATGACTCCAATCTAGAGAACAAAACAGAACAAAACGGAACAGGCAAAGCTTCCGAACTGAAGGGAGCCGGAGAGCAGCTGAGCGCAGGGGTCTATTTTTTTTTTTTAAAGATTTTATTTATTTGATAGGGATCACAAGTAGGCAGAGAGGCAGGCAGGGAGAGAGAAGAGAAAGCAGGCTCCCTGCTGAGCAAAGAGCCCAATGTGGGGCTCAATCCCAGGACCCTGGGATCATGACCTGAGCTGAAGGCAGAGGCTTTAACCCACTGAGTCACCCAGGTGCCCCCGCAGGGGTCTATTAAGCTGCAGTTAGCTCAAAGCAGAAGACCGTTAAGATTTTCGGGGGAAATAAGCAAAGATTTCAGGCCGGGAGGAGAGGACCAGAGACCAGGGAAAATGTCACTACGGAGGTACTCGGTTTTCTCTGCCTTTCTTATAAACTCTGTTACCCATACTATCCTTGCTGCTGGTACTATCAGATGAACAAAGATTGGCCTGAGATCAAGTGGCTGCCACCAGTAATCAGGAAGGGTGCAACAGACAGGGGTGAGGACGAGAAGGGGCATTTCTGGGGGCATAGCCACAAGATGGTTCCAAGCCTCTTACTTGTTTCTGTGGGCATCTTCTCCGCCAGACTGTGAGTTCTCCTGGCACAGGAATGCTGTCTTATTCTGTGATCGTCCCAGCAGTGCTGTGTGTGTGGTAGGTATTCAATAAACACCTGCTTCATGAATAAGTAAGTCAGAGAGCTAGAAACCAGTAAAACTGTTAATGTTTTTCTTTTGAAAAGTGATGGGGAAACATTAAATCTCAAACAGGTCTTTACCTTGAATCCTAATAGTAACTGAGGTTATTTAAAAATATTCTAACCCTTGGAAAAGGCTGCTTTTCTTTAACTAAAAATAACTGAAATCCTTAAGAAAAATGTTCTTTTTTTCGTGAGTAGGGATATCTGGCCTCTGATTCTCAAAGTTACATAACTGAAATCGGGATTTGAGGGAGAATACATTGTTAAACAGGTTATTTCAAGAATAAAAAAGTCTCTGACCAGCTGTACCATTTGAAGATCATAGAAAAAGGCATGCTAAATTATGTTGAGTCATTAATATTTTAATTCCAATTAAGGTAAATGAGAGAGAGAGAGAGAGAGAGAGAGAGAAGCTCAAAATGACTTTTTCAAAGAGCTTTTAATACACAGAAGGAGAAACTGGAAGAAAGGAGAGTATGGTTACTTTTTTTCTTCTTTTCACAAGCTAGGTTTATTCACTTTAATAGATTGTTCACTGCTCTAAGAAGATTATAGCTAACTTTTTTTAACTATTAAAATGTTCTCCCTTCTGAAGAGGTGATGGTAGATGGTTTAAGATTAAAGCATCAAGTTGGAAAAAAAAAGTTGGTGCCTTATGTCAACCCCTAAAAGAGTATTCACCCAAGAAATCTCAGACGTCTAGAAAGCACTTCTGTATATTTTTTACGGGGGAAGAGGGTTTAGAGGGCATGAAGGGATTTGGGAAAGGTAGTGAGAAATGTACATCTGTTGAGAACACCTACTTACTAGGCACCAAGCTTTAGACATACATGATTTTTATCTGATTCTACACTCTGTGCTCTTTCTTCCACACCACTTATTATAGTGAGTTTCTAATACTCATTTTACAGAGAAATATTAATCAGTTTTCTTAGTATACATCTTCAGTCTCTGTTTTCAAATTCACCTTCTGACTTGTAAATCTGCATGTTATTTATGTAGTGTCAGCAAACATTTAAAAAACTAAACCTAGAAAGGTTAGTGTTAGTCTCTCAAACTTGCATGCCACTATTTTTGGCCTTTTCTTTCCAGAAACCACATGAAACCTATCAGGAAATATTCATACGGCAAGGCCCCAATTATCTGCAATTGAAATGATTAGTGCCACAATAGTACTACAAGTCTTTGGGCAGAAGCCAGTGAAAGCCAAGCTGCCTCTAAGAGTTGAAGACATCAAACACTCTGAAACACTAGATCAATGCAACTACCAGCCAGATCTTGAGACTAAAGCAACAGACCGGTTACAGAGCCAATGGCCTAACAACTCCATGTGTCAGGGAGAGTACAGAAGAGTGAGGAGAGAAGGGGGAGAGCACAGCACTGGCAATAGCGAAGAAAAAAAAAAAAAAGCAGCACAGGGGTGAAACCAAGGCAAACAACATGAAATGAAACAGAATATCCAGAACACTCCAAGACCATGCTGATTAATAAGGTTATGATCATGGCTTTCCAGCTTCTCATGCAGATACCAAAAACAAATGCAATAAAGAACACATATGCATACAGGTAAACTCTTATCAGTTTAGAATTAGAAAAATATTTTTTCGTAAGGTATGTGGTTAATGCACTGTAAGTAAGGGGTCCAAAATCTTGTTAAAAATCAAAGTATAAAGTAAGACTTTGCTTTTCTACATTCCTCAGTTTTCCAAGGTCATCTGAAAATAAAGTCACATATTTAACAAGTGTTTGGTGACCAACTTTTAATAATACATATTTAATTTTCAGAAACATATGCTAACCATCAACAACATGATCAGGGTTCCATTGCCCCAGATGTTATTTCATTGGTACATTATATCAATATTTACAAAGGCTTTCAAATTCAACAACACAAAACAAAACAGCTTAATTTTTAAAACTACAATGCTTTAAAAAAATGTAAACAGTTCATTTTTACATTATTGTAAAAAAGAAGACTCACTCCTTAATGTGGCTTAATTTTTTTAAGTGAGCAAAGCCTGGTGCTCATGGATAATGAATGAAAAGAATTTTTTACATAGAAACATTGTGCTCCAGTGTAGCAAAAAAAAATGAGAAAAAGAAAAACAAAAGAAGATAAAGAAAAGAGAAAGGAAGAAAAATTATATATATACATACATAGAAAAGAATCTTAAGTCCACAATTTAGACCACACACAAAAAAAATCTTGTCCCCAAATTGAGAAGTTTATAAAAACCATTTACACATGGTTGTTGACCTATTGAAAACCTGTATAACATTTTCAAAACAGTAACTCAGTCAATACCACTTTTCTGAAAAATGAAGTTTTGTGCAAAAGAAACTTTATAAGCTAGAAACAAGACTCCTCCCCTCCCACCATAAGAGGCCAAAAGGGCCACTGAAATAATTTAACTCTGTTAGATTTAGTGCATGTAACCAAAAGGCACACACATGTGATTAATATATTAATATATTTTCATGCAGAAACCTGTGCATGTTCACAATTATGTAACAAAAACACAAATATAACAAAACATAAAGCCTAATGTTTGGCAATGTTATTCTAGTCACATTTCTGTCTAGTCTATCAGTCCAGGGTTTATAGGTCATTAACACTGCCGCTCAAAAAATATATTATATTTGAACAACTTCCAATAAAAATTAAACAACAAAAAAAAGGATGTTAGCCTGAAACACTAGAATATACTTTTTTCAGTTCTGATACATACATACACTTACTGATATGTTTATTTTAAATGTCATTTCAAATTAAGATACATTTTTCCTTTTGTTAATAAACACTTTGATTGCTCCAGTGAAGTCAGCAGAAAGAAGAACTTCTGTATTATCTGTCTTCATGATACCTTAAAAGCATAAAAAAAAGTTTTTAGTTGAATATAAAGTCTGCTGTTTGAAGTGTCACGTGCCCGTGACCCCACACATTTTCCCCATGTTTTCAGTCTTTCCCCCCAAGATTTTTTTAAAAGATTTTATTTATTTCACAGACAGAGATCACAAGTAGGCAGAGAGGCAGGCAGACACAGAGAGAGAAGGAAGCAGGCTCCCCAAGCAGAGAGTCCGACGTGGGGCTTGATCCCAGGACCCTGGGATCATGACCCGAGCCGAAGGCAGCGGCTTAACCCACTGAGCCACCCAGGCGCCCCAAGATTTTTTTTTTTGTAGTAATCTCTATACCCAAAGGGGGGCTCAAACTCACAACCCCAAGATCAAGAGTCATACATTCCCCTGACCGAGCCAGCCAGGTGCAGTCTCTTTTCCAGCTCGCTCCAGTAATCCTTTCATTCTCCTGTACTCTCTTCCTCTCTGAGGCTCACTTCCACTTCCGGTGCCTTAGCCAGTCTTTCCCTAGCTTGGGGAGATTACAGTCCCTTGGGGCCTGGATGCCTAGATTTACTCCCAGGCAGCCCAGGCCTCTAAACTGTCCAATGCTTCACTTCACGGCAAGAGGACAGCATGTCGTTCAGCTCCAGGACCGGAATGCAGGCAAAATGGGATCAGCTGGGCCAAGTGTGCTGTTATCAGGGGTCTCTAGTGAGGTTGACAGTAAGGTTCATGGTCCAGCAGACATACTGAAATTGCCAGGAAATGAAGTACACATGATGCCTCTGTGAATGCTGACAGCAACTTGCTTCCATGGTTTGTATGAAGAGCCATGTAGCTATGCTGAAGGGCGAAATGCCTACCTCTGACATTTACCAGTAAAAAGCATTTAACAAAATTCACAATTCCATTATGCATGGGTAAAAACTACAGGTTTATGAAGGACTGATTAGTAAGGAAGAAAGTAATCCAAACTTGAACTGGAAATTTGGGTACAGAATGCGTTAAGACAAAATGGCTTCATTTAGATCTGCTAAAAACATATCCTAAGCCTGTGAACATTCCTTCCCACTCTCTGGCCTATATCAACCTTGTGCTAGGCAGCAGGAGGCAGCAAAGGACTTGAGATAAGAGATGACGAGAAAGGCTGGAGAAGAATGTAATTCCTAGTATACAGATAAATGCTCTGTAAGATACAACAATAAAGACGTCTCCTACACAGCAGGCATTTTGCTAGACACTTTATATATTCTCTTTAATTCTTATCACAAACTTATAAACTAGGGATTATCATGACTTTATACATAAGAAAAACTGAAGCATAAATTGCAAACTATGTCAGACAGAGGGCAATCAGATATATTTTATGATCTCATACCAGTTTTCAGAGTTTTCTTTTTACATTTTACCTCGATGGGTACAAAACCACAAACACAAATCTGAGTATAATTCATTAAAAGTTGTGCCTCTGTAAAAAGGACTCAGCAAGTCAACTGAACCTTGTTAATATGGTGGAGTTCTGAAAAAAATGTTTAAAAAGGACTTTTTCATCTTTCAAGTTGTTTTAAACATGAGAATTTTCAGAGGCAACTGGATGGCTCAGTCAGTTAAGCAGCCAACTCTTGATTTCAGCTCAGGTCATGATATCAGGGCTGTGAGACTTCTGTGAGAGCTCTGCACTCGGGTATGGAGACTCCTTGGGATTCTCTCTCTCCCTCTGGTTCTCCCCTCCAGTTCACACTCTCTCTAAAATAATAAATCCTTAAGGGGTGCCTGGGTGGCTCAGTGGGTTAAAGCCTCTGCCTTCGGCTCAGGTCATGGTCCCAGGGTCCTGGGATTGAGCCCCACATCAGGCTCTCTGCTCGGCACGGACCCTGCTTCCCTTCCTCTCTCTGCCTGCCTCTCTGCCTCCTTGTGATCTCTGTCAAATGAATAAATAAAATCTTTGAAAAAAATCCTTAAAAAGGCTAGAATTTTCAGTGAAATGTGGAGGGGAGATGCACAGAGTATAAATAGGTATCACTGGGAGGGAAAAAATAGCCCAAATGACGAGTTAAAGGAGAACACTGGATCTGGTTCTGAGAAAAAAAAGAAAAAGAAAAAGAAAAATTGCCAAACAGGCATTTAGTAAAGGTTTAATAATGCTGACCTGGTAATTTCTAAATCTTGTAACTGAAGGAAGTGCTAGACTGAAGTTCATCTTTGCTATCACAGACAGAAGAAATAGTGTATTTAGTGTAGTGCACAGTATAAATAATACCACAAGGGAAATTACTTGAGATTAAATGAAATAAAATATTTGTGAACTCTAAAGTATTCAAATACTTTTAGAAGAGCTGTTTGTATACTGTAACTTTTGTTGTGGTTTTAAAACTCTCTAAAAAGTCTAGCTATAGTCTCTAGAAAGAAAAAGAACATTTAATAAACTATTCTGAAATTCATTTCAACAATACATTTGTTTTCCAAATTTATATGGTCTCACCACACTCTTAAGGGCTAACAGGGACTTCTTCTTCTTCTTCTTTTTTTTTTAATTTGGGAGAGAGCTGGGTGGGAGGGAGAGGGAGAGGCTCTCCAGCAGACTCTCTGCTGATCTCATGACCCTGAGATCATGACCTGAGCCAAAATCAAGAGTCAGACGCTCAACCGACTGAGCCACCCAGGCACCCCTAACAGGAACCATTTTTATATAATTGACACTCGGTACAACTTTTTGGTGTTTTCTTTTTAATTCCTAATCTGACCATTTTATATAACTGGAATTACTCCTTATTTCCCTAAACATATGCTGCAAATCACAAGAAATCACAGGCTTGTAAATAGCTACCTGGGAAGTTATAAAGCTATCAGTTTGTGGCAAGTAGAAAAGGACGCTACTTTTATTTGGTTTAATTCATTTGTTCAACACATGCTTCTTAGGACCAACTATATGTAGGCAATGGCATTAGAATAATATATAGGACATATATAAGTCTCTGTCCTCAGAATGAGAGTCTGCTAGAAGAGACAGACACAAAAAAATTTTGTATTGTATGCCTTGTTTGCACTTCTCCAAAGGGAACAACTGCCCATAAAAAAAAATAATGAACTTTTGGGGAGTCTGGGTGGCACAGTCAATTAAGTATCTGCCTTCAGCTCAGGTCATGATGGGACCGAGTCCTGCACTGGGCTCCCTGCTCAGCGGGGAGTCTGCTTCTCCCTCTATCCTTGCCCCACTGCTCATGATCTCACTCTCTCAAATAAATAAAATCTTAAAAAAAAACAATTAATGATGGGGGAAGCTGGGTGGTTCTACCTTCGGCTGGTCATGATCCTAGGGTCCTGAGATCAAGCACTTGGCTTGTGCTCTCTTTCAAATTAAAAAAAAAAAATAGGGCTCCTGGGTGGCTCAGTGGGTTAAGCCTCTTCCTTCGGCTCAGGTCATGATCTCAGGGTCCTGGGATCAAGCCCCACATCGGGCTCTCTGCTCAGCAGGGAGCCTGCTTCCTCCCCCCTCTCTCTCTCTGCCTGCCTCTCTGCCTACTTGTGATCTCTCTCTCTGTCAAATAAATAAAATCTTTAAAAAAAAACTTTTAGAAAAAAAAGAACTTCCAAAATTTTCATTTTTAATTCAAAGGTAAATCTAAATGAAGTAAAACTTGCAACAAAAAGGTTACTGAAATGTTTGGAAGGGGAAACTCACATGTAAGTCGTAAACAAGAAATATTTCTTCATACACACAAAAACCTCACAATACCCAACGTAGGTCAATGAAGCTGTAAGTGCTGACTAGAAAAAATGTAGGTCAAATAAAATATGAGTACCTACCAGAGGGCATGGTATCTAAAACTTCAGCATCTTCACCTTTTTCATTCCCTTCTGCTTTTTCGGACTGCATATCCAAAGACAACATCAAACTTGGGTTTGGAGCAAAGATGGCTGATGTAACAACTGCATTATGTGCTGGGGAAAAAAATGTACTTCAGCAGAACTAATAAACTTGATCCTAAACATCCAGACAGAAAGCATCATTTGCAAAAAATACAATAGTGTATTTTTTAAACAGTATATGTTATTAGCTAGTATCCTTTAAAATTAGCACTTAAGTAATTAAGAACTATTTAAAACCCAAATATATGTGCTTAAAAAAAACCCACATACAGGCATACCTCAGAGATATTGCAGGTTTTGTTTCAGATCATTGTAAAAAAGCGGACATTGCAGTTAAGCAAGTCAAACGAATTTTTCTGTTTGCCAGTGCATATATAAAAATTGTATCTATCCTGTGCTGCAGCCAATTAATGTGCAACAGAATTAGGTAAAAAACAACGTACCCAGCTTAATTAAAATGAGGTGCGCCTGTTTAAGTTCAGCCTTGGTATAGAAAAGTCAAACAAAGCCAAATACAAAGCAAAAGCAGTTATGGCTGCCAGACTGTCTCTGAAGTAACGACACTTACTTGTAAGACATCTCCATCTTTTTTTTTTTTAAAGATTTTATTTGTTTATTTAACAGACAGAGATTACAAGTAGAGAGGCAGGCAGAGAGAGAGAGGAGGAAGCAGGCTCCCTGGTGAGCAGAGAGCCTGATGCGGGACTCGATCCCAGGACCCTGGGATCATGACCTGAGTCGAAGGCAGCGGCTTAACCCACTGAGCCACCCAGGCGCCCCTCCATCTTTTTTTAAAAAAAAATTTTTATTTCTTTATTTGACAGAGAGAGATCACAAGTAGGTAGAGAGGCAGGCAGAGAGAGAGGAGGAAGCAGGTTCCACTGCAGAGCAGAGAGCCCAATGCAGGGCTCGATCCCAGGACCCTGGGATCATGACCCGAGCCGAAGGCAGAGGCTTTAACCCACTGAGCCACCCAGGTGCCCCTAATACATCTCCATCTTAACTTTACTCATTTGGAGGACACACAGGAGCGGGCATTTACTTACCCTTAATACCTTCCCAAAAATCATTCCGGTCTCTCCTGACTGAAGTAAACTTGCTGAGGTCATGGTAAGTACTCCAGATATAAACATACTTATCTTCTGAGCCACTGACGAGGTAACTAAAATCATGGCTAAATTTGGGAAAGAAAAAGAAGTCAGTTTTGGATGTTTCAGGTTTCCTTCTATCAGCCCTTCCTACTTTAAGACTCCCAAGTGAACACCCAGGAGAGCTTGTTGATATACAGACTCCTAGTCTCACTCGAGAGGTTCTGAACATGCAGGTCTAACATGGAGCCCAGAGGCACAAGGATTTTCACGAAAGCTCTAGATAACTGTGCTGCCTGTTAGCCCACACGGGGAGAAACGCCTACTTAAGAGATGAAAGAGAGAAGCAGAACACTTCACCAACTAAATTTCTCGGTAATTACTGGGTAATTCAAGAAGAAAGGAAACTGTTAAGGAAAGGGCTGAATGAAAGAGGGCTATGAGGAAGAAGATGCAGTAATTTCAGGAGCGCCTCCAGACCCCCAATTAAGAGTTCAAATAATAACATGATATAAAGGTATAAATATAGGATGCCGTACTTCAGGGTGTTAAAATAGTTTATCAGCTTCAGTACCTAAAAGGATCAAGACCATGGGTGGGTGGCAGGTAAGCTTCCTCTTAGAAAAGCTGACATAAAAGTACAAAACCACAAATTCCAGAGCTGGCAGTGAGTCTTCTAATCCCAGCTCTGCAACTACCAGTGACTTCAGACAAATCACTTCATTTTCTGAGTCTCGGTTTCTTTGTCTGCAGAGTAGGGGCAACCCAACTCTGTCGACTGAACAGGTGGACACGGTTAGGACTGCAGGGTGACAATGTGAGCGGCCAGTTTTAAAAGTGCAAAGAAAGGAAAAACACCATAGAAATGTGTAAGGCATAGATCAAAGAAAATATAGGAGTAGAAGAGAAATATCTCTTTTGGAATTTCTCATTGCCAGTTTACCTGAAACTTGCTTTGATCTGGCTGCTACTGTTGACATAACCCTTATACTTCATGGACAGTGACAAATCTCTAAGATCATATAGTCTGATTCTGGAGTCATTTGAGGTTACCAGTATCTAAAAATAAATCAAAGGAAAAATTAAAAATGCCATCTTTTAATCTAAGTTAAGGAATAACCAAAAAGGATATTACATACACATATACAGAGAGAATATACCTCAAAACTAGAAAAGCCTCTATTCCACATGACAGAAAATACATTCTTAAGCCAAGACAGTAAGAATTTTCAGGAGTCTATATACAGTATGAGGAGAGATGGTTTTGAATACTTAGTACCTTATTTTCTCCAGGTAGAGGTTCAATGCCAGTAATTTTTCTTCCAACTTTGTTGCGTCCTCTGGTAGACCGGACATGTATTTGTGTGTGGTATTTCAAATGCTGAAAAGAAAACACAAATTTAAAATACGAGGATTAGAAGGAACCTCAAAGATCATCTGATACAACCTACAGAGAGGCCAAGTATTGTTCACCCCAATTTATATGCCCAGAGAGGATATACCAAATTATACGAAAGTGCTAAGTATCCATCATGCAATTTACACAACATAATCCTTTACCTCTGTATCATAGAAAATACATCTGCCATCATATGTCCCAATCACCGCGTATTTGCCATTCTGACAGAAATTTGCAGCTGTGATCAATTTTGTTTGACCATCTACTTCATTCCACAAAGCAACTTTTTTGTCAGGTATGTTCCAAAGGCGGAGCTTTCCATCCAATGATCCACTTAGAAAATACCTGTCATCCTAAAAATGTTGCAAAAGAGAAAGCTCTCATTTTACTAGATCAAGAAAAATTCATTAGCAAGTCAAAACATAAAGCCTGTTAGAATTAATGCTTAAAAATATTTAGATCCCATTTATAAAATACTAATCTTTAAGTATTTTTTTCCAGATTTTATTTTTAAGTAATCTCTATACCCAGTGTGGGGCCTGAACTCACAACCCCAAGGAAATCAAGAGTCACATGCTCTATGGATTGAGCCAGCCAGGCACCCCCAAGCAAGCATTATTTTATTCACTAAAAACAACTATTAGAAACTTCAGTATTCGCTTTGGAAAAATGACTTTCTAGGGGCGCCTGGGTGGCTCAGTGGGTTAAAGCCTCTGCCTTCGGCTCAGGTCCTGAGCTCAGGATCCTGGGATCGAACCCCTCATTGGGCTCTCTGCTCAGCAGGGAGCCTGCTTCTCTCTCTCTCTCTCTCTGCCTACTTGTGATCTGTCATATAAATAAATAAAATCTTAACAAAAAAGAAAAAGGACTTTCTATTTACTTTATCATATCCTTAACCTGCTTTTCCCAAAGTATGGATGTTAATGGATAATGTGCTGGAGAATGGTTGTGTGGGACAACGGTTCACTTAAGTTTGAGAGATTCTGGGTTACAGAAAGTTAGAGAGGATTCTCAGTTAATATGCATTCTCGGTCTCCAAAAGAGGAATAAGGTAGGTAGCATTTTCCAACTTACATAACCATGCACCTTTTTTTGCGGGGTGGGTGGCTGTTGTGGTTGGGAGAGCGTTGGCAGGAACACCTAGCAGGGTTAGCACCCTCAAGGAACACGCTTTGGGAGAAACTATCCTGTAATGATATGTTTGTCCGGATCTTCCTCTGGGATCCATGTAGTACTTGGATAAAAGACTAAAGCTGGTTAGCCCAGAGAACCAGTTGTTTTGTGGTTAATTTTGACACCATGTCAGTAGGAAATTGCTTCAGTATTCAAGTTCTCAATCCCAAAGCAGGGCTTCTCAACAGGGGGCAAGTTGGCCCCATAGAGGACACCTAGAAATGCCTGTAGACATTTTTGACTGTCACACCTGGGGATGGCATGTTCTGGGCATCTAGTGGGGAGAGGACAGGAATCCTGTTAAACACTCTGCAATGCACAGGACAGAATTTATTCCCTTTACAACAAAGAATGATCCAGCTCAAAATGTCAAGCGCCAAGAATGAGAAACCCTGCTATACACTAAACCAGGCCTACTAAACTGGTCTAATGAGAGATCATTGGCAGACAATGTTATATTAGTTTCAGGGGAAAAACACACTGATTCAAGATTTGTATATGTTGCAAAAATGATCACCTAAACTGGTCTGTTGGTAACGTAAGAATTAAGAGTAAAATAATTGGAATGACAAAACAAGAAGTATTCCCTTCTGCTTAAGACTATCATTTTTAGGGGCGCCTGAGTGGCTCAGTGGGTTAAAGCCTCTGCCTTCAGCTCAGGTCATGATCCCAGGGTCCTGGGAGTCGGGCTCTCTGTTCAGCAGGGGGCCTGCTTCTCCCTCTCTCTCCGCCTGCCTCTCTGCTTACTTGTGATCTCTCTCTCTGTGTCAAATGAATAAATAAATAAATTAAAAAAAAAGAATGAAGAAAGCTCATGATTATTAAAAAAAAAAAAAGACTATCATTTTTACTCACCTCCGAGGCTTGTCAAAGACAATTTATGGAGAAAGGACATTTTTACGGCTGTGGTATAGTAGGCTCTACTTAATGACTACCAGTAGAAGAGCAGAACAAGTAAAAAGACTTCATGTTGGTCTTAAAATCAGAATTTTATTTACATACATGCATACGTGTGTGTATATGTGCATGCATATATTATCTTCATTTTGCTATTTCTTTTATAATTCTGCTTCCTTCTTTCTAGATAACATTATTTTAATAGAGTCATGTTTCCTACGAAAATGTTAACACCATACCATCCTACCGAAGCCCCTCTTAAAAACCCTTCAGATCTAAGGAATTTTAGAATTAGGGCTTTTCAGTTTCCAAAAATGAAACCAAATGTAAGTATAGAAAAAGTACTGACTAAACAGGAACCTTAATAATAAAGTACTACATAGGTAACTATCACAACTAATACCTCTCCCTTTCCACCCTGACATATTAGTTAAAATAGAGGTGAGGGAAGGATTTTGTTCACAGTTGCTGACAGGAGTAAAGCCATTCTTTTGCTGCATCCTTGGCTGACAGGATGGGGGTGTTATTCAGAAAGAAGCCTCAAAAAGCTTGACGGTCCAAACTGATAAGGTATCCGCAAAGATTAAGCATTTTTAATTTGCCAACTTCTGAACCAAAGTCTTCTAAGGGTCTGTATTATAAGCCAGCCCTGGGAGCGAAATGATATTGAAGGGGGAAAAAAGTCATTCTTCTCTCTTAATTTGGGGAAAAAGAAGAAGAAATGTGAGTGTAAATAAAATGCTGCATTAACATGACATTGGGTGTTAAACATACAGAGATGGGGATGTGAACAGAAATAGGGTTTATACATCAACATGGGGGAGGGTAAGTCAGGTCAGCTCAAGTCCTCCACTTAGCTCATCCCAGCTAGTGGAGCAGCACCGGCACCAGCCTTCCCTTGTGCTTCTAGTTGTAAAGGGTGAAAGTTAATTTAGCCTTACTCATTTGGTGGCTTTATCCTATAAGAACATAATAAAGTCAGCAATTCCAAGATGAATTTTCCTCCTTTGGTTGAAATCATATGAAATACTTCCTTTTCAGAGGAAAGACTGTGAGGGATTTTCTACACTGAAAATGAATTAACATGGATCTCATGATTAACAGTATTTCCAGGGGTGCCTGGCTGGTTCGGTCGGTAGAGCACGAGACTCCTGAGTTCAAGCCCCATGCTGGGCGCAGAGCTCACTGAAACAAAACAGAACAAAAACCCACAACACCCAAGCAAAAAACCAAAAACAGTATTTCCAGACATTAAACAGGAATTCAGTATACCTTATAATGCATTTTGGTCTTTACCTCTTTCAACCTTTTCTTCTTTGTCTCTTCTCACCCCACCCCTCCCACTATTCTTCCCTATATGCTTCCCTAGCTTATTTACCCACCTGCTGTCTCTTCTTCCTCCACCTCCAATCTCTCTCATCTTTAACAGGATACGTTATTTACACCCTGCATATGTTATTAAAGATTCGGGATGGCTTTTCATTATTATAGTTAGACTGTAACATTTCTAGTTCTAATACAGATTAGCAGAATATTTCCTTTCTTCTCTTTTCTTTAAATAGGCTACATGCTTGTAACCCAAGGTGGGGCTTAAACTCACAACCTGGAGTTCAAGACCTGAGCTGAGATCAAGAGTCAGATGCTTAATGGGCACCTGGGGTCTCAGGCGGTTGAGCATCAATCTGACTCCTGGTTTTGGCTCAGGTTGCAGTCTCAGGGTTGTGAGATTGAGCCGCATATTGTCAGGTTCTGCGCTCAGAAGGGAGTCTGCTGGAGAATCTTCCTCCCTCTTTCCCTCCCCTCCCTCCCCACCCCACCTCATGCTGGTGTCTCTCTCTCTCTCTCAAAATAAATAAATCTTAACCGAAAAAAAAAAAAGAGGCTGCCTGGGTGGCTCAGTTAAGAATCCAACTCTTGATCTCAGCTCAGGTCTTCATCTCTGGGTTGTGAGCTAAAGCCCCATACTGGGCTCCATGCTGGGTGTGGAACCTACTCTAAAATAAATAAATGAGGAAGGGAGGAAGGGAGGTGGGAGGAAAGAAGGAAAGAAAGAGAAAGACTAAATTAAGTTATTCTTAACTATGTGGCTGTTAATAATTTTTTTCCTATAGTTCAACAGCCCTCCAGAGAAACCAGGTTCCCTCACCTTCCTTATGGTCTAATAAAAAATATATAAAAACAATTCTGGGGCACCTGGGTGGCTCAGTGGGTTAAAGCCTCTGCCTTCAGCTCAGGTCATTATCTCAGGGTCCTGGGATTGAGCCCCGCATTGGGCTCTCTGCTCAGTGGGGAGCCTGCTTCCCCCTCTCTCTGCCTGCCTCTGCCTACTTGTGATCTCTCTCTCTGTCAAATAAATAAAATTAAAAAAAAATTACTTACTCTTGGATGGAAAGCTATGGCAGTGACAAAATCTATATGTTGGAAACAGCAAAGGCATTCTCTTCTGGAAATGTGCCATAACCTGACTGTTTTATCCATCGAAGAAGAAAGCAGGAAGTAGTTCTAGTGAGAAATTGACATTGATCATTTTATCACCCTAAGAAAACATGACATGCACAATAAAAGCAAACTTTCAGTTCTATGTATCTCAACAGTTTTGTTATTATTATTGTTATACCTAGCATTAGAAAGAACAAAAGGTTATCCAATTCACTTGGAAGATCCCATTTTTCTTCCCATTACATGCCATACTCCTTTGGTTCTAAGACTTTTTTTATATGACCTGTTCTAAAATTAGGATTATCTTAATGATCTATGTTAAAACAAATCTGCTAAGCACCAAGACGACTAAGGTGTGCCTTACTTTTTAGAGTCCCCATATAGTGAAACCAGGCTATGAATATAAGACATCCATTCACATGATTGTCACTTTAGCTATTCTGACATTGGCAACACTGGTGAATTTTAACTCACAAGAATTCCCTGCTACTTAAAATGCCTTCAAAAAGATTACCCTATAATGCAGCATGGAAATGAAAAGTTATTGTGCACCTGTCACACCCAAGGCAAGAAAATGAGAGAAGAGAAATCGTCAAACATCTCAGAATAGATCATAGAATTTTCTAGAAGCTAGAAGAGGGGAGTTAGCATGCTGATGGCCCATTACCCAGGAACCAAACATCCATCTGTCAAAAGTTTCCAGTTGGCAGAAGTTCTTTAACTTTTTGGCATAATTTAAGACCTATGTGTTATACTGAATGAGGCAACACAAAGAGACCCTAGTATTCTCTGGTATTCCTAAAGGTGCTAAACAAGTCAAAGCCATGATGACATTTATTGAGTACCTGTAATGTACTAAAAATTGTTAACACTATACTATGAACTAGGTATATCATTATCCTCCTTCCCAAATGAGAACACTGAGGCACAGAGATGTTAAATACTAAGCGCAAATATCAATTTGGATATATTACTGCACTGATAAATATATGATATTGGGGGCTAGCTGTAAAAGTGTATGTTTTATGTGGTATACCTGTTTTTATTTAATTAATTAATGAGAGAGAGAGCATGCGCACATGTGCTGCCTGCGTACATGGAGGGGAGGAGCAGAGGAAGACAGAAAGAATCCTTAAGCAGACTCTCAGAAATCAAGAGTCTGATGTTTAACTGAGTGACACAGGTACCCCTACTTGTTTTTAAATAGATAGTGTAAGGGTGCCTGGGTGGCTCAGGTTAAGCTTCTGCCTTTGGCTAGGTGATGATCTCAGGGTTCTGAGATCAAGCCCTGCATTGGGCTCTGCTCAGCAGGGAGCCTGCTCCCCCCACCCCGCCCCACCTACTTGTGATCTGTCAAATAAATAAAATCTTAAAAAAAATAAAAATAAATAGATAGTGTATTATACAACCAAAAAATAGAATTCTGGTACAAGGGGCACCTGGGTGGCTCAGTGGGTTAAAGCCTCTGCCTTCCGCTCAGGTCATGATCCCAGGGTCCTGGGATCAAGCCCTGCATCAGGCTCCCTGCTGAGCAGGGAGCCTGCTTCCTCTTCTCTCTCTGCCTGCCTCTCTGCCTACTTATGATTTCTGTCTGTCCAATAAATAAATAAAATCTTAAAAAAAAAAGAATTCTGGTACAATATTACTCAGCCATTAAAAAGAATGAAATCTTACCATTTGCAACGATGTGAATGGAACTAGAGAGTATTATGCTAAGTGAACTACATCAGTCTGAGAAAGAGAGACATCTTAACTCTAGAAAACTAACTGAGGGTTGCTGGAGGGGAGCTGGGTAGGAGATGGAATTCCAAACACTGCTTCATGCTTCAAATGCCTTAAATAAAATTTTTAAAGTATCTCTTTAAATTTCTGCAAAACTGCTAAGATACTTGTTCAGTGGCAAAACAGGCCCTCTACTTCTGAAATAATTTTGCTCTTAGGGAAAAAACACATAAAGTGATGACTTATCAAAGAGTCATATATTGTTAAACTTAATGATTTAATAAATATAGCAGATTAACCAAAGCAGTCTTGATTAGATAGATCTGACTTCAGCACTGTAGCTGAAATCATATATTCATTTTGTAAGAACAGCAGCTTTGCAAACAAAATTAGTTTATAAAGAAGCCAAAAATACAAGTATAAAGACACATCCAGACAGAAGCTCTTAATATAAACATTGTATTAGCCTAATTGAATGTTTCTCCTCTTTTAACCGATTACTTTGTAGGTAACTCCCATGTAGTATACATAACAAAACACTTGAAAAACAAAACATCTGTTTTTATCCTGAAGTCATAGTTATGTAGAATCAATACACTCTCCAAGTAAGAATTTCTTACTTTAGACCATGAAAGATCAAGGAGATCAGCGGTATGTCCTTTATATTTGCAAAATGGCCGCTGCCGAAACGGTGCGTTTTTATCGTCAGGGTCTTCATCAGCTCCACTGCACACCTATTTAGATATAAAGACAAATGTTAAAAGTAGAAAAGCAAAAACTTCACACTCTTCCCACCCCGTCTGTCCTCTCATCATTTGCTGCGTGGCCAAAATCTTGATCTACCAGAAACAAACTCCCCTTTACGATGAATCCACTACTTATCACTCATTTACCTCCCTGTTCCAACAAACCAGGATCATCCCTGAAGCCTGTGCTATCGCAATCTTTCCCTCCCTAACAGAGCCCCTACTTTGTCCTTTTCTGAGCATTGGTTCCTTTTGGAGAGATGGGAGCCAGCACCAGGGGGTGAGTCATGATTGGTCTGAGCTAATTAAGATGAGCTCATTCCCTTTCCCAGCGATGACTGGTTTAGACATGGGCATGTGCGGCAGTTTTTTTCAATCAGACATGATGGAAAGTTTATAGGGCGAAAAGGGTGGGTGGAGACAGGGGAGAAGCTTCCAGAAAGATTTCCTAAGGGGCATACTAAAGGGATGTTCTCTCCTTCCTCTGAACATAGCCATCTGTGTGACACCTAACACTGTAGCTGCCATCTTACTACCACGAGGGGAACAAACCTAAGAATAACAAAGAAGAGCAGAGCAGGACGATGGCAGGACCCTGTGTCCCTGATGACACCACTGAGCTGCTGCATAAACCAACCTTGGAACTGCCTTACCTCCAGACTTGCTTCCTCATTGTTTAAGCCATTTTCAGTTGGATTTCTGTTATTTGAAGTCAAAAGCATCCTGACAGAAGTAGGTAGAAAATAATGCCATACGTGTGTGCATTTAGCTTACAACATGCGTTTGTATTCATTACCCGAGTGAATTCCTAACAACTCGGTCAGGTAGGTAGTAACATTATGAAGTTGAAGAAATTAAGAAAAACACCTGACGCTCAAAGAGATCAAAACAACATATTAAAGCTCACACAGCCACCTGTAAACGGCAGAACCAAAGCAGAAATAACAACTGTTAAGTTCAAAGACTGTCCCTTAAATGTTCCAGAGGATGTAGCAAAAGCAAAAATATGGAGTTGTCAGCTAACAAGCCTTGCTTAATTAGGGAAGGACAGGTAGGATGGCGAGGCCCAGGAAAAAGGTGTATGGAGATATACAGCAGGGGATCAGGCGGGAAAGGTACTTTGGGACCAGATCCTAATGAGCCTCGCATTTGTGGCTTTAAAAGTTCAGATATTCTAAGGAGATGGAGAGCCAGCACAGGCTTCTGAAAAGAGAAGAACACAGCGTGACTGGTGCTTGAGAAAGAGAAAGCTAAGCAGGAAGGTAAAAGATGGTAGGGAGGAACCGTGGAGCCAGAAAGAGCAGTCAGTAAGTGTGAGTAAGAATAAGGAGGGCTGCAACTAGGCCTGGAGCCGAGGGACAGACGAGAACTACCACTACTGTTTGCCTAGAACTTGACAGTGTAGAAAAGCATCTTCATACCACTGTGGAGGTACAGCAGCTACAATGGTGCCCTGACCTTTTGCCAAGCACTCCTAATCCTAGAGGACTAGGCTCTGGCCTCTCCTTGTGCTGCCAGCCTGGTGAGCACAGCTGGAACACATAAAACTAAACAGGCCTGACCCATTACAAAAAGTCCAACCTTTTGTTTAATAATCATTTACATTTCATTAAGTCCTCAGCATTATTCATCTAGCAGTGATTCCAGATCTTATTTTTCTCCACAAACATCCATGTTCTTCTCCTTGTACTCTGTATTTTGTTTCAAAATACTTAATTGCATTTTTGATTATAAATACATGGCCAGTGTAGATAATTCAGAAAGCACAGGAAGTAATAACAAAAATTAAAACAACATTTTGCTAACATGATGACCGCCTTCATCTTTCATTTTTTAAAAAACATTTAAAATCACACACGATTCAGTATCTTCCTATTATACCATGAGTATTTTCAGTAATTCACTCTCTGAAAACATTTACTAGCTGCACATCAAAGTGCCATAATTTAATCATTCTCCAACTGGTTGTTCATTTAGATATTTCCAAGTTTCTTGCTAGCATAAATAGCAATTCAATGAACATCCTGGAACATGAATCTTTATGTCTATTTTATTATTTATTTATCTTAATATAAAGGGTATTATGGTCAAAAGGTTTTGAGCTTGAGACTTTGACAGTATCTTCTGTTATCTGTTTTAATAAAAACAGGTGTGTTTACTAAAGAAAATTTTAGGGGTGCCTGGGTGGCTCAGTCAGTAGGCATCTGCCTTTGGCTCAGGTCATGATCCCAGGGTCCTGGGATCTAGGCCTGCTTCGGGCTCCCTGTTCAGTGGGGAGCCTGCTTCTCCCTCTCCCTATGCCTGTAGCTCCCACTGCTTGTGCCTTCCCTCTATCTCTTTCTCTGTCATATAAATAAGTAAAAAATCTTAAAAATAACGAAAATTTTAGAAGTACAGAGAAGTATAAAGAGTAAAAGAAAAAAAGAAGACCTAAAATCCCACCACCTAGAGTTGATACTCGTAATAATTTAGTATATTTATTTTCTTTCCCAAAGATTGTTTTTTAGTACTCTCTACACCCAATGTGGGGCTTAAACTCACAACCCTGAGATCCAGAGCCACATGTTCTACTGACTGAGCCAGCCAGATGCCCCAAATTTAGTGTATTTCTTTGAAATTTTAATCTACAAAGTATTTAGATATGCTTAGTAAAAACTGGGATAATTCAATTTTTCATTCTGCTTTTTTCACTTTTTCATTCTGCTTTTTTCATTTAACATTTTATTTTGAATATTTTTAAAGTCATTAAATAGTCTTTGAAAACAACCTAACGACTGCAGAGTATTCTACTTAAACACCACAGTTTTTATTTTCCAGCTGTTAAAAATGTAGTTGTTTAAATTTTAGCTATTTTTAGAACACTAAGATGAAAATCTTTTTATTTACATCCGAGCCTATCTGATGGTTTTTTTTCCTAAAAGATTTTATTTATTTGAGAGACAGTATGCCCACGAGTGGGGGGAGGGGCAGTGGGAGAGGGAGAACAAGACTACCCGCTGAGGAAGGAAGTGGTGGGGGGGCTGGATCCCAGCACCCTGGGATCACCACCTGAGCGAAAGGCAGTCACTTAACCAACTGAGGCACCCGGGCACCTCTCCTTTTTTCTTTTAAAAGGAAGTTCTACACCTATGGCAGGGCTTCAAGTCAGGATCCTGAGGTCAAGTGTCCCTTGCTCTACTGACTGAGCCAGTCAGGTATCCCAATCTGATTATTTCTTTATGATATATATTTTTTTAAAGATTTTATTCTTATTTATTTATTTATTTATTTTTTCTCAATTTATTTATTTTCAGAAAAACATTATTCATTATTTTTTCACCATACCCAGTGCTCCATGCAAGCCGTGCCCTCTATAATACCCACCACCTGGTACCCCAACCTCCCAATTTATTTATTTGACAGACAGAGATCGCAAGTAGGCAGAGATGTAGGCGGAGAGAGAGGAGAAAGGAGGAAGCAGGCTCCTCACTGAGCAGAGAGCCCGATGCGGGGCTCGATCCCAGGACCCTGGGATCATGACCTGAGCTGAAGGCAGAGGCTTTAATCCACTGAGCCACCCAGGCACCCCTTTATGATAGATTTTTAAAGGTAGAATTATTAAAGGTATAATCACCAAGTAAAATGTTATGCGTTTTATCTATACATATACATCTCTATAAACAGGTATGTGTATCTAGAAAGATAAATATATATTTATGTCTCTATATAAACATTTATACAACTTTATTATGGCCATTTCAAATATACACAGAAGTAGAATAATGTAATAAATAGTAGAACAAATCCCATACATCCGTCACCTGCTTTAATGGTTATCAGTATTTTACTCATCTTGTTTTATCAGTCCTCCCACTTTTACATATTTGCTTATTTTTGCTGGAACACTGAAGCAAGATCTAAACACTATTGATTTTATCAGTAAATATTCTTTATGTATTTCTAACTAATAAGCCCTCTTTCAAATATAACTACTATACTAGTATCACACCTAAAAAATACCATTTATATCATCTAATATCTAATCCATATTAAAATATCCTGGTTATCTAAAAATGTCATTTTTTAAAAAAGATTTTATTTATTTATTTGACAGAGAGAGAGATCACAAGTAGGTAGTAGGCAGAGAGGCAGGCAGAGAGAGAGAGGAGGAAGCAGGCTTCCCGCTGAGCAGAGAGCCCGATGTGGGGCTCGATCCCAGGACCCTGGGATCATGACCTGAGTGGAAGTCAGAGGCTTAACCCACTGAGCCACCCACGCCCCTAAAAATGTCATTTTAAAGATGGACTGCTATGAAAACTTTTAAGCCTTTTGATATTTATTAGCACTGACTATATACCAGATACTGTGTTAGTTATTTGAGATAACAAAATAAATAAGACATTTCTTAGTTTCTAATTATCTATTCTCACTATTTAAAAGCCAGAATGAACCTTTCAAAATATGTTAAATTTTGTCATTCTCTGTTCAAAGACCCTCAACTGGCTTCCATCTCTCTCAGAGTAAAAGCCACAATCCCTATAATGGCTTACACATTGTTTCCCCATCTACACCTCCGTGACTTTCTTCTTCTTCTTCTTCGTTTCCCCATCTACACCTCCGTGACTTTCTTCTTCTTCTTTTTTTTTAAATTATTTTCAGCATAACAGAATTCATTGTTTACGCACCACACCCAGTGCTCCATGCAATCCGTGCCCTCCACAATACCCACCACCTGGCTCCCCCAACCTCCCACCCCTCGCCCCTGCAAAACCCTCAGATTGTTTTTCAGAGTCCATAGTCTCTCATGGTTCATCTCCCCCTCCAATTTCCCTCAACTCCCTTCTCCTCCCCATCTCCCTATGTCCTCCGTGTTGTTATGCTCCACAAATAAGTGAAACCATATGATAACTGACTCTCTCTGCTTGACTGATTTCACTCAGCATAATCTCTTCCAGTCCCGTCCACGTTGCTACAAAAGTTGGGTATTCATCCTTTCTGATGGAAGCATAATACTCCATAGTGTATATGGACCACATCTTCCTTATCCATTTGTCAGTTGAAGGGCATCTTGGTTCTTTCCACAGTTTGGCAACCATGGCCATTGCTGCTATAAACATTGGGGTACAGATGGCCCTTCTTTTCACGACATCTGTATCTTTGGGGTAAATACCCAGTAGTGCAACTGCAGGGTATTAGGGAAGCTCTATTTTTAATTTCTTGAGGAATCTCCACTCTGTTTTCCAAAGTGGCTGCACCAACTTGCATTCCCACCAACAGTGTAAGAAGGTTCCCCTTTCTCTGCATCCTCTCCAACACATGTTGTTTCCTGTCTTGCTAATTTTGGCCATTCTAACTGGTATAAGGTGGTATCTCAATGTGGTTTTAATTTGAATCTCCCTGATGGCTAGTGATGATGAACATTTTTTCATGTGTCTGATAGCCATTTGTATGTCTTCATTAGAGAAGTGTCTGTTCATGTCTTCTGCCCATTTTTTGACATGATTGTCTGTTTTGTGTGTGTTGAGTTTGAGAAGTTCTTTATAGATCTTGGATATCAACCTTTTGTCTGTACTGTCATTTGCAAATATCTTCTCCCATTCCGTGGGTTGCCTCTTTGTTTTCTTGACTGTTTCCTTTGCTGTGCAGAAGCTTTTGATTTTGATGAAGTCCCAAAAGTTCATTTTCGCTTTTGTTTCCTTCGCCTTTGGAGACATATCTTGAAAGAAGTTGCTGTGGCTGATATCGAAGAGGTTACTGCCTATGTTCTCCTCTAGGATTCTGATGGATTCCAGTCTCACGTTGAGGTCTTTTATCCATTTCAAGTTTATCTTTGTGTACGGTGTAAGAGAATGGTCGAGTTTCATTCTTCTACATATAGCTGTCCAATTTTCCCAGCAAAATAATCCTAAAATTTATTGAAGAGACTGTCTTTTATCCACTGTATATTTTTTCCTGCTTTGTTGAAGATTATTTGACCATAGAGTTGAGTGTCCATATCTGGGCTCTCTACTCTGTTTTTATGCCAGTACCATGCTGTCTTGGTGATCACAGATTTGTAGTAAAGCTTGAAATCAGGTTAACGTGATGCCCCCAGTTTTGTTTTTTAACATTTCCTTAGCAATTCGGGGTCTCTTCTAATTCCATACAAATTTTAGGATTATTTGCTCCAGCTCTTTGAAAAATACCAGTGGAATTTTGATCAGAATGGCATTAAAAGTATAGATGGCTCTAGGCAGTAAAGACTTCAAAGGTAATATGATGTCAATAAAAACGTATCTATTAATAATCACTCTCAATGTGAATGGCTTAAATGCGCCCATAAAACGACACAGGGTTGCAGACTGGATAAAACAACAGGACCCATCCATATGTTGTCTACAAGAGACCCATTTCTAACCTAAGGATACACCCAGACTGAAAGTGAAGGGATGGAGAAGCATCTTTCATGCCAATGGGCCTCAAAAGAAGGCAGGGGTAGGTAGCGATTCTCATATCAGATAAATTGGATTTTAAACTAAAGACTGTAGTCAGAGATACAGAAGGACACTACATAATTTTTAAAGGGACTATCCACAAAGATGATCTAACAATTGTAAATATCTATGCCCCCAATATGGGAGCAGCCAATTTTTTTTTTTTTAAAGAGAAAGTGGGGAGTGGGCAGAGGAAGAGAGAGATAATTTTTTTTTAAAGATTTTATTTATTTATTTGACAGACAGAGATCACAAGTAGGCAGAGAGGCAGGCAGAGAGAGAGAGAGGAGGAAGCAGGCTCCCTGCTGAGCAGAGAGCCCGATGCGGGACTTGATCCCAGGACCCTGAGATCATGACCCGAGCCGAAGGCAGTGGCTTAACTCACTGAGCCACCCAGGCGCCCCGAGAGAGATAATTTTTAAGTAAATTCTGCACTGAGTGCAGAGCCTGACGAGGGGCTTGATCTTATGACCCTGAGATCATGACCTGAACCAAAAATCAAGAGTGGGAGGCTTAACCAACTGAGCTACCCAGGTGCCCAGTGATACATATATATATATATATATTTTTTTTAAATATTTTATATTTCTTTGACAGAGACACAACGAGAGAGGGAGCACAAGCGGGGGAGTGGGAGAGGGAGAAGCAGGCCTCCCGCTGAGCAAGGATCCCAGGACACTGGGATCAGGACCTGAGCTGAAAGCAGCCACTTAACGACCCCGAGCCACCCAGGTGCCCCATCAATACATATTTTTTAAATAAAATGTTGCACATGTACAATTTCACAAAAATTACCTCACCCCCTTATAGTTAACTCCTTTCATCCAAGTTTTAGATCCTAATAATCTTGAAGGAGACCAGACTATGTCACCCCAAAATATTCCATTTGCATAAAGATCATTTGGGGCTGAAGGCAACTGAGAATAAGCAGACAGAAGAAAAAGTCTTTGCCCTCCCTACTTCTACCTGAAAGCAGGGCATGAAGTTCTCTTTGTGAAGGTGTGTCCCCTTTACCTCTTCCTTGCCAGGAAGGGGAAAATAATCTTACCTCTGGAGATAGTACTAAGTAATTATTATCCTCCATTAGTTTCCCCCAATATTTTTACCTGGTCATAATATACTGCCCTTAATGCCTACCGCCCCTCTTTTTCTTGTCACTTCTCAACAAACTTACCATTCTTTATTAAAATTATATATAAACCCCTGGGTCTAACTGCCTCTTTAGGCATTCAGTATTTTTATTTCTTTTTTCTTCTTCTTTTTTTTTTTTTTGCATTCAGAAGTTTTCTATGAAGGCCTCCATATAGAGTGTGTGTGTGTGTGTGTGTGTGTGTCTATATACACACATACATAGTAAACTGTTTCTCCTGTGACTCTGTCTTTTGTCAGGTTATTCATGGATCTCAGCTGCAAAATCATTGCTGTGGAACCCAAGAGAGTAGAGCAAATTTTTTCCCTCCCTACAATCTTCTCTCAAGAATTCCGAGCAGCAGTGAAATGCTGAGGCACCCATACTGATGTTTCCACTAGTCAAGCACACCCAACACAGATCGAACCCGAGCAAAGCGCCAATTCCTAGGTTAACAGCATAGTTACAACTTCTAGTTTCCAGCAGAAATTTTACAAATCTACCATAATGGAGCAAGCTAGGCAGGCGCTCTTCCTTTCTTGCATACATGCACTGAGCTACTTTTGGAAATCAGTAGGAATAGAGAGCACAGCAGGCAGAATTCTAGGCTTGGCATGACCAAGTTAGGGATCTTGGGTGTGCCACTCTACATGCCCAACAGTACTCTAGGTACACTTTCATGTACTCTATTTTACATGAGTGCTAACAAGAATGAGGATATAGTTAAAAAGAGATAAATACATCACTATCATGAGAAAAGAAAAAACACACACATCAGGAAAATTAATAAATGAATAAACTACACTGTGCATACCACCCCTCATTATAGCTAGCACTAGGTTCCCAGATAACACAGCAGGTACCATAATCCAAAGGCATATGAAATACAGGCCTCTTCTAACCATCCCCAATCAAAATGACAGAAGCGAAAGAAATAAATCTACTCTTGAAAACAACAGATATAAATGATTCTCAACTACTACAGGAAAAATGCTCAGTACTACAGGGGGGTCACTACCTTTTGTGCCAAAGAACTGTTATGCTCCTCATTTAAAAGGCCTGTATTTGGGGTGCCCAGTTGACACAGGTGGCTGAGTGTCCGATTCTTATTTTTGGCTCCAGTTGTGGTCTCAGGGTCGTGAGATCAAACCCCGCATCGGGCTCTGTGCTCAGCATGCAATCTGCTGGAGTTTCTTTCTCCCTCTCCCTCTGCCCCACCCCACCCCACAGGCTTGCACTCTCGCTTTCTCAAATAGATGAATCTTTAAAAAAAATAATAAAAGGCCTGTATTCAAACAAGGTGGGAAGTTACTTAGGCTTTTTGCAGGGATGAAGTGGGGTAGATGGACATAGTTAAGGATCTGTTCAGTAGGAGGGAGCCTGGCTGGCTTAGTCAGTTGAACTTCCAACTCTTGATTTCACCTCAGGTCATGATCTCAGGGTCCTGGGATTGAGGCCTCGGAGCTCAGCTCGGAGCTGGTTTAGTATTCTCTTTCTCCCTGTTCCTCCACTCCTACCCCCAACTTGTGCTCTCTAAAATAAATAATAAATAAAATCTTTAAAAATATGTAAAATGGGGGTGCCTGGGTGGCTTAGTGGGTTAAAGCCTCTGCCTTCGACTCGGGGCATGATCCCGGGGTCCCGGGATCGAGCCCTGCATCAGGCTCTCTGCTCAGCAGGGAGCTTGCTCCCCCCCCTTCTCTCTCTGTCTGCGTCTCTGCCTACTTGTGATCTCTGTCAAATAAATAAGTAAAAGCTTTAAAAAAATAAAAAATACATAAAATGATCGGGGAGCCTGGGTGGCTCAGTGGGTTAAGCCTCTGCCTTCGGCTCAGGTCATGATCTCAGGGTCCTGGGATCGAGCCCCACATCGGGCTCTCTGCTCAGCGGGGAGAGCCTGCTTCCTCTTCTCTCTGCCTGCCTCTCTGTGTACTTGTGATCTCCCTCTCTCTCTGTCAAATAAATAAATAAAATCTTTGCAAAAAAATACATAAAATGACCTGTTAGTAGGACTGCTGAAATAAGCTTAATACATGTTGGGACAAATAGTTCCGGTTTTTAATAATCATCAATGCCTGGAAGCTTTACGGTGAATTAAACTAATAAAAGCAAAACCTTTCCCCCAAAGCAAAGTGGTTAAAATTTTTACTGCTACATTAGTCAGTGAAGGCTTTATGGAGGGAAGTGGGCCTTGAAGAACCAGCAAGCTTCGAACAGAAAGAAAGGAGATTACAGGCCTCCAGATAAGGAGATAGGAACAAAGGCACAGAAGGAGGAGTTCCACGCTGATTCAGGCCCACTACAGTCAGGCATGGGGTTAGGTTCCAAGGACACTAAGATCTGTGAAGTATAGTTTTTTGTCTTAAATCAGCCCAGAGTCTAGCCAGTGAGACAAACTGCCAAAGAAGACATGGTAAGTAATATCAGTGTCAAAATACCTGTAACGTTCTGTTGGAATAAAAATGAGGAACAATTCTGCCTGCCTGATTCAGGGAAAATATTAAGAGATGGTAAGATATTGAACCAAATCCTTTTTCTTTTTTTTGAACTGAATCTTGGAAGGATGAATAGGGCTCTGACCAGTGAGAAAAGGGAGGGCAGTGAGAAAAGGAGGGCACTCAGGGCAAAGCAAATAGCACGGACAAAGGCAGGAAAGTAAAAGAATAGCTAGGGTATAGACCCATGTCCAGCATGGTGAGTACGGGGCACAGGCAGCAGGGAATTAGAACAGAGTTTAAAAGGTAAGATGAGGGGACTCCTGGGTGGCTCAGTCAGTTAAGCCTCTGACTTCAGCTCAGGTCATAACCCTGGGGTCCTGGGATCCAGCCCCACGTCAGGCTCCCTGCTCAGGGGGGGGAGTCTGCCTCTCCCTCAGCCCCTCCCCCGATCACGCTCTCTCTTTCTCACTCTCAAATAGGTAAAATCTTTTTTTTTTAAATTTCACTTGCTATCATAAATTTTTTTAAAAGGGTAAGATGAGGCAGTATCAGGAAGGGTCTTATTCTGCAGGTGACAAGGAGCCGTCAAAAGATTTTAAACCACAAAATGGCATCAGATTGGGATTTTGAAAAAAAGCTGGTGGCAGTACAGAAAATTTAATTGCGTAGAGACCGGAGACAGAAAAAGCAATTAGGAAGCTACAGCAAACATCTCAATGAATGTTGAAGGCCTAGATAATGTGAGTGACAACAGAGAATGAGCGAACAGATTCCATAGGCATTTGTAAATGGAGGCAGAGTGGATAGAAATTTGTAACTCATTTGGTATCTGGGTAAGGAAGAAAGTAATGGAGTATCTTCTCACAACGTTAAAAAAGTAACTTATGGATGGTGATGCCATTAAAGACTCAAAGAGGGAAGCAGGGTTCTGGGTAGGTAATAAAAATATTTCCATGAGTGAACATTAACATCTAGCCAGTTACTCAAGCCAGACAGCTGGGAATCTTCCTAAACTATTCACCCGCCAACTCAGCGAGCGGGTCACCAAGTGCCAGAGATCCTATCTCTTCCACAGTCTCTCAAATTCAGCTCATCATTATGGTTTCTAGACTCACTGCTTCATAATCCAAGTACTGTTTCTCTCCTGGGTTAATACCCTCTGAAGCAGTCTCCCTTGTCTCTAGCCTGGAGCCCCCATTCTAGCTGATCCTTTACAGTATTTACCAGAAAGCGCTCCCGGAAACAAAAATCTTAATATTTTAATTAAGCTCCTGATTGAAGCCCCTGAAAGCCCCCTCCCACTCCCCCGCAGTTTACAGGACAAAGTCCAAACTTCCTGGTTTAATACAAAGGACCACTGACAATCCTAATCCTGTCTCCCTCTCCTCCAAGTCTCACACGTGCCCGCTTGGCTCCAGCCACCTGGAACGTGGGCAGCACCCTTACAGTGCTGGGCCGTCTCTGCCTCCAGGCCTCTGCACTAGCTGGTCACTCCCACGCGCTGCTGCCTTCTCTCACACAGCGAACTGCTGGCTCGCACAGAACGCCTCCAGGAAGACTTTCCTCACGCTCTGATGTGTTGGGATAACGAAAACTCCTGTACTTGTGTAGTACCTTCTGTAGAATATTCCCATCCAATACTAGAATTGTGGATACACTGACTTCACCAGTCACCACAGTCCCCAGGCAGAGACTATGTCTCATTTGACTTTGCACAATCTAGCAGTATCTGGCACATTAAGAGGCACTCAAAAAACATTTGTTGAGGGAGTTTAGTTTTAGACCTTTCAGCCAGTGTGCATGGTGAATACACCGATGGAGAGATCCTACACACACTGTTACGTGAAAAGGGTAGCATGCCCAGTAAGATCTTCTGCTTGTTTAGAAACCAGCTATTCTCAAAGGCAACAAGAATTATGAAGGTAAAAGCCAATTCAGGTCTGGAGGCAACAAATGAGTATGTCAGACAAGGATGGCCAAGGACACAACTCTGAAAAACAGCATCATTTGAGTGAGAGAAAGAGGAAGAGACAGCAAGGGTGTAGGAAGAGAACAAGGGAAAATAGAACCTTAGAAAGCTGAGAGGAATATGTTTAGAGTAGGGAAACATTAGAGTCAAATACTATGCAGACAGTGAAATTTCAGGAAAATACTGTTGAGCAGGTGGACATTTTAGGTTCTTCGTTTTACATCACCCTTGTCTAGGTCAATACACAAGAAGCACAAGGGACAGCTTAGAATAATATTCTCCAGTTTGCTTTTTAGGTGTAACATTGGTTATATTAAACCTTCCAGCTATCAGACCAAATGAAAACCACCAAATATTTTAAACTACCTGAAACTGTGTTGAAGCATTTATTAAACCAAGAAGATGGAAAAATTAAAATATTTCTGTACTTTTTCCTCTATCACTCCTTATTCAGTATCCAATATTTTTTAAAATTGTAACATGGATTTGAGGGGAAGAGATTTTGTTTATTAAGTTTGTATTAGTAGTTTGGTCGCTGGAGTAGTATCACGCACTGTACGACACAATTTTTCATTTACCACTTCTAACAGAAGAAACTCTTGTCTCTAACGTATCTTAATGAACTGTTTTCATGTAACTGTAATTTCTGACAGACAACAAGGTATTTCATGGTAAATAAATCAAATTATAGTACTTAACAAGAATAGCCATAAAATACAGAACATACCCCTGTATCTGTATCAGACTTTGATGAATTCAGACTTTCCTGAGAAGGTGACGGGGATACACGTCCTAAAAACAAAATAATAATTATAAACAGGCATGTACATACACACACACACACACACATCAATCAGAAATAATGACACATGAACACCTAATTAATAGTCATAGAATGTAACATTCTGAAAAAACACATTTTCTAAATAAGTGAAGCATTAATTCTCTGGGCACCAAAATAATAGGTTTTATCATTTTAATCATAAAATCTAGAATAACCATATCATCAATTTAATAAAATATTATTAAATCTTCATTATTCATAGTGAATACAAATAAGATGAACAATAAAGGGACACAAAGGGTCTGGGGTGGTAGAAGTCGCAAGGGCCGCTGAACAGTCTGTCTGCTCCAAGCAGGGCAATAAAAAAAATGTATTGTAAACATAGTTTAACTTTTTGCCAACCCAATTTCATCTTCAATTATGTATTATAATGCAAGCAATACCCATAGGGCCACTAAAGTATACACGGATCATTTGCCAGTTTAGTGGATCTCCCCAGATTTCTATGTTCCTCAATCGGTGCTTTAAATATGTCCTATCCTCCAGCCCATGGCCACCTATTCTCCTTTCTCCCATCCCTTATCTTCTTGGTTTCAGTCTTAGTGGGCTAGGGCGAGGATGGGAGTGGAAGGGAGGGGTTTGTGGAGAAAATTTATTGTAGTTAAATAATTATAAGAAAAAAATCCCATAAACATAAAGCTCTTACCTACATCAGTTCTACATGCTTTCCTGGTAAGTTACCAATATACAGAAATATTTTATATTGTTGTACTCATGGTGTACACACATCACATTCTGAGGTTTCTCTCTGCCATTTAACCTTTTTTCGTATACCTCTGATGTACTGACAAATCATATTTCCTTTTCATGGCTGGGTCTCCTTTTTTCTTTCCTTACTGGATGGATATTATCATTCTCATTCCTTTTCTAAATTAATCAGGTTATTTCATTTTTAAACCCAGGAGAGAACTAAAAGTTGTCAGGAGAAACCAAGCAACTTTGTTCTCAATAGTTGAAGAATTAAACTCTGCACAATACTTCGAATGGGATAAAGTCAAAAGCTCTATGGTAGCGTTTTCCATGGGATTCAGACGCTTTTTCAGTGTTGACTTCTGTTCTTTTAGGTTTGTGGCCACTATTAAAAATAGTGGTTGCTGCAAACGGTTGCCCGAGAAGAGGGCATTATTATACCTAAAATGTAAAAATACCAGATGTCTCTAGAGTTTTAAGGCCCACAAGTAAATAAAAAATACCTTCGGTATTGTATTTCATTCGCATATTGTTGAAATAGTCAAAAGCATTTTTTAAAGCCCATATTCTCACTACATTGTCTTGTCCAGCTGAGGCAAGTAATCGGCCACAGTGAGAAAATTTCATGGTCCAAACAGCTCCCTATAAAAACAAAGAAAGGTTCAGAGTTATTTCTTTAGAAGTTGAAATATTTAAGATTTTATTTTTAAGTAATCTCTACACCCAATGTGGGGCTTGAACTTACAAGTCCAAGATCAAGAGTCGCATACTCTACCGACTGAGCAAGCAGGCACCCCTAAGAGTTGAAACATTATTTTAAAGCCAAAGTAAAGAATTCTTCCAAATGATACTAAGATAATCCTCATATTACTAATACCACTTAAGGCCAACAGTTCAATGATGACACAACAGCACAAAGAGCAACTTTTAAGAGAAAAGTAGGATAAGATAGCAGCGGTTTACTGTAATCTAAACTAACAAGTTCAAAGCCCCAAGCTTTGTCTACAAATTAATGGAAATGGAGTTCCGAGGAGGCCATAAATCATTGTGAAAACAGAAATCCTAGTTGGGGATTTCAGTCTCCTAGCTGAACAGAAGAGGGAGTGGCACTGGAGGAGGCAGAGCCCTCAGAATGCAACTAATACCCTTGACCAAGGCTGAGGGAAATACAGGCCCACGTTAGCAGTGACCCTTGTGGCACTGGGCATTTGCAAGTGTTGGAATGGTGTGATCTCAACCTGTTTTTCCCCCAGAAACAAGATTTTACAGTGTATGGTTAGAATTCCCAGAAACTGCTAGCAATAGGGAAGTGTGTGGGTATGTGCTGGGAGGTGGAGGTGGCGTGATTTATGAACATGAACCCTTAACTTGGAAAAGCCAAATGCTATTACAACAAAGGTTGTTTGAACTCCTATTATAACACATATGTATGCAGATTAAAAAGATTATCTAACTTAGGGGTGCCTGCTTGGTTGGGAGACCATGCAACTCTTGGTCTCTAGGTCATGAGTTTGAGCCCTATGTTGGGTATAGAGATTACTTAAAATAAATATAAACTTGAAAAAAAAAGATTATCCAAGTTAGAGGCAATAGTTCATATAATAAAATAACATTCATTTCCATAAAATGCAAGCATATTAAGAAATTTGTTATTGGGAACCTACTACAATGAGACTTTACTTAAAACTGGAAATAATGAAAGTGAATCAAAACAGTACAAGGAAGTTTATCAGTTCCTTAAGGAAGTTACTATAATCAAATCAAATATTTTATGTGGAGATCATAAGTACTGAAGTTTAAATTCCAATCTGGCCTCCATCTGATATGTTTAGGGTCGCTTCCTTCCAGTTACGCCACATCTTGGATTTAAAAACTAAATAGATAAATAGATTCCCTGATCAAAGACTGACAGCATCATTGTCCTGTCCAGCAGTTTATTACCAGCTTCCCTGTGTTCCTGGCATTTTTAAGGGGTATAACTACAATATCACTTGTGTTACTTTATTCCCACTTTCGTACATTTTAACTCTGGTAGAAAACTTACACCTCTCTCTCCTGGTTTTAGCTGCCATTTTACAAAATAAACGAACCTACTGCAGTATTTGTGTTCATTATTTAAAATACACCCAGGAAGGGGCGCCTGGGTGCCTCAGTCAGTTAAGATCCAACTCAATTTCGGCTCAGGTCATGATCTTCTGGTCTTGAGATCGAGCCCCATATCGGTCCCCGGGTTCAGTATGGCATCTGCTCGTTCCTCTCACTCTGCTCCTCCCCCTGCTCACTCATTCTCTCTCTCTCTCAATAAATAAAATCTTTTAAAAATATACCCTGGGAACATTTTAAATGGTTTCCAAAGACACAGACCACCCTGCAAATTTAACTCCTTTAAAGTTGGTACCTTTACATAGCTTTCTTCATGATATGGGACTAGAGTTTACTTATTCAAAAAATTTCACTTCTTAAGGGGCACCTGGGTGGCTCAGTTGGTTATGTGTCTGACTTCAGCTCTGATCACGATCTCAGGGTCCTGGGATCAAGCTCAGCATTGGGCTCCATGGTCTCAGCACAGTCTCCTTGTCCCTCTCTCTCTGCCCCCTCCCCCTGCTCATGCTCTCTCTCTCTCAAATAAGTAAAATCTTTAAAAACAAAAACTTTCACTTCTTGATAGCTGCAAGCAACATATCTTTTAAATTTTTTTTAAGATTTTATTTATTTGACAGAGAGACACAGCCAGAGAGGGAACACAAGCAGGGAGAGTTGGAGAAGGAGAACAGGCTTACCGTGAAGCAGGGAGCCCCATGTGGGGCTTGATCCCAGGACCCTGGGATCATGACCTGAGCCGAAAGCAGAGGCTTAATGACTGACCAAGCCAGGCACCCCGCAAGCAACATATCTGATAAAGGGT
Organism: Neogale vison; assembly: GCF_020171115.1. NCBI lineage: Eukaryota > Metazoa > Chordata > Mammalia > Carnivora > Mustelidae > Neogale > Neogale vison. The sequence goes on from NC_058105.1 coordinate 30,950,081, forward strand.
TAGTATCCAAAATAAAGAACTTACCAAACTCAACACCCAACAAACAAATAACACAGTTAAGAAATGGGCAAAAGACAGGAATAGACATTTTTCCATAGAAGATATCCAGATGGCTAACAGACCCATAAAAAGAAGTTCAACGTCGCTCATCATCAGGGAAATATAAATCAAAACCATGTTGACATACCATCTCACACCTGTCAGAATGGCCAAAATTAACACAAGAAACAACAGGTGTTGGCAAGGATGTGGAGAAAGGGCAGCCCTCTTGCACTGTTGATGCGAATGCAAACTGGTGGAGCCACTCCAGAGAACAATATGGAGGTTCCTCAAAAAACTAAAAATAAAACTACCCTATAATCCAGCATACTACTAAGTATTTATCCAAAGGAAACAAAAATAGAGATTTGAAGGGTTTTTACACCCCAATGTTCACAGCAGCATTATCAACAACAGCCTATGGAGAGAGCCGAAATGTCCACTGACTGATGAATGATAAAAGAAGATGTGGTATATACATATATACAATGGGATACTACTCAGTCATCAGAAAAAATGTTATCTTGCCATTTGTAATGACGTGGATGGAGCCAGAATGTATTATCCTAAATAAAAGTAAGTCAATCTGAGAAAGACAAATACCGTATGGTTTCACACTCATATGTGGAATTTAATTTTTTAAGATTTTTTAAGATTTTATTTTTATTTATTTGATAGGGGGAGAGAGAGAGAGAAAGAGAGAGAGAACAGGTGAGAACACAAGAGAAGGGGGAGGGAGAAGCAGAGTCCCCACTGAACAAGGAGTCTGATGTGGGGTCCAATCCCAGGACTCTAGGATCATGACCTGAGCCCAACACAGCCACTGAAACGACTGAGCCACCCAGATGCCCCCATATGTGGAATTTAAAAAACAAAACAGATGAACAGTAGGGAAGTTGCGGGGGGTGGGGGGCAGAGACACAAACCGTAAGAGACTCTTCTTTTTAAGGATTTATCCATTCATTTTAGAGACAAAGAGCGAGAGCAAGAGAGAGAGCGAGCGAGCGCATGCGCGCACAAGTGGAGAGAGGGGCTGAGAGAGAAGGAAACAGAGGGAATCTCAAGCAGACTCCCTGCTGAACACAAAGCTCAGCAAGGGACTCAATCCCAAAATCCAAGATCATGACCTGAAAACAGGAGTCAGACGCTCAACTGACTTAGCCACCCAGCTGCCCCAAACCGTAAGAGACTCCTCACAATAGAGAACAAATTGAAGACTGACAGACGGAGGTGGAGGGGGGATGGGCTAGATGAGTATTAAGAAGGGCACTTGCTTTGATGAGCACTGGGTATTGTATATAAGTAATGAATTACTGAATTCTACTCCTGAAACCAGTACTGCACTGCATATTAGTGAACTAAAATTTAAATAAAAATTTAAAAAACCTGGGGCGCCTGGGTGGCTCAGTTGGTTGAGCTGCTGCCTTCAGCTCAGGTCATGATCCTGGAGTCCCAGGACTGAGTCCCGCATCAGGCTCCCAGCTCCACGAGGAGTCTGCTTCTCCCTCTGACCTTCTCCCTCTCATCCTCTCTCTCTCTCACTCTCTCTCTCTCTCAAATAAATAAATAATAAAATCTTTAAAAATAATTTTAAAAACCTTTCAGTTCTTAAACAATAACCCAGAGATAGACTCTGCATTACCTAGGCATTAAATCATTATTAATATTAATTTACTTTCCTTGAATCAGGTTAGCAAAATTATGCACATACGAGATTGGCTTTATAGAAGCCAAAGTACTTCTCTCAATGAAAACAGAATCAATCCTGAAAGATACAAAGACTGCTTACCATATGCTCACCACTAAGATCTTGTACCACTTTGATCTGATCAAAATCATACGGTCCTTTGAAACCATGCGCTGCTTTGAATTTGACTGGTCTTGTATATGGCATTCCTTCATCATCACTTGATGAAGGATCATCTTGATCAGTATGAAACACTGAACAGAAAGGCAATACAGAAATCATCACTGGCTAATGTAGATAAAGTTACTATCAAGATTTTCATTCTACTGTTAACCAAGAAAATTTATTAAATGGAAAAACAGTATCAGTCTATTACTAAATAGCATATTGGTTAAGAGCACAGGATCTCATGCCAGATTGTCTGGGTCCAAATCCAGCTCTGTCATTTATTTTCTGTGTGACCAGAGCCAAAGCACTGGACCTTTTTGTGCCTTGGTTTTCTCATCTGTAAAATGGAGATAATAATAGTACTTACCTCACAGGGTTTTTATGAAGGGTAAATGAATGAATATAGTTTCAAGTGCTTAGAACAGTGTCTAGCACAAAATAATTACTGTATTAGTGTTTATTAAATAAAATAAATGAGTACAATTACAACAAATGACATAGGAAGTGAAGATCTGTACAAATTTAGAAAATTTTCCAAATTTTGGAAAATATTTATAAAAACTAACCTTACAAAACTAATTTACAACTGAATAATGAACACTCATCTCTTCCAGGTTGCCATACTTACAAAGTGTGTACAAATTCATGTTCAAGACGAACAAATTTATTTTTCTTCCTGCTCATAAAAATAAGTGATACCTAGAATAACATGATTTACTGAAATGCTAAGATGTCTGCTACCAAGGTTTCTTAATTTCAATAAGAAGAATGCCTCTTATAAATTACAGACTAACTTTGGATGATTACAAATCAATTAAATATTCACTTGCAATGTTCTATTTCACTTACCTTCATCTCTAACACTTTTAACTTTATTCACAGCACGTTCACCATATTCCTCTGCAAGGTGCTTTGCTCTCTTTACTGATTTTCCTAAGAACTTCTTTAGTTGAGTCCTTACCAAAAATACAAAAAACCAAAATTATTTTTTTAAAAAGATTTTACCTATTTATTTGAGAGAGAGCAAGCTCATGAGCAGAGAGGGGGCATTGGGGAGGGACAAGCAGACTCCCTGCTGGCAAGAAGCCTGACCCAGGGCTTCATCCCAGGATCCTGAGATCATGAACACCTACCCAACTGAGCCACCCAGGTGATCCCCAAAACCAAAATTATTAACTAATTGTAAAAGCTCAATAATTCACAGATAATTTCATAACGGCCACAAGAATAGTATATTATTTTGAAATAACTCCTTTTTAACATAAAAAATAGGTCTTTGAGTTCCTTTATCCTTTGTTCTATGGAATAAATACATTCAAGTCAATATGGCTACAAAGAAAATACAGATACTTCTGGATGTACAGCCTCATGTGCTCTAAAGCACTGGTTTTCCTTCTTTTCTTTTCTTCCCTTCTTCCTTCCCTTTTCCCCCCTCTTTCTTTCTTTCTTTCTTTCTTTCTTTCTTTCTTTCTTTGGGAGAGAAAGAGCTCAAGCAAAGGTTAGGGGTCACAAGAAGAAGGGGAGAGAGAGAATCCCAAGCAGGTTCCTTCCCCAGCAAGGGGCTTGATCTCACAACCTTGAGATCATGACGTGAGGTGAAATCAGGAGTCTAACGTTTAACTGACCGAACCACCCAGGCACTCCTCAAGCACTGGCTTTCAACGGTGAATAAAAAATTGGTGGGGATGGGTGGGAGGGGAGTGTTTAAAGCACATGAAACTGAGACCCATCTGCAGATCACATGATTTAGAGTGTCTCAGGTCAGACCATTAATCTGCAATGAGAATGTCTTTGAGAAGACTGATTTAAAGAGTAATAATCCTTGGGGTGCCTGGGTGGCTCAGTTGGTTGAATGTCTGCATCTTGGTTTCAGCTTAAATCATGATCTCCGGTCATGATACTGAGTCCCACTTTGGCCTCTGAGCTCAGCATCGAGTCTCCTTGAGATGCTTCTCCTCTCCCTTGGTCCCTCCCCAGCCCACTGTGAGTGCCAGCTCTTTTTCCCCCTAAAATAAGTAAATAAATCTTTAAAAAAAAAGGAGTAATCCTTAAAAACACATTTCTACCAATAAAAAAACTATAAGGATGCCTGGCTGGCTCAGTCAGAAGAATACGAGACTCTTGATCTTAGGGTTCTGAGTTCGAGCCCCATCTTGGGTAGAGGGAATATTTAAAAATAAAATCTTAAAAAAAGGAAAGAAAGAATCTATAAAGAGGTATTTACTTACAGAATAAAATGTTTGGTACCCTACAATGGCCGTTTGTTTCTTCTCTTTCAGTTTGGGTATTTGCATGCAATACAGTTAGGTTGAGCTTTCCCAGGAAGTATTCCCGAACACAAGGTAATGCAAGGATGCATCTCAAGCTTCTATAAATAGGACTTACTTATTGCCTTTCTAATAATCTCAGTCTCCAATTTCATAAATTAAGATCATAAAAAACAAAGCACAGTATATACATGATCTCTAAAACCAAAACAGAATTTATAGGAGGAAATTTTTACCAATTCATGGGAGTTCATGATATTAAAGGATACTACCTGATTAAGCTGCTAAGCTATATATACAAAGATGTTCACTGCAGCATTATTTACAAAGTGTAAAAAGTAGGGAAAAAAAGCATAAAAAGTAGAGACAAACGGATTTTTCATTAACAGAGCAATGCGTAAGTAAACGCCAGCATATTCTCAAAATGGAATGCAATAAAATAAATGAGGCAAACCTCAGTTCTTCCGAAGTACTGAGCTCTCAAGTCACCTCAGGGCCAATGCACATGTTATTTCTGCCTGGAACATTCCTCCCCTGGCTAACTTCTACTCATCTATTAGGACTCAGACCAAACATTATTTCTCAGAAAAGCCCTCCTTGACTCTTCAGAGCAGGTTTTCCTGTTTTATATGCCAAGAGTACTCCATGTATTTCTTTTATTGCAATTACTACAAATGTAGTTAGATTTATCTGTGCAATTATGTTTAAGTATGTGTTTCTCCTGTTTAACTGGAAGCTCTAGGAGGGCAGAGACTATGACTGTCTTAACTATTATATTTACAGCACTGCACTCCCATGTCTGGCTGACAGAAAGGCTATAATATATTTACTGTTGATACTGGTATGAAAAGATGTACATTATGTATCACGTATTCTTAAAAAAGCAAGCTTGGGGCACGTGGATGGCTCTGATGGTTAAGTGATTGCCTTTGGCTCAGGTCATGATCCTGGAATCCTGGGATCAAGCCTCCCATTAGGCTCCCTGCTCAGCAGGCAGGGAGCCTGCTTCTCCTGCTCCCTCTGCTGCTACCCCTGCTTGTGCTATCTCATTCTCTGTCAAATAAATAAAATCAATCCTTTAAAATAAATAAATAAAATAATAAAAATTAAAAAACACAAACAAAGACAAGCTGACGGGGCACCTGGCTGGCTCAGTCAGCAGAGCATGTGGCTCTTGATCTCAGGGTTGTGAGTTCAAGCACCACGTTGGTCACGGAGTTTACTTTAAAATAAAGCAGGGGGTGGGGGTCACACACAAAAAAAAGCGAGCCAACAAACTACAGGCACAGTATTAATTCTACTTTTGTGAGGAAAAAAAATTCTGTGGAGAATACACGTAATTATTTAACACTGGTTATTTCTGGGAGTGAGAGTATGAGACCCTCATTTTCCATATTTCTGTATTAGTTTTTCTGTTCTTGTTGTTAAAGTAATCTCTGCACCTGGCATGGGGCTTATACTCACAAACCTGAGATCAAGAGTTGCAGCTCCACTGACTGAGCCAGCCAGGCCAGGTGGCTCTGTTTTAGTTTTGATAGTAAGAAAACACAGATGATAAACCATTTTTAAAACTACTATAAGGGGGTGCCTGGGTAGCACAGCGGGTTAAGTGTCCAACTTTTGATTTTATCTCAGAATCATGAGATCCAACCCTACATCAGGCTCCATGCCCTCTCTCTCCCTCTGCCCTCCCCTAATAACCCCCACCCCCCCCACTTGCATGTGTGCTCTCAATCTCTCTTGCTCAAAAAAAAAAACATCACTATAAGGTCTTGGGGTGTCTGGTTGGCTTGGTGGAATATGTGACTCTTGATCCCAGGATTGTGGTTTAGAGCCCCATGTTGGGTGTAGAGATTATTTAAAAATAAAATCTTAAAAAAAAAATCATAGGGCTCCTGGGAGGCTTAGTCGGTCAGTTAAGCATCTGCCTTCAGCTCATGTCGTGATCCCGGAGTCCTGGGATCGAACCCTACATCAGGCTCTCTGCTTAGCAGGGAGCTTGCTTCTCCCTCTGCCCCTCTCGCTGCTTGTGTTCTCTCACCTTCTCTCACTCGCTCGCTCTCTCATGCATTCTCTCAAATGAATAAATAAAATCTTTTTTAAAAAAAATCATTATAAGTTCTCTGCTACCTATAACTCAGAAGTTATATTTTCTGGATAATTATAGGTTTACTACTATTTAGGCAAGAAAGCATATTTTAATCATTTTGGATGAGAACATTTCTAAAATGTGTGTTTTTGAGACTTCTTCAATGGTACTCAATGTTCGATAAATTGCTTTCCTTATTAAAAACAGCCAGTTACCACCTTCACTTTTAATATATCCAGGGCCTTTCATATGGATTGTAAGTGGGCCATAATATTAGCTTCCCCTCAGCCTTCAAGGTGACAGAGCAGGATCCAGGGAAGCCAGAACCCTGGGCAGACTCCTCTGGCCATTAGCAGATTCATTAGCTTGCCCAGTGTTCAGAGGAACTATTACCGTGTTTTGTGTGTGTTGAGAAAAAGTTGAAAGCAGTAACATATGGAATTGCTATGCTATGTAATGAGTCCTTTTATCATTTTCTGGATTCCCTTCGTGTGATCAAAATATTATCTGACATTCTTTTTTTTTTTTTTTTAAGATTTTACTTATTTATTTGACAGAGAGAGATTACAAGTAGGCAGAGAGGCAGGCAGACAGAGAGAGGAGGAAGCAGGCTTCCCGCTGAGCAGAGAGCCCGATGTGGGACTCGATCCCAGGACCCCGAGATCATGACCTGAGCCGAAGGCAGCGGCTTAACCCACATTCTTATGTGTCGACTTACATGTTGTCACAGTTTGCTACTTCTATTTTGCTTTGACCTCAGATACCAGATGACCAGATTTTTAAAAATTTATGTAAAAAGTAAGTATAATGGCTTTGAATAAACCTAAAGAGCTTTTCTTTTAGAAAAATAATAAGCCAGGGTGCTGGGGTAGCTCAATTGGTTAACAAATTCATGCTCTCAACTTAGGTCTTGGTCTCAGGATTTTGAGTTCAAGCCTCATGCAGGACTTAAAATAAAAAAAAGAAGAAAAAGAATGAGCTTTAATGCATGGAATACGTGACAGTTCTCCTAGGTGTTTACCTATCTCTTTAATCATTCCTAATTCTGATTTCTGATAGTTGCCACTGCTGGACAGCCAAGCTCCAGATCTCTGAGGTTTCATCTATACACCTGTATTGTGGGTAGATCTTTTATAAGAATTCTCAGTGGTTTCATTGATACACTTCCCACACTAGGCAAAGATCAGTATAGTGGAGAATTTGCTTTGGGGAATTACTGCCAAGTAAATGACCAGTGTATAGTCAAGCAAAATCTATATGCCCACCATTTCTGCTGGATGTTTGTAAGGAAATCAGAAGGATGTCATGATTACAATCCTTTTGCAACATATGATTTAGTTATTTAGCACCCATTTATCTTGTTTTTCAAAGTCAGGAAACAAGAACGCCTGGGTGGCTCAGTCGGTAAACATGTGCCTTCACCTTGGGTCATGATCTTAGGGTTCTGGGATCGAGTCCTACATCGGGCTCCCTGCTCAGCGGGTAGCCTGCTTCTCCCCCTGCTTTACTCTCTCTCTCTGACAAATAAATAAAATCTTTAAAAAAATAAAAGTCAGAAAACAGGGTGCCTGACGGCTCAGTTGGTTAAGGGTTGGCCTTTGGCTCAGGTCATGACCCCGGGGTCCTGGGATTGAGTCCTGCGCTCTGCTCATGCGGGGAGTCTGCTTCTTCCTCTCCCTCTGCCCTCCCCCTACTCATGCTCTGTTTGTTTCTCTCAAATAAATAAATAAAATCTTTAAAAAAAAAACTCAGAAGGGGCGCCTGGGTAGCTCAGTCAAGCGTCTGCCCTCACCTCTGGTCATGATCTCAGGGTCCTGGGACTGAGCCCCACATCCGGCTCCCAGTTCAGTGGGAAGCTTGCTTCTCCCTCTCCCACTCCCCCTGCTTATATTCCCTCTCTTGCTGTCTGTCTGTCTGTCTGTCTCTCTCTCTCTCTGGTAGATAGATAGATAAATAAATAATAAAATATTTTTTAAAATTTAAAAAACTCAGAAAACACTTTAAGATAAAATAAAATAAAGGTAAAATTTAAGTGTAAGTTATGCAGACTGCAGATGTCACTAAAATTGAGAAAGAGAAATTTACTAGGACACGGAGTAGTTGGGAAAAATTGTGGAGTTTAGAAAAACAAACAGGATTTGAAAGCAATTTCAAGAACAATCATGTTCTACTAACACTTCTGGGACCTACCATCAGAAAAATAATGCAGGCATGATGCAGAATTTATTAATCATTTACTATTTGTCAGATAATATAGAAATGACCACCAACACAGCCTTGAACAACTCTTAATGCCTTGGCTGGGGACAGGAAACACTGATGGCAGATGGACATATAAACTAGATAAAACGCAGATTTAAAATAGTATGGCAAGTCACATATTTTTTAAATAAATGCTTGAAATAAAGAGTTGTACCGTAACTCATGTGTGAAATAAAGAAAAGGAAAGTATTGTAACTTACGTTTTCTGTTTTAACCTTCCACCATCAGTATCTGTTGTCTGAGACTGTAACTTCTCTTCATCATCTGACTGCGCTGCATCATTACTACCAGAAGGGGAAGAAGTCATTTTAAAAGAAGCCATTTCCCCTACACCTCCCAACAATCCATGTATACGATATACTCAGGTACTCAGAATAAAACTACATTAACACACTTTAAGTTTAATTTTAATGATGATCCTGAGAATGTAAGACTTGAGAGATCACAGAACAGAATCGTTAAGCATGATGTAATGTACAAATGCAAGTGAAAACAATTTAGGAACTTATGGAAAACCTACTACCAACAAGGCTTTTTGCTGGATAAAACGTGCTGCACAGAAATGACAAATTAGCTTCCTCTTTGCTCTTCAGGTACATCATGTATTACACTTTATTAAGATTTCCTTTCACAATAATCATTTCTTTGATCTACATAGATCTCACAGTAAAGTCAATCACCTCACTCTAAAGCCATTTTCTGACCTACACAGATAATACAATTACAATTAGGATAATTGTATTACAATTATAATTGTAATACAATTAGGTTTCAGAAACCAGGTCTTCATTTCACATGGTTTTTTACCCTCAAAATGCTTCAATAATGTCTCCAGTATTACAGAAATCATTTTAGAAGAGAAACGAAATACTAAGAGATTTCGGATATATACTGTTCTCCCCCAAGTAACTGTATGCTCTTAAGAGAGAACAATGTTGAATACATACATTAACTAACTCTATTTTAATCCCAAATTTAAAAAAAGAAGACTGAGTGAAACCAAATTAGGAACTGTTGTAGTTCATTAACAGAGAAATCTTCAACACTCTGAAATACTACGAATGATAAATAGTAACAATAGGCCATACCTTACATATTCCTTAGTCCTTCTCATGATGTGTAGAGTGAGAGGATTAATACCTGTTGGCAGTTTCTCTTCCGCAAGACTCAAAGGTATTTCTTCTCCAGTATCCAGGTTCTTAATCATGACACTGGCTAAAATTTCCTGAGGTAAAAAATAACACCAAGAGGACCTATAATTTAATTATCTTTTTGAGTCTTCAAAATCCTCAAACATTTAAGCTAAGGACTTTCTAGATACATTCAGTATTGTGTACAGTAATTTTTAACTTTTTTCATGATACACAATCCATACACTGCAAAATGTACTCATTTAAAGTGTGTAATTCAATGATTTTGAGTAAATTCAGAGTTGTGCAACAATCAACTTTATTTAAGCATATTTCCACTATGTCGAAAAGAAACCCCATACTCATTAAAAGTCATACCGCATTCCCCACTCCTCCCTGCCCCTGGCAATGACTATTTTACTCTTTGTTTCTATGGTTTGCCTATTCCAGACATTTCATATAAGTAAAGTCATCCTGTATGTGGTCTTTTGTGATTGGCTTCTTTCACTCAGCACCATGTTTTCAAGGTTCGTCCATACTGCAGCATGTGTCAGAACTTCATTCCTTTTAATGTTTGTAAAAGATTTTATTTATTAATTTGACAGAGAGAGACACAGCGAAAGAGGGAACATAAGCAGGGGGAGTGGGAGAGGGAAAAGCAGGCTCCCTGCTGAGCTGGGAGCCTGATGCGGGGCTTGATCCCAGGACCTGAACCAAAGGCAGACGCTTAACAACTGAGCCATCCAGGCGCCCCTTCATTCCTTTAAATTGCCAAAAAACAGTCCATGTGGACTGGATATACCACATTTTATTTATCCATTCATGGGCAATGAACACTTGTGTGCTTTCCACATTTGGCTATTATGAATACTTGTGTACATTTTTTAAAATTTATTTTTATTTTTTTAAAAAGATTTTATTTATTTATTTGACAGACGGAGATCACAAGCAGGCAGAGAGGCAGGCAGAGAGAGAGGAGGAAGCAGGCTCCTGCTGAGCAGAGAGCCCAATGCGGGGCTCGATCCCAGGACTCTGAGATTATGACCTGAGCTGAAGGCAGCGGCTTAACCCACTGAGCCACCCAGGTGCTCCACTTTTGTGATTTTTTTAAAAAGATTTTATTTATATAACAGAGAGGGGAGGAAAGAGAGCACACAAGCACAGGCAGGGGGGGAAAGGAGGGCAGAAGGAGAGGGAAACTCCCCGCTAAGCAGGGAGCCCTATGCAGGACTCTTGAGACCATGACCTGAGCCGAAGGCAGACACTTGACTGAGCCACCCAGGCACCCCACTTGTGTACGTTTTTTGGGTAGACATATATTTTCATTTCTATTGGTGTACACATAGGAGTAAAGCTGCTGGATCATGGTAACTCAATGTCTAAGGTTTTGAGGAACTGCCATACTGTTTTCCAAAGTACAATAATTTTTTTAAATGTATCATTTAAAAGAAATGAAAACTGGGGCGCATGACTGGTTTAGTCGGTGGAGCATGCAGCTTCAATACTGGGGTTGAGTCTGAGCACTACATTGCGTGTAGAGATTACTTTAAAAAAATCTTAAAAAAAAAAAAGAAACAAAACTAAGATTTTGCTTCAAAAACTTTATTCAGAATTGGCCAATCAATATATACTAAATTTTAACGGTAAGTAAGTACTGAGTCTGTATAACACTGTATTATCACCCAACAAGTATAAAAACATGTAATTATAACATCAAGTTCTTTTTAAGCCCACTCTCTATTAAATTTGGTCTTTGTTCTCAATACATTTTTTCTACCCCATAATGGTATAAAAAAGATAATTTTAAGTTAAAGTTACAAGTTCCAAAATATTAAAAAAACAAAAACTGGGGTACCTGGGTGGCTTAGTCAGTTAAGCATCTGCCTTTGATTCAGGTCATGATCCCAGGGTCCTGGGATTAAGCCTTGAGTCAGGCTCCCTGCTCAGTGGGGAGCCTGCTTCTCTCTCTCCGTTTGCTATCTCTGTCTCTCTCTCTCTCTCAAATAAATAAATAAATAAAGTCTTTAAAAACAAAGAAACAAAACCAAAAAAACAAAAAACCCCAAAACTGGGATGCCTGGCTGGCTCAGTCAGTAGACCACGTAACTCCTGATTTTAGGGTTGTGAGTTTGAGCCCCACACTGGATGTAGTGCTTAAAAATAAATAAATAAATAAATAAATAAATGTTTAAAAACTAAGAAAATCATCAATTTTCATCTTTTGCTCTACTTTATATTTTTTTTGCTTAACAGCAATAAACTTAAAAAATTTTTTTAATCATGGTAAAATATTTTTATAGTTGTATATATAGTTCAGCAGTATTAAGCACATTCACAATGCTGTGCAAACATCACCACCATTCATCTTAAGAACTTCTTCATCTTCTCATTATGGTTTTTATATTTTACGTTAAGAACAAAACAAATCTAATTATACCTCATCAGTAAGCTCTCTCCCGGAGTTGGACCTAGGTCTCTGAGGGCCCATCACTTCCCCTGCTATGGTCTGCCCATCAGGCGCTTTTCCATTTTCCTAAAATTATAATGTTATAAACAGAAAGTAGATGGAGTCAATTTCTATAAACACTCAATTATTCATTACCACACATAGCTCTAAAGAATTCCATAATTCACATAATGGAGCCTACTGAAAATTTAAATGAAATACTCCATTTCGGTCCTTTATTATTCCCAACATGCTGAAAAACACTGCTGCCCACGAAATAATGTCTTCGTCTTGAAAGCAAATAAATGTTCCATTTGAACCTGACCCGAAAGCAGTTCTCTACTAGCAGAATGCCAACACGAAGAGTGCCATTCATCAGGGTTATACTTGTGCTTATCTCGAAGGCAGGGATTGGCAAACTTTTTCTATAAAGAGCCAGATAGTAAATGTTTTAGGCTTTCTGCTTCACATATTCCTTTTTTTCCCCTTATAATCCTTTAAAAATGTAAAGCCTATTCTTAGTTCAGGGACTCTACAAAAACACACTACTGCCAGTCTCGTTCTAAGGCTATGACAAGACTGAAGTGCCGTTATCTCCCAGTTTGCTAACCTGTCCCTACCACAGCTACCACACAAGTAAGCTTTCAGTCCCAGAAATTGGGCTATGGTAAAAATTCATGCTATCAGGTGCTTTCTATTGCTTCATATATAGATATATAGCCTATATATGAAGGTTTTGTTTCATGATTAGGTAGAGGATATTATAAATAAAAGTCCTCAATTTTGACCATCACAGGTAAGGTAAATGAAGACTATAGTTGATGTTTATTAACAATATAATAATATTACAAATAGCAGCATCTTTCATTTTTTTGATTGCCTACTGCATGCCAAGTACTTGGTATACTTCAGCTCATTTCGTCCTTGCAAGACACCTTCCAAGGAAGGTTTTCCTCTCATTTTATCAATGGGACATCTGAAACTCAGATATTAAATAGTTTGTTAGAATCACCTAGCTATGCAGTAGCAGAGCTAAAAAAGGGGTTTAAGAAGGCCAGATTTTAAGGACAAGGAAATATTATGCCTGGAGAAGAAGGTTCAACAAGCAACAAACTGGGCAGCTACAGAAAGTTAAAGCCTCTATCAAATATAACATGAATTCACTAACCTGGGCAGTAACTACTTTATCTCCACTGGTAGCACTTGCCAAGTCAAGAGAGGGCTGGGAATCCTTGACTGTATTCTCTGAAGCCATGTTCGAACTTAGGAGAGTATCAGATGTAATATTCTCTTTGGGAACTGCAATGATGACGATGATAATAATAATGAGGAGGAGGATAATGGCAATAACTAGGATCTATACAGGACCTTATATAGAGCTTGAAAAGTGTTTTAACCTTTGTCTGATTCTTACCAACAATCCCATGAGGAAAGTGGTTTTATTACTCTCATCTTATATATGGAGAAACCAGGGTTCAAACAAGTCATTTCAATTCCTCTTAAGTCTCCCATAGTAACAGATTTGAAAGTTTGAAGTCTACTAAAATGTTAGAACATAGTTACTACCAATGTAAACATTCTCACTTTTCATCACTAAAATAACTTTTAAAACTTGGGCATGGTCATGATGTGGTTGTATATAGCATAAACTGAAACAAAACCAGAAAGTCAGAGTTTCAACTCTAGAATCTCTCCGCAAAAAGTTATTTCTCAGTTAAATACTTGCCATCTAGATCAGGCGTTTTAAGGGCCTCAAACTCCAATTCACTTTTCTTTTTTCTTGGTGGCGGAGCAGGCCGAGACGGAGGTGGGGGTCTCGGAGGAGGGAAGTTAGCTGGAGGGGGAGGGCGCGCTGGAACAGGCTTCTTTGTGCTAGCCACAATGTCAGGCTCTGGAGTGAGCTGTCTAGGGGGTTTGGCGGGAGCCACTTCTTCCATGGCAGCAAAATCTTTAGCAGATGAAGAGTCTGAGGACACAGGTTCTAGAACCTCACTTCCTTTGACTTCCACGGCTTCCTTGTTCAATACTTCTGCTTCCGTTTCAGGCACATGATGTGGCTCAGTTGAACTTACTTCAGTTAACTTAGTGATTTCATCTACTGACTTCTCATAGGAGTCATCAGAAGGAAAACGTCTTTTTGATTTTAATTCAGTTTCTTCTGTTGCATTCTGACTCTCTGCCTTTTTGGAATCTTCCTGTAGTACTTGATCTATGGCTAATAGTCCAGGTATATTGCTAAGATCTGTTCCAGCCACGACAGAACTGGCAGTAGCCTGGTCAGAGTGCCCTTTTCCTTTGGAATCTGAGGAGTCATCTTCCAGGTGTAGTACTTTCTGACTCTCCTCTATAATACTTTCAATAATCTGATGAAAGGTTAAAAAAAACAGCTTTAAAAAAATGAGGCTATTTACAAGAACATAACAGCTAACCATTTACATAGTACTTACTATGTGCCAGGGAATGTTCTTAACACTTTACATTTTTAATCTTTTTTTTAAAAGATTTTATTTATTTGACAGAGATAGAGAGGTCACAAGTAGGCAGAGAGGCAGGCAGAGAGAGAAGAGGAAGCAGGCTCCCTGCTGAGCAGAGAGCCTGATGTGGGGCTTGATCCCAGGACCCTGAGATGATGACCTGAGCCAAAGGCAGAGGCTTTAACTCACTGAGCCACCCAGGCGCCCCTACATTTTTTTAAAAAGATTTTATTTGTTTATTTGACAGACAGAGATCACAAGTAGGCAGAGAGGCAGGAAGAGAGAGGAGGAAGCAGGCTCCCTGCTGAGCAGAGAGCCTGATGTGGGGCTCGATCCCAGGCCCCTGGGATCATGATCTGAGCGGAAGGCAGAGGCTTTAACCCACTGAGCCACCCAGGCGCCCCATCCCTACATTTTTAATCTTCACAAATAACCATATGCGATTGCATTCTTAATATCATCATTACACAAATAAAGGAACAAAGGCATAGAGGGATCAAGTGATTTGTCCCAGGACACAGAGCTTGTAAGTGATGAAGTTGGCAAAAATCCTGGGAGTTTGGTTCCAGAATCTGAACTTTTAGCCATTATAATAGGGAATCTGTTAGCATGTATAATCACAAAGTTCAACCAACCTTGTAAAATAAAGTTCAGACCTAAATTTACATTCAGACTCTTCATGTCATTCTTCATTTACATATTTATGCCAAGTTAGTTCCAGTAACAACCTACTGCTTTGAGCCTAGTTAACAAAACCATAAGACTCAAAACCACCTAGCACAAAGAATTGTTTACTTCTGAACTCAAGCCTAAGACAGAAAAAGCCAGCAGATGCAGGGAGATTAACATTCTTAAACAAACTACACCTAATATTGCACCATTCAGAGAAACGGCAGGACCACGAAAAGAGTTCAAACCCTCAGCTCACCTTGGCCTTTCCCTTTTTATTTCTTCTCTGTAGCTGAAACTTACAGATGGGGTTTCTATATGTTCTACCAACATTTAAAAGAAAAGGTATTTTCTACCCAGTACTGTCATTATTACCACATAAAATCTCTCAGTCCACTTATATTTCCACCATGCCCAACTACAGATGACTTCTGCTTTCTCAATTCCTTGGCTCCAGAAAGTTAACAGAATGTATCACAGAGCCATCCCGATCTCGCTTACCACAAATTCTTGCTGACTTGAACCCAACATAACTGCTGCTCAATAATATTCCTCTCTGATTTCCCAGCATAGTCCACATAATGATTTTTCTCAACCTTCAAATTTTTACCTTAGTCTTTTAAAAAAAATATTTATCAGAGAGAGAGAGAGAGAGAGAACATAAGCTGGGGTGGGGGGAGGGAGGTAGAGTGGCAGGCAGAGAGAGAGGGAGAGGGAGAAGCAGGCTCCCCACTGAGCAAGGAGCCCAACATGGGACTGGATCCCAGGGCCACCTGAGTGGAAAGCAGTCACTTAACCAACTGAGCCCCCCAGGCGCCCCTTATCTTAGTTTTGATCACACTTTTAACACAGGAATATTAACTAAGGTCCACCTACTTTGTCAATTAGGTGGTTACTGAGCACTGAGTACCTCAGTGATAACAGAAGCCAGTGGGTTTAAGAATGAGTAAGAGGTGACAACATAGAGATAGCCAGCACAACCCATGTTTTCAAAAGGCTTGACTATAAATGGAAGAGGCTGCAAGAAAGTGACCCAGCATTTTCACAAGCTGAGGGGAAGGAGCCAATGGAAAGTAAGATAACAAAGTTCTGGAGAACAAAAGAAAGAGGGTCTATTGTGTATTAGGCCTGTGCACATATTTTCTATTTAATCATCACACAGGCCTTGAGATAGCTAGATTATCTCCCTTCTATAGAAACAAGAATCTGAGGTAAAGGCATTAAGAATTTTGTCCAAGAAAAAAAATTTTTGTCCAAAGTCCTACAGCTAGTAAACTACAAAGTCAAATCTGAAATCCAGGTTTTTCCCCAAAATCCAGTGTTTTTTATATTATACCATGCTACTTTGTTTTTTTTTTTTTAAGATTTTATTTATTTATTTATTTGAGAGAGAGAGACAGTGAGAGAGAGCATGAGCGAGGAGAAGGTCAGAGAGCGAAGCAGACTCCCCATGGAGCTGGGAGCCCGATGTGGGACTCGATCCCGGGACTCCAGGACCACGCCCTGAGCCGAAGGCAGTCGTCCAACCAACTGCGCCACCCAGGCGTCCCCATACCATGCTACTTTGGACAGAAAAAAAAAATATTATATTCTCAGACATGAAAAAGAGGCAAAAGATAAAAATGAATTGCAGATAAGGGAAGTGTGAGAAGAAACGGTGTAAATTCAGGCTTCTTAGTCTCTAATGTCTTCCTGCAGTCAGAAACAAGGTTATCTGCTGAAAGTGAACAGGATACATGTGGGCGCAGTGAGCATGAAGTGACTGTAAAGGTCTGAAATGCATAATGGAAAGGCTAATGCCAGAAGAGGGGTTAAAATGAGGCCAAAAACCGTAAGTCTTCCCCAATCCCTTATCCCTTCACTAAACTTATTATCAGTCTTACCATTCACTACAGTATGAACTATAATATAAACACAAAGTAGTATATGGGCTAGCTCTCTCTATATATTCTCCATAGCAGATATTAGCTTTTGAAACGCAACGCCCATATTTTCCCCCTCTCCACAAGCCCTCATGGCACCTACATGTAGTACCTAACCCTGTAATTTTTATTTTCTGGGCTTCAGGAGGTAGCAAGCAGGGAAAGACCAAAAGAACAGTGAGAATCAAGACCAACATAGATTGGGACTTCAAGATCAAAAGTTTTTGCACAGCAAAGAAAATAGTCAACAAAACCTAACAACAACTGACAGACTGGGAGAAGGTATCTGCAAGCGACATATTGGATAAAAAGGACTAGTATCCAAAATCTATAAAGAACTTATCAAACTCAACACCCAAAGAACAAATAATCCCATCAAGAAATGGGTAGAAGGCATGAACAGACATTTCTGCGAAGAAGATATCCAAATGGCCAACAGACACATGAAAAAGTGCTCAGCACCACTCGGTATCAGGGAAATCCAAATCAAAACCTCAATGAGATGCCACCTCACACCAGTCAGAATGGCTAAAATTAACAAGTCAGGAAATGACAGATGTTGGTGAGGATGCAACACTGTTGGTGGGAATCCCAGCTGGTGCAGCCACTCTGGAAAACAGCACGGAGCTGCCTCAGAAAGTTGAAAATAGAGCTACTCTATGACCCAGCAATTGCACTACTGAGTATTTACTCCAAAGATACAAACATAGTGATGCGAAGGGGCATGTGCAACCCAAGGTTTCTAACAGCATGTCCACAACAGCCAAACTGGAAAGAACCTAGAATTCTATCGACAGATCAATGGATAAAGAAAATGTGGTGTATGCATGTGTATATGTGTACACACACACACACACACACACACACACAAATATTATGCAGCCATCAAAAAAGAAATGAACATTTGCCATTTGCAAGATGTGGATGAACTAGAGGTTATTATGCTAAGTGAAATAAGTCAATCAGAGAAAGATAACTATCATACGAACTCACTGATATGAAGAATTTGAGAAACAAGACAAAGGATCATAGGAGAAGGGAAGGGAAAATGAAGCAAGACCAAACCAGAGGGAGACAAACCTTAATCTTAGGAAACAAACTGAGGATTGCTGGAGCAGAAGGGGGTGGAGGGGGATGGGGTAGCTGGATGATGGACATTGGGGAGCGTTTGTGTAGTGGTGAGCTCTGTGTATTGTGTAAGACTGATAAATCACACACCTGTACCCTTGAAACAAATAATACATTATATGTTAATTTAAAAAAATAGAAGAGGAAAAAAGACACACTAACAGGGGACATACCCTCTTATCTTCCCTTCTCATCTTCTGTGATACGAACTCCATCACTTCACCCTTTGTATTACAAAAGAATTATCATATTCTCCCCTGGACATACTTCCAAAATGTACTTTCTTTAAACTAAAAGGATCTCTATGGCAAATGGTGCTTGAGTCAGTCCCAAAATTGTTTTGTTGTTTGTATTTAATAAAGGCATAATGAACATAATGACAAATGAAATTTAAAAAAAGAGACCAACATAGAGATAAACATGCTAAAGCAACTGTTAGCTCCACAACACCCCCCCTGCTTCAAAAAACCGATTTTCCAGTGACTATAAAACCAGATGTTTTAGAATGATATAAGAGGCATTCCCATAGTTTGGCCCTAACCTGGGGCTCTAGTCTCATCTGCAACCATTCTGCTCATTTTCTCTTCTCCATGCCTTTGGTTATGCCTTTCAACTCTCACCCCTGCCTGTGTAAATCTTATCCATTCATCAAGAACCAGCTCAGATGTTACTTCCTCCATGAGGTCTTCCCCATTCCTATCCTCAAGCAGGAAGTTAAGTCTCCCTTTATGTTCTTATTACAGTTTTGTAAGTTTATATAAACACTTTACATTCAGTTTTGTGTTTAACTAATTGCCTCTACTAAAACATAATAAGCTCCTGGAGACAGGGACTATGTCCTGCCTACAGCCTTTATCATTCAGATGTGATACTTAAATCAACTGAAAAGACTAGAACTTAAAGTGAGACTTAGCCTTAAGCTTCACTCAACTGTTCCATAATGTTTACTATTTTTTCAGTTTCTGAAGTCTCCTTAAAAATCACCTTTTTTGGACACTACTATTTATCCTAAGAAAAAATTCTTAAGAAGGAAAAGAAGAACCCTAGTGGAAAAAATAGAAACATTTCAAGTTTTCAACAATAAAAATGGCTAGATGCCTTGTAATACATTAGATAGAAACTGACATTATCAAATGAAAATTGAATACTGAAATTGTGTAGAAATAGGATGAAAACTAATAATGGTAAGAGGAAAAAGTAAAATACAGAATTCTATCTACACTATTATTAAGCAAAGAAAACCAAAAAACCCAAAATTCATGCAAATGGGTGAGAGGAATGCTGAAAGGAATGCTGAAAAATTAAGACTGATACAGTGTAGGACTGTGGGCAACTTCTGATCTAAAAAGGGAAAAAATGGTATTAGTTTTGTTGTCTTATTTATGCTGATACACAATACCATTTCTCCCCTCAAAATTCCTTTTAAAGGAAAAAAGCTGATCAATATTAAAATATAGAGTCCAATGGGGCACCTGGGTCTCTCAGTTGGTTCAGCATCAGACTCTTTTTTTTAAACTTTATTTATTTATTTGTCAGAGAGGAAGACAGAGGACAGCAAGAGGAATGGCAGACAGGAGAAGAAGGCCCCCTGGCAAGCAAGGCGCCCATTGTGGGACTTGATCCCAGGACCCTGGCATCATGACCCTGACCTGAAGGCAGACAATCAACTGACTGAGCCACTCAGGCATTCCTCAGCATCTGACTCTTGATTTTGGCCCAGATCATGATCTCAGGGTTGTGGAATTGGGCTCCATGCTGGGCATGGAGTCTGCTTAAGATTCTCTCTCTCTCTGCTCTTCCCCACTCTTTCTCCCTCCCTAATAAATAAAATAAAATAACACTTAAAATATGGAGTTCATTAAATTTATAAATTCCATAAGGGAAGAACAATGGATCTTCATCGAGGGTGATGTGGCCTAGTACTCCTTCCCAGAATTCCGGTGATGCCTGTAGGACATTTTTAGTTGTCACGGTAAGGTGCAGGTAGGGAGGAATCTACTGATGTCTAGTGGGTAGAAGCCAGGGATGCTGCTAAATATCCTATGATGCACAGAAAAGTGACTCCTTCCCTCCGCAATAAAAAATTATTCAGCCCAAAGTGTTACTATTGAGAAACCCTGGGACAGAGAATGTGTCATGTTGCTTGTCTCCAGAAACCCACTGGCTAACACGGGGCCAGAAGCCCAGAAAGTACTCACAAGCAGTATAACTGAATGAACACAAGGCATCCTTTCTCCTCGGGTTTTCTCCTGATTCTATGAACTACCCATTGTCAAAATTTTTATCTTGTGCTCAGTCTCTTCTAGTAAACTGAACTCTAAAGCTTTAAAGCATTAATTCTTTAAAAGGTATCAAAGACATTTTCAGAGTAATGACTTCTTGTAACCACTAGCTCCTAAAGACATCAGAATTTGCTGCACTGAGCTTTTCAAAACCTTTTTAACTCTGGGTAGTAACTTCAAGAATAGCCAAAGCTTATTCTAGAAAAACAGAGCATTAAAAATAAAAATACATTACAAAACATTTTTCAAAATATTGTTTAAAGGAACAATGATAGACTAGTTTGCTTCTGAAATGACCTCTAAAAAGTCTGATGTGTCTTCAATCTCAAACTCAAGATTCAAGGAACATTTACTGAACATCTGCCAAGTACACAGCACTGTACTAAAATGATATAGAAAGTTTTCCACTTTAAATACAACATATACATATGACATCTGTTAAACTAATACTGGCATTATATCTTACCAACCTTTTTAGACACATCTTGTTTGAGTTCTTGCACAGGAGACTCATTTCCAACTTGGTGTGCAGTGTTCTCAGTTTCCTACATTAAAAAGAAAAGAAAAACAGATTAAATGATGACTTCCTTAAAATTCTGCTTAAGATGGGTACAAATTAGAAAACACAGCATTAATAAAACAAAGGCCCACAAAGGGCTTAGATGTTTGTCTGAGGAAGATGCCCAGGTATTTTATGCTAAGCAGGAAAATGTGATTTGTATAAGGTTACTACTAGTCAGCAATTTTTGGTATTTCTTTTTAAGATTTTATTTCTTTATTTGACAGAGAGAGATCACAAGCAGGCAGAGAGGCTGGCAGAGAGAGAGAGAAGGAAGCAGGCTCCCCACTGAGCAAAGAGCCCAATGCAGGATTCCATCCCAGGACCCCGAGATCATGACCTGAGGCTTAGCCCACTGAGCCACCCAGGCACCCAATTTTCGGATTTCTATGGCAATAAGTTATTTTCCTATAACTGTGCCCATCTTTTTAACATTAAGAACCATACAGGAAGGTAAAAACTACTGAGTACCTCTGTAGTTTAAAAAGATGAAGGATTTTTTTAAAAAAAGATGAAGGATTTAAAGCAAGAATCAGAATTCCTATTTTTCCCAGAGTATTGTTCCATAAATATGCATAAATATAAAAGTACATAATGTAAAAAACCATATTCAGAGAATAGTTTTCTTAAAAATGCTACATGCTTTAGATGAAAGGAATCAAGACAACAGAAGTTAAATAAAGTCCTCCAAACAGTAACAGATGAAAATTAAACCCACCAAAAATACATATATATCTACGTATACATTCATATACACATACGTACATATATATATATATTTGGGAGGTTAGACAACGTAGAAATGGGTACGGCTTTTCTGCTGGGAAAAAAATTCTGGTAAAATAAGACAATTACACATTTGCAAATGGAAACATAGTATTTGTCTACATTCTAAAATGTCATTATGTTTACAGAAGTATAGCAATTTGAATGCTATTAATGATACTGAGAAAAAAACTTTTCATAATTTTTGGTACACATGATTGAGTCAGAGAAGGTCACAATAACCATTTTTAACAGATAAGCAACCTAAGGCACATAACGATGTACATATGAAGGTAGCACTTACACAAGTATTAGGATATGATCATGTTAAGTGATGTGATAAAATTACTCCAGATCAACATAATGCTGAAGATTTAATGTGTTAGAGACATTTCCTTAGGATTTCCGATATCTTCAAGCTGAAAAGTTGTTTCATGGAGTTTAAAGTGTCAGGTTAAAAAAATCCTAACTCTACCACAACCTATGAAGGCCTACATCTTTGACACCTTCTGTATTTCTCATCTCCCTTGGCCACCATAACCCCACAGTCACACTGTGGCCAACTGGATGGTTTTTTACCGCCTTAGGTTGACAGCTCAAGTGTTATCACATTAGAAAAACCTTCCCTGACCACCTTAAAATATCCTTACCTGCTTAACTTTCTATCACATTATCTATATTTTCCATTTCTTCATCATACTTATCTCCATCTGAAACGACCCTGTTAACTTGCTTATTTTTTTTGGTCTCTTCCCTGCCCCGCTAGAATGTAAGCTCCATGAGAGCAGGGGCTGTGTTCTGTCTACCACTATGTACCCAGCACCTAAAGCAGTGCCAGGAAAGGTAATCATTTGCTAAATGAATGCTGAATAATGCGTGGCTCTGGCATTTCTTTAGTAAATACACATACCTTAAGTTTATATATCTTTAATCAAATTCTGGTTTTAAACTAAAAGAAAAAGAACTCTGATCAAAACCAATTAGTAAGATAATCTTGATAAAATGAAGGACAGAGAATACTTGAAAGGCTGATGGTCATCAAGTACAGTTAATGCATATTAGAGAACCAGCTTCAACTATCTTACGAATTAAGTATATTTATACAATTATCCTCCAATAACTGTTCATTAGTAGGAAAATCAGAAGCACTATACAACATTAATTCCATGGGTATGTTCCCTAAAGTAAACCTAGCAAACATACACACTAATAATTCCTGTGCCTCAATTTAATTTGTTTGAATTAAGTACTTACAACCATCACAGATTAACATTGTCACACTGATCAAAACTGCCAAGCAGTGGTGAGACTTCTATTTTATCTAGCTTTAACAAAACTCTCCTGGACTTTGAACCTTTGAAAGGTATCAACCTCTATAAGGTAAACTGCGGTTAAGTCACAAGTTTAATGGAGTGATATGGCACCTACCAGAGGATCTAATCTCTAGAGAAGTTCATCAGAAGGTTTCTTAGTAAAACCTTATTCAGCACATAAATAGTCATCTGTGATTCTCTCTCAGGTATGTCTAAGGTTCAGGTCTTTCCCCTAGCACAATGATCAGGCTGTGGAGGTAAAGCAATGGAAGCCAAGAGTGTGTCTGCAGACAACCAACACCAACTAGAACTTCAGACATGCCTCATTTATTACCTCCTTCAGAAGATGGGCTGCTGCATTACTATAGCACAAGGCCTACCAAATCCCAGCTTCCCACCATCAGGCCATTGCTTTAACCCATGCCTATCACAACCTCAGGAATAGATTTCCTTAAGAGGTCTAGTTGGGGGAGGGGTGGTGCATGGGTGGTGGCTCAGCTGGTTAAACATCTGCCTTCAGCTCAGGTCATAATCTCAAGGCCTTGGGACTGAGTCCTGCATCCTGCTCCCTGCTCAGTGGGGAGTCTGCTTCTCCCTCAAACTCTGTCCCTTCCCGGCATCCACCCTCCCACTCTGATCATGCTCTCTTTCTCAAATAAATAGCAGTCCATCGCCTTAACCACTCAGCCACCTCGTCCGCTCTTTCTCAAATAAATAAATAAAACCTTAAAAAAAAAAAAGAGGTATGGTAGGATCATTCAGTGTCCAGCAATTCAGTCCACGGTTTCCCTCCATCTCTGTTGGATTATTAGAAAGCCACTTGCACCCTCCTCACAGTACCCAGTTCTACAGTTTGAGCTTTTTAATTTTAATGAGCACATCCAATAAAAGACTAATCATTTTAACAAATAATTTGTACAAGAGTAATCTATACCTGGGGTGCCTTGGTGGCTCAGTCTGTTAAGTGTCTGCTTGGGCTCAGGTCATGATCCCAGGGTCCAGGGATCAAGTCCTGCATCTGACTCCCAGCTCAGCAGAGAGCCTGCTTCTCTCTCTTCCTCCGCTGCTCCCCCTCCTTGTGCTCTGTCAAATAAATAAAATCTTTTTTAAAAAAAAGATTTTATTTATTTATTTATTTGGCAGGTAGAGATCACAAGTAGGCAGAGAGGTGGGGGGGGGCGGGGAAGCAGGCTCCCCGCCCAGCAGAGAGCCCGATGCAGAACTCGATCCCAGGACCCTGAGATCATGACCCGAGCCGAAGGCAGAGGCTTTAACCGACTGAGCCACCCAGGTGCCCCAAATAAATAAGATCTTAAGAAAAAAGTAATCTACACTCTAGGAGATTTTCATTATTATCTACTAAAGTAAGCTCAAAATGTCAGTTATTAAAAAATTCAGGTCACTTCTAGTTCTTACTAGTGAGGAAGGGGAAGATATTAACAGTGACTGAAGTAAAATTTTATGTATTTACTTAATTTTTTAAAAGTTTATTTATTGTTTTTATTTTTTGTTAACCTTTACCCCCAGTGTGGGGCTCCAACTCATGACTCTCAGATCAAGCCAAGAGTCGCATGCTCTTCCGACTGAAGCAGTTACATGCCCCAAAAGTGAATGGCTCAGTCATTAAGCCTCTGCCTTTGGCTCAGGTCATAATCCCAGGGTCCTGGGTTCGAGCCCCACATCAGGCTCTCTGCTCAGCGGGAAGCCTGCTTCTCCTTCTCCCACTCCCCCTGCTTGTGTCCCTCTCTGGCTGTGTCCCTCTCTGTCAGATTAATAAAATCTTTAAAAAAAAATAAAAAATAAATAAAAAACATTTTATTTAGAGACATGACCTCTACTCTCTTTTGCTGCGAAGAGGAAAAAAGAAAAACAACCAAGAATAATTCTTAAAATAGTGGTCATGTCCATCCATCAATTCCTATCAACACAGATCCTTTGTCCAAGTCTCAAGTCTTGACATTCCAAATGCCTCTTAACAGCTCTCTCTGCACTTAGTCTCTTTCCTCCAAACTATCTCCCACCCTTCCACCATTTACTCTTTTGCTAAGTCCCCCAGCCAAAAAACTCTGAAGAGCACAACTGTTAAGACATATAAAAATTGACTTTTAAAATGTCTTGCTTCAAAATTTTAAAGCCAGGAGGTTTTTTTTTTTAAGGATTTTATATATCGGAAAGTGGGGGGTAGGGGAGAAAGGGACAAGTTGACGTCATACAGAGCCCTGGCTCAATCATGACCTGAACAGAAACCAAATGTTGGAAGCTTAACCAACTGAGCCACCCAGATGTCCCAAAGCCCAGAGTTCTTAAACTGACATTTGAGGTTCATCAAAATCTGCCCCCACTTTACTTTTCCATCATTTCACTGATGAAACATTTATATAGGTCACACCAGCTTTTCAATGCTCCCAGCAAATTCTATACTTTTGCATATTAATGAGCTTATGCTATTGACTAACATATAATGCTTTCCCAATTTTTCTCTATCTGCCTACGCAGTTCTCTCCCAATTTTCAAAGCCAGCCCAAGTTCTACCTCCTTCCTGAAACTTTTCTTTGCAATTCCAGGTACCCATGCTCTCTCCTGTTGTTCTAGTACCCCCTTCCTCTTCCAAACTGCTTGGAGCACTTAAAGTGTACTCTATTCTACAAACACCAATACCTCATATACATCCCTCTTCTGTGAGACTGTAAAATCAGAAAAAAATCAGGACTATACCAAATCTGTCTTTGGACTGCTTAATATCAATAGATACGCTGTTATACATGATATGCACTCAATAGTCTGAGTACATTCATACCATAGACTACTATTTAATAAAAAGGAATAAACTGTTGATACAAGCAACAATTTGGCTCACAATCCTTTGAGCCAGTCTCAAAAGGTCACACACTATATAATTACATTTATAGGATATTCTCAAATGACAAGATTACAGGAATGGAAAACAGCTTAGTGGCTGCCTGGGGTTAGGGATAATGTGAGGGAGGGGGCGGGTGGGACTTTATAAAAGGGTGGCACAAGGGAGATCTTTATGGTGATGAAATAGATCTGCACCTTGTGGTGGTAGTTACACAAATATATATATGTAATAAACTGAAGCAAAACCATACACTCATATTGTACCAATGTTAAATTTCTGATTTTGATATGATACTATAATTAAGATATAACCACTGGGTGAAATGCATGACAGATACACAGGAGTCCTCTGTACTCTGTTCGCAGCTTCTTATAATCTGTAATTATTTCAAAATAAAAAGTAAAAAAGAACACCATCCAACTTTTTTTTACTAAGTATGTATATTTTCTATCTAATTTTATTCAAGTTAAGCACAATCTATAATTACTAAGACAAAGTAAATTTCACAAACCTATTTTTTTTTCTCGCAAACCTATTTCTTATAACCTATAAATATCTTAGAGCTAAGAGGCTTTTAAAACGTATAGGCATAAACAGCAATTGTCTCTGGGTGTGGGGACTGGGAAGTGGAGGATGATGAATGGGAGAGAAGCTACATTTTCAACCATCTACTTTTTGTACTGAGCAGATTTTAACCATGTCAGGAATTATTTTTAAAAACTGTTTTCATCAAATAGAGTAAATACGAGAACTTTTATTAAAAAATATAAGGAATGAAGAACACCCTTAAACACTCAGTTTAAGAAAAAGAACATTACCATTAGCTTTCAACCTCTTGCATATCCTTCTTCATTTTTATTACATTCTTTCCCCCTCAGATCCCTTGAATATTGTGTTTATCATCGCTTGCCATTCTTTACAGTTTTACCATTTTCTATCGCTAAACATTACATTCTAAAGAATATATTCTTTCACGTGTTTTTGAACTTAATATAAATGGAATCTTACTGTATGTATCTTACTGTGACTTGTTTTTCCCCCACTTAACACTATGGTGCTGAAATTCATCTATGTCACTGTATATTACCAATTCATTCATATCTGCTACTGTAGAATATGCCATATGAACATATCACAATTTATAAAAGAGATCAGTATCCATTGTGTATAAATAGAAGGTTGGGACACTGGTACTAAAAAAATATATAGCATGTTTGAAATTATACATATATTATACACAGACATACTCAAACATACACATACAGTATATATTCTGTTTGATGGAAATAGTTTTGTTTGGTGATATTCTTGGACCTAAAATGGCTCTCACTTGCATAACATCTCAATATCAAACTCCTTTGCTTGGAAATAAAGCTGGGATTGATTTTTATATAGATTGATGATACCAAGGCATGTGCCTATAAAAAGTATACAATTGTTTTGGTTATTCTGCATTTCTGTCATGCAAGAATTATTTTTTCAATTAACATACACATGTATTTTATAGTATTCTTCTATTCTAAAAATTATAAAACAAAATTAGTGGAAATCTAA
Source organism: Neogale vison (assembly GCF_020171115.1). Classification (NCBI taxonomy): domain Eukaryota; kingdom Metazoa; phylum Chordata; class Mammalia; order Carnivora; family Mustelidae; genus Neogale; species Neogale vison. The sequence continues at coordinate 30,977,695 of NC_058105.1, forward strand.
AATATTTACAGTCCCTTCCTTATAACACAATATTTGTTATTTCTAGAGTACCTAATAAAACCTAGTAAGACACAGGGACAATATTATTTACCAAAAAATAAGTAACAGCAAAAGCAAGAAAATGAAGATTTACATAAAATAGAAAAATGAATGAGAAGTGTACACTACTTGTAGAAATATGACTCTCAGAAAACACAACTTACCTTTAATGTTGAAATCCCAACCTTTCCTGGAGACCTGTACAGAAATAAAAGGAAGGAGGTGAATAGTGGAATCAAGAAAGGAAATACTTCTATACATTTATTAAAGAGAAGCCCACATTAAAAAAATTTATATAGTTTGTGATTGAAAAAAGTCTTCTGTGCACATAGAAAATGTAGAAAACATAAAGAAGTAGAGAAGAAAATATAAGTGACCCATAATCCTACAATCTAAAGATTTGAGTATGTACCTTTTCTCTTCCCAGGTACTTATGATATTTAACACTATAATAAGCATCCTTGGAAAGAAAATTCTGTGCTCTTCCATGACAAATGTCTTTAAAGTAAATTTTCTATGGGTGCCTGGGTGGCTCAGTCAGTTCAGCTCCCAACTCTTGATTTCAGCTTGGGTCATGATCTCAGGTTTGTGAGATCAAGACCCCAGTAGGGCTCCACATTGGGCATGGAGCCTGCTTAAGAGTCTCTCTTTCCCTCTCCCTTCACCGCCCCTCCCCATGTCATGTGTATTTTCTCTCTCTCTAAAAGTAAGTAAATCTTAAAACAAAACCCAAAACAAACAAACAAAACCCCCAGTAGCTAAATAAAATAGTGTGCACCATGTAACTGTAGTACCTGGACAATATAATTCCATGTTAACAAAGGACAATTTCCAGAAATGAAAAATATATTCCCAATTATTTGGCTTCCTGGGCAAACCTATACTGCTATGTAACAAAATTCTCTTTATCCAGAGGTGATTAGGACCAAGGCCATGATGATTTTTAAAAAAAGGAAAAAAGAGCGGTGCTTGGGTGGCTCAGTAGGTTAAGCCTTGGACTCTTGATCTGATCTCACGATGGTGAGCTCAAGCCCCACATTCAGCTCTACCCTCCATGCAGAGTCTGCTTTTCTCCTTTTCCCTCTACCCCCCATTCAAGCACACTGTCTCTCAAATAAATAAATCTTAAAAAAAGAAAAAAGATTCCACACAAAGGATGTCTAGAATAATGTAAGTGCAATCAAAATTACAAAAATAAAAACAAAAACCTTGAAGGGGCTTGAATTTCTATGTGGCATATATTCTGTTTTTTTTTAATTTTTAAAATTTATTTTTTATTAAAGATTTTTATTTATTTATTTGACAGAGAGAGATCACAAGTAGGCAGAGAGGCAGGCGGAGAGAGAGGAGGAAGCAGGCTCCCCACTGAGCAGAGAGCCCAATGCGGGGCTTGATCCCAGGACCCTGAGATCATGACCTGAGCCAAAGGCAGAGGCTTTAACCCACTGAGCCACCCAGGTGCCCTGTGGCATATATTCTGAATGCCAATTAGGAAAAAAAAAAATCACCCGCCTCAGAGGTGTAGATGCAAGATGAAGTAAGATTAAAAAACAAAACAAAACAAAACAAAACTTAAGCCCTGTATGAGGTAGAAAAGGGAAGAAAAAGAAAATCTACTTTCCCTATGGCCTTCACTTTGAGAAATCTGACCAGGTTTTTTAGCTGTCAAAGAAAAAGAAATACACACAGAATGTGGAGCCACATTTATCTGTTACGTAACTGATTTCATAAAGAACGTTTTCTGGGCACCTGGGTGGCTCAGTGGGTTAAGCCGCTGCCTTCGGCTCAGGTCATGATCTCAGGGTCCTGGGATCGAGTCCCGCATCGGGATCTCTGCTCAGCAGGGAGCCTGCTTCCCTCTCTCTCTCTGACTGCCTCTCTCTCCGTCTACTTGTGCTCTCTCTCTGTCAAATAAATAAATAAAATCTTTAAAAAAAAAAAAAAAGAACACTTTCTGGCCGTTTAGTCACAGGATCTAAATTATGGGCCAATTGTTGACAATGGAAATAGTCCAAATTGGTTCTAACAGGACTTTACATATAGCGATGTACAAACTGTAAAGAGTAATTTATTACTTCCTTCTGAGAGCCAAGGGGACATAATGAAAAGAGCAAGAGCTTTCAAAAGCATATGGACTCTGCTTCAATAGTCTTTCTTCCATTTACTCTACATGTGATCTTGATCAAATCATTTACTTTCTCCAAACCTCAATCTCCTCTGTAAAAGGGTAAAAGCACTCTATTTCACAGAACTTCTGTAAGGACTAAGTGAGAGCCACAGGGCACCCACAGTAAGTGGGAGTTTCTTTAGCAGCTTTAAACTGCTTCATCCAAACTCAACAAATGATGAGCTTCAGCAAGTGCCTCCAAGATACTCTGGCAGTTTGTCAGCAGCGGGGAGCCCAAGTCCAGTTTTTGAACACAGAAAAGATACCCTAAAGGCTGTCAAACTCCAGCCCACTTACCAACAGGGAATATGAAAAAAATCAGATTGTACTGAGCTAGTGATTAAAATGGATCTGGCTTATATTCTGTGATGCCATTAAACAAAAAACTAGTAACAAAAGACACTCATGTTTGAAACATTATTTTAAGTGTTATGAAGTTGTTATGGTCTTGGTAGGCAGTAAAACATTTCAGACTACTATACCTTCTTCTAGGCTAATCAAGCCTAAGATGGTCTTTACCACGGTAGCCTGCAGGTAAGACCAGAATTCTTTGATGATACATATTTTGGAACCATTTATAGAACATTGGCATCTAGTAAAAAGTGAAAGTAGTGGCATCTGGGTGGCTCAGTAGGTTGGGCCTCTGCCTTCGGCTCGGGTCGTGATCTTGGGGTCCTGGGATCGAGCCCCGAGTGGTGCTCTCTGCTCTGCGGGGAGCCTGCTTTCCCTCCCCTCTCTGCCTGCCTCTCTGTCTACTTGTGATCTCTGTCAAATAAATAAAATCTTAGCTAAAATGATTTGTATTATGTGCCAAGTTTAGAAAAGGACGATTAGTTTCACCCTAAGAAACAGTAAATCATTACTTAGTATTCCCACAGGAAGTGTTCCTAATGGGGCATTGTAATAATAATAAAACAATGCCCATCATTTATTAAGCATGTGCCCCAAACCTTGCTAAGACTTGACTTGTTCCAGCTTCTTTCGTCCTCACAACTTTCCTATGAGGTAGTTTTATTACCTTCCCTATTTTACACAACAAAACTTGAGGCTTGGGTCAGATGAGGTCATTTAAATTGCACTGCTAATAAATAGTTGGGCCAGAATTAGACCCCAGGCAGTTTGATGCTGAGAGCCCACTCTCTAAAATACTTCGCAATACTGCCTTCTTTCTGGGTAAGGTGTTAAGATGATGATTATGAAAATATCCTAATTAGTGCTATGAATGAACACCGAAGTAAAAGCAATTAGTGCTGCTTCTTGAGTTGGACCAGATTGATTAAGTCAAAAGCTCTGAATCCTAATGTGCCTTTTACAATTACAATTAACACCTAATTGATTTGGCACTGCTAGGGAATAAAATAATCAAACATTCCATATATAATATTTCAAGAGATGAAGGTTCTCTTTCAGTGCCAATTTTTTGAAAGTATTTTAATTATTTTTGAATTTCCATTTTAAAAGCTGTTTGTAAATAAGCACATCATGGGCTAAGTCTTGCCATTTCAGTAATCTTTCCCTTGAAAATACCTTCTTAAAGGATATAAAATTTTCCCTTTCTTACTGACTTAGAGTAATTATGTTCAAATACCACACTACATTTTAATATAGTAATGCCTTCCAGGGACACTTATTTGCAGGGACTTTATTTGCCTTCACACTATAGGACCCTAGGCTATTATGGTTGGAATTTCTGTTTTACAGTTTTGAATCTATTTCCTCAATTTAAGTGGTCATTTTAATTGGTCACTTCTTACAGTTGGCCATGTACCTGTCTTTAAAAGCTTCTCTCCCCCCCCCAAAAAAAAACAAGCTTCTCTCCCCATCCCCTTCTAATTTTTTTAAAAGATTTTATTTATTTATGTGACAGAGAGAGAAAGTGAGCAAGTCCAAGCACAGGGAGTGGCAGGCAGTGGGAGAGGGAGAGGCAGGCTCCCTCTTGGGAGCAGGGAGCCCAAGCAGAGCTTAACCCCAGGAGTCCTGGGATGATGAGCTGCGCCAAAGGCAGATACTTAACTGACTAAGCCACCCAGACACCCCATCCCCTTCTAATTTTTGCTTCTAATCCTCATTGAGAGGGGAAACCAGGTTTTCAAAACTGGAATTATAAATCTAAAGGAAGAATCCAGAAATTCTGAGTGGGGGTCTCCCCATGAGAATTTTTGTACACGATTTTACTGTGGACTTTGTGGCACTTTTTTTGATTGGTCAGACTGCTTAAGTTATTACTTCTTATTTTCGGCTGTACTAGAGAATCCATTTCCAAAGAAGTGGCTGCCAGGTAAGGGAGGAGTCTGTAATCTTAAGTATCTCTGGACAATAGCTCAACTCAGCCTCTATTTCTCAGTCTCTAACTTCAAAGTAGAGATAACACTATACTATTTCAAGGCGATTATGGGCCTAAACTATTCATGTTCAAGTTTGGGGACAGGAGAAATGGGTGTCTAGAGGTCAAGAAAATTAAGTTCTACTTTAGGTATTCCCAACAAACAGCTGCATGACCTTTAAGCAGGAGTTTTATTTAGAGTTCCTGTAATTTTAGGAAATTTTAAGACCGTTCATTAGCTTGGGAGAGAAGATGCTGATTTATACCATGATTAATGATCTAAATCTTATATCCTCAGATTTCCCTTAAACTTGAGATATATTGTAGGAAACACTGACATAATCCAACACACATCCAGAAACGGCCAGTATTACTTCATACATCTAGTTAACTAGAAAAATATTCCTTCAAAATTTTGTAGACGCTAAATATTGTAAATTAGATTCATTGTTTTTACAGGTTAAGGTCAGTACCTTTTTCCCCAGGAAAAGTCTAAATGCCTACATAAAAATAACTTTTACTGCACCCCACACAAGTGAAATCTTAAAGAAATTCTAAAGTGGGGCACCTGCCTGACTTGGTCTGTAGAGCAAAGGACTTTAAGTCTTTGAGTCCTGAATCCAAGACCCACACTGGGTATGGAGCCTGCTTAAAATAACCAAACCAAACCAAACTCCAAATAGGTAGACATACATATGTATTGGTGGTATACCCCTACTTAAATAAAACCTAACAAACCAAAATGAGAGCTTCAAAAGTTCATTTTTTTCATTTGAAAAGTTTTATCATAGGGCAATTTTAATAATTTTTTTTTCAAAGATTTTTTTATTCATTTGACACAGAGAGAGAGCACAAGTATGCGGAGCGGCAGGCAGGGGGAGAGGGAGAAGCAGGCTCTGCTGAGTAGAGAATCTGATGCAGGGCTCAATCCCGGGACCCTGGGATCATGGCCTGAGCCAAAGGCAGATGCTTAACTGACTGAGCCACTCAGGTGCCCCAACAGGGTATTTTTAAATGAAATATTTTCAACATATTTAAATACCTGATTAAGTTTAATTTAAATAATAAATGTGTTTCTTATGAAGTTGAACAAAAACATAAAAGCTAAACTTCCTTGACTACCTAATAGCATAAATAAAACTTCAAACATACTAATAATACTAGTTACAAAGAAAGAAAATCTTTGAGTTTGCAAGTTTCTGAAATTGAAGACAATATCTACCAATGACACTATTAAATTTAGACATGAAAAACAAGCAATTTCTAAAATAGCTTTATAATAAAGGCCATTGTAAAAAAAATTACTGGTATTCTACTAAAAAAAACCCCACAGGGCTTACAGATCAAACATTAAAATTATTTTAACTGTGGCTTCCACTTGGGTTTTGAATAAAAATAAAATTATCAAACTAGAACTTCAGTAATTTTCAATACAGAGAGAGTATCTCAAGTCATTAAACCGTTTTTAAAAAGATTTTATTTGAGAGAAAGTGAGAGTGAACGAGATCACAGAGGGAGAGGAGGAGGGAGAAGCAAACTCACTGCTAAGCAGGGAGTCCAGCACAGGGCTTCATCCTAGGACCCCTGGATCATGACCTGAGCCAAAGGTAGATACTTAATGTACTGAGCCACCCAGGCACCCCTCATTATATTCTGTTTTGTATAAGAAAGTTATTTTCATGTACTTACTATGTTGAGCTTACACTAACAAAGTTCATGTTTGTATATAAAATAAATGTGACAGATGGTTTCTCTAAGTCCCTATCCATTTAGCATTTTAATTATAATTTTCCTTTTGCAGCTAGAGTATTTGTATTTAGAACAATTCATTTTAATGTCTGCACAATATTCATTATTTTTTAAATTTACATGGCTTCAAAACATTGCCTTGGTGATTGTGCAAGACAATACAGGAGTTACTTTTCTTTTATAAACTCTGACCTGATCCAGCAATAGCCTATACATACATTCAGCACAATTTCGTTAAAATAATAAGGTCACACTTCCTGTGCCCAGTCACTAGACTTGGATCTGAGGACAATAACTGCAACTTACCTAAAAATTGCTCACCAAGTGTCCATGGGAAGCACAATGTCCAATCCTTTATAAGCTCTGACACAATAATATTGCATTCAATACAATTTCAGTGAAAGCTTAACAAATATGCAAGCCAACAACACTTTGTTAATCCTCCTAGATACCTTGACTTTGTTACTCGCTAAACCTGCCTCTAGTAACTGCAAGAACATACTCATTTACTTTGGAAAAACAAAATCAGTCTTACAGAAAATGCAGAGCAGCAGGCTATTTTTAAGAGATGTGGATGCAACATAACTGTGGGTTTTCTGTCACAGGGCACAGAAGTGCATATACCTATCTATTGATGTTGCCTGGCGTTAAAGAAATTTATAGTAATTCTTTTCAAAATCCTAAAAAGTAAACAGAACAAAACCAAACTCTGAAATCCTAAAAGGATTTTTTTTAAGGGAAGAATAATTTTTTTGAAAATTTTATTTATTTGAGAGAGCGAGTGGGCAAGCAAGCAGGGTTCGGAGCAGAGGAAGAGGGAGCAGACTCCCCACTAAGCACGGAGTCCAACACGGGGCTTGATCTCCCAACCCTGAGATCATGACCTGAGCCTAAATCAGACGCTTAGCCAATCCAGCCACTCAGGTATCATGGGGAAAATAATTTTTTTAAAGTGTCTGAAGGAAGTTTAAGAATCATTTATACTAATGATCTCATTTCATATGTGAGGAAAATGAGGCTAAATAAGGAGACATTAACCCATTCATTTAACATTTACCTACTGTTTACCATGTACCAGCACAGTGCTAAGCCCTGGGTGTAAAACAATGAACAAAGCCAACATGATCCCAACCACTGAAGAGCTTAAGCTAAGATCAAAGGCCTAGTTAGGACTAGGACACAAGCCTCTTTGCTGATTCTAACAACCCATGCAGCCTGTGAACTTACCCTAATAATTCTAAAAACCATGGTTTCACATGGGTATGTAGCCAACCAAGTAGAACTGGCCACTTATTACAGCTTTGATAATCCAAAGTGCCACCACAAATTGCCTGGGGAAGACATGGGGGGCCCAGAGACTGAGAAGGCAACATAACATCAATTTGGAAGTTGAAGGGCTAGAAGTTTATAACATGAGCTAGAATCAAGAGATAGGACTTTTAGTCCTGGATCTGCTAGTAACAATGTGACTGACCATAAAAACATATTCTGGGGGAGTTTTTCCAACTTTCAATTATGGCCATTTCAAACGTATACAAAATTGGAGAATATTATGAACCCACATGTACAATATATTGACTATGTTCAATAATGATACCAATACCCTTTCCCCACACCCCTGCCAGATTATTCTGAAGCAAATCCCAGAAACTGTTTTATTTTTACCCATAAAAATGTTATGTATCTAAAAGAGACTTCTATTTAAACATAACACCACAGGGGCACCTGGGTGGCTCAGTTGGTTTGGTGACTGCCTTCGACTCAGATCATGATTGGTCCTGGGATGGAGTCCCACATCTGGCTCCTGGCTCAACAGGGAGCCTGCTTCTCCCTCTCCCTCTACCTGCTACTCTGCCTGCTTGCGCTCACTCTGTCTCTCTCTCTCTCTGTCAAATAAATAAATAATTCTTTAAAAAAACATATTAAAAAATAAAACATAACCACAATACTATTATCAAATTTAACAATACTCTATTATATACAGTCACGAATTCATATTACCCAGATTGTCTCAATTAGTTTTTACAGTTGGTTTCTTTCAATTAATATCCAAATAAGGTCCATGTGTTATAATCAGTTGATACGTCTCTCTCAATCAGTAGGGTCCCCTTCAATCTCTTATTTCTTGCAGTTCATGTATTGGAAGAAATAGGTTATTCATCCTGAAGAGGATTTTCAGGGCAGTTAAACTACTCTTTATGATACCATAATGAGGAGTACATGTCATACATTTGTCCAAACCTGTAGCATGTCTAACACCAAGGGTGAACCCTCAAGTAAACTATGGACTTTGGGTGATTATGATGTGTCAATGCAGACTCCTCAATTGTAACAAGTGTACCACTTTGGTAAGGTATGCGGATAATGTGGGAGGTTATGCCTGTGTGAGTGGGAGGAGGTAAATGGGGAATCTCTGTACCTTCCTCTCAATTTTGCTGTGAACCTATAACTGCTCTTTAAAAAAAAAGGTCTTAAACCAACCAATCAAATAACAACAAAAAAAGAAACTACGTTGTTCATCCTGTAGAAATTCTTATGGTCTGAATTTTGTTGACTACATTTCCACAATGTCATATCATAAAAAATATTTTAAAGGAAAATATGCAGGGGGCGCCTGGGTGGCTCAGTGGGTTAAAGCCTCTGCCTTCAGCTCCTGTCATGATCCCAGGGTCCTGGGATCGAGCCCCACGTTGGGCTCTCTGCAGGGTGGGGAGCCTGCTTCCTCCTCTCTTTCTCTGCCTGCCTCTTTGCCTACTTGTGATCTCTGTCTGTCAAATAAATAAATAAAATCTTAAAAAAAATAAAAATCTTAAAAAAAAATAAAGGAAAACATGCAGAAGAAATTGGAAGGAGGAAACGGGTACTTGTCCAAAGAAAACTGCAAACACCTGTAAGAACAATATCACAAAGACTGGTGCTCAAAATGTGCTAGGATTTAAAAAAAAACAGACACAAATTTTATTTTAATTTATATTCAGAACAAGAACAAGAAAAGGTACAGGTCTGCTTATATGTACAAATAGTATAATGTAAAAGGCTGCCTTAATTCTTCTTCTTTTTCCAATCAAGATTACTGACAGTCAAACCAGAAAAAGAAAAGCAAAACTGCAGAATGAGGAAATTTAATCCCAAAGCATTCAAGGAGATAAAAGTACCTAGATAATCTAAATGAGTTCAGTTTTCCTGTCCCAGACAAATTATACCCTAGCACACCCCCAAGAATTTCATAGCTTACTTCCTTATCTAAAACCTTAAAGAATCAGAGTCTGGAAGAAGAAAATGAGAAAAACACTAGATAGTCAACATTGGAAAGCAGGTAGATGCTAAAAGCTATAAACAGAGTCAATTCTAAGCAAAATTCTTCAGTATACCATTAAATGGATTAAGGGCCCTAGGTGTGGGTAAAAGATAATTAAGAGTCAGTAAGCATTCACAGAAAGCCAATCATATGAGATTAACCTAATTTCCTTTTCTGATAGGGTTACTGACCTACAATAAAAGGAATACCATATACATACAAAAAAATCTGGATTTAAGCACTAAATCCCTTTTCTTAAAAAAGAGATTTTAAGGGCATCTGGGTGGCTCAGTCCTTAAGCATCTGCCTCCGGCTCAGGTCATGATCCCCAAATCCTGGGATCAAGCCCTAAATCAGGTTCCCGCTTGGTGGGCAGCCTGCTTCTCCCTCTCACACTCTCCCTGCTTGTGTTCCCTATCTCGCTATATCTCTCTGTCAAATAAATAAAATCTTGAAATAAATAAATAAATGTTTTATTTTTAAGTAATCTCTATATCCAATGTGGGGCTCAAACCCATAACCCCGAGATCAAAAGTCACATGCTTGACCGACTGAGCCAGCCATGATATCCTTATAGACAGCAAAGAGATGTAGGTAGGCTAGAATACACTTAGGTAGGTTTGTAACTGGTTAAACATTACTCAAGGTATGCTGATTAATGAATCAATGAAAAATCATAAGGAACTATTAAATAATTTCTCCTGTGCTCTGTCTTCCTTCCTTTTTTTTTTAAAAGTAATCTTGACACCCAATGTGTGGCTTGAATTTACAACCCTGAGATCAAGAGTCTCATGCTCTACCAACTGAGCCAGCCAGGCACTCCATCCTATTTATTCTTATTAATGTCTTGAACGTGGACACTGAGGGCCTATCTACCAAATTTACAGATGACACAAAGTGAGGGATAAGGAATATACTAGCTAACAAGGCCCAAAAATATTTTATAACACATTAGAACAATAAACCAAATCTTAAAAGACTGCAGTGTAGTAGGGATAAGGTAAAATGCATGATTGGGGAGATGTGATTTCTGAGAAAACCAGGTAAAAACATTTAGGTATCAGGTCATGATCTCAGGGTCATGAGATCAAGCCCTGCGTCAGGCTCTGCACTCAGTGGGGAGTCTGCTTGAGATTCTCTCTCCCTCTCCCTCCGCCTACCCACTCTACTCTCTTTCTTCCTCTGTAAAATAAATAAATAAATAAATAAATAAATAAGAATACTGTGTACAATTGGGATACCACATTTTAAGAGAAACACTGATGAAACAGAACATATTTGAAAAAGAGAAACAATTTAGTGAATGTTCTAGAAACCAAGCAGAATTATACGTAAAACTAAGGATGCTAACCTGGAGAAGATAAGGAAGGAAATGAATGACTCTACTTTTTGGATCTGGAATTTATTTTGGAAAGTACAGGCAGTGAAACTCTGCATATAGTCTAATTTTCTCACTGAAACATATTCTAAACTCTTACTTTATTTTTGATATGTACAAAAAAGTACATGTAGCATATGCATGTAATTCTGAAACATAACAAATAGAATGAACAATGATTCCCCATGTCACCTGAGAAGGAGAATAGCATCAAGACCAGTACGGCTACTGTGTTGCTCTATCCTATCTGCTGCCTTTCCCTCTGAGGAAACCACTAGCCCAGATTTGATTTATTGTTCCCTTACTTTATCATTTAAAAATGTAAGGTATCGGGGCGACTGGGTGGCTCAGTGGGTTAAGCCTCTGCCTTCCGCTCGGGTCATGATCCCAGAGTCCTGGGATTGAGCCCCGCATCAGGCTCTCTGCTCAGTGGGGAGCCTGCTTCCCTCTCCCTCTCTGCCACCTCTCTGCCTGCTTGTGATCTCTCTCTGTCAAGTAAATAAACAAAATCTTAAAAAAAAAGTAAGGTATCCCTAAACAATACATTGTTGTTTCTGAGCTTTGTTTTCACAATGCACTTCCAAAGAAAAAAGTGTTGGACTCAAAATTAAACACTGCACTCAAAAATTTTAGTATTCCTGTTAGAGTGAAGGCTACCTTTATCATTGCATACTCTAGTTGTATTTAAATCTCACAACTGTGCCCATAACCACCAGTCATCTTCTGCTTCTCTCCCACCAAGCGCTGCCAGATTTAGCAACTACAAATATAGGCTGTCCAGTTAAAGTCCAATTTCAGATAAATAACAAATACATTTTTGGTATATTGACCTAAAACTGGAATTTCACTGGCAGTCCTATATTTTATTTGGTGACTCTACTCCACACCCAAGTTAATTAAGTGGACAACTAATCCTATGATCTGTTAGTGTGTGGTAAAGGGAAAAAGTGGGAGGAATTGAATGGTCACTATCATTGCATAAATATTCATTGAAGTATTCAATAGTGTTCACTGACCAGAAAAAAAGAAAAAAAAAAAAAACCTTGCACATGTGTGAATTTAAAGCTTTCCCACAATGCATTCAGTGCATATGCCCAAAAGCAAATACTACTGTATATATGTAGTTAAGTACGTTTTTCAAAAGTGCTCAGCAAAGAGTACGAAGGCATATTAATAGCTTAATTATTTTGGCTTAGATTATCCCCTTCCCCAAAAATCAAAAAATAAATAAAAAAACAAGAGGGCTACTGTAACAAATTGATAAAACCTCTAGATATGCAAATTGACTTATAACCATTATTTAAAGATATTTATATCATTTTGAAGCTGTTCTCAGTCAACATGTTCAAAGTGAGGTTAACCTATATAGTTCAAATAAACATCAAGAGCCAACTTTCTAGATCAGTATCAATTAAAATTATGTTGTCATTTAAAAGAGATCCAAGTGGCACCTAGATGGCTAAGTAGGTGGAGCATATGACTCTTGATCTTGGGGTTTTGAGTTCAAGCCCCACAATTGGGTATAAAGATTATTTAAATAACTAAAACCCTTAAAAATAAATAAATAAGGGGCACCTGAATGGCTCAGTTAGTTAAGTGTCCGACTCTTGATTTTGGCCCAGGTCGTGATCTCAGGTTTGTGAGATTAAGCCCTGCTTGGGCTCGGTGCTGGGCATGGAGCCTGCTGAAGATTCTCTCAGGGCACCTGGGTGGCTCAATCCCTTAGGCATCTGCAGGGAATCTGCTTCTCCCTCTGCAGCTTCCTCCTGTTCATGCCCTCTCTCTCTCTCTCTCCCAAATAAATAAAATCTTTAAAAAAAAGAGGGGAGATTCAATTATTATATATACAATATCTTTTTAGGACACTCTTCATTTTTTAAAAAAAGATTTTACCTATTTATTTGACAGACCAAGATCACAAGTAGGCAGAGAAGCAGGCAGAGAGAGCGGGGGGGAAGCAGGCTCCCCACCAAGCAGAGAACCCGATGCGGGGCTTGATCCCAGGACCCTGGGATCATGACCTGAGCTGAATTTGAAGGCAGAGGCTTTAACCCACTGAGCTACCCAGGCACCCCAGGATACTCTTCATTTTATAAAAAGGATACTAGAAATATTTCAGATACATTATTTGTCAACCAAAAAATTTTTTTTGCAGTCTTCTGCAATATGAAGGATTTGCTTCCCAAGTCTGTCATTACATAATCTCAAAATCCTTCCACAACCACAAGCACTAATAGCTCCTAGATTTGAATGGCAATCAATACAAGTGTGTATTAAGAACCTTTATAGATTAAATTCCCCAAATAGAAGCTAGTTGCATGTACTGTTTTGCCTGGCTTACTGCAAAACCCACGTTTTGAAATCAGGTATTGACCTGTGTGATTATAGATAGGAGTCTTGGTTTTTCAGAGCTTCAGCAAGTGGTTTCTCTCCAGGCAATCACTGGATCACCTTTTCCAATTTTTTTTTGAAAGACTTTATTTATTTGACAGACAGAGACCACAAGTAGGCAGAGAGGCAGGCAAAGAGGGGAAGGGAAGCAGCTCCCTGAGGAGCAGAGAGCCTGATGCGGGCTCTCAATCCCAGGAACCTGGGATTATGACCTGAGCCGAAGGCAGAGGCTTTAACCCACTGAGTCACCTAGGCGCCCCACCTTTCCAATTTTAAACTTAAATCTTCATCACTCACATGCTATGGCTTTATGGTAATCAGGCCTTAAAATCATGGTGCAAGTGCTTAAGTCTGTTTTAGAAAAGAATACTGCATTTCTGTGGTTTCAAAAAACCAGATCCCACAAACCACCCTACCTCTAGTTTCTCATCCTTTAGTTACAGATCATGCCTTTGGGCTTGCTGTTCCTCTACCTCTTACCTGAGGGTTATCTGAAAAGCAAACAAACACAATCTGTAAGCCTTCTGACAATAGGAAGGAAGGAGAGTGCAAACTAAACCTACATTTGCCACCTGGTTCATAGTCAACTAAACAACTAGGAACTCAAAGATCCACTTCCTAAAGCACACAAAATATTAAAAGCAATCTCATACTTAACATTCACATTTCCAGACTTTATACTATACTAGATGAAAAGAATATACCAAAACAATTTTGCAACACAAAGAAAAATGGATGAACAAAGTCTTTTTCTGTCAGTAAGAGGATGCACCTTTTTCTAGGCTCTGAGGAAAAAAAAAAAAGGTGGTTGGCTCTGAAGAAGCCTCTTGTCAGCTTGCAAAATTCCTGGCAGAGTCCTAAAGGGGTAAAAAGCAGCAATGACATGGAAGAAGGAATATAGAGTGAATCAACTGGAACAAAGCTGGGACATAAGAACATTTTTCTTATAAGAAGGTGACTACCAACGGCTTAACAGAGAATTACCCTATAGCTTAATCTTGTTTTTATCCTCCTCTTCTTTTTGCCTTTGCCATCAGGAAAATATAAAAGTAAAATGAGCTTAAGCAGTTTTTCAGGGAATTGAATCAAGCAGAACAAAGAACAGCTGGCCTGTACAAAGTGGGTGCTGGGATTCTAAGGTCCCTGAGGTGAATAGGATATGAGCATAGATAAGGCCTTACCAAGTCATTCAAGTAAACAGGTATTAAACAGTTTTGCTTTCTAAAAACCAGTAAGCTGAAACAGGAAGATATGATGGTAAACTAAGACCAACACCCAAGTGGCTAAGTCTAAATTAGGAATCAGAAGCGTTCTGGTGATCAGAAAACCTTGACATGAAGATTTTCTCCCCACTTAGGTCAGGCAGGAAAAGAACATCAAACAGAAAGCCAAAGACAAAAACAAAAACCCAGGGTTGAACAAAAATTGAAAACAGTTCAAATTTAGATAAGATATAGTTTTATCTTTTAAATCTTGCTCTATAAATAAAATCTTAAAGGGGGGGGCGGGTGACTGGGTGCCTCAGTTGGTTAAGCATCTGCCTTGGACTCAGGTCATGATCCCAGGGTCCTGGGATCAAGGCCTGCATCGGGCTCCCTGCTCAGCGGAAAGCCTGCTTCTCCCTTTCCCCTAGCCCCTGGTTGTGTTCCCTCTCCCTCTGTCTCTCTCTGTGTCAAATAAATAAAATCTTAAAAAATAAATAAATAGGGGTGCCTAGGTGGCTCAGTGGGCTAAGCCTCTGCCTTTGGCTCAGGTCATGATACCAGGGTCCTGGGATCAAGCCCCATATTGGGTTCTCTGCTTAGGAGGGAGCCTGCTTCCTCCTCTCTCTCTCTCTCTCAGCCTGCCTCTCCACCTACTTGTGATCTCCGTCAAATAAATAAAATCTTAAAAATAAATAAATAAAATTTGGTGTGCAGTATTATTCATTGGACTTGAGGTATATACACTGATTTTATTAGTCACATTTTTAAAAAGACTTTTAAAATATTTATTTGAGAGATGGAGCACGCATGTGAGCGCACTTGGGGAGGAGCAGAGAAAGAGGGACAAGCAGATTCCACGTTGAGTGTGGAGCCCAATGCGGGGCCCAATCCCACAACCCTGAGATCATGACCCAGGCCAAAATCAAGAGTCAGACATCCAACCTACTGAGCCACCCAGCTGCCCAGGCAGATTCTTATGGTAAGTTTTACTAATCAAATATGAAGCAATAAAATCATCCACAGAAAGTGGTAAGTCAAAGAACACCTTCAACTAATAACAGTACTCGAACTAAAGAAATGAGATCTAAGAGAAAATTATTTGCTGGCCTTTCAAAATCGAATCATTTGTAAAGATAAAAAAAATAATTTGTGACAGTACCACACCCATTCTCACAGCTCTATTTGAAGTTGGCTGCTACCAAAAGTGAAAATCCCAACCGGAAAAGTCTAGGAATAGCAGAAAAAAAAAATGTTAGGCAATCACAAATGAGTCAATTTTCCTAGTACAATCTATAATGGCATGTTTTAACTAAGCAGTTGAAAATAGGACTCATATTTCCCTAGATACATGGCAACACTGATTTATTAACATTAACAAAAGCCAAGAATATAGTTATAATTATCAAATAGGGAATTAACTGAATCTTCGAGATGTGAATTATTATTTCTATTATTCTTTGAAAGACCATTTTAAGTTTTAAATACGATGAAAGTGAAGAAGTAGAATATATCTAAAATACCTAATATAACTATTTTATCCATGATATAAATGGGAATAGATAGTGAAAAAAATTTGGCACAATGGCTGTTTTTCCAAAGTGTATTTTTGTGGCTACATTTATAAATAATCTGTAATAAAAGAAAACTTCATAAATATAAATATAGTCACGTGAAGTAATTACAAACTTAAAGTAGATCCTTAATGATATGTATTTTTTCTAAAATGACAACCTGATTTTTCAAAACTAATTTACATAATCCATGTCGTTTTATGCCATATTCCTGAAAGAACATCTTGATAATCTATTTACTGACAAAAATAACAGAAAAATATATCCACTCCCTGGGCCTACTCAAGAATTCTAAACTCAAAACATTCTACTTTGCACATTTACAGACTTTCAATAAATACCCACATTAAAACAGTAATTCAAGGAGAGGGCATCTATCTCACAATGTCCCAATTTGTCAGAGTGGGTTAGATAAAATCACATCTCTTAATGATTTCAAGTAATTTTTAGTAAAACCATAACAGAAACAGGTAACTAAATTTTTGACTGCCTAGAGAAGTCATTACTAATGCAGTCATGCTAAATCACTCTGCAACCTACTTTTTAAAAAGTAAACAAGAGGTTGGTCTACAGGTTATATCAAAAGCTTTAGCAAGTTAATGTGCTAATATGATTTTGTAAGTTATCTAAAACATCCAGTAGTGTACTAATCTTAAAAAGTAAATGCCAGGGGTGCCTGTCTGGCTTCGTCAGTGGAGCAGGCGACTCTTGATCCTCGGTCTTTCTCTCTCTCTCTAATAAAAGTCCCATGTTGGGCAGAGCTTACTTTAAAAAAAAAAAGTAAATCCCTATAACATCTAAGGTCACCCTATATAAAAATTAGAGCTTTAAAGAATCTCTCATGAAGCACCTGACTGGCTCAGTCCGTTAGGAGTCTGCCTTCGGCTCAGGTCATGATCCCAGGATACTGGGAATGAACCCTGCGTCAGACTTCCTGCTCAGTGGAGAGCCTGCTTCTCCTCCCTCTGCCCCTGATGCTCTGCCTACTTGTGCTCTTTCTCTATCTCTGTGTCAAATAAATAAATAAAATCTTAAAAAAAATCTGTCACAATCACTCCTTTAAAAAGTTTTACATAAATCAATTCTATGATCAGTGAACAGGTTTATTCAGACTTTGAGATTCTTCACTTTTCTCTGAGTTTACTGCTTATCACCAAAGATGGGCAGAGGGACAAAAATCAAACGAAACCATTTATTTTGTTTTTGATTTTTTAAAAATCTACTGCTATCTGTGATAAAAGGTTGATGGGAAAGGAGGTTGTAAACTAATGAGTGAACTGAGGCATTGGTGTAACTGCTAGTTTTTAATTATTCATGTTCTCCACCCATATCATGAATAATAGAAAAATGATCAGATTTCAGTACATTTAATAGTAAGCATTTTATTTTATAAATTTGATTACTATGCTTTATGTATTTGAATTTCTACTTTTGCATTCTTTAATGAAATATGTATTAAAGACTTGATAATTCTCTAGAAAAATATCGAATCACCTAGAATGCTTACCTACATAAACATTCTGAGTGGGAGCGCCTGGGTGGTTCAGTTGGTTAAGCGACTGCCTCGAGTCCTGGGATGGGATCGAGTCCCGCATCCAGCTTCCTGCTCTGCAGAGAGCTGGCTTCTCCCTCTGCCCCTCACGTGCTCTCTCTCTCTCTTTCTCAAATAAATAAATAAAATCTTTAAAATAACATTCTGAGTGGCAAGTTTATTATTTATCATAAAAATGGTTATTCAATCTTATTTAGATCTTAAATAGTAATTACTGATAATGTTATTTTTCTAATTACTTAGCTACGAGGAATGCATTTTCCCCATTAATTTGACAGCCAACAGGGGTTTGATTAGGTGGAAAAAATTAATAACTACCACATGCATTCATTGTGACTGCTAGAAAACACCTCTGAAGGGGTAGGGGAAAAAAAGAAGCATTGTGTTTCCAATTAGTGGCTTGTAGCCAAAAATATGAATCAGTTATACTAAAAAACAAAAAACAAAAGCCCTAACCCCCGCCCCCCCAACTGTGGTCTAAGTAAACAACTGACAACAAGCTATAAAACAAATACGGGGGGAAAAAATCTAGGATTAAGACTTCTTTGATGCGGCACAGAAGCCCCATCAGCAGTGGCTCAGATCTTGAGGGGTTTTCCCTTAGGAACAAAGAACATACCCTAAGAAATGTACTTTGCAGTATCTGGAATTCCAGCTCTTGCAGTAGCAAGGTCATTTTCTGACCTAGCTACTGTACCATAATTAATTCCGTCAAAGTTTGAAAAGAACATTAAAAATACTCCTTTTTTAGGGGAGCCTGGGTGGCACGGTAGGTTAAACATCTGCCTTTGGCTCAGGTCTAGGCTCTGCTCAGCCTGGAGCCTGCTTCTTTCTCTCCCTCTGCCTGCCACTCCCCCTGCTTGTGTGTGCGTGTGCACTCTCTTTCTCTCTCTCTCTAATAAAATCTTTTTTAAAAATACTGCTTTTTATTGTTTTTATTAAAGATTTTATTTATTTATTTGACAGAGAGAAATCACAAGTAGATGGAGAGGCAGGGACAGAGATAGAGAGGGAACCAGGCTCCCCGCTGAGCAGAGAGCCCGACACGGGACTCGATCCCAGGACCCTGAGATCATGACCTGAGCCGAAGGCAGCAGCTTAACCCACTGAGACACCCAGGCGCCCCTGCTTTTATTGTTTTAAACAATAAATTATACACACCCAAATGGTAGAAGAGTTAGTCTCATCATTCTAATAATTCACATTTAAAACATGACATGATGGGCGCCTGGGTGGCTTAGTGGGTTAAAGCCTCTGTCTTCGGCTTGGGTCATGGTCTTGGGGGTCCTGGGATCCAGCCCCTCTGCTCAGCAGGGAGCCTGCTTCCTCCTCTCTCTCTGCCTGCCTCTTGGCCTACTTGTGATCTCTCTCTGCCACATAAATAAATGAAATCTTAAAAAAAAATGACATCACAAATGTTTATAGTTTAGAAAAGCAAAATAAGGAGAGACCTAATCTTTTTTTTTTTTTTTTAGATTTTATGTATTTATTCATGAGAGACAGACAGAGAGAAAGAGAGGAAGGCAGAGGCAGAAGAAGCAGGCTCCCTGCGATGCTCGGAGCTTGACGCCAAGACTCAATCCCAGGTCCCTGGGATCATGGCCTGAGCCGAAGACAGATGCTTAACCAATTGAGCCACCCAGGAGCCGTGAGATCTAATGTTTTAGAACTTCATTCAAAACCATCACCTAATTATCACAAAGTAGTGAAGTTCCACTTCTGCTGGCTGGCCTTAATCTACCCCAGGTGAGTATTATTTGCAAAAATTAGCATAATAATTGTCCTGCCTATCTCACAAAAATTGTCCTTTTGTCTCACGGAGCTGCAAGAAATCAGAAGAGATAAGGAGACTAAAGAAGTACCTTGTAAAGTAATGACCAACACTGGTTGATGGTATACCATCATTCTTTACATGTAACAACACGTAGGGCTATATTCTTACTACGGGTTCTTATTATGAACCCATTCATCACTGGAAGAAAAAGTTGAAAACAAGAAATTGATAGGACTACAGGATAACTGGCAACACCTCCCAAGGCTTCACTGTTAACATTTAATATTCGCTGAGTACAGCGAATGTCCTCAAATTACAAAGGTTCCATAAATCCAAACCACTGTCCTTGCCTCAGCCCCCTCTTTTTCCTCCCTCTTTGCTCTTAAAGGAACTGGGGTGGGGGTGGGAGTGCAGATTTGAGGGAACCAGGAAGTTCAAAAGTAGAAGAAAATGGGAAAAGAAGTGGAACACCACAGAGCATGCCTACTCACCATCCCTATCACCATCTAAACCCTTTGTTGCTACTACACAGCGGCTGTAGACATCTCTCTGTGCTGGGAAATAAGGCAAAGGTTAAAAGTCAATAGCCAAGAGCTATGACCTGAAACAAAATAGGGATAGTAAAGTTCACCTAAAGGGAAAAAAAACTGATCTCAGTCATTAGCTGTAATCTCTAAAGCCAACCCAATAAAGATAAAATACCAATTGCAAAATATTGACAAACTACTCACTTTCACTCACAAATGTCCTAGTTTTATCAAACTACCTATTTATTCACTCCGTTCACCTATCTTCCACTAATCCAATAAATCTACCCAACCTGTGATGCTAACCTATCCCACTTACCAACACATTCACTATACCCTATTTAATTAATCTTTCTCTACCTCTTCCCAAAGACCCACCCACTATATTTCAGCCATCAGGGCCCCTTTTCCATCCTAAGGGACACTAAGTTATTATATGTAGTGAATCTCTGTATTAATGACATTGGGTAAGCAAAGGAGAAAGATGGGGGTAAAAGGGGTGAGACTGGGGCTGGAGTAATGTTCAAACAACCTGACATTTTCAGTTTGACACGAGTAGATAAGCACATTTTAAAAAAATCTTTTTAAAAATAAATAAATATCAATTCACAGATCTGTACACCTGGGGCTAATAATACATTATATGTTTATTAATAAATCAATTTTTAAAAATAAATAAAAACACAATTAATAGTACTGCTAATAACCAGAAAGATGATTCCCTCAGTCTCCCAATTTAACACACTTTCAGGAACAAATTTAAAAGAGAACTATTGATATTAAATTCATCCATGGCTAATTTTTCCAGTTCAAGAGCAATGCCAGGAAAAACAAAACAAAACACTCCTACCTCTTCTCATGAACCTACTTAGTAACCAGAATGCTTGCTTCTGAGAAAGTGGGTTTGAATACAGCTCTACATTCTATTTATTGGTTCTCTAGAAAGTCTGACCTGTGGGGTTCAAAAGAATGCCCACAGTACAATTAGTTTGCACTGGATCGGTCTATGACAATTAGTAGTGCTCAGGTAGGTTTTACACAGGAATGGCTTGCTCTATACAGGCTGCCTACTAGAAAATATTGTTAAGGTTTTCAGTCAGAAGTTCCAAAAATTTTATGCTTCATGCTTTTATTTATATACTTTTTTTTGACAGAGAGAGAGAGAGAGAGATCACAAGTAGGCAGAGAGAGAGGGGGGAAGCAGGCTCCCTGCTGAGCAGAGAGCCCCATGTGGGGCTCGATCCCAGGACCCTGAGATCATGACCTGAGCCGAAGGCAGAGACTTAACCCACTGAGCCACCCAGGCACCCCTATTTATATACTTTTAAAGACTTTATTTATTTATTAGACAGAGAGAGAGAGACAGAGAGAGGGAACACAAGCAGGAGGAATGGGAGAGGGAGAAGCAGGCTTCTCGCTGAGCAGGGAGCCTGATTCTCGACTGGATTCAATTTGGGGCTCGATCCCAGAACCCTGCGACCACAACCTGAGCCACCCAGGCACCCTCTTCACACTTCTAAAACAAAACACAACACAACACAACACAACACAACAATTTATCTTCCTCCCCATTCCACCCCCCACCCCCCCCACCCCGCTTTCTATAAAACAATGTTCAGGATTAGGGCCCTGTGGAGAAAGTAAAACTTCTACTGACCCTAAATCTATCTGTGCAACTAAAATAAAGTTCTCCTTGGAGAATTATCAGACTTCAACCACAGTTTTGATTAAGATAAACCAGTCCTAAAATGAAGACATTCAAATCATGATTTCAACAAAAATTCAAACCAGGAAGATGTAATCATTTCACAAATTTACAATCCTAGTATGTAATTTTCTAGTTTAACAAGATAAACATGTTTTGAAAAGTAAAAAAAAAAATCCTAAGACTGAAATTCTACTTTGATTTTTTTTAAAGATTTTATTTATTTGTCAGAGAGAGAGCGAGAGCACGAGCAGGCAGAGGCAGAGAGAGAGAAGCAGGCTCCCCACTGAGCAAGGAGCCTGATGTGGGACTCGATCCCAGGACCCAGGGATCATGACCTGAGCCCAAGGCAGCAGCTTAGCCGACTGAGCCACCCAGGTGTTCCCCTACTTTGATTTTTAAATTGACATTACTTATATACGGAAACAGATACCAGTATTAGCTAAATCATTAGCAGATTAACCATGTCCAATTCAGGTAACCCAAGAGATTAATTGTGCATATTTAGAAGTCACTACTACACCATACAGTATTAACAAGCATTAGCACCAAAGACAAACAGTAACACAAACACTAATACATAAACCAACCATTTATAAATCCTAAATATTTCAATATCCTTTTTTTTTCTAAAATAAACTCTACACAATGTGGGGCTTGAACTCATGACCCTGAGATCAAGAGTCACACCCTCTACAAACAACAAAGCCATCCAGATGGCCCTTCAATATTCTTATTTTTAGCAAGACAAGTAAACATTTATAATTCAAAACTAATGTATGTATATGAATTCTGAGGTTTTTAAGAAATAAAAAATGTGCTTGTCAAGTAAATAGGAAGGCTCATGATAATGACCCACAGTCAGTCTTTACCTTTCCTGTTTATTCAAAGGCTGAAAAAGAAAGATAACCTTTCCTATTACATATCTAAACAATCTTCTCAAATTAGAATGAATTAATCTAAGGGCCATTCTTTCTATAACCTACAGAAATTATTTTTGTTATAAGCCAGATTACTTATTTGGTAGCTGCGGATGAATCAAGGTGGCTTTTAAATCACTTGAGCTAGTTTCTGATGATACTTAGTCTAAAAATCACATTTGCAAATACTATTTCTTACATGGCCACTCTTGATCTTGAAACTTACTCTAGCTGATATTACAAAAGGATGGCCACTGGATGTCCGTGACAAGGACAAGGACTAACAATGGAACTGGGAACATGAGAGTGAGGAACTGTTGCCTAAATGCTTTCTTGTTAAATTCTGTATGCTTAAAATATTGGGAGACAAAAAGGTTTTGTGGACTTAAAACTAACTGACCCTGATGGAATGCCAAACTGTAAACTGCGGGACAGCTGCAGCTGGTAATAAAATGCTAAAAACTGAAGAGCTTTAGCAGAACCTGATTATATGGTAATCCCAGTATCTGAGACAAGGCAAAGGAGCTGGAAGAATAACTGATAGGCTGGTTGCTAGGGTAACCAAGGTAAATTTGTATACTGACTTGGGAAAAACACTGGGGTTGCCATCAGGTATGAGACCCACATTATGTTTCATGTGCTTCTTTCCTCAATTTTCAATCACAAGATGACAAAATAACACAAAGACCACTCGGTTTGAAAGAAGAGAATGGGCTTCTGCTCTGAAGAGTAAGGAAAGCACCCAATTAAAGGTTTAGCTGTTTAGCTCATTAGTATCCCACAGCTAAAAAAGAACAGGCCTTGTGAAAGTCTGTAGAAATTAGTTTAGCTCTGGGTAGAAAAACAGAATGTAGGTTATTTATCAAGTTAGTTATCAGGAGAACATCCTAAAGTACCTATTAATTTTTGTTACTTTAAATTTTGAGTTATTCTTTGTGGGCTCTTAATCTCTTACAAAAAGGATTTTTTAATTCACACTGTGTAGGTGTGAATCTAAAACAATACTAAATGGTGTGCTTTGTTTTATCTCAGTTATCTACACTCCAAGAAGCAGCCTTATAACCTGGTCTCCATGGTGGCTGCTGGGCCTACCTCCACCACCTCTACCTCCATCACCACACCCCCACCAACCAAACCCATCCTCCACCTACACTATCCCAGGAAGTGATTACTAGAACTGCAGCCCAGTATGAGGGGGAAACAAACAGCGTCTTTAAGGGGCTTGCCTGGCAAATTCACCTGACTTTTTCAAAGTTAAAATAATGTAGAGAACACATGGATGGCTGTGTAATGTAAAGGTTACACAGTAAGTCTCAAATACCAACAATTACAAACTTCTTTCTGTTCTGTAGGTCCACCACTGAACTGTCAACATCCTAAAACTAAATACATTCCAAAAATCAAAAATTTTTTAAAGATTTTATTTATTTATTTGACAGAGAGATCACAAGTAGGCAGAGAGGCAGGCAGAGAAAGAGGGGGAAGCAGGCTCCCCGCTGAGCAGAGAGCCCGATATGGGGCTGATCCCAGGACCCTGGGATAACGACCCGAGCTGAAGGCAGAGGCTTAACCCACTGAGCCACCTGGGTACCCCCCAAAATCAAATTTTATCTACTCTATTTTATGCAGTAGGTTATCACAAGAACAGAGTAAAATTTTTAGTTTATAGGAGTTTGTATGGATTCAAATTGAGAACCCCCCAAATTGCCATACTAATAACGACTGTCCTGTCTCCATGAGTCACCAATTGACAGTTGGAGGACACTAAATTTAGAGCCTGAATTTACCTTATATGTAGGTTCCCTTCACTTCAACATGATGTTATGTGGGTGTGATAAACAGCTTTTACAAATGTATTTCTATCAATCCACAAAGCCAAAAGCAATCAACAATAATCCAGGATTTATAAATATAATCTGATTAAATCCAACCCCTGAACAGCCATTTGAAGTAAACATTCTTAAAGTAACCCATTTGCACAAACGTTTTTTAAATTCAAACTTGTATCAATTTTCACTTCAGAGGGAAATCTTTCTAATGCCTAAGAAAGTGAGAAGCTACATTTTCAACAGAGGCGGCTATGCAACTTTTTGTTTTCAGATTGAACAATTCTTCAGGACAGTCTGATCTCGGTTCTCTTGACTTGAAAATCAAGATTTCACCCGTTACGATAGACTAGTGGGGCGCCTGGCTGGCTCAGTTGGGAGAGCATGCAACTCTTGATCTCAGGGTCTTGAGTTCAAGCCCCCATGTTGGGCATGGAGCCTACTTAAAAAAAAAAAAGTGGGGTTCATACTAATTATAGACTCCTGAAACTGAGCTAGATAATAATCACTGTTCTTAGATCAACTATTCTGCCACCATCCTGATTCGGAGAAAATTAGTGAGCAAAAGTTAGAACCCTAGACAGAACAGTCCATGTCCTCTGACAGCAACAAAACAGAATCACGTTGGATAGAAGACCACCTTAAGATCCCCACTAACAGGAAAAAAAAAAGAAGAAAGAAAAAAAATAAACAAACAGAGCCCCACTAACAGGTTAAGTGCCAATAACCTAGAGCAGGAATAGCTATCAATACTTCCCTCCTTCCAGAGAAAAGGCAGCATGGTATAAATGAGGAATCAGGAGACTTGGGTTCCAGTTTCAAGTCTGCCATTAATCAGCAATGTGTTGACTTCCCCTCTCTGAGCCTAGGTTTCTCTTTCAGTTAAATGGGACGGTTGGACTGAATGATCTCTGATCCTTTCCTTTCTAAAAATGTTGCCATCAGGGGTTCCTGGGTGGCTCAGCCGTCAAGTGCCTGCCTTTGGCTCAGGTCATGATCCCAGGCTCCTGGGACGGAGCCCCTCATCAAGCTTCCTGCTCAGTGGGAAGCCTGCTTCTCCCTCTCCCACTCCCCCTGCTTGTGTTCCATTAAAATAAAAATGTTACCATTCTATCCATCCTTTCAAGGCCTCAAAAATATTTTGGTTGCCACTAAAAAAATAAAGACTGCTCAAAATGTCACATTCATTTTTATAACATGTTCTCACTGCCAGCCTTTAGTATGTGTATGTATAATTCACACAAAATAGGAGGAGCATTCATCTCATATATAATTCACCCAGTAAACATTTAATTTAAAAATCTATGGGTCTGGGAGCACCTGGGTGGTTAAACACCTGACTTTGGCTTAGGTCACCATCTCAGGGTCCTGGGATCTGGTCTCTATGTGGGACTGCCTGCTCAGTGGGAAGTCTGCTTCCCCTCTCCCTCTGCTCCTCTCCCTTCTTGCACATGCACGCTCTCTCTCTCAAACAAAATCTTTTTAAAAAATTTTTAAATAGGGGCGCCTGGGTGGCTCAGTGGGTTAAAGCCTCTGCCTTTTTGGCTCAGGTCATGATCCCAGGATCCTGGGATCGAGCCCCATGTCGGGCTCTCTGCTCCGCAGGGAGCCTGCTTCCTCCCCTCTCTCTCTGCCTACTTGTGATTTCTCTCTGTCAAATAAATAAAAAATCTTTAAAAAAAATTTTAAATAAAATAAAATCTATTGATCTTAAAATAACAAAAAATAAAGTCTATGGGTCCTGAATCATGTACTAAATAGTATCAGATTTGTTAAACTGAAAACTAAAAAAAGGGTGCCCGAGTGGCTCAGTCCGCTAAATGGCTGCGTTCAGCTCAGGTCATGATCCCGGGGTCCTGGTATGGAGCCCCGAATCTGGCTCCTTGCTCAGAGGAGAGCCTGCTTCTCTGGCTCCCGCTCCCACTGCTTGTGCGTTCTCTCTCTCTCTTAAATAAATAAAATATTTTTTCAAAAACTTTAAGAAAATAGGGGCACGCCTGGGTGGCTCAGTCATTAAGCATCGGCCTTCGGCTCAGGTCATGATCCTAGGGTCCTGGGTTTGAGTCCCACATTGGGTTCCCTGCTCAGCGGGAAACCTGCTTCTCCCCCCTCGCACTCCCCCTGCTTGTGTTCCCTCTCTCCCTGTCTCTCTCTCTCTGTCAAATAAACAAAATATTAAAAAAAAAACAAATGGAAAGATTTCCCAAGAACAAAAGCTTATCAGTAAAAGCACACTATTAAACCTCAACACGATGAGAAACTTTTAGAATTAAGAAGAGTTCTCAGTGTAATCTCAATTTAAAGATGAAGAAATGAAATGACTCAGAATGCAGGGCTTTTTTCTATTATACCACACTTCCTCCTCCCTTTCCTGCTTTATCAAAAGACAGCATAGTAGCAAAAAGAATGCTAGACTGAAACTGACCTGAATTCTGGTTCTAATTGCCATTAATTTGCTGTGGCACCTTGGACAAGTCCCTAGGCTTCGATTTTCACAATAATTTATATACAGAAATTATCAGTTCAATTCAGCAAACTGGTCCTAAAGCATTTTACTCCGGAATCTCTACACACAAATGCATACACACAGTGTGGGACAGCTATAATGTACTGGAAAAAAAAATACCGGATGAGGAATCTGAAGAACTGGCTTCAAATCCCAGTTCTGTCACTTACAAACTGTGTCTCTTAGGCCAATTCATTAACCTCTCTGAGCCAAAGGCTCCTCATAGGTAAAAATGGAGAAAACAAGGAAATCCGACCCAAAATACAAATCAAAATAAAGCATTATAAATGTGGTACAAGGGGCGCCTGGGTGGCTCAGCCATTTAAGCCTCTGCCTTCAGCTGAGGTCATGATCCCAGGGTCCTGGAATCGAGTCTCCCTTCAGGCTCCCTGCTCAGTGGGAAGCCTGCTTCTCTCTTTCTTCCCCCACAACACACCCCCCTGCTTGTGCTCTCTCTCTCAAATAAATAATAAATTAAAATCTTTTTAAAAATTAAAAAAAAATTAACATGGTAATATTGCAAAACTGGGAGACTGGAGATCTGCCACTGTGGAAAAGTAGGCTGTACTGGAATCAAGTCTTTCTATTAAAAAACTGGGCTGATTTTGAACTTTCAAAGAGTAGAACAACAAAGCTGAAGACACCAATGGAGGGGAACAGAAGAAATAAATAAATTTCAGGAAACACAAAGGATTGTGTATTTGGATTCTGATTAACAAAACATATGAGAACTCTCACTTGCCCTTCCGTTTACTACAATTTGATGAAATGATCTGTGTACTGTGGCACACCCAACAGCAAGGAACATTTATTAAAGTTTGCAAACTCAGTCTGTTAACCTCTCAGAGTTTGTATGGTGTGCCACTCCGATTCATTATCAAGGGACAGAAGATACTTCTGATGACCAGTTATCTAGTGATACCACCTGTTTCCACAAATTAAGATTACTCACTGCCTTTCTCTTCACGGTACCTTATGGTACCTTATGCAAAAGACAAAAGCAGTCACAAAGGACAGAGGAAATGTTAATGATGCCAACTTTTTCAGTCCTCCCAGTACTGCTAATTCTTTTCAGATGCAATTCTCTAGATGAATCTAATTCTCTTCCAACCCCCTCCCCCAACTAATACAGAATGGAGCCATGAAATTCACAGACTGACTCTAAAGCTTTACCCATAGAGCTCAACACCATTAGTATTTGGAGAGGTTGGAGAGGTCAGAGTTAAAATTAGAAGGCTGGGTCCCATGGGAGAGACGTTTTTACTTTTCACCTAATAGCAAAGGATCAAAGTGCCTGAGAAGCTCTATTATCCCAAGAAGCAAGAAGTGATTCTATCAATTCTATCAAAATGACTCATTGAGTTTAAATAAGTTAAACAGCTCCAAGTTCTGCATACTTCCTCACAAAGTAACCACTGTGTGAAGTTAAATTTTTTAATTCCAAGAAAAAAGGAAGGGAATGGACATTTGGGTTCTTTCTCTGTGCCAGGTTCTAGGCTAGACAATATACACTCCTGATATAACTGTCCTTCAAAATTAAATGTTTCATTCATTGAAAAGGAACAATATTCACATATTTCTAAACTGATTAAGATCATATAGTTATTTCCTTCCCCCACTCCACATACGCACACTCAAAAGCATTAAACCATTAGGTATGTCATTTAACCTAAATCGACAGTTCAACAGTTCATTACTTTGAGGGAAAACAAAATTTAATTTCAAGGGAATCCAATCTACTTGGAAATTCAAAAGTATTTTCAATCCTATACCACCTAGCTATGAACTCGTTTCAGATACTGAACTTGGAGACTCAGTACCACCTCAAGACTGGTCACTGCCACCCAAAAATCTCATAATAGTGATAGGAGATTGGTGGAAACACATCTGCGATCCACGAATGTACATTTCTTTCTGATTTTGCTGTCCCAACTTTTTCGGTGTATGTTATATATAAAATATATTAGGCTTTAGAATGATTTCTAGAAAGTACAGATAAATTTTATTTCCATCGAACACGGTATTTCTTCCAGGGGGTAAGTGTGGGAATTGAAGGCAGTGGAACTCTTGTAACCATATTACTGTCTACTTACATTAACATTCAAATTTTACCAATTCTTAAGTTCTTACAGCATGAAAATATATTTCACTGCCTCTACTTCCACACAAGTCGGTAGAAGAGTTCGGCAAAATAGCTTTAAATCCTGTTTCAACTTTGAAAAGTGGAGGAGTGGGTAAGTAGAAGTCCCAGTCAAGCGAAACATTCCAACTACTGCGCTTCCTTACGCAGAATCTCTCATTCGAATCATCACTAAAACATCTTGCAGAATTAGATAAATAACACAAAGCTGTGGCTCTCCTTCCAACCACCAGATTACTCAGCACTTGTTTGTATCTCTGTAGTTGGTTATGCAGAACGGAGTCCAGCTACTTTTAAGACGGCATTCTCCCTTAATGGTAAGGACCTTGTCTTTGATTTCCTTTGCCTCACCGTAAGGTGCTATTTTAATTAAACACTGTTGATCTACAGTACATCAGCTTTCTCTTCAGCTTTCTCTTGGGAAAGAGGACTTTCCCAAGTAAAATACCCAACCATTCCCCCGCTCCTTTTCTTTCGGTGCAACGACGAGGACGGCAGATAGTTACAGCTACCTCTGAAACGAACAGGTAAGTTAGCGGCAAAAGAAAAAAACCCATGGGAAATGCAATTTGTCCTGTTACTGCTCCTTTAATCTGTGGTCCCCAGGGCCAAAACGGATGTTTCGAATGTAAAGCGCAGAAACCCCACAAATACAAATCGCCGGCCCTCGGGCACGTAAGCTGTCCCACCTCGAAGAAAGCTGGACCAGACGAGAGAGGGGATCCTTAGCCCCAGGGGCCGCTCACCAGAGAAAGGCGGGGGTTTGGCCGAGGTGGGCGATTCCCCCTCCCCCGACTCCCTCTGAAGTGCCCGAGTGAGACACAGGAGCAGCGGTGGCAGACACAGCGGGACCTGGGAGTGGTGCCGGAGGAAGGCACCGGGGAAGCCCGGGGACTGGAGCGCGCGGCTTCTGGGCCATAGCTCCAGTTACTTACCCCACAGGGTAGCCGCCCCCCAGGTGCACATCTTCAGAGGCATCAAAGAATTCCTCGGTGTCGCTTTCCGACGCCATTTATAGGACACACCCGCGGGTGAGGGGGCCGGCGCCGCCTGGAGGGAGGGTGACTTTCGTCTCCTCCTCGTCGTCCTCCGCTCCGGCGAGACCGTGGGGTGGTGGGTCCCGGGCGAGGACAGGGACCGGGGAGACGATCTAGAGAGAGGAGCCGACGAGGGGCAGGGGCCGCCGTCAGCTGCCGGGCTGCGGGAATGACCGGCCGAGCGGCAGCCTGAGAAGGCGGCGGTAGGTCCACGGACAGTTGCAGTCGCCGCTCCCGGCGATAGGTGTACAAGGAGAGCGAGAGAAGAGGCGGTGGCTCTCTGTGGGGGAGGGCGGGCGCGCCGACGACAGCAGCTCCAATTTCTCCCGCAGCAGCAATTACAGCAGCTGAGAGTCAGTTGCCCGCAAAATACGGACGCGCACCTAACCTCGCGAGATTTCGGGAGGGGCCGGTTAAAGCGTGGGCGGGGCGATGAAGAGGCGGGGGCGGTTCCAAAGCGGCAGAGCTCAGATTTCTTCTACCCGAGAGGCCTATCATAACGGCGCAAGCGCGTTGAGGGCGTTCGGTGAAGGCCGGAAGTAGCCGAGGAGGGTGGAGCCTACAACCTGCGCAGGAGCGGCGTGGTACCTTAGAGCTGAGCGAGCGAGCCCGACGTAGGTGGGGTCCGGCAGATGATCTTAACTGTAACTTTACAGTTCCAAAGAGAGGCATCTTCAGAGGGGTGGTTTTGAGTCTGCTTTTTTCCCTTGAGAGGAAATGCTGTCTGGAAGCATTGGCATTGTAGTTTACATTTATTTACGTCGTCTTAATTTATCCAAGCCCAGAATATCCCACCCTAGGGCATAGGCAGGTCCACCTTCTCTAGCGTTACGGTAATAACTCTCCCTATTTACTACAGGATCTCTAGTTGAGACCCCTAGATAATATTCTGCGGGCCAGAGGGTGTGGTCCAAGAGAGATACGTGGGGAGTGTGCCAATTCCATGAAGTAATGATGGATTTATTGCTGGATCAGAGCCAGCATAGGGCCTCCAGTTACTCTCTTCTGCAAATATTTGTTGCTGCCCATGCTTAATGGGAGAGAAATTCTTAGACCGGCCAAGAGGTGGATCAGTCAATGGTAAATATACATTGAACAGATACCGTTGCAAAGCTAAGAGCTAGTAACTTTATTCTGACCCTTGATTACCCAATGTCCAGTGATGAAAATAGAAAAATTGTTTTTGAAAGACCAAGATGTTCTTTCTTACCGGATCATTAACCACCGAAGTGATAACAATTGACTTTCTATATGATCGCTGAAACACATTTGTTTACCATTGACGTCATCACAGGAAGGCTCTCAGGTCTGTTTGCTCAGACTCAACTACTGCTCAAGATGGCAGCAGGAAAGACTGGATTGGGTCTGGGCACTTGGCCTGAGAGGCTACAATGAAGTTCTAAATTTCTCCTTGTAAAGCAATCAGGGAAAGACCTGGCGCTGTCTGGTGTACTGGATTAAAACCAAATGCCATATACTGTAACTTCTGTAACATCCCAGGGAATTCAGGGGAAACACTGCATGTTCAAATATGGTAATTTTTTTCAGCAAACAATATAATAATTCATATGGAGTAAATGAATAGCAGTGAATAACCTCATTCAGTTCAGGTCAGATAGTACTGCCAAATAAGTTTAGGTAAAATTAATTAGACTGTCAAATAAGTCACTAAAACTACAAAGAAAATTCTTAGTTTCCAGAGCTTTTTGGATTTCAAAATGGCAGATTTCTGGGTCCTTGTGTCCTTTTGTCACAATCTAGTAATTATTAGCTTTTATGTGTTTTATTGCTCACTAGGAAAGATATACTTTTTTCCTTACGGATTATGGGAAGATAAACTACTTGAGTGTATTCTCCTCCTAGTCATCTAGTAGTGAATTTATGTTTGCCTTAAAAATTAAGTTTGGTGTTGGGGTGCCTGACTGGTTCAGTTGGTAGAGCAAATGGCTTTTGATCTTGGGGTCCTGAGTTTGAGCCCCACGTTGGGCATAGAGATCATTTTAAAAAAATATATGAGTAAGATATTTTAGTTCCTGTCTTCCAGGAGCTCACAATCTAGCAACAGATCCAAATATGGCTTCCTAATTTGGTGCCTTTTTTTTTCACTATACCATATCACCTTTCTTAGATCTTTCTTTTCCTCTTGGACCTTTTCACTTACCATAAACATCATGCTTAGAAAAAATTAAAGTGGAGAAATGATAAACAGAAAACCTATTAGAGCTATTAAAGTTGCCTGTTTAAATGCTTTTATCAGTTATGTGAGACAGTTTCTGGTAAAATCAAAACACATGTGTACTACGTGTCATAATTTTTTTTTAAAAGATTTATTTATTTATTTAGAAAGAGAGCACAAGTTGGGGGAGGGGCAGGGGCTTGACCAGTGACTTGATCCCGTAACCCTGAAATCATGACCTGACCCCAAACCAACAGTTGGGTGCTCAACCCACTGAGCCACCCAGGTGCCCTTCATAACTGTTTTTAAAGATTTGACTTTTAAGTAATCTGTACACCCAACATGGGGCTTGAACTCACAGCCCTGAGACCAACAGTTGCACACTCCACCAATGGAGCCAGCCAGCCACCCCCCCACCCCGTGTCATCATTTTTAAAGATGTTCTGCCTGAATCATCTAAAGTTTTAAAGCAGCAGGTTTTAGGTTTAGTCCAAGGGAGTAGTTTTAAAGCTTTTCTCCTTGTTAGAAATGAAACTTTTTAATTAAACCTAAAGTCTACTTATCATAGGAAGAAAAACTGCTCCAGTTGAAGCAGGAATAGTTCAGGTCCCTAAGGGTCCAGAGACTGCCCCAGGGAACCATTAAAAAAAAACCAGAGGCTACTGATCTAAAGCAGGGATTGGCAAATGATGGTACACTGGACAAATCTTTCCCACTGTCTGTTTTTGTAAAAACAGCAATTCCCCCTTATCTGTGGTTTCTCTTTTCTGCAGTTTCAGTTGTCCAAGATCAACTGTGGTTCAGAAGCAGATGCTCTTCCTTCTGACGTGTCATCTAACAGTACATCAGAACACCTCCATCGTTTACCTCCTTTTATCTCATCACATAGACATTTTATCATTTCATACCACCACAAGAAGGGTGAGTACAACGCAATACGATATTTTGAGATAGCCCGCATTCACATAACTTTTCTTACACTATCTTGTTATCATTATTCTACTGTATCATTAGTTATTGTTGTTAATCTTCTGCTGGGCCCAATTTATAAATTAAACTTTATCGCAGGTATGTGTGTATAGGAAAAAACAGAGTATATATAGGGTTCAGTCCTATACGTAGTTTCAGGTACTGCAGGGTTCAGTTTCTCAGGGGGTCCCCGGACATATTCCCCATGGATAAAGCAGGACTACTGTAAAGTTTTATTGGAACACAGCCAGGCCTAGTTGTCTACGTATTTTATGTCTGCTTTTAGGGCAGAGTTGAGTAATTGGGACAGAGACTGCATGGCCCACCACAAAATATTTACTACCAGGCTCTTTACACAACATTTTGCCCACCTTTGGTCCATAGGATGCTACTGTCTAGGGTACCCCAGAACTGAAAGTACATGCATATTAAATGGTTATTTGAATTCGTTTCAAAACAGAATTGTACAATGCCACAAAATCATATATACAAATAAGAATGAGGATAAAATGTCCCCCCCCCGGCTCATTCCTAGTAGCTTTAAAAACTACTCAGGTCTAGGGGCACCTGGGTGGCTCAGTGGGTTGAGGCCTCTGCCTTCGGCTCAGGTCATGATCCCAGGGTTCTGGGATTGAGCCCCGCGTCGGGCTCTGTGCTCAGCAGGGATCCTGCTCCCTCCTCTCTCTCTGCCTGCCTCTCTGCCTACTTGCGATCTCTATCTGTCAAATAAATAAATAAAAGTCTTTAAAAAAAAAAAAACTACTCAGGTCTAGGGGCACCTGGGTGGCTCAGTCGGTTAGGTGACTGCCTTTGGCTCAGGTCGTAATCAAGTTCCCTGTCAGGCTTCGCTCAGCAGGGAGTCTGCTTCTCCCTCTGACCCTCTACTTCTCATGCTCTCTCTCTTTCTCATTTTCTCTCTCAAATAAATAAAATCTTTAAAAAATAAAAAATAAAATAAAATAAAAACTACCCGGGTCTAAGGTTAAAGGGGGTTTAAGGAAGCTTTTTCTGTCTCATCTGCACAGCATAAACTCTACTTAGGAGTTAAAAAGTGAGAAGTTACAGTCAAGGTATTGAACAGTTTGTCTGTGGGATGCTCTCTGTCTTCACTTGGCAAGAATAATACAAACCAGAAGTATACTTGGGGCCAACTTTGCTCTAACCTCAAGGGTAATCACTGGGAAGATCAGTGACAAGACTGTCAGAGGGGGTAGGATTTTGTTACAAACAGGAGTTAAAGTGATAATGCAGGGAGAAACTTTATACACAGGGTCAGGATTTGAGATACAATATTGACATGACCTGATTTAATATTGCAATTTCTGTGAGAGTTTTTATGGATTTTGGAGTATCAGAATCCGTAAAAGAGGGGCGCCTGGGTGGCTCAGTGGGTTAATCCTCTGCCTTTGGCTCGGGTCATGATCTCAGGGTCCTGGGATCGAGCCCCGTGTCTGGCTCTCTGCTCAGCAGGGAGCCTGCTTCCCCCCTCTCTCTGCCTGCTTCTCTGTCTACTTGTGATCCTCTCTCTCTGTCAAATAAATAAATAAAATATTAAAAAAAAAGAATCCGTAAAAGAAAATAATTCTGAAACTGGCCAAAATTTCTCGGGACCAAGCTAAAATTCTGTAATCATCAACCACCAGTTATGTTGGAAAGATCAGCTGTGTTCCATATTATGATGGTAAATATTAAAAAAAATCATTTCTATTTGGCTTTGGAATCTTTATACCTTTTTTAGGTCCATACCACCTTCTTAAGGATGTTTTCTTGATATTAATATTAAAGTGAATTTTCTTTTTCTTTTTTTAAAAATATTTTATTTATTTATTTGATAGAGAGAGAGAGATCACAAGCAGGCAGAGAGGCAGGCAGAGGAAGAGGGAGAAGCAGGATCCCTGCTGAGCAGAGAGCCCGACGTGGGGCTTGATCCCAGGACCCTGGGATCATGACCTGAGCCGAAGGCAGAGGCTTAACCCACTGAGCCACCCAGGCGCCCCTAAAGTGAATTTTCAATATCTGCACACACAAGAACTGAAAGTAGAGAAATGTCTAGAAATGTGTTAAGAGAGGCAGGAAAAAGAAAGAGAGATGCAGGAAAGTCAGTTTGGGATTTAAATTGTCTTACTGTTATGTAGTGGAGTACTAAGTAGCCGTGTATTCTGTTCAGGACTCTGGAATCAAACTAACTGGGATTATCATAAACAAAACAAAACAAAACAACAAAAAAGGAATTTATTCATTCACATAATCAAGCATAGACTGCGATATAACACGTGTCTGTTCCTTTGTGATTAATATATTAGAAAAGAATTTGAGCATAAAGCAAATTTTGCATTTCCTTAAGTGTGATTTTTGTCAGCCAGATTTTTGTCAGCGCTAGGTGAAAGCAGAAAAGTACAGCCAGCTCAATCAAGTCCCATAGGAATGCACAAAATACACACCCATCTACCTCAGACAACCAGCAGCTACCTCAGATCATTGTGTGTGCTTTGAGTCACCACCCGTCCATATCGAAGCACTAGAACTTTCCTTCCGAGTCTGATTTCAGGGAACCTTCCTTCTACCCGTTCACAATAACTCACAAGCTACAGCACCTCTGATACCCATTTCCACAAGCAAACTTTGGGTCTTTTTCAAAATAAAGTGCCCTATTTGTTTCATTATTTATCTGTTTATTTCATAACCACTTAGTAAGTGTAAAATCCTGCCACTATCATTTTTATTAGGTTTGTATGTTTTTGGGTATGTGCCACTGACAAAGGTTTTCGGTGTGGGTTTTTGGGGGTTTTTTTTTAGAGCAGTTAGGTGTTATTCAGTTTTCAGAAACACATATTTTCTTGGTATGATTTTTAAAAATTGTTTTATTTGAGTATAGTTAACAGTGTTACATTAGATTCAGGTGTACAATATAGTGACTTCACATCTCTATACACAAAGTTGTTTTTTTAAAACATTTTTTATTTACTTGAGAGAGAGCATGAAGGAGAAAGAGAATGAGCAGGAGGAGGATTAGAGGGAGAAACAGACTCCCAGCTGAGTAGGGAGCCCAATGTGGGGCTTAGTCCCAGGACCCCGAGATCATGACCTGAGCCAAAGGCAGATGCCTAACCGACCGAGGCACCCAGGCACCCTGTCTATAAATGAAGTTTTTGAATGGTGTACTCCTAGCCGCATTTTCCATATAAACCCTGGGGTTTTTACTGAACAACTTTGTATAGTGGAGTGATTTTTAGGAAAGCATATGTCACCACATGGCAGCACTGACTGTAGTCCAGATGAAGTAGCTTTAGATATAGTGGGATCCAGGGTCCAATATATGAGTACTCTCTCCTCTTACCCATTTCTCATCTTTGCTTATCTCTGCTTCTTTTTGTCATGTGACTTCAATTTTCCTATCACAGACAGCTTCCTTCTTGAAGTCAGTGAAGAGGGCTACAGGCAACTTGAGTTTATAATGTCCTAATAATCCTAAAAGAAGCGAGACTTTTTTTGTCCCAGTGGTCATATATTAAGTCTCAGAGATGATGTTGATTGGCCTTAGGAAATTCCTCTAGATAAAGGCATAGAGAACTCTTATTTGTCAGGCTAAGGCAGGCTGATTCCCTGCTACACACCAAGTGGGAAGAGATGACTGTGAATATCTTTCTCACTAGGACCACATGGAATATGCAGTGGTTGTTTTTTCCAAAAGAGGGTTACTAGCAGACAGGAACAATGTGCTAACCACAGTTATTAATGGCTTGGTCTCTGTAGTCATTGACATGACAAAAGCTTATGATGTGTTAATTGAAAACAGATGTTATGAAATACTGCATGTGGAATAATCCCATTTATGTAAAATCATTTATCTATGTATATGCGTGTATAAGCATAGAGAATTTTGGAAGAGTGTTCAGAAATGATTGGTGATGATGGTCTTTGGCTGCTAATTAAAATAATGAGATATGTGCCTTATTTATATCTTCATATAATGATTGCATTTTCTACAGTGAATGCATATTACTTTTTATTTTTTGTTTTTAAGACTTTTACTTTTAAGTAATCTCTACACCCAGAGCAGGGCTTGAATTCACAACCCTGAGATCAAAGGTCATATGTTCCACTGACTGAGCCAGCCAGGTGCCCCATATTACTTTTTAAATGAAGGAAAATAAGGACGCCTGGGTGGCTCAGTCAGTTGGACGTCTGCCTTCAACTCAGATCGTGATCCCAGGGTTCTGGGATTGAGCCCTAAGTTGGAATCCCTTTTCAGCAGGGGAGTCTACTTCTTCCTCTCCCTCTCCCTGCTCATGCTCTCTCCCTCTGTCTCTCTCACTCTCTCTCAAATAAATAAAAAAATAAATAATCTTTTAAGAAATTAAAAAAATAAAATAAATGAGGGAAAATAGTAAAAGAAATAATAACCGATCATATCCAAGGTAGACTTAAATACAAAATCAAGAGCTGAGATTTGTTGCCTGTATAATACACAACTATGAGTCCTGGGCCTATTGAAGGTGTCACACTTAGCTTCAAGACCAGTTCAGTAAGTGCCACTAAAGCTGAACTTGGAAAAAATACCCATAAAGCAAATCTTGGAATATAGTTAGTCTACCAGTAAAAAGTACTATTTTTTTGCACTGCAGGCCTGACACACAGAGAATGATAATAGAAATTTCCAAAGCAGCTATGAAATGATGGATTGATGTGAAGCTTCTAGAGGCAAAGTATAATATTAGAGGTTCACTTTTAATAATATGAACTAACCATAATTTTGTTTTTCAGAACAACAAGCAATATATATGGCCTGATCTAAACAGGGGTAAACTAAAACATACGAACTTTATGCTTCAAATATTACTTAAGGTCAAAAACTAGAGAAGGGGATTTTTTTTCCTCACCTTGACATTTACATGTATTTTCTTTTAAAGAATTTATTTATTTATTTGACAGAGACAGATCACAAGTAGGCAGAGAGGCAGGCAGAGAGAGAGGAGGAAGCAGGCTCCCCACTGAGCAGAGAGCCTCAATGCCAGGACCCTGATCATGACCTGAGCCAAAGGCAGAGGCTTAACCCACTGAGCCACCCAGGCTCCCCTACATGTATTTTTAATTGCTAAAACTGAATCAGATGACAAACATTTATTTAGAAATCTTAGTCATCAGGCTAATACACACAAGTGTGTGCATACACACAGACACACTCAATAGCAACAATTAGAATTTCATGGACTCTTATAACAGGAAGGGACTTTAAAAACCACTAGTCCAGACCTCATATCTGAAACATGAATTCCTTTTACAAGCCTCCCTGATAAATGGTTGTTCAGGGACATGGAGTTTACTATTTACCCAATCCACTTTTTTTTTTAACTTTTTAAAAAAGATTTTATTTATTTATTTATTTGCAAGAAAGAGACAGAGAGAGAGGGAGAGAGAGAGCATGCAAGAGCATGGAGAGGGGTAGAATGAGAGGGGCAGAGGGGCAGAGAGAAGCAGACTCCCCAGTGGGCAGGGAGCCCAATGCAGAGCTCCATCCCGGGACCTGGGGATCATGACCTGAGCCGAAGGCAGACACTTAACCTACTGAACCACCCAGGTGCCCCTGATTTTATTTTATTTTATTTTATTTTTTACTATTTTATTTTTTAAATAAAAAATTATTTTTTTACACCCAATGTGGGGCTTGAGCTCATGACCTAAAGATCAAGAGTCACATGCTCTACTGACTGAGCCCACCAGGACACCCTTACCCAATCCACTTTTTTGTTCTTCTTTTCCTAACCCACTTTTTGATAAATGTTGACAAATTTCTTCATTGTGTTTAGCCCGAATCTGTATTTCTAATTTACATCTACTGGTTATAATTCTGGTTAGTAAGTCTATATAAAACCTTTAATCTATTTAAACATGGTTATCCGTCCTCTATTATTTTTTATTTTGAGAATATGCACTGATGTGTTTACACTAAATGTGTTCAGAGACAAAGACAAATGGGAATTTCAAATGCACAAATGTACATTAAAGAAGTAGGGGACAGGGACACCTGGGTGGCTCAGTCATTAAGCGTCTGCCTTCGGCTCAGGTCATGATCCCAGGGTCCTGGGATCAAGCCCCACCTCGGGTACTCTGCTTGGTGGGAAACTGCTTCTCCCTCTCCCTCTGCTTGTGCTCCCTCTCTCGCTATGTCTCTCTCTGTCAAATAAATAAATCTTTAAAAAAAAAAGAAGTATGAGCTAAAATGTGTACATGCTAAACATGTCTACCCATATGTAGAGTACCTGCCTAACAGTATACTCTCTGTGTGTACCTAGTAATAATATATTACATTAGAATAACTATACTTTCTGAGATAGTTTCACATCTCTTACGTCATTCAATGATAATATAATAATAATAGTTCTCATTAAGTTAGTTCTAGGTAGGGGGCGCCTGGGTGGCTCAGTGGATTAAAGCCTCTGCCTTCAGCGCAGGTCATGATCCCAGAGTCCTGGGATCGAGCCCCACATTCGGGCTCTCTGCTCGGCAGGGAGCCTGCTTCCCCCCCCCACCCCGCTGCCTCTCTGCCTGCCAATTTGTGATCTCTGTCTGTCAAATAAATAAATAAAATATTTTTAAAAAAATTTAAAAAAAGTTAGTTCTAGGTACTTTATTAAGTACTTTACATGTATTATTTCACTTAATCCATATAATGTATGAAGAATATACTATTTTATAATTAGGGAAACAAATTTAGAGCAGTTAAGTAACTTGCCCACAGTTGGCATTTAGTGGTCAAGATTTGAGCCTAAGGTCACACTTTTGTTCTATTTTATTCATTATCTCCCCAGAGTTTCCCGTAGTTTTACTAGCCTGTAGCAACTGAGCCATGTTAATGAGCGAAGTGTCGGAAATGATAAACTTACAACAAAAAGATTAAAGCAACTAGTTGATGTTTCTTTCTTTCTTCTATTTTTATGTATTCCTAATCTAAATGGATACATCTCAACATTGGGTGTTGTGGTCAGCAGAATTGTGGGATAAACCCCAAGATTTCCTAGCTCCAGTAGACTCACCCTTCCTCCCAGTTATTCAATTCAATGCTCATCTAGGTGCTGCTAGGAAGGGATTTTGCACATGTCATTAAAATCCTAAATCAGTTGACTTTAAGATAGGGAGATTATACAGGTGGATTTGACCTAATCACATGAGCCCTATAAAAGCCAAGTTTTCTCTGGCTGGTGGGGAAGAGGAAGTCAGAGCAATGCACTCTGGCTGGCTTGGAAGAAAGCAAACATGCTGTGAACTGCTGATGAGGTGTGGAATGTGGCCTCTACCAACTGAGAATGACCCCTTGCTGATAGGAAGGAATTGGAGCCCTCAGTCTTGTGGTTGCAAGGAACTGAATTCGGCCAGCAGTCTGAACAAGCTGGGAAAGGGACCCCAAGCTCCTTAGAAGAATGCAGCCAGGCCAACACCCTTGTTTCAGCCTTGTGAGACCCTGAGCCGAGCCTGGCCAGCACTGTCCCCAAGACCTCTGATTTACAGAACTGCAAGATAACAAATTTGTATTTTTCAAAGCCACTAACTTTTGGGTAATTTGTTACAAAGCAATTGAAACTATTACAGGGAGGGCCACCTGACTGGCTCAGTGGGTAGAGCTTGTGACTTGATCTCAGGGTTGTGAGCTCAAACGTTGGGCGTAGAGATTACTTAAAAAAAGAACAAAAAACAATTACAGGGATAACTATCCCTATTCTCCCTCTGCCAGTTAAGAACGACAGATCTAGGGGTCTTAAGCCCTTAAGATCTAGGGGTCTGAGCCTGGGTGGCTCAGTCGGCTAAGCGTCTCCCTTCGGCTCAGGTCATGATCTCAGGGTCCTGGGATCGAGCCCTGCATCAGCCTCTCTGCTCAGCGGGGAGCCTGCTTCCCTCTCTCTCTCTGCCTGCCTCTCCATCTACTTGTGATTTCTCTCTGTCAAATAAATAAATAAAATCTTTAAAAAAAAAAAAAAAGAACGACAGATCTAGGGGTGCTTTGCAGGCTCAGTGAGCAGAACATGCAACTCTTGATCCCTGGGTTGTAAATTCGAGCCCCACATTGGGTGCAGAGATTACTTAAAAAATAAAATCTAAAAAAAAAAAAAAGGACAACAGATCTAAGTAGGTCATGGTAAAACAAGTGTAATAGATCAACAGATGTTGTTTGCTTTCTGAAGTCCTTGAGCGCACTCAGAAATGAATGTTCATGCTGGAGCGAACATTCAGGTGTAATGCAACAGAAGAGAAAAACAGCGAATTTAGAAAAAATAACCCAATATGCATTTACAATATAAAAGAAGTATCTTGCTTCATGTACACTCCCACCCAGACTATACCCCCAAATTCAACCCCATTTGCAAAATCTCTGAAGCCTTGTAATCCTGCTACCCATGTAATATTAGGGACTAGGAGCCCCTGCTTCTGTGGTCTTTTACCCTTGAATGAACCTCCTTGCGTTCAGAATCTGGGTTGAGTTTCACTGTTAATGTTACTATGACCTTTCAGTATTGTTCTCCGGCTTCCCTGTGGTGGCTTGATCATCCATTCATTCATTCAGCAGACATTTATTAAGGGCTTA
This sequence comes from Neogale vison, assembly GCF_020171115.1. Taxonomy (NCBI): domain Eukaryota; kingdom Metazoa; phylum Chordata; class Mammalia; order Carnivora; family Mustelidae; genus Neogale; species Neogale vison. The sequence continues at coordinate 31,019,526 of NC_058105.1, forward strand.
CTATGTGCCATGTGGTAGGATGACAATGGTACGGCCTAGTCCTTCTGAGACTTACTCAAGCAACTATGCTAATTGTCCTTTGTTCCTTTTGGGGATGAGACATGACTGGGTACCTCATGTGGGCAAGTGAAGGGTTGGCTTTAGCCTAGTAAGTTTAGTAGACAGAGTAAGGCTGCTAACTAAATGTGGCCTACATCTGAGGATTTTTTCATTTCTTTACTTTCGGAACCTCCTCAGCCATTGCCTTTAGATACTGTCTCTCTCTCTCTCTCTTAATTAAAAAAAAGTCTCAAAAAATAATCTTCACACCCAGTGTGGGGCTTGAACTCAAGGCCCCAAGATCAAGAGGTACATACTTTACTGACTGAGCCAGCCAGGTACCCCACCTCTCTTATTTTCTTTAATACTTCCTTCCAGAATTCCTATTAGATGCATGTTGGTCCTTCTCATTAGATCCTTTATATGTTTTAACCTGTGCTTCATGTTTTTCCTTTCGTGGATGTGATATTTATTCGAGAGCACACCTTTACTGGACCCTTCTCTTCAGAGATTCTTTGAGATCTGGGTTTGAAGTGAATTCTTTCAGAAGAGAGTTGTATTTCCTCCTACGAGTCACCTGGAAATCCACTTGGCCCTTGAACAACTTGGGAGTTAGGTGTACCAACCCCCATGTGGTAAAAATCTGTATAACTTTTGCCACCCTAAAAAAGTAAACTACTAATAGGTTGCTGTCGGCCAGAAGACTTATTGATACCATAAACAGCCAATTAATGCATATTTTGCATGTTGTGTGTATTATACACTGTATTTTACAGTAAAGTAAGTTAGAGAAAGGAAAATGTTAAGAAAATCATAAGGGGTGCCTGGTGGCTCAGCTGGTTGGGCATCTGCCTTCAGCTCGAGTTGTGATCTCAGGGTCCTAGAATCGAGCCCTGCATCGGGCTCCCTGCTCAGCGTGAAAGCCTATTAATAAAACCTCCCTCTCCCACTTCCCCTGTTTGTGCTCTTTCTCTCTGTGTCAAATAAATAAAAATCATAAAAAAAAAAGAAAGAAAGAAAATCATAGGACGGGCGCCTGGCTGGCTCAGTCAATAGAACATGCGACTCTTGATCTCAGGGTCCTGAGTTCAAAGCCCCACATGGATGTAGAGCTTACTTAAAAAATAATCATAAGGAAGATGGGGCACCTAGGGAGGCTCAGTCTATTGGACGTCTGCCTTCAGCTCAGTTCATGATCCCAGGGTCCTAGGATCGAGTCTCATGGTGGGCTCCCTGCTCAGAGGAGAGCTGCTTCTCCCTCTCCCTCTGCCCCTCCCCCTGCTTGTGCTCTCTGTCTCACAAATAAATAAATAAAATCTTTTTAAAAAATCATAAGGAAGAGAAAATACATTTACAGTACTATATTGTGTTTATTTAAAAAAATCTGCATGTAAGTGGACCTTTGCTGTTCAAACCTGTGTTGTTCAAGGATCAATTGCACTGCCAATACAACCTATTTTAAGCTACATTTCTGATGTGTGGGGTTTTGACTGCATACGTAATGTGAATTCTGGACCCAAACATGTCTGAGTACAAGTTTGGGGTTATGATGTCTAAAGGGAATTTCTCTCTCTCTCTCTCCCCCCTCCCTTTTCTGTTCTACCCAGAGACAAAACCAAGACCAGCACATATCTCTTCCATCTGCCTCTAGGTACTGTTTTGTTGTTGTTGTTGGTCCCTCCACCCCTTTCATCCATTAAGGACATCATCCCTGGAGATGTGACTTTAAGCAGAGAAGGAGGGAGATGCCGTGTGCCTGATCCAGCTTGTAACCTTGCCTGGGCCATTTGTTCCTTTTGTCCCTTGCACTTGATTGACCCATTAAAACTACTCTCTGGGATCCTGAAGAAGCAGTAACTATGGAGGGTAAAAGCCAGCTTTATAGCTTCCTTTGTTTCCTCTGAATTAGTGCTCATGTCTTCTTATTGGCTCTTATTTTCCCACCATCTCAACCATCAGCCCCGCATTTAAGAGGACACTGTCTGGGGTGTCTGGGTGGCACAGTCGGTTAAGCCTCTGACTCTTGATTTCAGCTCAGGTCATGATCTCAGGGTCTTGAGATCATGCCCTGCATGGGGGGCTCCATGCTGAGCGTGGAGCCTGCTTAGGATTGTTTCTCTGCTTCTGCCTCTGCCTCCCCCACCCCCGCAACCCGACGTGGGTGATCACGCGCGCTCTCTGTCTCTCAAATAAATAAAATCTTTAAAAGGACATAGTCTCTCTGTCCTCTCTCTGTCTCATCTCTCATTTTTTTCCCAATTTTTAAAAATTTATTTATTTTCAGCATAACAGTATTCATTATTTTTGCACCACACCCAGTGCTCCATGCAATCTGTGCCCTCTCTAATACTCACCACCTGGTACCCCAGCCTCCCACCCCCCCCCCGCCCCTTCAAACCCCTCAGATTGTTTTTCAGAGTCCATAGTCTCTCATGGTTCACCTCCCCTTCCAATTTCCCCCAACTCCCTTCTCCTCTCTAACTCCCCTTGTCCTCCATGTTATTCGTTATGCTCCACAAATCAGTAAAACCATATGATAATTGACTCTCTCTGCTTGACTTATTTCACCCAGCATAATCATCTCTCATTTTAAGATGCGCTGTACTACAGGTATTTCTTCAGCCATCTCCGCTGCTCTATTACCTCTGTTCAGTTCTGTTCCACGGAAAGATAGGGCTTTGGAGAGGGGGATTCAGTCCTGGGAGAATTGTCATGGATGCAGTCTGTCTGGCATATAGTAAAAGTGACTATACAGAAGCTCAGCCTTTGGGTTTCTCTTGATCAGTCTATAACATAGCTGTGGTGGCGGAGATGTTGTCAACAGATTTTACAGTGTCTCTGAAAAAATAAGGATGTTTGAGGCCCTGGATCAGGTAGTGTGTCAACTACTTCACCCAGCAGCTGGTTCTGAAAAGGCTACTTTTCTGGACTGGAGAATTGCAGAAAGGGGTTCGAGCACTGTTTGGGTAGAAAGTGAGACTCCATTCTCTCTGGAAGAGTATAAGGGTATCTAGTCTGTCTAGGAAGTAATGGAGGTTCAATCTGTTAGAAACTGATTTCAGAAAGAAAATCTTGGGACGCCTGGGTGGCTCAGTTGGTGAAGTGTCTTCCATCGGCTACGGTCAGGGTCCTGGGATCAAGTCTCACATCAGACTCCTTGCTCAGCAGGGAGCCTGATTCTCTCTCTGCCTCTGCCTTCTGCTCTGCCTGCTTGTGCCCTCTCTTTCTCTCTCTCTCTCTGACAAATAAATAAATAAATAAAATCTTTTAAAAAAAAAAAAGAAAATCTTTGAAAAAACAACACCACAGGGCGCCTGGGTGGCTCAGTCGGTTAAGCACCCAGTACTTCATTTTGGCTCCAGTCATGATCTCAGAGATGTGAGATGGAGCCCCAGTCAGGCTCTGTGCTGGGCGTAGAGCCTGGTTAAGATTCTCTCTCCCTCTCCCTCTGCCCCCAACCTCTGCCGGTCACACTGTCTCTCTCTCTCCCTCTCTCTCTCTAACAGACACCTGTTAATGGGTTTGTCATGATGACCACAGTCAAGGTCACCTGAAGGAAATAAAGCCGTGAAGCAGCATGTCTCACTGCAGTGCTTTCCAAACTATATACTCACGTGGGGAGCCTGTTAAAATATAGATTCTGGGACTTTACCCTAGACCTGTCAAATCTGATCTCGAGAAGACCCTGAAATCAGCATTTTATTTATTTATTTTTTAAAAGTTAAAAAAAGTTATTTAAGTGATCTCGACACCCAGTGTGGGGCTCAAACTCACAACCCAGAGATCAAGAGCTACGTGCTCTACTGAATGAGCCGGCCACACGCCCCTGAAATCAGAATTTTACTGTGATGCAGGTGGTGCTTTGGCAACACTTTAAACAAGGTTGATTTGAAGAAGCTTCATGTTATGTTTTCATACCTAAGGATTGCCATTTGGCCATTGGACTGAAGATCCCAGCCATAAATACTCAGAGACGTTTATAGAAGAAATGCCTTCCTTTCTCTAAGTGACTTGTGACAGTGGGGAGGAGGGGTCTAAAAGTGGGACTATTAAAAAATATATATATTTTAGTGTATATGTATACTCTAATATATATTTATGTATGTTATATATAACAAATATATTACATATATTTATATAGAAATATACTTATGTACTTATAAACCTAATTCTTTTATATATATATTAGTGTAAATATATATATACATACATATTAGTAATAAATGAGTATATATAGATTAGTAATCTCTACACCACTGTGGGGCTCAAACTCATGACCCAGAGACCAGGAGTCACATGCTCCACCAATTGAGCCAGCCAGGCACCCCAGGACTATTAAAATATAAATATAAGTATTTTAAGTCTTTGCAAATGCTTGATGGCAGTTAGCATATATATGTAGGATGGTTCTGAAGATAAATGTTATTCAAGCCTGAATGGGGGGAAAAATTGAACTAGAGGGAGGTAAGGAAATGTTGGGGGAGGTGGGTGTGTTCCCTAGGGGTAGATTTGGAAAAAAAAAAACAGATCCAAAATTCTAAAGTGTTTATTGAAAAAGAAGAGACAGAAAATGTGCAGGACAACCAGAGTCAGGGACAGGGAGAAGCTTTAGAAAGCTAGGTACAGAATATATGTTAGAAGCTGGAAGGTGCAGCAGCCAGGGAGAGAGACAACAGAGAGAAAGACTGCGGACCATTCAGGATGCTCTAATCCTAGGGGCAGGGGGAGGGACAGTGTGGGTTCAGGGCCTCAGGGAGGAAGAGATAGAAACAGGACATCCTGGGAGCAGCCAGAGGGAAACTAGCCCTCTGGGTGTTGAGAGGTGGGCAGAAAGTTAGTGCTGCTTCAGTTCAAAGCCCAAAACCATGTCTGCTTAAGGCTAGACAAGAAAGGTCTTTGCTTGGGGCCCCTGGATGGCTCAGTCATTAAGTGGCTGCCTTGGGCTCAGGTCATGATCCCAGGGTCCTGGGATTAGGCTTCCTCCTCCGCGGGAGGCCTGCTTCTCTCTCTGCCACTCCCCCTGCTTGTGTTCCCTCCCTTGTTGTGTCTCTTCTGTCAAATAAATAAATAAATAAATATATATAAAAAGAAGGGGCACCTGAGCCCCTCAGTGGGTTAAAGCCTTTACCTTTGGCTCAGGTCATGATCTCAGGGTCCTGGGATCGAGCCCCCCATTGGGCTCTCTGCTCAGCGGGGAGCCTGCTTCCTCCTCTCTCTCTCTGCCTGCCTCTCTGCCTACTTGTGATCTCTGTCTGTCAGATAAATGAATAAAATCTTTAAAAAAAAAAGAAAGAAAAGAAAATAAAAAGAAAAAAGAAAGAACTTTGCTCCTCAAAAGACCAAAAGGCTTATATCGTAATCTGAGATTAGAAAGTGCAAGTAGGGAAAATTAATTAGCAAAACTGGTCTTCTGGTAAGGGTTTACTCACTATGGGGAGTCCTCTATACTATAAGTAATGTTAGCAGGACTACCAGAAAGACCTAGTTGAGTTGTACTTTGCCATCACTACAAATGTAAATAGCTCCCTCCCCGACCCGGATTTTCCTCTAACTGCTTTAAATTTACTTGCATCAGGAATAGACCAAGGGACCTGGTCAGTAGAGAAACAACAATGAGGACCCCAGCTGGAGGGTATGCAGGCTCCTTCCTTCCTTCTTTTCTTTTCAAGATTTTTAACATATTTGAGAGAGAGAGAGAGAGAGAGAGAGCGAACACACAAGCCCAAGCAGGGGGCAGGGGCAGAGGGGCAGAGGGAGGGGGACGAGGAGAAGCAGGCTCCCCACTGAACAGGCAGCCCGTTAAGGGTCTTGATCCCAGGACCCTAGGATCATGACCTGAACTGAAGGCAGACACTTAACTGACTGAGCCACCCAGGTACCCCTCCAGGTCCATTTCATTCCATCAACAGCCCCCACAGACCCTTCATTTGAAGAACACGATGCTCACCCCTTAAGTCCTGAAAAGAGGAAGAATGCCTTTATATCCAAACAGTCCTCCTTAGACCAGGTCTGCGACCAACAACTAGGCTCCCAGCTGTCTGTAGCTTTAGTTTATGCTCCTGTGTGCGTGTGTGGATATGTGCCCCAACTCCTTCTGAACACTGGCTTTCTTGTTCTGACCACACACGCACCAAGGCACTTTCTTACTGCCAGTTCACGGCCTTCTTGAATATTCAGGGATCTGTTCTTTTAGAGAGGGGTAATGGTCCTGGTCCACAAATACCGTGTGTGTGTCTAGGGAAACGGGGTGAAAGGATTCGAGAGGGCCCTTTAGTAGGACACCCCTGCCAAAGCAGGGCGCAGATTAGAGTCGCAGACCCAGCCTGGGTCGGGCCTTCACATTTCCCCATGGCTAGAGACCTCCAAATCATGGTTAGGCACTCCCACCTAGGATAAAGGCCACAGTTTTCTGGTGTCTTCTTTGTTGTGGAATGACAACAACAGATGTCCTCTATTTCCATGGTCTGTCAGCTATCTCTCTTCTAATCCCAGAAATATCTTCAGGTTCCTTGGGCTAGGCTGGGTGAGCTGTCCTCAGGACTTTTTATCTAAGCAGCTGTTGATAAGAATGTGATGGTGTAATGAAAGCATCCAAGGAAGCTGCTCTGGGGATAAATTGTCCTCGGTCCCAGGATCAAGTTCTGTCTAAAAAAGAAAATTTTAGGTGGCTTCATTGCACTCTGTGTCAAATACCGGGCCCTGGAACGTTCTTGCATGCCAATAGTAAATCTATCCCCACAAAACAAGACTAGCTGGAATTATAAATAGCTTCTAAAGAGATTTATTAATTTACCTACAATGGTTTGATGATAAATTATTACAGGAAGCTAGAATTATTATGGCCATGTCTTTGAGCAGATTGAGATATTGTCAGTGAGGACAATCAGGTTCTTTATACTATTAGTGACAATATTTAAATGAGCAAGACGGTTCTTACATTCTTACAAGGTAACATTGCATCATATTTTTAGAAAAGAGAACTTTACATGGTTATAACAAAAGTAGTAATGGAGGGGCGCCTGGCTGGCTCAGTTGGTAGAGCATCCAACTCTTGATCTCAGGGTTATGAGTTCAAGCCCCATGTTGGGTGTGAAGCCCACTTAAAAACCAATATTAATGGAAACTTGTGTTTTTCTATTACTTATAAGGTTCATTCATTCATTCATTCAATCCTTATAAGGATTACAAAACTGAGTAAGACTTGGTTTATTTCCTTGCAGACCTTAGAGTGTAGAAAAGAGGACAAATATGCTGAAAAGTGATTGAAATACAGTGTAGTATTGGCAATATATGATGACAGTGGTTCTCAACCTTGGACACACATCAGAATCACTTGGGGAGCTGTGAAAAATTCTGATGCCCAGATGGCACCAGAGGGATGGCCTTTGCCTGGGAAGAGAAGGACACTCTGTAGCTGAATTTTGAAGGGGGAGTATTTCACCAGGTTAAAAAGAAGAGGGGGGCACCTGGGTGACTCAGTGGGTTAAAGCTTCTGCCTTCAGCTCAGGTCATGATCTCAGGGTCCTGGGATCGAGCCCCGCATTAGGCTCTCTTCTCAGCGGGAAGCCTGCTTCCTCCTCTCTCTCTGCCTGCTTCTCTGCCTACTTGTGATTTCTCTGTCAAATAAATAAATAAAATCTTTGGAAAAAAAAAGAAGAGGAAGGGCCTTATAGGGTGAAGAAATTTTGCTTGCAAAGGTGCGGATGGGGGAACTGCAAGGCTGGTGACATCAGATCCTAGTATGCAAAAGAAGGGGCTACGAAAGATGTATTTGGAGGAGCCTGGGTGGCTCAGTCATCAGCTCAGGTCCTGATCCCAGGGTCCTGGGATCGAGCCCTGCATCAAGCTCCCTGCTCGGTGGGGAGTCTGCTTCTCCATCTCCCTCTTCCCCTGCTTGTGTTCTCTCTCTCACTGTCTCTCTCTCTGTCAAATAAATGAAATCTTAAAAAAAAGTTGTTAGTTATACTAATTCTGGGAGAGTCAAGAGGATTTGAAATTGAGTTACCAGGAATCTATTTATGTGAAAAGTCAAGGAGTCCTCCGTGGAAGAATGTATTCTACTCCTGTGGTCATCACTTTCGGCTACAAAGAATCACTTGGAGAGCTTAAAAAAAATTTTGATGCCCACAATGCATCCCAGACCAATTAATCAGAATTAATTGGCCAGGCATTAATATTTATTAAGCTTCCTCAGGTAATTCTTTGTACAGCCAACATTGAGAAACGGCTGCTGTAGAGGATAAGAACATACCAATACACAGGGCTGAGATAAGGATATTGGCTGAGGTGGCAAGAGGAGTGGTTCTGGGTGCAGCCAGGGTCTACCAATCCAATTACCCCTGGGTTCAGCTCCCACGGGGCATGGGGTGGGGGGTGGTGGGGGTTCCTACCTGTGGCCACACCTGAATTGCCGTCCTTGAGACCTACATCTAAGGAGCTACAAAAGCATCAGCGCTGGGGCGCCTAGGTGATTCAGTCTGTGGAGCATTCAACTCTCGATCTTGGGGGTTGTGAGTTCAAGCCCCATATTGGGCGTCGAGATTATGTTAAAAATAAAATCTTAAAAAAAAAAGAGTAAAAGCCAAAACATGGTGTCCTCTAAAACTCAGCAGGATAGTAGTAAGAACATAAGGAGTTAACAGCTATGGCATTGGCAGCAACACCGGTAGTAATGGTGATGGTGATTCCTTTAGCAGCATTTTCTTGAGAGCCTGTCCTGTGTGCTAGGCAAAGAGGATTGACCAGGTCCTCTCTCTTGGATCATGGACTGTAGTAGTTGTGTTGGTCCAGAAGGACTGATAAACCATCATGGAGAGAGAAGTACTATGCAGGATATTAAATGGAGTTATATGATAGAGAATGAGTGTCTCCTTGGTTTGGTAGGTCAAGGAGGTTGCTGTCTGCAGGGAGGACATTATAATGTGTGAATGACAAGAAGGAGGGAGCCATAGAAAATTCAGGGAGAAGAACACTGTAGGCAAGGGCAATAGCAAATATAATGACCCAAAGGTAGGAGCTGCTTTCACACTTGAGGAACAGAATGGAGGCTATGGGGCTGGACTGGATTGATGGAGGAGAGAGCGGCGCACGATGAGCCTCTGACGCAAGTCACAAACCAGATCATGTATGGTCGAATAGGTCATGGTAAACTCTGAAATTTGGTTTTTGCTGTTGTTGTTGAAGTCTGAATTGTGATCTAAGTGTGATGGAGAGTCACTGAATGGTTCTGAGCAAGGAAATGATAAAACCTACTTTATATTTTAAAGGACCATTCCTACTACTGTTGTGGGAAATGGATTGGATTGGAGAAAGAAAGGAAATGGGGAGAACACTTACTGGGGTAATTACGAGAACACAAATAAGATATGGTAGTGGCTTGGGATGGGGTGATAATAGTGGACTTGGAGAAAAGTTGGCCTATTTGAGATATGTTTTGGATGTTGACTTCATACAACTTTGTGTATATATATATATATATATACACACACCTACATATATGTATATATATTTTAAAGATTTTATTTATTTAAAGATTTTATTTATTTGAGAGGAAGAGAGAGGTTGAGAGAACTAGTGTGAGGAGGCGCAGAGGGAGAAATAGACTCCCATCTGAGCAGGGAGCCCAACACAGGGCGCAATCCCAGGACACCGAGATCATGAGCTGAGCCAAAGGCAGACGCTTAACCAACTGAGCCACTCAGGCAACGGAATCCATACAACTTATCGATAAATGGGATATGGGGTCTTGGATGCTGGCAATGATGGCAGCAGTTTTGGTAGTGTCATTGTTGAGGACAGTAACTCTTTCAGTAATGGTACCTTCAGTGTCTTATTGTTGTTTTTTTTAAATTTTATTTATTTATAGGACAGAGAGAGACACAGTGAGAGATGGGACACAAGCAAGGGGAGTGGGAGAGAGAGAAGCAGACTTTCCTGCTGAGCAGGGAGCCCGATGTGGGGCCTGATCCCAGGACCCTGGGATCATGACCTGAGCCAAAGGCAGACGCTTAACAACTGAGCCACCCAGGCGCCCCGGTACCTTCAGTGTCTTTGACAACCAGCATCTGTGGCTTCAGCTCAGACATCAGCTCACATGGCCTTCATGAGCATTGTTACCATACAAGCCGCTCTTGGTCATGAAAGGAACAGGAGACATCATTACTGGAGAAAAATGGCAGGCACCACATAGCAGCAAAGCATACTCATTTACAGAGCATATGTGAGATAGCCTCAGAGGACTTACTGCCAGAAATATTTGAGAAAAACTTAAGAAGGGTTATTTATAACTTCTGCAGAGCAGAGGAAGTGGAGTCAGAGATATGCTATTTTGTGATTGTGATTTCAAATTATCCATAAGCTGCTTTGACAGAACTAATCTGGATTACTGTTAGAAGAGGTCCAGGAGCACCTGGGTGGCTCAGTCATTAAGTGTTGGCCTTCAGCTCAGGTCGTGATCCCCGGGCCCTGGGATCGAGCTCCACATCTGGCTACCCACTCTGTGAGAGGCCTGCTTCCCCTTCTCCCAACTCCCCTTGCTTGTGTTCCCTCTCTTTCTGTCTCTCTCCTTCTGTCAAATAAATAAATAAATAAAAATCTTCTAAAAATTAAAAAAAAAAATAAAAGAGGTCCCAGTTAGGGTACCAGGGTGGCTCAGTCAAGGGTCTGCCTTCAGCTCAGGTCATGATCTCAGGGTCCTGGGATAAAGCCCTACATCAGGTTTCCTGCTCAGTGGGGAGTCTGCTTCTCTCTCTCCCTCTGCTCTTCCCCTCTCTCGTTCTCTGTCTGTCTCTCAAATAAGAAAATAAAATCTTAAAAAAAAAGAGGTCCCAGTCAAATCGATACTAAGTTAAGCATTATTAAACATATATTTTTGTAAAAATTTCACTACCAACTATGCAAATATTAACATTTTACATTATAATTGTACAAGAAATCTTCAGGTACATGCTTATGAAGATTCATATAATACAGAATTTAAATGTTGTAATTGTTAGTCTTCCCCTGGCTGTTTTCCAGTCACATTCCCCAACATGTGGTGACCATAAGAGTTTAGTGAGTTGCCTTCAAAGTGTTCCATGCTTTTATATAATACGTGTATGTGTATATGCTTTCTGATATGCTTTTTAATACATATAATATGTATTTTTATTATATATTATAATATATAATATTATGCTTTCATACAGATATTAAAGCATATACATTAATATACAATATATAATATAAATATAAATTTATATCTATATAAATTTATATAAATTGTAATATACAATATAAAATAAATATAATATAAATATATACATTATATATTTATACACATATAGAAGTATATTGAAAAACACATACACATATATAAAAGCATAGAAAAATGTTTTGAAGGAAAAGCATATAGAAAACAAAAATAGCATATATATAACATTTATATATGTTATTTATATAACACAGATACAGGTTTTTTACTTTCATTTATTTTTTAAGATTTTATTTTTAAGGAAAAAAATTAAAAATAATAAAAAGATAAAAAAATTTTATTTTTTTTTTAAGATTTTATTTATTTGCAAGAGAGAGAGAACAAGAGAGGGGAGGAGCAGAGGGAGAGGGAAAAGCAGACTCCCCACTGAGCAGGGAGCAGGATAGGGGGCCCAATCCCAGGACCCCCAGGCTCATCTACCTGAGCCGAAGGTAGATGCTTAATGGACTGAGCCACCCTGGCATTCACGCTGCCCTGTATTTTTTTAAGCTCACCATGGTCAACCTCCAGCTCTTCAGATCAAAACGTAATACTTCAGGGTGCCTGGGTGGCTCAGTCAGGTAAGCGTCTGCCTTTGGCTCAGGTCATGATCCCAGGGTCCTGGGATTTAGCCCCACATTGGGCTCCCTGCTCAGTGGGGAGTCTGCTTCTCCCTCTCCCTCTGCCTGCCGCTCCTCATCCTGCTTTTGCGTGCGCCCTCACACTCTCTTTCTCTGTCGAATGGAGAGATAAAATCTTTAAAAGCAGACAAAACAAAGGAAAACTAAGGTAACACTTCTGTGTGTGTGCCTTGGGAGAAGGGGAATGAGAATCTTTATCTGATTGGGTCATCAGAGGTTACTTTAGATCTTGCCTGTTTAAAATGTTTTTACTCAGGGTGCCTGGGTGGCTCAGTGGGTTAAAGCCTTTACCTTTGGCTCAGGTCATGATCCCAGGGTCCTGGGATCAAGCCCCACATTGGGCTCTCTGCTCAGCGGGGAGCCTACTTCCTCCTCTCTCTCTCTGCCTACTTGTGATCAGTCTGTCAAATAAATAAATAAAAATCTTTAAAAAAATAAATAAAATGTTTTTACTCTACCCTGTCACTTGATTAATGGTTTGACCGTGTACAGAATTTTGGTTTGGAAGTAGTCTTCCTTCAAATTTTGAAGGCATTGCTCTATTGTTTTGTCTATCTATCTATTTATTTATTTATTTATTGACAGAGAGAGATCACAAGTAGGCAGAGAGGCAAGCAGAGAGAGAGAGAGGAGGAAGCAGGCTCCCTGCTGAGCAGAGAGCCCAATGTGGGACTCGATCCCAGGACCCTGAGATCATGACCTGAGCCGAAGGCAGTGGCTTAACCCACTGAGCCACCCAGGCGCCCTGTCTTTTTTTTTTTTTTTTTTTTTTTTTTTTTTTTTTTTTTTTTAGGAAGCCCAATTCGGGGCTTGATCCCAGGACCCTGGGATGGTGACCTGAGCTGAAGGCAGTTGCCTAACCAACTGAGCCACCCAGGCGCCCCGGCATTGCTCTATTGTGTTTCAGTTTTCAGTGTTAACACTGACAGGTGGTTCAGTTAAAGTTATTACAAGGTTTAGGTTATGGCGGTAGAAGTGGGCAGCTGAGGTAGCCTGGAGAAAAACATCACTGGATGTGACCAGGTCAAGGAACTGATCAACTAGAGGGATTCAGTGGTCATCCATGGGAATATCAAAGTCACCAAGAATGATGCTATGGTTTTAGAGAGCAAGATGTCAGACTGATGGCAGAGTCATCGTGACTGAGGGCTAGAAGACAGTCACAATGCGTGGAACCGGTGATTTTGAACGAGGAAGGAAGTGGAGATGGCCGCTAGGACAATGGGCAACAAGGAGAGCACTTTACCTCCATGTCTAGTCGTGTAACTTCTGTGGAAGGGAAACAGCTTCCGCTTGACAGGGCTTTGGGGAAAGCATTGTGCTTAGGGAAGTGTGAGGTTTCAGTGAGAACAAGGGGAAGGAAACATTTAGGGAAGAGGCTGAGGTTTAGCAAAGTTTCATGTTGGTAATAATTGAGTTTTAGAGGACACAGTAGAAGAACTTGGGAGGGTAAGGAGAGCGAGAGATTTGGTTTCCTTAGAAGAGGAGGAGTGCAGTATGCAAATTAAAATATAAATTATGATAAACAAGAGGTTTGGATGGCTGCTGTGACTGAAGGAAACAGGATCTATGAGGCACACCATAATTGCTGGATGCATGGGTATACATATGAAAAATTGAAATAGATAATATATAATGAACATTTTATTTGTTTTAAAAAAATATTTATTTATTTATTTTACAGAGAGAGAGAGAGAGAAAGAGCAGTGAAGGGGTAGAAAAGGGCAGAGGGAGATGGAGAGGGAACCTTTAGCAGACTTCTTGCTGAGCGCAGAGGCTGACCTGGGGCTCGATCCCATGACCCTGAGCGGCAGCCAAGAGTTGGATGTGGTACTTACTGACCGCGCCACCCAGGCGCCCCTCCTATGAACATTCTAATAGAATTTATTGTAGAGCTTTAATAGTCAGTAATTTGCCTTCTGAAAAGTTCGAAGCAATTTCTAGTCACTCTCACCAGTAGAGTTTAATAGAGTTCGTTTCTCCACACCCTCATCAGTACCACTGGATATTAACAAGCGCACACGTGTTCTTTTCTTTCTTCTTTCCTTTTTTTTAGTTTTTCTTTAAATTCTGGTTAGTTAACATGATTGTTTTCATTTTTGCCAATGTGATGGTAAAAAGAAGAGGCTCATTGTTTTTATTTGCATGTTTTCATTATTAGGAAGGCTGAACATTTGGAAAATGGTTTGTTGGGTGGGTTGGCTCGGTGAGAAGAACATGTGACTCTTGATCTCGGGGTCATGAGTTTGAGCCCCGTGTTGGGTAGAGATTACTTAAATAAAAAAAAAAAAAAAAACTCTTACTGGTGGGGCACCTGTGTGGCTCAGACGGTTAAGCAATGATTTCAGAGTCCTGGAACTGAACCCTGTGCGTGGCTCCCTGCTCATAGCAGAGTCCACTGGTCTCTGTCCCTCCATCCCTCTCCCCCACTCAAGCACTCACACGCATGCTCTCTCTCACTCTTTCTCTCTCTCAAATTAATAAACTCTTAAAAAATAATAATATTTAAGTAATGTCTTACTAGAAATCCCTACTTTTCATCTTTGAATTACCTGTTTGCCTATTTTTTCCTTTGGATGGTTGTTTCCTATTGATTTGAGGAAATGCTGTTCTTTAAGTATTCTAATCCTTTGATTTGGGTTTTTTTTAAAGATTTTATTTATTTATTTGCGAGAGAGAAAGAGCACGCACACAAGAGGGTGGGGATGGAGGGGCAGCAGGAGAGGGAGAAGCAGTCTGCCCTCTGAGCTAGGAGCTTGACCTGGGCCTCAACCCCAGGATCCTGGGACCATGACTTGAGCCAAAGGCAGATGCTTAACCGCCTGAGCCATCCAGATGTCCCTACATCTCAATTTTTAAAAATTTTATTTTTCAAGAAGATTTTATTTATTTATTTGACAGAGAGAGAGAGAGACAACAAGAGAGAACACAAGCAGGGGGAGTGGGAGAGGGAAAAACAGACTCTCTCTCCACTGAGCAGAGGGCCTGATGTGGGCCTCAATCCCAGGACTTTGGGATCATGACCTGAGCTGAAGACAAAGACTTAACCGACTGAGCTGCCCAGGTGTCCCTGTTTTTTAATTCTGAAGATGTTCTTTTATGTGCTTCAGTGAATTTTATAGTTTTCTTGATATTGATTTTACACAGTTTTTCTAGGTATTTTATACCTATTATAGTTTTGCTGTTGTCATGAATATGGGCTTTTTTCAGTGCATTTTTGGTTAGTGATTATCATTATACTGAAAACAATTGATTTTGTGTCTTCATGTTTTATCTTGACTCCTGTAATTTTATTAGTTTTTATTTTATTTTATACCTTTTCAAGTTAGGCCATCGTATTATCAGCAAATAAGCTGTCTCTTACTTTCCAGTATTTAGCACTCAATTTTCTTCTTTTTAATTTTTTTAACTAAGATCAATATGGTGAAAGTGGGTATTTTTTTCTTGTCACTTAATACTAATAATTCCAAGCATAGATGACTGTTAAGCTTGCATCTCTTGCATTTTATTTTTTAGATTATTTTAATTTTTATTAGTATTATTTTAAAATAGGCTCTAGGCTCAACGTGGAGCTTGAACTCATGACTGAGATCAAGAGTTATGCACTCCACTGACTGAGCCAGCTAGGCACTCCTCTCTTGCATTTTGTTTTATTTTATTTTATTTACTTATTTCTTAGATTTATTTCTTTAATTAAGTAATTACTAAAGATTTGATTTATTTATTTGACAGAGAGAGACACAGCGAGAGAGGAAATACAAGCAGAGGGAGAGGGAGAAGCAGTCTTCTTTTTGAGCAGGGAGCCTGATGTGGGGCTTGATCCTAGAACCCTAGGATCATGACCTGAGTCGAAGGCAGATGATTAACAACTGAGCCACCCAGGTGCCCCTCATTTATTTTAGAGAGAAACAGAGACACTACAGAGTGGAGGCTGAGGGAGAGAAGCAGACTCCCCGCTGATCACAGAGCCCAATAAGTGGGGCTTGATCTCACAACACAGAGATCATGACCTCAACCGAAATTAAGAGTCAGATGCTTGGGCTTCCTCTGTGGTTCAGTTGGTTGGTTAAGCATCTGACTCCTGGTTTTGGCTCAGGTCATGATCTCCATGTCTGGAGATCAAGCCCTGCATTGAACCCAGAGTGGGGCTCTGTACTCAGTGGGGAGTCTGCCTCCCCTCTGCCCCTTCTCCACCCCCCACTGCCCCCCAATCTCTGAAATAAATAAATCTTAAGAAAAAAAAAGGAAGCTTAACTGACTAAACCACCCAGGCACTCTGCCCCTCTTGCATTTTATTTATTTATTTATTTTTAAGATTTTACTTATTCATTTGACACAGAGAGAGAGCAAGCACAAGCAGGGGGAGCAGTAGAGTGAGAGAGAGAAGCAGGCTCTCTGATGAGCAGGGAGCCTGATGCAGGACTTGATCCCAGGACCCATGCGTCATGACCTGAGCTGAAGACAGATGCTTCACCGACTGAGCCACCCAGGTGCCCTGCTCTCTTGCATTTTAAATTAAGATTTGGGTTTTTAAATGTTGGCTGGATATTTCCTGGAACCTTAAACTCAGCACGTCCAAAATCAAATGTAGGGCACCTGGGTGGCTCAGTGGATTAAGCCTCTGTCTTCAGGTCAGGTCATGATCTTAGGGTCCTGGGATCGAGCCCCGCATGGGGCTCCCTGCTCAGCGGGAAGCCTGCTTCTCCCTCTCCCACTCCCCCCTGTTTGTGTTCTCTCTCTCACTGTGTCTCTCTGTCAAATAAATAAATAAAGTCTTTAAAAAAATTTCTCTTGTTAAAAAAAAGAAAGAAAGAAAGAAAGAAATTTCTCTTGCTTTGGTCTTGACCAATTGTTATCACACATATCTCCTCCTTTCTGTTCTTACTATTACCCCCCCCTTTCAATCTAATTTAACAAACAATTAATTAATTAGGGCCTTCAATTTTTAGGTACCCACATGGAGATACGAATGTAAATAAGATAGGGGCACCTGGGTGGCTCAGTCGTTAAGCGTCTGCCTTCAGCTCAGGTCGTGATCCCAGGGTCCTGGGATCAAACCCCACATCAGCCTCCCTGCTCTGCAGGGAAGCCTGCTTCTCCCTCTTCCACTCCCCCTGCTTGTATTCTCTCTCTTTCTCTCTCTCTCTCTCTCTCAAATAAATGAATAAAATCTTTTAAAAAATGTAAATAAGATAGTTTCTGCTCTTGAGGAGTTTACAAAGAGTGGGCAATGGGTCTTAAATTTAACTGATTACAGTACCATGTAGTAGATGCTACAAGTACTATACCCCTAGGTATAGGGGTGCCTGGCTGGCTCAGTCAGAGGAGCACATGACTTTTGATCTCAAGGTCGTGGGTTCGAGCCCCACATTGGGATTAGAAATTACTTTAAAAAGAAAAAAAGACTTAAAAGAGAAAACTGTATGTTTAAAGAACTAAAGTAGTTCTGAGAAGGCAATTATTTCCGTTTTTTGCTGAGTTAGAAAGGTTGACATTTCAGCTGAACCCTGAAGGACAAGGTATAATTTTTGTAGATGGAAAAGGAGAGGGAGAAGGGGCATTTCTGGTAGAGGAGACAGCATGAGTATATGTCTTATATGATTTATTCAATAAGCATTTATTGAGTGCTTACTGTTTTTTAAGGGTTGTTGACAGCCTTGAGACACAGATACAGGAACAGATCAGCACAACAAGCCATTATGTAAAATACAAATGATTCTTCATTAGGACAGTCTGTTCCCTCAATGAAGATGTCTTTTTGGCCAAATATTTGGGTAGAGATGCTATATATGGGCTATGCTAAAGAATCTTAACCAAATTTGAGAGGTTTCTCAAAATGTGTTTGTGACTGAGTTTGTAGCTGATTTCCCCCCTCCTCCAAAGCACTTTTTCAGTTTTGGATTGGGGCAGGGAGATTCATTAGCCAAGCAATTGATAGGACACAGTCAATTTATTTGTTAATTTAATCAATAAGCATTTACTGTAGGCCTATTGTGTGCCACATATTGTTAGACTTTGGGGTACTGGGAGGGTAAGACAGTGTCTCCCTTTAGAGAAAACTACAATCAGGTGGGCTCACGGTGATGTGGTTTTGGAATATAGGTGAGGTTCGATAGGGTGGAGTTCAGAGCCCACGACCAAGAAGGAATTCTTGAGACATCTTAGGAGCAAAATGGTAGTTTATGAAAGCACGGGGACAGGGCCCATGGGCAGAAAGAGCTGCTGCCGCAGGGTTCTGAGTGATGGCTGATTCAGAGGTTGGGGGAGGTAGGGGAAAAGGGAGGTTTTAAAAGAACTTTCATAGACTAAAGATCACCTGTAAGATAATGGAGGCCTTGCCATTGTCGAGTTAAGGTTGTTTTCCTCTCTAGCAAGGCATTAACTTGAAGATAGTAGGGAGCTTCCTGGAGGAAACTTCCACTGTGCCCACTTCAAGTATCTGTCAATGGGCTGCAGGTTATGACATTTAATTGTGTCTGCATTTCCTTCTGGAAGCGAGGTTATTGATAGAAATGCTTTTGTTCAAAGCGAAAATGAACTTTTGGGACTTCATCAAAATCAAAAGCTTCTGCACAGCAAAGGAAACAGTCAAGAAAACAAAGAGGCAACCCATGGAATGGGAGAAGATATTTGCAAATGACAGTACAGACAAAAGATTGATATCCAGGATCTATAAAGAACTCCTCAAACTCAACACACACAAAACAGACAATCATATCAAAAAATGGGCAGAAGATATGAATAGACACTTCTCCAATGAAGACATACAAATGGCTATCAGACACATGAGAAAATGTTCATCATCACTAGCCATCAGGGAGATTCAAATTAAAACCACATTGAGATATCACCTTACACCAGGTAGAATGGCCAAAATTAGCAAGACAGGAAACAACATGTGTTGGAGGGGATGTGGAGAAAGGGGAACCTTCTTCCACTGTTGGTGGGAATGCAAGTTGGTGTAGCCTCTTTGGAGAACAGTGTGGAGATTCCTCAAGAAATTAAAAATAGAACTTCCCTATGACCCTGCAATTGCACTACTGGGTATTTACCCCAAAGATACAGATGTCGTGAAAAGAAGGGCCAATGTTTATAGCAGCAATGGCCACGGTCGCCAAACTATGGAAAGAACCAAGGTGCCCTTCAACAGACGAATGGATAAGGAAGATGTGGTCCATATACACTATGGAGTATCATGCCTCCATCAGAAAGGACGAATAGCCAACTTTTGTAGCAACATGGACGGGACTGGAAGAGATTATGCTGAGTGAAATAAGGCAAGCAGAGAGAGTCAATTATCATATGGTTTCACTGATTTGTGGAGCGTAACAAATAGCATGGAGGACATGGGGAGATAGAGATGAGAAGGGAGTTGGGGAAGATTGGAAGGGGAGGTGAACCATGAGAGACTATGGACTCTGAAAAACAATTTGAGGGTTTTGAAGGGGCGGGGGGGTGGGAGGTCAGGGTACCAGGTGGTGGGTATTATAGACGGCACGGATTGCATGGAGCACTGGGTGTGGTACATAAACAATGAATACTGTTATGCTGAAAATTTAAAAAAAAAAAAAGAAATGCTTTTGTTCCTGTAGATCACCAAGACATTTATAAGCTGAGGGAGACTCAGGTCTTGCAGGATTGTGAGCTCTACAAGTGAACTATTTGTTTTTCCTGTCCTTAGCTTTAGGGTGGCCAGGAGCACATGAGGACTGTCACATATATCCCGTGGGGAGGGGAGGGTTGTGGGGGTGTCAGCTTCTGCTTTGTCCTCAGCATGCACAAAAATACGATTATAATACAGCGAACAACAAACTTTAATAGGACTTTACATTCTGTATTCTAGGAGGAGGAACGAGAGATGCTTGAGAAGGCAACCAGGGAAGATTTCCTGGAGGGAATGACAGCTGAGCTAAGTGTTAAGAAACCTGTAGGAATTAAGCAGATGAAGGGGTTGTTGGGAGGAGGGGCTGAGGCATTCTTAGAGAGAAGAGCACCAGTAAGTCAGAGAGAAAAATACCAAGTGGGGAGTTATAAGCACTTTGAGCTGCCAGAGCATGAAATACATTGCAGAGAGTGGTGGGGCATTCAAGAAGTCAGAGGAGGCGGGATCATGGATGGCCTTGTAGGCCATGTTAAAAAGTGGGAATTTTATCCTGCACAGGCAGGGGAACCACTGGGAAATTACTTGGTCAGACGCCCATTTCCAGTCATGTTCACTGTGCTGAGGCTAGATTAGAATAGAAGTCAAACAACAGCAGCAATGATCAATCCCTACCACCCCTAGGATAGGATTGGCTGGGAACCTGAAAGTCCATGGTGTTGAAGGGGTGCAGGGTGAGACACACCAGAACCTGCCACTTTGGCATAAGGATTATTTTGAGTGAAAAGTAATCAAAACCCAACTGATGCCAGACAAGCTCTCTGCCTCCCCACATCTGCCTAGATTGACTTTGGAAAGGAGAGGCTGTACCAGGAAGTGAGCTGTTCACTGAGACCCGCCCTTTACCTAAGGAACTTATCTGCATAATCAGGCCAACTTTGTTTTTCCAAATACTTCCTTTCACCTTGCAGTCCTCAGGACCTTACCCCTCTCCTCAGCTCAAAGAAGCTTTTTGTTTTGCCTAATTGCTTTGGGGATTTCCAAACGTTTGTGGACTCCCATGTAGGTACGCCCATTAAATTTGATTTTCCCCTGTTACTCTGTCTCATATCACTATGTTTCTAAGTTGAGCGAAAAGAACCATAGGGCCGAGGAAGGTCTTAACTCCCTGACAGTATCTCTTGGGAGGAGCTCAGTGTGGGCTAGAGGGGTGGGTTTTGAAGGACGTTCGTTGTCAAGCTAACCAAGGAGCTTGATATATTTGGTTGGCACCAAAAAATTTGAAATAAATTTGTATCATGACCAGATTTGTTTTAGAGAGATGATTCTGCTTTGTTTTAGAGAGAGATTTGTTTTAGAGAGATGATTCTGCTAACAGCACAATGAATCATAGCTTTAGGGAGAGCTACATGGTATTATCAATAGAGACAATTTTCTGGAATGTTCGGAAATTAAGAATAAGTAGGGGAACTAGGGTACTGTGATTTACAAGAAATAAAGGGGTGCCTGGCTTAGCCAGTGGACCATATGACTCTTGATCTGGGGGTTGGAAGTTTCAACCCTATGTTGGGTATAGAGATTAGTTAAAAATAAAATTGTAAAAAAAAAAAAAAGGGAAACACATATTTGGTCATGCAGATGATCAAAATATAATTCTCATAAATACTTGGGTTTTTTTTTTCCGGGTTCCTGGCTTACAGCTGCCAAAACCCTCAGAATTTCCTGAACGTAAGGGTAATGGGAACATCTTTTATTATAATATTTGGTCTCTTACCTCAGTGCCTGAAATCTTTTCAGAGCCATAAAGGTGAAACGGGTGATTTGTTATTTAGAACAAGCCCCTTTCCACTACCACAAGGCTCATGTTAAGCAGGCAAGTTTCAGAATGCACCTAAGAATGGGGGCTGGTTGCCAGGGAAATCAGCCTGGAATAGGAGAGAGATTGGAACTTTCAGTCCCACCCCCTGATTTCCAGAGAGAGGATAAGAGCTGGAGGTTGACTCCATCACCAGTGGCCAACGATTCAATCAGTCATGCCTATGTAATGGAGCCTCTATAAAAATCCAGAAGGACAGGGTTTGGAGAGCTTCTGGGGTTTTGAACTTGTGGAGATCTGGGGAGAGCGGCACACTGGGAGTGCATGGAAGGCTCCTTGCCCTCTCCCCATGCTTTGTCTGGTGCATCCCTTCCCTATGGCTGCTTCCAAATTAAATCCTTTCATACTAAACCAATAATCTAGAAGTAAAGGGGGTTTGTAGAGGCCACTTTCAGGCCACAGGCTTGAGTGATGGAATATAGAAAGGGCCCATAGCAACCCCCTGGTGGCTGAATCCAGACAGGCCCATCTGTCACCCCACCTCAGTATATCCAGCCTGAACTGACCAATGGGCTACTCACAACCAGGCACAGTGGCCAAAACGAGGAAAATTCCATATGGTTCCATATCTCCTTCTCAACTTCCCACTTTAAATACAGCCCCAGCCCAGTGCCCTGTTGCAGAGAGTTTCTCCTTTGCTGTCCTGCCTCTAGCTCCCTTCCGGTGTATTCCATAAACTTCCATCTCCTTTGTTTTGTTTTGGGTGAGTCCTTTCGCTATCCATGGCACTGGCTCCCACCCGATCGTTGCCCCACATTTGGCACCCCCCCATCCCACTGGGAGAGATACCACAGGATTCCTGAGTTCTGAGAGCTGCTCTAGCAAATTAAAGGGACCCAAGGAGGGGGTCAGGGGGATTTCTGATTTATAGCCATTAGATGTACAGGAAAGAACCTGGACTTGTAACTGGTATCCTGAGTTGGTGGAGGGTTGTTGTATCCTGTTGGTCAGAAGCACAGATAACAACCTGGGCCCACTTCTGCCGTCTGAAGAGTGTGTGTGTATGTGTGTGTGTTGGGGGGGGGTGCAGTCTTGTGGGACTGAACCCTTAACCTGTGAGACCCCATGTCATCTCCGGGTAGATAGTATCTGAATTGAGGTGAGTGGTAAGATACCCAGCTGATGTCTGGAGCATTGTTTGTTGGTGGTGTGGAGGAACCGTCCCTCATCCCCAACACACACATTAAAATTGGGAGCAGGACCCCAAATAGGAACCCTTTGGGCCTTCTGGATATCTCTTATACTTTCTGAATCATAGGAGTACGATCAACTCTATTGTAATGGTGTGTCTAATATCTCCTTACCTTCACTATCCCCGAAACCATGAGGACTGGAAACACGACTGGTTAGTTCCTCATTGCACCCTCACCCTCTCTCCTGGAATATGGCACAGAAACAACGTGCAGTGTTTGTGGAATTAATGCATTCTTGATCTGGGTACATGTTTCACAAGTGTGGGTGCATGGGAGGGTATTTGGGGAGGTCATTTTTGAAGAACTGGGGTGTTACTTGTGACGAATGTACATCAGTTACATGCGGGCTCCTCTCAGACCTATGGAAAGTCCTTAGGAAAGAGTGTATCTATCCTCCCAACCTTCCGTTTGCTTTCCATCTCAACAAATGATGCCCTGGGAAGCTCTGCGCTTCAGCCATATATCAGTCTACTTAATGTTCTTCTGCTTTCCCTAGTGTGTTGTAATTCCACATGATACTAGGTGGATATAATTTTTTAGACTGGGGATCTTTGGGGATGGAGTGAACTCTGAGGCTCCCTGGTATTCTGGCTTATGTGGTAGGGCATCAGGTGAGTGGTCCTGCCTCTATTGGATGTGAAACAAATATATATCTACAAATATTGCCCTCCTTATTTATCAAAACAGTTTTCTGATTTCCCTGGTTACTTGAGCCAATGGTGTTCTAACCTTAGGGTCCCAAGGAATTGAGTACTTTGAAGTAGTAGGTCTACAGTTAAAAGACCAGAATTGTTGTTTCTATACTATGTTCTTAACTTCAGCCGAAGCCAGATGCTTTAAGATGTAGGTACAAGAGTAAGGTAATACATTTTGGGGGAAGCCTGGGATTAATACATCTCTCCATAGAATTGGAGGTTGGTTTTATTATTTAAAAAAATTTTTTAAAGATTTATTTATTTGAAAGAAAGAAAGAAAGAGAGAGGTTGAGAGAGAAAGAGAGAGAGTGCAGGGAGGAGGGACAGAGGTAAAAGGAGAGACAGAATTCCAAGCTGACTCCCGCTGGATCACGGAGCCTGATGTGGAGGCTCACTCTCACAATCCTGAGATCATGACCGGAGCCAAGATCAAGTGTCCTATGCTTAACCAACTGAGCCACCCTGGTGCCTCTTTGATTTTTAAAAAAAGTTTGTTTTTTGAGTGATCTCTATACCCAACGTGGGGCTCAAACTCATGACCTGGAGATCAAGTATGGCATGTTCTTCTGACTAAGCCAGTTGGGTACCCTAAATTGGAGGTTGGTTTTAATAACTTAGGAGCATGTTGGGGTATGGGAGGCAAGGGTAAAGGCAGAGGAAAACAATGATTTCAGTTGCTGGCATGTCATGACTGCAGCCAAGGGTTGGGTAGAAGCTTTCCTTCTCAAGGGCTGCTAGGAAGGTGACTAGGGTGGTGATGGAAAATTGGGGGAACTCCAGTAATTGTTTGATGTCCTGAAGAGTTTAGGGGGGTTTCCACTCCCAAGATAATGATACTTTGTCCAGCATCCTGAAGATAGTGCAACCCTGAAGAATTTGTGCTTAGTACCTCTAAGCCTTCTAAAAGAAACATTTCTGGATCGGCTCAGGAATGGTACATTATGATAGCAGAAACACAGAGAGTTCTTCAAGACCAGTGAGACTCTGTCCAGGAAACTGGGAGAAATCCCAGTGATTGGTCTTTGGAAAACGGTTGGGGCAGAGGGCATCAGCAGATATTCTGCCTCTCTAAGATATATCTGGAAGGTCACTTTCTATTTACCCCATTCATTCAAGTCCAGATGATCATGTACCTTAGGAGACTGAATTTAGGTTAGACCTAGATGCCTCAGAGTGGGTGTCATTTGAGAAAATACGTTTATGGTGGTCATTTATACTTAATACATTGAAGACACAGTGCCCTGGAAAATCAAGAACACTCCATTTTTCTTCTTTACAAAGAACACCAGGACATTATGACCACTTGTTAATCATTTGGTGAAACAAAGAGCCTTACCTCACATCTTGCACCAAAATACATACTTAAATGGAAACAGCAAAACACAAAAGTATGGTACGAAATGTTACATATTCATATAATCAGTGTGTAGAGGCCCTTCTAAATACAAAGACAAAGAAAATATAAAAAGAAAAAAATGATAGATTTGACTTCATAAATTTTTTTTTAAATCCTGAAAAGGAAAACATACCATAAATAAAATTGAAAGACAAATGGCAAACTTGTCAGCATTTGTATATATAAGTGTTAGTGAACCAATGTGGGTTCGCTCCTTGGTGAGTCCAATGGCACCAGGTTGAGTGGTCCTACAGAGTAAACCTTATTTGCAGCAAATGAGATCATGGGGAATGGCTTCCAAAGCTCTGACTCCCCAGGAGAGGGTGAATGGGTTCCTTCGGTTTAGTGTTAGGATGAATATTTAGATAGGGAAACCTTGTCATCCAGTGTAGAGGCTGGCAGAAAGTCCCGCATGTTCCTTAAGGAAAGATGCCTATATATGCATTGTATGTTATGTAAGAGATTTTAGTATTATAATGAGGTAAAGGTAATTGGAGGTCATTCCAGAGGTCACTTCATGGTCTATCTGCACAGGTGCACGTCAGGTTTAGCTCAAAGGGATCTGGGTGGTCTGGGCCAGTGAGGTGTTGTCAAGAGGTTGCCACTTACCCTGGGGGTGCTTTTGGGTTTCATTTGCCCAGAGTCAAGAGGAAAGCCGGAATGAAGAGCTTAGAGGAAAATGTAAGACAAAGATTAGTGGGTACAAGCCGGTGGGTAGTGAAGGCCAGATCTTAGGGTCTAGTTGGTAACATAAGGAGTACTCATAAATCAATAAGAAAAATATAAAAAGATGAGTAGAATAATAGTCAAAGAGCTTGAGCAGGGAATACACAAAAGAACAAATAAACATAACACAGTCTGTCGATTTCACTAGTACTTGAAGAAATGCAAACTAAAAGATTGAAATAACGAGATTTTGCACATTTTGGCCAAGTTTAGTGTCCATTGTTCAAGAACTATGAGAAAGGGCACTTCATATATTGCTACTGGCAGTTTAAATTGGTACTGTATTTTGTAGGGTAGTTTGGTAATAAGTCTTGAGGCCTTAAAATGTGTGTGACATGGATAATTTTGAAATACCTCTCAGTGTGTTTCATTTTTGATACTGTGATACCTTTCCACCACTAAGTCTCTAGGAAATGGAGAGAGGAATGCCACTTTGAGAAGGGACATTTTGTCTTGTCCACGTAGGAAGAAGTAAAATATAAACTCTTTCTTGTTCCTGTAGGCAATGGCCTCAGAAGGAGAGTGGAGTGGTCCCAAAGAAGTTTGAGAGATGCTTAGAGCAGTAAGTAGGGCCTGCATCTCTAAATGTAGGCTGGGGAAACAGTAGGCTCCCCTAGAGAAGTATCGGGTTCAACATGATCCTATTGAGATAAAAGTTTAAAAAGAATGTGATGGGGTGGTGAATTGAAAGAAAGAAAAAAATCGTCCCCTAGTTTCCTATGACACTTAGACTGATGTAGCTGGGACCTACAGAAGGCTCTGGAAAGTTCCTGGAACCTGGGCCAGCTCACTCTCCAAATAACACTGGAATGAGATGCCAATATATTGAAGTATTTTTCTCTGGATCTCGGGATTTACAATGATCTTTGTATATTTTTATTTTCTTTTTTTAATTTTAAGATTTTATTTATTTATTTACTTATTTCTCAGAGAGAGAGAGGGAGAGAGAACACGAGCAGGGGGGACAGCAGGCAGAGGGAGAAGCAGACTCCCTGATGAGCAGGGAGCCCCATGTGAGGCTCGATCCCAGGAACCCAGGGTCATGACCTGAGCTGAAGGCAGATGCTTAGCAAACCGACTGAGCCACACAGGCACCCCTATATTTTTCTTTTTGATGAAATATATTTTCTGATTTCCTTCTAGTGAGCGTACTTTGTGAAATGAAGGGGAAAAAAGGCAATAAGGGCCCTAAAGTTTCAGGTTCCTTGAAGCAGAGCTAGGGTATCTGGTTGGCAGATTTGTGGTAGTTGCTGATGTGTCTTGCAGGAAAAATGGGGCGGCCATGTGGGACTGGCTATCTCATTGGCCCAGCCCAGCGCAAAATGAAAATGATCTTTTCAAAAGCAAGCAAGAAAAAAATGACTGTTAAAAGTACTAAAATACAAAGCTTTTTTTCTTCCACATTATCTTCTTGGCTCACATGAATGATCCATTGTCCCGTTGAACTTAACTTACAACACATAAATTCAAAGATAAAATTATTAAGAATTTCAAGATGACAACAGCAGAGCCTTAAATCAAGCACTGGCCTTTGTGAGTGGGAGCTCCCTGTGATTGCACAGATTATGCTCCCTTGAACTTGGCTTTGTGGGCACAAAGGGAGGAAGCCTGGTTCTAGATACCGCGGGCCCACGGCACTCATGAAACTAGCAATGTCTCTCCTACTAGCTGCAGAACAATTGGGAGTGACATACTTCATTGCAATTCATATCAGGCCTCTCTGCTCTGTGTGCGAAGCTGATAGTTTACCCCGTGGGTATCACCTGCCCAATGGGGATAATAGCTCCAGTTTTGCAGGGCTGATAATAGAATTAAGTGGCGGGACATGTAAAAATGCTTGGCCCAGCGCCTGACACCAAAAAGGATTCGAGAAACTTTAGTGGCATACCTTTCTCTTTTAGGTGTCCATTTGTCTGTCAGCACTTAGGCAAGATGGGACCAGGGCTAAATGGAAGAGGTACTACTAACCCCAGGAAAAAAAAGGAACTAGTAAGAGAGGGAGAGCGGCCTGCAATAGAACTAAGGCGAAATGATGACTGCCACCCCAATGCGATGGCCATTCATACATAATCTGGGGACACAGAGGGTGTCTGTGTGGCTCAGTGGGTTAAGCCTCTGTCTTCAGCTCAGGTCATGATCTCAGGGTCCTGGGGTTGAGCCCTGCATCGGGCTCTCTGCTCAGCAGGGAGCCTGCTTCCCTCTCTCTCTGCCTGCCTCTCTGCCTACTTGTGATTTCTGTCAAATAAATAAATAAAATATTTAAAAAAAAAGAAAAAAATCTGGGGACACAGCATCAAAGACCACCTACCCTTGCACCCTCCGAAGTAGTGTGGTAGTTTTTCTTTTTATAAGCTATATTTCCAGTCTCATGCAATTTAGCTAATCTTAGCTGATTCTTAGAAAACCAGCATCAAAGGGAAACAGTAGGGGATGGGAAAAAGAGTCTAGACTTAAATCACAATTAAGAGAAAAGAGGATATAATTTCTGTTACTGAGAATAAGTGGAGTGTAGATTTAATGATATAAAAATGCTTTCTGGAATTTCATTAATTGGAAAAATATGTTTTCAGAGGAATAACTTGTCAGCCACAAATTACTGGCTTTTAGTTAAGATCAAAAGGCCTTACTCTATATAACAGGCAATTTAAATGAAACCAAAATATACATCTATTTAACATGTTATATATTGCAGTATTAAGGTATAATACTAAGAATTAAGAGCAGAGTTTTAATCTCGCATCTTAATTTATGAGAGTCTGGGTGATAGAATTAGATTTTATAGTAATTTATATAGACTTGCTTCATGGTTTAATTTTAACCATATATTATTGTTCCTAATTCAAATGTCAGAGGCTTAGATTAAGAACTTAAAGAGGATTTAAATTATGGGCTTCTGCTGTTTTTCACTTGCCTGATTTACCAATTGCAGTAAAGCATGAATTATAGCCTTGCTCTTCTCTGGAAACCATGACTAATACTAGAAATAATAATAATTGTTACCTCTCCTAAATCAAGAGACACAGCATAAAAGCAGTAACTGATTTGGGATGTGGACAGGAGATTTATTTTAGAGTGAGAGTGAAAGATTGGTGATTTGCACAAATTTCAGGGGAAAAGATGTAGGACTGGTTTTGTGATAATCAGGGAGCTGTTACTCAACAGGCACTGTGAGAGACTTTATAGAGAAGAGAGGTTATAGAGGGTTGGGAGAAGGACCTGTGTATAATTCAGAGGTCGGGGTGCAGCTCAGTTGGTTAGTGTGTGTGTGTGTGTGTGTATGTTTCTTCTTCTTCTTCTTCTTCTTCTTCTTTTTTTTTTTTTTGGAGAGGGAGAGAAGGGGAGGGGGAGAGGGAGAAAGAGAATCTTAAATAGGCTCCATGTCCAGTGTGGAGTCCAATGCAGGGCTCGATCTCACCACCCTGAGAGCAGGATCTGAGCTGAAATCAAGAGTCAGACTGAGCCATCCTGGTGCCCTGGTTAGTATATATATATTTTTAAGTACAGTTAAAACAGAGGATCATTGTTTTAGAATCCCTGTTTTCTAATATGACTATTTAACTATAAAACAATAATGTAAAATATCAATATTAGGGATGCCTGGGTGGCTTAGTCAGTTAAGCATCTGCCTTCTGCTCAGGTCATGGTCCCGGGGTCCTGGGAACGAGCCCCACATTGGGATTTTCAATAATTTATATGCAAAAGAGAATTCAGTCTTTTTTGTTTGTTAATTTTATTAACATATAACGTATTATTTGTTTCAGGAGTACAGGTCTGTGATTCTCCAGTCTTACATAATTCACAGTGACCACCATAGCACATACCCTCCCCAATGTCCATCATCCAGCCACCCTATCCCTCCTAGCCCCCTCCCCTCTGGCAAACCTCAGTTTATTTCCTGAGATTAAGAGTCTCTTTTATGGTTTATCTCCCTCTCTGGTTTCGTCTTATTTCATTTTTTCCTCTCTTCCCCTGTTATCCTCTGCCTTGTTTGTCAAATTGTCCATATCAGTGAGATCATATAATTGTCTTTCTCTGATTGACTTATTTTGCTTAGCATAATAACCTCTAGTTCCATCCACATAGTTGCAAATGGCAAGCTTTCTTTTTTGATGGTTGCATAGTATTCCATTGCATATATGTACCACATCTTCTTTATCCATTCATCTGTCGATGGGCATCTAGGCTCTTTACATAGTTTGGCTATTGTGGACATTGCTGCTATAAACATTGGGGTGCCTGTGCCCCTTCGGATCACTACATTTGTATCTTTGGGGTAAATACCTAGTAGTGTAATTTCTGGGTCATAGGGTAACTATTTTTACCATCTTGAGGAACCTCCATGCTGTTATCCAGAGTGGCTGCACTAGTTCGCACCCCACCAACAGTGCAGGAGGGTTCCCTTTAAGAGAGTTGAGTCTTAAGAGCACTGAACTAATTAATGTGTTCCTGGTAAGTGTACAGAGTCCAACTGAAGTAGATAGGTGTCTCTCATTTGTCATTCATGGATTTAGATAAACTCCGAAATCAAGAAATTCATTTAGTAAATACAAACAGCAATCTCATTTTTGTGCACGTATTTTTTTTACAACCTCATTGTTTAAAAAAACAACAAAGTTGCTGCTTTTATATCTATTCCCCCCATTCATCATCAACAAAAGTGCCCAATTCGGAGATGCATGGCTGGCTCAGTTGGTAGAGTGTGCGACTCTTGGTCTCAGGGTTGTGAGTTTGAGTCGGTGTAGAGATTACTTAAAAATGAGATCTTCAAAAAAAGAAAGGAAGAAAGGCCCCATTCTTTTCCTAGGGTAGTGGCTGAGTTTAGGCTCTGAAATTAATGTGGCTTCATACGAGATTCTGCTACCTCCCATGTGATCTTTGTCAAATTGCTTAGCCCCTCTGTGCCTCAGTTTCTTCTGTGAAATGGGGAAAACAATGCTTTCTATTTTGTAGGGTTGTTATCAGCCTTAAATGTGAAAATGCACATAAAACACTTCACACGGTATTTAGGATATAGTATATAGTGAATGCTCAGTAAAGTTAGCTATCCTTGCTCTATCCTGGAATGATAAAAGACAGCAAAGAGTTACTTTGATCGGCATTTTGTGTCTCAATGGCCACTGTTTTGATACATTAACATGGCTCAGTGAGCAATACAACCATTTTAACCATTAGATTGGGAATAGTAGAGTCACAGTTTAGTTTACTCATCATTTTTGGGACATTAAGCAGCTGCCAGTCAACTGCATATTTAAACATCTACTTTAGTTTTTTAAAAAAATTCTTATTTTATTTATTTAATTTTTGAAAATGATTTCATTTACTTGTCAGAGAGAGAGAGCACAAGCAAGGGGAACAGCAGGCAGAGGGAGAAGCAGAAGCAGGCTTCTGTGGGACTCCATCCCAAGACCTTGGGATCATGACCCCACTGGAAGGCAGATGCTTAACCGACTGAGCCACCTAGGTGTCCCTAAACAGACCTACTTTATACATTGTTCTTTTCCATCAAAGCGAATAATGTTTTTAAAAATATTTTATTTCAGACAGAGAATGAGAGAGAAAGCACAAGTTGTGGGAGAGGGGTAGAGGGAGAAGCAGATTCCCTGCTAAGCATGAAGCCCGACTTGGGGCTGGATCCCGGAACCCTGTTAAATTTCATCATTTGTATCCGTAGGACCAGTTGGCCAAGCTCTTTTTGAGTCATGATTCTGGATCATGACCTGAGCCAAAGGCAGACGCTTTAACCCACTGAGCCACCCAGATTCCCAGCAAATAGTTTTTTTAAAAAAGATTTTATTTATTTATTTGAGAGAGAGTGTGTGTATGCACTCATGGGCTTGTGCACAAGGCGGGGGTGTGGGGCAGAGGGAGAGGCAGACTCCCCGCTGAGCAGGGAGCCCAATGACTCCATCCCAGGACCCCGAGGCCACAACAGGAGCCGAAGGCAGATACCTATCCAACTGAGCCACGCAGGCACCCCTTAAGCGAATTGTTTAACAAATGATACAGACTTAATCTGATGAAGCGGTCTGAGAAGGGGAATGGCAGATCTAAAATGGGGAAAGCATTAGAAATGGCACAAAACTGAGCTCTCATAGCGGAAAAACATATGAGGCAATATTAGCTAAGTCATCCTATGACTGGAATTTGACATTTTACAGCGCTTTTGCTCTTAGTCATCCTACTCTGTGACATTTTGAATAAACCATGTTACTTATTATTTTAGTGTTAATCACGTTGTTTTTCTCTAAAATATGTAATTGAAAATTCTGCTGCATGTGTAACATTTTTTTTAATCATCAGGAAACCAAATTCTTTGCAGGGCAGTATGGCTCCAATGTGGTGGGCAAGTCAAGGCAAAAATGAATTCCTTAAATTCTGCTTTGCAGTAAACTTACCAGAAACATAGCAGTTGTGTTCTATGAAGGTTACCCATGTCCATTCAATGCCATGGTGTGTGATGACAGGGGAAGGCAGAAACTATGGTCTTCCTCAACACTTTGACTACAGCCTGTGTGTTTTAGCTAGAAATAGAGCAAGGGTTTGTTGCAAAGAGCGCTTCTTCCCTAGTGTGCATTTCACTCCCTTCCCCCCATGACTAGAGACGGCTGTCCTTTTGCCAGCTGTTGTGTTCAGTTGTCTGGGTTATTTTGGGTGGCAGTGGGCTGATTCCAGTGGGAAAACAGTTGTATATCTCTGCTTTTTAAAATGTTCTGTTCAAATGTATTATGAGAAATTTGGGGGTGGAGATCAGTCTTCCTGAAACCGTCTGAGTTCCGGGGGATTGGCTAGGTTGTAAACTTCAGAAGCCTGCAGAACATAAGAAAGAAACCAATCATTTACCGCTATAGAAGAGGTTTCAGAATAGCTCACTGAGCAAGGGAAGGCTGTGGACACTTTGCAGTAAAATGTTTGGCTCTTCAGATAACCTTTGGGCAAGGGTAAATGGGGGGATGTGAGTGGAATTGATAGATGGCACAATCATTTGGACTGGTAGCCAGCTCATTACCCAAAGAGATGGATTGATGAGATCCTGGAGGGATCCTAGCTTCACCAGCAGAGCTGTGCTAAAGCCTTGTCATGTGTTAAACATTTTCATCAATAATGTGGGTGGAAACTTGGAAAGCATGCTTGCCAGATTTAAGGGTGTCATAAAGATGAATGAAATGGATCCAGAATCATGACTCAAAGAAAGCTTAGCCAACTGGTCCTATGGATACAAATGATGAAATTTAACAGGGATACGTTCAAAGGTCTATACTTAGAAATAGCTCTGTCTTATTGATTGGCTGAATGGTTCATACTTGTATACTGTTAGTTTCATTACCACCTGTGTAGCTTTGGGCAAGTTACTTAACCTTGTTTGAGCCTCAGTTTCCTCATTGGTAAATATATGCTTATGGTTTAAAAAAAAAATCCAATAGTGCAAAGGGACATACAGTGAAAAAGTAAGTTCCTTGAGCTCCCAGTTCCCCAGTCCTTTTCTCCAGACATTTAAAATGCATTCTTCCACGGGTGCCTGGGTGGCTCAGTCTGTTAAGCATCTGACTTGGGCTCAGGTCACCATATTAGGGTCCTGGGTTAGAGTCCCAATTCCGGTTCTGTGCTCAACGGGGAGTTTGCTGTCCCTCTCCTCTCTCTTCCCTCCTCTGCTTGTGCACTCTCTCTCTTAAAAAAAAAATTCTTCCAGATATAGTGCGTATGTGGAAACCTTCTTTTTACAAAACATAATATGTACACTATTTTCCTTCATGATTTTTTCATTTGATTTTTCTTGAGGTAATTCCATGTCTGTCTGTCTCTCTCTATCCATACATTTCCCCCCTGTGATTTGCTTTAACGTACAGATTAAAAGCACAGATTCTGAAACCACACTACCTGGATTCAGATTCCAGATTTACCACTTATTGGCTCTGTGACCTTGGGCAAATTACTTAACCTTTCTGTTGCCTGTAGGAGACACCTTGCCTAGGACTTGTTATACTTTTAGGAGCCTATGAAATGTTTTAATTTTAAAATCAGAAGCACGGTGCCTGGGTGGCTCAGCTGGGTGGCTTAACCAGTTGAGCGTCCAACTCTTGATTTCAGTTCAGGTCATGATCTCAGGGTCCTGGGATCGAGCCCCGAATGAGGCTCCACGTGGGCTCAGTGGGAAATCTGCTGGAGATTCTCTGTCTCCCTCTCCTTCTGCCCCTCCCCGGCTTATGTGTTCATTTGTACCTGCTCTCTCCCTCTCAAATAAATAAATCTTTTAAAAAACAGAAGTAAAACAATGACTATAAAACTAATGAGTCTATAATAATGAATCCAGCCTGATTTATATTTGTTATATATAAAAACATATTTAAAATATAATTTTCAGTATTTATTTATGCTATCTAGGGCCCATGGAAGTCATAACGTGACCCTCTCTGCCTGGGGTTTATCATCTGTGGAGACAATAATAGTACCTATGTCATAGGGTTGTTATGGAAAATACCTGAAATTAATATTTAGAAAGCTTATAGTGTTTGGCACATGCCGGTTTCTTTTTTCTTTTTCTTTTTTTTTTTTGAGAGAGAGAGAAAGAGCCTATTGGGAGAGTAGGCAGAGGAAGCACACATGTGCACGCATGCGCAAGTGGGAGCGGGGGTGGGGGGGGGAGAAGTAGACTCCCTGCTGAGGGTGGAGCCCACCAGGGGGCTCAATCTCAATCTGAGATCATTATCTGAGCTGAAATCAACTTGAGCCGAAATCAAGAGTCAGATGCTTAACCACTGAGCCACCTAGGTGCCCCCAGGCACATGTCAATTTCTCATTGGTTATTAAATACATAAAAATAGTTTCAAAAATAGGTAAATTATGGACATAGTAAAAAACTCAAGGAATATTTTGATAAATGTGTTCTAAAGGAAGTAAATCTCTTTGTAATCACTGAACCCTAGTCCATCAGTTTCCTGCCTCAGAAATAGCCACTTCTATCATTTTTTATGTGTCCTCTAGAGATCATGTATATAATCATATAGATCTTTTTTTAAAAAAGTTTTTGAAGATTTATTTATTCTGAGAGTGAGAGAATGAGTGCAGGGGAAGGGGTAGAAGGACAGGAAGATAAAGAATCTCAAGCAGACTGCCCGCTGAGCAGGGAACCCAATGCGGGGCTCGATCCCAGGACCCCTAGATCATGACCTACGCTGACCCCAGCTCATGACTGAGCTGAGATTAAGAGTTGGATGCTTAACCAAATGAGCCACCCAGGCCTCGTATATATTTATTATTATTATTTTATTCTTAGTTTATTCTTTAGGTCAGCTCTATGCCTGATGTGGGGCATGAGCTCATGGCACTGAGATCAAGAATTCCATGCTCTACTGACTGAGCCAGCCAGGGACCCTCATCTTTTATTTATACTGTCCCCTATTTGATGGGCATTTGGTTGTTTCCGACTCTTACTGTTGTGAACAGTGCTACAGTAAATAACCCCATACATATGTCATTTCATAAATGTCGGAATATAACAGTAGTATAAATTCCCTGAAATGTAATTGCCAGGTCAATTATTTTAAATCTTCCTAGGTATTGCTAAATTGTTCTCTATGCTGGTTGCACCAATTTACACTGCCATCAGAAATAAAAGGGTGGGGCGCCTGGGTGGCTCAGTTGGTCAAGTGTCCAACTTCAGCTCAGGTCGTGACCTTGAGGTCCTGGGATGGAGCCCTGTGCTCAGCAAAGAATCTGGTTGTCCCTCTTCCTCTCTCTCTGCCCCTTCCCCCTGCTCGTGCTCTCTCTTTCTCTCTCTCTCAAATAAATAAAATCTTAAAAAGAAAAGATATTTATGAGTGCCTATTTTTCTTACTCCCTCATAAAGAATAGTGTTATTAAGCCTTCAGATCTTTCACAACTTAATAGGTGAAAATGGTATCTCATTGTAAGCGTGTGTCTTTTTAATGAGTTAGCTCTAGTGATTTTGACATTCTAAAAGCAATTTCCTTTTTTGTGAACTGTCAGTCCATATCCTTTGTCTCTTTATTGATCTTTTCCTTTTTGAGTTGTAGGGCTTCCTTATATATTAAGGAAACTAGTGATGTGTGTGATATGAATTGCTAATATTTGTCAAGCCTGTCTTAAGTTTGGTTATAGTGTTTTTTTCTAGGCAGACCTTTTAAATTTTTATGCATGCAAATTGTTCAGTATTTTCTTTATGGCTTCTAGATTTTATGCACTGTTGAAATTTCTTCCCCACTTTGGGATTATTTTTAAGAAACTGTCTATTTTTTTACAATTTTAAAAAAAATGTTTAAATCTTTGATCCATCTGGAACCATTGTGAGGTAAGGAGTGTTTTTTCCTGCAGAAAATTTTAATTTTTATTAATGTCAAGTATATGAAAATTTTCCTTAGGGCTTTTGAATTTGTGCTTTGTTTAAATGGACTCTTCTTATTCCAAAATGATAAACATAGCCCGTTAATTTTTCCTAATATATTTTAGTTTCTTCAGAACTAATCCCATCTGTAATTTATTTTGGTACAAGGAATGTAGTGGGGATCTAGTGTATGCCCAGCCAGTTGTTACTATGCCATTTGTTGAATATTAGTGTTTCCTCCACTGATTGGAAATGTGGCTTTTATTCCGAAAGTCCCATATATGTTTGTCTCTATTTCTGGACTATATTCTGTTCTGTTGCTATGTCTGTCTTTCTGTTTATGTATCAGTATCCAAAGGTTTTAAATACCATGTTAAGCAACAGGTTGCTTAACTATCTATCCCGAGTTTATTAAGAGCATTTGAAATACACAGTCAATGTTGAATTTTATCAGATACATTTTGGCATCTATGAAGATGATCATATTATTTTTCTTCCCTGATCTATGAATATAGTGAATTATATTAATGGATTTCCTGACATTAATATTTTTTTCTTTCATAAATAGACCACTTGGTGATTGGTGGTATAATTCTTTCAATAGGCTATGTAATTTGTTTACATCTGGCATAATCTGTTTGCCTTGTTACTCATAAATGAGATTTAGCTCAAGCTTTCCTTGAAATTTGAAGAAGGTAATTTGGATTCTTCCCTGGCGTGAAATAGGTACAATCCTATCAGAGTTATTCAGTACTTGAAGATTTAGTAAAATTTACCTGATATTTCTGGGCCTCCTTGATTGTTAGGGTATCCATTGACAACATTTCCAGTTTCTTTCATAGTAATTAGTTTATTTTTCATCTCTTATTGGGCTAATTTTGGTGATTCAAATTTTTGTGGGAAATTATCCATTTCACATAAATTTTTAAATTTATTTGTATAGAATTGAGTAAATTATTGTACAGTAATTCTTTTGATTTCATCTCTATGCATACTTCTCTCTTTTTAATTTTGTTATTTTTATCTGTGTCTATAAAATGGTGTTTTAAAAATAGTTTTCATGGAAGCAGGGAGCCTGCTTCTCCTTCTCCCTCTGCTGCTCTCCCTGCTTGTGCTCTCTCTCTTTTTAATAAATAAATAAAATCTTTTTTTTTAAAAAAAAAGATTTTATTTATTTATTTGACAGAGATTACAAGTAGACAGAGAGGCAGGCAGAGAGAGAGGAAGGGAAGCAGGCTCCCTGCTGAGCAGAAAGCCCAATGTGGGGCTCGATCCCAGGACCCTGAGATCATGACCTGAGCCGAAGGCAGAGACTTTAACCCACTGAGCCATCCAGGCACCCACTAAGTAAATAAAATCTTTAAAACAAACAAAGAACAGTTTTCATGAGATGTGGTTCACAGTACAATTCATCCATTGTATTGTGTTTCCAAATGTATCCAAAGTGTACACTATAATAGTTTCAGTGTGTTCACAGAGATCTACAGCCAGTGCCACAATCAATTTTCGGAGACATTTAAGACACAAAGGACAATTTTCACGACACACCCCCAGAAGAAACACTCTGGTCATTAGTGGTCATTCCTAATTTTTCTCTAAGGTCATCAGGTTTAGGCAAATACTAATATCTGTATAGATTTGCCAATTCTGGACATATCATAAAATGGAATCATAGTGTGTAGTCTTTGTGATTGCATGTCACTGTATTCGTGATACAATATGTTCATGATCTATGCTAAGACTTTTATACTTGCAAATATACAATATTTATATGGAATATAAACATACTTGAAGCCCAATGTGCAATGAATGATAGCTGCCACTATCTAATTACATTTTGTTTTTTTCTTTTCCTGTTACCGTGCCAGCAATTTTAACAGTTTCCTTGTCACCGTAAACTGCCAAGATTAGCCTTCTACTTCAAATCAGCAAGGCCAGCATTATCCGATTATGGCCCAAGAATGGCCTAATCTTCGAGGCCAGCTGCCATAGGATAGCATAGGCACCCCTTTCATCAAAATTGTAACATTTTCTTCTTTCATATTTGCCCCTTGTAATAATGGAAATGCTGAGCAAGAATACAAGAAAATATCTACATTTTGCCCTGATTTGTTTATTGCTTCTCGCAGCATTTTGACAATACATTCAGAGGGTGTTTGCTCGGAAATAGCATTTCTCTGGAAGTTTGTTTTTTTTTCCCCCCCTTTTGTCTTAACTGTTGTTACTTTGAGTTTTCCAAAAGAAGACTAAAGTTGTGTTCAGACTCCCTTGATTTCTTTTTTATTGTCCCTACTTCTTTTTATTTTTTAAGATTTTATTTATTTATTTGACAGACAGAGATCACAAGCAGGCAGAGAGGCAGGTAGAGTTGGGTGGGGGAAGCAGGCTCCCTGCTGAGCAGAGAGCCTAATGCGGGGCTTGATCCCCAGACCCTGAGATTGTGAGCTGAGCTGAAGGCAGAGGCTTAATTAACCCACTGAACCACCCAGGCACCCCATATTGTCCCTACTTTTTTTTTTTCAATTTATTTATTTTCAGAAAAACAGTATCCATTATTTTTGCACCACACCCAGTGCTCCATGCAATCCGTGCCCTCTACAATACCCACCACCCGGTACCCCAACCTCCCCCCCAACCACTTCGAACCCCTCAGATTGTTTTTCAGAGTCCATAGCCTCTAGTGGTTCACCTCCCCTTCCAATTTACCCCAACTCCCTACTTCTTAAAAAAAAACAACAACTACTGTTACTGCTTACCATAGTAATGCCTGCTCATTGTAAAACGAAACAAAAAATTACAATATGTAACAGATAGTGAAAGTAGGTTGCAATGCAATCCTCTAGAGACAATCTTAACAGTTAAGGGTGCATTTTTTGTGTGCTTATCCCAACATCCACATTACTTTAAGTATTCATATAAAATATGTACATATGCATGAATTTTTATGCCTTGCCCTCCTTTTTTAACTTATTTTTAAAATAGGAATTATTTCAAACATGGAGACAAGAATAGGAAGTAAAATAATGAAGACCTGGGTAACACACCACCTATCTTCATCTTTTTTTTTTAAGATTTATTTATCCATTTTAGTGAGCAAGAGAGAACAAGCTGGGGAAAGGGCAGAAGGAGAAGGAGGGAGAGAAGCAGACTCCCTCCTGAGTGGGAAGCCTGACAATGGGCTGGATCCCATGACCCCGAGATCACAACCTGAGCCAGAAATCAAGAGGCAGACACTCAACCAACGTAGCTACCCACATGCCCCTCTTTATTAAGTCTTAATATTATGTTTCAATATTTATTTATTATTTTATTATAATTATTTTAAAGATTTTATTTATTTATTTGACACAGAGAGAGACAGCGAGGGAGGGAATACCAGTGGGAGGAGTGGGAGAGGGAGAAGCAGACTCCTGGCTGAGCAGGGAGCCCGATGTGGGACTCAATCCCAGGACCCTGGGACCGTGAGCTGAGCTGAAGGCAGACACTTAAAAACCACCCACCCAGGTCCCCCCCCACCCGCTTTTTTGAAGGATTTTATTTATCTATTTGACAGAGGGAGAGAGACAGCGAGAGAGGGAACACAAGCAGGGGGAGTGGGAGAGGGAGAAGCAGGCTTCCCTGCTGAGCAGGGAACCTGATGTGGGACTCAATCTCAGGACGCCAGAATCATGACCTGAGCCGAAGGCAGATGCCTAACCGACTGAGCCACCCAGGCACCCCTATGTTTTAATATTTAAAAAAAGATTTAGAAAGTAGAAAGGAGCATGTTCAGTGTTTCTGTACTTTTTATATTATTCATTCAGCTTATTCTCCTTTCTCTCCATAGATAACTGCTGTCGCAAATTTTGTGTTTATCATGTAGGTACCCATAAACATTAAGTAGTTTGGTCTTCTGGGAATTTTTGAACTTCATGTGAATTGTGTCTGTTTATATGTGTGTGTGTGTGTGTGTGTGTGTGTGTATTTCTGCAGCTCACATCTTTGCACTTAGTTTTCATTCCACTTCTCAACCATTTTTCCTTGCTTCTTCCCCTCCCTACCCCACTCCTGCTCTCCAACCTTTGGGTGGATTAATAAATCTTTCTGTGTTCCCTTTATTTTTTCTGCTGGTTGAAAAGCTATGTATTATATTTTTATCTGTTCACCCCTTAACATTTAATGATACTTAAATATACTTTTTCTAATAGCGTCAACAAATTATTCACTGGTCCTGTCATTTTGATCACCGCTACAAGCATCTGCACATGCTTCATTCATCTATTTTTTCCCCTTTGTTGTTATTTGAGCTGTTCTCCATGCGTGCACAGCCTCTCCAACTGTCAATGTCCCACAGCAGAGCCAAAGGCAGATGCCCACCCAAGGACTGAGCCACGCAGGTGCCCCTGTGTGCCGGTTTTTGTGTGGGCATAAGTTTTCACCTCATTTGGGTGAATACCGAAGAGCACAACTGTTCATTTGCATGGCATGAGTATGTTTAGGTTTTTTTTTAAAATATCTTATTTACTTATTAGAGAGAGAGAGAGGGACAGAGAGCACAAGCAGAGGGAACAGCAGAGGGAGAGGGAGAAGCAGGGTCCCTGCTGAGCAAAGAGCCCGATATGGGGCCTGATCCCAGGACTCTACGATCATGGACAGAGCTGAAGGCAGCCAGTTAACCTACCAAGCCACCCAGGGGCCCTGAGTATGTTTAGTTTTATAAGAAACTGCCAAACTGTTATCCAAGTGACTATGGCAGCAGTGAATGAGAATTCCTGTTGCTCCGCATCCTCCCCAGCATTTGGTGTTGTCATTATTTTGGATTTTGGTCATTCTAATAGGTGTGTAGGGGACCCTCATTGTCTTAATTTGCAATTCCCTGATGGTAAATGATGTTGAGCATCTTTTTGTATGATCATTTGCATATATATGGTATATCTTTCTCTATTCCTTTACTTCTAACCTATATGTATCTTTATATTTAAAATGGATTTCTTGTAGACAACATATAGTTGGGTCTTGTGTTTTGATCCCCTTTGATAGTCTTTGCCTTTTAATTGGTGTATTTAGACCACTGACTTTTAAAGTGCAGTTGGATTAACATTCACCATATTTGTTAGTGTTTTCTATTTGTTCCCACTTTTGTCTTCTGTACTTTCTAAGGCCTTGTTGGTTTTATTGGGGAATATTACATGATTCTGTTTTCTTTCTTAGCATTTTAGCTTTCTTTTTTTTTTAGTAAAGATTTTATTTACTTATTTATTTGTCAGAGAGAGAGAGCACAAGCAGGGGGGAGTGGCAGACAGAGGGAGAAGCAGGTTCCCTGCTAAGCAAGGAGCCTGATGCAGGATCCGGTCCCAGGACTGTGGGATCACAACCTGAGCAAAAGGCAGATGCTTAACTGACTGAGCCACCCAGGCTTCCCATCAGTTTTATTTCTCAAAAAATTTTTTTTGAAGATTTTATTTATTTAGGACAGAGAGAGAGAGAATGTGAGCAGGGGGCAGGGACGGAGGGAGAGGAAGAATGAAAAGCTGACTACCCACTGAGCAGGGAGCTGCACGGGCTTGATTGCAGGACCCTGGGATCATGACCTGACCAAAGGCAGACACTTAACCAAATGATCCACCCAGGTGACCTTAATATTTTTTTCAAGATTTTTATTTTTTAAGTAATTTTCACACCTAAGGTGGGGCTCAGACGCAAAACCCCGAGGTCATGAGTTGCACGCTTTACCAACTAAGACAGCCAAGCACTTTTACACTTTTTGTATTTTTTTAGTGGTTACCCTAGAGTTTGCAGTGTACATTTATAACTTATCTAAGTCTACTTTCAAGTAATGCTGTACCACTTCATAGGTAGTGTGCATACCTTCCAATAACAAAATAATTTTAATCCCTTCCTTTTGCCCTTGTATCATTGCTTCTCACTCATTTCATTTATATATAAGCATCCCTACATATGTGGATTTTTTTAAAAAGATTTATTTATTTATTTTTAGGGAGAGAGAGTGTGAATAGGATGAGAGGCAAAGGGAGAGGGAGAGAATCTCAAGCAGACTTCCCACTGAGCGTGGAGCTTGGTGCGCGGCTCAATGCCGTGACCCTGAGATCATGACCTGAGCCAAAATCGAGAGTTGGATGCTTAACTGACTGAGCCACCCAGGTACCCCAAGTATGCAGATTTTTTTCAATAAATACAGTACAGTTCTGTATGTGCTCTTTTTGATTTTCTTAATAATATTTTCTTTCCTCTAGCCTACTTTATTGTATTAATGCAGTATATAATATATATACAAAATATGTGTTCATTGTTTATGATATCAGTAAGGTTTCTGGTCAACAGTAGGCTATTAGTAGTTAAGGTTTTGGAGAGTCAAATTTGTATGCATTTCCAGCTGGGCTGGAGGTTGGCATCCCTAACCCCTGCCTTATTCAAGGGTCAACTGCATGTATAACTGAATAGATTGTTGCTATTATTTGAACAAAGTATTATCTGTTAAATCAATTAAGAATAAGAAAGATAAACGTTTTTATTTTACCTTCAA
This sequence comes from Neogale vison, assembly GCF_020171115.1. Taxonomy (NCBI): domain Eukaryota; kingdom Metazoa; phylum Chordata; class Mammalia; order Carnivora; family Mustelidae; genus Neogale; species Neogale vison. Next base: position 31,061,784 of record NC_058105.1, read on the forward strand.
TTAATTCTTCAATGATGTTCTTTCCTTTTTTTCTTTTAGGTAGGCTCCATGCCCAGCGTGGAGCCCAGTGTGGGACTTGAACTTACAACCCTGAGATCAAGACCCGAGTTGAGATCAAGAGTCAGATGCTTAACCAACTGAGCTACCCAGGTGCCCCGATGCTGTTCTTTTCTTTGTGATGACCTGACCTCTATCATTTCCCATCTCTCTGAAGAACTTTTAACATTTCTTGCAAGGCAGGTCTGCTGGCAAAAAAATTCCCTCAATTTTTGTTTGAGAAAAATCTTCATTTCTCCTTTATTTAAAAAATTTAGTTTTTATAAGTTTTTTTTAAAAAAAGATTTTGTTTATTTACTTGGCAGACAGAGATCACAAATAGGCAGAGAGGCAGGCAGAGACAGAGAGGGGGAAGCAGGCTCCCTGCTTAAGCAGAGAGCCCGATGCGGGGCTCGATCCCAGGACCCTGAGATGAGGCTTTAACCCACTGAGCCACCCAGGCGCCCCAAGTTTTTATAAGTTTTTATTCAAATTCCAGTTAGTTAACATTTGGTGTAGTATTAGTTTCACATATGCAATAGTGATTCAACACTTCCGTACATCACCCTGTGCTCATCACGACAGTGCATGAAGGATAATTTCAGAATACAAAATTTTTCGTTGGTGGGATTTTTTGTCCCAACACTTTATTTTACTCCACTTGCTTTCACGATTTCTGAAAAGTTGGATGTAATTCTTACCTTTGCCCCTCTATAGATAAGGTGTTTTTTCCTCTGGCTTATTTCAAGATTTTTTTCTTTTATTGTTGATTTTCTGCAGTGTGAATATGATATACCTAGGTATAGTTTTTTTGGGCATTTATTCTTCTTGGTATTCTCTGAGCTTCCTTGGATCTGTGGTTTGGTGTTTCACATTAATTTGGGAAAATACTCAGTTATTATTGCTTCAAATATTTATCCTGTTCCTTTCTCTCGTTCTTCTGGCTGTCCCATCATACATGTTACTCGTTTTGTAGTTGTCCCACAGTTCTTGGATCTTGGTTTTTTTTAGCTGTTTTTTCCCCCTTTGCTTTTTCAGTTTTAGAAATTTCCACTGGGGCGCTTGGGTGGCTCAGTCAGTTAAGTGTCCGACTCCGACTCTTGGTTTCAGCTCAGGTCATGGTCTCAGAGTCGTGAGATTGAGCCCCGCATCAGTTCCCTGCTGAGCTGGAGCCTGCTTAAGGTTCTCTCTCTCCCTCTCTCTCTGCCCATCCCCCCAAAGAAAAACAAAAAAACAAAAAACATTTCTATTGAGATCAAGATCAGAGACTCTTTCTTCAGCTATGTCCAGTCTACTAGTAAACCATGAAGGACATCCTATACTTCTGCTATGATGTTTTTTCCAATTCTTAGAATTTTCATCTTTCTGCTTACATTCTCTGATTGTTTTGGCATATTGTCTACTTTGCCACTAGGCCCCTTACCATAATCATAGTTGCCTAATCATAGTTATTTTATTTTTTAAAAAATTTTATTTATTTATTTAACAGAGAGAGAAAGAGAGAGGGAACAGAAACAGGAGGAGCAGTAGAGGGAGAAGCAGGCTTACTGCGGGGCAGAGAGCCCAGTGCAGGGCTCGATCCCAGGACCCTGGGATCATGACTTGAGCTGAAGGTAGCTGCTTAACAACTGAGCCACCCAGGTACCCCAATCATGCTTGTTTTAAATCCTGATCTGTTCAGTCCAACATGCCTGCAATATCTGAATTTGGTTCTGTTGCTTATTCTATCTTCATATTTTGGGGTTTTTGTTTTGTTTTGCTTTTAGTATGCCTTGTAATTTTCTGTTGCAAGGTGGACATGATGTATTTGTTAAAAGGATCTCTGGTAAATAGGACTTTAGTGATGTGGTGATAAGGTGTGAGGAGAGGGGAAGTGTTCTATGGAGCTATGATTGGTAAGCCTATGCCCTTAGACTGTGGCCGTCTGTTTCATTTCCCTTTAAATGGTATAGGATGTCTGGAGTGGGCTGGAGTTGGGTTTTCCCCTTTCCTGGAGTTGGTTAGACTCTGCTAAGACTCCATTAGTTTGGGCTTTGGTAAAATAGTTTCTTTTGAGAGCAGGCCTTTTTAAGAACACAATCCTCTGATATGTTTCAAAATGGTTACTTTTTTCCCTCTCCTGAGGGATGTGTGAGGGACTTTCCTCCATAGTCACTGTGAGAACCTTCTAAAGCTTCTAGGGATAAAACTCACAAAAGCATCAGGGCTCCCCTATGACTGGAACCCTGGAGTTGTTTTGTTTTGTTTTTAAAGATTTTATTTATTTATTTGACAGACAGAAATCACAAGTAGGCAGAGAGGCAGGCAGAGAGAGGGAAGCAGGTTCCCCGCTGAGTAGAGAGCCCGATGCAGGGCTCAATCCCAGGACCCTAGGATCATGGCCTGAGTCGAAGGCAGAGGCTTAACCCACTGAGCCACCCAGGCTGGAACCCTGGAGTTTTAAGCACTGAGAGTTGTCTATGCTTGAGCCGCCAGCAATTTGTGAGTTATAGTACAGGTTTTCCTTCACTGGTACTGGTTTCCATGGAGGTTTCTGCTTATGGGTTCCTGCTCCAGGAGTATTCAAGCCTCTGTATTTGCCTGGCAGTCTTTCTGATGTTGGGGTGGCAGTTTGCCCTGTGACCTCACTTCTTTGATGGATCTAAGAAGAGTTGTTGGTTTTTCGGTTTGGTCGGCTTTTTGATTGTTAGGATAGAGTTATAACTTCTAAGTTCCTCATGTAGCTGTTTGGAAACTGAAAGTATCTCTACCCATTTTAAAATTGGGTAATTTTTTTTATTGAGTTGTAAGAGTGGTACATATAGTCTAAACCTAAGTCGTAGTTCTTATCTTTGACTTTGTGTTTCTTTTAGTCCTTTATATGGTTTGTTTATTTCTGAGTCATACTTACCAGTCTTTTATGTTACGGCTTTGTGCTTTGCATCCTGTTTAGAAAGACCTTTGCCCCTCAAAAATATAATCCAATACTCAGGATTTCATGTGTTGTTACATTTTATTTTTAAGATTTTATTTTCAAGAAATCTCTATGTCGAACGTGGGGCTCGAACTCATAACTCTGAGATCAAGAGTCACATGCTCTACCTACTGAACCAGCCAGGTGCTCCACTTGTTTTTACATTTTAATCTTGACCAATCTTACTGAGCTAAAGATAAAAATTTTTCTAATACCAAGATTATCTCTAGGAAAGGTGTGTAGAATTGTTACAATTAGGCAGTAATTTTTCTGTTTTGTATGTCTGGAAGCAGGATGGCCTTTGGCAAAATTGTGAAAGGAGCATGTGGCCTCATCTCCTCTCATGAAGCGCCCTTAGGTCCAGTTGCGTAACGCTCTTGTGCTGTCATTTCACTTTCTTAAAAGCTCTGCACGATCCCATGCTTGCCCATGCTCTTTAGGAAGTCCTGTCTGTGTCAAGTATTCATTTTCACCCATCTCCCTTCATGTTCAAAAGAAGCTAGTTTCTATTGATTACACCTAATGTACTATTTCTCCTAGAGGTACTTGCCTCTTACTTTCTAGAAATGCAATGACTTAAAGCAAAGTAAGGAATATCTAAAGAGTCCTGGAGGTTGGTTTCCAGGGAGAATTTTTTTTTAAGTGAGGGACATTTCTGGTGACCCAGATAATACTCCATATCAAGTTATCCATCCAGGATGGCCCAACCTGGAAGATTTTGCTCCTAATGAGGGGCTGATGTTGAAATCATACTCATCTACTGGCCAGTGGCTAATCTCTCATCCTCCCTTAATGGACTTTTAATGTCCATGGTTTATTCCTTGAATAAAGGCTACTGATGAACTAGAGGGTTTTTTATATTTTCAAGGGTACGTCTTGTTATTTTTCAAAGGTTTTTTTTTTTTTTCCAGGAATCTCTACACCCAAGGTGGGGCTCAAACTCATGACCCTGAGATCAAGAGCTGGATGCTCTTCCAGCTGAGCCAACCAGGTGCCCCGTCTTATGATTCTTTCTTTTTTTTAAAACAAAGTTTTAAAACAGGATTTCACTTATTTGAGAGACATAGAGCACAAGCTGGGAGAGGGGCAGAGGGAGAGGGAAAAACAGACTCCTTGCTGAGCACAGAGCCTGACCTGGGGCTTGATCCCAGGATCCCGAGATCGTGACCTAAGCCAAAGGCAGATGCTTAACCGGTTCACTGAGGCACCCAGGCACCCCTGTTCTTCTTTAAATAGTAGTCATTTACTTCCACCCTGAAATCCAATGAGACTTTTTATGGTACTTATTTTGTATTGTAGTGATTTCTCTCTGTATTTCTTTCCCACTGGTAAATGGGAGAAGTGACTGTCTAGTTCAGCTCAACTTACTTCTAGCACTAAGCACAGTCTGGCCTCTGCATACATTTGTTTTTTAAGTAGGCTCCACCCCCAACATGGGACTAGAACTCATAACCCTGAGATCAAGAGTCACATGCTCTACTGACTGAGTCAGGCAAATGCCCCTCTATACATTTTTTAGAATATATTTTTGATTGATGAAATATAGAGATCAAATAATTATTAAGCAACCTCTGATCTCACTTTGTATCTCTGTCCATGCTGACATCACCTATTATTTTGACTTTGTTTAAACCCCAAAATGAAAGTCAAAGGATTAAGAGTTCCTTTTCTGCAAGCGTGGACACAAGCGACATGAAAACAGTTGCCTACCATGAGACTCAGATACAGGATTTATCTGCTACTTGTATCACTTGTTAGATATTTTGGTTGACCTAAAAATTTTAAGCTCTGGAAACAATGTTGAAAACCTCAGACCATACCAAACCACTGACCTCTTAGAGGCAGAATAAAATTGTATGTAGCTAATATTGAAGAAATCTCAGAAAACTGTTTGGAAACTGACATGCCAGGGCTCAATGTTCAGAGATGTGTCTTCCCTTACATTTAAGAAGAGTACGGTTTAAAATAGTTAATAATATGCATTAGCATGGTCAGGAAAATAATAGGTCTTGCCTTGGATTTTGATTTACTTTTGAATTTTTTCATAATTCAACTGATTTTCTGACCATCCAAGACTTAGTATTAAATAGTAAAAGTACTCGATTTTTGTAACTCTTTATTTTTAAAATATGGAATGCTTCATGAATTTACGTATCATCTTTGTGCAGGGGCTGTGCTAATCTTCTCTGTGTTATTCCAATTTTAGTATATGTGCTGCCAAAGCGAGCACTGTAACTCTTTACTTTTTGTTTTTAACAATTTTATTTATTTATTTGAGAGAGAGAGAGAGAGAGCATGCATGCACAAGTAGGCAGAGCAGAAAGCAGAGGGAGAGGGAGAGGTAGAAGCAGGCTTCTTGCTGAGTAAGGAGCCTGATGTGGGGCTCGATCCCAGGACCCTGGGATCATGACCTGAACTGAAGGCAAACTCTTAACCAACTGAGCCACCCAGTTGCCCCAACTCTTTATTTTAAATGGCATTTGATTATGATCCTGTCTTGTGGGATTGGGCATAGCATTGTTCTATTTTGCAGTGTAGTGATTAAGGAAAATATGCTAGCCTATTTTATTTCTTGAAATTTAAATAAAAATTCTTTCTATTCCTAGGCAGATGGTGTTATTAAATTGAATCTCATGCTAATTTGTTGCAGATAATGTAAAATGTCTTTGAGACTTTTAGATACATTACAGCTGAGGAACAATAATATATTTCAATACCTTTATTAAATTTTCTCGGGAGTTCAAGATATTTTGTTTTAGTGAATTATGGATATTTCTTTCCTAATTCTAATTATCTTCTTAGTCTTATAGTTTATCACATTGGTTTCCTAGGAACTATTAAAATAAAAGCTTATAATCCTTGGCTATAAAATTGTCTACCACTCTTTCCATCTCCACATTTTTTAAAAAGATTTTATTTATTTATTTGACAGACAGATCACAAGTAGGCAGAGAGGCAGGCAGAGAGAGAGGAAGGGAAGCAGGCTCCCCACTGAGCAGAGAGCCCGATGCGGGGCCCGATCCCAGGACCCTGGGATCATGACCTGAGTTGAAGGCAGAGGCTTAACCCACTGAGCCACCCAGGTGCCCCCCATCTCCACATTTTATATTTTTACAGTAGACCTGGACTGTTGGTAGTAGGATTCAAATAAGAAGTCAGTTGTATATAGGAACAAATGAGTAAAATTTCTTTCCTTAAATGAGTAAATAAAACTCTAGCTGATTGGCTAAATGTCATTACAAACATTTTCATATTAGTTTTTGTCAGCACTAGAGGTATAATTAACATCTCTGTTTCAGGGCTGCAACTATGAAAGCTGTGTGAGCCTTTAGAGAATTTAAAAAAAAAAAAGGGTTTTCAATTAGAAAGCAAGAGGCTAATGAAGGACAATTGGCAAAGTAAGGCATGGGCAATTTAGGAGACAGTCATCCTTTTCTTGGCAGTGCCCTAGTAAATAGCCTGAAATTTTAGTGCTCAAAGTGAAGGGGACACTTTAGACATTTATGTTGAATTGGCAAAGGACCTCTTTTTAAAAATCTAAACCATCGGAAGAGCGACCTGTAGCGATGTCAATCATTATTGGTCATTATGATGTTCTGAACTTATTCCAAATATAGCCATCTGTCCTCTCATGCTGGCTGTGGTTCCTCATTTAGATTCTGTTGGACAAGGGATTAGGAGTGAAGAGATGAGGCAGGTGTGGTTGCCTTGGCTGGGCTGATTACCTCATTTCTGGATTCCAGAAATAGCTTTCTAATAGATTTCCTTGCATTCAGTTTTCCTCCTCAGTCAGTCTTCGTTACTGTTTCTTTGTACCAGATTCTAAAGCGTGGCTTTTGTTTTCACATTCTTGCTTTCTGGCTTAGAAACTGCAAGAAAGACTCCTTACTTCCTACTAGTTTAAGTCCATGGTTCACAATCTCATGTTCTTTTTTTTTTTCCTTTCTTTTTTTTTAATTTAAATTTTTAAATTTTTTTATAAACATATAATGTATTTTTATTTCCAGGGATACAGGTCTATGAATCGCCAGGTTTACACACTTCACAGCACTCACCATAGCACGTACCCTCTCCAATGTCCATAACCCCACCCCTCTTCCTCCAACCCCCCTCCCCCCAGCAACCCTCAGTTTGTTTTGTGAGATTAAGAGTCCCTTATGGTTTGTCTCCCTCCCGATCCCATCTTGTCTCATTTATTCTTTTCCTACCCCCCACACCCCCCCATGTTGCATCTCCACTTCCTCATATCAGGAGAGCATATGATAGTTGTCTTTCTCCAATTAACTTATTTCGCTAAGCATGATATTCTCTAGTTCCATCCACTCGCAAATGACAAGATTTCATTTCTTTTGATGGCTGCATAGTATTCCATTGTATATATATATATATATATATATATATATATATATACACCGTATCTTCTTTATCCATTCATCTGTTGATGGATATCTAGGTTCTTTCCATAGTTTGGCTACACAATCTCATGTTCAAGGCCCTTCATGATCTTGTCTAACCACCCATTTCACTCACTTGTTTTGGAGTGTCAGCCATTCAGCCAGGACAGCTAGGTCAGAACAGAGTTGGAACCAGTAACAAGGGCTATTTTTGGGGGAAAGATTTTATGTATTTATTTGAGAGAGGGAGACAGCATGAGAGAGAGTGCGTGAAAGCAGGAGCAGCGGGGAGGGGAAGAGGGAGAGGGGAAGAGGGAGAGGGAGAAGCAGGCTCCCTGCTGGGCAGAGAGCCCTATGTGGGGCTCGATCCCAGGATCCTGTTTGAGCCAAAGGCAGATGTTTAACTGACTGAGCCACCCAGGAGCCCCGGTAACAGAGTTTTAACCTGAAAGTGCCCAAACCGTGACCTGGGATTCAACTATTTGTATCCACGTCCCAGACATAGTACGGACAAAGACTGAAGTCTATGGCTGGAAGGCTTAGAATGGAATGGAAGGTGTGTGTTAGGCTAGGAATTTCAGGATTTAATCTTTGAATGAAGTATGGTAGAAGTTACTGGCTACATATTTTCTGTAGTCCCTAGTACTTCCTGGAAGGAGGAGGTATAGCTTGTTAAAAGAGCCACCTCAAGCAGTAGACCAAAGGCCACTGAGACAGATAAGGCCAAGAGGATCTGGACTGGTAAGAGGTGGCTGATACAACACATGAATTCCCTCTATTTCTTTTTACTCTGCACTTTCCTATAACTGTAATTCACTCTTTCTTTTGCTCAGAGGAAAGGATATCCTCCTCTCCATCCAACCCCCACTGCACGTGCCCCTATGCCCTGAGCTGGGTGATGCAGAGGGTATGGCCCTTGGACTACAGTCCTACCCTGGGGCAGATACTTCAGCTGACCTTAGTGCTGCCAGGGGTCCAGGGTTTTTTCTATGAAAAACTCTTGTTTCCAGTGCCCGAATCCTTCACTGGTAGAGGAACTTAAAGGGTAGCTCAAATGAAGGGTCCAGGAACAAAAAGCAAGTGCTGGAGTATGGCGAGCCAGAAGAGGTCAGAGCAAGCATCTAGAACACTGTATGGCCTAGAGTAGATGCCTAGGCATTGACTGTTGCATGAAATGCAAAGTGGAATGAGGATAGCAGGCATGGTCTGCAGCTGAACTCGGTGGGCAAGATTAGAGTGGAGATGGTTGGGAATATAATGAGTTCAGGTGTTAATATGTGGAGTTCGAGGGGCCCCTCAAGCAGCTGGATGTATCTTGCTTTGGTGGCTACATCCAGCTGCTTGGTGGGCATTTCCAAGATGAGTGTGCAGAGAACTCTGGCTGGAGATACGAATCTGGAAGTCATCAGCGCATGGTCATACTAATGACCATACTACTTGAAATCCGAGGCCTAGATGATGACCTCCTGGGAGCGTGTGTGGAGTAAGAGAAGAAGGAGGCTGAGGAAAGTATTCCTGGGAGCACCAACTCTTAAGGACCAGATAGAGGCTGAGAGGAAAGAGACCAGCCAAGGAATTAGGAGAAGCAGCAAATAATGGTGGTGTGGTAACTGAACCAAGAATTTCAGTAAGAATGGAGGGGTCAACAGGACCAAATGCTGTAGCCAAATCAAGATAGATAGAGCCAGAATCATGTCTAAGGGATCTGGTCAGATGGACGTCGTTGGTGACCTCAGCAAATGTGTTATAGGACAGTGATGAGATCGGTTCATGTGGTTCTAAGGTGAGAAAGTAGAGATAGTAATTTTGGAGTTCATTGAAGATATTTTGCTGAGAAAGAAAGGAAAGAGAGAAGGAAATAGCTGGAAGCCTGTGTGAGGTAAAGGAAGGATATGTTAAGGAAAGCCCAAAGATGGTACAAAGGTAGAGGGGAAGGGATCAGGAAAGTGGGAGAAGTTGAAGAAGGTTAAATGTCCAAGGTGGTAGGGATAGAGATTGAGAGCACAAGTGGGAGTGGGCTTTAGGCCTGAATGAGTGGAGGGATATCCTTTCCTCTGACCGAAAGAAAGAGTGAATTACAGTTATAGGAAAGTGCAGAGTAAAAAGAAAGGGAGGGAAATCATGTGTTGTATCAGCCACCTCTTACCAGTCCAGATCCTCTTGGCCTTGTCTGTTTCAGTGGCCTTTGGTCTACTGCTTGTGTCCTAACCCCTTCTCTGAGTAGGCTCTGATCAGCTCAGACCAGTGCCATCTACCAGCATCTCACCATGTGCCCTGGGGCTCTCCTGTGGGTGCCCAGACGCCATGCACAGTATAGAGGAGCTAACCTGACCCAGCGGTGCAAAGCTTTGGCTGATGAAAGCTGAGAGCTAGCTGTTAAATTCTCTTTCTGTCTTCCTTGTCGACCAATCAGAGTTGTAAGTCATGTATTTATGATCTTTCAAGAAATGGCCCCATGAGCTCAAGTGTGATACCAGTGCACCTTCGTATTGATTCTCTTATTCCTTCATACCACCCGCACCCCCGCCACCTCTCCCCGCTGCTTTCCTGGGATTGCACTCTCTAATAATAGATTAGGCTGAAGCCTTTGGTTTCTGAATGTCACAACAGCTGAATGTCAGCAATTTCGTACGATTCAACCAAATAGGACCTCAGCCATTGCTCGATGCTTTCTGGGGAACTTGGGCTAAGAAACACTTAAGGGTCTTGGCGAAGTAGTTGTAGTCTCCTGCTGAATGTGAGCTTGTATTAATAGCTATCATTTATTGAGCATCTGCTGGGGGTAAGGCACTGTACTAATGGTTTTAAATATGCAATCTTATTTAATATATAAAGTAGGAAGTATTTCCATTTTCCTCATGAAAAAACTGATGTGATTGGAAGTTAGATAGCCTGCTCAAGACCATACATCTAATGAGTGGAATCAGATTTCAGACTCTGGTTTTTAAACCTGCAATCAATCTCTTTCTCTCTGTGTCTCTCTTAAGATTATTTATTTATTTGCAATCTCCTTATAGCATTATGTTGTCTTGTCTAAGCTTAATGTGATAGGGGAGTTAAACCACTGAAAAAGATAGACTAGAGGTAGTGAGGGACCAGATAACATTTAAAGTCGTAAGTTTCTGTGGCTCACATTCATATAGTGGTATAGTGTTTTCCAAGTACCTTCAGCCATTTGGCTACAGATCAGAGAAATTTGGGGGTTGAATTGATTGAGGAGGGGGGTATGGTGTTGAGAGTAAAAGAAGAACAGTGAAAAGAAGGGAGTACAAGGAGATTGAGATGCAGCAAGAACTGACTGGAACTTCAACCAACTGCCCCCTTTACATGAGGGCTCCATATTAGGCGCACACTAAGGAATGGTGGGGAGGAGGAGGAGGAGGAAGGAATAATGGGGAGGAGGAAAATGAGGCCAGGTGGGGGCCAACTAGCTGGGAAAAAATGGAGGGGTTCTCAGGTCAAAGAGCAGATTTACTGGGGAGCAAAGAGTTGGGAAGTCCATAGGATAAGAATTGTGGTCAGCTTGGGATATTGGTCTGGAGGTATCAAGTGTGTAATATTTCCCAAAGGAGTAGGTTACTGAAATGGAATGGGGGTGACAGTCATTAGAATTGAGGAAGTCAAGGCATTGTGAGGCTGTCGTGTTCCATTGATTATACTTCTGGATTTAGGAATCATCCAGGATGATGGTGGGACTAGGAGTGACCTATAAACCAGATGCTAGGATCCTTAGTAAACATGGCTGGACCGGAAGGTGAGTACATGACGGGAACAAGGGAGAGGTAAGATGGGGTATATAGTTAATGTGATTTTCAAGTAAGAAGGGATTTGTTTTGTTTTGTTTTGCAGGAGTTGGAAAGAGTAATAGTTTAGAATACAAAGTCAGCAAACTTTTCTTGGGTCAGATCTAGTTTTGGTGCCTGTTTTTGTAAATAAAGTTTTATTGGGACACATTTGTTTGCATGTTGTCTATGGCTGTTTTCAAGTTACAACAGTAGAGTTAGGTAGTTGAAACAGGGCCAGTAGATCCCACAATGCCTAAAATATCTACTACCGGGTATTTGAAAGTAAATGTTTGCCAACCCCTGGTTTAGAAAATGCAGTGTGTGGGGGTGAGGGCAGGGGGGTTGGAATGAGGAGAATGGTAAATCGGCTTTCCCTAACCCTCACTCCAGCCCAGTATGCAAGCTCTCGAAGAAAGAATTGCCTTGAGATGGCTTTATGGGACAGTGTTGTAGAGGAGAGAGCCTGCTTTCAGTTAGCAGCAGGAGGTAGAGTGAGTATTCAGGGAAGAAGTGGCAGACATAGGAGTAGACTTTGTTTATCATGGACTAAGAGTTCCAGACTGCACAGTGGAAACGAGAGAGAGAAAAGTGGCAAGAAATGGATAAAGAAGGGAGGAGGAGTGGAATGGCATTGAACAAATTGTTGGATTCTTGATGGCCAGCCAGCATTTGCAATTTGGGTGGTGCCTGGGGATCACAGGCATAAAAAGGCAAGGAGGAATTTACCCAAGGTTCTCATTTGGGTCAGGCGGAGCTACTTTCAGATTGTCCCTAGCTTAGTAAAGAATTCCAGATTCCAAAGGCAAGATGCCCATGGCAGGGTGGCCTCCAGGGCAGCCCTAGACCTCTCTAATTCCCTTGTTTTGGCAGGCTATGAAAAATGTCATCTGGTAATTTTCGAATATAGAACATGATCCTGTTTTTCCCCATTGGAATATTCATAGTTTTACTTTCTATTGATGCATTACAAAGATTATAAATATACTTTTTTGTCACATAGAGAATTGCATGCTGATAACTCTTCTTTGAAGGTAGTACATTATTTAAAAAATATATATATATCTAGAAGGCATCCCTGGGTCAGTCATCTTTTCTCTTTTCTATTTTGAATTATATTCCGAACCATAAATTCCATCAGACCAGGGACCATATTTGGCTTTTTCATTATTGTGTCCCCAAAGCTTAGGAGTAGTTAAAAGCTCAATAAATTTTTGTTGGATGAATGAGTAAGAAAGGGGTTTCCTCTTAATGGAATATGACTTTGGTAATAGTGTTGGAAGTATTGGAAAAATACCATTTCATATTTTCAGTGAAAACTAGTGCTTGCTGCACACTTCATTTGTTTGTAATGAAGTAACTCTGGAAAGACATACAAGAAACCAGTGAAGGTTGGAGGTGTGGGAGATATAAGTGGGAAGGAGAATGGGACAACTTGGAGAAGGGTGCATAAAGTAAATGTATTAAATACGGAAACATTAGCAACTCATTTGGAAGTTGCCAGAGAAGCTCACAGGTGCTCAAGTGGTAAATAGCAGGGGATGTGCCTTTGCAGGAGGCCACAATCCCCACCATTCCTTAGTGTGCACCTAATATGGAGGCCTCATGTAAAGGGGGCAGTCGCTTGAAGTTCCAGTCAGTTCTTGCCACCTCTGGTCCAAAGTGGCCAGAGTCCTTTATTTTCCAAGAGGACTGGAATAGCCAGATTTTTAATGGAAAATATTCCAGATTTGAGAAGTTAGCAAGGAATTCATTTTTGTAGAAAGTGAAAACTGCAGCCTGGGGGCAGCTGGGTAGCTCAGTCTGTTGAGCGTCCAGCTCTTTGTTTTGGTTTATGTCATGATCTCACGGAGAAGTCCCACTTCAGGCTTCCTGCTCAGCTCTCAGCAGGTAGTCTGCTTGAAGATTCTCTCCCTCTGATCTTCCCTCCTCTCTCTTTCTCTTTCTCTCTCTCAAATAAATAAATCTTTGGGGGAAAAAAGCCTGCAGTCTGTACACCACCTCTGATCTAGAGGAGTCCAGAATCTGTGCCTCAAGAAATCTGGAAACTTTTCCATTTTTTAAAAGCGATTTTATTTATTTTTTAGAAGATTTTATTTATTTGTTTAGAGAGAGAGAGCATGCGTGTGAGCATGAGCTGGGGGAGGAGCAGAGGGAGAGGGAGAGAGAGAATCTCAAGCAGGCTCTGTGCTGAGTGCAGAGCCTCACATGGGGCTTGATCTCATGACCTTGATATGACCTGAGGTGAAATAAAGTTGGATGCTTAACCGACTGAGCCACCCACGTGTCTCTAAGATTTTATTTTTACGTAATCTCTACACCCACCCAGGGGGCCAGAACTCCCAACCCCAAGATCAAGTCTCACTCTCCACTGACTGAGCCAGCCAGGTACCCCCCTGAAAACTTCTTTACCAAGTGGTAGAGTTTGTGGCACTCTAAGAACGTTTAGGGCTACTATTTTATGTGCTGTTTGAAACCAAAGATGCCAAGGGGAATAACAAATGTTGGGCAAAGGTGCTCATGTGTGGTTGTTCAAGGCAAGCACTGCACAAGTGCTCCCGACCACAGAAGAGAGAGGAAGGTTGAAATACAGTCCACTGAAGGAGACCTTCATGATTGAGACCCAGCCACATCCATTTGTTTACCTATTGTCAATGGCTGCTTTTGCACCGCAATGGCAGAGTTGAAACCAATATGAACTGCAGAGCTTAGAATGTTTATTATCTGGATCTTTAGAGAAAAAATTTGACCAACCCCCATGCTTGATCTAGATACCTATTTACAGGAAATATGGAGGACAGAGGAGCATCCTTAACCAACACCGCTGGGAGGCAGTCAGCATAACCCCAAATGTGGAATGGTCTCCAGAACAAATGATCCAGTTCCTTCCATAAACAAGTGGCAAGAAAACACAAAGAAGGAGGCAGAACTGTTATAGACTCCAAGAAACTTAAAACCCATATTCCAGCCAGGGAAGTGGGGCTAATGATTGGGTATTTGATGAGGAATGAAGTCATTTTTGGTAGATGTGAAAAATGTCATTACACTAACTGTGGTGATATCTGGGGTTGGATCCTAGAGTGATAAATAGAACATTCATGGAAAAACTGATAAAATCCACCTAAAGGGATGCCTGGGTGGCTCAGTTGTTAAGTGTCTGCCTTCAGTCCTGGGATCCAGCCCCGCATAGGTCTCCTTGCTCAGTGGGAGGCCTGCTTCTCCCTCTCCCACTCTCCCTGCTTGTGTTCCCTCTCCAACTGTGTCTCTCTCTGTCAAATAAGTAAATAAAATATTTTAAAAAATCCACCTAAAATCTGTAGTTTAATTAGTAATAATGTACCATAGTACTGGGTCATACTTATGTAAGATTAGGGCAACTGGGTGAGGGACATACAGGAATTCCCCATCATCTTTGCAACTTTTCTTTATTCTAAAATTATTCCAAAATAAAGTTTTTTTAAATTGTATTAAATTAATTTAATTGTATTTAAATTCAATTTAGTTAACATGTACTGTATTGTCAGTTTCAGGGGTAGAATTTAGTGATTCATCAGTTGGATATAACACCCAGTGCTTATTATATCAAGTGCCCTCCTTAATAAAGCTTATTTCATTTTATTTTTTAAGATTTTATTTATTTATTTGAAAGAGAGCTCAAGCAGGGGGTGGAGCAGAGGGAGAGGGAGAAGCAGGCTCCCTGCTGAGCAGGGAGCCCAATGCAGGGCTCTGTCCCAGAGCCCTGGGATCATGATCTGAGCCCAAGGCAGACGCTTAACCAACTGAGCCACCCAGGTGCCCCAGTAAAGCTTACTTTAAAACTAACAAAAACTAGTGCTTCTTCAAACTGAAAACAAACACCAGGCTTATAGATTTTACCAAATTATTAAAAAATAGCACAGGAGACCAATTTTGTCTCAGAAACAAATGCTTTCAGAAAAATCCTGATTTGAATTGAATTAGCACTAGTGGATTTTTTAGAAATGTGTGATTTTCAACATGGTTTTATTTATTTATTTATTTAAAAGATTTTATTTATTTATCTGATAGACAGAGATCACAAGTAGTCAGAGAGGCAGGCAGAGAGAGAGGAAGAAGCAGGTTCCCCACCGAGCAGAGAGCCCGATGTGAGGCTCGATCCCAGGACCCTGAGACCATGACCTGAGCCGAAAGCAGTGGCTTTAACCCACTGAGCCACCCAGGCGCCCTGTCAACATGGTTTGAAATGAATGATGTTTGAGGGGTCTGAGATGGGGAGTAGGAAAATGTATAAAATAAATGGCGAAAGGACAGAAAATCTAGACTCTCAGTGCCTTAGTCAATCCACACTGTTGTTACAGAAATACCAAAAACTGAGGACGCCTGGGTGGCTCAGTCAGTTAAGCGTCTGCCTTCAGCTTATGTCATGATCTTAGGTCCTTGGATCGAGGCCCGCATCAGGCTCCTTGCTCAGTGGGAAACCTGCTTCTCCCTCTGCTTCCTGCTCCCCCTGCTTGTGTCTCTCTCTGACAAATAAATAAATGAAATCTTAAAAAAAAAAAGAAAAAGAAAGAAATACCAACGACTGGGTGACACAAACAACAAACATTTATTTCGCATGGTTCTGGAGGCAGAAAATCTAAGATCAAGTAGATTCAGTCTGCTGAGAGCCCAATTCCTAGTTCATAGAAGGCTGACTTCCGGCTGTGTCCTCACATGGAGGTATAGGGACAACAGAGCTCTCCCGGGTGTCTTAGAGGGGCATTAGTCCCATTCATGAGGGTTCCCTTCTCATGACCTCAGCACTTTCCAAAGGTCCCACCACCTAACACCATCATAGAGGAGAGTAGGTTTCAACATAACCTATGTCATGGGACATGGCTCCCATGCATTTTGGAGGGACACAAACATTCAATGTATAGCACTCTGCTACAAGACTCCCTACTCAAAATCACAAACAATCTTTGCCAGAGTAGAGAAAGAACATAGGAGGTAAGCCAAATAATTAGAAATTTGTGATGACCATGGAAGGAATAGAAATCAAACCAGGGGTCTTGTCCTACCTTTGCTAATTTTGACAAAGAATGTGGACAAGACCATGGTCTCAAGTTGTTTATTTCAAGAGCGCTCATACCAAATTTGAGTTATAAAGAGGGGCAGTATGGCACAGTGCTTTAGAGTCTGGGCTGGTGAGTTTCAAGTACCTGGCTCTTAATAGCACTTATTAGCTATGTGGCCTGAACAGTTTCATGTAACTTCTCTAGTCTTCAGTTTCTTCATCCATAAATTAGAGTTAATAATAGTACCTACCGTATAAGGTTGTATGAATATTAAATTAGTATATATATATGTTATATTTTACACACACACACACACACTCATGCAATATATGGCACATAACCTGACACACAGTAAGTACTCAATAATCACTAGCTATTACTATTATTATTATTATTCGGTATCAAGTAAAAAAGGCTCCAGTGTTTTACATGTAGCTTCTTATCTAGTACCCCGTCTGACAACCAAGTGAAACGTTTTGCCTAACCTTAACTCAGTCCTGGCCATTTTGGCACTTTGAGCATATTGTGAAAGAGGATTTGCTGTTTGTTGGAATATGTGGTCTGCGTTCTTTTATTCCTTCCCCCTAGAAATTTCTAGGAGAATTCTAAAAATCTTGTAGGTGGAGTGACAGAGAGGACAGAAAATTGGGTTCCGAGAGCTTAATGGCCTTTTCTTTGTGTACTTCAAAACATCACCATAAGGTGGAGCTCTTCCCTTACTCTAAAATCACCAGAGCTTTCAAATTCAACTTTTTTAAGACTTGAGTACATGGTGGGATAATAATGAAAGCCACTTAAAGTTGATTATAGACTTGGTACACTAAAAGTAGTCATGTTCTTTAAAAGAAAAACGTTGCAGAAGAGTGAGTTTTAAATATTTTGTGATAGGCAAATGCTTGCTTCCAGAAAAATCTAAACATCTATTTGAAGGTTTTATATATATATTTTTAAGCATTTTATTTATTTATTTGACAGAGACACAGCGAGAGAGAGAAACAAGCAGGGGGAGTGGGAGAGGAAGAAGCAGGTTTCCTGCTGAGCAGGGAGCCCGATGTGGGGCCCGATCCCAGGAGCCTGGGGCCGAAGGCAGAGGCTTAATGACTGAGCCACCCACGTATCCCTATTTGAAGATTTTAGATTTAAACCAGAAACAGGAGAAATTATTTTAAAAATGGGGCAATCTTAAATGAGTTGCATAATATAAATCACTTTACATATAAATATCGTGTGTGTGTGTGTGTGTGTGTGTGTGTGTGTATGCATTCATGTCTATCTCCGAAAGAGTGCTAAAGAGTCTCAAATTGATGCCCGAATGTGCTTGCTTTGGGGAGAATTGAGGAGCTCCAGCTCAGTTGTCTGAAACCATTTGCTTACATATCACAGGTATCTGCCGGTGTCCAACATGGCTTTTAGGCCTTGAATGCCGATAAGGATGATGGCCTTACCAATATATCTTGTGGCCAGCAAACAGGGAGAGAGACATTTCCAAATATCCTCACTCTGTTCATGACCGAAGTTCTGGATCCTTTCATTTTGTGTCTAATGGACTAAACCTAATCATGGGGGAATATCAGAGGCTGGTATAGCTAGCTTGGATGGGTAGGGTTCCTCAGGGCTCGATCAGGAAATTCTTGGCTGAGTCAGAAGAGGGCATCATCTGGGTGGTGGGGCCATGAATAATTTGTTTCATCTCTATACATTTTCTCTTGGCTGATCTTGGTAAACGTATTTTTTACAGTGAGTCTATAGTATTTTTTTAAAAAATATTTTATTTATTTATTTGACAGAGAGAGAGATCACAAGTAGGCAGAGAGGCAGGCAGGAAACAGGCTCCCTGCTAAGCAGAGAGCCCGACATGGGGCTTGATCCCAGGACCCTGAGATCATGACCGGAGCCGAAGGCAGAGGCTTTAACCCACTGAGCCATCCAGGTGCCCTGAGTCTATAGTATTTTTTTTTAAAATTTTTATTTATTTACTTGATAGACAGAGATCACAAGTAGGCAGAGAGGCAGGCAGAGAGAGAGGGGGAAGCAGGCTCCTTGCTGAGCAGAGAGCCCGATGCGGGGCTTGATCCAGGACCGTGAGATCATGACCTGAGCCGAAGGCAGAGGCCCAAACCATTGAGCCACCTAGGCGCCCCGAGTCTATAGTATTTTTATAATCAAAATAAAATAACCCAATTTCAACTTTGGAAGGACAAACAGGCCAAGTCAAAAACTAGATGAGATCATCCAAACTTCACTAAAAGTGAAGGGGGCTAAATATGAACGTTGACATTGGAGTAGGGAGCCAAGAGTCCAGGTTCTGGGTGTTGTTAGCAAACATCAATTGATTTGAGAACAATAAGGATGGTGGCCATGGGTAATCCTGAGTAAGTGCTTAGAGAGGCAGGAATCCAGCCCTTTTTGGGTGGGTAAGGCCACGTCTTCCCAGGGTCAACGTGGTGCCTGACAAGTTTCTGTGGTGTGCTTGAAACAGAAGGCAAGTTCCCCAACCTGTCTCTTGTTCCATACCCTGGAGTTGCAGGAGGGAGGCCAGTACTCAGGTTTCTGGCCTGGAGTTGTTAGGGTGCGTCAGAGCTGGAGGGTGGCAGGCTGAGTCTTGATGGTCCAGGTGCAGGCTCCTCCCTTTTTCGGGAGTACTTGGCCGTTCCCAACAGGTGAACTGGAGGGTGGGAGGTTTTGGCAACATGCCTGCATTCTCCATATGCCAGCGTGCTGCGTAGTCCCCCAGAGGGGATCTCTGGTTGATGAACAATCACTTTGGTTAAGGGAGGACCTGAGACAATTCATCTGTCTAGTCCTCTCCTCCCCTTTCCCAGGCCTGCGGTGAGTCCTGGTATCTCTGAACAGCTACAGGTTTGGGAGAAAACCTGGACATTTTGCTGGAGTGGCCTCGGTCTGGGTGGAGAAGCCGAGTCAGGTAGGCGTACTCCGAGTCACTGCAGCAACTTGGCCTTGGCTTTAGTGCTCTGTCTTAAGTAAAACTGTGTGGGCCCGTTACTGCATTTTTTCCTCACAGTGCTTGAGTCCCAGGAGTAAGAAAAATTGGGCCTCTTCCATATTCCCCAGGTGCCTGATAGAAAGTTCTGGAAAGCTGCCTGACCTGCTGCAGTTTCCCCTTTGTGCATGGGTGTGTGTGTGTGTGTGTGTGTGTGTGTGCATGCGTGTGCGAGAGAGAGAGAGAGAGAGAGAGAGAGAGACAGATAGACAATGGAGCCAGAAGCATTGATATCTCGATCAGAAAGCCAAGATTCAAAAAATTATGAACAGGGCACCATGATTTATGGGATTAGAGGCAGCCATCAAAGTTGGAGTACAAATCTAGGAATTTAAAGTTAAGGAAACAAGAAATTGGTAAGAAATTGGTTTAAAACAGTCTAGATGAACAGGAATCTAAAGGACGGATACCAACTACTAGCATTTTTTAAAAAAATCTATCTCTGGTGTTGAACCCTTCTTAAAATTTTTTTTGAATCTTTATAGCTGTGTTATATTAGCTAGTTCTTTAACTTGTTTGTGTCTGTAACTCCACTAAAATTTTCTAAGAAATAAAGCCTCATCAGATAAAAGAATTGACCACGATTGTAGGTCCATCATTTTGCTCTTCTTATCCTTAAAAGTGCCTCTGTATATCCTGTTGGAAAAGAAAGATGTTAGGGCTCCAGCTTATTTTTCTGTTTGGATAAGAAATGTCATATCTTTGTGTAATTGCCTTTATTTTGAAATGCAGATTTTTTTTTTTTAAGGCCAAGTTTGTTTCTCTGACCCAGTTTTCCCCTCTATTTTGTCGCTTGGCTTATTTAAAATATGAAACTGGGAACAAGGCACTGGGGGCCTCATGATGACTGTGTCAGTGATTTGGTATGTGATCTTGGCCAGCATGCTTAACAGATGAGACACAGAAAGGTTAAATGGGGTTTGAAGGACCGTAAATACTGACCTGCCTCATTAAGACATTATTTAGGTACAGTATATCTTTTTTACCCAAAAGCAAAGGAAAGCAAAGCAAAACACAAAATAAGCGCCCCCCCGCCCCATATTCCCTGTCCCTTTCTTTCTCCACATTTCTCTCGGTTCCCGTATCTGTTGATCAAGTTGATCAAGTCCAGAGTAGGGAAGGTTTCTCTGCAAGATGTCTTTCATGCCTCTTGGTCTGGGTTCTTGACTATTCTGAAAGCACTTTCTGGATACATTGGGGTGCTTGGTCTTTGAAAATGGGGAGTTCTATTTGAGAACACATAACTTGTTTTCAGTCATCTTACCTGGCCCATGTAGAGCTATACTGGGTATGTTGAGGGATCTAGGCCTAATCTCAGTCCTATTTATTTATTTTTTATTTTTTTAAGGTTGTATTTATTCATTTGAGACAGAGAGAGAGAGAGAGAGCATGAGCAGGGGGAGAGGCAGAGGGAAATGGAGAAGCAGACTCCCTACTGAGCTGGGAGCCCGACGTGGTGCCCAGTTCCAGGACCTGGAGATCATGACCTGAGCTGAAGACAGACGCTTAACCATCTGAGCCACCCAGGTGTCCCTCAGTCCTATTTAGGGTTAAAGGTATGCACCCAGGCCCCTTTAGAGGGGTAATAGAAGGGAAGGCTGGGGTCACCAACCTGTTTGGGAAAAAAGACGTTGCTTGCTAGAAAGCCTGAATGAGGACTGGTTGTTGAAGCCACCTGAGAAACACCATGACCCTCTGACCGTGAACATCAGTTTATTACAGACCCTGTTAATAACCTGGAGATTAAATTATTTGTCTTCTTTGTAACTCCCATTATGCCTATCATGTATATTAGATTAAAGATGATAAGAAGCAGTAATGTATTTGAACTCCTTGGAAATACATTTGAAGGCATCATCATAACAAAACATGGCTACCGTCTTATAACGTGTGTTTGAGGGTCTGGTGGTGTAGATTATGACGACTATTGACACAGCCTAGAATAGCCAGGACTCCAAGTGGCTCTTTGCATGGCTATAATCAGATCTGCTAGTGAGACTAGAGTACTAGTGTCTTCTGAGTTGCTCTAAATAGGAAGACTATTTTAAAATGCTTGGGTAGCTGAGTCAGTTCCGTGTCTACCTTTGGCTCAGGTCATGATCCTGAGGTCCTGGGATCAAGCCCCACATCGGGCCCCCTGCTCAGCAGAAAGCCTGCTTCTCCCTCTGCCTCTGCTGTTCCCCCTGCTTGTTTTCTCTTTCTGTCAAATAAAAATAAATAAATAAAATTCTTCTTTAAAATACACAAATCCACTCTGGTCCATATCAAGATTGGGTTTAGTTTCAAATAAGAGGAAAATCTCTTTGTCTAACTACCTAGGCTAGAAAACTTGTCATCCTTGACATCTCATTTCCCCCCTGGCTTTCTATCTCAATCTTCTAGAGTTTACCTCCTTTGTAGACATGGCCGGTTACCTGCCACTATCCCATTTTCTTTTTGTTTGTTTTGTTTTGTTTTAAAGATTTTATTTATTTATTTGTTGGAGAGAGAGAGCACAAGCAGGGGGAGCAGCAGGCAGAGGGAGAAGGATGCTCCCCCTCGAGCAAGGGACCCAATGCGGGACTCGATCCCAGGATGCTGGGATCATGACCTGAGCTGAAGACAGACACCCAACGACAGAGCCGCCCAGGTGCCCCAGTTATCGCTTTCTAATGGTATTCCATTTCCTTATGTTCATTTCTTATCATTGTACTAGACTTGGTGCTCTTTGAAGGCTGGATGCATTTATGATTTGCTTCCATAGTGTCATAATACTTGGCAGAGTACCTTACGCTTAGGTTACCACATGTCTTGGTTTGTCTAAGACGATACAGGTTTACACCCTCTCTGATGTAAGTATTAACAGTGCCCCATTTCACACTCAAAATGTCCCTGTTAGAATGATAAATTACAGGGGCATCTGGCCGGCTTAGTCAGTGGAGCGTGTGACTCTTGATTTCAGGGTTGTGAATTTGAGCCCCATGTTGGGTGTAGAGAGTACTTAAAAGTAAAATCTTCAAAAAAGGGGGATGATAAATTCTATAGTCGCTCTGCTCATGTGACCTACATTTAGCGGATAATTGATGGATGTATACATGAATGAATGATAGAGGTTAGGTGGCCGTCCCCACAGAGAAGGTAACGGAACCTATAGAATTGGTAAGTTCATCCAAAGGGAGAGACTAGATGAGACAAGGGTCATGGACAGGACCTATGGGGAATGCTCACATTTAAGGGATAGATAGAGGAAATAGTCCACAGATCCAGCGTAGTGATTTCATGGAAGCGAGGGAGACCATTGTAGGAGGGAAGAACTGGTCAACATTGGTCAAAGCTGCAGCTAGGTCAGGTGGGGTGAATTCTAAGAAAAAGCCCATAGAATCTGCCAGTTATGAGGTCATTGCTGACTTTCAGGACAGCAGTTTCAATGGAGTATAATAGAGTGTGGAGTGGAAGCTGGGTTCCCGGGGGTTGGGGAGTGAACAGGTGCTGAACAAGGGGTCGGTGAGCCAGGGCTACATCTGTGAGAAGTTGAACCTGTGACAGGTGACAGTGAAAGGAAGAGAAGACATAGAATGGTGACTTGGGTCAAAGTCACAGGAGCCCTGAATGTGTTTATGGACCAGGAAAAATAGCTAATGGCACGATTTTTCTCAGGAGTGGAGAGGGGTTGGCATCAAGTGTCCCAAGGAGAGGACATAGCTGTGGCTCAATGGCTTTCTTGGGGACAGGAGGGTTGTGGGAGAATACAGGGAGAAGCACCATCCTCACTGTGTGGCTTGAAGAAAGACGGGGAACAAGGAAGCCTACATGGTCACGGTCTTTGCAGTGAAGTAGCCGGTGAGGTCATCGCGAGAGGAGGGACAGCTGGGGTAGGACCGGGGACTTGAGAGCAGTGGAAACAGTTTGGATTTCGAACAACTGTTTAAGAAATTCCCGAGGGAGTCAACAAGAGGCCTGCCAAGCCTTCGGTGCCAGTCCAGCTGAGGTCCGAATTCCCTTACCGAATGACATAGTTATTTCCACAGAATCCATAGAAAATGTATTTCTCAAGCTTATTATCCAAATGGTTTTTTTCCCCCCACCAGAAGAGAATAAAAGAAAACGTGCAGGCAATTTACAGTGTGGCAGAGAATTATAAGCACTTAGTTTTTCTCAAAAGATGGCAGCTGCTCAGTCGTCCAGAAGCCTTCTAGCACCCTCAGTGAAAATGGAGGCTTCGCTGAGGTTGTCAGTGGGTGGTTAAGAGCATGGGCCCAAAGCCGAGGATCTTCTATTTTCGAGCTACTCGGGGACCACCCTTGGGTTTCCATGTCCAGTTCAGAGTAAAGGCAAACACTGACATTTCCGTGAGACAGAGCCTAAAGTTGCAAATAGCCTCTGTGATAAAACCCGATTTAACCAGGCAAAACCTTTAAGCTTACAAGCGGCCTGTTAAATCTACCACAGACCAAATGTCAGACGTTGCCCTTTAAAGCCCAGGGAAATGGCCATAGTACCATGGCTTCAAATGAGAAAAGTTAAATCTCGCACGCCCACAGGTAATCTTTCCAAATGCCGTGTAATCACACACTCGTAATTATTGCAGTGTTCTTTAAAAGGAGGGTAACATTTGGAGACAACTGTTTGGCCAGAGTGTGAGGCGTGAGGCGTTCTGTTCTCGAACACAGCGTTTGCTTCCTTTGTTTCAGTGGGGAATCAGGCTGGCAGGGGTCCAGCGGCACAGCTGGCCGAGTGTATAAGCGAGTGGCTCCGATCCTTTTCATCCACCTCTCTAAGCAAAGTGCAGGATCCACACATATGCGCTTGATTAAGGGTATTTTCGTGTTCGCATTGCCAGACTCTTCCATTGACACATATCTCAGAGGTGAACGGTAGAACAGCATATAGTTCTTAGGACCGCTGCATGGAAGGCACCGTCAAGCGATTTCATTTATGTGCCTGTAAATTACTCACAGTTTCCCTCTTTTGTTTACTCAGCGAAAGGGTTGTTTATTAAGTACCACCTGCATTAAATTATTATGAGTATTCATTTCCTTTGGAAATAATTAGCTTGTTTACGCACCATTTTCTTGGACTTCATCAACTGTAACGTCTCAGGGGCATGCTGGAGAGAGAGGGGGAAGAAACACCATTGGAGAGTAACCTTTCTTCATCTCCAGGAGGAGGATGGCGCCCTCACTTTCTCCCGAACACAGTTCCCTTTCCTTATTCTGCCATGTAGTTCTGATTAGCAGTTGGATGGAGTGGAGTCTTCGGGCGTGGGCAAAGGAATCTCTCTTCTTCCCTGTAGAGCCCGGAAAACCAAGTTACTTCAGTAACAGTAATGATCATTGCTGTTATTACTAAGGGCTTACTAAGTGCCATTACTCTGCTGATGGGGATGTGAAATTTTCTTTTTGTTATTTTGTTTGATTTTTCACGGCAGCCATATTGTGTGACGAGGAAGTTTTGTTTGTTTTTTTCTTTTCTTCTTAATGGGAAACCTCATGATCACAGAGGTTCAGTAGTTTCCCGTACCATCATACAGCCTGGAAATAAGTGGGAAAGCCAGGAATCCGAATCCAGGTCTTCTGACAGCTGATATTCTCAGTGGTCAGTTGGGGGGACTCATTCTAAAGTTTTGGCCTCTCCTTCTACCTCATGGAAGGTTACTGAGCAAGAGCATATACCTCTCTCTACAGGGATGACTCATTTTTCCTGCCCATGGCTAGCTATCTTCATTTTGTGCATTTCTTTTTTTTTTAAGATTGTATTTATTTATTTGACAGAGAGAGGGATCACAAGTAGGCAGAGAGGCTGGCAGAGAGCGCGTGGGAAGCAAGTTCCCTGCTGAGCAGAGAGCCCGGTGCGGGGCTCAATTTCAGGACCCTGAGATCATGACCTGAGCCAAAGGCAGACGCTTAAAAGACTGAGCCACCCAGGCGCCCCATTTTTGCACATTTCTTAATTCACTTAACAGATTTGCTTTTCCTTCACTGTTACTTGCTTGTCTCTGAGTTCGTGTGGAGGTATAAAAGGACAAGCTTAGAGTCAAAAAATATCGAGGCAATTTACACAAATTGCTATGAAGTTCCAGACGAGCTGTGATTTAAACCAGCTAGTAATTACAGACTTAGAGATGTCCTGGGCCCAATCACAGCCACTGAAACATAACTTCCTACCACATAAGCCTGATCAGAGATAATTAGAGGAGAGCACAGGTGGCAAGTCTGTCCCCCCGGGAGAAGAATTAGAGCTTGTTTCCACTGTACAGTACCCAGAAAAATTACATGTTGTCGTTCTCTGGGCCAGACTCACAGGGCCTCCAAGTTCTCTTCTCTAACCTCTAGCTGCTGCTTGTTCCCACCTTATTTTAGAATTTTTGTGTTGCCATTATCTATGCAGCGGAGGGCAATGGTCCACAGTGGGTTAGGGTAAAGACTGGAGGAGGTGTGTGATGCATCCCCGATAAGCTTGCTGTGTATTCCCAGCAGCTGACTTAGTGCCTCCAGAATGTTGTGGGTTGTGTCTGGACCCCTGGCCACATTGATACAGAAAGCCGTATTGACATGATTGCTCATGCTGAAATATATTTACCCATGCAGTTTACGCTTTCAGATCTCTGTGGCCATCTTGTAGCTCCAAATTCTAGTACTAGGTTTCCAATGGAATGGAGACCAAATAAGTAGTCCCATCCAAGAAAAAAAAAAAACTTGGCTGAAGGCATGAATTCTAATACCAATCCATGATCTCTCTATACCTATATGTGATTGGCGTGCGTAGACTGTGAAGGGAGGCAAGACCAAGAAGAACAAGCCAGTATGGTTTCTGGAATCACATTATTACTTACAACTTGTAGAAAATTAACAAACGTGGGAACAAGTCATATAAACAAAGGGCAGCCTTGGAAAAAAACTCTCCATGGAAACACGTCTTTATAATTCTGAAGCATACATCTGGTCCTTAACTATTGAAACACAGAATACATGTTTCTCTTCCTTCTGATTTCCCATTCACCCACTAATTATTGTTTCATTTTCCTCCATTGTAATGCATTAGATGAAAAGAGTAACCATATTTCAATCCTATCGCTTGCTACCTACCTTCTGCTAATTTATAGTGACATAAAGCCAGGCAAAATGCGAAGACTAAAAGGGCCACTTCAAGTCTAATAACCACAATTACTTTGAAACTGAAGAGTGTCTGAATTTACATCCTCACAAATTCTGAGACAACACAAATATTGCAGCTAAGTGTATGCAACTTAATTATAATTCAGTGTTCATAATCAAAAGAAACATTAGGAGTCCAATTCAAGTGTTTGTTCCTGTAAACATAATAGAGAATACAAACATATGTGCTTGGAAATGAATATGGGAGGAAAATATATTCTTCCTTTCATTGATTTATGTGCTAGAGTGAAGAACTGCTGTTTGATATATGTACACTAATTATATTTATTTTATAAAAAGCCATGTTTACCTAGAAAATGTAATTTAGTCCTGAGTCTATTTCTAGATGAAGTCGCTATTTAATTGTTGAAAAGATTGACTAAACATTGGGTTTAAATAATATTTACAAAAATCCCATCTGTAACATAATTTGGCTATGCTTTTCATGCATTATATTCCCTGAGATACAGTCCTTTTCCTACTTCACATATTTTTACAAGTTTTATGATTGGAATATTAAAATATGTGCAGAAGAAAACAATTCAAAGCAGGATTTCAGAGTTATTTGCTTACCAAGTTTATTATGGCTGTATTCACAATAGGCAAGAGGCAGAAGCAACCCAGTGTCCATGGATTGATGAATGGATAAAGAAAATGTGGTATATAGGGACCCCCATGGAGACATCTGCCTTTGGCTCAGGTCAGGATCCCAGGGTCATGGGATCAAGACCCGCATTGGGCTCCCTACTCAATGGGAAGCCTGCTTCTCCCTCTACCACTCCCCCCACTTGTGTTCCCTCTCTTGCTATCTTTCTCTCTGTCAAATAAATAAAATCTTAAAAAAAGAAAGTGTGGTGTATACACATAGTGGGATATTCAGCTTTCAAAAAGGAGGAAATTATGTCACAAGGTACATTGATGAACCTTGAGAACATTATGGTTAGTAAAATAACCCAGTCACAAAAAACCAAGTACTATATGATTTCTCTCACATGAGATATCTTAAGTGGTCCAACTCACAACTGACTGAGTCACCCAGGCACTCCTCCTACTGTCTATTTCTATGAGTTGGACCACTTAAGATATCTCATGACCCTGGGATCATGACCTGAGCCAAAGGCAGATGCTTAACAACTGAGCCACCCAGGCTCCATCATGATCCCACAGTTCTGGGTTCGAGTCTCCATGGGGGTCCTTGCTTGGCAAGAAGCCTGCTTCTCCCTCTGCCTGCAGCTCCCCCTGCTGGTGCTCCCCCCCTCTCTCTGACAAATAAAATCTTAAAAAAAAAAAAAAAAGAGAGAGAGAGAGAGAAGGAGATAGTAGGATGATGGTTGCCAGGACTAAGAGGAAGGGAAAATGGGTAGAGCTTCAGTTTTGCAAGAAGAGAAAGTTCCAGAGCTCTGTTACACAACAATGTGAATAGACTTAACATAACTGAACAGTGCTGCTTCAAAGTGGTTACAGTGGGAAATTTTATATTGTATGTTTTTTAACACAGTTTAAGAAAAATGCAAATATGGTGAAGTACTACTGGAGTGGGGTGGGCCTGTAATCCAATATGACTGGTGTCCTTTATAAGATGCTGGCCCTATGAAGACACAGTCACATGAAAGGAAATGCTATCTGATGACTGAGAGACTGGAGTTAAGGCAGCTGGAAACCAAGGAGTACCAGATTCCCACCAGGCAACCACCAGAAGCTAGGAAGAGGCAGGAAAGGATCCCCCTCCAGTTTTCAGAAGGAGCATGGTCCTGCCAACCCCTTTATTTTCAGACTTTGAGGTTCCACAACTCTGAGAGAATACATTTCTTTCTTCCCCAGCTTTTATTTATTTATTTGACACACAGAAAGAGACAGCAAGAGAGGGAACACAAGCAGGGGGAGTGGGAGAGGAAGAAGCATGGGGCTTGATCCCAGGACCCTGGGATCATGACCTGAGCCGAAGGTAGACACTTAACTGACTGAGCCACCCAGGCGCCCCTGAGAGAATACATTTCTATTGTGTCAAGGCACCCAGTTAATGGTACTTTAACTGTACCTAAGATTTCCTAAGGCTGTGGTAGCCTTAGGAAATCAATATGGGATGATGTCTTTTTCGTTTACTGCTGTATGCTTAGCACCCTGTCCAGTGCCTAGCATGTGGTTGGTGTGCAATCAATATTTGTTGAATGAAAATAGCTCAAACTATACAGGAGTAGGCAGAATAACAGTGGTGTACTGATGACTGTTTTAACATCCAATTCTGGGTCGGGGAGCTGATCTGTAGCGTGTGCTGATTTCCCAGATGACATACCCACACTGTGGTCAACTGCAAGCTCCCAGGTTGATGTGAAAAATGCCCAGAAGATCAATGGTGGGCTTTCATGAGCAGGTACTGACCAGATTCAGTACACCACTGCTTGTGTAGTGTGCCCCTGTGTACCCATCACCCAGCTTCAACAATGATCAGTTCCTGGCCAGCCTTGTTTCATCTCTCCGCTTACTATTTTTCACCACCTATATTATTTTGAGGCAAATAATATTTTGAGGAATTAGATTTGATGAAAGAAGTTTCACTGGTAATATTTTAATGTGTATCTCTAAAAGAAAAGGACAGTTAAAATAACCACCATACTTTTGTTAACGCCTGAAAAGTTGGTTTCTTACTGTAATCGAGTATCAGATCTATGTTCATACTTCCAGTTGCATCCTAGGTTGACCTTTTTTCCCCCCATTGCTTGTTTGACTCATGAATCAAAAAAGACCACACATTATGATTATTTCCTAGGGGTCTTAATTCTTTTCATCTATAGATTCCCTTTCCATCTCTTAATTTATTGCAATTTATTTGTTAAAGAAAGTAGTTCCTTTCTCCTGAAGAGTTCCCTACTGTGTGATCATATAGATTTTCTATGAGAAAGCCCAGAAGGTCTGGTTGTCTCTTTGAGAATGTTAGTCAGCTGGGGAACCTGGGTGCCTTAGTCGTTAAGGTCCAACTCTTTTTTTTTTTTTAAGAGTTTTATTTATTTATTTGACGAGAGAGATCACAAGTAGGCAGAGAGGCAAGCAGAGAGAGAGAGAGGAGGAAGCAGGCTCCCTGCTGAGCAGAGAGCCTGATGTGGGACTCGATCCCAGGACCCTGAGATCATGACCTGAGCCGAAGGCAGCGGCTTAACCCACTGAGCCACCCAGGCGCCCAAGGTCCAACTCTTGATTTCAGCTCAGATCATGATTTCTGTCATGAAATCAAGCCCCATATCGGGCTCACACTGGGCATGGAGCCTACTTAAGATTCTCTCTCTCCTTCCCTGCCCGCCCTCACCCCCTCCCACTCTCTCTCTTCTCCGCTCCCCCTCCTGCTCTCTCTCTTAAAAAAATGTTGGTCACCCACCATTGATCAGTGCCTTGATATATTAACTCATTAAAGTCTGCAAAATGGTGATGTTCTAATTCTAACTAAATGAAGAAATCATTTATTAGCTGGAATACTTCTAGAAAGAGTATGACTTCCTCGTATCTATTTGGTTACCCTGAGGACCAATATGTGTAGGAAAAGCAGGAAAAATATTTGAGTTCTTCACCTTATTTATCATCTTTCAAAACAATGAATTGGTTTATTAGCATCCTTCAATAGTCACCATTTTTTTCCTTTATCCAAATTATGAACTAATGGATGGATCACTAATGTCATGGATTTCAGTACACTGAAGCTAATCTTTTCACTGATACTTTAATTGTTCCGTCTCTGAACATTGGGACCTTCCAATCTGGCATCTTGAGTCCTTTAGACACAGTCCTAGTGGTTTCAGATAGCTTCCATTCTGGCTAGTATGGTAAGATGTTCCGTTCTCAATTAAAATTCAGGACAGTGGGTTAATGTCTTCTATCTTATGTCTTTTTACTTTCCTTATTGTTTTACAACATGCTGAAGTTTGAAAGTTTTTATGTAATTAGATTTATCTTCTTTTTAAAAAAATTTATTTTTAAATTATTTTCACCATAACAGTATTCATTATTTTTGCACCACACCCAGGGCTTCATGCAATCCATGCCCTCTATAATACCCACCACCGGGTACCCTGACCTCCCACCGCCCCCACCCCTTCAAAGCCCTCAAATTGTTTTTCAGAGTCCATAGTCTCTCATGGTTCACCTCCCCTTCCAATTTCCCCAAACTCCCTTCTCCTCTCTAACTCCCCATGTCCTCCATGCTATTTGTTATGCTCCATAAATAAGTGAAACCATATGATAGTTGACTCTCTCTGCTTG
Source organism: Neogale vison (assembly GCF_020171115.1). Classification (NCBI taxonomy): domain Eukaryota; kingdom Metazoa; phylum Chordata; class Mammalia; order Carnivora; family Mustelidae; genus Neogale; species Neogale vison. Next base: position 31,092,367 of record NC_058105.1, read on the forward strand.
ACTTATTTCACTCAGCACAATTTCTTCCAGTCCTGTCCATGTTGCTACAAAAGTTGGGTATTCATCCTTTCTGATGGAGGCATAATACTCCATAGTGTATATGGATCACATCTTCCTTATCCATTCATCCATTGAAGGTCATCTTGGTTCTTTCCACAGTTTGGTGACCGTGGCCATTGCTGCTATAAACATTGGGGTACAGATGGCCCTTCTTTTCACGACATCTGTATCTTTGGGGTAAATACCCAGTAGTGCAATTGCAGGGTCATAGGGAAGTTCTATTTTTAATTTCTTGAGGAATCTCCATACTGTTCTCCAAAGAGGCTGCACCAACTTGCATTCCCACCAACAGTGTAAGAGGGTTCCCCTTTCTCCACATCCCCTCCAACACACGTTGTTTCCTGTCTTGCTAATTTTGGCCATTCTAACTGGTGTAAGGTGATATCTCAATGTGGTTTTAATTTGAATCTCCCTGAGGGCTAGTGATGATGAACATTTTTTCATGTTTTCATGATAGCCATTTGTATGTCTTCATTGGAGAAGTGTCTGTTCATATCTTCTGCCCATTTTTTGATATGATTGTCTGTTTTCTGTGCGTTGAGTTTGAGGAGTTCTTTATAGATCCTGGATATCTTCTCTTTTTGTTTTCAGACTTCAAGTTGTAATTAGATTTCCTAACTCTAAGGTTATGGAGGAATATATCCATATTTTCTTTTTAAAGATTTTATTTATTTATTTGATGGAGAGAGAGAGAGAGAGACAACATAAGCAGGGGGAGTGGCAGAGGGAGAAGGAGACTCCCCACTGAGCAGGGAGCCCAATGTGGGCCTTGATCTGAGGACCCTGGGATCATTACCTGAGCGAAGGGCAGAGGCTTTAACCCACTGAGCCACCCAGGTGCCCCATTCTTTAATTTTTTATTATTTATTTATTTTAAGTAGACTCCACAGCCATCATGGAACCCAGTGTGGGGCTTGAACTCACGACCCCGAGATCAAGACCTGAGCTGATATCAAGAGTCAGATGCTTAACTGACTGAGCCACCTAGACACCCCTAAAGATTTTATTTTTAAGTAATGTCTACACCCAGCATGGGGCTCGAACTCACAGCCATGAGATCAAGATTTGCGTGTTATATCAACTGAGCCAGGCAGGTGCCCAGAAAGAGTTCATTTGTACACTGAATTTGTACACTGAAATATCTGATCCATTTAGAATGTATCCTGGTTTGTGGTATGAGGAATGGATCCAATTTTATCTTCCGTTTGGAAGACTGAAAGGCTAGGTGGCATATCGGAATGAACTATGGTTGGGGATGTGAGTCAACAGAATTACTGTTACATTTCATTCAAAGAAGACACAATTAGACCTACCGCCCCTGTACCATCTGTTATACCACTGGTATTTACGCACTGTTCTTCCCCCTGATGACAGGAAGAACTACTCAACAGGAAGACTGTGGTCTAGTCATTTCTCGAGGTCAAACTGAGTGTATATGAATAAGGCAGGGAATGTTGACCCAAAGATGCTCTTAGTTTATCTTATTTGGAATTAGGATGTTGGTAGCACTTTTATAGTGTGGTAATACATTGAGATCTGCTTTCTCGGATACTGATTAATCGTTATCTGTTGATTTGAAACTCTATTGGAAAACTAAAAGTATTTTATTTTATTCTTTTTAAGATTTTGTTTGTTTGTTTGAGAGAGATAGCAACAGAGAGCATGAGTGGGAAGGAGAGGGAGAAGCAGACTTCCCACTGAGCAGGGAGCCTGATGCTGACTTGATCCCAGAAACCCAGGATCATGACCTGAGCTGAAGGCAGACGCTTAACCGCCTGAGCCACCCAGGTGACCCAGGAAACTAAAACTATTTTTACAGGATAATTGGTAATAAGCAGAATAATACTGACAGAAATAGGAGCAGCAATATTTGATGGAAAAGAAAGGCAGGAAAAGTTCTGGAGAAGGGAGTCATGGGGCACATAGCTTTGCCCTGGGTGGTTCCAGGTTCTTCTAACATTTTGATCAGAATCATTGTTCATGCTAAAACAGTAAAAAATATTAACCAAAAAAAGTTGGTCCCATCATCCAGCAGTGTCTTTCATAAAATGTACATCGTGTTCCTTGATTTTCACCACCTTGGTCCCCACCTTTCTGTTATATAAAGCCTACCAACCTTCCCACTCACTTCCACACCAGTATTGTGTTTGAGGTGCTTACAAGAGAAGTCCATCTTGAAATTACTTCCAGTCAGCTTAGGTCAAGGAATAACTGAATATATTTGAGAGACCATCACTGTAATGAGAAACATATACTCCTTTGGGTCAGATGACTTTTATTGAGAGATAGTATTAAGAAAACAGTCACATAAAGAAATTCTCCATTTTTCAGAGTATAATGTGTCAAAAATGATTGTACTACTCATTATCTTTTAACTAATAACTATTAAGAAAAATGCCATACAGGGGTGCCTGGGTGGCTCAGTTGTTAGGCATCTGCCTTTGGGTCAGGTCATGATCCCAGGGTCCTAGAATCGAGCCCTGCATCAGGCTCCCTGCTCAGTAGAGAGCCTGCTTCTCTCTCTGCCTATGCCTGCCGTGCTGTCTACTTGTGCTCTCCCTCTCTATCTCCCTGTTGAATAAATAAATAAAATTTTTTAAAAAAGTAAAAAGAAAAATACCATCTAGAATTTAGTACCAGGAAAAAATTTGTTTCTGTGTAAGAAGTGGAGGTGTTGAGACAGCAGGAGCTATAGATGGGATTTTTTGGCTTGGCTTGGCTAGTCTCGGTTCTCAGGATACTCAGAAGTAAACTGAATGCTCAACTGTGATAATTATTTCATCCCTAGTTCCTGAAAAATTCTCTTTTCCTATCTCTATTAGAGTTTTTAAAAATAAAATATATTTACTTATTTACATTTTTAGTAATCTCTGCACCCAATATGGGGCTCAAACTCGTGACCCTGTGATCAAGAATCACATGCTTAAGGCGCCTGGGTGGCTTAGTCAGTTAAACGTCTGCCTTTGGCTCAGGTCATGATCTCAGGGTCCTGGGATCCAGCCCCGCATTGGGCTTCCTGCTCGGCAGGAAGCCTGCTTCTCCCTCTGCCTCTGCTGCTCCCCCTGCTCAGTGCTCTCTCTCTCTCAAATAAATAAATATACAAATCTTAAAAAAAAAAAAAAGAACCACATGCTCTTCTGAGTAAGCCAGACAACCCACAGGAGGATATTTTTATCTTTACTTATTTCTTATCGTCCTTTAAGTCCAAAATGGAGAAAGAGCTTTTCCTCTTTTTTTTTTTTTCTTGTTGCATCTTGAAACTTGGACCCTTTCACTCTCAAATCATCTTCAGTTGTGGCACATTTGTCTGATGCCAGAAGGAGATGCAAGGATCTTTTGAGAGCGGGGAGTGTTGCTCTAAGCCGCTGGGAAGCTCGCAGTAAGGGTGGGTAGGAGCGGACCAACGGGTGGAGAACGAAAGGCTTTAGGCGGTGTGTGCAGCAGAGTGATCGAGGTATTGGGGCTGGGTCAGAACTAGTCAGTGAAGCAAGCTAGTAAAGTAAAAAAGGAGAACAAATAGTCACCCAGAGTGCTCTCACTTTCAGCATTCCACTCCGAAGCAACCTGCTTCTAAGTTAAGCTTCCTGTGGCTCTCCTCTCCTTGCCAGAATAGGAGTCATTCCTGCTTTGACATTGCTTCGCCTCTCAGTGCGTACTGCTTTTCTGGCACCCACCACCTCCTACTGGATCGGTGAGCAGTTGTCCTTCCCTCCCTGATGGCAGTTTGTTCACCTTGATCACCCAGAGTCTGGCTCCATTCCTGGACTGTGGAGTCATTAGCTGCGGAATAATGAACGTCCTGGTGAATGATAGCGCAGACGGGGTCCCCATTGCCTGGTCAGTGCTGACTGGTTTGTCACACTAATGGGCCTGACTGTTGGCCTGTAAAAGAGGTGGATGCCCTGAAACCACACTTTCTACCATTTCAGTTGTCCCAGAATTCGAGTCCCAGTAGGTCTCATGATCTTTGCAACTTTGCACAGAATGGAACAACCTTGGGGTGGCTGAAGACCTAGATTGTTGCTTTGGAAGCTGTCCTCCTGAGCCCGGGTAGACATTAGGCCTTGGGGAAGGAATATTTTTTCCTAGGCCACTGTCACACTTAGTAATTGGTGTGCCAAGGAAAGACTGAAACACCTCTCCTTTCGATCTCTAAGTGGACTTCACTTTAGACAGGGTGACAGCTTTTGTTTTGATTACACTTTGCCAAGATCTCTATTCAGCGAAAGCCACCTGTCCTGCAAAAGCCCGTTTTTTTCCTTACAGTGGGACAAGTAATTCGGTCTTTCTGATTGTCATTCCCCAATTTTGCCACAATTCTGGCTCTCTCGGTGTGGCCAAGGGATTTCTTGCTGAAGTCCCAAATGAATGTCTCCTCACATTGACATTCGTTCCCAGAGTCCCTGTTGCAGGAGCAATAAGGATTTTGTATTTGTCATACTATTTCTGAAGATCTCCACAGCCCCCATTTCCTTGTACGGGGCTAGTCATGTGCACCCATGTGAAGTTGACTAGCTTGTGAATGGTCCTCACCTCCCTTCTACCAAAGCTTCACGCCTGTAGGCCCTCAGGTAGTCAGACTGCCTCTTTCTTCTGTATCAACACATTTTGCAGAAAATAACCTTATATAGGTCATTTCTTATTTGCATGAGGGCATCAATGTCATCTTTTTATAGGATTATTATCATATTAAGTCTTTTTTTAAAAAGATTTTATTCATTCACTTGACAGAGAGAGAAAAAGAGGCAGGCAGAGGGAGAGGGAGAAGCAGGCTCCCCGCTGAGCAGGGATTCCTGACGCGGGGCTCGATCCCAGGACCCAGAGATCATGACCTGAGCTGAAGGCAGATGCTCAACTAACTGAACCACCCAGGTGCCCCCATATTAAGTCTTCTATCCATTTGCTGAATAAATGGCTTTCTGCCAACTGCCTTTTCTTTTTTTCCCCTCAAATTCAGCCATCATGAAATAATTAGTGGAGAGATGAGAAAGGTAAGCAGCCATTCTCCTGGTACCTGCCATGTCAGGCCATTACATATTCCATCCACATGTCCTGTTAAATAGAAAATCTAGAAATAGGAGGCCAGATTTCCTGAACCTCAGTGTAATGGCTTATATACCTCAAAAACTTGCTTAAAAACACAGCATTTAGGGGCTAAAGATAATGTTCTCTAGCAGAGCATTGCCTGCCCCCTCAGGAATGTCCTCATGATTTAATTGATCACTGCAAGCTGGATATTGGTCCAAGACGAGCGAATGCTGCTGTGTCATTGAAGAGGGCGTGACTGCCTGAAATATGCGTCCTGAAATATGAAGTTGGGGCAATGGGCTCATGAGTCCATGAGTCAAGGGACGTGTGCGGCTTCTAGAAGCTGGAAAGGGCTCCCTGGAACTTCCAGAAATTTAGCCCTTGCTAACACTTCAAGTTTAGGACTTCTGACTTTCAGAACTGTAAGATAATAAACATGTTGTTTTAAGCCACCCAGTTTGTCATGATTTTTTACGGCAACCACAGGAAATGAATGCTTGATTACTAGGTCTTGCTGTCTTGTATACCTACAAAAGGAGAGCTGATGGAATTACAGTGCTATGCTAAGGAAAAAACAGGAAAATGTGGCCATTTGGTAGGTACACACTTAAACTGTGTGTGTGTGTGTGCGTGTGTGTGTGTATGTGTATGTACACATATGTAAAATTCAGACCTGTCAGTTGCAGATACGTAGTTTTGCTTTTCACCTCGAAATCGGATCAGATCTTAGATCATCTTTAGAAACCATGAGAGGGATAAAAATACACATTTACTGTTCACCTAACTCAGAACAGAGGCTCTAAAAATATAGTTACTGTGGTATCTGGTATCCCTCCACTAGATGTCAGGAGAGGCAACATCAAGGCTCCTACTGGCTGCGTCCGTCTTTTCCTGGGGTAGCATTCCTGATGAAACAAGAGCAAAACCTGCAGAAAGGACATCATAATTGACATGTAAAATGCAGACAGGATATAATAAATATGCTCCATTTGGGGGGAATAAGTACAAAAGTACATATTCATAGTCTGAGTCCTCATTAGGCCAAATGAAATACTGCCAATTCTTTCAAACGGTTTATGGTGGCCCATTGAGGGTATGTGGGGCATTTCCCAGTGGCTTGAGGCTTAATCTGTACTTTTTGCTCTTTTAAACCACACTTCACCTAGAAAGCTTCTTAGCAGCCTAGCGCAAGGGAATTTTATTAATTGGTTTTGTGTAAGTTAGATAATTTTTGTGGCTCTTCTTAATACCTGTTTCTAGCTGCCTTAGGCTTCATGTGAAAGAAGCCTTTGTGTCTTCAGTGATATTTAATTTGCTTATTTAGAAGCTTTAAAGCACTTGCCCTAGATCCTACCTGCTTTCTGTTTTCAGACAGACTGGCTTCCTTCCGATAGACTGCCGCTCTCCCTTTAAGTTCCACTTCTTTTGGTTTGCTCCTGGGTCAGACTGGGTGGATCTGGCAGGAGAGAACAGAAGGGTCAGACTCTATTAAGGATCATAGCAAAGGTTAAAGGCAGTGGTGGTGTGACATGACTCATGTGCATGGCATTGGAGTCAAGAGAGCAAAAACAAAAACAACTGAAAAAGTAAAGTAAATTGAATTTTGCGTGTGTGTGTGTGTGTGTGTGTGTGTGTACGCGTGCGCCAGCCATTGGGTTGATTCCCCAGGGGAAAAAAGAAAAATCACAGATTTTTCCATGGCGTGTCCGACCACAAATCACTGAAGAACTGCCCTTTGATTATAGAATCGGCCTGGAGCAGTGAATTGGGTCAGAGCTCCTAAAGCAGGTTATGTCAATACCAAATACAGTGGGAAGTTGTGGCCTCTTTAATTCCTCTTATTACATCTCAGGGTCATTCGTGTCACGTGGTCTCTGATAAGACACTCTCAGATCATCTTTGTTTAACTTTAAGTCATCTATAGCTTAACATTCTCTTTTTAATATTCCGAGGACTCACTGACCCCGCCTTCCATCTGCAGGCTTAAGCTTTATATGCCAATAAGGTAAGCAACCTAGATGAAATGGATGCATTCCTGGAAAACTATAAACTTCCAAAACTGAATCAGGAAGAAACTGACAACCTGAATAGACCAATATCTAGTAACGGGATTGAAGCACTGATCAAAAACCTCCCAAAAAACAAGGAAGAGCCGAGGACCTGATGGATTCCCTGGGGAATTCTACCAAACATTCAAAGAAGAAATAATACCTATTCTGAAGCTGTTTCAAAAAATAGAAACAGAAGGAAAACTTCCAGACTCTTTTTATGAAGCCAGTATGCCAGTATTGCCATGACCGGGGCCAAAATCACGTGTCAGCTCTTCAACTGACCTGATCCCTAAACCAGACAAAGACCCCACCAAAAAGGAGAATTTCAAACCAATATCCCTGATGAATATGGATGCTAAGATTCTCAACAAGATCCTAGCTAATAGGATCCAAAAGCACATTAAAAAGATTATCCACCATGACCAGGTGGGATTCATTCCTGGGCTACAAGGATGGTTCAACATTCGCAAATCAATCAATGTGATAGAACAAATTAATAAGAGAAGAGAGAAGAACCGCATGGTCCTCTCAATTGATGCAGAAAAAGCATTTGACAAAATCCAGCATCCGTTCCTGATTAAAACGCTTCAAAGTATAGGGATAGAGGGAACATTCCTGAACTTCATAAAATCTATCTATGAAAGACCCACAGCAAATATCATCCTCAATGGGAAAAAGCTTGCATCCTTCCCGTTGAGATCAGGAACAAGACAAGGATGCCCACTCTCACCACTCTTGTTCAACATAGTATTAGAAGTCCTAGCAACAGCAATCAGACAATGAAGAGAAATAAAAGGTATTCAAATTGACAAAGAAGTCAAACTCTCTCTCTTCACAGATGACATGATACTTTATATGGAAAACCCAAAGATCCCACCCCCAAAGTACTGGAACTCATACAGCAATCCAGTAATGTGGTAGGATACAAAATCAAAGCACAGAAATCAGTTGCTTTCTTATACACTAACAATGAAAATACAGAAAGGGAAATTTAGAGAATCGATTCCATTTACTATAGCACCAAGAACCATAAGATACCTGGGAATAAACCTAACCAAAGAGGTAAGGGATCTGTACTCAAAGAACTACAGAACACTTGTGAAAGAAATTGAAGAAGACACAAAAAGATGGAAGAACATTCCATGCTCATGGATCGAAAAAATAAACATTGTTAAAATGTCTATACTGCCTAGAGCCTTCTATGCTTTCAGTGCCATCCTGATCAAAATTCCACCGGCATTTTTCAAAGAGCTGGAACAAACAATCCCTAAATTTGTGTGGAACTAGAAGAGACCTCGAATTGCTAAGGAAATGTTGGAAAAGAAAGACAAAACTGGGGGCATCACGTTGCCTGATTTTAAGCTTTACTACAAATCTGTGATCAGCTGGCTTAAGCTTTCATACTTTCATCCTTGTTGAGACATGGGCTTTTTGAGATATTATTCTCCCCTATGTACTTTTTTTAGTGATCTTTTAACTTCTATCTATTTTTCCCCCTTAAAGATTTATTTATTTATTTTAGAGGGAGAGGATGCACAGAGGGAGAGGGAAGGAGAGAGAATCCCAAGCAGGCTCCCTGCAGAGTGTGGAGCCCGACTCAGGGTCCAATGCCATGACCGGGCCAAAATCAAGAGTCAGCTGTTCAACCGACCGAGACATCCAGATGCCTCTAACCTCTATCCATTTTAACATAATTTCAGAATCAGTAATATCTACACTTAGTGCAAAACCTAAGCAGTAAAAAATAAGTAAAAAAGTTTAAAAAAATTTTAAAAACTCAAAAAGTGAAAAGTTTTCTTCCCATCCTAATCCCAGGCATTCAGTTCCCTTCCCCCCAGAAATAACTAATATTAATTTCTTGCTTATTCTCCAAATGTATTCTAAACATTTATACAATGCAAGCAATAATATGCTTTATATGCTCTTCTACACCCAATGTTATCATTTAATATTATTTTGGAAGTAGTTCGTATTGTATGCATAGAAATGCTTGATTGATCAATAATTTGTTGACAGACATCTAGATGGTTTCCAATCTTTGGCTATTATAGACATCGTTATAATATATATTTTTATAAAGTCTTTTTACACATGTGGGAGTATATCTAAAGCATAAATCCCCAGATAGGGTATTACTGGGTTAAAAGGTAGGTACATTTTTAGTTCTGACAGAAATTGCCAAATTGTCTCCATTGAGATGAAAAGAGTTATTAATCCCATCAGGAATGTATGGGATTGCCTATTTCCTTACCGTCTTGTAACAGAATGTATTATCCTAACCCTTTATCTTTCTTTATCTTGGGTATGTTATAGATCTATATATTGTAAAGATTTTATTTTATTTTTTTCCATTTTATTTTATTTTATTTCTTTTCATTGTTCCAGCGTTCATTGTTTATGCACCACACCCAGTGCTCCATGCAATACGTGCCCTCCATAATACCCACCACCTGGCTCCCACCCTCCTCTCCTCTAAAACCCTCAGTTTGTTTCTCAGAGTCCACGGTCTCTCATGGTTTGTCTCCTCCTCCGATTTCCCCCAACTCACTTCTCCTCTCCTTCTCCCAATGTCCTCTGTGTTATTCCTTATGCTCCACAAGTAAGTGAAACCATATGATAATTGACTCTGTCTGCTTGACTTACTTCACTCCGCATAATCTCCTCCAGTCCCGTCCATGTTGCTACAAAAGTTGGGTATTCATCCTTTCTGATGGAGGCATAATACTGCATAGTGTATATGGACCACGTCTTCCTTATCCATTTGTCCGTTGAAGGGCATCTTGGTTCTTTCCACAGTTTGGTGACGTGGCCATTGCTGCTATGAACATTGGGGTACAGATGGCCCTTCTTTTCACTACATCTGCATCTTTGGGGTAAATACCCAGGAGTGCAATTGCAGTGTCATAGGGTTTTTAAGTAATCTCTACACCTAACATGGGGCCCGAACCTACAACCCCAAGAACAAGAGTTGTGTGCTCCCCTGACTGAGCCAGCCAGGTGTCCCCATAGATCTGTATGTTCTAGATTTAGCTTGCATTTCCCTTATGAGTAAAAATGAACATATTACATACGTTTTAAGAGAAATTTGTGTTACCTTTTTTGTGAATTATCTATATGTATCCATCGACCAATTTTTAACTGGGTTGTTGATCTTGGTTTTATTGATTTGTAGGAGTACTTCACATATTAAGAAAAGTAGTCTTTTGTCTTTGTTGTATATTGCTGTTTTTTTCCAGTTTGTCTTAATTTCCTGATGTGTGTGTGTGCACGCGTGCGTGACACAGTAACTTTAGATTATATCGTCAAATTAACCAGTCTTTGCTTTTATGGGTTCTGGTTTATATGGCATGTTAGGTCTTACCCCTCCCTGGGATTATTAAAAATTTGGGGCACCTGGGTGGCTCAGTGGGTTAAAGCCTCTGCCTTCGACTCAGGTCACGAACCCAGGGTCCTGAGATTGAGGCCCGCATCGGGTTCTTTGCTCAGCAGGGAGCTTGCTTCCCCCTCTCTCTCTGCCTACCTCTCTGCCTACTTGTGATCTCTCTCTCTCTCTCTCTGTCAGTTAATAAATAAAATCTTAAAAAAATTTTACCCATATTTTCCTCTAGTATTTCTATGGTCTGCCATTTCAGATTTAAATATTTAATTCAAAAATAATAAAAATATTTAATTCATTTGGTATAAGGAATTGTGTGGTGATTTAATTTCCCAAATATACTTTTTAACTTCTTCATAAAGTATAACTTTATACTTTTTAACTGCCCCCGGTTATGTAAGTGATAGCTGCTCATTTTAAAAACCTTAGAGATACAGAAGAGCAGAAAGAAAGAAAAATCACCTATTATTCCATTATTTAGAGGTATCTACTGTTAATATATTTTCTTTCCCTTTTTTATGTATTTATAGAAACATAGCTTCTTTTCTTATAAAAGTCAGGATCATATTATATATACAGTTCTATATCCTGTTTTTTTCTTTCTTTTTTAAAAAAAGATTTTATTTATTTATTTGAGAGAAAGAGGGAGCGAGAACGTATGGGAAAGGGGAAGAAGAAGATGCAGACTCCCACTGAGCAGGGAGCCCTATGGGGGGTTTGATCCCAGCACCCTTCACCGCCCGAGTGACCCAGGCGCCACTGTATCCTGCTTTTCTTCAACTTAATATTATATCATGAGAAAATTTCCCATATCAAATGTGCTTATTCTTGAAATCTGAGTGCTTTTTTTGTCTGAGTCTGTCCCATCTGCATCTATTTTGAGGCTTAGTTTAAGAGCTCTGAAGTGATAGAAACTACTTTTGTACAAATGGTTATGATTATTCTTTGGGAAGTCTTATATTTTTTGATTGGTATCTAGGAAATGTTCATTGGTAATATCATGCTTTTCCTCCCATCATTCAAATTCTTGATTAAAAGTTAAATGTAAATGTGCTTATTTTGAGACCAAATTCTGTTCTTTATATAATGCTTCAGGAATGAGTCACAGTGACATTTGTCTGATATCTATTTGATTATATATATGTGTGTGTGTGTGTGTGTGTGTGTGTGTGTATTTTTTAAAGATTTATTTATTTATTAGTGAGAGTGAGTGTATGAAAGCATGCATACTCATGTGTTGGTGAACCAGAGGAGGAGCAGAAAGAGAGGGAGAAGGGAAGCAGACTCCGTGCAGAGGGCAAAGCCTATCATAGGGCTCTATCTCAAGCACTGAGATCATGACCTGAGCAGAAACCAAGAGTCAGATGCTTAACCGACTGAGCCACCCGGGTGTCCCATTGGTAATATTTTGATATAATACCATTTGACTACTTAACCACACCAAGTCATTATTTTCTGTGATCTATTTACTATTAAACTTATCTACCATTTAGTAGGATAATCATCTAAGAGTCACCTAAACAGATAATGTGTAGGGAAAATGGTGTGGTAAGATTCAATTTCTAATGTGTATATCATAAAAGTCTTCTTGGAACAAGTGGTATATAACAAGTGGTTGGAATCTGACAGGTAGAAATAGAGGTGGGAAAGGCAAGACATTCTGGCCAACGGGATAAAATGTGCTAAAATCCGAAAGTGGGGAGGGACTGGGTATCTTCTGCAAATTATCAGTAGTCCGGTTGGGTTGGTGCACAGGTTGTGTGAGTGGGAATAGGGAGATAGTAGGTTCCAAAATTAGCCTTGTAGGGGCCCCGGGGTGGCTCGGTCGGTAGAGAATGAGATTCTTGATCTTGGGGTTATGAGTTCGAGTCCCATGTTGGGTGTAGAGATCCCTCAAAGAGAGTTAACTTTGTAAATGCAAAGCTTCATGAAAGCTTGGAAAGACAGACTGAGTGGTTGCTACTTCTCTAGGCATTAGAGTGATAAAAGGCTTTGCCTTTTAACTATGAAGAATGAGAAGGATATACAAAAGTAAACAGAAGAGTATGTTGTCTCCTCTTGTAGCCTTCACCCTGCCTCAGCAGTCCTGCTCTTATAGCCACTCTCGTTTCATCCACAGGCTCCATTTCTGCCATATCATGTTGACGGACATCTCAGACAACCTACCATTTCATACATAAATATTTCAGTATGCATCTCTAATACACAAGGATTCCTTTTTTTAAGATTTTATTTATTTGTTTATTTATGTATGTGTGTGAGAGAGAGAGACAGAGTGAGAGAGAGCATGAGAGGGGAGAAGGTTAGAGGGAGAAGCAGACTCCTCATGGAGGTGGGAGCCCCATGCAGGACTCCAGGCCCACAGCCTGAGCTGAAGGCAGTCGCCCAACCAACTGAGCCACCCAGGTGCCCTAAAATATAAGGATTCTTTACACAAACATAACCACGATACCAAACCATAACCACACTTAAAAGAACCCACAGTATTTCCTAAAAATAATTTAAGGGTTTTGAAGAAAGCAGGCCATGAACAGGGCAGTGCTAACCCCGAAAAGAAGATGGCTGCCTTTCCAAGTATAAAATGCTGCCTTATTTAATTGAAAGGACTTGATGTTGTGTAGAGAGTTACCTAAATGCAGATAATGGAAATGGACCATCTTTTATGAGTGGCGAATGCTGTAAGTCACTTCACTGACACAAAGTCATTAAGAGATTTTTTTTTTTAAAGAAAGCTTGTGATTATATCAGAGCCAGAGCTCTTGGAAATGATGTTTCTCAGAAGGGAAAATGGCATTGTCGATTTTCATTAAAATAAAGCTGACAAAATAATTTTTGAACCTTTTAAAGTCTTTCATGGAAATAACAGGGGTCTATTTCTTTGGCTCTTTGGCATCTTTTTGCCTGGAACTTCCCAAGAAAGAGTGGGTTTTTTTTTCTTTGATTGTTTGTTTGTTTTAAAGACTAAGATTAAAGAGAGAGAATAAAAAAGAGGAAGGAAAAAAATGGCTTTGTATCCCAATAAATTGTGTCTTTCTAAAGAAACTGCATTATATTAGAATAGATTATTCTCTGGGGGTTGGTTGGAAAAAGGCTCTCATGGTGGAAATGCAGTTATATTATGTTGGATGTTGATGGAGGGGAAGGCCATTGAAACCCAGAAGCCTGTTTATTCCCCTGGTGCCTTCATCCGTGTGACATTAGCCACCTGGAGCCCTGTTTGTTCAGTTGCCTATCTGATAAAATATCCAATCTCCTCATTTCCTGTGCTGTGGAAAATTATTTTATTCAGCAAGTGACGGAACCCTTCTTTGGAATGGAAATCGCTGATGTATTTGAGATCACGTATTTGGCACAAAGCAAGGATGAGTCTTAGGTTCTTTTTTTCTAGCAGACCTTGTCCAAAGCCTGCTGATTTAAAAAAAAAAAAAGACAACAGAAGGTCTGAATGGGTTTGGTAGAGTGGAGTTTGTTTTAGTAGGTAAATGTTTTCTTTATTTCAACTTTATTTTCTGACGACTTACTCTTCTCTAACAAGCTGGAAGAGGAAAAAAAAAGCATTTGTTAGAACAACTGTTTCTACTGCTAAATTTTAATTGTAATTCAGCCCCTCTGTGAGGCTTTGCCATTCCGATCGAAAGAGGACAGTTGTGAGTTACAGTGAGAGGCTGATTGTGTGCTGAAGGACTTTCAATTTGAGTTGGATACAAGTGGGATACACATACTTTAAAAAAAACCCTGCACTTCCTTTGAAATACAGTATTCCCAATGAGAAAAAGAGGCTTCTGAGTGTAGGAGGCAGAACTTGGCACCTATTTTATCTTTCCTTATATTCTTGTTCAAACAGGCTTGCTTTCAGTCTTTGGGTTATGGCTTGTTCTCCATTGTTCCGTTGCTGACTACATTAAGCTTCTGCAAACCTAGTTCTCCCAGATTAGAAGGCTCATTGGTCCTTCTGTCTAGCACGGAGCAAGAGCAAACACTGCAGCAGATTAGACTAGATCGATGTAAACTCTGGTAATATCGCCTTTATCTGTAGTTAAGACTTCCAGCCATCCTAACTGACCTCTCTGGAAGGTGGCCAGAGTCTGCAAGGAAACAAAGAACGCCTTTGGGAGTTGGAAAGAACTATCCCAAAGACCATGGACTTTACCCTGTCAGAAAAGCATCAGGAGAGGCAGTCAGATTCTACCTTTAATCAGTAACCTTATTTTGTACGCCATTCTAATAGACCTCATTATCTGGCCCACAGCAAATTAGATGAGAGGGTATTAGCGGCAGGTCCACTATGAGCCAGAAGAAATAATGGCCGAAAGTTTGAATTCAAAGGAGGAGTCCAATTTTAGAAGATATATATATATATATATATATATATATATATATGCTGAGAAAAATCTCAGCAGTCCGAGACCATTGAGTGAAGGCGCAAACCAGCATGTGGGCCCACAACGCCTTGAGTGCCTCTCTGCTTTTAAGAATAGGAAATATCAGAGGGGAAGGTAGATGGAGGGCAGGGATGAAATAGCTAAAGGGGATTAAGAGGTAGAAGCTTCCAGTTATAAAGTAAGTAAGTCATGGAGATGAAAAGTACAGCATAGGGAACGTAGTCAATATTGGTGTCTACCCTTTTCGTGGTGAGCACTGAGTCATATATAGAATTGTGAAATCAGTATGTTGTACACCTGAAACATTATAATATCGCATATGAATTATACTTCAGTAAAAAATAAAATATGTCTATTCTTAAAAAAAAAAAGAATAGAAATTGTCTTGCCTCTCTGTATGTATTCCCAGCACACAGCCTGTAAAAGGAGCATAAAACGGACACTCAGCTTGGGGCGCCTGGGTGTCTCAGTGGGTTAAAGCCTCTGCCTTTGGCTCAGGTCATGAGCTCAGGGTCCTGGGATCAAGCCATGCATAGAGCTGTCTGTTCAGCAGAGAGCCTGCTTCCTCCTCCCTCTCTGCCTGCTTCTCCGCCTACTTGTGGTCTCTGTCTGTCAAATAAATAAATAAAACCTTAAAAAAAAACCCGAAAACAAAAACAAAGACACTCAGCTTTTTGAAGGTCGACATGAAAGCAGGACCCAGTATAATCCAGTATTGCTGGATTAATGCTAAACTCAACTCATCAAAAAATAACACGATTATATTCCTCATCTGATTTAGAAGGCTGGGGAAAAAATTCCACCCTAAAAAATTAAGTGGAAAGCACTCAAGTAAATATCTGGATACAGGATTGCAGAACTGTATGGAAGGTTTACATTTAACTTTATATGATGCGACTAAACAGTTTTGCAAAGTGGCTGTGTCATTTTGCATTTCCACCAGCTATGTTTGAGAGTTTCTGTTGGCCTATGTCCTCGTCAGCCCTTGGTATTGTCCGTTTTTAAACATTCTAATATTCTAATAGATGCACAATGGTATGTCATTTTGGTTTTAATTTGCATTTCCCTGATTCGTAATGTTGAATCTCTCCATGTGCTTATTTGCCATCTGTAGGTCTTTTTTTTTTGAAGTGTCTATTCAGATATTTTGCCTTTTTATGTTTTAACTTTTTTATTAAAAAAATTTTTTTAAAGATTGTATTTATTTATTTGACAGAGAGAAAGAGAGCACAAGCAGGGAGAGCAGCAGGCAGTGGGAGATGCAGACTCCCCACTGAGCAGGGAGCCCGACATGGGGCTCGATCCTAGGACCCTGGGATCATGACCCGAGCCAAAGGCAGATGCTTACCTGACTGAGACACCCAGGAGTCCTTATGTTGCCTTTTTTTTTAAATTAAAGATTTTATTTATTTATTTGACAGAGAGAGATCACAGTAGACAGAGAGGCAGGCAGAGAGAGAGGGGGAAGCAGGCTTCCTGCTGAGCAGAGAGCCCGATGCGGGACTCGATCCCAGGACCCTGAGATCATGACCTGAGCCGAAGGCAGCGGCTTAACCCACTGAGCCACCCAGGCACCCCCTTATGTTGCCTTTTTAAAAGTTGGATTACTTTTTCCACATTATTGAGTTTTCAGAGGTCTTCATATATTCCAGGTCTAAGCCTTTTATCAGATAAGCATTTATTGAAAAGAAATGAAAACTTTTGTTCATGCAAAAACCTGTACACAGATGTTTATAGTGGCTTTAGTCATAGTTGCTGAAAACTGGAAATAATCCAACGATCTTGCAACTTCTGAACGGTCAAAAAAATTGTAGTGCATCTACAAAATGGAATACTAATCAACAATGAGAGGGAAAAAATACCCGATTCACATAATATGGATGATGCTCCAATGCTTTATGTGTAAGTGGAAGAATGCAGGTTCCAGTCACTATAGACTATCATGATTCCATTTATGTGACATCCTGGAAAAGGTGAAACTATAGGGACGAAAAAAGATCTGTGGTTTTCAGGAGTTCGTGGGGTGGGGGGATAGAGGTTGCCCACAAAGGGGGCAGCAGGAAGGACACTTGAAGGGTGAAGGAAGTATTCTATATATTGATTTTGTGCGTGGTTTGTTAACACTCACAAAACTAACATCACAAATGGTAAACTTTACTCTCGAAAATTATACCTCTGATTTTAACTAATTTTTTTAAAGTAAACTTCCCCCAGTGTGGGGCTTGAACTAGCAACCCTGAGACCAATGATCGCTTGCTCTACTGAGCCAGCCGGGCACCCCCGTACCTCAGTTTTTAGAAAAGAAAATAGAAAAAGACGTGGGCGTATCAACAAGAAGCAAGCTTCAAATTGTTGGAAAATAAAAATAAAAACGGGCAAAATGGTGGAAAATACACTATCGTGGCTACGTCTTGGGGGTGTTCAGGAGCTAGTGTGTGCAGTTCACCATCAGAACTCTATAAGAACTTAATCTTGTTTCTAGAGGAACACGAGTTAAATTATGATCCCCTGGATTTTAATTTGCAGGGAAATTGTGAATGCAGCAGCATTGGGCCTTTGCTCAGCAGTGAATTACTCATGTGATGGACAGAGAGAGTCATGGTAGAAGAAGGGGGGAGAGAGGAACAATTGTGAATAAAGGACCATCAGCTTCTCTGGTTTCTCTTTATTTCATACACATACAGAAGCACACAGACACACACAGATGTACATCCTACCTTTTCTACCTCCTCCTCCTCTTCCTCACCAGTGTATCAGTCCATCCTTCATACTGAGGCCAAATCTTGTGATTCAGGCCCACATCCAGCAGCCCAGCCTCCCAGCTTTGCTATTTTTTCTATGAACGTTCCCTACCTGTGTGAATTTGCTCACAGTTGTCTTTTTGCCACGTGACTTCCCTGATCTCTGCTAGGTGAAACTGAACCGATCTTTCAAGATCCAAATCCAAAGCAGCCTCCTTCGTGAAGCTTTACATGATCACCCTGTTGCAAAGTGAATTTTCCCTCGTTGTACTGGGTAGAATCACAGAAAATGCTTATTGCATTGACTCCAAAGGCAGCAAGTAGAACAGAGGAACCAATAGTCACATTACAGATGCCGGATAAATATTGAACGATGGTCCCAGACCGTGAGCTTTGTCTGTGGAGTCAAAAGCTTAGAGATGCCACGTGGCCTGGGTTTGAATATCAGCTCTACTATGTACCAGTTGTGTTATATTAAACAAAATTATTTAACCTTGAAGCCTCAATTTCTTTATTTGTAAAATGGAAGTAAGAATAGCACCTACCTGAGGTCGTCGTCGGGAGTAAATGAATTACTCTGCATCAAGGGCTTGGCATCTAGGGAACCTCGTGTAAATGTTGGCCATCATTATTTTCGGAAGCAACTTTAATCCTTCCAACTCATTTGAATCAGATGGGACTAACTACGTTAATTCAAAGGGTGTGTTGGTTTGAAGGGGCTGTTACCGTTAGGAGACGCAGGAATGTAAGATCACATGGACATCCATCCCACCCAGGCATGTCAGAAAGATCAGCAACACTAGCCCCATTATGGATTCTAATCTAACTGCAAATCCATCAGGGCAGCCTTCATAATAGGACTTCCAAGGAGGCTGCGCCAGCGGAGGAGGGAGGAGGGGGAAATCAGCTGCCGCCCGGACCTTGCTGAAGAGAACCCTTCGAGCCGGCCTATTCCATGAGCAGTCATTTGATATTCTAGGCAGCTGCCTGACACTGCACTTTGGTGCCCCACAGTGTAATTAACAGGCACACACACAGCTGCCTTGTCAGACAATTGGCCAGACTTGGCAGTGTGGGCGGCAGAGGCGGGGCGGTGGCAGGGAGGACCCAGGCTACATTTGCCACCTTGGGTGCCGAGCTTTCCCCATAGCTCTAATAACCCTGCAGCTGTACCCCAAGCACCTTCCGAAGCTGCATGCCTGCTAATCTCTTAGAAGGAACCATCCAGATTCTGAGGTTCGTCATCAGTTAGCATTCTCTAGCTGACTTAACAACAGTCCTACGAACTTGCCCTCCATGCGATCGAACTCAGCTGCTTTTTTAATTTGTCCTCAAACCACATGAAGTGTTTTTGAGCGCTGTTACAACTGGCCAGATAAATGATTGGGGGGGGCGGACAAGGAAGTGTGATGTCAAGAAAGAGGCACGGGGTTGGGAATCAGGAGACCTCCCTTTTTTCTTGGAGCTCATGAGTAACGTGACATTGAGAAAGTCATTTATTCTCTGCAACTTTGTTTCTTAATGTGTACAAATAAGACTGTTTGGTTTATTTTGGGGACTATTAGTGGTTTTGGGGGATCTATCAGTCAGAAGCCATCCCGGGAACTCTGGATCATGGACCTTAGATGTAGTAGAACCTCGTTTAAGAATCTCAGAACTGGGGTCTTGAGTGGCTCAGTCTTTAGTCTTGGTTTCTGCTCAGGTCATGATCTCAGGGTCCTGAGATCAAGCCCTGCTTTGAACTCAGCACTCAGTGGGAGTTTGCTTGAGATTCTCTCTCTCCCTTTGCCCCTCCCATCATTCTTTCTCTTGCAAATAAATAAAATCTTTAAAAAAAAATAGAATCTCAGAACTGTCCCCACCTTGAACTTGCTCATTGTTGAATAAGCAAATTCTTAGGCCAAATGGGATCCCTGTCCTTGAAACTTTCAGCCTTCCTTGCTTTCCAGCCTTTCTTGGGGGGTGCTGCAAAATCCTAACACAGGGTTGTATTCAGAAGGTTCCAGCAGCTTTTGGGAAAAAGCCCCAAACTGAAAATATGGAACCCAAGGATCAATTCTAAGCCCAGCTTTGTCACTCCGTATAGGGCGTCTTCCTACCCTGAACTTGCTCATCTAGGTTACATTTTTCCCATTTGTGTCAGCCCTCAGTCTGTCAGTTTGAGAAATACTGTGTTGGTTTTAGCGGGGCTCATTTACCTCGTTTCCCTTGTGGAGAAATGTCTCACACTTACGGGCCTCCTGGAGATCCTGGGGGACTGGCCCCTGGAGGTTTCATTGTATGCCCCCTGCACAGGCTTATCCATTTCAAATTAGGTCGGGGAGAACTGCAGTGTAGCTCAGATGGGCTTGGGCGTGCCTAAAAGGGTGATCAGCGGCCCCGGGGAGTGTGTTGTTAGAAGGTGAAAGATCATATGGTTTCACTCATTTGTGGAGCATAACCAATAGCATGGAGGACAAGGGGCGTTAGAGAGGAGTAGGGAATTTGGGTAAATTGGAAGGGGAGGTGAACCATGAGAGACTATGGACTCTGAAAAACAGTCTGAGGGGTTTGAAGTGGCAGGGGGGTGGGAGGTTGGGGTACCAGGTGGTGGGTATTATAGAGGGCACAGCTTGCATGGAGCACTGGGTGTGGTGAAAAAATAATGAATACTGTTTTTCTGAAAATAAATAAATTGGGGAAAAAAAAAAAGAATAACATACTTACCAAAAAACTCAAAAAAAAAAAAAAAAAAAGAAGGTGAAAGACTCTAGCCCTGTTGATTTTGCCTTGGGGGATGACAGGTGTTTGTGGTAAGAGGCAATTATGCTCATCTGTCTCCAACTCTGCATTCCGTGATGTCCAGGTGGTGCCCTAACTTTGGCCAGGATAAACTATTTGCACTATGGTAATTGGCAAACTCCTAATCAGGGGCGTTTAGTTTTTCAATCTTTTGTTCCCCCTCTCGTTCAGAATGGATACCTTCTGTTGACCTAAAGTTTATTGTCTCCTTCCTCTGTTCTCTCCAATCTGCTCTTGACCCCGTAGAGTGGGTTTTTGACTTGTGGTTATTGTATTTTTCAATTTGAAATGTTACATGTCTTCATATCTTCTGTTCCTTTTTTGAGACTTTCCATTTTTCAGGTTGCTCCAAGAACGTTCATGAGTGCTTTGCTTGAGCCTTCTCTATAATAGCTGTTCTAAGATTATTGTCAGATAATTACAACATCTATGTCATTCTGACATTGGCGTCTGTTGGTTGGCTATTCCCGTGTGAATTGAGATTTTCCTGTTTTTTGTTTTTTTGTATGCTGAATATTTTTTAGATTGCATCCTGGACATTTTGATTATTGTGTTTATAAGATGCTCGGTGTTAAGTCCTATAAAAGATGTTAATATTTAGTCGGCTATCAATCTGGTTAGGTTTGGGCTATAATTTCTAACCCACCTCTGTGGGCTGTAGTTCCAATTTTAGTTTGATTTTTTAAAGCTATTTGGATCTCAGCTATGGGCCTCCCGGTGATACATGGTATAGGACCTGAACAGTGATCTCTCTTACGGTTCTGTTCTCAAAGTTGTCATCGTGGTCAGTAGGTTCAGGGTGATTGGGATCAGATGGGGGTGGGGGATGAGCTCGGGGGTTTATAAATGACCCTATGAGGTCATTTTCCTGAGTTCCTCCCTCTCTGCCCTCTCTGGGACCATTCATCCCTCCAGCCAGAAGTCAGAGGTTTTAGTTCCCTATTTCTAATTTGTACTTCCGTGCCTGTGCCCACAAGCCGCCAAGGTGCAGTGGGGGTTTGGCCCACCCTGTTGGGACCCCAGCTCGGCTGATCGCGGAGGACGGGTTTGGCTCACACAGGCTCTTCTGCAACCGTAATGGCTGAGTTGTTTGGTGTCTGAGCCACGAGAGGAAGGAGAGAGAAAAGAAAACCTTTCTGACCATTAGGAGTTTCTCTTCCTGGTCCTGGAGCCCGGGCTAGAGGGTTTCTCCTGGAGCTTTCTGTGTTCCTGCCAATGCTCACTTTCCGGTTTTGTTGAGGCTAGGGAATGCTGCAGGCGGAAGATAGTAAACGCACCACTATTTGGTGATAACTTTGGATTCTGGCCTTCTTCCTTCTTCTTTCTTCATCCTGCTCCTCCTCCTCCTTCCTCCTCCTCTTCTTCTTCCTTTTTCAAAGATTTATTTACTTGAGAAGCAGAATGTGTGCCTATAAGAGCAGGGGAGGGTGGGGGGCTGGAGAGGCAGAGGGAGAGAGAGAAGCATGCTCCCCGCTGAGCAGGGAGCCTAACGCAGGGCTCCATCCCAGGACCCCGGGATCTCAGCCTGAGCCGAAGGCAAATGCTTAACCAACTGACCCACCCAGGCATCCTTCTGATTTTCTCCTTCAATCTGCCTGTTACCGCGTGCTTTTCAGCATCTTCGAATAGCTGCTATGTGAATGGGTCTTGCATTTGTAGCCGCACTAAGTGGATGCGACAGGGCGGGTATGCTTACTCCATCTTGCTGTCTGGAACAGAGGGCTCTTTGTTTTTTCGCTGAAGAGCCCGTTGCTCTTCATCAGCAGGCTCCTGGCTGATTGTATCAACTGTGACTCTAAGTAAGGCGATTCCTTCTGTGATCTCTCACATTGCTTTCATGCAAGCCTACTGTTTTCTCTCCGTGTGTCTCTCATTGTTTCTTTATGACTCTGGGCCTCAGTATCCTCATCTGTAACTTGTGGATGCGAACAGTACATACCTCTTTGGGTCATTGTAAGGGTTAGATTAAATACTGCAGGACTTAGAAAAGTGCCTGGTATATAGTACATGCTCAATAAATGGAAGCTATACTTTTTTTTTTAAGTAGGCTCTACGCCCAACGTGGCACCAGAACTCATGACCCCACCATCAAGAGTCGCACAGTATACCGAGTGAGACAGCCAGGCACCCCTGGAAGCAATGCTGTAAAAAAATAAAGAAAAAAACCTTTACGTTTTAGTCTCTTTTAGAAGTAGAGAAGACTGTATTTAGGCAGAAATCAAAGCCAGAAAGGGGAAAAGCCTTCTGGCATAGTCGTTTAGAGCCTCAGCTTTGGAGCCAGTGGGTGAGTCTCTAATTCCGTTTCTCACTAGCTGTGTGACTCTGGGCAAGTCATTTCACCTTCCTGTGGCAGCAGTAGAATGAATGCAATGACGGTGCAAGGCTTCACGGGGTTAATGAGAGGATTAAAGAGATACTGCTTGGAAAAATGCTCAGTAAGTATTGGCTATTATTAATATTGTGTCAATTTAGTGTCTTCTGTGAACTAGGACCTCCAGAGCTATTTAATGGCTATTTTATAGATAAAATGTCTGTAGATGATTACACACATGCACTTTCTCATCTATAGGCATCATATATATATATATAATTTTTATTTATTATTATTTATTTTATTTTTTAAAAGATTTTATTTATTTAGCACACAGAGAGTGAGAGAGACAGCAGGGTGTCCGACGCTGGACTCAATCCCAGGACCCTGGGATCATGGCCTGGCCGAAGGCAGACGCTTAATGACTGAGCCACCCAGGAGCCCCTATATTTTTTTAATTAAAAGTCTGTTTTTTTAGATAATGTCTACATCCTGCATCGGGCTTGAACCCATGACTGCAAGATCAAGAGTGTCGTGCTCTTCTGCAGGAGCCAACCAGACACCCCCGCAGGTGTTATATTTAGAAAATATCTATTAAATAGCCCTGTGCTACCTTCTCTTCCTGAGACACTGCTCGGCCAGCTGATGTCTGCAGCACTGCACGGCCCAGCGCCACTGTCATGATCTACTTTAAAACCCTTGACAACGCTTACTGGACTATAACGAGCAGAAATTAATGAGGACACAGTTAATCTCTCCAGATTGACTCAGAGCTCTGTCACTTCCTGCTTGGAGCTGTAGTCCTCCGTTCCCTTCAAGCGAACAGCTTGTGACTTCTTGGCCTGCCCCTTCCGTGAGCTGGGCTGACTGCTCGCCCGGGCTCTCCCCGGCAGCAGCAGCATGTGCAATGTTTCTTGTTTCTGTTGCAAAGGGTTCCTGGAGCTAGAATTAAGAGAAGTGGTTTTACTGATAACGTGATTTTGTGGTTGGTCTCACACCCTCTTTCCAGAGCAGTGCCTGGGCTCTAATTTTCCTCTTTAGATATCTGGTTGCATTTTTCTTTCTTTACAGCCAGTCTTTTTGATTTCAAAATTTCTCCATGCTCTAAGGTTGTTGAGATTGCCTCTTACAGCTTCAACAAAGAGGGGCGTATTTGAGTCGGTGGTATTCAAATCTGTGGCAACCAAAGCTCTTCATGGAATCAGATACTGTTCTACCTGTCCCCATTGTCTGCTCCCTTTTGGGAGCGTAGCAGACAGAAGTCTGCACTGGCAGTGCAAGGTCTGGTGTCAAGTCCCGGATCTGCCCCCTCGCTTCCTTGGGGTCCTAGGGCAGGTCACATCATGGCTCCGGGTGTCAGTTTCTGTTATCTCAAGACATGGAGGCTCCGGGCCCCAGCATCAGAGCTGAGTGCAGGTCAGTGGCAGAGCGGATGGATACCAGCAACTACAGAGGAAGACAGGCTTGGCCAGTGAGTGCCAGTGATGGCCCCAGGACCCCCACTGGGGAAACTGAAGCATTTAAGGAGCTGGTCTCTTGCTAGTCTCCTTTGCTCTTTCTCCCTCAGGCTGAAAGAAGCTCTGGAAATAGGAGTCCTGTGGAACAGGAAGGCTTGAGCCAGATGATTTCTTTTTCTTTCCTTTTTTTTTTAAAAGGATTTTATTTATTTATTTGACAGAGAGAGAAAGCACAAGCAGAGGGAACAGCAGGTAGAGGGAGAGGCAGGCTCCCCACTGAGCAGGGAGCCCCATGCAGGACTCGATACCAGGACCCTGGCAGATGCTTCACCGACTGAGCCCCCTGTGCACCCCTGGGGACACAGATCTTAACTGCCTGTGTCGGGTGGGTTCCTTGCAGTCCTGCTAACTGTACCTGAAGACAACAAAAAGACTTAACTGAAATGACTCGATGTAGCCAAGGATTATAAACTCTTTTAATGTAATTTAAACTGAGGCATAATGATCTGTATCAAACTACAGTTCCAATAGTGTTGGATTCTGATGTGAATTTCCAATTTCCTCTTCAATAAGGAATTCAGGGAAATGTTGAACTGAGTGTGGCTTCGAGATTGTTGCTGTTCTTGACCACCCTGGTTTTTTGATACTTTTCTTCCTGTCTAAGCCTTACAAGTCCTCTTCCATGTGTCCCGTGTTTTGTTCTCATGCCCAGCTGCTCTGGGAAGTGGAGGTGTGCTTTTGTTCGGGGGGGGGGTGTATGGGGACCCTCATTTATCAATACAGTCATTTGGCAAATGATAAGTGTTTGCTCTGTGTCCTGCAATGCACTGAGCTGGAGAGGGAGGATACAGGGTTTTAAAATAATAAGTTCCTTTTTTTTAAGGAACTTATGGTTTAGCAGAGGAACCAGACAATGAGGATAGTAAGATACGTGCTCTAATCCTTTCACAAAGGGTGCCAGGGGAGCAGCCAGCATTGTTGCAGGTGGAGGTGGGGCTGGTTCAAGGAAGACAGCCCTCCGAGCCGAAGATGATAGGAGTAGTTGTTGTATCCTCGGATCAGGGGGTTGGGAGTCGGTTTTTCCAGGTAGAGGACACAGCGGTGCTAAGGCACTGGGGCATGGAGAGCATGGCATTTCTAGAGCTGCAATGGCTCAGTTGATGCAAGGAAAGGAATTAGGAGGTGTGGTAGTGGGACATGAGGCTGGAGAGATAAGCAGAGACTGGATGGTGAAGGGCCTTGGACACTATGCCAGAAGAGAGCAGGAAACTAGGGAAGGGTTTTCAGTAGGGAGTCAACATGATCAGGTTAGTGTTTTTGAGAATACAGTATTGAAAGAGAAGTCAGAATGCCCCAGCACAATGCAAGAGACCAGTTAGGAAGTGTGGGAGAAACCCCCAGTTTTTGTCCAGGAGACGGCAAGGTGTTTGGCTATAAGGTTCAAGCAGGGGAGAGACGGAGATTCAGACTTGGCCCTGTTGAAGCAGTACTAACCAGGGACTCAGGATAGCGCTGGCTAAATGCTGTAGAGGTCAAGGCATGGAAGGGCTGAGAAACGGCCCTGAATTTGTCTCAAAGGAAGTCACTGATGCCAGGACTCAGGGCAAGGATAGCAGGAAGTAGTGATAGTACTGCTTTCGTGTGCAGAGTTCAAGAGAACTTTAGCAGGAGCAAAACATAGAGGTTAATGAAATCGAGTCAATTTTTTGTGTCACTTTGCTTGTGTTAAAGAGCACAAACCAGTGTTTGTGTTTTATTTGGCCTATACAACATTCTAAGCATTTTGAGACAACAGTTAACAACCAGGAGGTTTGGGGGCACCTGGCTGGCTCCACTTGGAAGAGCCTATGACTCTTGATCTCAGGGTTGTGAGTTCGAGCCCCACATTGGGTGTAGAGATTACTAAAAATAATAATAATAATAAAAAAACAATAAACTTTAAAAAAAGAAGCCAGGAGAGTTTACATTTTGAAAATCCCAAATTCTGCTTTCTCTTGAGAGTCTCAAAGTTCAGGTTGCTCTGGGCCTTCGGATGTTCACGGTCACAGTCAGCTGGAACCGAGTAGCTATTGCTCCCTCTAGATGTAGTGGTTGCCCTCCAATCCACCATGAACCCACCCTTGCACTCTTCTCTGGCCCCCTTGGCCTGTGCAGGCTTCCAATGTGTGATTCTCAGGTTATCTCGGGCCAGGCTTGGAAGGGGATTTAAGGCAACTAGATTGCTCAGACAGGATGGTCCTTATCTTCATAGTGAAGAGACTAGGTCATCATCTGAGAATAAAGGTAATAGAGGAAGGATAGGGTTTCAGGAAGGGGGACTGGACTTTTTTAAACATTGTCATGATGCTGTAAACATACTAGGCTTAATCATTTTTTTCCCCTTGGGGTACCCAGGTGGGTCAGTCAGTTAAATGTCTGCCTTCAGCTCAGATCATGATCTCAGGGGCCTGGGATTGAGCCCCACATTGGGCTCCCTGCTCAGCGGGGAGTCTGCTTCCCCCCTCTCCCTCTACCCCCACTCATTGTCTTAGTCTCTCTCTCAAATAAGTAAATAAAATCTTCAAAAAAAATTTTTTTTCTTAAGCATGGAACCCTCTCCAAGACCTTTTATAAAATAACTTCTCAATGCTCTGTATTATGATTGTCTGTTTACGTGGATATCCTTCTTGCTCATCTCATGAACACCTCTGGTTCTGTGCCTTTTCCTTGGCTTTGGGTCTGAAATAACTGAAGGTACTGAATATACACATCTGTTGAAGGGGGGAAAATACCGAAGGAAGTAAGGCAGCTCGTCTTTGCTGCTGGGAGAACCAGATGAGGCGAGGTACATCAAACTACGTAACACAGAGCCTAGCACACAGCAGATGTGCAGATCAGTTTTCCCTTCCTGCACATGAAAATGCTTAAGGAGGAGGCACTCAACAAAAGCGGGTCCCCTCCTTCCCTTTTTTCTTTCTCTGCTGTGTCCCGGGGAAGTTCCCTTCTGACCTTGATCACAGGGCTTTGCCCACACACTCTCTCCTACTCAGTAGCGCACTTGTCTACGTAATCAGTCCATTGATTGCGTATTACTGGCCTGTTATGTGTACAGCCCTGCAGTAGGCACTGCAGGGACACCAGAAGTAAGATCCGGTTCCTGCCTCTCACTCTCTGCCTTGTAAGGGGGCTAAACATACATTCACGGTGTTCTAATAGATGCCAAGAAAATGATACTGTGCCACAAGAGAGGACAGGCAAAAATGCCCTTGGCATTCAAAAGAGGGATGGGCCCCATGAGCTTGGAGGAACCAAAAAGGGGTTCCTGAAGGAGATGATAGCAAAGATACGTTGAGAGGGATAGGATTTCAGCCTGCAGAGTAGCAGAGGCTTCAGGGACAGCTCTCTGCCTGCAGGAAATATTTCCCTTGGAATTGTGCCTAGTTGTCAAAGGCCTTTTGAAAGTCTAAATCAAGTAGACACACTGGTTCCTCTTTGGCCAAGAGATCTATTTACCCTCTTTGAGAACTCTGGAGATGAATGATGACACAGGCCACTAAAACCCCACAGTAAGACACTTAACTTGGTCATGACACCAGACTTACTTGAACTATTGAACTGATATCATTTCTTTGCTCACAGCAAACATTAATCTGGCAAATATTTACGAAGCATCTCTTATATGCTGAGTACTGGCATCATTACAAGAGGTTGGGGCATATTAATATGAATATGATATAGATCAGGCTCTCAAAAAGCCTCTGATCTATGGAGACAGCAATGAAATCTATTGGTTTATTTTTTGAAAGTTTTATTTAAGTCATGGCTACACCCAACGTGCGGCTGGAACTTATGACCCCGAGATCAAGAGTCGTGTGCTCTTCCGAACGAGCCTGCCATGCACCCCTGTGAAATCTATTTAATGTGGAAAGTGGTCTAATGGGGTCCGATCAGAGTGCTATAAATGTGCAGAGGAGGGAGTGGTTTAATCTGTAAAGAGAGTGAGGGAAGGTTTCATAAGGGAGGTGACATTTTTAGTGGGCCGTGAAGAGTGAGTAGGATTTCTCAAGGCAAAGGGGGAAGGGAGTGAATTAACATTAATCAGAGCCAAGAGCCATGTACTTGACCTACAGTGGAACTTGCGATCCCGATATTACTCTTGTTTCTAGTTTGCAGATGAGGACACTGAAGCTCAGAGAGACTGAGTGACTCAAATAAGGCCACAGACTTAGTCATTGTCAGTGAGGTCTTGAACTTGAGCCTCTCTGGGTCTGCTCTATCAAGCTGCCTTCATGAGGGAGAAGCAGGGGCCAGTGGGGAGGTGGAAAGACATGCTCTAGGCAGAAGCAAAAGATTTGCTGGACAGGGACAGAATTTGGGTCAGCACAATTGCCTTTCAGTTCTGAACATGATTGCCTGACTTCCAAGTACTTCAGGGATGATTATGTCCTTTTAGATGTGCTTTTGCAGAGGGGTTGTTATGCCTGCTTGCAGTAACTGTAATGCTCAGTTCAGCAAGCATTTATTGACAGAAATGGCTGCCCCACAAGGGATTTGGGCTGTTTGACCATCTTCACAATCCTTTGGACAGTGATAGATGGGAGCGATTCTCAGAAGACTCACTTGAGCTCTTGGGTTAGCCAAAGTCACCAGATTGATGATGCTATTTCCTGGTCCTTACACAGAGGGGGGCATAGCCTGAAAGTAAAGACTGAAAGAACTTATTTTTCAAGAAGTAGCTCTCTTGAAAGTACAAAATGTTGTATATTTAATGACCCCTTAAAATCCATTCTCAAGTAAGCAATGGTGTAAGTAAATAGATAGGTATGCAGATAGATAAATGATGGGAAAAGCCAACATCTATGCACTTCCATACATTCCTATAGGCATACATGAGTAGGTAATGAATTAGCATCTGTACATTGGCTTAATGGATAAAAATGACCCCAAAGCAAAATCTACTGGAGTAGTTCCCTACCCCACCAAACAAAAACAAAAACTTCCCCTTTTTTTCCTTTGAGCAAAGAGAATATATTTGACTGAGGACTGTTGAGGTTGTTAGTGGAAGGAAAAATAATGTAACCTTGTTCACTGTGCTGATGGGAACAAATTTGTTGAATATTAGTGGAGGCAGAAACCTCAGTGCCAGGGACAACGGTTTCAGAGACCCACACAACTAAAGAATTTCCTTGTGTCTTTCTCCATGGGGAGCTGGTGGTCAAAGAGTACAAAGTTTCAGTAACTCAAGATGAATGAGTTCTAGAAGTCTAACATGTAGCATGGTCACTGTAGTTAACACTACAGTATTGTATACTCGACATTTGTTAAGAAGGTAGTTTTTTTAAAAGATTTTATTCATTTATTTGAGAGAGCAAGAGAGAGCACAAGTGGGGGGGTGGCAGACAGAGGGAGAAGCAGGCCCCCCGCTGAGCAGGGAGCCCTATGTGGGGCTGGATCCCAGGACCCTGAGATCATGACCTGTGTTAAAAGTAGATGTTTAACCGACTGAGCCACCCAGGCGCCCCAAGAAAGTAGATCTTATGTGTTCTCACCACATATGAGAGCAGAAAATAAAAGAAAATGGTACCTATGGAAGGTGTTGGGTAGGTTAATTAGCTCGATTGTGATGATCATTTTGTAGTGTATATGTATATGAAGACATCAAGTTGTACACCTTAAATATAGACAGTTTTATGGGTTAATCCTATGTTATTGGTTTTATTTTTATTTATTTCTTTTTAAGTAAAGCATATACCCAATGTGGGGCTGGAACTCCCAACCCCAAGATCAAGCATCGTATGCTCTACCGACTGAGCCAGCCAGGTGCCCCAATTTGTTTGTTAATCACAGAGCTGAAAACCCCCTCCCCTGGAGGCTACTAGTTTAAAGCATCAAAGTGGTAGGTGTGTACACACATATGCACCTCCAAATTGCTAACCATTCTTAACCCCTTACCTGAAATAACTTTTAAACATATCCAGTTCTTTCTTTTCTATTGGCCATAATCCTAACCTGTATCATCCCCAAAGCACCTGGAGACTATTGTGGTATCTGTTACATTGTTCTGTTTCTAGCTGTTTCCAAATCCATCTGTGTGTGGCTATTCAAAAACTGAACCCTACTTTCTCCTTCCCAGCTGTCTTTCATTCGATGAAAATAGGTGTATTCTTTTTCTGATTAGAAAAATAACATGTTTAGTGGCTCAGTTGATTAAATGTTGGAGTCTTGATTTCGGCTCAGGTCATGATCTCTGGGTCATGAGACTGAGCCCCTGGTTAGGCTCTGAGCTGGGTGTGGAGCCTGCTTAAGATTCTCTCCCTCTCCCTCTGCCTCCCTACCCTCCCCCCCACTCTCTCTCTGTCTAAAAGGAAAAAAAAAACCTCTTTATTCACAGTGTGCAAAAATAAAATACAGAAAAATATAAAGAGTAAAGTAAAACATCACCTGAGTTTTAAAACCCTGGGATAACTGCCCTTAATATATTGACTATCATCCCTTCATTCATTTCTTATATTTACACATAAATGTAATTTTACAATTCTTTTTCAAAAGGTTTTATTTTTATTTATTTGTATGTTTTTTAAAGGATTTTATTTTTAAGTAATCTCTGCCCCCAATGTGGGCCTCTGAACCTACAATTCCAAGATCAAGAGTTGCATGCTGTACTAACTGAGCCCGTCAGGTGCCCCAATTTTACAGTTCTTTTTTTTTTTTTAAGATTTTATTTATTTATCTGACAGAAAGAACAAGCAGGGGGAGGGGCAGAGGGAGAGGTAGAAGCAGGCTCCTCACTGAGCATGGAGCCTGATGCAGGACTTGATCCAAGGACCCTGAGATCATGACTTGAGCCAAAGGCAGATGCTTCACCAACTGAGTCACCCCTGCCTCCCTACAAGTCATTCATTCATCCATCCTTCCTTCCTTCCTTCCTTCCTCTCTCTCTCTCTCTTTCTCTCCTCTTTCTCTCTCTCCCTCCCTCCCTCCCTCCCTTCCTTCCTTCCTTCCTGAGAGAGCAAGCATGCATGGGTGGCGGGAGCGAGGAAGGGGAGGGGGAGGGGGAGTGAGAATCTTAAGGGGGCTCCACACTCAGCTGAAATCAAGAGTCTGAGGCTTAACCGATTGAACCACCAAAATGCCCCATTTTTAAAGGATTTTGTTTTTAAGTAATCTTCACACCCAACATGGGGCTTACACTCATGACCCCGAGATCAAGAGTCACATGCTCTTCGGACTGAGCCACCCAGGCACCCCTCCTTTAGCTCTTCATTCAGGTTCATATAACTATGCTAAAAATAATAAGCAGAGAGAGTCAACTATCATATGGTTTCACTTATTTGTGGAGCATAACAAATAGCATGGAGGACAAGGGGCGTTAGAGAGGAGTAGGGAATTTGGGTAAATTGGAAGGGGAGGTGAACCATGAGAGACTATGGACTCTGAAAAACAATCTGAGGGGTTTGAAGTGGCGAGGGGTGGGAGGTTGGGGTACCAGGTGGTGGGTATTATAGAGGGCACGGCTTGCATGGAGCACTGGGTGTGGTGAAAAAATAATGAATACTGTTTTCTGAAAATAAATAAATTGAAAAAAAAAAGAATTTTAAAAATAAATAAATAAATAAAAGCTCATGCCTGCTCAACAAAAAAAAATAATAATAATTAGACACAGACACATATAGAGGATTAAAAACCATTATTCATTTTTAAAGAGGTATCACGTGATAAAGTGGTGGTTTTTTTTTTTTTTTTTTGGTCTCTTAACATTTCTTGCTCAACAGTGAACTCTCTGACTTGAATGGTAAGGTCTAATTAATTCCTTTTAATGTCTGCACAGTATTCCATGGTATGGATATATAACTCAGTCACTTATTTCTCCATGGAAGGACATTATTTCTGCTACCAACATCATTGTGTACGTATTTATGTAAGTCTCCTTAAACTGGTATTTATATTTCTTTGGGATAGAGTCACAGGTGTGGAATTGCTGAGACAAAGGTATATGTAGTTTTAATTTTTATTGATATTCTCAGACTGCTTTCCTAAAAGGCTGAGAACAGTCACATGAACATAAGCAGTTTTATGAAAATACACTCTTCCTTCCCTATCCTGCCACTGGTAGGTTTTGGTACTTAAATATTTGCCAATCTAATGGGTGAGAAATACCTCATTATTTTGTTTTTAATTTGTGTTTCTTGAACGGCTATTGTTTAATTAGCATTTGGATTTCTACTTCATATTCCTCGTTAATTTTCCTACTTTTTTTTTGTCTTATCAGTTTCAAGGAGGTATTTGAGCCTTACAGATATTGACCTCTTATCTGGCCTATGTATGGTAAGTTTTATTTCTCAGTGTATCATTTGTCCTACTTTATGGTTTTTTTTTTTTTTTTTGCATGGAAATGTTTGAAAAGAACAGCACATAGTAAATAAGTTTAAAATTTTCTTTATAGCTTCCGGGTGGTCCATATCAGTTAAAAGAATTCTGAAACTATTAAGTTAAAAATGTGTTTGTCTAAAAGTTCTTGCAGTTTTTCTTGTTTTCGTGTTTAAACTTGTGTTTTTATTATGTCTCAAATTTTTTCAAGTGGCATATTGTAGAGAGTTTATTTTATTCTAGATTGGTAGGCAATTGTGCCAGTCTCTTTTTATTAAATAAATTGCCCTTTTTCTGCTGAATTGAATTACCAGCTTTGTCATATATCAAAGACCCACATATACTCATCTCTGTTTCTATGCTTTGCTTTGTTCCACTGGTCTATTAGTCTATTCCTATGCCAGTATCATACTATTTTGTTTATAATGACTTCATGATATATATAAAATATTTTAAAGCAGATACTGCATAGGGGCAGCAGACTGGCTTGGTCCTTGGAGCACGTAAATCTTGATTTCGGGATCTTGACTCTGGGCTCCATATTGAGCTTGGAGTCCAATTTAAAAACAACAACAACAACAACAACAACAAAAACCAGCTATCTCATACTGTTTTTATTGTCTATAACTTTATTAGCTGTTCTTAGGTATGTATTTTTCCATTGAAGCTTTAAGATCATGTGCTCTGTTTATGAAATAAGGGGAACCTGGGTGGCTCAGTTGGTTAAATGTTAGCCTTTGGCTTAGATCGTGATCTTGGGGTCCTGGAATGGAGCCCTACATAGCCCTATATCAGGCTCCCTGCTGAATGGGGAGCCTGCTTTTCCGTCTCCCTCTGCTCTTCCCCACTGCTTGTGCTCTCTCTCTCTGGCAAATAAATAAGATCTTTTAAAAAATAACAAAATAAGGGAAACAAAAATTATGGGATCCTAATTATAATTGCATTAAGTATATATACTCATTTTGGGGAGTGCCTGGGTGGCTTAGTTGGTTAAGTGTCTGACTCTTGACTTTTGGCGCAGGTCATGATCTCAGAGTCGTGAGATCAAGCCGCACATCAGGCTCTGTGCTGGGTGTAGAGCCTGCTTAAGATTTTCTCTCTGTACCCCCACCCCCCGGCCAACTTGTACTTGTTCTAGCTTTCTCAATAAATAAATAAATAAATATATATATATTCATTTTGGAGGAATTAAAATAATTTTTATTTTGGTTAGATTTTCCATCTAAAAACATATGTGTTTTTATTTACTCAAGAAAACTAATTTTCATAGGGCTTACATTATAGCCAATGTTAATAAACCAAGAATCAGACTAAAAGATCTAGTTATTGAAAAAAGTGGAGTTGGAAGTGGTCGTTATTTGCTGACACTTTCTCTCTGTAAACCGTAAAAGAAAAACTGAAAGTTAAGCAACACTGATTATCGATATTAGAAATGTAGTAAATGCAAAATAAGTATGGCTAGCCCTCACCATTGCTATCAGAATAGTTGCTAGAGGGCCACGAAGAAAGCCGACTAAATGACCAAATTTCATTATCCAATTTGAAAACCTTCTGTCATGGACCTGTAGGTGCACATCACTAAAACAATTTACCACTGGGTTTATTTCCTTTTGCTAAAGGTCATTTGTAATAATTACACATCTTTTTAAAAATTAACATATAATGTATTATTTGTTTCAGGGGTGCATGTCTGTGAATCGTCAGATTTACACATTTCACAGCACTCACCATAGCACATGCCCTCCCCCTTGTTCCTCCCCAGCCACCTCATTCCCCCCGCCCCCCTCCCCTCCAGCAGCCCTCAGTTTGTTTTCTAAAATTAAGAGTCTTTTATGGTTTGTCGCTCTCTCTGGTTTCATCTTGTTTCATTTTCCCCTCCCTTCCCCTATAATCCTCTGTCTTGTTTCTCAAATCCTCGTATCAGTGAGATCGTATAATAATTGTCTTTCTCTGATTGACTTATTTCACTTAGGGTAATAGCATCTAGTTCCATCCACATCGTTGCAAATGGCAAGATTTCATTTCTTTTGATGGCTGCACAGTATTCCATTGTATATATATATACCATCTCTTCTTTATCCATTCATTTGATGACGGACATCTAGGTTCTTTCCATAGTTTGGCTATTGTGGACATTGCTGCTATAAACATTTGGGTGCATGTGCCCCTTCAGATCACTACATTTGTATCTTTAGGGTAAATACCCAGTAATGCGACTGCTGGGTCATAGTGTAGCTCTATTTTCATCTTTTTGAGGAACCTCCATGCTATTTTCCAGAGTGACTGCATCAGCTTGCATTCCCACCAGCCATGTAGGAGGGTTCCCTTTTCTCCAAATCCTTTCCAGAAAAAGTTGCAACGTGACTGTGATTCTCCTCTAAACACAAGACTTAAACCAAGTCCAGGGAACCAGGCAGGGAGTAAACTGATGCTATGTCACCTCTCCCTCTTACGCCAGAGACACATTTTCTCCCAAAGTATCCTGCTCCACAGAGATGCAGCTCTGCTTTCCAAAGAGGGCACCTTTATTATTTTTAATTTTTTAAAGTAAGCTCTACGCTCAACATGGGGCTTGAACTCGTGACCTCTAGAGGTCGAGAGTCACATTCTATGAACTGAGCCGGCAGGTGCCCCAGACAGGGTAACTTTCACATTGTCATCCCTAAATGGGGAAACTGAATTCCCATTTCCATTTCAGAAGAGAGTCTTTGTTTAACATCTGGGTGTTTTTTTTTTCTCTCAGAACAAAGGAAGAGCCCCCTTTAAAGGAGCATGGGCAACCCCACCACTTACTAGAAAGAAATTGCTTTTAGTGTGGAAATGACATTTTGTTGTTGCTGTGTTTCTTCCTTGTCAGCTTTATCCACTGAGATTAAAAAAAAAAAAGTCTCTTAGGAGTTTAGGTTTTCAGATGGGCCCCCCTTGGAATACTGTAGCCCGGAGACCCTTTGCTACTTACCAGGCAACTACGCTGGCTCAGTTTCTCCCCTGCATTTGTAACATTATATTATAAAGGCTTTTTTTTTGCTTGTTGAAGCTCTGTGAGAGGAAAGGCACACTGACAATGCCAAAGATTGAAAAAAAAAAAAGGATATTAAAAATAGAGGCTAGTTCGTGTTACCAGGTCTGGCTGCAGATCACCAGGAAAAGACTATAAAATTTTAAGTGGTTGTATTTTCTCCCGTGAAAACGAAGCTCAAATAAAACAACCCAGTGAATTATTTCTCAACAGTTTTCATTGGTTCTAGGAATAGTGAATACACACTGAATAAATAGTTCCATCCCATTTTGTTAGCGCTGTCGACAGTATTATAGCTTAAACTTTTTTTTTTTTTAAAGATTTTTGTCTATTTGTCAGAGAGAGGGCACAAGCAAGGGGAGCAGCAGGCAGAGGGAGAAGCAGGCTCCCAATGCAGTACTTGATCCCGTGACCCGGGAATCATGATCTGAGCCCATGGTAGATGCTTAACTGCCTGAGACAGCCAGGTGTCCCTTAAACTTGTTCTTATTGAAAAAATTGTACTTCTAACTTCATACAGAAACGTGGTTTTCCCCCAAGATCAATGCTGTGGATATGAGCATTTCAGGGTTGTTTAAATCAAAATTCAGAACTTAATTCAACGAACTTCTATAGAGTATACTATGTACACATATTTCCTGTATTCTACTAAGAATTAGAAGAAATATGATAATGGCATCTTTATTAATTTAATTTTTTAAAGATTTTATTTATTTATTTGATAGAGGGAGAAAGACAGCAAGAGAGGGAATATAAGCCTTTGGGGTTCCGGTCAAAGAAATGATGAAAGCTTGTAGTTCCAGAATGCTTTCTCTGTGCCAAGCACTACGCTAAATGGTTTACATGCTTCATTCATCTCACTCAGTCCCTGCCACGTTTACCTTATTGAAGTGGGAACTTTTTCTCATGCCCATGGATAACCCTGAGTTCAGCATCTTGGCTAAGGCCACACAGCTAGTAAGCTATAGAGCTAGATCATATCTAGATCTGTCTGGTTGACCTCAGAGTTTCTAGGTAGGTGACTTAGTATAGTCTTTATGAAGTAGGTAACATTTGAGATGGACCCTAAAGGATGGGTAGTTAGCCATAGGCAAAGATCTTGCTAAGCAAGAGGGCAGAGTCTGAGCATAGGCTTGTCCGGGGGTAAGGGGTGGAGCCAAGTGCAGGAAAAGCAAGAGGTGTGGTTTGCTTGGAGTTTCCGGTAGTCAAAGAGCTACAGGGGATGAGAAGACTGAAGAGAACTGTTGCATCCACATTTTAGTGGTCTCCGAATTCCAAGCTGAAGATACCATATTAGTTTTCTAGTACTCCTGAAATAAAGTAGCACATAAAAATGTCTTGATGGCATATTTGAGTTTGAATGGTGAACCACACATCCCTCACCCCAGCTGGGGGCACTCTGTGTGAAAGGAGAGAGTGAAACAAATAATTAAAGTTCTCACTATACTAAAGCTTGACTTTGAAAAATGTGGGTCAAATGGAGATGGTGTAAGAAGAAAGGAATGTGAGGGGAGCCTGCGCAGCTCAGTTGGTTTGGCTCCCGACTCTTGATTTCAGGTTGGGTCATGATCTCAGGGTCATGGGATCAAGCCCAGAGTCAGACTCCACACTCAGTGAAGAGTCTTTTTGAGAATCTCTTTCTCCTTCCCCCTCTGCCCCTTCCCCTGCTCACGCGCCCTCTCTCTCTCTCTCGATTCTTTCTCTCCCTCAACCTCTGCCCCTCCTTCCCCACTGCTTCTAAAAAATAAATAAATAGGGGCACTTGGATGGCTTAGTTGGTTAAGCGTCTGACTTTGGCTCTGATCGTGATCTCAGGGTCCTAGGATCGAGCCCCACTGAGCAGGGAATCTGTTTCTCCCTCTCCTTCTGGCCCTCCTGTTGCTCATGCTCTCTCTCTCTCTCTCTCTCTCTCTCAAATAAATAAATAAATAAATAAAATCTTTAACAATAAAAAACACATACCTAAATCATTAAAAAAGAAGAAGAAGAAGAAGAAAAGAAGTTGAGTATAATGAATGGGTAAGAGAAAGGAGAAGTAAAACATGACAGGAAGATTAAGGAATGAAGCTGGACAATTTGGGTTAATGGCAGTAGATGGGGATGTATAGTTTTCTTTTTAAATTGTCGATTATATTGTGAGTCATGTGATTCCTTCCTTCCAAAAGGCTTCTCTGTGTAATATCCCCTTGATTGTGGTGTCTAGGGAGATTCATGGAGGAGCTGCATTCTGGGTTAGGTAAATCTATATGGGGCAGACAAAAATGACTACAGGAAGCGAGATGTTTCTGAGACCATGAGCTTAGTAGAAAAAAGAAATCGAAATCTCAGAGTCCTGGAGTAAGACCAGTGGGGGACTGCTACTCATTAAGAGTGTGACCTCAATGTGAGACAGGAATCCATCAGAATCTTAGAGGAGAACATAGGCAGTCATCTCTTTGATATCAGCCACAGCAACTTCTTTCAAGATACGTCTCCAAAGGCAAAGGAAACAAAAGCGAAAATAAACTTCTGGGACTTCATCAAAATCAAAAGCTTCTGCACAGCAAAGGAAACAGTCAAAAAAACAAGAGGCAACCCACGGAATGGGAGAAGATATTTGCAAATGACAGTACAGACAAAAGGTTGATATCCAGGATCTATAATGAACTCCTCAAACTCAACCCACACGAAACAGACAAACACATCAAAAAATGGGCAGAAGATATGAACAGACACTTCTCCACTCAAGACATACAAATGGCTATCAGACACATGAAAAAATGCTCATCATCATTAGCCCTCAGGGAGATTCAAATTAAAACCACATTGAGATATCACCTTACACCAGTTAGAATGGCCAAAATTAACAAAACAGGAAACAACATGTGTTGGAGAGGATGTGGAGAAAGGGGTACCCTCTTACACTGTTGGTGGGAATGCAAGTTGGTGCAGCCTCTTTGGAGAACAGTGTGGAGATTCCTCAAGAAATTAAAAATAGAGCTTCCCTACGACCCTGCAATTGCACTCCTGGGTATTTACCCCAAAGATACAGATGTCGTGAAAAGAAGGGCCATCTGTACCCCAATGTTTATAGCAGCAATGGCCACAGTCGCCAAACTATGGAAAGAACCAAGATGCCCTTCAACGGATGAATGGATAAGGAAGATGTGATCCATATACACTATGGAGTATTATGCCTCCATCAGAAAGGATGAATACCCAACTTTTGTAGCAACATGGACGGGACTGGAAGAGATAATGCTGAGTGAAATAAGTCAAGCAGAGAGAGTCAATTATCATATGGTTTCACCTATTTGTGGAGCATAACAAATAGCATGGAGGACAAGGGGCATTAGAGAGGAGTAGGGAATTTGGGTAAATTGGAAGGGGAGGTGAACCATGAGAGACTATGGACTCTGAAAAACAGTCTGAGGGGTTTGAAGTGGCGGGGGGGTGGGAGGTTGGGGTACCAGGTGGTGGGTATTATAGAGGGCACGGCTTGCATGGAGTACTGGGTGTGGTGAAAAAATAATGAATACTGTTTTTCTGAAAATAAATAAAGTGGAAAAAAAAAGAGTGCGGCTTTTTGGGAAGTCAACTGACCTCTTAAGTCTCAATTTCTTCATCTTAAAAGTGGGGACAAAGATAGGACCTATCTCCTCAAGCTTCTCTGTGTGATGAGTAAGTGACATCATGGTCAGAAAATGTTTGGAACCACCCCAGACACATAATTCAGTTCATGGTGAGTATTAGCTCTGGGAAAGAGCATGGGGCGTCCAGCAGTTTGTGGAACGGGGGCTCAAAACACTGTTTTTATAACTACTGAAAGGAAGAGGGAGACCAGAAGGAGGGGATCTTGGGAACACCCAGGCTGGAAATATCTGGGTGGCTCTGGGGAGGAAGACTAGGTCTGTAGGAGGGAGTACACATAGACAGAATGAAATTAACAAAGTTCCTGGAAGACAATCAAGGAAAAATAGCTTTTGAAATTAATTCCATCAATGATGAGCAGTCTTCATTTCACTGTTGCTCTTTCTGTCTCATAGTTTGGCACTGTTTTTAGCAACTGTGCCACTGAGTGAGTGCCTATCCCCATTCCCATTTATCTTTTATTATGACAA
The DNA here is from genome assembly GCF_020171115.1 of Neogale vison. Lineage (NCBI taxonomy): Eukaryota > Metazoa > Chordata > Mammalia > Carnivora > Mustelidae > Neogale > Neogale vison. The sequence goes on from NC_058105.1 coordinate 31,132,019, forward strand.
ATTATAAGAATGCAGAAAAGCATAGAGAAAAACATCATGAACACCTATGTGCCCACCACTCAATTCTATAAAATCTTAATTTGTTTTATTTTCGTTACTACTTTTTATTTACATACTTTGGTGGTGGGGGACATTGTACATACAATGGAAGCTTGCTGGAGACTTTCTCCTCCCTTCCAGTCTGTGAATGCCTCTTTCCAGAATACAGTTCTATGGAATACAATGTCAGTTATGCTCCCTGGAAATGTACAATAGCAGTACTGGACCCAGAGTTAGATGTTTGTCATTCTTTTGCATGTTTTTGTACTTTTAACACCTAAGACCATATCCCTAAATGATATTCTTTTATAGGTTTAAGCCTTACTAGTGGTACTGCTCTGTACTGAACCTTCTGCAACTTGCTTTTTCTTTTTTTTTAAGATTTTATTTATTTATTTGACACAGAGAGAGAGAGATCACAAGCAGGCAGAGAGAAGGGGGAAGCAGGCTCCCCGCCAAGCAGGAAGCCTGATGCGGGGCTTGATCCCAGGACCCTGAGATCATGACCTGAGCTGAAGGCAGAGGCTTAACCCACTGAGCCACCCAGGCGCCCCTTGATTTTTTTTAAATCATCACTCTGGGACCCCTGGGTCGCTCAGTTGGTGGAGCATTCCGCTTTGATTTGACCCTGAGAACAAGGTCGTGGGATCAAGACTCGGGTGGGGCTCTGCGCTCAGCGGGGAGTCTGCTTGACATTCACTCCCTCTCTCTCTGCCCCTCCCCCACTCACTCACTCACTTGCCTGCTCTCTCTCTATATATCAAGTAAATCTTTAAAAAAAAATCAGCCCTTTGTTATAGAATTTATCCATGCCAAAATATGGAGCTTCATTCATTAATTTCAGTAGTTTAAAATGAAATTGCATTGTATAAAGATACAACAATTTATCTTTTCCCCAATTAATGGATTTTTTAGGGTTTTTCTAAAATTTTGTTGTTGCTGCTGTTGCTGCAATGAACATTCTTGTACATAGTGCAGAGCGCCAGAGTTTCTCTAGGAAATATGCAGCAGTGGGAATTGTGCATCCTCAACTCTGTCAGGTACTGACAAATTGCTCTCCGAATTAATTGTACTAGTTTAACATAATTGTACTGGTGTACTTAATCCACCAGTGGTGTGTGAGTTAAGGCTGTTTCACATCCTTATCAACAGTTGGTATTGTCAGATCTTACAACATTTGTCAAGCTAATAACTAAGAATTATCTTTTTCTATTAATTTCATTATTCTGTGATTTTGATTTTTTAAAATATAACAACTGTTGGAGATGTTGAGTATATTTTCATGAATTTATTGAGCATTTGAGTTTCCTCCTCTGTGGCTTACTTATTCATGTCCCTTAAGGATAAAGTGAAATAATATAAGTAAAGCAATTGGAACAGTGCCTAGGAGAACGTACACAGTATGTGTTAGCTAGCATTATTTGCCTGTTTTCCTATTGGATTGCTGTTGATCTGTAGTTATTACACATTTGTATATAAATCCTTTCTTACGTGAGTTGCAAATATTTTCTCTGAGTCTGTAGCTTATATTTTCATTTTTATAGTGTTGCATACATTTTAGATTTCAATGAGTCAAATTCATAATTTTCCTATATGTTTTCGTAAGTTTGTGTCCTGTTAAAATCTCTACCATGACTTCATAAAGACAATCCTGTCTCTTTTCTTTTTTTAATAATTTATTTACTTGAGAGAGAGAGAATCTTCCTGATGAGCATCAGCCTGACACAGGGCTCGATCACACAACCCTGAGCTCGTGGCCTGAGCAGAAACCTAGAGTCTGATGCTTAACTGACTGAGCCACCCAGGTGCCCCAAGATAAACTCCTCTCTTCTCTTATAAACAAATTCAGGTTTCATTTTTCACATTTATATTTTTACATGTACATGCACTTTATTTTTGTGTATGGCATGAGGTAGGAATTGTAGTTTGTTTGTTTGTTTTCCCAGAGGATAACTGGCCCCGTTTACTGAATAGGGGTCATCCTTTCCCCATTGCTATGTAATTTCACTTCTGTTGTGTTTTAAGTTGGTGTAGGTCTGTTTTATAGTTTTCTATTTGGTTATTTGGGGCTATTTTTCCCCGTACTGTTACCATACTGTCACAACTCTAGTTCCTTTTTTTTTTTTTAAGATTTTATTTATTTGGTGCACCTGGGTGGCTCAGTGGGTTAAAGCCTCTGCCTTTGGCTCAGATCATGATCCCAGGGTTGTGGGATCGAGCCCCATATGGGCTCTCTGCTCAGCACGAAGCCTACTTCCCCCCTGCCCCCCCCGCCTGCCTCTCTGCCTACTTGTGATCTCTGTCTGTCAAACAAACAAATAAAACCTTAAAAAAAGATTTTATTTATTTATTTGAGAGAGAGCGAGAGAGCGAGAGAGAGAGAGCTTGCTCACAAGATAGGGGAGGGTCAGAGGGAGAAGCAGACTCCCCTCTGAGCATGGAGCCCTATGTGGGACTCTATCCTAGGACTCCAGGTAGTCACTTACCCAAATGAGCCACCTAGGCACCCCAGAACTCTACCTCTATAGAAAATCTGTAAAGCAAAATTTCTTCTCTTTTGCTTTTCTTCATAAATGTTCTCACTCGTCTTGGCTCTTTGTTCTTCCATATGGCTTTTATAACATCCCACCAAAATAATTTTTTAAGGTTTTATTTATTTAGGTAATCTCTATACCCAGTTTGGGCCTCAAACTCAGGACTGCGAGATCAAGAGTCCCATGCTCTTGTGACTGAGCCAGCCAGGTACCCCAGAAATTTTTTTATTGAAGTGTAGTCGACATGTAATTACTATATTAGTTTCAGGTGTACAACATAGTGATTTGATATGTATATACATTATGAAGTGATCACCATAAGGACAGTTACCATACATGACCATACAAAATGTTGACAATATTGTCAACTATATCCGTGTGTTGTGCATTATATCCCTGTGATTTATTTATTTTATAACTGGAAGATTGTACCTTAATCCCCTTCGCATATGCATTCCCCCACCCTCTCCCCTCTGGCAACCACCAGTTTTTCCCTCCTTATTTATGAATCTGTTTCTGTTTTTTCTTTGTTCTTTAGATTCTTCATATAAGTGAAATTGTATGGTATTTGTCTTTCTCTGACCTATTTCACTTGCCAGAATACTCTCTAGGACTATCTAGGTGGTTGCAAAGGCATGAGTTCATTCTTTTTTACAGCTAAGTAATATTCCAGTCTGTGTATATACCACATCTTCTTTCTTCATTCATCTTGGTGTTTTTGTTTTCTTTGGGTAAATACGTAGCAGTATAATTACTAGATTGTATGGCATTTCTGTTTTCAGTTTTTTCAGGAACCTCCATGCTGTTTTCCACAGTGGCTGTATCAATTTACCTTTCCGCCAACAGGGCACAGGGTTCCCTTTTTGCCACATCCTCTCCAGCATTTGTTACTCATCTTTTTGGTACTGGCCATTCTGACTGGTATAAAGTGATATCTCACTGTGGTTTTGATTTGTAGTTCCCTGACAATTAGTGATATTGAACATCTTTTCATGTGTCTGTTGGCCATCTGTGTCTTCCTTTGATAAATGTCCATTCAGATCCTCTGTTCAGATCCAGTGTTTTATAAATGAATTATTTGTTTCTTTGGTATTAAGTTGTATGAGTTCTTTATATATTTTGGATATTAACCCCTTATCAGATATATAATTTGGAAATATCTTGTCCCATTCAGGTTACCTTTTCATTTTGTTGATGGTTTCCTCTCCCATGCAAAAAGTTTTTAGTTTGATGTAGTTCCAGTAGTTTAATTTTGCTTTTGTTTCCATTGCTGGAAGAGACCTATTCAGAAAAATGTTACTAAAGCCAATGTCTAAGAGATAATTGCCTATACTTACATTTAGAAGTTTTATGGTTTCAGGTCTTACATTTAGATCTTTTTAAAAACTTTTTTTTCAAGTTTATTTATTTAAGTAATCTCAACACCCAGTATGAGGCTTAAACTCATGACCTCTAGATCAACAATTGCACACACTTCCAACTGAGCCAGCCAAGTGCCCCACATTTAGGTCTTTAATCCATCTGGAATTTATTTTTGTGTCTGATATAAAAAAGTGGTCCAGGGGTTTCATTCTTTTGCTTGTAGCTATCCAGTTTTCCCAACACCATTTATTAAAGAGACTGTCTTTCATCCATTTTACATTCTTGCCTCCATTGTCACAGATTAATTGATCATATAAGCGTATGTTTATTTTTGGGATCTGTGTTCTGTCTTGTTGAGCTATGTGTCTATTTTACAGAAGCGCCATACTGTTTAGAGTCCTATAGCTTTGTAGTATTGCTTGATGTCTAGGATGGTGATACCTCCAGCTTTGTTTTTCTTTTTTTAAAAGATTTTATTTATTTATTTGATAGAGAAGAAGAGAGAGAGAGAGAGCACGCACAAATGGGGGAAGTGGCAGGCAGAGGGATCCTGGCTTGATCCTGGGACCATGGGATCATGATCTGAGCTGAATGCAGATGCTTAACTGACTGACCCACCCAGGCATCCCTGTTTTTCTTTTTCGAGATTGCTTTGGCTATTAGGAGTCTTTTGTGGTTCCATACAAATTTTAGGATTACTTTTCTAATATAGTTTTGTGAAAAATACAGTTGGGATTTTTAAGAGCAGATTTTATTTATTTCTGAGAGAAAGAGTGTGTGTGGTGGGGTTGAGGAGCAGAGGGAGAGGAACAAGCAGACTCCCTGCTGAGTAGGGAGCCCTATGTGGGGCTTGATCCCAGGATCCTGGGATCATGACCTGAGCCAAAGGCAGACCCTTACCTGACTGAGCCAACCAGGTGCCCCAACGGTTGGCATTTTGATAGGGATTGCATGGAATCTGTAGATTGCTTTGGGTAGTGTGGACATTATAAAAATATTCTTCCAGTCCATGAACATGGTATAGCTTTCCCTTTGTGTCATCTTCTTTTTCATTAGCCAATGTCTTATAGTTCTAAGAAGGCAGGCCATTTACTTCCTTGGTTTAATTGATTCCTAAATATTTTATTCTTTTTGATACAATTGTAAATGGGATTATTTTCTTAATTTCTTTTTTATCCACTTCATTTTAGTGTAGACTTTTGTATATTGATTTTGTATTCTGCAACTTCACTGAATTCATTTATTAGTTCTAATCTTTTTTTTTTTTTGGTAGAGTCTTTAGGGATTTTGTCATAATCTGAGAATAGTGACCGCTTTCTTTCTTTTTTACCACTTTGGTTACCTTTTATTTCTTTTTCTTGTCTGATTGCTGCAGCTAGATAGGATAAATTTTTTATGTTTCATATGTACTTGAAATGAATTTATTTTTTAATTGTTTTGTACAAGATTATATAAATATGCACTTTTAAAAGTATGATTATTAGTTCACTTCTTCAACATAATTATTAGGTTCTGAAAATCTAGCTTTGAAGCCTCAGTTACTTGTTTGTGTAAGCATGTCACCTTTGCTGATCACAAAATATTTAATTTATTTAAGTTACTAAATGTGTTTTTTTATACTTTTTTCTTTCAAGATTTTATTTAAATTCCAGCTAGTTTAATACAGAAATTGTGTGTACTTTTATCTAATTGTTTTTTTTTAACGCATGGATGTGATGATTTACATGCACATGTCAAAGAGTTTTTTAAGTATATACACTTTTGTATTTGTTATCATGACATGTTTATATTTCCACCCTAATATTTTCTCTTAGTCTTTCTGGTATTCTCATAGCAAATTATTTTTTGTTAAGTAATCTCTATACCCAACATGAGGCTTAAACCAACTCTCATAGCAAATTTTGAATCTTCCTAGCTTTGTTGAAGTATTTTGCTCCCTTCTTACATTATAAAACTATTAAACAGAGCTAGAACTTGAAGTGAAAATTTAGTAAAGTAGAAACCTCCAGAACAGTGTTGCTTTAAATTGCAGCTCTGCTCCAGGAGGCTCAACCCTCAGTAGACCCCTGATTTAACTATCGCTGCATTGTATGGGACATACATTAACAAATCAGAGTGTCCTAGAAATCTGAATATGAATGAGTCTTGGCTGAATACCCTTATTTGGCTAATTTGAAAGGCCTTACAAAATGCGTTGGTGTTCTTGGACCCAATGTAATTTGTAATGAGTCTAAGAATCTAAAGAATCATTACCATAGGGCTCCAGAATAAAATAGATCTTTTTTTGGTGTTATTATATTTTGCCTCTATCTTTGATGTGATGCTTTTAAAGTAGAACAGAGAATATTAACCGGATGCCAGCAAATGGAGACTATCACATTTCAAAATCTAAAAATGTCCCAGCTGCCAGTGATTCACATTTATGTCTTAAATAATTCCATATATATTGCTTGGAAATTTAGAAGGTTTGGGGGTGGGTTTGTTTCTGTGACGAGAGGCTCAGTTTGTATAATCACTGTGTTGGCTTCTAGAATTTTTAGGGATTGGCCAGTGTTGTGGCTTTCTGTATGCTGGTCAGATTTTGGACATTAGCTGCCTGAAGCAATACTTTTCTTGGCCTTTCTTCTAGATCACAGAAAGGGAATCATCATCATCATTATTATTATTTGTTATTTCGAAGTAGACAAAGAAATGGTATTCTAAATCGTTTGAGAGGGTGGTTAGGGTTAAGACGATGTAAACCTTCTTTAGGAGAAGACCTCAAGAAGGTAATATCACATTATGCTTGTATAAACCAGAGTCTAAAATGTTGTAGTTGTCTGCACAGCTAACCCTCAAATTTGCAGAGATCTATTCCCATACTTTTTAAGTTCCATGTTTGGAATTTGGCATTTGGTTTCCCACAGAAATAATGCTGTATTTGATTAGGGTTCAAGGTGGGCCTACAGAAACTCAATTTCACCCACAGCGTGACTGAAATATTGTTGCATCTATGATTTTAAATTTTATTTCTTTTAAGTTTTGTAAAGTACATTTAAGGGTACAAAATCCCTTCAAAAGATACCAAATACTCAGGAGCCTAAGTAGCCTGGCCCCGATCTGGGAACTCAGCTGGCGTATTGTACATTGCTCAGTTCCCCAAAAAGCACTGCGAGAAATTGACTATCAATTGGAAGGAACGATGGTTCCTGGACCTCAAGTTTCAATCATAGTCCAGATGCTTCTGTTTCTTTCCTTTTTTTTTTCAGATTTTATTTATTTGAGACAGAGAGAGAATGAGAGCAAGCATGAGAGGGGGAAGGTCAGAGGGAGAGGCAGACCCCCTGCTGTGTAGGGAGCCTGATGTAGGACTCCATCCCTGGACTCCTGGTTCATGACCCGAGCTGAAGGCAGTGGCTCAACCAACTGAGCCACCTGGGCACCCCTGGATGCTTCTGTTTCTGCTTTTCTAGGTCTCAGGGATCAAAGGAATCAAAGGGATTTCTAGGTCTCAGGGATCTTCTCACCAAGAAGGGACAGAATGAGGTGGACTGGGGTAGCTTTAGCACTAGCGTATCTGATGTCAGCTAGCCACCCAAACAGCCAGAGGGAGCCCTAGCTGGCAGCATCTGTGAGCAGGGAAGCTGGCTTCTTTAGTCAGTCATGCTGTGGAGTAGAGTGAGGACAGCTCCCATAGAGCTGCCGGAGCTGCCAGCCTGCTCTAGTGAGATGAGAGGAAAGTGGGGAAGGAAAGTAAGTTCATTAAAATACCAATGGACTGGCACACTGATTTTTTTCTTATGACTTTATTTATTCATGGTAAACACACACACACACACACACACACACACACACAGAGGCAGAGGCAAAGGCAAAGGGAGAAACAGGTTCCCCAACATGGGATTCGATCCCAGGATCCTGGGAGTCAAGACCTGAGCCGAAGGCAGACTCTTAACTGACTGAGCCACCCAGGTGCCCCCAGGCTGATTAGCAAAATCCAGGCTGAGAAACTAGTAGTCAAAAGGCCTGGGTATTTCAACAGATATTTAGGAGGTAAAGGGGAATGCAGGGAGAACCTACAGATTACAAGACACATGAAAGACATACGTAATTTTTTAAATGGGTAAGACTAACGTATAGTGTCTAGGAATGCATGCATAAGTGAGAAAACTTTCTAAAGAAAAGCATGGACGTGATGACTGTAAAAGTCTAGACAAGGGGTGCCTGGGTGGCTCAGTCAGTTAAGTGCCTACCTTCGGCTTGCATCATGAGGTCCTAGGATCAAGTCCTATGTCAGGCTCCCTGCTCTGCGGGGAGTCTGCTCCTCCCTCTCAAATAAATAAATAAATGCATAAATACATAAATACATAAAATATTTTTTAAGAAGTTTAGACAATGGTATGTATGAGTAAAGGAGGAACTTGTGATCTGGCCACCTCATATGGAAGGGATTCCTGGGGTCACTGACGAAGGTCTAGTTCTTGACCTGATGACGGTTGCAAGAGCGTTGCTTTATATGAACTCATTAAGCCATATGCCTGTGTGGCGTTCTTTATCTGTTTTACTTTAAAATATAAAGCATTGAAAAATACAAGAAGGGCCTATCCACAGAGTCAAAGCGCTAAGCTAGACCCCTGGGGACTGACCTGGTTGTGGAAGCTTTCAAAGGAAGGGAAAAAGCATTCCCCTTGGAGCAGGGGTAGAGTGGCGTGGAGAAGGAAAAGATGGTTGGAGTGGGCCAGCAGCGACAGTAGTTTGGGGCCAAATCCAGGGAACATAGATTGAGGATGTTTATAGTGGTGCTGCCCCAGATATCTTCTGGGGCCAGAAACGAGTGTTTCACATGTTTTTGTTCTATTTCCAAACAAGGATAGTGTCCCTAACCTTCCTGAGGATGTTACTAATTAGTAATAATACACAGTCTGATATTTATTCTAAATTTCACTCTAAATTTTAACAGTATGGCTCAAATTTTTTAAAAAGATTTTATTTATTTATTTTTGGGAGAGAGAGAGCACAAGCAGGGGGAGCAGAAGGCAGAGGGAGAGGGAGAAGCAGGCTCCCCGCTGAGCAAGGAGCCCAATGAGGGACTCGATCCCAGAATCCTAGGGTCATGACCTGAGCCAAAGGCAGACGCTTAACCCACTGCGCCAATATGACCCAGTATGGATCAAATTACCACAAGATTTCTAGGTCAGGAAACATCTAATAAGATGGCAAGGAGTTAAAAACAGACATCCTGGGAGCAGGCAAGAAACAAGGTATAAGGAGGTGCTTAGCAATATGGAGTGGGGCCCAGCAGCTGGGTTGGAATTCAAGGTCGGGGCCCTAATTAGGAATATGGTAAGCATAAAGCTGAGTCCCTGGTTCAGAACAACTGTCGCAGTAGGTATGTTAACCAGATAGAAACGTAGTCACGGGACCCAATGCAGGCAACTAATAATTGGGTCTGGGTTATAAGTCACAGTGTTCTAGCAGGGTCAATGGCTAGGTTGACTGTATGCAGTCATGTGAGTTATGGAACTCAGGCTCCTTAATTTCTCCTTAACAAATAAGTAGGATTTGTTCCAGAACTTGGGGGGCTGGCTGAATCTATAGGTGTGGGGTTGGGTTACTCAAGTGGCTTCAGCTATGAGAATTGGTTTGCTTTTTTACTTCTCGAGTATAAATCAAACAATTTTCATAACTGTATGTTTTTTCCTAGAGATTTGATTAGACTTGGGTTCACTTTTTAAGAATCCCTTGTGGGTGGTGCTCTTTATCCTATATTGGATCTTGACATCAGGAGGCCTATCCTGTCTGGGGTCTCACTTTTTATAATACTAGGGTTGATGAGTGGGGTTCACTCAGGTGGTTCAGGCTGATTTTTGCATTATAGTATCCTATCAAGCTTCAAGCTGATTTTAGCAGTCACCAATGACCATGGCCTAGATCCATTATTTCATTAGAAGGAGGAGATTATTGATTTTCCAATGCCATCATTTCTTCTGCATTAGCTAGAATTCTACAAAGAAGAAATTAAAAAAAAAGATTTTAAAAATTTATTTGACAGAGAGATAGAGCACAAGCAGAGGGAGTGACAGAGGGAGAGGAAAAATCAGCCCCCCCCCCAACCTCGAGCAGGGAGCCCAATGTGCGGCTTGATCTCAGGACCCTGGGATCATGACCTGAGCCGAAGGCAGACTCAACCGACTGAGCCATCCAAGCACCCCTATAAAGAAGAAATTTCCCTCATCAACATAGTGTCTATCTTGAAATGCAGTTTTTATAGGAAAGGTAGGACAACTGTTTGATTTTTGCCTTGTGATTACCAATCTTCGGAATGATTCTGGCATCCAAGTAAGTTTCAGTGGTGACTAACATTTTTATCAGCTCATGATGAATTCAGAGATTTTTATATATTGGATGTGTCTCAGTAAGTCAGTAATTTTTTTCCACTTTGATACCCCAGTTGCCCCATAGTAGGCTAGTGGGAGCCCCTTTAAAAGTTGACTCATGAGACCTCTTGACATGATCATAACAGTTGTTGATAGCTTCCTTGCTTTCCTGCACAAGAAGACCTCCCCAGCTCATCTAGGACAGTCCCTGTCCCAGATCTGGAGTCAGCGATTTCTCTAAGGAATCCTGTTTATTTAGTGGGGGATGATATTCAGAGATCATAATTTGTGTCCGGGTCCTCATTGCTATCAGGTGGTCATTGCTAATGGGACTCTTCAGTGGTCAGGGAAGAAATGACCTTTTTGTCTAACAAACCTGAATTTATGGTGATATTTCCAATTCAAATTGAACATTGCAGGGTTTTTACCTAGCTTTGAATTTGTATATGTATCTCCTTTCTCTTATTTTGAACATCTTGGTTCTTAACAGCATTAACATAGTTGCCTATAACTCCTTATAAAAGTAAAAATAACACCATTATCATTAACAATAAAACTACCGAATGCAGTTTAGAATTTCTTTGTAGTTCTCTATGTCCTGACAGTATATCCAGTTTGGGGTGTCCAGTCAAAATTCTGTGTTTTGAAGTCAAGGTGAAATAATTCTTTTCTCCATATTGTTTTGTCACCAATCTATTATAAAGTTCAGTTCATTTGTTTCCATTTGCTTTCTATTTTTAGGGATTTTTTTCTTTTTGATTAATTTAGTTCCAAAGTCAACATATATAACAAGGTATATTTAAAGAAATCCCGGGCGCCTGGGTGGCTCAGTGGGTTAAGCCACTGCCTTCGGCTCAGGTCATGATCTCAGGGTCCTGGGATCGAGTCCCGCATTGGGCTCTCTGCTCAGCAGGGAGCCTGCTTCCCTCTCTCTCTCTCTGCCTGCCTCTCTGTCTACTTGTGATTTCTCTCTGTCAAATAAATAAATAAAATCTTAAAAAAAAAAAAAGAAATCCCAACATCATCCCTGTGTTGTCCACCCTACCCCCCAAGCATCTTTATTAGTTATTGTTTATCCTTCTGTTGTGTCATTTTTTAAAAGATTTTATTCATTGGGGAGAAACATAGAATGAACCTGAGGAGGTACAGTGGGAGAGGGACAGGCAGATTCCCTGCTGAGTGGGGAGTCTGACGTGGGGCTTGATCCCACGACCCTGAGATCATGACCTGAGACAAAGGCAGATGCTTAACTAACCGAACCACCTGGGGCCTCTTTATGTTGTATCATTTTGAAACTATAGGTGAATGTGTGTATATGGGGGTGTATGTATGTTTCCCTTCAGATTAGCCTACTAAAAAGGTGCCATAATAGAAGCATTGTTTTACTCTTGCTTTTTCCCCTAGTAATAGATCCTGTTGATATACCATATCAGAATATGGAAGTCTTCCTCATTCTTTAATTTTTTTAAATAGCTGAATAGTGTACCCTTCGTGTGTATGTGCCATAGTTTATTTAAGCAGTCCCCAGCTGGCGGACTTTTGAGTTGCTTCCAGTGTTTTGCTACTACAAATGATTCTCCATCATATGGCCTTACACATAGACTATTTTGGTTTTGTCAGTCCGTGTGTAATAACATGGCTGTACTTACTAATGTGAGCTTCAGCTGAGCAAGACTATTTCCATATCCTCGTAGCTGGTCAATCATAAAAGCTCTTTGCCAATCTAGTGTTAATGAATTCTGGCACAGGAGTAATCCTAAAGATGGCAGATATATACACAAGTCACTTAACACTTGCTGTCTCTCCGTTTCCCCCAAGTGCATCATACCCCCTCTAGTCTTTGGACCTTTGTTCTTCCACAGCCCATTGTCCCTAAATTCTTATCCTCCAACATGAATTCTAACGTGAACCTTTCCTAGCTTACTGTTTTGTTTCCTCTGTCCTCTGAATGTATTTTAAAGCTTTTAAGTTTGTAGTTTGACTATCCAAGGTGTCTTCAATAATGCTTATCTTCTTTCTGCAATTAGGATATACTGCTGTTAAATGGCAGAAGTATCTTGGTTTTAGGGCACATAAGTGGCTCAGTTGATTGTGTGTCCGACTCTTGATTCTGGTTCGGGTCATGGTCTTGGGATCATGGGATTGGGGCTCATGTGGCGGGGTGGGGGTATCTGCTTGGGATTTCCTCTCCTTCTTCCTCTGCCCCTCACCCTGCTCTTGCAAGCTCTCTCTCTCTCTCTCTCTCTCTCAAATAAATAAGTAAATCTTAAAAAAAAAAAGAAGTATCTTAGTTTTGTTCTCAAGGTCCAAATATAAAATCATGGGTGACTTGGGCAGGTTTCTCGGAGCCTATTTCCTTATCTATAAATTGAAAAGAATGGGTTGGTGATTTCTAACTCTCGGTCTCTAACTTCTATGAGTTTATATAATTTCCTAATTGTTTTCAGTTTCCTATGACCACCTTTTTTTTTAAAGTTTTCTTTTTTTAGTGAATTCTACACCCAAGTGGGACTTGAACTAAGAACCCTGAGATCAAGAGTTGCATGCTTTTGTGCCTGAGTCAGCCAGGCGCCCCTCACTGCCTTTTTATTTCCTCTTGGCAAGAGAGAAAAGTGAACTATAGGTCTTTCCTAGGCTGAAGGCGTGTAATACTTAGTTCTCTCTAACTGAAAAGAAAACTTAGAAAAGAAAAGCCGTTTTACATGTTATTCTGACCAAAGAGTGAAAATCCCCTTATCGGTATTTGTTGTTATTGTTGTTGTTTCTTTGTTTTTTATTGTTGTGGGTTTTTTGTTTGTTTTTGTAGCTGCTGACTAGGTACTACTCAAATCTGTATTTGTTTGGTAATTTATTTACTTATTCAGCAAATATTTGTTGAAGGCCTTCTATGTGCCAGGCACCATTTGGTTATTACTGGCTTTGCTCCTTTTGTTGTGTTTTGTTTTTAGCCGAAGCTTGAGCTCCAAATCTGTTTTCTTTTTATGGAGCTTCTAATTATAAATTCAAACAATTTCCAGAACAGAAACTTCTATAGAACAAATTTAAGCAATTTTCTTGACTAAACTATAAACTGGATTGATCATGTGACTTAAGTAGGTGGAAGTTATTTAGCAAGTCTCATTCATTTTGAATTATCTGAACAATAAAATTAAAAGACAAAAAGGAACTGATTTTTTGCCTTTTTCTTTTTTTGGTTTTGCGAAGTGGGGCTGTTAAAAGGAGGCAACTCCCGCCATAGGATAAAACAAAACAAAACATTTCAGTGCCTAGAAAATATTAAAAGGGAAATATTCATAAGAAACTTGTAATAAAGGAAATTCGTTCAAATTGAATAGAAGTGTAGAGTCACGGAACATTCCTTGTATTATCCTCTTTTTTTTCTTTTTGTTTTGCCACGGACTTGTGTAAACTGTTAGGTACTAGTCCCAGTATGTGGAGTGGTGTTTGGAATTCACTATTTTAGGACAAGATCTGTGTTTTATTCTGACTTGTCTTTCCATTGTGCAAAGGCTCCAAGAGATAATCATCAAATTCATTTGAAGTCTATCTTTGGAGTTAATGTGTTTTCACAAAAGCAGGATTGTTTTGACTGAGGAGGTGGAATGTTATGCTGTGAATGACAGTGGTGAAGTTAAAAAAAAAAAGGCTTTGTATACAGTTAAGTAATTGTAGCCCAGATTTTACAAATGAGATAGGAGACACAGAAAGGTTAAGTGAGTGAGCACCCTCAACTCAGTGAGGCAGGAAAACAGACAAGAATACAGCAAGACTGACTTCTAGGACCATGTAACCACTCAGCTACAATCAGAAATTGAAAGGGATTGAGGCAACTGGGTGACTCAGTCGGTTAAGCTCCGAGCTCTTGATTTCGGCTCATGTCCTGATCTCAGGGTTGTGGGATCGAGTCCCCAATGGGGCTCCGTGTTCAGCAGGGAGTCAGCTGAGATTCTCCCTCTGCCCCTCCTGCTGTATGTGAGCACGCTCTCTTTCTAAAAATAAATAAATGCATAAAATCTGGGGGAAAAAAAGAAATGAGAAGAGATGAACTGTGCTTTACAACAGCTTTGACTGACTCATTACCTGAATGATCCAGGTTGACTTTTCAAGCAAATATGCATGGGTTTAAAACCCTAGTCTCAAGCCAAACGAAATTTGCTTCATTTGTGTTACACCTGGCTCTGGAACAAATGTACGTTTTGCCCCAGCTTGCTAGAAGGAAGTGAATTGTAACAATGGTCTTCCAAAGTCCCACTTAGTGAAATTCAGTGAAGATGCACAGATTCGTGGGATTTGACCATCAGTGATTATCCCCAGCATTCTCACAGCTGCCTCCTGCAAACTGGACTAATCCGGAGCTCAGAAATCCCAGAATTCTATGATTTTCTCCATCTTCTGACCCGTAGGCTGTTCCTGAGTCGACTAGATCAGGGACTATCCGTTTTGAAAAGATTTTCTTAAAGATTTTGTGTATGTCGTATGTCCAAAGCCATTTTTTTTAAATCATCAGCGGAGTACAGGAAAATTTTTGCTTTGCTTAATTTCAATTTTATTTTTTGGTGTAAAAATCCTGAGAGTTTGCAAGAAACCATGTTGGACCCCATCCATATTATTATGAGTAATCTCATACTCTTCTCTCTAGTCCTCCTCATCCTCTGAGGTTAAATTTTATCCCACTGTTTAAAAGGAAAAAGCCAAGGCTTAGAGAGGCAGAATTTCAAGAGGCCTTGGAGGATTATAGGGCTGTCACCTGAGACAGCTGTGAGGCACCGAGCTTCTCCTACAAACCCAGCCAGAGTCCTCAGAGGATGTGGTCCCTTTAAGACTAGGAGAGTCTCCCAGAGAGGACCTGAGCAGAAAACCTGGCCAATATCCGAAGACCTTGTTGACACAACCTCGCTTCTCCGGAGAAGCCCTTGAGGCTATTTTGTGTGGCTGGGTTCCTGCCTTGCTAGGGTTTCCACTTCCCTGGTTCCCCCTGTGTCTGCTCTAACTCTGGCCCCACATTTCCAGAACCAGACTGCTTGATCAAGAAAAGGGTGCTTATTTGGTTAATGTTCATGATCTGTCTCCCTCCCCAAGTATATTCACTCTTTCATTTCATTTTATTTCATTTTATTTGAAAGAGAGAGCATGAGAGATAGAGAGAGCACAAGCATGGGGAAAGGTAGAGGTAGAGGGAGAAGCAGAGTCCCTGATGAGCAGGGAGCCTGATGTGGGACTCGATCCCAGAACACTGGGATCATGACCTGAGCCAAAGGCAGATGCTTAACCCACTGAGCCACCCAGGCGTCCCTCACTCTTTCTTTCTTACCTTAATTCCTCTGCCCATTTAAGGATCTTCTGTGACCGCACTCGCCTTGAACCTGTCTCTTCACTCTCACCCTTTCCAGCTCTGATCCCATCCCCGGGTCCTGTGTCCTTGCCAGTTGTTGGGGGATTTGAACTGATTGTACAGCTCAGATTTGCTCTCTGGCGTGTATTCATGTGCACCCATTTATTCCAAATGTATGTATTCGTTGAGCATCTACTGTTAGTCCCCGTGGGAGGCACTGAGGATAAAGCGGTGCACGAGTCAGTGTAGGGTTCCTGTTCTCATGGAGTTTGGGATTTAGCAAGAGAGGCGCTCATTAATCTAATAACCACACCCATGAATATGTAAGCAAAACTGAGACAGGCGCTCCGAAGGAAAGGAGCAGGTTTTCATGAGGGTATATAAAAAGGTAAGTTTAGGGGCACCTGGGTGGTTCAGTGGGTTAAAGCCTCTGCCTTTGGCTCAGGTCATGATCTCAGGGTCCTGGGATTGTGCTGCACATTGGGCTCTCTTCTCGGCAGGGAGCCTGCTTCCTCCTCTCTCTCTCTCTCTGCCTGCCTTTCTGCCTCCTTGTGATCTCTGTGTGTCAAATAAATACATAAATATTTTTAAAAAAGGTAAGTTTACCTTGACTGGGGTGGGGGGCGTTGGAATGAGGAAAGACTTCCCTTGGGAAATGACCCTTTGGCTGAGATATGCCCATGTCGTTATAAATAGAGGAGTGGGGGGTGGGGTGTGTGTTGGGGCCCCTTAGAGTGTGACTGGCAGACTGCCTAGAACAGGTAAATTGCCTGCGGGCCTCAGCTGCTGTGTTCTGGCCCTTCCCATGGGCTGTTCCCTCCCGTCATTGCTCCACTGGGGAGCCTAAGGCACATTTACTGCCGGGAGATAAGTGGACTGCTTTGTTGGCCACCTTTGGCTCCAGGACTTGGAGAAGCTTTCTTAAACTGCATGGTAGTCCGGACCACTTCCATTCCACCTTCCCCTCCTCTCTCCCTTCTCAGGGTCTGGCTTTCGTCACAACTCCCTTCCTCTTTCCTTACACATGCTTACTTCTCTTGTGAAAATATTACCATGGTTAGTTTTGCCTTGACATGTGCTTCTGGGGAGGACCTAACAGCACGCGCGTAGAGTAGGCATTCGAATCACAGGGTTTCATTACTTTCTGGGCCTAGATCTGACTTGCATGACGTAAAAGAAGACCGAAAGCTGTGAAGCTTCCAAAAACTCATTGTTGGTGGCTGTTGGGGGCTAGCAGCAAGTCCCGCCATGCCCTTCTACCATCCAGAAGCTGGGGAAAGATCTCCAAGCAGGGGTCTTGGGGACACTGTTATATTTATTTCCCACCATCCTGCATTGCTGCCTCTCGTCTGTCTTCCTGGTTACAGCTTCCCACTTGCTCCAGATTGTTGCTACAATTGCCGAGTAATGACCGAAGGAAATACGGGTAATATAGTAGAGAACATAGAATACCTCTTTCCAGATTATCTCATCCAGTCAGGGCCTCTCTTACAGGCTCCTCAAAACTCATTGATCTCGGTTTGGGCCTTTCCACAAATTCTGTGCCATATTTTTTGTCTTCCTAAACCTGAAATCTTTTCTTTTGCACACTCAATTTAAAATGCCCTTCTGTTTTGAACTTGACTTGAAGGGGCAGTGAATATTCTAGAGAGAATCAGATCAGAGAAGGGATCTTAGCTCCACACCTCTTCCTTTATGTGAGACTTTGGGCAAGTTAATTATAAGCTTCAATTTTCATATTTTAAAACAGTTAATAACACCTGCCTCCCAGGATAGATGTGAAGGTTAAATGACCTAGAGCATACTAAAGGACCTAGTACATAGTAGCTATGGAAAATGCCAGATCCCTTTTAACTCCCATACCACCCTTCCTCTTGTCATTCTTAACTCTTTTTTACTTCCCTGGACGCCTAGCCCCACAGCACATTTGCTCTTCCCAAAACAATGAGGGCCTTGAGAGATGATTTCTTTTTAAAGTTTTCCACATCCCATTTATCTAAACTCAAATAAGTCCTTTCTCTTACTCATTAACTTGTATTATTCCAGACTTTGGTACACTCAAAACTCGAATGAAAACATTCAGCTCATCCTAGAGACATGGAACGTACAGGGCCACAAGAAGAAAAAAATTAAAACCTACACAGCAGGCTCCATTCATGTATTCACCAAATATTTCTTGACTTTATAACATCCTCACTGAGTGACACATAAGTATTCCATGGCTTCCTTTCCCAGGCTAGGTCTCAGCATAAAACAGGGAGCAGTGTAAAATGTGTTCAACGCTCAGGGTTCCAAAATACACCAGGCCACAGCTCACAGGAGAGACTGGCCTACTGGTAGACCGCTTTCTCCTTAGGCCCTGGTGTCTCTCCCCTCCCCCCAGGTTGTGGAGATCTGTTCTTACTCTACAGCTATTCTGTTTTCTAACTAGGTAGCCTTGGACAAGTTCCTTAACCTTGAAGACAGTGTTTATTCACTTGCAAAATAGAGCGAAGACAAATATTTTTCTCCAAACGTTGTCATAAGGATTAAATGACCTGACTCCTATAAAGGGCTTAGCACTGTGCCTGGCATATTGGAAGTGCCCAATATCTGTCCCCTTCCCCCCGTGTTATCAGCACCACTGTCATTCAGTTTACGTGAGCCTAAAAGCTTGGAGGCTCAGATTTTACTAGTTCACACCATTTTCCCCTCTCTTTGGAAAGGCCAGCTTGGAGACTTAGTAGCTATGTGCCTTTGGTAAGTCATTTAATATGGCTAAACCTCAACAGTGAGATCTATAAAATGGGGAGACTGATGGCACCAATTTCATAAGACTGTTGGGAAGATTACATGACACAGTTGTGGAAAGGCACTTAGCCTGGTACCTGGAAGAACACGGGGAACATGCATTGCAAGTTAGCTGTCAGAATGACAAAGTTCCTTTCCTAAGCTCTCTGTGCCCTCGCACACTCCCTTTCTATCTCCTATTTCTGGGGTGGGGCTCTGTTTAGAGGAAGCTGAAAATACTTGCTCCTAGGAACAATCTCCTTATTCCTAGAAAGAAGTCTTTTCTACTTTATTATTAGGCAATTATATCCCTTTTGACTAAATCTCCCCATTTCAAACTCTGCCCTAGGCTTAGGCTTTTATCCCCAAAGGATCCGTAACTGTGTTTTATGAAGCAGAAGAATAGCATACCCCTCCTCTTAAGACACACACACACACACACAGTCATTGTCATTGTTAACTCCATTGTCATTGTTAATGTTAGCAGTGTCTGTGGTCCCCTGCTCCATGTCGATTCTATAATTTTTAAAAAGCAATTTTCCTTTCCTGCGATAGAGTGAGTCAGTAAATAAGAGATTTCATGCACCAGTGTCAGACCAAGAGGCCTCATTGACTACCCTGTGTGTCCTCTCCAGCTTTAGCGATTTCAATCTAGAAGTGCCTCTGACCTATTAATGTCAAAGGCAGTGTGCTCAGCCTCCAGCAGCCTCTGCTAGCCTGTGCGAGCATGCTTTGGCCTTCAGGTGCATTAATGCCATTCCGATCCTCAGAAACCTTTGAGTCAGCCTGTGTGGTGAGAGAGGAGCAAAACGTGGCGGGGGGAGCAGGGTGGAGAAGGGCAGAAATAACTGAATTATAAAGCACACTTACCAGGTTATAGGAAACATTAAACCAAACAGCCTGTACAGTCCATTTGCTGAAAAGACATTTAATTATTTCAGCAAGAACTAGTTAGAGATGGGAGCTCATAAAATAAACAGAGAGACACTAGCATTTGATTTTAATGCCTTTCTATTTTGCCACAGGCCACAATTTAATTAAAATTCTGAATAGAAATTTTAAGACGACACATTCTTCTCCCTAGCAGCCAGACAATAGAGAAAAAACATATGCAATATCATCCTGGAATTTTGGACACTTTAACAAAATGCCCAAAGCTAGGTGATCTTTGCTAGCTGCCCCCGCCCCTAGCCTCCCGTGGATGAGAGACGTTTGCAGTCCTTAGGCTTGATGTTTAAATCTGGGCCGAGTGCCCACAGGTCGTAGAAACTTCACTGTTTTAGAGAAAAAGGCCAAATTGATTATTGAAAAGCTGATAAAAAGAGGTGGAGGTTCGTGTGGGTTTTGGGGAAGAGATGTGGTTTTCATGATGTGATTCCATTGGTAGAGCAAACACTGAATCAGAATTCAGGAATTCTGAGATCTAGCCCTGGCTCTATTCATTAAAAATCTATTTTCATCTTCTCCTTTGTTCAACTTTGCCATTCGTGAAATGGGATAGGCAAGGCCATAATCCTTTCAGGTCCCTCCATCGGTAATATTTCATGTCTTTCCATAGGAAGATAAATATGGCTTGAGGATAGAAATGGCCACAAATTTAAACAGTTTGGAAATGAGGGCAGTTCTTCCAGCTGAGGCTCCAGAAGGAATTAAATAAGTCGACACATGTTTTTTTTTGTTGTTGTTGTTGTTAATATCTAGTTATTAGACAATGCCTGGCTCATATTAGGTGCTCAATAAATATTTATTGGCTGAGCATATGACTCTTCTAGGAAATTTCAACTCTGTTTCTTTCTTTCTTTTTTTAATTTTTAAAAAAGATTTTATTTATTTATTTATTTGAGAGAGGACAAGCTGGAGAGAGAGGCAGAGGAGAGGGAGAGGAAGAAGCAGACTCCCTGCTGAGCAGGGAGCCAGATGTGGGACTCTATCCCAGAACCCTGGGATCATGACCTGAGCTGAAGGCAGAGGCTTAACAATTGAGCCACCCAGGTGCCCCCTTTTTAAAAAAAAATAATTTAGGGCCACCTGGGTGGCTCAGTGGGTTAAAGCCTCTGCTTCAGCTCAGGTCATGATTCCAGGTCCTGGGATTGAGACCCGCATGGGGCTCTCTGCTCAGCAGGGAGCCTGCTTCCCTTCCTCTCTCTCTGCCTGCCTCTCTTTAATAAAATCTTTTAAAAAAATATTTAAAATAAATAAAATCTTTTTTAAAAAAAGAGGTATGAAAACTCTTTTTAAAAATAAATTTATTTATTTATTTATTTATTTATTTATTTTGGCAGAGAGAGAGAGCACAAGCAGATGGAGCAGCAGGCAGGGGGAGAGAGAGAAGCAGTTGGGAGCCTGATGAAGGACTCTGCAGTCAAATGCTCTGCCCCTGAGCTATACCCCCATGATGAAGGACTCTGATCCCAGGACCACAACCCAAGCCAAAAGTAGACGCTTAACGACTGAGCCACCCTGGTACTTCTGTTTGTTCATTTGTTTCTTTTTTTAAAATTTATTTGAGAGGAGAGAGAGTGTGTGCATTTGAGGGAGCATGAGCTGGGAGGGGCAGAGGGAGAGGGAGAAGCAGACTCCCAGTGGAGCAGGGAGCCAGACGTGGGGCTCCATCCCATGACCCTAAGATCATGACCTGAGCCGAAGGTTGACAGTTAACCAACTGAGCCACCCAGGTGCCCCTCCATGAAGGATTTTTAAAATTATTATCTATACACCAATTAGGTAAAATCCTAGGGACAGCAATAATTTGTATCTTTCCTCAGCATAAGTTGTGTAGTTTTACTTATCCTGGTGGATGTAACAGCCAAAGGCCTGAAAAATGCTTTTTGTCACCATCTAACTTTCCATTCATCTCTCTATATTTATGGCAAAAGAGAAAAGCATTATTTAAATATTTGATTTTTCTGTTGTGCATAGAAAGTTGAGGAAGCTCCTCTGAACCTGAGCAGAGCCTTTATGTTGGAAGCTCTATCTCTTATCAGCAGGAATAATAAAACCTCTGAGTCTAAGTCTTTTTTTTTTTAAAGATGTTATTTATTTATTTGAGGGAGAATGAGTGAGAGAGAGCATGAGAAAGGAGGAGGTCAGAGGGAGAAGCAGACTCCCCAAGGAGCTGGGAGCCCGATGTGGGACTCGATCCTGGAAGTCCAGGATCATGACCTGAGCCGAAGGCAGTTGCTCAACCAACTGAGCCACACAGGCGCCCCTCTAAGTCTTAAAAGTTATTTTGGTCAGTTTGTCTTCTGATGCTTGATTCCCTTTGACAATATTTCCAATGGAACAGTACTTTCTGGCAATGGTTCAGGTCTCTCTTATCTTATAAACGACCTCTCTTAACTACGGTTCTTAGTTCAGGTGGCTACAACAGAATACCATGGACTGCGTGGCTTATTAACAACAGAAAAGTATTTCTCACAGTTCTGGAGACTGGGAAGGCCAAGATCAAGGCCCTGGCCCATTCAGTGTCTGGCAAGAGGCTGCTTTGTGGTTTCTTGATGGCTGTCTTCTCGCCGTGTCCTCACATGGCAGGAGGGGCGAGGGAGCTCTCTGGGGCCCCGGTTACAAAGGCACAAATTCCATTCATGAGAGCCTCACCTTCATGATCTCATCATCTGCCAAGGGCCCCACCTCCAAATACTGTCACCTTGGGAGTTAGGGTTCCACAAAGAAATTTTGGAGTGATACACACATTCGGTCTATAGCAGAGTCCCCCGCTCATCCATTTTTTTTCCTTCCTACTCCAACTAAAGCTTCTAAACTGGTAGCTTCCACTTCCGTGCTCCCAACTCACTCCCCCATTCACTCCTCCATGTGGTGTGATTCAGCAGTGACACCGTTCGCCCTAAGGTCACAGGCCACCTCCACTGCCAAACCAATGCATACTTATCTTGCAGCGCTTTACAGTGTATAAAGTAATAACCACTCCCTCCTTGAAATCTTCCTTCCTTTGACTACTATGCCAATCCGCTGTTTTTGTTTTTTTCTTCTTACCTCTTACCTCATCCTCTGGCTCTGTTTCCTTGGCTGGACTCTTCAGTGTTGTTGTTTCCCAAGGCTCTAATCTTGACCTTGTACTCTGTCCTGTATGCTTTTCCTAGACAGTCTAAACCACTACCATTTGATTTATTTTTTTATTTCTTTTAAAAAAATTTTTAGTAGGCTCCATGCCCAATGTGGGGCTTGAACTCACAACCCTGAGATCAGGAGTCTCATGCTCCACTGACTGAGCCAGCCAGGTGCCCCTAAACCACTGCCATTTATATGCAGATGACCCAAAACCTCACCTTGAACCTAGATTTCTCTTCTAAGCTCCGTATTCATTCATATGGCTGCTGTATTCATTCATTCATAATCTACATATTTAACTGATGACAGCATATCAGCCCCTGGACGCCTTAGAGGTTCCTCACCATGTCCCACCTGGATTGTTGCCGCCATCTTCTGTCTCTTCCTTATTCCATTCTCCACGCTTCTGGCTGAGTAATTTCTAAAACTCCAAATCTGATCAGGCCACTGTCCAGCTCAAAATTATTTTGTTGTTCTCCATGGCTTAGAGTATAAATCTAAACTTCTCTGTAGGTCATGTAAGGCCCTTTGTGATCTTTACCCTTTTCTCTAGGTTTATCTCTGTGCCCATCCATCCTTCCACTCTGCAACACTGAGCTACATGATTCATCTGATAATATCATGTCCTTTCATGATGTCTGAGCTCTTGCATGGGTAGTCAACTATCTCTGGGAAATCATCTCTAACTCAGATTCTCACCACTCTACTCTCCTGTTGTACCGTATGTCAGGTTTTTTTAAAAAGATTTTATTTATTTATTTGAGAGAGAGACAGTGAGAGAGAGCATGAGCGAGGAGAAAGTCAGAGGAAGATAACGCTGATTGCTTCTATTGTGTGTTGGTTTGATGAAATACTCATCTCGTAGTTCTTTTTTAAAAAAAGATTTTATTTATTTATTTGTGAGAGGGAGACAGAGTTAGTAAGAGAGAGCACAGGTGGGGGAAAGAGGGAGAAGCAGGCTCCCCGCTGAGCAGAGAGCCTGACACAGGACTCGATCCCAGCTGGGATCACGACCTGAGCCGAAGGCAGACCCTTAATGGACTGAGCCTCCTAAGCGCCCTCATTTCCTAGTTTTAAAGATGAAGTGAGGGGCAGTCTTTCTTGTTAGGTGAGTATACCTTTAGGGCAGGTCATAGATTTCCAGTCTATGGATGGAAGACTAGCAGGCACTGATAATACTTTCCATTCTTCTGAGTTCCCTTGGGGAAGATAAGGGTACATTCCTCAACCGAGGCGGAGGAGTAAGGGCGACATTTTAGTTTTGCTCCGAGTAAGTCATGGTGTTAGCAGAATAACAGGCCTGAAGTGGACTTGTCCTAATAGCCCATGGGCTCTCAACAAAGAGACCTATCTTGGCCATCTGGCCAAGTGATAACCTTTGTCAGTGGGTTCCAGCAATGGTATGTCCCCTATTTGCATCCTGTTGTTCCGGATGTCCCATCTTTTTTTTTTTAATTTATTTATTTTCAGCATAACAGTATCATTATTTTTTTTCACCACACCCAGTTCTCCATGCAATCCTTGCCCTCTATAATACCCACCTCCTGGTACCCCGACCTCCCAACCCCCGCCCCTTCAAACCCCTCAGATTGTTTTTCAGAGTCCATAGTCTCTCATGATTCACCTCCCCTTCCAATTTACCCCAACCCCCTTCTCTCTAACTCCCCATGTCCCCATGCTTTTTGTTATGCTCCACAAATAAGTGAAACCATATGATAATTGACTCTCTCTGCTTGACTTATTTCACTCAGCATAATCTCTTCCAGTCCCGTCCATGTTGCTACAAAAGTTGGGTATTCGTCCTTTCTGATGGAGGCATAATACTCCATACTGTATATGGACCACATCTTCCTTATCCATTCATCCGTTGAAGGGCATCTTGGTTCTTTCCACAGTTTGGTGACCGTGGCCATTTCTGCTATAAGCATTGGGGTAGAGATGGCCCTTCTTTTCACAACATCTGTATCTTTGGGTTAAATACCCAGGAGTGCAATGGCAGGGTCATAGGGAAGTTCTATTTTTAATTTCTTGAGGAATCTCCACACTGTTCTCCAAAGAGGCTGCACCAACTTGCATTCCCACCAACAGTGTAAGAGGGTTCTCCTTTCTCCACATCCCCTCCAACACATGTTGTTTCCTGTCTTGCTAATTTTGGCCATTCTAACTGGTGTAAGGTGATATCTCAATGTAGTTTTAATTTGAATCTCCCTGATGGCTAGTGATGATGAACATTTTTTCATGTGTCTGATAGCCATTTGTATGTCTTTATTGGAGAAGTGTCTGTCCATATCTTCTGCCCATTTTTTGATATGATTGTTTTGTGTGTGTTGAGTTTGAGGAGTTCATTATAGATCCTGGATATCAACCTTTTGTCTGTACTGTCATTTGCAAATATCTTCTCCCATTCCGTGGGTTGCCTCTTTGTTTTCTTGACTGTTTCCTTTGCTGTGCAGAAGCTTTTGATTTTGATGAAGTCCCAAAAGTTCATTTTCGCTTTTGTCTCCTTTGCCTTTGGAGACATATCTTGAAAGAAGTTGCTGTGGCTGATATCGAAGAGATTACTGCCTACGTTCTCCTCTAGGATTCTGATGGATTCCTGTCTCACATTGAGGTCTTTTATCCATTTTGAGTTTATCTTTGTGTACGGTGTAAGAGAATGGTCAAGTTTTATTCTTCTACATATAGCTGCCCGATTTTCCCAGCACCATTTATTGAGGAGACTGTCTTTTTTCCACTGTATATTTTTTCCTGTTTTGTTGAAGATTATTTGACCACAGAGTTGAGGGTCCATATTTGGGCTCTCTACTCTGTTCCACTGGTCTATGTGTCTGTTTTTATGCCAGTACCATGCTGTCTTGGTGATCACAGCTTTGTAGTAAAGCTTGAAATCAGGTAATGTGATGCCCCCAGCTTTATTTTTGTTTTTCAACATTTCCTTAGCGATTCAGGGTCTCTTCTGATTCCATACAAAGTTTAGGATTATTTGCTCCAACTCTTTGAAGAATACCGATGGAATTTTGATTGGAATAGCATTAAAAGTATAGATTGCTCTAGGCAGTATAGACATTTTAACAATGTTTATTCTTCCGATCCAAGAGCATGGAATGGTCTTCCATCTTTTTGTGTCTTCTTCAATTTCTTTCATGAGTGTTCTGTAGTTCCTCGAGTACAGATCCTTTACCTCTTTGGTTAGGTTTATTCCCAGGTATCGTATGGTTCTTGGTGCTATAGTAAATGGAATCGGGTGTCCCTTCTTTTAATGATAGGTGTTGTCCTAGTTATTATGGGGGAGGAGGGATAGCCAGACTGCTAGGGTCTGGGTAGCCCAAGTATATTAGGCTAAGGATGACTAAATATTTAGGGTCTGGGGTACATATTAGGCGTAATACATACATATATATAATATGCATAATAAGCATATTAGGCATAAGGATAACTAAATATTATATATATGATATATATACATACACTATATATTTATACATTATATGATATATATATAATATGCATAATAAGAATATTGGGCATAAGGATAAGTAAATATTTCAGGGCTGGGATGCTCAAGTGTATCAGGGGAGATCCAGCATTTAGAGGCAAGAGTTGAGTTCTCCAAACACATATAGCTCATCAGTACTTTGAAAAATTTTAAAGAGCCTATTACATGAAAATCAAAATAGTGGTAACCTCATTGCGCTGGGGTGTGATTAATCTTGTGTTACAGGAGAAGCTTTATATATTGATCTGGGTGGTAGTTACATTGGTGTATACATAAATAAAAATTTATTGAGTGATTCACATAAGCCTTGTACACTTTACTGTGTGTATATTATATCCCATTTTAAAAGAGAGAGAGAGAGAAACTGAAGGGAAAATATATGTAATGGAAAAAGTAGCCCATCACAATTTATATTTCAAACAAAGCTTGGCACCCATGTTCAAACTGCTGTATTGTAATCATGTTTTACCTAAGGCCCGTGGAGGACAAATTGGTGACCAAAGGAATAGAGTTTCCTTCCAATAGTATTTCCTTAGAGGCGCTTGGGCCCCTGCAAAGACCCTTGTCTCTTTGCCTGCCCATCATCCTCATTGTATGTCAAGCTTTTTGAGGTCAGGGATTGTGCCTTTCACGTATGCATTCCAAATGCATAATGCAGAGTGAGTGCTTAATCAACAGGCCTCTTTATGACAGTTAATACTCTTTCCTGCAAAAGACTAAGCAGACGAAGACTATCCTTTCAGCTTCCATCCTAGTTTTCCGTGTTCCTCCCCTCCATTTCAGTGCCCATGTGCCCTGCCTGTCACCCCCCAGCTCCCTGCTATTGTAGCCAGAGGAACCACTTGCCTGGTGGAGGGGGGCTATGTCTGTCCCATATTAGGTGCTCAGTAGACACTTCATGACTGAGGCAGAGAAGCAAGGTTCCCGGGTGCTGGTGTAACTGCGGGGGCTGAGCGAGTTGAGGATATCAGACAGCGGGAAGGTGTGTTAGGTCACAGGTGGAAATGGAGCTGAGGACAGGTGCTGCCAGCAGCAACACACTGGAAAAGAAAGTCAAGAAATAGTACCAGGGCCCAGAAACTAGAGCCAAGTCTGGGGCCCTGGGGCCTGGAATGCCAAGCCAAGGAGTGTTCTGCCGCAGGAGTCAAAGTCAAGAAGAGCCAGAGCTAAGCCAGGGGAGATTCGTGGTCAGCTGTGATCAAGCCCCAAAGAGACTCAGCTGCCCAGGCTGACAGTTCTGAGTCGGCTGGGCTATGATTCTTTTCAGTTTATGCCTTGTCTGTCCGTCTTGCCCTGGCTGCATACATTTCTTTGGCTGTCTGCTAACTCATATCTTCCTACCAGGGGTTTAGCCGATCATAAGAACAGCTTATAGTAGTAGAATCCTTTAAAGTCTGCAAAATGCTTTTGCAAGCATTAAATTCCTGTAGTGACCCTACAAGGGAGTCACAGAGGCTGATACCATTGCCACTGAACAGATAAGGAAACCGAGACTCAGAGAAGTTAAGTGTCTTGCCCGAAGTCATACAGGTAGTAATTGGCATTAGAGCCAGAAGCCAACTCTTAGGAGTGCAAGTTCAATGAACTTTTTTTTTTAATTACACTGCAGATGTCTGATAAGGATTTAGGGGATTACCTTGCCCTTTGATATTTACCTTTTCGTAATGGATTCTTGAAAATGGGAAAGCCTTTCAGAAATAGGGAAGTGACTTTTGAATGGTGGAAATTTGGGGTATTTTTACAGAAGGTGGGGGATGTTTTCGGTCAGGAGATTCTGCATGGTCGTTCCCAAATGGTAACATGTAGTTGGCAGCCTAGTCTGTGTTCTCCTGAGAATAGCCCTGCTATCTGGACTTTATGTTACCTCCACCTGGGCCTCTGTGGGTGGTAGTAAAGGATCATCCTTTGTCTCTTGCTCTGCAGATCAGGCAGTACAGCAGGGTCGTAAAAGCAAAGACTCTGGAACCAGTTGTTGTGGGGTAGAATTGCATCTCTGACATGTACTAACTGTGGAATTCTGGGCAAGTTCCTTTCCTTCTCTGGGCCTCAGTTTTGTCATCTGTGAGATGGGCAATAATAGCAGCATTTACCTCACAAGGATTAGATGATTTAACATATGTAAATACCGTAGAACAGTTCTTGGCATATAGTAAATGCTACAGAAGTGTTACTTGGGTTGTTTTAAAAATTATTGGCAGCATTTGTTTTTGTTTTTTTAGATTTTATTCATTTGTGCACAAGAGAGAGCACACAAGGAGGGGGAAGGGCAGGCAGAGGAAGAAGCAATTGAGATGTGCAGAGTCGCAGCCTTTCCTCCGGCTGCTCCAGAAAGCCTCTGCGGTCACTACAGCTCCCTCTGATCACTCGAGAGCCCTACCTGCCACTCAGTTTGGCACTTAATTATATACTCCCAAGACAGGACTCAATCCCAGGACTCTGGGATCATAACCTGAGCCATGATCGCAGAACTCTGGGATCAGGACCTGCCAAAGGCAGATACTTAACTGACTGAGCCACACGGGCGCTCCTATTGGCAGAATTTGTATTATTATATATCCTTCTGGTGAGAACTATGTGGGATAAATGTGTAAATATGAGTGTTCCCAGGAATGCCAAATCAGGTAGGGTGAGAACGGCATCTTTGGGAAGATCCACAGGTTGTTCGTGGATCTGTGATCCCGTATGCCCTTCAGGGCTCTGGAATATTCATTTTGCCAAGAGTTAATGCACCAGAGGAAGTAAGAAGTGTCATTTTCCTGGGCCACAGATGACAGCAGCTTATTTCCAGAGTGGCTTCCTTCCCAGTGAGAGACGTGTCATTATAACCACTAAATCACATGATAGAGCAGTGCTCCTCTGGACCCCAAATGACAGAATGTTTCACCTTGCATGTGTGAAGATTTATATTTAATGCCATGAAATTGTCAAGGGAGTGGATACTCTTTTATTCCCTGGGTTCCCAGATGGGCCTTGGGGCCAAGGGTAGGTGTGACCATTGAGAAACAGCGGTGGAAGGTAAGTACTAGAAGCTCACTCTTCATTGACAGAGAGCAATTGAGATGTGCAGAGTCGCAGCCTTTCCTCTGGCTGCTCCAGAAAGCCTCTGCGGTCACTACAGCTCCCTCTGATCACTCGAGAGTCCTACCTGCCACTCAGTTTGGCACTTAATTATATACTGCCTAAGGTGAAAATCTCCCTCCGCAATTATAGGCCTGTTCCAAGCACAACCATGTTCTCCCAGTAGAAGTCTGGTGGAGATAGTTGATATTTCCGAGGGAGAGGCCAAACTATAAATTAACCATCTAGTTCCCCGGATCCTCTAAGCTCTATGTCTGTATCCAGTCGGATTGCCAGAAAAGCTCAGTGCTAAACCATTCGGCTCTGGTCTCCTGCCCTCCTCCCCACCTCTTAAAATTGTCTTTATAACCTTGGGTTATATTTTGCGTCTGCTGTATCATGTGTTTACATGAAAGCTATCTCAGATCTTTGACGGATGGAGCGGACAGGTGCGGACATAATTCAAGCGTGTTCCTGTTTCGGGCAGACAAAATGAGTGGCTCTATAATTCGTGCCACGTCGGTGTTAACGAAGATGAGGAAAGCAAAGGGTTAGTTGATTGGGTGGGCTTGGAGCAGGCAGAGATAGCTGTGGCAAAATGTGAAACAGTGGATACCTATGGTTTCTGAAGTGCTAAGAAGTACAAGGAAGTTGCGAAAAACAGGAATGTTTAGGGCTGTGACTGTGGCAGGGTACCAGCTGCTTCGGAAAGGGGGTGAGAATATTCTCCCTCCATCTCGTCCCTTCTAAATGTCCCCCATCTCTGTGGCCCTAAATTGGGCTGCTGCTGTCCTCCTACTGGCTTCATAAGGCCTCCTAGAGACACTTTTCTTCTTCGAAAGACTTATTTATTTATTTGAGAGAACGAGCATGAGAGCACCAGCAGGGTAGGGACAAGCAGACTCCATGCTGAGTGCAGAGCACAACCTGAGGCTCGATCCCATGACCCCAAGATAATGACCTGAGCTGAAATCAAGAGAGGGGTGCTTAACCGACTGAGCCACCCAGGTGACCCTATAAACACTTTTTTATAGCTGCAGTTTCCTGGAGATGCTGGCATATGTTTACTTGGTCACACACTCTCAATTGCACTAGAACGAGAGGGCCTCGGAACCGTGCTGGGGGCCACCTTTGTCACACATGCCCAGCACTTTATCTCCAGGATCAGAGTATATGTTTTTAGTTGGTATATGATCTGCAGATCTGTGTGCTTAAAAGTAGGCATAAAAATATTGTTGGCCCAGCTTGGTCATTTTTCATGATCTTGACCAAGAGGTGGCATCTTATTTTGATATGTCACAGAGTAGGCTCCTGATCTCCAAGGTCCTTTCAGACTCGATGACATTATGAGTCAATGACTGGGAACTGAGAGAGATCTTTCAGCTGACTATAGCTACAATGTAGAGATGGCAAGATTCTGGCATGATCTATTGGTCATAACTTTGTGCTTACCATTTTTCTCTTAGAGTCAAGCGTGTGGAAATCAGATTTCACAAATAAATTAATGGGTGGTTATTTGCTCTACAAAATGACTCACAGAGACTCCTTTGAATAGCAAGCTTCTCTGGTGTGCTTAAAATATGGGTCAATTTATTTTTAAAAAGGCTTTTCACGTGCAGCACATTTAGAAACAAGTCTGTTATATAAAGAAAGATACATATGCATGATGGTTTGGGGTTTGGTTTTGGATTTAACAGACTTCACTTGTCCAGATGAATTCGCTTCTATCTTAGTCCAGGAAAGTCTTATTTTGACTTTGGTAGCTGAAGGTAATTGGATTAGGATTCTTAAAAAAAAATCAACTGAGAAGTCCCATTCATTCTGACTCCTGTGGTGGTCTCAGACAAGCAGACTCTTGTTGCATGGGAGTCTTAATGGTCTCAATGGTCCTTTCTATTCACTTCTTCCATGGGGGGTGTTAGCAGAAAGTGTGGTATTTAAAGTTTTTGCTGGAATATTGAGATTCTCAAAAAGAAGTCAGAAACCTCTGGTAGTGTGTGAATCACATGGAGAAGATCTGCCATTTTTACACAAAAGGTGACCTCCTTGAACATTCCAGGAAGATTCGTACTGCATCTTGAATTCTAATCGAAGTCAATATTAAGACCCTTGGGATATAAGTTGCTCTGAAAGTCATGAGACCATCATTACCTTCCTGTCTTGTTCTGCCTTTTAAGTCAAACCTATATGTCCTCATCTGTGAGGCACACTGAGACTAGAATGGGGAGGAGGAGAAGATTGAGCTGAATCTCTGTTGAGGGTTTCATCCAAGGAGGATGGCCAACTATCCAAATCCCAGCATCTAAAGAGATGGGACAAAACTCACCTTGAATTAGCTTTGCGCAGTGGCAGTATCGTAGCCAATGAGGTTTATCCGAGGCGTGATTATTGCTAATTGAAAACTCACCTCGAATTGGACAGGTATTTGTGTCCTGAGGGTTTCATCTCATGGTTTGGGCCTAGTAGTGCAAGCAGAATGAAGAGTTAAGCACGTGGAAATATCATGCTTTGCGGTAGGTGGGTGGGTATGACTGTCTTTCCAGTTTTTTTTTTCCAATTTATTTATTTTCAGAAAAACAGTATTCATTATTTTTTCACCACACACAGTGCTCCATGCAAGCCATGCCCTCTATAATACCCTCCACCTGGTACCCCAACCTCCCACCCCCCCGCCACTTCAAACCCCTCAGATTGTTTTTCAGAGTCCATAGTCTCTCATGGTTCACCTCCCCTTCCAATTTACCCAAAAGCACATACCCTCCCCAATGTCCATAAGCCTACCCCCCTTCTCCCAACCCCCCTCCCCCCAGCAACCCACAGTTTGTTTCGTGAGATTAAGAGTCACTTATGGTTTGTCTCCCTCCCTATCCCATCTTGTTTCATGGATTCTTCTCCTACCCACTTAAGCCCCCATGTTGCATCACCACTTCCTCTTATCAGGGAGATCATATGATAGTTGTCTTTCTCTGCTTGACTTATTTTGCTAAGCATGATACACTCTAGTTCCATCCATGTTGTCGCAAAGGGCAAGATTTCGTTTCTTTTGATGCTGCATAGTATTCCCATTGTGTGTGTGTGTGTGTTTTTATTTGACAGAGAGAAATCACAAGTAGATGGAGAGGCAGGCAGAGAGAGAGAGGGAAGCAGGCTTCCCGCTGAGCAGAGAGCCCGATGCGGGACTCGATCCCAGGACCCTGAGATCATGACCTGAGCCGAAGGCAGCGGCTTAACCCACTGAGCCACCCAGGCACCCCTGTCTTTCCGGTTTTAATAGGATTTCAGCTAGTAGCTAGGGAGAATAGGACAGGTCTAATACAAGAGGAGAAGGAATGGCCAGTCAGACGGGGACTGAGGGATCTAGCCAGGCTGGTTAGGGTTCTAGGTAGGATTCCAGGTCCAGTCTAAGACACTGGATATGATTCACAAACTATGGAAGAAAACACAATCATGAAAGGAGTAGTAAAAGCTGCTTCTTATTAATCCCTTACTACCACATGCTGCAGATTATTTTACTTAATCCTCAGAACAACTCTATGAGGCGGTTTGTTGGTTTTTCCTTCTGACATCAGATACGTGCTGTCTTTTCCAACACCAACTAACTCTCCAATTCTCTGACACCAACAGGGTGTCCAACAATTCAATTCAATTCTGACACTTGCAACCCCACAGTTAGTTCCAACTTTGGAGGAGAAGGGCTCAGCCCCACGTGGTTGCTCTCACTTCAGAGACCCGCTACCATTGGTGGGGGCTCCGCAGGTGACTCAGAGTTCTGCGGAGCTGATAACCAATTCAAATGTTCCCATGACTTCTCCACCAGGTTTGATAGTTCCATAAAATGACTCACAGAACTCAGGAAAGTACCTGACTTAGATTTACCAGTTTCTTATGATGGGTAGAACTCAGGAACAGCCAAATGAAAGAGAAGCAACAGGGCAAGGCAAGGCGGGGGAACACAGGGCTTCCATGCCCCGTCTGAGTGTGCTACCCTCCCACCCCATCAGCAATTTCACCAACCTGCACACTCTCTGAGTCTCCTTTATCAAGGATTTTGTTAGAATTCGATCTCTGGTGCCATCCCTCTCCTCCCCTTCTCCTGCACTCCCTCATCAGGGAATACAGGTAAAAATGCCGTCTCTCGATTCTCATTTGTGATTTTTTCTGGTGAACAGCCTCCATCTTGAAGCTAGCTAGGGGACCCACCTTGAGTCTACCAATGGCATTAACTCAAGGGTAAAAGGGTCTCATGGAGAATAACAAAAGATACTCTTATCCCTCTGACAATTCCAGGAACATTTAGGAGCTTGGTGACCAGAAATGGGGAAGAAGGCCAAATAGATTTTTTATTTTACTATTGGCAGGGATTGCTATCTTTATTTTTCAGGTAAGGAATCATAGGCGTAAAGAAGTAAATTAACTTAGCTGGGAAGTAAGTGATAGAGCTAACATAGGACCCCCATCAGGCCGCCTTCAGAGCCCTGCGTTTCACTAGCTTGCCGCTTAAGCCCCAGAGTATATGGCCTGGTGGAGATTGGAGGAAAGGATTGTTGAAACTTGGAGGGCTCTCCACACCTCCACTGCTTAGGGCAGGCAAGGCCCTGGGTATCAGGCAGTGTAGAACATAAAACTCCCCAGTCAACACTGCAAAAATTACAGCTCAGTTCTGCTGAAAATTGAACACATCAAAGGTAGTTAATACTAAAGACCACTTTTCTTTTTCGTTTTAATTCAGGGAGAGCTGGAATGCACATGACAACAAGTTACATATGTTGGCGGGGGTGGGGAGTAGGGGCAGGTTGGTGGAGCAGATTTCAGATACGAAGGGGAAATTGAGTTCACTGAATCTTTGTGGGGCACATGCCTGCTATTTGCAAGGAGGTCTGCTAACAGTGCTTTGAGAAGAAGGGTAGAATGAGGAAATCAGGCAGAAGCTAAACTGGTCAGCCTTTAAAGAAGACTGTAGACTCCAGAGATCACCCCGCCTAAATGTGTCAACCCTGCAGGATCCAAACAAGTGGGAGTTTACCTAACAGTCATCGGTATGTGACATCAGCATTGCCTGCCTGAAACTATGAGCTTCTGAGACTCTGCCCTCTAACCCTCACAGTTACCCAAGTGGTAGGAGGTCTTGGGAATTGGGTCAGTCTAGACTTGCTGTTATCCAAGGAGACATGAGATTCCATTTCCAGTGTGGGGAGTCAGCATTGGAGATCCTCATTTGGTCACTTAGTCTGCAGTTATGCATCAAATATTACTGAAGGCCAGATACTGTGCTACATAACTTGGAGATAAAAACCATAGGTTATTGCTAGGAAGAAATACCATTGTGCAGCTATAAAGGAGGAGTCAGGTATAGAATGGAAGAGTGGCAAAACCAGTGGCCAACATAGTTTGGAGTGGAACAGATTAGGGTCCTGGTGTGCAGAAGCCAAGCATTTGAGAGTTTATCCTTTTTAAAAAATTTTTTTCAGCGTAACAGTATTTGTTGTTTTTGCACCACACCCAGTGCTCCATGCAATCTGTGCCCTCTCCAATATCCACCACCTGGTTCCCCCAACCTCCCACCCCCTGCCCCTTCAAAACCCTCAGATTGTTTTTCAGAGTCCATAGTCTCTCATGGTTCACCTCCCCTTCCAATTTCCCTCAACTCTCTTCTCCTCTCCATTGCCCCTGGTCCTCCATGCTATTTGTTATGCTCCAAAAATAAGTGAAACCAAATGACAATTGATTCTCTCTGCTTGATTTATTTCACTCAGCATAACCTCTTCCAGTCCTGTCCATGTTGATACAAAAATTAGGTATTCATTCTTTCTGATGGAGGCATAATACTCCATAGTGTATATGGACCACATCTTCCTTATCCATTCGTCCGTTGAAGGGCATCTTGATTCTTTCTACAGTTTGGCGATCGTGGCCATTGCTGCTATAAACATTGGGGTACAAATGGCCCTTCTTTTCACTACATCTGTATCTTCAGGATAAATACCCAGTAGTGCAATTGCAGGGTCATAGGGAAGCTCTATTTTTAATTTCTTGAGGAATCTCCACACTGATTTCCAAAGTGGCTGCACCAGCTTGCATTCCCACCAACAGTGGAAGAGGGTTCCCCTTTCTCCGCATCCTCTCCAACACATGTTGTTTCCTGTTTTGCTAATTTTGGCCATTCTACATGGTGTAAGGTGGTATCTCAATGTGGTTTTAATTTGAATCTCCCTGATGGCTAGTGATGATGAACATTTTTTCATGTGTCTGATAGCCATTTGTATGTTTTCATTGGAGAAGTGTCTGTCCATATCTTCTGCCCATTTTTTTCTATGATTGTCTGTTTTCTATGTGTTGAGTTTGAGGAGTTCTTTATAGATCCTCGATATCAACCTTTTGTCTGTACTGTCATGTGCAAATATCTTCTCCCATTCCGTGGGTTGCCTCTTTGTTTTCTTGACTGTTTCCTTTGCTGTGCAGAAGCTTTTGATTTTGATGAAGTCCCAAAAGTTCATTTTCGCTTTTGTTTCCTTTGCCTTTGGAGACGTATCTTGAAAGAAGTTGCTGTGGCTGATATCGAAGAGATTACTGCCTATGTTCTCCTCTAGGATTCTGATGGATTCCTGTCTCACATTGAGGTCTTTTATCCATTTTGAGTTTATTATTGTGTACGGTGTAAGAGAATGGTCGAGTTTGATTCTTCTACATATAACTGTCCAGTTTTCCCAGCACCATTTATTGAGGAGACTGTCTTTTTTCCACTGTATATTTTTTCCTGTTTTGTCAAAGATTATTTGACCATAGATTTGAGGGTCCCTATCTGGGCTCTCTACTCTGTTCCACCGGTCTATGTGTCTGTTTTTATGCCAGTACCATGCTGTCTTGGTGATCACAGCTTTGTAGTAAAGCTTGAAATCAGGTAATGTGATGCCCCCAGTTTTATTTTTGTTTTTTTTTTTTAACATTTCCTTAGTGATTTGGGGTCTCTTCTGATTCCATACAAATTTTAAGATTATTTGCTCCAGCTCTTTGAAAAATACCGGTGGAATTTTGATCGGAATGGCATTAAAAGTATAGATTGCTCTAGGCAGTATAGACATTTTAACAATGTTTATTCTTCCGATCCAAGAGCATGGAATGGTCTTCCATCTTTTTGTGTCTTCTTCAATTTCTTTCATGAGTGTTCTCTAGTTCCTTGAGTACAGATCCTTTACTGCTTTGGTTAGTTTTATTCCCAGGTATCTTATGGTTCTTGGTGCTATAGGAAATGGAATCGATTCTCTAATTTCCCTTTCTGTATTTTCATTGTTAGTGTATAAGAAAGCCACTGATTTCTGTACATTGACTTTGTATCCTGCCACATTGCTGAATTTTTGTATGAGTTCTAGTAGTTTGGGGGTGGAGTCTTTTGGGCTTTCCATATAAAGAATCATGTCATCTTTGAAGAGAGAGAGTTTGACTTCTTCATTGCCAATTTGGATACCTTTTATTTTTCTTCGTTGTCTGATTGCTGTTGCTAGGACTTCTAATACTATGTTGAACAAGAGTGGTGAGAGTGGGCATCCTTGTCGTGTTCCTGATCTCAACGGGAATGGTGCAAGCTTTTTCCCATTGAGGATGATATTTGTTGTGGGTCTTTCATAGATTTGATGAAGTTCAGGAATGTTCCCTGTATCCCTATACTTTGAAGCGTTTTAATCAGGAATGGATGCTGGATTTTGTCAAATGCTTTTTCTGCATCAATTGAGAGGACCATGTGGTTCTTCTCTCTTCTCTTGATGATTTGTTCTATCACATTGATTGATTTGCGAATGTTGAACCATCCTTGTAGCCCAGGAATGAATCCCACCTGGTCATGGTGGATAATCTTTTTAATGTGCTGTTGGATCCTGTTTGCTAGGATCTTGTTGAGAATCTTAGCATCCATATTCATCAGTGATATTGGTCTGAAATTCTCCTTTTTGGTAGGGTCTTTGCCTGGTTTGGGGATCAGCGTGATTCTGGCTTCATAGAAAGAGTCTGGAAGTTTTCCTTCTGCTTCAATTTTTTGAAACAGCTTCAGGAGAATAGGTGTTATTTCTTCTTTGAAAGTTTCATAGAATTCCCTAGGGAATCCATCAGGTCCTGGGCTCTTGTTTTTTGGGAGGTTTTTGATCACTGCTTCAATCTCGTTACTAGATATCAGTCTATTCAGGTTGTCAATTTCTTCCTGGTTCAATTTTGGGAGCTTATAGTTTTCCAGGAGTGCATCCATTTCATCTAGGTTGCTTAGCTTATTGGCATATAACTGTTGATAATAACTTCTGATGATTGTTTCTACTTCCTTGGTGTTAGTTGTGATCTCTCTCTTTTCATTCATAATTTTATGAATTTGGGCTTTCTTTCTTTTCTTTTGGATTAGTGTGGCCAATGGTTTATCGATCTTATTGATTCTTTCAAAAAACCAGCTTCTGGTTTCATTGATATGTTCTATTGTATCTGGTTTCTACCTCATTGATCTCTGCTCTAATCTTGATTATTTCCCTTCTTATGTGTGGGGTTGGTTTGATTTGTTGTTGATTTGGCTGCTTAAAAGTGCCTTAATTGTGTAAACATGCACCTCAAATGGGTTAGGCCAGTCATAGTAAGCATTGTTTACAGTCTTGAGCTCAGTATCATCTATTCAAGTATAAGGATATGCCCTGACATAGCAAGGGGCCTGAGGAAGAACGTGGAACCCTGAACTGGGAGCCGGAAGATTTGGATGCTAATTCAAGCTCTGTTACTAAATTTGTTGTGCTGCTAACTTTTGGAGCAAATCACTTAACCTCTCTGGCTCCTAGATTCTCCTTGTGTAATGGGAAGAAGTTGGGCTTGACTGAACTTTCCATGATCAGTTAAAGGAGAACTTCAAACTGACTCCTGACTTCTGTCTTGCCCTTCCCCCATCTTCTCTTTCTTATTCCTTCTCTCTGTGGTAAAGAATGTCAGCACTGTCATAGGCCACAGGATGGTTGGAGTTGTCCTCAGGTCCCTTCCTACTCTAAAATTCCATGATTTTATTGCATTGTAAACGTAGGCATGAGAAGCATTCATTTCATCCTGTAAAGACTGAGTTGCAGTTAGTCAGAAGGTATGTTTAGGGCAGATACAGGGAATAGGGCTTGCCACATAAAAAGCTCTGCAGATAAAATGGAATTAACTGGAATTAAAGAGAGGGATGGTTGTATCTAAGTTGTTGGAAACACAAGCAAGTGTGAAGATCTCATCTGTCCAACAGGGGAGAAGTTAAATGGAGCAAACTCATTATGATTATTAGTGTTGTTATTATGGCTAGGGTTTTTTTTTTTTTAAATAATCACCCCCGGGGTAACAAGTGCCCAGTCTGGCTCCCTATATTAGTTATATCTTTCATTCTTACCCTAAACCTATGAGATATTATTATTCTCTTATCCCCATTCTTCAGATAATGAAATGGAGGAAATGACTTGGCTTATGTAGGATAAAGAAGCTTCTGGAACCATGTGGATTGGGCTTGAGGTGACTGAAGAGAGTATACTGTGGTTTTGAAACTTGGTTGGGACCTGGAACCCTCAAAGGAAGGGTTGAGTATCTTTGATGACAGGTAAGTAGTAGCTGATGAACTTGGCCAGAAACAAAAAGAATCTAATGTTTGGGAATCAGACATACGTGAGAAGGTATCAACTTGGTTTGGTTTGGTTTAGAGTCCCCATCATTTTGTACAAAAGATTACTTTTTGTTTTTATTGTGAATTCTTTGTCAGTAACGGAATACATCTAGTGGATTTCTGTGGCTTGCCCATAGAGAGGAATGCACCATTTCTGTAGGGACATGTTTGCCTACGGAGATAAAGTGTTGAGTCTGACAATAATTCCCCTTTCGGGAGGCACTGTACTAAATGTATTGGCTGATTTGATGCTCATTATAGTTGGTGCCATTTAAATTTATTGATCTTTAGAGCTATGCTTTGTAGCATATATCTGGGCAGCAATCAATAATTTTATATTTAGTGTGAATTTAACTGTAACCAAGAGATGGAGTGTTTCTTTGTCATGGCTCTATATTGTAAATGGAATTTATGCTTTCTCTGTGGTAATCAGAATGAATGGAAAATGAGTTTTTGGTATTCCTACTATGCTCTCAGCAAAGTCACAGCTGGGTTAAGAGGCATAGAATTCAATATCTCATGAATATGAGATTTATGGATTCCACTTCAGTATGATGGAGATTTTTCAGGAATATGGTACTTGCCATGCTACTGTATTTCAAAATATTTAAAAAATTTTCTCATTAACTATCATTAAGAGAAAAGTACCTCTGTCTTGATAAGAGCTTAATTATATCAATTTGATTCACTGTCCATGGATAGAAGTCACTTCCCTTTTGTGTTTTATTTTATGTGTTTCCTGCTGAAACATACTTATTTCCTCAGCTCTCTGAGGAATGCTAATGGGGAGAGTAGATACTATTTATTAATTTGTTTATATATTGGTAGTAATACACACTATAGTCCACTTGTGTAAAGTAATTTTCAGAATTATGCAATCCTGTTAATTGACTCAGCCTCTCTCAGTTTAGATCATTCTGAAAACTCTAGTCCAGCCCACCTCATCTCTATGTTGCCTTTATTTATTTGTTTATTTATTTATTTATTTATTCATTCATTCATTTATAGGAGATGGAGAGTATGTTCATGAGTTGGGGGGAGGGGCAGAGGGAGAGGGAGAGAGGATTTTAAGCAGGCTCCAAGCTCAGCATGGAGCACAACATAGAACTCCATCTCATGACCCTGAGATCATGTCCCAGGCTGAAATCCAAGGGTTGGATGCTTAACTGACAGAGCCATCCAGGTGCCCCTCTATGTTGCTTTTATTGACCCTCTCTTCTTGATCTGCTCTGAAATTTCTACCATTAAAATAACTCTGGAAGGATATGCTAAAATATACAGACATTGTCTGGAAAAGGGAGGATTGTCATATTCTAGCCATTTGAAGATGGCTTATCAGATGAACTCATTGTTACATTGGAAGGTACAGGGGTTAACCTTCCAATCTGGGAAGATTGGCT
Source organism: Neogale vison (assembly GCF_020171115.1). Lineage (NCBI taxonomy): Eukaryota > Metazoa > Chordata > Mammalia > Carnivora > Mustelidae > Neogale > Neogale vison. The sequence continues at coordinate 31,172,078 of NC_058105.1, forward strand.
CTGTAGCGAATGGTGGTTGGAAAGCCAAGAAACAAAGTTTAAGTTCTGCTCTGCTCTGCCGCTAAATAGGTATGTGACCTGGGCTAGATCATTGCCTCGGGGCCCCAATACTCTCATTTATTGTAGTAAACTGGAAAATGCTATGCTCCCTGCGGAACACACCAGAAGCTATGAATGTTATCTTATTTGTCAAATGGAACTTCGCAAGTATGATTAAGTTAAGGATCTTCATATGGCGTGATCATCCAGGATTAGCTGGGCAAGCCTAGTGTAATTATAGTGATCATTAGAAGACACAGGAGGATTCAGGGGAGGAGGAGTTAGTGGCTGTGAGATGATGGAACAGAGGTTAGAGTGATGTGCTCTGAAGACGGTGGCAGGTGCTACAAGCCAAGGAATACAAATCACTAGGAGCTGAAAAAGACAAGAAGAAGGGTGGATGCTTCCCTCTTCTAGAACCTCCAGAGGAAAGCAGCCCGGCCAACACCCTGACTTTAGCCCAGTGAGACTGATTTTGGACTTCTGTCTTGGTGAGCTATAAGAGAATGAATTGGTGTTATTTTAAGTCATAAAATTTGTGGTTATTTGTTATAGCAGCAAAAGGGAACTGAGACATTATAAAATGAGGGAGTTGGACCTGGCAATCTCTGAGGCTATTTCTAGCTCTTGTGGTCTATGATGTAGGATTAATTTAGAATATACATTTCAGTGGAGGGAAACAGGCACCATCTAAATTGATTGGAAAGGAATATAAGAACTAGGTCTTACAGTTTTGTCCACACATGGCAGAGTTGGCCAATAATTAAAAAAAAAGACTGTATTAGAGATAAAGTCACCTTTAAAAATAAGCGTACATTAATATCCACAAACTTTATAGTGATCTGTTCTCAAAGGAATCAAAAGACAGAAGATGAACACCATTAAACCATGTTGTCTCCAGAATTTATATCCTTAATTGGATTTTAAGTGTTTGGGGCCAGATCTGAGTAGAATAGGAGGTGGAGCCCAGAATTCTAGGCAGTGCCTTTAAGGACTGAAGTTCATAGGAGATAGTCTTGAGGTTGAACTAGTCAGGAGGGTGGTTGCCGATCAGTCTACTGGGGTGAGGGTGGGCCTCAGGGCTGGCAGACCAGCTTTGATCATGACCAAATGGTCTCATGTGTCTGGACCCATGTTGGACTAATGAACTATATGCATGCCTGGTTTAAGTGTCCAAAATTTTTTAAAAAAATTACTATCTTCACTTCCCTTTATAGCTAGATGCTAAACTCAACCTGCAGGCCCCCGAAGAAGAAAGAGATCAGAATGGTTAAGTAGTGAAAAGACTATGGGAAAAGCTGATTCATCCTGTTATCTAGCCAGCCAGCCAGCAGTCAGCCAGCAAATATGGTTTGAGTACTTGCTCAGGGCAAGGCTCTGTTTTATGTTCCATAGAATATCAAAATGAACTAGATGATATTTTATTCTGAAGGAACTTAATTTAAAGTGAGAGAGTTACAAAATGTGTCTACTATATTATAAACAGGGATGTGTGCCATAAGAGAAGTATGGACAGTGTGTAGAAATATCAGTGCCTGCCCAGTACTTTGTACCATGTTACCTTGGAAGATACTCACCAGATGGCATCATAATATTATCTAAAATCTATCCTCAGGGTGAAAATTTATCGTACAGATAAAATCAACTGGAGGGTGTATGTGTGTGTGTGTGTGTGTGTGTGTGTGTGTGTGTGTTTGTGTGTGTGTGTTCCTATGGCATTCCCAACATGGATTACATGCATCTGTATTACTGGAACATCTTAAAAAGGAAAGAAGATTATTGCCTGATATCCTGAGTTAGCCTCTGTCTAGCTAACAGAACAGAAGAAGATCCTGGGATCTAAGTAGCCACAGTCCTCCTAGCCTCAAAGGGCATTAGGATTTATAGGGGATCATAATCTGCCACCCCAAAATGTGTCACTTGGCATGACAAATTGGCATAAAAACGTAAGGATTATTTTGAGGTGAAGGCATGTAAGATTCAACAGATACAGAAAGAACCTTCCAGAGTTTCCCTTATCTAACTAAAAGGAGCAACTTCTAAGAAATGAGTACAACCCTAAGTCCCATCTCCCTTTTTCATCTGGCCATGAAAAAGGCAGAAAGTTGAGGCCAGTGTGGGTCTTCCCAAAAATATCTTACTTCATTCATTTCCTCCATCTATTTGCATCTCCACAGTTTGCTGCCCTTGGGAGCCTGAAGCCCTTTTCCTTTGTCTTATCCCTTCTATATAAACTCATTGTTCTTTGTTAAGATACTATATAAGAGCAAGATTTAACCACCTCTTTGAGTTACTCATCAGTGAGTTTCCCCTATGTGTATTTTTGCTATGTGTGTTATTTATTACCTGTTTGCTTTCTCTTGTTAATCTGCCTTTTGCAAGTCAAATTTCCAGAATTCCAGCTGGAGAACCAGGGAAGGTAGTAGAAAAAAATCCATTTTCCTTGCCTACAGACTCATGTCTGAATATTTGTTTATTTTAAGCAGAAGTGGCAGCTTATATGACTGGAGGTGCAGACATGTGATTTAAGTAAATAAAGCAGGACACACATTTTTATTGAGAGACACATTTGTTTGGCCTATTGAATACATAGATATTCTTCATTTTTGCCAAATATTCTTTGTTTGTCTGGAAACAAGTGGCATATATTTAGCATTTGTTTATCTACCTGTTAGACACAGATAGGAGAAATAGTTCATCTTTTTTTCCAATTTATTTATTTTCAGAAAATCATTATTCATTATTTTTTCACCACACCCAGTGCTCCATGCAAGCCGTGCCCTCTATAATACCCACCACCTGGTACCCCAACCTCCCACCCCCCCCCCGCCACTTTAAACCCCTCAGATTGTTTTTCAGAGTCCATAGTCTCTCATGGTTCACCTCCCCTTCCAATTTACCCAAATTCCCTTCTCTCTAATGCCCCTTGTCCTCCATGCTATTTGTTATGCTCCAAAAATAAGTGAAACCATATGATAATTGACTCTCTCTGCTTGACTTATTTCACTCAGCATAATCTCTTCCAGTCCCGTCCATGTTGCTACAAAAGTTGGGTATTCATCCTTTCTGATGGAGGCATAATACTCCATAGTGTAGGGACGCCTGGGTGGCGCAGTTGGTTAAACGACTGCCTCCGGCTCAGGGCGTGATCCTGGAGTCCCGGGATCGAGTCCCACATCAGGCTCCCAGCTCCATGGGGAGTCTGTTTCGCTCTCTGACCTTCTCCTCGCTCATTCTCTCTCTCACTGTCTCTCTCTCTCAAATAAATAAAATAAAATCTTTAAAAAAAAAATACTCCATAGTGTATATGGACCACATCTTCCTTATCCATTCGTCCGTTGAAGGGCATCTTGGTTCTTTCCATAGTTTGGCAACCGTGGCCATTGCTGCTATAAACATTGGGGTACAGATAGCCCTTCTTTTCACGACATCTGTATCTTTGGGGTAAATACCCAGGAGTGCAATTGCAGGGTCGTAGGGAAGCTCTATTTTTAATTTCTTGAGGAATCTCCACACTGTTCTCCAAAGAGGCTGCACCAACTTGCATTCCCACCAACAGTGTAAGAGGGTTCCCCTTTCTCCACATCTTCTCCAACACATGTTGTTTCCTGTTTTGTTAATTTTGGCCATTCTAACTGGTGTAAGGTGATGTCTCAATGTGGTTTTAATTTGAATCTCCCTGAGGGCTAATGATGATGAACATTTTTTCATGTGTCTGATAGCCATTTGTATGTCTTGATTGGAGAAGTGTCTGTTCATATCTTCTGCCCATTTTTTGATGTGTTTGCCTGTTTCGTGTGTGTTGAGTTTGAGGAGTTCATTATAGATCCTGGATATCAACCTTTTGTCTGTACTGTCATTTGCAAATATCTTCTCCCATTCCGTGGGCTGCCTCTTTGTTTTTTTGGCTGTTTCCTTTGCTGTGCAGAAGCTTTTGATTTTGATGAAGTTATCTTTTTTAAAAAAGATTTTTATTTATTTTTTTGATAGAGAAGGAGTATGCGAGTAGGGGGAGGGGGAAAAGGAGACAGAGAATCCCAAGCATACTCCATGCTGAGTGCAGAGCCTGACGCGGGGCCCAGTCTCATAACCCCAAGATCACAACTAGAGCTGAAATCAAGAGTAGAACGCCCAACCAACTGAGCCACCCAGGTGCCCCTCATCTCCTTTACTGGAAGAAAAACAGTAGCTCAAATGTCATGATAAATGGCCCTCTATATCCATCTGCAGGAGAGGAGTAGAAAAGGCAGTAGGGAATGGTGAGGAACATGGCCACTAAGAGACTGCATGTCCCCTCAACAGGGGCAGCTTCTGGTCAGCTCTGTCTGGCTGATCATTACCACATGAACGTATGGGCCCAACATTGCCAGATTTTCTGATTTTTCAAGAAAAGATAGAAATAAAATGGGGCTCAAATTCATGACCCTGAGATCAAGACCTGAGCTAAGATCATGAGTTGGACGCTTAACCAAATTGAGCCACCCAGGCGCCCCTCATTCTTTTCATTTTAATTTTTTAAAGATTTATTTATTGTTTTGAGAGCAAGTGAGAGAGAGAACATGGGGGCAAGGATCAGAAGGAAAGGGAGAAAAAATCCCAAGCGGACTCTGTGCTGAGCGTGGAGTCTGATGCGGGGCTGGATCTCATGACCCCAAGATCATGACCTGAGCCCAAAGCAAGAGTTGTCTACTCAACCTACTGTACCACCCAGGTGCCCTAGGAATTACACTTCTTTAACAACAAGCTGGGACGCGTGACCTGACAGTGAGACATAGTGTTTGAGTGTGGGCATGTTTAGGACAATATAGGACACATGGTATATGTTTTATAAAAACCCATTTGAGTTACCTCCTGGGGATTTACTGTTTTGCCTTCTTTCCAGGTGGTAGTCTCCTACCACCTGGGTTCTTTTGTGGTTTGGGTTTTTAATACCTCAGCAATGAAAACCCTTTGCATGGACCTGCCTTCTAGTGAATTGCAGATACATAGAGATTCGGGCACTCTGGCTCTTCTTCAAGGCACTGAAAAACCTGGCTGACCCCACCCTTGCCTGTGATAGTTCCCTGTTTTCCTAGTCCCCATCTTCAGTGGCAAGAAAAGCCCACTGCTTGGTATGCAGGCCCACTTCCAAGTGCTCCCTCTGTTGGCTGGGTTGCTAGTGCAGGCGAAGCTCTCTTAGATTTGAATGAAATGCTTTCAAAGAGAAGGTTCAGACTGATTTGACTTTGGGGTTGTTTAGCTTTGGGTGGCTGCTGGGGACCAGGCTGAGGCTGATCCTTCATAGGGCAGATGGGTAGAGGGAAAGCAGCAATGGTGTCATGGAAAGGTCTGGTCTCTTGAGTCTTAGCTCAAACTGAAGAGTGTTTTGGGGCCAGTCTGCTCTGTTTAAGTCCAGGAGTGGGGGCTGCCTACAGAAATGGGAGAGTATGTGCTCCTTCCAAAGGTATTCCAAAATGACAATCATTTTGGGTCCATCCTGTTCTCACAAACCGTGTGCTGAATTAGGCTCACCTGCTAACAGTTGGCACCTCGGCCTAGATCCTCTCTCTGAGAGCCCTCCAGCTCTGGCCTTTCATTATTTGGTAGTACTTTTAAAACCCAAACTGAAAAGAGGCCAAGTAAATGTGTAGCCAGACAGCTTCTAGAAATAAATGCTGTTGCTCCCAGAGAAAACTGGAGAGGAACCTGTTCTGGGCAGGCATCTACTTCTCTCTTTAAAAAAAAATTTTTTTTTAAATTTATTTGAGAATGAGAAAGAGCACGAGTGGTGTAGGGGGGCAGAGGGAGAAGGAGGAGCAGCCTCCCCACTGAGCAGGGAGCCTGACGAGGGGCTTGATCCCAGGATCCTGAGATCATGACCTGAGCCAAAGGCAGACGCCTAACTGACTGAGCCACCCAGACACCCCGATACTTCTTTTCCATGAAGGTCTCCTTGACCTCCTCCTTGGTCCCAGTGATCTCCCAGACCTCTTGTTTAGACCAGTCATCTCCAAGATAGCCTTAAATCTAATCATATCCAAATCCTTAAGAGTATAGTTCACATCTATTCAGTGCTTGTCACCATAGCTGCCAGCCTGCAGATGGGATTGGATTTGGATGTGAAGTCAATCCCTGATTTGACTTCTGAAGCCCTGGAGAGTAATTTGGCATTGGAATGTGGTATGAGGAAGGGTTGGGCAGCAGAGTTTCTTGGACTTTGATTTCTTACTCATGTCTGTTGAAAATGAGAATGAGGAGCAAGGTCCATTTAATGGGGCTTTCCCTGACAGCTTATTGACTCACTTCTAGTCCTTACATGTTGGTGGTGTTTGTTGACTCTTTCAGAATGCTTACCATGCGCTGAGTGGCCTGGTGATGAATGTGGGTTTTATGTATGTTTTTATTTATTTATTTTTTAAGATACAGCACTGGGAATATAGTCAATGGTATTTTTTTAAAGATTTTATTTATTTATTTGACAGAGACAGAGATCACAAGGAGGCAGAGAGGCAGGCAGAGAAAGAGAGGGGGAAGCAGGCTCCCCATGGCGCAGAGAGCCTGATGCGGGGCTCGATCCCAGGACCCTGAAATCATGACCTGAGCTGAAGGCAGAGGCTTAACCCACTGAGCCACCAGGTGCCCCTGTTTTTATTTTTTTTAAGGATTTTATTTTTAAGTAATCTACACCCAACGTGGGGCATGAACTTCCAACCCCAAGATCAATAGTCACATGCTCTACTGACTAAGCCAGCTGGGCACCCCTGAATGCAGGTTTTATAGACTCCAGAAAATCTCAGATCTTGAAGGAACACTATCCACCAGAGCCCTCACTTTCCAGATGAGGAAGTTGAGGTCCAGAGAAGAGAAGTAGCCGAGTGTTTTTGTGGCAGAGCTCATAGAATGCAGAGCTCCTGTAATTTTATTTTTTTTCAATCCAGAGCTATTTGTCTTTATTATTTCCTAATGTGTCATGGTTTCATAGATCATTTGTGGAGATCAGCCATCCCCTCATTCATGGCTCTGGTACTTGCCTTCCTAAGAAGCCCATAAATATTGGAAATCCCACAAGAATGATAGCTACTCCAGAAAATGTTGCTGGTGAAAATTGTTTCCTAGCTGCTAGCTGATCACATCCAATGGAGAGTCATCAGACTTAGTAATCAGTGGGAGCCCTTTATATGTGTATATGTATACACACACACATATACATATATATACACACACACATTTTGTAAGATACACACACACATATATATATATATATAAACATATATATACATTTTGCAAGTATCACCATCCCTAATTATTATTACAACAGTTTTTAGTTGGTTAGAAAACTATGATCATGGTAATGACTTAAAAAATCTTAGATTTGAAAAGCACTGTCATACTTTAAAAAAAAATCTTGGTATTGAGTATAGAGTAGCTTTTCAGTAAATATGGATAGATGAAATAAACAGTTGATGAAATAAACAGTTCACTGTGATTCTAGCTTTTGTTTTTGTTCTTTGGTCCTGAACTTCCAGGAGAAGGGGGACACATGGCCTGAGCTGCAGGAAATCCGACGCTACTTTCTAGAGCAGTCACAACAGCAAAGGGCTCCGATTTGAATATTTTCTAACCGCATCTGTACACCATATAAACAGGGCTTAGCACATCCTGCCTGATCAGCAAGTGTTCCAGGCTGATGTTAAAACATTATTGTAAGGAGCGTCCATAGGTAAGCATGTCATATAGTTTTAGGCTGTCTTGATGACACTTCTTTATTTCTTAGCTCCTCTGTTCCTCCCATGGTATAGAAGATCAGCTGGGTATGGTGCTTCTCAAACAATTCTGCTTGTCTTTATAGTGGAGAAGAGTTACATGTGGACCTTGGCAAGTCATGAAGTCATTTGAAGTAGCATCTTACATGGACAGAATTTCTGTAAAAGCTTGTGTTTTGTTTTGTAAATTCATTAGAAGTTTTTATTCAGCTACGGCCTTATTTCAGTAGAAAATTAGTTGGTTTTAGGAAGATTTTATTTATTTATTTGAGAGAGAGAGAGAAAGCATTCAAGAGAGATCATGAGCAGGGGTAAGGGGCAGAGGGAGAGGGACAAGTGGACCCCCTTCCCCACGCTGAGTAGGGAACCCAACATGGGGCTCTATCTTAGGACTCCAAGATCCTGACCTGAGCCAAAGTCAGACGCTTAACTGCCTGAGACACCCAGGCACCCCTAGTTGGTATTTTTTTTTTTTGAGAGAGAGAGAGAGAGAGTGAAGGAGGGGCAGAGGGAGAGGGAGGGAATCTTAAGCAGGCTCCTCACTCAGCATGGAATGTGATGTGGGGCTTGATCCCACAACCTTGAAATCATGACCTAAGCTGAAGTCAAGAGTCAGATGCTTAACTGAGCTACCCAAGCACCCCTAGTTTTTGCTCCCAGATTTAAGCTAAAGTTGCTGCTCAGATTAATGTGCTATATTTATATCCTATGGCCTTCTCTGGGACACCCGGGCCACATTGTCAGAGCCCAATTTTAAGAAGGTGGAACTAGAGAGTACCCAATGTATCCATCCCCTGGAGCAGGTCATTGTTCTTAGCCTGAGGAGGTTATGCTCTCTGATTTCTTTAGATTTAGGGCAGTTATTTTCAACGGTTCTTAAAAACCCATCCAAGTAGGGGCACCTGGGTGGCTCAGTCAGTTAAGCATCCAGTTCTTGATTTTGGCTCATAACATGATCTCAGGGTCATGAGATTGAGCCCTGTGTGGGGCTCTGGGCTGTGCATGGAGCCTGCTTAAGATTCTCTCTCCCTCTCCCTGTGCCTCTCCCCATGCCTCTCCCTACCCCCACCCTAGCTCTTGTGTGCTTACCCTCTCTCTGTTTCTCTTAAAAAAAAAAAAAAGAATCCCATCCAACTTATGTTTTCATTAAAACAAAGCTGTCATGGAAGGCCAATATGTAAGATTCAGGTTAAAGAAGGGGACTGGGGGTCTAGAGCCTTACCTCTTTGGGTTCCTTCTTCCTGTAAAGGGGGCACTGGAACTCTGAAAGTAGTTGGAAAATTATTAAACTAGTGTTAATCCATTCTTCATCCAGGTCTGGTATGTTTTCCTCATTCAACGTCTGTTTACTGAACAAACATTTGTTGAGTGACCACTTTGTGACAGGCAGTGTTGATACAGCAGTGAATGAAACAGGTCAAATTTTCTGCCCTCATGGAATTAATGTTCACATGAAGTACTCAAGCAACTGACATGATAGGTAAGTGAAATGTATAGTTTGCTCACCCGTGATAGTCCTACAGAGAACTGTAAAACAGGGAGCATAGATCTGAGGTTCCCAGATATTTCTCTTTTTTAAAAGATTATTTATTTATTTATTTGACAGAGAAGGGGAGAGAGAGATAGCACAAGCAGGGGGAGCATCAGGCAGAGAGAAGGGGGAAGCAGGCTCCACACTGAGCAGGTTGCCCAATGCACGTCTTGATCCCAGGACCCTGAGATCATGACCTGAGCCAAAGGCAGATGCTTAACGGACTGAGCCATCCAGGGTCCCCTGCTAGGATATTTCTATTTCAGTTTTGCAGGGTGACTAAGGAAGGCCTGCATGAAAAGATTAATTTTAAGTAAAAACCCAAAGGAAATGAAGAAGACCCCTTCCCCTCTACTCCCATGGAGATCTGGTTTTAGAAAAGCCTTCCAGGTGGAAGAAAGAGCAAGTGCAAAGCCCCGAGGTGGGCGTGTGCTTGGCATGTTTGAGAACAGCAAGGCTTTCATTAGGAGCCAAATGGAAAGTCCCTGGAGGGTTTTGAGGAGATTCTGTTTAGTGCCAACAATATCACTCTGGCTGCTGGATGCAGAAGAGACTGAAAACACGGCATGGGCCAGGGTGGGGAGACCTGGCAGGAGGCCTGTAAAAAGCCAAGAGAGGAATGGCGGTGACTTGGGACACTGTGATGGCAATGGGACGGTGAACAGTGGTCAGACTTGGGCAGGAGGGCCAACAGGATTTGCTCTGGGCCATAAATGGCGCAGGAGAAAAAAAGCGAAGGCCCAGGAATGCCCTAAGGTTTTGATGTGAGCAGTTGGAAGGATGGGGTTGCCGGGGTGAGACTGTAGAGGTTGAGGGAATATCAGGGGCTTACTTAGACCCTGCGAAGTTTGCTGTGTCTGGCCTACACCTACGTAAAGATGTCTGCTAGACGTGGATCTTGAGTGAGGGCGCAGTTCTGGCTGGAGAGTCCCATTTCCCCCATCAGCAAACTGTCTTTCTCAAGGTGGCCTGCCTCCGGGGGGCTCAGGGCTTCCAGGCCCAGTCTCTTGAGGCCACATTCCAGTTGGCATGGGGACAGACAATCTCTGGCTTTCACCTTTCAGCATGTGGGTTAGATAAACATGTCCACACTTTCTTTCAAGGACCCCTAGGGGTGACTTGTGAAGCTTGGAAACCCAGTTCCATGGAACGAAGTTTCGTCATCATGGATCCAGAGCCTTGGTTTTCCCTTGCAATGGCCTCTTTGGGGGAGGGAGAGGGCACAGAAACTTGGGAATAAACAGGAACAACAATAAAAACTTGTTCAGCCACCAAGGCTCCCTTTTCAGAACCCAGGGCAGATCAGAAAACTGGCACTATCCCACACTGTAAGCGACTTTGTCAGGAGGAAATCAGCTTCAAAGGGCAGCCTTGAGGGGAAAAGCAGTGAAAAATGCAACAGGCAGCCCTGGGAAGAGGGGTGGCAGATCGGCTTTACCTAGATCACAGAAGAAATGATTTTTTTTTGACTTGCGTGCATGGGAGCTTTGGTTTCTCTCGGGATCAGAAGGCCAAGCCAGCTCCCTCTTGCCCAGTGGCTGCATCCCAGCGCAAGTGCTTAGCCCCAGGTCCAAAGCGTGGGAACTGGAGCAGAGCCATTAGTCACTCAGCACTGACAAATATAGTAATCTCCTGCTGTCTGTGTTAGTGTGGGAGGCAGAGGAAGGGGAAGAGGTTGAGACAGGAGGGAGGAGTACAGGAGAGAATATTGGGACTTCTAGAAGGAGAGCTGAGGGTCAGAGAAGCTTTGAGGAGTAGGTGGCATTGAATGACCAGTAGGCTTCGGCTAGGCAGAAAGATGGAAAAGGGCTGTCTGAGCAAAGGGAATGGCATGGGCAGAGGAAGAGGTCTTCAACAAATATGAAGTTCAAGAGGGCAGAGCATCAAAGAAGAGAAAGAGGGCACGAAAAGTCAGTTGGTACCGTGGTACGGTTAAGTCCTTGGTCTGTGGAGTCAGATGCAGACTGGTCTGCCATGTACTCTGTGACTGGCCAATTTGCTCCACCTGTTTCGTCTTCTCTTTCCTCGATGTCAAACGGAAATAATAAAATGAACTGCATGATAGGGTGTTTATGGGTATTCAATGAAATCATCTATTTAAGCACTTGGCACCATTCCCCATAACCTATTAGTCTTACTATGGAAGGTAAAAGACTCCAAAAAAATTACACAAAAATATTTATAGTAGCTATCTTTCCTTTGAACGATAATGGGTGGTTTTTCTCTACATATCTTTGTCAACTAACAATGCGGTTAGGTCCCAATAAACTCATTGTAAGTTGAAAATACCAAAGTCAAAAATGCATTTAATACAGCTAACCTACGGAACAAAGCTTGGCATAGCTTACCAGACACCTATGTTAGCTTACAGTTGAGCAAAATCAGCTAACACAAAAAGCATTTTAAAATAAATGTTGACTATCTCATGTACTTTATTGAATCCTGTACCCAAAGTGAAACACAAAATGGTTATATTTGTTGACCCTTGGGATTGTGTAGCTGACTGGGAGCTGGGGCTTGCTGCTGGCCGGCATCACCAGAGAGCCTTGTACCCCATATTGCTAGCCTGGGAAAAGATCCAAATTCAAAATTTACAGTATGATTTTTACTGAATATATCCCTTTGGCACCATTGTAAAACCAAAAAATTGTAAGTCTGACCATTGGAAGTTGGGGACCATCTGTAATTCATTCTTTTCTGTATGCAGCAGATTTTCTTCTACAACCACTAATATTGATCATCTGAAAAACATAAACAAGTTTTCTTGCCTTTAAAAATGTGTGAAAGTTGGGTGCCTGGGTGGTTCAGTCAGTTGAGCATCCGTCTGCCTTTGGCTCAGGTCACGATCCCAGAATCCTGGGATTGAGCCCTGCACTGGGCAGGGAGCCTGCTTCTCCCTCTGCCTATCCTCTCCATTTGTGGTCTCTCTGTCTTTAATAAATAAATAAAATCTTTTTAAATGTGTGAAAGGCGGTAGAGGACAATAAGTTTGGAAGAATATATGGAGGCTAGATCAGCAAGCATTTTCTTTTTATGGCAAGGACTTCTAACTATATTTCATGAATTCAAAGATTCTGTACAAGTACTTCAGAGCTTCCATGGATATTTGATTTATTTTTCTAAAATATATGATGAAATATATATCAAAATATATGATATATATATTTTTAAAAGCATGACAAATTACATGTTTAAATATGTGATATATAAAAATTAACACATCAGAGACATTAAAATAATTTATGCTACCACTTGACTTGTTTTCATGCAGATCTTACAGTAAAGCTACTTTTGTGGGTCCCTAGGTGGCTCAGTTGGCTAAGCATCTGACTCTTGATTTTGGCTTAGGTCACAGTCTCAGGGTTGTAGGATCTCGCCCCACATTGGGCTCCATGCTGGGCATGGAGCCTGCTTAAGATTCTCTCTCCCTCTGCCTGTCCCCCTTCTAAAAATAAAGCTACTTTTGCCTTCTTGTGCAAATAAGGTATCTTGCAAGATCATTAAAATTTTTTAGCATTTGCAGGTACTTATTGGTGTGTGTAAGAACTTTCTCAACACTGTACAATCAAAAACTAAAAACTAAAAAACAGAAATAAATTGAATGCTAATATGAGAACATTGTTTCCTTACCCTTGATTTCAGATTCTTGTGAAAAGCCTTATTTTTTCCTCATTGACTTTATGATAACATATATGTAATGATTGTTAACTTTTAAAAAAGATTTATTTATTTTAGAGAGAGAGTGCGTGTGCATGCATGTGCTGGTGGGAGGGGTGGAGGGAGAGGGGGAGAAAGAATCTCAAGCAGACTCCCCAATGAGTGTGGAGCCCTATGCAGGGCTGGATCTCAAGACACTTAGATCATTACCTGAGTGAGACCTAGAGTTGGATGCTTGACCAACTGAGCCACCCAGGTGCTTCATGTAATGATTGTTAACTTTTGGGGTGCATGAGTGGCTCAGTTGTTAAACATCTGCCTTTAACCTGCCTCAACCTGTTGTTAAGTGTCAGGCTCCCTGCTTGGCAGGAAGCCTGCTTCTCCCTCTCCCACTCCCCCTGCTTGTGTTCTCTCTCTTGCTATCTCTCTCTCTCTCTCTCTCTGTCAAATAGATAAAATCTTTTAAAAAAATAATGATTGTTAACTTTCAATAAATTCATATTAATAAAATACTTTTATATGCATATACGTAGGCATCTGTCAGATTAAGAAAACAATCATCCTTTTTGGAAAATAAAAAAATATGAAAACCAATATTCTCTAGGAATTGGGAAACAAAGTTTTTGGGTATAAGAGTTTAAATCTTGAGTCTGTGCAAGTTTACCTTGCAGGAATGTGAGAGATGGATTGAGAGATGGATTCAGAAGTACAGATGGAGGTGAATAGAGTATAAACTAGGTGATGGAGGCACTGGACATGGGGAGGAGAAGGTGGATGAGAGAGATGCTGGCATGGATTGACAGGACTTGAGAGGACATGACAGCTGATTAGCCATGAGGGACGTCAACGATGTCATACGAGGTTTAAAACATAAGCCCCCTAGACAATGGTAGCGCTGTCCTCCAAGGCCATAGACCCAGGAAGAGGAGCAGATTTGAGGTGCAGGAGCAGGAGTTGATGAATTCAGTTTGATATATAAATATATATATATATATATTTTGATATATTGAATTCAGTTTGATATATATATCAGTTTGATATATATAAAAATATATAAATACTTATATATTAAATACACTTATACATATAAGTATATATTTATAGAAAATGTATTTTTATTTATTATTATTAATGCAGCATCAATAATTTATTAAATTAATAAATATTACTTATTTATTATTATTTTATTTATACAAGTATATATTTATATAAAATATATTTTAATAGAAATATATTTTTATTTATATATTTTATATAAACTTATATATTATATATTTTATGTAAATATATTTTAAATATATAATATATTTATATAATATATATACTCATATATAAATAAAAAATATATATTTAAAATTTTTTATTTATTTACTTGACAGAGAGAGACACAGTGAGAGAGAGAATACAAGCAGGGGGAGTGGGAGAGGGAGAAGAAGGCTTCCTGCTCAGCAGAGAGCCCATATGGGGCTTGATCCCAGGATCCCAGGACCATGACCTGAGCCAAAGGCAGACGTTTAATAACTGAGCCACCCAGGCGCCCCTCAGTTTGAAATATATTGAATGTCAAGTGTTGTTGGTATGAAAGTAGAGAGACATCTAATCAGCAGTTGGATATATGAGTCTAGAGTTCAGGAAATTATTCTGGGCTGGACAGAGATGGAAATTTGGGAGTCATCCACTTCAAATAAATGAAGCCCCAAAATTCCTACTGCAAACTGAATGTATAATTAGATTATACATTATTATTTTGGCCAATACTCTTTATTTCAAAAGGCATCAGGATAGCAATTAAACATAGTTTCCTCTTAAGTAACGGTTTTCTCTCAGTTCGTGCTTGATAATGAGTTGGTATTACACTGGGTAGTGCTTTTCCAGCTTAAATTATGGGGTGTTTAGGACAGAACCTAGATTGACCTTGGAATACCCATGTTGGGCCACCGACCCAGCTTTGTGAAGTTAGTTATCTCTAAGAGGATAGATAATACCGGTATATCCCACATATGCCACTGACTACAAGAGGCTTATGTTTCTGGACTAGGGATATTCATGTAGATGCCAGAATGATGTGAAATATAGACATCAGGCAAAAACTCCAGTGCTTCCCTAGAAAATGAATTATTGGCAAAACAAAGAGGTGTTACTATAATGTGATATCTTACAATTTGCAATTGGACAAATAATGGCATTTTGGAAGTAAAATGGTCTGCAGAGTTCTTCCAGCCCAACTTTTGAAGTTAACATAATACATGGTAGCAGAGCTCAGAACTCAGGTCAGCCCAGTGTGCTTCAGTGACATCATAGTTCATCCAGTTCCTTTTTTTGTTTTGTTTTGTTTTGATTTCTATTAGTCCTCTAATTCCATGGGATTCACATCACATAGGGGAAATGTATGTCTGTTTATTAAGCAGTGCTTGATCTGAGGTGAGGTGAGTATGTTGCAACCCACTTACGTACGGCCTTTGATCTTTGTGGATCAGCTACATCTTTATTTCTCCTTGTATGTATTTACATCTAGAATACAGCTGGAGAGTGCGGAGGATGCAAGTGACTGTTAAATGCACAAGGAAATCACCTATGTTGGAATGGCACAGTGTAAACTTGAAGGGGTGTGTGATGGGGGGTGGTAGTCACACTTGAAGTGCGTGGAAATGAAACAGTGTGGCTCTTCTTCCTCTTTCTTACCCAACCCCTACCAAGCCCCTCATTTACAACAGTCTATAAATGGTACCCACTTCAGAGTAGTCAATGGAACTCAAGGCAAACTTGAGTCAAGAAGGGATCTTTTTTTTTAAAGTCACAAGGATGCAATTTTATCTCAAAAGGTTTGAAAGAAACTGACTTTTTAAAAGAATAGCACTGAGTTAGGGACACCTGGGTGGCTCAGTTGGAGGGGTGAGCAATTCTTGATCTTATGGTCATGAGTTTGAGCCCCACATTAGGTGTAGAGATGACTTAAATCAATAAAAAAGCTTTAAAAAAAGAATAGCACTAGGTTAGAAACAAGCAGTATTTTTAAACAATGAAAATTATTTAAAATGATCAGTTCCTGTTTCAAGTAGTCTCACAACTTTTTCTTTTATCACAATTCTAGATGGTATAATACTGAGGTTTTGTCATTTGAAAGAGATTATAATACCTTAAAATGGGAGTAAGATAATGTCACATTGACTATTTTAAACATGTTTTTCTGAGTTTCAAACAATATATAATCATCCTAGAACACTTTCAGAAATATAGAAAATCTGAAAAAAGAAAATAAAACTCAGTCATAATCACATCCCCTTTTGTGTTACCTGATTTTAATGTGAAATCCACATGTAGGCGTGATTATAGGCATACCTGGTTTTATTGCACTTCACAGATAATTATGTTTTTTACAAAATGAAGGTTCAGGACAGCCCTGCATCAAGCAAGTTTATTGGCACCATTTTTCCAGGAGCATTTGATCACTACATGTCTCTGTGACATGTTATGGTAATTTTCACAATATCTCAGATTTTTCATTATTGTATTCCTTATGGTGATCTTTGATCAGTGATCTTTATTCTAATTGTTTTGGAGTGCCACATACCACACCCATATAAGACAGTGAACTTAATCATTAACTGATTTCCTCCACTGACCAGGAGTTCCTCTGTCTCTCTCCCTCTCCTGGAGACTCCTTATTCCCTGAGATATTACGGTATTGAAATTAGGTAAATTAAAAACCCAAAATGGCCAGTAAGTGTTGAAATGAAAGGAGTCACATGTCTCACTTGAAATCACAAGGTAGAAATGTTGAAGCTTAGTGACGAAGACATGTCTTAAGCTGAGACAGGCTGACAGTTAGGCATCAGGCACTGAATAGCCTCCTTGTGAATGCAAAAAAAAAAAAGTTCTTGAAGGAAATTAAATGTGCTACTCCAGTGAACACATGAACGATATGAAAGCAAAACAACCTACTGCTAACATGGAGAAAGTTTGAGTGGTCTGGACAGAAGATCCAACCAGCCACAACATTCCCTTAAGGCCAAGCCTAATTCAGAGCAAGGCCTTCTCTCTCTTCAGTTCTATGAAATCTGAGAGAGGAGAGGATGCTATAGAAGAAAAACGTGAAGCCAGCAGAGGGCGGTTCATGAGGTTTAAGGGAAGAGCCCTCGGTAGCCCATGAGGGCACCAGGGGAAGTCGCCAGCCCTGTTGGAGAAGCTGCCCCAAGTCATCCAGAAGGTCTAACTGAGATCAGGAGTGAAGAGGCCGCACTAAGCAGATTTTCAGTGTGGATAAAACAGCCTTCTATTGGCAGAAGATGCCATCTAGGACTGTCATAGCTAGAAAGGAGAAGTCAGTGCCTGACTTCCAAGTGGAAAAGGACGGGCCAATGCTCTGATTATTAGAGGCAACTATAGCCTGTGACTTTAAGTTGAAGCCAATGCTTGTGGACCGTTCCAGAAATCCCAGGTCCTTAAGAATTGGGCTAAGTCTCCTCTGCCTGTGCTCTCTACAAGGAATGACAAGGGCTGGATGACAGCCCATCTGTTTCCAACATAGTTCGCTGAATGTTTTAAGCCCACTGTTGAGACCTATGGCTCAGAAAACAAGAATCCTTTCAGAATAATCACTGCTAGCTGACAGTTTACCTGGTCACCCAAGAGCTCTGGTAGAGATGGTGCTCCAAGATTCATGTTGTTTTTGTGGCTGCTAGCATGACATCCCAGCCTGTGGATCAAGGAGTCATTTCGAAGTTGAAGTCTTATTATTTAAGCAACACATTTTGTAAGGCTCTCGCTGCCATACATAGTGATTCCTCTGTTGGATCAGGCAAGGTCAGTTGAAAACCTTCTGGAAAGGATTCACCATTCTCGATGCCATTAGGAACATTTGCGATTTTTGAGAAGTCAAAATGTCAGCATACAGAGGAGTTGGGAAGAAGTCAATTCCAACTGTCATGGCTGACGTTGAAGGAGGAAGTAGCTGCAGACGGGGATGGGGTGGGATAACAGGAGACCCAGAAGCAGAAATGGAGCCTGAAGATGGGACTAATTGCTACAATCTCAGGATCAAACTTGAACAGACGAGGAGCTGCTTCTTACAGCTGAGCAAAGAAAGTGCTTTCTCGAGATGACATCTACTCCTGGTGAAGATGTTGCAGAGATCGTTGAAATGACAACAAAGGATTTGGAGTATTCCACACATTTAATTGATGAAGTTGGTGCAGGGTTTGAGAGAATGGACTCTAATTTCGAAAGGAGTTCTACTGTGGGTAAAATGGTATCAAACAGGATCTCATGCTGCAGAGAGTTTGTGAAAGGAAGAGTACATCGATGTGGCAGACTTGATCATTGTCTTAGTTTAAGAAATTGCTGTAGTCACCCAAACCTTCAGCAAACACCATCCTGACCAGTCAGCAGCCATGGAACATCAAGGCAAGAATCTACACCAGCGTAAAGATTACAACTTGCTGAAAGCTTCGTTGATGGTTAGTGTGTTTTAACAATAAATAATTTTTAAATCAAGATGTATAAATTTTTTTTAGATGTAATGCTATTGCCCACATAATAGACTCCAGTATATTATAGGCGTGACTTTTATAGGCACTGGGAAACCAGAAAATTAATTTAATTCACTTTATGGCTACATTTGGTTTATTGTGGTGCTCTAGCAGTATACCCACAACATCTCTGAGGTCTGGCTCTACTTTTAAAACAGTAAACACTGAAATTCTCGAAGCAAAATTGTGGGCTAAATTCACAAAGTATGATTCTCATTTGGCTTCTGGGCACACACGGGCCGTTCACCCCAGGCCAGCAGGAAGAAAGCTGAGTGGCATAGTAGACAGCTCGAGAGTTGCTGAACAGCAGGGTGATCTTAGGTTCTGAGAGCTGATTGGACAGATGGTCACTGTTTAGGTCGTGATGGGGGCAGAGCCGGCTGGTTCTGGAAGGCATCTCTTCTCCTGACTCTCTGTGTCCTTCCATTTCACCTTAACGTTTGTCCGTAAACATCTATTTCTGAGCAGAACTGAACTAGGCACAGTTAGAGATGGACGACAGGGACGATGTCATAACAAGGGGATGACTAAATACTAGCGTTCAGTAATTACGCCAATAAATACAGTCATAGCATAGGTGCACTTCTGTGATTTCCATTCGGAACACTTTCCTTTTTATGTAATTAAAATGACATAGAATTTGCTATGTAATCTCTTATATACTGCACATTCCTGTGTACAAAATACATTTATAAGTACATGTATGAAGTAGTATATACAAACCATCCATATTGTGTTTTACGGGAAATTTAAATGATTTTTTAAAAAGGATTTTTTTTAATTTATTTGAGACAGAGAGCACAAGCAGTGGGGAGGGGCAGAGGGAGAGGGTGAAGCAGACTCCCTGCTGAGCAGGGAGCGGGAGGCAGGGCTCAATCCCAGGACCCTGGGATCATGACCTGAGCCAAAGGCAGACCCATAATCCACTGAGCCACCCAGGTGCCCCTCAAGAAGTGAAAGTTACTGAATAAGTAAACTCTAGGCCTGTATCATTAAGAAAGCTGTATAAAGGGGCACCTGGGTGGCTTAGTGGGTTAAAGCCTCTGCCTTCAGCTCAGGTCATGATCCCAGGGTCCTGGGATCGAGCCCCGAGTCGGGCTCTCTGCTCAGCGGAGAACCTGCTTCCTCCTCTCTCTCTGCCTGCCTCTCTGTCTACTTGTGATCTCTATCTGTCAAATAAATAAATAAAATCTTAAAAAAAAAAGCTGTGTAAAGGTACCAGTTACATTTACAGGGTGATCTGTGTCTTTGAAAGATATTTAAAATGTTCCTGGGGTATAATTTTAAAAGGTTTTATTTATTTAGGGGCAAACTGATGAATTTCCTTAGGAGCCCTGCATCGGGCTCCCTGCTCAGTGGGAAGCCTGCTTCTCCCGCTCCCCCTGCTTGTGTTGGTGCTCTTGCTGTCAATCTCTCTGTCAAATAAATAAAATCAAATCTTTTAAAAAAAAACTTTTAAAAATAAAAGATTTTATTTATGTACATATATATAGAGAGAGTGAGCAAGCAGGGGGAAGAACAGAGTGAGAGGAACGAGCAGATGCCATGTTGAGCCCAGGGACTGATATGGGGCTCGATCTCACGACCAGAAAATCACGACCGAGCTGAAATTGAGTTGGATGCTTAACTGACTGAGGAACCCAGGTGCCCCTCCCTGGGTGTATTTTAAATAATGAACACAAATACTGCAGTAGGTTCGTGTATTTTATAAAATGGCAGCTAAAACCAGGGGAGAGAGGTGTAAGTTTTCTACCAGAGTTAAAATGTACCAAAGTAGGGATAAAGTGCACAAGTGATATTGTAGTTATATCCCTTAAAAATGCCAGGAACACAGGGAAGCTGGTAATAAACTGCTGGACAGGACAATGATGCTGTCAGTCTTTGATCAGGGAATCTATTTATCTATTTAGATTTTAAATCCAAGATGTGGCGTAACTGGAAGGAAGCGACCGTAAACACATCAGATGGCAGCCAGATTGGAATTTAAACTTTGGTGCTTATAATCTCCACATAAAATATTTCACTTGATTAACTTCCTTACGGAACTTCCTTAAGGAACTGATGAACTTCCTTGTACTTTTTTTTAATTTTGTTTTGTTTTGTTGGGGTATTTTTTGTTTTGTTTTTTTGTCATACATTTTTGAAATTTATTAAATACCTTCCTGTATGTATAAAGAGAACACACTGAAGACCTTTTAAACTGTCATTGATAATTTAGTCAGAATTTAAATTATTGTCTTGTGATGTAGTACAGCAATGCCCCCAGGGCATTTTGAGTTATGTGAGACTGTCTGCCATTATGTGTTTTTTTTAAAATTTTACTTTATTTTTTCAGTGTTCCAGGATGAATTGTTTATACACCACACCCAGTGCTCCATGCAATACATGCCCTCCATAATGCCCTCCACCAGGCTCACCCAGCCCCCCACGCCCCCCTTCTGAAACCCTCAGTTTGTTTCTCAGAGTCCACAGTGTCTCATGGTTCATCTCCCCTTCCATTTTCCCCCAATTCACTTTTCTCCTAATGTCCTCCATGCTATTCCTTATGCTCCACAATCGCCAAACAGTGGAAAGAGCCAAAATGCCCTTCAACAGATGAATGGATAAAGAAATGGTCCATATATGCAATGGAGTATTACGCCTCCATCAGAAAGGATGAATACCCAACTTTTGTATCAACATGGACGGGACTGGAGGAGATTATGCGGAGTGAAGTAAGTCAAGCAGAGGAAGTCAATTATCATATGGTTTCCTTACACTGTTTTGATTCACTTTTGTTATTTCCAGTTTTAGATAAAGTCTCATTGCAGTCAGCTCCCATTAACAAATGTCTTAATATACTTGCATTTTATGGAAATGAATGTTATTTCAGTAAGTGAGCTATTGCCTCTGACTTGGATAATCTTTTTTAAGGTTTTTTTTTTTAAGATTTTATTTATTTATTTGTCTGAGAGAAAGAAAGAGAGCACAAGCGGGGGTGAGCTGCAGGCAGAGGGAGAGGGAGAAGCAGACTCCCTGCTGAACAGGGAGACCAATGCGGGACTCCACCTCAGTACCCCGGGATCCTGACCAGAGCTGAAGGCAGACGCTTAATGGACTGAGCCACCCAGGCGCCCCTTGAATGATTGTTAATGGTAAACCTGAGTCTGCTATTTGCTTTTCACACTGATTTTAGAACTTAACCTGTGGGTGAGCTGGACCTTCGTTGTGATAAGCATTGTGAGGCAAGAGCACAGGCGCTAAGAGCCAAGATAACCAACCCACGGACCCCATTTAGATAGGGAAAGTATGAAAGGCTTACTCTGCCACTATTTGCCCATTTTTGATAGATTGTCAGAGACCCAGATTGGGTCATTACTAATATCAGGAGCAATTGTCTTAAAATATAGCTCCAAGGTAGTAGTGCAGATTTGAAAAAAAAAAGAAGAAGAAGAAGAAGAAATGGGATAGGAAAGAGAAAATTGAACAGCCATCTCCAGCAGAGCTCAGAAATGTTGAGCCCCACTCCCACAGAGCTGTTCTTTGTTCCATGTCTGATTTCTTCTACATGAATAATCCCTATTCTTGTGTTCAGATACAACAATCCCGCATTCATTGTCATGATAAAAATAGAAAATGACAGGCATTGAATTTTCACAGCCATTAGCCCTGTGTTTGTTTTTTCATTTCTTGAGCATATACAGGCGAGAGGGGAGGGGCGGGAAGATGCAAGAGAGTGGCCTCCTGCACTTGACCGGAGACCTTGGTTTGGGCCATAAGGAACAAGGAGGCATGCTGTCTTTCAGTGTGATTCTTTTTGCATTTTGGGTGCAACCTTTCCTCCTGGGGAAGAAACAACTGCTGAGAAGATCAGATTTTATGTTGTTAAAGTGACCACAACAACTTTATCAGAGTTTCTTTCATCGTTGCTGATACTTGCAGTTCACAGACTGTTTCTCAAGGCCATCTGTCTTGATGGTAGCAGAAAGGGTCTCATAAGATCAACTGAGGTACTGTGTTGAGTGTTTTTGGAAGGGGCAGGCATTCTTCTTTTGCATTTTGTAAATATTTATTGAGAGACTCTTCTGAGCCAGGCATTGGGCTAGATGCTGGCAAACACGTTGAGAAGAAGGCAGGCAAGGGGATAGTCCAGCCCCTCATGGAGCTTACATTCCGGAGGAGGCGGAACAATCAGTAAGAATATGAGATACATTCTGGAGACCTTGCTCCGTCTTCTAGATAACTCATTCTTCGAAACTCCTTCCAAGCACCATTTCCTTCAATAAGTAGTCCCTGGTTCCCCCTTTTGGCCTTCCTGCCATGATGTGTGCATAGCTCTATCATAGTGCTGATTTCGTTATAGTGGGAAGGGTCTGGTTTATCTCCCTACCGATCTTATATTGTGAGTTCCTCAATGGTGGGCAACATGGCCTGTTATCTCCTTGGTACGGGTGATGTCTGCCTTGCACATAGCATATACTTCCTTAGTGTTTGTTGTAATGGATCCAGTAATGCATACTGGTTTAATTCTGGCCCTGAAATCATAGACTCTCAGTCCAGACCCATAAAATAGGAAGTGATATCTACAATCATATAGTCTAGCCCACCCTTTATAGATGAGGAACTTGAGCCCATCAGTATGATGTATGACTTCGGCCAAAGCACAATCATCATTCTGTGTCTCAGGATGTACAACTGTTAGGTAGAATGAGAATGTTAGAGCTGAATGAAAGTTCCTAGTGGTCCAAGTACTTCATTCGGGATGTGATTAAAATGAGACACAGAAAGATTAAGCAACTCTTCTGAGGTCCCACAGCAAGTTAGTAGAAGAACCAAGAAGAGATCAAATGTTCTGAAACACATAATAATTCTCTTATCACATTCCCTTGTTCCTTCTCCCTGAAAGCTTTGGTAGTCTCCCAAGGATACTGTGAAGTTACAGGGAAATCATGGACATGAATATTGAGGATGTAGCAGGAAGTAGTGCTACCACTTTGGAAAACGCTTTGTTATTATCTGGTAAAAATGTTTGTCCATTACAATTCAGGGGTTCAACTCCCAGGAATTCATCCTAGCATTCTTGGACTTGTACATAATTGGCATTTAAAAAGAATACTCAGAAACGGGGCACCCGGGGAGCTCAGTCAGTTAAGCATCCAACTCTTGATTTCAGCTCAGGTCATGTTCTCAGCATCATGAGATTGAGCCCTGTGTTGGGCTCTGTGCTAGGCATGGAGCCTGCTTGGGATTGCTTCTCTCCATCTCCTTCTGTCCCTCTCCAAGCAAAACAAAGAATATTCATAAAATCTTTAAAGCTTTATGAATAATAGTAGATAACAAAACAAGAAGCCACCCCAAAGTCCAGTCACAGAATGGATAGATATTGGAGGCATATACCTAATGTGGAACATGATATAGCAAAGAAAACAAGTCTCAAACATAATGTTGAGTGAAAAAAAAACCCCCAGAGGACTACATACAGCCAATATCATTTATAGAAAATTCAATTATGAGCAGAGCTCAGCAGTATGTGTGGTAAAGCAATAAATAGCAGTAAGAGATCAACAAATACAAAATACTGAGGTACCTGGTAGGTTCCGTCAGAAGAGCATCCAATGGGGGTTGTGAATTTGAACCCCACATTGGGTGTAGAGATTACTTAAATTACTTAAATAAATAAAACTTCATATATATATATATTTTTGGCTGGGGGAGCACCTGGATGGCTCAGTCAGTTGAGCATCTGACTCTTGGTTTCAGTTCAGGTCATCACCTCAGGGTTGTAGGATCGAGCCCAGTGTCAGGCTCTACATGGAGTATGGAGTCTGCCTGAGAGTCTCACCCCCCCCCCACGCTATCTCTCTCTGCCTCTAAAATAAGTAAATAATTAAAATCATTTAAAAAGTGGATTTTTTTCTTCATTACGTTCTTTATATTAATCACTATTACATAGAAGGTTGAAGATGGTTTGGTGTGGATGTGGCTATAACTGATTTGAGTTTTTCTTCCTTGTGAAATTTTAAAGTGACAAAGTTGATATTTCATTTTTAATTTATCCTCATAAAATGTAAAGCATTCTCAAACAGAACTTTTCTTTGAAAACCTGGTGGCTTAAGTGGAATTACATACCTAAAGATTAAATTCAGACCTTAAACATCATTTTGTTTCATGTTAGAAATACAGGCACACCAAACAATTTTTTAAAATAGCGTAATTATTAAACAATCTAACCTATACTATTTGGCCTTGAATTATTATTTAACTTTTGTAACATTAGCTCAGAAAGTATGTAATTTTCCTCATAGATTAATCTCACAAATACACTCTTTTAATATTTATATTCTCAGTCTACCTCCCTGTTTAACTATTTGACATTCATAGTAATTGTGCTTGCACATAAATTTAACAGATCATTTATATATCAATCATTTATTAGTGTAGCAATTTACTCTTGCAATAATAAGGGAATTTTCAGTCCAAGTATCATCTAGAATGCTTGTCTATATTTGAAACAGAATGTTTTGATATTCATAATAATTCTAAATGCTATGCCTTGGTCATGCACAGGTTCAGAAAAGCTGAGAAGCGGTTGATGTAGGCATTTGCTAGTCAACCTTCCAAAGACTTAGACCAAAATCAGAACCAAATACAAAGGCCAAATACCGAGGTCAAAGGTGGCTTTCAGCATCTCTTTGATGGACAGTGGGTTCACAGGTGTTGGGACTATGCTTTCTTTTTTTTTTCTTTTTTTTTAAAAAAAGCTGTTTATTTATTTGAGAGAGAGGGGGGATTGGGGGGGAGCAGGAGGGAGAGGGAAAGAGAATCTGAAGCAGACTCCGCACTGAGCACAGGGCCCAACGTGGGGCTCGATCCTACCACCTCAAGATCATGATCTGAGCCAAAACCAAGAGTAAGTTGCACAACGGATTGAGCCACCCAGGCGCCCTGGGACTGTGCCTTCTAATTTACATATACATTGCAGAGATTTCTTTGAAGCTTTCTAATGTTTAATAATTAAAATTGCAATGGTCTAGGGGCATTTTGGAAAAAAAAATTTCATATGGGGATGATCCGAGTTGGAGTCCATGCTTCTGGTTTCCCCTGTCTTCTCGTATCTCAGCCAGTTTCTCTGAAGAGGCCCGATCCCGAGTCACCTGTCATACTCAGCGCTGGAGCGCTCCTTGGACTGGCTGCATAGCACCAGCAGCTGGAGCCTGAGGTAGTCACCTTCGCTCCCAGGCTGTGCTCAGGCCAAGGCTGGCCCGGCGTTTCCTTGGGCAGCACACACACCCCGGCAGGCACACAGATGGGTATATGGATGTTAATAAGCCCTCCCTTGCTATAAATTATTCCGCGGAAGGTTTAATGCACTAAGCATATTAACATTTATTAGCTTAAAAACACCATTCATATTTATAGTGAACTTCCTGGATGCCAAAGAAAATTTATGCAGGAATTGGTTGATTGCCTTTGGGAAGAGTATTAATGTCTTCCTGCTCGACTTTATGAGCCCAAAGACATAAAGAATGGGAGGCAACCAAGGGCATACCACACAGTGAACCCTTTTCTCCTTTTTTGTTTTGTTTTTGTTTTTCCATTGGGGTCTCACGACAAGAGAGGTTCTGTTTTCATGGGACATAACTGATGTAGTGACTACCGAGTAGCGAGGGGACTTCTTATTTTTTTTTAAGATTTTATTTATTATTCATTTGAAAGAGAGATCACCAGTAGCCAGAGAGGCAGGCAGAGAGAGAAAGGGGAAAGCAGGTGCCCTGCTGAGCAGAGAGCCCGATGCAGGGCTCGATCCCAGAACCCTGAGATCATAACCTGAGCCAAAGGCAGAGGCTTAACGCAATGAGCCACCCAGGCGCCCCGGGACTTCTTATTTTTTGAGAATTTGCTGTGGCCCGGAGAGCTTAAATGGACCCGACTGGTAAAGAGGAAGGGTGTCCTGGGAGTATTTCCTTGGTACTCTGAGAAGCGGTAGGATAAGATACATTACTGGCAGGTGTTGATAGAACAATAGGGCCTTGGACTCAAATGAGGCTGCTGTTCAGTCTGGTTCTCTGCCTCTTACCCAGCGTGGGATCCAGGGTGATTCCCTCCATGTCTCTCAGCCTCCTTTTTTCCTTCTCCAACACAGGGCCTGGGGTGGGCTTTATCTCATAGTGCTGTTAGGAGGATTGAATGAGGTTATGTGGGTAAAGTACCTAATGAGCCCATCGCCCAACACAAAGATACTCAATAACCATTGTAAATAGCATTCGATTATCCTGGAGGCTACATTGTTATCTATTTTCCATAAACTTTATTTATGGTTCTCTTAGGATACTTAAAATTGTCTTTCTTGTATCAGACTTATTTACATAAGGGCTCAACTCCTGAACCCATCTTCTTGGGGGAA
This sequence comes from Neogale vison, assembly GCF_020171115.1. Taxonomy (NCBI): domain Eukaryota; kingdom Metazoa; phylum Chordata; class Mammalia; order Carnivora; family Mustelidae; genus Neogale; species Neogale vison. Next base: position 31,198,958 of record NC_058105.1, read on the forward strand.
GAATGCTTGTCTGCCTCACACCCTGTAGGGCTCAGCACAGCGAAGCAGCATGGAGGAGAAGGTGAGGCTAAAGGGGTAGTTCTCAAGCCTTTTCACCGTGGGTTAATTTGGTTTCCATCCTACCTGCATACATATCCGTGGACTCGAATTTGGGGAGTTGTACAAGATGAACTGTATTATAAGCCAAACAGTCTGATACAGTCTTCTGTTTTATTTCATTCTGTTAAATAAAGTCACATCCTGGTCCCCTCCATTTGTTTCAAACACTTGCTAATGAGTCTTAACCTGTGGTTTTTGAAATCCGTGGGCTAGACCATGAACCAGCCACGGCGGTGGGGGTGTAGAGAGTGGGACGCTAACAGAAATGCTGGGCCGGTGTCCCGTGGCAATTGCTTTGAGGACACGTAGGCATCAAGCCCAAGTAGCAGAGATGAGGCCGATCAAGACGACTAGGGCTGGGGAGGATAGAGCTTTGACTAGGAAGCACTGAGTTTTGAAGGTGAAAACGTTCAATACAGAGCTAGGTCATTCCAGCAGTTCTATTCAAAAAACAAAGGAAGAAAGAAAAATAGGGATGGGAACAATTCCCTTGAAACACAAGTGGCGGGGCAGAAGGCCAGGTGGACATGGGTCTCTCTCCTGCCCCAGGGACTCTCCCTTTTTCCAGATTTTTGTTTTCCTACCAAAAATAGCCTTTGAGTGATTTAAAAAAAAATCCACAAAGCAAAAGTCTGTAAAGTGTGCCCGGGTACACACACATGCATGCCCCAAACTTTACAATCCTGCTTAGTTGTCCCAGTTCAGTGGATTCAACAACCCTCTCTCTTCCTCCCTCCTTATTCCATTATTCAAAACTCTACTTTTCCCCATCTTATTGGCCTTTATTTCTGTTTTTTTCAGAGAGAGAGAGAGCACGCACACAAACATGGAGGTAGGGGCAAGAGGTGGAGGGAGAGGGAGAGAGAGAATCTCAAGCAGACTCCATACCCACTGCAGGGCTCTATCTCACAACCAGGAGATCATGACCTGAGCCGAAATCAAGAGTCAGATTCTTAAGCATCGTAACCAGTTCAAGTTCAAGACGATTTTACCGTCTCATCTGCAGTGTTGGAGCTTTAGCTTTCCAATACTTTTTGCTGCCATTTGATCTTTCTATACAGGTTAGATTCATTCGTTTCATCTCTCAATTTCTTGAGCATTTATTATGTGCAAGGCACAGGCTACCAGCTACTGAGTTCACGGGACACAAAATCAAGTTCCTTGATGTCACTGAGCACTCGGTTAGGTAGGGGAAGCAGAAACGAAACCTCCATTCACATAGACAAATAAAAATGGCCCCTGTAATATGTGCAGTACGGGGACGGTATGTGCCGATCTGACAGTGTTGATAAATCATTAGTCAGGAGTGTGTTCTTTGGGGAAGACAGGTTTGAGCTGAGGACTGAAGGATGTGGAGCCATTAGGAAAAAGGACTGGGAACATTCAAGGCAAGCAGAACAGGGCTCTGGGGTGGGAGGAAGCATGTAGAGCATGAGGAACAAAGAGAAGGTCATTGAAGGAGTAGGAAGGTTCTAGAGAGTTCTAGAGAGGTAAGCTCAGCTGTGGTTTTATGGTGTAGAAATTCACCTCCTACGTTGTTTCAGCCTAGGTGAGGGGGTTTTGAGTTTATCCTCAAGGCAATGGCAGTCAGTCAGAAGGTTCTGCGGGTCCTGGTACATAGCGGCAGTGGGAGGATATGGTCATATTTATTTTGGAAAATTGCCACTTTGGCCACAGTGTAGAGAATGAGTGGGTGGCTGGGGAAGGGTGAATGAAGATAAAATGTACAAAGCTCTCATGTGGGTTCCACATACTCTGAGTTAAGCATTGTTGTAAAGGGTTTTATACAGACTGTTATGGAATCTTTATGACGTGTCAGGTGGCTGGTTATTATCCCCACATAACCTGCGAGTAACCGGACGCTCAGAGAAGTGAAGAGATTTGCCCAAGAACACACAGCCGGGATGCGGCAGAGCTGGGATTTCATCCCAGGGGAACATTCAGTTGTCAAGGCCAAGAGGTGACTGTCTTGGGCCAGACTTAGTGGTGATGGGGAGAAATGAACAGATTAATGAGACATTCAGCAGGGAAAATTGACAGTAATTCATGGTCCTGTGGGCATGGGGGTAAAAGGAGATGTTAAGGAAAATGTTTAAATTCCCGATTTGTACAGCCGAGTGGCTGTTGGTACATTCTCGAGGCGGAGAATATTGAAAGACAGTGAAAGGAGCTTACAAGAGACAGAAGAGCAGTTGGCGAGGTGGTAGCAAAGCAGGAGGTTAGCATGGAAATGGGGCAGGGAGAGGGGCCCACGGGAAATGATTCGGTAGGAAGCAATGGGCCCCAGCATCAGCTGCTGCTCGGGGTGTCCTGTTTGGCTCTGTCCCTCCAGGTTCTGTTGCATTTGCTGCCACGTGGGAGAGCTCACACCAATTTGTCACATTCTCAGGGGTGTCAAACTCAAGATGTCCCTTGATCTGGATGTCCAGAGCTGCGTTGCATTCTTGAATGAGATTGCCATCAAGTGCTGCCTATTTCCCCGGCCTTGATGCTTTTCTTCCTCTGTGGTCAGGGGCCACCTGTTCTCCCACCTGAAGCTCAATCCCCACTGAGCCCTTGGTCCAATTTTGATTCTAGACAGGAGGGAGTCAGTTCCAGCCTCGCCATCCAGATTTCAGTATTGGCTTATTATTCCTATGGTAACCTTGCTTCCCATTTTTAACAGCAGGACTTCCTGGTTTTGTTTTACATGTATGTAAGATAGATAGATAGATAGATAGATATCTGAGTCCTTGTATCAGCCAGGTGAAACAACAGCTATGAAAAAGCTTTGGAAATGATAAAACTTCGTATATGTAAAGCTTCTAGCATAGGCGGTTAGTACACAGATTTTCAGTAATAGCTGTTGCTACCGGGACCATCACTTGGTTACTGCAGGTCAGCCAAACCAAGTCACAAGGAGTGTTGTAGAATTGCAGGCTCTTTCCAAGGAGTGACCTGGTCCTCTTGTTCACGCATCCCCCTTGCCCTGCTCCGGACATGTTCCCAGAACTCTCAGATCTTCTTCTTAGACCAGCCTGCGCCTTTTCCCAGCCTGGTTCATAAGGTGGAGGGTAGGCTAGTCAAAAAGAGTATGGCTTCTGGAATCAGACAGATTTGCATTTAAATGCTGACCATGTGACCTCAGGAATGGTGCTTAACCTTTCCCCAGTTTCCTCAACTGTAAAACCAAGAGGCACTCCATAAGGCCCCCGGTAATGTGTTGGTATTCATTAACTAGGATCTTCATTTCCTTTCCTTTTCTCTTCCATGTGCCTCATCATAGCTTTTGTGAGCCTTGCAGACTTCTGAAGCAGTTCTCATTTTCCTATCATAAAAAAGTCCCATGACTTAGGCGTGTGCTCGAAACTTTGATCCATTTTATTCTCGTGCACACTAATGTGCCGCATCAACTTTCAGACCCCCCGGATGGTGTGTAACTGATTACCACCTGGCTAGCCCAGCTCATATTCCCTGACAGTTTACTATGTGAAAGGCACCATAGGAAAGGTGAATGCACCTCATTGCTGACTCTACGTTGGGCCGAGGTACCTACCCTTCTTTTCAACACTCCCTTTTGGACCTGTGAAGCCAGTCCCAATAGCTATCAGGCACTTGATCACTGCGGCTTCTCTCGCCCCAAATTAGTCCTGATTGGATTTTGCTAGATCTTGTCTCCCTCGTTCTCGCCTTTGGCTGTGTACTCTGATTTCGATAGTTCCCATCTCTGACGCCTCCAGGGTTTGCTCTTTTCCCTAACTTTCTCCTTGGCATTTGGATGTCGGCTGGCTAGCATCCTTTCCAGCTTAGCTCACCACTATGGCCCTAGAGTTTCCAGTTGTCTCGGGTGAGAGGACTTCCCTCTCCATCCTGTTTCCCTACCCAAGGGGCTCCTAAAACCTGTTCAGGTCTGAATTCTGTAGCAGTCAATCAGAATGACTGAGGGTGAGGGTGGGTGGGAGGAGGTGAGTGCTAACCAATAAAAATTTGACATGGGCGGGGCGCCTGGGTGGCTCAGTTGTTAAGTCTCTGCCTTCCGCTCAGGTCATGATCTCAGGGTCCTGGAATCGAGTCCCGCATTGGGCTCTCTGCTCAGCAGGAAGCCTGCTTCCTCCTCTCTCTCTCTCTGCCTGCCTCTCTGCCTACTTGTGATCTCTCTCTGTCAAATAAATAAAATAAAATCTTAAAAAAAAAAGATCATAATTTCAGAATATGTGATTCCAGTACAAAGAAAGTGCCTTTGCAGTAGGGTTAAAATAACTGAGACTCATTAGCAGAAATGTCATGACTGTATTGTTGTCCTCAGTGTACACTTTTCAGGGGTTTGTTTGACAAGATTCAGCTCGTTAAAAGTAAAACAGTCCATTTATTTTACCAGCAAAATGGGTTGATTCGGGAACAGCAGAGGAGTTTCAATTCAGGATATGCAAGCTATAGCAAACCGTAGGTAAGACTGGAGAACAAAGGAGAGGAACCGTAGAGAAAAGGAGGAAGTTTGGAGGGGCTCTTTTAACAAAAATACTTTGGAGGAAAGTGAGAGTTCAGGGTGGTGATGGTTTCTCACTGGGTCACTTGTGGTCATTTTTTATTGGCTGAGCTTGTTACTGGGCAAGGAGAAATCCTTTTCTCCTTCTGGGATAGTCAAGTAGGCTTCTTTCTGTAGTGAATGCAAGGTACTCTTTTTGATGGGGGTCTGTGATTTCCGAATAGTGGTAACATGTGAGAGCGCCCCCTTCTGGCCTCCCGACTCCAATTTAAAGGAGGTTTCCTTCCTTTCTTTCTTTCTTTCTTTCTTTCTTTCTTTCTTTCTTTCTTTCTTTCTTTCTTTCTTCCTTTCTTTCTTCCTTTCTTTCTTTCTTTCTTTTTCTTTCTTTCTTTTAAAGAGATTTTATTTATTTGAGAGAGAGAGAGAGTCCATGAGCAGGGAGAGGGGCAGAGGAAGAAGCAGGCTGAGCAGGGAGTCCAACATGGGATTCCATCCCAGGATCCTGGGATCATGACCTGAGCCGAAGGCAGAGGCTTAACTGACTGAGCCACCCTGACCTTCATTCAGTTTCATAAGCTGAATCCACGTTCAAATCTGGATGTACTCAGTTCTATAAAAATGTCAATCTTACCTTGCAGAATGGATAAATGGGATTGTTTATGTTACTACTGGATTATTCATGTTTATTTTTTTTCCTTTTCATCTACTGCCATAACCTGTGTAAGCTGGTTGAGTGTGGTGGAGAAGCCATGGAACCCGAGGAAGGACAGGGAAAAAAATAGGAGAACTAAACAGTCTATATATCGGCTCCCAAGGATAAGGAAATTGAAAGGGAACGGGTGCTGGGGAGAAAGCGTTCCAAATAGAGTTGTGATATTGTGATTTCTGGTAAGAAGTATATATTTGGTCTTCTCTATTTCTGGCATGGAACTCCTAAAACCCTTGGAATTTCCTATAATGAGAGCAATAAAGGTGTCTGTTTTATGTCATTGAAATGACTTTGGGATCACACCTAAAGATGGGAGTTGGTTGGGGCACCTGGGTGGCTCAGTGGGTTAAAGCCTCTGCCTTCGGCTCAGGTCATGATCCCAGGGTCCTGGGATCGAGCGCCACATCAGGCTCTCTGCTCAGTGGGGAGCCTGCTTCCTCCTCTCTCTCTCTGCCTGCCTCTCTGCCTACTTGTGATCTCTCTCTCTCTGTCAAATAAATAAATAAAATCTTAAAAAAAAAAAAAAAAGATGGGAGTTGGTTGCCAGGTGAACCAACCTTGTGATTAGGGGGTTGGAAATTTCAGCCCTGACCCCTTGACCTCCAAAGAAGGGAGAGGGCCTGGAGGTTGAATCAATCACCAGTAGTCAATGATTTAACCAGTAATGCTTATGTAATTAGACTTGTACAATCTATAGCTGGTTGGGCAGAGGCACAGGTGATAACCTGACATAGAGGGGGCGGTCTTGTGGGGTGAACACTTAACTTGTGAAAGCTGATGCTATCTCCAGGTAAATAGTGTCAGAATTGAGTTTAATCATAGGAAACCTACCAGCTGTCTGGAGAATTGCTTGTTGGTGTGAGGGAGGCCCCACCTAGCCCTCCACACATTGGAATTGGGTACGAAACCTAAATTGAGTGTTCAAAGGGACACAGCAAACTCCGCCTTGAAGAATAGCCGTATAGTGATGTTTGGAGTCAGGCTGATAGTTGCTGTTGGTAGGGTGCAAGCAATCCCAGTTTAGGATAAAGGGAGCGTTTGGGTTCTGGTCAAGTAAGTTGAGGTTTAGGGCAGGCATTGAGCCTCAAATTGACGAACTGAATTGCCAAGCAAGAATCCAAGGTAGGAGGCCACTTCTCTAGACCAAACAAAGCCAATGAGGATTAGAAGAATGACTAGGTGTGAGTATACTCACTCTTCAGGTCCACCAGTTTAAGAAGAGTGATGCTTCTCTCAACCACCAGTCCTCCAGGGCTCAAGCCTAGGGTCACTGAAGCTACCAATCATTGCATTGTTGCATGCCCCTTTTTAATTGCCTCAGGAACTAACAGGGTCAAGCTATAGGTTGAAAGCAACCTTGGTTTGAGAAGTCACATGGGGCTTCTATCTAGAAGAACCCTATTTATGTACTACTTTCCAAGAACATCTGTATTGTTCAAATATTTGTTGAAGATTAGCTCTTCTGGTGGTTAATTTTATGTGTCCACTTGGTTAGGCCATGGTATGCAGATATTTGGTCAAATATTTTTCTAGATGTTGCTGTGAAGGTATTTGGTATATGACATTAACATTTAAATCAGTAGACTTTGAGTGAAGCTGATTAATCTCCATAATGTGACTGGGCCTCATCTAATCAGTTGAAGGCCTCAGGACAAAGATTCGCTTGCCACCAGGAAGGAAGAATTCTGCCGGCAAACTGACTTGAGCTTAAACATAAACTGTTCTTTGGGTCTCCAGCCTTCCAGCCTCCACAACTGTGGGAGCCAGTTCCTTAAATCTCTTCCTCTTTTTATTTCATTATATATTAAGGTTTTTATTAAGTAATTGCTACACCCAACATGGGACTCAAACTCACAACACAGAGATCAAGACTCACATGCTCTACTGACTGAGCTAACTAGGCACCCCTATTTTTTATTTTTTAAAGATTTTTGGGGGGGCAGGAGGCACCTGGGTGGCTCAGTTGGTTAAGCATCTGCCTTTGGCTTAGGTCACGATCCCAGGGTCCTGGGATCAAATCTCATATTGGGCTCCTTGCTCAGTGGGGAGTCTGCTTCACCCTCCGCTTGCCGCTCCCCCTGCTTATGCTCTTTCTGTCTGATAAATAAATAAAATCTTTAAAAAATTTTTTTAGAGAGAGAGCGAGCACACATGGGAGGAGGGGCAGAGGGAGAGAAGAGAGAGAGAATCCCAAGCAGGCTTCAGGCTCAGTGCAGAGCCCAACGAGGGACTCAGTCTAATGACCCTGAGATCATGGTCTGAGCTGAAATGCTTAACTGACTCGGTGCCCCCAAAGACTTCCTTTTTTAAATCGTCTGCACACCCAGTGTGGGGCTTGAACTCACAACCCTGAGATGAAGAGTTGCATGCTCCACCTCCTGAGCCAGTCAGGTGCCCCTTTCTCTATAGATCCTGTTGGGACTGTTTCTCTGGAACTCTTACACAGTTGTCTAATATGAATTACGTGAATTTTACTCCACTGAAGCGTGTCACCTTCTTATGTCATGCTTCCTTTGAAACCATTCCATTAGTAGGATCTCTATACTTTGCTCCCACCTGGATCTATCACAAGGATAATAGAAAAAAAGTCACAGAGTTGGAAAACTTTAGATATTAACCACATTTTGAAAATATCTACTTTTAAGACTGCTTGCTTTTTTTAAAAAGATTTTATTTATTTGAGAGACAGATATCACAAGTAGGCAGAGAGGCAGGCAGAGAGAGGAGGAAGCAGGCCCCCCACTGAGCAGAGAGCCTGATGCGGTACTCGATCCCAGGACCCTGAGATCATGACCTGAGCCAAAGGCAGAGGCTTTAACCCACTGAGCCACCCAGGTGCCCCGACTGCTTGCTTTTTTTTTTTTTTAAAGATTTTATTTGGGGGAGAGAGAGAGAGAGAAGATGAGTGAGGGGAGACTCCAAGGGAGAGGGAGTGGGAGACGCAGACTCCCAACTGAGCAGGAAGCCGGATGCGGGACTTGATCCCACAAACCTGAGCTCATGATCTGAGCCAAAGGAAGATGCTTAATGGAGTGAGCCATCCAGGTGCCCCAAGACCTGCTTGCCTTTGACATCAAACCTTGACCATAGTTACTATGATGTGTGGAAAAGTAGTCCCGTGAAAATGAAACTTTGAACTCCAAAGGATATTAAGAGACATTGTGGACATATTTGTTTGAACTGATTCTAGTTGGGGAAGTTTTTTCAAACACCAGGAATGGGGGATATGTGAATGTGAGTGGGGATCTCATGGCTGACCAAGCCTGTCTTCTGGCTTTCTGCTCATCGTGATGCTGTTTGGCTGCTTTGGCTTATGATTCTTCTTGGGACGTACATTATTTAGCATGTTCGCTAATGCAAGTTAATATTAAAGTTCCTGTGTGGTCTTCGTTTTAAACTGCATTCATATCCATCACATCACCAATACATTTATAAGCCTGAAGAATGGAGTAGTAGATGAGGTAACTTAACATATACGTGGTTCTTCTGTGAATTTACGTCAAATACTCTCCTAGTAACTAAGCTACTAAATGTTGAAACTCTATTTTTCCCTGAAGGCACTTAAATCTTAGTTTTGGTTGGACATCTTCCTGGTGGCTGAAAGCTAGTAACTATGGACATTCCTCAAGCTGCTTTCTCAAGTTTCTTACATTTTTCTTTTCTTTGACTTCACGTTGGCTTTTTCCAGCTATTTATGTTTTGATCTGCTGTTTTCTAAATATTCAATTTACTTTAATATGTTCAGTGAAAAATTTCAATTTCTAGGATAGAGAAGACTACCATTTGTCAAAATAAGTTTATTGTGGAACTTAGTCATCCGTTAAAACCTGTTTTTGGTTTCACCGTAGTTTATTGCTGACGTTCTTATTATATGGGATGCATATGTAGCTAGCACCGAGAATCATGTTCCAGAGAAAACTCAACAAATCCTTCTTCAACTAAGTCAGTTAATAAACCCAACCAAAAGTTGATAGTAAAGAGAAGGGCAAATATACTGTGCAGAAAGTGTTCTCTTTTAACAAATACCACTATATCTTCCCTTTATTGCCCCATTTACTACTTTAAAATCCATACATACATGTTTTTGCTGATTTCATTTTTTTTTACGATTTCATTTATTTATTTGAGAGAGAGAGAGAGGGAGCACAGGAGAGAGTGAGCATGAGTGTGTGTGGGGGGGGATGAGGCAAAGGTGGTGGGGGAGGGGCAGAGGCAGAGGGAGATGCAGGTTCTCCACAGAACAGGGAGACCCACTCAGGGCTGGATCCCAGGACCCCAGAATCCTGACCTGAGCCAAAGGCAGCCACTTAACCGACTGAGCCACTGAGGCACCCTGATGATTTAGTTGTTGAATAAAAAATCATAAAGAAACTCTGGAAGATAGATAAGAAAGGAATGACAGTGGTTATGTGGGATGGGAGTAGTAGGTGCATAGGACAGAAATGGAAAGACTTTTTTGCTGGATATGATTTTATCATTTTTTTGTTTTGAACCTTCTAAAATTATTCATTATTCAAAAATTGAATTAAAGAAAAAGAAATTGTATGAATGAAATCAATTTACAAGTCCCTTCCCTAGAAATAACCACTTAAACTAGTACATATGCATCCCATTTGGAATGATGTTTTATGTACACTAACAAAATTTGGATATATGTGCAGGATTCACTAATATTAATATGTTGGTTAACTAATAGTAGTTTTTATTGATTCATTAATTGGTTAATTAATAATTTTCCCTTAAAAATTTTTTAGTTCTTGTATACTTAACATACTGTATTTTATTACTTTCCAGCATACAATATAGAGATTCAACAACTCTGTGCATTACTCACTGCTCATCACAGTAAGCCTCCTAAACAATGGTTTCTAAAATATTGTATCAGGGGCACTCTGTGACTCTAAGGCAGTTAAACTGCCTTAAGCACCTTTGAAACTAAGTGCTTTTATAAAGCATAACTTAAAAGTAGTTTAGATATGGTAATGCACAAATTTTCATATGCTTTTGAGCTTATTAAAATGGGATTCTATTTATATAGCTGTCTCAGTTACCCATTTCTGCATAATAAGTTACCCCAGAGTTTAGTGGCTTAAAACTACCATCTTTGATTTGCTTACTCTTCTGTGAGCTGGTCGTATGGGCTGGGCTTAGCGGGGGTGGCTGGTCCCTGCTGTACTTGGTGTTGGCATGCCTTCCTCCTGGGCTTGGGCTTATTCATATGTCTGTTGGTAGTTAGCTCGGTATCAGAAGGGGTGATGGAAGTAACTGGGCCAAGTGTCACTCACATTCCTGCAGGCCAGGCTGCACGTCACATGGTCGCTGCCTTCCACCAGCGGCACCGGTGAGCAAGCTCCCACGCCTAAATGCTTTTCAGGCCTTGGTCTGTGACTTGTTGGCTCGTGTACATGGGCCAGGGAAGTCGTACGGTCAATGTGGGAAGCCAAGCACAGAATCAATATGATAGAGGGTTACAGGAGGGTAATGGGTGCCAGGAGATGGGATTCAATGTGGGGCCATTACTAAAGTTAATTGTTACGATTTCGAAAAATGTCCATTGTTTTCTCAAAGCATCAGTATCAGTGTTCAATGAATTCAACTCATGGCCAGGGAATTCTGTAAGTCCCTGAACCCTAATGAGAAGTTAGAGCTGTTGTCGTACTCTGCTTTAAGGTTTTAACTCCACTTAATGTTATCATTTAAAAATAAAAATACTAAGATCAAAGGCAATAAAATAATACTAAGATCATAACACTGCCTTGTTCCCAATTTTCCCATGGCTTCTTACTGCAATCAGAATGATATTAAAATTTCTTGGCACAGCCCACAGGCCCTAAATGATTTTGTGTTTATCTACATCTACATGATGCTGTTTTCATGACGTCATGCCCTACCTTTGGCTGATAATTTACTATTCTTCAGCTATAATCACTGTTTTTCTATTCCTCGAATGCATCAAGTTCATTTCAGGGCTTTTCACTTGCCGTTCCCTGCCTGGAATGATTTTCCCTCAGATCTTTGCTTGGGTGGTTTCCTCTCATCATTCAGAGCTCTGTGCAGATTTTACTTCTTTTTTTTTTTTTAAAGATTATTTATTTATTTATTTGACAGAGAGAGATCACAAGTAGGCAGAGAGGCAGGCAGAGAGAGAGAGAGAGGAGGAAGCAGGCTCTCTGCTGAGCAGAAAGCCCGAAGCGGGACTCAATCCCAGGACCCTGAGATCATGACCTGAGCCGAAGGCAGCGGCTTAACCCACTGAGCCACCCAGGCGCCCCCAGATTTTACTTCTTGAGAGCAGTCTTTGCTCTCCACTCCTTCTGAAGTAGCCTCCTCCCATCCCAGATCATTCACTATCCCATTTCTTTCTTTCTTTCTTTAAAAGATTTTTTTTCCAATTTATTTATTTTCAGAAAAACAGTATTCATTATTTTTTCACCACACCCAGTGCTCCATGCAAGCTGTGCCCTCTATAATACCCTCCACCTGGTACCCCAACCTCCCACCCCCCCGCCACTTCAAACCCCTCAGATTGTTTTTCAGAGTCCATAGTCTCTCATGGTTCACCTCCCCTTCCAATTTACCCAAAAGCACATACCCTCCCCAATGTCCATAAGCCTACCCCCCTTCTCCCAACCCCCCTCCCCCCAGCAACCCACAGTTTGTTTCGTGAGATTAAGAGTCACTTATGGTTTGTCTCTTTAAAATATTTTATTTATTTATTTGAGAAAGAGAGTGAGCATGCATGGGGTGCGAGGGGCAGAGAGAGAGGGAGAAACAGGCTCCCCGCTGAGCAGAGAACCTGATGTGGGGCTCGATCCCAGGACCCTGGGATCCTGACCTGAACTGAAGGTAAATGCTTAACCAACTGACCCACACAGGTGCCCCACTCACTATCCCATTTATGTTTTATTTTTTTCATAACACTTCTTATTACTTGGAATTACCTTATTTATTCAGTTGTTTGCCTGGTTATTGTCTTACTTTCCCTGCTGGTATGTAAGCTTTAAAGGCATATTTTGTCTCTTTTGCACCATGTAGAATAGGTAATGGGTACTCAATAAATACATGCAGAATTAGTGAATTAATTAAGTAACTAAAGGCCTGGCCTATTCAGGCTTGACCTTGGAATCTTTACCTGTAAATTGGAGAGGTTGGATCTTCTCTAAAGCCCTTTCCAACTCAAAAATTTTATTCTTCCCATGTCTCTAACTCAGTTCTTAGGTGCAGTTGGAGCAGGGGGAAGAAAAATCAGCCAATAGCAAGGAGTATGAGAATAAATATCCTATATGTAACTTTTGTGTTGGAAAAAATCCATCATAGTGATTTCCAAATAAATAAGAATATAGGTAGAGTTTGGGTTGAGGAATGATGGGGAAACTTGCATTGAAAAAAATTATTCAGCATTCTTTGTCACTATATCTATATACTCAAGTATCTTTTTAAAAAAATTTTTTATTATGTTCAGTTAGCCACTAAATAGTATATAATTAGTCCTTGATGAGGTGTTCAATGACTCATTAGTTAAGTATAACACCCAGTGCTCATCACAGCATGCACCCTCCTCAACACCCATCACCAGTTATACCCTCCCCACACACCCTTCTCTCTTCTGAAACCCCCAGATTGTTTCTCAGGGTCCATAGTCTCTCATGGTTCATCTCCCTCTCTGATTTCTCCCATTTCGGATTTCCCTCCCTTCCCCTATGGTCCTCTGTGCTATTGCTGATGTTCCACATCTGAGTGAAACCGTATGATAATTGTCTTTCTTTGCTTGACTTACTTCACTTAACATAATCCCTCCAGTTCCATCCATATCGATGCAAATGGCGGGTATTCATCCTTTCTGATGGCTGAGTAATAGTCCACTGTGTATATGGACCACATCTTCTTTATCCATTTATCTGTTGATGGACATCTAGGTTCTTTACATAGTTTGGCTATTGTGGCCATTGCTGCTATGAACATCGGGGTGCAGGTGCCCCTTCTTTTCACTGCATCTGTATCTTTGGGGTAAATACCCAGTAGAGTAATTGCTGGATTGTAAGGTAGCTCTAATTTTAACTTCATGAGGAGCCACCATACTGTTTTCCAGTGTGGCTCTACCACCTGGCATTCCCACCAACAGTGTAGGAGGACTCCCCTTTTTCCACATCCCCCCATGTATCTCTAGAAATGGTTTTTCCAGCTTGATTGAGACATATTGGCATATTGCCTAAGTTGAAGGTATACAATGCAATGATGTGTTATATACCCAGGCATCTTGAGTAAAAATAATATTGTTTTTTTTCCCCCTATTCTGCTGAGAAAGCCAGAGCAAGGTAGATGGGAGCCCTCCCCTGGGTGGCCCCAGAGTGTCTACCTTTCCATCAAGAATGTAGACTCCAGAGTCATTCTGCCCAAGATGGAAGGCCAGCTCTGCCTCTCTCGATCACTGTGAGGCCTTAGGGAAGTAGTTTAACATTCTGTGCCTCAGAATGCACCTCTAAAATGAGGACACCAGTGGCATTTGCCTCCCAGGACTGTTGCAAAGCTTAGTATATGTGCTGCCGAAGCGAGCACAGGACTCTTGCAAAGCTTAAATGAGATCATGTTTGCAAAGGGTTTAGCTCTGTGCCTGGTGCACCATAGCATTTGGCAGATCTGAGCTATCATTAGTAAGAATAATCAGGGAGACAGCAGCTAATGTCAGGCCCAAAGAATGGCGAATGAAGCCTGCTGAGGAGGCTGGGGTGAAGAGGGAGGTGGGAGATTTGGAAGAGGTCAGGACATTGCTGACACGCATGAGAATACAAGCCTAAGCTGAATATTGTCAGTGTTGAGCAAATTGTGTGTGGCTACTCAAGGGAGTAGCTCCTGGCTGTATAGATTTTGTTCTGTAAGGAAATAGTTGTTAAACTATTTTATTTTTTTCCAGGGATGCCTGGGTGTCTCGGTAGGTTAAGTGTCTGCCTTTGGCTCAGGTCATGATCCCGGAGTCCTGGGATCAAGTTCTGCATCAGGCTCCCCGCTTAGTGGGGAGTCTCCTTCTTGCTCTCCCTCTGCCCCCCGCCACCCCCTCATGCTCTCTCCCTCAAATAAGTAAATAAATAAAACCTTTTTCAAAAGTATTTTTTCCAAAGGTACCAGATAAATTTGAATGCCATTGAAATGCAATTTCCTGTATCTTGAATGTATGAATGTGGAATGTATACCCAAACTCTGTGTTTAGGTAGTTAAAGCACACAGGGCTTGAATCAAAAAGAGATGCCTAGTTTAAAATCATTCTCGTTAGGTAGATAAATCATATTCTGAAATTTTTATCCTTGAGGTGAGGTGGCTGGTATGAAGTTTCAAGGACAATCTAATCAGAATACAGTAGAGCCTCATTAAAGTGTTGTTGACTGCTTGAGAATCAGAACATTTAGATGGAGACTGAGATTTTGCCCTTTTTATGGAAAAATAAAAGCATTGCCAAAAACATCAGTATTATAAACAAGATTATATCAGGAGAGTATGAAGTACTTAAAAGAATAGACCCTGTTGATGGACTCTTTTAGGTATAATTGGTATGCTAATATAGTCAGTCCTTCACATGACACACTTACTTAGGACCTTGAGTGAATAGAGGAGGTCAGCCATATTTGCACATTACCAATAGGCCAGGCTTCATTTGCAACACTGGGATCCCGCAACAAAGGAGACAGAACTGGTCCATGCCTTCATGGGGCTTACATTCTAGTAAGAAGACGACTAAGGGTTTGCATTCATGGGAGGGTATGATTTGAGGAGTACAGCATACTATGGGATAGCACAGACATACCCATTGTGGTCTAGAATAGGAGGAGAGGTCTTCTGGAGAAAACCATGGGGTTGAGACCTGAAGAGTAGTAGAAGTTGTTGAGGAGAATGGCCCAGGAAATGGCCTGCCTAAACCCATAGCTTGGCCGACTTTCCGATGAATAGAGCAGGTCTGTCAAGGATTTCTATCAACTCTTTGCCAGTCTAATTTGCATTTCTCTATATACTTGAGAGGAATATAAATTGCTTTTCTTAAAAAGATTCCAAATCTTCACAACTTCAGACAAGTGTACTGTTTAAAAAATACCCTCTGGTCTACACTGGATACACTCAGTTGGTCATTCCTGGTGCCCACCTCTCTTTGGATTGGACAGGAATGTAACAGTGTCTTGTAGACGCAGTCCCAATCGTTTACAATTTATGTAACATTTACTGTTGTAACATATTACCACACGATGCCATTGTGGCTTGTCAGCGGTAAGTAGCGGAACCTGTAATGTGTAGACAATAAAAAATTTCATTTTCCATGTCATTTCCTGCACTCATAGGGTGTTGTGTGAGGAGAGTAGGGCTGGAGACCATTCTGTGGTATTTTTTGGTGTGGTATATTTTATATATGTAATTTCGTGTGTGTGTGTGTGTGTGTGTATGTGTGTGTATATGTGCGTGTGTGTGCGTGTGTGTAGTTTCAGGTTACTCTAGGTCAATAAACCAGCTCTCTAGACCTGTACTCTCCAACATAGCAGCCATTAGCTGCACATGCGTGTCTAGCAGTTAGAATGTGGCTCGTCGGAATGAGATGCACGGTACGTATGACATACACACCGGATTTCAAAGACTTGGTCCAAAAAAAGAGGGATGTAAAATATCTCATTGTTTTTTTTTTTTTTTGTAATGATTGCATGTTAAAGGTGTTTTGTTTTCTTTAATTAGGGACAATATAGTTTTTATTAAATTGGTTTCACCTGTTTTTTGTTTGCTTGTTTTTTACTTTTTCCAAAATGGCTCCTTGAAAATGTCAAATTGCATCTGCGGCGGGCATTTGGGGCTCACCTTATATTTCTATTGGCTGGCCCTGCTCTCGATTTCTTCAATTTGCCTATGTGAGCAGAGGCTGAGGCTAGTCGGGAGACATGGCTAATGCGTGCTGTGGCTGATAGTGAGCGTGGCGGGGGGGCAGCAAGGAGGGGGTAGCAGGGGTGTGTGTCATCACTGAGGGTTAGGGAGTGTTCGACTTTTGAATCGAATCAGTTCAGTTACTGAAAAAAATCAACATCCGTAGGTGCCATGGAGACTTTGTTGGGGATGAGGGATTGGAGGAAGAAACTCTATCAGATGCTGTCCGAGTCCCACCTAACAAGGAGAGGAGATCCTTAACACTGTCATGTTCATGAAAGTGGAACCGTTGTTCCCAAGGAGTTCTTGCTGCCTATTTGCCCCTGAAAGCAAGGCAGAGCCCATAAGAAGGAAATGCCGTGTTATATCAGGAGAAAGTTAACCTGAGACAATGGAAGCTGAGCCTCCTTGCAAAACAAAGTTCTCATATCCACAGTTGCCATTGCTAAGGATAAGGCGAACCCCAGCAACAATAGTTTGCAATCCCATAACCCATTTCATCCTGAAGTGCATTAGTAACATTAATTCATGAATCATCACAATTTGTCAGACGTTTAGTAATGAGTGCTATTATCGCATTTAGGGATGAAAGAGCGTCAATGAAGGTAAAGGGCTTGTCCGAGTGAGAACGTGTGTAGGAGAACTCACTGGCAGGCATGGAAGAAATGAAATGGAAGCCCTTTGCAAAGCAGGTTTTTTTTTTTGAGATTTTATTTATTTATTTGTCAGAGAGAGAGAGAGAGAGACCGAGAGTGAGCACAGGCAGACAGATTGGCAGAGGGAAAAGCAGGCTCCCCGCTGAGCAAGGAATCTGATGTGGGACTCGGTGCCAGGACGCTGGGATCATGACCTGAGCCAAAGGCAGCTGCTTAACCAACTGAGCCACCCAGGCATCCCTGCAAAGCAGTTTTGAGATTGTTTTCCGAAGGATTTGGCAGAATAGCACATCCCTGCTTTCTACGTTCCCTTGACTAACAGAATTGAACAACTGGGTGAGCATTTTGTAAATGGACATTGACTTAAATGTATTCATGGGGTTTTACTATTTTTTTAAGATTTTATTTATTTATTTGACAGAGAGAGATCACAAGTAGATGGAGAGGCAGGCAGAGAGAGAGAGAGAGCGAGAGAGCGAGAAGCAGGCTCCCCGCTGAGCAGAGAGCCTGATGTGGGACTCGATCCCAGGACCCTGAGACCATGACCTGAGCTGAAGGCAGAAGCTTTAACCCACTGAGCCACCCAGGTGCCCGGGGTTTTACTATTTAAAGCAAGGATGTACAGACATTGATTTATTTCCTTTATACATTTTCGTAATAGCCTTATTTCAGACGTAGCTTGTTTAGAGGAGGGATTACTTCTTTGTTAGACATAGTCATTTATTGACCTCCCTGAGCTTTTATTAAACACTCATTATTGCCATCATTCCTGACCTCAGCAAGTTTACAGTCTAGTAAGAAGAGGCAGAGGGCACCTGGGGGGCTCAGTGGGTTAAGCCTCTGCCTTCAGCTCAGGTCATGATCTCAGGGTTCTGGGATCAAGCCCTGCATTGGGCTCTCTGCTCCACGGGGAGCCTGCTTCCCCCCCCCCCCCACCGGCGGCCTGCCTCTCTGCCTACTTGTGACCTCTGTCTGTCGAATAAATAAATAAAATTTTTTTTAAAAAAGGAAGAGACAGAAACACCTTCTGCCTCTAGTAAGAGGAGGCAGAAGGTGTTTCTGCTATGCTGATGAGAGGAATAGGTCCTAGCTAATGACATGGAAGACTTACATAGCCCTTCCTGTGGACCGGGCATTATTCTAACTGTATTTACCTGTAAGGACTTATTCAACCTTTAGGGGAATGTTATAGATAAGGAACGAATACCATTCCCATTTTACTCAATACTGCACGTGGGCAAAAAGAGATTCAGTAATTTGCCTGAGGTCGCCGTGAGTGGCAGAGCTTGGATTCAAACCCAGGTCAACTTTGCCCTTCACCACCATGCACAGGTGTGTGTGCATTACCACCTAGGTGGACAGAAAAAACTTGTTAGGGAAAATGACCCTTGAATTGAGGCTTGGTAAAAGGAGAAGCTGTTTGCTAGGATGGCAAGAAGGGGGTGTTCCTATTATGGTGATCCTAACAGAGACCTGGCAAAATGGAGCAGTTACCCCCAAAATAAACAGGTTCATGAGAAAGGAGAGGGGAAGATGGAAAGAGGGGGAACAGAGTAGGCCATTCAGAGCTCCAGGGAAGAAAAAGGCTGGAAAAGGAGAAAGCTTGAAACTGCTGACAACGGGAATTTAACAGAATACCTAAGGATTCATTTACCAAAGCTCCTGCAGTCCCTTAGCCCAGCCAACCGAATACTTAACTCTGTTTAAGTCACTGGCTGTGTGACCCAAGGCAAATCAGTTTTGTTCTCTGGGCCTCACTTTGCTCATTGGTGAAATCAAGGGTCAAGAAAAAAGGGTCTTTGCGTTCCCTTCCAGAGCTGGTCTCATGATGTCTGTGGTTCTCGTGTGCGAAAAAGAAGCCCAATTTTGAACTGGTAGGTGACATTTTTAGATTCACATTTGATAAAGGTGACACTATTTTATATGGTAATACCATGGTAAATTTTTTAAAAGGCATCTTAAGCTTTAAAATTCAATACTCGCTCTGGACACTTCAATTTGGAGAGTGTTTCCTTGTGCCCCTCCACTTTCTCTTCTATGTTGAGCACACCTGTTTCTCCTTTGGTCCCGATGCTCTTCAGTTTCTCGCTTGGAGGTGACCCCTTTTGTTTGCCATGGTTCTTTGGTCTCTCATCTGGCACCTAAGACTTCTAAGAGACTCAGTGCCCTGGATTTTCTTGTTTCCATTGTTTTAACTACCATCTCTATATAAATATCTTCTGATTAAAATATGTCCTATCTTTTTTTTTAGATATTATTTTTAAGTACTTTCTACACCCAGTATGGGGCTTGAACTCACAACCCTCAGATCACGCAAGAGTCATGTGCTCTACCATCTGAGCTAACCAGGGACCCCAACTACTCTACTTTCTATCTTTAGTGGATATAGTCCCCCTTAGAAATGTCATGGCTAAAACATGACTTTGCATCAAGTTTTCTCTGAAGCCTTTTCTCTTTATTAGAAAAAAAAATCACCTTATTTTCTTCTTCCATGCTCAGTACGGAAAAATCGGAAAGTACAAAACAAAAAGTACAAACAAAAGAGTATAGTATCTAGTTTATATGTATGTGTGTGTACATCATGATAGCAAACATACTGTTTTGTAACCTATTGTGAACACCTTTCCATTTCAATACCTAAAATCATGTATCATTTTGAAATACTGTGGATTTTTCAATTATATACTCATGTAATGTATTTAACCTAATTCCTGATGCTGGGAACTTATTTCTAACATCCATATCAACAGATACAACAAACAGTGTTTATATGAATTCCCATTGCTTGCAGGCACTTATCACACACAGCTGCTGTACAGGTTACCTGAGCTTTGATGTATCTCCCCAAAATGATTTTATACTTTTTGAGACCAGATTTTATCTTTCTTTGTGTCTCTCATAGAGTTTAGCGTTGGCCTTGCGTAAGGGAGACATTCTGTAAATACTCATTGAGTGAATGGGGAGATGAGCTTCCAAGCTTGGGTGACAGGAAGGATGATACATTCATTGACAGAAAGAGGGGCATTGGTTGAGGGAAAAGAGAAGAGGGTGAATTTGACTTTTAACATGTTTAGTTAGAGGTGATGGTGTTCTTAGTTTTTTTAAAAAATATTTTTTGATGGGGCACCTGAGTGTCTCAGCGGGTTAATCCTCTGCTTTTGGCTCAGGTCATGATCCCAGAGTCCTGGGATTGAGCCCCACATTGGGCTCTCTGCTCAGCAGGGAGTCTGCTTCCCGCCCCACCCCCTCCCCCCCCCGCCTGCTGCTCTGCTTACTTGTGATCTATCTCTCTCTGTCAAATAAATTTTTAAAAATCTTTAAAAATATATATTTTTAACAACACCTGGAATAGCTTAATGTGTTACCTGTCCATTTCATTTCAGGAGACTCAAGCTACAGGACAATTCCAGAGCCCTTTTGTGGTACATGGCATCCCGGATTCCTTACTAAAACAGCTTGGTTACTTATGGTGAGAATGATACGCTATTTGCTTTAATTGTTTAAAAGATTTTATTTATTTATTTGAGAGAGAGAGAGAGCATGAGAGAGGGGAGAGTCTGAGGGAGAAGCAGAGTCCCTGCTGAGCAGGAAGCCCAATGCAGGACTCTATCCCAGGACTCCAGGATTATGACCCGAGCCTAAGGCAGATGCTTAACCAACTGAGCCACCCAGGAACCCTGTCTTTGCTTAATTTGATTAAAAGCTGACATTTGGGGCTCTATTTGTTCCCATTGTTCTCTATCTAATGGTCTTAACTTGAGAATGTGGTGGAAAACTCTGCGATAAGGTGAAGGTAAAGAATGGGGGCTTCCCTTCTCTAATTTCTGGTTGCCTCTATTATATATTCCACCAATCACAGTGTTACTGGCTTTACAATGAAAACCACAAACACATTTGTGTAGCAGGAGAAGGCATCGGGAAATTCATTGGTAAGACCTTAGAAATTGAAGTTCCTTACCTAATTATGTCTGGCTTTCCCCTTGTAGCCCCCATTAGAAATGCCAGACCATTTAGTTAGGACTCTTGGCTGCCAATAACAAAAACTTCTTGGAACTAGGTGAAGCTCCAATAATGACTAAAGTCATGATGATTCTTTTCTCAAATTCTTTTCTTTAAATAAACGTATTTATTTATTTTAAGTAATCTCTATGCCCAACGTGGGGCTTGAACTCATGATCCCCGAGATCAAGAGTTACATGCTCCTCTGACTGAGTTAGCCAGGTGCCCCTATTTCCCCAAATTCTTAATGGTTAGACTAAGATTTTTCTCATCTTGTTTAGATTCTGTGCATGCAGGCCAGAGATTAATTCATTGATCCAGAAGTCCATACCGATACAAAAAGGGCCAATCAGAGACACTCCGGTGGACTATGGAATTGAGTTTTAGAGATCCTAGAACTCTGGATCTCTGGTTGGTCTCTTGAATAGAGGAGATATAACCTTAGGATCTGTGCCCAATCATGTCCCAGCATGCAGCTGGGAAAGTGTAAAATGCCAGTCTGTACTAAGAGAGAGTAAGGAAGTGGATTCCTTGATAATGTACAGAGACAAAGATGAAGATAGTACTGCCAGCTTTCTGGTCTCTGATTCGAATCCATTCCTGAGCCTTGACTTATATCCCCCCCTTTTGTTTTTGTATTCTTATTCACAAAAGAGAATAAAATAGAGACACTGCAGTTGGGCAAGGCATATGACTAATTTGTTAACAGAGAAGGGACATACAATGAACTGCATGTATTTAACCTATACAATTTGATAAATATTGACATTTGTATATACAGGTGAAACCATTACTGCGGCAGTGATAATGAACATACCATTTCATTAACCATTAAAAGTTTCCTTGTAGGGTAGCTGGGTGGCTCAGTTGTTAAGTGTCTGCTTTGGGCTCAGATCATGATCCTGGAGTCCTGGGATCAAGTCCCAGGATCAAGTCCCACATCGGGCTCCCTGCTTAGCGCCGAGTCTGCTTCCCCTCTGACCCTCACCTTTTGCGCATGCGTTCTCTCTCAAATAAATAAATAAATAAAATATTTTAAAGAAAATTTTCCTTGTACCTCTTTGTTATTCTTAGTTCCCCTCACTCCCTGTTCTTATCCCCAGGCAATCACCGATCTGCTTTCTGTTCCTGCAGATTCATTTGGATTTTCTAGAATTTTCTATAAAAGGAATCATGTACCTGTGTGTGTGTGTGTGTGTGTGTGTGATTTTTCACTTGGAGTAATCATTCTGAGTTTTATCCAGGTTGTGATGTATATCATGTTGTAGCATGTTGGTGGGGAGACAGACAACATTATATACTATTTCTTGTAGAAGCCTGCCAATGAGGACTGTCTGTCACAGAGAATATTCTGAGCCTTTGAGGCATACATCCCTGCCTGCTGGTGTTCTCCCCTTGAATATCACACAAACAAAAGGAACTTTACAGGCAACAACCCCCACTCCCCCCCCCAAAAAAAACCTCCTCCAAAATCGGTTGCTCCAATCTTTCCCATCTTATGAAATGACATCATCTTTCCTCTAGGTCAATGGGTCTTCCGAGTTGCTGGGTCATCCCCCTCAATAGATCTCTAATCCCTCTGTCTTTTTTTCTGTCTCTACTGCCACCACCCTATTCGAAGCTGCATGGCCACTGGTCTGCTTACTGAAGGCTTCTTCTCAGTTTCTCTTGGCTTGGCTTTTGCCCACTGCCAACTCAGAGAAGCCATGGTGATTCTAAAACATACATTGTCTCTTCTCACTCTCATGCTTAAAAAGCTCATCGGTGGTGTCACTTGCACTTGAAGTCAACTCCAAACACTTCACCGTGACCTGCAAGGCCCTACAGGATCTAACCTTTGCCAGTGTCTCCGACTTCCTCATGTTCTCATTTTCTCCCTTGGTACTCAGTGGCCTCGTTTTCTTTCTTCCTTTCTTTTTTTTTATGATTTTATTTATTTGAGAGAGAGATAGAGCATGAACATGAGCATGAGCGGGGATGGGGGGAAGCAGAAGGAGAAGCAGACTCCTTGCTGAGCAGGGAGACTGATTCCGGACTGGATCCCAGGACCCTGAGATCATGACCTGAGCTGAAGGCAGATGCCTGACTGAGCCACTAGGCGCCCTGGGAAAAAATACAATAGTTTACTAACTACTTCCTTACAGAACAAAATCTGTACAGTCAGGAACTACTCCCTTAAGTAGCCACACATGACTTGCTCAACTCTGACAATATTCTACCCAGGTGCCCCATCAGTGGCCTCCTTTCATTCTGCAAAGGTACCAAGCTTGTTCCCACGTCGGGGCCTTTACCCGTGATGAGCTTTTGGTATCAATGAAAGGATGAAGGAGAGAGGACTGCAGCCAGAGGGCTATGAATGGGCAAGTTAAGAGGGAAACTTGCGTGTTGTTTGAAAACAGAGTAAGAAGTCAGTTGAGACATAGAATTTGAGGGCCCTTTGGGCAGTGGGGGTTTCTGTGGGTGCGGTTCTCTGTACAGTTGGGACGTAGGCTGGCGCATTGAGGCAGAGAGAGGAGCTCCTTCTCCTATAGGTTTATTTTTAGAACCTTATGCTTACAGAGTCCCTGGGAAAGTTTTGATTCCTCACCCTCCAAATTCAAGCTCCTGTAGTATTAAACGCACAAGAGCTGGGCTGAGAAGTCAGCTCTGAAAAGTTTTTTTTTTTTTAATTTTATTTATTTATTTGACAGAGAGAAATCACAAGTAGACAGAGAGGCAGGCAGAGAGAGAGAGAGAGGGAAGCAGGCTCCCTGCTGAGCAGAGAGCCCGATGTGGGACTCGATCCCAGGACCCTGAGACCATGACCTGAGCCGAAGGCAGCGGCTTAACCCACTGAGCCACCCAGGTGCAGCTCTGAAAAGTTTTGACAGAAGCGGGCAGGGTTAGAATCTTCTCAGAGATCCCCATGCAGAGTTAGTATAGTTTATGGCTAGGGTTGTTCTTGAAGTTGGAAAACCTGTACAGATCCTTTAGTTCTTTTCCTCCCTCTGACTCTTCCAGCTTGAGTTTGACCTTTCCTTGGAGCCCAGTTAAGGGCTCATTTATTCTAGAGGTCATTATCTGCCTAAGGGGGTGGGAGCATGTTGGTTTCTCTTCACGTGGCAAGTGTGTAATTATTTCTGTGTTTAAAGACACAACCTTGCCTCCACTGCACTATACAGTGTGTGTGTGTGCACGTGTGTGTGTATTTGGCTACTTTTTTTTTTTTTAATCTGGACTAGTTTCTGGGCCACACAAGAATAGAAAGCTTTCTCCTGGTTCTGTTCCTTATTCCACTCTTTGGAGTGAAGAGCTAAGCAGACAGCCTGCGGGCTCTCAGAATACTGGTTCCATTCAGTAATGGATCAGATGAGTGTTTCAAAGAAATACAAATTGAGCAGAGAGATGAAAAAGGTGTCCTCATACTTTGCGTTTGTTCTTTAATCAGAGTGAACATCATCGTAATCCTTTGGCTTCACAACTCTTAGGCACACAGCAGGTTTACAAATGTTTCTTGAGGGTCTAGGCCTCTGCTGTCATGATTTTGTGCTCTTTGGTGCATGGTGTGTGTGCGTGTGTGTGTTCCTACCTGCCTCCATGTTCTCTTTTTTTTTTTTGAGATTTTTTTTTAGAGATTTTATTTGTTTATTTGAGAGAGAGAGAAAAAGAGAGCACAAGAAGGGGAGGGTCAGAGGGAGGAGCAGACTTTCTGCTGAGCAGGGACTCCCCCCGCCCTTCCGGGACTCCATCCCAGGACTCCAAGATCATGACTTGAGCCGAAGACAGGCACTTAACTGACTGAGCCACCCAGGCGCCCCTGTCATCTCTGTCTTGGTGAGTTTTTATAAATCTGTAATTAAACTGGTGCCATCAAAACTCTGGAGAGTGTGGTAGGCAGAATTCTAAGATGACCTCCAAGATTCTTGGCCTCTGGAACACATGCCCCATAAATCCCCTTCCCTTAAGCGTAGTTGAGACCTGTGCATATGCTGAGGTCACTCTGATGGTTAGGCTACATTATATGACAAAGGAGAAGAGAGTTTGAAGGTATAATTCAAGTCCCTTCTGGAGGTGCGAGTTCACCTGCTGACCAGACAAAGCCACCAGCCATGTTATCAACTCCCTACGGAGAGGGACAGTCTCTAGAGCCTGTGGATGCTGGGAGTCTCAGTCCGACAAGTATGAGGCACTGATTTCAGACAATGATGTGAATGAGCTTGGAAGAGGACTCTGAGCTCCGTGTGTGAATGCAGCCCAGCTGACATCTTGCTTCCAGCCTTGTAAGACCCTAACCCATGCACCCAGCTCAGCCATGCCTGGACTTGGACCCATGCAAACAGAAATTTGTGTTGTTTTAGGCTGGCCTCCAGGTCTGTGGTGGGCCATTATGCAGCAATTAACAATAAGGACTATAGAGGATCCTCTAGCTGGAATTTTAAATGTTTGCCATTATATTAGTTCATTACACTGGATGGCATCAACAAAACAAACAAGAGAAACGCATTTTCTTATAGTTCTCATAGAGGCTACATGTCGGAGATCCAAGAGTCAGTCAGCAAGCTTGGTTTCTTCGGAGGCCTCTTTCCTTGGCTTGCCAACTCCTCCCTGAATCCTCATGTGGTGTTTTCTCTGTGTTACACGCAGGTATGTATCCTGATCTCCTCTTCTTAGGAGACAACAGTCATGGTGGATTGAGACCCACCCTAAAGACCTCATTTCATTCTAATTCCAGTTTTAAAGAATTCATTGCCAAAGAAGATTGCATTTTGATGTATGGGGGGTTAGGATCAAACGTATGAATTCTGAGGAGGGGCACACAATTCAGCCCATAAGAGCCATTATCCTTTTCTGTATTCTTTGTACCAATATTTTCTTTTGACTTGTTTTCTCATTTCTTGAATCTCCGTTGTATCTCCCCATTCTTTAGGTTTTTACTGTACAATTGTACTTCAAATGCTTTTTTTAGTTCTTGACATTTTTGGGTACAGGTTAGCATGTAAATCCTTCATAATTATATCTCTAGCTTATAGTGGCCAGTCTGAGATAAATAAAAACATCACTTTACATTTGCATATATTCTTTACGTGTTTACGAGGTGCTTTCATATGCCTAATTTGATTTGAAATCCAGAATAACACAGTGAGCAGGTCCGGCCAATATCATTATGATCCCCACTGTAAATTCAGGAAAACACACTCAGAGAGCTGATGGGTCTAAGAATGTCACATAGGGCCTAAGTGTCTTCTAACTCTAAGTTGGAGTGTTCTGTCCACTAGATTAAATATTCAAAACATCCTAACCCAAACAGCAACTAATTCCTACAGAATAAGTGTATCTGTAATGTCTTATTCCCATCTGGTTGTTCAAATTCAGATTCTGTAATTAACCCTCTCCTTGCTATGCACCATGAACGGTTTTCTCTTCCTGTGCATAAGGACGCCCGGGCCACAACTGATTATCCCATTTTCCTGGTTTTTTTTTTTTTTTTGAGAATTTATTGTAAAACAACCCCACTTGAACCTTTTTATGGCAGGAGTGATACAATGACTTAGATGTGTATCAGCTCAATTTTTACTTATTTTTAACCTGCGTGCCAGGTTTTAACATATGCTGAAATGGATTGCTTTAAGCATATCACCTCAAGGAGACTGTAAACTTCTGTAACAGGTGCTATTGATATAATGGGCATTTTGTGTGTAACGGAGGCATACGGTAATTAATGAACAAGCATGTGGAGAATCCAACGAATGCATTCCGGTTAAAATAGATGAATTGTGTTGAAAATATTGACTGGTAAAAGATAATAATGCAAATTCCATGTGCATTTGCAGTTTCTTCTCTTCACCGGTTTGATAAAGCCTAGCCATGTGGTCATATCTTTAGTTCTAGAAAGTCTTTTGAGTAGTTGATTATTTTCAAAGTTACCTAAAACCTGCTGCTAGAATTTCAGCGTATGGGATTTGAAATACCAGGTCAGCAATGCTGAGACCTCAGATCCCTGCTCCATTTACTGGTAGGCAAAAGTTGAAATACTAGGAAATAGAACGAACTACTGTCCCCATACTCACCCAGTCACTTCCTTAAGGAAAACAAAAAACAAAACGGGAGTAAACTGGCTGTTTACGGCAAGCGCCCATTATTTTTCCTAGGAGGAGTCTGAAATCACAAGGAGACGAGGCAAACGGAGAGGAGTAGGAAGGCAAGGGATGAATAGAAGACCTGCAAGGGGAAAAAACAGGCTTGGCTGGGGTTTTTGTTGGGGGCAAGGCTGACGGACGGAACTGGGAGGAGAGTCAAGATTCAGACTTAGAGTAGCAGCAGTCCTACCAGTTTGCAAGCAATAGAGCCGGGCGGTTTAAGAGCCTGGGCGCTGGCTGGCATCAACACCGCTTGGGATCCCGGATCCTGCTCTGTCCCTTACCTAATTCTGTCACCTTTGCAACTTGCTGGACCTGTACGCCTCAGTTTTCTCACTTGCAAAACGGAGATGAGAATAACGTGGACCTCGTGGAGGAGCTGGGAGAGTTACGGGAATTAACAGTTCAGCGCGTGGCTTCTAGTAAACGCTCAGTAAACTGTTAAACTGCTGGATCCGTTGTTATTCTTCCTCTTTCTTAACACTATGCACTCCCGTAGGGAGGGGGGAGCCACAAAGCGCTCAGCGCACGGGCAGCCTGGTTTTGAGGGGCGCGCCCCCACGGAGGTGAAGCTGCACCGCTTCCAGGGCACGCCCCGGTGCCCGGGCCCTCGGTGAATCCGAGCGGGAGAGACAACCGCGGGCCTCCTGGAGCGGCCAGCCCGGGGGCGAGCGCGCAGCCGGCCCTGGATACTTGACAGTTTTCACCTCTCCTGCCTCCTGGGCACCAGAGGCCATGTGGGCTCCAACGCGAGCGTCCCGGTTTCGGAGGCGTGAGGGCTACTTGGAAGTCCCTCCCCTCGCCTCCTCCACTACCCCCGTCCCTGCCCCGCCGGGCCAGGCCCACCCGCGCCGCGCACCGGCTGTGGGGGTGGAGTTCTGCTCGGACCCTACACACGGTCCTAGCCCCAGCTCCCCCCCACTCCGCCTCCCGCGCAGGCGCCGCCGGGGCCACCCCCGCCGCCATGTTTCCCCCGCCCGCGAGCTCGCTCCCCCCGCCCCCCTCCCCTCCTTAACTGGACTCCCGCCCCCTCCCTCTCCCCCCGCACCCCCCCACCCGTGAGGTCAGGCGGAGGCTCTGCCGCTGCGGCCGCAGCAGCTCAATCTCCCATTCCGGGGAAGCCGGGAACGGGGACTTTGGAAAATAAGTGGAGCGGCGTCCGGGTTAGGGTCCCTGCTCTCCGCCTGCGCGAGGGCGAAGTGACCAGGACGAGCCAGGGGCTGCGGAGGTGGGGGACCGGTGTCTCGCAAGCGGGAGGGAGCCCCGGCTGCGCCGTGCGACTCGCTCTTTGGCCCTCGGAGTGTGGCAGCGGGCTGACGGACGGCGGGACGCGGGGACGCGGCAAACAAGGTGAGGCGGGGTCCTGAAGTCGCAGGGGCTCCATCATCAGCCACCTCCTCGCCTCCGGGACCCGGTGCGGCGAGGCGGTGCGCGGTAAGGAGTTGCGATCTGCACCGGGGGCAGAGGGACAGGGAACCAGCTGGACTCTTTGCAAGCCCCCCCCCCACCCGCTTTTTCTCTCGCGTGCGGGTGCGCGCTCATCCCTGCACCTTCTCATCCCTACCTCCCGGACTCGGAGGCTCCGCCAGACGCCTGGATTCTTTCAGCACCCCCGACCCCAGTTTTCCTTTGCTTCTTTGTTATCCCTCCAAAATCTTCTTGTCCGGGCTTCGCTGTCGCTGCCCTGATGGTCTGGGGTCCCTCTGCTCGCCTCAGCCCCGCTGTCTCTTGCCCTCTAACAGTTTCGGCTTTGTGCCTCTCAACCCATCCCTCCCCCAGAATCTTTGAACTTGGGAGGCTTCACTGCTGGCTCCCGAATCTGGAGCACACTCCTCTTCCTCGAAGCTTTTAACTCCTCTCTAGATGTCTTTATCTCTGAATGTCTTGGCTTCTTTGGTTTAATCACAGTTGACTAATGATTTTCTTGGAAGCTTACTGTCTAGCCTACAGCTTACTGAAATTGATGGGAATAATCTTCTAGTATATATTAGCTAAGGAACTCTAAAGTTTCTTGCTAGGTTTCAGTAACTTAGTCCAAGATACCACAGTCGCTTGAAATGTATGTTATGTATGTTTGTGTGTCTGTTTGTATGCAGTCCTAGCACATGGCCCTAAATCTGATTCTTCCTCCACTGCTGAGCAGGCCTGAGTGAGAGAGAGAGACAGAGAGAGACTTTTGATGTCTGCTTCCATTTCTCCATCTGCAAACTGGGATGTTCATCTTTTATTGTGATCAGAGAGAATTCTAGGGGTTTGGGATACTCAGAGAGAATTCTAGGCATTTAGGATAGTCACTCAAGTTAGTATAGACTGTTTACTAAGCACACTGCATGGGAACTGAGAAAATCCGGGGTTTCAGGCTGCATTTGTTGGGAGGGCACCTGCCTTAATATTTTTTTTAAGAAGCTGGAGTTTCCTAGTGTACATCTCCTATTTGCATAAACGCTCAAGAAGCAGCATTTACAAAGCACGTAGTTAGAAAAGAGATCACTTTGCTATGGACTGGAGATTAGTTTGCTTAAGTCAATTTCACACAGTACCACGTTCTCAGTGATGTCCAGTCGCTCCCATATTGAGGCTCCCTTACTCACTTCCATGCTGAAATTAGTGTGTGAAGAAAATTGAATGGAGAGGCTGAAAGTGGAGGCAGAATGCAGTGAATTAGCACATGCTGACGTTTGTGGCTGTTTTTTTTTTTTTTTTTTTTGGAAATAGGATGTATCCAGTGCTCAGCTTTGAAAACTGGGAAAAGTGAAATGATCAACCAAGCAGTTATGACATCATTTTACCCTTAAAAATAGTAGCTCCTTGAATTGCAAGTTTTTATCACTATCCTTATACTTAGAATGATAGCATTGTCTGCTGGATATGTGATCAGGTGTTGCCATTGGCATAATGTGCATTAACGGGCAGTAATCTCAGAAGAAACTGAGTTGAGAATGAAGGAAGGTAAGGGCTTAATTTCACTGTCCTGGTAGCACTTGTTTTGGCAGTGAGACAAGGAATGTAAGTTTCTGCTGCAGCATCCAATGATGTATTTAGAAAATACATGAATAAGAGTCTCAATTTTCCCTGGTTTTAAAATCTGCACTTTCATTAAGCACACTTTGAAAAGCGTGGTATGACTCTATAGAGTTTGAAGTTGAGCTTCTGAGGAAAGCAGTTTTTAGGAGAACAGTAAAGGCCATTGATTATCAGTTTAGTTAGATGGATTACAGATGGTTTGTAGTTTCCCTCATTTATTTGGTAAATTCCTGACTTCACTTTAGTTTTATTTTTAAAAAATGGAATAGAGTAGGTAAAGAGGATTTATACAGTAAATAGGGCCAACCTAAATCTGTAATTTTCTTGGCAACCTATTTTGGAAAGACATACTAACTTGCAAACTGTTTCAAGGGAAACATTTTGTATCATTCTGTTATTTTTTTTTCCTTTTGTGATTATTATTGATACTAAGTCTAAGTTAAGATTGCCACCAATATGAACTATTTCTGTTTGCCAGAAAACAAATAAAGTTGGTTATGAGTTCATCCCGAGCATTTTTCTCTGAATCTTTTCGACATGTCTCTATATGTATTTAATAAACCCACTTGGTAGATGCAGAGGTTATCAGAACCAGTGTTTCTGATGTCCCTACACATAACTGCACTTTGCTAATGAATCATCTTTTTCATTTTCTTTACATTTGACGTTACTTTTCTTCATGTAATTTGACTTGCAGTAGTGAAAGGAGACCAAGCAGTTTGCGAATTGATTTTGATGTTTAATAAACTACTACAACCTCCTCAAAGTATTTTTTCTTAAAACTAGTGCTTGAAAAGGATCTATTTTTACTGCTGTGAAATAACTCAACAATTTGCCAGGCATCATCAGATTTCAGAAAATGTAGACAGATTATGGAAAAAAAGAACAGCCCTAGAGAAAGCATCTCAAAATTCAAGGGGGGAGAAAGGGGCTTTTTTCAAGTTACTAACATTTATATCAATCAGCTTTTAAATATATTTTTCATTCATTTAGTAATGTCTTTGACAAAATCTGTTGAGCGCATTCCATTTGCCAAAGCCCTCTATTAGGCATGAGACCCTGTATTATTACAAGGCATGATCTTGGCCTTGTGGAGTCTCCCAGAGGCTATAGTCCACCAAAGGATAGAGAAAACAAACCAGCAAACAAAGGAAGAAGATCCTCACAGATTGTAGTAGGAAGAACAATGAAGGAAATAAGTAACGAAATGTGATATGGAGACCTGGGAAGGGCTTATTTGGCAAGGGTGGTCAGGAAAGGCCTCTCAGCAGCGAAGGTGACCTTTGAACGGAGAGACCTGAAAGAGAAGAGAGAATAAACCTACCTTGTGAAGAGCAGAGAGATGAGGAAGAGCCAAGGCCTTGAGGCCGATAAACAGACAGTAGGGTGTTTGAGGGACAGAAAGCAAGCCAGGAATGGCCAGCCCCAGCGACATGGGTGGGGGGAATCTGACATGGGTGGCGGGAATCATTAAAGGTGTTCCAGAGCCTAAAGGGAGTCAGATAATAAATATAGGGCCTGGAAATTCTGAGAAGGAATTTGAGTTTGATTCTCAGAACAAGAGGAAGCCAGGGAAGAGTCTTTATGAACTACTTTTCTGTGGAAGATCACTGGCTGGAAAAAAAAAAAATTACTCAGTGGAAATAAATAAAAATGTGTTTTTGCAGAGGTTGTGTAGCTACTCAGTTGTTTACATTAAGACCTGAGGGTGAACCGCTATGTTTGATATGTATGCTAAATAAGTAAGTAATTTGGTCTCTACAACTCTTTGTAGATAAGGAGATAGGGGACTGGGAACTCTGAGGTGAATGCTTGAAAAGCAGTTTACTTTCCAGAGTTATATTGTCACCTGTGCCCTGAGGTAAGTTGTCAGCAGCCTCATTAAAAATCAGACCATTGTTCATCCTAAGAATTTGTTTTTCAAAGAACATGTTTTATTTTCTCTACAAATATGTTTCCTGGGGCGCCTGGATGGCTCATTTGGTTAAGTGTCTGCTTTCGGTTCTGGTCATGATCTCTAGGTCCTGGGACCCCACATCGGGCTCCCTGCTTAGTGCGGAGCCTGCTTCTCTCTCTCCCTCTGCCTTCAGCTCCCCCTGCTTGTGCTCTCTCTGTCAAATAAATGAATAAAATCTTAAAAAAGAAATATGTTTCCTTTGGAAGATTGGAAGTTTCATTTGAGTATGAAAGATTACTTAGGTTTTAGTAATGGCTGTGAGATTTTTCAGGGGAGTTTCCCATTTTCCTTTACCTGTTGCCTTCTCTGGAGGTTTTGTTTTGTTTTTGTTTTGTTTTGTTTTGTTTTGGCATGTGTGATGATTTTTTGAAAGTTTTTATATATTTAAGTCATCCTTATACCCAAAGTGGGGCTCGAACTCATGGCCCCAAGATCAAGAGTTGCATGTTCTTGTGACTGAGCCAGCCAGGCACCCCTCTCCAGAGGTTTCCAATTGCCATTCTTTGAGAGATTAGGGTTCTTCTTCCATGAGGCTTACATGAATTTTGATTTGGTATTTATTTTGTGCCCTGAGCTCTTGCTCAAATGCAATCCAGCTTGGAGGTCTGGTTGGCCCCAAATAGGAATTCAGTCGGTCGTGGACATTCTGCAGGGGTAAATCTGAATATTATGGGGCAGTAACCTGCGAAATAATCTTCAGCAACTCCTGCAGAGTCTACTTCCTACCCCTTAACTTGGCACTCAAGGATTCTTCACGGTTTGAGCCAAGCTGACTATCCGCCATGTCTTTATCCTTCTCTAACACAAATCCCATGTTGGTTTGAACCGATTTTCTCCAGTTGGGAACTTCTCTGCTTAGCTTCATTCTTGGCCTAGAGCAGGTTCACAACTGCTTGCTGAATGGATGCCAGGCCATCACCTCTTTGAAAAGCCATCTCCTTTCTTTTCTGTCATTGCAAATCCCAACACCAGTCATGGGACAGTTCAGATCCCTTGCCCTATTTTACACCAACGCCCCTGACCCAGTCTCCTCCTCTGGAGGTGAACGGTAATCACACACTTGCCATGTGGCGCATTAATGATGTTGATGTGATGCCTGGCTGTCTACCCACAGGCCTCTGACTTCGTGAAGGCAGCCTGGATTTGTCTGGTTCTCTCATCATTGTATCCTGAGCACCCGGCTTTTGGTATGCCCTCTATTAATAGTCGGATAACGAATAGACGCTGCCTTGTGATGTTTCTCCTGTTATTGTTTTGGGTACTTAAATCATTTCATGCTGTTTCACTTTTCACATATCTGTCAAGTGTTCTCAAGCAGTTTCTGAGAGGACCAGGAGTTCAGCTGTTACAGGCACAAGCTCTGGGCTTAGGCTCTTTGTGTTCCGTTGTTGGCTAGGAGACTTCTAGCTGTGTGACACCGGGCCAGTTGGTAAACCTCTCTGTACCTCCTGTTTCTCACCGGTGAGGTAAGGGATAATCAAACTTCCCTCTTAGGGTACTTGTAAGGATCAAATGAGTTACCTAAGTCTCCAAGTTGTTGTTTGCAATTATTAAAATTCAGAAGCTCTGACAACTGGTAAAATTTTTGTTTGGTAAGCGCCCTATGCAGGTGGTGGCAAAATCTGACTTGAACTGAGAAGAGGGTATTTATGGTTTTTATTTTCTTTAGTGTTCATCTTTATTTGATTTTGCTGTAGAATTAGTAGTATGTTTATGGGGCAGTGCCTCAGACCCTCCTGGGGTATTATGTAATACCTAGTATACACAGGTTATTGCCCCTCCAAAAGCCTGGACATTTCTGGATTTGGAAACACATCTGGCACCAAGGCTTTCAGATAAGGGATTGTATACCTCACGGTAAAGTGCTTAAATCAGCGCCGTGCACATGAGAAGTTGTTGCTCTTGGTAGTGGAGATTAGAGAGGTAAATATACAACTGTCGCCTCCCCAGTACCTTTCTCATACTGGTTACCATGTAAATAAATGCTGATTTATTCATGCAACAACTCTGAATAGAGGGCTGGCTGTGTGAGCATCGTTTTATCATAGGAAAACAGATATGGGTCACGTGATTGAAATGAGCCAAGAACTCCATCTCTCAGTACTCTCTCATCTAGTGCCATTAAGAATATTTATTTTTGGTTTTGCTTTTGTTATTTAAACCAGAGCACGCTTCTTTAGGGTGAGTCTTTTAGTTGGGGGTAGAGGGGAGGATCGAGTTAAGAAGAATTTATTTAATATGATGAGACACTTCTACTTTGCAGTTGCTAAATATTTATTGAACTCCTCATGTATATGGAAATCAGTATTTAAAAGCAGGAGAAAGGTACAAAACAAATGAGGCATAGTTCCTGATTTTAGTGGTTCTAGTACTATGCACGGTTACATGGGCACTGGTTGTCCATTGCAGTTCTTTCTTTTACTTCATAAGTTTGAGATTATTAATATGAAAAATGTGCAAAGGAAAACACAATAGGCAATTGGGAACTCGTCTTGGTTCCAGTATATGCAATTGGTTTTTTCTTTAGATTTTATCTATTTGCCTGACAGCGAGAGAGAGCACGCACAAGCTGAGGGAGCGGCAGGCAGAGGCAGAGGGAAAAGCAGGTTTCCACAGAGTAGGGAGCCCATTGTGGGGTTTGATCCCAGGACCCTGGGATTGTGACCTGAGCCGAAGGCAGACGCTCAACCAACTGAGCCACCCAGGTACCCCATGGAATTGGTTTTTAATACCTTAACGATGCCCCACCTCCTGAAATATTATCCCTATATGACATCCTGGCAACCTTTACTTTCTCACTAAATTAAGTACAATATGATTTTTTAAAGATTTTATTTATTTGAGAGAGAGAGAGAATGAGAGAGAAAGAGAGAGAGCGTGAGAAGTGGGAGGGTCAGAGGGAGAAACTGACTCCATGCCGAGCAGGGAGCCTGATGTGGGGCTCCATCCCCGGACTCCAGGATCAAGACATGAGCCGAAGACAGTCACTTAACCAACTGAGCTACCCAGGCGCCCTACAATATTATTTTTATTGTTCTCCCTTATCAATATCTGTAAATCATAATTGATACATTTTCTTTGTCCTTTTGCCTTTGTGGGTTTGAGAGTAATTGTATGTCCCAAAAGATTTTTTTGGGAATGTTCTCTTGCCATGGAAGACTAGTTCTTGAAATCATTCTGCCAGTTCATTCAACAGATATGTGTTAAGTACCTATTATATTCCAGGCATTGAACTAGTTTAAGCCAATGGAATCTCTGCTTGGTACTCTTTCCCTCAAACTGGAGTATACTGGGCATACTGGGTGAGCAGGGTGGAGATGTGCTAGTGTGCCCCAGGAGCAACAAAGTAAACAGCTCGTGTAT
This sequence comes from Neogale vison, assembly GCF_020171115.1. Classification (NCBI taxonomy): domain Eukaryota; kingdom Metazoa; phylum Chordata; class Mammalia; order Carnivora; family Mustelidae; genus Neogale; species Neogale vison. Next base: position 31,234,236 of record NC_058105.1, read on the forward strand.
TCTTTTTTTTTTTTTTAAGATTTTATTTATTTGGCAGACAGAGATCACAACTAGGCAGAGAGGCAGGCAGAGAGAGAAGGGGAAGCAGGCTCCCTGCTGAGCATAGAGCCCCATGCCAGGCTCCATCCCAGGACCCTTGAGATCATGACCTGAGCAGAAGGCAGAGGCTTTAACCCACTGAGCCATGCAGGTGCCCCCAGCTTGTGTATTCTTGAAGAACATTCACTGCTAGCTAATGAAAGCTACTTAATAATATTTAAACAGATTCATATGCATTGTGCTTTAGAGTGCAATACTCATGTGAAAATTTGACGTAAAACCCAGTACTTCAACAAAGTCTCTGCTTGTGCAAGGTCAGCTGTGGTAACCCTGGGGTGACCCTTTGCAAAGCACCGAGGCCACAATATGCCAAGTCTGTTCCTTTAGTCAAATGCCAAGGCATTTTCATAGCCTTACATTTTCATGGTGACCTTCAGGAGCCGTAATAGACATTATTAAATTTTTCCACCATGTTGCCCAATTTCTTTTAGTTCAAGAGAACACTCTGGTTGTTTGATAATGAGCTAAATCTTAAAATGTGTTGAGTCCTAACAGAGTTTCCAATATTGGTGGGAAATAGCTAAGATTGATAGTGAAGGGCCTGCCAAGAGCCTGGTCTTCAGAAGACAGGCTGTTAGAACACAATGACCATGAACTTGTGGAGCACAATTGATGGGGTCACAGCTTTATCCCATCCCATGGGCACTTGCCCGTGTCACCGGTTAAAGTCAACTCCTGCTAACTTTAAAGCTGCTTTCATTTATGACACATACATTCTACAGGCTGCTTTGTTAATTGCTGGCTACCGAAATGTTCAGTAGCAGAGGAAAGTTGTTAAGGTTCGTGTGCTCTGAGGGTAACAAAAGGTTTCTAGAGTTTCAGATGGTTTTGAAAAGGGGTGAGCAGTGCGTTGGAGGAATGCCTGTTACCAAGCGAATGATTTGATTTGTTCTGAATGAGAAAGATGAAGAAGAAAAAGGCAAGTGAAGAAAAGGAGGGAAAGTAACCAAAGTCAAACGCCGAATGTCTCAACTGATTTTGATTATTGCTGTCCCACTTTCCTTGTGGTTCACAGGGCCTGCAATTGTTGTCTTGTTGTGTTATTGCCCAAAGCTCATCAGGACATAGAGGGGCAATTAAGGGAGGGTCGTTATGTTCTGTGAGTCAAGTGCTTTTCCATTTTACAGTCTTTTCAGGAAAAGGGGATAATAGAGTTGTAGAGTTTGGTTTCTTGGTTCCATTTCATAAAAATGGGCATGCTTTTCTAAAGAACTTCATGTCAGCAATGTTTTCTGTTCTCCTGTTGAGTACCTCTCAGCAGGAAGGCAGTGGCTAAGATCTTGGGCCCTGGAATCATAGGCTTGGATTCAAATCCTGACTGTGCCTCTTGTTGCCATTGTGGTTTTGGGCAACTCCCCTCACCTCTCTGAGCCTTGTTTGGCTCTTCTGTAAACAATCTCATCTGGTGGTTTTAAGGATGATATGAACTAATGCATATGAAGTCCTAAGCATAATTCAAGCTACATGGTAGATATTATTATTTTTTTAAGATTTTATTTAGTTAGTTGACAGATCACAAGTAGGCAGAGAGGCAGGCAGAGGGAGAGAGGGGGAAGCAGGCTCCCTGCCAAAGCAGAGAGCCTGATGCGGGGCTCAATCCCAGGACCCTAGGACCATGACCTGAGCCTAAGGCGGAAGCTTTAACTCACTGAGCCACCCAGGTGCCCCCATGGTAGATATTACTGACTCTTAGTAGATTTCATGGTTTAACTAGCTAAAATTTGTGACGTACTATGGGAGCTTTGCCACTTACATATGAACAAGAAATATAAGGGAAAATTGTGTCTTTCCTTTGTATTGCCTTAATCCCAGCAGGAATGATATTTTTTCCACATATATCTCTTAAACAGTGAACTGACTGCTTAGAAGTAACACTGGTTTTCTGGCAGAGAAGAAAGTTTATGGGAAGTGCTCGGTTTATTACTTATTCAAAGATGGTATCACATTGAATGCAAGGAAACTGTAAATTTTTTAATATGATTGACCTGATATATATTTAAATATGATAGTGTTCAGCTTATAGGATTTAAAAGTTTAATCTTCATTTTGAAGGGAAAGGGAGATACAGGAAAATGTATATAATAAACAATGTTGTCTTTGAAATGAAAATTTTTGGTGTTCTGATACTCAAAGAGGTCATATATTTTCTTGATTTATCTCTATTCCAGATTTGAGGTTCTCGCAGAAGAAAATATTGAAATATTTGTAACAGTTAAGGCACTGGGAGGAGGGCAATTCTGTTTGAATAATGTCTTCTATAGATTTTGAGTTGTGATGGTTATCTTAAGATTTTCTGGTAGTTATTCTGGCAACAAATCAAAGAAGACCTTAGAGATGATGAAAGTTCAGGAGCAGTTTTGAGAAATGGATGGATAAGTCTAAGTAGATCACTGAGAGCAGCTTCTGGTGTTGGAGGGCTGGTGTAGCCTTTTGGGTTGGAAGTGCATGACGGTAGTGTTCCTGCATTCCCCCTGTTCTAGTGTTCTTCCTTTCCAGTGTCAGATGACAAGGCAATTGATCCTCGGGTAGCCGACTTGTTTATGGAATGCCATTGGTTTACAGAAGGGGGCGAACCGGGAGACACATTGCTTAGGTAACTGTATATTCGCTCGGTATTTTGGGAGGATTGTTACGATAACGTGCATTCAGATACTTGAAAAGCCTGGCTCACCATCCCGATGGGATATATTACGGATTAGCAGTGTTACCTGCACTGATCGTCGTCATGATCAGCATTGGATTTGAACATGAAAAGACAACATTCAGAAGTATCTTCTATTCTGTCCTTAGGTAAGAAGCTCAAATGTTAAGGATAATGCCACTTACTTACAGAACTAACTTTCTTTTGAAGCATGGTTACTTATTCTTATTTTCTTTGCTTCAGTGGCGTGTGCACAGTGAGACTGAACGACTTGCGGAAGGTCTCGCCGCCGGAGATGGAGCTGGGAGCCGAATGTAGGGCCCTTGGTTTTTAACGAAGTGCTTGTTCAGTAATAATGGAAAAGACTTGTAACCCAAAGGATTCTTTTGTGTTGCTTTCTTTTTTTTCCCCCCTTCAATATTTACTTATTTGTTTTGAGAGAGAGTGTGTGTGTGTGAGTGCAGAAAGGGAGGGGCAAAGGCAGAGAGAGGCCCAAGAAGACTCAGCACTGAGCGGGGTGCCCGAGGCATAGCTCAATCTCAGGACCCTGAGATCACAACCTGAGCCGAAACCATGAGTCAGAGGCCCAACTGATCGCGTCACGCAGGCGCCCCGAATTCTTTCATGTTTCTCATCTTTGAGCTGACAGGGTGAAATCAGAATTTCGGCAGTGGAGAGTCCGACCGATTTTTGGGTACCTGTATAACTTCTTGCACAATTTGGCACTTAGCAAAGTGAATTTTGGGTTTATTAAGAAATTTTCTAAGCACTTTTGGCATCACAGAGATGTTTTATTTAAACGTTCATGAGCAAGGATATGTTAAGTATTTATATGTAAATGGGAGTAAGAAAATATATCCACTGCCCTGAAATATCCCGCAGTGTGGCAGGGGCAAGAGAGAATGTGAAGCACCTGATATCAGCCAATACTAATAAATGTTTTTAAAGATTTTATTTGTTTGTCAGAGAGAGAGAGAGAACGAATGCAAGCAGGGGGAGCAGCAGGCAGAGGGAGAAGCTAGACTCACCGCTGAATAAGAAACCCGATGCAGGGCTTGATCCCAGGACCCGGGCATCATGACCTGAGCCAAAGGCAGACACTTAACTGACTGAGCCACCCAGGCATCCCAGGCAATACTAATGGTAACTCCAATCAACAATTACTAAGTTGTTATATATTTGCATATTGGTATATATATAAAGCACTTACAATGTGCTTTATATGCATGAACACATTTAAACCATATAACAATGCTGTGAGGTCCTGTTATTACCCCCATTATACAGATGAGAAAACTAAGGCAGAGAAGAGAGAGAACTTCCCAAGGTTGCACACCTAATAAGTAGAAGAGCTAGCATGAAAATCTATGCAACCTAGTTTTAGAGTCTGTGTTTTAACCACAGTGTTTCCTTTTTATCCTACCTCTGATGGGGGAACTTTGTATAAGAGCTAAACAAGGGCTAGAACATGTTCTGGATAAATAGAGAGGAAGGATCAGAGCAGGGGGTTAAAGTTGGCAAGCTGTTTAGAATAAGGTACTTTTGAAGCAGGTCTTATCAAAAAGCAAGGAATGTATTCTGAATATTTTAATCCCCAAAGCTGTGTACATATATGTTGCATGTGTATGCACAGGGGTGTGCATGCATATGTGTCTGTGTGTCTGTGTGTCTTTGTGTGTCTGTGTGTGTTTATTTTGAACTGGAAAAAATTGCAAGGGTAAATCACATTGAGAATCCTTTATATTGACAGCCAATCATAGCTCTGTTTTTGTGTACACTATAGGGTTCCGCAAATATGTTTTTAAAAGTATGTAACAGCTTCATAGAGCTATAATTCAACTACCCTACAGTTGACCCATTTAAAGTGTACAATTCAGTGGTTTTAGTATCTTCACGGAGTTGGGTAACCATTACCACAATCAATTTTAGAATACTTTCACCACCCCAAAAAGAGAAACAGGTGTTTTGAAACAAATGTAGCCACAAAGGGAATGAAAGTAATGTGTCTGTTGGTACCACTGTTTTTCTAGCAAAATGTTCAGAGAATCCCTGCTCATTGTAACTCAGATCTTAACGCCGTTCTTTGTAGTGTAGCTCTAATTTGCTGCAGAATGCCTTCTTTAAATTTCATTTTCATTGTATTTATTTTTAAAGATATTTATTTATTTATTTGACACAGGGACATAGCACAAGTAGGCAGAACAGCAGGCAGGGCTACTGCAGGACAAGCAGGCTCTCCACTGAGCAGGGAGCCTGATGTGGGGCTCGAACCCAGGACCCTGAGATCATGACCCAAGACGAAGGCAGATGCTCCACCAACTGAGCCACCCAGGCACCCCTTATATTTTATTTTAATCACTGACTGGTCTTTTAAAAGATTGGATATTGAGGCACCTGGGTTGCTCAGTGGGTTAAAGCCTCTGCCTTCAGCTCAGGTCATGATCTCAGGGTCCTGGGATTGAGCCCCACGTCCGGCTCTCTGCTCAGCAAGGAGCCTACTTCCCTCCCTTTCTCTCTCTGCCTATTTGTGATCTCTCTCTCTCTCTGTCAAATGTTTCACTTATTTGTGGAGCATAACAAATAGCATGGAGGTCATGGGGAGATAGAGAGGAGAAGGGAGTTGGGAGAAATTGGAAGGGGAGGTGAACCATGAGAGACTATGGACTCTGAAAAACAATCTGAGGGGTTTGAAGTGGCGGGGGGGTGGGAGGTTGGGGTACCAGGTGGTGGGTATTATAGAGGGCACGGATTGCATGGAGCACTGGGTGTGGTGAAAAAATAATGAATACTGTTATGTTGAAAATAAAAAATTAAAAAAATACATATAATGAAAAATAAATAAATAAAAGATTGTATATTTATCTGATTTTGAATTCTGAGTTAATTATATTATATATTAATATAATTGAATTATGAATTAATTATATTAATTACATATTAATTACATAGATTTGCTCATTATATACTTATGCTACATAACTAAGCCAGGCTTGTATTTAAAAACAAAACTGCTAAAGAATAAAATAAAAGCAAAACTGCTTAACTCACTAGTGTGTCTACACCCTCCTTGTCTACACCTGCTTTTATAGTGTGCCAGAGCAAGAGATACCAGAGAAATTTTATGTGTACATACTGGCATTTTTTAATATTTCTAAAGATTATACCTGACATAGGTTAGTAATAGATAGATAGTGGAGGTAAAAGTAACACGCATTTTTGTTCGGGAATTAATATTGGGATGGCATGTTTTGGAAAATGTCCCATAAAATACATTCCGTGATATTGTGTGCAGGTATTGACAAATAACTAGAACTTTTTAAAAAAATCTGAAGATTTTTCAGCCACTCATGCCTCACTAAAATAGTCTGTTGTTACAGTCAAGGACGTTTCTGTGTGTGCTGCTGGAAGAGCAGGCTATTCGCAGTTCTCCATCGGAGTGATAAGTCACCGTCAGTGTCAACTTTCCAGCTAAAGAGTGGCTATTTACTTTTTATTTTTTTTTAAGGTTTTATTTATTTATTCGTCAGAGAGAGAGCAAGAGCACAAGCAAGGGGAGCAGCAGAGGGAGAGGGAGAAGCAGGCTTCCCGCTGATCAAGGAGCCTGACACGGGACTCGATCCCAGGACCTTGGGATTATGACCTGAACCAAAGACAAATGCTTAACTGACTGAAACACCCAGGAATCCCTATTTACTTTTTATTATTAAAAATAATCTTTGGGGGACACCTGGGTGGTGCAGTTGGTTAGGCATTAGACTCTTGATTTTGGCTCAGGTCATGATGTCAGGGTCATGAGATCGAGCCCCCTGTTGGACTCTGCACTGAATGTGGAATCTGCTTGGGATTCCCTCTCCCTCTCCCTGTTTGCCTCCTACTAGTGTTCTCTCTTTCATCTATCAGTCTCTCAAATAAATAAATCTTTAAAAAATAAAAATAAGGGAAGTCTGGGTGACTGGGTTGGTTGAGCACCTGCCTTTGGCTCAGGTCCTTATCCCAGGGTCCTGGGATCAAGTCCCACATCAGGCTCTCTGCTCAGTGGGGAGTCTCCTTCTCTTGTGCCTCTCTCTCTCTCTCTCTCTCTCTGTCTCTCATGAATAAATAAGTAAAGTCTTCAAAAAATAAAAATAAAAATAATCTTTGGACATGATTAGATGTCTTGAAGAGTGTAGCTATCTTTCTAAATGAGTTAATCTTGGATTGGTCTCTTCCTACTTCTGATTTCACCTACTTTTTCTTTCAGAATGATTTTGTAATGTTATTTTATGCTTCCTCTGTAGTTTTTTTTTAATGCTTATTATGTACTTGAATTGAGTTTCTTTTCAGGGGCCAAAGTAGTTTCATTTGAAGTTAAAGTGACTTGATTCACTCAGAATGATTTGCTGTAAATATTAAGTGTGTATGTGTGTGACTATATATATCTTATATATATAAGATAAAATTTATGTATTTTATATATGTATTTGACTGAACTCTAGTTGACATTTAATATAATATTAGTTTCTTGTGTGCAACATAGTGATTTAACAATTATATACATTAAGAAATGCTCGCGAAGGGGTGCCTGGGTGGCTCTGTTGGTTAAGCAACTGCCTTCAGCTCAGGTTATGATCCTGGAGTCCCGGGATCGAGTCCCACATTAGGTTCCCAGCTCCATGGGGAGTCTGCTTCTCCCTCTGACCTTCTCCTTGCTCATGCTCTCTCTCACTGTCTCTCTCGCAAATAAATAAAATATTAAAAAAAAGAAATGCTCATGAGGATAAGTGTTCTTATCATCTGTCACCATACAGAATTATTACAATACCATTCATTATATCCCCTATGCTGTACTTTTCCTCCCTGTGACTTACTGATAAATGGAAGTTTATACCTTTTCATTCTTTTCACCTAATTTGCCCATCCCCCTAAGCGCCTCTCGTTTGGCAACCACCAGATTGTTCTCTGCATTTGTGAATCTGTTTCTGTTTTTGTTTGTTTGCTTTGTTTTTTTAGATTCCACATAGGCGTGAAATCATAGGGTGTTTGTCTTTCTCTGACTCGTACTTCACTTAACACTCTCTAGGTCCATCCGTGTTGTCATAAATGGTAAGATTTCATTTACTTATGACTGAGTAATATCCAACACACACACACACAATCACACGCACACACACACACACACACACACACTCACACTCCCCATCATCCTTACGCATTCATCTATCAGTGGATATTTAGGTTGCTTCCGTATCTTGGCTATGATAAACAAAACTGCAGTAAACATAGAGGTACCTAGCTCTTTTTCAATTAGTGTTTTGGTTTTTTGGGTCAATACCCTGACATAGAATTACTGGATTGTATGGTATTTCTATTTTTAATTTTTTGAAGAGGCTCCCTACTGTTTTCCAGGCTGCATCAGTTTGCATTCCCACCAACAGGGCATGAGGCTTCCCTTTTCTCCACATCCTCACCAACACTTGTTTCTTGTCTTTTTGATGCCATTCTGACAGGTGTGGGGTGGTAGCTCACTGTGGTTATGATTTGCATTTCCCTGATGATGAGTGATGTCAAGCATCTTTTCATGTGTCTGCTGGTCATCTGGATGTCTTTGGAAAAAGTTGAGTCAGGTCCTCTTCTTTTAATCAGATTATATCTCTTTTTGGTGTTGGGTTGTTTGCGTTCTTTATGTATTTTGGATATTAACCCTTTGTTGGATGTACCGTTTACAAATATCTTTGCCCATTCAGTACATTGCCTTTTCATTTTGTTGATGGTTTCCTTCATTGCTCAAAAGCTTTTTAGTTTGATGTAGTTATAGAAGTTTATTTTTCTTTCCTGAAGAGACTTATTCAGAAAAACAGTGCTAAAACTCATGTCCAACAATTTGCTACTGGGGCGCCTGGGTGACTCAGTCAGTTAGGCGTTGAACTTTGGCTCAGGTTATGATCTCAGGGTCCTGGGATTGCCCCATGTCAGCTCTGCACTCAGTGGGGAGTCTTTGTCTCTCTCCCTCTCACTCTGTCCCTTGCCCCCAACTCATGCTCTCTACCCTTCTCTCTCTCAAATAAATAAGTGAAATCTTAAAAAAAAAAAAAAAAGTTTGCTACCTAAGTTTTTGTTTAGGAGATTTGTGATTTCGGGTCTTACATTTAGGTCTCTAGTCCATTTTGAGTTTATTTTTATATATGGCACAAGAAAGGGGTCTAGTTTCATTCTTTTTTTTTAAGATTTTATTTATTTATTTGACAAAGAGAAACACAGTGAGAGAGGGAACACAAGCAGGGGGAATGGGACAGGGGAAGCAGGCTTCCTGCAGAACAGGGAGCCCAATATGGGGCTTGATCCCAGGATCCTGGGATCATACATGAGCCGAAGGTAGACACTAACAACTGAGCCACCCAGGCGCCCCACTTTTAATGTATTGTTCCATTTGGTTGATTAAATTTTGTTGAAGTTTTTAAAATCTATGTTTATCAGGAACATTGGTCTGTGGTTTTTTTTTTTTTTTAGTTTCTTTGTCTGGCTTTGGTATCAGGGTAATGCGGGCCTCATAGAATAAATTTGGAAGCATTCCTTCCTCTTCTGTTTTCTAGAATTGTTGAGAAGAATAGCTGTTAAGTAGTCTTTAAATCTTTGGTAGAGTTCTCCTATGAAGCCATCTGGTCCTGGATTTTTATTTGTTGGGAGCTTCTTTTTGTTGTTATTGATTCAGTTTGTTTATTATTAATTGGTCTATTCAGATTTTCTACTTCTTCCTAATTCAGTCTTGGAGGATGTAGATTTCTAGGACTTCATCCATTCTTCTAGTTTCTCTAGTTTGTTGGTGTATAATTTTTCACAGTAGTCTCATAATCCTTTGTGTTTCTGTAGTATCAGTTGTAACTTCTCTTTCACTTCTGATTTTTTTAAAGAAGATTTTATTTATTTGAGAGAGAGAGAGTGAGCAAGAGAGAGCATAAGCAGGGGGAGTGAGAGAGGAAGAAGTAGGCTCTCTGCTGAGCAGGGAGCCCGATGTGGGTCTCGATCCCAGGACCCTGAGATCATGACCTGAGCTGAAAGCAGATGCTTAACTGACTGAGCCATCCAGGCACCCTACTTTCATTTCTGATTTTATTTTATTTTGAGTAGTCCCAGTAGTCCCCTTTTCTGTCTTGATAAGTCTGGCTATGGATTTATCAGTTTTGCTTATCTTTTCAAGGTCCAAGCTCTTAGTTTTACTTACGTTTTCACTTGTAATTTTAGTCTATATTACATTTATTTCTGTTCTGATCTTTGTTATTTACTTCCTTCTGTTCACTTTGGGCCTTGTTTCTTCTCCATTTTTTCATTCCTTTAGGTATTAGGTTATATCATTTATCTGAGATTTTTCTTGTTTCTTGAGATAGGCCTATATCATTATAAACTTCCTTCTTAGAAATTTTTTTGCTGTGTTGCAAACATTTTGAACCATTGTATTTCCATTTTCATTTGTCTCCAGGTATTTTCTGATTTCCTGTTTGAATTTTTTTTCTTGGTTGACCATTGGTTGCTTTAGTAGCATTTTGTTTAGCTTCCACATCTTTTTGGGGTTTTTTCCCAGTTTTTTTTTCTTGTAATTTACATCTACTTTTATAGCATTATTGTCAGAAAAAAAATGCTGGATATGATTTTAATCTTTTAAAATTTATTAATGCTTGTTTTGTTGGCTAATGTCATCTATCTTGGACAGTGTTGCATGTGGATTTGAAAAGATTATGTATTCTGCTGTTTTTGGATGGAATGTTCTGTATGTATCTGTTAAGTCCATCTGGTCTAATATGTCACTCACTGCCACTGTTCTCTTATTGATTTTCTGTCTGGATTATCATCCATTGATGCAAGTGGAATGCTATCCCCTACTGTTACAGTATTACTGTTAATTTCATCTCTTATGTCTGTTAATATGTACTTTACACATTTTAATGCTCTTATGTTGGATGCATATATATATACAACTGTTTTATCTTCTTGTTGGATCTATCCTTTTATCATATGTAATTCCCTCCTTTGTGGCTTGTTACAGTTTTGTTTTAAAGTATATTTGTCTAATCTAAGTATTGCTATCTCAGCGTGTTTTTTGTTTCATTTGCATGGAATATTTTTCTTCATCCCCTTCACTTTCAGTCTGTATGTGTTTTTATGTATGAAGTGTGTTGGTACCAGGTAGTATATAGATGGATATTGTTTTTTATCCATTCAGTCACCCTGTGTCTTTTGATTATAGCATTTATTCTATTTACATTTAAAGTAATTATTGGAGACCACTGGCTGGCTCAGTTGGTGTAGTGTGCGACTCTTCATCTCAGGTTTGTAAGTTCAAACCCCCAGGTTGGGTGTAGAGATTACTTAAAAATAAAATCTTTAAAAAGATCAAAATAAAGTTTTTATTATTATTATTTTTAGAGAGAGAGAGTGTGTGTGTGCATGGGTGGAGGTGGGAAGGGAGGGGCAGAGGGAGAGGGAGAATCCAAAGAAAGCTCCACGCCCACTACAAAGCCCGATATGGGGTTCTATCTCAGAACGCTGAGATCATGACGTGAGCTGAAGTCAAGAGTCAGGTGCTTAACTGACTGAACCACCCAGGCATTCCATAAAATATTTATTGATAGGTATGTACTAATTGCCATTTTTTTTTGGTAGTTCTTCTCCATTGCTTTTTCCCTTGCTGTCTTCCCTTGTGATTTGGTGATTTTTTTTCTCTAGGCTTACATTTATTTTTTTGTTTGTTTGTTTGTTTGTTTGTTTATCTATTACAGGTTTTTGCTTTGTGGTTACCATAAGGTCCCCATATAACATCCTGTCTATGTAACGGTCAATATTAAGTTGGTGATCACTTAACTGCGAACATATTCTAAAAGTACTATGTTTTGGGGTGCCTGGGTGGCTCAGTGGGTTAAAATCTCTGCCTTTGGCTCAGGTCATGATCCCAGGGTCCTGGGATTGAGCCCCACATCGGGCTCTCTGCTCAGTGGGGAGCCTGATCCCCCCTTCTGCCTGCCTCTCTGCCTACTTGTGATCTCTGTCTGTCAAATAAATAAAAAAACTGAAATCTTTAAAAAATAATAAAAGTACTATGTTTTTACTCCTTCCAATAGCATTTTATTTATATGAAAATATTTTGTATCTTTTCATTTTGCATATCCATCCCTTTACTAATTTTTGTAAGCATAATTTTACTTTTGACTACTCCCTATTTCCTTCTGTTGTTTGTGGGCTGCTGCTGTGATTGCTGTGCATTTGTTGGTAGGCAGAGCTGGTCCGCCTCTTTCTAGGACAAGAGTTGTTTGAGGGGTGTGCTGGTCCTGGCCAGGGCTAATTGTGCTGGGTGTGGTGGAGCCGTTGTCACTTTGAGGGGAGACCAGTCTTAACTGGGTCTGCCTGACAGGTATGGTGGGCTAGGGAGTGCTCTGTACTTGCATCTTCCAGAATGGGGGAGTTGAGTGGGTTGGGCCTGGGGCACAAGCTGCGACCAGGTGAGTGGTGGTATTAAGGTAGATGGAGAGTGTCAGAGCTGGCTCCTGCCAATGTCTCACCTGCTAGGCTGAAGGAAGCCTAGAAAAATAGCATCCACCAGCACTTGCTTTCCAGGAGAAAACTACAGGTTCCTCTCCCTTCACCACATTCCCTAAAACCAGTCAATTATTAGTAAATCTCAGTCGGAGTGATGTATTGTGGTGGCCCCTTAAGAGAGGCGTGTCCATTTCCTAGAGCCCTCTGACTTCCTCAGAGTTAAACCCTACCAGTTTCCAAAGCCAGATGTTTTGGGGGCATTGTCTTCCCAGTGTGGGTCCTCAGGGTGGGGTGCCCAGTATGGGGCCTGGTCCCCTTTTTCCTCAGGCAGGACCTCCAACCCTGTGGCATCCCTTCCACCTCTGCGTCCAAGTGCCAGGTGTTTGTTTCCAGAACATGTCTCTGCTCTTCCTACTCTTGTCTTTTCTTTTTAAAAGATTTTTCTTTATTGGACAGGAAGAGAGCACAAGCAGGGCGAAGAATGTCTTCTGGCCTAGGGCAACACTCTCTGATGAGAGGAAGAAGAAGAATAGGAGAGGGGGAAGCAGATTCCCTGCTGAGCAGGGAAGCTAATGTGGGGCTCCATCCCAGGACCCTGAGATCATGACCTGAGCCAAAGGCAGAGGCTTAACCCACTGAGCCACACAGACATCCCAATTGGTTTCCTTTTTTAAACTCTAATATTCCAAGCTATATAATATCCAATGAAAGATTATGTTTATTTCATTTTTTTAAAGATTTTATTTATATATCAGAGCAAGAGACCCCAAGCAGAGGGAGCAGCAGGCAGAGGGAGAAGCAGGCTCCCCAGTGAGCAGGGAGCACGATGCAGGGCTCCATCCCAGGACCTCAGAATCATGACCCAAGCTAAAGGCACACACTTACCCGAGTGAGCCACCCAGGTGTCCCCCCTTCCTACTCTTTTCAGTGAGTGTTTTTCTTCATATTCCTAGCTGGGGGAGACCTGTCCTCGTAGTCTTCAGTCACTTGCAGAGTGTGTCGCATTTGATGTAGTTGCAGCCTCAGTGTGTGTGTGGGGGGTAGTGAGCTCAGGACCCTCTGCTCTGCCGGCCTCCCTGTACGGGTGTTTTTTACTTCTTAAATGGATGCTCTGTTCATCATGTGCGGGGCTGGTGTCAAAATCTGGCAGCTCGTGGGTAGAATGGAATTAGAAAAGGTAGCACTGCTGGCACTGGAAGAAGAACACTAAGTATGCCTTTATGTGAATTCGGTGGAAGCACATCTTTATCATAGGGATTAATAGTTCACATCACCTAGAGTTAGGATAGGAGAGGCTGTGGAGTGAAAAAAAAAAAAAGGATGCTTGACTTAGGAGCTTAGGTGTCTGTATTTTGATGCTGCCCTTTTTCTGTGGCTAGTTTTGTTTATTAAGCCATTATGACATGGAAAGGGGTCAAATTTGCTGATTTAAGACAAGCCAGACCGGTCTGGTTTCAGAGGGCCGTTGGGACAACGAGAAAGTATCACCCATTTAGAAAGGAGGATTTAGAGCAATGTGAATAATCAGTTTTCTATGACTTAAGATGTCATTCGCTGATAATAAAAAATGAACCCATTACAGTATACTCTGAAACTTCACAGCAGTTTGATTTTCTGCTTTTAATTTAGTGCCCAAAATGGTGGAGACACCTTAATCTTTTAGAATGGCTCTGAGTGACTGCATGTGGGTTAGGTCCAAACACCTGTTTCAAAGAGGAATCTGCTTTCCCTGCATATACAGTAGACTCACTGGCTCTAGTTAGTCTTCCGGCATAGGGCAACACGCTCTGATGAGAGGAAGTGAGTTGTTTCATGTAAATTCATTCAAGAAAACTTAGTGAGCATCTTCTGACCCACGTCCTGGGGATACAGGGGTGAACACAAGGCAAAATTCTACTTTTCTTCCCAGAGGCAGTTGCAGTATCCTGTTCATTTTCTTTGTTCTTCAGAATGCAATGGAAAGGCCTTAGAAGGCCGAGTGAATCTCGCTTGGCACTCTGGGTTTGAAGTCTTAACTGGAAGGAGGAAGAGGGTAGTCGGTCTCTGGCTCCATCAGGCTGAAGCCCTGCCCTTAGTTATAAACCCTTGTTTAATTCTTGGGAGCCCAGAGTACTTTCTTGGTTGTTCCTTGTATCCCTTTCCAGTAACTTAATGGGGATTATAAGATCACAGTTGTGACCAGCATCATTTAATTTTCAACTGGAAAAAACAGTGGAAATATAAGCTGCCAAGGGACTCGTACAGGAATAGGTAATTTCCATGCCATAGGATGTCATGACAGGCTCCTAAAGGTCCTGCCTGTTTGAAAAAATGTTACTTCCATAAGTACTGAAGTCTTAACGATTTGTCAGACATTTCCACTATTTGGTTAGACCTGTGGCTTTTAAAGATTTTTGTTTTAGTTAACAGAACCACTTTTTATTTTTTTAGAGGGCATGAGGTGGGCAGAAGGAGAGGGAGAGAGACAGTCTTGAGCAGGCTTCATTGCCAATGTGGTGCCTGATTCAGGGCTTGATCTGACGACCCTGAGATCATGAATTGGGAGTCAGACACTTAACTGATTTAGCCACCCAGGTGCCCCAACAGAACCACTTCCTTTCTTTTTAAAGTTTTTAAAAAATTTTTATTTATTTGAGAGAGAGAGAGAGAGAGAGAATGAGAACAAGAGTGGGGAGGGGCAAAGGGAGAAGGAGAAGCACCCCTCCCCCCCCTCAGTGAACAGGGAGCCGGACTCGGAGCTCAATCCCAGGACCATACGATCATGACCTGAGCTGAAGGCAGAGCTTAACCGACTGAGCCACCCAGGCATTCCCCAACAGAGCTACTTTTAAAAAAACAGTCCAACCAAATAAAAGTTAGGCACTTTTGCCATAGCAGATCAAAATGGGTTTACAGACAGTCTTGGTGCTGTCTTCTCTAAACTTACTCATTAACATGGAATAGTTAACTTGATATGTAGTTATTGAAATATACTAAGAACCTGACCATGACCGTAAATTTCCAATAGGGTAGGCATGGAGGGGAGGTGGATATCAACCATAGAAGGCAGCATGGGATGTTGGCTGTCCAGACTAAGCCATAGTGAGGTATCTCCAAAGGGCTTCTTGGGCTCCTGTGTATAGGTTGTGTGTTAGGAATGTACTAGAGGACAACCTGAGATTCCTGAAGACCTATTATATTTACTCACTTTTACCTAATTAGTTTGAGAACCTTAAAGATCAGTTTCCTTAGTTTGAGGGGCATGGGTACTGGTAAATTTTGGTATAGATCTCTTACTTCCTTTCCTGTATTATGTTTGTTAATGGAAAATTTTCTATCAGTTTAAAAAACTGATTTTGAATACTGGAATAATAATTGTAGGACCATGAATTAACACGAGCCCATCGCTGTATTGTCCGGACCACATTATGCAAGTAATGCATGTTGACAACCTATTTTTGTCTTCTAATTGTGTTTACTACTTAGCATGGTCTTAACATAATGACATTCTTTTTAAAATTTAAATTCAACTAATTAACTTAACATATAATATATTTTTGGTTTCAGAGGTTGAGGTCAGTGATTCATCAGTCTATAATACCCAGTGCTCATTATGTATGGTGCCCTCCTTGATGCCTATCACCCAGTTACCCCGTCCCCCTACCCCTTCCCCTCCAGCAACCCTCAGTTTCTTTCCTATGATTAAGAGTCCCAGGGCGCCTGGGTGGCTCAGTGGGTTAAGCCGCTGCCTTCGGCTCGGGTCATGATCTCAGGGTCCTGGGATCGAGTCCCGCATTGGGCTCTCTGCTCAGCGGGGGGCCTGCTTCCCTTCGTCTCTCTCTCTGCCTGCCTCTCTGTCTACTTGTGATCACTCTCTGTCAAATAAATAAATAAAAATCTTAAAAAAAAAAAAGAGTCCCTATGGCTTGTCTCCCTGTCTGATTTCATCTTGTTTTATTTTTCACTCTCTCTTTTCCTATGATCCTCTGTTTTGAGGGTATTATGCTAAGCGAAAGAGGGTATTATGCTCAGTGAAATAAGTCAGAGAAAGACAATAATATGATCTCACTCTATGTGGAATTTAAGAAACATAATGACATTCTGATAACCTCTACATGCTCACTAAACTTGAAAGACATGAATTCTAGAACTCCTTATTTCTCTCTATTGCGTATTTATTTTTAGAACTCCTTTTTTCTTCTCTGGTGTTATTGGTAAATACGAGCGGTTCCCGAATCCTTCTGATGCAGTTTTAAATTCCATTGTATATTCGTGTAGATAAAAGTTATCTGCTCTAACAGAGGCCCCCCAAATAGAGTGCCTTGAACAATCTTGCTCTTTTCTACATCAGGGTCGGATGGCAGCTCCTCAATTATTAGATACCCAGATGTGTTCTTCTCGTTGTGCTGTCCTCAGAATGCACCTTCCATGTCGTGATTTGAGCTGGTTGCTGTAACTCACTGTCCCATCCTTATTGTAACCACAGGGATGGTAGAAGGAGCAGGAGATAAGATACTCCTTCCACTTAAGGATCGACCTTAACAGACGTGTGCACGGGTCGCTCATGTAGCCCACTAGACAGACCTTGTCATACGGTGACACCTAGCTGTCAGGGAGGCTGGAGGATATGGTCCTGAACTCTGGGGCCATGTGCCCAGTTAAAATGATGATATTCTTAGAAGGGAAGAAAAGATGCTGGGGGACAACTCACAGTCTTTGTGGCGCACGATTTCTCATGTACAGCTTGGTGACCTACCTGCAGATATTATTTTCATAATATTCGGTGCCCAGGCACTTCAGGTCCTCTGTTACTAAAGGATTAGGGTCCCAACAGATTTTGGCTCCTGCCTGTCCCTCTAGCCCCTCTGTCACCCCTCCTAAGGTTGCGCTTTAATTGCGCTTCTGCAAACTTTCCGTGTTTCCTTATCCTCACACTTTTGTAGTTTCTGCTTTTCCTGAAATGTTGACTACTTTTTGTCCTTCAGGACTTTAATTCTCACCCATCCTGGGGACATTTCCTTGGGCCTCCTCTACTTCACAGCTGTTGCCAGTTGTTTCTTTCATATATTTGTATAGTATCATTTGTGCCTTTCTTTAGCAATCTTTATTGTGATGAGTGCTTTTACTTTTTTGTGACTCCCACTGGATTGTGAGTCCCTTGAGGGCAAGGGCCAAGTTAGTTACCTCTGTGTTGTCTGATATGGCACTTGACCCTGATTTTTTTTTTTAAATAAAGATTGTATTTATTTGTCAGAGAGAACAAGAGAGCCAGTAGACAGCACTGGGTAAGTTTATAATAGGTGTTGATAAACTCAAATAGTTTGAAATATTTATCAGATGACTAAAATACACACATTATCAGGGATGCAAGAAACAAATGTGTAAAATTTTAATTAATTAATTAATTAATTATTTTAAAGATTTTATTTGTCAGAGAGAGTGCGCGCGCAAGTAGGGAGAGTGGCAGGCAGAGCAGAGCAAGGAGCCTGATGCAGGACTCCACCCCAGGACCCCGGGATCATGACTTGAGCCCAAGGCAGATGCTTAACAGCTGAGCCACCCAGGCATCCCCAGATGTGTAAAATTTTAGAGCAAGGAAGAGCCCTAGGTATCATTTCATCCAACCCTACTGATTTTAAAAAGGTATTTAATGTAATGGAGAGGAAAAAGTTAAATCACTTGCTCAAGGGCCTCTGTGTTCAAGGAGCCTGCAGTGTCATGGGAGAGATGGTATGTACAGACATGAAAAAGGTGATTGCTAAGAAAGTAACCAAGGAGCAGAGAAGCCCGGACTAGTCAGGGTAGGTTCAACTACAGGCTTAGGTTTTGAAGACAATCTTGATGGCTGGGAAGGATTTTGATATGAGAGGATATTCCAGGTGAAGGGAAATTGTGAATAAAAGTGCACATATAAGAGGCGCCTGTGTGGCTCAGTCGGTTAAGCCTCTGACTGTTGATTATGGCTCACTGGGGTCATGATCTTAGGGTCGTGAGATCAAGTCCTGCGTAGGGCTCTGTGCTGGATGTGGAGGCTACTTAAGATTCTCTCACTACCCCTCCCCCCTTAAAAAAAGTGTACATATAAGGGTGTGCAGGTGACTGTTATGATCTCTTCCATTACATGGTATTTAGTAATAAGAGAGAAAGGAGAAAAAGAGCCAGAAAATGGAGGGACTTGAATATCATGCTGTAGAAGGTGACCACTGGCACTTTTTGAGTTAAGTGACTGATACAATGAAGGCGATTTTTGCATGTTTTATTTGACTGGTAGGTGGACCGGATTGAAGGCTAAATGGATCATGAAACTGGCACATTGTCTAATACGCTGATTAAAAAATATGAACTTATTGGGTTCTAAAGTTATCGCTCAGAGACGAAAACATGAAACACCCCCAGTTTCGTGATAATTAGCATGTCGGCTTTCTTCTTAATGGAAAAAGCAAGCCTAACCTACAAGCTTGTGATATCGTAATGTGCGTGTGTTAGTCATGACATGATGTACTGTAGATAATTGTATACACTCTCACGTTACCCAGCAAACCGTACAAATCGCGGAAGTAACTGAGAACGTGGGAGCAGCTGCAGCGCTAGGCCTCGCTGCTTTGCCGGTCCAGCCTGTCAACATGAAGCAGCAGGAACCCGCTCGATGCATTTGGAAACCATTTTGTTAAAAAATGTTTTCTTTAGGAAACTAAAATGAAATGTCCTTTTGGTGCAAAACAGAAACAAAGAGGGAACACTGGTCAGCGATATATACTAACTTAAACTTTATCCAAAAGTGAGAAGCATTTTTTGTAGTTCTGGATGAATGTATATCTTTAAGGGCAATAAATGTGTGGATGTGAAGGGAACTGTGGATGGGCTTCACGTAGGCTTTTGAAAGTGTCTTAGTGCATAGCTTCAGAAGCATATCTTGAGTACTTTTATCAGTTTTTAAGGTCCTTAATCTTTCTCCGAAGAATTACAGGGAAAACCCCCAGTTAAAGGAAGATTCATTTAAGTTGTGTTTATGTGAGCCTAGTGTGTTTGTGAAACATTTTTAGGAAGCTTACCCCAAAAATATGTTTCAGATGTACAATTAAAGGTATCAATACCTAACCTATAGAATTTTTGTATTTCACCATGATTTAAAGTTAGCTGTGTGTTGGCTTTTGAAAATTTAAAGTGTTTTAACAACTAAAAGAGTGTATTTTTTCTCTGACCCCACACCCCCCACTCTGTTAGACAATTTGGTAAACTTGATAAAAAAAAGATTTTATTTATTTGGGAGAGAGAACATGAGAGAGAGAGTTGAGAGCACAAGTGAGGGGTAGGGGAGGAGAGGGGCAGAGAGAGAGGGAGAAGCAGACTCCCTTCGGAGCAGGGAGCCCAACGTGGGGCTTGATCCCAGGACCCTAAGATCAAGACCTGAGCCGAAATCAGGTGCTCGACCGACAGAGCGATCCAGGCGCCCCAAATTTGGTAAACTTTAGCCCATCCTAAACTTCTTACGCCTTTACAAAAATTTGAACATCTGTAACAACCAGTTTCAGCATCATAAGCTATTTTAAAGACATGCTATCATTGTAGGGAAGTCATGGTATTGAATGTGCCTTTAAGACATAAACCCAGTTCTTGTGATCTCTTAGCTATAATATATTGAAAAACATTTATTTGTTCTGTTCCCAATGTGATTGAAATCCTAATTGGAATAATTAAAATAATAATTTGCAGTGCATTATTTAGTAGGAATCATTTAATAGATATCGGCACACATTCTGTCTATCTGTTACGTAAAATAGTACTTAATCATTGCGGATTTAGGAGTTACAGTCATGGTTAGGAGTATGAGCTCTAAGCTTGACCTGAAATTAGGCTGCCATTCCTTCTTGTGTGTTAATAAGCAAGTTACTTAATTTCTTTTAGTCATGGTTGCCTTGTCTCAAATGGTGAAAACAAGGAATTTTATAAGAATCAAATCTTATTTGATTTATTTATTTTGATTTTATAAGAATCAAATCTAGGGGTGTCTGGATGGTTTAGTGGGTTACAGGTGTGACTCTTGATTTCAGCTCTGGTGGTGATCTTGGGGTCATAAGGTCAGCCCCATGTGTCAAACTCTGCACTTAGCCGGGAGTCTGCTGGAGATCCTCTCTCTCCTTCTGCCCCCCCCAAAATAAATAAATAAATATTTTAAAAAAAGAATTAAATAAACTAATACATGTAAAAAATTACCTCAGTACTTACAATATTCTAAGAGTCAATGAATGCTAGCTACTATTATTTTATATAAATAGTATAATTTGATTTTCAAAAGAATTTTGGCTGTTAGTTTAAATTTTTTCTAGCTATTTTATTTAAAGCAAACATCTATAGAAGAAAAAAAATCAAAAGAATGAGCTAAGTGACAACATCAGCATCTTAGTAGTTACTAAAGAATAGGGGACATTTTTATCTTTACTTGATATTGTTTTCAATTATTTGGACAAATGACTAAAGAAAATGACAAAAATTAACCACCAGGCTTTGAATGACTTTGCCTTAACTCTTACTGGTGGGTTTCTTTTAAAGTGCCTCACTATTACTTGGGAAATAACCTGATTTTAATTAGACTTTAAGAAACTTTATTGTTAGAAAACTTTATTGTGAAAGAATTACTGATTCACGGGCACTGGCAAAAATAGTACAAAAAGAAAGAATGTGCCCTTTACCTTGCTTTCCTCAGTGTAACTATAGTAATTTCTCAGAGCCTAAACAATTGACATTGGTACAATGTGTTTATAATTTTACAGCATTTTGTCACTTTATATATGCATCTAACCACTTCCGCATCAAGATATAGATCTATTCCGTCTCTATAAACCCAAGTTAGACAACTCAAGAGAATAAGAAAGGAAAGAAAATCTGTTGTATTTACCCATACTTTTCTGACCATGTTTTTTTTTTTCTTCCTGATATTATGAGATTCCTTTTTTTATATTTCCTTTCAGTTGAGACATCTTCCTTTAGCCTTTCTTTTAGAGTAGGTCTCATGGCAACAAATTCTTAGTTTTCCTTCATCTGAGAATAGACTGATTTCTCCTTCATTCCTGAAGGAAATTTTTGCTGGATATTAGATTCTGGGTTGACAGTTCCTTTCTTCCCATATTCGAAAAATCTCGTATGCCCCTTCCTTATGGCCTCCATGGTTTACCGATGAAAAATCCGTCATGTGAATTGTTTCACCTTGTAGGCAAGGTGGCACTTCTCTGTCTCCCTCTGATTTCAGGATTTTTTTTATGCATCAAAGTATGACTATGATGTATATTAGATAAGATTTTTTCAGATTTACCCAATTTGGGGTTCACACAGCCTCTTGAATCTGTAGGCTTTTTTCTTTTGAAATTTGGGACATTTCCAGCCATTATTCCTTGGAGTACCTTTTCAATGGCACCGTATTTTTCTCTCCTCAGACTCTGGTGACATGAATGTTAAATCTTATTTTATGGTCCCCCACATCCTGATGTTCTGTTTGTTTTTTCTCTCCCATTTGTTTAGGTTGGGTAATTAGTATTCTGTCTTTGGAGTCACTATTTTCTTCTGCCCCTTTCATTGTGCTGCTGAGCCTATCTGCTGAGTATTTTATTTTCAGTTATTGTATGTTCCAGTTTCAAGAGTTCCATTTGGGGCTGCTTCATATCTTCTATTTCTTTTCTGTGACTTTCTGTTTCTTTGCTGAGACTTTTTTTCCCTTTGTTTTGAGCATGTTCATAATTGCTTATTTGAGCACTGTTTATGATGGCTGCTTTAAAATCTTTGTCACACGTTGACATCTCTGTCATCTTGACACTGACATTTATTTTGTCATTCAGCTTGAGTTGGTATGATGAGTGATTTTTTTTGGGTGTAGACTTGGACATTTTAAGCATGTCATGAGATTTGGAGTTTTATTGATGTTTGAAGTTTTAGCCAGCTTCTTCTGGTACCACTCCATCAGTGGTGGGGACGATGGTGACTTATTACTGCCAAGTGGGTCTCAATGTCTAGATGCCCCAGTTGACCTCTGTTGATGCTTCAGGGGTCAACTTCTCATTAACGCTGGGTGAGGGTGGGAGTACTGGCTCCCCGTTAGGCCTTCAGTGGTACCTCCCTGACCGAGAAGGGTAGGAGTGCATTGTTACTGCTCTGTACGTGGCATCCACGGATGCCGTGGTGGAGGATAGCCACATTACCACAGGGCAGTGGGGCAAGTTCGGACTTTCTTGTTAGCCTTTTGACACCACCCCAGCTGGGGTAAGTATGCCTCATTACAGCCTTGTGAGGATGACATTTAGGCTCCTAAGTCTTTGTTGATGTGTGTATCATTACAATTTTTCCCGTGGTGTTGGGCTGGAATAGAGCAGTTCTTATCTAAAAGTATTCTGTCCTGCTAACCTGCCCCTTTCCTGATCTGTTGGCTAGGTGAACGGGGTTTCTTTTTTCCTCTGTGCTCATTGTCATTTCTTGGTTTTCTGCTTCTTCAGCTTCAAAGCTAGAATATATGGGTTTTAGTAGAAAACCCATGGAACTCACCACTGTGTTGTTCCTTGGGTCCTGAGTTCCCTGGCCAGTGTGTCTCTTCTCTCCACCTTTCAGAGCTTTCTTGTATTTGTTTTATATATGATGTCCATGGTTTTTAGCAGCACTTTGTAGGAGGAATAGGGAAACACACATCTACTTCATCTCTTCCAAAGCAGAAGTTTGACTTTGGTATTTCTGAATTCTTGCCAGTGATTAAGGTTTAGTTCTAGCTCCTAACTTGGAACTGGAGAATTTTTGGAGTAGCTTTGTATGCCATTTTTTTACTTTAGCTGTTATTATTTAAAGTTATCTTTTATAGGCAACATTTCTTTAGTTTGTAAGGCAAAGTCCTAATTCTAAGAAGCTGGTACCTCACATTCGAGAGTCTGTCATACCTTTAAGAATTTACATGTATTAAGCAAATCTGTCTGAGGTAAGGGCAATAAAAGAGGACGAATGTATAGATGACAGATTTCACAGAGAATAAAATCTTAGAGTGAGAGTGCGGGACTAGTGTCAGATTGAATTTAGTAATGCAATTATGGTGCTTAAGTAATGATTAAACTTGCATGTTATTGCAGCATTAGTTAACTAGCAAACACATAACTCTCCTTAAAAATCCGTTAGAGACACACTGTATTGGTGCACATTATTGTTTTACGTGTCCTGAAACAGTAAATATAGATTGAACTTATTGAAAGATTTTCTGCTTTAGCAGTGAATTTCCTCGGTGCTTCAGTATCTGACTGTGATTTTACTTTGGCTTTTCTGTTGTTTCTCTCTCTCTCTCTCTTTTTTTAAAAGATTTTATTTATTAAGTTGAGAGACAGAGAGAGTGAGAAAGAGCACCAGAGGGGAGAGGGTCAGAGGTAGAAGCAGACTCCCCATGGGACTGGGAGCCCGATGTGAGACTTGATCCCGGGACTCTGGGATCATGACCCAAGCGGAAGGTAGTCACTTAACCAACTGAGCCACCCAGGGGCCCTCTGTTGTTTCTCTCTTAAGGAAGTTAGAGAGAACGGCTCCAGGATAATAGCAGTGGCAAAGCATTACTTTGCTCCTGGAGTTGAGGTACACCACTAAAGGACTAGAAGGGGGTATGGATGGCCCCAGAGTTAAAATTTAACTTAGTATAATGAAATATTGAGTGCTGAATGTGAACATATATATCACCCCTCTCAGTTTAGAGACAAAGAACTTGAAGCCCAGAGATGTTGTTAGACCTGGGAAAGGTGACAACTACTTGGAAAGAAATGGTGCTCAAAGTCAGATGCCCTGGTCCTGGGGCCATTGTGTTTTCCGTTAGCTGGTACAGCGATGGGAGACTGAGACCCAGAACCTGCCCTCCAAAATTCTAGTGTGGGAGATGGCAAGGGCAAAAGTAACTAGAGAACGTGGTAGAAAGTTACTGCGCTCATAAAAGATGGTCAGATAAAGTTCTGTGAAATCTAATTCCTCAGTCACTTAAAAATATACGTCAGTTCAGAAAAATATACTTCAGGGGACCCCTGGGTGGCTCAGTCGTTAAGTGTCTGCCTTCAGCTCAGGTCATGATCCCAGGGCCCTGGGATTGAGCCCTGCATTGGGCTCCCTGTTCTGCCTTGCTTCTCCTTCTCCTACTCCCCCTGCTTGTATTCCCTCTCCCGCTGTGTCTCTCTGTCAAATAAATAAATCTTAAAAAAAATCTGTGTGTGTGTGTATGTGTGTGTGAATATATATATATACATACCTATATATATTTCAATTCTTTCCTATGAATACATAAAGAAAAGGAAAGAAGTCAGAAACCTTGCTTCTAAACTCTTTTAGAGAAAGAGATCCTTAAACTTACTGGTTTTTATTTTGAAAAGTTATGCTCCTAAAAGGATAAAAATGTAGACAGTGGTGCTTGGTTTAGAGCTTTTCAAAATTTATTTAACCCAACATAAAGTATTTATATACAGGCACACCTCATTTTATTGTACTTTGCTTTTATCTCACTTTACAGATAGAGTGTTTTATAAATTGAAGGTTTGGGGCAGCCCTGCTTCAAGCAGGTCTGTTGGCACTATTTTTCCAAGAGCATTTCCCCACTGTGTGTTTCTGTGTCATGTTTTGGTAATTCTTGCAATTATTTCAGGTTTTTTTCATGATTATTGTATTTGTTGCGGTCATTTGTGATCAGTGGTCTTTGATGTTACTATTCTGATTATTTTGGAGTGTCATGAACCACGTCCATATAAGATGGTGAACTTACTTGATAAGTATTGTGTGTATTTCCTTTTTTTTCTTTAGATTTTATTTATTTGACAGAGAAACAGTGAGAGAAGGAACCCAAGCAGGGGGAGTGGGAGAGGGAGAAGTGGGGTTCCCACGGAGCAGAGGGCCCAATCGGGACTCGATCCCAGGATCCCAGGATCATGACCTGAGCCGGTCAGACGCTTAATGGCCGCACCATCCTGGCACCCCTGTTCTGTGTGTTCTGACTGCTCCACTGACCACATGTTCCCTAGTCTCCCTCTCTTGGAGGCTCCTTATTCCGAGACATTACAGTATTAAATCAGTTTAAGTCATTGTAAGGTTAAACTAATAACCCTACAATGGCCAGTAAGTGTTCAAATGAAAGGAGTCACGTGTCTCGCTTTAAATCACAGGTTAGATGATGAAGCTTAGTGACGAAGGCATGTCTTAAGCTGAGACAGGCTTGTTGGGGGGGGTTGGTGACTGCAATGACAACAAAAAAAATTCCAACTTCTGGAAGAACCGTTTATTCTTGCTGGTCTTGTACGTCCCCTCGAACTTGACCTTGGCCTCTCATGGGGCCTTGCATTGAAGAGCAGAGTCTCTGAAGACATCCTTGTTGAAGACCATTTTGTCCAAGGGGATATCCACAGAGTACCTCGTGGGCATGGGATGATTGTAGTTATAAACATTCACAGAAGACTTGATCTTTGACCTCTTGGCAGTTTCTTCTTGCCCGTGGCAGCGGTCACTTTGCAGGGATATCAGTCCACTCCAGCCACCTGAGCATGGCCGTAGGGACAGTCTAAGGTGCCATCATCAATGTTCTTCACGATGACTGCTTTGCGTCGGAAGTACTGTCCAGTTAGGACCAGCACCACCTTCCCAGGTTTTATGAACTTGCCCATCTTGACACCAGCCACTCAAGCCTACAGCAACAAGAAGGGAGATTTCCTGATAAAGTCCTTGAATGGTGGAATGAGGCATCTCAGGGTACAGGGACTTGTGTCACCAGAAATGATTAAGGAAAGGCTCACCAACGTCTCGACAGGATTGCTGGTTTATAGGAGAATTAAGCAGTGTGGAGGTGGTAGGATCTAGATGATCTATTAAGTTCCCCTTGGACTCTAAGATTTTATTATTGAAATTATTTGAATTGCTGCCTAAGCTTTGGAGATATAATCATAGTTTAAATATTTTATTTTCCTCATTTGATACAAGAGAAATCCTATATTTTTTTTATTTTTATAGAATGAAGCTGTCATATCCAATGTGAGAAAAAAATCTATCACTGTGGAGTAACATTCTCATTATCAGGATTATATATTACATTAGCCAACACTGCATTTCATCAGAGGTGTCTACAGAACTAACATTTTAGTCCATGCATTTCTCATGGGTAGAAGAATGGAAGCAGAACACCAGATTTAGTCTGTGTGCTGGAGATTTCCCACTATAAGAGGATATGAGTGTGTTTTAATTTCTAGTAGGGGTCAGTACAGTCATGTCCAATGTCCTTCTCATTACAGATATTTCAGGTGCTTTCTAGTCTTTATTATAGTGTAACATACATGTAGCAATACACTGGAAAAAAACAACAACAAAAAAGTACCCATGAAAAAGAAGTCTTCTCTCTCTAGTGGCAGACATTGTTAGTTTTTTAATTTTTGTCTTTATGTGTACAGATGTTTTCTATGCAAATAAAAGTAGGTACATATATCCCCTTTTAAATACAAATGAGAACAAATGATAGAAACTGCTCTTCGCGTGCTCTTTTAAAAAATGATTTAACATATGTTCAGATCTTCCCATGTCAGGACATAAATAACTACTTTATATAATTTTTAACAATTGAGATATAATTCCTATAACATAAAATTCATCTTTTTCAAATGCACAATTTAGTCTTTTTTTTTTAAATTTGTTCACAAACTTGTCCAACCATTACCACTAATTACAGAACATTTTCATCAAAAGAAACCTTGTATCCATTAGCAGACGCTTCACAACACTGCCCCCCCCATCCTTGGCAACCCCCTGCTGTCTCTGTGGATTTGCTTATTCTGAACATTCCATATAAATAGAAGCACACAATATATGGCGTATTTTGTCTAGCTTCTTTCACTTAGGACAATGATTTCAGGGTTCCCTCATGTTCTCTAACATGTATCGGTAGTTAAGTCCTTCTATGACCGAATAGCATTTTATTGGATAGATATTATAAAATTTTTGTATATGCATCCATTTATGGATAGTTGACTTGTTTCTGCTTTTTGGTTCGTATGAAGAATGCCGCTACGAATGTTCATGTGCACAAGTTTACGTGGCGTGTTGCCTTCCTATTTTTAATAACTTCATAGTAACCCATCATGTGGCTGCTCTGTAGTTTATCTAAATTTGTCTCCTACTCAGGGTATTTGGATTAGGTATAAGCACTGTAATTAAATCTCTCGCAAACTGTCTTGCATGTCCATTTCTGTGCAGCTTTGTGAGACAACATTGTAAAGCAGGGGAATTACCACATCAAATGATATGTGTAATTTTTCATTTTGATTAATATATTGCCTCATTGCCTCCTGGAGGCATCAATTGAGTCTTCCACATATCTGTTCCTTCGCAGTGTTTTCTGTTATCTTTTTAATCTCCCCCGCATTTGTAATGTTCACTTTCTTTCCTAATATTTGATGCTGACTCTTTTTGCCAGAGGTTTGGCCCTGTGACTAGGCTATCCGCCCCTGTTGCCCAATACCCCAACTCTTGATTTTCTTGATTTGTATTTTGTTTTCCATTTCATTTATTTGCGCTCTTTATTATTTCTATACGTTTTGAAATTTTATTATGTCAGGGTTTGTTCTAGCTTATTATGTTGGATGCCTAGTCTATCTATTTTTTTTTGGCCTTTCTTATTTAATGTAAGTGCTTAAGGTCATAAGCTTTCCTTTAAGCTTTGCTTTACCTGCACCTCACAAGTTTTGCTATTTTGTGTTTGTTATTTTTACATTTTAAGAATTTTCTAATTTCTTTTGTGATTTCTTCTTTGACCCTAGGTGTAATTTAGGAGTGTTTCTTGATATCTAAACTTGGATGGCTTTAGTTATCACTTAGTAATTTTTAGCATAATTTCATAGTGAATATAGAATATACTTTTAAAGGAAGATTTATTTATTTGAGAGAGAGAGACAGAGTACACTAGCGGGCAGAGGGAGAGAGAGAGAGTCTCAAGCAGACTCCTTGCTGAATGCAGAGCCTGTCTTAGGGCTCAATCTCACAACCCTGAGATCAGGACTTGAGCTAAAACTAAGAGTTGGGTGCTTAACGAACTGTGCCACCCCGAGAATATACTTTGATTTTCAGTCTTTTTGATATTTGTTGAGACTTACTTTATGGACTGGTATGTGATCCATTTTTTGAAAATATTCTGTGTATGTGCTTGTGAAAACAAGTTATTTTCTCCATTTGATGAAATAATGTTCTATGTATACTTAATAGATTAAACTCAATAATTGAATTCGACGTATGTGTAAGCTTACCAGATTATTTTTGTCTGCTTGTTTTGTCTGCATTTACTGAGATAAGTGGTTTAAAATATTCTCGGGGCGCCTGGGTGGCTCAGATGGTTAAGCATCTGCCTTTGGCTCAGGTTATGATCTCCAGGTCCTGGGATCAAGCCCCACGTCCGGCTTCTAGCTCATTGGGGAGTCTGCTTCTCTCTTTGCCTCTCCCTCTGCTTGTGCTCTCTCTTCCCCTCTGTCTCCCAAATGAGTAAATAAGATCTTAAAAAAACTCTAATCTGTGAAATTTTCAGTTTCTTAGTATTGTTCACCCATTTTTAAATATATGTTTCGAAGCTGTGTATTAATGGTATAAAAGTTTAGAATTGTTTTGCCTTTCTTGTAAATTGAAAGTTCTCTCCTGATGTGGTCAGAAGGAGAAAGAATCCTACATCCCTCTGGCATTTTCTTCTCCTTTTTCCCCCAGGAACAGCCTCCCTACACATACCTGGCTATGGGAATAACAGTAGACCACTGGAAATTCAATGCTATCTGTTGGGAAAAGCAACCATGTTATTTGTAATTCAATTTCCCCCCAATATGGCATGTAACTGTAGAAAGTCCTAGAAGAATGAAGGAAGAAATTCTGAAGGTTGGGAGAAAGGGTGTTTGGAAACCAATTGCTAAAACTTCTTAACTAATAATATTATTATTAGTTAATCCTTATATCTATTATTAGTTAATCCTTATATCTAGTAAAGATTTTTACTCACTTCTACCAGCTGTCGGTACCCATTTGTCTTCCTTACCGATAGTTTTCATGTTTGCCTATTTCTCTTCCACCTCCTATGTATTTGTCAGGGAGGTCATCTAGTTTCAAAGCTGGAAGGGACCTTAGAAGATCCTTTTTGCTGTCTTTTCTCACCCCAAGGACACTCGATAGAAAAAGAAGCTCAGCTCCTTGTAGGTGAATTATGTTTTTCAGAGTTAGACCTTTTAGCAGAGTGGAGATGAGAAACAAAGTCCCGTTCCTGGTTTCCTTGTCTTACATTTCCTACTTTTTTCCCCACTTGAAGTTCTCAGGATAGTTGAGACTGAGCAACCTGCTCAATTACTGGAATGTTCTACCTATATAAGCTGCTGTGAACAATTTCTTCTTTGGACTGTCTTGGGTACGGAGGACACTATGACCTCAGATGAAATGTGGATACTACTGAAAGATTTTCTTGTTAGAGTAAAAATCTCAACTGTCAGCTCTGTTCAGTTTCGCCACTCTTTTTTTTTAAAAGATGTTATTTATTTATTTGACAGAGATCACAAGTAGGCAGAGAGCCAGGCAGAGAGGGAGGGGGAAGCAGGTCCCTGCTGAGCAGAGAGCCCGATGTGGGGCTCGATCCCAGGACCCTGGAATCATGACCTGAGCCGAAGGCAGAGGCTTTAACCCACTGAGCTACCCAGGTGCCCCCAGTTTCTCCACTCTTGGAGACTGGGAACAAACTGTTTTCTAGAGGGTCCAGAACCTCTTCACATGCATATTTCTGAGTCTGACCTGGCAGCAGATGTTCCTACATATTTCCGAGTGCAGTAAGCTTGTTGGCTTCATCCCGTTGTGGCGGTTCCACTGCATGGGTTTTAATGGTCGGCTTTTTCTTGAGTTACACAACTGCCAGCACCTACCCCATGAATGTTCTCACTCCTCGGGATTATGCCACTGGTTGGTAGTACAATCTTGTGGGGCCAGATGGACTTCTCTTTGTGGTGAGTTCCCTATGTCCTTCAGGCTGGTTATGGAATTGATGACAGTGACGAACATCTTCCACTGGTGATTTTATAAGAATTTCTCAAGTTGTAAACATCACCAGCTCTTTACCCATAAGTATATGTGTTTGAAGGCTGGACTCTAGTAAATCCATTTATATATTTTTAATTTTACTGCCCCCCCGCTCATGACATAGAAGTTGGTGAAGGTGTCTGTGGGTTTGTGTAGTTGGTTCCATTTCTTTGCTTTTTTCCTCCTGCCCCACCATATACACGTTTACTTTTCTTGGTCTGAGCTTCCCTTTACTTTCTAGAGGGTCGCTGCGTGTGTTGAGAGTTGCCAATGGAAGGCACTACAACGGTGAACAGTATGACAGAAGATAATACCTTGAGAACTACTGTCTATGCTCTTTGGATTGGAGGATTGTTTCCATGGTCTGTGTTAACCTTAGAAATAACACTGTCACATGTGTTACCAACAAAAATGGGTTCATTCAAGGATAACAGAGAATTACAATTTGGGATGAGCAAGCTGAAGCAAAACTATAGGCAAGTCTAGAGAACAAAGGAGAAGAATGCTCTTTTACAGAAGGAAGGAAAGGGTTGGGGGCAGGGGCTGTTAGAAACAAAAAGTCTATTGGAGTAAATGGTGTGTTCAAGGTGTAGTGGCTTTTCATTGACTGAGCTGAGACAATCTCTCACTGACTCTGCTGTGGTGGTGGTGGTGGTGGTGGGGAACCTCTCTTCTTCATTTTGGGGTAGTAAAGTAGCTAAAGTAGTATCAGCTTATAAGGCAGATCTCTTCCTTTGGGTCTGCAATTGACCACCATGCGTAGGGCACGAGAGCCCCCCCCTTCTGGCCTCCTGCTCCTTTCTAAATGAGGTTGCCTTTTATTAAGTTTCACATCTATGAGGCTTTTAGTTTGAGTATCTCCAATCCTTGCTCCTCTCCCAAGCTCAAAACACTATAGTTCATCTTCCTGTGTCCTTAGAGCTTTTCGTTAGTGATGAGGACGGATTTCAGTCTGGACAATCTGTAGAAGTTAACTAGGTATTCTGGGGGAGGGAGGGGCTTTCCAGGGTTGAGTGAACCCTCTAAGGGAGGTAAAACACGAACCAGAGCCAGGCACTCTGTGTGCTGGCAGTGGAGAGGGATGAGAATTAGCAAGTGACCAGGTCCTACCTAAAAGGTTTATATGTAACTCCAAAGAGATTAGTTTTTATACTGAGGAACTATTGTGATATTTGTCAGCAGAGAGGTGACCTCAGAGTCGCCTTTTAGCCATATTAGGCTGTAGCTTGTAGAGGTAACCGAAGGAGGGCAAGTCCTGAGATTAATCAGGAGATGAGTTAGAAGACTGATAGAGTAATTCAAGCTAAAATGAACTAAGATCTCATAGAAAGGAGAGAGAGGAAGAAGGATGGGTTTGAAAGACAGTAGAAGGCTTTGCAGCTTGAATGGATGAAGGATTGAGAATGTGGGAAGGAATAAAGGGCAAAGCCCCAGGTTTCTGGGTTGCACTGACTTGGTCAAGGACCTGACATTCCCAGAGGCATAGTAAACGACAGGAGTGGGGGAGGCAAAAAGCCAGTCACGTAAGCAGGGTGATGAGTTCAGTCAGAACTCAACTAAAATGAAGATGCTCCCGTTCCACCTCTGTGATCTAGGAGGCAGTTGGCTGTGTGGTTCTGGATCTCAGAAGAGGTCTTGGCTTAAAATCAAAGAATTTTATGTTACATGTTTTTGACCACAATGACAAATAATTTTAAAATGCATAAATGTTGCAAAATTTTTAGTTTAGAAATTACCAGCAAACGGGTTGTAGTTGAAGCCAGGGAGTGCATGAGATTCTTGGCTCTTAGGTGGGCTCATAAAGTGAGAAGGACAGAAGTAAGTGAACCACCAGCATTGTAGATAGAACTGGGCAGAGAAGAAGAGATCTAAAATTGTGCTGTCAGGAAAATCAGGAAACCAAACCTGTGTGGATTTAGAACATGGTGGAAGAGATGTTTAATATTTAATCTAAAAAGTAGTCTTCCATGCCACACTCCAGCGATGCCAGGTCAGGAAGGAACGAACGTGGTCAGTGGATTTAGCTACTACGGCCTGTTAGTGACTTTGGTGGGTAAGAGCAGTTGCCTGTAATACATTCGTTTGCAATTATGTTTTTACCCAGGCTTCTCCACTGGAGACATCTCTATGTAGTCCACAGTACCTGACACATAGTAAGCACTCAATAAATAGTTGTTGCATTAATAAATTGGAATGTGATCGTCCTTACAATCAAGAGAAATCCTGATTGAGATCTGGGTCTGCTCTGCTGAAAGTTTGGTGTTTGGCGGGTAGAGTAATAGTCTATTAGACTCTGCTTCTGTGTCACATGATATTTGTGGATAAACTCTTGAAAATTCTTAGTTAAAATAGCTAAGACAGTTTCTCACTTTGTTTTTCTTTGCGCATCAGGGGATTTTAGCATTCAAGATGATTGATACTTCTGCCTTATTTTGCAAGTTTTTCTCTTTTGTTTCTTCCTCCTTGATGTGTTGAAACCTCACTTTCTGTTGAGAAGGCTTGTACCTTATTTAAAAAGAGCAGCATAGGAAGGGAACGTTGGGTTGTGTTGTAGGAGTCAGGTTATTTTGAAATGAACTCTGACTCTAAAAGGTACTTCAGCGTAAGAAACTAGCATCAATTGCAATATAAATCATTCACAATTTAGGTTTATCTGTGAGTTTAAAAGAGCCTTTGAACATTTCATAATTGGATAATTTGTTTGTATTACATGGCCTTAGTCATTTGGGCTTCTGGAATATTATCATTTGTTAGAACCTAGTAGGAGTTTGTATAGCTTCCCTTAAATAAAACTGTTTCTTTTTTTAAAGGAAATGGCTCCCTCTGTAGTAGTAGCACTGGGGAGAAGGACTGGGAGGAAGGAGGTGTGGAGTAGTATGTAGGGAAAAGGGGGTGTTAAGATGAATTTTCTATGTCAATTTGGCTATTCGCCTACACATTCTACATGTTTCTTTGGAGGTATTTTTAGATGAGTTGAACATTTAAATCAGTATACTTTACTGCGTAAAGCAGGTTACCCTCCATAGAGTGAGTGGGACTTATCCGATTATTTGAAGGACTTAATAGAAAAAGACGGATCCACCCCAAAGAAAGAATTCTGTCAACCACCTGACTACCTTTGGACTCAAGCTTCAACATCAGCTTGCCAGCCTCCACAGTGGTGTGAACCAGTTCCTTAAAATCTGTCATCCCCCCTCCCCCATGCATGTGTGTGTGTGCGTGTATGTGCGCACGTGCACGCGTGCGTGTGTGTTTTATATTTAAATATATAGGGGTGCCTGGCTGGCTCTGTTTGTTGGTGGAGCATGTGACTCTTGATCTTGGAGTTGTGAGCTCAAGCCACAGATTGGGTATAGACCTTACTTATAAAATTATATATATATATATATATATATATATAAAATATATATTTTTATATTTAATATTTCGTGTGTGTGTGTGTCTGTGTCTGTGTATACTCTTACTGCTCCTTTTTCTCTGGAGAACCCTCACTAGTGCAAGGGAAATCACAGTTTTGCTTCATTATTTTAAATACTTTTGCTTTCCATGTCTATCTCTGTGTCTCCTCTTGGTTTGGTTGCTTTCTGGAAAAGCGAGACACACTTGATCACAGGTGCAGGTCAGTGAACATGCTGGGACTTCCTGGGCATCGAGTAAGGTACGCAGCTCACTCTTCGCTGGCTCCCAGCTGAACGAGCTAGGTCTCTGCTCTTGAGGAGTTTAAGACCAGAAGTGAGCAAACATCTGGGGGATAAGGCCGCTTGGGATGGGTTCTGTAAGAGAAAGCTGCACAGCGTGCAGTAGAAATCAGAAGGGACTGCTGACTTCTGAGGGGCTGCTTGGGGAAGCTTGGGGCTGGTCCTTAAGGACGATGGGGTCTACTTACTTCCTTGGGGTGGAGAATAGGGTCGCACAGGCGCATCCCAGAAAGAGGTAATAGGATGACCGAAGGCCCAGGACTCAGGAAGTAGGCGGCACACTGGGGATAGGGAAAAAAATGTGACTCTTATTTTACAGGAATACTCTCTACCGAGATATTTTCAGCATGAAATGGACCCTAGGAAAGAGACAGCTTGCCGTTTCCTCCCAGCAGCTGTGGGCAGGAACAAATGCAAATGTGCAAATGCTTGTATACACATGTGCTCGGTTTCTTTCGTTGGGGTTGCTCCTGTTAGAGACACCGTGGCCGTTCCTCTAATCTGGTCTCTTCTGCTATCAGGGACTGACTGAACTTTCCCTCCGGGCTCAGCATCCCTCAGGGGGTGGAAGGCAAATGAAGCTTGAGGGTTGGCAGTCTCTGCTTCACAGCTGTGCTCAGAGCTTGTCTCACGTTGGCCGGGCTTGCTGCTCCCTGGGAACGTGGCTGGGGGGGTGGGGGAGCTTTGTAAGGTATTTTGGTTGTTGTTAGTGAGGCATCTTTGCTCTGAGATGTTTTGTAATAACTCCAATGAGGTGGAGTGTATGAAAGCACTTTGTAAACTGCAAAGCTCTGAACAGATGCAGTCATTATCATAAGTCTTTTCTTTCTCTCTACAGACAGTGGATGTTATGTTAGTGTCATATTTAAGTTTTTGAGCAGAGGCCTTAACTCTTAACTTTCTGTAATCAAGTATTGGTATGACGGCTTTTTTTAAAAAAAAGGTTTATTTATTTATTTGAAAGAGTGTGTGTACGCGTGCGCACAGGGCGCACGAGCAATGGGAGGGGGAGAGGAAGAGGGAGAGAGAGAATCCTCGGGCAGACTGTCCGTGGATCTCAGAGCTGGATGCAGGCTTGATCCCAGGACCCTGAGATCATGACCTGAGCTGCAATGAAGAGTCTGACGCTTAACCCACCCAGGTATCCCGTAACTTTCTTTTTTTTTTTAAAGTTACTTTCATTTTCCTGATGGGCCGTTTTGGAACCCCATTCAAAGGATTTAATTAGGAGAGTCCGCAGTCCTGAAGCACGTTTTTTTTTTTTAAAAGATTTTATTTATTTATTTGACGGATAGAGATCACAAGTAGGTAGAGAAGCAGGCAGAGAGAGAGGAGGAAGCAGGCTCCCCACTGAGCAGAGAGCCCGATGCAGGACTCGATCCCAGGACCCTGAGATCATGACCCGAGCTGAAGGCAGAGGCTTTAACCCACTGAGCCACCCAGGGGCCCCCTGTAGTTCTTATTTCATAATCCCTAAATATGGGCCCACTTGGGTGGACTAATGGACTTGGGTAATCTAAGTCACATAGATTTAAGATTTAGACACTTTTGATTAAGTTTATTGAGGTATAATTTACGTGTAGAAAAAAATTCTCCCCCTTTAGTGTACAGTTCTGAGTTTTGACAGACGTATAATTGTCACATGACCACCACCACCATGATGAAGATTCAGGACAGTTCTGTGACCACCCAGATTCACCTGCTATGTTGTCAGCGTGTCATCTCACCCTGGCCTCCAGCAAGCACTGATCTGTTCTCTGTCCCTAAACTTTTGCCTTTCCCAGTTAGTCATATAAATGGAATCATACAGTATTTAGTCTTGTGAATCTGGCTCCTTTCCTTTACTTAGCTAACATCTTCAAGATTCGTTCAAATTGTTGCATGGATCAGTAGTCTGTTCCTTTTTACTGCTGAGTGTTATCTTTTGGTGTGAATGTACCACTGTTTATCCATTCACCACTTGGAGGACACTTGGACTGTTTTCAGATTGGGTTGATATCAATAAAGCTGCCATAAACATTCTTTTACAGATTTTTGTGTGAACCTAAGTTTTCTTTTCTTAGGGTAAATATCTTTGGGTAGCCTTCATGGATCATATGACCAATGTATGTTTTAACTTTATAAAAAGATGACTGACTGTTTTTACCAGCAGTGTATGAGAATTTCATTTGCTCAGAATCCTTGCCAGCCCCTTGGTATTGTATTTTTAAAAATGTTTAGCCATTCTGTAGGTAGTAAGATAACTAATTGTATTTTCTTAATAAATGAATTTTTTAATTTAAAAATTTTTTTAAGATTTTGTTCATTTCATTTGACAGAGAGAGCACAAGCAAGGGGAGCAGCAGGCAGAGGGAGAGGGAGAGGCAGACTCCCCACCAAGCAGGGAGCCGCATGTGGAACTCAATCCCAGGACCCTGAGATCATGACCTGAACTGAAGGCAAATGCCCAACTGACTGAGCCACCCAGACATGCCTAATGAATGAATTTTGTATGTAAATTATACCCTGGTTGGTGATCATTTTTTGAAAAGTACCAGCAACAAAGTAGGAAAAAGCATTAGTAACTTATAAAAATGGCTAAGGATGAATATCTAAGGTAGAAAAGGAAGTTATAAAATTAAAAAGAAAATCACAAACAATAGGTATATGATAGAAATGGTAAATTCACAGAAAAAGATGTGTGACTAGCCAGTAAGTGTAATACGGGCTCACTAAGTATCAGGAAATTCAGTGGGGCTTTTCTTTTTTTTTTTGAAAGGAAATTCAATTCCTTATTCTTCCTGGGAGTCTCTATGGGCTTTGAAACAAGTCGACAGTGTCCATAAAAACAATACATATACCCTTCAGGGGCGCCTGGGTGGCTCAGTGGGTTAAGCCTCTGCCTTCGGCTCAGGTCATGATCCCAGGGTGCTGGGATCGGGGCTTTCTGCTCAGCGGGGAGCCTGCTTCCTCCTCTCTCTCTGCCTGCCTCTCTGCCTCCTGGTGATCTCTCTCTCTGTCCAATAAAGAAAATCTTAAAAAAAATACATATACCCTTCATTCCATTGACTCTGCTTTGAGGACTGAATTAAATAAAGAGTGTCACGTGTGTGCAAAGATGTAGGACAGTGTTAACCTTAAAAATAAAACTGTTTTTTTACCAGTAAAAATGGGTCTGTTTAGGAAGAATAGCAGAGGATTGCAATTCAGGACATGTAAACATGGCAAAACCTTAGGCAGGTCCAGAGAACAGAGGAGAGGAGCACTCTTACAGAGGGGAGGAGGTAGTTGAGTAGTTGTTTATAAACAAAGTGTTCATGAGCGCAAAATGGGTGATCAAAGTATAGTGGCTTCTCACTTGATCAGTCATGACAATCTCTCATTGGCTGGGTTCTTTTTTTTTTTTTTTAAAGATTTTATTTATTTATTTTGAGAGAGAAGTGAGAGAGAACATGAGAGGTGAGAAGGTCAGAGGGAGAAGCAGACTCCCCTTGGAGCTGGGAGCCCGATGTGGGACTCGATCTCGGGACTCCAGGACCGTGACCTGAGCCGAAGGCAGTTGCTCAACCAACTGAGCCACCCAGGCGCCCCATTGGCTGGGTCCTTGCTAGGGGAGGAGGAAACCTTTATTCCTCCTGCTGGGATAGTAAGGTAGTATTCACTTGGGACTTAGAAGGTATGTCTCTTCCTGCTGGGGTCTACAACTGAGGAGTGGTAACACATGAGACCTTATCCCTTTTGGCCTCCCGACTTGAGTTTAATGAGGTTTCCCTTTATTAATTTTCACAATAAGAATGTTTATATAATATTACTTGCACGAGGAATTGTTGAAAGTTCTCTAAATATGTACTAAAGGAGAGAATGGATAAAGAATTACTTAACTGTGTTAATTTGCATGTACCTAATAACTAATGATTTCAAGCACCTTTTCATGGGTTTCTTGCCTACTCCTATGTTTTGGTTAAGTATCAGTTTGGAACTTTTGCTCATTAAAATTAGGTTGTGTTTAGTGTCGAATTGTAATTGTTGTTCTTTATTTTATTACTATTTGTAATTCCCGTCCTTCCCCCCTTGTAATTGTTCCTGAAAGACCATGGCGGCAAATTCTTTATCAGATATGTGGTTTGCAAATAACTTTTCCCTAGTTTGTGGCTTGTCTTTTCATTCTATTGATAGTATCTTTCTCAGAACAAGAGATTCTAATGTTGAAAAGGCCACTTTTTTCAGGTTTTTAAAAAAGATTTATTTATTTATTCATTTTAGCCCCTGATGAGGTTTTTTTTTAACATTTATTATGCTTTTCATGCATAACTATAAGATACCTGCCTATCCTAAGATCCTGAAGATTTTCTTTTGTCTTTTCTTCCAAAAGTTTTATAGCTTTACATTTTATATTAGTTTGTGATCCATTTTGAGTTAAAGTTTTATTTCCTCGGAATAATTTAATTTGTTTTAACTCAGAGAACAAATATAGTATGGAAGTGTAATTGTAGGACTCATTGTCTCTGGTTGGTATTTTGGAAACATGGCTTTATCAGTGACTTTCAAGCTCCTTGACCAGCAGTAGGGAATATCATGACCTAGTTATTCAAAAATATATGTACCTGAAACAAAGGTTTTATGAAAGAAAACTTACCGTGATACCAGTATTTATTCTTACTACGTTTTTCCTGCACTTCTGTGTCATTACAAATGCATGTCCTGACCTATTAAAGAGATTTCATATCCCATTAATGGGTCCAGATCAGTGAAAAACATCAGCTTAACTCTTAGAACTTACAACCCTTACCACCTCCACTCATAAACGTAACTTGTTTTTACCATTTTCTTTCTGGTAAGTAATAATCCTACTCAGTTTTTCTCTAAACACAATTTTTGTCACAATTGAAAATACAAAGAATTTACTATAAACGTGGTGATTTTTCTCTGTTATTTTAGTTGTGATAAAATCTTAGTATCTGTTAAAATGGCGATGCTCAGCCCCTGGGGAGCTATAAAATTTTGATGTTTGTGTTTCACTGTCTATCCCTATCTTAGTCAAGGTTTTTGTTTTTTGTTTTTTTTCCTTCTGAGTAACAGAAGTTACCAGTGGGTTAAGGAGCGGTTTTTAGGGTGGAGTCCAGGGCAGTGAAATGGCAAATCTCAGTAACATTGCAGCTGTTGTGGCATTTGTGTTTTGGGCTACACTGGCTTCATTTTTTTAAAAGATTTTATTTATTTTAGAGAGAGAGAGAGAGAGAGAGAGAGAGAGCATGAGTGGGGGGAGGGGCAGAGGGAGAAGCAGGCTACCTGCTGAGCTAGGAGTCCGAGGTGTGACTCAATCCCAGGACTCCGAGATCATGACCTGAGCCAAAGGCAGATGCTTAAGTGACTGAGCATCCGGCTCCCCTCCACTGGTTTCATTTCGCTTCTTTCTGTGTGATTCCTCCATCCCTTTCTCTCTGAAGACTGCCTTTCTCTGATTCTCTTTGCACATGGCAGCCCGAAGACCCTGAGTTTACTTCAAACCAGCCTAGA
This sequence comes from Neogale vison, assembly GCF_020171115.1. Classification (NCBI taxonomy): domain Eukaryota; kingdom Metazoa; phylum Chordata; class Mammalia; order Carnivora; family Mustelidae; genus Neogale; species Neogale vison. The sequence continues at coordinate 31,273,713 of NC_058105.1, forward strand.
ATTACTCGGCTGCAATGCCCAGAAAAGACCATGTAATTAGTTTTGGGCAGGTTTCACTCCTGGTCCAGTTTGCCCAGGTGGGGTGGGACCAGAAAATACAAACCTAGTCTCCTGCTGTGCATACAAGATATGCAGTTCTCAGAGACTGAGAAGAGTCTCCCGCAAGTTCAGTAAAGCTGATTGGCATACATTTATCTTTTAGTATGTATGTGTGTATTTATTTTAAAGATTTTATTTATTTATTTGACACAGCGAGAGAGGGAACACAAGCAGGGGGAGTGGGGTGGGGGAGAAGCAGGCTTCCTACTGAGCAAGGGGCCCTATGCAGGGCTCTATCCCAGGACCCCGGAATCATGACCTGAACCGAAGGCAGACGCTTAACGACTGAGCCCCCCCAGGTGCCCCTTTTAATATGTATTTAAATTAATTTGGTTTTCAGAATGCAGAAGTTCAGAAAAAGTTTGTAGGGATTAAAAAAAAAAACAAAACTAAAGTAAGTTAGGGATTGCAAAACCAGAAAATTCACAGCGTCATCCAAGAATGACTTTTTATTTCCTTCATTTTTTATGTATTTCTTTCATTTTTATGTAATTGAATTTATATAATACGTAGAAATTAAGTTGAATGTATTGAGTACAGATTGCTCTTAATTTTTTTGTAAATTTTTTTAGAGAGAACGTGTGAGTGGGGTTGCGGGGGAGAACATCCTAAGCAGGCTCCAGCGTGGAGCCCAGTTCTGGGCTTGATCTCACAACCCTGAGTTCATGGCCTGATCTGTAACCAAGAGTCACATGTTCCACCAACTGAGCCACCCAGGTACCCCTGGGGTACTCATTATTTTAAAAGATGGCGGTCATTAACATATAAAATATCTGTGGGTTCAACAATTGACGGAGTTGGAGCTTAAGGAAAATCGAAATCGAAAATATCAAACATGTATTACAGATTGAAATTGCAATAAGTTTTTTCTCATGGCTTGCACGAAGGCACTTTATTCGAAGCGTTTTCATTTTGATATATTAAAATTCAAAGTCATCTCCAAGTTGGGAGAGGGAGATAGGGGACTAACATTTATTACAATTCTGCTTAGTCAGGCACTTAACATTGTATTATTCTAGTCAGTCCTTAAAACCACCCTTTGAAAAGTAGGCTTTATCATCCCATGGCCAATGACGAAATTAAATCCTAGGAGAAAGAGGAAATTTGTGACCAGGCTACGATTTAAGCTCAGGTCTTCGTGACCTGAAAGTCTCTTTTCTTTCCACTTTACCATTTAGGTGTAAGAAAGGATTATTGGCAAAACCATTCCAAAGGAGGCTGTAAGTAGGACTATACAGAAACTACCTATTTCATTTTCTTTTTTTTTTTAAGATTTTATTTATTTATTAGAGAGAGACACAGTGAGAGAGGGAACACAAGCAAGGGGAGTGGGTGAGGGAGAATCAGGCTTCCTGCAGGGCAGGGAGCCTGATGTGGCCTAGCTCATTTTCTTGTCTGAGTACTTAAGACTCAGTCTCAGAGTTAAACATGTGGCAACCATTTCTCCAATATCTGGGGCAAAAAGAAAGTCCTATCAGTTATCTAATTAATGTCAGTCACTTAAGCACCTGGATTTTTCAGAGATGACCAAAGGAATAAGTCAATTTTTAAAAATAGCAGTAGCTTCCTCAGTTTGGAAAAAAATTGTCTTTTAACCTTATATTCTAAAGATTAATGCATGCTAAATTGGGAATTGGAGGCGAAGAGGGAAAGCTGACCTTTCTTTTCTCGTCTGAATAAACAGGAAGAGGACAGCAAAGACTGGCTAAACAGTATAAAGCGGTATTTCCAGTTTTCCTTTTTTTAATGTGAAAAGTCAAAAGAAATATATGCTTCAGAAATATTTGTTGAAGACAAATATTTATAACAAAAATGTTTTATGGCGTAGCTAGGTTGAACAAATTTAAATTGGTTGTTATTGATGATATTGAAAAGGCAAAGCTATCCTTCAAATATTCATGATTTTTACCTGTGTGTTAATGAGAGTTTACCTTTGAATTTATCAACCTAAATGGTTTTGTCAAGTAAAATGAAAATGAATCACCATTTGGTTTCTTGTAATTTCAGGCTCAGACTGAAAAACTTTCAAACCATGGCAAGGGCGTAATTCCTAAAATAATGAATTTTTGTCTTTTGGGTGGTGAACAATATTCATGAAAGTTCTAGCAAAACATAAGAATGTGCTCTCTTTGCAGGTAATCTAATCAGATGTGGTCTCCCTGGTTTTTCACTTAAGATTAATTTGATACGAATTAAATCTAGCTTAATGCTTCATTTATTAAGAATTTGCAGTGACCTTTTTTTAAAAAAAGAGAGGGGTGGGGGACATAGATGAGCTCTGATATTCCAGAATTTATATTGCTGCTATCCTTCAGGACATGAAGAGTAGGAATGAAGGTTGTCTAGTTCTTTAATTGTCTGGCCGTTCTTTAGGAACTATCTTTTCTAGTTAAGGGACAAACTAATATAGCATGACGTGCTTCAAACATCAAACATCAGAGTCCAGACCAAAATGTTTTCAGCATTTCTGTTCTAAAAGTACCTAATTAAAAGTAACCATGAGTTACTGGCTCAGACATTGGCCCAGGGTTAGGGAAAATGAAGCACACTTAAGAGTCAATGGGTTGAACCAAATGTCCTCTTCTCTTCAGCACCCCTAATGTTTTTCTCATTGGTATGCCTAGAGCAGGCAATGGAAACTTCTTAATGACAGAATTTTATTCTTCTCAAGCTAAACCCTCTTGGCCTCTTCACCTTACATTCTCTCTGACTTCTTGCCCCCCTTTTCTTACTCGCTGAAGTTCAGCACATATACAGGTCGGTCAATTTACAACTAAACTTCTGCCTTGTGGTGAGCATGTTATGTGGGTCATAGACTTCTTTTTTTTTTTAAGATTTTATTTTTTTTTAAGATTTTATTAATTTGACAGACAGGGTGAGAGGGAACACAAGCGAGGTGTGAGAGGGAGAAGCAGGCTCCTTTCTGAGCGGGGAGCCTGATGCGGGGCTCGATCCCAGGACCCTGGGATCATGACCTGAGCTGAAGGCAGATGCCCAACAACTGAGCCACACAGGTGCCCCTCACAGACTTTATTTAAGGAATTAATCTGTCAGCAAAGTCAGCTTCTTGCCACCCTTTCAGGATTGAAATTTTAACTAGTCTGTCTTAAGACATCCTCTGTCTTAGACACCTAGTTCCCCCTGATGCTCTGGTTGCTGCTGGGTTAGAGCTGGGACCATTGCCAGGGGTCAGTTTTGCATATCCACACTTAATTGTTGGCTTTCTGATAAACTACTTCTCTGCTCTTTCTTTGACTTTTTTGCTTCCAGTTTCTGTTTTTTAGTTATGTTTGCTAAGTTATCCCAGTATCAGTGATAAAGAACATTTACCTTTATGTGTTCTTATCCATCTTGGACCCCCAAACTCCCCCTGCTTATTTTAGAGAAGCGGGAGGGGAGGAGCAGAGGGAGAGAGAGAGAATCTGAAGCAGGTTCCTTGCCCAGCATGGAGCCCAGTGTGGGGTTCGATCTCACAACCCTGAGATCATGACCTGAGCTGAAACCAAGAGTCGCACACTTAACCAGCCACCCAGGTGCCCCACATCCTGCTTTTAAATAAAAAATTTTAATACTTTCTTAACCAGAAATAATGTTCATAAATAATATAACCTGCCTTTCTATATAATGCCATGATTGTAACATAAAGGGCAAGTGTATGTAATGTCTAATAACACAGCATGTGTTCCAGGAGGTGACTGTGAAGGCACAGTTGTACCAGAAGGTGGAATGAAGTAATGGATGTTTGTACCTACTTCTATAGAGTGGGTTTGCGTTTGTGAGAGGTGAGACGATAATTCTGTATAAGAAGCCAGGAAAATAAAAAAATCAGTGATGCACATGAACCACAAAATAAAAATGTTAGGACAACCGAACAGACTTGTTTGTGTATGATAAGAGAAAGAAGGAATTAGCTGAAGTAGAGAAAGCATGCCGGGACAATGATAGGCTGTCAAAATGGGGAAAATGAGGAAGTACGATCATTCTCAGACCTGGGCCATATTTATAAGTCTAGTGACAAAATAGCTCCCTTTGTTGTGATATGGGACAGGGGACAGAGGGGAATCCCAGAAAGTGTGTTCTGTATTTTCAAATACTACTGCCTATCAAGGCATATTTTAGGATCTCAGCACTTCAAAAAATCTTGAAGACTGTTTCCTTCTTTAGGTGGTGAGGAATAGAGGATGGTTTAAGAAGAGAAATGGTAAAATAAGAAGATACACAGAAGTTAAGCAGTATATGTCTGTGCACAGAGAAGATGGGAAAACACCAGGCAGCTCCTGGGTGCTTCCCATATGGTCTCTCAGAGCTGAGGTTTTTAGTCTTAGATATTTTTTTTTCTTTTAGCAATTTCTTTTTTTTCTTCAAAGTTCTTATTTATTTGAGAGAAATCAAAAAGCTAGAGAGAGCGAAAGAGGGAGAGCATGAGTGGGGTGAAAGGCAGAGGGAGAAGCAGACTCCCTGCTGAACAGGGAGCCTGATGCGGGGCTCGATCCCTGGTCTCTGGGATCAGCACCTGAACTGAAGACAGACGCTTAATCAACGGAGCCACCCAAGTGCCCCAAAATTTTTTAGAAATTACATATAGCATGGGCACCTGGGTGGCTCTGTCAGTTAAGCATCCTACTCTTGATCTCAATCAGGTCTTGATCTCAGGGTCGTGAGTTCAGGTTCTATGTTGGGCTCCATGCAGGGTGTGGAGCCCAATTTTTAAAAATGCATACATATGTCCATATATATGTATGTAGCATAGTAATAATCTGAAATACTAAAAATAGCTTTTGAGAGCCATGTGGTTTATGTGTCTAATGACATTTTGTTTGAAATTTATTAAAAAGAAAGCCATAATCTCTGACATTGTTGCAAAAGTTTCATTGTTTTTGCAGTAATGCCACTATTGCCCCAAAACCCTTTTTAATAATGGGCTGTTGAGAAATGCTTTACTGTAGAGAGCATAGAGAGAGTACATCATATAATTTTGACATAATGTCTTTGATTCAAACTTCTATCTCCATAAAGACTTTGCCCTGGGGCACCTGGGTGGCTCAGTGGGTTAAAGCCTCTGCCTTCAGCTCAGGTCATGATCTCAGGGTCCAGGGCTCGAGTCCCGCATCGGGCTCTCTGCTCAGTGGGAGCCTGCTTCTCCCTCTCTTTCTGCCTGTCTCTCTGCCTACTTGTGATCTCTCTCTGTCAAATAAAGAAATAAAATCTTTAAAAAAGATCTTTAGGGGCGCCTGGGTGGCTCAGTGGTTTAGGCCTCTGCCTTCAGCTCGGGTCATGATCTCAGGGTCCTGGGATTGAGCCCTGCATTGGGCTCTCTGCTCAGCAGGGAGCCTGCTTCCCCCCCCCTCTGCCTACTTGTGATCTCTCTCTGTCTATCAAATAAATAAAAAAAAATCTTTAAAAAAATCTTTATTTTTTATTTTTTTTCAATTTATTTATTTTCAGAAAAACAGTATTCATTATTTTTTTAAAAAAAGACTTTGCCCTAAATTATTAGGCTTTTCTCTTATTATTTTAAAAAAACATTTATTTATTTATTTGAGAGAGAGAGAGAGGTGGGGGGGAGTGAGCAGGGGGAAGGGCAGAGGGAAAGAATCTCAAGCAGACTCCTCACTGAGTGTGGAGCCTACCACTGGGCTTGATCCCATGACCCTAAGATCACAACCTCAGCCGAAATCAAGAGCCAGACATGTAACTGACTGAGCCAGCCAGGCGCCCCCTCTTAGCTTCTTATAAAAGCTACCTAGTGTTAGTATACACAAGTGTGCTCCTCATACCATGTGTGTTGGATTTAGTCTGCTAGAACATTCCTCTCTTTTGGGATATGGGGCAATTCTTCGCTTCGTGGGACTGCTCCAAGCATTCCTTGACTCTGGTCTCTGCCCACTGAATGTTAGTAGTGTCCCCAAATAATTAGGAGTTGTGAAAGCACATCAACGCATTTCCAAAATCTTGATGTGGGTCACCTCCATACTGGTCCACAAGGGCCACAGTGTATTTGAGGGGTGGTCGTTTGTGTGTTCAGGGTTAGAATCCTGACTCATCCACTTAGTCATAGTGACCTTGGGCATGCTAACCTTCTGAAGTCTCTCTCTCTCTCTCTCTTTTTCAAAGATTTTATTTATTCATTTGAGACAGAGAGAGAGCATGAGCAGGGGGAGAAGTGGAGGGAGAGGGAGAAACAGATTCCCCACTGAGCCAGGAAGGCCCATGTGGGGCTCGATCCCAGGACTAGGAGATCATGACCTGAGCCGAAGGCAGACGCTTAAAGCCACGCAGGTGTCCCAAAGCTCCATTATTTTGTGAACAAAATGAGGCTCATCATACCTTCGTCACTGGGTTGTTTTGAGGATTAGGTGAAATGACTCCTGTAACGAGCCAGGCACATAGAAGACTTCTATAAATATTAGTTCCCTTTTCATCTGCCTCCCCATTTAGATCGGTTTTGCATTTTCTAAAAGGATGCGATGGTGTGCTTGGGAGACGAGCTTTTCTTGTGGGAATTGCAGGCTGCCTGACTGCCGGATGGGGGAGTGGTTTGGGAGCAGTTGTAACCCTGTACTCAGTCATGTGCTTAGGATGCTTTGTAGTTTACTAACACACAGCAGCTACACGCGATGCACAAGGATTAACCCTAATTGTGCCTCAGGAGATATTATTGTAGCCTTTGTTTTGCTTGTCTAACTTCATTTAAGACACAGGAGACCTGTCTTCTGGGAATTCCATCAGCCGAAGTCCTCCTCCTGCATTCCGTAGCACCATAGCTCACATACCTCTATTCATAATGCGGATCTGCTCTATTTTGATGCTCTGTTTTCCCCATGCAATTGAGTTCTCTGAAAGCGACGGCTCTTCCTTTCCACCTTCATATGCTTGCTGCCCTGCACAGTGCCTGGCTCTTTGTAGGCATGCTATAAAATCTGTATCACTCATGGTTTTCGAGTGATGTGAAGCACAAGGTACTTTTATTTTGTATTTATTTATTTTTTGCCCCAGGTACCTTTAATGTCCACTTGACATTGGGAATTCTGTGTTCAGGGTTACATGACTCATAGGTAGAGCTAGCATCTGGGCTCCGGTCGGCTGTCTGAGGCATCTGAGCTCTTAACCATGATGCTGGAATGTGTTTCCCCCTGAGAACGGAAGGGTTGCCATCTGGGATATGGTTGGGCAAGGTTAGCCAGAGAGAATGTGGAGCGTCTCCTGGGGGACACCATCAGGAGCCTGAAGCGCATCTTACCCGGAGGCAAGCTGGTGTGTGTGCGTGTGAATGTGTGTTTCCCGAGGCTTATTTAAAAAGGAAGTCCTATTTTATTGTACCCACTTTTTTCCTGTGTGATATCAACTATTAGTAATGAAGGTTCACCCAATGATTTTATCTCTGAAATGCATTTTGGTCATTATCAATGTCTTTATATAGTGATGACGAGTGAATTTCTCTCACTGTGAGCCCCCTCCGTCTCTTAGTGTGCCGGTGTCATTACCCCCGACTACTTCTCACCTTACGAGATTTACTTTCATGGCAGAATTAAGGCTGTTGATATACCTGTAGGCAACTCGCTGTATTTTGAGTGAAAATAAGGTGAGGAAAGGTGGAAAGTAGACACCACTCATATTTTTCAATTCCTTGGGCAATGGGCCGCTGTAGAATTTTTCTTCTTAGGGAACAGTTTTTACCCCCTTATCACCAACATGGTTTCATTTTAAATACTTTGGTTACATATTTTCTTGCTGACTCGTGTTCATCTTGACAGCAATTGCTGTACAGTGTTTTAGAGATGCCCTCAGGATTTGTTGAGACTTGCAGAAATATTTGCTTCTTATCTTCCTTGAACTGGTATTTATGATTTTCCTCTTTCTATTGCCATCGGATGTCATGTGGTCGCATTGTCAGTGTGTCTTCCTGTAGCTGCCTCCTGGCCTCCTTCTGATTTGTTGCAGGCGCAAAACCAGTTTGCCCAGCTTCTCGAGAACTGGACTCTAAAGGACCGAGGGGCATGTCAGTCCCAAAGTGAATATTCATCTGTGCCTGAGCTTTGAGACGTCTGTTTTGTCTCTAAGGCCTCTTATGATTTATGTACTTCTCTGCTGCAGTTTGAAGAAAGTTCTCACAAAATGGGTTCATTCCAGGCATTATCTTTAAAATGTTAGGCATTTTCATTTTATGGGTTTAAAAGAATTGTTTGGCTTAATAGTCAAGTAACTTTCCAGCAGATTGTTTCAGTGACGTTTTGTAATCGGATATGTTGGAAAGTAAAATGCTTTCTGCTTTACCGAAAGAAGTGGTACTGTCATTTAGTCTGTTGAAAAAGGGGGAAGAAAGTCAACAAATACTTTCAGTGCTAGTTTTGTGACCTGCATTTATTTAGGTACTTTGCAGGTGAGTGACTGAATTCTAATTCTTTTAAGCTTCTTTCTTTCTTTATTTTTTTGAGAAAGAGAGAGGACAGGGAGAAGCAGAGGAAGGGAGACAAGCAAACTTTGTGCTGAGCGTAGAGCCCAATGTGGGTTTCAATCTCATGACCCTGAGATCGTGACCTGAGCCCAAATCAAGAGTTGGATACTCAACCTACTGAGCCACCCAGGAGCCCCCTGAGTTATAATTCTTGATCCAGAAGACATTCCAGGCTTAGATCCCTGGTTTCATCACTTCTGGTTAATTTGACATTGGACAGATCTCAAGGTCCTCCTTGGTAAATTTCAGATAATGATGTCTACCTTCAAGGAGAGTGAGAATTACTGAAAATATACATACTGATTGCTTAGGAGAGTGCTTGGCAAGTAGTTAATTTTTCATTGGATACCTACTAATGTATGTTTAATCCTGTACCATGATGTATATCTAGCAACTGTTGATAAGTAATTATAAATTGAAAATGTATCTTCTAGAATACTTTAAAGCATACATGCCCTCTTTTTTTGCATTCCCCTAGAAAAGGAGTTTTTGCTGCTTGTTCTTCTCCCTCTGCTTCTCCCTTGACTTTGTGCTCTCTCTCTCAAATAAATAAATAATCTTAAAAAAAAAAAGAATGAGTCACTCAGTCACTCACCTGCAAAGTACCTAAATAAATGCAGGTCACAAAACTACCACTGAAAGTATTTGTTGACTTTTCTCCCCCTTTCCAACAGACTAAATGACAGCACCGTTTCTTTAAGTAAAGCAGAAAGGGCTTTACTTTCCAACATACCAATTGCAAAATGTCACTGAAACAATCTGCTGAAAAATCTCCTGTTTACAGTGTTCAAAGCAGCTTTAACTTATTGCTGCTATCACTGCTCTCCTTGTAGTTTATTAGCTGAATGAATGAACAGCGTGGGAAATAAATAGGATAAATGCTATCAACTGTTTTAGAGATAAGACTAATGAGGCTTAGAAAGGTAACTGGCCCAAAGTCACATGGCTGGAAGCAGAGGGAGAACTGAAACCCAGGTCTTTGGTTTCATCACCCTGGAAGCAGTGAGTGTAGAATCACTTATTTGAGGTGTCTTCCACAGAAATGAACCTAGCAAAGTCAGCATTGAACAAGTATTTGTGTACAGTGGAAGGGGTTGTAATGGATCCTATGGACCAAGTAAAAATTAAAAGGTAGTAAAAAAAAGGAAGGGTAATATCAGCCCTTACTTTGCCTGGTTTTCCTTATCTCCTGATTGACCACTGTGCATTTTTTTCTAAGGGTGATTTTGAACGTTGCTGGAATTTGATGGGAGTACAGCTTTTCCTGACAGTCATCAGTTGGGTTCATGGCACCGCCATCCATCAGTCACCCAAGATGCAAAAACGTTAGTGATATTTTTAAATTCCTTCCATCCATCCAGTTAGTGACATTTGCTTACTCCTCTCCAACCTCCTTGCCGCCATGTTGTTTCCAGATCTATCTGCCGCTCCTTTAGACTCTTGGGACGACTGCAGAGTGTTCTTGCCGTCACTCGCTGCACCTCCCCATTGGTCTTCCACACTCTGGCAGGTGCTCCCCAGTTCCTCTAGCTTGATTTTGACCTGCTTCTCACTGGTGACCACATTTGTACACTTACTTCTATTATGGTACATTTATCCTGAGGTAGAAATCACATGGAAAAGGTGAGAGGAGTACTTGATACTTTCCCTTTATTTACCAGTTTCCAAAATAACGAGCTGGCTTTTTAGCAACTTCCAAAGACGATCTAGGATCATTTTTGGCATCCTTATGAACTCCTGCATTTAAACATATATGACGTGCTTCAATCCTTGTAGTTATTACCCTTAGGGATGCTGAAATGGTCCCACATTTGGCCAATGGAGGCTTATTTGCGTTGGTTTCAGAGTCCTTTTTGCATGGCCCTAATTGTCTTTTATGATTTCCTTGCTTTTCAGTGTAAGCTTTTCCAGTCTCCTCTTCTACATTTTCTGCTCTAGACCCCATAACCAGCCATTTAAAAAATGGAGTTCTTATTCCTTTTTTTGGGGGGGAGGGATGTTATTTCGGTATTACTATATATTTGGTAGAAGCATTATTATTACTAGGATAGTCATTGTGTTGAAGCCTTTTTCTGGCAAACAGTTATAATTTTTCTTTAAGATAAGCTATGTCACGTGTTCTTTTGATGGTGCTAATCCAAATTTAAGGCTACACGATTTTTACTTAACCTCATTGATATCACATCTCTCTCCCCTTTCAACAAATCAAAAAATTCAGCGACCCCTGTGTAATTGTTTTGTTTATCCCAATATGTGTACTCAGAATAACAATGTCAACAGTACCATGAACAACATGATTATTAGAAGCAATTTGCAATTTATGTGTGTGTGTGTGTGTGTGTGTGTGGACATTGGCACATGGGCCTTCTTACATGCTTGTGCTCATGGGCAGGTGTTTTTGTCCTTAAGGTGTATCCCACCAGAAATATATATTTAAATCGTGTTTTAAAGTCACTCCATATAGATATAAGATTTTATTTATTTATTTTGAGAGAAAGAGGGCATGCAAGCAAGGGAAGGAACAGAGGCAGCAGGACAGAGAGAATCTCCAGCAGACTCTACACTGAGTGCAGAGCCCAATGTGGGGCTCAATCCCAGGACCCCGAGATCATGACCTAACCCCAAATCAAGAGTCAGATACTTAACTGACTGAGCCACCCAGGCACCCCTCAACCAGTCCCCTCTTGAGGGCTATTTGGACGGTTTCTGCTTTTGCAATTAGTACTACAATGAAGAGCCTTGTGAGGATACTAAGAAGACCTTAAGTTAGATATCTTAAGAAAATTTCTACCTTAGGGGTGCCTGGGTGGCTCAGTGGGTTAAGCATCTGCCTTTGGCTCAGGTCATGATCTCAGGGTCCTATGGTGGAGTCACGCATCAGGCTATCTGCTTAGTGGGCAGCCTGCTTCCCCCCCTCTCTCTGCCTGCCTTTCTTCCTGCTTATGATCTCTATCTCTCTCTCTGTCAAATAAGTAAATAAATAAATAAATAAGGCTTTTAAAAAAGAAAAGAATAGAAAATTTCTACCTTAAATGAAACTTATGGACATCCTGTGTAGTCTGGTAATAGAAATGTGGAATACCGGGTAGTGAGTTAATGCTGGTATGATTGGGCTTTTCGTGGTAATACAGGTTATTATGTCAGCAGTTGATATGTTCAAGGTTTGTATTCAATTCCCTCATTAGTGGCCATAGCTTGCATTTCTCTGATTTAATGAGATGCCATGGAGATTCTGAAACCTACGACTGATGTGATCTTATTAAAAACAGCATATTTACACAGTCTTTGTTATATTTTCCCCTTCTCATATACATTGTGAGTAGAAAATATTTAAAAATACCTTTTATTCTTCTTTCAACCTTTTTTCCCCCATCTCATGATTTCTAACCACTTTGGTAAAAGCTTTTTGAAGCAAACTGGTTTTTGTCCTTGATAAAGCAGACAGGGGATGAAATGCAAGTGCCTCTGAACTCTTGCCCAGGCTGGTGATGGGAAGTTGGGCCTCTGTGTAGGACCACAGGTTTCCCAGCTGGACTGCTGGCCATCTTCCTGTAGTGTAGAGAAAAGGAGCCTTTCAAATATGAGTCCTGAACTTTGCAGGGGGAAGGAAGTTCTAAATGTAAGCCTTGGTGTTCTGGACACTTGCAACTGAACTTTTTCTTTCCCTTTTAAATACTAACCCAAACCAAAGCCTTAAGTCTGCCTTTTCCTGTTAATATAAATTTCAGGAAAGAAGAGAGAAATATTTGGATTGAAAATATTAGAAAAAAGTTTTTTTTTTGTGTTTGTGTGTATTTTTCTTAAGTAAATATGTAAGTCATTAAATTTTTGTTTCCTAGTCTGTTGGGGTTGATGAAATAGCAGTTGGAAATGCTAAGTAATAAAAAATACTTAGTAAAATGAATCTTGTGTTTTTGGATGATCTTCCTTTCCGTACTCTTACTTCAGAATTCATGAAGCTGCATCTCATAGGGCAGACTCCCAGATTCTCAGCCACTCGCTGGTCACTTTTAGTATCCATGGTTTGCCCTATGAGCAATTTTTTTAGAGTCCAGTTGTCAGATTTAGCAAATAAAAATATAGGATGCCCCATTTGATTTGAATTTTATATGAACAACGACTGATTTGTTTTAGTATAAGGAAGTTCTGGGCGATATTGGAGGCATCTTTATACTAAAAATATATTTACTGGGGCATCTGGGTGGCTCCGTCGGTTAAGCGCCTGCCTTTGGCTCAGGTCATGATTCTAGGGTCCTGGGATCCAGTCCTGCTTTTCCCTCTTCCTCTGCCCCTCCCCCACCCACTCGTGTTCCCTCTCTCAAATAAATAAATAAAATCTTTTAAAAAATGTATTTACTGTTTATCTGAAGTTTTGAATCAGTGTCCTTCATTTCGCCTGGCAACCCTCCTCTAAGCCAAGTACATTAGAAGTCCTATTTAACAAGTCATAACAAGCCTTCAAGTCATATTAATGGAAGCCATGACACACTGAATTCTCTTGACTAGGGGTCTCTTCTGTAGTTGTCCTTCTAGTATCAGTTGTACTGCCAATGGCGTCATGGATCAGCGGTTTGACACCAAACCCCTTTAAAAAAAAAAAAAAGACTTAACTTATTTATTTGAGGGAGAGGGAGAAGCAGACTCCCTGCTGAGCAAGGAGCCCAACACGGGGCTCGATCCCAGGAACCTGGGATCACGATCTCAGCCGAAGGCAGACGCTTAACCAACTGAGCCACCCAGACGCCTCAATACCTAACCTCTCTATGCCTTTCGTACCAGTTACTGTGCTTACATCATTTATGTATTACATTCACCCTCCGGATGTGAGTGTGAACAGAGTTGTTTCTCAGAAAACAAAGTTGACTGTGTTGGAATGACCACTGAAAATTCAAGGATGTATTTAAGTGCTGAATTTCAAAGGAGCTGCCACTGGGTGTGGGTGAGACCTCGACTTTACCTGCTCAGCCATCCTGGAGCCTGAGACAATAGGACAGGTCAGTAACACTGATGCTGTCTTTATTGAAAATACTGATCTTTTGGTCATCATGGGTTTTCTGCGTTAACTTTGATGTTTGGAAAAGCAGGTTTATTGAGAGTTCATTCACATACCATAGGATTCATCCATTTAAAATGTGCTACTCCATAATTTTTAGTATATCCACAGATACGTGCAACTCTTACCACAATCCATGTTTGTAAGTTTTTATCACCAGAGAAATACCACCCCTGCCCTTCCGATGTCACCCTCTGCCCCTAGTTCCTCCAGCACCAAGCACTACTAATCTACTTCCTGGCTATAAATTTCCCTATTGTGGACGTTTGTTACAAATGGAGTCATACTATATGTTAACCTTTTTTGATTGGCTTCTTTTTTCTTTAATATTTATTTGTTTGTTTGTTTGTTTGTTTAGGGACTGTGGAGGGGGTGGGGCAGAGGGAGAGAGAAAATCTCCCCGCTGAGCACAGAGCCCAACGTGGGGCTTGATCCCACAACCCAGAGATCATGACCTGAGCCAAAATCAAGAGTCAGATACTTCACCGACTGTGCCACCCAAGTGTTTGTTCCATAGTGGCTGACTGATGACCCATCCTGTGGACACAATGTGTTTTCTTTATTCATTCACCCACTGATGAACATTGGGGTTCTTTCCAGTTTGGGGCTATTGTGGATAGTGCTGTTGTGAACATGCGTGTGTAAGTTTTTGTTTGATCCCCTGTTTTCAGATCTTTTGAGTATGTTTCTAGGAGTTGATGTACAAGTCATACCGTAATTCTACGTTCAGTGCATTGAGGAACTGCCAAGTTCTTTGATGGTGGCTGCGCCATACTCTCTTCTCACCTGTAATGCACAAGGATTCCAGTTTCTCCATGCCCTTGCCAACATTTGTTACTGTCGGTTTTGTTTGGTTTTTCATCATAGCCATCCTAATGAGTGTGAAGTAGTATTTCGATATGGATTTGATTTGCATTTTGCTAATGATAGTGATGCTGAGCATCTTTTCATGTGTTTGTTAGTCACTTGTTTATCTTCTTTAGAACATATCTATTCAGGTTCTCTGTTCATTTTTTAACTGGCTCTTTTGTTGTTAAGTTGGAATACTGGGCATTAATTCCTCATCAGCTATGTGATTGGCAAATATTTTCTCCCATTCTGGTGGTTGTCTTTTCAGTTTTCTTTTTTCATTTTCTTTTCACACTTTGAAAACATTTATTCATTTATTTTATTTCTGAAATGGGGCTGAGCGTGGTGCTCAGGCCTCCCAGGCAGGCTGCAGGGGGCTGACTGGGAGCAGAGGCCCCCCTCCTTCTTCCTTCCAGGCCTGGGAGCTTTGTCCATGCCTGCCCTTTGGAGAGTCGCTCAGGATGCATCTTTTCACCCACCCCATCTCCAGGTTCTCTCTTTTCTTTGGGCAGCAAGCCTGAGGCTTCAAAACTTCCCTTTTCCACAGCTCTTCTTTTGTGTGACTGCTCAGAGGAGAAGAGAACATCTCCGCCACAGTTGCCTCCTTCTGGCTGCCTACTCTTCTTTATTTATTTATTTATTTATTTATTTTTAAGATCTTTTTTTTCCCCCAAGTTATTTCTATACCCAGTGTGGGGCTCAAACCTACAACCCCAAGATCGAGAATTTCTTGCTCTACCTACTGAGCCAGTCAGGTGCCCCCTACTTTTCTTGATAATGTCCTTTGGTACACAAAACTTTATAATTCTTTTTCCGCTGGTTTTGTTTTTAGTTTTTTCTTTATTCATTTTTTTAAAAAAAATTTAATTGAAACATAGTTGACATACAATATTATTAGTTTCAGGTGTATGATACAGTGCTTGATAATTATAAAATATTTATTTATTTATTTAACAGAGAGAGAGAGATCACAAGTAGGCAGAGAGGCAGGCAGAGAAAGAGAGTGAAGCAGGCTCCCCACCCCCCCCCCGAGCAGAGAGCCCAATGTGGGGCTCGATCCCAGGACCCTGAGACCATGACCCGAGCAGAAGGCAGAGGCTTAACCCACTAAGCCACCCAGGTGCCCCTATATACGTTAATACATACACCATAAGTTTGTTTACCGTCTGTCACCATACGAAGTAATTACAGTAGTACTCGTGATATTCTCTATGCTGTTCTTTTTATTCCTGTGACTTATTTAATTTTATAACTGGAACTTTGTACCTCTTAATCTCCTTTATCTATTTCACTCACCACCACCCACGCTTCTCCCCTCTGGAAGCCACCAGTTCTCTGTATTTATAAGTATCTTTCAATTTCTTTTGTGTTTGTTTTGTTTTTTAGATTTTGTTGTAAGTGAAATTATATGGTATTTGTCTTTCTCTCACTTACTTCACTTAGCACAATATGCTCTGGGTCTATCCATGTTGTGAATGGCAAGATTTCATTCTTTTTTATGGTTAATATTCCATTGTGTATATATAGCACATCTTTTCTCTCTCTCTCTATCTTTTTTTTTAAAAGATTTTGTTTATTTATTTGAGAGAGAGAGAGCAAGCAAGAGAGCACAAGCGGGGGAGGGGAGAGGCAAAGGGAGAGGGAGAAGCAGGCTTTCCACTGAGCAAGGAGCCTGATGTGGGGCTTAATCCCAGGACCCTGGGAACATGCCCTGAGCCAAAGGCAGACGCCTAACTAACTGAGCCACCCAGGCGTCCCATACGACATTTTATCCATTCATCTGTTGAAGGACAGGTCACTTCCATGTCTTGGCTATTGTAAATATTGTAAGTGAACAAAGGAGTGCATATATCTGTTTGAATTAGTGTTTTTGTTTTCTTTGGGTAAATACCCATTGGTGGAGTTAATGGGCCATGTGGTATTTCTATTTTCCATTTTTTGAGGAACTTCCATGCTGTGTCCTGTAGTGGCTCTAACCATTTACATTCCCACTGACAGTACACAGGAGTTCCCCCTCTTCTCCACATCCTTGTCAACACTTGTGACTTCTTATCTTTTCTATTATAGCCATTCTGGTACAAGGGGATACTTCATTGTGGTTTTGATTTGCATTTCCTTGATGGTTAGCGATATTGAGCATCCTTGCTCATGTCTCTTGGCCATCTGTAATGTCTCCTTTGGAAAAATATCTCTAGGCCATCTGCTCATTTTTAATTGGGTTGTTTGTTGTTGAGTTGTTGTTATTATGTTGAGATGTGTTCACTCTAATCTATCTTGAGATATGTTCCTGAATGGATGTTGAATTTTGTTTAGCGTTTTTTCTGCATCTTTTGAGATGATCATATGATTTTTATCTTTCATTTTAATATGGGTATAACTTTGACTTGTGGATATTGAACCATCCTTGCATCCCTGAGATAAATCCCACTTGATCATGATGAATAATCTTTTTAGTGTATTGTTAAATTCAGTTTGCTAATATTTTGCTGAGGATTTTTACATCTGTGTTCACCACAAATATAGATCTGTAATTTTTCTTCTAGTGTCTTTGTCTGGTTTTGGTAGAGCAATTGTGACCTTATGAACTGAACTTAGAAGCATTCCTTCCTCTATCTTTTCGAATAGTTTAAGAATAGGTATTAACTCCTTTTTTTAATGTAGGCACCACACCCAACATGGAGCCCAATTCAGGATTTGAACTCAAAACCCTGAAATCAAGACCTGAATTGAAATCAAGAGTCAGTCGCTTAACTGACTGAACCTCCAGGAATGTTAAAATGTTACTAGTAATTGGTCTGTTCAGATATTCTCTTTCTTCCTGATTTAGTCTTGGAAGATGTATATTTGTAGAACTTTATCCATTTCTTCTAAGTTGTCCAATTTGTTGGTGTATAATTTTTCTTAGTAGTTTCTTACAGTCCTTAGTATTTTTGTGGTGTTGGTTATCACTTCTCTTTCATTTAGGAGTTTATTTGAGTCCTCTTTTTTTCCCCCCTGAATCTGGCTAAACATTATCAATTTCGTTTGTCTTTTTAAAGAAACAACTCAATTGCTTCTCAGCCTTTTGGCTAAGATCAAGTGTAAAGAAACAGTTCATAGTTTCTTTGATTTTTTTTTTGGTCTGTATTTCATCTGTTTCCAAACTTATCTTTATTATTTCCCTCTTCTCAGTTTGGGTTCCCCTCCCTTCTTTTTCTAGTTTCTTTAGGTGTAAGTTAGATTGTTTGTTTGAAAATTTTCTTGTTTCTTGAGGTAGGTCTGTATCACTATAAACTTGCCTCTTAGAACTGCTTTTGGTGTATCCCAAAGATTTTGAACTACTGTGTTTTCATTTCATTTTTTTATTTCATTTTTTTATTTCCTCTGATTTCTTTTTGGGCCTGTCTGTTGTTTAGTAGCATGTTGTTTAACCTCTACAAGGTTGTTCATGCTCCTGTGGTCAGAAAAGGTGCTTGATATGATTTTAATCTTTTAAAATTCATTGAGACTTGTTTTGTGGCCTAATATGTGATCTGTCTTGGAGAATGTTCCATGCACACTTGAAAAGAATATGTATTCTGCTGTTTTTGGATGGAATAGTCTGTATATATCGCTAAGTCCATCTAGTCTAATGGGTCATCCAAAGCTACTCTTTCTAGGGGCACATGGGTGGCTCCATTGGTCAAGCATTCAACTCTTGATTTTAGCTCAGGTCATGATCTCAGGGTCGAGAGATCAAGCCCTGTGTCAGGTTCCTTGCTGCGTGTGGGGCCTGCTTAAGATTCTCTCTCCATCTCACTCTTCCCCTCTACCCCAAATTGGCATACTCTGTCTCTAAAATGAAAAAAAAAAGTTACTCCTTCCTTATTTTCTGTTTGATCTATCCATTGATGTAAGTGGGGATTAAAGTCCCCTACTGTTATATTATTACTGTAAATTTCTTTCTTTATGTCTATTAGTATTTGCCTCATATATTGGGTGCTCCTATGTTAGGTGTATAGATACCTAAAATTGTTATATCCTCTGTTGGATTGATTCCTTTAAAATTATGTAGTGCCCGGGGCGCCTGGGTGGCTCAGTGGATTAAGCCGCTGCCTTCGGCTCGGGTCATGATCCCAGGGTCCTGGGATCGAGCCCCACATCGGGCTCTCTGCTCTGTGGGAAGCCTGCTTCCTCCTCTCTCTCTGCCTGCCTCTCGCCAACTTCTGATCTCTGTCTGTCAAATAAGTAAATAAAATAAATCTTTAAAAAAATTATGTGATGCCCTTCTTTGTCTCTTTTTACAGTCATTGTTTTAACATCTGTTTTGTTTGAAATAAGTATGGGTACTCTAGCTTTTTTTTCCTCACTTCCATTTGCATAGAATATATTTTGTTTTCCCTTTACTTTCAATCTGTATGTGTTTATAGGTCTGAAGTGAATCCACTTGTAGGCAGCATATAGATGTGACTATTTTATCTTGCCCCTTTTAAGATTTTTTCTTTATTTTTAATTTTTGACATTTTAATTATTACATGCCTGGACCCTCTTGGGTTCACCTTGTTTGGGTTTCTCTGTACTTGCTGGATGTGAATATCTGTTTCCTTCTCCAGGTTAACAAAATTTCCAGGTGTTACTTCTTCAATGAATCTTTCTGCTCTGTTCTGTCCTGTCCTTCTGAAGCCTTAAAATGTGGATGTTAACATTCTAGATGTTGTTCCAGAGATCTCTTAACTTCATTTTTTAAATACTTTTTCCTTTTTAGTGTTTAACTTAGGTAATAGTCCTGTGTTTTCATCCATTCAGTCACCTGTCTTTTGATTATAGCCTTTATTCCATTTACACTTAAAGTAATTATTGATAGGTATGTACTTATTGCCATTTTGTTGAGTTTTTTGGTAGTTTTTGTAGTTCTCTGTTTCCTCTTCTCTTGCTGTCTTACCTTGTGATTTGATGACTTTCTTTGGTGTTTGTGCTTAGATTTCTTTCTCTATTTTTATCTCTTATAGGTTGTGTTTTGTGGTTACCATGAGGTTCATGTATAACATCCCTGTAATATAGCAGTCTATATTAAGTTGATGGTCACTTAAATTTGAACACATTCTAAAAGCACTACATTTATATTCCTCCCTTTACATTTTATGTATATAATGTCACGTTTTACATCTTTTCACTTCATATATCCCTTAACTAATTATTTGGATGTAACTGATTTTATTTGTTTCATCTTTTAAACTTCATACTAGTTTATAAGTGATTTCCCTACTAACTTTACTATATGTTTGCTTTTACCAGTGAAATTTATCCCTTTTGTATTTTTCTTAGTTCTAGTTATAGCCTTGATTTATTGCTCTAGAAGCACCTTCAACATTTCTTATAATGTCAGTTTAGTGGTGACAAATTCCTTTAACTTTTATCTTTCTGGGAAACTCTATCTCTCCTTCAGTTCTGAATATTAACTATGCCAAGTAGTCTTGGTCATCCATTTTGGCATTTTGAATATATTATGCCACTCTCTTCTGGCCTCTATGATGAAGAATTGGTTGATAATCTTTTGGGGTTTCTGTTTATTTTACGCCATATCATGTCATGTCACAGAGAGAGAGCACAAGCAGGGGAAGTGGCAGGCAGAGGGAGAGAGAGAAGCAGGCTCCCCACTGAGCAGGGAACCTGATGTGGGGCTCGATCCCAGGACCCCAGGATCATGACCTAAGCCGAAGGCAGAGGCTTAACCCACTGAGCCACCCAGGTGCCTCTGGGCTTTCTCTTTAAGGAACTATTTTATCTTGCCGCTTTTAAGATTATTTCTTTATTTTTATTTTTTTAAAATATTTTATTTATTTGACAGAGAAATCACAAGTAGGCAGAGAGAGGAGGAAGCAGGCTCCCTGCTGAGGCGAGAGCCTGACTCGGGGCTCGATCCCAGGACCCTGAGATCAGACCCGAGCCGAAGGCAGCGACTTAACCCACTGAGCCACCCAGGTGCCTCTGGGCTTTCTCTTTAAGTGACTATTTTATCTTGCCCCTTTTAAGATTTTTTCTTTATTTTTAATTTTTGACATTTTAATTATTACATGCCTGGACCCTCTTGGGTTCACCTTGTTTGGGTTTCTCTGTACTTGCTGGATGTGAATATCTGTTTCCTTCTCCAGGTTAACAAAATTTCCAGGTGTTACTTCTTCAATGAATCTTTCTGCTCTGTTCTGTCCTGTCCTTCTGAAGCCTTAAAATGTGGATGTTAACATTCTAGATGTTGTTCCAGAGATCTCTTAACTTCATTTTTTAAATACTTTTTCCTTTTTAGTGTTTAACTTAGGTAATTTCCACTACCCTGTCTTCTAGATTGTTGATCCCTTCTTCTGCTTCCTATAATCTGCTGTTGATTTCATCTAGTGTATTTTTCACTTCATTAATTGTATTCTTCAGCATTGATTGGTTCTTTTTTATATTTTCTCTTTGTTGACATTCTCTCTGAGTTCATCCATTCTTCTCCCAAGCCCAGTGAGCATCTTTGGGACCATTATTTTGAGCAATTTATCAGGTAGATTGTTTATCTCCATTTTGTTTAGTTCTTTATCCGAGGTTTTGTCTTGATCTTCCTTTGGAACATACTCCCCTCTGCTTTTGTCTAACTCTTGGTGTCTGTTTCTGTGTATTAGGTAGGTCAGTTTGTTGCCTGCTCTTGAAAGTAATGGCCTTATGTAGAAGGTGTCCTGTGGGGCCCAGGAGTGCCATCTACCATGGTCACTTGAGCCAGACACTGTAGGGGTGTCCCATTTGGGATTCATACACCCTCCTGTTTTTTAAATTCTTTTTCATGCTGTTATTATTGGAATTGCTTTCTTAATTCCATTTTCATTTTGTTTATTGCAAATGTACAGTTGATTTTGGTATATTGCCTGCCTTGCTGAACTCATTTATTAATTCTAATAATCTTTCACTTGATTCTTTAGGGTTTTCTTTATGCAAGTTCAAGTCATTTGTTAATAGAGATAGTCTTAGTACCTACCTCCCTTCTAATATAGATGCCAGTTATTTCTTTTCCTTGACTAATTAATTGCCCTGGCTACTACTTCCAGCCCATTGTTGAATAGAAGTGGTAAGAGCACAAGGATATCTATCCTTGGCTTGTTCCTCATATGAGAGAGAAAACACCCAATCTTTTATTATTAAGTATAATGGTAGTTGTGCATTGCTTTTTAAAAATTGCATTAAATTAGCATTTATTTTAATACTGAGTTTTGGGTACCCTCTTAAAATTTTGAGTCTGCTGTGTAACTGCATTCACTCCATCTTGCCCCTGCCATGTTTAAAGATTTGGGGGAGAGGTGTACCCAGCTGGCTTAGTTGATAGAGCATATGACTCTTGATCTTGGGGTCATGAGTTTGAGCCCCATGTGTGGTGTAGAGGTTACTTAAAATTAAAAAAAAATTTTAAAGAAAAAAGTTTTGGGAGAAATTGTAAAACCTATTAAGGATTCTGAATTCATATTGTTATACAAGTGCATTTATAGTCTCTGTTTTAAGGAAAACAAATCAATAAATCACAGTTCATACATTTATTGTGATGGTGCGCTTAATTTATGAAAGAAGATGCCAAGATTCAATTAGTAGGCCAGTGCACAGAGGAAAAAGCCTTGGCTGTAGATCAAATGATAAGGCAAATCACAAATGACTCCTACTTTCGCTTTTTTTTTTTTAAGATTTTATTTATTTATCAGAGAGAGAGAGGGAACACGAGCGAGCACAGGCAGACAGAGTGGCAGGCAGAGGCAGAGGGAGAAGCAGGCTCCCTGCCGAGCAAGGAGCCCGATGTGGGACTCGATCCCAGGACGCTGGGATCATGACCTGAGCCAAAGGCAGCTGCTTAACCAACTAAACCACCCAGGCGTCCCTACTTTCGCTTTTTTGATTCACCAGTGAACTATGGGCCTAACTAAATCTCATAATACAACTTTCACTGTGTATATGTAAGATCGTATGAATGATAGAGGTACCTGCATGTCCCTTGCTGCCTTCTTTCATTTTGTTAAATTTGCTAAACTTACCTGGTGTGGACCCAGGAAAACTCTTCTCTGTCCAGACTTGGATCCTTTAAATCCCTTGCACAGTAAAAGTTGAGTGACCTAATTAGTAAAGTGGAGACTTATGTTGGAAAACTCTAAGTCTGAAAGAGTTGGCTTTCTTTGGAATTCTGAGTAGTGAATTGCCACTTAACAATTCTTACCATATTTGAAAGTTACTTACTAAAAAGAGGTAAAACTCTAGTGAATGGACTACACTAACTGTGATGAGACCAGGGTTTTTTTTGTTTTTCATTTAGTTGATTCATGTTGATTATGACCGAATGGGATGTCAAATAGTATTGTATCTTTTTTTTTTTTAAAAAAGATTTTATTTATTTATTTGACAGAGATCACAAGTAGGCAGAGAAGCAGGCAGAGAGAAAGAGAGAGAGAGAGGAGGAAGCAGGCTCCCTATCAAGCAGAGAGCCCGATGCAGGACTCGATCCCAGGACCCTGAGGTCATGACCTGAGCCAGAGGCAGAGGCTTAACCCACTGAGCCACCCAGGCACCCAGTATTGTATCTTTTTAAAAGGAAATTCTTTGTATTTTTAATTTAATGTTGACGAAGAGGATAAACCTTTAAGAAGGCAGATTACTATTAAATACCCAATTTTTTTCTGAGACTGTGATTTGTAAATTACTGTGGATCTTAATTAAAGAGGGTTCTTAACTCAATATAAATAACTGATCATATGGGTAGAGCTCAATATATTCTTCTTGGTCAGAATAACAAGTATATATAGTATTTTATATAAAATATATAAATGTATGTTATATACAAACAAGTAGACTAACAAGTCTCATCTGTGTGAATTTTTCAAAAATTTCTCATAAAAATTTTGTTCAAAATATAGTCAGAAGATTCTATTCAAATTAGCCTAAGTTACTGAGGAACGATTAATACTTTTTAAAAAAATGCCATACTTTGTATATACTAATATAGTACATACTTTGTATATACTAATACTTTTTAAAGAAATGCCATAATTTGTCACTGTGAAGGAAATACTTTTATTTCTTTTACTACTGTTTAGATGTTGCTTAGCATTTAAAGCATGGACTTTAGATTTCTGCTATGGATTGATTTGAAGACCAGAATCCATCAGCTTAACGATCTCTTTTACAAAGACAATAAAATGATTCAATCTTTACTTTTATAATACTAGAAAAATATAATGTAATAAAAACCCTGCATTGCATCTAGATTTTTCAGCAGTCACTTGGAACTTGATTATTCCATTATATTGGAGATACAAGCATTTCTGTTTTCAGATCGCTTGTGAATCTCATTTTGCTTGGATAAACAGCTTTCTGGTAAGATGATTACTGTAATATAAAACCACTTAAGAATTTTACCCTTTGGAACATTGAGGACAAATTGAATTATAGCCGGCTCACATGGAGATGGGGAAAAACAACCACCTTCACCTGCTTGCTTAAATGCCGCCCAAACCGGAAGCTTTCATAGATGATACCCACTTAGTTTCCCTTCCCCAGTAAAATGCACAGTAATTGTTTACCTTTCCTGAATTTTGATCTAGATTTCATTTTTAGGTTTCTTGTAAGCTGCCTTTTTCTCTTTCACTGTCTTTCTCTTGTTTGGAAGTTTTAGTGGGAGATCAGGATTTTCCATGGTGAATAAAGACCTGAGAGGTGTCTTAATATCTTTTGAAAGTGAAAATGTGAGGAAGAGCAGGATGTTGTGTGACGAATGTATCTTTAATATTAAAGATATTTCTCTCAGTTTTACCCACATACACACACACACAAATCCATGCGATTGAAGTCAAACGTCTTTCCTTACGCTTACTCTTTTTTGTATTAATATATATAATGTATTATTTGTTTCAGGGGTACAGGTCTGTGAATCGTCAGTCTTACACACCTCACAGCACTCACCATAGCATATGCCCTCCCCCATGTCCATCCCTCTGCCACCTCACCCCTCCCACCTCCCTCCCCTCCAGCAGCCCTCAAGTTTGTTTCCTGAGACTAAGAGTCTCTTATGGTTTGTCTCCCTCTCTGGTTTCCTCTTGTTTCATTTTTCCCTCCCTTCCTTTATGATCCAATGTGTTGTTTTTCAAATGCCTCATATCAGGGAGATCATATGATAGTTGTCTTTCTCCGATTGACTTATTTCGCTAAGCATAATACCCTCTAGTTCCATCCACGTTGTCACAAATGGCAAGATTTCATTTCTTTTGATGGCTGCATAGTATTCCCATATTGAGATATATATATATCTATATATATCTATATATATAGATATATATATATAGATATATATAGATATATATATATCTCAATATCACATCTTCTTATCCATTCATCTGTTGATGGACATCTAGGTTCTTTCCATCATTTGGCTATTGTGGACATTGCTGCTGTAAACATTCAGGTGCACGTGCCCCTTCGGATCACTACCTTTGTATCTTTGGGGTAAAAACCCAGTAGTGCGATTGCTGGGTTGTAGGGTAGCTCTGTTTTCAGCTTCGTGAGAAACCTCCATGCTGTTTTCCAGAGTGGCTGGCATTCCCACCAACCATCCTTATACTTATTCTTTCTGTTGTTATTCTTGGTCTCTGCTAGGCCTCTTCAGATACTTGCCTACTGGATTGTACACCTTTGTTGCTGATTTTTGGGGGGGAATACTTTATGTATTGTGAACATTAAACCTCCACCTGTTCCGTGTCTCAGGCTTCCTCCTCATCTCCCCACTGGCTGTTGTATCTTTTCAGTATGTTTATGGTGGGTTCTACCCTATAGAATTGTAACCCTGCTTAATAAACTCGGAAACCATTTTCCTATTCTTTGTGGCTTCTGAGTTTTGTGTTGGCCCTTAGAAAAATTTTATCTTTGCCTCATTAAAAATGTATATTCGTTTATCTTTTACTGTTACAACTTTATTTTTTCATGTTTAGTTATTTATTCCATCTGTGGGATGTATACACACACACACACACACACACACATGCACACATATGTGGTATAGAGTTTCAGTTTTTCTCCTAACATAGCCAGTTTCCCTAAACCTCTTTATTGAGAAATTCATCTTTTAGTTACTGATCCTAAGTACCATATGTACCATGTAGTTAATAACCATATACAATTGGATCTGTTTTGGGACTTGATTTTGTTGGTCTGTCTTTTCCCCTACTGGTACCACCCCGTTTTAATTACTGTGACTTTATAGTGAATTTATATTTACTTATAAATAAATAAAAAAATCTTGAAAAAAAAAGTGATAACATGAAACTGAAAGAAATGAAGACAGCTAAGTGTGGCAGTTGACACTTAAACATTTGTTAGACCAAGTTTAGACCTTGTTACAAGAGGACAGCCACTATTAGAAAAGTCAGATAGAATTGTATTAATACAAGGGTAACAGCTTGAACATTGGTAAAAAGGCCAGTTGCAGCGAGAAGACGAATGAGGCCGTTAGCCAACGACATGTCCCAAAGGAATTTCTGAAGCCTGAGTGACAAAATGAAAAGGGACAACCCAGGGATCATCTTGAGAAAGAAAGAGTACTATGATTGCAAGAAGCAGCGGAACTCCATGGTGTGGGGTGTACGCCGTAAGAATCCACAGCAAGATGGTAGTAACCACATGGTGGTCTGGGGGCAGATCGCTTCAGTGACTATGGAAAGGAAACCATAATTGTTGAGGACAGTGTAGCAGCCATTCTGGCATGCGGCCAGGGGAAATGGAGAACCTTCTAGAACATGGGGAATCTAGTCTTTTTGGTAGAAGTTTAGACCACGAAGTGTCTCTTAGACCTCTCTGGACACCCCTGTTAAAGCACAAAATGCTGATAAAGAGGAAAACGGGCAAATCGATCACTTGCATAAATGTTCTAAAATCAGGTACAGTTGCAATGCTTAGAGTAGCACAACCTTTACCATTTTTAGTGTTGCCAATTTTCTGGTGGATACACATATGTGGAAGCACACTACATAGTCCCAGCCGGTTTTAGATTTACTCTAGGGGGAAAAAAAATCACCACTGGCTCAACATATAGTACTCGGGTGTCTTAGGTTAAGCCCTATTCAGTGCCCTAGGTGAGAGGTGAGTGTGGCATTCTTGCCTGGGTGAAAGCTGAAAGATCTGATCATCTAACCTTCTGTGACATTTTTAAAAATTCACTTTTGTAGAACAAACTCTTTTCCCAAAGAATACAATTCTGTTTCTTACACATCACTTTTTGCCATGTCAAGATGATTTTGAATTTTTGGTGCTGCTGCTCTATCTTACTTGATTGGGAGAAGTGCAATTATGTACAATTTTCTACATTGTGCAGTTTTTCAATTTTGTAGTGTTGAGCACTTTTCACCGATCTTTTTTGTCAGCTTTTCTTATCAGAGTGCTTAACACGATTTTATGTGAAGGCAGACCATCCCATCATAGCCGCTCTGAATTTCTTTTATATAACATAAGGTTAGTTCCTCAACAGGGTTTGCTCTAACATGGTGTAAAATTGGCTAGGCATCTCTCAAATCTCATTATTTTTAAAGCTATCAGCTCTTGGGCAGAGCAGGAAAGAGTGGGACAGTGGATTTAATTAAATGCTTAGTCATAAACTGGCATCTCTAATTGAAATATTATCTAACTGTAGGATAGGTGCTTTTGAAATATTAGATTTGTGAATTACCTAAAATAAAGGCTTAAGGGTAAAATTGGTTGAACTTAGCAAGTTATCTCAGCGAGCCAAAACTGTCTTGTCAGTTTTATTTCTGGTGACCGAGGTAGAATATTTTAAGGGCAAAACCACAATTACATGTTTGTCAGGTGTGAGCTCTGAGTAATGATTAGTTTCCCTTTTATTCATGAGAGTAGCGTGCCTGCAGAGGAGTGTGTCTTTTAATTATACTGCGTGTCTGCTTATGTTTTTGTCCTGCCCTTTTCCTTCATCTCTGGAAATGTTCTATCCACCTCTCTGTGTCTGCTGGCCTTTGTATGTCCATGTATTATATGTTCATCTACACAGTCCTTACTTTAGGGGAGAGATCATATATTATAATTTTATTTCATTTGATTAAAATATTTCAAACAGGGGCGCCTGGGTGGCTCAGTGGGTTAAAGCCTCTGCCTTCGGCTCAGGTCATGATCCTGGGGTTCTGGGATCAAGCCCCACATTGGGCTCTCTGCTCAGCGAGGAGCCTGCTTCCCCCCACCGCTGCCTGCTTCTCTGCCTACTTGTGATCTCTGTCTCTCAAATAAATAAATAAATAAAATCTTTAAAAAAATAAAATAAAATATTTCAAACATATGGAAAAGTACAGAGATCAGTATCACAACCCCTCCTGTAACTACCCCTTAGCTATGGGATACATTAACATTTGCCTTTTTTTTCCCCGACACCTGTCAAAATGTTAAATACAGGTGAAGCTCCCTGTCTGTCCCTCCTCAGTTGCATCTTTCCCTTTCTCTCCTGAGCTAACACTGTCCCAAACTGGGACTTTATCATTCCCATGAATATTTTTTTTTAAAGATTTTGTTTATTTGGCAGACAGAGATCACAAGTAGACAGAGAGGCAGGCAGAGAGAGAGAGGGAAGCAGGGCCCCCGCTGAGCAGAGAGCCCCATGTGGGACTCGATCCCAGGACCCCGGGATCATGACCTGAGCCGAAGGCAGCGGCTTAACCCACTGAGCCACCCAGGCGCCCCCATTCCCATAAATATTTTAAAGCTTTTTCTGTATGCATATATGTGTATAGAGTGGGTATGTGTGTACGTGTGTACGTATACACACACCTATGGTCTTACTGTGCTCTTGAAGTTTTGACATATTATCGTACTTCTTCAGTTTCCATTTCTGTGTAATACCACACTCTTCGAATTCACCTGCCATTGTATCCCCTGTTATCAAAACAAAAAAACCATCTCCTTCCACTCTATATCCCGTCCCCTCCAACTACCCCCTATTTCTTTTTTCTTCTTTCCTTTCATGCTCCCTGGAACCCATGCTCATCAGCCACTTTCTCCACCATGCCATGTAAACCGTTCTCATCAAGGTGTCCAGGGACCTCCTTGTTAGCACAACCAGCTGTCAATTCTCAAGTCTTCACTTCGCCTCTCAGCACTAGGTGACACACTTGATTACGTCTTTCTTTTTTTTTTTTTAAATTTATTTATTTGACAGATATAGATCAGAGAGCGAGGAGGAAGCAGGCTCCCTGCTGAGCACAGAGCCTGATGCGGGACTCGATCCCAGGACCCTGGGATCATGACCTGAGCCGAAGGCAGAGGTTTAACCCACTGAGCCACCCAGGCGCCCCTGATTACGTCTTTCTTTATGTAACACTTCATTCAGCCTTGTCAGTTACCACTGCTTCCTGGTTTTCTCCTACCACGTCACCACTCCTTCTTATTCCTTTTGCCGGATCCTCTTTATTTATTTTTTTGTTTTGAAATAAGTTGGACAGAAGAGCCTAGAATGAAAAGTAAACATTCCTCCCAAACCTACATTCCCTCTCACTAAAAATGGGCATGTGTGTGTGAATCTTATGGGTGAACCAATGCCTCATTTTAAATTGTATTTATTCTTTTTTTTTAACAATTTGTATCTTTTTTTTAAGATTTTTATTTATTTATTTTGAGAGAGACAGAGAGACAAAGTGAGAGAGAGCATGAGAGGGGAGGTCAGAGGGAGAAGCAGACTCCCCATGGAGCTGGGAGCCCGATGTGGGACTTGATCCCAGGGCTCTGGGACCATGACCTGAGCCGAAGGCAGTTGCTTAACCAACCGAGCCATCCAGGTGCCCAACAATTTGTATCTTTTTATGTACACATCCTATTTCTCTTATTTGTTCACTTTAATATTTTATTGTTTTTTTCTTTACATTTTGTATATGTATAAGTTAAAATCATGAGCCCTTTATTGTCTGTCATGTGTGGGGGGACTATTTTTTTTTTCCTAGCCCATCAAATGCCATTTGACTTTGTGATATTTTTGAAGTATGGTGTTTTCGTTTGTTGTGTACAATCAGATTTAACAGTCTTTTTTTTTTTAAAGATTTTATTCATTTATTTGAGAGAAAGATCACAAGTAGGCAGAGAGGCAGGCAGCGGGGGAGGGAGCAGGCTCTTTGCTGAACAGGGAGCCGGATGCAGGCCTTGATCCCAGGACACTGGGATCATGACCTGAGCCTAAGGCAGAGGCTTAACTCACTGAGCCACCCAGGTGCCCCAGATTTACCAATCTTTTTTTTTTCTTTTACAGCTCCTCAGTTTGGAGTCCTGCTTGTCTTCTGTACTGCATGATTATAAATGATTTCGCTTGGGTTTTCTTTCATACTGTTTCAGAGTTTCATTTTTTCCCTTTAAATCTTTGATCCATCTGGGATTTATTTAGGATCCCCTAATGTGAAGCGAAGTAGTATAAACTTATTTTTCTAGTTGGCTACCTGATTCTTCCCCAGTCACTGACTTAATCATCTCTTTTCCCCTACTTGTTCAGAGGCCACCATTACCACAGAGTAATTCCCTGATGAATTTGAGTTCCTTTCAATTTCTTGAAAGAACGTGTGTTTTTGTTTTGTTTTGTTTTCTATAGTAATCTCTACACCCAACATGGGGCTCGAACTCCTGACCCTGAGATCAAGGGTCTCATGGTCTTCCCACTGAGCCAGCCAGGTGACCCTATTTATGTTAGTTTTATTTTTCAAACCACAGCAGTGGGGTTGTCCACACCCACTGACTTTATAGCTGTCACAACAGTTACCCGGTATCTTCCTTGGACTGGGCAGAACTTGCAACAGCTGAATACCTATCAACCCCTCTTCTTCCGAACCGACCTCCTTCCTTAGCTTTCAGCTCACATCTCTCTTAGTTGCCCTCCTGCCTATTAGCTCTGTCTTCGCTAGCTTAGCTTTTGCAGTTTCTTGCACAACAGTGTTTTTGGGATTCCACCATCTCGTGGCAAATACACTTCTGGGGAATATTTCCCAGTCTCTTTACTTCAGCACTTACTTATCTGGCCAAATATCCTCATATTTTTATTTCTAGTGCCAGTCTAAATCTGGGTGTATATATCCAGTTTTTTGCTAGATGCCGTACGGTGTGTCCTAGAGGACTTCAGTGTGTCTGCACCAAACCTTTGTTCTCCTTCCTTCTGGTATTTTTCCTTCTTCCCTCTACCCTGCCTCACCTGATATCATCACCATTTCTGCCAGGCACATACATAGATTTTGTCTTTGATGTCACTTTATCCCTTTAATATCTCCCAGTGATCTGTCAGTCGGAGGTCCTAGTTTTCCCTGGCTATTCCCACAGCTCTGGTCTGTGCTCTTATTTCATGCCTTGACTATGGAAGTTGTTTCTTAACTGGTCTCATACTTCTAGTTTCTCTCTCTCTGATCTACCCCCATGTTGCAAGCTGTGTTAATTTTCTAATGCACAGATTTGATCATACAGATTCCCTGGTTGAGAAACAGCAGCTTTTAGTTTATCTTTTAGCTATTTTTTTAGCTTTTAGTTAAATCTTGTGTAAATTGATCATTGTTTCCATCATTTACTTCCTCGCCCTTCCTAACTTCATTAAAATGAAATGAAAGAAATGGAAAAATTCCAAAGGCCAAAAGAGAACGGGAGGGGCAACATTGACAATTTTAAGGTTTAAACTAATTTCTTATTTAGTCAAAGGCAGTTAACAACTTGAGAATCTCCCCCTACACGAACTTTTGAGAGAAACCAACTGATTCTTCCCATACAATTCTTAATAATTCAAGACTTGGGGATAGCTGGTCTGTGGAAGGCAGGAATAAGTCTTGATATCGAAAATGTAGGCTGTTCTTTGAAAGTCTTTATAGTAAGTGGCTGGGGTCCCATGTCCTCTCATCCCCTCCCTGCCCCTCAGGAGACCAGAGGTTTATTATCTGGGTAATTTGAATGGGAGAGCCACAGACTCTGAGAGGCAATAGACAGATTGGTTAAAACAATGGGGGTTGGGTGAGAGTTTGAATACCTACTTTGGGGACTTACATGTTCTACTCTAGATGCAATTAATGAAAAGGGGCATGAGTTATTTATTTTCACATTCCCAGATTCCTAATGATAATCTAGATGTTTTTCTCTCGGCACATGTTCTAAAAAAAGTATAGCCTAAAAAAATTAATTTCTCAACACCTTAAAATTCTCTCACCACGTGAGCACTTTTAGAAAAGGTAAGTCCAAAGGTCAGTTGATTTTGAGATGCTTAAAAAATTATTTTTTCATTTAGGCTACTCAGTTTCTTATAATAACAGAAAATATGATTGTATACATAAATAACAATATATTGTCATTTGATTTGTTTCTTTTTTAGAATTATGAAGACCCAAGAAATAGGGTACTTTTCCCCCTTCTACATCTTTTGCTCTGATCCCAAATCAAGGGACAGGAAGAGGGTAGAGAACACTGAAGAGAACCTTTTTCTCTGGCTTAATTATTTTAGATCTTCACATAGCTTTATAACAGACCTAATTATATGAACAAAATAAATTCATACTCTATATTTTTATCTCCCCAGTGCAATCAGTTGTTTTATTAACCAGAAACATTTAAGTAAACTATACCTTTCTGCGTCCCAATATATTGGAAATTAATAGAACCCTCGACATATACTATCTCCAATACAAAGCATTCACATGACTAGAAGCAATATGTTAGATTTCATTTGCTACCACCTCACCAGCTCTTTTCCCATTTAAAAAATCTACCCCCCCAAACAAAATTTCAGTCCAGATCAAGAAAACAACCCCCACTACCTATTTTATGTCTTTAAGATTTCAAAATCTTTTTTTAAAAAGATTTTTATTTATTTATTTGACAGAGAGAGATCACAAGTAGGCAGAGAGAGAGAGAGAGAGAGAGAGAGGGAGGAGGAAGCAGGCTCCCTGCTGAGCAGAGAGCCTGATGCGGGGCTCGATCCCAGGACCCTGAGATCATGACCTGAGCCAAAGGCAGTGGCTTAACCCACTGAGCCACCCAGGCACCCAAGATTTCAAAATCTTTTTTTTTTTAATTTTTTTAAAAAGATTTTATTTATTTGACAAGAGAGAGAGAAATCACAAGTAGGCAGAGAGGCAGGCAGAGAGAGAGAGGGGAGGAAGCAGGCTCTCTGCAGAGCAGAGAGCCCAACGTGGGGCTCGATCCCAGGACCCTGGGATCATGACCCGAGCCGAAGGCAGAGGCTTAAACCCACTGAGCCACCCAGGCGCCCCAAGATTTCAAAATCTTATATGGACTTTCTAGTCTTAGTTGTGACCAACCTCTTCTAAAACTCTGGGCCCAGCTTATGGGCTTTTGAGGCCTCATGCGCTCCTGGGAACTCGGGATTCAGTGCCATCTGTGTCTCTCCCTGGCAAATGTGTGCCTCTGCTCTGCGCCCCTCACTCCTCCCGTCTCTCCCAACTTCACCCAGACTCCTCAGGTTTCCTCAGGGTTCATCCAACTTCCCCTATACTTGGTTGTTATTCTAATGATTTGACACGAAAGGAAAACGCAGTCATTGCTATTTAATGAGCCACTGTGGAATTCTGTAGCTAATTTGTTGCAGATTCAGTCCCTTTAATGTTCTCCCTTTTCTTAAATTTTCATAAGCTAGAATATGGACATGGGGACTACAGACATACGTTTTTGTCTTTCTGTCACAAATTATATAAAATATTACATAGATAGCATAATTTGAGAGTTCTAGTATTGACTTTTATAGTAAATATCGACTTTTTTTCCTCCTGAACAGGTCATTATCCAAGTGTTAGAGGTGATGGATCATCTTCATAGAGGGGAGTCAGTCGCTGCAATACTCCGTAACCGGTATATTTATGGAAGCAATTCACCTTATAATTTCTATAATGTCTCTCCTGCCTATTTATATGCCTAACATTGTTGCTGCTTAATGAATATTTGTTGAATGCCTGGGTTAACGTAAAATATTTGCTATATGAGTGAGTAAAAGAATGACTGGGTGACGAAGAGATGGAATGAAGAGCATGATAGCGACTGTGTGTTCTGAGCTAATGAAGAAATAGAGAATATAATTAAAAAACATGCTCGGTGTAAATTGTGACCACGTGACATTCAATGACTAGATCTATTGACTTATTTTTTAGTCTTAAAGCATGTTAGTGAAGAAATACAAGTATCCATTGCTTAAGAACAGATGTCTCAACCAAGTTTTTTTTTTAAATTTATTTTTTATTTATTTTCGGCATAACAGTGTTCATTATTTTTTCACCACACCCAGTGCTCCATGCAATCCGTGCCCTCTCTAATACCCACCACCTGGTACCCCAACCTCCCACACACCCCTCCGCCAATTCAAACCCCGCAGATTGTTTTTTAGAGTCCATAGTCTCTCATGGTTCACCTCCAAGTTTTTTTTTAATAGTATTGCCCTGTGGTTGTACATTTCTGTTACTTAAGAATCCAGTGAAAACTTTTTCAGAGAGTTTTGAGAAATTCCGAGCTTTCTCTGACTACTTATGGTTTTAAATTCATGGTTTAAAGAAATGTAGCCTTTGCTTTGTAAGTGCGAAAGAGTATCCCTTAGTCCTAATAGTTGAATTGCATGATTTGCGTGAATCCTTTGAAATAATATGCAGGAGTTGTCTATATCACTGCTCTGCCACTTACTAGTCATCTAGACTTGGCCAAATGTCTTAATTGCTCAGTGCCTTAACTTCCTCATCTATGAATTGGGGATAAAATTACCTACATCAGGGTTGTTTGGAGGATTAAATAAGTGTCTGTGGGGTGTGGAGAGAGAGAGAGCTTGGCAAGCCATGCACGGTATATTGGTGTTCTTCCTGAAACATAAATGTGAGGCTTTTAACTATGTTGAAATACAGCATTGTGTTTCTGAATTCTGATATGTTTTAAAATAGGTGTCTTAAAAGAATATGCAAAGAGGGGAGAGTTTGAAGTAGGAAGGGGACATATATAAAGTCATTGTTATTTGTCAGATATCGTAATACTCGGGATGTTACATAGTAATTCTGTTACGGAAATATATGACGGGTGCCTTTTGGTTGGAATGTGTACTCTCCTGTGGTCAAGGGGCTGTAAGGTAAGCTTGCTCAGAGACGCAGAAAGCAAGGAAATCCTAGCAGGAATAATGTGTGGCCATGTTGGGTGAAAAGAGAGAAGAAAAGAATAAGGTGTGTACGCTGGGGGTTGAATTCACATTGGTGAGTTGAGTCTGCAAAGGCCAAGTGCCACTGAGTAGGAGGGTCTCTATCACGCATTTGGAAGAGGAAAGAGTAGGAGGGCAGGAATTCCAAAGGTCAAGTCAGTAACTGAGGGAGTCATAGCATACTTGAATTTATTTCCATTATTTTTTTAAAGATTTTATTTATTTATTTGACAGAAATCACAAGCAGGCAGAGAGGCAGGCAGAGAGAGAGGAAGGGAAGCAGGCTCCCCACTGAGCAGAGAGCCCGATGCGGGGCTCAATCCCAGGACCCTGGAATCATGACCTGATCTGAAGGCAGATGCTTTAACCCACTGAAGCCACCCAGGTGCCCTGATTTCCATTATTTTTTTAAAAGATTTTTTTATTTTTTATTTATTTGACAGACAGAGATCACAAGTAGGCAGAGAGGCAGGCAGAGACAGAGAGGAGGAAGCAGGCTCCCCACCGAGCAGAGAGCCTGATGGGGGGCTCAATCCCAGGACCCTGGGGTCATGACCTGAGCTAAAGGCAGAGGCTTTAACCCACTGAGCCCCTCAGGTGCCCCTCCATTATTTTTATAGAGTTGTAATTAAGTGCAGTAAAACATACAAACACTTAAATACACATCTTTCTCTTTATAGAGATATAATTAAGTGCAGTAAAATATACAAACACTTAAATAGTCATCATGATAGTTTTTTACACTTGCATACATCCAGGTAGCCATGACTCAGATCAAGATATAAAACAGTTCCATCCTTCCAGAGAGTTACCTCATTCCCCTTTCCAGTCTCTATCCTCTATCTTCTTGAACTTCATGTAAATGGAGTCAGACACTGTGCCTGGCTTTTTTAGTTCCAAGTAATGATTTTGAAATTTATCATTTCTGCTGGTATCAGGAATTCTTTCTATTTTATTGCTGTGTAGTATTCCTTTTTTTTTTAAACTATACCACAATTTGGTTATCCATTTTTTTGTTCATAGTTACTTAAGTTGCATCCGTTTCTTGGCTATTATGAATGAAGCTGCTCTTGACGTTTTTGTACAGATCTTTCTGTGGCTATATATAGCCACAAAATTTCCTTTGGATATGTATCTAAAATATGAACATAAATTATTTCTTAAATTAATTTTATTTGAATTTATTAAATCTATTTTATGTAGCATTTATAATTTATTTAACATTAATAGACTGCCAAAGACTTTTTTTTCCTAAGATTTCATTTATTTGAGAGAGAGACAGCAAGCCAGGGGAGGAGCAGAGAGAGGACAGGCAGACTGTGTGCTGAATGTGGAGTCTGATGTGGGGCTCAATCCCAGGCCCCTGAGATCATGATCTGCACTGAAATCAAGAATCAGATGCTTAACTGACTGAGCCATGTAGGTGCCGCTGCCAAAGCCTTTTCTAAAGTGATCATATCATTTTCTCCTCTGACTGGTAACAAGTGAGAATCCTCACTAGCTATTGGTATTGTTGGCATTTTAAATCTAATTTTGTTTAATTATTTTTAAGTAGGCTCCACACCCAAGGTGGGGCTTGAACTCACAACCCTGACACTGAGGGTCACATGCTCTTACTGACTGAGCCAACCAGGCTCCCCTTGTTATTAACCTTTTTAATTTTAGCCATTCTGTTGGGTGTGTAGTGGTTTCTAATAATGGATTTCACTTGGCATTCTCCTCTTGTGTAATAATTTTGAGTATATTTTCCTATGTTTGTTTGTTATTTATCTTTTAGAAGTATCTGTTCAGGAACTTTGCCCATTTAAAAAATTGGGTGGTTACCCTCCCCAATGTCCATAACCCTACCCCCCTTCTCCCAACCCCCCTCCCCCCAGCAACTTTTGGGTAAATTGGAAGGGGAGGTGAACCATGAGAGACTATGGACTCTGAAGTGGTGGGGGGGGTGGGAGGTTGGGGTACCAGGTGGTAGGTATAATAGAGGGCACAGCTTGCATGGAGCACTGGGTGTGGTGAAAAAATAATGAATACTGTTTTTCTGAAAATAAATAAATTGGAAAAAAAATTGGGTGGTTATCTTTTTGCAGTTAAGGAGTTTTTAAGCTTGTTCTGAATATTTTAATATATTGCATTATACTTTCTTCCAATCTTTGCCTTGCCATCCCGTTTTCTTTTGATGAGCAGAATTTTTTAAATTTTTACAAAGCTCAATTTATTATTTTTTCTTTTATTCTCATGCTTTTTGTATCTTAACCAAGAAATCTTTGCTCTCTCAAATTTTAGGCTTTCTTCCTGAAGTTTTAAAGTTTTAGCCTTCATGTTATAAGTGCTTTCTTGACCAGAAACCAAAGAAATGAAATTATGTCCTAGGTTTCACTTAGAATCTGGATAATTAATAAGAACACTTTATAAAAGAAAAGTCTCTTTGTAGTTTTAATTTTAAATTAATATCTTTGTACATGACAAGGGAACTGAGTTATAACCTAAGCCATACCTCACAAGGCATAAGCAACTAGTTGTATAACTCCTAGTTTATAAACCAATGACCTGTGGTTTCCTACTGTTACAATCTTTATTATAAATAAAGCTCCTTTGAAAGAATCAGATAATTCTGATATTAAAGAAACTGATTGAGGGCATAGAAAATGATGGAAAATGACCCCATTCATTTTATGATGCTGCATAATTCAGGTATGAAAATCTGAGAATAATGTTGCTTGTTTGTGTACACAAATTATAGATCAGTTTTGGGTTGTAAATAAGGTATAAACCAAACACATTTAGGAATATATGCAGAGATTGACCCTTTGTGACTAAGAATGTTTTATCCCAGAGTGTTAATTGTTTAATACTATGAGAGTTATATGAGGTATTCTATCAATAGATCTGATTAAAAAAAAAAAAACCAAATTAAATGCTGAAGGGGAGCACCTGGCCGGCTCAGTTGGTAGAACATGGGACTCTTGATCTCTGGATCTTGAGTTTGAGTCCCATGTTGGGTGTAGAGATTACTTTAAAATTAAAATCTTGAAGAAAATAAATGCTGAAGGTGTTTGAAAAAAATTCAGTGCCCACTTTAAGAATAAAAATAGGAGGGGTGCATGGCTGGCTTAGTCCATAGAGCATGTGACTCTTGATCCCAGGGTTGTGGGTTCAAACCCCATGTTGGGTATAGAGATTACCTTAAAAAATAAATTTAAAGAAAAGTCATAGAAACTTCCTCTCTTAACAAGAAAAATAATTACTTCTCTAAAACCAAGAGTCCAGCGTCATACTTAATGTAGGAATAGTTCCATAAGCAACAACAAAACAAAGATGCCTACAGTCATCATTATTTAACACATATTTATAAATTCTGACCAGTATCAATAAAGTAGCATAACTAACAGAAAGGAGGAGACCAAAAAAATGATCAAGTTTTAGAACATCGGCTTATGTACCTACAAAAGCCAAGACTTAAAAACAACTTCTTAGCTGATATAATGCTAATGAGTGCTAAAAAAAAATAGTGGGGGGGCACCTGGGTGGCTCAGTGGGTTAAGCCTCTGCCTTCGGCTCAGGTCATGGTCTCAGGGTCCTGGGATCGAGCCCCACATCGGGCTCTCTGCTCAGCAGGGAGCCTGCTTCCTCCTCTCTCAGCCTGCCTCTCTGCCTACTTGTGATCTCTGTCTGTCAAATAAATAAATAAAATCTTTAAAAAAAAGTAGCGGGATATAAGGTAATAATTAACCAGTACCTTTTATTTATACCAAAAGTAGCCATTTAAAAGATAAAAAGACAAAATACAAAAATCCATTTATAAAAACCATAAACCATAAATATGTAGTAATAATCCCAATGAAAATGTCTCAAACCTATCTAAAGAAATTGAAAAATTCAAGAAAGCAGCCATACTATGATCCTGTATTAAAAAATTAACTTCTCCCAAATTATTATGTAGATTTAACATGAATTTAAAGTGATCATTCAGGGTGCCTGGGTGGCTCAGTGGGTTAAATCCTCTGCCTTTGCCTCAGGTCATGGTCCCGGGGTCCTGGGATAGAGCCCCGCATCGGGGGGGGGGTGTCTCTGCTCAGCAGGGAGCCTGCTTCCCCCCTCTCTCTGCTTGCCTCTCTGCCTGCTTGTGATCTCTGTCTGTCAAATAAATAAATAAAATCTTTTTTAAAAGTGATCATTCAAATAAGATAATGGGTGTATTGAAGCAGTATAACCCCATTCCATAACACTATGTCTGGCGTGTAGTAATTGCTAATCAAAAAAAATCTGTTTCTTCGATTTATAATTCAACATTCACTCTGCAATTGCTAAATGCTAACCACTTTCATGTGCTAAAATATGATGAAAAATGATGACTTTGTTTTCACTGAGCTTATATTTTGATGGTTGTAGGGGTAGGGTCAGAGAAAAAATATATATTGGAGAAAATTGCTATGAAAAATTAATAAAGCATATAGAAAGATAATTAAGGGCTGGGGCGACAGCACAACAGAGAATTAACCTTTTTCTTGCCTTAGA
The DNA here is from genome assembly GCF_020171115.1 of Neogale vison. NCBI lineage: Eukaryota > Metazoa > Chordata > Mammalia > Carnivora > Mustelidae > Neogale > Neogale vison. The sequence goes on from NC_058105.1 coordinate 31,312,824, forward strand.
TGTTTTTAGTCGTGCCATCTGCCATTCAGCATATGTTTTACCCTATCTGGAGTTTTATTCCAGAAGTTTCCAGGAAGCTCTGAGAAAGGTGAGTGGTAGGTGGCTTCCTTTGCTCAGAGCAAGATCTCTCTCTGAGCGCCATCCTCACTCATGCATTATAGTCAAGTCTGGGAAGGCACGTGGTGGTAAGAGTCACCCATTTGTTACTGGGTTGGTGATGTGTTTTTAGGAGATTCCTAGCTCTAATAAGGAATTCTGCAATGAGGTGTAAAGCTCTGACAGTGGTCCAGTTTTCTAGAAGTACTGTGCTGAATAAAACACAGTATAAAATATTATCTGGCACTTGCAATACAGGCAAGAGTGCCAAACACTGTTCAATAAAGTTTCCATACCTTTAACAAATATCACATACCACTTACAAGGCAAGGTATTAGGGATATAGCGGTGAATGATAATACATGGTACCCTGCCGGCCGGTGGCTATCATAGTGGTCAGAATAAGAAACGAGGAGCGTCTGAACAGGGGCACCTGTGTGGCTCAGTCATTAAGCGTCTGCCTGGTTCATGTCATGATTGAAGCGTCCTGGGATCGAGCCCCGCATCGGGCTGCCTGCTTGACAGGAAGTCTGCTTCTCTCTCTGCTTCTCTCTCTCCCACTCCCCTTCCTTGTGTTCCCTCTCTGTCAAATAAATAAATAAATAAATCTTTTTTTTTTTTTTTTTTAAAGGAGCGTCTGAACAAAGGTGAGGTCAATGGAGAAAGAGACAGGTGGGGATGGAGTTGTGAAATATTTCAGAGTAAATTTGACAACATTTGGTGTTCAGCTAGATTTTTCCCACTCTAGTCAAAGTGATCTATTAAAATTGCTAAGCTCATTGTGCCACCCAGATTGCCTTTTCCCATCTCTGACTATTGAAATTCCAACTGTTCTTCAAGACGCAGATCAAATTCCAAGTCCTGGGGCGCCTGGGTGGCTCAATGGGCTCAGGTCATGGTCCCAGGGTCCTGGGATCGAGCTCCGCATGCGGCTCTCTGCTCAGCAGGGAGCCTGCTTCCTCCCCTCTCTCTGCCTGTCTCTCTGCCTGCTTGTGATCTCTGTCTGTCAAATAAATAAATAAAATCTTCTAAAAAAATTTTTAAAAAATTTCATGTCCCACCGAAAGCCTTCCTTGATTGATGCAAGTAGATGATCAATAACATGTCTTTTGCCTCTGGACTATATTACCCCTGCAGTGAATTTTATCATGCGCTCTTCTGCACTAAAGTAATTCTAGCATGTCTTTGCTTTCATCATCTTTAACGGGGCTCTTTAAGAGAGTATATCTAATTTGTTTAAATCCTGTATAATACAGGATTTTGTGCATAATAGGCATTCTTTAAATGTTGGAGAATGTACAACACGAAAAATTATTTGTTGCTGATGATTTTACTTGGTTAAATTGTTTAGGTAGTTTTGTTTCCCACAGTCAGGTCTTACTTATAGTTAAGTAATTGAATATTAAGTTACAGTCATTAAAATTGTAAAATAGGCTAATGAAATTCAGTGCAGATTCTAGGAATAAGTTCAGGCTTTTTATTTTTTTAAACTGATGTTGTATATAATTACTTCTTAATAGTGTGTGATGTTCAAGGGGAACATGGGGCTTTGATTCAGTTCGTTAGGTATTTTAAAATGTTGAGCCCTTACTCTTTGTCAAGCACTGCCTTCATCCGTAAAATTTAAGAATTGGAAGATCCTTTCCTTCCTTTTAGTTTTAAAAGCCTGGAATTATATTATTAAGCCTGAGCACATAGTAGGTGATAAATAAACGCATCTTTTTTTAAAGGATTTATTTTATATTATTTTTGTTAAAGATTTTATTTATTTATTTGAGAGAGAGAATGAGCAGAGGGGAGAGGCAGGGGAAGAGGGAGAAGCAGGCTGAGCAGGGAACCTGACTTGGGGCTTGATCTCAGGGTCCCAAGGTCATGATCTGAGCCAAAGGCAGACACTTAACTGACTGAGCCACCCAGGTGCCCAAATTTATTTATTTTAGAGAGGGAGCATGCACACACTCATGCAGGGAGAAGGACCAGAGGGAGAGGGAGAGAGAGTCTCGAGCAGACTCCATGCTGAGCCTCAGTCTCAAGACCCTGAGATCTTGACCTGAGCTGAAACCAAGAGTCAGATGCTTAAGCGACTGCACCGCCCCGGTGCCCCAGTAAACACATCTTTGGTTAAATTCAAAGATGATCAGTCATTGAAGATAAGCCCTTTTGTTACTGTTTTCATCATTTTGTGAACTTCCACACAGATATGTTTTTCTGTGCTTTTTAAGGCTTGAAAACTCACGAGGATCTAGCTTTTCCTTTGCTAAAGTAAGTGAGGCAATGATGATCATAAACTCAAACCTTAGGCTAGAAGATGCCATTAAGGGTCATAATAGAAGAGCGTAATGCCTGAATGTCTGAGGCCGGTCACATTCTACGTAATTGACTTCTCTTTCGGCCCAGGTATTTTGTAGCTTTGGGTTACGCATTATTATTATTGTAACATATCACCATAGATGCCTGTGCAATTTGTCAGCGTGCTTGTTCCTGTCACTGAAGACTCGTGTACCCTTCTACAAAGGACATGGACTTATTAGTAATGTTGCATGTTTGATCCATGTAGAGGAATTTCCAGGCCATAGATAGTGTTTCTGTTCCTGGGAGGAGGAATAACTACCCTTAGTCCTCTTTACCTACATCTTGAATGTTGCTGTCCATAATTCTGTACATATTCTACACATATCTTTCTAGACAAGCTCCTCTACAACTGTTTCCTCAATCTCAGACGACAGGCTGAAGACCTTAGCATTTGTATCTCAAGTCTACATTTTTTTTCCTAAGTCCCAGACTAAAAAGTTCTTTATTCCCCTTCTCCACCATTTTTTTTTAAATTTATTTAACAGACAGAGATCACAAGTAGGCAGAGAGGCAGAGAGAGAGGAGGAAGCAGGCTCCCTGCTGAGCAGAGAGCCCGATGTAGGGCTCGATCCCAGGACCCTGGGACCATGACCTGAGCCGAAGGCAGAGGCTTAACCCACTGAGCCACCCAGGCGCCCCACCATTTTGTTTTTTGACTCTACAAGTATTTACTATAAAACAGTACGGAAGAGAAAATTATACATACGCAGTGGAAATAATCACCTCAAGTAATCTCTATTAACCCCTTGGGGCATTTTCACTCTAGTCTTCTGGTGCTTCTCTAAATGGAATTGCGTTTGTAATTACAGAACGTGATCTGGTTTCAGTGTTGTGGTTAAGAGCAGAGGATTTGAAGTCTGCCAAATACAGGTTCAAATCAAGCTCTGCCACTTTCAGTAACTGGGTGAACTTGGGGAAGTTTCTTAACCTCTTTCAGTCTGTTTCCTCATCTATAAAATAAAATAGTATCACTCTGTGGGATTGCTCTGAGGATAAAGTAAAATGTTTTCAAGAGAGTCAGGTCCTTAGCACATGGTAAATGTTCGGTAAATGGAAACATTCACTGTTTTATATACTGTAGATCAGGTCTATGTCCTGCTAGCTTTCTTAGTTGTACTGTTAGCGTTTTCACAGGTCAGTACAAACTTGTTAGAGACATAGTAGCTACAAAGTAGAAACTCTTCCGTGGGACAAAATATTTCACATTTAGGTTGAATCCACTTTGGGGTGCGGTTAGTTGTAGTGTCTTCCATATATGATATCTTTTCTCTTCTCTTGCTCTCTTTTTAAGATTTTATTTATTTATTTGACAGAGAGAGACACAGCGAGAGAGGAGACACAAGCAGGGGGAGCGGGAGAGGAAGGAGCAGGCTTCCTGCCGAGCAGGGAGCCCGATGTGGGCTCCATCCCAGGACCCTGGGACCATGACCTGAGCCAAAGGCAGACCCTTAACTAGACTGAGCCACCCGGGGGCCTCTCTCTCCTCGCTTTAATTTTTATCTTTTTTCCTTCCATTTCATGAATTTGTTTTCTACTGTATCAAATCTCTTTCCTCCCGCCGATGCACATTTTGGTTGTGACTCTCGTTGAGTTTCCTTGGAGCTGACCAATAGAATGTATAACTTTCCTCATCCGATCTTGTTACATTTGACTTCCTCTTCCTGCTTGATTGAGGCCATGTTTTCTTATTCTCCTTGAATGTGCCAGAGGCTTTCAACATTGTTCTCTGGCTACTATATGAAAGCATTTGCAGAGTTTTGCTCTTTCCCTGAGTGTTTATGATGACAAATCTCTTCCTTGTTTCTCAGTACATTTTCATTGGCCCCATGCTTGCTGTTTTTCTGTTTATTTATTCTCAAAGGAAGAAAGATTCCCAGAAGGGCTTTGTACTGGCTGTTCCTTTGAAACGTCCTTCCCTGTGGTCTTTGTGTAGCCAGCTCTTCTTTTCAGATTCCCACTTAAAAGGCCTCTCCTTTGAGAAGTTTTCATTGACTACCCAGTCTGAAATGGCTACCTGTGTAGTGACACATCGCCTTAGTTTCAATCTTTGTTTCTTCCTTTATTATTTACCACCATTCACTAGAATGGAAGCTGTAGGAGGACAGTGATTTGTCTGTCTTACTGATTGCTTTAATGTAACTACTCACAGCCAGCCAAGTCTGGGACATATTAGTTGCTCAACAAATATTTGCTGAGTGAATGAATTAACTGTTGTCCCTCTCCATGTGCTCCTGGGTACTTATCCAGCCCCTTTCTCAGACTTTTACCTACGTGTCAATACTGAGAGAAAAAAATGATCGAAACAAGTAAATGAGGGACACCTGGGTGGCTCAGTCAGTTGAGCATCTGACTCTTGGTTTTGGCTCAGGTCTTGATCTCAGGGTCCTGGGATCGAGCCTTGTGTTGGGGTCCACACTCCTCCCAGAGTCTGCTTCTCTCTCTCTCTCCCTCCCACTCTGCCCCTCCCCACTACGTGCACACACATACTCTTCTTTCTCTCAAATAAATAAATCAATAAAATCTTTTTTTTAGAAAAAAATGAGGGAGAAGTCCCAAATCTTCTTTACAGAGGAATTCCAAATTTTATATGTATGTATGTGTTCTATGAAGCAGAACTTCATCTCCCTCCTCCCTTGAGTCCAAAGTCCTTGAGTGGACTTCCTGATCCACTTCCAAAGAAATGAATGTGGAAAAGTAAAAATACCTTTACAGTGAAGAAATCTGGCAAATACTACCTGTAGTAGTCAGAATAATGGCCCCTCAAAAGGCGACATCCTAATGCCCAGCACCTGTGACTGATACTCTACATAGCAAAAAGGACTTTACAGACATGATCGAGTTTAGATGAGAAGGTTATCCTGAATTATCTCGAAGGGGCCCAGTGTTATCACAAGGGACAGTTTCTTTTTTTTTTTTTTTAGATTTTATTTATTTATGTATCAGAGAGAGAGGGCGAGAGAGCAAGCACAGGCAGACAGAATGGCAGGCAGAGGCAGAGGGAGAAGCAGGCTAACTTGCAGAGCAAGGAGCCCGATGCGGGACTCGATCCCAGGACGGCGGGATCATGACCTGAGCCGAAGGCAGCTGCTTAACCAACTGAGCCACCCAGGCGTCCCACAAGGGACAGTTTCTAAGAGGGATGCGAGAGTCGGAGTCAGAAGGAGATAGGATGATGGAAACAGAAGTTAGAGCTATACTCTTTGATGATGGAGGAAGGTTCCACAAGTGACAAAGTGCAGGTGACTTCTAGAAGCTGGGAAAGGCAAGGAAACAAATTCTCCCCTGAAGCCCTGCCAGCACCTTGATTTTAGATCTCTGACCCCTAGGACTGTAAGACAGTCAGTTTGTGTTGTTTAAAGCCACTGAGTTTGTAGGAATGTCACAGCAGCAAGAAGGATGTAGTGTACCGTGTTGGCTGAGTGTGGCATTTAGGCTTTCTAGTATATTCTGGGCATTGTCATTTCTGACTTGGTATGAACTCAGAAGAGGTGCTGGGGATGGCAGGGTTCGGAAGGGACCCCCAGTAGAAAGGAACAGCACCTTCGCCAACTCTCAGTTGCCATGCGGGTGCTGGTTTTCCTCACTCTTTTGTCTGTTTGACATTTAGTGGGAAGTTGGGGAAGGCAGCCCATTCATATATCCGTCTTAAAGTTTTCCTCACCCTATTGTATAATTTATGCTCACTGTGAAGTATTTGGAAAAGTATGATCCCACTTTTCTGAAGCACTGTTAATGTTTTGAAATGCATGAGTGTTTATTTCATGCGAAGATTCCCCAGTATTGTAAGCGCTGTGGGTCTAAACCCATAGAATCACTGTTCCCAGCACCTGTCTCCTGCTCTCTAGTCTTGGGTTTGTTTAACGATCCCCCACTCACTCAGTGGCTTGAGTCAGAAACTGAAGCATCATCCTGGACTCTTCTTTTTCTTTCTCATCCCACACATTTAGCCAGTCACCAGGTCCTATTTCTCCTTCCAAATTATTTCTCCGGTCCGCTCCTCCCCTACCTCCCCCTCTGGTCCAGCCCTCCCTTTGCAACCATGATGATCGTTCTGAAATGTAAATGTGTTTGTATCATTTCCTTGTTTAGATCTCTTCAGTGACTCACGGTGTGACAGGGCCTCTCGTGCCATTCCTCTCCATCTCACCGGCCTCCTCTTCTCCCTAGAGCATGCGTTGCAACATTCCCCTAACACTGGAAGGTGACATAGTCCCTCATATTTCCATCCCTTTTTCCGGTATGCCTTCTCTCTCATTTTTGGCCCAAGGATAAACTCCTGTTTATCCTTCAAGACTCAGCACAAGTGTCCCCTCATCTGTGAAGCTTGTGTACCCTCTTGCCTCTTCCAATTAGAATTTGGGGTCCTTTCTTATGGCTTCCTTACCAACGACTCTCATTTCTCTGGTGGTGGTAGTGGCGATCTGCATCCCAGTAAATAGTATTAATAGTTCCATTGGCAATTGTCCTTATAATAGCTAACACTTAAATAGTACTTGCTTTGGGCCAGGTACAAACCCTGCCTATTAATTGATCTCCTTTTCATAATAATTCCCATGAAGTAGCTACTATCATTATTCTCATTGTACAAACAAGAAATTGAGACACAGAGGGTTTAGCAAAGTTGTCCGAATCACACACTAATATGCGTGGATGCGGAGTTCAAATCCAGGAAGTTCAGCTCCCAAGTTTGTGCCTTTAACCTTCTGCCTCTCTTTCTCCTTCCTTAGGTTGTGAGTTCCCTGAGAAGGGGGGTTTTGACTGTCCCGTGTCACCCATCCTATGTTCCCTTCCCTAAATGCATTCCATTAACTGCTTCGCTAATCTCTGACAAGCGAAGACGTGGTCGGTGGGTAATGGGTAACCAGTTCCATGACGATCTTTCAGAGTGAGCAGCACATGAATAAAAAGGAATGGCTTTCTGCATTTTGTGAAGAGCTTCATATCTGCTACCCACGGTGTTGACCCTAAGGCCAGGCCAGTTCTGCTGACTGGCGGTGTCTACATACATTCTAACCGATAGGTTCAGTGCTGTAAATGAATTGGGAACTTGAAAGGGGATGAAAGTAAGTTTTTCCTCTTAAAACTTTTTACTTCTCTCCTTTTCTTATCTTTCATTTCCCTCCCTTTTCATCTTCCCAGCAAATGCAGTTGCATGGAGAGTGTTAAAAGATGATGTCAAATTTCCAAGGGTTCCTGAAGCACAGCTGGGTCACATTCTATTTTGGGTTACATTTGTTTCTATTTTGGGTGACAAGGCATATGGACCCATGAAATAATTCAGAGCCTTAATGCATGTGGATGCTTTTCAAAAATTGCCAGAAAACAGAGGTTTCCATTGTCTTGCTAGTTATTGGTGTTGTGTGGTATTTTTACTCCCAATCCCCCAACACTTGTTTTTTTTAAAGATTTTATTTTTAGGGGCGCTTAGGTGGCTCAGTGGGTTAAAGCCTCTGCCTTCAGTTCAGGTCATGATCTCAGGGTCCTGGGATCAAGGCCCACATCAGGCTCTCTGCTTGGTGGGGAGCCTGCTTCCCCCCCCCTCTGCCTGCCTCTCTGCCTACTTGTGATCTCTATCTGTCAAATAAATAAAATCTTTAAAAAAAAGATTTTATTTTTAAGTACTCTCTACACCCAACATTGGGCTTGAACCTACAACTCTGAGATCAGGAGTCACATACTATGCCCTCTGAGCCAGCCAGGCACCCGTCAACACTTTTTTATTAAGGGTGCCCAGGTGGCTCAGTCAGTTAAGCATCTGCCTTTGACTCCAGTCATGGTTCTGGGGTCGTGGGATCGAGCCCCATGTCGGGCTCTCTGTTCAGCAGGGAGCCTGCTTTTCCTTCTTCCTGCTGCTCTCCCTGCCTGTTCTCTCTCTCTCTCTCTCTCTTTCATTGTCAAATAAATAATACAATCTTTTTTTAAAAGCTTTAAACACAAACAAACAAACAAACAAAAAAGTACCTTTTTTTTTTTTTTTGGACCATGCTTCATTTTGGATTGAAAGGAGCAGAAAAAGAGTGATACCTTTACTCTTTCTTGGAAGCTCTACCCTTTCAGTGGATTTGAGTTTCCGTACCTTTGGCATCAAGCTATGGCAATATGAACTTTGTGAACCTTAGACAGCCCTATTCTGGGGCTCCTCTGAGAACCCAAGGCCTTAACCTGTCATTGAAGGAAAAGAAATGCATCCTCCTCCCTTCCTCAGGATCTCCTTCTTCACAGTATGTTATGAAACCATTTCTCCTGGAGGCGAAGACACTTTCCCTGTATCCGTACAGCATGGCATGGCTGACACAGATACAGGCTAGAGACAGCGAGGAAGAAATCTTCTGGTGGTCTTAGCAATCTCTTTTCTGAGGAACATAGTAACAGAGACAGCATTAAACTTGATGTTCTTTTTGACAGGAGCTTTGACATTGTTGTTTATTTTTCCTTGGCACCTTATTGAAAATGCTCTTATGTAACTTTGTCTGAACTTGTCTGAGATCAGCCATTGTCCAGAGTTGGCAGGTCTGTCAGGCTTCACGAAGCTCCTGTTCTTGGCCTTCTCCAGGCTTCAGTGGCTGTTCACGTCACTGGGAGGCCACCCAGAACACACTTTTCTCTCTGGGTTCCCTGAGGCAGTGCAGTCTGCCCCCCCGCATGTTACCTTCATCCTTTGACCGTGTCATGTGAAGGGGAAGTACTTCAACATTAGCTCTGGAGCCTGTGTTCCTACGCATTCCCCTTACACATAGTTCATTTCCCTGACTGACTCTTCTGTGGAAAAGGCAGAATGCAGAACTGAGTTTGGAGCTTGAGAAACCCTGTGTTTTGGTCCTGGCGCTGCCATCTTGTAATGGAGGCAATTTATTGAATCGGCTAACAGTTTCTTTTTCTTTCTCCTTGTTTTCTGAACAGAAATACTTTCCCCTTCCCTCAAAAATTAATGAGGTGATATGCTTGAATTACTTTGTTCTCCCTGGAAGGTAGATGCTGAATAGGTTCACCCTGATTTTTTGAAAGGAGTTGAAAAACACAGTTACACTTATTCGTTTTTCTAATTATAGTTGTGGCTCCCCAAATACCAGCCTACATTTCTTTAGAGATAGGAGAAGACTGCAGAGATAATGTTCAACCCTTAAATGTAAAAAGACAGGGAATCTGATATGCAAAGGTGAGAGAGCTTCTTGAAGTTCACCTAGCAAGGGAAACAGCCAACACATGAATCTCCCTGTTTTCTGATATACTTGAGTGTTAGTTAAACATCAGAAAGCTGCATTTTACCTATTTCAAGTATAAAAACAGACTTCCTTACGAAAAGCTATTTTGTCAGATTTTCCGTATTGTACAGTGCTTGTGATACATTTTTAAAAAAGATTTTAGTTAGTTATTTGAGAGAGAGAGAGAGATGAGAAGCGGGGAGGGTCAGAGGGAGAAGCAGACTCCCTGCTGAGCAGGGAGCCCAATGCTCGATGCCCGGACTCCAGGATCATGACCTGAGCCGAAGGCAGTCGCTTAACCAGCTGAGCCACCCAGGAGCCCCGATACATTTAATATTTACAGGTAAATTGGTATAGCCTTTATCATTATTTTTATGTGTAAAATACTTTTTCTTTTGGCTACGTAGTTCAAGTAGTTTCTATTCTGTGGGTTGGATAGGGAATAAGTATTACTCTAATGATCAGTGGGGAGTAGGAACTTGGATTGAAATAGAAGGGAAACTCAACCCAGTCTGTCCTACCCTTTCCTACAAGTGCAGTTCTGGTGTATCATTTGGCCTTAAGCCTATACTTACCCATTTACATCCAGATTACATCCAAAGAACAGGCTGAAATATTTGCTATCAAATGACATAGGGAAAATGTAACATGTACAAAATGTTGCTATTAACAACATTGCTTATTCAGTTCCAACTCACTTTCCTGCCTCAGTTACTTTGTTTTCACTAAAATGAATGGTTAAACTCAGATTTTTTCCCCCCTAGCTGTCCATAACCCCATGCGTTCATGTCCTCTTGGTGCCGTAACAAATTTCCACAAACCCAGCGCTTAAAACAACACAGATTTATTGGGCGAACCGCAAGATACAGGCAGGGCCACCTTCCTTTCTGGAGGAATCCATTTCCTTGCCTTGCCCAGCTTCCAGAAGCTGCCTGTATTCCTTTGCTGGAGTCTCTTTCCTCCACCTTCAGAGTCAGCAATTGTAGGTTGAGTTCTCACATCTCATCCCTTAGACCTCTCCTGCTTTCTTCTTCTAATTTAAATGACCCCTTTTTATTGTATTTAGCCCAACTGGGCAATCTAGGATAATCTCTCCATCTCGTAAAACTTAATTACATCTGCAAGGTTTCTTTTGCCATGTGAGGTAACATAATCACAGGTCCCAGGGATTAGGAAGTAGAGAGCTTTGGGGGAGGGACGTTATTTTGCCTGTTACACCCACTCTCCATGCCAGTGATTCCATGCTGTGTCTTTTTCTTCTGAGGATATTAAGATGAATGGCCCTTTTCCGACTGTAAACATTATTTTTTTTTTAATTTATCAGAGTGAGAGAGGAGGAGACTCAGACAGAATGGCAGACAGAGGCAGAGGGAGAAGCAGGCTCCCTGCCGAGCAAAGAGCCCGATGTGGGACTCAATCCCAGGACCCTGGGATCATGACCTGAGCTGAAGGCAGCTGCTTAACCAACTGAGCCACCCAGGTGCCCCTGTAAACATTATTTTTAGAAACACTCATCATTAACGCTTATCTCAATACTCCCATGTACTTCTTTTGCTTATTATTATTATTATTATTTTTTATTTATTTATTTGACAGAGAGAGATCACAAGTAGGCAGAGAGGCAGGCAGAGAGAGGAGGAAGCAGGCTCCCTGCAGAGCAGAGAGCCCGATGCGGGACTCGATCCCAGGACCCTGAGATCATGACCTGAGCCGAAGGCAGCGGCTTAACCCACTGAGCCACCCAGGCGCCCCACTTCTTTTGCTTATTAAGAGAATTTCCACACATTAAAGATGATATATGTATATGAAAATTATAGAAGTTTTGGAAAATGCGGAAAAGAACATAAATCACACATTACTTCACCCTGCCTAATATAATCCAGTTACCGTCTTGGTATACTACCTTTCAACTTTCTCCATGCATATATTTTACATAGTTATCATGATTATGTACAATTTTGTCTTTTTTTTTTTTTTTAAGTAGGCTCTACATACAAAGTTGGGCTTGAGCTCAACCCTGAGATGAAGGACCGCACACTCCATCAACTCAGCCAGCCAGGTGCCCCAAGATTTTGTCTTTCTTACAAACATGATACCGTGAACAATTTTCATATTGTTACTGGTCTTCCTAGTCACCCAATGAGAAAAAGAACAGTTTTCTTATAATGTTCATTTGTATTCCTAGTAGAAAACTTAGAAAATAGAGGAAAGTATAAATAAGAAATAATTTCCCATCCCATTATTCAAATTTCACTACTCGTTTACTCCTCTCTTGTACGTAGCTTTGTATCATGCTTTTCTCTAATAATAATATAATTTTAACATCTTCCCCATGTTTTTAGTATATATTGTTTTCAACTGTATATTTTAAAATAGATTGTATTGCAAAATTAATATGGCCATTGTTATTTTTTATTTTTTTAAAGAGTTTATTTTTAAGTTGCCAGCATGGGGCTCAAACTCACAACCCTAGATCGAGAGTCGTATGCTCCTCCACTGAGCCAGCCAGGCGCCCTGGTCATTATTTTTAGTTTCATTTTCTTTAACTTTTTAAAATTATTTTTAAAGCTTAGAAAGCACACATGAAAAATAAGAAAATTTTTATCATTCATAATTCAATCAGTTGATATTTGGATCTATATATGTATAAAATGTGTGTGTGGTTGATTTATAAAAATGGACTCATATAATCCATACCCTTTTGTATTTGCACTTTTCACTCAGTATGACAAGGGTCTATTTTGTGCCCTCATTGCTTTTCAACATCATTCTACATAGCATCACATGAGATATGCTTATAAAGTACTTCAAACTCTGTCTGAACATAATAAGCACTCAAATGTCATTTCTTCTTGTAGTCGTTGTCAGCCTCATCCTAAGAACTATTTTATTGTATGTATGTGCCAAAACGTATATTAGCGTCTTTCTCCTTGTGAATCTTTTTCTTTTGAAACATCTCAAATTAACAGAAAAACTGCACGATCAGGACACAGAACTTTTTTTTCCCCCTGACACGGTGCCCATCAGCCCCAAATTCTCTAGAGTATAATTCCTATAAATAAGAACATTCTCCCATATAACCTCAATTCAACCATCAAAATCAGGAAATGAACATTAATACATTACTACATTCTAATCAAGTCTATTCAAATTTTTCTAATTATCCCCAAAGTGTTCTTGATAGCAGAAAGTTCCCGTTCAGCGTCATGCATTGCATTCAATTGCGATGTCTCTTCGGTTTTCTTCCATCTGGAACACTTCTTCAGTCTTTCCTTGATTTTCCTGACCTTAACACTTTTGAGGGCTCTCGAGGGCAGTTATTCTGCAGAATGCTTTTCAGTTTGGGTTGGTCTCAGTGGTTCTTCATGATTATACTCAGGTTTTGCTGCTTTGGCAGGAATTGCACGGTGATGATGCTGTATACTCACGGTGACATGTGGTTTTGATTTGACCCATACTGATGAGGTTAGGTGGCTTAAGGTGGTGTCTGTTAGCTTCTCCTCTGTAGAACTACATTTTCGGCTTGTTCTCATCAGTGATATTTTGGGGTGGGGTATTGGGAGGATGTTGAGGGTTTGTAAATATCTTGTTCTTCATGTATTTCATTTATTTATTTGTATCAGTATGTAGTCACAGCTTCCCAATTTAATCAAAGAATTATAGTCTGTACTTGTTTTGATGCCAAACGGCCCCCGATTCAGCCAGTAGGGACCCATTCAGGTTGGTTTCTACGTCCTTTTGACATGCACCCATCATTCTTCCTTGCATTTTGAGTTATCTTTTATTTTCTGAGCACTTCTGTACATTATGGTTCATCTTGGACTTTCTCTGCCTTAGCCCTGGAATCAGCCATCCTGGTTCCTTTTCATGGAGAATGGTTTCTACAGCCGAAATCTGCTTGCTAATGTGTGTTCACTGCTATTGGAGTATTGCTGTCCCCGAGCCCTTTCAGTGGGCGGAGCTAGGAAATGTAGGTATGAATATTTATACGCACATATATACATCTTTATATATTGAAAACCATGAGTTCTCATGAATACCTCAAGTCTCAGTCCAATGCCATGGAGCTCATTCTAGATTTCTCAATTTCCATGTATTCACCCCTTCATCTCTCACACTGAGAAACAAATGTGTGTCTCGTTATTTGACCAATGCCCCTGTATGTAGTAGGTATTCAGGACCCTACCGATGCATCCTTGCTCTTTACCTCCTCAAATGTTGGCCTGCAACAGTCCCTGCCCATCTGAGGCTGCTGTCCCTCTGCATGAATACCCTTCTCATTTGGTTAAACTCACTGTCTTGCGCCCCCAGCAATACCACAGGGACCCTCATCCCTTGAAGCCCCATAAAGTGCTTTCTCTGCCCTCCCAACCCTCACCTAGGTCAGAATGCCTTCTTTGCTTTACTTTAACTAATGGCTTTCGGACTAAACTCTTCAGAAAGGGGAAGGGAATGAACATTCTCTATATTTTGACTTTGAAGTTATTGTCATATTTTCCCTTACAAACATAATTTTTAATGATTCCTACCCTTCTGTTGGATGGTCCATTACCTCGCATACATCTTATTGTTCTTCTAAATAACAGTTCCCTGCCGTCAACATCTATATTTTCTTCGTTATGTTTGATGATATTTTTGCTTCTCAACTTGAGTACTTTTCTTTAGATGAATATTAATTAGCTTACTGGTTTATTATTATTGCTGATTTCACTTTTACTTAATTATAGAATCAACTGTCTGAAAAAGAGGCAGTTGGGAGTAGGATGGTTTTTCAGATAATTATGGTATAATTTGTAGAATCACTACTGCTTTCTCATAATAATCATCCTGAAATGAAGATTATTTAAAAACCTTTTGCACAGTAACCTTTCCCTGGTTTTTTAAGGTTGGGGTCCTGAACTCAGGAAGTCCGAGTTTCTTAGCATGGCATAGAGAGCCCTTCATACTGGGCTTCGAACCACCTTTCCAGCCCTACTTCCTGCCGCTTCTCAATTCAGCACCCCATGCTGTTCCTGCACCCCATTTTTTTGTCCTTCCCCAAAATACCGCATTCTTGCATATTTCTGTGATACTGTTGGATTACCCATCAGGTAGGTTAAGCACATGCTTGGAAAACCAATCAGGCACAGGTCCCAAACAATGAGGGGAGAAAAAGAGTATTTGCTATTCCACAAGCATCAGATTTGCTCTCATCAAAGACATTAGAACTTTGTTGAATCTATAATTTGAAATACATTTGAGAGAGATGAAAGCTTCTCAAGGTTTTTTCAGAACTTCCTCTGTGCCTGTGGTCTTGCTGGGTCTGTGAACTCTGCTCCCTGCCCCCAACTGAATTACATGATATCCCATCCCACAGCATTTGCTGAACGTCTATCATATTACATAGCAAATGGTGTAATAGTTACTTTTTGTAATAGTCTCTCCTAAGTGGACTATGAAGTCCATGAGGAAAATGAGAAGTTCCTATCAAGCTATCCTTTTCCTGTGTCTAACACAGTGACTAGTACAAAGTAGAGAGTCATTAAATATTGTCAAACTGAATCTTTCATTGTCCTGTCTGTGGATGCAGATGATGGTGGCCCTTGTAGGAGTAATTAAATGTTCTCTCTTAAACTACAGGAGACCCGATTCTCTAGCATCTATTAGGACAGAATTTGACATGTCCAAGAAGTTCAGTTTTGTTAGTTCATCAGACTGTTCAGGGAAGAAGCAGTGCTCGGAAATCAGCAGTCTGAGAAAGCCAGAAGATATCGATGCCAAAAGCAGGTCTTCTGGTGGTTTTTCCTTCTCGCTTGCCCAGTGTTCTAACCATCAGGATACATCTTCAGATTTGCTAGATTTATTCTTATATAAACATGTTCATTCAATTGCATTGGTTCTTTAAAAAGCAAAGAACCTTTCCAGTTAGGTCTGGAACAGAGGTGCGAACACCTTCTGATCTGTTCACTGGAGGTGGTTTAATGTGGGAATGTTGTAGAACTATTGTTGGATGGATTCCACATGACCACTAGCCTTTGTGCTGCATGAGCATCATTTATCTCTGGGCTACAGAGTCCTAGCATGGCTTAACCTGTTTCTGTCCTAGAATTTCAGTTCTGCCTGAGACTACAGAAAGAGTCCAGAGATCCTCATCTGAGTGTGGAACCTTCTGAGTGCAATGTCTTCCAACAGCAACAGTTCCCAGATGCCATTTAGTACATAGAAGCTGGTTTATTGTGGTTATTTTTACATGTTTAGAATAAAAAAGAAAAACCACAATTTAGTGATTTTTTTTCTTCCAGAAAGCTAAAGCTATTGTCTGTAAAGAACCATCCTTTTTTTTCTGAGACTTCCCTTCACTTTTTGATTGCTAAAAAATCCTCTTGCCCTTTCTGTAATGGAATTGACGGTGATAAGAAGTTGTGCACCCTTATTATCTGAAAACCTTAAGGCAAGATACATTTCAGAATTTAGGTTCTTTTTGGATTTTGTACAGGTAATAAAATGCATGTATGGTATATTATATAACAGCCCCCCCAAAAAACAGCCCAGCCAGGACTGAATTGACCCCCCATAATCAGTTTCAGTAATATTTCTGCAGTGAAATGGAAGAATATTTATACTAAGTTAGACAGAAAAAGTCTGTGGATAGCCTCACATTCGTTCAGGTCAGGCTTTACTGCCAAGATGAGCTCAGGTCAGTTCACATTTTGCTGCCAAATGAATTATAGGAAAGAAGAAAAAAGGGCCATCTGATTTCCAATTGTTTAGATTTTGAAATTGTGGATAAGGGGTCATGGATTTATAGTTGCCTTTTAAAGTTTCTTACTTTGTAAAATAAATTTGGCTACCCTTTGTAGGACCCCAAGAAGTTTTTGAAATTTCACTGGTCCGCAAAATCCAAGAGCATAGAAAGACATGCCCTCGAAAGCTATTGAAGTGAGGTTAGCTTGACTTTTATACTCATCCCTATCTAGTGATAATGTCATCTTTGAAAGCTGGAAGATTCCTCAAATATACTTCTAATCAAAGTAAGTTGAAATTAAGTTTGTCTTGTAGCAATTTTAGGAGATGAGCAGAAGAGAAGTTTGTAGCAGAAAACCACCCATGATTCCCTGTGATAGCGTGGGATTCTCTGATAGGAATTGGTCATAGCCTGAAAGATCCTATTGAATGCATCTGTTTGGCCAAATAGATACGTGAACTTTAGACCCTGGAGATAGGTTTGTGTTGGGGAAGGGTAACAGCAAATAGCTATGTGAACTTGGGTTAACTGATGAATTTTTGGCATTTGTGGTTTATGTTCCTACCCATCAGATGGGGCTAACAATTTCCATCTTGCAAGTTTAAAATGAGTCCACAGCCTTGTGGACAGCCTTGAAAGCACTTTGACAGCAAAGACCAATTTAATGTGTAAAATTGGTATTTTGAGGAGTAATTCTATAACTGCAATTTATTACCCTTCATACCACATGTTCATTGTGTATCACTGTCCAATCTGGCTTCCGGATGGAGAGGTGATTGACCTCTTTACTCTATATGATCTTTAAAGATTCTCTTTTCTAGCATTCTAATAGGATATATTATCTAGGTAAGAAGTCTGAAAGTAGTAGAATGAAAGCAACACAGCTACTTAATTGTTATCCTACCAAATCTGTTTCTTGTGTGGGCTTGGTAAAACAGGTATTATACCCAGCTGTGCTGTCATTTGGCTCCTGCATGCTTACAAAGAACGTTTCTCTGTTAGCCAAGGTGCCAGTTATTGATTTATTGCCCTTAAGCTTTGAATTCATCCTTTTTGCCAGAGCCCTTTCAATATTTGTTTCCTTCACACCTGGCATTGAAATTTTGTTAGTAGAGGGTGCTGGGAAGGCACATCAGGAGCAGAGGGTTTTGCTTCTTGGTTCCTGTGTTCTTGCTTGCAGACTGTTCCTACAGCTCTGGCATGTTCTTTAGTGCTTTATTTCATCACCCAATGGTCAGGAGCTTCTCCTGGTGCCCCCTTAGGTAGTTTTATAGCAGACTGCTGCTGATAGGACACTTTCAGGAGGGTGTATTTGGGGCATGTTCCAGAGGGTGAGTCTCAGAAAGTTCTAAGGATGGGTTTCCAGTCAATTCCAGAAGATGGTCACCACAGCATCTTCTCTACCCTTCAGTGAGCCACAGCTCTGCCATCTCCAAATAAGGTCTGGATCTCCGCCTGGGTGCATGGCACTCCTTTGAACACTGAGATGCTATACAGCAGCCCAGGGGATGGATCTCTTCCTTGGGTGCTCTGTCTCAGCCTTAGGGACAGTAGTTGTTTCTGATATCTACAATGCCTCTATTTTTTCTTTCTTTCTTTTTTTTTTTTTTAAATGTACCACTAGGCCATTGCTCATCACTCCAATTTTCTGTTATTCCAGTCCTACCATAGTTAATTACTCCTATGTAAAACTCTCCCAGTTCGAACTCCTGTTTGGTTTCTCTTCTGATTAGGCCTAGGCAGATACAAGCAGTTAAAGTCCCTAGGAGATAACATGCATCCCTTCCAAGATGATTCTTAAGAGTTGATACCACTGTGCCTGCCACTGAAAAAATTAAGACCGTGCATTTCAGTCTTCAGGGAAGTATCTTAGAATGCCATAAAGTTGAAATCTTCTTCCTGTGGAGTCTTTGTGTACCTGTGCAGTTGTCTCTCCCTTTTCTCTCCATGTCCCCTGCCTTCACTCTTACCTGTTGTTACTCTTCTCCTCCTCATCTCTCCCTGTGCGCCTGATTTGACTCTTTCTAATCTCGGCCTCACCTTTAATAAGCTATCATGTGACCTCCCTTGGTCTCAGTGTCTGTCTTGTTGAGGCAGAGATAATGAAAGATCGTAAGTTAATGAAATTAGGATATGAAAGTGCTCTGTAATTGGTAGGGCATCATGCAAAAGTAAGGTGTGATAACTTGCATTTATTAAATAGTTTCCTCTTCCATGTGTTGAATTTTTAGGTTATATCTTATTTTAAAAGCTGTAAGGAGCTTTCAAGGGTACTTAGAACCTGATGATACAGATATGTAAATACATATAATTATTAGATGAGGCAGAATGTGCTGGGTGCTAAAATTGGGGAACAAATAGGA
Source organism: Neogale vison (assembly GCF_020171115.1). Taxonomy (NCBI): domain Eukaryota; kingdom Metazoa; phylum Chordata; class Mammalia; order Carnivora; family Mustelidae; genus Neogale; species Neogale vison. The sequence continues at coordinate 31,331,561 of NC_058105.1, forward strand.
TTATGGGAGCCCTGACAATTACGATTTAATTTTGGCCTGAGGATTGGTGTTTTAGTTCTGAGGAGAGCCACCTAGTCTTGAAGGATCTAAAGCTGCCATTCGATAAATTTCTGTGATACCAATGGGCCTTGTGCTGGGCACTTTACATATATTATCATATTTAGTCTTTAAATTTATTCTTATCATATTATTATTTCTTGGATTCATTTTTTAAATATTTGACTCAAGGACAGATTTTTTGTTCATCCGTTTTGTTTTGAACTGAAAACCCCTTCCACTTACATGTGAGCAGTCAGTGGCAGTGAAAGTTTTCACGATAGAAAATTTTACTTTTTTATTGCAGCATTTCAGGTATATTCTATTTTTGTATCTCTCCCTGGATACCTGCATTGGAAAAATTGATCAAATGTTTTCATGTTAGAACAAGGATGGATAGAAAGATTCTCCATAACCTCTATATTGAAATAAGGAAATGATTTGTTTAAAAATTATTCCCTCTTGTTGGTAAGTAAATAGGGTGTCGGTGGGCGTAGTACATTCTCGGGGATGACACGGTTGGCTACAGGAAGAAATGCAGCATGCCATTTAAATTAGAGATGGATGCTCTTTGAATACCCAGTGTTCTGTCAAATCACAGGAGGAGTGCATCTCCCAGTGGAAGATATTGCAAAGTGCAAGGGACTCCAAGTGCTTCCGAAAGCCCTTGTCTTCACTGATCGGCTTCTATGAGATGCCCACCGAAGAGAACTCATCAGGAGATCTGCATCCTCAGAGTCGTTAGAAAGCCCTTCTCTGGTTTTGAATTCTTTGGGATGAGCTGTGCATTCTTTCTTTGTCAGTTTGCAGACAGAATGGAAACTTCCTGTTTATTTGGCAAACAGAGTGTATGAGCATAGCTTGTGCAGCCTTAAGAAATCACTCCTAACTGATCAGTGTTTTCTGAAGTCTGGTGTGCACGCTACCGGGGGTATGCAGATAACTGGCTGTACACAGAGCTGCGCTTTCAATTTGAGTAGTTCTGTTGTTCTTTTTTAAATGCTCTTAGAGGGGGGAAAAAAATGTCTGGTGTCCCAAACCCAGGATTTCATGAATACTATTGCTGAAGTCAAAACTAGAGCGGGTTACAACATCTTGTCCACACCAAATGAATGACTAGTGTTGTGCTCAGGCGTGCCTGGGAATGCGTGGCTATGATCTTTCTAGGGACAGAGTAAAACTTGATGCCCAGAAAATGCTAACTTTTAAATACCAGGTATTTAGAGTATATGTGATTGTGAATTGGAATCAGGCCTGTGCTTTTTTTTGTCATGGTGGTAGGTTTTCTTTATTTTTTTTTTCCTGTTTCTCTGTTGAACTAACATGGATCAGTGGATAAAATGGAATTTTGAAAACGTGAAGGTGCCAGACTCTGAGGGAAGTACTAATAGGCAGGCATGATTTTGATGAAGTCAATCGTGTATCTTCAGATATGAAGACCTCATTTAATAATTGCCTGAACCATCTGCTACTTGATGTCAAAGGACAAGTACAAAGCAAACAACTCTCTTACCAATATGATGAAATTTGACATTTTTATTTTAGGAAGCACGATGAGAGTGAGCTTCTTTTTCTTTAGTAATTTATTCAACAGAGAGAGAGAGTACAAGCAAGGGGAGCTGCAGGCAGAGGGAGAGGGAGAAACAGCCTCCCCGCTGAGCCAAGAGCTCAACTCAGGACTCAATCCCAGGACCCCAGGATCATGATCTGATTTGAAGGCAGAAGCCTCACCAGCTGAACCACCCAGGTGCCCCAAGAATGAACTCTTTTCCTCACAAGTCATGTTTGGACACACACACCCTGACATGAGACCTTCCAATGTCATGTGTTATTTTGAGACCCACAGAGCATTGTACACAGCCTACCCCCAGACATTCCTCACAAGGTTAAGCAGAGTTACTATTATTATTGTTCCAGAAATTCCACTTCTAAGTATCCACCCCAAAGAACTGAAAACAGGTAGTCAAAGAATTACATGTATATGTGCCTCTTCACAGCAGCACAAGAGCCAAAATGTGCAAACAGCTCAGATGTCCATCAGTACATCAATGAAAAAACAAAACGCGGCATATGTTTCTACAAGGCAATATTTAGCCATGAGCATACATTGTGGGTAAACCATCCCACTTGGTGAAAGAAGCTCGGCGCAAAGGATCTCGTTGTGCATGATTCCGTTTGTGTGAAACATCAAAATAGATAAATCCATACAGACCGAATACCTATTGGTGGTTGCCAGGGGCTGTGGGGAGAGGAGAACAGTGGGCAGCTGCTTAACAGATACTAGTTTTTGGGGAAGGAGTAGTGAAAACACTTGGGGACAAGACAGAGGTAGCGATGGCCCAACATGAGGAATGCACTGGGTGTCGCTGAATTCTTTAGCTTAAAATTGTTAATTTTCGGGGCGCCTGGCCGGCTCAGTTGGTAGAACATGTAACTCTTGATCTCGAGATCATAAGTTCAAGCCCCATGTTGGGCACAGAACTTACTTTTAAAAAATTGTTAATTTTATGTGATGTGAATTTCACTTCAATTAAAAAAAAAAGGCCTGCCCTGAGGGTAGGAGGATGTGTTAAGTTGTGTGCAAGCAGTTCTGGTTTTAGAAGTTATGCATCTCTTTTTATAGCTGCCTTCTGATTATTGTAAGTTGTAACAGTTTGCCATTTGCAGTAATAAGTAAAAAGTTTTCCTTTGAAGACAAGTGTGAATTTAAAAGGGCCAATTAAAAAAAAAGGTGTCACTGAGATAACAACAAATGACAGTAATTCACAGCTGTCTGAAGAATCAGAAACTTGAAGAAATGTTATATTCTATGTTTAAGCCAGTTAATTTGTATTGAGTGTCTACTGGGTCCTGGCTGCTGTTCATTGAAGGTGAAGAAGACCTGTTTTTTGCCTTGGATACTTTTAAGCTAGTAAAGGAGATAAGCTACATTTTTAAATAATTTTAGGAAGAATTATTGTGCCAAGTGCCAAAACTGAGAACAAACAGACCGAGATCCAAACCAGGTGACCCGTCCCATTGAAGAAAATGATAGAATATAACAGGAGAACATGAACTGAGAAATTTGCCATTAGGAACAAGGAACAGAGGGAATTAACACATGCAACTGACGATGTATTCAATATTCAGGTTTCATCTGCTGTGGCCCTCTGTGCCTCTCCCTCTCTCTCTTTAACGTTGCGGTCATCCTAGACTCCCTTCTCCCCAGCAATCTCACATTCAGAGGTAGCAGAGCAGAGGGCTCACATAGCAGAACCTGGAGCTAGACTGCATGTGGATGAATCCCAGTCCCAACATTTACTCACTGTATAATTTTGGTCTTGTCACTAGACTTTTCCGTGCCTTAGTTTCCTCTTCTGTAAAATAGAGATTTTTAAAAAAAAAAAACTTTTTGAGAGCAAGAACATGTTTGTGCACATGAGTGGGGCAGAGGAGGAAGCAGGTCCTGCTGAGCAAGGAGCCTCATGTGGGGCTGGAACCCAGGACACCAAGATCCTGACTTGAACCAGATGCTTAACGGACTGAGCTATGCAGGCGCCCCTGTACAATGGAGATATTATAGTACCTACAGAATACAGTCATGTTGAAGAGTAAGTCAGCTCAGTGAATGGGTAAAGCATTTAGAAGGCTAACAAACGTTAGCCACTGTTGTCATCTCCTGTCCATTCCATCTGCCCAAAATCTTTCTGAATCACACCCCACCAACCCCCCTCACTCCCCCAACCCCCCACCACCACTGCTGCTTTAGTTTAAGACTTGATATTGTTACAATTGATTGTAATGGTGCCTTAGCTAGTTTGGCCTCCCCCGCCCCACCCTTCCCTCTGGCTCACTTGCCTGCCCGACACCTTCTTGCTTAGGCTTAGCACTCAGCTCTGGTGTGCCCTCTGAGAAACTTGCCCTGATTCCCTGGCCAAGCCCAGTTAAGGTTCTCTGCGTGCATTCCTATGACCTTGAGCACGCCTCCCCTACAGGGCATGTCACAGTACTGTCACCTTACTTGATACTCCCTGGGCTGTGAGCACCTGGAGGGGTAGGGATTTGGGCTTATACTCAGGCTTGAACTTCCAACCGAAATACAACACTTGTTACAAAGCACATGCTTATTAATCGTTTGAGTGGATGAATGAATGCCCTCTGCCTCTGGAAAGCAAGTTCACAGTGTAGATTTTGCAAGCTGAGGTAAGCACACAGAAGGCTAAATAAGGGCAGTGTATATTAAGGCCCACCAGAGTTCAGAAAAGGGCTTTTGGTGGGTGTAAGCCAAATCAAATTAGGCTTCAAAAAAGCTGAGTTGGAGGGGCGCCTGGGTTGTTCAGTTGGTTAAGCATCTGCCTTTGGCTCAGGTCATGATCCCAGGGTCCTGGGATCGAGCCCCAGGTCGGGCTCCCTGCTCAATGGGTAGTCTCCCTCTCTCTATCCTTCCCCTGCTCATGCTCCCTTTCTCTCTCTCTCTCTCTCTCTCTCTCTTTCAAATAAATAAGTAAAATCTTAAAAAAATTTAAAAAGCAGTAGAGCTTGATTTGGAACCTAAGAATACATATAATTGGGGCCCTTGGCTGGCTCAGTGGGTGGACCATGTGTCTCTTGATCTTGGGGTTATGGGGTCAAGCCCCATGTTGGGTGTAGAGATTCCTTAAAATGTTGAAAAGAAATAAAAAGGAACAGTGGAACAGCCATAATTTGGGCAGGAGGGGGGCAGTGTTTCATGAGTTGAATAGATAATAGAATAAAAAACCAAAAGTCTGTAACATCTCCCAAAGACAGAAGAGTTAAGGGTGTGTGAGCAGGGGTGAGGCGAGGGACAGTACAAGCAGTCCCCAGCCTCACAACAGTGTGTGTTCTGAAGGTTTATTTACAGATTGTTTGTTTGCCTGACAGGGAAGTTTCTGGCCGTGCCCAAAATTTTGTATTTAACCTACTTAAGTAGCTGATCTGTCCCCTGGGCAGTACTCGCCTGAGCTCCAGGGGCTGGGAGCCGGGAGTCAGGAAAGGCCGCATGGGTTCTGGGCTGGAAGACAGGGAGTGGTAGAGAAAGTGGGGCTTTGCTATTCTTCTACAACCCTCTCTGCACACTTCTCTGTATCTCAGTTTCTCTTTCTCTACCTCTAGACATAGTTTCTCTAGGCCCTGAGCTTCCACCTGCCCCCCCGCCCCCGCCACCAGACTTCCTTCCTAGAGCACCCCATCCAAGTCTGCCAAACTCCAGAAGGTTCTCGAACCAGGCTTTCCCCATTCCCTGAGGGCAACAGCTCTGTGCTATTTGAAGAAACTTGACTGAACTCATTCACACCAACGTGAGAATAACTGACAGCCACGTTATCCTGATTGCTCTCCCTATTACCATTTTAACAGGATTCTTTTGAGCTCAAAAGAACACGTACTTGCTAGAATTTCTGGCCAGAGTACACAGCAAACAATGGGAGGGAGAGAATAAGTGAAGGTCCAAACATTGTCGGAGGGAGAGAAAATTTGTTGGGAGACTGAGTTGGCACTAGAGGCGAAGATATTTTGGGACAGGGAAAGCCTTTGCTAATTTCCCTTTCTGCTCTAAGCCCTCCTCTATATATTTTTGGTATATTCCTCTCTGGAATCCACAGCAACTGTAAGCTGCATTAAAAAAAAATTACAGCTTCCGTGACAATTCTTGGCTAAAGAGATTTCATGTTTTCCGGTTGTGTGCAAATCTAGGACAATCCATAACAGGAAATAAGGTTAAATAAGTAAGGGAGAGCTGAGGGGGAGGGGACTTTGAGTGTGGAGTCTACAAGTACAACCACACATGGAAGGAGTCATAGACGGTTTTCAAATAGAGGATTGAGATGGTCCAAGCAATATGGAGGGCATGATTCATTCTGAGTTTTGGATTAGTAATGACCAGGTGTCCAAGTCACTCTTGGTTCTTGTGAGTGGTCAGTACGGTATCCTACTTTTTGCTACCCCTTTTTCGTTGTTCTGGGATTTTCGGTAACTGTTAGTGTCTGAATCTGTGCCTATCTGACTGTCCTGTGTGGGTTCTGAGCCGATCTTTCCTCTCTGATTCAGAATCCTAGAAACTAGACGACTCTTATGTTTCCGACTATCTCCTAGGGACCTATACACTGAGTTTCTGTGTCCCAGCAGCAAAATTCAAGGACAGTGTTAGCGAAACACGGCTCCCTTTTATAAGACCACATTACTTTCATTTATGTACAAATCTCGAGCCTTCGTACCCCAGAACACTCCACAAGATGGTGGCTAATCTGTATCAGTTAGCCCGTCCCAGCGGCGGGAACCTCTGCCCCTTGACGCGACCCTAAGCGGATGCTACAGTTGGGTTGCGAATATGCTCTTCCCTATGGGGAACTCCATTGTCTTGGATTCTTTTTATTACTCATCATGCCCATGTCCTTGATATCTCTACCCTGCCGGTTTGCATAAATGGAAAGGCCAGGAAATGGCATGAGAAAAGGATTTGAAGCCTTTCCTTCAGCCTAAATTATAATTCTCATATTGGAATAGAAGGTTTGTAGGTCTTTCATCAAATAATATATATATATATATTTTTCTCTATTTGGAAAGTTACAGGGGCTTGTTAGCATTGGGCCCTCCCATGCCCCATTTGTGTATTTTACTCTTGACTGCCCACTGTGCCATTTGAGTGACTGGGTATTGGTGATGTGCAGTGGCTTGCTTGGTTGAATTTGCTATTTTATTTTTTTGTTCCATCTCGTGGAGCAGTTATTGGCAAGATTGGATTTTGTGGCTTACTTTTTCATCCTCACTGACTACACTAATTGAAGAGGATCTAACAGTCCAAAGAAGATGCTTTTATCCTTTGCAATTAGCAGTCTGTAGAAATGATTGGTTTTCTGCGATGCTGCTTCATCTTTCCGTGTTCTGGTCTAGGGGGCGAACCGGTGAAAGGCGTTTCTTCAGCTTCCGGTTTTACCAGTCCCATCTTGCTGAGACAAAGGATGATTGGCATTTCCCTTCCTTACTGTAGCGAAGTGTTTGGTTGGCTCGGTTTAGTTCCGCCGTCACTCGCGGAGTCAGTCACCCCATCACACGGCTGTACACCTGTTCTGGGCACCCTGCTAGGCACACACAGTGTCAATCAAACAGACATCAAAAAGGAGCCGTCTAGGTATTTAGGTGTGCTGTTTGCAATTAGAGCTTCTCGTTGGTCTCTTACCATTCATAACTTAGTTCAGGAAGCCTAAGGCCCTCTCCCGGTTTCTTGTTTCATTATTACCCCCAAACAGCTTAGTCTTAGAGGAGAGAAAAAACCTACCTCCGCCAAACTTGATTTCACCAAAATTGCCTCCTACAGTTGGGCTCCTGTGTGACAGGCACTGAGATGGGTAGAATAAAAAACATTAAGGAGGACCCAGAGGCAGCTCTCAGGAGTTTATAGTGTAGTTTCTAGTTTACGGAAACCGTTACAACGCGAAGTGACAGGACCTAGAATATTCAGAGTGTCATGGGGCTTTAGAAAACCTAGCAACGGAGGCTGCTGAGGGATGTGGGGGGGGGGTTCATGGAAGGACATATACTTGAACACTTACTTCAGTGTGACTAGAAATTGGCTTGGTAAACGAGGAGAGCAAGGGATTCCAAGCAGAGACGGTGTCCTGGGAAAACCTGCTGAGGCACGAGGGAGTGTGGCACATTAGAGCTCCATGCCAGGAAGTGCCAACTGAGGGATAAAGGGGGTTCTGAGGGTTGCCCCAGGAGAGTATTTCTGGCAAAGGTACAGGTCGATGATTCTGCAACTTTAATCAGGTATCATCCTACATCTCCCATGACGCAGCCCTCTTTTCCTCCTCTTTTCCTCATGAAGCATCTCCATGGGGGAGCTGAGGAGTCATATTTGCGGGGATTTTCCCCTCAAATAAATATTAATACAATACAGGGCTGACTAATAGCCACCAAATTAGGCATCAGGGGACCTGGATTCTTGTTTTCCAGCTCTCTCAGCAGCTGTGTCACTTGAGCCAAGTCATTTAATAACTCGGTTTCCTCAAGAAAATGGGAATTTTCAAATGGGACTGTGAACACCTGCGCCGCCTACCTCAGAGTCTGGGCAAAAAGGAAAATGAGACTCTTAAAATCTAAAAGGCACGGAACACTTTTTGATTTGGAACTCTGCTGGCTAAGGCTGTCTGTCACCTGATGCTTAAAACAAGCAAAATACTTCAGGGAGTATCTGGAGACGAAAATTAGGTTGAAAGCAAGTTGACAAATAGGAATATTCTTGCTTCCTCATTAACTCCCTACATCGGCCCTTCTGTCTGTGGAATGTCGTTTTGCCTATTTCTGTGTTTCTTCACTCACATGATAACATTTCCTTCTTCCCCACAGTCTGCCACGTATATCTTCACCCATTTTAGATTCTCACGGTAGCTATTAAATATAATAGATTTAGGACAGGCCTGGCTGGCTCAGTCAGTTAAGCGTCTGACTCTTGATCTCGGCTCAGGTCACGACCTCAGGGTCATGAGATCGAGCCCCGCATAGGCACCATGCTCAGTGCGGAGTGTGCTTGTCCCTCTCCCTCTGCTCCTCTCCATACTTTCTCTCTCTCTCTCAAATAAATAAATAAATAAATAAATAAAATCTTTTTAAAAAAAGACAGGCTAGTAAAACAGGAGCTGGTCTATTTCATAGTCAACCTTGAATAATTTATGTCCGTCAGGTAATTTGAATTAATCATGAATTACCCTCAATCATTTTTGTTACCATATAGTGGAAGGACCTACGCTTTGTTACATTTCAGGGATAAATGGGTTGTGATTCATTCCAGCAGGAATGGGAAGTTATGAAACAGGACTTCTGTTCTGCCTTTTTTTTTTTTTGGCCATTTTTCTTAATCCAGTGACAGTACAGGTAGCGTTAGTAGTAACAGGAAAGGGCCTCTCTTCCCCTTTGACCCCACCTATCCCACTAGACTGAATGGTAAGACTACTGGAATCTGGACTAATGGGAACTTCTGCGCTGTGGGTATATGAGCCATTGCTGCCAGTAAAAGTACCCCTGACCAGCCCTTGTTTAGATCAATGGTTTTCCAAATCTGTCATCCAGGGACATTTCTGCATGACTGAAAACTCTCTAAAACACTTAAGTCCTGCTCTGAGCCATCTTACATACAGAGGAAGAAAGGAGAGTCCAGTATGGCCATGGATGAGATGACACAATGAGGCTATTTTAAATGGAATGTAAGTGAATTATTTATACTAGATTAATATAGAGCCTGTCATCAAAATCACTAATAACCTGAGAGATTTACTGTATACTTACCAGGAGGTAGTTATTCTTTTCTTTTCTCTTCGCCTGGATGAGCTCGTGCCTATGAACGTATATGTGAATTTGGATAAAATACCTATTCTAGTTCAAACCATAATATAAAATGATGGCTTTTTTTTCCTGCCAGGCTTGGGGGAAATACTCTGGCAATTGTTCTGTTTCCCCCAAAAGTAAATGAGGAAATGGTCTGGTTTATTTTCTCTTTGTTTTAAAGTCTGGACCATTGATACATAGTTTAAAAACATTCTTCTGAGGACCTAGTGGATTAAATCATTTTTATGTCCCGTAAGTACTGCCCTTTTTTGAAGAATTCTTGAGAAAAGTGTGGCCCATATCCAAAATCACATTCTCCTTTTTTTTTCCTGTATTTGAATTTTTTCCTTATAAGTTAATGGAAAGGAAAGTGGTCAGTTTTTGCACTCAATAAACAAGAAAGAAGGTGTAGACAGCTTTTATCTGGGACATTGTATGTCATTGAAAGAATATTTTCAAGTATTAACTGCTTTTTGAAATTATTGGCAGAATCCTCTTAACCCACTTTAACATAAAATGGTTGGATAAGATGAAAAGATTTTTTTATTGTCTACATAAAAGAAAGCTCCATGGTTTTTGCATCATTGCATAAATGTAAGAGATTATGCATACATAAAAAGGATGAGACAAAGCTGAATGCTAAATGCCAACATCAACGAAAGCTTGTCTGAGTATTTGACACTGAGCATAATGGGGTGTGTTTCCACAAGGAGAGAACACTCAATATTTACACCCCAGGACTTGTTTCTCTGGTAAAGTGTCTTGTCCTAGATTCATCTCCCAGCTAACACTATTGCCCTGCTTTCAAAACATCCCTCCTTCTTACACATGGATTTTTCTCCCTTAAACCCCGTGAGATGCTAAACCTTCTAGATCTAATGTCCTGTCCTCACTTAGTGTCCCATTTCTTTCTGTGGTCTTCATGAATTCCTTTTGTTGTATGCACCTTCAGGTGAATTCTCTGGGTTTACGGCAAGTAGTAAAACACAAGCACAGCTCCCCCACCCAAACCGCCTTACAGCTCTAACCGCCCCGCTCAAAAATCACACCTCCATAATTAAGCTATTCTGTGGGTATCCCTTTCTCATCAATTTTCTGGAATTTTTGAACGGGACCTTCGAACAACCGGCATTGTTACATGATAATGCAAAGTCCCTGCCCAATGCAAATGGAGTTCACTTCACACTTGATAGACTTTCCTTTTCAAGCTTGAGGGTAGCGAGAAGAAGGTACCCAGATTAGCGTGTACTGTGAAGTCTGGGGTGGTGTGGTTTCTTTGGCCAATGTACCCTCGGGCTCTTGCTGGCCTTTGTGCCCTCTCTCTGCTCACTTGGCCTCATAGGCAAAGAGTCCAAATTTTTCAAGCAGTATGTGCTCAATGGTAGAAGGAATGCAGGGCCCGTGTAATGGAGGAACCTTTAAAAAAAAACTGGAGGAGACTCAGAGTACCATGAGAGACATCACAGAAAAGAATGGAATTTGAGCTGATTCTAGAAGGATGAGTTGAGTTTAGAAAAGTGGAGAGGGAAAGAGATTTCATGTAGGAGGACCTCTGGAGCAAAGGGAGCCAAAGAACAAAACAAGCTTGTGAGCTAGAGAACGGGCAGTTGGTGGTAATGAGTTCTTAGTGCTGGGCGCTTTTGCTTGATTAATTCCTCGAGTGATCCACTTGTTCAACAAATGGCTTCTCATAGCTCACGGGATAAAATCCAAGCCTCTTCACTCACTCTGTAGACCTTAAAATCCGCTCCCGTCAACACTATGTACCTATAGTCCTTCCAGTAATACTGAAGACTTTCTTGATCCTTCCGACATGATGGACTTCTTTATAACTCTCTGTGTCTGCACAGACTGTGTCTGCTGGGGTCTGCCTGGGGAATGCCCCATTCTTCGACCTCAGTCGCAGCCCGATTTTTATTGCTTCTCTGATTTTTATTGTTCCTCTGTAGAATCCTAGACATATACTAGTAAATCTTCTGTGCCGTATTTTATGCTGTCAGGGTGCATGTCTGCTTTTCTCACTCAGCTAAGAGCTTCCCAAGAGCAAGGGATTGTGTCTTGTTCACCTTTATATCCATATCACCTAGCAGACTTCCTACCAAACATGTAATAAATTATATTTTTAAAAGATGTTCTTTATTTATTTGACAGAGAGAGAGAACAAGTAGGCAGAGAGGCAGGCAGAGGGAGAGGGGGAAGCAGGCTCCCCACTCAGTGGAGGGCCCAATGCAGGGCTCATTTCCAGGACCCTGGGATCATGACCTGAGCCGAAGGCAGAGGCTTAACCCACTGAGCCACCCAGGTACCCTGCAAATTATTTCTTTTAAAGATGTTCTTTATTATTTGACAGAGAGAGAAAGCGCCCACAAGCAGGGGGAGCAGCAGACGGAGAAGCAGGTTCCCCATGGAGCAGGGAGCCCAATACGGGGCTCGATCCCAGGACTGAGGGATCATGACCTGAGCCGAGGGCAGCCACTTAACTGAGCCACCCAGACACCCCCTTGATGCAAATTCTTAATAAATACTTGTTTAATAAAATATTTATTGGACATTTAATTTACATCACGTGTAGTTGCATTTTAAGAGAGCTCATCCAGAAGCAAGGCAAAGGATAGACTGAACATGGGAGGGGCAGAGAGTCCAGTCCATATGTATTTTTGGAAGTAGCTCATTTGTTAAACACAAACACTAGGACTTAGACACCTGTAAAATCGATTGAGAATAAAGGACAGCATTTAATGACTGGCTGCAAGAGGCACGAGAGAGGAAAGAGTTACAGGTAATGAAGATTTAAGGTAATATGACCGATAACAGAGCAGTGACCCTTGAAAAAAATGAGACTACTTTCAGGTAAACATGTTTTTTTCCTACGTCAGATCTCCTGATGCTAGTATTTGTCTCATCCCACCTCTGCTCTAAAGATGAACATTTTGTTCCTGTTCAATTAACTGGAACTAAGCTCAAGATTCATGTGGTTCTGATCTCCCTATCGGATCCGCGCTGAAGATAAGAAATAGAAATAGTTCAGCCAGGCTGGCTACGATTTGCTACCAAGGGAAAGTGTTCGGTGCATAGGTTTTTGAATATGTAAAGGCTGTTTGCTGCTTTTGGGAGCTACAACCAAAGTGTAATACCAGGCAAAGGCACTGGGGTGCGCTACTAGGTAGCAGAGCCTAGCCGTGCATCACCGCTCTCAACTTTAAAACTCCAGAGAATTTGATGAGAGAGGGATCCACAAGAACATGACAAATGATGAGAGTTCAAACCTTAAGAGAAAAATGGGCTTATTGGTAAGAGACCTTTCTTTTCTTTTATTTACTGCTGTTGCTTATGCATTGAAATAGCAAGCCTGTTGTTTTCATATGTGCCTGGGAAGCGGTGTACAAAAATCAATTTTATATGTGCTGTAGAATTCAGAAGACATATTGGTAACCATGTAGAAATCATAGGAAGCATGGATAAGGCTTGATTTAAAAATGAAAATCACTGAGGAATCTCTGCTGTATTTCAGGGTGTGGTATAGATGTGTCTCTATGTCTCTCTATATAGCTTAAATGTAATACAGGGTAAGAAATAGATATATTTTTTAAAAGTTAAAATAAAGAATAGTGACTTGTGTAGAGATGCATAATTTCACTCAGCTGCCAGAAGGTGGCACACCAGATTCTTCTTAAATACACAAAGAAAAGGAATAATATTAATAGGAATATAAAATAAGCTGTATTTAAAGATACTTTCCTGCATTTTTAAGGGAAAAGATAACATAATTGATATTTGCGTGGTGAGGCTTAATGCTAAAACATGGCAAATATTAATTCAATCCATTGTAGCTTTTTATGATTCAAAAATAATAATTTTTATGTGGATAGCATTTATTAAAAGTAGATTTTGAAATAGTATTGCCATTATAAGGATGTTGTTTTGAAATCATCGTTCTAAAAAAGATATAAAAGACTTGCTGCCTACCTTTGGCATAAGGGTCCTTAGACTGAGGATAACATGTTGGGTAAGGTCTCTGTCAAGGTCTTGCAAAAGATACTATTAGCCTATGACTCTGATTTTGTTGTGACTTTACCGATGCAGTGGGGCTTGTGGGATGACCCAGAAAAGATCCCGAACTGTTGATTTTGGAGCAAAAGTTAGATAAGGGTGATGCCTAGTAATGGTCACTTTCTGTAAGCTATTAGCAACGTAAATGTTGTACATGTTTAATATATTAAATTAGGGCTCAGAGCTCCTCCAGCACCTGCCAGCTTACTTTAATTTTCTCACAAAGTTGACTAGTGACGGCATCACCGCTGTGCTCGCTCCGGGAGCAGTCTCTCGTTTGAAAGCTGCCTTCTCCAGGCAGTGGCAGAAGTCTGTTTGTCGTCGTCTTTTAGATCAGCCCAAAGGGGCGAGATACATGGCAGAAGTTCGCCAAAACAAAATCTCCTACTTAGGAGACGGTGCGTCTATTTGTATGTTTTTATTAATTACAAGCAGTATGAGAATAAGAAAACTGGTAGTAAATGAACCTAGGAGAACATTAGCCATCTGTTCCCTGAAAGCTTGTAATGTGTGTCATTTGCTTTCAGGTTTTTATGGCAAAATAGTCTCTCAGCAAAGAATTGAACTTTAGGCTGCAAAGATGAGAAAATGACAAAGCATTCCAAGGCCGTGTATATATTTACTGGAAAAGTGTTTCCTTCTGTACAAATTTGGCTACTTTAGTCTTTCAGATCAACTGCCAATAGATGTTGTATTTCGTGTCAGTCTTTATTCCAGACTTTCTGAAACATTAAGAGAGCTTCTAAAAACAAATGGAATCTTATGGTTTTCTTGTTAAGTTTTTTACAGTTAATTTACATGCTTAAAAATTGTTCTGTGTGGTATTAGCTGTTCAGTATTTAGAAGCACGGATTATTAATTTACAGCTAAAATATCTGCAGAGCATGCTTTGAAAAATCCGAACTAAATACAGTAAAGCCACCATTAACCAGATTTTTTTTTTTTTTTTGCACTCCACTTTCAGGAGACGGAGGCAATTGTCTTTAAAACAAGCCGATTTCAAGGATATATTCAAAAAATCAACTCCAGGGTATGTCCAAGGGTCTGCATTTTCCTCTGCCTTTTTGTCAGTGAGAATTTATTTTCGTCAGTAAAGACCCTGAGATACTAGAAGACATTTAGTCATCAAGGAAACTTTCGATAATGTCTAGGTTACTGTGTTTATTAAGCTGAGAAAATGATAAATTATTCCTTTACAGAAATACCATACATCCATCCTTGTATTGTGCTTTGCATTTTCCAGTAGGCTTTCTCAAACACAAGTTCAGTTGGTTTTCAGAATACTGCCATGCATCGGGCAAAAAAAGGAGGCATCTGTTTTACAGATAAGGGAAGATGCCACAGGAAGCCATAAAGCTAGTTAGTGGGACAGTGACAGCCAGACCACAGGTGCCTACCTCTGACCTCTTCCCCATCCTTCCTCGTCGGAAAAGTTGGAGACAAGTTTCTTTTCTTTTCTTTTTTTAAACTTCTACGTGGTATTGAACAATCTCTGTAATGTATACTGCCTTTGTTTCCTAATTGTTGGGATTTCACAATTCCCCACTTCGCAGGTGTCCCTGTTGGTCTGCCTTTGTTCTTCTCTGTCAGCCAGCTGCAGACCTCGCTATCAGACTCTCCCAGAGCTGGAAGGATCTAGAGTGTGGGAGGGCAAGATAATGGCCCTGGACAGTGCAGGAGGACGACGAGTGGTGGGCAGCCGATGCTGAGATGTTGAGGAAGGAGGAGAGAGAGGACAGTCTCGCCACAGCTGGGGCTGTCTAGCGTGGGGGTTAGCCACCTTGACTTTAAAGCAGTGTTTCTCCAAGTTTAGTAGACCAGGCCTGAAAATCAACTGGAGTACTTGGTTAAAATTCAGGGTCCTAGGTCCCACGTCCAGACTTCTGCCTTTGCAATAGCCACCCCAGATGCGTCTTAGGAATACTAAAGTTGGAGACTGTCTGCCTTCAAGGTTTAGGACTTTTCTCTTGGCGTCGGGATCAGAGTGTAAAAAAAAAAAGAGCCAGTTTTCCCTCAGCGTCTGTGTTTCATGTCCAAGTATATGTGGGGGCCGGAGTCAGGCGAGGGTGAGGAGTGACGGGTATTGCTGGGCCAGATTGCTGGCTCTACATCTCGGGCATTACCCCAGTAGCCCTTGTGCATTTTGGTGTCTGTGAAGTAGTTTGAAAAGACTTGGGTCCGTTTTAGACTTGAAGACGGTAAAGGGCCAAAGGATTTCTGTCAAAGGGTGAAAAATAATGAAGTTTTTATATTTGAAGGGTTAGTCCATTCTTGTTGTTTTAAATTGAAGTTAATTATTTTTTTAAGATTTTATTTATTTATTTGTCAGAGAGAGAGAATGAGCATAAAGCTGGGGGAGCAGAGGCAGAGGGAGAAACAGGCTCCCTGCCCAGCAAGGAGCCTCATATGAAACTCGATCCCAGGACCCCAGGATCATGCCCTGAGCTGAAGACAGATGCTTAACTAAGCCACCCCGGTGCCCCTGAAGTTAATTTTTAAAAATTGACCAATAAACTAGGCTTATCCAGGGCTCTGGATAGTCAAGGCTTTACAGTAGCAATATATTTATGCTTACCATTCATGTTCCATATGTGAATACACCGTCTGCCTGATTAGATTACTAGAGATTTGTGACCAGGGAACATGTGTTCTTCTGTATACATGTAACATCTAGCAAAGTCCTAAGTTCTTAATACTCACTGATGATTGAACTAATTCATGCACTTCTTCTTTATAGGCTTTGGGCCAGGCATAGCGAGTTGATTGATTTTGGTATTTGTGAAGTTCAAAAAGTCAATCTTGGGGCGCCGCTCAGTGGGTTAAGCCTCTGCCTTCGGCTCAGGTCATGATCTCAGAGTCCTGGGATCGAGTCCCGCATCGGGCTCTCTGCTCAGCAGGGAGCCTGCTTCCTCCTCTCTCTCTCTGCCTGCCTCTCAGCCTACTTGTGATCTCTCTCTGTCAAATAAATAAATAATTTAAAAAAAAGTCAATCTTGCACGGTTGGCAGTGGCTAATACAGGAAGGAGTCCTCAGTGGAAACAAATGCATTTTAGTGGACAGATATGAAAACATGGTCCTAATTCATTTGCTAATGTTTGTTTCCTGTTTAGAGTATCAGTTTAAGCTCAGTCTCGCTGCCTCTTCTCCCTTTTTGGAATATAAGTTATGTTGCTCTGTGCTTTACAGATCGACATCTCAAAAAACTGGTAATTCTGGAAATCCCCAAACATAAATATTTTCATTTACTGACTGAACAGCATCATAGGAATTTAAATAACATGTCCAGACCTGGTGGTAGAAGACTCACAAAAGTGCTCAACAGTGACTGTGACTTAGATGAAGCTGAATAAGGAATGAATGAATAAATACATGCTAGCAAGTGGGAAGATAATATTTCCCTTAAATGTTATGTAACTTCAGAATTCCATGAGAAGCAACTAATTATTTAAAACATATATTTGATTTTGAAGACATGAAGTGATTCTGAACTAACTGAAGTAGTTAGACTTAGAAAGGCAGTCATGAGACCCAAATTTAAATTGCATCTAGCTTAAGGGGGAGCTGCCTGGCTCAGTATGAAGAGCACGTGACTCTTGATCTTGGGGTCCTGAGTTCAAGTCCCACGTTGGGTATAGAGGTTACTTAAATAAAGAAACTTAAATAAATACATAAATAAAAACTTCACCTAGCTGAAATCTAGGGACACCCTAGAAAATGAAGTGTGGTTCTTACTTCCTCGTATCAAAACTGCATTTATTTTAGTAAGTAGTGAACATGAGATAAAGGAAAAGAAATTATTGCCCCCCACTGGACAACCATTGCATCCAAGTAAGGATGTCAGACATAACTTTAAAACAGGGGGAAGGGAGAGAGAGGATCTTAAACAGGATCCATGCCCAATGAAGAGCCTGGTGCCGGGTTCGCTCTCACAACCCTGAGATCTCACTACCTGAGCTGAAATCAAGAGTTGGACACTTAGCCACTTCTGGCTGGGTGCCACCGGGGCGCCCCAAGGCGTAACAATTTTAAATTGCACTATTTGGCTGACTTCTGTCATTTAGACTTACCAGCGTATGTTTGTTGTCTTTCAGTGTGTTTCTATACCCCCCTTTCTTTCCCTAAGAATAAAATCTTTCTAAGAGCACCCAGAAGAATTATAAATGAGAAAATGAGAAGGATTTCAAAATAAGAAAATAGAAATATTGAACTGGTTGCTAAATCTCTTGGATGCCACCATAGGAGGCAACTCTTGTGACTATAAAACTATACACCCTTAGGAAAACTGTTGAACCCCATGTCATGGCAACAGGTCATAGGGTTCAAGTTGGAAGTTGGGTCTCCTCTGGAGTTGAGGTAATTTTCTCATTCATATCTGGTTACAGCCTTTTATTTTAGTTAACAATAGTTTCTATAGCTGTATGTATAGGAAATCTGAAATTGTAATTGTCAGGCCTAGGAAATGCCAAAAATAAAATTAAACCAGTTAAATATAAAGGGCCCTTTTTCGTGGAAATTTTCAGTAGAGTTGTATGATCTTAGGGAGTCATTAGAATTAGCTTTCCATGGAAGTGTTTACTTCTAGATCTCATTTTAGCTATAACATCTATAGTATAGATGTGAATGTCATCATAACTCTTTGGATAAAAGGAAATAAATATCATTTTTAAAGAAGATTTTATTTATTTATTTGACAGAGAGATTAAGAGAGATCACAAGTAGGCAGAGAAGCAGGCAGAGAGAGGGAGAAGTAGGGTCTCCGCTGAGCAGAGAGCCCAATGCGGGGCTCTGTCCCAGGACCCTGAGATCATGACCTGAGCTGGAGGCAGATGCTTAACTGACTGAGCCACTCAGGCACCCCATAAATATCATTTTTGAAGTGGTAGCATTGTTTCATTAATTTTAATCAGAATGTTGAGGAAAATTCATATATTATTCTAAAGGTTCATAACTCAGAGTTTTATAATAGCATACTCATTTCTGAAACAATGCAGAATATAGCAAATGTTGCCTTTCCTAAATTGACATGCCTTTTGAGATTGGGTATATAATGTGGTTATTATTGAAAAGATATTCAATTGTCATAGATAAGCATTATTAGAAATTGTTTACTCTTATTAAAATAGTTCAGGATTTACAAAAATTATGATTATCAGAGAAAGACAACTATCATATCATCTCCCTGATATGAGGAAGTGGAGATGCAACGTGGGGTTTTGGGGGGTAAGAAAAGAACAAATGAAAGAAGATGGGATCGGGAGGAAGACAAACCGTAAAAGACTCAATCTTACAAAACAGGCTGAGGGTTGCTGGGGGGAGGGGCGTCAGGGGAGCGGGGGTTGGGTTATGGACATTAGGGAGGGTATGTGCTATGGTGAATGCTGTGAAATGTGTAAACCTGGCAATTCACAGACCTGTACCCCTGGGGATAAAAATACATTAGATGTTTATAAAAAATTTAAAAAGTTAATAAAAAATTACAATTATAATATTACTTACTACATTGTTTTTATGCATTCCCTGTAGTTTTGCTTCTATATGTGATGCCAAAAGAAGAGAAAGTAGTGAAACTATTTAAAAAGCTTTATATGAATGTGTTTTTTAGCAGGAGGGCCATATTCTTTTTGTTTGTTTGAAGATTTTATTTTTAAGTCATCTCTACACGCAACATGGGGCTCAAACTCACAACCCCAAGATCAAGAGCTGCATGCTACACCACCTGAGCCAGCCAGATGCCCCAGGAGAGCCATATTATTAACTTTTCTTTCAGTAACACTATAGATTAAAAAAAAAATTAAGTCAGCTCTACACCCAACGTGGGGCCTGAGCTCATGGCTCTGAGATCAAGAGTCAAGTGCTCCACCGACTGAGCCAGCTGGGCCCCCCAACACTGTACATTTCTAATGGCTTTTTATTTTGACACGTGTGCAGGTTTAGTGTACAAACACATCAGGAAAATCTAATGATGGTTTGGCTGTTTTGTTTACCCATGGTAATTTAAGGAGATACTTAGGAATTTGCTGAAAAACAACTAAACAGATACATTATCATTATTTGAGACAAGAGCAAGGATTTTTCATTAGAGCAATCCACCATCACTATAAGTGATGTGTTTATTTCATTCTTTTTTTTTATATGTATGCACTTTTAAAAATCTCAGCGTGTTTATTTCATTCTTAAAAAGCTTATATTCTGGGTGATTTTCTTTAACATATATTTATTTTTAACAAGATAAGGTTTATATTTAATTTTTCTTTCATTTTAAGGAATTCATAGCCTAAAATTATCCAGCTAACAAATGTATATTCTTTTTACATGTACTCTGCTTTTTAGTCCTAGCAGAACTGATAACACTTAAAAATCCTTCCGGGATATATCCGGGCCTCAATACCCAGCCCAGGTCTTGCTTAATTACCACTCTGCTTATAAACTTCTCTTTCATTTTACCCAGCAAATATTTCTAGAGTGCCTTCCAGTATGCTGGGAGTGGTGCTCAGTTAGGAAGATACAAAGGTTCAGGGATTCCTTCTTGTAGGAGGAGTAGGAATTTGGGAAGGGTGTCTCAGGCGGATGAAGTCCCAGGGCGGGAACACAGGGCATGTTCTAGTGCCTCAGTAAGAGGCCATGCTTAACATGCTTATGTTAACATGCTTAACATGCTTATGTTAACATGCTTATGTTAAGCATGGCCTCTTACTGAGGCACTAGATCCTAGATCCTAGATACTGCCTCTCTCAGTTGCTTTTTTCAAACAGGTTGCTAACTGTAATACAAAATCAGCTATTCAAATAGTATACATTTAAAAATCATTCTTTTCTACCGCCACCACTCCCAACACATACAGACACTTTGGTTTGGAGTTTAAGGCAGTTTTTTTTAAAATTTTTTTTTAGAGAGAGAGAGAATGGGCACACAAGAAGGGACAGGAGGAGGAGCAGAGGGAGAGGGAGAGAGAGAGAGAGACTCTTAGACAGGCTTCACACCCAGCATGGAGCCCAATGCAAGGCTCAACCTCATGACCCTAAGAAAAATAAAGAATTGGGTATTGAGCCCACTGAGCCACCCAGGCCCCCCAAGGCAGTTTTGAATAGATGGGAATACTTAAGGATTAGTTTAGTTGGTGCATGTCAAGAGTTGCATAAAGACCTACTTGGGCGTGTGGATTTGGGAATCATGTACAAATGAGGCACCCAGGGGTAGCCAAGAACAACAACAACAAAAAAAAGCCTACAGATTCTACTAGAGTGTAGAGACTTCCAGAAAAGAAAAGAAAGGAAAGGCAAGAACTTATAAATGTCTCATTCGGCGCTAATTCTGTTTTCAGTTGTGGTGAGAGAGTAATGGCAGTGAGAAGCTGCAGGTCATTGGTCCCCAACAGCTGGACCTTCCTTGTCACCTGCTCAGTCTCTCTGGATTTGCTCTCCTACCCCAACCCCTGTCTTAGCCCCAGAACCCCATCCATCTGACCCCCAATTACAAAAATTGCCACATTCTGGAACCAGTCCCGTTCTGGCTCTTCTTTCTTCTTCCATCCCATCATTCCCCTCCTTTCCTTTTCCGTGTTCTTCTTTTGTTCCTTTTCCTATTGTTTCCCGGCTTGCCAGCCTGCCAGCACCGCTTACTGCTGTTCTAGCCCTCCTACCCCCAAAACTCAGTATCCTTCCTCCCTTTTGGAAATGTTAGAGGTGGGAAGCCTGCTTCCCTTTGCTTCACTCCTGCCAGCATGGAGAAGTTCCATATGTGTGAACACACACATGTGCCCGAGTGTGTGCCTGCACAGTTGTGCTTGTGTACTTCTTGGTAATGTGAAGAAGGACATAGGTACTATATTAATCCAAGACAGAACCCTCGAAATCCTTCGTGGGACTCGAAGGAACTCTGCTAAGGAAACTGACATGTGAGAAGGGTACTTATAAAAGATGAAATCATGACTTTCCAATGTAGTCATCTTTGAGAGACATCTGGGATTTTCCATTCTGATTTTAGCAAGGCTACATATCTGAGTACCTAGTAAAAATTTTTTAATGTCGTTGATGTTCAGTTTCCTGAAACAAACAAAGGAGATGTACACACACATACACACATACTTGTAGCCATTCGTGTGAACAGTTCTGTTTTTGTTAATAAGGAGCCCTGAATGTATTAAGAATTTTGCTCTGATGGGCGCCTGGGTGGCTCAGTGGGTTAAAGCCTCTGCCTTTGGCTCAGGTCATGATCCCAGGGTCCTGGGATCGAGCCCCGCATCCGGCTCTCTGCTCAGCAGGAGCCTGCTTCCTCCTCTCTCTCTGCCTGCCTCTCTGCCTACTTGTGATCTCTGTCTGTCAAATACATAAATAAAACGTTAAAAAAAAAGAATTTTGCTCTGTTGTGCCCAAGTCCAGTTTTTGCGTGCTTTAAAAGGTTTTTAAAGGTTTAAAAGGTTTTTAAAAGGTTTAACAGCCCTACCTGGTCACCATCCTAATGCTCTTACTGATTGGTAGAATGTAACAGAGGACACAATTTGGCTGATCTATGGTCTTGTTCAAACAACACGAATGATACAGATATCCCAGATTAGTCTGAGAAGGCATTGTCAGGACCGAAGAGAAGATTACACAGTGCCCGCTCACACAAACTGTGGTCAGTGCTATCAGTGTCTAGTTGGACCTACCACAGGATTCACCAAAACTTGCAAGAAGAAGGTAGGTCAGTTCTTAGGGAATATCAAGAAAATAGAGAGAGGTCGGATAGGTGACACATCAGTTCATTTTGTGGAGTGGTGGGATGAAAGAACTGTTCCTGCCAGCCAGTGAGTTAGATTTTCCTGTAAAGTTACTTAGAAATATTTATGTTTAGAAAAAAAATTCCCACTCTTAGCTGTGTATTTCACTTCTCTCCCATACTGTGACTGGCTTAATTCTTACTTACCTTTTTCTCCCTCATCATTCTTCAACACCTTCTAGAATGAAGATTTTGCAAATGGTCTTTGTACACACTTTTGTATTTTGGATGTTTGACTATCTTTGAGCGTACATATCATGGAAGGAATAAATAGTTCTTGGTAGTTCTTGTTTCTTTAGAATACATGGAGGTACTTACAGAATGTGGTTCTCATTGCAGAGAAACACATGTCTTTTTGGGAAAGGTCTTACAGAGAAGGAGGGACAGTAGGGATTCTAGAATGAGAGTCCCAGACTAGCAGATGGGAACCTTGTTCCTAGTACCAGCCCTGCTGGTAGTTAACATGGTGACCTTGGGCATGTTCGTATCTCTGGGCTTTAGGTCTTTCATCTGTACCATGAGGGTACCGAGCAAGATGATTTGTGAGAATTCTAAAAATTATAAAATATCTCCTCTTTCAGGCACCTGGGTGGTTAAATGACTGCCTTCAACTCAGGTCAGAATCCTGGAGTTCCAGGATCGAGTTCCACATTGGGCTCCCTGCTCAGCAGGGAGCCCGCTTCCCTTCCTCTCTCTGCCTGCCTCTCTGCCTCCTTGTGATCTCTCTCTGTCAAATAAGTAAATTAAATTTAAAAAAATGTATCTCCTCTTTCTAACCTTGGGAACCAGGGAATTCCGCATTGTAAGATTTGGCCATGGATCCTTCTTTTTGTGGCCTTGGCCAAGTCCCAGCATTGTCCTTTGTTTAGGACATGTCTACAGTACACGTTTCACAGGTATTTTCAAGTGATTAGTTAATGTTCCTCAAATGCTTTGAAGAGTTTTGTGTATGTTGTCTTTCTGTCCACTTTCATGCAGTGGTCCCTAGTAGAAACCAAGCGTTCTATAAATGAAATCAGCATTCCTTGGAAAGTCAACGAGGGTTTTTGACATTTCCCAGTCTAAATATGAAAGCAGTGGGACACTGAGCCTGCATAAAATTCCATTTAAAGTACACATTTAATAGTTTTCTCCCTTTCACTCTGGAGGAGAGCACATTTTCAGTTCCAGAATGTAATGGTAATTATGCTCCATAGTTGCTACTGGAGTTGCCATCAGGGTAGTAAAATCTGATCAATTTGGACTCCGCTAATTTGTAACTGGGGTGATTTTACCTGGCTGAAGTTTATTTCTAAACGATGTATGAACAATGTTGTTGTTAAGCAAATTAATCATGTAAAGTAGATTTGGTGGACCGTATTTCTACTTAAAGGAATTATTTTTAAAGCCTTTGGCATGTTAGTTGTTTGCTCATGAGAGCTAATTAAAAATTATTCCTAGCAATTTATTAAAGCAGGAGAACTGAATAGAAATAAATGTTCATCATTGGATGTAAGGTTTTAGAGTTTGGGTGTCTTTACCGGTACTGAGTGTGGTGTGGAGGGAAATCAGTCTTGTTTCCTTTTCACTCTGGGCAAATATGACAATTGTCAAAGGGCCCCCAAAACAGGTTGGTGCTATTGGTTGATTTCTTTGGAGCCTGAGGTTAGATAAAGTTTATGTGGGTTTTTTGAATAAGTTGTTTGCAAAGAAGAATAACTGAAGAAGCTTTGCAATGAAGTGATCTTCACCTGTTTGTGGGGGTTACCCCCTTGTTTTGAGAAATCCACATTTGCCCTATATCCCACTCATAAATGTTGAGGTGACTTTATAGACTGCTCACGCCGCTTTACTAACTATGTTTTTATGTAGTTTTGGGGGGGGTCTTTGTTCTCGGAAGTTGTATTTGTGATTACTGCTTTGTAATATTTTCATAAGCTGGAAAGGTGGTTGAATTTCCTTTCCAAAACATCACCTCTTTGCTACATATAGCTAGTTTGTAACTGTCTTACGTTTTATATTTGTAACTGAGAATGCTTTACATTTTTGGAATGGGACATTCCAAACTTGCTTGATGAGTGTGTGTGTGCGTGTATATGTGTGTGTTTTGTTCAGGGGCTTTCCAACAAGTTGGAACTGCTGGTTGTTGAACCTGGGACCTTTTTGCTCCATACCTATTAAGCATTATTATAGAAAGCTTTGTAATGTAAAATATTGACTATGATTTATTTGTATTAGTGGGTTTTTCTTTTGTTTTTACCTCTTAAATGTATTTTCCTCTTTAAGGTATGGATAAATACTCCTTTCTCTGATTTCTTCGAAGAATTTTATGAGACAGTTCTGTGTGTGACTACTAAAAAGAGAAATACAATTTAACTTTTTAAGTTGCTTGCCTGGGTTTTTTGGGAGTGCTTGCATATGGTCCACTGAATACAAATTATTTGTGAGTTAGTGATGGCTGACATCTACCTACTATGTAATGAAGTTTATGCATTACTGGTCCATCTTTCAAAATAAGCTTTCTCTCCAGAGATGTGTGTATGCATGTGGTGTGTGTATATACTGCATATACATGTATGGGTGGCCGTCATAGGAAAATACTCTTCGCTTGAATATTGATGTGTATCTTCAAGGAAGGTATTTGTAATTACCTGGAGCTCATTTCACACTGCATTTCTGGTATATTCAATTCTATATTGTGGAATTTTTGAAGGTGGTTTCTTCCTATGGTAACATCCATCTGTGCTTTTTGAATACAAATGAGAAACCTCTTAAGGGACCAAGTCTCAGTCTTTTTAAAAACTAGGAATAATTCGGAGGGAGTATCCGAAAGCCAGCCACTGAAGTTAGAAGCACAAGTTTATTGTTTGCACACAGACCTGAAAGTAAATATGAGCTGTTTGTCACTGCGGCGCTTTTTTTTTTTGGTTAAAGATAGTGGCTTCTGTGTTGAGGACGGTCTGCTTTTACTAAGCTCGCAGTGGTGAAGGCAGGATAAATCTGTTTTTAGGCAGAGGTAGAAGGGTGTGCTATGAAGGTAGATGCTTAGTGATGGCGACTTGCCTGACATCAGCCCGTAAATAAAGAGTCCAGCATAATACCAGCCTCTCCTATTCTCACTTCTTAGAATTGTGAAGGAAATGTGTGACTTTGGAGCTTTAAAGAGAAACTTACAATAGCCAGCCACTTTCGGGGCACTTGCAAGGCTGTTTTCCGGCAGTATTTTAAAATGATACGGATGAACCATGTATTTGCCAGGGCTTTCATGAAGTATCTCAAGTTGCCTTTGACGGCAGCTTGAATATTTCAATCTCCTTGTCAGTCGCTAGCCCCTAGAGGTTACGGGACTGCCGCTGAGCTTTGGAATGGTCCCTGCTGGACACCTGCTTGGCCAGCAGCATTGGTCTCTCCTCTAGGCAATTTGTGAGCTGTTTGGGGGTGGGGGGAGGAGGAGGGAGGGGAGCCGAACGGGAGGGGAAAGGGGGAGAGAAGAAGGGGAGGGCAGCATTGAATTAGATTGTTGATAGCGTCCCTTGGAGGACTGCTATTAAGAACACGCTGCTCTGTACTTCTCCGCTGCAGAAGACAGAGTGATATTCGTGTTACCACGGCATGTTGTAAATGGATGAGATTCTGCTCATCCCGGCTTGGAGATAAGAATAGGGAAAGGAGAGCAACTTGAATCAGAAGCCACTAGAAGAGCGTGCAGAGTTCTGCAGCAGTTCATGCTTGTTCTTATATTTTGCCTTCTTCTAACTGGAAAACAGAGAGACGGGCATTTTTCTAAACGGGCTTTTCCCATAATGGCATTCTTGTATTGTGTGGCCGGAGCTCGCACGGGAGGCGAGCAGGCTGCCGAATTTAGTCACTGATCTCTATTAGCTGTGGCCTAAGGCTATGCTGAGGTTTATATCCCATTTGTATTGTTGCAGCTCGAAAGAAGAATGTTCAGAGGATGACAAGTGTATTCTGAGTAGGTATGTTGTTTCATTTTCATACAAAACCCATCTTTTTTTTTTTCCTTCTACTATTGGTCAGAAATCAGGTTAATAGGTGCAGAATCGAGTACAGCGCTGCAGTATCCCTGTTAAGGCAGAACAATGGTAATGCCAGCTTAAACCGACGGCAACAACAACAAAATAAAACCCCAGCTGCTTTTATTAAATAAAGCTGCATTGTGTGGTCTGCAGGGTGCAGGCATATATATATATATATATATATATATATATATATATATATATATATATATACTGCAGTCAACGCTTTCCTAACGAGGTGGCACTATTGTTGAGTTAGAACGATAGAATCCTCATATTGCTTTAGGGGACAGGAGGGTTTAAAGGAGGTACCTTGCAGCCCTGTTTTACAGATCGGAGGCTTCGGTGTTAAGGGCAAAGGCAGATGGCTTGCTTGTTCGCTGCAGTCGCTCGCTGCTGTGTCGGGACAGTGTGGAATGGAAGTCCTAGTTGGTAGTCTGTTATGGAAACGCTGTTTACTGTTATTGTAGTACCGTGGTGACAACATGCCATTGAAATGGAAAACGAGCTCTCCTGCTATCTGGAAATTCCCAGTTCCTGTGCTTAAAACATCCAGGTCAACTCCACTTTCTCCAGCATACATGTAAGTGAGAGAAAAGAGGATATTAAAGTGGGGTTTCGTTCCTGAATCAACCTTGTGGCAAACGGGGTAAAAAAAAAAAAAAATCCCGAACAGCAACATCCCCAAACCCACAAGTGTAAAAAATCAAATGAAATATATTGGCATGCCCACGTTTTACCTTCTGTTGCTTGTCCTAGGAGTTGATGTTTATTTTCATTTAATGTGCTTAATGGTCATCAGATTACTAATGTACAAGTCTAAAGCTATACCTAAGGAATTGCCTAAGGATAGACTTTCATGTTTTATGCCGGTTGGGTTTTGTTTCGAATTTTTGTGTAGCTGAAATATTTAAGATGACTTCTTTTGTGTAGTGGCACTAAACACTGCTGGTGAAGGGAAATGCTCTCTATAATTTTTGGATCAATTGGAAACATTCGGAGTTAACACATTGATCAGAAAATGAGCCTTGTAACTAGGACTTTTATACTTGTGTAAGCATATTAATAAGTTCAATGTTCTATCTCTCCCAGTTTTATAATTCCGGTTCTGAAGTGTAAGTTCAAATTTGTGCAAGTTCTAGTTCTGTCAATAGTTATCTACATACATAGAGTTGAAAAGTATGGTCTACAAATGCCTGTTTTAGAAATTTATTTTAAGTAAATATATACTAAAATATATTGGGAAGTCTTACTAGAATTTTTTAAAATCTGAGTTTTTAAATTTGCAAACTGTTGCCTTAGAAACAAAATCCAGGCGATATAATGAAATCTTTTAAAATACTCTCTATGATCTTTTTTCCCCCAGCTTTCGGTAGGGGAAGGAGTAATGGAAAGCTGGACCTTTTTTAAATTTTTATTTTTTAAATATTAGCATACGAAAAGCTTTTGGAGTAGAAGCCTGTTCTAACTGTATTTCCTTAACAGTATTTTTCAGTAGAAAAGCTATGGAAAATTCTTCCTGCTTTAGGTTAATTATGTGTTTAGAAAGCCGGTGAGTTGCCATTTTATTAGTTCTTGTTTTATATGAGGTTCAGAAGCACAGTGGTGTCTTATCTGGTTCTTTGAAAAGCTTTCAGCTGCTGAGGAACTGTGCTGGTGCTCTCAGCCCAAAGGAAGTGATTCCCTAGAAAGCTTTGAAAAATGAGGACATTTTAGAGTGAAATTCTGACATCATGTCATTTTCAGATTATTTTTTATGTTCTTCCTTAGAAGTGCTTCAGATGATTTTATCTGTTTGCTTGTTTGACTTTTCCCATAGAGTTAAAATTTTAAGTTAGATTTGTGAAAGAAAAGGGAAAAAAAGATCAGCTCTATTTGTTTCTCAAAAGCTGAATTTGTCAAAAGCACAAATTAATGGAGGTGACAAGTTAATTGAGGTGACAAGTTAATGGAGCTCCTTCAAATCATTTGAGAAAATGTGATGTGCCTGTTGACTTTCTGAATCCTAGCTGGTGAGAAATGAGCAAAGATTTACCAAAAGCAACTTCATTGTAAAAACAAAATAAAACATACGCCCTCCCAAACTTGAAATCAGTAGGGTACAATTAATAATGGCTATTAATGAGTCTGGTGTTCCTCCTCTATTTCACCATACAGAGGATCCAAACTGTAGCTCCTACTGTGGCTAGATTTTTAGAGATGCTTAAAAAAATGTATATTTTATTAATTCATACTAGCCACAGGCTCAGGTACAGCTTAATACAGCATCTGTAATGAATCACTTTCTTCCTTTTAAGTACTCGCCTCTTTGACCTGATGATGTGAGTGAATTGATTTAGATGGTAGAAGCTGGAAAATACCACACATCTTACATGTTGATGTTGATTGCTGGTAGTACACAGAGGTAGAATGGGAAAGTGCATTTGATGGGCTAGTGTTAGGTTACAACATTTTGACATTGTCACAGTCTGTTATTAAATTGGCCTTAACTTATTTTTCCTTATAAACAAATTAATATGGCATTTTAAATATCATATCAATATACACAGGGAAAATATGTTAAATATAGGAAAAGACTGGCTTAGGGAATATAAGTCTGGTTTCTAAAATACATTGCTTAGTTTTTGACTGTTTCAGGTTGGAGTTCATCGCCTTACTTGGCCAGAAATAAAAATACCATGTGTAACACGCTCTCATCAGACCTTCTTTATATTCCACAACACTTCTGCACACAAAATGATACCTAAGTTGAGCATAATTTCCACTTTCAAAAATCACAAAGACTAAGTTAGAAAACTGGGTCAAGTAACGTTATGTTTGCTCTCACAGTTGTTGGGTTAAATAGTTATTTGTGTCTTTGGGTCTAAAGTCTTTGCCTTGAAATGGAATAGTTTAATTCTGACTTTTTGGCAAGTTGTGATATTTTAGAGTTGATCTATGAAATTATATCTAACCCTTTACAGTATTATCTGGAATACAGAATTCTGGACAGTTCCGAGAAACACCTTTTTTGTATGTTTTCTTGAGTCGCATCAGTATTGGTTTGTAGTATTGTATCAATATTTATTGTGATTTGTCAAATAACACATTCCATGGTTTTCATCAAGGATTTGGGTCATTTTTCAAAGAATGAAATGTCAATAAAAATCTTTGGGGCTGTAGTAAAAATGTGCCGTAGCAATTGAGCAAATATGGAAAAAATATAAAGGCTCCTTGTGGTCTCGTTCTCAGCCCAGGGTAGATGTCGCTTAGGTGTGTAGTGCTTGCTACTCCTGTGAAAGGGACAACAGACAATGTTTCACTTACTGCAAGCATTAAACAGAAAGGCGATTTTGCCCTTGTGGATTTCAAATCCACGTTTGCCTTCTTTCTTGTGGAAAACTTGAATGAGAGGCTCAACCTGTCCATATATTCAAGACTGATCGATGATGAGGACAATGTTGATGGCGATATTAAGGAGAATCGTCTCTTCTATAGCATAAACGCTCTTTCTTTGCTCTTCGAGTTGTGTTATCCTCTGATTCAGGAATAGTGGGAGTACCCTAAAGACAAAAGATGGAGGAAAAAAAATCCTTTGGCCTTCAGGCGGCTTGGTTACCAAATGCTTAGTCTTTACTGGTTAGATGGAGCCTTCCCTCAGCTTCCGTTTGGAACCCTTGCAAGGTGGTGTGCCATCCATACCGAATTCTGAAGGGACCATCTTAATAGAAACCTGAGTGACGTGTTTGTGTTACACTCTGTTCCACAGTAGGTTGAAGTTCAGCCTTAGCCTGAGGGAGGATCTCCTGGTCAGTGTAAACTGAATTAGTAAAGACTCCCTTCTTGACAGGGGTGAACCCTATAAATTAACCTGTCATTTTGCCTAAATTAATAAAACTGAAAGGGCAGTCACATCTAAGTGGTTTTCTGGTGTTTTGGTATTCAGTGTTTTAAAACAGCAAATGGTTCCTTCAGGCTACTGTTAGAGGGTTAATGTATTGTTAATTTCTAAGGGCAGCTGAAATAGATCAGGATTAGCATTAGCAATCCTTTTATCTTTTTTCACAAGCTGTAAGTTTTGATAACAATGCTGTGGCACTAAAGAAGAAGACAATGGGTAGGAATTAAGCAGTGCAATGTAGCAGGGAATTTTCTAGCAAGCCACGATGGGATGTTTTCATTTGAAATTTTCCCTTTCTCAAGCTAGAAGACAATGAGTGTAGAATGAGTGTTAGACCTGTGCACCTTAAGCTAACGTATTTATTTGGCTTTGGTCAGCTTCCTGTTTACGGTTATTTTGTTTAATATGTAAAATAGAGTTTGTAGTAAATATCAACAGCATAGTACTTTATAGCAATTGTTTTCTATCATCGTATCATTAAAATTCAGTCTCTAGATTTCCTGAGGAAAGACTGCGCAGCCTGTATAAGCATCCCTGGTTTATGGGTGATTCAAAAAAAGAGAATAAAAACAGGCATTTTCAAAATTTGACATGTCTTCCGTTCCCAAAGATTGTCTTTTGTTCTTATTTAATGATTATAATAAAACCTCGTTTTAGAAGTCATGTTATAGTTGGCAAAATACTTCTTAAATTCATCATCTCAAATTAGAAAAGAATATATGTAACTCCTTTCACAGTTACCACACACATAAACTTTTATATGTCTGCTTAATTTGTTTTTACTAAATTCTCACTCTAACGAAATTATGTGGAGAAATAACATAAACATCGCCTAAGAACCATTTAGTGTGAGTGCGTAACTTTGGTGGCATGTCCTTGGGGAATTTCTATTGTCTGAGCCTACAGAAGGGCTAGCTTAACACACATTAATGGAAAACCCTAGAGCTAAAGATGACCTTAGAGGTCATTAGAGAATCTAAACCCCCTTTAAAGCAGGCATCCTTTCTGCGACACCTCTGAAAGGTGGTAAGAAACATTCTCCTTGATCACCATCAATGACAGATAGCTCACTACCTCACCAAGGCAGCACCTCTCACACGTGGACAGCTCTTCTTGTGCTGAGCAAAATCTTTCCTAAATCTTTTATCTCCAGATCCTCACGTAGCCTTTTGGACCTGGATAGAAAAAAAATCTTTCTTTTCTGTACTACCTACAAGCCTGGATATCTCTTTCTTTAACCCTTGCTTGTATGACATGTTTTCCAGACCCTTTGCTCTGCTGGTTGTTGTCACCTGGCCCGCTTTTTTCATGTTAATCTTTATACCAGAGATTACATCCCAAAGCAGCGCTCCCTGTGTGGTCTGAATAGAAGACACCTTTCTCCTTATATACAGACCTTCTGCTTGTCTGACTGAGATTGTATCATTTTTAATCACAGGATCCACACTGTTCCGTGGTGAATTCCGAGTTTACAGACTTCCTCTCCAGAGGTTCATGAATGGGCGGCTTGCTCCTCCTAGTCCGTGTGGATTCTCTTTGCTACTTCAGAATTTTTAGTCAGGGGAAGCCTGCCTGCCATGTGCAAGGGGAGTTAGAATCTTGTCCTCGAGCCAATTGTGTGTGTGTTTTAAAAGACCTCTTGAAACCATTTAATGTTACTCTAGAATATCGCACAAAAGAAACTTGCAAGCCAGAAAGCTAGTATTTCTGATGCTTTCAGAGATTTCCAAGAATTTTCCTTGTCAAGCATTTCTCTGGATGCATTGTTTCTTTTTTCTACTTCAGTGGGACTTCCAGGTACCCCTCAAAACACTTGCCTCATAGGGAAGTGGCAGAAATGCAAATCTCTTGGAGCCTCACAGGAAGTCTGGAGTTAACTAAGAATTCTGAGGATTCCAGACATTCTGCTTGAAAGTTAGTCTATTTAGATGAGAAGCCAAGTAGGGCCGAGTTAGGGGGAGGGGAAAGAAAGAAGTAAGAGGCAAGAATTTGTGTTAATGACTTTACCTTGTGGTTAAGAGCCAAGAATTATAAACACTATGCCTGATGATATTTTGAATTGAAATGGTAGCCCCCAGGAATTGCTTTATTTCCTCAAGACCATGAGAAAAAGGTGGTGTCAGTGTACGATTCTTGGGGAATCAGTACCTAAAGAAATTGCTGAGTAACCCATTTTTTAAAGTGCTCAGCTCTTTTCCACTCACCTTGTATACTGACTGTAATATGTAGAATTACTCACACCTGTTACGGGCCCGGCATAACTCTGCTGGGCATTAGGGGCATAGTCCTCGCAGTCACTCAAAGTTACTGTCTTTCCATCCCATCTTTATTCACGAACAATTAAATTGCTTCATGTATTTTACTGGTATGAAAATTCTGATCCAAGATAATCAGGTTAATTTTTCTTTACTGTACTTTCAGTATTGATAATGGACTTAACAGAAAATGAAAATACAGCGTGCCTGGGTGGCTCAGTGGGTTAAAGCCTCTGCCTTTGGCTCAGGTCATGATCTCAGGGTCCTGGGATCGAGCCCCGCATTGGGCTCTCTGCTCAGCGGGGAGCCTGCTTCCTCCTCTCTCTCTGTCTCTCTCTCTCTGCCTGCCTCTGCCTACTTGTGATCTCTCTCTCTCTGTCAAATAAATAAATAAAATCTTTAAAAAAAAAGAAAATGAAAACACTATAGAAGAGAAATGTGTCTGAGCTAAATATGAAGACCTGAACTGAAAAAGAGATACCAGATTTTTAAAAAATTTTCTTTTAAAGATTTTAATTTTAAGTAACTTGCACACCCAATGTGGGGCTCAAACTTACTTACAGACCTGAGATCAAGTGTTGCATACTCTGCTGATCAAGCCAGCTAGGTGCCCCCAAAATAAATACCAGATTTTTAAAAAATTTGATTTGTATTATGTTATATGATATAGTACCTCATTAGTTTTTGATGTAGTGTTCCATGAAGATACCAGATTTTAAAGTGCACAGTATGTGGAATGGAAAGTGAACCAGTTTATGTTTGAACTTGATAGTAGCCTTTTTAAACAAGTGGAACAGAATATCACCCTGTAAATTGTATGGGGCATAGGTGCTTTCTAGGGCACAAGTGTACATATTTTACGTTTCAAGCAGCAATAATTTGACCCCAGCCTTTAGGATGTCATCTTAGTGAAAAATAAAACTATATTTTGTTGTCAGTTAGAGTAAAATATTTTCACTGGTGTGACTTCCCATGATGAGGATATATGTTGCTTTTATCCAATGCTGCCTCATTTATGGTATGCTACGGTAAGAGGATCTCTACCTTGTTGGAGAGTATGTCTTGGGATATGGTTCAAATAGTAAAAAGCAATGATTTACTCTTCCCTAAGAAAAAGGTCAATAAAAACAACTTTCAGGGGGCGCCTGGGTGGTGCGGTGGGTTAAAGCCTCTGCCTTCGGCTCAGGTCATGATCCCAGGATCCTGGGATCGAGTCCCGTATCGGGCTCTCTGCTCAGCGGGGAGCCTGCTTCCCTCTCTCTCTCTGCCTGCCTCTCTGCCTACTTGTGATCTCTCTGTCAAATAAATAAATAAAATCTTTAAAAAACAAAAAAAAACAACTTTCAGGACTCCAGGAGCTTAAAATTTGAATCTAGCCTCTAAGACCAATATTATACATTTCATGTGAAATGTATTTGTTTGCAGTTTTTAAGAACTGTCCTGGTTTAACAGAGCTAAATCTAATATAGTTTGCTGAGTGCTCCTATAAAAACACTAAGCACTTTGCAGTCTGTCTCCCAAACACTCTATCCAAGGAAGTCTTCTCTGTTTTACACCTGGGCACAGTGGTTCAGAGAGGTTAGCTTGCTCAGTATCACGCTCCACGGAAGAGGCGAAGTGAGAATACAAACGCAGGTCCGCTTCATTTCAAAGCCCTGAACTTCTCTGATGCCGTTTTGTTTTTGTCAACTTCTGCTACTTTCATGCCAGCTGTTAATTAGATAATATCTCACTAGGGTCAGAAGAACAAGGAAGTACGATAAATGAGGTAAGCTTTTTTGAGTTGGGTGGTAGCTTAAGAAGAAGTCAGCTTTCCTTGACTGTACTGGCAAGTGGTGAAGTTGTAGGAAAATGTTGGAGCAATTATCTTTCCTTTGCTGATCAAGGTATCAAGATTCACTTCACCTTTCCCTGTTTCTCTCATTTTTTTAAAAGATTTTATTTATTTATTTGACAGAGAGAGAGCACAAGTAGGCAGAGAGGCAGGCAGAGGAGAAGGAGAAGCAGGCTCCCTGCCAAGCAGGGAGCCGGATGGATGCCAGAGCTCCATCCCAGGACCCTGGGGTCATGACCTGAGCCCAAGGCAGCCGCTTAATGGGCTGAGCCACCCAGGTGCCCCTGTTTCCTATTTCTCTTAAAGCACCATTCTACCTTCATTGACTCCCCACGTCCTCCCATCCACCGTGGTAATCAGCCACTGTGGAAGGTGCTCTACCTTTTAGGCTCTTCTTAGTGCTTTCCTAGGGTACTCCCTGGGCTGTGTGCTTAGTATTTTCTGATAGACATTATTGTCCCATTGCTTAATCGCACACAAGCACTCAAAAAGAAGTCTGTATGCGTTTCCTTGCTGTCATATTAAATCACTGCAAATTCATGGCTTAAAACCTCACTAATTTATTATCTTATAGTTTTTTAGCTCAGAAATCTGGTATGGGTCTCCCTGGGTTAAAATAAGGGTGACAGCAAGGCTGTGTTCACATGAAAGACTCCAGGGGAGAATCCATTCCCCACTTATTAGGGTCACTGGCACAGCTCAGTACTTCGCCATTGTAGGACCACCAACAGTCCTGTGTTCTTGCTGGCTGGGAGCTGAGAGTTGATCTCAGCTTCTACAGATGGCCTGCGTGTCTCGGCTTGTGACTCCTTTCTTCCATATTTAACACTGACAATGGCCAAACTCCTTTTCACATGAATCTTTTTCTGACCCACTCTTCTGCCTTCCTCTTCTACTTCTGAGGGCTCATGTGACTAGACTGGGCCTGCCTGGAGAATACAGGAGGGGTTCCCCAAATTTTGCATTTTTATTTCTAGCCAAATTTGTTAATCTGTGCAGCAGTGACTTTGCTCTTGAAAATTCTAATAATTCAGACATAACCAGGCAGTTCTCAAACTCTGAAGTGATGATTTCCTGGAAATCATACTAAAAAGTAGAATTCGGCAGGCACGGCATTATGATCTGGGATGCTGTTCAAAGTATCATGAAAGCCAGTTCTACTGTTAAAACTGGTATTATGCTCCCAAGTCCTGTAAAATAAGCACAAAGGTATATATCAAATGTGCAAGTATACACAAACACATAAAATGCAGATGTGGGTTCAAACTAAGATGCTAATCATTTCGAACTTTATTATTGATTTGGCATCTTAAAATGCAGGCTGTTTCTGAGTTGATTTTCATGGTTCAAGTCGCCTTTTAAAAGCTAATAAGCATTAGTGCCACCTTTTTTTTTCCAAAAAAGATTTTATTTCTTTACTTGAGAGAGTATGTTGGGGGAGGAGCAGAAGGGGAGAGAGAAAATCTCAAGCAGATTCTGTGCTGAGCTCAGAGCCCATTGTGGTGCTCGATCTCATGACCCTGAGGTCACAACCTGAGCTGAAACCAAGAGTCAGATGCTTAACCAACTGAGCCACCCAGCCTCCATCTTTGGAATAAAATCATAGAAGGGCGCCAGGGTGGCTCAGTGGGTTAAGCCTCTGCCTTCGGCTCAGGTCATGATCTCAGGGTCCTGGGATTGAGTACTGCATCGGGCTGTCTGCTGGGCACGGAGCCTGCTTCCTCCTCTCTCTCTGCCTGCCTCTCTGCCTACTTGTGATCTCTCTCTGTCAAATAAATAAAATCTTTAAAAAATCATAGAATTTTTTTTCTTAAGAAGGTTATATGTAACAGGCAGATACATTTGGAATTACTCTGTTCATATTAGAGCCTTCTAAAATGAGTACGTCATACAAGTTGGTTGATATTGTGTTTTATTGTACTGATGAATTAAAGAAAACATTTCAAAGGACTCTGCATTCCTTTCCACTTTCTCAAAACATTTTCATTGTATTTGGAGCACCCTTCAGAATTAGATAAAACATGAAGGCTATAAGAAAGTCATATTTAACAACTACAAGGCCCTCACATGTCTTGGAAAGTCATACAGATAATATAAGCTGGGGAGAACCTTCAACAGTTCTTAAAAAGATACTACAAAATGACTTGGCATGGGGCACCTAGGGGCTCATTCAGTTAAGCCTCCAACTCTTGATCTCAGCTCAGGTCTCAATCTTGGGGTCCTGAGTTCAAGCCTCATGATAAAGCTCCATGCCCAGTATGGAACCTGCTTAAAAAAATTAGCTGGTGATGTCAGAATGGCTAAAATTAGCAAGTCAGGAAATGACAGATGCTGGCGAGGATGTGGAGAAAGGGGAACCCCCTACACTATTGGTGGGAATGCAAGCTGGTGCAACCACTCTGGAAAACAGCTGGGAGGTTCCTCAAAATGTTGAAAATAGAGCTACCCTATGACCCAGCAATTGCACTACTGGGTATTTACCCTAAAGATACAAATGTAGTGATCCGAAGGGGCACGTGCACCCGAATGTTTATAGCAGCAATGTCTACAATAGCCAAACTATGGAAAGAACCTAGATGTCCATCAACAGATGAATGGATAAAGAAGAGGTGGTGTGTATACACAATGGAATACTATGCAGCCATAAAAAGAAATGAAATCTTGCCATTTGCGACGACGTGGATGGAACCAGAGGGTATCATGCTTAGCGAAATAGGTCAATTGGAGAAAGACAACTGTCATATGATCTCCCTGATATGAGGAAGTGAAGATGCAACATGGGGGAGTTAAGGGGGTAGGAGAAGAATAAATGAAACAAGAGGGGATTGGGAGGGAGACAAACCATAAGTGACTCTTAATCTCACAAAACAAACTGAGGGTTGCTGGGGGGAGGGGGGTTGGGAGAGGGGGCTGAGGTTATGGACATTGGGGAGGGTATGTGCTATGGTGAGTGCTGTGAAGTGTGTAAACCTGGCGATTCACAGATCTATACCCCTGGGGATAAAAATACATTATATGTTTATTAAAAAAAAACAAAATTTAGCTGGTGATAGCATTACAATTATATGACTGTTGCCATGCTCATGTCCTTCAGTGTGTAGTGCAGAGGAAAACACTGAAACCTAGATGTTACTTTGTTAATACCTGTGAAATAGGAACAGTAAAAGCACAAATGGAGACTGTCTATACCACTCAGCCTTTGAGCATTAAACTGGATTCTCCTGCAAGTCATTATGGCCAGAAAAGTGCCATTATTTTTTTCAGAGAGAGAGAGAGAGAGCAAGTGAGCACGCATGCACATGAGCATGAGTGGGGGAGGGGAGGGGCAGAGGGAGCAGCAGGCTTCCAGCTGAGCAGAGAGCCCGATGAGGATCTGGATCCCAGGACCCTGGAATCATGACTTGAGCCGAAGGCAGACACTTAACTGAGCCACCCAGGTGCCCCAAAAGTGCCATTTCTAAACTTGGGGGTGAGTGTGGGATTGTTCTGGACTCAGAAGTGGGTATTTTTAATTCTCTGGACACTGTTTCCTTTCTATTATGGAAGGTATAGGGGCTTGACTGAATTTTTTATTTAAAAGGCTTGAGCACTTACTATATTTTACAGCACTAACATTTGAGAAGGAAACATCATGAAAATGATAGGTTGTAGGTCAAGTTCTGTTGGGTGTTCGTGGGCTACTGAACTATGCCATATGTCTTATGCCATATGTCTGTCCCTTTTCTCTCCCCCTTTTTCCTTCCCACATTGAAGTCTCTCACTGCCAAGTATTCTTAGAAATTCTAAATTACCTTTTCTTTTCCCCTACAGCTTGCCCTGTAACATCTTCCATGTTCACGTTTTGCTTCCCTAGTTCCAAAAATACTTTGCTTGCACTCATCAGTGGGATAAGACCATGCCATCTTAAAAATATCATACTTTAAAAAAGACTGTGCCTGGCTGGCTCAGTCGGTAGAACATGTGAGTCTTGATCTTGGGGTCATGAGTTCAAATCCTACATTGGGTGTAGAGCTTACTTTAAAAAAGGTGGGGGGGAGGGTGCCTGGGTGGCTCAATGGGTTAAAGCCTCTGCCTTCGGCTCAGGTCATGGGTCCTGGGATCGAGCCCCGCATCGGGCTCTCTGCTCAGCGGGGAGCCTGCTTCCTCCTCTCTCTCTGCCTGCCTCTCTGCCTACTTGTGATCTCTCTCTGTCAAATAAATAAATAAAATCTTTTTTTAAAAAATGTAATTATCATATGCAGTGAGAGTTCTCTGAATCCAAGAGCTAGAAGTAACCTCACCAATTACTCTTTGTCATACCTTTATACCTTGGAAGAGAATGTGATATTCATGTTCAATCACTTTTCCTTCCTGCATGGTTGTATTTGATGACTCAACCTATTCTTAATTTATATTTCCTTTTTATTAGTTTATCCCATTCCATCAACTGTATTACAAATTAATGTTTAAGACTGGTTTACTACAAAATCCTCAACTAGATTTGACTTTTAAGTGAGCCTACATTGGAGCTTTTCTCTTCTCTGCAATTAACTCACTCAATTCCTTATTAACTCACTTAGTCTAACCTAGCTTTACTTTGAATGGACCCACAAAAATTGAAACAAAATTTTGAAAAGTATGTGGCTGTTCGAGGTTGTGAATTGGCTATCCAGTCCCTTAGCACAACCAAAATTAAACAATTTTCATTCATTATGAGCACTTTCCTACAAAGGTTGTGTGTATGTAATCATTTCTGAATGATTCACAGCTAAACAAACCAACATTTTGATCTTAAGGAGACGGGAGACCTGGATCATCAGAGTATTTTTTATAGACACATTGCTGGACTACTTGGACAGGTGTGGTTAGAGACTGCCTTTTTTTTTTTTTTCAAATGATGTGATGTAATCTGGGACAAACAAGCTTTTAAAATACCCCAAAGATACAGATGTAGTGAGAAGAAGGGCCATCTGTATCCCAATGTTCATAGCAGCAATGGCCACAGTTGCCAAACTGTGGAAAGAACCAAGATGCCCTTCAACGGACAAATGGATAAGGAAGATGTGGTCCATGTATACAATGGAGTACTATGCCTCCATCAGAAAGGATGAATACCCAACTTTTGTAGCAACATTGGCAGGACTGGAAGAGATTATGCTGAGTGAAATAAATCAAGCAGAGAGAGTAAATTATCATATGGTTTCACGTACTAGTGGAACATAAGGAATAACATGGAGGATATGGGGAGATGGAGAGGAGAAGTGAGTTGGGAGAAATCAGAGGGGGAGACAAACCATGAGAGACTGTGGACTCTGAGAAACAAACGGAGGGTTTTGGAGGGGAGGGTGGTGGGGGGTTGGGTGAGCCTGGTGGTGGGTATTATGGAGGGCACGGATTGCATGGAGCACTGGGTGTGGTGCATATTATTTCTTTTACTGTGACTTCTTTACAAGCAAGTGTTCTGCCTGCTGTCTGTTTACCTGTCTTGACCTATAGGTCAAGCACTATGGCAAGTACTCTGTAAACCCTGAGTTAGATGAATGAACTTAGAGAGAGCCATTTTTAGGTCTGTAGCCCTGTGCAGATCATTCCCTTAAGAGAGTTGAATTTCTTCATTTGATAAATGCAGTAATCTAATATATCACAGTCTCATTAGAGAGTAAGTTATGCCTATCTTTCCTATGAAAAAAACTAATCCAAAATCCTGATTCCGTTTCTTGCTTGCTGATAAATACCATGATGCTGGCACAGACTGAAAGTAATTTTAGTAGAAGCAATTTACCAATGACCAGAATACTTTAGTCATGGTTCATCAAATAGTAATTTGATAAAGAGAATAAGATTATAATCTGTTCCAAGACTGCAAATCACTCTTAGACTCAAGAGTGATTTGACTTGTTTTCACATATTCTTTATCACAATGGGAAAAACTATTTTAGACAAATTTACGTTTTAAAGCTTGTATGTTTGCACTTGAATGATAACATGTTTTGTGCGTCTAATTTGAAAAAAGGAATGGAAGACTAGGAAGAAAGGATCTGTGACTAAGGCTTAGGAGACATGAATTTAAAATTAGTATTCAAAAAATCATCCATATTTACTTGACTTAATTGTTTTATACTTAAAAGGACTTCAGCCTATTTGCCCAGGTTTAGCAAATATTAGGTTTAAATTAAATAGATTGTCCTTATATCAAAAATGTTTAAAACATTGTAGGTATGTCTCCTGAGGCAAGGGAGACACAAGCAAAAATAAACTATTGGGACTATATTAAAATAAGAAGATTCTGCACAACAAAGGAAACAACCAACAAAATTAAAAGACAACGTTAATGAATAGGCGAAGATATTTGCAAACTACACATCCAATAAAGGGTTAGTATCCAAAATATATTAAAAACTTACATAACTCAATAACAAAAAGATAGATAATCCAATTAAAAAATGGGCAGAAGTCATGAACACATGTTTTCTTCAAAGAAGACATCCAGATAGGCAACAGAAACATGAAAAGATAACTCAACATCACTCATCATCAGGGAAGTGCAAATCAAAACCACAATAAGCTATCACCTCTCACCATTTAGAAAGATCCAGAATCAAATGCACAAGAAACAACAACTGTTGGTGAGGATGTGGAGAGAAGAGAACCCTTGTATGTTGTTCCTGGTAGTGCAAAATGGTAGAACCAGGGTGGAGGACAATATGCAGGTTCCTCAAAAAATTAAAAATAGAGCTATTGTACCATCCAGTAATTACACTACTGGTATTTACCCAAAGAATGTAAAAACACTAATTCGAAGGTATACATGCATCCCTATGTTTATTACAACATTATTTACAAGAGCCAAACTATGGAAGCAGCCATTGGTGGATGAATGGATAAAGATGGTATGGTACACATCCGCAAGTACATGCACACACACACACACCGGAATAGTGTTCAATCATAAAAAAAAAGAATGAAATCTTGCCATTTGCAACAACATGGGTGGATCTACAGAGTGTAATGCTAAGTGAAATAAATCCAAGAAAGACAAATATCATATGGTTTCACTCATATGTGGAATTTAAGAAACAAAAGAAATGAACAAAGGAGAAGAAAGAGATAGACAAACCATGAAACTGATTCTTGACTATAGAGAACAAACTGATGGTTACCAGCGGGGAGTGGTTGAAATAGGTCAAGGGGATTAAGAGTACACTTACCGTGATGAGCGCTGAGTAATCTGTGGAACTATTGAATCACTCTGTTGTACACCGGAAACTAACACAACACTGTATGTTAACTACACTGGAATGCAAATTGAAAAAAAAATAAACAAAAGGGCACATGGGTGGCTCATTCAGTTAAGTGTCTGACTCTTGATTTCAGCTCAGCTCATGATCTTGGGGTTGTGAGATCGAGCCCCACGTCCAGCTCTGAGTTCAGGATGGAGTCTGCTTGAGATTTTCTCTCTCTCTCTTCCTCTCCCTCTGCCCTTCCCCCCACTCTAAATCAATAAATAAAATCTTAAAAAAATAAAAATATTTAAAATAAATGGTTTTTACACATTACTTGGTTAACAATAGAAATAAGTCATAGCTGTTATGATGAATGAAAACAACATACTCTAAAACAAAACAGTTGATAGATTGGGGTTTTTATTTATATTCTAACCATTAAATATATATTTATTTTGAATTATTTGCTGGAATGCATATTAGGTTAAAGAGGGCTAATAAAGAAGCCTTGAACCCAAGTGTGGGATTTGGTTTTTGTTCAGGAGGCTGTGAGGAGTCATTGAATACTTTTGAGCAAGAAAGTGACTTTCAGAGTTATAAATACAGTCACAGGATGTGAAGTAGCTATGATGTGACAAATATGTACTTTATATTAATAACCAAATCCAAATAAGAAGTAATAGATGCCAGAAGCATGGTGTAGGGACAGTGACAGTATAGAGAAGTGAAGGATAGGAACATACTGAGAGATATTCAGTAGTATTTTGACAGTTGACTGGACATAGGAGATTGGGAAGAAACAGGAGTCAAAGATGATTAAAATACTTTGATGATAACGATTTTCTTCTAGAATCCAAAATATCCTATCTATGGCTCTCTTGAATGCATGACACTTAGATTCCTGAACTTTCTTCTGTCTGACCAAGCTTCCCAAAACCATCACTGAGAACTACGTAGTCTGGGGCAGTGGCTGGCTTGGTTGGTGGAACGTGCCATTGATCTTGGGGTTGTGAGCTTGAGCCCCATATTGGGTGTAGGGATTGCTTAAAAAATAAAATCTTTTTTTTTTAAAGATTTTATTTATTTATTTGACAGAGAGAAATCACAAGTAGATGGAGAGGCAGGCAGAGAGAGAGAGAGGGGAAGCAGGCTCCCTGCTGAGCAGAGAGCCCGATGCGGGACTCAATCCCAGGACCCTGAGATCATGACCTGAGCGGAAGGCAGCGGCTTAACCCACTGAGCCACCCAGGTGCCCCTTTAATAAAATAAACTCTTTAAGAA
This sequence comes from Neogale vison, assembly GCF_020171115.1. Taxonomy (NCBI): domain Eukaryota; kingdom Metazoa; phylum Chordata; class Mammalia; order Carnivora; family Mustelidae; genus Neogale; species Neogale vison. The sequence continues at coordinate 31,374,190 of NC_058105.1, forward strand.
CTATGTAGTTGAATTGGTTTCCATTGAGAGTACATTTAAATAAACCAATGTTCTCTTTAAAGTGGGATCTATGAAAAGATTAGATTTTGGAGATTAAAAATGACTTACTGGGGCCATGTGGATGGCTCAGTGGGTTAAGCCTCTACCTTTGGCTCAGGTCATGAACTCAGGGTCCTGGGATCAGGCCCCGCATTGGTCTCTCTGCTCAGCAGGGAGCCTGCTTTCCCCTCTCTCTCTCTCTGCATGCTTCTCTGCCTCCTTGTGATCTCTGTCTAAATAAATAAATAAATAAAGACTTTAAAATAAATAAATAAAAAGGAAAAAATGACTTACTGCTTCAAGAAGTAGCTGGTGTAGATGGGGTGAGTGAGGGAAGTAGTGTATAGCAGCATTTTCCAACTAGCTGGGCAGAATTTTAACACCTTGATTCTTTATTCTCCGTACCTACTTGGTGATTCTCCCCTGTCTCCTTCTCACCTATACTCTGAGAGTCAGAAATTATAAAGTGGGGTGTGAAGCACCGGTTTAAAAGACTATAGGGAGGTGCCTGGGTGGCTCAGTCGGCTTAGAGTCTGCCTTCGGCTTAGGTCACGATCCCAGAGTCCTGGGATCCAGCCCTGCATCGGGCTCCCCGCTCAGCAGGGAGTCTCCTTCTCCCTCTCCCTCTGCTGCTCCCCCTGCTGTGTTCTCTCTCTGTCAAATAAACAAAATCTTAAACTTTTTAAATAAAAAAGTGAAAGACGGTAGGAAGGAAGGAAAGGAAGCTTCTGTCTTCTTGCTTAATATCCCTCTTTCCTACTTACTTCAAACAGATCAAAGCAGTACTTCATTACTCCTTCACAATTCCTAACTGGCTTCTGCAAAACACATACACACGCAGTCTGAGAGTGCTCTGATTATCTTCTGCTTAAAATTCTTACTTAGGGGCTTCTCGGTGGCTCAGTCACTCAAGCATCTGACTCTTGATTTCAGCTGAGGTCCTGATCTCAGGGTCCTGGGATCGAGTCCCACATCAGGCTCCTTGCTCAACTGGAAGCCTGCTTCTCCCTCTCCCACTCCCCCTGCTTGTGTTCCCATGCACACTCTCTCTCCCGCACTCTCTTTCTGGCAAATAAATAATTTGTTTAAAAGGAATATTTAATATTTAAAGTAAACAAATAGAGTCATGGTCCATAAATACTTTCCCCAAAGGAGTCCTTCCGTATTGTTACTGCGCTGTGGAAAAAAACTTACAAAAGTATTTTTGTAGAGCTTTTTTGTTATATCAGCAGAGCTGTCTGTAGCTGGTTCTTGAAATAGCCTTGTGATACGGAACTGAACATTATCAACTTGCTCAAATAGTTTTCTAGCAGTCCAGGAAAGTGGTGGATCTTGATGGTATTTGAGGAGAAAAACCAGAAGCCATTTCTAAGGCTAAAAACTTCATTTTAACCCTTAGACTATGATACTTGAATTTGTGGGTAGGTGGGTGGGCTATAAAGGACAGTAAACATTTTTTGCATCTCCTAACAACTTGAGAGAGGTAGGCAGTGGTTATGTATGCATAGCACAAGAGAGTTAACTCAGAGTTTTATGAAGAAAAAGAACACCTGGGGCACGTGGGTGGCTCAGTCATTTGGGTGTCTGACTCTTGATTTCAACTCCGGTCATGATCTTAGCATTGTGAGATTCAGCCCTATGTTGGGCTCACATAGTGGGCACGGAACCTGCTTAAGATTCTCTCGCTCCCTCTCCCTCTGCCTCCCCCCCATAAAAAAATTAATGGTTACACGGAGGTGTAAAAAATGGAAAATAATTTTAATAGGAAATATTATGCAAATTTGGTTCTTGGCTTCCGTTTGGTTCTTTGCTCCATTTTTGGAGCATCATCCTGAGATGAGCTTAAAAGAAGTGTAATTCCCAGATTCATGCGGTTGAGGGTATGTTGTCTGTTACTTTTTCTTGTATTACCTTGCCCTGTCTGAAAAATACTGGTTGTGATATCGAAATATTGATTTGATTACATCGCACTAAACATGCTGTATTAAAACATGATTGATTCAATACTGAAATTTTTATCATATTCATTGAAATGATTAGAGGTGCCTCTAGGTCCTTGCAAAACCAAGGTTGAGATTTGTTACATTATTACAGGCTTTAAAGACAGAGAGGCAGTGAGACTCAGAGCTGCCAATTATAATTCTTAAAACCAAATGCAATCCGCTATTACTTTGTAAGTTTAAAAGTCTTACTCTTTGGGTTTTTTGTCATGTTTCCTTTTAAAAGAGAAATAAACATTCCCTTAAGATCTGGTCATGAATTATTGACTATGAAGTTGAATATAACTAGGAAATTCAGAAAAGACAGAAAAGGATAGGATTTTTACCACTTGATTAATGATTCTTCTGTTCCCAAAGAGACTTATCTCAGTGATTTCTAATTTGTTTTGAGTTTGTGGAAATCTGCCTTTATAATAAACTCAAAAAAATTGGGTAACTTGGATGTTTAAGTATTTAATAAACTGACATTTTAGGCAGGCAGAAGCCCAATTCTTTAATAACATGCTCTTCCACTGAAATGCACCATAGCGGGGCACCTGGGTGGCTCAGTGGGTTAAGCCTCTGCCTTCAGCTTGGGTCATGATCCCAGGGTCCTGGGATCGAGCCCCACATTGGGCTCTCTGCTCAGTGGGGAGCCTGCTTCCTCCTCTCTCTCTGCCTGCCTCTCTGCCTACTTGTGATCTCTGTCTGTCAAATAACTAAATAAAAAATTTTTAAAAAAAGTAAAAGAAATGCACCATAGCGCAACAGTCAAATTTCAAAGTTGGTGGGCTACAGATAATAGAAGTAAATTACACCTTGGTTAACAAATCTTCTGGGAGCAAAAGCAAAAAACTCCTTCAAGGAAAGTTGGCCAGGGTACTGGGGCTCCCGTTATAGTTTCTTCATTTGGGGGTAGAAGAAGGAGGTATGCTCCCTGCCTTAAGTACAGCTAGACTTCTCAATGGTAGGCCTGGTGCTGGTTGTAGGGTGGGTCTTCCCTACATAGGGCTTATGCGTGGCCAAGCGATTGTAACTATTATTTTCCCTGTGTCCTGGGAAGGGGGTTATTGACAGTGATGGGAGCACATGCTGTTTTCCCAAGCTCACAACTACATATTGCCGTCTCCCTATACTACTATCTCTTGTGGACTCTCTTACCCTGTATGGCTTTGTACGGCAATGGGGGTTTTGACTTAGTTATTTTATATATAGTAGGTATGGAATCGACATTTAGGAAGGAATTCTTTCACTTACTCATTTCTCTCAACTTCAGGTATGTATCTATCTATCTATAGCCTTTAGTACAATATTAATAAGAAATATGAAGAATGAGGGGCACCTGGGTGGCTCAGTCAGTTGAGCATCTGCCTTTGGCTCAGTTTGTGATCCCAGAGTCCTGGGATCAAACCTCACCTCTGGCTCCCGACTCAGCAGGGAGTCTGTTTCTCCCTCTCCTTTCTCCTCTCCCCCCAACTCATGCTTGCTTGCTCACTATCCCTCTCTCTCTCTCTCAAATAAATAAAATCTTTTTTAAAAATGTGAAGAAGGAGAAACAGTATATGAACCAAGATTCTAAACAGAAGAATTTTCTGGGTCCAGATACATGAGGCTTGATATTGTTTAAGTGGTATATCAATTTTACAAGATGAAGAAAGACTAAAGTATTCAAATATGGTAGATAGAGGGAACAAACATTAACTTTAAAGTTTTTCAGGGACAGGATTGAGATACTCAGTGCAAATGCTTTATGCATTGGATAATTAACTTTCATCCTGTCATAGTTATCTAATGGAGGATCATTTGTCATTCCATTTGTTTAGCCCGATTCCCTCATCTGTGTTGTAGTGCTATTTCTGTGATAGTGATGGGTGGCTTTGGAATTCAGAATGTGTTCCCTTAAATGTTGGTATCAGTAGTGGAGAGTTCTCCCTAAATTTGATCTGAGTTATATCCTGAGATAGGCTACCTCCTTACCCTCCATGTGTCGTAAGAATGGCATGAGAAATCTTTAGCATTGGTATTGTTTTTATGGAAGTGGGAAAAGTGCATGCTTTTAGACTGAATTAATCCAACCAAAAAAAAAATTACTTTCCTGTAACAGAATGTGTCTTTCTGAGATCTTGCTTGCATTTATCAATTAAGCATTGAAATGACAATTGCTTAGGTCCTGTCTGTCTATCTGTCTTTCTTTCTCTTTCTTTCTTTCTATTTTTTTCAGGCTTGGTGTAATGGGAACATTACGGGTTCTGGGATCAGACTCAAGTTCAAATCGTAGTTTCCAGATTCATGGTGAAGCCTTAAACTCTCGGAGCTTCAGTTTCCTATCTTGAAAATGGGATTGCTCTGAGGATTAAGTAGCCCAGAGAATGCGTTTGGCACAATGCCCAGTACATAGCAGGTGCTGGGGTAAACGATCTTATTCCTATGTTAAAACTGACATCAGCTATTTACTATTGTGATTTTATTTTAAATGTGACAGACACATGCATATAAGAAGCCTCTTTAGAAAGTCATTTTGCAGTCTGACCCTATCACCTTGAACCAAGCATTTTTCTCTTTTGTGGATTCTGGTATTGCTGTAGCACAAAGAAAGCCTTGGAAAGATTAGCCTCCATTTTATAGGCTACATGCTAAAGATTTCCATTACTGAATTCATTGCAAGTTGACAATAAGGTACTTAGACTTGTGTCATTAAAAAATACAAATAAATAGCTAACCAAAGCTTTATCTTTTTTTTATTTCTTTCAGGCAAGCACCTCATGAAGAGCCCCGTTCTCCATTGTTTCTTAAACAGCAATTAATTTAGGTCTTATTAGGAAAAATTGCTATGATATTTGTAATTTCTTTGTGTAATGATACTGTGAGTGCCATTTTCACAGGGACGTAGCTTTAAAACATTGGAAATCTTTAAGGTTTTTTTCCTTCCTTTTTGTGAAAATACCAGGCTTATTTTATATGTATTTCCTTATTTCATAAGTTGGGATTTTCTTGCTGATTTTTTAAAAACCATTTCTTATTGCTTTAATGGAAGTTGAGTGAGTAAGAGAGAGAGAGAGAGAGAGAGAGAGAGAGAGTGTGTGTGTGTGTGTATCATTCAGTTTTTGTTTGGGAGGGTTGAAGGTGGATATCTGAGATTCCAACTTGTGTGAGGTAGGAGGGTTGTTAAGATCTTTAGAACTAAAAAAGAAGATCTTTAGAATTCAAGGCAGTGTGCGTGCTTCAAATCTATAGAAAAATCTATGGGGAATAACTTCTACCATCTTAAGTTTTTAATTTATTTCTCAAGGGTGGAAGGAAATACCTTGACAGATTTAGCACTCAAATTCAAATGAGTCTGAGAACAGGTGGCTAAACTTCTCCCCCACCTGCCATGCAACTTCATCACAAGAAATGTTTCATTTAGCAAATGCCACGGCTAGCAGACACTTCTCTGTTTCAGAGCAGAAAAACAAATGGAGGGGGAGTACTTCTTTGAAGAAAACCTTTTTCTTGATTTTCTTTTTAAATTGTGAGTGTGTTTTATTTTTCTGGGGGAACGGGTGGTGGAAAGCATGAGGCACTGCCTTGATCAACTAACCCTATTTGTCGCCTTGTTGTCCCATTCATGACTTGCGTTGCTGTTGTTACTTATACGCTGTTTTGTTATTCCTGCTGTTCTTGCGTGCTAACCCACTGGGTGCTAACTGTCAGGATAATATTACTCTGAGAAATTACAACATCTATATAGCATTCTTAACACTAACTTAGAAACCCCTGCTCTTTTGTCACGGTGGAATTGTGTTATTAAAATCACTGATGGGGGAAGAACATGGGACTCTTGTTCTTGGGGTGATGAGTTCAAGCCCTGTGTTGGGTATAGAGATGAGTTTTTTAAAAATCTTTAAAAAATACACTGATAGGTTTAACCACTTTGTAATATAATGGTGCTATGAAGCTAACTGGGAACTAAACAGAGAAAAGTTGTTTTCTCTGATTCATCCCTCCAAGCCACCTAGAATATCTCCACCAAAAACAGTCAAGTGTTTCACGTGTTTTTGTGCTAATAATTTCAAAGAGCGCTAAAACGGCCCCTTTTCCTCGACAAGGACATTAGCGCTCACCTAGCTTTCTGCCTAACACCATCTAGTGCTTGCAGTGAGAGAAAGCAAGAAACTGAGATGGGCATTTCTTCGTTTATCAAGCGAAGACCCCAGTTTTTAAACCCAAAAGTACTCATCCCCGTGGGTTGGGGGTGAATTTTTAAAATTTTAATTCTTTTCCTATGTATCTATTTGGGTAGGGAGCATTGGAAGAGTGTTTGAGGTTTTGGAGCCAAATGATGCAATTGTGAGATGTTCTTCCCTTACTCACACTGCACGCCAACAAGCCCAATTGCTGCAGTGAATTCTGAGAGTACGGTTTCCTTCTAGAACACATATCAAACTATTAACCTCTGCAGAACAATTCACTATAGAAAACACATTTCAGCCAGATTGACAGAACACTCTGGCTGCAACCTACCTACCACGTCAGACGTGGAACACACAACCCTCGGTCGTCCCAGTGTTCACTGCGCCCATTTGAAGATTTTTAAAAACCTTAATAATCCGTTTGGGTAAACAGTGCCATGTAGACAGCGCATGTTTCCACTAGTTTCAAAAGTCTATCTTCAACTCCGTGCGTTTATAAAATTTAAAGAGGGAATCTTTGCTGTAATTTGCATATTCTGGGCTTCTAATGAACTTGAACATTTTTCTCTCTGTTAACCATTTGGACTTACGTCTTTCTGACTGGTGCGCTCATAACATCTACACATTGCCCTTGAGGGCGATTTTTAAATTGTGGAAATTTTTTTAGGCAAGATCAGCACGTTAGCATCACCCTGCTAACCTGATAATTGCTTCGACTTTCTGTTTCTTTTGACCACCTTTGCAATGCTTTCAGTGAAATGAGGATCAGACAGTGCTTCTATCTCTCCCCTAATGCTCTTTGAAAAAGTAATTGTTCTCTTTGAACAAGCATACAGTCGAGTGATTCATGTACACTTTGTGAAAGATGGCTTTGGTGCTCTGTGGTTGGTCATTGTTAAGAAAATAAGCTGTGTCCCGTGGCAGGGGGATGGGCTGGAAGTCCTGATGCACTGTACCAACGTAGCAAGAAGATTTGAGTTTGGGACAGAAAAGTGATGAACATACGCTCTCCAGTGAATAATTTTATAGCATTGATCCAGGCCGAATTTCCTTGATTCAAAGTCAGCATGTGAAAGTGAACCCAAATAGCATTTGTTTTAAGCAGAACTCCGAAATTCTTATTCTTAGATGAATTTACGTAGAACAAAAGCTTTCCTGCATAACTGTCTTCTAATCTTCAAAGCCATTATCTACTTATCTACTGTAAACACTTGCTTGTTCAAGTTGTGGGGCTGGAGGAAACAGAGGTATTTTATTGTTAGGTAGTCTTAGAAGAATTAGTGGTAATTAATAATCCCACTGTGTTTCTTACTGCCAACATTGTCATGTAGTGTCAACCCTCAGACCGGGAAGTCATTTAGAACATGAAATTGCTTTAGAAAAATTTTCCTGAGTACGTTAATCCCTCTCTATGAGGGTTTCTCAATCTCAGCACTCTTGACATTTTTGCCTAAGCACATCTTTGCCGTGGAGAACTTTCCTGTGCCTTGGTGGGAGGTTTAGCAGCAGCCACTAGAAGAAGGAAGCACACCCCCCCCCTTGCAATGATAAAACACAGCTCCAGACGTCCCCAAATGTGGGGAGGGAAGAGACAAAATCCCCTTGGTCCCCTGACCTCTTCTGACAACCCCTGGTCTTTTTTATTGCTTTGAACCACATGACTTGAAAAATGAATATTTAAAAACTGTTGTTTGTCTTTGGAATTACTCAGAGAATCATTCCTTTAAGGAGAGCTTTTACCTCCTTGCAGTGTTGGAAAGCAGTGTTCTTCACATCCAGTCAGTAAACTTAGTGGAAAGGAGATGGAAGAGAATTTTGAATCTGCTGAGAAGGTTGACGTGGCATGTGTTGTTACTGCTGCAGAAATAACAGGGAGGGCTCTGAATGTTAAAAAGTCAAAGTATGTTGAGACAAAGTCATGAAGAAGATCACTTTAGTGAAGGCTTCTTCAGCATTTGAAGTAATTAATTAGAAAGCCAACCATTTTATCTTGCCAAGAAAGGGCTACATTTTCACATTCTGCTTTTCGATTTTAGGAGCTAGAGACAAATGACAAGCAAACAAGTTGTTATCTGTGATTTCTTCAAAAAAAGAAATTTCCAGGATATGTCATAGGCACAATGTGGCTTCAGCTTCATTCCTGTCTCTTTTACATCTGTGGTTCTATAAAAATCATAATTGGTGGTCATTGAAAGCACTGCATGAGGAAAGAAATGTCCACAAAAATGAGATGCTGTGTTCATTCAAATGACATGCTAAAATTCTCATGTGCTAGGTTTTGTGCAGAGAATACAGAAAATAATAAAACATTCTCCTTGGATATTTCATTAAAATTATTCTGTTTGAATGGAAACTTTCTGGTTAGGGATCCCAATCACCATCAGTCTATTTCCCACTTGTCCCATTAATTCTGTACTTTTAGGGATGCCTGGGTGGCTCAGTGGGTTAAAGCCTCTGCCTTCGGCTCAGGTCATGATCTCAGGGTCCTGGGATGGAGCCCCGCATCTGGCTCTCTGCTCAGTAGGGAGCCTGCTTCCTCCCCTCTCTCTGCCTGCCTCTCTGCCTGCTTGTGATCTCTGTCTGTCAAATAACTAAATAAAAAATCTTAAAAAAAAAAAGCTGAACATGCTTTAAAAAAATTCTGTACTTTTAAATGTTGGTCTGTAAAAGCTGTTTAAAAGAATGGGTGAGTGTGTGTATGCTATATGTCATGTATAGAATTTAATTCTTTTTAAGGCTATTTCTGAAATTAGTAGAAAGCTATATTCATTTTCTGCTATGCTTGTTAAAATCTTATTTAAATTATTCTCTTTATTAAATATCCATGAGGGTTGAATAAAACATTGTCATGTATTATTAATTCATTTTTGGTTATACTATGGCTCTAATATTCTCAAGAAGAATTGATGTCACCCTTGAGGCCAGAATTTTGCTAATTATTACAAGATTTAAAGCCATCTCGTTGATGTCTGGATTCAAAAAGCAGGATCTTAAAGTATGGTAGTCTTAAAGTTTTTTTTTTCTTGTTCAGACTGGGCAGCTGAGGTTACAGGTATGGTAGGGAACAAGTAGTGAAATCTTCACGATATTGGATAGGCCAGAGTTAGAAAAACAAACAATTTGGGGTGTCTGGCTGGCTCAGCCGGTAGACCATGTGACTCTTGATCTTGGGGTTGTGGGTTCCAGCCCCATGTTGGGTGTAGAGCTTACTTAAAAAATAAAACCTTAAAAAAGAAACAGAAAGGGGCACCTGGGTGGCTTGGTCAGTTAAACATCTGCCTTCGGCTCAGGTCATGATCTCAGGGTGGTGAAATCGAGCTCCATGTCGGGCTCTGTGCTCTGCTTCTCCTCCCTCTGCTCCTCGCTCCCTCTCTCTCTCTCGCTCTCAAAAGAATCATTAAAAAAAAGAAAAAAGAAAAACAAATAATTCAACATGTAGGAAGTTCGAGGTAAATAGCAAAAGTGGAGCTCCTAGTGCTTGAAGATGTCCTCTTCCTCTTCCTCTCCCAGTGTCCATATTAGCCATCTACATCATGAACACACAAACCCATTCAGAGCCCCCCGCTCCCTGCTCTTGGGTGATTCAGAGACACTTTTGGCAGTGTGTACCTGAGGAAACCCAGGCCTGCCTAGTTTAAGGGGTAATAAAAGGTCGTACCATGGTAGTCAGTATCCAGTGTAACCTGAGGTCCTTCATTAAATATTTTCCATGATCTCTGTGAAACAAACTGACCTGTTGACTACAGGTTCTCCAATGCTTTTTATGGCCTGCGAAAAATTGTGAATGTAATATATACATGGGCATAGCTTGCATTCATTCTTTTTACTTTTTATTTCTTAGAAAAGATGGAAATGCCACTAGATGATAGCGATTTAACTGAATAATCCCAAAATGATGACTGAGAGATATTGCTAGAAAAAGAAATTACTTCATGTGTGAGAGTTTTCGTTCCACTGGGGGTTGATTAGAACTATAACTAATGACAGAAGAGGAAGCAGTGTGTTACTGTCACAGTTAATCTTTGACTTTTATTAATGGGGTCTTTGGAATTTGGAATCACACTAGATTTATATTCAAATCATGACCCAACTACTTTTAATATATTTGCAACCCTAGCTAACTTACTTTTAAACTTTTAAACACTATAGCTCATTTTCCCTACCCTTCATACAAAGGAAATAATAATAGTACCTATTGGATTGGATTGTTTTAAGGATTATGTGGGATCATGTGTGTAAATTTCTGGGCAAGTACCTGATACACAGTGACCATTCAATAAATGATAGCTATTGTTTTTACCTTTCTCAAAGTAGATATTCCAAAGTACTTTTAACTGTGAATAACACAATTTGATGTTATTGCTACCTAAACAGCACAATACCAAAAGCAATTTCTCTGGCACTAGAGAAAAAAAAAAAAACAAACCCTTTGTGTGTGTAGTTTTGAATCAGCTTTTAGGTTGATTTCTCACTTCTTTTTTTTCTGACCTTGAAAAGTTTTTTACAAATATAGAAGATAATTTCTTCTAGGGTGTACAATGGCACGAGCGTAAAGCACAATGAAACAAAATTCCATCTATATCGTAGTCAAATGATTGGCACTAGTTCCTGGTTATTTCTCTAAACAATGCCATTATTGTGAATTATATTTCTATAGTATATAAAAGTATAGTATATAAAAGGCAACTTTTAACTTGCCTTTCTTCTGATTTATCCACCTTTTCAGATCTCTAGTGGAAGAGGAGGACCAGCACATGAAATTGTCCCTTGGAAGCAGCGAAATGGGTCTCTCATCCCATCTGCAGTCTTCCAAGGCAGGGACCACACGCATCTTTACCAGCAATACCCACAGTTCGGTGGTGTTACAGGTAATCTAAACTGTCCCTTGTATAATATTTAAATGGATTTAAAAATGACCCAGGGTGTTTGTGATGTGGGATGTTGGTGGTGGGGGGCGAGGAGTGTGCATGTGTGTGGACGGGGTGCCCATGGGAACCCTCTGTCCCTGTTGTTCCATTTTGCTGTGAACCTAAAACTGCTCTAAAAAAATTAAGTTCATTAATTTAAAAAAGAGCAAACAAACATCAAGGGAGAAACCTTGAGGGGAAAACTACATAGCTTCCTGATGTTAAAACAAAACAAAACAAAAAACAGAAAAAACAAACCCAGAGTGTCCTCTTTGTTTGGTTTGTATGAGGGAGGTCTTGCTATTGGCCACTTTCTTATAGAATGTTATGTCTGGCAACATTGACTTTCCATTCTGTCTCTGCCAATCTACATATCACCAAGTCCCTACGCTGAATTTCCTGGTTCCTCACTAGTGACCTGTTTTACTGTCACCTTTATCATAGTTCTGAAGATCATACTTACTTGCAGTCTCAGCTCACACTGATGATAGTAGGTGTGGGAATATGGATAAGGATGGCTGGATGCAAACACACAGTGAGATGTAAGAGGTAATAACTGACCTCAAAGGAGAGGACAGAAATGCAATAAAAAGCCAAAAAATTGGGTGCCTGGGTGGCTCAGTGGGTTAAGCCGCTGCCTTTGGCTCAGGTCATGATCTCAGGGTCCTGGGATCGAGTCCCACATCGGGCTCTCTGCTCAGCTGGGAGCCTGCTTCCTCCTCTCTCTCTCTCTCTGCCTGCCTCTCTGCCTACTTGTGATCTCTCTCTGTCAACTAAATAAATAAAATCTTTAAAAAAAAAAAAGCCAAAAAAACCCCCACCCAAAACAAAACCCCAACCTATCAAAAACTGCAACTGGAGCTAATTAGCACAAGGACAAGTAGTCCTGATACTTCCCGTGGTTGTGGACACCCCCTGACCTCTGTTGCATGGCTGAATTAGGAAACAATATACTACTGGATGTTCCTCAATGTCTTCTAGATAAAGCCAAATTATATCAGTGCTCCCTCTAGTAAGATAAAGAAAAATTGTTCTGAATGTATTTTTCAAAGCAATCTCCCCAGGTGAATTTCATGCATATTCCTGGTCAATGACCATTAGGGTAAAGCAGTATATAGTATATAGTATATGGTGTTTGGTGGGCAGTAGAGCGTATAATGTAATAAGAGAGCCGTCCGCTTGCTGTATGGCTTTGTTGGGTCATGTAATTTTTCTGGGCTTCATTTGTCTTATCTCCAAAATGTGTCTTTTTTTTTAAAGATTTTATTTATTTATTTGACAGGCAGAGATCACAAGTAGGCAGAGATGCAGGCAGAGAGAGGGGAGGAAGCAGGTTCCCCGCTGAGCAGAGAGCCCGATGTGGGGCTCGATCCCAGGACCCTGAGATCATGACCTGAGCTGAAGGCAGATGATTTAACCACTGAGCCACCCAGGAGCCCCTCCAAAATGTGTCTTGACTAGGAGATCTCTAAATTCCATTCTAGTTCCCATATGTAATCTCATGAGATCATATCTTTCATTATTTTGGTTTGTAATGGGAGCTAGGTTTTATGGTTTGTTGTGCTGTGGGTCTCATCAGCAGAAATGTGAGGGTCAGGAGGGAGAAGCTTGTAATTTTTCTGGGCTTCATTTGTCTTATCTCCAAAATATGTCTTGACTAGGAGATCTCTATGTAAATGGTTTAATTGTTGGTTATTCAAGGCTATGGAGTCTTAGAAACTTTATGCTAAGTGAGAGAAGCCAGTCAGAAAAGGCTGTATTTTATATGATTCCATTCAGACAGAATGGCCAGAAGAGGGAAATATATAGAGACAGAAAGTAGACTATTGGTTGCCTAGAGTTGGAGAGAATGTGAGGATATGAAGGCTCTAACGGCTCCAGGAGTTCTTTTTGAGGTGATGAGAATATCCTAGAATTGACTGTGGATTTGTTTGCACACATTATCTGTGAATGTGCTAAAAGCCACTGAACTCTACAATATAAATAAGTACATTATATAGTGTGTCGATTCATCTCAATAAAGCTGTTAAAGTTACAGGACAGTATGTAGTGTATAATACCATCCATTGGCAGAAAAACTATACAATAAATGGGGTGATTGGGTGGCACAGTTGGTTGAGCACCGACTCTTGGTTTTGACTCAGGTCATGATCTCAGGATCATGAGATCGAGCCCCACGTTGGGCTCAGCTCTCAGCAGCTTGAGATTCTCTCTCCCTCTCCTCCTCCTGCTTGTGCTCTCTCTTTCTCACATCAATCACTTTTTCAAAAAAGAAAAAGACTATACGATGTATATACATATATACGAATGTAAACACACAGCAAAAGGCCTGGAAACATTAGGGAGGCTGATGAATGTTATCTTATATTTTCTGCTCTGTACGATCTTACACTGTTTAATTTTTTTTACAACAGAAATATGTTTGTGTATAACCTGTGTACTTTAAAAAAGATAATTGTTCACTTAACTATGGGAAACAAAGTGAGGGTTGCTGGAGGGAGAGGGGTGGTGGGCTGGGGTAACTGGGTGATGGGCATGAAGGAGGGCACTTAATGGAATGAACACTGGGTGTGAAATGCAACTGATGAATCACTACATTCTACCCCTGAAACTAATACTATGGTATGTTAACTAAATTGAATTGAAATTAAAAATTATATATATATGATACATTATTATATGCATATATAATATACATAATTGTTATATATTATTTATATATATATGTGTATATATATATATATATATATATATATATATAAATTATTGACAAAAACCAGTATGACTGGGTCTTAGATACTTAGACACTTGGCAATATTACCTTGTGTTCAGCCTTTGTTGGTCCTGACTGGTGAAAGTAACTAGAGAGTTTGTATGGAGTAAAGGTGATCTTTTCATCAGCTGACTTTTGTTGTTGTTATACTATTTTCTGTAGTGGCATGGAGCTACCCACTGTCTATCATTATTGCCGAACTTTGCTCTCTTTAAAAGTCCATTAAAGATGATGTTCTCACAAATGGAGATTTTTAAGTAGCAGCGGTAACAGAGAACTTTTTCCCTGTATCTAATCTTAGGTGTGTGGTTATCAAGGGAACAAGTTGGAGAAGTGTTTAATGTGTAAAAGTTATCATTGCTTTAAAATTAGCAATCATACAAACTTTGGCTTCAAAAGACATCAAGAGTCACTGTCAGGGGAAGGGACCCATGGGGAGAAAGTGTTTTCAGAAGTCTCACTCTGCAGGGTTACCCACTGCATACCTCTAGTGGAACAGACATGAGTTTAGGCCAAACCTGGAATCCTAATTTTACCCCTAGTTATATGACCTTGGGAGCCCTCCATCCTCTCTGGGCCAGTTTCCTTATCTATGAAATGGTTAAGAGATGTGAGAATTAAATGTGACAATTGATGGGAAAGTGAGGTGCATCATAAATATCCATTTTATTTTACTTCCATTTGAGTCAAAGTTGCAGATTAGTTGTCTCTGTTAAACAGGCTTTCGCAAACTCAGCTGTCGAAGAAAGGGCCTAAAGAATTGTGATACCTATTAGGCTTGGATTCCTAGAACCTTGAACAGATCTCCAGAGAATCCATGATGTAGTTAGCAGAGCAAATTGCTTTCACTCAATTAAGGAAGGTTAACCAGGGTTTGCTTGAGTGGTAACTGGTAAAATCAGGGACTATCTCATTTTCTTCACTCCTTTAGTGCTACTGTAGTTATGGTTATTTCCTATGGAAAGTTTCCTACATTTGGCTTCACCTATTATCCCAGATTGTCAGCATTTTTCTTTTACTGCCCCAGTTTATGGTCATTCATTGCCTCGTACTCTTCCTTGGCAATTTTGTGCCTTAAAAACAGCTTTATGGAGATATAATTCATATACTATCTAATTCACCTGTGTGAAGTGCATAATTCAGTGGTTTTAGTTTTTAGTATACTCACAGGCTTTTGCAAATATCACCACAATCTGTTGGAGAACATTATCGTCTGCTCCAAAAGAAACCTTGTATCAGGCGCCTGGGTGGCTCGGTGGGTTAAGCCGCTGCCTTCGGCTCGGGTCATGATCTCAGGGTCCTGGGATCGAGTCCCGCATCGGGGGTCTCTGCTCAGCGGGGAGCCTGCTTCCCTCTCTCTCTCTCTCTGGCTGCCTCTCCATCTACTTGTGATTTCTCTCTGTCAAATTAATAAACAAAATCTTTAAAAAAAAAAAAAGAAACCTTGTATCCATTAGCAGTCACTCCACATTTCCTTCCAACTCTTTCCCCAAACCTAAGCCACCACCAATCTACTCTCTGTCTCTATAGACTTGTCTATTCTGAACATTTCCTACCAATAGAATATGTGGTCTTTTGTGTCTGGCTTCTTTCACTTAGCATCATGTTTTTAAAGTTCATGCATGTTGTAGCCTGTATCAGTGCTTCTTTTCTTTTTATGACTGAATACTATTCCATTATATGGATATACCACTTTTTTTAAAAAAAAATTCATCCATTCATTGATGGACATTTGGGTTTTATTTTTTCTACTTTTTGGCTATTATGACTAATGTTTTGGCTATTATGAGTAATGCTGCTGTGAACCTTCAGGGAGAAGTCTCTGTGGACATGGTTTTATTTATCCATTTATCTTTCATGTATATCTAGGGGTGGAATTGCTGGGTCATACAGTAATTCTGTGTTTTAAACTTCTGAAGAACTGCCAGAGTGTTTTCCAATGTGGCTGCCCCATTTTCCTTTTCCACCCACAGTGCATGAGGATTCCAGTTTTAGCACATTCTTGCCAACACTAATTATCTCTGTTTGAGTGTAGCCATATTGGTAGGTGTGACGTGGTATCTTGTGGTTTTGCATTATACTTCCCTAATGGCTAATGTTGACCGTCTTTTCATCTGTGCTTATAGCCATTTGTCTATCATCTTTTAAGAACTGTCTATTCATATCCTTTTCCCAATTTGTAGTTGGGTTATTTATCGTTTTATTCAGTCATAAGAGTTCTTTGTTTATCTTAGATACAAATTCTTTATGAGAACATGACTTACCAGCATTTTTGCCAAGCACCTTTGGTTTTATAGTCCTTTGTTGTTCTGTCATCACTGCCTGGCCAGTCCCCTGGCCTTTTTCATTTCAGTCATATGATCTTTGCTTCTGCTTAACCTTAGTAGAGTTCATAGGACAGATGGTCAAGGCAAATAGCTTGAAGACTTCTGACTTTTCACTATTCTCTACATGTATATTTTTTTTCCACACTTCAGTCTTTGCACCCACTTCCTATCCCTAAAATGCCCTTATTTTACTTTTTGTTTCTGGTAAACCCCTGTTTATTCATAATGACCCATATTAAGCAATAAGTGATAAAACTAGAATTCTAGCTTTGCCCTAAACTCATGTCCTTCCCACAACAGTTATATAACGGATAATCCTGCAGAGTGGGACTTCTGAAAACGGTCACTCCCCATGGGTCTGTCCCCCTGACAGCAACTTTAATTGGCTTTTGAAGCTAGAGTTTGTGGGAGCCAGGCGAAGTTTCCAGCTTCTTCTAGTCCTCACTCTTAGTCCTTGTTAATATGACCTATCAGTGAGACTCACTACATGTGGGATCTAATTTGTTGTTTCTATATGCCTCTGATCAAGTGCTGAGGTACACGGTGACTGCTTCATAAGTACCCACTATTATTATTGTAAGACTTATTATTGTCATTCAAAGAGGAAATACATACGAAGAGCCTAGCCCATCACCTGGCACAGAGGAAATACTCAGTGCTTTTCACTGCTATTATTTGTATTCTTAGCAGAATAAATGAATTTGGCTGGAAGTTATAAAAACTTTAATATATACTTGCCTCATTGATACTTTAAACAATATTGTGAGGTAGAAAAGGTCAGACTTATTCTCTCCATTTTATAGATTAGGAAACTGAAGCTCAGGGAGTTTGGGAGGCTTACCCGGATCACATAGCCAGTAACTGACAACAGCTAAGACTTTAACACAGGCTTTCTGACTGCAAATTTGTTTTTATAATCTGTTTTTGTAATTTGGTTCTTCTAATCTTGCTCTAAACTGTATTATCTTTTAAAATATAATGTCTGTAAATATTAAGTTTTCATTGCCAATTCTATTTGTATTAAGAATAAAAGTTATTATATATTATACATAATGAAACATAATATGAATATATGAATAATATATGATGAAATATTACTAAGCCATAAAAAAGGATGAGGTCTTGCCATTTATGACAACATGGATGGACCTAGAGTATATTATGCTGAGTGAAATAAGTGAAACAGAGAAAGACAAATACTGTATGATTTCACTTAAATGTAAAATGTAAAGAAAAAACCCAAAACAAAAAACCTAAACAAACAAAAGGCAGAAACAGACCCATAAATAGAGAACAAGCTGAGGGTTACCAGAGGGGAGAAGGTTGGGGGGATGAGCAACATGGGTAAAGGGGGGTGGGAGGTAAAGTCTTTCAGTTACAAAATAAATAAGTCACAGGAATAGAAGGCACAGCGTAGGGAATACAGTCAATGGTATTGTAGTAGTGTCGTATGGTGACAGAGAGTAGCGACACTTGTGATGAGCACAAAGTAACATATAAACTTGTCAAATCACAATATGGCACACCTGAATCTAATGTGACATTCTGTGTCAGCTATACTTCAATTTAAAAAAAGAAGGCATATGGAGTGCGTGGGTGGCTCAGTGGTTTAAGCCTCTGCCTTCAGCTTGGGTCCTGATCTCAGGGTCCTGAGATCGATCCCCGTGTCAGGCTTCCTGCTCAGCGGGGAGCCTGCTTCTCCCTCTCTCTGCCAGCCTCTCTCTGCCTGCTTGTGATCTGTCAAATAAATAAATAAAATCTTTTTAAAAAAGAGAAGGCATAAAGATTTAGGATAAATTATATTACATAAAAGAAAAGCTCAATAATCTAGATTGTTGAAGTTTTAGTCAAAATGAAGCTTTTTATTTATTTCATTTACCTAAAGGGCAGCTAGAATATAGAGAAATGAATATATTATTTTTCTTGGGAATAGCTTTTTTGGCACTCAGGATAGTGTACAATAAATTATCCTACTACTCCCCAATTGATTGTGTATCATTAAGATACCAGTTGGAAGACAGCCTCCACCTTTCCTTTTAGTCTACTTTAGTATATTATTACCCTGCTTTCTTAAATGAGGTTTTATTGTTGTTATTTAGCATGTATTAAAGTAACAGAGAAACTACCACATACCAACTGGTAGTTAGATATGCTATAATACATAATTTCAATTTCTGATTGTTTGTTGCTGGGACAGAGTAATACAGTTTGTTATGATTATTGATCTTGTATCTTACAACCTCGATAAACCAAATTACTCTTTTTGTAAAGTCTGTAGGATTGTCTACATAGACAATCATTTTGCCTGTGAATAAAAACATTTATTTCATTCTTTCCAATCTGATGCTTTTTATTTCACTTTCTTGCCTTATTGCACTGCATAGGGACTCCCGAGAAATGTTGAATGGAAGTGGTTGAATATGCATTCTTGCTATTTTGCTGATGTCAGGGAGGAGAACATTCATTCTTTCACCTTTTAAGTATGATGTTAGCTGTCAGTCTGAGGAAGCTCCTTTCTGTTCCTGTTTGCTGAGAGTTGGGTTTCGTGTTTTTAATCAGAAATGGATTTTGGGGGCGCCTGGGTGGCTCAATGGGTTAAGCCTCTGCCTTCGGCTCAGGTCATGATCTCAGGGTTAAGCCTCTGCCTTCGGCTCAGGTCATGATCTCAGGGTCCTGGGATCGAGCCCTGCATTGGGCTCTCTGCTCAGTGGGGAGCCTGCTTCCCCCCTCTCTCTGCTTGCCTCTCTGCCTACTTGTGATCTCTGTCTGTGTGTCAAATAAGTAAATAAAATCTTAA
The DNA here is from genome assembly GCF_020171115.1 of Neogale vison. Lineage (NCBI taxonomy): Eukaryota > Metazoa > Chordata > Mammalia > Carnivora > Mustelidae > Neogale > Neogale vison. The sequence continues at coordinate 31,393,184 of NC_058105.1, forward strand.
AAAATATATTTAGAAATGGATTTTGGATTTTGTCAAATATTTTTTTGCACCTATTGAGATGATCTCATCATTTTTCTTTTTAATTCGTTACTATTGTAAGTTATATTAAGTGATTTCTGAACACTAAAGAAATCATGCACTACAGGAATAAACCCCACTTGTTGGTGATGGATTATCCTTTTTATATTTTATTAAATTTTATTTGGTAAAATTTTAGGAATTTTTGCATCTATGCTCATGAGGAATTTTGGTTTTAGTTTTCTTAATTTTCTTACCTTTGTCTGGTGTTGGTATTCGGATAATGCTGGCCTTATACAGTGAGTTGAGACGTGTTCCCTCCTCTTAATTTTTGGGATATATTTGTGTAGCATTGCTGTTATTTCTTCCTTAAATTTTTGATAGAATTCACCAGTGAAAATTGGATTTTATAGGTAGACATATAGCTATTCAGTTACAGATTTCTTCTAGAATAACCTTTAACAGCTTGTATCTTTTGGAATTTATCCATTGCAACTGATTGTCAAATTGATTGGCATACAGTTGTTCATATTTACTTATTATCCTTTTAAAAGCTATACCATCTCTAGTACCATCACCTCTCTCAATCCTGGTATTGGTAATTTATATTTTTTCTCTTTATCTCCCTAATCTGTCTGGCTAGAGTTTTATCAAATGTATGGATCTTCTCAAAGAACCAGGTTTGGGGGTTTTATCATTTTTTTCTCTTTTTGTGTCATGGTTCATCAATCTCTTCTCTGATCTTTATTATTTCTACTTCCTGCTTTTGGGGATTAATCTGCTCTTCTTTTTTAAAAAAATACTTATTTATTTATTTATTTATTTTAGAGAGCGCATGCATGCGGGCATGGGGAAGGAAGGGCAGAGAGAGAAAGAGTGAGTCTTGAGCAGACTCCAGACCCCTAACTGACTGAGCCACCCAGGTGCCCCAGGGTTAATCTACTCTTGTATTTCTAGTTTCTGAAGGAGGAAGCTGAGATCTTTCATCAGAGTGGTAATAAATATTCTTTGCTCTGAAATTTGTTTTGTCTGATATTATACTCCTGTCAGCTTTTTTTTTTCCCAAGTAAGCTTTATGCCTAACATGGGGCTTGAACTCACGACCCTAAGATCAAGAATTGCATGCTCTACCAGCTAAGCCAGCCAGACACCCCTATGCCAACTTTCTTTTAATTAGTGTTAAATTGACAAATCTTTTGCCATCTTTCTACATCTTTACTTTGTAAATTAACTTACAGTAAAATGGATTTTTTTATTAGATTGTCCCTCTATGAGTTTGTTTGGTTTTTGGTTTTGGTTTTACTTTTACAAGTTTTATTTATTTATTTATTTATTTAAAAAGATTTTTATTTATTATTTGACAGAGAGAGATACAGTGAGCAAGAGAGGGAACACAAGCAGGGGGAGTGGGAGAGGAAGGAAGCAGACTCCCCGCTGAGCAGGGAGCCCGACGCGGGGCCCAATCCCAAGACCCTGGGATCATGACCTGAGCTGAAGGCAGACGCTTAACAAGTGAGCCACCCAGGTGCCCCTATTTATTTATTTTTAAAGATTTTATTTATTCACCTGACAAAGCATGAATGGGGGCAGAGGGAGAAGCAGGCTCCCAGCTGAGTGGGGAGACCAAGGCGAGGCTCGATCCCAGAACCTGGGATCACAACCTGAGCCGAAGGCAGATGCTTCACCAACTGAACCACCCAGGCGCCCTCCATGTATGAGTTTTAACAAATACCTTGTACTTCTTTTACTCTTCGGTAGTCACACTCTTCTCTGCCTCTAACTGATCTGTTTCCTGTCACAACAGTTTTGTCCTTTTGAGAGTATTACATAAATGGCATCGAACACTCTGGAAGCTTTTCAGACTGGCTTCTTTCACTTCATCTAATATCTCTGAGATCCATTCACTTTGTTGTGTGTATCAGTTGTTTCTTTTTATTGTTGAGAAGTATTCCATGGTGTGGGACTTTGCGGGGTCTCTTTTCCATGCTCCTCCGTCTTGACCATCTCTCCAGTACTGTCCCGTTCTCTAGGGTGCTCTCTGTGGTCCTCTGACCTGAAAGCTGGGTTTTATTCATCCTGTTCTGCCATTCACTGACCACCGCTGAATCCAGAGCCTGGTCCAAATGCAGAGACGCATCTATTGCAGAGGAATGACCACAGGTCCTCTGACCAAAAAGGAAGTTTCCTCTCCCTCAGTTTTCGGCCTTTGCCACCCCCACTGTCACTGTTGCTGCCAACAGGGCCTTGGAATTGCCTGGAGATCAGGACGCAAAAGAGCAGAGGGAAATAAAAGTAAAGTGGATTTTTTCTGCTCTCTCTGAGTTTCGGGACTTTTCTCTGCTCCCTGATGACTGCCTCCAGGTGACATGGTACCTTACCTCCAGTTTGGGATATATTGGGGGGGGGAAAGTAGGGCATAGAGTGGAACACTCGCCCTCAGTTTGGTCATATTTTGCATTCTGATTTCCTTCCCTAATTCTTTTGCTTTTATTAACCTATTTTTCATTAACTTTTAAGCTTTGTGGGGTCGCACCAAAACATCATTTATTTATTCTAGGGCAAACTTTTTCCCAGTGCTGAGGCAAATACTTACGAGTCCTCTAAGGCCCTAGAAAGAGAAGGTTTCCATTTTGGTGATTGGAATGAATTATGCTCAGCCCTTGGTGAGGCTTGCAGTGTTTTCTTGGGCTGCTTCTGGGTGGTTCTTTCCCCAGACAAGTACACTTATCAGTATTCACCTGAATACTTGAGGAAGACTTTTTAAATTGTATTTCATTTTATTTTACTTTATTTTTTTAAAGATTTTATTTATCCATCTGACAGAGATCACAAGTAGGCAGAGAGGCAGGCAGAGAGAGAGGAGGAAGCAGGCTCCCCGCTGAGCAGAGAGCCCAATGCGGGGCTCGATCCCAGGACCCTGGGATCATGACCTGAGCTGAAGGCAGAGGCTTTAACCCATTGAGCCACCCAGGTGCCCCTTATTTTACTTTATTTTATTTATTTTTTGATCTCCATAGCCCCCTCTCTATGCAGATGTCTTCTCCTGTGTTCTACCATACAAACCTAGCTGCCCTGACTCCCATAGGACTCATCAGGAGAGAATGCTGGGCCTCGACTGGCTTGCCACTTCCCATACCTCTATTCTTAGAAAGTCCAGAACAATCATGGGGCTCATCTAACTTGCCTCTCATCTTTCACAGATCCTTCTCCTTCATGCAGTTTTAAACTTTTTTTTTCATATATTTTGTCTGGTTTTAAGGTATTTCAAGAGGTAAGATAAATCCAGTCCTTGTTATTTCATATTCGCTGAAAACAAAAAATGTATAGGATATAATTAAATGCTAAATTGTAAGACTCCAACTAAAGGTGCCTGATTGTTTCAGAGATTTGGTTAGAGGTAGCTTTACAAAGGAGGTCAAATCTGAACTAGGCTTTGAAGGAAGGAGGATATTCTATGTGAAAAATAATGTCATAAGTAAAGGTACTAGAAAAGAGGTAAGCCTGGTTTTTACCAATGAGCCAGTCTAGACAACAACCTGATAAAGTGGGTCAGAGTACTTAAGAAGATCATGAAAAATAGGGTTGAACAGTTGAGCTGGGGCCAGATTAAAACAATCTTTAAATTCCAGGGGTGCCTGGCTGGCTCAGTTGGTAAAGCATGCAACTCTTGATCTCAGGGTTATGGGTTTGAGCCCCAGGTTGGGTATAGAGATGACTTAAAATCTTTTTTTAATTTAATTTAATTTATTTATTTGACAGAGAGAGATCACAAGTAGGCAGAGAGGTAGGCAGGCGGGGGGAGGGGAAGCAGGCTCCCTGCTGAGCCGAGAGCCCAACGCGGGGCTTGATCCCAGGACCCTGAGATCATGACCTGTGCTGAAGGCAGAGGCTTTAGCCCACTGAGCCACCCAGGTGCCCCAAGATCACTTAAAATCTTAAAAAAGCAATACAAAGCAGAAAATCTTTAAATTTCTATGTTCTGATACAACACTGATAGAAAACCATTGGGGGTTTTTTACTCCACACAGTGTTACATAATAAGAGCAGAGTTTAATTCAGATTAATAAAAACTTTTATATCAAGTCTGTATAGCTCTTTTGCCTTAAACATGCACCTGTTCCTTTTCTGTCCTCTGAATTAAATGAAGAACAGTATCATACAAACATGGATATGGTATTGTTTTGATCAAATACATTATTACATTTACTTAAAGGTGGGAATAAGCCCATTTCTTAACCTTTTCTTGAGTTCCTTTATCTTTGTTCGTAAAACACATTTTCCATTACTAATCTTTATTGCTCTTTTCAGGATGCATTTCCTTTTTATCCCACTTCCTTTTCAATATTATACTGATAAAAACTGATACAATATGCTAGTAAGTTAACTTCGTGCAGAATTTAGTGGAAATATTTGCTTATCAGATTGCTTTTTAATGCCCCAAATTATCAATCTAGCTTTTTTCAAAATGACATTATATTGAATGTGAAAACTATTGACATCCAACCAACTTTTGGTAGTAATTATTTGTAGCTCATATGGTTTCTATATTATAGTTGTGTAATGTCAACGCATATCCCCTTGTGTTTTAATGTGACCATTTAAAAATTTATCAAACTCATTTAAAATGGCTCAGTCTTTCAGGGTATTACATACGTACCTGCCTCTACTTAATAGGATTTGAAGTTTTGATACACTGGGTAAGTTTAATACAGGGAACAGAAAAGCCCTTTTTTTCCCTAATGCTCAGGTCTCCGCCCCCCACACAAAAGTATGTGAAGAAGAAGGAAAAAATAGATGTGGGGAGTTTTATAGGAGAGGGAAAGAGAGATGTTAGAGTAAAGAATCCAAGAACAGATAATAATCTGTGTCAGTGGAACCCAAGGCCCAGAAGAAATAGAAAAATAAAGAACTAAAATATGGCTTGGGACAGAAAGAAGTTCAGTTAAAGCAACAGGAACCATTTTACAGATACTCTAAAAGACTCACTGGAAACTTGGCGCCCTTTTGGTAAAGCAGAGCTGTATCTGTGTTTGGTGAACTCGAACACAAAGAGAGACAACAGACTTTATAAAATTTTGACAAGAGGAATGAATACAAATCTGGTGGAAGAAAATGATTTTATAATAAAAGGGCACATTTTAAGTGTGCAGGCTATCTTTTTTTTTTAGTAAGTTTTTTTATCTAAGTAATCTCTAGACCCAACATGGGGCTCAAACTCACGTCCGCGCTCCACCAACTGAGCCAGCCAGCTGCCCATGAGGATATCTTTGATGGTCTTCCTAGAGTTAAATAGGGCCAGAGATTTATGGGAGTGAAAGCCAAAGGTAGATATATAGAAGGCAGGTGAGAATTGTGGAGGAGAATAACCTCCCCTTTTCTTTGAATGTGTGCCTTCTTCACAAAATTAAGAGTATAAAAGTTGTTTAGAGAAATGACTGTCTTCTATACAACAGAATATATGATAGAAGGAACTTTTTTTTGCTCTTGAGACAGAGTGGGGATGTACAGATAACAGCATGCAAACAAGATATTTAGAATCTGTATGAAAACAATCTGAATTGACAGATCTTATTTGGATAAAGATAGCAATAATCAGGAATAAAATTGGCAAATATGGAATTGGATGTTGGGATTGTTCATTTATGCAGTTGAAAATAAAGGTTGTGAAATCTACAGAAAGGGAAACTGCTTCGTATGTGGTGAAAATAAATGCAGAACCTCACAGAAGCAGACATTTTGGCAAAGGTAGATAAATTAATCTTAGAATAAAAGAGACTCAGAATGTGGTGAAAGTGGTCTTGGAGCTTTAGCTTCCTTTCTTTGGGGATCCCAGATCATACTGAGGAAGGGCAGAGGATTTTTTTTTTTAAGATGGTGCAAAGGGAAGCAAAATGATCAGGTTTGTGAAGCGTGTAAAAACTCCTTGTGTCTTAGCTAAAGCATCCAGATTTTGAGGATGGAGTATATACCTCAACAAGCAAGATTTTAATAGAATGTGGACAAAATGAGAAAGGACACAGATAATGATACAGGAAGTATCAGCTATTCCTTTGTTCGAAAGGAAAAAGGAGGAATAATAAGGAGTAGGAGTGGAGCCCAGTAACATCATTCAGTTCCCAAGTATGAAGTACTTGTAGGAATGGTTTAAAGGCAGAAGGGCTAGCCAATGAACTGAGGGTTTTATTTGTTTGTCGCTTGGGCTTTTGTTGTTTTTAGTGGAAGAAAATAATGGACTGGATACAATCACTGCTTTTGACAGAATAAGTCATGATTGCCTTTCACAGATAATTATCTGTATAAACCTTAGAGAAGATTCAGGAATTTTTTTCATGACTAAAAATGAAGCAAAGTGGCATACAGTACCTAGTCTCACTGCACTGGTATTTTGACATCTTTTTTGTCAGTACCCAAGGTATAATCAGTTTCCCAAGATAAACCATATGCTTTAACTTGCCAGTAGCTATTAAAACGTTAAAAATACGTCGTCTTCAAACCAGCAATTCCACTTTTATGAATACCTCCCACAGATCTACTTACACAGGTAAGTATATATACAAGGAGGTCTGTTGCAACATTGCTTGTAATGGCAAAAGTTGAGAGTCGGCCCAAGTGTCCAGAGGGGAACAGATGAATAATGAAACGGTGCCAGCATGATGGAATCCCCCAAAAAGAAGGAAGTAGATCTGTGTGTATACAATACTGTCCATTTTATGTGCTCAAGTGAATTTTTAACAGGCACAGTAATATGTAGAGTATTCTACTTTTTAAAATCCCATTATACATACAAGCAAATGGTACATTATGCATACATATAAAGAGGCCTGGAGGGGCGCCTGGGTGGCTCAGTATGTTGAGCACCTGGCTTCAGCTCAGGTCATGATCCCAGAGTCCTGGGATTGAGTCCCACGTCAGGGTCTTTGCTCAGTGGGGAACCTGCTTCTCCTTCTCCTCCCCGGCCCCCTACTCCTGGCTCATGCTCTCTCTCTCTCTCGTTTTCTCACTCAAAGAAATAAATAAATTCTTGAAAGAAAGAAAGTGAAGAAGGAAGGAAGGGAGGGCCTGGACACATATATATTAAACTGTTAACAATAATTACTTCCTATATGTAGAAATGGTGTTTTAGTTTTCAATTTATATATTCTATTTTTATAACAAGCATGTATTTCATTTTTTTTAAACCTGCAATTTGTCTGAGGGAGAAAAAGGCCAAGCCCTTGTGAGTCAACCCTTCCCCACCAACCCTGGTTCAATCCCTCTTCTCTCTTCTTAGCCATTACTGTTTAATACAAAGAAGCACCGTGGGCACAATTGGTTTTTATTATTGGGAGAAGTTTCCCAAATGAAATTCCTGGTTTCTCTTCAGCTTAGCCCAAAACTAAAACTCTGCTCAACATGACCCCATGGTTTTAAAATACCAAGTGGTGGCAGCTTCTTGGTAAAATAAGGGTTGTTTGTTCCTGCAGTAACTGAACATTAATCGAACATATATTAAGTGCCAACTGTGTACCAGGCAGTGGGGAATGCAAACATGCCAGTCCCTCAACCCTTCTATCTGATGGTTCCCTCCATCTCAGTCAATTTCTTGACAGTCCTGGCCCCACCCCATGGTCACTTTCAGTACTTCCCAGTGCTCGTCTGCCTTTGAAAGGCAATCCCCCTTAAACTTACTGCACCGTAGGCTCCTGTATATGAATTTTCAAAGAGCTACTTTTTACCTTCTGCATGAGACTATTCCCCTACAATGGACATCACTTCTTACCTTCACTTCTCTAAACAACAGAGGCTGGAGATCATTTAGCAATGGAAAAATGGAAACTATCAAGGGTCGGGTATAGAATGTTTGTGTTTATAGAAGAAAAGAGGCATTTGTGAAAGATTTGATATTTGTGAACAAAAACATATGTCAGTCACTGTTGGAGAAAGAAAAATATGATACATAATCCTGTTCTAAAGTATATGTATAATGTATAAATATTTTTTGGAATAAAAATATTTATATCTCTCTCCAGAGAGAAAGTGGCTGGATCACATTATCTCTTTGAAGTTCCAGTTCTGTAGATTCAAGCATTTTCTTTAAAAAGCAATTTAAAAATTATGATGAGAAGATGTTTAGGCTGAGATTTATATTTTACATATGGGGAGAATCAATATTTCTCAAACTGCATTCTTCAGTATGTCATGCCTTTTGCTTCTTAAATCTGTGAAACACAACTTTAAATAGAAGTTTTATTTGGGGTCATTAAAATGCGAAGGGGATGGAGTACTCATTGCTGTTAGTTCTTGTTATGTTACATTATTACATTACAATATATATTAGAAAGAAACTTGTATGAGGACCTTCCTGACTTTTAATAATAATATATTACCATTTGGAATTATAGAGTAAATCCTGCTAAAATCTTCATTTTTGAGCTTCAGTATTAAATTACATATTGTCTCCGTTTTGTGCATTTTACCAGCGTATTATCATCTTAAATTGTTGCATTCTTCCAAGAAGAGACCAAAGGAACAACTGTTTATTTGTCATGGGTTGGGATCGTCGTGGGAGTGAGTGGAAGAGCTAACCAATAGGGCCTCTTCTCGCAAGGGCCCCAAATTGTGGGTGACAACCTATTAATTCTCCACTGAACTTTAGGCATTTGGGAACAATTATGTCTCATGTTAGCCCTACCTGAGCTCTTTTTTCCAAAGGTAATCAAAGTCCAAACTTGATACCTGAAGGATAATTGTCCAAGCAGCAGCACTCTTCTGCATATAAGGATATCTAAGACAATCCCTAATTCTTAAAGAGACGGAACAATCTAGTTAGTAGAAAGGAATTCCTTTCTTGCAATTAACACAGGCTCTCTATACCTTTCTTTCTCAGAAAGAACAAAAAGTGGGGGCGTCTGGGTGGCTCAGTCCATTAAGTGTCCTACTCTTGGTTTTGGCTCAGGTCTTGATCTCAGGGCTGTGAGATGGAGCCCCATGTGGGCTCTGTGCTGGGCGAGGAGCCTGCTTAATATTCTCCCTCTCCCTCTCCCTCTGCCCCTTCACCCCGCCCCCATCCCCATGCTCCCTTACTCTCTCAAATAAAAAATAAATCCTTAAAAAGCAAAAAAACCCACAAAAGCTAAAAATAACAGGGTGTGTCCAGAATGTACAATAGAAGAACTATAAATATATTATTACAGAAAGCATGTTATCTACCACCCTAATTCTGCACGCAGGAAAATGAAAGCATATGTGGTAATTTCTTTTCAAAATAAGATAAAGCCAGTAGTTGCATAAGGAAGTGAATGTATATACTCTTCCCATATGTGCTCTTAATCTAAATTAGTCTTAATTTTACCATTTCCTACTTTGAATTAAATCGTCATCCCACATCAAGTAAGTTGTTTGGTTTTCTTCTGAGTAATTAATTATTCTATTGGTTTTATCTTCTAAAACACCCATCAAATGTATAGACAGAATTTTAGTGGACAGAGATTGGCATACCCATTCCACTCTGATTTGTGGCTCAACTCGTGTTCTTGGTGTAGGGCTTTGACCAGCTTCGACTTGAAGGATTGCTTTGCGATGTGACCCTGATGCCTGGTGACACAGATGACGCCTTCCCTGTGCATAGAGTCATGATGGCCTCTGCTAGTGATTACTTCAAGGCAATGTTCACAGGTAGGGTGGCTTGTTAAATTCTGCACCCCCATTAAAACAATCTGAAAAAGGCAGATTTCCATATTTTTGTTTCTAAAGTGAAATTCAATTCCTTAGATCTTGTCTTTCCAAGAAGAAATCATTTCCAAAGGAATATACACCCAGTACGTGTAGTTGTAGGTGGCGGCTTTTAAAAGTTGGGAACCAGATGTGCCTTTTTCATACTTCCATCCACTTTTGTTTCACAACTTCTTTTTTCCAGCTGCACATCTGGATGCTCCACCAGAGGCTCTGGGTGTGACTAAGACAATCTTGAACCCATCAAAAGATAGGAAGTGACAGGAGAACGTTTTGGAAGCTCTCACATTATATACGACTTCCATTAGTATAGAGCTATTCCTTCTTAAGTACTTTCTTTTAACTGTAAAATATGTGGAAGTCTGACTCTGGCATGAATGCTTACATAGAATAAAACTCTTCCTTGATTTTATTGCATCTAATTAGCAGCAGAAGTGAGTTTGACCTTAATTAAATTACCCACCCTCCTTTCATTGAATGTCTTTTTATTTAAGGTGGAATGAAAGAACAAGATTTAATGTGCATTAAGCTTCACGGTGTGAGCAAAGTCGGCTTAAGGAAAATTATTGATTTCATTTATACTGCAAAGCTTTCTCTTAACATGGACAACCTTCAGGACACCCTCGAAGCTGCCAGTTTTCTTCAGATTCTGCCGGTTTTGGACTTCTGCAAAGTATTTCTCATATCTGGGGTAAGCCGTCTTCAAATCTTCAAATCTTTTCCTACAATACAGTCTGGGGTACCCTGTGGAAAGCCTGGTGAATTGGTGAATTGAAACTTTGGCCCTTAGAGAGAGGACTCAGGGAGTGTGTGTTCTGGAATGAAGTTGAGAGCCAAACAGTACAGGTGTCTTTTTTATAAAACAGAATCATTTCCTAAAAGCCTTCCGTGTAATCCCATGACATCAGACAGTAATAGTGTTTGATAACAATATACACGTTAACCCGTTTACTGATGTTATATGTTTTAATCTGGTTTTGTTTGCCTTCATGATTTTAGGCGGGCAAGCTTTCTTAGATGGGATTCCATGAAAACATAATCTGAACTTCTCGAAGTCTTTTAAACTAGGCTCAGTAATTTTTTTTTTTCTTCCTTCAATATGGGAGCTAGGTCTTGAGAAGTAGTAACACCTGTGTGACAGCCTGTAAGATACAAATGTTAATTCCATAGAAACTTATCACCCACTGAATCATTTTTGCCTCTTTTCAAGAGATAGGAGGGGGCACAACTACCAATCAGCGAACTCCATAGCAGTCACATGGTTCCTGAAGGCACCGCCCTATTGAAGACCCTTAAATTATTGACTTCTGGGAAATGAAATGCTTTGGCTGCAAAGAAATATTGCCAAGAAGATTTCTAGAGCTTATAGAGCTGCCTTTTGTGACTGGAAATGATGGCAGTGGTCAATTTTGATATATTTTCTAATTTGTTAAATTAGTGGGTAATACATTTTTCTATAATTGATTTAAATTCATACCAGTTTTTATATTAGTAAATAATTGCTGTTGAGCTTTTTGAACCCTAAGTTTCAAGAGAACATGTCCTAAGTGATTTTATTAATAAGCTACTCCTTATCTTACAGAGTCAGCCCACAGCTAATTTAGCTGGGCTATTGAAAATGTGTTTCGTTCCTGTGTTTCCATTTTAAAGAACTCAGACTACTGTCTCACTATTATTTATAAACTTTTAAATTAAATGCTATTTTTCACACTTTTAAGGCAGTCTGGTATTACAACATTGCTCTGTGTTGCCCTATTCACTACTGTATAAGTAACCACATGAAGTTTGTTTATTTCTCGTGATACTGTTTGTCATCCTTACTGAATCTGAACACTGAATTTCCTTTTAACTTAAGCACACAAGATCCTTCCCCTTAGGTCCTATAAGCATCTCTCTTCTAGTTTTGTGCCACTGATACCGTCTGATGGCTTCATCTCAAGAAAAAAACCGAACTGAATTACATGTAATTTTTTTAAATGTATCAAGGCCAATAATGAACTTAGTAATAACCTGAAGTCTTACATTTATAGACTCTTAACAGTCCTTCACACTGATCTCAACACATGGTCATCCCGAGCCAAACTTAGTACAGTGTGGTAATTTCTTTGGAACTAATCATTAATAATAGACATGTATTGTTGACTTCTTCTATAATACCAGAGTTTAGTACTTATGACTTTAGATACTGGTTGTGATCTATTCCTTTACCTGAAAGAAAAGGACCAAATGGAATAAAGCATGATTTTTTTAGAGTTATTTATTTATTTATTTGACAGAGAGATAAAGAGCACAAGTAGGCAGAGAGATAGGGAGAAGCAGGCTCTCTGCTGAGGAGGGAGCCCGATTCAGGACTCGATCCCAGGACACTGGGATCATGACCTGAGCCAAAGGCAGCAGCTTAACTGACTGAGCCACCCAGGCACCCCTGAATCCTGATTTATGAAAAGTCATAATAACATACAAATGTCAAAGTAACAGCATTAGAAAACAATTTTGTTCTAGAAAACTCAAGTTATTTAAAGAAGATATCCTAGTAATTTTGCAATAGTGACAGATTTTCTATAATCAGAATGTTGGTTCTTTTTACCTGTTTGAAGCACTTATTATAACTGTGTTTTACCTGGTTGGAAAATTCTTCATTTTTATGAACACTTAATACTGTCTTATGATTATGATCTTCATTTCTAGTGTCCTCTGCAGACATCCTAAAACCACTTCTAATGGAGAAGAGGCTTATCTCTGACAAAGCTTTACCTGTGGTATAGTTTACTCCTCCCTCTCTCGGTTTTAGAAGTTTCTACAAGCTCTGAGGAAACACCTCTTTTCTTAGCACCATTCTACTTACCCCGTCTTTCACCCTGCTTGCAGAGGATATGTCTGCGTGATTTTACTGTGGAAATAATTCCATCTCAGAATCTACGATAATTTTTTAGAACAGCTGGTAGATTATTAGCATAAGGATTATATAAAATCCAACTTTTCCTTCATCCCTCTTGCATGCGTTCCGTTTCTTAGTTAAATGTTCAGCCTTATCCTGTTTATTTCCTGTTTCCTTCTCAGCAATCAAGTGGATCAGGCGGAAGAGTTGCCCTTGGGTGTCTTTTCTACTTATAAGAACTGGAAGTTTCGAGATAATGTATTTTTCAAAGGTAGATTTGTTTTGAGTTTTCCCACAAGCTAAGATTATGGATAGTTTTTAAATCGAATGATCTCATATTTCAAGGATTCTGTGCTTAAACCAAAGGTTTTGAGTGAGTGGGTTTATGTTTTTAATGATGTGGTGTGATTATACTTCACATAAGCCAAACAATACTTGGGTTTGAGTTTTTAGAAAGAAAAATAAGCTTCCAATATAATTTTGGTCTATCCCATTCTTAATCATTTGTGTAGGTGAAAATGTGACTTGGCAAATAACTCACAAAGCATTTTTATGGTGGCTTTGAATGACAGCTTTCAAGATTTATTTATGTGAGAGAGGGGGAGAGTGCAAATGGCCAGGGGAAGAGCAGAGGGAGAGGGAGAGAATCTCAGACTCCCTGCTGAGCATGGAGCCCTACTCAGGGCTTGATCCCATGACCCTGAGATCATGACGTGAGCTGAAATCAAGAGTTGGATGCTTAACCCACCGAGCCACCCAGGCGCCCCTTGAATGATAACTTTAAATATGATAATAAAGCCACGCTCACCTTTGGTGAGGTAGAAGCACCAGTGTTCTAGAACAGAACATCAGGTTCCACAGAACAAGAAGCCCTCCCCTCCCAACTTTGCCATCTTTTGCAGTAATGCTTTTCTCTTAAGGTGCTAATTAGTATTATAGTTTATGGAATCTGGCGCTTTTGTTCTTGCTATGTTTCTTTCTTGCCAGTTGTAGAAAAGACTATGAAATGGATACAAAGGGATAGCAGCAAAGGATGTAAGGCAGAGTAGGTAAAATTATCTGTTCAACGAAAACATTTGCTCTCCTATCTCATGGAGATGATGGGAAATGACCTTCATTTAGTTACAGGCCTAAAAATTGCATTTGTTTTTGTCTTTATGACATTGTATAACTACAGCATGCTAAATACTGTGTAGCCATTCCCTGCTTTACAAACAGGTTGTGGTTAAATTTTTTGTTTATTGCTTGTCTGCTATTTGGAACGTGTAACGTCTAGCATTTGCCCCAAGGAATTACTGTTACAGAGGATTACAGGCTAGTCCACAAACCCCAATTTTTAATATGAGGTTTCTTAATGAGGACATTTGTCATTGAAGTGAAATATTATAATTTAAATATACAGTTATCCAGAATAAGCAAACCATAATGAAGGTGAGCAAGAAACCATTTTCTTTTTATATAAAAGCATATTTAATCAGAGAATGAAGATGCCATTGTGCTTTAGACTTTCTTTAAACTCATTCCTTTTTAAAGTTGTGTGGTGTTTTTTCCTTGATGCGTGTATAACATTGCTTCCCCTCGTACATTTATCACTGACTGGGGTGGGAAGTCACAATGAAATGTAGAGAAAATTTATTGAGGCAACCGAGGATAGTAAAGAATTAGTGACAGTGGGAAACAAAAAAGGCGAGGGGCGGCTGGGTGGCTCAGTCAGTTAAGAGTTCCACTCTTGGTTTCAGCTCAGGTCACCAGATCAAGACCCACATCGGGTTCCATGCTCAGCAGGGAGTCTGCTGGAGATTTTCTCTCTCCCTCTCCATTTCCCTCTGCTCCTCCCCACCCATTCTCTCTCTCTCAAATAAAATAAATAAATCTTTAAAATAAAAAGAAAAGAAAGGAGATGAATATGTAGGAGAGGCAAAAGGCAGAGAAAAAAGGAGTTCTCTCAAGGGAAAAATGAAGGCAATCAGATGGTATTATTGGAAAAGACAGTTTCTTTGGCTGTTTAGTGATGGTATTAACAGCAAGCTTTGGGAATGTTCTTCTTGATGTCAGAATTTCCTATATAGTAATTATATTTCATATTTCTTGTTTGATCTAAATTGGATTTTCCCATAAAAATTAACAAACATGTCTTTTCAGATCTTTTTTTTTTTTTTGCCTTTGGGAAGGTTTAATGCAAATCAGAGGAAAACTGCTATAGATAATTTTACAATGAATCAAAACTGTTCTTCCCCTCCCCCAACCACACCATTCTAGAGTTCATTGTCAAGGCAGATGTTCAGCCAGTCACACCCAGATACTGGTTGTCTATGGTTGAGCATCTGTTCTCACTAGCTGGTACCAGACTGTGCTGGTTGTTAAATATTCTAAATATTATTCCTCCCTATAACTAGAATCACTGCATCCTTGCCCATCTGCCATGTGGGACTCTGTAGGGGAGGCAGAGGCCCAACCTAGGCTCAAACCAATTCATTCTCCCATGACCATTATAATATGTAATAGTGTATCCAAGAAGGGATGTGCACTCAAAGTGCAAAGCGGTAAGACAGTTGGACCCCCCAAGCTGGAGACACACCATCAGTATTCCCCTCAGATAGCAGTTAGAATGTGAAGAAACACAAAGCCTGCGACAGGAAGTTTCTGATTTTTAATCGTCTTTTTGTTCTTCTTACCAGAAGGTCCCTTCCCTGTGTCCTGTGATGTTCCCACCTGTGGAAGGAGGCCCGGGACAAGATGCCTCTTCCATCATCTGCTCCCCCTGCCCCAAAGTAGCTTATTTGATTTCTTCCCAGTCTATGGACACACTTTGTCTCTCTCTGCATCGGTTGTTCTTGATGTCAGGCTCCCATCTTAATAAACTTGATGCCACCAAGGAGAATTTGGTGCATTGACCATCTGAGGAGTCCCCTCAAATTTGCCAACTAACTGCTTAGTCTTTGCATTTTCCTTGAAGGTATAGAAGCAGATACTTGTTTTTGTTTTTGCTTTTCTTTTAAGTGGAAGCTTATTTGTAGAACACAGTGATCTTCAACAAAATAACATTGCAGATTGCTGATGAAACCTGTCGTTAAAATATCATGTGATGGTAATAAAATGTTTGGGTGCATTGAGTGTGATTTGAACAATTTAATATAGCAGCAGTGAGTAACAGTGTGTTAATGAGAACACCACTTTGAAAATTATGATGCCTGGAACTGCCTTTAGGGTGACCTAGGAAGCTGGTTTGATTACAATAGAATAATTTATAATATTTTATATAGAGGAAACTTAGATATGCACTTGATTATTTTAAGAACAATTTTATTGGTTCTCATAAGTGGTTGAGAAATTTTGTCCTTTTTTACTTCTCTATCCTTTAAAACACTAATGTATATTTGAATTCATGTCTATAATCTCCCTTCTTTGGAATTTTGGCCAGGTTATATATTCAGATGAAATTAGAGTTCTTTCCACTTATGAGCTTTTTTTTAATAAGCTTTAAACTTGATATTTTATATTTCAAAATGTAATGTATTCTAATATATACATGAATTTCATTAAATGTTACATTACTGCACATATCCATTATTGAATACTATCTAGGCTAAATATTTGAGTATATGTTAACTGAAGCACTTTCAAGAATCCTGACTGAGAGGTGGATGAAAATAAGCCATAATTGAATAATTGCATATTTTTTCAAAATCGTTTACCATTATCCCATCATTTTGATCTGCTTATATTGTTAACTGTTATTCTAGACTTTGCTTCTATAATCCCTATAATCTATGATTAATTGTTTTAGCTTTGATAACACGAACTTCATAAACAACTAATTTGCTATTACATAGTTTTTATCTGGGTTTCATTTTTAAAAATTAAGGGTCTAGTAATATTTTATACTAATTCAGAATGTATTCTATTTTTAGTTGGATCTCTCTTCACATCTTAATTTTTATATTGCTGATAATTAGAGTGTTTAACCTTCGTTATTTACCCACAGTGTGATAGCTGTTGTACATGGGGTATAGAAAACGCTAGTCCTTCTGTCAAGAAGACGACAATTTGGGAGGTTATGAAATACCTTTCTCTGATGGTTTTTAAGAAAAGAGTAGGCAGCTATCTGGATATACTAGGAGGTCTGTCAAGGTCTTTTGTAGTTTTGTGTATATGTCTCTGAGGATATTGATATATAGAGGATATTTTCCAAATGCCCTTAAATCAAAGGTAGGTTTTTTTTAATATTGTTATTTTATTAAAAAAATATTGTTATTTTATTAATTATTTTATTATTGGATGAAGTTGAAGGGGGAGAAGGGGAAGGAACTAAATACCTTAATCACATTTCTAAATTATACAGTTCGGTTTTTAGTTTTTTCTCTCTGTTTATTTTATATGCTACAAACTGAGACTTATATTTGGTGACCAGCAATTGACGGTATCATTTTGCCTATTTGAAGTTCCTATTTTTTGTGTTTTTTATTGGCAATCATATCCCTAATGGTGAGAATCTGCATACCTGGGAATAATTATTTTTGTGTTCTCATCAGCTTTTGCTGATTCGTACTAGTCAGTTGGTTCCAAAGTGCAAAACCCTTGCTCTGGGGAAAAGGCTCCATCTTTCGTGCTTCAGAAAGTCACTAATTCCTGCCATCTGAGGTGATTTGGGCACCTGGGAATGGACTATAACTTCATTTATACGATGCAAACTTCTATGAGATGCCAACATGCCACGCCTAAAATTGGATTGAAATGTATTTTTTTTTATTAAACTGCATTGGAAAAGCAAGGTACTGAATGGAGTGAAACTGTGTATTTCAAAAGTCTCCTAATTTCATTTATTTTTCCTACTTCTTTTGTGTTGCAGTTCTGTTTTGGCTAGCTTTTTAATATATAGCTGTTAAGGATTACAAAGCAATTAAAATTTTTTAGCAGTTCCCATAAAGCAGATCAGATGCTTAAAATTGTTCAAATTCTTCCTGAGTAATCAATCTATGAAAATAGCCTTGTGTGTGTGCCGTGACCTTAGAGCGTTCAGTGATGATCTGTCTTACCTGGGCTGATATTTTATGCGGAGGAGTAATTATTTTAGTCTCATTTCAGCTTTTAAATAAAAGGATAATAGAAGAAGTAGCCAGTTTTTCTCTTAATCACCGGCCAACCTGTTAACGATTCAGTTGCGTCCGTGAAGTTTTCGTGACATATGCAAACACACACACTGAGAAAATTAAGAGAAAAGAGTTGAGTCCTTTGCCTGTGACCTGCTCGTGTGTTTGTATACACACAGGTACTTGTATGGTAGCCCTGTTTCGATGAGTTGTGCCTCACATAATATTTGCTGATATGATTTTCCTGTTTTTACTTTTGACCAGTTATGAAAGCATCAGAAAGAAAGGCCCATCTTGCTGAAGATGGGCCTCTCCGTCACTTGTCCTCTTTTCCTATTTTCCATTTTTGCTGCATTGTCCTCTGTGCAGGGGAGACTTTTCTAGGCTCATTTTGACTCCAGGCAGAGCTAGTTTTGCTGGAGTAGGAGAATGGCCAAAGGAAACTGTGGCAAGCCATCATCATAGACGCCAGAAATTAACTGTGCCATGAGTTAAGTTTGGTGGAGTTACACCTGTTCCATTCCTCATGGAAGTGATTCCTTTCCTTGTATTGCCACATAAATAATGTGAAAATAACTCCACCCTAGGAATAATTGCCTTATTAAACTCCCTTCATTGGAAACAATAACTTTTGAAGGAATCAAAATGCATTACAGTAATGAACCATGACTGTTTACATGAAAGAGAGATCTAGAGATCCCGTATAAGAGATTTTCTGTTTGCCGTTCTGCTAGCAATGTACCTTGCAAGAATCATGACTGAGAAGTGGATTAAGGTGAACCACACTAGAATAATCCTCTGTTTTTCCAAAATTTCCATCTAGCCAGAATTTCATTTAGTATTTTTTTTGAGAGGGAACATACATTTTTCATGAAGAGAAAAGGAATTATTTTGGCCATAATCAAGTTACAACATTGTTTCTTAGGGTAACTTCTGATTACTGATTTTGATACTTTTTAAGTTCTTCAATATTCAGTAAACATTTGTTGTCCGCTTATCCTTTTTTAATTTTAATTCCAATATAGTTAACATACAGTGTTATGTAAGTTTCAGGTGTAGAATATACTGAGTCAGGAATTCTGTACATTACTCAGTGCTCATCAAGATAAGTATACTCTTAATCCCCTTCACCTGTTTCCCCCATCCTCCCAACCACCTCCCTTCTGGTAAGCATCTGTTTGTTCTCTGTTGTTAAGAATCTGTTTTTTTGTTTTGTCTCTTTTTTCTTTGTTCACTTGTTTTCTTTCTTAAATTCCACATATAAGTGAAATCATATGGTATTTGTCTTTCTCTGACTTACTTCGCTTGCCATTATGCACTTTAGATCCATCCATGTTGTTGCAAATGGCAAGATTCCATTCTTTTTTATGACTGAATAATATTCCTCTGTGTGTGTGTGTGTGTGTGTGTGTGTACCACATCTTCTTTATCTGTTCATCTATTGGCAGACACTTGGGCTCCTTCCATAGTTTGGCTATTGTAAATAATTGTGCAATAAACATAGGGGTGCATGTATCCTTTCAAGCTGGTGTTTTTGTATTCCTTGGGTAAATACCCAGTAGTGCAATTACTGGATCATAAGACAGTTCCGTTTTTACTTTTCTGAGGAACTCCATACTGTTTTCCACAGTGGCTACACCAATTTGCATTCCCACCCACAGTGCATGAGTGTTCCTTTTTACTCCGTGTCCTTGCCAACACTTATTTCTCCTGCTTTTGATTTTAGCCCATTCTGACAGGTGTGAGGTGATGTCTCATGGTGATTTTTGATTTGCATTTCCCTGATGATGCGTGATGCTGAGCATCTTTTCATGTGTCTTTTGGCCATCTGAGTGCCTTATCTAGAGAAATGTCTGTTCCTGTCTTCTGCCCTGCCCATATTATAATCAGATTATTGTGTCTTCTTGGTGTCATGCTGTATAAATTTCTATATATTTTGGATACTAATGCTTTTTTGGATATGTTATTTGCAAACATCTTCTCCCATTCTGAGGCTGTCTTTTTGTTTTGTTGACTATTTCATTTGCTGTGCAGGAGTTTTTATTTTGACATAGTCCCAATAGTTTATTTTTTGCTTGTGTTTTCCCTTGCCTCAGGAGATATCTCTAGAAAAATGTTGCTACATTTGATGTCAGAGAAACTACTGCCTGTGCTCTCTTTCTAGAATTTGTATGATTTCAGGTCTCACTTTTAGGCCTTTAATCCATTTTTAGTTTACTTTTGTGTCTGGTGTATGAAAGTGGTCTAGTTTCATTCTTTTGCATGCAGCTTTCCAGTTCTCCCTACATCATTTGTTGAAGAGACTGTCATTTTCCCACTGCATGTTCTTGTTCCTTTGTCAAGGATTAATAGACTATATAATCATGGGTTTATTTCTGGGTTTTCTCTTATGTTCTCTTGAACTATGTATCTATTTTTGTGCCAGTACCATACTGCGTTGATTACTACAGCTTTGTAATATAACTTGAAATCTGGACTTGTGATACCTCCAGCTTTGCTTTTCTTTTTCAAGATTGCTTTGGCTATTCAGGGTCTTTTGTGGTTCCATACAAATTTTAGGATTGTTTTAGTTCTGTGAAAAATGCTATTGGTATTTTGATAGGGTTTTCGGTAAATGTGTAGATTGCTTTGGGTAGTATTGCCTTTTTAACAATATTCTTGCAGTCCATGAACATGGAATATCTTTCCATTTGTTTATGTCATCTTCAATTTTTTGTCACTAATGTTTTATAGTTTTCAGAGTACAGGTCTTTTACCTCCTTGGTTAGGTTTATTTCTAGATATTCTATCATTTTTGGTGTAATTGTAAATGAGATTGTTTTCTTAATTTCTTATTTTGCTACTTCATTGTTAGTATATAGAAATGAGATGGGTTTCCATTTATTGATTTTGTATCCTGTGACCTTACTGAGTTCATTTATCAGTGCTAGTAGTTTTTTGGTAGAGTCTTTAGGGTTTTCTATATGTAATATCATATCATCTGCATATATTGATAGTTTTACTTCTTCCTTGCCAGTTTGGATGTCTTTTATTTCCTTTTCTTGTCTGATTGCTGTGGCTAGGACTTCAAGTACCGTGTTGAATAAAAGTGGTGAGAATAGACATCCTTGTCTTGTTCTTGATCTCAGAGGAGAAGCTCTCCATTTTTCCCCATTGAGTGTGTTGTTAGCTGTGGGTTTTTCATATATGGCCTTTATTATACTTGAGGTCTGTTCCCTCTAAAGATACTTTGTTGAGGGATTTTATCAGGAATGGATGTTGTACTTTGTCAGATGCTTTTTTCTGCATCTGTTGTAAGGATTACAGGGTTTTTATCCTTTCTCTTGTTGATGTGATGTAGATAATTTTCTTTTAGTTACCCTTCTATGGGACTAGGTAAAGGTGGTTTGTGAATTCTCTTTAGATTATTAATGTATTTAGATAAGAATTTTGATTGGCATCTATATGGACAGTAAAAAGCTTAGTTTACTCAGGTATTTATGTTATCCAGACTGGGAGTGTCATGAACTTGGTAGCATTTTAATTTTTCTTATTGGTTTAATAGGTCACTTTAGACAATTGTGTCGAAGTTGGTCGGATTGCCAACACCTACAATCTGACAGAAGTGGATAAATATGTCAACAGTTTTGTCTTGAAGAATTTTCCCGCACTGCTGAGCACTGGGGAGTTCTTGAAGCTCCCTTTTGAGCGTCTTGCCTTTGTGCTTTCTAGTAATAGCCTTAAGCATTGCACTGAACTTGAGCTCTTTAAGGCTACCTGTCGCTGGCTACGCCTAGAAGAGCCTCGGATGGACTTTGCTGCCAAATTAATGAAGAACATACGATTTCCACTGATGACACCGCAGGAGCTCATCAATTATGTGCAAACCGTGGATTTCATGAGAACTGACAATACCTGTGTGAATCTCCTTTTGGAAGCCAGCAATTACCAAATGATGCCATACATGCAGCCAGTGATGCAGTCAGACAGGACTGCCATTCGCTCTGACACCACTCATTTGGTCACACTCGGAGGAGTTCTGAGGCAGCAGCTGGTTGTCAGCAAGGAATTGCGCATGTATGATGAAAAGGCCCATGAATGGAAATCGTTAGCCCCCATGGATGCCCCACGGTACCAGCATGGTATTGCTGTCATTGGAAATTTCCTCTATGTCGTCGGCGGACAGAGCAATTATGACACAAAAGGAAAAACGGCAGTCGATACAGTCTTCAGATTTGATCCTCGCTACAATAAATGGATGCAGGTCGCATCTTTAAATGAAAAGCGCACCTTTTTCCACCTAAGTGCCCTCAAAGGATATCTGTACGCAGTCGGTGGGCGAAATGCAGCTGGTGAACTGCGTAAGTGTGTGCATTTATGTTAAACAGAGAGGCTAATTTCTTTACCCCCAAATTCTCATTAAACCATAAAATAAGCAGTTCTGGAAAATTAAAGACAAAAATGTAGCTAGGGTTTCATTTAAACTGTTCTGCTCAGGAAATATCAGAGACAATCCGTATGCCTAATCCAGATTTATATTTTTGGCCAGGGTACAAATGATATCTTAGGAATACATCAGTATGTTGCAGAATATTTTATTTGGCAATGTGTATGGTTTTCATCTTGACAGTGTAACTACGAAGTATACTCTGCTCATTTAAATTCTAATCGAATCTTGGACAGAAGTCTGGCATATTTCCTTATTTTCCGTTTTTAAAAGCCCACATAATATTTTACTGTACAGGTTAAAATCCTTCCTTACAGAGGACTGTTATCGTTTCTTCTTTTACATAATCTTTTACCCTATCCTAGAACCTAGACCACATAGAAAGATAATTTTCTTTGTCGATTAAATGTACAAAGTTCAATATTATCCCAAATGTATTTACCGTGAGTAATGTGATCTGTGAGTCTTAGTTTTAAAAATCATTCTCTCTTGGGGTGTCCGGGTGGCTCAGTCGGTTAAGCGTCTGACTCTTGATTTCAGCTCAGGTCATGATCTCCAGGTCACAAGATTGGGTCCTAGGTCAGGCTTCATGCTCATCACGGAGCCTGCTTGTCCCTCTCTCTCTGTTCTTCCCCTGTCCCCCCTGACTCACACATTCTTGCTCTCTCTCTCTCTCAAATAAATAAATGAAAAATAAAATCTTAAAAAAATCATTCTCTCAGTGAAATACTGAACAATTTTCTTCACCGTAAACTGCTCTGGTAAGCTTTATTAGATGGCCATTTTTTTTTGTCTCCCTAATCAAAGATTGGTCTCAAGTGCAGTTAACATAGAGCAGTACTTTGGCTACATAAATGAACTCTAATTTTGTTATTTTAGATGAAATTGGAATAAGATAGCTGTCCAAAAAGAAGTCAGGAAGACTGCATTTTCTGTCACGCCTTCCATTTCTGTCATTACCATCATCGTTTGGCCTCTGTTTTTCACCACTTTTTTATTCTGCGATGAATAGAGTCCTTCTAGTTGACCAGTATTCCGGGCTCTGTAATGGTGGGTTCGTGGAAAATATTGGCCTTGGCTCTGGATAAATTGAGAGTAATTATCAGAATCTTTTTCTTGGTAGCTTAATGGTTTAAGAATAAGCTATTTAAGGCGCCTGGGTGGCTCAGTGGGTTAAGCCGCTGCCTTCGGCTCAGGTCATGATCTCAGGGTCCTGGGATCGAGTCCCACATCGGGCTCTCTGCTCGGTGGGGAGCCTGCTTCCTCCTCTCTCTCTCTGCTTGCCTCTCTGCCTACTTGTGATCTCTCTCTCTCTGTCAAATAAAAAAAAAAGAATAAGCTATTTATTGGAGGCAAAAAGAACTGCTCTCAGCTCTAACGCTCTCCACCTGATCAAGCCCTTTCTTGTTAGGGGCATCTTAATGTTACTAATCTCTCCTACCTGCATTTTTCCCCCTTTATTGTCACAGTAATATTTTTCCTAAGACTGGGCTTTCGGAATGGTTGGACTCAGGGTCATCCTCATGAACCACACAAATTGCCCGATCTATTGTAATAATCAGGCTGTTCAAAGCATCTGAGGCACCAGTACCCTTAGCGTCGAATTGTCATTTCAGGTCTCCTCGCTCGACCCACACACATGATTTTCATGTTGTGATACTATTTTAAATTAGGGGATGTCTGGAAGTATTCAGAAGCTGTAACTAGTGATTTGGCTCTTTCTTAGGAAAACCACTCGTAGGAGATCATCTCTTCAGGTTTACAAAATGGTAGGTGGTCAGTCCTGGTCGTGAGTGGCTATTTCAGACCTTCTTTCCTCAGGAGAAAGAGCTCCACTTTCTCAGTCGGTGCTTGCTTAACGATGTTATCCCCTCTAATAGGTGGAACGAGGCCTTATTCTTCTGAGAATCTATCATCTTCAGGCCAAGGACGG
Source organism: Neogale vison (assembly GCF_020171115.1). Classification (NCBI taxonomy): domain Eukaryota; kingdom Metazoa; phylum Chordata; class Mammalia; order Carnivora; family Mustelidae; genus Neogale; species Neogale vison. Next base: position 31,417,240 of record NC_058105.1, read on the forward strand.
TCATTACATAAAACCAAGAAGCTAGAGGCTTTCTTTTGCTGAGCTCTTGCCATGTTCGACTCATTTGGGAACAAGAAGTAGACAACCCCGTTGGGCAGGCGGCTGCCTTCCTTGCTTATGACCTTCAGAAATCACACCCTCTATCTCTTATTAAAAATAGCCTTCTGCGTTTCAGTTTGAAAGTAAAAAGGAACAAGAGAAGCGTGTTTCTCATGAGCTCGTCCTAATTCATAATAACTATTTCATTCTATTTAGGTTTTAACATCACAGTCTCCCAGAGTTTAAACCTAAGGATAATGACTTACATAATCTCAAAAATGATGACCCCTCCAGATGGTAAATAGAGGCCCATTTTTATCTCAATCTGTAAACTGCATGTTTCACAAATACATAGATTGTTGTAATAGAGACACAAGCCCTCAATACCAAGAAACAACTCTGATTCCATTTAAAGGCCAATGACATTTCTTTCCCTTTGAAATTACCTCCTGTCATCTACAAGTAAGTATGCTTTTGTAGAAAATGACTGTTTGTCTTAAAATCAGTATACCCAGCAAAAGCCAGTCTGTAGTAAATATTTTAAGTTAAAATATATTGGAAGCATTTGTTTGTTTGTTTGTTTTTAGAAAATGAGTTGATTGGCTTAAGTGCAGTGAAATCAGGCCACCCCACCTCCTTTGACTTTCTCCTATTTTAGACGTACTTGGGAGCAAGAAGTAGATTGTTTTAAAACAGTCTCCTCACATTCTGTGCTGTTGACTTCTTCTGAATTCTCTTTATCAATAATGTTTCTCTTTGTATAGGTGTCTCTTTCCCTTTCCAGTTTTCTTGGACCCATGGTTTTCGTTGAATAGCAAATTTAGGTCCTAAAAAGACTCTTGCTTATATTTCTGAATGTTCCAGCCAGAGACTGGGTTTTTAATGTTTCTCCTGCTCCATAATTTTTTTTTTTATGGGAACGCCCTCCACACCCACCCGGGTGGCTCAGTCGTTGAGTGTCTGCCTTCGGCTCAGGTCATGGTCCCAGGGTCCTGGGATCAAGCCCCGCATCGGGCTCTCCGCTCGGCAGGAAGCCTGCTTCTCCCTCTCCCACTCCCCCTGCTTGTGTTCCCTCTCTCGCTGTGTCTCTCTCTGTCCAATAAATAAAATATTTTTTTAAAAAATGAATATTAAAAAAAGAACATCTGTTATATTATCTTCACATTCCCATCTTAACTGATTACTTTGCCGTATTATTATCTGTGTAAATAAAGAAGGGGGTGAAGGGGGTGGCAGGCAAATGGGGATCAGTGGGAGAGTCATTTAACAGTTTAACAATTCGGGGCCCCTGACCGGCTCAGTCGGTAGAAGATGTGACTCTTGATCTCGGGGTTATAAATTCAAGCCCTACATTGGGTGTAGAGATTACTTAAAAGTAAAATCTTCTCTTAAAAAAAATTAGGTTCATTTAGTACCAGTATGTTATTTATTCTGCGTGTATGCAATGACCATCTCCTAGACGTAATTCTGAAAAGAAAAGAGTGGCAGCATTTGCAAGATGTTTTAGATCATTTTAATGCAGTTGGTCTTTTAACAGCCCTTCTTGGGGTGTGTATGGGTGGACCTACGCCCATAGTACATCAAAAAGATCCTATCAATGTTTGTGTGAGCCTGGTATATTGCTGCAGTAGAATTCCTTAGAAATGATGCTTTCCTTTGACACCAGGTACAGTCGGAAACTACATGAAGCTTAGAGGAGCTGTCACTTCAGTGGAAGAGGAGTCCGTTATTCCTGACATCTTTCAAACTTCTGTCATTTAAGAAATTGATCTTCCATTGAGGTTTTCTATATTGAAGAGAAATATGACAGCCCAGATAGATTTCATTTCTGTTAACTATTAATAAGTCAAGCTTTCGGATAATGAAGTAACTTACAGAAAAACGTGTTAGTTTTTCTTTTTCAAATAAATGTGCAGTAAAATGACTGAAATTTATCAACTGCCCCATATCCTTTAATGGATTTGCAGTTTTCTTCATTAAGCACCAGTGGTTCCAGTGGTGATTCAGGGTTCATCCCTTGCCTACTCTCAAAAAGAATAAGTAAGCCCCACAACATCTCTTGGGACCAATTCTGGAGTCCAGTAGAATCACCTGAACAACTACAAATCTTTCATGATTGGTGTGAACGAAGCAAGCTGCATGTAATTCTCAAATTGGAGAGGGTCTCTAACTGAAATTGCACATCACTGAAGGTGACTTTCTAGAATAAGGGTCAGTGAAATTCTGTAAAGGGCCAGAAAGTCCATATTTTCAGCATCTTAGGCCAAAGGATCTTGTCACAGCGAATCGCCTCTGCTGTCATATTGCAAAAGCAGCCACCGACGGTTTATAAACAAACGGGTGAGGCTGTATTCCAATAAAGTTTTCTATAGGAAAACCAGGCATTTGAATTCCACATGATTTTCATAAGTCACAAAACATTTTTCCTTTGATTTTTTCCCCCAAACTCTTTAAAAAAGGTAAAAAGACATTCACATGTTTGGGGCGCCTGGGTGGCTCAGTGGGTTAAGCCTCTGCCTTCAGCTCATTTCATGATCTCAGGGTCGTGGGATCGAGCCCCGCATCAGGCTCTCTGCTCAGTGGAGAGCCTGCTTCCCTCTCTCTCTCTGCCTGCCTTTCTGCCTACTTGTGGTCTCTCTCTCTCTCTGTGAAATAAATAAATAAAATCTTAAAAAAAAAAAAAGCCATTCACATGTTTATCTTGTGGGCCATACAGAAAGCAGATAGCATGCTGGATTTGGCTGATGGGCTGTAATTTGCCCAACCCTCTTCTAGACTTTTCTAATTAATTCATTGCCATTCCTACCTCTCATAGACTATGACAGAAGCACTGTTTTGTCCCTTGCGTTATCCCTTGCCCCCTTCCCGTATCAAGGTTTTGGACACAAGCTTATATCCCATTGCCTTAAGACTATGGAAAATAAGGACTTGTGTGTGTATATACTTTTAATCAGATGTGTTCTATTTTAAAACTAAATACTCTTGATTTGACTTAGAACAACAGTACTTGATGGAGACAGTCTAGAGGTTGAGAGTAGATATTTAATGATAGGAAAAGGTGAAGGATATGAATGATACAGCTTGAAGAAGAAAAGTTGAGGGATGATGAACTATTACATAGTTTTTATATTATTGGTGGTTAATAGCCGTCTTACACTTAGGTTACTCCTGTATGAGAAAATATAGATGGAGTCTTATAACCCCTATTAGGGAAAAAATGCAATTAATTCACTGATAGAAGAACAGCATTATCTTTCTACATGGGAAAATTTTAATAATCATAAAGAGTGAATAGCTATTCAAGTGCTAGCTCCACTCCAAAAGAAATAGGAGGAAACTAATGGAAACTCCATCAGAATAGATTGAATTAGACATAAGGAGAGACTGTGACACTCTAGAAATTTCAAAGTTCAAAGCAGAATTTTTCCATTAAGGAAAGCATAGAACTATAGTAAAACCTGTCTTTGCCATCAGATACGTGGAAAAGATGATCTCTGAAAGTCTTTTAAAGCCCTTTCACTGATAGGATGTGTGATTAGACTACTTTTTTTTTTATCATCTAAAACCCTACCATTAATTACTTTGCTGATGCCAAGTACCAATCAATATACTAGATCCTCTATAAGTGGGGAGAGAGAGAGAGAGAAAGAGAGAGAATAATGTATGTCCAGTAGGATTGTGCTTGTCAATTAAATGAAAGTCGTGCTCAAGGCAAATGGAAATGAACATTAGAAAAGACGCCCAGTGACTACAAATGGCCCAAACCAGTATCAATCAGTTTCAGCTTGCCATGAATTGTGACAATAGCTCTTGTACGGGGAAAGATTTTGCAGGATCTGGCTACTTAATGGAAGGATTTAGAAGAAATAGAGTTGGGAGGGGGGAAAAAGAAGAAGAAGAAATAGAGTTGGTTAGGATCCAGGCCTAAAGCAATGAACAAAACCAACAAAGTAGATCAAAATGAGAACAGGAAAAGCCTTTGAGATGAGCCCGAAAATGTAAAGCTCAAGCCAGTGCAAAAGGCAATCAGTGAAGGGATATGAGAAGTAGTATAATGTAGGAGCTGTTAGGCGAGAAATAAGTGCTCCACGTAGTCAATTTGGTGCAGAAATGAAATTACTGAATAGAGTAGAAAATGCATCTCTCATTCTCATGTTATTATTATTTTTTTTAAATCAGAAATCTTGTTCAAGGGATGATTCATCTGTTAAGGCATTCCAGTGGCTTGATCAGATGGCCCCACTCAGTAGATTTCTGCTTCTGTTCCATCGCCTAAAACTACATCATTTGGTCAACTCCAGGTTCAAGGGAACTTGAATGTTGAGTCTAGCAGGGCGCTTCTGTGTGCAGTGTCGTGGTTCTATTCCTAAGAAAAAAGCAGGGTTAGGGGAGACAAAAAATCAGGTTCCCAATAGTATAAAATTTTCAAGTCTACCTAGACTTTGTACGGGGTTTTTGTTCGTTTCTTCTTTAAAGTTTAATTTATTTAAGTAATCTCTACATTCCACTTGGGGCTCGAACTCACAACCCCAAGGTCAAGATGCACACACTCTTCTGATTGAGCCTGCCAGGTGCCCCAAGACTTTGTGTCTTTGACCAGAGTACTCGGAACAGCCCTATTTCTTTCTGCCTCTTTGAAAAGGATTACGTTTTCTATCCGTCGTTCTATTCTTGAGTTTATAACAGAGTGATATTTAAATAGGTTGAGGTCACTTCTCCAAACTACTTTCTGTTAAAGATGATAAATCTATTACTGAAAGGAAGTGCTCCTATTAGAAATCTTCCTGTCATACTATGCTACCCGTCATCTTCTAGTAGGAACATGACTGGCTACAGTGATATTGGCCTTAATGTAGAAATGTAGAAGAATTATTGCCAATGTCTATTGTGTAGTCTGGATGTGAAATAAAGCAAGAGGCAGCCAGAACATACGCCGGGTGGTGTGTGTACATACATACATTCATTCTCAACCTCAGATTTTGCTTCCTGTCGATGAACCTTGGTTTCCTAGGTCCTTATGATTTTCTCATCTTCCCACATATTTATCTTTTTTGAAGATTTGGTTTATTTATTTTTATGAGAGCAAGAGAGAGCGTGAGCCGTGGGGAGGGAGAAGCAGGCTCCCCGCTGAGCAGGGAGTCCAATGACAGGACTCGATCTCAAGGCCGCAGGACCATGATGTGAGCTTCAGACAGACACTTAACCAACTGAGCCACCCAGGCACCCTCATCTTCCCACATACTTAGAACAAGGAAATGGGAGGAATGTCAAATTACAAAGATGTAACAAGATACTAGAAGAAAAGAAATCCTGGCAACTTCTGCAGTAACGGAGATGTGTTAGATTATCACATGAGCCTCTAGTCTAATGTAAAGTGTATTAATGGTTCATCTTAGTAATATAATCTCAATAAGTGAAAAAAGAGACCTCCCAAAGAGTATCTTATATCTGTTATAGATAGGGTTTCATTGTTTAAATATTATTCTTTTACCTAAAGGGAAAAATAGCTCGTTGCTAAATTTGAAATTATAAATTATTTTCTTATCTGTTCTTTTTTTCTTTTTTTTAAACAATAGCCACAGTGGAGTGTTACAATCCAAGAACAAATGAGTGGACCTATGTTGCCAAAATGAGTGAACCCCACTATGGCCATGCTGGGACTGTGTATGGAGGAGTCATGTATATTTCAGGTAAACTATTATAACACAGATTATAACACATACACTTTTAACTGTGGCACCATCTTGCCTACAGTATTAGAAAGATAATCCAGAAAAAAAAGAATCCAGAAAAAAGGATCATCAAAATATAATTTGTGGTGAGTTTAGAAGCTATATTGTACATGTGGATTTGCATACAGATGCCTTTGGTATTCTAGGAGTTCATAAGACTAGTGGCAAACCAGTCATGCTATGAATACATAGCTCAGAAGAAACTGGAAAGCCTTCAGCTTTTCCAGCTTGCCTTTCGGTCCCCATGCCCCACACTCTAATAAACCCTGTACTCCAACAACCCCTATTCATAGTCCCTGTAGCGACACTTAATTCATTTTGAGCTTACATTTAGCCAAACTCTATGAGGAAATATATCATCATTTAACACATAAACTCTACTGTGTGTAAGCTTGTTCCTGATAATATACATAATGTTTAATAATGGTCACACCCTCATTGAATGCAACCAATAATAGGGGTTTCCCTTTTCCTCAGCATTATCAGGGGACTCGACTGTCGTGTCCTTGCGTGAATGATTCCGTGCTGATTACCTATATATGCGTTGGCCACATGCGCATATATTTTTCTTATAACAGATTCTAAAATGGCTACCATTTGTTGCACTAACAACTTTCATTCCCAGACTGTTGGTGTTGAAATAATCCTTCTGTCAGATGCAGAAAGGAGTCTCATTTGAATGTAATCTTCACCTCCACTATTGACATTTTACTTTGTTAGGCCACTTCTTCTCATCTGGCCCTGACGTGGTCTACTTTTGACACATATTTCTCCTGAGAGCTTGCCAGTGCCAGGTCAAGAGTTACATTATTAGGAAGCAAAAGCATTAAGGTGATGGTGGTGGTCTGGGTCTCTGAATGCCGCTGCCTTATGAAAGCTATAATCAGGAGGGATCAGCTAAAGGCCCTGAATGGGTGATTGACAGGTTTGGGGAGTTAAATTTATGAGCAACTACAGGGTGTCTTCTATTGAAATAGCCATCCAGGAAATCTTATGCTCCACTAATCAATGATTTACACCCTCTACCTATTTTATGTGTATAGCTGCTATGCCATAATAATGAGAGCTCCAAATCCTTGGCGGGGAGGGCACGAAATTGTTCTGGTGACACTTCGCCATAGCTAACGTGCATCTCACAAATGACCTCCCTGGCCAAGAACAGGATAGGACCAGAGCTGACTCTCAAACTGAAAAAAAAAAAAAGTAAAAAGCAGAGAGGAAACAGTGATTGCCCCCAGATAGGAATGCTTTGATTGATATGACTGAAAATTTGTGTAGCTCTCTCGCCAATCTGCAGAACATAGAGTCCAGTACTTTCCTTGTAGACTGATTTCTGTGTGATTTCAGAACATGCTCTGTAGATGATAAGGACTCAGTGGGTCAACAGCAGACTGCTAATGATCTACCAACTGTTCTCAGAAATGATCATAGATTCTGTACGTGTTCAGCATCTAGCTTCATCCGTGCTGAGAGCAGATGACATTACCTTCCTGCACCACCCCCAACAGAAACTCGACAAAAACAAACAACGCTGAGTAATCTCATATGCCGGGACATTTGGATAATATTGTCAACTTTTCCAAGCATTTTGATTGATTTGACTTCATAGTCTCAATGCTAATGAGATAACAGGAGTAGAGATTCTTAGATGGTTAAGTGTGGAAATGGACAACTGGAATTCAGATGCCTGAGCCCAGTGCTCAGCTGCCAACGTGTGCCCACCCCAAAGCAGGAGCAGTACGTGATTCTGGGGGTGCCCGGGTGGCTCAGTCAGTTAAGCATCTGAGTTCGGCTTACATCATGATCACAGAGTCCTGGGATCAATTCCCACATCAGGCTCTTTGGCTCAGCAAGAAGCCACCTTCTCCCTCTGCTTGCCGCTCCCCTTACCTGTTCTCTCTCTCTCTGACAAATGAATAAATTTTTTTTTTTAAAGAAGTGCATGATGCTTTGGACCTGAGATTTACGGCAGACCCAGCTCTAAAAGTGGCCCAAATCTCTTTTCCTTTAGCAAAGCCTCTTAAATTCCACGGCTCTCTGCTTGAGAAAGTCCTTGCAATAACATAAGCTAGATTTTTGTTGTTGTTGTTGTTCTTTAAGAAGCTGAAAGTGTTACCTTCTGGCTTTTTAAAAATTTTTTTAAGATTTTATTTATTTATTTGACAGAGAGAGGTCACAAGTAGGCAGAGAGGCAGGCAAAAAGAGAGGAGGAAGCAGGCTCCCTGCTGAGCAGAGAGCCCAATGTGGGGCTCGATCCCAGGACCCTGAGATCATGACCTGAGCCGAAGGCAGCGGCTCAAACCACTGAGCCACCCAGGTGCCCCCACCTTCTGGATTTTTAATCCTAGAGAAAGTACATCTGGAGAGCAGATATTTATAAGAACACTAACGATAAGCCCTAAGGTCATAATATTTGGCTCAACATCCACGATCTAGGATAGAGAGCCTTTTATTTACTTTTGCATCTCTATCATAATCTGTTTACCCTCGTGCCTACCTTCATTCTCTAGGAGGAATCACTCATGACACCTTCCAAAAGGAGCTCATGTGCTTTGACCCGGACACCGACAAATGGATCCAGAAGGCCCCGATGACCACGGTCAGAGGCCTGCACTGCATGTGTACGGTGGGCGAGAGGCTCTATGTCATTGGCGGCAATCACTTCCGAGGCACAAGTGATTATGATGATGTCCTAAGCTGTGAATACTACTCACCTATCCTTGACCAGTGGACCCCAATTGCTGCCATGTTAAGGGGGCAGAGCGATGTCGGGGTCGCGGTCTTTGAAAATAAGATCTACGTGGTCGGTGGGTATTCCTGGAATAATCGCTGTATGGTGGAGATAGTGCAGAAATATGACCCCGACAAAGATGAGTGGCATAAGGTGTTTGATCTCCCAGAGTCCCTCGGTGGCATCCGAGCTTGTACACTCACGGTGTTCCCGCCCGAAGAAACCACACCATCACCCTCTAGAGAGTCCCCCCTTTCTGCACCTTAAGATCACCCCCGCCCCGCGACTAAGATGCTGTGTTCCTATCTTTGCAGCGTGTCATGAATTCTCTTCTTTTGCGCCCCCTTTAGTAGTGTATGTTAGGATTAGCCTCCAGTAATTGATACAGATATTGGGGAAAAAAAAGAACATTGATGTTATTTGTGCTGTTTGTTTGGCTTAGAGTGTTTATAAAGTGGTAACAAAACCATTCTGGAAATGTATCCCATTGAAGCTGATGTTTAACATATCAAAACAAAAAACACACAAAAAAACACACAAAAAAAAAAACACACAAAAAAAACCAACCCAAGATATTGTCTATAAAATGTTTCTTCAGTACTTTCTCGATGCTGTGTATTGGGTGTAAGGTATTTGTCATCTTACATTAGAAAGCCCAGCGAACCAACTCGAAGGTGGATTGTAGTAAGTGTACAACTGTGCTAACTCGGCTTCAAAGTAAAAAGTTTTCCTTTCATCGTTGACTGTGAGATGTCGAAGGGAGGCAGCTTGCTCCAACAGGACACAATAGACAAAAGGTTGCCAACTCGCATGAGCTACCTCCCTCTTTTCATAAAGTATTTTTGACATATCTGTCAACCCACCTATCTGCGTGGGTGCATTGAAAACATATGAAGTTTCTTAGACACACAGGAGAAATAATAACTGAAATTCACCAATATTAATAATAATAAAAAGAAACAGCATGACCCCTCTGCTTAGAAACAAGAGTTCGGGGTTTCTAAAGTGTGTATAAATACATACACACACGTACATTGAGCAGACACAAAATTTTAAAAATGGAATGTCACATCAAATAAACCTGAATGATCTTTTTAAATTTCTACCAAAAAGCAGCTTCCGTTAAAATGGGAATTCAGTAGTGCACATGGAGAATCCTACTGAATTTAGGTGGACAAGGGCTAGAAATGTTGAGCAACTAAATTTGTCATTTGACCAAATTTTTCCTTCCGAAACTGTAATCTACGCCTTCTCCTTTGCTGTTGAGGTAACTTGCATATTATCTGTGTTCTGTATACTCTCAATTCATAAGGTTATTTAGCACAAAGTGTAGCAGCCTCCCCTGGGGAGCTGCTTTTGCTCAGTGATTTCAACTTCCATGTTTTATCTCTTTTTGTTCAATAAAAAAGCATTTAATGTCATTTCAGTCTGAGGCATCCTGTTACTGTCTGATTTGACTCGCGTTAATTTTTTTTGGAGGGGGTGGGTGAGCAACATTCAAATGATCAGAACTGAGAGCCCCGGATGGTTTGGATTACTATTAATGACTTTCATTCAAGGAAATACAACCATTTGACCAGGCCTAACCTCATCGGTCGAAACTCAGTGCTGGTTGTCTCTGTGGAATTAGACATGTGGAAACGCTAAGAGAAGTTACATTTCTGAGGTCAAGGTTCCCTGATCTTCGAGAAGATCCATCTTGTCTAGTGAGAAGAGGTTCTGTGAAATGACCTAAGAGATTTGTTCTTGACCTCGGATTGTAAGGGAATAATGTTTTGGGGAAAGGTGGTATGAGGGTTCTGTTAGGGCCTTGTGCCAGATCTTCCTGCCTTTATCTGCAAATGACCCCACTCAGTCGGAACTAAAAATTGAGCTATTCCCAAACAACGAGAGTGTCACCGGATTTCCTCCCCAGTGAGGAATTGGGAGCGCAGACCTCAGTACCTCTCTCTTGAGTCAAATGGAATAATAATTTTTCCATCCATGGAAAATAATTTTTCCATCCATGGTAGCTTGAATGTTGGGAGAAGCCCTGTATAAATTTGAAAACCCCTCTTCGTCAAGATTACCCCTCCCGGGGCGCTGGGGTGGCTCAGTATGTTAAGCCTTCAGCCTTCAGCTTGGGTCATGATCCCGGGGTCCTGGCATGGAGCCCCGCATCGGGCTTCCTGCTCCGCAGGGAGCCTGCTTCTCCCTCTCTCTCCCTGTTTGAGCACGTGTGCGAGCGCCCTCTCACACTCAAATAAATAAATAAAATCTTTGGAACAAAAAAGATTACCCTCCCCCAGAGCCACTGGTCAAGTGATTTCAGTCCTGTGCTCAGAGGCAGCGCGCACTTAGCGCTTCACACATGGTGAACACCAGCCTTAAGACAGAGGTGTGTATGCACAGGTTCCTGGTCCTGTCACAGTGCACTGTAGGTGTCCTTGGCAGGTGGCTCTCCTCGGAACAGCCACGGGTCTTTGCGCCTTGTTGCCTCTTCGGCCTTGGAGTCCTCTCCAGTAAGTCAGCAGAGAAAAAAAAAAATAGAGCCTGGCAGGCGTGAGGCCCATAAGGGTCAGGCCAGAAAGAGCCATACATCTCGTCTACCCACATGCTCCCAGCTGGAAATCAGTCCCGGGATTATCTGCAAGCACAGAGGGGGTCAAGGAACCGGCAGATAGCTGCGTACCCAGAAAGAAGGGAATCAGGTTGGTGACCTGTTCATAGTTTGCTATTGGAAATGAGGCAAAGCGCACGCAACTTTGTTTGACAGCTTACCTTTTCTGCATCCAGAAATTGGAATAGCAATTAATGTCACGTGGTGCTATTATTAAATAGTTGCAACAGCTGATAAATGATTACACATTTTCCTTCACAATGAATTAACTATTTGTCTTTATAAAAAATACCTGCCAGTCATCAGTTGGCCTCGCAAACATTTCTTAAACTTGTCTTTCTTAGGTTCTCGGGGATCTCCTTGCAGAAGGAGTTCTAGAACACATTAATTCTCAGAAGGTTCATAATTTTCCTTCTTGGCCAATGCTGGTAGGGTGAGAAAGACGAATAAACAAATCTACTTTGCCTATTTCTAGAATTTTTACAAATGCACCCGATAATTGGGTTTTGCTCTGAAAAGTAAAATTATGACCTGAAAGCTATTTTCTGTCTGATACTACTGGAGGGATTTTGGAAAATATATAGGTATGTAATGTTTCTTTGTAGGTTGCTGAAATAACTCCCTCACTTTAGCCCAGAGAGGGAATTCCACAGGGCAATTAAGTACTGTTTTATTTAATTACTTTGACCATGTGAACTTTTCTCCACCACCAGCCCCTCTGTCCCCCTCCCCCTGCCTTTTCAAAGGCCTTTGTGCTTTTTTGCCCCCAAGAACAGTGAGCAGACTTTCTAAGTTGGCACTGCCTCTAATTTTATTCTTGGCTCTTGTGACTTGCTTTTGTTTTTCATTTTCAGACTGCCAAACCTCAGGTTTACTTCCTTCCACATCAGATAGCTCTTTGGCTGGGCTAGGAGGAAAGTAAATGCAAAGCAAGTTCATGAGGATTAAGGGAATTTTAAATTGGTCAAGTAATGCCCTATTTAAAGACTCTTTTGGTAATTATAACATGCAAAATATAGACAAATTGGAAAATACAGGAAGGAAGAAAAATAGTTATTTAACTCCCCCATGTCAAGTAACTACTGCTAAATATGAGGATATTGGTTTTTCCACCACTGTCATTTAAAATCTGAGTAATTAGGGGCACCCAGCAGACTCAGTCTATAGTGCCTGTGACTGTTGATTTCGGGGTCATGAGTTTGAGCCCCACGTAGGATGTGGAGATGACCTAAAAAAAATAAAATCTTAAGAAAAAAATTCAGCCCAAGATAATTTAAATTACTTATTAAAAAATTCTGTATGCACCATACGTTTTTATATACTAAATCACATTTTCTAATACAAAATATGTTCTGATGAATCAGTGCATTAATTTCTGATACAAAATACATCAATGCAGTATCTAGAATAAGATTTTCTAAACTCCTTTATTAAGCGAGGTATAACTGGGCAATGTTTTGAGCTTTCATCAGTTTAGAAATACTGAAACATTAATGTCAAATCCGGTGTTTGCAGAATTAATAATGATCCTGGACACTATAAGTATTTATTTAATCAGTGAGTCTAAGTAATTTGTATAATCCAGACTTCAAAGTGAATATTTCAATCTCTATTTAAGGTTTTTTTTAGGAGCTTCTGGGTGGCTCAGTGGGTTAAGTTCCTGGCCCTCGGCTTGGATCATGATCCCAGGGTCCTGGGATCAGGCTCCACATCAGGCTCCCTGCTCAGCAAGGAGTCTGCTTCTCCCTCTCCTCCCTGCTTGTGCTCTCTGGCTATCTGTCTCTCTCTCTCTCAAATAAATAAAATCTTTACAAAAATAAAATATTTTAAAGATTTTTTTCATTTATTTGACAGAGAGAGCACAAGCAGGGGAAGCAGCAGAGGGAGGGAGAAACAGGCTCCCCACCCAGCAGGAAGCCCAATGCAGATGCAGGGCTCGATCCCAGGACCCTGGGATCATGACCCAGATGCCCAACTGACCGAGACACCCAGGTATCCCTCAATCTCTATTTAATTTTAAATTTAGTGTCCCTTAGTGTACACATAAATCATGTATTGCCATATAATCATTGAATGCTTCTTCCCCTTTCATGTGTTATTTGGCCAAGTGGCTAAGATAAAATGGAGATTGAAATTTTTAAAATGACTATAGAGGCCGTACCTCAATTAACCTCTTCCCCCCAAAAAACCCCAGGAAACAAGGATGGCAGACATGCTCTGTAAATAATCAGTAAATATTTTACTCTTTGGAGGCCATATGGTCTTGTAGCAACTACTCAGCTCTGCTGATGTTAGTGCTAGAGTGTAGACAGTACGTAAATGAGTGAGTGTGGATGTGTTCCACTTAAACTTTATGGATGATGAAATTTGAAGTTCATAGAATTTTCCTGGATTACAACATACTACTCTTCTTTTGACTTCTTTCTGCCATTTAAAAATGTGAAGACTGGAGCGTCTAGCTGGCTGAGTCAGTAAAGCATGTGAATCTTGATCTCAGGGTTGTGAGTTCAAGCCCCACGCTGGGCATAGAGATTACTTACAAATAAAATCTTGAAAAACAAAAATAAAAATGGGAAGAATGTTCTTAGCTCAAAGGCCATAGGAAAACAGGCTACAGGGGAGCCTGGCTGGCTCAGTTGGTGGAGCATGTGCCTGCTGATCCCAGGATTGTAAGTTCGAGCCCCACGTTGGGTGTGGAGATTACCAATAAATAAATAAATAAACTTAAAGGAAAAGAAGGAAAAACAGGCTACAGACCAGATTTGGTCCATGGTCTCTCCCTTGCTGACTCTTATCGTTATAACAACATGTTTCATTATCGTTCATTTATTTTTCTCAGCAAACATTTATTGTGAACCTATTTCATATTAATGCCACTGAAAAGTACTAGGGCGACAAAGATGAATGCAAATTAATCCCTGCCCTCAAGGTGCTTCGAGGAGCTGAGCAGACGTAGCGTGCTAATGGCCATGACGGGATATAAAGAAGCAACATCTGAGCTCAGTAACACGCGTAGAGGTTCACAAAGTGGGAGGCTACAAAGTAGAGTGCCTGTGTTAATAAATACAGCTGTAGGGGCACCTGGGTGGCTCAGTGGGTTAAAGCCTCTGCCTTCGGCTCAGTTCATGATCCCAGAGTCCTGGGATCAAGCCCCACATCAGGCTTTCTGCTCAGCAAGGAACTTGCTTCCCTTCCTCTCTCTGCCTGTCTCTCTGCCTGCTTGTGATCTCTGTCTGTCAAATAAATAAATAAACTCTTTTTAAAAATAAATAAATAAACAAATAAATACAGCTGTAAATGAAAGAGTACCCATAGGGAAGGATCCACCTATCCTTGAAATCCTAGCTCCCGTCCCTTGATATTCAACTTGATCTTACAAAGCTCTCACTGATCACCTGGACCACCAGCTGCTGGGTAGTGCTGGGTCGGGTCACACATAACTTGTCTCTTAAAGGACTCACAGAACTGCAATGCCAACTGGAGGGAAAGGAGGCCCCAGATGTGCTAGAATTAGCTCTGTCCTCAAATACATGGAGTTTTTTGTTTACTTTGGTTTTTATCTCCCCACTCTGTTTGCAATAGCATTGCCAACACTCTGTTTTGCCGGTAGTGATTCTGTTCACATCCAGGAAGAGAGGAAATCTCCTTCAACTGTGGAATTTAAATCCTCCTCTGGAGACCGAGGGAGCCAACCCAGGACATATGACTGCCCCCGGACTGGTTGCTATGCAATGCATGGATTGGCGTAGATTAATTATCTGATGTGAAATTGTTGTTGGGGAGTTAACCATAATACCCTCCTCACTCCAGAAGAACAAGAGGGAAACACAGAGGATGAAATATAGCTAATTGGATTTACTTCATTCAATTTATCTGTAATTGCCCTTTTTCTAGATGAGTGTTTTTCAAAGTCTGGATCACATGCTATAAAGCGCAGAGGAGTCTCAAGGTGTGGTCTCGGCTCCTGGTATCCCTGAGACTCTTTCAGAGAGCCCACAAGGTCAAAACTATTGTTGTCAGAATCCCAAGACATCATTTCCCTGTTTCACTCTCCTTCCCTCCCAAGTGGACACTGGAGATTTCCAGAGGGTCAAGGATGTGCGATGATGCATCTGTCAAGGGATGGGGTATGACTTTGTGTACTCTTGTGTTTTAAAAAAAAAACTTGTTTTTCATTTCTAATACAGTATCAATAGATACAACCCACATAAACAGACACTCTTTGATGTCCTCAAGAAATTTTAAAGGTCCTGAGACATAAAAACTTGAGAACTGCTAGATCAGTCCTAAAATCAATTTTAGCAGCAGTTTTTGCAGAAATGCAATAAAAAAAGAGCACCCTGTATATTAGTTCAAGTGTTTTATGAATGTTTCTTTTGATTAATATCAAAAGATTTGATTTGATTAATTTTAATTAATAAAATTCACAAAACAATACTTATGCCTGTGAGTGTGTGTGTGTGTGTAAGTGGTTACAATATAAATAAAATTATTCATGTAGGACCTGATCAAGAGTGGTTGAAAGGGCTTCTCCCTGGCCCCTGACCACGCTCCATGTCACAAAGGCCTTCTTAGCACCATCACTGAGGATTACTTGAAGTGCTGCTACCGAAAGATAGATCACCTAAGGTCTGATTTCTCCATTCTCCTGTCTTGTCTAAAACCTACCTGTTCTTCACTAATTAAAGCCAGGCAGCCACAACCACTCATCAAGTCCCTCCTAGCCCCATAGGAGTTGGCGTAACAGCCAGACTGGAAGAGAACTCACATCCCAAACATTGCATCAGTGTTACAATCATGGTAGCAGGCTTTTGTTTTCCTTCTACAAATCTCTCAATTTAAGCATTTCCCCAAAGGAACAGTAGTCGTAGTTGACATGAATCAATAAGGAGTGAACAAAAGGCCCGAATGCAAGCCAAAGAAACCAAACTCTGACCAGCTGAGGTTAAGACAGAAAAACTCCTAGACCCGTGGTGGGGCAAGTCACGGAAGCATAGCAAGACCAGAGCTGCAGCTGGGACGCAGGGAGAACCCAAAGACTTCGAGACTGGCAGCCCTCTGTCATTCTTCTTTGCCCTGAGGGTTAGATTCACCACCTCCTCCTGTAGACCGGCTTCCTTGACATGGCGACGCCCATGCATGGGAGCTCAGAGAACTTCCACTTTGTCCCGCAGTGGCAGATGCTCAGCTGACTGAGCCACCCAGGCACCCCAAGGAGCGCCAACTCTTTAAGGTAAGAAGCCTGGGTGTTTTAAGAAGCTAGGACAATCTTCTAGAAGGATCAGTCAGGAAAAGAGGGTGGGGAGAACCTGGCTGACGGCACGGTTGGTTCTGTGGGGCAGTGACTGGGAGTATCGAAAAGGCAAGCTCCTGTGATAACGGAGGCCACACCAGGCCAGTCCTCAGCACACTGGCCAGCCTTCCAGCTCCAGGAAGCCTAGAGAGTTACACAAACTGCCCTTCAGTGAGCAGAAGTCAAGAGGAGGCCATGGCCATGGTGGCCTGGTCAGCCGGTCATGTAGGGAAGCTTCAGAGGACTTGAACCTCTGACCTAGATGGGTCTGAGTGCGGTATCTGGAGCCTGAGGGAGACTCTTGGGCCAGCAAGACCTGTACTTCAAAGAAGGCCCATGATTATTGTCCAACAAGAAATCTTCACGACCAGAGCTCCATCCCGAGAGGATGGGGAAGGAGTGTTGTGTCACGGGCACGTGGAGCATGGCTGGAATCCACAGCTGTGCATATTGGTGACATCTGGCACCTTCCCTCAGATAGATTTCCCATTTGAACCCCCATCAGTCACTTACCTCGTCATGTGACTGAGCAGATCTTGTTCCTTTCCATCTGACAGAAAGATCCAAGTGGGGATCCATGGAAAGGGTGGAAGACTTTGGAAGGTAAAAGAGCACGCACTTGTCTGTGAGGAAGGCACCACCAATTTTGCTTCCAAGGGAAAAATTATGTGTGCTCACCGGTCAAGAAGATAGCTTTCAGCAAGCTGTTGGGGCATGTAAATGGACGGGAGAACAGATCCCTTTGTAGAGAAATGCTCTGAGGAGCCACGTATCTCATGGGAGTCTGAAGGTGGTGAGGCAGCAGAGAGAAGTACCTCATTAACACACTGGGCAGGGTACCCCTAGATCTGCTACCTTCCTCTTCATTGAGTGACCCAGACAGCCTACGTAAGGACGTAAGTCGAGTCTTGCACATACCACTCGTGTTCTTACCTGTCTGTGAGGGCGGTGCTGATAAGATCGTGGCCCCCGTGCATGTGGGGTATCCTGCCACACTACTCCTGCCTCCACTTGGACACCCAGGGGCTATCTTGCAATAGGTAAAAATCCAAGAAAACACCAGAGATCATTAAAATGTCCCCACAGAGTATCAGGGAGGAAGCAACGGGTGTCTTGTAGGGAAGCTACCCACTGAGCATGTCTTTCATTCTGCAGGGAGCCTGCGATCTGTTATTTCCCTCTCTAGAGCAAGCAGCCAGGTTCACAAAGACCCGGGAGCCCAGTGAGTCCCACACCCAATTTGCTCAGACTCTAAGTAGATGTAGGAAAAGGACAGTTGTGTGGCCTGGGGTGCTGGAGTGTGGGGGTGGACTAAGAATCAGATGTAAGAACAATGAGCCTATTCCACCACCTGGATGTCTCTGGAAAATGACTCTTTGGGAGGCACATGGGTGGTGCAGTCTGTTAAGCATCTGACCTTTGGTTTCTATTCAGGTCTTGATCTCAGAGTCGTGAGATTGAGCCCCACGCTGGGCTCTGTGCTCAGTACAGAGTCTGCTTAAGACTCTCCCTCTGCCCCTTCTCCCCCCACCCCAATAAATAAATAAATCTTTTTTAAAAAAGATTTTTTTTTGTTAAGTGAGAGAGTGTTGTTACTCACTGTTGTTAAAGTGAGAGAGAGTGGACCTAGGCCTATTCTGGGTTCTTGAGAGTGGAAGGCGAAAGGTTAATCAGCCCCAGGTTGGCAAATGTTTGGCCACAGACTCATAGTCCTTCCCAAGGATTGAGAAGAGCCCCATCTAGAGTACCTTTGGGGGCAGCAGCAACACTAGATGGGAAGCCATCTCTTGAGGAAATTTTCACCAAACATCTGCCCTGTGGCTGTTAGTGACCATTATCAGAACTAGGGAGGCCTTCAAGGGACCCAGCATGGTAACAAGGACATAATTCAAGACTGGCCACGGGAGGGAAAAGGAGAGCAGTGGTGACACTGGTAATCCAAGGTGGAAGGCTGCCCAGCCTCTTGCATAGCACAAGAGATAGAGGCTCTGTTGGGAATAGCAACTAAATGAAAACTGGGGTCCCCTCCACTCTAAAAGGGGCTGCAAAGAGACAGGGAAATATTGGCTGTTCTTACTACTGTTTCCAGGCCTGTCTGAGGTAACATATAGGGGGTCCCAGCAGTCCACAGAGAGGCAAGAAAACTATGAAATCCCATCTGTGTCTGCCTTTGCTCTCTGAGTCCAAGGGAGAACGTGTGTGGTCTCTGATCAAAGACAGAAGGAGTTGAGGGAGTTGCCTGAAGCCCGCCAAGGTGGCCACACAGAACAAGGGGGTCCGTCAACACCTCTGACCCTCAGGGTTTAAGAGAGGGCGAAGATGCTGTGGGTTTGGGCCATGGCAGAAATGAAGTAGAAGGTGAGTCAAGAGGGAGCTAGGCAGCCTGGAGCTGGACTGTCTCGTGTGCACGAGTCTAGTAACTCTCAGGAAAACTGAGCGGGGAAGGCCACAGGTGGGGAGGAGGATCTTGGTCCTAGTAGTTCTAGAAAGCAGAGAGCATGTATCAGTTAGGAGGAATTCGTGTCTGGTCTACCCTGAGCGGCCGCCGGGCCTCCTGCCTCATGCTCCTTGACCTGAGGAAGGTACCTCAGGAGAAAGTTCATGGGGCCTGGGAGGCACAGGCCTGGGCCCAAGAAGGAGGCAACGTCAAGTCTGGTGTGGCTGCCGAGGCCTCAGGATGCCTGTACCCTTTGGGATTCTTCTGGGTTTTCCACCTCATTAAATATGTAGAAGATATATTCCAACGCTTTCCTTCTGAGCTGGGGGTGGGGGGGCGGGGAGGCGCCAGGAATCATTTTGGTTCTTGGATTCCCTGCAAGCCAGCAGCTATGGTCTGAATGTGTGTGTCCCTTCAAAATTCTAATGTTGAAATCCTCATCTCCAAGGTGATGGTATTTGGAGGCTGGGCCTTTGGGAGATGATGAGGGCTTGAGGGCAGAACCCTTGTAATTGGGATCAGTGCCTTTATAAAAGAGACCCCGAGGAGCTAGCTTGTCCATTTGGCCCTGTGAGGACAGAAAAAAAGATGGCTCTCTGTGACCTGGACAGGCTCTCCCTAGATACCAAATCTGCCAGTGCCCGGATCTTTGATTTCCCAGCTCCAGACCTGTGAAAAATGAATTTCTGCTGTTTATAAGCCACCCAGTCTATGATATTTTTACCAAGGCATCATCTCTCTGCACTGACCCCTTCTATGCTCTATCACCACCATTGGGATCAGGAGCTCTGACTGGCCCATTCAGCTTCCTCAACCACGTAAGCCAGGAAATCTGTTCGATATCTCAACACGACAGATGGAAACGTGGGTTTCATGGGGCCCCACCCCTCCAAGAGGGTACATATCAGATCTCAAATAATGTAATGAAAATGTAAGAGATACCCATTGCTTTCGAGTGCTTTTATTTTTAAATTTTTATTTATTTATATTTTTAAAAATATTTTATTTATTTGAGACAAAGAGTGACAGAGAGAGAGAGGCAGAGGGAGAAGTAGACTTCTCGCTGAGCAGAGAGCCCGACATGGGGCTCGATCCCAGGACCCTGGGACCATGACCTGAGCCAAAGGCAGACACTTAACCGACTGAGCCACCCAGGCGCCCTTGGCATGTTCTGTGATGTCTGCCATACCCAACATCTCCCAGAACTTGAGGGTTCTGGTGCCTTGGGATATGACTGGCTTGAGTTAACATTGCCTGGCCCTCTGATGGTTTGTGCTTCCACAGCTT
Organism: Neogale vison; assembly: GCF_020171115.1. Classification (NCBI taxonomy): domain Eukaryota; kingdom Metazoa; phylum Chordata; class Mammalia; order Carnivora; family Mustelidae; genus Neogale; species Neogale vison. Next base: position 31,437,358 of record NC_058105.1, read on the forward strand.
TGCATGTAACAAACACATTGTCTTTTCATGGCTTTTGACTGTACCACTATGTCCAGTTGCTCTGCTTCATCACAGTCCTCCGTCCTCATTAACCCGGGAGGGATAACAGCACAGACTCACAACTAACACATCCATCAGTTTCACATCATTCATCCCAACAGTGCTTCTCATTACAGAGAAGGCATCACAGGCTGATTCTCCAGACACACTGGAAGACAGGGCTGTCTAATTCTGGCAGATGAGGGATGATAAAATTGACTCCGATCATTTAGGGAGTGGTCAATCAATAACCAAACCGAAACAAAACAGGTATTATTTAAGTAGTGGTGAGTGGTAAAACATATGGGCCTGACCTAGATGCAAAATGAAGGTACCATGTTACTGACCCGTGTGATTCGGATTTCTCTAAAAATGATTTGATGTCATTGAGAGCTAGTCCACAAAATAACTGGCTCTACTCAACAAAAGTGTCAAGATTGGGGCGCCTGGGTGGCTCAGTCGGCTAAGCATCTGACTTTGACTCAGGTCATGATCTCAAGGTCCTGGGATTGAGCCCCGCATCGGGCTCCCACTCAGTAGGGAGCCTGCTTTTCCCTCTGCCTCTGCCCCTCCTTCATGACTGTGTGCTCTGACTCTCTCAAACAAATAAAATCTTTAGAAAAAGGCGTCAAGATCATGAAATTCAAATACTAAAGGACAATTACAGACTGGAAAAGAGCAAAGAGACCCAAAGAATATTACAATATGGAAGCTGAGCAGGGAGCCCAATGTGGGGCTCGATCCCAGGACCGTGGGATCATGACCTGACCACAAGGCAGACGCTTAACTGACTGAGCCACCCATGCGCCCCATGACCACTGCATTTTGTAAAGGAGGAAAATATGCTTGAAAACACTGATCCACAGACCATACGTGGACCTTTGAGCACAGGAAGTGCTAAATTCTTCAAGGGAGGATGCTTGGTGGTTGTAAGGTATGTTTTCAGTATCTCCCCCAACTGGTACTTCTGGGGGGAGAAGGCTGTCATGCGTTCACCATTTGAACATATTCTTTCCCTAGTAGGACTGAAACCTTTTATATTATATTATATTATATTATATTATATTATATTATATTATATTATTTTATTTTGAAGTAAGCTTTATGCCCAATGGACCCCAAGATCAAGAGCCACGTGTTGTACTGACTGAGCCAGGCAGGGGCCCCCAGGATTCAGACTTTTTAGAATATCACTCTGCTGCTTGTAAGGTTTCCCAAGTACTAATTATCTGTCTTTTTAATGAAGCCATATGGAGGGAAGTGTTTTTGCACTTGGCATTTTGAAAGAGTTAGCAAGGGTAATCAGGTGAGAATAATGGAAAAATAATCGTTGTATGTTAGTATTAAGTGTAATATTTTGTTAACCTTTTTCTGAGGCCACTGCCTTTACTAATTTTGTGTGATTTTCTGTGTTAAATTTTTAATTCTTAAAATCTGCTATATTGCCTTTCAGTAGGCTTTGTCTTAACCACACAGAGCTAATCCCACTGAACTCTCCTCGAAATCAGGTTTTCCAATTGAACGTTAATTCAGAACATGTGTACATCATTAAGTGAGTAACTGTGATCTACTAGTTCCTTTGAATTGTGAATTGGTGGAATACAATTTTACTTCTGGGGTTTTTTGTTTGTTTGTTTGTTTAAGATTTTATTTATTTATTTGAGAGAGAGAGAATGAGAGCGAGAGAGAGAAAGAGATAATGAGAGAGAGAGAGAGAAAGCTCGGAAGGGGGGCGGGGCAGGCAGAGGAAGAAGCAGACTCCCCAAGGAGTGGGGAGCCCATTGCAGGACTCGGTCCCAGGGCTCCAGGATCATGACCTGAGCCAAAGGCAGTCACTTAACCAATGGAGCCACCGAGGGGCCCTACTTCTGGGTTTTGATTGTGCTCCTGTGGCTAATTGCTCATCTTGAGGAGACCTCAACCTGCAACTTAACCAAGTTTTGGTTGAAATTCAAGTTTAGAAATATTTCTTGCTGGGCTAACACCTATTTTTTGTGATGGCAAAGGAAGAGAGGACCTGGTCAACTGCTTCCTGGTTGGTGGAATTCTAAGATGGCTTTCCAAGGGGTCCCATCCTCATCCTTGGACTGTGAATAGGAGGACATATCTGAGAATGGATTCTGCACGTTACTTGTTTTTTTTCGTTTTTTTTTTTTAAGGTATTTATTTATTTGACAGAGAGAGATCACAAGTAGGCAGAGAGGCAGGCAGAGAGAGAGGAGGAAGCAGGCTCCCGATGTGGGGCTCGAATCCAGGACCCTGGGATTATGACCCGGACAGAAGGCAGAGGCTTTAGCCCACTGAGCCACCCAGGCACCCCTTGCATGTTACTTGTAAATTGACCTTGTGGTAGTTAATCATCCAGGTGGGACTAACCCAATCATAGGAGCCCTTTAAAAACAGAGAATTTTTCTGGGCACCTGGGTGGCCCTGTCAGCTGAGCGTCTGACTCTTGGTTTTGTCTCAGGTTATGATTTCAGGGGTGTGGAATCGAGCCCCACTTTGGGGCTCTGTGCTCGGCAGGGGAGACTACTTGGGACTCTCTCTCCCTCTGTCCCCCCTCCTGCACCCCCAACTATAGGTAAATCTTAAAAAACAAAGAACAAAAATCCAGAGAGATTTTCTCTGCCTAGTAGCTCGATAGGAAGTTCAGAGGGATATGAGGCACAGTTGTTGGCTTTGCGGCACATTGTGTCCATGAGCAAAGAGTGAAGGGCAACCTCTAGAAGCGGAAAGTATCCCTTGCTGCCAACCACAAAGGGAAGAGGGAGCTCATGCCTGGAGCCACACAGAGCAGGATTCTCCCCCCAGACCCTCCGGAGAAGAGCCCTGCCTGGTGGGCAATCTGGTTTGGCTTTGAGAGCCCCAGAGCACAGAACCCAGGTAAGCCTGCTGACTTCTGATCTCCAGAACCACGAGATAAATGAATGTTGTTTTTAGCCACCTCGTTCGTACTCCTTGTTATGCAGTAACAGAAAACGAACACACCCATTCCTCAAAGTTGAAGGAGCCAAGGCCATTTATTCTGGATAAGAAATCACTGAGGGGAAACATTTGGAGAGCATTTCATGTGCGGGAAGTAGTATTCTGTTTTGCTATAGAGGAGTCCAGTAAACCAGTAAACCTTTCGGAGAACATGGAAATAATGTTTTTAGGACTATATGGGTCAAGACAGCGGCCCCGAGCCATATGTGTCTATGGAGCCCTTGGTGTATGGCCATTCCTTTTGAGGCACTGAAATTCTATTTTTTAAATGTAATTTTATTATTTATTTATTTATTTTTATTATTTTTAAATTTTATTTTATTAATTGAAGTATAGTCGTTGGGCAATTTTATGTTAGTTTCGGGTGTACAGCTTAGTGATTTGACAAGTATGTACATTGCTACCTTCACCGCAAGTACAGTTCCCATCTGTCACCATATAGCGCTATTACCATATAATTGGCTACATTCCCTACGCTGTGCCTTTCATCTTTGTGCCTTGTAACTCCGTAACTGGAAGTCTGCACCTCCCACTCCCCTTCATCCATGTTGCCCATCCCCCGCCCTCCCCTGCCCTCTGGCCACCACCAGTTTGTTCTCTGTATTTATGGGTCTGTTTCTGCTTTTTTGTTTTTGTTCATTTTCGGGGGGGTATTTTAGATTTCACAGATGAGTGAAAGCATATGGTGTTTGTCTTTCTCTGTCTGACTCATTTTACTCAGCATAATACCCTCTAGGTTCATTCATGTTGTTGCAAATGGCAAGACTTCATTCTTTTTTATGGCTGAGCAGTATTCCATCATATATATATATATATATATATATATACACATATACACACACATACATATACACACATATATGTATATATATGCCACTTCTTTATCCATTCATCAGTCATTGGACACTGGAGTTGCTTCCATATCTTGGCTACTGTAAATAATGTTTCAGTAAACATTGGGGTACAAGGGGGCATATATCTTTTTGAATTACTGTTTTTGTCGTCTTTGGGTAAATACGCAGTAGGAGAATTTCTGGATCATAGAGTAGTTCTATTTTTAAGTTTTTAGAAACCTCCATGCCATTTTCCACAGCTGCACCAGTTTGCATTCCCACCAACAGTGCAAGAAGGTTCCTTTTTCTCCACACACTTGCCAGCACTTATTATTTCTTGCTTTTTTTTAAAAGTTAATTTATTTTTTTTAGTCATCTCTACACCCGATGTGGGGCTCAAACCTATAGCCCTGAGATCAAGAGTTGCAAGCTCTTCTGACTGAACCAACCAGGTGCCCCTATTTTGTTGAGCATTTTAATGGTGAATAGATGTTTAACTTGATCAAATGTTTTTTCTGCATGTATTGAGATGATCCTGTGGGGTTTTCTTTTCTAACCGATTGCTGTGCAAGTGCTCCCTTGCTTCCCAGGGATAACTCCCACTTGGTTGCAGTGTATGATCCTATTAAAATGCTGTTTATTTCAGTTTTTTCATATTTCCTTGAGAATTTTTGCATCTAGTTTCATTAGGGATATTGGCTTCTAGATTTCTCATCTTACAGTGTTTTCTTCTAGTTTTGGTATCAGGGTATTGCTGGCCTCATAAAATGAGTTTGGAAGTGTTTCCTTTTCTGTTTTCTAGAAGACTTTAAGAAGGACTGGCATTAATACTTCTTTGAGTGTTTGATAGAATTCATGCATAAAGCCATCTGGTCCTGGCTTTTTCTTTGTTGGGAGATTTAAAAATATATATATATATATATTAAGTTAATTGAGAGAGGTCAGGGAGGTGCAGAGGGAGGAGATGGAAAGAGTCTCAAGCAGACTCTGTCTTGAGCATGGAGCCAAACATGGGGTTTTGATTCCAGCACCCTGAGTTCACGGCCTAGGCCAAAACCAAGAAGAGTCTGGCACACACCTGACTGTGCTACCCAGACAGACAGATTCAGAGTGATTATTGATTCAGTCTCCTTATTAGGCTTTCTATTTCTTCTTGATTCATTTTTGGTAGTTTGTATGTTTTAGGAATTTATCCAATGCCTGTCTTTATAGAAATAGAAAAAACAATCTTTAGCTTTATACAGAACCACAAAAGACCCCAAATAGCCAAAGCAGTCTTGAGCAAGAACAAAACTAGAGGCATCACATATCTTGATTTCAAAATCTATTACAAGGCTATTATAATAAAATAGTATGGTACTAGCATAAAAACAGACCTATAGAACAATAGAACAGAAAAGAGAAACCAGAAATGTGTCCAATATCTATAGTCAATTGATCTTTGAGAAGAGCACCGAGAATACACCATGGGGAAAGGATGGTCTATTCGGTGAATGGTGTTTGGGAAAACTGGATTATCTACATGCAGAAGAATGAAACTGAGCCCTCATCTCACACCATATTAAAAAAATTAACTCAAAATAGATTAAAGACTTCAATGTAAGACAAACTGTCAAACTACCTAGAAGAAGACATAGAAAGCTTCTTGACATTGGTCTGGACATCGATTTTTAGATATGACACCAAAAGCACAGGCAATGAAAGCAAAAAAAAAGAATAATAAAAAAAAGACAAGTGGGATTGCATCAAATCAAAAATTTTCTGGGGCGCTTCCATAGAGCATGTGACTCTTGATCTCAGGGTTGTGGGTTTGAGCCCCACGTTGGGTATAGAGATGACTTAAAGAAAGAAAATCTTAAAAAAAAAACCCACACAAAACCCAAAAAATTAAAGATCTTCTGAAAAGCAAAGGAAATAGTCAACAGAGTAAAAGAGCAACATGTGTAAGGGGACCTGAATAGACTTCTCAAAAGAAGACCTACAAATGGCCAAAAGGTATATGAAAATGTGTTCAGCATTACTAATCATCGGGAAAATGCAAATCAAAACTGTAATGAGGTATCTCCTCACACATTTTAGGTTAGCTGTTTTCAGAAAGACAATACATGTTGGCAAAATGTCCAGAAAAGGGAACCCTTGTACCCTCTTGGTGAGAATGTAAATTGGTACAGCCAATTGGGAAAAGAGTAGGGAGGCTCCTCCAAAAAGCTCAAAGTAGAATGACTGTATGATCCCACAATTCCACTTCCGGCTATAAATCCCAAGGAAATAAAATCAGGATCTCAAAGAGGGTATCTATACTCCTGTGTTCATTGCGGCATTATTCACAATATCCCAAATATGAAAACAAGCTACATGTCTGTTGATGGATGAATGGATAAAGAAAATGTGGTATATATAAACAATGGAATATCAGCTATGACAAAAAAGGAAATCGTGCAGTTTGTGAAAACACGGAGAAAGCTGGAGGACGTTATGCTGAGCAAAATAACTCAGATGCAGAAAGACAGATGCTGCATGATCTTACCTGTGGAGTTTAAAATAGACCCCTAGAAATAGCAGAATGGTGGTTAGCAGGGGTTTGGGGGAGGGCAAATGGGTGATCTGGGTCAAGAGGCACTAAATTTCTGTTAGACGAGAAGAATAAGTTTTTCAGAACCAGGGTGCAGCAATGTGGCCAGAGTTGACCGTGTTGTATTACGTATTTGAAATTTATGAAGAGGGTAGGTCTTGGCAGTTCTCACCCTACTAAAGGGGGAAAAAAAAAGAGGAAACTCATGACTGTTGGAGGTGATCTATGGTGACTTTTTCAAAATGTATGCATATATTGGGTTGTCAGGTTGTATACCTTAAATAAATGTAATTTTTGATTGTCATTTATACTGCTATAAAGCTGAAAAAAATTCTAAAATAATCTCTCAGTACAGGTTCTGTTTTTATTGTGGTGAATTCCACATAACATAAAATGGACAGAATCTTTCAAAGTGGGTACAACTCCCTTTCATAGTGTTGTATGACTCTCCCTTTCTCTCTCTCTGATAGTCTCGATAGATATAAATGTTATAGAGATATAGGGTAGCTATATCTATCTGTTTGTCTATCTATTTGGGTGTGATTATTTGTTAAAAGAGAGGTGAGTTATTTGTAAGAACTATCAGCAGGGGAGGTTTTCTGGAGACAGTGTGTGGAATCTTAGCAATCTCTCTTTTTTTGTTGTATTTTTTGGTGTTTTTTGTTATATATTTTATTTATTTGAGAGAGAGAGAGTGCGAACACAATGAGGGGGAGTGGCAGGCAGAGGGAGAAGGTTTCCTGCTGAGCAAAGAGCCTGATATGGAGCTCGATCCCAGAACCCTGGGATCGACGGGAGCCGAAGGCAGATGCCCAACCGACTGAGCCACCCAGACACCACAACCATCATTATTTTATGTCCTCTTAAGCTTGAGCCATCCCTTTTCTGTAGGTTCCATAGGCTTTAACCTCTGCTAGCAAGAATAGTTGAGAAGGTAAGCTCTGCAGCCATATTGGCTCGGATCTAATTCCTACTCGTCCCTCACCTATCCTGCAACTCAGGCAAGTTGCTTGACCTCTTTGAGGCTCTGGTTCATTATCCGTAATGGTAAGATGTGACATGGAGCCCACAGCATGCTACAAGGATTCAATGAGCTGGTGGGAGTTACCTTGCCCAGAGTAGTGTGTTCAGGAGACATGATGTGTCATCAGTGTGCCCAGTGTAGCGTCAGTATTGGAAATGACACTGGGCAGTTTTTGCCTCAGGAGAGGACACCATTGTCTTTGGGTAGCACTCACAGTGTCTTGACCAATGAGGTGGGAGCAGGAGGGAAAGACCAGGTGATCCAGGGCCACTTTTTCCTCTTTGGCTCTATAAAGAGAGGTGCTGACTTAGCAGGAAACATTTCTAAAATTTAATTTAGTTAGGTGGCCGGAGAGTGTCAGTCTCTCGAACAATTGAGCTGGTCCTGAGTCCCTCAGAAAGAAAAGAAATAGTTTCTGTGAGAGTTTCTATTAATGTCCTGCCATAGAACATTCTCACACTCCACTCACCTCTCTGGTTTTACCAAGCCTTTCAGATAATGTCCTGGGAACTTAAGCGGTGGTGGAACTTTCTGGTACAGTCGCCACAGAGTGCATTTTGCTGTTAAGTTTCCTAAGAGACCATTGGAGGAAGCGTCTGTTCATTATTTCCCCCACAGCATGAGGTCATTAGGGAAAACTATATCTGTGACTTAAGTCCTTCCAGGGCTTGGGAAGAAAGTGTCAAGCGGGATGACAGGTCCTGTCTGTCTAGGTGGCGCTTCCTATTATTCTCCATAGGAATCCTTAGGTTTGGCCAGCCTGTGGCAGGATACCATGCTTTGAAGTATCTGGTCATGATAGAATTTTTATGGCCATTTCGGCCATTTGTGGGTCTCTGATTTATAAAGCCACCTGTTCTTTTCTTTTGTCCTTTTTATTTCAAATATGGTTTTTATAAGGGGAAGAGGAATTTTATTGTAGTCTGTTTGAACAGCCCCAGAGAAATGAATGGATAATTGAACACAGTCCAACTGTTGGTACTGTTTCAACAACCAATGTGGACCATTACGAGAGATTTGTGCTAGGCCACTTTCAAATGAGCCTGTGGCTACAATCAGATAAGGAGACACAGAAATCTTAAGAAACATAGCTAGGGAGTGCGTTTTATAAGCAAAGACCCCCTTTCAAAATGCAATAATATAGGCGGGACTTGAGGCTTAGAAAATGGAGGGAAGAGCAATTTCTAGAACATGAAGAGTATTGGAAGGAGTCAAGGGAATCTGATTCCATTTCTGGATCGCTCACTAACTCACCGAGTGGAATGGGTTAGGCATTTTACCTTTCTGGGCCTCATTTCCTCTTTTGTACTTTTGTACAAAGGCAGGATTGGATAACATGAACGCTGTGATCCCTTCCAGTTACAAACATCTGTGTTCCAGTAATTTTATAGAGAAAAAAAAATAGAACAATTTTGTTAAAATTGGGTGGCCAGAAAAGGTAAGGATTAGTGCTAAAGGGGAGCTAAACTGCCTGTTTTTGAGATTTTCCAAAAATTAACTTAGAATGGCTATTTGCGTTGCCAAGTATCAGTAAATACAGGATCCTGAGCCAACACTAGTTCTCAGGTCACATTTTGCTCTTTATTTTTTCATCTAGTTGAAAAGAAAGAAAAAAAACCCCACATCTTTTTTGTTTGTTTGTTTATTTTTAATTATTTTTATTTAATTATTTGTCAGAGAGAGAGAGAGCACAAGCAGAGGGAGAGGCAGGCAGAGCATGCAGAGGGAGAAGCAGGCTCCCCGCTGAGCAGGGAGCCCAATGCGGGACTTGATTCCGGAACCCTGGGATCATGGCCTGAGCTGAAGATAGCTGCTTAACCAATTGAGCCACCCAGGCATCCCCCAACATGTTTTAACAGTATTTCACAATTTTCAATTTTTAGGGTTTTAAAATTTTCTTTATTTTATTTTTTTAAAGATTTTAAGATTTTATTTATTTGTTTGAGATAGAGAGAGAGAGAGAGAGAGAGGGAGAGAGCGCATGAATTGGGGGAAGCACAGAGGCAGAGGGAGAAGCAAACTCCCTACTGAGCAGGGAGCCTGACATGGGGCTCAATCCCAGGACCCCGGGATCACGTTTGAGCCAAAAGTAGTTGTTCAACCAACTGAGCCACCCAGGTGCCCCAATTTTCAATTTTTTTAAATATAACAACTCTTGAGGTCAGGCGTGGATTATTGTCCTGTTTCTATAGATGAAACAAAGCATGTGGGACTTGGAATTTACCGACTGAGTCCCAGCCACGTGTCTAGGGAGCTGTGGAACTGGGACTTTGACTTAGGCCTCCTGTACCCAGGGCCCATTCTCCTTCCACCTACATGTTTTGAAATGTAATAATTATTTATTGAACAAATGTCTTATGGAAGATCTTGTAAAAAGCTTTTACTTGTTTACTCGCTACTCTCCTTATTTTTTCCAGACAAGGAAGCCAAGGGACAGAGAAGTGACATATGTTGGTTGGTGTTGAGCACCTCTTACAAGGCTAGGACTGAGATCAGGTCTCCTGTTTGTCTGACTTGAGCTCTGTTCTCTTAGGGTGCCTGACTGGCTCAATTGGTAGCGACCTCTAACCTTGGGGTCTTGAGTTCAAGCCCCATGTTGGGTGTGGAAATTACTTGACCAAAACAAACTCTGTTCTCTTAGCAGTATGCCTTTAATTATTGCTGCATTTAATTACCACTGCATTTAATTATTGCTGTTTAGCCTGCTTCTTTGGCTAAACAAAGCTCGTGCAAAGGTCATTTCCATGATTATGTGATAGCAAAGGTCTGGAAAGTAGGAGGCAAAAAGGCAAGGTTAGGTGCAGCATGGTTCCACAAAAATGTTCAGTTCCACAGCCTAGAATGTTCTTGCATCAGATGGCTTTGCTGTTCCCCTTCACTCAGCCTCTGTTCGACCATCCCCTCCTCAGACCCGCCTACCCTAAACAGTGTTCTGACTCCATATTCTGTCTCCTTTTCCTCCTTGGCACTGGTTACCATCAGAGAGACTACATTTTTGTTTAGTCAGTTTTGTCTAGCTCCTTCCACTAGAATATAAGCTCCCTATGGGCAGGATTTTTGTCTGGTTTGTTCATTGTTAAATTCATAGCCCCTTGAACAGAGCCAAGGTCCACAGCAACTACTCTGTAAGTATTTGTTGAAAAAAGGATGGAAGAAAGACTGAAAAGCAAGGGGTTGAGTGTGACCATGGACAAGGGCCACTGGGAATTCCAGCTTCTGGAAAACAGAGGGTGAGATGGCCATTGTTAGGGAAGTGAAACTTGGACAGGGGAAACAACCTGCCCAAGATCAAACATGGCCGTTTCGGGACAAGATCAAATGAACCGCGCAAACCTGAGTGGCAAGGTTGGGGACACAGGATATGGTGATTTGCTGGGTTGTTAGTAAGGACAGAATGGGATTCTAGTAATGTGCCCGTGTCTTTTGACTCCTAGGATTGTTTTTGCTGTAAGTGATATGTGGGTAGACCATGATACTGTGATTTATAAGAAATATATATTTTGTCACTCAGATAACCAAAATCTATTTTTCATATATATTTGGTCTTCTTTGGCAATTCTCAGCTCACAGATTCCTAAAACCCTTGTTAATCTCCTAAATGATAAAAGCCATCAAGGTATCTTTTGCTACGTTAATGAAGTCACTTTGGGAATGCCTCTAAGGATGGGGGTGCTGGAACCAACCACCTGATTAGAGGGTTGGAACTTTCTGTCCCACCCCTCAACTTCCAGGGATGGGGGAGGGGCTGGAGCTTGACTCTATCGCCTAGGCCAGTGATTTAGTCCATGAACCTTCCATAACACCCACAAGAGGACTATGTTTGGAGAGTTCTGGGTTGGTGAACACATGGCGATCTGGGGAGAATGGAGCGCCTGCGGTGAGAATGGAAGCTGGGGCCCCCCTTTCCTGTATCCTGTCTTATGCGTCTCCTCCACCTGGCTCTTCAGCTGTATCTGTATCATATCCTTTAATGAATTGCCTGCCAAAAGTTAAGTATTTCCTGGAGTTTATGTGAGCGGCTCTAGCAAAGAAATCGGAACAAAGGAGGGCGTCACTGGAACCTGTGATCTACAGTCCGACGGTCAGAAGCGCAGGTAAGGACCTGGCCTCACAGCTGGCCTTGGGAATGTGTGTGTGTATGCGCGTGTGCGCGCGCACACACACACACACACACATGCTGGGGTTCAGGGAGGTTCCAGTCTTACAGGACTGAACCCTTAACCTGGGGGACCTGAAGCTATTTTTCGGTTTTGTCAGAATTGAGTTAAACTGTAAGATACCCAGCTGGTGTCACAGAGAATTGCTTGGTGTTGGGGAAAAAACCTCCACACATTTGGGGATCAGAAGTGAAGTGTTTTGCAAAGACGATTTCCAGGTGGGAAACGAAGGTTTTCTAATACAGCAACCTATAAAAGGAGCTAAACTGGGGCACCTGGGTGACTCAGTGGGTTAAGCGTCTGCCTTTGGCTCAGGTCCTGAGATCGAGCCCCGCATCGGGCTCCCTGCTCGGCGGGGAGCCTACTTCTCCCTCTGCCTGCTGCTCCCCCCTGCCTGTGCTCTTTCTCTCTGTATCTATCTCTGATAAATAAATAAAATCTTATAAAAAAAGTAACTAAACTGTACCACACATATTTTCGAGAATAAGGTTTCAGTAAAACTTCAGCAACTGTTTGGCAATATGGAAACAACTGGGAGTCTTTTTAAGAATTGCTGATGCGACTAATAAAAGCACCATAAAATTTAATTTTTGGGGGGGTGGTAAGTCATAAATACTCTCTTTTCTCATTTTTTTTTATTGAAGGTAATGTAATAATAAAACAAAATACTGACAACATGAAAAAAAAAAAAAAAAAGAATTGCTGATGCGAAAGTGCCTGGCTGGCTCCGTGAATAGAGCCAGAACTCTTGATCTCGGGGTTGTGAGTTCAAACCCCACGATGGGTGTAGAGATCACTTAAATAAATAAACTTAGGGGCGCCTGAGTGGCTCAGTCGTTTGAACATCCCACTCTTGATTTCAGTTCGGGTCTTGATATCAGGGTTGAAAGTTCAGATCCTGCGTGGGGCTCCATGTTGGAGCCCACTTACAAAAAATAAAATAAAGTTTAAGAAAATAAAATAAATAAAAACTACTGATACGTGAGTCCTATTTCTAGAGTTACAAATGTAATTGTGATGCTAGTGTGCAGACTGGGTTAAGAGTCACCCGCTTGAAATGCAAGAGTATGAATTTGGAGGGATTAAAACCCCATGTCTCTTACTTGCTAGCTGCTGTGGTTTAGGGTAACCTGATCTTTCTGTGCCTCAGTTTCTCCATTTGAGAAGTTAAGGTCATGGACCTGATGGGAATTTTGTAGGGATGGAACAAGACAAGGTACATAAAGCCTAGAGCTTGGTTCCCAAAGCATGGATGCCTGTGGTAAGTGAGAGCTGCTCTTATCATTATGATTATTACGGGCATGGCAAATAATCCTAATATTATTATGCTGAATAATGATTTTCTTCTCTGTATTTAAAATAATGGCTACTTTGATTTCGGTGTCAAAAGCCTACCTTGGGGCTTTGGAGCCAAAGTAGAATGTCAAGACAAGAGTTTGGGATCAAGAGGAACAAGAGCTTTATAGTTCTGCCTTAAAAACCTGGAGGGCCTCCTGGAGGAAGGGGTTGCTAGGGGCAGTTTAAAGGGGAATACAGGATCTAGCCATCCTGCCAGCCTCCTTTGTCTTATCTTTAGGGTTCCTGAAACAAAAGGCTGAGGAGGGAGGAGGGGAGGTTTGAGGAAGAGAGCGAAAAGGTTGCTTTAAAAGTCATCTTCTCTGAATCCGTAGTGCAGCCATTTTGATTTTTCCTCAGCTCGTTGCTGTGCACTGGCTTCAGGCTGAGCGTATGAGGAATACCCCAGTGGTACGGTGTGAAGCCAGGGGACCCAGGGGACCCAGGGCACCGACTTGGTGCTACTGGGGGGTGGGGGAGGGGGAGGGCTGCCCATATGAGATGGTTGAAGACTGACTTCAGTGGAGTGGTGAGCTGTCTGTTTCTTCTGCCCACTCTGTAAATAAAATCATTTAAAAAAAAAGTTTTAAAAATATATTTGTCAGAGAGAGAGAGAGAGAGCACAAGCAGGGGAAGCAGCAGGCAGAGGGAGAAGCAGACTCCTTGTGGAGCAGGCAGCCCCATGCGGGACTCAATCCCAGGACACTGGGACCATGACTTGAGCCAAAGGCAGACGTTTTAACCGACTGAGCCACCCAGGTGTCTCAATAAATGAAATCTTAAAAATAATGCGTTCACCAAAATATCAAAAAGTTGGAGTCGGCGAATGAAGAGTGAGAGGCAACACAGGATATCTGTGGATACCTTTATTTATGGCATTCAAAAACAAGGTCCTTTTTAGGCAAAAAATATTTGAAAAAAAAATTCAATTAACTTCCTGGGTTTTTAGATGGGGCGGGGCACCTGGCTGGCTCTGAGGGAGAAGCATGGACTCCATCTCAGGGGGCTTGTGAGTTTGAGCTTCCCCTTGGGGGTAGAGAGTACTTAAATAAATAAAAACGAACTTAAAGGGGCACCTGGGTGGCTCAGTGGGTTAAAACCTCTGCCTTCAGCTCAGGTTATGATCCCAGTGCCCTGGGATCAAGCCCCACATGGGGGGTCTCTGCTCAGCAGGGAGTCTGCTTCCCTCTCTCTCTCTGCCTGCCTCTCTGCCTACTTGTGATCCCTCTCTCTGTCAAATAAATAAAATCTTTAAAAAAAGAACTTAAAAAAAAAAAAGGAACGCAGTGGAGCAGAATCAAATTCCAGATGAAAGCGTATATCATCACAGCTTAGAGAATAATTTCCACTAAAATAACTTAAAATTCATTTTGTAAATCATGTTTCTTAGGATAGTAGACCTCTGCCTATAGAAATACTGGAAGAACATTCCTTCCTAATCTAATGGAACCAATTTCCCTAACAGCATCTTCCATAATTTTCCATAGTCATTAGTCAAAACGTATAAACATACCACACATTGCTGGCAATATGTCTCGAATAGGATGGAAATGAGCTTACACAATCTTCCATGTGGGTGAGCATGTATTTTCCAAACGCCTTTGTGGAAGCGACACAGAAAACTTCGTGAGCCTGTTTTACCAGAGATAAGGAGGAAAGCTAATTAAGACCTTAGACACTTCTTTGGGGAGTATTATAAGGCACAAGACGCTTTTAATGGGGTTTTGCTTCACTTTTTAGAAATAATCATTTCCATCTCCATGTTCAGGCAGTCATTTCTTCAGTTTCTTTCAAAAAATGGTACGCATTTGATCTTAGTTCTCAATGACACATGACAAATGGCCCTTTGTGTCAAATACAGTAATTTGGGAGAGATTGACAGACTTTATTTAGTAAACTCCTCTAATTTACATTAGTGCTTTCTATGAAACACCGCTCCCGATGGCTCTATTGCTAATTGTTAGCAACGTCTTATGGGACCTTTAGCCTGTCTGCTGACTGAAACATTTTTCAATTACAAATCACTTATGGTTCCCATCCCCCTGCCTGTCCCCGCTCCCTGACTTTAGCTACAGTATCTTCCCCTTATTTGGTGCTGATGGAACTTCGCAAGTTTGAGTTAATTTCATTACATTCAGTACTAGAGCGAACTCCTGTCATTTTTCAACACCCAGAAGAATACCTCGCGTAGGAATGATCGCTCTGCAGCCCACTCAGTAACATGAGTAATGATCTTTAAGTGAACCAGATCAGGACTGTAGGGGCTTTGGCTAATTTAGACGAGAAAATTGGAGCAAGCGTGCATTTCTGTAAAAAATGTCACTCTGATTTTTCTGCTTAGTGGGACTGCACAATCCATTAATGCAAAATCCTCTCAGAGGGCCAGAGAAAGTATTTTTTTTTTCCTTTCACCAAGCTGGGGAGGGTGCCTGCCTGGTGCTTATATGGTCTGTGTGTGCCTGTGTGTGTGTGTGTGTGTGTGTGTGTGTGCATATTTCCAGACATTGGGATGGTAGATGGGCAGTTTCCTTTCAAACCTGTAAGTAATAAATACCAGACAGAGGAGCACAGATATATTTTTTTAAAGATATTATTTATTTGACAGAGAGAGATCACAAGCAGGCAGAGGCAGGCAGAGAGAGAGAGCGAGAGAGAGAGAGAGAAGGGGAAGCAGGCTTCCTGCTGAGCAGAGATCCCGATGCGGGGCTCCATCCCCTGCAAGACCCTGCGATCCTGACCTGAGCCGAAGGCAGAGGCTTAACCACTTAGCCACCCAGGCGCCCCCAGATATGTTTTTCTACTGTTTGTTAGGGACATGACCTATTCCTGAGATGTCTGTCCTTGGCCCCACCAGCTTCTCATGCTCTGCCAACTTGGAATTAAAACCATTTAGGGGGAAGGACATTTGTCCTACATCGATACTCTTCTCAGCACCTCTGACAAAGGGAGGGGAAACCAGGGGTGATTTTTTTTTTCTCCTTTTGCAGGCAACATCATAACAGGTAGGTGATCTTGATTAGAGGGGAGAGACTGAGAGAGAAATTTATTTTCCAGTTGTGTTTTAATCTCAAAGATTTAAGTTTTTCTAGTCAGAGGCTAGAAAGAGTAGACCATAGTATTGGTTGAGAGTCTGGGGACCGAAGCCACTGTAGATTTTGGGGAGCTGTAACAGGAGCCCTATTATATACCCGAGCTGGAGAAATTGCTAGAAACCATCTCTCTCTGGGACTGAGAACTATTTACATTTTTTACATCTACTCTGTTGTTTGTTCCTTATAAGGACCTTTAGGAAGTGAGCTGTGCCAAAGGCAGTTCTCCCCATTTTACAGAGGACAAAACTGAGATCCAGGGAGAGTTCACAGCAAGTCATATAGCTAGTCTGTGGCCCTATCAGGAGTGCTTTCATTTTTAGTTCCTTTGTTGGTTATAGCTATAACACAAAATGACTTGTGTTTACCTCTGGGTTTTTTATTTATTTCATTATTAATTAATTTTTATTTTTTATTAACATTATATATTATTAGCCCCAGGGATACAGGTCTGTGAATCGCCAGGTTTACACACTTCACAGCACTCACCATAGCACGTACCCTCCCCAATGTCCATAACCCAGCCACCCTCTCCCTACCTGTCTCCCCCCAGCAACCCTGTTTGTTTTGTGAGATTAAGGTCTCTTATGGTTTGTCTCCCTCCCAATCTCCTTTTGTTTCATTTTTTCCTTCCCTACCCACAAACCCCCAGTGTTGCCTCTCAAATTCTTTATATCAGGGAGATCATATGATAATTATCTTTCTCTGACTTATTCCGCTCAGCATAATACCCTCTAGTTCCATCCACACCATTGCAAATGGTAAGATTTCATTTCTTTTGATGGCTGCATAGTATTCCATTGTGTATATACACCACCTCTTCTTTATCCATTCATCTGTTGATGGACATCTAGGTTCTTTCCATAGTTTGGATATTGTGGATATTGCTGCTATAAACATTCAGGTGCACGTGCCCCTTCGGATCACTACATTTGTGTCTTTAGGGTAAATACCCAGTAGTGCCGTTGCTGGGTCATAGGGCAGCTCTATTTTCAACTTTCTGAGGAACCTCGATGCTGTTTTCCAGAGTGGCTGCACCAGCTTGCATTCCCATCCACAGTGTAGGAGGGTTCCCCTTTCTCTGCATCCTTGCCAGCATCTGTCATTTCCTGACTGGTTAATTTCAGCTATTCTGACTGGTGTGAGGTGGTATCTCATTGTGGTATTGATTAGTATTTCCCTGATGCCGAGTGATGTGGAGCACTTTTTCATGTGTCTGTTGGCCATCTGGATGTCTTTGCAGAAATGTCTGTTCATGTCCTCTGCCCATTTCTTTTTTTTTTTTCCAATTTATTTATTTTCAGAAAAACAGTATTCATTATTTTTTCACCACACCCAGTGCTCCATGCAAGCCGTGCCCTCCATAATACCCACCACCTGGTACCCCAACCTCCCACCCCCCCGCCACTTCAAACCCCTCAGATTGTTTTTCAGAGTCCATAGTCTCTCATGGTTCATCTCCCCTTCCAATTTACCCAAAAGCACATACCCTCCCCAATGTCCATAACCCTACCCCCTTCTCCCAACCCCCCTCCCCCCAACAACCCACAGTTTGTTTCGTGAGATTAAGAGTCACTTATGGCTTGTCTCCCTCCCTATCCCATCTTGTTTCATGGATTCTTCTCCTACCCACTTAAGCCCCCATGTTGCATCACCACTCCCTCATATCAGGGAGATCATATGATAGTTGTCTTTCTCTGCTTGACTTATTTCGCTAAGCATGATACGCTCTAGTTCCATCCATGTTGTCGCAAATGGCAAGATTTCGTTTCTTTTGATGGCTGCATAGTATTCCATTGTGTATATATACCACATCTTCTTGATCCATTCATCTGTTGATGGACATCTAGGTTCTTTCCATAGTTTGGCTATTGTGGACATTGCTGCTATAAACATTCGGGTGCACGTGCCCCTTTGGATCACTACGTTTGTATCTTTAGGGTAAATTCCCAGTAGTGCAATTGCTGGGTCATAGGGCAGTTCTATTTTCAACATTTTGAGGAACCTCCATGCTGTTTTCCAGAGTGGTTACACCAGCTTGCATTCCCACCAACAGTGTAGGAGGGTTCCCCTTTCTCCGCATCCTCGCCAGCATCTGTCATTTCCTGACTTGTTAATTTTAGCCATTCTGACTGGTGTGAGGTGATATCTCGTTGTGGTTTTGATTTGTATTTCCCTGATGCCGAGTGATATGGAGCACTTTTTCATGTGTCTGTTGGCCATCTGGATGTCTTCTTTGCAGAAACGTCTGTTCATGTCCTCTGCCCATTTCTTGATTGGATTATTTGTTCTTTGGGTGTTGAGTTTGCACGTGCAGAAAAATGAAATTGGACCATTTCCTTACACCACACACAAAAATAGATTCAAAATGGATTAAGGACCTCAATGTGAGAAAGGAATCCATCAAAATCCTTGAGGAGAACACAGGCAGCAACCTCTTCGACCTCAGCCACAGCAACATCTTCCTAGGAACATCGCCAAAGGCAAGAGAAGCAAGGGCAAAAATGAACTTTTGGGATTTCATCAAAATCAAAAACTTTTGCACAGCAAAGGAAACAGTTAACAAAACCAAAAGACAACTGACAGAATGGGAGAAGATATTTGCAAACGACATATCAGATAAAGGACTAGTGTCCAAAATCTATAAAGAACTTAACAAACTCTGCCCATTTCTTGATTGGGTTATTTGTTCTTTGGGTGTTGAGTTTGGTAAGTGCTTTTTTTTTTTTTTAGATTTTATTTTATTTATTTGACAGATAGAGATCACAAGTAGGCAGAGAGGCAGGCAGAGAGATAGGGGGAAGCAGGCTCCACACTGAGCAGAGAGCCTCATGCGGGGCTAGATCCCAGGACCCTGAGATCATGACCTGAGCCGAAGGCAGAGGCTTAGCCCACTGAGCCACCCAGGTGTCCCAAGTTTGATAAGTTCTTTATAGATTTTGGATACTAGCCCTTTATCTGATATGTCGTTTGCAAATATCTTCTCCTATTCTGTCAGTTGTCTTTTGGTTTTGTTGACTGTTTCCTTTGCTGTGCAAAAGCTTTTGATCTTGATGAAGTCCCAATAGTTCATTTTTGCCCTTGCTTCCCTTGCTTTTGGCGATGTTTCTAGGAAGAAGTTGCTGTGGCTAAGGTCAAAGAGGTTGCTGCCTGTGTTCTCAAGGATTTTGATGGATTCCTTTCTCACATTAAGGTCCTTCATCCATTTTGAGTCTATTTTCATGTGTGGTATAAGGAAATGGTCCAGTTTCATTTTTCTGCATGTAGCTGTCCAATTTTCCCAACACCATTTATTGAAGAAACTCTTTTTTCCATTGGACATTCTTCCCTGCGTTGTCAAAGACTAGTTGACTGTAGAGTTGAGGGTCTATTTCTGGCCTCTCTATTCAGTTCCATTGATCCATGTGTCTGTTTTTGTGCCAGTACCATACTATTTTGATGATGACAGCCTTGTAATAGAGCTTGAAGTCTGGAATTACGATGCCACCGACTTTGGGTTTGTTTTTCAACATTCCTCTGGCTATTTGGGATCTTTTCTGGTTCCATATAAATTTTAGGATTATTTGTTCCATTTCTTTGGAAAAAAAAAAGGGTGGTATTTTGATAGAGATTGCATTAAACGTGTAGATTGCTTTAGGTAGCATGGACATTTTCACAGTATTTATTCTTCCAGTCCATGAGCATGGAACACTTTTCCATTTCTTTGTGTCTTCCTCAATTTCTTTCATGAGTACTTTATCGTTTTCTGAGTACAGATTCTTTGCCTCTTTGGTTAGGTATATTCCTAGGTATCTTATAGTTTTGGGTGCAGTTGTAAATGGGATTGACTCCTTAATTTCTCTACTTTATTATTTTTTTAAAGATTTTATTTATTTGAGAGAGAGAGAGAGAGAGCATGCAAGCATAGGGAGCAGCAGGCAGAGGGAGAAGCAGACTCCCTGCTGAGCAAGGAGCCCGACATGGGACTCCATCCCAGGACCCTGAGATCATGACCCAAGCTGAAGGCAGATGCTTAACTGACTGAGCCATCCAGGCGCTCACCCCCACCCCCGCATCAGGTGTTTTTTTAAAAAATTCAATCAAGAAGGACGAGGAATGTAGTCCCCTCCCTGTCCCCATCCCTTCCTGATTTTTATTTATCCATGTGTAGTAAGCAATGCCTGTTGACTGTGAGGAAGTCACTTCCCTGTGCCCTAGTCTGTTTTTCTCATCTGTAAAGTGACAGTTGGGTCAGATGCTCTCCAAGTTCCCTTCAGCGCTGATATTTTATAATTAATCAAGAGCTGATGTGCACAGTCTCTGAATCACTGATGCAGTCTCTGGTTCCGTTTGTTCCACGGTTACTGCAGTGGAGATGCGAATGCGCTCTGAATATGAATCTGGAGCGTTAATGCTTAAACCTGGACCTCACAGTAGCAACTGTGACTTGGACAAGAAAGAATTTTCAGGTTTCTTTGTCCAATGACCTGCATCAACACAAGTGATCCAGAAAACGGCTGCTCATGCTACATTATGACTGGACTACCCCATCACGGGTGATGCTAAATGATGGTGATAATCCCTGAAGGAAAAATGGAAGCACATTTGTCCCTTCGATCCATAATCAGCCTGACACTGAGTCCCCGAGTCCATGCACACCAAGTCTCTGTCGACTGGTAATAAACACTGCAAATGTCATCTTATCAGGCTGTGATGGGGCTGATGAGCCCTTTTTGCCTAGAACTATTTTAGTCCTCTTCGCTTTCAACCTTCACTTTTTTGGGGAGAACTCGGACGGATTGTAGCATGCCTGGGCTGAGTTAATAAAGATGTGTTGTCTTCTTCAGAAGCCCAATAGGGCAAAAGATACCTTTGTTAACCACTTGCATGCTTGGTAGACAACAACAACAAAAAAGCCATC
The DNA here is from genome assembly GCF_020171115.1 of Neogale vison. Classification (NCBI taxonomy): domain Eukaryota; kingdom Metazoa; phylum Chordata; class Mammalia; order Carnivora; family Mustelidae; genus Neogale; species Neogale vison. Next base: position 31,458,292 of record NC_058105.1, read on the forward strand.
TGGCTAATTCCCACATCACACGTGGGCAGTGTGGTGGGGTGGAAAGAGTATCAGTCTGATGTTCTGGATTGAAATCCCAGCTCTGTCACTTACAAGGCGTGTGACCTTGAGCCAGCTATTCAGCCTCTCAGAAGCCCATTTCCATGTCAAACAAATGTGCTAATGCCAGTTTCTGAGGGCTGTTGTAAAGAGGGTCTAGAGTAGTACCTGCTACAAAATAGTGCTTAGTAAGTGGGAGCTATTTCACTAGGGAAGACACAATGTCATGATAGCATTTCTGTTTATAGGTACGTTTCAAAGGCTGCACATGGAAAGGATTCCTGGGGCTGGTTTTATTTCTGTTTCTGCGTCATTGCCTACTGCAGTGTCTGGGATATAGCATTCAGACAGTTTTAGTTAAACAAATGACTGACTGAGCAACAATATGAAATAGATAACAATATGAAATAGACAGCAGGAAGCTGATCACCTCCAAGGGCTTGTGACTTGCTCAGCTACCAAGTAAGTTGGCAAAGCCAAGACTCCCACCCACGTCTTCTGGTGCAAGTGCTTGCTAGCGTTATCTAGCTTTTTAACTTATAGCTATTTTGTTACCTCTGATATAGGAGCATTTGTGCTTCCAAAAACTTATAAATCACTTCTTTGCTCTATTAGATCCCTTCTCTAAGTAGGGTAAATCGCATAATCTTATTGTTTGTTCATTCAGCAGTTTTGAGTAGAAGAGCCCAGAATTTAAAGAAAGACATGGATTGGAGGGTCTCTCTGGGGCCACAGCCTCTGCTGAGAGCCTTTATAAACCGGTGGCTTTGGGGTATCCATAGGTCCTTCCAGAAGAGCCCTTGGTATTAGCTACAACACTGAGGCATACGCCTTCTATTTTTTAGTAAGCTTACTCTTCCCATAGAAGAAGAATAACACATGCTCTCTCTAACATGCTTGCCAGGATCCACACACTTGATTAACCAAGCCCACTTTTCCTGCTGGTAGGAGTAAGGACAAGAGGGTTCTTCTGAACTACATAGGGAGGGGGCCCCACTTTGGACTTGACATTAGCTTATTTCTACCAGTTATTCTCTTTCTTTCTCTCTTTTTTAAAGATTTTATTTTTAAGTAATTTTATACTCAACATGGGGCTTGAACATAAAACCCTAAGATCAACCACTGCCTTCCGCAGCACCCACCCCGGAGCCCCCCCAACTCACATTAGCCCTGCCAGCGCCTGGCCCAGTGGGGTTCATGATAGTGTACATGTTCTCTCTGGAGTTGGTGGAGTCTGGGGGAGATACCGGGGCATAAGGGGATAGGCTGTGAGGACTTCTCTGGGAACGCATACCCCTCCCTGTACCCCACCCAGGCTGCAGCACCTCCAGGGCTGAGCATGATGGGTGTTCCAGGGGGCCCACCTCCTCCTGGGGATCCCTGCACAATGAAGGAGACAGAAGGTGAGAAAGACCCCCCCCCCAATCTGTCAACCACCACCCCTGCCCCCTGGCTTGAGTGGCAAGAGTCCACAAGCTCTTCCTACTGAGCCAGCTGGGTGCCCCTCTTTGTTTCTTTCTTTTTTTTTTAAGTTTTATTTATTTATTTGACAGAGAAAGATCTCAAGCAGGCATAGAGGCAGGCAGAGAGAGAGGAGGAAGCAGGCTCCCCGCTGAGCAGAGAGCCCAATGCCGGCGGATCCCAGGACCCTGGGATCATGACCCGAACCAAAGGCAGAGGCTTCATCCACTGAGCCACACAGGTGCCTCCCCCTTTGTTTCTTAGCATGACAATAGGCAGTATCACATGCTGATCTCCCCTGTGTTCTGATCCTTGCTGACACTGATTTACACTCTGGAGCAAGGACCTTAGGCTCCTTCCCTTGGCCATTTAGTGAGTCAGTCACAAGGCTTTGATTAGAACTTCGCATTCCTAAGGTCTGATCTTGTACTCACCTCAGTACTAGGAGTGATGACATCTGGAAATAACAAGATTCATTTGAAGATTTTGGGTTCTGGGCTTACAGACGCTGGAGATTAAAAAAGCGAAATCCATTAGCCAAACTAGTTAAGCTACAAAGTGATAATTCCTTTCTCTGTTGAGTTGAAAAATACTTTCTTTGGGGGCACCTGGGTGGCTCATATGGTGAAGCATCTGACTCTCGATCTCAAGTCAGGTGTCGATCTCATGGTTGTAAGTTCAAACCCTATGTTGGGCCCCACTTAAAAACAAACAAACAAACAAAAGCCCCAAACTTTATTTGGTTTCCATGCCGCCTTATACCCAGTGTTTTTAAAGGCTTGACTTCCAGGCTATCCAGCCACTCTGAACCATTTCAGCTGGGTGAATTACTGTGCAAAGAGCTATTTTTTTCCAAGTACTTTCCGTATTTCAAGTACTCCTAGTGGTCACAAACACCCCCTTCCCCCATCATATGCACTCATCGTACCCGCATCTCATGTTTTGGGGCCCCTGCTCTGTCTGTCCTGGGAAAAAGAATGAATTTTGTTTATATAAGCATGGGGTAGGTTTATTAGGTCAGAATTTATGAGGCTATGAGGGACAAGTGGCACTTTGTAAATGGAGGCAAAGAAGGAAGCCCGATTCCTTCAGCTTCAGGTCTGTACAGAAGCTTTCAAGATTTCTTGGGAGCAGCGTTCAATGTCCCCTGATGGCTGAGTGCCACTACCGATTAAAAACAAAGGCAAGAAAGTGGCACCTGGGAAACTCAGTCAAGTGTCTGCCTTCAGCTCAAGGTCATGATCCCAGGGTCCTGGGATCCAGGCCGGAGTTGGATTCCCTGCTCAGCGGAGAGTGGGCTTCTCCCTCTCCTTCTGCCTGCCGCTCTACTTGTGCTCTCTCTAGCAAGTTAAAACAAACAAACCCTCCCCCCCAAAAAAACAAAGGCAAGAAAAAAGGGCTTTTCAGATGAAGACAAAATACGACTCTATTTTTGTGTTCAGTGGCTAGAGATTTCTTAAAGCAGAAAGTCTATTAAGACAGGAGGAAAAATATACCTATCCCTCCTAGTTAATGATCATTTGCTTTGGGGGATAGAGGGTGGGGATGAATGACTAAGGGATCAGCATGAGAGTTGTAAAGAATGTGTAGCTTGGATTCAGATAAACGTATTTTTTTAATTTTTTTAAAGATTTTATTTATTTATTTGACAGAGAGAGAGATCACAAGTAGGCAGAGAGGCAGGCAGAGAGAGAGGGGGAAGCAGGCTCCCCACTGAGCAGAGAGTCCGATGAGGGGCTCGATCCCAGGACCCTGGGATCAAAACCCGAGCCAAAGGCAGAGGCTTTAACCCACTGAGCAACCCAGGTGCCCCTTATTTTTATTTTTAAAAATTAAAAAAAAATTTTGCTTACTTACTTGACAGGGAGAATGCGAGCACATGAGCAGGGTGAAGGGCAGAGAGAGAAGCAGACTCCACGCTGAACAGGGAGCCAGACGCGGGGTTCGATCCCAGGACCCTGAGATCATGACCTGAGCCACCCAGGCGCCCCTACTTTTATCTTTTCTAAATTGGAATGTTACCTCTTGCCATTTATTGAGTGCTTCTACAGCGGGCCCCGTGCTACATGAAGACAGCTCTTTGAAGCTGTTAGTCTCCATTTAGATGAAGAAATCGTGCCCGTGCGTGCCCATGGTCTTTATTTGGTTTCAATGCCCCACTTTGTCCTTTCTCTCCTAGTGGGTATGTGGCAACTGGTATGTGGCAGTTAGGACTTGACGCTGGGTTTATTGGACTTCAAACCACCCCATGTTCATTAAATTATGCTGCTTAGCAAATGTTCATTGAATGGAGCAATATATAGGAGGAGCAGAGCTTGGGTCAAAATTCGAAGTGGAATGGAATTATTCTCTGCACGCCAAGGATCGCCATCCAGGTACTGCCAGCTGGTGAAACACCCAGGGAAGCACACACATCCGGGAGCCTCCAGCCTGAGTCTCTTGTATGGTGTCCTGACGCTTCTTAGCATCCTAGATACAGGCCAAGGTAAACAATGGGTTTCTAAGGCTTTTGCACTTGTTGATTGTTCTGAAGCTTTCTGGGTTTGGGTTGAATTAGCTCCCTTCTGTTTAATGCAGAGGACTGAAGAGACCTACTGATTCCTTGTAGCATTTACAAAAGAAACAGAGCTTGAATTTATGCTGGACCTGAGCATGTATATTGCACGTGCTATGGTGAAACCTCCACTCTTTTACTTTATTGTAACAAGGCTGGTTTATTCCTGAATTTTCCTCAGTGGGCTGGTCCCAGCTCGATAAAACAAAGTTAAGAAAATCCTTCTGGATTTTGTTTTCAGAGAAGCTGGAACTGCCAGTCTTAAAGAACATTGTGCTGGGACGCTTGGGTGGCTCAGTCGGTGGAGTCTGACTCTTCATTTTGGCTCAGGTCTTGATCTCAGGATTTGTGGGATCGAGCCCCACGTTGGGCTCCCCACTCAGCACAGTGTCTGCTTGTCTTCCTCTCCCTCTATTCCTCTCCCTCCCCCCAACTCCAATGCTTACTCTTTCAAATAAATGAATCCATCTTAAAAAAAAAAAAAAAGATTGTGCTGGCATTAGTTCCTAAAGGGACCCTGGCCTTGCATGCTGTTGAATCTTTGAGCTTTTTGATGGTGTGGGCACTGAAGAGACCTACATTTATGAGACTGTGTGAATGGCAGTGTCAAGGTTATTGGGAAGCTTTTATCTCCTTGATGCCTCAAGCTATGTTAAGTAGAAGTCGACCAGGGCAAAATCAGCATGTAATCTATTGCTCTTGAGTACCTGCCCCCTTCCAACTCCAGTGTTACTCTTGACCGCCCTGTCTGTAGAATTTCTAGAGTGCCACATGCTTTACGTACTTTGTATTCACATCCCTCATAAAACCTATTAATGTGGCTATTACTGCTTTCAATATTTCCTTTTTACGGATGAGAAAAATGGAATCTCGGAGAGGTTGAATGGCTTGAGTGGATGACATGAGCAGGAGGTAATAGAATTGGGATTTGAACCTGGTGCTATCCAACCTTCAAAATTTAAGATTTATTTATTTAAAATATATTTATACCTGACATGGGGCTCGAACTCAACCCCAAGATCGAGAGTCACATGCTCTTCAGACTCAACTGGCTGGGCACCCCTGGACCCATCTGACTTTTAAGTACATGATTATTCTTCTGTATCATGGTTGGGGAGGCTTGTCCAGGATCCTGGGGGTCATGGAACTACTTAGAAGACTTGAGAGTGATCTGTCACTTCGTTGTGTCCTCGCAATGGCCCTTATTCATTATAGAGCACTATATAGAAGTCATCACCATTACATGATTATTTTTAACTGGTTTATGTAAATGTAGAAAATAAAACAGTTCGTGTGATGAGCTCATCTTAGGGTCCTGGACCATCAAGTGTTAAAGATGTTCGAGCTTTGAATGTCTATTTAGCCTAGAGGTGATGCTTAACAAACATCATCACAGATTATCATTATCACAGATGGAGGATTCTAGAACCTTAAGATCACTATCTGGTCTGTGAGGATGAGTGTCCTTGACTTAGGAATCAAAGGCTTTGGAGAGCCTCAGGCCCCAGTGACCTGAACTTTCTATCCCCAAGCTGGAACATATAATTGAAGTGTGAGGTGTGTATATAAGGTATTTTGATTACTTTGGACTTAAGTAATTGGTGTAAAGAGGTCACCACTGGGAGGAATTTCATTAGTCCTACAGAACCCAGAGACTGGTTAACTGGTTATTCAGAGTTACTGAGTTCAGCTAAAGGAGAAGATATTTCATGCATGACAGGACTTGCCAATAGCACCTCTTTAAGCTGTCTCATGGATCTGTTCAGAAAAACTTCAGGTATGTCTAGAATATCACATGTTTGGACACACAGCATGGTTACACTTACAGGGCACACTGGCTGGAACAGGCATGTGGACTAGGTCCCATGGATGGATTGAAAGATTTTCCTTAGCGAACTAAGAAAGGAAGTAGAACTAAGAAGGTACACAGATGCTAATGAAAGCCATTGTTTTATTTTTTTATTGAGGTATAATTGACATAAAACATTATATATATTTTTAAAGATTTTATTTGTTTGGAGATTTATGTATTTCTTTGAGAGAGAACGAGAGCAAGAGAGAGAGAGTGCACAGAGGTAGGGGCAGAGGGAAAGGGAGAAGGAGAGAAGCAGACTTTGCTGATCCTATGACCCTGAGTCATGACCAGAGCCAAAGACAGCCACTGTTATAACCGACTGAGGCACCCAGACGCCCCTATTTTTTATTTATTTTTGAATTTTATTTATTTAATAGAGAGAGGAGAGAGCACTTGCGCACACATGCGGGGGCGGGAGTGGCAGGCAGAGGGAGAATAAGAGGCAGGCTCCCCGCTGAGCAGGGACTCTGACATGTGGCTCGATCCCAGGACCTGGAAAGCATGAACTGACCGAAGGCAGACACTTAACCGACTGAGCCACCCAAGCGGCCCCAGCAATCCCCTGATATTTTAATTTCTGTGTGTTAGTTAAGTTTACAAAATTCCCCCCCCACCCGCCCCATGGCTCCTATCTTTTTCTTGATTTTTTTGTTTCTATTGTATTTTTCCCTTTTCCCTCTCATCTCTGTCCAGAGCCACACTGCCACATACTTGGCATTTTGCCGGTGGTTTCAGGTCTGTGAAAAAAATTCACTGACATGAAATAGTGTTTCATCTCTTGATGAAAACAGCCTTGGTAGTGATACAGATGTTTTATATGAAGACGTGGCTCAGCTCTGCTTTGTATCCACAGGGTGTGATTCCAAATGATTTGTCTTTGCCTTTGAATACCGAGGTACCCCCTTCCTGATGGTCCTTGTCCCAGAACTGCACTGAAGCTGAATTAGACACAGGACAGAGGAGAAATACCTCGGTCATGGTCATGACAGCTGAAAGAGACCAACTCACAAACTCCCTTTCCTCCTGAGTAGGGAGAATGTCCTCTTTACCCGAAGGGTGGTTTACACAGGGATGCTGTATCTTGAGTCTTTGCCGAGCCAAGCATGGTTTGCATATTTTATTTGCAGCCATGGGAAAAACCCCAGTCCCTCCTGCATTTTATCAGCTTCTCAGTGGCAAATTTGTGGGATGTTTCTATTCTGCTCTCATCTTTCTTTAGAGCTTATGTAACAGCTGCCAAGCGTGGTTCAAACTCTGTCAATGTGGTGACCGTATTTTCCAATTGTAAGTCAGGACACATTGGCTGACGAATTCCAGTGTGCTTAAGCAAACAATGGGATGGGATATTTGAAGTCCAATGGTATAGACACCATTCTTCGAGAAGCAGGCATGTTCAAATTTCGTCAATATGGGAACGTTTGTTCAAACTCCTGTTTGTGACAGAGAATGGTAGGCTTCACCTTCTGAGGGTTTTTGGTTTTTTTTTGGCTCCTTTTGAGATTCTGTTGTTCTCTGCTGCTGAGATTTCAGGTCAGATGAGACCAGTTTTAACCCTAATAGAGTCCTGGTGAGTTCTGGTTGTTCATTGTTTCCGGTCCTGTAGCCACTTTGCTACAGAAACTGCGTTGTGAGGGTAGTGTGTTTGTGTGAAGATAATGCAAGGAAGGGGCGCCTGGGTGGCTCTGAGGGTTGGGTCCTCTACCTTTGGCTGCGGTCATGGTCCCAGGGTCCTGGGACCGAGCCCCACATCGGGCTCTCTGCTCAGCGGGGAGCCTGCTTCCCCCTCTCTCTCTGCCTGCCTCTCTGCCTACTTGTGATCTCTGCCTGTCAAATAAATAAATAAATAATTAAGAAAAAGAGATAATGCAAGGAAGGCGCCATATTGAATTGCTGCTCATAAAATCATAAAGGTCCTGACATGTGGCTTGTGTCATTACTGTCTTTACGTAGTGCTCATATTTCATATGTGAAATTTTGGGAGGCATATTCCCTTTAAGAGTCTTACAGAATCCTGGACTGAGGGGGAATAAAGTGGCCAGCATTCAGGAGGGTGTAGAAGAAGGAGCTTTCTTATCTGCAAATGACAGGGAAAAATGCTTCCTTAGAGAGAAGCCGTTATTAATACTACGAAAAGGGCTATTTCAGCCTCAGAGTCAAGGTCACTCAGACCACTAGGAGAGCTCTGAGTGCATAAGAGGTTTGTTTGTGTATTTATTATTTTAATTGAAATTTTAGTTTGTTAATATACAGTGCAGTATTGGTTTCTGGAGTGGAATTTGGTGATTCATCACTAATGTACAATCCCCAGTGCTCATCATAACAAGTGCCTCCCTTAATCCTCATCACCCGTCTAGCCCATCCCCCATTGACCTCCGGCCATCAACCCTCAGTTTGTTCTCTATAGTTAAGAGTCTCTTAGAGGGGGCGCCTGGCTGCCTTAGTCTGTTAAAGTGTCCATCTCCTGATTTTGGCCCAGGTCAGGATCTCAGGGTTGTGAGATCAAGATTTGTGCTGGGCTCCATGCTGGAAGGGGAGGCTGCTTAAGATTCCCTCTCTGCCTTTCCCTTTGCCCCTCGCCCACCTCAAAAAAAAAAAAAAAAAAAAGAGTCCTTGACGACTACTGACATCTTCTTTTATTTTTTTTAAATATTTTATTTATTTATTGACAAAGATCACAAGTAGGCAGAGAGGCAGGCAGAGAGAGAGGAGGAAGCAGGCTCCCCGCTGAGCAGAGAGCCCGATGCGGGGCTCGATCCCAGGACCCTGGGATCATGACCTGAGCTGAAGGCAGAGGCTTAACCCACTGGGCCACCCAGGAGCCCCTGATAAGACAAAAAAAAAAGTCTCTTATGGTTTGTTTCCCTCTTCCTTTTTTCTTTCCAGCCTTCCCATATGTTCATCTATTTTCTTTCTTAAATTCCTGCACAAGAGGATTAAATGCATAGTTTAGACCCTCTATAAATGTTGTAAAGGTGTTCTTAGAACACGGGAGTATTTGAAAATTTTAATATAGTGTGAACTCTGAATGTAAAACAGTTTCTTTATCCTGCTTGACAAAGCGAAGACCCTTAGGAGCATTTCTTTCTCTTGAAACCAAGAACCAAACGTCCCTGGCTCCTTGGTCCACCCTGGTCAGGGTGGCAGCTGAGATGACAATGGGGCTCCATTTTGCTCCCCTTTCCCAGCTCTGGGAATCTGAAGGTGCTATTACTCCCCTGAGTTTGTAGTTGTCACTGTATTTACTCTGGATGGAAATTTTCTGTTTTCCTGAGCAAAGCGGAAGACACAGGAAGGAGTGGAAATGTATTTACATTTCTGGTTTAACCGGTGATCCTCATTAACCAGTCAGTACCCATCTCCTACAAGTTGCCTCAGAAATCAGTTTGAGATGGTAACTTCCATTGCTGAGTTTGCTTGTTTGTTTGTTTTTAATTTATTTTAGAGAGAGAGCGTGAAGTGGGGAAGGGTCGTAGGGAGGAGGAGCGGATCTTCAAGCAGACTCTGAGCTGAGCGCAGAGCCTGATGCAGGGCTTGATCCTCCCACCCCGAGATCATGACCTGAGCCAAAACCGTCTGATGCTCAAGCCACTCAGCCACCCAGGCGCCCCTTTCACTGCTAAATTCTAGATAGAAGTAGCTCTTATAGACTCTTAACTTTAACTCTTAAAATTAGTTCATTAGGGGTGCCTGAGTGGCTCAGTAGATTGAGGCCTCTGCCTTCGGCTCGGGTCATGATCCCGGGGTCCTGGGATCGAGCCCCGCATTGGGCTCTCTGCTCAGCAGGGAGCCTGCTTCCCTTCCTCTCTCTCTCTCTGGCTGCTTCTCTGCCTACTTGTGATCTCTGTCAAATAAATAAATAAAAATCTTTAAAAAAAATTAGTTCATTAGTGGGGTTCTTGGCCGGCTCAGCTGGTAGAGCATGTGACTCTTGATCCTCCGCCGTTGTAAGCTTGAGCCCCATGTTGGGGGATGGAGTTTACTTAGAAAAAAAGCTAGACTGGGACCCCTGGGTGGCTCAGTTGGTTAAGCATCTACCTGTGATCTCGGGGTCTGGTGATCAAACCCCACATGGGCTTCCCTGCTTTGTGGCGAGCCTGCTTCTTCCTCTCCCTCTGCTGCTCCCCCTGCTTATGCTCTGTCTCTCTCACTCAATCTATGTCTCAAATAAATAAATAAAATCTTTAAAAAGAAAAGTGAAAAAGCTAGTCCATTGGGACAAAGGAGTGTCTCCTATTGTCCCAAAAGAGGTGAGATGATTCTATTAAGAAATCCCGTAGCCCCTCCGAGCACCCTCCAGTCTATGACTTAGCAAGCTATGAGTATGCGGCATTTTTAAAAAAGATTTTATTTATTTATTTGATACAGAGAGACAGAGAGAGAGGGAACACAAGCAGGGAAAGCGGAAGAGGGAGAAGCAGGCTCCCTGCTGAGTGGGGAACCGGATGTGGGGCTCGATTCCAGAACGCTGGCATCATGACCTGAGCCAAAGGCAGACACTTAACGACTAAGCCACCCAGCTGCCCCATTTGTATCAGGAAACTTTTGTCTTATTTGCTCAACCACAAGGTGTTCCTGGTGAAAGCCAACACAAGCTTGCTGAGCCTTGTTTGTGGGATGTAGTTTCATAGTATTCGAGATCTCTAAATCCTTCATCACCTCTGGAAGAACGTGGCTTGCAGCCCAAATTGGGAAGTACATGAAGTGAAATTCATTGTCCTTTGACGTCCCTGTCCTTTTGTTCTTTTTTGCTCAGTCATCTTTTTCTTCATTTAAAACATATTTATTGAGCTTTTACTATTCACAAGGCATTTTCATTGTACTAGGCATTGAGAATACCAGTGGCAAACAACACAACATCTTAATTTTCACAAAGCAGCCACATAGAACATCAGTTAAGAACATGTAACTTGGTGATCGACTGCCTGCATTCAAATTCTGACGCTGCTACTTAAACTGCTGTTTGATGGCAGGTAGGTCATTTAACCTCTCTGGGACCCAGTTTCTGCATCTGTAAAATGGGAAGATAGATACTTCTAGATCATGATAAGTAAAGGGAGGGAACAGGCTGATGAATCCAGTATCCTGATACTGTTTAGATTTTGTCATAACATTTTCCTTTAGAAAAGTTTTTTTCTGTTCAGTTGATTTTGTTTATTTAAGGTTTTATTTCTATTCCAGTTAGTTAGCATACAGTATAATTTTAGTTTCAGGTATACAATGAAGTGACTCAACAGTTCCATACAACAGCCGGTGCTCATCAGGACAAATACTTTCCTTAATCCCCATCACCTGTTTCTGCCGCCCCACCCTGTTGACCATGAGTTTGTTCTCTGTAGTTTTTTGGTTTGTCTGTCTGTCTCTCTCTTCCCCCTCCTATGATCATTTGTTTTCTTTCTTAAATTCCATATATGAGTGAAATCATACAGTATTTGTGCTTGTTTCTCTTAGCATAATATACTCTAGCTCCATCTACGTCATTGCAAATGGCAAGATTTTGTTCATTTTTTATTGTGAGGAATATTCCATTGTATATATATGCCACATCTTCTTTATCCATTCATAAGGCGATGGACACCTGAGCTGTTTCCAAGGTTTGGCTATTGTAGATAATTCTGCTATAGATATTGGGAGGCATGTATCCCTTTGAATTAGTATGTTTGTATCCTTTGGGTAAATACCTAGTAGTGTAATTGCTGTGTCATAGGGTAGCTCCATTTTTAATATTTTGAGGAACTTCCATACTGTTTTCCAGAGTGGTTGCCACAGTTTGCATTTCCATCAACAGTGCAGGAGGCTTCCCTTTCTCCACATCCTTGCCAACATCTGTTGTTTCTTGTGTTGTTGATTTTAGCCATTCTGACAGGTGTGAGGTGATAAACTTTGTAAAAAAAAATTCTGTTTTCTCTTCAGTTGACTTTATATATCTTTAATTTATTTTTAAAAATATTTTATTTATTTGCCAGAGAGAGAGAGAGAGAGTACACACAAGCAGGCAGAGAGGCAGGTAGAGGCAGCAAGAGAAGCAGGATCCCCGCCGAGCACGGAGCCTGATGCAGGCCTTGATCCCAGGACCCCGGGGTCATGACCTGAGCCAAAGGCAGTGGCTTAACCAACTGAGCCACCCAGGCGTCTCTTTTTTTAATTTTTTTTAGTAGGCTCCACACCCAGTGTGGGGCTTGAACTCATGACCCTGAGATCAAGAGTCTTGTGTTCTACCAACTGAACCAGCCAGGGGCCCCTTGTCATAACATTTTCCTGGAAAAAAACTTTACAGCATCATTCGTACTGTGCCACTGAACAATCTTTGAACACATTTACCTTTCTACAAAAAGCAAAGTTCACATTAGCTATAAATCAGTTGTTAAATTTTATTGCCCTTTGGAATCATCTCAGAGGCCCCATCACCAGAATCCAGGTTGGTTGCTAGAGTTCACCTCTTTTTCCCCAGGCAGTAGGATGGAGGAAGAAAGGGGAATGGCAGGGTCCTCTGTCTTTCCAGGAGACTTCCTAACAATTTCATGTGATGTGCTTGCTTACATCTTACTCTTGATTTTTAGGGGCCTGACTTCTCCTAGCTTCAACCCTGGGCAATGGGGTGTTTTGTGTTGACCCCGCTCTGCTAACCGCTGAGTTTCTATTGACTCAAGAAAAAGGGGAGAATGGACATTGGGAAGCAACTGGCCATCTTTGCCACAGTGCCAAGCTAGTTCTTTGGGCAAATTGTTATCCCAATTTGTGGCTTTCCCTTTTCTCACTTTGGGACTATCTCTAAGACTCTGCTTCTTTTCATTATTTGTAACTAGGTGGGGTTTTTGGTTCCATTGAAATGAACATCTTACATCGAGAGCTTACTCTGTGCTGAGCAAGGCACAGTTACATGTGCTGTTGCCTCTGTTATCATCCGCATTTTAGGGATGAGGATGTTGAGGAATGGAGAGGTAGACGACGTCCTCTATAGTGGCAGACTCAGGATTCAAAGGCCATTTGATTTCAGAACTTGCCTATCAACACAGCACTGCTTGATTTGCTAAGAGTTGGGGAAAGGGAATAGGGAAAAGGAGGAAGGGAGGAGAGGCAGGTGTCTTTCATGTGAAATGTGTGTAAATTCCCTATTTGTAACAAATGGAACATGTGTATCACAGAAGACTTGAAATACTTGGTTGGATATATACACATTTTTTATTGAATGTATTGGTTTGCCATTCAAGGACCTTCACAATCTGCCCTCTGCTTTTCCCAGCTACCTTAACTCATCCCATCCAGTGGGACATCATGATTTTATTTATTTGTTTTTTTGAGACACACACACACACACACACACACACAGAGCACGAGCTGAGTACGGAGCCTGATGTGGGGCTCGATCCCATGACCTGAGTTGAAATCAAGAGTTCTATACGACTGAGCCACCCAGGTGCCCCGAAAAGAAGTTTAAGAAATAGGCAAGTCTGGGTTTGTTCACTGCTTCTTCTACTCTTACCTGTGTGGCTTTGGGTGACTTAACCTACCTCTTTGTATCTGAGTTTTATTTTTTTTTAAACAGGAATGATACGGGCGCCTGGATGGTTCAGTCGGTTGCGTGTCTGCCTTTGACTCAGGTCATGATCTCGGGGTCCTAGGCTCGAGCCCTGTTTTGGGCTCCCTGCCCTGTAGGGAGCCTGTTTCTCCCTCTCTGCCTTTGCCCCTTCCCCACCATGCGCTCTCTGTCTCTCTCAAATGAATACAATCTTTGAAAGAGAACCAAAAAACAGGAACAATAATGCCTACCTTAGGAAGTTGCAGAGTGTACATGAGATGGCATAGGCCTTCCTATGAACATTCCTTTCATCGGTCGGCCTGTTTTCCTTCTTCCCTGTTCTCACTCTCACCCCTTCCCCCTGTCCTATGGTGCCCCAGTCAAACTAGTTGAGTTTGTTGGGTCTACCCAGTGTTTATTGCCTGCTTTTACTTTTAAAAAATTTTTAAAAAGATTTTATTTATTTATTTGGCAGAGAGAGAGAGATCACAAGTAGGCAGAGAGGCAGGTAGAGAGAGAGGAGGAAGCAGGCTCCCCGCTGAGCAGAGAGCCCCAGGCAGGGCTTGATCCCAGGACCCTGAGATCATAACCTGAGCCAGAGATTTTATTTAACCCACTGAGCCACCCAGGTGCCCCTATTGCCTGGTTTTAAATGAAGCATGCTCGGATTCATTCAGCTGATATCCCACCCCTTGCTGTCTTCTTCTTCTCCTTCTTCTTTTTCTCCTTCTCCTTCTCCTTCTTCTTCTTCTTCTTCTTCTTCTTCTTCTTTTTAAGATTTTATTTTATTTATTTGACAGACTGAGATCACAAGTAGGCAGAGAAGCAGGGAGAGAGAGAGGAGGAAGCAGGCTCCCCACTAAGCGGAGAGCCTGGGACTCCATCCCAGGACTCTGGGATCATGACCTGAGCTGAAGGCAGAGGCTTTAACCCACTGAACCACCCAGGTGCACCCCCCTGCCTTTCTGTCTTCTTAAACTCATTTCTGATCTCTGTTGGACTCCCAAAGGCAGTTCAGTTTGACAGAACCCCCTCACCCCCCCAGTTTAAATCCTGCTCAGCATTTAAGGGCCATCTCGAATTCCTTCTCTCCTATGGAAGTCTTCCTTGATCTGACTGTAACCTGAAATTTCTTGCTTCCCCCTCTTTATTTTCTCCTAAAGTGCATGAAATGTATTTCCTCCTCTGCTATGTGGTGATGGCGTGTGCGAGGCTTACCGGGGAGCTCACTGAAGTCCAAGGTCCTTGGGGACAGGAATCTTGCCTTACTCATCTTTGGAGCCTCCTAGCAGCTCTCTTGCTCATGTGAGGCAGGAACTTAGAGGATCATTTGACTAGTCCACAAAATTGCCCTCTCTGTAAAGCTGAACTATAGAAGCTCACCGCCCCCCCCCAAAAAATGTACTTTCTAGAAATGCATTTAATTTTTAATTTTTTAAAACTTTCCTTTATTTTTTATAAATATTTTATTTATTTAATTTAGAGAGAGGGTGTACATGCAGCAGGAGGGCCAGAGGGAGAAGCAGACTCTGGGCTGAGCAGGGAGCCTGAAGTGGGACTCGATCCCAGGACCCCCAGATCAGGACCTGAGCTGAAAACAGCTGCTTAACTAATTGAGCCACCAAGACACCCCTAGAAATGCATTTTATGTGTTTATTTATTTTAAATATTTTATTCATTTATTTGTCACAGAGAAAGTGGGAAAGAGAGAGCATGAACAGGGAGCCCAATGTGGGGCTCGATCCCGGGACCCCAGATCATGATCCGAGCCCAAGGCAGCCCCTTCACTGACTGAGCCATCCAGGCGTCCCCAGAAACACAATTTAGAAATGCACAGTAACATGTTTTGGTAAGAATTCAAGAAGTGTCCAACCAGATCACTCTCTGGGGAAGACGGAAAGTAGATTTTCCCCTCAATCCACAACATTGGCATGGGATCTGTAATTCTTTAGTTTTGCTTCCAAATTGGTATTGACGTCAGTTGCCGAGAAGTCTTGGCTTGTGCTAAATTGCATATTGGACAGGATGGGCTTTGAAAAGTAAATGGAGTGCAACCCCATCAGCCGGGAAGCTCTAAAATGAATGTGCATGGTTAGTGCAATCAGTGACTAATTAAGGTGAGGTTTATGGCCATTTAGCTCTTTCACCCTGAAGAAATTTCAAGACCAGTTATACACCACTTGGGACTGAGGAGTAGGAGGCCAGCGGGTCAGAGAGCCAACGTCACCAAGGGGTCTGGCTCTGTCCTAGGTGGGTTGATAGATGGGCTTGAGGCTTGAAGAGTAATTGTTCTCAGTGGGTCATTTGGTTTCCATTGGTGATCCTGAAAGGCTGGAATGGACTCCATGAAGTCAACAGGAACCTTGGAGGAAACTGGGAAATTATTGCTGGATTTCAAAACCATGTGCTAATAAGAACTGGCTGAGGCTTTTGCAGGGATAAAAGGAATCATTTAGAGCCTCCCACCAGACAAAGGAGGCCAAGCTGAACTGTGGCGCTCCAGCTTCCCTGTCCTTTGTGGCTTTGGTTCTGATGGTGACCTTTACCATCAGGGGACCAGGGCCTCCACGTTTGCCACTCCCACCTTCAGTCCAGAAAAGACTGAAAAGGTCTGCATTGCACGGTGTGAGATGTGGTCTCCCCCAAAAGTAGGAACACCTACAGATCCATCAGTAAGGAATGAGATAATTTACTTAGGTTGCAACCAGAAGCTAAGTGGCTCTTTCCAAAGGAGATAGAGCTACGCCTAGGTTCAGCAACTTCAGAGGTACATCATGAATACAATAAACATTTGTGTAAAAAAAAAAAAACTATACGTAGGGATGCTCAGGTGGCACAGTCAGTTAAGCGTCTGCCTTCGGCTCAGGTCATGATCTCAGGGTCCTGGGATCGAGTCCCGAGTTGGGCTCCCTGCTCAGCGGGGAGACTGCTTCTCCCTCTCCCTCTGCCCCTCCCCCTGCTCATGTTCTCTCTCTGAAACAAATAAAAAAGCCCCGGGGGATGTTCAGCAAAAGCCATCATTTCTTTATCTGGTGGCAGGCGTAGGTGGGGTGTGCCGCCCAAGTTGCCTTTTTATTTTATGTTATTCCTTGTTTTGTTTTTATAACAGGTGGGCAGTAGAGGACTAAAGTAGATCTTCTTTCCTTTAAAAGGAACCCAAAGCACTTTTCAACGTCCTCTGGTCACACTGAGCTGTGAGTTGACTTGACAAGAGTTCTGAATATTGATTGCCCTTGGGAGTGGGGCGAGGGGGTGTGGTGTGGTATTTCTTCAGGTATCAGAGCCTTAACCTGATGAGGTAGGACATTAATGATGGGATTCCTGCTAGTTCCTGTAAAGCAAAACTAGAGGTTCCATTTCCTGAGGGCTCCGCCCCCCTTAGGGGTTCTTATGGGGCCAGTGATTTTCACACCAGCAGCCTCCAAGTCTGTGAGAAGCAGCAGAGGCCCAGCAGGTGTGTCTGCAAGGGGTGGGGTGGAGAGTAGGAGCAGAGAGAGAGGGAGAAACAGAGCTCGATCCCAAGACCCTGGGATCATGACCTGAACCGAAGGCAGACCATTCACCTGCTGAGCCACCCAGGTGCCCCCATCCAACTTCTGTCTGTTTTTCTAGTACCAGGGTTTCAACTAGAAATTCATTTGAGGGGGAAAAAGATTCTGCTGCTTAGTGGAAGTTTATAAACCATGGTGCTGTACCACACTTAAGGATAACATAGGTACAAGAAAATACCCTCCTTTTGTGGATGAGGCATCGAGCGTCTGACAGTTGAGTGACATTGCTTCAGGACAAAGCATGGAGTCCATTGTAGGGGCAAAACTTCAAGTCCTTAGTTTGGCCAATTTCCCCCCATGTTGGTGTCTCACAGGAGCTCTCTTTGGTGGCTCAGGAATACAACTGAATTAAGAAACATTGAAAGCGGGGTGGCTCAGTGGGTAAAGCCTCTGCCTTCGTCTCAGGTCATGATCCCAGGGTCCTGGGATCGAGCCCCACATGGGGCTCTCTGCTCAGTGGGGAGCCTGCTTCCTCCTCTCTCTCTGCCTGCCTCTCTGCCTGCTGGTGATCTCTGTCAAATAAATAAACAAAATCTTTAAAAAAAACATTGAAAGGTCTGGGGTAGTTTTGAAAGGCATGATCTTACTACCTCATTGCCTGGATTGAACATTTCTTCCTGAGCCTGGACTGGAGGTGGGCAGGGCCTCGGAGGCCAGCAGAAAACACTGGCTGTGGTGTGCGTCTGTTTGAATTACCAGGGAAAAGTCAGCAGGATGTTCTCATTGTGGGTTGGTAGCCTAGACTGGGAGGTGGTCCCCTTCCCTGTACTCCATAACCCTGGGCCACTTATATCCTGGATGTATTGAAATATACAGTGTATCCCATGATTGTACTTTGTTATTTTTTTAAAAGATTTTATTTACTGATTTGAGAGAGAAAGTGAGAAAGACACAAGTCGGGGAAGGGGCAGAGGGAGAACAGACTCCCTGCTGAGCGTGGAACCTGATGTGGGGTCCCAGGACCCTGAGATTGTGACCTGAGCCAAAGGCAGATGCTTAACTGATGTGAGCCACCCAGGAGCCCCATTATTTTATTTTATTTTTTTAAAAGTAAGCTAGTGCTCATTTAGGCAGCACATGTATTATTTTTTTTAAGCAAGCTCTATGTCCAACTTGGGGCTCAAACTCATGACCCTACAATCAAGAGTCACATGCTCTACCAACTGAGGCAGCCAGGTGATCCCCTCCTGGTTGTACTCCAGAAGGATTGATGCCTTAACTCCGAAATGTCTCAACCAGCACCCAAAATATATGTCTTGGAACATTGCTAAGGCATAAAGGCAGAGACCAGAATAGTTTTTGGTTATACGGGAAGAGTTAGGAGTGGTATATATCATGTACCATGGCTCCTTTAATAGCAGAAGGCCAAGAGCAGCTTACTGTTTATAGGAGGAAAAGATGCTGAATTCATGGCCTCACCCATAACCCATGTGTCTGTGCCTTCATACCTGACTGAACTTACATGATTTCCAATCTCTGTTCCCTTCCTACATTGTGGCCTTTGGAACATCCTAGAAGGTGTCTTGGTACGTTTGTAAGAATTCTTTTATGAGGGGCACCCGAGTGGCACAGTTGCTTAAGCATCTGCCATGGGCTCAGGTCATGATCCTAGGGTCCTGGGATTGAGCCCCGCATCGGGCTCACTACTCAGCAGGGAGCCTATTTCTCCCTCTTCCACTCCCCCTGCTTGTGTTCCTTCTCTCTCTGTCAAATAAATAAAATCTTCAAAAAATAAAAATAAGGGGGCGCCTGGGTGGCTCAGTCGTTAAGTGTCTGCCTTCGGCTCAGGTCATGATTCCAGGGTCCTGGGATCAAGCCCCACATTGGGCTCCCTGCTCAGCAGAAAGCCTGCTTCTCCCTCTGCCTGCTGGTCCCCCTACTTGTGTGTGTGCTCTCTCTCTCTCTTTCTCACTATCAAACAAATAAATAAAATATTAAAAAAAATAAAAATAAGAAAGAACACACTTAAAAAAAAAAAGAAAAAGAATTCTATTATGAGTCTTTTCTTCTGCCCTTCATTTTGACCCCTAGTCCAGGGTCTGTTCTGTTTTCTGCTTGGAGCTGGTCTGCTAAGGTTCCTCTGTGTCCATTTATGTCTTTTCTCAGGGCCAGGCCATGTTTACTGGTGAGTCATCACATTGCTTTTCATTTGGAAGCAATTTTAATAGCCCCCAGTAGAGATATTTATTTATATTTATAATTATTTAGTTTTCATTTTATTTCTAGTAGAAACTCTCAAAAATCAATAGTTGAAAACAGAGGTAATGTTTATCCTGCTGTTAGTATGGGCTTCTCTTACTTCCTCTTCCCAGCGGCCACTCGTGCTGGGGGAAGGCTGAGTGAGCGACGCTTTCCCTTTGGTGTGGATCAGCCAGAGATCAGCATGGCTCAGGTGAGCTTGTAGCACCGTGAGGGATGGATTACCTCCAGCCTGAGTTACTTTTAAGATAAGGAGACCAGAGGCGCCTGCCGGGCTCAGTGGGTTAAGCCGCTGCCTTCAGCTCAGGTCATGATCTCAGGCTCCTGGGATTGAGCCCCCTGTTGGGTTGTCTGTTCAGCAGGGAGTCTGCTTATCCATCTCCCTCTTTGTCTCTCTTCCTTTCTTTCAAATAAATAAAATCTTTAAAAAAAAAAAAGATAAGGAGACCATCTCTGGAAAGCTGGTTAGCGCATCATGAGCAGTTCAGACTCTGGCCCTTGGAATAGAGCCCAACGTGGGGCTCGATCCCATGAACCTGAGATCATGCCCTGAGCTGACATCAAGAGGCAGACGCTTAACCCGACTGAGCCCCCCCCAGGCACCCCACTGTACTGTAGGCCAGATTCATCTTCCAAAATCCATGTTTCATCATAGCTACCCCCTTTGCTTTGAAGTCTTCAATAGCTCCATGTACCTATAGCATCCAGTAGTACCTACTGAATCAAGTCCAGACTCCTTGACCTGGTATTTAAAAGTCTTTGTGATCTCCTATCCAGATTTCCATCCTCTTTCTCCTGATATTCTTTTTTTTTAAAGATTTTATTTTTAAGTAATATCCACCCTGAACATGGGGCTTGAACTCACCACCCCAAGATCCAAGAGTAGCATACTTCACTGACTGAGCCAACTAGGCGCCCTCTCCTAATATTCTTTCATACTCCATCCATCCTGTTACATTTCGCTTCTGCAAATGCCTTATCATTTCTTAGAGCCTTTTGGATTTTGTCATTTCCCCAGCTTTACTTTTTGTTTTCAAGCATCAAAATTCAACCTTAGGACCCAATTTAAATGCTGTTTTCCCCCGATAAGCTTTCTGATCTTTCTCTTGGGGGCATCTATTTGGCAAGGATCTGGTGAAGGGAATTCGCCTTCCCTGGTGGTGGGGGAGTGAGTTGACTACTCAGATCCCTTTCAGTCCTATTCCTTTTTCTAAGCTATGTTTAGTTTTTAAAATTCTTTTAAAAAAGATTTTTAATTTATTTACCTGAGAGAGACCAAGAGAGAGCACAGGCAGAGGGAGAGGGAGAAGCAGGCTCCCCGCTGAGCCGGGAGTCAGACTTGGGGCTTGATCTCAAGATGCCAGGGTCATGACCCGAGCCAAAGGCAGATACCCCAACCGACTGAGCCACTGAGTCAGGTGCCCCTCTAAGCTGTGCTTCTTGAAAAAAACATGAAATGTGAAGACTCTTAATGTTGATAAACCAAGTAATGCCTTCCGCTTCGGGTTCTTTCCAGCATCTCTTCTCTCCTCCTAACTTGACTTCCCACGCTCTCTGTTCCACTGGCAGAGAACCTTACTGTTTCCACCAAAGAGACAGTTAAGCTGGGGACTTCACTGGAGCAGGCAGGATGCATTTCAACATTGCTCTAGAAGAAAAATGGCGTCCGTCTGTTGGCCCAGCATGCTTTCACAAAACAATTTTTTTAAAAGATTTTATTTATTTATTTGACAGACAGAGATCACAAGTAGGCAGAGAGAGAGAGAGAGAGAGAGGGAAACAGGCTCCCCGCTGAGCAGAGAGCCCAATGCAAGACTCGATCCCAGGACCCTGAGACTATGACCTGAGCTGAAGGCAGCGGCTTAATCCACTGAGCCACCCAGGCGCCCACAAAACAATTTTTAATCCCTATAATTGTTCTTTCCTCTACATTCCTCAAGCATTTTGTGCCATTCTTCAACTACTGTCTTGCCCCCGTACCTCCTCATTGGACACATCTTCCTCTCTAGACTTAAAGCTTTTTGAGGGCAGAGACCTTTTCTTATTTGTCATTTTGTCCCCCATAGTGCTTATGGGTGCTCAATGTCTGGTAACTTGAATTGACAGTGGATAAAGAAGGAGCTCTTGAGGGTTTTTTTTTTCCCTCTCTATTATCAGGCAGGAGGTACAAAATAAAGGCTTGCTTGATCCCTACCCATGTCTGTGACAGCGGCCATTGTGAAGATTCCCTTTGGTGGCGGGGCAGTAACCAGTCTCCTACTGAGCCGGAAAGACTTTGATTTCTGGCAGAGCAGCTCTTGGTTTTGTGTGGCAATTTCGCTGAGTCCCTTGGAGAGAGAGCAATTTCAGAAAGCATGATTTGTTTGATTTCCATTCTAAACAGGGAAAGCAAATAGCAATAAAGCATAGCATAGCCATGACCCTTCACTAGACGTCCTATAGCCACATGACATACGACTTTAACAGAATCCCATGAGCATGGATGGAGGCCAACCCCAGCAGCAAGCTCAGAGATCTGAGAGAACTGTCACCCCGACAGGCCAGAGGCAGGGAGGGGACATCAGAATGAGCAAAGAGGACTTCATGGAGCCTGCCTTCATAGATGCGTTTTGTAGGGCAGTCTGGGAGTAGCTGGAAGAGGAGTTAGGCCAAGCATGGAGAACCATGGAAGCCAAGTTCATTAGCTAACATTGGTGTTTCTAGTTGACCTATGGCTGTGATCACAGGTACCAAGTCTTCTCTCATGTTTGTCCCTCTTTCTTTCTCTGGATTCTGGAGGGTAAGAGATATGCTCAAGAGAGTGAGGACACTTTTCCTTCAGATCTATGAACTCTTTATAGGTATTTGTATGAGGATTAGAGGCTCAACAAGCACCAGTTTGAAATACTGAATTTTTATTTTTACTATTTATTTATATTTATTTTAATTTTTTAAAAAGATTTTATATATTCCTTTGACAGAGAGAGAGAGACAGAGAGAGAACACAAGCAGGGGGAGTGGGAGAGGGAGAACCGGCTTCCCACCGAGCAGGGAGCCTGATGTGGGGCTCGATCCCAGGACCCTGGGATCATGACCTGAACTGAAGGTGGGTGCTAAACCGACTGAGACACCCAGGCACCTGCCCCCCAAATACTAAATGTTTAAATGAAGCTGAAGCCCACCCATGGAGGTAGTAGTAAAGAACCGTGAGCTTGTAGAAATACTGACCCACCCATACAACCAACAGAGGGACAAAATATTGTGGATCAGACTGGGCATAGAGAGAAAAGGTTTAGTTTTAGTATAATCGATGATAGGAATTGAAGGAAAGAATAGGCCAAGGGGAAGAGAAGAGCCAGCATGGAAGCCTAGGCTAGCTGGGGCCAGAGGAACTCAGGTCCTAGGGGTGCATGTCCATTCTGGGCCTAAGGAAGGCCATTTCCTCAGTTGGGCGGTAGTAGGCCTGCCTATGGCCTGGGTACCGTATCCTGAGGACTGGAATCTGCTCTGAAGTCTGAGTCCAGGCACATCCTCCAATCTTCTGATGATGCATCTGAACCCATCCTACCTTAATAGCAAGAAAAGGTTTGGGCGGTACACACCCCTCCCCACTCTGGTCTCTGTAAGGGATACTCCCAACATGAATGAACACAACATCTTCTGGTTACCATCGCTGTCTCTTGGGATGTGGGTAGTATGGGAGTCTGTGTTCCTGGGTCTGACCCACTTGGAAGTACACACGAGATTGAGTTTCCGGATATGGCAGCAGAAGGAAGAAGCTCTGAACCATGGTGTGCTCGCCAGAGGTCTCGGAAAAGACTTTGGGTGGGTTGGCTTGTCACCTCTCCCCTTGGACACTCCTCCACCTCATGGCCACCCTTCTCCGGTTACAGCAAGGGAATGGATGAGCTTCACGCTGCCTTCTGGCGGACTGGGTCTTCAGATTCCAGCATGTGCCTCCTCCACACTCTTCGCCCCCACCCTTTGCCATTGGGCATTAATGCTGTTGGCCGTGTTCATCTTGTTTGTCCCTGTCCTCTTGCATTTTGCGAGTGCCTCAGCTGTGTTTATGTCTCTTCCTTTCTTCAGTTCAGAGCAATCTGTTCCTTTTGACAAGCCAGCAACTTCCACAGTATGCTAGGAAACAGGGTCTGGGTACCCGCAGACTTGGGTCCCGCCCTCTCCCCTTTGCAATTAAGTCGGGGGTGGGGGGGTGGTGTTGGGAGAAATCCATTCACTTAAATCCAGTGTTTTTTGTTCTGCTAAACTGTCAGTGTCTTTTTATCCCTCTAATCTATTGTTAGGATAAGAGAGACAACTACTTTACATTCCCGTTCTGTGCCGTTTCCTCCCCCAATGATTTCTTTTCTTTAATTATGCCATTTAAAAATGTTTGCTGCGTTATCTAGTGTATATTATTTGTTGAAAATTCTACCTGAATGGACCCATTTGGAATATTTTTTGTGGAAGTCCGTGGGGGAAACAAAGGTTTTCTGTTTAGAAAGTTGGTGTTATGTGTTGAATTGTATCCTCCCCAAATTCCTATTTTGAAGCCCTAATTCTCAGTACCTTAGAATATGACCTTATTTGGAAATAGGGTCACTGCAAATGCAATTAGTGAAAGGGGTCCTCCTGGAGTAGGGTGGGCCCCAATTCAATGAGTGGTGTCCTTATGAGAAGGGGGAATTTGGAGGTCTGCCTGGCTGGTTCAGTCTGTACAACGTGCAATTCTTGATCTTGGGGTTGTGAGTTCGAGTTCCACATTGGGTGGGTGTAGAGATGACCTAAAAATAAAATCTTAAAAAAAAAAAAAGTGGTGGTGGGGATGTGGAGACAGACATACAGGAAGGAGCACCATGTGAAGGTAAAGGCAGAAATCAGGGTGCTGTTTCTACAAACTAGAGAAAGCCAAAGCTACCAGGAGCTAAGAGAGAGGCATGGGACCGGTTTTTCCTCTCAGAGGCCTGAGAAGGAACCAATCCTGGGGCGCCTGCTTATCGGTTAAGCATCTGCCTTGGGCTGAGGTCATGGTCTCCAGAGTCCTGGGAATCCCACATCCTGCTCCCTGCTCAGCGGGGAGTCTGCTTCTCCCTTTACTCCTCCCCCCCCAGCTCCTGCTTGCTCATTCGCTCTCTCAAATAAATAAAAATCTTTAACAAAAAAAGAACAAAAAAAGCAACCAATCTTGCTGACCCCTTGATCTCAGACTTCTAGCCTCCAGAACCAAGAGCATTAAGTTTCTGCTGGGCTAGCTACTCAGTTTGTGGTACAGCGGCCTTAGCAAACTAAAATCCTGGCTCCACGGAGTAATTCCAGGTAAGCCTGTGTTCTGGAGAGCGAGGAACACGTGGACTGTGAACTCACACCGTGTTACACATTTTGGAAGGCTCTCGCGAGACTGAAGGTTACCGGAGAACAGAAACTGTGTGTCTCGAGAGCTAGTCCCGGGTGAGCAGAGCTTAGAGCTCCCCATGAAGGACCGATGAAGCTGGATATATGTTCTTTGGCACGATTGTGAAGTCAAGTCGCACATGGACACTTCTCCCCGTCTTCACAAGGAGGCGGGGTGTGTGTTCGCGCGCGCGCGTGTTTATTGTGTAGCTGTGGTTCTAGAGATGGGAAGTTGTTTGGCCTTCCAAAGTGAAGCTTGAAGTTGAACTTGCCCGCTCTCGCCTGTATCAAGTGAGTCATTGGGAGAAAGGCCTCCTTCCAGATGAATTCAATTTGTCAGCGTTTGGGCCTGACCCTGCAGGTGCTTCCGGATAAAGCCAATTACTAATGCAGCTCACCGGTGAGGCGCTGGCAAGACCTTCCCAAGGGCCGCCGGTTCCGCGGAGGACTCTCTCTAGCCGGTACTGGAAGGCAAACTCCTGTTTCCGCCTTCCTCCCCTGCCTCGGTGTCCCCGCGCGCCTGCGTGGAGGTGGCGTCGCGATCCTACGCTTCAGACACTCCCGCCACTGTGGTCTAGCCGGGAGTATCCATGCACGCATGCAGTTTCGAGAAAGGAAACAAGCGCCGGGACCTTCCTCACGCCTGGTCTTTCCGCAGGCCGGCCAGGGAGGACCAGCCCTGTGTGCCTGGCTTGCCTGGCGTGCAGCCAGAAAGTCAGAGCCGCTGCAGTTGGAAAGACTTTCTAGGGACTGGAAACTGTATCTGGCTGGTGTGCTTTTTAAGCGGCTTATTTTTCCAAAGCTCATTCGAGGCTTATTGTGCAAGAGTCAGCAGGTGTGTATTTTAAATAGGATAACCTATTTAAATTTTGTGATTTCGTGAACCAGAATTTGGTTATTAGATGGTTTAAACCCGGGTGTTTTTTTTTTGGGGGGTGGGGGGGGAGAGGAATTTATATATGTGGAAAGCCTTACAAAGGTATGAAAATGAAGTAACGCATACTCAACGAATTTGACAAATCCTCTTTATTGAAGGGAACATAAAGGATTATCTGCAATTGTCGCCGGCCAGAAATGAACCCACAACAGGTGTTTACATTACAGGCACTGTTCTTGGTATTTGAACTCTATCAGGGTCCAGAATAAAAACCAGTGCCTCTGGCCTCGTGGAGCTACATTCTAGAAGTGGGGCTGTATATCCTCCAACTTTCAAAGGCCCTTCCTGGGATGTTTTTAAAAGGCAAGGTCTTTGCAGGTGTCAGCATTTTAGGGACTAGGCCTTTGAAGTAAAATCCACTGTTAAAGTAGGATTGATGTCACCTGAGAGATGTTGGAAAAGCCATCTGGATGTTGGCTTGGGTGTGACACCTGGCTGGGGAATACAGAATTGAATTTTAGTCCTTGGGTGACTTTATCTCATTCCCCAAGCGCACCTTTGTTGGGCCCTAGTAATGAAACAAATCCCTGGTTGTCTAGCTCTGCTTCTCAGAGGGTTCCATTGCCTCAGTCGTTTGAACGGTTGGAGGCTCTGCTTGGATCCCTCTAGCCTGTGAAGCAGTCCACCCTTCCGCCGTGTCTCAAAGTACGGTTCTCTATATTGTGCACTTTCCTCTATGTGGTTGTCATTTCTGGACCTTTTAAGTCTCAGTTATCTGCCGCGCCACTGCCTGACAGCTGGCAGGTTCTTAAATGATCGTGGAGTGAGTGAATGAGCCAATGGAAGCCTCCATGATTGTCTGGTCTATTAGGAAAGGGAGTGGTAGTTGTGACTGCAGCTTTCGTGAAATCAAGTGTCCTTTAAAAGAAGAAAAGGGGTAGACCCCACGGGGCAGTGGGCCTGGCCCTGGGTTTTGAGGTTCAACTCCTCCCATGGGGGAGTTGTGACAAAGATAGCAGAGTAGCCAGAGTTGACTGAAATAAGTTCCTGGGGCTGAGAGATCCATACCCAGTTCTCTTGCTCCGTGTTGCTCCAGCTTCTGCGTGCATGAGAAGCACCTGGGCCGCTTGTTAAAAAGAGATTGGATCAAACCTCGGTTTTGATTTATTGCACCTGGAGTGGGGTGGGGTTGGGGGTTGGCAAGAATTGGAATTTTTGAGAAACTACCAGGTAACGCTAATCACTCTGCTGGCTCAGGAGCCTTGCTGGTGTAACCGACCAATAGTTAAGTCCCAGTTCTACCCCTTCCTGTGTGGTTCTGGACCTGTTTCTTCACTTTTCTGATCTGTACATTGGAATAATATTAGTACCTATCTCCTAGGATGGATGTACAGGCAAGATAATGTGTAGAAAGAACTTAGCACAGCACTTGAAACGGAAGAAACGTTGAGTAAATGTTAAGTAGGTTTGTCACTGCTTTGCATCTCAGTAGCTTGATATAAAATAGACCCCTACGGAAAAGTTTGAATGGGGAAGCAGGTGGTAGTTGGGGGCCTAGAAAAGGTGGCAGAACATTGACTTTAAAAAAAAATTGAAAATCTTTAGTCTTTGGGGCACCTGGGGGGATCGGTTGAGGGTCTTGATCTTGGCTCAGGTCTTGATCTCTCATGGTTGTGAGTTCCAGCTCCGTGCTGGGTGTGGAGGCTAATAAAAAACAGAAGAAAAAACCCAAACCAAAAAAAAAAAAACTTTGACCTTGAATATTCAACTTTGGGTTTAGGCAGATGCCTGGGTACTGCTGCAGGTGTGATGTTGATGTTCGAACAGCGCAAATCATTTGCCAGTATTTTTCTGACCCCAGATAGGTCTTGACAGGTGTTTAGTGGATTGGAATCTGCCAGAGAACCAAAGGCCAAGAGTTGGTGGGGTTGTTGCAGTTTGGGCACGAGACCTGCACACCTACTATCCAATGTCCTTAGTTTAACATTCCATGTGATCCCTAGGCCAGTGACCAAGCCAAATCCATTGTTTTAGAATATTCCTGTGTTTCTGTTTAAAATCCACAGTCAGCAGATAGGCTCAAGGGCTTGTTTGAAATGAGAAATTTTTCTTATTTTTTTAAAGGACTTTTTTATTAACTTGAGAAAGCTGAGCAGGGAGCCTGATGTGGGGCTCCATCCCAGGACCCTGGGATCATGACCCGAGCCCAAGGGAGAAGCTTAACCGACTGAGCCACCCAGGCGCCCCCTCTTTTGTGCATGCACATGCTTGGTATTTTCCAAAGTGTAATGCATAGACCTTTTGTATCCACCTGTGGTGCTTGGTGAAAATAAGAGAGCCCTGACTTAGACTTAAATGAAGTTGAACCCCTAGAAGTGAGATCCGAAAAAATATACATTTTCAGAAAAACCTCCCACTCTTCTGGTACACACTAAACCTTGAGAAACACCACCACAAAAGCCTGTCCCTCCTATATGAGGTCAAGGACTGTTCTATAGTTCAGTTGTATTTAATCATTAGAGGGGTTCATAATACCGACTCCAGGATCCCTCTTAGCTCTGTAAAACTCATTCCAGGAGCACCTGGGTGGCTCATTGGGTCAGAGCCTCTGCCTTCGGGTCAGATCATGTCTTGGGGTCCTGGGATCAAGCCCCACATGGGGCTCTCTGCTCCGTGGGGACCCTGCTTCCCCCCTCTCTGCCTGCCTCTCTGCCTGCCTCTCTGCCTACTTGTGATCTCTCTCTCTGTCAAATAGATAAAATCTAATAAATAAATAAAATAAAATCAAAATAATAAAATCTTTAAAAAAAAACAAAACTCAGCCTCATTCCAGCGAGGAGCTGCCTTATGCCATCTACCTGATACTCCTGGATATGATGAAGAACATCTAGGAATGGCGTGCAATTCAATAATAGTTGATGAATAATTATCACTAGAGTTAAGTGGATGATAGAAAATGGGAGAACAATATGATTCCTGATTTCAGGTGACTCCTACTATGGTCACCTGGCTTGGTCAGGAGCCCTCACTGCTCTGTCTTCTTGCAAAATTGAATATGTGCTCCTGGAGTCTCATTCCAGGGTTACAACAAATCCCCCTGTTCCACTCCACTATCTCTCTGTTTCATAGTCCATAGCTGGTCATCACAGACCTACTTTATTCGTGGGAAGAGACAGGAATTGTTAAGATTCAAATAAGTCTGGACCAGTGCCCAACCAATAGAAGAGAAGAATGGCAATGACAAGGCAGTTTCAAGTCCGCACTCAGTGTCTGTACGTAGCTCTGTGCTGCTGGCCGACTCTGCAGGGCTGAGAGCTGCTCCCTACCCTGCCTGTCTGACTTGGCCTGGCTAAAGCCCTCTGATCTCTGTTTGACTTTCACTTGGCACCTTAGTTTACTAAGTCCTGTTTCTGCTCCTGCCCTGGTTACCGACGCTCAACCAGAATCCTTTATTGCATCTGCCACTTTCTCGCCATCTCTGCTTATCCACAAAGGGTAAGTGACTTCAGGAATGTGTAAAGAAAGCACTAGAGTCCTCTTCGTGCCTCTTAGGTCTATAAATATTCACACACACTGTGCTGCCTGGCACTGTGTGATGACCTGCTCTTGCGGTATCAGCGTTGGTCGCCCATGCGCTCTACCATTTAATGCAGCCTTTTGAAGAGCATGTGGAAGAATAAACACTAATATTTGTGTCATGAAGGAAAATCGGGTACCTGGGAGACTCAGCCAGTTAGGCATCTGCCTTCCGCTCAAGTCATGATCCTGGAGTCCTGGGATCAAGCCCTGTGTCACTGTGCTCCCCACTCAGCAGGGAGCATGCTTCTCCCTCTCCCACTGTTCCTCCCCCTGTTCTCTCTCTATCTCATAAACAAATAAAATAAAAAGAATCAGCAAGTCTTTTAATGAGGGCTTCCTTTATCTATAACTTGGCGCAAGATGACAAGATGGTAGGACTTGATTTTAGCTGTCTGCATGCTAAAACTTTGTCTTAGTCCCCATTAAGAAGGGGAATAAAGAAAGCCCATTTACAGTCTGCAACTTAACCTGGGTTGTGAGAGGCCCAGATGGGATTTAAACTGAGGTCTATCTGATGTTATGCTAGATTGTGGAAACACCAGTATTTTCATTCTCATGGCCGCAAATGGTCTCCAAGGAGAAGCCTCTTCATAACAATTATTTAGGGCAATAGCAATATATTTGGAATCTCATCTGATGAATTTGTCTGTCCTTGTTTATGAGTGTAAGTTGTGTTTGGTCTTTAATTGGGATGATCTGTGTTTATATACTTCTGTTTTTGCATATTTTCTGCCATTTCTAAAACAAGCACGCTTTTAGCTCTGATTAAAGAGAACAGGAAATCAATCTTCTATGTTTTTTTTTTACTGTTAATGTTTGAACTGCATTTATTACATTTGTCTATCACTGTATGCTGTCTGGTGATGTGATGTCAAATCGGCCCTGTGCCAATATACTGGTTTGGAATGTGCTGTCTTCATTGGGGGTGGGTAGCGGTACAGTGGGATTCTGGCCGTGCCAGGGAGGGGGTGCTCTGATAAGGGTTTGGAGAGCCATGGTAGTTCTGATGAAGCTTTGTGAAAAGATATGCCCGTACATTTAGTGCGAGCAGACCTCTGACCTGAATATGCAGATCTTAATTTCTAGAGATGAACTTCTAAAAGGAGTCCATTAAGATGAATTAACCAAGGGGAATCCTTTTTCATGTAAGTGAGTGCATTTAACACTTTAGGGATCTATCTGTCTGGTGCCAAGACCAAGAGCAAGAGTTTGGAATGTGATTGGGAGGCAAAGACAGCAACTTCAAAAACAGCAAAAAGACCTGAACTTGGAAGCCTGAATTTTAACTGAAAATAATCCTGTCCAGTTTGGTTCAACCAGTGAAATCCTAACTGGGATAAAAATAAATCTGAATCTATGCAAACATTTGAGTTGAAGTACTAGTGTTAAAAAAAAAGGCCTGGTTATTGAGGACCTCCTATGTGACTGTCCCAGTACATACCTTTTGCTGATTTTTCACCCCCGCCCCGACCAAAGCCTATTCTTACCTCATTTTATAAATGGGGAGACTCAGGTTCTGGAAGGTGCAGTGACTTGCCTAACACTGTACAGATAACAAATGGCAGGCTTCGAATCCAGCTTGGCCTAACTCTTCAACATGTCCTCTTCTCAAATGTCTTCACTGGCTTGGGCTGTCTTAATAATACCACAGAGCGGGTGGCTTAAACAACAGAAATTCTTCTTAACAGTTCTCAAGGCCAGAAGTCTAAGATCAAAGTGTTGGCAGGTTTGGTTTCTCCCGAGGTCTCTGTCCTTGGCCTGCAGATGGTCACCTTCTTAGGCACACACATCCCTGGTGTCTTTCCCCTCTTACAAAGACACTAGTCAGAGTGAATTAGACCTCCACCCTTATGTCTTTCAATTTTAGTTACCTCTTTAAAGGCCCTGTCTCCACATACAGTCGCATTGGGCATTAAGGCTTCGGCATATGAATTTTGACGGGAAGACACAATTCCACCTGTAATAATAACCCTACCAGACTATCCCTTAGATGCAGTCCCAGGGGGATCAGAGATGGGACTAGTAATAAAACAAGATAATGTGGGGCCCACTCTGGTCCCATGGCTGAGTGTAATTGAAAGAGTGCTCTTTATGCTGATGACATTTTAAGAATTCTTAAAGAATGATGAGAAAACCAAGCGGCTTTGTCCTTAGCTGACATTATAAAGCCTGCCAGAAGTCTGTCAAGAGGATGATTGGGAAGGCAGCAGGTCAGTTAATGACTTGTCCATTAAGGTTTGAAAAGAAATCTGTCTTTGAGAGGTTTGGTTTAAGTTAATGTAAAAATCATTAACAGAAAAGACTTCATGTTTTCGGATTTGCTCTAATGGGTATTTCTTAACTCCAATTTCATGTACTAGTTACTTAGAGTGTGGTTTTGGCCTATAAATAAATAAGTAGCTTAGATTTTTTTTTAAAGATTTTTATTTATTTACTTGACAGAGATCACAAGTAGGCAGAGAGGCAGGCAGAGAGAGAGGAAGGGAAGCAGGCTCCTTGCCGAGCAGGGAGCCCGATGCGGGGCTCAATCCCAGGACCTTGGGATCATGACCTGAGCTGAAGGCAGAGGCTTTAACCCACTGAGACACCCAGGCCCCCAAGTAGCTTAGATTTTTATTTAGTTTCTGACCTAAACACTCTCAGTTTCCTACTTATTCCTTGGTTGACAGGCAGTTAGTTCAGGTACAGCTGGCAAATATTAGGATCTTTCCAGCATGTGGAGTGAAAGTTTGAGGTTGAGGTAAGATCCCTATGCAAGACCTTTAGAACTTATGTAAAAATCATCTCTTCTGGACAATAGTAATGGAAGTTGAATGACAAATGCCTTTGTGGTAGGCTTTAAATGACCCTGAAAGTGTAGCCCCTTTGCTTAGGCTTGGGCTCAGTTCTGGGGTCCTACTATTGGCAAGCTGTTTCAGGACTGCCTTTCTCTCACTCACCATGGGGGTAGAATATAAAGGCCCACCACATGTATACTACATTTTTTACTTTCCCCAAACTGCTAGGCTTGTCCACTCTGTCACAGAAGGAAATTATATTTGTCTGACATTGAATTCTTCATTGTCCATTTGTAATAGAGGGCCCCGTGTACCTCAAAGACTTTGTCATCTGATTTTTCCCTTTTTTTTGGTTCCAGGATTTTTCTAGGTATGAAAGATAACAAGTCTCTAACTTCTGACCATTGTTTCTTCCATTCATTCTTTCTAATTTATCAGACTTCTCTTAGTTTTCCATGAGCAGGATTCATCTGCAGCAAAACCGGAAGTGAGCCAGGCTGATCATGACACTTTCCCACTCTCTACTCCCTCCTGGTAGAATTATTCTTTCTCTTCATCTGGAATTGAAACTGTGACTCCACCCATAAATAGTCTTGCCTATAGTCAAGACTAAAGTTACATAGTCTTGCCTAGAAAGCAGTCAGTTTTGCTTCCCAACCACCTCTAGGCTTAAGGTATCTTTTCATACTCTTTGCTATTTTAATAGGGACCTCTTCAAAGACTTACACCCTTCAAAGACCAAGGATCTGTGTGTCTCTCTGTGAAATTTCACAGGAGGGTGTGCATGTTGTTTAGGAGCTTTTTTAATTCTCCATGGCCCTCTGCTCAGAGGTAGTCCCATACTCTAGCAGTTTTCTTTTCTTTTCTTTTCTTTTTTTTAAAGATTTTTATTTATTTATTTGACAGACAGATCACAAGGAGGCAGAGGGGCAGGCTCCCCACTGAGCAGAGAGCCTTATTTGGTTCTCGATCCCAGGACCCTGGGATCTGAGCTGAAGGCAAAGGCTTTACTCTACTGAGCCACCCAGGTGCCCCTCTAGTGGTTTTCAGTGGGGGAAATAAAAGGCATTTGTAATGATGGTGGCCTCTGTTCCCAGGGGTTTAACATTTTCTCTAAAGCCTGGAATCTGTTTCACCTATCTCTTGATTCAACGAAAGGCTAAGGTTTTTGAAAGTTGCAAAAGTATTTGAGCTCATTTTGCTAAGAACAAATTGTTCAAGGTCTTCAATGAAGATGTGAGCAAATATTTAGGAAGTGAGTTTAAGAATGACATGGTAAGGGGCGCCTGGGTGGCTCAGTGGGTTAAAGCCTCTGCCTCCGGCTCAGGTCATTATCCCAGGGTCCTGGGATCGAGCCCCATGTCGGGCTCTCTGCTCTGCGGGGAGCCTGCTTCTTCCTCTCTCTCTCTCTGCCTACTTGTGATCTCTGTCAAATAAATAAATAAAATCTTTAAAAAGAAAAAAAAATGACATGGTAAGGGGAACCTGGGTGATACAGTCAGTTGATTTCTCTCTTGGTTTCCACTTGGGTTGTGATCTCAGGGTCATGAGATTGAGTCCTGAATCCGGCTTGCACTCAGCATGGAGTTTACTTGGGTTTCTCTTTCCTTCTCCCTGTGTACCTACATGCTCCCTCTAAAATAAATAAATCTTAAAAAAAAAGTCATGGTAAAATAAAGGGACAGTTTATGAGGGCTGTGAAATCAGTGATGTATTAGGTAACCCTACCTACAGCACTACTGGGATCCTAGAATAGTGAAATATCAGGTTTGGGAAGGGACCTTAGAGACTCTAGCTTATCCATCTAATGGGAGAGAGCATAGAATAATGGGGAAGTGGGGGAAGAAACCTGTGCTTTGGAGTCAGAAGGGGCTGGGTTGGAAGCCCACTCTTGATGGGTGACCTTGGGAAAAATGAAGGCCTTTGTGGGTTTTAGTTTTCACTTCTGCAAGATGAGGATGTTAATGTTCTCTAATGTGGGCTGTTGTGATTGGTTTGGAGATCCTGAGTATCTGTGGTACTGGGAATAATGCCAGGCCCATTGTATGTGTTCAGCAAATGGTAGCTGCCATTACTACTAGCTTCCTCCTTAGGTTTCAGAGGAGGAAACTGAAAAGTGGAGGTTAAAGGAGTTCCTCAAGGTAATTGAGCATTTTATGTCAGAACTAGAACAGGGACTAGAACAGAACAGGGACTAGAACCCAGGTCCCTGACTCCTGGGTCTACACACACACACACACACCATGCACTGCTCTGTCACCTGTCACATATGGTAGACGACGGCTTTTTATAAAGAAAATGCCAAATTGAGGTATCCGTTAAAATCTTCAGCCTAGTAATTGAAATGTGTAGATTAACTGTCCTTCCTCTTGTGCTCTAAAAAGAGTTGGTGCAGGACCAGTTTATGAGACTAACCGGAGTTTCCTGGAAAACACCTTCTAGAAAGAGAATGACAAGTGCTGAGTGGGTATTGAACTTGTTTT
The DNA here is from genome assembly GCF_020171115.1 of Neogale vison. Lineage (NCBI taxonomy): Eukaryota > Metazoa > Chordata > Mammalia > Carnivora > Mustelidae > Neogale > Neogale vison. The sequence goes on from NC_058105.1 coordinate 31,492,553, forward strand.
GTTTTTATTTTCTTTTTAAGTTATTATTTATTTGTGTGATCAGGCCCCCAAGATCAAGAGTCATATGCTCTACCCACTGAGCCAGCCAGGTGTCCCTGGACTTATTTATTTGACAGAGAGACAGTGAGAGGGGCAATGCAAGCAGGGGGAGTGGAGAGAGAGAAGCAGGTTTCCTGGTGAGCAGGGAGCTTGACTGCAGGCCTGATCCCAGGACCCTGGGATTATGACTTGAACCAAAGGCAGATGCTCAGAGACTGAACCACCCAGACACCCCCCTCCTCCCACCACTTGTTTTAAAGAAAGAACTATTAGTATTTTTATGAAGTGACAAAAATCACCATTTGAAGTTGAATAACTTGTAGCTCTTTGATTCTAAATATCTTTGATATCTCCTGTCTATAAGTATTTACTTCATTTGATAGTAAAGGGAATTGAGGTCTGTAGAGGTGAGGGACTTGCCCAGTAAGGTGGCACATGGCCAAATCCTAATTAGAACCAAGTTCAGAATCAGTTCAGAGTACTTTGTGTCCCACAGTAATTTCCCAAATTAAGCCCCCCCCCCCTTTTTACTTGGTGTTGTACATTCTGTAGGTTTGGACAAATCTATAAGGACATATATCCATTTTAATAATGTTATGGAGTATATTCACTACCCTAAAAATCCACTGTTCTCTGCCTGTTAATCTCTCCCCATGGCAACCACTGATCTTTTATTATCTCCATAGTTTTGCCTTTTCCAGAATTTCATATAGTTGGAATCAATCATACAGCATGCGGACTTTTCAGATTGGCTTCTTTCGCTTAGTAATATGCATTTAAGCTGCTTTCGTATCTCTGTGTGACTTGATAGCCATTTCTTTTGAGCGCTGAATAATATTCCGTTGTCTGGGTGTACCATGGTTTATCCATTCATCTCCTAAAGGATGTGTTTTTTGCTTCCAAGTTTTGGCAATTCCGAATAATGCTGCTATAAATAAGCTTCCACGTGCAGGTGTTTGTGTGGCTGTCAGTTTTCAACCCCTTTGGGTCAATACCATGGAACACAATTGCTGGGTGGTGCCGTATGTTTCATAAGTAACCACCAAACTGTCTTCCAAAGTGGCCTTTTCAGATGTCAAATTCTTGAGTAATAATGTAGCGACAGGATGGTCTCTGGAAAGTATTTGAGACATTGTTATTTAGATATTTTTATGGCTAGCAAATGGCACCATCAATTTGATCTATGTAATATATATATACATATATATATATATATATATATATATATATATATATATATATATATATAAATGCTGATTCTGCAGGGTTTTGAATATAGCTGGCTGGTCGCCCGGACTCCTTCCTCTACATGCCACCCTGGCTGGCTGTCCTGCAGATTGAAGTCCCTGTTTTGGTCTTCCCCCTCTGCTTCTTGGTCTAGCTTTCAGCCCACAAGGTTTAGACTTCCCCTAACCCTTAAGTTCCTATAGTTGGTCCTATTTGGTGTAGGACACTGAAACTCCTCAAGGGCCTTTTCCCCATCTGTCTGGTTTTCCTTTGTGCTCCGTTCCTGATTGACCCTAAGCTTGTGCCCTGGGGTCTGTATCCTGTGCTTCCTACTAACAGTATGGGGGAAGTGACTGGTGATTTCTAGGACTTTCTCCTGTCACCGTATGGTAGCTAATCCTGTTATCCTGATAAGAGTTCCTAGAAACTGTCAGAGGAACTTGATGGTATCCCAGGGCCGGGCTGACAACAGCAGAACTATGCTGAGGGTTATAATAGAAAACATATGTTTCCCTGTAGCAATCCAAGGCTTGTTGTAACTGAAAGACTGCCTGGGAGAAGTGCTAGTAGAATCTTTTGGGGTAGGTTTACAAATGACTTCATTATTGCTCCAGGGAAGCCCAATCAAAAACACCCCTAACAGCCCTTGCTTAAGCTGAGCGGGCTCCCACAATATTTCATAATCAGACTCTTAGAAGTAGTAAATCTTTGAGTTAAAATTACACATCATTAATATGACAAAAAGTGGTATTGTGAAACCTGTTGCCTTGGCATCTTTTCTTCCTGGCAGCTGGAGGTGAGGGCTAACTGGGAGGGACTACGGGGTCAGCCTCTACTATGTGACCTTGGGCTGGAAGAAGATGGAGATGGGAAGGAGTAGAAGTTAAAAGAAAGGTCTGGTGGAACTTCTTGTTTCCATCTATATGTAAATCATTTTACATTATGCAAATTATTTCTCTGAAATTCAATTAGACTCCCAAGAGTAAACAATTTCCACTCCCACTACTGTACTTTCTGCCTGCTCACCAAGTTTTCTTAGTCGTAAAAGGAAGCAAACTGTTGTACTCCATGTCCTTATGGAGAACAGGAATGGGACAAACAGCAGATAGGCTCTCACCGAGGCAAAAAGAGTTGCGGACAACCATGTCTTCAATTGCTGCTCATGCAGCTAGGGAGACCTGAACAACCTTGACAGAAATTCCTGAGAAGCTGAAGCTCCCAGTGAGCCACCCTCACACTGAGCCATAGTAATCCCCCATCACCCATTTCCCCTATCCCCTGGCATGCAGATCACTAGACATAGTGGAGTGGATTCCACTCTCTTAGTGGTTTTATGGACCTTCATTTCAGGTATGAGGATTAGGACTACAGATACTTCCCAAACCAAAGGCCAGTGGTCCTCTCTTCTCTCCTGCCCTGGTACATACACACATGGGCACACACTGTAGCACTCTTGGAATTGACTCCCTGAAGGTTTCTCTTCACCTGCACCAGCTTCACTTAGTTTGGGTGTGATCCTGGAGAGTTGGAGCCAAGAATTGATCACCCATCCACCCACCTAGCCAATCATCCACTGACTCATTCAACAAATATTTGAGGGCTTATAGTTTGCCAGGCACTTCGTTTGGCACTGAAGGAGGATATAAAGATGTATTAGATGCTACAAAGAAATAAAAAGTAATACGAGACTGTAGGATACAGGGACCTAATACTCCCCAAATTTCAGGTTTTACCTACCTTATTGCCCAGGCTCTGAGGTGGTTCTGTCCTTCTGTTACCCCCCTAGTCCCCAAGAGGCAGCCACCAGTATCCCAGAACCAAAGACGGCTGTGCAGATGTTGAGCACAGGATCTGTCCACTTCAGCAAAGGAAAAGACCAAACAGTGGCCTTTCTACTAGGCATTAAAGTGTCCTGAAAGTCTTTTTTTTAAGCTATTTATTTATTAGACTGAGATCACAAGTAGGCAGAGAGGCAGGTAGAGAGTGGGGGGGAAGCAGGCTCCCTGATGAGCAGAGAGCCCGATGTGGGGCTCTATCCCAGGACCCTGAGATCACGACCTGAGCTGAAGGCAGAGGCTTAACCCACTGAGCCACCCAGGTGCCCCGTCCTAAAAGTCTTTTTATTCAGGCTGTCACTAGGTGCCATGTGCTAATCCTCTGTAAAGTCAAGTCCTTCTCTTGGAGTCCCACCAGTCCAATAGGCATGCATTGGTCAAGAGACAGATGAGTCATTAGTCTCAACTTAATTGAGAAGAATAGAGGGATAAGAGCTTCATCTTCTGGACTTCCTTTCAGCTCACTGACCAACAGATTTCTAGGACCTTGTTAAGTTGCCAGATGTACTGAACACAGGTAAGATGCTATGTTCAGGAAAGAAGAAATCTGGAGTGATAAGAGACAGCATTGACCTTGGGCAAATGGAGAAGGGATTTCTTCCATGGTATGCTCGGAGGGTTTTCTCCTTGCAAAAAGAGTGTTTTACCAGCCTGCAGTAGGAGTCTGCTATTCTGGAAGCCAACCAAATTACTGAAAGTCAATTCATTCCGAGTCTATTTATTGAAAACTATCTTGTTGAATGATTAATTGGCCAAGTCACCAACTGATGAGTGTTTTGAAGTTTTGCTGTCCTTTTCTTAGCCATCTGACAGCCAATAGGGGTGAATGAAAGGAGTGATGTGGGAGCAATAGGGAGATTCTGTCCCTTTAAGATAGTAGCGTGCCTCTGCTTCCTCTGAAATTGTTTATTTTTTTTTAATGATTTCATTTTTAATTTTAATTTTATTTAGTTTTATTTATTTATTTTTGAGAGGGAAGGCAAGTGGAATGAGGGGGAGAGGGAGAGAGAATCCTTAAGCAGACTCCACGCTGAGCAGGGAGCCCAATGTGGGGCTTGATCCCAAGACCCTGAGATCATGACCTGAGCCGAAGGCAGAGGTTTAACCGACTGAGCCATCCAAGTGCCCTTCATTCTTTATTTTTTTAGGTAATCTTTACATACAACTTGGGGGGGCTCAAACTCACAACTCCGAGATCAAGAGTTACATACTCTACTGACTGAGCCAGCCAGGTGCCCTGAAATTAATTACTAATTCAGCAAAGACTTGTTTCCATTAACAACTTAACATTAAAAAAGAATTGTGCTCTATGGGATCTGTATTGGCCAAAAGGCTATGCTCTGCTATAGTAACTAACCTAAAAATCTCAGAATCTATTTTCTCACATATGGTGGATACTAGTGCAACTTGTGGGGTTTCCAAGAAAGCACAGATATTCAGGGACCCAAACTGTTGAAGGATGAACCCAGGCTGAGAGTGTAGCTGCAAGGTGGTAGAGTCTGTATTTGGAACATGTTCCAAAGTAAGGGAAGAAATTGGAGAGTCTCTGAAGGCTTTAGATTCTTACAGGTAGGAAGCAATACATATAATTTCCTTCTATGTTTGATTAGCCAGAACCAATCACCTAATCCTACCTAACTGCAGACAGGCTAGATCTTTTACTGAAAGAACAGGCATTGGTGACCACCAAGAATATCAACACATGGACATAATCATTTTGGATACAGTTTTGAAATTTTAGGGATACTGAGTTTTGTAACTGTCGTTTTCCTGCGTCTGGAGATGGGTGATGAGTGAGGGTTGGAAGGGGAGGCTGTGTGCCTCTGGAGAGGCTTGGGTGTCCTTTTCTGCCCTCGGAGGTGGAGCAGGCAAGACTGACTGTTGTGACCTTGGTACCCTCCCCACCCCCAACTGGGACATATGCATATACTGCACAGGCTCAGTGGGGGCAGGCAGGAGGGGAGAAGGATGGGGGTGGGGACAGTGGCAACTAATGGGTTTTGATAAATCGATTATGTTGTAAGATGAACTTAAGAGAATTGGCTTTGGGTGATTTGTTTTTCTGTCAACCTAAAGGCTGACATTCTAGCCTAGCTGTTTCTTCATTTCATTTTAAACTTGTATTTTTTTCTGCTTTGAGTTCTGATCAACACATACAGTTCTAGTATGAAATGTAGAACATGGCAATTTGATATATGTGTACATTGTGACAGGATTCCTACCACCAAGTTAATCTCATGTTTTTTTAGAATTTGAGCCCGACTTTGCAATGAGAAAGAACGGATAATTTTATCAGCCAGCTGATGACAGGCTGTAGTTTGGAAAGTGTTCAGGAAGCTGGTACAAGGGCAGCCAGTATTAGGAAGGTTTTAGTTCTGGCTGGTGGGGGTGGGGTGGTGGCAGGAGCAGTGGGGGCTGGGCTACGCTTCTAGAAGGAGGGCACAGTTATGTTGATAGTTCTTCCTGGATCCAGGACCTGGTCTATAGGGACAAATTTTGAAAGTCCAAGGCCTTTGGACTTGGCCTTCTCTTTTTGTTACTTTTTAGGACTGCTGCTTTGTATTGGAAGCTACAAACATATTTTCTCTTCTGTGTTGGTTACCAATGAGTGAAGTTGATAGTTCCTTTTTATGTTAAGTAGAAAGCATTTCTTTTTTTTTTAAGATTTTATTTATTTATTTGACAGAGATCACAAGCAGGCTGAGAGACAGAGAGAGAGAGGAGGAAGCAGGCTCCCTGCTGAGCAGAGAGCCCGATGTGGGGCTCGATCCCAGGACCCTGGGATCATGACCTGAGCCGAAGGCAGAGGCTTTAACCCACTGAGCCACCCAGGCGCCCCCAGAAAGCACTTCTGTATAACAAAAGGTTTTCTCTTTCAAGATTTTATTTTTAAATAGAGTCGGGCTTGAACTCATAACTCCCCAGACCAAGGGTCACATGCTCTGCTGATTGAGTCATCCAGGTGCCCCTTATCGCAAAAGATTTTTATTGTTTATTTTTTTGAAGATGTATTTTAGAGCAAGCAAGGGGGGCAGGGGCAGAGAGAGAGTATACTCAAGCAAACCCCCCACTGAATTTGCAGATCTCTGCAGGCTCCATCCGAATACCCATGAGATACCTGAGATACCCATGAGATACCTGAGCCAAAAGCAAGAATTGGACACTTAACCAATTGAGCCACCCAGGCACCCGTAAGGCAACTTTATCTTACAATAATTATGACTGGCATACATTTATTCCTACAGTTCTGTTTTACTCTTTTTAAAATAAAAATTGCAGTTATTAGACGGCATCAACAGGATTTGATATACATGTACATTGTAAAATGATTACATTAATCAAGCTCATTAACCTATCTCGTCACCTAGTTGGCACTTTTTTTTTGTGGTAAGAGCACCCGAAATCTGCAATCTGAACACATTTCTAATGTCCAATACAGCCATATTAGCTCTAGTCCTCATGCTGTACGTTAGAGTCCTAGATGTATTCATTCTATGTGATTTGTACCCTTTGATTAACCTCTCGCCATTTTTTTCACTTTCCAATCCCTGCTAACTGCTGTTCTACTCTCTGCCTCTGTGTGTCTGACTCTTAGATACCACATATCAGTGAGATCACACAGTTATGTTTCTGCTGTATCTAGTTTCACTTAGCATAACGTCCAAAGACAGGATCTCCGTTTTTAAGGCTGAGTAATATTTCATTTTGTTACACACAGTATACAATGTTTTCTTTTTTATCCAGACACCTGGGTTGGGGCACCTGGGTGGCTCAGTGGGTTAAACCTCTGCCTTCCACTCAGGTCATGGCCCCAGAGTCCTGGGATCGAGTCCAGCATTGGGCTTTCTGGGGAGAGAGGGAGCCTGCTTCTCTGTCTCTCTCTGCCTGCCTCTCTGCCTACTTGTGATCTCTATCTATCAAATAAAAAAATAAAAAATAAATAGACACCTGGGCTGTTTCCACATCTTGGATGATTGTGCATAGTGCTATAATGAACATGGGGGAGTAGATCTCTCCCCAAGGTGCGGATTTCCTTTCCTTTGGTAATACACCCAGAAAAAGAATTGTTGGATCAGATAGTAGCTCTAATTTAACATTCTTGAGAAACCTCCATGCCCTCTTCCATAATGACTGTACCAATTTACATTCCTACCAACAGTGTGCAAGTGTTCCCTTTTCTCTACAACCATGACCTCTTTCACAGAACTAGAAAAAAGAACTTAAAAATTTGTATGGAACCAAAAAAGATCCTGAATAACCAAAACAATCTTAAGAAAGAGGAACAAAACTGGAGGCCTCACACATCCTGGTTTTAAACTATATTACCAAGCTATAGTAATCAGAGGTGTGGTACTGTCATAAAAACAGAAACCTAGACTACCGAGAGGATGAACTAATTTTTGATGAGGGCACTAAGGATACACAGTGGGGAAAGAATGGTCTCTTCAGCTAATGATGTTAGGAAATCTGGCTATTCATGCAAATCAATGAAACTGGGCCCTTACCTTACACATACACAAGAATCAACTCGGAGCAGGTTATAGACATTAGTAGTAACGGAGTAGGTTATAAACGTTAGATCTGAAACCACAAAAATCCTGGAAGAAAACATCAGAAAAACTCGTTAACATGGGCTTTTGCAAAGATTTTTGGGATATGGCACCAAAAACTCAGGTGACAAAAGCAAAAGTAAGTAGAATTCATCAAACTAAAAAAACTTCTGCACAGCAAATGAAATGACAGAATGAAATGGGAGAAGATATTTGCAAATAATACATCTGATAAAGGGCTAAGATCCAAAATATAAAAAATCCCTACATCTTAAGAGCCAAAAAAAAAACCCAAATGACTTTTTGTTTTTAAGGCAGTGGGAGATATTTGCCCTTGGGAGTTCTTTCCCCCACCCCACACACATTTAAGTAGACTATGTCCAATGATGCACTTGAACTCATGACCCCGAGATAAAGAGTTGCATGCTCTACGAACTGAGCCAGCCAGGCGCCCCAAACCCCAAATAACTTGATTAAAAACAAGGGCAAAGTGCTTAAGAGATTTTTTTCCCCCAAAAGACCTCCAAATGGTCAAAATGCATATGAAAATAGGCTCAACAAGGCTAGTCATCAGGAAAATGCAGAGCAAAACCATAATGAGATATCCCTCACATCTGGAAGGAAGGCTATTAGCTGAAAGTACTTGTGTTCATAGTATACTTAGAGACCTTCATAGTAATTTTGTCCAATGTTTATACATAGATTTAAAGGAAATTATATGTTTGGATCTCTTTGTTCTCCGTTATCTCGATATCCGCTTTGTTTTTTAGGTCACACTGTGTGAGATTACTGATCAATTGTTAAATTGTTGAAACCCTTATTCTCTTGGTGCCGGTCTGTCCCTAGCTTCATATAATGAAAAGCTCAGCGGATGAGGAATCCCACCTTGTTGTAGTCTGAGATCTGCCATTGTGAGCTACGTGCCTTCAGACAAGTCGATTAACTTCTCTGACAAGTGGGGGGCCTACTTGTCTACCTCTCCTACGTCGTTCTTATTTATTTATTTATTTCCTACGTCCATTCTTTTAACAGTTATTCATTGAATGCCTGCTTTCAGGCGCTCTTCTATACACTGAGGATGTCGTGAGACCGCCATGGGTCCTGTCCCCCCGAATCTTCCAGCCTTGTAGCTGATGATCGGGCACTTGTACTGTCCTCTTCAGTAAGCTTTCTGAGCAACCCCGCTATTTTTGCTAATTTAGACTGAAGTCTGGTAAATGCTCTTTCCAGTTACCCAAACCAGGGTTAACCGAGACAAGCACGCTGGCCGAACGCTGCCATTGACATCAGGCAGTTGAAAGGACCAAGTCTTATCTGGACCCACTTGGCCTACAAGCAGCAGCTGTTTTGCCATCTGTTCTAGCTTCGGTATAGCCCGCATTGCCTCTAACAATCACACAGACCTCTCTGCCTGGCAGTAGGCCCTCCTGTAAAATACCCACCCGCACGTGAAACTCCGGGAGATCTCTTTGTGCTAGCGTGTTATGGGAATTTCCCAAGGAAGGCTGAGCTTGACTGTGAAGGAGGGCCAAGCCTTGAGAAGGATGCTTATTTTAGTTTATTTAACATGAAATTGGCCTAACTTTGAAAGTATGACCAGCAAATAGCGGGATTTCAAAAGGTACAAATGGGTCTGCAAAGAAAATTAAGTTTCCATTGAACCCTTGTCCACGCTGCCAGCCCCTCCAGCTTCCTTGAGTCTGTCCTCAGAGGCAGCCACTGTTGACAGTATTATCTCTTTCAAAGAGAGTCTATGAACATACACTTTAAATTTTAAATCAGTGTGTTTATTGTTACCTTTACAGTTGCTAGTGGAAAACACTCGATTTCACCTACCAGTTGACCTTGGGGCCCTGTCTGTTCCTGGTTGTATGCATATCCCAGGTTGTTCCCCATTAGGCACATTTCCTGCATTCCTGTTGGGAAGATCGCTGTTCCCAAAGATCAATCAAAAGTAGTTTCTTTGTGGGAAGAGATGGTGGATTCCTAATACACAGGAAGTATAAACCAAAGTGATTCTTTTTTTTTTCTTTAAATTTTATTTGTTTATTTGACAGAGAGAGATCACAAGCAGGCAGAGGCAGGCAGAGAGAGAGAAAGAGAGAGAGAGAAGCAGGATCCCTCCTGAGCAAAGAGCCCGATGTGGGGCTCGATCCCAGGACACTGAGATCATGACCTGAGCCGGAGGCAGAGGCTTAACCCATTGAGCCACCCAGGTGCCCAACCAAAGTGATTCTTTTTTTTTTTAATATTTTATTTATTTATTTGACAGAGATCACAAGTAGGCAGAGAGGCAGGCAGAGAGAGAGAGGGGAGGAAGCAGGCTCCCTGCAGAGCAGAGAGCCTGGCTCGGGGCTCGATCCCAGGACCCTGGGCTCATGACCTGAGCCAAAGGCAGAGGCTTTAACCCACTGAGCCACCCAGACACCCCACCAAAGTGATTCTTAACTTAGTTCCCTGTGGGGAGCACTTAAAGAAAAGAAGAATTTTTTTTTTAAGATTTTACTTATTTGACAGAGAGAGACAGCGAGAGGGAACACAAGCAGGGGGAGTGGGAGAGGGAGAAGGTGGTCTCCCCTTGATCAGGGAGCCCAGTGCAGGGCTCCATCCCAGCACCCTAAGACCACGACTTGAGCCAAAGGCAGATGCCTAATCACTGAGCCACCCAGGCGCCCCTTGAAATTGTAAATATTTCTAGGTACACTTAATTTCTGAGGCTGGCCTGGGCACTATAAGGTGAGCATGAGGGTTCTCTCTAACGGCCTTGGGAGGGTGCACAGTGAGGAGGGGTGAAGCTGCCTTACTTTGAGGGGAAGACATTTTGAGGTCCATGCTCTGTTTCCCTGGGAGTCCTGAGAAAGCCAGAAGTAGAGTGAGGATGTAGTCAGTTAATGACTTCATAAATTATTCTGTGCATGTTTTTCAGAAGGATTTGAAGTATTCGTAATTCCCCTTAGTGTGGAATGAGCTTATTTTCCCGAGCAGCCCTGGGATCTTGGGATTGTGTCAATAATCCTTGAAGAGCATTAATAGCTGCAAAGGGGGCACCTGTGTGGCTCAGTTGTTAAGCATCTGCCTTTGGCTTAGGTCTTGATCCTAGAGTCCTGGGATTGAGTCCCACATCAGGCTCTCTGCTCAGTAGGAAGCCAGCTTCTCCCTCTCCCACTCCCCCTGCTTGTGTTCCTTCTCTCACTGGTGTCTCTCTATCTATTAAATAAATAAAATCTTCAAGGGGCCCCTGGGTGGCTCAGTGGGTTAAAGCCTCTGCCTTTGGCTCAGGTCATGATCCCAGGGTCCTGGGATTGAGCCCCGCATTGGGCTCTCCTTGGCGGCGCCTGCTTCCTCCTCTCTCTCTCTGCCTGCCTCTCTGCCTACTTGTGATCTCTGTCTGTCAAATCAATAAATAAATCTTTTAAAAAAATAAAATCTGTGCCCTCTGTAATACCCACCACCTGGTACCCCAACCTCCCCCCCCCCCCCCCGCCACTTCAAACACCTCAGACTGGGTGTGGTGAAAAAATAATGAATACTGTTTTTCTGAAAATAAATAAATTGGGGAAAAAAATAAAATCTTCAAAAAACAAAAAAAAGCTGCAAAGAGCTATTGGCCACCTTGGTCCCTTGCTCCCTCTTTTAAAGACTCAGCCCTACCCTGGCGTTTGGGACCACCATTTTTTTTTTAATGCTTTTGAGCCAAGTTAGGGGAGTAACTTTTGGAGGCTCCCCATCTGCTCCCTATCGTTGCTAGCCCTTGTCTGATTTTGAAGATGCTGCCCATGACCACCCCCTCTTTGATTTGTATTTGGGGTCATGTCCTGTTTCCTCACTTGCCCTAGAATTGAGATGCTTTGCCTTTCCGACTGACATCCCATTCCAGTCTTTTGAAAGAGTTCATTCATTCATTCAAAAAGGTTTATTGTTTTGATAATTCCTTATATGTAGCATGGGTTAGACACCGTGCTCAATGCTGCCCAGTCCTGATGGAGCTTCTCTTTCCAACAAGGGAAACATAATAAATGAACAGGTCATTGTAATTCAGGTGATAGATTATAATCCCAATTTAAAGGAGTGAGTAGAGGATGTTTGGTATTGGAGCACATGGGAGGGCATGCTAATTGGTGGGGGGCTGGGACTTCAGAGAGGAGGGGAAGGTTAAACTGGGGTTCGAAAGATGAGTATACCAATAAACTAGGCAGAACAACTTAGAAGAGACTGGGAGAAATTTCTCTTGCTTCTTCGGACTTCTGCTGTCTGTGTTGAATCTTGGTGCTTGGCCATCATATTGTGTTGTTTTCCTTCCTCCCAGAGCATCGAGTTGGCCCATAGATTAATACCTTCAGGATGAGGTCCACACAGGTGGACTTTTCCCATAAATAGCTGCGTGGGTCTCTTTGGTCTTTTGGCCTTAGCCAACCCCATTTTGTTTCTCCAGCGCGGCTTAAGATAGCATATCATAGCTATGCCTTGTGCTCCTGGACAAAGGGGCATCTGGAACTCCTCAGAAATTGCACTCATTAAGTGTCCTTTAGGGTGTGGCAAGAAGGCAATCTCAATCTTTGTTTATTTTTTTAAGATTTTATTTATTTATTTGACAGACAGAGATCACAGGTAGGCAGAGAGGCAGGCAGAGAGAGAGGGGGAAGCAGGCTCCCTGCCGAGCAGAGAGCCCGATTCGGGGCTTGATCTCAGGAACCTGGGATCATGACCTGAGCTGAAGGCAGAGGCTTTAACCCACTGAGCCACCCAGGTGCCCTCAATCTTTTTTTTAAGATCTTATTATTTATTAGCGTGAGAGACCGGGGGAGGAGTAGAGGGGGAAGCAGGCTCCCCATTGAGCAGGGAGCCCGGTATGGGGACTGGATCCCAGGACTCCAAGATCATGACCTGAGCTGAAGGCAAGTGCTTAACAGACCGAGCCACCCAGGTGCCCCATGGAGGCCGTCTTCAGACGTGTCAAACTGGTGGTGGCGTAGGAGTTACTGTAGTCACTGCATGCACCAGAGCCCGGCTGGAAGGGATCCTTAAGATGGATTTGAGGAGGAGGTAATGGCAGAAGGTCATGGGCTCGGGCCTGGGAATTGAGTTGGCAGGATGCTGGCAGGAAGTAAGGCAAAGGCCAGCTGATGCTAGCAGGTGTGGATCAAAATGGCCAAGAAAGAGAAAGGAAGGAGTTGGATTAGTGGCAAATGCAGGATCGTGAGCGGCAATCAAGTCCAAATTCTTTCCTGGAGCCATCAACTCAACGTGAAATGTTTTGAATTATAAACTGGAACAGACAGATGATGAACAGGCAGCCAAGTCATCCGGAAGCCAAGGTTGGTTGTTACTAGGGAAACAGAAGACGTACAAAGAGGTGAGGTGTTTCGAGGCAGTGCTAGGGGTTCGGCAGTGGCTCTGAAGTGTTGGTTTTCTTTTTTTCTTTTTCTTTCTTTCTTTTTTTTTTTTTTAATAGAAATCTCTTAGGTGTCTTCCATCGAGTTAGGGTCTTGGGAGGCGATAGTGCCCTTGTCCTGGATGAACTTGACCCTCCTTTTTGCCTGGCTTGAAGTTCTTCTTCCAAAAGAAGGTGGATTTGATCCTAAGGACCTTGTCTGAGTGCCTCACTGGAAGAGTCCTTTTGTGAAACATTCAGCCCTAATCTTTTTCATGTGCATAGATTGACATTAGGATTTCTAAGGACAGGAAATCCAGAAACAGTAATTCCCAAAAGGCAGATTGATGCTCTCCATGATTAAGCCTTCCTTCAGGGTTTTCACAAAATGTGGAAAAATGAGCTCAATATGCAGAGAAGCTTTTGGGGGGTCAGGGGGCAGGGTGAGATTTATCCGTATTGATATGATGTAATTCAAGGACATTGTGTTTTCACCTTGAAATAATTGTATGTATCTACCCTCAAATATGGAAGTATAGTTTAAAGGAAAAAATTACCCCTGATAAACGATGAACTATTTCCACTATCTTAAAACTCTACTGATGGGTCCCTCTTCAATAATACCTTTGATGAGGGAGTAGGAGGCTGGCTGAGGACAGAGCAAAAGCTGGCACCTTGCACCCCCTCTCCACCTGCTCCCCTCCGTAATATGTGTAGCATTCCTCAGGCACCCCTGACTGCCATAAAACGATAAATAGTTAACTTGCAGAGATCACAATCCTGCAGAACAGGAATCTCCCTTGCTCTACAGATGCCCTAGAGATCTAAACAGGTTGGTTACCTTATCAATAGCACAAATTTCCAGAGGCAAATAACTCTCAGTTCCTGAAGCCCTAATGTCTCCCTCCCCACCATAAACTGGAGGAGGCTGAGGTAGAAGTGAATGTAAATGATGGCAGGTTCATAACACCCCACCAAGAATCTCCCAACTATCTTGATGTTAATGGCTGACCTAAAGATGACATTGATCAAGCCATAAAGGCAAGGCCTCCCCCCACCCTGCACCTTGTAGGCCCTCTTTAAGGTATGAAAACTCCCCATGAAGCCTCCCTTCTCCTCACCTTCCCCCAACTGCAAGGTACATAACCTGCCATCCCTCACAACCCGGAGCAGCAGCTCTTCCTGCTCACGGGTCCTGTCCCGGTGCTTTAATAAACCACCATTTTGCACCAAAGATGTCTCAAGAATTTTCTTGGTCATTGGCTCCGGACCTCAGCCCACCGAACCTCACCTAGGTTTTAGAACTTTATCATATGGCGCCCGGACGTGGGGCTGTGAGTCTTTACATTTGGACTCTGAGCTTTGGTGCAAAATTGGTGAGTACTTTCTCTTCTTTTCCTTTACTCTCATTTCAGGGCTTTTCAAGGAGTATGGTCTTATTGGAACACTTGCATGTCAGTTGCTCAGGCTGTAATCCTCTAGCCTGTGGCTCCTCTACGGGGAGGAGAACGTCTGCCTTTTGGCTGTAAGTTAGTACCCTGGCCGGAATGGCAGTAAGACCCAGAAACTTAATGGCCTCTCTTTATTCCTGTTTTTATAAAGTTGTGTCTCTTGGGCACGGGACAGCCACCTAAGTCACCAGGACAGCTGCCAATCTTAAGACTCCCGTGTGAGGTTTCCTCCTGATTGATCTAATGTGATCCCCTCCACATCCCTGGTCTAGCCATTTCTGGCCGAGAGACCTCCACTGGGAGCCGGCTGAAACCAGTAACCCACTGAATTAAAACGCAACTGGGGACTGTTTCCTAGGGAAGTTGGCTGTAAGGACCACATGTATTGGAATGTCGCATAGACCATGATGGATTTCAGTCTTTACTGTTTCTTGTCAGTGTCTTCTACAAACTGCCTAAAGCTATGAAATTGGGCAATTTCCCCTTGCCAAACTTTTCTAGTATTTCCATGGGTAAAATGGCAAAACCGTATGCAGTCTTCAGGACAGACGATGGCATGGCATGGCACAGTGTTTTGGTCCATTCACCAGGCACCCATCTGTAGCCTAGAATGCGATGGGGAAGTGGAGGGATGCTGGCACCCCTCCAGGGCCTTTTAAGGCAGGATGGTGATCAATAGCGATATCTTGAGGGACACCTCCGGTCGCTTTTGGCACCTAAAACCTCTGACATACCCTGTGTGGGACGCCACCCAGGAGTCAGGGGATTTGCTAATGGACCTTCATTACTTTTCTGGATGCGTGGCCTCAGTAGGCTTCTTCAGCTCCCAAGGACTCTACCTTGGGGTGCCTTTTAACCCACTGGAAATAATTTGGATTGCAAAACTTAGGAAAGGACTGAGCTCCTGTAACACTGTATGGCCTCAGTGGGATCTAGCAGTTAGATCTCCCCTGCAGGAAAGAGGGCAAATGGACCTAGGATACCTTCACTGCTCATACCTAGGCCTTCATTGCTCTGCACCAGGACCCCAAATAAGGGGCTTTTGCGGAATGTGTTTGCCCAAATGAGTCAGCTAGTAAACTTCCTCCTGACAAATTGGATGGTAATTACGTAAATAAGCCTTCTTCTAGTAAACCCAGGTTGCTGGGCCATCCCTAGCAAAGGGGACTCTGACTTAATTTCTCTGTTTCTCCTAATAGATGTGGGGGCTTCTTCCTCACTCACTTCCCGTGTTAATGGCTATAACTGGAGCCAACTAGGGTTAGTCTAACCAGAGACAGAGACATAAGGAATATTCCCAAGCAGCTGCCGAAACTCTCTTTGTTTCCGGGAAGTTTCCCTGTGTTCTCTGGCCCGACTTGGACTGCTTAACCCCTCCCCCCTTGCTGGTGGGAAAGATGGCATCTGCTACTCTGTTGGGGCTTATGAGCTCTAAAACCAGGAATCTTTTCTCTGCCTCCTGGCAGCACTTTGTTTCTTCTGTTTCCCCCTTCTCCTGTTTCTGCACCAATGTGTGTGCAGCCTGCATGACTAGCCTCTAGATCATGCACCATGGCTCCTCTCTTTACTGTCAAGGAGCAAGAAGAGCACCCCCTGGACCTAAAACCCCCCACTCCAGATCTTCCCACTAATGTCTCAGGTAAACATTCAAAGTGGAGTGGGCCCAGGTGGAATGTAAGTCACTATTGGAACTAAGTTAAGTTTGTTGGCTTAATTAATATAGACATGTCATATGTGTCTTTTAAGTTAACAGTAGTAAATGTGAAACTTCATAGTTTACTGAAGGTCAAATAAGCTCATGTTATTTGTTAAAATTTGTTAGCAAAGAAATGACTAAACTGATGGTTAATTGTCTGTCTCAAAGTTCTAATGGGTAATTGCTGAAGTAGCTTTCAAAGTCTTTGGTAACCTGAAAGTTGTAAAGGTTTGCTTGGATGACAAGTGGAATTAAATTGTGAACATCTAGGTCTTAACCAAACAGGATAAAATGCTAAGTCGTTAATTATTGGATGTAGGTTTGTGCTTTTGACTTCTAACTGCAAAGAAACTACGAGTATTTAAATCTGTTGGTAAACTTGTTTTCCACTTAACTGATTCATAAATTTGCCACCTGAAGAATTCTGTTGTAACAGTTCACAATTGGTTAATAACTAAAGGTGTTTCTAAGAATACAAAGTTCTGCTTAGTGTAACTAAGATTGATGGAAATAAGGGAAACAACTCTGTATGTAGGAAAGTAGGAGATATGTAAGAAAGATTTAAGAAATGGGAATACATCTTGTTGAAGGGAAGGGAAGGTAATTTTATCCTAAATGAGATGGTTGTTTGGAAGGAAATGGCTTGGGACAAAACCTGAATGCAATGGAAAGTTGTAGTTTGTGAAGGGAAATCTTCAGAGAAGGAATTTTAGCTATGGTCAAGATCCAACTAAATGAATGGGTTTTAAAGCTACATTGGTATAAGACTGAAATTGTCTCTGTTCAAAGGACAAGGTTTTTCTTAGATTAATTGACCTGCTGTTAAGAAAATGTAAATGGTTTTCTCTTTGCCTGCCCAGAAAACCCAGTTCCTATGTTTTGTTTTATCAGGTGTTTAACATCCCTAATTATATTTAGGCATGTTCTTTAAAACTCTATAAGATTTTAGCAAATGTTGACAAGATTTAAGTTGTAACTCTCTTTAACTCAGGCTTTTCCTTGGTATGCGAAGTTGTTCATGAAGTACTACTGAACCAATGATAAACCTTGGGTTACATTTGGGAAAATTCTATAACTATTCTAGAGATTCTATGCATTTCCTAAAGTTTTAATGTTTTGAGAGATCATCGCTTGATATTGCAATTATGGAAATGTTATGTGTCACAGAAGTAACCTGATTTCCTTGCAGCTAAATTGTAAACTCCCGTCTCTTCAGCTCTAACCATATCCATTCCAAGTTTTTGTCATTTATAATTGTTTTAATTCTCTTGTAAAATGAGTTTTATCTTAAAGGAGATTCATATAAAGGACTTTCAGGACAAATACAGATATTTGATATACTTGAAAATCCTAAAACTGAAATGGATAAGAATTTTTAAAACTAACTAAAGCTGCATTCACCAGAATTAGTAACATGGAACTAAATGAACTAAAAGATTATAGTATTGTGTCTCTTAATGTTTTGTCTTATTTTAGACATTGCTGGTTCTTTAATGTTTGCTCCTCCAGACTAGGGATACTTTTTCTTAAGCTATCTGTAATTTACAGAGCTGTAAAAGTATTGATTTATAAAAGTGCTCAAAGCATTCAACTTTTCTCTCTATCTGAACCCTCAAACCAAAAGGTCTCAGTAAGTATTCTTTTCTTCCATGGCAATCAGTCATTTGCATTTGTTCAGTAAGAATCTGTTCTCCTTGTAACAGGACGCCATTGGAAACTGGTTATTTTACCAAGGCTTTGACTGGGATGTCATATTTGAAAAGACTCAGATATGACCAGACAGCTTTAAGGAACTAAGGTTGACTTTATGAAACCTGGAGCCATAAAGCCCCTTGGGACTGTTGGCCTGATACCTTGCTTACAGAGTTCCCAGCAGCCTCACCAAGTGAGTAAAGAATGTCACTCCTTGGTAGGTGCAGAGTCTCAGAAGAGGAACTCGCCCAAATCGACAGGTATTGCAGGCATGCCTGATGGCAAATACGTGGCTTGGCTTCTGGCCCAGAGAGGCTACTAAAAGTTCAACCTAGAGATTCCTTATAAAAAGTTCCAGCAAAGCAGATTCTAAAAGATCTATATGATCACACTCAACTGTTCTTGCTGAGCTTATGTAAATAATAGGCCAAGTTTGTTAAAACTGGACTTGTTTCTCAAGTGAATTAGTCCTGATTTTACTATCTCTAGAAATGAGGGTTATTTTAGAGAGAAAAATTATGTTTTAGTAACACATTTATGGATGTTAAATTCTAGATTCGATTGTCTTTAAATGTTTGTTTACCTAAGCTAGACAATTTGAGGTAGACTTCAGAGAAGTTGCATAATAGCTTCTTTAGTCGATCTTATTATTTTGTGGGGATATTAGCAGAACCCCGTGGCACATGATTAAACAACTGGAAAAATGGGATTGATTCTCCTACAATTGTATAACTTAACACCTTGTGTGTGGCTGGGATAATGAAATTGCCTAAAAGCCAGCATACAGCACTCCATAGGATTAACTATGGACTTGTGGAGATAATGGATGACCCCACTTTCTTTATGATTGGATTGGATGATGCATGGGGAACTCCCCTTACCTCTTGACAAGTTTTCTCCCACTTGCCAGTGATCCTCTGTATTCAGGATATTGTTAAGCCTGACCACTCAAAGGGCTTCTTACTGGTTTCATCCCTTAGTCATATTTATCCTAGAGGCTACCTCTGTTGAGGTGCAATTGCAAACAGATGCTTTAGCGAAACCTAGAACAGCCCGCCTCATAAAAAGAGCCTTAAAGCTCACTATGGGACAGTCCCTGACTGTAATGACTTCACATCAGGTCCAGATTTGTTTTAGAAGCCAAAGGCCACCAATGGATGATGTAGGCCGACGAATTAAATATTGGGCCGTACTTACAGATATGCCAGAAATAATACTTGAACCTTGTCAAACTTTATACCTAGTTACCTTTATGCCTGAACCTGACCACTGTACCTCTTTCTCTGTAGAGCAAAAATGTTCAGAGGTTATTGATCTTGCTTACTCTATATGGCCAGATTTAAGATGCCCCTGTTAAAAATATGAATGACAGTTGGTTTTCTGATGACAGTAGTTTTCATAGAAAGAATAAGAAAAGCTAGGTATGCCATAGTGCTCACTAGCACTTTGCAATTGCCAAATCCCAAGATAAACATTAACACTGACTCCAAATATGCTTTCCTGGTACTTGCATGCCCATGAAGGTATTTGGAAGGAAAGGGGATTGCTATTAAGCCATAACTCCCCAATCAAATATGGGCCTAAGTTACAAAACCCTCCTTATCGCTATACTGAAGATGGTATATATCAGATCTGGGATACATATTTGTGGCTTACACCCACGATTGGACAGCTCAGTCAAAAGGCAGTTTTATGTTGGGAGCAAAAGAATCATACGTATGATACTTGGGCAAATAACACACGATATCTAGGATGGCTATCACTAGAAATGTGTTCCCAAGTAATAGTACTCCAGGTTACTGACTGGTTTGCTACTGATTGGGTAAGGCGACCTGGCATCAGATGGCCAGCTCCAAATGGAACCCACTGAATATGTGGAACTAACCTGTGGCCCTGCCTTCCTCCAGGGTGGATAAGTCACCGTACCTTAGGATTTGCCTGGATTCATGGGCACATTACTAAAACCATCACCACTCCAGCTAATCTCCCCAATTTAAAGCAAAGATGGACATGATCTGTTTTTTAAATGGGATGGTCACTTAGCACCCATTTTTTGTTCCATCTGTGGGACTAGAGGATGTCATGTGGCATGTAGAAAAGCCCTACACTAAATACACTACAAAGGTACTCAATGATTCACTAAATAGCATCTCCCTACTTAATACCGAAGTCTCACAGATATGCAAGGCAGTCCAGAAAATAGGGTGGCCTTAGATGTCCTGACAGCAGCACAGGGTGGCACATGTGCAGTTATCAAGACAGAATGTTGCGTGTACATCCCGGACTATCACAAAAATGTCACAGGATTAATAAAGGATATGAATGACCAGATTAAGGCTCTACAAGATCCCTCTCTCTCTCTTAGTGATTGGTTAAGTTCCTGGTTTGGAGGAGGGCTATGGCCAAATCTCCTTTTCGGGCTTCTCATTCTTATTGCCTTATTAATCTTAATATGTTGCTTTGTTCGATGTTTCTCTACTTGGTGCCAAGACTCCATTGCTGCAATGACTTCACCACGACAGATGGTCCTTATCACGTGCAAGGACACCTCTTCACTGTCAGCGCTGGATTCAGCTGCCTCCACCTTTCATAACTCACTTATACGTTCCTACCCTGATCAATATTGACCCGAGCAGGTAGGGACAGCTCTATGCCCCTATTCAGCAGGAAGAAGTTACAGAAGATGAGACCTTCCACCTTCAACCGCCTTAAAGATTTAAGGGTCAAAATTGTTCAGGGGGGAATGATGAGGGAGTAGGAGGCTGGCTGAGGACAGAGCAAAAGCTGGCACCTTGCACCCCCTCTCCACCTGCTCCCCTCCATAATATGTGTAGCATTCCTCAGGCACCCCTGACTGCCATAGAATGATAAATAGTTAACTTGCAGGGATCGCAATCCTGCAGAACAGGAATCTCCCTTGCTCTACAGATGCCCTAGAGATCTAAACAGGTTGGTTACCTTATCAATAGCACAAATTTCCAGAGGCAAATAACTCTCAGTTCCTGAAGCCCTAATGTCTCCCTCCCCACCATAAACTGGAGGAGGCTGAGGTAGAAGTGAATGTAAATGATGGCAGGTTCATAACACCCCACCAAGAATCTCCCAACTATCTTGATGTTAATGGCTGACCTAAAGATGACATTGATCAAGCCATAAGGGCAAGGCCTCCCCCCACCCTGCACCTTGTAGGCCCTCTTTAAGGTATGAAAACTCCCCATGAAGCCTCCCTTCTCCTCACCTTCCCCCAACCGCAAGGTATATAACCTGCCATCCCTCACAACCCGGAGCAGCAGCTCTTTCTGCTCACGGGTCCTGTCCCCGTGCTTTAATAAACCACCATTTTGCACCAAAGATGTCTCAAGAATTCTTTCTTGGTCATTGGCTCCGGACCTCAGCCCACTGAACCTCACCTAGGTTCTAGAACTTCATCACCTTCATGGCTTCCTCCTGTCCCAGGAGAAAGCACTCTCGACTTGTGATACTCATTCTTTGCTTTTTCTTTATCATTAGAGCAACCGGGTACGTATTCCTGCATATGTGTATTGTTTGGCTGTGTTTTAAACCTTTATGTAAATGGAATCCTATTCCATATATTCTTCTTTGATTTGCTTCTTTGACTCAACATTATGTTGGTGAGTTTTATCCATGTTAACGTACATTGCTGTAGTTTATTTCTGTGTAGGAATATAATTCTTTTATTACAGATACTTGTTTTTTTTCTAGCTGTTTTTATATTACAAGCAAATGCCCTTATAAACATCATTTTTCTTGTCTCTTACTGCGTACATGTGAGGGTTTCTCTTGCATATTTTTTTTTTACCTGAGAGTAGTATGGCTGGGTTAAAGGATATGTGGACATTGAACTATACAGAGTAATGCCAATCCATTTTCTAAAGATTCTAGAATTTTCTAAACCCATTTTCTAAAGATTCTAGAATCTTCAAAGGTGTTTAAGAAACACCAAAGCATCATATAGTCAGTATTGGTATTCCATTGGCCTCTTTTTTTTTCCAATTTGGTGAATATTGGTGGGCATATAATTAGGGTTTTAATTTTGTGTGATGCTGATTTACTGTCACGGTTTTTATTGTTTTCCTTCTTCCTAAAAGTCTGTTACATCCTTTTGTTCATTTTCTTTTCCTATGAGGTAGGTTGTTTCATACTCATTTTTAGAAATGTGTACAAATGTGCAAATATACACATGCATTACTGTATATTGTAGTTATCTTTCACATTGTGCTTTTTAAATTTGCTTTATGGTATCTCAATGAATGAGAGTTCTTAATTTAGGCAAATTTACCAGTTTTTTCCTGTATGACTTGTACTTTGTGTTTTAAGAAGCCTTTCCTTACTGAGATGTCCTAAAAATAGTCTCCTTTTTTGTGTAATAATTGCTCTGATTTTTATCTTTCACTTTTGAATGTTTAATCCACAGGGGAACTTGTTTTTTTGTGTGTATGGTTTGAGTAAAATTCAGGTGATTATTTTTATGTCCAAATGCATAACACTTTGTTCTAGCACCCATGTTTAAAAAGTCTCTCCACTTCCGGGGGGCGCCTGGCTAGCTCATTCGGTAGCGCTTGTGATTCTTGATCTTGGGGTCATGAGTTCAAACCCCACGTTGACTTAAAAAAATTCCATCCATTCCCTTACTCATCTGCATTAACCTCACAGTCCCGGGTCATCTGCCCATATCTGCACAGGTCTGTTTCTGAGCTTATTGTTGTGTCCCATTGGTCTCTTGGCCTGTCCCTTTACCCTGTTTACCAAGATCTTAATGACTAGCTCCATGATAACTCTTGATCTCGGATAGGGAAACATCCTTCGCTCATTCTTTCTCATCACGTGTGTCTATTTCTGGTCCTTTGTACTTCCTTATTAATCTTAGAATTAGCTTGCCGAGTTTCACAAAAGAGAGCAATGTTGGGGTTTTGATTTGGATGTTACTAAAAGCCCTTAATAGTTTGAAAAAAAAATTAAACTAAACAAAGGGGGGCTTGAGAAAGAAGGCAGTGGTGTATACAGTACATTCTTCTAGGAGTCTTAGCTGGTGGGAAGGTTTCCTTCTAAAAAAAGAAAAAAACACCCTGAAACCTCATCCCTGCTTGACTTCACTTAGCGCCTTTGTCTTTTTAATTAAAAACCTTTATAGGGGGGCGCCTGGGTGGCTTAATGGGTTAAGCCTCTGTCATGGACTCAGGTCATGATCTCAGGGTCCTGGGATCAAGACCCTCACTCTCTGCCTGCCTCTCTGCCTACCTGTGATTTCTCTCTCTGTCAAATAAATAAATAAAACCTAAAAAGAACCACCTTTTTTAGGGGTGGGTAAAGTTGACAACCTAGTTGTTACATTGATTTCAGGGGTACAGCGTGGTGTCCCAGCTCTGCTGGGCTCTGCTCACCACAGGGGAGCTAGAGTCCAGAGGTGAGCCCCACTTCTTAATTTTTTTAGATGTAAAAAGGCCTTTGTCATTCTTTTTGAACGATAATATTTGAGCCATATGCGAGGTCATCAAGTGGGCTGCTTGCTCGCTCAAGAATCTGTAAAAGCTGAAGAAAAAAAGTAGCAGTTTTTATTTTTATCACCACGGTAATAGTTCCAGGGGAAGAAATTAAAACAACAACAACAACAACAACAAAAAACAGAGATAGTCCAGTTACTACTTCTACCTCAAAAAATTGGAAACATCATGAAAAAGAAATGTATGTAGGCTATGAGCCAATGAAAGCTTTCTTCCTGGAACTCATCCATGGTTGGTTCTCAGTAAATGCCTTGCTTTTAATTGTGACACCATGAAAGTTATTTTGTTTCATCAGATTGTCGACTCAAATTGATCACATTTTTCATTAGTCTGTTTACTGAGGAAAATCCCATCATACTTGACATTATTTCAAATTCATCCATAATCCTCTATTATGTTCTATTTGCTTTTTGTTTTTTGTTTTTGTTTTTTTTATTTTTAAATTTTTTATTTTTTATAAACATATATTATTATCCCCAGGGGTACAGGTCTGTGAATCGCCAGGTCCACACACCCCACAGCACTCACCAAAGCACACACACCCCCCAATGTCCATAACCCCACCCCACTTCTCCCAACCCCCCTCCCCCCAGCAACCCTCAGTTTGTTTTGTGAGATTAAGAGTCACTTATGGTTTGTCTCCCTCCCAATCCCATCTTGTTTCATTTGTTCTATTTTTTGATTGAGCTGAAGTATTCATCAACAGAAAGTTTTCTGGTATACATCACTCGGCATCTGAAATACATTTCCCATAAAGGGGAAAAGCCCATCTTGGGTCATCTCGTTGTTTGAGTGTTGCACCATTTCATTAATAAAGAATAGCACAGCCTAAGGAGAACATCAATAAATAAAATCTAATATACTTGTCTTCAAGTTAGAGAAGTTGAGGTTTTTCTCTTAATATTTATAAAACCTGAGTTCCTGGTTCAGGAAAGTACTCTTTCATTTGCAAATAAACAAAAGCTAGAATTTGCTGGGCTGCCCCACCTTCTTGGCAGAACTAGTTTGCAGAGCAGTTGAGTTAACATATCAGAAACATATGTATTTATCCTGTGCTGGCTTTAAGCGTGGAAGACAAGAAAAGCTTCTTAAGTGCTATTGGGGAATGGACTCCGCTGTCTGTAACAACCTCGCTTTTCTACTTTACATGCCTACCCACAAAAAGGATCCTGGCACTCAAAGCCCTGTCCTCCTGAGCTTGTTTTCCTTTAAGGAAGTGGTTTGCAGACCTTCGGATTGATGAGATCTGTGAACTTACTATGTCAGAATGAAGATAGAGAGAAACTAACATGGGTTGCCAGTTTTTGGAGGCTATTACTAATTGTCCTCATTTTTTTAATACATAAATGATGTTATAACATGAACTTAAAGTATTAAAGACATAATTTCAGACTAAACCTAGTCCTTTAAATAAATATAGATGGAGGAAAAACCCAATATATACATTTCTGCTTTGAGTATCAGGTGAGGTTAGGCAACTAGTTCAACTTTCCTTTCGAAAACAAGTAAATCTTGTACAAAATTATCTCAGAAAAGTCCCCTTAAATTCGTCAGTGGCTAGCAAAAGAGTATTTTTAGGTCAAAAGGTGTACGTTAGGAGTCAGATCCTGGAATGGTAAGCCTTCACCCTGAAAGTAGCTGTTCTCGAACAGAGGAACCTGGAGGTGCACCTGGGTGGCTCACTGGGTTAAAGCCTCTCCCTTCGGCTTGGGTCATGATCCCAGGGTCCTGGGGTGGAGCCCCGCATCAGGCTCTCTGCTCAGCAGGAAGACTGCTTCCTCCTCTGTCTCTGTCTCTCTCTGCCTACTTGTGATCTCTGTCTGTCAAATAAAGAGATAAATAATCTAAAAAAAAAAAAAGGAGTCTGGAGAATGGAGTCTCCATCTCCAGGAATGCTTTCTGCCTCGTAGTTTGTTTTGCTGGATATAAATATAACTGCAACCTCTTAATCTTGGGTAGAATTGGTCTGCTATATTTTTTCTTACTTTTTTTTTTATCATCACCCTTTCTAGATTCATGTGGTTCACACATGTTTCTCGTGAGCAGCATAGAATTGGAATTTCTTACTTTCCCAGTCTGCCCATGTTTGCCTTTTAACTGGAACACTGAGATCACTTACCTTTATTATGATGATTTTTAGAGTTGAACGTACATCTATGCTCTGGTCTTGTGCTATTACAGCCTGCTTGGAACTTTGACTGTGGGAGTCAAAATAAAAACCAGTATCTTACCGAACCTTAGTTGATTCTTGAGCCAAAAACGAGGTCATTTGATAACTCCTTGGTAAGCCACGCTTGTCCAAAGAAGAATGATAAAGAATTTTTGAGCATAAATATAACCTCTTGAGCCTAGACTCCAACTGGTGGAGTAGGAAAAACACAAATGCGGAGGCAAAAGTCCAGCCTCCTGACCAGAGGAGCCTTCTTTGAAGGAAACTTTTGTACCTATGGAATATTTGTTGTTTGTAGCAGAATGTGCTGTGCACTATTGTTTTTTCTATAAGTGGCCTGTTGTGCCTGGTGTCCCTTTACTATTTTGTCTCCAAGCATGAATAATCGTTGATAGTAAAGGCACCTGTGTTGTTTGATATCAAAGCCAGTGGTTTTTGTCAGGAAAGACAATAATAAGGACTCTTTTTTCCAGGTTTGGATGAATATTTTGTGTATTTTTTTGAGTATTTTTACTCTTTTATATTCGTGAACACAGAATTATTACAACTTTGAGACAGTGGCTTCGATAAGTAATGTGGGATACAAGAAGTCATGATTTTAATCTTTCTAATGGGAAAAAATTCCCTATTTTTCTTTTAAATTAATTGAATTTAAAGAGCATTCAGACATAATTAGGTGAATCATTCCTTCATGCCTCTTTTCTATGTTGAAGACAACTGGTTAATCACTAAGTCAAGTGCGTACCACCCCCATGCTACGGAATTCCAAAAATGTTGGTTCTAATGCACAGAATAGTGAATATAGACAACAGTGGTGTATCATAATCTTCAAATTTAAGAGAGGAATGATAATCCTGTGATGTGATAGAGGTGTGAATTATTGCTACATTGACACTTCTATTACAGTATCTAAGTGTATCAAGTCAACATGTGTACAGTTTAAATTTTCATGAGGTTATGTCAAATATATTTCGATTGAAAAACTCTACTTGTGACATGTTTCTGAGAACCCTACCGCATCCTGCATTGAAAATAATGTTATAGGGGCGCCTGGGTGGCTCAGTGGGTTAATCCTCTGCCTTCGACTCAGGTCATGATCTCGGTCCTGGGATCAAGCCCCACATCGGGCTCTCTGAACAGCGGGGAGTCTGCTTTCCCCTCTCTCTCTGCCTGCCTCTCTGCCTACTTGTGATCTCTCTCTGTTACATGAAGAAATAAAAAATCTTAAAAAAAATAATGTTCTACCGGTAAATAGAAGTTATACCCATTTTGCAAAGTATGTACAGAAGGGTTTAAGAAGACTGGTAATAAAAGGTTTCAAAGAATGCTAACAAAAACAAACACTGAACGTCCTTTCTGGCTGCATACATTTCTTGGCGATGTTTGAAATTCAAGCATTAAGAGTTCTTTTTAGTTTATGGGGCACCTGGCTGGCTGTGTGACCCTTGATCTTGGGGTCTTGAGTTTGAGCTCCACGTTGGGTGTGGAGTTATTTAAATAAATCTTTAAAAAATTATTTTATTTTTTTTAAGATTTTATTTTTATTTATTTGAGAGGGAGAGAGCAAGTAAGAGCACAAGAGCAGGGGAAGAAGAGCAGACTCCCTGCTGAGCAGGGAGCCTGATGTGGGGCTTGATCCTAGGACCCCAAGATCATGACTTGAGCCAAAGGTAGATGCCCAACATAATGTTCATGGAGGACAAGAAGGGCCTGCCCACTAAAATTGCCCTTCAAATTCAGTGGAAGCTTGGTGACATTGGTCATGTTCTTAATATCATAAGGGGAATGGGCAAGGAGGAAGATGGGGGAGGAGGAGAGATGGGGTTGTAGAGGGGATGGTGCAAGTTCGGGGCTTCTTAGGAAACTGGATGAATCGAAGCGTCAGATTGGCTGGTACAACTTCTGTAGTATTGTAGTAAATGCCTAAATACCAACTTCGTGTTCCTGCTCTGTTGATAGCAATAAGTGCAGGGACAATTAATTGCCAAAATGAAGCCCCGACTACATTGGTTGTAGAGCTGAGAACAGGTTCTAACGTGGGATGGTGAACCATCCCGTTTCTTGGTTTGGATTATGTTAAGAATGGTGGTTGCCTTAACTTTGGTGGAAGGTTTTCATGAACAAGCAGGAAGCAGGTAGAAATCCAATTAACGGAGCATTGTCATGCCTGTAGCAGTGTTGCTAGGGTATGCTCAGAAGATCCTACAATAAACACATTTTTAAAATCCAAGTTGCAAATCTGAGATCAGAATAGATACTGGAATGAACTGTGTGGGCTTATAAGACCAGAGTTCAGGGACGGGTGGCACAATGGGGTCTATTTTGTGTGTTAAGAGAGCACATGCCCAATTCATACATTTAGGCAGGGACAGCTGAATAGTCCCTGCCTTAGAAATTTTGAAATCATTCCCTAATAGCAGTGATTAGCTCCAGCTGAAGTGGGCATTTGGCTTTATGAACAGTCATTTTCAGATTGAGGTGGGCTTTCATTCTGCAGGAACATTTAGCCAGAGCTTTTGAAAAGGGGATCATTTAGTCTTTCTTTAAAATGTCAAGGAACCTACTACTTAAATGGGCCTAAGTGACCTGGGCTGTGTTCCTCCAAGCCACGGAGAGGATTAATCTGTGACAACGCCATGTATTATGGAATTACTGGAAGGCAAAGAAAATTAGGAGACGTGTACAGAGCTCTTCCATGTCCCTTTAATGGAGAGTTCACTATGACCTCACTGTTCTAGCCCTCTGCAGAAGGAAAAGCTCCGATGTCCACCTGTGTCCCAGCTGGAAGCAGGTGGTCCATGCAAAAGGAGTGATTGAAGGGAATTGAATCAGAGGCCTTATGAAGAGCGTGGGCAGAGTTCATGAGAACAAATAAGGGTTGGTGAAGCACCCCCAAGGAGCTGCTGCTGCTTCTAGTTCTGAAGGCCTTTGGGGAGGAGCTCATTGTGGAAAACTCTGCGAGAGCGGTAATTGCTGGAAAGAGCCACCCAATCAGGATCGTGGCCTGTGATGGGGACCATAGCCTTTGCTACCCCACTTCCTGGCAGGAGGACAGCCAGGTCTCCTGGGGAGCACTCCCATTGGCCATACTCATCAGGAGAGCTCTTTGGATGCAGTCCATCAAGGTTAGCCTGTTGGTGAAGAGGGAGGGAGAGAAGGGTGGAGAATGCAACTATCTGGTTGGCCAAACCAATGTGTTTGGTTAATGGTTGTGTTAACATTTGGTTAAATGTGTTTCCTTAAGGGTTGTGAAGAGTGTGGAGGGCATGCTTTCTTCCTCCTCCTTCTACCCAAGAGATAGGTAGCTCTTCATTTCCGGCAATGGATGCCCCTGTGGGACCCCCAAAAGCACTGTGAGTAAATAATGTTCTTCTGTCTTAAATGGCTCAGTTGAGAAGGGCCTAGAACTTATGGAGAGGTGGAGACCTGGGGGTCCTGGTTTATCATGGGTGACCATTGGATTCTGGGCCACTGTTGATCATTCTACCTTCTGTTTCATTTTGTACTGGACATTAAGAGATCATTGTCTACAGGGGAAAGAAAAGAATACTTCCCATGGAGTTGAAGAAAATCACATTTATCATGGAGAAATAACTCCCTTTGGAAGATAGTTAAAAAATAGAAGGGTAGACAGTGGCTTTAATTCTCCCTTCCTTTTAATTCTCCCTTCCTTTCTTATCCCTCACACCTCTCTCTTAACTATCCTCTGCTCTCCTTGACTGCTGCTATTCAATAATGACATTAGGCTCAAACGAACTTTATATTGTCCTATTATGAAACCCTTCTATGCGAGAAACTGAAGTTCTATTGAGCCAAATGTTTCTGACTTGAAAAAAAAAGTATGTGTAATATAAGCTCTACTGATTATATTCACATACTCTACAATTCATCCGTTTGAAGTATATAGCGAAGGGGTGCCTTGTTGGCTCAGTCAGGGGAGCATGCAACTCCTTATCTCCAGGTTGTGAGTTCAAGCCCCATGTTGGGCGTCAAGATTACTTAAAGAGAAAATCTCAAAAAAAAAAAAAATGTACAACTAAATGGCTTTTGGTCTATTCGCATAGTTAGGCAACCGCCATGATGAGCTAATTTCAGAGCATTCCAGAGTGTACTTTGTCTAACCATTCATCACTGAATGGACTTTTGGGTTGTTTCCACTTTCTGGCTGTTAGGAAGTACTGCTGTGAACATTGCCATGCAAGTTTTAGTGGGGACCTAGGTCTTTATTTCTCTTGGGTATGTACCTGGTAGAGAGATGACTGGATCATATGGTAACTGTAGGTTGGATCTTTTGAGAGACTGCCAAACTGCTACTGGCTTCTCCATATCGTCACTAACACTTACTGTCATCTTTTAGATGGAAGTTACTCTAGTGGGGTGCGAAGTGGTTCTGCCTGGTGGTTTTGACTTATATTTCCCTGACAGCTAATGATGAGGAGCATCTTTTCATGTGTTTATTGGCTGTTTGTGTGTCTTCTGGGTAAAATATGTCTGGATATTTCAGCCATTTTTTAGATTGTGGTATTGAGTTTTTTGTTACTGAATTGTAATAGACGTTGATTCTAATGCAAGTCCTTCTTCAACCAAAGGATTTGCAAATATCTTCTTCCATTCTCTTAGTTGTAGTTTCACTTCCTTAATGGTGTTGTATGATGCAAAAACTGTTTTATTTAGAAGAAATCAGATTTGTTGATCTTTTCTTTTTTTAAAAAAAATATTTATTTATTTGACAGACAGAACACAAGTAGGCAGAGACAGGCAGAGGGAGAAACGGGCTCTCTGCCAAGCAGGAAACCCAATGCAGGACCCGACCCGAGTTGCCTGGGATCAGGACCCAAGCTGAACCGCTCAGCTGCTTAACCGACGGAGCCACCCGGCGTCCTGATCTTTTTTTTTTTTTCTTTCATTGCTTGTGCTATTGGTGTCCTATCTAAGGAAATCCTGCCAAATTCAAGGTCCTGAGTATTCACTCCTGTTTTCTTTGAGAATTTTGTAGTTTGGGCTCTAATGTATAGATTTTGATTCATTTTGAGTGAAGTTGTATGTGTGTGATGTGAAGAGACTTGAGTCTGAATTTGTGTGTGGATATCCATTTGTATCAAACAGCTCTGTCTGGTTTTGTAGACTTCATCAAACATGTCAGTACTGGGGTGCCTGGGTGGCTCAGTCCATTGAGCAACTGACTTTAGTTTCAGCTCAGGTCTTGATCTCGGGGGTCCTGGGATCCAGCCGCACATCAGGCTCCGTACTCAGCGAGGAGTCTGCTCCTCCCTCTCCCTCCGTTCCTCCCCCTGCTCAAGTTCTCTCTTAAATAAATAAATAAAATCTTCAAAAAAAATATGCCTGTAGAATATACAGGGAGTTGGGGAGAGGACTGTTTCTCACAAAAGAACTCATTTCAGGAGGGTTGGTGTGCAGTATTCAGACTGCATGGCATTAAATAGTTCCAGTCGGTGTCTGTGTTATGCCTCTTAGAAGATAAAGCAATCAAGATGAGGCTGAGTTTGATGGCATGAAAGGGTTAATATTATCTGCAATATACTTGTACCCAGACAATAATTACTCAGTCACAAATACCCCGACTGTAGAAGTCGACCTGTGATGCAACCAGATGTAGATGGTTTCGAGAAGTCTGAAAAAAACAAAAATAACAGAAAAAACGCCCACAATGATGGGGCACCTGGCTGGCTCAGTCAGAGAGCATGTGGCTCTTGATCCTCAGGGGTCCCGAGTTCAAGCCCCATGTTGGGTGTAGAGATTACTTAAATAAATAAAAACTTAAAAAAAAAACCCACAATGAGTTTTGGTTTGGGGCAAGAGCTATAAATCCCCATATTTAAATGGAAAATTCTAACTCCCATGTTATGAGGAAGAGAAAGTCAAGTATTGACTTGTTCGTCTGAAGGGGACTCAAGACCTCTCTAGTTGGGTTATAGGCTTGAAAAATTATATGCTGCACAGCTAAAAAAGAAGCATCTTTTTTTCACTAAAGACAACGAATATATATGGCAATGAAAAGATATTTGGAATGGTGAGTAAAATGACCTACAATGTTTATATTCATCTTTCCCCCAAGAGTTCTCCTGGTTTTATTCCCTTCATTCCTTGAAGACTTTTCCTTTTTTTTTTTTTTTTAAGATTTTATTTATTTGGGAGAGTGAGCGAGCCGGGGATAGGGATAGAGGAGGAGGGAGAAGCAGACACCCTGCTGAGCAGGGAGACTGACATGGGGCTCCATCCCTGGACCCCTAGATCATGACCTGAGCCCAAGGCAGATGCTTAAGTGACTGAGCCGCCCAGGCACCTCTCCATGAAGACTTTTCCTGCTGAAGTGAAGAAAACCGTTTTCCTCAAGGGTGTGGCAGAATCCCCACAGCCCACTCCTGGCCCCGCTCCACCATTTTGCTGTTCCAGTGCCCTGTCTCCTCAAGTGCGAGACAAGGTGTCCGTAGCTGCTGGCTTTGGATAAACATCACGTCCACTGGATACCTAACAGGCTTGGAGGCTCATAGGGTCATCAGTGTTTGGAATCCCCCTCCATTCTCCCATTGGAAATTTCCTTTTCAGGGTTTGAGTATCATTTATCGGAGAAAAACAGATGCAGCTAATGCAATCTATGCAAAGACCTCAAATCTGATGTGATTCTTTACTGTGCTTGTTTACATTTTCTTGCATAATTAATCTAGCACATTGGGGTCCAAATTAGCATTGTTTTCTACCCCTTAGTCTGATGTTTGGCTAGGTGGTGTTTTCTCCATGCTGTTGCCAGAATCTCTGCCATTAGTCTCCCCCCCCTTTTTAAAGTTGGTGAGTCATTCATGTACACCCTAAAATACTCTCCTCCTTTAATTTAGAACCAAAAGATGGAGGCCCTCGTGCAGTATGATATTTTTAGACAGGGTTGCTTGGATCCTGTGGCTGGCCCAGCCTCAGTGCCCAAGACCTCTAAGTGCAGGTGGCTGTGCTGTTAAAAATCAGTTACTGGTGGCTGAGGGATGGTCTCATGGGTCCCTGCACGTGTGGCTTGGGTGGGGATGGAAAACAGAATCACTCTTTTTCTCGTGGAGAAGCTGCACAAGATGGGATTGGTCTACTTACCGCGAACGCAGAATTGAGTCCTCTGCTCAGGCATTCACATTCATGGTGGGGGGAAGCAATTGAATTTTTCTCCATCGGACGTCTTTAAAAATGATTAAAAGGACCTTTCACCGTGAGGAAACACATGAGGTCTCCTCATAAGCATTTGGTGAAATGGGTGGGGGGGTGCTCACAGATTTAAATGAGTCTTCTCTTTTGGGGCCATGTATTCTGAGGAGAGGGGAAAAAAAAACAACTCTTCCATTAAAGAGTTACCAACATTTTGTAAAACAAAGCAAAACAAAACAAAAAACAAGATTTTGATAGGATTTTTAATAGAGCTGGTTAAAGCTGCTTAAGAAGACAGATTCTAGGGACATCTCGATGGCTCAGTGGGTTAAGCCCCAGCCTTTGGCTCAGGTCATGATCTCAGGGTCCTGGGATTGAGCCCCGCATCGGGCTCTCTGCTCAGCGGGGAGCCTGCTTCCCCCTCTCTCCCTGCCTGCCTTTCTGCCTAATAGCGATCTCTCTGTCAAATAATAAATAAAATCTTAAAAAAAAAAGTCAAACTCATGACTTGGATAGTTGTGGATGCCATGGCAATTCGTATCTTTAACGAATGTATCTTTATTTATTTATTTTTCATAAATATAGTGGATTGTTCGTTGTCTCAGCAGTGGAATCAGTTGGGGGCTACCTCATTGGCTATTCTGTTTTCCTTAGGGAAGATGCCCAAGACACTGGTAATACAAACATGTCCTTCAACTGGAACAGGAACTTTGTTTCTCCATAGAGCGTTTTGCCTGTGGTAATTTATCCCTTCATTTCCAACCCCCTCCAAGTAATGCATATGAAAATGATTAGTGATTATACCTTTATTTTTATTTCTTTTGGCACTGCCAGCCCTGACTATTTACAGAAGATCATTATATTTTTATAGATCTTAAGCACATCTGCTGAATCAGCAAAGCAGAGAGTTTCAGCAATTTCACTGATCATAGCTGCGTCTTTTGGATATTGTAAACAACTATTACCAGATCACTTGGGGGCGGGGGAGGGGAAGACCCTGAGTGTTTTAAAGGCGAGCAAACAGAATGGAAGTTTTAAAAAAATATTGCTGTTATAAACTGTAATGAAATGGAGTTTTGCTGCAGCCCCAATTGCCTTATAAGTCCCCCAAACACAATACTTCCCTAAATGAGGTTTTCCTGCTATTTTAGCTTTAAAATGGGAAGCCAGGATTTGGGAGGGGTGTGAGTAGGATTCTTTTCCGGCGATGCTATTCTTTTTCTTTTGTTTTTAAAGATTTTGTTTTTGGGGTGCCTGGGTGAGTCAGTAGGCTAAGTGTCTGACTCCTGGTTTTGGCTCAGGTCATGATCTCATGGGTGGTGAGATCCAGCCTCGAGGCCCACTCCACTCTCAGTGAGGAGTCTGCTTGGGATTTTCTCCCTCTGTCCATTCCCTGCTCTTGCTCTCTCTCAAATAAATAAATAAAATCTTTAAAATATTTTATTTTTTTTTTTTAGGTAGTCTCTACACCCAACGTGGGGCTTGAATTTACAACCCTGAGACCAAGAGTTGCATGCTCTCATGATGGAACCAGTCGGATGTTCCCCTTTTGTCTCTTTTCCTCCTTTTTTAAAACATTTTATTTTTATATTATTTATTTATTTATTTGAGAGAGAGAGCATGAGATGGGGAGGATCAGAGGGAGAGGCAGACTCCCTGCTGAGCAGGGAGCCTGATGAAGCACTTGATCCTGGGACTCTAGGATCATCACTTGAGCCAAAGGCAGGCACTTACTGGACTGAGTCAACCAGGCACCCTCTTTTTTTTTTTAATGTTTTATTTGTTTATTTGAGAGACCATAAACACCAGCAGGCAGAGTAGCATGCAAGGAGAGGGAGAAGCCGACTCCCCGCTGAGCCGGGAGCCCGATACGGGGACTCGATCTCAGAATGCCAGGATCGTGACCTGAGCTGAAAGCAGACGCTTAATGACTGAGCCATCCAGGCGCCTGTATCGTCTCTTTTTTTTAAAGCCTATTTTTCTTGGAGGTCTTCAAGCCTTCTCGAGTGCAGCGCCTGGGTCATCAGTTTCCCGGGGCCAGCTTCAGATGCGCGTTGCATTTCAGCTGTGCCGATCCCAGCCCTTCTCATTGCATCTGACAGTGCTGAGCCGCAAACAACCCGTCTTGCCCTGAGAAGCCTCAATGTCCTCTGCCTTTTTGTATCGAAGCACCCAGGACTCCACATTTTTTTTTTTACACATTTAAAAAAATCTTATCGATCCCCATTTGGGGTTGGCCACTTGGGTGGGATTATGGGTTATCACATACACTAATGTTAAGCTTTTCCTGAAAGGAGTTGTTTCAGCAAGGAGGGTTTGATTTGGTAGACAACGAGCAGGCAGCGTGATTATGTGGGATTATCTTCGGATAATTATCTAAATGCAGGATTCCCTTCCTCAGGTTCCCCCTTTTAAGTTTGGGCTGGGGAAAAAAAATACTCTGATGTAGCAGAGGAACAACCTGCTCGGGCTATCTTATAGACTTTTCCTCCTGGAGGGGATGTATCTAGGCTTAGAAGGGAAGGGGTGCTAGCAGATGGTCTCTCTCGTCCCTTGGATGGATTTCAGGGAGATGGTTGGTCATAAGGCTATGGCTGGACTGGCTCTGGAACCCGTCCAAGTAGGTGGAGTGTGACCCGTATCCCAAGTGTAGACTGTTGAGGGGTAGAAAGTAGAAAGTCACTTACGGAGATTTAGGTAGGCAGCCGTGCTCCGAAGCTCGGGGAGGGGTAGGGTGCTTTAGAGTGGTGCTGGGGAGCAGGGCCAGTGAGCACCTCAAAGAGACCAGAACTTGTGTGTTCTTTGCTGTGTCCTCGACCATTCCTGTCTGATGCTGCCTGCCTTCGGACTATAGAGGTTTCTGTAGCCTGAGTGAGGTCAGAGACTGAGATCACTAATT
Source organism: Neogale vison (assembly GCF_020171115.1). Classification (NCBI taxonomy): domain Eukaryota; kingdom Metazoa; phylum Chordata; class Mammalia; order Carnivora; family Mustelidae; genus Neogale; species Neogale vison. The sequence goes on from NC_058105.1 coordinate 31,528,151, forward strand.
CTATGACAAACGTGAGAATGTTCTCTGGGCATCCTGCCTGCCACACAAACGGTGCACCTGAATGTAGGCGCGACTGTTCCCCACCCCCTCCTCGCTCCTTTTCACTAGGAAGTCTGGCCTGCCTTAGACTGAAGACAATCTGCTGACCTCCTCCCCTGCCCAGTGAAACCCTCAGACTAATGGGACATTGATCAAAAGGGAGGTGGCATTTTAAGATTCTTACAGAACCACAGAATGCTTAGATCACCAGTCCCTGATGACTAGAAAAGTAAAACCGGGGAGTGGCCCCAGTCCATTGGGTGGGGATGAGGTGGGAGGAGGGAACTTGAGACAATCTTTTGGCAACCTCTCTGGTTTTGGTTGCTCCTCTCTGAGTAAATCTCACTTCAGCAAAGCTTTTAAGTATTTCGTAGAAGTAGAAAAGGGGTGAGAGACACAGCCCTGTGCCAGGAAGAAAGCTTAGGGGCACCATGTTTTTTTTTTTTTTAAAGATTTATTTGACAGGGATCACAAGCAGGCAGAGAGGCAGTCGGGGGGTGGGGTGGGGGTGGGAAGCAGGCTCCCCGCTGAGCAGAGAGCCTGATGCGGGGCTTGATCCCAGGACCCTGAGATCACGACCTGAGCCGAAGGCAGAGGCTTTAACCCACTGAGCCACCTAGGTACCCCGAGGGGCACCATGTTTATCTAGTGCTCCGAGCCATCTGGCCCCACCTTACTCAACCACAGGTACCCTGGCCTCTTGTCCCTACCTCTCAAAGGGCTCTCCCCTGGCCTTCAGCCTCTGGTGTTTGCCTTTTGCCTCGCCTTCATTCCCTCTTCTCTCATTGGCCCATTGTACTTGCTTCCAGCATGGGGGTCTGTGCAGCACTTTTGCTATGAAACTTGGCACGAACCCTGCAGTTCCCATAAACAGCCTCTTCTTGTTGACTTCCCAATGTGGATGCTCTCCCATAACATTCGCGGTGACCCTGTACCACATTGAATTTTCTGGCTCTTTCGAGTTGCGTCATTTTAAACAAGATTTTATTTTTTTATTTGAGAGATCGAGCATAAGCAAGAGGAGCAGCAGAGGGAAATGGAGAAACGGACTCCCTGCTCAGTTGTTCCCTCCCTCACCAGGGAGCCCGATGCAAGGCTCAGTCTCTGGACCCTGGGATCATGACCTGAATCAAAGGCAGCCACTTAACTGACGGAGCCACCAGGTGCCTCTACTTTCTCCCCCACCCCCTGTGGTCTCCAAATAGCCCAGCACCTTGCGAGGACCAAATGGTCTTTGGAATAACAAAACAGATTAACAATTCATCACATAGTAATCTAATTTTAAACTTATTTTCGCCCCCTCTTTTCAATATCTTCTTTCTGATGCCAAGATCATTTCCTGATGAAGTCTTCACTCTCCTGGCTGGTGTTTTAATCCCTGCTGTCCTGAAACCCTGTGCCATTCGGATGACAAAGCCATCCAGACAACCTCATGCTGCATCGTTAATTTCTCATATTCATTTCAAACCATTCTCTTTTCGAGACTCTGGGAAGGCATGAATTCTATTTTTTTGTGTCATACCTGGATGTTTCTTCCCTAAGGAAACTTGGTATTCCTGAATGCTGCTTTCTGAAGTCCGGTTTGCGTTGAGAATTTCAATGGGAGGGCTTCTGAAAATGAAGAACAGACTAGCTGTTCTTGGCCTGTTTAGAAATGATGATGTTTAACACTTCTTAAAGAACAATAGAAAGGTGGAACTTACCAAGGGAAATGGTTTGCTTTTGATCTTGCTGGCAGTTTCAGAGACTCTGAGCTGATGAGTCTGGCTTATTGGAATCACTAAATATTCACTCCATCCATTCCTCTCGATGCCAATTACCATTTGTGTAGGTTAGCTCATTGTCTCCCTTCCTGCCTGCTGTCTTGTCCCTCTCAATTCTAACTACCGGGGAGTCACCAGTCTGGTATTCCCAAAACACATCTCTGGGTCAACCCCTGCTTCAAAGCTGTCAATAGCTCTTCTATGCCTACAAGGTAAGTAGAAAGCCTCCATGGTCTGTCCTCTTTTGCTTCCCAGCTTGGCACTTGTCACCTCTTCCTACTCTAGTGACGCCGGGTGTTTCTAACAGAGTCCCACTGTTTGTGCCATTTAGGATCTTCCCTTCGATCTGAAGGACTCCTCTGTGTGTGTTTAATTCAGATTAGTCATTTATGATTCATCTCATGCGCCTTCTCTCCTTGGCTACTTGGCTGGTCTCCACCCACCTTTAGGGTCTCTGCACTCACCATGAATTGACTGCGCGCCTATTGAGGCTAGTGTGTGTGTGTGAGGCAGTGTAGCAAGGTTTTTGTTTTTGTTTTTTTAAGGTTATATTTATTTATTTGAGAGTGAGCATGAGTTGGTGGGGTGGGGAGGGCCAGAGAGTGAGAGAGAAGCAGACTCACCACTAAGCAGGGAGCCGAAGGTGAGGCTCAATTCCAGGACCCTGAGATCATGAACCTGAGCCTTAACTGACTGAGCCACCCAGGTGCGCCACCCCCACCCCACCCCGCCCACCCCCTGTATAGCACAGTTCTTAAATGCACAGTCTCTGTGACCAAACTGGCTGGTCTAAATCCTGGCTCCACCATTTACGAGTTATAATATCTTGAGCCAGTTACTCAACCTCCGTATTCCTCAGTTTCCTCATCTGTAAAATGGGAATAATAGTGCCTTCTTTGGGGGAATTGCCATAACGGCGAAATTAGTTAATATGTAGGCAGCGTTCAGAATGCTTTCTGGAATCATGCAAAGACTTGACAGACATTTAATTGTATGATTATTGGTCCACCCGGGACCCAACACAATCGCTAGCCCAAGCAACAGATGGAGTACAGGCTCCATTGATGGAATGTGGCATCTTTTTTTAATTGAAGTTCACATAACATGAAATTAACCTTTTGAGTATCCCATTCAGTGGTATTTAGTACATTCACGGTGCTGTAAAACCATTATCTCTGTCCAGTTCCAAAACCTTTTCATCACCCCAAAAGGAAATCTCACAACCACACACCCATGAAGCAGTCGCTGCTTGTGCCCCGTCCCTCTGGCTGTCATATGAATAAACTTGCCCACGTACGTCCTGCAGAGGGTACCACAAAAAGGTGTTAGAGCAAGAGCGAATACAAATGGAGTTGTGCTTCAGAAATGCAACATTCATAACAGATGAGCCATCGGGATTTTTGGCTTCTCCCCCACCAGGCTGGTCAGGTCTCCTGAAAGGATTTTCTCGGGCCACCAGTGTGGGCACCGAATGTTCTGCTGTCCTTGCCTCTAAATAATACAAGATTTCTTTGAAGGGGCACAAAAGTAACCATTTTCCTTCCATCGGGGACTTTAGCAAGAGCGCCGTCCACATTGTATAAGACGTGCTTAATGCAGTCTGGCCTTTTGAAGGCCACCATCTGAAGTAGGTACTGACAAGAGAGAAGAGTCTAGAGCAGGTGCTGTTGAAAGCAGCGTTCCTGGGCGCCGTCCCTGGCTCAGTGACTCCAGAGTGACATTGGGTCCCTGTTGAAAGAGCCATTCACGCAATCGGCTGCCCACCAGCTCAGGCCATGCATATTCATAGTTGAGAACAACACTGCCTTAATAAAGGACTTTTTGACACTTATCAGGACCTAGCCACAGCTATTGATTTCTCCGTCTTTGCATTGCCAGCTGCTGCCACTTTTCTGACCCTTTCAAATCCAGTTCCACTCGTACATTGAGACCGTTTCCTGCCTAGTCCGGGGGGGGGGGTGGGGTGTGTGTGTGTGTGTGTGTGTGTGTACGTACACGTACCTCTGGTAATGAAACTCTATCCCAGTATCAGGCTGGTATGGTCCTTGTAGATAATATGATTCCTAGGATTTCCCCCCCCACCATCAGACCTCCTAGAATTCAGATGCTAGCGTTCTACCTGTTCCCTCCGCTTTGACCTTCTAGATAACTGAACCTCGATTTACTTTTGTTGATTTTGGCAGCTACAAGGGATTTCTCTCTAAGCCCGCTGTCCCTAGCCTCAAACCACTGTCTGGCCCTTTCATTGTCCTTAAAGTCCTGACTTTGGCCCTGCCCATACCCTAACGAGAGCATGCCTTTGAGATTTACATTTGACGGGTGATAATGTGCCATTCACATTAAAGTCGTATTTGCTTTAAAGTAGGTTATACAGATCAGAGTGTATATATGAGGGATAAAAAAAATCAAAGAAATTTATTGTGTGTGAAGGGTAGTATCATTTAAAAATCTATTATCAGATTCACTTTTATTTTCTAATTACATGGGGTGATAAAATTCAATCAGCACTTTTATTTAATGTCTCATTCGAGGAAGCTTTTTTTTTTTTCCCAACTAATATAATGGATAGATTTCAGACCAAAGGGATTTTTTAGACCCTGAAAAAAATTGACTCTTTTTCTTAATTAGATGAGGAGCCCTGTAAAACTCCTGTTGGAGCTTCGGGGCAGTGGGGATTTGCCTGCCCTGGTGTCTGGCTGTTGTGCAAAATACATGAAAAGGGAAAAGCCAGAGCTGCCTTTGTATTGTACACTTCAGATCTGGTCAGGGTCCTTAGTTCTGCATGATTTATGTTGGGGAGAAAAATCCCTCTCTTCTGCAGACAGGCCAGAAAACGAGAGTGGGGGGGATACAGAGAGTAGCCATGGGCAGGCGGTGGGAGGGGAGAGACACCGGTCAGACCCCCACGCTGGCTGATTTTACCAGGTTCGGTCAGCTGGACTGTGACTGCAGTTGGCTCTCGTGGGTCACACAGGTGCTGAATCTCCTTCCCCACGGGTGAGGTTAGGATGGAACTGTCAGGGAGGGAGGGGCACAGCTTAGGGACCGCCTACATTTCATTTCATCCTCTGCCCCTTTCTGGGATGGCTGGTCACCCTCCACTCTGGAGACGCTGCCAAGCTACACTGGGCTTCTGTTTCGCCACCTATAAAATGATAGATCAGTGGCGTCATCTACCCCAGGTAGAATATGTGGGCTAAAGCAGGTGCACAATGCATTTTAGCTGGTGGGCCTCTAATCATTATACCACTGCTATGGGATGTAGTGTGTTGTGTAGGGGCTGAACTGTGAGTCAGGTATCAGAATCACTGGGTATCTATTCTGGGCGCAGCAAATCCCAGTGATTTGACATGGGATCAGTTGCTTAACTTTGGGGCCTCATTTATCTCATCCGTCAAATGGGCTGAATAGTACTACCTGACTCACAGGGTGCTTGGGAGACATGAATGAGAGACTACACGTAAAGCACCTAACGTGTAGGGCCTGGCACACAGTGAGCATGCAAGTGTTAGGTGCTATTTTAATTATCACTCATGAAACTGTCATAATTAGGCATGCCTTGTGATGTTATTTCCAGTGTAACAAGTCAGGGGTTCCCAGGGGTTCCTGCCTGAGTCTCAGAGCTCTCCATTGCTTGCTTTCTTGGGGCCGTAACAGGAAGATTCTTTGTTAGGACGTTAAGTAAAAAGGGAGGCATGAAGAAAGAAAACCTCATGAGGAGTAAGGTTTTATGCAGCCTGGGTTCTATTAGCTGGAGTTTCTTTTGTTTAAATGGCTTCTGAGAATTGTATGGAGATATATATACATATATATGCATGTGTATGTATGTAATAATATATAGTTAACATTATCTCCCCCAAATGCACATTTTTTTAAAGATTTTATTTGTTTATTTGACAGACAGAGATCACAAGTAGATGGAGAGGCAGGCAGAGAGAGAGAGAGAGAAGCAGGCTCCCTGCTGAGCAGAGAGCCCGATGCGGGACTCGATCCCAGGACTCTGAGATCATGACCTGAGCCGAAGGCAGCGGCTTAACCCACTGAGCCACCCAGGTTCCCCCAAATGCATATTTTTATGAGCGCTCTATGGAGCTACAATTCACATGCTATAAAATTCATTTTATTGGAAGTATAAAATCCAGTGGTTTTTAGTATATTCACATTGTTGATCAACCTGCATCACTCATTTGAGAAGGTTTTTTTTTTTTTTAAATCACTCCTCCTCCCCACCTCCAAGAATCCCAAACTCTCCTCAGCGATCCCTCCTTGTTCCCCATCACCCCGCCAGCCCTAGTCAACTGCCAATCTACTTTCTGTCTCTATGGGCTTGCCTATTCTGGATGTGTCATTCTTTCATTCATTTATTAGTTTTTTGAATAGCTTACATAATCTCTCCACCCAATGTGGGGCTTGAACTCTCCACCTAGAGATCGAGAGTCGCAGGTTCTACTGACCAAGCCAGCCAGGCGGCCATCTGGACCCTTTAACTTGGATGGAATCCTGCCATCCATGGCAGCCTGGGTCTGACTTACTTCACTTAGCATCACGATTTCAAGGTTCGTTTGTGCTGCAGCATGTATTAGAAATTTATTTCTTTTTGTGGCTGAATGATGGTTCCATTGTCTGGTCCTTTCCCAGGTCTATATGATGAACTGCGTGAAACCTCCCACTGGTTCCCCGTGCTATGGGGAAAGTCCGTGCTTCTCTTCCCTGCCCCTTCTGGAAGGGGTGCTCTGGAGTGCCAGGGTGATGGGGTGTGGCACGTGGTTGGAGTGGCTACCAGAGGGGTTCAGGGATCATAACCATATCGGCTATTGGCTCTTATTGTCTGCCAGCAGTCACAGACATTATAGACCTGCCCAGTCGCTTCTATCTTATTGTATGGTGGGGAAATGCTGCTGGTATGTGCATGGGATGGGTCCTTTGGCCCTCTCTTCCTCAGTTTACTCCTCTGCAAAATGGCATCATAGTACGTATCGGAAAGGGTAAGGCTGAGGATGAAGAGCGTCTGGTCCGGCTCCTGGCATATAGTAAACTCTTCCTGAATGGTAGCTTCCGTGGTTACTCATACTTGGGTTTACTTGAACAGAACATCTTACTTTGTGTAGCCCTTAATTGTCTTTGACTTTGGACTCAGACACAGGTTTGAATCGCGGCTTCATGACTTACTAGGTGTGACCTTGGGTGAACCCTTTGTTTTTGGCTTCGTCTAGGAACAGTTACACTTGATAGGGCTTTTGAGAGGTTTAAAGTAGATATTTTCTAAAGCATCTTGCCCGAGGGTACCTGGGCGGCTCAGTTGGTTAAGTGTCTGCCTTTCGCTCAGATCATGATCCTGGAGCCCTGCATCAGGCTCCCTGCTCAATGGGGGCATCTGCTTCTCCTTCTCCCTCTGCCTCTCCCCCTACTTGTGTTCTCTCTCTTGCTCTCTCTCAAATAAATAAATAAAATCTTAAAAAAAAAATAAAGCATCTCAGCCCATGGGAGTGCTGTCAATAAAAAGGCAAGTATGTCTTTACTTAGCACGTTTACAGCAGTCCACACGAGCTCCTTGTCCTCTTGCGGTGCACAGAATAAAGTCCTTCTTTCCATCGCCTCGAGAGTCCTGCACAATCTCGCTCTGCCTACTTAACTGATCTCCTCTCAAAACACTCACCCTTATTCGCTTCGTTATAGCCATTTTGGCCTTTTTATTCCTCAGCCAGATCAAGCTCTTTTTTGCCTCAGCATCTTTGCATTTGCCCTTTGCTCTCTTTTTGTCTCTGGACCTTCTCAAGTTGGTGGCTCTCACTTGTCATTCAGGTTTCAGTTCTAGCATTACCTGCTCAGAGATGCTTTTCTCAACCACCCAGTAAGTTTCCCCTTCTGTGATTTACCCCGCTCTAGTATCCTGTTTTATTTTCTTTGTATATTTATTGCTAGCTGAAATGACTCTCTTTGACTTTTGAGTTTATTGTCAGTTTCCCCCCAGGAAGATAAGCTCCATGAGTGCAGCCACTGTGTGTGTTTCACTCATTGTTGCATCACGGCAACTAGAACAGGTCTTTTGGGGAATAGTAGAAGAAATATCCGTTGGCTGGCTCTCTAGATAGATATGGCAAAGATCTTCACTCTTTGGAATTGTCATTATGACCAAGCGTGGTATCCCACCATGGTATGGAACGGTCTGCGGATTACGTGGCAGTGGCTTATTAGAACACGTTATGTCTCTGGCTGGAAAGGAATCATGATGCACTGTACCCTAGGTAGCATTTCCCATTACAGGCTGCATCAGATGCGTTAGATTCTGCGACAACATGTAAGGTAATTTTTTTTTTTTATATTGAATCCCCCAGCCAATTTCCTATGCCTCACCTTGAATGTAGATAGGGCTTTGGAGTTCTTAGTTCAGTTGAGCAGGCTCCAGGAAGCATTAGGAATATTAGACACCTGGCTTGAGAAGTAATGATGAGCCAGAAGTGGGGAGAGAGTCTGCATGTAGCCTTCTGGGTGTAGGTGGTGAGTTTGCCGGCATAAATGAGCAAAGTCCATAGAGGAGACGGGGCTGGACAATTTTATAGTCTATGGGAGGATATTCAGAAAATAATTGAAGGTCTCTGGAAAAATAAGCAATGCCATTCTGCTGTTCTTACAGAATCAACCGAGGCAGTGTGTCTTTGAGACACTTGGTTGGCTTATTTTGTTTTCTGTTTTTTTGCGGGGGGGAGGGGTAAGGAAGGGGGGAGGGGTTTGAAACTATGAAGCAGGAAAGGAACTGAACACAAACCAAGCTATGGTGATCTCTGTGGACCGGGTCTCCCTGAATCCCTCTCACCAAGTGGAGAGCTTGGAATTCTCCCCGGAACCTCCCTCATCCATCTCCTGTCACAAATTCTTAGGGCTTGTGCTTGCTGGCTCGTCTTTCAAAGCCCCCAGAATCAGTATGACGACAAGTTGGAAGAGTGAAGAGCTGAACTAGAAGGGGAGCACATCTGGTGCTGGTGCTCCTAAAGGCAGGGTCTTGGGCTGTAGAGATTGTGAGGTACAGAGTTGGGTCTTTTATAAGCCCCCCGGGGGTTTCTGATGCAGAGCTTTTTCAAGTATACTTTGAGAAACACTGATTTAGTGTCTTCACCTCACCAAGTTTTGGCATTTTAGCCGAGGCCAACACCCCTCCACCCCCTTCTGTCTTCCCACCTGTACAGGACCCATGAGGTATTTGCCTGGTATTTGGGCAAGAGAAGGTCCCATATTGGACATTACTTCCCTCCCTTACTACCCAGGTAGAATTTTCTAGTTGGCCTTCTCTTGTCTCCTTTTGATTCCTCTTTGTCCATCCCTAAATGAGCACTAAAATGCCTTCTCGACCCTTGTTGCTAGTGGGTTGCAGTGGACTGTTCTCACCAATTGGAGGCTGCGTAGAAGGTGCTAGGGGCTGAATGTTCTACTCCCCTCAAGACTCTGGTGTGAATGCGAATCCCCAAGGTGAGATTAGAAGGTGGGGCCTTTGGGAGGCTATTAGGTCCTCGAGGTCTTAGTCCTCAGGACTGAAATGAGTGCTCTTCGAAAAGAGATCCCACAGAGCCCCTTGGTCCCTTCCACCATGTTGAGGGTACAATGGGAAGTCTGCAGCCTGAAAGGGGGTGCTTGGATCTGACCTTGTTGGCACCCTGACTTTGGCATTCAGCCCCCAGACCTGGAAACTCAAGCGCAGAGGATTGGTGCACATTTCTAAGCCCTTCTGCAAGCCCCTGCTGCTGTGCGCGACACTTAGTTCTTGGTATCTGTGCTTGCCCCAATCCGACCCCACGGCAATAGGGGAGCTGGCATCTATTGACTCAGATAATGGAGGGTTTCACGGAGGAGATGGAATTTGAGCTCAGTCCAGAAGCACAGGAAGGACAGTTCCAGAGAACGTACAAGGGGAAAGTACAGTCTAGAAAAAGGTGACAATATGGACATAATCGCATGGGTCCTGAAGAATTTTTCTAGCTTGTTAAATATAGATCAGGACCATTTGGGGTGAGGGGCAAGAGATGTGTTAAAAATACAGATTCCTGGGCCCCAGCCTCAGAGTTTTCAATTCCACAGATGGAAGAGTTAATTTTTTAAAAGGTTCTATTTATTTATTTGACACACAGAGAGAGCACGTGGTTGTGCCCAAGCAGGGGCAGTGGCGGGCAGAGGGAGAGGGAGAAGCAGGCTTCCTGCTGAGCAGGGAGACTGATGTGGGGGTCGTTCCCGGGACCCTGGGATCATGACCTGAGCCGAAGGCAGACACTTACCTGACTGAGCGACCCAGGTGCCCCTGAAGAACCTTAATATTAACAGTCCCCCCAAACCCCTTCTTGCCCAAAGGGTTTTCATCCAGGTGATTCACACACACAGCATGCTTTGAGAAATGCTGACCTGGTCTAGCAATGGCTTTGTAAAGAGAGAAAAACAGCCTCTAAGTGGAGAGTGACCTGTTGGTGAACAGTATTTGTTTCTGAGGGTCCTGTAGAACGTTGTTTCATCTCAGGTGGGCTCTGAGCCATGCTCCTTAAAGTCTCTCCTAATTTGTACTTGACTATAAATTTAATACCCCTTTTGTGATGCTTGAAAGAGCTGTGTAATTTCATGGTCTGGCCATGACTGTTGGCATTAAAGAAATGACTGTTACTGGTACTTAATATATCTTCCCCAGGTTCTCAATGACTTTTGTGAAGCACAGAGCACCAGGGTTCGACTGTTTGCATAGAGAGCGCATGTGCGGAGGGCGAACACCTGTTCTCCTGGGGTGGGTTCCACAGACAACGGCTTGCCTCTTCCTTCAGGCCTCCTAACTTCCCTCCCTCCTCTTGCCCCATCTGTTCTGATCATATGAAAAAGGGGCCGGTAAGTACCTTTACCGCAAGTATCTTCCTCTGGTCCTCAGACCCCATGACTCTCCAGGTGCCCTCAAGCGCTAACATTCAAGTCCGCTGCTCCATCTTGGAACACAGGCAGGAAGAAGCGCACACCAGTTGGGGCCCCAGAGAGTATTTTAGAGGCTGAAACAGGGAAAATAATGGATGTGAATACTACTCTGAACTTCTCTGCCCATCCCCGTTTTCCTAGGGGAAGTGCACGGGAGGTGGCGGTAAGCGGGGAGATGGGGCGGCTTCCCCACCGTTGGTTAATAACCGCCTTAGTTCATGTACGTTTTCCCTACAGTTCAGGAAGCATCATGGCATGGCAGTCAGAGGGAAAACATTATGTTTTCGCTTTATCCTGTGCCATTGTCTGCTGATTCTTTTGAGTTCAGAATGCTTAAGTAGATAGGCCACGGAAAGCTGTTACCATTCACAATGGTCTTTCCATTAGTCCAGAATAGGAACGTTAAGGCAGCGACAGTATCTCCCAACTTTTTCTTCCCACAAGTCTGGGAGGCATTGGACAGTGTTTGGGAGAGTAAAGAAAGAGACGGAATCTGAAATCAGCAGGGTGAAGCAGCTCAGCGGATTGGGAGGGGGAGGGTGGCCGCTGACCCTTCCCCCCTCCACCCCCATCTGAGTGAGTGGTCAGGAGTATGAGCTCTTTTAATTGAATTCTTTCCTGTCCCATGTGTTAGGTCCAAGCATCTCTTTGGAGTTTGGGGGTGGGGGGAATGAGTGACCAGGTGAGTAGATTTAGCAATTTTTTGGTATGCAAGTGCCTTGCTAATTCTTTTGCATAAACAATGTCTAAAATCCGCAGAGACTCGATTCTCTTAAGTTGCCTGCGTGCTGACTTGTCACAACACGGGAGCTACTTCTAGAAACAGATGATGGACACAAGCATGGGGAAGAACACTTCCAGCATATAGACTGAGTTAAGAACACTCGTTTAGATTTAATAGAATAATTATTCAGATAATTATTGAGATAAATGGCATGCCATGTTAGTAATTGAATATTGCATAAATAAGATATAGTGGCTATAATTAGAGTTCTCCAAATACTTTGGTAGATAGATTAAGAGCAGTCAGTGAGCCTCAAAGTATTTTACCAAAGGTCATATTTCACGAAATCTATAAGATGTCCCAGATTGCAAATAATCATCACTTTGTCTCTAGGATGTGTATAGTAAATAGAATTATGGTCTTGATGGTGCCCCCCTTTTTTCAATTGGTCTAATGAGGTCTATCTGCTAACAACATGTTCCGGACATTGATTTGTGTGTTGACCAGTACGAGGTTCTATGGAAAATTGATATTTTATGGTATTGAAGGTTAACGGAGTTAGAGTAAACCCTGACTAGATGCCCTCAACATGGAACTTAGGGTCTATGGCTATTAATGGTCCAGAACTTTCTTCACCTTATGTTGGTTGCTAGGATATTAGATAACATAGCACATTAATAACTGTTAGGAGAATTTTGCATAATACATGGAAGCCTTCATAACCTCCAAATGTGTTTGACCTGAGCAACCGTGGTATATGGTAAAACAGCCAGCCTTGGAGTCAAAACCAAGCTGTGCCTGTTGCTACCTTTCTGAGCCCGAGTGAGGTTCTTTGCCTCTCTGTTTCTCAGTTGTCTCACCTGCAAAATGAGGGCAACAGTGATACCTACTTCTCAGAGCCCATGTTGGGGAGGGGACAAATCAAATAGGGCCCATGAGTGTGCCTGAGTCCAGCAGAAGCCCCATTTGTGTTTCTTCTTCTTTCTTTCTTTTTTCTTAAAGATTGTATTTATCTGAGAGCGTGAGTGAGCGAGAGAGCTACAATAAGCAGGGATGGAGAGAGGCAGAGGAAGAAGCCAAGTCCCCGCTGAGCAGGCTGAGCAGGGAGCTGGATGTGGGGCTGGGCCATGACCTGAATGGAGGGCAGATGCTTAACCTACTGAGCCACCCAGGCACCCCAGTGCTTCCTTTTATTTTGCAAATGCAAACCTATTTGCAAGCAAGTGGTTTAATTCATTGACTTGATGGGTTTAGAATCAGATACTAACCTTATTCAAATTGACCTGTTTGAATCCACAGTTACCTTTTCCATATGGTCCCAGTGTCTTAAGAGTGTAAACCTGGGTGTCCTGCTTTCGTGTCATGTCTGGCCCACTATGTGGCATGTAGGTCAGTTTATATATTCTCTGTGCTTTAGTTTCCTCACCTGTAATCTGGAATAATCCTACTTCCCACCCCACAGGACAGTCTTAAAGAGCCTATCGTATGTGTAACTTGCTTGCACAGCCCCTGTCCAAATCAGTCACCCAGCTCATGTTAGCTCTCGATCTTGCTTTGAAGTAATAGGCACACAGTGGGCTTATGCAGCTCATATACAACTGGACTGTTGGTTTTGGGGGAGCTTCTAATAGTATGGGCCATGGAGCTTCTAGTGTGTTTGTCTGCCGTATTCAGTCTCCATTTCTCACGTAGCATTTGGTACCTGGAAGTCTTTATCATGATTACAAAATTATAAGGCCCATTCATTTATTTAGGCACTCCACAACAAAAGGTCATTGGGCATGTAGTATGACAAAATTTGCTGGTACTAGATAGACAGCTGTGAACAAAGTGGTCCTGGTTCTCCCTCTCGTGGAGTTGGTAGTTTTGGTCCTTTGTGGAGTTCTACCCTTTGTAAAGTTTTTCTGGCGAGATAAACGTAACACCAGGCAAAGTGGGTGCAAGGCAAGATTTATTAAAAACACTCTCTGGTGAGAAGGGGATTGGGGTAAATTGGAAGGGGAGGTGAATCATGAGAGACTATGGACTCTGAAAAATAATCTGAGGGTTTTGAAGGGGCAGGGGGTGGGAGGTTGGGGTACCAGGTGGTGGGTATTATAGCGGGCACGGATTGCATGGAGCACTGGGTGTGGTGAAAAAATAATGATACTGTTATGCTGAAAAAAAAAAAACACTCTCTGGCGAAGTTTCAGGGCTCAGGAGAAGGGGAGCCAGGAAAGTTGCACCGGGAGGAGGTGGGCACCCTCAGGCGAGGTTCCACGACTCTGGAAAGCAGAGTGGCGGAAGTCGCACCCAAGGCAGGGAGAAGGGGGCTTTTAAGGGACCTTGAGGGGAGTTCAGGGGTGTTTTGGCAAGTTTCCCTTGTTTGTATATTTTGCCTGCTCGTCGGGGTCCCATTGGTCCACTGGTAGCCCGGGGCGGGGGTCTCAGATTCCCGCTTGTCAGGGTCCCATTGGTCCATGGGAGCCCGGGACGGGAGGGTTTTCAGATTCCTGCTTGGGTGCTTGTTCTCCTGTCCGAGCTCAGGTTTTGTGGAGGGGACTTTCGTCATCTTAAGTAGCCCTTTCTTTCTGCCAAGCCCAACACCCTTGGTGCTAGGGAAACATGAACTTGACAGGTTTACAGTCCAGTCACACCCCCATCTATCCTTTTTGGAGTGAGACAATATAACTGGAAAAATAATCTAGTCTAGGTGGGTTGATCAGGCATAGGTACATAAAAATAAATAAAAGGATGGTGTGGTCGAGTCTCATGGGAGTGACACAGATTATGCTAGAAGAGTTCAGTGGAAGAAATGATCAGGGAGGGTGACTGATGATCTAATAGGTTACAGGATGATGAGGGGGGCGGGGCTGGCACACAGAACATGGGGCCGGATTTTATAGTGCAAGCCAGACTCAGATATCTGGGAACGAAAAGGATTGTAAATAATGAGGAAAGGCAAGGAGGCAGAAATGTGTGTGAAGAGTTTTAGGAAGCATAGACTCCTTTGACCAAAGCAGAGATTTTTATGTATGAAGTTACATGTGGTTGGCATCATATAGTCGAAGCACATAGGAAGTCTATCTTAGAGAGACTTGACTGTTAGGGGGGCAATTTTGATGATTCTGGATGCTGTCTAAACTGGAAGATGATGTGTACAAAGTGACATTTTTGGAAGCTGGAGATGGCAGGATTCATACTGCGTTAGTGGGTCTATATTTGAATTGATTTATCAGTAACAATTGTTACTGATGTGCATGAAGTGTTTCAGCAACAGCACCTCCCCAGTCTTAGTCTAAAGAATTAATTAGACAATGGTGTCAAGATGTATGTCCAGAAATGTTTCTCCCAGCATCTTTAACATCCTTTAAATCAAACATCAGAGATATGGGGGTGCCTGGGTAGTTCAGTTGGTCCAGTGTCCGGTTTTTGACTTCAACTCAGGTCCTGATCTCAGGGTGGCAAGTTTGAGCCCCACGTCGGGCTCTGCACTGGGTGAGGAGCCTTCTTGGGGTTTTCTCTCTCTCTCTTCCCCTCCCCCTTTCATATCCCCCAATCCTAAAAAGATTCTACAAAGTTTTCCTTGTCAATTGTTTAGTTTCTTTTAACATTAAAGATTTTAATCCAGTGGCCGTCTATTTTTATGAAACTTGTCAAGTGGGGATCTAATTAAAAAATGTTCTCCATAGAGTGAACCAATAGTCTCAGAACCATTTGCTGACTAGTCCCCTATATTCCATTATTTTTTTTAATATTCCATTATTTGTAATGGTAACTTCCTTATAGATGAAGTTTCTGTAGAGTTTGGGTTTGTTTCTGTGCTCCATCTTGGGTTACCCTGGTCCATTTGTCAACCCCTGTTGACAATATTTCAGTGTTTTAATTACTAAAGCTTTCTTTTTCTTTAATATTTTATTTATTTGACAGAGAGACAGAGCAAGAGAAGGAACATAAGCAGAGGGAGTGGGAGAAGGAGAAGCAGGCTCCCCACTGAGCAGGGAGCCCAATGTGGGGCTCCGTCCCAGGACCCTGGGATCATGACCTGAGCCGAAGGTAACCCACTGAGCCACCTAGGTGCCCCGGAGAGAGAGAATCTTAAGCAGGCTCCATGCTCAGCAAGGAGTCTGACCCAGGGCTTGATCTCATGATCCTGAGATGATGACAGATGAAATCCAGAGTCCAGTGGTTAACCAAGTGAGCCACCCAGGTGCCCCTGCATGGGACCCATTAATTTGCGTGGCTTTCTCCAATACCATGCTGTCTTGATTACTATAGATGTATGGTAAGTCTTCTCTACCAGGCCTCCACCATTATTCTTCCTTTGAATAATTGGTTTTCCTCTTCTAGTTGTTTTGCCATCCCATCCAGATTTTACCATGATCTGGTCGTGAATGCTTATTGTATTCGTTTGTCTGTGGTTTCTTTTGTAGAATTGTCATAGATAGACCTATCATTGCGGATCGTTGAGCACTGTGGTCAAAAAAGAATTCTCAAGATATTTTACGGGGCAACTTAGTTTGTTCAAGTAGCACGGAGACAGCACCCATGCACAGCTAGAGCTGCGCTCTTGCTGTATGAAGCTGGTGGTTATATGCTTAGTGATCATGGGGTAAGGGACGTGTAGGGAGGATTAGATTATAAATTTCTTCTTTGAATTTCTACTTGTAAAACTGCTTCTGCAAGATTTCTCTGGTGCTTATTCAGCTCAATATTAACTATCGATGAGACGTACAGGCAGTCGTGAAAACCTTTAAGAATGTAGCAGACAGTACACATTTGATCCTTAATTGGAACTCTGCAGGCTATATGTCAGCCTTCTGGGCTAAAGAGAAACATTTTTCTGCTTCTAACCCTCTTCAGTATCATATGCAAAGGTAAATAGTTTTGCTTCTTTCCCAACTTGTAAGCCTTCTTATTTTCTTATTGCACCCTTAGGGTCCTCCAGCAAAATACTAAATGGAAGTATAAGTAGAGGACATCTATGTCTTGTTCTAAATTTAAAATGAATGCTTCGAATGTTATCCTAATATTAAATGTGGCATTTGGTAGACATCTTTTATTGGGCTAAGGAAGTTTCCTTCTGTTTCTAGTTCAGTACAACTTTTGATTTTTTTTTCTTCCCACAAAATAATACTTTTAGCTTTTCTGTGACTGTATGCAGATTTTTATCTTGTCTACCATTTTGATGAAAGTGTAGTCTTTTGAGGGTGCCAGGTTTATCCTGACGTCTCATTTTTCAACCTCTTTCCTTGTATGAGCCATGACCTTGTCTTCTGTGTATATACGTGACCATTAAAATTCAAGATTGTAGTTAAGGGATGCCAACAGGTAGCTTTATGGCTGTGCTAGCATCAGGTCATATGATCATTGCCCTGGTTTTTCAGATTTCTCTTTATTCTTGGTCTTCGGTGATTTTTTTTTTC
Organism: Neogale vison; assembly: GCF_020171115.1. NCBI lineage: Eukaryota > Metazoa > Chordata > Mammalia > Carnivora > Mustelidae > Neogale > Neogale vison. Next base: position 31,545,019 of record NC_058105.1, read on the forward strand.
TTACTGAAATGAGAGTTCAGCTAAGCATTTAAAAGCTTGACTTGTAAATAAAATTTCTCATTTCTAGATAAGATACAGCAAGAAGGTTTTGGGGGTTTCTAGTCCTGCTACACTTCTAAAACCTGAAGGTTTTTACCTTGTTTCTAAGTAGGGAAAAAAAAAAAGGAAACAACCCCACTCTTCTTTTAATGGGTTAACCAATGGCTTGCAAATGTTTGGCACTCAATAGATATTTGTTGAAGAAATCCGTGTTTTCTGAGCACTTTATGATTCACAGCTCATGGGGGGAGGAAGAGAAAGAAATAAAGGCACCAAGATTTTGAACCCAGGAGAGTGATGATACCACCAACAGACAAGGGAGAAGGCTAGAAGGTCTGCTGATTTATGGAAGAAGGAGTTTGGTTTCAGTTATATTGAGCTGGTGTGTGTGTGTGTGTGTGTGTGTGTGTGTGTTTATTGAGATGGTAGAAGCACTTGCCAGTTGAGATTTGTGGCTTGGTATGTGGGAATTAAGCTCTGGAGAAAGGGCAGGTCTGGGTATATAAATTAGGGATTTATTTACAATAAGGTGGTGCTTGAAACTATGACATTAGCTGCTGTCACTGAGGTAGAAAGTAAGTAGAGGGAGTTTAAGATTGGTCTTTGATTCCAGTGGAAAGAGAAAAGCACCACCAGCTATGGTCAGAGAAATAGAATGTAGACAGGGCAGTATCATCAACAATGTGGAAGGAGAAAGATTTGAAGGAGGGAAGGTTTAAGAAGTGGGTCCATAGATTCAGATACCGAATCAAGAACCCAAAACTCAAAACTCCTGAGAATGGCTTTATCCCACCAGTATTTATAACCCTATGGGCACAAGTATGTTCAATAATCCTCTCTACCTATGATAATAATTTTCCTCTTGAGTCTAGTCAGAGAATCGTAAAGAATGGTCCAAGTTATGATTTCTTGTCCACATGTGTACATTTTTGTTTATGCCTCCATGTAATACACACAAACACATCTTTGAAAGTACATCTTGTTACAAACAGCTCTAAATGTGGCTGTAGAAAACCACTTACAGGTTTTCTGCTATTGAAAAGCCACAGTATACTGCTTAATATATTTTTTTAAATTGTTCAGAGAAAAAGGACTTGGCCCCTTAAAAAACTTTAAATGGATTTGGACGAAGCATTAATTCTGTTACATAAGTTGCTAAGGAAACCAACCGTGTGTTAATGCCAGCTAAAAGTCACTGGAGGCCTGCTGTGAACATGGGCCGGGTGTGACCGTAATCTTCTCCCTGTGTCCCCCCCCTTTTCTTCCTGCTTAGCAAGGAAGGAGAATTTGGAGGCTAGAAACTTGGAAAGAAAAATAGGACTTTTGTAGCAGGATTGTAAACTTGCAATTACAGGTCTGACTTGCCAGTGGGGGTATCAACCATTGAACGAAAGCTGTTTGAAAGAGCTTTTTGTGATAAGCTGCTCCAAAACTTTAAAGGGCTAGAACCATATAGAGGAGATCTATATATTCCTGTAAATTTGTAACTCTAAAAAAAAAAAAGTAATCCAGGGGAGTTAGAGTCATTGCTTACATAGGAGTGAAATGAACAACTGAAATTGAACTCTAACCACAATGGCTGGTCCTTCGCCAGGGTCGCCTCATTTAGGAAGTGTTAAAGTGTTCGTATACCATTGCCTCCTGGCTTCAACCTTGGCTCTATTCTGTGGAGCAAACTGTCCTGACCCTCTCTGGGAAAGTGCCCTGCTGTATCCCACTTTATTGGCTTCTGCCAATGCTCCAATGACTGTCATTTTCCCAGGGCCAGTCTTTCCCCCAAGGGGGCTCGTTTGGTGCTGTGTGAGGCTCCTCATCGATGCTGTATACACACCTGGGCTCAAAACCAGCCTTCTCTGAAGTCTTGGCTAAGTGGAACAGTGAGATCGTTGAGATTGTAGGGGTAGAATTTAGTTAGAGATTGTAGTACAGAGCCCAAACCCTCCTTATGCACAGATAGAGTAGGTGTTCAGTTAAATGGTATGATTTGGACATGCCCCCGCTCTACCTTACCCTTAAAAGATCCTACTCCTGAGACTGTCCCAGTGCCTGGTTTTCTACTGTGGAGGATGGATTCCTGTACTTTAAGGCTTTCTCTCTACAAAATATGAATGTTGGTGCACAGCACAGTACTGAGACACTTAGTAGAATCTACCCCAGATATTAGTCGAATGACTAAGCAAATTGGAGAATTATCTCCTAACCTGATTCATGAAGAAGTACGATTATGGAGGACTAGGTTCCCAGATGGCTCAACCATTTAAAACAGTGCTTCTCAAACTTGAATGTATATAATGATCACCTAGGGATTTTGTTTAAAGACAGATTCTGGGGGTGCGCCTGCCTGGCTCAGTCAGTAAAACATGAAACTTTGGGTGTCAGGGTTGTAAGTTGGAGCCACACATTGGGTGTAGAGATTACTTAAAACTAAAATCTTTAAAAAATAAAAAAAAGACAGGGCGCCTGGGTGGCTCAGTGGGTTGAACCTCTGCCTTCGGCACAGGTCATGATCTCAGGGTCCTGGGATTGAGCCCCGCATGCGGCTCTCTGCTCAGCAGGGAGCCTGCTTCCCCCTCTCTCTCTGCCTGGCTCTCTGCCTGCTTGTGATCTCTGTCTGTCAAATAAATAAATAAAATCTTAAAAAAAAATTAACTGTTTTAAAAAAAAAGACATTCTAGGGCTGGACAAGACCCGAGAGTCTGCATTTCTAATAAGTTCTTAGGTGGTGCCCTTCCTACATCACAATTTTTGACTAGGCAGGACTTAGAAGGCCTTACTTGGGGTAGAGTTTCCCAACTTGCCTGGTCATTGGATCTCTCAGGGTATTTGTTAAACGTTGGAAAACAGAATCTCTAGGGTATAGCCTTGGGAACTATATTTCGAACAGGTCCTTCAGGTGATTTGCATGATTGGAAAAATCCTCGCAGGAGGAATGGGGTATATAGGCTTACAAATGCTTGGGCATTGTGGTCGTCCATGTGTCTTTTGGGAGTAGATTAGAAAACACAGTTTAATTTCCTTTAGAGCCATTCCTATCCATGGCCCAGATTTAGAGGGTAGACAGAAAATGAGAAACTATTTGATTCTCCTCCCACCCCGCCGCCCCCCGTCCCTGCCAATAGGTAGCCTTGGTACCACTTTTTTTTTTAATTTCTTTTACTTATTTGAGAGAGACCAAGAGAGTGTGGAGTGGGGAGGGGCAGAGGGAGAGGGAGAGAATCTCAAGCGGACTTCCTACTGAGAGGGGAGCCCACTACGGGGCGCGATCCCATGACTCTGAGATCACCACCTGAGCCTTAACCAACAGAGCCACCCTGGCAGCACAGAGCATTACTTGGTTTCCCAGCCCTTTGTTTTGCTCCTTGAATTCTTTTGGTTTCTTGCAGACAGCCACGTTGATGGACACATTGCTGGGTGTTACTTTTAACTTCAGTTTTCTTTACTTTTGTCTTCTCTGTGACTTCTTAAGCCCTAGCCTTTTCTTCATCGGAGGGTCTTTGAAACATTGCAAAACCTTATTTTCTGGGACCGATAAGACAGAGATGGGAGGGAATCGTCTAATAGGCAGAGCTGCCAGAGAGACTGTCGTTTCTTTAATATCCATCCACTGTGCCACGGGGCTGCAGGAGGCCACGTGGTGGGATGTGGTCAGTGGGGCACCTCGGGCTGCTGCTCTTCTGTTTTGCTGCTAATTCAGCCTCACCAGCTATCAAGGCGAAAACTTCTCCCAGAAGACATCCCAAATGAGTTGGGCTGTAGGCGTGTAGTCCACGTCAGGGGCAGATGCGAGCTAGGCATCTCTGGGCACAGTGAGGATGTCACTGACTTGCCAGAGGCCACATTGCACGTTGGTGACATGGCCCTTCCTTATATTAAAGTTTTCTTATCTCCTATCCTGGTGCTATAGCCTTTGGGCTATTGATGGCCCCTGTTTTTTTTTTTTTTTAAAGATTTTATTTATTTATTTGACAGAGAGAGATCACAAGTAGGCAGAGAGGCAGGCAGAGAGAGAGAGGAGGAAGCAGGCCCCCTGCTGAGCAGAGAGCCCGATGTGGGACTCGATCCCAGGACCCTGAGATCATGACCTGAGCCGAAGGCAGTGGCTTAACCCACTGAGCCACCCAGGCGCCCATGGCCCCTGTTTTTAATCTATCCTTGGGAAGGGGCTGATCTCATACTTCTGTACTTTCCAGCTCTGTCCCTGTCCCCGTTCCCCTTCACATCCGTTTTTCTGAATTTGCAGCCAATCCAGCAGCAGCATTTTCAAGTTATCGGAGGCTAGGAAGGGGCTTCTTGTGCAAAGACAGTAGACTGTTTTTGTCAAGCTGCCTTCCAGGGTGGAAAGCTGTAGGGGACCCACCCTTATTCCTAGACCTTTGTCCTCTCTGCTCTTCTTGTCCTTTGAGACACGTCGGAAGAGTCTGGGCCAGAACCTTCTGATGAGGACACCTGCGATTTTCAGAGTCACTTGAAAGGGTTGGGAGTGGCAAGTAGAGACACTTAGAATTGACTCCATTGCTAACAGGTGCGGGGACTGACTTTCAGGGAGCTGCCTGCTACCAGGTGACCGGCGGGGTAGGTGACTGGCGGGGTCTCCTCGAGGGCATATATGCAGTTTGGCTGCCAGGAGATCTATGATGGAATAGTTTAAGTATAGGACACACATTCTGCTTGTTACCTATCTAAATCACTCATTTTAAAAAAAGATTTTATTTATTTATTTGTCAGAGAGCACAAGCAAGGGAAGCAGCAGGCAGAGGGAGAAGCAGGCTCCTTGTGCCTGTTGCGGAACTTGATCCCAGGACCTTCGGGTCGTGACCTGGGCCAAAGGCAGACGCTTAACTGACTGAGCCACCATAAAATGTCTGAAGATTCCCTGTGAGATCCAAGGTTATTTTTTATTTTTTTAAAGATTTTGTTTATTTGACAGGCAGAGAAGCAGGCACGGAGAGAGGAAGGGAAGCAGGCTCCCTGCTGAACAGAGAGCCCCATGCAGGGCTTGATCCTAGGACCCTGGGTTCACGACCTGAGGTGAAGGCAGAGGTTTAACCCACTGAGCCACCCACGTGCCCCAAAGATTATTTTTATTTTTTTTTAAAGATTTTATTTATTTATTTGACAGAGAGAGATCACAAGTAGGCAGAGAGGCAGGCAGAGAGGGAGAGGAGGAAACAGGCTCCCTGCTGAGCAGAGAGACCGACACGGGACTTGATCCCAGGACCCTGAGATCACGACCTGAGCCGAAGGCAGAGGCCTAACCCACTGAGCCACCCAGGCGCCCCCAAAGGTTATTTTTTAATGTGGAGTTTACAACCAAGTATGTTAAGTACTCCAGAGAGAGGCTTAGGCTTGTGTTCAGGGCTATCTGTAGGGGCCTGTGAGCCAACGCAAAGTCTTGGGGTAGGGAGAGGTGGTCTTCAAGTCCTCCATACTTGCTCTATGTTTCTAATCTTCTTTTTTTTCTTTTAACACTGTCTCCAACATAATGAAAAGTTGGACATTTCCATTAGCCTCTTATCTAAGGTCACTGAAGTGGCCATTCACGTCTGCATGCAAATTTCTAAAGATCTCTTATGTTTAGGAGCCAAGGATATATGGATATATACCTAAAACAGAAAAAGAAAGCATTATAGAAATCTCCAATATTGGTTTGTTGTAGAAATTTACAGTTCCTGGGGCACCTGGGTGACTCAGTTGGTTGAGCATCTGCCTTTGGCTTGGGTCATGATCCTGGGTTCCTGCAGTCGAACGATCAAGCCACCTTGGGCTCCCTGCTCAGAGGGGAGCTTGCTTCTCCCTCTTCCCTCTGCCCCTCCGCCCACTCCTGTGCTTGTGAAGACTCTCTCAAATAATAAAATCTTTAGTAAAAAAAAAAATTTGCAGTTCCTTACTGGAAAAGTTGCCATTTACAATTTAAAAAAAAAAACCCATTCCCCAAATTCCAATTAAATTCATTCTCGTCCCTTGTCTCTACCTTTGCAGGAGAACTTAGCTTCCTATAGTCTCTGAAACATTTCCGCTGACGCTAGTAAGTGTAAAAGAAAATACATCTTCCTAGGCTTCCTTGATACCTGTTTGAAATGCTAATTGTGCGGCACGTGTCCAATCAACCTCAGGTTGTAACAATCTAATCCCTCCCTTAGCAGGTTTGCATATTTGATGAAATTAGATTGTATGCCAAGAAAATAATGAACCGAAGTGAGGTGGAAACTGAACCAAATTGTGACAATACATGAAAATGGGCAGCCCCTAGGTTTCTTGCTTTAACTTCCTCCCAACAGTCTCTCAAAGAACCCCCCACCCCGCCCCGTGGAAAAAGCAACAGTCTAGATGTTCTGCAAATTGGTTGGCTAGTGCCTGATGGGAGAACGTTTGAGGGAGGGCGATTGGGGTAGTTAGCGTATCAGAGTATTGGACTTCCAGGCGAGGACTGTCATGTTCAGAAGCAAGTTACAGACCTGGTTGATTACTAGAATGTTGCGGTCAAGGTTGATCATGGAATCAGGAATATGACAAATTAGATGCTAAATTACTGGTTTGGGGCTCTGTATCTTAGCATGTGATACGTGGCGCAAACAATCGTTTCTTTAGCTCCTCTCATGTTCTACAAGAGAAAACAGGCCTGGGAAGAAGAAATTTGTCAAAGATGCCCACTAAATTGCAATAGAACAGGCACTAGGACTCGAGTTTTTGGATGCACCATCTGCTTGGTGGTTTTTCTTTTTTTAAATTGTTTTTGAGTAGAGTTGACACACAGTGTTATGTGAGTTTGAGGCACACAACGTGGTGATCTGACCAGTTGATACATTACACTGTGCTCACCACCAGTGTAGGTCACATCTGTCCCCATTCAGTGCTACTTGGTTTTCTTGCCATCACACTGCAGTACCCTTTCACCTTGACCTAGGCCTGGACTTGGACTGTGGGTGGCAGCTGACTCTGCATGTAGGAGGTCAAGTAAACCTAACTCATGGATACGTCTGGGCTCTGGGCAACCCCCTGGCCAGCATCCTGCTGTCCTGGATAGCTTCTACATCAGATTTATGATCAACATATTGGGCTATATTAAGTTGAGCTTGAATAGGAGAGTTAGGACCAGACTCTTGCTGCTTAAATAAGATCACTCAGAGTGCTCTGTTACAGGAAAATGCAAAGCCATGAGTGAAAGCAATTCATAGATATCAATTCAAAGATAGTGTTATGTTTCCATAACACTGGAGAAAAGGATGGTTTTACAGGGGTGGGGTAGAGTAAAGTTTTTATTTTTAAATAAATCTTCTGCCACTCATAAATGCCACCTTTCTTGTCACTTTATATGGGGCCTCAGCTGACCGAAACCAAGAGTAGGTGGCCTGTAAAAACAAATTACAAATGGACAGTTGCAAGGCAAGAGAATGGGTGAGTTTGTTTAAAGAAAAGACTTGTAGAGCCTCTCCTAGTTTTGTGTGTTCTAATTTGCCTGCCAGTCTGTCACCAAAGACCATGCCCACTGAGCCCAAGGATGTGCGTGTTGAAAGGGGATACTTTTCACACAATCCAGTCCACTTAGCAACACATAAAGATACTTGGGTAAAGAAGATTATAATGTACATGCATGTATTTATTTATTTATTTATTTATTTATCCCCCCCCACAAAGGGTATTTATTTATTTATTTATTTGATAGACAGAGATTACAAGTAGGCAGAGAGGCAGGCAGAGAGAGAGGCAGGGAAACAGTCTCCCCACTGAGCAGAGAGCCCAATGCAGGCCTCGATCCCAGGACCCTGGGATCATGACCTGAGCTGAGGGCAAAGGCTTTAACCCACTGAACCACCCAGGCATCCCTTGTGTGTGTGTGTGTTTTAAAGATGTATTTATTAGAGTGAAAGTAAGTAAGCAGGGGGAGAGGGAGAGGGAGATAGAACCTCAAGCAGGCTCCTTGCTGACCATAGAGCCTGATGTGGGGCTCAATCCCAGGACCTGACATCACGATCTGAGTCAATATCAAGAGTCGGACCCTTAACCAACAGCCACCCAGGTGCCCCATAATGTGTTTTATAGTAATTGAAAAACGCATTTAAAGGCTTCTTCATTCCAGGTCCTCTTGGGAGCTCCTTCTTAGTGCAGCTGAAGTGGTCATTGCACACGTTGGTGAGTGGTGAGTGAGGTCTTCTTGTCTTTTTAAGCCAGGAAGAAAGCACTCTGACCCTTGACTGGGTGTTATCTGGGGCCTTGCTCATTTAAACAGACCATGAACACAGGCTTTGATGATCATTGTGGGATAAAACCTGGACCAGCCAGAGCTTCGGAATAGCATGTCTAAGGTCCTGTGCCTTTAGATTTGCTGGGGTATTTAATATGGCATTCCATTTCATTGGAGAAAAATTCCCCTTAAGAATTGATCATGGGCAACATGTCTTCTGAATTAAAAAATTCTCAAGGGTTATGTCTCATGTGGCTTCAAAAACAGCTTAGACATAACCTAGTCAGCTATTTGATTTGCATTTCTGTGTATTTAAAAACAGGAAGTAAGATGTGATTCTCAGGACAGATTCGAAATTTCATAGTTGGGTACCCAGTGACGGCATCTAGATGATCCCTGGATATAAATGAGAAGCTGTTTCAGTCATTGAGAGGTTGATTGCTTCCTGGTTGTTTTGTTTTCAGAATTCTATGTGTTATACATTAAAATGTTTTTTGACTTGGAGTTAATGGACCTTGTTTTTGAGTCCCAGAGCCACTAATTATAGGGCACTTATAAGGAAGTTACATGAACTTCCTCTCAAACCCCTCATTGGTAATTCTAAGATAGGGATAATGGTCCTAGCTAATATTTATTAAGTGTTTTCATTTCACAGATGAGGCACCCCAGGCAGAAAGAGGTAGGTGGCTTGCTCAGGGTGACCTGGCTAGGAATAGGAGAGGTACGTTTCCAACCCAGGCAGCTTTATTCCAGAGCCTATGCTTTTTAACTGCTAGTTTCCTATCTTGAAAGGGTTTTGAGGCTCAACTTCAATGTAATCGTAGATAGGAAAGTGCTTTGAAAACCATAAAATGCTAGATAAATAGAAGGTAAAGTTAAAAGTTATAAAAGTTACTGAGCCTAACAGAAGGCTTTGGTTTCCTTTGAGGAAGCGTTCCCTTGGCAGTAGGGACATGTTGGTGTGATAGGAAAGAAGTTATAATGTACTCCGAATGAGGCCTTGGTTTGAAATGCCTTCCTAGCCCAGTGTAGCGGAAAGCTCACCAGACTGAAACGAAGCCACCCTGGGCTCTAATATTAAACTTGTTGACCCTGGCTAAGTCATGGAATTGCTCTAAACTTTAACTTTCATTAAGCAGGAAGCAAGACCATTGATATCAACAACGGGTCTTAATTTTGCAGTACCAGAGAGTCTCGTGTGTATCAGCTTATACACTCTATTAACAATTGCCGCATGACTCCACAAACTCGGTATAGAACCTTAGCATTCTGTAGACCTTTGGAAGCCCATCTCTGGTTCCAGAGACCTTAGGTTAAAGACTCCTGGTCTTGTTTTTTGAAGTTTCTTGCAGCTCTCAGATTCTAAGATTGGAATCACACTTTGTAAATTCACGATTTTAAAAAGTTCTCCACAGGGGGATGCCTGGGTGGCCCAGTGGATTAAGCCTCTGCCTTCGGCTCAGGTCATGACCTCAGGGTCCTGGGATCGAGCCCCGCATGGGGCTCCCTGCTCACAGGGGAGCCTGCTGCTCCCCCTGCTTGTTCTGTCTCTCTGACAAATAAAAATAAATAAAATCTTAAGAATTTCTTCACAGGAATATGGCCTTCATAAATCATGGAAAGTCCATAAGAAACCGTGGTTCTGAGATGGTCAGAATCACATGATGTAGAGTTTATGAATGGCTTACCATTGAAAGCAGTGAGGTATAGCTATAATAGCTCACAAAAGAATTCTGTTTTGCTGAGGAACTTTTTTTGAAGGGGGAGGAGAGAGTCATTGCAGCAATATTCAGCTTGATATATTAATCATACATTCAGCTTTGCTGTGCATTTAGAAAAGTGCTAGACTTATTGCTTTTAGTTCTGCTCTCAGCAAAAGATAAGGCACTGTTGCATGCTGGTCTGTGGGGAGCAGCAGTATTTTTTATAAGAAGCAAGCTTTGGCAGGGAGGCCATAAAGAATTTTATATTTATATAAGTAGACAATAGAAACCCCGACTGGGTGCAAGATTTGTGGGTGGTCTGTTTGCAAAACATTTCTAATTATTGTGATCAGTCCTGCTGCGGTTGCAAAAATTAAGCGTCTGGTGTATCCATTTCCTGGTGTTTTGAAACATCTGCAAGAACTGTCAAAAAAATTCCAAAGACTATGAGGTGGTAGAATGGACAGGAAGTGTGTTCAGCAAGGAACTCATTCACCCCCTCCTTTTACAGGTGAGAACTACTGAGGTTCTGCCTTAGATCTGGTCCTTTGGAAACAGACAGTAGATGTTTTGGGGAACACCCTCAGGAACAAAAGCGTGAGGACACAAATAATGCAGCATCAGGGAGATGGAGCAACCCAGCCACGATGCTGTCCAAAGAAAAGCCTTCACATCGTCTTTAGGGAGCTCACAAACTGGGGTTTCCTTCAGAACTGTCGTCCAGTTGTAGGCTCCCTGTGCCTGAAGGCAGTTTTTGGAGAGGGATTCAGTTGTGAGCCTCCAGCAGCCAATATTGCTGGCAACTAGGGCAGTGAGCACCTTGGTCCTGAAGGTGTTCTGGGCTTGCGTACCAGAGCCTCCACTGTCATTTCGGAGAGTCTAGTCTGACCATCATCCTCTCTCACCTAGATAAAAGCAGTAGACTTTAAACTGGTCTCCTACCTTCTTCTACCTTGACTGCCTTCATTCAATCTATTTTCTACACTGTACCTGTTGTAATCTTTCTAAAATATAATTCCTATCATATTGCAATGGCTCACAGCACTTTGATGTCTCTTCGTGCTTTCCGGTTATTCTAAACTTCTTCTATGCCTTCCCCAGGCCCGCCATGATCTGACTTTTATTTTCATTCCCAGCTCTTGAAATTTATCTCTCAATCTCCATAGGCCAGCCATGGAACTCCTGAATGTTATCATGCTCTCTCTTACTTCTGAGCCTTTGTACGTGCTGTTCCCTTTGGAACACTCCAGCACACACACATACACTTAGGTAACTTCTAGTTTAGATGCCTGCTCTTTTCTTAAAAACCATTTGTTTGAGAGAGAGTGAGCAAGTATGAGTGGGGGCGGGGGGCAGGCAGAGTTCAATAGAGAATCTCAAGAAGGCTCCATGCTCAGTGCAGAGCCTGATGTGGGGCTCAATCTCAGGGCCCTGAGATCAAGAGCTGGATGCTTAACCGATTGAGCTATCCAGGTGCCCCAGATGCCTGCTCTTTTAAGATGCCGTCCCTGTTTCTACAGTATTCTATGATCACTTCTATTGTAATTATCCTCTATTACACTGTACTGAAATTCCCCGTTTACTTGTCTGTCTTCTCTCTACACTGTAAGCTTTTTGGGGGCAGGAAGAATGTCTTTAGTATGCATCTCCTGAGCTTAGCAGGAACTGATTGGAACTCTGTAGGTACGCAATAAGTCTTGTCAAAGGTACAGGTGACTTGTCCAAGGTCATACCCTAAGCATGCCCGGAGATGCGTTGTTTTTGATGTTCCGTTCATGTCCCATAAGGACAAACCATCCGACCACCAAGTTCCTATGCTTGCGCCACCATGGGAATTGTATTGAAACCTGGCCATTGCAAATATAGAGTAGAATCACATCAGAGATGAAAAGGCTCTAGCTGAAGAGAGAAATGTAACATCTCTAAAATGGATATGACCTATGTGTCACAATCTTCCAGCTCCTCTGAAAGGAGATTTGAAAGACGGTGTAATCCTGTGAGAGATGTGTGGTGACATGTGGAATCATGACATAGCATTTGGTGCTGAGAGGCTGGAGTATGGAAGCGTTAATCATGGTCAATAGGATTAATCGTTGATTACAGACATGTCTGCCTTCTGACAAATTTTCAGACTCTGCAGGGATTTGCCTGTAGCAGATTTTAGCTGCACTGCTGCAGAAGCACAGCCAGCTTAAAGTTGTGCTGGAAAATTATTGCCAAGGGACTTGAAAATTTTCATCAGATTTCCAGCGAGTCAAAGCCTTCTGGGTAGTGGCGTCAATTCTGTCGAAGTGGCGTGCCATTTTCCTGGCTGAAAGTGGGCTCTCTAATGATGTAGCGAGGCTGTAGTACCTTTATTACATAAGCTGACCTTTCCAAATGTTATAATAAGGCATAAATCAGGGCTGCCCTCTCCAGAGCCAGTGAGGATTAGACAGGAAAAAAAGATGTCACTGCCCTTTGTGTACAGCCCCCCCCCCTTTTTTTTCCTCTTGGGTACAGATGCTCAGCAAAACTATGTGTTGTTAGAAGAAGGGAGCATAACATTTTGACAGGACAAACATAATTGGTGGCAGTTGCCACCGTCAGTATAGTCATGCCACGTATCTGGAATTATGACAAATGCCTCTCACGCAGGGAGTCTTAAACTTTGGAGGTGGTTGTGGAGCTCTTAGTATCTGCTAAAAACGAAGGACTTTTCTTTTGAGAAGACGAGAGTTCACAAAATTTAGCACTCAATCTGGTGGGGATGGGGACACCCCAAAGCCCTTCAATGAACCAGTGATTAAAAGTCATTGCTGTAAAGAGAAAGGCTTCTTGTATTGAGTGCTGACTGTGTACCACATACTCTACTTAGGATAATCGTCAGCTCCTCTAATCCACACAAGGACCCTATGGGGCCAGTATGCTCTATTATTTTTCAGCTGACAGGTGTTGGGACTGGGATTCAGCTATAGGCTGGTAGGCTCTAGTGCTTGTTACCTTAATGTTGATGCCATTCAGCTTCATTTCTGGTTGAACCTCTGTACACTGGTAGCGTTGTCTGTCAGTCTTCTCTCTCCTTTTTGTTTTCAGGGGAAATGTCCTTTAAATAGTTGTTGATGGACCTTGAGTTTTAATATTCTGCCCTTTCAATTGCATTGATTGTCAGTATAGCTCAACACATCATTGGTCTACTTATGTTGCTATTAGATCGATAGAATGTCCTATTTTTCCTTAGGTAGATACTTTTGCAGTGAAATGTAAATGGCAGAATATCGCTTGTAAATGAACTGGAAACCATTATCCTAGCCTTACTTCATTCCGTGTATTTTAGGAGTATGTCAAGGAGCGTTTGCATAGCAAAGTTCAAGTTGTTATTCCTTAACTATGGTAGAAATACCTGGTGAGTTTTTTTTTAAACCAGTTTCACTGTCCTTGAGCACAGACAGAATAATCAATAATCGGTATGGCATAATTTCAGGATTTTGTTACGTGATGAAGTACGTTGCAGATACAGTGACATTCTAACCATAAATATTTTGGTATCCCTCTCTGAAAAATAAGAATGCTTTTCCTTCAGGAGCAAATTAATAGCACACCTGGAAAAGTTAATGTTACTTAACACCCAGCATTTATGCAAATTTCCTCAGTCGTCCTCCAAATGTGTTTTCCTGCCTTTGTATCCAAACTGGGATTGAGGACCATATGTCACATCTGATTGTCATATAGTAAGTGTCTTTTCACCTAAAACAGTTCTCGTTTTCCATTAGAAGAACTTGTTGCACACCGAGTCTGTATTTTTGTAGGTTTCTTTCAGGAGCTGATTTGTTCCTTTCTCTATACCATTTATTACTTGTAAACTGAGAATTGATTGGGAAGGCTAGCTTAGATTCAAGTAGGTCATTGTGACAGGATTATACCTTAGGCATTGTTAGATCACATTAGAAAACTGTCCTGCCAGGGCACCTGGGTGGCTCAGTCCTTAAGTGTCTGCCTTCGGCCCAGGTCATGATCCCGGGGTCCTGGGATTGAACCCTACATCAGGCTCCCTGCTTGGTGGGGACCTGGCTTCCCTCTCTTCCACTCCCCCTGCCTGTGTTCCCTCTTCTCGCTGTGTTTCTCTCTGTCAAATAAATAAGTAAAATCTTAAAAAGAAAGAAAACTAACTGTCCTGCCATTAGTGGTGCTAGGGTATAAGATTAAAGACATGGCAGCCTAATTTCAGGAATTTGGGGCAAGCTTTCATTTATCTAAATCCTTTTTGCATTCTTAAATCCTCTTGTAACTCTTTCCCAACACCTCACATCTTTTTATATTTTATTTTATTTTGTTTCATTTTATTTTAAAAGGTTTTATTTGTCAGAGCACATGCAGGGGGAGCAGCAGACAGAGGGAGAGGGAGAAGCAGGTTCCCTGCTGAGCATGGAGCCCAATGGGGGGCTCAATTCCAAGACCCTAGGATCATGACCTGAACCGAAGGTAGGCACCCAGCCAACTGAGACACCCAGGCACACCTACTTATCTCCTTTTAATAGGCATCAAGTTACTTAATTCCACAATCAACTAGAGAGCCAAGTAAATTATTTTAGAACCTTTTTTTAAAAAATTTTACTTATTTGAGAGAGGGAGCAGGAGCAGAGGTGAGGAGCAGAGGGAGAGGGAGCAGCAGGGTCCCTGATGTGGGGCTCAATCCCAGGACCCTGAGATCATGACCCCAGCCAAAGGTTGCTGCTTAACCAACTGAGCCACCTGATTTTAGGACATTTAAATCCTTTCTTTAAGAGTTCAAGTTAGGAGGGGAAAAAAACAGCACTGCTTAGAATGGAGAGCTCAGAGATGGGCTGCCAGGGAAAGTAAAGGAAATATGATCAGCTTTATAGTCTTTGAGTGATGGCCTTGGCCTAGACACTGTCCAGCTGGAGACATTCATTTCAGGAAGAGCTTTCTTTGCCTTTGTCCTGAGAAGACCTTGACTGCTGCGCGCCTGTGCCTGACAGGAAATGCACACGCAGAACATGCGCAAACCTGGCTGCTTCCAGGGGGAGCTTGCGACTGTGCAGTGTAGGTGCCTTCACTTGGCCCCTCGGGCACTAGCTTCTCTTGCCTCTCTTCTTTTGATGTTGGGCACCTGCTTGAACTCTTGGTTCCCCAACCCTGCAACCTACAAAAGCATTCTCACATTTTGGACTCTTAGATTTCCTTTTCCTTTTTCCATAGGAAGCGTGTCCCAAACCAAGACTCTTACCACCTTCTTCGTGGTTAGTTAGGGATTACAGCTTCCTTTTCTACATTTTTGGATTTTGATTAGAAAGGGGGATGCATGGTTGGCCCCTAGGGACAATTATTGCTAAATGGTGGAGGGGGGGGGACTTGCAGGCGGTATCAATAGCGTGGAGGGGATTTTTGAGGACCCACCTTCCTGAGGTCCCTTAAATCCCACTATAGTCATTGCTACTTATCTTGGCAGTAAGACTGTCCTTGGTGTAGGAAAAACAAACAAACTCAGAACAGTTATCTACCTAAAACACTTTCTCCCCTTAGGTGTGTTTGCATTTCGAAGCGGCTTCAAAGGGAGCACATTTCTGAGTAGGATTTCCTAATTACTAGCTATGAACACTTCCATCTGAAACAACCCATTAGTTACCGAAGACCAACATACTGAGAGGCACCCAACATGCAATACAGGTATTTGCTCTCAGCCTACTCATTTTAGCACTGAAATTGGTAAAAGAGTCTTCTCTGTTGAGTTTGGGAAAACAGCGTCATCAGTCTCGATAGAGATGCTACGCGTGCGGTCACTTACGATGCACGGAAGGGCTCCTCATTACTCGCCAGTAACTGTCTGCAATACACAGCGACAAGTTCTGTTGAAGTTGGCAACCTTCCCGAGCTCTGTGCCAGCACTCTGTTTAGTTGTTCTTTTGGGAGGGAAGAGCTGCTTCAGGAAGAACAGGTCTGGCTCTTCCTGTTAGCAAGATTGTGGTTGGGTCCCATGAGCCAGAGAGAGGGTGTCCAGACGCAGTCTTTGGGCTCCTTCGCGTCAGGCTTTGTTCCATAGTTCCCATAAGCTATGTGTTGGGATCATCTTGCCCATGGGTCTCTTTCTCTCAGATGCAAACTACGTTAAACACACATTCAACAATGGATTTGTTTCCTGCATGGAACATACCATGGCAGACAGAGCTGACCTGTTTTCATCAAACTGCATGTAGTGGGGAAGATAGATAGTACATATAGAGAATGATCAGTTGTAGGCATTGTGAAAGAAATAACACATGGAGCATGATTGAAAATATAGGAAGCTGGGGTGCCTGGGTCGCTCAGTCGGTTCAGTGTCTGCTTCTGGCTCGGGTCATGATTCAGGGGTCCTGGGACGGAGCCCTGGGTCAAGCTCCCTGCTCACTGGGAAGCCTGCTTCTCCCTCTACCCTTGTCTGCCACTCCTCCTGTTCCCCCTCACCGCTGTGTGCGCTCTCTCTCTCTCTCTCTCTCTCAAATAAATCTTTAAAAAAAGAAAATACAGTCAGCTGAGGCTTGCTTAGATGAGGCGGTCAGAGAAGAGTGCCTACTATGAGCCCAACACTCCAGTGGATACTTAGTTAAATGAGCCTTAGGTGAGAGCTGGTCCTTGTCCATGAGGGTTTGTCAGCTTGTAATTTCAGTAAGCAAAGCATATATGGAACATAATAGAAAGTGAGAAGAAGGAGCAATTGATTTTGCCAGGAGTAGGGTAGGGACAGGACATCAGAGACCCAGAACTGGGTGGCATCCTTGGAGGGTCACTAAAACAGTGCTTTGTGAAGGCAAAGGGTCTGGGGAGAGGGGATTCTGGGATAGAGGTAACCACAATAGGAAAGTTACCGAGACACGTTTGAGACATGTTTGAGGCAATGAGGTTCGTCCTCTTGGAACCCTGCCCCCAGATGAACTTGGCTGCAGAGTCCCAGTAGGGATCATGGGTCAGTGCAGAGCTCTTCTGTTTGGATCACCAGAAAAGGTAATAGAGGAACTATGGTAGTTTTTTACATCTGCCATAGCAAAAGTTCACATGCTTTGTGGCTTAAAAGAATACACATTTGTCATCTTACAGCTCTGGAGGGCAGTGAACCCAAATCAGGGTGTTTCATTCTGGAGGCTCTAAGGGAGACGGTCTTTCCTGGTCTTTTTCAGATTCCACAGACTGCCCACATTCTTGGTTCATGGCCCCTTTGTGTGATCTCCAAAGCCAGCAATGTCCCATCTCCCCTGTGATGCTGCTCCTTCTCTCTCTGGCCATGGCTGGGGAGAGTCTACCTGTTTAAGGACTCATGTCATCCAGTTGGGCTCTCCTAGATAGCTGCAAATTTTTTTTTGCCATGTTAGGAAACATATTTAAAGGTTCTGAGAACTTTGACATCTTGGGGGGCCATTATTCTGCCTACCAGGACCCTATACTCCTCTTCCTCATTTTTCTTATCTGCCCCTGAGACACTTCTGAAGTCTCCTAGAACTTTAAAGACATTTTAGTTTTCTTAACAGATTTTATTTTTATTTGTTGATTTTTTTTTAAAAAAAGATTTACGTGATGTCTACATCCAATGTGGCCTCGAACTTGCAACCCCAAGGTCAAGAGTCGCAAGCTCTACTGACTGAGCCAGCCAGGCGCCCCGACTTTAAAGGCATTTTAAAAACTGCTGTGAATTGCTCATGATTACTGATGAATTAACTGTTGTGTGTGTTTGTTTGGAAGGGAGATGGGAGAGATGGGGGTTACCACCTTGTGTCCTAGTCCCAGGACTTAAACATTATTTCTGCATAGAGATCTGTCCTGATCAACTCGTATTAAGCTAGTGTTCCTTAGTACATAATTCCATAGCACCCTGTGTTTACTCTGTTTCTGCGTGAATAAGTGTGTAGAAGAAGCCAGAAGGATTAGAATAAACCAGTTGTGAAGCAACTTGTATTCATTCAGTAACCGTTTTTATTTTATTCTTTCAACATTTTATTTATTTAAGAAAGAGAGAAACTAGAGAGAGAGCAAGCACGGGCAGGTGCGGGGAGAGGGAGACACAGGCTGAGCAGGGAGCCCGATGTGGGACTCCATCCCAGGCCCCTGGGATCATGACCTGAGCCGAAAGCAGACACTTAGCCAACTGAGCCAACCAGGTGCCCCCCAAAATGTATCAGGGAATGCAAAAGGTATGGTGTCTTCCCTTATCCATTCTCTCCTACTGGGGATCCATACGCCAAGAAAATGGTTTAAAATGCTTGGCAATGTTTTTAAAATAGGACCTGGGGTGAGAAGAAGCCAGAAGTTTTCCTGCGAGCCACTGGGAGCCCACAGACCTGGAGGGGCCTGTCAATCATTGTGAGAGGACACCAGGGTGGAAGGAAGCATGAGGTACAAGCCCTGAGGCCAGAACGGAAGATGTCTAAGTTAGCAGATGCTAGCATAGAGGGGGGATGACATTCGAGAACTCCCATTAGGATGATCTAGCAAGTGTTTGGTAGAGGATGGCTAGGAACCAGCTACCTCGCGCCCTTTGTGGCTCCCCTGTTGCAAAGACAAGTAAGCTCCTGGCAATAAGATCAATGCTAGAACAAAGTGGGGGAAAAGAGAGAGGTGGAAAATCTTACATTGTGTTTCAACCTAAAATGGCTGAGAAAATCCATAAGGAATTGAACTTTCATGAAACTGGTAAACTGCAATTTTTTTGCGGGGGGGGGGCTTTCTGGTGGAACATGCTCTCAAAATAGTGATTTGGCTGTGTTCAGAAACAACAGTCCTGCATTTTTCAGACCTGAGAATGAAGACCATTAACATTCATACCGGGGACATGTGGTTGCTGAGCTACGGAGTTTGGATTTTATTTTATCCAAATGTAGCTGGCTGTTGCTAGCCATCGGGGGTTTTCTATAAGGGAGAGACAGAATCAGGTCTGCTTTCCCAAAACAACTTCAGAGCAGTTTGGAAAAGACCTGAAGGGGTAGGGTAGATGGCTGGAGAATAATAGAGGAGCACCCCAGGCATCCAGGTGAATGAGAACTATTTTCCAACCTAGTCACGCTGCATCTTAGGCGTTCGGGCTAGTAAGGGACTTCAGGTAATCTGGTTAACGTCTGGTTGGCGCCGGTAAGAACATTCCGTTTTTACAGGTGAGGTCGCTGAGGCTTACAGATAGCAAATGAATTTCAAATGCCTAAGATTTAGGACTAATTGTTTTACTAACGTCAGAGTGGTATCCCTCAAGGTCTTGATCACACATTTATATTTCTTGAAATGTTGCTTTGAATTTATGAGTTGGTGCGCTCACTGGGGTTTGTTACAATAGCAATGTATAATTGTTAACTTGTGATCTTTCCTGTAGGAAAAACCACAAGGAAATTGCAGTCTCAAGGGCATTTCTCAGGCCTGTGAGGGGCCTTGGCCAGAAATAAGCCCAATCAACTGTTAACCTCTTGGTCCCAGACCTGAGTTACTCCATAGAACCTAGTGGGAAGTAAAGAGAACCTAGGTACTGAGCTACTCTTTCCACTGTGCCCTGCACTGAACTGGAACCTTAATGAATTTGGAGAAAGAGGGTGGGGTTGCGGTGATCACTACATTAAAAAAAAAAAATCCCTTTCATCGCTTTTGGAACTTATAAAATGATTGCCCTGTGGTGAGTGGCGAGTTCATGTTGGAGCCTAAGCAAGTTTCACGAGGCAGGGTTCGAAAAGGGAGAGCAGCACTTCCCAGGAAGGGGCACTTGGAGGGCAGGAGACACCCCAGCTGGAGTTCTGGGACAGGGTAGAGGGTGAGCTGGCAAATAATTAAATCTCCTTCTCAGTCATTTCACCTAGTTCAGTGGTATACTTCCAGTCCCATATACTTTGTTCATTGAGTTATACTTTGCAAGAACTTTGCAACCTTTTTTATTTTTATTTTTATTTTTTTGGTCCTTTTTACTTCTGTCCTTTCAGTATTTTAAGGGCAGCCATTTTGGTAGGAAGAAAATAGATTTAGTCTCTTGATACATTGGTCGAGAAGTAAGTTCAGATTTTCTAGAATCTGTTTCTTTGAGCTTGATGACATTACCAAGCACCTTCAGTACTTCTTTTTCAGTTGGGAATTGTGCTCTCTTTCCTCCTTTAAATAATAAACACATGACACTGATGCTACATAAATTCAAAAAAGGGGAAAAAAATCATTGGGTCCCAACAGTTTAAATTCAGAAAAAAATCACTCTTAAACTCTTTTGTTTTGTGGATAACACAGTTTTACAGGTGTGATCATAATGATTGTATGCCCTATTTTGTCCCTTACTGTTGTGTTCCATGTTTCTACATTATTACATAGTACTCTTAATCACTGTAAAGAACACTTTTCAAGGTTTTGAAACTAACTCTCATTTCTCCGAGCACCATCTTTTTTTTATTTTTAAAGATTTTATTTATTTATTTGACAGAGATCACAAGTAGGCAGAGAGGAAGGCAGAGAGAGAGAGAGGAGGAAGCAGACTCCCTGCTGAGCAGAGAGCCTGATGTGGGGCTCGATCCCAGGACTCTGGGATCATGACGTGAGCTGAAGGCAGAGGCTTTAACCCACTGAGCCACCCAGGTGCCCCTGAGCGCCATCTTTTTTGTTCTGTTTCAATCTGCGTACATTTTGTGGTTTAGATTTCATTCTGCCCCCCCCACCCCCACCCCCATCCCCGAGGTGTATGCTGCTCAGCTCGAGTCATAAGAGACAACTTTTAGCTTTGCATTTTGATCAGGTCTCTTCCAAAGGGTTGTGTCAATGCTGTTGCATTTCCATGGCATCGATTTCAGTTACTGGATCAGAGATTTGTCTCAGGGCATTTTGGAAATGCTGGTTTCCTCTTCTTCCCTCCTGGGGTAGTGCCAAATCGCGCAGCTTTTTCTGTAATAGGTCTGCCCAGACTGCAGCTGGCATGCCACGTGGGGCTAGAGAATTGTGAATTCAGTCACTTTCCTTCGTTCCTTTGATTACTGCAGACAGAGCCTGTCCCTGGGAATTACCAGCAAATTCAGGGACATGGACAGGGTAAGAGTCAGCAGAGAGGGCTTTCTGAAGGCTATGGGTGAGAGACCGCCTTTGGAGTTGGACCTGAGTGGTGGTCGAGATTGAAGAAGAGAAGAAAGTACGGGGACGCTATATACATGACAAGAATTCTGTAGATGGCTAGAAAAGATTCATTCATTTGAAAAGATCCTTTCGTCTTTGTCAGGGATTTCTTTTTGAATCTGATAAAAGCTATGTACTTTCCACTTCCCTCCCCTCAGATGTAGGCTCTCATAAATGCCAACAGTTGTCTTGGATTCCTCATATGCCGTCCATGACGTCAGAGCGAAGAACCTTAGTCAGTGAAGAAGACCTAGAGGGAGGGAAATGTTTGTACCAGTATTTTGTGATACTTTCCCTGTGATTTTTAAATTTCCTTCTAGAGAGCAGTTTTGTGTTTTATTGGCGATCTTTAACCTTACTTAAATAAATGGTGGTGGGGTTAGATCACAGTGATCGCCCTGGAAAGTGGAAAATCCTAGAGGAAGAATGTCTTGGGAAAAGAGTGTGGATCCCAGAGCCCATTCCAGGAAGGGTGTGATGAGGATTACGGAGGGAGGGGCCAAAAGCAAAAGATGAGAGAAATTGACATTTCCTTTTCCTGAGTGTTAAAGCTGCTTATTAATTATGTGTGTAGTGGTCTTTGTGTACAAAATGTAACTATTAGGCTGTTTATGATCCTCAGCAAGTTACTAAGGGCAAGCCCCCTGCTAAGTGCTTGCCACTGTCTCAAGTGGTTAAGATTCTGGGTTCAGTGTTCTAGCTTTTTGGGCTCAGGTCTAGATTTCTGGGTAGGGATCTCACTTCCAGGTTTCAGCATTCTCATCTGCAAAATGGCAATGTTCATTCTTCAGTGTGAGAATTCAGTAAGATCGTGATTAGGAAGCACACTGTATAATGCCTGACACACATTACATGTTCCACAACTGTAGCCATTACTGTAATTTTGTAACGATTGGAATTGTTAACCATTCCAATATAGATTCTGCCTCTTCAGGTCCATGGGCAAGGGAGCCAAGTAATTGCATATACATGAATGAAAATGGGCATTTGAGATTGTTGGGTCCATGGCCAAAGGAACTAGACTGATGCAAAGCGAAGGTCAAGCAAAGCTTTATTTCGTGCCAAACATCAAGAATCAAATCAACCGACCGGGGCTGCCTCTTACAGAGTTAGCGACCCCTCCCTGCCTTATAGACTAACTTTTATAGAGCAAAGGCCATGTGGTTGAACCTGGCCACACACAGGTGGCCAATGAGATTGTAACACAGAGGGAAAGCTGCACAATCGTGCTAGGTCACACATGGATGGCCCAAAATACAGTTTCCCCATAGTAACTATTTGAACTAGCCTATCACCTTGGTCAGAATTGGTACCCAAAGGGTGCCCAAAAGACGGGGCCCACACTCCTTGGTAGCTAGGGAGACAGTATGCGCACTTCACTGATTGGATGTCTCCACCTGGCCCGACTCATCCCTGCATTCGGGCTCTGTTCCCTCCACCTGACCTGACCCCCCCCTTGTATTTGGGCTCTGTTATCAGGGACTGGTCGACCATATTCTACTGGTTTCCGGGACTTGCTTTTAAGTAAGTTCCCCTGGGGGAGGTGCAGGTTCAGTTTAAGTTTTACTGCATGAACAACAAAATCACTGTTTAACCGGATGGAATTGCTCTGGCTAAATAGGCCCTTACAAGATGTCTAAGTGAAACTGGAGAGGAATTTTTTTTCCCCATAAAAGTGGATTCTTTTATTTTTTAAAAATTTTTAAAAAGATTTTATTTATTTATTTGACACAGAGAGAGAGATCACAAGTAGGCACAGAGGTAGGCAGAGAGAGAGGGGGAAAGCAGGCTCCCCGCCAAGCAGAGAGCCGGATTCCGGGCTTGATCCCAGGACCCTGAGACTATGACTTGAGCCGAAGGCAGAGGCTTAACCCTCTGAGCCACCCAGCCTTGCCCTTTTTAAAAGATTTTATTTATTTATTTGACAGAGAGATCACAAGTAGGCTGAGCAGCCAGCAGAGAGAGAGGAGGAAGCAGGCTCCCTGCTGAGCAGAGAGCTGGTTGCAAAGCTCGATCCCAGGACCTTGAGATCGTGACCCGAGCCAAAGGTAGAGGCTTAACCCATTGAGCCACCCAGGCACCCCAAAAGTGGGTTCTTTATGTATTCCCAAAGACCACCATTTCTCTGTGCTGCCCTTGTCTTTGTGAAGTTGCCCACGCTTTTACTAAATTTCTGAAATTTGGTTGGCTTA
Organism: Neogale vison; assembly: GCF_020171115.1. Classification (NCBI taxonomy): domain Eukaryota; kingdom Metazoa; phylum Chordata; class Mammalia; order Carnivora; family Mustelidae; genus Neogale; species Neogale vison. The sequence goes on from NC_058105.1 coordinate 31,568,223, forward strand.
TTTAGAGAATGAAAGTGTTCAGGTTTACATGCATATTTCATGAGTATTACATAGATTACTTAGATTGTTATTCAGCTGAAGGAAAGCATGACCAAAGCCTCTATTTCATTAATTGTATGTTGCAGGAACTGTCTCACATCAGGGTTCAGTGTCCTCTGGAGGGGCCGACAAGTGTTTATGACCCAATGAAAATTATAGCTTAGGAAAATCCATTTGTGTGTGTGTGACTGGTTTAATTCACTGACTCAGTCCCTACGGAAATGGATGCATGTACAACACGGAGGTCCGTTTCTTCCACCAGTGGGTGAGTTGTGGTGTTGAGTTTCCATTTCAGAGGTGTTTTTTCGGTGATTGCTTATAGCCTGTTCACCATCTCAGGTCACCAGCCTGTGATTGCCTGTTTCATTGTCTTCTCTCTAGTGCATTAAGTACTGTGTGGGAGCTACTGGCTCTCTTGGTTGACATTTTAATCCCCTACATAGCCCAGTGCCCAACCCTTGGTATTCAATGAATACTTAATGAAAGAAAAATAGCCCAATACCAATACATTACTGAATCCATAATGTAAGGCTCAAGAACTGGGATGTTGCAGTCAGTGAGGCTGAGATTTATGTCCTAGATCTGTCGCTTGTGAGTTCACTTCCTTGGACACGTTGTTTCCCCTCCTCGAGCTCGCTCCTCTGTAGAATGGTGAGAGCGATAACGAATTCACAGGATTATCGTGAATGTTAAATACGATGCTCTATTTCACATGCTCACAGTTGCACATGGTAAAAACTTCATGAACCGTAGTTATCATAACTGTTTTGATTTTTTTATCCTTACAATTACTCGAAATGCTTCTTGTTTTTGACTGAGTTGTTTGGCAGGAGGAAAGGAAAGTCTGAATAAATGCTTGGATTGTAGAAAACTGGAAAGACTATACAAAAATCTGAAAAGAGTGAAGATGGACTGAATTCCGCAGGATGGGGCACCTGGGTTGCTCAATGTGTTGAATGTCTGCCTTCAGCTCAGGTCATGATCTCAGAGTCCTGGGATTGAGCCCCACTTCGGGCTCCCTGCTTAACGGGAAGCCTGCTTCTCCCTCTACTTCTGTTCCTGCCCCCACCTCCCACTCAACTCTCTCTCTCTCAAATAAATAAATATAATCTTTAATAAAATATTCCACAGAAATAGAGGCATCTGAAAGGACATTTGATTGGATTAAATAAAATATTACTCTTATGATCTAATGGTACCCCCAGGTCTGAAAGTGTTAACTCAATATGGCCAAGAAAGTGCCTGATTTTACCCAAGATACATTCATCCTGGTCATGTGGCCGAAGTTTGTCCCACATGCTTTAGGGAAGACTTCTCTCCTTAATTCATTACACCTTTTGGTCAGGGAGCTAGCTGTCATGTATCACGAATATGGCACTGAATTTGGATAGACTGCCCTTGAATCCTCATAGAAATTTCTTCCCAACTACAATAACTTGTGTTTCAGTTTTCTACATGTTCAGACTCTTTGTCTTGTTTCACTCGCTAAGGCCCTTTCTACTTTGCTCGGAGACAAATTGTCTATAGTTTTTTTTTTTTAAAGATTTTATTTATTTATTTGACAGAGAGAGCACAAGCAGGGGGAGTAGCAGGCAGAGGGAGAGGAAGAAGCAGGCTCCCTGCTCAGCAGGGAGTCTGATGGGGGGCTCCAACCCCGGACCCTCAGATCAGGACCTTAGCCACCCAGGTGCCCCTATAGTTTTGATTTGCATTTCGAGCTCCTTTGTTCTTTCATTCAAGAAGTGTTTTGTAGTGTCCATGACTTGCTGGGCTCTGGGTCCCTATCCTCATGGACCTCACACAACCTTAAAGCCTAAAGGCACTTCAGGGGAGCCCTGACTCTATGCATCTTATAGTTTGGGAAATAAGCACAGCAAGGGGGAGTGACTGATCTGAGGTCAGAGTGCTGTTTAGTGACAGAGCTTGAGCTAAGACTTAAGTCTGTGATGTCCTCTCTTGTCACTACACCTTTGGACAATGCTAGAATTTGAGAACTGGCCCATTAGTTCCCATTATACTGTCTTAGTTTCCAGTGACTTGTTTCAGGTAAGAAATGCTATACCATGCACATGGAAGGAGAAACTAGTCTTATATTTCTAGAAGGACAGTGATGCCTCAGGTCAGCCCTGAGAGACTGCTAGGCATGGGGTTGGCTCAAGGTGTTGAGTGGGAATGTGTATAAAATTGTAGGAAAACCTTAAAAAGCAAGTTGGTTGGTTTAATTGGCATTTCTTCAGGTTATTCGCCAAGTCAGAATTTCAGCAAGAAGTTTAGGCTGATGAGAAGTTGCACGTTCAGTATATATACAAGGACACGAGGGTGTAATGTAAGAACGATGTCCTCATAATGTCACCATGCAGAATGCCTTCTGATATTAACTTCATTCATTTATCCCTCATTTCTACACATACTTTGGAACACCTACCATGAACTGTGCCTTTGGACATACTATGTATCTAATGATGAGTAAGATAAGGAAGGCCCTTGCTATCAAAGAACCTAGAATCAAGATTTCAGGGGACAAGCTAAAAGATAATGGAGGCTGGGGTTGGTGTATTATGACATCCTGAGGAGAGATGGCCGGTGTGTACACTGTGCACACAACGGCCTGGAATTCTTGCCATTCTTCATCTCTCTCGAAGACTTTGACTCCAGCTAGCCTTGCAAATGAGGCAGGCCTCTTTGTGGCCTTAAGGATCAAAGGATCCTTGAACGGATCATGGAGCCATTAAGGTAGGTTAAGAAAATTCTGTTTTCTCTTATTCTGGAACCATAGCTCATCCGAGTAACGTTTGGCTCAGTGAACAGCACACAGTAAGCTTCCCAGAAGTTTTCTGAGGACAGACTTCTTGTGTTTCTGCCATATTGTGTTTTGTCCCCTACCTGCTTGCTGGGGCCTCTGCCTCCTGCCCATGCTTACTTGAAGTTGGGCTACTCTTTTGTTCAGAAATCTTGCCTACTACTGGATGTTCTCCGCACTGCAGGACTTACCCTCTGCCTGCTCTTTGTTGCCTGCTTCCCAGAATGTTTCCTCTGTTTATTAGGATTCCTTTCTCAGATTACTGTCGCGTTCTTCCCCAGCATGCCGCCCTAGCCAGGAACTATGCATCGTTTCAAGAGTCTGGACTTTCCTTGGACTGATCGGTCTGACTGCCCCGTGGCTACCCCTGCAAAGTATTTCCCTCCCCACCCCCTGCCCCACCCCATCTGTGACTCTGGCAACAAGTACCTCGACCACCAAATTGTTGCATATACTCGGTTGTGTATTTTTGTTAATTACCTTCGGTGTCTGTGTTTTAGATTGTGGATCCCTCCTCATTCCCCCCCCAAAATTTTTTTTCTTTTTTAGTACTAGTGGTAAAAGTCCTCAACTGGTCTAGAAATGCACAAATAAAAAACTGAAGATGACCTAGAACTCAAATTTGTAGGTACCTACCAGGGGCACCTGGGTGGCTCAGTGGGTCAAATTTATAAGTACCTACCATTCACATTTTGTGCCAGCAGGTATCAATGTGTATTGTGACCTGCATACAAGTCTGTTAGTGGTATTGACAGAACAAGCATGCAGTCTGATTAGTCCTCACCCATCTTTGACATCGATACCCTTCCCCAAATCCTCACCATCTCTTACCCAGAGAATGTCAGTAACCTCCTAGATAGTATACAGTCCATTCCTCACCCAACATCCAGAACGATCATTTTTTAAATATTCATCAGATCCTGTCATTCCGTTATTCACAGGTGTCTAGTGGCTTCTTGTCACAGTTTGAATGAGTTCACCATCCTAGACATGGCCTACAATCCCTTCTTGGTCTCTGCCTCCCTTTGTTGTCGCATCTGTTGACAGTCTTCCTTTTGCTCACTCCATTTTAGCCCCTGACTCCTTTGCTGTTCCTCAAACAACACAGGCATGGTTCTGTCTCAGGGATTTGGGCTTGTTGTTCCCTCTCTTAGGAATATTCTGCACTTAGATATTCACTTGATTTGCTCTTCCACCTCATTGGGGTATCTGCATGGCACCCACTCTTGTATCTCCAATAGCACCCTCTCTTGATACTGTCTTTTCCTTTGCTTGGTTTTTCTTTATGACATTTATCTTTACCTGACATCATATCATATTTGTGTTTTGTATTTGCTTGTTGTCTGTCTCCTCCAATAGACCATAAGCTTTATAATGATAGAGATTTTTGCTTCTTGTGGCTATTGCACATGGTAGGTGCTCAAGACACCTCTGTTGATTAATTAAAATGTGTGAAAAGACCACAAATCTCACACATGCCATTTCAAACATCATTTTTAAAAATTAACTGTTTATTGAACCCTTCTGTATCTGAAAATACTGATATGCCTTATCAGACCCAATAGCAGGGCGCCTGGGTGGCTCAGTCAGCTGAGCATCTGCCTTTGGCTCAGGTCCTAGTCCTAGGGTCCTGGGATCCAGCCCCATGTCTGGCTCCTTGCTTATCGGGGAGCCTGCTTCTCCCTCTCCCTCTGCCACTCCCCCTGCTGGTTTTCTCTCTCTCTCTCTCTGTTAATAAGTAAATAAAGTCTTTAAAAAAATTTTATTTATTTATTTGGTCGAGATCACAAGTAGGCAGAGAGGCAGGCAGAGAGAGAGGAGGAAGCAGGCTCCCTGCTGAGCAGAGAGCCCGATGCGGGGCTCGATCCCAGGACCCTGAGATCATGACTGGAGCCGAAGGCAGAGGCTTTAACCCACTAAGCCACCCAGGCACTCCTAAATAAATAAAATCTTAAAAAAAGAAAAAGAAAAAAATCAGTCCTAATAGGGGTCAAGCATTATCTTCTGAGGGGACGGACAGTGTGGGGGGAGACGTACAGAAGGGTTTCAGGGCAGTGTCTTGCCATCAATCTGGAGTTAAGAGGGGCTGTAAAATGTTGAGATGACCTTTCTCCTGTGTCAGAAAGTATTTACTAAACGGTGTTTCAAGCGGGTTTTGAGCAATGAAATAGGTAGCACCTTCCAGTGACTCCTTTGAAGAGAAAGGCGCTCATTATGACGAAAAAGATGTATGGTCTATTAGATTAAAATGGTCATACTATTTTTTAATCACACTTCTTTATAAACAAGAGATGATACAGACAGGAAGAGCACGTTCGACAGCTCCTGTGAAGATGCATTGTCAGAATATGCAACAGCTGCCATGGGTACAAGCCCCAGTAACATGTTGATGTTATTTCACTTAATAATTTGATTTTTCAGTCTTTTTTACACCTGAAAAATTGTTTTGAGATGCTTCTATGGCATATGCTCTCCTAACAGCAGAAGGTAGGCTGCATCGATCATGTAATTTGCTTCTTGCTGTCAGGTTTTAGAAACCCAGGAGGTTCTGAGTCAACTCCTAGTCTATTCTCTGTTTGAGTCGTAAGTGGGGACTCCAGAAGGAAGGGTCTATGGCATAAGCAGAGGAGGCTTAATGAGGAAATGATCCCGTTGGACCAAATGCAGATTTAAAGATGGCGCACCCCAAGGTTAAAGAAGAGTTGTACCTTAACAGAAGTCTATATATCTGTTTGGAGGCAGTAGGGTTTTTTTTTGATGTGTTTTGTAACTTAATAACCTTGCAAATGAGCTTTTAAGGAGACCAAAATATACAGTGTCCTTCAATAAAATGTATACACACTTTCCAGACCAGTATGGATTCGTAAGGAGTCTTACGCTGTTAACATGCTGTGGCCATGTAGCCTAGGGAAGTCAATGTTTACCATTAGCTTCTCCTGCTCTTTGAGTGTGACCTGTACTCCTATATGTTTTTCTCTCCTTTGCCCTGCTGTCTTCCATAGAAATACAGATAGGGATCATCTTTTCCTACAATTTATGTTACCTTGAAATGGCTATATGTATTGGTTCACATTAAATGCTCATCTGCATAATGCTAACATTTTAAAAAGATTTTATTTATGTGAGAGAGAGTACACAAGCAGGGGAAGGGGCAGAGGGAGAAGAAGAGGCAGACTCCCCGCTAAGCAGGGAGCCTGATGCGGGGCTCAATCCCAGGACCCTGAGATCATGACCTGAGCCGAAGGCAGACGCTTAACCTACTGAACTACCCAGATACCACTAATGTTAACATCCTAAGTAACACTCCCCAGTACTTTTAGGTTTTTTTTGGTTTATCGTGGAAGCACTCCCTGTTCATTATCGAAATATCAGAAACACAGAGAACATGAAATCTAAAATATCCCCAAATCTGGACATCTTCACTGGGAAGGGATTTTGAATTTATGAGGTCATCTTCTATCTGGAAAAATGACTTAAATCTCTGGGATTTTAATTAGTTACTAGACACACTAAACTTCCTTCAATTTGTAAGAGGACTTTATGGTACTTGGTTGAAGGATTTAGAAAATGCAGAAATGTTTAGGGAAAAGGATAATAATTGTTCATAATTCCAACCCACCAGAGAGAAATATTGCTAACTTTTTGACCTATCTCCTGAAAACTGTTTCTTCATAGAGATAAGATCCTATTGTATATATAGTTTGAGATTATACTTTTTCTTTTTAAAGATTTTATTTCTAAATAATCTCCATTCCCAGCATGGGGCTTGAACTCACAACCCCAAAATCAAGAGTCACATGTTCCATGTACTGAGCCAGCCAGGTGCCCCAGAGATTATACTTTTTCATTTAACACTATGTCATAAGCATTTTTAATATTATCAATAATTCTTCCTAAATATAATCATTAAAAATGCATAGTTTTAATTTTATGGATGTCTTATAGTAAACCATTCTTCAACAACATTTAGGGTTAGAAAATTTATCACCATTGTAGTTTTCACATAAAAATTGAAAAATATAGAAAAGTATAAGAAATGCAAATTAAAATCCCCTGGAATGAACATTATTATCAATTAAATCCATATCCTTTCAGTATTATGTAACCATCGTCCTATATATACATATGTAGATACATCTGTATCTATATATAAAGTTGATCATTATTATTAATGGATTTCATATTTGCAAATTTCTCTGCCTCTGAAAAATTACTGTAACCCTGAAATCAATACTTTCTTTGCTTTCATGGTCATTCATGGACATTCACCAAATAGCTGAATATTTGGGTCCCCCAATACACCTATATATCCCCAGCTAAGCGTGAGCAAAATGATGTTCTTCCTTCTTGTTTTAGCTCTTAGACTAAAAAAAGGTTAACTGTTTACAGTATAAGTGCCATGTTTTAAAATTTTTGTGGGATTTTTTGTTGATGTAAATGTGTGTATGTATATGATTTACAGAGCACTGTGTGTGTATGGTATACACATCCAAGGGATTGTACAGCAGTCTTTCAGTTTTTTTTAAAGATTTTATTTATTTATTTGACAGACAGAGATCACAAGCAGGCAAAGAGGCAGGCAGAGAGAGGAGGAAGCAGGCTCCCTGCTCAGCAGAGAGCCCGTTTCGGGACTCGATCCCAGGACCCTGGGATCATGACCTGAGCCGAAGTCAGAGGCTTTAACCCACTGAGCCACCCAGGTGCCCCAGTCTTTCAGTTTTTTTAAAATGATTTAAGACCTTTATGAATACATGCTTAGTATCTGTTGATCTTTATAAATTTATTTTTAAATTTTTATTTATTTTTTAAAAGATTTCATTTATTTATTTGACAGAGGAAGAGAGAACAGCAGGGAGAGAGGCAGAGGGAGAGGGAGAAGTAGGTTCCCCACTGAGCAGAGAGCCCAATGTGGGGCTCGATCCCAGGACCCTGGGGCCATGACCTGAGCCGGAGGGAGACACTCAACTCACTGAGCAACCCAGGTACCCCTGTTGACCTTTTTTTCTTTTTCTTTTTCTCTTTTTTAAATCAAGTTGTAAGCTTTTATATTACATATTAAAAATGAGGTTCTTAAAGATTTCAACTTGAGCAGATAGGAAACAGTTTTAAAATCTTTAAAAATGTACCGAGAAAAACCAGTCTTTAAAAAAACAAACAAACATGTTGGTCATTACCAAAAAGAGAAGTCTTTAAGTGTAAGTAATAAAATCCCCATGCTCATGCTACATCAATAACGCAGATAGTTCTAGTTATCTGATCCATGAGCAAAAAGCGAGTTGCTGAAAAGTCCTTAACTCCAGTCATTTGTTTATGTCTTATGCTGGAATTTTATATTAATTTTTTCCTCATTTGCTGACTAAACCTGATGATGGTCAAGTTGGTAGGCAGCATTTACTCAGCTGTGCTCTGCTCAGCTTTGGGAATGGATGAATTCTCAGCTAGAGGGTCTGGTGCTTTTGTCTCTTTGCCATCTTATTTGTGATTTAGGGTTTTCTGGGCATCTGCCTGCTCTTTCCATTTTTATTATGCTAGCCTTTTCTCGGGTTATGAAATATTTTTGAAAACCTGATTCATATCTGCCTAATATTCCATTCTAATGATATATTGTGTTTTTATGGATGTGGCAGTATTATGGGACATTAGGTTTCAAACCTGTTACTGGCAATTAATGTAATCCATTGTATCAGTGGGCTAAATGAGAAAAATCATGTTATCATATCTGTAATGTAGAAAGAATCAGTTGTCGAATCCAACATCCATTTATGGTAAAAATTCTCAGCAAACTCTAGGAAGAGAGGAGAACTTGTGTAATGTGATAAAGATCATCTACAATGTCTACAGCTAACATCGTACTTAAAGTTGAGAAACTAGATGCTTTCTTTCTATAATTAGGAATAACACAAAGATGCCCTGCATACCACTCCTTTCAACATTGTATTGGAAGGCCTGGCTACTTAAATAAGTTAAAAAAAAAGAAATAAAAGGTATATATATTGAACAGGAAGAAATATACATGTCTTTATTTGCAGATGACCTGATTATCTTTGTAAAAATTCCAAAATATTCTTGGAAGTAATAAGCAGTTATAGCATAGTTGCTGGAGGTTAATACAAAAGTCAGTTGCTTTCCTATATACCAGCAATGAACAATTGAAATTTAAAATTAAGATAGGATGCCTTTTACATTTGTGCTAAAAATGAAATCATTAGTTAGAAATGGAACAAATTATAAGAGGAGATCTATTTGCAGAAAAATCACAGAATTCAGATGAATAAAATCAAAGATTTAAATAAATGGAGAGCCATTTCATGCATGTATATAGATAGATAGACTCAATCTTTTCAAGAAGTCAATCTTTCTAACCGACCAAGATTCAAGGCAATCACCAGCAAAATACCAGCAAGTTACTTTGTGGATACGATAACGGAATTCTAAAGTTTATATGGAAAGGCAAAAGACCCAGAATAACCAACACAATATGGATAAAAACAAAGTTGGAGAATTTACACTACTCCACTTCAAGACTTACGGTAAAGCTTCAGTCCTCAAGACCGTGTGGTATTAATGACAGAACAGGCAAACAGATCAATGGGACAGAATAGTACAGGAATGGTCTTTGAGAAATGAATCAAGGCAATTCAGTGCAGAACGAAAGTCTTTTCAATAAATGATGCTTGAACAGCTGGATATCTACATGAGAAAAATAAAAACAAACGTAGTCACAGACTTTACATCTTTCACCAAAAATCCCCTCAAAATGAATTATAGACTTCAATGTAAATTACAAAAATAGAAAACACCTAGAAGATAACATAGGGGCCCATATAGGTGACCTTCAGTTTTATGATGATGTTCTAGATAAAATAACAAAAGCATGATTCATGGAAGAAACAATTGGAAAGTTAGACTTTATTAAAATGGAAAACTTTTGCTCTGTTAAAAATACTATTGGGGCGGGGGTGCCTGGTGGCTCAGTCAAGGGTCCTGGGATTGAGCCCCATGTCAGGCTCCCTGCTCTGTGGGAAGTCTGCTTCTCCCTTCTACTCCCCCTCCTTGTGTTCCCCCTCTTGCTGTCTCTCTGTCAAATAAATAAAACCCTAAAAAAATACTAGTAGGAGAATGAAAAGAGGCACAGACTGAGAGTAAATCTTTTCTAAACACATATCTGATAATGGATCGGCATCTATTATATCCCCCAATCTCTTAAAACCCAACAATAAGAGAACAACACAGTTAAAAAATGGGGAAAAAGATCTGCTCAGACACCTCACCAAAGAAGGTGTACCCATGACAAAGAAGCAAATGAAAAGATGCCGAACTTAATATGACATCAGGGAGTTGTAAATTAAAACAATAAGATACTAGCATACCCCTATTAGAATTGCTAAAATTTGGAATGCTGACCATGCTTTATGCTGGGTGAGAATGTGGAGAAAGTGGAACTCTCCTTCAGTGCTGGAGGAAATGGTGAAATGGTACAGCCACTTTAGTTCCAATTCGGCAATTTGTTAAAAAACGAAATGTACACTTAATGTAAGATTCTGTAATCAGACTCCTTGTTAGTTACCCAAAGGAGCTGAAAACTTGCATGTGCACAATAACCTGCCCATGGGTGTTTATAGCAGCTTTATTCGTAGCTGGTACAGCTCGGAAGTGACCAAGATACCCTAACCGGCAGTAGGTGAATGGGTAAACTGTGGTACATCCCTTAAATGGCATTTTACTTTGTAATAAAAAAAGTGAACTCTTTTTTTTAAAGATTTTATTTATTTGACAGACAGAGATCACAAGTAGGCAGAGAGAGAGGGGGGAAGCAGGCTCCCCGAGAAGCAGAGAGCCCAATGCGGGACTTGATCCCAGGACCCTGGGATCATGACCTGAGCCTAAGGCAGAGGCTTAACCCCCTGAGTCACCCAGGCACCTCAAGAAGTGAACTCTTATTCCATGGGCTCCATACTGTATTAATCCAAGTGCAAGGCGTAGTGGGAAAGGGGAAACTATGGAGACATTAAGAAGATGATTAGTTGCCCGGAGCTGAAGGAGTGGGAGGGATTAATGCATTGAACACAGGGCATGTTGAGAGCCATGAAAATTTCTGTATGATACTATAATGGTAGATACACATCCTTCTACACTTGCCAGAACCCATAGGACTTTGGTTAATTGTGTATCAGTATTGGCTTATGAATTGTAGCAAAAGTACTGAACCTAATGCAAGATGTTGACAAAAGGGGAAACTATTGGCAGGGTGAGGGGAGGGGTCGAGAGCTTGTACGGAAAGTCTACCCTTCCCACAATTTTTATGTGAACTGATACTGCTCTAAAATACAAAGACTCTCGAAAAATTGTTGCTGAAATGTCAGCCAGTCCTGTCATTTTGGAGTTCCGCTTCTGTTATTCATTCTGCTAATGGCACACCATTTATATAAGGACTACCCTTATACATCTTACTGTTTTTAAATGCGTCCACAACCAAGTTGCACGCGCGTTCCACGAAAATATTCCCGGTATGCAGAGGTCACTTTTCAAGTTCTCCTGGAGCGTTTGAGGTGGGGTGCATCTACCACAGGGTGAAAATTCCCACCCTTTTCCTTCCGCTGTTGAAGAAGTTAAAGAGGCAGTCTCAGGGCTTTTAGGAGGCTGGGTAACAAAGGCAAGCACAGCTTATGGGACTCTAAGCTTTCAAAAGGGTAGAGGCTTTGTAAGTTGCAGCACTTGAGCTTGTATTTTTTTTTAAATTTCTTTTCAGTGTAACAGTATTCATTGTTTTTTGCACCACACCCAGTGCTCCATGCAACATGCAATCAGTGCCCTCTCTAATACCCACCACCTGGTACCCCAAGCTCCCACCCCCCCCCCGCCCCTTCAAAACCCTCAGATTGTTTTTCAGAGTCCATGGTCTCTCATGGTTCACCTCCCCTTCCAATTTCTCTCAACTCCCTTCTCCTCTCCATCTCTCCTTGTCCTCCATGCTATTTGTCGTAACAAATAGCACTTGAGCTTGTAATCAAACTGAGTGGGTTTCTGTGTTGAAATTGCTCTGGCACCGTGAGTCGTGGGGGAATTGGTATGCAGGGCTTTGTCTGTTGCCTTAAATAGAGGAACAAGAGGCATCATCAAGAAAGGCTTTGGTGAGTTAGTTTTGTCCTGGGTCACCTCAAGCCCCAAAGGTATTCCAGCTGCTTGAAGCTGTGAATGATGGGTTCTTTCTATTTTCTACACTCCTACCTCTCTCAGGCAGGGGGTGGTGACATAAGGGTTCTGTGATGTGGTACCCCTCTGTGTTTTGAAATGGTGTTGATAGCAAACAGTCTGGGAGAAGTAACGAAAAACCCTCACTCATGTAAAGGTGTTAGAGAAAGACAAGTTTTATTGGTTTTCTTTGTCACATCTCAGAGGCAAAATGAAGTCAGCAGTGCCTAGAACAAATGTACGCTGCTATTAAAAATAATTTCTCTGACTTTCTGATGTATATTTTATCTGTTTTTTTGTCTTTACTTTTGAGAACTATGAGGTGCGTGGACAAGGTGCACTGTTAGTTTAACAGGTGCACTGTTAGGTGCTGTTAGACTGTAACAGGTAACTAACCAAAAGGAAGTAAGGGTGAACGCCATGGAGTATCTAAGTCAAGGATCTAGGGACAGTGAGCCTAAGATTCCGTTCAGTTTGTTTTGCAAATACGCATTGAGTCATCAGGTATTCACTCTTAGAGCTGCTGACTTTTGCTACCTGACCTGGTCCCAATGGTCATTTTGGTTTGGAGTTCTGAGTTGCTCAAACTCATTCTGTTGTTCAACTTCTAGAATGTACTTTGGGCTAAATAGTGATCTAGGTGGTTTGTTTTTGTGCCTCTCCTCCCACTGAGCTCCTAAGCCACCTTGCTGCTACTCCCTTTTTACTTGATAGGTAGACCTTTCCTCCTTTGGCACTCCCAGGTTCAATGTCCTTGGGTGTGGGTGTGGGATCTTCCATCTCACCCACATATTTGTTATACTTTCATACTTCCTAATCCTCCTTGAAACATCAGCTTGGTTCTTTAATTCTCAAGACCAGCCTCTGTACCTTCCTAAAATGACAACCAGCTAATCGGTGAAACTAAGATGTGGTAATCGTTTTTTTTTTTTTTTTAAGATTTTGTTTTTGTTTATTTATTTGATGAAGAGAGAAAGAGCAAGAGAGGGAAGACAAGCAGGGGGAGTGAGAGGGGGGGAAGCAGACTTCCTGCTGAGCAGGGAGCCTGACATGGGGCTTGATCCCAGGACCCTGGAATCATGACCTGAGCTGAAGGCAGACGCTTACCTGACTGAACCATCCAGGTGCCCCAAGATGTGGTAGTCTTTTAATTGTGGAATCCTGAAGAGGAGGAGTGTGGAGTGACCTTTCTCTTCTCTGGTAGTATGTACTCATGACAGTCTTGAGGAGGAGAGGTTTGGAGCAGGGATGTCCTTGTCTGCTCTCACAATTCTGCTTATGTTCTGAGTCTTGTGTCCAGACTCATATCCATGGACAAGTTTAGTGATGAGTGATAAGTTTCATGTGGGATTGAACACGTCTTCCTGAATCCAGGTTCATCCAACACCAGCTGCCTCCGCCCTGCCACCAAGTTGGACCTCGAGGAGATAAGAGTGGCATACCTGAGGTGCACAGGTGGGGAAGTGGGTGCTGTGTCTGTCCGAGCCCCAAAGATTGCCCCCTCCCAGGTCTCTCTCTGAAAATGGTGGGTCATACCGTCGCTAAAGCAACTGGTGATGGAAGCACCTGAAGATTATGGTGAAACTCAGCATTCAGAACAGACAGATCCAGATTAAGGTGCTACCTTCTGCCTCTGCCTTGATTATCAAAACCCTCAAGGAAGCACCGAGAGCCGGAAACATTCAGTCCAGTAGAAATAGCACTTTCAATGAGACTGCCAACATTGCCCAACAGACATGGCACTGCTCTTTAGCTGGAGAACTCTGGGCAGTCCCCAGTATCGCTTTAATGGTTCTTCTCTGTGGGCTGCAGTGTTGCTGGCTGCCACCCTCATGATGTCATATATGATGCCGACAGGGGTGCCATGAAACATCCAGCAAGTTAAGAAATGTAAAGCAAACGATTTCAGTAAAGCATTATTGGGCCACCAAAAATAAAGTATAAAAGGTAGAGATGTGAGAGTTTTTTTTTTAACAATTATTTATTATTATTATTTTTTAAGATTTTATTTATTTGATAGAGATCACAAGTAGGCAGAGAGGCAGGCAGAGAGAGAGGAGGAAGCAGGCTCCCTGCTGAGCAGAGAGCCCAATGAGGGGCTCAATCCCAGGACCCTGAGATCATGACCTGAGCCGAAGGCAGAGATTTTAACCCACTGAGCCACCCAGGCACTCTGAGACGTGAGAGTTTTCTCTGTCTCTCTCCCTCTGCACGGATGAAAGGTGAGGACACCGGGTGAAGAGAGACCTAACCAAAGACTGACTCAAGTGGCACCTTGATCCTCGACTCTTGGCCTCCAGCGCTTGGAGAAATTACATTTCGGTTGTTGAAGCCACCGACCTGTGTTACTTTGTCATGCAGCCCTAGCAGACCAAACTACTACACCACTCTCCAACTCACACTTCACCCCCTGAAACATGTCTGCAGTACTCACCCGCTCAAGGCAATGTCTTTGGATTCCCTTCACTTCAAGTGTTTATTGTACCCCCAAGGTATGAGGCATGGGTAATTGTCTGGAGTTCATGAAATGATTTCTTTTGGATCTGTCAGACCTCCAGATCTCCCACAGCTCTGGTTGATCCAAGCCAATGACATTGAAGGTCATGCCTTGGCCAGGTGTGTACACTGTCATGGGATTCAGTGTGCAAGAATAGGTAGTGACCCATGATCCTTTACAAGTTTCCCCACAGTCCTCATGCTGATAATGATCTGGGTCCTAGGAATTCATTTTATGACCTAGAGATTCTTTTTCTTTTTATTTTTTTAAGTATTTTTTTTTTAATTTGTCAGAGAGCATAGGCAGGGGGAGTGACAGGTAGAGGGAGAGGGCGAAGCAGACTCCCCACGGGGCTCGATCCCAGAATCCTGGGATGATGACCTGAACTGAAGGCAGGCGCTAACCCAGTGAGTCATCTGGGCACCCCAAGATTTTTTTTAAAATTTTCTTTGTTTTTAAAGATTTTATTGTTAATCTCTGTATCCAACATTGGGCTCAAACTTACAAACCCAGGATGGAGAGTTGTATGCTCTCCAGACTGAGCCAGCTCAGGCTGGCGACAGATTCCTTTCAAAGTATATACAATTTCTCTAGGTGGTTGATGGGCCTTATTAAAGGTAACTAACCGAGACAGCTCAATGTCGGGGAGAAGAGGTCCTTACCTGAGTGTCAGGTCCTGCTTTATCTGCATGGTTAAGCATCCATCCAAATAGAAAATTACATCAAAAAAATTTATGTTGGGGGTGCCCAGGTGGCTCGCTGAGTTAAGCGGTCGACTTGATCTCAGCTCAGGTCTTGATCTCAGGTTATGAGTTCAAGCTCCACTTGGAGCCCACTTTAAATATATATGTTGGTACATTTGTTGATAACCCTAATATACATAGGCAAAACATACATATATGTATCTATTGTTATTTTAAGAAATTGTTTTCAGTTGTGAAAGCTTTTGAAACAACTCAAAACCCTCAATTTTTAAAATAGGTATAAATGAAGCAGATATAATTAAGTAGTTGGGCTGCACGAGCAACAGTGAGTGGACACGCTACAGATCACTCTGGGTCTTTGAAAACCATCACTTACTTTAAGGTATGTGGCTTTTTATGACTTCTACTTCTTTGGGCAAGCACCGAAGGATTCTTAGATTCAGCAGGATAGAAAGGATACTAAGTTTTTGCCAGGGCATTGCTAAGACATCTACAATATTATTTAAAAAGCAGACAAGTTGTATCCAGCAAAAGAAAGGACAGATGCTAAAGATCCTTGGAATAGAAGGCTTGCAGATTTACCCACATCATATCGTATTATAAGGAATAAGCAGTAAAGAGCATCACTTTCTTCAACAACTTCATTTTCCATCATCCCAGTTGGAGGTAGAATTTTTGATTCCTTCCAACCAAAACCCTGATAAAGGAACAATAGCAAACATTTTGGGTTTTCTTTTTTCATTTTCTTTCTTTTTTTTTAAAAGATTTTATTTATTTGATAGAGATCACAAGTAGGCAGAGAGGCATGCAGAGAGGGGGAAGCAGGCTCCCCACTGAGCAGAGAGCCCAATGAGGGGCTCGATCCCAGGACCCTGAGATCATGACCTGAGCCAAAGGCAGAGGCTTAATGCACTGAGCCACCAAGGCGCCCCCATTTTGGGTTTTGATGTAGCCTCTCCTGGGAAGCGGGTAGGTTAGAACTTGAGAGATGACTGACACTATCAGTGGAATAGGCCAGCAATGAGCCCTTTATGCGTGATGTCTAAGGTCTTAGGACTTGAGTGCTCATGGTTGTGAGTTAGGTAGTGTCGTCTACTTCCTTCTCCCTATATTTTAAGCAGGAACTAGGACTCTTCATCCATGCCTCATAGAATCTGCATTTAGTCCTATCTGAAAGGGTTATGATTGAATTTATTTCTATCAAATTATATTAATTTTCTGGCCAGTTCAGTTTTCCTGGCTTGGTTTAAAGAGGTGGGCAGTAAGTGAGCTTAAAATGCAACTAATCTTGGCATCAGAACCTTCAAACACAGAGACGGTGTGGGCCTCTTTTGGGAGCCAAGGGTGGGGGACTGACTCATACAAGGCATTTGAGAGTAGACCATATTGTCCCTTCATTTTCCGGTCCCATTTAGGATTTGACTCCCAGTCCTGATATTGGGATGAACACAAAAGAAGTTAAAAAATGTTCTCACCAATTATAATGTTTCTACTTGTTTGAACAGATGTATTGGCTCTCAAATGGCTTATCTGTCATCCAGCATCTTCTAGGAAAAGCAGATGCC
This sequence comes from Neogale vison, assembly GCF_020171115.1. Lineage (NCBI taxonomy): Eukaryota > Metazoa > Chordata > Mammalia > Carnivora > Mustelidae > Neogale > Neogale vison. Next base: position 31,585,020 of record NC_058105.1, read on the forward strand.
TCCAGGAGAGAACTGAGGGAATTTATTACCCTTTGATATTGCAGGGGAAGTCAGGATAGCTGGCTGAAAATTCCGGCCAGAGGAAATTGGGAACAGAATTGGCAGGTGGGTGGAGAAGTGGAGCCCTGACGAGCAGAGGGAAGGAGAGAGCTCTGTTTCTATCCACCTTGTTGGAAAGCATGGGATTAGGAATGAAAGTGAATTCTTGACTTGCTGGTTGAAATCAGAGAGAGTGTACAAGCTTACCTTATGCTGAATCCATTTGCCAAATTGTTCAGCTACTGTTCAATAATGGATTTTTTTTTATTACGACGTCAAAGATCCAGGGACTGGTTTGAACAACCTTTGAAAACAAGGAGAAGACCGTTTATTTCCTATTTTGCTCTGACAATCCCACTGTGTGCTCTACATTTCTTAGTGTCTGAATTTTCACAACATCCCTGGTGGATAATTATTATTTTCCTTAGTTTATGCATGTAAAATGAGGTGTTCATTTATTCGGTCAGTTTAGCTGCAAACTTGTCAATTTGAAAAAGTCTAACTTGCCGTTAGTATTTTGTGTATAGAGTTATTTATGTAAATGATGTGATGTAAATATAGTTGACACTATGTAACATAAATAGAAATAGCTTTGGAATTTAGTCCTGGTATTCACTGCTTTGTTTTATTTTTTTAAGATTTTTTTTATTTATCTGATAGAGAGACACCAAGAGAGGGAACACAAGCAGAAGGAGTGGGAAGGGGGAAGCAGGTTCCCCGTTGAGCAAGGAGCCTGATGTGGGGCTCCATCCCAGGACCCTGGGATCATGGCCTGAGCTGAAGGCAGACACCTCACCGACTGAGCCACCCAGGCGCCCCTGGTAGTCACTGCTTTAAAAAGGGATACATTTCAGTGTATAGGCACAGTAATCTTGAGTGGCATTTGGGCTTTGGATTTCTCTATTCCTCTACACCTGGAGTGGGCTTGAAGAAGGTGATTCGCTTAGGCATTTAGAATCTCTATTGCAAGGTGAAAGCGATCACATCCTCACATACTTAACTGGAAAAGCACAATATGCCTTTTCTTTCAAATCCGTCATTAAAAATCATGTAATCATACACACAAACACACACTTTTTTCCCTATAGGCCCTTCCATCTTTCCATCTCCATAGATGTATTTTTTGGAACCATAGTATATTCATCCACTGCAGAAAACAAAATGAATTCACAGGGAAAGGATATTTTAAAAAAAATTGTTGGTATGAGTCCAGTTTGTTATTAATTGGAGATGTTTCATTTGCTTTTTCTCCATTGGATGCTTGAGTATATTTCCAACAAGAGCCATAGAAGTTCAATGAAATCTTGAGAATGATTGATTGTTCTGTAGCCAGCCTGCCTGCCTGCCTTCCTTCCTTCCTTCCTCTTTCTTAGTTTCTTTCGTTCATTCATTTTATTCATTTGAGAGAGCAGGGGGAGGAGTATGGAGTGAGGGTTAGGCAGACTCCAGGCTGAGCCTGGAGCCCAATGTGGGGCCCGATGTCATGACCCTGAGATCAGGACCTGAGTCAAAATCAAGAGTCAGACACTCAACCGACTGAGCCACCCAGGTGGGTGGGCACTTTTTTTTTTTTTTTAACTTTCCAGTAGAACCTCCTCTGTGAATTTTGGAGACCATAACTTGGCTTTTCAGAGAGCTGTTTCTCATTAGCATTATTTGGAAACATTGCTTCATTAAAGGAGGTGGGTATAAATAAGAGAAGTGGATGACATCCAAGAAGAGAGAAAGGTACAGGGACTGTTGTATATGTTTTTCCCAGAGTTAGGGAAGAAGGGGAAAAGTTTCATGGTGTTAGCCTAAAGGTGGTATTTTCTGCTCATGGTCCTAACTGCTGTGAGTACTGGAAGGCTTTGCCACTGTATAGTCTTTTAACATGTTGCAGCAGTCAGTGGGAACAGTTAATGGCTATTTATAGAATTGTCTTTCTAGAAGGCGGCTTGAACTACTTGTGAGGGCAAGGGAATGACCATTTATTTATTTGTTTTTTGTTATTGGCTGGCAATGCTATATATATTTTACAGTACGAATTTTCATTGACTCTTTCTGGCCCTCCCCACTGTCCCCCTGCTAGGTAGTTTCTGATTTCTGTAGGTTATAGATGAGAGCGATGTTCAGCTATTGTGTAAGAATTTTCTCAAATGTGTGCAAGCTTGTGTTCGGCTCAAATGCTACCAAGGGGCTGTCATTTCCTGATCTCTCTATGAGAAGCCATTACCCCCATCCACCCCAAAGGGCAATCAAGGTTCTCATAGACACCCTGTCGTGGACTTGATCACGATCTTACAACTATAGACAATAGAACCAGGCGTTGAATCCAGGTTTGTGTGACTCAAACTGTTGTTTTCCTTTGTTCAGTCATCATACTCTAACAAATCAGCAATATTAGCAAAACCTTATTGCCCACCTTGCTGAGGCTTTCCTATCTGTCTGTTCACATAGTCTCCTAGATCCCATGAAGATGGTCTTATGGACTCCAACAAGTGTAAAATTTGTCTAGCTCTTGAGAGTAAGCAGAACATTGTCTTGCTGCTTAAAATTCTGTTTTCAGAGTCTCTTATATCCGGCACCATCACGAATTCACTGTGCTTGAGAGCAGGGAAATGGTAGGTTATGTGCTGGGCTCTGTACTGAATGCTTTTATTGCATTAACTCATTGAACTGCTAACACCAGCTATCTATGGTGGTTACTGTTCTACATGTCCTTTTATGTATAGGGCAATGAAAGTATACAGAGGTCACATGACTTGGCCAGGGGAAAGAAATGAACGGGTCTTCAGATTCACATGCTTCCCTTCATTGTCTAGGACTTTCAGAGTTAGGCGGGACCGTGCATCAACTGTGGCCTATGGGCTATGGACAGAAGTGATGCCTGTCATTTCCATACTGAAGCCACTAAGAGTTAGTGTGCAACTCTCTAGCTCTCCTTACCCATAACTTGTGATAACTTGTTGACCTGGAAGGTTATAGCTGCAAAACGGTAGAGCCTCCCTTAGCCTGGATCGCTGAGTGACCATGTGGAGTAGAACTCTCTTCCCCGCCCTGCAGGGATCTGTGTTGGATTTATAGCTTCAGGGAGGAATAAGCATATTTTGCATTAAACCATTAAGTTTTGGGGGTTAATTTGTTCCTGTATTACCTTGCCTGTAACAGTGACAGATCTGAGACTTGAATTCAGAGCTGATTGCTGCCATAATCTGTGCTCTTTTGCAATTTCAGAGTAAACTCGAAGCCTCCGTGCTCCTATAAGGAACCCTGATATCTTTCTTAGAAGGGCTCCTGTGGGATAGGAGCCCTGGCCAGTTTATCCCTACTTAAGGAGTAGCTGCTGATCTAAACTAACTATTAAGGCTGGAGAGTTTCCATTGCATTGTCTACCCCCTCACCATTATTATAGGAGAAAGGATCTGATTTACCTGTTAGCATATTTTTACATTTTGGGTTAAAGATTCTATTTTCTGGTCACAGGTACTTAGCTTTTATACTGCAGGTACATTTGGACTCCTTTACTTTTTTTTTTAAAGGTCTTATTTATTCTCTTGACAGACAGAGATCACAAGTAGGCAGAGAGGCAGACGAAGAGAGACAGGGAAGCAGACTTCCTGCTGAGCAGGGCTTGATCCCAAGACCCTGAGACCATGACCTGAGCCACCCAGGCGCCCCTCCTTTACCTTTTTATATAATTTTAAACATTTGGTGTGGGAAAGATCACCCTTAAGAGCTTTCAGAAACCCCTACTTAAGCATTTTGCTAGTTTCTTCCCACAGGGTCTGAATTAATATATTAAGTAATCATTGGAGTGGGTATTGCTCCTCAAAGAGGGAGAATTAGGTATGGTAGCTAGAAGGCCTCTCGGTACATTGCTAAGCTGTGTTTGTGCATTGTCCTGGCTCTGCTGATTGTTCCCAACTGCTAATACTAACTCATCAGGAGAAAGAATTACGCCAAGTGAAACTAAGATGTGCATTTGCATAAATTTTCAGCTCTGTGTTATGCATTCAATTACATGTTGGTTTAATCACAAAATTGTTCGGCTATTTTCAGGAAGCATTTGAGAGCTGTCTTTATGATGTATGGCTCAATTTCATTCAGAGGAAATTCAGTTATAGTGACCATTAAAACAAGATCATCCAAAATGGAAGTTTACGGAGTTGTGTGACAGAACGATCTTGTTTTATTCCTCATTGGTGAATTGATAATTTGCTGGCCAACCAGTTGAAGTGTCATAAATTGCCCTGTTTGAGATAGTAGTAAAATACAAGACCCAGTTTTTTTCCCCCATGAAGAATATTCAATTTAATGAAAGTTTTTGAATTTAGTAATAATGGTTTAGGCTTGTAGTATCCCTGTGCTGTTCTTGGAGTAGAAAGGTGATGCTGTTTTAAAAATGGCAGTTTTACTTGATTATGGAAACGGAGCTGTAGTTTCGCTTTCCAAGGCAGAAAGATTTTTGCATAGTCTCCCTTCTCCCCTGTACCTTTTTTGTAGGTCACCATCTCCTGTTTGAGAGCCCCATGGTAATTTAGATCACCATAAAAATCCAACCGAAAGGCATTTTCTCAAGACCCAGCTACCAACTCAGTAAAAGAGTGTAAGACCTTTCTGTTTCGCGTCTCCAATCTCCTCACTGCATTATCTGCCTGGTTTTGGGAAAATATAATCAGGAATATTTATTACCATGATTGGCTCGCTTTCTCATAGCACAGATTCTTATATACCATTTCTGACTCCTTTAAGGCATGATGAAAGGGTAAGTTCAAATACAGATATAAAACTTGTTTATTTTTGTGCAGGTGTGCTTATGCGCCTACAAGTTTACTCAGAGTCAAGTTAGGTGACCAAATCAATGAAAACTTGAAGCAATATTAGAACTCTTTTTAGGGGTGCCTGAGTGGCTCAGTGGGTTAAGTCCTCTGTTTTCGGCTCAGGTCATGGTCCCAGGGTCCTGGGGCCCTCACTGGTGAATTGATAATTTGCTGGCCAGCCAGTTGAAGTGTCATAAATTGCCCTGTTTGAGATAGTAGTAAAATACAAGACCCAGTTTTTTATCTTTTAAATCTTGCTCAGTCACAAACCAGCTGTATGACTTGGGAAAGAGTCTTTCTCTGTCACTTTCCTCTCTCTCTCTCTCTTTTTAAAAGATTTTATTTATTTATTTGACAGAGATCACAAGTAGGCAGAGAGGCAGGCAGAGAGAGAGAGAGAGAGGAGGAAGCAGGCTCCCTGCTGAGCAGAGAGCCAGATGCGGGGCTCGATCCCAGGACCCTGGAATCATGACCCGAGCCGAAGGCAGAGGCTTTAACCCACTGAGCCACCCAGGTATCCCCATCTTTTTTTCTTTTTTAAAAGATTCTATTTATTTATTTGATGGAGAGAGACAGTGAGAGAGGAAATACAAGCAGGGGGAGTGGGAGAGGGAGAAGCAGGCTTCCCGTGGAGAAGGGAGCCCGATGTAGGGCTTGATCCCAGGACCCTGGAATCATGACCTGAGCTGAAGGCGGACACTTAATGACTGAGCCACTCAGGTGCCCCATTCTCTGTCTCGTTTTTCTCATTTTTGAAACACAAGGAGGTTGGAGGAGATGATCTCTAGGTCTCTAGGAACACTCCTAGCTGAAATGCTGTAATTCTCAGAAATACTAGTAGATAATCAGTAGATAATCATGTATTATACTTTAACCGTGTACACAGATGGGAAGATTTGTTATATTCAGTTTTTAAACTGAATTTGTTAATTGGAAACTGGTTAGCAATTATTTGAATTCACTCTTCTGATTTTCAGATTCTTTTGTGTGAGTTGTCCTTGTCTTTGTTAAAACTTCCCCAGAGATGTGGGTTGCTGGGGGGAGGGGGGTTGGGAGAAGGGGGGTAGGGTTATGGACATTGGGGAGGGTATGTGCTTTTGGGTAAATTGGAAGGGGAGGTGAACCATGAGAGACTATGGACTCTGAAAAACAATCTGAGGCGTTTGAAGTGGTGGGGGGGTGGGAGGTTGGGGTACCAGGTGGTGGGTATTATAGAGGGCACAGCTTGCATGGAGCACTGGGTGTGGTGAAAAAATAATGAATACTGTTTTTCTGAAAATAAATAAATTGGAAAAAAAAAACAAACCAAAACAAAAAACTTCCCCAGAGACAACTTTTGATTTTCTTAAAATCATCTAACCAGTGATGTCATTATAAAGGCAGACGTATGGCAGGAAATGCACAGACTTTTTTATAAAGGAAGAAAACAACAGTTTGAGTCCTTTATAAAGGAAGGAAGAGTTGAATATAACCATGGCCAAAACAGGCACATTTCATAGTTTTGATTTCCACTGCGTCTGCTATAGGCGAATTTCCTACCTCACTATTACTGTTAATCCACATCCTCAGAGTGTTCAATGCAAGAAGCAGAACAAAAAGAAAGGAAAAGGTGAATGAAGAGTAGGGACATGTGTAAAAATAACAGGTAGGGTTTGGAAATAAACAAAGGGAATTGGAAGGTGTTTCTGGCCTCTGGTGGGAAGCCTGCCCTTACATCTCTTCAGCCACTGTCCAGAAGTTATGCTAAACAATGGCATTATATTTGCACCCTCCTTAAGGATTCTTGAGTTTTTTTTCTGGCAGGGAACAACTCAAATGAGTTGTGTCTGTCTTCTTTAACAGACTTTGAAAAAATATTAAAAACTTGACACTTCTTTTAATTTTTAAATTTGAAAAGGGTTTTTAAAGATGTTCTTTCTTTACTAGAGAGCGTGAGTAGGGAGAGGGAGAAGTAGAGCAGGGAGCCCAATGTGGGCTCTATCCCAGGACTCTGAGATCATGACCCGAGCTGAAGGCAGAGGCTTTAACCCACAGAGCCACCCAGGAACCCCTCAAGACTATATTTTATCAAAGTAATTTCTATACGTAAGGTGGGACTCGAACTCCCAGCCTCGAGACTAAGAGTCGCAGGCTTCATGGACTGAGCCAGCCAGGCTGTCCAAAACTTGATATTTTATATGACAACTTTTCAGAACACTCTGAATTTTTCACAAATGGACATATTATCACACAGTGTTCAGTAAATAATATCATGGTTAACCGATGCAAAATTGGGGCTTCTCATAACTGTTAGTTCCTATTAGGAAAATAGGGCTGTATTTTCTGGCTAGGAAGTCATCCATCAGTCTTTCTGTCACCATCATTCTTTCTCAATGTTTAATCCTCTTTTGATTTATTAATAAAGCTCAAGACTGCCAGGCCGTCCCAATACCTCTTATATTACATCAATAATTTTCCAAGGTATTTGTTATTGAAACAGTTTAGAAGAATAATGTGATTTATAACACATAAAATTGACCTTTTGAAATTCTTATTTAGATATGACCTTGGGGCGCCTGGGTGGCTCGGTGGGTTAAAGCCTCTGCCTTTGGCTCAGGTCATGATCCCGGGGTCCTGGGATAGAGCCCCGAATCGGGCTCTCTGCTCAGCAGGGAGCCTGCTTCCTCCTCTCTCTGCCTGCCTCTCTGCCTACTTGTGATCTCTGTCAAATAAATTAAAAAAAAACAAAACTGATAGTAGATATGACCTTAAAAACTAGTAGTTTATTAATTTCTTTGTCAAACATGTAATTGATTATCCATTTTGTACTAGGAACTATGCTAATTGCATCCATCTCCAACTTTTACTGCTTGATATGCACAAATCCATTTAAGGCCTAAATGCATTCATTTTTTAGTCTTCTCAAAATAGTTTTAATTTTCCATTTCACTCTGACACTTTCTCCGTCTACTGCCTTTCTCCATCTACTGCCAGCCCTGGCCATAGGCCAAAGGAGTACATCGCTCATGGAAAGATCATTAGGGTATATCTTCACCTTTCCAGCCTTCATCAGTACTGAGTGAATCTGAAATATTATTACCCATGTGGGGTACTGGAATTTGTGCCATATATCCTTTCCATAAGAATGCACAGAACCCAAGAATATTTCACAACTGTTAATGAATGCAGCTTCATGATAAAAGATTGCCAGATCTCATGGTAGTGTCCATACCCTGGGTTCAAATGGGCAGCCCAGCTCCCCACTAGGAGGCCAATGGATAGCATTTTTGGAAGACAGTAACCAGGAGGGATGTTAAGAAGATAGAAGAATTCTGGAAACGTAGGTAGAAACAGGAAGTAGTATCAGAGGTCATAAATTTTGTCGACTTTAATTAGGTGGGTATGGTGAAAAATCCAGATGCCAAAACCAGGATTATGGGTACTTAAATTCATAAGGAGATTGCGCAGAAGCCAAAACCAGCGAGAGTAAAGTGTAGTCCTAATGTTGGACTCACGAGAGGAAGCAAAGTGCTGCTAGCAAGAGACTTGGTTTGTATGGATTTTGTGACTGGATTTGCTAACAGGTTATACCTAAACTAGGAAGCCATGGAAAAGGGGATGAAACCCATCAGATCCTGACCTTTATTTACATAGTTGGTATTTTTAGTTTTATTTTTTGAAAAATTTTTAAAAGATGTTATTTATTTGAGAGATAGAGCATGAGAAGGCAGGGGGACAGAAGGGGAGGGAAGGAGAGAGAGAAGGGAGCCTGACACAGAACTCAATCCCAGGACCCTGAGATCATGACCTGAGCTGAAGGCAGCCACTTAACCGACTGAGCCACCCAGGCGCCCCAACACAGGTGGTGTTTTTAGATGATAGATTTTTATTGTCGAGAAGGGTCCTTTGGTTTGTCTCTTGAGTTGACTGTCCAAAGGCTTTTCACATTGATTTCCACCTTTGTGCTTTATGATAATCACAAGATATTCAGAGTAACTTATTTTATTCCAATTTATAGAGGACACAGAAGTGAGGTGTCCTAGAGAATATCCCTAGGAAGTGGTATATTTTTCATTGATCAAGTGCTAGGCACTGGTTTCCATCTAATTTCTCAATTCTCATTATAGTCTTTTGAAGTAGATAGGGATGACCTTCATCTTGTTAGTCACCTAATAATAGGAAATAGGAGTATGGGGAGTGGGTATAACTTACCCAAGATTACTTGGTAAATGATGGGCTTGCCAGTTGAACCCAGTCTGTCCGGCTCCTTAACCTCTAGACTTGTTACTTCCTGTTTACTTCCTGTTCATTTTCCCTATGAACATTTCACTTCATGAAAATTTTTAACATTGTGGGGGCCTGGCTGGCTCAGTGAGAAGAGCATGTGATTCTTGATCTCAGAAACTTTGTGAGTTTGAGCCCCACATTGAGTGTAGAGATTACTAATAAAAATAAAACTTAGAAAGATTTTTTTTGGTAGCATCGTGATCCCCTCTAACTTTAGTAGTACCTGAGCTCCTTCTTGCTTGGCTAGTTTTATCAGCTCACGGATACTGGTCTACCCTCCTAGTCTCCCAAGTGGGGAGACAGAGGTTCCAACATTGTCTTCCCTATAATGTTGCAGGTCTCTTAAATCCTCTATCTATTTTGCCTTTGGGATGATTTTCAGAAGATGCACATAGGACCAGGACTTTCTTCAGAGGAGGCTGACTAGAGAAATATGCTATGATTTGAGGGTTTTGTTTTTTTTTATAGCGTGCCCGGGGAACTGAAATGCAGTGAATAGCAGGTCATTCTTTTGTGGTTTGAAGATAGTATGAGGAAATATAATAGACCTTAAATAAAGGGAGTGGAAAAAAAAAAGACAAACTTGCCCCACGTCATGGTTTTGCCTGGGGATAGCCCTTCATAGGAACCATTTGGTTTTCAGTGTTTCTTGTGGGATGTAGGAAGAGATGAAAGACACATGAGTTGCAGACATTGACATGGCTCACTAAACATATGGCTGTAAATAATGAGACCCTTTATCTTGGAGGAGAATCTAAAGGGTGTGGGGAGAAACCCACATATAACTCACTTTAAAAAAGTAAAGCTGTATCATTTCCTTTTGGAGGCCATAATCTTTTGGTCTTTTTCAGATGTTGTGCCAAGAAATAAAAGCGGAGGGGTTGGTAGAAATCGCATCAATTCATTAGTAAACCTCTTGGTAGAAGCATTTGACATTAGCCTTCTGTTTCTTTGGCTGCTAGGGGGCCAAGAGCATTGGAAAACCTTAAATAATCTTTTTAAATTAAATAAAACCCCCCTCTGTTTAAGTGTCACTGCTTCTCTGGAAATGACCTCATCTGTCAGCTAAAATATTATTGAGAAAAGGAGTACATCATTATGTGGTGGAAGGTTGTTGGGGGGTTGGGTAAAAGCGAGAGTGGGAGGTTTTAAAAGCTGTTGAGAGCTTTCCCAGCATGAGTTCTGTTTATTATGAGGCTTTCCTGTGGACTCTTATGCCCTTCCTAAATAAACAAAGAGCTTCATCAAAGTCATCTGAGTACATTCATTTATTTAGATTTTAACTGTCTACACTGGTGATGGTTTTCTGTGGGATCCTAAATTTATATGGATCAGGAAGCCATGGCTTCGGGCACACATAATGCTACCTGGGCCAAGCTGAAGTGGTGTTTGTTTGGTGGGGTCTGCGGGGGTGTTGTGGCGTGCACTATGCCACAGTATGTTTTCAGGGCAAATGGGCGCCCTCCTGTTCAGACAGGACACTAAGGAGGATGGGAGCCCTGGAAGCCAAAGGACAGGGAGTTGTGAGTAAATCACCACCAAGGGAACTGGCCTTGGGCCTTGGGTCTACGTGGGGTTGAGGTGACCCAATGGCCATCTTAGAAGAAGGAAAATGTGCCTAAGGATTTGTGGCTAGCTCCTGCGATTGCAATTAGACCTGTTGAGAACTTGCTTTGAGTTCTGCATTGTGTTACACCCCAAGCAACACCCCTCTATGTGAGAGACCTCGGAAGACCATTTCCCATTTGCTAGCCCATCATCTTTATTGTCCCGCAGGGGGTTACAGTGTCTCCTTCATAATGATGTCTTAGGCCTTCTTGTGATCAGGTGTTTATACTAAAAGTAGATAAGAATGGTTCCATATTACATAGCCTGGGTTCTGTTTATGAGTTTATGAGTCAGCCATTTTGAAATGGTGGAGAATCACTGGTCTCTGAAATTCTACAAGCTTTGTAATATAGATCGTAACCAGGAAGTGTGATGTCTTCAACTTTTTTCTTTCTCAGGTTTGATTTGGCTCTTCGAGGTTCTGATTCCTTTTGAATTTTAGGATTGTTTTATCTATTTCTATGCAAACACCATTGGCATTTGGCTTGGGATTGCGTTGAATCTGTAGATGGCATTTCAGCCATATTAATTCTTCCAGTCTGTGAACAAGAGATCGCTTTACATTTATTTGTGTCTTCTTCAATGTCTTTCATTAAAGCCTCATATTTTTCCATGTAGAGATCATTCACCTCCTTGTTTAAATTTATCCCTAGTATTTTGATTTTTTTAATCCTGCAACTGCACTGAATTTGCTTGCATTATCATAATTTTGTGGGGGGTAGGGTTTTCTGCATATAAGATCCTGTCCTCTGCAAATACACAATTTTACTTTCTCTGTTTGGATGGCTTGTATTCCTTTTAGTTGCCTCAGCACTCCAGCTATAATTTTAGTACTGTGTTCAAAAGGAGTAGTAAGAGTGGCCAGTTAAATTTTCTAGCACTGTGTTCAATAAAAGTGGTGAGAGTGGGTATCCTTGTTCTCATCTTAGAAGAAAAGGTTTCAGCCTTTCACCATTCAGTACGATGGTAGCTTTTAGTTTGTCATTTATGGCCTTTATTATGTTGAAGTATGTTCATTCTGTACTAAAATATTGAGAGTTTATGATATTAAAAGATGCTGAATTCTGTCTGATGCTTTTATTGTATCTATTGAGACAGTCATAAGACTTTGAGGTTTCATTTTATTAATGGGTATCATATTTACTGATTTTGTGATTTTTGGGTTGTCTTGCATCCCAGGTATAAATCCCATTGGATCGTGGTGTGTGATTCTCCCCACCCCTTTTTAAGAAAAAAAATATTTATTTTAGAGAGTGCTTGAGTGGGAGAGGCAGAGGGAGGGGGAGAGAGAATTCCAAGCAGACTCCACACTGAGGGCAAAGCCCAACCTGGGGCTCAATCCCATGATCCCAGATCACGACTTGAGCCAAAACCACGAGTGGGACACTTTACTTACTGTGTCACCCAGGCACCCTTTGGCTACCCATCTTTAAAAATTTGGAAAGTTTTCAGGGCGCCTGGGTGGCTCAGTGGGTTAAAGCTTCTGTCTCTGGCTCAGGTCATGATCTCAGGGTCCTGGGATTGAGCCCCACATCGTACTCTCTACCTCTCTGCCTACTTGTGATCTCTGTCTGCCAAATAAAAAAATAAATAAATAAAACTTTTAAAAAAATTTGTGAAGTTTTTTTTATTCTTTTGTTAATTTAATTTTTTTAAAGCACTGCCTGTTGTGTGTGTGTGTGTTTGTGTGTGTGTGTTTGTGTGTGTGTGTGTGTGTGTGTGTGTGTGTTGAGCTTATTCTGTGTTTAAAAAAAATTTCTTTACCTATCTTCTCCTTTTGGAAATTTTATCATGTGACTATTCATTCACTGGATGATGTCTCATTATTCATGCTGGCTTTCTTCACCTTTTAAATTCTTTTTTTCTTTGTGTTACTCTAACCGGCTAATGTCAAATGACTTGTCTTCAAGTTTGCTGATTCTATATGATGACTCTATATGACCAATTCTGACGTTGAAGCTCTATACTGAATTTTCTAGTTCTGTCAATTGTATTCTTCAGCCTGGGCATTTGTGTTTGGTTCTTTATGGTTTCTGTCTCCTTACTGAACTTACCTTTTTATTCTTGCATTGTTTTAGTGATTTTATTTTGTTGTTTATCTGTGTTGTGTTGCATTTTATTGAGTTCTTTAAGCTGGTTCTTTTGAATTCTTTGTCAGACAGTTTGTATAATCCATTCCATTGGGGTTGGTTCCTGGAGTTTTATTAGTTTCCTTTGGTGGTGCTGTATTTGCCTGGTTCTTCATAATCTGTTTCGCTTTGCTTTGGTGTCCATATTTGAAATACCATATGCCTCTTCCAGTTGTTATAAACTGGTTTCAGCAGGTAAATACCATCTGTTGTTGGTTTTCTGGGCTGATGGGTTACCTCTTGAATCACAGGTATGCTGAGTTGAAGCTGGGTTTTGAATCTGTTGCTAGGTCTATAGTTGGGTCAGTAATTTATGGGCTTGTTACCATTGGGTTGTAAGGGTGTAGATCTTATCTGATCTTTGGGCCAATCAGAAACAGGGTCGGAAAGGCATGGTCACTAGAACTGGGGTGTGAGGTCTTTGTTGGGCCCTCTACTTGTCTTCTTCAGTGTAAAGCTGCCGGACTGATTAGGTAGAAGTCCTTCAGTGTCACCTGATTAGAAAAAGACAATGCTTGAATCCTTGGAGTGAAGTGAGTTTGTTGGTATAAACTTAGGGATATTAGTTTGGAATATTAGAAGGGTAGGGAGGGTAGGGAAAATAGGGTCAGAGAGTCATTGGGTGTTTTTGGTCGGAGATAGGGAGGATTATTAGTATTTTGACTCCTTGGCACATATTTGCCTCAGATTTTTTTCTTAATATTTGTTTATTTATTTGAGAGAGAGCACGAGAGAGACAGAGAATGCAGCGTGAGTATTGGAGGGAAAGAAATTCAACCAGACTCCCCACTAAGCATGGAGCCTGTCCCAAGGCTGGATCCAAGGACTCTTGAGATCATGACCTGAACTGAAATCATGAGTCAGACGCTTACCTGAATGAGTCCCCCAGGCGCCTCTGTCCTATATTTTCAGTTTGGCATGTTTAGGCTCCATATTCCTTGGTTATTACCTTTCTCCCCTAATGTCTGTATTTTGCCTTAATCCCCTTTTCTAGATTATCTGTGTGATCAATTTCATAGGTTTCCTATCTCCTTCCAGAATGTCAAATCCAATTCTTATGATCATTATTATATAGGTACCCATTGACAATCACCGATGTGTTTAAAACCAGTTTTGATATAGTTTATATTTTTCTTCCTTACTATTTTTAGTACTTCATAATGTAGAAATGGGCTTTTGTCCTATTAAAAAAAAAGCCTCTCTGATTCTCATCCTGATAAAGTATTTCTGCTCTCTTGTTTGAATAATTAAGATACCTCCACACTTTAAAAGTCCCTTAAAATCCATTTAATGGTTATTTAATGGTCAATAAGATCTAAATAGTTATTCCGCACCAGTCTCATAATTAGATCAAAAGCGAAGCTGGGGAAATGTGGATAGCAGGAGCTAGCATGTCCTCATGGGAGTGCCAACTAGCACCTTCACACTTGCTGGCACATTTATTTAAACTGAGACTTTATTTAAAATAATAAAAGAGGGCCTCCCACCAAGGATTTTCTAGCACTTTTTTTCCTAGCTTAGTATTTCTTAATTTTCTCTCTTCCAGCTTACATAATGTTAAAAGATCAACATTTCAAAAAGCGTATACTAATTTTGAGTGCATATGGCATGTCTATCCATTAAAAGCTTTGGGTCCTCTTGGAAAGACTTTCTCCTATCTGTGTCCTCCTTTAGAATTAAATGTCCTCACAAAGTCACCAACACAAAATTGGGGCTGTCATTTGTGACCACCTCTCACATTTATTTGCTCTCTTTTTTGGGATTCTTGCAAAATTTTAGAGGTATTCATACTGTTTGGGTTGGCCATATGTGATATCCTATTCATTGAACGATGTCTCAGATAATTTTATTTATTTAAAAAACATTTTATTTATTTATTAGAAAGCAAGAGAGCACAAGCAGGGGAAGCAGCTGGCAGAGGGACAAAGAGGCTCCCCTCTGAGCAGGGAGCCTGACATGGGACTCGATTCCAGGACTCTGGGATCATGACCCGAGCCAAAGGCAGACGCTTAACCAACTGAGCCATCCAGGGGTCCCAGTTTTATTCATTTTTAAGTAAACTTTGGGCTGCCCATCCAGTTTCTCTTACAGGCATTCTTTGTCTCAACTCTTCAAGCCTTCTGCCCTCCTCCTGTTCCCGTTGTGTTATGTGCACAAATAGATGAGAGCACCTAGTTAATGAGGGCCCAGTATCAGAATTAGCTATTACATGTTCTTTGCACTCAGTTAAATTTTGAGCGTCCTGCGATCAGATGCCATATCATATTCCTTTTTGTGTCCACACGTACCATACAAAACAGGCACTCAGTACGTTTTTCTTTAATTGACTCAGTTGAGATAAAGAGGGGAAATGTTGACAGGGATGTCGGTAAATGGTAGGCATCACTCTTGAAATCTTGATTGTTTTCAGTTGTTCTCCCTAAGAAGAGGTGGTCCAAGAGTATAGTAGATAGTTTGTTAATAGTTTTTAGATGGAATAGTTTTTCTCGGGGCGCCTGGGTGGCTCAGTCATTAAGTGTCTACCTTCAGTTCAGGTCATGATCCCAGGGTTCTGGGATCGAGCCCTGCATCAGGCTCCCTGCTTGGCAGGAAGCCTGCTTCTCCCTCCTACCACTCCCCATGCTTGTGTTCCCTCTCTCTCTGTCTCTCCCTCTGTCAAATAAATTAATAAAATGTTAAAAAAAAAAAGAAATAGTTTTTCTCATTTGAATTAGAAGATAATAAGTAGTAAACTCATGGGTTAAATAAAGCCCTCTAGAAATTGAACACTTTGGGTGTTTAAAAATGTTTATTTTTCTATCTTCCTGTTTTTCATTTTAAGAAAATTTTTAGCATACTGGTTCTTTGCATCTATGTTTTTCCGGTTTCTACTTTCTTCTTCTTTCTTTCTTCTTCCTTTGTAGTAACGCATATAGGTTTTAACCATTTTTAAATATGTACTTTGGTGGCTTTATTTATTTATTTATTTATTTTTAAAGATTTTATTTATTTATTTGACAGAGATCACAAGTAGGCAGAGAGGCAGGCAGAGAGAGAGAGGAGGAAGTAGGCTCCATGCTGTGCAGGGAGCCTGATGTGGGGCTTGATCCCAGGACCCTGAGATCATGACCTGAGCTGAAGGCAGAGGCTTTAACCCACTGAGCCACCCAGGTGCCCCACTTTGGTGGCTTTAAATACATTTTTACTGTTGCACAAGCATCACCACCACCTTCTTCCAGAACTTCCGTTATCCTTCCAGACAGAAACTTTATACCATTTAACATTAATCCTCCACTTCTCTTTAACTCCAACCTTGACAACCACCATGCTCTTTTCTGTCTTGATGAATTTCACTACTTTGTGTACCTCATATAAGTTGGATTGTTACAGTGTCTGTGTTTTTCTGACCAACTCATTTTGTGGAACAGAATGTCCTCTAGGCTTGTTCAGGCTGCGTAATACTTCATTCTCTGACTAAAGCACATTTTCCTTATTCATTCATCTGTTGATAGATATTTAAACTCCTTCCACATTTTAGTTTTTGTGAATAATGCAACCATGAACATAGATTTGCAAATATCTCTTAGAGTCTGTGCTTTCAATGAATTTAGCTATAGACCCAGAAGTGGAGTGGCTGGATTCTATGGTAATTTCATTTTTAATTTTTTGAGGAACTATAATGCTGTTTTCCACAGTATTTTATATTCCCACCAACAGTGCACCAAGATTCTAATTTATCTATATCCTTACCACTCCTTAGTTTCTGTTTTTGATAGAAAACATCTTAATGGGTATGACTTGATGTCACTATGTAGGGATTTTTTTTCCCAGGTAATTTGCTTATTTTTGAATCAAATTTTTTGCTGTTGATAGGTTTTAGGACTTTGCCAAATAAAACAGGTATTAATCCCTTATCAGATAATATGACTTGCAAATGTTTTCTTCCACAGGTTCTTTTTGCCTGTTCATAGTGTGCTTTGTACAGATTTTTAAATTTTGTTAATTAAATTTTGTGTGTCATTGATTGTTGTGGAATGTGTCTTTGTTGTGAAAGCTAAGAAATCATTGCTAAATCCAGTGTGGTGAAATTTTTGCTCTAAGTTTTCTTTAATACTTTATAGTTTCACATCTTAGGTTTGCTTCTTAGATCCATTTTGATTTAATTTTTGTATAAGGTGTAAGTAAGCACCCACATTCATTCTTTTGCATGTGAATATACAGTTTTCCTAGTACCATTTCTTGAAAAGAGTGTTCTTTCTTTTTTTAAAAAAAGATTTTAAGTATTTATTTGAGAGACAGCATGGGGGGGGGTGGAAAGCACAAGTAGGGGGAGGGGCAGAGGGAGAAGGAGACTTCCCCACTGCGTTGGGAGCCCAATGTTGGACTCGATCCCAGGACCCCGGGATCATGGCCTGAGCCAAAGGCAGCTGTTCTACTGACAGAGCCACCCAGGAACTAGGAAAGAATGTTCTCTCATTACAACTCAGTCTAGCTGCCTCTTCAAGATCATCTGAACATGTTTGTAAGGGTTTGTTTCTGTTTCTGGGCTTTCTGTTCTGTTCCATTGTTCTGTGTTTGTCTTTACGTCAGTCCCACTCTACTGTGCTGACTGCAGCTTTGTAGTATGTTTTGAAATCAGTTCCTGTGAGTCCTACAGACATGTTTGTCTAGGATAGTTGTGGTTATTGAAGTCACCTTGCAATGGTATAAAAATTTTATGGTGGATTTTTCTATTACTGCAAAAAAAAAATCATTGGGATTATGATAGAAATTCCACTGAACTTGCATATCACTTTATTGAGTGTTGATACCTTACTACTTTGTCTTTCAGCCCATGAACTCTGGATGACATTTCATTTCTTTGTGTCTTTTTAAAATTAATTAGACAACATTTTGTAGGTTTCAACGTACAGGTATTTTGACTCTTTGGTTAGATTTACTTCTTGTTTTCTTTCATTTTTTTTGATGGTTCTTTGTTAATGTAGAGATTTGCAACTGACTTTTGTGTGTTCATTTTGTATCCTGCAAGTTTGCTGAATTTATTAATTCAGGGTCTTTGTAAATTTTTGAGTAACATAGGAATTTAATTCTTTATCACGTCTCCTTTTTTTGTTTTTGAATTTCAGATGAAGCATTATTTTTCTTTTTTTAATGGAGTTTTTAAAAGTATTTTGATTAAAAATTGTTTTCAGGGGCACCTGGGTGGCTCAGTGGTTGAGCCGCTGCCTTCGGCTCAGGTCATGATCTCGGGGTCCTGGGATCGAGTCCCACATCAGGCTCTCTGCTTGGCGGGGAGCCTGCTTCCCTCTCTCTCTTTGCCTGCCTCTCTGCCTACTTGTGATCTCTCTCCGTCAAATAAATAAATAAAATCTTTTAAAAAATTGTTTTCAGTTGTGTATGGTGACACACATTGTTACCTTAGTGTCAGGTATACAATATTGTGAACCAACAACTATATACAGTTTGTGATGTTCAGCATAAGTGTATTTTATAGGTTTTTGTTTTGTTTTGTTTTAATGGAATCTTTAGGGTTTTCTGCTGTGATATTTTGTCTTCTGTGAATGGAGATAATTTTACTCCTTCCTTTCCAGTTTGGATCCCTTTTGTTTCCTTATGGGGCCTAAGTGTTCTGTCAAGGACTTCTGCTCTTATGTAGAGTGGATGTGGTAAAATCAAGTATCCTCGTCTTGTTCCTGATGTTAGAGGTATAACTTTCTTTGAACATTGGAGATGATGGTAGTGTGAGTTTTTCACAGAAGGCCTTTATCATTTTGAGGTCTTTTCCTGCTATTACTTTTTTGTCGAGTATTTTTGTTATGAAAGACTGTGGGATTTTGTCAAATGTCTTTTCTGCAGCAATGGAGGTTCTCATGTTGTTTGTCCTTCATTCCTTTGGTGTGGTGTATTACAGTGATTGAATTTTGTGGGTTGAACCATACTTGAATTCCAGAGATAAAGCCAAATTGGTCATCATATATAATACTTTAAATATGCTGTGAAATTTGATTTGCTAATATGTTGTTGATGATATTTCCCTTGATAAATATTAGGAATATTTTTCTGCAGTCATTAATAGTTTTGTCTGGCTTTGGTATCAGAGTACTGCTATTTCATAGAATAAGATAAAATGTATTTCCTCATTCAGAATTTTGGAAGAGTTTGAGAAGGGTCGGTGTTAATTTTCTTGGAATGATTTCTTACATTTAAAAAGTTGTTTTTACCTATTTTGGAAAAATTTATGTATTTATATGACTTCAAGTTACTCTCTAGAGTTCTTTCATTTCAGTTCAAAGCAGTCTCTGTAGCATTCCCAGTAGGGCACATCTAGAGGAAATGAAATTCTTTTTCTTTGGTATATATTGGAATATTTTTCTTCCTTGGTTTTATTACTTTATTACTTTTATTTTTTTAGAGAGGGAGAGAGAGAGAAGGTGGGGAATTTTAAGGAGGCTTCACACCCAGCATGGAGACTGACTTGGGGCTCCGTCTCACAACCCTGAAATCATGATCTGACCCAAAATCAAGAATCAGATGCTTAACTTAACTGAGCTACCCAGGTGTCCCTCTCCCTTGGTTTTAAAGGATGGTTTTGTCAGATAGAGACATATTTTCTCTTCACTGTTCACTGTGTGTGTGTATATGTTTGTGTGTGTTTGTCTGTGTAGACACACATGTATACACATATAGACTATAATTAATATATTATTAACAATAATATGTAACAAATTCTTACCCCTGGTCTCCAAGGCCTTTGCTGAGATGTTGCTTATAAACTTTTTGTGATCCTTTGCATGTTATGAGTCACTTTTCTATTATTGGTTTCAAGAATTCATCTTTGGCTTTTGACAGTTTTGATTATAATGTGTCTTATTGGAGATTTGGGGAATTTATCTTACTTGGAGTTTACTGAACTACTTGTATTTATGTATCTAACTTTTTTCTCAAATTTGGACAGTTTCTGGCCATTATTTCTTTAAGTAATCTCTACCAATTTTTCTTTTTGTTCTCCTTTAATGTATATATTGACCTGCTTGATTTTATCTTAAAAATCCCTTAGATTATATTCACTTCATTCTCCCCCCCCCAGGATTTGGTAATTTATATGACTTAGCTTCAAGGTCACACATTTTTTTTTCTGCTTATTTGAATCTGCTGTTGAACCCCTCTAGTGAATTTTTCAACTTGGGTTTTGTGTATTTCAGGTGCAACACTTCTTTTTCTTTTTTATTTTTTTACAGTAATCCCCATACCCAACATGGGGCTCAAACTCACACTCCCGAAATCAGGAGTTGCTTGCTGTACTGACTGAGGCAGCCTTGTGTCTGTTAAGTGCATCATTTCTCTTTGGTTCTTTTTAAATAATTTTATCTGTGCTGATACTCTTATTTTCTTTTCAGATCTTTTATTCCTGATTTCTTTGAGACTTTAGTGTTTTCCTTTAGCTCTTTGAACATATTGTAGAGCCTTTTCAAAGTCTTTGTCTAGCAAGTTCAGTGCTTGTGTTCTTCGGGGGTGGTTTCTGGACACTTATTTTGTTTCTTTCAAGAGACCATCCCTCTCAACCTTCAGTTACTTTGTATAACTTGTGAACTTTGAAAATTGATTGTAGGGGTGCATGGTGGCTCAGTTGGAAGATCCTTTGAGCCTTGGTTTTGGGGCCTTGAGTTTGAGTTACACATTGGGTGTAGAGACTAGTAAAAATTACCTAATAAACTAAAAGAAAGAAAGAAAGAAAATCGCATGTTTGTTTATTTATATAACAACAAGAACAACAAAAGAACGAAACAACCGCTATGGCTTCGAGTTTTTGCAGATTGCCGCTGTGCAGAGGAAAACTTTCACTAATAATCAGGGCATGTTCTGAGATTTGGGATCAGCATTTCATAAAGGGTTAAGGTCTTTAAGTTATTTTTCTGATTATATGGTTTCTCTGTGATTGTGTGTGTGTGTGTGTGTATATGTGTATGTGTTTAAATCTTTCAAAAGAACACCCGCTTTCAAATGTCTTACTTTTCCTCTGATTTGCTCTCCTGCTTCTCAGGACTTAGCTGTTCTATTGTATTCCTCTGTCCATAACCTCTTGTCCTAGCATCTGCGTGTATCAGGTTCCTCTGCAGCTATCACTAGTGACTTAAAGTACATTGTTTCCTGTCGCTTTTCCTAGCCTTGGCCAAACTGTGTCACTTTTGCTTGTGTCATACCAGAATCATGGGACACAGAAATCAATCCTCAGGCAGTGCCTAAAACCAGTTAAAATATTTCCAAATTACATCTACCATGTTCTCTCTAGTTCAAGAAAGGGAAATGGGGACGGGTCTACCACTTACCCCAAACTGCATTATTCCAGGTCAAGAAGGTTTGGAGCACAGATTTCCTAAAATTTTGAGGAAATTTCTTTCTCCCATTTTGAATGTGGTTTTTTTCTTGGTTGGATGTTTGTTTGGTTGCTCTAGATCTTCTGTTTGATTTTCAGAGCTTCTATGAAGTCACTTTATGCAATCTCTAGTTAGTATTTAATGTTGCTGTGTGTTGGGGGGCTGTGTTCCTTGATGGCACTAGTCTGTCCTCATGCAGACGTCACTCTTCCAGTGTCAGTTCTGGCTTATTGACCTTCAGTAACCAGTCAGAACTATGACTAACTGGTAAAAAGTTCATGTATGACCATGGCAAATTTGGACTACATCTTAACCCAAAGCTAGAAAAATGTACCAGGTTGTAGGTAAATTAATTTTCTGTATGTAAAGAAATGATGGGAAGAGACTATTACCTGAACTATAAGTTGTTTGGTAATTGTGAAGAGAGGTGGTATTCCATGGGTACGAGGTATTTCTGAACAATAGCGCTGATTGTGTCAAGCCTCAGAGCTTCACTGTTCTGATACTGGATAGTTTCTGTGGTTATTCATGTAGGTGGATTAACTAGATGAAGACCTCACAGGAGATGATCACTGTTAGTTACCTGAGAAAAGGGTGTTGGGGAGGGACTAGGTAGTTTACTGCTTGCTATAAAATATGCAAATTCTTGACTCTGAGTTCCTCAGATACAATATGTCTACATGTATAGACTTCATCTGTTGGATCACATCCAATGGAAGCAAAATTACCTGTCTGATGCTCTTGTTGCTTGCTGTACTGTAATACGCTGTCATACCTGGTATGAGTCTTATTGTCTAATTTTGGGACCTACAGAACAGTGGCAAGCCAGCTCACTTTCTTTCTTGATTAACTCCTTTTTACTCTTGATAGTCCTTTCCATTCTATTCAAGGATGGGTTTCTTCTTTGATGGAAATAGATGGCTTTAACACTTGAATATTCAACTAGAAGCTTTTTGTTGGTGTGTGGATATCTGTGTGGGTATGAGGTCTGTGCTTATCTGAAGGCTCAGAAGTTGGTACTCTGACATCACTTGATGCCCTGATGTTCTCCTAGGGCAATGGGTCCTATGGCAGTTTGCTGGTGGTTCTTTATGATGCAGTAGAGTGTGGGAGTGACTTACCTCTGAAGAGGACAGACCAGACAGAGCACAATCTCTGTTGAACACAGAGTGGTCCGCTGTTCCGATGGGGAACTTAAAGTTGTTGAAGAAGAAATCCAGGCTTTAACTGATAGAATAAATCTAAGACGGAAGGATGGCAAATGGTGGATGGTAGAAGTAGTAAGATAAGCCTGTGTGTCTTTTAAAATTGTTCTGGCAGCAAAAGAAATAATCAACAAAATATAAAAGGCACCTGTGCAATGGGAGAAAATATTTGAAAACCATATCTCTAATAAAGGGTTAATATCAACAGTATATAAAGAAGTTCCTACAACTCAATATTTTTGTTTTAAAGATTTTTATTTATTTGAAAGAGAAAGAGATCACAAGTAGGCAGAGAGACAGGTAGAGGGGAAGGAGGAAGCAGGCTCCCTGCAGAGCAGAGGGCCCAACACAGTCCTCAATCCCAGGACCCTGAGATCATGGCCTGAGCCGAAGGCAGAGGCTTAACCCACTGAGCCACCCAGGTGCCCTGCAACTCAGTATTTTAAAGAAGTCTCATAAAAAAGTCGGCAGAGGAGTGCCTGGGTGGTTCAGTGGGTTAAGCCTCTGCCTTCGGCTCAGGTCATGATCTCAGGGTCCCGGGATGGAGCCCCGCACAGGCTTGCTCAAGTGGGGAGCCTGCTTCTACCTCTCTCTCTCTGCTTGCCTCTCTGCCTACCAAATAAATGAATAAAATCTTTAAAATAAAATAAACAAAAGAAAAAAAATTGGCAGAGGAACTGAATAAACATTTTTCCAGAGAAGTCACAGACAGATGGTCAACAGGTATAAGAAAAGATGCCCAGTAGCACAAATCATCAGGAAAATGCAAATGAAAATCACAATGAGGTATCACCTCAGACCTGTTAGCATCGTTATTATCAAAATCAAGACATAGCAAGTTCAGGCAAGAATGTGGAAAAAGGAACCCTGTGTGCCGTGTTGGTAGGAATGTAAATGAGTACAGCCACTGTGGAAAAATGGTGTGGCGGTTCTTTAAAAAATGGAAAGTGGAACTACCATATGATCCCATGATTCTACTTCTGCATGTATATCCAAAGGACATGAACCTGGATGAGATGCCTGCACTCTCATGTTTATTGCAATATTATTTACAATAGCTAAGATAGGGAAATGACCTAAGTGTCCATGAGGGGATGGAGAAGATATCCTACATCTGTACAATGGAATATCATTCAGCAATGATAAAGATAGAAATCCTACTATTTGATGGAACATGGCTGGAACTTTAGGGCATTACGCTAAGTGAAATATGTCAGAGAAAGACAAATACTGTACCGTATCACTTCAGTATGGGATCTAGAAAAGCTGAACTAGACTTGGCATAGGATGGTGGATACCAGGTGCTGAGAGGGTTGGGGAAATGGGGAGAGGTTGATTAAAGGGTATAAACTTTTTTTTTAAGTCAATAATTTGTTTTTTTATTACAATTACAAAAATTGTTTCATAGCCTTAAGATACAAACATGGTCTGAAACATATAACATAGACAATAGAATTTTCATAATGGACCGATTTAATATGTTTTTAATTCCAAACAATGTAATGAAAAATGACTACTTCCAAGTTTTAGTTTTGGGCTAAGATGATGCATTTGTTCCACACTTTTGATAAAAGCAGATGATATTGCAACAGCTTGATTTCAGGGAAATGTGTTTCCTTTGCCTTCTTAGCAGCCAGGTCAGGTTACTATGGAATGTATGCTGGATTCTAGAAGAAAATCAGACTGAGAAGTTTCCTCACATTCTTTTTAAAAACTTTTTTTTATTAACATATAATGTGTTATTTGACCCAGGGGTACAGGTCTGTGAATCGTCAGGCTTACACACTTCACGGCACTCACCTAAGCATATACCCTCCCCAACGTCCATAACGCAACCCCTCTCTCCCTACCCCTCTCCGCCCGGCAACCCTCAGTTTGTTTTGTGAGATTAAGAGTCACTTATGGTTTGTCTCCCTCCCAGTCCCATCTTGTTTCATTTTTTCCTTCTCTACCCCCGAACCCCCCCTTTGCCTCCCAAATTCCTCATATCAGGGAGATCATAAGATAATTGTCTTTCTCTGACTGACTTATTTGCTCAGCTTAATACCCCCTAGTTCCATTCACACCGTTGCAAATGGCAAGATTGCATTGCTTTTGATGGCTGCATAGTATTCCATTGTGTATATATACCACATCTTTATCCATTCATCTGTTGATGGACATCTAGGTTCTTTCCATAGTTTGGCTATTGGGGACATTGCTGTTATGAACATTTGGGTGCACGTGCCCCTTCAGATCACTACATTTGTATCTTTAGTTTAAATACCCAGTAGTGCCATTGCTGGGTCGTAGGGTGGCTCTATTTTCTACTTTTTGAGGAACCTCGATGCTGTTTTCCAGAGTGGCTGCACTAGCTTGCATTCCCACCCACAGTGTAGGAGGGTTCCCCTTTCTCCGCAGCCTCGCCAGCATCTGTTGTTTCCTGACTTGTTAATTTTAGCCACTCTTGACTGATGTGAGGTGGTATCACTGTGGTTTTGATTTGTATTTTTAAAGGGTATAAACTTTTAGTTATAACATGAATAAGTTCTAAGGAGCCAATGTACAGCATGGGGATTATAGTCAATAGTACTTTATTGTATACTTTCAAGTTGTTAAAGATAGTAGATCATAAATGTTATTACCACAAATATGGTATGTTAATTATATGAGGTGATGGTTTTAATGATTTTGCAGTATGTAAGTGTATCAATTCAGTAAAACTGTAAACCTTATACCATGTTATAAGCCAATTATACTTCAAAAAAACTGGGAAAATATTACGCTGAGCCATACACTAATATTGCAATAACCTTGTTGTAAGAAAGATGCTGTGAATATCCTACAGAAGAAAAATAGACTCTCTAAAAAATATTAAATGATGTCTCCAAAGCCAGAACCTGGAGTGTGACGTTGGTCTATATGATTCCAAAGGCTGTTCTCTTAAACATGACTTTCCACTTGTTCTCAGAGTTGCAATCACTTACTCATTGACCTGGAATGACATACAATTTACCCATCTCCTATAATGAAGTTTTTAAGTGAGATTTCTTTTGGGAGAGGGGGCAAAAAAAGATTTTTGTGTGTTGAAAGAGAATGAAACACCAAATATTTTGCCACATGAAAAAATGACTGAAACCAATGACTCGCATTAGCCTTGAACTACACTAGTTGAACAGATGTCCCAGGTCATTAGGGCTGATTCTTAAAGTGACAAAAAGAGAAGAGACGATCATTAAAGGCCCAGAGAGTCTCACATGATCACTTAATTCTGACTGGTCCCCAGAAGAAGAAATTAGAGTACTTTTTTCATTACAAATAAGTTGTAAGCATCACTGACCTCAAGAGTGACAGGACCATATCAACTGGATGACCTCAGTACTCTCATTTAGTTAATAGATTTATTAAGGTATAATTTATATACGAAAAAGTTGACTTGTGTTAGTGTACAGTTCTATGAGTTTTGATCAAAATGCCTTCAGTGAACTGCCATAACCAAGATAAAGAATAGCACCATTACCTCTCCAAATTTCTCTCCTGCCTGCATCTTGGTAATCCATCCCTTGTGAATTCCAGCCTCTGCGAAGTACTGATCTGTTTCCTTTACCTCTAGTTGTGGCTTTTCCACAATGTCCTATAAATGGAATCATATAGTTTGAGGTTTTTTTGAGTTTAGCTTGTTTTATTCAATAAAATGCGTTTGAAATCCACCCATGTTCTGCATATATTAGTAATCTGTTCATGTCCATTCCTGGGTAGGAATCTACTGTTCAGATGTAACACAGGTTGTGTACCTATACAAGTATTTGCATTAAAGGATTATGTCCAGCTTGGGGCATTGATACAGAAAACTGCTATCAACGTTCATATGTTGATATTTTTCTGCGGCCATAAGTTTCCATGTCTGCGAGCTAAATACGTAGGCGTGGAACCGTTGAGTCATATTGTAGGTGTAGGCTTGCCTAAGTGGATAAGTTAATGCAAGTTGTTTTCCTAAGTAACTGTACCATTTTGTATTCCCAGCAAACATAAGAGTGTCCTAGTTGCTCTGCTTCCTGAACAACACTTCATATTGTCAACTTCTGAAATTTTCATAGTTTTGTATTGCTCTGGCATAAAAAAAAGAATGAAATCTTGCTATTTGCAACAACATGAATGGATCTAGATCATATAAGCCTAAATGAAATTGGTCAGAGATTGACAAATACCATATGATTTCACACATGTGGGTTTATTTTTTAAAAATTGCTTTCTAATTTATTCATTTGAGAGAGAGAGCAAGCAAGCACAAGCAGGAGGAGAGGCAGAGAGAGGGGGAGAAGCAGACTCCCCACTGAGCTAGGAGCCTCACTTAGGGCTGGATCCCAGGACATGGAGATCATGACCTGAATGGAAAGCAGATGCTCTACCATCTGAGCCACCCAGGTGCCCCATCATGTGGGATTTAAGAAACAAAGGAAAAAGAGACAAACCACAAAACAGACTCTTAACAATAGAGAACAAACTGATGGTGACCCCAGGGTGGGGAATGTGTGTATTGTTGGGGGAGGGGGAAAGAAATGAAGGGGATTCAGAGTACACTTATTTCGATGAACACTGAATATCATATAGAAGTGTTGAATCACTATATTGTACACCCAAAACTACTATAACGCTGTATGTTAACTATACTGGAATTAAAATAAATTTAATTCTCATGTTGTACTGTAGTATGTCATTGTGATTTTAATTTTTATTTCCTTAATATCTGATGAAATAGACTGCTGTTTTTCATGTACTCACTGGCCATCTTTTGCAATATATAAAATTTTTCCTCAAATCTTATGTCCATTAAAGAAGACTGATGCCGGGGTTCCTGGGTGGCTCAGATGGTTGGAAGTCTGCCTTTGGCTCAGACTGCCTCTCCCCCTGCTGGTGCTTCCTCTGTCTCTCTCTCTCTCTCTCTCAGATGAATAAAATCTTAAAACAAAAAAAGATCGATCCTTTTATTTTTGAGGTTTTAATTCAGTATGTATTTAGCACACTAGCACATTATTAGAGATCTGTTTTGCAAACACTTTCTTCCAGTTTGTAGCTTGCCTTTTCATTTTCTAAAGAGTGCATTTTGACATCAATTTTTAAATTTTGATGAAATAGAATTTCTCAAAGTTTTTCTTCTGTGTTTAATGCTTTTTGGATCCTATTAAAAAAAATCTTTGAAGTTGCTAAGGTTTTCTCCCTTATTTTCTCATAGTAGTTTCACAGTTTAAATTTTATATGTAGGTCTGTGATTCATTTCCAGTAAAAAAAAATTTTTTTTAAGAAGGTTCCACACCCAGCTTGGAGCCCACCTAGGGGCCATGTCCCATGACCCTGAAATCAGGAACTAAGCTGAGAGGTCATGATCCCAGGGTCTTGGGATCCAGCTCGGCATCTGGCTCTCTGCTCAGCGGGGAGCCTGCTTCCTCGTCTCTCTGCCAACTTGTGCTCTGTCTGTCAGATAAATAAATAAAATCTTTAAAAAAAAAAAAGAAAAAAAAGAGTTGGACATCCAGCAGAGTGAGCCACCCAGGCAGGCACCTCTCCAGTAAATTTTGTTTATGAAATGAAACACAGAGGTAAATTTCAGTGTTTTATCTTTGTATATGTCTGTTCACTTGTTCCAGTAATATTTCTTGAAAAGACTGCCCTATACTTAATTGCTTATTCACCTTTGTTGAAAATCATTTGACCCTTTATGTGTGGGTTTATTTCTAGACATTGTTCTGTTCTGTTCATGCTCCTGCCTATCATTTCACCAATGTAGCATGCTGTGGTGATTCCTGTAGCTGTATAATAAAGCATGAAATCTGATTGCATTAGTTCAACAACTTTGATTTTCAAAATTATTTTGTCTGTTTTAAAACGTGTTTTTCCCATATAAATTTGAGAATCTGCTTATATATTTCAATTTTTCCAAATCCTGCTTGCATTTTGATTGGGATTATATTGGAATTATAGATTGATTTGGGGGAGAATTGCCATTTTAAAAATAATTGGTCTTTAAACTCATTTCTTTTTTTCTTTTTTTTTTAAATTTTATTTATTTATTTGTCAGAGAGAGAGGAGTGAGAGTGAGCACAGGGCAGACGGAGTGGCAGGTAGAGGCAGAGGGAGAAGCTGGCTCCCTGCCAAGCAAGGAGCCTGATGTGGGACTCTATCCCAGGACGCTGGGATCATGACCTGGGCTGAAGGCAGCTGCTTAACCAACTGAGCCACCCAGGCATCCCATCTTTAAACTCATTTCATATCTCCTTTTATTTAGGTTGTCTTTGGTTTATCTCATCAATGTTATCTAGTTTTCAGGCTATAGAAATATTTCATATACATATATAATATATAAATATTGCACATATTTTATTGTTTTTATATCTAAGTATTCCATGTTTGTCTGATGTTTTTGTAAATGGCACGTTAAAATTGAATTTTCTAATCATTCCTTATTTTTTTAAGATTTACTTTAGAGAGAGAGCATGTGAGCACATGAATGGGGTGTGCGGCAGCGGGAGAGGGAGAGAGAGAGTGTCAAGTAGACTTCCTGCTGAGCATGGAGCCAGATGCAGGGCTCCATACCTTGACCCTCAGATCATGACCTGAGCTGAAATCAAGAAGTTGTATGGTTAACCAACTGAGCCACCCAGGAGCCCAAATCATTCCTTTCTTGTAGGAAGAAATAAAATTGATTTTTGTATGTTGACACTGTATCTTGTGACCTTGCTAATAAACTCATTAGTTCTAAGAGCTATTTTTGTGGGTACCTATAGATTTTTTGAGAAAAATGTCATGACATTGGTGAATAGGGGCACTTTTATTTCTTCCCTTTAAAAATCTGTACTTTTTTTTTCTTTTTATTGAGTTTGTGCACCCATCAAGTTCTCTAGCATGATGTGGGATAGGACTGGTGAGCGTAGACATCCTTGGGATGATCTGTAGGAGGAAAAGATTCAGTCTTTTACCAATATGCATAAACTTATCTGTAGGATTATCATTATTATTATTATTATTTCTTTTGGCATGTGCCATTTGTCAGATGTAGGAAATTCCCTTATTTGTCACTTGTCAAGAGATTTTATGAGTGATTATTGAATTTTGACAATAATTCTTGCATCTGTTGATATGGTAAAATACATTGATTTTTATTTTATTTTATATTTTTAAAAGATTTTATTTATTTATTTGACAGAGATCATAAGCAGGCAGAGAGGCAGGCAGAGAGAGAGGGGGAAGCAGGCCCCCTGCTGAGCAGAGAGCCTGATGCGGGGCTCCGTCCCAGGACCCTGGCGTCATGAGCTGAAGGCAGAGGGTTTAACCCACTTAGCCACCCAGGCACCCTAATACATTGATTTTTAAATCCACGGGAATCACATCATGAAAACAATGTAAGGATGAATGATAATGGAAATTATAATTACTTTATTTGTTGTGTGCTTACAACACACTCAGTACCTCCTGGTTGGGAAATGTTGATTCTTTATGCTACCTGACTCACTTCTGCTTCCATGAAAGTAAGCCTCCTAAGCTTTAAGGATTCTATTTGAAGGAAAACATTTTGGGGAGGGGGTAAGGAATCACCCTAAATATATCAGATGGAACATGCCATGGTAAAATATATAACTCTATTAGAATCCCGAGAGTAGAGGTAGGTAAAACAGTCTGTTTTTAAGTAAGGAGGAAGAGTGGAACTTGGGTGGTGAACAAGTTGAGATTCCGGCAGAAGAGCATGGTCCGAGAAGGTAGGAAGCTCAACACTCATACCCACATTACTGGTTGCATGCCTCTCTTCCACCTCCCATTCTTGAAATTAAGTACTCTCTAATAAACTGGTCATCTAGTTTCATAAGAGAGAGAGTCCCAGAAGAAATGATGGTAGTGTTGATAATAACTATGTTGAATTCTGAAGTGGAAGTCAGGGGTGTTAGAATTGGTGCCTTGTGAAACCTTACGCCACCCGAGGACTGCCATAGGCTGGAGCAGGGCATTGATGACCAAACCAAGGGTAGGGTTGGGGCTCTACATTGCCCTCTGGAAGGCATATATACAGAGGTCAGAATCATTGGGATAGAACACATGGCTTCAACGTGGCTGAGATTACTAGTACACCTCAGGAGTTTAGCCTAGATTTGGACCAACCAACCACAAACCCATAACCGCCAAGCATCAGTGGGAACAGTCTGCCCCCAGGAGGTAACAACTGACCACAAGTATGGATCCATCAACCACGAGCAGGCAACAACTAACCCAACGTGGAGAACAGCTGACCCCCATTACAGAACCACCATCCACATGTGCTAAAGAAGGAATGGAGCAGACGACCCCGTATCAGTGTAAATCCAGAGACAGTACCAAGGTGTGGAAGGCAGCTATGGGGACTGAAATGCCCACAAAAAGTGGTGTGGCAAAACAATCTTCTAAAGCGTCTAGCACTTCAAGAAAGCACAGAGAGACAGATGAGATGAACAACATTAGTCACCACCAGCTGAAGAAGACAGTGAAGCAAAATAGGAGTTAGAATCAGAGAAGAACCTAGATACGGGGAAGATCTCCCCTGATCCAAGTCATGCACTGTGTGTAGAGAGGCCTGGAGACCTACAAATTATCTGTTGCCTCTCCAGAGGAGCCTGTTGAGAAATGGCCAACCACACAGAAACCAGATGTTAGACCAACAGGGTCCACAGATAGTGACAATTAAAATAAAAACAAGATATGAAGAAGAAAAAGAAGGGCAACTCTTTTCTTTTCTGAAGCCTTGAGTCCTATCTCGAATCAACATAAACATTTTGAGGACCTTTCTATAATATATACACCAAGCATTGTGCAAGATGCAGGATACATGGCCATAAACAAGACCAATAAGGCCGTCACTCTTCATAGGTCCTCCAACCTAGATGGGAAGAGATGATCTGATCCAGCGATAACCACGTCAGAAATAGAACTGTGCAACATGATAACTAGGAAAGCTACGTGGTTCTAAAACTTTGTCATGGAGGATAAATAAGTGCTCCCTGAGAGAGAGGAGGAGGAGAAATCAGGACTTCTCCCGGGCTGTGTACTTTACAGCCGCAGGAGGTAATTGTCCTCAGTACAACAGGACTAGCATACCCAGGAGTTGTGCGATGTGAATGTCCTGGTGAAATTGATCATTGAACTGGGAATCACAAAGATGAGTCAGAGTGATGTTAAGTTAATATCACGAGGGCGTCTTTCTAAGAATAACACGTCCTAAGGTCCTGTTGCAGAAGCGAGCAAGCATGGAAAGTTGGATGCCTTATAAGAAGCTTAGTGAGGAGAGTGTACAAGATAAGGCGCTGGGCAGGTAGGGGCCAGAACACTCAGAGTCTTACAGATTTTTGTGGAGAAATTTCTTTTTGTCCTAAAAGCCATGGGAAGCCAGTGAAGACTTAAGAAGTAGGGGAGGGCATGATTACAACAATTCCTGTGCATCATCTCAAAAGAATTTGGGGTCAGGGCCTGCATATGGGTAGACAAAAGAAAGACTTGCTGCAGGTTTGAGACATCCGTATTGAAGTGGCATATTGATGATGCTGGTAGAACAGAGAAGAGTAGGGGGATTTAAATGTGTTTAGTGGTATATGGAAGGAGAGGGGAGATTCCAGGATGGCACCCAGTT
Organism: Neogale vison; assembly: GCF_020171115.1. Lineage (NCBI taxonomy): Eukaryota > Metazoa > Chordata > Mammalia > Carnivora > Mustelidae > Neogale > Neogale vison. The sequence continues at coordinate 31,617,048 of NC_058105.1, forward strand.
TTCTGTCTTGCAGAACCGGCTGGTTAGTGGTTCCGTTCACTCAGAGAGGACTTTCTGGAGGTGGACCCGGTATGGTTTGGCTTCGCATGTGGCGTCATCCATTCTGTTTTAGGGATGTCAATTTCCAAAGACCTGAGTGAGATACCATGCAGACCGTTGCTTCTGCAGGTTTGCCTGAAAAACAAAAACAAAAACAAAAACATAAAAAACAAAACATTAACAGCTTTCACTAGGATGTTGCTAGTGGCCCCAGAGTAAAGGACATGAATTCAGAAGATCCTTAGAATGCAACATCAACATAACTTATACCTGGATTAAATCTCAGGGAGAAGGGCCTAGCTGGAAATACCAAGGATGACTCATAAATTTCGACTTCTGCAATCGATAGGGATAACTCTGCTCTGTGATCACTGCTTGGATTAAAAGCATATGTATTTGGCTGCACTTTCCTTTATGCCGTGGCACCAAGGAAGCTGAGCAGAAAATGGGCCATAGAAGGGAGACGAGCTCCAACGTGTGCATATGTGATCATAATGTGCGTGCACTTTTGCTGTTTTGCAGCCTTAATTGGAGCCGAGAAGGATTCTCAATTGCTCATTAGCAGTTCCCGCACACCTTTGGTTGAATAAGTCATCATTTCTAAGGCAAGCACTTAAAAACGGAAAGTCATCACTTTGCTGGGAGGTGTTTCCATCCTTTCAGCACAGAGACATAGACTTCTGGGGCAGTTATGTGATCTGGATACATTTTACTGGGTGATATTTTTTTCTTTGCATTTTCATGGCTGTGGTTCTGCCTTATCAAAAGCAAAAGGAAGAACAGTGGTGAAGTTTGGAGATCACTTTGACTAAACACCTGTTCCAGCTTTTGCTTTCTCTGCTAGTGCTCCATAAGACTTGAGTTAGCCTCATACATTTTGCATCACTGGCAATTATATAATGATTCTTCCTTCATAATGAAAATCCACTTGGGTTTGCCATGTAGACCAGGGAGATAATTAAAGTAGATTAATCAAAGGCCCCCGTGATTAACAGTTTTTGACATACCCACAAATCTACTGTAGGCGTTGGGTGACGACTGCTGGTAGAGATTCTGTCTCTGGGACTGTTAGATTTTGAATATGGATGAAAAACAAGTTAAAAGCGATGCTTTGTGAAATAGCATTTTCAGAAAATCTGTATCTTTATGTAGAACTTTTTTTTTAAGATTTTATTTATTTGACAGAGAGAGAGGTCACAAGTAGGCACAGAGGCAGGCAGAGAGAGAGGGGAAAGCATACTTCCCACCAAGCAGAGAGCCCAATGTGGGGCTCGATCCCAGGATCCTGAGATCATGACCTGAGCCGAAGGCAGAGTCTTAACCCACTGAGCCACCCAGGTGCCCTGTGTGGAATTTTTTTTTTTTAAAGATTTGCGTGGAACTTTTAATGGAATGGAATAATTTTTTTTCCACCTCCAGTGTATTCCCCCAAATTCTCAAGTGACTGATTTCTTCATGTGTCCCTTGTTCTGTTGTGGCTGGAAGTGTCTGCCAAGATCCTTTGATAACCTTTCAACAATTTCTATAGGGAATGGGGAAGGAAGCAAGGCCGATTATAGGGCTTACTTGGATAGAGGCAGAGGGAGCCACTGACTGAGGTAACTTTGCTTTTGCCTCAGTACAGAGAGTCCCTTTTCTTGGCCGCTTTCCACGCCTGCAAAGAGCTCCTCCTTGAACTGGCAAGTCCATTTTCTTAACATAGTGACCATTTTTATACCAGAATCCTGAGAAATGAATGCTATCTTGGGATAGTTGCCCATGCAAGGATTGTATAGACAGTGTATTACTGAATTTTTGAGATGTCCGCTTGGGATTCAATCCGTTGATTTTCTGAAAATATGTCAGTAGAATTAACAGAAGGTATTCATGAGATGTGATTTTTAGGGCACGGCCTTGGTCTCTCACTAGGAACAAGACGTTTTGACGTAAGACCCGGAGGTAGTCCATGGTTAGGAAACACCTACTGAACATTCTTTCATCTGATACTCGATGCCAAGATCATTCCAAGTTTAAATGCATGAGATTATGCAAACATGCCATGTTATACCTTTTTACCCCGAAGTAGTGAAGATCTCTTTCCACGTCAGTATACAGAGAGTTGTGCAGTCATTTTAATAGTTGTGAAATGGTGCATTGTGCATTTTAATAATATTTATTCAATCGGATCGGCAGTTGAACAGGCATTTGAAGTAGACAAAACGTGTCTTCACTGTTTGAGCATTCTCTGCTGTCTGCTCCCATCTCCCCTTCTTGTTTTCTTCTTTCTGTTCCTCCAGCGCCAAGGTCCCTCCAAGCTAATCCTAGCTGAAGAGGCCACTGTGCTGGAACTCCCTGTGTCATCAGAGACCTCTCATCACCTGAAGAAGTAGCAAGACACAGTATAGGACATCCTCATCAGGTCCTTCAGGGGGTAGATTATTGGCCATTCGCTTTGTTTTCCTTTCCTTACCAGCTTTCCAGAATGTCTGATCTTTCTGTTTCTCTTTTCTAAAAATCCTTTCCAATCTCTGCCCCGTCCCCCGTGTGAAACTGCATTCTCACAGGTTACTAGTGATTTTCTGATCATTAGATGCAAAGCGGGCTTTTATGCCTTACCTCTGTGCCCTGCCACCGGGATTAGCCTCTCTTTAGAAGTCTTGTAGATTTGTCGTCCTGCATTTCTGATTGCGCATCCTCTGTTCCCTTTGATGGCGTTTCTTTCTGCTTTCTTTCCACTGGGAGCTTAGAGACTCAGTCTTTGGCCTTTTGTTCTTTTATCTTTACTCTCCTTTTCTTTTCTCCTTCTCTCTCTCTCTCTCTCTCTTTTTGTTTTCCCCTTAAACCATGTTCCCTTCAAGCTTCTCTGTGTGTGTCAGAGTTCGACACCATGCTTTAAATCACTCAGACCTAAGAATTTGAAGTTCTCTTTGACTCTGCTTTACCCTCCTAATCTACCATCCTCACATGCTGTTGGTTATTCAAAGTAACCCCCAGGCACTTTCATACAGTGGAAATTGCTACAACCTCTTTGGAAGGCATTTAGACCCTATGTATTAAAATCGAAAATGCATACGTACTTTGACCTGGCAATTCTAATTCTATGAAATTCTATGGTTTCTATGAAACCATCCGATGGGAATACTCGAGTGGGCCAACATTATGTGAACACGGGTTTGCTTTGAGACACTGTTTGCAGTAGAAAGAAAAGAATCTACCCACAAGCTCCCAGGGAACTGGTTCACAGTACATCCATTCCCTGGGCTGTTGCTATTGGTAAAAACGATGTGGATTTATATGCAGTGATATGGAAAGATGTTCGTGCATACCGTTAAGATACAATCATGTATTCATGTGGAACATCTTAGTTTTGTGTATACACCCATATGGAGACACACACCCCAAGAGGTGTGTTGTGTGTGTGAAAAAGCTGTTACATACCAAATGGTTTAAAATGGTCACCCTGTTGGGAGAGGGATTTGGACGGAGCACAGGGTCTACTTTGACTTTGTGATGCAGACACTTGTAAGCAGTTTGGATGTCTTGAAATTAGACATTTTAAAATAATGATTCAGAATTCTTTTTGATATTGTGTCATCCAGTCTTAAATTTGCATCACCCACGATGGTCTACGTAGGGCCGCCCACTCGCTCCAGTTGTTTCACTAGACCTCTGACCTGGGACTTTCCAAATGTCTTTGAAATAAGGGAAAAGGCTACCCTGGCTATCTCCCATTCCAGTCTCCCCCCCAATTAAAGCTTTTATTTATGTATTTCACAGAGAGCACAAGCAGGAGGAACAGCAGGTAGAGGGGGAGGGAGAAGCTGGCTTCTTGTGAGCAGAGAGCCCAACACGGGCCTCGATCCCAGGACCCTAGAATCAGGATCCGAGCTCCACCCCCCCAGAGGCCCCTCCCATGGCAGTCTTAAGATTCAGTGGAAATAGTGCATATGCATGAGCTTTGAAACACCCGTGAACAGCATGTTAACATCACCTCTATCCCTTGACTGGCAGCATAGCCTTGGGGCTTGAGGACTGGGGGGTGGGGGGTCACTGGAAGAGCCCCTCTGAGGTAATGGAACTAAAGCCCTAAGGTTGCAACCCCTGGAACAACGAAGTCATGCAAGGGGGTTTTCAGCTTTAATAAATGACCCTTCCCTAACTAATGTTAACATTCAAACCACTTTTGGTTTTCACCACATTGGCTGGGAGAGCGGCTTCCTAAATCAATTTGTCTTTGCAATGATAAACAATGCAGGCAGCTTGCTGGTGCCATTGGACTCACACTTATTTGTAAGCCTAATTGGCACTATTAACATTCCAAGGACAAGGGAGCCTATATAATAATGTGGGCACAGAGCTAGAAATGTTCTCTAAATATTTACAAGTGCATCAATTTCCCTTTAAATGAGCTACTTTAATAAAAGCACGTGGTCTGCCTGATGAAAAATCTCATTACTTGCATTGAATTGTAGCAGAGGAATTGCCGATAGTATGTATGGGGTGGAGGTGTAAACCATGTTTCCTGCTGCCCCTGTGGCTCATTGTGTCTATGAAGATGTCAAAACAGTTGTATTGATCTTATTTTCCACTTTCTATGAAGACACATTGGACAGCTCACTGGGAGATTTGCGATGACACCGTAGTCTAGAGCTCCTGTTATTTGAGTCTTTGGACAACAATGTCGCAGGCTCTGTTTCTGGGTGGTCACTGCCCACCTATCGACTGCACCATAGGTGTGGTTATGAGTATTGGAAGTATGAACCGGAAGTGAAACATGGGCCTCAAAAATATTTCAAGTTCTAGCAGTCGCTGCCACTCCCACTCTTTGGGCCCGTGATTTAGAGGAGGTAAGGGCACTCAACCAATATTTTTTTCCTACTAGACATCAGGAAGTAATAATTGCTATGGATATGGGAGTGGCCAAAGCCTTCAAGAACCTTCCAATCTACCACATGAGTATTCTTGTACAAGGAACTTTATAATGTTGGTTATGATTAACAGTGAAACTTAGGGGGACAGAGAGGTCTACTAGTGCGTTCCTTGCCAACATGGTAAGTTTCAGGTGGTGATGATTGAAGAAGTTTAGGGCTTGTGGAATATAGGGTTTCTCTTTATGGGCCAGCCACTTTCTTTTTTAAAGTTGACAACACTGGTTCTCTGACAAGCTTGGATGTATGTGAGAATTTATACTATGTTTTGCTACTGGTGATGTTGGAGAGTGTGTATTTTCTCAAGGTGTATTTTCTCAAGGTAGGCTTCATGTTCCTTTAGGTTGAGTTCTAGAAATAACACACATTTCATAAGCAAAACACATATTTTATGTGGTAGAGATCTTAGTCCATTTGGGCTACTATAACAAAATTACCATCGAATCGATGTTTGAAATAGCAGAAATTTAATTTCTCACAGTTTTGGAGGCTGGGAAGTCCGAGGCCAAGGTAATGGCAGATTCAATGTCCTGTGAGCGCCTGCTTCTTCTCCCTGTCATGGTGCTGTGTGCTTACATGGCAGGATTCGTGAGAGAATGCTTTAGGAACTTTATCTGAGGGTCAAAAATCTCATTCGTGAGGGCTTCACCCTCATGGCCTAATCACCCCACCAAGGGCCAATTTCTAAATACTATAAAATTAGGTTTTAAAATGAATTTGACAAAGACACAGACATTCAGTCTACATAAGTAGCATACTGTTTTCTTTCATCAATTAATTGGTTTGATCTGTAACATTCATTGGTGGTGGAACCTAACTCCCAAAATTTCACTGGACACTTCATTCCTGGGTATTTGTAGTTCAATTCAGTGAGGCTTCATTGTTCCCCAGCTGTGTGCCACAGGCTCCATTCTGACCACTGGCCACTATTGACAATGAATAAGACACAGTCTTGTTTCTCTTAGGTCCATCAGACCTAGTGGTAAGCTAAGTGTCCGGTGTGGCCCTAAAAAATCCTGAATGTGCTCTCAGATTATTCTTATGTCAATAAGAGAGGTGCTAACCAGTATTCTGGGAAGACAGTGGTAGGTGAGAAGCAGTTGGAAGGTGCAAGGAGTGAACAGAGAAGTTGGCATAACCAAGGCCAACTGATGACTAGTGACTTATTCAGCAACCTTTGAAGATTGACCATTGAACCATTCAAAATCAGATCTCCCAACTGTCTTGATTTCTTTACTTTATATGGCACAGTCTAAAAAGGCAAAACTTTTTCTACCTTGCTGAAGAAAGGGAAGTAACTTTCAATGATCCAAAGATACGTATTATGAAAAACAATAACCAAATTAATGAAGTAGCAGTTTTAAAGCAGCTTAGTTTTATTTATTGCCTTATTATTTTAGACATCAATAACCTTTTAAAATAACACCTAGGGAACGATAGAGCTGCTGAATTTGGATCCAACAGACGCCTTATTATAAGGTTGTAGATGATGAGTTCTATAGCAATAAAATGTCAAGGTGCCCGTGGGCATTGATGAGTTTCTGGGTGATTACACCACGAAACCATATTTCAAAATGTCACCTTTCCTGGCATGTAGTTGAGAGGTTTGCAAAGCATGTTCAATGTCCTGGTTGGAGGCCACCAGCTCATGGTTCCTGTCAGGGTCACACAGCGACAAAGCATCAGCTTCTGACCTCTTGGACCCAGGCCACAAAAAGAAAGAAAATCTTTCAAGTACTTGTTTGTTTTCCCAGACAAACATGAGAGTCTAAAGCAGCTTTGCTAATTAGAGAGTGTCTTGTCAATTCATTCTGAAACGTAGTTTATTCAATCCACTTAATTTTTCACTCATTCGTGTGGGTGCGTTAGTGATTGTGGCACGCTGACAGGACTAGGGATAATTCATTTACCCTCCGTCAGTGTACAGAACGTATAGAAGGTGTGGAATTGAAGGCTTATGTTAGCAATTTACTAGGTAAATTATTCCAGAATTTCTGGGAAAGAGATTTGAAGTCGCACATTTACAAACCTATAAATAATATGGAAGTAAAAAAAAAAATGATGCCTATAAGGGATCGAAGATACCCTGGAGAAATGCTTTGAATCAGTGAAGAAAAGCAGACAGTGGAAAGGTTATCTTTAGTACTATCTCAACTACGAGGAAGTAAGGGACCAAACACATCACGGAAAAGGAACTATGTCAAATGTGTTTGCAGCGTGTTTCTTCAGGAAGGTGGTGAGTTTATGGCTGGTTTTTGTTTTCCTTTGCCACATTTTGTGTGCTTTCGAAATACTCCTTCATGAATGTGTGGGGTAAACATAATATGAGTGCATGATATTTCTCACAAGAATAAAGACATACGGGAAAGCACAGTGAACAGAATAGAAATCATCCCTCACCCTCACCCTATGGCTTTTCGTAAAATTTTAAACATTATAGATAACACTCGCCGTTTCCACCGACCTCATTATTTTTTCAAGTTTGGCTATGTCACTAAATGTATTTTGGCTCCTTCATTTCACCTGCTGTGTTGTATTCCATTTCGTGACATTAGCGTACTTTATTTATTTCTTCTGTTGCTCATGGATGTTTCTATTATTCCTACTCTTCCAACATTATTAATAATCCAGGGAATACCCTGGGGCCTTCCTCCTCATTTGTGTATATATATGATCGTTTCTCTAGGCAGTAATCAAGAAATTATACATCAGGGGCCAAATCTGGCTCATTGCCTGTTTCCGCAAATCAAAGTCCATTGGAACACCACTCCGCCCACTTGTTTGTGCTTTCATCGCATAATGACAGCATTGAGTACTTGCCGCAGAGATGATGTGGACTGCAAAACCTCCAATATTTACTGTTCGGCACTTTGCAGGAAAATCGGTGACCCCTCCTTGGGGGCATTATCTAGGCACAATTTGAGAGGTGGAGCAGAGTCACTCTACAATGTGCTTGTGCAAAATGACCCTCTTTCACCCTCGTGCTCAAGTTCCAGTGCCCCCCCACCCCGTTTCGGCCAGTGGTTGTCAGTGTGAGACTTAAAAAATTTTCCCAGACTTTTGGATGGTCCTGGGATCTGTTGTCATGTTAATTTGCATGTCAGGGATTAGTGGTGAGGTTGTGCGACTTTCCAAATGTTTATCGGCTCTTTTTTAAAAAATGTGTGAATTACCTGTTAATAGCCTTTGCTCATTTTTCTGTTGGACTCCTTGGGTTTTCTTTCTTTTTTTTTTAAAGATTTTATTTGACACAGAGAGATCACAAGTAGACAGACAGGCAGGCAGAGAGATGGGGGAAACAGGCTCCCTGTCGAGCAGATAGCGTGATGTAGGGCATGATCCTAGGACTGGGATCATGACCTGAGCTGAAGGCAGAGGCTTAACCCACAGAGCCACCCAGGTGCCTTCCTTGGGTTTTCTTAGGATTACTTCTTTATGTACTCTTTTTTTTTAAAGATTTTATTTTTAAAGTAATTTTAACACCCAGCATGGGGCTAGAACTCTTAGCCCCAAGATCAAGAGTCACATGCTTGACCGAGTGAGCCAGCTAGGGGCCCCTCTTCATATAATCTTGATGCTAATCCTGTGTTGATGGGTTTTCTGGTTACTTAGTAGAATAGTAATTCATGCCATAAAATGGAGTCAGATTTGGCAGTTTCTGTTATAGTGTATGCTCATTTACTGTCGTAATTTGAAAAATTTTCCCCATCCTGAATTTTTTTTTCTGCTTTTGGGGTTTTCAAATTTTGCTTCTCATGTTTTTATCCTTAATTTACCTTTATTTTTGTGGTGTGTGTGAGGTGGGTCATAACCTGCCTTTCCACATAGATCGTGAGGATCTTACCTTGTCCACAGAGAGATCTGCATAATCATTTTAATGACTGCATAATTATCTATTAGCATTCATTCAATTAATCTCCTCTTATTTTATACTTAGGTGAGACCAGATTTTTCCCTTTTATAAATGACGCTAAGGTGAATGTTCTTTAAAAATGAATACGTTTTGGGGCGCCTGGGTGGCTCAGTGGGTTAAGCCTCTGCCTTTGGCTCAGGTCATGATCTCAGGGTCCTGGGATTGAGCCCCACATCGGGCTCTCTGCTCAGCAGGGAGCCTGTTTCCCCCTCTTTCTGTGTCTGCCTCTCTGCCTACCTGTCAAATATATCTTTAAAAAAATAAAATGAAGATGTTTTGCTGTTAGAAAAACAAAGAAAGCAAGAAATGGGGCCACTTTGAAAGATACCAACCACCTTCTAAGTCCTTTTACATTCAGAATTCATTATTTCAATGAGCATTTTTACGTCCATCCTATGAGCTGGGAACCATTTCTGGATGCTAAGTCTATATGGGATTTATGGGAGACTGTCCCTCAGCATCTACTCCAACTTTCTTTCTGGTTATCTGCCTGTATTGCCAAGTTTTTGAAAATTAAAAATCTGTGTCTCCAAGTCTTCTTGTAGCTTGAGTTCTCCTCGTCTTCATCAAATACGTGCACTCATGTGGGACTTAGCAGCAGTTAAAGAGGTGGTAGTGGTCCAGCTGTCCTTGCTGTTGCCACCCCCAAACCCAGCTGTAAAGAACGAGGGCATTTCTGAAGCTGCCTTCTCGGGCTTATATGCTAGTGCCCCCTGATTCTCCTGAGTTTCTGTGGGGCCAGCCAGACGTGTAGTTCTGGGAGCCATTCATGGAGACCCAGTCCTGAGCCCACTCCTCCATCGCTTCCATCTATCTTGTAAGGATCCAATTCTTTGTGTTCTTTTGCTTTCTGGTTAAACACTCGGGGTTGGTTTCTGTTTCCTGAAACTGAGTCCTGTCTTAGACAACTATCTGAAGATGGAGATGGATTAGAACAAAGAATTCCCGTAGAATTTGCCAAGAGGCAATCCAGTCATGTGCTAGGTGCTGGGGAACCGCAGAGAAAGGACCATTTTTGCTTGCAGGTGTCAGGAAAAAGTTCACCGAGGAGGTGGTTTTTGGCTGAGTCTTAAAAGGTTATGGTGGCAGATAGACCAGCCTGAAAAAGTCCAGCAACCTGTGAACCTACACAGAACTTGGTGTGGCTGAATCTTGGGGTGTGTAGTAGCAAGACAACTTGCTGGTTGTGTATGGGACAGCTTGGAGAGGCTTAAAAATGTAGCCCAGGAGAACCTTAGGAAAAGGATGTGACAGATGCAAACATGAATGAATGAATGAATGAATGATTACATGAATGAAAAAAAAAAGAACACGTGATGGGTTAAAGTCAAGGATTCCTAAGTTTTTGTCTGATAAGCACCTGCTCCCTCCCTTCCGAACAAATCTCCCTGTATTAGAAGGTAAACTCAATCTTAGATGTGTTGTTCTTTTCTCTCCATGTCCCTTGTAACTGCCAGCCCATGATACTGGTGAGTAAATACTGGTTCAATGTTTGATCTGAGCTACTTGATTGTTCCTTTAAGGGTAGTTAACAACGAAGAAAATCAATGTGCTATTCTGAGTCACTGTTTTGAAAAGATTTAAACACTTGCCATAGATTATTAAACATTTTCCCCCTGAATTTTATCTTTATGTGACTCAAGCAATAGCTCTTTTTCCCTATTTCTTCATGAGTTGATCAGAAAAAGCATTACCTTATGTCTCTTGGTTTTCCTCTCGGGTGAAATAGTCTATGCCTTTCCCTAAAGCCTTTGCTAAACTTCTCACTCCTGCAGCAGAAAATCTAGCGCTTTTCTGTCAAAACTAATAACAATGGTCGCTAATGATATTAGTGCTAACACTACCCTTTTTTAATAGTAATGAAAAAAGAAAAGCCATCAAACTTGTGGTCCCTTTCTCCAGAGCACTTCCAAGCCCTGTTCTGAAGTTTATGTAGTTAGAACTGAAATTCCTTTTGAATTAAATTTTAACACTCTTGGGCGCCTGGGTGGCTCAGTGGGTTGAGTTGCTGCCTTCGGCTTGGGTCATGATCTCAGGGTCCTGGGATCGAGTCCCGCATCGGGCTCTCTGCTCAGCAGGGAGCCTGCTTCCTCCTCTCTCTCTCTGCCTGACTCTCTGCCTACTCGTGATCTCTCTCTGTCAAATAAATAAATAAAATCTTTAAAAAAAAATTTAACACTCTTTAAGGAGTAGAATGAGCCATATCTTTTTGTTCTTTTTTCTTAATAAATATGAGGGGGTTTGATAGTTAATTAGAATGCTCGTTTTAGGGTGCCTGGGTGGCTCAGTGGGTTAAGCCGCTGCCTTCGGCTCAGGTCATGATCTCAGGGTCCTGGGATCGAGTCCCGCATTGGGCTCTCTGCTCAGCAGGGAGCCTGCTTCCATCTCTCTCTCTCTCTCTCTCTCTCTGCCTGCCTCTCCATCTACTTGTGATCTCTCTATATCAAATAAATAAATAAAATCTTTAAAAAAAGAGAAAATGGAATCAGAGTTTTTTTTTTTTTAAAAGAATGCTCGTTTTACCTTGTTAAACCAAGATGACTTGGGTTACAATCAGAAAGACCTTTTTTTTTTAAGATTTTATTTATTTATTTGAGAGCATGAACAGGGTGAAGTTAAGGGCGAAGGGCAGAGGGAAAGGGAGAAGCAGACTCACGGCTGAGCAGAGAGCCCGATGTGGGGCTTGATCTTAGGACTCCGAGATCATGACCTGAGCCAAAGGCACATGCTTAACTGACTGAGCCACCCAGGGGCCCCCAGAAAGACCTTTCTAAAAGATACAACAAAAACATAAGAACGCATTTTGAACTGTCAGACAATGGAATTACGAGCCTTTTCACCCAGGGCTATTGGGGTTCAAACTCAGTACACTAAACTTTGTGCCGTGCTTCAAAGGAGGGATAGAATCTCTGTAGGGAAGGAGAATTAGCCAGAGATGGTATTATGGAGGGCAGAGATACAGAAGTGAAAGTGGGTGATCCAATTCAAGCAACAGAAATTCAGAAGCATTGGGAGAAGGCAAGAGTTCTGATGTTGAGAAGGGCACATTATTTTGTTTCCTTTTTGCATATGAATTCATACTATAGACATGCTATGGTCCTGATCTTACCATGTCTAGGGATGGCCATCACTTTAGACTATGGTTTGGATTGGATTTTCCTGTTCTGGAGCTGTTACAATGTCAGAGAAGGTGGGGGCCCTTAGAGATCATTAACTCCCTCCCTGTACAGATCTGGAAAGTGGACCCCAGTGAGAAAGGACTTCTTCTAACTCACAAATGAGTAAGGCATCTGAATCTAAATATATCAATGAACCTTAAAAGGTGAAATTAACCTGTGAAGATACTAAACGGAGAAGTATCAGCTGGTTGAGTACTATATTTGCTTTCTGCTAAAATCCCTGTGTCTGGAAGGGTGTCCCTTTCTTCTTGTCGGGTCCAAGCTCTTCCACAACTTTCTGTAGAGTCCCGAGGGAGTATGTGCCTCTTATTTGTTGGCTAGGCCAGCATTTCCCTCTCATTCATTCATTCATTCATTCATTCATATAAATTACAGTTCTGGGGGCGCCTGGGTGGCTCATTTGGTTAAACAACTGCCTTCGGCTCAGGTCATGATCCCGGAATCCCAGGATCGAGTCCCGCATCGGGCTCCCAGCTCCACGAGGAGTCTGCTTCTCCCTCTGACCTTCTCCCCTGTCATTCTCTCTCTCACTCTCTATCAAATAAATAAATAAAAATCTTTTTAAAAAATTACAGTTCTGTTTCTTCTTCATCTTCTATTTTTTTAAAGAGTTTCTTTATCTATTTGAGTGAGAGAGAGACATATAGTGACAGAGAGCAGGAACAGGGAGGAGAGGGAGAAGAGGCTCCCTGCCTGGCAGGAAGCCCGATGCGGGGTTGGATCTCAGGCTTCTGAGATCATGACCTGAGCTGAAGGCAGACCCTTAACCCACTGCGCCACCCAGGCACCCCCACAGGGGAGATTCTTAAGCTAACTATGAAGTCTGAGACCTAACCTTTGGGACAGATGAAGAAAATGAGTTCTTGAGATGCTCGGGCACAGATGAACACAAGAAGCCAAGGTGGTTTTACATAACCCAGCTCTTGGGGTATAGAGATCAGCTCCTAGTGTAAAGTAATGTCATGTTCCAAGCAAATAGTACTATATAGATAGGATTCCATCATTCTGCTGAGTCCAGAAGATGGGTTTCCACTCAGTGTGGTAACGGTTATATATATGAATGTGATAATGGAAAACGGCAGAGGTCCGTGAGAGTGAAGAGAAATGGCAGTACAAGTTAACAATGGAAATGGCTGCAGTTGATGTAGTAAGTCGTGGACATTAGAATGGAGACTCGGAAAGCATAAAATCTTTTCTGAAGGTAGCATTTATTTAAACATGTGAGCACTGCAGGGCGTCAGGTAATCTGCAGCTTCCCGAAAATGAGCAAGCTCCATTAGTGGGATTGGGGAGTGTCATGGTTGATTCTAGACTTTGGTTTTTTCTTGGTAACAGAATTCTAACCTTGTGCCAGCCCCTTTCTGTGTATGTGTCCTTGGGCGAGTTACTTCATTTCTCTGATCTTCAGTTTCCTCATTGGTAAAGTAGAGATAAGAATAGGATATGGCTTTTGGGGGCACCTGGGTGACTCAGTGGGTTAAATCATCTGACTTTGGCTCAGGTCATGATCCCAGGGTTCTGGGATCGAGCCCCGCATTGGGTTGCCTGCTCAGTGGGGTGCCTGCTTCTCTCTCTGCCTCTGCCTGCCACTCTCCCTACTTGTGCGCTCGCTCTCTCTCTCTCTCTCTCTCTCTCTCTGAGAAATAAATAAATAAAATCTTTTAAAAAAAGAGAATAGGATATGTCTTTTGGAATGTAGTGGAGATTTCATTGGGATTATACGTGTAAGTTTTTAGCATAGTGTCCGGCATATAGGAAACATGAGAATATGACCTCTGTATTCTGTTTCTCTGGTATCTTTAGTCCTATTGACTTTGTTATTTTTTAAAACATTTTATTTATTTGCCAGAGAGAGAGAGCATAAGCAGCAGGCAGAGGGAGAAGCAGGCTCCCCGCTGAGCAAGGAGCCCAGTGTGGGACTCGATCCCAGGACACCAGGATCATGACCTGGGCTGAAGGTAGATGCCTACCCAACTGAGCCACCCAAGAGTTCCACCTTTGTCATTTTTAAAGTAAACTTTTTATGTTTGAATAATGTCTTGGTTACAGAACAGTTGTGAAGATGACACAGAGAATTTTTCTATACCCTCCATCCAGCTTCCACAAATGCATGTTACTTTGTGCATTTGTCAAAACTAAGACAACATTGTCTCAACGCTATTAATTTTACTCCAGACTTCACTTGAATTTCCCTAGTTTTTCCGTTAATGTTGTCTTTGTATTCCAGGATCCAGTCGAGGATATCCTATCATATTGAATTTTCCTGTCTCCTTAGATTCTGTTGATATAATTTCTTAGTTGGTGTTTTTCATGACCTTGAGATGTTTGAAGAGTACTACGCAGACTGTCCCTCAGTTTTATATGAAAATTGTTACTAAAACTCTGCCTTTAGACACTCATGCTAGAAGATCTTACCCTTCTATTAGTGAAAAGAGACTACAAATTAAGTGAAAAGCACAGTTATAATACATTTTGTAATTAGCCATAGTAGTTAAACTATGTCTTCTTGTATCAACAATTCTTAGGACTGTGCAATAGCTCACAGTTGGCAATTCATACTTTTTGAAGGGGGGTGAATCATTGTTCCTGGTTTAATTTGTTTTTTAAGACTTAGTTATTTTATTTTATTTTTTTAAAAGATTTTATTTATTCATTTGACAGAGATCACAGGCAGAGAGTCAGATGGGGGTGGGGCAAGCAGGCTTCCCGCTGAGCAGAGAGCCTGATGCGGGGCTCAATCCTAGGACCCTGAGATCAAGGCCCGAGCCGAAGGCAGAGGCCCAACCACTGAGCCACCCACGCACCCCAAGACTTAGTTATTTTAGAGCGAGCAAGTGAGTGTGGGTGGGAAGGGGAAAGAGAATCTTAAGCAGACTCTGCACAGAGCCCCACAGAGGGCTCAATCTGAAGACCCTGAGATCATGACCCGAGTCAAAACCAAGACTTGGATGCCCAATGGACTGTGTCACTCAGGCACCCCCGGTTTAATTGTTTATGGTACTATTTGTATTTTGATACATCTGTGTATTGATGTAGTTTTATTTTTTTAATTAAATGATATCCCATTAAATAAGCTTCCTTAAGCTTTAGAAACAAGCATCTAGGTAGATTTCACTAACTCTCACATCTGTCTTGTGTGTGTCTGCTAAATGAAACAGACATCACGTACACACTTGATACCCAGCAGAGATGATCACTGATTTCTGTATTGATCACTGCTATCCACACCTGTATGAGGAGTGACCTTTAAAATGCTGCAGGAAACTGAATAGAAAATTTGAGTACAAAAACCAGGAGTAGCAAGCATCATAGAAAGTAAAAAAATTTCCTATGAATAATTGTATATCGTGAGTATATTTTAGATATATTAGGAAGTTCGTGGACTCTGACTGGGAAGATATATATGCAAATGTGAAGTGATACTTTTTTTGGTAAGGGTGAGTTTGGGAGAAGAGTGGAAAATATCAGAAACCACTTTCTTGCTTTTTCTCCTGCTAAACTTCTTCATCCCAAGGAGCAGAAATGAAGAAATACTTATTCGAGGAATTCACCATGTGATCTCTTTAATAAACTACAACAAATAGAAGATAGATTTTAGGAAATAACTGAATTTAAGATTAATGATATTTATTTTTTATTATTTTTTAGGGATTTTTATTTATCTGTTTATTGAAAAGATTTGCATTTATTTGAGAGACAGAGCAAGAGCAGGGGGAGAGGCAGAGGCAGAGGGAGAAGCAGACTCTTCTGCTGAGCAGGGAGCTTGTCGTGGGACGGGACCCCAGGACTCTGGGATCATGACATGAGCCAAAGGCAGATGCTTAACTGACTGAGCCACCCAGGTACCCTGAGATTTTATTTATTTATTTGATACAGAGTGAGCGAGAGAGAGCACACGGAGGGTGGGGGGCAGTGTCCGAGGGAGAGGGAGCAAATAACTCCCTACTGAACAAGAAGCCCTGTGTGGGGCTGTGTCCCAGGACACCGAGACCATGACTTGAGCTGAATGCAGACGCTTAACTGACTGAGCCACCCAGGCGGCCCAGGATGAATGTTTAGACAGCTGTTGGAAGACTCTGTCAATAGGGCTGCTGAATTTAAATATGTGCAGTATATGTAAATGTCTCCCTGTTGCAATTAGAGAGCCCTGTGGATTCCAGAGGGATATAGGAATAGTTCAAACGACTTCTTTTTCCATCCTAAATTAGTAAACACTGTCAGACTGAATGAAAGCAAGATAGCCGAGACTCCTGCCTCCTCCCCGACAGCTGAGACCTTCTCCCAGGACCGTGTCCACACAATCCCATGTATGGCGAATGGAGCCGCCGGCTGGAACATGGTCCTGTGAGGGCATTTGAACCCATTTACTGGCTACGTGCCCAGACTGTATATGGAGAGAAACAAAAAGATTTCAGTTCATAGTGCATTCCGTTTGCAGTGCTGCTGTGCGGTGTAGAGTCAAAGGGCGCACAGGAACCATTATTATGTGATCCGGAGGTGAGGGTGATGGATTTGGAACAATTAATTCTACTTCAGCATAATTGCTGCTTTCCCCACTTGCTTTCCCTTCCTGCGCCCGTTTTTTTCTCTCCGTGCTGCCTCGGGACATTTCCTAACACAGAAGGCAGTTAATAATGGAAGTTGTGGTTAATCCAAATAGCTTGGTAAATGATCGGCTGGTGGTTTATTAAATCTAGTTCTATTTTTTTTTCTTTTTGATTCCCAAATAGCCATAACTGGAAGAAATGAGGCAGATAATTTACAAATCTGATGAGTTTACAAATTCATTGATTCATCAAACATTTATTGAGTGCCTTTTCGTCTCGGGCACTATGTTGGACGTGAGAGGAAGAACTAATGGGGACGGCAGACCTAACTGCGTCTGCTCTGCTCTCAGGAATGAAGCCCCGTAACAGTTGGTGATGCCAAGAGAATGAGCTTGTCAATCCTTCGTGTAAATTTAGCTTTTTGACAAAATGCTAATTTGATTCTGGGAGACAAAAAGTAAGATGGATATGGCTTTTAAAACGTAAAGCAACATATAGGATAGTCCAGTCTAATTTGCTTCGTTAAACCATATGCTGTAGAACTGATCGCGAAATTCTAAAGCTCATTCAGTGTGCGTAGAGTTTTCATCTGTCTTCTCCTTCTGCTCCAGACTGTGAGTTCACCCATTGTTCTCTGCTCAGGAGCCAGCGCGGCTGAATTCCCGACATCCTAGTTCATGTCAGGTGCTTATTTTTTAAAGAAACTACTTAGAGCCGTGTGGTGCTTAAGGTCTTAGGGCCTCCAACTGTTGACTTTTTATAATCTTTCCTAAGTGTTTGGAGAGAACAGAAAGCCCTCTGCTTGCACCTGGGGGCAAAAGTCCATTTAGGTCTGAGATCCTTTTCCATCTGGTTATTTGAATAGTATTGTGATTATTAAGTATGATTATATGGATAAAAAACACTTCAAAATCTCTAAAAGGCAATAAAATATAAGGTACATTAGAACCCCCGTGAGGCCAGACTTTTAGTCAGTAGCCTCTGTATTTTAGAATACTTAGCCTTGAACCTTGAATTTGCTTAGCAAGAATGATGGACAGGAACAAATGTTCCGGAGCCCAGTGCCGCAACTCGGTGCTTGACATAAGAATAGCAGGGGAGCACATTCTGAGTCTTTGAGCTTCTTTTCTTTCCTTTTTCTTTCCTTTTCTTTTCTTTCCTTTTTTTCCTTTTTTCTTTCTTTCTTTTTCTTTTTTTTTTTTATTTGACAGAGAGAGATCACAAGTAGGCAGAGGCAGGCAGAGAGAGAGGAGGAAGCAGGCTCCCTGCCCAACAGAGAGCCCGATGCGGGGCTTGATCCCAGGACCCTGGGATCATGACCTGAGCCGAAGGCAGAGGCTTTAACCCACTGAGCCACCCAGGCACCCCTCCTTTCCTTTTCTTTGAGAGAGAGAGAGCAGGAGAGAGACCATGAGTGGGCGGGTGGTGGCGGGGGAGGGAGAAGCCGGTTCCCCGCTGAGCAAGGAGCCCATTGTGGGGCATGACCTGAGCTGAAGGTAGACGCTTAACTGACTGAGCCACCCAGGTGCCCCTGAGCTTCTTTTTAGTACTTCTTAATAAGCTTGTTTACTGGTTAAGATGCAGCAGTTAGTGGAACACAGGGAAGGAAGACTATTATAGGTGGTTTGGGTGACAGAAAAATAGATTTGGCCACCTGATAAGGACGAAGAGGAATATGGAGACAGAGCTAGAGCTGGATTACCATTCAGCATAATAACTGGGGGTCTTGTCGATGGCCTTGAGTCATTGAAGAAAGGTTAAATAGCATTCTGTGCTGCTTGAGAGGACAGGGAAGGGGTTAATACAATTTCCCACCAATGTTTGGATTTCAGAGTTTGAGGTGCAAACTTCAATTAAATCTGGAAAGTGTACCAATGTGAAACATTGTATTTTCTTGACAGGAAACAGAAGCACTATTAGGGGAATGTCATTATGATTCGCTCTTAGGAATGGATCTCATTAGTTACTTTATAAAGAAGTAAAACCAAATGATTCCTAGCCCTGATTATGTGACACCCCACCACACTTCCAGTCATGCCACAAGGGATAATACGTACTGTGGACCTCAAGCCAATGGCCAGTAAGCCGTGGGAGGACAGCTTGCTCACCATGGCGTGCTCTGTGTCTGTCACAGTGCCTGGCACTAACTAGGCAGTCAGCATTTTTGTTCAGTGTGTGTGTGTGTGTGTGTGAGAGATATGTATAGTATACACCTTGTCTTAGGGTGTACAGTTGACCCTTGAACAAAACAGATTTCAGCTATACAAGTCCACTTTATTTTTAAGTTATTTTTAAGTTATTTATTTATTTTAATTTGAGGGTGAGAATGAGTGAGAGATAGAGCACAGGAGCAGGGACAGAGGCAGAGGGAGATACAGACCAAGCAGAGAGCCTGACATGGGGCTCGATCCCAGGACCATGGGATCATGACCTGAGCCAAAGGCAGCTGCTTAAGCAACTGAGCCACCCAGGCATCCCACAAGTCTGCTTGATATGCAGAGTTTTCACAGTACAGTTTTGAATGGTACGTTCTCTTACGATTTTCTGAACCGTTTCTTTACTTCATTGTGAGAATACAGTAGATAATATGTATAACATACAATATATATGTAAATTGACTGTTTATGTTATTGTCAGTAGGGCTTCCAGATGACACTAGGCTATCCGCAGGTATATTTTGGGGAGAGTCACATGTCATCCGTGGATCTTCAACTGCCTGTAGGGAGTGCCCCCCTCCTCCCTGTTGCTCACGGGTCAACTATATATAGTTTACAAGATGGGATGTTGCAAAGTCAGAGATTTCAGTGCATTCTCCCATTTTAAAGGCTAGCAGAGAGTCAGCTCTTGATGTATATCAAACAACAACAGAAATTAGTGGCAGACACGCGTCAGTTTTGCTCACGTGATTGTGGGTTTTGTGGATGTCCGCTTTGTGCTTCTTAGTCGCTGATTGGTTGGAAATTCTGTTCTGGGGGCTTTGGACTAGCTATTTACTTCAGGCGTGCTTTTCTCCTGGTGCTGGAGGGTGACCCAGAACAAGAAAGACATGAGGTCCTTCTTAAGATTGAGGCTCAGAACTGTAAAACTGTCTCTGCCTCCCACAGTCCACTATAGAAAGCCCCACAGGATGCTGCTTTTAGGGGAGGAAGTGCAAAATAAGATGGTAAAGGCGGGGGTCTATGCAAGAGTCAACAATTCCATCTAACATGCTTGGAAATCATAAATACGTTTACTAGACTTGAGGTCAGGAACCGAACCTGTGATTATTGTAGAGGGAAAATAATGGAGTCTTTTCCTTTTATTTCTCCAGTATCTTACTGAGATCCAGGGCACATTCCCCCAAACAAACTATTCATGTAGAATTTAAAAACTTCTTCCCAATCCTTGATAATCTAAATTCCTTTAAAAAAAAAAAAAGCTTTAGGGGAAGGCTAGGTGGCCCCGTCCATTAAGCATCTGCCTTTGGTTCAGGTCAGGATCTCAGAGTCCCAGGACTGAGACCCATGTCAGGCTCTCTGCTCAGCAGGGAGACTGCTTCTCCCTTTGCCCTTCAATTCACCTTGTTCATCTCTCTCTCTCTCTCTCTTCTGTCAAATAAATAAAGTCTTAAAAAAAACCCAAAACCAACACTTTCTAGTAATCTCCCTGCCCATCATGGGGTTCAGACTTGGAACCCTGAGATCAAGAGTCACTTTCTCTCCAGACTGACCAGCCCAGCACCTCCAGATGACTATGGACAAACATTTTACCAGAGAAGTAACAGAGCACCAAGAAGAAAGCATCTCTAGCCACATTTTCTCTGTGCCTTGGGAATAGCCATAGCAAAAATGTTATTGTACTTCAGAAAAGAAGTGACTTTGAGCAGATCACTCTTCATCCCGTGAACATTTCTCAAACCCACTTGAGTGTTCAGTAGAGGGGTAATATGCTCTATTCTGTGGAAATACCAGAAAACACCTCTTTGATGTGCTGAAGTGTGTTGCGTTGCATGACAGTATCTTTTCTGTTTGACAGCTCCTCATGCTAAGAATGAATCATTATCCTGATGTTGAACTTGTATCATCTGAGAGATTACCTGGCACTATAGGTGCATTAGTACGAATTGGCACTTGGAGGGTAGTCACAGTGTTTGCCAACATTTCTCTTAATTCGATGTCGTTATACGGATAGGTGGGTTCCATCATTTGTGTGTTGAATTCCCACAAGTCTCTCGTTAAAAATACCTGAAAACATGGATAGCAATTATATAGGAACTCCTACCTCAAAATTAATTATTTCTATCCCTTTGCTTCCTTAATGGGGATGAAAATGGCACCATGCATTTAAGGAGAGTTTAGTGTAAGGATCATCAGAAAGAGTAGTTTCTGTACTCTAGGTCGACCTAGGGTTGGGGTGTTCACCGTGGGGTACACAGATGAGCCTCAGGACTTTGGTGGAACGACTGATCAATTTCAGAATATGAAAATACACACATGTGGGAAGTTCTTTCTCAGATGAATGTCTGTAGCTTTCATTAGAGTCTTCTAAAATTCCAAGACTCAGGGTGCCCTGGTGGCTCAGTGGATTAAGCATCTGCCTTCAGCTCAGGTCATGATCTCTGGGTCCTGGGATCGAGCCCTGTGGGAGGCTCCCTGCTCAGTGGAGAATCTGCTGCTCCCTCTGCCCCTCTCCCCTCATACTCTGTCTCTCTCAAATAAATAAGTAAAATCTTTAAAAGAAAAATAAAAGCCCAAGGCTCAAAAAACACTAACAAAATACTGCCATGTCTGCCATGTCTAGTAGAGTTTATGTTCAGTTAGGCAATTTGACTCCTCCTCATGGAACTCCACTCTGTCTCTGCCTCAGTCAGAGATAAAAGATGACTTCCAATAGATTGAGCAGCATAGTGGCCCTGAGGAAAACTGGCACCATTCCAGAGAGCTCCTACTCTCTGTTCACTACAGGATGTCCAGCCTTTATACTCCAGCACCATTCAATTCCTAGACTTGAGGTGGAAACCAGATCAGTGGCTTGCTGTTGGACAGCCATGTTTTCTGATGGACTTCCATGCCATGGAAGTCAGTAAGGAAAGGAGTAGTGGGCACGTAGCAGACAGAGCTGTGATATCTCAACGAGTGGACCTATTGTTGGAAGTATTCCCCATTGGAGGGCATCACGTCATGCCCTCTGTCAGTGCTTCTCATGTTGGGCCACACAGCAATTGTGTCAATAACCAGGATTAGCAGCAAGCTCTGACCTCATCATTTCTCTCCCATTCCAATTGTGCATTTAAGAGGAAAGTGAGGGAAATTCTTTTGATTACAGGGATAGTTTAGAATCATCTTTCGTTCATATTAAAAATGTTCACCCACTCTGCTGACTTATTTTTAATAAGAAATGTCCTGTGATGCCAACACAACCATCCTGTACAGAACTTTGGCTGCTATAAATTTCTGAAATCACACTTATTGGGGATCTTAATTCCTGTGTTTGTATCAGAGCCTTTCACTCTTTCGGGCTATTGAATTTTAGATTCAGATCTGATCATGACCTTCCCTCATCTTTTCTTAGAGGAAGAAGGTTGTAAGTAGAGTCTGTCCACGCTTTGGGCTCGGATGGCCCACACGGTACACAATATAAGACAGTTACATTACGGTACCAATTGTGGGATACGGCCTCTGATTGCTCTAGGCATCCACAGAAGAAAGAGGGTCATGTAGGATGAGAGTTTTCCATGATGAACCAGGTCGCTTTCCTATGGAGACCACACAGCAATTTATGGAGCAGCTTCTCACTATCCCCATTTTATTGAAGAGGGACTGAGTGATGCTATTTGCCTGAATGTGGGAGGAAGAGGGTTTGAAATGGGCCTTGGTAGACAAATGGGGTTTCCATCGAAGGGTGGAGGAGGGAATTCCCAGGACAGAAAGTGAGTAAGCAAGAGCACAGAGATGGGAAGGAGGACCTGGCTGGTTAGTCACAAGACCCTTCTGGTTCCTGGTTTTCTTGGAGATTCTGTTTTAAGGATAGGAATAAGAAGTTGGAAAAGGGGGCTGTTTTTGCCTTGAAATCTAAGCCATGTGGTTGAAATTTGTTGGTAGAAACTAGGGCATTTTAATTCTCTGGTTTGAGAGGTAGGCTGGTGTACTATGAGAAAAATTAAGTCTTTATTTGGTTAAATCAGTCACGTGAAATATTTGTACACATTTTTTTTTCCCTGAGAGACAGCGAGTAAGACTGAGTGGGGTTGGTTGGGGAGGCCTGGGGTGGGGCCAAGCCAGAGGGAGAGCAGGAATCTCAAGCAGCCTCTACACCCCGGCAGGGAGCCAAGGCAGGGCTCCATCTCACAACCCTGTGACTGTGATCTGAGCTGAAACCAAGAGTCTGATACTTAACTGACTCAGCCACCAGGCACCCTGATTCCACCCATTTCAATGCAAAGGAATGTTGATTCATGACCTTTTAGAGATTTTGTGGGAGTGTGGGGGTCAAAGGACTCTGTGAGATTGTGTGGGTCAGATAGCCACTATATTGAACAGAGACTCTCCAACAAAGGCTGATCTTAGTTTTGGAAAATATATCTTGGGGCGCCCAGCTGACTCAGTTGGAAGAGCGTGGGACTCTTGATTGTGGGGTCACGAGAGGACTATCTCTAAGTTTGTTCCCTTATTGGATTTTAATCAAGAGAAACAACTGAATCAAGCAACCCCTTTTAAACCACCAGCCTGGAAGAATGACCTAATTTACAGCTAGTGTTTTTTTTTTTTCCTTTAACGATTTATTTATTTTAGAGAGAGCTCACCAGTGGGTAGGGGAGGGGTAGACGGAAAGAATCTAAAGTCAACTCCCCGCTGAACGCAGAGCCCTGACCAGGGATTGATCCCATGATCCTGAGAACACCCCTGGATCCAAAATCAACATTTGCCCACACAACTCACTGAGCCATCCAGGTGCCCCCACAGCTAGGTTTTAAATTGGAGAGGGCGTAGATAAAGTAGATAAAAAACAGTGGTTCTCAAACTTGACATCAGGAAGAATCACCAGATGGCTTGTTTTGCCAGGGACTCCCATGAAAGAGGTCCCTGGTGGGTCCCTCAAATTTGCCTTTCTAAGAATTACTCAGGTAATTTTTTTAAAAATTTATTTTCAGCGTAACAGAATTCATTGTTTATGCACCACACCCAGTGCTCCATGCAATCTGTGCCCTCCTTAATATTCACCACCAGGCTCACCCAACCTCCCACCCCCTGCCCCTTCAAAAACCTCAGATTGTTTTTCAGAGTCCACAGTCTCTCATGGTTTATCCCCCCTTCCAATTTCCCTCAACTCCCTTCTCCTCTCCATCTCCCCATGTCCTCCATGTTATTTCTTATGCTCCACAAATAAGTGAAACCATATGATAATTGACTCTCTCTGCTTGGCTTCTTTCACTCAGCATAATCTCTTCCAGTCCCGTCCATGTTGATATAAAAGTTGGGTATTCGTCCTTTCTGATGGAGGCATAATATTCCATAGTGTATATGGACCGCATCTTCCTTATCCATTCGTCTGTTGAAGGGCATCTTGGTTCTTTCCACAGTTTGGTGATAATGGCTATTGCTGCTATGAACATTGGGGTACAGATGGCCCTTCTTTTCACGACATCTGTGTCTTTGGGTTAAATACCCAGGAGTGCAATTGCAGGGTCATAGGGAAGTTGTATTTTTAATTTCTTGAGAAATCTCCACACTGTTCTCCAAAGAGGCTGCACCAACCTGCATTCCCACCAACAGTGTAAGAGGGTTCCCCTTTCTCCACATCCGCTCCAACACACGTTGTTTCCTGTCTTGCTAATTTTGGCCATTCTAACTGGTGTAAGGTGGCATCTCAATGTGGTTTTAATTTGAATCTCCCTGATGGCTAGTGATGCTGAACATTTTTTCATGTGTCTGATAGCCATTTGTATGTCTTCATACTTGGGTAATGTTAATGCTGTTTTTCGTCTTACCACTTTCCTCAGCTTAGGAAATTAAACCCTTAGGTGATTTATGGGAGAACTGAGCGCTTTGATGGAAATGTCCTGTGTTCAGTAAATTGGGATCAGGAACTGGGAAATCTTATCTTCCATACTCACAAAAAGCAGTTCTGTAAAATGGAAAGAAAACAACACTGGGGAGTCAGACTGTCTGGATTTCCATCCCAGCTGGGAATTTACTAGAAGTATAGCTTTGTAAGTCAGTTACATCTCTGAGCTTCAGTGTCTTAACTCCAGGACAGATCGAATAATATGTTAGAATTGCTGGGAGGATTAAATACAACAATGCAAGTTAAATTTGGATGTCTGTGTTGATTTGCTATTTCACCCATGTGAACTTGACTGAAGAAAATGGTACTTCAGTCGGGTTTTGAAGGCGTCGTGTGTCTTCATTTGTGCCTTACCTTCATCACTTTGAATATGTATTGCCCTGAGCATTGCTCCTTTGGTATCACTTTGGAATCTCTGTAATAGCAGACTAAGATTATTTGCCAGTTAGGATCTATGATTAGGAATGAGTATTTCTTGGGCACCTGAGGGGTGCAGTCAGTTAAGCTTCTGACTCTGCCCCTCATGGTCAAGTTCTCTCTCCCTCTCTAAAATAAATAAATCTTTTTTTTTAAAAGAAAATGAGTGTTTCTGAAATTGTTCTACAGTTGGACTCCTTTGAATTGGAATAATTTTGAAGTAGAAGGAAGGTGGCTATCATGCAGTGTCAAAGGAGTAGCTATTTTCTCTCTCATTCCTGCCCCTTTTCAGGGGGAGAAAGGAAGGAGAGGAAGGTTCCTGTGAGCCTAGGGAGGCCTAAAGTCTTGAGGTATAAGACTTTCTTTCCAAGGAAAGGGCCTTAGACAGAGAGTGATGGCTGCTGAATGGTCTGATAGGCTATAAGCCACCATTTGTGTTGATTTGGACTCCATCAGCCCCACAGTCAGAGCTCGGCTCTTGGTCTCTGACGGGATTGATGTGATCTTTGGTCTGCCTTTGGGCTGTATTTGTTGGTCTGTGTGCTGCTACTTTAATAATTATCTTGATATGTCAGTGTTCTTCCCTAAAACCCTAAAATCTTGCTACTTAAAGTGTGGTCTTGAGTCTCAGGTTCCACTCCAGGCTTAATGAATCCAAATCTTCATTAAACAAGATCCCAAGATGACTTGTATGTGCACTGATTTTGAAAAGGACACCTCGAGGTGACCTCTGTAGTCTTTTATGGTGTCATGTTTAAGATTCGAAGGAAACTTGTAAATATCTGTACTCCTGTTTTTCTCAATGAAGTTAGTACTTGAACTGATCTTTCCTGTGTCTCTGTCTTTTTCTCTCCTCTGCACCTAAAACCCAACTTTCTCGATAACCAGCTTGAATGTCAACTTCCGTTGTGAGTACCTTTTGTCGTGTTGATTCCCATTTCATTTGTTCTTTTAAAATGTTACATTATCATACTGTATTCCGGTAGACCAATGATGTGCCAGCCTGGATGTGAGTTCAAATTGGCTGTACACCTTTTAATCAAGCCCAGATGCCCAATCCAGATCCATCGAAACACAAACTTTAGGGGAGGGGAGGGTACATCCTAGGCATAGATATTAAAAGTAATCTGTTTGTTAAGTTTGATATGCATTTCTTCTTTTTGAAATTATTTTTATTTATTTATTTGACAGAGAGCGAGAACACAAGCAGGGAGAGGGAGAAGCAGACTCCCTGATGAGTAGAGATAGGAAAGGAGCCCTCTCCTGGCCAGGACCCCTCCCCGTTTCCATGTCTAGTTTCTCTCCAAGGAGGTGGGTTGGGAGGGGTAATGGGAAGAGGGTTTAGTGTGAGTGGGTCCCCAGAGGCAGAGTGTGCTGGCATGGGGGCGGGGGTCCTATGGTTTCACATGTACTTACAAGACTGGTCTCCAAGGGAACAGAAATGAAAAACAATGCAACACTTCATGAATTTGCCTACCATCCTTGCACAGGGGCCGTGCTGACCTCTGTATTGTTCCAGTGTACTGTATCTGCTGCTGAAGGAGCTTGTGTTGAGAACTTTGCAGATCTACTCTCTTAACAACTTCCAAGTGTGAGCTACAGTGTTAGCTATAGTCACCACGCTGTACATCGCATCATCAGGACTTAGTGATTTTATAACTGGAAATTTGTATCTTTGGCTCCCCTTAGCTATTTTGCCCAGACTCCTGCCCCTGCCTTTGGCAGTTGCCAACATGTTCTCTATCTATGAGTTTATTGTGGTTCTGGTTGTCATTTTTGATGCTGCATATATATAAGATCATAAGGCATTTAGCTTTCTCTGTCTGATGTAGCATGATGCCATCAAGGTCCATCCATGTTGTCCCAATGGCAAGATTTCCTACTTTTTTATGCCTGACTAATATTCCATGGTGTGTGTGTGTGTGTGCGCGCATGTGCATGCATTTGCCTGTAATCAGATTTTCCTTATCCATTCTTTCATTGATGATGGCCGGTTAGGGTGTTTCTGTGTCTGTAAACAGTATTGCACTGAATATCAGGTACAGATATCTTTTCAAATTAGTGTTTGTGTTTCTTCAGATAAATGTCCAGAAGCAGAATCACTGAATCCTACAGTAGTTTCTGATAGAAAACCAATGTGAGAAGAAATCACCTCTCTATGGGCCAGGATTCTTTCTTCTCTTTAGTCTTTTGTATGAATAAATATTTATTGAATGAATGGACAGATGAATTATTTGTTTGTCTTTAAAATTTTTTTTAAACATTTTATTTATTTATTTGAAAGAGAGAGAGATACAGAGAATGAGCAGGGAGGGGGAGAAGGCAGAAGGAGAGGGAGAAGCAGACTCCCCACTGAGCAGGGAGCGCAATGTGGGGCCCAATCCCAAGACCCTGAGATCATGATCGGAGCTGAAGGCAGATGCTTAACTGACTGAGTCACCCAGTCACCCCTATTTGTTTCTTTTTCATGACAGATTTAATGCTTGAATGGCAGGACCTTGTTTTTCTACCAGAGGTCTTATAGAAGGCTTGGAAAATGACAGGTAGTCAACACATTATTATTTCCTGTGTCTGTACCCTTTCTGAAGGCTTTGAAGGTGGAAACAAACCCGAATTGTAATCCTACTGCTGCCATTTTGTAGCGCTGTAACTCTAGCACGTTACAAGAGCATTTGCTCTGTTCACCTTACCCATGGTTTTTGATATTTCTTGCCAGCCCTCAGTGGACTCTGCACCACGTGGTATACTGCACCCCTCAGACATGGCGCCAGACAAGGCAGACAATTTCCTCTTTCCTTAGAGCATCCATTCCAGTAGGATAGATGGACAAAAGAAAACAAGTAGAAAGACCAATGAAACAAAAATTTGAATAAATGTGGTAAAGGCAACAAAACAAGAGGCCGAGAAATGTATCATACACAAGGGTGATGAAGGAACCAATCTTATATGGAAAGATATTTAGGTCGATCATCAGAAGATGAAATGGTTCTTGTGAAGGTGAAGATGTGGTAACGAGCATATTGGGTAGAGACAATGAGGTGTGTATTGGCTCCCAACACAGGAAAATGCTCACTGTGTTGAAAACCAGAGAGAAGACCAATGGTACTGAAACTTAGTGAGTAGGGAGGATTTAAGGCTAGGTTGGGTTGGTGTTAATGGTAGGGAAATAGGAATGCCTAAAAGTTATTTTGATGTAGTTCTCCTCCTCTGTGAGAAGCAGTGTGCACATTATTATTTTAAGCTGGGGTAATGTCTGATAATCTATAAGCAGTACCAAGGAAAGCTGGTTTGAAGCTGGTTTGAAGACTGATGTAGCCTACAGAAGGCCACTACCTCTCAGCAGACTGCAATCTATTTCTGGCCTCTCGTGGCCTCGGGCCATCTCTGACATGGAAATTTGAGATCATTTTGTATGTGAGGAGGGCAGGATAAATCAACATGTCTGGGTTTCCAGGGGATCCTATCTAGTTTATCAATGTCAAGAAGTGTCCTAAGAGGCTTGTGACCTTTTTATGCAATATCACTCCACCTACAAGAAATGTCTGTCACGAAGTGTCTTGGAAACCAATGAAAGTAGCAATTCTTTTGAGGCCTGGGGTCCCAAGAAGGGCTGTGGGAAGGAGAGAGTTAGAAGAAAAGCCACGACTTCCTCCCCACTAACTCACTTAACCTGTTTGATCCTCAGTCCCCATATTTCTTTTTTTTTTTAAGATTTTATTTATTTATTTGACAGAGATTACAAGTAGGCAGAGAGGCAGGCAGAGAGAGAGAGAGAGAGAGGAGGAAGCAGTCTCCCTGCTGAGCAGAGAGCCCAATGCAGGGCTCAATCCCAGGACCCTGGGATCATGACCTGAGCCAAAGGCAGAGGCTTTAACCCACTGAGCCACCCAGGTGCCCAAGTCCCCGTATTTCTAAGACATGGAGACTTCTAGCAACTCTATCAAATAACTAGTGTGTGCATAAAATGAGATAATGCATGTATAGGCATTCCTAGTGTCTGTCACCAGGTTAGCTATTCTTCTTAGATGACTAGGATTGAATGTAAAGAGGATGAAGACACTTGGCAAAATCATCATGCGTGTGATACTCTGTGAAGGCAGTCTGCATGGCTTCTCATCCCTGCCAACTGGTAGGAGCCACACATGCTGGCCACAAATTCCAAGAGCGATGCTACATTTGCAAAATGGACTTAATTGAAAAGTAAGTGAGTACAATTCACTGTTCCCAGTCCATGGTGGGTTTTTATCTGGAAAAACAGGATGAAGGAGGAAGACAAGCTTTCCTTTACTTTTCTTTTTCTGCCCACCCGAAGCCCTGACAGTCAACCTGTGTCTCATACGTTTGGCCCCAGAGACAGGGTGAAATCGGTCACTGGTAGTGATGTCTTATCTGTAAGTGCAAGCAACCAAAGAAGATTCGAGAGGTGCAATGGAAGAAGCAAATAACAGAGGTTAAAGCATTTACAAAAACTCATGCTGCATTTGGCAGAAAATATGAGCTAGGCTCTGTTTGTGCATGAGTGGTGTGCGGGTATGGGAGAGGTATACGTGTGGTGTTTGTGGGGCCTGGGGTGCATGTCAGATGGTGTGTATGGTATGTGTGTCAAGAAATGAGAGGACACACTGAGGATCTCAAGCATTTCCTTTTCTTCAAATTCAGGAGCCTGTTGCTCCGTTGCCTTCCAAACCAGATTGTGGTGGGCAGTGGTATGTTCTTGAATCGGCCTCTTTGTTGCGTGACATATATTCCTTTCGCCAGGGATAAGTCATTTTTGTCAAACTATAAATTGGGTCATTCATTAGTATGGAAATAAGGTTTTTGGGGACCAAGAACAGCTCATGTATAAATACTCTTTCACTTCAGCTCTGAACAAAGAAAGGATTGTGGCTCGAATGCAGTCCGAGTAACTGCTTGCGTATGCCAAAATGGTTGATGGTCTATCCGCACCAGACCCTGCTGCTAGTGCCCGTTGAGTTGAAGAGAAGGACATTCCCAGCTGGTACTGATAGAGGCACGGAATGAACATACGTGCGGTCTGCGTGCATGGTTGGCAACAGCGCTAACTTCTTCCCCTCGTGTGCTTGGGCCTTCCTCGTCTGTACGTGAAGCAGGAACACGTGTTGGCAGGGCCAAGTGCCCCGGAATTGAAGCTGGGTCAAACTGACTCTGGACCCTGGACTGACATATAGAGAACTGTACCTATAACTCTTGATTTTGTTTGTATTTGGTAAACCTTTTCCTTGAAAGAACATTTAGGTTGCCTGGAGTTCTTTCAAATGGAAACTGATGTACACTAATTTAGATCGACCACTGTCCAGCCCAGTTTATCTTCTATTGTGACTGAGAGTTGTAAACATAAGGCTTGCCCATATGACTAAGGGACTGTTCTTTCTGTTGGACTAAGAAAATATTCTTTCTGTTGATGAAAGTAAGCCACGTCCCCGGCCCGTCCATGTCATCACCTGGTCAAGCAACTCTTCTTAGATTTGCTGCTCAAACAGAAGAAAATGTAATTATCCTTCCTTTCAGCTAAAAGTGACTTGGTGCCTTGTGTCAATTAAGTAAGCATTTGGCACCATGAATAAGGCATTTCTCAAGCATATGCAGACATTGGTGGCTGGCAGTTTTGTGGTTTGCAACGATCTGAGGGGTATTCCATGAAAATACCATCCAAAATATGTTTCTTCTTTTTTTCTTGGTGTTCTGCTTAAATATGTAATTACCAATGCACACTTAACATATGATGGCAGCACACCACGTTAACATGTTCAGTCTTGGTTCAGTGACTTCAGGAAATTAATCACCTGTAGAAAGAGCGAAGATCTCAAATACGGTTTCCGTGATGGTGCAAGCTTCTCATTAATCTCTACAAGGATTTAGTAAAATGGATAGAAAAGCAAAGATATTCGGTCATATTTCATACAGATTTTTACTAATAAGATAGGCTTACTTTCTTAGGCACCACGGAGGAAACATCAAATGGGAAAAGTCCAGGTCTTATAAAAAAGAGGAAAGAAAGGAGATAATCTGAGAGTATCAAGCTCATCAGCGATACCTGTTTCAAGTGCTATAGTTAGCATGGTAAAGGGGTGTGTGTGTGTGTGTGTGTGTGTAGTCTAGAACCTCCATCAGTTCCTAAATTGAAACTCTTTCCCATTAAGAGCTGTCTGTCTGCTTGGAAGTAGGCAGGGCTGGCCAGTGCTCTTCCCTAATATCTGTGAGTGAGAGAACAGGTCGGCCTGCCCATGTGCAGTATATAGGGGAGGATTTTTTTTTTTTTTAAATAGGGGAGGATTTTGAGTGTTTTCTGAATTCTCTGTCCCCGGTGTTGCAGATAGTTTTGGCCCCAGCATGTCTGTTCTGGATCAGAGCCACATTATCCAAAGCCAATATTTTGAGGAGATTCAGCCACCTGTGTTGTTGACTAAATCTTGTCTCCCCAGGTTAGTGTGGTTGGTCCCTGAGGAGGCATGCACTTGAACTGAGTCATCTTACTATTTCCTTGGGGTGGAGGTAATGTTGGAGAGCTAGCCCTCCTAGACACAAGGCACTAAGGGGCAGTCACAGGTGAGTGAGGAGGACAGGAGCTGAGAGGGCTAACTGGGACACCGGCCCCACACCCAGAGTGGCCCCAGGCATCTGGATAATTAGAAAATAGAGCGGGTCAGTGAAGCTCCTATTATATATTTTCACTCCTAGAAGGAACATAGCAGAATAGAGACAGATACAGTTTTATATTCTAGCCTCAGCATTTTCTCACTTATATGACCTTAAGCAAGTCATTTTTCTCTGAGCTTCAGTTTTCTCTTATGCAAAATCAAGGTAATTTGTAATTACCATGGAATTCTCATAGAATTTAAGGTTGTAAGAATTAGAAAGTTTACATATGTTTGTGGGGCTTTTTTGAATTATTCAATAAATGGTAATTATGTTAGCATTGGCTCTTCTACCTGGGGCTGGCTTTAAGTTCATTGTATATGGAAGTGACTTCTTCTGGGAGCAGAAGGAATTATTGACTTATTGTTCCATACTACTTTATTATTCTTACAAGATTTATATCTTGCTATCCTTCTAGTTTATGGCGCTACTTTCAAAGCCTTCCCTGCTGTCTTTATTCATGCCTCAACTTATGCCATGTGAATCCTACCACTTACTTATGTTTTTGACCTTATAATTTTTGTTAACTCATAGGATTCTTCTTTTCATCTGTTGGCGGAAACACTTACTCTTCAAAGCCCTTTATTTCTATTTGCTGGAAAATTATTACATAAATATGTGGTATCTGGGGTGCCTGGGTGGCTCAGTGGGTTAAGCCGCTGCCTTCGGCTCAGGTCATGATCTCAGGGTCCTGGGATCGAGTCCCGCATCGGGCTCTCTGCTCTGCCGGGAGCCTGCTTCCTCCTCTCCCTCTCTCTGCCTGCCTCTCTGTCTGCTTGTGATCTCTGTCTGTCAAATAAATAAATAAAATCATTAAAAAAAATATATGTGGTATCTGTTACATTAATGGTGCAATGTAGAGTCGTACAGTGCACAACGTCCACAACTGTACACGGCAGTCCACTATTTCAACAGTATTCATCCCTACTTCATTTCACTACCTTAGAATCAGTACTCCACCTCCAACACATTACACTCCAGTATCTTACTCAGAGAATGCAACCTCCTATTTTTATCTTTCTTTTTATCAGTCTCAGTACAACTGCGCATACCCATGATACTTTGGTGTTCCTCCTCCTCTCCTCACGTCTTGTATTAATATTCTAGTAACTGAGTTCTGTGTCCTGGGTCTCACAAGGCTGAAATGAGGTGTTGGTTGGGAGAAGGCCTTCTCTGGGTATTCTGGGCAAGAATCTATATTCTCATTCATTTCAGGTTGTTGCTTGAATTCTCTTCCTTGCACCTGTCAGACTAAGGTCTCATTTCCTTGTCTGCTGCCAGCCAGGGACTGTCCTCACTTCTATAGCCTTCCTCCACTCCTCAGCTTGTGACCTTCATCTTCAAAATCAGTCACAACCCCCCCCACCCCCGCCATGATCCAGTCTCTCTGAGCTTCCTTTCTGGCATCAGGTTGACCAAAATCTGTATTTAAAGGGCATGTGTGATGAGATTATTCACATCCACGTAACTCCCTTTGATCAAGTGAGGTCATGGGACTAGCAGGCAACCTTGGGAGTACCACCAGGGTTTGAAGCTCATGGGTCCAAAATCTGGCCTGTGACATCTCTAATCCCTCCTATTACGTAACTGAATTTCACAACGGGCCCTAACCCCATCATTTCTCACTTCTACAAGCATTATGACATCATTATTTATTTTCTCGCCCCATTTTCTTCTATGGACCCATCCTGGTTACTTAACCATGGGTCACTACAACAACCTTGGTCATTCTTACCTCTGGGTTGCTAAGGGAAGTGGGAGAGCTTGGTAATATTACAGTTAAGGTTTTTCAGTTGTGTGACTTTCTTCCTGGAATATTTTAGGAGCACCCTCCAGCCCCTTTCTCTCATTGCTGCTCGAGGGATTTTTTTTTGGGGGGGGATATGGAATATGGAATATGGAATATGGTCATATTGGAATATGACCATAGCGTGATTCTGATCCGGTCGGGCTGTATTGAAAATTATGTAATGGTTTCCCATTGTTTTCAGGACCAAGTTTCAGCTGCTTAATCTGGCATCAAAAGACCTTCTTGAGGTGACCTCTAGGGTTACCCCTCACAACCCTCACACAGGAAACTCACCTCAAACTCTATGAAACGAGTAATTGTATAGTTCCTCACTCATGCCATAGTTTCACATGCTTCTCTGTCTTATGCATGGCTTGTTCATTTATCAGACAGAGCCCACCTATGATTTTTCTTATCTGGTGCTAGTCCTTCAAGGCATAGTTCAAATAACTCCTTTTCCTTTTCTTCTTTCTTTCTTTCTTTTTTTTTTAAATGAAAAATAGTCCTTTTTATTTATTTTTTTAAAATACATATATAATACATTTTTATCCCCAGGGGTACAGGTCTGTGAATCACCAGGTTTACACATGTCACAGCACTCACCATAGCACATACCCTCCCCAATGTCCCCACCCCCCTTCTCCAACCCCCCTCCCCCCAGCAACCTTCAGTTTGTTTAAGAGTTTGTTAAGAGTCACTTATGGTTTGTCTCCCTCCCAATCCCATCTTGTTTGATTTATTCTTCTCTTACCCCCTTAACCCCCCACGTTGGGTATCATGCTTCGTGAAATAAGTCAAGCGGATAAAGACAACTATCATATGATCTCTCTTCTTTCTTTTTTTAAAAAAGATTTTTATTTATTTGAGAAAGAGGGCATGAAAGGGGACTGGGCAGAGGAAGAGGGAGAAGCAGACTTCCCACTGAGCAGGAAGCCTGATACGGGACTGGATCCCAGGGCCCTGAGATCATGATCTGAGACCAAGGTAGCTGCCTAACTGGCTGAGCCACCCAGCTTCCCCATTCAAATATCTCCTTATGATGACTTGTCTGTACTCTCTAATTTTTGGCCTTCGGCAAGATTATTCTTCCTTCCACTGAAAACTCCTTCATTAAATCACTTTGGTTTTAGGACTCTGAGTGCTCTCAGGAAGGGGCCTCAGACTTCTCCAGCTTGCTTCACTTTCTCCTCACTCACACAAGGAGGATAGCACATAAAGCCACTTTCAGTGTGTATTTGAATAATTGGATTTATTCTTTAAAAAAAAAGATTTCTTATTTATTTATTTGAAAGACAGAGATCACAAGTAGGCAGAGAGTCAGGCAGAGAGAGGGGGGGAAGTAGGTTCCCTATTGAGCAGAGAGCCCGATGTGGGGCTTGATCCCAAGACGCTGAGATCATGACCTGAGCCAAAGGCAGAGGCTCAACCCTCTGAACCACCCAGGCGTCCCGGATTTATTCTTTTTTTAAGAGATTTTTTTTTTTAGTTGATTCATTTGAGATAGAGAAATACAGATAGAGAGAGAGCATGAATAGGGGGACAGGCAGAGGAAGAGGGAGAAGAAGACTCCCCACCTAGCCGGGAGCCCAATGTGGGCCTTGATGCCAGGGTCCAAAGATCTTGACCTGAGCTGAAAGCCGTTGGCCAACCATCTGAGTTACCCAGGCACCCCTGAATAATTAGACTTATTCTAAATGAGAAGATATAGTCAAAATTTGGGGAGACTATTACAGTTGATCCTTGCATAACATAAGTGTTATGGGTATCAATTCCACACATGGTGGAAAATTCAAATATAACTTTTGGCTCCCCAAAAACTTAACTACTAATAGTCTACTGTTGCCTGGAGGCCTTACCTATAACATAAATGATCATAACAGGTTTTGTGTGTTACATGTGTTTTACACCCTGTTCCTACAATAAAGGGAAGAAAAGAATCTGATTTTGAAATAACAAGGAAAACTCATTTACTGCTGTAGTATATTTATTTAAAAAATCCACATAGAAATGGACCCATAAAGTTCAGTCCCACATTCAAGGGTGAGCTGAACCTCAGCTAAACTCCAGTTTCAGAACCTACTTCGTTTCAAGATCTCATTCTAATTAAGAACTAATGCAATTGTGAATTTTTGCCCTATGGAGTTCAAGATTTTTCTCCATGATTGTATTCAACCTCTTTTCTCTTCCTAGAGTGAATTGTGTGTTTGTACGAGATGGAAACAGAGGGAAAGAGCCTGCTTATACTTCCTTGGTCTTTAGTCCTAGTTGAAACTTTTAACTAGGTAATCACCTGTCATCCGGTGATTCTAGTTGTACTGAGGACAGAGATGGAATGCCTTCTGTGGGAAGAGTCCACACAACCCTGTTTTTGATTCTCTTTGGCTTTTTTGCTTATGCTATTCCCACCTTCTAATAGATTCATTTCTCTAATTAGGGTTTTCCAATTTTCTTTAGCATTCCATGATTATATGTTTTTTCCCCATATGTAAAAAATGAATGTATAAAGTAGTTGAGGTTGAATCATTTCTGTTCACTCTAGGCATAACAATAAATCCTTGCCTTGAAGGGTAGTTTCTAATATTAATATAAACCATGGAGCAAACTGAACTGAAAACTTTATATGGGAAGTCCCAGGAAATTTTACCACCATCAAATCAGTATATTAACTGTGGTTATTGGGATCCTATACTTTTCTTAATGTACTTTGATTAAAAAGTGTCCTATGGGGCGCCTGGGTGGCTCAGTGGGTTAAAGCCTCTGCCTTCGGCTCAGGTCATGATTTCAGGGTCCTGGGATCGAGCCCCACATCTGGGCTCTCTGCTCAGTGGGGAACCTACTTCCTCCTCTCTCACTGCCTGCCTCTCTGCCTACTTGTGATCTCTCTCTGTCAAATAAATAAATAAAATCTTTAAAAAAAAGTGTCTTAGCCCCCAATCTAAGACCTTTAACTTGTTTATTTCTCTTATACCAAATGCTTCTGTATTCTGAATACGGCCCTCTATTTAACAGGCATATAGATCTGACTTGAGTCATAGTCTAAAGCTAAAAAGACATTTAAGCAGCCTCTGCTTGTGGAGAAATGAATGTAGTTTTAGTAGATAAAAATGAAAGTCTGTCTCAAGTCTCAAGTTACATAGCTAACTCAATTATTCCCATTTTTGAAAAGAACGAGGGGCTTTCTCTTGCTCCATTAATTCCCCACGTTGTTCTTAATTTAGCCTGCTTTTCTTCCTGTGGATTAATTTCTTCTTTGTGTAGACGTACAAGAAGTTTCTACTGTTCTGTTCTCAGTGGTCTCTGGTGAGTACAGGTGCTCCTGTAACTTTTAATAGCCCACAGTCTGTCTGTACCGAACTCCTTATAAGCTAGCGCTTCTGGAAGGCTGTACCTCGAGCTGGAAAATAGGCCGTCGACGTTATGAAGGGGATGTTATTGGATAACCAAGGTTATGAACAATTCCTCATGGAAAGTCAAGGACTGCTCCCCAGTACTATTCGGACTGCCGGTCAGACAATGAATTTAGATAAGCCTCTGGCAGAAGATCGTGCACTCTTCAGGAAAAGTTTTCTAACAGTCCAAAAGAGATTAGAAGGATAGAATGAATTTAGAAAATGGAGTCCTTTTTTTCTATTGCATTACCTTATATTAAAACCCGACTGAGAAGTCTGAGAGAGAACCTAGAAATTAGTTGCCTGACCCGATTCCAGACATTCTGTGAAGAGTGGAACTATTTGAATGAGACAAAATGCCACTTTCTTTCCAAAACCAGTGATGTTTTTCCACCCTACCTGGGTGGACCCTGTGGGTGGCAGTGGAGGGGATTAGCTAGCTGGTCATCTGCTTGTTCTGACGCTAACCCATGAAGCAGCCGAGCCCCGGGGAGGTGCTGTGAATTGGCCAACATCCTAGAGCTACTTAGTGGCCGAACAGAGACTGTGCGTCTATCGTCTGCCCTCATGTACTTTTTAATGTCCTTCCCTCATTGTGTTTGTTGTCCAACTCCAAACATGGCAATGAGAGTAGAACTGTTCCCATGGAATGAAAAGTTCCTTCCCTTCAAAAAATCATCAATAATTTTCCATTCTACTTGGGTGTACCCCATCTGTAAGCGCTGAGGGGATTAGCCAGGAACACGCTTGGTTCTTAAGACAGGCTTGCTACTTTTCAAAAGGAGTGATTCTAGAAATGCTTTTTACATGCTTAGTAGAGTGTGCAGCTCTGGTATGGGAGAGAAACCTCTTTTGTACTGTCTGGGAGCTCTTTTGTTGCTTTACACTGTAGACCTTTTTAATGGAAGGAAGGAGGAGGCCGGCTATTATGCTGTTTTGCATTTACGATTCAGAATTATGTCCTTGGTGGTGCTGAAAGAAATTTCATGATGGGATATTAGGAAGTGTTGGCCCATTCAGGCAATTATTTATCAGTCTATTTCAAGCTTTTCCCTGTTTAAAACAAAATAAAACAAAACAAAAACTGATCGAATAAAAACTGAAACTATGTACAGTGAGTTTGATGAAATCTTGTAAGTACTTTTGGTTGCTAGGGCAACATTCCTTTTGTTTCTGGTTAATGTGACTTCTCTCTCTGCAGCTTGACTCCTTGTGAGTAGATATTTATTTTTAAAAAAGAACCCAAATTCAGGCTTATGGCAAAAGAATAAGATGCCTCATGCCAGCTTATTTTTCTTCAGTAAAACTTAGAATATGAAAAGACATTGTGTTCATTTGCACAGATAATACGAGGCAAAATGTTTCGACTTGAGTCGTTCAAGTTTGAGCAATGTTGTTGTGCTTTCTGGTATCTTAGTTCCCTTCAGGTGCCTTTGGGATGCCTCTTATGATAGATGTCCTCAGGACCCCACACCAGCTTCCTAGTAAGGAGGCATTTAAGGACCACCTCTATTCTCCACCCGAATCATAAGTTAGTCATCCCGCGCCCATTCGCTCAGACGCTGCCCACTGTTTTCCAAAGGGACACCTGGCTGAAATGGTTGGTTTTAACAGATGTTGATTTGTTTGCATTTTCTATTCTTCCTCATTATGTACACATTTGTTTTACTATACCACTGTGTTATCCTTGTGTTTTTTTTTTTTTAAACTCTGCCCTATTATTAGTTCAGGTCAAATAACTCATTCTTTGTCATGGAGATGTGTCCTGGGCCATGTAGGATATTTATCAACACCCCCTCTTCTGACCAAATGCTAGCAGCAGTCCAGAAGTTGAGAGAATGGAAAATCCTTCATCAAATTGCTGCTGGTCACCTGGGTATCCAAATAGCCCCCAGTTAAGAAGCATTGCTTTATCCTTAGGGAACCCATCTATTTTGGCAATTTCATTAGCTGTAGTTTGGGCACTGAGAAGATGAGTAAGCGAGGACTTGAATATAGTTACATATTTTGTTTTATTTATTTAAAAAATTTATTTATTTATCTGATAGAGCACAAGCAGGGGGAAGGGCAGAGGGAGAGCGAGAAGCAGGTTCCCTGCTGAGCAGGGAGCCCAACATGGGGCTCGATCCCAGGAGCCTGGGATCATGACCTGAGCCGAAGGCAGACGCTTAACCCACTGAGCCACCCAGGCACCCTTAGTTACATATTTTCAAGATGTATACTTTGGGCCTTTTGGTGTAGGATTCAGCATTAGCCAACTTAGTTGGTACCCTACTTTCTCATGCATAGGATTGGAATGCTTATAATCCATTTTCACAGCGGATTTTGTCCAACATTATATTGATGCATAATTTAAGTGTATAGCTCAGGGAATAATCTCTTTTACCTACCACCCAGATCAAGATCCTTTACATTGGTCATTTTCTCCTAATGTGCCCTTTCTGGCCCATCCTCTTAGCCCAAATGGTGACCACTTATCTGCTTTGTGTTACTGTAGATGAGTTTTGTCTTTTCTAGAATTTCCTATAAATAAAATCATGTAGTGTGGGGCTGTTTGTGTCTGGTTTCTTTCCCTAGCATCATGGTTTCCAGATTTATCTATTTTCCTGAATGTGTAGGTATTTTGTTTTTCTTGTTAAGTTGCATTCTGTTGTATATTTCCATTTGATCATACACTCATGTATTGATGGACATTTGAGTTACCTAATGGTTTCACTGGTGTGAATATATCTGCTAGGAACCTTTATGTGAAAATCTTTTTGTGGACACATGTGCTCATTGTTCTTGGATATATACCTAGGAGAAGAAATCTTGTGTCATACCATGTCATAAAAATATTTTAAGTAGTTAAAAAAATTAAAAATTCTAGGGGTGCCTGGGTGGCTTATGTCATGACCCCAGGGTCCTGGGATGGAGCCCTGCACTGGGCTCCCTGCTCAGCAGAGAGTCTGCTTCTCCCTCTCCCTCTGCCCCTATCCCCTGTGTGTATTCTTTTTCTCCTTCCCTCTCTGAAATAACTATTTCAAAAACAAATATACATATTTATATATTATATATTTATATATTATATATTTTACACATACACACACACACACACACACACACATATATTCTAGTCCACAGAGAAAGTCTGTGAAGTTTCTGTCATGAAATATACCTGTAATCTAGATATAATGAGGATCTGAGAAGTTGAGTGGAAAAAAGGAAATATATAGTGTTGAAGAACATGGGTTTTGGGGTCAGTAGACTCGAATATAGATCTTGGCCCTGCTACTTGACAGCTGTGTGACCTTGGGCAAGTTACCCGATGTCTTTGTGCCTGCATTTCATTAGCCATAAAACAGAAAATAGTCATAATAAGCTGACAGAATAGTGAGAAGTGAATGTGATAATGTAGATAAAGCGCCTTGCAGAGAAACTGGCATATATTGCTATTATTATTGCCTTATAAGTGTTGCAAATACTCTTTCATGGGAAGATTATCTAATGAGAGATCATAGCGTAGAAATGCAGAATGCTATGGGCTCCTGGGTGGCTCAGTGCATTAAAGCTTCTGCCTTTGGCTCAGATCATGATCCCAGTGTCCTGGGATCGAGCCCCACATCAGGCTCTCTGCTCGGTGGGGAGCCTGTTTCCCTGCCCCCTCTTCCTGCCTCTGCTTACTTGTGATCTCTTTCTCTGTCAAATAAATAAATAAATAATCTAAAAAAAATCATAAGATACTGGGGGTGCCTGGGTGGCTCAGTGGGTTAAAGCCTCTGCCTTCGGCTCAGGTCATGGTCCCGGGGTTCTGGGATCCGAGCCCCGCATCGGGCTCACTGCTCAGCAGGGAGCCTGCTTCCCCCCACTCCTCGCCTGCTTCTCTGTGTACTTGTGATCTCTGTCTGTCAAATGGATAGATAGAATCTTTAAAAAAAATTTTCTGGAACCTCAGTGCGGAAAACTCTGAAAGCAAAATGCTCCAAGGTGGACCTAGTCACAGGGTGTCCCCTCGGTATTGCGAGATTTCCTTTTAGAAGTGCCACCAGATTACCATAGTAAATGTTTTACAAAAATCCCCTAATGCTTCTGGGAGATGCAAGAGGAAAGAAACCATTTTAAGGATTTATTTATTTGAAAGAGAGTGAGCAGGTAAGAGAGAGTGAGCTGGGGGAGGGAAAGAAGGGGAAGGAGAGTGAGAATCTTCGAGCAGACTCCTTGCTGAATGCAGAGCCTAGAAGCAGGGCTCGATCTTAGGACACTGAGATCATGACCTAAGCCCAAAGCAAGAGTCAGCTGTTTGACTGAGCCAGCCAGGTGCCCCAAAAGGAACTATTTTATTTTCTTTTGTCTATTTATTTATTAAAGATTTTATATATTTGAGAAAGAATACGAGCATGAATATGGGCAGAGGGAAGGGAATTAGGGACAAGCAGACTCCCTGCGGAGAG
Source organism: Neogale vison (assembly GCF_020171115.1). Taxonomy (NCBI): domain Eukaryota; kingdom Metazoa; phylum Chordata; class Mammalia; order Carnivora; family Mustelidae; genus Neogale; species Neogale vison. The sequence goes on from NC_058105.1 coordinate 31,658,358, forward strand.
GGCAGCCTGTCCGGAGGCAAGGCCAGATCCCACAACCCTGGGATCATGACCTGAGCCCAAGGCAGGTGCTTAACCTACTGAGCCATCCAGGTGCCCACCACCTGCATCCCCCCATAGGAACTATTTTAAAATGCACTGGAACATTCTGATCCTAACAATGCCTGCCATCATGGGAGACTAGTTAACCAGAGCCTAATCTACTAGAATATTATCAGAGGTTACATAAACAGGGGAAGACAAACACTCAGCTGTAGCCCATTTTAGCCATCCTGTTCCACATAAAAAGGGGCAAAAATACTAAGAAATACTTGTGAATTTCACAGTCCAGGGGCACAGGCTCATTAGGAGACTAAGACCTAATCATAGGACTACAGAACATTCCCTCACCCCACACCTCCGTACCACATTACTAACGGCCTGTTTACTATAGTTCCTTTATCCTGTCCCATTATCAGGGAAAAAAATCACAAGGCATTCCAAAATATAAAGTACAGAATTTGATGGGGCACCTGGGCTGTTCCGTCACTTAAGTGTCTCACTCTTGATTTCAGCTCAGTTCTTGATCTCAGGGTTGTGAGTTTAAGCTCTGCATTGGGCTCCATGCTCAGCCTGGAGCCTACTTAGGGAGGAAGAAAACAAGGAGAAAAAAGACAAAGACGACGACATGGCAGTTGTGTTGGAATTATCAGACTGGGAATTTAGAACAGCTATAAAGAATATGCTATATGTCCTATTGGATCAAATAGATTCCATGGAAGAATACACGGGCAATGTAAGCATAGAGATGGAAATCCTAAGAAAGAATAAAAAAGATAGGCTCAAGATCAAAGACACCATAGCAAACACGAAGAATGCCTTTGGTAAGTTTATGAGTAAACTGAAGGCAGAGCTGAGGAAGGAGTGTCTCAGCGGTAGAGGATATATCAATCGAATCACCCCCAACTCAAATGCCTGAATTCCAGACCCGCAGATAACACCAAGTGATGTTGAGAGTACAGAGTAAGAGGAGCTCCTGCGTTGCTGGTACGAATACGACGTGGCATAGCCACCTGAGGAGAGAGTGACGGTTTCTTAGAAAAGTAGGTGTACTGGTAGTCCTGGATCCAGTGGTCATACCCCTTTGTATTTAACCAAAAGGGTTGAAAACGTGGCCACACAAAAACCCACACAGAGACATTTATAGCAGATTCATTCATAATGGCAGAAACCTGGAAGCAACCAAGATGTCCTTCGGTAGGGGAATGGAAAAAACCAAACAACTTAGTATCATTTAGCCCTAAAGCAAAGTAAGCTATTAAGCCATGAAGTGATACTGAGGGAAGTTATATGCATATTATTAAGTGAAAGAAGCCATTCTGAGAAGGCTGCTTAGCATATGATTCCTACAATATGACAGTCTGGTAAAGGTACAACTATGGAGAAAATAAAAAGAAGGTATGGGGATTAGGGTTTGGGGTCAAGGAATAGGTGGAACACGAGATCTTTCCAGCAATGAAAATACTCTGTATGATATAATAATGAGTCCATGCCACTGTCCATTTGTCCAAACCCACTGAACATGTAACACCAAAAATGAACCCTTAGGTAACATATAAACTTGTGGTTGTGTGTCAATGTGGGTTCATCCTTGGTAACACATGCCCCATACTGGTCAGCGATAGTCATAATGGGGAGGCACTTCCAGTGTGTGGGCAACAAGTACATACTGGAAATCTCTGGAACTTTCTCTTAACTTTATTGTAGATTTAACAGTGCTCTCACCTGGGGTGACTGGGTGGCCCAGTGGGTTAAAGCCTCTGCCTTTGACTTGGGCCATGATTCCAGAGTTCTGGGATCGAGCCCTACATCAGGCTCTCTTCTCAGCAGGGAGCCTGCTTCCTCCTCTCTCTCTCTCTCTCTCTGCCTCTCTTCCTACTTGTGATCTGTATCTGTCAAATAAATAAAATCTTTTTTTTAACTGCTCTCACCAATTATCTATGTAAAATGGTGCCACATTAAATGTTTGTTGCTTTGATCCTAAAAAAGGTCTAAGTGGTGTTTTCACAGGATTCTGTTCTGTGACTTCATCTACCAAATCTACCTAATCTATTGAGCACATTCTCCTGGTGCCCCAGGACCTAGAAGAAGGCCTGACATATGGTTCCATGCCCTTAAGCTTGCCCTCTAGTTGAGGAGCTAGGATGTGTGCAGAAAATGACCACATTAGGGAATGCTGTGTTTCGTGAGTCAGAGACCTATGTACCCTTAGAATTCAGGGGATGGGGAGATTCACTGGTGTCCGGCTGATGGGGAAAGCATTGTAGAGCACTTAGCTTTCTGAAAACTGAACTTGAAACCTGAAAAGGGTTAACTTTTTTACTTAAAAAATACATTCAGAAATGAATAGCATAGTCTTATATCCTTATATAACTGCCTGTACATATATGTAATGTTATGTGTATATATTATTTTTATAGATTTACTCATACCTAATGTTTTATAACTTCATTTAAATACTATCACCAATATATTTTCATATGAATAAATACATTTACAACTTTTAAATAGCTCTATGGAAATCCCTCGTTATCGGCTGTATGATCATTTATTGAATTATTCCTTCATGGGTGGATATTTTCAATTTTTTTTCCCAATTTATTTATTTTCAGAAAAACAGTATTCATTATTTTTTCACCACACCCAGTGCTCCATGCAATCCGTGCCCTCTATAATACCCACCACCTGGTACCCCAACCTCCCACCCCCCCGCCACTTCAAACCCCTCAGACTGTTTTTCAGAGTCCATAGTTGGATATTTTCAATTTTGAGGGGAGTTTATTACCGTTACAGCCAGTTCTCCTTGAAGAACTTGTGCTTTTATTTTTGTATGTCTGTGTGGGTTTTTCTGTAGGAAAGAATTCTTTGGAATGTAATTTCCAGGTACAGAAGTAGTGCAGTTTTACTTTTGTTTGGTAGTCTTAAATTTATCTGCAAATAGCTCATAACCATTTCTGTTACCAGCAACCATTTATGGAAGTTACTTTTATGTACGCCCTTCCCAGCACATGGTGTTCAAAGTTTTACTTTTTGCCAGTCTTATGTCAAAATATAATATCTTATTGTCTTAATTTGTATTTATCTGGGAAGAACCACCCAGGCGCCCCTTTAAGTAGTGTTACTAGCATTACTAAGGCAAGGATGACTGGAGCACAGTAGGTATGTTTAAGGAGACTTCTGTGTATTAATAGCTGAATATCACAACTTTAAACCAAAAGTTGGTTGGCCATTTTATTTGTTTTTCGGTGAACTTACCCTTCTGCTTACTATTTTTTTTCCAATTTATTTATTTTTAGAAAAACAGTATTCATTATTTTTTCACCACACCCAGTGCTCCATGCAATCCGTGCCCTCTATAATACCCACCACCTGGTACCCCAACCTCCCACCCCCCCGCCACTTCAAACCCCTCAGACTGTTTTTCAGGGTCCATAGTCTCTCGTGGTCCACCTCCCTATCCAATTTACCCCAACTCCCTTCTCCTGTCTAACACCCCTTGTCCTCCATGCTATTTGTTATGCTCCACAAATAAGTGAAACCATATGATAATTGGCTCTCTCTGCTTGACTTATCGAGCCCCATGTTGGGTTCAAGATGGCTGAAAAATAAAATCTTTTTGTAAATTTTTATAGATTTACTTACTTATAGATTTTATAGATTTACTTACTTTTATAGATTTAAAATCTTTTTGTAAAAGATTTTATTTTTCAGCCATCTTGAACCCAACATGGGGCTCGAGCTCACAACTCCGAGATTGTGTCACATGCTCCACAGATGGAGCCAGCCAGGCGCCCCCTCCTGCTTACCGCTTCTTATTCGATTGTTGATTTTATGAACTCTTTGTATATTACAGAGATTCCATTCTATGTGTTAACATACATTTTCTAGTTTGTTTTTGATCCGACTCTGGTATTTTTCACCATATAGATATTTTAAACTTATATATAATTTATCTTTCAATGCTCTATTGACTGTTTCTCTCTTTGGGGCAGGTCTTTGAGTGGAATGTTCTGATCAAGTGGTTATGGGTTCGGAGCTGTCTGCTGGGGCTTTAATATGAGGCTGAGGACTTTTATCATACTGCTGGTGAGTAGCCACTGGGGGAAGAGAGAAATTGTAGGGTTCAAGTAGATAGCTTTGGCAACAATGGGAGGTGTGCGTGGATGATAGAAGGAAGAAGTGTGATCAGATTGGAGCCTGATGCATTACTATTCAAACACTTTGGGACCAAAGGCTAAACTAGAGGAGTTTTGGTGGGCTTGGCAAGGCTTTAGGGGATATTCCAGAGGAAGAATTCACAGAGTTTGCTGACTTGCCTGGGTGATAGTAGAGTTACTGATTATGTTGAACTTGAAGGTTTCCGATTCCATTAAATGACAGGAGGGCGATATCTTGATTTGAAATACAAGTGCATTTCTTTCTGGCTTCATTCAGTTCACCAATTACTATGAGCTGTTGCATGCCAACACCTGGGCTTATAGCTGGAGATAGGAAGATATACGTGGATTCTGGCCTCAAGGAATTCACAGTCTAGCAGAAAAGGCAGAGAGATGTGTAAGCCAAACATTACACTACAACGTGCCAAGTGCAGCAAAAGAAATTTGCACAAGAGGAAATGATACAGAGGTGGAAGGAGAGATTGCCTGGGGAAGTCAGGTAGAATATCGCAGAGGGATGGTGGGTATTAGCAAGCTTTTACAGGATAAATAGGAGTTGGCCACATGAAAAGAGAGGAAAAAATATTTCAAGAAGTATATTTTTTAAAGATTTTATTTATTTATTTGACAGACAGAGATCACAAGTAGGCAGAGAGGCAGGCAGAGAGAGAGGAAGGGAAGCAAGCTCCCCGCTGAGCAGAGAGCCCGATGGGGGTCTCAATCCCAGGACCCTGGGATCATGACCTGAGCCGAAGGCAGAGGCTTTAACACACTGAGCCACCCAGGTGCCCCTCAACAACTATTTTTTTTAAGAAGATTTTAAAATTTATTTGAGGGAGAGAGGGAGAAAGAGAGAGGGCACAGCACGCAGGAGTGCAGTGGGGGGTGGGGTGAAGGGTAGGCTCCCCATTGAGCAGGGAGACCAAGGACCATGGCTCCATCACAGGACCCTGAGATCATGACCTGAGCTGAAGGCAGACAGTTAACTGACTGAACCACCCAGGTGCCCCTTTAAGAAGTATTACTAGCATTACTAAGGCATGGACGACTGGAGCACAGTAGGTATGTTTAAGGAGACTTCTGTGTATTAATAGCTGAATATCACAACTTTAAACCAAAGGGAGGAAGAATAGGAGGTCTAGCTTCAGGGACAAAGCAAGGCCAGGTGATAGAGGTCTCTGTGAGCCCTGCCAAGAAGCTCGGAGGTTCAAACTTTGGAAGGGTTTCAAACAGAGGAACTGATTAGGTTCTCACTTGAGCTGGCTAATCCTCCTTGAAGGCTGATGAGACCAAGGTCAGTGAGAAACATTGTAGGGCAATTGCGTGACATGATGAAGGCCTGTCTTTGGGTGGGAGAAGAGAGTAGAGTCCATTTGGAAAAGATTCAGAAAAATCTAAACTGTATGTAATTTATAGAAGATGTGAATTTCAACTAATTGTCTTTTCCTGAGGCAGGTTTTAATAGGTTTGCTAATGCAATTTCCACTGGGATTCCTAATGGAATGGATGTGCAGAACTGGCAGGACAGGAGTGAAGAGCCTTTGGTTGTTAATCTTGAGCTTAATTTAGCGATTCTCAACTTGTTTGCTGCTTCCACCCAGTGAAATTGACATCCATCAGGAGCATCACTCATTATCCTGCAGGGATTTTTAGTCTTGGAGAAGTGAGGTTGGTATGAGGGAAGTTCCAGAATCTCCCAAGGAGCTCGTGCAGTTTGAAAAAGCCCCTGGGAATTTTATGTACCCAGTCCTCCATGATTCCTCCAGACGCACATACGTTTGAGAAATACCGGCATTTTTTCCAGCATCGGTGGGAAGACCCACACATACTGTTGGCAGATGAATTCACATTCACAAAGAGTGCATGTGGGCTTTTTTAAACTAAATCGGCCCCTAGTTCCAGATTAATAGGAAGCAGCCTCATTATATTCTAGCTGTCTACTCTGTGATGCTGTGATTTTTAATGCATTTCTGATAAATATAAATCAACTCACTGGGAGAAAGATACCCCATGGGGAGCACGTTAAGGGGAAAAGCATGGGATAAATTCCCAATCTAGATAGAAGGGAATATGAGATGAGTAGTTACTTTCACGCAGTGGTGGTTTTTGAACTGAATGCTGTTGTCAGCCTTCCAGAAGGTGATGAATGAGAGAGAGAGCAGGCACAGTACCCAGAAGTGACTTGAGGGTGCCTCAAATATGGCCTTCTAGACAACCTATGTGAGCTCAGAGAATAACCTGGTCTTAAAGTCACTTCTGGGTAGGTTCAGAGTTGACTCAGCTAAATGGGGATTTTCTTTCAGGTCCTTCTGCCTCTTCCTTCTGTCATTGGTTTCATAACTCACCCTCTTAGATCTTTCTATTCCATCTCATGCCCCACATAACCTGTGTCCTTCAATCGTGAGGGGCTCTCAGCAGAAATGTGTGCACACCGTGTGTGGAATTACTGGCCAAACTTGAGGTTGTGTCCTCCCTGTGGATGCGTAAATAACAGATACTTTGGTTTGGTTTTTGTTTTGGTTCGGTTTTGATTTTGGTATTCATAAACTGCCACAAGGTCACAATCCTTCCTGGCAATGCCCAAATCAATTAATCTCATTGATTTCCTTGATTCATTACTGTTCTCATGTAGATGCTTATGTTTCATCAGTGTTTACATTCAGTGTTGCTTTGCATATCTGAGACTACCCTTTCCCACTTCAGAGATCTTCTAGCACGATATTTCGCTTAAAGTGTGTTTTTGTGGCTGAATCACATACAAGCTCTCTTCCTGGTAATCCACGGGTGTTTGAGCATGGATCGCTGGAGAGTCTCCCTGTTTGGGTGGCCCTGTGTTCTTGCTTCCCATATTTGCTGCTGTTCTGCAGACTGGACTGGGACAGTCGGAAATTGGAAGTGGTGATGCCAGTCACTGAAGCTACCAACTGGCTCTTTTAGGGAGAACAGAAGAAATTATCTTGCACCGTCATAACCTAGTGAGACCAGGCTTCCTCGGCACGGGAGTACGATCGGAATGATCAGAGTGGCATCCCGAAATAGGGATGTGGTTCTGGGTTTTAGTGACTGCCAGAAGGCTAATGTGAGCCAAGACTTGAAAACCAGGAAGCCGTGGCAAGGAGGGCTCTAGCTAGATTTATCTGTGATTAGAAGTAAACTCAAAGTCTGGAATCCGGGCATCCGGGCAGTGGGCAGGGAAGAAATGATATCTCTGAAGTAATGGCAGTTAGAAGTCTCCCCACTTTTTCAGACCATGTACCAGGTATAGAGGCACAGGGGTAAGTGCTGCCCTTAGTAAGCGATTGCTTCACTTCGGCATTTTGGAGTGAGGCTATGGGGGTGTTGTCCTTTATCCATGGGTATGAATAAGGAAGGAGCTTAAAATGGAACTTACCTGCCTAGGGGAGCTGAGACCCATAGAGAATACTAAGTCCAGGGAAAATGGGTTAAACGACGATCCTGATAAGGACAGTAATAGTAGCTGCATATATTTATTAGGTCTCTAAGAAATGCTGACCTTCTTCATCTCATTTTCTCCTTATAACAACTCGTGTGTAGGTACTAGTCATACACCTATCTTTACAAATAGAAAAACCCAGGCTCGGGATACCTTATTGATTTTTCCCAAGATCATTAAACTAATAAACTGCAAAGACAAGTCACATATCCCGCCGATCTTTGGTTGTAACTATACAGGCTGACATTTCCCCCAGAGTAAGCAGGGACGATCTTCATGAAGAAAGGAGTAGGGTGAACACGATAAAGTGGCTAACTCATATATTTTCTGAAGATTTTATTCATTTATTTGTGAGGGAGAGAGTGAGTGTGAGAGGAGGAGGAGCAAAAGGGGAGGGGCACAGGGAGAGGGGGAAGCAAACTCCTCACTGAGCAGGGAGCCCGACGTGGGGCTCGATCCGGGACTCTGGGTTCATGACCCAAGCCGAAGGCAGATGCTTAACCAACTGAGCCACCCTGGCACTCCTTAACTCATACTTCTTCTTCTTTTTTTTTTTTTTTAAAGATTATTTATTTATTTATTTGAGAGAGAGAGATACAGTGAGAGAGAGCATGAGCGAGGAGAAGGTCAGAGAGCGAAGCAGACTCCCCATGGAGCTGGGAGCCTGATGTGGGACTCGATCCCGGGACTCCAGGATCACGCCCTGAGCCGGAGGCAGTCGTCCAACCAACTGAGCCACCCAGGTGTCCCTTAACTCATACTTCTGACTCTCCTTTCTGCTCTATTCCTTTGATGCCTGCCTGATAAGAAGTCTTTAAGTTGATTCTGCTGATCCGAATGGGTACCTCCTGGGGGACCTGCTCCAGCCTCGTCCTACCCTGTGCTAAATGAGATTATCTTTGTCACATGTTCTCTTTCAAATGAAAAGGGTTCCTAACGGTAATATTTAGCTTCCGTAGGTTATACCTAGCTCTGTGGTGTGATTGCTTGATGTAACTCATTCTTCTGTGATCGCACCATTATTTTTGACTCTTTGTCCTTGGTTGATTACAGGCCTGATTAAAAATAATACCGCAGGGGAGGTTACCTCCTAAGGCCCATTTCTTTCCTGTTCTAGACAGAATCTCTGTTACCTGCATTTCAAAGAAGACTTCCTTGTCCAGTTGTTGGTTTTTAGGTAGCCTATGTCCAGTTTTGATACCATTGGCATTTTATGGTAAGAGACTGGCTCACCCAGTCCTGACCAGTTTGGACTAATGGTGTCTCCAAATCCACTCCAGTGTCACAGATCTTGCAAGAGCATTAATTTCCTGACTTTTATCTTTTGTCCTGCTTGGAGGGAGCCTTACAGCTCTGCCTCCAACCTTCCGTGGAACATATCCTTCCCAGCCCTAGTTCCTCATTTTCTCAGACTGTGAAGAGGGGATCATCATTCTTGTGCCTTCCTCGCCCCCCCAGGGATAGCAGGGGGATGGATGTGTTTTGCTCCTGGAGTCCTTTGGACCCTTGGGGAAAATGACACTCTTATTAATTCAAGGCAGTAGCATTGAGAAAAGATGACTGTCAGGAACACATATAAATTATTTAGAGTTTGATCATCTCAGTTTATGTTTACCTAGGGTTTTTTTTTTATAGTGTTTGGAGAGATTTCAGAGGCTGCAATGGATCTCTCCAAAGCCATTAAGGGGCTTTTCAGGCCTATGTGGATATTAATTTTAGTAAAATATGGGACCGTTTCGTGAGTGGGATCATTAAAATAATTGATCATTGCAGTGTATTGCTTAAGAAAAGTAATCCCTAAGGAGACAACTGACTACCTCTCAGGCTTTAAAAAAAAACCAATAACATAAGATCAGTGATTGCAAGGCACAGGTGACTTTAGGGAGAAGTTGCTAAGGCAAATAGTATCTTAAGTCTGACTGGAGGAGCATAGCATGCCTGTTTCCTTTTTTTTATTCACAGTAGACACAGGGCTCTTGGAGGCTGCAGGTGGGGTCTACGGGGACCACCATGGGCAATCTGTGTGCCCCCCAAAGTAGCAGCCAAGTCCCTAAGCTGGATCTCCAGGGATCTGGGGCCAAATCTTATGGGAGCTCGCCAGAGGGAAAATTCCTTAGCCTGGCCACAGGATACAAAAGTCCAGTCTTCCTTTTTTTGTTTGTTTGTTTGTTTTAAGACTTTTAAAAGTTTATTTATTTGATAGAGGGAGAGTACAAGCAGAAACGTGGGAGAGGGAGAAGTAGGCTCTTTGCTGAGTATGGAGCCCAGTGTGGGAGTCAGTCCCAGGATCCTGGGATCATGACCTGAGATGAAGGCAGCTGCTTAACTGGCTGAGCCACCCAGGTGCCCCAAGTCTTCTATTTTATTAAAAAAAAATCAGGGTGCCTGGGTGGCTCATTTGGTTAAGCCACTGCCTTCTGCTCAGGTCATGATCCCAGAGTGCCGGGATCAAGTTCCGCATCAGGATCCCAGTTCTGCGGGGAGTCTGCTTCTTGCTCTGACCTTCTCCCCTCTCATGCTCTCTCTCTCTCTCAAATAAATAAATAAACTCTTTTAAAAAAGCCAAACAACAAAAACCAGTAGATAAAGGGGTACTGACTGGTCACATAACTGAACACAACTGACGTCAGAGGGTAAAGGGGAACCTAAAAGGACTTCCTATTCTCCGGCAGCTTTCCGCCATCCCTACGGAAGAGGCAGTTCAACAGAACTAGCCAGAGGTGAGATATTCTGCACAGTTAGTGAGGCTCTTCCTGGTCTCTTTTGGGGAGTGAGAAATGTTTCCTTGTCCTGGTTCTCTGGCTGCACTAGGAATTAATTTTTCATGAGGCAGGTTAACAGGAACAAATCGAATTTAGTTTCCTACCTACAGGGAATCCACACAGTCCTCAAATTCCAAAGGCAGGCAAAATGAGATATCTGTCATTCTGAACTAAGGAGGGCATAAGTCAGGGGCCTGGGACTTCAAAGAGGAAGAAAGCCATTCTCAGGAAGGTGAAACAGAGTCAGTGTTTGGTAAGCAAATGTCTGTTGGGCCACACAGAAACAGTGGGACTTGGAAGTTTGACAAACAGGCCTTGCTATGTACCTCCCTTGCCTACCACCCCTAGTTCCTATTATAATGTAGTTGTCTAGGAGCAAGAATGTCTTGTCCCCTTGATGGGGAGTACGGACTCTTGTCCCTTTAGAGGTCCCTCTAGCTGGGCTAAGAATCAAATTTATATGCAACAGATTAACAGGAGAAAATCAAATTTAACAGGTGTACATATGGGGAATCCACACAGACCCGGAAATCCCAAAGACAGGCAAAATGAGGTGTATCTGTCATTCTGAACTAAGAAGAAGGGGTAGGTGTCTGGGAATTCAGAAGAAAGGAGTGGACAAGAAGAAGAGCAGGTATTTGGTAATTACACTTTTACTCTGCCATATAGATGGGTCACTCAGATAAAATTAATCTCTGCTAATAGCTCTTATTCCAGAAAGACCCTCCAATTGGGACTGTTCTTTGAAGTTAAGGGAGGGGAAAAGTTTCTCTTGAGCCCGCAGGGTCTCATTTGCCTTCAGCTCAAAGTAATCCTCATGCCAGCATGGGACATTGGGGGAGGGGGAGAACTGACCCAAACCCCTTCCTGGTTGTCTATGGTGATCGCGCTCTTTTTGGGGGTGGTCCTCTATGTATATTCTTTTGAGGCAGTTGTGGGGAAGGTCCAGGTTTCTTTCTGGGTCTTTTGGTCTTGTTTTCAGGTCAGAGTAATCTTCCAAGCCACTGTAGCCTGCCTTTCGGTGGCCTATCTCTTGGCCTTGACACGTCAGTGATAATATGTCTTAAGAGGACCAGTTTTCCTCCTCTGCCACCTCCTGTCGTAGAGTGTGTGTTTTGGGAGGGGTGGTGGGAATGGAGAAGGTTGGGGAACAGTGAGGAGGTGACCTTGTGTGGCTCTGCTCCCATTACTGGGTCAGCTTGAGCAGCACACTTGACTCTGTCCCATGGTCACCCTTAAGTGGAGTATCGGGCAAGCTCTCAGAATCTAGCAAAATCTCTGCCAGTCACTTTTCCTCTCGACTTCCCCTTGAACTTTTCATGCCTTCCACAATTCACTTTCACTTTGCGGATTTAAATTTCTTGTTCTTCTCATTTGGAGGTTTTTATTGAAATCAATGTCCCTTCAAAATGATGAAAGGAGAAGATGAATTTTAACTATACAAGTAAATAGCCAATCACTGATACATCAGACAACATCCCATCATCCACTCAGGAACCTCTGAAAGGGAAGATTACTTCTGTTGCACATGATGGCTGACTTGATTAAAATATTTAATGTTTTTTTATTCAAATACAGTGCCATCATCAAATGTTATCATGAATATTTACATACTCATCAAGATAAAGAGGGCCTTTTCAGATTTTCCTGTTGGGTTTTGTTTGAGTCCTTCCTTTGACAACTTTAACAGAGCTGTGAACTGTTGTGTTCTTTCCAGCATATTCACAGAGCTGTGATAGCAGACACACAGTTAACATCTTGTGCAGAATGTAAAGCACAGATACTATAGATCCTATAGCATTTGTCAATCCAGCCTAGTGGAGGAGGGGGAAAGAATTTTCCCTCTACCCTTCTAGATACGTTGCTGAGATCCCCCTGTAATAACAAGACAGATTAATCAGAAAAAGTTTAATAACGTGTATATATGTCTTGTATACATGGGACCTACCCAAGGAAACTGAGTAACCCCTGAAATGGCCCGAGCGATCACCTTATATACTTTTGCCAGCTAGAGACAAAAGTCCTTGGAAGGGGTGCAGAGGCCCGTTATTGGAGATTTTCTGGAAAACCACATTGAAGGAGGGTATGATGGTTACACATTTAAGTCTTGTGCCTTCTCCATTGGTTAGAGTTTCTAGCCTTGCAACCATACTCCAGGGTATTAGGGATTCAGGGATTAGGACATGGGGGATATTCTTCTGTCTGACAACCCTGCTTCTTCCCCCCACTCCCCACCTCACCCCTGCCAATGTTCTCACTAAAATTGCCAAAAATTTCGTTATTGAGAATGCCAGTGGCTATTTTTAATATTTGTTTTGCTATACTTTGTTTCTCCATGTAACGTGGTGAGAAACTTTTTTCTTGAATTCCTTAATTTATCTCCTTTTCTATCTTTCTGTTGTTCATCTACTTTCTCCTTTAAACCTTGGTGTTCTCCAGAATTCAGTCTTCAACCCAGTTCTCTTTTTTAACTTGTACAAACTCTCTTTAGGTCATTTCATACATTTTCATGACCAAAACTGAAGTTATATATGCTTATTATCACGTTTCCTAGCCCTCTTTTGAGTCCAGATCTATATGTCTGACTCTTACAGTTGTATCTTTTAAAAATTTTATATATTGAGGCTTTATTTTTTCAGCACTCTTGAGATAAAATTGACAAATGGGAATGTATATATTTTAGGTATACAACTTGATGCTTTGATAGATGTATAAATTATGAAATGATCAGCATACTCAAGCTTAATAACCTATCCGTCATCTCATTTCCTTACCATTTATTTTAAGAACTACCTTGTTAGCAAATTTCAAGTATGTTACATTATTAAGAATAGTCACCATGCTGTATATTAGATCTCCAGGACTCATTCATCTTGCATAAATGAAACTTTGTATACGTTGATCAAGATTTCATTCCCCCCCCTCCTGCCCCTGGCAACTGGCAATTCTACTGTTTGCTTCTGTGAGCTTGACTATTTTAGATTCCACATCAGTGACAACATGCAGTGTTTGTTTTTATGTGTCTGGTTTATTTCACTTAGCACAACAGCAATCAAGACAGTGTGATCCTGGCATAAAAAGGGATATAAATCAATGAAATAGAATAGAGAACCCAGAAGTAAATCCACACATTTACAGTTAACTGATCTCATAAGGGTGCCAGGAATGCACAATAGGGAAAAGATAGTCTCTTCAATAAATGGTGATGGGAAAATTGAACGTCCACATGCAGAAGAATGAAACTGGACACTTATCTCACATCAAATAAAAAAATCAACTCAAAATGAAGTAAAGACTTAAATGTAACACCCGAAATTATAAAACTAGTAGAAGAAAATAGGTAGAAACCTTCTTTGCCTTGGTCTTGGCAATAGTATTTTTTTGTTATGACACCGAAATTACAAGTTGCAAAAGCAAAATTGGACAATTGGGATTGCATCAAACCAAGAGGCTTCTGCCTCTTGGAACCATCAAAGGAGCAAATAGGCAACCTATGAAATGGGGGAAAATATTTGGAAACCATATATCTGGTAAGAGAGGACTATCCAAATATCCAAAGGACTCAGGCAACTCAATAGAAAATAAAAATTAAGGAAAACAACCCAAGCTGGGTGCCTGGCTGTCTCAGTCGGTGGAGTGTGCAACTCTTAATCTTGGGATTTGAGTTTGAGCCCCCGGTTCGGTGCAGAGATTACTTAAAAATAAAATCTTTAAAAAATAAAAAGAAACCTGATTAACAAATGGGCAATGGAAGTGAATGGACAGCTTTTAAAACAAACATACAAACATACAAATTACCAACATACAAACATACAAATAAACATACAAATGACCAACAGGTACATGAAAAGATGCTTTGTGTTATTGATCGTTGGGGAAATGCAAATCAAAATGCAAATGTGAGGAGCTAACACCTCACAACTGTTAGAATGGCTATTAGCAAAAAGAAAAGTGTTGGTGAGAATGAGGGGAAAAGGAACTTAGGCGCACTATTGTTGGGAATGTTAACTGGTACAGCAGTTATGGAAAATAGTATGGAACCATCTCAAAAAATGAGAAGTAAATTTCCCCTATGATCTGGCAATATCACTTTTGCATGTATATCCAAACAAAATGAAAACAGAATCACTAAATAACATTTGGACTCCCATGTTAATTGCAGTAGTATCCATAAGATCCTAGATGGGAAAAAACCCAAGGTCCTTTGGTGGACAAATAGATAAACAAAATGAAATATTATTCAGTCTTTAAAAAGAAGGCAATCCTGACAATTGTGATAAATGAGGATGACTCTGCAGTCATATTTTTTAATGGAGTTCTCATAGGGACCTCAAATTCAGGATGCTTAAAAGGGAACTCATCAGGGGCGCCTGGGTGGCTCAGTGGGTTAAAGCCTCTGCCTTCGGCTCAGGTCATGACCTCAGGGTCCTGGGATCGAGCCCCGCATCGGGCTCTCTGCTCAGCAGGGAGCCTGCTTCCTCCCCTCCTCTCTCTGCCTGCCACTCTGCCTACTTGTGATCTCTCTCTGTCAAATAAATAAATAAAATCTTAAAAACAAACAAACAAACAAAAAAGGGAACTCATCAGCTGCTTCCGATATCACTCCAAATCAGCTACTTCTGATTTCTTAATTAGTCAATGGTAACTCATTGGCTCAGTCATAAAGTTCCACAACATTCTTGGCAACATTCTCTCCCAGGCCAGCTCCAACCACTTCTTGTTTTTTTGTTTTTAAGATTTTATTTATTTATTTGACAGAGAGAGATCAGAATTAGGCATAGAGGCAGGCAGAGAGAGAGGAGGAGGCATATATATATATGAGAGAGGAGGAGGTATATATATACACCTTTATATATATCTTTATGTATACATACCTATATGTATAGATATATATACCTTTATATATATCTCTATATATCTCTATATAGATATATATATACCTTTATGATTTGTCCTCATTTTATTCCATTTTCAATCCACCCTGTACCTTCCCCACCACTCACCCCCACACCCATCATCCCTGATGCCCTATAATCTAGTATTCTTTCGCCTTCTCCGGCTTTCATGTTTTAGTGCATGTTGCTTTCCTTCTTGACAACACTCTTCCTTCTACCTCCCCCATTCTTACCTATTTAAGAATAATAATGCCAAAAAGTTCTGGGAAGGGAAAATGGGATAAAGAGATTAAGACACTATTTAGCATACATGTATTTTAAAATTATTTTTAATTATTCAGTACCTTAATATATAATCCTCTTACTGAAAATTGTTTAAACATTTAAATCCTTGGAAATCAAGCTAAAGTTTTCCATAATTATTCATTCCAACTATATGTATTATTCCACCACTTATTTTTATTTTCTTTTAAAGATTTTATTATTTGACAGATAGAGACATGGTGAGAGAGGAAACACAAGCAGAGAGAGTCGAGGAGGGAGAAGCAGGCTTCCCGCTGAGCAGAGAGCCCGATGTAGGGCTCAATCCCAGGACCATGGGATCATGGCCTGAGCCGAAGGCAGATGTCCAACCGACTGAGCCACCCATAGACATTCTGTCTATCTCAGAACATTAAGATATACCTTGTTCTCTTTCATTAGTGCTATTACACAGTATGGCATGCTATACATGTAGGCCGACATTCTGGTATAGAAAGACATTGAGGTTATCTCCTAATTTAGGGTTTTATGAACATCACCACAGGGATGATTCTCATAAATATGCCATGTTGTGAACACGTGCAAATGTTTCTCCATGGTAGTTGACAGTGGATAGTATTCCAGTGATGTTGGCTATTGTTTCCCATAATGGATATTACCCATTTACTTGTTTGTTTCTCTCACTGGTTGACAAGTTCCTCCAGAGAAGGAAATGTATCTTACGGTTTGTGTATATTGAGACTTACACAGAGACTGGCAAGTACTACTTGTTTAAAAAATAATTTTCCATGGGGCGCCTGGGTGGCTCAGTGGGTTAAGCCGCTGCCTTCAGCTCAGGTCATGATCTCGGGGTCCTGGGATCGAGTCCCGCGTCGGGCTCTCTGCTCAGCAGGGAGCCTGCTTCCTCCTCTCTCTCTCTGCCTGCCTCTCTGCTTACTTGTGATCTCTCTCTGTCAAATAAATAAATAAAATCTTAAAAAATAAATAAATAAATAAATAAATAATAATTTTCCAACAAATGAGTCTGGATGCTTTCGTTAAATGAGGACTGCTTCCTCACTGTCCAAAAGGCTTCTTTACCTTTTTTTTTTTATTGTGGTCTTAATCCATCATGTTAGTCCTTACCCAGAGGCTCCCTGAGTCCTGAGCCTGGGGCCATATTTCTCAAACTGTTGCTTGAGAGAGACTTACTAAAGCTATTTGAGCATTATTTTGAAGGTACCACCACTTGAGATAATCATTTTCCCCCTCTCTTTATAGACCTATCTCTATTCATTTCTTGCACCCAGTCTCTTGGGATACATATGACTTTGAATTGCATCACTCGGGTTTCCCCCTTGCAGATAAGGTAACAGCAGATCTAGATGACTGCTAATTTTCTATCATCAATGATTCTTTGTTCCTTGACTACAAAATGAAGATGGTGTCTATCATTTATGTCCCCCTGCTATGCATATGGAAAGAGATACTTAAAATATCCCTGGATACTTTCAGACGTTGGTGCTATATATATTGTATGAGTCAACCATGGAAAGGTGTGTGTGCACATGTGTCCCTTTAACCCATTACACTATGACCCTTTAGGTCAAAGACCGTATCTCATTCTCTTGTTACTGTCTGTACTTATTACTCATGTCCAGCTATATGTGCATTAATTAAATCAATACAGTGGATATCAGTTTTACACGGGTATGACCAGTGTTTATTTTTTGCATGATTGACCATGCTGAGTTCTGCAGTATCATTTGTTTCGGTCTGTGACAAAAGGTGTTCAGTGAGTGCCTTGTCTGTGCTTGATGCTGTTTTGAGACAGTGGCGAGCAAGATGAGCTTTATTATTGTGGGATTTCAGTCTAGTCTCACAGCTGTGAGATTTGAAGGGGCTGTGAGACTGAGACTCTTCTTCCTGCTCCACTAGCAGCCAAGGACTTTTCAATCACTTGGTCCCTAGGACAGACTTTGAGGCCAGGCCTTACATAACAATGCTACCTGATGTAAAAGCACTGGTGAACACTTCTCATGCAAAGCTTTGCAAAGGGAAAGGAAATTGATTGTCTTGTACCATCTGTCATGGTTGGTAGAGATAGAGAAAATGTTCCTCTAGAGCCGTTACTCTTCATTATTCCTCACAATGCCATACTGTTTTTTTTTAAATTTTTTAAAGAGTTTATTTACTTATTTGACAGAGTGAGAGAGGGAACACAAGCAGGGAGAGATGCAGGGGAGAAGCAGGCTTCCCACTGAGCAGGGAGCACGATGCGGGGCTGGATCCCAGGACTCTGGGATCATGACCGGAGCCAAAGGCAGACACCTAACGACTGAGCCACCCAGGCGCCCCCATACTGTTTACTGATGCAATTTCATCATCATCTTTCAGCACCTCTCATTCATTACCATGCTTTGACCTACACCCTTCAATTACCTTACATTTCCCTTCAAAATTAACTCCTCATTATCTAAACGATTGCTTCATTTATTCCCCCTTCTCGGCCTTATTTGCTTCTGCGTTACCTTCATCCTGACCTCCTTTGTTTATTGTTGCCAAACTCCTTTTTGTTGCTTTTCTTATTTTGCCAAACCAGTTTTTCTAAGTGCAGCCTCAATCCGACATTCTCAATGCTACTCAGACCCTCCATGCTCTCATCTATTTAAAAACCCACCATAAGAACCAAGGGCACCAGGCTGTTTCATGATGGTCCACATTTACCAGTGAGATGGTAAACCCTTGGAGGGTTGATTCCATGTTCACACTATTAGGTACAGGACAGGAGCTCAGTAGAGACCTTCATTAATTTAGGGCAGTATCGTGTAAATGACATTTATGAAGATGTGAATGGGTGGGAGATGCTCGAATAAAACGAACTGGGTTAAGCCAGTGTTTTTGTAACATTTTATTTCATTCATTGTTCCAAAGATAGCCTCTGCATGTTCCAGGCGCGGTGCTAGATTCTGGTGAGTCACAGAAGAATAAAAATGGCTCCTTTCCCTCAAGTATCTCATAATCTTGTTAGACAACAGAGAGGTTAACAAATAAATCCAGTATTGTGCGATGACTGCTCTAATGGAAGTGTGCTGGAGGCGCCATGACAGTTCCGGGAGACTGCCTTTATCTAAGTGTGGTCGCAGAAGGCTTCATGGAGGAAGTCAGGCGGGAGGTGGTTCTTGTAGGGAGTGTAGGATGCATATCATATTTAGCTTATTGGAGTCATTGAATCCCAGTGACTTCTGAGATCTGTGACCAACCCAAATACCAATAACTCATATCAACTCTAATCTGATGGGAGGAAGATAGTTTACCTGTGGGGGTATTTAAATGCCTCTTAGGCCTTTGAAGAACTTCAGTTCAAGAAAGCACTGAGCAGCCAGAAAGAGGTTTTGTCTTTTCAGAATCAGAGCAACCTGACTCTTCTCAGCTACAAGGCCCTTGGGTTTAGGTGCCCATTTCACATAAGAGGTGTTTGAGGTCTTCAAAGTGCACTTACAAAAAAAACAAAGAGGCAGGTTGAGTACAGTGTATTTGGCATCTAAGGTTTTCATTGTCGGGGTAAACTTCATTACAAATATCAAACATCCCTAAGGCTAAGTAATCATTATTACTCCATCTAGGCATAAATGCTATTACTGGGTACACAATGTAAAGGAAATTGCATTGGCTTGGGTGGCTTCCACATGCCACCTCAAAGCTGCAAGGGCACAAAATTGTGTATGACTCATTTCCTGGCAGTGCACATTTCAATATTCTATGTATGTTCATGGATGGAGAAACTCTTCAATTTCTTACAAATTCATAGTAAGCAGCATTGCTAAGGAATGCCTCCTTTGGGATTTAGCTGTATAGGCAGGAGGCCTGAGTTCATGCTTCCAAACCTTTGGAGATGAATGCCCTACCCCCTCCAGAGGCAGTTCATCTTCTGTTGATGTCTGAAATTGTTCATTGGCTTCCCAGAAGCAGCAGGACTATTGAGAGAATCCAAGGAGAATCTTCCCTTTTGGCTGGACTTTTGGGAGAGCAGGTGGTTGGGAATGATTAAGGGCTGATTCCTGGTGGCCTCTCACCAACCTAACTAGGTGCCTTCCACCTCTAATGACTCTCTTGCTCGTGTTGAGCTATTGAAATCATCGAAGAAAGCCTTGGCCACAGAGATAGGTCTTGTGTCACATTCAGGGCTGACCTGCTGGGCTCTCTGGTCCCAGAACTTCAGTTTTTGTGACTGAGGGCATTTTTAATCACCTGCACATTCAGCTTAGTTGTGGACTCTGACCCCAGCCCTGGCTGAGATGGGAACATGTTGAAGTGCCCTAGGGCAGTAACTTAGCACTGTAGGCATTATATTTGACCACAGTTTGAGCCCATCTATTGGTTTAACACCTGAGATTCTCCTTTGATTCTATGACAAAGATCTGTTCTTATACCCTAGTCCTTACGGCTGGGTTTCTCTATTGGACATCCAGCCTTGAATCTTTTGGACCTAGGTTCCAACCTCATTCTTTCTCGAGCCGTCTTTGAAATTTGAGCTGTGTCCCCGGCTTCAGCCCATTGGGTTATTTTCTGCTAATTGCTATCAGACAAATAGTTCCTGGATGTCTAATGCTGTGTCCCATCTATAGGTCAGGCTTATCACTGTCTTCTTTTTTATGGATGGTCCTTGTGTTGATCTTCTTCTTACCTCAACCAGCTGTCCCATTCTCTTAGCTTTGTGTTAGAAGAATTCCTCTGAAGACTACTTCTCAAATACTGAGTCCTGGTGTGTTTCCTTCCCTCCCTTCCTCCTTCTGCCTGCCTGCCTTCCTTCTCTCTCTGTCTTTTAAAAATGTATCAGTACACAAAACTTATCTGTGGGTTTTCTGTTATTGTTGTTTTTGCCTCTTAATACCTGTCACCACCTGAGTTATCCCTCAAGAGTCTTCTCTCATGGGCTGGCTGGGGGATGAGTCCGCCTTTGTTGCAAATGTATTGCTTGTTGACCTCAAAGTCAAACCTATAGGACCAGTTCTTGTTAAGGCTTTTACTTCCTTCCCCCCACCCCCACAACGAGGGGCAGAGGGAGAAGAAGATAGAGCGTCTTAAGCAGGTTCAATGCCCAGCATGGAGTCCAACATGGGGCTTGCTCTCACGACCCTGAGATCATGACCTGAGCTGAAATCAAGAGTCGGATGCTTAACGGACTGAAGCACCTGGGCTCCCCAAGGCTTTTCCTTCTCATATAAGAACCTGTAAATATGGGGTCTTATAAGAGAAAAATTCTTAGAGTCTTTCTCTGAAATTTCTAACAACCTTATTGTATGGTACATTAAGTTATGTTCCTTTCTGTTCTTTGTCCCAGCTTTTCACCATGTTTCCAAGCCCTCCTTCCCTGTTTTATTTGCTAAAACCTTGCTATGGTGAAAATCCCTTATTCTGGAGATTTTATATGTTCATTCAGCCATTCAACAATTTTTTGAGTGCCCATTATAGACTTGGCACTATTCCAGACACACAAGGAATATAGTGTTGAAAAGGGAAAGCATGATCCTTCTGTTACAGACTTCATGTTTTAGTAGAGATTGCTAATGAACACAATAAGAAGTACACATGTAAAAGAAGTATCATATACCAGTAAGTGATACATAGTAAAATAAAAGACTGTAATGGGAAAGTGACTGATTTTACTTTTCTGCTGTCAGAGGCAGCTTTTCTAGGAGGTGATTTTTATGCTTAGAACTGAATAGCATAATATAGTCAGGAATATCAATCTCTGAAGGGAGAACATTCTAGAAAAGGAAAACAGCTGGTCCAAGGGTTCTAAGACAGTTACAAGTTGGCAGGTTTGGAGCTAGAAGGACGCTTTAATGAAGTGACCAGTGGATGATAAGGGTATAAATAAGCTCAGAAGCACACCTGGGTGGCTCAGTCGGTTAAGCGTCTGCCTTCAACTCAGGTCATGATCCCAGGGTCCGGAGATTGAGCCCCACATCGAGCTCCCTGCTTATCATGGAGCCTGCTTCTCCCTCTCCCTCTGCTGCCTCCCCTGCTTGTGCTTTTATTCACTGGCTTTCCTGCTATCAAATAAATAAATAAAATCTTAAAAAAAAAATAAGCCCAGAAAAGCAGAGTCAACAGGATGTCCATGGGCTAGATGTTAGGGGGTGATGAGAGAAAGTGTGGCTATGGGATAAATTCTAGATTTTTCCTTAAAATATTTATGTATTTCTTTTAGAGAGGAGGAAGGGGCAAAGGGATAAGGAGAGAGAGAATCTCAAGCAGGCTCTCTGCCGAGTGTGGAACCCCACGTGGGGCTTAGTCTCGGGACCCTGATATCATGACCCGAGTCGAAATCAGGAGTCAGAAACTCAACTGACTCCATCACCCAGGTACCCCAACTCCTAGATTTTTGATTGGCCATTGTGTATATTTGATGATGCTGCATCCTCAAATGGGGAAGAAGAGTGAAGAATTTGGAAAGAGGGAGGGAAGGATGGAGGGAGAATGATAGCTCTTTGTGGACATTTTGTTGGAGATGTCTAACTTATATGCAAATGTCAGGTAGTGGTTTAGAGGTAGAGATACGGATTTGCTAATGCTTAGTAAACTAATTATCTTTAAGTACATGAGATTGCGTAAGACTAACTAGAAGGAGTGTAGCTATAGTAGAGAACGGTCCCTAGGTGTGAATATCTGTACGTTGTAACTTCAAGAGATGTAGCAGAGGAGTATCCAGCAGGCTGAGAAGAAGCAACCAGTAGGAGGAAAGCCAAGGGCACAGTATTAAGGAAGAGACATTAAAAAGTGTTTTAAAGAGAACAGAGTGGAATCTTTGCCAAATGCTACTGAGAAATCAAGTAAGGTAAGAGTGAAAGTGACCACTGGAATTCACTACATGGATGTCATTGGTGACTTTGACCATAGCCATTTTATGTAGAGTGGACATTAGTCTGAATGGTTTGGTTTGAACAGAGAATGGGATGTGAAGGAGAAGAAACAGACAGAGAGAACTCTTTGAAGAAATGATAATAGGAAATTGATTAGGGCAATTAAATATATACATATAATATTTACTTATAAAATTTATATATATATATGTGTGTGTGTGTGTGTGTGTGTGTGTATGGAAGGTTAAGGTATGGTTTTTATTTAATTTTTTAAGATAGGAAGCACTATGTCCTGTTTGTTTGCAGATAAGTATAACCTGGTACAGTTGTAGGAGGGGACATACTGATAGGATTGAATTTTTGAGCTGGTAACATGGAATGGGATCTGGAGGACGGTAGAGTGGTTTAATTGTAGCAAATCTGAAGACACTATCAAGGCAACATAATAGGTGATCTTTTGTCTTATGTGAATATTTTTTGGTCATTTCCAAGTCTCTAAAGGTGATATACCCATGAGCAATGACCAGTATGCAGGCATTTGCTTATGACACCACTTTCTAGCATCTCTTTGTGGGGCTTTTGCAGATAATCTCTCTTTCTTTGATCTAGATGTGTGGGTGTCAGTTCTAGTTTCTTATGCAACTAACTTAGCCCTGGCACTCTAGGCTTGGAGTGCAGACATCCTAGAGCTTAGCGAAAGTCACGCAGGGCTTCCAAGGTGCCATAAGGAGTATTGGCAGCTTTATTGAAATAGAATTAGCATTGTGTTAATTTAATATGTACAACGTGATGTTTTGATACGTGTATATGTTGCAAAATGATTGCTGTAAGAGGGTTAGTTTACACCTCCGTCACCTCACATAATTAACTTTTTTTGTGTGTGTGGTGAAAATATTTAAGATCTACTCTTTTTTTAAAGATTTTATTTATTTGTTTGATAGATAGAGATCACAAGTAGGCAGAGAGGCAGGCAGAGAGAGAGGAAGGGAAGCAGGCTCCCTGCTGAGCAGAGAGCCTGATGCGGGGCTCGATCCCAGGACCTTGAGATCATGACCTGAGCCGAAGGCAGAGGCTTTAACCCACTGAGCCACCCAGGTGCCCCTAAGATCTACTCTTTCAACAACTTTCAAGTATACAGAAATGGAGTTGGAGGACACCAGATGCTGCTGCTACTGCTGCTGCTGCTGCTTTTTTTTTTTTTTTAAAGATTTTATGTATTTATTTGAAGGAGAGAGAGTGAGAGTGAGAGCATGAGAAGGGAGAGGGTCAGAGGGGGAAGCAGACTCCCCGCTGAGCAGGGAGCCTGATGTAGGACTTGATCCTGGGACTTCTGGGATCATAACCTGAGCCGAAAGCAGTTGTTTAACCGGCTGACCTACCCGGACACCCCAGATGCTTCTTAATAGGAGATTAAGTGATGTGATTTATCTCTGAAGGTGATCATTCTTGCTATTCTGTATTGAATAGATTGGAAGGTACAAGAACAGAAGCTGACTGTGTCCAGAGGAGACTGTTGGAGTATTTTAGATGAAGGATGGTCGCTTGTGACTATTAGTGTGATGGCTGTGGGGATAGAGAGAAGTAGATGGATGTGAGAATTATTCCGACTCAGTTCTGTGCTTTGATTCAAGGTTACTACTGCTTAAAGGAAAATTGATTTAATGAGAAGAAATAAGCACGTATTTAAAAATTGAGTGGCCATTCCATAACTATGAGATACTTATGTGCTAAGGAAATGACCTATAGAAAAGCACTTGGCACATAGTGGGTGCTCATTTAAAAAGTGTTGAAACTGTCTTAAAATTTAACTTAAGAGCTAAATAGTTGACTTGTAATGGGGGTACTTTGAGAGGCCATAAATATAACCTAAAAGCATTGCTTGGAACATTTCAAATTGATGGATAGTTTCCAAATCATTAAAATAACTGCAGACTTCTTTCCAGGCATCCTTCTGCATGGTTGTCTTCCCAGGGATAAGTGCACACACACTCATAGTCATTAAAATTAACTCTGATCATGTATGCATGCTGTGGCAGGTGGACCAAGGGCTCTGCGCATTGGTAATTCTGTCATTTGGAATTTAAAGAGTAAGGCAGACATTGCCTCTGGCATGGAGACGTTACCCATTCATTAGGACTGGGCGAACCAAGTTGTTTATTTAAGAATGGATCCAAGTGTTGGCTTAGTCCTAAAGGCTAACCGTCACCACCCTAGATAGTGTGATTCTCAGTTTGCATTTTAAAGGACTACTGTAATAATTGGTTATCATAGGAATCCACACAGCATTACTTGGGGAAAAAAATCAAGTCTATCCAGATTACAGAGCATGTCCGTGGTCAGACGAGGATTGACATTTTCTCCAGTGTGTGTTCAGGGGACCATCTAGTTGTAGTAGGGGCTTTGTGTTAGGGAATATTAGGAAAGCAGGCGGGCAAAGCAGGTTGGGGGACCAGATCATGGGAAGATTTTTAGACCTAACAAATGAATTTGGACTTAATCCTGACTGCAGCAGGGATCCACTTGAGAATATTAAGCAGGGGATTTTCAACATGATTTTCTTTTCAACTTCCTGAGTATAGGATTTTCCTTTACTTACCATAAGCACCAGGGAGGTAATGTCCCTCTGTAGGCCTTTTATCACTCAGCCCCCGGTGGCTTCTTAATATAGTTTCTTTCTTATCCAGCCTCATCTCTTATTCTATTGAATTTAGTGATGATTTACTGAATGCTTGATCATGTGCAGGGCTCTGTGCTAGGCTCTTGGCTCTTTGTTTAGTAGAGATCTCATGTCTAATCCTTAGGCAGTAGGAGTTCTGAAAAAGTTATCTGCAACAGGAAATGGTCTCTTCAAATGCTCAGATTTCATTTTCTGGTTGTGGGTTATTTTGTAGTTCAGATGATTAACCCAGGGCTGCTAGATCCTTCCCATGACTCTGCCGTCACCCCTGCCATTATGCAGTCTTATTTCCTTTGCCAGTTTAAGATTGCTTCTAGGAATCAAGTCCAAATGCCTTGGATTGGCTTATCAGGTCCTCACCAATCTGGCCTCAACCTGCCTTTCAGTCTTGTTTTCTCCACCCCTGAATTCTCACTCTGATGCCTTCTGCATTCACCTTCTAACCAGATCACAGAGCATGCTTGACTGTACCATCTTTTTTTTTAAAGATTTTATTTATTTATTCAACACAGAAAGAGAGAGATCACAAGTAGGCAGCGAGGCAGGCAGAGAGAGAGGGGGAAGCAGGCTCCCTGCCAAGCAGAGAGCCCAATGTGGTGCCTGATCCCAGGACCTTGAGTTCATGACCTGAGCTGAAGGCAGAGGCTTAACCCACTGAGCCATGCAGGTGCTCCTGACTGTACCATCTTGAATTTCCCTTAGGAGAGCGTGGTATTTCATCTCTCTATAGTTTTGTATGCCATTGCAGCTGACGAATATGTGTCAAGTTCATCGCTTTCTCGGGACTGAAAAAAATTATGTGTTAAACTCTATTTCACACTTGGGTTATAGAAAAATTATACATTATTTCCAGATAGGGACTGTGTCAGCTTTGCCTCCATTTCTCTTCTTCCATCCAGGTCCTTGCTGGGCGGCTGGCCAACAGGAGGCGGCCAATTCAAGTTAGGTAAATGAATGTAGATGCAGAAAATGTAAACTCATTGCTGTATAACCCAAGCCAGGAAGAATCAGGATAATGAGTTTGCCAGAGGCCAGGGTGTGTAGTGTAGTAGGGAGGGAAAGGGGGAGCATGTGTGGGGAGAACCTGCAAGCCAGTGGATAGAATTTTTGATTATCTGCTGTTTTAGATCATTGGCCTCACTGCTTCACTCCATTGGTGTGTATAATTGAGAGCAAGGAATGGATCTTCTGGTTAATTGACTTTTCTGGTTAACCAGAAGTTGACTGGAAACTTTTCTTCTGTTGGGGTAAAAAAACCCCTGTCTACCATATGGTAAATACTTGTGTCCATCAGTGCAGTATGAAGCAAAAAATAAAACTCTTGTATGATTTGAGGAATCATAATTTTATGAGGATCAACATTTTTAATACTGATCTATTATAAAATCTGGGATTATTAATAAATATATATTAGTTGGACTTAGTGCAAAATCTTTTGGGGTCACAAAATGAGTAATGCCTGCTGGGTGCTTTGGGAGAAATGCATGGAAGAAATCGCTTGAATTTTGGCACTTGAAGAATGGTTAAGGCTTAGGTCGTGGAGAATGGAAGGGATAGAGATAGATTTCATGTTGTGAAAGTATGGAGCAGCAAGGCTTAAAGAACAGGTTGCAATCAGGGATTAGCCGTAGTTACAGAATGGAGATAAATAAGGGGGCGAGCACCTTGAGTAGAGCTAGTGCAATAGCGGACAAAGGTGGAATGTTAAAGTGGTTAATTTGGATGGCTTTGAAGGTCAAGGTAAGGAACATAGGCTTTATTTTGTAGGCAACGAAAGCTCAAAAAAACTCAGTTATATCCTTGGTTTAAGCTGATCTCTCCAGCAGATATGTAAAGGATGTGTTTTGAAAGGAGAGACTGGAGACACAGGAACTGATTAGGCTATTTCAATAGCCAGTTTGTTCATTCATTCATTCATTCCTTCACCAAGCATTAAATGAATAGCTATTTGGAAAAGGATGTGTTCTCCCCTGGAGAAGCAGCAGGCTAAAGGAGTAAGAGAAAACTGAAAAGAGACATCAAGGATAGGGATGCAATTTCAATGTTTCCAGCTTGGGGGATGGTGCTAAAAGTTTGATTGACTGTCGGGAATAGGAGCTGGCTTCTCCCTGTGGAATATGATTGGCTTTTGCCAGAGCAAAGCATGCATCTGCCAAAGCAAAGCATGCATCAGGGGCCAGGCACTGGTATGGGGATAAGGGGCAATCAGATTGCACAGGAGTCCTTTGGATGCATCCTTAAGCGTGGTGCACAAAAGCCTGATTGCAAATCCCACTGGTACTTTGGGAAGGGCTTGACTTAGGTCAGGTGTTACATAATAGTTGCCCTTTATTTGGCAGTTGGAGAGGGCTGCGTATCTTAAACATTTGCAGTGTACCTCTGGAACATCAGGTGAGGTCTACATTGAGGTTGACAAGTTGTTCTGAATTAAAGAGGAGGACAGTGTTGATGTAGATGACTAGGTGCCACATTTCTGGAATTTGGTTATTCGATTTTAGAGGTGGCATAAAGGGATGAGTATCTTTGATGCCATTAATACCATTAACTGGCGACATCTTTCCACAGATTCATGTCTCTTTTGCCTCATCTGCCCAGTGAAGTGATTGAAATAGATCAACTTGGGTAGAGAGAATAACAGATGCCCTTAAGTTGTCTGTGTCCTAATTTAGAACTTGTAAATATGCTCTCTTGTTCAGGAAGGGGCAGGCGTGAGGTTGCAGGTTGCATTACAGTTGTTGATCAGATGACCTTGAAGAGATTATTTTCAGTTACCTAAGTAGACTCAATGTAGCCTTGAGGGTCCTTACGTGGGGAGGAGGGAAGCAGAAGAAACAGAATCAGAGAGATAGCATCATCGGAGGCACTTGGCCAACTGTTGCTGGCTTTGGGTATGGAAGTCTGAGAATGCAGGCAGCCTCTGTAAGCTAGAAAGGGCAAGCGCATGTTCTCTCATAGCATCTGCAGAAAGGAATGCAGCCCTGGCCACACCTTGATTTTAGACCAGTGAGATCTACTTCAGACTTCAGCCCTCCAGAACTATAATATAATAAATGTGTTGTTTCAAGTCACAAAGCTGAGTGTCATTTTTTTTTACAGCAGTGATAGGTTACTGCTATGAATTTAGTGACCTAATTTCCTTAAATCTCTCTTAATCTAAAACTTAACAGAGATGCCCATCTTTTCTTTTTTTAAAATATTTTTATTTCTTTGAGAGAGAGACAGTGAGTGAGAGAGTGAGCACAGAGGGAGAATGAGAAGGAGAAGCAGACTCCCCACTGAGTAGAGAGCCCTATGTGGGGCTTGATCCCAGGACTTTGAGATCATGACCTGAGCTGAAGGCAGACGTTTAACCGAGTGAGCCATCCAGGAGCCCCACACATGTGCATCTTAATCATGTATTGCTGTTCAAAAACGTATCCGATCTCCATTCCCGGAGAGCTGGACACTGTGCAGCCAGGGTCGGGCCCTGCTATCTTACTGCTTAAAAGCTTCCAGAGGTGGGGCGCCTGGGTGGCTCAGTGGGTTAAGCGGCTGCCTTTGGCTTAGGTCATGTTGTCGGGGTCCTGGGATTGAGCCCAGCGTCGGGCTCTCTGCTCAGTGGGGAGCCTGCTTCCCTCTCTCTCTGCCTGCCTCTCTGCCTACCTGTCAAATAAATAAATAAATGGAGTCTTAAAAAAAAAAAGCTTCCAGAGGTGATTCTAATATACTCCTACTTTTAAGAAAACACTGTAATCTCTCCCCGAGTGTCCATCCAGATGAGAAAAAAGAGCCAAACAATAGAGTCCTGTAGTTACAGCTGTGCAAATCAAGGTGAAGAATGAATTTGAGATGTGAGCTGTGAAGCCTTCAAGTTGTAACCTCATTTTTGGTTTCATGGTTTAGAATCCTGCAGTAGAATCTCTTGAGGTAGGGACCCCTGGGTGGCTCAGTAGGTCAAGCATCCAACTCTTGATTTCAGCTCAGGTCATGATCTAAGGGTCATGATCAGGCCCCATGTTGGATTCTGAGTTCAGTGTGGAATCTGCTTGTTCCTTTCTCTCTGGTTCTACCCACCATCCCTCTCAAATAAATAAATAGATAGATAGATAGATAGATAGATAGAATCTCTTGGATAGACGCTCTTTACCTGCTGTGCTTATTAAACAAAAAACTTACTGCTATAGAAAATTTTTGGTAGTATGTAATTATAAAAATTCTTTTCTTCTTGGTCTTTGATAGGGCAGATTATATTGTCTTGCTTTTATAGTTTTTCCATTTGTGTCAGAACAGGTTTTTTTTAAAAAGTCAATAGAATCATTTGTACATATTCTCATTCTTAGAACAGCTCTAAAATCACCCAGAAATCATTTTTCAGAGAACCATTAACTGGTGTAGAGTTCTATGAAATCCCTTTCTTGAACATTGCTTATTCTATATACTCAGTCACCTTGGGTAGTTATTAATGTTAAATTTTTCTTCAGACAATCTCCCAATACATTTTTTCTTTAGTGATACCGCATTTAAGAACCTGTTTTTGTCAATCGTTTTCTATTTCCTCTTAGGAAGGCTTTTGTTGTTGTTGTTGTTGTTTATTTTTTTTACATTTAGATTTCGTTGGCAGCTGGACATTTTCAGGATACTGCAAAGATATTTAGACCTTTTTATTGCATGATCTATTTTAAGTGAAAGAAATAGACAAGAAGAGCAGGAAACATAGAAAAAAATAAGTCGAGAGGTTCTAAAGTAATCCTGCCAGCCTTCCTATTGGTTCTGTTCCAGAAGCACAAGACTTAGATCAGCCAGACAAGCAGTACCAATGAGTGCAGAAACCAGCGATTTGGTCAGCCTGTGGCTCTCTGCAGCTCCTCAGTGGGACAGCTGGCATAGCCTTAGGGGCAGGGGAATGACGAATGGGACCTTTGGGTTCCAGGAGTTCAATAGGATCCCTTGTGAAGACAGAAGACCAGACTGAGCACACAAGGGCTTTGCTTCAAAATGAGGGAGAACTGTGTGATTAAACACTCATTTGAGCTCATTACCACAGGGGAGTGACAGCCCCAGTGGCAGCATAGAAAGCAGGGGAAGGAGACCAAGTTCGAGCACCAGGAAATCAGGCCTTCTGTGTGCTGCACCACAGGAGCTTCTGTCATCACAATCTGCCTGTGACATGTAAGTGAGGTCACTTCACATGAATAATGCATGATGACTAAGAGGGAGGAAAACAAGCTTTCACATCCAGCTGGGGCCTGAAATTTTGCATTATATTAAAATGTATTATGAGAGGACGGCTCCCCTACACTTCTATGGGATTTCTGCTCCAGTGGGTCTCCTAGGGTCTCTTTTGTCCGATTTCCTATTTAAAAGGCCAAGCCCTTGCTCACGTAACTACAATATACTCATCCTGGTTTTATAGGTCAGTCATTAACCACAGGTTCTGGGGACAGAATCCAGGGAAGGATTTGAACATCTTGAGTGCCAGCCATTGTTTTAGCCAATGATGTGATCAAGCAGATCATTTGACTTCTCTGTGAATGGGTATGATGTACCTAATCTTTAGTGCCTTATAGACAGACACATCAAGGATCAAATAGGATGTAAATGGGTATGAACACTTTTTAAAAATATATAAACTTACTATGCACATAAATATATAAACCTATACATATGCAGATTGTGATGGTTATCATTGATCAGGCCTCTCCATGTGGACTAGGTCTGTTTCAGGCCCAGAACAAAAGGGACCTTCCAAATAAGTGAATAATATCATGGGTAAATGACCTACATACAGAAGAAGCACAGAAGCAGGGAAGTGTTGTCAGCACCTATAAATTACCACTGTATAAAGCAGTCCTCCTTCTATTGTTTTCACAGGCTCATTCTGGTGCCCAGTGTGGGTTGAAAGAGAGCCATAGATTTTAGATGATAACTAAGTAATTGTAACTTCTTAGTGGGTACCATTTCCCCAGGAATAGTGTATTCCTAACATTTCAAAATGGGAGCAAACACTTATGCTCCTGGACAAGACTGAAAAACAGAGACCAGATTGAGCCCCTCCCACCTGAAATATACAATGAACAAGATAAGTGAAATGATGGTTTTCAAGACCCTGGACATGATCCCCAAGACAACTTCAGTAAACCTTGTGACTGCCCTCGGTTCCTGCTTCGTGACACTTTCCAGGTCAAACTGCAAGGAGGAACAACACAGGCAGAGCCCAGGGAACTCCGAGCTCTCTGAGTTGAGATGGAAATGAGAGTCCAGAGAGACTAAGAAGGCTAGAATTCACAGTACAGAGTAAGTGGGGGAGGAAAGAGTTGCATATAGAGAGAACTCTACAGATGTATGGACAACCCTCTTTGATCATTCAGATTAATTTGGATGATCATTTGTGTATGGGAAAATGACCCAAGGCTGGTGAAAGGAAACCTCTGATGGAAGTTAATGGTGCTTGGCACTCTCACAACATTGAGAATAGTGCCTGTTTGTATCAGTTCGGCTGGAAGACCTCAAGGTTTATAAGGTATTGGGTAGCATGCATGCATGCATGAATTCATTCATTCATTTCCATCCTTCTCTCATTCATTCAGGCTCTAAACCCAACATGGGGCTCGAACTCATGACCCAGGACCAGAGTCCCAGCTCTACCAACTGAGCCAGGCAGGTACTGTGGTATTCGGTAGTATAAATGTGAGGATTTCTGTTGAATGGTGGAAACCATAATCCTTAGACTGAACACTGCTCTGATTCCACCTAACAAATTTTAACATGACCCAAAAGGATCAAACTGTTTTCAAACTTAATTGCATCCCAGAATAGTGCTCAAGAAAATTTATACAAAGATAAAAATAACAAGCACTCAAAAAGGGAAAAAAATCACAATGCCTGACATCAGATCAGAATTTACCAGTCATATAAGGAAATAGGAAAATTCAATTTAAACTGATGAGATCATTAGAACTGAACCAGAACAAACACAGATATTAGAATCAGCAGGCAAGAAATTTAAAGTTATTATAGCTGTATTATGTTCAGAAACATAGACTCACAAAAGAAAAATACATGGAACAACATCGAACTTCTAGAGATGAGAAATGCCCTACCAGAGATTTAAAATACCCTGGATGGGATTAATGGCAGACTAGACATTGCAGAAGGAAATATTCATGAACTTGAAGATAAAGCAATACTAATTATCCACAATGAAACACAGAAGAACAGAGAACAAAATAAAGAAGAGCATTAATGAGCTTTAAAGTCCTTTCAAGAAGTCTGATATACACCTAATTTGAAGCTCTGAGAATTAGCAGAGGGAGACTGAGAAAATAATGGAAGAAATAATAGCTGAAAGTGTTTCAAGTTTGATGAAGACTATAAGCCTTAGGTCCAAGATGCTAAGTTAATCCCAAGCACAAGTTAATTGAACTACCCCAACACCTAGCAGAATCAAACTCCTTAAATCATTGTTTAAAGAATTGGGTGGGGTACCTGGCTGGCACAGTTGATGGAACATGTGACTCTTGTGAGTTTAAGCCTCATGTTTGGTGTAAAGCTTACTTAAAATTAAAATCTTGAAAAA
This sequence comes from Neogale vison, assembly GCF_020171115.1. NCBI lineage: Eukaryota > Metazoa > Chordata > Mammalia > Carnivora > Mustelidae > Neogale > Neogale vison. The sequence continues at coordinate 31,691,003 of NC_058105.1, forward strand.
AAAGAATTGGATAGAAGACAGGAAAAGTCACATTATGTACAGAAGAACAAAGATACAGATAGCAGCAGATTTTTCATCAGAAACCATTTAAAGCAAGAAGATAGTAGTTAAAGGTGCTTTAAAGTACCAAAAAAAAGCACAAACAACTTATATTTCTGTAGACAATAAAAATATCTCTCAAAAATGAAGGTAAACTCCTTTTTCAGATGTACAGAAGCTCAAAGAATTCATCCTCGGCCAGGTCTCACTCTCCCATGCAGGGTCTCAGTTCAACCAGAAAATGATACTAGAAGAATGTCTGTATCTACACAAAGGAAATCTGTGGGTATAAAAACTAATTTTTAAAATGTACTATGGGGGTTTATTGCATATGTGAAAGTAAGATAAATGAGAGCAATACTACAAAGGTCAAGAGGGGAGAGATAGAGGTATGTAATTTGTAAAATTTTTATACCATACACACAAAGTAACATAACACTACTTGACAGGAGACTGTTAAGTTTAAAGATGTATGTTGTAAATCCTAAATCTACCACTAAAATAACAAGATAGAGATGTCTACAGAGGCAAAAAAAATAATAATAATGGGATCATTAAAAAATACTCCATGAATCCAAAAGAAGGCAAAACAATAGAAAAAGAGTAAAGAGCAAATGGACAAGTAGTGAATAGCGAGATAATAGACTTAAACCTAATACTGTTGCATTCTCACATTAAATGCAGATATTTTAAGCACTCCCAATACAGATATTGCTAGATTGGATATTAAAAAAACCAAGATTAAAAAACAACCATTTGCTGCCTATAAGAAGAACACTGTAAATATAAAGACATAAATAGGTTATACATTAAAGAGGCAAATGATAACTTGCTAACAAAATTACCTTGCATATAACATGCTAATCACTAGCTGAGTAAATATATTAATACACAAAGTAGATTTCAGAGCCAAGGATATTACTAGGAATATGAAAGCTTATTTCATAAGAATAATGGGTCAGTTCATCAGGAGACTATAAAAATCCAGGGGTACCTGTTTAGTTCAGTCTGGTGAGTGTCTGACTTGATTTTGGCCCAGGTCACGATCTCAGGGTTCTGGGGTCTGTTCCCACATAGGGCTCTGCACTCAGTGAGGAGTCAGCTTGAGATTCTTTCTCCCTCTGCCCCTTCCCTGCTCACACATGTACACACACACTCTCTCTCTTCAAGTAAGTAACTCTTTAAGAAAAAAAAAAAAGATACTACAAATCCCAAATGTTTATATACCTCATAATGGGGCTTCAAAATATGTAAACAAAAGCTGATAGGACTGCAGATAGAAGTAGAAAAATCTACAGTTACGGTTGGACATTTCAGTATCCCTCACTCAGTAATTAATAGAAGAAGTAACAGCACCAGGCTGGCTCAGTTGGTAGAACATGCGATGCTTGATCTCAGGGCTGTGCATTTGAGCCCCGGATTGGGTTTAGAGATTACTTAAAAATAAAATTAAAAAAAAATAGAAGTAAACAGAAAATCAGTAACAAAATGGCACACTGTCAAACAACTTAAGCTAATTGACATTTATAGAATATTCCACCTAGCAACAGCAGAATTCATGTTCTTTTCCAGTACATATGGAACCTTTATCAACATAGACTCCATTCTGGACTATAAAAGTAGTTTCAACTAATTTAAAAGAATTCGTGTCATTCAAAGTATATCCATGGACCACTGTGGAATTAAAGTTGAAGTCAATAACAGGTCTCTGGACTATCCATGAATATTTAGAAACTAAAACACTCCTAAATAACCCATGGATGAATGAATAAATTAAAAAGGAATTTAGTATTTTGAACTGGATGGTCAATTTTAAAAAAAAAATTTGGGGTATAATTTAATGCCATCCCCATCAAAATATCACCAGCATTTTTCACCAAGCTAAAACAAACAATCCTAAAATTTGTATGGAACCACCAAGGACCCTGAATAGCCAAAGCAATTCCGAAAAAGAAAAACAAAACTGGAGGTATCACTATTCTGGACTTCAAGCTATATTACAAGCTGTAGTTATTAAGACAGTATGGCACTGGCACAAAAACAGACACATAGATCAGTGGAACAGAATAGAGAACCGAGAAATGGACCCTCAACTCTATGGTCAACTAATCTTCAACAAAGTGGGTGAGAATATCCAATAGAGGAAAGATAGTCTCTTAAACAAATGGAATTGGGAAAACTGGACAGCCACACACAAGAGAATGAAACTAGACTACTTTCTTATACCATACATAAAAATAAACTCAAAATGGATGAAAGACCTTAATGTGAGACAGAAAACCATCAAAATCCTAGAGGAGAACACAGAAAGCTCTTTGACCTCAGCCTTAGCAACTTCTTACTAGACATGTTTTTGGAGACAAGGGAAACAAAAGCACAAATGAACTACTGGGACTTCCTTAAGATGAAAAGCTTCTGCACAGCAAAGGAAACAATGAACATAAATAAAAGACAGCCTATGGAATGGAGGAAGATATTTGAAATGGACATATCTGATAAAGGGTTAGTATCCAAAATCTACAAAGAACTTATCAAATTTAACACCCCCCCAAAAAAACCCAGTTAAGAAATGGGCAGAAAACATGAACTGACACTTTTCCAAAAAGGACATCCAGATGGCTAACAGACCCATGAAAGGATGGTCAACATCATTCATTGTCAGGGAAATGCAAATCAAAACCATGATGAGATACCACCTCTCGCCTCTAAGAGTGGCTAAATTTTAACAATTTAAGAAACAACAGGTGTTGACAAGGATGTAGAGAAAGGGGAACCCTCTTACACTGTTGGTGGGAATGCAAACTGTTCAGTCATTCTGGAGAACAGTATGACGCTTCCTCAGAGTATTAAAAATAAAGCTACCCTACAATCCAGCAATTGTACTGGTAGATATTTACCAAAAGGTTACAAAAATTCAGATTTGAAGGGATACCCCTTCAGAACACTGTGCCCCTGTGTTTATAGCAGCATCATCAACAATAGCTGAAGTATGGAGAGGGCCCAAATGTCCATCAATGGATGGACACTCACACACTCTGAATATTACTGAGTATTACTCAGCCATCAAGAAGAATGAAATCTTGCCATTTGCAGACACGGATAGAGCTAGAGTGTATTATGCTAAATGAAACAAGTCAGTTGGAGAAAAACAAATACCATATGATTGCACTCATATGTTGAATTTAAGAAAGAAAACGGATGAATATATGGGAAGGAGGGAAAGAAAGGACAGAGGGAAACAAGCCATGGGAGACTCTTAAGAATAGAGAAGAGACTGGGGTTTGATGGAGGGAAGTGGATGAGGGAGCTAGATAGGTGATGTGTATTAAGGATACCCACTTGTTATGATGAACACTGAGTGTCATATGTAAGTGATGAGTTACTGAATTCTATCCCAGAAAACAATATTACACTGTATGGTAGCTACCTAAAATTTAAATAAGAAAAAATTATTGTATAATGTCAAAGAAAAGTAATTGGAGGGAAATTTATAACACTTAACACCCTTACCAGAAGAGAAGAAAAAATTGTAGATCAAAGATCTCAACCACCACCTTAGAAAACGACAAGAAGGCAAAGCAAATTAAAACAATATAGGGATGCCTAGGTGGCTCCATAGTTTAATTGTCTGACTCTTAATTTTGGCTCAGGTCATGATGTCAGGGTCGTGGAGATCGAGCCCCGCACTGGGCCCAGTGATGGGCGTGGAGCCTGCCCCCTGCCCTACCCCACCTGAAACGGTAGAGGAAAACAACTAGTAAAGATCTGAGTAAAAATAATCATGCATAATCATAGAGAAAATCAGTGAAATCAAAATCTGATTCTTTTAGTAGATCAGTAAGGTTGACAAAGCTCTAGCCAGACTTAGGATAAAAAAGAGAAAATGTACAAATTAAAATATTAACAATGAGAGACGTAATATTTCTACATTTCATACAGATACTAAAAGGCTAATGGAGAAGTTGTGAGTAACTTTATGCCAATAATATGATGACGTGAATGAAATGGACACATTTTCAATATCACAAACTACCACACCTCATGTACGATTAACTCAATAACTTGAAAACACACGTATCTAGTATTCAGCAGTTGAATTTGGACTTACAAACCTTAGCAGATCTAAATAGCTTCACTGTGGAATTTTGCCGGATATTGGAAGAAGAAATAGTATCACAGATATGGAAATCCTTCTAGAAATTTATGGAGAGGGAAAAATTTCCACCTTGTTCCAGGAGTCCAACACTGTCACGATTCTAAAAGTAAAGATAACACATTATGAGAACACTGCAGGCCTATATCTCTCCTATATGTGGATGAAACCTTTCTAAATGAAATGTTTGCAAATGAAATTTAACAGTATGTCAAAATGATAAGACATCATGAACCGGTGGAGTTTATCCCAGGAATTCAAAGTTTAGTTTAGTATTTGAAAGTCAATCCATGTAATTCACCCCCTTAGCAGGTTAAGCAAGAAAACTGTATAATCATGACAATGTGTACATAAAAAACAATTGATAGAATCTAACATCCATTCCTGAAAAAACCTCGCAACAAACCAGGACAAAAGGGCATTTCTTCAGCCTGATAAGATGCATCTACCCAGGTAATATCATCTTTAAGCTGAAAGACTGACTCCATTTCCTCTAAGATTCAGGAAATTGCCAGAGACAGCAACAATTATTCCCAATAGAATGAAAGACTAGTACTCATTTCATTCAACCCTCTATTCCCTACCACATTTTGCAAAAATATCTTGCATGTGGTTAATACTTAAGAAAAATATTTTTCTTGTGCTGAGAACTTCAAAGATTTACTCCCAGAGTAACTTTCAAATATACAATGCTGAATTATGAACTTCAGAAATAGAGTCACCAGGCTGAACGTTACATTGCCATGTCTTCTTTTATCAATGGAAATTTCTACCTTTTGACCCCCTTCCTCCAACTCCGCCCTCCCCACTTTGCCCCAAGCACCAGTCTGTTCTCTAGGAGTTTGGGTTTTCTTGTTGTGTTTTTAGACTACATGCAGAAGTGATATTATATGGTAGTTTTTTTTCTGTCTCACTTACTGCACTTAGCCTAATGCACTCGAGGTTTATCAATGTACAAGAAGCCATAATAGATCTCCTGGCTACTTGTTCTGTATTTCTTCCTCTGCATAATGTTTAAAAAATTGTATTTGCCGGGGCGCCTGGGTGGCTCAGTGGGTTAGGCCGCTGCCTTCGGCTCAGGTCATGATCTCAGAGTCCTGGGATCGAGTCCCGCATCGGGCTCTCTGCTCGGCGGGGAGCCTGCTTCCCCCTCTCTCTCTCTGCCTGCCTCTCTGCCTACTTGTGATTTCTCTCTGTCAGATAAATAAATAAAATCTTTTAAAAAAAATTGTATTTGCCACACAGCTCCTTGCTCGTAATGTCACGCAGTTTGGTTTGGTGTTCGTTTTTACGTGCCTGATTCCTAGACTTACCACAAGATTACACAGGACAGGGTATGCACTGAAGTGGCTGGTGTTTCTACTCTCCTGTCAATTCAGTCTGTCTTTGCTCTGTCTCCTGTTGTGAACTTCACTGCTTGTTTTGGTAGTACTGCTTTCATTCGTTCTGCTTTTAAAACCACAAGTTCTTGGGATGTCTGGGTGGCTCAGCCAGGTTAAGTGCCTGCCTTCTGCTCAGGTCATCATCCCAGGGTCCTGGGATTGAGCCTTACACTAGGCTCTCCCTGCTCTGTGGGAGCCTGCTTCTCCCTCTCCTGCCTGCCGCCCCCCTTGCTCCCTCTGTCAAATAAATAAGTAAAATCTTAAAAAGAACATAAAACCACAAGTTCTATCTTTTCTGCCTCTAGGTATCTGGGAGTTTCTTTTAGTGTTTTTTCTTTCCTGATCACTTCTCTCTCTCCACTGATGGATGGTTATGTGTGCTTTGTCAAAAGAATCAAATAATTTCATTTGTGCTGTTTAGCAGGAACAATGATGATGTGGGTGATCTGGAATAAACCATTAGTTTTTAGCATTCGTACCCCCCAAAGAAACAGATAAACGTATTAAAGAATAAATTGTGTGCCTCAGGCGAACACTTTTTAGTGTCTTCATGTTACTTAACATTTTTTTTTCTTTCTCAGTATTTTCAATTCATTTAATGTTCCCAAGTCCACTTGTCTTTACATAGGGTGATAACGTACTGGTACGCGAGGCATAAACTGTACATGTACCTGTAACCGTAACTTCTTAATTTCCTCTCTTTCTCATCCAACTCCATTTGCAAACAAACAGACAAAAAAATCAGTAACAGTACTATGTATCACCTTGTCTTGTATCTGATTTACTCAGTAGCACGGGCAACCAAGCTCTTCCAACGCATTCCATGGGATAATCAGTGATATTTGCCCATGTTGTCAGGTCATTTTAATTCTTTCATTTTCAAACAACCTTGTCATTGACACAGGTTGGCTCTGATTCACAGGCTATAATAGCCAAGGGGGCAGTTCCGCCCATTTGAATTTTTTAAAATGCAAATGAAAGGCTCTGAAAGCCTCTTGAGATATGAAAAAGCTTTCCCAGGGCTAGAAGGGCGAAATGCAGAGAAGGCACCCACATACACTTATAATGGCCCTAAATACTCCTGCTGCAGAAAGGAGAACGGGAGGGTCCTCAAGTGTTTTGCTGCCTCACAGAATACAAATGGAAAATCTGGGTCTAATGACTTTTCACTGACAGTGCAGTTCAGCTGGAGGGAAAAAAAAAAAAAAACTTATGTAAGAGGATTTCATTGTAAATAGAATGAATCACTGACAAACTTTTAAAAAGAAAGGAGCACAAAAAGACCTTACTATAAGCAAAGACAAAAAAAAAATGACTGTAAAAATGACCTAGTTTTTTTTTTTTCTGGAAAGTGTTTGTAACAAAGATAGAGAACATATGTACTGTTCTCGATGCAGACATAAAGAGTAAGATCCATTAATTTTCCATTAACCTGGCGGCTTTTTAGGTGTGTAATTAATGATCTATCATTATCTGTATCTCCCTGCAGTTTGAAAATGGAGAAAATGTCTGGGTTATTCAGGCCCTAAAGCAGTTTATATGAACTCTGCAAAAATTAAGGCAGAAATGGGTTTTGATTAGACTATTATTAATAATGGCTTCTGTTCTCCATTTCACCATGCATGTTGGTAGACAGTCTAAGACAGCCATCCAAAATGCTTCATTGGAATTCTTAGTGGACCGAGAACAAGTATTTCTATATTTCACATTAAAATGTTTCCTGATTTGTATTAAAGTGTTACCGAGAATTCCATCTCCAATGAAAAAATAAAAATATAATGTGCTTATTTTATTTATGACAAAGAATTAAAGCAATTGTAAAATCTTGACTTTCTCTAGGCTGCTTCATGAAACTAGAAATTGTTCCAGAGGTATAGTAAAAATGAACCTCCTATAGTTTCTGTCCCTAGTCAGTGGGAAAATCTTGCAATTTAGCCGGTGGAACAAGATATCTTAACCTCTCTGACTTTAATATTCTTAATCTTTGTACATGTAGAAAATGGGAAAAAGTGGAGGAGTCAGTGGTACTGATGTGGGAAACAAAGGCAAAAGAAAAATTACATTTCCTTACTACTTCAAGTCCATTGACAAGTCCTTGAAACAGGCAGACTGAGTTTCCTAGAAGAAACTTCCTCAGCTTCCTCAAAGTTAACACTTTGCTAAGGGCAAAAGGTAATCTTAGCTTAACATTATCCCTACCCCCCAGCATCCTGTAAGTCTAGTTTAACATAAAAATTCCTTTGGAATCTTACTTTATCTCTACCCCTCAAGATACATGCTGGCAATCATCCCCCAAGCATATGACTCACTGATATACATCTGAAGGGTCTCATGACTAGGGTTATTAGACAGTAATAAATGACATTTTCCTAACAGTAGCTGGGTCCTTCAAGGTCCTGGAAATTACTTCCAAAATTCCTTAGAGACGTATGCTATCCCTAACCCCCCTCCCAACTTGAAAGTATATCATGGGCCACTCCTCATGACCCCAGTGTCACTCTTTCTGCCCACGGGTCCTGTCTTTGTGCTTTCATTTAAACCACCTTTTTTTTTTTCAATTAATTTTTTTATTTTTTCAGCATAACAGTATTCATTATTTTTGCACCACACCCAGTGTTCCATGCAATCCGTGCCCTCTCCAATACCCACCACCTGGATCCCCCAACCTCCCACCCCCCGCCCCTTCAAAACCCTCAGATTGTTTTTCAGAGTCCATAGTTTATTTTTTTTTCCAATTTATTTATTTTCAGAAAAACAGTATTCATTATTTTTTTCACCACACCCAGTGCTCCATGCAATCCGTGCCCTCTATAATACCCACCACCTGGTACCCCAACCTCCCACCCCCCCGCCACTTCAAACCCCTCAGACTGTTTTTCAGAGTCCATAGTCTCTCATGGTTCACCTCCCCTTCCAATTTTGCACTGATGGCATCCCAATAATTCTTTCTTGGCCATTGGCTCCAAACTCCAACCATGTCCTACATCAATACTGCTCTTACTCCTCACTAAGGTAGGGTGGAAGAAAAAATATGGTAAGGTTTACAAACACTATTATGGTTGTTGTTTCTCTGTGTGCCGAAATGGTAAAAGGTGATTAGATAGAGATCAGAGTTGACCCACCATGAAGGCTTCTAGAAAGGGTCACTTACCCTCTTCTCTGTAGAGTAAGTGTAGAGCCTGCAGCTTGAAATGTGTCCATTTCTTCGTCTGTCCAGCCCTGGTAATCCTTTACCAGCATCTCTAACTTAACAAAGTTTATTAGCTTTCTTCTCAGGTCTGTGTACTTTTCAGTTCTCTCCTTTTTAATATTTATTTTATTTATTTAGTTTTAAAGATTTTATTTATGTATTTGACTGAGATTGAGAGAGAGAGAGAGAAAGAGAGAGAACAAGCAAGGGGAGCTTGTAGAGGGAGAGAGAGAAGTAGACTCCCTGCCAAGCAGGGAGGCACATGCAGGGCTCTATCCCAGGACCCTGGGATCATGACCTGAGCCAAAGGCAACCACTTAACTGACTGAGCCACCCAGGCACCCCACGTTTTCTCCTTTTTAAATATCTGGCTTTGTATATGGGACCCATCAGGTTGTGAAAACTGGAAATGCCTTTGTTTGCTGAAGTAGACTCGGGAAAATGATTTTATTGGTGTGGTTGTGCCATATACTTTATTTCTACTTCTTTTATAGATCTTAGACTAGCACGTGTCTAGTCTTTACCATTTGTGTCCATGTCTGAATCCTCTGTTGGGTTGTAAGTTCTTTGGAGGTGACATTGGTGCCTTGGTTGTGTGACCTTCACAGTTGAGAGCAATACCTCACATCAAGTGGTTGTAACAGATGTCTGTTGATTCAGTAATTTACAAAGACTCTCTGTACCCCCAATGTTTATAGCAGCAATGGCCACGGTCGCCAAACTATGGAAAGAACCAAGATGCCCTTCAACGGATGAATGGATAAGGAAGATGTGGTCCATATACACTATGGAGTATTATGCCTCCATCAGAAAGGATGAATACCCAACTTTTGTAGCAACATGGACGGGACTGGAAGAGATTATGCTGAGTGAAATCAGTCAAGCAGAGAGAGTCAATTATCATATGGTTTCACTTATTTGTGGAGCATAACAAATAGCATGGAGGACAAGGGGCGTTAGGAGAAGGGAATTTGGGTAAATTGGAAGGGGAGGTGAACCATGAGAGACTATGGACTCTGAAAAACAATCTGAGGGGTTTGAAGTGGCGGGGGGGGTAGGAGGTTGGGGTACCGGTGGTGGGTATTATAGAGGGCACGGCTTGCATGGAGCACTGGGTGTGGTGAAAAAATAATGAATACTGTTTTTCTGAAAATAAATAAATTGGAAAAAAAAGAGATAGGTGGTATGTTTTTTGCCTGTCAAACAAGCAAACATCAAGAAGAATGATAATTCTAAGTGCCGTGGAGACAGTGGAGGAACTGGGTAGCTGTATTAGTATTTACACTCTCCTTAAAATATTTTTAATGGCCATTGAGTATAAAGCAGGCAGTGTTCATGAAATGCGTTTGGGCCATGTGTTTTAAGGTATTAATATTTTCATGCCTTTTGATGCTTCACTTCTAACATTTTATCCTTTGGAAAACAAATGGTTGCTACAATTTAGCATTAAGAATCATCATAGCAGGGCGCCTGGGTGGCTCAGTGGGTTAAACTGCTGCCTTCGGCTCAGGTCATGATCTCAGGATCCTGGGATCGAGTCCCGCGTCGGGCTCTCTGCTCAGCAGGGAGCCTGCTTCCTCCTCTCTCTCTCTCTGCCTGCCTCTCTGCCTACTTGTGATCTCTCTCTGTCAAATACATAAATAAAATCTTTAAAAAAAAAAAAAGAATCATCGTAGCAGGAACACCTGGGTGGCTCACTCCGTGAAGCATCTGCCTTCGACTCAGGTCATGATCTCAGGGTCCCAGGATCGAGCCCTGCATTGGGCTCCCTGCCCAGCGGGGAGCCTGCTTCTCCTCCTCTTCCCCGGCTCACTCTCTCTGTCTCTCTCAAATATATAAATAAAATCTTTTAAAGAATCATTATAGCAGGGTTGAATATAACAGGAAAAGTATCTAAAAGTTGATATTAATAAACATCAACATAATTAAATAGACTGTGTAATATGCATGCATTATGCAACTACTAAAAAACAATGATGTAGAACCACCTTTATTAAGATTGAAAGATGTTCCCTATAGAGTTGAGCTGGAGAGAACAGTTTAGACTTCCATTTTTAATATGTACCTGTGTATTTTTATATATCTGTCTATACTTAACCTCTGTGTAAGTGCTGAATAGGCATAGGCCAAAATGTTAACAATGTTTATTTTGGGGTGCCTTAATTACATATGTTTTAAATTTTCTTTTACTCTGCCGATGAGTGTCCTCCTTTCTGAAGTGAATGTTTAGCACTCACATTAAATTTGTTTCTAAGTGAATACAAGGAAGGTAGGGGAAATGATTGAATAAACGAATAATTACAAAATACTTATTAACAATTTCATGCTGATTTCATTCTCGATGGCTTAGCCCCAAGTCAGTGAAGTGCAAATGAGAATATGAATTTTAAAAAGGGTAATAGAGGTCAGCCCAGTTTTCCATTTTAAAGAGAACTGACCTGGAAAGGGGACCCCATTTTTCATTTTGGGTAAAGAACTTGGCAAGAACATGAGTAAATATGTGGCAAAATGTTATTAAACATATTTTTAAGCAATTAAAATAATTTTTATTACCCTGTTATTTGGAAATACACTGTGATTTTCAAAGAAAAATATCTTCAGATAACCAGATTATCTTAGACTTTTCTGCTTTGAGTGTCTGTCTTTTTTTCTTAAGATGTGAAAGTCTGGTTTTAATATCAGACAGAATATGCAGAAAGAATCAGCATGATAATTTGACTATGGCCTACTCAAAACACACCCACACATTCTTTGCTAAATGATTTAGTCTACTGATATCTTTTTAAAGATTTGAAGACTATGGGTAAGCCTATAATAACAGTGCCAGATTTCTTCATTGAAAGATAAAGCTTTAGTGCTTTGTTTTCCAGAAATTCCAGGGAAAAACAATGTTGGGCACTTTGGCATCTGCTTTAAAGCAGATCTGCATCACTTGTTAAGAAGTGAGAGTTTCAAAGAAACATAATTTCCACTGCCTGAAGGGAGATGGTTTGTGCTAAGGGAGGGAATGGGAGACACCTGCAGCAGAGAAGCGTCCCTGGAGAAGAATGATACTCCTGGAATCTTGCTCTAGTATTTCTCTCTTCTGTAGAAGCCAGTAGAAGATAGATTCATCTGGATTTAGGTCTCTGTGTGTCCAGGGGATTTTATAATAATGGTGAGTTGCCTGTGTAGTAGCCCTGTTATGGGGATTTCAAGGGCAAATTCACATTTCGGATAAATGCAGATTTAGATCTTCAAATCTCCTTTTATTGTTTTGCTTCCTTCCATCTTTTTCCTTCTCATTTTTTTGATCCCCCTCTGCAGTTGATAATACTGATGTAAGCATCAGTGGTTTTGTGGATTAATATCACTCATTGATTAATGCTAAGGAAATCAATTGGTGTTTCCTTAGGTGCTAAATGATCTGCAGAATCCAAAACTTACAAAGAAGACCTATAGAAACACTTAGGGTCCTAAATGCCACATATTCAAAACAGAGGTATTTTCTCCTTGAATTATTGAAATGATCAGAATTACATATCCTGCTTTATTATTTTTTGTGGTACTTAATTACCTCTCAGCAGAGTCTATGTTTAAAACAGTTTGTACTTATTGTTGTTGTCTTTTTCTTCACTCTAACATGTAAACTATGTGAATAAAGGGTATTTGTCTTTTTCTCTATTATATCAGCAGCACTTCAGGATCCTGGCTCATAGTAGGTGCTCAGTAGATACATATTGAATGATGTTGATTTCCCATGATTCTGTCTTTTATGGATAATAATAGTTGGGCTATATTTATGTTTGTGATTGTGATCCTTTTAAAGTTTTGCTAGAACAATGACCCTGTAATTACTTCTAAATTCTGAATGTTTAATTTATCCCATTTAACAGTAGCTCAAGTGGTGAGAAAATGGTGCTCATGTAAGTAAGGTTTGTGTTCTGTGTCCTTTTGCCAAATATTTATTGACCTTTTGCTATATTTTTGTTCATGTGCTCATTGCTGGAGATGGACAAAATATAGTCCTTGATCTAAATGAGCTCATTGTCAAAGAGACAGCCTTGTATATAAGTGATGTTGATATCGTACACTATGTTTGAAAGTCAAGGACCATGGTACTACAAAGAAGGATGTGACTAACTCCAGGGGTTGGGAATTAAGATTGGAGACATGGTCCTTTGTCCTCAAGGCATTCACATTCAAGAAAGGAAGACAGATACGTAAATGGTATAATGTACTCTGTATTGCAATAGAGATATAAATCAACCAACAAGACCACATCAAGAAAATAACAGTTCTGCCTAATGCCTTAGGAAAAGGTTTTATGGAACAGTTGATATTTGCATCGGGCCTTGGATTCCCTCCGCACAATGGGAGTAGAGGGTGGGATGGGGTCGGGGCAGGAGCAAATGCATAGAAAGCAGGGTAGCCGGAATGTAGTAGAGTGGAGAGAAGGTCCAGAAGTTAAAGCCAGAAGAATAGAATTCAGATTACAAACTATATGAAATCCTATGCTTAGGAGCCTATACAGCATAACATAAATAATAGTAATATTGATTGAAGACTTAGTGTTCCTGTTTCTCTCTGGTTTTAGTTCCATGCGCTAACTTTAATGGTGTCTGTCCCAGGTTGATATAGTTCTGGGAAATAAAATTTCTACCACCAAGGCCCAGAGAAATGTTGAAGAGTCAGCTTATTAATGGCAATGATAAATACTTCTGTCAAAAGAATTGGAATATTTGTTTTCCTCTCTTATTTGGAAAATCACAATTGGGATATAATGAGAGGAATAAAAAGATAAGGTTAGCTGTCATTAAGAAGACAAATCTGTGGAGGCGTCTGGCTGGTATGGTCGGAGGAGAAAGCAACTCGATATCAGGGCCATGAGTTCGAGCCCCACATTGTGTGTAGAGATTACTAAAAAAAAATTAAAAAAAAAAACCCACTGAAGAATGAGGTCAGATCTGTGATAACCGAGTGAACCAAATGTTCTTCTTACAAAGTTGAGCCTGGCACACAAACCCAGCCATATCTGAGGAAGGCTTGATCTGACTTTGAACTGTGTTAAATGACTTAACCAATTTGCAGTCTTCTGACTTTTCCCTGGTACCCAATTCAAGAATGTACACTACAGGGCGCCTGGGTGGCTCAGTGGGTTAAGCCGCTGCCTTCGGCTCAGGTCATGATCTCGGGTCCTGGAATCGAGTCCCGCATCGGGCTCTCTGCTCGGCAGGGAGCCTGCTTCCTCCTCTCTCTCTCTCTGCCTGCTTGTGATCTCTCTCTCTGTTGAATGAATAAATAAAATCTTTAAAAAAAAAAAAAGAATGTACACTACATTGCTCTATAACTCGGACTCTTAAAAAAAAGAAGATTTTATTTATTTGACAGAGGGGGGGCAGAGTGGGAGAGGGAACCCAAGTAGGGGGAGTGGGAGAGGGAGAACCAGGCTTCCCATCTAGTAGGGAACCTGACGAGGGGTTTGGTCCCAGGACCCCGGGATCATGACCTGAGCTGAAGGCAGATGCTTAGCGACTAAGCCATCTAGGCGCCCCACTCAGAAAGACCTTCAAATATGACATGCTCTTATGGCTTTGTATAGAAAATTCCCCCTAAGGCTATGAGTAGATCCGGGGTGTTCATCCATTTAATTTCCTCTCAACATGAGGAAGAAAAGGTAAGAAATGTAAGAAGGTCTTTCTTTAAGGTAAGAAAAAGGAAATATCCAATAAACAATGATAATGTACACCATAGCTAAAACATCTATCTTTGACTTTGAAGTATAAAAACAAGAATTTACCTATGGGGTGCCTGGGTGGCTCAGTGGGTTAAAGCCTCTGCCTTCAGCTCAGGTCATGGACTCAGAGTCCTGGGATGGAGCCCTGCATCGGGCTCTCTGCTCAGCGGGGAGCCTGCTTCCTCCTCTCTCTCTGCCTGCTTCTCTGCCTACTTGTGATCTCTGTCAAATAAATAAATAAAATCTTTAAAAAAACCAAGAATTTACCTATAATTTCATGGAATTAAGGACCCCCAAACTGAAATCAGTACATGTTAGAGTACATGTTAAAATGTAAAAATAGCAACAGAAGTCCATTCAATAATTCTAAATGCGGCAGAATTACATAATGTGTCAGGACATGGGAAAATAATAACTCTAGAAGTAACTATGAGGGAGAGCAATGGAGGAGGGAAGGAAAGAGAGAGAAGAGAGAGGATAGTAAGTTGGAGCGAAAAGGAATCATGCTTACAAAACGAAGTCTAACTTCCAACTTTGTCACAGGGTACCTGAGAGAAGGTAGCTCAAAAATGACCATTTGAAGCAAGAACTTTGTGGCTACTCGTGATAGATTTTTTTTCTTCTTTCATTCTTGCCATCTGTTTTGTGAAGGGTAGGTTGAAATGGCACATCACCGAGAGGAGGAATGGGTATTTGTCGAAAACCTGAAATGGGAACAAGGAAAGAAATGTTCTCTATCCATCGGAGAAAATGCAACATTGCCTCAGGTCTATAAATGTTTGAAAGCCGCATTTATGTGAGAAGTTTTGAGTAGCCTTTCTTTGGCTGTATACGAAACATCCTCTTAAGTAGATATTTTTCAGCTCATCTGACGTTTATGACTTAGTCTGACATTATTTCAAACACGCAGAAGGAAAGATGAATGTGGGGTCTAATTCACAAAGAGTTCTCGGAGGAATGGAAAGGCATTTTGACCCTCTTCTAGACCCTTCTGGCCTTGGTTTTGTCTTCTTTCTTTTAACTTAGACTCTGCTTATTGAGCTCATTCTGCATTCAGTAGAATGATTTATTTTGAATTTCATTAAGAAAGTGACCGACAATTAAAAACAAAATCTTCAATGTTGGGTGGCTCTTGAATGTCAGAGCTGCTGGAAGGAAGCTTGAGACATGGAACCACACTGGAATGTTTAATGTGGGACTATGTGAGGGAAATTTTTTGCAATTCCTTACATGGCCCTCAGTGGTTGGATCTTCCCCACTGTGCTGCATACTTTCCTCTATAAGCATTCGATCATTTATTCAACAAACATGTTAATAAGGGCTCATCCTTTATTAGGAAACTGGAAATACACAGATGAATAAGATGTTACATCCTGTGTTAAGGAGCTGATGGCATCAGGGGGAAAATAGAGCACAAAACCTGGAATTATAATTCACAAGCATGAGAACTTTGATAGGCATATACAGAGATAGGAGTCTATGAAGACACATAGGAAGACACTTAACAAATTGTCATCAGAAGCTTACAAAAGAAGATAAAGCTTGAGTTTGTAGGGTAGGAAAAATAATTTTCCCTTTACCCTTCTGGGTTCCTGACTGATAACCCCCTATAATAAAAGCTAGATTAATAGGAAAAGAACAAACAAGTTGAATAACATGTGTACCTCCTGTATACAAGGGAGATACTGGAAAAACTGATTGAACTCCCCTAAATGGCCCAAGACATCACCTTAAATAGTATCACCATCAGTTTAAAAAAAAAAAAAAGATGCTGGGGTTGGGGGTCCTGTTATGGGAGGTTTTCAGGCAGAGTCCAGTAGTCAAGGATTAAGTTGTTATGCAGATTTAAGTTTCTGCCTTTTCTATTGATAAGAGTTTCTAGAGATTCATTTACTCATTCTCATCCTTTTGGTACAGATAGGAAGACATCCTTACAGATGGAGATTTTCCTTATATCTATTAGGTTTTCAGAGCTTTTCCTGTGTCTGCTCTTTCCTAAAAATAACCAGCTGAAGGAAATGCAAATTGTTCTTTTTACAAGGAAATATCACCTTGCACCAGTGAGAATGACTAGTATCAAAAAGACAGGAAATAACAAGCATTGAGGAGGATGAGGAGAAAAGGGAACCCTCGTGCACTGTTGGTGGGAATGTAAACTGGTACGGGCACTGTGAACAGTATGGTGGTTCCTAAAGAAATTGAAAATAGGAATACTGTACAAGCCAGTAATCCCATTTCTGGGTATTTACCCAAGGAAAATGAAAATACAGGTTTGGAAAGATATATGCATCCCTATGTTTATTGTAGCATTATTTACAGCAAAGATAACGAAGCCACCAAAGTGTCCATCAGTAGATGAATGGGTGAAGAGGTGGTGGTTGTTGTTGTTGTTGGTGGTGGTTGTTGTTGTTGTTGGTGTGTGTGTGTGTTTTAATAAATAAATGGTGGTATATCCCTCAGCCATTAAAAAGAATGCAATCTTGCTATTCGTGAAAGCCCGGATGGACCTAGCAGGTATTATGCTAAGTAAAATAAGTCAGACAGGAATATAAATGCCATAGGATTTCACTTATATATAGGATCTAAGAAACTAAACAAAGAACAAAACAGGAATGGATTCACAGATATAGAGAACAAACTGGTGGCTTCCAGAATGAAGGATGAACAATCTAGGTTAAGGGGATTAATAAGTGTAAACTTCCATTTATAAAACAATGAAGAAATGAAGTCCCATGGATAAAAATTATAGAGAATATAGTCAGTAATATTATAATAACGTCATATGGTGGCACATGGTAGGTACTACCTTTATCATGGTAAGGATTTCATAGTGTATATAACTGTCAGCTCATGATGTACTCTTTTTTTTTTTTAAAAAAAGATTTTATTTATTTATTTGACAGACAGAGATCACAAGTAGGCAGGGGCAGGCAGAGAGAGAGAGAGGAAGGGAAGCAGGTTCCCCGCCAAGCAGAGAGCCCAATGCGGGGCTCGATCCCAGGACCCTGGGATCATGACCTGAGCCAAAGACAGAGGCTTTAACCCACTGAGCCACCCAGACGCCCCTCATGATGTACTCTTGAAACTAATATAATATTGTATGTCAAATATACTTCAGTTAAAAAATATGTAAATTTAAAAAGGAGGGGGAGAAAAAGATTTTCCGTCTTCCCAAAAGCTAGTGAAGAGAAATGGTTTGTAGAATCAATGATCACACCAGCATGAGTCAACAATCATGTAAAGCGATTTCTACAAGGTTAAAAAAAAAACAAACAAGCAGCTCAAAATAATCCTTATGTCAAAGATTGGGGTAGTATCTTCTGTTCCCCTTCAAGCTGAACCAGAAAATTCAGAGTGAAAAGGATTGTCCAGGTAGAAAAAATTATATACGTTAAAGCACAGACATATTCTATATAGGGAACTGTTAATGTAGTGTATGACTGGAGGGGAGGGAGTGTTGAGAGAGGGTCTTGGGAGATGAGGTCAAAGATGCAGACAGGCATTAGTTATGTCATGCATGTCATGTGCTGTTTAGGGGGTGTTTAAAGTCAAGTCACAGATCTGTTTTATTTCCAGCAGCATGTGTAGGTTTCCAGTGATGTAGATACCCTCCTTTCATCTAGCTTCCCCTGTAGTTGTTGCCTTTTATATATGTTTATTAAAACTTTATTGACATTGAACCTCCTGTCAGGCTAGTTGACTGGAAGAATAGCCCTGAAAGAGTGAAGGTAACAGGGTTCATGAGTCTAGACTGGAAAATGTTCTTTGTGTCATTAGTGTAAGGCCCCAAGAAATAGTCTGCCACACCGAAGTTTCTGTTAGGGGATGGAAGGATAGTATTGAGGTACTGACCATTTCAGCCCAGGAGGCATGGGTGAATGCCCTTCTTGGTGAGGGAACTCAGGATCCTGGTTTTGTTATTCCAGTTTTTCAGAACAAAATTTCATTAAATGAGTTTGCTCATGCTAATCAAAATCCAAGAGATCAGATACTCCAAAGATATGTTTTCTCGATTTATGAGAAAGACCGTATCCAGCAGTACACCTGGTATCAATCTTTGGCACGGGACACACACTCCTGTTTGGAAAGTGTACTCTGAGGTCAGGTGGTATATCAGAATATTACTTGGAGAATATAGAGTTAGAACAGAGGGAATGTCTTATTCTCTGGGGACATTTCCATCAAGCTAGGGTGGTGTGACAGTTTGTCCTTCTCCACTCCTGAAATAGTACTCTCCAGAGAATTGGTGCTTGTTTTTAGAATCAGAGCACTGATTCTCTTGGACAGAGCACACTGACCTATTCTCACACTATGGGTCTCCGTAGAATCCATGCAAACAACATCCCATCCCCACTGTTACGACATGGCTTGTTCCAGCCTAGTTTACGTTAATCCTAGTTTGGTCTGCATGGAGATTACATTGACATTGGACACTCAGCAGTAACATATTTGCAAACCATTTCTTAGGATGGGAAGAATTTCTCTACATCACCTGCTTTATCCATTACTTTCTTTTACTTTCAGAAAGTAACAATTTCTTGTTTGACAACTATTGGGAATAGCCCCCATTTTGAACCGTTGCATCCTTAGATGCTTCTGCCAAATTAGCCCATTAAGAGTGAAACACAATCAAAATCATTAGGAGCAAAATCATGAAAGTTTCCCTTCAATAATTTGTGAAAAATCTTAGGGCACTGGCATTCTTTTTGACAAATGAAATTGTGTCCAAAACACACATAAAAATATTAAAGCAGGGCTCCGAGGGAACTCTAATCTATTTTTATCTGCTCATTTTTCCAGATGGGGAAACTGATGTGCATAGAGGGTGAGAGATTTTCCCAGGACAGCTCAGCTTGTCAGAAGCAGAGCAAGGACGAGAAGCTAGGTCTTCTGACTCCTAGTTCAGTGCTATTTTTACTCTACCACTTAGCACTCATGAAATATGTACAAAGACAGGTATGGAGAAGCAAACTGGTATTCTCATTGAATGATCTCTGCAACGTATTCTTTGACAATTCTGACTAGAAAATCCCCATTGAAGTCTTCAAACACTCTTTTGATGGACAAAAAATGAGCAATGGGAGGGATCATTTTTGCTACTGGAAATTTCCACTAGTGCCCCTGTACATTGATGTATTTTCTGACCCTTTTTTTGGTTATTCAAATAGCCTATTTTAGTGCTATCAACTTGAAAACACATTAATGTTTTAAAAAATTGAATGTTAAATATTATGTTCATAAATATAGAATATTCATAAAATATGATAAATATAGGATACTTCTGTGAGAAACCCTGGGTAGTGTAATATAGTATGGACACAATTGTTTGTGCAGGGGGTGCGTGAAACTTGTTGGGAGTATTTTTGTTGTTGTTTGAGAACAGTTTGAACTGTATGGATTTCCAGGGCTCTGTGTCAGAGACATTTTATCCTTGTTTAGGTTTTATAACTTGAGCTGGCCTTGATAACTAGGTAGGGCTGACCCTAGAGGATAGGTAGAAGATTCTCAGGAGCAGTTTGGACTTCCCTTTGAGTGTAGTGGTTATCTTTCCTGGCTGACTGTTCAAAATGGGAACTGTCAGATGATGGAGAGCTAGCTGGTTCTTGAATGTTTGTTTGGGTGAATTGCAAGTCCCAGCTCCCGTCTGGGTCTCAGTGTCCATCTCTGGAAAATAAAAAGGGTAAGATAATCCCCTATGTCCCCAGCAGTTCTGACATCATATAGTTATCTGATTCTTTACTTTTCTGTTAATATCGAGTGCTTGATTCAAAATCTGTGAAAGATCTAGTATCTAAGCCGTGGTACACTCTGTGCTAACTAGGCTAGGGTTTCTAGCTCTTTCTTTTCAGTCTAGACATGTACATTTCTCCCAGACCCACCACGCTGGTCCATGGAAATAACTACCTGTGTATGTTCTATTGCACCTGTAGCTCTTAGCTTTTTTTCAATTAAGTTTAAAATTTTAATTCCAGTAAAGTTAACACACAGTGTTTCTATTAGTTTCAGATGTACAATATAGTGATTCAACAGTTCTATACATGACTCAGTGCTTATCTGATAAGTGGACTCTTTAATCCCCAATAACTATTTCACCCATCCCTGTACCAAACCTCCCCTCTGGTGACCATCAGGTTTTTTTTATGGTTAAGGGTCTGTTTCTTGGTTTATCTCTCTTTCTTTTTCTCTCTTTCCTTTGTTCAATCCCTGCCACCTCCCCCCCAATTCCACATGAGTGAAATCATATAGTACTTGTCTTTCTCTGACTTATTTCACTTGGATGGTACTTTCCAGCTCCATCTTGTTGAAAATAACAAGACATCATTCTTTTTGCAGCTGAATAATATTCTGTTGTGTATGTGCATATATATGTTTGGGTGTGTGTGTATATATATATAAATATGTATATATATAGAGAGAGTATAAATTTGTGTGTGTGTGGGTATCTTCTTTATCCATTCATCCATTGAGGGACACTTACCTTGTTTTTATGTCTTGGCTATTGTTAATAATGCTGCAGTGATCAGCTATCTGAAGATAGCTCTTTGATATCCAGCAATGGACACTTGGGCTACTTCCATAATTTGTCTCTTGTATATAATGCTGCAATAAACATAGAGGTTTATGTATCCCCTTGAATTAGTGTTTTTGTGTTTTTTACATATAATATATATATCTGCCTAGTAGTACAATTACTAGATTGTAGGGTAGTTCTTTTTTTAACTTTTTGAGGAAGCTCCATACTGCTTCCCACAGTGGCTGCACCAGTTTGCATTACCACTGACACTGCACGAGCGTTCCTTTTCCTCCACGTTGTTGCCAACACTGGTTGTTTCTTGTGTTTTTGATTTCAGCCATTTTGGTCAGGTGTGAGATAATATTTATAGTTTTTATTTGTATTTCCCTGATGATCAGTGATTTTTAAAATTGGATTATTGGGGGTTTTGGTGTTGAATTGTGTACGTTTTTTAAATACATTTTGGATATTAACCCATTTTCCGATAACTGCAAATATCTTCTCCCATACAACAGTTTGCCTTTACGTTTTCTTGACTTTCTTTCATTGTTCAGAAGCTTTTTATTTTAATGTAGTCCTGATAGTTTATTTTTGCTCTTTCCCAAAATGTTTACCTCCCAAAAATGTTTACCTCAGGAAACATTTCTCAAAAAATGTTGCTACCGCTGATGTCAGAGACATCACTGCCTGTGCTCTCTTCCAGGATTTTTATGGTTTCAGGTCTCACAGGTCTTTAATCCATTTTGAGTTTTTGTTTATGGAGTAACAATGTGGTCCAGTTTCGTTCCTTTGCCTGGAGCTGTCCTGTTTTCCCATCGCCATTTGTTGAAGAGACTTTTTTCCCATTATATATTCTTGCCTCCCCTTTTGAAGCCTAACTGACCCTATCATCATGGGTTTATTTGTGGGCAGTCTATTCTGCTCCATCGATTATGTATATATTTTAGTGCCAGTATACTGGCACTATGACAAAACACTATGCTGTTTTGATCACTACAGCTTTGAGGTAGAACTTGAAGTGTGGAACTGTGATATCTCCAATTTTGTTCTTTCTTAAGATTTTTTGGCTATTCAGGGTCTTTTGTGGCTCCCTACAAATTTTAAGGTTGTTTGTTCTAGCTCTGTGACAAAGGCTGTTGGTATTTTGATAGGGATTGCATTGAATCTATAGATTGCTTTAGGTAGTATAGAACATTAAAAATGTTATCCTTCCAATCCATGAGCATGGCTTGTCTTTCCATTTCTTTATGTTATCTTGAATTTCTTTCATCGGTGTTTTATAGTTTTTAGAGTATAGGTCTTTCAGTTCTTGGGTTAAGTTTATTCTTCATAATTATTTTTGGTGCACTTAAAAGTGGGACTCCCTTCTTAATATCTCTTTCTGCTGCTTCATTATTCATGTAGAGAAATGCAACACATTTCTGTTTATATAGATTGGTTTTGTATTCTGTGAATTTACTGAATTCATGTATCAGTTCTAGTATTTTTGGGGGGTAGGGATGGAGTCTTTCAGGTTTTCTAGATATAGTATTATATCATCTGCAAATAGTGAAAGTTTTACTTCTTTCTTACTGATTTGGATGCCTTTTATTTATTCTTTTTCTTCGTTGTTGTCTGATTGCTGTGGCTAGGACTTCTAGTACCATGTTGAAAAAAAGTGCAGAGAGTGGACATCCCTGTCTTGTTCCTGACCTTAAGGAAAAAAGCTCTCAATTTTTCCCCATTCAGTATTATGTTCCCTATGGGGTTTTTATATAAGATCTTTATTATGTTGCGGTATATTCCATCTAAACCTACTTTGTTGAGGGTTTTTATAATGAATGGATGTTGTACTTTGTCAAATGCTTTTTCTCTGTCTGTACCTATCTATTGAAATAACTATATGGTTTTTAGCCTTTTGTCTTATTGCTATGATGTGTCACGTTGATTGAATTCTGAATATTGAACCACTCTTACAATCTGGGAATAAATCCCTCTTGATTGTGGCAAATTATTTTTTTAAAGATTTATTTATTTACTTTAGAGAGAACATTCATGAGCGGGAGGGGTAGAGGGAGAGGGAATCTGAAGCTGACTCTGCTGAGTGTGAAGCTTCATGTGGGGTTTGATCTCACAACCCTGAGATCATTACCTGATCCCAAACCAAGAATCAGATGTTTAACTGACTGTACCACCAGGCACCGCAGTGAATGATTTTTTTTTTAATGTACTATTGAATTTGGTTTGTTTGTATTTTGTTGAGGATTTTTTGCACTGTGTTCATCAGAGTTATGGGCCTATAGTTCCCCCATTCCCCCCGCCTTTTTTTAAGTGAACTGTACTGCTGAACATAGAGCTTGAACTCCCCACCCTGAGATCGAGAGTCACTTACTCTCCTGAAATTGTCTTTTGTTGTAGCATCTTTATATGATTTGGTATCAGGGTAATGGTGAACTGATAGAATGAATTTGGAAGGTTTCCTTCCTCTTCCATTTTTTGGAATAGTTTGAGAAGAAAAGGTATTACCTCTTCTTTAAATGTTTGGTAGAATTGACTTGTGAAGCCATCTGGTCCTGGAATTTTGTTTGTTGGGAGCTGTTTGAAAACTGATTCAATTTCATTGCTGGTCATTATCAGTCTTCTCAGATGTTCTATTTCTTCCTGCTTCAACTTTAGAAGGTTATATAACAATTCTAGTAATTTATTTATTTCTTCTAGGTTGTCCAGTTCATTGACATGTAATTTTTTGTAATATTCTCTCACAGTCCTTTGTATTTCTGTGGTGTTGGTTGTTCTTTCTCCTATTCCTTTGTGATTTTGTTTGAGTTTTTTCTCTCTCTTTCTCTCTCTTTATTTATTTTTAAAATGAGTCTGGCTAGAGCGATGCCTGGGTGGCTCAGTCAGTTAAGTGTCTGCCTTCGGCTCAGGTCATGATCCCAGGTTCTAGGATCGAGTCCTGCATCAGACTCCTTGCTCAGTGGGGAGACTTCTTCTCCCTCTGCCTGCTACTCCCCCTGCTTGTGCCCTCTCTCTCACAAATAAATAAATAAGATCTTAACAACAACAACAACAAAATGTGTAAAGGAGTCTGGCTTGAGGTTTATCAATTTTAATCTTTTCAAAGAACCAGCTCTTGGATTCATTGATGTGTTCTATTGTTTTTAAAAATTTCTATACAATATATTTCTGCTCTAATCCTTATTTTGTCCTCCCTTCTGCTTGTTTTGGGTTTTCTTTGTTCTTCTTGTCCTGGTTTCTTTAGGCATAAAGTTAGTTGCTTATTTGGAATTTTTCCCATTCCTGAGGTAGGCCTTTATTACTATATACTTACCTCTTGGAATCACTTTTGCTGTATTCCAAAGGTTTTTGACCATTGTGTTTTTTTAAAATTTTTTTTAAGATTTTATTTTATTTATTTGACAGACAGAGATCACAAGTAGGCAGAGAGAGAGGAGGAAGCAGGCTCCCTGCTGAGCAAAGAGCCCGATGTGGGCCTCGATCCCAGAACCCTGGGATCATGACCTGAGCCGAAGGCAGAGGCTTTAACCCACTGAGCCACCCAGGCGCCCCTGACCATTGTGTTTTCATTTTCCTTTGTTTCCATGTAATTTTTTATTTCTTCTATGATTTCTTGGTTCACTTACTCATTGTTTAGTTTACTAGCATGAATTTTACTTGTTGATTTCTAGTTTCTTAGTGCTGTGGTTAGAAAAAATGCGTGGTATGACTTGATGTTTGGAATATACCTGTTAAGCCCATCTGGTCCATCGTGTCATTCAAAGCCACTGTTTCCTTGTTGATTTTCTGTTTGGATGATTTGTCCATTTGTGTACATGGGCTGTTAATGTCCCCTACTAATATTGTATTACTGTCATTTATTTCCTTTATCTTTTAGGAATTCAGGTGTTCCCATGTTGGGTGCATAAATATCTATAATTATTATATTCTTGTTGGATTGTCCCCTTTATTATTATATAGGGTCCTTCTTTGTCTCTTGTTACAGTCTTTGTTTCAAAGTCTCTTTTGTCTGATATAAGTATTGGTACCCTGGTTTTCTTTTGACATCCATTTGCCCAGTAAGTGTTTGTCTGTCCCCTCAGTTTCTATCTGGAGGTGTCTGTAGGTCTTGAATGAATCTTTCTTAGGGAACACATAGATGAGTCTTGTTCTTTTATCCACCTTGTTACCCTATGTCTTTTGATTGGAGCATTTAGTCCCTTTATATTCAAAGTAATTTTTGATAAATGTGTTTTTATTGCCAATTTTTTACTTGTTTTATCTTTTTTTGTAGTTATTCTCTGATCCTTTCTTCTCTTGCTCTCCTTCATGATTTGCTGGCTTTCTTTAATGATACACTTAGATTCACTTCTCTATTTTTTGGCATATCTGTTACCGGCTTTTGATTTGTGGTTACCATTAGGTTTGTATATAACATCTTCCGCATGTAGCAACCTATATTAAGTTGATGCTCACTTATTTTGAATCCATTCTTTACTACCTATGTTTTAGGAATATTATGTCATCTTTTAACTTCCTTTTATTTTGTGGATCCCTTGACTGATTTTTAGATATAGTTACTTTTACTGCTTTTGTGTTTTCTACTTTTTATACTCTCACTTATGGTCATTCCTTTCCACTCAAGGTGTCCCCTTTAATATTTCTTGAGAGGTGCTTTAGTGATTATGAACCCTTTAGTTCTTGTTTGTCTGAAGAACTCTTTATCTCTCCTTCTATTCTGAATAGAGTATTCTTGCCTGCCAATTTTTCCTACTTAGTGCTTTGAATATATCATGCTGCTCCCTTGTGGCTTGCAAAGTTTCTGCTAAAAGATACAAGGATAACCTTATGGGGTTTCCCTTGAATGTAACTGACTTTTGTCTTCCGCTCTTCCTCTCTCCCTTCCTCTCTTTCTTCTTCTCTTTCTTCCAGGCTCCTCACCCAACGTGGGATTTGAACTCATGACACTGAGATAATCACACGCTGCACCGATTGAGCTGGACAGGTGCGCCCTGTCTTTTCTCTTTCTGTTTTCAAAATCTTTATCACTACTTCTTACCATTTTAATTACTGTATGTCTTGTTGTGGACCACCTTTTTGTTGAATTCGTTCCAGGATCTCTGTGCCTCCTTGATCTGGGTATTTCCTTCCCCACATTTGGGAGGTTTTCAGGTATTATTTATTGGTATAAATTTTCTACCACCATTTCTCTCTTTTCTCCTTCTGGATTCCATATTATGTGGGTGTGATTACATTTGATGGATCATTGAGGTCCCTAAGTGTATTCTCATTTGCATAGTTCTTTTGTCTCTCACTTGCTCACCTTTATTATTTTGCATTACTCTGTCTGATCATTAATGTGTTCCTCGGCTTTCTCTAGTCTGCTGCTTATTCCAGGAAGTGTATTTTTAATGTGAATTACTGTGTTCTTTATCTTTGGTTCTTTTTTATCTCTGGGTTAAGGGTCTCACTGATGGCCTCCCTTCATTTCTCAAGTCCAGTAAGTATCTTTATGATCATTAATTTAAGTACTTTGTCAGACACATCACTTACTTCCATTTCCCCTAGGTTTGTCAGTACAATTTTGTCCTGGTCTTTCATTTGAGCCATATTCCTCTGTCTCTGCATTTTGCCTAACTCTCTGTGATTGTTTTTTGTGTTCTAGTAAAGTCAGTTATGTCTCTTGCTCTTGCAAGTAACTGCTGGAGTGTGTGTCTTTAACAAGGTGATGCCTGTCTTCTTCTACAGGGGATGCACCACAAATGTGGTGACTGGGCCAGCGAGGGCCTCTGCACAAAGCATGCATAGTTGCGGGCTCCAGTTTTAACAAGGGTACATGTGTTCTCCATAGGAAGTGGGAAGTGGCAGTGCTGGCAAGGTTTGCACCAGTTGTTCTGGGGAGGGAAGTCACAGGGCCAGGACCAAGGCAGGCCTGATTGGACGAGGTGGGGCACAGTGTAAGCAAGTTAGGCCATAAATGCTGGCATCTAATCAGTTTCTGCATTTGCTTATGTTGGGTGGCTTGGGAGGGAAATGGTGCTTGCTTGTTTCTTTGTTCCTGGAGAAGTCCCTTAGGGAACTCTGAGATTAGTAACTAACTCTCCCATTCACCAGAGCCATTGTACAAAATGCTGCTTCTAAGATGTGTCTCAGTGGGCTGTTGTCTCTCATAAGGGTACAGACTCAGCTTCTTATGGCCCTCTGGCCTCTCCCAGATCCCAGACAGTAATTTTTAAAGTTCCAGGCTTTAAGTCCCAGTAGTTGTAAGAACTCAGGAAATTCGGTTCCTCTAATTTTCAAAGCCAGATGCCATAGGGTTTCATCTTCCCTGTATAGCCTTCCTGGTACTATAGTCTCTCATCCCTCTGTGCACTCGTGGCTCCTTCTCTCTGGTAGCCACACTTGTAGAGTTTAGCTCCCTACCACATCTCTGTCCTCCTGACCCTCTTCGATGTGCCCTCTTCTCTCATTTTGCTGGTCTTCCTGTCATTTCTGCATTATTTGCATTGATATGAATGGTATCTAGTTGTATTCCTGGTTCTAGGTGAGTTTAGGGTCCTACTGTGCCATCTTCCCCAGAGGTCAGTAGTTCTTGGCATTTTCGTCATTTATTAAATTCTCTCTAACTACCAAGGATCAAATACCATCCTTCACACTAGAGGCACAAAAACAAAAGTTCCCATCCTTAAGTGGAAGAGAGAAATAATCCAATAAGTAAGTAGGTAGAAGTAATGCATCGTTAGGAGTGTTCTGGAAGTGGTATGAATGTTGGTCCTCTAGGAACAGAAATGAGTATCCAGGACAGATATCTGTAAATTATTTTTTGTAATTATTCAGTTTTTGTAAGTAGTCCGCAGTTAGTAATACTTAGCTCTAAGCTTGACCTTGGGTAGTTTAGAGAAGAAGTATAGAAAGTTTGTGCCTTGTGTGTGGCTCATGGTTCTGTATTGTGTTTGTGAGTCAGCTCCTTGGAATGTGGAATGCATTTTTCCCACAGAAAACAATGGTATCCATGGTAATTAGGTTCCCAGGACAGCCCATAAAAGCCTATGTAATGCATAATCTGAAGGATCATGCTATATTAATAATACCATACATGCTAATGACCATGCAAAGCTATGCTTCTGTGGGAAAATCCATTCCGTGTTTCAGCCATGGGTCCCAGAAGCAGTCTTTCCCACTGAAGCTTCAATACAATGTGAAGAAACCCTTGCTTTGCCATCTCTCTAGATAATAAACCAGTGTGCTCAAATGGTCTCTCAGATCCAGGTTATTATGTGTGCTACATGGAAGTGGGGAGAGGATATACCAGGAAGAGAGATGGAGGTAAGCAGTTCTACAGGAAAGCAAGAAAGGTGTGAAAAAAAGGGGCAAGAAATGACCAGTCACTTTAGAGAAGCACCAGTTCCCAAGGTCAACATAGGCAGGAATGAAAGCATAGCTAAGAAAGGATGTCCTTACCCAGGAATGTGGCGGGGGTGGGGAGGGCAGGGGGATAAGGGGATGAGTTACTCTTTATTGAGTTTCAGCTGAGTTCTAGTGTGCCTTAGACATTTTATACACACCTTTTTTTTTAGACTATTTATTTATTAGAGAGCATGAGCAGGGGAGGGGTGGAGGGAGAAGCAGACTCCCGTTGAGCAGGGAGGCATACGTGGAACTTGATCCCAGGATCCTGGCATCATGACCTGAGCTGAAGGCAGACACTTAACCAGTTGAGCCACCTAGGTGCCCCTACACACATTTTTTTAATCCTTAAAACAATTTCTCAATATTCTTGTTTTCAGGGGAGATCAGTGAGAAGCAAAGAAAAGACCTTGCTAGGGTCATGCAGCTAGTAAATGGCATGGCTGGGATTCATAATCAAATTCTAAGAAGTTTTTACAATAAACAAGTTCATTAGTAAAGAATATTTGTAAGCTGGGGATGTCCCCTCATTTTTATGATGAGAAAATTGAATCAAAAGCTCTGAGATCAGGACGCCTGGGTGGCTCAATAGGTTAAAGCCTCTGCCTTCGGCTCAGGTCATGATCTCAGGGTCCTGGGATTGAGTTCCGCATTGGGCTCTTTGCTGGGCAGGGAGCCTCCTTCCTCTTCTCTCTCTGCCTGCCTCTCTGCCTGCTTGTGATCTCTGTCAAATAAATAAATAAATAAATAAAATCTTTTTTTTTTAAAAAAGATTTTATTTATTTATTTGACAGAGAGAGATCGCAAGCAGATGGAGACGCAGGCAGAGAGGGAGATAGAGGGAATCAGGCTCCCTGCTGAGCAGAGAGCCCGATGAGGGACTCGATCCCAGGACCCCGAGATCACGACCCGAGCCGAAGGCAGCAGCTTAACCCACTGAGCCACCCAGGTGCCCCAATAAATATCTTTAAAGAAAAAAAAAAAAGCTCTGAGATTCATTCTTTCTGACTATTACTTCTATAGAAAGGTACTACCACCAAAGTCATAACTGTGTTATATCCTGACTCTTAGCCCACTGATGTTCATTGCATGGAGTGCTTTCTGTTGGCAAGGTAATGAATGCATGTTCCTCCAAGCCCCGAGCATACTGTTTAATGCTTTTATATTTAAATATCTCATCCTGCTAGACTAAGTCAGGCTAGAATAAGTGCAGCAATAAAGATATAAACACAGTATGTTAGAAGAAAATGGAGACTATAATTCAAGGGATCTGAGGAGGTTTGTGAAAGATGTGGTAGTATGTGGAGTTGGGCCTTGAAGACTTGATAGTAAGTGATGGATAAGCTGACCCGGAGAGAACATATTCTAGGAAACGTAGCCAGATGCATAGTGCCCTTATGTTGTGCATTTAATGGTGTTAGTGCTCTAGGTAACATTGGGTGTATGTCTTATGAAAAAATTGTCTTATTTATTCCTCAGTGTAATCCTATGAAGTAAGTACAATTATTAACGTATTTTATTGATAAGGAAGTTAAGGCCTCAAATGGGCTATTTGTCCAAATCTACATAGCCAGTGAGTGGTGGAATCTAGAACCTACAAGTTGAGTCTAGACATTGACCCTTATAGTTGAGTCATTTTATGGGCTTTAGTGGGAGTTGGCTATGGACCAGATTGTTTCCCCTCGAAATTTATACATTGAAGCACTAAGTCCCAATGTGCTATTATTTGGACATTGAGCCTTAGGAGATAGATTTAGGTGAGGTATGAGGATGGTGTCCTCATGATAGGATTAGAGCCCTTATAATAAGAGATAGAAGAGACCTTGAACAACACCCTTCCACCCCCATCTGAGTGCAGAGAGAAAAGGCAGCCATCTATAAACTAGGAGGAAAGCTCCCACCAGAAACTGACCATACTAGTACCTTGATCTTATTGGACTTTTATCTTCCAGAACTGTAAGGAAATAAAGTTCTGTTGTTTAAGTGCCCCTGTTTATCGTATTTTATAATGGCAGCCTGAGGCAACTGAGAGAGAGAGAGACGTAAAGTTTTGCCAGAATCTGGTGAGATTGGCTAAAGCAGGACTTTCAGTGTTATGGTAAGGATATTGAACTTTGTTTACTGGCTTCCGCATAACAGTTTAAAATCTTTAGGCTAAAATATGTGATTTGATCAGATGCTAGTATTCTGTGGCCTCTGCTTGGAACCAATAGAGAACAATGGAAAGATATTCAGGTGTAGATAAAATCAAGCACAAAGTTTTTGGTAGCTAATAAATCGAGTAGGTAGTTGGGAGGAGAGAGAATCATTGGCAGGACTCAGTGGGGAGGACTTCACAGAGGAGACCGAGGTGGGGCCAGATGGCATTTACATGGGGGAGAACAGGGAGGAACACTCTGTGGGCAGGCCTCATTGTGTTGAACATTCTTTTTTTTTTTTTAAGATTTTATTTATTTATTTTGACAGAGATCACAAGTAGGCAGAGAGGCAGGAAGAGAGAGAGGAGGAAGCAGGCCCCCTGCTGAGCAGAGAGCCTGATGTGGGGCTCAATCCCAGAACCCTGGGATCATGACCTGAGCCGAAGGCAGAGGCTTTAACCCACTGAGCCACCCAGGCACCCCTGTGTTGAACATTCTTTCATTGAGCCCCAGACACTGTGTTTCTTATAAATTGAAAGTTTGTGGTAACCCTGCATCAAGCAAGTCTGCCAGTACTAGTTTTTCAATAGCATTTGCTCACATTATGTCTGTCCCATTTTGTTAATTCTTGCCATATTTTAGACGTTTGCATTATCGTATTTGAATTGCTGCAATTTCATGATTAAACTTTAAGGAATGAGGGGCTGCTGCTCCTTCTGGATGAGCAAGGGAAGTGGCTTCTTGAGATGGAGCCTCTTCCTGGTGAAGATGCTGTGAAATCGTTGAAGAGAGAACCAAAGGTTTAGAACATTACATAAACTTGATAGCTAATGAAGCCGCAGGGTTTGAGAGGACCAGCTCTAATTCTAAAAGAAGCCCCACTGTCGGTAAAATAGCCTCACTTGCTGTAGAGAAATCTTTCCTCAAGGAAAGAATCCATCAATGCAGCAAACTTTGTTGTGGTTTTATTTTAAGAAATTGCCATGGGTGCCTGAACCTTCCCCAACCACCATCGTGATCCATCGGCGGCCATCCATATTGTGGCAAGACTTTCAACAAACCAGCAAAAAGATTAGGCCTCCATGAAAGTTAAGATGGTGGTTAGTGTTTTTAGTGATAAAGTATTTTTCAATTAAGGTCCATACATCATTTGTTTAGAGCTAATGCTATTGCATGCTCAATAACTTAGCATAGGACCACCTGGGTGGCTCAGTCGGTTAAAAGTCTGCCTTTGGCTCAGGTCATGATCCTGGGGTCCTGGGATCGAGTCCAGCGTTGGGCCCCTTACTCAGCTGGGAGTCTGCTTCTCCCTCTCCTGTCACTTCCTCACCTTGTGCTTGCTCACTCTCTTTCTCTCTGACAAATACATTAAAAATCTTTAAAAAAATAACTTAGCATATCGTGGTGACATAATGTTCATATGCATAGGGACACCGAAAAGGTCACCTGAATCCTTTTATGGTGGTGATGTGGAACCAAACCCACCATACCTCTGGTATGCCTGTGTTCCTAGAGAAGGGAAAGGCATGTAGAGAGGAGAAGGGAAAGGTAGAAAGCCCCATGAGGGGGAGTGAGTGTGGTGTGGATTGCAGGACACTGCCCTGTTTAGCTGGATCAGAGTGAACTGTGAAGGAAGAGAGTAGAGCATAGGTTGTCATTGCTACACAAAGGATTGCCTGCGGGACTGAGATGAGGTCTGGGGCCCCACATGGTTATGTCCCCTTTCCTGAAGGTAAGTGACATCCGGCAGTGACTGTGTGGGAGCTTTGTACATTTCTTTTGATGCTCAATCAACACTGACTGCCATAAACTCAGTGCTCTCTCGTTGTGCAGAGTTCCTGCTCTTAAAGAACTTCGAATCTAGTCAGGCCAAATAGTCCTATTTAGGCACTTGCTAGTTACTCTGAAACAGAGTTGGGCAAAGAGAAAAGGAGGGCTGGGTGTCCTGCCACCTCGGGGGTCGGTGTTCCCTGGAGCAAGGGGAGAGGCCATTCTTCCTTTGAGCTAGGAGTATAAGAGGTGCGGATTGGGAGGCAAGTTCTCTCAGATGGGGTTTTCAGGAAGAGAGGAGACTCCTTCCCATAAACAGAAACACTTCAGTTATTTGCTTTGTGACACTTAAATCTTTGGAGAAATTTCTCTTCTTTTATGAGAAGCAAAATTGGGTTATAGGGGAGAGTCTGAATACAGAATGTGTATCATGGGCTCGTGTTGAGTTTATGTGCTTTAATTGAACCACTGTTGAAGCAAATTTCTTCATTTCCTCGTTGCTTTACTTTTCCTCAGCACCTGAAAATACGGCAGAGACTCGCCGCCGATTTTCTGGACTCGGTCCTTGATTATTATTAAAATGAAGGCGTTTTTCAAGTTCTCCAAGCATTGATCAATACAGTATCCTTTGAAATCAATTGGATTCCTTAAGCAGAAATCACAAGACAGAGCTCTAGGCCTTTCAAATGTTGTGAGCTTTGACACGAGTCTCTGTGTTGCCGTATCTTTTGTTGTGGTTAGCTAAAGGATATTTATATTGTAAAGGACAGAACCCGTGGGGGGTATTTAATAAAAAGAAAACAAATCAGGAGCTTTGGGGTTACATGTAGTAGGTATTTTCATGTTATTATCCACACCCATCCATCTATTCATCAACTTATAAGCCCTTTCTTTGGTTCAGCTCCAGGCAACATTTTTAAGAGCTGTAGGAGGCTGAAACACAAGCACAACATTTTCCCTGTCCATTAAGAGGTTTATAATTGGAGTATAATTGGAGATATAAATAGTACTTAAATAAGACCGTATGTCATAAGAGTGGTGTCATTGGGAGAGGGAGAGCTCATTATGGCTTGGCTTGGCTGCCGGAAGCTTTGTCGAAGGGCAATCTGTGCACAGGCTTGAGGAATGTATACAAGTTGGGAAAGGTGAACATTCAAATAAGGAGCCCGGTGCATGTCAGTATGCACAAGGAAGACTCATCATGGTTTCTTGGGCGGGCAGTGACAAAATGGAAGTGACAGTAGTAGAGGATTTGTGTGAAGGAGTTGTGAGAGAGGACTTGGAAATCGCTGATAGGGACCAGCCTGCAGGGAGCCTTACATGTCAGGCTGAGACTGGACTTTATCCCTTAGGTGGTGGGGTAGTCCTAATACTGCGGCTTAGCCCCGTACCCTCAGACAGATATTAGACTAAAGATGAATTGTATCTTTAGATATGTGTCCTGTCACAGATCACCAAAGGCTGCTAGTCATTGTTGCCGTATAAGTTAAGATCTTGAATCAGAAAGCACAGGGGACAGTACGATATAAGAACAGGAACGATGGGGGAAAGAAAGCGTCATTAATATTCATACCCTGTCATAGTCACAGTTGCACCTCATTTCTTTGTTCTATTCTTAATCTGCTTTAAATATTTTTAGCATTAACTGCACTTTATAAAGAATTCTAATGACGAGTGAGGACCATTGTGCACTTGGTATCAAATTTTCTGACAAGAGATGAATTCTCTTTAAGTGCATCAGTTAAGAGGGTATGGTGCCTTTAAATCGTTATAACAGGATGACTAGTACCAAACTGAGGGCAAATTAGGTGAAACGCTACTATAAAACATCCAATCTATCCATACTGTAGCACTCATTTTCTCTTCAAAATCAGTGAGGCGTTAGAGACTCAAGCGGAAATGCTTGGTGTTTTGATTGGGAGCTGCTCCCTGATTTGGCGTTCCAATAAGCAGAGGAAGGCTGTGTCTACACAGTGTTGATTTCTCTGTTTTATGCTGGGGAAAACAGAACTTTGGCCCACTATCCAGGTATTTCTGTATATTTCTGAATGTTTCATAGCAACTAGGTGGCATTTTTGCCAAATGTTTTTTTAATTAGTTTTGGGTAGTTACTTGGTGGTGTGTAGACAAAATTCTGTTTGTGATGAGAGAGCTTTCTGTTCACGATTCTTGTGGAAGTGTGTGTGTGTGTGTGTGTGTGTGTGTGTATGAATTTAGAATTTTGGTAGAAATATGCCATTGTTAAGAATCTGCTGAAAATTCACTTTTGCTCCCTCTTGTTCTTTCCCTTTCTCTTTAGAATGCAGCCGTCTATGAAACACACACTGACACGTTATTCAAAGGGAAAGGCATATGCCCAAACAACCCATTTTTGGCCAGTTCAGTTAAAAGATTTATACCATCCTAGGAAACAGCCTAAGCTGTCCCTGTCTGATTTGCAAACCACAGCTTTTGGGGCTGTATTCCAGAAGCTGACAGACAGTTCACATTACATTAACAAGATTTTTTTTTTTTAAACCTATGAACATACACCGGCAAGCCCTAGATGGGGATTCTTAGAAATTCCTAACTCTGGGAATATTATCACCTTGGCCCTTGTGCTTCAGGGTTCCAAAATCTTTCTCTTTGCCTACGTAAATCCCACTTATCCTGTACGGTCCAGCTTGGATGCCCCCTTCTTCAGGAAGCTTCTACTGATTATACAGAAAGGAAGAGCTCTCATTGTCCTCTAAAGTGATACCTTGTTGATGGTTATGTAACATTTTCCACAGAAAATCTTGTACCAGAGTCATTTGGTTAGATTTTACCTGTTGTACAAGATGAATGTCCAACAGACAGAGACTATCTCCTGTGTCTTTATTGCTCCACCAAACCTACTGTGCTGAGCACATGGCATGCCCTCAGAAAATATTAATTGAATGAATTAACTAATGCATGATATGTATTTAACTCTAGACTTCCGGAGAGAGCAATGGGAAATGACATCTTCTAAGTGTTAGGCAAAGGCAGTGCTTTGAAAGACAGTGAACTTAATCAGTTTCGTTTTTTTGTACTGTGTCCTACCAGGAATGAGTTTGAGGACATGAAGCTGAATCGAAAGGTCGATCTTGTGTTGGAAGAGCAAGGGAAACGTGACTTGGGAATAGGAAAAATTGGTTCAGTTCATTAAAAACTGAGTTTGACTTGAATGCCAGGTACTGTGCCGCTATTACGAGTAGAGAGATGAATGAGACATAATTCCTGTCTTTAAGATGCTCCCTATCTATGCATGTGGAATCCAGTGAGGTGAAATGTGTCAAGAAACAGAAGGGAAAGCCATTCTAGATTACTGACACCAATTAGAGATTGGAGACAGCTGAAATGAGAGCAGATTCTTGAAGGCCTAGTTTCCTACTTTCCTGTTATGTTCTTGGCTGCTTTTGATAATTCCAAAGGCATACTAAAGCAGAACAGGAAATGTCAACCAGCTATCAAACGGTGCTACATGCATTGGCCTTCTTGTCAGACAAGTCATGTTTGATTTCACCTGCTCTGCCTTGGTACTGCTGCATACCAGGTGTAACATCAAGAATGTGGCTAGCACTCTAAAAGAAAGAAAGAAAGAGAGAAAGAACATTCTCAAGACAGAAAAAGGCCAAAGAAGATGATTTCTAGGGCCTTTGAAATTTTCCATTGGCATATATATACACACAACCTGGACCACAGAGCTTCATACAACAAACACACACATACACAACCCATATTCATACACACACTGGCACAGACGTACACACTGATGACGTGTGCACAGGTGCACAGACATACCTGCACCCTCGGAAGCCCCGAACGCAGCCCCTAGCTCCTAATGCTTTCTGTCGGCCATGAAGTTTCCTGATAAGGTTATTGTATGACTTTGAGTTTGAGGCTCACTTATATTCCTCCACTCCTCCTCCCCACCTCCAAGCACTGGAACCTTGTTTCTAGGTTGAGAAGTGTCCATTCTCCCTAGGAATCTCCTTTCTGGGGTCGGAACATTCATCCCATTGGAGGGCCAGATGACAACGTATTTGCTTTCACCTCTTCAAAATCTGAGTTTCTTTTCATGGACAGTATTTTTTTTTTTTTTAAGTTGTGGGGAAGTGTTTAAAAGAAGTAGAAGAACAAAACGATGCATCCACCCCTGGTTTGTAAACATGCAAGTCTCTGTTCTTTTTGTGCTCCATAAAGAAGTGAGCCCACCATCAGACTGGGTCAGATATTAAATTTTTGCTTTGCGGTTTTTGTCAAGTGGCAATGATTGCATATCAGACTGACTGACCACTTGATGTCCATTACAAGAGGGAGCAATCTGCATGACTCTTCCAGGAACAATTCATCTAGGATCCAATTCTCTGGTTAGGATAACTTTAACAAGGAGAGTTACAAGACCCGTTTTAAATGCCCAGAATTTACTGCTCATGAGACTGGTGAACTTGATGTGTTTTACAAGGATCAATAATACAATTTAGATGCTCGCTGTATTTCAAACTAAATGGAACAATATTAATTCAAACTATAAACAGTACTGAAGCAACTCAAATGTCAGAGTCTTTGAAATGAGACGTGAACCACACAGATTTCCCCCCTCCTCCCATAGCAAGCGGCATCTTAGCTATTTTTAATTAGAGCCAGCTAAATATAGCTCTTATCTTCATAGGCTAGGGATGTGGTTGACATTTGGCTAAACCTTTTTTAAATACAAGGCTTATAAGTTATGATAGTTGCCGGAAAAGGAGAAATTAAATGCTCAGACTTTAAGCTGACCTAGTTTAGAGGTTCAAGCCAAAGAGAAAGTTAATGGAACACAACTAGAGTTGGAAAAACACAGGTTTTGGTGCTGCCTTGGTAGTGGCCTGAGCTGGGAGAATGAAGGCGTCACCCTGACAGATTTGTGAGAAGTAATTGTGGAATGAAAATAGCAATAAGGAGTCTCGGGAAAGGAAATCAATCTTAGTTATATGGAGATCACCAAGTAGGTCATGCAGGAGGCACTGTGTTTTAGTCCCTTGCAATAGGGTTGCCCCGTTGGGCAACCACAACTGGCAGCTCAGCTTTTAGGAGGGTTCAGAGCGGAAATAGGTTGTGTTACCATATCTTTGATTGGCCCTTCTGCCTGGCCTCTGTGTCTACCTGCTGTGAACCCAAATGCTGGCCGTGACCTCCCAGCTTGGCCTGATCATGGAGATGATGAAGATTATGGTTGACCTGAGCAGTCAAGCCACAGGATGCTTACAGTTCTGGCAGTGAGTGAAATGGAAGGGCTGCTGGGGTGTCATTTGACATGGCAGGCACGTTCTGTGAAAAGGAAGAGTGATGATTTTCTAAACGAATCCTCCCAACATTTTATGAAATACCGATCTCCATTCAAAATGTGAAGCCATGCCTTCCAATAAACTGTTTTGCTCCTTACATGCCTCTTTCTTCTTCTTTTTCCTTCTTCCTTCGTTCTTCTTCCTTTGTTCTTCTTTCTTCTTTTTTCTTCTTCTTCGAAACAGTGCTTCGAAACAGTGGTTTGGGATAAAAAAAAATTTTTTTTTCCACTTTGATTCTCTGAGGACTAGAAAGCATGCAAAGAGCATGGAAAATACTGGGTATTTTAAAAATGTATTTTTAGTGGGGTGCCTGGGTGGCTCAGTGGGTTAAGCCGCTGCCTTCGGCTCAGGTCATGATCTCAGGGTCCTGGGATCGAGTCCCGCGTCGGGCTCTCTGCTCGGCAGGGAGCCTGCTTCCTCCTCTCTCTCTCTCTGCCTGCCTCTCTGCCTACTTGTGATTTCTCTCTATCAAATAAATAAATAAAGTCTTTAAAAAATGTATTTTTAGAGCATGTATTATGCCCTTGCTTCTCTTTTCTCCATTTATCATCCATGTGCTAGAGATTAAGGAAACATTAGAAAGATAGAAGTTGGGGCGCCTAGGTGGCTCAGTGGGTTAAGCCACTGCCTTCGGCTCAGGTCATGATCTCAGGGTCCTGGGATCGAGTCCCACATCAGGCTCTCTGCTCAGCAGGGAGCCTGCTTCCTCCTCTCTCTCTGCCTGCCTCTCTGCCTACCTGTGATCTCTCTCTCTGTCAAATAAATAAAATATTTTAAAAAAAAGAAAGAAAGAAAGATAGAAGTTCATTTAGTTTGCAAACTTTTTTATTCCCTGAGTGGGACATTGTAGAAAAATATCCTCGAGTATTTGAGTGTTATAGAAAAAGCAGATAATGTAAATAAGCAAAAATAAGAGTAAAATAATGATCACCCAGAGTGTGAACCTGGAGGCAGCCATTGCGTTATACCCTGTTTCTTATGCATTTTTATACATTCGTGACTGTGTGTGTACAAAAACCAGAGAGTATTATAAAAAATATATATTAATATGTAATATAGAAAAAATATAGACTCAAATGCAGGGCACACACATACATCTATGTATATATAGAATGTTTTATTTATTTATTTTTAATAAAGATTTAATTTATTTGACAGAGATCACAAGTAGGCAGAGGCAGAGAGAGGGGGGAAGCAGGCTCCCTGAGCAGATAGCCCAACATGGGGCTTGATCCCAGGACCCTGGGATCATGATCTGAGCCGAAAGCAGAGGCTTTAACCCACTGAGCCACCCAGGTGCCCCATAGAATGTTTTATTTTTTAGAGAACATGATATTTTACATGCTGATTTTTTAAAATAACATTGTTTTATTTTTTGAAAGATTTATTTATTGAGAGAGCACACATGAGTTGGGGGAGGGCAGAGGGAGAGAAAGAGAGAGGGAATCTCAAGCAGACTCCCCACCGAGCATGGAGCCCAACGTGGGGCTTGATCCCAGGACCCCGATATCATGGCCTGAGCTGAAATCAAGAGTTGGAAGCTGAACTGACTGAGCCACCTGTGCTCCCCAACATTGCTTTATTTTAATAATTGGGCTCACATAACCAAATAGTAGAATTAGTACATAACTCAGGCCTGCAGCTTCTTTTCTCCTTTCGGCATAGCCCAGTCAGATATTCTGCAGGATTGTCCCAGTATAGGTGTAATGGCCAGATGCATTCCGATTGCATGGTGCCCGTGCCATACCGATTGCTAAGTATTTCAATATTACCCCTTGAATATTCCAGGAAATCTTAATATATCCTGCTAAAGGATATATTATGCAGTTGTCAAGAATTAAGCTACAGGCAGCTGAGCAAAAACCCGCCATGTGTTAGATGGCTATAGGAAATGTGGCTATCTAGATCTCCTTCCAAGGTGCAGGCAAAGATAACAGAGCTACTCCTCAGTATCGACTAGGTTCATCACCCAACGCACAGTAGAGACCACAGAGATCATTGAATTTGAAAGCCTGGGATAGTTAGAGAAGGTTTCACAGTGGAGGTCATATTTGAGATAAGAGAACTGGGGTGTAATTGAAGTGAAGGGAGGAAGTAAAAGGTATAGTGTATCTGGGAACCTGGAAGAAGATCGGTTTTGCTTTTAGATTCATCCTTTTCCCTTTCCTTCCTCTGTGAAGGGTTTTGGCCCTGGCAAACTATGTTTTTCCGTCTTCTTACCCAAAAGGCTTCTGGTTTGATTTGACCAAAGGGAGGCGCTAGTCAGCGTTTGCTAGACCGTAGAAGACTTAGCAGCCATGGTATTCCCCTTGCTATGGTTTGGGTTTTGGCCAACTGGCAATGTCTCCTCTTGTTGGCTTTTGTTCTTCTGGAGATGTAGGGTCCCAGCTTTTGTTGAGTGTTTGCTGCCTCTGTCGTTCCAGCTCCGTTCTGGTCGCCCTGACTCCTGGTTCCCAGACTTGGGATATTATCTCCTGCCTTTGTCCCTTAGCTCTATGGGTGGTAGCAGCTTCTTGGGGTCACCAAGCTCTAGGTTGCCTCAGCTTTCCCCCCATTTGTTCTTTCTGTTCTAACATGGATGTGACTTGTCACCTGTATTGACTTCCCTCTGTTGAGCTAGCTGCTGTGGGTTCTTTTCCTGGCTGGATCCTGACTGATGTAGTTTGAATCAGCAAGTGGGAAAGACAAGGCTGTTAGGGTGGTTGGGGCCGGATTGGTGAGTGACTCTGCTTCTCGCACAGGTAGGCAAGCTTACCACACTGTAAGAACTTCCAGAAAGGTATTCAGATAAAAAAACATATTCTGCCCCTGAAAGATTAGTATTTGTTTCCCATAAATTTTGGTGTATTTCCCAGGATGTCACTTGCAGCAAAGTGGGAAGTGAGCTGGGCTTCTTTTCCTGTTCTTCCCTTCAGGCAGCAGGAGGTATCTGGAAGAGAGGAAGAGGAGGACCACAGTGGAGTGTGTTTCAGCTTCTTGATGCTGAATCCTGTAAAAGAGAAGGAGACCCACCCCGAGTCATGGGAGCACTGCCACCTGGGTCTGCCTTGGGAGCTATGAAAGCCTTTCAGGAGGACATGATGTCTGAACTAAATCCCCACAGGTAGGCATATTCATTTCCTATTCCTACTGTAAGAAATTACTGCAAACATTGTCTTCAAACAATACAAATTTATCATAGCACAGTTCTGGAGGTCAGAAAACTGACAGACATCTCATGCGGCCAAAATCAAGGTGTTGACGTGACTGAGTTCCTTGAGAAGGCTCTCAGAGATAATCATTTCCTTGCCTTTCCCATCTTCTAGAGCTATCTGCATTTCTCGGCTCCTGGTCCTCATCTTCCATTTTGGAAATCTGCAATGTAGCTTGTTCAACTCTCTCTCTGACTCTGGTTCTCTGGTCTCTCTTATAATGACCCTTGTGATTACACTGGGCTCAACTGGAGAATCCAGGATAATCTTGAGAATCAAATCTGTAAAGTCCCTTTTGCTATATAAGGTAATATTCAAAGATTCTGGGAATAAGGATGGCCATGGGGGTGGAGGGGTCCATTATTCTGCCTACCACAGTAGGTTAGGCATTCATTAGGTAAAAGGAATAAGGGAAAGTGTATTCTCATAAGAAGGAGCAGATCATGCTGTCCAGAAGCCTAGAAGAATGTAGCATGTTCTAGTCCATCAGCAGATAATTATTATCACTGTCATTTCTCTAGTGAAAAAGAAAAAGGGATATTCACTAGGACCTCTGAACATGGCACAGTGCCCCACATCCCTACACTGCAAGAAGAAGCATGTTAATTAAGCCAAAATACAGGCTGTCCTTAAAGCTCAGCTGAATAGAATCCTTTAGCAAAGTATAAAGGACACTGGACTTGGAGTCCAATGGTCCCATTAACCTGTCAGCTTTGTCACCTGTCTTGGTCCTTTTGAGCTGCTCTAATGAAAATACCATACGCTGGGTAGTTTTAATCAACCAAAATTTATTTCTTACAGTTTTAGAGGCTGGGAATTTCAAGATCAAGGTGCTGGCAGATTTATTCCCTGGTGAAAATCAGCTTTCTGGTTTATAGCAGGCTGTTTTCTTGCTGTGTCCTCACATGGTGGAAGGGAAGAGGGAGCTGTCTGGGATCTCTCTTACAAGG
The DNA here is from genome assembly GCF_020171115.1 of Neogale vison. Classification (NCBI taxonomy): domain Eukaryota; kingdom Metazoa; phylum Chordata; class Mammalia; order Carnivora; family Mustelidae; genus Neogale; species Neogale vison. Next base: position 31,732,759 of record NC_058105.1, read on the forward strand.
GTAATAATCTAGGTGATGACCTAATCACCTCCCAAAGTTTACACCTCCAAATATCACCATGGTGGCCATTAGATTGTAACATATGAATTCTGGGGGGACACATTCAAACCACAGGCTCACCAAATAACCATGTACTTTGGAGAAAGACTCTTACCCTCTTTTAATGATCGTTTCTTTCTCTTTAACATGGGGTTAGAGCTCTTGACCTTATGGGGCCATTGCTAACATTCAGGGAGATAAATCCTATGGAAGCTCTGTGCAGACTTAGACAAGGACAACTTCACCATTTTTTGAGGCTAAAGCGCCTGTGGTCTGGTAGTCACCAGGCGAATGGACCAAAGGTTGGACAGAACTAACAGTGGAAATATGGAGGCAGCAAAGATACTGGAAAATCCCTTACAAAAGACAAAGTAACTAGTAGAAGACCGATACATGGGTATTTTAGGAAAGAGCACATATGGCAAGTGAATTAACTGTTACCATAGTGGGAAGCTCTATTTTAGGGAGCCTTTATTCAGAATGTTAAGACAGGAAGGGGCCTATGTGAATCCTATAGATGCCAGGGCCCAAAGGGTGTAGGCTATCCACAGCCTTAGGCCATATTGCAAATGCCTAGTCAATTTATGGACATGCTTGAAAGAGTTAGCCATTACTCAAAAACATGATCCAGGTAATGTGGTCATTCATCAAAATCACAGTGTTCAGGCGTTTTGGCAATTATGGGTAACTCTAAGAATTACGTTTCTCCTCTCTGTGCCTAATACTGTGTGCAAAGCAGGAATCAGGCCAGGACTGAGTGGGAAGTGGAGATAATGAAACTTAGTATTTGGCCCCTCTTTTTCCACCCATAACACTTGCTAACGTTTAATGGGCACTTGCTACATATCACATGCTCTTCCCAACCCCATTAGAGGCACATGCTATTGTAACATCTGCTTTATCGGTTAGGAAACAGGTTCTGTGAGTTGCAGTGATTTACCCAAATTCGCAGAGCCAGTAAGCAGTCAAGTTAGAAACTCAGCCTAGTTGAATGATCTTCTTAATGACTACATCATGTGGTTAATGATCCATACCTCAAACAAAATCCATCTCTATCCCTGAAGGAATAAATCTGAGTTTTTCCTTTTCCTTGTTTTTTCCCTTCATTCAGCTTGTACTCTGATCTTCTCAGTCTAGGCTTTTCTTATGTTGGTTACTTGTTCTCTTACTTTCTCCTTTCAGTTCTACCTTACTTCTGTCCCTAAGCCAGCCCATCTTTCAGGGCTCAGGGAAATGGGACGGGTCTTGAAATTAGAACACTCTCATGCTGTATGACTTTGGACTTGAAATTCCTCTAAGCCCTTGTCTCATCCATAAGCTGAAGATAATAGCACATAGTTCTTTGGGGAATTATATAAGATATAACTCCTCAATGTAGTCTCTCCACTCACGAAAGTGTTCAGAGATTTGTTTGGGTAGTCAGACAACCAAGATTGAAGTCGAGTTCCATCACTTAGGAGCTGTGAGACCTAGGGCAAGTTGCCTAACTGCTCAGTGCCTTCATTTCCTAATCTATAAAACTGGAATAATAATAATACCTCCTACATAAGGTTGTTATGAAATTTAAAGAGAGATAAACTCTTCTAACCCATAGAAAGTTTTCAATAAATGTTAGGTATTATTAATAATCTCCTTTGACATCTCCAGGGTATGCTGAATTTCTAAGTGTCCCCTCCTTCCTTACTGTACCTCATGGACTACTGATGTATTAACAATAATCACAAGCATGGCCTTCCTCATCAGAACTTAGTTTTCTGATCCTACATTTCCTCAACTATAAAATGGGCATGATTTTATAGAACACCTTTTTCATGGTAATGTTCCTCAGAAATAATGGCCAATACAACACATGAACCCTTAAGTAGTTATGTTGTACGTTGATCACATGCAGTAGAAACAGCCTGATTGGATGGCTCCTGCACGTCAAGCACGCGGCATGGTAAAATTTCAGTAAACCCTGGCTGTTGTGTTCATTTGTGTGGCCAACAAATATTGATTGAGCAATTTTTCTATATCTGCCACTGTGTTAGGTGTTCAGGGTGGGGTACCCTCTGCCACCAAAGAGATTGCCTTGTAACATGGAATAGAGATGTAGTGGTAATTGCTGTTAAAAAAAAAAAAAAAGGAACATAAGGCAGTCAGGTAAGTATCCTCTGACAACCTTGACTCAACATGATGTTGTACTAAGTAGATGAAGAGACAAAGAAAGGCCTGGTCTGGCAGATCCCTGCATTGGCCATTTGTGCTGGGTGCTGCATCTGAAGCTTCAAATGGCAGACAGTCAAAAGGCTGGAGGGTGCTGACTATAATTTGGCCAACTGCAGCATCATTTGGCAGCAAGCCCCATTGACAATTAACCAAAGTCAGCAGTGAGGCAAATAGAGGTGATGCACTTTCTTTGTGAAGGTCTCAGGATGTATTAGACTGTTTAATTTTTTTTTCTTCCTAGTCTGGACAAACCGGTCCAAATGGGCACATTTTTTTAAAACTTCGTAAAGCTCGCTACCGCCCTTTGTTAGCCTCTAGAATGAAGTCTAGATGGCTTCCTAGGGGTTTCTTGAAAGGTAGGGATCTTTATGGGACCTTATTTATTCTATGCATGAAAAGCGGAAATGACACCTAGCTAATAAACATCTTTATGTTGCAAGGCTATCTGACTGGTGGCCAATTTGAAGATAACTAGTCCCGAACTCTAGTCGTACTTTTCTCTTTGACCCTACAAAAGCAACCTTACTACTGAATATATTTTACTTCAGTTCTGTGTAGAGTCACTGACTTCTGCCTTCTACCAAAGGGGCTTAAATACTTGTAGATGCGCCCACTTATGTCAAAGAGATGTCGACAAGACCAGAAATGAAGATAGTTCAAATTTCAACTGGACTTGCTGTTGATAGCCTCTCTGGGATTTTACAGGATGAAAGTACTGACAATTAGGGGAGAGTGACAATGAGGACAAATGATTACGTTGATCACATGCAGTAGAAACAGCTTGATTGGATGGCTCTTGCACGTCAAGCTTAACTACCACTCAGATAATGAACTTGGAGGGCTAAGGTGTCACAAAAATGCCCTGAATTTGGTATTGAAACTGCTCAGGTATTGAAAAATTCCCACAAAAATTTCAGCATTTTGATATAATGAGAAAGAATAGTGACATTGACTTTGACATTTCAGAAAATTAAGTAACAGGGATGCATTGACAGATGAACAGAGCAGCGTGTTAAGATTCCATGAGGCGATATTGGGACAGACTTACAGGCAGCTAGAAAATGAAATCTTATCTTGTTAGATACCTGGGCCTCAGTTATTAGGAGAGATTAAGAAGTAGGCTCCAAATCTTAGGACAGGGTGTAGAAAGACTTCAGTTTTAAGTAACAAGATATGCCAGATTTACTGGAAGCCCATGCTATGCAAGACACTGTACTGGACACTGGGGACATACTAGTCTTGTCCTATAGAAGGTCTCCAACCACAAGGAGAGACAGATAAGTAATTTAGTAGACAAAGTCATGATGGAAGAAGAGAGCATTGAGAGAACAGAAGAAGAGAGGAGCTAAAGTAAAGCTGGGCAGGGAATCGCCAAGCAGATACCTGGTAAGCAGGAGTTAGTGAAGGATAGGATAAGTGAGAGAGACCCCAAATTCTGGAGCACTTCACTTAATATCGAGTCAGTTCCTTAGTGACGGTTTTAAGGTGAAATGTTTTGAGTTAGTCATCACCTGTATCTGTGCTCACAGCTTTCCTGGTAATTTGATGTTACCTAACCATTTCTCTTTCTGTGAATGATCAAATCACGGATCACTTATATTGAAAATTTGCTTGCTGGATTTCCTGCCCGTGCATTTATTTAAAAGCAATCAATTTCTCGATTTGTGTATAGGTAATTCAACCCCGCCCCTTTCTTTCCATGATTTTGATGGGAATATTGTTCTTTAGAATAAGTTGCGTGTTGGTGTCACCCGTTTCTCCCTGTGGTTTGATTGAACTTGTTCCTCTATTCCTTACAGTTCTAAAAACTAGCATTTAGAACTCCATAGTTCTAGAAACTAGAATTTAGAACTAAAATTTACTGGATTTGGGTTGAACGTTTTTCATAGGACTACATTGCATCATCGATGAGGCTGTGTGTTATCTGTTGTGTGATATTCAGAGACATGATGTGTGTTTGACTCTGTATTAGTGAAAAGATCCCTGACTTAACATGATGACCACCATCTTCCTCTGCTGAAAAGTGACCTTCTCCTACTTGTTTAGCCAGCCAGTAATCCATGGGGGTGATACTTTAATACCATATCAATATGGTGTTCCCCATCAACCTATCACCTCATAGTTTTCATTTTCCTTTCTGATCCTTGCCCAAATGAATTACTTCCATTGGAGATTTCACTGTTGCCTGTTCTTATATATTTTGAAGAGACACTGAGGCTTTGTTGAAATTTTGGCTTAGAGGCTCATGAACTTCCTCTCTCAGATTATTCATGAATACAATTAAGTCGTTTTCCCCACAGAACCATATTTTCTCGTCACTATTAATTGCCCTAAATCTGGGTGTCGGTAAAGTTAACTGTCATTCAGAGATTTTTAAATAAGGTCTGAGCCAACCCTTTGTGGGTATAGGTTTCAATAAGAAGTGTCACAGAGATGGGGCAGGAGCAGGAAGTCAACAGTCAGGAAATGCCAGTGCCAGAAGGATTCTTGAAACAAGGAACATGGCAGGAGGACCAAGGTAGAAATTTTAAGTCACAACAAGGCCACCGAGAGATTTCATGCTGAGCATGGAGTGTGGCTAGATCATAGATCACACCCAAGTGCCTTTATTTTTTAAAAGATTTTATTTATTTGTCAGAGACAGAGAGCACAGGCAGGGAGAACAGCAGGCAGAGGGAAAAGTAGGCTCCCCACTGAGTGAAGAGCCCGATGTGGGACTTGATCTCAGGACCCTGGGGTCATGACCCAAGCCGAAGGTAGATGCTTAACCGACTGAGCTACCCAGGTGTCCCAGAGGTGCCTTTAGAGATTGAGAGGTAAAGGAGTTGAGCTAGACATGAGTAAGGAAGAAAAAACAGTGGTGGGGCCTATGACAGAAGTGGAGCTCCTAGGTCCTGTCTAGAGGCCTTTTGTTAGGAATAGCTAAATGTTATGGAGAGTGGAAAATGGCTCTAGCCCTGCCAGATCTTTTGATTTGTCAAGAGAAGCTGGAGGTCTGAATGACAAAGTAAAACAAAACCACCTGAAAATGGGTACAGCTAAGTCAAAGAGTACATTGGAAATATGGATAGTGTGACAAATCTGTTTCTGGGTTCTATTTGGCTTCTGGGACATAATTTTGCAAAATTTGGCTGGAAAAACCTTACACGTGTATTATTAATGTCAGAAACCAAGTGGAGAAGTGGGGCATTAGGGCTATCTACTTGATGTAGAGAGGGGATCCAAAGCTCAGGAATTAGTATGTGAAAATAAGGAATACTTACCAATCAACTCTGACCCTGATCCTGTGCTTTCATGTTTGTCTATACCGCCTGCTTCCTGAATTGTTTTTAAGTTTTTTGAATGTAGGCACTTTGTCTTCATATCCATACATTTTTGCACATTACTTTCCATATACTAGCCCCTCAATAAAAACATGACGATGATGATGATTTCTACCCAATAAAGACCAGGGTAAATTATTTCATGTTCTTCTCATCATAGCTGAATAAGAGTGATGCATTTTGTGCATAGTGTAAAACAGAGTAGAGTTAATCTGTGATCTGATTTTACCATTTAATGTTATTTTCAACAAAGCATTCATAAAATTCATAGCTGCAGCTGTTCCACATTATTATGTTCTCTCTTGCAAATTTTCTTAACTGAAAGCCATTTCTCATTTTTATGTTGTAATGTTTGAGAAAGTAATGAATGATTAAGGTAATCAGAAGTACATGAAGTTGGGGGAAGACATACACATATATATTTTTAGTCATGTTTGAAGAGTACTACTTAAATGATAATGCACTAACTCTATCATAACATCAGGGAAATTTATATTGTCTTCCTGGTCCAGCTCCATTTTCTGGAAAAATAAGTTCTTAAATATGTCACATCTGTCACCCAGCTTCCGAAGTCGCAAGTCTAAACTAGAACTGGGAATTTTTCTATGTTCCATTTTCTCCCACGCGTTCTCTGATCATTCTCTCTCTCTAACAAAATACCAATTTGAGGACAGAAGGGCATAAAGATGAAAGTCTGAATGTAGGTGCTAAAGGCACGTTATGTATTTTACAACTTTGGCTAGCAATGACTCTGTTTAAGTGAGTAGCTCATTAACCCACAGGAGTGAGTGTTTAATGGTGGCACTTTGGAAGAACGATTTTTCATTAATAATTCCATTTACTAAATGTCTTCCATGTGCCAGGGATTGTAATAGGTGATTTTAGTACTAAGCGTCAGATGATCATCTCTATTTTTTCACTACAACCTGGCCAAGAAAGTAGTGTCAGCCCCACTGTAGATGAGGAAACTGAGGCTTATAGGTTTTAAGTAACTTGTCTAATGATGTACATCTAGTAAGGACTGGAGCTAGGATTAGTACTTGTGCGGGCTGCAAAGCTTATGTTCTTGCCTTCTATCTGTCAAGTGTCGTATATGACAGTACTGAAATAAGTAGGGACCCTATAGTCATGTTCCATAGTAACGTAGTCCTTAACTTCCAGTTAAAATTTATGAGTGTCACCTTGGGGATGTGTAATTATAATGTGCTCAGATCCCTGTGGTTTGAGAACGGAAATACAAAAACCTTGATTTTCAATGAAGTTGGTTGGTTGACCAGATGATTCTGTTTTCATGAGAGGGGACATTGGAGGTTAGGAGCATTTGAACAATTTCCTGACTTGAGGAGGCTTTGTTCCCTTTAGTTTGACAGTTAACAGTGTGAGAGTTTTCTTGAACACCACCACAATGCCAGTGCCCTTCTCTTGGATCCCTGCTGTCTTTGGGTATTGCTGAAGATGTTGTCCATGCTGAGTAGTCGCCTGGCCAGAGAGACATCACACTTGGTAGTCACAGGGTGGGGTGCTGGTGTTTGTTGAGAGTTTATAAGGTGTATTTAGAAGGACTGCCCTCATTAACAGACTCTGCTTGCTAAGGTTAAGTGTGGGCAGAATGGTTCCATGAAACTCCTAGATAGCACAATAATGCTCTTCATAGTTACCTTTTGCCCTGAAATCCTCATTTATGTTCCGGTCTCCTCAGATCCTGCCTTCTCCCTCTCACTGTTCATCTCACCAGAACTTTCCCTCCTGCACCACCATGGATTGTGGATTTTCTTTGGGCTCTTGGAAGGGAGTGCAGGTTTAGCAAAGCCCTGATGTTTCCCTCCAAACTCCTGTCTATGCCTGGACTTTTCTCTCTTCTCTAAGATCTCTAGAGACTAAATCTACGTATCTTTTTTTTCTGTTCTATCCCTCACATAAAGTAATGACTACAGGACAGCCTTGCTACTTGAAGGATGGGGGATTGTCTGGTGGTTGTGAGTGATTAGAAGAAAGGAATGAAGGTTAGCATTTGGAAACATATTACCCTTACATCTATCTGTATTCTTACTTATCATGTGACCTAGGAAGACCTATTTTTCCTTGATTACTAGGACTTGTATTCTATGGTGGATTCATTTTTTCAGGTTAAGCAGTTCTATTTTGCCCTCTCCAGACTGTTGGTAGGAATGTAAAATGATATAGCCGCTTTGAAAACAATATGGAATTCCCTCAGAAAATTAAAACTATCATGTGAGGCCACAATCCCACTTCTAGATATTTATCCAAAAGAATTATACCCATCAAAAGCCGACTGAGTGGATCAGGAAAACGAGGTGTGTACATATAATCCAATATTATTTGGCCTTTTAAAAAATGGATATTCCGCAATATGGAACAACATGGGTGAACCTTGAGGGTATTATGTTAAGTGAAGTAATCACAGAAGGACAAATGCTGCGAGAGGTATCTAAAGTAGACTTGTTGGAGCAGGAAATAGAATGGTGGTTGCTGGGGATGGGGGGAGGTGGGAACAGGGAGTTGCTGTATAAGAAGGATAAAGTCTCTGTTATACAAGACGAATAGGGGCTAGAGATCTGTACCACATTGTGCCTACAGTTAAAAATACTCTATGGTGCACTTAACAGTCTGTTAAGAGGGTGCATCTTGTGTTTTCTTATCACAATATAATATTAATAAAAATTGAAAAATAGCATTATGCTGAAAGATGCCCAGCAAAGAAGAGAACACTGCATAGCTTCCTTTATAGGACATTCTGAAAACGAGGAAAACTAATCTATGGTAATAGCAGATCAGTGGCTCTTCTGGGGAAGAAGGGTGCCTGGAACAGGGCACCATGGAACTTTCTGGCCTTCCGGCAGTGTTCTATATTTTGATAAGGGTGCTGGTTACACAGTGGTATGCATTTGTCAAAGCTGATTGGACTGTATAATTAGATTGATATATCTCATCCTCTGTAAATTATGCCTCAATAAAATGTTAAAAACAATCACTTAGAGCACAACATTAATAGCTTATGGTAAGTTAGTTTAATCATATACGTCAACTGGGACGCCTGGGTGGCTCAGTTGGTTAAGCAGCTGCTTTCGGCTCAGGTCATGATCCCAGCATCCTGGGATCGAGTCCCACATCGGGCTCCTTGCTCCACAGGGAGCCTGCTTCTTCCTCTGACTCTGCCTGCCACTCTGTCTGCCTGTGCTCTCTCTCTCTCTCTCTCTGAAAAATAAATAAATAAAATTAAAAAAAAAATCATATACGTCAACCAAGGCTAAAACAACTTCTTATCCTTAGAAAAAGGTCTTTTACAGCAAACCCAACAGATGATTTGTAGAATCATTTTGGATATTTCAAGAATTTGAGAATGCATTAGCATAAGGTATACGTATACTACAAAGCTGCATGACTCTTATTTTCCATTTCCAATATTTATGTCAAATAAAATAGAAACTTAATATTTACTGAGTGTTTGCCAGGTACCAGATGCTGCTCTAGCAGCACAGATGAGTTTTTTCTGATTTTGTACTTTTTATAAAATATAAAATCATATTAGAAAGGAAAAGTTGTCCTTTAGAAAACCCTAAAGAATCTACCAAAAAACTGCTCAGATAATTGAGTTCAGTAGGTTCACGGGCTTTAAGTTCGATACACAAAAATTAATATGCAAAACTCATCCCTGCTGTTAGAACAGTACTGACCTTTACAAAAATATATACCTTTTATTTTCTTATTTCACTCGCTAGAACATCAGGTAGGATGTTGAATAGAAGGGTTGAGTGGGCAGCCTTAAATTCTGATTTGGGGGGAAAGCATTTAGTCTTTCACTATTAGGTATGATGTAGGCTATAGATTTCATGTAGATGCCCCTTTTAATGAGAATTTTTATAATTCATGCATGTTGAATTTCTTCTGAGTGCTTTATCTGCATCTGTTGAGAGGGTAATATGGTTTTTCTTCTTTAGTTTTTTCCTATGGTGATTTGCATTGATTGATTTATAAATGTTGAGGCAGCCTTGAAATCTTGGGATAAGGCCTAATTGATCATTCTATATTATACTTTTTAAAAAAAAAGATTTTATTCATTTTTTGGCAGAGAGAGGGCACAAGTAGGGGGAGTGGCAGGCAGAGGAAGAGAGAGAGAGAAACAGACTTCCTGCTGAGTTGGGAGCCTGACACGGAGTTTGATCCCAGGATCCTGGGATCATGACCTGAGCAGAAGGCAGATGCCCAACCAACTTAGCCACCCAGGCACTTCGATGTATTATATTTGTTATATGTTGCTTGTCTCAGTATTTCTAGTACTTTCTATTTTCATGGATATTAGTGAATAAATTTCTTTTTTGTAGTATCTTAGCCTGGTTTTGGTACAAGAGTATTGCAGGCCTCATAGAATGGGTTTAAGTGTTCTTATTTCTATTTGTTGGACATATTTGTGGTTTGGTATTACTTATTTTTAAAATGTTTCATAGAACTCATTGGGCTTGAAGTTTTCTTTGTGTGAAGGTTGTCAATTATGAATTCAATTTCTTCAATAGTTGTGAGGTTATTCAGTTTTCTGTGTATTCCTGTGTCAGCTTTTATAATTGGTGTCACTCTTGGAATTTGCCCATTTCATCTGATTGGAGGACTTATTGGCATAATACTGTTAATACTGTCTAGTTAGCTTATTAATATCAGTAGGATTTCTGTGACATTCTCTCTTTTGTTTTTATGTTATAACTTTTTCCTTATTCTTTATTCATTTTTGGCTTGTGTTTATGGTTTGTTAGTCTGAGCCAAAAGAATATACTGTATTCTCTGTCTACTTTAATGCTATTACCAAGGTGTGACCTTTTTTTGGTCTCCCACTGAATCCTCTGGTGCTCAAAGTGGTGTCTACATTCTCGCTCAAAATACAGCAACCCATAACCTGCGGATCAGATCTAGCTTGTGGACCGACTTTGAAGAGCTTGAGAGGTGAGAATTATTTTTACATCCTTAAAGGGGAGTTTTAAAAAGAAAAAAGATTACATGAGATACACCATTTGTGACCCACAAAGCTTAAAGTATTCTTATCTGGCTCCTTCATGAACGTGTTTACTGGTCCCTGCTAGTTGATGAGAACTAGACTATTTTGCAATTCTATGTGAGTTCTGGGAAGTGTCCAGCTTGTAACTCCCCTATAGCTGTCCCTCGCCTGTGTGAGGCAGTGCATGAACAACTTCCTGTTCAGCCAAAGACATAATGAGACCTCTAGTCATATTTTTCAGGCCCATCTTATTATTTTCATTCCAAGGACTTCCAACCTGTACCATCTATTGTCTTGTGTATAAAAACAGATGTCTCACGTTCTTTGTCCCTTTGTAGTTTTTTCGTTTTGTTTTGTTTTTTAACTGCGGGAGGACAAGCCCAGTAGCGGTCACTCTGTCATAGACAAAACTGACAGACCTCACTACGCTAAATACAGTTCTGATAGATTTCATCAGTTACTTCTTTTTTTTTTTGTGGTTTTTTTAAAATGTATTTATTTGACAGAAAGAAATCACAAGCAGACAGAGAGGCAGGCAGAGAGAGAGAGAGGGAAGCAGGCTCCCCGCCGAGCAGAGAGCCCGGCGCGGGACTCGATCCCAGGACCCTGAGATCACGACCTGAGCCGAAGGCAGCGGCCTAACCCACTGAGCCACCCAGGCGCCCCTCATCAGTTACTTCTTTATGGTTGTAGCAGAAGAGCAGCTCTACGTTTGGCTTCAGGTTACAAAATTGCCCCACAACCTCTACCTCTGGAAGATATTTTGCTGCTTGAGGGAAACAACAAAGCTTCCTCAGAACAGTGATACGGCAGGTACCCTGTTGCATTACTTAATTTTCACAGCAACACTTTGAGGTTCACAGAAATTAACTTTTCCGGAGGTTTGTGGGTTTTGAATGGCAGGACTGGAATTTTAATCAACGTTTGTTCGACTCCAAACCTGGAGTTCTTCCCCAATCTTAACCACTCCCATAAACTGCTCTCGTGTGGCACACTGCAAAACAGCTGTGGGGAGGGGGTGAAATACGGTGATATTAAGAAGGAAAGACAGGAAAGCTTGCTACCTATCTCCTAATTTGTTCTAAATTCTTCCTGAAGAAATGGCTAGTGTTTCGTTTGAGCCTCCGTTCTAAAAGAGAATATCTTTATAGAAAAATTTAACTCTGTAATCACCAATTTTACTGGGTCCCATCAATCTGCAATACACAGTCATTTTCTCAATTTTTAAAATTTTTTGTAAGATTTTATTCATTTGTTTGACAGACAGAGATCACAAGTAGACTGAGAGGCAGGCAGTTGGTTGGGGAAAGAAGAAGGCTCCCTGCTGAGCAGAGAGCCCGATGCGGGGCTCAATCCCAGGACCCTGAGATCATGACCTGAGCTGAAGGCAGAGGCTTTATCCCACTGAGCCACCCAGGTGCCCCTGTTCTCTCAATTTTTATTGGCCACTGATTTATCTCCTAACCGGAAGGACAGTGAACATTCTACTTTAGTGGTATTAAGTATGCTTTGGCTCAGCACTGAGCCACCTCCTGGGTCAGAGGGTTGTTGTGAAAATACCCATTGGATTTCAGCTTGTAGGATGTAGCATATAGTACCCCAAAAGCTTCCTTTTATTTCTAGGATGCTAATTCAAGTATTTCATAAACACAGACATTCCTATAGGCAAGGAACTTTATTCTCCGATTCTTTAGGGGGCATTGAAAGGCATCACTAACATATGCGCTTGTTTCATGTCATGAAATGCTTACATTCATCATTGCTTGGCCTTACTGGTCTAAATTGTTGAAATGCAAACCACAGTCTTGATGTTTAGCATGTAAAAGCTTATCATGTTCACTAAGGTAATCTAGGAAGTGAGTGCGGGGGACAGCACCGAGGCAGAAGGTGGTAGAGCTGGAGTTCTAGAGTTTGGCACCATGTGTGGGCACAAGGATCGGATGATTCTCTGCTGTTTGTAGATTCTGACCTTATTCGCGATTGTCTGAGTGAAAGGCCATATACAATAGGGTGTAAGGGAGGAGCTTTGGAATCAGGCCGACCTGACTGGAGTGCTAGCTTCTTCATCTGCTAGGTACAGCTGCTGTGAACAATGACTGTGTTCACAAGCTATCTTAATGTTTGCTGCATCACTTGTAATATATGTAATGTTCAAGGCTAATCTATTTCCAATTGTCTGACCTAGGGAAAGAGAGTGGTGCTGGGTCAATGGAGAATGGAAATTGGAAATAAGTGGATTTGGGGGTAGAGGCCAGGTTGTAAAAGGACGCAAATTCTGCGTCAGTATCTGGTGGGAAGAGGCGATGTTTAAACTGGTTGTGGGTACTTCCTGGATAGAGTCCAAACATGTCGTGGAGGGACATTTTATGTTTGCAGATTCTCGGATCAGAACTGGGTCATGCTCACGGTCAAAAGGCAGCACAGTATTATTGGGAGGCAGGCTTTGATAGAAGGTGAATGAGGCCCTTCCTTCTACTGGTGGCCTAGATGGTCCTGGTTTGCTGAGGTATGGAAGCCCATCTCATTCTGAAAGGTCAGAGGCTACATCTTCATCTACCAGGCATCCCTCTATGTTGTAAACTAAGGGCAGCGCCAAATTCTCTGATGGACTTTGGTTTCCTTTTCTGTGTTTAGGATGTGGGTTCTTACATGTAAAGTTATCACTCTGGTCTTAACTTCATGCTATTGGGTGCATCAGGGAAGAAAAAACAATTAAATTATGCTTTTGTTCCACATCAAATGAGTGAGCTGGTGTTTTGGTCTTTAATTATGGTTTGAAGTCTTATGGAGGCATTAATGAGTAAGAATGGTATTTTTCATTGCAAAATAAACTGTCACATCCTCGTATTTATTGCCAAGGACTAAACTTAAAACATAAGCAAGTCCTGATTTAAGGAAATGGAAGCATCAACAGCATAATAAATAATACTATATTCATTTCCTATTGCTACTATAACCCATTGCCACACACTAAAGTGGCTTAAAACAACACAGATTTATTATTTTACATTTCTGGAGGTCGGGAGAAGGACACGTCTCACTGAGCTAAAATTGAGGTGTCAGCAAGGCTGTGATCCTTCTGGAGCGTCTAGGTGAGACTCTATGCTTTGCTTTTTCCAGCTTCTAAAGTCATCTGATGTACTTTGGCTCATTGCCCTCTTCCAATAATCACATCAGTCCCATTCTGCTTCTCTTGCCATACCTTCTGCTTTGACGCTCCTGCCTGCCTTATTCTCTGGTAAGGACTCTTGTGGTTACATTGGACTCACCGAGGTAATTCAGGATAATCTCCCCATCTGAAGATCCTTAACTCAATCACATCATCAAAGTCCCTCTTGCTATATACGGTCGCATATTCACAATTTCTGCTTATTAGATCATGGATATCTTAAGGATGGTCCTTATTCTGTATAATAAATTTCCTGATTGTATTTTCCTGTCACCAAGGTACATTCTGAAAAGTTTTTTTATCAAGCAGATATTTGAATACCTATAATAACTATATATTGCTATTTATTTTCCTTGTGAATTCAGAAACATGCTCTCGTAGAAAGTACATTAAAGACACGGTAGAAAGAACTCTTAGCACTCCTAGTATTTCTGCCACAGACGTCCTTCCCTTATCGCTGCAATGCATATGCATTTGACTTTCCCATTTCAGTGTTCCAGGCCATTGGTCAAACAAATAGTCTAGCCATGATCTTTCACCCTCCTTTCAAAAAGCACGCACATATTACAATCTATCACCCAGTTATAGCCCATTGAACCTTGTTATGCTAGATTTCGGGTGTTTAGAGGAGCCCTAAATATCAGGATACTTTTAGAGACAAGGTAAATAGACCCGAGTTTGTCTAAGATAGCAAAAGATGTCTTTTGTCTTCAAGTACCCTTGACCAGCTACCAATGAATGTTCATGGATCCTAGCGAATAACTGATTTCCCAAAGTTTCCATCAAAGAAGAAAAAAATTAAGAGTCTCCTTAGTTAACAATGGGATCTGCAGTGCCATAGGACAAAAGGTTATGCACCGAAGGGTCTAGAATATGTTGTAGAGGTGTAAGGATTATTTTCAGCTGACGACATTGAAGAAACAACAGCTGCGGGAAGAGGCTTTTTCTTAACTCCCTGTATGTTCCTAAAAGCACCACCAAAAAGAATTCAACCAGCATAAATCCCTTCCCTGGGAGTCTCCCAACTGCGGAAGACTAACTCTTATGGCTGAAGAGAAGTCAGCACAAAGCAGCACCCGGATACAGAATTGCCCAATTAGACATTGTCATAAACCTGTCGTATTTCCCATCTATTCTCCTCAAGGCCCGTTTATTTTTCCTCAAAGCCATTTGTTCTCCCACAAGATTTTAGGATATGATTGTTTGGAATACATCCTGAACTCTGCGTGTACCTAACTTCCTGTCTACACATGATCTTAACCAAAAGGCCAACAAGTGATCCTAAGTTCCTAACAAAAATTATAATCGAGTCCATTAAACATCCCCTGATTTGGGCAATCTCTGTTGGGCCGAGTTTCAAAGAAGCCCCAGGTATTTGGCTTCTTTGTGTCCAAGCTGTATAGAGTTGCCTATGACCTTGAATCAGTCACTGAATGATTAGGGTGACGGGGCCTCTGCCTTACGTGAGCCTTGTCAACTTACAGAAACTGTCTCAGAGTGCTCTACTCCAAATGGGACCATGATCTTGGCAGGGTGTTAAAACTTCATGGGCTGCTTTTTATTACACCAAGCAACCTCAAAATGAGTTTGGGTCCATTCTCCATGAATATTTATTGAAAATTGACAATGGCGCTATGCCAGTCCCTTGGTTATGATTTTCTCAAGGACTCAAGTCTTGTGTACTCATCTAATCTGTGTATTCACACATTTCCAAATGCCAGGTGAAAATTACATATTCCAATACTTATTAGCTTTGTGATCTTTGGCAGATCAATTTACTTCTCTGATCCTTAATCCTTCCTAGCTTACATGCGGACCCAGTGTGTGAAAGGGCTTCTGCATTGTAAAATAGCATGCAAATATATGCTGTTGGTAATCTCCTGGACTCTCTTAAAGTTAACACCATGTCTAAATGATGTAAACAATTCAACCGTGCTGTAGCAGATAAGGTGTATTTGACCATTCTTATGATGAACTGTAATAAATTTCATTTTATGCTTGCCAGTTTATTTTGTGTGAACAGCTTCAGCCACGGAGGAAAGATACACAAACATAGATTCAATGTTCAGAGAGTGCCCATACATAAAAGTTAAAACACAAGGTTAGGTGAAAATCATGACAATGATTAGTCTTTGTGTGTTTTGAGGTACATTGAAATTCTTTATGGATAGTTCCTGTTTAAAAACAAACAAACAAACAAAAAAAAACAGATTATGTCTGAAGAGCGTAGACTTGAATGAGTGAATGAGAGACACAATAAAATTAGGGGATACAAGGAGTACCTGGGTGGCTCAGTGGGTTAAAGCCTCTGCCTTCAGCTCAGGTCATGATCCCAGGGTCCTGGGATTGAGACCCACATCGGCTCTCTGCTCAGCAGGGAGCCTGCTTCCCCCCCCTCTCTCTGCCTGCCTCTCTTCCTACTTGTGATCTCTCTCTCTCTGTCAAATAAATAAATAAAATCTTAAAAAAAAATTAGGGGAGACAAGAGTGGAAAGAGGAAAGGCTTGTGTACTTTTTAAATGGTGGCTCAGAGCTGCTTGAGACAGAGGTGACAGGCAAGTGTTAGAAGTCTGGAGGCCCAGGTAGTCAAAAACTTTGTGGGTTACAAAAATACTACCCTCTGTAGGTCTTTTATACTCATGGTAACTAGCAAAGATTTAAAATAGGTCCTTAGTACCTGTTCTTTAACTCCTTTTAAGAACAACGTGGGGGTGTAAATAAATGAATATAAAATTACAACTTGTACTCAAAGTAGTAGCTGAGACCCAAATGGTATCATGGAGCTTGAGACAACCTGTAGGTGGAAGAAAAAAAAAAAGCCAACTTTTGAAGAGCTCAGAATTACATTAGGTTAGCCATGTCCAAAGGTCGGGTGGGGCTGGGGTGGAATTTTCCTCTGTCCAATGTTCTTTTAGATAGACCATAGATTAACTCGGCAGGAAACAGATTAACAGTAGAAAATAAAATATCATTTCCTACATATGGGGAATATACACACAAGATTCCAAAAACGGGCCAAATGTGATATGTGTCACCCAGAACTAAGGAGAAAGGGGAAGGAGCATCTGGGACTTCAAAGGGAAGGAATGCAACTCGCAGCAAGATGAAAAAGTGGGGGAGGGCGCCTGGGTGGCTCAGTGGGTTAAGCCTCTGCCTTCTGCTCAGGTCATGATCTCAGGGTCCTGGGATCGAGCCCCGCATCAGGCTCTCTGCTCAGCAGGGAGCTTGCTTTCTCCTCTCTCTCTGCCTGCCTCTCTGCCTACTTGTGATCTCTCTCTGTCAAATAAATAAAAATTAAAAAAAAAAAGATGAAAAAGGGGGAAACGTTTGCTGGCCACACAGAAACAAACATGGGACCTAGAGAGGAATTTTAACTTTTTTAAAATTTTGACTTTTCTCAGTTGTTCCTTGTCTATCTCCTCTATTTCATTTCTAGTGTATTTGTGTATGGTGATAGCTCTTTTTCTAGAGCTTGGATTTCATTCTAAATTCTTTGTTAGAAGTCGTTGGGGAGGGGGGCGATCAAAGTTTCTTCTTCAGTCTTTTGGGTCTCTCAGCTCAAAATCTATATGCCACTGTGGCCTCTCTTGGGGTGGCCTGCCATTGGCCCCTGAGGCACCAACCACTTATTTTGAGTCTTCAACTTTTGCTTTTAATGTATATGTTTGGCAATTGATAAGTAAAAGTTAACCAGTATATATGCCAGTGTCCGAAGAAACAAGACTACATTTTTACAGAAAGGCCTAGGGAAGAGTCTTTCCAGCATATTTCTTTTTGTCTCTCATCCTTCAGCCCCCAGCGACTTGACTTTCCTCCTTCTGTACTTAATCACCCCAGGAAAGCTTCACCCTGATGCAAATTTCCAAGGCTGTGTAAGACTCAGGACTACTCTAAAACTTGCCCTGCGACTCCATAATGTTTAAATGCTTCAACTATCCTACTTGTTTCCCGAAGATATTTCATTAGGATGAAATATCAGCTGTTGAGCAGGTTGGAAATGCTGATTGTTTCATTGTTGGAGAGTTTCGCGCTAATGGAGGCGGGGACCATAAGCCGGTAAGACCATGTGGGTCTCAGCTCTAAGAAGCTCCATCCTGACAATTAGTGTATCTTCAATGTAATATTGCGTGGCAGGCTTAAGATCTGTGTTGAAAGGAAGAGCACCACCATAATGACATCCATTTTTAAGGCCTTTAGGAATAGATGACTAGACTATTAAGCCAGCCTGTCCCCTGGGGAGTGCATTAACGCATTGAGGCCACAGGGTCGATTGAGAAATGACTGCTGTGATGTACTTACTCACCAACCAGGGCCTCAAAGAGTTACTGAACCTCTCCAAACCCCGGAGAGTAATTTATACACTGAAAGGATTGGACTGAGTAAGTACAATCTGATGTGCTTTAATGGGCTTTGATGAGCATCAGAGACCAACTTTTCGGAGAGCGTTTGTACTTTGTAGAGGTGGGATTGAGGGCTGCGCTATTTAGAATTTCCATCTCTTCTTTTGAAAGAGAACAAAAATCGTGTTACTTTGACCTTTCCAGGGAGTAATTTCTTTTGCAGGCTAATGCTATTTTCCTCCTCTAAATGGCTCAATAACAATTGAGGAAGAGGCAGATTGGGCAATCAGTCAAGACGCAGAGTGCTGAAAATGGCAAATGTTCAGACTGATGAAATTAGGAGACGTTTCCCAGATGAAAATCTGCCAAATGGAGTTTTATAAACACACAGCATTGCCCCCATCCTATTGTAATCCCCTTATGTCACTCTTCTCCATAGAGGCAACAGTAACGGGTGTTAGTCACAATGGCTGTTGGCCTGTGTTTTACACTACAAAATATAGCTTTTAGACCTATCTATATTAGAATTTCATCCTGAGTTTACTCCCCTTAATAGCCTCGCAAGCATTGTGTACTTCAAAAGTGATATTTTACCCTTCATTAAGCCTTGTATTCCAAGAAAAAGTGTCTTTGTGACATTTAAAAAGAATGATGTTATGATGATCTTTAAAGTCTAGAGACAGACAGAATTCACAATGGGATAATTTGGGTGCCTCGTATAATGAATACATTTGAATGAGCACCAAGGGAAGGGGGAAGGGTCTTAAGCAAACATTTTAGGGTCTCACGAAGGTTGCAGTATCTCCACCCCTAAATTGATCTAAGGGATACAATGTCAGTTTCATAAAAGTTAATTAACTCCCCCTACAGCAATGCTTCTCAAAGTCTAGTCCATGGACCACCTTCATCAGCATCGCTTGGAGTTCTTATTTAAAATGTAGATTTTTGGGGTGCCTGGGTGGCTCAGTCAGTTAAGCTTCTGCCTTCAGCTCTGGTCATGGTCTTGGGGTCCTGGGATCAAGCCCCATATCAAGCCCTGCATCAGTCTCCCTGCTCAGCAGGGAGTCTGGTTCTCCCTCCTCCTCTACCCCTCCTCTGAGACTTGTACTTTCTCTCATTATCTCTCTTGTGAATCAATAAAATCTTTAGAAAAAAATTTTTTAAAATGTAGGTTTTTGAGAACTACCTCTTAGAATTTTTTTCTTTCTTATTTTTTTCCTTTTTTTTTTTTTTTGAGAGGAAGGGCAGGGAGGGCAGAGAGAATCTTAAGCAGGCTCCATGCCCAGCACAGAGCACAATGCAGAGCTCGAGCTCATGACTCCAAGACTGTGACCTGGGCCTAAACCAAGAGTCAGACACTTAACTGAGTCACACATGTACCCATCTTAGAATTTCTGAGCATATAGGTACAAACCTTCATTTTTAACTAGCTCTTTGGTGATTCTTTTGCACAGTCATGTTTGGGAATCCCTGTTCCAGAGTGTGGAACAGGATATGTTGATAGGGATCTCATGTCAAAAACTTTTAGCAAAGAGCAGTCATGGAAACATGTTTATTCAAGGGTTGTAGGCTTGTCCAACCACTATGAAATTTACCACAACTGGATGGTTGGTCAGTCAACAAGAACATCAACCATGTGTATATAGCAACCATATTGAAGAAACGATTTGGCAGTTAGGAGATCTGGAGGAAAAGGAGAGAAAATAGCTGGATGTTGGTCAATTGTAGGTGCACCCTAAGTGTCTTGGGGTATGGGGAACAAAGGATAGAGACCAATGTTCTCTGGGGGCAATTTTATAGCCAGCGACAAGAGAGACCTAACTGAGCGTATAGATTTGGGACTTGGTTTAATCCTGTAGAGGATGCTGGTGGTAAAGACCAGGGGTGGTTCCCAACAGAGAGGAAGCAGTAGCATAGGAGAAGGGTGGGGGCCATGCATACAGCGAGTACACAGGTTGGGCCAAGGTTTCTATTCAATCCACGTACACTGACAATATCGGTCTTTCTGCAAAGTGTAGTCTTTCTCCCTGCGTTATCACATGTAGGTACTTGTCAGCACGCAGATTTTTGAGTCTCAACCCACAAGGCTAATTCGATCTGGCCATCTGGGATTGGGAGTTTAGGAATCTGCAGTGTGAGCATATTCAGGCTCTCCTGAGAGAAATGAAAGCTTAGCACTGCAGTCAAAGTAACTGCCACAAGGTGAAGGGTAGGACTCCCTTAGGATAGCAAAACCTAATTTGAGCGTTGTATGAATTTTTTATGGCTGTTGTGACAAGTTACCAGAAACATGTGGCTTAAACCATCATAAATCTATGTGTGTAGGTATTTCCATAAATTTATTGCCTTATATAATTAGAGGGGAGAGAGAATCTTAAGCAGGCTCCATGCCCAGTGTGGAACCTGAGCCAGGGCTTAGTCTCACAACCCTGAGGTCATAACCTGAGCTGAAATCAAGAGTTGGACGCTGAACTGACTGAGCCACCCTGGTGCCCCTAAGACCTAGTCTTTAAGAGAGGCAGTTCAGCACAAGTCTGCAAACTTAGACAGACTAATTAACTTCTCTGTACCTATAAAATGGGGTATAATAATACAAATAGTGCCCTTGTTGTGAAGATTGGATGTGTTCAAATGTGTAAAGCTCTTAGAACAGTGCAAAAACACATAACACATAGTAGGGGCATCTGGGGGTCTCAGTCTGTTAAGTGTCTGCCTTTGGCTCAGGTCATGATCTCAAGGTCCTGGGTTCCAGCTCCATGTCGGGCTCCTTGCTCAGCAGGGAGTCTGCTTCTCCCTCTGCCCCTCCACTTCTCTCTCACTTGTTCACTGTCTGTCTCTAATAAATAAAATCTTTAAAAAAATTTAAAAGGTACAAACACATAGATGCTATATCACTATTAGTTATTTTTACTTTCTTCTAATAATCAGTCTCTCAACCTTACTTACTCTTCTGTTGTACTGGAGTCCTGTGAACTTTCCAGTGTAGTTCCCTAGCGCTGCCATGAGGTGTGCCCTCAGGTGGACCAAACTTCGGTGGGAGCTCAGCAGTTCTACCCCCAGACCTCCTATCTGAGGTTAGAAAGACCGGATCGTCCATCAGTTAACGTTTGTGTGTCCTTTGCAAGTGGTCAGCAGCACAAGGACCTCTTCCTATAGAATCCCTGGTGATCTTCCTGCTTGCCTACTTATTTTGTAAACCCCTAATTCTGGCTTTGCAGCTATACTGGCATCTTCTGGGTCTGGGAAATCAGTTGCCTGCTTGATTCCGCTGAAAATAAAACATCTACTTCTTCTGAGGACCGTAGCTGCTAACCACACCCACCTCAGCAATCTAAGGCAAGTCTCAATTGCCAAGTTGCCTTTGAAGTTTTTACATTTCTGTTCTGTCTCTTTGGTTTGCAAACCAGACAGTAAATCTCAAATCAGCTTAATCTCCACCCTCTCTCTCTACTTAGTTCAAATTTCTGAGAGAGAAAGTATCTTTGGCTACTAATCATGCAGTGGGATGGCTATGCTTGGGTTTGGAGTCTTAAGTCTATAGGTAGGTAGCAGTGCTGTTTATATAGACAAGGTGGGTGTCCTGAGGAGACAACCCCAAAGGTGTAAATAAATGACTAATACTTTTGCCCCCAAAGGTGTAAATAAATGACTAATACTTTTGCCCATCTGTAGGGCATGTACTCCCCTGTGGGCTCTTTCTTATCATCTTTTGTGAAGCCCCTACCATCACTTCCCCCCACCACCTCTACCACGAGACATAGCAATTGACTGACACTTCCATGCTCCCCTCCTGTTTAGAAAGTAGTTCAGGGGTGTCTGGCTGCCTCACTCAGTGGAACACATGACTCTTTTTCTCAGGCTCATGCATTCCGAGCACCATGTTGGGTGGAGATATGACCTAAAATCTTAAAAAAAAAAAAAAAAAAAAGTAGTAGCTAGTAACGTCAACATTCCTTACCCTTACTGAATACAGATCTTTGGAAGAAATCATGTACTAGGTTGCCAATTCATGAAAGAGTGGGGGGGGGCAAACTAGAGAATTCTAGAGAGTGGGTCAAGATACCTGGGTTATAATCCCAGCCTGAATCATACTTTTAGCTTCTATGCTGAGAGGCCGGTGCCTTCCATAAGGCTACCCTAATGTTTCCTTATTCTTCAAGACCAGCTGGGTTGCTATGGAAACTTCTGTGTTGCCTATGCAACATAAATATTTGCTAAAACTACAGTCCTCAGCCAACATTTGCTACAACACTAGCAAAACTGCTTGCAGCTGAGCAGAACTAGGAATCCCAGGACCAGGGCTGTAACCCTGAGGTATGTGTCACATTGGTTGAGCTAAAGGCATGCCAGAAGCTAACTTGGGGATAGCTTTCCCCCTCCCTTTGCTTGAATGTGCCTGTTGGCACTGCATCTGTCTTGGAGAATGACAACTGGCAGATTGCCTCCTCACGTCCCCTTCCCCTTATTTTTCTTGTTTATTCAGCAATTGCCAAGAGAACTGTATAGGAAGATCGAACTCAAAATTAGATCCTAGAATAGATCTTTGAACTGAGGGATGAGAAGTCTGGAGCTCTGGTTCTCCATGGCATCTGTTTTCCGCTTCTTTGCCCAAGTCTTGGGCGAAGGGGTTCTAAATTCCAGCAATCAGGTTGAAAGTTTTGGCTGGCCGACCTATATGTAGGACCCTTGGCTGAAACTTAGCTACTCTTCATAGGAAACAGAAGCCTGTGAGCCTCATGGTTAACTGCTAACCTGTTTATTAGTACTAGCAGGGTTAGTATTTCACTATGACACATGCCACTCCTGACGTTGTTCAGCTTGTTCTGTTTGGTTGAGATCATGGTACCTTGTAGTGTGGTGAAGCCATTCTGCATGGAGACTAAAGACGCATTAGTAGATATGACCGTATACACTTGGTTCGTGTTCAGCATCAGTATACGATACAGGTTTCTAATTTCAGTTGACGCTCCTTTGATGCTGGTATTGTGACCATTTTCTGCTTGTCAGTTATTTTGTAATGTATATGCGAGAGAAGGTTTCAGCGGCCAAGAGTTCAAAAGTTTGAGTTCCAAAGACTCTAGTTCTTTTCTTCTGCCCTTTATCTCTATTTTAATAGTCATACTAAAAGTTGTCTGTATTGGTTCTTCTTCTTCTTTTTTTTTTTGTCCATCACTGTATAAGTACATAACATGTGATATCCTTTTATTTTTTATTTAATTTTTAATTTTTATTTTTTTAAAGATTTTATTTATTTATTTGACAGACAGAGATCACAAGTAGGCAGACAGGCAGACAGAGAGAGGGGGAAGCAGTCTCCCCGCTGAGCAGGGAGCCCAATGCGGGGCTCGATCCCAGAATCCTGGGATCATGACCTGAGCTGAAAGCAGAGGCTTTAACCCACTGAGCTACCCAGGCACCCTAATTTAGTTTTTTTAAAGAAAAAGAATTTAATCTTTATTTACAGGACACTGTACAATAGGAGATTCCACATAGAAATAGGAAACCCACTGAGAGGAGGAGCTTCCTACAGTTTGTACAGTTTTGAACTGGTCAAGTAGAGTTTCATTGTAAAAAGAGCTACCATAACAAAACACACTGAGAAAGAGTCCTTACTAGAGAAACAGTAAGACAGACTTCGACCAGAGCACACCACAAATGACTTTCTGCCTCAGCTGTACAGTCTAGAAGTTAAAGGTCCCAGGAGTGCAGACCTGAACTTGGAACATACAGCCTTCAGAGGTCGTTTCTGGCACAACATTGTGATCTTCCTCTTCCTCTACAGGGAAATCCTTCTCCATCAAGTTTAGTGATGCTTCTGTACACCGACTCATTTTCATGGTTTCATAGAGCTGCAGTTTTGACCAAATCTCCACATTCTTCAATCATTATACTAAGTTTCTCAGTTTCACCTAGTTTCTCAGCAGCCTGAAAAGTGTTGGAAATGGCATGCAGAATAACCAGAATAATTTTGAGATCTTTTGCAGTTAAGAGGTTCATCAGTGGCTCTATAATGCCGCATTGAGTGAGGTATACAGTCTGTTCAGCTGTCCTGCCACTTGTAGAGTTGGTCACAGCCCAGACAGCTTCCTTTTGGGTCTTAACGTCTGCCTTAGAGAGAAGACCAATGAGGAATGGGACCAATCTGTGATTCACAACTGGCTGGATCTGGTCCTGGGGACCAGCTGTGATGTTTGACATTGTCCAGGCAGCTTCCTTCTGAATATGAGTTTTGGGGTTTGTTAGCAGGCTGGGAAAGAAAGTAAGTGCTCCTGTGTCTAGTACACCCCGAGTCTGTTCATCTGTCCCAGTGACAATATTTCCTATGGCTCGAAGCACAGGGTTCACAAAGGGCAGTTCAGTAGCTCCTAGAAGCTTCATAAGCTGGGGCACAAGTCTGTTCATCTGGACCACCAGTAAGGTAGGAAATGGCCCAGCAGATATCTGCCAATACTTCTGGATCATCGTGATGCAGGAGATGAACTAATGTAGGAAGAACGTATCTGCTCAAACAGCATCTCATGGGGGTGCAGGATTCTTGTTGTGACAGAGGTTTGAAAGTGTCCAAGTAAGGTTACATGAGTAACCACATGCTAAAGATGACATGTCAGGAACTGTAAGGAGAGCCAATAGTGGGTCACCTGTACCGTACTTGACAACCAAGTCTCGAAAAACTGAACCTGCCATGTTTCCTAGAGCCCACACAGCTTGTTCACTGATGGGGGCATGGGGAGATGCCAACAGAGAAATGAATGCTCGGATCGCATCTCCATCTACTGCAGCCTCGGTCTGTTCTGATGTCCCGGAAGCAGTGTTAGTGAGAGCCCAAGCAGATTCAAACTGCATGGAACTACAATCAGTTCTGCCCAAGGACACAAATTTTGGAATCAAACCAGCCCAGATTACGATGTCTACGGGGGGCTGTTTTTCCCTGGAAAGCAGTTTCCTAGCAGCTTGAGTAGCCTGAGGAGCTGGCTTTCCACATTGTTGCTATTTATGCCTTTGACAGTGTCATCAACAGACCATTCTACAGTGTCCTGGTTGTGGCAGCTTTCCTGCAGCGGGGGAGGAAGCATCATCAGGAAACGAGCTTGCATTTCTCCTTTTCAGCATCTGGTCAACCTTCTTAGCTGTCTTCAGCTCCACGTTAACTTCTGTTCGGCGCCGCCTCATTTCTGCACTGTCTTTCCCCTTGTTCTTGAATCTGTTAAGGCGGGCAGCTGGTGGATTAGCATTCTCGCTGGTGGACATGGTTATGAGACAAAGGGAGAAAGCTACGCGGCTGGCTCAGGCTTCCCCAGGAGGCCTTCTGGGGCACACAGGCTGTGGGTCAGCTGCCCTCAAAACATCCACCATGGATCACCCCAAAGACGGTGTCTGTCTTATCCCTTTAAATCCCCTAAATAATGCAACACTCTAAGGTGGGGAGAGGTATTATCATTCATGCCATTTTATAAATGAGGGCCCCAAGACTTAGGGAAGTCAAGACAACTCATTTTTTAAAAATATTTTATTTATTTATTTGACAGAGATCACAAGTAGGCAGAGAGGCAGGCAGAGAAAGAGGAGGAAGCAGGCTCCCTGTGGAGCAGAGAACCTGATGCGGGGCTGGATCCCAGGACCCTGGCATCACGACCTGAGCAGAAGGTAGAGGCTTTAATCCACTGAGCCGCCCAGGTGCCCCTCAAGACAACTCTTTAGGATTAGACAACTAAGTTGTAGAACGATAATGCAAATCTAGATTTGTCTTATTCCAGTACCCTGATTATTAATGACTATCCTATTTGCTGTTACATTATACTGCCTGAATATTTGGAGCTTATAGGAACAATGAGGGGCGGCATAGCAGAGAAGAATAGTATTGGCAGTATGTGGACGGTATAAGCAAAATGGTGGTCAGTAAAAGGGCAATTGTGGGCGATTTGGAATCACCGTTTGCACATGCGATAAGACTTTTTAAACATTTTGAGTTGCCAGTTTTCACATATTTTAGTAATATGTGGTTCCTACTGATAATCAGGAGGAAGTCAACTTTGAGTCACAGGAGAAAGGAGGGTCTGGTATGTTCTGACTCTGAAGCCTGAAGCTTGGTCTTTACATCACAGTTGTTTTTCTCTATAAACAACTTTACTGAGGTGTAGTTTACATACCAAAGCCTTGTCCATTTTAAACTTACAGTTCAGTGTGTTTTTTTTTCTTTTAGTTAACTTAGAGGGTTGTACAACTATTTTCACAGTCTAATTTTCAATTTTCATCTCTCCCCCAAAAGAGACCTTATATCCATTAACAATAACTCCTAATTCTCCCATTCCCCAGGGAACTTCTAATCTGGTTTTCTTTTTCTCTTTATGGATTTGTCCCTTCTAGACTTTTTATGTAAGTGGGATCGTATGATAAGTGGTCTTCTCTGACTGGCTTCTTTTCCTTACAAGGTTTCTGAGGTTTACCAATGTTGTAGCTTGAATCAGTACTTCCTACACAGAGTATCTGCACAGCATTGAAAGACAAAAGCATTAATGACTCATGGAAATCTTTTCCTCCACTCAAAAGGGAAAAACTCTTTTTTAAAGATTTTATTTATTCGACAGAGAGCAAGGGAGCAGAAGCAGAGGGACGGGCGAGGGAGAGGGAGAAACGCTGGGCATCCGACATGGGGCTTGGTCTCAAGTCCCTGGGATCGTGACCTGAGCTGAAGGCAGATGCTTAACCGACTGAGGCACCCAGGCGCCCCAGGGAAAACATTTTCCAAAACTAAAAGTGGTGTTGTAGAGGCCACTAAAGACAGGATTTAAGACAAGTGAGAAATGAAAGGGTTATAAGAAAATAAATGAACCTTTGCTTGTGAAACTGGAACTGATGAACTCAATAAAGAGAATGGTTGAAGTGTCTTCTTGAAGAGGTTGCAGGAACTAGAAGTACCGGGACAAAGCTATAATGCTGTGCAGAAGATAATAAACTACTTCTTAAAAATTAATGCCGAGTTTCAGAGGCGACACCATACCTGCTCGAGGGAAGATTATGAAGAGGAAGAAGAGATTGCTTAAGCTCTTCGTCTTTGGAGGCATCCCACTGAAAATCTTTCTGAGTTAGTTGGGTTATTCATGATAGTAGAAAATACACCGAAAATTCCCTCAGGTTCTATTAAAGCAGAAAAGAGGGAGGTTATAGAATCATACTTGGGGAGATAAAAACTCAGTGTTGGGGGGTTGGTGATGAATGGGTGAAGGTGATCAAAAGGTATAAACTGGGGCTCCTGGGTGGCTCAGTTGGTTAAGCGACCAATCCTTGATTTTCACTCAGGTCATGTTCTCAGGGTCAAGTGATCGAGCCTCACATAGGGCTCCATGCTCCATGCAGAGGCTGCTTAATCCTCTCGTTCTGATCGTGTCCCCATTTGTTCTCTCAAATAGATGAATAAAACCTTTTTTTTTTTAAAGGTATAGGGGAGCCTGGGTGGCTCAGTGGGTTAAGCCTCTGCCTTTGGCTCAGGTCATGAACCCGGGGTCCTGGGATCGAGCCCCACATCTGGCTCTCTGCTCAGCAGGGAGCCTGCTTCCCCCTCCCCCCGCTCTGCCTGCTTCTGTGCCTACTTGTGATCTCTCTCTCTCTGTCAAATAAATAAATAAAAATAAAATCTTTTAAAAAAAGGCATACATTTCCAGGTATAATAAATAAGTCCCAGGAATGTGATGTACAACATAGCGACTGCAGTTAATACTGTATTGTATATTGGAAAGCTGCTGAGACTAGATCTTAAAAGTTCTCACTACAGGGAAAAAATTCTAGCTATGCATAGTGATGGATGCCATAGACTTGTGATCACTGTGAGATGCAGAGAAATATTGAATCATGTATGACTGAAACTAGTATGTTATATTTAAATTATATCCTAATAGAAAACATAAGAAAACCGTGTTACTATAGGTAAATGAGAGATCCTGGAGGAATACTGGCATAAAGAGCAAAGTAGGCAAGACAAAAAAGAGGACTGAGCTATGTCTATGAAGGAAAACTGGAAAATCTGAGAGTATTGAGCTAATAAGAAATGAATCCTGAATGTCTATGTGGAAATGTTATTGCTTTATTTGGTGGTGGGAAAAGATGATAAATATGTATAATATGTAAATAGCTTTGCTAATTAAAAAACCTACAAGGACCAAACAAGATAATGACTGGGAAAACAGTTTGAAAAGTAGAAAGCGCTATGCAAATGCAGTTGCCGTTGTCATTAAGGTCTGCACTTGAGTCTTCACATCATTCTCTCTGCAGTAAGCCATTCGCAGATGCTGCCTTAGTTCATGTTCTTGTCTTCCTGGGCGAAAAGGCATCATGTTCTGCGACCTTTGGAATTTGGAGTTTTCCTGGGGTCACTGGCTTCCCTGTTGGGATTTCAGTTGCTTATCCTACTTGTCTCAGTGTTCCTGATTTGCTAGATTCCCGTCTGGATGCAGTCATACTGGGCTCACTGTGCCTGGGCTCTCAATGTCCCCACCGCTGAAGGTTTGTGACCCGTAGTGTGGATTGATACGTGCGGGGGGTGGGGGTGTCATGTGCATTGTGCCATTTCGTGTGCTGTTGACTTAACTCTTGGCCTTCCTTTGCTCCTTGTTTAGGAGCGCCATCCTTGCCTCACTCATGCAGGCTCACAAACGTTTGAAGTTTTCCCCCTCGTCCCCCCCCAATCCCCATCGCTTAAAATATTTCTGGAGCAGCTGTTGTGTGCAAAGACCAGCGGTGCTGAAGATGGGAAGGTTGCAACTCACCATCCAGTTGGTCACATTCAAATGTGAAATAAGGATGCCTACCCTGAGTAATAATAACAGAAAGTTGGATACATGTTATAATGAAGTTGTCAGAAAAAGACGAACGGGCGCCTGGGTGGCTCAGTGGGCTAAGCGTCAGACTCTTGATTCTGGCTCAGGTCATGATCTCAGGGTCATGGGGTGGAGCCCATCTGGGGCTACATGCTCACGAGGACATCTTGAGATTCTCTCCCTCCCCTCCGCCCACCCTATTCCCCCAACCCCTGCCTGCTCACATGCGTGCATGCTCTCTCAAATAAATTAATAAGACTTTCAAAAAGGGACAAACAGAATTTTGTCAGTGAAATTGAAAAAGAAGTTTCACAGAGAAAGGCATACTTGAGCTGCATGTCCCCCCCACCCCTTTTGAAGGTGTATATTTCATACAGGAAGAGTCACCCTCTTTACAATTCAGTTAATGGACTATTCAATTACTACATAAATCCCCCTTGATCCTTCATAACCAAACCTTCCCCAGACTCTGAGCCCAACAACCACTCATCCGTTAGCAGTCTATGGTTTTGCCTTTCCCAGAATGTCATAAAAAAGGAGCCATACATTGTATAGCATTTTTGTACTGGCTGTCATGCATTTGTGAGATTGGTCCATGTTGTTGACTCTATCAGTAGTTCATTCCTTTTTATTGCCATGTAACACTCCATTTTATGGATGTATCACTTCCATCCATCCATCCATCCATCCATCCACAAGTTCAAGACATTAGGTTGTTTCCACTTCAGAGTATACAGGTTTTCTGTGAAAACACCATGTTTAATTTCACTTTGGTAAAATTTTAGAAGTAGGTTTGTTGGGGTGTATGGTAAGCTTTATGTTTAACTTTGTAAGACACTACCAAAGTGTCTTCCAAAATGTGGCAGTGCCTAAGATTAACATATGAATGTTACTCAGTAATATTGGTTCTTTTTTTTAAATTATAGTATTCTAAGTAGTATTTAGTCATATCTAAATGTGGTTTTAATTTTAATCTGCTTATTGTTAAATATGAAGACCTTTTCATATCTTTATTTGCCATTTGTATATCTTTTGTGGGATTTCTATTAAAATATTTTGCCCATTTTTAATTTCTTTGTTATTATTGAGTTTTTCTACTTACATATTTTTAATTGAGATATGATTTAAATCCCAGATAAAATTCACTGTTTTCAAGTAAACAAATTGCTGGGTTTTAGTACATTCATAAAATTATGCTAATTTTGTTACCCCAAAGAGAGATCCAGTAGTCATTAGCAGTCAGTCTTCATTTCTTCTTCCCCCAGCCCCTGGCAACAACTAATGAATTTTCATACTCTGGATAGTTTGCATAAATTCAGTTGTATAATACATAGCCCTTTGTGTCTGGCTTCTTTCACTCAGTATTTATTTATTTATTTATATTTATTCAAGGACTATCTGTTGTAGTAGGAACCTCATTCCTTTTATTGTATATCCATTCATTGTATGGATATACCACATTTGCTGATCCATTCATCAGTTGACGAATCTTTGGGTTGTTTTCATCTCTTGGTTTTTATGAATAATCCTGCTATCAACTTTCATGTAAAGTGTATTGAATATATATGTTTTCAATTCTTTTGGATGTATACCTAGAACTGGAATTGATGGATCATATGGTAACATATATTTTATATATGCTGGATACAACTCATTTATGATACATATTATTCACATGTTTTTTCTAAGTCTTCTGCTTTCTTTTCTATTTTTTAAAAAATATTTATTTGAGAGAGACTATGGGGAGGGGACGTGTGGAGGGAGAGGAAGAGAGAAACTTAGGCAGACTCTGTGCTAAGTGCAGAGCCTGATGTGGGGCTCAATCCCACAACCTGGAGATCAAACCAAGACTCAGACGATTTACCAGCTGTGCTACGCAGGGTCCCCTCTTTTTGTTATATTTTTTATTTTTTAAAGATTTATTTATTTGACAGAGAGAGAGAGATCACAAGTAGGCAGAGAGGCAGGCAGAGAAAGAGAGAGAGAGAGGGAGGGGAAGCCGGCTGCCTGCTGAGCAGAGAGCCTGATGGGGGGCTCGATCCCAGGACCTCAGCTGTGATCATGACCCAAGCCGAAGGCAGAGGCCTAACCCACTGAGCCACTCAGGCGCCCCTCTCTTTGTTATCTTAATAGTGGTTTTGGAGTTCTTAATTTGACATTTTTTATCACGGATCACATTTTGTCATGTTATGGGAAAAAAATCTATCACTAAACCAAGGTTATATAAATGATGTTTCCATCTAGATCTTTTATAGTTTTAGGTTTAACATTTAAATCTATGATTCAGTTTTTGTTAATTTTTGTGTATAATATATGGATCAAGTTCATTTCTTTGCATATGGATATCCAAATATACACTGACCATTGTTTTTATTCTTTGTCTTAATCAAATGGTTGTACTTCTGTGGGTCCATTTGTGGACTCTGTTCTGTCCCATCAATCTGTGTCTGTCCTTTGCTAATACCACACTCTATGATTCCTGTAGCTATATAGTAAGCTTTAAGATCAAGTAGGCTCATTCCAAATTTGTTCTTCAAAATTGTCTTGACTGTACTTGTTCCTTTCCCTTTCCTTATGAATGTTTTCAAAGCCACCTTGTCTACTTGTACAAAAAATTCCTGCTTGGATTTTGATTGTCATTGCATTGAACTTGTAGATTAGTTTGGAGAGATTTGACCTTCAAACAGTATTGAGTTTCCCAATCCATCAATGTTGCATGTATTGCCATTTATTTAGGTCTTCTCTGACATTTGCCAACAATGTTTTGCAGGGTTCCCCCCCCTCCACCGCATACATATCTTACACCTATTCTCCTAGATTAATTTAGACCAGTATTTTGTTTTTTGATGCTACTGTAAATTGCATATTGCATTTCAATTTCCAGTTTTTCATTGCTAGTATAGTTTATTCTTACATGTTAACCTTGTATCCTGAGACCTTGCTAAATTCACTTGTTTTATTAGCTCTTTTGTATTCTTCTTGAGGCTTTCTACATAATCGTGCCATCTATAGATAAAGTTTTATTTCTCACTTTTGATTATGTGCATTTTACATGTTTTTTTTAACCTTCTACCTTTTACCTTTTGCCGTGGCTAGTTTCTCCGGAAAATATGTTGAAAAGGAGTGGGAAGAGTGAACCGGCTTGCTGTGTTCCTCATCACTAAAGGCGGGCATTTAATCGCTTACCATTAAATATGAAAGCTATGGTTTTGTAGTTTCCTCAGGTTCAGGAAGTTCCCCTATAATCCTACTTTGCTAAGAGTTTTATCAGGAATGGATGTTGGACTTTGCCAAGGCTTTTCCTGCATTTATTGAGATTTAAGGTATCTATGAGACACCTAGGTATCTTTTCAAGTTGCAAATTTTGATTGTTGGTGTGGGATAGGGCCTGAGATTATACATCTTTGTTAAGCTCTGAGATGAAATTTGACGTTGTTGGCCAGGGACCGCACTTTACATAACATGGGCATGGGGTAGGCACTAAACGGTGCTAAGAAAGTGACACTTGCAAGCAGAAATGTAGAGAATAAATTTTGTCATGAAGAGCAGTGAAGGGAAGGATCAAAAATGAAAGAGAGACCAAGAGTCTGAAAATCTCCAGGATTAAGTTTGTCAAACGTGAAATTAGTCCCAGTTTTATAGCAGAAGTTACACTACTTATTTTGTACCAATTTGTGGTATTTGAAACCTCACATCTTACTATAAAACCACGTATCCCTCACTGTCCAAGTCTGGTTTCCAAGCGTGGATTGTGATGCTTCAGATCAGAAAGAACACCACACGATCTGCATGTATTTGGTTCTGGAGTTTTGAGTCGTGAGTAGTAGTGAGAGGCAAATCACAAGGGATCTCTGTCCGCATGTGCACAGGCGCATGCATGCGTGCACACACGCATATCATAACCTGTTTGGGTTTTGAGTTTCCATCACTAGACTTCTGACAGTGGAACACTTACTTACACATTTTTTCCCCACTACCAGCTCCATAGTCCTTTAAGGTTAGGATCATGTATTTATTCGTCTTTGCGTTCTCAGCCTCTTGTATACCACTTGGTACTTAGTAGGTGCTCATTAAATATTCATTAAATTGTCGCAGTGAGCTGATGGGAGGAAAACAAATACAGACTACTTTATCAAGGGCTTTACTTGCAGAAGGAAGGAGAGTGATAATTTGACAGGTGAGGAGGATTCAGGGCTGAGGGAAGATTTCTGTTTTGTTTTCTTATTTTTTCATTATTTTGAAGTCATATAGATTTGTGGTTAATTTTAGGCAGAGAAGAAAGACCCAATAATGTGGAAGTTACTGAAGATGGAAGAGCAAACGAATAATTAATAGAGCAGGTTTCTGTAGCAGATAAAGAACACAAGTAGCTGGCTTAATCATGAAGGGGGAAGACACATTATTTTGGCCCATTTTTTTCACTCAGTTGTGTAGAATCTTCATCACAAAACCATACGGCCGTAGCCATCACTATGTTCCACTCTAATCAAGGACCCTCTTGCTTTTTACCTTTTTAATTCATCTCCTTCTCTATAATCATGTTTACTTGGAATCTTTTTTGCACATGGTTGGTGGAGTTTTCTCCCAGAATCTTTCCCAGAAACAGCCCTCCTCCTGGAGAACCCATTATGAGGCTCCTCCTTTCTGATCTCTGATTTCAGCCTGGCGTCTATCTCTAGGCCTTGAGATGAATGAGGATGTCGGGTTCGTACTGTTTTCTTCAGCCTCAGATTTCTTGATGGGTTCCATTACCAAAGGTTAACATGTGACTCTTGATTCTCTTGCTATGTTGGCATTTGACACACTGAAATGTGTTCCTTTAATTCAAATGACAGTAATGCCTTCCATTTTCTAATCAGGGGGCAACGATTTCTGCCGAGGAGATTTTTTTTCTAAAAAATGATTTCAAAAGAATGTCATCAAGTGTGTAGCTCTATATGCGTGCATGTGCATACTTGCCCGTGTGGGTTTTATGTCACAGACGTAATTTCTATGTGATATGAGTTTATTCTCATGTGTGGGCTAATTGATAGTTTACAGGGTGTTTGTGTTTTCCAGTCTGCTGTTTTTGCTCTGAGCAAAAATTTACTCAGCTGATGAGAACATTTTGACAACTCTGCCTGTGTGTCCAGGAAATGTAATTTGGTGTGAATTTTCTGGCTGTGATGACCCAATTTTAAGATGTAAAATAGAATACTCTAGATGTATATGGAAATAACATAACACACCTAACTCCCCCACAAGGAGTAACAAACATTAAGACCTTATACAGCTCTTAATATATACAATCAGAGGATGGAAACATCATGATTATAGTCTCCTTAACTCATTTGCAAATATTACAAATGTTGTTTACCGAAACTGAGTTCTAGCAAAAGTTGCAAAGATTTATGGCTTCTAGGCTTGGAAAAAAACAGTTCAATTTAATTCTTAGGAATATTTCAGTCAACATTTTATGATTTATTTGTACCTTTAACCATACCCAGGCTTTTTCAAAATCTGTTTCTCAGTGCTTTGAAATATGAATACGCTCAAATAATTATTTCTCCACAAAGTGTTGTTTTCTTTGGGGTTCAGTAGTTTAATAACTGCCTTTATGTAATTCAGTGTGATTCCTGTCTCCTCATTCATTTCTTGGCTTTTCATTTCTCTTTTAACATTCTGGTCACATGAAGGAGCGCACACTGAATGTTATGGATGACCAAAGGAAACCAATCACTACTTATATTTTGAAAAACGGACTTAACATTTGCATCGGTGTTTTGTGAAGTTTAATATTTAAAATCCTGAAACTCAACCAACATTAAGTACTGAGCCGTCATTATTTATTAAAGATGCCTCTACCGTAGAAGTACTAAAATATCATTCTGTGCTAGCTGACAGGGAAAGGAAAGCAATCTGCATTTTCTCAAGTGTGGTGTTCTAGCAGCTTTCCTCTGCACACTGAGTCTAGCTTGACAAAATTGATTATATTGATCATTTTATGGGTCGATTGCCCAGAGATTGAATGGTTAATTTGATTTGGTCTTCCTAATGGCCAAAAGGACCAGATGACTTGATTGGGATGATGACTGAAACAAGAAATTCAGCTGTGAAAACATTTGAATCAATGGTGCTGTGTTAACACCATCTCACATCTCAGAGATGGCTAACCTTCAAAGCCTGAATTTCAGATTAAACGGAAGCCCTCAGCCTTGATGGCTAGCTCTGAATTAGTATTGCAGTCGACAACTTTAATTGGGGGTATTTTCAATTTTTCCATAATGCACATCAGATGCCAAAGAGTAGAATATTAAAGCAGCCCAAAAGAAAACAACCAATTGCTAGTGCTATTGAGCATTCTCGAAAGCATGTCTGACCGAGATGATGGGCCATGATATGAGAATCTATAATGAATTTACAGCACCAACATCGTGACTCATAAGCTTGTCACACAAGAGCAATTTGAAAAAGGAGTCTTGGCAAATTGACACCGGTGTTCTTTGCTCTCTTGTATGCCGAAGGGAGATTTTTAGCACGTATTAGGAAACTGTATGAAAACGAAGAGCATTAACAGCTAACAAAGGAAATGGCAGTGTTATGAAGCAAAGATATGTATACATCAGGGCTGAAGTATCTTATCTGGTTCCATGACTTTTGGCACCATTTCTGACTGCAGTGGCGACTACCCATACGAAGTGGAAGGGAGGTTGGAAGCGGATGTCACCGTGCCCCTGTCACAGTATCTCCTCAACAAGGAAAATGTTGGGGACAGATGAAGTCCTCCAGCTTCAGTAGGATAGCATTTGCTTACAACTTGCTTTCCTTTTAAACTTCCTCTTGGTTGTTGTTGGGTTTTGTGATGGGGAGTACTTGATTGTTTCATTTCTTTTCACAAGATTGTTCCTTGCTTGGGCATATCAGGAATGTTCCCATCCTGGGGCACCCAGCTGCCTCAGTTGGAAGAGCAAGCAGCTCTTGATCTCAGAGTTGTGAGTCTGCGTCTCACGTTGGGCAGAGAGATCTTTTTAAAAATAGGTAATTTTTTAAAAAGTTACCATCTTACAGACACAGTACGGAAATGGTTTCCCTGTGGTGGAAACATGGCCTTTTTTTTTTTTTTTAAAGTAAACCCTATATCCAATGTGGGACTTGAGCTCGGGACCCCCTATATCAAGCACTATCTGCTCTGTTGACTTAGTAGGTGCCCCTAAACCTGACTCTTTTTGCCCAGTTGTCTCTGGTGGGGTCCTTTCCTCTGGGACTGTGGGTCCTCAATATACAAAGTTAAAATACAGACAGGGACGATGCTATTTCTGGAGTCTTTTACCAAGATTCCAAGGGATGGCCTCTGAGATTTCTGTTCTTGACATGCAAGGCTGAGGTGAGAGTCATGTGAATTTGAAGTAGGTTTGACCAGAGATCTTGTGTCTCAGACCACGAATTTATCCCTTTGTTCAAGAGATATTTACTCAGTGTCTATTACATGCTCGATGATTTACTAGGTGCTATGTATATAGTGGGTAACAATTAGGCACAGTCCCTGACAGACATGGACAGAATAATCTCCAAAATACATTTGTAATTAAAACATTTTATATGTGCTGTTACAGAAAAGGTCAGTGTGATATGAATGAATAATGTGGGCCAATGACACCTGAAGGATGAGGAGGCGTGGACCAGATAAAGAGAAGTGTGTGTTGGGGTGGGGGGGTGCACTGCAGTGTACACAAAGGCACAGAAGAGCTAGGCTCTGTGGCTGGAAGGCAGAGAGGAGAGGAGAGACTAGCTCCGGATCAACCTGGAAAGGTAGGGCAGAGGTCTGGTCGTGTAGGGTGTATTCGTCTATAAGGGTGCTGTAGCCAAGTACCAGCCACTGGA
Source organism: Neogale vison (assembly GCF_020171115.1). Lineage (NCBI taxonomy): Eukaryota > Metazoa > Chordata > Mammalia > Carnivora > Mustelidae > Neogale > Neogale vison. The sequence continues at coordinate 31,769,514 of NC_058105.1, forward strand.
ATGGTTTAAACAACAGAGATTTACTGTCTCAAAGTTCTGGAGGCTGAAAGTCCAAAATTAAGTTGTTGGTGGAGTTGGATCCTTCTGAGGGCTTCGGGGGAAGGAACTTTTTCAGGCCTCTCTCCTTGGCTTCTCCCTCTGTCTCTTCCCATTGTGTTCTTTGTGTTTCTTTGTTTAAATTTCCCCTTTCTGTGAGCACGGTCATCATAGTAGACTGGTGTTCACTCTAATGAGCTCACTTTACCTGGATTACCTGTATGAAGACCCTATCGCCAAATAAGCTGACTTTCGGAGGTGTTGGGGGTTAGGCCTTTAACATAGGGGTTTGGGAGGGACTTAATCCGTAAAACAGAGCCTTGACGGACATGTTACTATTTTAGCCTCTTTAAATGCTTAGGGCTGCTGTGGAAGGATTTTAATTTCTAAGAAGTTTCTTCTGCTGTGTGAAGAATCTATGGTAGCGGGCTATATTAGATTCCTCTTGCTGCTGTAACAAATTAACACAAACTTAGAGGTTCAAAAAAAAAAAAAACACCAGACTTATTAATCGTACAGTCCTGGAAATCAGAAGTCTGAAATCTGCTTACTGGGCTAAAGTCAAGGCAAAAGTCTTCCTTGTGGGAACCTCAGAAGAGAATTCATTTTCTTGACTTTTCCAGGTTCCAAACACTATCTGCATTCCTTACCTTATGGCTCCTTCTGCCATTTTCCCAATGACCAATGTAGCACCCTCTCCTCTCTGACATCCACTCCATTCATTACCTTTTCTCTCTCTGACACTACCACCCTCTTTCTGAAACGGACTCTTGAGATTACATTGGAACAAACCATGTGGTCCAGGATGCTCACATCTCGACGTGCTTCAGCCCATCTGTAAAATCCCTGTTACCATGGAAGGTGACATATGTACAGATCCCAGGGGTGAGGATGTGGACTCCTTCACATTGTGTGTAGTGTTAGGTGGAGGGGGCATTAATTTACCATAAGATCAAAGAATGAAAACCAATAGCCAGTTACAAAGCTTCAGTAGGAATCTAGACAAGAGGTAATGGTAACTTGGACCGGGTCGCAACAAAGATGCAGAAATATTAAAATGGGTGAATTACTTGGGACCCCAAATTGGCAGGACTTGCTATTGACTTGGAGGGGATAGGGGAGCGAGAGATGGGGTCCGTCGTTTAGATTCTACCTAATGTGCTTCCTGGCTATTCTGAATGTCTTCTTTCTTTCCTGGACTAGAAAATTACAACTTGCATTTTGAAAAGGCTCCGGTATGTTTCTAAAAGTAGCCCCTTCTGCATTCAAAAAGCAGCTTTGTTTCTATGTTTATTTTGGCATAGGTAGACATTTTATTTTTAGCTTTTTGGAAGAGTTGTATAAAACAGTTTGCTCAGATTTTGAAACCTTATGAATAAATCATTTGAAATGGCCTACTAAATTTGCTATTTATCCCATTAAATTTGAAAATGGAAGCAAAAAAGAAGCTAAAGAATGGGAAAATAAAGTCAATTAGCAAATGAAAATTGGTTGACTGTTCAAACCGCATCAAGAGTGGGTGGCAATTGAAATTCTGAAAAGACAAAGAGTTTTCTGAGCAGATGACTGAAACTTTGCACATGTTTGAATGGCATTGCAGGAAAGGAGGATGGATTCTAGGTGGAAGCTTCCAGAAAGTTCTAAGGGAGAAGACTGACCAAGACAGATCTGTTGAGAATTTTCCTTGACTGCTTCCTATAGACAGGACCTCTGAAGATGATTTAGGGACGAGAAAAGAGAAATCATGAAACTCTATGGATTGTCTTTGGCTAGACAAATAGCACATGGTAGGTACACTCTGAGGCAATTTTAGCAAATTAAAATAAAAACTATTTTATGATATTTAGAACTTTAGAACACATACCAGAATCCCATTCATTTAAAAATCCCTTTGGGGGGAAAAAAAAGATTGGCTTAAATGATGACTCTGTCCAGTAGCACTATCTGAAGAAAAGCTGTGTCAGAAGCTGATGAATTGTTGATTTCTTTCTTTTTTTGCAAGTTACCAGCTCCATTTGGAATTAAACACATCCATTTCATGAGGTGCTTTCCCTTTTGAACCATTTCCAGTGCATTCTGTGGTTTAATGTCTTTTCTTACTAACTCTAGCTTATCCTAAATGTGCTAGGTCTTGTTTTGTTTAAGGAGAACTAACATATCATACACGTCTATAGATACATTTACTGGTACTAATCAAGCTATCTAGATCATTATACACTCTGTACTGTAGTAGTGTCATTGGAATAGACTGAGACTTACTGAGGTAATACAGTGGGGTCAAAATGGGGTCAACAAGGAGCCTCCATTCTAATGGATAAACATTTCTTATAGCATTTAGTCTTTTATTTCCTGATTTGGGGGCACTTTTTGCTCTGTAATGTCAACCTTACTAATTTCCTCATCCAAACACATCTGGACAGCCTTGTCAGGTGCACGTTTTAGTAGAAGCCACCTGATACAGAGGCCCACGACTTAGAACCTGGACTTTTAAGCCTACTTCAGTGTCTGAGATTAGGCCACCTAAGAGAGGAAGTTAGCTGGAGGCCCACGACTTAGAACCTGGACTTTTAAGCCTACTTCAGTGTCTGAGATTAGGCCACCTAAGAGAGGAAGTTAGTTCACCCTAGTGAACTAACCATATATATATATGTGTTTGAGTACTATCTCTGCCCATTTCTACCCAGGTGATCTTATGTAAGTTATGTGATTTCTAGTAGCCCTGGTTTTCTCAGATGTAAAATAGGAATGATGATTTTATTCCCTAGCAGAGTAGGTATTCAGCAACTATCTGTACCTGTAGGAGAAACAAAAGTTGGGTCCCAGCGAGAGAGAGGGCTGCCTACACACTTTTCAAAAGTTCTGTCAGTTGTGGTGCCTAGAATCACCTTGTATACCCTTGCAGCCACTGATCTCTTGACTGCTTCTTGACCTTAGCCTAGAGTTGTCAGTGTGAGGAACATAGAGTGTGTGTGTCTCTCAACCTTCTGTTATATGTTCTTCTGTGGTTTTTTAGACAAGCGACATAATAAATCTCCCTTCTCCCCCCACACACCAACCCCCCCCAACTCACTGTGGTTGGCCTACACGGTAAAATGGAAAAATACAGTTAAGCATGTAACGTTTGCCTATAAGATGGATAATATCTGTGATGGTTAATTTTATGTGACAACTTAAATGAGCTAAGGGATGCCCAGATAGCTGTTAAAACATTATTTGAGTGTGTCTGTGAGGGTGTTTCTGAAGGAAATTAGCATTAGAATCAGTAGGCTGAGTAAAGAGATCCGCTGTACCCATGTGGGTAGGCGTCCTTGGAGCTGTTGATGGCTGAAATAGAACAAAAAGGCAAAAGAAGGGTGAATTCTCACTCTTTCTCTTTGAGCTGAGACTTCCATTCTTGCTGCCCTGAGACATCAGAGCTTCTAGTTCTTAGGCCCTTGGATCTGGACTGAATTAGACCACCAGTTTCCTCATTCTCTAGCTGGCAAACTGTGGGACTTCTTTGCCTCCCTAACCCCATGAGCCAATTCCTATAATCTTCTTCTATGTATGTTTCTCTATAGATCATCTTGGTTTTGTTTCTCTGGAGACCCCTTATATGATATCAACATTAATATTAATAATAATCATTCTCATAATGGCAGTGAACAATTATGAGCTTTTGCAATTTTCCAGGCTTTGTGCTCAGTGCTTGACCTACATAATCCCTTAATCATCACGGCAGTCTGATGAGACAGTTCTTGTTCTTATTCTCACATGCGGGCAAACCCATTAAGGCTCCAAGAGGCTGAGTAGCTTGCCAAAAGTCAAGCAACTTGTAAATGGAGGAAGGGGGATTTCAGCCCAAATTATGCTTGACTCTGTAGCCCAAATCTCACCCACTAAGCTATTTGCAGTGTTCCCCAATAGCTGCAGGACTCAAATGAGTCTGTAATTGTGGTGATTTTTAAAAACCTAGAAGTACCAGCAAAATGGAAGGGCTTATTATCGCACTAGTGATTAACTGAGGCTATCATTGTTTATCCAGATGCTTGGCAGTATGGAGACAATGCCTAGGGCTATATTGGACCTTTTCCAAGTGGCAAAAGCTTAAATGTAGTATAAAGTAATTGATGACTTGTCTTGACTCTCAAAGCAATAGGCAAAGCTGCTTCTGCTGCTTCTTCCTCTTCTTAAAGATTTTATTTATTTATTTGAGAGAGGGAGAGAGAGAGCATGGGAGTGGGGAGAGTCAGAGGGAGAAGCAGACTCCCTGCCGAGTGGGGAGCCTGACCTGAGACTTTATCTGGGACTCCAGGATCATGACCTGAGCCAAAGGCAGTCACTTAACCACCTGAGCCACCCAGGCATCCTAGTAGGCAATGCTTCTAAGTATAGCTTTTGAGACCGCGTACCTCCCTCATTTAAGTAACTGCACCTGTTTTTACCATTCAAAGAGATGACATGACTTTAGAACATTGGTGATTATTCTCCAGTATTCATTTGAAGAAATATTTATGGATCACCTTTACTCTGGGCTCTGTGTGGCTAGGGAGCATCTCCTCTATTCGGAGTATCTTTCTCCCGGGAGAGCTTCGCCACTTCTGTTTGGAAGAAGTAGCAGAAAGAGTGAGATAGAAGTTGTTTCATCAAGTGAGAATAGTTCCTGACCTGAAGTTCAGAGGTTTAGAGTCGGGGCTTGCCTGGCTTTTAGCACAAAGATTCTGATTTCCTTGATTTGGCCTGGTAGCTTTAGCTGCTCTCCCGGTAATCCTCATGGTCCAAGCTGGCTTGCACAGCCATTGGCCTATAGTTCCTTTATTCCATTCAAGCTTCCAGCTAATGGAAGAGTGCAAGAAACAGGGAAAGCTGTGAGAAATTTGGCCTTAAGTACAAACTACTCGCTCCCTTTTCTCATTTCCTGGTCTACTTCTTGTCACCCTCATCCTTTGTGAATATCGGAGTGTGGGCTGGTATGGTAGGTAGCCAGCCACCCTCTAGGGAGTAATCAAGTAGTCAGAATGTCCAGCGGTTAAACAGGTCTAGCTGGTAAGGCACAGGAGTGAAGTGAGCCAGAAGGAGACTCCAGACCCCATATACAGTGACAGTGGAGGTGGCCCAGCCAGGACGGCAGTCTAGCCAATATTCTCTCAGACTGAGCACTGAGGGAGAATCGCCTGAAAACTTGTGCAAAATGCAAGTTTTCAAGCTCTGCCCCCAGAGCCACCAACTTGAATCTGAATCGGCTGGTGGAGGACACGAATCTGTGGTCTAACAAGCCCCTCAGAGGATTCCAATGCAGGATCAAGTGTCCAAACTGCTGCCGTTCAGCAATGCAGGCCCAGCGTTGGCCAGATATTCTGATTTTCTTTTTTCCAAGCAAACCAACAATGTGACTTTCTTTTAAGTTGCACTATTGCGTGTTGGTGAAGAACTCTTGGGTGGAGCCGATGGGCGGCTGAATCGGGTCGTGTGTGTATGTGTGTTTCCATGCACCCTATGGTCCAAGGAAAACGCATCCTTGGGGTAATCATGAAATTATCTATCCCACAAAGTTAACATAGTTTTGAAATATCCTTCATATCTTAGGATATTGAGGGGTAGGGTTGGGCAATATCACTGAGTAACCAATTAAGCCATAGGATTTAGAATACTGGAATAGATCCTCTAGATATAAGAACCCCAGCCTAGGTATCCTATGAGTTTTAGGGATAAAACAAACAAAGAGTAAGGGCTGCAGATCAAATCAGTGTCACAAGGGCGCCTGGGTGGTTCAGTGGGTTAAGCCTCTGCCTTCAGCTCAGATCATGACTCCAGGGTCCTGGGATCGAGCCCCACATCAGGCTCCCTGCTCAGTGGGAAGCCTGCTTCTCCCTCTCCCACTCGCCCTGCTTGTGTTCCCTCTCTGGCTATCTCTCTCTCTCAAATAATAAATAAATAAAAATCTTTAAAAAAGAAATCAGTGTCACAAGTTTAAATATTGTCATTCCCAAACCAAATCTCTAGACAAGGTCCCTTCCTGCCTAATAATAATAAAGTAAGTAGAACTCTAGTAAAGTCCTCTTGATTTCTTTTTGTCCAATCTATTCCACCCTTCTGGACTAGGGGAAGCATGCAATGCCTAGGTTGTGGTGTTTACAACTCTTGGTAGAGTCATGACCTTAGCACTCTTTCTACATTTAAGGAATTGCATGTGTGAGTGTGTGTGTGTGTGAGATTTACTTGGATTGTGCTTATGGAATGGGGGTTATTGAAAGCAACTGTATAGCACAGAAACATTAGAGTTTAAAATATATCATTGGGTGAACAACCATTACGGTTTTTCCAGGACTGAGGAAGTTCATTAAAAGAGGGACTTACAGTTTCAAAACCAGGACAGTCTAAGAAAACCGGGACAAGTTGGTCTAGTTTTTAATGCTGCTATTTCTCTGACATCACTTTGCTTTGGATGTGGAATAGAATGAAGGTAGGAGGTGGAGAGAAAAGCAAAGTGACTTTTATAACTGGCTCAAATCAAAAGGCAAACGCTGTCGTAAGGCAAAATTTTTTCACCAGAAATAAGGAAATACTTTCAAATTAAGGTGCCACTCAAAAGTGCCTCGTGTGAAATAGCCGTGTTCTGGACATCAGTCCAACACAGCATGAACCCAAAAGAGAGTTTAAGAACACGGTCAAGTATAGATGCAAGGGCCTAAAGCTATGGAAACATCTGGTCTGAAGGGCAAATGGAGGTCATTGAATTACCTTGTGATCAGGTTGGAATGATCCAGAACAGGATACGAAGGTAGAGTACAAGGTGGATCCGGATGAGTGGTAGCCGTGTGGCGGTAAGCAACTGGGTATTGGCAGCCTTTTTGTGTGTGGCAGTAGCTATCTCTAGCCACAAGAGGAGGTCTTACAGATTAAAGGCATGGGGGTGATGAACTTTCTAGAATCGTCTACACTTGATGAAATTTGGATGAACTGACCCCATATTTCCATTCAATTTTTATAATCTTTTGAAAATTCAGATTGTTAAAAAGAAGATGCTACTCCTTCTTATATTATTGACTCCACGTTTTCATTTCTAAACTAGGGATAAACCGAAATTCATAAGATTAACAAGAGGATTAAAGAAAATATAGCATCATGAATCATTTAGTACAGTTCTTAGCACATAAGAATTTTTCAGTAAATGGTAGCATTTATTATGAAAAATTTTAAAACATACTTTCCTTAATATAGTCTTTCTAGACAAAAAATTTTTTTTGTAACTTGTGAATTGTGAAACTAACTTTTTAAACTGGTTACATATCTCATAGCAAGCCTATTGCCAAATTACAGATGCTAGGCACAGATATTTCTATTCTCCTTATAATGGTTTTTTGACATGACCTTAATTGCAATAACTTTTTCTCTTGTCCATAATTTAAATTTTCAGCAAACAAAGTTTGCATTGCATTTCTAATTGCTTTGTGTGACATTCTCCCTTATATTTGGATTTATTACAGCAAATCCCACTGAGTCATTTGGGATATAACACTAAATCATATTAATGAAAGAAACCTAACTCACTGAACTTAAATCAGATGCTATATAACCATAAATCATGACATGAAACAACCCCTAGTTTTTATTATTTGTAATTTATAGTAACTCTCATTTGGAATTTATTTTACTAATTTAAAAAATATAATATTTCATAGCAAAGTAGAATGTAATAGAAGGTGATGAAATAGACTAGCTATTAAGTACATGGATTTTTGTAGACAAGCAGATTGCTTTAAGTCTTGGTTCCAACTGTGGAATTCTTTGGCAAGTTACGGATTATAATTTATCTCAACCTTGGTTTCCTCATCTCTACAGTAGGGAAAATCATGTCTACCTTATAGAGTATTGTCAATGAGGCTTAAGCGAAATGAGTCATATAAAGTATTTAGCACAGTAAAATATAACTTAATAAATGTAAGTTCTTTCGACTGCCACTACTGTCATTTAAACATCACAAAACAATCTTTTAACATCTTTTTGGGTTTGTTTTTCTTTTTTTTCCCTCTTTTTTTAGAAAGGTAGATGAGAAAGGGAAATATTTATTTTTTTAAGATTTTATTTATTTATTTGACAGAGAGAGAGAGGGAACACAAGCAGGGGGAGCAACAGGCAGAGGGAGAGGGAGAAGCAGGCTCCCCGCTGAGCAGGGAGCCCGATGTGAGGCTCGATCCCAGGACCCTGGGATCATGACCTGAGCTGAAGGCAGATGCTTAACTGACTGAGCCACCCAGGAGTCCTTTGTTTCTCTTTATAGAAGTATAGCTTGACATTATGTTATCTTAGCTTCAGGTGTACAACATCGAGACTCTACAATTCTGTACATTACACTATGCTTACCACGAATGTAGCTACCATATGTCAACATACCACACCAAAGCTATTACAGTGTCATTGACTATGTTCCCTAGGCTGTACCCTTCATCCTTGTGATTTATATATGGCATAACTGAAAGCCTATACTCCCCCTTCCTCCAACCCCCTCCCCTCTGGCAACCACCAGTTTGTTCTCTGTGTTTATGGTAAGATCCTCTTTTTTTTTTAAAGATTTTATTCATTTTTTTGACAGAGAGAGATCACAAGTAGGCAGAGAGGCAGGCAGAGAGAGAGGAGGAAGCAGGCTCCCTGCTGAGCAGAGAGCCTGATGCGGGGCTCGATCCCATGATCCTGGGATCATGACCTGAATCGAAAGCAGAGGCCTTAACCCACTGAGCCACCCAGGTGCCCCTAAGATCCTCTTTTTGATGAGATATATTCTTTCTCCTCAAATCTGTTGTTTTGTCTGCTTATTTGACTCATGCATTTTTGAATATTAATCTTTATACCTTGTCTACTCTAGTATATTGGTTATTTAGACAGGAGTAATATTAAAAATATTTAATATAAAACTTGCCGTTAAGAATGGACACTGGCCTTAACCAATGAATGCCTTATCAGTACTTAGTGGCTCGGCATCTGCTTTTGGCATATGGCTGAAGGTTTGGCAGACATTCATAGGCATTTGAGAGGCCAAAGCTGACAGTATAATTAGGCCAAAGGATGTTTGACTATACGCACGTCCACAAAGATAAAAGTCTTATGATAGGCTATTTTGATGTAGTATTCTTTTTTTTTTTTGATTATTCATTTCTATACTCAACGTGGGGCTTAAACTCATGACCCAAAGATCAAGAGTTGCATGCTCTTCTGACTGAGCCAGCCAGGCATCCCTTGGTGTATTATTCTTTACTAAAATCCTTGGCCATGATACAAGGTTTCTGTTCCAGTTTTCTGTCCGTTACACTGAGTGTAGTGTTTGGTATGGCATTACTGTGTTACATACTGATATGATGATATTTTAGCTAAATTATTCACTAATTTACCTAAATTATTCACTAATTTAGGTAATAATTGTAGAAGCAGTAGATTGGCTGAAGATCAAAAAGGGACATGCGTGTCTCTATACCACCAAATCGTAACTCAATTAATTTCACTTCATAAATATTTTGGACCCACCTTGTACATGCAGATTAAGTATATTAATGTCCAAACCTAGTTTGACAATCCATGGTAATTTCAGATATTTAGGGATATTGGTATTGGTTCATAACACCCCTGGGAACTTTCTAGGTGTAATCTGAAATCAGCACTCCTGTACATAGAGCACAGGGAGAAACCGAAGAAAGAGGCAGGCTATTCGAGGGTGGTAGGTGTGAGTTTCAATAATAGCAGTGGGAACTAACAGACAAGGCTTGTCTTCAGTGGCAACAAGACAACTGGATACCTATACCCACCCTCCAAAAGTTAATAGTTTATAAAGAGGCTCTAACTGGGCTCCATCCTTTATACCATGAAGGTGTTCTCTGTTCCACATCACCATCTCGAGGCTATGACCATGGAGCAGCCTCTAGGGGTAGGGAAGGTAACCAGAACCCACATTGTAAGGGGAGAGGGTGAGGCGCTTTTGAGTGTCTCCGTCCAGCTCTTGGGTCAGTCTGTCACATCATTTTGATGACTTTGTCCAACAAATGGGTAGATTCACCAATGCAAATTAACTACAAAATCATCTATAATGTAGAGCACATTGGCCTAGATCTGTCAAGGGCCACCACATAAAGAAGGATGCTTTGAAGATTTTATTTACTCATTTGAGAGAGAAAGAAAGAAGTGATAGCAGGGGGAGAGGCAGAGGGAGAAGCAGGCTCTAGCGAGCCTGACATGGGGCTTGATCCCAAAACCTAGGATCATGACCCCAACCAAAGGCAGACACTCAACTGACTGAGCCACTCAGGTGCCCCCAGGAAGGAACTTTTGAAAGAGAAACATGTATAAGGAAAGGAGCAGGAGGGAATGAGCGAGAGAAAGACCAACAAAATGGCACCATTTAAATCCCTGTGGATCTTGTCCAGCCAAAAATTACTGCCCCGGGTGCCTGGATGGCTCAGTGGGTTAGGCCGCTGCCTTCGGCTCAGGTCATGATTTCAGGGTCCTGGGATCGAGTCCCGCATTGGGCTCTCTGCTCAGCAGGGAGCCTGCTTCCCTCTCTCTCTCTCTCTGCCTGCCTCTCCATCTACTTGTGATTTCTCTCTGTCAAATAAATAGATAAAATCTTAAAAAAAAAAAATTACTGCCCGGCTGAATATCACTAGCCTTTAAGTTCTATAAGTTTATAAATGACTTATTTTTTAGGGTTATGCTCGAGCTATGTTGAATGGGGTTTCTGTCACCTATGACTTAGTCCTGGATGGTATTCCTGTGGACATGTCTGAAACACCTCTGTGTCTCTAGAAACTATATAGAAAACAATTATTCTTGAGTATATTCTTCAAAATTTTATTTTCAATAAGTGAAAGAAGTTTGAAATACTTTTAGAAAGAAGAAATAGTGGGCACCTGGGTTGCTTAGTTGGTTAAGTGACTGCCTTTGGCTCAGGTCATGATCCTGGAGTCCCAGGATTGAGTCCCACGTGGGGCTTCCTGCTCAGCGGGGAGTCGGCTTCTCCCTCTGACCCTCGTCCCTCTCTTGTTTTCTCTCTCTCTCTCTCATTCTGTCTTTCTCCAATAAATCAATAAAATCTTTTAAAAAAATAGAAAGAAGAAATAGAGCCATTGGGAAAGAGTTCATTAATGAAAATGTAAGAAAAAGTATGTTCAAAAACATAGTTGAGCAGTTAGCCTTAGAATGGTATTGAACTAACCTTGTTTACGTTCCTGTCCCAGAAACAACCGCTGTGGCTTGAGATAGAAAACGTTCTGGATGGGGATGACTAAAACTGCACTGAGTATAGTAGGAGTGGCTCCCCAATGGGAAAAGAAAAAAAATACAGGTGGCTCAGTTGGTTGGACGACTGCCTTCGGCTCGGGGCGTGATCCTGGAGTCCCGGGATCGAGTCCCGCATCAGGCTCCCAGCTCCATGGGGAGTCTGCTTCGCTCTCTGACCTTCTCCTCGCTCATGCTCTCTCTCACACTCTCTCTCTCTCTCAAATAAATAAATAAAATCTTTAAAAAAAAAAAAAAAAGATTTGAAAATCAATGCTACAGAACGTAGTTCAGCAAAGTTTTTTTTTGTATAAAAAGCTAAATAGAAAATATTCAGGTTTTGTGGGCCTTCTAGTCTGTTCTAACATCTCAGCTCTCCCTTTGTAGTATGAAAAGAGCCATAGACAAAAGTAAATGAGTGGGCTTAGCTTTCATGCACGAACACTTTATAGAAACAGGCAAGGGACTGGATTTGGTCAGTGGGCTGTAGTTTGCCAACCACTGTCTAAGAAGGTTAGCAGTAACCTTTTATAAAAAAAGTATTTAATTGAGAAAGCGAGAGCATGACTAGGGGAAAGGGGGTAGGGACAGAAGGAGAGGGAGAAGCAGGCTCCCCACTGAGCTTGGAGCCGGATCCCAGGACCCCTGGGGTCATGACCTGAGCCAAAGGCAGAAGCTTAATTGACTGAGCTACCCAGGAGCCCCATAGCAGTAACCTTCTGATTAACAAATGTGAGAAATTTTTCTTGGTGCTCATATTCCTTGAGCAGAAACTGAGAAACCACCCAAAGTCATAGAAAACAGAAGAGTTATGAAAATATTCCTTCTCAATCTTCAGTATATGTCCATCAACCAAGATTTGTAGAGCTCTGCCCCCTAACCTTTGATACATTCACCACTGGAATTTCATGAGGTGATTATAGGTGGCACAAGGTAAATATCTAAAATTTTTAATGGTTTTACTCACACTTAAAATGCACGTTTTAACATATCACTGCTTATTACAGGGCTAAGGAAAAGAAAGTGGGTTGATTTAAAACAAACAAAATGCCACATAAATGACGGAAATTGGAAACCACTCAAGAACATTATTCTCCAGTGTTCGTAGTACAGTACCTGTAGATCTTCCAGATAGGCTTTTTTCAAATTACACCTCCTCTCTTTTTTTTTTAAAGATTTTTTCATTTATTCAACAGACAGAGATCACAAGTAGGCAGAGAGGCAGGCAGAGAGAGAGGAGAAAGCAGTCTCCCCACCGAGCAGAGAGCCCGATGTAGGGCTCGATCCCAGAACCCTGGGATCATGACCTGAGCTGAAGGCAGAGGCTTTAACCCATTGAGCCACCCAGACACCCCTACACCTCCTCTCTTATTCATTCCTTCATGCCTCACCCTCTCCCCAGCCAAAAGGATTCTTTTTGTTGATAAGTACAGTATGGTATTGTAAATATATTTTCTCTTCCGTATCATTTTGTTCATATTTTCTTTTTCTAGCTTGCTTCGCTATTAGAATACAGTATACATATAGCATACAACTATAACAAATGACTATCTGTTTTCAGTATGGCTACTGGTCAATAGTAGAGTACTAGTAGTTAAGTTTTGGGGAAGTCAAAGTTATGAGCTGGATTTTTGCTACATGGGCATTGGTGTTCCTAACCCCTCTTGTGCAAGGGTTAACTAATTATTTTAGGCATTTCTGTCACCCAATGAATCTTGATTCTATTCTCTGTTATGAAACATTTATTCAATAACTTGGTGGGGAAGATGTCAGAAGGGAGTGTCTCTTATTGATCTCCTGTCCTCTGGTCTCTTCATCTAAACAATCTTGTACACTTCTAGATTAATCTTCCTAAAGTACAAATCTAACATGCCATGCTCAAGCATACCCCACAGACCTACATTACCTATTAAATAATCTCTAAATTCATAAATACAGCATTGAAGACCTTTGGTAGTCTGCTTCTACCTAATGATAGGTACTTATATTCTATCCCTTTTCTTTATATTCCCTGTGCTCTGGTGTACCCAAGTACCCCACAATTTCATTATACAACAAGTTCTGCCCCTTTTACCCAATTCCTATCAGTTTTGAATAATGAAATAAATGATGCTGGATCCACAGAATGGAATACTTTGTGGCAATTCACATGATGATTGACAAAAGATTATAAATTTCATTTATTCGTGTATATAACTAATCTTACAGAGCATTTCATATATGCCAGAAACACTGTCACATGTTGAGACAGACACAATTGATGCCATTAGGAAGCTTATGGTAGATGGAAACAGTCAGGCATGGAGGAACTCAGAGGAGGTGTGCTGAGTGAACAGTAATTGTGGGATGCGGAAGACATTTAACCTAGTCTAAAGGTAAAAAGCTTCTTGGAGGTAGCCATGTTGAAGTCATGCTTGACCCACAGAAAAACAGTGATTCTCAAACTTTTTGGTTTCAGGACCCCCTTACATTCCTAAAAATAATTAAGGGCCTCAAAGAGATTTTGTCCGTGTGGGATATATAACTGAGTTCAATATACTAAATAATAATTGAATATCTGGCTATGTAAGAGCCAGATAAACACATTTGTTCTCTGCCTTTGGTCAGGCTAAGGGGAAATAAAATATGCTCAGTATGCTCATATATGTACATATATATGTGCATATAATTCAATACTACTGTATTAAACAATAATTTAAAATGAACTAGAAATTAAAATTGAAATTTGAAAATAGAAATTAGAGACAATAAAAATACTAACTAGAAATTATAAATGTGTTAAAATACACATTTTATGAAAAATATGTTTTCCACACCACAAAAAAATTTGGTGAGGAGGTTGGAATCGTATTATATTTTTGCTAATTTCTTTACTATGCAGCTTAATAGGACACTGCTCAGTTTTCAGATCTGCCTGTCAGTTTAATCTTTTGTGATGGGCTATTTTGGTTGAAGAATATAAAGAGAAGGGTATAAAGAGAATCCAGCCTCATACAGATACATAATTGTAAAATGGAGGCGTAATTTAATAGCCTTGTCAGATAATGGTAGATATTCCTTTTTGACACTACATCAGAACTCAACAAGTAGTAATTTCTCACAGGTTAGTTCCAACGTAGAATGTGAAACTATCAATGAACTTCTCATAGTCTGTTACATTAAAATTATTTGGTCTACTTTTCACTTTGAATGTATCTCTCATGCATGGTTTTGACCTTGTGGATCCCTTGCAAAGAACTCTAGAATCCACGGGGACCCTATAATCACTCTTCAACAGCCTACTAGAATGAGAGTTACTTTGGTGTTTTAGAGACGGCACGGATAGAAGAAATATTTCAATGGTCATAAAAGCAAAGGGAAAATGTTTAGGTTAAGGTGTTACTGAGAAAACAAGGTGTAATGGCCATGACAGGATATCAACTCTTTAAAGGAAAATGATTGACAAAGAATAAAATCTGTAAGGAAATTATCCAACATGTTAACAGCAGTTCTTTGCAAGTCATTTCCTACCCTTTTTACATTTAACTTTTCTACCTTCAACAATGTGCTGGTTATTACTTTGAAAATTGATGAAAAATAAAATCCCAAGTATCTTTTACAATTCTGTTTATAAGTTATGTCCTTGATGAAGCCCTTTTTCTCAAACCCCCCCCCCCATGTAGATGTCCTTTGTCCTTATTTAGTACTTTCTTAACCTTCGTTTGTACTATCCCACTGGACTTTCAATCATTTGTAGTATATTACAAGGATGTTCCTACAAATTGTACCAGTTGTATTCCCTGGAGTGTAGAGAACTGGCTCGTCTTCCCAGCACTGTGCACAGTTCCTTATATTGACAAAAGGGCTCTGGGCTCCTGACTGGCTCAGTCAAAAGATCATGTGACTCTTGATCTTGGTGTTGAGTTCAAGCCCCACATTATGTGTAGAGTTTACCTAAATAAATAATTTTTTAAAAAAATTAGGAAAAAAGCCAGGGGTCAACAAAATTGTTCAGAAATGGAAATCCTAAGTATTTCACACATTTTAAATGATATTTAAATGTTGTTAACAAATAACAAACAACTACCCTAGAAAGTTTGGGAAATTGAGAAAACTATAGGTAATTCCCGGTTGACAGCAGATGTTTTGCAATTTGTATTGATGTAGCTTTCAAATCCTGGATCTGCTATGTGCTTATTACTACTTCCATGTGGTCATAACCAAATCTTATAAACATTATGATTCTCAGTTTCCCCATCTATGGAACAGAGGCCATAATCATCCCTCCCAGCATTGTTGTGCAGAAAGAATGAAATAATGTACATAAAAATCCTGGTTTATAGTAATACTTGATGAATATTAGCTACTTATTATTATCTATAACCATTCATCCAGAAATTCACAAATTCATTGTAATGAATGCATGCTCTAGTAGGTTTAGAGTCACTGGGCTCTTAATAATCCTGTTTCTGTTAATCACCTTTGAAAGACTGTACTGATGATTGAATTGGTTTGAGTTGATTCAACCTTCAGGCTATAATGTTATAAGCAATCTGGAGTGGTGGCAAGACATTCAGATAAACAAGGGAAGAGCCCAATTACCAGCAATTCTTTCATTAGAAAGCTATCACTCATACTGTGATTTTTTTGTTACATTCATTAACGGTAACGCTAAATGACATAATCTATATTTTGCTTGGGGAGCACGTTCTGGGGCTGCCTCAGCAGAATTGAATATCTACATAAGAGCCAAATAAACACATTTGTTCTCTGCCTTTACTCAGACTAAGGTGAACTAAAATATGCTCAATATCTAAAAATGATTCCATTGACCCTCTTAAAGGACCAGGGAGTTTCCCAGCTAATTATGGGTTGTTGTGACTATATAACACTATGTCCAGAGAATGCACTGGAAGCTGGTGGAAGATTCTTATTGAAGGATTAGGTCATCAATGCCCTGTTCTCATTTTTTCGATGTTCACAACAGCCCTGACACTGCCAGAGCTAAGCTACCTATTCTTTTTTTTTTAATCCATTGATCTACATATCTTTTTTTAAAAGATTTTATTTATTTTCTTGACAGAGAGAGACACAGTGAGAGAGGGAACACAAGCAGAAGGAGTGGGAGAGGGAGTGGCAGGCTCCTCATAAAGCAGGGAGCCCAACATGGGGCTTGATCCCAGGAACCTGGGATCATGACCTGAGCAGAAGGTAGATGCTTAACTAATGAGCCCCCCGCAGGTGCCCATCTTTATTATTTTAAGCAATATATTGTTGTTTTACTGTATAAGCTTATAAGCTAGCTATTCTATACCAAGAAGAAGAGAAAGAGTTTTCCCTGTTTCATCTTATGGTGTACTACATCTCCTTCTGATCCACAAACTACTTCCCTGGCTATGACACCTTGAATTTTTGTGTTCCCAGGGACTAAATTGGATATGAGAATTACCAGCCCCTTTGATTGTTCTCTCTCGATCAGGTTAGTGCCTCTCATGGTGGCACTTTACCTAAGCTTTCTGGAGGATGCTGAATGTCCTATGTCCTGAAATTACCTACTTATGAATCCCTGTGCCAATCAAAATTTGCATTTCCTTGACACAGCTTATCTTATTTATGAATCAAGGAAAGGTATAATTTTGAATTCATTCACCCTGATATGTCAGTGACTGAGAATCCCTTATCCTCACAGATTGCTTTGCTGGCCTAAGGTGAACTCATCCATCCAACATTCTTCCTATGTGCGGACCCTTTGCTGTGGGTCTTTTAAATCCCAGTTCTCCGGGAGCCTATACTGTTGAGGGTAGAAAAGACAAACATATAGTTGTTAATATAGTATAATGTGGTACTTGCAATGATAGAGATACAATATTTTATAGCAAAAGGGACCTAACTTGATCATAAGGAGTCGAGGAAAGTGACTTGAAGGAAAAGATGTGAACTGTATGGGAGAAGATGGATTCAACCACATAAAATGGAGAGCCTTGAGGCAATAGAGCCGAGAAAGAACATTGTGTGTGACAAAAGCTAGAATCACTTCAGAGATAAACAAATTGTTAAGGAATGAAACAGGAAGACAGAAGGCAGGGGATAGAAGACTTTCTTTTTTGTTTTTTTAAAGACTTCACTCATTTACGAGAGAGAGAGAGAAAAAGAAAGAGAGAGAGAGAACATGAGTGAGAGGGAGAAGCAGACTCCCCACTGGGCAGGGAGGCTGATGTAGGGTTCAGTCCCAGGACCCTGAGATTGTGACCTGAGCCAAAAGTGGACACTTAGCCAACTGAGCCACACCCTTCTCCCATATCTTCAATTATCTCCTTCTCTGCAAGGTTTTTTCTTCAACCTTACGAATACACTTTCTCATCACCCTCTGATCAAAGCCAAAACTTTTCTGACAGAAGAAAGTCTTCTATCGGTGATGCCTGGGTGACTCAGTTGGGAATGTGCTGAGAAAGATGGAAATGGATAGGAATCAAGAGCACAGCTGAAAATGTTGCCTCTGCAGGAAGAACTCAGTCTTCTGGACTTTGTGCTTCTGTGAATAGCTATTAAAAATCAATTTTCTTTTTTTTAAAAGATTTGACAGAGAGAGATCGAGAGATCACAAGTAGGCAGAGAGGCAGGCAGAGAGAGAGAAGGGAGGAAGCAGGCTCCCTGCAGAGCAGAGAGCCCGATGTGGGGCTCGATCCCAGAACCCTGGGATTATGACCTGAGCCGAAGGCTTTAACCCACTGAGCCACCCAGGTGCCCCTAAAAATCAATTTTCATATACTGCTTGGTTACAAGCAGTTACAAGACCTGCCTTCTTCCTTCTCTTCCATTTCCTGCCTTTGCCTTAGCCCTTTTAGCTCAATCCCCAAATTGTATCCTTGCCTAATGTACAGTATGATAGATCCTGTGGAAATGGACCAGATTGTCCTCTGTGTAAGGTATTTGATATGTACCAGTAGCATCTGAGTGGCAGTTGACAATTTACAAAGCCTTTTCATATCCATTATCTCACAATAGCCCTGCAAGGCAGGCAGAAAAGCTGTGTCCATTTAATTCACTTACCCAATATCAAATCACTTAAAATGAGTAACTGTCATTGCTTCAACTAGAATCCAGGCCTTCTAATTCAATATGCCTTTTGCTGTACTCCAATATTCATTCCAAGCTTTGTGTATCAATGAATGGGCTGTACAGGTGGATAAAAAGTCAAACCCATGATCTAAACATTTGGAGCACAGTTCTGTAGCCAATCAGTCTCCTATGCCATTTTAGCATAGAGTCATCATAAATAAATGAACTCAGTGTTTTCCATATGAAATGGGAAGTAGAACTTCATTTCACCCCTAGGCATCTTTGTAGACAGTGCATCTGGAAACATCCTTTTCCCCCTCATTTATTCTTGAATGATCTTGTAGGTAACCCAGACAATCTGATTTTTCTCATTTCTCCTTACTACCTTTGGGCCATCATCTCATATAGAATTGAAGTGAAGAAATATACTATATTAAGCAGGAGGTAGTATATATCAGTAGTTTTGTGAAGGCTTAGGATTCAAATGGGTTCACGTTCAAAGCTCAAATCCACATTGGGTCTGTAGAATTTCTGTACCTTACACTCTTCATCCTTAGGATAGTTACTCTATGTATTAAGCCTGGGGCTCTACTAAAATATATGAAGTACATGAATAGGGGCAAAGTGAGCTATTTTATTAAAGGGCCCAGCCTCTGGGTTATATACTGCAAACTTTCTATCATTTAGTTAGCTGTCTGCCATGGAAAATACCTCAAATGAGATGGCATTGAAGACAAAATTAGGGTCATTAAATTATTCAAACCTTCCTCAATATATCATGTCCTCTTAGGCTTTTTTTTCATCTTTGTGCAGTTGTAGTCACAAATTTAGTCTCTTTCTCTGTTTGCTGATTGTTACTCATTCTGGCCATGTAGATGCTACGTTTTAATCTTCACTCTCAGTCCCTAACACTGATTTAGTAGAATAATACGCCTCTATTTTCCACTTAGAGTTGACACTCTCCCAGTATTTTTGCATTCCCTTGACATTTTCCACTTTCTACAGTAACCTGCTATGTGACCTTCTGAAATTTTCTTTTTCTCTTCTGCCATTTGTATTAAAAGGTGGTGCCATTGTCTTTATTCCCTGGACTCATTGCAGTGTTTGCATTTCAGCTGGCTAGTTCACTCCGGCTGCCAGCTGGAAGTGGATCTGAAGATTACAGGGAGATGTGTCAGGCGGAGGCTGTCCTTGCATTTTCTTGAGAGCGGGGACCGGTAAAGGGTTTGCCAGGCATAGCTGAGCCCAATTAGGATATGAGTAATAAAATGCTGCTGTTGGCAAACACGCCTACAGTAATAGTGTACTTAAAGGCTATTCACACAGGGACTGAGAAAGATGATCAAACTATGTCTCCTTATATGTGCATTTGGAAAAATCTATTGACCTTTAGGAGAGAAAGTCTATTGTATGAATGTGTGTGATTACCAGGATCCTGGGCCTAGTAAGTGTTTTCAGCCATTTTTTTCTACCCTGTACATCGTTTCTTCTTGCTCTCTACATATGTTGCTTTTGGGGAGGTATCCATGTACCCAGTAGGGAGCCATTTTCATGAGGTGTTTGACTTTCCTCATAGTGTACCTTTAGATGTGCAAAGAAGTGCTCATGCCTCATTTATTCATAGTCATCTCTTCATTCAACAACTATTTACTAAGTACTGCATCGATTTCAGGCTTTATATTCTAGGCTGGTGATTTAACAGTCAACAGGTTTACATAGTACTTGCCCTCCTAGAGCTAAGTTAAGGAAGAGGGTGCTCTGCCAGAGAATAGGAGGATAAATCCATTTGAGATACAGTAGTCAGGTAGGATCTCTCTCTTAAAAAAAAAAAAGTGACGGGGTGCCTGAGTGGCTCAGTGGGTTAAGCCGCTGCCTTCGGCTCAGGTCATGATCCCAGGGCCCTGGGATTGAGTCCCGCATCGGGCTCTCTGCTGAGCAGAGAGCCTGCTTTCCCCCCCCCCCCCCCGCCTGTCTCTCTGCCTACTTGTGATCTCTGTCTGTCAAATAAATAAATAAATAATCTTTAAAAAAAGTGACATTTTAGCTAACACTGACACCTAAATGCAAACCAGTTATTAAAGCAAAAACAAACAGACTTTGAGGGAATATGGTGGCATAGGAGGACCTTAAGATTACCTCATTCAATGAATACAACTAGATAATATTCACATCAGTGCAAATAACCCAGAGAATGACCCAAAGACTGATAGAACAGACTCTCCATGCAGACAAATATAGAAAAGAGGCCTCAACAAAGAGGATAGGTAGGGCAGAGATATGGTCAGGAACTAAAAGGACCAGCAAGATTGTCCACAGGTATGATGCTATGGGGGAAAAGAGGGGTGAGAAACAGATTTCACACAGGGGATCCCCCAGGGGAAAGACAAATCTCCTTAACACTTGGCTTCAAAAACCAGAGGTCCTGAATTTCGTGAGTTCTTACTATCAGTGGGCCTTAAAATATGGAACTTTGAAAATCAGCAGGCTTAGCTCTGGGAGAGCCAGGACGTTAAGAGGAAAACTGAGTCCCCGCTCCTAAATAGATAGCACAGTGGACAGCCCACGGAGATACAGCATAGAAGCAGTGGTTTGAACAACACCTGGGGCACATGGGAGGGAGAGTGGTTTACTAATCTCAGAGCACATGCTCTGGGATGAGAGATCATTGGGAGAGTTCTCCAAGAACAAACGGCTGGCAGGCATCCTGCCACCCTGCCCAACATAAACACACGGACACTTGCTGAAACCAGCACAACACCCACAATCACTAACATGCTAACAGTGCTGGCCCTCCTGCAGACACACCCCCTTCCACCAGCCCTCCTCCCTGCTCCCCTCCCTCAGCAGACCTATGCAAGCCTTGCTATAATGCTGTGTGATCCCTCCACTCATGTGTGTGGATTTGACTCTTCCTATACACTGTTGGCCAGAGCCTATCCAAAGCAATACCATAAGCCTGGTAGTTTATGAACAGCCCCAATAAGGGCCAGCACTACTTCAAAGTGACTCCTGCCTGGAAGAGGGACAGATAACCACACACAATAAAAGGAATGCAGGCTCAGCAGTGGGCCTGGGGCAGACAGTTTGTCTGATTGCAGGCCCCACGCACCAACGAATATATCTTGGGACAAAACAGGGAAAGCACTCTGCAGTTTGGTGCTATTGCATTTGAATTTCTGGCAAATGCCTGGTCACTCAACTCAAGCCCAATGCAGTCCCAGACTGGCCCACTAACAACACAGGGAACAAACCCGGTCTTTAATAAGCAGAGAGAACCATTGCAAATGACTGAAGGAATAAGCAGCTCAGCCACAATCACAACAGCAGGGTGCATGCAACACACATAGAAGACATCCCTGAAGCACCAGGTTCTGGTGAACAGGGGATTTTGCACTACATGGCACTACAGGACCTCTTCTTCATAAGGCCATTACTTTCAAGAGCAGCTGAATTCACCAACACATAGAAACAGACACAGAGAGTTAGACCAAATGGGGAGAAAGGAATATGTCTCAAATGAAAAAAACAGGACAAAATCATATCAGAAGAGACCAAAATAAAATGGAGCTAAGTAATTTGCCTGATAGAGGATTTAAAGTAATGGTCATTAAGACGCTCAAGGGAATTGAGAAAAGTGTGAAGAACCTCAGTGAAACCCTTAACAAAGAGACAGAAAACATGAAAAAGAACCAATCAGAGATGAAGAACTCAATAAGTAAACTGAAAATTACGCTAGATGGAATGACAGTAGACTAGAGAAAGTAGAAGAATGGATCAGTGACCTAGAGCACAGAGTAATGGAAAGCAATCGAGCCGAATAGGTGTGTGTGGGGGGAACAATACATAATGAAAATAGACTCAGGGAACCCAAGGACACCATGGAGGGTTATAACATTCATATTATCAGGATCCCAAAAGAAGAGAGAAGAGTGGCCAAAAATTTCTCTGAAGAAATAATAAAACTTCCCAAACCTGGGAAAGAAAACAGAAATCCAGATCCTGAAGGCACTGAGATTCCCTGACAAAATCAACCCAAGGAGATCCATACCTAGACACAGAATAATTAAAATGGCAAAAAGTAGTTACAAAGAATTTTAAAAGCAGCAAATCAAGAAGACCCCTGTGTACAAGGGGAACGACATAAGTCTATCGGCAGAAAATTTGCAGGCCAGAATACAGTGGCATGATATATTCAAAGTGCTGAAAGGAAAAAAATCTGCAGCCAAAAATACTCTATCTGGAAAGGCTGTTATTCAGAATAAGAGGAGAGATCAAGATTTTTCCAGGCAAACAAATGGTAAAGGAATTCATTACCACTAAACCAGCCCTACAAGCAATGTTAAAAGGCATGCTTTGTGTGGAAAGGAATGACTATTAGAGTAAGACATGTAGGAAGCACAAAAGCAGTAAAAATAAGTATATCTATTTAAAAAAATCAGTCAAGGAATTCCTTTTACAAAAAAAAAATGCAAAGTATGATATCCTATGCCTAAAATGGGGTGAGACAAGTTAAAGATGGGTTCAAACTTAAGCAACCATCAAATTAATATAGAATGCTATATACAGAAGATGTTACACACAAACTGAATGATAACCATGAACTAAAAATCAGTAATACATGTGCTGTAAATAGAAAGGAATCCAAGTATATCAATAAAGAAAGCCAGAAAACCATGAGAGAAGAGAGTAAAAGGAGGAATTATAGAAGAACTACCAAAAGAACTATAAACGAGTAACTAAATGGCAATAAGTACATACCTATCAATAATTACATTGAATAAAATGGATTAAACTTTCTAATCAGAAGACATGGTTATTGCACTTTTATCCATTCCTAAAGACAAATACAGATTAAAAGTGAAGAAATGGCAAAGTATCGTGCAAAAGGATGCAAAAAGAAAGCCAGGGTCGCGATACTTATATTGAATAAAACAGATTTTAAAATAAAGCCTCGGGCTCCCTGCTAAGTGAAGAGTCTACTTCTCTCTCTGCCCCTCACTCTGCTCCTACTCTCTCTCAAATAAATAAATAAAAATCTTCCGGAAAAAAAGAGGGAAGTTTATAGCGATACAGGCCTACCTCGAAGCAAGAAGAATCTCAAATAAACAACCTAAATTTACAACTAAAAGAGCTAGAAAAAGAAGAAATAAAACTCAAAACCAGTAGGAGGAAGGAAATAATGAAGTTTAGAGCAGAAATAAACGGAACAGATCAATGAAACCAAGAGCTAGTTCTTTGAAAAGATCAACAAAATTAATAAAACCTTAGCCAGTCATTGGGGAAAAAAAGGGTGAGGAGTCAAATAAACAAAATCACAAATGGATTTGGAGAAATAACAAATAACACCACAGAAATACAAAGAATTATAAGAGAAGAATATGAAAAATTATATGCCAACCAATTGGACAACTTGGAAGAAATTGTAAATTCCTAGAAACACCTTACTTCCCAAAACTGAATTAGGAAGACTAGAAAATTTGAGCAGACTGATTACCAATAATGAAATCAAATTAGTAATCAAACTCCCAACAAAAGTCCAGAACCAGGGGGCTTCACAACTGAATTCTACCAAACACTTAAACGATAGTTAATGTCTCTTCTTCTCAAACTATTCCAAAAAAATAGAAAAGGAAGGAAGGCTTCCAAATTAATTCTATGAGGCCAGAATTACTCTGATACCAAAGCAAAACAAAACAAAACCAAAAGAGAGAGAGAGAGAGAGAAAACTATAGGCCAGTATCTTTGATGTACATAGATGAAAAAATTCTTCAACAAAATATTAGCAAACCAAATCCAATGGTGCATAAAAGAATCATTCCCCATAATCCAGTGGATTTTTCTTAAAAGATTTTATTTATTTATTTGACAGACAGAGATCACAAGTAGAGAGGCGGGCAGAGGTAGGGGGCAGCAGGCTCCCCACTGAGCAGAGAGCCCGATGCGGGGCTCGATGTCAGGACCCCGAGATCATGACCTGAGCCAAAGGCAGAGGCTTAACCCACTGAGCCACCCAGGCGCCCCAATCAAGTGGAATTTATTCCTAGCATGCAGGTGTTTCATTATTTGCATATCATTCAGTGTGACCTATTACATCAAGAAGAGAAAGGATAAAAACCGTATGATCATTTCAATAGATGCAGAAAAAGCATTTGACATTCATGAGGAAAAACCCTCAACAAAGTAGATTTTGAGGGAACATACCTCATCATAATAAAGGCCATCTATGAAAAACCCACAGAGAACATCATCCTCCATGGTGAAAGACTGAGAACTTTCCCACTAAGTTCAGGAACAAGACAAGGGTATCTACAATCACCACCTTTATACAACATAGTACCAGAAGTCCTAGCCATAGTGACAGAAAGAAATAAAAGGCATCAAAATTGGTGAGAAAGAAGTAAAGCTATCTGCAGATGATATACTAGTATATATAGATCATCCAACAAGACTCTACCAAAAAAAAAAAAAAAACCTTACTAGAAATTATAAATTCAGTAAGTTCTCAGGATACAAAATATACAGAAATCCATTGGAGTTCTATACACTAGTAATGAAGCAGAAGGAGAAACTAAGAAAACAATTCTATTTACAAGTGTCTCAAAAATAATAAAATTCCGGGGCGCCTGGGTGGTTCAGTGGGTTAAGCCTCTGCCTTCGGCTCAGGTCATGATCCCAGGGTCCTGGGATCGAGCCCCACATCAGGCTCTCTGCTCAGCAGGGAGCCTGATTCCCTTCCTCTCTGAGCCTGCCTCTCTGCCTACTTGTGATCTCTCTCTCTCTGTCAAATAAATAAATAAAATCTTTAAAAAAAAAAAATAAAATTCCCAGGAACAAACTCAACAAAGTCACTGAAAAAACTGTACTCTGAAAACTATAAAACAATGATAAAAGAAATTGAAGATGACACAAACAAATAGATAACCTGTCTGGAAGAACAAATACTGTTAAAATGTTTGTACTACCCAAAGCAATCTACAGATTAAATGCAATCCCTATCAAAATACCAATAGCACTTTTTCAAGTAGAGCAAACAACCTTGAAATTTGTATGGAACCACAAAAGACCCTGAGTAGCCAAAGAGATCTTAAAAAAAGAACAAAACTGGAGATATCACAATCACAGATTTCAAGTTATATCACAGATTTGTGGTAATGAAAACGGTTTGGTATTGACACCAAAAGATAAACATAAATCAGTGGAGGAGAATGGAGAGCCTAGAAAAAACCTAAAATTAAAAGGTTAATTAATCTTCAACAAAGGTAAGTATATTTAGTGGGAAAAAGACAGTCTCTTCAACAAATGGTGTTTGGAATATTGGACAGCCACATGCAAAAACATTAAAACTGGACTACTCTCTTACATCATACACAAAATTAAACTTAAAATGGATTAAGAGCCTAAAAATTTGACCTGAAACCATAAAAATTCTAGAAGAGAGCACAGGTAGTACTTTCTCTGACATCTACTGTAGCAACATTTTTCTAGATATTTCTCCTCAAGCAAAGGAAATGAAAGAAAAATAGCCCGTGGAGAATACATCAAAATAAAAACCTTCTGCACAGCTTAGGGAACTATCAAGAAAACTGGAAGACAGCCTGCTAAATGGGAGAAGATATTTGCAAATGATGCATCTGATAAAGGGTTAGTATCCAAAATCTATAAAGAACTTCTACAACTCAACACCAAAAAGACAAAATGGGCAGAAGACATGAGTAGATACTTCTTCAAAGAAGACATCCAGATGGCCAGCAGACACATGAAAAGATGCTCAACATCCCTCATCAGCAGGGAAATGCAAATCAAAACCACAATGCAATATCACCTCACACCTGTCAGAATGACTAAAATCAAAACTCAATTAAAAACAAGTGTTGGTGAAGATGTGGAGAAAAAGGAATCCTCATGCACCATTGAAGGGAATGCAAACTGGCACAGCCACTGTGGAAAACCAGCATGGGGGTACCTCAAAAAACTAAAAATAAAACTACCATATGATCCAGTAATTCCACCATTGGCTATTTACCCAAATGATTTGAATATTAGGGATGCTGATGTTTGTTTCAGCATTATTTACAATAGCTAAAATACGGAAGCAGCTCAAGAGTCCACTGATAATAGATGAGTGGGTAAAGAAATGGTAGTATATATATATGTAGTTGAGTATTAGTCATAAAAAGGACTGAAAGGCAAGAGAGGCAGGCAGAGAGAGAGAGAGAGAGAGAGAGGAGGAAGCAGGCTCCCTGCTGAGCAGAGAGCCCAATGTGGGGCTCGATCCCTGGACCCTGGGACCATGACCTGAGCCGAAGGCATAGGCTTAACCCACTGAACCACCCAGGTGCCCCCAAAAGGACTGAAATCTTGCCATTTGCAAAAAGGTGAATGGATCTGGAGAGTATAATGCTAAGTGAAATAAATCAATCACAGACAAATACCATATGATTTCATTCATATGTGGAATTTAAGAAACAAAACAAACACTTTTAGAAAAGAGACAAACCAAAAAACCGAGTCCTAACTATAGAGAACAAACAGACAGTTATCAGAGGGGATGTGGCAGGGGGGATGGGCAAAATGATGAAGGGGATTAAGAATATACCTAACACCATGAACATGAGTAATGCACAGAAATGTTGAAATGCGATATTGCACACCTGAAAGTAATATAACACTACATTTACTGGATTTAAAATAAAATAAAAAGAAACCAGAATAAATAAAATAAACAAATAAATAAATAAATAAAATTTAATAAAATTAAAAGTCCCAGACAGAGGGAACAGTATATGAAAATGTTTGACGATTATGAGGATCACAGAAAGAGTCATTTGAGCTGTGATAGAGTGGGTAATGTAGGTTAGAGGAGAAGAGGAATGTAAAAACCTAGATAGGAGCCGGAGTTTCAGGGCTGTGTTGATCATAAGAAATGTAAATTTTATTATGAGTACACTGTGCTAAAAATCTCCTGAGAAGTTTTTTAATTCTCAATTAGAAAAAAGTATTTGAATTCAATGTAGGTAACATAGAGTGTATTATTAGTTTCAGGGGTAGAATTCAGTGATTCATCAGTTGCCCATAACACCCAGTGTTCATTTTATCAAGTGCCCTCCTTAATACCCATCACCTAGTTACCCCCATTCCCCCTTCTATGTCCCTCCCCTCCAGCAACCGTCAGTTTGTTTCCTAGAGTTAAGAGTCTCTTGTGGTTTGCCTCCCTGTTTTTATCTTATTTTATTTTTCCTTCCCTTCCCCTATGTTCATCTGTTTTATTTCTTAAATTCCACATATGAGCGAGATCATACAGTATTTGTCTTTCCCTGCCTGACTTATTTCGCTTAGCATAATATCCTTTAGTTCTGTCCTCCTTGTTAAAAGGGGTATTATAGAGGGCACGGCTTGCATGGAGCACTGGGTGTGGTGAAAAAATAATGAATAATGTTTTTCTGAAAATAAATAAATTGGGAAAAAAAGGGGGTAGTATGACCCATATATATGAGCCATCTATTTACTAACTCATTCTGGGTACACGTATGTGTCCTTTCTAATTTCTGTTTCTTTTAGTACCTGGTTACCTGCATTAGGTAGGGTATGCTCCTTTTTTCTGTTTTGGCTGCTATCCTTGGTAGAAGAAACAGGATTATTGGTTCTTGTGTTCTGATACTACAGTATTGTCACTGGTGTTACAGGTTGCCATGGGCTCTTTGTAATTTCTGTTCCCAAACAAGGACGTGTAGATAGTGCTTTGTAGTCAGAACTCTCACACTCCGCTCATTGTCCCATGTCTTAGTCAATACCCACTTCCTTTATGAAATCTGTCCTCTTACCCCTGACTCAAGTTAGTTTCTTTCCCTGGGTACCCCACTAGTGCTGCTCATGTCTGTTCTTCAGCTGGCTGTTACCCTCTAATGTCACGGTCACAAATCATCAGCAAATGAACCAGATTTGGCCTGTAGGTATGTTTCATTTGGCCCATCAGAATTTAAAAATAAAATAAACTTCGTTTTTATTGCATCACAGAAAAATCCCAATTTCCTTCTTTTGTAGACTTATGAGGAAGTAGAAACTGAGTTTGCATTCCAACATGACAAAAAGTAGTTAGAAACCAGCTGAGGAGCTTCTTTGCCATTTAGACGTGCATGTGTTCTTCTCAACACTTCCGTTAAACCTGTTTCCTTATATATATTACCTGCTAGGAATTGTAGTCATGAAAATTTGTGTTTTAGCTTTAATACCATGAAACAAGGTCTTGAATATACTTCCAGTGCCTAGAACAATGCTTATCATGTTGTTGGATCAATAAGCACTTGCTAAGTTACTGAATATTATGTGCAAAATTTTATGTGCAAGTTCTTTGAAGAAAAGATCATTCTCTAGGTCTATCAGTATAACCTACAGCATTAATACATTGCCCTGGTGATATTAGGTAATCCACTAATTTTTTGATAGATTAGATATACTGAAGAAATTCTCATCGTCAAAATTTTATTTGAAGTATCTTGAACTATCTATTGGATATAATTTTTTATGATTTTAAGTAATCACTATACCCAACATGGGGCTCAAACTCATGATCCTGACATCAAGAGTCATGTGTTCTTCCAACTGAGCCAGTCAGGTGTCCTTTTATTGATATAGTTTTAAGAAACAATAATTTCCAAGTTTTATACAATAGAGCAATGAACTATTAGGAAATTTGAGGGTTTTTTTTAAAGGTGTATTTGAGAGGGAGCACGCACACACAGGAGTGTGGAGGGGCAGAGGGAGATAGATAGAGAAAGAAACTTAAGTAGACTCCATGCTGAGTGCAGAGTTAGACTAAGGCTCAAACTTACAACCCTGAGCTCATGACCTGAGTTGAAACCAAGAGTCTGATGCTTAACTAACTGTGCTACCCCAGTGCCCCAGGAAATTGAGCTTCTAATCCCAATTCTGAGACTTTCTCATTGTGTGACCACGGACAACTGATAATTTACTAACTCCTTAGCATACTCATCTGTTAAAAGGTACTTGGTTTACCCACATCATTGGTTTATTTGGGGGAGTTAAATGAAATAATGCAGATTCAGTATTTATATATTTGTGATCTTGTCTTGGTCTGTTTCATACTTTAGATCCATTTTAAAGTTTTGTTCAGTTATTTTTAAATGTGCCTTAAATGTTATGTGTGTTGTAGCTGAGGTTATTTGCCAATATTGTGTAATGCCAGAAGCAAGTTTATTACCTCTTTTGGTATGTATCCTACTTTATAGGATACATATTCTGTTAATGCTAGCTTTAAATGACTTTGAGCCATGGCTAAGATAGAATAAAAGTAGCTTCTGACTTCTGTCAACCATATAATAGCAGACTCTAACCAAGACACCATTTCTTGCATATTGGTAACATGCCATAATCACAAGTACTTACAGAAAAACAAGCTCTCCTATACCTGTAAATTTAAATATATAAAATGAAAGCAGTATGCAGACCCAAGATGATACTACTACTTGCATGGAGCCTACTTAGAGGGAAATTTCTCTTCTTTCGAGTAGGAGTGAACAAACAATGGTTTATGCTTCCAGGTATAATTATGTCGTCTTTGTGGTTCAGTAATCCAGTTCCAGTGTCAGAAGTAACGTCCAAGACTGCAAAATGAGCAAGAGATTACTGAGTGTCATGTCAGAGGAATGCTGAGAGTTATCTCGTAGGTCCTATGAGAAACCTCATAGGACCTGTAGAAACCTCATAGGATCTGGTTCTGTAGGCATAAGCGTCTTCAATTAACTTGCTAATTTACAACATTGTTGGGGTGGCTGTTAGTTGTAGCAAACTCATGACAACAATAATTATTCCAGATCGTAGATATGCAAATATATTGTGTCTGGTAGAAATTCTTCCCTGTAGAAGGGAAAACAGAAAACACTACCTCTTATTGCCTTGTAGGAAATTGACTAATATTGAAATTACAAGTAAATTTATTTTAGGATTCGTAATTATATATATATAGAGAGAGAATTCTTATTTGAACCAATCTTACTTCTTTCTTCATTATTGAATTACATAAGATCTTAAACACATCTTCATTTATTTACTCGAGACTCTTATTTTAAGTCTTTAAAAATTACACTTTAACACCAGTTTTGGTAATATTTTTCTAGAAATACTGAAGAAAGAAAAAGAGCTAGAAAGGACCTGAAAACTTTTAAACACATAGAAATACCAGTGCACTGTGCAAAATATGTAAGAACGTTCACCGCGGCATGGTTTGCAATAGCAAAAAAATGGAAACGATATGTGAATAGAACATCAAGAGGAGATAAAGTAAATAAGGTGCATACATACTAGGGGAATACTGTGTCAGCATTCAAATGAATGAGGTAAGCATATATAAATGTACTGACACATGGTGGTTGCTAAGACATTGTTATGATAAAGATGCATGTCATTAGATGAGTGTAATTCAGTGTAAGGGGAACAACACTCTGTACACAGTATATCCAAAATTATACATTTATAGAGACAAGTCTAAAATACATGTATTAACTGATAATAATGGTTCTCTTGGGAATAAAATTGAAAAAGTGTAAAGAGACAACTTTTACAGTACATATTTTATACTGATCATTTCTTAAAACCATGAATGGTATATGATTTTGGAAAATTAAACAGTAAAAAATAAAGGAAAAAAACTATCAAATGATCAACAAAATAAAAAACAACAACTGTGGTTTGGATTATAACTCAAGTAGAAAATAAGTATCAGTCAATAGTGACAGAAACAAGTGTTTAGTATTTTCATTATAGAAGAATTCCAAATTATGTGTGTCCCCGTGTGCCCTTGTCTTTTTCCCAGCCTCAACATACACCCAATATATAGAGCTTAATCGCTATACCCTCCTTGGATGTGGACTTAACGACTCCCTTTTTTGTTTTAAAAGACTATTTATTGGGGCACCTGGGTGGCTCAGTGGGTTAAAGCCTCTGCTTTTGGCTCAGGTCATGGTCCCAGGGTCCTGGGATCAAGCCCCGCATCGGGCTCTCTGCTCAGCAGGGAGCCAGCTTCCCTCTCTCTCTCTACCTGCCTCTCTGCCTATTTGTGATCTCTGTCTGTCAAATAAATGAAATATTTAAAAGACTTTATTTATTTATTTGAGAGATACCACGCTTGAATGGGGGGGAGGAGCAGAGGGAGAAGGAGAAGCAGGCTCCCTGCTGAGCAGGGAGCCTGACAGAGGGTTTGATCCCAGAACTCTGGGATCACAACCAGAGCCCGAAGGCAGACACCTAACCAACTGAGCCACCCAGATGCCCCTTACAATTCACTTCTAAGTAAGAGTATGGCATTAAAAGTATAGATTGCTCTAGGCAGTATAGACATTTTAACAATGTTTATTCTTCCGATCCAAGAGCATGGAATGGTCTTCCATCTTTTTGTGTCTTCTTCAATGTCCTTCATGAAAGTATGGAAAGGTAAGACTGAGAGCTTTATAGGGGAGAAAACTGGCAACTACAACCCATGGTAGGTGTAATAATGCTCACCTCCCCTGAGATGTTTATGACCTGATCCCAGGAATCTGTGAATATATTTGGAATATATAAATATATATTTACATGATAAATGGGAATTAAAGTTGAAAATGGAATTAAATTTGCTAATCAGCTGAGCTTAAGATAGGAAAAATGTCCTGGATTAACTGGCCAAGTCCAACATAATATTATTGTGAATCCTTAAATAGGAAAGAGAAGATGACAGTGTCAACAAGGAGATATGAGGGAACCAGAGACAGAATGATGAAATGTGAGAATGATGAAATGTGGTTTTCAGTTGCTGTCCTTAAAGACCGAAGAAGGAGGCAGTGAGCCAAGGGATACAAGTGGTCTCTAGAAGTTGAAAAGGCAAAAAAATACATTCTTCCCTAGACTCTTTAGAAAGACATGCAGCCCTGCCAACACCTTTATTTCAGTCTTACGAGATCAATGTTGGACTTTTCGAACTCCAGGCTCTAAGTTAATATCTTTGTATTGTTACAAGCCAATGGGTTTTGACAATTTGTTGTGTCAGCTATAGAAAACTAGTATAGATCTACTTTAACCAAGTGGTCAATATCCCCACCACCAGTGATCGGTCATGTGCATATCATGTACTCCCTAGATGTGACCTGAGGAGAAGGGTGCTTCTCCTCTTTGATATCCTTGCCAAAATCACATAACCTCAAGCTAATGATAAAAAAAATTTTTTTAAGACCCCAACAGAGTTGCAGTCTATAAAATATCTGACCAAACAACTACTCCAAGCTTTAAAGGTCATGGAAAATCAAGGACGAGTGAAAAATTGTCACATAGCAGAGAATACTAGGGGTGCCTAGATGACTCAGTGGGTTAAAGCCTCTGCCTTTGGCTCAGGTCATGATCCCAGGGTCCTGGGATGGAGCCCCGCAATGGGCTCTCTGCTCAGCAGGGAGCCTGCTTCCCTTCCTCTCTGCCTACTTGTGATCTATGTCTGTCATAGTAGAGAATACTGAGAAGACATGGTGACTAAAGGCAAATGTGGATTGGATCCTAGAACGGAAGAAGGATAGTAAAAAAACAAAACAAATCAAAATAAAAACTGAAATTGAAATATAATCTAGGCTTTAGTTGATAGTAATTTTCCGATGTTTGTTCCTTAGTTTAGCCAAATCTACCATGGTGTTCTAAGATGTTAACAATAACAGAAGCTGGTCAAGAAGTCTATTGGGGCGCACCTGGCTGGGTAAGTTGGTGGAGCATGTGACTCTTGATCTTATAGTTCTGAGTTCAAACCCCACGTTGGGTGAAGAGATTGCTTAAAAATAAAATCTTATAAAACAAAAAAAAAAGGAAGTCTTTTGGAATCCTCTATAATTTCTTGGTAAATATAGAATTATTCCAAAATAATTTCATAAAAAGACAATGATCAAGCCACATAATGTATTACATGAGGAAACTAAACTAAATATTACTTTGAATAACTAATGAAAATGTTCATCGTTCTCATTCTGAATTTAATTTTTCATTGATTGCTTTTTTCCCCCAAACCTTAAAAATCTGTTCACCAAAAGTCAAATATTTCAATCTAATCCACGTTTTACCAATGCTCATCTTGCAATCTTTAACTCCTCTGACCTTTTCCCATGTCACTGACCTAAAAGAATACAAATATTTTTTCACAATAATTGCTCCAATTTCCTTTTTTATTAGCTAGTACTTACACCACCTACACAAATATTGACTGCATGAGGAAGCAGAATGATTTTACTTGGCTAATGCTGTTGCCTTGTTTTCCTATTTGGCCTGATTTCATATTGACCCTTTGTGATGCATTTTAACTTTTTGAAATTCAAGTATAATTGAAATATACCATTATATTAACTTTGGGTATACAACATAACACAAAATTTGTGTAAATTGCAAAGTCATCACAATAACTGTCCATCATTACACTAGTTATAATTTTGTCATACAGTGAAAACTTTTTTTACTCTTGGCATCTTTTAAATATACAGTACAGTATTATTATCGGCAGCATGCTGTACATTACATACCCATGACTTATTTATTTTATAACTGGAAGCTTATACACATTTTGACCATCCCCACCCATTTTACCCTCCCTCACCTGTGCAACTACCAATCTGTTCTCTGTTTATATAAGCTTGGTGTTTTCGGTTTTAAGTTCTGTGCTGTTAGCTTCTACTTCATGTAAAAGTGATTGCACAGTACTTGCCTTTCTCTGACTTATCTCACTAAGCATAATGCTCTCAACTCCATTAATGTTGTTATAGTTAGGAAAATCTACTTCTTTTTTATGGCTGAATATTGCCCTATTATCTATTCATCCATTAAAGGACACTTAAATTCTTTCCATATCTTATCTGCTGTAAATAGTACTTCAATGAATATATGGGTGCAGATAACTTAATGTATTAGTGTTTTTGTTTTGAGTAAATACCCAGAAGTAGATCGCTAGATTATATGGTAGTTCCACTTTTAACTCTTTTTGAGGAACTTGCGTACTATTTTACAACATGACTGCACCAATTTACATTCCCACTAACAGTGTTCAAGGGTTTCCTCTTCTCTACATCTTTTCCAACACTTACAATCTCTTGTCTTTTTGACAATAACTATTCTGTTGGATCTGAGGTGATATTATGGCTTTGATTTGTTTCCCTGATTAGTGATGTTCATCATCTTTTCATGTACTAGTTGGTCATCTGCATGTCTTTAGAATAATTTCTATTCATATCCTCTGCCCATTTTAATTATGTTAGTTTTCATTTTGCTATTGAATTGTATAAGATCTTTATAAATTTGGGGTATTAACCCACTATCATACATATAATTGTTGCAGTGTTTTCTCCCATTCATTAGATTGCTGTGTCATTTCGTTGACGGTTTCCTTTGCCATGCAGAAACCTTTTAATTCGATGTAGTCCTGCTTGTTTATTTTTGCTCTTGTTTCTTCTGCTTTTTGTGTCAAATTCAAAACCTCATGACCGAGACAGATGTCAAGGAGCTTACCACTTCTGTTTTTTTAAGGACTCTTATGGTCTCAGGGCTTACATTCAAGTCTTTAATCCATCTGGAGTAAATTTTTGTATATTGCATAGTGGTCCTGCTTTATTCTTTTGCATGTAGCTGTATAGTTTTTCCAACATCATTTGACAGTACTGTCCCTTTCTCCACTGTATATTCTTGGCTCCTTGATCCTAAAATAATTGGCTATAAATGTGTACAATTATTTCTCAGCCCTCTATTCTGTTCCATTGATTTATGTATCCGTCTTTTTTTTTTAAGTTTTATTTATTTGAGAGAGAACACATCTGGGCACATCTGTTGCACTCAAAAATCAGAGTGTGAGGGGTAGAGGGAGAGAGAGAATTTCAAGTGGACTCCACACTGAGCATGGAGCCTGATGTGGAGCCTGATGTGGAGCTCCATCTCACAACCCTGGGATCACAACCTGAGCTGAAGCCAAGAGTTGGATGCTTAACTGACTTCACCACCCAGGCACCCCTGTGTGTCCATCTTTTTTTTTTTTTAAGATTTTATTTATTTGACAGAGAGAGGTCACAAGTAGGCAGAGAGGCAGGCAGAGAGAGAGGAGGAAACAGGCTCCCTGCTGAGCAGAGAGCCCGATGCGGGACTCGATCCCAGGACCCTGAGATCATGACCTGAGCTGAAGGCAGCAGCTCAACCCACTGAGCCACCCAGGCGCCCCATGTGTGTCCATCTTTATATGAATTTTGTACTGTTTTCATTACTATAGCTTGTTATACTTTAAAATCAGGGAGTCTGAGCCCTCCAACTTGTTCTTTCTAAAGATTGCTTCAGGTATTGAGGATCTTTTGTGGCTCCATAAAGTTTGTTTGTTCCATTTCTGTGAAAAATGCCATTGGAATTTTGATTAGTATTATGACGATTCTGTAGATTGCTTTGGGAATATGTGGATTGTGAAATTTTTCTTTCATGAGGACAGAGGATTTTTCCATTCATTTGTATCTTCATTTTCTTTTGTACATATCTTAATATTTTTCAGCATAAAAGTAGCTCACCTCCTTGATTAAACAACACTCCTAAGGATATTTTTTTGATGTAATATTAGTTTTTAGAATGGCAACTGATTTTTGTATATTGATTTTGTATCCTGCAACTTTATTGAATTCATTTATTAGTTATAACATTTTTGATGGAATCTTTATGGTTTTCCACATATAATATGTCACCTACAAATAATGACAGTTTTATTCATTGCTTTTCAATTTAGATGTATTTTATCTCTTTCTCTTGCCTAATGGCTTCACTTTCGTCTTGCCATACTGTGTTGAATAAAAGTGAACAGAATGGGCATTCTTGTATTTGTCCTGATTTTAATGGAAAACCTTTTAGCTTTTCACTGTTGAGTAGGACAGTAGCTGTGAGTTTCTTATATATGATGGCCTTTATTATGTTCAGGTACATTCCCTCTACAGACACTTTGTTGAGAGTTATTGTCAAAAATGAATGTAGAATTTTGTTTAATGCTTTTTGTGTATCTTTTAAGATTACCATATATTTTTTGTCATTGATTTTGTTCATGTGGTATAACATATTGATTTGTGGATGGTTACCATGCTTTTCCTCCTTGGAATATATCTCACATGATCATGGTGCTTGATCCTTTTCATATTTTTTTGAATTTGGCTTTTAATACTGTTTTGAGGGTTTTTTTTTTAATCTAAAGTAGATTGTTTTATTTTTTTTTCAAATGTCATGTCTCTTTTTTTTTCTTTCCCAATTTATTTATTTTCAGAAAAACAGTATTCATTATTTTTTCACCACACCCAGTGCTCCATGCAAGCTGTGCCCTCTATAATACCCACCACCTGGTACCCCAACCTCCCACCCCCCTGCCACTTCAAACCCCTCAGACTGTTTTTCAGAGTCCATAGTCTCTCATGGTTCACCTCCCCTTCCAATTTACCCAAATTCCCTACTCCTCTCTAACGCCCCTTGTCCTCCATGCTATTGGTTATGCTCCACAAATGAGTGAAACCATATGATAATTGACTCTCTCTGCTTGACTGATTTCACTCAGCATAATCTCTTCCAGTCCCATCCATGTTGCTACAAAAGTTGGATATTCGTCCTTTCTGATGGAGGCATAATACTCCATAGTGTTTTGAGGGTTTTTAAAATCTATATTCACCAGGGATAGGTCATATTATTATCTGCTCTTGTGGTATCCTCGTTTGGTTTGGGTAAAAAAGAGAAGGTAGCCTTATAAAATAAATTTAATGTTTCCTCCTCTTTTGCTTTTTGTAAGACTCTGGGAAGGATTGTTAATGATTCTTTTTTAAATGTTTGGTTGAATTTCCCCCAGGAAAGCCATCTGGTCCCAGCCTTTTATTTATTGGGCGATGGTTTATACTTATTCAGTGTGCTCTGTTCAGATGTTTCCATTTTTGTTATGATTACTAGATTGTATGTTTTTTGGAATTTATCCATTTCATCTAGATTGTCCATTTTGTTGGTATATGATTATCCCTAGCAGCCTCTTTTAAGAGCCTTTGTATCTGTGTACTATCTGTTGTACCTCTCATCTTACATTACTGAGTTCCAGTTCTTGGGTTTGCTTGTTTTGGTTTTGGGGTTTTTTTGTGTGTGTCTCTAGTCAAATGTGTGTCAATTTCGTCTTTTCAAACAGTGAGCTCTTAGCTTCATTGATCTTTCCTACTGTCTTCTGCATGTCTATTTCATTTCTTTCCATTCTGATCTCTGTCATTTCTTCTCACATTGGGCTTCACATATTTTTGTTTTTCTAGTTTCTTGAGGTGTAATGTTAGGTTTATTTTTTTTTTTAATTTTCTCATTTCTTGCTGTAGCTATTTAATACTATAAAGTTCCCTCTTAAGAACTGCTTTTGCTTCATCCTATAGGCTTTGATATATTTGTTTTCATTTACCTCAGGTTATTTTTTTAAAAGATTTTTATTTATTTACTTAGATAGAAAGCACATGAGAGGGGACAGGGTCAGAGTGAGAAGCAGACTCCCCGCTGAGCAGGGAGCCCGATATGGGGCTCCATCCCAGGACCCTGGGACAATGATCTGAGCCAAAGGCAGATGCTCAAATGACTGAGCCACCCAGGCACCCCTCAGGTTATTTTTTTAATCTCCTCTTTGATTTTTTTCATGGGTCCATTGGTTGTTTAGTATCATGTTGTTTAGCCTGCACAGGTTTGTGTTATTTTCATTTTTTTGGTAATTGATTTCCAGTTGCATACAATTGTGGTCAGAAAATATGTTGAATGTGATTTCAGTCTTCTTAAAAAAATATTGAGACTGGAGGTTCTTGGGTGGTTTAGTTGGTTAAGTGTTTTACTCTTGGTCTTGGCTCAGGTCCTGATCTCTGGGTTGTAGGATCTAGCCTCACACTGGGCTCTGCACTCAGTAAGGAGTCTGCTTGTCCCTCTCCCTCTGCCTTTCCCTATTGCATGCACACACTCTGTCTCTATCGAAAATTTAAAAATCTTTAAAGAAAATATTGAGACTAGGGCACCTGGGTGGCTCAGTGGGTTAAAACCTCTGCCTTCAGCTCAGGTCATGAACTGGGGGTCCTGGGATCGAGCCCCACATTGGGCTCTCTGCTCGGTGGGAAGCCTTTTTCCCCCTCTCTCTCTGCCTGCCTCTCTGCCTACTTGTGATCTCTGTCTGTCAAATAAATAAATAAAAATCTAAAAAAAATATTGAGACTGTTTAGCAGCTTTAATGATATATCCTAGAGAATATACCATGGGCACTTGTTAAAAATGTGTATTTTGTTGCTCTTGGGTGAAATATTTTATATAATATATATACTTATATAATATATATTTATATAATATAGCAGTATTTAAGTCCTTACTATCAATGTTTTGTTGTCAATTTTTGCTTTTTGGTCAGTTAATGTTTGCTTTATATATATTTATTGATGTTATGTCCTCTTGTTGGATTGACCTATTTATTATGAAGTAATGCCTTTGTCTATGATTACATTTTTTATTTCATTTGTTTTTAGTAATCTCCAAGTACTAGGTGGGGCTTAACCCCAAGATCAAGAGTCACATGCTCTTCTAACTGAGCCACCCAGGTGCCCCTACTGTCTGTGTTTTAAAGACTTATTTTTTCTGATAAAAGTGTGGCTTCCCCAGCTTTCTTTTGCCCAGAATGTGTTTTTCTGTCGTATCACTTTCCATCTCTATGTGTCCTTACATCAGAAGCGAGTCTCCTATGGGTGGCATATAGAGGTAGATCTTGTTTTTTTAATCCATTTAGCCACCTAGTTCTTTTCATTGGTAAACTGAGTCAATTTACAGTTAAACTAATTATCAATAGTTACTTTTGCAATTTTGCTAATTTGTTTTTTAGTTACTCTGTTCTTTTTTTTTCCTTCTGTTATGGTTTCATAAAGTTTTGTTAGTTTCCTCTGTGGTATACTTAGATTCCTATCTGTGTGTCTTTTATTTATGTACTGTATGTTTTTGTTTTGCGGTTACCATGGCACTTACATATAACAACTTATCAGTTTAAATAGATTGTTAAAAATATAACAAGTTAAGTTTGAATGCAGTTCAAAACTCTACCTTTTTACTCTACCTCCCCCACTCCACGTTTTGTTCTTTGAGGTCACCTTTTATATCTTTTGCATCCTTAATACTAATTATTGTATTTGTAGGAGTTTTGACTTCATTTGTCTTTTAACCTCTATAATCGGTTTATGAGCAATTTATCAACTACTACCAATTTGTCTTTGCAAGTGAGATTTCTACTTTCCTATATATACATCTTTTTAATTAGTGCCCTTTCTTTTGTACTCAAAGGAATCCCTTTAATATTTTTTATAACACCACTAACTCCTTTACCTTTTGTTTGTCTGGAAAACTATCTGTCCTTTGAGACTGAATGATAAATTTGCTGGATAGAGTATTCTTGCTTGGAAGTTCTTTTTCCTTTCAGTGCTGTGAGGACATCATACCAGATCCTTCTGGCCTACAAAGTTCCTATTAAAAAATCTCCTCCTAGTCTTATGGGAATTCATTTGTTCATAAATTTTGTCTTTCTCTTGCTGCTTTGATGATCCTGTCTTTATAATTAACATGTAAACATTTAAAGATAATGTATCTTGGGGCACCTGGGTTGCTCAGTGGGTTAAAGCCTCTGCCTTCGGCTCAGGTCATGATCCCAGGATCCTGGGATCGAGCCCCGTATCGGGCTCTCTGCTCAGCAGAGAGCCTGCATCCTCCTCTCTCTCTGCCTGCCTCTCTGCCTACTTGTGATCTCTGTCTGTCAAACGAATAAATAAAATCCTTTTAAAAAAAGTTAATCTATCTTTGGGTATATTTCTTTGTGTTCTCCTACTTAGAACTCTTTTGTCTTCCTGCATTTGGATGTCTGTTTCCTTCTCTAGGTCAAGAATGTTTTCAGTCCAATTTCTGTCCCTTTCTTGCTCTCTTCTTCCTCTTAGAACCCTAATAATGTGGATGTTAGCTCATAAGAGACTAGCAAACTATCTTCATTTTTCTTTCTTCTTTTTATTGCACTTGTTCAGTGAATTCCATATCCGGTCTTCAATTTCACTGACTCTTTTGCTTCATCTAGTCTGTTGAAGCCCTCTAACATATTATTCAGCTTAGTTATTGTATTGTTCAGCTCTGGGACTTCCGTTTGTCACTTAAAAAATATTTATCTCTTTCATGAAGTTCTCACTGTATTCATCCTATCTTCTAAGTTTGGTGAGCATTTTTATGACCATAACTGATTTTTTGTTTGGAACATACTACTCTGTTTCTTCATTTTGCTTGACTGTGTGATGTTTCCTGTGCATTAGATGAAGCAGCAACTTTTTCCTTTTTGAAAAAGTGGCCTTATGTAGGAGGTGATCATTATCACTTAACCTCCCCTAGCTTTTGGTTGTCTAGGAAATCTTTGTAATTGTCCAAGCCACCTATTTTATTTTTAAGAGCTCCCAGTTGTTGAGGATGTGTCAAGACCTTTCAGTATCCCAAAGCGAAGGATCTTAGCACCAAGGCTGAGACTCACTGGAAACCTGACCCTCAAGTAGCCATAACTGAGGTACACAGATACATGTAGTCTTCCAGGTCCACAAATTTAAGCTCCACTGGCCACCAGAGACTGACAATCAGTATGTATCCCTTGGTGGACAGTTACAAAAATTGGGGCTCCAAATGAGTGGAGAAAGCAGCAAGCTGTAGCAAAAGGGGAAAATACAAAAGTGGTATCCACCAGCCTACATTTCTTAAGAATATATTTGGCAGGGTGTCTGGCTGGCTCAGTTGGTGGAACATGGGACTCTTGATCTCAGGGTCATGAGTTCAAGCCCCACGCTGGGCATAGAGCTTACTTAAAAATAAAAAGAGGAATTATGCAGTCCTCTAAATGTGTGTCAGACTTGAAGCCTACACGCCAGCCTGAAACTCAGGGAGAACCAAATAAGCCTCTTTCACAGAAAGACTGCTGGTGTGTTTCAGTCTCTTTTCTGTGCAGTACCCTGGGGGTAGTAACCTGCTAAGAACCAATTTTCCAATGTTATACTCCTGTGGGAGCCATGAATGCAAACAATCCTGGGTAACCAAGTCAGGTAACTGAGGGGTGATCCTGGGTAGCAGCCACAATAATAATGACACCAGATGAGTATAAACACTTCCTCACAGGAAATATTGGTGCTCTATAGCATGTCAGAGGTAGAGTTTGAAGATGGTCCCAATAAGGACGGGTTGTGGGGAGGGGAAAGAAAAAGCAAAGAGGTTTTGTTTTGTTTTGAAGATTATATCTAACAAGGGCACCTGGGTAGCTCAGATACTAAGTGTCTGCCTTAGCTCAGCCCTGGAATCGAGCCCCACATTAGGGTCCCTGCTCAGTCTCTGCCCGCCCCCTCCCTTTGCTCTCTCTCTCTCAAATAAATAAATAAAATCTTTTTTAAAAAAAAAAAAGATTTTTATTTATTTGACAGAAAGAGAGAAATCACAAGGAGGCAGAGAGGGAGGCAGAGAGAGAGAGAGAGAGGGGAGGAAGCAGGCTCCTTGTGGAGCAGAGAGCCCGACTCGGAGCTCCATCCCAGGACCTGGGATCATGACCTGAGCCGAAGGCAGAGGCTTTAACCCACTGAGCCACCCAGGCACCCCAAATAAATAAAATCTTTTTAAAAAAAGATTGTACCCAACAGCTGGAGCATGGTAGAAAGAGAATGCAAGATGCTACCCACCACCTCTGACCCACGATCGTATTCCAGCAGGCTCCTAGATGTGTGTTACATTAGATGGCTCCCTCCCGGGCCTTGCTTTCAGATTACCAGAAGACATTTTAACATAACATCTGGAGCTTCTTGATTGGCTGCTTCTGCACTGGGTCCTCAGGCAGGTGAGTTCAAGTGCACCAGCCCTTTGTTAGCCATTTCTTAGTTTGCTAAAGCCTTGTGGGTTTTGTGGACTCAAGCTCCCACTTGTTGTGACAGCTGAATATTTGATGGTTTTCTCTCAGGTTCAGGTCTTAAAAGTTGGGGTACCCAACATAGGGTTCAATACCTTTGCTCTTCACAGGGAAGCTGCAGGTTTTGAGGTCCTCTGTGATTGTGGACCACCATGCTGGGAGTCAGATTTATATAGAGATTATGTCTTAACCTCTCCCATCTCCT
The DNA here is from genome assembly GCF_020171115.1 of Neogale vison. Taxonomy (NCBI): domain Eukaryota; kingdom Metazoa; phylum Chordata; class Mammalia; order Carnivora; family Mustelidae; genus Neogale; species Neogale vison. Next base: position 31,811,996 of record NC_058105.1, read on the forward strand.
TTTATGATTTTTCCCCTCAGTTTTATAATGTTTACGAGTTAACTAATTTGGGGGGTGGCATATGGGTGGCCCAGTCAGTTGGGCATACGATTCTTGATCTCGGCTTAGGTCATGATCTCAGGGTCATGAGATTGAGCTCCGTGTTTGACTCCCTGTTCAGTGGGAGTCTGCTTGAGATCCTCTCTCTCCCACCCCTCCCCTCACTCATGCTCTCTTATAAAAATCTTAAAAAAAAAAGTCAAATTTTTTTTTAGGAATTTTTCCTCAAGAAGTTGTTCCATAGGTAGTTGTAGATTTAGTATGTCTGTGGAAGGATGGGACTACAGGATCTTCCTGTGTTGCCTTTTTTTTTTTAAAGATTTTATAGTTATTTGGGAGAGTTTGCGAGAGAGCACAAACAGTGGGAGCTGCAGAGGAAAAGGTTTGAGCGGCTAGCCCCATGCAGGGCTCCATCCCAGGACCCTGAGATCATGCCCCGAGCTGAAGTCAGACACCCAACCAATTGAGCCACTCAGGCACCCCCTGTCTTGCCATCTTGAACCAGAAACCTTTTACCTTCTTGATGCTAGCCATTCTAACAGGTGTGAGATGACTATCTAATTTTCATTTTGATTTGTATTTTCCTGATGGTTAGTGATCTTTTTGCATATCTGTTGGACATTTGGATGTCTTCTTTGCACAAATGTCTAAGAGATCAGCAGAAGGATTAATTAGATTCTTATTTCTTTAATTGAGTTATAGGAGTTCTTATAAAGAACTATTGTGGATATTTAGCTGATAATATGATAATATGGCTTATAAAAATTTTATCCCATTCTATAGGTTGCTTTTTCGTTTTCTTTTTTTTTCTGCAGAAACTTTTAAGTTTGCTGTTGTCTTATTTGTTGATACTTGCTTTTGGTGCAGTATCCAAAAAAATCATTGCCAAGACCAATGTTGGGTACCTCCTTCCTTCTGTTTTCAAGGAGTTTTTTGGTATTACATCTCAAGTTTATGTGTAGTGTAATATAGGAGTCCTGTTTCATTTTTCTGCATGTGTAATGTCAAGTTACATTTGGATGGTGTTCTTGAACCTTCATGTTGAGGTCGCATTCGTGTAATAAGCACATCATTTTGTTCTTAAATGTATTGTTATTTGTAAATAACAATGTATTGAGGGGCTAGTAAATATTATAGGGGAGCTAAACCTTCTTGACACTGCCACTAGTTAAGCTTCCCCATGTCTAACTGACAAAAGAAGTGAATCCTAAGACTGGTTTAATTTTCCATATTTCCTGTATCTTTCCTAAAGTTTCAGTACAAAATCCCTCATTCCTTACTCTTTCATTTTTTTGCTTTCCATTTTCATTTCCAATCCATAATCCCCCTTATTTAAAATTATCCTAATTACATGACTTTACTTTCAGATAAATATTTTATTGGAAAATGATATGGCTATGAAAGAGGTACACAGAAGTGAGTCCATGTGCACTAGAATTTCACACATGCTAAGTTAATTATGTAGAGATAATTATCTGTGAGTCTCAGATAAAAGTGAAGCAACTTGCCTAAGATCATACAGTCAGTGGAGCTCAAATTTGTCTATTTCTAAAGTCCATGTGTTTTGGCTCCACAATGTGGGCTCTGCACAGTAGGAGCATTGTGGGAAAAAACAGGCCAGATTTGACACAGTTCTTTGAGACAAAAAGACCAGTCAGAAGAAAGAAAAGTGATTGAAATCATGGGTTATTTTTCATTATCTTTTTATAATGTCTTTTTTGTGTGCCTTGCATGAAGGGGAAGGCCCGGAAAGCCCTTTTGTCTGCTCATTAACTTATTAGCATCAATAGAAATGTTTTTAACCATGACTAGCCACTCTGTCTCCTACTTCTCTATTGGTTGTGTTAAAAGCAGCATGATACTGGAAGTAAGGGAAAGGGAGAGGCTGAATAGGAGACATTGCCTATAGAAATGATAGTCTTTAGTTTCTTTTACACTGATAAAAATATCAATTCCTCCATCAACCCCGACATAGCACATTTTCAGACACATCCGTATGTATCCCCAAAACCAGAATATTTCAGTAACTGCTTATTGGCATGTTTTGAATTATATGGATTTTCCATTCCTCAGGTCAGACCCTCTTCCAGTGTACTAATTTATCATTTTCACATAGATTAACAAATCATCAAACATGTCTCGAAATCATGCTGAAGGGTCTGATTAGGGTAAAATAGGTTAGATGCAATTTTATTGCTCCCAAAAGACCTTCAAAGTACACTGCTAATTTGAATCCTTGAATAACATAATTCTTTGAAAATTAAGTCACAAATTTGTCCAAATTATTATTTTCTGTGATTATTATGTTTAGTTCTATGCATCTAGAATTTCTCTGAGTGAGATATGCCTATTTTTCAGTGTGTTAAAAAAAGTATACACAATGCCAAATTTACTCAAAGACCCATTTTTTGCTAGTCTTCACCTAGTTAAGAAATCAAACATTTACAAGAAGCAACCTAGCATTTTATAGTACATCTTACTGGAAGTCCTCTTCATTATCATTTGAGCATTATATAAGTAGCAGAAGTCCTGAATGAGTTGGAACAATTACTTACTTCTGCAACTCAATGTGAGAGAACATGATAGTAGCTTCCAAGAAAGAAACAGAATATTTGGTAAAGCTGACAAATTTCTCTATACATTTGTCTGAAAAATAGGTGATGGGAAAAGTTTCCAATTCCCCGGTTGATAGGCAACACAATAACTGAGAGAGATGGTGGACTCTGAGAAAGAAACTGAGGGTTTTGGAGGGGAGGGAGGTGGGGATTGGGTGAGCCTGGTGGTGGGTATTAAGGAGGGCACAGATTGCATGGAGCACTGGGTGTGGTGCATAAACAATGAATTTTGGAAAACACACACAAAAATATTAAATTAAACTTTAAAAAAGTTTGCCCTGCAGATATAGCCAACATGCGTAAATAGGCCATGATGCCAGGGGAGTCTCTTCAGGCAAAATACACACTCCCCTGGGGAGAAAGCTAGCCCACAGTAACACACCTGCTTGGCAGAGCTAGATCCTATCAATGATTCTAAAGCCAAAAAATCTTTCAGGTACCTGTCTAAAGGTAGATCCAGTTGTGGAAATTTCTCAAAATTAGGATTCACCAGAATGAGAATAAGCAGCCTTTATTTGCTGTTTTATTGACAGAATGTAATTATATATTAAAATATACAGTATCCTCTTCTATTATGAGTAATCAGGGCATGCAAATGTGCAGATTTCATCCTTACATTTGAACATGTTTCACTGGAAGACAAGCAACAGTATTTTTTCCCCCTACATATCTTCCTGAGGGAAAAAAATGGATCTTTGAAAATTAAGGTTCTTAGGATTTATTTACTGTATCTTAAATAAGGATAATTCTTATGAACTTATCCCAGATATCACGAAAAAAGGAGATGATACCAGTTTTATAAATCCATCTTGAATTTGTATATTTCGTCTGCATAATTAGCTAATTCTCCCCTACACAGATTGTGTGAATCTCTGAATTGCTTTTGACTCAAAAAACAAGTCTAAATCCTCATTGAGCCTTTCCTAGGATTTTAAACTCCAGATGAAATCAGATTGTGTATAGTTTCTGTGCCTTTCTATAATATCCAGAGAAAATATATTTTCTATAAATATCCAACACTACCAAGAGTTTGTAAAGACTATGTAATATCTATTCCTAATTGCTCTCAGGCTATTTGTTTCTGAATTCATTCAGCTTGTGTTTTTTTCAGTCATAATCTGCTTTTGAAGCACTGAAACTGACTGGACTAGGTGAGCCCTGTTCTGAGGTCATGGGTACAGAAAAGGGTTCATATCAATCATCAAATGTCAGTGTGAAATGGAACAATAAAAGAAAAATATACAGGTAGCCTCTATCATGTCTGTCTGCATAGTATAAATACAAAAATGATTATTTTCCTTCCTAGTAATATTTAAGCTAATTACTTAGGCAATAAACAATTTCAAAGGAAGAAAAGTCTAAGATAGTGCAATAGATCGATGGAAAAAAGCCTGAGAAAAGTAATTTTATATATTGTTCAAGGTTGTCAGGCCCAAAAAGGATTGTAAGAGCAGCTTCAGTAGAGCTAGATGTCTAGGAATGGACATGATCAATGTAACATGGAAGAAAACCTTAGGAAGAGAAAACAGAGTTGCTCAAGGTGAACTTCCCAGTGTCCTCTCAGATCAGTGCTGTTGACTCATCTGGTCAGGATAGAAAGAATTTTCAACATGGTGATGGCACGCTTCCCACAGAGCATGTTGTAGGGTCGCAGAAAGATGATGGACTTTCGTGTCAGACATTCTGGAGGGTTTCCCTTTACCACCTTGAGCAGTACCAACTTTAAGTTCCTTGAATTTCCTCATCCTATCTCATTTGTTAAGGACTGTGTGAGTCACCAAAATAGCATATGCACCTCGAACACTGCCCCTTGTGCATGCTGGGACCCACCCAGAAATACCAGTGGTCCCTTCACTATAGCACAGTGAGATAAGGCTTGTCTCACTGTGCTATAGTGATTTTTCCATTCTAGCCCACTATCAGGAGATAGGAATATGGACAGAAGTACTGCAATCAGGAGTCCAGAATCATTCTAGCACTGGCTTACTTTTCACCTTGTTGCTGGATCTTGGGCAAGTAGTTCATGCTCAAACTTTCATTATGTTTTTCATGATAACGTAGGGTTACATTAAGATTTTATTTGACAGAGACAGAACATCAGCTGGGGAAGCTGCAGAGGGAGAAGGAGAAGCAGGCTCCCCACCAAGCACAGAGCCCAATGTGAGGCTTGATCCCATAGCTCTGAGATCATGACCTGAGTCAAGACCAAGAGTCAGATGCTTAGCTGACGGAACTACCCAGGCACCCCAGGATCACGTTATTTCTAACAAGTTTCTCAAATCTTATGTTTTATGATTACTACAAAAGAGAGGAATGCTAATAGAATTATCGATGAGACATAGTTAATTCTTTTTTTTTAATCTTTATTTATTTATTTGAGTGAAAGAGAGATCACAAGTAGGCAGAGAGGCAGGCAGAGAGAGAGGAGGAAGCAGGCTCTCTGCTGAGCAGAGAGCCCAATGCGGGGCTCGATCTCAGGACCCAGAGATCATGACCTGAGCCGAAGGCAGAGGCTTAATCCACTGAGCCACCCAGGTGCCCTGAGACATAGTTAATTCTTTTTTTTTTTTTTAAAGATTTTATTTTATTTATTTGAGAGAGAGAGAGACAGTGAGAGAGAGCACGAGCGAGGAGAAGGTCAGAGAGCGAAGCAGACTCCCCATGGAGCTGGGAGCCTGATGTGGGACTCGATCCCTGGACTCCAGGATCACGCCCTGAGCTGAAGGCAGTCGTCCAACCAACTGCGCCACCCAGGCGTCCCGAGACATAGTTAATTCTTAACACCTAAAGCTAAGCTCTAAATTGAGCTATGTGACAAAATACATTTACCTCTTAAAAATTAAGATGAATACTGTTTTTCTGAAAATAAATAAATTTTAAAAATTTTTTTAAAAATTAATCCGGAATGGCGTGTCTGAGTGGTTCAGTTGGTTAAGTGTCTGACATTGGCTCAGGCCATCATCCCAGAGTCCTGGGATTGAGCCCCACATTGGGTTCCCTGCTCGTTGGGGATTCTGCTTCTCCCTCCCCCTCCTCTCCCTGCTCCCCTGCTTATTCTCTCTCACTTTCGTTCTATCTCAAATAAACAATTAAAATATTAAAAAATTAACCCAAACTACGGCAACCTATACATACTCTCCAAAAATTAGAACTGCATTTTATACAAATACTTATTTTCAAAAGCATAGGCCTCTCAGTCCAGTTAGAAAAAAAACATTCACTTCTGTGACAAGAACAGTTGTATAAATTCATTTGGGGTTCACTTTTCATTGCAGGATCCCTGCACAATTTTCAAATATCATGATGGCATTAACATGATTACAGCTTTCTCAATTTCCAGGTGACTAAACCAAGATCCAGAAAAGTCAGATGAATTACCCAATGTTCTCCCATGAAGAACAAAGTTGAAATAGAACATAGTTATTTTGATGCCCCAGATTCCCATTTTCCCTACTTCAGCCCCCACCTCCCACCATCATTACCTGATCCTAGACTCCTGAAGAACTCATTTGTTTTTGATAAGCTCAGACATGTCATTTTCACTAAGTGCTGCTTCAGTTTTTTCAGGGGAAAGGATATCTCTAGTTTAAATTCAGCCGAAATAACACCATCTCAACTGAGAAGATCATTTACATCCACCCAACGTGTACGTTGCTTTACTTTAGGGTTGATAGTTTGGCTCTTTTTTAAGGAAATTGATCTTTCACAGCCACTTAGTACTATTTCTCAGAGTCCTACAGCAGTACTTCGCTAAATGGCATCCAGCTCATCTGGATATGTTGAGTTTCCAGATCATAAACTCCTAAAGGGCAGAGTCTATGATTATTTGGCTAACTTTATATTGCTGTGACTGTGGATGCTTAATAAATACTATTTCATGGTAATGATGATGATGACAAGTTAATGCTCTTCAAAGTGTCAACCAATCAGTCAATTTAGTGAAAGTCAAACCGGTCATTTGATGTTATAAAAAAAAATCCAGTTACTTGATTGAATGAATTATTCAGATTGTAGCTGTTGCTTTTCTACTTTTAGAGACATCACATTAAAGTTGCTTCCATATTGAAAAGAGTCAAGGGAAAGAGGCAACATATATATTCATTAGTAGCCAATTTTTTCCCATCAGTCAGAAACTACAAAAAAGCTGAGTAAAACTGCTGTTGAAATTAATAAAATATAATCATATAGTGGCATCGACGCTTAGGAATTTCATGTAGGTAGCACTTCTAAGCCATTAATTTATGGCATAATATCCTTGGCAGATGAACTCCCCAGCTCAACTTCATTAATAATGGCCTTGCACGGTTAAAATTGAGTTCCCAGGCCATTTTTTTAACTTATGTAACTTTAACCTCTATACTGACTTCAGAAAAATATAGTAAAAGTAAATCCAGTGAAGACAATAAACAACGGCTATTTCCAGCAACAGAATGCTGAGGATCATCAGAATAACTTGATAAATGCTTAGCACACACCTTTACTCAAATCTTTATCTACAACTTGACAAAAAGAATAAAAGCGGAGAATTTACTAACCAATTTCATGACTTAATTCTAAGGGCCAAATGTTCTTACTACAAAAGGGAAATGTGATCTAATGGAGGTGTTAGCTAACTCTATGATGGTAATCGTTTTTACTATATATGTGTATCAAATCAACACATTGTATAACCTTAAGCTCATGCAAAGTTATCTGGGAATCATATCTCAATAAAGTTGGGAAAAATACAATAATTGGCACTGTAGAGTTTATGGACTTATAGGAACATAGATCAAGGGAACAGGAGAGGTTTCGTGAGTAGATTAACTCATGTATAGTCAAATGATTTTTGAGAAATTTGCCAAGGTAATTCATGGGGAAAGAGTGATCTTTTGAGGAAACAGTGTTGGGAAAATTACATAAACATAGACACAAATAGAAAAAAACTGAACCTCAATTTGACTTCACACAATATATGAAAATTATAAAACTAAGAATAAAGCAGGAGATAATCTTAGCAACCTTGGATTTCACAAAAATGTATAAAATAAAATAGAACACATTAATAAAGTAATAAATTACAGTTCATCAAAATTATAAGCCTTTGCTCTTCAAATGGTAATGACACAATGATGAAAAGGTGAGCCATGGACTGGGAGAAAATATTTTCAGTGAAAATAAGTGACGAAGAATTTATACCTATAATATTTACAAAAAACTTTAAGAATTGTTAGAATTTATAAACCACTGAATTAAAACTGGGCGAAATACTTGATAAGTTAGCAAGAGAAGGAACTCAGCAAATATGTATATTAAATTATGCTCAGTACCATTAGCAATTAAGAAAATGTCTACTAAAACCATAATACTATACCACTGCATACTACTAAATTGGCTAAAATTGAAAAGTCTGAAAATACCAAGCACTGGTAAGTACACAGATACAGTACTAGTAGATATTCAAAATGATATAATCACTTTGAAAATAGTTTGCAGTTCCTTATAATGTTGAAAATACACCAGCCATTCCATTCCTAGGTATTTACCCAACAGAAATGAAAGCATATGTCTACACAAAGATTTGTGCATGAATGTTCACAGCAGCTGTATTTGTAATAATATCAAACTAGAAAGAAAACATATGTCTTACTGATATAAGTAAATGGATGAAAAAATTTCAGTGTATCACATAACAGAATGTTATTCGGCAATAAGTTATTGATATGGACAAAAGCTTAGATGTATCTTAAAATAATTAGGCCGAGTGAACAAAAGCCAGAAAATAAAGCATCCCTACCCAAGAATTCCATTTGTAAATAAATCTTGGTAAAATGCAAAGTAATCTATACTGATAACAAATATCACTCGTTGCTTAAACAATGGCGGCTGGGTTGTCTAGGAAGAGAAAGATTACAAAGAGGTACCAGAAGGCTGTTAGTGGTAAAAGACTATATAGCTGGGGTAAGCTTCTGGAAACATTGCCAATCAAGTAGACTCATCCTAGACCATGATCAAAACTCAAGCAGTTCATTTCATTTGCCATTCAATTATGACCATGTAATAAAATAAATACTTAATGTTTCCCAGTATACTAAATATCTTAATTGTTTTAAAATTTTTAAAAGATCCTGTGCAATTGGTAGTATTATTACTACTGCCATTATATAAGCAGAGAAAATTATCCGAGGGAGATTTATTCACATGGAAATTAAGAGTTCCTCAGTAGAGGAGCTAGCATTTGAACAATTAAGTTAGTCAGAAAGTTGTTGGTGTGCCTAAATACTACTCCCCACTGCTTGCCTCTTCTATCTTTATGATGTACAATTAATAAATAAAAACTGTATATTTAAGGTGTACAAGGTGAGGACTGCCTGGGTGGCTTAGTCGGTTAAGCCTCTGCCTTTGGCTCAGGTCATGATCCCAGGGTCCTGGGATCCAGTCCCACATCAGGCTCCTTGCTTAGTGAGGAGCCTGCTTCTCCCTCTGCCTGCTGCTCCCCCTGCTCGAGCACACCTGCTCTCTCTGACAAATAAATAAATCGTTTAAAAAATCAAAAAGTGTACAAGGTGATACTTTAATAGGCATATTATTGTGAAATAATCATACTAATTAACATCCATCACTTTATATAATTGCCATTTTATGTTTCTTGTGTTGTGGTGAGAACACAAGGGCTACTACTGTCTTACCACATTTCCGGTATAAAATACAGTATTCATTAATGTTAGCCATGTTGCTGTACACTAGATCTCCAGAACTTATGGATCGAACATAACACATTTTTTACACTGAGACCAACATCTCTGTCCCCCTTTCAGCCAAGACCAGATAACACACATTCTACATTTTTTCTATGAATCTGACTATTTTAGAGTCTACATTTCTGTATGATCATATATTTTTTATGTGTGGATATGTGTGTGTGTGTGTGTGTGTGTGTGTGTGTGTATGGATACACACACACACAAAAGATACATGTGCTATATGTATTTCTCACATTTCCTTTATCCATTCACCCATTAATGGACATGTTTCCATGTCTTGGCTACTGTGAATTCTGCTATGATGAACATAAGAGTGCAGATATACCCTTTGGATACATACCTAGAAATGGAATTGCTGGATCATATCGTACTTCCATCATTAGTTTTTTGAGGAATCTCCATTATGCTTCCATAATGGGTATACCATTTACATCCCCACCAAAAACATACAAAGGTGACCTTTCCTCCACATTCTCACCAATGCTTGTTATTTTTTGGCTTTTTAATAAAAGCAATTCTAAAGATGTGAAGCACAATTGCATTGTGGGTTTGCTTTGCATTTTCCTAATGATGAGTGATATTGGGCACCTTTTCATAGACCTTTTGTCCTTCTCTAAGTCTTTTTTGGAGAAATGTCTGTGCCCTTTGCTCATTTTCTTTTAAGTTGAGTTACTTTGCTAATGAGTTGTAGATGTTCCTTATATATTTTGGGTATTAATAACTTACATGTGGTATACAACCATTTTCTACTATTCTGTAAGTTTTCTATTCACTCCTTTCCTGAGCAGAAACTTTTTAATTAGATGCAATTCTACTTTACTGTTGTGGCTTTCACAGTTCTCTGTGTCCTTGAATTTAGACTGTATTATTGTAGTGTGTCTGTGTATGGTCTTCTTTGAATTATCCCTCTTTATAGTTCTTAGATCTCCATGAATCTGGATATCCATTTCTGTTCTAAATTTTGGGAACTTGATGGCTATTATTTCATTAAATAATCTTTCTAACTTTTTTCTCTTTTCTCCTGCTGATATTCCAATAATGCAGTTTTTAAATGTTCCTAAATTCTGTTGTACTTTTTCCACTTTTTTCTTTTTTCCATTTTCTTTTTCCAAGTGTATAATTTCAAATTACTTCTCTTCAAAGCTTAGTAATTTAGGTTTTATTTTTGTAAAACTCTGTTGACCAATATTAAAATGTTGTAATTGTGAACATCTTTTCATGTGTCTGTGTGCCTTCTTTGGAGAAATGTCTGTTCATGTCTTGTTCCCATTTTTTAATTGGGTTACCCATTTTTTTGAGTATTGAATTGTATCAATTCTTTTTATTTTGGTTGCTAACCCTTTATCACATATGTCACTTGCAAATATCTTCTCCCATTCAGTAAGGTTGCCTTTTAGTTTTGTTGACTGTTTCCTTCACTGTACAGAAACTTTTTATTTGAAGTAGTCCTCCTAGTTGGGACTCAGTATCACTTGCATCAACATCACTGATTATCAGGGACAGGAAAATCAAAACTACAGTGAGGTATTACCTCACACCTGTCAGAATGGATACAATTTAAAAGAAAAAAAACAAGAAACACATGTTTGATGGGGATGTGGAGAAAAAGGAACTCTCATGCACTGTTGGTGTGAATGTAAACTGGTGCACCCACTGTGGAAAACAGTATGGAAGGTCCTCAAAAAATTAAAAATAGAACTACTCTATGATGCAAGAATTGCATTGTTGCTTACTAACCCAGAAAATACAAAAATGCTAATTCAAAGGGATGCATGCACTCCTGTTTACTGCAGCATTATTTATAATAGCCAAGCTATGAAAGTAGCCCAAATATCCATCAACAAATGAATGGATAAGGAAGAAGTGGTATATGTGTGTGTGTGTGTGTGTGCACGCATGCACACTGGAATATTATTCCACCATAAAAAAGAATGAAATCTTGCCATTTTCAGCAACATGGATGGAGGTATAGAGTACATTGCTAAGCAAAGTCAGTCAGAGAAAGACAAATACCATGTGATCTCACTCATATGTGGAATTGAAGAAACAAAACTAATGAGGAAAGAGAAGAAAGAGAGAGAGAGATAAACCAAGAAACAGTCTTCTCTATGGAGAACTAACTGATGGTTACCAGAAGGGAAGTTAGTTGTGGGTGAGGTAATAGGGAATGGGGACTAAGGAGTATACTTACCATGATGAACAACAACAAAAGTGGTGGGAAGGAATCTTTTCATTAACATTAAATAAACACTGTATGGGCAAAAATTGCAGCTATAAACAACAAAAAATACAGTGATTTAAAAAAAAAAACAAATTTTCTGAAGCACATTCTGTTTCTGTGTACTCCAGACTACTCCTCCTCTCGTTTCTTTATATTGCCTAACATTCCGTCTAGCCAGTCTCTTAAGCCATAAATCTGCTTATCCATTCCACCACATCCAAAAAGAAATAAAAATAAAAATGCTATAATTGCATTTTGAAAATTACAAAACACAAACAGTCCATGATAAACACACTGATCTCCCATGGCTGACTCGGATTTGGATAGTAAGTTTTTTATGTGTCATAGAAGGGAACTTGCTAAGTATTATCACCTTCATGAAATCTAAAAGGCTGGTGTTAAAAGTTTTTACTTTTATTTGAATATTTTAAAACAGGCCAGCTAGTTTGGATTACCTTTCAGATTTTCAGGGCATGAAAGAGACACAAACAGAGGACTCAAGATCATGTTTTAGCACATTTAGAATAAATCTGTTTACAGCTATAATAGAAATACCTTCAACTTTCAGATATTGAAAGAAAATATCCTAAAACAAACAGGTTTTTTTTGAGGGGGGAGAGTTACATCTTCATAAAAAATAGTATATTTTTTGTTGGATTATCCCTTTTATTATTATAAAGCATCCGTCTTTGTCTCATTTAGTTTTTGTTTAAAGGTCTATGTTTAGAGGCACCTGGGTGGTTAAGTTAGCTAAGCATCTGACTCTTGATTTTGGCTCAGGTCATGGTCTTGCGTCATGAGATCAAGCCCTGCCATAAGGCCCAACACTGGGCATGGAGCCTGCATAAGATTCTTTCTCTCCTTCTCCCTCTGCCTCTCCTCCCCAACTTGTGCACATTCTTTCTCTCTCTCTCTCTCTCTCTCTCTCTCTGGAAGAAAAAAAATTAAGGCCTATTTTGTCCAATATGAGTATTGCTACCCTGGCTTTCTTTTCATACCCATTGGCATGAAAAAAAATTTCCATTCCCTCACTTTCAATCTACTTGTGTCTTAAAGTCTGAAATGAAATCTACTGTAGGCAGCAGTTAGCTGGGTCTTGTTTTTTTTTTATCCATTCCATCACCCTATGTCTTTTGGAGTGAGAAGTACATTTCCATGCAACGTATTGATTGATAGGTATATATTTATTGCTTTTTTGTTACTTGTTTTGTGGCTGTTTTTGTAGTTCTTCTCTAATCTTTCTCTTACTCTATTCTCTCACAGGTTGCTGGCTTTCTTTAGTGATACACATGGCTTCCATTTTCTTTATCTTTTGCATATCTGTTACTGGATTTTGATCTATTTGTCATTAGATTTGTAGACATCATCTTCTTCAATCACAGTCTAAATTAAGTCAATAGTTGATCACGTTTGAACCCATTCTTTCCTCCTCCTTTCCCCCACATTTTAGGTAGAGGATGCCATACTTTACATCTGTTTATTTTATGAGTCTCTTAACTGATTTTTTATAGATGTACTTCTCTTTTACTGCTTTTGTTCTTCCTACTTTTCTTATTCTTACTTATATCCTTTCCTGTCCACTCAGAGTTCCCTTTAACAGTTTTGTAGGGCTGGTTTAGTGGTGATAAATTCCTTTACCTTTTATTTATTTCTCCTTCCATTCTGAATGACAGTCTTTCTGGATGGTGTATTCTTGGTTCCAGATTATTTTCCTTTCACACTACAAATAGATCATGTCAGTCTCCTCTGGCCTGCAACGTTTTTGCTGAGATATCAGCAGATAGCCTTATGGGGTTTCCCTTGTATGTAACTATTTTCTTTTGCTGATTTTAAAATTCTCTCTATCACTACCTTTTGCCATTTTAATTACTGTGTGTCTTGCTATGTGGACCACCATGCCTTGATTTTATTGAGAGATCTCTGTGCCTCCTGGATATGGATATCTACTTCCTTCTCCTGGTGAGTGAAGTTTTCAGCTATTATTTCTTCAAATAAATTGCCCCCTTTCTGTCTCTTCTTCTGAGAGCCTTAGAATGTGAATGTTAGTTTGCTTGATGGTGTTCCTGAGTTCCTTAAGTCTATTTTCATTTTGCATAAATTTTCTCTCACCTGTTCAGCTTGATTACTTTCCATTACTCTGTCCTCCAGGTCACTAATTCATTCTTCTGCATCCTCTAGCCTGCTCTTTATTCTAGCTATTGTATTTTTAATTACACTTGTTGTGTTCTTCATCTGATTGGTTCTTTTTTATATCTTTGTTAAAGGTTTTACTTTGTTAAGGGGCTTACTCCGATCTTTTCTCAAGTCCTGTGAGTATCTTTATGATCATTACTTTATATACTCTATCAAGCATATTAGTTATATCTGTCTTCTTTAGGTGTCTTGCTACAGTTTTGTCCTATTCTTTCATCTGGGACATATGCCTGTGTCTCCTCATTTCCTCTAACACTGTGTGTCTGTTTTTTTGTGTTAGAAAAATCAGCTCCATCTCCTGCACTTGGAAGTAGTGGCCTTATGAAAATAAGTCCTATAGTGTACCCAGCATGGTGCATAACAAACATAAAAGAACTAATTGATAGTAATACAATAATAGTAGGGGACTTTATCACTGCACTTACATAAATGGGTAGATCAGCCAAACTACAAGTCAATAAAGAAAGTTTGAATGACACACTGGACCATATGGATTCAACAGATACATTAAGGACATTCCATCCTAACACAGCAAATACACATTCCATTCAACTGCATATTCTCCAGAACATTCTCCAGAATATATCACAAATCAGGTCGCAAAACAAGTATCAAGAAATTTGAAAAGATCGAAGTCTACCATGCATACATGCTGACCACAACACTAAGAAAGTCAAAATCAACCACAAGAAAAAATCTGGAGAGAGAACAAATACATGGAGATTAAATAATATGCTACTAATCAATGAATGTGTCAATACAAGAAGTCAAGGAAGAAATTTAAAAATACATGGAGAAGAGTAAAAATGATAACATAGGTGCAAAATCTTTGGGATGCAGGAAAAGCAGTTCTAAGAGGGAAGATTATAGCAATACAGGCCTACCTCAAGAAGCAAGAAAAATCTCAAACAACCTACCCTTACACCTAAAGGAGCTAGAAAAAAGAACAAACAAAATTCAGAACTAGTAGAAGGAAGGAAGCAATAAAGATTAGAGCAGAAATAAATGACCTAGAAACTAAAAAAAAAAAAACAAAACAGGAATGCGTGGCTAGCTCAGTTGGTAGAGCATGCTACTCTATCTCAGAGTTGTGAGTTTGAGCCCCATGTCACGTGTGAAGACCACTTAAATTAAGAAAAAAGAGAGGAAACTAAAAAAAAAAATTGGAACATATTAATCAAATCAGGGGCTTGTTCTCTGAAAAGACCAAGAAAATTGATAAATCTCTAGGTAGACTCATCAAAATAAAGAGAGAGGACTCAATCCAAATCACAAATGAAGGAGGAAAAATAACAACAAATACCACAGAAATACAAGCAAGTGTAAAAGAATATTATGAAAAATTATATGCCACAAACTGGGCACCCTAAATTCCTAGAGACACATAAATTACCAAAACTGAAGCAAGAAGAAGTACAAAATTGGAACGGACCAATTACCTGCTGTGAAATTAAATCAGTAATAAACAAGCCTCCCAACAAATAAAGTCCAGAACCTGACAACCTCTCAGGTGAATTTTTATAAAACATCTAAAGAAGAGCTAATACATATTCTTCTCAAAACTTCCTAACTAATAGAAGATGAAGCAAAATTTCCCAATTAATTTAATGAGGCCAGCATTACCCTGATGCCCAAACAAGATAAAAACTCCACAAAAACAAACAAAAAAACTACAGGCCAACATCTCTGATGAATATCGATGTAAACATCCTCAGAAAAATACTAACAAGATGAAGCTAACAATACATTAAAAAATCATTCACCACAATCAAGTCAGATTTATTCTAGATGTGCAAGTGTGGTTCTATATTCAGAAATCAATCAATTTGATACATCACATCAACAAGAGAAAGGATAAAAACAAAGTAGTCTTAGAGGAAACCTTAACATCATCAAGGCCATATATCAAAGATGCACATCTAATATCATCCTTGAAGGGGCAAAATGAGAGCTTTTCTGCTAAGGGCAGGAATAAAATAGATTTCTCCACCCTCACCACTTTTATTCAACATAGTGCTGGAAGTCCTAGCCACAGCAATCAGACGACAAAAAGAATTAAAAGGCATCCAAATCAGTAAGGAAGAAGTGAAACCTTTATTATCTGCATATAGAGAACCCTGAAGAGTCCACTGGTAAAGTACTAGTACTGATAAGTGAATTCAATAAAGTCATAGGATGGAAAATCAATGTACAGAAATTCATTGCATTTCTATACAGTAGTAATACAGCAGCAGAAGATGAATTTAAGAAAAGCATCCCATTTCAGTTGTACCAAAGATAAGATATCTGGGAATAAACCTAACCAAAGAGGTGGAAGACCTGTACTCCGAAAACTATAAAACACTGATGAAAGTAACTGAAGATAACACAAAGAAATGGAAACACATTCCATGCTCATGCATTGCAACACCAAATATTTTTAAATGTAATATTACCCAAGCAATCTATAGATTTAATGCAATCTTTATCAAAATAGCAACAGCATTTTTCACAGAACTAGAACAAAAAAATCCTAAAATTTGTATGAAATCACAAAGACCCTGAAAAGCTAAAGGAGTCCTGATAAAGAACAACAGAACTCTAGGCATTACAATTCCAGACTTCAAGTTATATATATTTTTTCAATTTATTTATTTTCAGAAAAACATTATTCATTATTTTTTCACCACATCCAGTGCTCCATGCAAGCCGTGCCCTCTATAATACCCACCACCTGGTACCCCAACCTCCCACCCCCCCCCGCCACTTCAAACCCCTCGGATTGTTTTTCAGAGTCCATAGACTTCAAGTTATATTACAAAGCTGTAGTAACACAGTATGGTACTTGCACTGAAACAGACACAAGAGATCAATGGAACAGAATAGACAGTCCAGAAATAAAGCCATGATTATATGGTAAATTAAGCTTCAACAAAGGAAGCGAGAAAAGGAAATGAAAAAAAGACCGTCTCTTCAACAAATGGTGTTGGGAAACCTGGACAACAAAGTGCAAAAGAATGAAACTGTAGCACTTTCTTAAACCATACACAAAAGCAAACTCAAAATGGATTAAGGACCTAAATGTGAGAGCTGAAACCATAAAAATCCTAGAAGAAATCCGCCATAGCAACATTTTTCTAGATATGTCTCTTGAAGTAAGGGAAACCAAAAACTATTGGCACTACATCAAAATAAAAAGCTTCTGCACAGTAAGAAAACAACTATGAAGACTACAAGAAAACCTAATGAACAGGAGAAGATACTTACAAATGATATATCTGATAAAAGATTAGTATCCAAAATATATAAATAATTAATACATTTCAGTACATACAAATATATAACCCAATTAAAAATAGTCCAAAGACCTGAACAGACATTTTTCCAAAGAGGACACCTGGATGGCCAACAGACACATGAAAAGATGCTCAAGATCACTCCTCATTAGGGAAATGTAAATCAAAACCACAATGAGATAACACCTCACACCTTTTAGAATAGCTAAAATTTAAAATACTCAAGAAACAATAAATGTTGGCGAGGATGTGGAGAAAAAGGAACCCTTGTGAGCCATTGATGGGAAGGCAGATTGATTCAGCCACTTTGGAAGAGTATGGAGGTTACCCAAAAAGTTAAAAACAGAACTACCTTATGATCCAGGCATTTCAGTACTGGGTATTTATCCAAATAATACAAAAACACTGCAAATATACATACACACCTATGTATATATGTATGTCTAATGCAGCAGTATTTACCCTAGTCAACATATGGAAACAGCCCAAGTGTCCATCAATAGATGAATGGACATACATACACACAATGGATTATGCAGCCATTAACAAGAATGGAATCTTGCCATTTTCAATGACATGTATGGATCTAGAGAGTATATTGCTAAGCAAAACAAGTCAGAGAAGGACAAATACCATGATTTCACTCATATGCAAAACTTAAGTAACAAAAGGGAAGGATGAGCAAAGAAAAGAAAAGACAAACTTGAGAAACAGAGTTTTAACCCTAGAGAACAGAGGGCTATGAGAGGGGAGGGGAGTGGGGAATGGGAGAAATAAGTGAAGGGGATTAAGTATGCACTTAGCTTGATGAGCACTGAGGAATATATGGAACTGTTGAGTCACTGTATTGTACGCCTGAAACAAGCATTTTAATTCCAGCATAGTTAACATCCAGTGTTATGTTAGTTTGAGGTCTGTATAAATAAATTAATTAAAATAAGTGTTTGTTTGCAATAAGTAAAGTAAATGATAATGTTCCATGTCACTGCATATACAAGAGTTGTTTAACAGTAATGATAATCGGGGCACCTGGCTGGCTTAGTCAGTGAAACATGCAACTCTTGGGGTTGTGAGTTTGAGCCCCATGTTGGAGTTAGAGGGTAATAAATAGTAATGATGATTATAAATAATGAAATTATGTAGGTCCTGAATTATGAAAAACATAATCCTATTGATCAATTTTTCAACCAAATTCTTTGTTTTATCATTGTCAATGAATTCACATTGTATACGAAGATAAAACAGACATAATAAATCTCAAACTATTCCAATGCCTAAGAAATTTTCAAATTAACTAATTATCTTTGTTGCTTGCCAAATGCTTTATTTTTAATCTCAAATTTAACTCAAAGCTTGACATATAATTTAATACTTGTTTACACTAGATAAATTATTTGGTCCCATTTATATAGCATAATACTTTGTGTAAATGTTTTGAATAGTTTTTAATACTGAAAAAAACCACTTGATAATTTTAATCACAATGGATAATTCATTAGTGTATTAATGCTTTACTCAGTGTTTCAAATTGTATAAAGTTCGATAAAGGGAACAATCTGATAACTGTTCAATATGCATTTCTACCTTTTAGTGACACTTCACCAGGAATTTGTTATTCCATTCAGTTGGATTATATGCTTCCATGTATGTGATTTGATTAAAAAAAAATAGGTGCACCATGTTGAGTTTTTTCATTTTAACTTTTTCTTTAAGGAGAAGGCTAGTGATTTTGGAGGTTGAATAATGCAGTATAGAAAACATAGGGAAACGGTACAAAATGACACTTAAAACCAATGCCTGTACTCATCTTTTTGTGGTTATGACTAAGTATTAATTTGTGTTATTCACTTTTCTTTAGAAGATAAATCAAAGCCATAAATTTGAATTTGAGGTGTATACACAATACATACACAACTTTATGTAAGACTTTCCATAAGTAACGCTACATTTTAAAATGCTAGAATCTGATTTGTCTTTTGATTCATGCAACAAGAAAAGAGCATTCAGCGAGGGAAGGTTATACTCATAATGAAGTTCTTAAATTTGAAAATGTCTTCTCCCTTTGTACAGGCTATGTGGATTCATTAGAAGAATAATGTCAATCACAGCTTTAACACCTTAACTATGGAAGGGACTAATGAGAAAGCACTTTAGAAGGTGAGACTTCATGTTCATTTTGAAATAATTGGTCTTCATTTTTCTTCTTATAGAAAAAGTTTTAATCAGTTTATCATAAATCTATCTGAACCGTTAATTTTTGCAGCATTCAGGTGAAGTCCAACACTTGGTTTATACAAAGTTTATGGGGAGAGGATGATGGAGTTCATCTAATCTTCTGTGGTAAAATCATCCATTCAAGTCCTTAGCACAATCCCTTGCAATGAGAGCACAGCATGGCTGCGTATGTTATTGGTGAACCTTAATAGAAGGTAGTTCAAGGGGCGCCTGGGTGGCTCAGTGGGTTAAAGCCTCTTCCTTCGGCTCAGGTCATGATCCCAGAGTCTTGGGATCAAGCCCCCCATTGGGCTTTCTGCTCAGCAGGGAGCCTGCTTCCCCCTGCCTCTCTGCCTACTTGTGATCTCTGTGAAATAAATAAATAAAATCTAAAAAAAAAAGAAGAAGAAGAAGAAGAAGTAGTAGTTCAAAAAATTCACCCCCCTCTAACTGATGTGGGTGACCAGTTGTCTCCCAACTCAGGCTGAAGGGGAGGAGAAAGATCTGCTGGAGCCAGTGATGGCTCATGGCTAACCTTTTGTGAAGCAGGAGGAGGTCAAATCCTGGGCTATTCTGCCCCATGCAAAGTCCTTATGTTGCCTCCACTGGCACTTGCTTAGCTCATGGACCTTGCTGTTATGTGTCTGCCTAAAGCCTTCTTGTCCACCATGCTCTATGAGCTCAAACAAATAGTTTTCAAATTCAGTGCTTCTTTTTTCTGATAGATCAAATCTGCTGTTGAAGTTTTGTATTTATTTTTGTATTTTCTCCATTTTATTTTCCACCATCAAAATTCTTTTGGGTCTTTTGTGTATTTCCTATCTCACTGGTGAATTTGTTCTATTCCTGGGTTTCTGTTGACGTCTTTATCCTTGTTCTCTTCTAGTTTGCCGGGTTTCCTTAAAATCATTATTTTCTATTAGACGTCTCATAGATGTTTCTTTCTCTGGGTTAGTTACTGGAAGTTTGTTGTGTTCCTTTGGTGGCATGATGTTGCCTTGGATTTTTATATTCCTTATAGTTTTGAGTCGGTATCTTCACATTTGAAGGAACAGTCATCTTTTACTGACTTTCTAAGACTTACCTGAAGATGAGTAGAAAGTTGCCACCTGACTTGGGAGCATGGTGGCACAGGGGCTACTGCTGGGTAAAGAGACACATGGGGATGCCAGTTATAGGTGCATTTGGAGATGCCGGGTTAGTGGGCTAGAAGTGGGATGATTGCAGGGTTGAATTATAGGCCCACACACAACACCAGTACCAAGACACGGTTATAGGTACATATACAGTGGTTATATCAGAGCACAGCCTTGCCCACGGTGGCATCATAGCTGGGGAGGTTAGAAAAAGGGACCCAGTGGCAGCCCTTGCTCCAGAAGGATGCAACAGTGGGCAGTGGGTATGGTATAGACCCTGTGCAGGTCCATCAGCATCAGTCCTGGCCAAGACTCTGAGGCTCATCAGTGGTTAAAGGACTCGAGTTTCTGTGGTGGTGACTTCAACTGCGGGGGTCCTTAATGGTGAAGGCTACTGTTCTCCTTTTTCCCCACGGTGGGAAGCCATAGCCAAGGAGATTCCCTTTGCTACCAAGTTGTGTTGGCCTGGGAGATGGGGTAGCACAGGGGAAATGCTTCCTACAATTTTCTATGCCGTCCTCTGTTTTTGTGATCTACTTTTTTGGTGGAGCTATTCACTGTACCTTGGGGCTCTTCCAGTACTGTTTCCATCTGTATTTCCAATACAGATGTATTATTGTTAAATAGTTGTTTCTGTTGGGTATGAGGTTTGGGACCCTGTAGTTTATCATTTTGCGTGTGTCCCCTGTTAGTCCAATCTTCTGTCGTTTATGTTTTCTAAGGCTAAGTCTGGTTTCTGTAATAGAACATTAAATCTTATGAAGAAAGTTATCCTTATCACTGAGTACACAATTTAAGGTTTTAATTTAAAAACAACTCCTAGGAAGATAAAATTTCTTAATTGAAAGAACAACAAAATTTGCCTGCTGAAAATCAGGTCAATTTCTGAAGATGTAGAATTCATTACCGTTTGACCCAATGGCATCTGTCATACAAAATCTCATAAGTAGGCAAAGACAACTTTCAGTAGCATTGTGTTAGTGAGGAAGAGTTGGCAATGATACAGAAGTTCATCAATATCAGACTGGTTAAATCAGTCGTGGTCCAACTACACAAGAGAATGCCATAAAGCTATTAAACTGGATTATAACATTATACTACTGTGAACAGGTATTGAAGGTCTATTGTTTAAGCAGATGTAACACAACAGTGCATATCATGGTACCAGTCGGGCACATATGTAACATCTATAAGGTGCCCTGAGTTAAATAGATGGATGTATGCAGTTGATAGTAGATACACAGCTCTGTCTTGAAAATAAAAAGATATGCTAGAATGAGAACTTCTGGTAATAGAGCAGACTGAGAAATGGGACTACACTTACTTTTTACTCTGTAGCCTACGTGAGACGTTACAATGAAATTGGCCTGTATTTATTTTCAAATAAACCCAGTCCTCTGCATTGTATTTGTGCCATTGTAGCATCGATGAGTAGAAGGTCAGTGAGCAAAGATTCCGGTTGGGTTGATACACATGATAAGAATGAGGTAAACCCTGGGTTTTTTCTGAACTTTGTCTATGGAGCCAGAGTTAGATATGAAGTCAGGTTAATTAAATACATCTATGTAACAGGACACAGAACGTTCTTGACATTCCCAAATGCCACTGACGAGAGCTCTATTTGAAGACTGAAATAGAGATGTACAAAATGCAGCCTATTATAAGACCATTAAACTTTCCCATTTTCGTAATAGAACAGCAATTATTTCCCACAGAGGCATGTGAAAAAGTGAGCAAAAATCATAAATAACTTCTTAAACTCACATAAGTGTATATTAACGTTCAAATTCTGCCAGCTCCTAACTTCACTACTGTTAGTGTTCAAAAATGAAAGCAAGTGTAAATGTTTCTGGCACATTTTGACAATTTTTTCAGTGCACATAAGTAGTTGAAAAATGGCATCCTAGAAGGCCTTCAAGTATCATGTAGGCTAGCCAGCTGACACCCATAGTCCTTTCTGGATACAATTCTCTTGTTCTAATCTGGAGTCTGCTAGTAATGTTAAAACTTGACCCCCATCTTAGTACTGATTTCATCATCTTTTAATAAAATCCACTTCACAGAAAGACTCAGTTCCTGAGACATATGTATCACATGTGAGGCAATCCAAATAATTACACTCTTGATTTAATGCCGTCCAACTTTTTCCTGAACATTTTGGTGGAAAACATGTAGAAGGCTAATAAAAAGGAAGGAAAAGATGGGTATCCAGAGGAAGCTATACTAAGCATTGAAAGGAAAATTAATTTAAAGGAGGCGTAGTGATTCCATACTTAAGCATGGAAAGAGAAATGCTATTAATAAGAGTTAGATAATCAACATTTTAAAAACTGAACGTTAACTAATAATATGAGTTTGACACAATGGATTAGTAGCTACCTTTTGCTTTACTCCACTTCAGTTATGGAAGACGGTCTCCAAAATGGCTCCAAAGGCCCCTGCCTTCTGAGTTTAATGTCCTTGTGTAATCCTTTCTCCTTGAGTGTGGAGTGGAACCAGCAACTTGCTTCTGACAAAGAAAATACAGTTCAAGTGGTAAACTGCATAGAAAGCCACTTCTCAAGGTTACCAAAACAACTCTAGATTCCATCTTTTCTCTCTGTCTCTCTTGGAGCCATTCCTCTGAGGAAACCAGCTACCATCGTCTCAGGAGCTCTGTGGAGAGGCCCCAATAGCAAGGAGCTGCAATCTCTGGGCAATGGCCTAAGAGGAACTTAGGCCTGCTGAGCACCATCCAAGAGAGCTTCATGGTTGGTCTTTTGAGGTGTGCCAAATGTCAAGTGAGCTTGAAAGCAATTCATCCCTCTTTTGAGCTCTGTTAGAGAGACTTAAGCAGAGGTACCGAGGTAAATCAGGCCCAGATTACTGACACATAGAAACTGTGAGAAAATAAATGCTTGTTGTCTTTTTTTTTTAAGATTTTATTCATTTATTTGACAGAGAGAGATCACAAGTAGGCAGAGAGGCAGGCAGAGAGAGAGAGAGGAGGAAGCAGGCTCCCCGCCAAACAGGGAAACCGATGCGGAACTCGATCCCAGGACCCCGAGATCATGACCTGAGCCGAAGGCAGCGGCTTAACCCACTGAGCCACCCAGGTGCCCTTGTTGTCTTTTTTTTTTTTTTTAAGATTTTATTTATTTACTTGACAGAGACAGAGAGATCACAAGTAGTCAGAGAGGCAGGCAGAGAGAGAGGAGGAAGCAGGCTCCCTGCTGAACAGAGAGCCTGATGCGGGGCTCGATCCCAGGACCCTGAGATCATGACCTGAGCCGAAGGCAGAGGCTTTAACCCACTGAGCCACCCAGGTGCCCCTAAATGCTTGTTGTCTTAAACCACTGAGTTTTGTGGGGCACTGGATGGCTCAGTATGAAGAGCCTGTGACTCTTGATATCAGGGGCTTGAATTCAAGCCCTGCGTTGGGTATAGAGCTTCCATTAAAAAAAAAAAAGAAAGAAAGAAAGAAAGAAAAGATATATCAGTCAACTTTTTCCTGAAATAGTGTGCTTAGTTTGAAGCGGTTTTCTTCAAGATTTTATTTTTAAGTAATCTCTACACCCAACATGGGGTTCAAATTCACAAGATCAAGGGTCACCTGCTCTACCAAATGAACCAGCCAGGCACCCCCAGTTTGAAGTTTTATAAATCGTTTTTTTGTGTATATGAGAAAAGTAAGTTCCCTGTTTGAAAAATACTCAGAAGTATAATTTTTTTCTGAAAACAAAAGGTAATTTAATACAGTGTAATAACGCCAATTATTGGTTTTGCTGTATTCACTTTTCTTATAATAAGAATTCCTGGGGCGCCTGGGTGGCTCAGTGGGTTAAGCCTCTGCCTTCAGCTCAGGTCATGATCTCAGGGTCCTGGGATCGAACCCCACATCAGGCTCTCTGCTCAGTGGGGAGTCTGCTTCCCCCCCATCTCTGCCTGCCCCTCTGCCTACTTGTGATCTCTCTCTGTCAAATAAATAAATAAATAAGATCTTTAAGAAAAAAAGAATTCCTAAGGTATGACATACTTTAGGGTGCACACTATAACCTGAAATATGGTGGCTGGGTCCTGAATAGAAATATACAGACAACTATATAAACTTTGACTAGTGCCTGCATATATTAAGAACTCAGCAAAGTCCTCTATTTAACCTGTGTAACTATATTTAATCCTCATGCAAAAAATTAGGGTCTGCTTTTTTTTTTCCACTTCTATTTAACCCATGAAGAAACTGAGGTATGTTTGCAAGGCATCTAAAACAAGATTCAAACTCGGGCACTCAGAAGCCAGAATCCAGCTTCTCAACCAGAAGAGTGTGCCCCCTCTCCTAAGAAACCACAATCAATTCAGAGACAGCATTCTTGATATTTAGTGTCACGTTCTCTTTGATTACAAAGCACAGAAATTTTAGAGGACAGTTGTGCATGTTAACAAGGATAAATATTCACTTGTGATCAACCGGAGATGCCCTGTAAGATGGTATAATTTGAGTAGTTAAGAATGAGGACTCTCAAGTGGGAGAGCCTGAATGCTGATTTCAACTCCGCCAGCAGTTCTGGTGCAATTCAGGTTAAGCCTATTGTCCTCCCTTAGATTTAAATTTCATCTAATATAAACTGGTGACCATATCAGTCCCTACCTCATAAAGCTGTTGTAAGCATTACACGAAATAATACTCAGAAGGGTTTGGAATAGTTCCTAGATACACCAAGCACTTAATAAATGTAAACTCTTATTATGAGGATAATTATTACCTGGCAAAGAGAACAACATTTAACAGAGTTTTTGGCTCTATACTTTCCAGAGGAAAACAGCTATCCAAGTAAGTGGAGAAAGTAGGCTAAAAAGAGAAACACAGTGAAAGAAAATAGCATGTATGGATACTCTACATTGCCAAAGACTCTTTAAAAAAAAAAAAAGATTCTATTTGAGAGGGAGCGCATATGTGAGTTGGGGGAGAGGGAGAGAGATCTCAAGCAGACTCCATGCTGAGTGTGGAGCCCAGCGTGTGGGGCTCTGTCCCACAGCCCTGAGATCATGACCTGAGCAGAAATCAAGAGTCGGATGCGTAACTGTTCCCACCACCCAGGCACCCCAACAATGCCAAATACTTTTAGATGCATTGCAAGTGTACTTTTCTCTAATCTTCACAGCAGACTACATAGATAGGATTCCTATTTTACAAAGGAGGAAGCTTTAACTGAGGATCTTTTCCAAGGCTATTAAGTAACAGAGGGAGCACAGCTCTCTAGGACCATGGGGTATTCCAATCAAGATACGTTTGAACTTTTTCTTTCACCAAGAGAGACTTTGGGACTTAAGGGCCAGAGAGAAAGAAAAGCTACCATACATTGTGAAGGCACAGCTGGCAATTTAGTGAAATGTAGGCATTCTTTTGATTGTTTTACACGTTATCTACTGCATGTGTGCAAGCTTCTGTGCCAAGATGCACATGGCTGCCGGGCAGGCTATACGATTTGTGCCCTGTACATGGTGCCCAGTCAAGGGAGTTGACTTCTGGTCCCTGATCCACTCACCCAGCCTTGAACCTAAGATGCATAAACATAAAACAGGTACTTTTTCTATTGTACGCACTAGTGAAATACGAGCTCCCAGAGGCCTTAGGTACATGCAGTAACAAAACTGCGATGTGCACATTTATGTAACTTTGCCGACCCACCCTGTGAGATTAATTTCTTAGCTATGACTGTTGACTTAGTAGTGGTGGGGGGATTGTGTTTACAAGACTATTACTTAGAGGAGAGTCAGGGCCCATTTCAACCCTGGGGTGGCCTCTGCCCTTTCACTACAATTTATTTCTTACTCCGTACAGAATAATTTAGAATATCATTTTCTTAATCTTTAATTTTACAATTCAGGTTTTTTAAAAAAGATTTTACTTAATCTATTTGAGACAGAGACAGAGCATGAACAGGGGGTAGTGGCAGAGGAAGAATCAGGTCTCCCTGATGAGCAGGGAGCCCGACATTGGACTTGATCCCAGGACCCTGAGATCACGACCTAAGCTGAAGGCAGATGCTTAACCGACTGAGCCACCGAGGTGCCCCTTTACAATTCGTTTCTTAAGTGATGCTGTAACAACATAAGGTAGCTGTGACTGTCCTGATTTTTTCATCTCATGGAACACTGACACAGAACTCCACTGAGGAGTGTTTCATGTAAAACAACCAAAGGGAGAAGATGCATTTCTTCTTTATTAGCTCTGATATATCATGTCCCGATTATCAAAAATTACTTTCAAATTTTTATTGTAATGTAGTAGTCTCATTTATGCAAAGGAATTTCCCAGCTGTTATTAAAGCATATTGAAAATAAGCAGAAGCCATAGGAGTTTGAGAAGGTGTGGAACAAAAAGTTCAGTAGAAAAAGAATCAAATGCTCAGGGGTGGTCAGTTGGTATGCAACAGAAACTCACACCAACATAAGCAAATGCAGGATTTTACTATAAAGTACTTCTTGGGATGCCTGGGTGGCTCAGTCAGTTACATGTCTGACTCTTGGTTTTGGCTCAGGTCGCAACCTCAGGGTCATGGAACTGAGTCCCTTGTCAGGCTCTGCACTCTGTGCAGAGTCTGCTTGAGATTCTCTCTCCCTCCCCTTCTGTCCCTTCCCCCACCCACATGAGCTAGCACACATGCGCTGTCCTTCAAATCAATTAATCAATCTTTTTTTTTAGATTTTATTTATTTATTTGTCAGAGAGAGAGAGGAGCGAGAGCAAGTGCAGGCAGACAGAGTGGCAGGCAGAGGCAGAGAGAGAAGCAGGCTCCCTGCCAAGCAAGGAGCCCAATGTGGGACTCAATCCCAGGACTCTGGGATCATGACCTGAACTGAAGGCAGCTGCTTAACCAACTGAGCCACCCAGGTGTCCCTCAATTAATCAATCTTAAAGAAGTACTTTTTCCAAGACCCCCAGCATAGAAATAGAGTAAAGCCTCATGAGGTGGTGTAAACATGAATTGAAAAGCCATTTGAAAATTATTCATCCTGTGTGTTCCTCTTTCTCCTTTCTTTTGGACTCACGGTTTTTCATCATTGCTTCTATTTGACCTAATTTTCCTTTCTCTACAGATTGGCTTTAACAGCTTATCTCCACACATGGTATAATAAGGTTACCCCTACAACTCTCAAGTCTTCTTTATGTTCCTTAAGATTAAAAGCACACTAGTCCGCACAGATTTGCTTTTAAAGCCTAATAACCAACTGTGGAAAGAAGATAGTGATCCTTGGTACCTAGACCCTCGTGTCCTGGGACCACATGCATACTTTCTTCCTCCTACAGTTTTCCTCATTCCAGAGGCATAAAATGAGTCCCTATCTATCCTATTTGGTAGACGCCTTTTTTTTTATCCACTTCTAAATGAATGACAGTGTAATCAAGAGGTAGGTATTTGAGTGATTCACTGAAAAGTGCATTTCAAGCAAAGAAAAAGATAAAAGAACTTTCATAGTGAAAGACAGCATCCTACTGAAACAGAAGAATCATTGCTCTTTATTTTTTTTCCAATTTATTTATAGCATTGCTCTTTAATATTTTCCCCTATCCCAGTGGTTCTGAAAATTAAGTATAGCCTGGAGGAATTGTTGAAACAGAGATCACTGGGCTCTACTCACAGAGACTCTCATTTAAGAAGTGAAGGGTGAGGCATGAGAATTTGTATTTTCAATAAGTTCCCTGAGGCCACACTATATTTTACTTATTTTTTTAATCTGTATATAAACTCTGCACCCCATGTAGGGCTCAAACTCAGGACCCCAAGATCAACAGTTGCGTGCTCTACCAACTGAGCCAGCTAGGTGTACCTCCTGGGACCACATTTTAAAAACCACCATGTCAGCATATTTGTCATTATTATGTTTGGCTGAGTGCAAATTGACTTTTAATTTTTCTCATATATAACTTAGTCACAGATGCTCTGCTGGGCTAGAATCAGACAGCCTGGCACTAAGGCAGGAAGGAAGAGGAAATTAACTAGAGCTCAGCTGGTTTTGCAAACTACTTTAAATCCATTCAATAGCTGCTCATATTAGGTTATCTTATGGCTTCTTTCTGAACCTCCTAGTATGTATTTCTGTTGCAGCATCAAAGGAAAATAAAAGCAAGGACAAAGCAAATAAAATCTGGCTTGATAAGATATGATGTTGCTTATAGGGATATTAAAATGCAAAGGCCAAACACTGAGGAGATTAAAGAGATAAAACGTTTAGTCTCATAAGGTACCATTTTATTAAAAGATTAAGAATTAAATAATTCACCTTCCTTTCAGGAGAAAAATATCTGGTGAGAGATAATAAAGGCTTTGAAATAATAAGAAACTAAATTCTTCCAAAAATGTTTTAAAGTCACGTGTTCACTGAAAGCCTTGTTTTAAAAAATCTCTTTTCACAAACAATATATTTTCATCTCATTTGTGTTAATATGATCAAGTTCAAAGAGCTGTGTCCAAAGATACATGACACTATGCGTTTGTCAAAAGCCATAGAACTTTACAGCAGAAAGTGTGAACTTCATGTTCGTAAATGTAAGTAAGTAATTTAGAAGGTCAGGAGAGCCCAGGACGGAAGGCAGACCATAAGAAGTCTCTAACTATATCACAAGTATATACAACAACCTTACTAAAGGGAGAATAGAGGCTGACATAAGTAATTTTGGAAATGAGTGGAGACTATAAAAGCAAAAGGAACTGTACATACAAACACTGTAGTCTAGTTGACAAAACTATTCCCCATGGAAATATGGGTTAGTAATTCTGAGACTGCTATAACATGTATACTAGAACTAATGTAAGTTAATTGATGACAAATGATGAGAGCCAGGCATCTCGATTATTGGAATGGGAGGTTACAGATAAGCAAGGGGAGGAGGCTAGAATGATCATGTGGTAACCGAGTGGGAAACATCACTTTGAACCCATGTTTACCTGATAAACAGGATAGATGCATATACTATAAATAATAGAATATAGACTGAAAGATTAATAGCTATATGCAAACACAGATTTTTGTACTTACATACATTTCGTTACTCTATCAGCTACCAATGCCTAGAAGCAATGAGCATAGCCTGCGCCCGGAATTTGGTTTATAGTATTCTATAGTAATCTCCCATGAAGAATTCCAAATAATTTATGTAGAAACCATTCCTTTAAGATGGTGGATCACAGGGGTGCCTGGGTGGCTCAATGGGTTAAAGCCTCTGCCTTCGGCTCAGGTCATGATCCTGGGGTCCTGGGATCGAGCCCCGCATCGGGCTCCCTGCTCCGCAGGAAGAATGCTTCTCCTCGCCCCCCGCCACTTGCCTCTCTGCCTACTTGTGATCTCTGTCTGTCAAATAAATAAATAATTTTTTTTTAAAGTGGACCACAGGGGGACAAGATGGCGGGGTACTAGGAAGAGGCGTCTTTTCAGCTGGTACCCCAAAGTGAGCTGATTACCTACCAAAGAACTCTGATCACCCATGAAATCAGCCTGAGATCAGAATTATACACGTCTGGGTCTCTACAGGGGCAGAAGACGCCAGTGAGCAGGTAAAGCGGAATGGGAACAGCGGACTGATATCGGAAGATAAACAAAAGGGGGAGGGAGCCACCAGAGGGGACCGGTGCAAAAGTAATACCCCGATACGAGCGAGAGTGCCCTGCGTCTGGGGACCAGCATTAACTCGGAGACTGGTTGAAAGCACTCCAAAAGAACAAAGGATCGCGGGGGCAAATTGTGGGAATCGGGGCGGCTAGGGACAGGGGCTTGAGTCCCCGGTCCCAGACGGCCTCCCCGGCGCGGAGGCAGAGAGAGTGCGGTGGAGAAACCGGCTCCTGGTCCCTAAGCCGCCAGCGTGCCCCAGAGCGCCGGGTTCCGGCTCCTGTGAGGGGATGGGAGCCGGTCTGCAGAACGCGCGCTAGCCCTACCACAAAGCTTGAGATGCGCGTGCACGTCGCTCCAGCTCTCCTGGGTTTCTAAGGCCCTGGGGCGCTTCTTGACCCGGGCCATTGTTTCAAAGTCTAAGCCGCGCGCCTGCGAAACTCTTCCCCGGACAGAGGCGCGCAAAAGCCCAGCCTGCGGCTTACGGACCAGCGCCCCGTTCTCAGTGCCCCAGACGCGCGCCCGACCCACAGCCGCCTCTGAAAAGAGGTGCGCGCAAGCCGGGCACTCCCAGCCCCGGCCAGCGGCAAAATCTCAGTGTGCGATCGCTGCTTGGAACCTCTCTGGCGGTCAGGAGCTCCCAGACAGCCGCCACTGCCTTGGCTTTGGGGACGAGCAAAAGATCCTGCGCCCCCAGGGTCTTTAACTTGGAACCTGCACTGCCAGCGTCCAAGGGGGAATTTATTCAGCTTCTGCACCCAGACTGAGGCTTCTCTCTGAGACGGAGATCAGGAAGTGTTCCAGGGTGCACCTTGACTGCACCAGAGTTGATACATCCAGCTACATCTGTTCAGTCTTCTCCCACCAAAATGACTAGGAGGAGGAATGCCCAACAGAAGAAAAATACAGAGGATGGACCTTCCGCAACAGAGCTAACGGCTATCAACATAGACAATATGTCGGAAAGAGAATTCAGGCTAACAATTATCCAGGCAATAGCTAGGTTGGAGAAAGCCATGGATGACCAAACAGAATTGATTAGAGCCGAACTGAAAGCGACCAGACAGGATGTTCACAATGTTAGGGCGGAGCTCAAAGCTACCAGGGAGGAGGTCCACAATGCTCTCAATGAGTTCCAATCCAATCTAAACTCTCTCAAAGCTAGGGTAACTGAGACAGAAGATAGAATTAGTGATCTGGAAGACAAACAGATAGAGAGAAAGGATCAGGAGGAAGCCTGGAACAAACAGCTTAGATCCCACGAAAGCAGAATTAGGGAAATAAGTGATGCCATGAAGCGTTCCAACGTCAGAATTATTGGAATTCCTGAAGGGGAGGAGAAAGAAAGAAGTCTAGAAGATGTCGTGGAACAAGTCCTTCATGAAAACTTTCCGAATCTCGCGAATGAAACCAGCGTTCATGTACTAGAGGCTGAACGGTCTCCACCCAAGATTATACACTCCAAAAAAACATCACGACACCTGATAGTCAAATTGAGAAATTATAATTGTAGGTATAATCTCTTGAAAGCTGCCAGGGCAAAGAGGCTCCTTACTTACAGAGGGAAGCCCATCAGAATAACGTCAGACCTGTCCACAGAGACCTGGCAAGCCAGAAGAGGCTGGCAAGATATATTCAGGGCACTAAATGAGAAGAACATGCAGCCAAGAATACTTTATCCAGCAAGACTGACATTCAAAATGGATGGAGAGATAAAGAGTTTCCAAGACCGGCAAGACTTAAAAGACTATGCAACCACCAAGCCGATACTGCAGGAAATATTAAGGGGGGTTCTATAAAAGAGGAAAAATCCCAAGAATAGCATTGAACAGAAATATAGAGACAGTCTACAGAAAGAAAGACTTCAAAGGTAACTCGATGTCAATAAAAACGTATCTATCAATAATCACTCTCAATGTGAATGGCCTAAATGCACCCATAAAACGGCACAGGGTTGCAGATTGGATAAAACGACAGGACCCATCCATATGCTGTCTACAAGAGACCCATTTTGAACCTAAAGATACACGCAGACTGAAAGTGAAGGGGTGGAGAAGCATCTTTCATGCCAATGAGACTCAAAAGAAGGCTGGGGTAGCGATTCTCATATCAGATAAATTAGACTTCAAACTAAAGACTGTAGTCAGAGATACAGAAGGACACTACATAATCCTTAAAGGGACTATCCACCAAGATGATCTAACAATTGTAAATATCTATGCTCCCAATATGGGAGCAGCCAATTACTTAAGAAAACTGTTAATCAAGATAAAGAGTCATATTGATATGAATACACTAATCGTAGGTGATCTTAACACGCCTCTTTCAGAATTAGACAGATCATCGAAGCAGAAAATCAATAAAGAAACAAGAGCATTGAACGACACATTGGACCAGATGGACCTCATAGATATATACAGAACATTCCACCCTAAAACAGCAGAATACTCATTCTTCTCAAGTGCACACGGAACCTTCTCCAGAATAGACCACATACTGGGTCACAAATCAGGACTCAGCCGATACCAAAAGACTGAGATTATTCCCTGCATATTCTCAGATCACAATGCTTTGAAACTGGAGCTCAATCACAAGGAAAAGTTCCGAAGGAACTCAAACACCTGGAAGCTAAAGACCACCTTGCTTAAGAATGCTTGGATCAACCAGGAGATCAAAGAAGAACTGAAACAATTCATGGAAACCAATGAGAATGAAGACACTTCGGTCCAAAACCTATGGGATACAGCAAAGGCGGTCCTAAGGGGAAAATATATAGCCATCCAAGCCTTGCTCAAAAAAATTGAAAAATCCAGAACACACCAGCTGTCTCTACACCTTAAAGAACTGGAGGATCAACAACAAATCAAACCAACTCCACACATAAGAAGGGAAATCATCAAGATTAGAGCTGAGATCAATGAGGGAGAAACCAGAGATACAGTAGAACGTATCAATGAAACTAGAAGCTGGTTTTTTGAAAGAATCAATAAGATCGATAAGCCACTGGCTACACTAATCCAAAAGAAAAGAGAGAAATCCCAAATTCATAAAATTATGAATGAAAGGGGAGAGATCACAACTAACACCAAGGAAGTAGAAACAATCATCAGAAGTTACTATGAACAGTTATATGCCAATAAGCTTAGCAACCTAGATGAAATGGATGCATTCCTGGAAAAATATAAACTACCAAAATTGAACCAGGAAGAAATCGACAACCTGAATAGACCGATATCTAATAACGAGATTGAAGCAGTGATCAAAAATCTCCCAAAAAACAAGAGCCCAGGACCTGACGGATTCCCTGGGGAATTCTACCAAACCTTCCAAGAAGAAATAACACCTATTCTCCTGAAGCTGTTTCAAAAAATTGAAGCAGAAGGAAAACTTCCAGACTCTTTCTATGAAGCCAGCATTACCCTGATCCCCAAACCAGGCAAGGACCATACCAAAAAGGAGAATTTCAGACCAATATCACTGATGAATATGGATGCTAAGATTCTCAACAAGATCCTAGCCAACAGGATCCAACAACACATTAAAAAGATTATCCACCATGATCAGGTGGGATTCATCCCTGGGCTACAAGGATGGTTCAACATTCGTAAATCAATCAATGTGATACAACAAATTAATATGAGAAGAGAGAAGAACCACATGGTCCTCTCAATTGATGCAGAAAAAGCATTTGACAAAATCCAACATCCGTTCCTGATTAAAACGCTTCAAAGTATAGGGATAGAGGGAACATTCCTGAACCTCATCAAATCTATCTATGAAAGACCCACAGCAAATATCATCCTCAATGGGAAAAAGCTTGCAGCCTTCCCGTTGAGATCAGGAACAAGACAAGGATGCCCACTTTCACCACTCTTGTTCAACATAGTATTAGAAGTCCTAGCAACAGCAATCAGACAACAGAGAGAAATAAAAGGTATCCAAATTGGTAATGAAGAAGTCAAACTCTCTCTCTTCGCAGATGACATGATTCTTTATATGGAAAACCCAAAAGACTCCACCCCCAAACTACTAGAACTCATACAGCAATTCAGCAGCGTGGCAGGATACAAAGTCAATGTGCAGAAATCAGTGGCTTTCTTATACACTAACAAGGAAAATACAGAAAGGGAAATTAGAGAATCGATTCCATTTACTATAGCACCAAGAACCATAAGATACCTGGGAATAAACCTAACTAAAGAGGTAAAGGATCTATACTTGAGGAACTATAGAACACTCATGAAAGAAATTGAAGAAGACACAAAAAGATGGAAGACCATTCCATGCTCTTGGATTGGAAGAATAAACATCGTTAAAATGTCTATACTGCCTAGAGCAATCTATACTTTTAATGCCATTCCGATCAAAATTCCACCGGCATTCTTCAAAGAGCTGGAGCAAATAATCCAAAAATTTGTATGGAATCAGAAGAGACCCCGAATCGCTAAGGAAACGTTGAAAAACAGAAATAAAGCTGGCGGCATCACCTTACCTGATTTCAAGCTTTATTACAAAGCTGTGATCACCAAGACAGCATGGTACTGGCATAAAAACAGACACATAGACCAGTGGAACAGAGTAGAGAGCCCTGATATGGACCCTCAACTCTATGGTCAATTAATCTTCGACAAAACAGGAAAAAATATACAGTGGAAAAAAGACAGTCTCTTCAATAAATGGTGCTGGGAAAGCTGGACAGCTATATGTAGAAGAATGAAACTCGACCATTCTCTTACACCGTACACAAAGATCAACTCAAAATGGATAAAAGACCTCAACGTGAGACAGGAATCTATCAGAATCTTAGAGGAGAACATAGGCAGTAATCTCTTCGATATCAGCCACAGCAACTTCTTTCAAGATACGTCTCCAAAGGCAAAGGAAACAAAAGCGAAAATAGACTTCTGGGACTTCATCAAAATCAAAAGCTTCTGCACAGCAAAGGAAACAGTCAAAAAAACAAAGAGGCAACCCACGGAATGGGAGAAGATATTTGCAAATGACAGTACAGACAAAAGGTTGATATCCAGGATCTATAATGAACTCCTCAAACTCAACCCACACGAAACAGACAAACACATCAAAAAATGGGCAGAAGATATGAACAGACACTTCTCCAATCAAGAAATACAAATGGCTATCAGACACATGAAAAAATGCTCATCATCATTAGCCCTCAGGGAGATTCAAATTAAAACCACATTGAGATATCACCTTATACCAGTTAGAATGGCCAAAATTAACAAAACAGGAAACAACATGTGTTGGAGAGGATGTGGAGAAAGGGGAACCCTCTTACACTGTTGGTGGGAATGCAAGTTGGTGCAGCCTCTTTGGAGAACAGTGTGGAGATTCCTCAAGAAATTAAAAATAGAGCTTCCCTACGACCCTGCAATTGCACTCCTGGGTATTTACCCCAAAGATACAGATGTCGTGAAAAGAAGGGCCATCTGTACCCCAATGTTTATAGCAGCAATGGCCACAGTCGCCAAACTATGGAAAGAACCAAGATGCCCTTCAACGGATGAATGGATAAGGAAGATGTGGTCCATATACACTATGGAGTATTATGCCTCCATCAGAAAGGACAAATATCCAACTTTTGTAGCAACATGGACGGGACTGGAAGAGATTATGCTGAGTGAAATCAGTCAAGCAGAGAGAGTCAATTATCATATGGTTTCACTCATTTGTGGAGCATAACCAATAGCATGGAGGACAAGGG
The DNA here is from genome assembly GCF_020171115.1 of Neogale vison. Lineage (NCBI taxonomy): Eukaryota > Metazoa > Chordata > Mammalia > Carnivora > Mustelidae > Neogale > Neogale vison. The sequence continues at coordinate 31,847,744 of NC_058105.1, forward strand.
GCGTTAGAGAGTAATAGGGAATTTGGGTAAATTGGAAGGGGAGGTGAACCATGAGAGACTATGGACTCTGAAAAACAGTCTGAGGGGTTTGAAGTGGCGGGGGGGGGGTGGGAGGTTGGGGTACCAGGTGGTGGGTATTATAGAGGGCACAGCTTGCATGGAGCACTGGGTGTGGTGAAAAAATAATGAATACTGTTTTTCTGAAAATAAATAAATTGGGAAAAAAAAAATAAAAAAAATAAAAAAAATAAAAAAAAAAAATAAAATGGACCACAGTTCTCGATCTTCAAGTGTGGGCTCCATAGAATATGGACAACAGGAACAGCAGTAAATGTACCATGGAGGAATCTAATGCTACCTCAGCCCGGCAATCAAAGTTAACATCATCAGTGATAAACCATCTGCATAGCATGTATCTTTGATATGATGAGAATGACTTTTTTTTAAAGATTTTGTTTATTTATCTGACAGACAGAGACCACAAGTAGGCAGAGAGGCAGGCAGAAGGAGAGGAGGGAAGCAGGCTCTCCGCTGAGCAGAGAGCCCGATGCGGGGCTCAATCCCAGGACCCTGGGATCATGACCTGAGCTGAAGTCAGAGGCTTTAACCCACTGAGCTACCCAGGTGCCCCAGATGAGAATGACATTTTACCTCTGGAATCTTCCTCCCCACAATTTATCACCCCAGTCTAATAGGAAAACTTCAGAAAAATTCCAGAGGAGGGACATTCTACAAAATATTCACATTCCTCAAAATTGTCAGGATGACCAAAAGCAAGGAAAGTCTGAGAAACTGTCACAGCCATTTTGCTTCTACCTAGGAATAGACTAGCTAAAATTCTTAATCATTTTTTTTTCTTTTTTACCATTTTCCTCATCACCTCAGAGGCCATGGCAGTTATATGGACATTACCTTCAGCACTGAAGAAACCAGATGTTTCCCAGGCATTTCTATCCTTAGATTTCACCAACTTTGAGCTTAATCATGAGAGGGCAACCTGCACACCTGAAGAATAAGAACTGCCTCCTCTTCCTTGGCTGCATACCACCATGATCACCAAATCGATATCATAACTCTAAAAGGTATCTCTTCTCTATTACAAAAGAAAAAAACTATTTTAATTGAACCATGTAAAAATATTGTAGGTCCCATGTGGCCTGTTGGCAAAAATACTTGTCTCTGCCCCTGAACTTCCTTTTGGCACACTCAAAAGATTAAACAGAAGAGTGAACTGCTAAAACAACTAACTCTTAATGACCTATTTCTTCAGCGATATGTTATCTCCATTTGGTAGCTAGGTTGCCAAATGCCACCAGTGTGGGAGAGTTCTTAGAGAGGGAGATGCATTTTCTCCATAAACTTGTTTGCTATGAATATTTTGATATATTTTCTGTAACCTTTTGTTACACATTGGTTCTTTTTTAAAAATAATTTCTTATTGAGATATAATTTAACCTAACATAAAACTAGCCCCTTTAAAGTGTCCAGTTCAGTGGTTTTGGTTGTATTCTCAAAGTATCCAGCTATAACCAGTAATTCCAGAAATTTTCTTCACCCCAAATGAACATCTATACCCTCAGATTTCATCTACCAATCCTCTCACCATTCTCTAATCCAGCCCTCAGAAACCTTGAATCTACTTTAGCTCTAAAGCTTTGTGTAGTCTGAACATTTCATATAAATAAAATTATATGTTGCCTTTTGTGTCTGACTTTTTTCACTTTGCATAATGCTTTCTAGGTTTATCTATGCTGTAGCATGAATCAGTACTTTGTTCCTTTTTAGGACTGAGTAGTATTCCATTGTATGAATATATCACATTTTCTTTAAACATTCATAAGCTGATGCACATTTTACTTTGGTATTATAAATGATGCTGCCATAAATGTACAAGTTTTTATGTGGATATAGATTTTAAAATTTCTTGGTTATACACTTCAAAATGGAATTTGCTGGGTGGATAACTCTATCCAATTTTTCAACTTTCAAACTCTTTTCCAAATGGCTACAAGTCTTAGATTTTCACCATCAATGTGAGGGTGTCCTTTTCTCTCCATACATTCTGATAATTATTATTATCTGTGTTTTTAAGATTTTTTTTTTTTGACGGAGATCACAAGTAGGCAGAGAAGGCAGAGAGAGGAGGAACCAGGCTCCCTGCTGAACAGAAAGCCCAACACGGGGCTCGATCCCAGGACCCTGGGATCATGACCTGAGCCGAAGGCAGAGGCTTTAACCCACTGGGCCAGTCAGGTGCCCCACTGTGTTTTTAATTAAAGCCATCTTAGTGAGTGTGGAATATGGTCTTATTGTGATTTTGATTTGTATTTCCCTAATGAGGAATGATATTAGGTGATTTTTTATATTGTAAGCCTATCAGAAAAAAATTTATTATTGCTTTGTGCAGCTGTTTTTTAAGTCAGGGAAAAGGTATAAAAATAGATAAATGTGTTTTTATACATTATATTTCTTATTATGTTACTGTTCGGGTGTTTGTTTACTTATGAGGATTTAAGTGATTATGTCCCTACATAGAACAAAGAACATAGAACAAAGAACTCTTCGTAGTATTTCGTGTAGGGCAGATGTGCTACCAACAAATTTTCTTAATTTGTATCCCAATAATCATCTACCCCCTCAGGCAGCCACAGTGTTCAACAATTGTCTCTGGTTGCTTTCAACAAATGTTCTCAAGGAAAATGCTGTTCACAGTAGGGAATTACTTCTTGTGTTCTTCCTACTCATCCCGTATCTTTTCCCCATAACAAAAGATAACAGGAATGACTTTCAAAATAAATATTTCAAGCACTGGGCTGAAACAGCATTTAGAGGAAATGGAACAAGATGGTATGTGTGGAATATAATTGAAGTTCAAGAAGCTCAAATATTGATAGCTCACAAAAATGAATGAGAGATACTGTTTTCCTCCGTAATAATGAAAAATCCAAGATCTTTTGAAACCCTTGTTTAGACCACAATGAAAAACAAGTGTCCTCGCCATTCATTAACGATAATATTATATGTGCTTTCAAACCCCTACACTACAACATGTATAATTATCCTCTGCCACCCAGAAAAGAAGTGCCTGCCTGGAAGTGTTCTGTTGTTGTTGTTGTTTCAAGCTTAATTTTCTAGAAGGTACACCCTATGGGCAGTCAAGAATATGTAGGAAATACTGGTGTTTATACGGAAGCTTGGCATCCAGAATTTATCCAAAGCAAACTACAGACAGCTGTAATAGTCTATGAAAGCCTGTAAACGCATCTTCCAGACATTGGGGAATGAAGAAAACTCATAGTCTTTGAGTTGATGGTAGGTTAGCATTTTTTTCATCTCAGATCATGAATATGACACTTCATCCACATGCTATAATGACAGCCCAGGCTTACTGTCTCCACTGTCACAATTCTCAGCAAAAATCACTTAACTCACACCCTCAGGTTTAGTCTACTTTGCAGCTCTAAGGAGAAAACTACCTTTCAGGTGACTTATGCATAAGAACTCCACTCACAGAGGCAAAGTTCTGAGGCTCAATAGCAAGTCAAAGATACTGCTGTTCACAAGGACCTGCCTCCTAGTTTCCATTAAGTACCAGGCTACTGCTGTTATCCCTTAAGTTGTACTCCTTATGTCAACCATATAATGGTATCCGCTTAGCCCCAGGTATATTCAACTAACGAAGAAATCAAAGGAGTCAGACAATGCCGAAGAAACGCAAGCTCCAGAGACAAGTGTTTATATTTTTTGCACCTGGTTTCAATGCCAGAATATGCATTATTGTACTTAGATAGTGTGCTTTGGTGGATCGGATATTCATGTCAGCTAACCATGAATGAGCTGTTAGTAGGCCTATGTTCTAATTATGGCCCATCACATGGTAACTGACATTTCACTTTTCTAGGCTCAGTTTTCACATCTGTTTAAGAGAGATAATCATAAGGTTGTCTCCATCTGTTTAATGAGGACAGTTAGAAGGTTATTGTACACATCAGATGCAAGTGTGTATTTAAAGCATTAAGCATCATTCCTGGCACTAATGCTCAGTCAGTCTGTTGGGGGCTGAGATTGTAGAGGAAAAGATGGTGGAGGAAGAAGGACGCATGGAGGAAAAGGGAGGAGAAAGAGAAGTAGGGGTAGTAAGAAGTGACAATGGTGGTTTTGCCATGGTGGAATGGTGGCAAAGAACCTGGGTGTCTGCCACAGTGCCTGTGTTCCCTCAAATGAGTTAGTTCATCAGTCTGATCCTACCTCCATTTCCTAATAGGTAAAATCTAGAATCCGATTGGAACAATCGCTATGCATACTTTCAGGACTGCCGTGAGATTAAGTGAAATAAAGGATGTGAAAGAACTCTGATCCTACTGAATTCAATAGAAGCCTAAAAGATTATTACTACAAAAAGCAGTCTGTGAAGCCTGTGTTTGGCAAATACATAAAAAAGGCAAGTGTGGCTTGACATAACGCTGCTTCTTAATCTCTTCCATGGCACGTACATGGACCTGATTGGGCCTAGAGAAGAGGACACACGTGATTTACCCACTCCTTAGAAGATTTTTCTATGGATAAAATAGAATACTATATTTGAAATCGACTTCTATGAAACATGTTTCAGAGTAGAATTGGGTTCCTGTTGTATTAAATATACACTCTTATTTGTACACATGAATGACCTCTTCCAAAACTGTTCCCATTCTTTGGAGGATGATACAGTTTGGATGAGTGTAAGAAACCAGATCAAATGCTGCAGGAATCAATTCAATTAATAAATAAATAAAACTTTTTAAAAATTAATTGCCACACTTTTAGCATCCAAAGATATAGCACATGGATGAATTGAATCAATTATCTTTAATCATTCGACCTTGGAAGAAAACATTTTTAACAAGTTGTCTGGACCCTTTTATGCTTAGGATGGAGTACGATGGCATGACCCATTCACCACTTCCTTGGTCCTGTCCCTAACACTTTTTTTTTTAATCCGTGAAAGCATAAGGTCAAATTTTCTTTTCTATGCTCAAACCACCTAGAATCTAAGATCCTGTTTTCAGACTGACCTGCCTTAGTTCCCAAAGCCTCAGAATTCAGTTAAGTAGCAGAATTGAGGTCTTAGAATTCTACCCATGCTCCTTTGGTCAGCCAATGACTCCATTTGAAATAGGTGGGCAGATGATGAACTGACTTTCAGGAAATTCTAAGAAGAGAAAGCCTATATAAAAATTACTTTAATTATGTAGAATCATGGTGGGTTTTTTTCCCTCTTGTGACTAAGTAATATTGAATGATTTATGAAAGGACACCTTGATGTATGGCAGTGTCTCAGTTATGAAATAAATACTCTAGGTCTTTATGCATTTGGAACTTAATTGATACTTCAGTTATGTTTTTACAATAGTATTGTCAAAAAAGAAAACCTTCAGTTGAGCAGAAATTGATGATTTTTACTAATGGTAGAAACTAAGAAAGTACTAGAAATCCTAGGGACCACAATACATTGCAGACTGCCATTCCACCTCTGAAATTTAATTTCCTCATTATAGTTTGCCAGATAAAATACAGAACTCCCAGTTATATTTGGATTTTCAGCAAACAACAAATATTTTTAGCATAATTTTGTTCCAAGTGTTGCATAGGACATCTCTAGGCTAAAAAAACTACTTGTTTATCTGAAATTCAAATTTATTTGGAAGCCCTGTATTTTTATTTGCTAAATCTAGCAACCCTATAGTGAAGTGCAAAGTTCAGAAGTGCTTGACAGAGGCAGATTCTCAGGGCTCTTCAGTGAAAAACATTCCTATCTCTACTGCAGGGTCAGCCTGACAAGCTATGTGCATATGGAGAACACATATAAGGATAGTCTTGTAAGGCAGTGGTTTTCAAACTTCACTCCCCTCACTTGAGGAACTTGTTAAAATGCCGAGTCCCATGCTACACCCTATGAAATTTTAATTCACCAGTTTTGGGGTGAGGCCCAGGGAATCTGCACCTTGAACAGATACACCAAGTAATTGTGATACAAGTTTTTTTTTAATTGTGATATAGGCTTTTTATTTAAAAGATCCTATTTATTTATTTGACAGAATGTGTAAGCAAGGGGAGCAGCAGGCAGAAGGAGAGTAAGAAGCAGACTCCCAACTGAGAAGGGAGTTTGATGCGGGGCTGGATCCCAGGACCCCAAGATCATGACCTGAGCTGAAGGCAGATGCTTAACCCACTGAGCCACCCAGGTGCCCCTCTGATACAGGTGTTTTAAGATCATTCTCTGAAAAACACCGTGTCTTTCTCCTACAAATCAGAAATCATGTCTACCTGGAAGACAGAATTTCCTCACCCATCATTCATTTACAACCACGCTAAAAATTGAACACTGCTCTTCTAACCAAATGAACAACTGTGGACTGCTCTGTTAATACTTCTTTGACTAACGCACATTTACTGCTAAATAGGTTTTCATTACTTATTGTTGGAATTTCTCATTAATTGTTGAGGAAAATTCAACTCAATCATATTGAAATATGAATGAAAGATTTCTAGAAAAAGATACAGGTTCCATTTCATAAAAAGAAACGACTTGTTGAATACTAGATGTGGCAGGAATAGAACAAACTGGAATGGAGAAACAGCAGTGTGGCGTGGTATTCTGACAAGAGAAAACTAATTATTTTAATCCAATTCAATCTGTTCTTCAGATGTGACTCTGAAAGGTCACAGAACACTACATAAAAGCCCTGCATGAAGTTCATTGCCAATGAGGATTTAATATTCTGTAATATTCCTTTCTTCCTCCCAATTTAGGATTTCAATGCTTTCCCTTGAGTGTGTATCTCAAAGGAACATGTAGCCCCTCCACCGGAAGCTGGTACTGGAAGCACAACCAGTTCAACATTAGCTGGTCATGAGACAAGATGTTAGTCCAATTCGGTCATTAGAGCAAAGATGGACTGTCCTGGGGAGAACAGAACTACCTTTTGATTGATAGGACCATCAATAGTTTGCTCTCTCGTGTGAGCAAATATCGAAAAAGAACATGTCCACACATTGAGATGGCTTGGAGAGTGGGGAAGAGTACCTTAATCCTTGACTATTTAACTAAAAAATGTGTTTTTGTAAGGCATTACCCCACTCTAACACAATCTTTGATGAACCATGTCCGAGAAGGCTCCATTTCCACCTTGTTAGAAAAAACTGATCTCTCTTACAAAATGGAATGGTGGCAGTTCTCGGGTAAGTTTTGTTTTTACTATGTGGGAATGAAAGCAGTGAATTTAACATAATAGAAGTTGGATTCTGGAGCCAGAATCCTTGGGTTTCATTCCAAAACCTGCAACCGCTTAGCTCTATGACCCTAAAGACGCATACAAAGCTTCTCTTTGCCTCAATTTATACCTCTTTAAAATGGGGCCAGAAACTTCCTCCTTTTTCTGAGGACTAAATAAGGTAATGCAGCTAATGTTCTTAGAGTAGGGACTGGTGCATAGAAGCTATATTCTAAATGTGTATGTGGGGGATATGTTTTTATCGCGATGCTTCTGATTCATGGCCTTTTCAAGCATTCTCCTGACCTCTCAACCCTCACCTACCATTTTGTTCACAGTACATTTGAGGGGACCAAATAATGTCTGTTGTGACATGTTGAACTCTCAGAGTACTAACTATGTGAGATGAAACTACAAATCCATCAGATTACTTTCACCCATGGATTATGTCATTAGTTTCTGGGCCTTGTCAGTACATTGATTTAATTCTGAATTTGAAGTCCAAATAGGTTCTCTCTAGCCCCTTTTCCTATTTTGGTCCTCCACCAGTTGTGACTCATTGTGACTTCCACTCTGAGAACAATGCTACTGGGCCTTTCTTGAGATTCTGTGCACACAACCACTTCTAGCTATTTCCTCTGAGCCAAATATGGAAGTTTCCTGAACTGTCCCACTCCTACCATGCCCCCCCATGATGAATGATACTACCTGGCACAACCTAGACAATACATATGTACTGAATGACTAGAAATCAATAATTTATCTCCACCAACGTAATCCATTTGCTTTTGTTATTTCTTTTTATTATTTTAATGAACTCCTCACCCATCTCTCCACTAATAGTGACTTGCCCATTGTTTTAATTCTGATCTTTACTACCAAGTGTTCCTAGCAAAACTGCTTATGCCCAGAGTCCCTATTTTCATCCCAGACGATCCCATCCACATCTCCAAAGCTTGGTTTGCCAAGTGAACTGATCATAGTAGAAATACTCTGAATTGGTGCTCTATATTGTAATTCTGGGCCAACTTCCCTATTTTGAACCAGGCTCAAATCCATCAGGACTCTTTGGGAAAAGCGATTTATTATAGAAGGTAACTCCTTGATAAACAATTCCTGCCTCAGTCTGCAATCCATGTTTTCCTATTGACCCCTATGTCACAAAAGGCTAGCAGATTAATACTTCCTGATCGATATCCCGGGTTATAGTGGGGAAATGCCAATACAATTGTATAGAAAATAGACAAAGGCATATTTGAGATGCACTGAGTGACACCGAATAAGAAAGCTACTGGAAACCGGAGAGTAGTTCATTGGGTTTCGCATCCAGGTTTGGTGGACAGCTTCAGTTTGTGTCTCGGGGAGCACAAGCATCCTACCTAATGTCACGAGGATGCAGACAAGAGACTCATTCCATCCAATAATGAAGCTCTGAAATCCTGTGGGAGATGCCCTTCAGTGGATGAGTCCCAGCTTGGTCTACCAGATTACCCTGTGGGGAGCTTTTGAAAAAGGTGTACTTAGCTTAAAAGGTAGGCTTGGCACAATGGTAGACATTTCCACTGACTACTCATAAAGAAAATTTGACCAGATTGAGTTCTGCATCTAACGTTTCCATGTGAGCTACCTATAATGCCAAGTCTGTCTTTCTTTCTTTCAAAAAGTTCCGGCTTTTTCGTAATCTAGCTAGTTTGAAAGATCTTTAACTTTGAAGAGGCATGACATTCCATTTTTAGAAAGTGGAAATTGCTCTTCTCGAATGGAAACAAATTTTGCATCAAAGAGCTTGAATTCAATACAGAGGGGGAAAAAAGCCAAATATGTAAAGCATTCTAGCAGCTGGCACTGCTGTTGGCAAAGGCTGTCTCTACACATGCAAAGAGATAGGAGGTGGTTTTTAAATAATTCCAGAAGTTCTGCACCTTTATCATAATCATCTGAACCAACTAAAGTGTATCTCAGCCCAACTGATACAAAGACCTAACTCAATCCTTCCGTAAATCTTTTACATAGAGAAGGGCAGGCTCTAGCTATGGTACTACACACCTCAATGTTTAGAATGATCTAGATCATTGAATGCATTTTTCATTCCTCAGTTCCATGACTGCTTAGCAACACGGAACCAAAACGAGGGCTGGTGCAAGTAGTTGTAACCTTTTCCAAAGGGCAGAGACAATTGTTCTCAAAATACTTGGTGATGGAGAGAGAAAGAATAAGGTTGTGCCAACCTAGTACAATTACAGTGGTACAATACTGACAGGCGTAAAGCTGCCTGGATACCCAGAGCCTGGGCAAACTATTAGACATGCAGCTAAGATCTACTGTGATCTGTCCATTGTAGGCACTAACGGCAGCCTCTTTGTCAGCAAATATTATTTCAGTTAGAAGGCCATATTTTGACAAAAAGATGATTAGAAAAATGAAAGAGGGATTAATAATATCTCTTGAAATGTTGACTAAATTCTCACTGAAGCAGCCAAAAAGAAGGAAACTGTAGCTATTTAGCAGCGAATTCTAAGTGAAAAAGAAACCAAAAAACAAACAACAGACAACCACCAGACCCTGTGGCTGAGCTGATTCAGTGAGCGGTGAGACTTTCAAACAATTCAATGTCAACATTCCCCATGACTAACTCTACTGGTATTGCGGCTATGTATAAGTGATTACTTAGGGGAACATGAGAGAGGCAGGAGAGAGGGGAAGGAGATGTGAGGAAAAAGAGAGAGAGAAGACAGACAAATTTCATTTCAGTGGGAGGATAGGATTTAAGCAAGAGCATATGGAAAAGGCAACCAATTTCATTCTTTTCATGTAGCTCAGGATTCTACTAGGGCTGCTTGTGGTTTGGGTCTAATTGATAGATCTGTCTGGCTCCCAGGCCCAGCCTGAAAGGGTTAGTATGGAGAGGGAGGCCTGGAAGGATCCTCCCTTCTCCACATATGGGTTGACTAGCTAGCCTCTTTCTGCAAGTTGATGACAATCTCCAGGGTTCCAGTCAACTAAATCAACCATTGTGCAGACAGGGCCACCCACCAGAGCACTAATTCTCCCCAAGAGTGGTTTTTTTGGGGGGTAGGAGGGTGTGTTGCTAAGCAAATGAGTGCCACAATACAACTTGATTGCTTCATAAGGACAGAATTCTAGATGAGCAGAAATCGGGGACAGAATGTATGTCTTCCTTTTTCATAGGAAAATAATGAGATCTCATTGGTAAGGATAAAAGAAAACTCTTTGCCAATGATGTAACAGTCAGTGTGGTTGAGAAAGGATATCTGATACTAAAGAAGAATAGAAATAAAGAAAATGAAACAACCAGCACAAAATCTAAGTAGAAGTTCAAATTAATGGTGACAGAAAAAAAGAAACAGCAGAAACATGGGTGACAAACCATCTCTATAACAGATTTCCATTGGTCTTTTATGTGAAAATATTTGGGCGCATGATTTCCTTGCCAAGACAGCTATTCAAAATTCTAAACCAAGATTTTTCTATTGCATGAATACAGTTTCCTATTTCCTTTGCAACACGATATATTTGACAGGTAGATTAACTCTATACAACATTTTATGGGGGTATTTTTTTTTAATTCAGATTTTGTGTGTTCCCTTACAGCATGCAGATTAAGGAAACAGGAATAATTGTTACCTCAGCCCCCATTATTTAAAAATATGATCCATGTGACTTCTTTCTGGTTCCATAGGGTAGTGGAAAGGAAACAAACTGGTCTTTTTCATGTGGTTGTTAGTCTAAGGAAATGTCTTCAATACAGTTATGTATCATAGAAAGACACTTAATCTGTGAGCTCTTCAGTGCAGAAACACTAGACTAGATTATTGCTGTGCCAAGCACAGAAGCTTGGTGAATTTAGTTCCTTTGATCTGCCCATCTGAAGGTCTAACTGAGATGTCTCCAATGTGAAGCTTCTTTGATCTCCTATGACCACAAGACCTTAGGTTCTCTTTATCTCTGGAGAGCTCTTGCAGACCAACTTTTTCTAAGGCTTCACCTAGAGGACACTTCAGAAAAAAAGAAAGAAAGAAAAAAAGGCGGGGGGCTGTTTAGGCCACTCTGAGATACTACACAGCTATCTAGTCAACTGTATTTCTGCAAACAAGTTATGTGAAATGATAAATGCTAATGAGCTCGACCTAACACTTCCCCCACACTGCATCTAGAATATAATAAGCAATGAATTGATAATGAGCTATAGGATGATTGATTTGCTTGTGTATAAAATGATCAACCCTCAGAAATAATAATTCATCACCACAAAACCTGCAGGCGTTGTACAGGGATGACATTTTTTTTTTTTTGGAAGAGGAATAGAGGGAGGAAATGCCTCTCATGGATCTTTGATAGAGAAACGTGCTTCATGCTTTGGCTTGAGAACATCAGTTCATTTAAATTCCAGTGAGTTGATGGGCTTAAATATAATTGTACAATCCCTAGAAATGTAAAGACTTAGGACTATCTCCTGGGGTAAAGCCAATATTGCTCTCTTTGAAATCATAGAAATCATGCCTCCTTCCGAGAACGTGAAATAGCTTTGAAATTGATGTGTTTGGTCATTACGCACGAGTACTTGACAAAGCTGCTTTGATTTCATAGATTGTAAATCCTGCAACACTACAAGAACCCATTTATGAAACTGAGGTATTGATTGTGCTAATCTATACAGTGATTACCAGAGGCAGCCTAATGAGTAGGTGCTCCTTGTACCATGTGCCTAAGAGGCACCATACAGGGTTGCAGTCAAAAGTTGGTTCCTTTAGGCCCTGAGGCTTCTGGTCTGCCTGAGTTCCTTATCAAAATAACAATATTCTTGTGTAGGTACAGACCCTAAGACAGTTTCTATTCATTAATTGATCCACTCTTTTAACAAATATGTTGAGATTCTACTATCCACAAGATACTTTGAGAAGGTTCAAAAACGAATACGGTCTAATGCCCAAATCAAGGGTAGTCTTTAAAGAGGAGGGGTAATGAGGGACAAGATGGCTGTGTGGCAGGGATCTGAAATGGAATTAGACAATACACTGAAATAGCAAACAGGCACTTGATGTGTAGGTGCTGAAAAAATGACCGATTCAGAGTATGAAGAGTTACTACTGGATAATGTGTAGATAAATTATATAATAGAGACCCAACATATTTTAGTGAACATACTCCTCATGCATTCATGCTGACTCAGGGCTTGGAAAAATCATTACTTCTTTCAAAGATGCATTAGGATATGAAGTTTACTGAAATAATTGTAGATTTCTAGAGGTTTGGGGGATACACTTGGACAATAAACAATGGTGTAATATTACTCAAAACTATTTTAAAAATGGAGTATAGGAGGTGGGGGCATGGGCATTAAGGAGGGTACCCGAAGTGATGAGCACTGAGTATTGTACACAACTGATGAATTGCTAAACTCTACCTCTGAAACTAATAATAGAACACAGGTTAATAAAATTGAAAAAAAAACGGATTTTTTTAAAAAAATGGAGTATATAGGGGTACCTGGGTGGTCAGTCGGTTAAGCAATTGCCTTCAGCTGATCCCAGGGTACTGGGATCGAGCCAGTAGGGAGTCTGCTTCTCCCTCTCTCTCTGCTTCTCCCCACCTTGTGCTCTCTTTCTCTTTATATATTTTTGTACTCTTCTGCTCCCCACCTTGTGCTCTTTTCTCTTTACATATTTTTATATAAATAAAATCTTTAAGAAAAGTTAAATAAAAGTCGAGTATATGACCTGATCCCTACTTTCAACAGCTTATCACCTTAGGAGAGAGATATGATATGCATACATGCAGATAGGGGTTCAAGCGAATGGGAAGTGGTTAGTTGGCAATTAAGAGGAGGAATGGAAACCAGAATGGACCACTGGAAGGAACACAGGAATAGAAAGAGCCATCTCCAAAAGACATGAGAGGAGACTGAGAGAAGAGAGAGCTAAAGACATCTTAATTTTGCATAGCATCATTATGTCCTTTAATTTTTCCTCGAGTTAGCCAAAATGATGTGAGGAGGGAAACATGCAGCTAGGCTTTAAGCATAACCAGCTACTCCTAAGGAAGGATGTGCAGATAGTAAGTAATATCCAGTTCAGTGGAGGAAAAAACATCAGCCTCAGGGGGATTAAATAACAGACAAACAAATGAGCAGCTCAGGGTAAAACTCATCTTCGAACTGGTGTTGATTCCCCAACAGTCTAAATGGGGAAACAGAAAATAAACGGATAGGACAAAAAAGTTTATCCTGCAAGAATTCTAAGATGACATCTAGATACAAAAGATAAACACAGAGTTCAGTTTGGAATTAAAAATATATTGGGAATTTATTGTTTTCCATTTCTTGATGGAACTTTTAATATTGTGAGGGTTATTCTAAGTTCTTTTACAAAATTCTCATATCCACAGAATTTGGCTCAAGCAAGAAATTAAGGAATCCCTAAAAACATTGCCATTACAACTCAATAACAATCTGAAGGAAACCATTATGATGATACCAGGAGAATAATAAGCCACCAACATCCTTATGAAGATTGATTACGATGATGATGATTCATAATTCCAGAAAAGTCTTCTAGGCAAACATTGATTGGTAAATAAAGTGAAAGATACTCAGATTTATGTATTTTAGCTGTAAGATGTACATCATTCTTTAATGTTGTAATATAATCTATACTTGGAAGTTTCCTACAAATATCTCAGTGAATGGGCCCCTAAGTGGACCGGTTACATTGAGAAGAGCATTTGTAGTAGAGGAAAACTTTTTTCTTCTCATCTAGGTTCTTCGGCTAGTCTAATAATTAAACTGACAGAAAACAGATTAACAGGAGAAAAACAAATTATATATGGATGGCAGCCCCAAAGACATGAGAGAGACCCAAAGACAGCCAGGAAATTGAGGCTTAGGAGAAGGGGGAAGGGGTCTAGGGCTTCCAAGGAGACCACAATTCACAGGAAGAAGAGAAGAACAGATGTTTAGTAAACAAATATTTGTCATGTCCTGCGGATAAGTCTTTCCTTAAAAAGTTTTCTTTGGTATTAGCTCTCTTCCTGGTACAGTCCTATCTAAATTCTTTCAGGAAGTTAAAGGGCAGCGGGTGGAGGTAAACAGTTCTTGCTGAGTCTGTTGGGCCTTTATTGTCTTCAGCTCAAAATAATACATGTGCCAAAGTGGCATTGTGGGGGGGGTAGTACATTCTGGTCCCCCTCATATTACACAGTCACTAATCTGCAATCTTATTAATATTGTACTTTATAGCCAATGTACCAAAGTAGCTCTTTCTATCAGGAAAAAAATGGAAGGATTAGATGATAATTGTTGCTGTTGTTGTTAATCCAGGAAACTTTTCATTCATTTCTGCCTTAGAGGAATTCAGGATTTTCTCAAGGGTTTTGAACTCTAACCACCCATTGCTCTCAGTCACATGGAGTATTATGGATAATTTTTTTTCATGCATAGCAAATTACCACACAGTGGGGGTGGGGGGATGGGGAGGGGAAACACTATGTAACTGGATTTTTTAAAACATGATTTTTTTTAAAAAGATTTAATTTATTTATTTGACAGAGAGAGATCACAAGCGGGCAGATAGGCAGGCAGAGAGAGAGGGGGAAGCAGGCTCCCTGAGTGGAAGCAGGGAGCCTGACACAGGGCTTGATCCCAGGACCCTGAGATCATGACCTGAGCCGAAGGCAGAGGCCTAACCCACTGAGCCACCCAGGTACCCCTAAAACGTGATTTTTTTTGTCTTTTAAAAAAATGTATTAAAAATAAATACTCCCTGCCCTAGGTATATGGGGTGGGTGACTTTATGATAATTAACTGTGACCAGCAAAGAATAACCAGACCCCAGAAAGGAAATAAGCCATCGAAGGCGTTTTCAATAGAGATGTTAAAGGATTTAAGTTCCCCGGTTAGCTTTCTATAAAAGACCAACCACAAAGGCCCTCGTTGGCAACCCTGTCAGGCCCCTGTCACTCTTGAGAGCTTTTTCCTGTATCTTCACTTAATAAATGTCTATCGCTTTACTCAAAAAAACCAAATGAATAAATAAATAAATAAACCTCAGGAGGTGGGGAAGACAGCCCCCAGTGAGAGGTAGTTTTCTGCTGATTGGAAAGCATGCACGCATGCATACATGTAATATAGATATGATTAGGAAGATAAGTAAGTGCCCATTCTTTGCCTAGGTGTAATTCTATCTAAGCCACCTCACTAAGTGCTACCTGCCCCTTCCTTATTCTTCATGTATAATTGTCTAGTCAGCAACCATTTTGTTGCTTTCATACACTCCCATAAAATCTCTGCTAACTCTCCTCCCCAGACATCAGAGCTACATGGTTGGATTTCACTGCTCCAATCACACAGAGGCAGTTTTTGTCATATGTTGATCCAGCGTGTAGCCCCTTAGAAGCACTTCTACTCCACTGCACAATCTAAAGTACAAAACCTCAGAATACTTCAGATCCATCTAAGACATCCCATATCTTGGTATCCAACACTCTGTGTACCCATGACAATCCCCTCCCTCATCCCCAAGCCCCTATTCAGTTCCATCATGCTAGACATCACAGCTTTGTGTCGGGGAGCAGGACTCATGGAAGTTTCCATAGAGGTGCATTTAAGCTGAGTCTTAAATGAGGAAGTGACAATAGGAGAAAAAAAGAACAAATAGTTATGTGGTGAAAATTCCACCGCTAGGTGTATTATAAACACCATGTTAGTGTTTTTCAAATGTAGTGATTTACTTTTATTTATTTTATTGGGGAGAGGAAGGTGGTGGGGGGAGAGAGAGGAAAGAGAGAATCCTGAGCAGTTTCCACAGCCAGCGCAGAGGCCAACAGGGGACTCGCTCTCACAGTCCTGAGATCACGACCTGAGCTGAAATCAAGAGTCAGACGCTTAAAATGAGCCACTCAGGTGACCCTGTAGTGGTTTTTAAATATGAAAATCTCTAGCCCTAATGAAAAAGAATCCCCTAGGAGTGGAATGCAGGAATCTGTATTTTAAAGACCTGTAGGAGGTGATTCTGATGTGTTTCAGGAGTCGATATTGTAGACTCCATGAAGTTAGCCTTCAAAATCAAAGCCCTCACAGTTTGCATGCTCTCAGACATAAGAACTCATGATTTTGTGTTATGGTGGGAACACATCAGTTGGCTCCCATCATTTCTAAGGAAAAAGGCTGCCTGCTTTAATATTTTCCCTGTTTTTTTCAAGACATTTTTAAGAAAGACAAATTTCTATGCAGTTGGGAAATAAAGGGGTGTAGAAGTCCCCACTCAGAAGGAGGTTACATGAATAGTCTTTCAAAGCAGCATAATAGGATGGTGAAAACATTTGAAAGACTACTTTGAATAGAGGATTCGATGTCACTTCATGTTCAGAATTTAATCTGAGTATGAACATTGACATCGCTCTTCATTTGTTTTGGAGAAACCTCTGGCAAAATGACATTAAATAGAAAATCACTATATTTACATAGAATTTGAGATAAATGAAAATTAATTGCCCTTTCAGCTAATTCATAGTGGACTCATAAAAATGTTTTTTTATTCTGGAAGGCCCTTCAATATTCAAACTCCTTCAGCACACCATCTGTTCAGTCTTTCGGTACATCTGCAAGTTTTATCTCAGTGACAGAGATCAGAGAGTTGTACAGCTTTAGCATGTTTTTAAAGGATTGAAATATTTGAAAGTGTACTACTCCTGAAGTCTCGTGATGCTTATTCCCTAAATTGTGGGCAATTTTGTCAATAAACTGGTGTGGAGCCAATGCAGTCTTTGTTGATGTTACTTATAAGATTCAGAAATTATAGATGTTACTTTTCTTCATTGGATTTTTTTGTTGAGATTAATATACCTTTCAGACAGCACCATGACTCGCATCAAAATTTATCAAACTGTTCATCCAAAAACCTCAAACATGGGTTGATTTCATTCTTCCATTTGGGGCGGATTTCTTTTTCAATTTTATATACCTATAGAATTTTATTTGTATGAATTTCATTGTTACATATAATAATAGTTCATTTGATATTCAGGAAGTTTTTATAGTTTGAGTTTTAAATTCATGTCAGCATTTGGATTTCATTTCATTCCCTCAGAAAAAGGAGAGCCCGTTTTCTTCAGGAGTTAAAAATTCTCTCCAACAAAGGTTCAAAATCAGTCTGAACCAGAAAAGACTAGATTTTTTTTAAAGATTTTATTTATTTATTTGACAGACAAAGATCACAAGTAGGCAGAGAGGCAGGCAGAGAGAGAGGAGGAAGCAGGCTCCCCGCTGAGCAGAGAGCCCAATGTGGGACTCGATCCCAGGACCCTGAGATCATGACCTGAGCCGAAAGCAGAGGCTTTAACCCACTGAGCCACACAGGCACCCCAAGATTAGATTTTAAAGAAAAGCCATTCTCACATGATCTATCTTATTAAGAATGGCAAGTTGTAAAATTCCCATGATATTTTTCATATTAGGACAAGTACAAAATAATTTAATGACCAACTCACTAAAACATTTTATTGTGAAATGTTTAATATTGTCTAACTGATTGATCTATTTATTTACTGATCTTGATACTAAAATCACATCAAGACTGTATCCACAAACATTTTACTTTTCTCCTTGGTGATACCAAAGGAAGGCATGTGAATAGAATATTCTGGGATTTAAAAGGCGACTTGAAACACTGCTTAACACAACGCAGAAGGGTGGACCTAGAAACTTCACCGCTGCTTGTACTAATTGTTGACCTGATTCATCAGGAAGTGAAATGAGTAGACGTCAATCTTCTTGATCAATGCAGTGAATAGAACCTGTGTGTTTCAGAGAACACCTTCTTACAGGAAGGTCAGCAAATTCTTAAGGGAAAATGTTTGATAGATGCTATTAAATGTACAAGGCCTGGGTGTATTGCTTATTGACATGTTCTTAAATTAAATGATTTTCACTCATGCTTGAAGGTCAAACCAGCCACCCTTTGATAAAGCACCAGCGACAAGATCATTCTTGATGAAATGCTGAGCTCTTCGTCAGAAAATTAAGAGTTTTTTTTTTATAAGCTTAAAATAGGTCTGAGGGCAACGGAGGGAGAAAAAACAAAAGGGTTGTTAAGGAACTAAAGAGAACAGCAGTTTCTATATACAGTTGTTTTTCTTCTGGACAATAAAGCAGGAAATGCCTCTCATGGCCACCTAATGAGGGCATGATAGACTCCAGCCTTCCTAATTTGCATATGCAGACAACATGGCATTAGTACAGAGCATCCTGGTGCTCAGACATCTCCTGGTAGCTGAATGCTGCTTTGCAAAGTGCCCTTGGATCCCAAACAGCTAAAAAGGCATTTGTGAGCAGATGGCAATTGTGTGATGAAAAGTCTAATTGTATTTGCCTTCTCTAATGGAGAGAGAGCCAGGACAGTCAGGCAGGTCAAGGCATGTGGGCAGGACTAACATATTGTGTGTGAAGAAAAAACTTGGAAAGCTCAGATGGATAGCTAATGAGACAACTTACAGGCCCCAGTGCTGATTCTGTGTCTGCAAAAGGATTAAGGAAAGGCAAAAATTGAAGCAGTAACCTAGAAATGCAGGCCCACAAGCCTCGTGAACACTTCACAGAACCCAGGGGCATTGAAACCAGACAGATCTGTCCTCCTGAATCCCAAGTAGACCAACTACAAACTGTGATGCTAGACAAATGAATTCGTTTCTCTAAGCCTTAGTCCTCTCACGTATAAAATGATAATAGTCCATCGACCATAGATTGCTGTGAGGATTACGTGAGATGATGCAAATACAAATAGCCCATAGAGCACAGTGTTTGGTTCACAGGAAGAGCTTAATAAATATTGCAAATTAGTTTTAGCAGTGACGTCAATGATGAAGGCAGTGTTGGGGACATGATGATACTGGGTTCTGTAGAAGCAGAGCCTGAGAGAGGGATTATTCGGGACTAAATGCCAGTTTCAGGGCCACCCACCACCACGTTTTAGTAGAATCAACAGGGATCTCCAAATCTGATTGTGGACCTCTTTTCCTAACTCTCCGTTCAGGGATGTTATGTTGCTCACTTAAACGCAGCCATGGCGGGGAGTGTTTCTACCATAGAAAACAGCGAATGCTCTCATCAGCCTCCCTCACCGCACCCCCCTCCAGCCAGTCGCTAAACATTTACCAGCACACCATTGTTTATAAGTAAATAGAGGAATTTATTTTGAAATGTGATCCCCACATATGATTTCTAAGGTGGAGTATAGCCTGAACTAGCAAAGGTCCCAAATGTATAGAAACAGCCGAGCTGTTACCAGATCATGGCTTTCTTGATTTCATTGGTGTTACCCCTTTCCACCATTGTTCTCTTTACTACTCTTCCTCAGTCCTCTGCTGATCAATAACCTGGCTCTAGCAATGGACCCAACTGCTAGGATAACGTGACTTTTAACAATGGACTAGGAAGATCTGGGAGAAGAGGAATGCAGAAAGAAGTGGCTCAGCAACCGGAAGTCACTTGGAGAAACAATGGAATCCTTTACACCTTAGATGGTTTCTCACCAACGAGGCTATACCCTAACCCAAAGAGACAGTTCAAGATCTCTGGTATTACCTCCCAAACTAAGTGATTAAATTCACTAAACATGTTGCAAAGCCATGCCGAGGATCCTTGCAAATCAGCCTAACTCCCTGTCTTGTGAACAAACCACTATATAGGAACAACTGCAAACTGGACCAGACCGAGAATGAAGCAAAAAATCATCCCCAAGGATTCCTTTCCATGAGGAGACATGATAATTAAAGTATGAAATTCTGTCTCCAAAATCCTCCGTCATCCTCTCACCCTTTGGGGAAAACACAAAGCAAAATAAAAATCACTGAAACTCGTTTTCCAAATTCACATATGTTTCCTTAGGGAGTTCAGAGGTATTGGGGGGGGGGGGAGGTTTGATTATATCCCTGACCCCAGCCCAAATACAAGCCAAGCATTCAAAGAGGAGCCACTCAGCTTCATCAAAAAGTGCTTGCTTTGGGGACACCTGGGTGGCTCAGTGGGTTAAAGCCTCGGCCTTTGGCTCAGGTCATGATCCCAGGGTCCTGGGATCGAGCCCCACATCAGGCTCCCTGCTCAGGGGTGAGCCTGCTTCCCCCTCTCTTTCTGCCTGCCCTCTGCCTACTTGAGATCTCTGTCTGTCAAATAAATAAATAAAATCTTTTTTAAAAAGTGCATGCTTTGGGTGGATTGCACTGCCAGGTATCCTAATCTAATCTAACAAATCATAAGGAGCAACTTTTCCAAGTTCCCTTGAAATGCCTAGAGCAACATATTCTGAGCCCATAAACAACATGACATTAGGATGGGCCCTTAGGTTTATCTGTGATATTAGAAAATGACATCCTTATTTTTTTTTAAAGATTTATTTGAGGGCACCTGGGTGGCTCAGTGGGTTAAGCCTCTGCCTTCGGCTCAGGTCATGATCTCAGGGTCCTGGGATCGAGCCCCGCATTGGGCTCTCTGCTCAGCAGGGAGCCTGCTTTCCCCTCTCTCTCTGCCTGCCTCTCTGCCTACTTGTGATCTCTGTCTGTCAAATAAATAAAATCTTAAAAAAAAAAAAAAGATTTATTTGACCGAGAGAGAGAGAGAAAGAGCATGTGTGAGCATGAACGGGGAGGGGCAGAGAGAGAAGCAGGCTCCCTGCCAAGCAGGAAGCCCAGTGCAGGGCTCAATCCCACAGCCCTGAGATCATGACGTGAGCTGAAATCAAGAGTTGGATGCTTAATGGACTGAACCACCCAGGCACCCCAACAATACTTTTATATAAATGTTCCACGCGCCTTGTATAGTGTAAATTTCATGGGGTCAGTGGCCATGACTGTTACTGTCTCAGTTGGATTTTCAGTTCCTAACACAAGGCCAAGGTCAGTAAGTGTTTACTGGATAAATGAATCAAATCACGTTAATCATGCTGCTCTAAAACATCCCATATCAGTACATAAGGAGTGACTACATTCTTTTTTAACAGCTTTATATTATTCCGTTGTATTCATTCAGTAACTCCTTTTCTTACCCTATAACCCAGCAATTGCACTACTAGGTATTTATCCAAAGGATACAACCATAGTGATTCAAACAGGTACATACCCCCCAATGTTTATAGCAACAATGTCCACAACTGCCAAAACATGAAAAGAGTCCCAGTGTCCATCAACAGATAAAAGGATAAAGAAGTGGTATACACGTGTACACACACACACACACACACACACACTCACACACTGGAATATTACTCGGCCATCAAAAAGAATGAAATCTTGCCATTTGCAACAACATGGATGGAACTAGAGGGTATTATGCTAAGTGAAATGAGTCAGTCCAAAGACAAATACTGTATGATTGCACTCTTATGTGGAATTTAAGAAACAAAACAGATGAACATAGGGGAAGGGAAGGAAAAATAACGTAAGATAAAAACAGAGAGGGAGGCAAACCATAAAAGACTCTTAACTCTAGGAAACAAACTGAGGATTGCTGAAGGGGAGGCCGTGGGAGCATGGGGTAACTGGGGGATGGCATCAAGGATGACACTGGATGGAATGAGGACAGGGTGTGATATGCAACTGATGAATCACTAAATTCTACCCCTGAAATTAATAATGCAGTGTATGTTAACTAAATTGAATTTAAATTAAAAAACTCCTTTTCTGATGGCTGTTAATATTTTTAAATTTTCTGCTATTAAACAATGTTTAATAAACATTTGGGTAATTATTGAAGAATATCTTTAAGATAAATTTCTGCAGTGCAGTTGTTGGGAAAAATGTATATACACTTTTACTTTGAATATATACTGTCAAATACAGGATTTTGTTTCTGTTTTTAATGCACAGGACAGAAGAGATATTCAAGAAAGAATTTTGATTTGGGCAGACTATTTAGATGAACACTCTTACCCCTTTATAATTTGTCTACCTATACATGGGCCCAAAGTGGCAACTATTAATCAAGATTTCTTAGACATAATGCTCCAAGATGTTCTAAGTTTCACCAAACTCTCTTCTTTGGAAGACACCTAGACAACTTCTACCCCCTTCAATCTATGTTGCACAAGATAACCAGATCAATGTACCCAAAACGCCTTTAATTATGTTAATGTCTTATTGGAAAACTGACATTAGTCTGGAATTATGTGCAATTTTTGTTTTCTTCTTCATACTTTCCTATGTTTTCCAAATGTTCTAAAATATACATTTTTAAAACATTCTTATTAAGTTTTAAATTTTATTCCAGTATAGTTAATAGTCAGTATTTTATTGGTACATGTATTGTTTTTATAACAGAAAAATGTCATAGAGAAATAGTATTCTCTATGACTGGAAAATCTATAAAAAATCAACATGTATTTACTTCTCTAACCAAAATATGAAAGATACTAAACTTTTTTTTTAATTCCAATTGCTGTCCACTCTGAACAACTTTTAAATATCTCACTATGGTCATTTGAGGCTCTCCATTATCTATGTTCAATCTAAATTTCCAAAGTTGTCACTGATCAATCCTCTTTTTTAACTCATTGTTAGATACATTAATGTAAGCATGGTCTTTGGAACAACATGCCTTTCATTGTGGTTTCTCTCATGCCATTTGCCTGACCACAGAAAAGCTCTACTCCTTTTCCTCATTACAAATCCTTGAAAAAAATTCTCAAGGCCAAATCAAATTCTACTTCTTTAGGAAAGACTTCTCTTTCACTGGCTTACCCTGAAAGCTAGCTTTTCATTAATGCTAAGTTGACATATATCATTTACTGAAAAACTATTAGTCAGCTTTTCATAATGAATTGTCCAAACATATAATTTTAAGAACCTAGAGCTGCATTGCTCAATAGGGTAGTCAAAAGTGATTTTGATTTAAATTTAAATGAATTTATTTTGAAATAAATAATTATTATCTGGTCACTAAGCTAACCAGTCTTCAGTGGCCACACATGACAAAGAATATAGACTTTACAAGGTTAGTTCAAAAATACCCACTGGAAAGTTAAAAAATAAAAATAAAAATAAAACAAACCAAAAAACACTTCCCAGGATAAACAAATAATGAAAAATAACAGCAACAATGAACCCTGGAGAAGAGGAAGAATCTAACTGAGAGTTGCCACATTATTTAAAGTATCCAATTTTTAACAGAAAAATTCAAAACCTGTAGAAAAACAATAAAGGATTGCCCATGCACAGGAAATCAAATCAGTAGATTGCATATAGGAAGCCCAGATATTGGACTTGCTAGACAGAAGTTAAGTCAAACATGGCCAGAGAACTAAAGGAAATCATGTCTCAACCACTGAAGTATGAAAATGATGTCCTACCCAGTAGAGAATCTCAGTGAAGACAAATTATTAAAATGAAGAGCCAAGTAGAAATTTTGAAGTTGATAAGTATAGTAACCGAAGTGAAAAATTCACTAGACAGGCTCAACAGCAGATTTAATTAATCAGAAGACAGACTCTGTGAAACTGAAAATAGAGTACGTTTACACAAAAAAAGAAAAAAAATAAAGAACAATGAATTGAGCCTCAGAGATCTGTGGGACAACATCAAACATGCTAAGATACACACAGTGGGAGATTGAGAGGGAGGAGAGAGAAAGAAATGGGCAAAAGAATATCCGAAGAATGGGGGCACCTGGGTGGCTCAGTGGGTTAAAGCCTCTGCCTTCGGCTCAGGTCATGATCCCAGGACCCCTGCTTCCCCCTCTCTCTCTGCCCGCCTCTCTGCCTACTTGTGATCTCTGTCTGTCAAATAAATAAAATCTAAAAAATAAAAAAAGAATGGCCAAAACTATTTCAAATTTGATGAAAAAACACAAACTTACACGTCTAAGTAGGTCAATAAACCCTGCGTAAGATAAATTAAATATAAGTAAAAATAAGTCCCCAGTTGTAATAGCTACATTTTAAGTACTCAATAACCACATGCGGTTTAGTGGCTACCATACTGGACATTCCAGATAGAGACGATGTCTCCTAAAAGTTTTCCTGCTTTTCAGCAGGAGACAATTGCTAAAAGTTCTGCTGGAGAGCACTGACCCAGGGTGTAAGGCCAGGATCTTATATATCAATGTTTGGTCCTCCCTAGTTCCCTGTTTCTGAATCCCTATAATTCCTTATCTAAAGGCACATCCCACTCACCACACACACACACACACACACACACACACATCTGCAAACTCAGTTCCATTTCTTGAACAGATTATAATCCTTTAAATAAAGAGGGATTTTAAGAGTTCTAAGTAGGCCACCAAACTCAGTATTAATTTACTTTTATTTATTTATTTGACAGACAGAGATCATAAGCAGGCAGAGAGAGAAATGGAAGCAGCTCCCTGCTGAGCAGAGCCCAATGCGGGGCTCGATCCCAGGCCCCTGAGATCATGACGTGAGCTGAAGGCAGAGGCTTTAACCCACTGAGCCCCCTGGCACCCAGTTATTACTGTACTCTTGTTCATAATCCTACCCTTTTCTTATGCTCTAGTTCTAATGACTGGATTTCTAAGTTGTTTTTATGACAAAGTGGCCATCTTTAGTTCTTGTACTTGATTCTTATATATTTTTTTCCTGCACCAGAGTAGCTTCCTGTCTTGTAACCAGCCTAGGACTGCAATACTAGGACTGAAGCTCTGTATTGCCTTTGTCAATTTCCTTCCCACGGACTAAAGACCTTCAAAACCATAGCTTAAAATTGGAGTTCCTACTACCTATTCACAACTTCAGTAAACAATAATAGGGGAAAAGTCCCATTTAAATGCCAGATAGAGCCTAGCTCCTTTAATCCTCAGCACAATGTTAAAGCCTTATTTATGTATGTACTTCTATTTTAGAGATAGGGAAATTAAAGCTCAGGGAGATTACATAGTGTGTCTAATGTTATCTAACAAATAAGTGACAGACATGGTGCTTTAACCAGACTCATCTAGCTTCAGAATGGATCCCTGCTCCACTATTCTGTGTGCTCAATGTCAGGAACTAGCTCCTGATAGTGTATTCTAAGTTGGTGACTGAGATGGTATAACCAGACATGGTCTCTGTTACATGGTCATGTAGCAGACATCCCTGCCTTAGCTGTTGACTTTCTATTGATCCAAGGTTGCTTACTGCTGTCGTTGGCCCATCTGTTTTATTGTTCTCTGATGGACTCTCTGGTGTTGACTGTGGTAGTTAACTACTTGCCTATAGTCTCCTGATTATTATGTTTTGTTTATTGAACTGGACTTCTTTATTCCCATTTGCCTCACCAGCATCTACTCCAGTCCAAGGGAGGCATCTAGTTTCCTGGGCTTAACCCTTTCAATCCCTTCCATCTTAATGCCATTAAATAAATCAAGCCTGGTCTAAATATGATACTGCTTGGCCCATAGTAGGGACAAAAACATATTTGCAGTAGTTAAGCAAACAGTAATTTTTTAAAAAAAGAAGTACTCTTTTTTTAAAAAGATCTATTTATTTATTTATTTTAGATCTATTTATTATTTTAGAGCAAGAAAGAGCATGAAAGCACGTGAGTGGGGGGAGGGGCAGAAGGAGAGACTCTTTCAAGCAGACTCCCCACTGAGCTTGGGGCCCAACACAGGGTTTGATCCCACGACCCATGAGATTATGACCAGAGCCAAAAGCAAGAGTCATATGCTTAACTGACTGTGTCACCCAGGCACCCCTAAATAGTGAATCTTAATATGAAGGAAGCATTAAAAAATGTACATGCAGTAATTCTTAATTGCTAAGTTTTAATAATGGATGCCTCCTATGTGGTATAAAATACTATTGGAAGCATAAAAGAAAAAAACTATAAAAGAAAAAATATAAGTCACATAGGGTCAGGAAGAAGGGAATCCTTTGAGTCAAGCTAAGCACAGCCAATAATAAAAACAAATAGAATTGTTATTTTTATTATTAAAAATACAGGTGCTGTTAATTTTAAAAGGTGATAAATGAGCTGCCATTTTTTTGAATGGTGAATAAAGTTCAGAAATTATGGTAAGTTCTTTACATAGTATCATTTGATTTAATCTCTTCACACTGAAACATATGTTAGTTATTACCTTTTTCAAAATGAAAATTTAAGTTCCTTGACTAAGGTCAAATAATAACTCCAGAATTTCTGTAAAGGGGAAAATACCCAATGGGGGGGGTTGGGTTTAGAGGGCTACCCAATGGGAAAAGCAAAGGAACTTGTCTTGAAGTTTTGTTGGCAAGGTAAACCATTATCTGATCATTGGAGTGGCTTCAGTTAATGGTTAATGGAAATTATGGGCAGAGAAAACAGCGATAAGGGCACTACCACTACCAAACTAGTTAATTGCTTGCTGGGATTTGAATATAGACTGTCTGAATCTAAACTCAGAAATGCAACTCACAACCCCAGTATCACTCACGCAAACCTGCATTCCAAACAGGGACTCTACACTCTACACTCTACTCTAGGAAGTGGGCACTGGAATCTGATCAGGATATTATCTTTAAGGAATGGATTATTTCAGGAAAAATTTCATCAGGAGTTTTTGTGTTTTAATAAAGCAGTGGGTGGTTTGTTTTTTTGTTTTTTTTTTTTGAAAAACAATTGACAAGGTCCTTCAAATATCTATGACAGAGATTTTTAGGTCATTGTATGCAGTGGTTTCTCTTGGCTGCCCACAGGCAGTGAGTGATCTTTGTGGAAGTCTTTCCTGACTCATCCATCAGTGTGACTTCTTTTTTCCTGTTCCCTAAGAACATCCAGCTGACTGATAACCTCCACAATGCGCATGATTTCTGAATCGATCAAGAGAGCTCTGCAAAAAGTGTGAGATGGTGGCTCAGTTTCTTCCTTGGTAATCGACCAAATTACCTATCAATAGTGTCACTTCTCCTGGCAACTATCAAATAAGAGCAAGTGAGAGGACTCGGAAAAGTGTCAAGGAAGGAGGAGCCTTGAAGTCCCTAGCTGTAGTGGTTGTCTTATTTTTGCCTCTCATCTTGCAGAACCTGGTGTTCTGTGAGATGTGCAAATGTCCTTAGTGAGCAAGTTATTGTGCAAGGTCTGCCCATTAGCTGATTGCTGAACAAGTGACAACACACAACTCCTGTGGGTCTTAGAATGGTGCTGATTTCAGCCTGCCTTTGTGCTAGTGTACTCAACCTAAAAAAGGCACATGATGACTCGAGTCCTACATTAATTTTTATTTTTACATGCACTACTTATCCAAACATAGAAAAAGCAAAATGTGCAGACTCATGCCTCCTGCTTGTTTACCGATGTTGGAAAGGTCAATCAGTATCTACAAAGAGGTACAATGCTTAGAGATGAAGCACAGAGGGTTCGAAGTTAGATGGACAGCAATCAGTGTTCGAGTACATAATTCACAATCTCTTCCTGAAACGTCTGCGACCTTTAGTGAGTCACAGTAAGAGAAAGCCCTTTCAGTCACTTTCTGATTAGGGAGAGCTAGATGACTACAAATCTACCTCAGGGGAGTGCTTTCACGGAGATAGAGGGTTCTGTGCTTCCCTGTCAACTTCTGTGTGATACTCACTTTATTTTCCAGTAAGTTCTATGCCTAACTCGGGACTTGAACTCATGACGCTGAAATCAAGAGTCATATGCTCTACTCACTTGTTGGGGTTCATGTAGAGCATGAAATCATCCATAATACCTGGCTTGCTAAAATGTCACACAGAGGCCTCTGAGGGCAGGGAAGATTTCGGACAAGGGCTCTCAGTCCTTTGGGATGCCGCGGCCTGCGTGAGGTCACTCTGCTGTCGGAATGCCATGAGGAGTTGCTTTCTCCGAAGCTTTCTTAGCCCAAAGAGCTGCCCTGGGATCTCCGGCGGTGTGTAGCAGAACTCGTAGAACTCTCAGATTAGCATATCGTATCTTTCCAGTAAACAGATCCTCCTAGCTTCCGAAAGACCCCTTGTCACACATCCCATGCTTGAGAAACAGTGATAAGGATCTGTGATTATCCTGAAGGACCAATAAGAGTGGGAGCAAAGAAGAGCAAAGGGTATTCCTCTCGGAGGGCTGACCTGCTTGCTTTCTCCTCCCTTTCGCAGCAAAATTTGGAGTAATCTTTCATCCATCAGTACGGGGATTGCTGGCCATTGCCGGCCCCCACTGAGCCAGTCAGGCGCCCCTGAGTGGTATTTGCTTTCAGAATGAACGCTGAGCCTAAGTCTTTACATGTCCAGTTGAACAAGTTCTAAGTCACTTTTATAAGGTGCCATGATGGCCTGAAAGATCTTGTCACTTTGGAGCAGGCATGTCCAGATCCAAAGGAAGATAATGTCATCTGAATGACAGATACAAAATAACAGAACTTACAGACAAAAGAAAATGCAACAAACCCTTCCCTTCGCCCATGCGTCACACTACTTCAGGCCTCCTTCCTGTATGAAGGGGGAAAAAAAAAAGACTTGCGGAAGGCTGGGAGAACAGTGCTTTTTACTCCTTGATATTGCCTCTGCTTCCCTCTGTTCCTCAAAGCTAAGTTTTATTGCTATTTTTATTATGCCCCACTTCCTGCCTGAGACAATTTATCTGTAATTTTCAACCACAACAGTCAGTGGGACTTAGAAGTACAGTACGTATCTCAAATCGAATTCCAGTCACAAGTAAGGGGCCTCAAAATTGTTTGGCAGTTCTACATGGCTTCCAGATATGCCTGTGATTTTGTGCTAAAGACATCTAGGTGCTAGTTTGCCTCTGGATTGAAGCTTTCCCTTGTCACTGCCATCCTAGGACTAGGTCCACAATTTTGGCTTTGGTCCTTAAAGTTTAAGAGCTTGAAGTCTAGGGGCACCTGGGTGGTACAGTTGGTTAAGTTCCGGCTCTTGTGTTTGACTCTGGTCATGGTCCTGGGGTCCTGGCATTAAGCCCTGTAAGGCTCTGCACACGGCAGGGAGTCTGCTTAGAATCCTCTTTCCCTCTCCCTGCCTTTCCTGCTTGTGCGCACGCATGCTCTCTCTCAAATGAATAAATAAGTTTTTTTTAGACAAAAGAGCTTGGGGTCTAGAATCCTATTTCATGGTTCATATCCTAATTATCACTGACTTGCTTTGAGACTATACACATAACTCAATTACTTTGAACTTCCATTTTCAAAACTGGAAAATTAAAATTGTAATCAAACATGACTCATAGGGTCATTAGGAAAATTAAATAAGATAGAGCATTTTATGCACTTCACAGGATGTCTTCATATAGCAAGGACATGCTAGATTTTGCCTATTGTTGTCATTACTCTCCATCACTCAACTAACCTGCTTAATGCCTTGGTCAGGAGCTTTCTCTGAGCCGCAAACCTGGCACAGTGATTGGATGAAGAGTTGTGAGGAAGAAAGTAACTAATGCTCGTCCTTCCTTATGGGCAGATCTCCCAGATGATGACTTCCACCCACCTACCTTCTACCTTTTGTACATCGTGTTCAGTTTTTGATCCTCTCCACCTGATTAAGACATTGAGACCATCTTAATCTACACTGTGATATGGTGTACCATGCCTTCATGCATATAGTTACGCCCTTAGCTCCATCAACACTGATTGGACACTCACATGTACCCCAGAACAAGACCCCCAAACCCTTCCTCTTATTGCCTATTTAATACCACCTCTAGGAATCCTGAGTAATAACAGTAAACGATAGGTCAGTAGCCCCTTTCCCCACTCCACCACTGGGGATTTCATTTTCCTTTTTTTGTTATCTTGAGTCAACTGATGAAAGAAAGATGAGGTCAATAAGGTTTGACCTTTTGGAAAGGAATCAACGTAAGTGAACACAATAAGTATTTAAAAAATAAGAAATAGAACCTGCTCTTTCCCTATCCTCAAAAATTATATACCTTACCTGCACTCTAATGCAAGAAATTCCACAGCTCAAACTATGCCTGATTTAAGAACACTGTCCATGGCTCAAGCAAAACCCCACAGAGTAGCTAACATCAATCTACTGTCCATCATATACTGTTAGCCTTTTTGATTTCTCTCAACACTCTTGCTCTCCGATGGACCCACTTCCTGAGGCAATCCCAGTAGTCAAGATTGATATTTGTTTAATTGAAGTATAGTTGACACACACAGTTACATTAGTTTCTGGTGTACAATATAGTGATTTGACAAGTTTAGACATTACACTAGCCTCACCACAAGTGCAGCTCCCATCTGTCACCATATGACGCTATTACAATACCAGTGATTATATTCCCTATGCTGTGCCTTTTATTCCTGTGACTTTCTCATTCCATAACTGGAAGCCTGCATCACCCACTCCCCTTCACCCATTTTGCTCATCCCTTCCAAACCTCTCCCTCTGGCAACCATATTATCAATATCTACTTGCTATGATCCCACAGAGCATAAGAAATTAAAAGAAAACATGGAAGTTTAAGTAGGCTAATACCTCCAACCATGACTCACAGAACAAGGAAATAAGCATGCAAAATTCCACATAGAATGCATGCTGTCAAGTGTATGTATATATTCACACTGAAAGTGATAGATTAGTAGAGATGGTATGTGTAAATGAAAAGACCAGGAGGGGTGCCTGGCTGGCTTAGTCCAGTCCATGGAACACGTGACTCTTGATCTTGGGTTTCGAGTCCCAAGTTGGATGGAGAGGGTACTTAAAAATAAAATTAAAAAAAAAGAAAGAAAGAAAAGAAAAGGCAGAGAGATGGGACAGGTAGAGGCAAGGTGAGGTGAAGTAGAACTAACAAGAGAAACTTTTGAATGATGGTTATTGAAAAAGAGAGGAAGGAGTCAAGATGGCAGAGACGTAGCAGGCTGAGACTACTTCAGCTAGCAGGAGATCAGCTAGATAGCTTATTTAAAGATTGCAAACACCTGCAAATCCATCGGCAGAGCGAAGAGAAGAAGAACAGCAATTCTGGAAACAGAAAAACAACCACTTTCTGAAAGGTAGGACTGGTGGAGAAGTGAATCCAAAGCGACAGGAAGATAGACCCCGGGGGGAGGGGCCGGCTCCCGGCAAGCAGCGGAGCAACGGAGCACAAAATCAGGACTTTAAAAAGTCTGTTCCGCTGAGGGATATCGCTCCGGAGGCTAAACCGGGGCGAAGCCCATGCGGGGTCAGCGTGGCCTCAGGTCCCACAGGATCACAGAAGGATAGGGGGTGTCTGAGTGTCGCAGAGCTTGTGGGTATTGGAACGGGAAAACCGGCTACAGAGACAGAGCCGACTGTAAGCTCACAGCTCGGGGTTACCTCAACCAGCCGCAGGCTCGGTGAGCTCGGAGCGCGGCCGGAGGTCAGGCATACGGGAGTTACTGGGCGCTGTTCTCTGAGGGCGCACTGGGGAGCAGGGCCCTGGGCTCTCGGCTCCTCCGGGCTGGAGACCAGGAGGCCGCCATTTGTATTCCCGTCCTCCGGAACTCTACGGAAAGTGCTCAGGGAACAAAAGCTCCTGAAAGAAACCGGAGCGGATTACTCAGCCCGGCCCCTGGTAAGGGTGGTGCAATTCCACCTGGGGCAAAGACACTTGAGAATCACTACACCAGGCCCCTCCCCCAGAAGATCAACAAGAAATCCAGCCAAGACCAAGTTCACCTACCAAGGAGTGCGGTTTTAATACCAAGGAGAGCAGCAGAATTCCAGAGGAGGAGAAAGCAAAGCACGGAACTCATGGCTTTCTCCCTGTGATTTTTTGTTAGTCTTGCAGTTAATTTAATTTTTTTTCATTTTTTTCCTCTTCTTCTGCTAAATTTTTTTTAACTTTTACCCTTTTTTTAATGTTCTTTAACTAGTTTATCTAATATATATATATTTTCTTTTTTATACTTTTCTTTATTCGTTTTCTTTTTTTAATTCTTTACTTTTTTTTCTTTCTTTCTTTTTGAACCTCTTTTTATCCCCTTTCTCCCCCCTCACGATTTGGAATCTCTTCTGATTTGGTTAAAGCATATTTTCCTGGGGTTATTGCCACCCTTTTAGTATTTTACTTGCTCCTTCATATACTCTTAGCTGCACAAAATGACAAGGCGGAAAAATTCACCACAAAAAAAAGAACAAGAGGCAGTACCGAAGGCTAGGGACCTAATCAATACAGACATTGGTAATATGTCAGATCTAGAATTCAGAATGCCAATTCTCAAGGTTCTAGCTGGGCTTGAAAAAGGCATGGAAGATATTAGAGAAACCCTCTCCAGAGATATAAAAGCCCTTTCTGGAGAAATAAAAGAACTAAAATCTAACCAAGTTGAAATCAAAAAAGCTATTAATGAGGTTCAATCAAAAATGGAGGCTCTCACTGCTAGGATAAATGAGGCAGAAGAAAGAATTAGTGATATAGAAGACCAAATGACAGAGAATAAAGAAGCTGAGCAAAAGAGGGACAAACAGCTACTGGACCATGAGGGGAGAATTCGAGAGATAAGTGACACCATAAGATGAAACAACATTAGAATAATTGGGATTCCAGAAGAAGAAGAAAGAGAGAGGGGAGCAGAAGGTATAATGGAGAGAATTATTGGGGAGGATTTCCCCAATATGGCAAAGGGAACGAGCATCAAAATTCAGGAGGTTCAGAGAACGCCCCTCAAAATCAATAAGAATAGGCCCACACCCCGTCACCTAATAGTAAAATTTACAAGTCTTAGTGACAAAGAGAAAATCCTGAAAGCAGCCCGGGAAAAGAAGTCTGTAACATACAATGGTAAAAATATTAGATCGGCAGCTGACTTATCCACAGAGACCTGGCAGGCCAGAAAGAGCTGGCATGATATATTCAGAGCACTAAACGAGAAAAACATGCAGCCAAGAATACTATATCCAGCTAGGCTATCATTGAAAATAGAAGGAGAGATTAAAAGCTTCCAGGACAAACAAAAACTGAAAGAATTTGCAAACACCAAACCAGCTCTACAGGAAATATTGAAAGGGGTCCTCTAAGCAAAGAGAGAGCCTACAGGTGGTAGATCAGAAAGGAACAGAGACCATATACAGTAACAGTCACCTTACAGGCAATACAATGGCACTAAATTCATATCTCTCAATAGTTACCCTGAATGTTAATGAGCTAAATGCCCCCAATCAAAAGACACAGGGTATCAGAATGGATAAAAAAACAAAACCCATCTATATGTTGCCTCCAAGAAACTCATTTTAAGCCCGAAGACACCTCCAGATTTAAAGTGAGGGGGTGGAAAAGAATTTACCATGCTAATGGACATCAGAAAAAAGCAGGAGTGGCAATCCTTATATCAGATCAATTAGATTTTAAGCCAAAGACTATAATAAGAGATGAGGAAGGACACTATATCATACTCAAAGGGTCTGTCCAACAAGAAGATCTAACAATTCTAAATATCTATGCCCCCAACGTGGGAGCAGCCAACTATATAAACCAATTAATAACAAAATCAAAGAAACACATCAACAATAATACAATAATAGTAGGGGACTTTAACACTCCCCTCACTGAAATGGACAGATCATCCAAGCAAAAGATCAACAAGGAAATAAAGGCCTTAAACAACACACTGGACCAGATGGACATCACAGATATATTCAGAACATTTCATCCCAAAGCAACAGAATACACGTTCTTCTCTAGTGCACATGGAACATTCTCCAGAATAGATCACATCCTCAGTCCTAAATCAGGGCTCAGCTGGTATCAAAAGATTGGGATCATTCCCTGCATATTTTCAGACCACAATGCTCTGAAGCTAGAACTCAACCACAAGAGGAAGTTTGGAAAGAACCCAAATACATGGAGACTAAACAGCATCCTTCTAAAGAATGAATGGGTCAACCGGGAAATTAAAGAAGAATTGAAAAAAATCACATGGAAACAAATGATAATGAAAATACAACGGTTCAAAATCTGTGGGACACAACAAAGGCAGTCCTGAGAGGAAAATATATAGCGGTACAAGCCTTTCTCAAGAAACAAGAAAGGTCTCAGGTACACAACCTAACCCTATACCTAAAGGAGCTGGAGAAAGAACAAGAAAGAAACCCTAAGCCCAGCAGGAGAAGAGAAATCATAAAGATCAGAGCAGAAGTCAATGAAATCGAAACCAAAAAAAAAACAATAGAACAAATCAACGAAACTAGGAGCTGGTTCTTTGAAAGAATTAATAAAATTGATAAACCCTGGCCAGACTTATCAAAAAGAAAAGAGAAAGGACCCAAATAAATAAAATCATGAATGAAAGAGGAGAGATCACAACTAACACCAAAGATGGTTATTGAAAAAGAAAGGCAATGACATCAGGTGAACAGGGACCCATAAGGGGAAATAATAATGTCATAGAGCAAAAGAATTAGAACAAGTACATAGTTTCACACATACAACATATAACTTCAGACAACTACATTAATATTTTGGATATTAAGACCTATTAGATTAAAGGGTGCGTTCTAAGCTTTCCTGACAAATACCACCAGCTCTGCCATAATCTAGCCCAATATAGTGTCCCTATTTCTAGATAGATAGGTCCATGGGGTTATAGTAAACAACACTTATTTAAAAAAAAACAACAACAATCACAGAACTCTTTCTGGAACATTTTTTTAAATGCTCAGTCACATCATGTAGAAATTAAGTATAAGTATGTATTCATCAAAAAGCCTCC
Source organism: Neogale vison (assembly GCF_020171115.1). Classification (NCBI taxonomy): domain Eukaryota; kingdom Metazoa; phylum Chordata; class Mammalia; order Carnivora; family Mustelidae; genus Neogale; species Neogale vison. The sequence continues at coordinate 31,882,604 of NC_058105.1, forward strand.
CTCTCATATATTTTTTGTCCTTTCTTAATTTTCAAACTGACTTTCACAGAAGTGAGGGTTCCTTTAGTTTCCTGTGTAGCTCTGTGGTGGTGTTTTAGGCAAATGCAAATATCAATAATTGTTCTTTTTCTTGCTCTTTTTAAAATAAAAATGGCAGCATGTTTAACATACATTTGCATCTTTTTTTCTCATTTAAGTCTTTATCTTGGGGATTTTGTCTTATCAGTAAATACGGAGCTTCCTTGTTTACTTTTTTGCAGCCATATCATAGCCCATTGTATGGATGGTACCACAGTTTATTTAGCCAGACCCCTAATGGTAGACATTTACACTGCCTTTTTAAAAAAATTTTATTTATTTGACAGACAGAGATCACAAGTAGGCAGAGAGGCAGGCAGAGAGAGAGGGAAGCAGCCTCCCCGCTGAGCAGAGAGCCGGATGCAGGGCTTGATCCCAGGACCCTGGGATTATGACCCAAGCTGAAGGCAGACGCTTTAACTCACTGAGTCACCCAGGCACCCCTGCACTGCTTTTGGTATCACAAACAATGCTGCAATTAGTAAATAGGTACATACATCCATACTTATTTTCTTTTGCACACTGTGAGAATCCATCTGTAAATGTATTCCTAGAAGTGAATGCATTTGAATATTGGGCAATATTAGCAGATTGAACAACATACAGATTGTGCCATTTTTCAATCCTATCATCAGTATGTGAGAGTGCCTACTTCTCTATGCCACAACCTCATTAGCCTTTGGATTTATTTCAGTATGAAAGCTGATAAATGGCATGTTGATACAACTTTAATTAGAAAATCTTTTATTATGACAAAGCCATATGTACTTGTTTTCATGCAAACTCTCTGTTCATTTCTTTCGTCTACTTTTCTATTAGCTTACTTTTTCTTATTTGTTTGGGGATGCTCTTTTTACATTGTGGTTATTAACTCTTTGTACATGAGTTGTCTCCTGCAATCTAGTGGGTAGTGAGTGGCCTATCCATTTCTTACTTCAAGTTTTCTGTTACCAACTTTTGCTTTCGTGTATATGCCTCTTCACACTACAAATGTTTAGTATTGAGTTTTTTTATCTACTTATTCTTTAGGGCAGCTGTGCCTCTAAGTATGGCTCAACAAGATACTGCCAAAAGCTGAGTATGATGCTGCAGTTCTATCTCTAACCCACAAGCATCATGTCTTCAGTCTCCATAGACTGAATGGTCTTCTGTGAACATATTGATAATGATGCATTAGAAACCACTTTAAAAAAAGATTTTATTTATTTGAGAGAGAGAGAGAATGAGAAAGAGAGAGCATGAGAGGGGGAAGGTCAGAGGGAGAAGCAGACCCCCTGCTGAGCAGGGAGCCTGATAAGGGGACTCAATCTTGGGACTCCAGGATCATGACCTGAGCTGAAGGCAGTGGCTCAACTAACTGAGCCACCCAGGCTCTCTAGAAACTACTTTTAATGAGGAAAGTCCCTTTCCCTTAGAATGTAAGCTGAGGGGTGCCTGGGTGGCTCAGTTACCCCCCCCTTATTTAATCATCAGTGATAGTAGTGGAGTACCTGGTACATGATATTATAGATAATGTTGCCAGATAAAATTCAGGGAAACCAGTTAAATTTGAATTTCAAATAAACCATGATTTTTTTAAAAGTGAAAGCATATCCCAAATATTACATGGGGATAAACATAGTAAACCATTATTTATTTCATCTGAAATGCAAATTTAACTAAGCAGCCTATATTTTTCTTTGCTAAATCTGACAACCCAGATTGTGTATTTATATTCTTCTGAGACCAAGATTCTGTATCTATGGTTTGTTGATTTTGAACATTATGCCCAATTGATAATACATGGAATTTTGAAACATAATGATAAAAATCTCCTGGATAATAATTTTTAAAGATCATCAAATTCTGTCACACACTTGATGTGTAAATTCCATTTACAATGTCCTCCACAAGCAATCATTCATCTTGTAACTGGACCACAGTAGCAGGAAATTGTCACTACCTAAAAAACCCACTCATTTAATGTTTGCATTAAATCATTCAGTAAACCAGTTCTCAAATTAAGCAAATTCTCTTTTCTTGACACTTTCTTCTATTCATTCTGATATTAGAGGCCACTGAAAACAAGTTAAATCCCTCTTCCTAAGTCACCCCTTCAAATATCTGAAGACAGGTGAACGCTCTTGAGATTATTTTTTCTCTTTTATAAATATTTTCAGTTCTTTTAGCTGTCTTTTATAGAACAGTGTTCCTAGTCTTCGACACTGATTTTGTACCTTGTATGTGTCAGGCACTGTGCTAGGTGAAATGACACTGTAACGAGAAGTATAAAATTCCCACCACTCAGGACACAATTATTCTAGTGGGGGAACACATTTCTAAAACTTCAGTAAGAAATGTAAGAGACTGTGACATTTGAACCAAGAATACCCCCTCTCACTTCATCCCAGCTCTGGCAAGGAAGAGATTCCACTACACACTGCTTCAACCAAGAACACAAGATTCCCTTTCTCCTCCCAATATTCAGAGAGGTTCCACCCACCCCAGGAGGAGTAGATATCACTGTTTTTCATCCCGCCCCTTACTATCTGATGCTAAGTCCCATGAGAGTGTGGTGGGGTGATTGGGGCTTCTTTCTGCTTAGCAGGTACTCATGAAACAGAGACTTTACTTAGGGTACAGCACACAGAGATACTGGGGCTCTGATCACTCTTGTGCTGGCTTGGGATGTGGTAGTTTCATGCCAGGAAAGGCAAGCTGAGGGTACAAAAGGCTGCTGCCCACCCCTCCACTGAGTAGAGGTGTTACTCAGAAAGAAACTGGATAAAAATATTGAAAGTCGAAGACAAAAAAAAAGTCTTTAAAGCAGCAAGAGAAAGTGACTCTTACTTATAAGGGAGTCCCAATAAATTTAACAGCTGAATTATTAGCAGACACAATAAAGTTTAGAAGAGAGTAGGATAACTTATTCAAATTGCTCAAAGGAAAAACGTTATCAACTAAGAATATTACCTATATCCAGCAAAACAGGGGCACCCGCCTGGCTCAGTTGGTAGAGCATGCAACTCTTGACCTCAGGGTCATGAATTCAAGCACCATGTTGGCCATAAAGCTTAGTCAAAGAAAATAAATAAAATAAAAAATGAAAGCAAAATAAAGACATTCCCAGATAAACAGAAACTGGGAAAATTTGTTGCTATAATAACTACCTTAAAGAAAATTATTTAGGCCAAAAGCAAGTGAACCCAGGAGGTAATTTTAATGTACATTAAAAAACAAAGACATGGGGCGCCTGGGTGGCTCAGTGGGTTAAAGCCTCTGCCTTCAGCCCAGGTCATGATCCCAGGGTCCTGGGATCGAGCCCCACATTGGGCTTTCTGCTCAGCAGGGAGCCTGCTTCCTCCCCCTGCTCTCTCTACCTGCCTCTCTGCCTACTTGTGATCTCTGTCAAATTAAAAAAAAAATTAAAAATAAAAATAAATAAAAAACAAAGACAAAAACAAAGGGTAAATGTAAATTATGGTAAAGATAATTATGGAATTATAGAAGATAATACAAATGCATATTTTCTCCTCTTGTTTTAAAAAAACAATTGTATATAATAATATGTATATGATATACACTGTTTACTTAAAGCATACAGAAAAGTAACATATGTAATATATTTGCCAGCAACAGCACAAAGGCAGTGAATAGGAACAAAGATTTATTGGACTAAAGAAATAACTGCAGATGGCAAAGTAGAATCATGACAGTGCATTGCTCTTTGCAATGTTATTAGATATAATATGTCTAACAATGGTACCACAAAAAGAGAAACAGGAATAGACCTATGTAGGAATAACATTTCTACATATTACTAGAATTAAGCTAGTGTAACAAGTTGGAAGTTGATTTGGACAAATTATGATGTACATGGTAAATCCTAGAGCAATCATTAAGAAAACAACTCAAAAAAACCTGAAAATTTCTTTAAAAAATTAAAATACTGGGGCACCTGGGTGGCTCAGTGGGTTAAAGCCTCTGCCTTTGGCTCTGGTCGTGATCCCTGGGTCCTGGGATTGAGCCCCACTTTGGGCTTTCTGCTCAGTGGGAAGCCTGCTTCCTCCTCTCTCTCTGCCTGCCTCTCTGCCTACTTGTGATTTCTGTCTGTCAAATAAATAAATAAAACCTTTTAAAAAAATAAAAAATTATAATACTATATAAGTTATTTCCTTAATGCCAAAGAAAGCAATACTAGGAAAATAGCATAAAAGCATAAGACATATAGAATATATAGAACACAACAAAATAAAATGGAAGACATAAATCTAACACTATAAATAATAATATTAAATGTGAATGGGATAAATAACCAAGACAAAAGACAAAAATCACCAGACTAGATAAAAAAAAAAGTGATCCTACTATATGCTGTCTAGAAGATACTGTACATTCTAAGGTACAAATAGATTAAAAGTAAAAGGATGCAAAAAAGATATTTTATATGAATATATATTTTATATGAATAACAGCCACAAAAAAAGCCAAAGTGGCTATAATGATATCAGATGAGTCACTTTAAAACAAAAATATATTACTAGAGATAAAGAAGTTTTTTTAAAAAGATTTGTTTATTTTATTTTAGGGAGAGAAAGAGAGCTTGTGCATGTACATGGCAGGGGAGGAGGGGAGTGGTAGCAGAGGGAGAAGGAGAGAGAGTCCCAAGCAGACTCCACACTGAGCCAGAGCCTGATTTGGGGCTCAATCTCATGACCCTGCGTTCACAACGACCTGAACAGAAACCAAGAGTCAGAGGTTTATTCAACTGTGCCACTGAGGTGCTCCAAAAAGTTTGTGTTATAATGATAAGAGGGCCAATCCACCAGGAAAATAAACAAATATGCACCTAATAACAGAGCATCAAAATACATGAAGTAAACCTAACAGAAATGAAAGGAGAAATAAACAATTTGACAATAATAGTTGAGACTTCAGTACCCTACTTGCAATAATAGAAAAATGAAAAAGAAGATAACAAGGAATTAGAACATGTGAATAACACTATAAGCCAACTAGACTTAACATAACTCTGTAGAACACTCCATGAAACAATAAAATATACATTTTTTTCAAGTTCACACACAAGTCTCCAGGGTAGACCACAATCTAGGCCATAAAACAATCCTCAATAAATTTAAAAAGTATAAAAATCATACAAATTATGTTCTCCAAACACGTAGAGTTAAATTAGAAAGAAAAAGCAGGAATAACATTGGAAAAATTACAAATATGTAGAAATTAATAAAACTCCTAAGTAGTCAGTGAGTCAAAGAAGACCTCAAAAAATATCAGAAAATAATTTGTGATAAGTGAAAATAAAAGCTCAACCTACCCAAACTTATGGGATGCAGCTTAAGCAGTGCCGCAAGAGAAATTTTATCTGTAAATGCCTGTAAGAAAAATCTCAAGTTGATAAACTAACTTTGCACCTTAAGACACTGGAAAAAGAAGAAAAAACTAAACCTAAGCAAGTAGGAGGAAGGAAACAGTAAGGATTGAGCAGTAACTAATGAAAGACAGGATAGAAAATAATAGAGAAAATACATGAAATCAAAATCAAGTCTTTTTTTTTTAAAGATCAACAAAATCAACAACCATTTAACTAGTCTGACCAAGAGAAAAAGAGAGAATGCAAATTAATAGAATCAGAAATGAAAGAGAGGAAATTACAACTAACTCTATTAAATAAGAAGGACCATAACTGATTACTGTGAACAACTGTATGCCAACAAATTCTGTAACTCAGTTGAAATGGAAAAAAGTTCGAGAAAGACAAAAACTTCTCAAAGTGATAAAAGGAATAGGAAATCTAAGTCTAAAATAAGTGAAGAGATTAATAATCAAAAGCTAACTACAAAGAAATATCCAAACTCAGATGCCTTCATCACTGAATTCTACCAAGCATTTAAAGAATAGCAATCTTCACAAACACTCCAAAAAAAGACGAGAGGAGAAAAGACTTCCCAATCCATCACAAAAAACCACCGATATTGTCTATGTATGTGGATGCAGAAGTCCTTGGCAAAATGTTACAAAAACAAATCCAGCGACATATAAAAGGAATTCTATACCATGATCAAATGTGATGTAGCAGAGCAATGCAAAACTGGTTTGACATCTGGAAATTAGTTCATAGATCCCATCAATAAAATTAAAAACAAAAATCACCGGGTTATCTTAATAGATGCAGAAGAAGCATTTGATAAAATCCAACTCCCTCAAAAGATGAAAATACTCAAGCACAATAAAATTGAATAATTATCATGATTTACCATAATAAAACTTAATGTGAATGTGCTATCTCTCTCGCTCAAAATACTTTATTGTACTGTAGTCACACTTCTTCGATAATGTGAGATGGTAAAATGCCTAGGTGATGAGAGTAAGTGAGATGAATGATGTAGGCATTGTGATGTTACATTAGGCTACTACTGATCTTCGGATGGTATGTTTGAAGGAAGATCTTCTGCTCTAGACTGCAGCTGACCATGGGTAAATGAAAATGTGGATAAGGGGGGAGTACTATATAAATTAAATGTAATCAAGAAAGTGTGATACTGGAACAAGGATAGATCTATAGAACTGAGAGTTCAGAAAGAAACCCATACATCTCTGATGAACTTATTTCCAACAAGAGCAGCAAGACCATCCAAAGATCTTTATAACAAGTGATGCTGGGATAACTGGACAGCTATGTGAAAACTAATGAAATTGGACCATTATCTCACACAGTATATGAGAGTTCATACAATGTGGATCAGTGACATAAATATAAGAACTAAAACCATAAAACTCTTAGAAGAAAACGTAGGGGTGAAACTTGATGACCTTAGATATGGTTAGGGATTTTTAGATACAAAGACAAAAAGCAAGAGCAACTAAAGAAAAAAACTTGTAAACATTAAACATTTTTGTGCTTCAAAGGATGCCTTCGAGAAAGTCAAGACACAAGCCACATAATAGAAGAAAATATTTTCAGTCATGCACCTGATGAAAGACTGCATCCAGAATATATGAAGAACTCATAATTACAATAAAAACAAAAAACAAAACAGGCAAAGGGTCTGAACAAGCATTTCTACAAATAGCCAATAAATACACAAATAAAATGTTCAACATCATTAGTCATTAGGGAAATGCAAATCAAAACCATACTGAGGTAGTATTTCACATTCACTGGGATAGCTGTGATGAAAAAAATATAGACATTAATAAGTGTTAACAAACGTGGAGAAATTGGAACATCACCCCCTGCTCCCCAATATGCTCTGAAGGTAATGTACAATGCTGCAACCACTTTGGAAACTTTCTGGAAGCTTCTCCAAAACATTAAACATAGAAGTACAATATGATCCCAAGACTCTACTCCTAGTATATACCTAAGAGAAACAAAATATATTTCCACAGAAAAATTCATGCATATATGTTTACAGAAATAACATTCTCATTAGCCAAATGATTGAAATAACCCAAATGTGCATCAACTGATGAATGGACAAACACAATCTTTATCAATACAACAGAATACTATTTGGTTATATAGAGAAGTGAAATACTGATCCAGGCTACAACACAGGTGAACATTGGAAACATTACACTAAGTGAAAGAAACCTGAAACACCACAGAGAAACAGAAGACCATAAAGAGGATGAGTCCATTCCCTTGAAATGTCCAGAACAGGATAGACGATAGAGATAGAAAATACATTGTTTCCTCAGGGAAGAGAGAGGAGGTTTGGAGGACAGGTGTGTAATAGAGGTAAGGGGTTTCTTTTCTTTTTTTTTTTTAAAGATTTTATTTATTTATTTGACAGACAGAGATCACGAGTAGGCAGAGAGGCAGGCAGAGAGAGGAGGAAGCAGGCTCCCTGCTGAGCAGAGAGCCCGATGTGGGGCTCGATCCCAGGACCCTGGGATCATGACCTGAGCTGAACGCAGAGGCTTTAACCCACTGAGCCACCCAGGCGCCCCAGGGGTTTATTTTCAAGACATATCTTGAAAGAAGTTGCTGTGGCTGATATCGAAGAGATTACTGCCTATGTTCTCCTCTAGGATTCTGATGGATTCCTGTCTCACGTTGAGGTCTTTTATCCATTTTGAGTTTATCTTTGCGTACGTTGTAAGAGAATGGTCGGGTTTCATTCTTCTACATATAGCTGTCCAATTTTCCCAGCACCATTTATTGAAGAGACTGTCTTTTTTCCACTGTATATTTTTTCCTGCTTTGTCGAAGATTATTTGACCATAGAGTGGAGGGTCCATATCTGGGCTCTCTACTCTGTTCCACTGGTCTATGTGTCTGAAGAGATGACCATATTCTAAAATGGACTGTGGTCATGTTACACATATCTGTAAATATACTGAAAAACATCGCATTGTGTATTTCAAATGGGTGAATTAGATCTCAGTTGGCTGTTAAAAATAGCTAATGCTAAAGCATGAAATACTGTTATTAAAGACCACTACAATTACAAATACTAATGAGATAATTTGACTTTTTTTCCTAATTAAATCACTTATGGCTTGCTGCTACTTGTAAAATAATGCTCCAAGTTCCTTATCATGGCATTATAAGCTGGACCCTCTCTAATTCTTCAGACTCAAATACTGTCAGCTTTCTGTCGTGAGCTCTACCATATATCACTACTAGACTTTATGAGTTTTCCCACATATGCCTATCTTTGCCTTACCTTCATACTGCTCATGTATTACATCCTCCACCAGGAATTCCAGAATTAGCAAATTCCTACTCCCTCTGAATTGCGTTCTCATCTCCTCCAGGAAAATTCCCCCACCCAGCCTTGACTTATGCAGGGTTTCTCCTCTGCAGCTCCATGAGACCTCAGTCTTTACCCTTGACTGGTTATATTACGATAACTTACATGGCTTTTTCTTCCACTAAAACACAAGCAAACTGAGGACAAATACATGTTTTAATCTCTGCCACACAACCCAATGTTCGATATATGTATTTCTTGTAGGGATAAATACCAGTAAATTGCAAAAACACAGAGATATTAGGGAAATTTAGGGTTCAAGGAACTGCAGCTGATCTGAGAAATAATCAACTAATGTCAGAAGTTCAGGGAGATAATACAGTAGGACCAATGGCAGCAAGCAGAGATTAACATCATGTGTATAGAGTGAGTTAAGAGAAATCAAGGATAATTCCCAGGTTTCAGGTTAAAGCAGGTAGGTACCATTATCAGAGATGGAAAATACTCATGGGGGCACCTGGGTGGCACGGTTGGTTGAGCAGCTGACTTGGTTTCGGCTCAGGTCATGAGCTTGGGGTCCTGGGATGGAGCCCTGCCTTCGGGCTCCGTGCTGGGAAGTGTCTGTTTGAGACTCTTTCCTCCTCTCCTTCTGCCCCTCCCCCTGCTCACAAGTCCCTTTGTGTCGTTCTAAAATAAAGAAATAAAATCTTTAAAATACTCAATGGAGGGATGCCTGGATGGCTCAGTTGTTTAAGCGGCTTCCTTCGGCTTAGGTCATGATCACAGCGTCCTGGGATCGAGCCCCACATCAGGCTCCTTGCTCAGCAGGGAGCCTGCTTTTCCCTCTGCCTCTGCCTGCCACGCTGTCTGCCTGTGCTTGCTCTCTCCCTCTCTCTTTCTGACAAATAAATAAATAAGTAAATAAATCTTAAAAAAAATAAAAAATAAAAAATACTCACGGAAAAAACGGGTTTTATTGCATGAGCACTGGTGCAGTAGTCCATGGTGACATATGAGGTGGGGTTGGTGACTTTGATTTTTGAGGTCTTGAATTTGAGATGTCAAAAGTGTGACCAACTAGAGGTACCTGGTAAGCCATGGGAGAAATGCAGCTGTGGGAACCAAAGGACATTTCTAGCTAGAGATATAGATTTGGAAATTATTGATTTCCAGGTAGAATTGGAAATGTTGCCTTGAGGTGTAGAATGAGAAGGAAAGATTCACTTACAGGGCAGGGCCCGGAATTTAACACAGTACTTTGGATATGGTCTGTTAAGCACAAAAGACTATGAGGTATGGACCTATTAGCTCACTCCATCCAAATACTGCATTTCTATTGATATACCTTAGGGTTGCCTTAACTCTCTTAGCAGTACTGAGTGATACTGATCGGTGAAAACATTCAAGTCTCTTATTCTTAGAGGTTGCAGTATTTCCCCAAATGAATTCACATTCAGCTGGTTTTCTAGATTTAAGTATATAACCTGCAACTTATCAGTGTGAAATGGTATCTTGATACAACTGGCCATTGCTCTAGTATATTCGAATCACAACCTTGATTCCATTACTTAATGCATTTACTAACCTTCCCAATTACTTCACATGCACAGACTTAATGTCTTCTACACAACACGTGGGTCTTTAATAAATTGTTAGAAAGATCAGGGGTGCCTAGGTGGCTCAGTGGGTAAAAGCCTCTGCCTTCGTCTCGGGTCATGATCCCAGGGTCCCGGGATCGAGCCCTGCATCGGGCTCTCTGCTTAGCAGGAAGCCTGCTTCCTCCTCGCTCTCTCTGCCTGCCTCTCTGCCTGCCTGTGATCTCTGCCAAGTGAATGAATAAAATCTTTTTTTAAAAAAATTGTTAGAAAGATCAGACTGAGGACAGATTCTTCACTGTAAATCTCTCTTTAGCATAGCAGTTTATTAATCAGTCCCTTTAGGTCTGGCCATTAAAGGAACTAATAATTCCCCCGGACTGTACTGACAACTACACCCTGTTCTCCATATTTTTCACATAGATGTCATTCCATACTTAGTCAAATATCAAATCAAATCTCACTGAAGTTCCGATTCACTTATTTAGTGGATTTCCCTAATATCAAAGGGTATTAGGTTATACTCGTATGACTTATTTTTAGTAAGCCTAGAGTGCACACGAGTGATCATTGCATCTGGTTACACCTAGTTACTAACATTGCGTTAAAAGGATTATTCTAGAATTTGGCAAATGATCACATCAGTCTCACTGTTTTCTCTTAAAATTTGAGATGCTTTTGGTTCATTTCTAATGTTCCATCCCCCAAATTTACATGGTCATCAAACCTTCTGACTGCACGCATATGAGCTTCAGGCTTCAATGCGGCGATGCTAACGGATGCTGCACCTGCCGCAGCTCTGAAGATTTCATTCATTTGAGCCTGAAGACTGGGATGTAAGTCATGTGAGGGGTTTCTAAGATCCTTCCTGTGTGGCAGAGCAGTCTCAGCTAAGCAAATTCTAATCAGCTCAAAGGAACAACCCCAAGAATAAGCCAGTTTCCAGCAAAGTAGCACCCAGGACAGATTCCTGGGCCTGCATCCTTACTGCACTGTGATAATGATCATACATCCCACCTCTCCTCTTGGGAGGAAGTAATTAAGAGCACGTACAAGATAAAACACAAGTGAGCAGAAACAATCACCCTACCTTTCGGCAACCCCCATCTTGATGCCCATCAAATTCATAATCCTCAAATTGGTGAACACCACATGGATTGTAGACCAAAGCCACAATTAAAATTTTAATCATAGCAGTTACAATGTACTTAATAAAGTACATAAGAACACAGAGGTATGAAATAATATGGGCAATTAGAGTGAACTTGATCAAGAAAAACTTCTGAAGGAAGTGAATTTGCCCTTTTTAAAACAAAAATTGTATTGAAGGTATACAACATGATGTTTTGATATATATAGTGAAAAGTTATTACCACAGGCAAGCTAATTAACATCTCCATGCCTTCACACAGTTGCATCTTTGTGTATGTGTTAAGAGCACCTGAAATCTACTCTTTGCAAATTTCTCATACACAAAAGCAGATGAGTTTCCAGCAGGTGTTAAGGGAAGCAAGTGACTCAGATTCAAAGAACACGGTGCAGGTTTGGAAAGAATTGGGCATTTCTAGAGCTGGGAATCCTGATGGTCCTGAATCCTAGGAGGACAGAAGCACTACAGAAAAGCAGGGCTGCCGAAGTCCTTCAGAGAGCTTTGGGTGGGGAGAGGCACAGACAATGCCACTCTTCCACCGTTACTGGTTATAGTGTGCCAAGTAGACAGAAATATTGTTCACTGTGTATCCCCAGGACTTAAAAATCGTGGCTGATGCATTAAATGCAGAATGAACAGAAGGTGAGCCAATGTGATGCAGTTAGGTGTTCTCCATCTTTCCACCTAGTTCAAATTACTCACAGCTATTACTGTTTCCCCCTTTTCCATGTGAAAATAATCCTCACTGACCGAGAACATAGGCATCAAGTAAAAGTTGAACAATTGTGATTTCTCCTGTTGTCTATTAACAGTACATAATATAGCTTAACCAGCAGAAAACCTCTTTCTTGACCATTTTATCTTTTTGTTTGTAGCTTTAATAGGGGTCCAGCTCATCCTGGTTTGCTTGAGATGGTCCCAGTTTTAGCACTGAAAGTCTCATGCTCTGGAAAACCCCTCAGTCCCAGGAAAACTGGAATGGATGGTCATCCTAGCTTTAAAAATCTTACCTTCCTACCATTTGTTGCAAGCCTCAGAGAAGTTGGGACATTAACCTCCCAGAACCTTCTTATTGGTTTGTACTTCTCTCTCCTGTGTGGCCTTATCATTCCCTTCATGCAACATCTCAGGGACACACTCATTTCTTTCTCTAGCTCTTTCGTTCATCATTATTGGGATCAAGACTTTAAACAATTTTGCCTTGCAAGAACTCCATTTTACAAAGTCCAATCTTCTAGAACTTTATTAAAAGGTTTATCATTGTTATTATTTTTTTTTTAGTAATCTCTCCACCCAACATGGAACTCGAACTTACAACCCTGAGATCAAGAGACACATGCCCTTCTGATTGAGCCAGCCAGGCACCGCTCTTCTAGAACTTTAACAGACCTCATCACATTGCATCTAGAATTCAAGGAACATAACTCTGTTCATTCCCGAGGGCTGTCATAATGATGTACCACAAACTTAGTGGCATAAGACAGGAATTGATTCCTTCCAATTTCTCGAAGCTAGAAACCTGAAATAACTGTGTGAACATGGCCATGTGCCCTCCAAAGTTTCTAGGGAAGAACACTCCCTTGCTGATTCTAGCTTATAGTGGTTGCTGGAAATTCTTGGCATTCCTTGGCTTATGGCAGCATAGTTCAAATCTCTGCCTCCATCATCACATTTTCCTTCTGTGTGTGTCTGTATCCAATTTTCTCTTTTTTTATAAGGGTCCCAGTCATGAGATTAAGAACCATCCTAGTCCAGTATGACCTCATCTTAATTTGGTTACATCTGCAAAGACTCTACTTCCAAATAAGGTCATGTTCAAAGGTTCCAAATGAACACGAACTTGAGGTTCCGAGGGATGCCATTCAACTCAACATAACAACCTATAGTAATTCATACAACCATTCTAACATTATCAATAGGATGTCAAATTCTTTCTTCATGCCTTCCATTCAATAGTTCTAGATTCATCCTTAATTATACCACTTAATCATGGTCATGATTACATTTCTGAGCTCTCTATTACCATGGCAGATCCAGCCTTTGATTTCTGTGATATCAGTTGAGCACTGTATTCTCTTGGGCAATTAAGTGTTTCTAAAGATTTTATTATATAAATTTAACCACTGTGATTTAATACCTGATATTCTTAATATAAGTAGCTTGAGTTAGCTGGAGACTTTGGCCGTTGACCAACTCCACTGGACACTGAAACGTAAATATCTTCATTATACATAGCACAAATGACAAAAACAAACAAAACACAACACTTTCTTGGTTCTGCAGCTCTATCCTCTGCCAACCCACTTTCACAATCACATTCTGTTTCTAAATGTATCAGTGTGTTATGAAAACATCAGGCCTTCTTTCCCAAGTCCAAAGTCAAGGAGCATTTCTGTGTCATGTTCTCAAATTCAGAATACAAGACAATCTGTGCTTTTCCTGACTTCCCAATTCATATATTTTTATGTGTCTTTATATGAACACAACTCAGACAAAATAATAGTCTAATTTAAAACATTAATTTGAAATATGCATCTTCATACCAGGAAGTTACTTCTGCAGGTTAAAGTCAATTTTAACTCCTACAAAATACAGTTTTTAAAACATATCTCAAGGTTTTCCAAATGGCTATTTCCTTTATTTTCATTTTGTTTCAAAACTGTATATGGATTTGAATTTTCAGCTACAGTCCTCACCTTTTTATCTTTCTCTTCCATTAATTTTTATCCCGATTAGCTGACTCAGACACAATAGAAGTCACAATGTAGCCACACAAAACAATGCTTAATACAGAACAATGTGTTTGAGCTGTTAAGGCACAATGTCTTAAAAATTGCATCTTCAGAAGTTTTTTAACTTTTTAACTTTAAGTGATAAATAGAATTAATGGTTCAAGATAGACGACAGGAAGTTAATTGCTATTGCAACATAAATTTGTACTGTGAATTATTTGTGTCTTCTGAGTGACTAGGTAGAAAATACTCCTAAAGCTGGGAACTTACAGTTCCTACAGTAAGACCCTATCACCTCTTCCATTCTCTGCCAAACTCTAGTCTGACAAGAAAATACTGAAGGCTTAAAATCTAGTTTCAGTCATGGCTATGCCACAACTATTCTTTTTTTTTTCTTTTTTAAGATTTTATTTATTTGAGGGAGAGGGGTAAGGAGAGGGTGCGTGAGCAGGGCGAGGAGCAGAGGGAGAAGCAGACTCCCCACTGAGTGGGTAGGTTGATGTGAGGCTCGATCCCAGGACCCTGGGATCATGATCTGAGCTGAAGACAGACGCCTAACTGACTAAGCCATCGACTATCCTTTGGTTCATCTCTCCAAGCCTCAGTTTCCAAAATACAAAAATGTTAGAACAAAACCAAACCAAACCAAACAAAAAACCTGCACTGTTTCCCTTACCATGAGAAAGTAGCCAAGAGTATCATAAATCAACAATGAAATCAATGATATAAAACTGCTGACCTCCTAGGGGCTATAGACAAAAGATATCAGGCACTGTGAATATTCCCTGAAAGGCCATATACACGGAACCAGATTACTTAGAGGGAGGAAAAATCTTTCTTTCTTGATTAAAGATTAGATTAATTGAGAGTAGAAAGCCAGGCACGCCACTCAACCAACTAAACCACACTAGCTGTGTGATTTAATTAATTAATTAATTAAACTAACTCTACTTCAGTGTCGTCATTTTCAAAAACAAGAGTGATAATCATAATACCCAACTCACATTGTTCTTAGGTTTAAATGTTGTATTACAGGTACAGCACCTAGAAGGGTGCCTGGTACAATGTAAGTGCTTAATGAATGTCACGCCAGTAGTAGTACTAGCGGTGGTGTTAGTAGTAGTAGTTGTAGTAGCAGTAACAGTATAGTATCTTTACAATTATTGCCCTAAACTAGCTTCAGTCAGGAATCCGAAAAGTGGGAGTACAATCTAGTAATTCTCTGTCCTTAATTAGGATATTGTTTTAACCTGAACACCCTTCTAAAAAGATGATTTTCCAAACCCATGTTGAAGAATGGAAAAGCAGTAACTTTTTTTCTCCCCTCTCTGAGATAAGCAGGGAGAGACTTGAGATGACCCAGGTGCACGCCACGAAAGAATTTTAGGTCTCTACTTGGTTGTCTCTATTGTGGGTAATTGTTCTTGTGGTTGCTTTTATGCAGAAATTTGGAATCTCACCCCTTAGAGAGAGATCAAGAGTGCCGGCAGCCAGGAATGTTCTCTATGGTGACAATAATGGGAAAAAGCGGAGGAAGAGAAAGAAGCAGTAAAGCTTCAGGTGGGTATTTTGTCTAAGCTGTGGCCCAACAAGGGAAGGTCAAAATCCTTTTAAAAAGAGGCATTACATAGCTAAATAGACCAAATGGTGATAGAGTAAGCAGAGGGTAGACTTGACTGGACATTCTCTGAGGAATCTTTGGAGACAAGCCAAGTACAAGGAACGAAGGGTCAGACTGAGCTCATGGCTGAGAAGGAATTATTCACAGAAGGTTGCGACTCCCTTGGATACAAAATGAACAGAACATTCTATTGCACTTTCCCCTGGAATTTTTCTCACCCTCCCTTTCCCCACTACCCAGCCCCTGATCCGATCTAAATTGATTACAACTGGGCAGTCACCTCCCGCAAGGTTCTAGACTGGCATTTCCTATAGTCTGACTCTATAGCTGAACTATTCAATGGTTCTCAGACGTTAATGCAGCACAGCCTACCTACCTGGGAACTTTCTGGAAAATATATCACCTTGGGTTTTGCCTATACAGATTCTGTTGCAGCAGCAGGTTTGGAGTGGGAGGGTCTTAGGAATCGGCATTTTTTAACCAATTCCTTAGGCAAATCTGATGAAAGTGGTCCACAGACAAATTTTGAGAAATAATGACATAGCCACAATCTCAGGGCTGCATTAAAATTCCCCTTCTCAAAAATTTTAAACAATCTCAGGTTTGAAACTTTACCATCAAAGAAATGATTTTTTTTTTTCCTCTGTGGCAGCAAACTTCGTTTGGGGATCATTTTGGAATTTTCTGGGACCTTTTTCAAAATTGCCAAAGAGGCAGTGAGACTTTGGCTTATTCTCCTTCATCAAGAATCGCTGCCACTGTTACTTTATGAGCATATGCTATTATCCTTGTGGTGAAGAAAATGGTATTTCCAGTACTAATAGTTAATAATTTCTAGTACTTACTGCTTTCCAGACACCATGATAATTACTTAATATTACATGAGATGGAACTTATCATTATCCCCATTTGACAGATAAGGAAACTGAGGAATTAAGGACTTGGACAAGGTACGCACTTGTTAGTGATATAGCAGAGATTAGAACACCCATCTCTATGATACTAAATTCTTTCTTCTTAACCATACTGCAAGAGTGCTTCAAAGATACATTCCAGTGGGATAAGCAATTCCTCTCCTGGAGCCTCATATAAAGGGCAATGAACCCTGAGAAGATTAGTACAATGCATCACTGCCACCTCAGGGACCCGGGATAAGCAAGTGAGTTGGCCCTACCGGGTTATTATCTTTTGTAAATAGTGATTCTTTTCTGCTTGTCTGGGCAGGGTGAACAAGTGAAGGGCAAAACTTGATAGGGAGGAAATAAATGTGCTAATTCAACTTGTCTGAAGTTTACATCAAAATTAAAGTTTCAACTTCAAAGCAATGGATGTGGGTACCTGACAAATTACCAGACACACTCTAAAGTCTTTTTTTTTTTAAGTATCTTATTTATTTGACAGAGAGTGAGAGCACAAGCAGGGGGAGCAGCAGAGCGAGAGGGAGAGGAAGACTCTCCGCTGAGCAGGGAGCCTGATGTGGGGCTCCATCCCAGGACCCTGGGATCCTGACCTGAGCCAAAGGCAGACACTTAACCGACTGAGCTACGCATGTGTCCCATACTCTTATGTCTTGAACAGCAGTGAGAAGAGTAAAATGCAAGTTTGGGCAAAAGTCCTTTCTGGGCCCTGTCTGGAGAGCAGATATAGGCCTAAAGATCCCCTTGCATGGCCTTGCGTGGCACGTGACTAACAACAGAA
This sequence comes from Neogale vison, assembly GCF_020171115.1. NCBI lineage: Eukaryota > Metazoa > Chordata > Mammalia > Carnivora > Mustelidae > Neogale > Neogale vison. The sequence continues at coordinate 31,900,177 of NC_058105.1, forward strand.
ATCTTTGGTTCAACCACTGAAGGACAGAGCTTTCCAGGCTTCCCAGGTGTATGTCACAGATATCCCTCCAGCTACACTATTTTCAAGAGGTATCATAAAATAAGATTTCACTGAATTTGAATGAGGTTGTTGTCGTCAATGGAACTTTTTTCCCCCATTAATTGAAGGCTTATCAGAAAACTGATTTGGGGGTGCCTGGGTGGTACAGGTCGTTAGGTGTCTGACTTGGTTTCAGCTCAGGTCATGGTCTCAGGGTTGTGAGACTGAGCCCCATGTATGGCTTCATGTTCAGTGGGGAGTCTGCTTGGGATTTTCTCTCTCTCCCCCTCTGCAACCCCCGCACCACTGCATGTGTTCGCTCTCTTTCTCCATATAGGTGGATAAATCTTTGGGGGGAAAAAACTTGTGACTTTAGTCTTCATTATAGAACTGATTCTACAATATGCATTGCACTTACTTGCTGAGAATGATGCAGTAAACATAACTTTCTGTTCTGAGAAAAGGATATTAGAGGGTACCCATGTGATTATTATAAACATTGATGATCACTGTTTGTTGAAGTTCCCCTGCAAAGATGCCCACTCAACAAGGAGATTGGGATGGTGCCAGAGAACACCATCCAGCAGTACTCATTCTAAGTTCATCACCGTCCATAAGTTCATCACCGTCCATAAGTTCATCACCGTCCATGGTTTATATTCACCATGTCAAACTTGAAAATTGATTCTATTAAATTGCAAATATAAGTATAATTGTCAAGATTGGAGTATGAAGCCTACATCATAGATAACTAATGTATTTTTTTAAGATTTATTTAGTTATTTATTTATTGGGGGAGTAGTAGAAGCAGAGAGAGAGTATCTCAGACTCCTGTTGGAGCACAGAACCCAATGTGGGGCTCCATCTCATGACCCTGAGATCATGACCTGAGCATAAATCAAGGTTCAGTCACCCAACTGACGAGCCATCCAGGAGTCCTTGATAACTGATTTATATAATCAAAATATCAAAGTATTAATTGTTATTGAATGGTGGCAGAATATGCCACCTCAAAATATGCTTTTATTATAAGGATTGTTTTGAACTGATGATTTTGAGAAATAGTAGACACAGGAGAGCTTCTCAATACCGAGTAGGAATTACCCTTTTATAAGAGAAAATTCCGTGTCTAAAGAAAACCTCCATTTGGAAGGGCATCTCTTACTCGTGTTCAAGAAGTTCAGAAGGATGACTAATCATAAAAAAGAAATCAATAATTTAAATCAATAGATTTAAATCTGCATGACACACAGCTTGCATGGAACACTGGGTGTGGTGAAAAAATAATGAATACTGTTTTTCTGAAAATAAATAAATTGGGAAAAAAAATAAAAAAAAAGAATTAAAAAAAAATAAAATAAATCTGCATGACAAATTGTACCCTTGTTTATCAAGCTTTTCCTGGTTATCTTTGCCTAACTGGCCTCCCTACCCACCCACCCACACCCACACACAAACACGACATTTTTTTGTCATTAGCCAACATTATAAGCCTGTTCTTCACTGAATTGTATTCTTTATAATAAAATGGTAGTCGTAAGTAGAAAAAATAATAAGCCATGCCTTTAAGTTATTTATTTTTTCTCTAGGTATTTCTCATGTATATATGAGGTATACATGTTAATAAACTTCTGCTTGTTTCTCTCTGTTAATCTGTCCATTATTACAGAGGTTTCAGCCAAACACTCAGAAGGGCAGAGGAAAAATTTTCCTCCCCTGCATGATTTAAAAAAATCAAACTGTTACAAAGACCAGAATTTGTGTGCTGACTCGGCCACTGTTGCAAAGCCTGGCTAACTAGATGTGTGCCCTTAGGCAAGTCACATAGCCTCACTTAAACTTCAGTGTCCTTATATTTGAAGTGGGGACAGTAATGGTAACTCCCTTCCACAGGGTTGAGAGTACTAAAGGAAAGAATGCCTGCAAGGCTCTAAACACAATGCCTGGCACACAGTAAGTGCTCAGTTATCTGTGCACTATCTGTTGTCAATAATATCATTGATTGCAAAAGAGTCTCATTTGAGGTAGAATCTGATACTCTGACCCTGGCTCAGGTCTCCTTGAGGATTTAGCAAAAGTGAAAGCTGGTAAATGTTTTGGAAGCCTAAATCAACATCCCGCTTATTGTTATATTCTTGGAGATATTTTCACTAATACAAAACATATTTTTTAAAAATGTAAATCCTAACCATCACTAGATGCTGACTTAAGTATGGTCACTTGAAAGACGGCAAAGTCAATGTCCTGGTGGATAACAAGGAGAACCATGGCCCTTTTTCTGCTGCCTCTATCCCAACTAGAGATCCGAGGTTTATACCAAACAAATTGTGAACCATTCTCCTACTGCAGAAATAGTAGCTGTTTTACTGAATAACTCAGCATGTCAAAGAAAGGGGTAGTAAAGATGTCAACCAGCCAAGACAGCAAGCCATGGCTAAGAACAAAGCAGGACTGATTTAGCCAGTAAAGATACAAAAATCCAACTGTAGATTCAGACACTGTATTACCTGTATAAAGAACAAAAGGAAGAGTACCCAAAGGGGCCAGCACCCCATAATTTTTGGTTTTCACACCAAAAAGGAAAAGGTGGGAGTGACTACAATGTCATCGAGGAGACAATTCTAGATTGCAGTTAAGAACTTTTATGATCTGTAGTTCTACTTAAAAGCACAGGTCTGAAATTCCCATACTTCCTCAGAATAAGGGAGGTGATGTGGAACTGTTTTCAGACAGCCTTTCACAGGAAGGTAGGCAGAGGAATGGGAGTTGGCAGCCACTCACAAACCTCCCATCCTGTCACACCCCAGGAGGAGCACAGCATGTTCACTGACATTCAGCTTTGGGATAAGCCTTTGTCTACGTGGCCCATGTAGGCATGCGTAAGACTGCCAGGGCACCATGGAGTAGACATCCCCTTATGGAAGGCAGATCATTAAATCTCAGTTCAGTGGAACCATATGAAAACAAAGCAAGAATGAAAAACTGAAACAGAAGTTATGCATAACCTGTTCTCAAGGACAAATCTGAGAAAAGGATCTATGGACACCCGAAGGTACCACTACCAATTCTAGCTGTGTGTGTGTGTGTGTGTGTGTGTGTGTGTGTGTGTGTTTAAACCAAAGAGAGTCTAGAATTTTAGTTTTCCTTATCTACAAATAAGGAAGTATGCTGAAGGGATCTGCGCACAACCATTTTCCACACCTATAGGGTTTTACCATGTGATGCTTTGCCAATTTGCTAAGTGGTTAGGAGGTATGTGACCCTTACTCTGTAGTATTTCTTTTGAAATGATTTGGCAATATTACCCAAATGGAAATTGGGGAGGGGAAGGATAAGCCACATGTGTGTTTATTGTCCTCCTCCAAAAAGTTCTAAAAGGACAGCTCTATTTAATTATAAGTAATTTCAGCAGAATTAACCCAAGTAAAAAAAAATCCCAATCTAATATATGGACTATAAAAAAATACCATATAGTACAGAAAAAGTGAACCTTATTGTTAGTTTATTTTGTTTGCATATTGTTAGTTTAAAAGAGAAACACATTTCTAAAATTAATGGAGAAAACTATTTTACTTATTTCCATTGGGGTAACAATACATATTTTTTATGAAGCCAAAATGAAAGAAAAAATATGAAATAAACATATTTCTTTAAGATCTTGACCTAGGAAAAAAACAAATGCACACAACTGAAACTAATCATAACTTCTAGTTATGAGATAAATAAGTCCTGGGATGTAATGTACAGCATGGTGACAATAGTTAATACCATATTGCATATTTGAGAGCTGCTATGAAGGTAGAACTTAAAAATTCTCATCACAAGAAAAAAAATTTGTAACTGTGTAGTGATGAATGTTAACTAAACTTATTGTGGTAATCATTTTGCAATATATAAACACACCAAATCATTATGCTGTACACTTAAAACTGATACAATGTCATATGTAAATTATATCTCAATAAAAAGAAAGAAAATAATCTCATTTACAATAACATCAAAAACAATAAAATTCTTACAAATAAATTTAGCCAAGGAGCTGAAAGGTCTGTACACAGAAACCTATAAGACATAGATTTTAAAAATTGAAGACACAAAATAAATGGAAACCTACCTCATATGTATCAATTGGACTACTTCATAATGTGAAAATGTCCATACTACTCAAAGTCATCTATAGATTCAATGCAGTCCTTTCAAAATTCCAATGATATTTTTCACAGTGAAAAACAATCCCAAAATTTGTATGAAGACAGAAAAGACCCCAAATACCCAAAGTAATCTTAACCCTTGTGCACTGCTGGTAAAAATGTAAATCATTACAACCATATTGAAAATAGTATGGAGGTACCCCTCTAAATTAAAAATAGAACAACCGTATGATCCAGCAATCTTACTTCCGCATATATGTCCAGAGGAAATATACTCAATTATTTCAAAGGATATATGCCCTCCCATATTCACAGCACCTTTACTCAAAATAGCCAAGACATAAAAGCCACCTAAATGTCCATCGGTGGATGAATGGATAAGGAAGATCCAGTGTGTGTGTGTGTGTGTGTGTGTGTGTGTGTGTGTATCTATATCTATATATATATCTGCAAAGGAATATTATTCTGGTATAAAGAGAGTGAAATCTTTCCATTTGAAACAACACAGATGGACCTTATGGGTATTATGCTAAGGTAAAATAAGTCAGACAGAGAAAGGAATACTGTGTGATCTCACTTACATGTGGGATCACAATAAGCCAAACTTGTAGAGATAGAGTGGTGATTGCGAAGGGATGGGAAAAAATGGGGAGATGTTGGTCAAAGGATACAAACTTTCATGTAAAAGATGAGTAAGTTCTTGGGATCTAATGTACAGCATGGTGACTATAGGTAACAATACTGTGTTACATACTTGAAAATTTCTAAGAGAGTAGGTCTTAAATGTTCTCCCCCTCCCTAAAAAATGGTGAGAATAGGAGATGACTGATGTAAAATTATTGTGAAAATCACTTTATAATACATACGTGTATCTATACATGATGTTATGTACCATAAACTTACACTGTCATATGTTAATTATATCTCAGTATAGCTGAAAGAAAAAAACTTAACAGCCACCTCACCAGAGAAAATATACAGGTGGTGAATAAACATATGAAAAGATGCTTCAAATCATATGTTGTCAGGGAAATAAAAATTGAGGCACCCTATACATCTACTAAAATGGCCAAAATCTCTAAGAACAACAAATTCTGGAGAGGATGTGGAACAACAGGAACTCTTCATTCATTGCTGCTGGGAATAAAAAATGGTATGACCATTTTGGAAGACTGTTGCCAATTTGCTCTAGAACTAAACCTACTCTTACCATACAACCCAGCAATATACTCCTTTATGTCTACCAAAGGAACTGAAAAGTCGTGTCCACTCAAAAAACCTGTACATGGGTATTTATAACAGTTTCACTCATAATTGCCAAAACCTGAAGAAATCAAGATGTCCCTCAGTAGCTGAATGGATAAACTGCAGTACATCTAGACAATGGAATATTGTTTAGTGTTAAAAAGAAATGAGCTACCAAGGCATTTAAAAAATATATATATATAAATATTGGAATATATATATATATGAAAATTGGAATTTTCCAGTATGCATTTAAGTTTCAGAGATATATATATATCCGAAACATATATATATATATATATATATATATATATATCCAAAACTTAAATGCATACTGGAAAATTCCAATTACATGACATTCTGGAATAGGCAAAACTATGTAAACAATAAAATGATCAGTGCTTCCTAGGGCAGAGAGTAATAGATAGAGCACAGACAATTTTTAAGGCAATGAAAATACTATGTATGGTGTTACAATAGTGGGCACATGTCCTTATACATTTAGCCAAACCCATATGCACAGCACCAAGAGTGAGTCCTAACAAACTATAGACTTGGGTGATTAAGATGTGCCCATGTAGATTCATCAATTCTAACAAATACACCACTGCTTTAGGGGTTGTTGATAATGGGGGAGGCCATACATATATGGGGACAGGGCCTATATGAGAAATCTGTGTGCCTTCCATTTTGCTGTGAACCTGAAACTTCTCTAAAATAATGGTCTTTGAGAAAAATTTAAAAACATAAATATGAGAAACTCAATTAAGTAAATAATTTTCTTTAAAAAACGGATCACCATAATTAATTAGAAGGCCAAAATACCTGACAAGTCAATAACCATGGGGGCAAAAAATGGAAATGCGAAACAACTATCGACAGAGATGTTTCCTTGCCCAGATAGATAGTTCTGTAACTCTTAAGCAGCATATAATTTCTATGGCTCAGAAATTATTAGGTGCACCTGGGGGTGTCAGTTGGTTAAGGGTCTCTTTTTTTTTCATCTTGTACCCAACTTTTTTTAAAATTTAAATTCTATTATTCACGATATAGTACGTCATTAATTTCAGATGTAGTCTTCGAGGATTCATCAGTTGCGTATAACGCCCGTGCTCATCACACCATGTACTGTCCTTAATACCCATCACCCAGTTACCCATCCTCCCTCCCCTTCCTCAACCCTCTGATTCCTGGAATCTAGAGTCTCTCATGGTTTGTTCCCCTCTCTGATTTCTTCCCATTCAGTTTTCCTCCCTTCCCCTATAATCCTCTGTCCTATTTCTTATATTCCACATCTGAATGAAACTAGATGATAATTATCTTTCTCTGATTGACTTATAAGGGTCTGATGTCTGACTCTTGATTTCAGCTCAGGTTATGATCTCAGGGTCATGAGATCAAGCCACGCATTGGGCTCCATGCTAAGCGTGGAGCCTGCTCAAGATTTTCTCTCTCCCTCTCCCCCTACCCTTCCCCATCCATCTCTTTTTTTTTTTAAAGATTTTATTTATTTATTTGACAGACAGAAATCACAAGCAGGCAGAGAGGCAGGCAAAGAGAGGAAGGGAAGCAGGCCCCCTGCTGAGCAGAGAGGCCGATGTGGGGCTCGATCCCAGGACCCTGAGATCATGACCTGAGCTGAAGGCAGCAGCTTAACCCACTGAGCCACCCAGGTGCCCCCCCATCCATCTCTTTAAAAAAAAGTTAAATAAAATTAAAAGTGGAAATTATTTTAGACCATAGATAAAAAAAGAAAGTTTCTCGATTTCATGAAATTTAGATGCCTTTATACTCAAACTTTAACAAACACCAGAGAAAATACAAATTACAAAATAATACACTTGTGAATATATATGAAAAATGTTCTATAGGGCTCAGCAAATAATATCTGACTTGTATTTATTCAATGAATGTAGGTGTGGTTTATTATTTAGGCGTATATTAATATGACTCATAACATCGCTAAGACACAGCAGAAAAAGCAACATTCTATAGCTGCTCAAAAGGCATTTGATAAAATTCAACATCTGTCTCAAACTTCAAAAGTTCTGAAACTGCACATGCATAATTTTGATTTTGCTTTGTACCAGAGTGATGTGAATAAAATGTAAATAATCCAAAAATTGTTCTGAAAGTTTTAAGTAATACAATATGCAAAAAGGCAAACACAAAATTTTTGAAATAGAAATAAATTATCATTATTTATAGATAATGATTAGTTAGGAAACTAGAGAATCAACTGAATAAATATGAGATGTAGCCAGAGCTACCCTAGATGCTAGAAATAGAAGACAGAGTGAGGAAAATTCCATTTCTTATAATATGAATATTAATGGTTCCTGTATATAAAATCCCACTACATGTAGATAATGCTTTATATATATACATATACATATGTAGGTTTTTTAAAAAAAATCAATGTATAAAGTTAAGAAAAGAAGAAAAGTACAAAGGCTACATGAGAATTTCTTTAAAGTTTTCCTAAAGCAAATACAAGTTTAATTAAAGTTCCTTGAAGGGAAGAATAAATGTTGTAAGGATAGTAAATTTTCTGAAATTTACCATGTAAGATCATTCCACTGCAATAAAAATTATGAATAATTTTTTTTGAAGAAGCAGTGGCTCATTAATAAGGATCGATTACATAACTTGAAAAAAGGTTTGGAAGAAAAGTATACTTAACTATTACAAAAGAAACAATCATTAAAATGTATTGACACATAACTCATACAATGAATATATAGTAACTGAGTTTCCCACATTTGGACATATTTTGATGTGTATATGAACGTAATTTTGAGGAGATCCAAGTACCTTCCAGTTAACATCAGTAATCCATCCCTGAAAATCAGGTATTTTGTGTAAAAACAGCAACCAAAAACTATTTCCTACAATTTAAATAAGAACAAAATTACAGTGCAGTATTCCTTACCAAAAGCCTTAACCAATCTACTAAATAAAACTACAACATAATAAAAATATCTTATCATAAACTAAAAGGTTTAAAACACTGCTTCCTAATCACCAAAACACTGTATAGGATTAATAACAAACCCTTGTATTTTCTTTAGTAAGATGGAACCTGGATTTTTCCTTGAGTTAACATTTAACTCTTAGCAGGGGGCTAGGGGATGAGGCTTGGGAATAAAAATTAAAACTCATTTTTTATAGTTATATAAACACATACACTTGAGTACAACAAATATATTAAAATTTAATAAAATCATAAAAAGTAGAATAGGTAAAAATATATCTGATGCAGTGTAAAATTTTTTTAATGAAAAAGCACTGAAAGAAGCCATTAAGAGAATGATTCATATACTTGACTATATTTAAAATGACAAACTCTTGCGAATTAAAACCTCATAAATTAAAAGGCAAATGAGAACCAGGAGAAATATAATTGTTACATACATATACATTACACATAAAGGGTTAACTTAATTTTTATTTATTTTTTTTTAAGATTTTATTTATTTGAGACAGAGAGAGAACACAAGCTGGGGAGAGAGTCAGAGGGAGAGGGAGAAGCAGACTCCCCAGTGAGCAGGGAGCCGGATGTGGGCCTGATCCCAGGGTCCTGGGATCAAGACCTGAGCCCAAGGCAGACACTTAACCCACTGAGCCACCAGACACCCCAGGGTTAAATTTCTTTGTATATAAAAGGCTTTCTGGCAAAGTGTCAAATATGAAAAACAGTGTCAAAAGAAATTTAGAGGGGCACCTGTGTGGCTCAGTGGTTTAAACATCTACTTTCAGTTCATGTCATGATCTCGGGGTCCTGGGATCCAGCCCAGCATTGGGCTCCTTCCTCCGTGGAGGTGGGGGAGCCACTTCTTCCTATCCCTCGGCCCCTCCCCCATCCCGTTCGTGCTTGCTCTCTCTCAAATAAATAAATAAAATCTTTGAAAAGAAATTTAGACAAAAGACATGGATAGAACATTCACAAAATAAAACAGGTAAAGAAGCATTTAACAATGTCCAACCTTACCTAAAACACAAATTAATTCAAGACACCAATGTTTTCACCTATGAAACTTGCTAGCAAGTATTAACAATATTGGTATCCTGTGTTGATGTGACAACAAAACAGACTTCATATACTGGTTGTGAGTGATATAAGCTGTTAAAATCTTTCCAGAAGGAAATTTGCCACTATTAATCAAAAACCTTAAAATTTTCATAATCTCTAATCTAAAACCTCTACTTCTGAAAATTTATCTTTAAAGGCAGTCTGACAATATTTATCAAAAGCCTTAACAATATATGTAAATGACCTGAAAGTTCTCCATCTACAAATATACATTGAGATTTATGGACAAAGGTGTTAACAAAAAACTTATAAATGTGAAAAACTTGAAGTCGGTTTTCTAACAATAAGGAATTGATTAAATAAATTACATTTCCCAAATTAGTGCTTGTAAGGAACTTCAAAAATCATGTTCTCAAAAGGTATTTAAGGATTTTTGAAAAAATGTCTTTATAGAATGTGAAGTGCCACAGTGTAGATTTACATATTATTGTTCTAATCTTGTAATATTAGCATGTATTAAACAGATATTTCTATATATCTTTACAAATCTATCTCCATATCAAGTTCTATAATTATAAAAGCATAATACGAGAAGGGAATACACCAAAATATTACCAATATTCATTTGTAGGTGGTGCTGAATTTTAATTTTTAAACTTTCTTTTTAAAGCATTTATTTATTTATTTACTTATTTGACAGACAGAGATCACAAGTAGGCAGAGAGGCAGGGAGAGAGAGAGAGGAAGGGAAGCAGGCTCCCCACTGAGCAGAGAGCCAGATGTGGGGCTCGATCCCAGGACCCTGGGATCGTGACCTGAGCCGGAGGCAGAGGCTTTAACCCACTAAGCCACCCAGGCGCCCCTTTAATTTTTAAACTTTTTAATGGGATCTTTATAATGTGAAAACAACTGAAGGATAGATTTTTTTTCCAAAAGATTTTATTTATTTATTTGACAGAGAGAGAGATCACAAGTAGGCGGGGGGGGGCAGGCTCCCTGCTGAGCAGAGAGCCCGATGCGGGGCTCGATCCCAGGACCCTGAGATCATGACCTGAGATGAAGGCAGAGGCTTAACCCACTGAGCCACCCAGGCGCCACTGAAGGACAGAGTATTAACCAAGTAAGTTTGCATGGTAAGCATGGACTTTGAACAAGAGGAGTTATTCATGGGATTCAGATTTGATTTTATTTTTCTAAGTAATCTCTGCACCCAACAGGGAGCTCAAACTTACAACCCTGAGATCAAAAGTCACATGGTCTACTGACTGAGCCAGCCAAGTGCCCCCACGTGGGGTTCATATTGGTGACTTCCTTCCGTGTCCCTCTGTGACCATTTTGTTTCTATGTCGACATGGCTGACCCCCCCCCACCACCACCATACAACAGACATCTTTATTTTCTTGGGCTTTACCAATGCGTTGAATTTGCATTCATTTCTTTCTGGTCTCGGTGAAATTCTACGTCTAGGCTATGGACAGCTGAAAGTACAATTCCCTAACTATATCCGATATACTCTGTAAACACCCTAACATTGTCTGGGACCAGAGATAGAAAAGTACAGGGCATTTTGCTGCCTCTGTGTTGACCCTAATAGTGGTCTGGTATAAAAGCCAATAGTAATAACTTTATTTTACTTTGATATCTTCTTATATCATGAGTATAAAAAAAACTCAATAAGTGCCCTACATTTGTATATGTGAAACCATAATTGTGTTTTTCCCCACCAAAAGGTCTCCACCAAACAACCTCTGTAATATTTCTTTTTTTCCTCTCCTCAAGTGAAATGGTTTGAAGCTATCTCCCTCCCACCTGATCAATAGCTTAGCTGGGTGTTATATAAAATAAAGTTTGCATTCGATTGTTTCCATAGCAACCATCACACACAGGATTAGATATAAAACTGCTTTCTGATATGACTGCTTTCTGATAAAGGGCTTAGAGTTGTCAAACTAAGCTTTCTAGAACAAAACTTTTCAAAATACATTGAAATAGAATTTAGTAAGGTTGTGAATAAGTACAGAAAAAGTTCACCACATGCTGTCAAAATGCGAATAACCCTAAGGGTTATTTGTATTTTAATACCTTAAACCTTTTTAATCTAAGGAAGGGCCCTAGTTTAGCGGATGGAACCGCCCCCCACCTCACAGAGGAGATTGAGGCCATCTAGCATGAACTCCTGAAAATTGCCTTGCTTCCATTTTAGATTTTCTATCTCTACCTATCCTTCCCCTAGTCTGCCCTATCTTGAAAGAAGTGGACTTCACACATTGCAAGACTGACCATTTTGCTGTGCTGTTGTTCTGTTCTTGTCCTTGAGGCACCTTGTCTCATGGGTCATCTCTATCTTTGATCTCTCCATTGAGTCCTTCCCTTTAGTAGACAAACACGTGACCATTCCTCTATCCTAGAAAACTGTTCCTTATCCCTGCTTCTTTCTCAAGTTCGGGTCCCATCTTTTTAGCTCCTTTGATGTTCATTCATAATCTGCAGCTGCTGGCTCCGTTTTCTCACCTCCCACTCACTCTTTAATAACATGTAATCTAGCTTCTCATCTCCCCACCTTGTTGGGTTTACTCTCAACAGAAATGATCACCAGTTAGTAAATCCAGTGGCACCTGTCCTCCTTTTTCTTGCCCTCTTGGCAACAGGGGCTTCTTCTACTTCTTCTTCTTCTTCTTATTATTATTATTATTATTATTATTATTTTCCTTTTCTAAGTGCCATGATCATGCTCCTAGGCACTCAGGTTAAAAATCCTTGCATTATCTTCAATGTTCCCCTGCCTATAACCCTCCTGCTTCTATATCCAATCAGTAAAAACAATATTAATTCTACCACGGAAGCATGTCTCTCCTCTATGCTGTCAGGTCCACTTTTAATTCGATAGTTCAGATCATTATCTCCGGCTTAAACTCCTTAACGCTTTGTCCCAACATTTCCTGTTCCCTTCTGCTCTCTCCCTGTAATATGTCCCAGAAACTCCATTCAGACACAGTGTCTGAAGCAAATCAATGAATCACTCATTTATTCAAACTATTTCTCAACTGCCTATTGTGACGGCTGTGCATAAAATTGTACCACTCCATTTGTAAGTATATGTGAATGTCACCTGCCGAAATCATACAGGTTATAAACCTTGTGGTTGAGGACAAAGCCCTAATTACGTTTGAGGCACTACTTTGGTCACTAGGGGCATAGTAGTGAACTTAGCAGAAAAAAAAAAAAAAATCCCACCATTTGCATCGACATAGATGGAACTGGAGGGGATTATGTTAAATGAAGTAAGTCAAGTAGAGAAAGACAATTATCATGATGGTTTCATTCATATGTGGAATATAAGCAATAGCATGGACCATAAGGGAAGGGAGGGAAATCCAAAGGGGGAGAAATCAGAGAGAGAGAGATGAATCATGAGAGACTGTGGGCCCCGAGAAACAATCTGGGGGTTTCAAAGGGGAGGAGGGTGGGATGGTGGGAGGGTGGGGGTAACAGGGTGATGGGTATTGAGGAGGGCATGTCCTGCAATGAGCACTTAACTAACATACTTAACTAATATACTTAACTAATGAATCCTTGAACACTGCATCAAAGACCAATTAGGTACTAGACAATGGCTAACTAAATATAATAAAAAAAATTGAAAAAAAAATCCCTGCTCTCTTGGAGTTCTCAGTCTAGTGATGAGAGACACAAGCAAAAAGCACAAATCTGATCACGTCAATTCTCATTTCTTATTTCCTCCTTAAAAGCAGAAGAAAACACCCACTTTTCTTTAGAATTTGCCCTACTTTCTTTCAGTTGGACATTCTCTACAATTTAGCCACACCCTGCCTTACATTTCCATGTAGTTATTTGTCCTGTCTCCTTAAATATCTTTCTCTTCCAATTCTAGCTGTTGACATTCTATCCATTTTAAAAGTCCGTCTCAAATGTACCCTTTCTAAAAGACACCCTCACAAGATCTCCATAATAAACCTCTCCTATCCCTCCAATGAGCAGTTAAATTATAAAAGACGTACTCCTTAGAGTCAGACACAGATTTGAACCATAATTGCTACAATAACGGCCGAGTCCTTGGAAAGTTAAATTTCTCTCAGACTCTGATCTATAAAATGATGGTGAGAACACATACCTTGCAGAATTGTTATAAAACGTAAATGTATATCAAGGGTCTTATAGTACTCTGAATGTAGTAGACAATCAGTGATCGCCATTAAAAAGCTGTTGACAGTGGGTCGAAATTACTCCCTTTGCTACTTATTATTATCTTGAGCTAGATTCTTAATCTTCTCAAAACTCAATTTCCTTCTATGTATAATAGAGCTAACAATAACCCAGGGTAGCTGTGAAAATATTTCAAGTGTCAAGTACAATGCCTGGCCCACAGGATGAACTTGAGCAGATGTGAGTTTCTGTTTACCACATTCTTACTTCCATCATGGCATGGACGCACTCACACACAAGCATATGCCACACTTGGGTCTACTTTTCCCACTAGTTTATTAACTCTGTAAGCCATATACTGTGTTCTCTCTCATTCTTCTACTGCAGCTATGACTTTTCACAGTGCCTCGAACTTGGCTGATGCTGAACTGCTATTTGGTGCATTTTCTGCCCTCTTCCCAAATCTTCCCTTCCTTCTTTCCTCTTCTGAAATTACTTAACAGCGCTATGGATTTTTCTGTGGAGCTAATCATAATCTTCCTCACTGTGCCCTTGTCTTATCTGCCCCCATCACCTCTTTCTCCCCTGGTCTTATCTGCCCCCATCAGCTCTTTCTCCCCACACTACTGCAAAGTAGGTTTGAAGGCGCTTGAGTAACAAATAATATGCTTGAGTTATTCTCCTCTGTGTCCACCCTGAGAAGAGACTTAGACTGGGATTTTTATGGACTAAGAGCTAAGTATCTGGGTTAATTTGAATTACATACTCAATACCAGGACTATAAAAACCTCTAATGAAAGCTTTAGCTTGGGTTAATCATGGGAAGTACAAGTTTATCAGACTTTATTCATGGAGTGTATTTGGATGGAAATGGATCCATTATTTGGTCCCAAAAGGCTGAACATCTGTGTGTTGAGTGATGGGATTCTTAACTCTCTTATATAGTTCAACTACTAACATGAATGTTCATGACAATTTTCACAAGGCGGGCCCTGCTGATTCTTCTGACTTTGTCTATTATATCTGCATTTTGGTAAAGTGATATATTACTTGTTGCAATTTTATAAAGATATTTGGAGAACAAATTCATCTTACAAAGTTGTCAACTTTAAGATAAGGAATCACAGCTAGAATTTGATTATGCTACGGTTTTCCTCTGCCTTCTCCCCCATGATCTTGGATCATAGTGTTTTATATTAAATCTACATCAAAAAGTCACCAGGGTGACAACTTTTCATTTGGGCTTTCAACCTAATATGTGGTCATAAACTGCTTTGCTAAGTCCCTCTACCCAGATCCATTTAAAGTGCTAGGTCTGCACGGACAGATGTGCTGACTTCTAGTAAAAACTGCTCAATGTATTTTGTTTCATGCTCCTCGGTCTCATGTTGGATGATGAAAGTGCACCACTAATGATTGCTTTTGTCAGCAATCAAGGTTTTAGATCCATTTTACCCTCTCATAATAAAAATCCAGGAATCATTGCGATGAAAACAAAAATGGCCAGACTTAGGATTTGCAATAAAATAAAGAATATTAGAAGGTAAAATGCGGCCCTGGGAGTCCCACACTAAATTTTTTCCACTTGTCTTTATTTTATTGCACTTGTGAAGAGGGACTTGGTGAAGCAATCTAGGGCTATATATAAAGTAAGTGCAAAGCCCCAAATGCCAAACAACAGAAGAAAATGGATATATAAATTGTAATATGTATAAAATGCTATACAGACATTAACAATTACATATACCTACATTGAAAATGTTCAAAACATTACATTTAAAAGCAAGAAATAAAACTAAATGTATATAGGAAACACAGCTCCTAAATTTACATCTTTTTTTCTCATGGCAGTATGGATTTTCTCCTCATGATTATTTTCCTAGAGATTATGGAAAGCTAGAGGCTCTGTTAAGGACCTTTGGTAACATAAATTGAGCTGAATCTGCCTTCGGCTCAGGTCATGATCTCAGGGTCCTAGGATAGAGCCCTACATTGGGCTCTGCTCAGCAGGGAGCCTGCTCCCCCACCCCACCTCCTACCTCTCTACCTACTTGTGATCTCTCTCTCTCCCTCTGTCAAATAAATAAATAAAAGCTTTAAAAAATAAATAAATTGAGGCTGAAGATAGTTTTGTTTTGTTTTTAGCATAATAAAGTGTAGGAGATAATGCTAACAAGAGGCTATTCTCCCTGGTGTAAAAGCCTGGTTTTGCTTTTTTCAAGAACAGGCCTGAAGCACATACTTCAATGAGGGCTTATTTTTGTCTCTCCACTCCCCCACTTAAAGATCCAATGCCCCCAGTCCCCCACTCAGTAGGTGAACTGAACAAGACACCCACACTTACTGTCAATTTCTACCATTTGGCCAGACACAAAAGGACAGGGCTTTGTTTGGTTCTAAATAATCAAGAAACTATGAAGGATTGAAGAACACAGGTATAATTGAAATGCTCGCTATGTGGAGCCCCCACGACTTCTGAATTAGAACTCCACATCACTGAAGCCTGGGGACAAATTGAATGGAATGAGAAAACTGTACATGAACTGCCACCACCATATAGACTCCAAAATACAGGACACTTGAAACCTGCCATTTGTTTAAATATTCAGAACATTCTTCAGTATTCCAAACATTATCTTGTTTTGCTTACTATTTTCACATGGACTACACTCACCCCTCCCTCCCCTGATAAAGGATAGAGAACTAGAGTTAATCACATTTGTAATTACAACTTCCTAGCTGATGGGAGCATTCAGCATTTCTAGAAAATGCCTTACACTCTTCTACTGATGACCTAATTTATATATTTTTTGGCCACAAGGATGTAAAATGCAAGAGCATCTTGATGTACAGCCACAGAACTTAGAACTGAGTTTAAAAACTAAGACACTCTAGGGGTGCATGGGTGGCATTGTTGGTTAAGCATCCCTTCCTTAGTTTTGGCTCAGGTGGTGATCTCAGGGTCGTGAGACTGAGCCCTGAGTTGGGTCCCTCACTCAGTGCAGAGTCTGCTTGAGATTCTTGCTTCCTGTCCTTCTGCCCTAGCTGCTCATGAACTCTATCTCAATAAATTAAACAACAACAACAACAACAAAATATGAAACTGCATATTTGGTGCAGCCACTTTGGAAAGCTGTGGAGATTACTTAAGAAATTAAAAATAGAGCTACCCTATGACCCTGCAACTGCACTACTGGGTATTTACCCCAAAGACACAGATGTAGTGAACAGAAGGCCCTCTGTACCACAATGTTTATAGCAGCAATGGCCACAGTCGCCAAACTGTGGAAAGAACCAAGATGCCCTTCAGCAGATGAATAGATAATGAAGATATGGTCCATATATACAATGGAGTTTATGCCTCCATCAGAAAGGGTGAATACCCAACTTTTGTAGCAACATGAACGGGACTGGAGGAGATTATGCTGAGTGAAATAAGTCAAGCAGAGAGAATCAATTATCATATGGTTTCACTTACTTGTGGAGCATAAGGAGTAACACGGAGGACACTGGGAAAAGGAGTGGAGAAGGGAGTTGAGGGGAATCAGAGGGGAAGATGAAGCATGAGAGACTGTGGACTCTGAGAAACAAACTGAAGGTTTTGCAGGGGTTGGGAGTGGGAGGTTGGGTGAGCCTGGTGGTGGGTATTATGGAGGGCACGTATTGCATGGAGCACTGGGTGTGGTGCATAAACAATGAATTTTGGAACACTGAAAAAAAATTTTTTAAAAAAGGTGAAACTCTAAATATTCTAGATTATTATTCAGTAAGTGAAAACTAATGTAACATTGTAAAAACAAAACTTCAGCAAGCCATAACTATAGCAATGGCTGCCATTTATTACTGACCATCAGGTAAACCTCATGACCACTCTATGAGCACTTTGTCCCCAGCTTTGGAAAGAAACAAGTGAAGTTTAGAGAAGTTAAAGAAGCTCTCCCCTTAAACAAGCTCTCCCCAAGTGTCAACTGTCACCGAGAGACCGGAAGTCAATCCCAGCTCTTATTCCCAAGCTGGTGCGTTCTTTCCACTATGCTTAGCTGCTTCATAAAAATAACAGATGTATCAGCGAGGTTTGAGAGAAGAGAGCTCTGTTTTCCAGACGTGCTGAAGAAACAGAAGTTAGAGCTTAGAAGAAATAGAAAGGAGAGCGTGGATGGAGGAGCCAACTAAACCCACTCGTCTGTAAACTCATTGTGACCAAATACTCTCCATTCTGATTCTGTGGATCAAACAGATCTGGCTCTTCTACTTTATAAAACTCTTCTGAAGGACTCACGAGGGCCAAGAGACTATCTGATAATAGTTTATGTGAAACTCTATGGCGGTGGCTTTTGCAGCTCTTCCAAAAGTAATTCAACCCATTCAGGGGTTGGGTCAAGGTGGTATTTTTCTTGGGGAACAAATCATCTTTTTTTCTTCCTCATAGAGGGAGATAAGACAAAATCTACACATAAGGTTCTTGACCATTTGCTAGAAAATTAACTTAAAATGTAGGCTGAAATTCTGGTTATTTGGTATAGTGTTTTGATCTCCATTTGAGACCTATTCTAATCCACTAAAACTTGATACAAGAGCAAATTTAACCAAAAAAAATCTTAAATCATATACCAGCAAATTCACACATTTTTAAAGATTACTGACATGCAATGTTATTAGTAGTTTCATGTGCAAAACAGTGACTTGCCAATTCTATACATTATTCAACGCTCACCACACTGAGGGTGGTCACCATTTGTCACTATACGTTATTAAAATATTATCGACTACATCCCCTTTGCTGTACTTTTCATCCCCATGAGTTATTTTGTAACTGGAAGTTGTACCCCTTAATACCCTTTGCCTATTTAGGACCATCCTCCCAACACGCTATGCTCTGGTAACCCAAGTTTCTCTGTATTCACAAATCTACTTGTTGTTCTTTTTAAATGTAATATTCTACATGTAGGTAAAAACATGGGATATTTGTCCTTCTTTGACTTACTGAAAATAATACCCCATGTGGTCACAAATGGCAAGAGCTCATACTTTTTCATGGGTAAAAATTCTGTACATAGGAACGTGCGGGCGCACACGTGCGCTGTATGTTCTTTATGATGGACACGTAGGTTCCTTCCATGTTTTTGCTATGGTAATTAATATTGCAGTTAGAGAAGGGGTGGATATATCTTTGCAAATAGTGTTTTTGTATTTTTTGGATAAACACCTAGTAGTGGAACTATGAGAACATACAGTATTTTAAAATTTTTTTTAGAAAACCCTCTATACTGTTTCCCACATTGGTTGTGCCCAATGATATTCTCACCAACAGTGCACAGGGTTCCCTTTTCTCTACATCCCTGCCCACACTTGTTGTCTTTTTGATACTAACCATTCCAACTGGTGTGAGGTGGTATCTCATTGTGGTTTAGATTCGCATTTCTCTGATGATTAGCGATGCTGAGCATCTTTTCCTGTGTCTGTTGGCCACAAGTATGTCTTCTGTGGAAAAATTTTGGATAGGTACTCTGTCCAGTTTTTAATCAATTATTGCTTTATTTGGAACCAATGTTGAGTTGTAACAGCTATTCATATTTTTTAGATATTAACCCCTTATCGGATAAATTATTGGCAAAGATCTTCTCCCATTCAGTAGCTTACCTTCTGTTGAGGATTTTTGTATCTATATTTATCAGAGACATTGGCCTGTAGATTTTTGTAGGATCTTTGTCCTCATAGAATGAGGATAATGCTGACCATATAGAATGAATTCAAAAGTTTTCCCTCCTTTTCTATTTTTTGGAATAGTTTGAGAATAATAGGTATCTCTTTTCAAAATGTTTGGTGGAATTTACCTGTGAAGCTATCTAGTCCTGTAATTTTCTTTGTTGGGAGGTGTTTGTTTTTTTTTAACCAGTTCAATTTCATCACTACTGAGTCTATTCAAATTTTCTACTTCCTGATTCAGTTTGGAAGACTGTATTTTCAGGAATTTAGCCATTTCTTCTAGGTTGTCCAGTTTGTGTGCAATATTTCCTAGTATTCTCTTATAATCATTTGTACCTTTGTGCTGTTGGTTATTTCTCCCCTTTCATTTCTGCCTTTGAGTCTTCTTTTTTTCCTGTGTCTGGCTAAAGGCTTATCAACTCTGTTTATCTTTTCAAAGAACCAGCTCTTGATTCCATTGATCTTATTATTTTTAGACTCTATTTCAATTATTTTTGCTCTCATCTGTGTTTCCTTTCTTCTACTAACTTTGGCCTTTGTTCTTTTTCTAGTTCTTTCACGCATAAGGTTATTTTGTTTTAGATTTATCTTCTTTCTTGAGAGGCTTGTATTGCTATACACTTCCGTCCTGTGCTATACACTTTCCGACCCAGCTTTTGCTGGGTCTCAAAGATTTTGGATCATTGTATTTATAACTTCATTGTCTCCCATGTATTTTTTTTAAAGATTATTTTAGAGAAAGAGAGAATGAGCAAGTGAGGGGGAGAGGCAGAGAGAGAAAAAATCTCAAGCAGACCCCCCATTGAGCACAGAGCCCAATGTGGGGCTCAGTTCCACAGCCCTGAGATCATGACCTGAGCTGAAATCAAGAGTCGGTCCCTTAACTGACTGAGCCACCCAGGTGCCCCCCCAATATATATTTATTTCCTCTTTGATTTCTTTGATGACCTGTTGGTTATTCAGTATCATGTTGTTTAGCCTCCATTTGTTTGTGATTTTCTCAGTTTTTTTTCTTGTAATTGATTTCTAGTTTCACAACACTGTGGTGAGAAGAGATGCTTAATAGGATTTTAATACTCTTAAATCCACTGAGGCTAGTTTTGTGGCCTAATATGTGATCTATCCTGCAGAATGTCCCATGCATACTTGAATGTGTATTATGCTGGTTTTGGATGGAAAGTTCTGCATATATCTATCAAAGTTCATCTGGTCTGATAGGCCATTCATAGCCACTATTTCCGTATTGATTCTTTGAACTATCCATTGGTATAAGTAGGATGAAAAGCCCCTATTATTATTGTGTTACTGTCAATTTCTCTCTTAATGTCTGTTAATATTTTCTTTATATATTCAGGTGCTCCTATGTTGGGTGCATAGATATTTACAATTGCTATATCCTCTTGTTGATAATCCCTTTATTATGTAATGCCCTTCTTTCTCTCTTGCTAGCGTCTATTTTGTCTGATAGAAGTAGTTCTATCTTGGCTTTTTTTTTTCCTTCCATTTGCATGGAATTTTTTTCCATCCCTTCACTTTCAGTCTGTATGTGTCTTTGAGTCTGAGTTCCTTGTAGGCAGTATATAGATGAGTCTTGCTTTTTTTTATCCAGCCACCCTATGTCATTGGAGCATTTAGTCCACTTACATTCAAAGTAACTTCCCACTTAGAACTACTTTTGCTGGGTCTCAAAGATTTTGCTACCATGTTGTTAATTGCCTTCTGGTTGTTTTTGTAGTTCTTTGTTGTTCTCTTACTCTCTTCCCCTGTGGTTTGGTGGCTTTCTTTAGTGTTATGCTTAGATCCCTTTGTGGGTTTTTT
Organism: Neogale vison; assembly: GCF_020171115.1. Taxonomy (NCBI): domain Eukaryota; kingdom Metazoa; phylum Chordata; class Mammalia; order Carnivora; family Mustelidae; genus Neogale; species Neogale vison. The sequence goes on from NC_058105.1 coordinate 31,921,333, forward strand.
AAAAAATCTATTACAGGTTTTTGATTTCTTATTACCATGGAGTTCTATGTAACATGTGTGTAATAGTCTGTATTAATTTGATGGTTGCTTAAGTTGAAACACATACTAAAAGCATTAAATTACTACTTCCCCCTCCAAGTTTTATGTGTGAAATCATATAATTTATTTTATTTTTTTTATTTTTTATTTTTTTCCCAATTTATTTATTTTCAGAAAAACATTATTCATTATTTTTTCACCACACCCAGTGCTCCATGCAAGCTGTGCCCTCTATAATACCCACCACCTGGTACCCCAACCTCCCACCCCCCCCGCCACTTCAAACCCCTCAGACTGTTTTTCAGAGTCCATAGTCTCTCATGGTTCACCTCCCCTTCCAATTTACCCAAATTCCCTACTCCTCTCTAACGCCCCTTGTCCTCCATGCTATTGGTTATGCTCCACAAATGAGTGAAACCATATGATAATTGACTCTCTCTGCTTGACTTATATAATTTACACCTTAAAATATTCTGCATCTTTTTATTTTGTATTTCCCATTTATTATTGTACTATAATTGAGTTTAGTACTGTTCTGTTTTAGCCTTCATACTGGTTTTATAATTGATTAATCTACTACCTTGACTATATGTTTGTTTTTGCCAGTGAAATGTTTTCCTTTCATATGGTTCTTAATTCTAGTTATGGTCTTTTTCTTGCCACTCAAAGATGTCCCTTTAACATTTCTTGTAAGGCTGGTTTAGTGGTGATGAACTCAACTTTAACTTCTGTTTGTCTGGTAAACTCTTTCTCTCCACTTCAATTGTGCCTAATAACTTGCTGGATAGAGTAGTCATAGTTGTAAATTTTTTTACTTTCAACACTTTGAATATACCCTGCCACTCTGTTTCAGTCTGAAATGTTTCTGCTGAAAAATTAGGTGATATCCTTAAGGGGAGGAGGTGGGCCCTTATTTGTTTGCTTTTCTCTTGTTGCTTTTTAAATTCTCTTTTTACCTGTAGCTTTTTCCATTGTAGTTATTATGTGCCTTGGTGTAGACCTTGCTTGGGGGCTCTCTTTGATTCCTGGACTTGGATGTCTTTTTCCTTCCCTGGTTAGGAAGTTTTAGTTACTATTTCTTCAATTAAAATGTCTGCCTCCTCTCTTCATCTCGGATCCTTATAATGCTACTGTTATCACACTTAATCATGTTGCAAACATCCCTTAAGCTATTTTGTAATTCTTCCCCTTTTGGCTGTTCAGGTTGGTTGTTTTCTATTACCTGGTCTTTAAGATTGCTGACCCATTCTTCTGCATCCACTCGTCTGCTGATTCTAGTGTATTTTTTCATTTCAGTTAGTATATTCTTCAGCTCTGGTTCTTTTCACATTTCCTATTTCTTTGTTGACGTTCTCACAGAGTTCATCTACTCTTCTCTCAAGTCCAGGAAGTATCTTTAGGACCATTGCTTGTAATACCTTATCAAGCATATTACTTAGTTCCATTTAGTTTAGTTCTAATTTTGTCTTATTTCATTTTTATATTCCTCTGGTTCCTCATTTTGTGTAATACTCTGTTTCTTTGTACTAGGTAGGTCTGCTAGGTCTACTGGTCTTAAAAGTGGTCGTCTTGTGTCAAAGAATTCCTGCAATGCCCTTTAGTACAATGCCCTCTGGTCACCAGAATTAGGCTCTCCAGGGGTGTCCTCTGTGTGCTGTGATTCCTTTGGGCATGCTGGTAGGTGGGGCTGACCCTCATCTCACTGGCTGCAATAATCTGCTTCACCTTCTACAGGCATACGGGACAGAGTTTGCACCCCAGGCTGTTGAGGAGCCCGGCTATAGCACCATGGGCTAGCTGATGGGCTGGGCTAGCTCTCAACCCACCTGTCTACAGTTAGCCACTGCAACACCTGCTGTCACTCTGAAGAACATGGCTTACTCTCTGCATGGCCAGCTAGGAGGCTCAGCTACAGGAACTGTGGGTGTGTGGGGTTATTTCCCACCCCTTGCCCCCTGTCCCCTACCCAGAGCAGGAACCACTTTGTAGTGGTGTTTGTCCTGTCCCTGCTGGGTGTGTTGGGGCAGGAGCCACTTCGGAAGGGTGCCTGTTGAGATAGCTGGGTTGGGTGGAGCAGGAAAGCAGGACAAGGCCAGAGTGGGGCATATTCTGCTAGCAAGGTAGATGGAGTGTGTTAAAACTGGCTCCTGCCAATGTCCAGCTCTGTAGTCTGGGGAATGGTGAGAAAAATGGGGCCTGCCAGCACGTCCATTCCCAGAGGAATCTCCTGCAGATTTCTGCCCCTCCAGCACACATTCTAAAATTAGTCCATAAATCTCCTTCATGGATGCCCCAGATGCTTTTCAAACTGCTGCTTCTGTGCTGGGTGTTAGACTGAGTGATATAGTAGGTTGGCAGAATCTTGGTTTCCTGTAGCCCTCCAGCTCTTCTGGAGTTAAGCCCTACTAATTACTTAAGCTCCTAGAGTTAAGCCTTGTTGATTTATAGAGCCGGACATTATGGAGGGTCTTGTTCCCAGTGGGGGCCAGGGACACCCATGTGGGGTCTGATCCCTTGCTCTTCATGGTAGTGATGTCCCTTCCATTTGTGGTTAGTTACACAAGGTATTTGGTACCCAGGTGTGTCCCTGCCCCTATTTCTCTGTGGCCTCTTCAGGACGAGCTGTGGCAGTTTTGCTCTGCCATTCTTTAGTTAGTTGCAATACACGTATTTGTTGCCTCAGTGCATCCATGAGAGGAGTGAGCTCAGGCTCCTTTTACTCCACCATCTTCCCCACGTTCCCCATATAGACTCATTTAAAGCCTACAGGCTTTTAATATATTCGTAAACTTGTGCATCCATCACCAAAATCTATTGTAGAACATTTATGTCACCCTTAAAAGAAACGAACATCACACCCCTTAACCATCACCCTCTAAGCCCCTATAAACCCCTACCTTAGGCAACCGTTAATCTACTTTCTGTCTCTACAAAGCAACTTTCTGTTGGCTAAACTCCTAAATGTTCTCTGGCTTTGAAGAGATCAGTCCCATCTTGAATGTTAGCTGGAAAAAATACCAGAAATAGCCAACTTTGGTTGGGGGTGGAAAAATAAGGAAAGATAAAAGAGCAGCACCATGTTTTCTAATATGAAGTCTAGAATCATTATTTAGTTGGCAACTATGCGATCTTAAATCCATGAAAGCAAAACCGAAATGTACTCACCAAACATTTTTTTCTCTTCATCATCAGGCAGGGTCCCCCAGGTCTAGTTTCTCAGAACATGGTTGGCATACTCAGGTCTTCTTCTAGAATCTAATGATCTTCTAGGAAATCCCAGTGAAGGGAGCAGGGGCTGCTGGAGGAGGGCTGCATTCTGGTTACGGCTCCACTTATTGGCTTCTTGAGAGTTCTGGCGAACTCAGAAGATCTCACAATTTAATGTAGGCAGAAGAAAGGGATCTTCAAGACCCTGATAGAAGCTATGTCTTTAGCTGTGTCCTCCTTCCCACTTTGGAGACATGACAGTGTGGTGGAAAGATCAGGTCTGGCATGACTGCTTTGAATCCTAGGTCTAGATATAGGACCTTACTTAATCTCTTTGATTCTCAGTTTTTTTCATCAGTAAAATAACACGACTATCATCCAATAATAATGGTGGAGTTATGAGAATTAAACATAATGACATCTGTTGAAATGTCAAAACCTACTATATTGTACATAGTAATAATCAATAAATATTAACTTCTCTTTTATATTCTCTTCTTATAAACTCCAGATGATCAGACTATTCTCTTAATTGTCTGGGTCCTGCCCTACATAGGGCATGCTTTGTGTTCATCAATAACTGAAGGCGTGGGTTTAAGGGCTTCTATTAGTAACCAACTGTGATCTTATTACTTAACTTGTGGCTACTTTGGTTTTCTCATATTTCAAAAGGTTATCACAAAGCTTCAAAATATGCATAGGAATCACCTGTGTATTTTTTTTAATTGCAGATTGATTCAGTAGCTACAGTGAACAGAATTTTTAAATAGATTCTAAGGTTCCTGCCTTCCTTGTGTACATGCTCCATAGGATCCTCTCACCCTGAGTGTGAGCAGTACCTGTGCATTGGATAGGTCACCCTCATGATTAGGTTACATGACAAAGATGAAGGGATTTTGCTCATGTAAATAGGATCCCAAACCAGTTGATTTGAAATTAATGAAAGGGAGATTATCCTGGGTGAGTCTGACCTAATCAAGGAAACCCTTTAAAAGAGGGCCTTGAAGTCAAGACTCTCTTGCTATCCTTGAGATAGTGAGTTTTTAGCAGTTCTACAGCTACAAGGAAATAAATTCTGCCAGCAACCACGTGTGCCTGGAAGAGGACTCAGTGCCTCAGATCAGACCCCAGTCTTAGCTGATAAATCTTGGTTTAAGTCTTGTGTGATCCTGAGCAGAGCATTCAGATAAGCCATACCCAGTTCCTGACCCATGAAAACTTTGAAATGATAATGTGTTATTTTACGCTGCTAAATCTATGGCGGTTTGCTACACGGCAATACAGAACTAATATACTAGGTCTGAGTGAGGCATTTCTAATAAGATCCCAGGTGGCTATTGATTATGCACCAGCATGTCCACAATCTGAGTAACAAGAATATATCACACAATGATTTCAAGACTTAGAGCGATCGTAGATATTAAGGATGAACAACTAGGGTGCTTTTATGATGATTTCTTAAACATAAAGTTTAATGATTCATAATTCTTCATTATTACCTCTATTTTATAAATTCTTCATTTGTAACCTCAATTTTCTAAAATTGACTCTCATGTGACTTTTGTGGGAAATTCCCACTTAAACTTCTAGACATCTATTTCCAATTAGAGTTTCATTCCTTTACAATTTCCTACTCTTGCAAGAAAATTAAATATATTCCTAATCAAATGCAAATGGCACAATACAGAGAGGTAATTATCATTTTATCAATTCAGTCCAATCCTCTTTAACCACACTCAGTATTATAAGTAACAAGATCTTAATGGTTACACTTGAGGATATTAAAATAAGATGGAGGAAAAATGAAATGTTTCTTGGCTTTGCCAAATAGGAATTATTCACAAAATAGGTTTTTCAGCTTACTGTCTTATTAAACCATTTTTATTGGCTTTCTTATTTAGACTGTATGGTTGGATACTACCAGGTATAATGGAACATCTGTTCTATGCAGTCTAGCTGATCTACTTGGTCAAACAGGAGTCTTAGGACTGAAGGATTTATCTACATGAAACTGCAGGTTTCAGAATTCTATTAGCTGACTGCTATTTGTCACAGCAATTTATCTTGTGTTGATCAAGAGTGCCTACCTTGGAGATTAGTAAATGTAGAACCCAATAACTCAACTCTTACAGATCTCTTTTTGGACCTGTTAGATGAAAAGAGGAAGTCATTTTCTCCAGATTCTTTCTTCTACATCTGTTAAATGGGTGGCACTAAAACTTTCAGTTCATTCTAATTCAATTCATTTCAAACTTTTTTACTTAGCGCATTACTGTCCTAGGAACAAGCAGTATGAATAACACCTAGTGCTTGCTCTTATGCAGTTTATGATCTGGTGGGGGAAGAAAAAACAAATAGACATGCAATTATAATATAGCATAACTACTAAGAGAGGGCCAACTGCAATGTAAGTAATATGTAATTTTGAATTTAAAGTATGGGTAAGATTTAGTGAAGTAAAGGGAAGAGAAGATGCCTGGCAGAAGGAACAATGTGTTCTATGGGTGAAGAGCAAGAATTAGAAAATTCAAGGTGGTTAGAACATAGGTAAGAGGTAGAAGGAGAAAATTAGAAAAGCATGCAGGACCCAACACATGATGACTGGTTAAGCATATAAAAGAGTTTGGAGATTAGTTGAGGTAATCATTTGTAAGCTTTTGGGTCTCAAGAACCCATTACACATATATAGATAGAGGAATCCATGACCCAGAGACCATGACCTGAGCTGAAACCAAGACTTGGATGCTTAACTGACTGAGCCACCCAGATGTCCCAAGACACTGTTCTATTCTTAAAAATTCTGTAGGGCCCCATAGAGCTTTAGTGTCAGTGTTAAATGTATTAATACTTGCTATATTAGAAAAACTGGGAAATTTTAAAAGATTTAAAATAATTAAAAACCTATTACATGTTAACAGAAAAGGTTTTTTTGGTAAATCTCTTCAATGCCTGGCTTATGTAGAAACCAAGCTGATTCTCATATCTGACTTGTGTCTATTTATTGCAATGTTACATGTCCCTTAACCTATGGAAAACTCTACTGTAGACTTAATGAACAAATGAAAGTGAAAATGGCAAATAATCTCAATAGGATTATGAACATTGTTTTGACTTTGCAAAGCAAGAGATCTCACAGACCTCTGGGGATCTTCTTGATTTGAGAACTATGGTCTGAAGTCAACGAGAAAACCCTGAAGTGTTTAAAGAACAGAGTTAGATATGATCAGAGTTTCATTTTGGGAAAATTACTCTGCAGGGAAAAGATGTGTTGTAGCAGAATAAGAATAGAATCCAGTAGGCTTGTATGAATTCCAAAAATGCGTATCCGATCATGACTAGGCTTACTGAGCTATCAGGAAAGGGTTTTAAATAATATTACATATGCTAAATATTTATTACAATGTTAGCGTTCAGTGCTCTTAACCACAGTAATCATCTGTTTCCTAGGATTTATAAGGGCAAAATCCAGTGTAGAGCTAGAGTCTGAAACAGAATAAAGCTTGGCAAGAGATGCAAATTCTTGTAGAATCTCAAGCACTGCAGTACAACCAGCCAACCATCCACTTGCCTCAGCTAAATTCTATTCACTGAAGAAATGGATGAAAGTAAAGGCATGTTTAGCTAAGGCCCTCATAAAGAAAGCCCTCGATCAATAATGAATTGGCATAGCAAATTAATTAATAAAAATAATATAAATGGTATTATGTTACTAATAAACAATTTTGAGCACTTACAATATGCCAGGCACTGTGCTTAAGGGCTTTATCATTTTAATTTAATCCTCATAACAACCTATGAAGTAGGTAAGATCATCATTACCCCCAGGGGGTATTACTATTACCATCTCCACATCCAGGATGGGAAAACACAGATGAGAGGAGGAGATGACTAGGCAGACAAAAACCCAAGTAACTCATTCAAGTTTCTAAAATAAAGAACAGAACTAGGTTCTGAGCCTATGTCTAGATGACTCAAAAACCCATTCATAGCCAGTGTGCTATACCGCCACACTACAAGATACAATGTAAAATACTTCATGAATAAAGCTAAATTCTGTATCAAATAGATTACCAGATATTGCTGATAGTTTATGCTAAGACAAATCCTGATAACTAAAGTAACATTTTTCTACCCTAGAAACAAGAGATCTGAAGTAATAGTACATTGCTGACAATGGTTGATACTATTCATGGTGAAGGCATACCTTTCTGGGGAACGGACCCACAAGCGTTTACATTTTTATTATTGTCTACAAATTTAAGAATGTCACCTTTGCTAATTGGGAGGCAGTAGAAGAGAGTAGTTCAATGTAATTGGACTGTCCAGAATTGAATTCCAACTCTACCATTTACTAACTCTTTAACACTGAGCAAGTCAGTTAACCTGTCTATGCATCGGTTTCTGTGGCCTTTAAACAGGGGCAATAATAGTACCTAACTCAAATGGCAGACTTTAAGATTAAATGATAGAATATATACAAAGTATTGATTATGGAGTATATCAGATTAAATCTCAAATATTAAATATCACAGATTAAATGCTCAAAATTATTAACAATCTAATTAAATTGTACCCAAAGAACTCCTTCTTCACCATAATTATTTATAATATTATATGTTTTAAGGGCCTCAATTTTTTCATAAGTAAAGGTGTACAAACAGATGCCTAAAATCCCTGCCAGTTTCAAGCTTCTGTGTTATCAAGTTGACCTAAAAATCTCACTCTCCTTCTCTCTACACTGCTGTAAAGGAGGCTTTGCCAAAATAATCAGTCCCATACTCATTCCAATAGGGACATTTATAGTCATGCAATCAAACCAACCAGATTAGGAGCTGAATTTTTGATAGAATAGACTGGATCTTTTGGCATGTTTTGAATAGAGCTTTAATTTGTCCAGCTTACCATAATTTTTTAAAGAACTTAAAGTAGAATTGGGTTTACTGAGAGGTTAATACTATCTAAATGTCAGGTAATTATAGTAATTTTACCTAGGACATTGGGGAAAATTCTTAACTCTGTGTACTTAAAAAAAAAGACTATTTATTTAGCAGACAGAGATCACAAGTAGGCAGAGAGGCAGAGAGAGAGGAGGAAGCAGGCTCCCCTCTGAGCAGAGAGCCCAAAGTGGGACTCGATCCTAGGACCTTAGGATCATGATCCCAGGACTCTGGGATCATGACCTGAGCTGAAGACAGAGGCTTTAACCCACTGAGCCACCCAGGCGCCTCTTAACTCTGTGTACCTCTATTAAAATCTTTTTTTGAAGACACACTCATCAATATAAGGCACAACATCAACAGGGTTTCAAAAGTTTCTTTCTTCTGTTTGGGAAACATGCACACATGCCCCACTTGCCTGTATGCTGGGCTTTTATTTTTCCCTTTTGCTTAGGGACAAAGTCTGGGATTTGGGGATTGAAGCAGAGTCCTTTTGGCTCTAGGGAGAGGGTAATAAATTTTTTCTTCATACTGCACTGACAATTTAATCTTGGTTGAGAGAATTGCTATCTCTGAGGGTTGCTTAAGACTGGAAATCGATGCAGTTGTTTTCTTGGTAACCAAGCTACTTGGAATCATTGATATACAAAAATTCAAGTTCTGACTTTGCTAGGTACTCTTAAGGCTCCAAAATGTTTTTTCTAAAAAAATTAGGCTGAATTCTGACTTAGAAAGGCAATAGAAAAAACAAGTATTCCAGCCCAACATGTAACTTTTTTTTTTTTAGAGTGGTCAATTGTAGCAGAATCATCTGGAAAGATGCTGCAAGACACCAGGGGTAAGGGAAACAAAAGTATTAAAGCAAAGTGTAAGCAGCAAGTTTGTGTTGGGCTTACAAGTTTGTTCACTGGGACATATTCTTTTCTTATGTATAAGCAATACCAAGAATTCATACAAGAACAATACATTCTTCATCTCCCAAAATGAGAAGAGGAAGAAGAAATAAGGGAATCTTACTTGGAAATGGAATCTTAGAGCTGGAGCAGGCCTTAAGGTCCATATAGCTTAGGTCCCACATAAAGTGACTTCCCAAACGTCACACACTTAATGATAGAGCCAGGACAATAATTTCATTTTTTTTTATTCACACTGTAGTGTTCTTACTGGTCTAGCACAAGTACTCAGAGTTTATTTTTTAAAAAGGTTTTATAATATACTTATTAAATCAGTTATTTATAAAGTGAAATTCCAGGCGTGGTAGAAGAGCCAAAGATAATCCCCAAATCAATTCTGGTAGCCAAAATTCACTGACTGGTAAGTCTATGGAATGCCAATTTAAGAAAAAAAAATACTGTGCCCATCAACATGCATTAAAAACAGAAAAGTTTCCGAGAAAACAGTAAGAACAGAGAAGAGGCAATCAGAAATAAAAACAGGAAATTTTTGATCAGTCCAGTAATAGCTCAAGAAGACTGGAAAATTTCAGCTCTGATTGTGAGAGATGGGTTTCCAAATTTCTTGCCTCTGTTTTGTCTCTTTTTGAGTGCAATTCTTATGCTGAAATCCCCAACTCCTACTACTCTTACTTCCTATTTTCTCCTGACTTCCTTCTTTTGGCCAACCCAACAGAAGGATTTGTGCAGGGGCACCTGGGTGGCTCAGTGGGTTAAGTCTCTGCTTTTGGCTCAGGTCATGATCTCGGGGTCCTGGGATCGAACCCCACATCAAGCTCTCTGCTCAGCAGGGGGCCTGCTTCCCCCCCCCCCCGCATGCCTCTCTGCCTACTTGTGATCTCTCTCTGTCAAATAAATAAAATGTTAAAAAAAATGATTTGTGCTGTTTCTTTAACCATCAAAACCCCTTCTCCTTCCTACAGTCCTGGTTATAAAAATAGGGAAAGCAGACAGAAATGTATGGGTTAGCATTCAGATGGATATTATGAAAACAGCTATTATATAATAGGCATCCAATGATATCCAATAAATATTGCTTACTTGTATGTGCTCCACTACAAAAGACAAAGTCCTATGCATCCTAGAGGCTATGTTATCTCCTAAAATCTTCAAAATCATGAAAATGACTCAGGAAAATATTGCACCCTCAACTTTTATCAGATAAGACCTTAAGAAAGTTATTACTTCACGGTTTCTGAGAGTAAGATGCTAGAATCAGGATATCTGAGAAGGCATGGGGTAGGGAAAGGAGGGCTAGGGCCAGGAGGTAAGAAAAGAACCAAGAGGTGTCTGGGTGGCTCAGTTGGCTAAGGGTCTGCCTTCAGCTCAGGTCATGAACTCAGGGTCCTGGGATCAAGCCCTCCATCAGGCTCCCTGCTTCTCCCTCTGCCTCTCCCCTCTGCTTGTTCTCTCTCAAGTAGATAAAATCTAAAAAACACCAAGCAAACAAACCAAAAATATCCACAAAACAAAAACCCAAGAAAGAATCTACAAAGCAAACATCAAAATTCCATTTCCAGCTATGTTGACATAAGTGCTACCAGATTTGCCCTCCCAGCGTGAACAGTTATAAAACTGAACAAAGTATATGAAGCTGTTATTTTCAGGCACTGGACAGAAGGCAACATAGAACACAATACTTAAAGAACAGCGACAGAGAAGATGAGCACCAGGCTCACTCTAGGCTCTCTATTAGCATAGAATTCCAGCCTTAACACAGAGAGGTATGGTCCAGGCAGACCATTATGAAAGACAATAAAGAACATTAAATACTATGAAATATTTGATTAACCCCAGGAAAGCAGGAAAAAAAGGAATGGTGAATAAAAGCACATGAAACTAAAACAGAACCAGCAAATGACAGAATCAAGAGGAGCCATATCATTAAATATATTAAATATACATAGAAGAATCATTCTCATGATTCATGATTTCAACTAGAAAAAAAGGAGATTGAAGTATACATTTAAAGTGCAGGTGTGCACTTTAAATATAAAGACACAAATAGATTGAAGCTAAGCAATGCAAAAAAATGTCTACATATTCAGACAAAGAAGATTATAAAAGATTAACACCAGAGAGAAATTAGAATGTTGCCAGTGATAAAAAGAACACTTCAAGATAAATTCATAGTAATCCTGAATGTGTATGCTACAGATAACAGATTTACAAAATACATGAAGTAGGGATGTCTGGGTGGCTTAGTTGGCTAAGTGCCCAACTCTTGGTTTCATCTTAGGATCTCATGGCTCTTGAGATGGAGCCTGTGTTGGGCTCTGCACTCCCTAAGGAGTCTGCTGGAAGATTCTCTCCCTCTGCCCCTTCCCCTGTTTGTGTGCATGTTCTCTTTCTAAAATAAATCCTAAAAAAGAAAAAAAAATCCAAAACCCCCACAAAATACATGAAGTAAAAACGGACAGAACTGAAAAGACAAATTGAGAAATCTACAATGGGATTTTGCACACCTTTCTCAGTAACTGGATAAAGTTGAAAAACTACCAAAATATATGAAAATAGATGAACACCATTATCAAAGAATGGGACCTAAATGGTAATTAAAGGATACTACACTCAGCAACATCAGAAAACAACCTTAACTTCATAGAATTTTCATCAAGAGACTATATTCTAAGTGAGGAAATATAGCTCATTAAAATGTTTGAAATCTTACAAAGTATATTATCTGATAACAATGGAATTCAGTTAAATGTTAACATCTAGAAAATTTCTAAATGTTTTGAAATTAAATATCACATCTAATAACCTAAAGATCAAAGAAGAAAAAGTAAAATACTTCAGTTGAAAGATAATGAAAATAATATATTAGAGGAAAATGTGTAATAGTAAATGCTTATACTAGTAGAAAAGGTTTAAAAATCAATTACATGTGTTTTTGCCTTCAGGATATAAAAAGTTAAGTATCAACAAAATTAATGGGAGGGAAGACTTTTAAGAAAAGCACAAAGTTCAATTAAGTAGAAAGAAGAAGAATCAGAAAAAATTCTTTAAATAAATAAAACTGATAAACCCTTAGCAAGATGATCGGGATAAAAAAAACACATTTTTTGGTAAAGTTTTTATTTATTGGAGATAGAGAATGTGTGTGTGTGTGTGTGTGTGTGTGTGTGTGTGTGTGTGACAAAGAGAGAGAGAACGTGTGCACCAGCGAAAGGGGTAGAGGGAGAGGCAAACTTCCTGCTGAGCAGGAAGCCTGTCCAGGGATTCAATCCAGGAGCCTGGGATCATGATCTGAGCTGAAGGCAGACACTTAACCAACCGAGCCACCCAGGTGTCCCAACAAACACATTTTATTAATATTAGAATGAAAAGAGAATATCATAACAGATCCTACAGACATTTAAAGGTGATTATTGGGAAAAACTTTAGGCTGATAACTTCAACATCTTAGATGGTCAAATTTCTTGCAAAATATGACTTAACGATAAACACAGGGAGGAGTATAATGCGAAGTGAAATAAGCCAGTCAGAGAAAGGCAAATGCCATATGATTTTACTCAGATGTGGAATTAAGAAACAAATCAAACAAAAAAGGAGAAACCAGAACGGAATTCACTATAGAGAACAAAAGGATGGTTACAGAGGGGAGGTGGGGGGAGGGGGATAGGGGAAATAGGTGAAGGGGATTAAGGGTACATTTTTCTTGGTTGTACAGAGTAATATATGGAACTGTCGAATCACTATATTGTACACCTGAAACCAATATAACACTGTTAATCACACACTGAAATTACAAAAAAAAATTACTTGAGAAAACTGACACAAAAAATAGAAAATTCCAGTAAAATTCTATAAAGTGAATATAACTAACAAAAATCTTCAAAAATATTTGGGCCCAGTTTCACTGGTGGATGGTATCAGACATCTAAGGAATAAGGTCAATCTTGCATAAAGATGTTCAGAAAAATAGAGGAAGAGAGAGAACATGTCACAGCTCATTTTATGAGGTCAATATTACCCTAATACTAAAAATCTGACAGAAACAACTAGAGAACAGTACCTCTCATTAAGATCAAAGTTCTTAACAAAACATTAGCAAATAGAATCGAGCCAACAAAAATGTTTAATGTATCTAGTACAGTTTATGCCACAAATGAATCATTTGCTCAATACTTGATTATCAATTTATATACCACATAAAGTAAAAAATGAAAAAATAGGACCACAATAAATTCAGAAAAAGCATTTCACAGAATTTGGCATTTGCTCATGTTTAAAAAAAAAAAATCATTCAGGGATGCCTGGGTGGTTCAGTCTAAGCGTTTGCCTTCCGCTCAGGTCATGATCCCAGAACCCTGGGATCAAGCCCAGCATTGGGCTCCCTGCTCAGTGGGAAGGCTGCTTCTCCCTCTCCCACTTCTGCGTGTCTGCTTCCTCTTCCGCTTCTACTTTCCCTGCTTGTATTCCCTCTCTTGCTCTCTCTGTCAAATGAATAAATAAAATCTTAAAAAAAAACAAAACACACAAAACAAAACAAAAAAATCAGCAAAATGTTAAAACTAGGGAAATTCCTTAAAAACAAAACAAAAAAACAAGGAAAATTTCTCAAGCTGACAAAGACCAAAAAAAAAAAAATTAGCAGATGGTATCACATTTATTGGTGAAACATTAAACACTTTTTCCCTTAGATTGAGAGTAAGGCAAGGATATCCACTTTCACCATTTCTATTTGGCATTATACCAGATATGCTAACCAGTGCAATACGGCAAGAAAGAAATAAAACTGGAAATTTTAAAACTGTCTTCCTCACAGATGATTGTTTAATCAGAAAATCTTGAAATCTTAAGTAATATATAATATCAATATCAGAATTAAGTAAGATTAGTAAGGTTCTAAGATATAAGACCCATTTTTAAAAAAATCAACTGTATTCTTGATTCTAGCAACAAACATTTGGGAAATGAAAAAACCCTATCTATACAGTTATCAAAGAACATAAAATATTTAGAAATAAATGACAAGCATTTGGGGTATTTCATAGTAGTGTACTATTTCTGAAGACTAACTAGAGATAGCTTTAATAAGACATCTGTACCCTGAAGACCTATACATAGCAAGTTATGAATATTACTGGAAACATTTAGGAATTCCTAAATAAATGAAGGAATATACTACATACTGGATCAGAAAATCACCAGATTTAAGAAGTCAGTCCTTCCAAAATGGAGATTCAGTACACTCCCAATCCCAGCAGGCTTTTAAATAAAAATTAACATGCTTGTTTAATTGATATGAAAATGTAAAACCAACTTGAATAACCAAACTGGTTTTGGAATAGCCTTAAAAAAAACTAGAAAATAACTTTTAAAAGAAAAAAGATGGAGAACTTACATTGCCTGATGTTAAGGTTTTTAATAAAATAAGACATTGTGGCATTAGCTAAAGATAGACCCATATCAATGGGACTGAATACTGACATCTGAAATAGATCCACATGTACATAGTCAACTAACTTTCTTCAAAGGCACTAAAGGTCCTCAGTGGGGAAAGGATTGCATTTTCAAAACACTGCCGAAATAACTGAATATCCATATGGAAAAAAAAAATACCTCAATTCTTACCATACAACAAAAACCAAACAAATGACTCAAAATAGATTATAGTCTTAAATATGGAGGCTACAATAATAAAACTTCTAGAAGATAACCTAAGAGAAAATCCTTTGTATTGTAGAGTAGGCAATTTTTTTTTAGATAGAACCAAAAAGCATGAATCATAAAGAAAATTCATAAACTGGCTTCATGAAAATTAAAACCTGTTCTTTGAATAACATCCTTAGGAAAATTTAAAAAGCCTCAGACTATACAACAATATTCACATTACTTACATCTGACACAAGACTTGCATACAGACTGTATAAAAATTCTTCCATGTAAATAAAATGAGAAACAAGCCAATTAAAAACTGGGCAAAATACTTGAACACTTTTCAGAGGACTATATCCGAATGGCAAAAAAAAAAAAATGGAAGAGATGTTCAATATCATTAGTCATAAAAGAAATGCATACTAAAGACTCAGTAAGATACCAATTAGTATAATGCATAAATTTTTTAAAATCTGACAATACAATTACTGGAGAATATGTGTAACAACTGGAACTCTCCTATATTGGAGACAGGAATGTAAAATTGTGTGATACTTTGGTAAACAGTTGGCATTTAAATCAAACATACATTTATCAAAGGCCTAAAATGTTTGCACGTAGATATTTAAAAAAAACATTTTAGATAGTGGAGTTTTAGGTTCACAGCAAAACTAAGAGTAAAGTACAGAGATATCGCATATACTCACATGCATAGTCTTTCCCAATATCAACTTTCTCAGTATATTTGTTATAATTGATAAACCTACATTGACACATCATAGTTATTCAAAGCCCTTGGTTTACTCTTGGTGTTGCATATTCTATGGATTTGGACAAATGTATAATGACATATATCTACCCTTGTAGTATTATACTGGGTATCTTCACTGACTCTTTTGTGCTCCCAACTATTCAAGCCACCCCTACCCCCACCCCTGGCAACCACTAATCACTTCACAGTCTGTATAGTTTTGACTTTTCCAGAAGGTCATATACGTCAAATCATATAGTATGTATACACCACTTTATTTTTCCATTCATCTACTGAATTCCATCTTGGTTGCTTCTGGGTTTTGACAGTGATAAATAAAGCTGCTATAAATATTCATGCCCCAGTTTTAGTGTGGACACAAGCTTTCAACTCCTTTGGGTAGATAACGAAAGACAGTGTTGGATCAAATGGCTAAGCGTAGGTTTAGTTTTGTAAGAAACAGCCCATCTTCCAAAGTGGTTCCTCTAAGTGTGTGATTTTCCTCCTTCTTATGGGTTAATGCCCTGCTGGGGGTTTAGGTTCCCAACCACATGACCACCCCTCCCACTGTTCTCAATGTGGCCTTCTTTGTGGCTTTAGCTGTGGAAATTTTGTTTTTGCTCATCTCCCAGTACGTCACTGATCACCAGAGAAATGCAATTCAAAACCCCAGGGAGAGCAAGCACTTCACACCTGTGAATGGCTATCAGCAGAAAGAGACAAGTGTTGTTGAGCATGTGGAGTGAGGGACCCCTTGTCCTGGTTGGTAGAAATGTAAATTGCTACAATCCCTATGGAAAAGAGAATGGAGCTTTCTTCAGGAAAATAAAAATAGGACTGCCATATGGTCCAACAATCACACTTGTGGGTATATACCCAAAGGAAATGGAAACACTATTCAGAAGCCTTACCTGCACTTCCTTGTTCACTGCAACATCATCCACGATAGCCAAGGCACGGAAACAACCTAAGTGTCCATGAAAAGATGAATTGATCAAGAAGATCTAGTGTGTATAAACACAACAGAATATTATTCATCCACAAAAAAGAAGGAAATGCTGTCTTTTGTTACAACACAGGAGGACCCAAAGAGCCTTATAAGTGAAATAAGTCAGGCAGAGAAAGATAATCATTGTATGTTCTCACTTACATGCAGAATCTACAAAAACCCAACTCACAGAAACAAAGTATAGAATAATGGTTGCCAGGGGCTGGGGGCGGGGGCGGGCGGTGCAGGGGAAGAAATGAATAGATGTTGCTCAAAGGCTACAGATTGGAGGCTCTAAAGTGAATGAGTTCTGGGGTTGTAACGTAAAGCATAGTGACTATCATTAACAATACCTGAAAGTCGTCTGAGTAAATCTTACATGTTATCACACGCATGCACACACACCCACACAGAGTGGTAATTACGATAGAGGATGGAAGCATTAATTATCTTTATTGTGGCAATCACTTTACAATATACAGGTTCATCAGATCATCCCAGTTTATGCTTTAAGCCCTTATTTATATGTCCACAATATCTGGAATAACATATAAAGCTGGAAGAAAAGAACGTACCAACGCCAACAGCACTAGTCATGAGGAAATTGGAAATTAAAAGCACAGTCTGATAGCGCTTCACAGCTACTAGAATGGCTCGAGTGTAAATAAAGTCTCCAAGACCAAATGCTGGCAAGGTTGCTGAGCAAAGAGAACCCCCATACCTCACAGCAGGGAACGGAAAATGATGCAATTGTTTTGAAAAACTATTTGGCAGTTTCTTATCAAGTTAAGCATATACCTTCCCCAGGTTTTAGGTATTTACCCAACAGAAATGAAAGCCCATATCCAGCAGAATACTTGTGCAAGACTGTTCATAGCAACTTTAATTAAAGAAAAAATCAAAACTGAAGCATATACCTTCCCCAGGTTTTAGGTATTTACCCAACAGAAATGAAACCCATATCCACCAGAATACTTGTGCAAGACCGTTCATAGCAACTTTAATTAAAAAAAAATCAAAACTGAAAAGAACCCAAATATCCATGAACAGAAGTAAATGTGTTTGGATAAACAAACTGTGCTACATTCATACAGTACAAGACTGTGGAAAAAGAACGATCTTTACATATAACGACATGGAAGGTTCTCAGCAACATTGCTGAGTGACCTATTTTCAAAAGAGTACAGGCTGTATGGTCACATTTATAGGAGTATTTTTAAAAACGAAAAACAAACTTATGGTGAGAAATCAGATCACACTTTGAGGCAGGGTGCTCGCACAGGTATCAAGTTTGTCAAAATGAATTGAGCCATACATTTGTGAATGAGTTTCCTTTAGTATATGGAAATTATACCTCGTTTACAAAAAAATAAAAAATAAAAAGGAAACCGTGTAATTTAAAATTTTGTCAAACACCAGCAGTATACTTTCAAATGTCAGTGTTTTGCAATTATATCTGCACATGAGACGCATCTGAGTTTTGTTTTTTAGGGTTTTTGTTTGTTTGTTTGTTTGTTTTTTAAGATTTTATTTATTTATTTGACAGAGAGAGATTAAAAGTAGGCAGAGAGGCAGGCAGAGAGAGAGAGGAGGAAGCAGGCTTCCCGCTGAGCAGAGAGCCCGATGCGGGACTCGATCCCAGGACCCTGAGATCATGACCTGAGCCGAAGGCAGCTGCTTAACCCACTGAGCCACCCAGTTCTGACTCTTTACCCAGTATTGAGAACCCGGGACCTGCTATAAAAACCATTCCTATATCAACTGGGAAGTTACTACTGTAATAGTTTGATTTTCACAGCATTTCTAGTACAGAAACCCACCCCCATACCCGAATGGACTAGCCCACGCTGGCTTTGGAATTTTGAATTGTTCAAGATGGACATGGCCACAATATTAACAATTCTATCACACATTTCAGAAACAGAATTCACCTGCCATCAAACCGTCACAAGAAAACTTCCACTGATTGTTTTACTTTTCTTCAGAGTGCTTATATGGCGGGTGGGGAACCTACAGAAACCAAAACCACGCTACGGAATTACCAATGGTTCTGTAAATCCAGCCTCCTCCTTAGCTCTTGTACACAATTTTGTAAAACACCTTTCATTAGCAGGCTTGTTTCTCAGAAGTGACAGTGGAACTCTCTTCAAGGATATATAGTCCAGTGCTAGACGTTAGCAACAGAATCTTAAGTGGAGAGACTTTTTTTTTTTTTTTAACAGGATGGACCCCAGAGAACAGGAAACGAGACCACCACTAGAAGAGTTGATAGAAACAATAAGAAACTGGTTTGGAAGGCAATCAGAAACCATCAATGTCCTTCTCCACTTTAGAAGGCCAGCCCTAGGGACAGGATTCAGAACTCATTTCTAACACAAACCAAACTGCGCTGTCAAAAACAATACAATGGAAATTAGTAGTTTAGAGCAAAGAATCTCAGACCAATCCCCTGTAATCTAAATCAGAAACTAATTCAATTGACTTTTGGGAACATCCTTTTCCTCTCCATGTGGTTTCCACCTTTGAGGAAGGGAGGGGTAAGGACTATAGAACTTCCAAGCCTGGTCTCCTTCGGCTACCGTGACTCAGCTCTAACTGCAACACAGCTGGCTCATCTTCCTGGACGTGAATTCCGCAGTAGGACAGCCGTCCATTCCCCGGGTCTCAGTAGCAGAGAGGCAAAACCAGGGGCTTTGCTTGGATATCACATACAGGACAGGTTCAAGAACAACTGAACGAACCTGCACGAACTCCAGTTCCATTGAATTGGTCCCCATCATTCTTTGTCTCTCGTACCTTTAAATCTCTCTGTACGAAAACTGGGCTTATCCTCTGGTCGGTGTTAAAGCAGCACCCAATTTATAATTTCTGCCTGCACTTTCCTCTTCCGGAATGATTGCGGTTTGAAGAGCGGTTGACAGTGCATTTTCATTAGAGATCAAGATTTCAGGCAATGCATTTGGGTGCGGGTTTAGAATTGTGGTCTCATTTTCTGAATTCAATTCTCAGCCGTGTGCTTAAGCTTGGAATATCAAACAGTCTGGTGGTGAATGTTTAACTTGAGGGAAGAACTATGTATGCAGACAAATGGCACAGGGCAACTCAAAGAATTACATGGTTTTGACATTATGCGGGGGTGGGGGGCTTACATTTCTAAGTATCAGTCAGAAACTTCACATCCAAAGAGCGGAGTTGTTTGCCATCAAATGATTAACAGCTGTGCCCTTTAAGTCCCCTAAAAGGAGATTTTGCCTAGAGACAGTAGCCGGCTAATTAGCTTCTCTGCTGGTAATCTCACTCAAAAAAACAAGCTCATGCAGGAATAAATCTCTCTCATATATATGTATATATTATACACGAAGTCTCATGCAAGTCAATAATATCCCATGTGAAGTCAAAAATCCCACACAAGTCGATAAGAACACAAACATTCCCAGCAACTCAACAAAGGAATTGGAAAATCCACCAAGATTATGTACCAATGGCCAATAAGCACGTGTGAAAACATGCAAAACATTATGCGTTGCTATGGTCTCACACACACAAAGGAAATTCACAATCAATACAATATTTAAATGGCTTTTAAATGGGCATGTAGAGGGCTAGGGGTAACTGTTAAGGGGCAAGACCGTTTGCAGCCAGAAGGAAATTCTTCAGGCCCGGCTTGGCGGGGGTTTGGGGGTGGGTGCGGGAGGGGGATGGTGGGGGAGGGAATCCTGAGCAGGGAGCTCCCCATGGTCCAGGCAGAGAACTCACCTGCCAAGCAGGCTAGGGAGGAGATTTCGGCCTGAACGGAGCAGCAGGAGCCTGTGTACCTGATGGGGCAGGAGGAAACTTTCAGCTTGCATTCTGCGGAGCCCAGGGTGTACCCTCTGCGGATGGACACCCAGGGGGCATTGCTGGGGCCAGGGACACCTTCAGCAGATCACAAGGGTGAGGGAAGAACGTTTGGCTAGCAGCGTCAGAGCTAGAAGCACTCACCCCGTGCTGGTCTATGCGACCCCCTCCAACCCCGCGCGGAGACGAATCAGGCCCACCAGGTCAAGATTGTGGTTATATACACAGGGACTACATGGGAACTGAGGCGCGGCTCAGACCCCACTTCAGTGAAGGGTTTGGCGTCCCAGGGCCTGCGAGCGCTATTTGAGCACAGCCTTCAGCCGCAGTGGGCCTAATAGTTGCTCACTCCGGGCCACGCCCCTTACCAGGTGGCCCATGTCCAAGATATAGGTCACCGAGAACAGAAGGGCCAGCAAATTTGCCAAAGTTGCAACAGTTCTGAAGGATTATTCTTGCTCTATTGCTCCTCACAGGATTTTTTTTTCAAGATTTTATTTAGGGGGAGAGAACGTGAGCAGGGGGAGGACCAGGGGAGAGGGACAAGCGGACTCTGCCCTGAGTGGGGAGCCTAACAGGGGGGCTCGATTTCACACAACCCTGAGATCGCGACCTCAGCCCAACCAGAGATGGACGCTCAAGGGACTGAGCCACCCAGGCTTTCCTCCTTGTAGGACCCTCTTTGGTGAGTGTCACCCCCTTGACACTTCCCTGTGCCCAGCCCTGCTTCCTGTTTTTCCCTTCCAGTGTTACCACCAATAACACTTTTTAGTGACTCTCCTACCCACTAAGCTCAAATGGGTCCTAAGGAATGCTTTCCCAAAGAAACTACCCTAAGACAAGGATTGGATAAGTAAATGTTGAGAAGAGATCAAGATATATTAGGTGTGAGCTATCTACTAGGTATGAAAAAGGACATATTAAGTAAATGGTGGAATATATAAGTGTGGAACTCAGATAAGAGGCGCAGACTAGAGATAGGAATTTGGAAATGCAAAATGTATGGAGTCCCCTCCCCCCACCCAGAGGAATGATGAGTGGCCACTGGGAAGCTGGCAGAGGGGATCTCACCTCAACAAGATTCCAGACCGGAAATGACCCAAGACTTCCCTCCCCTACTCAAAGATACCAGGTTGGCACCAGCAAGACAGATCCAGAGGCCACCACAACAAGCTATGGACCTGGCAACCTCTCTTCATCTCCCATGGACAGGGAATATCCCAGTACATCAGGGGCCGGCTCAGGAAGCCCAGGGGCCACACTCTCCTCCCCCAGCTAGAGGCACCAGGTGGACAGCTTCCTCCATCCTCTCAAAATACTACCAGCAAAAACCAGCCAGAGCTTTTTAAACATAATTGGCTGTTATGTGGCCGGGGCGGGGGGCGGGTAGTGTTGTTATTGTTGGAAGACAAGCCTAGAAGCAAGGAGACTTATTGGGACACCATCATAGTAACCCAGATGCACCATGATACTGGCCGGGAGTAAGTGTGTAGCTTATGGAGGTGAAGAAGAGGATATGCATTTGTGATATGTCTGGGAAATAGAACTAACAGGGCTCATTAATGGAGGGGAGGGAAAGAGAAATCAGGAGGACACCGAGCTTTCTGACTTGAATCTCTGGGAGGAGGAGGATGCCTTAGTTTGAGTGAAGGTGTACCAGGAAAACAGGCTTAAAAAAGAACTCAAAATATATTAGATTTGCAGTATCTATGAGACATTAAGAGAGACATATTAAATAGAAAACAGAAGACATGAATAAATATGGAGCTCAGATACAAGACGGAGATAGAGATGGTGTAGAAATGGCAGTTAACACTGGTGACTTGATGAGATCGCCTAGGAAAACAGGGTTGACACAACTTGAACAGAGAGGTGGGAAAGAGAGCAGAGCAAAGGAGCCTAAGCCAGTGAAGTAGGAATGTGAGGACTTAGAAAACGTGGAGAAAGTGTTGCAATAAAGTGGCCAAGTCTGTCAAGTTTGCTGAGAAGTAAAGTCAGATGAAAATGGAAAAATAGCCCAAAGATTTGGCATCAGGGACGTCACTGGTGAACGTGACAAAGGGAACGTCAGCGGAGTTGAAGGAGTAGCTTCAGAAAGTAATTCTTAAGGGAAGAAGTTGAGACAGTAACTCATCCTTTGGTTTAAAGACAAACAGGAGGGAGTGGGGGGAGTTTTGTTGGGCTTTTTCTTTTTTCTTTCATTTTTTAAAGGATCTGAGATACTACAGTATATTTGTATGCTAATGGAAAATGTAAATCTCGCCTCTCTCTCAATTCAGGGGAGAGAGGCGAGAAGGGCAGGAGGAATGCTTTTGGAAAAGTAACAAGGATGGGATCTGGAACCCACATGGAGAAGTTTGTCCTTTATATGGAGCAAGACTATTCGTTCTTCTTTCCAAAAAATACAGATACAGGTTGGAGGGGAGATCTGGCCGTGGGAGCACGAGGGCATTCTATCTGGTAGTTTCTGTTTTCTGAAATTTATCAAAAATGAGGACTTTGGAGCCAAAGAGGTCTCTATGAAATCCTGATTCTCCCACTCCCTGGCTATGTGACTTGCATGACCTGGACCCTGTGACCTCTGTGACCTTGTCTCTTGCTTCCCTTGCTCCCCTCTAGCCATGCTGGGCGAAAAGGCAAACTCACTAATGTTTTCCTGCCTCAGATCTTCGACCTCTCTGTTACCTTTTCTTGGGAAGCACTGAAAAAAAAAAAGTATATATATATATATGGCTTGTGTTGTAGAAATAAAGGCTAGAGATGTACTCAAATTAAGACCGCTGTTTACTGCTGAAACTCTGCATGCAAGAATGAGAGAGGACAGAAGTGCACAGTCCATAGGCAGACAGCAAGACACTTTCAGTTCCTTGGTACCTTCAAGTTAAAAATATGTCATACAATGGGGCACCCGGCTGGCTCCGTCAGTAGAACACGGAACTCTTGATCTCAGCGGTTGTGGGTTGCATGTAGAGCTCACTTAAAAAATGACAACAAAGAGGCAACCCACGGAATGGGAGAAGATATTTGCAAATGACAGTACAGACAAAAGGTTGATATCCAGGATCTATAATGAACTCCTCAAACTCAACCCACACGAAACAGACAAACACATCAAAAAATGGGCAGAAGATATGAATAGACACTTCTCCAATCAAGACATACAAATGGCTATCAGACACATGAAAAAATGCTCATCATCATTAGCCCTCAGGGAGATTCAAATTAAAACCACATTGAGATATCACCTTACACCAGTTAGAATGGCCAAAATTAACAAAACAGGAAACAACATGTGTTGGAGAGGATGTGGAGAAAGGGGAACCCTCTTACACTGTTGGTGGGAATGCAAGTTGGTGCAGCCTCTTTGGAGAACAGTGTGGAGATTCCTCAAGAAATTAAAAATAGAGCTTCCCTATGACCCTGCAATTGCACTCCTGGGTATTTACCCCAAAGACACAGATGTCGTGAAAAGAAGGGCCATCTGTACCCCAATGTTTATAGCAGCAATGGCCACAGTCGCCAAACTATGGAAAGAACCAAGATGCCCTTCAACGGATGAATGGATAAGGAAGATGTGGTCCATATACACTATGGAGTATTATGCCTCCATCAGAAAGGATGAATATCCAACTTTTGTAGCAACATGGACGGGACTGGAAGAGATTATGCTGAGTGAAATAAGTCAAACAGAGAGAGTCAATTATCATATGGTTTCACTTATTTGTGGAGCATAACAAATAGCATGGAGGACAAGGGGCGTTAGAGAGGAGTAGGGAATTTGGGTAAATTGGAAGGGGAGGTGAACCATGAGAGACTATGGACTCTGAAAAACAATCTGAGGGGTTTGAAGTGGCGGGGGGGTGGGAGGTTGGGGTACCAGGTGGTGGGTATTATAGAGGGCACGGCTTGCATGGAGCACTGGGTGTGGTGAAAAAATAATGAATAATGTTTTTCTGAAAATAAATAAATTGAAAAAAAAATGACAACAAATATGTCATAAAATACAGAACCTGTCTGCAACTAGCCTAGTCACTTGAGCAAGTTCTCAGAGGTTTCTCTATAAAACCTCTCTTCTTCTGTAGTTAGTGGTCCTTTAGTCCAATAATTGTTTTTGTCCCTTTCTTGTGTCATGGGTAGCTTGTGACAAAGGGGATCTTTGGGTGGAGGTATCTTGTGGTGCTGAGAGTGACCTGCAAATATCCATTTCTTTGTTTTTTTAAATTTTTATTTTTTAAATTTTTTATTTTTTTTAATTTTTTGATTTTTTTCAACTAACATATAATGTCTGATTAGCCCCAGTTTCTTTGGTTTTGATTCACATTCGTCCACTAGCACATAAGCCCCTCAAGGGCAGCCATTTTGTTGGGTCAGGGGTCAGTGGATCGTCATCAAATGAATGAATGTATGAAGGAATGAAGGAACCTTTATTGAACCACAGTTTTCTCTTTCATGAAATGAAGTGAATAATATCAACCTGTGTGACTCATTGGAAGAACTAAAGAATGATGGTCTGTTAAATGCCTACCCCATATCAGGCACACATAGGCACCCCCAAAATGACAGAGTAATTGTTGTCATTATTCCAGAGGGATTGAATTTATACCTTCAAATGCGAACAACACAGGGAAAAAGTCTTACCGTGAGTGTATCAATAAGGCCATGAGGATTTGTCCCCAGCTCCCACAACAGACAGTCTTTTGGCTCTCTAATTGCATTATTCACACTGGCCTTTTTAACCCCAGAACATGAGGTCTGGTTCCCAATTTTAAAAGATGGGATTTAAATTCTGGCCAAAGTAAATATATATATACAAGTGCCACCAGTGCACCAGGATCCTCTCCACAGATAGAAAGTCAATGTCTTTCTCTGGGTCATCAGGCACAGGGTGTCAGAACCATCAATCACACTGAAGAAAGCCCAATCCATCACAGGAGGCTTTCAAAGCATGTCCAGATTGCTGAATAATGCCTAGTCATTTTTAGGCACTTCGCTGATTCTGATGGTCCAAGTAATGACTGGCGAAGTGCTGTCTGTTACAGTTTGAGTGAATGTAGGTCAGCACTTCACTTCCGCCCTCTGCTGTCCTTAGCACATTTGCTGTTGGGTGGCGAGGAAGAAAACATATTTTTGCACATCCTTAAACCATGTCTGACTTCCTTGTGGCAAGGCAGTAGAAATCAAGGAGATGTGCAGTGTGCAACAGGTCACTGCCCAATTCCTAGACGACCACCTCAAATTATTCAAATATAACAGGGTCCTTTACTTGTTTTTTTTTTTTTTTTCAGGTGCCCATACTTTAGCTCAAGTCGTTCTTAATCCTAATTGTCCTTTGTAAATGTGGACTTGGCTTAACAGGCAGACTCTGGAGTCCATTCTATATTGACTTAAATCTGATACTGATTTTGAAGACTCTTCCCAAATAAATTTTTACCAAACTGTTCAGGTGATTCTCATGATAACTCGGGTTTTCAGAAATGTTAGCCTGTTAGCAAGGGTGTTTTTTTCTAGGATGTCTTTCCCTCTATCTCTGTGTTTTTTTTTAAAGATTTTATTTATTTATTTGACAGAGATCACAGGTAGGCAGAGAGGCAGGCAGAGAGAGAGGAGGAAGCAGGCTCCCTGCTGAGTAGAGAGCCCGATGCGGGGCTCGATCCCAGGACCCTGGGATCATGAACCAAGCCAAAGGCAGAGGCTTTAACCCACTAAGCCACCCAGGCGCCCCTATCTCTGTGTTTTGAAGTCTAGCTTTTGTCTCAAGGAACAGATCAGATTCAGTTGGTGTCTTTCTTGATGGGATATATCCCATTGTGACAGAAATGGGAGGCCTCGTTCTCAAGGTACAGGAGGGCACTTGTATATGGCATCCAGAATGAGGGTGGAGAAAAAGCTCTAAGTTTTACATTGATATTTCCCACTAGAGTTTGTGCACTTGGATCAAAATCAAAAGTAACTTGCAACAGGCCTATGATTCCAACCACCTAGCTATCTTATGTTGGGAGGAAGACTGGAAACTGCTTCACAATTTGGAATTTATGTTTAGAAGGCATAAACAGTGACTAGGAAATAGACTGCTCCATAGGTACAATAAATTTTGGGGGGTGGGGGAGTTAAAATCCTAAAGGGCACTTAGCAATGGCTGAGTAGCAGGAGAGCAGAGAGAGGTTGGGACCGGAGGGGAGATGAAGACTATCTTCACAGGGTCACCTGGGTCACTCAGTTGGTTAAGCGGCTGCCTTTGGCTCAGGTCATGATCCTGGGGTCCCGGGATCGAGCCCCACGTCGAACCCCATGTTGAGCCTCACATCAGGCTCCCTACTCAGCAGGAGTCTGTTTCTCCCTCTTCCTCTGCCCCTCCCTCCAGCTTGTTCTCTCTCTCTCTCTCTCTCTCTCTCAAACAAATAAATAAAATCTTAAAAACAAAACAAAACAAAACAAAGACTGTCTTCACATATCTCAGGCTGGCGTTTTGCAAAGGGTTGTCCCTGAACCATCTGCACAAGCACCATCACAGCTGGTGTTTATACAGCGGTCTTCAGTGCATAAATAACTCTTTCCATCCATCTTTGATTCTTGCCCAGCTTCACAACCTACCTGTTAGAAGCAAGATAGAGAAGCTCCAAAGAAGTGACCTCATGCAGAAGAGTCCCTTGACTGCATGAAGCATTTGTGGTTTAGTGGGGCTACAGCAGCAGAACAGTTATACCCCCTGATTCTGAAACCCCATTGACTTGAACCTGTGCTGCAAATTATTTTGTCCATCTTCCCTTTCATTGGCATGGAAAAGGATGAAATGACAGGGAAGGAATAAAAGCTATGTGTCGACTGTAGGACAGCCACATAAAATCTAGGGTACCCAGTAAATTTTGAATTTCTGATAAACAACAAATAGATTTTAGCATAAGTATGCCCCATGTGATATCTGGGATATACTTATATTTAAACATTGTGGGTTCTTTTTTTTTTTTTTTGCTAAACCTGAGAAACCTAGTTGAATGGGTAACAGAATGAAAGAAGAGGTGCCTCTCATTTGTCCCCACCCAAATTTCACCTTTAGCAAGAAGTAGCATGGTTTAATGGAAAGGTTGAGAGTCAAGGAAGATGATAAGCTTTAACTGAGTAAATGACCCTAGAAGAGTTTCTTCTTTCACTTGGCCTCAGTTTCCCCCTTTGTGAAATGAGAGACTTAAAGTAGGTGATTTGTCAGCACCCTTCCTTCTTTGAGAGTCTGGTGTTTCATCACCCTTGAAAAGGGGGTCCATCTCCTCCACTCCCTGGGCATGCTTGAGAGCCTATGTACTTGATAGCTAACCTCCCACTGAGGATCTAGTATACAGGACTGTCTCTATGAAGTATTGGGCTATACTCATCATTTTGTCAATGACTGTCATTGCGATAGGTGCGAAACCACTCTACACACCACAGAGCGCCCTTAAAACGACAATACGGGAAGACATATTGGGCTCATGAAGATCTCAGGGCATTTGTGATCTGAGAGAATGCTGAAGAAAGGCTTTCTCCTCCTTCCTTCTTTGTTAGCTTCCTACAACTGTAAAATTACTGCCTTGAGCCAAATAGTTAGATCGTGCATTTCCCCCCTCCATTCCAGAATAGGTTTTAATCTAATCCTCCTATTATCACCTGGGCGTGAAAATTACATATTTGCCCCCAGCCTAGGAGGAAGTTCAATTAATGAGGAAAGATGGGTGTCAGTTTGCCAGTATTCATTATTACACTGTCCCTCCAGAGAAGGATATTAGTGTTATCATCCTTGGTCACAGATTCGTTTGCATTTCCTTCACCAAAAACAATTTCATTATCTAATAAACCACATGATTTTGAATTCTGGTCTGTGATAATTGATTTTTCCCTATTTATATCTTCAGCAGCTGGAAGAGCTTTGCTCCAGATAAGGTAGATTTCATTTTCAAGTCTCCATTATGTTCAGAATTCCGTTTTGCTGGCAAGTGCCTCCATTACAGCTGAAGATCACTGCTCCCAAACTCCTTCCTATTAATTAATCACCATCTTTATACATGTAATAAATAGTATGACTGCCAGCAAGAAGAAAAGAAGTTTAGTCTTTAAAAGACAGGGCTTTTTTTTTTTTTTGGTGGTGGGGGGGAAGCCACCCCATACAGCATAAATACTGGCCTCAGTATGATGTTCTGCCATATAAATAACAGAAATGGTCTTATTTTCCAAAATGGGTTGAAAAAAAGACAGGACTACAATTGCAAACTGAAACCTTTCACAGCAAACTAAGGCTAGAGTCAGCTCCAAATGGCACAATTGTAAGCACTTTTGTTAATTAGCATCCTATCTACACTTGTCATGAACGGTAATCTTTTGTTTCAATGGGAGTGATTTTTGTATCTGAGCGGAAGTAATGTTTAATAATAAGCTTAAATTTGACAAGTTGTGAATTGCATATTCCGCATTTCCTAGGGAGCATCTCTCCTGCTTTGTTCACGTGCAGTATTACGCCACAGGCTTTTTGTCAAAGTTTGTATTTAAATGCCAGTTAGCTAACATACAGTGTTAGTTTCAGGTGCACAATGCAGTGATTCAACAATTCCGTACATCACCCCATGCTCATCATGACAAGTGTCCTCCTTAATCCCCAGCCCCTCATTCCCCCATTCCCCCACGCCCTCCCCTGCCATAGGCTTTGGTTCTCAGAAAGGCCCAAGTCTTTTTTTTTTTTTTAAGACTATTTATTTTACAGAGACAGAGAGAGAGTACAAGCAGGGGGAGCAGCAGGCAGAGGGAGAGGGAGAAGCAGAGTTCCATCCCAGGAACCTGGGAACATGGCCTGAGCTGAAGGCAGACGCTTAACCTGCTGATCTCCCCAGGTGCCCCTCAAGTCTTAAGCAGATAAATAATCACGAGTCATCATAAATACAACAGGAGCCTCATTCCTGCATTTGCTATTAGCTATTATGTATAGACCTTGGATGGTGATCTTTAAGTTAACATGGATCTCAAGTGATTAAAAAAATTCACAATATTAATGGAAGGACCTTGTATGTATGTGTGTGTGGGTTCACAATATTTCAGCATCTTCAAATTGTTTTAGCCTACAAAAGGTACCTTGATGGGGGCTGGGGGTGGGGGGGGTGGGAGTCAGAGCAAAGGAAAGTACACAAATGAAAATCTTGAGTTTCATCCTTAAACCAGAGTTTCCAACCACCAATACCCTGCGAATGGGCTGCTAATGTGCCTGGAGATTGGTCTCCTCAGCCCCGGGGGTTGATGACTGGGATCTGGGACATTCTTCTCATCACTTCGGTGTGCCATAATTTTATTCTCTTTTTCTATATATGCTGTGATGTGAAAACGCTTAGTTAGACTTTTTCTATGCCCCTGGGATCAGATCAGAATTACAGTCATGCTCGGACACTATGATAATCATTTCTGTCGTGAGTCACCAGTACTCTTGGGGGTTTATTATATCCCTCAAACATGTCATGTGTTGGGCTGGATACAAGCGTGATATCAACTTACCATACTCCGTGTGGGGGGGGCATATAAGAGAAATCCAAGGACATACACACTGTAAAATAAAGATATTATGAACATATAAACATTCATTTCTGCCTATAAGGCTGTGTCTTGTCGTTCTCTCTCTTCCCTATCTCAGGCCTCATCATACACCAGGTATCCAGAGAGACCTTATTATTAAATAGATTGCCTTAAAAATGAGAACTGAGGGGGGCACCTGGGTGGCTCAGTGAGTTAAAGCCTCTGCCTTCGGCTCAGGTCATGATCTCAGGGTCCTGGGATCAAGTCTCACATCGGGCTCTCTGCTCAGCGGGAGCCTGCTTCCCCCTCTCTCTCTGCCTACTTGTGATCTCTGTCTCTCTCTGTCAAATAAATAAATACAATCTTAAAAAAAAAGAGAGAGAGAGAGAGAACTGGGGCACCTGGATGGCTCAGTTGGGGCAGTAGGTGACACTTGATCTCGGGGTTGTGGGTTCAAAGCTCCACGCTGGGTATGGAGATTTCTTAAAAATAAAATCTTTAAAAAATAAAGTAACATAGGGGTGCCAGGGTGGCTCATATGGTTGGATGTCTGCCTTTGGCTGAGTTCATGGTCTCTGGGTCCTGGGATTGAGCTCCATGTTGGGCTCCCGACTCAGCAGGGAGTCTGCTTCTCCCTCTCCCTCTGCCTCTCCCCCTGCTCATGCTCTCTCTGTATCTCTCTATCTCAAATGAATAAATAAAATCTTTTAAAAAATGAGCCCTACAACAGGGTATTTTTGGTGCAAGCCATTTCAGAGACAACTATGTAGCAGGTGCTGCTTATGATGCAGGAGATAAGTCCCTGGCTTTTGTCCAGACAGGCTGATGCTGGGATTGAAATCCATTATTCTCCTGTGTTTCATCTTTCTTTCTTTTCCTTTCCTCTGTCTCCACTCCTTCATTTTCCTCACTCAGCTCCACCCTGCCCTTTCCTTCTTTCTTTCCTTCCCACCTCTTTCTTTTTCCTCTTATCTTCCATAGAAGGTCTGCGTTGGTAGTGATCAGGTGATAAGTTCATGAACTCCTTTCCATCGTCAAGTGAAAGTCCTTTACCCAGACCTGTAACTGGGAAGAAAGGCAGGCTTTACTAATAATAAAAGTCTTCTGTGCTATTTCAATAAACAATATTTTAAAAATTTACTTGTTTGTCCTGCTTTGAATGCTCTTCCCCCAGATATTTGCGTGGCTCGGCTCCCCCTCTCCCACCACTTTCTTCAAGTCTCCGCTCAATAGAGAAACCTTCCCTTACCAATCTGTATTAAAGAAATAGAGCTTCCCTATGACCCTGCCATTGCACTCCTGGGTATTTACCCCAAAGATACAGATTCGTGAAAAGAAGGGCCATCTGTACCCCAATGTTTATAGCAACAATGGCCACAGTCGCCAAACTGTGGAAAGAACCAAGATGCCCTTCAACGGACGAATGGATAAGGAAGATGTGGTCCATATACACTATGGAGTATTATGCCTCCATCAGAAAGGATGAATATCCAACTTTTGTAGCAACATGGACGGGACTGGAAGAGATGATGCTGAGTGAAATAAGTCAAGGAGAGGGAGTCAATTATCATATGGTTTCACTTATTTGTGGAGCATAAGGAATAACACGGAGGACTTGGGGAGATGGAGAGAAGTCAGAGGACTTCTCTGGGGAAATCAGAGGGAGAGATAAACCAGAGAATGTGGACTCTGAGAAACAACCTGAGGGTTTAGGAGGGCAGGGGAGTGGGAGGTTGGTGGTGCATATTATGGAGCACTGGGTGTGGTACATAAACAATGAATTCTGGAACACTGAAAAGAAATTAAAAAGAAAAAAAGAACAAGACTTCATATCACCCATCCCTCTTCGCTAGTTCCTCACTCTGCTTCTTTGTAGTGTTCACCACAATCTGAGTTACTCAAGGACTGTTTGTGTGTTTGTTTGTTGTCTTTCTTCCTTGACTAGATTTTAACATGAGCACGGGCACTTTGTTTCATTATTTTATCCATAGTGGCTAGCACATGGTTGCCATTTACTAAATATTGGTTCAAGGAATGAACGAAAATCAACATTTATAAGCATAACAGTATGTGCATCAAGGCTATATTTTAAGAAAAACCTCTTAGTCCCAATGAATCATTTTACCCATACATTTTTTGTTATTTGCATAAGCATTATTAATAAATGAACTGATATACAAGCACAGTAGCAGCAGAAATTGGAAAGTGAATTAAAATACTACCCTCCTCAGGGCACTTGGGTGACTCAGTAGGTTAAGGGTCAGCTTTCAGCTCAGGTCATGATCCCAGGGTTCTGGGATCCAGCCCCACATTGGGCTCCCTGCTCGGTGGGAAGCCTGCTTCTCCCTCTCCCTCAGCTGTTCCCCTGCTTGTGTTCCCTCTCTTGCTGGGTCTCTCTCTGTAAAATAAATAAATAAAATCTATAAAATAAAAACACCATGCTCCAGACGTTTCTCTTATGACTCTCCAAAACAATTCAAATGTCCTTCAGTGGGTGAATGGATAAATAAACTGTGCCACGACTATACGATGGGGTATTACTCATCAATAAAAAAGAATGAACTTCTGATCCACACAACTTGAATGAATCTCAAAGACATTAGGCCGAGTGAAAGAAGATAGTCATAAAAAGTCATAAAAAGTCACAGAGAAACTATAGTGATGGAGTACGAATCAATGGTTGTTAGGGTTTAGGATTTAGATCATGGGGAGACAGCATGAAGGAGTTTCTTGGGGGATGATGGAACTTTTCTGTATTATGGTCAAGGTTACATTAGTCTACACATGCATTTAAGTTCATAGAACTAGTCACCAAAAAAAAAAAATTTATAGATTACACCATAGAGTTTTATAAGCTAATTTATTTCACTCAGAATTGTACCAGAGCATCTTTTTCCATCACTAAATGTAAATCTCTATTATTTAAAAAATGATGGGTAAACTTTAAAAGACTCTCCAAAGAGGTCTTCCCAGCTTCTTTTTTTTTTAAAGATTTTATTTATTTATTTGACAGAGATCACAAGTAGGCAGAGAGATAGGCAGAGAAAGAGGGGGAAGCAGGCTCCCTGCCGAGCAGAGAGTCCAACGTGGGGCTCCATCCCAGGACCCCAAGATCACAACCTGAGCTGAAGGCAGAGGCCCAACCCACTGAGCCACCCAAGTGCCCTTCCAGCTTCTTAATTCAGGTAGCATTCTGTGTCACTTATAATCAATGACTTCAAACATTATTACACAAGCATGTCTGATCCTTTGACTAGATCATGAGCCTTTTGTAAGAGCAGAGAACATGTCTTATATGATTCCTTTATGTTTCACCCTGTAGCACAATGCCATGAATATATTAGATAGTCTCTAAAGACATGATAGGTTTATTGCTTATTTACTGTTTATCTCCCTAATGTGGGTATCAAGGCATGATTTTGTTACCTCATCTGTCCAAGGGAAGATTGAACCAAATCATTTGTAGGGTCTTTCTGGCTCTGATTCGCCATGATTCTATACTCAGTATATGTTCAAAACATTTATTTCTTCTGTAAAAGACTTTCTTTTGCTTCAACTATAAAAAGTTGGAAGCATTGCTCCTTAAGTCTTAACAAAAGACATTTTGTTAAATTGGTTAAAAATTAGCAACTGTCTGAGATGTCAAGCTGACTGTAATAATGAGCTGAGTTAAAAATAATTTAATGAATTCATGTATCCTTTTAACACATAGAATTTAGAATGGGCTAAAAATGACTTCCATGAAAATGGACCATGATAAAAAATCTCTACCACATAACTTAATATTTCCACCTCATTCGATGAGATCCATACTCCATTCCAATGCCATTCAAAATACATAATTTTGATTTTCTAACTTAATCCAACCTCTCTGGTCTCAGAATTTTGAGCCTGGCTTTACCCTCATCTTTTCAGATGCTAACCTATCATTTTATTGAAGTCTGCCCTCTTTGGTCATGCTACGTTGGTGTACTTACACATTTTCACTCTTTTTTTTTTTTAAAGATTTTATTTATTTATTTGACAGTGAGAGATTACAAGTAGGCAGAGAGGCAGGCAGAGAGAGAGAGAGAGAGAGGAGGAAGCAGGCTCCCTGCAGAGCAGAGAGCCCGATGCGAGACTCGATCCCAGGACCCTGAGATCATGACCTGAGCCGAAGGCAGCGGCTTAACCCACTGAGCCACCCAGGCACCCCACATTTTCACTCTTAATCTCACTCTCTACTTCTCTAACTCCTGGGCAACCATCAGAGCCAAAATGAGGGGTTCTCATCCTCATTTTGTTTAATAAGGGACCACTGTTACCAAATAAGTCTACTCCAAGAGCCCCTTCCTGCTCTTTGGAGGCAGATATAGAATCATCTCTAGAACCAGCTGAATTCATTCTTCTCCACTTTGTTAGAACCAGAATTCGCCTTGTCTCTGTGGAAATGACAGTAATGGATTACATGTCAGGCCATTCATCCTTTTTGCTAAGAGATGGTAGCATCCTAAGATGCTTGTCTCAATATTTATAATAAACGTTAAATATTCTTTTTACATGAAAAAACTTATTCCACCCTTATACTAATTCCAAGAGTTATTTCCACTATAATGAATGTTATTAGTACTGTTTTACAGATGTAAAAACTGAGACTGAACAATAGATACTTACATTAAGCTGTAAGTAATACACGCCGTACCCAAACCCTAATCTAACCTAACAGCAAAGCTCCTATTCTTTGTCACTAGATGGAATTACCAATTCCGAAGGAGGCCAGCACTGGACAGATAGTTCTCATACGCTCAGTGAACACTTACAATAATTACCTTAATTACTCATACTTCATTGTCATACATCAAACTAAAGACATGAACAAAGATCCCAATTGCAAGAGAGAATCTTTCCTTTGTATGGGAGCTGTTCTATATGACAAAGGTTTTTAGAGCACTGGAAAGCAACTGACAATTCTTGGAAACAAAGTGATTTGGGGTATACTTTTATTTTTCCTAAATGTGTATGAACATACACATACATATGTGTATATGTGTGTATTTGAAATGTGTGTGTGAGTGTATATACATCTAGTATATAAACACTTTAACACACACAGTGCATGGGTATGTAATTATATGCCCCAAATCATAGGTTACTAAATTATTTCACTAGATTATGGTCTAATGAAATAAATTTGATCTATTTTTTCATATATTATCCCATTTGACACTTCTATTAAGGGGAAAATAAACAGAGGCCCAATATTTCAGTAAGAAAATTGATTCCTTGCTAAAATATAGAATGTTCTTTGGAACTCTATCTGCTATGCAGCTGGCTTCTTGGGGATGTCTGGGAATAGGCACAGTAAATCTATGGTGTTCCACAAATCCCCTTTATGTATGTGTCTACATTGCTGTCATCCCCCATATAAGCCCAGAGCTTCCATTATGCCCAGTTCTTCCTGTAAGGTGGTAACATTCTTAACATCTCATAATGTAAATATTTCTAGGATGTGTAACATATGGAAACGGACTATGAAGAGAGTAAAACATTAATCTTGAATGGTAAGATTATAGACACAAGAGAGGGAAGATAATCTTATATAACCATCCCCACTCCTCCAACCCCACATGCCAATAACAACCAAACCAGGTCATTGTGACTTATCTGTATGGCCACCCCTGGTCTCCTAGTCTAGCACCCTTCCCCAAGAGATTCCCATTTAGGTATCTGGGTGGGATCAGGAGTCTGTAACAAGCAATCTGGGTAAATCTAATGTTAGGCCTTGGGAACACTGACCTTAAAAGACTCCAGGGATTGACAATGGTTATTGTAAGTTTAGGGTTAGACTTAGACAAGAGATCTGAAGTAATAGTTCATTGCTGATAATGATTGATACTATTTATGGTGAAGGTACATGCTCAAATTTTTGCCATTGCCATCTAGGATAAATGTAATCAGGTAGATAAAAGACTTACTTAGACTTTCTTCAGAGCAATTTTAATTCCTTTCCTGCCCAAGCTGAGAGTGAATCATGCTTCCAGTCTGAATTTAGCCCGTCTTTGTTGGATTGCTGTACTATATTGTCAAATATCTCCACTCATATTTTCTGGCAAGAAAGCAGTTCAATATTCCTTTGTCAATAAGAATCTGGCATTCCTATTACCATAGCTCACTCACTATAATAGGAAATGTCCTATCATTTGTTTTTAATGGAGTTTAATATAATAAAGAATATTTAATGGCAAGCTGAACAATATTGTACTTTATAGTTATATCCTGATTTATCTGAAAGTAGTCTAAGCTTTAGTTTCACAGGAAAATATTTTATTTTCTACACTAGATGCCATTGATGATGTCATCACGTAAAAGCTTGCTAGTAAGTCAAAAACAGATTTTCTAAATAAAAGTAAGTTATAAACCATAGCTATCATAACCTTATGCTATTAAGACACACTAAGACAGTCTCTACACCATCCACATGTCTTTTTTTTTAACCCCATCTGCAGAAATGGAAACACACATGCACACACACAAAGAACAAAGAAACTACTTATCTCCAGTAACCGTAACTTCATTATATTTTTAAGAAGGACCCACTAAATAAAGTAGCTTTTGTGGTCTTTGGACAGTTTCGGACAATGTTGGGGACACAGTAGTTGCTCAACAAATAGTGATTTAATAAAGGACATACACAATTTTTATTGTTGTTTTTGTTTGGTATATTTTTGTTTGAGAAACTCAAGCAAAGCTCAGCAAAAGAGACCATTTTATTTTATCTTTTGCCACATGTATTGGACATAGATAAATCAAGTAAAATAACCATGAAAGCTTCCTTTTTCACATTGAACTTTATGTAAAAAAAGTTTCCCATGTAAACATAAATAAATAACCTTAAGGGAATGAGAAAAACACTTTTTTAAAAAAGATTTTATTTCTTTATTTGACAGAGACAGAGATCACAAGTAGGCAGAGAGGCAGGCAGAGAGAGAGGAAGGGAAGCAGGCTCCCTGCTGAACAGAGAGCCCGATGCGGGGCTCAATCCCAGGACCCTAAGATCATGACCTGAGCTGAAGGCAGAGACTTAATCTGCTGAGCCACTCGGGCGCCCCAGAGAAAAACTCTTTTTAAATTTTTTTTTTGAGATTTTATTCATCTATTTGTAAGACAGTGAGCACAAGCAGCAGGAGGGAGAAGCAGGCTCCCTGCTGAACAAGGAGACCAAGGAGGGACTCAATCCCAGGACCCTGGCATCATGACCTGAGCTGAAGGCGGGCACTTAACCAATTGAGCCACCCAAGAATCTTGGAGAAAAACATTTCCTTATACTCTTGAATACTTTAAAGAACTGATGCTAGAGTTCAGTAAACATTGATACAACTTCTCTGGAGAAAACATTGTGCTAGATACTAGAGAAGGACAATGCATTAGTAAAGGTTCTCCAGAGAAACAATCAGTAGGGTGTGGGGGTGAGCTGGGAGGTGAAAAGAGAGAGAGATCTATGTTTTAGGGAATTGGTTCATATGACTGTAGACCTGGCAGGTTCAGGATCTGCACAGCAAGCCAGAAGGCTAGAGACCCAGCTAAGCGTTGATACTGCACCTCAAGTCTGAAGGCTGTGTGCAGGCAGAATTTCCTCTCCCTAGGGAAACTTAGACTTTTTTTTTTTCCTCTTAAGGCCTTCAACTAATGGATGAGGCCCATCCACCTTAAGGAGGGTAATCTGCTTTACAAAGTCTACTGATTTTAATGTGAATCTCATCTAAAAAATACTATCACAGAGACATCTAGATTGGTGTGTAACCAAATATCTGGGTACCAGGGCCTAGCCAAATTGACACATAAAATTAACTATCATTAAGAGTTATGGAAATACAAATATGTATGTACTAATGGCCTATGAATTATTCATATTTTTGAGCTAGTAATTCTATACTTTAGTATCCATTCTAAGAAATAATCATAGAAGCGCACAAAACTTTCAAAACAAAATTAGACTAACAGCCTTATATTTTTTGTATCAACAAATTAGGAACAGCCTAGCTGACTCCTAATTGTGCAGTAACCAAATACAACATATTACAGCTACACTATTGAAAAGTACACACAGATTTTTTTAGATGCGTGTTTTCACTGGAATTTAGGTTTAGGAAATCTGATAAGCAAAATTGGAATCCTAAACTCTATATACACATGATCCCAACTTTGCTTTAGACTGGTACAGAGAGAAAAGGTCTGGAAGGGGAAATACCAAAGCAAGGCCAACAAAGGTTATCTCCGGGTTGAGAGATTAAGAGTGATATTTTTATTTTTGTGTTCTTTTTCCCCTCAAGTTTTTGTAAGAAAATAGTTAATAACTTTTTTTTATGCAAGATCAGGTGTTCTGACTTGATAGGCAAGCTGACCATACCCTTCATCTCCCCTACCTCCAAAGATCCCATTAAAATGACAAACAATAAAAAAAATGTATACACACAGACCAGTTAACAGAATACTGGTGAATGAACAAGCATCATCAGCAAATAAGCACTACCATAAGTTCCTGGAAGCAGAAGGAGGAGTGGTAATTTAATAAAGCAGGGTTAAATAAGCCTGGGCCTGGAGAGGGGTTTTCAACTTTGGCTTTGCTTGGAATCATATGGCGAGCTTTCACAACTACTAAAGTCCACCCCCTACCCCCAGAGAGTATGCTTTAACTCGTCCAGGGTGAGGGCTGGACACGGGGAGTTTTTAGGGCTGCCTAGGTAATTCTGTAACTACAGGGGACATTGAGAACCAGGGGCGTAGACAGAGCAGTGCTTAATCAAGGGTGGCTTCACACTGGCAAATATCCATCTGTAACATCCGGGCATCTTGTTAAAATGCAGATTTGGCTGAGGGCGGTCTGGGGTGGGGCCCGTAAATTTGGATTTGAGCTCCCAGTGAGGTCTGGTCCTGCTGGTTAGGCCGCCTTGCTTCGGTTCTGGAGCCTGGTGGTTCCCAGGTTTGAGGGTGCATCAGAATTCCCCAGAAGGGGGCGTCTGGGTGGCTCAGTGGGTTAAAGCCTCTGCCTTAGGCTCAGGTCACGGTTCCGGGGTCCTGGGATCGAGCCCCTGGCTCTCTGTTCAGCAGGGAGCCTGCTTCCCCATCCCTCTCTGCCTACTTGTGATCTCTCTCTGTCAAGTGGATAAATAAAATCTTAAAAAAAAAAAAAGAATTCCCCAGAGGGCTTATTAAAACACAGATTGCTAGACTTCACCCCGCAACGTTTCTGATACTGTAGGTATGGGGAGGGGGTGAGATAGGGCCCCTAACTTGATCCCAGAACCCCGGGATGATGACCTGAGCAGAAGGCAGACGCCTCACCAACTGAGCCACCCAGGAGCCCGTAGATGAAATACTTCTCTCCCGACTTGTCTCTCTCACCCAGAACTCCAGATGGCCAGGCTTCCTCTTTCCATATAAAACGCAGAGCCCCAGAGAAATCACATAGGCGCCCAGCAGTTTTCAGAAGTCTGGCATTTAGCGGTCTCCTAGTTTGGTTTGGTTGCCTTCTTGAAGTCCTCAATCAGTCCTCATCCACCGACCATAAAGCAGCAGCAGTTCTGCCCCCTGGGAGCACATCAGAGATCAGGCGGTGAGCTTTAAAAAACAACTCAGAAGACTCTTTTAAAAAGTGCTGGGTGGCTCACTGCGTTAAGGCTCTGTCTTCAGATCAGGTCATGATCGCAGTGTCCTGGGATCCAGTCCCACGCTGGGCTCTCTGCTCAGCAGGGAACCTCCATCCTCCTTTCCCTTGGCCTGCCTCCCTGCCTACCTGTGATCTGTCTCTCTGTCAAATAAATAAATAAAGATCTTTAAGAAAACAAACAAAAAAGTGCCAGTGGAAAGGACTGAAGCCATTTGATAAGTCTGGCCAGGGGTTTATCAATTTTATTAATTCTTTCAAAGAACCAGCTCCTAGTTTCGTTGATTTGTTCTATTGGTTTTTTTTGGTTTCTATTTCATTGATTTCTGCTCTGATCTTTATGATTTCTCTTCTCCTGCTGGGCTTAGGGTTTCTTTCTTGTTCTTTCTCCAGCTCCTTTAGGTGTAGGGTTAGGTTGTGTACCTGAGACCTTTCTTGTTTCTTGAGAAAAGCTTGTACCGCTATATATTTTCCTCTCAGGACTGACTTTGTTGTGTCCCACAGATTTTGAACCGTTGTATTTTCATTATCATTTGTTTCCATGATTTTTTTCAATTCTTCTTTAATTTCCCGGTTGACCCATTCATTCTTTAGAAGGATGCTGTTTAGTCTCCATGTATTTGGGTTCTTTCCAAACTTCCTCTTATGGTTGAGTTCTAGCTTCAGAGCATTGTGGTCTGAAAATATGCAGGGAATGATCCCAATCTTTTGATAACGGTTGAGTCCTGATTTAGGACTGAGGATGTGATCTATTCTGGAGAATGTTCCATGTGCACTAGAGAAGAATGTGTATTCTGTTGCTTTGGGATGAAATGTTCTGAATATATCTGTGATGTCCATCTCATCCAGTGTATCATTTAAGGCCTTTATTTCCCTGTTGATCTTTTGCTTGGATGATCTGTCCATTTCAGTGAGGGGAGTGTTAAAGTCCCCTACTATTATTGTATTATTGTTGATGTGTTTCTTTGATTTTGTTATTAATTGGTTTATATAGTTGGCTGCGCCCACGTTGGGGGCATATATATTTAAAATTGTTAGATCTTCTTGTTGGACAGACCCTTTGAGTATGATATAGTGTCCTTCCTCATCTCTTATTATAGTCTTTGGTTTAAAATCTAATTGATCTGATATAAGGATTGCCACTCCTGCTTTTTTCTGATGTCCGTTAGCATGGTAAATTCTTTTCCACCCCCTCACTTTAAATCTGGAGGTGTCTTTGGGCTTAAAATGAGTTTCTTGGAGGCAACATATAGATGGGTTTTGTTTTTTTATCCATTCTGATACCCTGTGTCTTTTGATTGGGGGCATTTAGCTCATTAACATTCAGGGTAACTATTGAGAGATATGAATTTAGTGCCATTGTATTGCCTGTAAGGTGACTGTTACTGTATATGGTCTCTGTTCCTTTCTGATCTACCACCTGTAGGCTCTCTCTTTGCTTAGAGGACCCCTTTCAATATTTCCTATAGAGCTGGTTTGGTGTTTGCAAATTCTTTCAGTTTTTGTTTGTCCTGGAAGCTTTTAATCTCTCCTTCTATTTTCAATGATAGCCTAGCTGGATATAGTATTCTTGGCTGCATGTTTTTCTCGTTTAGTGCTCTGAAAATGTCATGCCAGCTCTTTCTGGCCTGCCAGGTC
Organism: Neogale vison; assembly: GCF_020171115.1. NCBI lineage: Eukaryota > Metazoa > Chordata > Mammalia > Carnivora > Mustelidae > Neogale > Neogale vison. Next base: position 31,962,452 of record NC_058105.1, read on the forward strand.
TCTGTGGATAAGTCAGCTGCCAATCTAATATTTTTACCATTGTATGTTACAGACTTCTTTTCCTGGGCTGCTTTCAGGATTTTCTCTTTGTCACTAAGGCTTGTAAATTTTACTATTAGGTGACGGGGTGTGGGCCTATTCTTACTGATTTTGAGGGGCATTCTCTGAACCTCCTGAATTTTGATGCTCGTTCCCTTTGCCATATTGGGGAAATTCTCCCCAATAATTCTCTCCAGTATACCTTCTGCTCCCCTCTCTCTTTCTTCTTCTTCTGGAATCCCAATTATTCTAATGTTGTTTTGTCTTATGGTGTCACTTGTCTCTCGAATTCTCCCCTCATGGTCCAGTAGCTGTTTGTCCCTCTTTTGCTCAGCTTCTTTATTCTCTGTCATTTGGTCTTCTATATCACTAATTCTTTCTTCTGCCTCATTTATCCTAGCAGTGAGAGCCTCCATTTCTGATTGAACCTCATTAATAGCTTTTTTGATTTCAACTTGGTTAGATTTTAGTTCTTTTATTTCTCCAGAAAGGGCTTTTATATCTCTGGAGAGGGTTTCTCTAATATCTTCCATGCCTTTTTCAAGCCCGGCTAGAACCTTGAGAATTGTCATTTTGAACTCTAGATCTGACATATTACCAATGTCTGTATTGATTAGGTCCCTAGCCTTCAGTACTGCCTCTTGTTCTTTTTTTTGTTGTTAATTTTTCCGCCTTGTCATTTTGTCCAGCTAAGAGTATATGAAGGAGCAAGTAAAATACTAAAAGGGTGGCAACAATCCCAGGAAAATATGCTTTAACCAAATCAGAAGAGATCCCAAATCGTGAGGGGGGATTTCTCCCTCACGAGGAGAAATCCCCCCTCACGATTGGGTGAGGGATCTCCTCTGATTGGGATCTCTTCTGATTGGGATCTCCCAATCTCTTCTGATTGGGATCTCTTCTGATTTGGGGATAAAAAGAGGTTCAAAAAGAAAGAAAGAAAAAAAAGAAAAAAAAGAATTAAAAAAAGAGATTGAATTAAAAATTCAATCAAGAATTAAAAAAAGAATTAAAAAAGAGATTGAAGAGGGGGGAGGAGTCAAGATGGCGGAGAAGTAGCAGGCTGAGACTACCTCAGCTAGCAGGAGATCAGCTAGAGAGCTTATCTAAAGATTGCAAACACCTGCAAATCCATCGGCAGATCGAGGAGAAGAAGAACAGCAATTCTAGAAACAGAAAAACAACCACTTTCTGAAAGGTAGGACTGGCGGAGAAGTGAATCCAAAGCGACGGGAAGATAGACCCCGGGGGGAGGGGCCGGCTCCCGGCAAGCGGCGGAGCAACGGAGCACAAAATCAGGACTTTTAAAAGTCTGTTCCGCTGAGGGACATCGCTCCGGAGGCTAAACCGGGGCGAAGCCCACACGGGGTCGGCGTGACCTCAGGTCCTGCGGGGTCACAGAAGGATCGGGGGTGTCCGAGTGTCGCAGAGCTTGCGGATATTGGAACGGGAAAGCCGGCTGCAGAGACAGAGCCGACAGTAAGCTCGCAGCTTGGAGTTGCCTTGAACCGGTCGCAAGCTCACTGAGCTCGGAGCGCGGCCGGAGGTTGGGAAGACGCGAGTTACTGGGAGCTGTTCGCTGAGGGCGCACAGGGGAACGGGGCCCCGGGCTCTCGGCTCCTCCAGGCCGGAGACCAGGAGGCCGCCATTTGTATTCCCGTCCTCCAGAACTCTACGGAAAGCGCTCAGGGAACAAAAGCTCCTGAAAGCAAAGCCGAGCAGATCACTCAGCCCGGCCCCTGGTAAGGGCGGTGTAATTCCGCCTGGGGCAAAGACACTTGAGAATCACTACACCAGGCCCCTCCCCCAGAAGATCAACAAGAAATCCAGGCAAGACCAAGTTCACCTACCAAGGAGTGCAGTTTCAATACCAAGGAGAGAGCAGCAGAATTCCAGAGGAGGAGAAAACAAACCACGAAACTCATGGCTTTCTGCCTGTGATTTTTCAGTCTTGCAGTTAATTTAATTTTTTTCTTTTTCATTTTTTTTCTCTTCTTCTGCTAAAATTTTTTATAACTTTTACCCTTTTCTCTTTTAACGTTTTTTAACTAGATTATCTAATATATATATTTTTCTTTTTTATACTTTTGTTTATTCATTTTCTTTTTTTTAATTCTTTTTTTTTCTTTCTTTCTTTTTGAACCTTTTTTTATCCCCAAATCAGAAGAGATCCTAATCTCTTCAATCTTTTTTTTCTTAATTCTTTTTTAAATTCTTGATTGAATTTTTAATTCAATCTCTTTTTTTTAATTCTTTTTTTCTTTCTTTCTTTTTGAACCTCTTTTTATCCCCAAATCAGAAGGGATCCCAATCAGAAGAGATTGGGAGATCCCAATCAAAGGAGATCCCAATCAGAGGAGATCCCTCACCCAATCGTGAGGGGGGAGAAATCCCCCCTCACGATTTGGGATCTCTTCTGATTTGGTTAAAGCATATTTTCCTGGGATTGTTGCCACCCTTTTAGTATTTTACTTGCTCCTTCATATACTCTTAGCTGGACAAAATGACAAGGCGGAAAAATTAACAACAAAAAAAAGAACAAGAGGCAGTACTGAAGGCTAGGGACCTAATCAATACAGACATTGGTAATATGTCAGATCTAGAGTTCAAAACGACAATTCTCAAGGTTATAGCCGGGCTTGAAAAAGGCATGGAAGATATTAGAGAAACCCTCTCCAGAGATATAAAAGCCCTTTCTGGAGAAATAAAAGAACTAAAATCTAACCAAGTTGAAATCAAAAAAGCTATTAATGAAGTTCAATCAAAAATGGAGGCTCTCACTGCTAGGATAAATGAGGCAGAAGAAAGAATTAGCGATATAGAAGACCAAATGACAGAGAATAAAGAAGCTGAGCAAAAGAGGGACAAACAGCTACTGGACCATGAGGGGAGAATTCGAGAGATAAGTGACACCATAAGACAAAACAACATTAGAATAATTGGGATTCCAGAAGAAGAAGAAAGAGAGAGGGGAGCAGAAGGTATACTGGAGAGAATTATTGGGGAGAATTTCCCCAATATGGCAAAGGGAACGAGTATCAAAATTCAGGAGGTTCAGAGAACGCCCCTCAAAATCAATAAGAATAGGCCCACACCCCGTCACCTAATAGTAAAATTTACAAGCCTTAGTGACAAAGAGAAAATCCTGAAAGCAGCCCGGGAAAAGAAGTCTGTAACATACAATGGTAAAAGTATTAGATTGGCAGCTGACTTATCCACAGAGACCTGGCAGGCCAGAAAGAGCTGGCATGACATTTTCAGAGCACTAAACGAGAAAAACATGCAGCCAAGAATACTATATCCAGCTAGGCTATCATTGAAAATAGAAGGAGAGATTAAAAGCTTCCAGGACAAACAAAAACTGAAAGAATTTGCAAACACCAAACCAGCTCTATAGGAAATATTGAAAGGGGTCCTCTAAGCAAAGAGAGAGCCTACAGGTGGTAGATCAGAAAGGAACAGAGACCATATACAGTAACAGTCACCTTACAGGCAATACAATGGCACTAAATTCATATCTCTCAATAGTTACCCTGAATGTTAATGAGCTAAATGCCCCCAATCAAAAGACACAGGGTATCAGAATGGATAAAAAAACAAAACCCATCTATATGTTGCCTCCAAGAAACTCATTTTAAGCCCAAAGACACCTCCAGATTTAAAGTGAGGGGGTGGAAAAGAATTTACCATGTTAACGGACATCAGAAAAAAGCAGGAGTGGCAATCCTTATATCAGATCAATTAGATTTTAAGCCAAAGACTATAATAAGAGATGAGGAAGGACACTATATCATACTCAAAGGGTCTGTCCAACAAGAAGATCTAACAATTTTAAATATATATGCCCCCAACGTGGGCGCAGCCAACTATATAAACCAATTAATAACAAAATCAAAGAAACACATCAACAATAATACAATAATAGTAGGGGACTTTAACACTCCCCTCACTGAAATGGACAGATCATCCAAGCAAAAGATCAACAGGGAAATAAAGGCCTTAAATGATACACTGGATGAGATGGACATCACAGATATATTCAGAACATTTCATCCCAAAGCAACAGAATACACATTCTTCTCTAGTGCACATGGAACATTCTCCAGAATAGATCACATCCTCAGTCCTAAATCAGGACTCAACCGTTATCAAAAGATTGGGATCATTCCCTGCATATTTTCAGACCACAATGCTCTGAAGCTAGAACTCAACCATAAGAGGAAGTTTGGAAAGAACCCAAATACATGGAGACTAAACAGCATCCTTCTAAAGAATGAATGGGTCAACCGGGAAATTAAAGAAGAATTGAAAAAAATCATGGAAACAAATGATAATGAAAATACAACGGTTCAAAATCTGTGGGACACAACAAAGTCAGTCCTGAGAGGAAAATATATAGCGGTACAAGCTTTTCTCAAGAAACAAGAAAGGTCTCAGGTACACAACCTAACCCTACACCTAAAGGAGCTGGAGAAAGAACAAGAAAGAAACCCTAAGCCCAGCAGGAGAAGAGAAATCATAAAGATCAGAGCAGAAATCAATGAAATAGAAACCAAAAAAACAATAGAACAAATCAACGAAACTAGGAGCTGGTTCTTTGAAAGAATTAATAAAATTGATAAACCCTTGGCCAGACTTATCAAAAAGAAAAGAGAAAGGACCCAAATAAATAAAATCATGAATGAAAGAGGAGAGATCACAACTAACACCAAAGAAATACAAACTATTATAAGAACATACTATGAGCAACTCTACGCCAACAAATTTGACTATCTGGAAGAAATGGATGCATTCCTAGAAACATATAAACTACCAAAATTGAACCAGGAAGAAATAGAAAGCCTGAACAGACCCATAACCAGTAAGGAGATTGAAACAGTCATTAAAAATCTCCAAACAAACAAAAGCCCAGGGTCAGATGGTTTCCCGGGGGAATTCTACCAAACATTTAAAGAGGAACTAATTCCTATTCTCCTGAAACTGTTCCAAAAAATAGAAATGGAAGGAAAACTCCCAAACTCATTTTATGAGGCCAGCATCACCTTGATCCCAAAACCAGACAAGGATCCCATCAAAAAAGAGAGCTATAGACCAATATCCTTGATGAACACAGATGCGAAAATTCTCACCAAAATACTAGCCAATAGGATTCAACAGTACATTAAAAGGATTATTCACCACGACCAAGTGGGATTTATTCCAGGGCTGCAAGGTTGGTTCAACATCCGCAAATCAGTCAATGTGATACAACACATCAATAAAAGAAAGAACAAGAACCATATGATACTCTCAATAGATGCTGAAAAAGCATTTGACAAAGTACAGCATCCCTTCCTGATCAAAACCCTTCAAAGTGTAGGGATAGAGGGCACATACCTCAATATCATCAAAGCCATCTATGAAAAACCCACCGCAAATATCATTCTCAATGGAGAAAAACTGAAAGCTTTTCCACTAAGGTCAGGAACACGGCAGGGATGTCCATTATCACCACTGCTATTCAACATAGTACTAGAAGTCCTAGCCTCAGCAATCAGACAACAAAAGGAAATTAAAGGCATCCAAATCGGCAAAGAAGAAGTCAAATTATCACTCTTCGCAGATGATATGATACTCTATGTGGAAAACCCAAAAGACTCCACTCCAAAACTGCTAGAACTTATACAGGAATTCAGTAAAGTGTCAGGATATAAGATCAATGCACAGAAATCAGTTGCACTTCTCTACACCAACAACAAGACAGAAGAAAGAGAAATTAAGGAGTCAATCCCATTTACAATTGCACCCCAAACCATAAGATACCTAGGAATAAACCTAACCAAAGAGGCTAAGAATCTATACTCAGAAAACTATAAAGTACTCATGAAAGAAATTGAGGAAGACACAAAGAAATGGAAAAATGTTCCATGCTCCTGGATTGGAAGAATAAATATTGTGAAAATGTCTATGCTACCTAAAGCAATCTACACATTTAATGCAATTCCTATCAAAGTACCATCCATCTTTTTCAAAGAAATGGAACAAATAATTTTAAAATTTATATGGAACCAGAAAAGACCTCGAATAGCCAAAGGGATATTGAAAAACAAAGCCAAAGTTGGTGGCATCACAATTCCGGACTTCAAGCTTTATTACAAAGCTGTCATCATCAAGACAGCATGGTACTGGCACAAAAACAGACACATAGACCAATGGAACAGAATAGAGAGCCCAGAAATAGACCCTCAACTCTATGGTCAACTAATCTTTGACAAAACAGGAAAGAATGTCCAATGGAAAAAAGACAGCCTCTTCAATAAATGGTGTTGGGAAAATTGGACAGCCACGTGCAGAAAAATGAAATTGGACCATTTCCTTACACCACACACAAAAATAGATTCAAAATGGATTAAGGACCTCAATGTGAGAAAGGAATCCATCAAAATCCTTGAGGAGAACACAGGCAGCAACCTCTTCGACCTCAGCTGCAGCAACATCTTCCTAGGAACATCGCCAAAGGCAAGGGAAGCAAGGGCAAAAATGAACTTTTGGGATTTCATCAAAATCAAAAGCTTTTGCACAGCAAAGGAAACAGTTAACAAAACCAAAAGACAACTGACAGAATGGGAGAAGATATTTGCAAACGACATATCAGATAAAGGACTAGTGTCCAAAATCTATAAAGAACTTAACAAACTCAACACCCAAAGAACAAATAATCCAATCAAGAAATGGGCAGAGGACATGAACAGACGTTTCTGCCAAGAAGACATCCAGATGGCCAACAGACACATGAAAAAGTGCTCCAAATATCACTCGGCATCAGGGAAATACAAATCAAAACCACAATGAGATATCACCTCACACCAGTCAGAATGGCTAAAATCAACAAGTCAGGAAATGACAGATGCTGGCGAGGATGCGGAGAAAGGGGAACCCTCCTACACTGTTGGTGGGAATGCAAGCTGGTGCAACCACTCTGGAAAACAGCATGGAGATTCCTCAAAATGTTGAAAATAGAACTGCCCTATGACCCAGCAATTGCACTACTGGGAATTTACCCTAAAGATACAAACGTAGTGATCCAAAGGGGCACGTGCACCCAAATGTTTATAGCAGCAATGTCCACAATAGCCAAACTATGGAAAGAACCTAGATGTCCATCAACAGATGAATGGATAAAGAAGATGTGGTATATATACACAATGGAATACTATGCAGCCATCAAAAGAAACGAAATCTTGCCATTTGCGACAACATGGATGGAACTAGAGCGTATCATGCTTAGCGAAATAAGTCAAGTGGAGAAAGACAACTATCATATGATCTCCCTGATATAAGGGAGTGGTGATGCAACATGGGGGCTTAAGTGGGTAGGAGAAGAATCCATGAAACAAGATGGGATAGGGAGGGAGACAAACCATAAGTGACTCTTAATCTCACGAAACAAACTGTGGGTTGCTGGGGGGAGGGGGGTTGGGAGAAGGGGGGAAGGTTATGGACATTGGGGAGGGTATGTGCTTTTGGGTAAATTGGAAGGGGAGATGAACCATGAGAGACTATGGACTCTGAAAAACAGTCTGAGGGGTTTGAAGTGGCGGGGGGGTGGGAGGTTGGGGTACCAGGTGGTGGGTATTATAGAGGGCACAGGTTGCATGGAGCACTGGGTGTGGTGAAAAAATAATGAATACTGTTTTTCTGAAAATAAATAAATTGGAAAAAAAAAGAGATTGAAGAGATTGGGATCTCTTCTGATTTGGGGATAAAAAGAGGTTCAAAAATAAAGAAAGAAAAAAAGAAAAAAAGAATTAAAAAAAAGAAAACGAATAAAGAAAAGTATAAAAAAGAATATATATATATATATATATATATATTAGATAAACTAGTTTAAAAACGTTAAAAAAGAAAAGGGTAAAAGTTAAAAAAAATTTTAGCAGAAGAAGAGAAAAGAAATGAAAAAGAAAAAAATTAAATTAACTGCAAGACTAAAAAATCACAGGGAGAAAGCCATGAGTTCCGTGGTTTGTTTTCTCCTCCTCTGGAATTCTGCTGCTCTCCTTGGTATTGAAACTGCACTCCTTGGTGGGTGAACTTGGTCTTGGCTGGATTTCTTGTTGATCTTCTGGGGGAGGGGCCTGGTGTAGTGATTCTCAAGTGTCTTTGCCCCAGGCGGAATTGCACCGCCCTTACCAGGGGCCGGGCTGAGTGGTCCGCTCGGCTTTGCTTTCAGGAGCTTTTGTTCCCTGAGCGCTTTCTGTAGAGTTCCGGAGGACGGGAATACAAATGGCGGCCTCCTGTTCTCCGGCCCGGAGGAGCCGAGAGCCCGGGGCCCCGCTCCCCAGTGCGCCCTCAGAGAACAGCACCCAGTAACTCCTGTCTGCCTAACCTCTGGCCGCGCTCTGAGCTCACCGAGCCTGCAACCAGTTCAAGGCAACACTGAGCTGTGAGCTCACTGTTGGCTCTGTCTCTGTAGCCAGCTTTCCCGTTCCAATATTCGCAAGCTCTGCAACACTCAGACACCCCCGATCCTTCTGTGACCCTGCGAGACCTGAGGCCACGCTGACCCCGCGTGGGCTTCACCCCGGTTTAGCCTCTGGAGCGATGTCCCTCAGCAGAACAAACTTTTAAAAGTCCTGATTTTGTGCTCTGTTGCTCCGCTGCTTGCCGGGAGCCGGCCCCTCCCCCCGTGGTCTATCTTCCCATCCCTTTGGATTCACTTCTCCGCCAGTCCTACCTTTCAGAAAGTGGTTGTTTTTCTGTTTCTAGAATTGCTGTTCTTCTTCTCTTCGATCTGCTGATGAATTTGCAGGTGTTTGCAATCTTTAGATAAGCTCTCTAGCTGATCTCCTGCTAGCTGAGGTAGTCTCAGCCTGCTACTTCTCCGCCATCTTGACTCCTCCTCTCAGGACTGAAGCCATTTGAATACAGATCTGAGACTAAACAAATGTAGGGATTATGGTGTTAGAACACAATATTGTAAACCTTGAAAAATGAAAATGTCAAGTGTTAGGGTGTTAATTTCCTCTCTTTTCCTAGCAGATACTTAATACAGTTTAGAACTAAAATACAGTTTAGAACTAAAAGGTGAAGTTGAAAAGTACCACGACTTCCTCAACTTGCTCATTCATTTTCTAAATGACTTCAAAAAAGAAAAAAAAACAAACAAACCCTGATTCAACTTTTAACCATCACTAAGAGACATTTTTTTTAAAGTAATCTCAACTCCCCATGTGGGGTCTGAACTCATGAGCCCAAGAATCAAGATCTGTAGGCTCTACTCATTGAATCAGCCAGGCCCCCCCACTGTTTTAAATAATTTTTAATAATCTTTTGCATAATTATAGCGAGAGCTTTTGGAGATGAATACCTCCTGCGCTAAAGAAATGCATATCTGAGACCCGGCAATTACATTCATTTCATTTCAGTTTCTTTCTCTTATCTTATTCAAACTATACACTCTTGAGTTTAGCTGTCATAGTCTTCAGTGGCCAGGTCGTTCATGAATGGGGCTGAGATGCCTCTGATATATTAAGCATATGGTAGATAATAGGAAAGATTACAGCGCTGATAGCCTCCCAGGGGAGCAGGGGGAGGTTAGAGACAGCAATGGCTCTTTGCTGCGGGACGCAGAGCCTGGGATGGAGGCGCAAGAGACTTTGGCAACTTTGGGTCAAGTCTTACGCTTCCAACTCTCAGGTTACCCAGAGGCAGGAAGAAGGGTGCTGGTGACACATGGCAAGAAAGCACTGTGGAGGATAGGAGGGAGGAGGCACCCAAAATGGTCCAGGCTTTGGAGCATAGGGCAGCCACATAAGGACATGCAAGGACCATGCAAGGACCATGCAAGGACCATGAATGCCGGAATTTCTGGAAAATACTGTGACATCCATGGTCCATGCTCCACCAGATGAGAAACTATACCCCTGCAGGGAAGTGGAAGAAGGAGATGGAGACCCTCCATGAGGCCATCAACACACAACCCAGGCTGTATGGTAAGATACTACCCACTCACAGGGTGAGGGAAACCACCCAGGGTCCAAGAGCCAAGGCTGCCTCTGGGTAGTGTAGCCAGAATTCTGAGAGCTAGTCTCTGTAGCCAGAGATGGTCACAGACAGGCTAACTGTGGGAACCAGAGGAGCCAAAGCTGGCTGACATGGAGTATGCAAGCCACTGGAAGAAGCCAAGGACAACGGTCCATGTGCTCAGTGACTCTTCTAGAATCATATGCATTTAGACTACATTGTCGTCGTTCCGTTCCCTGTGTTCACATTTGCGTTCCCCTTCCCCTGACATACATGTTTCTTCTCACATCGTAAGTACCTGATTGATGTTTACTACTGCTAAAAAAATATAACTAATGAAAACAGCCCTTGTCGGGATGCCTGGGTGGCTCAGGTGGTTGGGCAGCTGCCTTCGGCTCGGGTCATGATCCTGGCGTTCTGGGATCGAGTCCCGCATCGGGCTCCTTGCTCAGCGGGGAGCCTGCTTCTCCCTCTGCCTCTGCTTGTCCTGCCATTCTGTCTGCCTGTGCTCGCTCTCTCTCCCTCTCTCTCTCTGACAAATAAATAAAATCAAAAAAAAAAAAGAAAGAAAAAAGAAAACAGCCCTTGTCTTCCTGCCCAGCCTCGACTATGTTCTGATCAACTACAATTAGTGCCCTGGAATTCTTAAAAGGAATCAGTTTTGTGTCTTAACCTGGAGAGTTGGTGCTTGCAAAAACTGAGAAATACTTACATTCTAGTGGTGTCTGCTTAACCCAACCTCACTTAGTTACAGGAACAGATATCTACACCTACAGGCTTATTCTGCTTCTCCCTCTTAGATTATGATCAGCAGCACCCCCCCAGATAAATTCCCCTCTTCCCCACTTCAAACATCTCAGAGCGCCTCACAAGTGAGTTTGTTTAGACTTTTATTTCCTTGGTGCAACTGCTACTAGAGACTTTAAAATCTTTATTCTTTGCGATTTTTAAGTTTAAAACAATAATAAGTTATATGCAACAGCATAATTATACCGCTAGATCACAGCATCCTTTTATATGTTGGCTGAATCTTCGAGGTAAAGGAAATGTAAAAAGTCACAGGGCAGATGGTAGCTTCTTTCAAGATGGTTAGGAAAACTAAACGAATTCCTAAGACAATCTGTAGTCCCATGGTGTTTGTAGTCACTGCTTAGATCTGAGTTTGCAAGATTTGACTTTTAAGGGTGTTTTGTTTCTTCCTGACCTCATTGTTTGAGATTCTCAAAGGCCGGAAGGTGAAGGGTGACACCCCAAGTCATGTCCATATGGTCAAAACTGGGGTTCCCTCCAAGCATGGAAAATGAAATAAAACATGTATCCATGTAATATTTCTCCCTACAAGTCAGTTTTGTAAATCAAGCACTGTTTTAATCATACTACCTATTTTAAGAATCATAAAATTTAGAGATGGGCTAATAGAACTAGGCCTTGAGGCAAAATCCGTTTTCTTATCCAGCCTACAGTGTTTGTTCTGTTTCATCTAACCTCACTGTCTCAGTCACCTTGGGTTGCTATAATAAGATACCATAGACTGGGTATTGTAAAAAACAGAAACTTATTTCTCATAGTTCAGGAGGCTGGGAAGCCCAAGGTCAAGGGGTTGGCTGATTCTGTTCCTAGCCAGAGCTCTCCTCCTGGTTTGGAGAGAACAGCCTTCTTGCGGTATCCTCATGCAGAATGGATGGGCACTCCACTCTATTGTTATAAGGGCATATATTTCATCACAAGGATCTTTACCTCATGACATCATCTAAACCTAATTATCTCCCAGAGGCCCATCTCCAGATCTCATCACATTGAGGGGTCGGGTTTCAAGATATGAGTTGGTAGGGAGTTGAGGGTGTGGGCATGGAATGGATACATTTGGTCCATAGCGCACCCGGTAGCAGGGTGCCACTGTTTTCTTTTCTTTTCTTTTTTTTAAGATTTTTTAAAAATTTACTTGAGAGAGCTTACCAGGGAGCAGAAGCAGGAGGAGGGGCAGAGGGAGAGGGAAAAGCAGACTCCTAACTGAACAGGGAGACTGACGTGGGGTTTGATCCCAGGAACCCAAGATCACAACCGAGCTAAAGGCAGATACTCAACCAACTGAGCCTCCCAGATGCCCCTCCATGGCTTCCTTTTATAAAGAGAAACCCTGAACCCTTCACTGACATTGCTTCAGATAGTTGGAGACTGTGATCCTCAACAAACATATACGGATGCCCAAGTCCCCCGCCCCAGCTCTTCAGGCTCCAATGCTGCTCTCACCCCAAGCCAAAGATCTCTCATTAAAAAATACACTCCCTCTGCAAGCCAGAGATGGGTTTCTTTCTGTCTCCCCCATCTTTTTTAAACAAATAAACACCAATAGCAAAAGAAATATCACAAATGCAAATTTGCCCCATGATTGCACATTCCATTCATAATTTTTGCTAGAAGACTCACTGGTTCTGTCCTTAAGGCCTAATTTTATTTAAAATTGTTATTTCTGGGGCTCCTGGGTGGTTCAGTGGTTAACAGCCTCTGCCTTCAGCTCGGGTCATGATCCCAGGGTCCTGGAATTGAGCCCCACATGGAGCCCTGCATCGGGCTCTCTGCTCCGCAGGGAGCCTGCTTCCTCCTCTCTCTCTGCCTGCCTCTCTGCCTACTTGTGATCTCTGTCTGTCAAATAAATAAATAATTTTTAAAATTGTTATTTCCATCAAACACTTAAGGTTATTGATTTACTACTTGGAAATGTCTCCCAGTTTCTATGTAATAGCCTTCTTTCTTGTTGTCTGAATAAGTCAAGGCAGTGTCTCCTTGCGCTTAATTTTAAGATCTATAGGTAACACAGAAAGGACTCCTGGTATCAAAGACCTCTTTGTAAATGTACATAGACAATTACATCAACCATATACTCTTTCAATATGTCATACCACATTACACGCGCACATTCATCCTATGCATAGTCTATGTACAAGTATTCAATTAGTCAGCTGCCTATTAACTGTTAGCATTTACAGTAAAGGAAATCACCATGTTTTGACCAAAGTAATAATATTCCCATTTGAGAAATCGCTCCTCTCAGGCCCGTGTGCTTAATTCTGTCGCACTACTGCATGTTACCTTTCTCTACAAATTTATCTAACTGATGTGTTTCATTTTCAAAAGAAACTGTTGGCTACTTCTTCCCTCAATATACCAAGATACGTTTACCTATTACCTGATATTTGTCTCATGGTTCCATGTAGACTCCCAGAGTCTCTGAGAAATGACTCCTTCGTATTTTGAAAAAAAATGGCACATAACAGGGTCGCGGCGGAGGAGTAACAAGCGGAAGCGGGCGGTTTGACAAAATAGGAAAAAATCCCAGAGAACCGCTCAGCTTTGGTCATTTATTTTCCTCTTAGAAAATAACATCTGGCCATTTCTGTGTCTGGAGAAAGACATCTCTTGTCACTCATTTCCCCGCTTGTGATGGAGCACACCATGGGATAATATTGAGGCTTACGGAAAGAATGCAACAGAGGCGGTATGAAAGGGCAGGTGCTGTCTTACTGCACACGCTCTTCATCCCGTAGTTTCTAGAGAGCACGCAACTTCTTCTGCATTGCAGACTTCAGAGGCTGTATTCACTTGTCAAAGCTGAGTCTCTCTCACCAGCGTCCTCTATAAAACACAAGCTAAAGCACAGCGGATTTGTCCCATTTTTGCCAGCCACATGTGCTATCTCAGAAAGCCATCACTTAAGAGGTTTGTGTGTGCAGTGAGGCCAATGAGGAAGTTTTGAGCAGAGGTGAGGTGGTTTATTTACTTTTGTAAAGATTTTATTTATTTACTTAAAAGAGAGCATGCGCACAAGCAGGGGGGAGAGGTAGAGGGAGAGGGAGAAGCAGACTCCCTGCTGAGCAGGGAGCTCCTGGCAGGACTCTACACCAGGACCCCAGATCCTGATTTGAGCCCAAGGCAAATGCCCAACTGACTGAGACACCCAGGCGCCCCAGGGGATGGACACTCCCCTACAGTGCCCTCCAAAGGCAACAGTGATCTCTAGCTCAACTAAGGCAGTATTCATGTCTCAAAACCATCCGTACAGTAGAAAACTCAGCCTGAAGCAGTTTTAGTATCACGTCAACCATAACAGCCGAATCAGTGCCTGACTCCTCCCTTTCCCTGATCGCGGATAAGATTAGCCTCATACATCTGGATCAGAACAAAAGAGAAAGAATAAATTGGTAGGTGAGGTTTTTTTTTTTTTTAAAGAGTGCTTTATATATTAAAATTGTGGGGACCTAGGTATGCCTACCTTTGAACTAGGCCAAAATGAGTTGACAATACACTGACACAGTTCAAGATTCTGAAAGACAGAGAGACTCAGTTATCCATTCTAGACATACGCTAATCATCTTGGAACCATGCTCAGTGAAAGAGCAAACCGAGCAGGTCTGGAAACAATCACAGTCTGCCTTACATCTGAGAACTCCCAGATGTTTGCCTGATGTGGGCTTCCCTGGCAGGTGTCACCATAACAAAGGGATTCCAGCCAGGGTGCTGTCATCACTGAAAAGGCATGTCATATACCTTTTCACAGTGGTGAAGAAATCAGCCGTTTGCTCCAGATTGGAAACAAGGACCATATGGCATTTATTTTTAAAGGATAGCACTAAGGTATCTTTCAAGGTTAGCAAATGATTCCCCCATCTCCTTTTTTTTTTATGACAGTTGCTAATTCTATCATCTGGGATGTTTGAAGGTAAAAGTTTTCTTTCTGGGTTTCATATTTTTTGAATTCCACTCTGTATAACAAAGCTCAGTGCTTACGGATCCTGCAAGTAGAATTGTTTGAGGCTTTGGTTAAGATATCAAAGATATGGAAAATGGTTTTTAAGACAAAAAAATGAAAATGAGAAGATTTCTTCTCTAACATTGGACTTTTCATTTCAAGTCCCCTGAATTAATAGCAAATCTTCTGGTGTTTACTTATTATATGGAGTAGTGAATATGAGCTCACTCATGCACCCGTGTACACGCACACACGCACGCACTTACCCCCCACCCTCCCACACACATATCCCCAGTGGACTACAAACTCAAACCCTGTGCCTGTAGAAAATTTTCAATATCCAACCCTAGGGACAAGATTAAGCTAAGGAATATATATTCAGTCTAAGACAGTGCTTCTCAGTGAAGTCCTTGGACCACTTGCATTAGAATATCCAGGGGGTGCTTGTCCAAAGAGATGTAAGTTCTGATATCTGCATACTGATAACAACATTACTGATACTCTAGATCACTATGATCCAGAGCTTCCGGGGTAAGGCCTCTGGATACTAGATGATTAAAGGCCCACCTGTATTATAAGAACCACTGCCCGAGAACAACCTAAATGCTACTTCATTCAAGTGAAATTGGGACCCCAGTTTGGTCTTGAGATTCCCTTCTTATCTGCTCTATTTTACCAAAAGAATCCAAAACCTTTCTCATAAATGCACTCACTCAGGGTACCCCCAAGGATTCAAGCAGCTATAGTTCAGAAAAAAAAAAAAGGAAGAAACAAAAAACGTCTCCCAGACAGAGCAGTTTGCTGGTGGAATAGAACCCCGAGCTACTCTTGGGAAAATGTGAAAGTAACCACGGGGACTGAAGGGTTTGGAAGAGGTCTGCTCTCTAATTAAATGTCCCCTAAAGCATGATGTCCTCGTGCTTTTAATTGGGCTTAGCAATTTTTAGCTGGTAGAAAAAAAACTTGAAGCTGAAACACTGAAGCTGAAAATCTCAGACATCTTATTTTTCTTTAGCTCTCATATTCAAGAGCCAGGGAAAAAAAATCTTCCTTATTTTATTTATTTTTTTAAAGATTTTATTTATTTATTTGACAAAGAGAGAGATCACAAGTAGGCAGGCAGGCAGGCAGAGAGACAAAGAGGGAAGCAGGCTCCCCGCTGAGTAGAGAACCCGTCTCCCCAGGACCCCGAGATCATGACCTGAGCCAAAGACAGAGGATTAACCCACTGAGCCACCCAGGCACCCCTTCCTTACTTTATTTATTTATTTTTAAAGATTTTATCTACCCATTTGACAGAGATCACAAGTAGGCAGAGAGGCAGGCAGAGAGAGAGGAGGAAGCAGGCTCCCCGCGGAGCAGAGAGCCCGATGCGGGGCTCGATCCCTGGACCCTGGGATCAAGACCTGAGCCGAAGGCAGAGGCTTTAACCCCCTGAGCCACCCAGGTGCCCCTCTTTATTTTTTAAAAATATTTCTTTCACATGTCTTTCTTTTCAGCTTTACTTCTAAAGACCATAGTTTTGATGTCCATCATTTGAGGACTAGATTATTACCCTGACTGCCTAACCGCCCCTCCTCTCATTGTCTTATTCTTCACCACCATTCTTAAACACTGCCAGCAGACAAATGTGCTAAAACCCAATCTGCACAAAGAGTTCCATTTTTTTTAAATTTTAAAAAATTTTATTTATTTTTTTGAGAGAGAGCGAGCACACGCACCCACAGAAGGAGAGACAGAAGGAGAGAGAGAAGCAGACTCCCCCTCCCCACCCTGTGCAAGGAACCCCATGATCAGGACCTGAGCTGAAGGCAGATGTTTATTTAACCAAATGAGCCCCTGGGATGCCCCTCGACATTGTCTTTTACAGGGCAGAAGTTTTTTTTAAAGATGTCGAGTATCGATTTTTTCTTTCATGGATTGTCCTTTGCTGTTGTATCTAAAGACTCATCACCACATCCAAGGTCATCTGGGTTTTCCGCTATATTTTATCTTAACTTTATTCTTCTGTATTTTTTTAAGATTTTATTTTCATTTGTGAGAGAGAGAGAGAGAGAGAGAAAACACAAGTCGGGGGGAAGGGTGAGGGAGAAGCAGGCTCCCAGCTGAGCAGGGAGCCTGATGTGGGGCTTGATCCCAGAACCCCGAGATCATGACCCGAGCCAAAGGCAGATGCTTAACCTACGGAGTCACCCCCCAGGTGCCCCCCTAACTCAAAGATTTCTAATGATTCCCTATTTCCTAATAGAGCACACCTGCATCTCAGAGTCAAGAAGTAGGTCACAATTTTCCCCTTCTCCTTCCGCCACAGTAGATTCTTCCCATCCCCTCCTTTCGCTCCAATCTCTCCATGTGAAAAAGCAAATAATCATACTAAGCAATACTTACCCTTTTTCCTTAATTAGATTCTAAACTGCCTGAGGGCTAAAAGCAAGTCTTTGCCATCCTCTCAAAACCAAACATATTATTTAAGTGTTGGGGAAATCAATCAAAGATCCATTAACACTGGATTAAGCCACCAACATCCATTCTCACCTCCTGACCTGAGGTGCCACAGGGCAGTTTGTGAATTTTCAATGTGCAGTGCAAGGGTAGAAGTTCAATGTGGTTAGTCACCTCACCACTAACTCTTCAACTGGAAGAAACTGGCCTCAGAAATTTGGGACATTATCTTCACGCATGCAGACGCCAAACAACTCTGCAAGAAGGATTTATGTTGGGAAAACGGTACAAATTCTTTGTCTGACTGGTTCCTCTTAATAGCTCCAAATTCCAATGTGTGAAAAAGATTCCAGTCTTTACCACAGTGGAAAGTCTGTGATGTGAGAACTACTTGAAGAAATTTTCTGGCTCAGATCAATGACAAAGTAGATCATCCAAGGATTTTAGTGGCTACGGATGCTACCGATTTAAGGCATTGTAATAATTCCTTCAGAGGCCGTAAGACTGGCCATGTCAACCAATATTTTTGTATTAGTGTGAGCGAAACCAACTCAAATGCCAAGTTCATGTGAGTAGCAGCATTGCACATGTTGTTTTAAGTTGATGCTGTATTTGAAAGGAAAAAATATTGTGTCAAATACAATTATATTTTTATGGTCAAGCCTGTCATTGTTCCATCATTACTATCATCATCATCATATTGTAAATTGTCATCCAGAGACCTGAAAAAAGAAATAGACATCAAGTTGTGTCTGAATATGTATCATTAAAAATCAAACTTTGCCTATTAACACTTACGAGATTATCTCCAGCACATGTGCTTTTGTGCATATACACACACACATACACAAACAGAATTTGGTGAGCACTTAATCTTTCTTTAAAGATTTTATAGCACTTAATCTTTTTAAAATTGAAATTAAAACTCAATTAAATTAGATTTTTTTAATATAAAAATTGCAACTGGAGTATAAATGAGGATCGCCCCACTAAAAATCATTTATAACAAATTCAGGGAACAGATTGGGTTTTAAAATGCGATGTTTAGAAGGCTAAACTTTAAATAACATTATACATATTCTGAATTGGCTGTCATACTTCCAAATTTATCTTCTGAATGTTTGTACCCAAGAAAATGATTTCTCCCATGAAGTTTTAAGCAGATTAAAATAGTTTTGAAGACACAGGCAATCATTCTGAAAATATTTTCAAAACAGAATGTTTAAATTTCAAAAAGTATCCAAAAAGAATTAGAAAAAAATGTAGTATTTTAAAATAACAGTTTTTTTAAAAATAATCACTAATTCCTCAATTAAGCCATGATTTCCTTTAAAGCCGTTTGAGTAGCAGTGGTTAGATTTGGCAGCCAGAGCAAATGAGTATCCAGATGCTGCCATTTCCTGGATTGAATTTTACATGACAGTTCTCTTACTAAACACATATTGAGTGTCTTGTTATCTTAACTTTAATTGGGATAAGCTCAAGGGGGGTGAGGGGAGAAACATTTTTTAGACAGGGATTGTTTCCATTGGCTACTTCAGAAGCATGAGGAAGGTGGTTGCAATTAGGGAAACAGCATCTTTCGAAATGCTACGTGATGGAATAAAACATGAAAGATCAAGGACCAGAACGAACTGAGGGTTGATGGAGGGAGATGGGTGGGGGATGGGCTAGATGGGCCATGTGGTTTAAGGAGGGCACTTGCGCTGGGTGTTGTATGGGAGTGAGGAGTCACTAAATTCTACTCCCGAACCTAAGATTGAACTGTATGTTAACTAACTAGAATTTAAATAGAAATCTGAAAAAAGGGACGCCTGGATGGCTCTGTCGGTTAAGCGTCCGCCTTTGGCTCAGGTCATGATCTCAAGGTCGTGAGATGGAGCCCCACATCAGGTTCCTTGCTCAGAAGGGAGCCTGCTTCTCCCTCTTCCTGAGCTCCCCCTGCTTGTGCTTTCTCTCTCTCTGACGAATATATAAATAAAATCTTAAAAAATATTTTTGAAAAAAAAAGAGTCCTTGGGGATCATTATTCCAACCCTTTTACCTTATACATGGAGAAACTAAATCCAGAGTGGTGAAATCAAGTCAGCCTCCAGGGAAGAATTAAATGTCCTTTCCATTACCACCTGTTTTCTCTTAAAGTTAAATTTCAAATTTTAGGTTTGACTTGCAAGGTGAACTCAGATACTTGCTAGGCTAAACTTATAAAATCACAAAATGTTGGGGCACCTGGGTGGCTCAGTGGGTTAAGCCTCTGCCTTCAGCTCAGGTCATGATCTCAGGGTCCTGGGATTGAGCCCCACATCGGGCTCTCTGCTCAACAGAGAGCCTGCTTCCCCCCACCCATTGCCTACTTGTGATCTCTCTCTCTCTGTCAAATAAATAAATAAAAATTTTTTTAAAAATCACAAAATGTTAGTCTTAGGGACTATAGAGAATCTTCTCCCAAGTATAAAATAGGAAGAACATTTTTAACTTGGTTTTGTTAAAACTATCAAGAAATTGAGAAGTCTCAGTTGTAGCGTCTAAATCTAAAATTCCCAAACCTGACTGGCTCAGTCAGTGGAGCTGGCAAGTCTTAATCTCGGGATTGTGGATTCGAGGCCACATGTTGGTTATAGGGATCACTTAAAAATAAAATCTTTGGGGCACCTGGGTGCTCAGTGGGTTAAGCTTCTGCCCACATCGGGCTCTCTGCTCGGCCGGGAGCCTGCTTCCCCCTCTCTCTCTGCCTGCCTCTCTGCCTACCTGTGATCTCTGTCTGTCAAATAAATAAATAAAAGGGTGCCTGGGTGGCTCAGTCAGTTAAGCGTCTGCCTTCAGGGCAGGTCATGATCCCAGGACCCTGGGATCGAGACCCACATCAGGCTTTCTGTGCAGCGGGAAGCCTACTTCTCCCTCTTTCCCTCTCCTCATGCTCTCTCTCTCTCAAACAAATAAATAAAATCTTTAAAAAAAGAAAATTCCATAAAAAGATAAAATCTTTTAAAGAAATGAAAAATTCCCAAACTTAGCTTTTTGAATTTCTTCCAGTTTTATACCAATTTCTGCAATGCACCTTTTCCCTATTACAACCACACCCCCAAATTATCAGTCCAGTTTATTTTCTATAACTATAACATATAAAAACAATGAAAAAGGTAGGTTTTGTTTTCCCAGAGGGTTCAGAGCAGATATGTTTTAAATAGTTTACAATGGTTTAATTTACAGTAATATAACTTATAAAAATTTATACACCAGATTTTAAGTGAACACTTATGAAGAAAGCACCCATGATGTCCTTGGTGCCTCTGCATTTGAGCATTGTCTCCCAGGTCTCTGCTAAGGCCACCTCTGCCTCTCCTGACTCCTTCATCCACTGACCTGCTGAAATAAAACTGTTGAAGAGTGAGAAGATATGGCTGCTTGCCCCACCGGGCACTGATAGTTTCAAAGTCTTTACACCTATGTCATGGTTAAATCCTGAAAGGGTGCATTGCTAAGAGTAAGCAAAACCATACGGCAACCACTTCAGATGGCTGACCAGGATAACAAGCCCAAGCCAAACAACAAGCAGGAAGCAGAATGAGTTTGCCTTTCACCTATGGGGCATACGGCAAAGATGGTTGGTTTCATCCTTTTGTGTGAGTGTGGTAACACATCACATAAAATTAATCATTCTAAAACATACAGTTCAGTGACGCTTTGTACATTCAAAATGTTGTGCGACCATAACCTCCATCTACCTCCAAAACAGTTCATCATTTCTATAGAAAATCCTACACCTGTTAAGCTGTCAGAACCCCTGGAAAATTTCAGTCTACTTTCTGTCTCTATGGAGCTACCGATCCTGGGCATTTTATGGAAGTGTAATCATACAATATGTGACCTTTTGTATCTGGCTTCTTTTTTAGCCTAATATTTTTTGAGGTCTATTCATATTATAGCATGTAATCTTAGCATGTTATCTATTTTTATTACAGCATAGCATTTTCTTGTGGTTGAATAATATTCCATTGTATGCCTATATGTATTTTGTTCATTGATCAGTAAAGGAAATCTGGGTTAGCTCCACTTTTTGGCTATAGTGAATAGTACTGTTATGAACATTCACGTACAAGTGTTTGTTTGAATACCTGATTTCAATTATTTGGGGTATTTGCCTAATAGTGGAATTGCTGAGTCATATGGTAATTCTATTATCAACTTTTTGAGGAATTGCTGATCAGTTTTATGTACTAGCTGCCCATTTTACATTTCCACAAGCAATGTATAAGTGTTCCAATTTCTCCACATCCTCACCAACACTTGTTATACTCAATTTTTCGGTTGCTGTTTATTATAGCCAACCTAAAAGATATAAAGTGGTATCTCATAGGGGTTTGGATTTGCATTTCTCTAAGGACTAATGATGTTGAGTGTATTTTCATGTGATTTTTGGTCATTTATAGATCTTCCTTGGAGAAATGTCTGTTTAAGTATTCCACTCATTTTTAAATTGGTTTGGTTTGTCTTTTGTTATTGTAAGAGGTCCTTATATTCTGGATAATAGGCCCTCACCAGGAATATGATTTGCAAATATTTTTCTCCCATTCTTTAGGTTGTCTTTTTTACTTTTATGATACTACTCTTTGATGTACAAATTTTTAGCTCAGAAGTCCAATTTATTTTTTGTTGTTATTGCATGTGTTTTGTTGTTGTAGCTAAGAATCCATTGTGAAATAGAAGGATATGGAGATATACCCCCTATTTGAAGAGTTTTATAGTTTTTGCTTTTGTATTTATATCATTGATCCATATTGAGTTATTTTTTGTATATAGTGTGAAGTAGAGGTCAACACTCTTTGCGTGTGGATATC
Source organism: Neogale vison (assembly GCF_020171115.1). NCBI lineage: Eukaryota > Metazoa > Chordata > Mammalia > Carnivora > Mustelidae > Neogale > Neogale vison. The sequence continues at coordinate 31,984,520 of NC_058105.1, forward strand.
GAGGCACCCCCAAGAGTATGTGTTGAAAAGATGATTTTTTTCCATTGAATGGTTTTGGCAGCTTGCTGAAAATCAATTGACAATAGACGTATGGGTTTATTTCTGGACTCTTGATTCCATTCCATTGTATCTATGTGTTTATTGTTATGCCAGTACCACGCTTTTTTGACAAGTGTAGCTTTTTGACTAACTTTTGAAACCAGAAAATGGGAGTCCTTCAAATTTGCTTTTCTTTTTCAAGATTGTTTTGTCTATTCTGGGTTCCTTGCAATTCCTTACGAATTTTATGATCAGTCTCTCTATTTCTGCAAAAATTATTATTGGGATTTTGATATGGATTATATTGAATTCATAGATCATCTTGGGCAGTGTTGCCATCATAACTATAGTAAATCTTTGAATAAATTAAAATAGAAGGAACAAATTTTTGTTTAGATTCTTGAATTTCTTTTAGCAATATTTTATAGTAACCATAAGCAGGTTTTTTGGTGTGTGTGTGTGTGTGTGTGGTGGGAGGATTTTTAGTATCTGTCATAAGATCATTCATCTGCAAATAAAGATAATTCTAATTCTTCCTTTCCAATTTGGACGCCTTTCATTTCTTTTGAGTGTCTAATTGCTCTAGCAAGCACTTCAGTACTATGTTGAATATCCTCTAGTACGTTGAATAGAAATGGTGAAAAGGGATATCAATTTTTTTTGTTCCTGAAATTAAAGTTAAAGCTTTCAGTATTCACCATTGAATATGGTCTTAACTATGTTTTTTTTTTCATAAATATCCTATATTGCACTGAAAAGTTTCCCTTGTATTCCTAATTTGTTGAGTATTTCTATCATGAAAGACTGTTGGATTTTTCAAACACTTGTTCTGCATCAATTGAGATCATGTGATTGTTTCCTTCACTTTGTTAATGCAATGTATTACATTAATTTATTTTTTTGTATGGAACCACCCTTAGATGCCTGGTATAAAATCTCATTATTTCATGCTGTATAATCCACTTAATATGCTGTTGAATTCAGTTTGTTGGTATTTTGTTAAAGATATGTACATCCATATTGACAGGAAATATTGGGCTATATTTTTCTTATGATGTTTTTATCTGGATTTGGTACAGGGTAACTCATAGATCTGATAAGGAGCTAAAATCCAAAATATATAACAAATTCATACAGCTCAATATCACAATGAGATTATCACCTCATACATGCTAGGATGTCTATTATCAAAAAAACAAAAGTTTTAAAAAATATTTTATTTATTCATTTGACAGAGAGAGAGATCGATCACAAGTAGGCAGAACAGCAGGCAGAGAGAGAGGAAGAAGCATGTTCCCACCGAGCAGAGAGCCCGATGCGAGGCTCGATCCCAGGATCCTGAGATCATGACCTGAGCCGAAGGCAGATGCTTAACCCACTGAGCCACCCAGGCACCCCCAAAAAACAAAAGTATTGATGAGAGTATAGTTCCTCTAGTGAATTTCTTAAGTTACTGCACTTTTCAACTCTAGAATTTATATCTGCTTTCTTTATTTAATATTTTCTCTTTTGTTAATATTACACCTTCATTGAGAAATCATTGCTTTACTTCCTTTAATTATTTAGATATGATTCATTTTAGTTCTTTGGATATATTCATAACAGATAATTTAAAGTCTTTGTATAGAAAGGCCGGCATCTGGGACAGTTTCTATTAACTGGTTTTTTTTGTTTGTTTTTCCTGTGTATGGAACCTACTTTCCTGTTTTTTTGTGTGTACCATAACTTTTTTGTTGTTGTTGAACACTGTACCTTTCTGATAATGTGGTAACTCTTTAAACCAGAGCTCACACACTTTTGTGATTTGTTATTATTTTTTCTTTTTTTTTTAAGATTTTATTTATTTGTCAGAGAGAGGGAGAGAGAGTGAGCACAGGCAGACAGAGGCAGAGGGAGAAGCAGGCTCCCTGCCGCGCAAGGAGCCCGATGTGGGATTCGATCCCAGGACGCTGGGATCATGTCCTGAGCTGAAGGCCGCCGCTTAACCAACTGAGCCACCCAGGCATTCCTTCTTTGTTGTTTTTGCTACTCTTTGTTTAAATGACTTTTGGGGGCTAATCTTGTGTGTATTCTTTGTTGTATGTGAGTTTGTGGTATGTGTTGTAAGTTCTGTTTATTTCTGATCAGCTAATGGTTGAGCTAAGAGTTCATTAAACGTTTGAATCAGGTAAGTCTCCTAGTCTTTGCCAAGGGACTCAGTATGAATTGGAACACAGCTTTAATACTCAGCCAGCTAGTTTACAAGTCTGCAGATCCTACTTTTGCAAAGCCTCAAGGTCAGCCAGGGATGAGAGACTGGCTTCCTCTCAGGTGTTTCTTGGGCATGCACACAACTCTGCATGTGCATTGGCCTTCCACATTGCCTGGAAATATTTCAGAGCTTTTCAAATTCCTCCATAAACATCTTTTTACCCTGCATTATTTTTATAAGTTTTTTGGTCAGCTTTTTCTTGACCCCAACAGTTCTTGCTGACTTAAGCAATTGTGATGTTGAACAATTGCCACTGATTGTTTTTGACAAACCTGAGGGAACAGGGTTGTTATGCAAAGTGAGCACTGAGTCAGGTCCTTATAATGGCAACACCCTAGGAGTGGGACTTTTCCAGGGAGCTATCAGACAGTGGCAAAACTCTAGAAATGAGAATGATCTGAGAATGGGACTTTTTGAGTTGCTCTATATACCCAGTCTGCCTGCTCCAGTAGCTGCAAACCTGCTGATTTTCATAGTGGCCAATGTTTGTGAGTTTTCTGATTTTTGAGGCTATTGCAGAGCTGCAAAGAGGAAGATGGGGAGTAAGTTAAGCTACGAGAACATAAATCCTGCTTTTCTTACCAACAGTCAGCATTTTTTCATAAAATAAATCATTGTCAGATTGTTGAAAGTCTGGTTAATTTCCAGAGTTCTAAAAAAGTTAATTTTGACAATTTTGCCAGTGCTTTTGTTGTTTTTATGGAGGGGTACTATTTACAGAGGTCTTTCCTCTGCCATCCAGAAGTTCTACAATAGCTTGTGTTTGTGGCAGCTATTATTCAGTGCTCTCGTGTGAACTGACTCTTCTAAACTCTGGTAATAAGCCTTATATTTTTGTGGTGCCTGGGTGGCTCAGTGGGTTAAAGCCTCTGCCTCTGGCTCAGGTCATGATCCCAGGATCCTGGGATCGATCCCAGGGTCCTAGGATCGAGCCCAGCATCGGGCTCTCTGCTCAGCGGGGAGCCTGCTTCTCCTTCTCTCTCTGCCTGCCTCTCTGCCTACTTGTGATCTCTCTCTGTCAAATAAATAAATAAATATAAATCTTTTAAAAAAAGAAAAAGAAAAGGCTTGTAGTTTGTCCTCACACCTGATTAAAAAGAGAAGATATTAATGTAACTGAAGTATTAAATACAGAATATTAGTATAGTTACTAATGGACAGCCCTGTGAAAGATCTTTCTCTTTCACACACACACATCTACTAAATACTATCCTCTGTATACCAAAACAGTACTACTGATAGAACACGAGTAAAGTTTGTTAATATAGTAATGGTGATGGACCTACACCAATTGATCCACAATTCCATATCCAGGCCTTTTGTGATAAATAAAACATAGCTGTCAGGAAAAGGGATAAGCTTAGTTGACCTAATGAGAAGAGAACCCAAAATTTTGGCCTCCATTGCATGGTGGTCCCAGTCCAACACTAACTTTGATGTTAGAGTGAACCTCGCTATTCCTGCAAAAATGAAGCATGGATAAAAGAGGAAAAAACCCCACAATCTTCATTTGGAGAAGGGTTTCAGCCTCCCTTAACAAATGTGACAAAATTCTTAGCTTTTTTTCACATGGTTATCTTCTGATAAAAGAGGTAACAAAGAGAGAAGAAAACCCACTTAACAAGTAATTGGCTATTGGAAAATTGAGAACTAACATTAAGAAGCTACATACATTTTGGAAGATCATTCATTTGACAGATACCACTTAAAGGAATAAACTGGCTTATTATTCTAGTTTCTTATAGACAGGAGGGAAAATTGCCTTTGTAATTAGATATTTACAAGTAGAGTCCCCTTAACTAAATTGCTTTTCAATCTTGCAATTGTGGGGGGGGGCTGCATCTTCTTTGGCTTAATAATGAAACAGAAATAAAAATGGGTCAATAAACCTCATTTGCACTTAGCTCTAGTTGTAGCAGCAGTTTTATTCTTCTTAGCTCAGGATTGCAAAAGCAGTTAAGATATGCTCTATACAAAATGATCCCTTACCTATGCGTTTCTATTACATTTCAGAATAGCTTACATAATTGGAAATATAGAAATAGTGGCACATATGTGCCATGGGGAAATTTAGAGACACGTTAAGCAACAAACTATGACATGCTATAAAGTAGTGCATCTCAATCTTTTATATGCCTGTACATCACCTGGGGGAAACTGTCAAAACCCAAATTCTGATACAGAAGATCTAGGGTAGGGCCCAAGATTCTGCATTTCTAACAAGCTCTCATGAGAGGCTGATGCTGATGTTCCTTGGACCATATTTTTTGTGTAATGAGAAAGCGAATAAACCTGGGCTCGTTTTGACTCTATTATAATACATCATGCTTATTATCTGTATTTTTTTTATTATATTGTTACAAATCATCTCAAATACTTTCTGGGACTAGGAAAGACTTTAAAAAATGGGAAAATATTGAATTATCTAAAGTATAAATGAAAATACGTCTAGTGAATAAAGTGAGACATGCTCACACAATTCAAAGACTGAGGAAATAGGTCAAAATATCTAAAAGATAATACAGTCAGCTGATTTAAAAGTAGCACGTGCTATCCAGGTTTGGATGGTGTTCTACAAAGAAGACTGGATTTGATATCAGGAATCCTGAGTTATAACATAGGCTGTACCTTAACTTAGCTAGCTCTATGTGTGAGACTTTAGATATTCCATTTGTACCCATTTCCGTGGGTCCCAAACAAAGGATTTTAAATAGTCGATTGCCAAAAGTTCTTTTGTAGTACTAACACTTTTTTTTCCTGCTTCTCTTGTGAAACACTTGGCCAATGTAGATGATTTTTTCTTCTTCAAAATCTCTTTTAATTTTCCCCCCAGTTTATTTTATTTTATTTTTTTATTTGACAGAGATCGCAAGTAGGCAGAGAGGCAGGCAGAGAGAGAAGGAAGCAGACTCCCTGCTGAGCAGAGAACCTGATGTGGGGCTCGATCCCAGGACCCTGGGATCATGACCCGGTCCTGGGATCATGACCCGAGCCAAAGGCAGAGGCTTTCACCCTCTGAGCCACCCAGGCGCCCCTTTTTCCCCCAATTTGGAAGAGGCCATAATTCCTTTAGGTTGTAGGCAAATTTAAGGTGGATAACTAAAGCCGGCCAGGTTTTCACTAGGCTGCAATCATGGCTGAACCCAATGTGCTTTACTTCCCCTGAAAGAGAATCAGCCCAGCTGGACTTTCCATAGGGCCACAGTTCTAAGTTGAAGGTTCCAAAGGGCGATAGCTGAGTTTAGAGGAAAAATCTACCTTCACCACTTTCCTGGCTTCTCAGTGTGGATTGTTAATTATAGTTGAAGTTTTCTGCCATGTATGCCCACAACAGGCCAACAGAAAGACCCACCAAACCCTTCCCAGACTTCCTCAGCAACCTCCACTCTAAGGAGATCACTCGGTGGGTTTAATGAGAATGTATTTATAGAACTGACTCTTCAGAAACTTTACCAAAAAACTATCAAACAAGTGTAAAGTCATCCTTTCTTTCTAAGTATAACTGAGAAGCCGCAGAGCATTCTGGTTATGAGCAGGAAATAAGGTTTGAATCTTCCTTCGTGCCACTGCACGACAATGGGGCATTGACCCTTCCTTAGCTCAATTTCATGCTGTGTACAATGTGTTTGATTTGAGGATTATATGAGGTAATGTATGGGGGCGACTAGGTGGCTCAGTGAGTTAAAGACTCTGCCTTCGGCTCAGGTCACCATCTCAGGGTCCTGGGATGGAGCCCCACATAGAGCTTCCTGCTCAGCGGGGAGCCTGCTTCCCGCCCCCCCCCCAACCTCTCTGCCTGCTTGTGATCTCTCTCTCTGTCAAATAAATAAATAAAATCTTAAAAAAAAATAAATGAGGTAATGTATGTCCTTGCTATTCTAAGTGTCAGCCACAGCCCCAACAGCCCAGGCATGCCTGAGAGGATGTTAGGACAGAATCTCGGGCCCCACCCCACATTTAGTGAGTTTGAATGTTCAGGTTAAAAAAGAGTCCCATATGCTAAACATTCTGCACAGTGTCTGCTTCCTAGTTAAGTATTCATTAATCAGAAGTCATTGTTAATAGGATTTTCTTTTTCACTTTATCCTCATTACCGTCCTGGGAGGTAAGCGTACGCTATTTCTAGCTCATCTGGCTCCCTGCTTTCATTCCCAGAACTCACCACTGGCCTCCCCATCACCATAAGCCATCTGTCTTTCTTGTGCTCCACTGGCCCAACTCCCTTCCATCGCTCCGAGTTTTTATAGGTTTGAGGGTACACTTTAAGGAACACCACACTGTCCCCACATACAGAGATTCTGTCTAGATTTTCCACACTTACCATATATTGACTCTCTGGATTCAATCATGGTATGTTCTATTTTATGTTTTAGTTATTTTTATATAATTATTAACATGGGCTCTGAAGTTACAATTTTGTCTTTACCACTTACTAGATTTGTAAACTTGGGAAAGTCGCTTAACTTCTTTGAACTTCTTATGGGAAATGCAAATGCAATAATGGGAGTCAAGTGTGTCATAGTGAGTGCACAGCACGTAGGTCTTAATATTATCATTACTGTGTTATTTTCATGATCACGTGGTCTCTGTCCCTTTATCTTTACAAAAACAAGACAAGTAGTATTGCATCTATTTTCAGATAAAGAAATGTGAAGTAATAAGTCACCTAAAACCATATAGTGAATTTGTACAAAACCAAGTTTGATCTTGATACTTTCCTAGTAAATCACACTACTTCACACTTTATGCAACATGGAACGTTAGAAAAAAATCTGAGTGTGGGCATGGAGGTAGGATAGAAAAAATCAAACAGGTGTATAACCAAATGTCGGTCTGGGGAAATGGCCACGGGTTTCATCCACGTGTATCAAAATCAACTAAGCTATAGTCCAAATTACAAGCCTAAAATTCGATGCCAGAGCAGGATTCTAAATTAGTTATCTCCACGAGATCAACTTCAGGAGTAGTCCAGAGGCTACTGACTTAGTCAATAAAGCTTCTTTTTTCTTTGTCTTCCTTTTTTTTTTTTTTTTTTTTTGAGAGAGAGAGCATGAGTGGGGATGGCAGGGGCAAAGGGAGAGGGAAAAAGAGACTCTTAATCAGGCTCCATGACCAGTGAGGAGCCTGACACAGAGCTTGATCTCATGACCCTGAAATCATGACCTGAGCCAAAACCAAGAGTTGGATATTTAACTGACTGAGCCACCCAGATGCCCTTCTTTGTTTTTTCTTTTTTTTTTTTAAGATTTTATTTATTTATTTGACGGACAGACAGAGATCACAAGTAGGCAGAGAGGCAGACGCGGGGGGTGGGGGGCAGCAGGCTCCCTGCTGAGCAGAGAGCCTGATGCGGGGCTTGATCCAGGGACCCCGAGACCATGACCTGAGCCGAAGGCAGAGGCTTAACACACTGAGCCACCCAGATGCCCCCCTTCTTTGCTTTTTTAAGAGGACCCCACCCCTCCTACTGGGCCCTTTGAGTATGGTTAACCCTGAGAGGCAAGATGAGTTAATGAAGAAAGAATTATTGGCAAGTCCAAAGCACCTAATTCCTCTGCTCAGAATGGCTTTTAAAAATCCAGGTAATGTGGACTAAAAGGGAAGGGTGTCATGAACCAGGTGGAGCCAGGTTAAATCCTGAATAGAGTGGTCATTTGGTTCCTGAGAGACTAAAGGGCAAAAGGGAACGAGAAGTGTTTGGAAAAGTGTCGGTAGTTGGATTGGTACCTGCTGATGGTCTCATTGCTAATGACAGAGCACACTGATACAGTTTCTTTGGATAACAATTTTGCAGTATGGATCAAGAGCCTTAAACTGTCTTTGACCCTATAATTCTACTTCAGGGAATCTATCTTACAGAGATGATATTAAATCTAGGGGTGGTGGGGGAAGTTTTATCCTTAATAAAAGACCTATGACAAATCTGGCAATCTCGATAGCGTGATTGATGAATGTGTAGCTTGAAAATGTTTTTCCTCTTCAGGCTCCAGTGGTCATGCTGGAAAAGGGGCCTAATCTGGCAAGGACTTTACCACTTGTTATTTCTGTCACAGGAACATGAACTTCTGATTTTAACCTTTTACACGTGTCCTTCGCAGTAAGAAAGGCTGCCATCATTGAGGGATTAATAACATTATGAAAAACGTGGCTGCCAATTTTCTTAAATATCAAGTACTGTTCAGCTGACTTACCTACTTCTTCATAAAGAAATCTTAAGCCAAAAAGTCTACCTAACTGCCGTACCCTCTGTAACTTCCTCCCAGGGAATAGAGTATGGGCAGCATGGCCAAGTGAAAATCAAGCAGCAAAATTATTCCAAAGCTATTTTGTCCTTGAGGAAAATAGATTTCAATGTAACTTTCAAGGAACATAGCTATTTCATAAAGCTTGAGGACATCTGGAGTTCTTCTCCTGACAGATGTATCTACTTTTCACAGCAAGATTTAATGCAAAGTCTCTGCTCATTTTACTTTGAACCCACATCTGAGTACACAGCACCTTCTTGGCTATTACTGAAAGGTTTGGAATTTCAAAAGTTAGAATAGGATGGATAGGTTTGGAAAAGCCAGGAAAATGTTGTACACTATCATGTTAATGGCCAAAGCATATTAGAGACTATTTTGAATTGGTAGTTTCACAATAATCTCTTACCTTTGTTATCTGAGAATATCCTTGGGTTCTAGGATAAAATTGATTTTAGTTGATCATCTGTTTATGTAATTAGTGTAATTACGCTTTATTACATAATTAGTATAAGTGCATGTAATCAGCTATAACATATAATTACATAATTGAGTCATTGTAAAAAATCCTTGTGAAACTAAATATAATGCTTTGTACATATGCAGAAGAGGAATACTTTAGTTTTTCAATTTAGATTAGTTAAAACAAGTTTTTGTTTGCTTGCGGAGTGGTTGAACTTTGTTCAAATGTTAAGAGATGCCATGTAGCATTTCAAAGACATGAGCATACTTTCATTTCCCCATCTTCCAATTTTTACAATAAAAATCAGACTGTCCTCCAAATCTATTTTATCTGGCACACACTAGATCATTTAAAAATAGCTGTCTATACAAAGTCAGAGACCCTGAGGATGTTCAGGTGTGACACTAGATGACAATAAAAAAGAGGCAAATAATGATGTATTTCAAAAACCTTTACATATAATTGTGTACATCTGCTTACTATAGAAAGTTATCATTATTACAACTCAGGATATTACATTGTTGTTCATTGGGTTTTTAAAATAATCTGATGGAAAAGAAATTTATTGTGTTCTTTGCCTATGAGAAAGGTTTGAGATGGGAAGTTTTCAATGGTACCCTGGCCATCTTTTTGTTTTTGTTTTTTAGTTTTTTGGTTCTGGTTTATATAAACGTGAATTAAATTGGTATTTACATGTAATGACTATTTTTTTAAATCTTTCCTGATCTAAAGAAGAAAACTGTGTGTGTGTGTGTGTGTGTGTGTGTGTGTATTTTTGTAAAGGAAATGGGTTTCTGATCACTAAAATTATTTATGCCAAGGTGCTTTTTGAGGACATCTTAAATGGAATCCTTGTATGGAATTATACATTTTACTAGGTGACCCCTGAAATCCCTTCCAAGTCTTGAATTCTACGATGTCTGTTTTTAGAAATCCAGGCAAATGAGAAAATCAGTTTAGCTACAATGAAGAGGAAAGCATCACATTGCGATGAATATGTCTGCTGTCAGGAACAGATGACTCTTCTAAACCCACTGGGAAAGCCAATAAGGGGGAGCAAAATCCGTGACCCCTAATATGCCACCAGATTATTTTGAGCCGAAGACAAAGACTGACAGACTCAGGAAGAGTTGTAAAGTTGTTGGTTTGTTGTTTTAACCTGTTCTTCTCTGCCTAAGAGAATTTTAGATAGGGGTCCCCTATCAGGAAGAGATCTAACACCGGAGAGGACTTTTTAACATCAGAAACACTTGCCTGCAGGGCGTGGCCCACTTTTGTTTACCAAACATTTACTCTTTTTCATCTTCTTGGGAACCGCTTTCCATTTGAAGTTCCAGGCCCCTACTCCTTGTCCTTAAGCTCAGCGTGGCATCTAAGCCTCAATGGTCTGACTGTCTGGCAGCCTCTCTTGTCTTTGTGGGGGTCCCATATGGACAAAATTAAATTTCTCTCCCGTTAATTCATCTTATGTCAATTGAATTATTAGCCCAGCCAAAGAACCTAGAAGGAAGAAGTGAAAAGTTTTCTTCCCTTACACCAACAGTAGGCAATCCTGAATAGGGCAAAGATCATCTTGGCTTATTAATTTTAAGTAAAAATAACTGTGATCCCATATTGCTCTCTTATTTGTCCCCGGTCTGTTATTAGATGCTTTTACATGTCTTATATCATTGAAGCTCCCCAAAACCTTGTGAGAAGGGTATTATTTCTATTTCACTGTTGTGTAAATGGACACTATAAAGTGTGGAATAGCTAGAAGCAGTAAGAGCCAGGATTTTGGCCTCCATGTATCTGAGTTCATTTCCTGGGCTCATAGCCGCTCTCTCACACCGCTTCTCTCTCTAGACATTGGTCCCTTCCTCTGCCTTCTAACTCCAGGGTCCACGTACTCCTGCTACCCTCTCCTGTCAGGTAAAATGAAGTCGATAAACTCATTCACACAGTTCCATTTAAGCCACACCTTTGATTACATCTCTCTCTCTCTCTCAAAAATCAATAGTATCTTAAAAAAAAAAGAATTCCAGTCCAGAGGACCCAGTCTGTATTAATTAACTTAGATTTGTGGAGGTTTGGGTTTAGGCATCAGTATTGTTGAAAACAACTGGCCTACAGAGTGAATTCCAAGCACCAAAGCCCTTTACAGTTTGGCTACTGCTTGTTCTCTACTCATGACAGTCATGGTGTCCTCTTTGCCTGAAGTGTCCTTCTGGCCTTCTTCTCTATTTGGTTGTCTCATTCATCTTCAAGTGCCTTTTTACTTGTTTTAATTAGTTAATTTAGAGAGAGAGAGAGAATGCAAGTGGAGGAAAGAGGGAGGGGGGAGAGAGAATCTCAAGCAGGCTCCACGACCAGCTTGGAGCCCAACTCGGGACTCAATCTCACTACACTGAGATCATGACCTGAGCCCAAATCAGGGGTCAACCCTTAACTTACTGAGCCACCAAGGTGCCCCAAAGTGCCTCCTTTCCTTAGAAACTTTTTTTTCAAAGATTATTTGTTTTAGAGAGTGAGAAAAAGAGAAAGTTGGGGGCAGAAGGAAAAAGAATCTCAAACAGACTCTACAGTGAGCACAGAGCCCAATGTGGCGCTCGACCCCACGGCACTGAGATCACGACCTTAGCTGAAACCAAGAGTTGGACGTTCAACCGACTGAGCCACCCAAGTGCCCCCTACCTGTGTCTTTCTAAAAGTTACTTCCCTGACCTGTGAAATCTTTCTTAACACCGAATGTTGAATGAGTCAGTCTCTTGCTCTCTGTCCCTCTCTTCACAGTAATTCATATATCCAGTATGCTGTTCTGTCTCTTTCTCTAGACTTTCTGTTCCTTGAGATCACAGGTTAGGTAACACCCTATCCTATACTCATGCGGCTAACATACTGTCTAACATAGGGCAAGCTTCTCATTTTCCCCCCATTTTTAAGGAATGACCTATGGCTATATTAATTCATAGTTTCTTTGAAAAAGGTATTTATGTTTTGTAGGTTTCTCTGGCCCAGAACAATTTTATTTAAAATGATGTGTGTGTGTGGAAGTGCTTGCGTTTAAAACAAAGAAATAGATCATTAATGGTGGAATTCCAGACACCAGCAGGGAACATTTTTATCCTCAGAGTCTTATCTTATGATACCATTAACATACATAATTACTCTCCTTAGGTGTAAATGGAAGACCACAGGAGAAGACAGGCTCCTATGTCAGATCATGTATTCCTTCTCAGCTCCAACTGGCTCAGTGCCCAAGTCTCCCCAAGGGCATCCTCCTATGCTTGTGAAAAAGTCTGGGGGAACTTGCAAGCCAATTGCACCAGTGCAGTCTCATCTCTCTTTCTGAGGGGCCATTACCAGCTGATACGAGACAGGAGGTCACCAAATAACAGTGCTAGGTGGTTGCTGTCATTTCCCCACTGATGTACACAATCCCTTTTGGCATGGATTACTGATCCTTGTATCTCCATTTCATATAAGGAAAGCAAGTAGTGTTGGAGTTATTAGCTTTTATGGTTCTCAGGAACTTTCCAACTATATTTTCCATGAGGCATTTTCTACAGTGATATCCTATTCTTGTGTAGTGGGCTTTCCACGAAAGCCAGTCTTTCTGGGGTGATTGTGTTATATACATATTTTGACAGAAGCAAACTTGAAAAGGATCCACAAGAAGCCCAGAAAGATCCTTGACATTTCGGTGAAATGGATTTTGAGGACATCAACGATAAAGATAAATGAGAGGCAAGACAATGGAGGGACAGTGAAGTTAAGGTAGAATGGGAAACCAAATATGACAGTTGGTGTGTTTTGTGGCAAATTCTCTCACCACACACTCGCCAGCCTCTGTTATCATCCTTCAAACACTAATCAGGTTTGAAGTGTAACAGAAAGCAGCACCTCCCTGTAATCTGCAGGAGCCAGAAGAAATCCAGGACATACTAAATCACTGTAGGAGCCCAAGGATCGTGGGAGGAAGGGGTAGTTCAAACACAGAATTTGCCTGAGGGGAGCATTGAGGTTCATGCTGGAATAGACCTGGCCTGACCTCAGAGGATCCTGGGCCAATGGAAAACTCAAATGTACCTGCTCTCTGGGGGAGGATGTAGAGCCATGGCCATGTTTTAGAAAAACAAACAATCCTTAAGAATTACATATATTTTCAGGGCCTCAGAGGTGAAGTTGTGTCTCAGAGTGAAGGAAAGATATCTGAGCCAAGTACAGAAAGCTGCAGGAGGATATAAGCATTCCTGGGAGCCAAAACATAGCAGCACAATGACTTCAAAAGAATAGTGAGTGATGATAATAAAATTCTCTCAGTTTTATCCTCTGTTACCTGCAAAAAAGTCTCTGCAATCTTGCCCCAACACCAGAGAATTGGCAGGGGGAGGGATTTCCTCAGGGCCAGTAGAAAAAGCCAAAACATTAGGACATGAGCATGGAAGTGGTGAGGCAATAAAGAGGGACAGAAAATACACCATGGCTTTAAGGCTTCTGAGTAAACAGTGAGTACAAATGAGGGGGAAGATGGATGGTACGGTCTGGAGGCAGAACCAAGGTGCATGACGGGACTACAGGCCGGAAGTTATGAATCAAAGACAGTATAGTGGAAGTTTCATGTCAAACCTTATGACTTTGGTTCAAAATAAAAATTAGATTTACCTTTGCTTACCCCTAAAGATAAAACAGATAAAGGCCATGGTTAAAAACTGAAGCAATGCAGAATGCTTACAGGAAAGAATTAACCCTGCTCCCTCTGAAACATGAAATCACCCCAAACTTAACTGCCTAGAGATGATCACTGTGAACATTTCAACAAACAGACCTTCCAACATCTCCACAGACATGTATACAAAGCCATTCAACAAAAAGGATTACCTTATACATGCTTTTTTAATAACCTGATGTTTCCTTCAATAATATTATGGATATTTTTTTCTTGATCAGTAAATACTGGTCATTTTATTTTTATTTTTTTAAAGATTTGTATTTGTTTATTTGACAGAGAGATAGAGACAGTCAGAGAGAGCAAGTGGGCGGAATGGCAGAGGGAGAGTGATAATCACTCTCCACTGAGTAGGGAGCCCAACCAGAGACTCAGTCCTAGGATCCTGGGATTATGATCTGAGTTGAAGGTAGATGCTTAATTGACTGAGCCACTCAGGTGCCCCAATAGTGATCATTTTAAATAGATATTATTTCACTGTGAGAATGTACCATAATTGATTTAATATTAAATATTAAAGATATTAAAGAATATTTAGGATGTTTCTTGTTCCTTACATTGGAGAAAACCTCATCCTCCCACCATTCCCTATTAGAAACAAAGATCCATGAAACATCTTTTTATGCTCATCTTTGTGTACCTAATTCCTTCCTAGGACAAGTTCAGAAATGGGACTTCTGGGCCAAAGTGTATACACCTTAAATTTCTTTGTTACACTGTCAAACCATTCCCTAGCCCCAACCTTTATTTATTTTGATCTGATGAGTTACTATATTATTTTTTGTTGGCATTCCTTTTCTTTCTAATGAACTGATCATAGCTCCCTGTGTTTATTGATCATTCATCTGTACCATACTGATCATGACAGTATAAAAGAGGGGCAGGCCCCAGGCCACTACCAGCCAGTGGGCCAAATCTGGCCTACCACCCTTTACGGCCTGCAAGCCAAAATGATTTTTACGTTTTTTAATGGTTGGTCAAAGTATTCACAGAAGACTAACATTTTATGACCTTCAAAAATGATATGAAATTCAAATTCTATGTCCATAAGTCAAGTTTGATTGGAACATAGTCTCATGCATTCTTACACATCATGGGTCTGGGTGCCTTCTTGTGATAACAGCAGAGTTGAATGGTTTCGACAGAGATGGGCCTAAAGAAAGGCCTTTAGAAAGGCCTAAAGTATTTACTAGCTTTAAAGTATTTACTAACTCTGGTCCTCACAGGAAAGGCTTTGTGAACCTGTGGTACAGAGTAGTGATTAAAAGCACAGATTTCTAGCAGTTTTGGAGTGGAGTCTTTTGGGTTTTCCACATAGAGTATCATATCATCTGCGAAGAGTGATAATTTGACTTCTTCTTTGCCGATTTGGATGCCTTTAATTTCCTTTTGTTGTCTGATTGCTGAGGCTAGGACTTCTAGTACTATGTTGAATAGCAGTGGTAATAATGGACATCCCTGCCGTGTTCCTGACCTTAGTGGAAAAGCTTTCAGTTTTTCTCCATTGAGAATGATATTTGCGGTGGGTTTTTCATAGATGGCTTTGATGATATTGAGGTATGTGCCCTCTATCCCTACACTTTGAAGAGTTTTGATCAGGAAGGGATGCTGTACTTTGTCAAATGCTTTTTCAGCATCTATTGAGAGTATCATATGGTTCTTGTTCTTTCTTTTATTGATGTGTTGTATCACATTGACTGATTTGCGGATGTTGAACCAACCTTGCAGCCCTGGGATAAATCCCACTTGGTCGTGGTGAATAATCCTTTTAATGTACTGTTGAATCCTATTGGCTAGTATTTTGGTGAGAATTTTCGCATCTGTGTTCATCAAGGATATTGGTCTATAGCTCTTAATCTCATGAAACAAACTGTGGGTTCCTGGGAGGAGGGGGGGTTGGGAGAAGGGGGGAAGGTTATGGACATTGCGGAGGGTATGTGCTTTTGGGTAAATTGGAAGGGGAGGTGAACCATGAGAGACTATGGACTCTGAAAAACAATCTGGGGGGTTTGAAGTGGTGGGGGGGTGGGAGGTTGGGGTACCAGGTGGTGGGTATTATAGGGGGCACGGCTTGCATGGAGCACTGGGTGTGGTGAAAAAAATAATGAATGCTGTTTTTCTGAAAATAAATAAATTGGGAAAAAAATTGAAATCACTACCTGATTAAGATAAAAATAATAAAAAAAAGCACAGATTTCAAAATAAATAAATAAATAAAAATAATAAAAATAAATAAATAAATAAAAGCACAGATTTCAGATCCAGCGTATCCTGGATTTGTATGTCCTCACCACCACCTGCTATTTATTTGACATTAGACAATGTACTTAATTCTCTCCGTCTCTGTTTTTATTCATCTGTATCATGGAGAAAATAATAATACTCAGCCTAAAATGTTTTGAGGATGAGGTGAATTTAGCACTGAGAATAGTGCCTACTCTGTTATATAAATAGTAGCTATTACTTATATTCTTTCAGTACAAACTTATTTTCTATATTCTTGGCCTATCTTTCCTTTGTTGTCTATTAAATCAAAGAAGCCTTTGCATAGTAGAGATTTTAGCTCTTATCTATGATGTTTTGTGACTTTTTTCCCCCAGATTGCTTAGGATGGTGCAACCTTGAAGTTGACTCCGATTTACCCTGAGAAAGCATAAATTCAATTTCATACATTAATTCTAGTTGTAATTACATAAAATATTAGTAAATATTATGTAATTACATGAAATATTAGTAAAAAAAAATTGGTAAATGAAATCATCTCATCCTACTAACTTTTCTCTGTTATCCTCCTAAAATATCCAGAAGGAGTCGAAAATTCACAACCTCTTGGTGAACTGTGATCTTCTGTTTCCAGTTTTATTTCTTATGGCCACAAATGACAAATTGAATCCCTCTACCTTATGCAAAATCTCCAGACATCAAGGAAATAGCTATCCCTCTCACCTTTGCCCTCTTCACCTTCTTCTACCTGTATGTCCGTTCATGTCTTCATTTTTATATGCCAAACCCATCGAAGGCCTTCCAGTGACTTTCCCATGACCTCGATTAGCCAACTCCATTTGCCATTACAGTTTTTCCTCTTACAACAATCCGATCCGTCATTATGCCTTTTGTTTTGTGCCTTATTCTGCAATGTGAAAACATCAGGTTTAACACGGTCTTGCTATTAACTTCTAATACCTCATCATATGTAATTCTCTATTAGGGCTTGGGGATTTCATAGCTCCAAATTCTAGAAGCCTGTCTCTTTTATTGATCCAAACCCTTTA
The DNA here is from genome assembly GCF_020171115.1 of Neogale vison. Lineage (NCBI taxonomy): Eukaryota > Metazoa > Chordata > Mammalia > Carnivora > Mustelidae > Neogale > Neogale vison. The sequence continues at coordinate 32,001,495 of NC_058105.1, forward strand.
TATTTTAAATTGCTGGCTCCTGGGAATTATCCACACATCAGCATAGCATACATTATGTAAAATGGGATCCAGAAGCTTTGCACAGAATATTAAATAAGCACTTGTGGGACCTTTGGCCTTCTTATTCGGCACTGGGGTAAAAAGCATACTTATCACTGCCTCTAATAATCTGGGGCAAAGGCACACCTTCTCACAGTCATAATGATGCTTTGGATTTTGGTGCACACACAGCTCAAAATTTAGAGCTGGGATGACATGGCATCTTCGTTTCCCATATCATCATATATATAAATAAATATATATAAATAAAACATATTGGAGCTGTGTTTATTTCCTTCCAGAATCTTCAAGCAGGCTAGCATGCATCTCCCAGTGGCCAACAAATCTAAGCCCTGACAGGGTACGTTTCAGGCATAAAAATGTTATTTATCTTGACCAATCATAAATAATATTTACCTAAACATATTACTAATTTTCCCCTGTCACCCAAATGGCATATGGAGTCACATTTGATTTTCATAAAGCTAGAATTTCAGGTGGAGCTGGTCCAACAGTAAACAAGTTTCTGAAAAATAAAGTGACTTGGAGTAATGGTTGGTCCCCCCCCCCGATTATAATAAAATAAATACTGAATGCCCAGGCAGAAATATATAATAAGATATAAGACATAAAGCAAGGTCACCTACACAGTAAGAAAATAGTCTAAACCCTAAGGAAAATGTTTTGCTTTCCTGGTTTGTAAAATTTGGACATGTTAGGCATTCAACCCTTCCTAAAGGCACTTTATCATGAAGGCTCAACACAAAATAAAATAGGGGCTTTTCAAAATAAGAAACACTGCCATATTGGGTACCTGGGTTGTTCATTCAGTTAAGCATCTGCCTTCGGCCCAGGTCATGATCCTAGGGTCCTGGGGTGGAGCCCCACATCAGGCTCCCTGCTCAGCGGGAAGTCTGCTTTGCCCTCTCCCCCTGCTTGTGCTCTCTCTCTCTCTCTCTTTCGGCCCAGGTCATGATCCTAGGGTCCTGGGGTCGAGCCCCACATCAGGCTCCCTGCTCAGCGGGAAGTCTGCTTTGCCCTCTCCCCCTGCTTGTGCTCTCTCTCTCTCTCTCTCTCTCAAATAAATAAAATCTTGAAAAAAAACCATAAGAATTGGAAGGGGAGGTGAACCATGAGAGACTATGGACTCTGAAAAACAATCTGAGGGGTTTGAAGTGGCGGGGGCGTGGGAGGTTGGGGTACCAGGTGGTGGGTATTATAGAGGGCACGGCTTGCATGGAGCACTGGGTGTGGTGAAAAAATAATGAATACTGTTTTTCTGAAAATAAATAAATTGAAAAAAAAAACCATAAGAAATGCTGCCATTGAGTCAGTTTCATGGTTCTGTCTAGATCAGTATGGTCCCCACACTCTAAAGCCTTCTGTCTTTGGTGGTTTTCTGACATCTCTAAAACCAGACACCCATTTGGCATGCACTATCAGAAGTGCTTTTGCATATGTATATAAGGCTGTGCATATCATGGAGTGCGTGTCATGGAGTCTGGGGATGGGTATATACCTGTGAAACTATCATCACCATCAAGGCTCTAAACATACCCATCATTCCCAACATACCCAGGGGTTCTTCTTACGCCCTGCATTATTTTTTTTCAGGAGAGCTTTTGATATTTTTCCTGTTTTACCATCACATTAAGATAGTCTTGTGCCTGGTTCTAAAGCCTATATTTTTCAAAAAGCTTACATTAGAGAACACTTCATGTACTCATAGTAAAAATGCACAACCCCTTCCCAGGGCAGGATCTTCCTATTACCAACACAACCAGAGAGGTAATAGGGAGGATTTACGACCTTCTATTATGACCTTGATCTGGATGGTTAGTCCTGAGAGGAGATCTTTCTATCTCCTGTAAACTGTAAGTGCATTGTTAAAAATTTGCATCCCTCCCATTTGTCAAGAATCATTAGATCAGACAAATACTCCCAGATTAAGTAGATCCTACTTATAGACTGGGAGAAAAATGAGAAACACTTTAAAGGGATAGGAGAGTGCAGTTTACTGAGAGCAGCTCAGCTTAATGAACATAGGAAAGTCTTGATGAACTATAATGTGACCCAATCTTAGGGAACAATGGGGAGGCTTTGCTAAACCCAGCAAGTTTGTATCTAGACTTGTGCTATCTGATGGGGGCTATTCCATTTCTGATTCTAAACAAAGCTATTCTCTTTATAGTTATGGGAATGGGGTTCCAGAGCAAGCAGGGATCTTCTAGAAGATAAAAAAGCATCTTGTCTTGTGCCTATGAGTTGAAAGTTGTAAAGTTTGACATGTATGTGTAGATACACATAAAAAAAGTCTATACACTGACTTAAGCCAATTCCCCACACATTCATCCTCCATCTCAATAAAAGTACAAAATTTGTATCCTCCTCCTGAAGCAGGTGAAATGAATAATGTAAGAGCTGGCAGGGGGGAAAAATCTTAAAAAATATTTTGTGCAAGGACGATTTGTAGGGGGAAAATGTCAACTCTTTCCTCCCAAATCTTTATGCCTGTAAACCTAATAAAAACATTAGTTTTATTTATTTTTTTATAAACATATAATATATTTTTATCCCCCAGGGTACAGGTTTGTGAATTGCCAGGTTTACACACTTCACAGCACTCACCATAGCACATACCCTCCCCAATGTCCATAACCCCACCCCCCTTCTCTCAGCCCCCCTCCCCCCAGCAGCCCTCAGTTTGAAAAACATTAGCTTTTTAAAATTCAAAAGATTTTAGGGGTGCCTGGGTGGCTCAGTGTGTTAAGGCTCTGCCTTTGGCTCAGGTCATGATCTCAGGGTCCTGGAATTGAGTCCCACATCGGGCCCTCTGCTCAGCAGGGAGCCTGCTTCCCTCTCTCTCTCTCTGCCTGCCTCTCTGCCTACTTGTGATATCTCTCTCTGTCAAATAAATAAATAAAATCTTAAAAAAATAAAATTCAACAGTTTTTAAATCCAGTTTTTAAATTTGGCTTATACAAAACAGTATACAGTTGACCCTTGAACAACAAGAGTTTGAACTTTGCAGATCCACTTATACACATTTTTTAAAAATACAGAATAGTAAATGTATTTTCTCATCCTTATGATTTTCTTAATAACATTTTCCTTTGTCTAGCTTACTTTATCACAAGAAGACAGTATATCATACGTATAACATACAGAATATGTGTTCCTCAACCATTCATGTTATTGGTAAGTGCTCTGGTTAACAGTAGGCTATTAGATAAATTTGGGGGGAGCCAAATATTACACCAAGATGTTTGACTGTGTGGGAGTCATCTCCCCTAGCCCCTGCATTGTTCAGGGAGTCAACTGGCATTTTGCTTTTTACCTGAGGAGAGGTTCAAAAAATACTTGCAGTAAAATCCCTTATAAATTCAGGGGCACCTGGCTGCCTCAGTAGGTTGGGTGTCTGCCTCAGGCTCCGGGTGTGACCTCAGGGTCCTGGGATCTAGTCCCACATTGGGTTCCTCACTCCGTGGGAGTCTGCTTCTCCCTCTCACTCTCCTTCTGTGCTCTCCCTCTCTCTCAAATAAATAAATAAAATCTTTTTTTAAAAAGGCCCTTACAAATTAAAAAAGAACACCTTTGGTGATTACTTTCTGCCTTCTGCCAGTCCCTGTGTTCAGAGGAGAGTGGGTTAAAATTCTTACTCTTATTTTCTGGAAGAGATGGGCAATGTATCAACAGGAGAGGAAGGATGAGCATGTACATCCCTTCTTATTTCCCATCATGCTCATGGGGAAGAGAGCTCCGAGTGACTATTGGTTAAGTTCAAGACCACCCACACCTGATTACCCTTCAGAGTCACTTTGGAAGCTTGTATTATACGTGTTCCGCAAACACACATTATGAGCCCCACCTCTATCTGCTGGATGAAACCACTGGGACCAGTTTAGTGAGTATATGGTTACCAGTTTCTTGAGAATTTTATGAAAAAAATCCCTGATATATATATTCAAGCATATATAGCATTCTATTACAAAGAGAAACAAGCTATGCATACCATGTTGCACTTTGCTTTATCCACTTCCCATATTTTGAAAGTTTTGAAATTGTTCCAGATTATTACACAAAGAAACTGTGTGTGTGTGTGTGTGTGTACATACACTACAGTTTCATGGATTTCATCATTTGGATAAGTAACAAAGTTATTTTAACAGTCTCCTACTGCTGGAAATTGAGATTTTCTTTCCCACTTCTGTGATTACAAAATAATGCTAAAATAATACAAATGCTACAGTGAATATTCTCATATTTATGATATTTGCATGCATGCAAGTGTCTACATAGTATAAATTCCAGAAACAGAAATTTCTCCTCAAGAGATATGGGAATTTTTTAATTGTAATGAATATTGTCAAATACCCCTCTCCCCCCGACACACAAAAATGTGCCAGCTCTCATTAGGGATATGCAGATTTTATAAAATCCCCAAAGTGATTCTAATTATCAGGCAGGATTGGAGACCAGTACAGAGTAGACTCTCAGCTAGTGTGATAAGTTTGGATTTGCAGACTGAATCCTTTGCCTGTTTTTCTACAAAGCCATTCCTTCTATGAAGCTTCCCCTGTATCATCTAGCCTCATACCCCTTAAAATTTAAAGGTGCATATAAATCATCGGGAATATGGTAGATCTTGTTAAAAGGCAGAGAACTTGAGATTTAGTATTCTAACAAGCTCCTAGGTGAGGCTAAAGCTGTTGGTCCATGATCCACACTTTCAGTAGCCATGTCCTGAGGGACTCCCAGTCAGTAATGTGTAAATTAACAGATTGTTTTGGTAAGTATAGTGGTACCAAACATTAGTCAGGGCCACCCAAAACTCTTTAAAGTAGAAAGGTCTCCCAGAAGCTTTGTTTAGGTGGGTTATCTTTTGATATTTACAATGTTTGGAATTCAAAATGGACTTTTAAACAAATGTCTATTTCATTTTAAATGATAATAATAAACCCATTATATGTGAACATAACTTATTTCATGAAAAATATTTCCAAAACAGAGAAAGTCAGTGAGAAGAGTGGCATTGTTTTATACTTTAAGAAATCTTTTTGATATCCAGTTTACTAGAACACAGCTAGATTCTGGTGTATATTTCTGTGGGCACATCATACAGCTTCTGGAAAATTCCACAGTACACTTGTGAAAGATCAAGAGTGGAAAAGGAAAATATCTTAGTATGATAATGAAAATAGTATTGACCTTTCAGATCCAGTAGAAGATTCTTGGGAATCCCAATGGGTCCCTAGCGCACACTGTCAGAGCCACTAATTTAGTGCGCATTCCTGCTGTCACACCACAGACCACAAACTTAAGGATAGAGGCCTTTTCTTCTCCTTCTTCTTTTATTTCCATAGAGCTATCTCAGATGAAGTGCTGAATCAAGGTTCTTGACCTGCTGATTATGAGGCTCTGACTGGGCCATATAGTCTCATCCTCTTTCCTTCACATGGGCAGTCGCGAACTGGAGTGTGGGGTTTATCAGTGGAGGGGGGAATGAGCCTTGTTTCACTCACCTCCTCTATAAAGGAGGGTTCACAGCCAAAGACATAAAGTTCATCTATGAAGAAAATAGATGCATCATGGTATTGTTACTGAGTACTTCTACATCAATTCTTCTATTCGATACTAAAAATAAACCTCTAAGTTAGGTAGAATGGCTGTTTTATCCTCATTTTACAGATAATGAAACTGGGACTCAAACCAATTTGCCCAAATTTTCACAGCTAGTAAGTGACTACTGTGTCAGAGTTGAGAAGATAGAACTCCATCTTGGATCATGAAGGAGTTGAAGGAAGAGTTTATGTATTTTATGGCATACTCTTTTTTGTGTCCTAGGATACGAATACCTTTCAGGATTGAGAATATTTACAATAAGGTGTCTTTATGGTGATCAAACGTTTCCAGTTCTTTGGGGGGCATTCAATCACCTGCTACAGCTGTTTATTGCCTGATGCTTGACAATGAACACCATCCTTCAAATTGCTTTCTGCTATAGTACTATTGCGTAAGTAGGTTTTCCAGGGAAGTCTGTCTTGGTGTCATCATAATTTTCATTAGCATAGTGAGTAATGACAGCTATCTTCTGTGATCAGACTGATGTGACAATCTCTCAATAAGCCGGCTATGTTACCTTCCAAAGGAAAAGGCCAGGGTGGCAATTCAGGAGCTCAGCATCCCCAAAGAGGGCAAAGAAGATTTCTGTTTGGTATGAAGAGGTAAGGGTAGGAAGGTCTAGAGTCACTGAAGACTCCAGAAGCATGATGTAGGGTGCTGACTGTCTCAATTTCCACTTCAATTCCAAAAGCCTATAAATTGGAACCAGGATTCTATTGCATGATTCCTAGGTAGAGTTTGGCCTGCTTTGCTTTGGCCACGTTGAATATTTTAAGATCTTAAAAGCTACAGTAAAATATGCCAAGAGGCAGGGAGCGGAGGGCAGAGTAAGATGCTCTAAATATGCGTCAAAGCTCACACCAAGGGTCTGTCAGTTGCAAAGTCAAAATGAATACAGTTAATTGGCAAATACTGGTTCTACACAATTTAGATTTCACTTGTTCTGTGAAGAATCCAATTAGGAGATCTAATGGTTCATCTTAGACAAAGTATATAGATTCGGGCTGTGTGAGTGAGTGAGCGAGAGAGATTTAAACCTCACCACTTGGTATCATTGAGAAATCATCCTTATTAAAAATCAGTAAGCACTCTTTCCAGTTTCAAACATACTATTTTCATTAGTTTAACCATAGTTAGGGATATAACCATCAAAAGAAATACTTGGGATGAGATCAGCAGGATATTTTTATTATATAACTCATCCGTTAAACATGGAGAATCATAAATGATACTGTAGTTTAAGAACTGATAATGAATCGCTGTGAGTTCACTTGTGTTTTCTTTTACTGAGGATAAATCTGTCTTATTTAAGAGTTCACTTTGCAGCAGAATTGGTTCATACAAGGTTTTTGAACAGAGACACAGAAATTGTCCCTTTTTTTTTTGTGATAGATATTCTCTTACTGATCTTTCTCTTAAGCTTCATATACTCAATGCTAGAAGTCTCCAATTACAAAATGGAATTTGTACTTTACCCATTACGTTTTTTATTGGGGGGTGGGGGATTATGTAGTCTGCTGAGTGGCAAAACATAGCAGATTCTTGGAAAATAATGTCTTCAGGTATGTGAAATAACTACCACTGGGGGATAATCTGCTTCATCATTTAGAATCCAGTGCATAAATAAAACTAAGGGCATTTTCTAGAGCTATTATGCAAAACAAAAAAATTCCATAATTTGTGAACCAAGCTATAGACAAGTAAATCAATGTAGGATTTAGGTAGCCTGCCTAAAGCAGAAATCAGGGAAGAGGGAATAGAGATGATTCAACTTAACTATCATTAAGAAACACAAAGAACTGTAAGAACTATGTTTTTATTTGATAGAATCTAATGAGATTCAAAGAAAATTGCCAGTTTACCTACAACACAGAAAACCAGACTTCAGAATCAAACCTCTAATATTGTCTCCACTCTTGATTCTCTCTCTTCAAAAAAACAAGGCTATCCTGCCAACAGTGCTCACCAAATATTTCTGTCACCATCAATTTTCTTGAGGTCATGGTCTTTTAGTAAGTCAGTATTTACTGAGTGCTGAGCATGAGCGGATAGATTACTACTAACAGCTCGGTATAGGTGGCTATAAAAAAGGGAAGGTTGGAGTCTTTGTCCTGATTCCTTTTATAATCAATGAGAAAGACAAACGAATGGAAACAATCATGCCAGAAATACACAAATGCATGTATGATTGCCCAGAGGGAGAAACTAGCCTGCTTCTAAACAAGATAGACTCTGGGTTAATTTCCAATCAGCACCTGCTGAAATGCAAAGAAAGGTTGATTGGGGGCTCAATAGCACAAAATGCTAATTGACGTCACAATCTAAGCCACTGAATAAAGGACTTTTATCTGCACCTGTGTAAGTCATGTTTGGTAGCAGTTTGCAAACAGGCCACTTGAGAATGATCACATTCTCATTCCGGGTATGCCTCATTTTATTCCCCCTTCACTTTACTGCACTTTGCAGATACTGCATTTCTTTTTTTTTTAAGGTTTTTATTTATTTATTTGACACACAGATCACAGGTAGATAGAGAGGCAGGCAGAGAGAGACAGAGAGAGAGAGAGGAGGAAGCGGGCTCCCCGCTGAGCAAAAAGCTGGATGCTGGACTCTATCCCAGGACCTTGAGATCATGATCTGGGCAGAGGCTTTAACCCACTGAGCCACCCAGGTGCCCCGCAGGTACTGCATTTCTCACATATTGAAGGTCCATGGCAGCCCTGCATGGGGCAAGTCTACTGGCGCCATTTTTCCAACAGCATTTGTTCACTTCATAGCTCTGTGTCACATTTTGGTAACTTCTCACCGTACTTCAAACTTTTTTCATTATTATATTTGTTATGATCATCAGTGGCCAGTGAGGACAACTTGGTGAAAGCTCAAATTAACATTTTTTAGCAATAAAGTATTTTTTATTTATTTTTTATTTTTTAAATTATTATTATTATTATTTTTAATGATCTTTGTGGACTTTACTGCAAATTTGTGGAGACCAAAGCAGGAATTATATCGCACAGTATATAGAATCTTGCAGAAAAACTATTATCTGAAATTTCTCTTTTTCCTAGTTCCTTTTCTTTTCTTTTTTTTTTAAAGATTTTATTTATTTACTTGACAGAAAGAGACACAGTGAGAGCGAGAACACAAGAAGGGGGAGTCGGAGAGAGAGAAGCAGGCTTCCTGCTGAGCAGGGAGCTGGACATGGGGCTCTATCCCAGGACTCTGGGATCAGGACCTGAGTCCAAGGCAGACGTTTAACGACTGAGCCACCGAGGTGCCCCTCCCAGTTCCTTTTCTATAGTATCATGAAGTATTTTTTAAATAAAGGATATACATTGTTTTTTAAACATAATGCTATGATACACTTAACAGGCTACAATGTGGTATAAACATCACTTTGATAAGCACTGGGAAACCCAAAATTTATTTTTTGACTCACTTTAGGGCACTATTTGCTTTATTGCAGTAGTCTGGAGACAAACCTGTATGCCTGTATATATTTCAAGTACCTACTATGTAATAAGCAATAGTGTGCCCTTCCTCAGAGATGAGCAAACGAGGAAGTAGAGTGGAAGACATAAAATATTGGATAAACCTCAGGTCTCTCCAGTTCCAACCTTATGGGACTCTAAATGATGTGAATATTATTTCTGTGTCAGTTTGAGAAGTTCTCAGAAAACCTACAGATCAATATCCCTCAGCACCATACAAAAAATTGGAGAGCATCAAACATGTCCAAGTTCTTTGCACATTGTTCCAGGATGTATGAAGATGAAAAATTCCCAATTCCTGGCTTTGAGGAACTCAATGATACGAAGAACTCTACTTAGAAGCCAAATGTCCTTAGTAGCATTAGCGAGGACCACCCAAGGTGCAATGGAGACCTTACAGGGAGAATCACAAGAGCACAACATCTCGAGCTCATGAGAGAAGCAGGATGGAAGACTGACTTGGAGATGAATTGGATTTTGGAGCAGAATTGGCAAACTATAGAGGCAGGCAAGCCAAGGGTGAATTCAGAGACTAACGATGAGTTTATTTTGGCTGCAAAGAAATGGGGATGGAAGAATCTAGTAAAGTACCTAGATAAACTGATGGAATTAGGACCATTACTGTGGTGCTGCACTTTTACCCCAGTGGCCCCTGCCTGAAATGTTCCCCTTTCTCCTGAACTCCCCACTCTACTCAAATTCCTCCTTTTCTTCAAAACACCAGCTTTATTTTTCAGTTCCTGAGGCTTCCTTTGACTACTCCAGCCCTTCTCTGATTAGTCATAGCATTTCATATGTATTATACAATTTAGTACTTAATGAACCACTGTCTTGCATTGTGCATAGTCACGCCTATTACACTGGCCATGAACACGCCAAGTCCCTTTTGGCCAGCTTTTACCACATCCAAGGTAAAATAAGCTTAATCGTTAAGGGCCAGGCCTACTTCTTCTAATTTGCTTCCTCTTATTAGAGACAGGGTATTCCTGATTGCTTCATTTTCCCTGGAACCAAAGCAGTATGGTCAAAAGGGATATTGGCTCAGGGCTTAACACCACCTTCAAAACTGAGTTATCCACATAGTATCTGTGCTTTTCCAGAATTTTCTAGAAGATGCTGCCCCCCCTTAAAAGATTTTGTTTATTTATTTGAAATGGAAAGAGAGAAATTGTGTGCAGAAGCCAGGGGGAGGGGCAGAGGAAGAGGGAGATGCAGGTTCCCTGTGGGGCAGGGAACCCAGTGTAGGGCTCCATCCAGGAACCCCATAATCATGACCTGAGCCAAAGACAGATGTTTAACTGACTGAGCCACCCAGGCACCCCAAGATGCTGCTGTTAATGGGCATCTCACTAGGTAGCCATACCAGATAACAAAAATAATGTCCTCACCATTACTGTGACTTTAATTTTAATAACAACCCCCAGAGAGTCAGTGAGTGTTGGGCATGTGTCAAAAGCTATGCCAGGTGCTTCCGGGGGTTTTACTTCATCTAGTTGCTGCAACAACCCAGTGAAACAGGCACCATTATTAACTTCATTCAGTGCTTTTTAATATGCACAAAGTTTGACGACAGATTAAATAAAATATGGCAGGCATCTGATTTGAATACACAAATACTTTATATACACATGAAAGATTCTCTTCTGAATGGCACTATAGCTGCCCCTGTGAGAATGGCAACTTCTTCAAAGTACCACGAGAGCTAACATTGTTCTTCAAATATTCTCCTTGCGAAGACTTAGCTCAGAATGGGGCCGCCCTTCAGGGAAATCTTGCGGATCCATCAACCCCCACTAACGCTTTTGTTTGTTTGTTTTTGCTGCACACATCATCACAACTTTTAAAGATAAAACTCTAAAACTACATATGTATCTAGAGCGTGACATGGCTTGTACTAAGAGCTATAAAATGATTTCTTTGTGTAAAATAGAAACATGTATTCCCCCATTAACCTCTTGGCTATGAAGACTAAAAGGTTGCTAGCTATTTGGGAGAGATGCATCATATAAACTAAAGTTGGTATAAAATGCTGAACATCACAGTGCCCTAAGAATAACCAAGGAGCCATGGGACATGTCCATTCAGAGCAAATGAGGGTATTATAGTTGACCCTTGAGTAACATGGGTTTGAACTGTGTAGGTCCAATTATATGCTGATTTTTTCAATAAACATAGTATAGTATTGTAGATGTATTTTCTCTTCCTTGTGCTTTTCTTAATAACATTTTCTTTTTTCCTAGCTCACTTTATTGTAAGAAGACAGTATATAATACCTATGACATAAAGAATATGTGTTAATTGACTGTTGATGTTATCAGTAAGGCTTCTAGTCAATGGGAGGCTATTAGTAAAGTTTTTGGCAAGTCAAAAGTTAAATGCATATTTTCAGCCGTGTGTGTGGTGGGGTTGACTCCCCTAATTCTTGCATTGTTCAAAGGTCAACTGCATTTTCCTGTGGCTGCTGTAAGAAATTCCCAGAAATTTGGTAGCTTATTAAAAACAAAGCAGGGCGCATGTAGGTTAAGCATCTGCCTTCAGCTCAGGTCATGATCCTGGGGTCCTGGGATCAAGCCCCATATTGGTGTACCTGCTCAGCGGGAAGTCTGCTTCCTCATGGTCTCTCTCTCCCTCTCTCAAACAAATAAATAAAAATATTTTTTAAAAGTGTTTTAAAAACAAACAGAAATTTATTTCCTCATAGTTCCAAAGACCAGAAGTCCAAAGTCAATTTCACTGGGCTGAAATCAAGGCGAGGCAGGACCATATTCCCTCCTGAGGCTCTCAGGAAGAATCTTGTCTCCTCTAGCTTCTGGTGGCTGCTGGCATCCCTCAATTTGTGGCCACATCACTCTACTCTCTGCCTCTGTGGTCACACTGTCTCCTCTTCTGTTTGTCACTTCCCTCTACTTCTCTCTTATAAGGACACATGTGACTTCATTTAGGGCTCACCCCCATAATCCAGGAAAATCTCTCCATCTCAAGATCCTTACTTTAATCACATTTGCAAAGACCCTATTTCTAAATCAAGTAACACAGGTTCTAGGTATTAGGGTCTCATATCTTTGGGGGTCATTTTTCAACCTTTCACAGTTAGAAAAAGAGTCAAATCAACCATGTTAATACTGATGACATGTTCCATTTGTTAGACATCTTACTGTAAGATTAGTGAGCTGCCTGCCTTCAGTTACTCCTCTCTCCCTCCAGCCAAGCATTCTCCACATCACACCCTATGTAATCTTTCTGAAATACTTATTTCCATGGCTCCCCCCTGCCTAAAGGAAAATAACATACAGGCCTGTTATAATGGTGTGTGGGTACAAACTCCTCCTTCACCTGGCGCCAACAGTTTCCTCTCTGGCTCATCTTTCCTCATTGCCCCTACATCTCAATCATACTGAACTGATCCTTGCTGCCTAAGAAAGTCATGCTCATTCAAGCCTGGCTCTCCCTCTGCCTTTTATTTATTTTTTAAAAAGATTTTATTTATTTTTAATATTTTAGTTATTTGAGAGAGAGCAAGAGACAGCATGAGTCGGGGGAGTGGCGGATGGAGAGGGAGAGGCAGACTCCCCACTGAACAGGGAGCCTGATTCGGGGCTTGATCCCAGGACCCTGGGATCATGACCTGAGCCAGGCAGACGCTTAATGACTGAGCCACCCAGGCCCCCTTCCTTCTGTGTAAAGCACTTCCTCAGGGCAGAGCCTGATGTCATTTCTTCTATGTTTCTATAGTATGTTGTACAGACATTATCTTACAATTTATTGTATTTTATCACAAACATCTGTTTAATATATATTATCTTATGCTATTTTATAAACTACTTCAAGGGCAAAGGTACTGTGGTAGGCTGAATAAAGACCCCCTTCCCCCCAAAGATGTCCACATCCTAATCTCCAGAACCTTTAAATATGTTGCCCGACCTGGCAAAAGGGACCTTGTAGATGGCTTAAGGTGATGGGCCTTGAGATGGGGAGATGATCTTGGGTTAACCAAGCGAGAGCAATCTAATTACAAGCATCCTTACCAGAATGAGACAGGAGGGTCAGGTAAACAGAGAGAGATGTAAAGATAGAAGCAGAGGTCAGGTAGGGGACAAGATGCTATATGCTGCTAGCTTTGAAGATGAAGGAAGGGGCCATGAGCCAGGGAATCTATGTGGCCTCTAGAAGCTGGGAAAGGCAGGAAAACAGATTCTCCCCTAGAGCTTCCAGAAGGAACACACCCCTGCCAACACTCTGATTTTTTTTTTAGAACTTCTGACCTTCAGAACTGCAAGATAATAAATCTATATTGTTTGAAGTTACTAAGTTTGTAGTGATTTATTACAGCAGCAATAGAAAATTTTGACAAAATCTGTCTCAATTTTATTCTGACTTCCAATCATAGTTCCTGACACATAGTGGGTGGTCAGTTTGTTTGCTGAATCCATAAACAAAAACAGAATTTTTACATTGGTGGGGGATTCTACAAAGATAGTTGGAATTGTAGATGCTGACACCACTGTATGGAAGAACATAATTTTACCCCCTTCCCAAAAAAAAAAAAAAACATCTCTAGCTCTTTACTCAGTGGTCTTCTAATTAGAATTCCAGAAGGTTGTGGAAAATATTTCTGAAAAAGACCTGGTTGAAGTGCCACTGTTGTTTCTACCTTCCTGCATCCCCGTTCTACTACTCAAGTACTCAGACCACAAAAACAGAAAAGACACCAGCCTTTTTAGATCTTACCTTTATTACTAGAAGTAAAAAGAAAACAAAGTAACACATGCAGCAGCAAGAGTGTAAGATACTCCTATATATCCCTTTATGGTACTTTAGGGTGAAGAAAAGAATAGAAAGCAAGGACCATTTCAAAAGCATCATCAAGACTTTTTCCCACCATGAAAATCTCACGAGTGACTAAGTTCCTTTGGCGACCTCTCCCACCCAAGCAGCAGGCTGCAGAATAAGCTTCAAAGATCACATTCAATGATCCTCAGACAGAAAGCAGCAATTTTCATCTGTAACCTGGTACCATTCAAGAAATAAAGGAGCTCTGGTTTGGAATCCACAGCCTTGACCTAAACCTTGCCTTTTAGTGTCCATCTACCTCCAATAAAACACCACAGCTACACATACTTATCTCACCAATGAGGACCAAAACTATGGCCACAAATCGAATTACAAAGATTATAGCTCCATTTGTCGAAAACTACATTCTTGGAGGTGGATATAGCATAGGAAGTGAGATCTTCATTTGAGGCTATCTGCTAAGGGTGTTCTACTGTAAAACTCTTATTAAAGAATTATTAAACATCAAAATGCCAGAAATATTAAATATACACCTGGGAGTCTTAGAGAAGAGGTGAAGTAAGGGATAATTGGTTTACATTCAGATGTTGCTGGGGAGGAACACACTAAGGCAGGCTACTGGTCTTAAAAGACAAGGACGAAAGGAACCCATTCCCTGCTGGGGGATGCATATTGGGAAGAGGTCACAGGTTACCCTTTCCCAACTCTTCCTCTCTCCCAGTTCTCTGAGAGGACGCATTACAGAGCCAGTGGAGGAGGTAGGCCTCATGAGACTGCACGGACTGCCATTACCCAAAATGTACCTCTTCATCTGTTTGCTGAGATCTAGAATTCCTTTTACGCAGAAAAACTCTATAGGTCACAAATGGAGCTAAATGCCTTAAAATCTGAATGCCTGATTGAGGCAGCAAAGGAGTTACTATGTGGAATTAGCCACTCTAATCACCCAGGGTTAATTAAGTACCATCGCTGAAACCTTGGTCTGATAAGGGAGAGGGGGAGAAGAGAGCAAGAAGTCCATTGGGCAGAGAAAAGGATGCAAGACAAGGAGTCTACAGATGCTGCAAAATTATAAGCACCTCTATGTATATCTTCAAGGTGGGAGGGAGGAACAACAAAAAATTTTTTGACATGGCTTATTGTGAAGATAAATGTACACGGTTCTGCTCTGCATGGCGAAGAGTCTGTTAGGAGTATTTTAGCACTAGTGCAAGGGAAAGGAAACAATATCCCTAAGGATTGCTCTAGCCTTGGAGCAGAAAGTCATACCTGAGAAATGTATCTAGTTCTGATGAAATGAAAACCATCGTTTCAAATTTCCATTTGTTCCTTGGGTTGCTGAAGATAGAGGCCTGAGGTAAATGATTCTTGTATGAAAATGCTCATTATTAGGTCTTTTTGTTTATGCAAACATAGGTCTAGTCTGGGACAAAACTTGAGAGTTATAATGGGAGAGGAACTTGAGGGTTTGGTGTGGCATCTATGAGGAAGAATGAGACAAAGATTGATTTTAGGAGAAAATCAGACCCAGGAAAGAGGTTTCTTTTTTGATCCCCCATTCACAACTATCACACTTTACAAAGAGGATCTATTAAATGAAGGATCCCTATTCTTTCATACATGAGTCCGGGGGCCCGACACTCAGCATAGTCTCAAGGTTTCATTTCATCTAGATAAATACACAAGCTTGAATTCCCCCCACTCTAATAGGGCATACATTCTTTCGTCTCTCTCACTCTTTCTCTCCTTCCTCATTATCTATCCACCTGATCATTCAACAAATATTTATTAAGAATCTATTATATGACATGAACCAGGCTAGGTACTGGAGGTCTGCAGGTTTGAAGTTCACTGTCTAATGAAAGTCAAGTAAACATGCTTTCTGAAGGCATTTGGGAAAGTCTCATTGCATCATTTTAAAAGTGAATAGACTTTGACCTAAAAACTGCATTTCGTAGCATATAATAACACAAGAATAGTAAAGTGTCTTCATGGTGCTTGGAAAATAGAAAAAATAAATTTTGAACAATATAAGGTTGGATATGTTACACAGTAATATGTAAAATGTTAAAAATTTAAAAATATAAACTAGTAATATTAACTACATGGAGACATTTTAAAAATAAATTAAGTGGAGAAAACAAGATGCAATACCATGTATATAGTATGATCAGAAATGCATATACAAATATACAAAGAGAAATAGTCAACAATAAGAAAACTACATACAGAAATTCTATCAGTGGAATGCCTGGGTGGCTCAGTTGGTTAAGGGTTGGCCTTGGGCTCACGTCATGGTCCTGGGGTCCTGGGATCAGGCCCTGTGTCAGGCTCCCTTTCCTTTTCTGCCTGGCACTCTCTCTGCTTTTGCTCTCTCTCTCTCTCTCTGACAAATAAAATCTTAAAAAAATTTTCTATGAGTCTTTACAACTTTGAGTGGTAAGATTATGGGGGATGTTTTAAAATTTTTCCACTACCTGCATTTTGATATCCTTAGATTTTATAAAATTATCTGTTCTCTTAAAATCTCTTTTAAAAAACAATTCTTTGCCAAATAATTGTATTCTTTAGTCTTTGTAAGCTGAGTCTTCCTAATCATTAATTTTTTTCAGAAGTAGAATATCCAATAAGTAGTAACAGGATTTTTAGGTGACCTGAGGGCTCTACAGAGACCAACTCAATAAATAAAGAAACTGAATACAGCAAAAGCATAAAATATGGAGTCAAGATATAGTTGGGTCCACTGCCTGATGAAGGATTGTTCTGAGGAAGGGATCTAGGATAATACAGGTGCCCACCAAGCAAAACTCATGTGAGGCTTTACTTAGACAATTACATGAAATGCATATGAAAATATAAAATGTCATATTGATATTATCAGTATTTTTCTTCAATCATTAGTTAAGGAGAACTGAATAAAATTCAATAATAATATCTGATGTCTAGTTTTGGAAGGTCTACTTAAGCATTATATAAAATCAACTGCTCATGATTGAAAATGTTTGCCCCAGAGCAGTATTTGCCAGAGAAAAAGGGTTAAAATCTTTACTATAAAAAAGACTTAAAAATCAATAAAATTTTAACACTTCAGAAGAGAAAGGGGCAGTTTTGCACAAGTGGTTTGTAAAAGAAATACAAATGGGGAATGACAAATCAAAAGTGATTACAAAACCACCAGGAATCCAAAAAAGGAATATTAAAAAATGAAGATTTGCTTACTAAATTGATAACATTTTAAATAAAAAGATTTAAAAAATTGGACATTATTAATAATGGCTGTTCTTTCTTTAGAATCTGTAGGTTTTACTCAAAGACCATTTCTTAATTTTGTAATGAGAAAATATGTTTTCCTAAAAAAATCACATCAGCATATAATTTGAACATAATGCAGTCATGCCCATACAACCTGAATATAATACAGTAATGCATATTTTGTTAAAAATCCTAAAAATTTTCATATATAATACAATTTTTTCACAAATCCAATCATGCTGAAAATGATGAAACATACTTGAAGAAATCCCAAGGGACTGTATATATTAAAATCAAATATAGTATAAAGCAAGCTATAATAATTATCACTTTATCTTTTTACAATAAGGATTATAAAAATATGTATTTGTATTATTAGTTGTACAAATAATATCTTTACTGATTGCACTTTCACATATTAATTTTCCTAAGAATAAAGTTCACTTGTAATTATTCACCTAGCTTCTTCTTGCTGTTTACTGACGCCTGTCCAAGCCATTAAAATATAAATCAACCTTTCAGGGTGTTGATCTGAGAATGTATCCAGCCATATGCACTGCAAAATGCTTCTTTCCAGCTGAAATTATTTGAAAAATATTATTCTGAGACGTATTGATCATATCATTAGAGGTTTTCCAGGTTGCCTAAGAATTAGCTAGTTCTTAAACATGCTGAACTGTTTCACAATACACAAATGAAAGCCGACATATCCTACACAGCATTCTTTTTAAATCAAATTTAATTTAATGTATTTATTTGAGAGAGAACAAGCATGAGCAGGGGTAATGGCAGGCAGAGGGAGAGGGAGATGCAGACTCTCTGCTGAGCAGGAAGCCAGATGCGGGGCTGGAGCGAGCTCCATCCCAGGACCCCGGCATCATGATCCGAATGGAAGGCAGACGCTTATATCCCACTGAGCCACCCAGGCGCCCCCCTACACAGCATTCTTAAAAGCCCCCTCAGAAGAAACTATTTCAAGACTGAGAGCTGGTATCCAGATCGGTTTCCTAATTTCTTTCCCATATTGATAGTTATGATTTTCTAAAGATATCCAACTGGTGTCTATGATGGCTAGCTTGTTTCTCCAAACAGCAGACAGAGCAGTGGCAGGTGAGCTCTCTCCACTCTGCCTCCTGCCAACGTATCTCTGCCCTCACCAAAGGCACAGCGCTCTCTGCCTGCCAGTCCTTGATCTCCCGGCTGAAAATGCCTACCAGGATCCCAATTAGTGCCAATTCGGCTGCGGGTGGACGTGCGCACACAGGCTCACAGCAACGGAGTGGCGGAAAGAGCCAATGATTTGTTTTTAGGAGTACAGTCTAGATATACTGTACTGAAGCACACTTTTTATTCAAACTTGGGTTTTTAGTCGGTTTAAAACACCTCCTTCTAAATTAAAATGATTTCTTATCATAATAACATGAGATCCTACAGCCAAGAACACCCTTATTGTACCATCAACATTGTCATCTGGTTGTTGCCAGCCTACCGGTACAATGAGTGGAGCCAGGCTTCTAACTAGGCACATGCATAAACCTCATCTATTCATGTATGTAGAGATAGAGTGCAAGGCACAAATCAGGGATGCAACAAATATTTGAATTATCTTGCTTCAATCTTACAAACTCTCTGAGATATATATCATTGCATTTATCTGACAGCTGAGAAATAGGAGGCACAGAGGGATTAAGTAATCTGCCTGTGATCACATATTCAGTATGTGGCTGAATTCAGATTTCAAATCAGGTCCTCCATCAGAAAGGATGAATACCCAACTTTTGTAGCAACATGGACGGGACTGAAAGAGATTATGCTGAGTGAAATAAGTCAAGCAGAAAGAGCCAATTATCATATGGTTTCACTTATTTGTGGAGCATAACAAATAACATGGAGGACAAGGGATGTTAGAGAGGAGAAGGGAGTTGGGGGAAATTGGAAGGGGAGGTGAACCATGAGAGACTATGGACTCTGAAAAACAATCTGAGGGGTTTGAAGTGGCGGGGAGGTGGGAGGTTGGGGTACCGGATGGTGGGTATTGGAGAGGGCACGGATTGCATGGAGCACTGGGTGTGGTGCAAAAGCAATGAATTCTGTTATGCTGAAAATAAGTTAATTAATTAAAAAAATCCTTCTAGGGACACCTGGGTGGCTCAGTGGGTTAAGCCTCTGCCTTTGGCTCAGGTCATGATCTCAGGGTCCTGGGATGGAGCCCCGCGTCGGGCTCTCTGCTCAGCTGTGAGCCTGCTTCCTCCTCTCTCTGCCTGCCTCTCTGCCTATTTGTGCTCTTTCGCTTTCTCTGTCAAATAAATGAATAAAATCTTAAAAAAAAAAGGAATCGAATAGATGAGTTTGGGAGAGCATACAGCAAAATCAGAACGCTTACCTATTGCCAGTATTAATGTAAAATGGGGCAGATGCTCTGAAAAACAGTCTGGCAGTTCCTCAAATTGTTAAACAAACAGTTATCATTTGACCCAGTGATTTCACTACCCCCCAAAATGAAGTTTCACTCAAGAGAAATGAAAACAATGTCTGCACGACTTATACATGAAGTGGAATTGCTCCAAATGTCTATCCCCTTTCATATCCACCTAGGGAGGCAAAAAAAAAAGTCTATTCCCCAATGACTAGAGAACCAAAATATAGTATATCCATATAACAGAATACTAGTTTAGTCACCAAAAGGAATGAAGTACTGATTCATGCTACAAGATGGATTAAATCTAGAAAATATTATGGTAAGTGAAGGAAGCCAGACATAAAAAGGCAACATATAATAAGATTATATTTATAGGAAATGTCCAGAAGAAGTAAATCTATGGAGACCAAAAGTAGATTAGAAGTTGTGCCTAGGGCTCGGGTTGTCCTAGTGGTGGGGGTGGGGGTGGGGAATGATGGGAATATTGGTGGATGAAGGCATAAGGGTACTGAGTTTCTTTTATGGGTGAGAAAAATGTTCTAGAATTGACTATGGTGATGGTTGCACCTATCTGTGAATATGCCAGAACCATCCCATTAAAATTGGTGAGTTATATGGTATGTGAATTTTATCTCAGTAAATCAGTTATTTTTTTAATAAAAAGTGTTAAAATAACATGTATCTATGAGAACACCATGCACATACTTTGTGCATGTGTATGTACACGTGTTTTTGTGTATATGTGTTTTACTATGAAACAAACTTTCATTTCAAAAGTTTGCTGGGGCGCCTGGATGGCTCTGTCAGTTAAGTGGCTGCCTTCAGCTCAGGTCATGATCCCTTCAGCTCAGGTCCTGGGATCGAGCCCACACTGGGCTCCCTGCTCAATGGGGAGTCTGTTTCTCCCTCTGTCCCTGCCATTCCCTGTGCTTATGCTCTCTCTCTGTCAAATTAATAAAGTCTTAAAAAAAGTTTGCTAAAGCCATTGTATTTTTGTACATTTAAAAAAAATCTGAGGACAATAAAAAGACAACTATTTATGTGACAAGCCACCCAAAATGCATAGGTCAAAAAATTGCCCTTGAAAAGATTGATTGAGGGAAGAAATGAAAACACCATCTGCTATGGATATGGACCAATCATCATGCAGGCACTTTCCACATGGTGTTTCTCTTGATAAATGCATGATATTGTAAAAACAATGGAAAGAGAGGTGAAACTATATTCCTCTAATACCTTTCAAGTACCACATAAGATAGTGTCTTATAGTAAAGCACAGAATTTGTGATCAGATCCTAGTTTTAAAACTCAGTTCTTCCCTTAGTTAGCTGCAGAGACACAGGAAAGTTACTTGAGCCCCAGGACTCCCACCTATAAAATTAGGTACTACTTTTTTTTTTAAGATTTTATTGATTTATTTTTCAGAGAGAGCACAAACAGAGGGAGCGGCAGGCAGAGGGAGAAACAGGCTCCCTGCTGAGCAGAGAGCTGGATGCAGGACTCAATCCCAGGACCCTGGGATCATGACCTGAGCTGATGGTAGATGCTTAACTGACTGAGCCACCCAGGCTTCCCAGAATGCTAGTACTTTTGCTATTATCTTTACTATAAGAATTAAATGGGAGTGTGGGGGGGATGATGGTGGTAGCTGGAATTTGATATCTCCTAATTTGATATCTCCTAATATCATTTTGCTTTTTTTTTGAAGATTATATTCATTTATTTGATAGAGAGAGAAATCACAAGTAGACAGAGAGGCAGGCGGGGGGCTGGGGTGGGAAGCAGGCTCCCTGCTGAGCAGAGAGCCTTATATGGCCCGATTCCAGGACCCAGAGATCATGACCTGAGCTGAAGGCCACTGAGCCATCCAGGCGCCCTGATGGCTTTTTGTTTGTAATGACTACCTCACCTGAGTATACTTTTTGTGCCCCCAGGCTTCTTGGGATTATAAATTAAAATAATGGAATCAAATAAGAGAAGTGATTGTGTGATGAGTATCCCCCCAAAATTCATTAGTTCTTGCACTTCCATGTCATCTGTATTGCTCCACAAACTTCCTTTTCCTTTCTAAGTTACCTATTACAGGGTAGAGCTGTAAATAATGGAATATTTGCAGATATTTATTTATCCTGGCCAGTAGATTGTACTTTGGGTTATAAATATGCACAAGAGATTCTCCATATATGTCATCAAGGGACTGCCAGTTAAAACAACAATGAGATACCATTACTCACCTATAAGAGTGGCCAAATCTAGAACACAGACAACATCAAATGCTGGTGAGGATTTGGAGCAACAGGAACTTTCTTTCATTGCTGGTGAGAATGAAAAATGATATTGCAACATTGGAAGACAGTTTAATGGTTTCTTACAAAACTTTTCACATGATCCAGCCATCACGCTCCTTGGTATTTACCCAAAGGAGTAAAAATATATTCATACAAACTTGTATGCAGATGTTTATTGAAATGTGTTCATAATTGCTGAAACATGGAAGAAACCAGCATATTGCTTAGTAGGTAAATGGATAAACGAACTATGGTACGTCCAGACAATGATATACTATTCAGCAGTAAAAAGAAAGGAGCTATTAAGTTATGAGAAGACATGGAGGGAGCTTAAATGCATAGTACTAAGTAAAATAAGCCCATTTGAAAAGACTATATACTATAGCATTCCAATTATATGACATTTTAGAAAAGGCATAACTCTAGAGACAGTAAAAAGATCAGTGATTGCCAGAGAAAAAGGGGAGAGAGATGGATAGGCAGAGCACAGAGGATTTTTAGGGCAGTGAAAATATAGTTGACCCTTGAGCAACAGGGGTTTGAATTATTTGGGTGCATTTATACACAGATTTTTCTGTAAATATAGTGCAGTTCTACAAATATATTTTATCTCTGTTATGATTTTCTTTTTTTCTTATGATTTTCTTAATATGTTCTTTTCTTTATCTTACTTTATTGTAAGAACACAGTATATAATACATGTGACATACAAAATATGTGTTAATCAACTATTTATGTTATCAGCAGGCTTCCATTCAACAGAGGGTCATTGGTAGTAAAGTCTGGGAGGAGTCAAATGTTCTACAGATTTTCAACTCTGTGTGGTGTCAGTACCCCTAATCTCTGCCTTGTTCAAGGGCCAGTTGCATTCTGTGTGATATTATAAAGATGGAAATATGGTCTCTATATTTGTCCAAACCCACGGAATATGAAACACCAAGAGTGAATCTTAAGGTTAACTACAGACTCTGGGTGATTATGTGTCAATATAGGTTCATCCTTGGTATAGTACCATTCTGGTGAGTGATGTTGATAATGGAGGAGGCAGGGGGCATATGAGAAATCTCCATAACTTCCTCTCAATTTTGCTGTAAACCAAAAGCTGCTCTAAAAGAGAATACTAAGGTCTAAAAGAAAAACATGTAATATGGCATCACTGAAACATTACTACTGCAAATGCTGAATAAACCAAACATTTTTCAAAAGAAAGAATAGGCAAAATTAGTTGATTTTGCAATATAATGTTTCCTACTTCTAAATGAAAAAAAAAAGAGAATTTGCTCAACTGCAATTGGCTACAGTTCCCAGCCCTCCTAAGAATTATTATTATTATAATAAGATAACTGGTATGGAAAGAAGTGAGGGTGGGCAAGAAGTGTATTTCAAGATGAAATAAATTACTAAAAATCATCTGAGAAATGAAGATAGTAGACCGATGTGTCATAGAAGTTTTCCTGAAAAAATGTAACACTTCATATTTAGTCATGAAAGTAAACATCTGCAAGAATCTTCTCAACAATCCACCAGAGCAGATGTCTGATCACAGGGTCAACCAAAGAGCAGTGACAGGGAGGTGCTGGAAGTGAGCATGACAGGTAAGGGAGAGAGCCCAAAAAAATTAAGGGATTTGTTCAAGGTTTCATAGCTACACAATGGGAGAATTTGATTTCTAATCCTATGTCCTTTGTCATTCACTATTTTTTTTAGTTGCAAATTTGGGTTCTCCTATATATTGGAAGGACATATTCCTTTTCCTCAGTCTATGTTATAACCTACATTGTCATCATTGGAATTACAAAATGTGCTACAGGGACTTTGTGGTCCCCCACTGTTGGCTTTCACACTTCCAAATATTCAAAACTACATCCATGAAATACATGAAGCAAATACATGAAGCAAAAACTGAAAGAATGAGAGAAATAGACGTTTTCACAATAACAATTGGAGACTTTAATAACCCCATTTCCAAAAATAGAACCAGACAGAAGATAAAGAAGAAAATAGAGGAATTAACACTATGAATTAACTAGACCTGAGAGACACCTATAGAACACTACATTTAACAAAAGGAGAACATACATTCTCCAGAATAGACCATTCTACTCTCTGCTTCTATGAGTTTGACTGTTTTAGATTCCACATGTGAGATCATATGATATTTGTCTTTCTCTGTCTGGCTTATTTCATTTAGGATGTCCTCTAGCTCTAACCATGTTGTCACAAATGGCAGGACTTCTTTTTTTAAGGCTGAATACACACACACACAAATACACACACACACACACACACACACACACACGCACACATACCCCACATCTTTATCCATTCATCCATTGGTGGGCATTTATTTTGTTTCGGTATCTTGGCTATTGAGATAATGCTGCAATGAGCATGGGATGGCAGATATCCCTTTGAGATAGCTGATTTCATTTTGCAGAAGTGGGACTGTTGGATCATATGGCAGTTCTATTTTCAATGTTTTGAGGTGTCTCCATACTGTTTTCCATATGGTTGTACCAATTTATATTCTCATCAACAGTATAGAAATATTCCCTTTTCTCCATATGCTCATCAGTACTTGGTATCTTTTGTCTTTTTGATAATAGTCATCCTAACAGGTGTGAGATAAAATCTTTGTGGTTCTGATTAGCATTTCCCTAGTGATTAGCGATGCTGAGTACCTTTTCATATATCTGTTGGTCATTTGTGTGTCTTTGGAAAAATGTATACCAAGGTTCTTTGCTCATTTTTAAATCAAGTTATTTATTTGCTTGCTATTGAGTAGTATGAATACTTTATACAGTTTGGATGTGAATCCCTCATCAGATACATGGTTTACAAATGTTTTCTCCCATTCTAGAGGTTGCCGTTCACTGTTGGTTGTTTCCTTTGCTGTGCAAAAGCTTTTTAATTTGATGCAGTCCCCATCGTTCATTTTTGCTTTTGTAGCCTGGGCTTCTGGTGTCCTATCCAAAGGGAAAAAAAAAAATCAATGGCCAGAAAAATGCAAAGAAGTTTTTCCCCTATGTTTTCCTCAAATATTTTTCTAGTTTCAAGTTTTATGTTTAAGTCTTAAATTCCTTAAGAGTTGATTTTGTGTATGGTGTGAGATAGGATTGATAGGGTTCCAATTTCATTTTTTTTTTTGTATGTGGATACCCAGTTTTCCCAACACCATTTATTAAAGAGATTATCATTTCTCTATTGTGTGCTCTTTATATTCTTGTTGAAGATCAGTTTACTGTATATATATATGGATTTATTTCTGAGTTTTCTTCTATTTCATTGGTATGTATGTCTGTTTTTATGACAGTACCATACTGTTTTGATAATGTAGCTTTTTTTTTTTTTAGGATTTTTTTCCCAATTTATTTATTTTCAGAAAAACAGTATTCATTATTTTTTCACCACACCCAGTGCTCCATGCAAGCTGTGCCCTCTATAATACCCACCACCTGGTACCCCAACCTCCCACCCCCCCACCACTTTGATTATGTAGCTTTTAATATATTTTGAAATCAGTAAATGTTATGCCTTCAGCCTTGTTTTTCTTTCTAGAGATTGCTTTGGCTATGTGTGTGTGTGTGTGTGTGTGTGTGTGTTTGTGTGTGTATGTGTGTGTGTGTGTGTCTGTGTGTTTCCATATGATTTTTAGGGCTTTTTTTCTATTTCTATAAACAATACCATTGGGATTTTGATACGGATTGCATTGAATCTGTAGGTCACTTTGGGTAATATGGACATTTTAACAATATTAATGCTACAGTGGTGTAGTCACTTTTGAAAATAGTTTGGCAGTTCCCTAAGTGGTTAGACCTAGAGTTACTATATTATCCAGTAATTCCATACGTATGCATATACCCAAGAAAATTGAAAGCAAAGTCTCCCAAAATTGTAAAAAATGTTCATAGCAGCATTTTTATAATAGTTAAAAAAGCAAAAATAATCCAAATATTCATCAGTTAGTGAATAGATATATTATGATACATCTGTACAATATCATATTTTCACCCATAAAAAGGAAAAAGTATTGATGTGTATTACAACATGGGTGAACCCTGAAAACATGTTAAGTGAAAGAAGCCCAACACAAAAAGATCACTTATTGTATGAATCTATCTATATGGAATTTCTAGGATAGACAAGTCCAAAAACTAGATTAATGATTGTAGAAGGCTGGTGGGGGAGCAGGGAATGGGAAATGGGTATAGAGTCTCTGTTAATGGGTAAATGAGTCTCTTTTTGGAGTGATCCAATGTTCTGGAATTAGTGGTAATAGTTGTACAACTCTGTGAATATACAGTAGAGTATTTTAAAAGAGTAGATTATAAAAATGATTTTGTAAAATCTTACATCAGTTGTCTAAAACCAAATTGTTACTGCTTTTCACTGTTTTTATGTTTTTAATAGATGAACATAGCAATGCGTACTTTAAAATGGGGACAAGAATCAGAGCCCTTGGCTGGCTCATGTGATACTTGATCTTGGGATTGTGAGAGTGAGCCCCACACTGAGCATAGAGTTTACTTTAAAAAATAATTTAATCATGTCAGTTTCCAGTTAGGGGAAAAAAATAATATTTGGGCCTTTTCACCCTACCAATCCTTAAAAATAATGGCAAATCTTCCCTTGATAGATTCTGTCATGGTATAGAATCCTGGGAGCATCTACTAATAAAGGCTACTGAAGGACAAACAAGTAATAGACACAAAAATATGGTAATTTGACATGAATTAGCATTTCTCAAATTTATTCCTGAGAAATATTATTTTAAAATAATCCTAACAGAAAGATTCCATGGTCAAAAAGGTTTGGAAAGCACTGTTTATCCTGTTCCTTGAAGATACAGGATGCATATTATAGGTCTGGGAAATAATGCAGTAAATTTTTAAACCCAGATTTTGATAAATATATTTGATCAATAAACTCTATTCCAGACTTTTTTGAATATCTTCCATTACTTCATTTGCACAGACTATACTTTGAGAAACACTGATTGAGCAATTAATATTTTACAAATAACACAAGTTCTTTGATACCATTCAGACATAACCCTTAGACTATTTTTAAATTACTGATGCCTTTCCACAAGGATGGCTATGATAAACCTAGCTAGAATACTTGCCCCTGTAACTGTGAAAGTAGGAAGCAGGAGGCTGATGTGAGCTAGGGTCCAGGGTATCTCCAAAATAGGAGGAAATGCTGGATTTCATTAGGTCTCTTTATTTAAGGACTTATTCCCCAAAGAATTTTCCAGGAGAAAGTAGAGCTTTCATTAGAAGCCCTGTCAAGAATATGGCTGAAGGTAGTATATACTCCTCCCAGTCCAGAAATAATAATACCCCCCAAAATAGTACATTTGTAGGTATATCAAGAGTCTAGATTTGGAAATACTGAAGGAAATAGCAACTTGCAAAAAAAAGATATCTTTTTTTTTCTCCTTCTACCTTTTACCAGCCCTTAGGAGGAAAATGTCCAAAACTTGCATCTGGAGATCTCACGGATTGCACTGGGGGCAAAGATTTCCATAAAGCCAGTAGGCCCTGGTGTATCTTACAAAACATATAACCAAATTCAGCTGAATTTGTTTGTTTTTTTTTCAAAGATTTTATTTATTTATTTGACACAGAGAGAGAGATCACAAGTAGGCAGAGAGGCAGTCAGAGAGAGAGGGGGAAGCAGGCTCCCTGCCAAGCAGAGAGACCATGCAGGGCTTGATCCCAGGACCCTGAGACCATGACCTGAGCTGAAGGCAGAGGCTTAACCCACTGAGCCACCCAGGCGCCCCTCAGCTGAATTTGTAAGAATAGATAACTAACACTGATTAGTAGGAAAAAAATATCAAACAGATGATCTCTGTACAGACTGACAAAGAATGGCCTGACTTTCAGAAAGCTGGTGACACTATTCTGATCTCATTTGTCCTTTATTTGACCAGCTACATCAGATTTCACTCTAGATCCAAGGGCTGTCTTGTTTGGTTTCAAAAGAATATTCAACATATTACCACTGTTTCTTCTTTTTTGGAATACTGTGAATGGGATAAACTTGACCTTGTCTAATTTTTTTCATTTATCTTTGTAAAACAGAAGAAAAATGTGATGTAAGGGAAGATATTTAGCTTTAATAAACCATTCAATAGAACAATAAAAACTATGTGTGCCAATATTTTATCTGCATGTATAGCCAAAAAAAATCATATTTCCTTGTTTTATAACTTAGAATAGCAGCTATATTTATTACCAATATTTCTATACTTTAATTAATTTTAATAAGTATGTTTCCATTCTGAGGACTATTCAAAACACTTTCAAACTGTGGTTTCCCTTCTAGATGATTCTCATTTTTAAGAGTTTGGCCTTAACAAGAACACAATCCTAGTTAAAGGAACTTTAGGCCTCTGGGAGGTGAGGGAAGTCCATGCCAATGAAGACAAGGTCTTTCTCTCTAGTGTTTGATTAATCATACCAGGTAAGCAACTGCCACTCTGCTTGTGTATAAAGCTGACACTACAAATGACATGTAAGAATAACCTTTTAACACTGAAAGAATGTTCTGATTGGAGAAAAACACATAATTTTCTAAAGATTTTATTTATTTATTTGAGAGAGAGAGAGAGAGAGAACGCACAGCTAGGGAGGAGAGGGAGAAGCAGACTCCCCACTGAGCAAGGAGCCCAAGGCAGGGTTCGATCCCAGGACCCTGGGATCATGACCTGAGCCAAAAGCAGATGCTTAACCTACTGAGCTACCCAGGTGCCCAGCAGCTATGTCTACTTAACAATATCTGCATAGGGCCTAACCTCAAGACATTATAAAGATATAACTGATCCCACCATGGGCAATAAACTATACAGTTTCCATAAGCATATACATTTGTTTTATCCTAAACATACAAAGTAAATTATGAATTTTATATCAATCTAACTTCATAAAGCATAGGTGGCCTGCAAAGCCAGGAAGTTAACATGAATAAGTGGGCCAGCTATAAAGAAACACAGGTTGTTGTCATATGGGAATGCAAATATGGGTGTGCCAGCTCTGAGAATTCAAAAGAAGATGGAAATTTGGATTTCTATTAGAATTTTTCAATTTCAAAATCACCTGGCAGCTCTAAGTCAAATGTGGCCCATCGTTGGCCAATTTGCATCCTCTCTTGTGAGCTACCAACCCTCCTCTGTAGGATATTAGTGGAAACGAAGCAATCTAAAGTGGTTAGGGCAGGGTCTCTGCCAGTTCTCATCTGGATTATCCCCTTCTGTTGACCTTACTTGGTATCTCTTTTTTGTTTGTTTGTTTATTTTTTGTTTTATTGAAGTTTTTAGTTTCAGGTGTATAACATAGGGATTTGACAATCAATGTGCATTATGAAATGATCCCAGTAAGTGTGGTTTCCACATGTCACCATAAAAAGTTATTAGATTATTGACTATGTTCCCTATACTGTACTTTTATCCCCATGACTTGTTTTATAACTAGAAGTTTCTACCTCTCAATGCCCTTTACCTACTTTGCCCACCCGCCAGCCCCCGCCCCTCCCCTCCAACAACCACCAGTTTGTTCTCTGCATTTGTCAGTTTGTGTTTTCTGTTTGTTAGGGATTTTGGGGGGGGTATTTCTATGGCCATATTCTGTGCCATATGAGAACCTATGAGATCCCATAATACAGGCCACTTCTTATATCAGTCAATATATATTACTTAATATTAATAACTAATACTGATCTTTGGATATGCTGTTGTTCAACAAGTTCAGCCTTAAAAACTTCAAACCTTGTCTTGTACTATAAAGAAAATCAGGTATATATCTATTGCTCTATTTCCTTTCCTATTTACTACTGTTTAGTGTGGTCACTGCTGAAATGTAGGGAGTGCCATGACCTCAGAAAAACAGTAGTTTCTGCTAATGGCCTCTGCAAAATAGCTTTTGGAACTGTAGTGAGATGAATTTTGTAACTTTCCTGACTGAAGTTACAAGAAAAGAATGTCTTCCAGGTTAGGTTCTATTTGGAAGACTTTGCTTCCTGAAACGCTTATTGTTCTGGTTATTTCCTGTTTTTCGCTATCAATAGTTGAAACTAAAAGGAGTTAGGTGATGATATGCTTATGCACTCACTATATCACTCTACCATAGTTCTTACGATCCATCTCTTGCACTAGAGTATGAACGCTTAGGGAACTTTCATTCATTTCAGTATGCGTAATGTCAAGCATCATGTCTGGCACATAGTAAATGCTCACTGAATATTTGTTTAATGGATGGATGAATACATCCATCTTGTACAGATATTTCCCACCAGTAAATTAAATCAGAACTATCTGGTATTAATAAAATCTGAAAACCATGCCAGACAGTATCCTTGTATGGAACATATAGATCACCAACCAGGACTGGCAGATATTTTAGTTTTGAAGATCTCAAAGTGAAGCATATATTCCCCAGAGCACTGGTAAGCTGAATCATGAACTCTTAAAATGGCCATGCTCTAATGCCCAAAACCTGTGACTATAAATTGTTCCTTTATATGGCAAAAGGGACTTTGCCAATATGATTAAGGTAACAAACCTTCAGATAATCCAAGATTATCTGAGTATGACTGATCTAATCACATGAGTCCTCAAATGTAAAGTTTTCCCAGCTGTGTTTAGATGTGATGTGATGATGGAAGGAGGTCAGAGAGATGCAACATTGCTGGCTTGAAGATGGAGGAAGAGGATCGTGAGCCAAGGAAGGTAGATGGTCTGTAGAAGACTTCTAGAACCTTCAGAAGGAATATAGCCATGGTGACATGTTGATTTTAGTTCAGTGAGACCCATGCTAGATTTTTATTCTACAGAGCTGTAACATAATAAGTTTGTGTTGTTTTAAGACACCGAGTTTGTGGTGATCTCTCTCTCTATTGTGATTTTTTTTTAAACAGCAGCAATATGAAACAAATACAAGAACAAAATCAGTTGTCATATTAAAAAGTTTCTGGTAATACTCACATTGCTAGGTTTAATTTTCCTTTATTGAACATTTGTTAACTGTTAGATAAAAATGATTGTTAGGCCTTCACAGGCCAAAGTAGAATATGCTTTAATGGCAGCAACATTCAATGGAATACTTTATAAGCATCCTGTTTCTCTTAAACAACATCCATTTCATAGAGTGTGGTGATGAACATGAAAAAATTGAGGGCTGTAACATGCTCCAGCTGGCTGGGAGAACATGCCTTTCAGATGGTCCTATTAACATTTGGTATTCACAAACCCTTCTAACAAAGTCCCCTATAGGAGGGGCTATGGCAGGAATTGCTAAGAGGCGAGTCCATTTTCTTTTTTTTTAAAGTATGTTATGTCAAATTCTAGGACTAAAAAAAGCACAGTTGACCAGATATTTTGCCCTGTTTACAGAAGGCTCTTTCTGAGCTTCCACAATGGGCTCTCTCCTGCTGTCCTAGGGAACGGAATTGGTCACATGGCCCTCCAAACATCCTCACCCATAATGTCTCAGGCCACAACCTGTATATGAAAACACATTGAGACTATGAATTGTTATACACATGTGAAAGACTGTATCACTGCCAAGGTCCCTTCGGTCTATTCATGGTCCTCTTCAAGGCTCTGGCCACACCTAGCAGCTAATTACGGCAAAGCCAACTCATAGTTCCAGGGCTATTTTAATCTTCCCGTGTTCCTAGACTTGCATCTTCTCATTCTATTCTCCCAAGACACCTATGACATAGGAGGCTCAGATTTTATTAACTCCATGGACAGAAGATAGCGCTGATGTTGAAACTAGGTAACTGCAACTTGGAAAATACACTGAAAAACCACTTTAAATTGGCAAATTAAATGGTAAATGAATGACATCTCAATAAAACTGTTACATAAAAAATGATTATCACTTGTGAATTTTTTTAAAAAAATTAAGTGATCCAGGGCACCTGGGTGGCTAAGTCAGTCAAGCATCAGCCTTCAGCTTGGGTCATGATCCCAGGATCCTGGGACGGAACCCCATGTCGGGCTCTCTGCTCAGCGGGGAATCCGCTTCTCCCTTTTCCCTCCATTGCTCTCCCTGCTTGTGCTCTCTTTTTCAAATAAATAAATACAACCTCTAAAAAAAAAATTAAGTGATCAGCCTGGGGTCTCAGAGTTGGGTCAGAGCTGGATCGTACTGACAGTGATGGATTCTGGAAAGTGAATGAAACAGAAAGAGACCAGTGAATATTGAAAACCATGAAATGTCAGATCATGAGATGCAAGAATTCCAAGCTCTGCTCAAAACAGAGTTCTCCTCACGCCTCTTCTGCTGAAGCTTTTAAATTTCTTCATGCCTTCATCAACTCCTCAGGCATAGCATTAAGCCTGAACCTAGAGGTGAGGGCTGTCAGCAGACACAGCTCTGCGAAGCAGGTCAGACCGAAGCAGGGCCAATGGAGCAGAATTGCCAGCGTGCTTTCCCAATGGACTGTGTGTCGTGACATTTGTTTTGTCTGTCTCAAACAGAAAGTCCAAAATGAAGGTGGATATTTCCACCTTATTTACTTTCATGTACAAATCAGATACGTGCACAACACAAAAAAGCTTTATCTGCCTAGTCTGCTTTATACTACTTTCCATTCCAACTTTTAACTGAAAAAAAAAAAAAAGCAGCCATCACTTTGAAAGTTCCATGACAACAACTAGAGCTCAGAATAGCCATTGTTCATTTCTTTTTCCATAGAAAGAATATGGATCTGGTTATGACACAAACATTATTGAGAAGCTTCTAGACAGAATTGTGCATCTCTCTCCAACCCCATAAATGATGTATGCAGATTTTACTTCCACATAATTCCCAGTGAGCACCTGATCTACAGGTTGACATTCCTTTGTGAATATTTAAGCTAATGTCTGTTCTGGCCGCCTGTGTAGAATCAAACACAACTTTTCCCACTCAACTTTAGTCAAGTCTTATGTATTTGCTTATGAACGGTGCCTGGGAAAAAATGGGTCACCTATTTTAAAAAGATTATTTTGTATCTGTATAAATGAGGGTCCCTAAAAGGCTTTTTGGGGATTTTATTGGCAAAGAATACATTTCAAAGAAGCTTTACATTTACCCAGGCTATAGAAAGCTGTCCCAGCTGGAAAATGAAAATACCATCTCACTAATTACATCCTTTCATTATTGGAATAAAGTTCTGTTTGATGTACTGGACTGTTTCAGCAAATGATAAGTTCAAATGTCTTTCTCTGAGGATGAAGGGCATTTAGTACACTTCATTGTCCTTAGAGGTAAGTCAACTAAAAAAAAAAAAAAAAAAGTGTGGTGATGACCTGATAACTATGTGAACACTTCGCAAGTATTTTGTGTTCCAGAATCTTAACATTACTACAACTTTTTACCACAGCTGATCTGCCCCCAACAATCTCATGTTTTGCCACCTGAACAACAGACCCTTAAGAATATGTGTTAATGCCTCAGCTTTCCAAATAATAATAATTTCAATTTTTTTTTAAAGATTTTATTTATTTATTTGACAGAGAGAGATTACAAGTAGCCAGAGAGGCAGGCAGAGAGAGAGAGAGGAGGAAGCAGGCTCCCTGCAGAGCAGAGAGCCCGATGCGGGACTCGATCCCAGGACCCTGAGATCATGACCTGAGCCGAAGGCAGCGGCTTAACCCACT
Organism: Neogale vison; assembly: GCF_020171115.1. Taxonomy (NCBI): domain Eukaryota; kingdom Metazoa; phylum Chordata; class Mammalia; order Carnivora; family Mustelidae; genus Neogale; species Neogale vison. The sequence goes on from NC_058105.1 coordinate 32,035,050, forward strand.
GAGCCACCCAGGCGCCCAATAATAATTTCAATTTTGACCCCAAATTTTTACTGACTTTATATGCAACTGGATCTATGTGAGCTTTTGTTGTATCCCAATCCATTTTGGCCCCCTGTTAAATTGGTTACCTTTGCCCCATATCTCTCACTCTTACTCACCTGACCCTTTGTTTCACCTCTGTAATCCTTTCTTGACAACTGAGGTCCCCGCATGTAAGCTAACTACATTGTGTTAATGATTTGTTTGAATTCGTCCCTCACTTAATTGAGTGGGGAGAGTGAAGCCAGCATAGAGAGAAGAAAGCAGGAACAGTCATAAAACACAAAGGATCGAAGGGGTCTTAGAAATCATAGGGCCCATTTTACATATATGGAAAAGAAACATCATTAAAAAAGAAAGGAAATTAATTACCAAAGTCACCATTAACAGTCCTGAAATGTGGGCATGACAACTAAGACTTCTTAGTGTGTTTCTGTTTATGATTCTCCTAAATTTAATGGCTTCCTATGATTTACCTTTGGGCATCTCTCCACCTTAGTTTCCTAAACACTTCTCCTCACTCTTCTAGTTTAGTTTTTCCTCCCTCCCTATTTTCTTCTTTTATATTCCCATAACACTCTGTGCATACTTTTATTGTAGCATTTGTCATGCCGTACCGATAGAGTTGATTTTACATTTTCCCATTGGACAGTGTATTTCTCGAGAGCAATAATTGTGTCTCATTCATCATTCAATCTTTATGTACACAGCTACATCCAGCACAGAATAGGTACACATCAACGTCCACGTCAAAGGGAATCAAGTTGCATTTTAAATTTCAGTCTCAACATTCAAACTAAAACTGTGTTAATACACATTTTTCACCCACCGGGTTGAGAAAAATCTCCACATTTCACAGTATGCTTTTTGTTAGTGAGGCCATGGGGAAAGAAACATCTAAATCATTGCTGCTTCTAGAAGGCAAAATACTATCATCTCAGTGGAGCGAAATGGGGGGAATATATAGGGAAATTATCATATGTATTTAGCTTTTGACCCAGCAATCTCCCTTGTAGGAATTGGTCTCATGATTCACTGGCAAAAATACAGAAAAATGTGTGCATAATACTATTTACTGCAGCACTATTTATAACAGCAAAAGACTGGAAAATCACCCAAATATTCCCATAGAAGACTTAATGAAAGAAAGACTATGGTACATCTACAAAATAGATACACTATACACTATATACCATGCAGTTTTAAACAGGGATGAAAAATATCTGTACATCCTTTCAGGGATCCCAGAGTCCTGGGATCAAGCCCTGCATCTGGCTCTCTGCTCAGCAGGGAGCCTGCTTCCCCCCCCCTCTGCTTCCCTCTCTGTCTACTTGTGATCTCTGTCAAATAAATAAAATCTTTAAAAAAAATAAAATGAATTTTATTAAAAGTGAAAGGATAGAGTATAAAATAACAAAATAATGGTTACCAATAGAAGGGAGGGAATGGAGAGAAACAGATGGTGATAGACGCAAGGCTTCTTGCTTCATAGATTAAGTCAGTAGAGAATATACCTTGTTTTTAAATATATCTTATTTTGTAGCTTCAAACTCCAAAAGCATGTAAATATTTTATATGATTATAAAACGAGTTTCCATTTAGAAAAGCAATCGCTAAAAAAATAGGACACAACCGAAACAAATTAACCTTGCCATGTATCCGATTGATGACAAAACCATAAAAAGAGGAACAATTCCAAGTGACTTTAAGTCATAGTAATTCAGCAGCGTCAAGTTACTGGGATAGGTCCTACAGATCCAAATGACTAAAAAAAAAAACCCCTAGTATTCATATCATTATTAGTAGTTTTACTTTGTTATTCTGAGTTTGAAGCAAATGAGCAATTTTATTGGGGTTATTGAGAATTATGATTTTCAATGTGGTTAAAAAGAGATACATAGGTAAAATTAATAAGGTTAATTAGGCAATAGAAGTATTGGTATAAACTTGTAATATTCCTTACCCTAAAAATAAACATAGAGATTATGCTGAGTGAAATAAGTCAAGCAGAGAGAGTCAATTATCATATGGTTTCACTTATTTGTGGAGCATAACAAATATCATGGAGGACAAGGGGTGTTAGAGAGGAGAAGGGAGTTGGGGTCAATTGGAAGGGGAGGTGAATCACGAGAGACTATGGACTCTGAAAAACAATCTGAGGGGTTTGAAGTGGCGGAGGGGTGGGAGGTTGGGGTACCAGGTGGTGGGTATTACAGAGGGCACGGATTGCATGGAGCACTGGGTGTGGTGAAAAAATAATGAATACCGTTTTTCTGAAAATAAATAAATTGAAAAAAATAAAACTGAAAAAAAATAAATAAAAGTATCTTAAAAAAATAAAATAAACATAAACAACACACATTCTCTAGCTACGAAGGCTAAAGGCACTAGGGGATGCAGACAGCAAAACCAAACCATGGAAACTTCCACAGACAAAAAACTATTTCCTCAAAAAAAATTTACAGGGAAAAACTTGGAGCATCTAGAGATTATATTTGGATTCCTATTTAAACAAACAAAGAAAAGGTAATTATTGAGGAATAGATATTTGAAGATATTAAAGGATTATTCTCATTTATTTTTAGGAATAAAATAATATTATATCTGAAATTTGCTTTAAAATAATGCTAACTCTGTGGCTGGGGTGTAGATGACGCAGGATCAGTCCTGAATTGATAATTGTTAAAGCTAAATGAGGCAGGAGTAAGGCATATCAGGGTTTGCTAGACTATTCTATTTTTGTGTGTGTTTGAAATTTTCAATAAAGTAGTCACAAAATTTTAGTCTGAAGCTTATAAATAATAAAATTTGATTCAATATTTTATTATCAAACCTTCCATTGTAATCATTTTAGTGACTCCTGCCTGAACCTTATTATGAAGAGAATTATAGATAGATCTAGTCTACCTATCACAAAATCCTTCAGACAAAAAAAAACAAAAAGTTTATTTTTCTTCCTCAGTCCACACTTAGCTAGAGCTGGGGAAAAAAAAAATCCTCTGGTGTCCTGTCTTTCCTATATTCTATCAGGATAACTTATGTCAGCCAGGTTAAGAAGGATCATAATAAAGCTAACAGGATTTATCCTACTGATAGACTAGCTCCAAGGGAAAAAAAGAAGTAAATTAAGTGGTCTACTGTATAAAACTCAGTATAAAAAAGATGGGTAAAATTGGGCTTGACACAGGCTGGTGTAAGTGGCCAAGGGGACAGACCTGTGGATTTATCATAGCATAGTACAACTTCATAAGTTCTAATGATGCTCAGAATCAGATAGAAGGCGTGATCTTAGCTCCATTTTTATCTAATAAGAAAAGGATGATGGCTGATATAAAGGGGACAGGGTATTAAGACCTAGCCTCAAACAAAATGGAACTCTCAAAAGAGTTTAGGACCCTCCAGGAAATCTGGAACCCTCTCATTTAGTCTAGGAGTTCCAGAAGAGCCTTGGTGTACAAATTAAGGAAACAAGACAGATACAAGTCGTGTGATATGGATTTGGCCACAGATAATATTATGGGGGAAGGCTAGAGTTCAGGCAACCAGGAGTAACATAGTTGTTCATAGCCAATATTATACATCTGGGTAATGAATAGGATTATGACAACACCTGGTTGACTGGTCATGTTTGGTATAAAAAATGGGTGGGTCTAAGCTTGCAGGCCAAAAGCTTGCAGCACTTCCAGCTAAGCAGGAATGGGAGAGGCAGGGGCTAACATACTGTGCTCCTTTCCATGCTGTCAGCCTTGCCTAGAATGAGTATTTTCCAGGTTTGAGGTGCCACTACTCATCTTTTAAAAATCAGCTCAAACATCATTTCTTTGGGGAAACGTTTCCTGATTGAGATGGAGAAGACTGCTCCTCCTTTAAAGCCCAGAGTATTCTGCCTGGAATTCTTTTATGACATTTATCCTACTTTGCCTTTTTCCTTTCCCTTGCATGCTTACCTTGCCCCAGTGAGATTATAAACTCCTCAAAGGCAGGGATCATGTCTCCATCTTCTTATGTCCCTCACCACAGAATAAATACTTTAAAAGTATGTGTTTCTTTAATTAAAATATTTTATTTATTTGTTCATGAAAGACAGAGAGAGAGAGGCAGAGGGAGAAGCAGGCTCCCTGCTCAACAGGGAGCCTGATGCAGGACCTGATCCCAGGACCCCAGGATCGCAACCTGAGCTGAAGGCAGAGGTTTAACCAACTGAGCCACCCAGACGTCCCTAAAACTCTGTTTGATTGAAAGTTTAACTGTGTTCCAAGTTGAAAGGTTGATTCAGAACTTCAGGTTTAAACTGATGCTGGGTAGCACCTCCTGTTTCCCACTTGCCCACTTTCCAATAATACCTTTGAAGACAGGAAAAAGGACAAGAAAAAAAATAACAAGGTCAAAAGAAAAGGAAATGACTGACAAACAAGTAATTGCCAGAGCCTGGAACAGTTTTTCTCTAATTATAGGACATACGTAATGAAACTGGCAATCACAATTAGAAGTTGGCATACGCTTTACAAGTAGAAATGAAGAACACTTGTTGTCTGATAGCACTGGGGAGAGAGTGTTATCCCTCCCACACTGTCTGGCCCCAGGATATGTGCCATTCAGAAAAACAGGCATCCCAACCAATGCAACGCAGGTATTTTTTTAAAGGTCACCAAGATACTACTAGACTCTTGTATCAGTGCTCACCTCTACGTAATTTATTCAAGACCTGCAACTCAAGAAAACGGTGTGGCAGAAGAGTGAAGTAAAATAAGAACTGGCAGTGATCTACTACATTCGGCAAGGAATAGACCCAAGTTCACTAGTTTTGTTTGATTTTTGAAAAGACACTCTTTATTGGTCGATCCAGCCTCACACACACATATTTAGGAGAATGAAGCCTCACACACACATATTTAGAAGAATGAAGTGCGTGCTGGATCACATCCCCTACTAAACCCGATGCCCTGTGTAGAGTATAACCTGTACAGTCCTACTTGGAAGCTGTGAAGAGTCCCAGCAAGTAGAATGCTATAGTTGAAGGAAGAGATGGAAAAGTAACGGTCACTGGTGGACTCTGGAACTTGGAGTTTTCCATGTTCTTCTTTAGTGCAATGTCAGAGATGAGCATGGAGACAAAATCTAAACATGAATGTGATCCCAGGTCGAAGTCTGCTTAGATAAGTGGTTCTCAATCCAGGGGCAACTTTGGACCTCGAAAGAACAAGAGTCAATGACTAAAGTCATCTTTGGTGGTCACACTAGGGGAGCACACCCTCTTTGATGGTCACACTGGCATCTTGTGGGTAATGGTCAGGGATACTGCTAAAATTCTATAATATACAGGAGAGGCCCCCACAAAACCCAAAAAAAACTGTCTGGCCTGAAGTGTCAATGGTGCCAAAGCTGGGAAAGCCTGGATTAGATAAATGCCTGCTAGCACTGTAAACAGGGCCAAGAAATAGAAATATCATTCTAACTTGAGAATAAGATTCTATCTACCTATACGTTGGAAAAGATCAGGGGCAAGGGTTGCCTACATGTGTCTCCAATTTTGGGACAGACTAGAGCTCTCCTTGTCCCAAGAGAAGGAGGCAGGATAAATTATTAATATGTGGGTCTAAGAAAGGATATTGCAGAACAAAGAAAAAGTGAGGTTTTTGAAGATTAAGTAGAAGAGCAGATTCTGACAATTATTTGTTCCAGGAAAAAGAAAAAAAATTAAACTTCTTAGCATTCTATGTAGAATTCAACAAGACATGGTCTTTATGAAATAAGAACAGAGAAAGATGAGTGAGCAAAAGAGAATGCTATGCAAAGACATGTGGATGAGCTAAAAAGGATTCTGAAGAAACTAAACTAGTAAACCATGAAAAAAACACATTCAACCAAAGCAAAACAGAACTGTAAGTAAGGGGGTGGGGTGGGGAATAATGAAATGAAGGGCAAATTAAGAAAGAATACCAGCAAGGAAGAGACAGACAAAAACAATAAGAAAAATTTAAAAAAAGATTTAGGCATTCCTAAAGCAAAAGACTAGAATAAATGGAATAGATATAACAAAATCTATAATAATTGGAAACTTTTCTGAACTGAATAAATATCATTCCTAAAGCAAAAGACTAAAATAAGTGGAACAGATATAATAATTAAATCTATAATATTTGGAAAGTTTTCTGAGCTGAATAAATATCACAGAACAAAATTCTCAGCAAAAATACTTTTTTGGACTAAAAAAGACTTACAGCTACACACATTTTCACAAATATTTTATTTAAATTAATTAATAATTTAAAAATAGCATACAAAATTTGAGGCATGCATGGGTAGAGGCAAGATTTTCTACATAGAAACAAAAATCAGACATTTCAGACTTCAGAAGTCTTCCTTGATGTGCTCAAAAGACATTGTTAGTAACTGTACAATATATACTGAATTCTACAGAAGAAAAATTCTGCCCCAAGAATTTTATACCTAAATGAGTTATCATTTATTCATACAGATATGAAAGAGCCTGAAAAATACACCAACCAAAAGCACTTCTTAAAAATAAAATACTTGACTGCATAGTCTAGTCCACCCAGGAATGAAGCTAAATGAGTAACTTAAACAAAATCTAGTCCTAACTTAAGAGGACTGCCATTGCTCACTGAATTGAATGAAATTGAGCCCCCAAAAGGATATAATTATAAAATTTGAATGCAAATGGTAAAAAGTTGTATTATAAGAGATCTATGATGAGAAAACATACCACAAAACTAGATCTCAAACTCTAATGAAAGTTGGGGAGATGGACAATTAATAAATGGCCGAGTATAGGCATAAATAAATATATAAATAAACAAAAGAAGTCATTGTAGATACTGTCAATACTATGAAGAAAGTACAGAGGATGATATGATGGAGAATACCTGGGAGACCTACTTTCAGAGAATAACTTTCTTAGGATGTTTCGTTGAAGCCGAGACCTGCAGGAAAAGAATGTGACCAGTTGGGGGAGAGAGGGGTAGAGTGCACTATAGGTGAAGGTCACCAAAAGCACAGAGGTCTTGTGGAGGGAAGGAGCATGGCACACCAGAAGAACCCAGCTAGAGCCTTACTAGCTTCTTTCAGTGAGAGCCTTGGAAGAAACCTGAGGTGGGCCAGGATGTTAACCAGATATGCAGGAACAGCCACATCCTGTAGGCTCTTAATGGCTATAGCCAGAGTTTGTGGGTTTATTCCAAAATCAAGAAGTTTTGAATGGAGAAGGACTATAATCTGATTTACTTTTCAAAAGGAAAGGATAACTGTTCTGTGGAAATCTACTGATGTTCTTTTAAATGACACAAAGACAAATATTTTGCAATTTACATAAATTGTTCCAAAGCACAGAAAAGTACGAACAGCTTCCCATATCATTTTGGAAGAGAACATAGCCCTGATACTGAAATCTGACAAAAATAGCTCAAAGAAGAGCAAGCAAGAGATAAATCTCACTCATCATATAGATGAGTCCTAATTAAAATAATGATAAGACAAATTTATTGGTATATTAAAAACAAAATGTACCCTGACAAACCCAGGGAAATTTAGATCCCAAAGATTTGTCAACATTAGGAAATATATTAATGTAATCCATCAAATTAAAAAGCCAAGTGAGAAAAACCAGATAAATATCAACAAAGATGGAAAAACGAAAGTGTTTGATAAACTTAAAGGCCTATCACTGATTTTTAAATTTCTAAGTAAGCTAGGTAGAGAGGTATATTTCCTTAAGATGATGTAATTTATCTATTATAAACATCCCCATAAAGGATGATCCCAATGTTTTCAATAGATTTCCTCAAGTAGCCAAAAAATATAACAACATCAATAAGAACAACAACATTTACAGAGGATTTACCATTTGTAAAATAGTGGTGTTATTTGGTTTAAGTGACTTATCCCCTTTGATTTTCATGGCTATCTTAATTGTAAGTACTATTTTATCTCCATTTTACAAATGAAGAAATTGAGATCATAAAAAGAAATGACATATAGAAAAAAGGAGTCAATATTATCTTTCTTTGTGATTAAGATTATATGCCTAAAAATCCAAGGAAATAAATTTCAAGTGGAATAGAGTTCAGTTAAATTGCCCAGGTTTTTTTTTTTGGTCAGATTTTTTTTAAAGTATGTAATTGTATAAACAACAGCAGACAAATACATTGAGACTTAAAGTTTCTGTCCCCAATATTGTGAATTTGTTCATTCTCCCCAAACTAATGTTTATCAATTCCAATCAAATACTAAATTCAATTATTGGGAATGGACAAAGGGAGACTGATATTCATAACAATGAATAAGAGGGCTTAATGGAAAATTTGGAGAAAGAATAGTAAGGAAACACTTGCTCTATCAGATAAACACACATCACAAATCTAAGAAATTAAAATTGTAACACTATTCTAAGTAGAATATCTGATCAATAGAACAGAGTAAAAGCCTTAACATATTTTAACAGAAAATAATATAAAGTAAATGTTATCTCAAATAAAAATAAAATGGATTCTTTGATAAATTTACTGGTACATGTGATTATTTGGAAAACAATATTATGTTAGAACCCAATATTATTGGGGCACCTGGGTGGCTCAGTTGGTTAAGTCTGCCTTCAGCTCAGGTCATGATCCCAGGGTCCTGGAATGGAGCCCCACATTGGGCTCCCTGCTCAGTGAGCACCCTGCTTCTCCCTCTCCATTGCTTGTGCTCTCTTGCACGTTCTCACTCACTCTCTCTCAAATAAATAATATCTTAAAAAAAAGAACCCAATATCATTTTATAACACTAAACTATACAACAGGTAAACTACAAAACAAAACATAAACAACAAATACATAATAAAACCAGAAGGGAACAGTGATTATTTCTCAAAACTTGATTTTTGTAATTGAAAACTACTATCATTTTGGAAATAAAAATACTAAAAAGTGAGTTAGAAAATAAATGTCAATGTACCCTAGAAACAGAGCATAGCACCTAAAGAGACAGTTATTAAAAGGAAAATATAAATGGTAACCAAACATTAAATATTCAACCAAATAAATATATGACCTTGGACAAAATCATACATAACCTCTAAGCCTCGAAACCTCACATGTAAAGTGACAAAATAAGGAAGGGAAATAGTTTGTCTTTAATATCCATGAGTGGGTACAGATGACTGGTCATAAAATATCCACTGTGATTAACAGTGAGTTCCAGTCTTTGGATGGGGGCTGTCTCCTTACTGAGGGTATGCTAATTGACCATGCCAAGGAAAGGCGGGATCTAGCAGATTCCCATATGGATTTATTGGTAGAAAAATGTGGGTCACGATGCCCTTTCAGCACGGCTAAAGTGCAGCTCAGTCATCAATGTTTTGTAAAGAATCATTTTTCTACTTGACTTATATAGGCAATCTCAGCCAAGTCCATATTTCTGTGTTGCTGGGGAAAATGAAATTTGTTAGATGTTTTTGTCACTTGGAATTACACAAAATGCAATTTGACTAATCTTTTCTCTTGGAAACATAATGTCTTAGGAAAACGTTTCTACTTATATTGACCCTGCACACCCTGCATAAAAGAAAGAAAGAAAGAAAGTAATAATAAGTACTTTGGTGGAAAAAAATTGCTCTCACAAGAGAAAAATAACTCTAGAAATGCAGGAAAATTATTTTGTAAAAAAGATTTAAAAATATGGAGAGGAAATGCCACAAACTATAAGTCTCTTGCTACAACCTTGCAATAAATTTATAAACCATTTTTTAATGGAGAAGAAAATAGTTTAAGCATTTCACTTATATGGAGTTCAGATTTTGTGTTACCAGAATTTTTGAACAAGTATCTTCACTTTATGAGTGGATGCATTCCACCTCATGAAAGACTATAAGCAGCACATTAAAAGGAGAGGGGAGGACAAATTGAGGAAACTGTTGGAGACTAATTGTAATAAAAGAAATAGTGGAGAGCAAAATTGTTAAAAATGCACACACACACACAGTCCAGAGACATCCACTACAGGGACAAACAATATACAGGCTTAATGGCCCCTGGGGTTGTCAAGACATTATAAGTCTGAGCAGTAATTATAGACATAATAACAGTTACTATTGATTGAACATGTATTATATAGACAGATATTAAAAGAAGGGTTTTATATGTGCTTTGTCACTTCATCCTCATAGCAGTTCTAGGAGATTGGCACCATTATTATGCCAACATTATAGATGAGAAAACAGAATGATTAAGCAGTTGTCAAAGGTCACACAGACCATAAGCAACAAAACTTGGATTGAATTCCAGGCATTTCTGACTCTAAAAGCCCCTGGGGCTTTACCATTCTGCTGTGTGGTCTTCCCAGTCAGGGTCACACACTATGTGTTGGAGAGTCTGAATCTCCATTTCTTTTTCGCATCACTTGTCCATCACTCATTTAGCAAATGCACTGAGCAATTAATGGGATTACCACTAATCTAGGGATTGTCACGAAGGAACCTATACTTTAGCGAGGGAGAATGCTAGTAAAATATTTACCAGCAATGCAATCAAGTAGCTCTAGCATTTTTCTTGGTTGGTGGAGATGAATTATGATTAAGTACTTGAGATTCTTTGCAAAGGAATCTAATTTCAGTGCATGTTTTATTTCACTTTTTTTCATCATTATCCAAAAAAGGCTGCCTCCTAAAAGCCTGATGACATTTCTACCAAACCTTCATGAATGATGGAAAAGGGTGAGGGAATACTAAACAGAGAAGAGAATGCACTAATCCATGAGAACAACAGAGAATAACAATGAATTCAGCCACAGGAGTCTTCTCAATAGGTACCAGTTGTTCTCAAACTTGAGCCATCTGGAGCACCTTCCAAAAAAACAAAACAAAACAAACAAAAACAAAAACAAAATCAGATTTCTGGTTCCCATTTCAAGGATTCTGACTCAGAATCTTGGGTGGGGCCCAAAAGTCTGAATTCAAAGGAAACTTCTCCTTCTCACCTAGACGAATCTGACAGGTGATACGAGGAAGAAACACTGGTCTATAGTTTTCCAAAGGCAGGGAGCAATGAAAGGCTGGACTCTGGAAGTCTATTAGTCTCGTTCATCTTTGACATCACACCTGAGGGTGGCCCCTTGGGCTCCAGCTCTGACTCCTCTGTAGGGTTACTTACTACATTTGGGACTGCAGGCCACAGACCATTGAGTCATTTTGCCAGTGGGCTGTAGACCTACATACAAGCCTAACTATCAGTAGTGTTTTTCTCTTGGCTCAAGCTCTAGAGCTGTATTCAGAATGAAGCTAAGGCGGGTTCTGTGTACCAGGGGTCAAATACACCAACAGCTATACATTGATGTTAGTTACTGGCCAAAGCCATCCTTCAACCACCCCCCTCACACATACATACAAGCTCCCCATCCCTATTACGCTCCTTCCTCTCTTGGCAGATGTCAAGTCAGCAAGATTTTTCATGTACTACAATTAGTCCATAAACCAAACAGGAACTATGTATCTTTCAGAAATGATTTGCAGACCCTCTCACCCCTAAGGTAGGATATGGGGCCAGTTTCGGGCTAGATCTTGAAGTATGAAGCTATGGGCCTATATTTAAAACACCAATTTTAAACTCTCCCTCTGAGATATTTCAAACAAGAAGGTGCGATGTAGAAAAACAACTACTACACCACAACGAAATTTAGAGCCAGTGTAACACTTGACCAGTATTTATTCAGCAACTGACCTATTCCTGGAGCTGTGCGGAGTGTTATAGGAAAGGGAAAGCTATTACTCCTGTTCCCAGGCAGCTTAGAGTTGAAGTATGAGAGAGAAAAGGAAAGCACGTGAAAGTGTGTCTTTAGGTTATACACCCAATTCGGATTCAGACCAGGTTGGGGGCATTTGCCCCCACACCTCCAACAAGCAACGCTCTAGACACCAGCTAGCATTTTAGGATTCAACTCAACTCTGACATTGTTTACCAGAGATAGCATCAGTTCCCACAGGTTAGGGGCTCAGTCCTGCAAGACTGCCCCCCAACCACACACCCACTTCAGATGCCACGTGCAAGCCCTGGTTGGTTGTTACCTGTGTTTCTGACCGACTACAGATCAGAGGTTCCAATGACCCCCCTCTTTGGGCTCCATTTATTTGCTAGAGTTCCATTAATTTGCTTACAGAATGAAAGAAACATTTTGCTTACCAAATTACCAGTTTATGATAATAGGTTGTAACTCAGGAACAGCCAGATAGAAGAAATGCATTCGACCAGGTACCTGGAAGGGGCACGGAGCTTCCATTCTCTCTCCAAGCGCTCCATTCTCCCCAAATCTCCACAGGTTCACCAACCTGGAAGCTCTTCAAACCTGGGCTTTTATGAAGGCTTCATTACCTAGGCTTCATTGATTAAATCAATGGCCACTGGTGATCCATTCACCCTCCAGCCCTTCTCCCTTCCCTGAAGCTCTGCAAGTGGGACTGAAAGTTTCAATCCCCTCAATGCAAAGTTTGCTCTCTGGGAAACCAGCTGCCATACTTAGATGCTTTTCAAAAGTTACCTCATTAACATAACAAGAACACCTTAATCTATCTCACCATTTAGTAAATCCCAAGGGTTTTTAGAAACCGTGCTAAAATTGAAGGCAAAGACTACATATATATATATAGATAGATATTACATATAAAATTTTCTTTCACGATTTTGTTTAAATTCAAGTTAGTTAACATGTAGTGTGGTATTAGTTTCAGAGGTAGAGTTTAGTGATTCATCACTTGCACACAACACACCACACAGACACCACACATTACCAATACCACATAAACACCAAACACGACACTGAAACACATACACCACACCCAACAGACCCCGTGCATACACAACACATATATACACAGAGCACACTATTCAAACCACAAAGAACAAAAAAAAGTGAATCCATTCATAATCAGCAACAGCTATACACAGCTTTATACAATAAAATTTCAATTAACTAATCTAATTACTTAATATTCAGGTGTTCCCCAATTCTACATTTAAGGAAAAGGCAATAACAAAAGAAGCAAATATAGAAAAGTTGAACAAACAAATATAGAAAAGTTGAACAATAGCATTTGTTAGGTATGTCCAAAAGACAAAAGAGACTTACCTCTTTCATTTGATTAATAGTCCTAATGGGGTGCCTGGCTGGCACCGTTGGTGGAGTGCATGATTCTCAATCTCAGGGTTATAAGTTTGAGCGTACATTGGGTGTAGAGATCACTTAAAGATAAAATCATTTTTAAAAAAGCCCTGCATAAGTTATTGAGAACAATAAAGTATATTTGCAGATCACTACACTGTTGGCAAAATTATATTCACATGTATTATCTCATTTAATCTTTATACCACCTAGTGAAATAGATACTTTCATGAGTCATACATTACAAATAAGGAAATCAGAGTTCTGGTAATCCTAAATCAGTGAAAAGACCCTCAGTCATAAAAAAAATTCATTTTACTCAGTGTATTATTTTTACTAAGACAAAAATTCACCCTACACACTTTTTAAAAAAGATTTTAAATAAGAATTGAAACAAATTGAGCACTGAATAATATATAGAAGCGTTGAATCACTATATTGTACACCTGAAACTAGTATAATACTGTATGTTAACTACACTGTTATTAAAAATAAAAATAAAATAAAACAACAAAAAATGTAAAAAACCCCAAAAGAGTGAGATTATTCAGGTATAGGGAGAACAAAGATGTTTTTGTATCTCTGAGAAATCAAAAACTTAAATTAAAAAAAAAAGAATTGAAACAAATCACAACCTTTTACAATTTAAAAAAGAATTTTTGAGTTAATTTGAAATTTTGAACTCCAAACATTCATGTTATACAATAACCAAGCATTATGGCTAACCAAGATCTTACTGGATATAATCTTTGGGGAGTATTTCATCCTATGGAATGGTCAGGAAGAGTTTGGAGTAGGTTTAACAGTAAGGGTGAGATGTTGAAGAACAATCTCACAGACATGGAGGATGAAAGAAGGTAAAATCCAGGAGTGGGAGGTGACAGAATGTCAAATATGGGGATAAGAAAACCAAAATTAAAAGCTGATAGCTTTGTTTGGCTAAGGACAAATATGCATTAGTGGATAAGAGAGTCTATAGTCAAGTGTAATTAAGCCTGCTTAAAAATGTCTAGTCAAGTATTATCCACAAGGCCACAATTACTCCTTATTTTGGTGTAAAAAGTCCACCAATTTTTCATTTTGAGCTGTTTTATGAAGCTTTGTGCAACCTGTTCACTTTATAGGGGTAGGAACATGGGGTTTGGAACTTGACATACTTATGTATAAAATATAGGTCTGACATCATTCAAGTGGTCTTGGCCAAGTCTCTGTACTTTTAGAAGTTTCTGCAGAACAGAATGGTTAGATTCTGGGCTCTAGAGTAAGACCAGGTATGAATCCCAGCTCTTGCACTTACAAACTGTCTAGTGTGGGGCAAGTTAAAGAACCTCTCTGTACCTCAGCTTCCCCTTCCGTTAACTTCACAGGGTCATTAATAGGAATAAATAACATACTTAATGTATACAATACAATACCTAGTACTTGTAAGAGCCCAATAAACAGCAGTGATTATTATGTAGAAAATATAGGTCTGACACTATTCAAGTCGTGTTGGCCACTTAGTCTGAGACTGAATAGAAGTTAGTGATTGTTAGGCTAAGACTGCAGGCTGGGCTGATAAATTCAACCACTATACCTACTTTTATTGCACCACAAATCCCTCCCACGAAAGGCAAGATTCACACCACAATGTACAAATGTCTCACTTCAACCTCAGTAAATAGTGTATTTTTACAAAGCCTTCTTACTGAAATTTTTTCGTGGAATAGTTGAGATTTGCTAGTACGGAACACCTCTCTCAGCCTAAAAAATGGGTCTGGCACTATCCCAGAGTTATTTGAGTTTCAAATTAACTCAAAAAGTGTGATAGCTGGGTGGCTCAGTGGGTTAAGCCTCTGCCTTTGACTCAGGTCATGGTCCCAGGGTCCTGGGATCAAGCCCCGCGTCGGGCACTGTGTTCAGCAGGGAGCCTGCTTCCCCCCCTCCTTTCTCTGCCTGCCTCTCTGCCTACTTGTGATCTGTGTCAAATAAATAAATAAAATCTAAAAAAAAAAAGTGTGATACCAGTGAAAAGCACAGACTAAGTGAATTTGACCTCAGCTGAACTCAGTAACTAGAGAGAGGCTAGCAACCAACCAATTGCTGATAGGTTGGCCTGGCAAACTAGCACAGTGAAAAAGGTATATGATTTGGGGCCACAGAGACCTGGGTTGGAGTGTTGGCTATTGGCTTGAATAATGCCTTTGAATTTAAGATTCCTTATCTGTAAAATATGGATAATAATATCTACCATTCAGGAATTTTAGTGAAGAATAGTGATATCTAAAGCACCTAGCTAGGACCAATAGTAGATGCTCTATAAAGGAACACTTTACTATTACAAACTGTATTTAACTTCTGGTCTCCAAGTTAACTGAGGTGGTAGATTGTTTTCTTTTTCTTTCTTTTTTTAATTTAAATTTTGTTAGTTAACATACAGTGCAATATTGGTTGCTGGAGTAGAATTCAGTGATTGATTCCCAATGTACAACACCCAGTGCTCATCACCACAAGTGCCCTCTTTAATTTCCATCCCCAATCTAGCCCATTCCCCCACCCACTTCCCTCCATCATCCCTCAGTTTGTTCTCTGTTGTTAAGAGTCACTTATGGCCTGTGTTATTTTTAATCATACTTTTTAATGTGCCCTTAATGAGAGCTGTTCCAGCAAAGGATACCACCCAACATTCAACCACCTCTGTTTAAGACAGCGTCAGGCATAGAGAGATGGCCAAAATAGGTGAAGGGGGTTAAGAGCTTCAAATTTCCAGCTATTAAATAAATAAGTCATGGGGGTATAATGTATAGCATAGGAAACATAGTCAATAATACTGTAATAACATTGTACTGTGACAGATGGTAACTAGACCTATTGTGATAATCATTCTGTGATGTATAAAAAAAATCAAATCCCTGTGTTGTGTATTTGAAACTAATGTAATATTGTATGTCAACTATAATTCAGTAAAAGATAAAAAAGAATAGAAAAAGGAATTTTAGAAAACAATGCAATGTGTAATCACTTAAATAATAAAATAATAAAAGTATACATAATAGAATCTCCGATAATTCTTTAATTTGTTTTAGCCAATGCTTTCGACTTCACTAATTCTCTTGATTTTTGCAACAAGGAAACAAAAAAATTGCTCTCAGGATTTTAATTTTTTCCCCCTACAATATGAGAGTGGTGATACTAAACAAAATTATTGGGGTATAATAGGAAAAATAAATAGGAAAATGGGAAAAAATAGAAAATGAGAAAAATAAAGGAAATGAACATTTATTGAGCTCCAGCTATGTGCCAGGCACTGTGCTAGGCACTTACATACCTGATCTCATTTTAGCAGTACAATATCCCTAAAGCATAGGGATTCTTTTCATCGCCATTTTACAGATGAGAACCTGAGCTTAAACAACTTGCCCAAGTCACATCGCTAGTAAGTGGCTAAAAAGGAAATTGAAATGAACACATTGGTCCTTTCATTACAAGAGCCTGCATTGGGATTGATGACCACTCTTGGATCTGCAATTATTAGCCTCAGGTTACCATGAAACAGCAGTGTCAATTTCACTTCTAGAGCAAGGTGCATTCTGCATTCAGCCATAGTGTTAGCAGGCCTAATGCCAAAAGAAATGGGCCCATTTCCTTTCCTAATTCCTGTTAACTTTCATAAGTCAGTTGAAGCTGTACTGCCCATTGTTCCCTTCAGCTTATTTGTCCTGAGGATTTGCTAATTCAATTATTTTATGCTTCCAATATTGATCTTCACACTGTACTCTAAGCCTTTGCTGGTGTCCTGTTCCCTGAAGCACAATGATTTCCCATCAAGCTTTAATTCTGCGGTGCACTCAACTAGATCAACATCACCTTCTCCTTGGTATTCATCTGCCCAGATTTCCTTATTAGACTTTAAAATTAGATTTCTCTACTGCCTGAAGCAGGGCCTTCTACTTCTCTGAAAAGGCGGAATTATTTCAGCACTTTCTCAAGAAAGCTGTGTATGGAGCTACAGCTCAGTTTTCAAAGAAAGGGGACTACAATGACCAAAGTTTGATGCAGTTCAGTGGTTTCAAACACAGACCTACCCCACAAAAAAAGGCATACTATAATGATTACTGATTCAAGAGTCCTCAACTTTTTGTAGAACATTATGAAATATTTTATTTTTAAAGCTTCTTAGGAGAGCATAGAGTAGATGAAGGGTTAGGAGATTGACAAGAGTGGGGGAGTGAGTTGAGAATGATTTGAAATCAGGTCAGAAGCATTGGATTATAGTACTTCAAGAAATGATACTTGAGAAATTAAATGTCACTTTTTCTGTTGAAGACCTACCTTGTCTTTTCTGACAACCTATATAATGACAAATGGAAGATCCATCTTTTAGATCCAGATAGATCATGTGTGATTGGAAAAACATGCCAGTGGAATCAGCCAATATATTTGACACGAGGCATTACGGTGTAGGTGACTGAGCACTGGACTAGTACTAGAAAGATTCAGCCCCATCAGGAGAGCAGTGTTAGTCAAGCAGTGAGAAGAGAAAGCGGTGGTTAAATAAAGAGGGGTTGGTGGGAATAGGCCACATTCTTAGAGCCAGAGTTGTGATTAAAAGTAAGGGGAGATAGCAGAGAAGAGGGGAGAGTTTTTCTAGAATAAGGGAAAAATGAGCTTTTTGGTTGATATCATACTTTTTAGCATAATACCTAACAATTTAGTTCTTAACATATGCCAAGCATTCTGCTAAGCACTTTATGTAGATTATCTCACTTAATCCTTTGAAATAATCCTTTTTATTTATAGATAGGAAAATTAAGCTTAGAAAGGCTAGATGACTTATTCAAACTCACGCAGCACTTAAGTAGTGGCATTGGGCTTGATTTGGGGTTCACATCTAAGTATTCTGTCTCCAGAGTCTGTGCTTGTAGACATTATGTTATATTGGCTTTCAGTCGTAAACAGAAGGAAAGAAACCAGAAAAGAAGAGTCTAGAACTGATTGGAGAAGGTATAAATGATGGAGTATAGTCCCAGAAAAAGAGTGAATAGAAAGATGGGAGATATTTGCCTTGGAAATGAAAGGAAAACATCTTTCTGGGCAGCTTGTCCATGCTGGACTCAAGAGTTTCAACTAGTAAGACAGAAGCTAATCCTCTTGGAGCCCCTTCCAAATAGTTGGGCCACTAGGTGACTTAGGAGCTAGGGGTTCTCTTCCCACTATTATGGTGATGCACTGAGGACACCATCTCCATGTTAAGGTGTCCTGAATCTCCCTTCGAGGAGTCTGGTTTCATGTTCTGCTGGGGAGCCGGCATCCATTGGTTTCTGATTTCTCAAGAATGGAATGTGCCTATAAATTATTGCTGAATCAATGTGTTTGTTGGGAACAGAAGGGTTTAGGACTTCCTACTCTGCCATCTTGCTGATGCCATCTCTCTGCCAACTGTTTTTTCGCTTGTTTGCTCTCTTTTACTGGTATTCTTTGTTTTGATAGAACATATCTTTCAGTAGATTTCCCAAAAAAGGTGCATGAAGTTAAATTTTTGACTCGACATATCTAAACAAGTTTATTTTATTCTCTTGCTTGATTGATATTTTTTGATTCAATATCGAATTTTAAGTGAAAAATAATTTTCTTTCAGAATTTTGAAGGAATGGTCTTATAACTCTCAGTGCTGCTATTGAGAAGTCAGACGTCATTTTGATTTTTGATCCTTTGTAAGTTACCTACTTTTTCCTACTTAGGAGACCTTACCACCATCTCTTTGTCCCTATTCTGAAATTTCACTGTGGTGTGCCTCTTTTTGTGGATGTTTTTCCACCTTTTGTTCTCAGTGGGCCCATTCAATCAGGAGACTCATGCCTTTTTGTTCTGGGGAATGAAAATCATCTTGAATCACTTCTTTGAATTAATTCCTCTCCCTTTCACATTTTTCTGACATTACAGAATTTATATTATTCAAATATCTCACTTCCTAAAGAGATCCTCCAGTTTTCTTATATTATCTGTCTTTAATCTATTTAACCAGTTTGATTTTAAGTGCAATTGCCTCAGATTTGTCTTTCATTCATTCATGAATTGCTTTATTTCTGCTAACATGCACTTAAGAGCTATTTTAAAAGATTTTATTTATTTGCGATAGAGAGCAAAAATGAGAGAGTGAGAGAGCACAAGTTGCCAGGGGGAGGGACAGAGGGAGAGGGAGAAACAATAGGCTTCCCACTGAGCAGGGAGCCCAATGCAGGGCTCGATCCCAGGACCCCAAGATCATGACCTAAGCCCAAGGCAGATGTTTAACCAATTAAGCCACCCATGCAGCCCAAGAGCTATTTTTTATAACTTTGATGTCAAAAATCATATAAGGATGTAGTCCCAATACTTCATTTTGACTTTTATTTCCCTTTCATCAGGAGACATATCTAGAAAAATGTCTTTATGGCTGATGTCAGACACATTACTGCCTGTACTTTCTTCTAGGGTTTTTATGGCTTCAGGTCTCACATTTAGGTCTTTAATCCATTTTGAGTTTATTTTTGTTTATGGCCTAAGAAAGTGGTCCAGTTTTAGTCTTTTGCATGTATCTGACCAGTTTTCTCAATACCATTTATCAAAGAGATTCTTTTCCTCCATTGGCTATTCTTTCCTGCTTTGTTGAAGATTAATTGACTATATAATTTTGGGTTTATTTCTGGCTTTCCATTCTGTTCTATTGCTCTTATGAGTCTATTTTGGTGCGAATACCATCTTGTTTTGATTACTACAGCTTTGTGATATATTTGAAGCCTGGAATTATGATAACTTCAGTTTCATTTTTCTTCTTCAGGATTGCTTTGGCTATTAAAGGTCTTTTGTAGTTCCATACAAATTTTAGGATTATTTGTTCTAGTTCTGTGAAAAATGTTGTTGGTATTTTGATAGAGATTACATTCAATCTGTAGATTTCTTTGGGTAGTACAGACATTTTAACAGCATTTGTTGGTACAATCCATGAGCATGGAATTTGTTTCCATTTCTTTGTGTTGTCTTCAATTACTTTCAGTTGTGTTTTATAGTTTTCAGAGTACAGGTCTTTCACCTCTTTGGTTAGGTTTATTCATGAATAATTTATTCTTTTTGATGCAATTGTAAATGGGATTGTTTTCTTAATTTCATAAAAAGTAATTCTTAAGATACATGATTAGAAATAATAAATTCAGGAAGTTTTGGGGTATATTATTTATATATAAGAATAAATAACACTCAAAATGAATTAGAAAGTATAGATGAAAAAATAATCCTATTCAGAATACATTCAAAATATTTTAATAATTTACTTTGCTACCTTAAACTAAAATAAGAAAAGCAATAGACAGCCTTTAAGAAGAAAATTACAAAATGGGGCACTTGGGTGGCTCAGTCAGTTAACTGACTCTTTTTTTTTTTAAAGATTTTATTTATTTATTTGATAGAGAGAGATCACAAGTAGATGGAGAGGCAGGCAGAGAGAGAGAGAGAGAGAGATGGAAGCAGGCTCCCTGCTGAGCAGAGAGCCCGATGCGGGACTCGATCCCAGACCCTGAGATCATGACCTGAGCCGAAGGCAGCGGCTTAACTCACTGAGCCACCCAGGCGCCCCGACTGTCTGACTCTTGATTTCAGGTCACGTCATGATCTCAGGGTTGTGAGATTGAGGCCCACGTCAGGCTCCGTGCTGGGTGTGGAGTCTACTTAAGATTCTTTCTCTTTCTCTCTCTCCCTCTGCTCCTCCCCACATAAATAAATAAAGAAAGAAATAATGGGATAAAAAATAAAGAAAAGAATTATGAAATGACACTAAAAAAGGTAAAAGAAGACTTGATAGAGAAACACAGTGATCATGAATGGGAAGATTAAATTCTGTAAAAATGTGAGATGATCCCAAATTAAGCAATCCAGTGTACTTTGAATCCTAAATGGATTTTAGTACAAAGTGATTAGAAAACTCACATGGCAGAGCAAACATAAAGAACAAAGATGATTCTTGAGGAAAAAAGAAAAAGTAAGGACTATTTCTTCTACAGAACATTAAACTTACTATTATGTTACAGTTTTAGTTATTCCACTTATGGTTATACAGTGGACTAAAAGCTGACCTACTACAAAATAACAAAATCATTCTTAAAAAAGTGGATATATTACTGGTATTATAGGAAATGTCAAAAATAATCTAAAAAAATTAGAGAAAATTTCATTTTAATAAGCACTGAAATGGTACGTATGGTAGCTATAAGGAGTGAGTATGTAAGAAGGGTAGATTGCCCTGAGAGAAATGCATTTCAGCACTGTTATCTGGAATTCAAAGCTTGGCCTAGATATGAAATAATTGTTAGGCTAAGTGACTACCAAGTTAATTTGAAGAGTGGAAGAGGGCTGAAGTCCCTCTTGGTCCTGAGTCAGTGGTGCTCCTAAGACTAGTTACAGAAAAGAAAAATCAAAAATTTGATTTTTGAAATTTGAAAAAGAAAAACATTTTTGAAAAATGAAAAGAAAAATTTCTTATAAAAGAGAGAATTTGGTGATGGGCATTAAGGAGGGCACATGATCTGATGAGCAGTGGGTGTTACGTGAAACTAATGAACCATCAAACACTGCACCAAAAACTAATGATGTACTATATGTTGGCTAACTAAATTTAATTTAAAAAAAAAGAGAGAGAGAAGCTTTAGTTTAGAACTTTAATATTTCCTGAGATTAATGTCAACTGAAGTAGTACACCATGAGAAATAGTTTAAAAAAGGAAATGAGTCAGGTGAGATAGCAAATATCAAACTTAGACAGGTTTCATCTAAGGACTTTACATCCTGAGATTATTGCTTTCAAAATATAAAATATCAATGACTTTTGTAATGAAGAAGTGTATCAGAGTTGAGCCACAGAAGTAGAACCAATGGCATATATTTCTCCCTCTCTCTTCCATCCCCTCTGTTGCCGCTGTTTCCGGAGTGTCTGCCTTATGGATTTTGGACTTTCTCAGTGAATTGATGTGATGGCAAGTCCAAAACCATAGAGCAGATACTTAGGAAGCAAAGTTCATGCACTGGCTCAAACTCCATAGACATGGGTTGAAGCTATTGTCTACAGAGAATATTTCTTTTCTTTCTCTAGAGGAAATTTTAGCCCTTTTTAAAAAGCCTTTTCAACAAATTCCCAAGGTCCACCAAGATTATCCTAGATGAATCGCCCTTTTATAAAGTCAACTGATTAGATACTTTAATTGTATCTACAAGATACCTTTAATCCAATACCTAGATTATTGCTTTTTTTAAAAAAGATTTTACTTATTTATTTGACAGCAAGAGAGAGCAAGCACAAGCAGGGGGTGCAGCAGGCAGGGGGAGAGGGAGAAGCAGACTCCCTGCTGAGCAGGAATTCCCAAGACCCTGGGATCATGAACTGAGCTGAACACCCAACTAGCTGAACCACTCAGGGGCCCCTAGATTATTGTTTCATAGAACAAGTGGGTACTGTAAATGAGCTAAATTGGCATATCAATAAAGTCATTATATAAGCTCTAGATAAAATATAAAATTCAGCCACTTAACGGCTCTGTAAAATGAACCAAAAAAAAAAAAAGGCAGATTTTATACAGAAATTGAAATCTGAGGGGTGCCCGTGTGACTCAGTCATTAAGCATCTGCCTTCAGCTCAGGTTATGATCCCAGGGTCCTGGGATTGAGCCCCACTTTGGGCTCCCTGCTCTGTGGGAGGCCTGCTTCTCCCTCTCCCACCCCCCCTGCTTGTGTTCCCTCTCTCACTGTGTCTCTCTCTGTCAAATAAATAAATAGA
Source organism: Neogale vison (assembly GCF_020171115.1). Taxonomy (NCBI): domain Eukaryota; kingdom Metazoa; phylum Chordata; class Mammalia; order Carnivora; family Mustelidae; genus Neogale; species Neogale vison. The sequence goes on from NC_058105.1 coordinate 32,058,018, forward strand.
ATCTTCAAAAAAAAGTAAAAAGAAATTGAAATTTGAAAGAAGATACCAACATGAGTGAATTTATTGTTTTTACAAATTTTGCCTAAGTTCAATCATGATAGAGGTACAAAATGAGGTCGCAGAAACTGTGTTTTTAAAAAAGTGCCTATTTTTTGTCCTACAGAACCAGAGAACATAGCCACTAAACAACAACAGCTACTGAGAAGTGAGGAGGGAATCCTAGACAGGAGAGAACTAATGAGAGGAAACCCTAAATTCTATGTATAAACACTGCTTAAATTTCTGTCTGATGGGTGAATCAAGCATATGTAGGACACTTTAAAAACAGTGTAATTAACATTTTAAAAAAGGACCTGGGATTAGAATTTCTCTCCACTATAAACAAGACAGAAATTTCAGTCTGAGCCTAAAGAAGGTAATCACTTACTAAATTAAAAATGTCAATACTCTTAAGGGGCACTTGGGTGGCTCAGTTGGTTAAGCTTCCAACTCTTGATTTCTACTCAGGTCATGATCACATGGTTCCGGGGATTGAGCCCCGCATCTGACTCTGTGCTCAGCAAGGAATCTGCTTGAGATTCTCTCACCCCCTCTTCCTCTGCCCCTGCCCTCTCTTACTCTCTCTCTCTCTAAATAAATCTTCAAAAAAATGTCAACACTCTTCAAAAGATGTTCAATGAGTTAACAGAAAAGATACTTGGCATTAATGAAAAGATAGGGAATATAAACAGAAAAATATGAAAAATTAAAGAAATTACACAAGTTTCACTCCTTAACCTTGAGTCAAGTCTCACACATTATACAAAAAAATAACTCAAAGTGGATCACTGACATTAAATGTAAAATGTAAAACTATAACATTTTAGAAAACACAGGAGAAAATATTTAGACTATAGAGCTAGACAACAAGTTCTTAGACTTGATACTAATAGTATGATTCATAAAAAGAAAAATCAATATTGAAATTGCATCAAAATTGAAAAGTTTTGCTTTGTTTAAAACACTGTAGGGAAGATGAAAAAACAAGCTACAGATTGGCAGAAAATATTTGCAAAACACATATCTAGCAAATGATTAGTATCAGGAAGATACAAGGAAATTTCAATATTTGACAGTAAGAAAGCAAATAATGCACTTAAAAAATGAGGAAAGTACATGAACAAATATTTCACCAAAGAGGACATATAAATGGCAAAGAAGCACATGAAAAGACATTCAACATCAATACCATCAGAAAAATGCAAATTAAAGCTACAAGGAAATATTACTACATACATCAGAACAGCAAAAATACAAAATAGTAAAAATACCAAATATTGGAAAGTATGTGGCAAAACTGTTAATCAGAGCACAGGGGGACAAGATGGCGGGGCACTAGGAAGAGGCGTCTTTTCAGCTGGTACCCCAAAGTGAGCTGATTACCTACCAAAGAACTCCGATCACCCATGAAATCAGCCTGAGATCAGAATTATACACGTCTGGATCTCTACAGGGGCAGAAGACGCCAGTGAGCAGGTAAAGTGGAATGGGAACGGCGGACTGATATCGGAAGATAAAGAAAAGGGGGAGGGAGCCACCAGAGGGGACCGGTGCAAAAGTAATACCCCGATACAAGCGAGAGCGCCCTGCATCTGGGGACCAGCATTAACTTGGAGACTGGTTGAAAGCACTCCGAAAGAGCAAAGGATCGCGGGGGGAAATTGTGGGAATCGGGGCAGCTAGGGACAGGGGCTTAAGTCCCCGGTCCCAGACGGCCTCCCCGGCGCGGAGGCAGAGAGAGTGCGGCGGAGAAACCGGCTCCTGGTCCCTAAGCCGCCAGCGCGCCCCAGAGCGCGGGGGTTCCGGCTCCTGTGAGGGGTCTGCAGAACGCGCACTAGCCCTACCACAAAGCTTGAGATGCGCGCGCACGTCCCTCCAGCTCTCCTGGGTTTCTAAGGCCCGGGGGCGCTTCTTGACCCGCGCCATTGTTTCAAAGTCTAAGCCGCGCGCGCGCGAAACTCTTCCCCGGACAGAGGCGCGCAAAAGCCCAGCCTGCAGCTTACGGACCAGCGCCCCGTTCTCAGTGCCCCAGACGCGCGCACGACCCACAGCTGCCTCTGAAAAGAGGTGCGCGCAAGCCGGGCACTCCCAGCCCGGGCCGGCGGCAAAATCTCAGTGTGCGATCGCTGCTTGGAACCTCTCTGGCGGTCAGGAGCTCCCAGACAGCCGCCACTGCCTTGGCTTTGGGGACGAGCAAAAGATCCTGCGCCCCCAGGGTCTTTAACTTGGAACCTGCACTGCCAGCGTCCAAGGGGGAATTTATTCAGCTTCTGCACCCAGACTGAGGCTTCTCTCTGAGACGGAGATCAGGAAGTGTTCCAGGGTGCACCTTGACTGCACCAGAGTTGATACATCCAGCTACATCTGTTCAGTCTTCTCCCACCAAAATGACTAGGAGGAGGAATGCCCAACAGAAGAAAAATACAGAGGATGGACCTTCTGCAATAGAGCTAACGGCTATCAACATAGACAATATGTCGGAAAGAGAATTCAGGCTAACAATTATCCAGGCAATAGCTAGGTTGGAGAAAGCCATGGATGACCAAACAGAATTGATTAGGGCCGAACTGAAAGCGACCAGACAGGATGTTCACAATGTTAGGGCGGAGCTCAAAGCTACCAGGGAGGAGGTCCACAATGCTCTCAATGAGTTCCAATCCAATCTAAACTCTCTCAAAGCTAGGGTAACTGAGACAGAAGATAGAATTAGTGATCTGGAAGACAAACAGATGGAGAGAAAGGATCAGGAGGAAGCCTGGAACAAACAGCTTAGATCCCACGAAAGCAGAATTAGGGAAATAAATGATGCCATGAAGCGTTCCAACGTCAGAATTATTGGAATTCCTGAAGGGGAGGAGAAAGAAAGAAGTCTAGAAGATATCGTGGAACAAGTCCTTCATGAAAATTTTCCGAATCTCGTGAATGAAACCAGCGTTCATGTACTAGAGGCTGAACGGTCTCCACCCAAGATTATACACTCCAAAAAAACATCACGACACCTGATAGTCAAATTGAGAAATTATAATTGTAGGTATAATCTCTTGAAAGCTGCCAGGGCAAAGAGGCTCCTTACTTACAGAGGGAAGCCCATCAGAATAACGTCAGACCTGTCCACAGAGACCTGGCAAGCCAGAAGAGGCTGGCAAGATATATTCAGGGCACTAAATGAGAAGAACATGCAGCCAAGAGTACTTTATCCAGCAAGACTGACATTCAAAATGGATGGAGAGATAAAGAGTTTCCAAGACCGGCAAGGCTTAAAAGACTATGCAACCACCAAGCCGACACTGCAGGAAATATTAAGAGGGGTTCTATAAAAGAGGAAAAATCCCAAGAATAGCATTGAACAGAAATATAGAGACATTCTACAGAAAGAAAGACTTCAAAGGTAACTCGATGTCAATAAAAACGTATCTATCAATAATCACTCTCAATGTGAATGGCCTAAATGCACCCATAAAACGGCACAGGGTTGCAGATTGGATAAAACGACAGGACCCATCCATATGCTGTCTACAAGAGACCCATTTTGAACCTAAAGATACACACAGACTGAAAGTGAAGGGGTGGAGAAGCATCTTTCATGCCAATGGGACTCAAAAGAAGGCTGGGGTAGCGATTCTCATATCAGATAAATTAGACTTCAAACTAGAGACTGTAGTCAGAGATACAGAAGGACACTACATAATCCTTAAAGGGACTATCCACCAAGATGATCTAACAATTGTAAATATCTATGCTCCCAATATGGGAGCAGCCAATTACTTAAGAAAACTGTTAATCAAGATAAAGAGTCATATTGATATGAATACACTAATCGTAGGAGATCTTAACACGCCTCTTTCAGAACTAGACAGATCATCGAAGCAGAAAATCAATAAAGAAACAAGAGCATTGAATGACACATTGGACCAGATGGACCTCATAGATATATACAGAACATTCCACCCTAAAACAGCAGAATACTCATTCTTCTCAAGAGCACACGGAACCTTCTCCAGAATAGACCACATACTGGGTCACAAATCAGGACTCAACCAATACCAAAAGACTGAGATTATTCCCTGCATATTCTCAGATCACAATGCTTTGAAACTGGGGCTCAATCACAAGGAAAAGTTCCGAAGGAACTCAAACACCTGGAAGCTAAAGACCACCTTGCTTAAGAATGCTTGGATCAACCAGGAGATCAAAGAAGAACTGAAACAATTCATGGAAACCAATGAGAATGAAGACACTTCGGTCCAAAACCTATGGGATACAGCAAAGGCGGTCCTAAGGGGAAAATATATAGCCATCTAAGCCTTGCTCAAAAAAATTGAAAAATCCAGAACACACCAGCTGTCTCTACACCTTAAAGAACTGGAGGATCAACAACAAATCAAACCAACTCCACACATAAGAAGGGAAATCATCAAGATTAGAGCTGAGATCAATGAGGGAGAAACCAGAGATACAGTAGAAAGTATCAATGAAACTAGAAGCTGGTTTTTTGAAAGAATCAATAAGATCGATAAGCCACTGGCTACACTAATCCGAAAGAAAAGAGAGAAATCCCAAATTCATAAAATTATGAATGAAAAGGGAGAGATCACAACTAACGCCAAGGAAGTAGAAACAATCATCAGAAGTTATTACGAACAGTTATATGCCAATAAGCTTAGCAACCTAGATGAAATGGATGCATTCCTGGAAAAATATAAACTACCAAAATTGAACCAGGAAGAAATCGACAACCTGAATAGACCGATATCTAATAACGAGATTGAAGCAGTGATCAAAAATCTCCCAAAAAACAAGAGCCCAGGACCTGAAGGATTCCCTGGGGAATTCTACCAAACCTTCCAAGAAGAAATAACACCTATTCTCCTGAAGCTGTTTCAAAAAATTGAAGCAGAAGGAAAACTTCCAGACTCTTTCTATGAAGCCAGCATTACCCTGATCCCCAAACCAGGCAAGGACCCTACCAAAAAGGAGAATTTCAGACCAATATCACTGATGAATATGGATGCTAAGATTCTCAACAAGATCCTAGCCAACAGGATCCAACAACACATTAAAAAGATTATCCACCATGATCAGGTGGGATTCATCCCTGGGCTACAAGGATGTTTCAACATTCGTAAATCAATCAATGTGATACAACAAATTAATATGAGAAGAGAGAAGAACCACATGGTCCTCTCAATTGATGCAGAAAAAGCATTTGACAAAATCCAACATCCGTTCCTGATTAAAACGCTTCAAAGTATAGGGATAGAGGGAACATTCCTGAACCTCATCAGATCTATCTATGAAAGACCCACAGCAAATATCATCCTCAATGGGAAAAAGCTTGCAGCCTTCCCATTGAGATCAGGAACAAGACAAGGATGCCCACTTTCACCACTCTTGTTCATCACAATTCCGGACTTCAAGCTTTATTACAAAGCTGTCATCATCAAGACAGCATGGTACTGGCACAAAAACAGACACATAGACCAATGGAATAGAATAGAGAGCCCAGAAATAGACCCTCAACTCTATGGTCAACTAATCTTCGACAAAGCAGGAAAGAATGTCCAATGGAAAAAAGACAGCCTCTTCAATAAATGGTGTTGGGAAAATTGGACAGCCACGTGCAGAAAAATGAAATTGGACCATTTCCTTACACCACACACAAAAATAGATTCAAAATGGATTAAGGACCTCAATGTGAGAAAGGAATCCATCAAAATCCTTGAGGAGAACACAGGCAGCAACCTCTTCGACCTCAGCCGCAGCAACATCTTCCTAGGAACATCGCCAAAGGCAAGGGAAGCAAGGGCAAAAATGAACTTTTGGGATTTCATCAAGATCAAAAGCTTTTGCACAGCAAAGGAAACAGTTAACAAAACCAAAAGACAACTGACAGAATGGGAGAAGATATTTGCAAACGACATATCAGATAAAGGACTAGTGTCCAAAATCTATAAAGAACTTAACAAACTCAACACCCAAAGAACAAATAATCCAATCAAGAAATGGGCAGAGGACATGAACAGACATTTCTGCAAAGAAGACATCCAGATGGCCAACAGACACATGAAAAAGTGCTCCATATCACTCGGCATCAGGGAAATACAAATCATCACCACTCTTGTTCAACATAGTATTAGAAGTCCTAGCAACAGCAATCAGACAACAGAGAGAAATAAAAGGTATCCAAATTGGTAATGAAGAAGTCAAACTATCTCTCTTCGCAGATGACATGATTCTTTATATGGAAAACCCAAAAGACTCCACCCCCAAACTACTAGAACTCATACAGCAATTCAGCAGCGTGGCAGGATACAAAGTCAATGTGCAGAAATCAGTGGCTTTCTTATACACTAACAATGAAAATACAGAAAGGGAAATTAGAGAATCGATTCCATTTACTATAGCACCAAGAACCATAAGATACCTGGGAATAAACCTAACTAAAGAGGTAAAGGATCTATACTTGAGGAACTATAGAACACTCATGAAAGAAATTGAAGAAGACACAAAAAGATGGAAGACCATTCCATGCTCTTGGATCGGAAGAATAAACATTGTTAAAATGTCTATACTGCCTAGAGCAATCTATACTTTTAATGCCATTCCGATCAAAATTCCACCGGCATTCTTCAAAGAGCTGGAGCAAATAATCCTAAAATTTGTATGGAATCAGAAGAGACCCCGAATCGCTAAGGAAATGTTGAAAAACAAAAATAAAGCTGGCGGCATCACCTTACCTGATTTCAAGCTTTATTACAAAGCTGTGATCACCAAGACAGCATGGTACTGGCATAAAAACAGACACATAGACCAGTGGAACAGAGTAGAGAGCCCTGATATGGACCCTCAACTCTATGGTCAATTAATCTTCGACAAAACAGGAAAAAATATACAGTGGAAAAAAGACAGTCTCTTCAATAAATGGTGCTGGGAAAACTGGACAGCTATATGTAGAAGAATGAAACTTGACCATTCTCTTACACCGTACACAAAGATCAACTCAAAATGGATAAAAGACCTCAACGTGAGACAGGAATCTTTCAGAATCTTAGAGGAGAACATAGGCAGTAATCTCTTTGATATCAGCCACAGCAACTTCTTTCAAGATACGTCTCCAAAGGCAAAGGAAACAAAAGCGAAAATAAACTTCTGGGACTTCATCAAAATCAAAAGCTTCTGCACAGCAAAGGAAACAGTCAAAAAAACAAAGAGGCAACCCACGGAATGGGAGAAGATATTTGCAAATGACAGTACAGACAAAAGGTTGATATCCAGGATCTATAATGAACTCCTCAAACTCAACCCACACGAAACAGACAAACACATCAAAAAATGGGCAGAAGGTATGAACAGACACTTCTCCAATCAAGAAATACAAATGGCTATCAGACACATGAAAAAATGCTCATCATAATTAGCCCTCAGGGAGATTCAAATTAAAACCACATTGAGATATCACCTTACACCAGTTAGAATGGCCAAAATTAACAAAACAGGAAACAACATGTGTTGGAGAGGATGTGGAGAAAGGGGAACCCTCTTACACTGTTGGTGGGAATGCAAGTTGGTGCAGCCTCTTTGGAGAACAGTGTGGAGATTCCTCAAGAAATTAAAAATAGAGCTTCCCTACGACCCTGCCATTGCACTCCTGGGTATTTACCCCAAAGATACAGATGTCGTGAAAAGAAGGGCCATCTGTACCCCAATGTTTATAGCAGCAATGGCCACAGTCGCCAAACTATGGAAAGAACCAAGATGCCCTTCAACGGATGAATGGATAAGGAAGATGTGGTCCATATACACTATGGAATATTATGCCTCCATCAGAAAGGACGAATATCCAACTTTTGTAGCAACATGGACGGGACTGGAAGAGATTATGCTGAGTGAAATCAGTCAAGCAGAGAGAGTCAATTATCATATGGTTTCACTCATTTGTGGACCATAACCAATAGCATGGAGGACAAGGGGCGTTAGAGAGGAGTAGGGAATTTGGGTAAATTGGAAGGGGAGGTGAACCATGAGAGACTATGGACTCTGAAAAACAGTCTGAGGGGTTTGAAGTGGCGGGGGGGTGGGAGGTTGGGGTACCAGGTGGTGGGTATTATAGAGGGCATGGCTTGCATGGAGCACTGGGTGTGGTGAAAAAATAATGAATACTGTTTTTCTGAAAATAAATAAATTGGGAAAAAAAAACTGTTAATCATATGTTCCTAGTGGGAGGTAAAATAACCAGTCTGGGAAATATTTGGTCATTCTTTAGAAACTAAAATGCAACTACCATACAGAGAAGCAAATTGCACTCCTTAACAGTGATGACATAAAAGTGAAAACTTATTTTTACATAAAATCTCATACATAAAGGTTTACAGACAATTTGTAATAGCCCTAAACTGGAAACAACTGAGATGACCTTCAATGAGTAAATGGTTTAAAAAAAACCCATCATATATATATATATATATATATATATATACACACACACACACACACACACATACATATATATGTATATATACACACACCATAGAATACTACTGAGCAATGTAAAGAACAAGTAATGAGAGTGATGTCAGCATCATGGTGGCACTGAACTTCCTCCTTTCTGTCCCCCCTTTTTAACAATTAATTTGATATCCATTCACAAACAAAAGTACCACTGTGGGAGTTGTGGGATCCAGTACGACATGTCAAGGGACCTGGGAAGGCCACATCTATCTGTGCATCCAGCAATGACAGACCTCTGCATGGGCTATGGAACGAGCAGAAATCTGCAAAATGGCCACAGTTCCTCTTAGCCACAGTCAGGGAAAGTGAGAGTGCTAACTTGAGTAGACAACCAGTGGTTGAAATAGCCTTTGTGGAAGTCTAGCCTTCTTGAGGAGAGATTCCAGCAATCCGCTAGAGGGGCGGGGGAAGCATGGGAATTTGGCTTCACTGGAGAGAGTAGGAGGAAATTTGCCAGCAGCACCCCTCCCTCAAGGCAACAGAGGAAGAGGCAGGAGTTACCCCTGAATTAACCAGCAGTGACCTCCTTTGCTGGGAAAAAGGGAAAGCAGTGGATGAATGCCCAGCATCCCCAGAGCTGGTTTTTCAAAAAGAGAAAGAAAATTAACTGATCTTTAGCTAGACTAAGGAAAAAAAAAAAAGGAATACTCAAATAAAATCAGAAATGAAAGAGGACACATTACAGCTGGGGATACTACAAAAATATATAAGATCTGTAAGATGAACAATTATATCTCAACAACTTGAATAACCTAGAAGAGATAGATAAATTCCTAGAGCTACAACCTACTGAGACTGAATCATGAAGAAATAGAAAATTTTAACAGACCAATAACAAGTAAGAAGAGTTCATAAGTAATCAAATTTTCCCGACACAGAAAATCTCAGAACCAGAAGGCTGCAATGATGAATTCCACCCAACATTTAGAGAATTAATACTAATCTTTCTCAAGTTCTTCAAAAATATTGAAGAGGAGAGAATACTTCCAAACTCATTTTAGAAAGCCAACATTACCCTGATACCAAAGTCAGATAAGGACCCTAAAGAAAACTATAGAGCAGTAGCCCTTATGAATACAGGTGCAAATATTCTCAACAAACCATTAGCAAATGGAATTCAAAAACATATTAAAAGGATTATACACCATGATCAAGTGGGATTATCCCTGGCGTAAAAGGATAGTTCAACATATGCACACCAATAAATGTAAAAATATAAAAATATAAAGATCATATGATCATCTCAATAGATACAGAAAAAATTTGAAAACATACAACACCATTTAATGATTAAAAACTCTCAACAAATTGGGTGTAGGAGGAATGTACCTCAACATAAAAAGCCATATATGGCAAATCCATAGTGAACATCATACCCAATAGTGAAAGACTGAAAGCTTTTCTGGTAAGATCAGGAACAAAATAAGTGTACCCACTCTTACTATTCTCATTCCATAGTACTTAAGTGCCAGTTAGAGCAATTAGGTAACACAAAGACATAAAAGGCATCCAAATTTACAATGAAGAAGTAAAACTGTCATTATTTATAGATGATACAATCTTATATGTAGAAAATCCTAAAGATTCAACCAAAAAACTATTGGAAATAATCAGTGAATTCAGTAAAGTTGTAGAAGGTAAAGTCAACATACAGAAGTCAGTTTCGTTTCTGTATGCTAACAATGAAATCTCTGAGAAAAAAATGCCATCCCATTCACAATAGCATCAAAACAATAAAATACCTATGAATAAATTTAACCAAGGAAGTGAAATATCTGTATAATGATAACTATAAGACTTTGATGAAAGGAATTAAAGAAGACATAAACAAGTGGAAAAATGTGCTGTGTTAATGGATTGAAAGAATTAATACTGTGAAAATGTCCATACTACCCAAAGCCATCTATAGATTCAGTGCAATCTCTATTAAACTTTCAATGGCATTCTTCATAGAAGTAAAAAGAACAATTCTAAAATTTTAAATGTAACCACAAAAGATCCCAAATAGCCAACACAATCCTGAGAAAGAATAACAAAGCTAGTGGCTTCATGTCTCCTGGTTCCTCCTTTGTATTACAAAGCTATAGTATTTCAACTGATATAATACTGGCATAAAAATAGACACATAAAGTAATGAAACAGAATAGAGGGCCCAGATATAAACCACTCCGTATATGATTGTTTAACATTTGACATGGAGCCAAGAACACTCAGTAGAGAAAGGAGAGTCTCTTCAACAAATGATGATGGGAATACTGGATAACCATAGACCGAAAAATAAAATTGGACCCTTATCTTCCACCACATACAAAAAAATACTTGAAATACATTAAAAACTTAAACATAAAAACCTGATATATAAAACTGCTAGAAGTAAAGAGAGGGATGAAGCTCCTTGACATTAGTCTTGGTAATGACTTTTGGATATGGCCCCAAATGCAGACATGACACAAAATCAAAAAGAACAAGTAGAACTCAATCAAACTAAAAGCTTCTGTACAGCAAAACAAACAATCAACAAATGAAAAGGCAACCTACAGAATGGGAAAAAAATTGAAAACCATGTATTGGATAAAGAATTAATATACAGAGTATATAAAGAATTCATACTCAATTAACAACAACAACAAAACCCCCCAACAATCCAACCTGAAAATGGGCAGAGGACCTTAACAGACATTTTTCCAAAGAAGACATCCAAATGGCTAACAGGTACATGAAAAGATGGCTAAAATGACTAATCATCATTAGAAATACAACTACCATATGATCCAGCAATGACACCTTTGGGTATATATTATTGTGAATAATGCTGTAGTAAACATGGAAGTGCAGATATATACCAAGTTATGGGAACAACCTTAGTGTTCATTGATGGATAAATGAATAAAGAAAATGTGATACACACACACACACACACACACACACACACACACTGGAATATTATTCAACTATGAGAAATAAGGACATCCTACTATTTATTACAACACGGTTGGACCTTGAAGTCATTATGCCTAGTGAGATAAGTAGACAGAGAAGACAAATACTGCATGATATTGAGGGCACATTGGCTCACTAAGTCTCACTTGGAGCACGTGACTCTTGATCCTGGGGATGAGTTCAAGCCCCATGTTGGGCATAGAGCTATAGAGCTTGATTAATAAAAATGAAAATAAAAATAGAGTCTTCAAAAAAAACCTTTCAAGATGCTAGTTTAGACAAAAGTCCATAAAAATAATAAAAATTTTTAAAAGTCTATGTATGATATCACTTATAAGTGGAATCTAAACAAGCCAAACTCCTGGAAACAGAGTAGAATGGTGGTTTTCAGGGGCTAGCAGGTAGGAAAATTGAGGAGCTGTTGTTAAAGTGTGCAAAGTTACAACTGGATGATAAATAAGTTCTAGATATCTATAGCACAGTGTAATGATTGCAGTCAACAATATTGTATCATGTACATCAAAATTGTTAAGAGACTGAACGTTAAATGTTCTCACTAGAAAAAAAGAAATTCTAAGTACGTGATATGATAGAGGTGTTAGCTAAAGTGTTGGTGTAATCCTATTGCAGTATGTAAAATGTATCAAATCAACACGTACACCTCAAACTTACACGATGTCATATGGAAATTATATCTCAATTTTAAAAAAAGGAGTGCATCTTTGCTAACTCTTTTTGGAAAGGAAAAATAGTGGTATGGTGTACCAAGTTCCCTTAAGTAGACTTCAAATGGTATTATCAATTTAAAGAAGTGTTTTTAGAAACCAATGCTTTTAGAAACACACAGCATTAAAAAAAAATGGGATGCTTATATAATCAACTAGTTAGGAGAAATAGGACTTTCAGGGTAAACAGGATCATTTTGTAATAAAGGAGAACACAATCCTCTAACATAAATCAGAGTCAGTTAATACAGACAACCAAGGGTCCTGTCTTGCATGATATGTGCGCCCTTGTGGACACACACATGCAAATCCTACGGGCCTAAGAGACCATGCTGGATTAGATTTCTTTCTCATTTCTTTGATTTCAAAAGTTATTTCCATTGCGTTTCAAGCAAAATTACCTGCCTCTCTATAATTTAACTCTGTGGGACTCTGGGGATTTGATGGTAAAGTCATTACTCATTAAACATTTGTAAAGGAATAATTTTTAATTACATAGAATGGATGTAGGAATGAAAACACTGTAAGCAGAACAGTGGACAAAATGAAATTACTTCATCCAGACTAAAGGGAACAGTTGGAGATAAGGACCTTCCTTGCAATCCCCCACCCACACTTCCTAGAAATAAACAAACAGGAATTTATGAACACATCCACAGAATTTACAGAAATGAAAAAAAAATCTCAAACAACTTGTAGTCTTTACAGATTTGGAAATCTCAGCTGAAGGGTTGAATATACAGAATGAACCGTCCCTATAGTGGGCACGGAGTCATGTGGTGATCTTTTTTTAAAAGCTCTCTTGGATGTGAACATCAGTTTCTTAGAAGCAGGCCCAATTGCTCCAGGAAGACAAGGAGGTCTTGAAATGATTCCAGAAAATTTCCCTTTGTAATCTCGCTTCTCTTTCCCCAACACATTCTCATCAATACTCTCATACAAGAAAGCAGCCAACAGATACCACCTTTTGATTGCTTGTAGCTTAAGGAATCCAGCTGTTAAGAAGTTTAGTTTACCCTCAAATCAGATCACAGATCTCAGGCTATGTGAACAGCCAGCAGGTTCAGGGGTCTTTGCACATTTAGTTTGCCAGAAACCTGTACATCAGACCTGGTGTGTCCACCTCTGAAATTTTAGATACTTTTCCAAATGGACTTCGAACCATTTAAAAACAGGGTCACCATACACCTTCAGAAGCCAAAATGGCTTCTGATTACCATTTCATGAGTCCTGGAATACTTTCTGCCCAACATACCCCTACTTGAGGAATATTTTTGCCTCCTATCTCATCATTTAGAGCCCTGGGAACGGTTGACTATGCGTACTGAAGTAATACCCCAGAATTATATTTTTGATACACTACTGTGTCTCTCAAAGGAACAACTTCTAACATTTTCTGAGATAAACAGAAAAAAAAAACAAAACACAACACTACAAAAAACCGTTCTGCACTGCTTCCTGAGCATTCTAAATGCCTAAGCTGAAGCAGAGCAGTCTTTAAGCTCTCCTCCCATCATAATAGCCTCAATTCCCTTTGTCTGTTGTAGTCTCTGTGGCTCTGAACAATCACACTTTGAGAAGAAACTGCCATTCTTTAGTGGAAACATTACTGAGTGCATTTCGAAATGAAACAGCTCTTGTTTAGAAATTGTCTTTTCACCGCAAACCACGCAATTAAGCTCTAGCTCTAAATATTCTTCAACACTTTTAAAATGAAGTTTGGCATAATATTAGATTTACAAAATAATCGTGAAGGCAGAACAGAGAGTTCCAATATCTTATGTCCAATTTCTCCTATTATTTACATTTTATATCAGATTCGTGTATTTGCTATAATTACTGAATCAATACATTATTATTACCTAAGTCCATACTTTTGATTTCCTTCATTTTTATCTAACATTCTTCTTCTGTTCCAGATTTTCCATACAGGATGACACTCAATTGTCATGTCTCCTTAGCTATTATGTTTCCTCAGAGTTTTCCTTTTTAGGCCCTTGACAGTTTTGAGAAGTACTGGTCAGGTATTTTGTAGAATGCCCAATAATTGTGATTTGTCTGATGTTTTTCTCTAGATTGGACTGATATGTGTTTTGGCCAGGAAGACTACAGAAGCAATATGCTGTTTTCATCACACCATGTCAAGGGTCTACAGTATCAACATGACATCACCATTGATATCAACTTTGATCACCTAGCTTGAATTGGTGTTAGTTTTTCCATTATAAAGTTACTCTGTTCCCCCGGCCTTTCTCATACTGTTAGAAAGTCACGATGCATAGTGCACACTTATGAAGTAGAAAGTTACTCTATCTTCTTACAGGTAAAATATCTACATAAATTACTTGGAATTCTTCATGGGGATTTCTCTCTTTTCCTCCATTTACTTGTTAATTAAATCACTTAGTTATGTAAGTATGGACTCTACTGCAGTATATTATAAATCACTCTAGCCTTCTTCCCTTGCTTGCTTGTCTGTAAACTCTTACTCCAACCATGGGAAACTAGTTCCTGCCATGTGCCATCTGTGACGTGGTTACAACCATGAGACCATGACCTGAGCCAAACCAAGAGTCAGATGCTTAACCAACTGAGCCAAAATTAATGCTTTTAATGCTTTTTCTTCATTGACTGGCTTGATCATGTGACTGTTCTTTAGCCTGTTGATATAGTGTATTACACTGAATATTTTTTAATATTGATATAGCCTTTCATCCCCAGAGTAAACAATATTTGGTCATGTTATAAAATTCTTTTTGTATATAGTTGATTTATTTTTGCTAATATTATTAAGGACTCTTACTTACATCTATACTCATAAAGGACTTGGCTCGTAGTTTCCTTTTTTTGGCCTGTTTTTTTCAGGTTGGCATTATGTAAATACAGTCCTCATGAAATGAATTGGAAAGTAGTCCTTCCTTTTCTATTTCCTGGAAGAGATTGTTCACCACTGGTGTTAATTTTTCCATAGAATTCTCCGGTCAAGTCATCTGGGATTACTGATATCATTTTGGCAGTTTTTAAATTACAAAATCAACTCCTTTAATAGCTATAGGACTTCAAATTATCCTGCTCTTATTCAGTGAGTTAGAGTCATTTATACTTTTTTTAAAGGATTGGTCCATTTTTTCTAATCGAATGTCTATGTATAGAGTTTTTTTGTAGTGATCACATACACCGTGTTAGTGCCTGGAGGGTCTGTAGTTAAATCTTCTGTTCATCCCTAATGTTAGCAATCTGTGGGGTCCCCCCCATTTTTTTGTCAGTATTGCTAGAGGTTTGCCAATTTTATTGTTTTCTAATTGAAGGACCTGCTTTTTTTTTTTTTTTTTTTGGAGAATTAAGGGTTTCCATTGTGTTTCTGTGATCATTCCCATTGATTTATACTTATGTTTATTATTTCCTTCCTTCTGCTTGTGTTACATTTTCCTCTCTTTTTTCTGGTTTCTTAAAAGAGGCCATTGAGTTGAGATCTATACAGTCTTCTCATTCAGGGTTGCCATCACATTGTACGACTCCTGGGAGCACCAACGTGTTCAATGAGAAAAGTACTCATTGAAGGGATGCTACACAGTGACCTTACTCTGAACAGTATAAAAAAAAACACCAAATAACTGCAAATGTGTTCGACAACAGAATTGTATACCAGTAACCTAACAATGATTTGACTTTGACCTTTTCTCCTTGAAACTGAATAACTCTATTCAGAGACAGGAGTTACCATGGTGTCACTAAAAATGTTTCAATAAAAAGTAGTACATCTTTTTGTCTTGGTAGATATTGCTGTATCTACCTTTTATATCTTTGTCCAATTGCTAAATAAACTAAATTTTGCCTCTTAACATTTCTCCTCCAGATTTACTGGAACCTCCAGTGTTTCATAACAAAAATGTAATTTATATATTAAAATTAGGTTGGCTAAACCCTCCTCTTGCCTGTATCTATCCTACAGTACAAATTGATAGCCATGGCAAATTAAAAACTATTTTTTCTGGTCTTTTGAAAAGTCCTTACAAGTACTGATTTAAAAGACAAGATGAGAGGGATAATTCCTTTAATAGTTGGTTTCCAGGAAACTAAATGCTGCTAGATTAGTTACTAGGTCATTTCCTACAAATTACCTGGAGTTAGAGTTTGACCCGTCCTATGGATGTTTGGCAATGTAGGCAAGAAGGTGTGAGGGGTCAAAGATGATTTCAATTTGTAAATCTGTGCAACTGAGAAGTATTTGTGCTATTAAAAGAAATAGGAAACAGAGGGAGGAAAAAAAAAACCCTGAAGGTGTGGAGATAGAACAAAACATCGAGATAGATATATCTAACTTTGCAGGCCTTTGTGAAATTGGGGAGAGTTAAGTGTCAAAATTATATAATTCATACCTTTCACAAAAGTTTACTGACTTGCTATTGGGTGCCAGATTCTGTTCTCTACTGCGGGGTGCATGTGACCAGAAAGTGGACTTTCAATCCTTAAACACTGGGTGTGTATGAAGAAAGGTGAAGAGCCAAAGCCACATGCTACTGTCACTCTTACACTTAGGATATGGGAAAAGGGAAGTGGGAGAATGGAGAATCAAAGAAATAACAGAAAAAGCAGAATACAATTAAACAGAAGTCAGGGGAAAGAATGGCAAAGCAGGGCTGTTAAGCAGCAAGAAAGGGCTTAGAGAGCTTGAAGAAACTGGGAAAAAGAGGAATACTGGAGATACGTTGGAAATATAACTTGTAATAATAATTGTTAATATTTATTGAACATGAAATGCTTCACATGAATGGTATTGCTTTATCCTCACCACACTTTCGTAAGAAAGGGCTTTCTTATTTCTGTTTTACAGATAGAGGAAACTGAGGCTTATTGATGAAAACTAGAGTTTGGCAGTAGTTAATGGGGTAAAACAGGTTTTATTTGGGAACTATTGCAAAAGGGGAAAAGAGACATTAATACTGGACTGGACTCAATGCTGAATACAGCAAGAACAGTGAAGGTTTATAGCTGGCGGTGTGTGGTGAGTGAATAAAGGAAACATTAAGGGTTGGAGGATTCTTGCTAAATCAACTTAAGTAGATTACTGCTGAAGGGAGGTCAAGGTATGACCAGATATCAAGATTAATCAGATACCAAGAGTTGGGGATTCTTGGGATGCCTGAGTTGCTCAGCTGATTAAGCTTCTGCCCCTGGCTCAGGTCATGACCCTGGGGTCCTGGGATCAAGTCCCACAAGGGGCTCCTTGCTCATCAGGAAGCCTGCTTCTCCCTCTACCTGCTGCTCCCCCTGCTTGTGTTCTCTCAAACTCTCTCTCTGACAAATGGATAAACAAAATCTTAAAAAAAAAAAAAAGAAAAAGAAAAAAGAGTGGGGGATTCTTGGTAAATGGACCAAGCAGGATTCTTGCTATAAATGGACTAGGCAGGTCAAAGCCAAGTGTCAAACAAGGCCTAATCAAAAAGAGGGCTCAGAGGAACCTGCCTCACATTTGATGAAAGAGAGAGTTTTTGTCAGGTTCAGTTGTTAACTTTCTTGCTGAAGGGAAATAGTAGAGCAGAAGTTTAATCTCAGCTCTATTTGGCCCTAGATTCACGTACTTTTTAACCTCAGGATAAAGAGTTACAGTCAGTGTAAGCCCAAGCCAGTAGTTCCCAAACTTGGCTGCACATTAGAAACAACTGGAAGTCTTTTGAAAGTTTTGATGTGCAAATCATAATGCCCACATCAATGGAATCAGGTTGTCTGGTATTAGTTGTTTTTGAACATTCCCCAGGTGATTCCAGTGTGCAGCTAAGACTGGGAACTACTGGGCTAATGAGTAAGTGGGCCAAGAAGAAGCAGAAAGCACTGTAGATTATGCCTTCAAGCAATTTTGCTGCTAAAAAAGGGAATTATGCTAGACAAGTTAGGAGTGTTGAAGAAATATGATTAAAAAAAAAACAATAGCTCCCAACCTAGAAATCCTCTCCACAGAGATAGTAAAGATAGAAAACAGTTTCATCATCAAATAACCACAAAACCAGGATGTGAACTCACAGACACAGAAAGAAATTTCATCTTTTCATATAGCTAAACAAATAAAATCCAGTATGGCTATGTTTCAAAATAAACAATACAGTCCTTAAGTAAGAACATTGCACAGCACCTTCTGTCACACATAATTCATCCTAGCTTTATCATGGAAATTGGGAAGGCCATCTATCTTATTTGAACAGCTTTATCCAGTAGGAAAACAAATTCCTCATGTCTTAGTGCCTGGTGGAAGTTTTGCAAATTGGAGCTAAGTGTCCACTGCAGTTGGGGTCTTACCTCACATGGTAATGGGGTGCTATCTCCCTTTATGTTGCACCTCAAAAAATTGGCTCCCAGGTCCTTGAGGAAATATTCCTGGGTTGTAAGACTGGAGAGCAGCTGATTTAGTCAATATTAAGATTTGTATACATTTGAGAAGGGTAGAGAAAGAAATTCTGAAACAAAAGGGCAGGGAGGAAATCTCTTCCTTTATTTTTAACAGGGAGAATTACATCTTTTGTTTTTAATTTGTATCTGTCCTTACAGGGGATATCAGAATTAAGGAGATTTTCTTTCCTTAAAAGAAGGAGACAGGAAAATAATGGCCCCTCTACCCTTCTGAAGTCGTTGGCTGAGACACCCCCCAAAAATACAGATTGGCAGGAGAAAACTGAACAGAAGGTTGATAAGATATATGCCTCCTGTGTACATGCCAGATACCCAAGAAAACAGAGTAACTGGGGCGCCTGGGTGGCTCAGTGGGTTAAAGCCTCTGCCTTTGGCTCAGGTCATGATCCCAGGGTTCTGGGATCGAGGCCCACATCGGGCTCTCTGCTCCTCAGGGAGCCTGCTTCCTTCTCTCTCTTTCTCTGCCTGCCTCTCTGTCTACTTGTGATCTCTGTCTGTCAAATAAATAAAATCTTAAAAAAAAAAACCAGAGTAACTCCCTGAAATGGCCCACACCACCACCTTAAATCCATCTTTAGCTAAAGACAAAAGAAAATGACTCACGTGGGGAGCCAATTCTCTGGGAGGTTATCAGGAAAAGCAAGAGGAAGGAGGATAAGATTGTTACGCAGATTAGAGTCACTGGGTCCTCCACAGGTGAGTTTCTAGAGATCCCAGTCAGGGATCCCCAGGGATCAAGGAATCTAGAGATCCGTTCTCTTCCTGGTACAGAGAGGGAGACATTCCTTCCTAATGAAAATTTCCTTTATAAATATAATTTTTTCTTACAAAAGGGTAACTTCTCTTGGGTTTTCAGAGCATCTCCTGTGTCTACTGTTTCGTGAAAATAATCAGCTCAAGATAATCCTTAAGTCAAAGTGGCATACTCTGGGGTGGCATATTCTTCTCCCCTTTGCTATTCTTACACAGATAAATGTAAAAAGTTTGCAAGCTCAGAGTAAAAAAAAAAAGTGCAAGAAGAGGACATTAAATCTGCCAGAGAACAGAGATATTGATGAAGAAAGCCTCTAGAACAGGAGAGAAGCACTGACGTAAAAAAAACTAAGTAAAGTGTAAATTTGGGCCAGGAGAAATGATACTTCTTCCCATGAAATGAGAGGGTGAAGGTACAGACATGATTTTATGGAGGAAGGGGACTTACATGTCTTCCTCCTCATGAATCTACCATGTCTCTCCATTAGCACCATCTCCAGGGATGGAAACCACTCTCAGCAGTTGCAGTCCAGGGCTGGTTCATTTCAGAAGGGTGCAGTTAACAGCAGTTTTCCTCCAACTCATCATCATCCTCTGATGAAGAAGATTCTAACAGACAATGATTTTTTTAAAATTTTCTCTGACTCAGATTACCAAAATAAACTTTAGTCTTTATCAGTGATAAGGGGAGAACTGTGCTCTAAGATGGCTGACCAAACCAGCAAGGGAATTCCAGTCCCCTCTCAAAACCGTTTTGGGTTTTTCTTCCCTACCCCATTTCCCACTCCCACCAAAAGCACCAAGTATGCAGAAGTAGAAGGGTATAAATTACCCTCCCTGGTTGTGCTCAGGGCTCAGACCTTTGGAGATCACTCTCCTCTGAGCCCACTGGTGTTAAATAAACCTCCAGTCCTCCAAAGTCTCCTACTGCCAGTTGGTTCTCCCTTCATGAACCAGTCCAGGTTCCATGACATCAGAGCTCCGCCATTTCCAAGCCACCCAAGGTCCCACATAGCTAACAAAAGGAAAAGCTAAAGTCAAGGAGTTTTTGACAGAGACCTTTCTATTTTATTTAAGACTTCTTTCATAAATGTGATAGATCAAACAGGGTTATCTCTAAATAAACACAAAGAAGAAAATAAGTTAACTCAAGGAGGGTTTTTTTGTTTGTTTGTTTGTTTTCCCACTGCCGTTCCACGTTTTCATCAAGTGTCAGGTGCCCCACATCCAAGGTCACTTGAATCATCCTCCTTTTTTTTTAAAAGATGTTATTTAGGGCGCCTGGGTGGCTCAGTGCGTTAGGCCGCTGCTTTCGGCTCAGGTCATGATCTCAGGGTCCTGGGATCGAGTCCCACATCGGGCTCCCTGCTCAGCAGGGAGCCTGCTTCCTCCTCTCTCTCTCTCTGCCTGCCTCTCTGCCTACTTGTGATCTCTCTCTGTCAAATAAATAAATAAAATCTTTAAAAAAAAAGATGTTATTTATTTATTTGATAGATAGAGGTTACAAGTAGGCAGAGAGGCAGGCAGAGAGAGAGAGGAAGGGAAGCAGGCTCCCTGCTGAGCAGAGTGCCCCATGCAGGGCTTGATCCCAGGACACTGGGATCATGACCTGAGCCGAAGGCAGAGGCTTTAACCCACTGAGTCACCCAGACACCCCTTGAATCATCCTCTTAAGTACTCCATGAGATATTTGTATTTTCATCTATTTAAGTTAATTGATTGAAGATAGAATAGGTAAAATCTCAGATGAAAAGACAGATTTGTATAGGATCATATGCGGATGTGGACACAGTACACTGAAGGGCAAAAGCCACATGGCCTATTGGGATTCTACAATAACAGCTCGAGGCAGGAGAAAAAGCAAAGGGCTAAAGATTCTAACTTCAGCCTTTACAGTTCTGTTAACTGGGGCACCTAGAGTAATGCCTTGAGTTAATTCCCCTGGACCTCAGCTTCCTTATTTGTGTAACAAAATGGATTTTGCTGTGTGTTGGAAGGCGAAATTATGCTCAGAGACTGAATTTGTCTTTGCCAGCAATTTATTTAACACAGGCTCACTGTGGGAATTTCACAGGCCAGTAGCATACAGGATGATGTTTCTTAATAAGCCAGTAAAGAAATAACATACTCCAAACCAATGATGGATTAATCTCACTATTGAAAGAGGACTTTGGCTGCCTCAATTTTGACCTCAAATTTTCTAGTTGGGTTCTTCTTTCCAGCTGTCTCTTGGCTCAGGCATAAGCTCCTGAGGGCAAATTATCCCCTGATAGGACCAGAGACTGCCCCCTCAAACTAATCCCTGAGCCAGCAAGACACCACACCAAAGCAATGTTTGATTTAACCTTCGCTGCCTACCTGCATATACCCACCCACATTTGCCCCACAATGTCCTTATAAACCTGGAAGCATTTTTGGCACTTTGGAGACCATCTTTTGAGACGCTAGTCTGCTGTCTTCCCAGTGTTGGCCTCACTGAAATAAATCCTTTCTTATTTGACCACCGCCCATTTCTCTGCCTTTGGATTTTGTCAGTGGCCAGCAGCTGAACCTTGTCTGTTTGGGACCTCTGGAGTGAGATGCTCCTGCTCCCCTGTGCCCTAGCTACACTACTGTTCCAGGGAAGTGGAGATGAGAGGAATAAAGCCCAAAGTTAGTTGAGGTAAACTGTGGTAGCTGGGTAGCTCAGTCAGTTAAGTGTTGGCCTTCGACTTGGGTCATGGTCTCGGAGTCCTGGGATAGAGCTCTCTGCTCAGTGGAGAGTCTGCTTCTCCCTCACCCTCTGCTTCTGCTGCTCCCCTGTTTGTGCTCACTCTTTCTGTGTCAAATAAATAAATAAAATATTTAAAATTAAAAAATAATAATAAATGTGGTATCTCTCCTGATGGGATGGGGGCCTCCAAATGTGGGGTGATGATTGGGTGGAGGGTGGTGGTTCAGGCGGGAAAAGAATTCACCAGAGGCAGAACAAAGGAGCTTGACATTTACTGACTACACTGCAGGGGAGAGGGGAGCAGAACAGTGGAGGAGAGGCTGTCTGTCAGGAGGCAGTGGATGGGGGCTGTTTTTAAAAGGGGGAAGATGAGAAGGCATGGCCACAAGTGGAATTTTCCCTTTTTTTGGTAACTCTGCCTTGCTGGAAGTAGCCCATTGGTCAGGGCCTATGGATATCTTGAGGTGGGTTGCTGGATGGGCTTGTCTAGATTCAGCTAGGGGGTCCCCATGCGCCCTTTCCACATTCCATGGCCCAAGCCCGTTGCCTAAGAATGTCCTCTGCATACATCTTAATACAGGCTGGTACTTGGGAGAGATGGCTCAGCCACCCAAGAGTTCATGTCCAGTTCCAAGCCCAAAAGTAAAATCTCCTGTGGTTAGAGCATATTGCTAGGGACCTCTGGTACGGGTGTTGATGGGTAAGAGGATACTCTTCAACGGACCCCTGCACAGTTTTCACCACTGTGCGGGAGCTCATCGCCCCAAGGTCCTCAGAGAGCTAGTTTAGATCAGCAAAGTCTAGCCTTTCCCAGACCAAAGGCTCTCAACTAGTCTTACAAACTCTGGGTATGTAGAGTCACAATGTTGCCTCACTGTAATTGCTGCTCCTGATTTATTTATTGATGTACTAATTAATTAATTGTTTTCATATGTTTTTATTGATGAGTCCCCAGTGGGGCCCCTCAGCAGATGAACTACTGAGCTCTTATCAATGAGAACAGATGAGCCAGTGACAGCCGGACACCATTTACCTCATTTTTAGAGCAAAACTTTTCTCTTGCAAACGATCTCATTTTTGTCATAAAACAGCTGGATGTGAATGTAATAAACCAGCAGACAGGATTTGTTACATTAATGATACAAGGAGGACAGTGGACTGAGGCAGCTCTAAAGACACCTACATAACCAAAACAAAAATCTAAGCCTGTAAATATCTCGCAGTTATAAAAATGGAAATCTGAAGAGAACCAGACACAAAAAGCCAATGTGGTTTTAAACTACAGCCAATCAATAACTTCTTTACATTGTTTCTGCCTTTGCTCTCGTAAGAAAATGTCTCCAGCTGCCTTCATGGAGCACTTCTAACCACTTCTTGTTTGGTACTGCCTGATTCAAACTGATGTTGGCTCAAATTAATTCTTTAAAATTTGAATACGCCTCAGTTTAGCTTTGATCAGATTCCATGATTTAGCCCTCCAACTTCTATTGAGAAGGGAACAAGATAAAAAGGCTTTAAACTGCAGCATAAGGAGTTAAGACTTGTGAGAAAAAAAATTCCTAAGTATTGCAGCTATACTGAAAATCTTCCTGGGATACTTTTTTTTTTTTTTTTAATAGCAAAACTCGCTATGTATGAAACAGTGGTGAATAAAATTACAATAAAGAAAGTGTCTCAAGAAAGGTCCTTCCTGGCCATGAATATAACTGGTTCTAAAATAAGTAAATTAAATGTTCCCCCGGAAGTCAGCGTTACTGTGGAATCAGACAACTGGCCATTGGAAATGTTTGATGCTTGCACCATGGGTGAGCAGCTCCCACCGAGGTCTAGAAGCAATCGGGCACTAGAAAGCTCTGGATTTGTCTCCAGAGCATTAGCATTTTTATTGCTTTATGATCCATTCACATCCATATAAAAGTGATTTACTCCCTCGGTATGTGCAATATAACACTAAAGAATTAGCACTGAACAGCCTCAGGGGTCAATTAACCCAAACCTGGAATTCTAAGCAGTAGAGATTAGTTTTTGCAATGTCTCCCAGTAATTAAATCTAGCAACTGAAGGTGATTCCGCCACTTTTCTAAACACACTGTTTTCAATTCTTTTAACTATCACTGAGTCTAATCTCCTCATGTATATAAAAATCACTTAGGGATGACTATGGGTATTTATATTATAGAAGACCAGAATATGCCACCCCAAAATATGACTGCAGGAGACCAGAATATGCTACCCTGATTATGCCTCTTTGGTACAAGGATTATTTTTAGCTGCTTATTTTGAGAACCAGCAGATATGAGAGAGGCTCTGGAAATAGAGTAGAATTTACCCTTTTGTCAGGGAAATTTACATTTATAAAGGAAATCTCCATTTGTAAGGGTGTCTCTTTCGGTACCAGGAGGAGAAGAATGACTCTAAATCACAAGAAAATCTTATCAATGGAGAAGGCCCTACTTAACTCTGCCTAACAAACCTCACCCCTGTTTCCCTAGCTTTTCTGGCTCACCTTCCCATAACCAGCCTTCCCCACACCCTTCTTCTGTTTTAGCTGAAGATGGTTTTTTTCAGAGGAGGCCTCATTCCCTTACCCTTATGTTCTTTAGGGGTGATGTAGAGGTCCCCAATGAATGTGCATACAGGCATCCATGTTGCTAGAATCCAGGGGGCTGAACCAGGATTATCTTTGAATCTCCTAGCATTCGTTTTGGGTAGGCTACCAACCAGAGGGTGTATCAGTCAGG
This sequence comes from Neogale vison, assembly GCF_020171115.1. NCBI lineage: Eukaryota > Metazoa > Chordata > Mammalia > Carnivora > Mustelidae > Neogale > Neogale vison. The sequence continues at coordinate 32,082,842 of NC_058105.1, forward strand.
CCTACCTGAGGTTACTAGTAGGAGAAAAAGACACATAATGCCAGAAATGGTCAGGGAAGAATCCTGAATTTTCCGAATAGTTTTATATATTTTCTCTCCCCTTTTCTCTGATTACAAGCCAGGCAGAAGCCAACAGATCAACCCATTCTGGAATGGCCACTGAAGGAGAGCAGAATTTACCACCCTAAAATATATCACTTTGGCATGGGGATTATTTTGAGCTAAAGCCAATCAAAATCCACCAGATTCAGGAAAAGCTTTTTACTGTAAGGGCCTATTTAGCCAGAGCAATTCCATCTGGTTAAACAGTGATTTTGTTGTTCATGCAGTAAAACTTAAACTGACCCTGCGTGCACACACACACACACCCCCGGGGAACTTACTTAAAAGTAAGTCCCGGAAACCAGTAGAATATGGTCCGACCAGTCCCTGATAACAGAGCCCAAACACAAGGGCGGGTTAGGTCAGGTGGGGGGAACAGAGCCCGAATGTAGGGATGAGTTGGGCCAGGTGGAGACATCCAATCAGTGAAGTGCGCATACTGTCTCCCTAGCTACCAAGGAGTGTGGGCCCCGCCTTTTGGGTGCCAATTCTGACCAAGGTGATAGGCTAGTTCAAATAGCTACTATGGGGTGAATTGTAATTCAATTGGCCACCTGTGTGTGACCTAGCATGACTATGCAGCTTTCTCTGTGTGTTACAATCTCATTGGCCACCTGTGTGTAGCCAGGCTCAACCACATGACCTTTGCTCTACAAAAGTTAGTCTGTAAGGCAGGGAGGGGTCGCCCTCTCTGTAAGAGGTAGCCCCGAATGGTCGGTTTGATTCTCGATGCTTGGCTAGAAATAAAGCTTTGCTTGACCTTTGCTTTGTATCAGTCTCGCTCCTTTGATTACAGACCTAACATTTGTGGAAGCCAAGAAAAACAGGGCTGTACCCACCTCGAGTCTAGCCCTGACATAAGTACAGCCATCTTGGCAAAGCAAAAACTGGCACCTTGCACCCCCTCTCCACCTGCTCCCCTCCCCTTGGCAGTATGCGTGACATTCCTCAACTACCTCTAACTGCCCTAAAAGAAAAACAAATAGTTAACTTACAGAGATCACAATCCTGCAAGACAGGAGTCTCCCTAGGTTTACAAATGTCCTAGAGATCTACAAACAAAGAAGCTATCTAACAATAGCACAATTTCCAGAGGCAAATAACTCAGTTCCTCAAGCCCTAAATAAAGTGAAATTTCTTCTAAACCCAAATCTCACTAACAAGGATGCTTGATAGCAAGAATGTGACATTCCACCAGGAAACTCCCAATTGTCTTCATGCTAGTGCCTCATTAAAGAGAAAAATGGCCTTGGCTTGATAGTAGCCAGGCCTTCAATATCCTGACAGTCTTCTTTACCCTGATAGCCCTTCTGAACACCCACTTTGTCCTCACCCACCTCCAAGTCCACCCCTAATCTGCCTTTAAAAACTCTGACTATAATCTGGTTCCGGGTCCAAGTCCCTACTCCGCTGTGTCGGGTATACTTGGGCCCAAGCTTAAGCTTGTCAAATAAACCTTCGTGTGATTGCATCGGTGCTTGTCTCCTTGGTGGTCTCTTGGATGCGAAAACTCGGGCATAACACATTTACCTCTCCCCAGTTGTCCAAATTTACTTTGGAAATGTGGGGGTGCTGTGCCAGAAAGAGAGATATTACTAGAGATACCTTTTTACATGAGAAATTTACCTGCATAGCAGGGCAGCCTTTGTTTCCCAAACATCTCTTCTTGCCTTCTTGTGAATGGCCTTCCTCCCCTTTGTGTCCCCATACCTCTACTTGTTTCCTTAGCTTAGGGTGTTATAGAAGCCTCAATTGCCTGATTGCCTTTTTGGTCTCATATTTTTATGGGTCTACCATATGTATGAAATTAAGTTTGCTTTTTTCCTGCTAATCTGTTTTATATCAATGTAACTACTAGACCAAAGAACCTAGAATAGAGGAAGAGAAATATTTTCTGCCGCTACACCACATTCTGCAACCAAATTGTCTTATTAAAAGGTATGGACCAGGAAGAGATAAGATAGGTCAAGTCAGAAATAATTTTTAGATGATTTTTTAAAAATACATTCCGGGGCACCTGGGTGGCTTAGTGGGTTAAGCCTCTGCCTTCAGCTCAGGTCATGATCTCAGGGTCCTGGGATCGAGCCCGCATCAAGCTCTCTGCTCAGAAGGGAGCCTGCTTCCTCCTCTCTCTCTCTCTGCCTGCCTCTCTGCCTACTTGTGATCTCTGTCTGTCAAATAAATAAATAAAATCTTAAAAAAAAAAAAACCACGCATTCCACTTTGCAGTGATGCCAACAGCCCAAGGATGCTAAGGGACATGAATGTCCATCAAATACCATGATCACTGGCCCATTTTGGGGTGACTTTTATGACAAAAAGCAAACTATTGTCAGACTATAGATGTTTTGGAAAGTAGAACATGGTACAGTTTTGATTTAAGGGTCATAAATGGGGGGCCAAAATTATCTGATTGGACTGAAACAGCAAAACCATGACCAGAAAAAGTGTTGACAGTAATGAAGTACCACAGATAGCCTTAAAAAAGGAATCAAGATTCCATTTAGTTGATTTGCCAGAAGGAAGGAACAATGACTCTTGCAACTGTCCTCTTGTTATGAGTCAAATGGGTCAGCTTTTGGCGAGTCCCAAGTTTGGCATGAAGTGCTAACTTCTGCTCCAGAAACACATAGTGCTTTAATTTATGTCCAGTCTATAAAAGTGGATATATTTTCATATTCAGTACAATGACAAATTTAGCTAGTGATGATGGCCATCTGAGTAGGCTTGATCAGCAGCTTGATTCCCTTTGGTCTCATTAAGAATAGGCCCTTACTTTAGACATTTACATTAGTGACTTTGTCTGATTGTCAACTGAAATTTGTTTCCATAGTTCATGGCTCCAAAGAGGGGTTTATTTTCTTCTACCAGTCTGTAGTCTTCTAAGCGGTAGACCAGATACCTGGTACATTGGCAGTGACCCAAAATGTAAAAAAGATTCATAAAGGGACATATTGGCCAAAGCTATTAAGACTACTTTGAGTCCTGTCCACTGAGTAGAGTAATCACATCCACTTTTGTTTATAAGTAGCTGGAACTAAGAATAAACATCAGTAATGGCTTGATGGATGCCATAATGCTTTAATTAATTGAGCCCTCAAGAAATCAAGCCCAGAAATTTAGGAGAACATTTGTGAATCAAGAACCCCATTGAGCTAACAGTATTGCTTCACGAAGGCAGTGGAACTGAGGATAATAATTCCTCCAAGGGGGTAGCTGACTTTTTAAAAGATTTTATTTATTTATTTGGTGGAGAGAGAGAACACAAGCAGGGGGAGAGGCAGGCAGAGGGAGAGAGAGAAGCAGGCTCCCCACTGAGCAGGGAGTCTGATGCAGGGCTTGATCTGAGGAACCTGGGATCAGGACCTGAGCCAAAGGCAGATGCTCAATTGACTGAGCCACCCAGACACTCCGCTGAATTTTTTTGATATAAAGTCAAATGCAGAACCAGCTACTCCACCTGTGCTCTTGACTATGTCATTTCCCTTCAACTACTGAGGCCTGTTGTGTTCTTTTTTTTTTAAATTTTTTATTTTTTATAAACATATATTTTTTATCCCCAGGGGTACAGGTCTGTGAATCACCAGGTTTACACACTTCACAGCACTCACCAAAGCACATACCCCCCCCCAATGTCCATAACCCACCCCCCTTCTCCCAACCCCCCTCCCCCCAGCAACCCTCAGTTTGTTTTCTTAACTTGTTAATGAACCTGTACGTATCTTAAATTGTTTATTGACTATTTCTATTTATTTTCTTTTTTTAATTTTTCCCCACTTTTACTCTTTTTTTCCTCATTTATTTTCTGTGAATTGTTTGTTTGCATTCTCTGCTCACTTTTCTATTCAGTTGTTCATACCTGTATTGCTTTGTTGAAATTCTTTTTATGTTTTCCAGTGAAGATGATATTTAAGCCCAAATTTTAAGCCATCTCTTTTTCCTGGCTGTCTCCTGTGTTTATTTGAGATACATGTGTTAATAAACTTTTTTCTCTAGTTGTTCTGTCTTGTGTTATAGGATCCCCATCTAAGAATTTTGAAAAGTACAAAAAAATTATTTTTCCCCCCTTACAATATACATAGAAGTGTTACCAGGTACTAATTGTTTCTGTGTTTCTCTAAGATTCTTAGAAGAAAATGTCACCTACACAAAGATTATTACCTTTGATTAAGTGAAGCCCAGGTAAGCACTCTATACCTTGCATAGACGATAAAACATTTTAATCAGAAAAAAAGTGTTCATAGCCCAGTTTCAGCCTGTGTGTGAATGTGTGTACACCAATGATCAACAATAGGGTCTATTGACTATGGAAACAAACACAGATGTTTCAGTCAGGCTGAGAAGAAAGAAATCAAGGGTGACAAAGGAACAGCACAGTTTTTATAAGCCCCGGAGGACCAGAGGACCTAAAATGTAGAGAGGCAAGCACTGGAGACTAGAAGACAGTTTCTAACATCCCTGTCCTTTTATCATTTATTACCTAGGGTGACATGCACTTTCCCAAAGCTAATACTGTCCTGTCGTAAGCACTTGGTATTTCTGAGGAGAACTCCTTCTAAAAGCTGAAGAGACAAAGTCTCTCAAAGAAAGATGAATCATAATTAGATTGTCAATTAGGAGAGTGCCAGGATCACAGAATTGGAAAGGGAACTAAGAAATTTGACCAGACTTCTCATGCAAGGAAGCACCCCTTCTACAACATCTGGGCGGGGTGAGCATTCATGTTCTGCTTGAATACTTTGAGTGACTGGAAGTGCTTTGGAGAAGGAAAATGTAATAGTCTTCCTTTTGTTGAGCAGAAATTTGCCTTCCGTAACTCCTATGTATTGACTTTGCTTCCACCCACAGAAACTATAAAAGATATGTAATTGAACCCAAGTCCATCTGCCCAATGTGTAGCAAAGCCGATCACTGAGACATCAAGTATGCAGCAAGAAAAAGGTTTATTTGAGAGGCAGCCAAAGGAGAGGAAGGGAGGACAAGCCTCAAATATGCTTCCCTGAAGGGGGAGAGAACAATCTTTTTATAACCATAGGGGTTGAGATTACATACCCATTGATGAAAAGGGTGGGAAAATTTATGATTATTCATGAGGAAAAATGGAGCATGCACCTTGAGCAAACATATATGTAACATATATCCCATGTCCAGTTTGGGGTGAAAGACAACATCAGAATGAGGAAAAATGCATCCCCTGACTTTAGGAGGTTATTTTAAGACAAGGAGAAGGGGCTACAGGCAAATTCTGAGAGCCTTTACAAACTGGATGGTTTGTTATCTCGAGTAAGGAATGCAAGACCTTGCTTGTTCATAGGCTGGAACCCTGTCAGTTGACCTTGAGTCCAGGCTTCTACAGAGATAGCTAGTGAGTTTGTTAGTGAGGTCTGAAAAGACAAAATAGCTGGTGTACCTGGGTGGCTTAGTTGGTAAGCGGCCAACTCTTGATTTTGGTTCAGGTCATGAGCTCAGGGTCCTGGGATAGAGCCCCATGTTAGGCTCTACACTCAGCAGGGAAGCTGCTTGAGGATTCTCTCTCTCTCTCTATGCTTCTTCCCCTTCTCTCTCTCTCTCTCAAATAGATAAATCTTTGAAAAAAAAAGACATAATAGTTGACTGGAAGAAATAGTTCTGTGAAAATCAAGCTTTAAATTTTCTGCTAGTTTCTGCCTCATTAACTCTATGGGACAATGTTTCAATTTTCCCCTGAGTTATGATCTTTCCTCAATCTTGAGGAATTGGGATGATGACTGTGCTGGCTACTTCCTTATCTCCTCAGGTAAGGTAGATTTGGGGTAAAAAACAGTTTTTATAAATGTTAGCTGTAAGCAAAATTCCTTCAATGATTAATATGCCTACCTGCAGGGCTAAGCAGAAGTTTCTAATCTATAGGTCACAGCAGCAAGGGAAATGGAGGCAATATAAAGTTTTTCCTTGTTACAGATATACATACATATAATTCCACTTTAATATGACAATTCTTCAAGTATTTAGAGATAGGCCTATTTACTTTAAAAAGAGATAATGTAAGAATGAAGTTTCAAATCTGTGTAAAACACAGCAACATGCATATACAGAGCTGAATGTGTTGCTCTCCATGTATTTCGACCATCACAAATGCCACAGTAGACTATTAATCCTCCCACTTGATGGACTTCTACTAATGTGATCTAAAATCCCACCCCCCATCCTGCCAAAGGCAGATGCTTAATTGACCAAACCACCCAGACACCCCAATAACTATTATTTTAGAGAGACTCAGTATCTTTTATAACTCTAAATGGGAAGAAAAGAGCACTAGACAGGTCTCTCTCATCCTTTTTCTTTCTCTTTCAAGAAAAAGGAACTGGGATTTAGAATTATGTGGGCCAAACTAATATTACTGATAAGGGCCAATTCATAAACTACCTAGAATATCTCTCACTCAGAAAAGCCTACTAGTTTAGCCTGTTTTCTCTCCAGGGCTGATTCAGTCTAACAGTGAGTGTGTGACTTTTACAACCAATACCATACATCTGTCTAGGTTTTGCTAGTTTCTGATATTTGTCTTGAGTGATTCTAGCAAAATAGGCTGCCTTTATCTTTTCTTATATTTTCTTATTGAGCTAGAAGTTTATGACATAGTAGACTGTGTTGATGCTTTAAGAAAATGTTTTCTTTCAACCAAACATTTCCATAGACTTTCCTGCCTCCATTTTTAAAAAGTAAACTCTATGTCCAACATGGGGCTCAAATTCACAACCCTGAGATCAAGAGTTACATGCTCTACTTACTGAACCAGCCAGTCGCCTTCCTGTCTCCATTCTTATCCCCTTGTTATATGCTTGTGTTGGAAAGAAAAATTTCTCTATTGTTCAAGGTTCTTTTGGCTAGTCTAAGAATGAAATTGACATGAGATAGAGCAACAGAAAAAAAATCAAATTTAATTACTTAACTACGGGAAATCCACATAAACATGAATGGTTCCAAAAATAGGAAGAATGATGTGTGTCATCCTGAACTAAGAAGAAGGGGTTAGGAGTCTGGGACTTCAAAGGAAACAAAAGCAATTTACAGGAAGATGAAAAATAATAAATGCTTCATAGACCAATGATTGCTAGGCCACATGAAAACAATGAAACACAGAAAGGAATTTTAACAAACAGACTTTGCTAAATACCTGTCTGCCACTCCTAGTTCATATTATAATGTAGTTTTCTATGGTGATTGCTGGCTTTCTGGAGCAAGTCTTGCATCTAAATTCTTTTAGGCAGTTGGTGGGGGGAGATCAAAGTTTCTCCTGAGTTATTTGGGCCTTAATTGTTTTCAGTTTGAAATAATCTGAGGGCCAAAGTGACACATCTTGGGGCAACTCATTCTGAACCAAATGCCTACACTTGTGAGTGAATGCCTGAAAAGAGAATACAGGAATCAGATCTCCCTAGTAATGTGAACAAATATTAGTTGAGAAGAACTAAACCCTCAGCAGAACCACATACATATCTGCTTAAGAGCAGAAAAATTTTATAAATAGTAAACACATATGAATATACTTAAACAATAAAAAGAATCATAAATTACAAATGTAGATCATAAGGATAAAATGATGAAATTCTCTTTGAGGATCCTTCTCTCCTTAGGATATCTCTTGAAAGTTGAAATGGCTGAAGAGGAAGCTAACCCTTTTGATTTTATAATTCAATTCACATATCTTTTGCCCCTTGGAAATATAAGCAGACATTTTTGAAATTAAGTCTCTCAGGAGGTATACAAGCTACTCCACAGTACATGTCTCTCAAGGAGAACAGAGTTTTCATTGTTCTTTGTTCTATTTTAAGGTATACATTTATGTGAAATTCTGTCCAGACTTTGTAAGTCTGTCCACACTATTGTGTTACCTTATATACATTGAATGTGATCATGCTTATGTGATATTAAATTTTGTTAAATTTCTCCTTTCTCTCTTCATACAGAGGGGTCTATTGCTGGCAGGATTTTTAAAAATTTCCTTGCAGGTTTTAACTAGAATATATAATCCCTCCTTACTAGAGCATCAATAAAAGATTTTGTTTTTTTTTTTTAAAGATTTTATTTATTTATTTGACAGAGAGAAATCACAAGTAGATGGAGAGGCAGGCAGAGAGAGAGAGAGAGAGGGAAGCAGGCTCCCTATTGAGCAGAGAGCCCGATGCGGGACTCGATCCCAGGACCCTGAGATCATGACCCGAGCCGAAGGCAGTGGCTTAACCCACTGAGCCACCCAGGCGCCCAAGATTTTGTTATTTTGACTACATTAGTCCTGAATTTCATTACTCCTGAATCACCTCCTTATTTCATGCTTTGGGCTCTACAGCTACGAGGAAGGAAGAATAATTTTCCTTCTACCCTTTTAGGTTCTGGGCTGAGGACCTCTCCTCCCCCATAGTAAGAGACAGATTAATAGGAGTAAACAACATGTATACAACATGTATTGTAGATTAACAACATGTATACCTCTTGTATACATGGGAGATACCAGGAAAATTGAATAACTTCCTAATATGGCCCAAGCCACCACCTTAAAACCACCTACAGCTAAAGACCAAGGAATATGATAAGGGTGGGGAGTCAGTTATGGGAAGTGACCAGGAAAAGAACAGCAAAGGAGGCTATGGTTGGTATGCAGATTTAGTTTGTTGCCTTCTCCATTGATAAACTTTTCTAGACATGTAGTCATTCTCTTCCTGGTACAGAGTGGGAGATACCCTGACAAATGCAGATTTCCTTTATAAACATAAATTTCTCACTCCAACCATGAAATCAAAGAAGTCAAAAACTCTCTTACCACTATCCCCAGTTTTATTCAAAATAGCACTGGAAGTCCTAGCTACAGCCATTAGACAACATAAAGAAAGAAAAGGCATCCAAATTGGTAAAGAAGAAGTAAAACTCTCACTATTTGCAGATGATGTGATACTGATGAGGGAGCAGGAGGCTGGCTGAGGACAAAGCAAAAGGGGCGCCTGGGTGGCTCAGTGGGTTAAGCCTCTGCCTTGGGCTCAGGTCATGATCTCAGGGTCCTGGGATCGAGCCCCACATCGGGTTCTCTGCTCGGCAGGGAGCCTGCTTCCTCCTCTCTCTCTGCCTGCCTCTCTGCCTACTTGTGATCTCTCTATGTCAAATAAATAAACAAAATCTTTAAAAAAAAAACAAAGCAAAAGCTGGCACCTTGCACCCCCTCTCCACCCACTCCCCTCCCCTCGGTAATATACTTGACATTCCTCAGGCACCCCTGACTGCCATAAACGATAAACAAATAGTTAACTTGCAGAGATCACAATCCTGCAAGACAGGAGTCTCCCTTGGTTTACAAACGTCCTAGAGATCTACAAACAAAGAAGTTACCTTATCAATAGCACAATTTCCAGAAGCAAATACCTCAGTTCCTCAAGCCCTAATGTCACCCTCCCCTCCATAAACAAAACTGTAGGAGGCTGAGGTAGAAGGAAATGTAAGTATAGTTAAATCTTTTCTGAACCTAAATCTCACTAACAAAGACTCATGATAGCAGGATTGTGACCTCCCACCAGGAATCTCCCAACTATCTTTATGTTAATGGCTGGCCAAAAGACAACATTGATCAAGCTGCAAGGCCTCCAGTATCCCGGCACCTTGTAGGCCCTCTTTAGCGTATGAAAGTTCCGTTGAAACCTCCCTTCCCCTCACCTTCCCCCAACCGCAAGGTACATAACCTGCCATCCCTCATAACCCAGGGCAGCAGCTCTTCCTGCCCACGGGTCCTGTCCCCGTGCTTTAATAAACCACCATTTTGTACCAAAGATGTCTCAAGAATTCTTTCTTGGTCATCAGCTCCGGACCTCAGCCCACCGAACCTCACCTAGGTTCTAGAACTTCATCAATACTACATATAGAAAACCCCAAAGATTTCACCAAAAAACTATTAGAACTGATAAATGAATTCAGTAGAGTCACAGGATGCAAACTCAGTGTACAGAAATCTGTTGCATTCCTACACACTAATAACGAAGCAGCAGAAATTGGAATCAAGAAAACAATTTCATTTACAACTGCACCCAAAACAATAAAATATTCAGCTCTTTGAGGAAGACATGGTCCCAGCTATAGCAGAGCTCTGGGCACCCCACTCTTGCTCTTGACTTACTGCTGTCTGTGCTCACTGAGGAACAAGTTGGTCAGGAAGCTATGCCACAGCCATGACTTTTAAAGACACTGGGAAGACACACAAGGAACCAGAGATGGTGATTCGCAGAATTAGAATTACTTTAACCAGCTACAACAGAAAATCTTTGGAGGAGATATGTGCTGCCTTGAGCAGAGGTGCAAAGGAAAAGAATCTCAAAGTGAGAGGACCAGTTTGGATGCCTACCAAGAATCTGAGAATTGCTACAAAAAAAGCTCTTTGTGATGAAGGTTCTAAGATTTGGGATTGTTTTCAGATGAGGATCTACAGGTGACTCATTGACTTGCACATGCCTTCTGAGATTTTTAAGAAGATTACATCCATCCTTATTGAGCCAGGAGATGAGATTGAAGTCACCATTGCAGATGCTTAAATCATCCTTTTTAATAAATTGATTATCAGTTGTTGAAAAACACAATAAAATATTCAAGAATAAACTTGACCAAAGAGGTGAAAGACCTGTACCCTAAAAACTATAAAACACTGATGAAAGAAATTCAAGAGATCATGAAGAAATGGAAAAACACACCATGCTCATGGATTGGAAGAAAAAATATTATTAAAATATCTGTACTACCCCCAAAAATCTGCATATTTAATGTAATCCCTATCAAAGTACTAACAGTATTTTTCACAGAACTAGAACAAACAATCCTAAAATTTGTATGGGATCACAAAAGACCTCAAATAGCCAAAGCAATCTTGAAAAAGAAAAACCAAACTGAAGGCACCAGAGTTCCAGATTTCAAGTTCCATACTGTTTTAATTATTACCACTTTGCAATAGAACTTGAAATCTAGATGTGGCATATATATATATATATATATATATATGAATAGATTAAGAAGATGTGGTATAATAATATATATATATAATTAAGACATAAAAAAGAATGAAATCTTGCTATTTGCAGCAACATGGATAGGGCTAGAAAGTATAATGCTAAGTGAAATAAGTCAGTCAGAGAATGACAAAAACCATATAATTTTACTCTTATATGGAATTTAAGGAAAAAACAACAAAAAATGAGCAAACAGAAAAAGAGAGACAGAGAGAGAGAAACCAAAAAACAGAATCTTAGCTGACACCTTCAGCTCAGGTCATGATCTCAAGGTCCTGGGATCAAGTCCCATGTAGGGATCCCAGCTCAGTGGAGAGTCTGCTTCTCCCTCTGCCTCTCCCCCTGTTGTGCTCTGTCTCTGTCTCTGTCTCTCTCTCAAATGAATAAATAAAATATTAAACAAAAAAACTTTAAAAAAAGGCTGGCAGACTCTTAGCTATAGAGAACAAACTGATGGTTACCAGAGGGGAGGTGGGTCAGGGGATGGGGGAAATAGGGGAATGGCGATGAAAAAGCATATTTACCATGATAAAAAAAATTAGTAAAAAGTTGGTGAAGATGATAAAATTGGAAAAAAAAACCTGAAATTGCAAAAAAAATAAAAATAAAAAAATACATACATTTCTTTTATAAATGGGTAACTCCTACCAGGTTTTCACAGCTTCTCCTATGTCTGTTGTTTCTTAAAAATAACCTAAAATAATCCCATGTCAGAGAGGTATATTTTTGGTAACAAATTCTGCTCCCCTTCAGGCCCCAGTTCTGTCAATTGAATACTGATCTGATATTACTGTGTTAATGGTGAAGTATTTGCAAACCATCTGTCCCTGAACTCCCCCTCCATGTATACATGTATATGTGCACAAAGACTGTTAACCTAAGACACAGCTAAACTGTCATCAATTCCTATTTGCAAAAGAACATTTTCAAAAGTAGTATTACTATGCCTTGAAGTTTTCAGATGGATTACCAAAGTAATAAATTCATTTTTCTCTGTGATTTTTAGGTCTTTGAAAATAACTCTTTGAAGCTGAACTTTCCTGTCCCCCAGGTAGTGAAAGCTACTGATTTGCGTGGGCACTAAGATGATAAGGGGAAAAAATGCTTTGGCAATCTTTCCTTATGTGTCCCTGATTAAGACAAAACAGCATTTTCCAAAAGTGAATATAGTATCCAAGTAAAATTACATTTACTTAGCCTTATCCTGACCTTATAGTTCCTTCAATTGCTTATTCAGTTTTTGCGTTAAAAAAAAAAAAAGTGCTTTGGTGTTGTGGATCAACATCTGCAAGTATGGAGTCCATTTTTTTCAAATTAAGAGTGTAATTTATAACGAGCCATGATAGAGAAAAAAGCAATTTAACTCCAGCATAATTATAGTTAATGGAATTGAGAAGTGTTCATGGCATTAGAATATGAAAATGAAATTTTATTTTCCAAACTCAAAATGAATCATTTTATAGGATTTACATGGTATCCAGATAAGTATCCAAACAGGAATTTCCAGAACTTCAATCTCTTCTTATTAAATGTGATTAAGTGCCAGTTTTCTGCTCTGGTTGTTCCTGCGCTGGGTAAGGCCGATAATAAAACGCACATCTGATAAACAGACAAAATTCCTTGCTTTTTCCCTGTCTATTTAGTAAGGAAATGAGAGGCAATGTCTAACGACTCCATAAATTCCAAATTTCCACCAATTTGAAACTTGCTACCTCAAACATTTGTGACTTTCAGCAACATGAGGAGAGCTGGTTATCTGGATAAAAGGTGAATGAGGTCATAGTTTCAAGCAATTAAGAATGTTTGGCTATGGGGCGCCTGGGTGGCTCAGTGGGTTAAAGCCTCTGCCTTCAGCTCTCTGCTCAGCAGGGAGCCTGCTTCCCTTCCTTTCTCTCTCTGCCTGCCTCTCTGCCTACTTGTGATCTCTGTCTGTCAAATGAATAAATAAAATCTTAAAAAAAAAAGAATGTTTGGCTACATTAGCATGGGTTTTATTTAATGGAAAAGGTCTGGAATGGTAAAGCTTAAATCAAAGGTGTGCTAAATTAATTAAACAAGGAGTCTGTTAGACTGAGGTGGTTTTAATGCCAGGGAAGCCTACTTAAGCAAACTAAAATCTAATGCCTCGGTGTTAAAAAGTCAACACGCTAAGGACAACCAATCACAAAGAGCTAACTAGGCTTTAAGCAATTTCCTGTTTTGCTTCCTTACTTTCCCTATATAAGTCTTTCCCCTGGCCCCTGTTGGTGAGTGTCAGTTCAAATGAAAGAAGGAACGCTAGAGGTCACATTGCCCCCAGGAACAGCTGGAATAGCCAGAGAACCCTGTAGATCTGCAACTCCACTGGCTTATAAGTAAAGATATTTTTCAGATTCCAAGTCTCCTGAGATGGCGGAGACCTTCTGGGGACGGGACAAGGTGACACCAGAGAGCCTGCTAATGTGACCTCACAGGTCTCCAATCAATGGTGTCCATCTTCTCAGGAAATCCCTGCTGGCAGGAACTGATGGGCCTCTAATCAACAATATGCATCTCCTCAAGAGACAACTGCCCCAAATTCTGCCCTTAAAAGCCCTTACTTGCAAGTCACTGGGGAGTTTGGGACTTTTGATCATTAGACCCCCATTTTCCTAGGGGGTGCCACACACACCAAGAAATAGCCTTTCTTTCTTCACTGCAAAAGCTCAGTGGCTGTTTTTATCGGCTTGATGTGAATCTGGTGGACTCTTTTTTTTTTTTTTTAAGATTTTATTTATTTATTTATTTGACAGAGAGAGAAAGAGATCACAAGTAAGCAGAGAGACAGGCAAAGAGAGAGGGGGAAGCAGGCTCCCCGCTGAGCAGAAAGCTCGATGTGGGGCTCGATCCCAGAACCCTGAGATCATAACCCGAGCCGAAGGCAGAGGCTTAACCCACTGAGCCACCCAGGTGCCCCTGGTGGATGAACTCTTTGGTTCAGTTACCTTCCTAACCACTGCTGGTTTTACACAGCCCTCTTTGAATGGATTTTTGCTCAAATAAACTCTTAAAAAAATTTGAATATGCCTCTGTTTATCTTTTAACAGATGTGTGTATTTGGTGATGGGGGAGAAGACTGCATCATTTTGATTAACTAGAAGGAAAGAGCCTAGTTTTAAAGGCATTTAGAATTTGTATCCCATCTTATCCAACATGTTCTTGGGTATAATGTTACTATCTCCATTGAAGTACTTTTTTAAAAAAAGATTTTATTTTTTTACTTGACAGAGAGACACACAGTGAGAGATGGAACACAAGAAAGGGAGATTGGTAGAGGTAGAGGCAGGCTTCCCGTTGAGCAGGGACCCTGATGTGGGGCTCGAACCTAGGACCCTGGGATCATGACCTGAGCCAAAGGCAAATGCTTAATGACTGAGCCACCTCCATTGAAGTTCTTAAGTAAATTGTTGGGATCCTGTTCTTCAGAGTGGTAGAATACAAGACATATTTATGTTCTAATGCCCGAAAGAAAGAGTTGACAGTAGAACAAAGAGCTGATTTGTATTGCTTTTCTGAGTTAAATATGGCCACAATCTTTTTTTCTGTCTCTTTTTTCTGTCTCTGTAGTGGCTACAGAAGATTGCAAATACATAAGCTCAGTTTAGAAATACACAAATTGAAAGATTTAAAATAAAATCTGTTCCAACCTTTTTCATTCTTCAGCTTTGTCCTTTTGTGATATGTTATTTATAGCCAACGCTTTGGGGAAAAAAATTTCAAGTCAACTCACAGTGTAGATTAAGCTACTGAAAAATGGCGACGTGAGACATATTCAATAGTGTTCTGTAAAAGAACTCATTTCACCACCATAACGTTGAGACACTGATATTCGGCAAAGCGATTCCATAGATTTATAGCTTCATCATCTGCTTTGCTGATTGCTAGTCTCTCAAGGACAAATGGGCTCTGAGATACAATTGTAAATATCCGGGATAAAGCAATGTTATGTCTACTCTGAACGGTTATGCCATCATTAGGAAAAGTTGCTAAATAAACTTAATTGAGCATTTAGAGGGCTATATAAAACGTTTCTTTTTATTTCTTCCCTAGAGGACCATGTTGGATTTTTGTTTCAAAACATCATCCACTCTTTCTTTGATCATCTATCCTTATATGGTTTTGTCTGGGTAGTGTTGGGTGAGGTGTCACTATTTTCACAGAGATGTGAGACACCATTTCTCCAAAGCCACCCAGGGTTTTGTTTTGTTTTGTTTTGTTTGATTCTTCTTTTTTTAATACTGGAGGAATTTGACAATGACTAAGCCCTTCAGGTAGGAGATGAAGGGCAGTCAGAGTTTAGAGAAACAATGAGGAACTTTAGAGAGAAAAATCTATTTGGAAAATAAGACATGATTCTGCTAAACCCTTAGGGTAGGAAAAATAGCCTCGAAATGAGAGTGAACAATGATTAAACACTAAAACTGGTTCCTTTCAATCACCTCTTGACATTTATATGGTATCATAACACCTCTGGTAACTCTTCTTGGGTTTATGAAAACAATAATAGACCCGCTGAAATTACTCAGCAATTTATTCGAAAAGCAATATACAAGTCCATTGGGTAGAAAGCATTTTTTTTTAGTTACTAAAGCAGAGAAATTTAGCTGTAGGGATGCCTGCTAGGAGAGCACTGCACATATTCAAAGCAGTGTTGAGGGCTTGATGGACTTTTAAACTATTTCTATTTTTTTTTTTAACAAATACAAACTATGCTGCAAACAGCCTTGTACGTGCATCTTCTGTCAATTGGGTAAGCATTGCTGTAAGATATATTTCTAGGCATGGAAGAGCTGGGTTAAAGGGGACGTACATTAAAAATATTGATAGATACTGTTAAATTGTTCATCAAAGAGGTTGCAGAGTGTATGAGTGTGCTCGTAACTGGAAACTGCCACTGTTTCTGTCAGCTTCAATCTGATAGGGAAAAATGGTAGCTGGTTATTGCTTTATTTTGCATTTGTTAACTAATGAGTAAAATTGACCCATTTTATATTCCTATTGTTCTTGAAAAATATATATTTTGAAAGATTTTTAAAACATCAGCAAAGGCAAGTTTTAAATAAAACTAAATATAACACAGGATTCTTAGTTTTCATCAATGTATTCTAAGCCTAAATTAATATGGAGCCACTGAGTAGACTGATAAGAGCATTTCTGTGACTCACCTTGGTATATCCCTAGTTTGGGGTTGAAGTCCTTCCTCCCAATTTTCAGACAGGCTTCATTTTTTTTTCATTATATTTTATTTTATTTCTTTTCAGTGTTCCAGAATTCATTGTTTATGTACCACACCCAGTGCTCCATACAGACAGCCTTCATTTTAAAGGACTTCTGGCTACTCTCTTGGAGGTAAGTTATGGATCACATCTAATAATCTATTTTCATCCATCAGTGATGGGAAGGACAGGAATGGGAAAGACAAAAATGATAATGTTAACATAAACACCCCCACTAATAATAACAATAGGGGCTAGCATACAGAGTGCTAGCTTTGTGTCTGACTTTAAGTCCTTTGCCTGCAGCATCTTATTTAATCCTTGTAACAATATAACTTACTATTGAAGAAACTCTGATTCAAAGAAGTTAAGTAGCCTGTATAAATACTCATAACTGGGGCACCTGGGTGGCTCAGTGGGTTAAAGCCTCTGCCTTCTGCTCAGGTCATGATCCCAGGGTCCTGGGATCGAGCCCTGCCTCCGGCTCTCTGCTCAGCTGGGAGCCTGCTTCTCCCTCTCTCTCTGCCTGCCTGTCTACTTGTGACCTCTGTCAAATAAATAAATAAAATCTTTTAAAAAAATAAATACTCATAACTAATTTTTTTAAGACTCGTAACAATTAAGTAGCAGATCCAGGACCAAAATCCAGAAGAAGAAGATAGTATTAAAAATATATAATCTGGGGCACCTGGGTGGCTCAGTGGGTTAAGCCGCTGCCTTCGGCTCAGGTCATGATCTCAGGGTCCTGGGATCGAGTCCCGCATCGGGCTCTCTGCTCAGCAGGGAGCCTGCTTCTCTCTCTCTCTCTGCCTGCCTCTCCATCTACTTGTGATCTCTCTCTGTCAAATAAACAAATAAAATCTTAAAAAAAAAAAAATATATATATATATATATATAATCTAGAGGCCAATTACCTAAGATTTACTGGCTGTGTAACCTTAGTTAAGTTGCCTAACTAACTTCCATGTGCTTCTGTTTCCTAATATGA
Source organism: Neogale vison (assembly GCF_020171115.1). NCBI lineage: Eukaryota > Metazoa > Chordata > Mammalia > Carnivora > Mustelidae > Neogale > Neogale vison. The sequence continues at coordinate 32,100,184 of NC_058105.1, forward strand.
ATATTGGGATAATGGTAGTATTCACCTCATGGGATTGTTATTAAGATTAAATTAGTTGAGATATGTATAAGGTGTAGGTTATCCATTTGGCACACAGTAAACATCATGGAGATGTTAGTCATTATTATCCAGAGCCCATGTCTCCCAAAGAAACATTTCTTCCTTTGCATTCTAGGACTGCTTGAACTATCTTCTCTAGGCAAATGAATCTTCAGTTAGCATCTTCATATAAACTGTATATCACTCTAGCCTCTGGTTCCAAAGAACACTCTTCTCCCTTTATGGCCCAATCCTTGCTTCATTCTTTCTATCCAACTCCATGTGTATCTAAGTATACCCATAATCAGATAAAGTGCCAAGGAATCATTTGAACATTCCTACATGACACCACAATTTTTCCCAATCATGTAATCACCATGAAGATAGAAACGCTAATATTACCACTCAGCAGGAAATCAGAAGCACAGAATCAATTGACTGCAACCCAGTTAATTTCCTGCTTAGAATTCAAGTTCTTCATCAAGACCTTTTAGGGAAGCAGTAAATGTTTTCATTCTGGGAGGTAAAACCTTTATTATATCACCATCTGCCATTAGAATTCTTGGGAATAAAACTTAGTAAAAATAACTTTCAAGGTCTTAAGAATGGAAGATAAGGGGTCACCCGGGTGGCTCAGTTGGTTAAGTGTCTGCCCTTGGCTCAGGTCATGATCCTAGGTTCCTGGGATCAAGCCCTATGTTGGGCTCTCTGCTCATCAGGGAGTACACTTCTCTCTCTCCCTCTGCCTGCTGCTCTGCCTGCTTGTGATTTCTCTCTCTCTGTCAACTAAATAAATAAAACATCTTAAAAAAAAAGAACGGAAGGTAAGTTACAGAGCCAAGACAATGAAAGATAATGATCAGTATTTTTCTCTATGTTACAAAGAAATAAGTGGCTTTTGTTGTGGTTTCTTACTTTTTTATTCTGAAAAGGAAAGGAAGAGAAGGGAGAAGAAGGAAAAAGTGAGGTGTCTTCAAAATGTTGGAATTCTGGGTTCTATGGGGGGTGATGATGGGTATTACGGAGGGCACACATTGCATAGAGCACTGGGTCTTATATGCAAACAATGAATCATGGAACACTACATCAGAAACTAATGATGTACTGTATGGTGACTTAGGTAACATAATTTTAAAAAAGAACATCCATTCTAAGTGGCAACATTGTCTGGCTTTTTTTTCTTAATTTTTAAAAAAGATTTATTTATTTTTAAGAGGGTAGAGGGCCAGAGAGAGAGAGCGTGAGAGAGAGAGAGAGAATCTCAAGCAGACTCCCTGCTGTGCACAGAGCCAGACACAGGGCTTGATCTCATGACCGTGAAATTATGACCTGAGCCAAAATCAAAAGTTGGATGCTCAGCTGACTGAGCCACCCAGGCACCCCATGACTTTTTTAAAAAATTCAGATAATTATAAGCTCATGGGAAATTGTGAAAAGTAATAAAGAGAGATCCCTTGTGTACTTTGCCCAATTTTCCCTAATGATAAAGTCTGCAAAGCTATAGTACAATATCACAACCAGGATACTGACATTGATCTTAATCAGAGTCCCCAATTTTACTTGTATTCATCTGTGTGCATGTGAAAGACTTTTAAAAACAGGGTATCTGATATTCATTTGGAAAATAGTTTCAATTCAATGTAAACCTTCTTACCAAGTCTCCACATGTTTTTATATTAATAATTTTTTGTTTTCTGTTGGAGTAAATAAAGAAGAATATATTTTTTTTCCTGGTCTGAGTCAGAACAGTATAAAAGATAGACAGCACACATAGGAATAAGAGTCCTGAAGTAAAGGGAACCATGAGACTATATAGTACGTAAAATTCATAGAAATCTTTAGAAGGTATTTGAAGTTCCATATGGCCTGGGATGGGGTTCAATATTTACTTGAACTTGGCTAGAAGAATCCAGTCAATAGGGAGCTACATATGTCAGTGTCCATCCACCTTTGAAGGAGGTGGTTGTTTATGTGATATGGTGTAAGGAATCCCATAGAGACCTTTCCCCTAAATCCTTAACCATGAACCATACTGCTTGAAGAGCCACTGTTATGAACTTATTCCTTTATATTCTGGAAGGCATTTTAACTTAAATAATCTCTATTAAGTACAAAAATTTCTGGAAAGAGACCTCTGGTTGGGATGGTATAGTCAGGTCATGTTTTAATTACCTCTGCTCCAAACACCAAGTTATGATTTATAAAATATAAAAAGAGAAAAACCAAAAAGACATAGCAGGAATAAAAAATAATATGGCTATCACTGAGGACCAGAAATAGATTAAAGCACAGAATAATGTGTGCACCTGAAGCCTCTTCCAGGCAGAGAGAGCTGGAAGTCCAGCTGCTATAAGGAAAAGAAACTAAAAGTACTTCTTGAAAGACGTGCAGCCACATCCAGGCTTGAGCCTAGGGGCTTAGGGGGATCTCGTCCCTTTTATTATTTGCTGAAATAAAAGCTGCTCTCAGCTTGACAGAGTTGAATAAAGAATTAAGGAATTTGAAAATATTTCTGAGAAAATCAACCCAGGACATGGCACTAAGGAACAGAGATTTCAAAATATATGAAAGATAAATTCAAGGGATACAGATAAAACAAGAGTTTCTAATATTTGTCTCATCAAAGTTTAGGAAAGGGGAATGGATGGAATGGCAGACAAAACTATTTGAGGATATAATGGCTGAAAATGTTCCAGAACTGAAGACATATTTCCTCAAATTAATTGAAAGCACACTCCGAGTACCAAATAGGCTAAATAAACATAAATTTATATCTAGGCACAGCTTATAAGACTTCAGAACATCAAGGTTAAAGAGAGAATTTTAAAAGATGCCACAAATAAATGACCAATGATATACCAAAACACTGAGCTGATTTCTTGGGTAAAAAAAAAAGAAAGAAAGAAAAGAAAAGAAAAGAAAAAGAAAAAAATGAGTCCACGGACAATAAAATATATACTTTCAAAGTACAGAGAGTGGGAGGATACTGTAATCCTGAAATTTTATACTCAATTAATTTATCATGTATAAGCAAGGACAAAACAAAGGCATTTTTAGATATGCAAAGACTAAGAAAGGCATTATTGAAATATATATTTTGGAAAGAAGGAAAGTAAACATAGAGGTAAGGAGTTATTTCTGAAAACAGTGGTAAGTATAGAAATTAATTAAATGTATCAGCAAATTTAATTTTCCAGCATCAAAAGGAATAATAATTATTATTTAAAAAAAAGATTTTATTTATTTATTTGACAGAGAAAGAGAAAGCACAAGCAGGGGGAGTGGCAGGCAGAGGGAGAGGGAAAAGCAGGTTCCCTACTGAGCAGGAAGCTCGATGTGGGGCTCGATCCCAGGACCCTGGGATCATGATCTGAACAAAAGGCAGATGCTTCACCAACTGAGCCACCCAGGTGCCCAAGAAATAATTTTTTAAAAATTTTATTTATTTATTTGATGGATAGAGATCACAAGTAGACAGGGAGGCAGGCAGAGACAGTGGGGGAAGCAAGCTCCCTGCGGAGCAGAGAGCCTGATGTGGGGCTTGATCCCAGGACCCTGAGATCATGACCGGAGCTGAAGGCAGAGGCTTAACCCACTGAGCCACTGAGGCACCCATGAGGAATAGTTACTTTTAAGAGTAAAACCACAGTTCTAAGTGAGGCATTGATGAACTTTTTTCAGTGAAGGCCAGATAAAAAAGAATTTAGGTTTAAGAGTCATATGATTTCTCTTGCAAATACTTATCTCTGTCCTTGTAAAGCCAAAGCAACCATAGACAACATAGAAATGAATGAACCTGGCTGTTTGCCAATAGAAACTTATTCATAACAATATGAGGCTGGTCAGCAGGTTGTAGTTTGCCAGCTTCTTCTCTAAATAACAAGGTTAGCATGTTATTATTAAAACATGTTAAGTTCCTTCTTATTGTTGAGAGAAGGATACAAAGACTGGGCAATTGTAGGCTTGTTTACAATACCTTCAAAAAAAGAAATGCCTTAAGCTTTTATTGACTACAATCATAGTGGTGCTGAGTTGAGAGCAAGGTCCTTTGGAAATAGAACGCAAGATAGAAACCTGCCAGAGACTCTAGGAAAAAGGTGGGTATAGGGAAGGCAATTTATTTATATCATTTTATCTAGGACTGATTCTGGGGCTTTATTACAGTAGTGATTATGCATAAGTTGTTTTGGGAAGCCTGGCTCAGTCCATGAAGTATCTGCCTTCTGCTCAGGTCATTGTCCCAGGGTCCAGAATGGAGCCCCATGTGGGGCTCTCTGCTCAGCAGGAAGCCTGCTTCTCCCTCTCCCGCTGCCTGCCACTCCCCTTGCTTTTGATCTCTCTCTTTTTTTCTCTTTGTCAAATAAATAAATAAAATAAATATATTTTTAAAAAGCATAAGCTGTTTTCTACTAATTAACTGCCATTCATCTTTCAGGTTCCAGTCCTTCGGGTTCAAGTCTGGGTAAAGTGTTCTCTCTATATGCCTCCCATAGCATCTTAATACTTATACCTAATGTAGCACTTAACACATTTGATCATATTTGCCAGTCTGTATTTGTTACCCATAGAAAAGGAGTTCTGTGAGGGGAGATACCGTATTTGTTTCATTCACTGTATCTTTCATGTCAAGGTGGTGTCTGCCATATGGTAGATTCTGCACAAATGGTTTTAAGTGATTGAATGAATGAATGAATGAATGAGTAATTAGTTCTGTTGAATTAATGACATGTAAGTATATGCCAAGATAGATAACTTTTATTTCTGGGGTTGCAGTGGCCTCTTGATCTTTCTTTCTCTTCCTTTCTTTCTCTTTCTTTCTTTCTTTCTTTCTTAAGGATTTTTAAAAATTTATTCATTTGAAAGAAACAGAGGGAGAAACAGAGAGAGCACAAGCAGGGGAAGGGACAGGCAGAGGGAGAGGCAGAAGCAGACACCCTGCTGAGCTGGGAGCCAGATGTAGGGTCTGATCCCAGGACCCAGAGATCATAACATGAGCCAAAGGTAGACACTTAACTGACTGAGCCATCCAGGCACCCCACCTCTTGATCTTTCAAATTCATTCAGTCAACAAATAATTCATTGGCCAGTAGGCAAGGCACCATTTTGTGTGCTGAGTCTACAGCAGTGAACAAAACGGACCCAGTCCCTGCTGCAGTTAGCTTATATCCTAACGGAGGTGGAAGAAAATAAGATACAAAAATGTTTGCTGGGTGAAAACCCAAAGAAGTGCTCTTTGATGATTCAGGACTTCAGAGCTTCAGAGTTAATGCGCTAATGTGTCAGCTTAACTATTTGTTGTTAAATGCAAGATGTTCTAAACTCTCCAGGTAATGGATGCTATTTCTTTTTTCTTTCTTTCTTTCTTTTTAGATTTTATTTATTTGACAGACAGAGGTCACAAGTAGGCAGAGAGGCAGGCAGAGAGAGAGGAGGAAGCAGGCTCCCTGCCGAGCAGAGAGCCCGATGCGGGGCTCGATCCCAGGACCCTGAGATCATGACCTGAGCCCAAGGCAGAGGCTTAACCCACTGAGCCAACCAGGCACCCCTGGATGCTATTTGTTAAATAGAAAATTGGGCAGGGGGAAGCATTGTAATGCACATTGGAAGAAGTAGGTCTTAGACTCAGGTTTTCCATTCAATTACTATGTGACCTTATATAAATTATGCCCACCCTCCCAGGCCTCAGTTCTTTTCATAAGAGAGTTGGGTTCAATCAGTGTTTCCACAACTTCAGTCATTTTCATATCAGCTCCAAGATTTCTGCCATATTTGTATACCATCTCTGTTCTCATTACATGACAACTTTCTTTAAAACATGACTCTTGTGTAAATTTTGTTCTTAGCAGGAAATAACATTGGTGAAGTCATGAGTACGATGTACTAGTTACAGCATTTCTTAATGGAAATTATTACATTAGTAATTATTATTATTTTTTTTTAGATTTTTAAAATTTATTTATTTGACAGAGAGAGATCACAAGTAGGCGCAGAGGCAGGCAGAGAGAGAGGAGGAAGCAGGCTCCCTGCCAAGCAGAACGCCTGATGCAGGGCTCGATCCCAGAACCCTGGGATCATGAACTGAGCTGAAGGCAGAGGCTTAACTCACTGAGCCATCCAGGTGCCCCTACATTAGTAATTATTAAAACGTCAAGTACCATCCAAAGGCATTCATATATCAGAGGTGGTAGGTCTATTTCATTTGGAAACTTTGGACTAGATGATTTTCAAGTCCTCTTTGAGCTCTAAATATTATTGTTTTATGAAGTTCTCCTGTATGATCATTTTTTCTCTAAGGCTCCAGATATTTTCTTCTTTCAAGATGCAAAACACCTGCATTTAAATAACGAATATATAAGACAATGCTTTACTGTTTGAAAAGGCATAAAGCCTATGCTTTGCTTGAACAATTTTTTTTTCTCTCTCTCTCATTAAATAAATTAGAATATTTGCCAGGGTAAATTTCCGGTTCCTCCCCAAACACATTTGTAAAGCTTATTTTTTGTATGTTTTATCTTTTTCCATCCTTCCACTGTCAGCTTATCTGTGTCTTTAAAGTTAAAGCACAGCTCTTGTAGATAGCATCTAGTTGGGGCTTGTTTCTTTAATCCAGTTGGACAAATCTCAGCATTTTATGTGGAATGCTTAGTTAAATTTATATTTAGATTAATTATTGATGTGGTTGGTTTTAAGTCTACCATTATTTTCATTTTGTGTGTGTGTGTGTGTCAGTTGCTCCTAAGCTTGCAATGTACAACCTTGACTTACTTGATATATTTCTCAGTGAAAGCTGTGTAGGTAGAATGTCATTTAACAAGCTACAGAGCACAATGAAGTTTTTGCATCACACCCAACTTTCAAAAAATCAGATCCCCAATTTTCAAAAAATACCTTTTGCCCGTGCTATATTGTTTATAGAAAATAGATGTTTAGTTCCACTTAAATTTGCAAGCAAAGGTAGGTCGTAGGGTTGCTTCTAGAAGGGCTGCATGAAAGAATTTGTATCAATCAGGATGGTTTAAGTTATGGAGCAATAATAAAAAACCCAAATTTCAGTGACTTGAAACAATTAAGGTTTCATTCTTCCTCATGCTACATGTTCCTCAAGGGTCAGTCTGAGGGTCTGTTCCGTGTTATCTTTTCTTAGGACCCAGGATGAGGGAACAGCCACTCTGGAGCATTGCTTGTTGTCATGGAAGAGAGAAAGAGAGTTCTAATTGATACGTTCATTAAGTGCTTAGCCAGAAGTGACACATGCCTCTACTACTTGCAATTTATTAGCCAGAGCTGATCACACAGCCTTACGTAGCCGAAAGGGTCCTGACAGAGCCTTCTTTCAGAAAAAGAAGAGAACTGCTATATTTCACAAACATTATTAATGATTACCACATGGGATTTATTTTTCAGGTTCTAGAGTCTTAGCTCCTCAAGGGTTAATGCTGCTTGGTCCTTATGTTTTCATTGGGTTCAACCTTAGCAATAAATATCACTAACAAAATGAAAAGTATTTATAAAATGATGACAAATAAATGGCTTGGGGAACTGCTATTAGAAGTTGGGAAGGACAGGGGTAGGTGTTGAAGGTTGGTACTACTCTCTGCCACTGGACTTGGAAATGTTCTGAGCTAGAATGGATTTCTGTCCATAAAACTGTAGTGTGAAACAGTGTAGGGGTGAAACTCAGGAGTAGAGTCTATTAGATTAATGCGACAGGTCAGTTTTACCCAATATTAAGGAACTGGGAGGCAAAGGTTTGAAACAATGGTGAGGAGATCCTCTGAAGCAAAAGGAAGAGACAGTTTTAACCAAACTACCCATCCATTTGTAGGCTGCTTTGGATCTTGACTCTTCCTAAGGAAGACTGTGAAACCAGAGTTTTAAGCCTAGATGTATGCTCCTCACAGAGAAAGCAGGAAATGAGGAAGAAGGGCAGATAACCCTCATTAATTTGGTGCTGGTAAAACTATAAGTGCTCTTCTAGGTGTTTGAAACATCTCTATGAAGTAATGATGCAGAAATCCAGTATTAACGGAAGCATCGGCCACAGTTCCTTAGGGAAAAAGGCAGGAGATAAAACTAGGTGATGTACGTACCTATGCAGGATTAGAAACAAAGCCACTGCTTTTCTCCTTGTCACATGCTCTCCATTTCACTTGCATTCGCTGCTACTTTACTTTAATTTTGAGCAGATCATAACATACAGGTGGACAACAGGGACTTGAAAAGATGCTCATCATCACTCATCATCAGGAAAATGCAAGTCAAAACCACAATGAGGTATCATCTCACACCTGTCAGAATGGCTGATATCAAAAAGACAAGAAATAACAAGGGTTGGTGAGGATGTGGAGAAAAAGAACCCCTCGTGCACTGTTGATGGGAGTGTAGATTGGTTCAGCTACCGTGGGAAATAGCATGAGGATTCCTGAAAAGATGAAAAATAGAAATACCACATGATCCATGAATTCCTCTACTGGGTATTTACTCAAAGATATATGCACTCCCGTATTTATTGCAACATCATTTACAATAGTCAAGATATGGAAGAACCCATATATCCAACAGTAGGTGAATGAATAAAGAAATTGTGGTAGCTATTTATGTATTTCTATCTATATCTCTATCTATCTATCTATCTATCCAAACATTATTCAGCCATAAAAAAGAATGGGATCTTGTTATTTGTGGCAACATGGATGGATCTAGAGTAAAATAAGTCAGACAGAGAAAGATAAATACCATATGATTTCACTTATATGTGAAATCTAAAAACCAAAGCAAATGAACAAACAGTAAGTAGAAACAGATTCATCAATACAGAAAACAAACTGGAGGTTGTCAGAGGGGAGGGAAATAGGGAAATGGGCAAAATGGATGAAGGGAAATGGGAGGTACAGGCTTCCAGTTTAGGAATGAATAATTCATGGGGAAGAAAGGTACAGCATAAGGAATATAGTCAATGGTATTGTAATAGCATTATATGGTGATAGAGGGTAGTTACACTTGTGGTGAGAATATAATGTACAGTGTTGTCAGATCACTATGTTGTATACCTGACAGTAATGGAATATTGTGTGTCAACTACAAAATAAAAAAATATTGGGCAGATATTGAAATACAAATGGTAGTGATTAATACCACTTTAATACAGTTATAAGTAAAAATGCTATAGATTCTTTTCTGTTACAAGAGCTATTTGGCTATTATTAGAGAAAGCAAGTCAATGGAATTTTCCAGGAAGATTGAATTATATGGGTGATGTCCTGATAGGACATCTGATAGATATGGACCTATCAGACAAGTCACCAACTTTTCTGTATTAGAATATATTATTTACTCCCAAGTAAATGGAAGGACGGCTAGGTGGGTGCCATGTCTTTTAAGATAGAGCCAATAAAATTAAAGAAGGAGCGTGTTACTAGAGCATCCTAAAGTCATGGTCTAGGTCAGTGCTAATTAAAATGTGATCTGAGGGTCAGTGCTAGTCAACAGATAAGCACTATTCTATGAACTCTTTACTGGTCAGTCTGGAGGGCTGGAGTACTATGTCAGAATGTGATTCAATGTACCCCTTCCAACATCAAGAAAGCCTTGTTGCAAATGTATGCATATATATAATGTATATATATATATCCATGTGTGTATATGTGTGTGTATGTATATGCATTCCTTTATGTAGATCATATATACATGTATATATGGATATATACACATATATATGGAATATATATGTATCCATATATACACATATATATGGATATATATATATATATAAATAAAATCTGTGGCAACACGCATGCATTAACTTATAATGTATGAGAAATAGAAACCAAACATAATTATTTTAAGAACTGTGTAGAAGCAGTAGTGCTCCTTTTCTGACATCAGGTATGTCTTGAGAGACCAGATGTAGCCATGAAGATTTTGGACTTTACATAGTGGAGTTTGGCCAATACACTGGGCCTTTTTTTTTTTTTAAATCTCTTCTGTTGACATTTCCATTGATTATTTCCTTCCCAGCTGTTCCCAAATATCATGTATTATTCTCAACTATCTTATCAAAAAAGGCTGTCTTGATTAAACCAATTACCTTAATAGCATAATAAGAAAACACTATCAAACATTTTTGACAGCTTACTACGGGCCAGGCACTTTAAGTGCTTTACATTATTTGAGGCACTTAATCCCAAGAATAATCCTATATATAAGCACTATTATTATTATCCACATTTTACAATGAGAAAAATGAGAATCAAAGTTTAAGTGATTTGTCCTAAATGACACATCCACAAGGGGACAAAATTAGGGTTAGGGTTATATCATGTTATATCATGTAATATATCATGTTAACATCATGTTATATCATGTGTTTGAACTCTCAGGCCAATATTCCTCACAACCATGGGGTATTTCCTTTGTAAGGGAAGAGAGACAACACACATTTAGTGAAAAGACTCTGGGACTAAGAATCAAAAGACCTTGATTTTAATCCCAGTCCTGCCACTGGGTAGCCATGTAACCATGGGCAACTCCTTCTCCTATTTGGGCTTTGGCTTCCTAACCTAGAAATATGAGCAGGGTGGGCTGGATGTTTTCTCAGATCCTTTTCAGTTTTAAGGTTTTATGAATCTGTAAGCATAGATGTCTTACTAAAAGAAGAGGCTTGTGAATATATCTTTTATAGAGAATTTCTTGTTCAAATAGAATTCTTTGTTTCTAATTCAGCAAAGCAGTATTGCTCCGGGCTAGCTGCCTGGATGGAGAAATAGCCTTACAGTGTAAAACTGGATGTTAGCATGAGGGTCATTGAAATAGGATCCCGACCCTTTGCTTTCTGCTAAAGACAGGATGCAACAATTACACACAAGTAATAAGCATGACATTTAATATTTTAATTTTTCTTACTGCTCTTCTCCAGGAATAAGGCTACACTACTTGTGGCTTGACTTGGCTTCAGAAGGAATGAATTTTTCTTCATGTCTAAAGTCTTGTCAGTCTGGAAATGTTTAAATATTTAGGCATTTTGTTTCTGACATACAGCAAATTTTGCCAAGTTCCATAGCTCAGCAGTCCACCATTTCTGGTAGTCAGCCATGATGGACAAAGAATACAGTGCTAACATTGTCTCCTCCTGCTCAGTGAGATGGTGTGATTCGTAATGAATGGTGGGTATTAATGCTTACAGATTTAGATCCATTTGTACCACAAATAATCAATTTGGAAAGAAAAACATCTCCGGTCTCCAATTTGCAGAAAAAACAAACTAAATATAAGCAGGAGCTATGTTCCCTCAAATATGTGTTTAAGGACACAATGATGGCTCTGTGCTTCTGTCTGCTGAGAAGTAAATGGCAAAAGAGCAGTTTTCAAAAATATCAGAGAGTTTTTAAATGTCAGGTTTACCACCTTTCATTCTCATTTTGCTTTGTATCTTGAGTGATCTGAGATTTGAGTTCGCAGTGGTAATCTTTAACATCATCTCCCTAGCTGTCAAATACTTTTGTCCAGTAATACTGATAGTTACAGGAAGTAGAGAGTTGTTTTGTTCTTTTGGCTTTTGTTTTTAGCTGATAATTAGCTTAGCTGAGCAGAATGGGTGTTTTCTAAGGTTTTTATACACATGATTGCAGATCATGGGGCTGGAGTCAGCTAAGCCAGGAAGAAAGCCTGGGCCAGGATCCCGATGGAAAACTGGAAGACACAATTCTCAGCAGTGTGACTTTTTAGTAACTACGAATGTTTCTATGTGTTAAAGGAGATGATGGTTCAACACTGAGGCTATTCAGATCCTAACACTATAAATATGGATGATCACCATTATCAGGCTGTGTCCCAATGATATTTACTTCTACAGATATCCTGATCCAGAAGGACGGTAGATCTCATCTCAGAAATAAGTGGTCATTTAGATCAGTATTCTCAAACTTGTTCTACGGCCACTAGTGCTGGAAAGTTTAAAACTGAGATTTTCTAGTAACCTAACTTTACTTACTTATTTTTAAAGATTTTATTTATTTATTTGACAGGCAGAAATCACAAGCAGGCAGAGAGGCGGGCAAAGAGAGAGAGGAAGGGAAGCAGGCTCCCTGCTGAGCAGAGAGCCCGATGCGGGCTCATCCCAGGACCCCGGGATCAGGACCTGAGCCGAATGCAGAGGCTTAATCTACTGAGCCACCCAGGTGCCCCCTTTAAACAAAAAGTCATTTATGGTCACTTTCTTATCTGTGTAGTACAATGGAAAGAATCTGAAGTATAATTCTCTTCTGCTAGTATCTACAGGACTTTAAGGAAATCTCTTAAATTATGTTGGCCTCAGTTTCTGCTTCCATAAAATGAGGTATTAGACCAGATGATTCAACTTTCTTTGGATGAAATCAAATTATGATTTCAAGGCATTAAGATATAAAGATCAAGTCCTTCTAACATATCCTAGTTTCCCCTCAAACCCTTTTCCAATGTTTTCTCAAAGCCTTTATAGACTCAAAAAGAGCCAAGATTAATAGAATAACACATTCTATTTTCCATGATGCTTGATCCAAGGGAATGTGGCAACATTTACATTAAGTTCAATGAAAGAGTACTGCCTACTCATAATTACTTGAATGATTCAGAAATACCAATTATTGGTTACTTACTATATGGGGGGGCACTTTACTAGCATTTTATTTACATAATTTAATTCTCATGTACCTGTTTGGACACATGAAGGCAGCCTGGAAATAACATCTCTTTCGCTGGCCTTATTTGTGATCTAATTGAGAACTAAGACCATAGAGATCAACATACAGAGAACAAACTTTTACCCTTACTGATGAAACAATTAGAAATAAATTAGAAAATGTGGCTTATAGGGCACCTGGGTGGCTCAGTCATTTAAGTGTCTGCCTTTGCCTCAGGTCGTGCTCTTAGGGTCCTGGGATCAAATCCACATCAAGCTCTCTGCTCAGTGGGTATCTGCTTCTCCCTCTGCCCTACCCCCCTACCCCCCACTTATGCTCACTCTCTCTCTTTCTCTCTCTCTCTCTCACAAAAATAAATAAATAAAAAGTCTTAAAATATGTGGCTTATAACTGTGGCCTAACGGGATTCATAATACTGAACAACAGAATTGAATAGGCTCAACACTCAAGCAGGGCATATGAGAAGAACAGCCAGTCTTAGGCATCACTGGTTCGCCACAGGCTTTTCCTGCCACTTGTTAGCATGGTACCCACAGCCAACCTATTTCCCCAGATAAAGGGCAAGAGAATAAATTGGGCTATAAATACCTTGCTCTTCTACCATACATACCAATTAGGAAATTCACTGCACCTCCATGAAAAATAATCGGTGTGGGGCATGAAGCCAAGGGTGGTAGAGGACGTTTATCCCAGGATAAAGAGCCTTTGGAAGTGGGGGGAAAGCACATAATCCTTCAGGAAACTGAGGTTTGGAGAAATTAAGTATTTTGTCAAAGATTGTAAAACTAGTAAGAGGAAACTCAGTTTCCATTCAGTTCAGTTTCCGTTCTGACTCCAGAACCCATATCCATGCCCCCATTTCTTCCCCTACATTGTCACCCTATAGTTTTCATGTTGGCTGTGTTTTACTACTAGGTGAAGACACACTCAACAATTATTTCTTCAATTTAAAAATTCCTTATCATGCAAGGGTCATAGATCATGGCTCCATTTGCATGACTATCCCCACACACAAACCGTCAGTGGTAACATTATGGGATTGGCAACCAAGACAGATTGGCTTGATTTTCAAAATGACTGATAGGATGTGCTCTTCTTGTGTTAGAAACCTAGGAACTTTTTGACATTTGTTTCTCTGTTTTTATAGATTATGAGACTGATGCACTACCTACTGCGCTAACGAGGCACCTTGTTTTTATAGATTAAAACAGTCACAATAGGAATGTGATCTGCCATTTTGATCCCGCAGCTTCCTATATTAAACCACGTAAATAATGAAACAGAATGTTTCTAATGGAACATCCTTTAAGGAAAGACAATGTATGATAGTGTTTTCCAAATTTACATATTCTAGCCATGAATCATCAGAGGTCAAATTTCACTGTTTAAAAAAAAATTATATATATATATATATATATATATATATATATATATATTAGCCTAAGAGCAGAAGAACCGAGATAAATTCCAGTCTCTCCAGTAAAGAGAGGTGATAGTAAGGAAGGAGTTAACTCTCTCTGAAGGGCATGACTGGAACCCAGGAGAACAGAGAACTATATACCTGAGGCCAGAGTGAGAAGAAGAGTGATTGTGTATCAACAGGGGTTGGCATATTATTCCAACAGAGGCAGGAGTCCTGGGGTAGATCAGTGAGCTGCAAGAGATGGAAAACAGCACCATTATGCCAATATGGAGCTAAAATTCTCTGACCTAGGTCTTTTAAATATTGTTACCTCTGCTAGCAAAGTTTCTAACAACAAAATCTATCATTGGATGAATAGAGCTCTAGCTATTTTGAGTCAACACTTGGCCTTTGGATGCTCCTTATCTTCCAAATATGTATTACATGAAAGAGACAAAAAGGGTTAATGGGCTAAATGCCCCAATCAAAAGACACAGGGTATCAGAATGGATAAAAAAATAAAACCCATCTATATGTTGCCTCCAAGAAACTCATTTTAAGCCCAAAGTCACCTCCAGATTTAAAGTGAGGGGGTGGAAAAGAATTTACCATGCTAATGGACATCAGAAGAAAGCAGGAGTAGCAATCCTTATATCAGATCAATTAGATTTTAAGCCAAAGACTATAATAAGAGATGAGGAAGGACACTATATCATACTCAAAGGGTCTGTCCAACAAGAAGATCTAACAATTTTAAATATCTATGCCCCCAACGTGGGAGCAGCCAACTATATAAACCAATTAATAACAAAATCAAAGAAACACATCAACAATAATACAATAATAGTAGGGGACTTTAACACTCCTCTCACTGAAATGGACAGATCATCCAAGCAAAAGATCAACAAGGAAATAAAGGCCTTAAACGACACACTGGACCAGATGGACATCACAGATATATTCAGGACATTTCATCCCAAAGCAACAGAATACACATTCTTCTCTAGTGCACATGGAACATTCTCCAGAATAGATCACATCTGCGGTCCTAAATCAGGACTCAACCGGTATCAAAAGATTGGGATCATTCCCTGCATATTTTCAGACCACAATGCTCTGAAGCTAGAACTCAACCACAAGAGGAAGTTTGGAAAGAACCCAAATACATGGAAACTAAACAGCATCCTTCTAAAGAATGAATGGGTCAACCGGGAAATTAAAGAAGAATTGAAAAAAATCATGGAAACAAATAATAATGAAAATACAACGGTTCAAAATCTGTGGAACACAACAAAGGCAGTCCTGAGAGGAAAATATATAGCGGTACAAGCCTTTCTCAAGAAACAAGAAATGTCTCAGGTACACAACCTAACCCTACACCTAAAGGAGCTGGAGAAAGAACAAGAAAGAAACCCTAAGCCCAACAGGAGAAGAGAAATCATAAAGATCAGAGCAGAAATCAATGAAATAGAAACCAAAAAAACAATAGAACAAATCAACCAAACTAGGAGCTGGTTCTTTGAAAGAATTAATAAAATTGATAAACCCCTGGCCAGACTTATCAAAAAAAAGAGAAAGGACCCAAATAAATAAAATCATGAATGAAAGAGAAGAGATCACAACTAGCACCAACGAAATACAAACTATTATAAGAACATACTATGAGCAATTCTACGCCAACAAATTTGACAATCTGGAAGAAATGGATGCATTCCTAGAAACATATAAACTACCACAACTGAACCAGGAAGAAATAGAAAGCCTGAACAGACCCATAACCAGTAAGGAGATTGAAACAGTCATTAAAAATCTCCAAACAAACAAAAGCCCAGGGCCAGACGGCTTCCTGGGGGAATTCTACCAAACATTTAAAGAAGAACTAATTCCTATTCTCCTGAAACTGTTCCAAAAAATAGAAATGGAAGGAAAACTTCCAAATTCATTTTATGAGGCCAGCACCACCTTGATCCCAAAACCAAACAAGGATCCCATCAAAAAAGAGAGCTATAGACCAATATCCTTGATGAATACAGATGCGAAAATTCTCACCAAAATACTAGCCAATAGGATTCAACAGTACATTAAAAGGATTATTCACCACGACCAAGTGGGATTTATTCCAGGGCTGCAAGGTTGGTTCAACATCTGCAAATCAGTCAATGTGATACAACACATCAATAAAAGAAAGAACAAGAACCATATGATACTCTCAATAGAAGCTGAAAAAGCATTTGACAAAGTACAGCATCCCTTCCTGATCAAAACTCTTCAAAGTGTAGGGATAGAGGGCACATACCTCAATATCATCAAAGCCATCTATGAAAAACCCACCGCAAATATCATTCTCAATGGAGAAAAACTGAAAGCTTTTCCACTAAGGTCAGGAACACGGCAGGGATGTCCATTATCACCACTGCTATTCAACATAGTACTAGAAGTCCTAGCCTCAGCATCAGACAACAAAAGGAAATTAAAGGCATCCAAATCGGCAAAGAAGAAGTCAAATTATCACTCTTTGCAGATGATATGATACTATATGTGGAAAACCCAAAAGATTCCAGTTCAAACCTGCTAGAACTTGTACAGGAATTCAGTAAAGTGTCAGGATATAAAATCAACAGACAGAAATCAGTTGCATTTCTCTACACCAACAACAAGACAGAAGAAAGAGAAATTAAGGAGTCCATCCCATTTATAATTGCACCCCAAACCATAAGATACCTAGGAATAAACCTAACCAAAGAGGCTAAGAATCTATACTCAGAAAACTATAAAGTACTCATGAAAGAAATTGAGGAAGACACAAAGAAATGGAAAAATGTTCCATGCTCCTGGATTGGAAGAATAAATATTGTGAAAATGTCTATGCTACCTAAAGCAATCTACACATTTAATGCAATTCCTATCAAAGTACCATCCATCTTTTTCAAAGAAATGGAATAAATGATTCTAAAATTTATATGGAACCAGAAAAGACCTCGAATAGCCAAAGGGATATTGAAAAAGAAAGCCAAAGTTGGTGGCATCACAATTCCGGACTTCAAGCTCTATTACAAAGCTGTCATCATCTAGACAGCATGGTACTGGCACTAAAACAAACACATAGATCAGTGGAACAGAATAGAGAGCCCAGAAATAGACCCTCAACTCTATGGTCAACTAATCTTTGACAAAGCAGGAAAGAATGTCCAATGGAAAAAAGACAGCCTCTTCAATAAATGGTGTTGGGAAAATTGGACAGCCAAATGCAGAAAAATGAAATTGGACCATTTCCTTACACCACACACAAAAATAGACTCAAAATGGATGAAGGACCTCAATGGGAGAAAGGAATCCATCAAAATCCTTGAGGAGAACAAAGGCAGCAACCTCTTCTACCTCAGCCGCAGCAACATCTACCTAGGAACATCGCCAAAGGCAAGGGTAGCAAGGGCAAAAATGAACTATTGGGATTTCACCAAGATCAAAAGCTTTTGCACAGCAAAGGAAACAGTTAACAAAACCAAAAGACAACTGACAGAATGGGAGAAGATATTTGCAAATGACATATCAGATAAAGGACTAGTGTCCAAAATCTATAAAGAACATAGCAAACTCAACACCCAAAGAACAAATAATCCAATCAAGAAATGGGCAGAGGACATGAACAGACATTTCTGCAAAGAAGACATCCAGATGGCCAACAGACACATGAAAAAATGCTCCATATCACTCGGCATCAGGGAAATACAAATCAAAACCACAATGAGATATCACCTCACACCAGTCAGAATGACTAAAATCAACAAGTCAGGAAATTACAGATGCTGGCGAGGATGCGGAGAAAGGGGAAACCTCCTACACTGTTGGTGGGAATGCAAGCTGGTGCAACCACTCTGGAAAACAGCATGGAGGTTCCTCAAAATGTTGAAAATAGAACTGCCCTATGACCCAGCAATTGCACTACTGGGTATTTACCCTAAAGATACAAACATAGTGATCCGAAGGGGCATGTGCACCCGAATGTTTTTAGCAGCAATGTCCACAATAGCCAAACTATGGAAAGAACCTAGATGTCCATCAACAGATGAATGGATAAAGAAGATGTGGTATATATACACAATGGAATACTATGCAGCCATCAAAAGAAATGAAATCTTGCCATTTGCGACAACATGGATGGAACTAGAGCGTATCATGCTTAGCGAAATAAGTCAAGTGGAGAAAGACAACTATCATATGATCTCCGTGATATGAGGAAGTGGTGATGCAACATAGGGGCTGAAGGGGGTAGGAGAAGAATAAATGAAACAAGATGGGATAGGGAGGGAGACAAACCATAAGTGACTCTTAATCTCACAAAACAAACTGAGGGTTTCTGGGGGGAGGGAGGTTGGGAGAAGGGGGGGTGGGGTTATGGACATTGGGGAGGGTATGTGCTTTGGTGAGTGCTGTGAAGTGTGTAAACCTGGTGATTCACAGACCTGTACCCCTGGGGATAAAAATATATGTTTATAAAAAATAAAAAATTAAAAAAAAAAAGAGAGAGAGACAAAAAGGGTACCAAGTCATCTAGAAAAAATGATGGTGCAAACATCCCATCTCTCCTGATAAATAGTATGGAAAAATTTGAACATGCTGAAATAACCCAAAAGTAAATTTGTTTTTAAATCTTAAAAATATACGCAGGGAGTTCTGGAAGACACCGTAATGAAAATACTCATTAAATGCATCACTAAATCATGTAAAATGCAGTGGGTAGTCACAAATGCACAGGTTGCATTTTATTCTCTGATAGACAAAGCATCTCCTCATTACTAACCAGAACTGGGAAGCTGTTGAGGATAGCATTACTCTTAATCAGGTTATTTATTTTCTTCCTGGTGGTGACAAGAGCTAGCATGAGAAGGACGGGGCGTGGGGAAGAGCATCATTATCAAGTACCCATTCGTTGTTTTGAAGAAAGCCATTATATTATTTGTGTAAATTAGGAGTAATCAATGAGAAAACATCAAATAATAAGCAGCTGATTCTCCAGCCAAACTATCTAAATTTAAATTAAATTAAATTAAATTAAATTTAAATCCTGGCCTATTAAAGATGTCTATAAGGAAATATCATTCACCCATATTAAAAGCTTTTCAAGATTAAAATGAACACTGGCAATTTAGGCCTATAATATTTCCATGGTATTTACCTTCTGGGAATCTATGTGATCGTCAGGTGAAGAAATAACAAAAATGTCTTTTTGTTTGGCACTGTTGTTTGGGTTTTGTCAGAAAAAAAGCATAGCCAAAGGTTTTGAGCCAGAACCGAATCTTTGGCTTTCTTCTCTGGTTATCACAGGTTTGCACTTTCTATTTAATAGGTTTGACAAATGTGGAAATGAATGGATTTTCCTTTGTTAGGTATACTTGGCATATAGCAGTGAACAAGAAAGACATGTTCTCCAATGACCCTATCATTTTTAAAGGGAAAAAAAAGGGACTAGCATCTCATTCACTGAATGACTATTGGAAAACCTTCTACATGTCAAGAACTCTGATAGGCCCTGGACATACAAGAAAAAATAAACAAAGTGGACATTATCCCTGGCTCATAAGGTACTTAAAAGCAATCAGGGAAAAAAGACATTAAATAAGCAATTAGAATATTATAGTGTTGTCTTAGTCAGCCTGGGCTGTCATAAGAAAACACCACAGATTAGGTGGCTTAATCCTTAGACATTTCTTTTCTCACCATTCCACAGACTAGAAGGCCATGATCAAGATTCTGGAAGGGTTGGGTTTTTGGAGAGAGCTCATTCCTTGGCTTCTAATTCGCTGCCTTCTTGCTGTGTCCTCACATGGCCTTTTTTAATGTGCAGGTGAAGAGAGAGAGAGAGACACAGAGAAAAAGACTGTTCTCTTGTGTCTCTTCCTTTTCCTATAAGGACACGAGTCCTGTCAGAATATGGCCTCCCCTTTATGACCTTAATTAACCTTAATGACCTTCTTCAAGGCCTTATCTCCAAACAGGGTCACATTGCAGGTCAGAGCTCCAACAGAGGAGTTCTGGGAGGGCACAATTCAGTACATAACAAGTTTTGATACATGTTACAAAAGATAGAGGTGTACATTAGACTATCCCCGCATATCTATGAATGTGATATTTTAGTCTAGGGGATCAGGAAAGCTTTCCCTGAAGAAGTCAAGGAAGGGGGGCTTAAGGCATGGGTAATAGCTTGGCCAAGAGCAGGAGCAGAGTAGTTAAAGTGGCCACAGCTTGTACAGAGGTTACAAAATATGGCACATTCAGTAAAACAACTTAAAAGAAGTAAAAAGCAGCTGGACAAAGAATGACCAGAATGATATGAGGTAGAAGAGGTAAATAGAAGGCAGATGACCTTATGAGTCTCATGAATGGGTTTCACGGTGATCCTAAGGAAAACAGAAAGTAGAGTAATGCTTTTTTTAAAAAGATTTTATTTATTTATTTGACAGAGATCACAAGTAAGCAGAGAGGCAGGCAGAGAGAGAGGGGGAAGCAGGCTTCCTGCCAAGCAGAGAGCCCGATGCAGGGCTCAATCCCAGGACCCTGAGATCATGACCCGAGCTGAAGGCAGACACTTTAACCCACTGAGCCACCCAGGCGCCCCTAGAGTAATGGTTTTAAATAGAGGTCAGGTTTGCTCTTTATAGAGAGGACTCTTATTACAAACAGCTTGTGAATATGAGTGTGTGTGTGTGTGTGTGTGTGTGTGTGTGTGTACCAGTGCCTACATATTCTTATTTTAGACACAATTTTGGACGACCTTGGTACACAGTCATACATTGTCAAGAATGCCCACTTTTGCCGTTCACCACCATTTTTGCTATGTTGCTCTGTGAGATAGCAAATTCTGCCCCTCCTCTCCATGGGGGAAAATATGAAATGAAAGGGCGGGAAGATGGTGCATTTGGTTTAATACCCCTTTCCAGTTGTCCTCCTCCTTCATTGAAAATACATTTAATATTTATAATAATAATTAGAATTTATTGGTCACATCCTATATGTCAAGACATTGTGGGTAAGTCGGTTACATGGGTTATTTTATTCAATCCTCAAAACAACCCTATGTACTATTATTTTTCCATTTTACAAATTATGAAACTATGGCTTTGAAAGAGATTCCGTTGTGCACCACAGATCGCAAACCTGGGAAGCAAGAGGGCTGCAGTTTCAGCATTCAGTGCCACATCCCAGGTTCTTTGCAAGTAGGCTGTTTTGCCTACCAGTTATGGGTGCCTGTCTGGTTCGGTCTTCGAAGCAGTGCCCAACGAGGGGCTACAAAGAAGTGAACCATCCCCTTTTCTGCTTAAGTCCCTGCCTTCACTCTATCACTGCATTCACTTTTACTGCCTCTGCCTTGAAAACTTTCAGCGGGTTATAGAAAGGCCTGATCATGGTCGACTTAAGAAAGGATGCACACACCCAAAAAGTAATATCCCTAAACTTCAGAGAAGGGAAGGGAATAGGAGATTTTCCACCAAAGGTCGATTATTTAACCTAGTGTCTCAACTCACCAGGAAGGACATCTGATCCTGTATGTCACCTGCAGACTGGTTAAAAGAAAATACCAGGAAATTGGAGAGTGGCTTTGCAATGTTTACTTCCAAGTTAAAGTACAGATTGAATCTTCTAATTTCCTTAGTGGGCATAATGCTAGTCTGGCAAATTATTAGCATTTTGGATTGGATTCAGAGATTTGTTTATATATTTCATTAAGCTCATATTTACTGGAGCACGAGGCAACCTACAGTAACAAGCATCAAAAGTCTGTTTTACTGCCCATATTATGAGCAGATGGAGCGTAGACATTTAAAAACGCCAAGCCTTTTGATTAAGAGCCTGATTATAGTCAGATCAGGATGAAGAATAATGGCCTTATATGAAGGTTCTCTGAATTTTAAAATACTACTGGACCTTTACTTGACTTTTTTGAAATCAGATATTAGAGTTTTATGAAATTTGGAGTTTGAAAAGCAAAAGCAAACCCCGACCTCACTAAAATGAATGCAGATAGGAAAGGGCTTGTTTTCAGTGGATCAAGGACAGACTTTGCCCCCAGAGTTGCCAGATCAATGAGTTATTAACGTTATCATACAATGGGAAGAAAACGTTTGGAAGTAACAGCTTATAAAGGTGATATAGGCTGAAAAGAGATGAGTGCATAGACTCAGAATGTGTTTTGGGTTAGTGAGATATTAAAGAAAATCAAGATGATTTTGGGGGGCATGATCTATTCCAGCACAATAAAAGACCAGATGTTAAACATATAAGAGCCCCAGCTCTTAGGAACCAGGTCCTTTATTCCCACAGAATAACAACGGTTAGGCTTGGGTCTTGTTATCCACATTGCTAGAGAATTAACATTGCCTTTGGATCCCTGCAATCTTTTTGAGAATGTATGGCAGTAAGAAACCCCTGAAAGAGAGCAAAGTTGGTCAAAACCTAGTAAGGGTCCTTCAAATACACACGCACTAAGGAGGTAGATCTGAAACGTTTCTGCCTAAAAGGCAGCACAAGATGGCATTGCATAGGTTCTGAAGTCTAAAAAATCTAGGCTGAAAACCCAGTTATGTGACGTCCTTAGGTTCATAGTCTCAAACAAGTTAGTTATTCCTTATGGTCTCAGTTTTGTCATCTGTAAAATAGGTAAATATCACTGGTCTGGGACAGCTGGGTGGTTCAGTGGGTTAAGCCTCTGCCTTCAGCTCAGGTCATGATCCCAAGGCCCTGGGATCGAACCCCACATCGGGCTCCTTGCTCAGTGGGGGGTCTGCTTTCCCCTCTCCCTCTGCCTGCCACTCCGCCTGCTTGTGCTCTCTCTCTGTCAAAGAAATAAAATCTTAAAAACAAAAACTTAGGGGCACCTGGGTGGCTCAGTGGGTTAAAGCCTATGCCTTCAGCTTGAGTCATGATCTTAGGGTCCTGGGATCGAGCCCCGCATTGGGCTCTCTGCCTGGCGGGGAGCCTGCTTCCCTTCCTCCCTCTCTCTGCCTGCCTCTCTGCCTACTTGTGATCTCTGTCAAATCTTTAAAAAAAAAATCTTTAATAAAAAAAAAAACAAAAAGAAATCACCAACCACCTAGGGCAGTTGTGAGGATTAAGAAAAGAATGGGAAGTGTGAAGCATATTGTGAGCACTTGAGTTTTGAAGACATCAGAATCACTCCCTCAAGCATTAGAACAACAATTAACAATTGTTCGCCATTGTTTTGGATCACTACAGTCACATTTTACTACATGCTGTCCTGCATTCTTTCTTCAACTTTAGTTCCTAGTACTGCTTTGCCGATGTCTCTGACACTCCCTGGGGCTCCTGGACTCTTATCTATTGCCCCACTTCAAAAATGGATTTGAAGGGGCTTAAATGGAACTCTGTCTTTTCCCTGGCCTCTGGCATCTGACCACCCATGCTCCTGAGAGGCATTATTGGACAGCGATGAAGAGATGGGCCAGATTGCCGGAGTTCTCATCTCAACTTTTCGCACTTACTAGCTAGGTGACAGTTCCTTGATTTCTTTGTGCCTCAGTTCCCATATCTGAAAAAAAAATAATGGGGATGAAAAAGAGTACTTCTCTCCTAGTGTTGTCATGAGGGTTAAGTGGGTGAGTACAGGTAAAATACCCAGCACACAATAAACACTGAATAAATGTTACCTATTATTATTTTTCCTTCTGCTTAACAATTCATGACCCAGACTCGCTACCAAATGGCTGAACAGTCTTCTATCGGCAATACCGAGGAGCGAGCTCAGATGCAACGCATGAAACATATATGAATTCTAGTATGGCGTTGGGCCCAGACCATGAACACCAGATTCCTTAGGAGGCGTGGAGTTACTGCAGGCGTTCTGTAAAACCATATGTACAACCATCTTTTCTCAAAAAGCTGCAATTAAAAAAAATAAGATACTGGAAGTGTAGACTTCAATTTATGTAAATGTTAAAAAGGGATCCCAGATATCTATATAATGCTTGCATTCCAACAAATTGTGAAAACAGAATACTGAAAGATTATAGCTCTAAATCACATTTTGATTTCTGCATCACCATCCCATGGTCCTCGAAAATACAATTGATCAAATAATTGGAAATACATTCACAGTTGATTATATTAAATAAATAACAGCAGTGTAGTTATATTTTTATCAAGAAGGTTGTTAATATTGCCTCTTTTATTAAATGAGTACATCTGTCATTAATCACTTCCAAGTCTTCAGGAGACACAGAGGACCCCCCCCCAAAAAAAACCCAAAAAACAAAAATAAACAACAACAAAAAAATAACCTTGTAGTTACAAATGTCCTAAGTTAGATAAAATAGGAGTCTTAGTAAACTAAGAATAAAATTAACACTGAAAAACCAACCAGATAAACCTTCATCCTAATTGAAATAATTACAATAAAAAGCTTTACAATCTTTTTTTTTTAATGGTTTGGGGAGAAAATGTGTCTTGGAAGCTTAGATTTAATATGTCCTTTTCAGCATCTGTGAAGCATAAAAATCTCTATAAAGGAGTTTAAATGTACTCGGCTGCATGTCAGTGTGTGAGCCTTATGGAGAATGTGAGGCTTTGTTTGTTATTTTTTGGCTATCTGTCAGGTGCCTTTCTTTTCAGAGATTCAACATTTCTATTCATAGTAGGTTAAGTCATTAATTAAGATCCTCACACCCACCAAACAAATAAAAGTGACATTAGTCAGTGTGAATTTATTGGAAATACTGGCATTATCATTCTTTTATTTCTGAAGGGAAATGCATAGAGCAAAAGAATACATTTAATAATTCCATGTGCTGTAGGTGTGACCCTAGGCACATTTTGTGACTTTGGGAGAAGCTGTAACTTCTCTGAGCCTCCATTTGCTGCTCAATCTATTCAATGTCAGTGATGGTTTCTTGGAACTAGAAGGAATCCACCCCGAGTTTAGCAGTGTATTTTTCACAGGGTCTTAAAAAGCTTTAGCTGTGAACACATATGTAAATGAGTCAGACATGTAGTAAATACTCAATAAATTGCTAATTGAATCTGAATTTATGGCAAAAATGAGGAATGGGTTATGGAAGAGGAGGAGGTACAAAATTTCTAGACCCCTGGACAAAAACAAGTCACTTATAAATGACAAACATTGCAAACACATCCAGTTAAAATTACAATAAATAAATACAATGTAACTAGTAAATAAATAAATACACACACACATATATGTATACACACACATAGGTATATATATATATATATATATATACACATATATGGCTTGGTAAAATGTAATGAACGTTCTCTTTAGATGTGTGGCTGATTTCACAAGTATAAAATAAGCCCAAGGTAAAAAAGAAAGAGAAAGTTCTGAAAACTATAATGGTAAGCTGACAATGGCTCTATGGTTGCCCTAGGATTATCAGAGACCTTTGTAACTAAAATGCTTGAATTTTAATTTCTGTGAAACAATAGGAGACAAGGCTTTGGCCCCAGTAAAGCAGAAATGCAAAATGAAACTCCAGCAGTAAGCTGGGTCCTTTAAGAGTTATTTCTGTAGTAAAAGAAAAGTTTAGAAAACAATCCACCTGTTGGCAAAGGGACACCACAAAAAATGTATCCATCATAGCTTGGGCTCTGATTTAGAAAAAGTAAACAAGGGAAAAACTCTTCCCTGAGAGTTCATAGCATTGAGAATTTCAGGGCTAAGGAACCACAAGCCAGAAAATTGACACCAAGTAGTCTTAAATTTGTAGCGCTAGAGACTGATGGGTAAAAGTAAACACAGATCCTTAACATGGGACATAACTTTCACCCACCACACAGAGTATGTCCATTATAAAGACACAACAAGCAATAACCTAAAAATTTAAACACATGAAAGAAGCAAGATATGAGAATAACAAGAAATGGAAGCAACCAACAGAAAAACAATTGGGTTTTCAAACACTTCAGACACATAAATGATAAAATACAGAATGTAAAATAAGTGTCTTAAAGTTTAAAGAACAAAAGATAAAATAAAAAAAATACCAGAAATAATTGGAAACTCAAAAAAGACCAAGAAATTTGAATATGAATCAATTAGAACTTTGAGAAATTCAGAATATAATTATTAAAAATAAAATGCAATGCAATGACTAAATAGCACACTGCTATCAGCTGAAGAAAGAAGCAGAGAGGGCAGCAGAGAAAGACAAAGAAAGAAACTCAGAGGTCCAGACACATGGAAGATAGACTGTGAGGTCCAATGTACATATAAACAAAGTGCAGCAGAAAAGTAAAGAAATGCATGTGTTGTGGGGGAGGGGACTGTAGAGAGATGATGGCTGAGAATTTTCCAGAGTGGATAAAGGACATGGATCTTTGGATTCAGGAAGATAAAGATTTCCAAGCAAGGGAAATATAAGACATCTACACATAAACACATTCTGGCAAAACTGTATAACACCAAAAACAGAGATTTTTAAAGTATATAAAGAGAAAAAGTAGATTATCTTCAATGGAACAAAAGTAGAATTCTCAGTTGTACTAGCAGAAGGCAGATGACAGCTGGACAATAACTCTACAGGTATGGGGAAAAATAACTATCCATATAGAAATTATCATTCAAGGGTAAAGCAAAAAAAGCACATTTTCAGAAAATCGAAATGGGGAGGGTTTGTCACCGACTGTCTCCAACTGATAGAAGTTTGCAAAGATGTATTACAGAGAGCAGGAAACTAAACCTAGAGGCAAACACCAAGATGTAAGAGAATGGAAAACAAAGAAGGTGGTAAGTATGTGGATACATAAGAAATAATGATTAAATAGTTAAAATAATAATGATTAATTTGGGATGGAAGCTAAGATAAAATGACTAAAGTAAAATTCTGGGCAAAAATAAAATGGAAGAAGGGACAGGTGATCAAATTTAAAGAAGTCTGAAGTCCTCGATTTTCAGGAAGATGTTAAAGATGCCGATTAACTTGAGAATTTGTGAAGTTAAGAGTGTAAGTTAAGACGTTTAAAAAGTAACCAAATAAAGATTAGAAATAGAATATGTAATTTCAAAATTAGAAAAGAAAATTATGGAGAACAAAAACAATGACCTCAGTAAATCCCCCCACTCAAAAAAAAGCAGAAAAGAGGAAAGAAAAAAAACATAGAAAAATCAGGTAAAATAGCACAAGATGATAGTAGAAATATATAAAATTACAATAACAATCATAATAAATGTAAATTGGCCAAACTTTCTAGTTAAGAATTTGTAAGATTAGGGGCACCTGGGTAGCTCAGTTGGTTGTGTCTGCCTTTGGCTCAGGTCATGATCCTAGGGTCCTGGGATCAAGCCTCAGGTCTGGCTCCCTGCTCAGTGGGGAGTCTGCTTCTCCCTCTCCCTCTGCCCCTCCTCCACCCCCACTTGTGCTCTCTCTCTCTCACTCACTCTATCTCAAATAAATAAAATCTTAAAAAAAAGAGTTTGTAAGATTGGATGGCAATATACAATCTAGCTATATGCTGTTGACAAGAGATGTAAATAAAATATGAACACAAAAATGTTAAAAGTAAAAGGATAGAAAAAGTTACATTATGAAAATAACTTCAAAAAGCAGATATAGTAGATAAGTTACTCTAAGCAAGAAGAAAAAAACTATTATGAATGAAGAGAGTCAAGAGATTAAAGATACGTTGAACCTGGTGGGGGGGATAGTTGGAGTTGGGGGGTAGAAAAGATACATTCTACCAGGAAAAAGTCCCAATTCTAAACTTGTGCACATCTAATGACATAGCCTAAAAATATGCAAAACAGAATAAACAAAATCATAAAGAAAAAATCCATCATTACAGTGGGAGATTTTACTGTATCTCTCTTTGTATGCAGAAGATTAAGGAGACCAAAAATTAATGAAACTGATTTAAAAAGCTCATTTTCAATTTTGATCTCATGTATTGAGATTTTATCTTCCTGTATCTATATCTATCTATCTAGTCTGTATATTTCCAAGTACACATCATTTTTCATAAACATTCAATGTGTGCTTATAAAAATGTCCATTGTCTATTTTTTGAGGTACAGAGTATACATACACACACATATATTTCATAAAAGTTCAATGTGTGCTTATATAAAATGTGAATTCTCTATTTGTTGAGTGCCCATTTTTTTTACAAGCACACATTGAACACTACAAAATTGACAATGTACTTGGCCCAAAAGTATGACTCAACTGACTCAGAATTTATGCTAAACAGATCATGTCTTTCATTATATGCAATTAATCTAGAAATCAATATAAAAATAAATTTTAAAAATTCTCTCCATTTGAAAATTTAAAATATATTTCTAAAAAATTTAGACTTCAAAAAACCCTTAAAATGGAAATTAGAAAATAACTATAAAGGAATAAAAATTCAAATACTGTATTACATATCCAAACTTGTGAGATACAAAGGTAAAGAGGTATTTAGATATAAAGTGGCTCTGTTTATATAAAGAAATGTTGACTATTTGTGAACAAAGTATCCAATTTAAGAAATCAGAAAAACAAAAATAGATTAAACCCAAATAAAGTTGAGGGGAAAAAAATAAGGATAAGCACACAAAATAATGAAATAAAAAACAAAAATACAATAGGAAGGATCAATAAGGTAAAAGGTTCTATGAAAAGAGTAATAAGATTGACAAACTTCTGTCAAAATTAAATACAAGAGAAGGAATAAACACTATTAGGAAAAATATATACACTGATGAATTCTTTAATCTCCCAATATAATTCTAAGGAAAACTTTATGTCAATACTTAAATATTTAAATATTGAAATAAGCTTAACAATTTCCTGTATGAAAACTGATTCAAGAAGCAGCAGAAAACTCAAATAGATCCAAAATCATTGAAAACACCAAATTATTAATTAAAAATCTTTTTGCATAGAAGGCACCAGACTCAAACACTTCTAAAGAGGATTCTGTACAAGCTGGTTTTTTTTTTTTTTTTTTGCATGATGACCAGGTTAGTTTTGTCTTAAAAAGTTAATTTATAGATTCATTGATTAAAAGAGAAAAGTTATATTCAATGAAACATGACTGATCAACTTTAAAACACAAATGCTTCTAGGAAGTTTAAAAACACTAAACTAATTTACACTAGGGTATTAGGAACTATTTAGAAGCCATCTCGAGGGGCACCTGGGTAGCTCAGTGGTTAAGTGGCTGCCTTTGGCTCAGGTCATGATCCCAAGATCCTGAGATGGAGCCCCACATTGCCTTCTCCCTCTCCCACTCCCCCTGCCTGAGTTCCCTCTCTCAATGTGTCTCTATCAAATAAATAAATAAAATCTTAAAAAAGAAGAAGAAGAAGAAGAAGACGCCATCTTGAGAAGAACAACATCAGTAGAAGCTTAAATGATGAGGCTTGGGTTGAAGAAACAGGGCTGGAAAGCAATTCTAACCTTCCAATTCCTGGAAAGGAATGAAGGAAAAAAGGGAACAGAAAGCCACCCACCAAATGCTGCCTCCTTCCTGCTTTGGCTAAGGTACGAATTGGATCATGTGGCTCTCAGAGTCTGGCCATTCTGAAACTCCCCATCCCTGTGATACCAGCTCAGATCAAAGAGAGCTGGTGGCAAATAACTATCTTTTGGGAAAACATATGGCATGGTTCTGAGGAGAAGACATTAAGTTAATGCCTGCCTGTGGTACTTTGGCTGCCTTTGGCAACTTTGATTTGCATCCAGCAGAGATGTTTTGGCTCTCGCTAAAGTATTTCTGCATAGCCATACAGTGGTGGTACAATAATAAAGAGGAAGAATGAAAAGCAATAAAAAAAAAATACTATCAAACAACTGTTGGAAGGAAGAGAGCTGGTAATCACAAAGCAGCCTGAGACATATCCTCTAATTGTTATTCCAGACAGTTAGCCGTCTTCTGGGTAGATTAAGGCCACAATAAATATTGAGGACAGGCTTCCCTGAATCTAACCTCCTCGCGCCTTTGCCAACTTGGACTTTTCTTTAAACAATGCAAGATGGGCCATAACGGAAACTTCTATAAACCCCAAATCAATGGTTGTTTCCTATCCTCATCATCATATTGCAGACCCACCCTCTCTTCTTGTACGTACTTTTGGGAAGACCTAGAACATTGTCAGAGTATTTTTCAGTTGTTGATTTATAAGGTAGTGTTGGAAAGTCTATGCTTTTTTGAATCACAACTTGGGTTCCATTCTTGGATCTAACAGCTGCTCTGAGCTCCCTGCAGTGCATTAAGCTTCAATTACCTTTTGTGTACAATATTTATGTCATGTGGTGTCAGAGTCTACCTAGTTGCTAACCTATCCTATTTCTTTTGCATGACCATAGGGGAATAATGTTTCCCAGACTCCCTTGAAATTGGGTTGTGGCACTTGACTGGGTTCTGGCCATGCAATATGAACAGAAATTATATATCAGTCAATCACATCCAGGCCTGGCCGTAAAACATCTCATGTGATCCTTCATGCTCTCTCCATTGGCTTGTTGGCTAGCAGAATGCAAAGGATCTAGCACAGAATTCTGAGGAATGCTTATCTAAGGGGGAAGCCCTAACTCTACAAACTTTATGTCTCTGAGTCACTACTTGGGGAACTCTATGGAAAGCCACCTATTAGTATCAGAATAGATGGAGACACAAATGGAAAAAAAAAATATATATATATATATCATGCCAGGAAGATCATGGGATTGTTTATTATAATAGTTCATATCACTTACCCTGGATTAATACATGCATTTTATTATTCAATATTCAATAAGATATTATTCAATAAGATATTATTGGTAAAGCATATAGCATAGTGCCTGGCACATAGAAGGGGCTTAACACTGGTTGAGGCATTATAAACACAGTCTGACCTGAAATGTAGACTTGCAGAGAAACAAAAATTAGTTCAAAGTTTGTCTGTTGAGCAAGGACAATGAAATTGCTTTTTGTAGTTCTTCCCCCTGTATCTTATTTCTCATGATTCTACGTGAAAATACGTGAAGGTTTTATTTCTCAATTATTTTGTTTTACCTTTGTATATTTAGATTTCCAGTTCCTGTGCTTAAATTGTCATTCTTCCTATTTTATATTTATGGGGATGCCCTGAAATTGGGGCAATATTTGAAGACAGAGGTTTGGTTTTTCTTGAACCACAGATGAATTTCAACTCACTTTAGGTCATGTCAAGTATTTTTCCCTCTACCTCTTAAGCATTACCAATCATGGCTTTATCTAACCCTGGTTTGATCTCTAACCTTTAGGTATGTCTTTGTTACATGCACTAGATTATTATCACATAGTGAAACACTCACTAGGGTGGGAATACCATTCCAACACTTCAAATCATTTGTGTGACTGTCTTTGTTTATAGAGTGTTTTAGAAGCCAACCCCAATACATTTCAGCTCCCTTAGAGAGATTTTCCTTCTTTCTATGAGGAGGAAGGAAGAGAAAGCAAGCCAACAAGTCAGTGCTACTTTATAACTGACAATTTTCTTCATAGAACATTTGAAATTTCTGTTATTTGTGTTTTTAGCTGGAATGGATGACTGCACCTACTTAAAATTTTTCTGTATAGGCAATTCTCTTATCAATGCCAAGGCATTGGCTCAGAAACCTTAATATTTGACAAATTGCTCCACTGAGAATGTTTTGAAAGTCTACATCTGCTCAGGTTTTCATGCATGAGAAAGGGAAGATCTTTCACCACTGTATACATATTAAAGCAACAGTGGGAGGAAAAATAAAGATGCTTTCAGATGATATGCCATGAGTTGTGATTGTTCAATGTACACTTATACTGATATATCCCATGTATAAAAGAGGTACCTTGAAACTTGCTCTGAATACCTTAGAATAGTGGTTCTTAGAGTGCAGTCCCTGGGCCAGCAGCATGAGTTGCACCTGGAAATCGGTGTAAATGTCAATTCTTAGGCTCCACTACCCACCTGCCTTCTAAGTCAAATCCCCTAAGTAAGGCCCAGCAAGCTGTGGTTTAGCAAAGCCTCCAAGTGATTGTGAGGTAGGCTAACGTTTGAAAGTTGCTGCCTTAGAAAGTATCATGACGGTAAGGCAATGAATGTATCTAGAAGTGATGATGATGAAGATGATAATGAAAGTAATAATATCTAATAGTTATTGAGTGGTTACTAATTAAGTGGGCCAGGCTAAGCACTTCAAATGGATTAGATCATTTAATCATCACAACTGTCAAAAGTGTTGTTGTTAATTTTATTATTATTACTGTCCCACTTACAAATGAAGAAACCTAGGGTTGAAGTAATTTGCCCAAGTTCAGATAAGTAAGTTAAAATCTGGGTTCCAAAACTGAGGATGCCTTTCAGGTCCATCCTTCTTCTTCTTCTTCTTTTTTTTTTTTAAAGATTTTATTTATTTATTTATTTGTGTGTGTGTGTGTGTGTGTGTGTGTGTGTGTGAGAGAGAGAGAGAGAGAGAGAGAGAACACTACTGGGGGAACAGCAGGCAGAGGGAAAGGCAGGCTCCCTTCTGAGCAAGGAGCCAAAGGCAGACGTTTAACCTACTGAGCCACCCAGGCATCCCACAGGTCCATTCTTTCAACCAGCATGATATATACCATGAGACTGGTCTGTGCAATTCCTAAAGATGTTTAATCTCTGTTCCGAGTTGTCATCCGTCATTCCGGCTTGGCAGTGCCAAAGCATTTCACCTGGACATGGGTTCTCTGTAACACAGGAGTTGAGTTTCTCAAAAGTTGTATATAAATCAGTATTTTCAAATTGAGTGTTATCTTCTGTTGACTTTATTAAATTAGCTCTCTTATGTGTTATGTTTTCTGTTCTTCAGCTAATAGTGGTTCCTAACACATTTTCAATTTTTCTATCAGTCTTTCTGTCAGACATTTAATAGTCTGTAAATAAATTCAAAGATGCACTGTCAAGTTCAAGAATCTTTCTATAATTCTTTAGTCAAGTGAAGAAGGTTTTTGAGATGCAAATAATGACCTCTTGTCTAATATCTGTTGTTTTCAAACCTGGACATGGCTTTATAATATTTTTTACTAACTATATGAGGTTGAGAAACAGCATTTTGGGACAGATTAATTTTGCTCATCCCAACACAACACAACTATATGAAAGTATCTCAGAAATAAAATTTCCATTCCCCCTTTAATAGTTTATAAGCATTTAACCATTCTGGAATTGAGAAGTGTGAGGAAAACTTTGCACTTTTAATAGATTTAGCTCATTGAGGCTTGAGTGAGATCTTGCCTTTCAGAGGACTAGGAGCCATATGAATACCCTAATTACTCCAGGAAAAAAAAAAGTACATCTATTTCTTTTTTTTTTCCCCTGCCTTAATCCCATCAGTACCCTAAATGTCTATGCTGATGTAGACATCAACTTATAACACTGGGTTTATCATCATAATTATATTGCCAAGGAGTCCTCCTCTCAGGGAAGGTCATACAGGCTACAGAGCAAATGAGAAAGGGCAGGCACGGCTCCTAAGAGGTTCCATTCATAAAGCAGGAGTAAGCATGAATGAAGCATTATTCTTTTGGGGGAAGTTCTGAAAAGGTTGACCTCAGTGGAATGAGTGCAAATTTGCATAATGTTTCATTTCCTTAGAGCAACTCAAGGGTTGGTAACCATTATAGGAGGCCAGACAACATCACGGTGAAGATTAATGGGACCTGGTGTCATTACTTCCAAATAGAGAGGAGTCATGCCAAGGTCACCGCAAGGTTGATCAAGGAAAAGATGTTTGCTCATTGGAATGGGTGATTTGTCTCTCAGACTGATGGGGTACAAGGAAACCAGTTGCATCTCACTAAATACTAAGCTGTCCAGTAAGCCTGCTTTGTGTTAAGCAGCATAACTGGAAAAGGCATGGTATGGATGAGATTTGTACGAACTTTTGGCAAAGAACATGGTAAGAAAACCCTTTAGCCAGTGAAGAGTATTTTTCTTTCTTGTCACTACAGAAAGGAAGAAAAAAGAAATGGAAGAAAAAGTTTCTAATTTTGCTTCAGAGTCCTGGATCCTAGGCTCTGTATGAGTAGCATATTGAGAAATTGGTTGATCTAGTTGATTTGATGCAGCATCAAAATAGCTTAGATGGGAATGAGATGGAAAACTTAGCCCAAACAGCGACAATGAAATATCGACGAGTAATTCGTTTTTCATAAGGCTCAACCCCTCAAGGATGTAAATGGTTTTCCAAAGAGAGAATATTTCCTGATTATTGACTCTTCCATGTGCTGTCTTAAAAACCAAAATGACAGGCAAAGCTGTAAGCTCCCAACCAAATTTATAGACAATGGAGTTCAAGATTTACCACAGATAGGAGAAGAAACCAGAGGATAAAAACACAAAATGTTTATTTTTAAAATGTAAGAAGTACTTATGAAGTATGAAGGAGCAGAAAACGACCCACCTCTCTTAATTTAATTTAATTTAATTTAATTTAATTTATTTGACACAGAGAGAGCATACAAGCAGGGGAAGCCTCAGGTAGGAAGAGAAGTATGCTCGGGACTTGATCCCAGGACCTTGGAATCATGACCTGAGCTGAAGGCAGATGCTTAAGTGGCTGAACCACCCAGGTGCTCAGGTGAAAGAGAGCAAGTGAGTGAAAGAGTGAGAGAGAGCATGGGGTAGGGGGTACAAAGAGGCACAGGGAGAACCAAGCTCCCTGGCGAGCAGGGAGCCCAATGTGGAGCTCAATTGCAGGACCCTGGGATCATGACCTGAGCTGAAGGCAGAGGCTTAATGACTGAGCCACCCAGGTGCCAGGACCCACCTCTCCTGTTCACTACCAGCTGTCCTAAAACAGGTCACATGACTTCAAGTTTCTCTGGTCAGGTGTCCAAATCAGGGCTTATGACAAGAGACTGCTGATAGGGACACCTGGGTGGCTCAGTTGGTTAAGCAGCTGCCTTCGGCTCAGGTCATGATCCCAGTGTCCTGGGATCGAGTCCCACATCAGGCTCCGCAGGGATCCTGCTTCTCCCTCTGACTCTGCCTTCCACTCTGTCTGCCTGTGCTCGCTCTCGCTCTCGCTCCCTCTCTCTCTGACAAATAAATAAATAAAATCTTTTAAAAAAAAAAGAGACTGCTGATATAAGCAGCTTGGACACAAGTCACTGAAATACGCAGGGTCACCAAATGGACAAGTAACAAACATTGAACTTGTCTGAATGCAATTTGACTCAAAGGAGTTCGGTCTCTGAATGATGACTGAGGCAATATTTTATAAATTTGAATAAACCTTAGGACAAGTTCTGGGCACCATTGTAGTTCAGATAGTAGTTAGGGAACTTTTTCATAAAGAAATATTCTTATAAATATTTTGTGGTTTTCCATTCCTAATTTTGGAACAATAGAACTTCTCTGATAATTGGGTCAGGCAGAGAATATGACTCTGAAGGTTTTCAAGACTGAGATATAAAGAGGATTTTTCTGAAGTAACCTCACTTCAATTTTAAAATAGAAGGAACAAGAAACCAAAACTCATCTGTAAACATTTACTGTCAGGTGTTGGAGTTCACTTGGTATCTATCATTTGTGATTGCAAGGTGAACTCTCTTGAAGGTCTTCTTCACATTTCAAAAAGATCAGCTGTGATAGAGAAATAATACAGAAGACTAAAATTGTTCTGTGGTACTTACATAGACTCTTAGAAGCAAAATTATTCTGAACAGATGATTAGCACATTGAAGGCAGGATTTGTACAGCATCGATCTTTTAATACCTAGAGACAAACTGGAAAACAGAAGAAATCCAATAAGTGATTCTGTATGAATGAATGAATGAATGAATGAATAGGTCCCTACAACACTGTAATCATGTAAGGTAAATTCTGATATTAATGCCAGAATGCTGTTTTAGCCAAACCCATTTATTTTTTATTTTTTTAAAGAGTTTATTTATTTAATTGAGAGAGAGAGAGAGAGATCAAGAAAGGGAACATAAGCAGGAAGAGTGGGAGAGGGAGAAGCAGATTTCTTGACAAGCAGGGAGCCTGATGCAGGGCTTGATCCCAGGACCCAGAGATCATGACCTGAGCCAAACACATTTTTTAAAAAATTTCTTTCATTTTACCTTATTTTATTTAAATTCGGTTAGTTAACATATAGTGTATCATTAGTTTCAGATATGGAGTTCAGTTATTCATCTGTTGCATATAACACCCAGTGCTCATTTCATCAAGCATCCTCCCTAATGTCCATCTCCCAGCTACCCAATCCCCCCACTTACCTCCCCTCCGGCAATCCTGTTTGTTCTCTACAGTTAAGAGTCTCATGGTTTGTCTTCCTCTCTGATTCTGTCTTATTTAATTTTTCCCTCCCTTCCCCTATGTTCCTGTTTTGTTTCTTAAATTCCACACATGAGTGAAGCCATACTATAATTGTCTTCCTCTGATTGACTTATTTTGCTTAGCATAATACCCTTCAGTTCCATCCATGTCCTTGTAAATGGTAAGATTTCATCCTTTTTGATGGCTGAGTAATATTCGTGTGTGTGTGTGTGTGTGTGTGTGTTTATAGATAAAGAAGATGTGAGCTATATATCACAGATATATCTCACAGATATAGCTTACATCTTCTTTATCCATTCATCTGTCAATGGACATCTGGGTTCTTCCCACAATTTGGCTATTGTGGATATTGCTGCTATAAATATTGGGGTGCATGTGCCCCTTCAGATCACTACATTTGTATCCTTTGGGTGAATACCTAGGAGTGTGATTGCTGGGTTGTAGGGTAATACTAGCTTTAACTTCTTGAAGAACCTCCATACTGTTTTCCAGAGTGGCTGTACTAGTTTGCATTCCCACCAACAGTGCAAGACAGTTCTCCTTTCTCCACATCCTCCCCAACATCTGTTGTTTCCTGACTTGTTAATTTTAGCCATTCTGACTGGTGTAAGATGGTATCTCATTGTGGTTTTGATTAGCCAAACCCATTTATGAGAATCTATAAAATTTGCATGTTTATTCAATATCATGAAAAGACGATCAACAACAATAACAATAAAATACCCATAATCGTAGTGATTGCTGAAACACAGGAACATTTCAAGGTTACTGGGTTCATGTGGCTAAGTATGTAAAAGGAACTGACAAGGCGTCCCTGTAATATAGGAAACAATGCTAAATAATAAATAATAAAACAGGTAACAAAATAGAAGAAATGGAGGTTAAAGGATACAATATTTAAAAAAGAATTCTCTAATTATTCTAATTTCCCCTGTGGTATTTGTAAGAGCTAATCTGTCAGGAGCTCATAAAGGCAACAAAATTTCCTTCACTTCTGTTTCTCTTCTCTAACTACTTGGTGTGCTGTATTACCTCTGTGGGTTTTCCTTAATGTCTGCCCTCATTCTTTCACAGAGTTTAATTTTTCCTTTTCTTTCCCAACCATGGCCTAAGAAGAGACTTCAGCTAAGTCAGCACAGACACCATATAGTTTTTACTCTGGCAACGTATAAAATCCTTGGCCTGATTTTTTTCTCGGAATATTGGCAAAGACAAGGTATTTACTTATCTCTCTGTTCTGTACTCTGTTAAAGCTCATATGTGGCCCAGGCTATTCTGACACTGTTCCCCCCAAATTTATTCTTCTATAAACTATCACCTTGCCTTATATTATTTTTGTTTCTCTTCTATAGATTAGAGATAACAATATTTACTGCCTGGGATTCATTGACTTCATGCTTTTGACATATTTCCAGAGGTAATAGTTAAGATTAACTTCAATAGAAAAGCCAGAACTTCAAAATCATGTCTAAATTCTACAGATATGCCCTTATCACCTTCTGTGAGAATGGACAGAGAGAAGAATATTCTAAATGCTCCAAAGTAATAACCAAGGACAAGAAAATTAAACACTTCAAGGGAAAAGAGCAATTTGGTTAATATACTTCCAGGTCTCCAGTGTCTGTCCATGATAAATGACATGATAAAAATCCTCTACCATCTTCTTAATATGGAATACTAATTAAAGAAAAGACTGGGCATTCTCTCCATGCTCACCATTTATGGCCTTTCCACTATGGGAACTTCTCCAGTTTGATTGCCCAATCTATAGCTCTCTCCTCACTATCTAAGGGACTTAAGAGACAAGGAAATTTTCACAAAGAATGACCTAAACAGAAACTTTAATGCAACCTCAAGACAAACGGGATTGAAAGTAAAGAGAGAAAAGGGCATATTGATTTTTGGCTTCCTGTACTCCCCCTTCTCATCCTATTATCCAGAAGAAAACACTAAAGGCTTAGTGATCATTAGCAGTAATAATATAACCTTCTCCTTCTCCAAACCATCTTGTCAGTGTCCCTTGTTATCAGTTACTTGATTTTCCAAAGGTGAGTCCATCATGTTTTCTCTCAATCCCCACAAGTACCATTCACATCAACTGTTAGAGTGATGTCTGAGGTTAAGCAGTGCCTTTGCATGACAAAGTCTAGTATATGGGTAGGCAGTCAAATAGCAATTGCATTAAATGATGGATTTGGAGAACCTGGAAGAACTTTGCTGAAACCCAATTCATATTCCTATGACCCATTTTATAACTGTGTACCCTTAGCTTCCAATCTCAGCTTTCTCTCCACATTATGGCTTTGGAATGTCCTTGTTAGATTCTCAACATCTTCTTTTGAAATTCTTCTCCTTCCCTTCCATTGACATTGCTTCTTAAGATATGCATTCCGTAAATAGAATGTTGTCCATAAATGGCTTCTGATGTGTTACCAAACCTCACACAAAACAAAGAATGAAATTTTATCAACAAATACTCATAAACATGGATCCCAAGCCAATTTTTCCCTCCTGAGCTCCAACCGCAAAAGTCCAATAGGACATCTCCACTTTGAATATCTCATGAGCAGTGAGGTAAACCTACCATATCCAAAACGGAAACACTTCACCCTCTCCTCAACTCAATCTTTCAATGTTTCCTAACTCAGGTTGTGGCCATTCCATCTCCCTATATTCTATATTCTATATATTCTGATATGCATACCTGATCTTTTCACCCCTCTGATGCTATCCCTTTATTGTCTCCCCATTGACTCTGAGTACCACCTACCCACCCACTCCACACATACACACAACTAGTGCCAGGCAAAGTGGCAGGAGGGTAAATAGATAGATTCTCAAATACTTGCTTGAATTAACAGGATAAAAACAGGAAAATGTCTGGTTTTGGTGATTTAAAAAATCCATGTATTTCATAGTACCTATTGAGCGAATACTACGTGAAAGAATCTAAGTGCTAAATCCATAGAATCTGACCAATTACGCAATATTCCATGTGGAATTTATCCTAAAGTTTGGTGAAGCCAAACCCTTCATTTTTCATATGGCTAAGCTGAGGCTGAGAGTAAAGAGTTAATCGCTCAAGGTCACATAGTAAAGTAGGGAATGGTTTCATACCCATATGCCTAGTATATGTATAGTCGCTAATTTTTAGCAACCGCCAAAGATAACATTTAGATCTATGCCAGCTAGTGCAAAATTTACATTTCTCTTTGGCATTCATACTCTCATATTTTGTCATTCCATCTTCATTCGTAACTTCCATTTTAGTGCAACTGAAATAACTTACACTCATCAATACTGCTCTATTCTCGCATAATGGAAATTTGAACCCTCAGCTTGGGTTTACCTCATGCTTACATCAT
Organism: Neogale vison; assembly: GCF_020171115.1. Taxonomy (NCBI): domain Eukaryota; kingdom Metazoa; phylum Chordata; class Mammalia; order Carnivora; family Mustelidae; genus Neogale; species Neogale vison. Next base: position 32,139,950 of record NC_058105.1, read on the forward strand.
TTAAATGAACTGGAAAATGCCAGAAACAGTACTATACCAGAGAATCACTCACTTTTGGAATCATGCCATTTGGGGTTTGACTAATCCCTCTGCCATTACCTTGTTCTAGACTCAGGATAAAGTAATTCTCTGAACTTCAGTTTTCTCATCTAGGAAAGGAGGGGAATAGTCACTACTTCATAATATAGTTCTAAGGATAAATTAAAAAAATGATGTTAGGTTAAACCATATGCAACTGCTATTTATGTAGGTCAACAATGGTCCAATATGGCAATTTTATGGGTTCAATCTAATATATGTAGCACAGTGTCTGTCTTCTGGCACAATGTAAGTTCAATAAATAGTAGTTATTATGATATCATTAAAGAATAAGAGGGGATAAGACATTGGTCTATAAAGTATACATGTGAAACACATCTAATTTTTTTAAGTTTTTTATCACTCTGGTAAATAAGAAATGTTGAACTCACATGACTCATTTCAGAAATTTTACATGGATAGTAGAATTATATGGGATTTTTGAAAGACTAGGTTTTGTGGAAATTAGGAGATGCCTGCAGTTCAGCATTATTATTTTTTTTTCAGTTTCTCCAGCCTTACTTGTGGATTGGGATTTTACCAGCTTCTCACTTGTAGTTCCTAACAGCTATCATGAAATTCATTAACACTCCTTTAACATTCTGATTTGCACTAATAGAGAACAAGGTCAGCAGCAGCACCAAGAGCATAAGGTTACCAGCCTCACCAGTGGACTTGAGGATTCTTTGGGGTTCACCATCAATAGATATGGAGGATTTCCATAGTGATGGGCTTTGTTTGTTTGTCGGTTACTTAAAAGTTTCTCTTCCCATGGAAAACACATAGGCCATAATTTCAACTTTCTCTTGTTTCTTCTATAATTACAATTTTATCATCCATCTTATCTGTAAGTTACTGTGCTTTTGCTTTGTGCTTTATCATCCCTAAGTGAATGAGTTCTGCTCCTAAATCTAATTCCATCAAATATATTGATCAAATAAATATGTCTATCCACATGGTAAAAGTCAAACCTCATTAATTTGAGGGAGAGATGAAAATGTTTCTACCATATCAAGCATTTCTATAAAATCATTCAGAACTTTGGGAGTGTTAGATAGTATCTCATCTTGTAAGACATATTTAATAAAAAATCGGCATTATGGAGAAACTGTTTATAGAAAGAGCATGTACCATGAAGCGGGAACAAAATCTCAAATCCACATAAGCTAAGACCATGAGATAAAAAAGTATTTTTAGCTGCTCCTCTCCCTCTGCTGAAAAAGCAAACAAGAACCCTTTCATTGCTGTTATGTGGTAAAAACACATTAATTCAGGGTGCCCTTATTGAAAACAGTGCAGAACCAAAACCATCTTCTTCAACAAACTAATATAAATCTAAGCCTAGTCAAATGAAAGTCAAATTAATAAGACTGCCTTGCTTGTGAATATGTTTCCCTTTTAGATTTCCTTTATTAAAGAGAGTTTAGTGGCTTCCTAGGCAATGTGCTTATAGGACACAGCGCTGAATTAACCACTGGACTGGAGAAATCATCATGAATTAGAGAGCCATGGCAAATTACCTAACAGGCTATTCTATTACTTCACTTTGAACAGCCTTAAGCTGTGAAATTTGGTTTTAAAGCATTCTTAGGTGGCATATAAGCTATTAGGCGCCTTCAGAACCTTGTTAAACCTTTAATCCAATGGTTCTAGACCTTGGCTGCAATGAACAGGGGAAACCCCAAAAGTTCTATGTGGCCACACTCCACACCAATTAATCAGACTATCTAGGGGTGGCTTGGACACCATGTTTTTAAAGCTTCATAGGTGATCCCAATGTCAAACAAGGTTGACAATCATGGATCTAGCCCCACTGGCCAGTGGAACAGCATCATGTGGCTCATACACTGGTTCTAAAACAAACTTTTTAAAAGATTTTTTAGCAATAACAACATTGGGATAAATGTGTAGGCTTCTAAGGTGACTGCTTTGAAGGTCACTGTTCATTAGTGTATATATTGTTGATGAAGTTGGCCTATTAGTTTTCAGTCTTTCCTCAGACATAAAGGAAGGCTTCCCAAAGACTTCAACGTGACAGTAAAAGAGGGAGGAAGAATTTGTGAAAGGATAAAGACATTTAGAATCCAGGAATTTGATGAAAACAGATGGAAAGTATAACCAGAATTCCTGGATCTGACATGCAGAAATACTTTGTTCTCTTCACTACATTTCTGTCCAAGTTGTTAAAATATCCATGGTATAAAAGGCTGATTTCTAAAATATGCTATTAATTTAGGTGGTGAATGCTGGTTGTCACAGAAAGAAAAGCATTTTGTAAATAAGTGACTCAGTTTTTCTTTATCTTCTCCAACAATGATCTTTTATTTCTTATTCAAAAACTGATAGCATCTCTCAGCATAGAAAAAAGAACGATGCCATGTCAACAACCGCAGAAGCCAAATCTTAGAATAGGTCAGGGAAAAAAAAGGACTATGTCATATTCTATTACCACATGAATATATTTGCATTCTTTACCGTTGTGAGAAAAACACCTGAGGTTACACGAAGCTAAACTTTGCCTATATAAAAAGAAAGTATATTTAAATCCTTCAACCAATTGATGAAAGAACCACCCTTACACATTAAAAATGTGACAGCTAACTTTGAAGCAACAAGAAAACCGATCAACATAGAGGGGGTTCAAAGCATCAGAGGTGCTGTTGGACAAGCTGAACTGTAATTTTCCTGCCAACCCCGAAAATGCACAATTCCAAGAGAAAATACTCCAACCTTAATCTTAGCAACATAAATAAAGCTGCTATATTATTTTCCACTTACAGTTTTGTATTAAATTTTTACCCCATGACAGTTTCAATGCAATTTGAGTCTCTGGACAATGTCAAACTAGGGGATAAATTACACAAATTTGCTTAGAGTGGAAAATACCTTCTCTCCCCAAAAAACTTTTGGAATATCCCACTTTCCGGTAATCTTTGGCTCTAGCTCCAGTGTATCATAAAGTTTCTGTGACAGTTTAAAGCAGTGATTCTTAACCTGGTGCTTGCAGAGAAGTTTCTGGGGATCTGTTAAATAATCTAGGATTGTTCAGAAAAATTTTGGAGGGGGGCAATCAATGGTCCATAAGTTTCATAAGATTATTAAGCCATTTGTGAACTTGATCAGGTAACAAAATGCTAGTCCATAGCACTCCATCTGGAAAAATCAATGGTCAGAGAGAAGTCTGTTCAGATCAGTTTCAAGTACAAGAAACTCCAAGGTTACCTCTGTGGAACCAAAGAGACAGGACTCAACAAGCAACTTAGTTATGGAAGACTTGAGTTTTGGTGTTTAGGTTTGTCCTGTCAATCATCATAACAGAGAACAAGTCCACGAAGGAGATCCCTGAGGCTGATAAAAGTGTTCATAAATCATTCAAAGAGACTGGGTGGGGAAACTAGCATGATTCTATCATCCAGGAACAGACCCAGGTCCAGAGGTAGTGAGGAACCTCAGGAAAGTAGCTGAATAAAATCCTAGGCAGGTCTACATACTCTAAACATAACAAGGCAGTAGTAAGGATTAAGTATACATTTTGTTCATATTTCACTTGAAAGAAAATCATGTGTTATCCATATTTGCAGTTTATTGCCTTAGATCAATTTCAGATCTGTTTCAAGTTAAAGCATTTAAAAAAAAATTGATCCAAAGTACTAATCCAATCTTCTTTAATGCACTGACTTATCTGTATTGTTATTAATCAATGTTATTAAATGCCTACATTGTTTTAAGTACTTGAGAGAGCTCATGCAGACATGGCCCAGCAAGTGGTCTCCAGTTGCTGGGAGATGTGGTTCGTATTGATTTCATTGTTAATTGATTCATTAAGTGCCTAGGTACTACAGTTATCAGAACCAGAGAAATTCATGGAAGATCAATAAATAACTTTGCACATTATGGAAATGATAATTGAACTTTAAAAAAAGTGTTTTATTTCCTTGGAGCTTTTTTTTAAGATTTTATTTATTTATTTGACAGACAGAGATCACAAGGAGGCAGAGAGGTAGGCAGAGAGAGAGAGAGACAAGGAAGCAGGCTCCCTGTTGAACAGAGAACCCAATACAGGGCTCAATCCCAGTACCCTGAGATCATGAACTGAGCCGAAGGCAGAGACTTAACCCTCTGAGCCACCCAGGCACCTCTCCTTGGAGCTTGTTTGATACATAGTATCACTGTACTGAGGAAAGTATTATGGACTTTACCTTGCCATTCAATTCTCTAATCATACATATTAAAAAGATGTTGGATCTGGATACTTAGTATATATCCTACCATATACACATAACCTATTCTGAGATTACAGATCACACTCTTACCTTTTCTAGTCACATCTGCCTTCTTTTCCCCCAAAGACTAAAGATCATCTTAGATGTATCCTCGAAGAATATGTAGCCCAGACTCCTAACCCTGGGATTTAAGGATTGCTGACCATTCTCAGAAATGATATTAATAGCTATATCAGAGTCAATACCAATTAGGATTTTAGATGAGAATATTCAAAAGTCCAAAATAATGTTTTTCACGCCATATAAAAATGTAAGTCACCCAGGCCCATATAACCCTGCAGTAGATCCTGGGGCCCAGAAATGGGGGAGCGGGAAGAAATATAAGTCACCTCACCAAGTTAATGCATTTAAAATAGGAAAACACAATGTATCTCTTTAAAGCAATGGATGGAAAGCTAAATAAATCTGGAACCAGAAACATGTTTCTATCTCTTGAGCCTTGTGTTTCAACAGGCTAGTGCATTTGATTCTTCTAACTGAGCAGGCATTTGAGCAATCAACCAAGCCCTGTGGTTGACTGTGGAACTGGCCATCGTCCATGGGTCATTTATTCCAGAAGGTTTGACCACAGACTATGTCTTTTCATCCACATTAGCTCATTTCATTTTGCTAGTATCCTTAAAGAAATCAAGGTCATCTAGGCTGTATTTCTTATAATCTTTCTTCATAAACTGGAAGGTGATTAGGAATTCACTCCTCAGATTTCAAGTAGTCTTACAAAGCAGCTCCATTGGCATTTTTCCTTTTCTCCAATATCTTATTTACACAAATTCAGTAATTCTGACTCTTCCAAAATGTATTCACATTCCTTTGGCCATATGATCTTACAAAAATTACTTACCCTTATTGGGACTCACTTTCATCTGTAAAAATAAATACACCTTAAAGGTATCAAGTATTGAATGAAATAAGGCATGCACAGGTGCTTCTCCAAGAGCCTAGCATATAAGCATTCAATAAATTGCACGTTATTAATATTATTACTACTCATAAAGGAGGGAAACTCATATTGGAAATAATAGTACTCTAATGGCATGATGCTCTGTGCTTAATAGAGGAGAAGCAAGTAGAGATATTCAATGGTCAGATACTTTTGCAAGATTAAGAAGGTAGAGGAATTACAGTGGTAAGTCAAAGAAGAATCTTGGTAATTCTTGCCATGATGGAGACAGTGCTCCTGACTGTCCAGCCATCCATATAACTGTTACATAGAACTCTCTTCCCCTGATCGACTCCTCACCTATTTCCATTTAGATGTTCAGAGGTTCACCCAGGAACTGATTCTCCTTCTTCCCAAAGAGACACACCCAACTGGAGCTTCCCAACTTCTGGTCATGTATTTGTTTTTCAAAAAAAAAAAAAAAAACACACACACACACACAAAAACTAATTGCTTTGCAAGCAGTGTCTTGTTGAACTTAACCCACATAAGACCTATAGAGGTAGAGAGACCTCTATATAGCTATGTAGCTGCTTACCCATTTTATAGACTGGAAAACAGACAGATCCCATGACAATGGTTCTATCTTGCAAAAAAATAAAACAAAACAAAACCAAAAACCAAAAACCCCTCTATATTTGGAGTTAGGTATCACTTCTCAAGATATCACTCTCTAGTTACATAAAGGGGTACATCCAGTTTCATCCAATTTACTCATTAAGTACTAGTTGAAAATAGGCAAATTACCAGGAGGCCATCCAAACTTTATGATCCTGCCATCACCCATATAATCCCAGAACAATGATATTTTAAAGCAGGCTCCCCTCTTACACCCCAGCTGTCATTCAAATTCCCCAGGTGCAGGCTATTGGGGGGAGACCTGGGCTCAGGTTTATTATTCTTACACCCTGAGATGACACTTCTTTGAAAAGTGTAATCAGGATTCTTCCAGTGTTCTGTTTATTTATTTATTTATTTATTTATTTAAATAACACCTGTCTGGCAGTTGTCACAACCCATTCAGAGCTTTTTATTTAGCAATAATGATGAACAGCTTAAATTCAGCCAGAACATTTCCAAAGAGAAACTATACATTTGATTGCTGATGAATGTTGTGTACTTTGTAATTATAGAAGGTAGCCATGGCCCAGGGCCCTGTCTTTATAAAAGAGGCTGTTTGATGCGTCCAGGGAGACAGTTTCCCAGACAAATAACCCAAATCGATTTAGCCACTTCCCCTTCAAGGGACAAAAGAGAAATTTCTCTGGTGTTTCAAACCTAGCTGAAAGCTGTCACAAGTCCAATTGAGAGGCAAACTTAGTACAAATTGTGTGCACCCAAGCAATCAATTTCAAAAGCCCACTCCCCCTTCCTTTAAAAGCAGTGAGCTGTAGGCTGGCTTTTGTTCTATTACTCTTAGGTGATTGTGTTTGCATTAATAGCAATATTTTCAGTAAGAGTTATCCACATACAGATTTCTGAAAGCTTTCAGTTTGCGGCTGCACATTTCCCTTGAAAGAAAAGCCTTCAGCTGTAGAGCTTACTGAGGTCCGCACTGGGGAAAGAGCTTCAACAGTCCGGGGAAAGAGATTTGGCCAAGGGCCCCAGCAGAAACAGCTCAGACTGAGTGTTCAGACACCACAGTACTCCCAGCTAAGAATCCATTTTCCCAGTGGGTCAATCAAATAGATCCTTATTCGAGAAAGAGTGCCAGAGAGCATCAGAGAGCCAGGCGAATGTGTTGGAGTCAGACTCATCTCTGCAGCAGAGAAGACGATGGCCATTTACCCTGGTTCAGTCTGACCCAGGAGACTCCTCTGTGCAATGAAGAGGGAAAGAGTGGGGAATAATATGCCAATTTGCATGATTATATCACTGAATATTTGTAACACTCTTCCTATTTTTTTTAAGTCTCACTGCATCCCTATGTAGGAAAGGCCAGCCAAGCTCCATTCCCAAAAAAGAGAAAAGTGAGGCTCCAGAAGGATAATGTGTACTCTACAGGTCACCCCATCATAGTCCCCCAAAGGCTCTGAGCTCATTGAGGATGGAGACTCAAACCTGTCTCCCTGTTGTGCCCCCGAAGTGCTTGTTATGGTGTAGACAACCCCTTTGTTGTAGAAATGAGCACCACTCACAGTCACCCAGAAAGCAAGATATTCATTCGAGAAGCAGTAATGACGGCTTTATGTCAGAATTATGTCAGGGCTCTCCTCTAATTCATGCATTTGCTTTCCTCGCTTCAGTACAGAAGGATGCACCTTGCCCGTTTGGGAAAGATAGAGAGGTGCCATCTGTGCTATCAAAATTCGAGATGTGCTTCCATCAGACACTCCTTGGTTTCCCCCATGGTAACGTCCGTCAGAGCAGAGCCGATTTCACAGAGCAGAGGCCTTGATGAATGAACGAGGGATCAAATTAATGTTGAATTCTCAGTGCTGTGCTGTTTGTTTTCTTATTGAACTTTTACTCATCATTCCAATTCTTTTTTTTTTAAGATTTTATTTATTTATTTGTCAGAGAGAGAGGAACAAGAGTGAGCACAGGCAGACAGAGTGGCAGGTAGAGGCAGAGGGAGAAGCAGGTTCCCTGCCAAGCAAGGAGCCTGATGTGGGACTCAATCCTAGGACCCTGGGATCATGACCTGAGCTGAAGGCAGCTGCTTAACCAACTGAGCCACCCAGGCGTCCCCATCGTTCCAGTTCTATTGGAATACTTCCTCCCTCATTGAGGCTTTTCTCTTTCCCTCCATCATCCCTCCCTGCTCGCACCCTATGGCCCTGCCATCAGTCTGATCTCTTAGTCACATGGCCCTGTGCTGCTAACAGCCCCTATATCTGGCCTTGCACTGGAGTTATATGGGGATTCATACCCAAACACTAGATTGAAAATTACTTAATATCAAGAACTAGAACGTGGTCCTGTTCACCTTTGTGATTTTCACAAAATCTCCTGAGCACCTAGTAGGGGTCAAAGGATCACAGTTGAATGTAATGATTGTGATTGCCACACTCAACTCGGCCATTAGCCACTATCTAATTTCACCCCAGTTTCCCTTATTCTAGATTTGCCAGGCATTTATAGTTTCCTAGCCTTTCCCTGTCACTATATTTATCCACCATTGCAAACCAAGAAGAGAGAAAAAGAAAAATTATAAACATGACCTAACATTTGCAGTTTCTGTCACTGTCTTCTTTTTCCTAATCAAGAGATTTTCTTTGCTACACGATTAATTTCTCCACTCTGACCCTTTGAGGCCCAGAGTTATCCCAAAAGTTGCCTTGCATCTGTTCGCTTAAGAGAATACATTAATCACCTTAGCAACATTTGTTTGTAAGTATCTAGCGCCACATGTCTATATGTTTCTGTGTAGGCGTGCATATTTCTCTTATCAATCCCCACCTTCTACATAAAGTGATTAAATTCAGTTACATAAATACCCACGGGGAAATGGATTTTTCTGGAACCCTGTGGAGCTCAAGGAAGAAATACTTCTCAGGGGCACCTGGATAATCACTGACTGCTTTTTCACCTGAGGTAACATTTAGACTCATGACACTGAATTCAGTTGAAGAAGAAGGAGAACCTAGTGTTCATAAAGTACAAAGGTTATTTAATTCTTCCTGAACAGTGATATAAGCCACACACAGAAAAAGGATATGGTGCAGCACAAAATCAGATTTCTTGCACCCAGAAACTTTGTTTTATTCAAGTAAGATTTCCTATTATTGTTTGCCTAACGTTAAGGGCCTCAAAGGGCTAGCAGAGTAATGCTGCTTTGCTTCTGCTCTGTTAGGTACGTCACTTCTGCTCAAAATTTGTGAATCTTTGGCTAAATAAATCAAGAATTTATGGGACATTTGGCTGGCTCTGTTGTTTAAGCATCGGCCTTTGGCTCAGGTCACGATCCCAGGGTTCTGGGAGTGTGTGTGTGTGTGTGTGTGTGAGATTGAGAGAGAGAGAGAGAGAGAGAGACAAAGAAAGAGGGAGGGAGAGTAGGGGTGGTTAGGGCGGGGGGGAGGGGTAGGAAAGAGAAAAAAAGAGGTCTTCTCACCCATCTGTAACACACCTGAAGCAGTGCAGTATCTCATCTATTCTACTAGATTGTAAATTCCTAAAGATCAAGGTCTTCATGTTTCATCCTTGCAGCCCTCATATTACCTGCATAGTGATTTGTACGAGTTAATGTTTGATTAGCGGATTAAATGGAAAAAGTGAACTTTTCAGCATATGGTTTCTATATTAGCTTCCTATGGCTGCTGGAACCAGTTATTACTGAGAGTCTTACAAACAACACAAAGTCATTATCTTATAGTTCTGGGAGTCAGAAGTCCAAACAAGTCCCTCTGGATTAAAATGAAGTCATCAACAGGGCTTCATTTCTTTTCTGGAGATTCCAGGGAAGAATTCATTTTCTGGCCTTTTCCAGTTTCTGCCCTCCATCTTCAAAGCCAGCGATGGCCGGTCAAGACTTTGTCACAATGTAGCACCCTGGCCCTCTCCTGCCTCCCTCTCCCCCTCGTAAGTAATATGCTTGTGATGCCATTGGGCCCGCTTAAATAATTCAGGGTACTCTCCTCATTTCAAGGGAACTTAATTACATTCGCCCTTTCCAAATAGTATAACATAGGCACAGGCTCCAGAATTTAGAAGAGGAAATCTTTTTTTGGCGGGGAGGATTATTCTGCCTCCCACAGCTTCTTTTTAAAAAGACCATTTTAAAAACTGTTACACTGCTTTAAAACATTTAGCAATATAATAAGTTCCTGAAAAAGGAATTATACAGTGTTTTCCTTTCATTTTTAAAAGAAGAATCCAACCTCCTGCCATAGATTTTTCTTACCCAGGTAAGTAGGAAACAATGGAGACTATATCAGTTATTGCTAATGGGGCCATTTTAAAATAAATGACTGAGGTATTAGTAGATCACAAAATTACACCAAACTTTTCAGGGCAACTTGAAGCTATATATATAATTTTCTTGTGTTTGAATTTACATAATAAATGAAAGTTAGCTGAAAAAAATTCCCATACAAATGCCTGGATTTGTCTTTATGGAATTTTAACCTACTATCTTCTTCTAATTCTCTCATCAGAATGTTTAGGATACAAGCTGAAGACATCCTATTAAGGGTACACTGATATCATTTTTGCTAATTAGTCACAGGCCTAAGATGGTACTGATGATGTCCTCTAAGAATAGAAAAATAAACTACTTTCCTTTTTATTTTTTAAAGATTTTATTTATTTATTTATTTATTTATTTGAGAGAGAGAGCGAGAGAGCATGAGAAGAGAGAAGGCCAGAAGGAGAAGCAGACTTTTTACAGAGGTGGGAGCCGAATGCAAGACTCAATCCCTGGGCTCTGGGATCATGACCTGAATGGAAGGCAGTGGCTCAACCAACTGAGCCACCCAGGTGTCCATAAATTACTTTCTAAAGGACCCTAAAAAGTACTGTTGAGTTAGAGTCAAAATTAATCTTCATATATAAACTATTTTAATTTAGCCTTCTGGCCTTTCACTTAAAGCCTCACTAAATCGACTGTAATCAGAGATAAACAGAGAAGATGGTACAAACCATCTTGCTTATACAAAAGTAATGGGTAAACAGCCTTGCAGTTAAATATAGCAAAATAACCACGTGGATTTATCTTGTTAGCCTCCCAAACGCTGATCAAAATAGGAAGGACAGCTATAATGAAAGACATTATCCAACAGGGACTAAGAAAATGGGAGAGGAAACAACAACAGACCAAAAATTTCAAAAGATGTTTAGAAAACCAAAAGTGGACGATAAAGTACAGGTCAATTCTACAGAGTCAAAGAATTTACAACCTAAGTCCCTGTGGAGGGGAAAGAGCAATGAGATGGGACCTGTAGTCCTACAGAAGCTGAGGGGTAGAGGCACTGGTTACCACAGAATGATTGGTTGAAAGATAATCTACAGAGTGCTTGGACTCACCGGTTTCCGCCTTCTGATCCACGCAGATGGTGACTACCTTTCCTTCTCCAATAGGAGAGGAGAAGTTTAGTCTTTGGAAAAACTGAACTTGGGGAGGTTCCACACTCCAGGATGGGAGTGTAGAACAGGGATAAAGCATGGAACTGAGAACAAGGAGATCAAGAGAAAATCTTGTAAAGTACAGTGGGATCCTCATTCTTTCTCTCGACCCTGGTCCTAGACACAGCTGGGTAGATACCACTACTGTTCTGCTCAGGATAATGAATTAGACAACTAAGCTTGGAGAAATTAAGATTCTAATGTTGTGGGTGTCTTTGTGAAGAGGCGTACTTCTGCCTGATCCCCATTCCAGCAAACCCACCAGTCAGCAAGCCTCAAGCCTTCACCTCACATTCACACAGAACTAATCACTTTTATCATGGATCACTGTTATATTGCCACGAATTGCCAAGAAATTCTCCAGCTTGAGAGAAACCATAAAAAAGACAGGTTATAAGGACTTAAAATTTCACTCTCCATGTATCTTGGGTTGCATATGATTCATCAAGCTGAGGGAGTAAACCTAGAAAGATGAGAACCTAGGAAAGAGGAGATCTAATGCAGAATGATGAAAGGAAGTTATAGGATGATGATTATTATTATTATCATTATTATTATTATTATTTGTATCCCAGGTCTACAGAGCAGAAGTAGCCATTCTAGGTTGAAAAAGGTGTTAGGAAAAAGGCCTCCAAGGGAAAATGGAAATGGCAGGTTTTTAGTAATATTTTTCTAATTACTGGAGTAGTTGCAAAACATATTGATAGGCATTTGACAAGTCTGGAGGGATGTTTGGGGGGAAAGTTAATGTTAGGTATATAGAAAACAAGGCAAATGAAAACAGGTGAAAAAGAGAACTAGTGACCAAAAATTGTAAGAGAAAAGAAATAGAATCATGGTAGACAACTTTTGTCTACCAAAGATGGTAGACAACTTGGTTCAGCAGTGTATAGTATTTACATAAATAATAACAGAAGTGGATGTGTGTGAGAGGGAAAATAGATTAAATTTCTCATCTTCCAATAAAAGAAGTTAATAGACAATGCATAATGTTGATAAACCAAGAAACTGGGTGGTAACTAGGCTTATTGCGTTGATCTATTCTCAATGTATACAAATGTCCAATCACTATGTTGTACATGAGAAACTAACAGGATTTTGTATGTAAGTTACTTCAGTAATAAAAAGAAGTGATGATGAGCATCCTAAAACACAAAAAAGGAAGAAGTTGCAACAAAAGCATATCATTTAGAAATATGGAGCTAAATACTAAAAGAAACAGCTCAAAGTTTCAAATGGGACTGAGGAATGGAGAAATATGAATAAAGGGACTGCTTTTTAAAAAATTTAAACTTCATCTTTTGTCTGCCTGTATTACTTTGGTAACATTAAAATATTTTTTAAAGGGAGTGAAGGAAGGACAGTAATGAAGTGAAATGAAATGAATTGCCAAAGAACCAGGAAGTGAATCTAAGAGTCTGCGTGTATCAGAAAGACATATCTTTAAAATGAATAGGAAATCAGCTTGTTTTGCCTCAAAAACAATGATAGGGATAATGGTACCAGCCGAACTGAAAATATGCTTGACTGTGCTTGCTTCCAACTATTCTCTGGGGCTCATCCGAGGGCTTTTGACATTGATGTTAATGATGGGGCACCTGGATGACTCAGTGCATGAAGCCTCTGCCTTCAACTCAGGTCATGGTCCCAGGGTCCTGGGATGGAGCCCTTCGTAAGGCTCCTTGCTCAGAGGGGAGCCTGCTTTTCCCTCTCCTCCTGGCTCAGCTCCCTATCTCTGTCTTGCTCTCAAATAAATAAATTTTAAAAACCTTAAGAAAAAGAACCATCCATATTCTAAAATAGATGTTTCTGAATAAAAGTGGCATTCCCATTACTCATAATGAGCTACATTTCACTTATGGAGAAGGAATGCACTTTGGATTGTTTGAACATTGTTATGGTGGATGTAGGCCATTTACCAGCTGTTTGGTCTAATTATGCTGGGCCAGCACCTGTATTTCTGAGAGACCTAGCTAGGTTAGGGAGTACTGCCTAGAGCCATGGAACAGGACTGAGCTGACTCACCTCACCTCAAGGAAATAAATTCAAATCCTTTGGAGAGTGCTGTACCATTAGGAGCCAACATGTACTCCCCAATTATTTGATTTTCAAGCTATCCACTTCAATAAACCATTCCCCCTACATTATTTGTGACTCTACTTTGGTAGAGTCAACCAAGAATTCAAGACCTTGTCTTGTACCTGTGTGTATCTTGCTTACTAATTATTCTGGTAAGGCTTCCATAGCTATCTGGGTTAGGGAAATACTGTGTGCAAAAGTCCCTTGAACTGTGATCATATTATATTTCTGCTCCAATTCAATTCTGACACGTGGAATTCCAGCCCACTCCCCGAATGACATCACCCAGGTCTTTCATATTCTGATTTATGGCTCTCAAGATGCTTCTCAGTTTCTTCTTTTCTGATGGGAAAACAAGACTTACATTTTTCGTATGGTTATTACATTGAAATTACCATCAGAAAATTAATGTATTTAGTAACTGTCAAAAAGAGTGAAAAATGTGTCTGAAACATGAAGACAACTGTATTTACGAATCCCTTCAACCTCTTAGAGGCATCAGATAACAGGATATGTGTCATTATGACTTTGATCCAGGGCACTCTGTCATTTAAAATTTCGGGAAAAAAAGATGTTCTTTATTCAGCCAGAGCTGAGAGTGTCATCATGAATAAAGGTCATTTACTTTATGTTGCTTTTAATTTGTTCAGTGTTGAAGATCTCTGCATCTCGAGCATTGGCAGGAAAATGTACTTCTTATCTGGGGTAAATTACAAACAATTTTGCACTATGAAGGTATTAAATAATCAGAGTAGGGAGATCAGTTGGTTATTGATAAAGGATTAGGCCCTTTGACCTTTTGTTTTCCCATCCCCTATTCTAGATGCAGCAGCGTTTCCATTCCCGCTATCCAATTGTTGCTACTGGAAATAGAGAGGACCCACTCATCCTTGTCATCATCTTCAGCAAAGTGATGAGGTCAGATGAGTTTGCCTCATGTTCCACACAATATACACTCAAGATTTCTGGAGGGTGTACTTGGCAACAACAGGGATGAGAAGATTCTGCCAGCTGCCTTTGCTTGGGGCACTCAGTGTAACTTTTCTTTTTCTTTGACCTTGAAAAAACCCTCAAGTATCTCCTCCCCAAGGCTTCTAAATTCTGACAAGAACAACTCACAACAGTGCGGCCTGCTGGTAGACCCGGGGTTTGCCTTCTGTGGATCAGGGTGAAGGGAAATTTTTCAGTACCAGCTCACACTGGTATTTGAGCCTGTGTCCTTAGCCTAAATTGCTGCGGGGCTTGAGGTAGAGGCAATTCCAGATAATGCCACTCACCGAGAGTGTGTGTGTGTGTGTGTGTGTGTGAGAGAGAGAGAGAGACACACACACACACACACACACACACACACACACACACATCCCATAACCAAGGAGTTAACAGGGCAGAAAGCGAAGCTGCAACTTTTTTCCCATTTTTGCATCTTCTCGGAATGCCGTCTGCTACCAAGATCCTATGAGATAGTATCCTTGCCTGCAATGATTTTCAAATGTTCATTTAGTTGTTTGCAGGATCTCAAGTTTCCATCAAGGAGCTGGCAGGCACCAGTTGGGACCACTGACGCCCTCTTTGAGCTCAACAAAATGAGATTAACTCTCCTTTCCTTAGTGACATCCTTTATCTGAGTTTGAGTCATTGGCCCTCTCCTCCTCACCCACCTCTCCTCCTCACCTCACCTGCCTTTAAAAACGTCCTGACTCAGGGTACCTGAGTGGCTCAGTCCATTGAGTGTCAGACTTGTGATTTTGGCTCAGGTCATGATCAACTGAGTCATGGGACCAAGCCCTACATCAGGCTCTGCGCTCAGTACGAAATCTGCTAGAGATTCTCTCTCTTCCACTCCTACCCGCTCCCACTCTCTCTCCCTCCCTCCTCTCTCATTGTATCTCTTTCAAAGAGGGCTTTGGTTGAGGGCTTTGGAATAAACCGTTTCCCTGGTGCAGACCAAAGGTCTCGGGGATGGGCCCCACTGCACGTCTGGTAAACTTGGCTTTGGTCACGTGTGTTTTAGTCTACCTCTCCCACATCCTCAATGTCTACTTATTTCCCCAAACTGCCTCATGGCCCTCCATTGCCTTTTACAAACCCGACTTTGGCAGCGGCAGAACCAAAAAAGGGCTCTTAGAAGATCCAGTAGTTTCTGGCCTATCCAGAGGGCTCCTCCCTGTTTGTGTTGCCTTCTGTGCTACCCCTTCCCTTTGGGCCTAAACCAGGTTTGTCCTGCTCTGCATCCCACTGCCACCCAAGCTGTGCTCTGACACCCCATGACAAAGGCCACAGCGGCCCATTTGGGTTTTAGATCTTGGCCAAGTCAGAGCCCCAGCCTCTGCACACAACCAAGGGAGAAGAAAAGAAACTTCATGGAACATAATTCTAAGCTTCTGTTAAAGTAATTTTTTTCTGTTACTTTGAGTTCCAATTTAAACCCAATCATTCTTTTTTTTCCCTTCTTAAATTTACACTGCCTCAACTTCTTAATACATCTTTTCTTAATTTTCAGGTCTTCTGGTTGGAAAAATTCACAAGTATCCAGTATGGAATTTCTTTCTTTATGTGGTTCATAAATCCGTCTTAATTTTGATTCACAAACTCCATTTTTCATCTATAGTTGCCATTGTTTCAATTTTTCCTTCCTTTCTCATCATACAGAGGCCAAGAAGCTGTATATCTTGGATGATCTTTCCAGACTATCCTGTATGACACATTCCTCTTACTGTCTGGTACTCACTCTGTCTCTCAATTTCTCTCTTTCTCATGAAACAATGAATGCATGACTTCTGTGTCCCCTTAACCCGCCTCTACTTTATCTTAATGATTTCACTTTGAAAATTGTCAGCAAAATAAGACAAAACCTCTTCTTTCTGTCCTTACTACACATATGCTGTATCCCTGTAAATACTGAGTGTTTATCCCAAATGACCAGGTTAGCTATAAAGAAAGCATTTATTTGGGGATATAACAAGGGTGGTGTGTGAGAGAGAAGTGAGTGAGCTTTTGCTTTATTTAGAACAGGAACTCATACTCTTCACTGAATGAGGCCAAGACCTCAGGGCCAGAAATAAGTAAACAAAGTCAAACTAAAACTGAGTTTACCATGGGAACAAACTGCTCTGAGGGTATTTTGGAAGATCCATAAGAATGAGCTCAGACAATAGGAAATCCAAAATATAATCCTCTCTTGGAGAAGTCATGGCTTAAGAAACTCAACTTTCCATGGTCAAGAAACCAGCCTTTCCATGAGAAAAGTCAGTCTATGCTTCCTTTTCCAATCTAGACTAATAGCACAGTATATCCTCCCGTGATCTGTCTTGAAAATGTGCCCCAAAGTCTCTTGTCATGTGGATGGGAATTAGACATATTTGTGTCCCTGGAGAAAATAGCAAGAGCCAAAAGGAGGAAAGGACAGGGAGGCAGATTTCAGGCCAACATAAAGAATAACTTTGGAACTGTGAAAAGTTGCTTGAAAATCAAACTGGCTGCCCCAGGAGATAGTGTTTGAGCAGAAGCTAGATGACCTTGCCAGAAATGTCATCAGAAGGACTCAAAGACAAATGCAGTAGAGAGGAGCCTGGGATTTTTTCTGACCCCTAACAGTCCATAATTTCATCATTTTCTAAATAGTCTTTAGCAAGTATGTATTTGAATATGTTCTTTTATTTTTTTTTTTGAAGATTTATTTATTTTTGGGAGAGAGTGAGCGGGGGGGGGCAGAGGGAGAGACTCTCAGGCAAACTCCCCACTGAGCAGAGTCCCATGTGGGGCTCGATCTCATGACCTTGAGATCATGACCTGAGCCAAAATCAAGAGTCAGATGCTTAACCACCTAGGTGACCCTGAATATGTTCTTTTATACCATTGCCCTCCATCCAGGCATTCCTACTTAACCTGCTTTTCCCTCTTAAGCTAGATAAGCCCTGGGCCCATCCCTGCCCTGACAGAAAACACAACATGAAATTTCCTGGCTGGGATAGGTGATCACATGAAATTCAAATGTCCTTTGTGCTAGCCCACCAGGTTGTTTTCCAATCCACTTCGCCCAGCTCTGCTCCTTCACTGTTTGAGGCTCTTCTGAACTTGGCCTTTTGACTAGCTGCTGGCTTTGCTTTTCAATAGGTTGGTCCTCCAGGTTTTTATTTTCTTCCAGGTTGTTGACTCCTTGCCCTGACCTTTGATTTGCCTGAGCCTCTGGACTCCCGAATTCCTACATCATCTGCAACATTGAAACATGTGAGTTCTGCAAACAAACTACAGAAGTTTAAGTACAGGCTGCTCTGCCACTGACCAGCTCTATGACCTTGAACAAGATAGTTGTCCTCTTGGGATTTCAGTCTGTTCTTCTGAGATGAAGAGGACCAAGGCATTGCCTAATTAATTGGGTTGTTTGAGAAAAAATAATTATATTATATAAGAGACCAAGAGTATCAGTTATATTTAAAGGCATCAGACACACTCTAGGAAATGCTGGAGCAAACATTAGCAGAGATCTTGTTTAGTTGCTGCAAAATTACTCCTTCAACCTCAGCTCATTACAGATATTCTCTTTGGGGTTCCTTGTGAATGCCTCAGTCACTACCCAGGTCCCCAGAATGATTTTTGTCTTTCTGTGTTATCTGCCCCTTGAGCCTCTCCAGAAGAAATTTAAAGTGGCAGGGCACCTGGGTGGCTCAGTTGGTTAAGCATCTGCCTTCAACTCAGGTCATGATCCTGGGGTCCTGGGATCAAGCCCCATATCAGGCTTTCTGCTCCCTCTCCTCCCTACTCATGCTCTCTGTCACTATTTCTGTCTCTCTCTCTCTTTCTCAAATAAATAAATAAAACCTTGAAAAAAGAAAGAAATTTAAAGTGGCTTATAATAAGACAGACATATGTGAGACACCCTATACCTACCTTTTCTTTATCCCTGTTACACAGCATCCAAGTAGCCATGCCTCTGAGATGCAGTGTAGCAGAGTGGAGCATGGGGCAGGGGGGAAGGTAGGTTCTGGAGTCAGACTGCCTTAATTCAAATCCCACCTAACCACCTACTGGCCACGTGAACCTGGCCAGGTCGCCAACACTTTCTGTGTCTCCGCTTCACCAAATGAAACAGAAATGATAACCCTAGCCCCTACTCCATAAAGTCTATGCGTGGATGAAATGAATGAATTATGAATTACTGAATCTGAATATATGAATGAGTGAATGAATAATGAATATACAAATTAATATACCGTACACTATGTTCCTGCCACCTAGTAGGTATTCAACTCGTGTTAATTATTATTGTTTCCTCCTGTACAAAGGGGATATGCCACACTTCTATGAATAATAATGATTCTTCACAGGTTTGGAGGAAGACAGTATTAGTCCAGGAAAGGAAGCAAGCATACTTTGACTTCCACGTTCTCTGGTGGTGTGGCTAAAGTTATCAAATATGCAAATGAGAAGCACTGACCTATTCAGTTGCTCATCCAGTTGCCTTTGTTTTCCCAGTTCTAGCCTCCAGCCCGTGTCTATATTGTTACTAGTACCAGTAGTCCTGACACTGAGCTTCTGTAGGCTGCCACAGGGACAAGACCATGACTTTTAACGGCCCTGAGCAGACACTACATTCACAGAGCAACCTTCAATTCCCTATACACAGGCCCCAAACCTGGTGATTTTTATACTTGTGTCTGGAAGAGAAGCACATCAAAGCGTTCACTACATATTAGGAATATTAGCCTAAAAGAGTCCAAACCAGGGAAGAAGAGACAGAGGCAGACAGGAGATAATCCCATCTGCAGAAGACCATGGAACTCACCACAAAATTCCATGGAAATTAGGAATAAATGGGCTGTGGTTTCACAAACAGTTTTTGCTAAGGAAAATAATTTATGTGGAATGGCATCGGTAGCAAAGGAAGAGAGCCCACTGAAGGTATTTTGTGAAAGTAATACAGAATTCTCAAGCACACTTAGAAATTCCTGGTGTCCCTTATCTAGGCATAGCCTGGGAGTGTAGGTGAGTCAGGATTGCCAACTCACAAGTTCTGTTCCTGCTTCTGCCACACCTTAGACGTGTGACTCAGGGACAGCTTCTTGCCCTCTCAGTGCCACTTATATTCACATTGCCAAAAGAAGCAACACCATCCTTCAGCCCCGAATCTGATAAAGGAATGCAGGGAATTGTATCAGTGCTTGCCTTTGGGAGCAGCGAGAGAGTTATAAAAAGCGGTATTCTGATCTTCATTCTGTAAGCCTGTATACAGTCTGGACTTGAGCCAGAATCCCAAACAATGACTTATTTGCTAATAACACACTTCCTTCTTACAAGCTGTTTTGTGAGGGAAGAGTATAAGAAGTAATTCGATGGCCAGGGTTTAGAATCAGATTCTGGATCTCACACTAACAAGTTTTATGACCTTGGGCAAGTTAATTTTTCCTTGATTGACTTCAGTTTTCTCAGCTGTGAAATGGGGAAAAATACAGTACCTACCTCACTGGGCTCTGTGAGGATTGAGACAAAACATATGAGGTACCAAGCTCAGTGCTTGACACACAACATGTGTTGGACAAATGTGGCCTATTATTATAGTTTAGCCTCCCTGTTCCACACGGGTTGTCTCTTGTGCACTCCAGGCGAGGGCCTACTTTGGGGATCACCCAACCTCCACTGGGTCCCACACATGGATCGTCAGATAGGCAGTCTTTCCAATCTTCCATCACCCAGAGAACAACCAAGTATGCCTCTTGTGAGTCACAGAATTTGCTTACATGATCACCCAACTTGATTTGGAACATTGTTTTTGTACAAGATGCAGTTGTCCTCTAATTCAATTCCCATACTTGCTTCTCACAATGCTGTTCCCAGAACAGACATTTCCCTAGGTCAGGGGTTTTGCAACTTTGATTCAAAGACCTTTAAGACTCCTTAAAGAGGTTATAGTGTTTCTGAGAGTATTCGGTTTGAATTACAATACTCATATTGTTAAATATCCTTCAAAACATAATAAAATAATAAAACACTCAAAGGGAATAAATACTAAGTTTTAATGTATTGGAAACCACTACAGTGCTAATTTCTGCTACTGGGTAAATTAGTTTTTAGTGAAGACCTTGACTGAAAGCTATTCCTACCATTTCCATTTAATTCAAGAGTCCCCAGAGATTGTAAGTTGAGCTATCCAAAACACTGCTTCTATTTGCAATTTATCTGTGAATTAGGAGTGTCTCTACACTGTGCGACCAAAACCTTGTAGAAAAAACAAATTCGATTCTGAAGCTAAACATAAGAATACAACTGCCACCCAGAACCCCATATTTCCAAGGTTTGTATTTATCAAAACTTTATTCATGTACTGATTATACCCTAAGTAAATGGCATAACTTTGAATTTAAAATATTTTAACATGCTTACATATTATAGCTTTCTGTAAGATTCCATTTGATAACAGTAAAACTTCCTGTTAAAAATAAAATTTAGAAACTATTGTCCTAAATGTACTCTGAAGTTCAAAGTTTAGTAGGGCAAAGTTGATTACAAAGCTTAAGCAAACACAGGGCATCCCAGTGAGGAGACTGCACCAGTGAAGATGCCTGCAAAGGATGGGCAGCTATGTTTCCATGTCAATTGATCTCTTCAAGAAACTGGGAGACAGTTTATAGAGCTCTCCACATTGTTAAGGCTCTTCAACCTCAAACATTTCTGTTATAGGTACTGTCCATAGTCACGATGGGCTCTCTGCTCACTCCAACTACAATTGACTCTGTTCTCCTCTTACCGTGATTATAACTATGCCTCTCTGAAGAATACTCCTCTCAGAAGAATATGAAATCCAGATTAGCCTGGATCCCCAATTCTACACAAGGATGACTAAGTACCTAGGGGGCTGGGAAGAATATGGAACAAAGTGCTTTACATCTGAGAATTAACCAGCCATTGCTAGGCTTCACCCAATGTCCTTTAATCTGCCCCACTAAAACCGCGTTCTTCCTTCCTCACTCCAGTGGGATCTTCAGAGTCATTCAAACTTAAGATCAAGCAATTTGGGTGCAACTCATTTCAGTAGTGTAACTTCTTAGCAGGGACCCTTTCTTTCCAATCTTGTTCCCTGCAGACTGAAGCTGGTCCACTGGTGGGCTGCTTGAATAGTTCTTAGGTTTCTGTATTCCTGTCCCCAACTGGCTTGACTGAGTCCTCTCTTGACTTCTGAATTCTGCTCTGGCTCCTCCCCTTCTCAGTTTACCTCCGTTTTCCTTCTCCTGCGTTCTCTCCACAAGGGTCTAGCCCAGCTCCTCATCTCTCCTGTCAACTCCAGGTTTCCCAGTATACTTTGAACAATCTACTTCTCCAACGATCACACCTGCCTTAGTCCACATGATTTGGGACTGAAAAGAAACAAAAACTGATATCTGATTCTGCTTTGTGATCCTCTAGAAGGATCAAGATGAAGCCATCATTCACAAGTGAAAGATGGTGTGCAGATATTTTTCAAACAGTAATTCAGACTGCCAGTTTTCTTGATCCTATAAGCACATACCAATAAACCCAGCAAAGATAAGAAAGAAGAAAACCATGGTATAGTTAACAATTCAGATAAATCCCTCTGAGCCTGGGGCCTTTTAAACATATGTGATTTTGCTGTTGACTTGCACAGTCAGGTGTCTCCACTTTCTGCTTCCTGTTCACTGCATTCTGCTTGTTTTTGAGAATTTCCTAAGTTTCTTTCTTGCCTTATTCATATTTCTAAAAACCTGATTATCATTTCAGTTATACCTTAAAGCAACTGATTGTGTTCCCTCTAAAGCATAGCTGGAAAAGGGAGGTGGGCAGGTTTGGCTCCCTCCCTGTCTTTCCTTCCTCGGATACATTTATCCCAATGGAATCACATTAAAGTGAACACCAGAGGCATTCTTGAGGGGGCAGGGCAGAGAAAAACTTCCAGTTTAAAGGGTTTGTGTAGAAATTGGAAGGGAAAAATGCCTTGAGCAGGGGACGGTTGTGTAGGGGAGAGGTTTCTGGTGCAGACTGTCTGTGTGTTAATTCTCAGCTAAGGACTTCTCATTATTTTCCCCATTTTCTCACAGCCCACTGCTTCCTCAGTGGGCAATCCACTGCCCTGCCCACTTAGCAGAAAAGGAATCTATAACTGGGGGAACTCTGGTGAAGTAAAAGCCCCAATAAATTATGATACATCATATAATGGAATACTAAGCTGATATTAAATGAATAAGGTAGGTCCATATGTGCCCATATAAAATATTTCCAGAAACTACTACAAAAAAGTGAAAGGAGGAAAAGGCTTAGATCTTTAACTTTTTTCATGATCATTCAAAAGAAATGAAGATAAGGCCAGCAGGATACACACTATGAATGCTGGCTACCTTTGGCAAGGGAAGTTGACAAGTGTTAATGGGGCCTTTCATCTCTCATTTCACATATTTTGGAAGTTTTTAACAATGAATGAGGGTTGTTTTTGTAATGTACATAAGAAGGAAAAAAAATAAGGTAATTGCAGGACTAGAGATGAGATCAGTGTGACCCACATAAGCCTTGCCCTTGAACTCTCTATTCTTCTCATCCACCAATACCAATTCAAAATAGCTTAGGCTATAGAAAGTCAAGTCAGTTCCCTGATGAGTCCAAACTCTCACACGTGCTTTCCTTTCAGTCTAGAATACCCTTCTTTTCCTCCTTCCCCACGGTTAATTTCTTATTTTTCTGCTGTTTTTGCCTAGAGGACATTTCCTCGAGAAAGATACACCCACATGCCATTCTGCACCATTTTCCTCCATTCTTCTACTCATCCTCCCTGGAAGGCAGGACTGAATCAAGGACCAGGCAAGCAGGTTGTCAGTTGGCCCAGTTCAATGTCCACCCAGTGAAAAGGAGATAAAGGAACTATCAGAGAATAGTTACACTTCTAAGGTAAGTTGTCCCCAGACGCCGGCTCTTAACAGATGCATACCAAGCTCCAGGAGAACCCGGACTTTCTCCATCACAGCACCTGTCATTCAGCATTGCAATCATCTGCTTGCTTGTCTATATTCCTCACAAAAATATAAATGCTATGGGACCATAAGAAAAGACTACTTGTCCATCTTATTCTCCACTATAACTCAAGAACTAGCACAGTAGATGCAAAATATTTGCCTTAGCTGGAGTTGCTGTAACAAAATACCACGAATGGGGTAGCTTAAACAACAATTACAGTTTTCACAGTTCTAGAGGTTGGAAGCCCGAGATCAGGATGCCAGTAGTGTCAGATTCTTGTTGAGGGCCCTCTTCCTAGTGGCAGATGGCTGACTCCTTGTATCCTCCAGAAGGGGAAAGGAAGCAGGCTCCGTCTCTGGTCTCTGTTCATAATGGCACTAATCCCATTAATGAGGGCACTAATGACACTAATCCCATTCAGGGCTCCACCCTCATGACCTAATCACTTCCCAAAGGCCCCACCTCCTAATATCATCACCCTGGGATTAGTATTTTATGTTATTTATTTTTTAATATATTTTTAAAGTTTTTAAAGTTTATTTATTTGACAGAGAGAGAGAGAGAGATCACAAGTAGGCAGAGAGGCAGTCGGAGGGGGAGGGGGAAGCAGGCTCCCTGCTGAACAGAAAGCCCAATGCGGTGCTCAATCCCAGGACCCTGAGATCATGACCCCAGCCGAAGGCAGAGACTTAACCCACTGAGCCACTCAGGCGCCCCGGGATTCGTATTTTAACATATGAATTTGAGGTGTCAAAATATTCAGTCTATAGCAAGATTTATGCATGGAATAGATGTCTACATCATGAAGGTCAGTGACTTACTTAAAAGAAGTGAGTTTGCTCCATAAGAGTCTCTTAATCTCACCAAACAAACTGAGGGTTGCTGAGGGGAGAGGGGTGTGGAGGAGCTGGTTGGGTTACGGACATTGGGGATGGTATGTGATATGGTGAGTGCTTTGAAATGTGTAAGCCTGGCAATTCACAGACCTGTACCCCTGGGGCAAATAATACATTATATGTTAATAAAAATAATTAATTAAAAAAGGAAGTGAGTTTGCAGATAGAAAAATATTGTATCCTTTACCCTAGGCATTCAGATTCTCCAGTCATAGGACTGAGAGAACCAAAAGGAACAAAGGACTGGTAACCAAGCATAGCTTCTAGTCAGAAAAATTAAAAGTGGTCTATCCCTGATTAGATAGTTGCCTTGACATAGGGCAGGGTTTTTCAACCTCAGTAGTATAGACATCTTGTTTTGAATAATTCTGACTTGTAGGGAGCTATCATGTGTGTTGTCAGATGTTTGGCGGCCTCAACCCACTAGATGCCATTGACATGACTCCCCAGGTTGTAACAACCACTCTTGCCAAATGTTGCCTAGAATGTAAAATCAATGAATAGGGTTTTCACATATATAACCAAGCAGTGCTATACAAGAGAGACAACAGTTGCATGCTCGTATGCAGTCCCTTTTGGACATATGATTTGATCCTTACAAGCAGAAGGGCTCCAAATGAGTGATTATGATTACTGGGTCAGTAGGGTTTTAGACCAATAGTTTTACCTTAACTAAATGACACAGGGTTAATGTATGGTCAACCTTGACTAAGCATTCCCAAGTTTGAAACTCAGTTCCAATTATTCTCAAGTGATTCTGAAGGTTCATGGCACATAGTCATTTGTCAGTGCGCTGGGGCATGAAATTGTATCATGTATTCTCTGTGGCTGGTGTGTGGAGGTGAGTCACTTAGCTAGTGAGAGTACCTAGCTGATCATCCACCACAGACCTCATTTTCTTTTGCTTTAGGAGTCCACGCCATAACATGGGTTTGTTGTTCTCTATTGGAAATGGAAAACATAGTAATTTTTAAACATTGGGTGGGGTGGGGAAGGGAACTTTCTTGTAAAAAGGCTGTACAAAGAATGCCAATTTGCAATAATGCTGATAAGTGAAACAATCTAAGAGTATAGTGGCTTATATTATTGGTAGAATTTAAGAGCTTTATGAATTATTTTAGACTTGTGTTTATAGGATTCTTATAGGCCCAAAGGGCTCCCTTAAAATTTTTAGTCATACTTTGCTATATTTCATAAGGATATGTGCTATATTGGTATTCATAAGTTTGGAAATCTGCAAAAAATCTTAAGACATAACACTCAAGAATTTCAAGGAACTCTGAAAATTTAGAGGTCTCAGATGTGCCCCTTCTTCTCTATACCCCAAATCAAATTGCTATCAGCTGGATGACTGCTTATCTCTGTAATGACATCAAGTCCTCTTCCCATGTTAGTGAGCAAATACATTCCTTATGTGATATTCAGATTATGTAATTCCCCTATTTTCAAGCCCATAGTATACCACCCAATAGCATGTCAAATCCAAGCAATAATCTTGTGTATGGGTGAACTTTTAGGCTCTTCACCAAAAAGCTACACTCTGTGACTTAACATCTCTTACTTTGCTCAATATTCTCACTCAATTCTTCAGCGTGGACTCCTTTACCTAAACCTAGTTTCCTTCCTGGCACCTCCACATTGTCCATCAGGCCAGAAGTCCAGTGAAAGAAACCCTTTTTACTTCCTTTCTGCCATGTCATGTTATTTCTTGCCTTACACATTCTACTAAAGATTCACTACCATGAAAATACCATGTGGTATAAATGAAAAAAACATAACTTGCAGAATCAGAAAGACTTAGATTTGAATCCATCTCTGTGATTCACCAAATGTGTGAGATTGAGCAAATTACTTTATTCATCTCTGTAATCCTCAACAGATTTTTTGTGATAATTATGATAATTATATTTATCACTTGCCTACAAACACACACACACACACACACACTTGTACCTCAAATTGGCTGCACTTCTCATTTTCCCTACCATCCTTATTTTAGCCAGTGGTGCCCAGTATTTCATTCCAGAAACCTCCATCATAAAGTCATAGCAGTTTTATGACCTGTTGTCTCTCATCCACATTATTACCATTCTTTCTTCATGTCTTGCCTGTACCACAGTAGCCTTCTAACCAGTCTTCCTCCTTTCATGCCCCACACTCTCCATCAATTCCCCTCATAGCTCCCAAGATGATCTTTTAAAAAAAAGATTAATTAGATTGTGTCATTATCTATTTAAAACCTTCCAGTGGCTTCTAGTTGAATTAAGATACAAACCACATTTTGTATTATGACCTTCAAGATCCTATTTAATTTAGCCCCAGACTACCTCTCTGACCTTATTTCCTGTCACTTCTCTATATTTCACACCACTAACTCTCCATTCCTGGATGATAACTGGTCTCCTGCCTCCACTCTTGCCCACTTTAATACATTCTTCACACTGCAGCCAGAGTAACCTTAAAATGCATAAAAAATAATGAAGATATTTCTGTGTCTACCAATTCTACCTCTAAAACTTACCTTGAGTTTATCCACTTCTTTTCATTCGCATCCTGATCCAAGCCATTATCATCTTTCACAGGAATTTCTCAATAGATTCTTAAGAGGTCTTCCTGCTGCTTGACTTGACCTCTACAAATCACCCTCCACATGGCAACTAGGGTGATTTTTTTTTTTTAACGTTCAATACAATTATCTCTCTCTCCTACTTAGGATCCTTCAATAGCTTCCCATTGACTTAAAATAATCACTATAGTTGAATGGTTAACAAACTGGTCTCTGGAGAAAAACTTGGATTTTAATCCCAGCTCCATTACTTAGTAGCTATAGAACGTTGGAAAAGCAACCTGAAACTCCATTTACTCACCTACAAAGGGAAACATTAACAACAACCTACCTCATAAGGTTATTGTGAATCTTATACATAATGCACATTCAGGAAATGTGATTTGTTATTATTGGGGTCAAGTAAATAAAAATCTTTAAATAGGTCTTACAGAGCTTTGTAAAATCTCACTTCTATTTATCTTTCTAGCTTCTTTTTTTGCCATTTCCCCCTTTGCTCACTGTGCTCTACCACTCTGGCTGTCGTTCAGCCTCTCAGAGTAGGCCAGTAGTTCTCACACTTTAGCTTGGATCAGAATCCTCTGGAGGGCTTATCAAAACACAGATGGCTAGGCTCCAACCCCATAGTTTCCGTTGATTCAGTAGGTCTAAGGTGGGGCCTGAGAACTGGCATCTCTAACAAGTTCCCAGATGATATTGATGCTGCTGGTCTGGAGACTACACTTTGGGAACTATTGCAATGGCTTTTCTTATTGCCTTGAAGCCTTCAAACACACAAAAACTGTTAGTCATACATCAAGTTAAACTTTAAAAGCTGTCCCTGGGGCGCCTGGGTGACTCAATGGGTTAAAGCCTCTGCCTTCCGCTCAGGTCATGGTCATGGTCATGGTTATGGTCATGGTCTCAGGGTCCTGGGATCGGGCCCTGCATTGGGCTCTCTGCTCAGCAGGGAGCCTGCTTCCTCCTCTCTCTCTCTGCCTGCCTCTCTGCCTACTTGTGATCTCTCTCCTTCGAAATAAATAAATAAATAAATAAAATTTAAAAAGTTGTCCCTATGAGAGCTTTCCTTAGACATTCCAGACTAGGCTAAATACTCTTGATATGTTTTTCAGAGCATGCATAATATTTGCAATTAGTTATTTGTTTAATTATTTTTTGATGTATGAAAGCATATGTCAGACTGTCTCATGAAGGCAAGGACTCTATATGTTGTCTTCTAGTGTATACCTCCAGAGCCCAGGTGCATTGCTTGGCACCCAAAAATCTTTGTTGAATGAGTTTTTAATAAACAATGTGATTTATTTTAAAAAATACAATGGTTATATTTCACTCAATGATACTGTTTCTCTTCACAAATACCCAGCTCTCTTCCCCCACCCCGCTCCCTGAGGTGAACACAGCTTGTCTCTATTTTCTGCAACTAGATTGGCTCTAGATTCTTCAGATTCTTTCCTCATTCCATGTCCCCACCTGTGCCCCAACCAAAAACTCCCTTTCTGTTTGAGCTATACCTTAAAACCACCTGAAGAGCTTTATAAGTGACAGCAGGCAGGTCCCACCTCTAACTACATCAGCATTTCCACATTTTAAAATGGTATTTCTCTATATTTGAAAAAAATATCCACAATAAGAGTTGAAAAACTCAACACAAGAATGAGTCTATCTCTAGAGGTAAGAGTAGTTGTGTACATGTTTATGGTTCTACAATAACACTAGCCTATGGCTGGCATTCATCTGATATAGTCTGAGAAAATAAGCATTTATTTTACGTTACAAGCTTCTAGATCTGTGTTTCTCAAACTATGATCTATAAACCTCTGCATCAATCTGGCCTGGTGTTCTGGTAAAAAATAACATGTTCCTTGGAGCTAGGGGGAATATGGCAGAGTAGGAGGATCCTAGGTTCACCTTATCCCAATGGTATACCTAGATAGCACCCACATCAGTATGAATAACCTAGGAACAAACGTAAAGACAGGCAGGACAGATTCTCTACAGCTAAAGGTAAAGATGAAGCCACATGGAAGAGTGTAGGAAAGGCAAAGACATGGCCAAGAGCCAAATGAACTCATGGGACAGCTCATGGGAGGGAGGGACAACACAGACATGGAGGGGGAGAGGAGCAGAGCCCACACCAGGAACACCAAGCATGGGGGATCTACAATGAGAAGACTGATCCCCATAACATTTGGCTTTGAAAACCAGAGGGGCTTAATTTCTGGATTTCTTTCAATCAGGGGGCTTAACACCTGGAAAATTAAAAATCAGTGGGCTCAGCTCTGGGAGAGGCAGAGGGTGATGGGAAACTGAGTCCTCACCCTTGAAGAGTCAGCACAACAAACAGCCCCACTGGGAGACAGCATGCAAGAAGCAGTTTGAAAGATGCCTGGGTGTATGGGAACAATTTGTTTGCTAATCTCAGGGTCTGTGTTTGAGGGACAGGGATAAGTTTTTGAGAGACTTATCCAAGAACAAAGGAGCTGGTGGGCATCATTTCCTCCAGCCCACAGCCTAGATACACCAACCCCTGTGGGAACAAATGCTGCATGAACACCCTCCACATAGCTTGTTAATAGTAGGCCCTAAGGTCTCCCCACCAGAGATTTTAATTCAATACTTTAAAGTAGAGCTCAGATATCTCAATCTTAGTAAGTCCCTTCACATGACTGTGGTGTAGGTGGTGGAGGAAAGACACATTGACAAATAATATCGACATCTGGTCTACCTCATATGAGGTCAAGGGATGTCTAGTTTGCAAAAGAGGAAATGTATTGAGAGTGGGGATTGGGTGTGAGGTGGGCACTGGAGAAATGGCCCTGGGAGAAAAAAAAGATCTCAATAGGTCAAAGTCTCTAGGAGGTTGATTTCTTTTTTTTTAAGATTTTTAAAATTTATTTATTTGAGAGACAGAGATCACAAGTAGGCAGAGAGGCAGGCAGAGAGAGAGACAGGGAAGCAGGCTCACCACTGAGCAGAGAGCCCGATGCGGGGCTTGGTCCCAGGACCCTGAGATCATGACCTGAGCTGAAGGCAGAGGCTTTAACCCACTGAGCTACCCAGGTGCCCCTAGGAGGTTGATTTTAAGGAAGAATTTTTTTAAAAAAGATTTTATTTATTTATCTGACACACACAGAGAGAAATCACAAGTAGGCAGAGAGAGAGGGAAGCAGGCTCTCCACTGAGCAAAGAGCCCGATGCAGGACTTGATCCCAAGACCCTGAGATCATGACCTGAGCTGAAGGCAGAGGCTTAACCCAATGAGCCACCCAGGCACCCTTTAAAAAAGAATTTTAAAGGTTTAATTTAAGAAGGAACTTAAAAACCAAATCTTTTCAAAAGAATTGGCTACCTGAGGAATTTGTGAGTTTTTTTAACTGGAGATGTTGTAGTAGAGGTGACAGATGCATTTTCTGGGCTGTTGAAAATCATTATTTCTCAGTATAGATAATGATCCACTTGGACTATAATCATCTATAGGGTTACTTTCATTACTATAGATTGTGCTCTGTCCAAAGCTTACTGAATTAAAATATCTGGGGATTAAGCCTTGGTATGTGCATTTTTTAAAATTTTTTATTTCTTTTCAGCATAACAGTATTCATTGTTTTTGCACCACACCCAGTGCTCCATGCAATCCGTGCCCTCTCCAATACCCACCACCTGGTTCCCCCAACCTCCCACCTCCCGCCCCTTCAAAACCCTCAGATTGCTTTTCAGAGTCCATATTCTCTCATGGTTCACCTTCCCTTCCAATTTCCCTCAACTCCCTTCTCCTCTTCATCTCCCCTTGTCCTCCATGTTATTTGTTATGCTCCACAAATAATGAAACCATATGATAATTGACTCTCTCTGCTTGAATTATTTCACTCAGCATAATCTCTTCCAGTCCCATCCATGTTCCTACAAAAGTTGGGTATTCATCCTTTCTGATGGAGGCATAATACTCCATAGCATATATGGACCACATATGTGCATTTTTAAGAAGATACACAAATAATTCTGATATAGTTGGACCATGGGTTCATGCTTCAAGAAAAACTGGTAAGAGGGTTAAATGCATATGCTTTGCATGAAATGGAATTTAGTTTAAATTTTCAGACACAGACCTTTTCTAATCCACTGGGAGTAAATTCAATAGGAGGTGAACAAGAGATTGAATGGGGGAGATAAGAGCATTCTTAGTGCGTCCTAGATCGGTATTTCTCTCATATATTTTGTCAATGACAGTCTAGAAGTGGTCACTAAGCATTTGTACTTTTTAATCTTCCCAGAGGATTCCAGTGCACTGCAAATATTGAAAAAAAATAAAACAAC
Organism: Neogale vison; assembly: GCF_020171115.1. Classification (NCBI taxonomy): domain Eukaryota; kingdom Metazoa; phylum Chordata; class Mammalia; order Carnivora; family Mustelidae; genus Neogale; species Neogale vison. The sequence goes on from NC_058105.1 coordinate 32,171,123, forward strand.
ACCGTGTGCATGAATATATCTATCTCTAGAATTAAAAGTAGTTAATTAAGAATCACCTGTATCAAAATCATCTTGGGAAGATTATTGGAAATGCACATTGCAGGACTTTACCCAAGCCCTAATAAGTCTAGATTCCTGGGAGAGAAGACCCAGGAGTTTCCATTTTAAACAAGCTCCTCAAGTTATATTTATAAAGGCTAAAATGTAAGAAACACAGTTTAATACATAATTGTATGTCTTCAGCTTCTTTTGTGTCTCTTCTCAGGGTTTAATTGTCTTTGGTGCTACAAAGTGAATTCAGTAAATTTCATTGACAAATTACTGGTATGGCTGATATCGTCAAATTGTATATTTTACCAAACATAATTATAAAATGAGATTTTCATTTGCTTCTGTTTACAGTCAATAAAAGGTTTTTAAGGAATTCATTCAAGAGGAGTAAAATAAAATAAAACTGGTAGTTTTTCTTCTTTAAAATAATTAAAGCACCTTTAGGCGCCCGGCTAGCTCAGTCGGTAGAGCATGAGACTCTTAAAATAATTAAAGCACCTTTAAAAGTGTTGGTTTAGTGGTTGGGGGATGTGGATATATTTAGTTTTCCAAATTCTTAACTCGTCTAGTTGAAAACAATTCCTAGAAATAAGTTTGGGTAAAGGAGGTAGAGATAAAGCCCACTGTGACATTTAAACCATAAAACAAATGTCAACTTTAGCAAGCTTATCTGGATGTTACTAAACACATGGGTATTTCGCATCTGATTTTTTCCATACAGATGTTTTATCAATATATCCACCTAGTCATCATAAAGTACTAGATGCAAGATTGTTATCATGTCCTAGTTATTTAACTGAAGCACTTTAAAAATAGATATATTTTCCCATAGAATACTATAAATAGTCCAAAATCATTTCTAAAAGAAAAGATTATCTGAAGACTTTGGGAATATCATTATCATAATTATTTTCTGTTATTGTTTATAATTACAGTCTCTTAAGCTGTTTCTAATATGTTTCTATGGATTTTCAGCACATTTTAAAATACAAATGAGCTTTCCTAAGAAAATGCTTACTCTTGCAATCATAACTTCAAATTTACATGTTCAAAGATGCATCCAACAATCTTACTGCCAATTCGTCCTTGCTCTTGCATAAACCTTGGAAGGACGGACTTGGGAGACTTAGGATCAATAAACTGTCTTAGGCCTTTCCCTTACTCTGTCTGCTTCTTTCTGATGCCATAGGGCAGATGGATAGCCCAAGGGAATCATCTCTGTCTGAAGCTTGAGGTCTTGACCTCCTCAAATACATCATCTAATGCCTGCTGAGTTACATATCTGTCCCTGTGTGCCTCTGTTTGTGATCATGTTAAGCTTTGAGCAGACAGTTTTCTCCCCTCTATAATGGGGATAATAATAGTACTTATACCATAGAGTTGTGAAGATTAAAAGGGTTAATACATGTACCAGGTACTTGGGAAAATTTGCACAAATGCTAGGTAGTATTGCCCATAAATGAAGATGATGAATAATCATTCACTGGTTAGATGATAAAGAGGAAATTTGCTTCTTTATTAAGATAACATTACCTGTCAATATTTGAAGAAAGAAAGTTACAAATTTTGACTAGAAAGAAGTAGTTAATATTTCACACTCTTAGACAAACACTGGATTTCTAAAGCTTAAAATATGTTCCCAGGCATATATTGTTCCCTACTTTAAGCACATATCATCAGCTCTTCTCTTAAATGGCCTTTTTCAGAACCCACAACTATATGGCCAATTAATCTTTGATAAAGCAGGAAAGAATATCCAATAGGAAAAAGACATCTCTTCAACAAATGGTGCTGAGAAAACTGGACAACAACATACAAAAGAATAAAACTGGACCACTTTCTTATACTGTTCACAAAAATAAATTCAAAATGGATGAAAGACCGAAATGTGAGATAGGAAACCATAAAAATTCTAGAAAAGAACATAGGCAGTAACTTCTTTGACATTGGCCATAGCAACTTCTTTCTAGATATGTCTTCCAACTCTGGGGAAACAAAGGCAAAAATAAACTATAGGGGCTTCATCAAAATAAAATCTTCTGCATGGCAAAGGAAATGATCAAAAAAAAATTAAAAGTCAACCTATGGAATGGGAGAAGATATTTGCGAATGATGTAACCATTAAGAGATCTGTATCCAAAATATTAAGGAACTTATTATATTCAACCCCCCAAAACTGAATAATCCAATTTAGAAATGGGCAGAAGACATAAATAGATATTTTTCCAAAGAAGACCTTCAGATGGCCAAAAGACACACAAAAAGATGCTCAATATCACTCATCAGCAGGAAAATGTAAACCAAAACCACAATGAGATATCACCTCACACCTGTCAGAATGGTTAAAATAAAAAACTTAAGAAATAGCAAGGGTTGGCGAGAATTTGGAGAAAAACAATCCCTCTTGTGCTGTTGGTGGGAATGTAAACAAGTACATCTACTCTGGAAAACAGTATGACGATTCCTCAAAAAGTTAAAACTACACTATGATCCACCAATTACACTACAAGGTATTTACCTAAACCATACAAAAATACTTGGGGGACCTGGGTGGCTCATTGGGTTAAAGCCTCTGCCTTCAGCTTGGGTTATGATCCCAGGGTCCTGGGATCGAGCCCCGTATCGGGCTCTCTGCTCAGCAGGGAGGCTGCTTCCCCACCCTCCACCTCTCTGCCTGCCTCTCTGCCTACTTGTGATCTCTGTCTGTCAAATAAATAAATAAAATCTTTTAAAAAAATACTAATTCAAAGGGACACATGCACTCCAATGTTTATAGCAGCATTATCTACAAAAACCAAATTATGGAAACAGCCCAAGTATCTATAGACTGATGAATGGGTAAAGAAGATGTGGTATATATACACAATGGAATATCACTCAGCCATCAAAAAGAATGAAATCTTGCCATTTACAATGATATGGATGGAGCTATAGAGTATATTGCTAAGTTAAATAAGTCAGTCAGAGAAAGACAAATACCATATAGTTTTACTCATGTGTAGGATTTAAGGAACAACAACAACAAAAGCAAAGGGACAAAAAAGAGAGAGAGGCAAACCAAGAAACAGACTCTTAACTCTAGAGAACACACTGATGGTTCCCCCCAGAGGGAGGTGGGTTGGGAGGTGTGGGGGGGTGGTGGTGGAAGAAACAGGGGGTGGGGATTAAGGAGGGCATTTGGGGGCGCCTGGGTGGCTCAGTGGTTTAGGCCTCTGCCTTCGGCTCGGGTCATGATCTCAGGGTCCTGGGATCGAGCCCCATGTCGGGCTCTCTGCTCAGCGGGGAGCCTGCTTCCCCCTTCTCTCTCTCTGCCTGCCTCTCTGCCTACTTGTGATCTCTCTCTGTCAAATAAATAAATAAATAATCTATAAAAAAATCATTTAAAAAAAAAAAAAAAGAGAGACCTGGGGCCTCTGAAGGGGTGGTAGAGAATAAGCCTTGCAGTCTAGCTGGGATGAGTCTGCTGGGCCTCATCACCTTTAAAAAAAAAAAAAAAAAAAAGGAGGGCATTTGTCTGATGAGCACAGGGTGACGCGTGGAAGTGTTGAATCACTATACTGTATATCTGAAACTAATATTACACTGTATGTTAACTGGGATCTAAATAAAATCTTTTAAAAATAAAAAATACACAGCTTTTTTCAAATTTGCTAAATAATGACTATAAGGTCTCTCTCCCTTCCCCAGGAGGAACACTGGCAACCAGACAAATGAACAGGCTTTTTATCACTAATGAAGCATATTGGATTCCTCTCTTTGGGAAATCTTGCAGTATGTTTTTGGTTTTTCTCCATGTGAGGGAATATTATTTTGCAAGAAGTCTTTGAATCATCATCCTTAAATTAATCTGATTGCTCTTAGGTATTCATGGGGCCTTTTCAAGTCTAGATAGGCATCTGAATGTTCAACTCCTTTTGAGTGATTGAATCACATTAAGGTCTCTGTGGGCTGTGAATGGTAAAGAAACAGGTGCCAAATTTCCCAATATCCTCTTGTATTTAAATAATTCAAGAAGAACAGTTAAACCATATGCTCCTGGTGACTTAGTAACCCTAAATTATGTTCCTGGAAATACTTTGGACAGTGAGCACAGCTTGTCTACAACAGATCTTGAGATTTGGAGCTTGTGAAATATTTTCTGCTTCTCATAATCATTTTTTAATTCAAAAATTTGTCATTTCACAATGATAAAAGCTGAAGGTTAAAGAAACTATGAATGGTTTATTATGACAATGAAAGAATTAGTATTATTACTAGAGATTATACTGAACATGGTACCCAATGTTCCAGCTGCTCTTGCTGCATAACAAATCATCCAAAAATTTAGTGGTTTCAAACAACAAAAAAATATTTCATTATTTCTCCTGGCTTCTGTGAGCCAAAAAATTCAGGAAGAATTCAGCTTAGTGGTTTGGGCTCAGAGTCTCACATGTAATTGGGGTCAGATGGTGATTGGAGCTGGAATTTTAGGGGAGTGAGAGTGCCAGGCATTCTTTGCCTTTTATGTAGTCTCAGGGCCTCTCCACGTGGCCTCTTCATATGGGCTAGTTTGAGCCATGCTCATGGCACTGCATGGAGCCCTCAAGACCATTGGACTGCTTACGTGACCACTTGGGGCTCCAAGCAAGTATCCGAAAGAATCAGGCAGACACCATATCATTGGTGTGACCTAGCTTCAGAAGTCAAATTGCATTACTTCTGCATGCAGAGTGCTACAAAGTTATAAACCCACCCAGATTTAAGGAGATGCAATGCAGACTCCACTTCTCCAAAGGGAAAATGTCAACATTACTTTGTAAGAAGAACATGTGGGATGGGAGATATTGTTGTAGTTATCTTTGGAAAATACAATCTGTCAGACTTGGCATTTGTACTTCTTTATATGTTGTTGATTTAGGCATCATACTGAATAAAATGTGGTTTTTAAAATGTTGGGATCAGTAGTTTGTTTTCATAGAAAAGACATCATTAAGTGGGTCTATGGAGAAACCTGTTTAGACTAAGGAGATATAGTAAAACAACCAATATGCACAATTCTCCCAATGTATTTGGTTGCAAAGCCTTATCAACAGCACTCTTATCAACATTTTCCAAAACAGCATTCCATTTCCATTGGGGATTTATGCTACAAACCATAATTCTTTGTAAAGATTTATAATTTTAAAAATGACAAATCAGCAATTTTCATAGTATCAATACACCTGCTTGAACACCTGTCAAAAATTCTGACAAGAAATGCTATTTCTCTGTGCTAACATTATGTGGAGATAGGCTGCTTAATTTGTTGAAATTTATTGTTATGTGCAGTACCCTCCATTGAGAAAAAAACTTTCTCATTGAATTTCATAGCTTTAGTGTTAAACTTGGTGTAGCACATGCTATCAATCAGCATTTCCAGTAAAGGAAAAAAAAAGTGAAGATTCGTTGCTCAACATCTCACAAGGCATTACCCTCATGTGTACCTAATTCATTCTACTTCGCTCCATTTCATAAATTATGGGCATATCCTCCATCATCCCAAATCCTGGAAATTATGGTTTTATAATAACTTAATCACAGACTATAGATCACCAGAGTTAAAAGATAGTAAGTGAGTATCTCATTTAGTATTCTAGGCCAAGTTTGGCTAGAGAAGAATTTCAAATGTTTTAATTGATATCCGCAATGTATTTTTGTTCGATTAGAGTTCTAAATGAGAGCCAAGAGCAATGGTGACCTTTAAATATCCTATTCATTTTAAGACTGCAGTAGATGATTTTAAACCAATTAATTATAAGCATTATAAGTAAATGAGTTATTAGCATTCATGAATTCTATAACAGCCAATTTGTTCCTGTTCCCAAATCCTTGAAGTGCCTATTTTATAATTTCTTGGAGATGTAACCATAGGAACTAAGTGGTTGCCAACATAAACCTTTATAATTAATGAGGGTAAGTTTTCACCTTTTGAATCATTTTGAAATGTATACAGAACCCAGGTAACGTACCTCAAGGACTACAGTCTTCTTCAAAGAGAAAAAGTTGTCTTACAGCCCTCTACTCCTTAGGGTTCATTTATTCAAGAAGCATTTAGAAAAAAAAAAAAAAGAAGAAGCATTTAGAGAGTCTTGCTTTGTACCAGGTACTATGTCAGCCACCTTGATGGATAAAATAAGAATAAAACACTGTCATTACCATCAAGGAGCTTAAAATACAGGAGGAGAGGTACAACATTTACCCATGTTAGTGTGTTATCTACTAGAATGTCTAAAGTATCATAAGAAAGGAATAAACCACGTTGTTTCCTTGTAAAATAATTTTTTGCACAACCTCCTTTTTGCCTACCACCTCTTCCTTCATAAAAGTCTATGAAAACTGCAAATAAAACACCTTTGATCTATAGTCCTGGGGAAATGGGTAAATCTGCAAAATGGATTAAGTCTTTGATCAAAAAAGCTTACCATTTCTCCCTTCCATTTGCAGATGGTCTAAGAGAATTCCATTCTGCCTATCTCCCTTTCTCTCTTCCACAAACCCAAACCATCTTCCTTCCTTGAAATAGCTATATCTAATCTTTATTTGTATCTGTATCTATATATCTCCATATCTCAACGGAGGACTATGGTATAGACTTATATGTTGAATAGAAGTAAAGAAGGCACGTAGAAGAGGGAGAAAAAGGAGAGAAATAAGTCTAGTGTCTTTTCAGAGTCAGGAAACTGAATAGATATCCATCAGAAGAACCTGAGAATCCTTTCTCATTAAGCACTATTATTACTTAAAAGACATGACTCCATAATCTCCATGATTTAACTGAGTCAATCACAGCACCAGTTTGGTTGTCAATATTATGATTTTAATTACATTAACAATACTTGTCCAGATAAAGGACTAGTTATCCAAAACATTGATTCAATCATGCTGCCGTATTTCTGCCATATACGCACAGTTTGGATGCTTCTCTAAGTCTCTAAATCTTGGCAGTGAATTGCAGAAGTTCTAGAGGCCAAAGGCAACACATTGGCATAATAGGCTTTGTTAGTTCTTCCATGATGTTGGCAGGGGGTGTGGGGGGGAGTTCATTCACATTTTGGACCTTTTTTTTTCATAATTGAATGTATATATTTTGAATCCCTTTTTGCCTTGACTTTCATTATAAGAGATATACTCTTTGAAAAAGATAAAATGAAGCCAAATAAAATACAAGGGTTACCAAGCAGAATAAGAACCATATTCTAGGGATGCCTGGGTAGCTCAGTTGGTTAAGCATTTGCCTTTGGCTCTGGTCATGATCCCAGAGTCCTGGGATCCAGCCCTGCTCTGCATTGGGCTCCCTACTCAATGCGGAGTCTGCCTGCTGTTCCTCCTGCTTGTGCTCTCTCTCTCTCTGAAAGAATTTGCAAACACCAAACCAGCTCTACAGGAAATACTGAAAGGGGTCCTCTAAGCAAAGAGAGAGCCTACAAGTGGTAGATCAGAAAGGAACAGAGACAATATACAGTAACAGTCACCTTACAGGCAATACAATGGCACTAAAATCATATCTCTCAATAGTTACCCTGAATGTTAATGGGCTAAATGCCCCAATCAAAAGACACAGGGTATCAGAATGGATAAAAAAACAAAACCCATCTATATGTTGCCTCCAAGAAACTCATTTTAAACCCGAAGACACCTCCAGACTTAAAGTGAGGGGGTGGAAAAGAATTTACCATGCTAATGGACATCAGAAAAAAGCAGAAGTAGCAATCCTTATATCAGATCAATTAGATTTTAAGCCAAAGACTATAATAAGAGATGAGGAAGGACACTATATCATACTCAAAGGGTCTGTCCAACAAGAAGTATAAAACATAAATATGCTACTTTCACAAAATCCACTAAAAAAAAAATCTACACAATTCGTATCAACATACTTCTTTCCCAAGTTCTGAGGTTCAATGCATGTGGATTTTGGAGTCATATTTCCCACCATTTTGTGGATGCTGGTAGCTTATTTCTAAATATAAACAGTGGACAGAACAGAGAAGAGAACAGGGAAACATGAAAGAAGCAAGGAACCAGCCGAATCAGTAATTTATAAATAAAAAGAAAAGGACAATTCTTGTAACATGTAAGTATCAAATGGGTAATGGCAGGAGGCAATGAAGTGGTGCTGGGGATTTAAAGAGACTTATGATAAAGGGAAAATCAATTCTATAAATTATCAGCACCATATACAATATATTCTATCGAGCTCCAAGTTTGAGATATTTTAAAGTTCTGATTTTTGTTTGTTCAAGTTCCATTTAACAGGATACCTTTTCCCTCCTGAAATACTTTTCTCATTTGCTAAACCCTATAGTCCTTTAGCCTTCTTCTCTGCAGAGACTTGTTTCATGAATCGAGGGAGCGAGATGCCTAAATATTCTTCAGTAGTTGTTTCTGCTCCCCAAACTGCATTCTTCTCTGCCATTGACTTCGATCTTGGTTCAAATAGTCCTGGAATGTTGCCCCTTCCATTAATTTAACAATATGTAGGCTTAGTGAATTTTCTTTTCTTTTTTTTTTAATTTTCTTTAAAAGAGTTTGACCTAAAGTTTAGCTGAGACCTAAGATTCTCTGACCAGGCAGCTCTATTCCGTGCTCTGTGTATAGCACCTGTGCAGAAGTGAGATTAGCATCTTTGCAGAAGCTTTCAAACGTTCGTATGTTTCTGTTTAGGCGACAGTTTAAAGAGAAGGTGAACCCAATATGTACAAAAGGCTTTCACCTCATCCTCTAAAATGAACCAGAAAACATTTCCCCAAGGCTTGAGAATTCATCAAAGTCTACCATCTTGTCATACAGGGAAGGACACTAATGACAGAGCCCAGTTCTAAGGTCTGACATGGGCTTTGGAATGACTAATGCTCAAAGGAAACTGAAACAGCGGGCTTTCTTTGCCTTTCTCCCTCTCCATCTGGAGTTTGCAGGGGCTTCATTTTCCAAATTGTGCTAAATGCAAGCCCCAAAGAGAAGTTATGATCAAACCTTAAGTGTGGTTTCTTCCAGCTAAAAGGCTATATTCATAATCGGGCCATTTTTTTAAAAAGATTTTATTTATTTATTTGTCAGAGAGAGTGAGCACAGGCAAAGGCAGAGGGAGAAGCAGGCTCCCCACTGAGCAGGGAGCCTGATGTGGAACTCGATCCCGTGATGCTGGGATCATGACCTGAGCCAAAGGCAGACACTTAACTGACTGAGCCAGCCAGGTGCTCCTAAATAGATTCTCCTATTAGCACATTTTTAGACTGGCAGAATTTCTAGAGCTGATATAAAGTTTCTGAGTAACCTATGTCAAATTTTGCCCATTTCCCTGGGTGGCTCAGTGGGTTAAGCCGCTGCCTTCGGCTCAGGTCATGATCTCAGGGTCCTGGGATCGAGTCCCGCATCGGGCTCTTTGCTCAGCAGGGAGCCTGCTTCCCTCTCTCTCTCTGCCTGCCTCTCCATCTACTTGTGATTTCTCTCTGTCAAATAAAAAAAAAAATTTAAACATCTTATATTAGTAAAGAAAAATGTCGCAATTAATGAACAAATACTGATACATTATTATTAATTACAGCTCATAGTTTATGCAGATCTCCTTAGTATTTACCTACTGTTTTTCTCTCGCAGGTTCTATCGGGATGCCATATTACATTTAGTTGTCTGGTTTCTTGAGGCTCTCTCGGCTGTGGCCGTTGCTCAGGCTTTCCTTGTTAGGGAAGACTTTGACATTTTTGAGCAATCATGGTCACATGTTTTGTCAGTTGGTGCTTTTCTGGAGTTTTCCTCATAATTAGACTGATGTTGTGGGTTCCATGAAGGAAGATCACACGTAAACCACTCTCGTCACTTCATATCAAGGGTACCTACTGTCCACCTTTTTTTTTTAAAGATTTTATTTATTTGAGGGAGAGAGCATGACAGAGCACAAGCAGGGGGAGGGGGAGAGGGAGAGGGAGAAATAGACTCTCTGCTGAGCAGGGAGCCCAGGGCCCTGAGATCATAACCTGAGCAGAAAACAGACACTTAACCGACTGAACCACCAGGTGAACCTCCACATGTTTATCACTGATAGTATTAACCTAGATCACCTGGCTGAGGTGGTGATGTCAGATTGCTCCAATGTTAATTTATTATCCCCCTCACTCTCTTTTGTACTCAGCTCTTGGAAAGGAACACAATCTCCACTATGCTCCATCTCCTTGAAAGCAGACAGTCTACATAAATCTACCACAAGGGAGGTTTGTCTATTCTCCCCTCACCTGTTGTTTTCTTTATTCAATCACATATGTGTGTGTATTTAAATATTTTATTTATTTGACAGAAAGAGACAGCCAGAGAGGGAACACAAGCAGGGGGAGTGGGAGAGGGAGAAGCAGGCTTCCCGCTGAGCAGGGAGCCAGATGCCAGACTCTGATCTCAGAACCCCGGGATCATGACCTGAGCCAAAGGCAGCTGCTTAACAACAGAGCCACCCAGGTACCCCTCCATCATTTATTTATTAGTATGAATTCACAATTTATTTTTATAAGTTGTGTCATAATCCAATACAACCTTATTTTGTTGCCCAAATGGTTCCAGCGTTGCCTGTTGGGAGCGCTCTCCCTTGGCTTCTCTGTCCGTTTGATGTATCCCCATTATTGTGTTTGCCTTTTGTTTCGTTTTGAGAACTACCTTAGTTTTCCACACAAGAGGATGTTCTGGCACTAAAAAAATGGGTATTTCCTGCCCCAGTCCTAGAATGAGTCATTTCTCCAAGAATTCTTGGTTCCTTTTACTGGAGAATGGTATTAGAAACAAAGATCTTTGTGCTAGGCATCTTCATTGTAAGTGATAATGAAGATACAATCCTTCATTGTAATAAAGGAAGGCCTTTATTGTAGGCCTTCCCAGCTGAGAAAGCAAGGAAAGTTGTGTATACTAACCCATGTAAATACACATTCTAGAAGTATTTCTGCAGAAATTTATCTTTACCTATATTAAGGCAAATATGGGTTTTTACGGATGTCTCCAACTCTAATCCATTCCTATGTGGATCCCACTAGCCCCATTCTCTTGCTTACCTGTAACCTCCCAACTCCAACAGCAAGAAACCTGGCTCCTCCCATCTACCATCCATTTAGTGAATTGTTCATTTCCGGTATACAGGTATAGTGGTTTCAAACCGTTAACCCTCACCTCGACAGGAAATCCCTTTATCAAGCAGAGTGCAGTTCCTTTTGACTTAATTCCTATGGTCTATTTATTTTCTAAGTTATTTAGGTCAGCATATTATTCTCCTACCCCTTCAGTGAGGTCATTTCATGCCTTTTTAATACAGTTAAAATCTTATGTTATATTCTGTATTTCATTCTGATAACCCCTAACTTCCTAATAGACTTAACAATTTGAGTGCAGTAAGGTTTACTCTTTGCACTGTCAGGTCTTATGGGATTTGACAAATGCATTATGTCATGTATCTACCATTGCAGTATTACATGGAATAGTTTTGGTGCCCTAAAAAAATCCTTTCTGCTTCACCTGCTTATTTTTCACCCCCAAATCACTGGCAATCACTGGTGTATTTACTGTCTATAGTTTTGCCTTTTCCAAAATGTCATATGAATGAAATTATATAATATATAGCCTTTTCAGAATGCTTTCTACCATTTAAGAATGTCTGTTTAAGATTCATCTATGGGGGCGCCTGGGTGGCTCAGTGGGTTAAGCCACTGCCTTCGGCTCAGGTCATGATCCCAGGGTCCTGGGATCGAGCCCCGAGTTGGGCTCTCTGCTCAGTGGGGAGCCTGCTTCCCCCCTCTCTCTCTCTGCCTGCCTCTCTGCCTACTTGTGATCTCTGTCAAATAAATAAAATATTTTTTTAAAAAAAGACTCTATAAAAAAAAGACTCTATAAGATTCATTTATGGCTTGAGAGGTCATCTTTTTGGTTTTTGTGTGTTTTTTTGTTTTGTTTTGTTTTTAGTAAATGTATCCCACTTTATAGATGTACCCTAGTTTGTTTATTCATTCCTATATTGAAGGATCTTGGTTGCTTCTTGTTTTGGATGACTATTAATAAGGTTGCTATAAACATTTGTGTACAGGTGTTGTGTGGGCATAGTTTTCAACTCAGTTGAGTCAATATCTGGGAGTATAATTCATGGATTGTTTAGCTTTATAAGGAACTTCTAAACTGTCTTCAAAAGTAGCTGTCCCGGGCGCCTGGGTGGCTCAGTGGGTTAAAGCCTCTGCCTTCGGCTCAGGTCATGATCCCAGGGTCCTGGGATCGAGCCCCGCATCGGGCTCTCTGCTCAGCGGGGAGCCTGCTTCCCCCACTCTCTCTGACTGCCTCTCTGCCTACTTGTGATCTCTCTCTCTCTCTCTCTCTAACAAATAAATAAATAAATAATCTTAAAAAAAAAAAGTAGCTGTCCCATTTTTCATTCCTACCAGCAATGAATGAATGAATCTTGATCAACATTCTTGCCAGCAATTGGTATTGTCAGGAGTTGGTGGGGTTTGTTTGTTTTTTAAGATTTTGTTTATTTATTTTGTGGGAAAGAGAGCACAAGCAGAGGGAGCGGCAGGCAGAGGGAGAAGGAGAAGCAGGCTCCCTACTGAACAGAGAGCCCACCACAGGGCTTGATCCCAGGACCCTGGCCGGGATCATGACTTGAGCCAAAGGCAGGTGCTTAACCCACAGAGCCATCCAGGTGCCCTTGTTTTTGTTTTGCCATTTTAAAACATGTGTGCAGTATCTCTTTGAACTTACCTCACTGAGCAAGTTGTTTTCTATCCCTTCCTTGCAAGAAGTCAAACTATATTGCGATCTGTATGCATGCCTGAAAGGAGAAAAATAATTCGCTCAAAAATTATTTGGCGATTTTCCTGTCAATGATACAGTAGCAATGATTTCCCAGGTAGTAGTGGGCCTTGTCCAAATGTTTCCAGAGCAGCTTATTTCTCCTTCAAGTTTTCTTCAGAGGTGCATTGGTGTTTTACGGGAGCAAAGAGCCCCTCAATATTCTGTAAGGACCCTCTTCTACTACTGTCATGATAGGCACAGGCTGGAAAGTTGGACATAATTTTCTTTTTATTTGAGATTCATCAATTTCCCTGCATCAACTCATTTTAGCATACAAATATTTACCAAGTCACTTCTCAGTATCCTTTAGCTTCTGTCCTTTAGTTCCCTCTCAGACATTGAACTGCTGTAGTAGTTGCAAATCTCAGGAAGTCTAAGTATGAAGAATGTGGAAGGCAGGGAGGTCTGTGAAATTCTCTAGATATGAGGCTGCATGTTTTGCAGGAAGAGAATATTGGTCCCAGCTCCCTACTGAATGCACCAACATAAAAATGCCATCAGGAAAATTATAATCAAGTGAAAGGAGGAAATCAAATGAACCAAGAAAAAGATAGTTGGCAGATTGGGAGAGAGACTTCCATTCAGGGCAGAATAGCATATTTCACATTCCCTTCTCTACTTTGACCAGCTGTGACCATATACTTCTAGTTCTCTTTCTACTAGCTTTCCCTCCAATCTTCTTTGCCTTCTATAAGCTACTGATGGTGAAGTTGTCATTTTTTCTTCTCAAATACTTTCACTAGCTCTCCACTGCTTTCAGGACAAGTTTCAATCTCTGTGTCTTCCCTCAGAACTCACCACAATCTAGCTTTAAACTATTACAATCTTTATCTCCTACATCTCTCTCTCTTGTTCATTTACCATTTCAGACTCTAGACAAAATGAACAGATCACTTGAGATATACCTGTGCTTTCCCATGTCTCTGCGTAACATGTTATTCCCACTTCACATGCCTTCCATTCCCTCCTCAATATCCAAATCCTTATTCCCAACCATCCTTCTAGGTCAAGGTCATATGGAATTTGTTCTATGAGATCTTCTTTGACTCTCCAGGCAGAGGAAACCAATTCTTTCAAAGTATCCTCACTGTTTGGTTTTCATTCTTTTTCCATAGCACTTTATTTCCTACTCTGTTAGTTTTTTAAATAAAATATAATGCTGTTTTTTCTTTATTATTTTCTGGACTTATGAAAAAATTTTTTCTCCCTTTCTCACCCCCTTGCTCCCCAGTTTCATGTGCTTACTTGCTCAGCCTGAAGGAGGAAGACAGGAAAGAGGGACAGATGACCAACCATAGTCTAATTAGTTATCATCCTTGTGTGGTGAAGATTCCCTAGGTCTCTTCTCTAGTCTGATTCAGCCAATCGACCCAAATAATTGAGATGTGGTTGATATTTCATTTTAACTCTAATATGGGGAAAGAGTCTTGACTTTCTTTTTACTCCCCTGAATCTAGTAAGTAGAATTGACTGTTTATGCATCACTAAACAGCAGGGAAATGCAAATCAAAACCACAATGCAATATCACCTTACACCTGTCAGAATGGCTACCATAATAAAGACAAGAAACAATGAGTGTTGGCAAGGATATGGAGAAAAGGGAACCCTCTTGCACTGTTGGTGGGAATGTAAATTAGCACAGCCACTATGGAAAACAGTAATACAGTTTCCCCCCAAATTAAAAATAGAACTACCATTTGGTCCAAGTCTACTCCTAAGTATTGACCCAAAGAAAACAAAAACATTAATTCAAAAAGATATATGCACCACTATGTTAATTGCAGCATTATTTACAATAACCAAGATATGGAAGAAATCTAAGTGTCCACTAATAGGTGAATGGATAAAGAAGATATATATAGATATAGATACATATATATGTAAATGTTTATCTCTCTATATAGAGATTTATATACATATCTATCTATCTATATATACATACACACATAAACACACACACACAATGAAATATTACTCAGCCATAAGAAAGGATGAGTTCTTGCCATTTGTGACAACATGGATAGACCTAGAGGGTATTATACTAAGTAAAATAAGTCAGACGGAGAAAGATAAATACCATATGATTTTGCTTACATGTAGAATCTTAAAAACAAAACAGATAGATAAACAAACAAACAAAAAGCAGAATCAGACCTATAAATATAGAGAACAAACTGATGGTTGCCAGAGGGGAGGACAATGGAAAATGGACCACATGTGGGAAGGGGAGTGGGAGATATAGTCTTCAAGTTATGGAATAAATACATCATGGGAATAAAGGTCCAGCATAGGGAATATAGTCAATGATACTGTAATAGTGCTGTATGGTGACAGATGGTAGATACATTTGTGGTGAGCAGAGCATAATGTATAGGGATTTTGAATCACTAGGTCATACAACTGGAACTGATATAGTATTGTGTGTTAACTATAATCAAATAAAAAATTTTTTAAAGATTCCATGGCATTTTTTTTTACAGAAATAGAAAAAAAATTCCAAAATTTGTATGGAACCACAAAAGACCCTGAATAGCTGAGGCATCTTGAGATAGAATAACAAAGCTGCAGGCATCACACTTCCTGATCTTAGAGTATATTACAAAGGTATAATAATCAAAACAGGATGGCACTGGCATTAAAAAAGATATGTAGACAAATGAAACAGAATTGTGAAGCCAGAAATAAATCAATGTGTATATGGTCAATTAATGGTCAACAAAGGAAACAAGAATACTCAATGGGAAAAAGACAGTCTCTTTAATAAACAGTGTTGGGAAAACTGGATACTCTCATGCAAAAGAATGAAACTGGGCCCTAGTTTTAGAGTACTTACAAATATAACTTGAAATGCATTAAAAACTTAAATGTAAGAACAAAAACCACAAAACTCCTAGAAAAAACATAGGGCGAAATTTCCCTGACATTGGTCTTGGCAATGTTTTTTTGGATATGACATCAAAAGTACAAAAAAAAAAAGCAAAAATAAACAAATGAGAAAACATAACTGTAAACCTTCAGGGCAAAAGAAAAGATCAACAAAACAAAAAGACAACCTAAAATATGGGAGAATATATTTGCAAATTGTTATCTGATAAGAATTTAATATATAAAATATATAAAGAACTCAGATCACTCAATAGCAAAAAAGCCCAAATTATTCAATTAAAAATAGTCAAAGGACCCAGTTAGCTGTTTTGCCAATGAAGATATACAATTGACCAGCAGATACATGGAAAGGTGCTCAACATCACTGATCATCATGGAAATGTAAATCAAAACCATAATGAGATATCATCTCATACCTGTTAGGATGGTTATTATCAGATAAGAGATAACAAATCCTGGCAAGGATATGGACAAAAGGGAACTCTTATACACTGGTGGGAATGTAAATTGGTTCGGCCACTATGGAATATGGTTTGGAGATTCCTCAAAAAATGAAAAGTAGAACATCTGACAGTCCCACTACTGGGTATATACCTAAAGGAAATGAAACCAGATTCTTGAAGAGATATCTACCCTCCTATTCTCATTGCCACATTATTTATAATAGTCAAGATGTTGTAGCAACCTAGGTGTCTGTTGATGGGTAAATGGATAAGAAAATGTTAGATATATACATAATGAATATTATTCAGCCATGAGAAAGAAGGAAATACTGCCATTGCAACAACATGGATGAACCTGGAAGACATAATGCTAAATAAAATAAGTCAGACAGAGAAAGACAAATCCTGCATGATCTCACTTCTATGTGAAAACTGAAACAAACAAACAAACAAATAAACCAATAGAAACAGAAAGCAGAATGATGGTTTCCAGGGACTGGGGGACAAGGAAAATGAGGAGATGTTAGGCAAGGGTACAAACCTCCACTTATAAGATGAATAAGTTCTGGGCATCTGGTGTACAGCATGGCAATTATAGTTAATAAACTGTATACTATACTTGAAGGTTGTTAAGAATATAAATCTTAAAAGTTCTCAAAACACACACACCTAAGTAAATGTGGTAATGAATGTGTTAACTACCATTACTATGGTAATCATTTTGTAGCATATATGCAGGTCAAATCATCATGTTGTATACCACAAACTTATAGAATGTTTTATGTCGATTATATCTCAGTAAAGCTAGGCAGGAAGAAAAGTATGGTTTTATTTATCCTCATCAATTATTCGCTTATCCAAAGAGAACATATATCTCTATTTCTTCCGTGTCAAGTATTTGGGTAGAAATTGCTTCTTAATCAGTGTATCAAATGTTGACTCACCTATAAATGGTAGTAATAATGTGACCAAATAAAGGT
This sequence comes from Neogale vison, assembly GCF_020171115.1. Classification (NCBI taxonomy): domain Eukaryota; kingdom Metazoa; phylum Chordata; class Mammalia; order Carnivora; family Mustelidae; genus Neogale; species Neogale vison. Next base: position 32,188,315 of record NC_058105.1, read on the forward strand.
TTTCCAGAATTATATTTTCTTTTAAAAAGCACTGGTTTTCCCACTAAAGATGTGGATAAATTCAATAGGTTTTCATTATTGGGTCAAGTTCCTTAAATATCTCTATTTTAAAACCAATGAGCTTTGAATTACAGGTTTCAGATATAATAAAAAAGTGATTTTTGAAAGCACCTGTTAGACTTCCAAAATTTCTTACAATAAGCATTTGGTATAGAGCATAGAATATAAAAAAAGCATCTGAAGGTCCAGATACAGAATCTGATTTTCCAAATGGAGAAACCAGTCGATGGATGAAGGAACCCATTCCTCTCAATGATCCCGGTGAAAAACTGGAAACAGTACTCCATTCTAAGTCTTCTCTTATGCCCTTCTGCAATCTCTATAGCATCAAAGCATTTGCTTTGTTTTTGAAAGACAGATGGTCTTTGTTGTTGAATGAAATCATATTTAGAACATGGATGAACGCTGAAGCATTAGTATCCAGAGAGTACTTCCAGGCTTTGTTGTTTTGTTTTCCACTTCGTTGAAACTGTGTTCATGGAGCATGTGGGTAAGCTCTCCCTGATAGCGATAGCTGATAAATTAGAGGGGACATGTCAGTGATGAGAAGTTGTGGATACACTTACAGTACAAAGACTATATTGAATATTTCATAGAATATAGGATGTCAGAGTTGAAAATAGTCTTAGCAGCTAATCCAACCTTCCCAATTTGCAATAAGGAAACTACATCTTGCTTAGGTAACTGCCTCCCTCAAGGTCAGAAACTTAAACATGTCAGAGACCCTAAATCTCAAATTAATTCACAGAGAATACAACATATATTTTTTGTTATGACTGTAATGGGAGAAATGTGTGAGAAAAAAATCTCTGAGCCTCATCTTCCCAAGAAGAACCAATATATAAAAAGAGAAAATATTGTATATAGGAGTAAGAAATTCATAATCATTTTCACTTGAATCAATTAATTCTAAAAATACAACTTGATTTATGTGACATTTAAATATTGGACCTATCTTTTCAGTATATTTCACTCAAATTCATTTGAAATGCTTTAGTTATTAATTTTTATTCATTTGCATATTTAAAATCAATTATGACTTCTAAATGAATATGAAGGAACTTCATAAACTATAAAGTATGATATAAAAATGGGTTATTAATAACAGTAACATTTTTCCAAGTTGGATTTTTTCCTACTTTTCAATCCACATTATATTCTTATAATTACTTTTTGCAATAATCTGCGTTAAGTAAATCAAATGGTTTGTAACAGTCATAAAATTTATGTTTTAAGGATTTTATTTATTTATTTGACAGAGAGAGAGAGAGCGCACAAGCAGGGGGATTGGCAGGCAGAGGGAGAGGGGAATGAAGTCTCCCAGATGAGCAGGGAGGCCAGTGACTCAGGGCTTGATCCCAGGACCCTGGGATCATGACCTGAGCCTAAGGCAGATGCTTAATCAACCGAGCCACCCAGGCACACCATGTCATGAAATCAATAGATTTCATTATTCATAATATCCAAGTGATATTATGTTTAGACCTTAATTATATATATATATATATTTTAACTTACTCTTTTACCCAATATGTAATGATATTGTATATGATAATGTATATGTATATGTAATGATAAGGTATATATATGGTCTAATTTGTACTCACTTCCCTTTATTATTACTCCAAACCAGGAAGGGAACATTATGCAAGCATCTGGGTCCCAATCCATCTCTGGAAATCCTTCTTAAAGTTTATATTTTCAACACCATTTACTAAGAACAGGGGATTCACTCAGATTTATACAGGAATCAGGGATCAGTGTAAGCAGAATTGAACTCTCCTATAATTTCTTCCCTCTTTAAGCATTTTTGTCCTGCTTTGAAGCAAAAATAACCAGCTGAAAATCACTGAGAAGCATGGTTTACATCTAGCATTTCCGTCCTCTTCAGGTTTCAAAAGCAATATTAAAAACTTTACCTCACACTAAAACTTCATCGTGCAGAGAAAATGTAACTTATTTATTTTATCTATAACTAATCTGGCCTCTTTCTGGAATTCCCCACCCTCTGGTTGATGGGTGAAAATTAATGTCCAATCCAGTTTAAACCTTAGTCTGAGCTAAAAATTAAACAGTCTCTTCAGAAATAGTTCAGATTCTCTTGGTAAATCAGCTTAGTTTCTAGGACAGCTTGCCCTTCTCCCTCATTACCTTCTGGGTTGAAGCATAGTTTTATGGGGGGAGAAGGATACGGCCAAGGTAGCGTCCTGGCAGAGGGAATGTGGGGTCCTCGCATGTCAGGTCCTTGACCTCTGTTCTCTGTGCTGATACCCCTTGCCACCTACATTGCTGTGCTGTCACTCAGAGTCAAAGATGTAACTAGCATATCTGATGGTCCCCTTATCGCTCTCTGGGCTTTTTCAGGGCTGCTGCCATTCTTGATAAAGTCGAAATCACCTCAATTTGCACTGGCTGTTTACTCCCCATTGTCTCTATGCCCTCTATTAAGCCAACTCGCCCAGTGGTCCAGACGCAGCCTGTTCTGCTGGCTCACTTTTTCCTGCTTTGGAGGGTCCACGGGCGGTGCCACTGACTCTTTTTTTTTTTTTTTAAGATTTTATTTATTTATTTGACAGAGAGAGATCACAAGTAGGCAGAGAGGCAGGCAGAGAGAGAGAGGAGAAAGAAGGCTCCCTGCCGAGCAGAGAGCCCAAGGAGGGACTCGATCCCAGGACCCTGAGATCATGACCCGAGCCGAAGGCAGCGGCTTAACCCACTGAGCCACCTATCCAAGCCAGTTAAGAAGAGGGTAACTCAGGAAAGCCAAAGCCCAGGAGTTCAGATTGCACAGCTAAACTGATAAGGCGGTGCCTGGGGTTAAAGCAGGGACAATCTGAGAGGATATTGCTCTCTGGAGTCCTAAGTGGGGCGTAAGGAGGAAGAATGTCCTCTGCCTTGAGGGTTACCCACTATTTTAATACACTAATTGGGACTCACAATTTGGTTGTTATTTGTTTAGTAAATACCACTGGTCTCCTTGACATAATCCCCTGGGGCAAGAAAAATTCAGATCTTTCTTTCTTCTTCCTGGGTGCTTAATTCCCTATTGCCTCTGTAGAACTCTGTGCTAGCCTGGCCCTAAATACACCAAAGGAGGAAGAGAGGGAGGGAATCTACACGACAGCTGCTTGGATCACAAGACTTTCTTGCCTGCACAATCTGATTTTTTTGAATATCTAACTTTTTTATTGTTTTAAGCTTGCATTTAAAAAAAAAATAAGCACTAAGTACAAAGCTTCCAGAACAATAGGGAAAAAAAAACATTTCCCGGCCATAAAGAATGCAGTAAAAGAAGGTTAAGGGGCACCTGGGTGGCTCAGTAGGTTAAGCATGACTCTTGATTTCCACTAGGATCTTAATCTCAGGGTTGTGATTTCAAGCTCTGGGGGAAGAAAAGGTTAAAGAATGTAAAGTAAAAAACAGGAATACAAAGAAGGCAGGAAAAAAAAGGAGAAAGCATTCAAATCAATAAGTAAATGCAATAAATGTAAAGTAACCTAAGTCACCAATTAAAAGACAGATACTCTAATATTGACTTTTTAAAGATATAGCTGTACAGTTTTATAAGAAGTAAACTTAGATATAAAAACAGAGAAACGTTGAAAATAAAAGATTAGGGAAAATGCACTAGGGAAAAACAACATAAAAATATACTGATTGTCTATTTTCCAGCTTTTGAATCAATTAATAAAATTGTTGCTATGAAGTCAAATATATACTTACTGATCGCATATATCATGTAAAATAGAATTTAGAGGGAAATACTTGACAGCACGGTGAGAAAAATTTAACTTCACCGGTATGATATGAAATTCTAAAACCTATGTGAATGTCATAATCTATCCTCAAATATGTAACAAAAAAATTGACAGAGTTTCATGTACAGATGGACAAATCCAGCATGAGAAAAATTTCTCTAACATGTCTATTTCACTAATTGTTAGGTGAAGTGAACAAAATAATAAAGTTTTGAAAGGCTTGATAAACTTAATCAACACATTGGTTTAGAAGACATATATTTGTTTGTTACCCCATTCTAGCACTTACAGAGTCTATATCCTTCTTCAGCATGTGACACCATTTATGTGAAAGTAGAACAACCTCTATGTCTTAAATCAAGTCTGAAATTAAAAAAAAAATAACCATATAGACTATGTTCTCTTATTCTACTGTAATTATTTTAAAAATAAAATAATAAAAAGATTATTAAAATTATAAACAAGCTTGGGGTGCCTAGGTGGCTCAGTCAGTAATCATCCAATTCTCGATTTCAGCTCAGGTCATGATCTCAAGGTTGTGAGATCGAGCCCTGTGTCATGCTCCTCAGTGGGCATAGAGCATGCTTAAGATTCTCTCTCTCCTTCCTCCTCTGCCCCTCCTCACTCATTTGCATTCTCTTTCTCTCCAAAAAAAATATAAACAAATTGTATAAGGTTAACTTGTGGTTGGTTTCTGATAGTGCTACCCTTATCCCTAGGGACACTTAAAGTTTGCTACTCACCAAATGTACTAGCTAGCGATTTATTAGGTGTGCCCGATCCGATTTTGAAAGTCAAGAGTTGAATATTCTCCTTTGCATTTCTTTGGTAGCATTATCCTTTTCCTTGACATCGCTACCCCCTACAGATGCTTATAAGTATTCTGGATCAACTAAGGTGGGGCCTTTGTACTAGGAAAGACATATTAATACTTTCCAAAATAGAATATTGCAAGGGCAGGAAGAAGGCATGACTCTTCTTATCCTAAAACAGGGAAGATAGAAATAGAGATTTTTTTTGAAGTAGGAGAGGCGAGATACAGCTAGTCTATTGAACTTCCCTTTCCTAGTCCACTCACCCCTCCAAACATTGGGAGTTCTCAACTGCAAACACTGGGAATCCTTTAATTTTCCAGATCTATAAAGACTAGATTAATTTTGCTTAGAGATACCTCCACTGCAGCATCAGGTGCTTTTAAAAGCAGGAAAAGCTGGTGGGGAGAAAAATCATATGACTTATACATTTTTTTCTTCTTCTTGTCCTCCCCCTCCTTCTTTCTCTAAATGGAAAGGAAGAACTATTTGAGGAACAAAATATGCAAGCAAATGACAATTTACCAAATGATTTTTTGAACTTCCGCTAAATTAAAAAAGCTTCAAAAAGCTTCCAGAGGATGGAACGACAAGTATTTTGTCACAACTATTGGTTGGTGTGTCAGATATTCCTTTTATAAGCGTGCACAAGCTCAATTTAACTATTTGGGCTCTCTGACACTCTAAGAGATGGGTTAATGGCGCCTCAGTAATTAAAGACAAAAATATCCAACTACCACTTAGCCAGTTTAGGGAGTTGTGCAACCTTTAATCACTGGTGTGGAACATAAGCTTGCTATATCAGATACAGAAAAAAAATATGGAGCCATAAACATAGAAGTACACTGCATTCCAGGGTCAAGACTCTAAGTCTAGAGTGATATAAACCTGCATGCCCGTGTAGATCACTTCCCACCCTCCTTCCATCAGTGTCTTTTTTGTGCCTCTGAGCTGAGTTGAACGGAGGCTGCCCTGAAATGATTAGCATGTGCAGAGGGTTCCCCAGTGTGGCGGTGACTCAGGTAATAGAAGGAAAGAAAATAACATGCAGAGAAGACGGCATCTGGCCCCTGGGGATCTTGCCATCTTTGTTATGACAGACTGAGGGGCTCCTGGGTAACTCAGTCATTGAGCATCCACCTTCTGCTCAGGTCATGATCCTGGAGGCTAGTATTGAGCCCTGCATTGGGCTCCCTGCTTGGTGGGAAGCCTGCTTCTCCCACTCCCACTCTCTCTGCTTATGTTCCCTCTCTTGCTGTCTGTCTCTTTCTCTCTCTGTCAAATAAATAGATAGATAGATAGATAGATAGATAGATAAAAAGGAAGAAAGACAGACCAGTAGTCAAGACATTCTAGTTCCTAGATGCAAGGATTTTAAGCAAAAGTCAAACTGCACCGAAGCTGGTGATGTAGGAAGATCATGAACTCACCTCCTCCCACAGACATCCTGATTCTACAGTTACATATGGAACAATTTCCTCTGGAAAAAACCCCAAAACTAGCTGAGTGACTCCTACACCTCAGGCAAATGAAAAAAGAAAGAAAGAAAGAAAGAAAGATAGAAAGGAAGAAAGAAAGAAAGACACACATGGAATCAGGTAGGTGAAGTCAAGGCACAGTCTTGCCATAAACCCTGCTCCTGGCATGGCAGCCACAGTCCAGAAGGAACTTAAAACTTGGAGCTTCTTCCTAAGGAGCAGAGGGTTTGAACCCCACACCGGGCACTCCTGAATTTTAAGACCTGCTCCTGGGAGACAAACCTCCCAAAACATCTAGCTTTGGAAACCAACAGGGCTTATGTTCACAAAACCCACAAGGCTATAGCAAACTAAGAAATGGGTCTTGAAGGACACTCAGGCTCAGGCTCACCTGCCTCAAGGCCCAGGAAAAGTAGAACCAATCTTCTCCAGGACCCAGGAAAAGAGTAGCCAACAAAGATGTGTCAGACTTTATGTGCAAGAGGTTCATTTGCTAATCTTAAAGCATTGGCCCGAGGGGTAGGCCTTTAACACACATCTGGGGGCCTACTGATGCCACTCTCCAGGGACAGAGGCTGGAGTGTGCCGTCTTGGCGCTCTGTCTCTGCTGCTCTACTCTAGAATGTCGGTATCTCCTGGAGGGTAGCTTTTACTCATGTTTGATGCCCCAGCTTTTGCAGCTGCCACTCAGGGGAATGCCCTTGGATCACCTGGCTAAGGTAGCCGGAGGACTTCTATTCCTGGGTCTCATGGGACTGCAACAATTGGAGAGATGGTTCTTGGCAGGCTACCACCCCCAGGACCCTGCACAGAGAGCTGACTGAAACACACCCCTAGTCTTTCTGTGAAAGAGGCCTCTTCACTTGTCCTAGAGATTTGGCCTGAGTGGTAGGCTTCAAATTTGACATGCATTTTAGAGATTTGTGGACACACTCTCAGGGAACATGGGCTGGTGGATTCCACCTTGTGCTGCTCTCCCTCTGTCTTGCTACAACTCATCAGTATCTCAGAGCAATCCCCTTTCCCCAGGTTAAAATAGATCATATCACCTGGTGTAAATTAAACCAGGGTCTTCAAGGATTTAAACTTACATGTTATATATGATCTAGTGAGTGAAAGCATTTTTGTTTTTTTTTTTCCTACTGCTTCCCTATGAACATCCCATTTTGGCCTGGTCTTAAACCTGGAAAGAATGAATGGTGCCTCATAGTGGAGCACAACAAAATTAAGGCCCATATACCCAATATTGTAATTACTGACCCTACCCCATCAGTAACTGGTAAATATTTTGAGGTTAGATGTTTGGCTAATGTGTTCTGTTCAGTATCTATTTCTTTCTTTCTTTTTTTTTTTTAAGATTTTATCCACCCATTTGACAGAGAGAGAGATCACAAGTAGGCAGAGGGGCAGGCAGTGAGAGAGGGGGAACCAGGCTTCCTGCTGAGCAGAGAGCCCAATGTGGGACTCGATCCCAGGGCCCTGAGACCATAACCTGAGCCGAAGGCAGAGGCTCAACCCACTGCGCCATCCAGGCGCCCCTGTTCAGTATCTATTTCAACAGCCTCTCAACACAGTATACCTTCACCTCTGAAAGGACACAATCCACCTTTACCAGGTTTACTCATGACGTACCTGAGAGGCCTTGTCATTACACAGTCTTTGCCAGCAAGATCCTAAGTGTATCCACCTTTCTCTAGAAACATTATTTGACATTATATTGATGACATCTTCCTCCTAGGAGATTTACTGGACACATGTATAAAGGACACAGAAATACAAAAAAGCTCAAAGAAAAGGGACAGATCATTGCCATACATACTGCAAGGTCCCACCACATAAATTCCTGAAAAGTCTTTGGGAACCCAAGAGCTGCTCTGTCTTTGACACTGTCAAGAAACAGTCGCTGATGCTTTTAGCACCTACAATGCTAATACAAGTCCAACATTTTCTAGCCCTTTTTTGCATTCTGGAGGCAACACACTCTTCATTTATAATTTTACTTCATCTCACTGATGCTGTTGCTTGCAAATGGGTCTGCCTTAAATGAAGTCTTTGCCAATGAAAGGCTCTAGAATCTGTCCAAATTGAAATCAAACGTTACTGCTGTTAGTGCCCTTGGAGACCCCTTCTCTGTAGAGGCTGTGGCAACCACCTCTCATGCTTCTGAACTACCTATCACAGCCACTAGTTGGCCATTGGCTTCTGATGCAATAATTTGCCCTTCTCTGCTCCGCGCCATTCACAATTGGAATGGCAGTTGTGGCCATGTATTGGGCTCTTCTAGAAATAGAAGCTCTCACAGACTGAGTTTATGACCTTATGTATCTTGCTGCACATTATGTCTTGAGTAATAGAAGAGGCACCCCAAGGTTAGCACAGCTACTAAGACCTCTTGTCTACAAGATGGAGACAAACCGGGGCCCTTGGCAGGTGGGTGTGGCCTCTCCTGTCCTCAGTCCCTTGCCGGATGCATTGGTGCTGGAGGAGGTCACCTCTCCTACTTGGAGAGACCCTTAGCATCAGCTGAGTAAATAACAATGGGAGTTTATATACTTTACAGATGGTATTGCCACCGCACACAATAGATTTTCAGAATGTCCCTGGTAAAGAATGAGGCTCAAGGACCAGCACAACTGGTCCCATGTCAGACAGTTATTGTAGCACCGGATACGCTGGCCAAGAAAATTGCCCCATTTGTACAAGTTTACGAACTTGTAGGTCATTGCCTAAAATTTGCCCCCTTTGGGGTAAAGAACACTGGGAAGCTCTTGCCTCACAGATACCCAAAATGTCAATCAAGATAACAGACTATCTTTCCATATAATTAATATAATATAATATAATATAATACAGCTACAATACAAAGCCTCACCAAGACATTCCTTATGCCCTTTGGAATTCTAGGCATTACTGATAGTGACCAAAGCACTGGTTTTGGTCCTCAGAATGCCCACGTTTAAGCTCTTGAAGAAGATATTCAATGGAATTTCCACCTTTTCTATAGACTCCAGGCAGATGGTTTAATCAGGAGGCATAATGAGCTTCTCAAAGAATTCCTATTTAAGTTAAAAATGTCCAGTGGAGCCCATGTTGGTTGTCACTTTTGCCACAGGCATTGATTAATCTAAATTCGTACTCCCTAGGGACATACACTCCCTATCACAATGACACACAGGTCCCTCAATATATTTTATTGGCTATAAAGGGGGATACTTGTAAATTGTCGTAAATTTTTTACAACAGCCTCACCACGTGGTCCTCTTCTTCTTGGTCAAGTAAATACTTTGTTTCCTACTCCCACTCCCTAGAAGCCTCAGTCATTAGGTTTAAGTTGACACCAAGGTACCAAGGGTCAATTGTGGAGTAAGGCCTAATATTATGCATCTCAGTATCTTGGAAAAACTAAGAGGGTCTCAAATAGCCTAGATGCAAGTTCCCTTATCCATTGTGCTCACATAGATATTGTCCCCAGCACAAGGACCTGGCATAGTGTCTGCTTATGAAAGTTTCCGCTCCCTCCCAGCCAGAGGAATTTAGACAAACCAATCACATCCTCCCACAGGAACCAGGGGGTACCTCATCCTTCTGTTCCCACAAAGCCTGTTTTATTTAGCACCTTGCTGATTCACTATGCTCCTGAATGAAACACCTGTGTGACTCTACATGGTATGGTGTCCTCCTCCCCAAGGTTGTGAATATATGTGATTAATTAACTGTTGTCAATCTCATTTGTAAAGTGTCTGCTGTGTGTTAGACCATCTTTGTGGCCCTAGAGCAAGACTCCCTCCCCCAAACGGGCTGTAGTAGGGGTGAATAAAACATTGACCACTCTTGGGTCAAGGAGGTAGACATTAACTTTTTTAGATATAAATTAAGAACAGAAGGGGCAAAGAAAATTTCTGAAAAAGACATAACATGAAGGGCCTCATCTGACCAGATATTAAAATGCAATATGTATGTACAGAAAATAAAACTCTTTAGTCGTGGCACAATAATGGACAGTCGGATCAATGAAACAGAAAAGAGTCCAAAAATAGATCCAAGTAAATATAGGAACTGAGTATACGATAAAGAATATTTTTTTTCCTTCTCATCTTTCTTTCTTTCTTTCTTACAGAGAAAGAGAATGGGCAGGGGAGGGGCAGAGGGAGAAGGAGAGAGAAAATCTTAAGTAGGCTCCACACCAGCATGGAGCCCGACTTGGGGCTCAATCTCATGACCCTGAGATCATGACCTGAGCTGAAATCAAGAGTCAGACACTTAACAGACTGAATGACCCAGGCACCCCATAAGGAGTATTTTTTAAAATGAGAGAAAGATAGTGTTCACGAAATGATACTGGGATAACTGGCTGGCTATTATGAAGGGAAAAAAAAAGATAAACCTGTGTCGGGGACCGCCTCCGGCCGGGAAAGTCCCCACCATTACACGATGGTGCTTGGCTCACTGCCAGCAAAATACGCTGCAAGTGAACACCGAACTTTCTGGTGAAGCCCACCTGAAGGAGGACATAGTCATTGGCTGTTTCAAATTTAATCAGCATAGTAACGGGACTCTCACTGGCTCTCCCCATTGTTTGGCCCCTTATTGGTCACCCTGACACATATAAGGTAAGAAAGTTGTCGAAATAAAGAGACGAAGCATTAACACCATGCCAGGCTGGTTGTCGTTCTTGCGGGCCGAGGGCGACAAATGGTGCCAAGACCCGGGAATAGTTAACGAGTAAGTAAACCTTGCAAGGAGAAAAACCGCAGGTAAGCGGGGAAGGAACCACGATTAAAGTGGTGGGAATCTTGTACAAGACCGCAATAAGAAGCGGGTGGCCATAGAGCCGGGATTTTCTTCCGCGGTAAAGCGGGGAGTAAAGGTCGACTGAAGTATATGCGCGTAAAAAGTCAATGTGTTGGTTAGTGTCTTTAACGTCTGCGTCTGTTGTTTTTGTGTTCATAATGGGATCTGAAGTATCTAAAGAGCGGTCTTCTTGTGCCTCAGAGGGGGGTAGTTCTAGTGAAGAGGAAGAAGAAATGTCAGGGGAGGAGTTAGACCGTAAAATGTACTCCAAGTTTGAACAGTTGAAACTGTCGACTCCAGCAACGCCTAGTGCCCCTCCGCCGTATAATCCTATGGCGTGCCAAGGAGCTTGTAGCTGCTGCACCACATGCGGTAGTGGCAGGGTTTCGAGCTGGAGAGATCATGGCCTGGCCTCTGCCTTTCCGGTTTTAGAGGACCAAAACAACCAGCGGTATCATCAGCCTCTTGATTTTAAACTAGTTAAGCAATTAAAGGAAGCAGTCATGCAGTATGGCCCTCAGGCAGCCTTTACAGTATCTTTGTTGGAGACCATAGCGGGAATGAACTTAGTCCCTGAAGACTGGGGTAATCTAGCCCGCGCAACCTTGTCAGGAGGGCAATATCTAGTATGGAAAACAGCCTGGCAAGAATACTCACAGGACACTGCCCGCCGTAATGCAGCGGCTGGAAATCCTCAGTGGGACCTAGAAATGTTAATGGGAATGGGACTGTACATGGGAAAGCAGGCCCAAATACAATACAACCCTGCAGTGTATCTGCAAATAGCCGCAGCGGCCACTAAAGCATGGAAAACCATTCAAGGCAGTGGGGATTTACAGGGTCAGCTGTCTAAGGTAATACAAGGACCAAATGAGGCATATGCTGATTTTGTAGCGAGGCTGATGCAAACAGCTGGTCGAATATTTGGGGAGGTAGAGGCAGCCATGCCATTGATAAAACAGCTGGCTTATGAGCAAGCTAATAAGTGGTGTAAAGAAGCCATCAGACCTTGGAAAAGCAAAGACTTGAGTACATATATTAAAGTTTGCAGGGATATCAATGACAGTGTTATTCAAGGGCAGGTTATGGCTGCAGCTATCACTCAAGGTTTACAAGGATTACAGGGAGCTCAACAATATAAACATAGGGGTATTCCTGGAGTTTGTTATTACTGCAAGGAGCCAGGACACCTTAAGCGTGAGTGCCCAGAGATAAAGGTGTCTTGTCAGGAGCCTAAAAAACCAGGTATCGATATTAAAGATTGTTTCTTTTCCATCCCATTGCACCCCGAGGACACCCAATGTTTTGCTTTCACAGTACCTACCATTAATCATTCTAGTCCGGATCAACGCTATGAATGGGTGGTATTGCCTCAGGGCATGGCCAACAGCCCTACAATGTGCCAATTATATGTAGATCAAGCCCTGAAGGAGGTGAGAACACAATTTCCCCCACTCATTGTGTATCATTATATGGATGATATTTTGCTGTGCCATAAAGAAGAACAGTATATTGAGAAGGCCCTTTCCTTTCTTTTCAAACATTTTGAGAGATTCGGATTACACATAGCACCAGAAAAGGTCCAAATGACGCCCATTAAAGAGTATTTGGGAACTAGGTTAGAGAATACTAAAGTCAGACCTTTAAAGATAACGCTGCGGACAGATCACCTAAACATTAAATGATTTTCAAAAATTGTTAGGAGATATCAATTGGATCAGGCCCTACCTAAAACTCACTGATCAGGAATTGTCACCCTTATTTGAGACACTTAAAGGAGACCCTAACCTCACCTCTCCTCGTCAGTTGACTGAGGGGGCAAAAGCAGCCATCAATCTGATCCAGAAAAGGCTAGAAGCTGCTCAGATAGACAGAATTGACTATTCCAAACCTTTGCTATTTTGTGTCCTTGCCGAAAAACGAGCTCCCACTGCAGTTTTTTGGCAATCTGGGCCCATATCATGGGTTAGTTTGGCCCACTCTCCAGGGAAGGTCTTGCCTTGGTACCCAAGCGCCGTTGCACAAATTATACTTAAAGGGATTAAACTTAGTATAGCAGCGTTTGGTAAACAACCAGATACTATAATAACACCATATACGCAGGAACAAATAAAGTGCCTAGCAGCCTGTGATGATGACTGGGCCATTTTGATAACTATAACGTGCGCTCAATTTGATAACCACTACCCATCACATCCATGGCTACAGTTCAGTTTATCCAATCCAATCATATACCCTAGGATCACTCACCATAAACCCCTCAGTAATGTAAGGCTTATATTCACTGATGGATCTAAGCAAGGAGTAGGAGCTATAGTTACCAAAGAAGAAGAGTTGGACCTTCCTATTTCAAAGCTCCTCTCCCCAAGAAACCGAGCTGCTCACAGTGATAAAAGCATTTCAAATGTTTCATCAAGAACCCTTCAGCCTTTATCAGATAGTAGATATGTGGTGCAAGCTGTCTCTATCATTGAAAATGTGGGTTCTATTAATGCCAGGTCTACTATCTCTAAGGCATTACAAGAAATCCAAACATTAGTTTGGGACAGGAAGGCTCCATTTTATGTTGGCCACATAAGAGCTCATACAACCTTACCAGGCCCCCTGACACAAGGTAATCGGTTAGCAGACTCCTTAACCAGAGGAGAATTTGTCTTTGCGATTGAGGACCCGCTGCAACAGGCAAGACATTATCATAAGCTGTTCCATGTGAATGCTTTAACTCTTCGCCTCAAATTTAACATAACAAAAGCACAGGCACGGGACATAGTAGTCTCCTGCAGAAACTGCGTGACCTTACTACCTGCACCGTCTTTGGGGGTTAATCCTAAGGGTCTGTTACCTAATCATATATGGCAAATGGATGTCACACATGTTTCAGAATTTGGAAAGTTAAGATATGTTCATGTCTCTGTAGATACCTGCTCTGGAATAATTTTCGCCTCAGTGCATACGGGGGAAAAATCCAGAGATGTTATCGCCCATTGCCTACAGGCTTTCGCGGCATGGGGAAAGCCACGCCAGTTAAAGACAGATAATGGTCCAGCCTACACCTCACAACCCTTTAAAGCCTTCCTACAACAACTTGGCATTCACTTGATACATGGAATACCCTATAACCCACAAGGACAGAGTGCTGTGGAGCGGGCGCATCTTACAATAAAAAATGTGCTTTATAAACAAAAAGGGGGAATAGGGGACAACTTCAGGTCCCCTAAAGATAAGCTCAACACCATTCTCTTTATTTTGAATTTTTTAACGTTGGACAAAACAGGTAAATCAGCTGCAGACAGACATGCAAGTGCTGTTGCTGCTCCCCCTAAGCCTTTAGTACTTTGGAAGGACATCCTCACAGGAAAGTGGAATGGACCAGATCCAGTGTTAGTATGGAGTAGGGGGTCTGTATGTGTTTTTCCACAGGAAAAAGAGGCTCCAATTTGGATCCCAGAGCGGCTGGTGCGTGCAGCCTTGCCTCCGAACACCAGTCATGATGCTGAAGATGCTGATGATAACTCTGGGGATGCTACACCTCCTGCGGCGGACTCAAGCCAGAGAGCTGTGAGCAGTGGTTAAAGCATGGCTATATTCTTTACCAGTGACTAACTCTTCTCTCATATTCCCTCCTCTCCCTTTGATGCATGGCAGGTCTGTAACTTGTTAGGAGCATGTACTGATATCTCAGCAGTGTCCATGTTAAATGGTGGCAAATTCCTCAACTGCTCTTATAAAAAAAATGACTCTGGTACCTTTGAGACAACAGTTAATGTGTCTTGTCCCAATAATATTATTTAATTGCTATCTTTCCCAGTGCTGGAATGTCACGGCCTTCAAGCTGGCTGTGATTATGCGTATCCCTACCCATGTTCCTATCCCAGTTTTCATTCCAGAGGACAAGTTACCGGTGGTGCTATCCAGAAAGAAGAGAGACTTTGGTATCACAGCCGCCATTGTGACAGCATTGGCTATATCTACAGCAGCTGCCACGGCAGCAGCAGTCTCGCTTGCTGCAACTATACCCACTGTGGAAGCTGTGAACACCCTTGCAGAAGGAACGGCAGCTGCCCTTCAAACACAGACCCAGATCAATGCACATCTGCAAGCAGGAATCCTGATAGTCAACCAGAGAGTGGATTTGGTTCAAGAACAAGTGGACATATTGGGGGCCCTATTGGGACTGGGATGTATAGCACACTTCCCGGCAAATTGTGTAACTCCCATAGCCTATACTAATATGAGTAACTTACAGAATGTCTCCCGACAGCTCTCCCAGTATTTGCAGGGTGCTTGGTCTGACGATGTTCTGACGATTTTCAAAATTTCACATGAGTACACATGTGCAACCAGTTTCCCTCCCAGAGCTATTTCAAACATCCAGCAATATGTTCCAGTTTACCAAACCATGGGCTGGCACAATTGGTCTTCTTGTCCTCCTTCTTACTGGCATTCTGCTTCTATTCAGAAAAGTTCGCCAATGGAGAACACAGCAGCGAGAGCAGAGCCGAGCTATAGTACAAGCCCTTTTGTCAATAGAGGCTGGGACATCTCCCCAGATGTGGCTAAGCATGCTAGATCGGTAGTCAAAGACGGGTAAGATCAGTAGAGAAACATACCAACCTAAGACAGGACAGAGATCATCGATATCTTGTGTCTGATGACGGGTAAGGATGTTTTCTGCTACTGACGACCTAAGACAGGCACGATCTCTGCCATAAAACAAAAAGGGGGGAGATGTCGGGGACCGCCTCTGGCCGGGAAAGTCCCCACCATTACACGATGGTGCTTGGCTCACTGCCAGCAAAATACGCTGCAAGTGAACACCGAACTTTCTGGTGAAGCCCACCTGAAGGAGGACATAGTCATTGGCTGTTTCAAATTTAATCAGCATAGTAACAGGACTCTCATTGGCTCTCCCCATTGTTTGGCCCCTTATTGGTCACCCTGACACATATAAGGTAAGAAAGTTGTCGAAATAAAGAGACGAAGCATTAACACCATGCCAGGCTGGTTGTCGTTCTTGCGGGCAGAGGGCGACAAACCTGGATTCTTAACTTACTCCTTCCTTAAAAATAAATGCCAGATAGCTCAAATATTTACACATGAAGAGGCCTGGAAAATGTTTCTTAGAAGAAAACTTGGGGAAAATACTTACATCCATGAAATAGGGAAAGCCTTCATAAAGCAAGACACAAGACCCAGAAGCTTTACAGAAAAGTAATGATAAATTGAATGACATAAAAAATTAACAAATTTTCTCAGGAAAAAACACCCAAGAAAAGTCAAAAGATAAATGGAAGCTGGAAAATATATTGACAACACATATGATACACAAAGAGCTAGGTTTCCTAAGCTATAAAGAGCCCTCCCAGATAAGAAAAAGACAAAACAATATAAGGATGATCAAAGTGTACAAATAAGCAAATCACAGGAAAGAAATATATAATTGACTTGTAAATATGAAAAGATGCTTAATCTTATTCATAACTTTAAAAATCTAAATGTAAACAAGTATACAACTCTTTTTCTCTTACCAGCTTGCTAAAGATCCCAATATCAAGTCATACATAGAAGAATAGTCATCTACATAGAGCAGCAGAAGCAGTGAACTAAAAGATGCTCTTGTATTGTTGGTTAAAGGGTATATTGATGACAGTAGTTTGGAGGCCAATTAAGAATACTGTATCAAGATAAAAAATGCACATGTTATTTAGCCCATTAACTATATTACTTGAATTTTATTCCAGAGATATTGCATGAGAAAATATATATACATCTACACACAAGGATATTTATTGCAGGTGTGTTTATAACAGCAAAAGAGTAAAAACACCCTTTGTATCTTTCGTTCAGGCAGATGTTTAAATAAATTCTGTACAGTGTTAAGGTGTTCAAAGAATGTGACAAATTTATATGAATCTATAAAAAAGTTTCTGAGATATAGGGTTAACTGCACAAAGCAGACACAGAAGAGTGTGAGTACTATGCTCTTATTTGTGTAAAGAAAAATCATAGCTCCAACTTTTATGTGAAAGTATACATAAGACACTATTAATAGTGAGTGTCCCCAAGGAAAGGATCTGGGTGTCAAGGGTGGTTGGGAGATATCTTTTATATTCTATACCCTTTGTCTTGTTAAAATTTTACCATGTGCATAATACTTTTTCAATATAAGAATGTTGTTAATTAAAAAAAAAATCATGGAATATTTGAATTGAGAACCAGACAGAAACCGTTCCTCTTAGCACGTATTTTATTTGAAACAAAACAAAACAAAACCAAACCTGCAAGCATTGCCTTGAAACTCTGAAGGAAGGGTAGGGCTTAAAAGTTTCTAGCAAGGAAAGAATGGTAAATGAAAAATAATTGTACAAATACTGTTATGACTAATTTAAGATTTGTGGCATATCGTTGGTGTGCTCTTTGTGTACTGTGTGGCTTTTGTTATTTTTAACTTTATTGAGGAATAATTAATAAACATAATGGTATATATTTAAAGCATACACTGTGGTAATATGATATACAATATGATGCCTGGATGTGGAATGATTACCAAGGTCAAGATCAATAACACATTTCCTCACCTCACAAATTAACATTTTTGTTATTTACTTACTGTTTAAGCTTTTTAAAAAGCTTTTAAAAGCTTTAGTAAGTTATTTATTTACTGTTTAAAAGCTTGCGTTTACTCAAGATTTTCATTTCCCAACACTATTTTCATATATATTTTTCCCAATATGAAAATAACTATTTAGGTGTTCTTCTGATTTTAAATACAATACACATTCATCATAAAACATTCAGATGTTACCAAAAAATATTTAAAGTATGTGAAAAGTATCTATAAATATGCTACTTGGACAAAACCACTGTTACATTTTTGGTGTCTACCATTCCAGAATTATGCGTATATATTAATAGATATTATAGTGAATGCTATAAATTGCATACTTTAACAGTATTATATCATAATACTATCTCATAACCCAATTTTTCTGACCAATATTAAATAATAGACAAGTCTCTATGCCAACCAGGAAGAATGCACATCATCGTAACATCATATATATATCATGTGTAATAATACAACTGTGTTGTTGATGTAAATAAAATTTTTAATTTCTTTTTAAAAAGATTTGTTTATTTCTTTTTTAGAGAGAGAGAGAGAGAGAGCACACAAGGGAGGGAGAGTCAGAGGGAGAAAAAGAGAGAATCTCAAGCAGACTCCCTGCTGAGTGCAGAGCCTGATGCAGGGCTTGATACCATGATCCTGAGCTGAGGATCACGACCTGAGCTGAAATCAAGAGTTGGGTGCTTAACTGACTGAGCCACTAGGAACCCCAGGTTCTTAATTGCTTAAACAATAGCTCACCTACAATTGAGATTTGCAGAGGAATTTCTTTATATCCTACATAGCATTCTTTGGAAATGGATATATATACATAAAAACCCATGTAAATGAATATATATAGGAAAGACACATACTAACTAAATATCATTGAAGATATTTATTTGGTTGCTTCATTTCCAGGGTCTTTTAGGATTTATAGGATGAAACTATTCTAGGAATCTAGAAAAGTGTTTTGAGAGTACAAAGGAGGGAGCAATTTATTTGAGATGGAACCATGGGGAAAGCTTTATGGAGAAGTTAACATTTGCACTATTCTTTATAGAAGGAAAGAGAAAGGGCATTCTATAAAGAAAGTTTAGAATTTTAAAAAGGTGAGCAAGGAGTCAGCAGGGATAATCTGGTTATCTCTCTAGACAGTTCTCATAAATGGACAATTAACTTGGTGAATTCACCTCTGTATCCAGAGACTGGCATTCAGACAATTTCTCAGTAGTATCTCATTTATTTGCTATATGTATCACGTGTATATTTTTTATGTGTATGTGTATAATGGAGGGTATAATTTATGCTATTTTTTCTAAGTATGAAGTGAAATTTATAAAGTCAAAATCATATAAGCACTTAATAAGTGCTTTCATAAACTAGACATCAATTTTAGCAGTGAAGCATGAAGATATATACAACCTTCCAGTTTAATGAAAAGAAAACATGAAGATATATACAACTTTCCAGTTTAATAATAAGAAAACAATTTTAAAACTGTGGAGTTCATATTTGTTAGATATTTTTGATCGTGTTATTGACAAATGTACATTGCTCACTGGGTATTGTATGTAAGTGATGAATCACTAAATTCTACTCCCGAAACTATTACACTATATGTGAACTAACTAGAATTAAAATAAAAACTTGATACATTTAAAAAAGGATAAATTATATTTTCCTTTCTGCACTGACTAAAGAAAATATATTTTTTAAAGATTTTATTTATTTATTTGACAGACAGAGATCTACAAATAGGCAGAGAGGCAGGGAGAGAGAGAGAGGAGGAAACAGGCTCCCCGCTGAGCAGAGAACCCAATGCAGGGCTCGATCCCAGGACCTTGGGATCATGACCCAAGCCAAAGGCAGAGGCTTTAACTCACTGAGCCACCCAGGCACCCCAAGAAAATAATTTTTAAAAATGTATTGGAGCTTCTGTTTTCAGCTCGGAGATGTAGAGAACATGACTGAACATTGACCCCATCCTAAAAACAAGAAAAGCTGGATAAACTGCCAGTTAATGAAATTTCTTGAACCTTTCAGAGAACTAAGTTTGCAGTCCAAACAAATAACTAAAAACCCAGAAAAAAACCTATGGGAACGTATAAGGAGAAACAGGACTTACTTAAAAGTGCATGTAATAGTCTTTGCCTTTATGAGTAAAAGCATGAGAGAAAGAGGCATGAGTAATACATAATTAGTAGAGATAAAATAGAATCATAGAAGTGTTCAGTTAAACCCAGATCAGGTAGAAAGAAGGGAAAAAATGTAGAACAAGTGGTACACACATACACACTCATAATTAATATTATAGCATACATGGGGCACCTGGATGGCTCAATCGGTTGAGCATCTGCCTTTGGCTCAGATCATGATCCCAGAGTCCCAGGATTGAGTCCTGCATCAGGATCCCTGCTCAGCGGGGAGTCTGCTTCTCCCTCCGCCCCTCACCCTGTTCATGCTCTCTCTCTTTCTCTCTCTCTGTCTCTCAAATAAATAAATTCTTAAAAAATCTTTAAAAAAAATAAAAATATATCATAGCATATATGAAGAAGTCAAATTAGTGCCTGCTTAAGTTTTTCCTTTGTTAAAAAGTTGAGTACTGGGGCCCCTGGGTGGCTCAGTGGGTTGGGCCTCTGCCTTTTGCTCAGGTGGTAATCTCAGGGTCCTACGGGGGGAGTCCTGCATTGGGCTCTCTGTTCAGCAGGGAGCCTGCTTCTCCCCTCTCTCTCTGCCTGTCTCTTTGCCTACTTGTGATCTCTCTTTCTCTGTCAAATAAATAGAAATCTAAAAAAAAAGTTGAGTACCATAACATCATCTTCTTTATAGGGTTGTTTTGGAGATCAAATGAGAATAAGTGTTATCCAATGCTTAGTGCAATTCTTGGCACATAGTAAGATGCTAATAGGCTCAGTATATAATGAATGGAACATACTCTATGGAGGTAATTGAAATTGACGTGGTCTGGGTTGGCCAAGGTTTGTTGATAAACAAGGTTGGACATATTCTTAGCCTTGTTGGGTGACCAGGATGACCAGAGCAGGTAAGATATTCTTAGAAATGGAGGTGGTAAGAGATGTGTGTGTGTGTGTGTGTGTGTGTGTTTGTGAGTGATGTAGGATGAGGTGAAATTAGAAAGGGTTAGATATGGATGTGAACTGAGCCAAGAAATCCCTGATAACAGTTCTAGTCAACACACACACACACACACACACACACAGAGCAAGGCTAAGGATTTCTGCCTTGTAAAAACAAAAGATAAGGCTCCTGTTTGCTAAGTCTCAGGAGTGGTACTTGTGCCCAAGCAAATCAGTATTTGTGGCATTTCAACTTGCTGGTGGCATGGTGATAGGGTACAGGCAGAGGTGAAGGGAGGCTGCCAACTTTTGTGAAGTAACAAACCCCTTTGAAGCTGGAAAATTCAAGGTGAGTACTGTAGCAGACATAGAACTAAAGACACTTGGAACTAAACTCACAGCTTCATATTTTCTATCCCTCCATTATGTGGTCCCCGGAGTGATGTGACGCCTCAGCAAATCTTCAGGGAACCGCTGCCTTTGGGGACTCCAGCTGTGCTTTGTTTCTATCTGCAAGCTGCTAGCAAGCACCCTATGGTAAGTCTGCCTCTGTGGGATGAGACCTGGAAGGGGAAAAAGGGAAGACTCTCTAGATTAAAACCTTTTTTTGTGATTTATTTATCTATTGGAGGGTTAGAAGGAGAGGGGGAGAGAATCTCAAGCAGGCTCCATGCTGAGCATGGAACCTGACACGGGCTTGATCGCATGACCCTGAGATCATGGCCTGACCTAAAACGAAGAGTTAGAAACTGACTATGACCCCCAGGTGGCCCTAGATGTAAAACTTTTTCCCCTGGAAAAGATCCAGGGAAGTAAATGAAGTCAAATATAACTTCTGTGTTACAGTCACCAAATTGCAATACTGACTAACCAAATGGGCCTTTATTTGCCTGGCTACTGCCTGCTGAGCTTGGGGGAATGGATAGAAATTGAACTCATGTAATGCCACAAATGCCAAAGAACATAAGATAGTACACGAGATGCCTGGATGTGGTGAAGTAGAAAGTTGGATTTCATTCTCTTCATTCTGCACTTATGAAAAATTGAGAAAAAAATGAGAGAACATATGCTCTCTCACTCAATAATTGAGGGCTGTCCCAAACCTTCTGACCTCTCTGGACCTGGCCCTTTCCATCCTCTACCCCAATCGTTCCTCAAAGTAAATCTGAACATCTCACTCCCCTACTCGAAAGCCTTCAATGCCTCCCCATTCCCTCTGGGAAAGGACACAATAATCTTAACAGACACTTTGTGTTCTGGCCCCACAAATATCTCCAGGTTTGTCTCTCTTGGAAACTGTTCCCACTCATATAATTTATGCTCCATAAATATTAGAATGCTTGTCATTTCCAGCACATAGTCTATTAATGTCATGTCCCCATATCTATGTGCATGCTGTTCCTTCTCTGGAATGCTGTTTCTGCACCATTCTGCCTGGTTAACTTCCATTTCTCTTACCGTGATCCAGTTGCTTTTTATCTTCCCTAAATTTCCTCTAACTTCAGAAAGAAAAAATCATTTCCCTGTGCTGCCACTGTGACTTGAGCTTATTTCTGTTGCTGAATTTATTACTATGCATTGGGAATTGTTGACTTACATGCCTTCCATCCTAGACTGCAAGTTCCTTGAGGACAAGGATTTCCCCTTCCTTGCTTATCAGAGACCTAGTATATAATAAATAGCCAGTGACTGTGTGGTTAATGTAGCATAGATCATTGCAGTCCTTAATGAATCTATAGAGCTATCTTATAGAGCTTATAGAGCTATAAGAAGATAGAATTTGAGCACCATATTCTATTGCCTGGTTATTTTCAGACCCTTCCTCCCCGGTAAGCAGTGGGATTGCAAGGGTTTTCTTTTAACAATTGGTGAATAGTTTTTCTTGTAACAATTAGTGAATTCTTCACTCTGTCTGTTAAACAAACAGTGTGTATTAAGTGTTAAAGTCAGCCCACAGGACATGGAGGCAGTCTTGGAGAAATCTGGAATTCAGTTCAAAAAATTTCTGACCTTTCTGGGTTTGTATATGGAAAGTCATTACCGACCATCTTGTGCTGCCTGGGGCTGTCTCAGTTCTAGCACTGACAGTCCAAGGTCCTGGGAAACCCCGCAGTCCTAGGAAAACCAGATGGTTAGTCATTCCAGGAGATAATCAGTAGTGCATCTTCTTGATTCCTTATCCCTATATAAACCGAAACAAGAGCAAAAATTTGTATGTGAATATTAGGGATATGAATTTTGTCCTCACATTACCTCCTTGGGATAATGTAGGAGGAAAGGAGGACCTAACAAGAAAGAAATCCCTCTACCCTGATTAGTTGGTTTCCCAAAGAAAACTAGTGAGTAAGGGTCCTTACTGGTCAAAAACTAAAATTTATCTTGCTGAGGGAGAACAGTCAGTTTGCTTGTAGGTGATTGCTCATTGTCTTGGGTCGTCAGAATAGCAAAAGCAATCTGTTTCATAGACACACAGAAAGGCTTGAATAAAGTCCAATCCTACCATTTATCTACAATGAGATTTTTGTAATTTTCCCATGTTTTGGTTTCCTAATCTCTTGTATGGAATAGCAAAAGTAACTACCTCAGAGGGCTATGAGGAAAATAAAGTAATAGAAGCGAATTGTAACTCGTGAAACATAATAAAAACTGTCATTTAGTTTTGGTAAGTGACCATTAGACCACTGGGGTAACAGTAGACAGATTTCCAGGTATTTTGAAACTTCGAGTTCTTGATAAATGGTAGAGATCAACATCTAGGGGGATACCATCATTTATTCGCCCTATTATTGCCTGGTAGCGAAACATTTATTTAACATATACTATATGTCAAGTGTTGCGCTAAGTGGTGAGGAAGGATTGATAGTCTGTGAAGAAATTGATTACCATCTCAGTTTTAATGAAATTGTATTCTGAGACAATGACTGAACTTCTTTGTTACCTTTTTACATTAAGAGGGCCACTCTTGGATGTGATGATTGAGGGGACAATGGTATATAAATTTTTTAATACCAGATGGTAAAGGAAACTTGGACTATTTTAGAAGCTAGCTGCAATATCTTACTGAGTCAGTCTATCCCAGGTTATTTGAATAGACTGAGCCATAGCCCATGCTTTTCTCCCTTTTGGGGAGTTTCAATTTTATTTATAGAATCAGCCAAAATTTGGAGGCAAAGTTGTGAATAAAGTAGGTGAATAAGCGAAGGAATGTGATTTTGATTTAAACAAATGGGTGATGGCTATTCAAATAGTGATCCTATTTTTCTTATATGGCTTATAAACCTCTCTAAAGACATTTTTCAAAAAGAAGTTCTAAAAGGATCATGAAGCCATAGCATATTTGTTGGAAAGTGTGTATTTTTCTAAGATGACAGCTTCAAGGGACCCACTTTCATTTGAAGTACACTTTTTTCTATGTGTTTTTTAATCACAATTAATAACATAAAAGTCTATTATTTAAAACTAGTTAGGGGCTCCTGGGTGGCTCAGTCAGTTAAGCATCTGACTTTGGCTCAGGTTATGATCTCTGGGTCCTGGGATCGAGCCCCACTTCAGGCTCCCTGCTCAGCCGGGAGCCTGCTTCTCCCTCTCCCTCTGCCCCTTGCCCTGCTCACGTGCACATGCTCGCTCGCTCAAACAAATAAAATCTTTTTTAAAAAAATAACTAGTTAGAGAAAAATAGTGCTTGTAACCCCAACACTTGAACAAAATTAATGTTTTTAACATTATGTTTTGTTACGCAATAGCTGTTCTCATAATTTAGTATTTTCCACTTATAAGATAAATTTCATTTTAAGATATACATCTCAGACATCTGAAGCCCCAGATTAAAAAAAAACAGGCAGACAAACTAGAAAGAAAACAAAGCAAAATACACTTGCTTTAGGTTGGAAAGATTATCTATGAACTTTCATTCCTGCATCTTTGGAGTACCAGTGTTTAGACACTCCTTTGCCTCCTACTATGATTCCAGCTTCCCAGGAGTGACTGTCGCCAAAGAAGTCCATAACTGGTTAAATGGGGATTATTTATATGACTTCACGTGACTTACCAAGGAGCATAACAGGGCTCTCCGTGAGGAGGCAAGATATGTGGAGAATCTAGCATTTTAATGGAACATGCACAGGACATTTCTAACGTTGTGTTATAAATGCAATTGTGAGTAGACTCCATGCAATGAAAAAGTCTGGTACATTCTTGGAAGCCTGGACATAGTATTACTGCACCCAAAATCCTTTGAGAATTATAATTAAAGGATATGAAAATAATTAGAGTGAACAGAGAATTATTACAGCTTTGGAAACTGCCAAAATCTTGGCGGGGCAATGTTGATTTGTGTTTTTCTTTTATAAAATGAAAAGAAACACTTTCTTACTGGCGTCACAATATGTTCAAGGCTCATCTGGTATTTTCCCTGCCCAGCCAAAGAATCAACCACTTCTGCAAGTCAAAAGAATACAGGAACAGACTGAGATAACTTCTAGGGATTTGAAATGCTGTTTTAATCTTTTCCTCTTCACCCTATTAGTGAGAGAAGGATTCCCACCCTAGTAGTATGGGAATGGCCAAACATGGGAACCGAATCCTGGACAGATGGGACTGAAGGAAGCATATTAGTCACATACACTCACAGTCCAGGGTATCACGTGCCATATAAGGACACAAGGGTATTATACTTGGGAGCACAGTGAACAACTACAGAGTGTGGGGGGTGAGTTTTGTGGTATCAAGAGGGGGGTGGGAACCTTGGTTCCTGCAGGAAGATATGACTGGCTTGTTGGAGTCATTCCATGGTTCGGCAGGAACTGAAACCCTCTACTCTGGGATAAGCAGGCACAGAGCCTGGGCCCCTTGATAAGGAGAATTGTTTGGCCAGGGGACTTACAGCAGGAACAGAATGAGGAGGGGAACTGTGATTAGGCCATTGGAGGCACTCCTGATTTCACTAGGTCTCAAGGCTGCACATCCTATTAGGCCTTCATTTTAGGCTTTACATCACAAATGGAATAAGTTAAATGATAACAATAATACTGGATTATAATCCACAGGATAAATATCCCTGAATCCATGCTGATAGAAATAAATTACAGAAAAAACAACAACTCTTCCTTACAGAAAAATACACTTAACAAATGTAGAAGGAAAGAGAGTAAAAGAAAATCACTATTAAAACACCCTAGGAACAATTGTTGTTAGAAAAATCTACTGAAGGATACTATTAGTGGGCAACGTTTTGTGGAGAGACAGCATATTTGTATGATCTCAGAATACCTTCTTCAAGATATTTACTACTTATAAAGAGAACAATAGTAACCTAATAATAGAGAAAGCAGGCAGACACTACCTTAACCAAGTGATCAAGGTTAATGGTCGCCAGTACTAAGACATATAGACATCACATTTCTGATGACTCACTGAGAAAGATGAAACACCACCTTAGTAGTGGTCTTATTAAAAAAATGCTTCACTTTAATCTAATCATTAAAAAACATTTCAGAAACCCAAGTTGAGGGACATTCCAGAAAAGACCTGGTCAGTACAACTAGCACATGAAAGATAAGGAAAGACTGAACAATTTCCATGGCTCAGAGGCGTCCAGCGCAGTGTGGGATCTACAATTGGATCCTGGAATACAAGTAGGGTATTAGCGGATACACTGGTTAAAAGTAGGGGCACATGATTGGCTCCGTTGGTTAAGGGTTAAGGGTCTGTCTTCTGCTCAGGTCATGCTTTTAAGATCCTGTGATCGAGTCCCATGTTGGGCTCCCTCTCCCACTATGTGTCCCCTCACTCTCACTGGTACATTCTCTCTCTCTCACATGGTCACTCTCTCTCAAAGAAATAAATAAAATCTTCTAAAAGTTTTTTTTTAAAAAAGTTAAAACTGAAGAAAGTATATAATTTATTGAATATATTGTATAAATGTTAATTTCTTAGATTTGATCAATGTACCTTGGCTATATAAAATGTTTATAGTAGGAGAAACTGAGTAAAGAATACATGTGAACTCTCTGTACTATTTTTTGCAGCTTTTCCCTAAATCTAAATTTATTTAAAAATTAACAAAAATCGGGGCACCTGGGTGGCTCAGTGGGTTAAAGCTTCCACCTTAGGCTCAGGTCATGATCCCAGGGTCTTGGGATCAAGCCCCGCGTTGGGCTCTCTGCTCAGCAGGGAGCCTGCTTTCTCCTCTCTCTGTCTCTCTGCCTCTCTGCCTACTTGTGGTCTCTGTCTGTCAAATAAATAAATAAAATATTTTTAAAAATTTTCAAAAATCAAACACATCAACCAAAAAAACACAAGTGAATTGCTATCAGCTGAACCATTTGGTAACATGTTACCAAAATTTCCCTTTTTGCTTTTATGATTCTTGTTTTGAATTACATGATTTGTGGAATACCTATCTTTTTTGCCCTCAGTACAAAAAGTGGGATGCAGTTGGGAGGATTCTATATTGTCTTGGCATGGCAGTAGGTAGGATACACTTCTGCTTCATGTTTGTCCTATATCTTCTGCAGGCATAAATTAAGCTGCAGCTAATCACTGCTGGTTTTTAGCTTTCACCTCCACTTGAATTTACTGTGATGACCTTGGTCCCAGTGAGGGCTCCTGACAGACTGTACTCTGTGCCTTGCTTATTCTAACCCCTAGCCCACATTTACCTGGCCTGCCTTATATCAGTCTTTTCTGTACTCATTTGTGGAATAGGAATTTTCCATACTATAGTAAGGACATAGATCTCAGTGTGGCTACCCCCAGATCCACCTGCTTGACTTTGACTTTCATGAAATCATTGATATTTGAGTCCTCTGCTTACTGTGTGTCTCACAATATCCTCAGTTAACAACCCGAGCAACAGGACAGAATCCCTCTGCTTTAGAGAGCTCCCTTCAACTTACCTAGGATTTTCATCACCCCATATCCCCACTGAGATGAGTCTGGAGAACATAGGATTCATGATTAGAGATACTCACTGTCTATTAACTTCATTGTTCTCCTCTGTTTTCTCTCTCCCTACTGGTTCAAACTCATCTCCTTTAAGAGCATTAAAATTGTTTATATGTAATTATGAACTTTCCCTAACCAATTTCTATGATATAAATGTTATGTTCAAAGTCCTTGAAGCCCTTGGATGTTCATATTTACACTTAAGCTGCAGTAACCAAAAAAAAAAAAAAATCCCATATCCTAAAGTCTTTTTTTTTTTAAAGAGAGAGAGAGCACAATTAGGTGAAGCAGCAGAGAGAGAGGGAGAAGCAGACTGAGCAGGGAGTCCCACACAAGGCTCAGTCACAGGACCCTGAGTTCATGACCTAAGCCAAAGGCAGATGCTTAACCAGCTGAGCCCCCCAGCCTCCCCTCATATTCCAAAGTCTTAATAGAGATTCTAGAAAACCAGAAAATGACTTTTTTCCAATACTATTGATTGTTGTCTATAGGTTTAATAAATTTAAACACTCAAGGAAATAAAAAGTATACAGATTGTGAAGGAAGAAATAAAACTGTCTTTGCAGATGATATAATTGTCTATATAGAAAATCTGAATAAGCTAACCAAAAAACGCTCCTGTAACTAATAAGTGATTCTAGTAATGGTGCGGGACACAAGGTTAATATGTACAAGTCCTATATACCAGCAATGAACATATGGGATTTGAAATTAAAAACATTAATACCATTTATATTACACCCAGAAAATTGAAATACTTAGGTATAAATCTAACGAATTATATATAAAATCATATATAGGAAAACCACAAAACTTTAATGAATGAAATCAAAGAAGAATTAAATAAATGAAGAGATATTCCAGGTTCATGGATGGGAAGACTCAGTATTGTTAAGATGACAGTTCTTGCCAACTTGATCTATAGATTCAAGGCAATCCTTACCAAAATCAAATACCAATAAATACCAGCAAGTTATTTTGTGGATATTGACAAACTAATTCTGAATTTTATGTGGAGAGGAAAATGACCCAGAGTAATGAATACAATATTGAAGAAGAACAAAGTTGGAGGACCGACACTACCTGACTTCAAAGCTTACTATAAATCTACAGTAATTAAAATAAGTAGTATTGGCAAAAGAACAGATAAACAGATCAGTGGAACAGAATAGAGAGCCCAGAAATAGACCCACATAAATATAGTCAACTGATCTTTGACAAAAGAAAAAAAGAAAATCAATGGAACAAAGGAAATCTCTTCAAAAAATAGTGCTGAAACAACTGGACATCCACATACAAAGAAATGAATCTAGACCCAGACCTTATCCCCTTCACAAAAATTAACTCAGAATGGAGGCACCTAGGTGGCTCAGTCAGTTAAGCATCTGACTTTTGGTTTTTACTCAGTATCATGAGATCGAGCCCCATGCCAGGCTCCACATTGGGTATGGCGCCTGCTGGGGATTCTCTGTATCACTCTCCCTCTGCCCTTCCCCCATCCTCATGCACAGACTCTCTAAAAAAAAACAAAAAACAAACAAAAAAAAAACCCCAAAACAAAAAACAAAAAACGAACTCAAAATGAATCACAGACTTAAACATAAAACACCAAACTTTAAAACTAGGAGATAACAGAAAATCCTATATGGCCTTGGATATGGCAATGACTATTCAGTTACAGCACCAAAGGCAGAAGTAGATCCAAGACAGATCCAAAAGAAATAATTGATAAGCTGAACTTCATTAAAATGAAAACTTTCACTCTGCAAAACACAATGTCAAGTAAATGAAGAGACAAATCACAGACTGGGAGAAAATATTTTGGAAAAGATATTTGATAAAAAAACCATTATTCAAAAATATGTAAAAAATTGGGACACCTGGGTGGCTCAGTTGGTTGAGCGGCTGCCTTCGGCTCGGGTCATGATCCCAGCGTCCTGGGATCGAGTCCCACGTCGGGCTCCTTGCTCAGCGGGGAGCCTGCTTCTCCCTCTGCCTCTAGCCTGCCACTCTGTCTGCCTGTGCTTGCACTCTGTATCTCTCTCTCTCTCTAACAAATAAATAAAATCTTTAAAAAAAAAAAATGTAAAAAATTCTTAAAACTCAAAAATGAGAATAAAACCAAATTTTTTGATTAAAAAATTGGTCAAAGACAAAAGATGCTCCACATTGCATGTCATCAGGAAAATGCAAATTAAAACAACTATAAAATACCACTACACACCTTGTAAGAATGGCGATAATTTGGGACACTGACAACACTAAACACTGAGGGGGATGTGGAACAACAGGAACTCTCATACATTTCTGGTGAGAATGCAAAATGGTACAGCCACCTTGGAAAAACACTTGGTAATTTTCTTATAAAACTCAACATACTTGTACCATGTGACCCAACAATCCCACTCCTTGCTATATACCCAAATGAATTGCAAAACCTATGTCCACATGAAATCCTGCACTTGAATGCTTAGAGCAACTTTTTCCAGAAGTGCCAAAACTCAGAAGCAACCAAGACGTATTTCAGTAGGTAAGTAGGTAAATAAACTGGCATACATCCAGGCAATGGAATAGTATTTAGCTCTAAGAGAAATGAGCTATCAAGCCATGCATGGAAAGATGTGGGGGAAACTTAAATGCATATTGCTAAGTGAAAGCCCAGTTGAGATGCTGCTACATAGTGTATGATTCCAACTATACAACATTCTGGAAAAGACAAAATGACAGAGACTGATCAGTGGTTGCCAGGAATTGAGGAGACGATGGACCAGCAAAGCACAGAGGAATTTTAGGGCAATGGGAATTCTCTGTACCAATACTGTAATAGGGAATACATGCCATGATACACTTATTCAAACTCATAGAACGTACAACACTAGGGTGAACTCTAAGATAAATTATAGACTTTGGGGGATTATGATGTGTTAACGTAGGTTCATCAGCTGTAATAAATGTACCACTATTGGGCTCTTCCCAATGTTGATAATTGGGGACGCTATGTGTGGGGGAAAGGTAGGGGGTTATGGGAAATTTCTGTATCTCCCTTCACTTCTGATGTGAACCTAAAACTGCCCTAAAAAATATCACCAGTTTAGGCATGCCTGGGTGGCTCAGTTGTCAAGTGGCTGCCTTTGGTTCAGGTCATGAACCCAGGGTCCTGGGATCGAGTCCCACAACAGGCCTCCTGCTCAGTGGGGAGTCTGCTTTTCCCCACTCCCTCTACCTGTCCCTCTCCCTGCTTGTGCACTCTCTCTCTCACAAATAAATAAAATCTTTAAAAATATATATCACCAGTTTAAGTGATTAATTTATACAACATTAATGTTTGCATTATTAATTAAGCAGGTGTAGATGTAGAAGAACCTAAAATTAGAAATTTAGAATATGAATCTAATTTTAAAGTTTTATACACAGAGTCAATTTTTCCAACATCTCTTTATTTGCCTTTCCCAATCTGATGTGTAGGATTGCATCTTTTATATAACAAGTTCCTATTTATGATGAAATGTATTTCTGAATTTATCTGTTCCAGTCATCTACTTTATCTCTGCAAATTACCCTGATATTTAAATGATTACAGCTTATTATAGCCTTCAAATCTGATTGGGTAAGTTTCCCCTTCTTGTTCTTATTTCTCAGAATTTTCTAGGCTACTGTTAAATATTAATTGTTCCATATAAATTTTAGAATCAACTGATTTAGTTCCATTAAAAAAAATCCCACTCTGGGGGTGCCCGGGTGACTTAGTTGTTAAGCATCTGACTTCAGCCCAGGTCATCATCTCAGGGTCCTGGGATCTGAGGACCCTTTTCCTTCTACCTCTGCCTGCCACTCCCCTGCTGTGCTCTCTGTCTGTCAAATAAATAAGTAATATCTTTTTAAAAAAAATCCCACTGGGAATTTGATTGGAGTTATCTTGAATTCATAAATTATTTTGGAAAACATTGTCATTTTAAAATTTCATATAAATCTTCTTATCCATAATCATGATACATATCCCTATTTATTTGAGTTTTCTTTTCTGGCATTCAATAATGCTGTATAATTTTATCTTTAAAAAGTGGAGACAGCTTTTTCTTGATTTATCTGTAGGTACCTGATTTTTTTGTTGCTACTTTGGATTATAGCTGTGTTTCTATCACATTATCTGATTGGTAAATTTTGATGATGGGAGCTCTATTGATCTCTGTTGACTGAGACAGTATAAGCAACCTGCCAAATTTATTAGTTCTAATAGTTTTTAGGTTCTCTTAGATATTTTTTAAAAATATTTTATTTATTTATTTGAGAGAGAGACAGCGAGAGAGAGCATGAGTGAAGAGAAGGTCAGAGGGAGAAGCAGTCTCCCCACGGAGCTGGGAGCCCCATGTGGGACTCCAGGGTCATGACCTGAGCTGAAGGCAGTCACTTAACTGAGCCACCCAGGCGCGCCCTCTCTTAGATTTTTTAATGTAACAAATTAATCATCTCAAATAACTTCAATTTTTCTTCTCTTTCCCATTCCTTTATGATCCCTCTCCTCCCTCTCCCTCCCTTTCTCTCTCCTGCCCCTTCTTGCCTCCCTGCTCATTTCTTTCTCATTTTATTGCATTAACTACAAGCTCCAGGATAATGTTAAATAGTAGTGTTGAAAATAGTTAATACTGTATTCTTCATGATTTAATAGGAATGCTTTTATAATTTTGCCAACGTGATGTCAGGATGTTATTTTCAGATCTTTTTGACTTTCAAGGAAAAATGTAAGTGGACATTTGGACATACAAGTCTGAAAATTAACAGGAAAGCAAACTGAGGATAAAAATTTGGGAGTTATCAGCATATCAATATACTTAAATCCATGGGACTTAGTGAGATAAATAGAGAAGAGATCCTGAAATGTTCCACGTTTTATATGTTCTAACTGTTGACTTCTCTCCTAATCTGTTTTTAAAACCTTCCCAAGTTTGTTTTATATTCTCAAGACTTATTTAAATTTATTAGAATAACCACCAGTTTTTATTAACCATTGCTTATTCTTTTTCTTTTTTATTATGAAATAAAACCTAATTTCAGAAAGTTGCATAAAACATACATGTACAATTTAATGAATAATTATAAAACGCATATCCAAAAAGCCACCACAGAGGTCAAGAAATAGAACATTTCCAAGGTGTTACTTTGACCCTTGTTCCATTTCTCCTCCTGACAGAGATAAACTCTGGACTTCTATACCAATAGTTTTCTTGTTTCCTTTATAGTTGGCTTACCAATGTATGCCTTCCCAAATAACACTCATTTAGTCAAAAACATATGACAGGTGTTTACAACCAAGAAACCATTACCACAGTCAAGATAATGAACACATCTGTCACCCCAAAAGGCTCTTTGGACCTTTTCATTGTACCTGCCTTCAGCGCCACCTTCCTTCCAAGGCAACCACTGATCTGATGTTTTCTGTCACTACACATTAGCTTTCATTTTCTAGAATTGTATATAAATGGAATAATGTAGTATTAACTCTTTTTGGGGGGTTTGGCTTTTTTATTCAGTATGATTTTTTGGGGTTCACTCATGTCGTTGTGTGTGTTATGCTGTATGGAGCATGTATTCATCATTTTCTTATTGTTCTATACTATTCTATGATATTTATGTCCTATGACTTATCTGTTCACCTGCTGATGAATATTTGGGTTGTTTCCAGTTTGGTTATCACAAACAAAGCTGTTATGAACATTCATGCACAAGACTTTGCATGGACATATATTTTCCTAACTCTGACGTAAATATCTAGGCATAGACTGGCTGGATCATTTGGTAGGTTTAACTTTGAGGATACTAACAAACTGTTTTCCCACAAGCAGTGAATAAGAGCTCCTGTTCCTCCAAATCTCTCCAGTGGTTTGTACAGTTAGTTTTTATAATTTTATTTATTTATTTATTTATTTAGTGATCTCTACACCCAGGCATGGGGCTCGAACTCACCACCCCAAGATCAAGAGTCACATGTTTTTCCAAATGAGCCATCCAGGTTCCCTAGTATGGTTAGTTTTTTTAAGTTTAGCCATTCTAATAGGTGCAAAGTGGAATCTCCTTTTGGTTTTGACTTACATTTCCCTAATCATAGTGTGTTAAACTTCTTTTCATATTCCTATCTTCCAAATATCTTATTTGGTGTAGTGTTTGTTCAAATACTTTGTCATTTGGTGATTGGGGTGTTTATCCTTTTTGAGAGTTTTTGTATATTCTGGATACACATACTTTATCATGTTATTATCTGTAGGTGGATTTTTTCCTAGTCTGTTCTTTCAAACAATGTAGCCCTATGGCTGTTCTGGCTTTCTTCAAGGATTTTAGTTCCAAATCCTACCTTCCTCAGTCTCAAGATTTCATCTTCTGTTTCCAAGTAATGATTGTTGAAATCCAAGGCGCTTTCTTTCTTTTTTTTTTTTTTAAAGATTGTATTTATTTGACAGAGTGTGAACACAACAAGAACGTGGAGAGGTATAAGGAGAGAAGCAGGTTCCTCGCTGAGTGGGAGCCAGGAGGAGGGGCTAGATCCTAGGACCCCAGTATCCTGACCCCCGTGGAAGGCAGAGGATTCACGGACTGAGCCATCCAGGGGTTCCAAGCCACTTTTCTTTTCTTCTTCTTTTTTACTTTAAATTTATTTTTTAAAATTTATTTATTTGTTTGTTTGTTTGTTTGTTTATTGGGCCACTTTTCTTTTTAGACAGGCGGTCTGGGGCACCCCGGTGGCTCAGTCCGTGAAGCGTCTGCCTTCCGTGGGGTCCTGATACCAAGGTCCTGAAATCGAGCTCCGCCCCGGGATCCGCCTTAGCCGGGTGCCTGCTTCTCTCTCTGCCTGCCTTTCTCCTGCGCTTGCTCTCTCAAAGTAAATAAAATCTTACCAAAAATTTAAACGGGCGCACTTTCCGCCTTACAACATCCCAACATCTTCAGTAGCTGAAGCTTCAGCTCTGTTTGCAACGGTTTTTTGTTTTTATTTTTTATTTTTTTAGATTTTCTCTTTGTTTTGCCAGCAACCCCCACCTTACTTTCTTGCAACCCTTAGCTGTTTAAATAAAACGAGGTTTGCTACTCTAAATCCAACACATCTAGGATTCATTGATGACAGTGGGGTCAGCCATAACCATGAACTCTGTGGGCGGATGCACCAACTTCTTAATACAGCACCTTCTACGCATTACTGTGCCGAGTAAGTGTTTATAAATATTGAATTGATTTGGAATTCTAGGACAGAAGGATTTAGATTTGGTACCCTGGATGTCAGAGAGACAATACAGTTCTGGAAAAGAGAAAAGTCATGAAGCCACTAGAATCTCTTTCCTGGATTATTGCAATAGCCTCTTCTAACTAGCTTCTTACATTCTACCCTTGTCACCTATAGTCAATCATTCAAACAGCAACCCGTGTGATCCATTTAAAACTTAAGTCAAATGATGTGACTCTTCTCTTTAAAGTCATACTATGTCATCTCATCTCCTAATAATAAGACAAAATCTTAGCAATGGCCTGGGATGTTCCTATGAGAGCTGACCCTCTACCATCTTAGCTTACCTGCTACCTTCCATTCTCATTCCACTTCAACCATATTGGGTTTCCACGTTCCCCCCACCCTCCCGCTAAACTTTATGGGGGAACAATTGACAGATACGATTATATATATCTAAAGTGTACAACATAATGATTATCTATTTATATATTTGTAATATATATTATACATATTATATGTATAATATATCACATATGATATTTATATTATATATTTGTAATATATATATATTATATATAGGCGTGATCACCAAGATCAAGTTAATTGACACACTCATTACCTCAGTTAGCTCTGCGTGTGTGTGATAAGAATGCTTAAGACCTAATCTTAGCAACTTTCAAGCATACAGTACTGTGTTATTAACTATAGTCACCATGCTGCTCTACATTAGTATCTCAAAACTTATTCTTCTTATAACTGGAAATATGTACTCTTTGATCTATAAAGTTCCCAAACATGCCAAGCAAGCACTGGATTAAGAGAATTTGAATTTTCTCTTCTTTGAAATGAATCCTCTTTCCTCATATAGCTGCCCCAAATTAACTATTTAACCTTTATTAATATTGATAAAACACAGGAACTATTTGATTCCACTGGAGATACTCCTCATTCCTAAATGAAGTTAGTATTTTAAGTATAAGGCTGAATAATTAGACTTAGCAATTTGTTAAGGTATAATTTACATACCATAAAGGTTACCCACTTTCAGTATACAATTCAATATTTTTTTAATAAATCTACTGAGGTGTTTAACCATCACCAAAATCCAGTGTTAGAACTTTTCCAAATACCCAGTAAGATCCCTTGTGCTATTTGTAGTCAATTCCTGTTTTCATTCCCAGCCCCAGACAAATATACTGATCTGCTTTCTGATATGGACA
This sequence comes from Neogale vison, assembly GCF_020171115.1. Taxonomy (NCBI): domain Eukaryota; kingdom Metazoa; phylum Chordata; class Mammalia; order Carnivora; family Mustelidae; genus Neogale; species Neogale vison. The sequence goes on from NC_058105.1 coordinate 32,224,276, forward strand.
ATTCATACATGTGAAATCATACAATATGTGGTCCTTTATGATTGGCTCTTTCACTTAACATAATGTTTTTGAGATCCATCCTTGTTGAAGAATGTGTCAGTATTTTTATTTTTTTTATTTTTATTTATTTATTTTTTTTTACTTTTCCTTCTACCTCCGCCTCCTTCGGTTTTTTGGTTTTTTTTTCCAATTTATTTATTTTCAGAAAAACAGTATTCATTATTTTTTCACCATACCCAGTGCTCCATGCAAGCCGTGCCCTCTACAATACCCACCACCTGGTACCCCAACCTCCCACCCCCCCGCCACTTCAAACCCCTCAGATTGTTTTTCAGAGTCCATAGTCTCTCATGGTTCACCTCCCCTTCCAATTTACCCAAAAGCACATACCCTCCCCAATGTCCATAACCCTACCCCCTTCTCCCAACCCCCCTCCCCCCAGCAACCATGAAACAAGATGGGATAGGGAGGGAGACAAACCATAAGTGACTCTTAATCTCACGAAACAAACTGTGTCAGTATTTTTAAAACTGTTGTTGAAAGCCTTAGCCTCAATTTCCATCTATTCATTAATTCTATTTTTTCTTTATCTTGATTCATGGATTTGTGCTTCAGTGACTAAATTGATCCTTTAATATTTTCCTTGGGTTTAGTTTGTTGTTGCTTTTCTAATTTATTTAGTTTAAAACTTAGGTTATTTATTTACATTGTCTTGTTTTATAACAAAGGCATTTAATCCTCTCAAAATCTTCTGAGGAGAGTTTTGTTGTATAACAAAACTAATTGTCATTATATTCTATTATAACACTACTTGTAGTTTTGTTTCCTTTTCCATGCCACCTTTTTGAAAGATCAATTTGGATTTTTTTTCAAAGTCAAAGTTATTTGCTTTTCTTGGTAATTTCTAGGGTTTTTGTAATATAGTCATAGAATTTGACTATTATGATTTCTACTACACTGAGGAATTTACTTATCTACTTTAAAAGTACAGTTAAAATATCATATTTGCATTTAAAATGAGTATGTATTCTCAATAGTAATATAAAAAGTTTAATATGCTTCTTAAAGTTTAACCTATTAATTTTACTATTCAATTTCCTATAGGTTAGGAGGCCTTTCAATCTTCTTTTCCTCTATTTATTTTGAGAAATTAAAAAATACAAAAATCTGGGGCACATGGGTGGCTCAGTGGGTTAAAGCCTCTGCCTTCGGTTCAAGTCATGATCCCAGAGTCCTGGGATCGAGCCCCACATCTGGCTCTCAGCTCAGCAGAGAGCCTGCTTCCTCCTCTCTCTCTGCCTGCCTCTCTGCCTTTTTGTGATCTCTGTCTGTCAAATAAATAAATAAAATCTTAAAAAAAGATAAAAAAAATACAAAAATCTACAAAGAATATCAGAACATCCCTGTGCCCATCATCAAGAATTGATAATTACCCCATATTTTCATATTTGTTTCAACTTGTTATTTTAATGACAGAACATAGAAAGCTGAGTTCCCTTTGCCCACCTCCAGTTCTAATTATCTCCTTTTTTTTTAAGATTTTATTTATTTGACAGAAAGAGAGAGCACAAGCAGGGGGCGTGGCAGGCAGAGGAAGAAGGAGAAAAGCAAGTTCTCCGCCGAGGAGAGAGAAAGCAAAAGAGAGCACAAGCAGGGGGAAAGGCAAAGGGAGAAGCAGTCTCCTTGCTGAGCAGTGAGCCTGCCTTGGGCCGGGTATCGTGACCTGAGCCAAAGGCAGATGCTTAACCGACTGAGCCACCCAGGTGCCCCTGATTCTCTTCTTTCTACACAGAAGAAGCAATTATATGAGTGTATTGTGCCTTCTTCATGTTTATTAAAAAATACTTTTATATATTAGGTCTGTATTTTTAGAATGTGTGTATATATATATATATATGATATATATATAATTAAGGATGTGTTCTATTTAACTTTCTATACACGTTGTCATGATGTGAATCTCTGAAAGTCTTTGTTTTCTCTCAGAATTTACGTTATTTGAAATCTATGTTGATTTGTATCAAGTGAATTGCCTTTTATTGTTCTTTAGAATTTCATGGTATGAATATATCACATCACTGTACACGACTTGCATTGGTATACACTTAAATTGTTCTTGGCTTTTTAATATGAAAAAATGTTGGACTAAACCTTCGAGGTGCATTTTTCCTTTCGTACAGGTGAGATTACTTATAGGTAAAGAATCGATGTATCCGGCACCTGGGTGGCTCAGTGGGTTAAGCTCTGCTTTCAACTCAGGTCATGATCCCAGGGTCCTGGGATCAGGGCCTGCGTCAGGCTCTCTGCTCAGCAGGGAGTCGGCTTCCCCCTCTCTCTGCCTGTCTCTCTGCCTGCTTGTGATCTCTGTCTGTCAAATAAATAAAATCTTAAAAAAAAGAATTGATTTATCTAGAAGTGATAAGCACATTTACAATTTTATAGGTTATAACAATTACTTTTCCTAATTGTTTTACTGGTTTATATTACTTCTAAAACATATGAACATTTTCCTTTCTCTGATCTTTGATATAGGCATACTTTTTCATTATTGTCAATCTACGTGCTTAGAATAGCAACATATTTCTGTTTTCTAAATACTACTGAAATTGAGCATCTTCTCAAATTCTTGCTGGTCATTTATAAAGACCCCTTTATTTCCTATGGTTGTATTATTTGTGTATACCTTTTGGTTTTAGATTTGTAAAAATACATGACATATTTGGGATGCTAATTTGTTTTAAGTTATACAGTTTACAAATATCATCTGCTAATCTCTAGCTTCTTTTGTTGCTTTTCATATGTATTTTTAAAATACATGACCTAGTCAAACTTATGGAATTTTCCTTCATGTTTCTTGCTTTTTGTGTCCTGTTTAAGGAATTCTTACCCATTATCACAATCGTATTATCCTCTATTTTCTTCTATACATTTCAGAGTTTTGATTTTAACATTTATCTCTGTGCGAGGTATGAAAACAAGGTAGGGATCTAATTCTCAAAATGTAAATGAACCTAAATGGACATACATGTACTCATCACATAGTATCCACAGTTGTCAAAAGTCATCCAATTTTTTTTCATCTATATTCTAGATGAAAGAAGGAGAAGTCTAGAACATTTTAAAGCAAATCCCAGGTATCATGTCATTCATGCATCTCTAGTTGAGGATTTTTTTTTAGATTTATTTATTTATTTATTTATTTGACAGAGAGCCCAAGAAGGGGGAGCCGCAAGCAGAGAGAGAGAGAAAGAGAGAGAAGCAGATGCCCCACTGAGCAGTGAGCCCAATGTGGGTCTCGATCCCAGGACCCTGGGGTCATGACCTGAGCCAAAAGCAGCCACTTAACCCACTGAGTCACCCACTGAGCCACCTAGGGGCCCTAGCTGAGGATATTTTTTAAACATAGCAATGCTGGCATTGTAAATGGATGAACAATGGCATTGTTGCTATGTTAGAAAAAAGGTTTAATATCATTCCGTACTGAATCCATATTCAATCCTATATATTGAATCTTACATATTTGCATTTCCAAATTGTCTCAAAATTTCTTCTTACTTTATATCTGTTCAGATTAGGATTCAAATGAGGTCAAGGTCCACATATGCATTTGTCTGTTATTTGTCAGAGTCATTTTTCCCCACTTTATTTTTATACCATTGATTTGTTAGAAAAACTGGGCAGTTCAGCTGTGAAATACATTCAACATTTGACTGATTGCTTCCTTATCTTAGTGTTTATCTTTATCCTCTGTTTCCTATAAACTGCTAGTTAAATCAGGGAGATAGATTAGATTCGATTTTAATTTTTTTGGCACAACATGTCAGAGGTGCTGTTTGTATACTTTCTATTATATCATTTTATGAAGTAAATTATATCTATATGTCTCAACTTTAATGATATGGTGTTTGATTAATGTGCTGGGATGACTGTCAGTCAGGTCTCCCCACTATAAAATTCCCTCATCCAACCTAATGGTTCTAGCATCTATTGAGTAATGTTGCCTTGATGCATTACTTCTTCAGAGGCTGAAAATTGGTGAATTTCTTTTTTTTTTCTTAAAGATTTTATTTATTTATTTGACAGAGAGAGATTACAAGTAGGCAGAGAGGCAGGCAGAGAGAGAGGAGGAGGAAGCAGGCTCCCTGCCGAGCAGAGAGCCCGATGTGGGACTCGATCCCAGGACCCTGAGATCATGACCTGAGCCGAAGGCAGCGGCTTAACCCACTGAGCCACCCAGGCGCCCCCAAATTGGTGAATTTCTAATCTTATCATTCGTTCTGCATTTAGAAGCTGGAATTCTTATATGAGAAAGAATTTTCCCTCTTTGACTATGTGATTACTCTAAAATACAGTTTATTCAGGAAAAATGGGATAAGTAATAGGTTTTTTGTTTATTTAAAAGATTTTGCCTATTGGGGTACCTGGGTGGCTCAGTCAGTTAAGTGTCTGCCTTCGGCTTGGGTCATGATCCCGGGGTCTGGGACCGAGTCCTGCATGAGGTGCCCTGCTCAGCAGAGAACCTGCTTCTCCCTCTCCTCCTGCCTACCACTCTGCTTGCTTGTTCTCTCTCTCTCTCTCTCTGTGTGTGTGTCAAATAAATAAATAAACAAAATCTTTTAAAAAAATATTTTACTTATTATTATTTTTTATTTTTTTTTCCAATTTATTTATTTTCAGAAAAACATTATTCATTTTTTTTCACCACCCCCAGTGCTCCATGCAAGCCGTGCCCTCTATAATACCCACCACCTGGTACCCCAACCTCCCACACCCCCGCCACTTCAAACCCCTCAGATTGTTTTTCAGAGTCCATAGTCTCTCATGGTTCACCTCCCCTTCCAATTTACCCAAATTCCCTTCTCCTCTCTATTTTTTTTTATTTGAGAGAGAACACGAGAGTTGGGGGAAGGCCAAAGGTAGAGGAGAGAGGGAGATGAAATCTCAGGCAGACTCCATGCTGAGTGTGGAGCCCAATGCAGGGCACGATCCCGTGACCTTTGGATCGTGACCTGAACTGAAACCAAGATTCAGACTCATGTCTCAACTGAGCCACCCAGACACCCCATAAGTGATAGGTTTCCTTTAACCTTTATTTATGAAAATCAGAAAAATGAGTTGCTGCTGTAGCAACATCCAGTGCTGATCAATGAGCTTTTTGCTTTTTAAATATCAGTATAAGCACACTTTTTTGAAAAATGATGTATTTTAGTCAATTTCAGACATTTGTGATGCTCACATTTTTCTATCTTTAGCTAGCTGGAGCTCCTTTAATCAGCCCTATATATTCTTTGACATGACCTCACTAAACCTTGGTAGTTTCCCTGGTCTGACACCATTAGATGTACTCAGCTTATCTTTTTCAATTCCTTTTCAAGACTGGTTAGATCCTTGATAATGGCCATAAATGACCGCAGGTCACCCACACAGTAATTCCACTCACAGCTGCCATGGGACATATGGTACTCAGTTTCGAGCAGATCAATACTACCTCACTTACGTGGTATGATTTCAGGGGAATGCATTCTTTTCTATCTTAGTTATGAACTGTCTATGTTCTGTTTGAACGGAAACAACAAGCTTTATATAGATAATCATAGTATACTATTTGTATAGTCATAGATGTTGAAGAATTCCAGACAGTTTAGATATCCTGTAAGAACATCATACAGATCCATTATATTGATACTATTATGTTGTTTAGGCTCGATGAAGAAGAGGCAGCTAGCATGGTAGAGGCCTTGACAAGACAACCAGAAAACAAAAAATCCAGCCAAGAAATAGGCAGAAGACACAAACAGACATTTCTCCAAGGAAGACATACAAATGGCTTACAGACACATGAAAAAATGATCAATATCATTCATCATTAGGAAAATACAAATGAAAACCACAACGAGAGAACACATACTGGTCAGAATGGCTAAAATCAAAAAGGAAACGATAGATGTTGGTGAGGATAGGGAGAAAGGAGAAACCTCTTACAGTGCCGGTGGGAATGCAAGCTGGTGCAGCCACTCTGGAAAACAGTATGGAGGTTCCTCAAAATTTAAAAATAGAACTACCCTATGACTCAGTAATTGCACTACTAGGTGTTCATCCAAAAATACAAATGTAGTGATCTGAAGGACCCATGCACCCCAGTGTTTATAGCAGCAATGTCCACAATAGTCAAAATATGAAAAGAGCCCAGATGTCCATTGATAAAGAAGATGAGGTATAAATACACAATGGAATATTACTCAGCCATCAAAAAGAATGAAATCTTGCCATTTACAATGGCATGGATAGAACTAGATCCATTAGTTCTATCCATGTGTTAGGCTCCGTGAAAGAAGTCAGAGAGAGACAAGTACTATATGATTTTATTCATGTGGAATTTAAGAAATGAAACAGATGAACACAGGGGAAGAGAAGGAAAAATAAGAAAAAAAAATAAAAACAGAAAGAGAGGCCAACCATAAGAGGCTCCGAACTATAGGGAACACACTGAGGGTTGCTGGAGTGGAGGAGGTGTGAGGGGCTGGGGTTATTGGGTGATGGACATTAGGGAAGATGCTTGATGGAATGAACACTGGGTGTTCTATGCAACAGATGAATCACTAAACTCTACCTCTGAAACTAATAATACACTCTATTTCAACTTGAATTTAAATTAAAAAAAAATAGAATGTCTTTACATTTGCCAAAAAAAAAAAAAAAAAAGAACGAGAGAAGTCCTCCCTTTTCATAATAATGATGATGCCAAGGAGCTGTGTTGTGAGTTCTGAATTTTCCTTTGAATGGGTTTATCTGTTCAAAATTATACTAGAAAACCAGCCTCTGTAGTTCTTACTGATCTTTGTTATCTCCTTACCACTTAACGTGATGCCTGCTCTAAAAAGACAGTTAATAACCATTTTTATCATTAAACACCTTCTACGTTTCAAAATCATGCTGCATGAATGAACTCTCACTTGGCAAAATATACATGTGTGCGGTCTGAGCAAGTTTACATAAACTGTGAAATATACCTATCAAAAATAATTATTGCATTTCTTCTGTGCCTCCCAGGAGCTTGCTCATGGTAAAAGATTCCCTGCTTTCCAGTATTTTATAAATTCCTTGTGGCACGAGGTAACACGGCATACTTACTAAATTAATATTGCCCAGGTCAGTTTAGTAAACGTTCGGTGTGTTTTTGTGTTTGCCTTCAGATGCGAGGGCTGGCCGGGGATAAGCAGATTGTTTTGCTTTGTTTTATAAACTTTGTATCCATCCCATCCACTGACTCTCTCTCCAGCTTTATCCTGGCTTTATCTTCCCGCAGCCCTGCAGCACGGGAAGGAGCTGACTCCGGTACCTGGCAGCTAAACCCTCAAACCAGTAGGTGGCATTTAACTTTCCATAAAGGGGTGGTGACAGTGGAGGAGAGAGGTCAAGGTCATAGGTTATATCCTGTTGCTGTGTGCTTTCTGAGGGACAGCAGGTCTGAGAGGGCAGTTGTGAGAATGGCTGTAAATTTTAATGACCGAAACTGTGGCTTCTTTCAGAGAGAGGTGGTCGATTTCATCAATAAGCAAATACTTCGAAATGGAGTTAGTCCCCACTTCTACTCGATGCAGCTGTGCAAGTCTTGGAGCGATATGGAGAAGAAGTTGCGAGACGTCCTGACCAACTCAGCAGTGGCAGAAGCCACCAAGGAGGCTTGTGCCTGGAAAACCCTGGCCCAGGCAGTGCGCGTGGCTCAGAGGCAGAAGCGGGAACTCGTGGAAAAGGTGAAGAAGCTCCAGGATCAGCTGGAGGAGCAGAAGCTGTTCACCAACGTCTTGGTCGGGACGGTGAACAGACTCAGGGATATGCAAGAAAGGGAAAAGAAGGCGGCCCAGCTGCAGCTTCAGGAAAGCCTCACAGCCCTTCGTGGAGTGGAGGAAGAGCGAAACCTGCTGAGGAACGAGCTGCTCAGGGTATCAAGCGCTCAGTCTCAGAAGCAGGACAGAGCTGTGGAAAATAAGAAGGGGAAGGAGGTGTGGATGTTTGGTAAGTTTGCTTTTGCTCAGGCTGTAGCAAGTGACATCGGGGCAAGGGGTGGCGGGGGTGGGGGGGTGGAGGCAGGGAGGGGAGCAGGCCTGGAGTCTGCTACTCCTCCTGGGACTGCAGCTCTAGCGGGGGAGGCTCAGGAGGGGAAGGGATGGCTGTATGGGGCAGTGACAGAGGTGGGGAGGGGGTGGGGGGTACCAACTGTTCCTTGCTCTGAGGTCTTAGGGACCTGGTCTTGGGTTATTCAGCAGCCACCCCTTAGTCTGTCTGAATCCCCTTACTCATTCCTCCCTGCGTCTTCTCTCCCAGGAGCAGCAGCAGAAGCTGCAGCAGTTCCCGCTGGGAACAATTCCAGAAGCACCTGGAAGGGCAAGCATTACCCCTCCAAGAAGTTCTTGTCTAAAAGGCTTAAGCAAGAATCTGGTTTCTCTTGCTCTGCAAGACAGGCCATGAGGGGCAAAGGCCGGGATTGGGACTGTCAGCAGTGTCATTCAGTGAATTTCTCATGGCGCAAAAAGTGTTTTAAATGTAAAAACTTCCAGGATGCCAGGGAAGGTGAACGCTCTGCCCACAATTAGGGGCCTCATTAAATTCTCACAGATTCATTTTCTGATGCTCTCTTCTGATTTAGAAATGGAGCAGGAGCGTGTTATTGGTTAGATGTTAAGTAGAAATAGACAAACAAAAAGGAAGAAGGTAGACAGTCATCTTTAACTTTACCCGCAGTTAACATTTCACTTACTTACTTACAGCTCTGAGGGTCACTACATAGGCGAGTTCTAAGACTTCAATAGATTTCTTAGGACAATGGAATTGTTTTTTAAAATGAAGCTTATAACTTGCTTATGACTATTGTTATTGATTTGATAAAATTTGGACTGCAGGAAAAAAGTACAGAAAAGAGAATTAAAATCACACAAAATGCCATCTTCTTGAAATGGTCCTTAGGGCTCAGGGTTGCCAGTCCTCTCTTGTTATCCACAGACAGACATACATACTAGCACATTTCGTCCCTGAATGCAGAAACATGCTATTTTGATTTCTAAAATGAGTTTAAACTATTAATATTACTGTGGGAATCTTTTTTTTAAAATGACATTCATGTAAATGTGGAAAATTCCCAGAGGCACATGTACACACATGAAATGGTAATTCAACCACCTGGAGACAATAATCCTCCAGTATTTAGTCTCATGTATTTTCAAAACTTTTTACCTGTCTATATGTTGTTATTAAAATCAATTCTTTTCCCTTATTCCTAAAGTAAGAAATTAAAAGTAAGCAACAGTGGAGAAGCAAAAAGAAGAAATTAAATTGTAAGCATAATCTCGTTATTGTTTGTCCATATACATATTATTTTTTAAAAAGGTGTATATTGTTTTGATGCCAGAAGAAGTTAATAATTGTGTTAAGCTAAATACATGTGCCTCTTTTAAAATTGACATATGTAATATGTATGGTTTTAAAAACTATATGTGTGGATATTTATTTAGCTTAACATTGTTCCCCATCTCCCCCCGCCGCTTTGGTACTCTGTATTAGATTTGGTGACTCATTCCTTAAATGGATTTGCTGGGGATGAGTTTTTATTGTTTTGGGGTTTTTTCCCCCTTTCTTTGGTTCAAAGAACCGGCTCCTGATTTTATTTAATTGGTCCTAATTGTATGCTGCCAAATTCACTTATTTTCCTCCCGTTCCTTCTAGTTTCTTGAGGGTTTGTTATGATTATTTTTGTCTGCGTTTTAAGATCTTGATTTGATGTTCAGTTCGTTTATTTTCACCCTTCACGTTTCCTCCCTGCTGGGGATTCTGATCTGATGCTACTAACTGAAATGCTATGAATGGAGCAGGGAGAATTTTACTATGTAAACATGTTTGACTCTTGTTTTCTGATGACGCTTCACCTCTGTGGTAGCTGTGTGATTACAACAGGCTGCAAAATTGGGAGAACAAGCGTGGTATATTTTAATCCACGCAAAGATTAGGACATTTGCACTGAATTTTTCTGTGGCAATAATTCTTTCTCTTTCTCTCTCTGTTTTTCTCTTTCCTTCTTTTGGAAGTGCCAATAACTTTCTGAATCACCTGTGTTTGTTTTAATATGGAATGAAAACTTTGGCAATATGTAAAAAAGCTTCCGATTGTATTGTTTTTAGGGTGTGCTTAATGTAAAATGAATGTGTTAACAGTCATTGGAATAGACTGTCAGCCAAGTTGCATGTTTTAAGACATGAATGTTGTGAAAAAAATTTTAAGAACCTGTCAGATCGATCCACATGAACTTACTGCTTGGGAAGTCTGAAAATGGTGTTAGTAGGTAGAAAGCTTCCCCCCCCACACCCCGTTGATTCTGGATGTGAACGTCATTGTATTTTCTGATATTTTAGGTTGTTTTGAGGGATTTTAAAATAATGAAATGTTCTGGTCACGGATCCAGTCTGTAGAGATGTAAAGGCCACAGAAACTTGAATGTTCACTACTCAAAATTACATGTAGGGGCAGCACTTAGAATATCATAACACCGATGAAATCGTTATAATGGGGGAAACACCTGTATTCAAAACTGGGGACTTGAAAAAAGAAATTAAGGTCTGTAGTTCAGCTCATGACCATGAAAATTAGAAAGAATTTTACAAGAGCCTTGAGGGGCAGTAGTTTTCTTTTTGGTTCATGTACATGAAAGAGTGTTAGGGGACTCACTCTGGGACACTTTGATGGCCTCTGCTTTTAGATTCTGTACTCTTCCCTTAGAGGTAAGATGTCCAGATAAAAGATGCCCAGTTACATTTGAATTTCAGATCAACAACATATTCTGTTTTCGTATAAGTATGTATTGACTATTGCGTTCATTTTTGTTTGTAACTCTGACAAAGCTACCTGGAGGGAGGTTGGCGTTTATTTTCCTTTTCAGATAAAAATAGTATAGACTCTCCTGAAGAGAGGAGCATCTGGACTTTGAGAATTTGGAGCAACGCTCGGGATCCATGGATGAAGAACCAAAAAGAAGAAAAAGGCAGCGGAAGCTTTTCAACATCGTCAACAGTGAAATCTGGGTGCCTGAGTTGTGTGTGGTATATATGGTATGGTGTGGCTGAATCACAGATGGTCGAGACATGTGGGCTATATGATTTATTACTACATGGAAAGGCGTTTGTTTTAGCTTGGAGAGAAAGATGTGGGGAAATGCAAAGGTGAGCTTCTTTTTGTAAGGAGAGAAATACAGAAAAATATCTTCGACAAGTGAAAGTAGTACTCTTCCGAATAAAAATGTAGTGTCTGGGAATTTGAGAATCTGGTGGGTTAGAAGTTTTATTAAAGTTTTGAACTATTTTGTATGTTCTATTACTAGAAATAAAATGTTACAAATGAGTGGATTTCACAATATTTCTTGGTCCATGGAATATATGAAGATAAACCCAAGAAGGATGCTAGCTTATTTCCACCTTTGTGACCAGTTTATTGAGCTCGCATGCTCCAGAGTGTCATGGAGTGTGATACTTGTCTGATATTCATCTAGCTGGTGTGATCGTGGCTAGTGTAAATAAACTGGTTGTTGTGAATCCACACTGTTTCATGTGTTCTGTGTATGGCTATAGCCACATGGGAAGACGTCTTAGAGGGAGCAGGGGATCAGCATAATTGCACAACATTATTTCTCTCTCTCTCTCTCTCTCTCTTTTTTTTGCTTGTTCTTGGTTTTTTTTTCGTTGTTTTTGGTTTGGTTTGGTTTGGTTTTTTCCTTGTTCTTGTTTTTTTGGTTGCTTTTTTTGTTTTGTTTTGTTTTGTTTTGTTTTTTAGAGAGAGAGAGTGGACAGGGAGGGCAGAGGAAGAGAGAGATGTTTTTCTTTTTTTAGGGAGAAAGAGAATCTTTAGCAGATTCCACGCTCAGCACAGAGCCCCATGTGAGGCTCAAGCTCACAATCCTGAGATCCTGACCTGAGCTGAAATTAAAAGAGTTGGACGCTTAATGGACTGAGCCACCCAGGTGCCCTAATACAACATTATTTCTCTTAAAAGCCAAACACCTGCGAAGTTATTTTTTCTTCCTGCTCCCCTCCCTCAAACATCATTAATTTCTTTTTTGGTTTGTGGCCGTGGAATGGTCCAGACCCTAATATGTGTTGGGTTTTGAAATTCTCAATTTCTCTTGCGAAGTTGCAGGAATTGATTCTTAGATTGTAAATGCACTGAAAGATCTTCTTTGGGGCGCCTCGGTAGCTCAGTGGATTAAGTGTCCGAGTTTGGCTCAGGTAGTGATCTGAGGGTCCTGGGATTGAGTCCTCTGTGGGGTTCCCTGCTCAGCACAGAGTTTGCTTCTCCATCTCCCTCTGTTCTCTCTCTCTCAAATAAATAAACAAAAATCTTAAAAAAATTTATTCTGAGAAATCAGCTGATTTATCTGTAATTTTGCAGGTATGAGGCCAGCATTGGGGTATTTTTGTGTCCTAGTACATAAAGCACCTAAACAAGTTATATAGAAGACTGACTCGGCGTTGGAATAGTCAGTCTTCACATGTGCTAAGAAGGAGCAGTCAGTGTCAGTAAAAGATGCTGCCAGGACAGAATCCAGTTTTTTGTGATCGTATGTGGGCTACATAGGAGAGATACACATATGTGAACACCTGTTCATAGCCTTTGTCCAATTTCGAATCAGGATGTTTAGCTTAGTTCATTTCATAATGTCTTGGCTTGAAAACGTGTCCACTGATTATCTTTGTCATTATTTTATTAAAGCAGAAATCCAAGAAAAAAAATCGTAAATGCTATGAAATCAGTTTGCATTTTTTTCAGGTTACCCAGGTTTGAGGACAGACACATCAATAGAATTTTATATTCTACATTTCATGTGGTATTTTGTCATGTGCATTTCATTTTGAAATAGTCTTTAAATCTGCCTATTTTTGTTTCTGTCATTGTCTTAAAAAGTAATTTTAAATATATATATACTATATGTAAATAGATGATAGTTATATTCATAAAATATATATAAAATAAGGGTTGCTTTATAGGTTACAATCTTTTTTTTTTTCTCTTGCTTTTAGGATTCTCTCTTTGTCTTTGATTTTTGACAGTTTCATTATAATCCATCTTTAGAGAAGATCATTTTACATTGAGATAATGGGGTAATCTATTAGCTTTGTGAACTTGGATGTCCAAGTCTCTCCTCAATTTGAGAAGTTCTCAGCTATTGTTCCTTTAGATAAGCTTTCTATTTCCTTCCGCCTCTCCTTTTCAGGAATGCCAATGATTCTGATATTTGCTTGTTTGATGGTGTCCTATAGGTCACATAAGCTTTCTTCATTTTTTTCCCCTTCTTTTGCTGGCTGGGTTGTTCTCTGGCTCAGTGATTCTATCTTCCATTTGGTCCATTGGTCCTTTTGTTCAAGTGCTCTCTACTGCATTTTTTTTATTTCACCCATTGAATTCTTCAGCTCCAGAATTTTTGGTTTTTTTTTTTTTATGATTTCTATCCTTTTGTTAAATTTCTCCTTTTGTTCATGTATTGCTTTCTGATTCTGTTAAATGGCCTATTTGTGTTTTCTTGTATCTTATTGAATTTTCTCAAACCAGCTATTTTGAGTTCTATATTGGAGGACCCCAGAGTCCCATGTGTTTGAGTTTGATTACTGGAGGATTATGGAAGGGTTTTTTTTGTTTGTTTGTTTTTGTTTTTGCTTTTTTGTTGTTCATTTGTTTGGTTTTTTGGTGGTGTCACATGTCCTTGATTCTTCACATGCCTTGAAATTTTGTGTTGAGATTTTTCCTTTCAAAGTAGCATCTCCTTCAATCTTTAGTGGTTTCTTTCGGGCAGGATCTACTGTTTGTTGGTTCTGCTCATATCTGGGGCGTTCGTTCTCTGAGCTTGTCGGGATACACCAGTCTCGTGCTTCCTGCTCCTTCTTTTAGCCGAGTTTTTTTTAGCTTAGATTATCTTCTCTTGGTCTTAAAACTTGCTGGGCTCGTTGCTGGAAATTTTTCTTTCCAGGAGGTGGTGCTATATTTCAAATTTGTGGTTTCTCCCTTGCCCACGGATCCTGGCCTGTTTTCTGAGCACTCTTCCTGTTTACGGCAGCTGGGTAGCTGGTTCCCGCCACCACACTCGGAATGTGCCCCAGGAGACAGCTGCAGAGGTGGGAAGTGTGGGTTTAACATTCGAGTCATTGGGTGTGCCCGCAGGCCAGGTGGGCCAATCCCCAGATGAGGTTTTCTTAGTGGCTTGTGCGTAGGCGTCCTACTGTAGTCCTAAACACAGTCCGCAGGCGCCCCATCCCTTTAATGCCTTCTGATGTTATTATCGGCCTCTTTCCAGATCTCTCCCCTCCTCCCAGTCATGGAGGTCCTGCCTCAGTAGTCTGGGTGCTGCAGGAGAAAAATGGGTTTCTCTAGCAGTGTCCCGTGCGGCATGGGAACTCCTACAGAGAGATCTGCGAGGTGCTCCAGTCTTTTCTTAGGAAGCCGGAACTTGTCCAAAGGCTACCTCATTTGTGAACATCTGCCCAGATCAGCGCTCGGCAGCTTTTCCCCGATTGTAGCTGAGGGTCTGGGGCCCGTTGACCAGCCCTTGCTAGTTCTGACGCGCAAACCCAGTCTGTCCACCTGACGCACAGAGAGATGCGGCTGCTCCCAGGTCCCTCGGCTTTGCGGCTGGATCCCACTGCTCCCACAGAGGTACTTTTGTTTATGGACAGAAGCCCAGTTTTAGTTGTTAAAAGAAGGGGTGGAAAGAAGAACGTCCTGTGTAGCCACGATGCTGATAGCACTCATGTCACAGTTTATTCAAGAGTCTCCTGGTGATGGTCCTTGGGAGATTTTACGTGACAAACAATGGGCTAATAAGAACTATTATTATTATTTGACACGTATCCATGCATACTGCTGTATGTAGCCGGGAGGGTCAGAGGGAAAAGGAGACAGAGAATCTTTTTGAAGATTTTATTTATTTATTTGACAGAGAGATCACAAGTAGGCAGAGACGCAGACGAGGGCGGGGCGGGGGGGGGGGCGGCGGAGAAGCAGGCTCCCGGCTGAGCAGACAGCATGATTTCGGGGCTCCACCCCAGGATCCCGGGATCATCAACTGAGCCAGAGGCAGAGGCTTAACCCACTGAGCCATCCAGGTGTCCCGAGAGAGAGAATCTTTTTTTAAAAAAAATATTTTATTTATTTGTTTGAGAGAAAGAGAGATCACATAGGTGGAGAGGCAGGCAGAGAGAGAGAGAGGACGAAGCAGGCTCCCCAATGAGCAGAGAGCCCGATGCAGGGCTTGATCCCAGGACCCTGAGATCATGACCTGAGCCGAAGGCAGAGGCTTTAACCCACTGAACCACCCAGGCGCCCAAGAGAGAGAATCTTAAGCAGGCTCCATGCCTGGCTCCATCTCACCACTCTGAGATGGTGACCTGAGCCGAAATCAAGAGTCAGGTGCTTAACTGAGCCACCCAGGTGCCCCAGGGAAATTTACATTTAATCAAATGATAAGTTAAGTAGCATTCTATAACTTTGTTGTTCCTTTGAATTTTGTGTCCCATCGAATGTCTTTTTCTATTCTTAGTGAATTCTTTGCTTTTTTAATTTTTCCATTTGTAGAAGCTCTTTGTATATCATAAATGTGAACATTTGAATTTATGCCAGAGTATTTTTCCTCCACTTCTGTTTGTTTTTTTGAGTTGATTTATGCTATATTTAATCAGAGAAAAATTTTTATTTTTTTGAAAAGCAAAAAGGACTATCCTATCTTTTACAGCTTTTAGTTTTCTGATTAGTTTAGGAAGCTCATCTCTACCTCCAATTTCCTTTATTTTTTTTCTTTTTCAGAAAATTTCTGATCCATATGAAATTTACTTTTGATTATGAGATGACATTATGATTCAATATTGTGTTCTATCAAATGAATGATCAATTGTGCCAAGATCTGTTATGAAACTTTCCCTTCTGAGTTGAGATAGTTGAGATTAGCTTCTGTCAACTACTAAATTATTATACATATTTTCTGGACAATCTACTACAGCTCAACCGTCTAGTTTATTTTTTAAAAGATTTTATTTATTTACTTGACAGACACACAGCGAGAGAGAGAACACAAACAGGGGGAGTGGAAGAGGGAAAAGCAGGCTTCCTGCCGAGCAGGGAGCCCAACATGGGGCTCTATCCCAGGACCCCAAGATCATGACCTGAGCCCAAGTCAGAGGCTTAACTGACTGAACCAACCAGGTGCCTCCCAAATTTACAAGAATAGTATAAGTAACTCCCATGTGCCCTTTACTTATATTCACAGACTCCTGTTGAGTTTTGGTAGCTAGACTTCATTATATAGTTTCATAGTATTTCCATTTTACTTCTTTTTTTTGTTTTGTTTTTAATGAGGAATAGATGCTACATTTTTCTGATGCCTTTGCTGCATTAGTATTGTTTTTTTTCTTTTAGTTTGTTGATAGATTTTGCTAAAGTTGACTCATTTTTGCATTCCAGAAACAAATGATATTTGGTCATGGTACATTATTTGATGCACTGATAGCTTGATTTTTAACATTCTGTTTATAGTTTCTGCATCTGTTTTAAAAAGTGAGATAGTGGGCGCCTGGGTGGCTCAGTGGGTTAAGCCTCTGCCTTTGGCTCAGGTCATGATCTCAGGGTCCTGGGATCGAGGCCCACATCGGGCTCTCTGCTCAGCGGGGAGTCTGCTTCTCCCTCTCTCTGCCTGCCTCTTTGCCTACTTGTGATCTCTCTCTCTCTATTTCAAATAAATAAATAAAATCTTTAAAAAAAAAGTGAGATAGTTCTGCATTTTTTCTTTTAGACTACCTTTATGAGGTGCTAGTGTTGAGACTATATTAGCTGCATAAAATTAAATTTGGAAGCTTACTATCACGTGCTATGCTATAATAGGGTAATTTTTCTTTTAAATTATTTTCTGAATAAGTTATTAATATGTTTCAAAGAACAAAATTCAATAGAAAGACAACATTAAAAAGTCTTCCTGTCAGCCAGTCCCTATGTACCCCTTCCCTACTGTACCCTGCAGCCCTTAAAAAAACCACATCTTATTTTTAAAAATCCGTTCAATGTTCATTTACGCAAATACACTCAAATACAAATAGGTATTACTTTCACCGTTCTTTGCATAAAAGGTAGCATCTATGTAGTCTAAAAAGTACTCTGATTTTTTCCTGCCATTTAGTAAGTTATGGGGATCATGTAATATCAGTAAATATAAATCTTCCTCACTTTTTGGGGCACCTGGTTGGCTCAGTCAGCTGAATGTCTGCCTTCAGCTCAGGTCCTGATCCCAGGATCCCTGCTCAGCCAGGAGCCTGCTTCTACCCCTCCCTCTACCCCGGCCACCTGCCACGCGCTCCACCCCCCCCCAACTCCACTCATGCTCTCTTGCATTGTCTCTCTTTCAAATAAATAAATAAATAAAATCTTTAAAAAAAAATCTTCCTCACTTTTTAGCCTGCATAATATTTAACTATGTGACTGTACCACAGGAACCGATGGACACTAAGAATTCCCAATATTTGATTATTACAAATGATGTTTTAAGGAATAATCATATGCATATGGCATTCATGAGGACCTATCTCTAAGATGAATTCCCTGAAATAGGATTCCTGGATCAATAGGCAAAACACTTGTAATTTTGCTAGCTGTTGCTAAATTCCCCTCCGTAAGCATTGACTCATTGTGCATTTCCAGAGACAATGCATTGTCAGAGTGCCGGTTTTCCCAAAGCCTGGATGGAACATGTTGAAGGAGCTCCGTCCGCTTTTCATGAAGGTACTCTGGGTTGCTGCCTGGCAGCTGCTGCAATATTTGCTAAAGAAATAAATGGCATAGTTTCTACCCAGGCATTCTTCCTCCTGGGCCTGAGTAGAATCAGAAGAAAAAAAAAATGAGGGAGATGCTTCATACATAAAGTAGGACACTTTTCTCACAGCAAGGGGAGTGATGGAACAGGGATGTGCTTTGTCAGAAGTTTAATTTATGCCTAGGAAGAAAAGATTAGAAATTGATTGGACTCTATAGTGATCAATTTTATAGAGAGATGGTAAGTGGTGGGCATTTTCTGTTACGTGTAGTATTTGCGGCATTTCTCTGATAAATTTTTTTAGAAGATTTTATTTATTTATTTGACAGAGAAAGAGTGAGCGCGAGAGAGAAAGCATGAGCAGGGTGAGCGGAGAGAGGGGGATGGTTAAGGAGCAGAGGAATCGGGAGAAGCAGGCTCCCTGCTGGTCAGAGAGCCCGATGTGAGGCTCGATCCCAGGACCCTGGGATTACGACCCGAGCTGAAGGCAGATGCTTCACCGACTGAGCCACCCAGACGTCCCTCTGGTAAGTATTTTATAGTCATTTTATTTAGTTTTTATTTTTTGTTAAAGTGCAGTTCGCATACAGTATAGCATTAGTTTCAGGTGCACAACACAGTAATTCGGCAACTATAGACATTACAAATGTTCACTGTGATATGTGTGGCCGCTTTTCACTATAGCAAGTTACTGCAGTATTATCAGCTACATTCCCTGGGCTGTACTTTTCATCCCTTAGCTTATTTATTTTATGACTGGAAGTTGGTACCTCATCCCCTTCACCTCTTCAGCTGTTCTCCCCACCCTGCTTCTCTCTGGCAACCTCCAGTGTGTCCTCCATAGTTGTGAGTCAGTTTCCACCTTGGTTGCTCATTTGTTTTGTTTACTAGAGCATGTAAGTAAAATCACATGGTATTAGCCTTTCTCTGACTTATTTCACCTAACATAATATACTCTAGCACCATCCATGGTGTCGCCAATGGCAGGATTTCACTTTTTTTTTTTATGGTTGAGTAATACCCTGTTGTATATATATGCCACAATTTCCTTATTTCCTTATCCATTCATTTATTGATGGATTCTTAGTAACTTTCATATCTTGGCTGTTTGTTGTAAATAATGCTGCAATAAACATAGGGGTACATATATGGTTTTGAATTAGTTTTTTTCCTCTTCAGGTAAATACCCAGAAGTGGAATTACTAGGTTGCGTGCTATTTGTATTTTTAATTTTTTGAGGACCTTCCATACTGTTTTCCATAGCAGTTGTACCCATCTACCTTCTCACCAACAGTGCACAAGGGCTTCCTGTACTCCGTATCCTCGCCAGCACTTGCTATTTCTTGTCTTTTTGATAATAACCATTCTGTGTGGTGTAAGATGATAACTCATAGTGCTGTGGATTTGCATTTCCCTGATGATGAGTGACATTAGGCATCTTTTCATGTGTCTGTTGGTCATCTCTATGTCTTCTTTGGAAAAATGTTTATTCAGGTCCTCTGCCCATTTTTAAATTGGATTCTTTGTTTTATATACATATATTATATATTATATATATTTATATAATTTTATAAATTTATAATATTTATAAATTTATTAAAATATAATAAATAATATAAAAATAAAATTTATATATATAATATATAATATATATTGTGTATATATATATCTATATAAAATAATGTATATATTGAATTGTGTGAATTCTTCACATGTTTTACGTGTTAACCCCTTATTGGATTTGCCATTTGCAATATCCTCTCCCATTCAGTAGATTGTCTTTTTGCTTTGTTGATGGTTTCCTTTACTGGAAAAAGGTTTTTAGTTTGATGTAGTCCCTACTGCTTATTTTTTGTTTTTGTTTACCTTGACTGCGGAGACAGATCTAGAAAAACATTGCTAATGCCATTATCCAAAAGATTACAGCATATATTTCTTTTAGTTTTGTGGAATAATCACTTTCTTTGGTGATATATGCTAGACAAATGAGTTAGGTGAAGATGGGAGATAGACAAGGTTACTTCTTGGCTCAATTAGGATTACGAATGTACTGATGTGTCCATTTTGGTGTGTGTATGTCCTTAGTAAATATACTGTGGTAGGATTCAGCGATGTGGGGTGTGATGAATCATCCTCTTTCATAAAAGGTATGACCAAGACGTATCACCTCTCTCAAGCCCTCTCAGTCAGTTACAAAGTCCTGCTAATGAATCTCTCATGAATTCCCTTTACCATCCCACTATGTCTACCCCATTTCAGACCCTTATTCTCTCTAGTGACATGTATGGAAATAGCTTTCTGAGCAGCCTTTGTGCCTCTAGTCTCTGCTACCTACCCATTGCCACCACCCCCAGAATAAACTCTCCATTTTGCAGCCAAAGTGATTATTCTAAAACAAATTTGAGCATGACCATCCTCTGATGGTCATAAAAGCCTTAATAATGCCCTATTGCTCTCAGGACAATGTCCAAGGGCCTTAGTTGGTCACTGAAGGCCCTCGTATCTGGTCCCAGTCTGCCCTTTCAGATCTCTTTCCTGCCATTGGTTCCTATTAGAATGAAAGTGCCAGAAAGCCTAACAGGGACCCTGTCTGTCTTATTCACTTATGCCTCTCTACTGCCTGGAAGAGGGTTTGGCACGTATAGGTGCCCAGTAAATATTTGTTGACCTAGATTAAACATTGTATTTTCTGTAATTCTCATAAATCCTGCTCCCATCCTCAGAATTAATTGCTCTCTCCTCTGTTTTTCCTTAGCCCACTTCTATATAATATTTCTCTTTCACGCTCGAATGGATGTTCTCTAAGAGCAGCAACCCTCTTTCCCTGAACTGTCCTCCCAAACTCTACCTATCAAGATATTTATAAATAGGCGTTTGTAGTGTGTTGGCTTAAAATAAACCCAGGTTTATAAACTTTTATTATAAAGTCAGACTCTTAAAAAAATCTTTTGGTTTTTTTTACAGTTTTTATTGTTGAAGTATAGGTGACCTACAATGTTATATTAGTTTCAGGTGCACAATATAGTGATTCAACTTTTATAGACATTCTGAAATGCTCACCATGATAAATGTAGTCGCCATCTGATGTTATCACAATATTATTGACTATATTCCTTATCCTGTACTCTTCATCTCTGTGATTTGTTTATTTTGTAACTGGAAGTTTGTACCTCTTAATCCATGTTATCTATTTCCCCCACTGCCCAACCCACCTCCCCTCTGGCAACCACTGTGGAAAACAGTGTGGAGTTCCCTCAAAAAATGAAAAATGGAAATACTATATGATCCAGTAATTCAATTACTGGGTATTTATCCAAAGAACACAAAAACACTAGTACAAAAAAATATGTTAACCTCCATGTTTATTGTGGCATTATTTGTAATAGCTAAGATATGGAAGCAACCTTAGTGTCCCTTGATAGATGAATGGATGAAAAATTTGAGAGCTATGTATTTCAAATATATATATATCTCACAACTATATATATAAAGAGAGAGGATGGAATATTATGCAAAGAGAAAAAGGAACAAAATTTTGCCATTTGTGACAGCACAGATGAACCTCGAGGTTATTATGCTAAGTGAAACGAGGCTCTTAAAACTTTAATCACTACAATGGAATATTACTCAGCCATCAAAAGAATGAAATCCTGCCATTTGCAATGATATGGTTGGAGCTAGAGAGTACTATGCTAAGCAAAATAAGTCAGTCAAAAAAGACAAATACCATACGATCATACTCATATGTGGAATTTAAGAAACAAAACAAATGATCATAAGGCAGAAAAAAGAGAGAGACAAATCAAGAAGCAGACTCTCAACTATAGAGAACTGAGAGTTACCAGAGGAGAGGAGAGGAGAGGGTCTGTCGGGGGATGGGGGAAATAGAGAATGGGGATTAAGGAGGTCACTTGTGGGGGTGCCTGGGTGGCTCAGTGGGTCTGAGTGGTGGCTCTGCCTTTGGTTGAGGTCGCAATCTCAGGGTCCTGGGATCGAGCCCCACATCGGGCTCTCTGCTCAGCAGGGACCTTGCTTCCCCCTCTCCCTCTGCCTGCCTCTCTGCCTACTTGTGATCTCTCTCTCTCTCGGATAAATAAATACAATATTTAAAAAAGAAAAAGAAGGACACTTGTTGTGATGAGCACCGGGTGATATATGAAGGTGCTGAATCACTACATTGTATGGATAAAACTAATATTACACTGTGTGTTAACTCCCTGGAATTGAAATAAAAATTTAAAAAATACTTTAATCAATTCCATGTCATCATAGGACTGAAATCTCTGCTGTCTTCCTGGCATTCATCTGCAAGTCACACTTGAGTGGCTCAAGTCCTGTCTCTGGTCTTACGTAGTCCCTTAACTCTCAAAACCACCAGTGGGGCTTCGAACCCTTCGCACACTGCTATCTCTCTGACCCTTCTTTTGTCATAACATCTCTCTCTCTCACCTCAGCAGGGAGAGTGTCTCATCTTTTAAGGACTCATGTAATTTGTTTGAGGCCACCTAGATATTCCAGAAAAATCTCTGCTCTTTAAGGTCCATAATTTAATTACATCTCCAAATCTCTTTTGCCATGTACCAGATCCCAGGGATTAGGACATGAACATCTGTGAGCCATCAGATTTGGTAGGTAACTAACTTACTAGTGTTTGCTGTGAGGCATGGATCAGAATGATAAAAAACAGGACATGGAGAGTGGTGCTTTCATCTCATAAGCTAAAATGGGCCTGTATGCAGGATATTGTGGCTTAAGACCATGTAGGGTTTCAGATGGTTGTTTTTGAGATTATGACAGGTGACCATGTCCTGCTGACTGGTAGAAGGTGACATTTGTGCCTGTATCCTGTGATACTGATTGCATTCAATTGAATTCTAGATTTTCTCCAGTATCGTCTATGTGTCAAAGCTACATTTAACTACAAAGTAGAGGAGATGATTTTTCTCAAGACTGGCTGCAAACTAGAGGATTATTTTCTGTGTCAGAGACCTGGCCCTCAGATTTGTGGGCTCAAAAATCTAGATGTGACTTTGTCTGTGATCTGAGTCGATTCTTTTCTGCTTGGTTTTCCGAGTGTGTCACTCAGTTTACTTCTATCTCTATAATTTAAGTACTATCTTATCACATTATTGACGTGTTAAAAGAAATGATTTTTGTCCTTATTACCCGTGTTGCTGAAATTGGGGTCCACACCCGAGATAGGTCCACACATGGTGCGTGAGCTCAGTAGCAAGGAAATGCTAGATGAGTAATTTACCAAATAGCACAGCACTTTCAGAACTAGTTCCTGCCCCCCAACAAAGTGAGCAATTTTATTTTTTTTTAGTCTCCTCACCAGTTTAGTCAGTGATAATATTCTGGCATCTTTGCTTTAGCTTTGGTTTGGTTAAACATAACCCTAGGTTATATTTGTCAAAATCATCCTCAGAAGGAATCGGCCTGGGGCGCCTGGGTGGCTCAGTGGGTTAAGCCGCTGCCTTCGGCTCAGGTCATGATCTCGGAGTCCTGGGATCGAGTCCCGCATCGGGCTCTCTGCTCAGCAGGGAGCCTGCTTCCCTCTCTCTCTCTCTGCCTGCCTCTCTGCCTACTTGTGATTTCTCTCTGTCAAATAAATAAATAAAATCTTTAAAAAAAAAAAAAAAAAGAAGGAATCGGCCTTTGTCCCTCAGTATCAAATTTCAAAGCTCTCTTGGTTCCAAATGGTCATCTTCCCACAAGAATGCCGAACTAAATGGCATTGGCCCTGCCTTAAGGAAGCAGAGAGCCCCATAAGCAAGAGCTCATCTTTTCTTGCTTTCCTTTGTAACGCAAGGCCCCATGATTTGCGGTCTCCCACATTTCCTGTTCAATTTAATGGCATCCACATTCATAGAGTTCTTCCTTTCTCCTTCATTTACCTCGCTCCCAGATTCAATTACCTAGTCTAGCTGATTTTACCTTCCAATTATTTAGTAGCTACGTGAGGTAACGGATGGGCCAATTAACTCAATTGTGATGATTTCACAATGTATATGTTATATCAAAACATCAAGTTGTGCATCTTTTTTTTTAAAGATTTTATTTATTTATTTGACAGAGAGAGATCACAAGTAGGCAGAGAGGCAGGCAGAGAGAGAGAGGAGGAAGCAGGCTCCCCGCTGAGCAGAGAGCCCGATGCGGGACTCGATCCCAGGACCCTGAGATCATGACCTGAGCCAAAGGCAGCGACTCAACCCACTCAGCCACCCAGGCACCCTTTTTTTGGTTAACTATACCTCAAAAAAACTGGAAAAACCTTAAAAAATAAATAAGTACATACATACATAGACACATACGTAAATAAAACCACTTCTTACTGTGTGATTCTCTTGCTTAAAGTCATTCAGTGACTGCTCCCTTTCACCTACAGGGAGGATGAAATTCAAAATTTCTTAACGTAACTTGCAGTGTCATTTATGCCCTGACTGCCTCTGCAGTACATTTCATACCATCATTACATAGAACTCTCTGGAGATCCCTGCATACCGCGTGTAGTTTTAAAACGCTCGTCTTTTTTTTTTTTAATTTTTAATTTTTTATAAACATATATTTTTATCACCCGGGGTACAGGTCTGTGAATCGCCAGGTTTACACACTTCACAGCACTCACCATAGCAAATGCCCTCCCCCATATCCATAACACCACCCCCCCTTATCCCAACCCCCCTCCCCACAGCAACCCTCAGTTTGTTTTGTGAGATTAAGAGTCACTTATGGTTTGTCTCCCTCCCAATCCCATCTTGTTTCATTTATTCTTCTCCTACCCCCTTAACCCCCCACGTTGCATCTCCACTTCCTCATATCAGGGAGATCATATGACAGTCGTCTTTTTTTAAAATTTTTTATAAACATATATTTTTATCCCCAGGGGTACAGGTCTGTGAATCGCCAGGTTTACACACTTCACAGCACTCACCAAAGCACATACCCTTCCCAATGTCCATAACCCCACCCCCCTTCTCCCAACCCCCCTCCCCCCAGCAACCCTCAGTTTGTTTTGTGAGATTAAGAGTCAGATAGTCGTCTTTTTATTACTTGTATGTAGTGTCTTTCCTTATTCAACTGATGGTGGTTTAAGACTCAGTGAAGGTCCTACCAAGAAGCTTTCTGCAGCTACCTCTCCCAGTAAAATCTAGTCTTGATTTCCCTCTGCTGAATTACTATAGTGCCTGGTGCTTGCCTTCATCCAAGTGCTTCATATGTTCTTGAATAACTGTTGACATGACTGTTTTTATCCTTGAAAGACAGATGAATCTTCTCCTCATCTCCATTTCTGCAATGCAGAAAAAACTCCCTGGTGCATGTATACATTTAATAAAATGTTTGATAAATGAATAAGGAATATGATGATTGTGTGTAGTGAAACTTTATGCACACTAAAGTTCAAGTATATGATAAAAGATAGCTGCTGAACTGGGGAAAGAGGTAGATGATCGTAATGCCATTAGATTAATGGTTCAAGTAGGCTTCCTAATGTAGCACTGTATTGTGACAATATGATTAATCAGAGCTGTAGTGATTTCAGGCAGATTCAATTATATACTGACTGATTTCAGTGGCTCCAGCGATACCTTGGTGGTGGATTCATCTTTCTCTTTGAATATTCTGCACGCTGCCTCAAAAGACTTCCCCAAACAGCCCCACAGTGTGGCATGATGTCAGGCTGGAAGTCTGCTTCCATTGGGATTGGGTTCCGCTGGGCACTAATCAAAGGCGATCCTAATGGATGACAGAGACTCCTGATGTCAAGAGCACAGTAGAACACGGAGGACCTGAGTTATCAGACACCCATCATCATAGAGCACCTCAATCCATGGGGTAGTAATTGGCTATCCATGTACATCTTCTGATAATCTCATTTACATCAACAGGGAGCCTCCTAGTCTAGGTCTGAAAATAGTATTGCTTGAAAGGCGGCATTTAACAGCTAATAAACTAGGATCCCAAGAGAACCTGGCTCAGAATTCAATAATGTTTGATATGAATAAAATAAATCCCTATCTCTAATAAGAGTAGATGTCAATTCATTAATGTTGCACAGCACAGTCATTACTGATAGCATTTCAGATCCTTTTTTTAGGGCCAGAGCAGCCCAACAAAAAGTTAGGCCTTTAGGACAAGAAATGATTTTGAGTGATGAAACAATCTTCTGTGCTTGTGACTACACAGTTGTGTCAAATGTATCATAAAGTTACAGCTGCATGTTTTCCATTAGCAGCCTGACCCCCTGTTTCTCAGAAATGGGCAGCTTGTCAGAATGACCGCAATGATATGGTCACAACTATCTAGTTTTGTTTCCTACCAAGCAAGTATTTAGCTATTTTTGCTATTGGTTCTAAAACTCAGTCATCACCCTATAGTGTGAAAACAGTACCGTGCACCATCTGTGCACTTCAAATATTGACTGACTGGAATAGCTAAATGCATCGTGGACGATTGGTGGATATTGTCTTTATGCAAATTTTAGGCTCCTTCCCCGAATTCCTAATTTCTCTTCCCTGATTATTAAAAGCAAAATAATCATGTAAAAGCAGGTGCTCCAAGCTAGAAGTGAGTGCTTAACTATACAGAGAGGTATGTTAGATGTTAAGAGGCCAGTTGTTAAGATATATTTTTTTAAAAGATTTTATTCATTTATTTGAGAGAGAGAGAGTGTGTGTGTGTGTGTGAGTGGGGTTCAGAGGAGGGTGGGGTGGGACAGAGGGAGAAAGAGAAGTAGGCTGCCTCTGAGTAAGGACCCAGACACAGGGCTTGATCCCAGGCTCAATCCCAGGATCCTGGAATCATGACCTGAGCCAAAGGCAGACACTTTTCCAGAAAACAAGATGTTACTAAATCTAAATATGAACACTGGGCAATTGTGCTGACTGACACCTCCCAATACAAAATGTAAGAAAGCCGCCTATTAACTTTTCTTATTCTGTCTCTCAAAGGAATCTTCAGAAGATAGCACTGAAATTTATGAGTGCCTTAGATATAAAGGTATAAGGAATGGCTTTTAGGAGGTGCCTGGGAGGCTCAGTCAGTTAAGCATCTGCTTTCAGCCTAGGTCATGATCCTGGAATCCTGGGATCAAGCCCCACATTGGGCTCCCTGCTCAACAGGGAGTCTGTTTCTTCTTCACCCACCCCCCCTGCTCATGCTCTCTTTCTCATTCTCTATCTCAAATAAGTAAATAAATAAAATCTCTTTTTTTATGATTTTATTTATTTGACAGAGAGAGAAGCAGCAAGAGAGGGAACACAAGCAGAGGGAGTGGGAGAGGGAGAAGCAGGCTTCCCGCTGAGCAGGGAGCCAGACATGGGACTCAATCCCAGGACCCTAGGATCATGACCTGACCCAAAGGCACCCGCTTGACGACTGAGCCACCCAGGCATCCCTAAATAAATAAAATCTTAAAAAAAAAAAACCCAAAGGGCTTTTAGGGCTACTCTTGTATAGTTGTGTATTTTTCTTTTCCCTCAATGTTCTGGGAGAAAACATCACCTTATAATAAAAAGTATGGTGGATTTGCATTACACCAACCTGATTTTTACCCCTGATTTGGTCCCTCACCCTTGAGGAACTAGAGAAAATAGTTTAAACTCTGTGACCTGTATTCACCTTTAAAATGAAGAGGCTGGACTCTTTCTTATTATAAAACCTGATGAATATTTGTTGATATGAACAATTTTATGGATGAGTCTAATAAAGTTATGTAAAGTCCATTCTTTCCACGTTAATCTATGGTTCCCTAGTTAGTTCTGTGTCATTGAACTTAATGAAACAGAAGTTACAACCTGTTACAGGTGCTATTAAAGGAATATGATGGTATCTACATACAAGACACTCTTGGAGCTATTGTCAAGCTGTTCTTGTCAAAACTGTAAAAAGAGAGCACTTAATGACATATAATATGAAAAAAAACCCTCACAAATAATTACAAATAACTTGAAAAAATAATATGGTATCACTTTTGCCTACCAAATTGGCATATAGTTAACAATACAATGGTGGTATTTCATGGTGGCAAGGGTCCTTATGGCAGTGTAATTTGATCCAGATGTTTCTGAAAGCCCTTCACCTGGCTGGCTGCTTCTTATGCTTCAGGTCTCAGCCTAGAAGAGAATTCATCAGACTTTCCTTGACCACATAAGCAATTTCTCCTTCAACTTCCACTCCATGCTATGCCTGCCAATTCTTCCCTTTGGCATGCACTGCAAATTTGCGCTTTTGAAGTTGGATCAGTTAGGATTCTATAGAGAAAAATAACCAATAGGAGACTTTATGTGTGTGTATGTATCTCCTACTGGGTATATGTACATACACATACACATATGTTTATAATATATACATATGTATGTATGTAAAAAATTATATATGTGTGTATGTATAAATATATGTGTGTGTTATGTATATGTTAACATAATAGCATGTTAATATGTGTATATGTGTGTATATATATAATATATATGTATATAACACATATATATGTGTATATGTAAAAAGGAAATTTATTTGAAGGAACCAGCTCACATGATTATAGGAGGCTTGGCAAGCCTGAAATCTTTAGGACAAGCCAGCAGGCTGGAAACAAGGCCAGACTTGATGCTGTAGCCCTCAAGTGGAATTTCTTCTTCTCTGGGAAACTCAGTTTTGTTCTTAAGGCTTTCAACTGATTAGATGAGGCTCACCCACATTGGCAAAAATTATTTACTTTATTTAAAGTCAACTGATTGTATATGTTAACCACATCTACAAAACACCTCTAACACCTGGATTAGTGTTTGATAAAATAACAGACTATTATGGCCTATTCACATTGACACATAAAATTAACCATCACAACAGGTTTATTGATTCTCCCACTAGATGATAAACTCTATAAAAGGGCAGAGGGCTTGGATTTTCTGGTCACCTCTAGCACATCACTCACACAGTGTGTATTCAGTAAATATAGTAGTTGCATAAATATTTGTTGATGTAATAAATGAATGCATGATATCTGATGACTGTTGAAGCACTCATTCCATGGTTTGGGGGTCAAATGGTAACTTTTTTATCATGACCATTTTCAATACCTGGTCAGTTGGGTAGAACCATAAAGAAGTATTGGAAAGTTTAGTGGTTTTAAAAATTATTGAAATAAACAAACAGGCAACAAATGAACAGTTAAATAATAAAATGTAGAACCATTCAAATGAATTCCTGGTTTATTCTTCTTATTTTTTAAAAAGATTTTATTTATTTATTTGACAGAGGGAAGGGGAGAGATCACAAGTAGGCAGAGAGGCAGGCAGAGAGAGAGGGGGAAGCAGGTTCCCTGCTGAGCAGAGAGCCTAATGCGGGGCCCGATCCCAGGACCCTGGGACAATGACCTGAGCCAAAGGCAGAGGCTTAACCCACTGAGCCACCCAGGTGCCCCTATTCTTCTTATGTTTATGTCTTAATTAAGCTGTTATTTTCAGATAAACCTGGAGGACATCAGAGATCAATGACAGATAAAAATAAATATTGTCCTCATGCATTAGTTGTAAACAACCAGGAAATATATTAAGACAAAAAGATCTTCAAAATGGCAATGAAAATTTAGAGTACCTACAAATAAATCTAAACAATTCATTTAAGATCTTTGTCTGGGGGACGCCTGGGTAGTTCATTCGGTTAAGCCACTGCCTTTGGCTCAGGTCATGATCCCAGGGTCCTGGGGTCAAGTCCTGCATAGGGCTCCTTGCTCAGCGAGAATCCTGCTGCCCCGCCTCTGCCTGCCACTCTGCCTGCTTGTGTCTGCTCTCTCTCTCTCTTTGACAAATAAATAAATAAATAATATCTTTTTTTTTTTTTTTAAAGATCTCTGTCTGGAAATTGAGGACATAATAACTGGAAAGACCTGCTATATTCATTATAAAGATGTCAGTTATCCACCACATTAATCTATAATTTAAATGTAATTCTAATAAAAATCCAATAGGCTTTTTCTTGGAACTCAACAAATGGATTAAAAAATTCATCTGGGAGAGTAAAAGTTAAAAACTAAGTCAAATCTGAAAAAGAAGAGTGTGGTGGAGCAACATGTGCTATAAAATTTTAAGATGTATTTTAAAGTATATTTTTAAGTTATTTATTTATTTATTTGCAAAAGGGAGCATGAGCAGGGGGAACAGGGAGTAGGGAGAGAGGGAGAAGCAGACTCTGAGCTGAGCAGGGAGCCTGATGCGATGCGGGACTCGATCCCACATACCTGGGATCATGACCTGAGCCGAAGGCAGATGCTTAACTGACTGAGCCACTTAGATCCTCCATAAGATATATTTTAAAGCTCCATAAGATATATTTTAAAGCTGTAATAATTAAAACATTGATGTATTGGCACAGAAGTAGGCAAATGACAAAGAAACACACTAGTGCCCTAAACTATGTCCATATATATAAGAAAATCTGACAGGTGACAGATGTGGCATTATAAATCTGTGGAAAAGAACACAACATTGTCACGATGTTTTATCTATCTTATACACTGCTGGATTTTTTTTTTTTGGATAATGTTTTGTGTAAGAGTTTTGCATCTACACTTGTGAGAACATTTTCTGTAATTTTCCTCTTTCACAGATATTTGTTGCCAGGTTTTTGTATTAAGTTTATGTTAGCATATAAAATGAATCAAGATTATTTCTTCTTTTTCTATATTCCAGAAAGTTTGTGAAGTATTAGAATTATGTGCTTCTTCAAAGTCTGGTAACACCTTCTCATAAAACTCTACCAGGTTTTTGGTTTCTTTCTGTGAGGGAAATTTTTGGATTATTTTATTTCTTTAGTTGGAATATAGGAATGCTTGGAATATTTTTTCTTGATCAGTTAAGTAAGTTATATTCTTCTAGGTATATTTCTGTTTTAGTTAGGTTTTTGAACTTACTGGCATAAACATACGATTAGTTATCCTCTTACTATTTATTACAGCTTTATTGAGATATAATAGACATATAACATATAACATTGCATAAGTTTAAGGGTTTGATATATGAAATTGATCACCATTACAGCTTTAGCTAACACCTCTATCATGTCATATCATTTCCATTTCTTTTTTGTAATGGGGACACTGAAGATATATATTTTCTTAACAACTTATAGTTAATAATATTATATTATATATAAATTAATAATTAACTTATAGTTAATAATACTATAATCCCCATGCTGTATGTTAGACGCCCCCAGAACTTATTCATCTCATAGCTGGAAGTTTGTGTTCTTTGACCAACATCTTCCCATTTTCCCTACCCTTCAGTTCCTGGTAACCAACACTCTACTTTCTGTTTCCATGAATTAGGCTTCTTTTTTATTTCACATATATGTGATGTCATACAATATTTGTCTTTCTGTCTCTGGCCTATTTCACTTAGCCTAATGACTTCAATAACTGTCCAAGAATATTTATTGAAACATTGCATTTTGCTGAATAGTAAGTGAGAAAAACAAGTTCCAGAACTTTATACACAGCATGAAATCATTCTTATACATTTAACACAAGCATTTTTTTTTAGATTTTATTTATTTATTTATTTATTTGACAGAGAGAAAACACAAGTAGATGGAGAGGCAGGCAGAGAAAGAGAGAGGGAAGCAGGCTCCCTGCTGAGCAGAGAGCCCGATGCGGGACTCGATCCCAGGACCCTGAGATCATGACCTGAGCCGAAGGCAGCGGCTTAACCCACTGAGCCACGCAGGCGCCCCCATTCTTATACATTTAGAGATGAACACACATGCCCAATAAGTTGAAAAACAAAAGAAAACGTGAACTGCAGAGAAAGCAAATTCATGGTGGTGATTGCTTCTACAGAAGGATGAAAGGATTTGGGGCTACAGAGAAGAGCGGAGGGGATTCAACTTTGTAATGTTTTTTTCTTTGAACAAGTCTGATGTAAATATGAGTATTCATTCAAGTGTGATATTTTATCTTTTATTCAAATTGTGATAATACTAAGAAGTAAACAAAGGCCCTGAGGTAGAAAAGAGATTTTCAAGGATTACATAGGTGGCAGTGTGACTAAAACATAATGAAAGAGGGGAGAATACCCATGAGATGTGGTTTCAGAGGTGAACAATTGCCATCTACGCAGTTTTGAGGCCATGGTGAGATGATTTTTGTTTTCTTTTTTTTTTTTTTTTATTTGACAGACAGAGATCATAAGCAGAGAGAGAGAGAGGGAAGCAGGCTCACAGCTGAGCAGAGAGCCTGATGTGGGGCTCGATCTCAGGACCCTGAGATCATGACCTGAGCTGAAGGCAGAGGCTTTAACCCACTGAGCCACCCAGGTGCCCCTGTTTTTTTTTTTCAAGATTTTATTCATTTATCTGAGAGAAAGAACATGAGTCAGGGGTTGGCGGGGAGGGGCAGAGGGAGAGAGACAAGCAGACTCGTATGCTGAGCAGGGAGCCCCATGCAGGACTTGATCCTAGAACCCTGAGATCACAACCTAAGCCAAAGGCAGGAGCATAACCCACTGAGCCACCCAGATGCCCCAGAAGTTTATATTTTACTTGGCTTTATTCATAGAAAAATACTTTGCCAAAGGAATTATGGTGACAACAGTAGTAGAAACCTTGCCCACCATGTGGTGGGGGGCACCTTAGTCTGATTCCTTGCTATTCCCTTGCATGCTTTTTCTTTGGGGGGCAGTGAGTATTAAAAGCTCTGCCTGTAGAAATCTTTTTCTATCTTATATCTGTAGTGCCTAGCACATAGAAAGACAAATGAATAAGTAGCATGAATGAATAAATCAATAATAAAAGATATGGTCTCAGGAATCAAGCACCCTGAGTCTGAGTCTCAGATCTACTATTCACTGTTGTATGACTTTGTACAGGTTAACCTCATTTTCTCCAATTGTTTTCCTCATCTGTAAAATGGGACTAATAATAGTACCTACCTCACAGGGGTATATTAAGGTTGAAATTAGAGAGCACATGTGAAAGTGTCTAATATACTATCGGACATAATGAGTACTCAAAAGATACCTTATTATTAAGTTTAAAGCATACTCTTGCTAAAAATGGGGGGCAGAATTAGGTGGGATGGGTTGGGGGTGTGAAACAGGGATAGCCAATGAAGGTTTTACTCTAGAGTTTACATTTGAACTGAGCTGTGATGGACTAAAACGTTTGCTAGCTAGGAGGAGGCTGGGGGAGGGCAGCATTTTAGGAAACAGCATGTCTAAAAGCATGGAGGAGTGAAAGTGGTGTGATGTTTCATTGGCCAGAGTGTACGGATATAAATGACAGAAGATGAAAAGAGAGGAAGAAGGGGCATCTGGGTAGCTTGGTTGGTTAAGCATCTGCCTTTGGCTCAGGTCTTGATCCCACAGCCCTAGGATTGAGCACCACATTGGGCTGCCTGCTCAGTGGGGAGTCTGTTTCTCCCTCGGCCCCTCCCCCTGCTCGTGCTCTCCCTCTCTCACTCAAATAAATAAATAAAATCTTTTTTAAAAGAGAGAGAAGAAATTTTCTTTAAACTGTGAGAAGCCTTGGGGTGCCTGTATGGCTCAGTCCTTAAGCATCTGCCTTTGGCTCAAGTCATGATCCCAGGGTTCTGGGTTCGAGCCCCACATTGGCTCCCTGCTTGGTAGGAGGCCTGCTTCTCCTTCTCCCACTCCCCCTGCTTGTGTTCTCTCTCTCGCTGTGTCTCTCTCTGTTAAATAAATAAATAAAATTTTTAAAAATATTAATTGTGAGAAGGCTTTTATTAAGTCAGAGTAAGGAGCTACAACTTAACCCCAATAGCCACAGGGAGCCAATAGAAGGTTATGAAGAGGGGAGTAACACGGTAAAATTTTGAGAAGGTTAGCTATCACAGGGAGTATGCTTTAGTCAGTGGTGGCCCCACACAGCACTGTGAAACAGGGAAAGTTGAAGTTCTCCTCCAAACTTGCCCCCTCCCTTTTATTGCCCTCTTCCCAGACACGAATAGTGTGGCCATGCGTCCTTAGATCCATCAAGTCTGATTTCCCTGGTTAGGATAGATGTCCTCATTACACGACCATTGGCACCCAGTATGTTTGTTTAGTTAATAGCCAAGTTTACCAGTAACATCAGCCCCAGGAGACAGAGACAAAGTAAGGACTTAATGTCTGTGATGTCCCTGGAACATCACACAGTATGTGCTGTATTACATAGTCAATGAATGTTCATAGCCTGTTAGATGAATGGATGGATCAACAGCAGGAAATATTCTTAATGCTTTTGGGGGGGCAATGAAATATATGGCAAAGAAGTGAGTTGGTCTCCTCTATGGTGATGACGAAAATTTAACACTAGCATGTGATCACTTATGCAATCATGGCTTCATTTTCTTAGCAAGTGTGTGTTAGGTGTCAGAAAAGAAGAAGAGATGATTTTCTAAGTATCTTTTAGCCTACGTTGTCTGGGATAACCAAGCCTGTGTTCTCTATAAAGTCCTAACTGCCTCATAATCTCCCTCAGGCTTAAGTCACTCTGGGCTTCATGTTCCAGCAAAGTTATCTTCTGACAACAGTGGGTCTCATTCCACATCTGTGCATAGAGTTGTTTTAAAGCAAATTTGGAATGAGGCTATTGCCAGCCTAGGAGATAGTACTTTATTACAATGCCTATAAAATGGTTGTCATAAAAAGGACTGTCCAATGTTGGTATGAAAATAGCTACTAAAATTCTATGCTTATGCAGAGATCAAAATGGTCAGATGGTAGGGGAGGGTTATGGTTGGCCACAGGGCTTCTACTGAGCTAGCTTAGGAGCTCTGGCCTGATGCTGGAGGGATTCACTTTGTTCGTAGGACTTTGCCCCTGAGCAAGCATATGTAGCTTTGGGGAAGGGTAAAAGTAATGCCACCATGGCTTGCTGAAATGCATCATAGATAGGGATAGTTGGGAGACAGATATGGAGAGGACGGGGAAGAAAGAGTTGAAGGAAATAAGTGAACATGTATTGGGTTATATGGGGAAGATGAACATTTTTAAAGTAATGAATACAATAGCCACAGGAAGTAATCTTCTCTGGTGATAGGATCCTAGTATGACCTAGCACAGAGTGGGTCATGTTGGCCTCAGTCTCTTCAACTCTAAAATAAGGGGACTGAACCAGAGGTTATTTGCATCTTTTTCAGATCCAATATTCTGTAATTCTATGGTGGAAATGATGCTGCAGCAAATTACAGACTGCCTGGTTCAAATGACAGATCGGATGTTAGCTTGGAACTTGTCAATCAACAACTGATTTGCATAAGTGAAGCCTCATTATATTGTCTCAGATGAACAGCTATATAAGTGACCCCAAAGATACAGAAATCGCTGCATTTTAGAGGAAGCATATTTATGATAGATGAATTAGTATATAAATGAGCAGAATGAAAGTTCATTACAAGTGCATTTCCCAGGACCCAATTGTTTAAAACAATAGTAAAACTGGATTAATACACCCAAAGTTCAAACGAAATGAGACTCATAAGACCTCAGCTCTGTCACTCCTCTAGTAAGTGGAAGGAAATGAATGATTTCAATGTATTCCTTGTGGAGGGGTGTCCAGATAGAAATATATCGACCACCACCTGTTCCCAACAAAATATATATTGAAAACGAATGAAATCAGATTGAAATGAGCATCAATAACATAGTTGAGGACAAGGTAAAAAAGGGGAACATTGTGGAGTAGGTGGGGAGCGCCATGGATAGGGAGAGCCAGTGCCACCATTTGTCTTGGCAATGGTGTCGACAGCAAGGTACAAGATGAGTGTATGTGTTTCAGCCTGTTGGCAGTTTTCACAGGAGCTGATGGAGATCCCTTTCCCTTTCTTAACCACCTCTTTTACTGGTCCCTACTCAGTTCTGGCAGTGTCAGAAACCCAGAGTAGGGTGCGCAGGACATTCAGGAGACCAAAGGACTGTCCACACTTCTTCAGGTGGTGGGAGAATTCCAGCCAAATTAGCTTATGCTTACATTCATTTACTTCTTTGCTCATTTCTCTATTATAACCAAGGCAAACATGGCTTCATTTCTTATAAAGCTGATCTTCTAGAAAATAATAAAGTCATCACCTGAGTACACATATGCAAACTGGGCTATCTCATGAAAGGAAAGAGCCTTTTAGACACGTTCACAGGCATCTAATTTAGGAGTGCAAGGAGGAAAGGGTCAGGGGACAGTTCTCTGTAGAAGTGACATTTGAACTGAGCTCTGACTGATGAGCAGGGGTTCATTTGGGCAAAGACTGGGTTAAAAGATAAGAAGCAGTAGAAACAACATGCACAAGTGTCCAGAAGCAGGGAGCACTTGGCACATTCAAATAATCAAAAGAGGGCTGCTAGGGGGAAGAGCAGTGCAAGAGCGTTGTGTCTTTCCAAGGGCCCAGCTTGACTCAGAAAAAATGAATGGTTCTGCAGTAAGTACTGCTAGACAGTGAGAAAGTCAAACTGGATAAACTAAATGGGCCAGAAAGAAAAACTATCATTGAGAATAGAAGAGAAATACAGGTCAGAATCCCAGGTGCCCTCAAGGATGGAGATAGGGGCACCTGGGTGGCTCAGTGGATTAAGCCTGTGCCTTCGGCTCAGGTCATGATCTCAGGGTCCTGGAATCCAGCCCTGCATGGGGGGGGGGCTTGTTTTTTGTGTTTGTTTTCTTGTACTAATAGCCATCCTAATGGGTGTGAAGTGGTAGCTCATTGTCCTTTTGATTTGCATGCCCCTAATGATTAGTGATGGCAAACATCTTCTCATGTGATTATTTGCATATATTTGGAGAACTGCCTATTGGGGTTCTTTGCCTGTTTAAAATTTTTGTCTTTCCTTGAGTTGTGTGAGTTCCTTATATATTCTGGATATTAATCCTCTATAGGATAAATGACTTGCAAGTATTTTCTCTCATTCTGGGGGTTGCCTTTTCACTCTGTCAATAGGTCGTTTGATGCATGAAAGTTTTTAATTTGCTGAACTCAAATTCATCTATTTTTTTGTTCTCTTATCTGGGCTTTTGGTGTCATATCCAAGAAATCATTGTCAAATTTAATATCGTGAATCTTTTCCCTATGTTTCCTTCTAAGAGTTTTATAGTTTTCACTCTTACCTTTAGGTTTTTTATTTAAGTTAATTTTTGTATATGGTATAAGGGGTCCAATTCCATTCTTTTGAATGTGGGTACCTAGTTTTCTCAGCGCCATTTGTTTGAAAGACTGTTCTTGCTTCCATCAAATGATCTTGGCATTCTTGTTACAAATTATTTGACCAAATATACAAGGCTTTACTTCTGGGATTTGAATTCTATTCCACTGGTCAATTATGCCTGCCTTCATGCTAGTATGACACTGTTTTGATTACTATAGCTTTGTAGTAAGTTTTGAATCGGAGTGTGAGTCCTCCAAGTTTGTTTTTTTTTCTTTTTCAGGATTACTTTGCTTATTTAGGGTCCCTCAAGGTTCCAGATGAATTTTAGGATAGATTTTTCTATTTCTGCAAGAAAAAGTCATTGGGATTTCATAAGGATTGCATTGAATCTGTAGGTTGCTTTAGAAACTATTAATAACCTAACAATATTAAATTTTTTAGATCTATGTAGACAGAAGATGTCTTTGCACTTACTTATGTCTTTAATTTCTTTCAATAATGCTTTGTATTTTTCAGTGTACAAGTGTTTAACCTCCTTCGTTAATTCCTAAGTATTTTGTTCTTTTTGATGCTATTGTAAATGGAATTGTTTTCTTATTCTCCTTTTCAGATTGCTTATTGTTAGCATATAGAAAAGCTGATTTTTATGTGTTTATTCAGTGTCCTACAACTTTTCTGAATACATTTATTCTAACAGATTTTTTTGCATGTGAAATCTTTAGTATATTTTCTACATATAAGATCATGTTATAAGTGAACAGTGTTCATTTTATTTCTTTCTTTGCAATTTGAAGATTTTTATTTATTTAATTATTTGACAGAGAGAGATCACAGGTAGGCAGGGTGTGGGCAGGCCCAATGAGAGGCTCAATCCCAGGACCCTGAGATCGTGACATGAGCTAAAGACAGAGACTTAACCCACTGAGCCACCCAGGTGCCCCCTTTCTTTCCAATTTAGATGCCTTTGATTTCTTTTTGTTGTTAATTGCTCAGTCTACAAATTTCAGTAGTAGTAGTGAAAGTGGGCATCCTTGTCTTATTCCTGGTCTTAGAGGAAAAGCTTCTAGTCTCTCACTACTGAGTATGACAGATGTAGGTAAGAAGAACTATTGATAGAGAAACTTCTGAAAGGAAAAGAATGATGGCATCAAAAGTCACATTTATTTTAAAATATATTTCAATTTCGGAACTGTTAAAACATGAAAAAATGTGCCAGAGAAGAATTAAAAAGAGATACAATTCTTTCTACTGTCGCTGGATAGCTCCTCTGGATGTCTTATCAGCTCTTTGAACTCAGTGTCTGAAACTAGATTCATCCTTTTGTCTGCACACCAGCCTTTTGGTTACCCGTGCTCTCAGCGCATAGTGCTACTCAGCCCTCCAATCCAGAAACGCAGTGATCATCTTAGATACCTTTCCTCGCCACCTTGTCCCCTCTTTCATCTGACTGGCCATGTGATTTTTTTTTTATTCTATCACAGAGGTAGATAGCTCCTCCATTTGTCCATTGCTCTAACTCTGCGCTACCCCTTGCCATCATACAGACTATTCTCAATTTTTGCCCAAACTATGGTAACAAGCTCTTTTTTTTTAAAAGATTTTATTTATTTATTTGACAGACAGAGAGATCACAAGTAGGCAGAGAGGCACGCAGAGAGAGAGAGGGAAGCAGGCTCCCTGCTGAGCAGAGAGCCCGATGCGGGGCTCGATCCCAGGACCCTGAGATCATGACCTGAGCCGAAGGCAGCGGCTTAACCCACTGAGCCACCCAGGCGCCCCTGGTAACAAGCTCTTAACTGGTCTCTTTGACATCAATCTCTCCCCCTTCAATAGACCATCACAGTGCCAGCAGTTTTCTTCCTGTAGCATAAATATGATTATGCCTGATAGAGCCAGAGATAGCAGATGTGAAAGCAAGCACTAAGGGTTCGTGCTAAAGTCTTTTCATTCTCTCACTATAGTTGTAATCCCACGTTCTTCTTCTTCTTTTTTTTTAAAGAATTAATTAATTAATTAACTTGAAAGAGAGAGAGAGAGAGCGTGCACGTGCACAAGCTGGGGGCAGGGGCAGAGGGAGAGAGAGAAGCAGACTCCCTAGTGAGCAGGGAACCAATGCAGGGCTGATCCCAGGACCCTGGGATTGTGACCTAAACTGAAGGCAGATGCTGCTTAACTGACTGAGCCCCCCAGGCTCCCTTCCCCCACTACTTCTAACATTCCACTATGAAGGAGACATAGGAAATGGAGTGATGCAAAATGATTTTTGAGGCTATTAGAAATAGGACAGCAAAGCAATAAAACATTAACCCGATGACCTCTTCTGGTGCTTGGATCAGACAGATTTGGCCAGGACATCTGTGACTTGGCGAGAGAATTGAGGGCTTCAGTCACATAGTCAAGATCAAGTGTTCTTTTTTTTTTTAAGATTTTATTTATTTGACAGACAGAGATCACAAGCAGGCAGAGAGGCAGGTGGGGTGGGGGGTGGGGGAAGCAGGCTCCCTGCTGAGCAGAGAGCCTGTCACGGGACTCGATCCCAGAACCCTGGGATCATGACCTGAGCTGAAGGCAGAGGCTTTAACCCACTGAGCCACCCAGGCACCCCTCAAGATCAAGTTTTATATTTAACATGGTTTTCCTAAACTTTGCACCTCCTACTGGCCTCATACCACATGTTGCTGCAATGTATAGGGATAAATCTAGAAATAGAATTACCACAAATTAGAATTTTTCTGTGTCTCAGCGTTTAGACTTTGAAGTCTGCAAGAAACTTCCATGGTACCTGAGTTGTCAATCAGCTCCAAAGGCAGTTTTTGCTGAGGCCACCAAGGCAGCAAAACCAAGGTTACACAGTAGAGGGAAAGCCTTCTCCACTTGAATCCAAGCTTCCCAACTACTTTTGGTTCCTGAATACCTACTGGATAAAGTCTAACTTCTTAGCTACACATCCAAGGCCCTTTATAATCTCTCTCCTACCACTGGAGGAACTCTCCAGTCTAACCTGTTCACCCCCCCTCCCATATATTGTATGTCCAGCTGCAGCAGGTGTTTCACTCCTCTCTGAAGATTTCATACCCTTTTGTGACCCCCAGCCTTCTCCTGTTCTCTTTATTCTCTCTGCCTAGAATCCACTTCTACCCCTTTTATGACTAGCAGATTCTTCTGTCCATACCCACAACATACAGGCCCTATGTCACCACCTCCGGGAAACGGTCTCCAAATTTTCTAGGTATTTACGTTTCATACAGGTATTTTAGCATTTAGCAAATTTGTGTTTCCCTTCCTCTTGCATATGAATTTCTGAAAGGCAGAGCATTTATAATGCTATAATTCTAGTGTTTGGTATAGTGGATACTCCGTGAATATTTGTGGAGTCTTCAATGAATTGCAATATACAACACTGAGAATGGACTTGAACGTGAACTGTGGACTCTGGATGCTGAGAATGCATCCATGTAGGCTCGTCAGTTGTAACAAATGTACAACTCTGGTGGGGAACATTCATAATAGGGGAGGCTATGCCTGTGTGAGAGAGGAAGGTATGTGGGGAATCTCTGCACCTTCCTAATTTTGCTATGAACCTCAAAGTGCTCTAAGTATAGTCTTTATGAATGAGTAAATTGCAAGTGTGTGTATTTAGTTTGTTTTTCTGTCATAGTAAAGAGAGTTTTATTTATATCACATGACATGGGTGAACTCTGATGTGTGTGCCTGTGTTGGCTTATATACCCGTCCATAGACACTCTGCCTCCCCAGCTAAAGCTAGTAAGGTTCTACCTGATACTGATCAACTTCCGTGAAGCACACGATTGATCTTCAAAAAAGACAGAGGGGAGCTCTGTGATTTCAGGACCTTCAGCAGGAGTTTTCTATGAAAAGCATCTGGTTAGGGACATTTGATTATCTGGGGGTATTGACTCATTTCCACTTACTCCTTCACATTGGTGATGGATGGAGTTGATTCAGGAGAAATGTATTCTGAGAGGCGGAAGTGGTCACTTGATCCCCCAGATGGTTCTAAGGTGCTACTCCTGGCTCTCTTTTCTTTCTCCTCAAATAATCTCCTTTGTGGCACGCCCGTTTTCCACTGGAGGAGTGGTATGTTCTACAGTTAAGGTTTTATTCTAATAAAAAAATGAGCCCTTGAACCACCAGAAGGCAATGGCATCGCTAGGAAGAATCTGGGTTTGTGTTTGTTTCTTCTTTTAAATAAAAAGAACCTCACTCCCCTTCTCCATTTTTTAAAGAGTCTCACCGGCCAAAACAGAAAAGGGAGGGCAGGTGCTGGGACATCAGGAAGTCATTTAGCTTGCCATGTCTCCATTCTGAGTCTTTGGCAATGACTTTATACTTACCTTTTTAGAGGAGGTATAGGCAACTAGATGATGCATTACGTTTACAAGTCCAAGACTTGGTTTAGAGCATTTTGTTTTTTAATGTATAAAGAGAAGGGGAGCAGCAAGGGAGCTCTCTGAATAATGCAGTTATAAAAACAAAAGCCGTAATCATCTGTCTCCATCAGGCAAAATCTGGGATGAATAATCTGAATAATTTCCTTATTACTTCATGTCATTATGGATGTGAGCCAATCAAATAAACCCATTTCCTTTCATTTAGCTTCCTTTCAGCTTGAGGAATGGTGTACTCAATTTAATGCACTGTTGGAAAGCTGAACAATCTCTTCTAATTTGCTGATTTCAACTCCACTCAACAAACATTTATGGAGCACCTACTGTGTGCCAGGAGCTGCATTTTAAAATTTAAATGATTCGGATTGAATCTCTCAGTCGTGTATTTTCATGACTCTATACCTCTGTCAAACAATTATGAATGTACATATTTAGTTGAAAGGCTAATGACATCATAACAAGCAGGCAATTTTAACCCAGCTGCATGACAATTAAAACAACTGAAGTTGATTTTGTCGAACTTGGCCCTTAGACGGGGAGCGATTTTCAGGCTGGCTTGCGCGCCAGAAGCGAAGCTCTGAGCTCCAGCCTTGCCTTCCTCAAAAATAGCTGAATCCCGAGCCTTCTGTTGGAAGCTCGGAGTCAACTTTACTATTGAATAAATAAAGCCAGATTTTTGTCTGTATGCTCATGTGGGTATGCCACAGCTAGTGAAAATAGATTCCGGAAGGCATATTGCTTGCCTGTCACCCCTTAGGTGCCTGTGGCAGGCTTTGAGCTTCTGAATGGTAAACACCCTACACATTCCTAAGATTTGTTGTTGCCATCATTTGCTAGGCTCTCCACCTGCTGCTTGTTTTCTGCAATTTGGGATGTCTGCCCATCCCTAACCTTACGATTTTTGCCCCATACCCTGCCTCCAATTCCTCAAGCATCCGGTTCACCAAGTTTCCTTTAGACATTGACCTTGGATCCCTTTCCCAGATTGGGCCAGCCCCTCACTGCTCCTGGTTGAATGCTGTGCACACACAGAGGGGCCCTTCTAAAATCCGTTTTTCTTCACGACGACCCAAAACTAATAAATACTCCATCCAAGTAAATGAGCACTGAGCTCTCCTTCCAATTCTTGTTCTACCATGTGCAGGCAAAATGGTGAGGTCTACGAAGTTTCTTGATGAGTCTCTCCCACTTCTTGTTTGGATGCCATTTCTTTCCATTTTGCTCTATACTCAGACTCCTGGCGTCTTCCGTCTGCTCGTATTTCTCCTTTCCCAAGTAGGCAAATGATGGTTTCATTCACACTCAGGTATCAGAGCTTCTGTGACACTTCTTGGAGGCAAGTTTGTATTGTGAAGGAACTAGAAGGCTAAGAAAATCCTCCAAGAACAGAATGCATAGTCAGCAGACTTCCTTGTGCATTATATCCAGACCTATACTTCTGAGTTAAAATGCTCTTATTTTTTTATTTTTATTTTTTAAATTTATTCTCAGTGTACCAGAATTCATTGTTTACGCACTACATCCAGTGCTCCATGCAAATCTGTGCCGTCCATAATACCCACCACCAGGGTCCCCCAACCTCCCAGCCCCCGTCCCTTCAAAACCCTCAGTTTGTTTTTCAGAGTCCATAGTCTCTCATGGTATTTTTTAATAAAATAAAACATATACACAAAATATGTATGCATATATTTAAAGTAATCAGAATAAAAGAAACACAGACACTGCTAATTCTAGACAATTAAACACTGTCTTTCTTTGATCTTTCATCGATTTCATCGAAATTTTTCATCAATTTCTTTGACTTTCCCTCTAAGCTCCTGTCTAGCAGTTGTCCCTTCCTCCCAACCAAGGAAACTAATATCCTGAATTACATATTCATCATTCCAGTGTTTTCCTTCACAGTTTTTCCATGTGCATATGTACCTCTTAAAAATACATAGTTTACTTTTCTAATGTCTTTGACTTTATGTAAACAGAATCATTCAGTATGTATTTTCCCATGACCGGTTGTAATTCTGGTTCATTCATTTTCTTTGCTTTATAGATTTGGATCACCACAATTTATTCATTCTCCAAAGTTTGACATGTGGCATTTCTTTTTGCCTGTTTGATTAATTTTTTTTAATCGACCACAGCAACTTCCATGAATAAGTTTTTTGGTACGTATTTCTAATAGCTTTTTTTTTTTTTCCTCCCAGAGTCTGTAACAGAAGTGCAAATTCTGGATCATATGTTAAGCCTAGGTACTACTTTACTAGTAAGACCAAATGGTTTTCCGTAGTGCTTTTACCAATTTAAACTCCATTACAATGTAAAGAACTAAGTTCAGGGAAGCCTGCATGGCTCAATTGGTTAAACATCTGCCCTCAGCTTAAGTCATGATCTCAAGGTCTTGGCATTGAGCCCTATGTCAGGTTCCCTGCTTAGCGGGGAGCTTGCTTCTCCCTGTCCCTCTGTTCTTCCCTGCTGCTCATGCTCACTCTCTTTCTCTCTCTCTCTAATAAATATGTAAATAATATTTTTTCAAAAAGGCATTAAAAAAATAAGAACTAAGTTCAGAAGGGTCTTTGTGGAAAATGAATACAACTAGTGGTAACTATCTATTCAACAACCACATTCATCCACAAAGCAGACTACAACCCCTACTCACCTAGATATCTAAAGGCCACCCTATCTAGCTTCATCTCTCATAGCTACAGTTACAGGGAATACTACATCATTCAGAAAATCACACAGTATAAAAGCCCATGGAAAGGCATGATTTATTTTCTGTACTATAACCCCGGAGAGGAGGGGAAAAAAAAGGTAGACGACTAAGGAAAATGTCAACCCAATAATCCTCCCCCACAATCCTGTTCTACCCATTGCACTGCTTGGATTTTGTGTGTTTTCATTTTGTGACAAAACATGTGAATATGTACATGATCATTTCAATGAAAATTTTCAAATCAACTAAACCACACACACAAAAAAACACCCCACAATACATTGGGCATCTGTGTATTCACGACCCAGATTTCATAAATGTTTACATTTTGTATATTTTTCTTAAGGGTAGATAGTTACTACAATGATTCTAGTACCATTTCCAACTTGTGAGGGTCCCTACACCAAAAAGCAATTCTCGATACCAGCTGGGCTTCCTACACTTTGACTCTATTGTGACAGGATCTATGCGGAGGGAACGTCAGATCCCATCGGTTAGGCTCTCGGTCCTCTAAGACTGCCCTCCCACCCTACTTCAGATCCCAATTGCAAGTCCAGGTTTTCACCTGTTTCTGACCAACAGCTTCTGGCTATAGATTGGAGGTTCCAAAAATCCCCTCTTTGGGTTCCATTAATTTGCTAGAGTGGCTCACAAAATGCAGAGAAGCATGCT
Organism: Neogale vison; assembly: GCF_020171115.1. Classification (NCBI taxonomy): domain Eukaryota; kingdom Metazoa; phylum Chordata; class Mammalia; order Carnivora; family Mustelidae; genus Neogale; species Neogale vison. The sequence goes on from NC_058105.1 coordinate 32,269,018, forward strand.
CGATAGGGCAAGGTATGTGATGAGGGGTGTGGAGCTTCCAGGCTCTCTCTGAGGACCCCGCTTTCCCTAAATGTACAAGTGCTCATCAACAGGGAAGCTCTCCAAACTTCATCCATTTTTTTAATGGAGACTGTGTTGCATAGGCACAATTGATTAAATTCTAGATCATTGGTGACTGGACTCCATTTTTACCCCTTCTCCCCTTCCCAGAAATCAGGGTGTGAGACTGAAAGGTCAAACCTTCTAATCCCATGGTTGGCTCCACTGGAACCCAGCCCCCATTCTTAAGTGCTTTCCAAAAGTCACCTCATTAACATGGCAAAAGACACCATGATGCTCTCAGCACTTAGACAGTTCCTAGGGTTTTAGGAGCCCTGTGCCAGAAATGGGGAAGAAGACCAAATATATATTTCTTATTATAAATCACAATGTCATAGATATATATGAAATAAAATATTTCAATAAAAAAATGAAGCCCCTTTAGGACACCTGGCTAGCTCAGTCAGTAGAGTGTGGGACTCGCGATCTGGTGGGGCGGGGGTGGGGGGTGGGGAGGAGTGGGTCATGAGTTAGAGCCCCACATGGGCATAGGGCTTACTAAAGAAAAAAAAAAGGGAAGCCCCTTAGTGATCCTCTCCTATGCTTTCTCCTCCCACCTGTATCCCCAGAAGCAGTGGTTTCTGAAGTGGTTGTGTATCTGTTTTATGTATAGGCACATGTGTATGCGCCCACAAACAATAAATAACTTTCTATTAATTCCAAAGCCTTATCTAAACTGCATTGTATTGTATCTATCACTTGATAAGATATTTTTAAATTAGCCCTTGGGCTTTTGACAATTATCCAGGTAGTATACCATTACCTCTTTGTTCCTCCCTCTATATGATTCCCTTACGTGAGTACCTTACGTGAGTACCCTTACGTGACCCACCATTGATTTATACTCCTATTTAAGTGAGGTTTTTTGTTCTTTGCATACCACTTTTCACTTATTAAGCAATGTTACAATGAAGATGTCAGCGCACTTCCAAATGCGTGTGTATGAAAGCTTTCACTGTTATATCCAGGGGCGGAATGACAGGGTTGTGGAGTGTGAACCTTTTTTACCTGGCTGTGCCAGTGCGCACTTTCTCCAGAAGCATATGAACATTCCACTGTCCCTCTCCTTACCAACACTACTTTTATCAGAATGTGGATTATAAGGGAATGGGTACTAGCGGTCTGAGAAGAGGCTAGAAAGTAGGCAAAGGCTAGATCTCAAAGTGACCGACAGAACATACTAGAAAACATGGATCCTATCCCCAGAACCCATTGAAGGGTTTTTAGCAGGAGAAATTAATGATCATGTTCCTTTTAGAAAGACCTCAGGAAGCAGTATGGAGGATGGATGGGGGTAGAAAATCTGGCTTTAGGGAAGGCCCTTGGAGGAGGTGGGGATTGAGATTCACCCAAATTTTACTCACTTTGTTTTGTTTTTCAATGAAAAGGCTAAACTTTCATTTCCACATTAATTGATTTTCCTCTAGTGGCACTTCAAGGTCGTGGAGCTCTAGCCTAAAGGAAAAGAGAACAGGTTTTGCATCCATTGTCTGGCAGTTTTATAAAAGGACACATACTGTGCGGAAGAGACATACAGCCTCTGTCAATTGCACAAACCAATAAACACACCTTTATTGCTAATTACCATTTTCTTTTTGTGCTACTGTTTGCCAAATGGCAATGAAAGCTGAAGCACAGATGCTCATTAACATCCTTCTTGATTTACTGATAATTCAGCGCTGACAGTTTAATAAGCTTAGGACTCAACCCAAACATTATTTGTCACCACATTTTGGGGGCAATATCTTTTCTCACCTCTTGAACTAAAAAGCCTGTCCAGTTTTATAAAAATCGCACCAAAAATATCAGTGTTTTGAATTTGTATCACACGTTTTTAATGAAAAGCTTACAACCTGTCTCCCCCATTCTTCCATTAACCTTCATGATAAACTGTGAGAACAAGAAAGGGGTTTTATGAACCTCATTTCCCGTAAGAAGAAACTGGGGAGTATGCCCAAATGATGTTTAAACTTAGTTGACCTGTCTGTAGCTGAATGAAAAGAGTAAAAATTCTTGACTTCCTTATCTGAGAGACAAGAGACTTCCGTCCCCAGTTATACTGAGATGAAATTAACATATAAAATTGTGTTAGTTTAAGGTGTACAACGGAATGCTTTGATATATGTGTACACTGTGAAATGATTAGCACAAGAAGTCTAGTTAACATCCATTACGTCACAGAATTACAAACTTTTCTTCTTGCGAAGAGCAACTTCCAAATGTACGATACTGTATTGTTAACTACAGTCATCGTGGTGTACATTACATGCGCAGGACTTATTTATAATTGTGGGTTCACACCTTCCGACCGCCTTCACCCATTTCCCCCTCCCCCACCTCCTACTTTTGTCAACCACCAATGTGTAAGAGACTTCTTGAAAGTGGGGCTTTATTTCGCTTAGGAAATACTTAGTGGAAAAATAGTGAACGTGACATAATGAAATTTTGAACTCATTTTAAATGGCTGGTCTATTGTGAGACCTTCACATTTATTCATCTGGGAAGAAGGATCCCAGGGCAGGATCAGGCCTCCGTAGATGTTCCTGAGATGATTAAAAAAAAAAAATGTCCAGCGACAGACCTCACTGCCTTTATTATGCACTACGCTTGATGTTTCATTCTTTATGTTGGAGACAGGAGATGGTATCATACTGGCCACATTGTCAACCCATGGACATTCAAAAATCCCATTAAGGGAAATATTTTAAGTATGTTTATTCTCCTTTTTGTCCAATAAATATAAGAAGAAACAAGTTGTTTATAAAATACAACAATGTGAGTGAATCTCAAATACATTATGATGGGTGTAAAAAAGCCAGTCTCAAAATGTCATATCCTATATGATTCAGTATATGTAATATTTTTGAAAGAGAAAAGTTGTTGAGATGGAGAACAGATTACTAGTTCATTAGGGGTTGGTTAGCTGTGATAGTGGGCAGTGTGTGGGGGGGTAGTGTGCAATTATAAGGAGCAGCACAGGAGATCTTTGTGGTGATGGCATATTCATTCTGTACCATGATTTCGGTGGTGGTGACATGTGATAAAATCACCACTGTCATTTCTGGTTTTGATATTATAATATGATTACCTAAGATATAAACCATTATGGGAAGTGGATGAAGGGGACCCCAGACTTCTTCTATTTTCCCAGCTTCCTATGAGCCTATAATTATATCAAAATTAAAAAGGGGGGGGAACCCACATTTTTTCAAGTAAATGGATTCTAAAAGACATAGAAGTTGTTCTAAGGCATTATGTTCAACCAAACTTTAGATTTAACTAGGTACATAGAGTATTTAAATCCCATAGTAATTTCAAATAGAAAATCTTCCTCTCTGAAAAGTATTCAGTCATGGCTTAACCAATTGAAATTGCTTAAAAAACATTTTATCTTTGTTCATTTGTTTTTACTCCGGTCCAGCAGTATGTGTATCTTCTGATTTTTTTTCACTTGGAACCATTCCCATAAACCCTGGTCTTTTCATTCTAATTTGAAAATGTATAGAGTGTGGACATTGATCAAGAGCTCATTCAAACTGACAAAGGCATTGGCACATAGTAGGATAGAAGGTGTGGATCATAAATTTATACTGAGTGGACAACATGATGTCACCAGGTGGCAGTAGAGTGTTATGCCCACCTATCTAAGACCTGGATAGCAGACCTACAAATAGCTAGGAAAAACTACTAAATCTCTGGTACTAAATCTCCCATATTTTCTAATATTACTGTAACATATTTCAATCCCATAAAAATATATGCAAATTTGAGCAGAGAATAGCAGAGCCATGTTAAGATATATAACCTTGGGAGTTAGCCTGGTTCACTTATAAGCTAAGAGACCCTGCCACATGCCAACCTTGCAAAGTATGTAGTTCACATATCGGGAAAACCATGACTCAGTAAAAGGACAGATTGTTACATGCCATTAATATCTGGGTCTTCTGTGTATACTTGAAACCTTGAATTGAAAATCCTCAAACACCGAGGATTTACTATATTAAGCTTAAGGAGAAGCACTTAATTAAGAGATCAGCTTTTCTCATTTCAAGTATAAAAAAATAGAATTCTGTATTTTTTTTAAGAGAGAGTGAGAGCAGGCATGTGCATGCATGACGGAGGGGCGAAAGGAGAGGGAGTGAATGTTAAGCAGGCTCCATGCCCAGTGCAGAACCCGACACAAGGCTTGATCTCATGACCCTGAAATCATGATCTGAGCCAAAATCCAGAATCAGATGCTTGACTGAGCCACCCCATGGCTAAATGTCCCTAAATAGAATTCTGTATTAACCAGCTAAACTAACAACTTTAATTAGGAGAGCATATGTCTTATAGAGAAAAATGCCTGAAAATGAACCAATGCTCATGTACAATTGTATAACTACTTCAGTAAATGCAGTATTTAAAATGCCTATGGAATTATAAATTGCATTAATAATGATACCCAGGGACCAATGAAGCCTATTAGATGATACTTTAAAAGGCTAACATAAATCACAAAATACAGTTCAAGGAGGTGAGTCTTTTTGTTCTGATTGAAAGTAAAGAAACATGTAACAGCAGACTTTAACTCTCTAGAACTTATTTGCTTTGTGTTTTTCAAGAAAGTTGGAAGAGATAGAAAAAAATTACAAAGGCAGATTTCAGTACAGCCTAAGAGAAAACTTTTGAATGATAGACCTTTGGAATAATCTGCCTCAGGACGTGGCGAAGTTCCTCCCTTTGTGAAAGGTTTCAAGCAGAGTCTCAAAACCAGGTTTCCTGTCAGTAATACTGGGATATTAAAATACTCACGTTTTTATTTTATCCTTTTATGATCTCCTCTACCCTATCCATACTTCATAATAGAAATGGCTTTTTTTTGAGCACTTATTATCTATCAAGCGTTTTTTAAGTGCTTTTCATGTCTTCATTTATTAGACATTTTTTGAACAATTACAGTGCATCAGGAATAATTTTAGGTACTGGGGATAGCGCAGTGAAAAGAAAAAAAATAAAGGGCTTCATGGAGGGGGCAGAAAGATGACAATATCTCAGGGAGTGATAAGTGTTATAAAGAAAAATGAAAAAAAAAAGAAAAGAAAAATGGAGCAAATCAAGGGATGCAGAATGATGGGGAGGGATGTTATCTTAGATTGCAAGGTTAAGGAAGGGCTCAGCCCAAAGCCTGCTTCTCCCTCTCCCTCCACTTGCTGCTCCCCCGCTTGTGCTCTCCCTCCCACTTCATTGTAGCCTGTGCCTACGTGTCACCTAATATGTCACCTAATCAGAGAGCTGTCATCACCTACTTGTCCTTTAGGTTTTGTCTTTTAACAATGCCTTCCTCTGGGAGGTTGCTGCTGAAGCCCCAGGACTGGGTTAGATGAAACCCCTCTTAGACTCTGTAGCAAGGGTTGCCCTCTAACTTAAAGAGAAAAATGCCTGAAAATAAACCAATGGTCATGTACAATTGCATAACTACTTCAGTAAATGCAGTTATTAAAATGCCTATGGGGGTGCCTGGGTGGCTCAGTGGGTTAAGCCGCTGCCTTCGGCTCGGGTCGTGATCTCGGGGTCCTGGGATCGAGTCCCGCGTCGGGCTCTCTGCTCAGCGGGGAGCCTGCTTCCCCCCTCCCTCTGCCTGCCTCTCTGCCTACTTGTGATCTCTCTCTGTCAAATAAATAACTAAATAAATATTTTTTAAAAATGCCTATGGAATTATAAATTGCGTTAATAATGATACCCAGGCACATTTTTGAAGATGACAAAGGGTGATATTGGTAATTCTGTTGGGTCAACAGATATAGTAAATTCTACTTATGATAGTCTGTATTTTCCTTAATTGTCACTTTTCACGCTGTATCATCATTTTGGTTTACTGTTATTTCTCTCCTACCAGCAGAGGACTAGATAAGAGCAAGGATCTTGTACACCTGGCTCATGTTTTTATCCTGTAGATCCTTTGAAATGTCTGGCAAAGCATGCTTGCTCAAAAAATTGTTCACTCAACCAATGAATGAAAACAGCGGGATCTCCCAGAAAAGAACTGATTCTTGGAATAATTTGTTCCTCTACTCCTGGAGAAGTGTTCACATGTGTAGTGACATATATTTTGCCTTTTTCTTTGAGTAAACGGTGATTAATTTTGGGGGGCGGGTGTGGTGAAATTCGTGAAGTTGAACTGGAAGAAAGGAGAAAGAAAACAATAAAACTTTTCCTCCTTGCAAGTTTCCACTTACAACTAACTATGTACTCGCAAGTCTTAGTCTGAGAAAACTTTCTTTGAAAAGAAAGGCACCATGGAAATTTAAGGTATCAAAATTACTTTCACTTAAAGAAGCAATTTCACATCTGATGCTAGAAATTACAGCCTATGATTTCCAGCCATTCTCTGAAATAAGATGTGAATTTGGCCATTATTGACTTGATATAATTTTCTCAAATATGTCTGACATTTTTGGAGGCTTTAGTAGTTGAGTTCTGCCTTCCTTTCCTTTCTCTTGGAGTTTTTATATGCCCCCTTTCCATGTATCAGATGTCTCCAAATGACTTTACTCAGACTGTTCTCCCCTTTACTTCGATTCAGTTGGATATTTTCCACCATCTGGTTTTAGGCTTTTAAATGGGTATCTGGAGGCTAATATTTCCACATTCTAGTAAGAAATGGTAATTAAAAAATATGTTGCTTTTATTACCCTGTGGTGACGGAAGGAAACCGTAGGCAAACAGCACTACATTTTCTCTCATTTTAATGCAACAGCATATGAATCAGATTCTCAGCTACTTGTGGATTTCTTTTTTCTGCCAGGTTCGTGTGGAGATTAAACTTCCCAACAAACGGGATGTATGGGCTCCTACAAGTCACAAATGCCAGAGCAAATTTGTTAGCTCCAGTGCTAAGTCCTTCATTAGGTCCATGGCTCCCAATGCCATATTATTTTATGTTTTATATTATTGCATGCTATTTTGTTATCCTTCCTTCGGAGAGCAGGACGAATGGCATGTTATGATCATTTGTCTTAACCGATAACATAGGTATGATAGAATCAATTATGTATATCTTTATCTATCTGAAGAGCTATACAGCAATTGACATACCTTATATGCTGTCTTGACAAGAACCGTGTCAACAGTAATTACTACTCAAGGCAATTAGGAAATGAAAATAAATGTATTACATTATGTGGAAGTGGAGAGCAATTAAGTCGCGCTAAGCTCTGAGACATCGTAAACACAATTAGGTATTTGGCAAAACCTCGGTAAAAAAGGGATATCAGTAATTTTCTAGAAGAATCCAAAGTAAGCTTGAATTTATATTAATTAATAATTGTGTAAGGGGATGACTGTCTCTTCTGCAGAACTTATGGCATCAGTTCAGAGCCCTCTTGCCCTTTGCTGACTGATAGAAGAAATTGCACAGTAATTTACAGTAATTACAGTCTTTGCTGTAACCCTAAGTTTTAACCCATTTTTTAAAAAGGTAAATTCAGTTTGGAGAAGCACACTATTGAGTATTACCAGCTTGTCACTCTTAAGTTTCAATGTGCATACCACCTCCCTTCTTTTTTTTTTTTTTTTTTTTTAAGTTTTATCCGCTGAGCAGAGAGCCCGATGCGGGGCTCGATCCCAGGACCCTGAGATCATGACCTGAGCTGAAGGCAGAGGCCAAACCCATTGAGCCACCCATCTCCCTTCTTAAAAACTGGAGATTTAGGGTGAGGAGAGAATGTAAAAACAGTTTTAAGAACACTGGGGGTGTGAGGAAGGTGAGGACAATCTATAGCACTGGGAAGAAATGAAAACATGGAAAAAGTGGCCGAAAGAACTAAACTCCTAACTGGTGAATTCCACTGGTGTGCTGGTAAAGCGTCCATTCATTCATTCATTCATTTATTAAACAATTGTTCACCAGGCACTGGGAGTATAAGGCGAACAAAACCAGATGTGCCCTTAGAAAGCTTAGTGTCTGGACCTTAGAGGGAAGATACAGGCAGTAATGGCCATATGAATAAGCAACTACAAACTACGACTGATGCCAGGAAGAAGGAGAGAGTACCAAAAAGGATCTGACCTGAGTTCTGCTGGATGACTTGGAGGGGCCTAAGACACAATGTTCTAGAAAATGAGAGGGGGCATATGCAAAGGCTTGTGCTGTGAGGGAAGAAAGCAAGAAAGCCTTTAAAGGCAAGCCAAGGCCAGACCCCACAGAGGGTTGCTGAAAATGGTAAGGAGTTTTAACCGTATCCTAAGAGCAATGGGGAAAGAAACATTGGAAGATTTTAAGTTGAGAGAGGGATCACAGATAAAATTTGCATTACATTTTTTTTTGGCAGCAGCTGGAAGCAGATAGGAAGGGAGTGGTAGTGGATAAGATGAGAAGAATTTAAAAGCTGTTATAGGTCAGTCAAGAAATACTGCCTTGGGGCATCTGGATGGCTCAGCGGCTTAACTGGTTAAGCGGCTGCTGCCTTCGGCTCAGGTCTTGCTCCCAGGGTCCTGGGATACAGCCCTGCTTTGGGCTCTTTGCTCAGCAGGGAGCCTGCTTCTCCCTCTCCCTCTGCCCCTCTGCCTCCTTGTTCTCTCTCTCTCTCTCTTTCTCTCTCTCTCTGTCAAATAAATAAATAAAATCTTTTTAAAAAAAAGTTGGAAAATAATAGAACTGTCATAGGAGAACCTGGAAGGGTGAAAAGGAAAAAGCAGATCACATAAGAGACACAGTACTTGAAGAAAAATGCAATAACTCAGTATCTCCAGGCCACCCACCCAGGGGCAGGAGGAAAACCAGGCCCAAAGTCTCTGACTTTCCAAGGCACAGAAAGCATTCTAGGCTTTGACTGAGTAGCAGTCCCACTGGCACTAGGCAACTAAAATAACAGGACCTGGGAAGAACTCCCTGTCCAACCGTCCCTGCTACCTCTAAAGGGACCTTTCAGAACTCAGTAGCGCAGAAAAGCATATCCTGCCCCTTTAGGCAACACCAGGGAGAATCAAGAGGGGGAGCTTTGCCAGGTCTAGGTGATCTGACAGAGAAGGCTCCAAGTCCTGTTAAGGTCAATGTCTCCTACATACGATTAGGAGTATTCTATCTGGGGAAGCACATTTAAAGAAGAATGAAGACTGCCATTTAGCCAATCTCTTTCAGGAAATAGAAGCAGGTGGAAAAACTCCCACCTCATTTTATGAGGCCAGTATTACCCGGATGCCAAAGCCAGGCAATGGCAGTGCAAAAAGAAAACTTCAGACCAATACAGACTCATGAACTTAGACTCAAAATACTTCAACCAAATATCAGCAAGACATTGTGTGAGTATGGCATTAATTTTTCTGGAACTGTTTGGTAGAGTCCTCTAGTGAAACTATTCGGACTTGGAGATTTCTTTTACTGGGCATTTTTAATTACACATTCAATTTCTTTAATGTCTATCTTGATGAGTTGGATAGTTTGTAATTTTTGAGAAATTGGTCCATTCTTTCTAAGTTGTTGAAATCATAAGCTTGAAGTTATCTGTAGCGTTTCCTTATTATTTCTGTGATCACTGCAGGATTGATAGCGATGTTTCCTATTTTATTCCCGATATTGGTGATCTGTGTCTTCTTTTTATTTGTTTTTTCAATTTTGCTACGATTTTACCAATATTGATTTTTTCCTATAAACTAGCTTTCTTTGATTTTCTCTATTGTTTTCCTGCTTTTAATGCCATTGACTTCTGTTCTTATCTTTATAATTTCCTTTCTTCTGATTTCTTTGGTTTATTTGACCCTCTAGTTTCTTGAGTAGGAACTCAGATTATTGATTTGAGACTACACCCCAGAATGGTATAACGTTATTTTCTAAATCCACAACTCAACATAATGAAAGCTAAAAACCACTGTGGGGGGGGGTATTTCCAACTGGAGGTAAATAAACCAGTCCAGGTGAGCAATATGAAGTGATTATCAGAGTATTTGCATGGATCATTCAGAGCCATAAAGTCTCCTTTTGCAGGGATCTGTTGCAAAAGTAAATGTTTTTTAGGGATGCCTGGGTGGCTCAGTTGGTTAAGCATCTGCCTTCAGCTCATGTCATGATCTCAGGGTTCTGGGATCGAGTCCCGCATCGGGCTCCCTGCTGGGGCGGGGAGGGGGGCTGATTCTCCCTCTCCTCCCTGCTTATGCTCTCTCTTGCTATCTCTGTTTCTGTCTCTGTCTCTCAAATAAATAAAATCTTTTTTAAAAAAGTAAATGTTCTTTTGAATTCTCTTGGTGAATTTCTTACGTCTCCAATTGCTACTGGCAGCATAGATAATTTCTAGAACTGAAAATAACATAAAAGGCAGATACTCTTTCAATATACTGTATGTTGAGAAAAAGGACTTATTGAGACAAGTGAATAGAGGACACAAAAGAATATCTCATGATGCTTGCACCCAAAATGGTAGCTAGGATTTCAGGGGAAAAATAAAATAAAATAAGAAATGCAAAACTCAACAAGTCTAAGCAAGAATAGGACCGATAAGAAGATAGAGGTGCACAAAATTTAAGGCAAATAATGAGATTCAGTTTACAGAAGAGAAGACAATAAGAAAACATTTGATGAAGATGATTTAAGAGTAATTACGCGATTGAGGAAGCTTTATTCAAGAATGATGATAATACTGCTTGTCAGAGCTGAGCCTCATTACTCACCATTTATTAGATGTGAAAACTGGGACAAATTACTTATCTCCTTTGAGCCTCCATTTCCTCATCTCTAACGACGGGAATGATAAAGTTACAGCCTATCATTGGGGCACCTGGGTGGCTCAGTCGTTAAGCATTTGCCTTCGGCTCAGGTCAGGATCCCAGGGTCTGGGATCAGCAGGAAACCTGCTTTTCCACTCCCACTCCCTCTGCTTGTGTTCTCTCTCCTGCTGTGTCTCTGTCAAAAAAAAAATAAATAAAATATCGTTTTTTAAAAAGTTACAGCTATCAGAGTTATTATCAGGATTAAAGGAGGTAATGTGTTCGTCATTTACCATGATGTTTATACTTAGTAAGTGAGAAATGTTAGCTAGTAATACAACTCTGGCCACAGCTTTCTATGTCCTCAGTACTACTAAATTATTTTTACAATTCTCCAAATATTTTTGTTTTTCTTAGTGTCTTTAAGGTATCATTCAATATTTCTGCACCTCCCAAATCGCTACATAAAGGATCTCTTTTCCTGAACTTAACGTCATATCTTTTAGTTTACTTGTTCAACTGTTTCCACTATGGCCATTTTTTTAAAAGATTTTATTTATTTATTTGAGAGAGGGGAAGAGAGAGAGAGAGAGAGAGAGAGAGAGAGCACAAGAGGGGGTGGGGAGGGGCAGAGGAAGAGGGAGAAGTAGACTCCCCCCTGAGCAGGGAGCTCAATGGGGGATTCGATCCCAGGACCCTGGGAGCATGACCTGAACTGAAGGTAGACTTTTAACTGATTGAGCCACCCAGGCACCCCTACTATGCCCATTTTATAGGCAAAGAATCTGAGGCTCAGGGAAAATCAGTAAGCTGTTCCAAAGGCATACAGATGACACATAATGGAACTGTGCATATAATTATTACCTCATGAGAAAACAAATAGAGGAAAATAAGAAATCTCTTTGAATGAAAAAAAAAAAGTTTGGTTAGCTGAATTAGTTTACCTAGGATAGTATCAGTGCAAATTTTTTTTTTTCAGTTAGAGGAAGGGGTACTATGGGTGGCCTTATGAGTATCAACTGAGGAGTTATATTTTCAAATTATACTTGTCAAAGGTTCTGGACATATAACAGTTTAAAATCTCTCTTAATATGCAACTTAAGGGCACCTAGGTGGCTTAGTGGGTTGAGTCTCTGCCTTCGGCTCAGGTCATGATCTCAGAGTCCTGGAATCAAGCCCCACATCAGACTCTCTGCTCAGTGGGGAGCCTGCTTCTCCCTCTCCCTCTGCCTACTGCTCTGCCTACTTGTGATCTCTCTCTGTCAAATAAATAAATAAAGTCTTTAAAAAAATATGCAACCTAAGATGTGCAAAAGAATCTCTATGTTTCTCTAATTGATATTAGTTTCCAACTTGAGTCTTTGTTTTGTCCCCTTACGTAATCTTGTGAATTCAGGGCAAACTCAAATAAATCAGAGTTTTCTCATCTATTTCAGAGTAAATTCGTTATACTTATGGTTTGCCTCCCCTTTTCTCTAAAGATGCATTCTTCTAGCCTGATTTTTTCAGACATTTTGTCTTTTAAGTTAAAAGCCTGAAATTTGGATATTCACAAACCTGTTCTTGTTAAGTTGCTGCCTCTCCTATGAACTTCAAAGCCTATTTTGAAACTCAGAAGCTGAGAATTGATTCTCTTCTCTTTGAATTTCTGTCATAACAATGGTGCCCTCAAGGCAGTGGGTATAGAATAATACCTTGGCAGTTGCATGAATGGAACAGAGTAGCAATAGCAAAAAAAATAAAAATAAAAATAAAAAAGCACATCATGATTATGTCATATTTTACAAATTTACCAAATAAAATTTAAATGTTTGTCTCAAGTGTTTTTGACAATAAGGTGTTCTAGATGTGAACCTGAACTAGAATATCAGAATATTCCCCTAACTAGAGCTACACTCCAGATAGGTAGGTTACTGATATCCCTAGATGGTGTGCTTTCAGCTGAGCTGGCCTTTGGTCATTAGCAGCTTCATATAGATCTTATTACTTGAAAAAAATAAAGTTAGGAAGCATCAGCCCAACCTCTCTCCGTTCCTATTCCTTTATTTAATCTTCTTTAATCAGTAAATGTATATAGCAGCAAGCCTAATCAGATCAGAGGTGGCTAAGATATGAAAAACATTAAAAAAACAACAACAGAACAATGAGTAGGGCATACAGATTAAGATGGATTCAAGCAAGAGGAAAGTTCTGGGGGTGGGAGTAGAAATCAGCCAGAGCAACTCTGTTTCAGAGACAGGCCTCCAATCTCTAAAATTCTTGGAAGGGGAAAAAAAAGCAAGAGGAATTAGGATACCAGAAAGGAAGTCAAGGGAGCAGTTCGTTATTTGGACTCCGGTCCAGTTTGAGAAAAGGACTAGTCATAAGGCTTAAAGCTCCTGAAACGACTTACTGGCCTCAGACTCTTCAGATTCTCCTGCCTTGGGAAAGAAACAGACCTAGAATTCAGAGCAGGAATGAATTTCAGCAAGATGTAGCATTATGGAACAAGGCAAATTGTGATTACATACTGGGACAACTAATCTGAACAGAAATTCCTAAGCACTGAGAAAGGATGGCTTCATCTTATCTCAGGGATCTGTGATTGTGCCTGAGTTCTAGAACAAGAATCAAACTCGGAGGGTGCCTGGGTGGCTCAGTGGGTTAAGCTTCTGCCTTCGGCTCAGGTCATGATCTCAGGGTCCTGGGATGGAGCCCCGCATCGGGCTCTCTGCTCAGTGGGAAGCCTGCTTCCCCCCTCTTTCTGCCTACTTGTGATCTCTCTCTCTGTCAAATGAATAAATACAATCTTAAAAAAAAAAAGAATCAAACCTGGAAAAAGCCAGGGATGCAGAGACTGTCCTACCTCTTACTGATAAGATATCTCTACTGAAGTACTTTTTTTTTTCCAAGATTTTACCCATTTATATGACAGAGAGAGTGAGCATGAGCAGGGGGAGTGGCAGGTAGAGGGAGAAGCAGGTCCCCCTCTGAGCAGGGAGCGCAATGAGGGGTTGCATCCCAGGACCCTGGGATCATGACTTGAGCTGAAGGCAGACGCTAAACCAACTGAGCCACCCAGTTGCCCCTCTACTGATGTATATTTAAGCTTGTCTTTGTGTCCTTATGGATTAACAATAAGGAGTGCGGAAAAAATATTTGGGATTAGTATATGTGCTGCTGAAGTGAGCACAAAATATTTGGTATTAAAACTTGCAATATTTCTCTCCTATGACCATCACATGGAAAAAGCTTCTGGTAATAAAAGGACCCAGACCAGGCAGCCCATCTCCTCCCCATCTTCATGACTCATCACCTATGAAGCCAAGACTTCTACATTCTCTAGCCTCCAGGATGATCTGTGTTTCCTTCCCCATAACTGAAGCAACCCCCCCACTCCCAAATCCCTTCACTAGGTCTTCTGTAGGTGACCCTTGACTCATATTTAGCAAATGACCCTATACTGAGAATACATACGAGCATTACATTCATTGTCTTAACTGTGTCAGGGAGCAAGAATTTCCTGTCCCCTTCAAGGACTTTCTGGCTGGGATAAGAATCAAATTGACATGAGACAGATTAAAAGGAGAAAATCAGATTTAATTTCATTCATATGGGAAATGCACTCAGACATGGTGATTCCAAAGACAGTCAGTCAAAATGAGGTATCTATGTCACTGTGAACCAAGGAAAAATGGGTAGTGGGTCTGTGACTTCAAAGGGAAGGAGTGGAATTCACAGGAAAATGAAAAAGAGTGTATGTTTAGCAAATGTTTGCTGGGCTCAAAAACAATGGGACATAGAAGACTTTGATGAAATGGGTCTTGGGAGCTTCCTTCCTGTCTACCATACCTAGTTTTATAGTTATCTCTGGTGATTGCTCTTTTCCTGGAACAGGGCCTCTATCTAGATCCTTTATAGGTAGTTGAGAGGGGAGGTAAAGAGATTTTCCTGAATCTGCTGGGTTTCAGTTGCATTCTCTTTTTAAGTGTTCTGTTTTTTTTAAATGTAGACTCCATGCTGGGTGTGCAGCCCAACGCAGGCTTGAACTTACAACCTTGAGATGGAGACCTGAGCTGAGATCAAAAGTCAGACACTTAACCAACTGAGCCACCCAGGTGCCCCTCAATTGCTTTTTAATCCAAAATAATCTTCATGCCACAGTAGTCTATCTTGGGGCCACGTGTCGTGGCCCCAGCAACCGAATCCCAGCTCTTCCCTGAGACCACTTCTCCTAAAAAACTAGCAACAACAAATGCCTGTTTTGTTGTTCATTCTGCCATTCTATCATACATTCTATATTATATATGAATATACATATTCATATCATATCATTCTCTCCTTCTCCTAGTTGGTTGCCTACCACCTCCCTGTCACTCACTCCCCTCCCTTTATCAAACATTTTGCCAACCAACTCATAGCTCTTCTAATTTTTTCCTTTCAGAACCTCTGCCCTCATCCAGGAGGATGGATCATGCATTTAATACCAATACCTCTCACTTTTTCAACGAATCCTAATATCCTTTTCCTTCACTCAATATAAATCGCTTCCACAGTTTTGACATGGACCTCATTATCATTCACCCCTGTTCTAATCAAAAGCAATCATTCAAGTTTTCCTCCCCTGACTTCAACCTCCTATCCTCCCAGCTTTGTTGTTCAACTGTTTCCCCTTGTGGTTCCACCTCAGGGTCATGGAAGCTTCCAGTCTATTGATTCCTCTACTTTTCTCCCATTCACTCCGATCCTTCCTTTCATCTCTTTTTTCCTTAGCCAGCTTAGAGTTCATGACCTGTTATTTCAATAAGAGTCAGCCAGTTATTTCGAGTGTAAGTTTACATTTACGAAGTTTGGGTAGGACTTCAACACTATTCAATATCCTTACCATGTTCTCTGTCTAGGTTACCAAAACTTCTCTGCTATCTTCAAATCTTTGTCTCCCTCTTCCACTCTGTGCCTATGCAGAAAGTGGGAGGAGGGTCAAAGATGTAAGAAGAGAGGAAAGAAAGAAACCTTCAAAAGGAAGTACCCTCATTTTCTCAATACAAAATCCACACATTTACTTACATCTTCAAGCAGCCTATCATCCTTCTCCCTAATTAGGACAAAGAGAAGCTCTTTATTCTGTTCAAAACTGATTTCTCCATTATTATCTATCTTCACTGTCTTCATTTCTTTATCTCCCGCTCACCCACTTCAATTTCGCTTTCTGCCCCATCCCTCCAAAAATAGATCTGGCTAATGTCATCCGTGTCAATAAACAAAACAGACTCTACAGTTCACATTTTCTTTGCTCTCTCATCAGCCATGTTCATGTTAAACGGCACAACCCTTCTCGAAACATTCTTTTTCCTTCCTGTATACGACATAATACTTAACTATTACTTACATTTCCACCTCTCTGCTCATTCCTTCTCTGTTCTTTTGCAGGCGCACCCTTCTCTACCCAGCCATCCCATGTTCGAATTAATCAAGGTTTAGGGGTGCTTGGGTCCTCAGCTGGTTGAGTGACCAATTCTTGATTTCAGCTCAGGTCATGATCTCAAGATCATGAAATCAAGCCCCACATCAGGCTCTGCACTGGGCATGGACCCTGCTTAGGGTTCTCTCTCTGCTTCTACCTCTGTCTTTCCACACTGTCCTGCTCTCTTTCTTTCTTTCAAAAAAAAATTAACCAAGGTTTCTCATAGCCCCCTCTGACTTCTCATTCTATAATCCTTCCCATGGCTTTAATTAGCATATATACTAAAGGTAGTAAAAATAAAAAAGTATATAACGTGAAGAGCCGAGAAGGAGAAAAGTTTTAACAGTTGAGTGTTGTACAGATATTGTGTTAAGTATTGCATGTCCTATTGATGGATATCCTCATGGAGATACACACACACACACACACACACACACAGGTGCCCATTTTCCAGTTTTTAAATTACAGTTAGTCAAGAGGAGCTGGAAAATACAAGTCTGACAACTTGTCCCAAGTCAAAAGGCTGTTATGTTTCATTTTTAAACCAGGTTTTCAGGTTGATTGTTTTCAGAGAGAAAGTGTTGGTAAGGCTTCCTACTTCATTTTTACTTCTGGAAATTGAAGTTATACATCTTTAAATCCTTAACCTAATATGTAAATCCTCCATAGACTTCTCCTACAGATGATATTATCTCTATAAATGTGTTTCTCATTCTTCATAACAAGTTCATCTCTCCAGTCAGATCATTCTCATTAATACATCTTGCTACCTCCCCACCCCCTACATCCCACCACCACACCTTTATTAGTGCCATTGCCACTGTTTGGAACGTTGTCTGTTTATTTTTCTCAATCAATTTACATCAGTTTGGTTAAGCACAAAATTATAATCATCAAGCATTATAATATTCTACTTTACTGACTATACTGTGCCCAGTTCTTAACACTCCCAGGAGATCCTTCAGCACTAAACACATGGTATTTTGCCTTATATATTTTGCTCTTGTTCAGGAGCTATTTTTTATATACTCAGACCACATGGAACCATACTACACATCAAGGAAAAAAGCTTCTGGTAGGAATTGCATGGCAATTTTTAAAACTATTTTGATGAAAGTCTCTCAAATACCTCTGTTTGGATTGAGGAAGTTTTCACACATCTCTTTCTGGATTTTATTTAGGTCTGGGGGTGCAGTAAGACTGAAGGCAGAATAATTTAGATAATAGGCCCAACTCTGCATTTTGATTTCCATGTGTAGACCTAAATTATGTGACCAGATGTCAACAGAAACACTGGAAATTCTCCCACCTGTGAATGGATGATATTATATGAAAAGACAGATGGTAAAGAGCAGCAAACATTTTGTGGAATTTTTCTTGCTTTGAAAACCCCTGAAGTTTAAAACTTGGCCTTTATTGAAGTCACATTAAGGCATGTCTGTAAATTCCATATCTATAGTAGATTAGCAATACAGACAACATGAGGTCTATTTACACAATAGTCAAGAGAGTGTTCAGCGAATACATAAACTATTGACTAGGGGATCAAACATATCTTTTAGCAGCAAATTATTGAATGAGTTCTGACATTCTGAGATGCCCAAGATTTCCCATTGCTGATCACTTCTAAACCACACAGGACATTTGTGTCCAAAGGAAATGAGTAGTAGGACCAGATTTCTCCTCCCTTCTGAAACAACAATAATAAAGCAAAATATACAAAACAAAGGTTTTCAAGACATTGGGTATATGGCAATGAAAGAAAGTACTCCTTGAGAGATGAAAAAAAAAGGTGAATCCTATGGTGTCAGTGTCTCAGCTTACAGTATTGATTTTCCATATCATTGGGAAAGCCCAGTGGATTTTCTGATTTGAGGATAAACAGCTGAGTGTCTAGGTAGATCAAGGCAAATAGAGTTCATAGAAGAGAGTACTGGGTTAAAGAGTGCTGTACTCAGGTGTTCAGCTGAGTATTAGTGCCCACCTGTGAAGAAACTATCCACAGCCTTGGATACAATCTCCAGAGAATAAGTTAAAAATTTCCAGCATTGGGGTGCCTGGGTGGTTCAGTCGGTTAAGCGTCTGCCTTCAGCTCAAGTCATGATTCCAGAGCCCTGGGATCCAGCCCCACACCGGGCTCCTTGCTCAGTGGAGAGTCTGCTTCTCCCTCTCCCTCTGTCCCTGCCCCCTGCTCGTGCTCTCTCTCTCAAATAAATAAATGAAAATCTTAAAAAAATTCCCAGCATCCACATAGCCCCACGAATAGTGACTATTCCCACCAGCTAAACAGAAAAATCTCAATATTTACAAGGCATTGTGTACAGGAAACGAAGTATCTTGCTTCAGTAAAGAGAAGTATCCTTAGAAAACAAACTGCTTGGGTCTCACCTAACAAATCTTACAAGTATGACACAAAGTGACCAGTTTTCAATAATATAAATGCGTCTCCAATAACATAAATACATTCCAAAGCAAATGGCCGGAAATACAAAAATATCAAGGCCCCACAACGTATGCTTCATCGGCATACAAGGGAAATACCATGGGAGGTGGAAGAAACTGCTTGCCAAAAATGCCATCAGGGGAGTCATATCAGTAACTTCCATGTATTTGTGATTCTACAGGTTGCTATCGAGGAAGTGTTCTTATGGGAGGGGCAGGTGTCAACTCAAGTCTCCCATAGGCCTCCTGGCTACACAGAATGAATACTGAGGCAGCAATATTATGAAGTACTTTAGCTAAAACTCTCAACAGCATTCAAAATTTTGAAATACATAGGAACACTTTTAATGAAGAAGGTAAACGATCTGTTCTGTAAGGACTACAAGATTTTGATTTAAGAACTTGAAGATGTAAATAGAAAGGTATCCTGTATTCATGGATTGAAAGAATTAATATTGTTAAGATGTCCATACTGTCCCAAGCTATTTATAGATTTAATGCAATCCCTATCAAAAGCCCAATTCCATTTTTCACAGACAAAAAAATAATCCTAAAATATGTATGGGACCACAAAAGACCCCGAATAGCCAAAACAATCCTCTGGAAGTAGAATAAAACTTACAGCATTACACTTTCTGACTTCGAACTCTACTACAAAGCTATAGTAATCAAAACAGTATAGTAATGGTATAAAAATCAACACATAAACAGAGAGAACTGAATAAAGAGCACAGAAATTAACCCTCACAAATACAGTCAACTAATATTTTTTAAAATTAAATTTATTTATTTTCAGCATAACAGTATTCATTATTTTTTCACCACACTCAGTGCTCCATGCAATCCATGCCCTCTATAATACCCACCACCTGGTACCCCAACCTCCCACCCCCCGCCACTTCAAACCCCTCAGATTGTTTTTCAGTGTCCATAGTCTCTCATGATTCACCTCCCCTTCCAATTTACCCCAACTCCCTTCTCCTCTCTAACTCCCCATGTCCTCCATGCTATTTGTTATGCTCCACAAATAAGTGAAACCATATGATAATTGACTCTCTCTGCTTGGCTTCTTTCACTCAGCGTAATCTCTTCCAGTCCCATCCATGTTGCTACAAAAGTTGGGTATTCATCCTTTCTGATGGAGGCATAATACTCCATAGTGTATATGGATCACATTTTCCTTATCCATTCTTCCATTGAAGGGCATCTTGGTTCTTTCCATAGTTTGGCGAATGTGGCCATTGCTGCTATAAACATTGGGGTACAGATGGCCCTTCTTTTCACTACATCTGTATCTTTGGGATAAATACCCAGGAGTACAATTGCAGGGTCATAGGGAAGTTCTATTTTTAATTTCTTGAGGAATCTCCACACTGTTCTCCAAAGAGGCTGCACCAACCTGCATTCCCACCAACAGTGTAAGAGGGTTCCCCTTTCTCCACATCCCCTCCAACACATGTTGTTTCCTGTCTTGTTAATTTTGGCCATTCTAACTGGTATAAGGTGATATCTCAATGTGGTTTTAATTTGAATCTCCCTGAGGGCTAGTGATGATGAACATTTTTTCATGTGTCTGATAGCCATTTGTATGTCTTCATTGGAGAAGTCTCTGTTCATATCTTCTGCCCATTTTTTATATGATACCTGGGAATAAACCTAACCAAAGAGGTAAAGGATCTGTACTTGAGGAACTACAGAACACTCATGAAGGAAATCGAAGAAGACACAAAAAGATGGAAGATCATTCCATGCTCTTGGATCAGAAGAATAAACATTGTTAAAATGTCTATACTGCCTAGAGCAATCTATACTTTTAACGCCATTCCAATCAAAATTCCACAAGTATTATTCAAAGAGATGGAACAAATAATCCAGAAATTTGTATGGAATCAGAAGAGACCTCTAATTGCTAAGGAAATGTTGAAAAACAAAAATAAAACTGGGGGCATCACGTTACCTGATTTCAAGCTTTATTACAAAGCTGTGGTCACCAAGACAGCATGGTACTGGCATAAAAACAGACACATAGACCAGTGGAACGAGTAGAGAGCCCAGATATGGACCCTCAACTCTATGGTCAATTAATCTTCGACAAAACAGGAAAAAATATACAGTGGAAAAAAGACAGTCTCTTCAATAAATGGTGCTGGGAAAACTGGACAGCTATATGTAGAAGAATGAAACTCGACCATTCTCTCACACCATACACAAAGATAAACTCAAAATGGATAAAAGACCTCAACGTGAGACAGGAATGCGTCAGAATCCTAGAGGAGAACATAGGCAGTAATCTCTTCGATATCAGCCACAGCAACTTCTTTCAAGATATGTCTCCAAAGGCAAAGGAAACAAAAGCGAAAATAAACTTTTGGGACTTCATCAAAATCAAAAGCTTCTGCACAGCAAAGGAAACAGTCAAAAAAACAAAGAGGCAACCCACGGAATGGGTTTTGCAAATGACAGTACAGACAAAAGGTTGATATCCAGGATCTATAATGAACTCCTCAAACTCAACACACACAAAACAGTCAACTAATATTTGACGAAAGAGCCAAGAATACTCAATAGAAACAGAAGTCTCGTCAATAAATGGTGCCAGAAAAAACTGAGCAACCACATGCAGAAGAATAAAATCCAACCACCATCTTCCATCACTCACAAAAATTAAGTCAAATGAATTAAAGACTTGAACATACAACCTGGACCCATAAAACACCTAGAAGAAAACATTGGGAATAAACTCCTTGACATTGGTCTTGGCAATAAGTTTTGGATATGACACCAAAAGCACAGAAAACAGAAGGAAAGTCAACAATTGAGACTACATCAAACTACAAAGCTTCTGTACATCAAGAGAAACAAGCATCAAGAGAAACAAGCATCAAAATAAAAAGGCAATTTACAGAATGGGAGAAAATATTCATAAATCATATATCACACACAACTCAATAGTAAAACAATGACAAAAATTTCCAAGTAAAAAATGAGCACTGGACTGAATAGACATTTTTCCAAAGAAAACATACAACAGGTACGTGGAAACATGGTCAACATCACCAATCATATAGAAATGGAAATCAAAAGCACAAAAAGATATGCCTCACACCTATTAGAATGGCTATCATCAAAAGATAAGATGTAAAAAGAGTTGGCAAAGGGCACTTGGGTGGCTCAGGTGGTTAAGCATCTTTCTTTGGCTCAAGTCATGATCCCAGTGTCCTGGGTTCAAGCCCTGCATCGGGCTCCCTGCTCAACAGGGAGTCTGCTTCTCCCTCTGCTCCTCCCCCCTCATGCTCCCTCTCTCTCTCTCAAAAATATATGAATAAAATCTTTAAAAAAAGGAAAAAAATGTTTTGGCAAAGACGTGGAAAAAAGGGAACACTTGTGCACTGTTACTGGGAATGTAAATTGATACAGCCAGTAAGGAGAACAGCCTGGAGGTTCCTCAGAAAATTAAAGATAAAGCTACCATATGATCCATCAATTCCACTTCTGGGTATATATCCAGACGGGCTAAAAATCACTGTCTCAAAGAGATACATACACCCTCATGTTTACTGAAGCATCTTTTACAATAGCCAACACTAGGAAATGACCTAAGTGTCCATCAATAGATGAATGGACAGACAAGTTGTGGTATATATATCACACAATGGAACATTATTCAGCCATAAGAAAGAAGAAAATCCTGCTATCGGGGACAACATGGATGGACCTCAAGAGCATCATGCTAAGTGAAATAAGTCAGACAGAGAAAGGCAAATACTGTGTGCTCTCACTTATACATGGAACCTAAAATAACTGTACTCACAGAAACAAAGAACATATTGTGGTTACTGAAGGATGAGGTGGAGTGGGGGAAATGGGTGAGGTGGTCAAAAAGAACAGACTTCTAGGTATAAACTAAATCAGTCCTGGGGATGCAATGTGCAGCGTGGTGACTGTGGTTAACAATATTGTAATATATATTCCAAAGTTGCTAAGAGAGTTATCTTTATTTTTAATTTTTTTCTTTTTTTCCCCTTTTTAATTTAAATTTGATTAGCCAACATATAATGCATCATCAGTTTCAGATGTAGTGTTCAATGATTCATCAGTTGTGTATAATATTCAGTGTTCATCACATCATGGGCCCTCCTCAATGCCCATTGTTAATTCATTTTAAGAAATGTTTCATTTTCAAATATTGAATATATTTCCCATGGTATTTGTTTAAATACCAAACTCTTAATGCCTTGAAATAATTTCTTTTGCTTTTTTTTTGAAATTTTAGTTTCAATGACTCTAAAACTATCTAAAAATACTAGTTATTGGTTTCATACAGAAACACACAACAGATACACACACGTTACACAAAATTTAAATCTCATTGTTAAAAACTCTATATATTACTATAGTCAGGAAGATGTAGAAACTTCCTTTTATTATTCCCTTCACCTTCATTTTCCTCCTGAGGGGCAATACTGTCAAAAAATCCACACTAGGTAATTAACCCAAAAGAAAACAGAATGAATTAATAATGGTTATGAAAATAAACATCTCTCCATGTGAGAGACTATACACCCTTTATTTCTAATAAATTTAATTTTTCAAAAGTACTTTATCCCATTTTTGCAAAAAAGAAATATATGCATGTGTATGTTTATGTACAAATGAAGAGAAAGGAGAGTAAATCTTTAAAGTTCTCTCCACAGGGGAAAAAAATTGTAACTATGTGAGATGATGGATGTTAACTAAACTTATTGTGGTATATCACTAAGTATACAAATATCAAGTAATTATACACCTTAACTAATACAATGTTTTATGTCAATTGCATCTCAATAAAACTGGAGGGAAAAAACCAAATGGAATCCAGTAATCCCACTTCCAGGTATATATCCAAAGGAAATGAAACCATTATCTCAAAGAATTATCTACATTCCGATGTTCACTGCAACATTATTCACAATAGCCAAGACATGGAAACAACCTAAGTTTCTATCAACAGATGAATGGAGAATGAAAATGCAGTTTATATGCAATGGAATCTCATTTGGCCATTAAAATGAAGGAAATCCTGCCATTTGTGACAACATGGATTGACCTTGAGGACGTTATGCTAAGTAAAATAAGTCAGACAGAGAAAGACAAATACTACATGCTTTCACTTATGTGGAAACTAAAAAGAAACTGAGTAAAATGGTGGTTAACAGGGACTGGAGGTCAGAGTGGGGGGTGAAAAGATGTTGGTCAAAGGTTACAAACTTTTGGTTATAAGATAAATAAGCTCCAGAGATCTAACATGCAACACTGATTATAGTTAGCAATACTGTATTACATGCTTGATAAATGCTAAGAGAGTAGATCTTAAATGTTCTTGTCACAGAAAATAAATGGTAATTATGTGATGTGATGGAGACATTAGCTACTACGATGGTGGTAATCATTTTGTAATATGTAAATGCATCAAATCAATACGTTCTACACCTTGAACTTGCACAGTGTTACATGTCAGTTTTATCAAGCTGGAAAAAAAAAGTAAATCCACATATTCAACTTCGAGTTAATTATTGTATCAGCTGTGAAGTTTAGGTTGAGGTTTTGGTTTTTGGTTTGTTTGTTTTTGTTTTTGTCTTTTGGTCTCCAATTGCTCCACCATCATTTGTTGAAAAGACCATCCATTATCACATCTAATTGTCTTTGTTCCTTTTTAAAAAATTATCATATTTGTGCTGATATAGTTCTGAATTCTCCATGCTATCCTATTGATTTATGTGTCTATCCGTAAATCAGTATTATACCATCTAGATTATGATAGCTATATCTATCATACAACACATATGGAAGAGTGCACATGGAGAAAAATTGTTCCTTCTATAAATTGTGTTGGAAAAATTGGATGTCCACATTCAGAAGAATAAAATAATAACTGTATCTTACACCATATGTAAAAATCAATCCAAAATGGATTAAAATCTTAACTATAAGACCTGAAACTTTAAAAACTACTAGAAAAAAATAGGGAAAAATTTATTAATATTAGACTTGGCAATAATCTTTTGGGTTTGACCTCAAAAGCACAGGCAACAAAAATAAAAATAGACAAGTAGAACTACCTCAGACCTAAAAGTTTCTGTGCAGCAAAGGAAACAAACAACAGATTGAAGGGAACAACCTAGGGACACCTGTGTGGTTCAGTCAGTTACACATCTGCCTTCGACTCAGGTCATGATCCTCGAGTCCTGGGATTAATGCTCTCATCAGGCTCCTTCCTCAGTGGGGAGCTGGCCTCTCCCTCTGCCTGCTGTTCCCTCTGCTTGTGCATTCCCCTTCTCTCTCTCTGACAAATAAATAAATAAAATTTTTTTTTTAAGAAATGAAGATACAAGCTATGGAATGGAAGATAATATTTGCAAGCCATACACCTGATAAGGGGTAAATATCTAATATATATAACACAATTCAATAACAAAAGATAGAAGGAAAGAAAAGAAAAGAACCCAATTACAAAATGGAAGAAGGACTTGAATAAACATGTATCCAAAGAGGACATACGAACAGCCACCATGTATATGACAAGGTGTTCAATATCACTAAAGATCAGGGAAATAAAAATCAAAATGAGTTATTACAATACACATTTTATAAGAGCTACAATAAAAAACACAAAAGATGACAACTGTTGGCATAGATGTACAGAGAAGGGACCCTTTGGGCACTGTTGGTAGGTATGTACATAGGTACAACCATAACGGAAAGTAGTATGGAGGCTCCTCAGGAGATTAAAAATAGAACTATCATACCATTCAGGAATCCTACTTCTGGGTATATGTTCAAAGGAAATTTAAGTCAGGATCTTGAAGAGATACATGCACTTTCATGTTCATGGCAACATTATTCACAATAACTAAGAGGTAGAAACAATCTAAATTTCTATTGACAGATAAACAGATAAAGAAAATATGGTACATGCCATGTATGGTATAAATATATATACCCTAGAATATTATTCAGTCTTAAAAAAGAAGGACACCCAGTCTATTACCACAATATGGATGAATCTGAAGGACAGTATGCTAAGCGATTAGCCAGAAACAGAAAGACAAATACTGTGTGATCTCACTTGCATATGGAATCTAGAAATGTGGAACTCATAGCCACAGAGAGTGGAATAGTGGTAGCCATGGGCAGGGGGTTGCGGCACAGAGAGAGAAATTGGTCAAGGAGTACAAAGATTCAGTTTGGCAGGATGAACAATTTCTAGAGATCTAATGTACAGCATGATGACTATAGTTAATAACACTGCTTTATAGACTTGAATTTTTTGAAAGACTAGATCTAAAGTGTTCTCATCATAGAAAAATGGTTAGTATGTGAGATAAGGGAAATGTTTGCTTGGTTGTGGTCAGGGTTTCATAGTGTACACATATATCAAAGCATCATGTTACACATTGTAAATATATAAAATTTTTATTTGTCAATTGTACCTCAATGGAGCTGAAAGGAAAAGGCATATAATGATCATTTATGGGGTGTCTGAGTGGCTTAGTCGCTAAGTATCTGACTCTTGATTTTGGCTCATGCCATCATCTCAGGGTCGTGAAACAGAGCCCCAAGTCAGGCTCCATGCTCAGCTGGGAGTCTGCTTGAGATTCTCTCCCTTTCCCTCTGGCCCTCCTCCTTGTCTCGTGCATGCACTCTTTCTCTAAAATAAATAAATAAATAAATAAATAAATAAATATTTTTAAAAATGGAGAAGCATTCCATGTATTAGTATTTGTAAAAATGTCAGTTCTCTCTAAAATAGCCCAATTAAATTAAAATTCAAGATTTATATTCAAGAAAAGACACTATAGACAGGAGTGAGGCACATTAACAGAATGGAACTAGATACATTTAATTCTTACAACTGCACACATGATTTGCCTTTGCAAATCAATAAGACAAAGAGAAGAGCCTCAAGAGAAAAATGGTCAGTGGATACAAACAAGCAGTGAAAAGAAATGGAAACCTCAAACTCTAGGAAGCATATGAAGTGTTGCTCACACTCATCAGTAATGACAGAACTACAAATTAAGATAATAATGAGGTTTTACTTTAGAGGCGCCTGGGTGGCTCAGTGGGTTAAAGCCTCTGCCTTCGGCTCAGGTCATGATCCCGGGGTCCTGGGATCCAGTCCCGCATCGGGCTCTCTGCTCGGCGGAGAGCCTGCTTCCTCCTCTCTATCTGCCTGCCTCTCTGCCTACTTGTGATCTCTGTCTGTCAAATAAATAAATAAAATCTTTTTAAAAAAAATGAGGTTTCACTTTAAATCTAAAAGACTAGCAAAAATCAGGAGACTGAATGAATCCATGCATTGGTAAGGAAATAGCATTGTGGGACACATGCCAGACACTCTGATCTCTTGACCCCCACCTTTCTGTCTCTCCCCTGATTTTAATCCTGCTGTATCTATGACAATTTACATCTCACCTCATGCACATATCACCTACCTCCACTTTTTTTTTTTAAGATTTTATTTATTTATTTGACAGGCAGAGATCACAAGTAGGCAGAGAGGCAGGCAGAGAGAGAGGAAGGGAAGCAGGCTCCCTGCCAAGCAGAGAGCCCGATGCAGGACTTGATCCCAGGACCCTGAGATCATGACCTGAGATGAAGTCAGCGGCTTAACACACTGAGCCACCCAGGCGCCCCTACCTCCACTTTTCTATGCTGGTCTCTTCCAGTGCCTTCTCGGTCTCAGTTTCCCCTGTAAGCTTACTCCTGACTTCCAAGATCACCTTCCAGATAAACTACCTGCTCATAAATCCTGGCTTCATTCTTTCTGGGAACATTGGCTAAAACATGCACCATCATGTACTGCTGGTAGAGATGTAATTGTGCAGCTCTTCTAGAGAGAAATCTGTCAATATACAAGTAAATCACATGTATGCATATCCTGTAGCCCACCAGTTCCTTTCCTAGCTATATATCCTAAAATAATTATACTATTGCTGCATAAAGGGATATATTCAAAGATGTTTATTGAAGCATGTTGGTGTGGAGGGTAATATAAGATAATCTAATTGCCATCACTGGCTAAATGTGGCCAGTTACATAAGAGTTAGTAGTGCATACTTGTAGGAACATGAATGGATCTTAAAACCACAGCATTTGGGGCATCTGGGTGGCTCAGCTGGTTAGGCACCTGCTTTCAGCTCAGGTTATGATCCCAGGATCCTGGGATCCACCCCTAAATTGGGCTCCCTCCTTAGTGGGGAGCCTGCTTCTGAATGCTCTCCTCCCAGCTTCTGCTCTCTCTTGCTATCTCTCTCTCTCTCAAATAAATAAATAAAATCTTAAAAAAAAAAACCCTTTGGTGAGTGCTGTGAAGTGTGTAAACCTGGCGATTCACAGACCTGTACCCCTGGGGATAAAAATATATGTTTATAAAAAATAAAAAAGTAAAAAGTAAAAAAAAAAAAACCCACAGTACTTGGTTGAAGTTGAAAAAAAAACAGAATGAAAGAAGATAGTATAGTTCACACAAATTATAAAAACATGCACAAAAGAATACATGCTTTGCAAAACACTCTTTCAAATATGCAAGCAGACATTTAACATGTTCAAATAGTTGCCTGTGAGGTACAGAGGAATGGAAGTGGAGTATGAATTTTAAAAAAGCAAAAACAAATAAGAGGGTCTTCTCTAACCAATAATGATAATGAGTTATGAATTAAGAATTAAAAGGAGTTCAAGCCTTTTTAGTTGAGGTCCAAATAAAGAAAACATCACATTTTCCCCAAAGATTTATTTATTTGAGGGACAAAGAGAGAGTGGGGGTAGGAGCAGAGAGAGAGTCCTCAAGCAAGTTTACCACTGAGCACAGAGCCGCCCAACATGGGGCTTGATCCCAGCACACTGAGATCATGACCTGAGCAGAATGAGCCACCCAGGTGCCCCCCAGAACATCACATTTTTATATGCATATGTATTGCCTCATTTTTTAAAAAAGATGTATTTATTTATTTCAGAGAGAGAGAGAAAGGAAGAGAGGGTGTGAGTAGGGGGAGGGGCAGAGAGAGTGGGAGAGAGAATCCACAAGCAGTCTCCATGCTGAGTACAGGGCCCATCCTAGGGATCATGACCTGAGCTGAAATCAAGAGTCCAACACTTAACCAACTGAGCCACCCAGTGTTGCCTCATTTTTATCTGTACGAAATTCTACGTTTGGGGGTGCCTGGGTGACTCAGTGGGTTAAAGCCTCTGCCTTCAGCTCAGGTCGTGATCCCAGGGGCCTGGGATCGAGCCCCACATCAGGCTCTCTGCTCAGCAGGGAGCCTACCTCCTCCTCTCTCTCTGCCTGCCTCTCTGCCTACTTGTGATCTTTGTCTCTCAAATAAATAAATAAAAACTTGAAAAAAAAAAAAGAAATTCTATGTTTTACTACTTAGAGTGTGATTGACTCTTTCTGAAGTCTTTTGTCCCTTCATGTATCCATAAAATATTCATTGAGTCTCTTACTATGTACCAGTCCTCCTCCAGACATTTGTGATAAATCAGTGAAGAAAAAAAAATAATTCTTGCCCTCATTAAGCTTTCCTTCTAGTTAAGAGAACAGGAAGCAATAAACATAAGTAGTTTTGTGTTATGTTAAATTATTTGTTATGGTTTTGTTAAATGGCTGTCAGTGCTATGGGGGAAGATAGAGCAGAATGATGAGAGTAGAGGTGTCAAATGGGGAATGGTTTACAACATTAAACAACATGAAAAGGGTAGACTTCATGAAAAATTCAGTGTGTTTTATTTCCTTTCCCACAATATCTCCTTGTTTTAGTGGCTATAATTTGGGTGG
Source organism: Neogale vison (assembly GCF_020171115.1). Lineage (NCBI taxonomy): Eukaryota > Metazoa > Chordata > Mammalia > Carnivora > Mustelidae > Neogale > Neogale vison. The sequence goes on from NC_058105.1 coordinate 32,298,498, forward strand.
CACTTTTTTTTGCATTGTATGTCTTGAATATTTTTGTATTTTCTTACAGGTCAAAATTTTTATAAGGTTGATTGTATAGTTCAATGTTTCTAGTAACGTTGTACTGTGTCATGTCATTACTTATTTAATTATGCTAATTCTAGAATATTCTTACCTTCCTTTCCATATAAATCCGTTGCCTTATTTTATCAACAATCACAGTTTCTCTTATGGATTCCTAGTTTATTTAAACTTTATTGAAAGCCGAAAGCAGATGTTTTCTGCAAGTTACTTCTGCTTATTCTAGTAAATGGTTTTAAAAATGTTCCTCTTTTTTCTTTTTCTTTCAGATTAAAAATAAGATGAGTATTTATTAATGGCATCAGATCATTTTCAGATAATAAAAAAATACCCCTAAAAGCTGCCCTTCTACATATTTTCACATATCATTGGTGGCAAATAGAAATACCCAGCTGGGGTTTAAAAATATTCTGAAGAATACACTCTTGCAAAATATAGATTTCAATAGAACACTTTAAAAAAAAGATTTTATTTATTTTTTTGACAGGAAGAGAGAGTACAAGCAGGGGGAAAGGCAGAGGGAAAGGGAGAAGCAGGCTCCCCACCAAGCAGGGAGCCTGATGTGGGACTCGATCTTAGGACCCTGAAATCATGACCTGAGCTGAAGGCAGACACTTAACTGCCTGAGCTACCCAGGCGCCCCACACACTTTTTTAAAAGTCAATTTCAATTGTACTGAGTTAAAAGCCTCAAACCAAAAATACGAGATCTACCCTCTTCACAATTTTTAAGTCTACATTATAGTATTATTAACTATGGGCTCAATGTTATACAGTAGATCTGTAAAGCTTCTTCATCTTGTATGACCCAAACCTTATACCCATTGGACAGCAGCTCTCCTTTATCTCTTCTGGCCCAGCAATCACCATTCTACGCTGTGCTTCAGTGAGTTGGACTCCTTGAGGTACCTCATTTGTCTAAATGGAATCATATGGTATTTGTCCTCTGACTGGCTGATGTATCACCCAGCACAATGCCAAGGTTTATCTACCTTTTGTATATAATGGGATCTTCTTCTTTTTATGGCTGATTAATATTCCATGGTATTATATATCACATTTTCTTTATCCATTCATCTTTTGATGGACATTTAGAGTTATTCCCACCTCTTGGCTATTGTGAATAATGCTGCAATGAACATGGGAGGGCAAGTGTCTCTTCAAGATCCTTGTTGTATTTCCTTTGGATATATACCCTGAAGTGGGATTGCTGGGTCATACAGGTGTTCCATTTGTGATGTTTTGAGGAGCCTTCATGCTATTTCTGCAGTCGTGGCATTACATTACACTCACACCAACAGCATACAAATGTTCCCATTTCTGCACGTCCTTACAAACTCTTCTTTTCTGTTTTTGTTTTCTAATGGCCATCTTAACAGATGTGAAGTGATAGCTCATTGTGGTTTTGATTTGCATTTCTCTGATGATTAATGATGTTGAACATCCTTTCATATACCTGTTGGCCATTTATATGATTTCTTTGGAGAAATGTCTATTTAAGTTCTTTGCACTTTTTTTTAAATTGGGTAATTTGTTTTTTCTTTTTCACTTTGTTGTTTCCTTTGTTCTCTACTTCTACTACTTAAATCTCATGTTTATCTTTTTTCCTTTCATTTTGCAGGATACTTTTATAAGCCACATGCTGGTTTTACGAAATACGTATTTATCACTTAATTAGGGCTGGTCCATACTAAACTGGTCAATGACCCAAATTAGTATAGAAGGAGTCTCTGCAAACTTTCTCACTGTGTCTCAACACTATTAGACTTAATGACTCAGAAGTTTCATTGATGTCTGTTTATTTATTTATTAAAAGATTTTATTTATTTATTTTTGAGAGACAGAGAGGAGAAGAGAGAGCATGTGCAAGAGCATGGTGGGAGCAGCAGGAGAAGCAGACTCCCCATTGAGTGGGAGTCCCGATGCGGGGCTCGATCCCAGGACCCTGGGGTCATGACCTGAGCAGAAGGCAGATGCTTAACTGACTGGGCCACCCAGGAACCCTGATATGTATTTGTATCACCAAATTAGTGATACTGAGACCTGGGTGGGGAAGAGTGTGGAATTTGGGGGCTGTCCTTCTGGAAAAAATTAGTCTCTCCACGCTTCCTCTTCACCGTTTGGTTAAGTGATATTCCATGATTAAAAATTTTGCATCTATTTCTCTCTGCTGCCTAAACTCAACTCCAGTTACAGAATGTGGCTATGTCAGTTCTCTTTCCTAGTGTTGCCATTGATTTTTGCAGGTAATTGCTAGAAGTTGGGAGAAGAAAAATCCCAGATTTCCTGTTCGATGTGACCAGACTTGACCTTGTGGTCCACTTGCTGGTGAGTCCCAAGTGGTCTGAATCTACAGTAATGAATTTGTTCAAAGGGCCTGTTGCACATTTGTTCCCAGTCTTACCCTAACCTCCAGCCCACACGTTCTGCCTCAGAAGGTTCTTTTTGGCTTGGATAAGCTGGTACTTGTCTAATTATCCACCCACTATACTGAATATCTATGAAATAATATTGATTTTTATTATTGTGATCATAAAGGAGTGTGTTAGATAACAGTGCTCTAACCTCCATTTTCTGGTAAATATTATCATTTAAAAATAGAGTACATACCTTAACCACATGCTTTAACTGCATGGTTACTGTTCACAGTTACTGTCAAAATATTGACCAACACTAGAAGTACAAGAAAATGAAACAACCCATTGTTTACATTTTTGTATATCTTTTCCTATTACTTCTCTGAATCTGGAAAAAATAAGGTGTTCTGACCTTATTTTCACATAACTGTTTTGTGTCATTAAAGGAGATCCCAGTGACTGTGTGTGTGTGTGTGTGTGTGTGTACGTGCGCACACGTGTGTTACTTAATCAAACTCCATTACATTATACAGACAGTCCCCAACTTACGATGATTTGACTTAATTTTTCACCTTTACCAATGATACACATTCCGTAGAGACTGTACTTCAAATTTTTAATTTTCAACCTGTGCTGGGCAAGCAATATGATACTCTCTTGTGATGCTGGGCAGTGGCCCTTCCAGTCAGCCACGCCATCACGAGGGCCTACAACCAGTAGAGCATTCAATAAATTACGTAAGATAGTCAACACTTTGTCATAAAATAGGCTTTGTGTTAGATCATTTGGCTTACCTGCGGGCTAGTGTAAGTGTACTTAACACATTTAAGCTAGGCTAGGCTAAGCTACGATGCTCAGTAGGTTAGATGGAGTAAATGAATTTTTGACTTAGGATTTTTTTTAAAGATTTTTTTATTTGTTTTAGAGAGATCATGAGCTGGGGGAGGGGGCTCACACAATGACAAACAATTCCCTGCTGAACCCGGAGCTTGCTGTCCCACCGAGGGGCTGATCCAGGATGCTGAGATCATGACTTGAGCCGAAGTCAGATGCTTAACTGACTGAGCCACCCAGGTGCCCTTCAACTTAGGATACTTTTAACTTATGAGTGTTGCCCCATTGTAAGCCTAGAAAAATCTGAAGTTAGTGGACATTCTTTCTTAATTTAGGCAAAAAATATCTGTAAATCTTAGTTTTCTGAGGAGTTGTGTGTTTTACTTTGTAAAAAATACATTCAGGTATTTTTAGAAGCCAGGAGACGCTATGACAGCAGCTGCTGGCCAGATGCCATTTATTAAAGGCACCGTCTTTCCTTTCTTGGGTCCAAGGGTATATGAAAGCAAGAGAATTCTTTTTCTTGTGGTCAAAAAAATAATTAAATCTGCAAGCATTGACTAGATATAATCTTCAGTTTATTTTAAAATATTTTATTTACTTTTTGTGGAAAGATATTTCATGTGGAAGATTAAAATATAAGCAATGATTTTATTCATCTAGAATATCAAGGATTCCTCATGATAGCAAAATCATTTTTAAGAAACTAAAATGTATATAACAAAGTAAAATATTTTGCTAAGAACAAAGGCTATGCCTTATAATCAATGTATCCCAAATAGATTGCTATGCACGAGCCCTAGCTTTAACACATTATTGCCTTGAACTTCCTCTTTGTTAAATTGTCCTAAATGAACAAGTAAAATGCTCTTAAGTTTTAATGCAACAGGTAAACAGAAATCCTCCTGTTACTGTTTTTATGATGGATTTTAAGATTAGAAAAATGAACTTCTGAAAGTGGTTTAGCTTAGGAATATTGAGCTGATAATTTGTGGAGTTCTCTTTTGACACCTTAATAGCAATGGTATATCTATCTCCCTAATCTTGTTACTGCATTTACTTCAAGGGAAAGCACATTTATGAATACTGAATCGCTGCCCTTTTCTACAGGAAGGCTCAAGACCCAGCAGCAGATTGTAACTCCCTTTCACGTAGGCATTTTCACACCTATGACAGATGTACATCCCGTGATTCTTAATTTCTAAAAATGAAATCATCTATGTGAAATCACTCTGTGAAATGTTAAAGGTCCTAGATATATTGAAGGCATGAAGTGGCAATATGATGGCATTATCAGAATACTGAATTTTTTTAAACTACATCTTCATTCTCTCTTCTCATTGGTTCTGAGCATAAAAAAGTTATTCACGGGGTGCCTGGGTGGCTCAGTCGTTAAGGTTTGCCTTCAGCTCTGGTCAGGATCCCAGGTCCTCTGATTGAGACCCACACCAGGCTCCCTGCTCGGTAGGGAGTCTGCTTCTCCCTCCCCAACTCTCCTGTGCTTGTGTTCCCTCTCTCACTATCTCTCTCTGTAATAAATAAATAAAATCTTTAAAAAAAATCTATTCTCAAGGCTTGAGGGATTACCTGGGTAATTCTGGTAATTCTGTCTTCAGCTAACAAAAATTTTCTCCAAATCATATTTGATGTGTTTATTTATTAACACTTTGGAAATTTCACCCTTGGTTTTACTGATATCCTCAAGAGGTTTTTGGTGGTGTTTCTAGTAGTTACATTTTCTATTTTTTCTTTTTAACTTCCTTCATGCTGCCTGCCCACCTCCTCCCCTTGGTTTGGTTCTTTTCCTGGCTTATCTATTTCAATATTCTACTCAATTACTTTCTCTATTTTTAAAAATTTTAAATACATACACTTAATGTTGTATATTTACCTGTAAGTACCATTTCAGGTTTGACATGTAGAAATTGCGTTGTTTTGAAGTCAGTTTTAAACTCACTAAACGTGTTTTTTCCCCTATAGTTAGACTCAATATTTCTCATTCAATGTAATGTTTTCAGACTACAGTTTGCATGATATCAACTCTTTGAAATTTCCTGAAAATTCACTTAAATCCAGTACACTGTTTTTCTTTTTAATTTATTTTTGTATTTTTAAATTTTTTAATTAATTTATTTATTTATTTGCAGCATAACAATATTCATTGTTTTTGCACCACACCCAGTGCTCCATGCAATCCGTGCCCTCTCTAATACCCACCACCTGGTTCCCCCAACCTCCCACCCCCTGCCACTTCAAACCCCTCAGATTGTTTTTCAGAGTCCATAGTCTCTCATGGTTCACCTCCCCTTCCAATTGCCCCCAACTCCCTTCTCCTTTCTAACTCCCCTTGTCCTCCATGTTATTTGTTATGCTCCACAAATAAGTGAAACCATATGATAATTGACTCTCTCTGCCTGACTTATTTCACTCAGCATAATCTCTTCCAGTCCCATCCATGTTGCTACAAAAGTTGGGTATTCATCCTTTCTGATGGAGGCATAATACTCCATAGTGTATATGGACCACATCTTCCTTATCCATTCGTCCGTTGAAGGGCATCTTGGTTCTTTCACAGTTTGGCGACCGTGGCCATTGTATTTTTATATTTTTAAATATTTTACTTATTTATTTGACAGAGAGAGAGTACAAGTAGGCAGAGCAGCAGGTAGAGGGAGAGTGAGAAGGAGGCTCCCTGGGGCTCCATCCCAGGACACATCATGACCTGAACCAAAGGCAGACGCTTAACTGACTAAGCCACACAGGCGCCCAATATTCACCTTTATAAAAATACCTGATTGTTTTTCTAAAGAACTATGCTAATTTCATACTCTCAACAGCAATATATAAGAGCTCCTGTAGATTCAACACCATCTCTCTTGCCGTTCTCTTGGCATTCTCTCTGTCTTTGGTTGATCAGTAGCTGTTGGGTCAGCCCTCAGTTCTTTGTCATCTCGAACCAGCCTCTATATACACATTTAGCGAAGGTACTTAAAGAGCTCTCCTACCTTTACTGAATAGATAGGTTTCCACATCCCCCAATCCTGGCTTTATAATGAGAGACTGATACTGATCCCATTTCAAATGGAACATCTTAAGTCTTTAATACACTTGAGTAGGCAAACTCCTGACCCACACTACACACTCCAGAGAACAGCAAATTTAACTAACTTTCATTTTTGTTATATTTCTGGTTCATAGCTCTGTCCTCTTCTCTTCCTTTTTTTATATTGCCCCATCATTGTTAAGTATTGAAAGCACAATCAGTATGCTAGATAATAAAGTTACTAACTGATTTTGACCAAACGTAGCTCACAATTTTTATGACGACCTAGAAACTAGATTATGAAACCTTAAAAAGAAGAAATTTTGTATTAAATTTTTATAATCTTCACATGCACATAGAATAATATATGCTGTGGCACATAGTAAATCCTCAAAAAATGTCAAATAAATGACACAAGTGACTGTATGATCGTTCATTGCCATAGAAAGCCAGGAAAACATGAATGGAAAAATACATATGTGTAATAGCCCATGGCCCTTCTTAATTTTTGCTTTACTGAGATGTTTGCAATTTTTATTTTTAGTGATGGAGGGGTTAAGAAATAAACAGCACCTGTAATAATCTGTTTGTTATTGTCATCACGGCATCACTATATTGTTACTAGGAATTTGAAGTTTTATCTTGCGCCTTAGCAAAGCATGCATTCAAATAACCTCAATATATTTGTAAAACAATATTAAATTCAACCACTTCTATGATGATTTCAAACTGATTATCATTCTATCACAAAACACCTATTTGAACAAATAATTTTTACGAGGATTTAATTATCATAAGGTAAAACAAAACCCAATTGTCACTGAAATTTAAGAATGCAATAATAATCTGTTTGCCTTATACCTTTGCATAATCTAGCACTTTAGAGGACTAGATAGTCTTTGTACAATGTTTTATACATTATCCATTTAGCAAACCAGCTCTTCCTATTTTTGGAATTCCCAGTAGCATTTGCACAGTCAAGATGGTTGGTCTTTCTAAAAACTTTTCAAGTTCAGTGTCTAGAGCCTTTCTAATAAGCTACTAATTAATGCATCTCTCTGTTTTCCTTCCCCACACTCTTCTATTTTACTTGAAATGACCAACAATGTTTTAATGGGCTTTTGTAATAGACAAAATGTCACCATTTGTATTGCACCTCTGGATAATTTTCAAAGCTTCTGGAAATTTTTAACATTAGCCAGAATGGAAGTATTAATGGCAATATATAAAAAATGTGGGCATTAATTTATTTCAGATCCATATGCTTAAGTCATATTAAATTAATTTTATTCAAAGTAGCAGAGTAGTCAGGGTACTTATCCCATTTTATTGTGGTATACTTAATAACCATGTAAAATGTACTCTGTTAAAGAACTAAGCTTAAAGAAATACATCACATTTATTTTCATAATGCCAATATCCTCCCTGAAACAAGGAGAGGTTTGTGCTACCTTGGAATATGTCTAATTAATGTCTCTATTTGAACATTTTAATCAAGAGTAGCACTGCATACTCATTTCCCAGGCAGCAACTGACATGCTTCCAAGATTCTCAAATTCGATTTTGATATGCAAATAAGCAACTTTATGGTTGATTCCATCAATATTAAATTAATTCAGTGTCCCTATCTTCTTCAGTTCTTAATTAATTCAATTAATTAAATTCAATGTTCCTGCCTTCTTTTCTAAGTAAGTTATTGAGCATTAAATTTCTTCAGGTCAAGCATATAATAATTGACTTAACTTTGTGCTTGGGAAGGGTGGTTAGAGCATCATACAGTAACCAAAATCTTTGAGATTATTTGGAGTTATGAGCAGATATTGAGCTAAGTCCTAAAAGTATGAATGGAACACAAGACAGCAAATTCCATGAGGGGAGAGGGTTGGGTAGGAACTCTTTCTGGAGTTTTCCCTCCTTGCTGAAAATCCTCAAAAAACTTGTAAAAGTAGACAGAGTCATTGTCACCAACTTGAAGAATCACTCAATATGGAAAATAATAAAATAATTTTTACCACATACAAGTACTATTGTAAGTACAAGTATGATGTTATTTAATCTTCTCAACAATTCTATGAAATGGGTTATCTCTATTTTATGGATAAAGTAAGGAGGAAAAGAAGTAAGTAGTAAGCACTTTATAGTACTGATAGGTATTGACCATTTGGTTGGTGGCCCTTGAGCTAAAGCTGTGAAGTAATCAGGGCCTAGTCATGGATTTAACATCAAGTATCTATGGCACATTTTGCCTTTGCTTCATTCTATTCCATGTCACTGGTTGTACTGCAAATAATCCTTTCACCAGGGAGACTAGTAAGAATAGTGTGGTTTGAAAATTGAAATCTATCTTGCAGGAATACATAAATTCGGTATCACAAAACTATAACATAATACAATATATGTTATATTCACAAAAGCCTGAATTTTATTCTTACAAAGTTAATGAGTCTTATCTGTATTTACCATACGTCCTAATCAAATATAGCCACCAATCAATCAAATACCTCTTAAGTCAAAGGAAATATGTGTTGCTTGCCTAAACATGGGTGGAAAATGGTGGTATATCATTTTTTTTAGCATAGTTGATGCACAATGTTATATTAGTTTCAGGTGTACAACAGAATGGTTCCACAAGTTTTTACTTTATGCTATGCTCACCATAAGTGTAGCTCCCATCTGTCACCATACAATGCTATCACAATACCATTGACTATATTTCTTTTCCTGTGCCTTTTATTTCCATGACTTATTCATTTTGTAACTAGAGGCCTGCATCTTACACTCCCCTTCACCAATTTTGCTCAACCCCTTCCCCTTCCTCACTGACAATCATCAATTTGTTCTCTGTATTTATAGGTCTAATTCTGTTTTTTTTAAAGATTTTATTTATTTATTTGTCATAGAGAGAGAAGCAAGAGCGAGCACAAGCAGACAGAGTGGCAGGCAGAGGCAGAGGGAGAAGCAGGCTCCCTGCCAAGCAAGGAGTCCCATGTGGGACTCGATCCCAGGACGCTAGTAGGATCATGACCTGAGCCAAAGACAGCTGCTTAACCAGCTGAGCCACCCAGACGTCCCTGATTCTGTTTTTTATGTGTTCATTTTTGAAGATACACTTGTGAGCGAAGTCATATGGTATTTGTCTCAGTCTGACTTATTTCACTTAGAATAATACCCCCCCCACCGTGAGTCTATGTTGTCTCAAATGGCACAATGTCATCCTTTTTTATGGCTGCATTATCTGTCTACCTGCCTATCATCTTTCTCTATCTATCTATCTATCATCTATCTTCACATATTCCTGATCTATTTGTCTATTGAGGGACACTTAGATTGTTTCCATATCTTGGCTATTGTGACCCATGTTGCAATAAATATAAGAAGGCATATTTTGTTTTGAATTAGTGTTTTCATTTTCTTTGGGTAGATACAATGGTGGCATCTCCTGAGCTTAGAAGTTTGTAACTTGACAAATATTTATTCACTGTCATTTATGAAACTGACCACAGAGGAAGCACTGGGGACACACAACAAACAAGAAATAATTTTTACCTTTGAAGAAGTCACAGCCCAGTGTGGAAACACACATGTAAACAATTCATTACAACACAAGGGGGTAATGTGATAATAAATATATGCATATAATATCAACATCATATTGACATAATAGAAGATATATAATAATTCATTGAGGGGGGATAGTAAAAAAAAGAAAGACTGCATAGGAAAAGTGATATTTGAGCATGATTTTGAGAAATGAGTAGCTATTTACCATGAAGATAAGAATGGAAAAGACAGTAAGAAACCATCTTTGTTCAAATGTATACAACAGTATGTTCCATGTCTTCAGCTTTTTATAGACAAATCATCTACTTCTAGTCTTAAGAATTGGGTTACACTGCTTCAGAAGTAGTATAAATAAAATCATTGTGTATTAATAGAGGCAAAACAATCCAATCTTATGTGCTTTGAAGGGATTATCTTGTGCCTGGCACTATACTAGGGAATTATAAAGAATGATATGCAGCACTAAATTCTAAATAGGTGAGAAATGTCTCTTATTGGTAGCTACCCCGAGCAATACACAGATTTAATGCGCTCCCTATCAAAATTCCAATGGTATTTTTCACAGATATAGGACAAACAACCCTAAAATTTGTATCAAAGCACAAAGGACTCTAAATAGCTAAAGCAATCTGGAGAAAGAAGAACAAAGCGAAATGTATCAATCCCTGATTTCAAACTATATTATAAAGCTATAGTAATTAAAATAGTATAGTATTGGCAGAAAAGCAAACACATAGGTCAGTGGAACAGAATAGAGAGCCAAGAAATAAACCTACACTTAAATGGTCAATAAATTCATAGCAGAAGCCAAGAACATAAAATGGGGAAACGACAGTCTCTTTAATAAATGGTGCTAGGAAAATTGGACAGCCACACTGAAAAGACTGAAACTGGATCACTGTCTTATAGCATGCACAAAAATCACTCAAAATGGGCTAAAGACTGAAATTTAAGACCTAAAACCATAAAACTCCTAGAAGAAAAGACAGGTGGTAAGCTCCTTGACATAAGTCTTGGTGATGATCTTTTTAAAAATCTGACACGAAAAACAAAAGCCATGGAAGCCAAAATAAACAAGTGGGACTACATCAAACTACAAAGCTTCTATATAGCAAAAGAAACCACCAACAAAATGAAAAGGCAACATACTGAATGGGAGAAAATAATTGCAAATCACATATCGGATAAGGGTCTAATATTACAAATACATAAAGAATTCATACAACTCAATGGCAAAGAAACAAACAATCCAGTTAAAAGACAAACAGAAGATCTGAATAAGCACTTTATTTCCAAAGGAGACATGCAGAGGGCCAACAGGTACATGAAAAAATGCTCAACATTATTAATAGTAAGGGAACCGCAAATCGAAACCATAATGAGATATCATCTCATATTTGTTAGGATGGCTATCATAAAAGACAAGAAACAACAAGTGTTGGCAAGTATGTGGAGAAAAGAGAACCCCTGTGCACTGTTGGTGGGAATGTAAAATGGTGCAACCACCATGGAAAACAATATGGAATGTCTTTAAAAAAACTAAAAATACACCTATCATGTGATCCAGGAATTATGCTTCTGGGTATTTATTTTAAAATAGTAAAAACACTAATGTGAAAAGATATATGTACCTCTGTGTTAAATTGCAGTGTTATTTACAAGAGCCAAAATATGTAAACTTCCTAAGTGTCCATTGATGGATAAATGTATAGACACCATGGACTATTATTCAACCATTAAAAAGAATGAAATCTTGACATTTGTGACAACATGGATGTTCCTTTAGGGCATTATGCTAAGAGAAATAATTCAGACCGAAAAAGACAAATCCCATGTATCTTTCTTATTTATGGAATCTAAAAAAAACAGACTGGTGGTTGCAAGGGAGTGGGAGAAATGAGTGAACCGTTTTTTGTTTGTTTGTTAGTTTAAATAAATTAACTTTTTTTTAGTATAGTATTTCATTGTCACTGTCATTGCATTGCTCATAATGGTATATTTTATATGTTGTGCTGAATCTGGATGACAAGAATTGTATTTATGTGATCTGGCTTAATAGACAATCATCTATAGTTATATATTATGCATCACTTGTATCTCACACACCTTTCCCATGACAGTCTTTATGCCGCCAATAGAAGTGCTAACTTTAATATCATAGTATCCTTTGCAAATAATTCTAGAATGATTTGCTAAATAGAAATGCAAAGTCATGGCTCAATTTCCAGCTAGCACTCTTGATGCAAGGGTTCTTTTATAAAGATGTAATTTTGGGGAGAGCTACATTGGAATAGAAATAATAAATGCCACATCCTTTAACTTTGTTTAAAAAAAAACAATTCAAATGAGTAAATTTAAAGGATTTTATTGGCTTTAATCAATGATTCATGACAATCACGCAGCATCCCATCCAACAGATAGAAAGGTGCTCCAAGGTTCTGCACACAATGAAAGCCTTTTAAGAGCAGAAGGGAGTGAAGAAAGGAAGTCACACTAGCAAAAAGCAGGTTGGTTGTAGCAAGTTCACTTTCCTTCAGGGGATGGCAGTTTTATTAGGCAGATTACCTCACCAGTATTGACCACGTAATTCCTGATTGACTGGTTTAAGGTTCTATTTCTGGGAAAGCCCAAACTGTAATTACATTAAATAGTTAGCCTTGGTTTGGTGACACATGGCTTAGCACAAGTGACTCCATTTTGGCCCTGTCTTGTTTTTAACAATTTCCTAAATTTTAAATCAGTGGAGACATAAGACAAAGAGATACTGGAGAACACGCATTAGACTGCCTAATAACAATTGACTTTCTGTTATTGCATCCCAGAAGGATCACAGGCACTGTTTAAACACCTCTAGACCACCCCTAAGAGATGCAGAGATTAGACCACTTACCCTTCTGTATGGCTGAGAGCAGAGCAGCGTGCCCCTACTTTGTTTTTTGTTTTTTCCAGAACACTAAATTTAATATAAAAGTCAATATATCATTTTAAGAATTTACATTAAAACTGTATATTTCTATAAGAACAAACTGATGATAATATAATTTTGAGAATAAGGGTTCTTCTTGGTGGAGGTAGATGGAGGCAGAGGATGGGATCAGAAGTACACAGTCAGACAAATCTCCCAAAGAGATACGTTGGAGCCCAAAACATCCCGTTCTCCTAAACTCACTAACCAAGAAACTCACAGTCCTCTTCCTCCTCTAGACAGGGCAGCAGTATTATGGAAATTAATGCCTCTCCACACAGAAACCTGAAGTCCAGTAAGAGAAGGTCCTCTGAATATGAATGAGCAGAAAAAATGCACATATATGACAAAAATAAAATTATAGATGCCAAAAAGCCTCACAAAACTCCTGAGGGTGGATCATGTCCATAAACTTAGATATTAAAGGGAAAATGCGAGAGTTTTTCTGCCTGGAAACTAGAGTTGCTGTGTTGTCTACTATGAGTTCAATTCTATTCCTAGTGGGCTCCTTTTAATTAATAACTTAATTGTGGCTTTTTCCATGATAACAGTAACCCTCCTCCCACTGTACTTATTCAACTTGACCCTGTTCTGGTTTTTTTTTCCCTTTAAGCGATACTTTTCTGAGTACTTATTATATATAAGAAGCCAAGCTGCTTCACATTTCATTCAAAGAAATATCAATCAGGAATCTAAATATAAATGAAAAGCCATTAAACATTTTACATAGCCTTTTGATGAATTGTCAAAGGGAAGTTTTATTCACAAAACACCATACAAACAGCAGCTGCTCCCTGGTCTCCTCCTGAATTCCACTGAGTATCTGGTGAACCTCTTTGGCTTTACTGTTTTTTGTTTTGCTTTGTTTTCTCAATCATTATCGCAAACTTTAACTGGTTAGTTAAAAGAGAATTGATTGTCCTTAGAAATTAGATGAAGAGAAAGGATGATTATTTTTCCCAGTCACAATGATAATACTGCAAGGGAGGGATTGTTATTATCATTTTATTAGCGGTTGGTTAAATTAATTTTTTAAGGTCACAGAACCAGTAAAAGTGGCAGTACTTGGATTTGAAGTCAGTTCTTTATTTTTTTAGGAAAATGAAATAAACCAAAAAGGATTTGGAATTAAGTTCCATGGACTTGAAAAGGGTGAAAAGATTAGAAAAGAATTGTATGTGCTCAAAATATGCCTTGAAGATAAAGCAAAAACTTAGCCTTATGAACAACAAAATCTTATGGGAATATTCTCTTGGGGAATTTCTAACTTCTAAGGATTTTTTTTTTCCTTTTTGTAGAAGAGGTGGACTTTGCGGAATTTATTTTTTGGTGGTGGAAAGCAGCTCTCTGTTCAGGCCAGTTGCTTACCTATATTACTTTTCTACAGGTAATAGACTTTATTTTTGAATAGTTTTTAGATTTACAGAAAAATCGACTGGATCATTCAGAGTTCCCACACACTACACACAGTTTCTCTTATTACTAACATCTTACATTAGTATGGTTATTTGTCAATATTATTTAAGTCCCTACTTAATACTTTTCAGATTTCTTCATTTTTTATTAGAGTTATTTTACTATGCCATGATCTTACTAATTTTCCATGTATAGTATTTTCATAATTTCTATAATTAGTATTATCAGTTATAATACTGATATTACATGGATTTTACTAACCCATAATTCCAGGCAGGATACCACATTACATTCAATGTCTTATCTCCTAAGTCTCTTCATGGCTGTGACAGTTTCTCTGACTTTCGTTGTTTTTGGTGATCTTGAGAGTTTGGAGGGCTACTGGTTAGGAATATTGTAGGAACTGCCCTACTGGAATCTGTCTGATGTTTTTCCTCATTGGGGTTTTGAGTGTTAGGAAGAACACAAGGCAGAGTGCCACTCTTATCACATCATATCAAGAGTACAGACCATCAACATGACATATCACTCTTGTTAATCTTGACCACCCTGCTGAGGTAGTGTTTGTCAGTTGTCTCCACTGTGAAGTTGCCTTTCCTCTCCATAATGTGCTCTTTAGAAGGAAGTCACAAGGTGTAGCTCACACATAAGGAGTTGGGTATTTTATCCCATCTCCTTGAAGGCAGAGTATCTATATAAATTATTAGAATTCCTTTGCATGGGAGATTTGTCTATTCTCTCCCTAATATGTTTTTTGCCCATTATTTAATAGAGTTGTTTGTTTTCTTATTACTGAGTTTTGAGTGTTTGTATACTTAAGATACAAACCCTTTATCAGACATGCATTTTGCAAATATTTTCTCCCAGACTGTAGCTTGACTTCTCATTCTCTTAACAATGTCCTTTACAGAGCATATGTTTTGAATTTTCATAAAATCTAATTGATCAGTTTTTTCTTTGATGGCTCGCTTTTGAGTATTCTATTTAAAAACTCAACACCAAACACAAGGTCATATAGATTTTCTCTTGTGTTTTCTTTGAGGAATGTCAGAGGTTTTGCTTTTCTCATGTAGGCCTATGATCCATTTTTAGTTCATGTTTATGTAAGATATAAGATATATAGCTAGGTTCTTTTTTTGGCATATGGGTGTCTAATTGTTCTAGCACCATTTATTGAAAAGACTATGTTTGTCCATTGAACTGCCTATCCACTTTTGTCAGAGATCAGCTAACTATATTTTTATGGGTCTATGCCTGGGCTGTTTATTCTGTTCCATCGATCTATGTATTTATCATTTCATCCAACATTATGCTGTCTTTTTTTTTAAAAGATTTTGTTTATGTATTTGACAGAAGGAGAGAAATCACAGGTAGGCAGAGCAGCAGACAGAGAGAGAGAAGGAAGCGGGCTCCCTGCTGAGCAGAGAGCGAGATGTGGGGCTCGATCCCAGGACGTTGAGATCATGACCTGGGCTTAAGGCAGAGGCTTAACCCACTGAGCCACCCAGGCGCCCCTAACATTATGCTGCCTTGATTACTGTAACCTTAGTGTAATTCCTGTAATCACATAGTGTGTCTTCCAGCTCTGTTCTTCATATTATGTTGGTTATTCTACATTCTTTCCATTTAAGTTTATCAATAATTAAAAAATATCTCACTGAGGTTTTAAATCAGATTGTGTTGGGGGCGCCTGGGTGGCTCAGTGGGTTAAGCCGCTGCCTTCGGCTCAGGTCATGATCCCATGGTTCTGGGATGGAGCCCCACATCATGCTCTCTGCTCAGCAGGGAGCCTGCTTCCTCCTCTCTCTCTGCCTGCCTCTCTGCCTACTTGTGATCTCTCACTGTCAAATAAATAAATAAAATCTTAAAAAATTTTAAATCAGACTGTGTTGTATTTATAGATCAACTTCTTTTTCCCATTCTTCTCTCCATTTATTTGATCTTTGATTTTTCAATTCAGTGTTTTGTAGCTTTCTGCATATAGTTCCTGTATATATTCTTAGATACACAACTGAGTATTTCATTTTGAGGAGATGCTATTAACAGCCATAGTGTTTTATTAAATTTAAATTTCTATTTATCCATTTATGGTATGTAAGAAAGCAATTGACTTTAGTATATTAACCTTGCATCCTGCAACCTTGTTAGATTCAGTAGTTTCAGAAATTTTGTGTCCTTCTTTGGGGGGATTTTCTTTTTACATAAACAATGATGTTATCTATGAATAAAGATAGTTTTATTTCTTCCTTTCCAAGCTGTATATCTTTCATGTTTTTATTTGTCTTATTGCACTAGCTAAGACTTTCATTATGATGTTGAATAGATGTGTTGAGAAAAGACATATTGCTTTAGTCACAACCTCAGGGGAAAAAGTGTTCAGTTTTTTCTGATTAGCCATGATATTACCTTTTGGCTTTTTGTAGATGTTCATCAGATTGAGACACTTCCCCTCTATTCCTAGTTTGCTGAGAGTTATTACCATGGGTGGTGGATTTTGTCAAACGCTTTTTCTGCATCAATTAATATGACCACATGATTTTTCTTCTTTACTCTGTTGATGTGGTAGATTACATTAAGTGATTAATTTTTAAATGTTGAAACAGCTTCACAGACCATTTAGTCATGGTGTATAATTTTTTAATACATTGTTGGATTCATTTTGCTAACATTTTCTTAAGGATTTTTACATTTATATTCATTACAGATATCGGTCTGTCACTTCTCTTTCTTGTAATCTCTTTATCTGATTTTGACATGAAAGTAGTGTACTTCATAGAATGAGTAAGAAAATGTTCATTCTGTTACTCTTTTTTGTAAGATATTGTGAAGAACTGACGTCATTTTTTCCTTAAAAGTTTGCCAGAATTTACTGGTGAAATCATCTGGAATAGGTAATTTCTTTTTTGGAAGGTTATTAGCTTATTAATTATTGATTAATTTTTTGTTTTCTACTTTAGATAGATTTCTTGCTATTTTTCCTTGTGTGAGTTTTGATAGTTTGATAGTTTGTGTCTATAAGAAATTGGTTCATTTCATCAAAATTATCAAATTGTAAACATCTTTTTTTCCTTAGTATTCTTTCATTATCCTTTTTAATGTACATGAGACGAAAAATGATAACCCCTCTTTTATTTCTTATATCAGAAGTCTGTGTCTTCTTTCATTCCTGATTAGTCTGGCTAGAAGTTTATCAATTTTATCTTTTCAAAAAAAACAACATTTGGTTTCTTTGAATTTATCATTTTCCTATTTCTAATTTTATTGATTTCCGCTATAATCAAGCTCCAGAGCCCATGGTATTTTTGTTATTGCAGCCCAAGCAGGGTAATATGGCAACTTATCTGGGGATGTAATTTGCTGGTCTGCTTAATTGAATAATGTCCCTGGTTTGTCATTTGTTTAGTTCTTTCCTGGACTAAGTCAAGTGTCACCTATTAGCATAAAAGAGTAAAAACATGATACTTTTTAACAAAAAGAACTCTTCCTGTGTCCGTTATGAACAGATATTACAAATATTACAAGAATGGTGTTTAGTAATGCTAGGCTAATGACCTCATACCCCACTATAGGAAAACTTAGGGAACAGCTGTGAAGCAAGTTGGACTTAAAGTATAAAAATACCATTCAAAGATATGAAAGTGTCCATTCTGAGGTTACCATTTTGTTTCATGATTTTGGACTGACTCATTATTTGAATTTATTAGTAGTTTTGAGGTATTAGTGACATAACCTAAACTGCACATAATTAAGTTGTACATTTTTAATAAGATTTGACATACAAAAATATCTGTAAAACCACCACCATAATTGAGATATTCATTACCCCCCCAAATTTTCTCGCCTATCCTTATACTCCCTTTTGCTCCTCCTGAACCCTTCCATCCTATCCAAGGCAACCATTGATCTGTTTTCTATTATAGAGATTATTTTGCACTATGCAGGGTTTTATGTAAATTTAATCAAATGGTATGGACTCTTGCATCTGGCTTCTTTCATTGAACACAATCATTTTGAGATTCACCCATATTGTGTGTTGATGATTTAATCATTTTCATTGTGATTTTATATATATTCTATTGTATAACTATACCAAGTTTATCCATTCATCTGTTGAAAAGCATTAGTGGTTGTTTACAGTTTTTGGTGATTATGTATAAAACCTCTTTGAACTCCCATGAGAAATATTTGCATGAAGATAGGATTTTGTTTCTTTTGAGTAAATACCTAGGAATGGAATGACTAGATCATATGGTAAGTATATGTTTAACTGTTTATAAAGTTGCCACACTGTTCAAAGTTGTATCTTTTTACATTTCCATTACCATTGTATGAGAGTTAGTTTCTCGACATCTTCTACCAAACTCGGTATGGACAGACATCTTAAATTTAACCATCGACTAGATGTACAGTGGTATCTCATGGTGGTTTTAATTTGCCTTTCCCTAATGACTATAAAGCTAGCATCTTTTTTTGAAAAAAGATTTTATTTATTTATTTGACAGAAAGAAACACCACGAGAGCGGGAACATAAGCAGGGGGAATGGGAGAGGGAGAAGCAGGCTTCCCACTGAGCAGGGAGCCCCACGAGGAGCTCGATCCCAGGACCCTGGGATCATGACCCAAGCTGAAGGCAGACGCTGAACAACTGAGCCGCCCAAGAGCCCAAATCTAGCATCTTTTCATGGTTTATTAGCCATCTGTGTATCTTCTTTAGTGAAGGGACTGTTGAAATCTTTTGCTCATTTTTAAATGGGATAATTTGTTTTCATGTTATTGAGTTTTGAGAGTTCTTCATATATTCTGGATATCTCTTTTTTTTTTTTTAAGATTATTTATTTATTTATTTGACAGAGAGAGATCACAAGTAGGCAGAGAGGCAGGCAGAGAGAGAGAGAGGAGGAAGCAGGCTCCCTGCTGAGCAGAGAGCCCGATGCGGGACTCGATCCCAGGACCCTGAGATCATGACCTGAGCCGAAGGCAGCGGCTTAACCCACTGAGCCACCCAGGCGCCCCCTGGATATCTCTTTTATATGATGTATGATTTGCAAATATTTTCTCCCAGGCTTCAGCTAATCTTTCCTTCCTTAGCAGTGTTGAAGAATGGGAATTGTATTGAAATCCAGTTTATCAAAACATTTCTTTATGAATTATGCTTTTTGGATCTGTATCTAAGAAAAGTTTGCTTAATCCAAAATCATAAAAATTCTCTGCTAGGTCATATGTTGTCTTCTGGAAATTTTATAATTTTAGGTTGTAAATTGCTCTCTGGCCCATTTTGAGTTCATTTTAATGTATGATCTGGATCAAAGTTTATGTTTTTGCATAGGGAAATCTTGTTTTGTTCATACCATTTATTAAAAAGACTGTCTTAAAAAAAGTAGAAAAATACAAATAAATTCTCCATGGAATTATCTTTGATGCATAGGCTTGTAAGGTATCCTTCAGATTTTCTATTCTTTAAAGTATTTCTTTAAAATAAAAATAATTCTCCGTGGGGTTATCTTTGATGCATAGGCTTGTAAGGTATCCTTCAAATTTTCTTTTCTTTATTTCTTTAAGGACTTACTTATTTATTTATTTGAGAGAGAGAGAGATAGTGCGCGAGTGGGAAAGAGGGGCAGAGGAGAATTATCTTCAAGCAGACTCCCCTCTGAGCATGGAGACTGATGAAAGACTGGATCTCATGACCCATGAGATCATGACCTGAGCTAAAACATAGAGCCATATGCCTGACCAACTGAGCCACCCAGGCACCTCTATCCTTCAAATTTTCTAAGCTCACTTATTAGTTCTACAAGTTTTTGGTAGATTTTATTGGATTTTCTACACTGACATGCCAATTTACTTCTTCCCTCCCAATCTGAATGCCTTCTATTTCTTTTCAGTTGCACTGATCAGAAACTGATACAATGTAGACTAAAATGAGAGTGGACATCTCTGCCTTGCTTCTAATATTAAAAGGAAAGCACTCAGTTTTTCACCTTTCAGTATGATGATAATTGTAGATTTTTGTAGATGCTTGCATTTATTTATTTATTTATTTATTTATTTATGGCCCAGAGACAGCACTTCCTCACTTCCTGCATCTTCATCTCTTATGAAGAATGTAAATTCATTTTTCCTTTAACCTACTGTCTGGACACAGCCAGTCAGAATTTCCTTTTTTTTTTTTTTTAAGATTTTATTTATTTATTTGATAGACAGAGATCTCAAGCAGGCAGAGAAGCAGGCAGAGAAGTAGGCAGAGAGGGAAGGGGAAGCAGGCTCCCTGCTGAGCAGAGAGCCTGATGCAGGGCTCAAACCCACGACCCTGAGATCATGACCTGAGCTGAAGGCAGAGGCTTTAACCCACTGAGCCACCCAGGTGTCCTTGTAGATGCTTTTAATTAAGTTGAGAAAGTCCCTTCTATTTCTAGTTTGCTAAGAGGCTTTTTTTTTTTCCTCACCTTTACTGAGGTATGCACTAACCCTCCCAGTCCATGGAGAATACATTCCAAGACCCCCAGTAGATGCCTAAAACTGAATAGTACCAAACCCTATACATACTATATTTTTTCCTATACATACATACCTATGATAATGTGTGATTTATAAATAGGCACAGTAAGAGATTCACACCAATAACTAATAATAAAATGGAACAATTATAAAACATACTGTAATAAAAGTTATGTGACCATGGTTTCTTTTGCTCTCTCTCAAAAATACCTTGTACTGTATTCACCCTGCTTCTTGTGATATGAGATGATAAAATGCTTATCTGATGAGATGAAGTGAGGGGAATGACATAAGCATTGTGACGTAGCTTTAAGCTACTAATGACCTTCTGAAGATATATCAGCAAGAGGATCATCTACTTTTCAGACTATGGTTGACCACATGTAACTGAAACTGTAGAAATTGAAACCCTTGGTAAGGGAGACTACTGTAATGGACCCATAACATTACATAGGTTTAAAGCACACAATGTGCTGATTGGAAACACATATATTGCAAAATGATTACCGCCATAGCATTAGCTAATACTTGCAACATGTCATATAATTGTCATTGCATTTCTGTGATGAGAACATTTAAGATCTACTCTCTTGGCACCATTCAAGTATATAATACATTATTATTAACTACAATCATTATGCTGTATAGTAGATCCTCAGAACTTATTCATATTACTGGCTGGAAGTTTGTCCTCTCTGACAAACACCTCCCTTTTCCCCCCATCCCCTAGCCCCTGGTAACCACCATTCTGGTCTCTTTCTATGAGTTTGGATTTTTTAGATTCCACATGTCAGTAATACAATACAATATTCATCTTTATCTGTCTGAGTTATTTTATCTTGGAGAGTTTGTTTTTAATTACAAAAGGATGCTTGATTTTGTCAAATTCTTTTTCTGTGTCTATTGAGGTGATCATATGTTTTCCCTTTTTTGGTTTGCTAATAGAGTGAACGACATTGATTTTGTAATATTATACCAAATGAGCATTCCTGGGATAAACTCTCAGGTTTATGGTCATGATCTATTATCTTTTTATATATTATTGGATTCAATTTGCTAAAACTTATTACCTTTGTCTATACATCTTTTGTTTCTGCATTAATATTTGTGAGGTACACTGGCCTGTAGTTTTCTCATCTTGTATTTGTCTGTTTCTGCCATTAGAATAATGTGGCATCATCAAATGAGGGAGAAATATCCGTCATCTTCAGTGTTCTGGAGGACTGTGTGTATGTGTAGGTGTAGAAATCACATTGTTTTTTTTCCATAAGTGTTTGGTACAATTCACCAGCTAAACTATATAGGCCTTGAGATTTTTTGTGTGTGTGGAAAGATTTTTAACTAAAATTTCATTACCTTTAATAGATAGGTTGCCATTTCTTTTTGACTGAGTTTTGGTAGTTTATGGCTTTCAAGGGATTTTTCCATTTCATCTAAGGTGTTGAATTGTAGGTATAAATTTGCTGATAATGTTCATTTATGATCATTTTAAAAGAATATGTAGTAATGGTACCACTCTCATTCCTGATATTGGTAAAATTTATCTTCTATCTTTTTCTTCCTGATTTGTCTGGCTAGAGGTTTATAAATTGTATTCATCCTCTCAAAGGGTCAGTTTTTGGTTTCTATTGTTTTTCTGTTTTTTATTTTATTGAATTCTCCTTTCAACTTTATTATTTCCATTGTCCGCTTGCTTTGAAAATAATTCACTCTTTTTTTACAGGTTTTCAATGTGGAAGAACATTTTTCTTCTCCAATGTAGGCATTTAGTGCTAGAAAATTCTCACTAATACTGTTTTAATGGCTTCCCACAAACTTTCTGGATGCTTTATTTTTTTTTCCTTTTTATCCCTGATTTACAGCAACTTGAATGTGAGTCGATACAGATTTCTTCATGTTCCTAAACATGCTATTTGCTGAGCTTCTCCAGACTGAACATTTTCATGTACCTGAGGAAATTATGCACCATTATTTATTCAAATATGTTTTGTATCAACGCTATCCCCATTAAGGAGTGTAATTACATGTATATTAGGTTACTTGAAATAGTCCCACAGATCACAGATACTCTTTTTTAGGTCTGTATGGTTTATTTTTTTCCATTCTTTTGCTTTCAATCTGCCTAAATTGTTATATTTGGAGGAAGTTTCTTGTAGATTATACCTAGTTGGACCATGTTTTAAATTGAAGTATAGTTGACACATACTGTTTTATTAGCTTCAGGTGTACAATATAGTGATTCAGTGTGGATGCTCTTTTAATTTCACTGAATTATTTTTTGTTGGGGCTCCCAGGTGGTTCAGTCAGTTAAGTGTCTGCCTTCAGCTCAGGTCATGGTCCTGGGGTCTCGGGATCAAGCTCCGCATCAGTTGCCCTCCTCAAGGAGTAGTCTGTTTCTCCCTCTCCCTCTCCCTCTGCCTGCCACTCTGCCTCCTTGTGCTCTATCTCTCTGCCAAGTAAATAAATTTAAAAGAAAACTAAAAAAAAACTTAAATTATTTTTTGTTTGTGTTTAATTTTGAGTAGTTTCTATTATTATATCTTTATAACATAACCTGATCTTTTGCAATGTCTGCTTTATTGTCAGTCTCATTCAGTGTATTTTTTGTCTTATGTATTTTAGTTTTCATCTCCAGATATTTCATATGAGTCAACTTTTAGGGCATATGTAATATAGTTATAATAACTTTTCATGTTTTCTCCACTAATTCCAACATTCGGGACAGTTCTAATCAACTGATTAATTTCCTTATTATGGTGTGTTTCACCATTTCTTTGTTGGTCTTACAGTCTTTAATTAGATATCAGAAATTGGAATTTTTTTTTCTTTGTTGGAAACTGGATATTTTTGCATTTCTGTAAATATTCTTGAGCTTTACCTTAGGGTGCAATTAAAATATTCAGAATCAGTTTGATCATTTTGAGTCTTTCTTTTATAATTTGTTAGGCAGGGCCACATTAGTGGCCAATTATTCCTGTCTATTGAGGCAAGACCTTCTTAAAAACTATACTCACTGTCACATGAATTATATGTTTTTCCAGTGTGGCTGATGAAAATAGGCATTGTTACTGGCCCCATATGAACATGTGCTACTGGTCTCTAATGTTTTTAGATTATGTTCCCCATCAGCCCTCCACCTCATATAATTTCCTCATATATATGCACTTAATAGTTCTCAGCCAAATACTATATGGGTTCATCCTCTGGAGATGTCTAGAGTTCTTGGTTTTGTGCAGTTGTCTCCTGTGAACTCTAGTTACCTTGTTCTTCCTGGACTTTCTGCTCCGTTTCCTTACCTCAGAGATACCAAAGTTTCCCCACCTGGATTGATCTATTCTGCTTAAAAGCTTGGAATTAAAGCAGATAAATTCTCAACAAGATACTAGCAAATTAAATCCAATAGTACATTAAAAGAATTATTCACCATGATCAAGTGGGATTTTCTCCTGGGCTGTAGGGGTGGTTCAATATTCATGAATCAAACAATGTGATATATCACATTAATAAAAGAAAGGATAAGAACCATGTGAGCCTCTCAATAGATGCAGAAAAAGCATTTGACAAAGTATAGCATCCATTCTTGACAAAAACCCTCCACAAAGTAGATATAGATGGAATATACCTCGACATCAGATAAGCCATATACTCACCATCCACAACTGACATCATCTTCAACAGTGAAAAACTGAGACCTTTCCTCTACAGCCAAGAAGACAGGGAAGTCCACTCTCACCACTGCTATTTAATGTAGTACTGAAAGTCTTAGCCTCAGCAATCAGACAACAAAAAGAAATAAAAGAGGCATCCAAATCAGCAAGGAAGGAGTCAAATTTTCACTATTTGCAGACTATGGGATATTATATGTAGAAAACACAAAAGATTCCACCAAAAATACACAAATTCAGCAAAGCCGCAGGATATAAAGTCAATGTACAGAAATCTATTGCATTTCTACATACCAATAAGCAGCAGAAAAAGAAATCAAAGAATCAGTCCCATTTACAATTGCACCAAAACAATAAGGTACCAAGGAATAAACCTAACCAAAGAGGTAAAAGACCTGTACTCTGAAAACTACAGAATTGTTATAAAGGAAATTGAAGAGGACACAAAGAGATGGGAAAAAATTCCATGCTTATGGATTGGAAGAAAAAAAACGTTTTTAAATGGCTATACTACCCAAAGCAATCTACCCATTTAATGTACTCCCTATGAAAATACCACAAGCATTTTTCTCAAAGAGAGAACAAGCAATCCTAAAATGCATATGGAACCATGAGACCCTGAATAGCCAAAGCAACCCTGACAAAAGCAAAGTTGGAGACATCACAATTCCAGACTTCAAGCTCTATCACAAAGCTGTAGTGATCCAGACAGCACGATACAGGCACAAAAACAGACATATATATCAATGGAACAGAATAGAGAATCCAGGAATGGACCCACAACTAATCATCGACAAAGCAGGAAAGAATATCCAATGGAGAAAAGATGGTCTCTTCAACAAATGGTGTTGGCAAAACTGGACAGCAAATAAATGGTTAAGAATGTAAACACCAGCCAATCTGGTGAACCTCAGGTCTCACTGTGCTGGCACAGACCCTTTACCTCATGATATAGAGGTGACATGGTGACACGTGTGTGTTGTCAACTAGACAATAAAACCAGCACTGAAAGAGAGAAAGAGTTTAACACAGTTTATTCTCCCAGGCCCACCAGTCAGTTAAGCCCCTTCTCTGGCAGGGAGAAAGGCCAAGAGTATTACTCTAGGGAAAGGCTTTCCACACAGAACAAGTGGAATGGGGAAGAAGTAACCACTCACCTCCAAAAAAAAAAAAAAATCATTCAACTCTTGGAATAAACAGACAGGTAAGAACTGCCTAGTGCTTAAGTTGAATTATAAATCTCATTTCTTAGGGTTTCCAAGTTCAAGAAGAAAGGATAATGGTATGAACTACCCTTATACCATATACACACCAACCTGAATATTCAAAGAAATTAAAAGTAAGGTTTTCTGTGGAAGATGAACTCTCAGATAATGAGACTTTGACTATGATGGCACAGCCCTCACTGTGGTCTTTTTTATGGATGAAATTCTGTGCCATATAATTGAGCTCCCCCAAATCAAACTATGAGAAAAGGAATTAGGGTATTGAGACAGATGCTCTTTCTGCGATTTACAAGAAATACCATTTCTTAATAAGACATTGATTAGTGATCACTCTGCAGAAAACATCTTGTGTACTGAAGCATGTAATAAACTGTCAGGAAACAAACTGAACCAGCAACTAACCTTTTGAAAATTCCCTTTAAGTTTATTTGATCTCTTTCATAAAAAAAAAAGAAGATGAAAAGACTTATTTCTTACCATTTTATTCTTGGTTTGGATGCAGGCCAAATGTAAGCAGGAATCGTAAATAAGAATGTAATATCTAGCATGCATAAATGGGCATCACCTATGGTTGAGTGATTAGAATTGTCTTGCTGTTCTCTTTTCAGTTTATTTTATTAGAAGGATAAAACTTTTCACTTTGTTGGTCTTAGAGGAATTAATACACCAAGAGTAAGAAAACTCTTTATTTCCCCCAAAATAAGATTAACAGCGTTTTCATAATTAGACCAAACTAAGCTACCAAGTCAGATCTTTCAACATATTGTATCTTCAGCCTTGGTTTCCATTTAACTTGGCAAAGAAACATCAACCTTTTCATTTAGAGTACAGTCCAATAAAACTCTTGAGCAGCATAAATGGATTAAATTCCAACTATATGGCATACCCTTTAATGTAGAAGATATAGCTTCTCCCTCAAAGATTTTCCATTCCAGTGAAAACACAAAACCATCAAATGCCCTTCACACCTGTTCTCTGGTGATTTGAGAAAGGAGTGGTCAGTAACAGTTCTCATGAATAGGAAGGCTCTGTGGAGGAAGGTGTCCTTAAGGAACAGGTAAGTTTACCTCTCTCTCTGTTTTTATCTTGGAGTCTATAGTTACAAGAACAAAATGAGAGTGGCTGGAGGGGAGAAGGGTGGGGGGATGGGCTAAATGGGTGATGGGTATTGAAGAAGGCACTTGCTGGGATGAACACTGGGTATTATATATAAATGATGAATCAACAAGTCTACTCCTGAAACCAATACTGCACTATATGTTAATTAACTTGAATTCAAATTCAAAAAAGGAACAGGTGGGAATTTGGTAAATAAAGGATAGAACAGAGGGTATTCCTCAATGTGGGAACAACATGGAGCTAGAAATGAGATTGGTGTGAAAGAAGAACAATTTATGTGGAAATCTCATGATATGGAACTAGTGGAAATAGAAGTGGAGATAGAAGGTAGATCCCAAACATGGAAATCATGCCAAGTGTTCAAGACAGATACATCGACAAGTGCATCATTAATGAATTCTGAGCAGAACAATGTGCTTAAATTTGCGTCTTAGGAAATAAGAGGTTATATGAGGAATGACAAGTTAGGAGATAATGTAACAGGATGCTGTAGTCATGTAGGCTTAAAATAGGAGAAACGGAGAGCGTTACACAGGAAAAGAAACAAATCTGTAATTACACCAGGAGATTTTAGCACAGATTTTCCCAGAAATTGATAGATCACACAGACAAAACACAAATAAAGATATGAAGGATATGAAAAACACAATCAAAAATCTCTAGCTGGGGCTCCTGGGTGGCTCAGTGGGTTAAGCCGCTGCCTTGGGCTCAGGTCATGATCTCAGAGTCCTGGGATCGGGTCCCGCATCGGGCTCTCTGCTCAGCAGGGAGCCTGCTTCCCTCTCTCTCTCTCTGCCTGCCTCTCTGCCTACTTGTGATTTCTCTCTGTCAAATAAATAAATAAAATCTTTAAAAAAAAAATCTCTAGCTGGAGAATATACATCTGTACCCATCATTTAGGTGGTACACATTCATCTAACACAGGTATTAACCATGTATAGGTCACAAAATAAGTCTAAAAATAAGATATTTAGGGTGCCTGGGTGGCTCAGTGGGTTAAGCCGCTGCCTTCGGCTCAGGTCATAATCTCAGGGTCCTGGGATCGAGTCCCGCATCGAGCTCTCTACTCAGCAGGGAGCCTGCTTCCCTCTCTCTCTCTCTCTGCCTGCCTCTCTGTCTGCTTGTGATCTCTGTCTGTCAAATCAACAAATAAAATCTTTTAAAAAAATTAGATATTTAGCCCATTTTTGCTGACGACTATATGATAAAATCAACAAAAAGAGAGTAACCTCCATATATCTAGAAAATGAAAAACAAAACCAAAAAATTCCATGTAATTTATAGCCCAAAGAAGAAGTCATAATACAAATAAGAAAATGTTTGCAACCGAGTAATAATAAAAACACGGCATTTCCAATTAAGGATGAAGCTAAAATGGCCCATAAAAAAAGTCCATTCCTAAAATCTTTTTTTCCAATATAGATTTTAAGCACAAAAATTGCCTTTGTAGCAAAATTGCCTTTGTACCCTACCCTTTGTAGGGCAAAAAAAGTACAACAGAGCCAACTCAACGAACTGGAAAAAGGAAATAATAAATACCTAATACCTAAGGAAAATCAATTTCATGCAGAAATGGTAACAGAAAGAGAAAACGGACAAAAATCAAACGCTGGTTCTCTGAAAGGTCTAATAAGAGAGAAACTTCTGGCAAGATTCACTCTCTAGGGAAAGTTCCATAACCACAAAGATCACGTTTGCGTTTTTGATGTTATTAATCATTTTTTTCCTACCACTTTACCCCTAGAACCTAGTTCAGATCCTGAAACATCTGGTTTGTCGATTAATACTTACTTAAGAGCTGTTGGATTTGGTTCCAAATGGAACCAGGGCCTCCATAGAAATCTGGTCCCCGCCCTGTAAGGATGGGAATGAAACTTCTCTCTGGATCTTAAAAATACAAATAGGAAATAGATTTGAAATTCATTCACATTGCCTCTTGCCCTGGGACTTGGACTGTGAATCTGCAATGTAGTTTTCTCAATTAGATATCACACATCTATTGATTTATCTATTTCTTGTGCCTCTTTCCCCCACTCAGCTTTCTTGCATAACCTTGTCTGTTTCACTTCTGATGTCTACCCAAGACCTCAAGCCGCCCTGGGCATTTACCAGCACTTGATAAATGTTAGTTAGCTGACTGAATCAACGGAATGCTGGAATAGATTTAAGACCCCTAGTTTGAAGAGAGACCTATGGGTCAGGAGCGGAGAGATATACATGTATATGGCTTGGGCGAAAAGTTCAGGGAGAGTTGTAGTTTTAGGAGGCCTTGGAATAGGAACCAGCCAAAGCTGTGAGGAAAGAAATCATTAAAGAAAACAAACTTACAGGGCTTCTCCATTTTTTTAATACCATATAATTTTCTACTTTAAATGTAATGCAGAGTCATCGCATAGGACTTGAAAAATGGAGAAATATACTAAGAGGGAAGCCATGCACTTTCAAAATGGGTTTGAAAGCTATTCACTTCAAACTCTAGTTAGAACAAGATCTATCCGTCATCTGTTCGGTGTAAATTGTGCCTGGGCGGGTGGCAAAGGATTGTGAGTTGTTATTAAGCAAGGAGGAAACATGGCCCCTGTCCTTTAAAAGAGTTCGCAGTTAAATCGGAGTGGGGGGGTGGGGGGGTGGAGGGAGGACATAACAAGCCCCACGAAATAATCAAGAATAACTCCAAAGTACTACATGATCACGCATAAAAATGAAAACTTACAGAGGGGTAAGTCTATGATCAGTGTGGGCTGGAGAATGGAGTTAGTCAGAGGTTTCCCAAAAGAGGCAAATTTTTGCTTAGGCTGCGACAGGATCTCTGGTGGGGAGGGGGCCCGTAGGTGGTGGAGGCGAAGTAGGAGCCGAGCACAGCCCGGAAATGGAGAGACTGTACGCTGTGTGCGAGCCTCAAGGCCTGAGATCTAGCCTCATCTCTGTCACTAATTGGCTGTGAGTTCGAGAGAAATTGCCTCAAACTCCGTACATTTGTAGGAGCGGAGTTCCTTGTAGCTCCCATTGTGGTGGAGAAACCCATCCAGTCTGTGCTTTCCACTCCCGATCGTTCGCCCATCCTGCCTCCTTGGACTTTCCGATAAAGCCTGGCATTCGTGGAGAATGCGGATTGATTTGAGAGGAAGAGCATTCATTTAGGCAAAACATGACTTCCCAGTTAGGACAATTTCTGCAGATTTGAGAGTATTTTCCACTGGAGGCAAAGCCAAAGGCAGATTTGCA
This sequence comes from Neogale vison, assembly GCF_020171115.1. Lineage (NCBI taxonomy): Eukaryota > Metazoa > Chordata > Mammalia > Carnivora > Mustelidae > Neogale > Neogale vison. Next base: position 32,328,466 of record NC_058105.1, read on the forward strand.
TGACAATTGGTATAAAAGTTACATCACCTCTCACTTGTCTCTTTAGCCTGCCCCCAGGATGGGAAGAAGGCTCTGACACACGAATTTGTGTGATGTGAAACTTTCCCTAAGAAGTACCAAATTGCACGGTTAAGTACTTGCAACAGGGGATATGTTCTATAAGTACAGTGAGATTTTCAGAATCCACAGGCAATTTGCCTCCTGTGGAGAAATCCTCCTCAATGACTACTATATACTCCTGCCAAAGGCAGATGAAACCCAGCAGTTTTTAAAGGCAATGCCTTCCCTTTTGTGTCCCTGACAGTTTTTTTTTTAAGATTTTATTTATTTACTTGACAGAGAGAGAGATGACAAGTAGGCAGAGAGGCAGGCAGAGAGAGAGAGAGGAGGAAGCAGGCTCCCTGCTGAGCAGAGACCCCCCGATACAATGCGGGGCTCGATCCCAGGACCCTGAGATCATGACCTGAGCCGAAGGCAGAGGCTTAACCCACTGAGCCACCCAGGTGCCCCTGTTCCCCTGACAGTTTTCACCATTGTTCTCCTTCTTTCCCTTTCCTCTCTCCGTCCCCCTCTCTCGCTCTCTTCCTTCCTCTTTTTTTCTTTCTGTTCTTTCTGTCTGTGTCCTTCTCCTTTCCCTTACCCCTCCTCTCTCTCCCTCTTCCTCCGTCTGTTTCTCTCTTTTTATTTCTAAGTTCCTCTCGTTTTTTTTTTTTTTATATAAGGCAGCTTCACTCCCTCTTCCCTCCAATTATCCATTAAAGTTAAGTTTCCTTCCATAACCCTTATTGACAGTTTCTCCCCCCTCTGAGAATCTACATTCAGACAGTTGAAGTCTTTCTTGTCAGCTTGAACTCAAGGAAAAGAACCAAAGGTGTGTTCAGGTTGCATAATAAAAAGAACAATGAAAATTCATGTCAACATGTCAATGAAAAGTCCATGAAAGTGAGACCACACAGTACATTGTTTTATTAATATATAGTTGAGTAAAAATGTGAAATCTGTCAGCTAGAGCAGCAGAAAATGAGAAGTCTCAGTTAGTATTCAGAAGAACAAGCTCTTAGTTGAGTCAATTAATTCTTGCATTTCATTCTAGAAATGCAGGAGTTAGATTCTTCCCCGGGTTTTTCATTCTATTCTGCAGATCTGAAACACATCTCTTTTGTCCTGTTGTTTCAGAAATAGCTTTGTTATTTAAATGTCATTGGTGGCTACCTCTGGAACTCTCATCCTCCTCTCCTCTTAATATAACATTTTTCTGTCTTCCACAGAGCCCCAAACATGAACCTTCAGCATACCTACCAATCAAAATGTATTTTTCTAAATTTAGAGCTGCCTAGAAATGGTATTACTAGTGGCCATGATTTTTATGCTTTTAGGAACAATAAGATTATTCAGGACCAAAAGTAGAGGCATTCATTTCCTTATCCTCTGTTGATTTCAATCAAAAGAATTGTCAAATGTAAGGCTGAAGGAAAATGAATATATTGTAGGTAAGATGTCCTCTTACTTTCTCCCGTATCAATCATTTTTAGGGTTTGCAGGTCATAACAAACAAATGAAAACAACCAACGAAACAATCATAAATGCCCAACAAATCTCTAGGAACTTGCATGTTTTTCTTTCTTGAGATCTATCCACTCTAAATTTGATGTACCATCGTTGGATTCTGTTAAGCTAAGTGGGTAGTTCTGATGATTCAGGGCACTTGTTTGTTCCCCTAGTAAAGTTCAAATAATTGTAGCACATTAATTCATTTATTAATTTTGTTCATTTTTAGATGCACCTGTCCACCAAGGGGGGGGGAGTGGGTGGGCTGTGGCATTTTTCCACTCTGCTTCTGGGCTTAGTAAGGTAATCGACAAAAGATAAAAATTCAGAAGGAAGGCCCAGATATGCAGGGTTCCTGAAGAAAAGTGCAAAGGTGTTTTGAGCTTTGGCTGTCTTACTGCTCCAGAAAATCTATAACATGCGGTTACTGTAATTATAAACCACAACCATTTGAGAAGTTCATAGTTTTTAATCATTCATTAAGAAAAAAAATAACTATTATACTCATATTATAGGACAAGCTTTGTATTAAATTCTGAATATAAAATACAGGCTTTACCTGCAAAGTATTCGTATGGCCCTTATCTTTTTTTTCTCTTTTCTCTTTTTAGAAGATTTTTATCTCTTTATTTGATGGAGAGATCACAAGTAGGCAGAGAGGCAAGCAGAGAGAGAGAGGGAGAAGCAGACTTCCCGCTGATCAGAGAGCCCGACACGGGGCCCAATCCCAGGACCCGGATCATGACCCGAGCCGAAAACAGAGGCCCAACCTACCGAGACACTCAGGCATTTCCCTTACTTTTTTTTTCTTTTTCCTTTTTTTTTTAATTTTAAGTAACCTTTACACCCAACATGGGGCTGGAACTCACAACCCTGGGATCAAGAGCCATATGCTCTCCTGACCGAGCCAGCCAAAACCTTCATTTGACTCTTATTTTTAATCTGTTAGTCCTGATGAAGAGTGTCATAGTAGATGTCCTCAATCTCAGAGTAACTGGGTACAAGTGGATCTCCATTCCATCTTATTTTTTCTTGGAAGCTAAACTCTAAGTAGACAAGAATAAGACTTTCTTCACATAATCATAATATGTAAGGCCAAACCTATTTGGACATAATCACTCTCTAGATGACACAGAAGTACAGTATTATTTCCTGAGAAAGCAATTTGTCAAACATTATTTTATTAGATAAAACTAGAAAAAATAAAGAAAACAATCTTTTTCATTCCCACTGCCATTGTCTTGTCAGGTACTTAGTATTCCTCAGTAACACCAATCTAATATCTCTTACTGCATCTCAACCTCTTAAATAATCCTTTACCCTACCTATAGAGGTGTCTGTCCACAAATACAAATCATATCCCTTCATTCCCCCCAGGAAAAAAAAATATAGATTGCTAATCATATCATTCGGATTTGATTCTAGAGACAGCAATTTAAATCCCTTTATCCACTAGTCCCAATCCACTTTTTCAAAAATCTCATCTCCAGCTGGAGTTGTCTACACTCTCTGGCTTTAACCACACTGCCAACAGTTTACCAAGCAAGCAACGTAAACCCCTATCTCCAAGTGTTTCCTCACAGCTGCTCCCACTACCTGAAGCACATTTGCCGTCTATCAAAACCCAATCACTGCAGCTCACCTCAATGCCACATTTATTAACCCCCCCCCCCCCGGTTCTCGAGGTTGAGATTAATCTCACTTTTTTAAGTACCTCCTCTGCACTTTGTTTAAATCCTTGTTATGGCATGTATATTGTTTAGTAGGTGCATGTGGAAGCAACACATCTTATATCTTCTTGGGCACGTTTCAGTAGCTTGTATCTTTCTGAGAATTGGTCCATTTCTTTCAGGCTATCTAATTTGTTGACATATAGTGGTTCATAGTATGCCCCCAAAATTCATTTTATTCTTATAGTTCCATAAGGTTGGTAGCAGTTTTAAGTCTTCTCTGTTTTCTTGATCAATCTAACTAAAGGTTGAAGTAACATCCTAAATATTTATTTTTTTTGTCTTCATACGTGTATGGTAATTCTGCTTGTGGCTGCAGTTTTTAAAGATTATATTTATTTATTTGACAGACGGAGATCACATGAATTTTCATTGTTCTTTTTATTATGCAACCTGAACACACCTTTGGTTCTTTTCCTTGAGTTCAAGCTGACAAGAAAGACTTCAACTGAGTCAATTAATTCTTGCATTTCATTCTAGAAATGCAGGAGTTAGATTCTTCCTGCCCTTCCTGTAGTAGGAAGATTCTTCCTACTACTTCCTTCTGTAGTAGGCAGAGAAGCAGGCAGAGAGAGGAGGAAACAGGCTTCTTACTGAGCAGAGAGCCCGACTCGGAACTCGATCCCAGGACACTGGGATCACGACCTGAGCCGAAGGCAGAGGCTTTAACCCACTGATCCACCCAGGCACCCCTGCAGTACACTTTTTGTAATATCTAAGGTAGCTTCAGAATAACAGCTCTAACATGCATGTGTGCTGTATAGACTCGACTATCACCATATATCCAAATACTTGATATGGAAAAGATTAAGTTTAAAGTAAATTTATATTATGATAAGAAATTGCAACATTAAATTTACCAATGAAAGAACAGATAAACTATTAGTTTTTTCCAAAGTCTCTAAATAGACTACTTAATTTCTTTACTTTAAAAAAATTGGGGCATAATTTACGTATTTACAAATTACATTTAGTTTCAATGTACAATGTAATGATTTAATTTTTGAATAAATTGTGAAATGATCACCACAGTAATTCTAGTTAACTTCCATTAGCAGATATAATTACAAATTTTTTTTCTTATGATGGGAACTTTTAAGATCTATTCTCTTAGCTCTCTATAAATACGCAGTACAGTATTATTAACTATAGTCACCATAGTATGCATTGCATCCTTGTGACTTATTATTTTTGGTTGGAATCTTGTACCTTTTCATCCCTTTCACCCATGGTGTCCACTCCCCACCCTGCAACTGTAAATCTGTTCTTTTTATTTATGAGCTTGTTTTTTTTTAACTCCACTTGTGAGATCACGTGGCATTTATATTTATCTGACTTATTTCATTTCACATACTGCCCTCAAGTTTCATCCATATTGTTGCTAATGGCAAGATTTCATTCCATTCTTTCTATGGCTGAATAATATTCCATTATATATATATGCCACATCTTCTTTATCCATTCATCCATCAATGGGTACAGGTTGCTTCCATGTCTTAGTTATTGTAAATAATGCTAGAATAAACACAATAAACATGAGGGTGCATTTATCTTTTTGAGTTCATTTTCATTTTGGATAAATACCTAGAAGTGGAATTGTTGGTTCATGTGGTTCTAGTTTTAATTTTTCTTTAAAGAGTTATTTATTTATTTATTGGTTCGTTTACTTATTTATATAGAACTCATGTGTTGGGGGGTAGGGGCAGAGGGAGAGGGAGACAGAGTCCACTGAGTGTGGAGGCCCACCTGGGACTTGATCTCATGACTCAGAGATCATGACCTGAGCCAAAACCAAGAGTCAGACGCTTAACTGACTGCACCAAACAGGCACTCTTAATTTTAACTTTTTAAGGAACCTCCACGGTTTTTCCACTAATTCACATTCCCACCAGCAGTACATAAGTGTTCTCTTTTCTCCACATCCTTGCCAATGCTTGTTATTTCTTGTTTTTTTTTTTTTTGATAATAGTCATTCTAAGAGACTAGACTTGAGTGATGCCATCAAGCACACAAACATCCACATTTTTTTTTATTTGTGTTCATTCTATTCACTTTCTGCTCCTCATTGGATAATCTGAATGGATTTATCTTCAAGATTTCTGGTTCTTCCTTCTGCTTGCTCAAATCTGCTATTGAACCCCTGTAGCAAATTTTAAATTTTAATTATTTTAACTTTCAGCTCAATGATTTCTTTATTTTAAGATTTTATTTATTTATTTGTCAGAGAGAGGGAGAGCATAAGCAGGGGGAGTGACAGGCAGAGGGAGAGGGAGAAATAGGCTCCCCACTGAGCAGCGAGCCTTAAATCCCAGGACTCTGGAATCATGAACTAAGCCGAAGGCAGACTCTTAACTGACTGAGCCACCCAGGCATTCATCAGCTCTAGAATTTCTATTTGATTCCTTTTTTATAATTTCTATGTCTTTATTGACACTTTCTATTTATTAAGACATCATTCTTTTGGTTTATTTTTCATCCTTCATGGTTTTCTTCAGCTTCTTGAGTGCATTTAAATAATCAGTTGATTTGATTTCCTTTCTTTTTTTATTATTTATTTTCTTTGACAGAGAGAGAGAGAGATCACAAGTAGGCAGAGCAACAGACAGAGAGGGGGAAGCAGGCTCCCTGCTAAGCAGAGATTCCCAATGCGGTGCTCAATCCCAGGACCCTGAGATCATGACCTGAGCTGAAGGCAGAGGCTTTAACCCACTGAGCCACCCAGGTGCCCCTTGATTTCCTTTTCTCATATGTCCAATGCTCGGGTTTCCTCACAGAGAGTTTTTACTGCATTATATTTTTATGTGACTGAATCATAGTTTCTTATTTCTTTATATACACTGTTAATTTTATTAAAAATTGAAAATTTTGCACATTATAATGTGGCAATCATAGAAATCATATTTCCTTCCCTCTCTGGGGTTTACCATTTCTGTTGGCTTGTTTGTTGGTTTAGTGACTTTTCTAAATTTTTTTGGTTAAGTCTGTAATCTGTGTCATGTGTGGGCATCGAAGTTTTCTTCTGATATTACTCAAACGGCCAGCTACTGTTTTGACAGTTCTTTTTTTTAATACCTGAAGCCTAAATCAGTCAATCAATCAAGAGAATAATACTCTCCCAGTCCTTACAGGCTGAAACTGTGTTAGGACTTTTCTAGGCCTTGATAACTCTGCCTTAGTTTTCACTTCCTGCTTACACAAAGTCTTTAGATCATCTGGAGGTGAAGCTTGGGATTTTTCTGGAATTTCCTGAGGATGTCGGTAGTCCTGCTTATACCCATAAGCATTTTGAATCCCTGGTATATATGGGACCTTTTAAAAGCCCTTATTTTGTCTCATATCTTCTTTCCTAACATCTTCCTTCCCAGATTTTCTGGTCCATCTATTGCTTGCCCTGACTCCTGTTTCTTGCTGTAATCTGCTAGGGCTAAAACTTGCACCTTTAAGTATTTCTGGAAAATGTCACTCAGAAAGCCATCCCTGCCCCAGGAACATTCCTCACTGGGCAAAACAAAAGCAATCTTATGGTTTTGTCCTTCATGAGCCATCAAGCAGTTCAAATAAGACAACCACAGTTCTTTAAGGATAAGGTCTTAATCGTTCACTTTGACACTAGCGACCTGCACCATTACCTCACGGCCACTCTCAGTCTAGGAACTGGCAATTTTAAATGCCACATTACTCTCTTACTGCAAAACAGTACCTTCTTACCTCATTAAGCCTTCCCCTGGTTGTTACAAAATTTTTACTAGATTCCAGAGTTCTATAAAGGTTGATGGTGACAGTTTTTGCCAGCTCATTAGCTACTATTGTGGAGATGAAATCCTGGATTTCCCTATTCCATCATTTTCCAAAAGGCATATTTTAAAATCAATACATACATACCATATTGAAGCGTTTCATGTTCTTTCCCAAAAAGATAATGTCAATTTTTGCTTCTGTCTGTAAGGGGGTAAAGATATATAAAATTAACTTCCAGTCATAAAAAAATTAGAAAACCAGATCATATATATGAAACATCTGTTTTCAGTTGTTGGACTGAAGTGGACAACATAGGATTATGATCCTGGAAAAAAGAAAAAAGACTTAGCTAAGCCCTACAATTACCTGACTTTCTATCAGGAGGAAGTTTCTGGGTCTCAGGGTGGGGAGGGGAAACTCAAACAGAGCCTAGTGTTCTTGCTGAGTTAAATAAAATATATGGGTTTTAAGAGTCTGAGGCAGCTAGAATTTGAAGGGCAGAATACTGAAAAAAAGGGAGCTACAAAGAAAAATAGATCCAGAGAATTGTATGAGTGGCTGAATATTCATTTGCATACACGTAAGGTGAAATCTCCTGATGGTTGGCCAAGTTCAACTTCTGGAGAAAAAAATAATTACAAGATCCATAAGGCAAACTATCCCAGAGCTCACACAGAGCAAGAAATCCTTTGAGTTCCTATTAGGCAGAGTGAGAAGACCTCACCAACAACTTCAACATAGGCTCTAGTAGCGGGGTAAAATTAGCCCTGGCCTAAAGGCTGATCTAGACCCACCACAACAAAATTATAGAACTATCAGAGAAAAGAGCAAGTTATCTGCAAGTTACTAAAATGTCTGCCATATGCTTAATATGTCCAAAAATTTCAAGAAGAATATGAAGAAAATAAGAGGACAACAAATTATTTTTTAAAACCTAGAGGTGAAAATGCAAAATTGGAAATTAATATTTTACTAAATGAGATTAAGAGCAAATTAATGTAGAAAAACAGATGCACAAACTTGAAGATCTAGCAATAAAAATTATGCAACACAAAGCACAGTACAAAGACTTATAAATCAAGATAATATCAGTAAAAGATGACACAATATCAAGTGTTCTAGCAGACTCATAATTGGATTACCAGAAAGAGTGGGGTAGAAATATAATTGAAGAAATAATGCTAAAAATTTTTCAATTTTATGAGAGATAGAACTTGCAGATTTACTAAGATCAACGGAGGATTGTCAAGATTAAACATAAGAAAACCAGACAAAAGTACATCATATTCAAATTGCCAAAAACCAATGTTAAATAGAAAGTCCCACAGTAAACCAGAGATAAGAAGCATGTTTCAAAAAGCAATGATCAGACTTTGAGCATATTATTTTCAGAAACCATGGCAGACAGAAAACAATGGAATCACATCTTTAAAGTGTTATGGAATAAAAAAGACAGTCTATAATTCTATATACAGAGAAAATGTATTTCAAAAGTGAATAAAATTTGGCCTCAGTGGACTGTCACTAGAAGGTATGTGAAAGGAAGTTTTTCAGGCAGAAGGCAAATGATACCAAATGGAACCATCGATATATACAAAAGGAAATGAAAAGCATAAAAAATAAGCATATGATTAAATGTGAAAGGCATTTCTTTCTTATTTTTAAACTCTTTAAGAGATAATTGTTTAAAAAATAGTAACACATTGTGAAGTTTATAACACATATAAAAATAAGATCTTATTTGACACTACCTGTATAACACATTATAGTTATAGTTAGTACACATTATATACTAATTAATATAATATATTAATATATATGCTATATATTATACTAGAACTATATTGGTGTATAACGTATACTAACACATTAGTACAAAGGAAGGAAGGGGGAAATGAAAGCCTACTTTTGAAAGGTTCTTATATTTGACATGAAGTGATACAGTATTATTTGAGGTTGGATCATGGTAAGGTATGGGTATATATTATAAAATTTAGAGCAATGACTGTAAGAGTAAAACACAGATGGTTAGTTGATAAGTTAGTTGTGGAGACAAAATCCTAAATAAGTAATTAGTGGTTCTAATTGAAAGCTGGAAATAGAAAAGAGAATAAAGAGGAGAGGACTCAATAGCAAAGTTGGAGGACTTACACTACCAGATTTCAACACTCATGAAAAGTTACAATAACATAAGCATAAGCAATAACATAAGCATACAAAAATTACAACTGGCTCAAGGATAGAAAGATAGATAAATGGAATAGACTGAAGTCCCAAAAATAAACCCTTACATTTATGGTTGATTTATTTTCAATGAACGTGCCAATGTAAATCAATAGGGAAAGGAGTCCTTTTAATAAATGGTGCTGAAACAATTGGCCATCCATATGGAAATGAAATCACTTTGAAAATTACCTAACACCATATGCTAAAGTTATTTCACAATGTATCACAGAACCTAATGTAAACACTTAAATTATAAAACTTCTGGGAAAAAGACATAGGAAAAATTCTAATTAGGGAAGACAAGCTTTTCTTCTACAGACACAAAATATATGAACTCTGAAAGATAAACTAATAAATTGCATCTCATCAATATTGAAAACTGTGTTTTTTAAAGAACACTTACACTATTGAAAACATAAGCTCCAAAACTGTTGGCAATACTTGTATCTGACAAGGAATCTGTGTCCAGCCTATATCAAAAATTCTTACAACTCATTAATAGGAAGATAAGCTCATGAGAACAGCAAAAATGAAAAAGAATGTCAATGCCAAGTGTTCATGTATGTGGAGCACATGTAACTCTCATGTACTGATGGTGGGAGCACAAAATGATACAAACACTTTGGAAAACAGTTTGACAGCTCCTTAAAAGTTAAATGAATACCATGACCCCAGCAGTGCCACTCTTAGAGAATTTATCAGAAAGCAGTGAGCTACATATTTACACAAAAACCTGAACATGGATGTTCATGAAATTTTGATTCATCCTAGCCAAAAACAGTGAACCACCCAAATATCCATCAACTGGAAAATGAATAGACAAATTGTGGTCTAGACAACAACAGAATAATACTGAGAAAAAAAAAATGGAGGACTGATACACAAAATAATATAATCAATCTCAAAAGCATTCTTCTAAAGCAAAGGAACCAGAAAAAAATTAAGACACATTCTATGATTCTATTTTTTATAAAGCACTTTCAAAATTCAAATTTAATCTACAAACACAGAAGGAACCGCGATTCTGTGAGCTGGGAGCTGGAGAAGGGCATTGACTGGAAGGGGCAGAGGGAAATCTTCCATGATTATGGAAATACTGTATCTTGACTGTGGACGTTGTCACACATGGATATCTATCTCAAAGTGCCTCAAACTGTGATCAAAATGGGTACCTAATGTTGTAAGTAAATAATCTTTTAATAATGTCAAGAAAATGATGGTTTCTTAAAAATGAAAAATAAAATAGTATTTTATTGTTCTCTGTGATATTGTGGCTTTTCTTGGTAATAAGATCGATCTGTGTATTTTCTGTCCTGCTCCTCCATTTACTTTGGGATCACTTGCCTTTACCTGGAACTAGACAGTTAGAAGCAAAGACAATATTCAGAAAAGAAAATTCAGTGTACACAGGGCAGCCATTTAAATACATGCAGGCTTATAATTCAAAAAGCACATGAATCCATCAGAATCCTAGAGAAGAACACAGGCAGGAACCTCTTCGATATCAGCCACAGCAACTTCTTTCAAGATATGTCTCCAAAGGCAAAGGAAACAAAAGTGAAAATGAACTTTTGGGACTTCATCAAGATCAAAAGCTTCTGCACAGCAAAGGAAACAGTGAACAAAACAAAGAGGCAACCCACGGAATGGGAGAGGATATTTGCAAATGACAGTACAGACCAGGATCTATAAAGAACTCCTCAAACTCAACACACACAAAACAGACAATCATATCAAAAAATGGGCAGAAGATATGAACAGACACTTCTCCAATGAAGACATACAAATGGTTATCAGACACATGAAAAAATGTTCATCATCACTAGTCATCAGGGAGATTCAAATTAAAACCACATTGAGAGGGGCACCTGGGTGGCTCAGTGGGTTAAAGCCTCTGCCTTAGGTTTGGGTCCTGATCCCAGGGTCCTGGGATCTAGCCCCGCATCGGGCTCTCTGCTCAGCGGGGAGCCTGCTTCCCCTTCTCTCTCTGTCTGCCTCTCTGCCTACTTGTGATCTCAGTCTGTCAAATAAATAAATTTAAAAAAAAAACACATTGAGATACCACCTTACACCAGTTAGAATGTCCAAAATTAGCAAGACAGGAAAGAACATGTATTGGAGAGGATGTGGAGAAAGGGGAACCTTCTTACACTGTTGGTGGGAATGCAAGTTGGTGCAGCCACTTTGAAGAACAGTGTGGAGATTCCTCAAGAAATTAAAAATAGAGCTTCCCTAAGATCCTGCAATTGCACTACTGGGTATTTCCCCCAAAGATACAGATGGAGTGAAAAGAAGGGCCATCTGTACCCCAATGTTTATAGCAGCAATGGCCAAGGTCGCCAAACTGTGGAAAGAGCCAAGATGCCCTTCAACGGACGAATGGATAAGGAAGATGTGGTCCATATACACTATGGAGTATTATGCCTCCATCAGAAAGGATGAATACCCAACTTTTGTAGCAACATGGACAGGACTGGAAGAGATTATGTTGAGTGAAATAAGTCAAGCAGAGAGAGTCAATTATCATATGGTTTCACTTATTTGTGGAGCATAATAAATAGCATGGAGGACAAGGGGAGATGGAGAGGAGAAGGGAGTTGAGGGAAATTGGAAGGGGAGGTGAACCAGGAGAGACTATGGACTCTGAAAAACAATCTGAGGGTTTTGAAGGGGCGGGGGGCGGGAGGTTGGGGGAACCAGGTGGTGGGTATAGGAGAGGGCATGGATTGCATGGAGCACTGGGTGTGGTGCAAACACAATGAATAACTGTTATGCTTAAAAGAAATAAAAATTTGAAAAAAGTAGGAATTTCAATTTTTAAAAAAGCACATGAAATAAGGAAGAAAGGAATTAAAGAGAATGGACAACAGGAAGGGAGGAAAAGAAGGAGGAAAAAAGAAGGAAAGAAGGAAAAATGTCATGGCAGGATACAGAGACTTCAGAGCTGTAAGTTTGACCTAATCCTGGCTCTAGCATTGTTTTAGTGCATTCAGCCTTCTATAAAAAAAACAAAAAACAAAAAACAAAAAATAAAAACACAACACCACACTCTAGGTGGTTAATAAAAACCGAAATCAATGTCCCATAGTTCTAGAGGCTGAAAGCCTGAGATCAGGGTGCCAACACACTCAGATGAGAGCCCTCTTCTGGGTCGCAGACTTACTATGTCATTACAGAGTGGAAGGGTCTAAGGAGATCTGTGCATTCTCTTTTATAAGAGCACGAACTCTATCCATAAGAGCTTCACTCTGATGATTTGGGCACCTCCAAAAGCCCCACCTTCTAATGCCATCATGTTGGGCATTAAGATTTCAGCATAAGAATTTGGGGGGATGCAAACATTCAAACCAGAGCAACCATGTATTTTCTACCCTGAATTAAGCCACTTTTCCTCTCTATGCCTCAGTTTTCCCTACTTGTCAAAGAGCAGGGAGTAGGTGGGGCTGGATTAAATCATTTCTAAGTTCTAGGTTTCTGAATTTCTGAATTTCATATCTCTAAAAAAAGATATCTACCTTCAAATCTCATTTTAAAAAGAAACCAAGTTGGTTTGGTTATGTATTCTGGGATAGTAAGGTGAGAGGTCAGGGAATCAGTTCTGGAACAAGTCTTCTTGGGTTTAAATCTCTGCCCTGCCATGGGACCTTGAACAGATGACTTCACCTTGGTTTCCCCATCAGTAATACACCGATAAGAAGTATCACACAGCTATGTCAGGTAGCTGTGGGTCTGATGAAATAAACCCTATGATGCATGCAAAATGCGTAGCACAGTGATTGGACAGTGGGCAGTCCTCAACAAATGCTTACTTAGCACGATGCAGCAAGTCAGATGGCAGGCCATGAGACTCCAGTGCCATACCTATTTATAAACGCTCAAAGAAGGGTGAACCACAGAAGGGCTGCTCCAAAGACCACCATCAGAGTAGTCTGACATAGAACAATATCAACAGACTTATATCTCCTTTAAACATAGATAAGAAGACAGCCTAGTTAGAGATCATTTTTCATGCTTTGCGCTGCCTCTTTTTCAGAGATGGCCTTATTTGAGGGGTCAAGTATCTTCCAGAAAACTGCTTTCATTTTCATGGAGCTAGGGAAATCTCCCATGGAGAATTGAAAACACTCCCTTTCATTGTAGTCGGTCAGGCTTTTCCCCAGGAGATGCATTCAATGATCCAAACACAAGTAGGTCAATAGAACACATAACTTTGAAGTTGGCTTGGAATTTTCTCCTAATATATTCATAATGTTTTTAAACACCCATCTTTTCAACTTTCTTCAAGAAAAATAACATCAGACTGATACGGAAGGAGGAATGTCTGTCAGTTATTTCTATAGATAATATATAAACTGTGTTTATAAAAAAATGTTTCTTGGAAATACTGAGGTTTTTTTCCAAAATATTACAGACTGTTTTTAAAAACTGATGAAAAATTATCTGTGCTGGATTCTTTAATCAAGTCCTAGAAGCAACAGCCTTAAAATGAAGCCAATTCAGAGACAATGAGGAAGCCTTTCTTTTTTGCCAGAAACAAAGGTGCAAAATTAACAGCTCTTCTGTCCATCACCCTCCTCCCACCATGAGGTCCTGATTGCCTGAAGAATGCACTCAGAGAACTTACATGCATCTAACACTTTTTGATTTCTTCCTTTTTCTGGCCCTCTCTTCCCCAAACTGACATCTTTTACAATTTACCTTTCTTCACAGATTTTCTAAGTGTATTTTTATCAATAATTTTGCTATTAGAGAACCTATTTGTGTTCTAGTAGCTTTTTCAATGCCTTAACCTGAAAGAATATAACAATTTTTGATAGGTTCAAGCCTTTAAGGAGGTTGGGGACATTTCCCTGTGCTTATTTTTCTTGATAGAGATGATTGAAACTGGAATATTCTGAAGATAAACTTCTTTCCCTAAGAGCATTCACTGAAATATCCTCTGGTAATATCAAATGATTAGAAAAAGAATACATTTACTATTCTGGTTACGTTCTGGAAATATTCCTTGCAAGTGATGATCTGTATATTTGTGGAAAGACATTCAGTCAACTGCATTTCTGCATAAAGATTAAAAGCCTAGAATAAAGGCATGCTAAATAAAGGGACAACAAAGAGAAATTTGGATACAGTGTATTATCAGGGTGTGATACTTTGCATGTGATTCCAACTCATAGAAGGTACGGAATAAACTCAGTCAGAGTAAGACAAAATGGAGTCACAGTGGCCAGTGTGAATGCCCACATTTGTTGTTTGTCAATATCTGATGTAGGGGTTTGAGTGTGTCCATGTAGATAAGCTGTGTAACTGGTAAGTAAAACTCGTTTGGAAATGTCCACAGAAAGACTTGTGGGGAGATAGAGCGGACTAAGCTGACATGGCAAAAATCCTCAGATGGAACCATTACTACACCCACCTTAGTGAACGCTTAAAAGAAGGAACAGTCTAGCAGCAGCTGGAAGGCTGATGGACCATCCATGCAATACACTGCTTCAGAAAGGTGCTCTTAGAGGCTCTGACTGCACAGAAGGCACCTGACTGAACTTCCAGTCATCCTTTGTCTCAGGATTGAAGATGAGGATGGTGCTTCACTGCTCACATTGGGATGCCACCTTCTTGGATCCTCTTAAGAGTGTTTCATTAACTTCCCCCTCTAACTCACGTGACGAACTTGTGGGGTAGATTTCAGGAGAAACCAAGTGATTTGTGAGTAGAATATTGGCTACCTTGGTTATTTGAAATGTGCCACAATCTGGTGACCCTTAACTGACCTTGCCATTCATTCTGCTTTATGTATTGATATTGTCTGTTCAATTCATGGCCTCAGAAGATGGTTCTATGATAAGAAAGAGCACGAGAGGAAGGTAGCTAACCTGACTCTAACATTTCACTGTGTGCTCTTGGAACAAGTCTCGTCCCCCACTCTGAGCATGTATCTCTTTATTTAAAAAATGAAGTAGTGAACTAAAGTATTTTTAAGCTTTCTACCAGTTCTAAAATTTCATGGTGGTAATTACTGCCTGGGGTTATGCATAGTCTCTGGATCCTGGAGGATTCAAGTTTATTTTAATTCAGCATTCAAGATCATGCCCCAGTTAGCCTCTTGCCAACAGAGCCTTGATTTTCTCTACTCTCTCGTGGAAATCTGTTTGAAATAGCTGCTATTTGGCTTCCAGCTCTATCATCTGCCAAATTAGTTTCCTCCTTGATCTAGCCCTAACTTGCACTATTTTCTTATTTATGACCCACCACTTTCCAGATAGGTTTGGAGGAAGGCTTAATCCACTATGATACTGTGATTTACAGGAAATATATGTTTGGTCACTAAAGTGACCAAAATATGTTTGTCATTGACGTTTGGTCTTCCACCACAGTTCCTGTCTCCTGGCTTCTAAAACCCTTGGAATTTCCTGTGATGAGGGTGATAGAGGTGTCTTTTGCTATGTTAATGAGGTGACTTTTAGAAAGCCCCTCCACTCTCTGATTGCTTCCCATTTAGTTTTCCCTCTCTTCCCCTATGGTTCTCTGTGCTATGCCTTGTATTCCACATATGAGTAAAACCATATGATAATTGTCTTTCTCTGAGTTATTTCGCTTAGCGTAATCCCCTCCAGTTCCATCCATGTTAATGTAAATGTTAGGTATTCATCCTTTCTGATGGCTGAGTAATATTCCATTGTACATATGGACCACATCTTCTTTTTCCAGTCATCTGTTGAAAGGTATCTCAGTTCCTTCCACAGTTTAACAATTGTGGACATTGCTGCTGTGAACATTGAAGTGCATATGCCCTTTCTTTCCACTACATCTTTGGGGTAAATACCCAGGATGCAATTGTTGGTCATAGGGTAGCTGTTTTTAACTTCTTGAGGAACCTCCATAATGTTTTCCAGAGTGGCTGCACCAGCTTGCATTCCCACCAACAGTGTGAGAGGTTTCCCCTTTCTTCACATCTTCACCAACATTTGTTATTCCCTCTCTTTTAATTTTTGCTGTTCTAAGTGGTGTAAGGTGGTATCTCATTGTGGTTTTGATTTGTATCTCCCTGATGCTGAGTGATGTGGGACATTTTTTTCATGTGTAAAGCCCTTTCATAACCTAAGGATTAGGGTGGGGGCTGGTCCTTTATCATATACTTCAATAAACTGCTTATCTTGTTTCCAGAGTTCTGTGAGATGCTCTAACAAATTAACCAAACCTAATGAAGTGGTCATTGGACCATGCCTAGGGCATGAAACTGGTGTCTGAAGTGGGGTGAGGGGCAGTTTTGTAGAACTAAACTCTTAACCTGTGGAATCTGATGCTATCTCCAAGTAGAGAGTGTCAGAATTGAGTTGGTGTTCCAGAATTGCTTGGACTTGGCGGGGGAGGGGGTGCAGGGTAGATAACACTGGAATTGGGTCTGGGAATCCTAAAAGATCCACTTTATCCTGGGTTTCCCACTGTTTCCTGATAAATTAGTTTTGTCTCACACATCTGACTCCGAATATATTTTTCCCCTCTACTTTGCCCTGGTTCAACTATTATGTTGTCTCTTGGTTATTATTGTGTATATCCATAAACCTCCACACATAACTTGTATAAAGTGAATTTTATTGGCAACAAAAGGAATACACTCAATATATACTTAGGGTAACTACAAAAATATTTTCCTTATGACTCCTTTTGGTGTCTACATTTTTTCCAATGAGATGTGAATCCTTCTTTAGAGACTCCTAGAGAAAAATGTTGAACTGGCTAAATTATTGGAATTTTCTTTAAAAAATACAGTGGGGTATCTAGGAGGCCAGGGATTATCAGTTGTCTTAAGTGGTGTGCTGTGTTGAATAAACCAATATCAGTTGGTAGAGATTTTATGATTCTCTCTACTCCTGGGTATTATAAAATAGAAATATCATATTACTCAAGGCTTTCAAGTTACAAAGTTCCTTTTTTCTTCCTTCGCATTTATAGTTTTAATGTAAACTGAAAACTGACCTAAAGTAGAGCAATTAGAATTAAACCCTTTCGGGACGCCTGGGTGGCTCAGTTGGTTAAGCAGCTGCCTTCAGCTCAGGTCATGATCCCAGCGTCCTGGGATCGAGTCCCACATCGGGCTCCTTGCTCGGCAGGGAGCCTGCTCCTCCCTCTGCCTCTGTCTGCCTGTGCTCACTCTCTCTCCCTCTCTCAGACAAATAAATAAAATATTTAAAAAAAACTAAAAATATGTTAAAAAAAAAAAGAATTAAACCCTTTCAAGGATTCAAAAATCCGTACACTTTCACCTTCTTCTCTATCCTTATTTTCAACTGAATGCCAATCAGTCAGTCCTTAATAAGCCCTTTCTTGCTCGCTCTCTCTTCCCTCTCTCTTCTCTCTCTCTCTCTTTCTCAAAACCAAATATGGGTGATCTTCAAGCACTGGTGTCCATGTCTATAGTGTGGTGTCCACGTCTTATCCCTATAACTCAAAATGAATCAGCATTTACAACCATTTGGTTAGTATAAACAGGCAGAAAAATCAAGACAATCCATATAACCAGAACCACTTGCTGAATCACAGGATTCCAGGTAAAGACTACAGATGTCCCATTATCTTATAACCCTATTACTGGGTCTAGGCAAATGATAAAGAGATGGCACAGATCCACTCATTCGTACACCTTTTACTCACGGGAGACCACTGATCCCTATTATTTCTGCCTATAATAATGATTGACACTTATTGAGCACTTAATCTGGGACAAGCACTGTTCTAAATGTTATATATGCATTACCTCATTTAATCTTGTTCCCTGGATTATGCAATAAGTGCTATTTTTATCTTTATATTAAAAATGGGAAAAGTAAGTTACAAGGAAGTTAAGTAGCCTGCAAAGTCACAGAGTTAGTAACTGGCAGAGCCATGATTTGAATGCAGCAGTCTGGTCCCTATATTAACCATCTCTCTAGAGGAAATGTGGATATTCTCTGGTGATAATAGTAGTTCTGACAAAAATGGTTCTTTTGAAGGATGAAATAGGTAGCCTATTCCCACGAGAAAATGAAGGAGTCAAGAAAAATGCAATTTCCATATCTAAAATTGTTTCTTCACCACCCAAGTACAATACTTGAGTTTTTGTTTTCTTTTGTTTTACTTTGAATAGGGTTAATAAGGTTGCTTTCATAACAAGAATTTACCCAGAAATGGTAGTATATTAAACCATTGTTATCCATTGCCAAGTTGGCTATTCATCAAATTTATTAGTAAAATGAAGGACACTCATATAACAGGGGAAAGGACACAAGATATAGTTTCCATACTACACCAAGTTAAACCAGGAAGATTCAGGGAATTCACAGAGGTGCTGTGGGATAATTTTAAAATTTAATGGGAAACAGTATGGTATTTGACATATATCAGTTGTCAGATGGAGTACTAGCTCAAGACATTTCACAATTTCAACATTAGGTTTTACTGCGTTAGTTTTGATGACATACATTTGCTGTGCTCAGATTTTTGTAGTTCTTGTGATTAAAAAGCACATACTGGGGGTGCCTGGGTGGCTCAGTGGGTTAAGCCTCTGCCTTCAGCTCAGGTCATGATCTCAGGGTCCTGGGATCGAGCCCTGCATAGGGCTCTCTGCCCAGCAGGGAGCCTGCTTCCCCTTCTCTCTCTGCCTGCTTCTCTGCCTACTTGTGATCTCTCTGTCAAATAAGTAAATAAAATCTTTTAAAAATACATGCAAGCTTGTAATTTAAAAATTAAAAAATAAATTTAAAAAAAGCACATACTGTGTGAAAGTCTTTGTGGAGCATGAAATGATGATATCCAATCTGATTTTAAAAGTTTAAAAAGTTATGTATCACATAAGTAAGTAATTATGATTATTTGAAAGTGAAATACATATTTTCTTTTCATTTAGGTGTGTAGCTTTTTTCCCCCAAATTGCCACTAAGTTGTTAGGATATAAAGAGTTTCTAAGATTTCCAGAGAAGATGGCCAAGTAAAAGGACCCTAAGCTTACCTCATTCCATGGATACAACTAGATAACACCCATATCAGTGTAAATAATCCAGAAAACAACCTAAAGACTGGCAGAACAAACCCTCTACATCTAAATGTAGAGAAGAGCTATACTGAAAGGGTAGGAAGCACACAGATGTGATCAGGAGCTAAATGAACCTGTGGGTCTGTCTGTGGGAAGGAAGGTCACTGCAGGCATGGACAGAGGAGAGAAACAGACTCTCACATAGTGGAGCCCACATGGGGAAGATGATTTTGGCTTTGAAAACCAGAGGGGCCAAATTTCATGAGTTCTTACACTCAGCAGGGCTTAAAACCTGGAACTTGAAAAATCAGCAGGCTCGGGGCACCTGTGTGGCTCTATCGATTAAATCTCTGCTTTCAGCTCAGATCATGGTGCCAGAGTCCTGGGGTCAGAGCCCCATGTTGGGCTCCCTGCTCAGCATGGATTCTACTTCTCCCTCTGCCCTCCCCCTGCTCATGCACACCCTCTCATTCTCTATCAGTCAAATAAATAAATAAATAAACAAACAAACAAAATCTTTAAAAATAAATCAGCAGGCTCATAGGAGAGCCAGGAGGGCAAGAGGAAACTGAGTCTCTGCACTTTAAAGAGACAGCATCAGATGTTGGCGAGGATGTGGAGAAAGGGGAACCCCCCTATATTGTTGTTGGGAATCCAAACTGGTATAGCCACTCTGGAAAACAGTATGGAGGTTCCTCAAAACATTGAAAGTAGAGCTACGACCCAGCAATCACACTACTGGGTATTTACCCTAAAGATACAAATGTAGTGATCCAAAAGGGCACACGTACCCGAATGCTTATAGCAGCAAAGTCCACAAATGCCAAACAATGGAAAGAGCCTAGTTGTCCACCAACAGATGAATGGATAAAGAAGATGTGATATAGAGATACACACACACACACACACACACACACACACACACATACTTGGGGCACCTGGGTGGCTCAGTGGGTTAAGCCTCTGCCTTCAGCTCAGATCATGATCTCAGGGTCCTGGGATCAAGCCTACACTGAGCCTACACTCATACACACACACACACACACACACACACACATAAAAGAATACTGTACAGTCATCAAAAAATGAAATCTTGCCATTCGCAATGACGTGGATGGAACTATAGGATATTATGCTAAGTGAAATAAGTCAATCAGTGAAAGGCAATTATCATATGATCTCTCTGATATGAAGAATTTGAGAGGCAGGGAGGGGGGTAGTGGTGGGTAGGGAGGGAAAAAAATGAAACAAGACGGGACCGGGGAGGGAGACAAATCATAAGAGACTCTTAATCTCAGGAAACAAACTAAGGGTTGCTGGGGGGTGGGGAAGGAGGGATAAAGGGGCTGGGTGATGGACACTGGGGAGGGTTTGTGTTATGGGGAATGCTGTGAACTGTGTAAGACTGGTGATTCATAGACCTGTACCCCTGACTGAAATAATACATCATACGTTAGAGAGAGAGAGAGAGAGAGAGAGAGAGCATCACAAACAGCCCTGCAGAGATACGGCATAGAAGAAGCAGTTTGAAAAACACTTAGGGTATATGGGAGAGAGATTCGTTTGCTAATCTCAGAGCACATGCTGGAGGGGTAGGGATCATTGGAAGACTTTTCCAGGAACAGAGAAGCTATAAGGCACCATTTCCCTCTCTAACCCCCCAGCCTAGACCCATGGATACCTACAGGAAACAGAGCGCCGCCAACACTTGCTGCCTAACTTGCTAACAGTGATCCCCGTGCTGGGTTCTCCTGCAGATTGGTGCTACCGCATCTCTGACAAACTCCTGGTATGACTCAATTTAAGACAAAAGCAGCCCCAGACTGGGTCACTCACAACAAAGGAACCAAACTCTGGCCATAACAGGCAATGAGAGCCATTGCAGACAATTGAACTGAAGGTAAAGGCAGCCAGGAATAACAGCAGGGTACACGTAACACACAGACACCCTGAAACTCCAGCTTCTGGTGAACAAGGGACATTGCACTGCAGGACACTATAGTACCTCTTCTTCGTAAGGACAGTACTTTCAAAAGTGGAGAATGTAGCTGAATTTCCTAACATATAGACATAGAAACAGGCAGAAAAAATGAGGACACAGAGGAATAAGTCCCAAATGAAAGAACAGGGCAGAGGTGCCTGGATGGAGCCTGCTTCTCCCTCTCCCTTTGTCTGTTGCTCCCCCTGCTGTGCACTCTCTCTCTCTGTGTCAAATAAATCAATTAATTAAATCTTTTTTTTTTTTTTTTAAAAAAGAAAAATGACATGAAATAGGGCAGAATCACCTGTGGCAAGAGACCTAACTAAAATGGAGATAAGTAAAATGCCTGATAAATAATATTAAAGTAGTTGTCATAAAGATACTCACTGGACTTGAGAAAAGAGTGGAGGACATCGGTGGTATCCTTAACAACAACAAAAAAATTTAAAAAGAATGAATCAGGGGTGAAGAACTCAATAAATGAAATTCAAAATACACTTGGTGGAATAAATAGACTAGAAAAAGAAAATATCAGTAACTTGGAGGAGACAGTAATGGAAAGCAGTTGAGCTGAAGAGATGAGAGAAAAATAATAGCAAAAAATAAGAATGGACTTAGGGAGCTCAGCCAGATCATCACATCAAGCAAAATAACATTTGCCTCATAGGGATCTCAGGAGGAAAGAGAGAAAAGAGGGCAGAAAATTTATTTAAATAAATAATAGCCCAAAACTTCCTAAATCTGGAACAGAAATCCAGAGATGCAGGAGGTACAGCTGGTCCTTCAAACCAATACAAAAAGGTCCACACCAAGAACGTGTAATTAAAATGGTAAAAAGTAGTGATAAAGAGAGAATTTTTAAGCACTAAGAGAAAAGAAAACAGTTACATACAAGGGAAATACCATAAGGCTATCAGCTGATTTTTTTTAGCAGAAATTTTGTAGGCCAGAAGGGAATGACATGATATATTCAAAGTGCTGAAAGAAAAAAACCAGAAGCCAGGAACACTCTATCCAACAAGGCTATCATTAAAAATAGAAAGAGGGGACGCCTGGGTGGCTCAGTGGGTTGAGCCTCTGCCTTTGGCTCGGGTCATGATATCAGGGTCCTGGGATGGAGTTCCGCATTGGGCCTTCTGCTCAGCAGGGAGCCTGCTTCTCTCTCTCTCTCTGCCTACTTGTGATCTCTCTATCAAATAAATAAATTAAGCCGCTGCCTTCGGCTCAGGTCATGATCTCAGGGTCCTGGGATCGAGTCCCGCATTGGGCTCTCTGCTCTGCAGGGAGCCTGCTTCCTCCTCTCCTTCTCTCTGCCTGCCTGTCTGCCTGCTTGTGATCTCTGTCTGTCAAATAAATAAATAAAATCTTTAAAAAAAATTAAAAAAACTTTAAAAACAAAGAGTGTAACAAGAGACAAAGGACAGTACATAATCACAAACAGAAAATGCAACAAGAAGATACAAAATTATAAATATTTATGCATCCAACATGGGAGCACCCAAATACATAAAGTAGCTAAAAACAAAAATAAAGAAAATAATTGGTAATAATACAATAATAGTAGGGGACTTCAGCACCCCACTTACATCAATCCATAAATCATCCAAATAGGAAATAAACAAGGAAACAGTGGCTTTGAATGACACACTAGACCAAATGGATCTATAAGATATATTCAGAACATTCCATCCTAAAACAGAAAAATACACATTCTTCTCAAGGACACGTGGAACTTTCTCCAGAGTAGATCACATATTGAGTCACAGTTAAAGTCTCAACAAATTCAAAAAGACTAAAGTCATACCATGGTTCTTTTCTCACCACAATACTGTGAAACTGGAAATCAACCACAAGAGAAAAATCTGGAAGAATACATATACATGGAAGTTAAATAACATGCTACTAAACAATGAATGGGTCAACCATGAAATCAAAGAGGAAATTTAAAAAATACATGGAAACAATTGAAGAGGAAAACACAATTGTCCAAAATCATTGAGAGACCGTAAAAACTGTTACAAGAGGGAAATTTATAACAATACAGGCCTACCTCAAGACAGAAGAAAAATCTCAGAAAGCCTTACATGCAAAAGAGGTAGAAAAAGAACAAACAATGCAAAACCAGTAGAAGGAAGGAAATAATAAGGACTAGAGCACAAAGTAAATGAAATAAAAACTAAAAATCAGTAGAACAAATCAATGAAACTAAGACTTGGTTCTTTGAGAACATCAACATAAAACTTTAGCCAGAATAATCGAAAGAAAAAAAAAGAGAGAGAGAGAGGAATCAAATAAACAAAATCAGAAATGAAAGAGGAGAAATAACAACTGATACCACAGAAATAAAGGATTATAAGAGAATACCATGGAAAATTATATGCCAAAAAATTGGACAACCTAGAAGAAATAGATAAATTCCTGGAAACATACAATTTTCCTAAACTGAATCAGGAAGTAATAGAAAATTTGAACAGACTGATTACCAGCAATGAAATTGAATTGGTAATCAAAACAAACAAAGTAAAAAAGAGAGGAACCTAAAAAGAGACTCTTTCCTATAGAGAACAAACCAATGGTCACAAGAGGGGAGGTGGGGGGGATGGGGGAAATAGGTGATGGGGATTAAGAATGTGCTTACCTCCATGAACAGAGTAATTGATGGAATTGTTGAATCACTATATTGTACAGCTGAAATCAGTATAAATAACACTGTATGTTAATTATACGGGAATCAGAAAAAATAAAACAGCAAAAAACACCACTTACAAAATTGTTTGAAATTAACTACTAATGTGTTTGAAATTAAGATCTTCTTTTGGCCTGGTAAGGGGAAAGTGAACACAATTACTGAGACACTAAGTGATCTGTGAACAGAGGAATTTGGGAAACTTCAGTGAACTGATTACAACACGCATTTATTTTGTGGGTAGAAGGTAGAAAGAGAGTCAGTCCAATATCTGAGCTGGCAGGCATTGCACCATCTGAATGGGCACATGAATGGGAAGAAAGTGTTGCAGAACAGAAATGGAGCAGTCCTAAAGGACAACTAGAGACCCAAATCACCCATGAGTACATTAGACCCATTTGATTATATCACAGCTCACAAGCACTGCTCTCTTAGCCAACAATGAGTGCTTCCTAGGACTTAGGGACACCTTTACCCTGATACTACTTCCCACCTAAGCTGGGGATACCTAAACAACTCTGTTGGGAACTAAATTTAATATAGGCTCAAAACCACTGATGAATTCAGAACACTGTTGTTGGGGACATTGACATTGATTCATTTTTTTTTTTTTACCTTTTTTGCCTTGGTTAACTTAAGTATAGTTAAGTATAATTAAGTATAATTTTCCTTTAAAATCAGGAACAAGATAGCATGACTCACTATCAGTATTTCTATTTATCGTGGGCCTGAGGTCCTAGCAGTATAGAAAAAAATAAAAAGAATCACAAAGTATAAGTTTTGGTAAGCTCAAAACAATAAGTTATTTACACATGATAAAATGGTCTATATAGAAAACTAGAAAAAGTAATCACAGATAAATTCTCAGCACCATCTTAGAAAAGTAAGGTTGCTGGATGTAATATTAACATTGAAGTTCATTTCTATAGGCCAATATCCAAAAAGCTAGAAAATACAATTTAAAATCAAACAACATACAAGAGAAATTTTTACAAGTCAGTTTCCATTTTCTGCTTCTAGCATGATGGAGTAACAGGTGCTTGTCCTAAAACAACTAGAAAACTGGGCAATTTAAAAAAAAGATTTTATTTATTTGTCAGAGAGATTGAGAGAGAGAGAGAGAGAGAGAGAGAGCGAGAGCAGGAGCAGGAGCACAAGCAGAAGGAGTAGGAGAGGGAGAAGCTGGCTTCCCATGGAGCAGGCAGCCTGATGCGGGGCTCAATCCCAGGAACCTGGGACCACGACCTGAGCCACAGGCAGATGCTTAACTGCGTCACCCGGAAGTCCTTGGGCAACGTTTTTAAAAACGTCTGCAGGGGCACCTGGGTGGCTCAGTGGATTAAGCCTCTGCCTTTGGCTCAGTTTATGATCGCACGGTCCTGGGATCAAGCCCTGCATCCAGCTCTCTGCCCATGGGGGAGCCTGCTTCCCCCCGCCTCTGCCTGCCTCACTGCCTACTTGTGATATCTCTCTTTCTGTGTCAAATAAATAAATAAAATCTTAAAAAAATAAAAAGAAAAACTGTCTACAAACATTAGACAATAAAAAGTGAATGACTCTTACCCTGGAGAGAAGTGAAAACAATGAGATGAGCTTTATGATCATTTTGTCTCTCTTCCTGGGGACACTTTCTGGACCAAAAGAACAAGGAATGGAAAACTAAGCAGAGAATAAACATTTTTAATGATTTGAGAAGACAGACATTGGGAAGGCTGAGGTCCTTGAACTTTGTGAACAAAAGGGACCTATTCAAAGAAAGTGTTGTAGAATATTTGTAGGTGATTCCTTGAATCAGTTGCACAATATTAAGACATCCACGAAGAAGATGAAAATCCATGGTGAAATAAAATAGCTCTGAGACAAATAATTCTCAGAGCTTTTCCAGGGTGGTGAAATAGTGAAATTCTCAGCAGCTAGTGTGAAATTTGCTGTCCATCTAAATAATTCAGTTGAGAATCCCACAAGTGTCATACCTTAGAAATAGGACTACACAAGTCCTAGAGTAAATACCATCATAGACTCATGCCACAAAGCCTAAAACTGGCTTCAAAAGTATCAAGCTGATCCAAGAGTACACTTAATGCCAGTCATAACACAATCCAACACTGGCTAAAGCAAGATAACAAATTTCCAGTACTTGGCAATGTAAACTTCACACTGTTGAAGCATCCAGTTCCTATTAATAGACATGCAAAGAGGCAGGAAAGTGTGACCTATAACTTGAATGGAAATAAGTCAATAAGAACAGACCCAGAAATTAGAGAGATGGTAGAATTTGCAGACAAACATTTTAAACAGCTGTTATACATATGCCAGGAATTCCAGAAACACATGAAAATGAGAAGAGAAACCAGGGCTACAAAAAAAAAAAATCAAATGAATATTCTAGTGCTGAGCAATATACTGTTGAGAACGAAAGCTTTACTGGAAGAGAAAAGCAGTGAGTCAACTACTGAAAAATAAAGGATAGGCTCTTTAAGATGTAGAAATAGAAACTGTCCAAACTGAGCTACAGTGAGAGAAAATAATGAATAAAGTTAGCAGACCATGAGGGAATCTGGCTAACATATAAATAATTATAATATCAGAAGAGAAGGAGGGCAAAAAAAATTAGAAAATAATGACTGAAATTTTCCAATATTGAGCAGAAGGATAAAGAAAGATCCAAGAATTTTAGCAAACTTAAAGCAGGATAAAAACACGACCACCAAAGAACAGTGTGATCCAGTAGATGAAAACCATGAACAGAGAAAAAAAAAGTCATTCAATCAACAAAAAGAAAGATGAATACACAAAGAGAAAGAATTCTTTTTTAAAAAAAATTATTCATTTATTTTAAAGAGAGAGCACAAACAGGATGGCAGAAGGAGAGAGAAAAATCTCAAGCAGAATTCTCACTGAGTGCAGGACTCCATGTGGGGCTCGATCTCATGACCCTGACCTGAGATCACCACCTAAGCTGAAACCAAGAGTCCAAGCATATGCTCAACCAACTACACCACCCAGGTACCCCGAGAAAAAATTCTTTATAAAAGATGGCAGATATTTGATCAGAAAAAAATGCATGCCAGAAGACCGTGAGCTTTCAGTAAGTGCTGAAAGAAACAAGAAAATCTTAGCCTGGAATTTTATACCAGTGAAAACATTCTTTAAAAAAAGAAGGCACAATGAAAACACACAATCAGTCAAATAAAAGCTGTGAGTGGTCATGCATTACAAAAACTTGTTCAAGGACATTCTTCAGATTGAAGGAAAAATTATATCAGTCACAATTTAAAATTAATATGAAGAATACGTGGGTGAATAAAAGAGTTAGATTTATCATTAACTTACCACATGAAACAACAAATAAACCACATGAGTATATTAAAATTTGTCCTCCAAATACTGGACACTAGGTAATGATGGACACTGATCTCCAAGAATCAGAGAAGAAATAACCTGTTCTTAATGTTACCCAGGTACTTTCTAGAGCAAATCCCCAAGCCACAGAGAACAGGATGGGGGACTCGAGTGAAGCACAGCAGTCTACCTGAGTTGAAGAAATGGAGCTAGTAGTCTGGGGAGGCCAAGACACCTAGAATTCAGAGGGATAAGTAGTGAAGAAAACAGAAGTGCACAGAGAACTTGGTAACTGCAAAGCAATCCCTTGGAGTTTTGTTGTTGTTGTTTTAAGATTTTTATTTGTTTACTTGAGAGAAAGAGAGTGCCAGTGGGGTGGGGAGGAGCAAAGGGAAAGGGAGACTAACACGGGGCTCGATCCCAGGACCCTGGATCATGACCTGAGCCAAAGGCAGATGTTTAACCCACTGAGCCACCCAGGTCCCCCCTCCTAGAATATTTAGCTAAATGTCGTTCATTGCATATGGGTGAGGTTACAGAAAGAATCATCCAAAAGAATTGCAGAAAAAAAATCTTCAAACTTATAAAAGACTAGGCATGAAGCCCATTCCCACCATCCAGAATGAACAGTCTCAATCTCATAATTCAGAGCATTGGCTGGAGTTCTCAGAAGATTTTTTGTTTGTTTCTGTTTTTGTTTTTACCTCAGGAACAGGAAAAAATTATGCTAGACTAAACACTGGTTTGGTGTCACCTAACAACAATAAAAACAATACCCAAAGGGATCAAACTTTTTCCATGTAACATAAATATGCCCCAGAATGAAGCTCAAGAATATTTTTAGAAATGCCACCATATCTGTCATCAAACAAGATGAAATTCACAATGGCTGTTATCCAGTCAGAATTAACAGGCATGCAATGAATAAGGAACATAGTAATGTAACAATGATGAATATTTATCAATCATAAATGACTCCAAATTGACATTATAGATTAAGTAGACAAAAACATTAAAACAGTTTTTAGTATAGTTTCCATATTTTCAAGAAGCTACAGAAAAATTGAATATATTACACAGATACATAGAAAATATAAATAGACCCTAATAAAATTCCTAGAGATAAAATATCAACGTCTAAGATAAAAAATACTCTGAACGTTATTAAGAGCAAAGCAGACAGTGCAGAATAAATGATTAGTGAATGCAAATGTTATAATAGAAACTATCTGAAATGAAGCAGAGGGGAAAAATGAATAGGGCATATGTGCACTATAAAAAAATCCAAGCTGCCAATATATGTGGAATTGGAGTCCCTGAAGGAGAGGAGAAAGTGGGGGAATAAAAAGAGTATTTGAATTAATGGCTCCAATGTTGATGCAAATAATCAACTTACAGTTTCAGGAAGTTAATGAACTCTAAGTACAAGACACATGAAGAAATTGACCCTAAGTTATGCTGTGATCAAATCATGTAAGCCCATCAATAAAGAGAAAATATTTAAAGCATTTAGAGGAAAAAGCATGCTTATTATATGCTCCAGAAAAAAGATAAGGACAATGGTAGATTTCTTATTGAAAATAATATAAGCTATAATACAGTGGAGCATGAATTCCTTACTCAGTGAAAATTTCTTTCAAAAATGAAGGTGGAAATAAATACAAATATAAAAAAATACAAATAAAAATAACGAAGGTGAAGAAAGCAGAGGGGGAGGACACTTCCAGTATGGCTGAATGATGATCTTGGTAATTCCTATCCTGGAAAAGCAGCACTAAAAATGGACAAAATTATTTTTTGAAAGACAGCTACCATTTAAAGACTATGGAAATTTGAAACAGACATTATACAATGTAAGAAGCATTTGAGAAAATATACTGAATCTTAGCAAGAACAGTGATAATCCATGGTGTTTTAACCTGAGGCTTCTCTCAACACAAACACCCCTCTTGACTCCATATTGAAGAAATACCACCAGGGTAGTAGGAGGGGCTAAGATTATTTGGAGCAGGGTGCAAAAAATTCCACATACAGCAATGTTGTTTTCCAGCTGAGGCCCCAGACACCATGGAGCAGAGGAAAAAAAAATCCCCACTTTTCCCCTGTTTGAATTCCTGACCTGTGAAATCCACAGCCACAATCAATGGCTGCTTTACATCGTAAGTGTAGGGTTAATTTGTCACACAACCATACTAACTGAAGATATCTGTTACATAAAAACCTCCATAAAAGGGAAACTGAACATGGCAGTGTTTTGAGACCCAGATGTTAGGCCAAAGTTGGAAAAGCCTTAATGTTATCAGAAGAAGCATGAAGGCCATCATAAAATGTGTCATTTAAGGCTTAAAGGAAAGTGAGGAACTTGTTATTGGAACATGGAGGAAAGGAAAATCTTGTTCTGCAGTGGCGGTAAGTTTAAACACAATGTCACCAACAGGTATCTGGAAAACAGAAACTATATATGATAAATTGAATGATGCAACTAAGGAGATTTGAAGCAGGGTATCAAAGAGGCCATCTAACATCTTGTTGCTTATAGAAAAATGTTAGAGAAATAAGTCAAAGGGAAAACTGTTAAATACAAAGAAAGTTTCAAAAACTGTAACTTACAGGCTTTCCAAGATTTTAGATTTAAAGAATGGTTTTAGAGAAAAGAGAAAATGCATAGTAAGATTATAGATCTTTTGTAAGACTAGAGAAAAATCTAATATGGTAGCTCCAAGAATCATTTAGTTGAACAAAAGCTCCCTTAAAGATCTTTTCGAACTTGTCTCACAGATCTTCTCAATTTAACAATGGGATTTGCAAGCTCTGAAGAGCATTCAGTATTCCTCAGAAGTTGTATGGGATGCCCAAATAAACTAGGACTAAACTCAAAGAGATTTATGCGTGTGGCTTTTGTTAATGGAGAAGATTATGTTTTGATTCATAAGAAAATCACTTTGTTTTTGAAAGACTTAAAATGGCTTGAACTATGAAATTAAAGAGATTTTTGTAACCTCAACTTTTTTTAAAAAAATATTTTATTTAGTTATTTGACAGAGAGAGAGAGCATAAGCAGGCAGAGCAGCAGGCAGAGGGAGAGGGAGAAGCAGGCTCCCCACCAAGCAGAGAGCCTGACATGGGGCTCGATCCCAGAACCCTGGGATCATGACCTGAGCCAAAGGCAGACACTTAACTGACTGTGCCACCCAGGTGCCCTTGTAGCCCCAACTTTTTATGAGTAGGATGCATGGTAAAAAAAAAAAAAAAGAAAAGAAAAGAAAAGAAAGAAAAGAAAAGTCAGCTATAAACACATCCCACTTTTTATTGAGAAGGAAAGATGAATAAAATCATGGAATCAAAAGCTTTGATGAGTCATTCCCAGGCCATAGGACTGAGCCCTCACCAAGGAACTAGCAACATGCAGCGAACTGGATCACTGAATTGCTGTGGACCTTTGACTCCAACATGTCTCATGCTTGTTTCCCTTTGCAGAGGAGTATCTATGCTTGTCAAACATTTCATGTTGGTGTGTGTATGTGTGCATGTGGGTGTGAGTGACAGATAGCATCTCTTCAGTTCACAGGATTTTCAAATCAAGAGGAGCTGTACTTGACTACATGCACACGAGGTCCGACAGCTGAGCAGCCTCACCCGACAGAGCACAGATCTCGGTGAGGTCCTGGGTCTTGAGATTGAACCTGTCACTTAATGGGATGAGAGTCTGGGGGTTTTGGAAGAGACACATGTGAATTTTGTATGTAAGAAGAATGTGAATTGTTCGGGCCAGAGGAGAGACCGTGGTAGATGGTAGATCCATGACAGATATATGCCACATATATGTGACAATGTGAGTAACATCTCCTCCCTCTGAGAGCTGAGGTTTCTGTCCTCTCTCTGTTGATTCTGGGTAGAGAATTGTAACTTCTCTGACCAACACAGTGTAGTAGAAATAATGTTATATAATTTCTGGGTAGGTCATAAAAAGGATATAGTTTAGATCTGTTCTTTTATCTTGAGATAGTTGCCCTTGAAACCCAGACACCGAGTTCGGAGGAACTTCGGGTCACATGGAGATGCCATATGTAGGCTTACCAATGGAAAATCTAAACTAAGGTCTCAATGGACAGTCTGCATAATTTTATACATTAGTGTCTTCAGATTATAATACTCAGGTTTTGGGTCTGCCAACCGCGGGCCCAGCATCATGAAGTAAAGACAAGAAATCTCTATTAAGCCAGGTGTTCATTCCTGTCCCACAGAATATGTGAGCAAACAATTTTGGGATAAATTTTTATCTAGCCTTAGTCAAATAAACAGATTTTCTTGGCACGAGCAAAAAATTGGTCACAAAAAGCACAAACTATAAAAGAAAAGAGTTAACAAATTTGACTTCTTTAAAATCATACTTTTATATCTTTAAAAAGGTGCCGTTAAGAAAGTGATGAAGGCAGGGGCACGTGGGTGCCTCAGTCGGTTAAGTGTCTGCCTTCTGCTCAGTCATGATCCCAGGGTCCTGGGATTGAGCCCCATGTCTGGCTCTCTGCTCAGTGGAGATCCTACTTCTCCCACTTCCTCTGCCTGCTGCTCTACCTGCTTGTGCTCTCTCTCTATAATAAATAAATTTTAAAATCTTTTTTAAAAAACTGAAAAGGCAAGCCACTGAATAAGAAAATACATTTGAATACATATATCTTAAGTAGAACATTTTAACCAAAATATAGAAAGAACACTTACAATTCTTTATTAAGAAGACAACTCACTAAAAAAGAAAAGACAACTCAAAAATACAATGGGCAAAATAGTTGAACAATTAAAAAATTACATAGATAGTAAAATAAAATAAATATATAAAGATATTTTTAAAAATATAAAAATAGTTAATATAAACATATAGTAGTAAGGACACAATCAACATCAGCTACTCCTAGGGAACATGCAAATTAAAACCACAATGAAAAATGAATACACAGCCACAGAATGATTAACATTTTAGTGGCCCCAAATTACGTATTTGGCAAGTATTTGCAACAACTGGAACTCTCCCGTGCACGTGTTGCTGGTGGAAGTTTAAAATGCTCTACAGAGGTCAGGGCCTTTGTCTTTCTCTCCCTGCAGGTGGGAGGCTGCCCAACGGACCTATTTGGTGTTAGCCTGGCATCAGGTTCCCGGCCCCTGGGGGGCTTGCTCAGGTCAATTTTTCTATAACTTTGTGGAGAGAAGGGAAGTAGAGGTGTGGATTGGTAACATTTCTGTTACATTTCTTTCTCGGGGGAACTGGCAAAAAAAAAAAAAAAGAAACTCTGGGGGCGCCTGGGTGTCTCAGTGGGCCTCTATCTTTGGCTCAGGTCATGGTCCCAGGGTCCTGGGACTGAGCCCCGCATCAGGCTCTCTGCTCAGCAGGGAGGCTGCTTCCCCCGCTCTCTCTGCCTGCCTCTCTGCCTACTTGTGATCTCTCTCTATGTTAAATAAATTTTAAAAAATCTTAAAGAAAATAAAATTCTGGATCACCGGATTAGTCTGAGTGGGGCAGTCCAGCCCAGGCATCTACCTCTCCAATTACTTGGGATACTTCCTCAAACTTCTTCCCCTGGAGCTCAGTTTTTATTTGTTAAAATGGCTCGGTCCTGGGTGGCTCAGTGGGTTAAGCCGCTGCCTTCGGCTCAGGTCATGATCTCAGGGTCCTGGGATCGAGTCCTGCGTCGGACTCTCTGCTCAGCAGGGAGCCTGCTTCCTTCTCTCTCTCGGCCTGCCTCTCTGTCTACTTGTGATTTCTCTCTGTCAAATAAATAAATAAAATCTTTAAAAAAAAAAAAGGCTCGGTCCTCAGTCTGCATGTAAAAATTCGGGTTGGCACATAATGATTCTGTTCAGGATGCCTTGCCCTGGAAGAAGGTTTGTTTGAAAGCTTTTTTGAGAATGAAGCAACTGGAACCTTGAAGCCTTTGAGCCCTCATCATTAATGGGACACACTGCCAGAGGGTATGCACTTGACCACAAAAATGGCTTTCTCTGCACAGGGTCAGACGACTTGTCTGCAAAGCTGTGGGAAGTGAGCACAGGCCAGTGCATTTATGGAATCCAGATCCCCAGTTGGGCAGCAGTGAAGTGTGATGAACAGGAGCTTGGGATGGGCTTCTTTGAGAACACTGTGGCCTGTTGGGAATGGAGCTCTGGAAGCCAGGACCCAGAACTTCCGGGGTCGCAAGGGGGCAGTGGTTAGCATTGACTACAAAGATGAACTGGATATCTTGGTGAGTGGCCCTGAAGATTTCACTGGGAAAATATGGACTTAATCTGCTGGGATGAGCCTGAACACATGCACCGATGCATGGAATGGGTCGCCAAAGTGATTCTGCAAGAGTGTCAAGTCAGATCTCTTTTGCACAGCCCTGGAGACTACATACTCTGAAGTGTGGACAACTATGAGATCAAGATTTGGCCAGCTGGGAAAGAAATCAACTGCAAGTGCTTAAAGATGTTGTTTGTCACTGAGACTAGAAGCATCTGCCTACCGCCAAGACTTCAGTATGATGGCACATACATTGTAGTTTGGCAGTGCAGGACTTAGTTGGTTGTGATATTCTCAGGGTCAGTGGATTCCTGAGATAGCAAACATGGCCTTGTGTGGCTTTGGAGATTTATTTGTCCCATTGTTTGACAACTGTTCCCTGCATATCATAGACTTGCAGACAGAGAATCTGATTAGCCACTGGCCTCTGCCAGAGTACAGGAAGACAAGGAGAGGCTCGAGCTTCCTGGTGGACAAAGAGTCCTGGGTCAATGGACTGTATGGGCACCATGACACGGGCTTGGGCTTTCCCACCAGCGTGCTTGACAGGAGTCATCTGATGTTGTGGAAGGAGCATAGCCCACATCACCGGCTGACCACCGTTGACTAATTTTGGGTGTGGGGACTGTGGGTGTTCAGTGCCACCTCTATGGCAGTGGATGGCATGAACCAAAGTTCTTACCTAACAGTTTCATCATGGCGCAGCGCACGATTCTTTATCTGTGTTTGCCAGGGGACCAGGGCTTGGGGCAGGGGAGGGCTCGTTTTTTGGACATACAGCACAGCATGCTAACAGGGTACACCACTGACTTCATTTGTAATAAGCTCTTTTAGTCAGTATAGGAGGATGCATTTTGGATTCATCTTTCTTGAATGTTAGTTTGAAGTAAAGAAAGTTCTATGGTTCATTAACCTGCTTGTTGGTTGCCCATAAAACACATTCTGTCTAAAAAATAAAATAAATAAAATACTACTACCAGTTTGGATATCATTTTAGCTATTTCTTATCAAGTAAAACATATGTTTTCCATGTAATCCCACAATTTCAATCCTAGGTATATCCATAAGTTTAAAGAATCTCTGTCTTCTCACAAAATATATGTGTAGTCATTTTCTGTTGGTGCTTTGATATTTGCATGGTGGAATGAGGAGTTAGAAATTTCTTGTTTGCTATTTTGCTCCTGGTATATTTGCCATAACTATACTATGATATAATTTCAAAGCAGCTTTATTTATAATTGTCAAAAATTGGGGAAAAAATCCAGACATTTCTCACCAAATTGTGAGTGTGTAAACAAATTGAAGTGTATTTGTCCAATAGAATAGTACTAAGTGATAAAAAGAAAGAAATTATTGATACATTTAATTAAATGGTTGTATCTCAGAAATATTATGCTGTACAAAAGTAGCTATACATAAAGCATATATAAGGTATGATTTACTTTATATGAAATTTTAGAAGAAGCCAATTGAATCTATAGTGACAGAAAGCATATCAGTACTTGTCTAGGGCTAGGATTGTTGGGGGAATTGACTGAAAAGATTTAAGACAAAACTGTTGGAGTGATGGAAGTGTTTTCCATATTGAGTGTCATAGCGGTTATACAGACATATACATTTGTCAAAACTCATCTGAAACCATACACATAAAATGTCTATATTTTATTTCATGTAAATTGTACCCCAGTAAAGTGGATATAATATCACAAATCATTAGGGAAATGCAAATGAAACCCATTGCCTACCAGTTAGTATGATATATCTGTCAGAGTTCTCTAAGGAAACTGGACCTATAGGATGTATAGGAGTGATTGGGTGATTGATTTTAAGGAACTGGCTCACAAGATTGTAGAGACTGGCAAGTTCACAGACTTCAAGGTGGGCCAGTAAAATGGAGATCCAGGGAAGAGTTGATGTTGTGGTTGGAATCCAAAGACATTCTGCTGCAGAATTCACTCTTCTTGGAAAGAGATCAGTCTGTTTCTATTAAGATCTTCCAGTGATTAGATGAGGCCCAACCATATCATGATGGGTGATCTAATTTATTCAACATCTACTAGTTTAAATTTTAATATCATCTAAAAAACACCTCCAAAGAAACATAAAGAATAATGTTTGGTATCTGGGTACTGAGGCCTAGACAAATTAACACATTAAACTAGACGTCACAGATGGCTATTATTAAAAAAAATAATTTTTAACATGTTGACAAGAATGTGGAGAAATGAGAAAGCTTGCAATTGTTTGTTGAAATGTAAATTAGTGCAGTCATTATGGAAAACAGCATGGTGACCCTTCAAAAAAAAAAGAAACATAGAATTACCTCATGAAATAGTAAGTCCCCCTTTAGGAAGATGTTCAAAGCAACTGAAGGCATAGACTCATAGAGACGTTTTTGCTAGTGAAAAGAGCCAGACTCAAAAGCCCACATGTAAATTCCATTTACATGAAATGTCCAGAGGAAGCAAACCTAAGGAGACAGAAAGTACATTGGTCCTTGCTTGGGCCTGGAAGAGAGACAGAGGGGGTTAGAAGGTGGTGACTAACAGATATGGGATTTCTTTGCTATATAAATTAAAGTGTTCTAAAATTGATTGTGACAATGGTGATGCAACTCTGTGCTTATAGTAAAAAACATTGAATTATACACTTCTTAAAAGATTCTCTTTTTAAATCATCTCTACACCCAATGTGGGGCTGGAACTTACAAGCCCAAGATCAAGAAATGCATGCCTTACTGACTGAGCCAGCCAGGTGCCCCGAACTATACACTTTATATGATTGAATTGTATAGTATTTGAATTATACTTCAATAAAGATGTTTAAATAAGTAATAATATATGGCACCTATAGTTGAAATATGAAAAGATATCTAAGAACATTATGGTCACAGTTATAAAACTTTATTGAAAATAACTAAAGATGACACAAATAAATGCTAAAATTAATTCTATTCTTGTCACTTCCAATATTCGTCCATAGATTCAAAACACTCCAATCAAAATAATGACAGAGTTTTTTCTTTGAATTTGAGAACATGATATTGGAGTAAAGACTCTACTGAAGAAGGAAAATGAAAATATTTCTGCTTTATCTCAAAATTTTATGGAAGATACAGAAACTGAAACAAAATGGTGCTGGATCAGGCTACATAAATTGATTAGTGGATCACAATGGGAAGGAAGGAAGGAACGAACGAAGGGAAGAAGGAAAAAAGAAGGGAAGGGAAGGAGGAAGAAAGGAAGGGAGGAGGGAGGGAGGGAGGAAGAAGATAGATGATAATTGGATGATAGATCGATATGTGACAAAAGGGAATGACCATTCAGTAAGTGATGAAATAGTGCTGAGAGAAATATTTATCCATCAATTGAGATACAAAAACCACATGCCACACACAACAATCAATTCACGGTAGGTTAAATACTTAAATGTGAAAACCAAAACTTTCTTAGAAGAATGTATGGAAGAATATTTTTATGATCTTATGTAAGAATGGATTTAAATAAAGTGTATTCCTTAATGATAATTTTTAAAGTAATTAATTAATTAATTAAAAAATAAATCTACAGGATTCAAATTCCATAAAGGAAAAGAGAGATGTGTTTGATTATGTTAAAATTAAGATATTCTGTTCATCGAAAGCACTACATATTTAAAGACAAGTCAAAAATTAAATGAAGATATTTACAACACATTTAACTGCCAAAGTCCTGATAGACATAATAAATAACCCCTATGACTCAATATAGAAAACCACAAATGACCCAACACAAAAAAATGGACTAACTCCATGAATAGAATTTCACATAAAACAAAGCTCAAAAATTATAGCAGTGTATGCTAATTTTCATTAGTGATCAATGAATTTACAACTAAAGGCACACAAAATACAGTTTTATACCTTCCAGAGCACAAAAACAAAAAGCCTGCCTATTTCAAGTGTCTTCCAAGATATGAAATAATGGGAACCCTTATCTACTACTGTTGGAATTCAAAAACCAAAATTATTTTTGGAAAATAATTTGGCATTATCTGGAAAATTAAAAAATGTGCATACCTAGGAAATCCACTTTTATGCATATGCCATAGAAAACTTCTTGCACATGAGTGTCGGAAGACATGGACTGCATCCTTTGTTTAACCATTCTTTGCAGAAGCCAGAGACAAGAAGAAAGCCCAAATGTACATTGGCAGGAGAATGGATAAATTATGGCATATTCTATAGGAATAAAAAAGAAAGCAAGTCTGGCAGCACTCATAATCATGGTTGATTTCAGACAAGTGCATATAGGCTGTTACTGTTTATAAGTTAAAAGTAAATAATATCTTGTAAATGATATGTACTGCACATGGAAGTGTGTTATCCACAAGGCACTGTTCTTTCCAATTAGCACGGGAGCTATGTTTTCAAGAATCCTCCTCCCTATATAATTCTGCATTTGAGTTGGCCATTGGGAAGGCAGAAGTGGAACAGAGGCTAATATACTAGGAAGTTTGTGGGAGTGAGATATAATGGGAGACAGAGAAGCTTCGAGGACCCTACCTTGTCTTGCTCTTCTGTTCCATTGCCAGTTCTTCTTTCTCATGAATTGCCTTACCTCGCTGGCAGGTTCCAGTGCATCCCTGAGGGTTGCTCCTTCCACTGAGGGAATAGCTTTTGCAGAGATGGCAGTTTCCATAGAACTCTCAACAAAATCTTTTGTGGTATGAACTTGGCAGCCAAATGTGCTCCATTTCTCAAATGTCCCCACATTCTCTGACATTCTTATTAGTGATTCGGGTGGATGTCAGATCTGATCACCACCATAAACCATGTATTGCCATTGTTTTAGTCTGCTAGGGCCACAGACTGGAAGGCTTACTAGAGACATTTAGTTTCTTACAGTTTAGTCTGTAACACCCATAATGCGTATCGTGGTCTTGTGTTCCTAACACGTCTACACACAGAATCATACTATACAATAAAATTGTATAGTATGCATAGAAGCAATGAAATTATAAACACACAAATAAGAATAGTAGATACTCTGAAAAGAAATATTTCTTTTAGCACCTCTTTAGCAAAACTCCATGTCCTGGGTGCTCTTGGCTCAAAGCCAAAACAAAACAAAACAAAAACAAAAACAAAGAACAAACAAACAAACAAAAACCCTGTTCAGTTAATATTTTCCTCAGTGACCTTGGAAGCATCTTAAACCATTGCTAACTCATCATTTTTCTTCCCTTCCCCTCTCTTCAAAACTGTCCCTTCATTTCCCTTTCTTAACTTTTTCATTTCACAAATCTTTTTACTGATCATATAGAAGAGAAATT
Organism: Neogale vison; assembly: GCF_020171115.1. Classification (NCBI taxonomy): domain Eukaryota; kingdom Metazoa; phylum Chordata; class Mammalia; order Carnivora; family Mustelidae; genus Neogale; species Neogale vison. Next base: position 32,367,310 of record NC_058105.1, read on the forward strand.
GCAAAGTCATGACCCCTGGCCACATCTTGGCTAGAGATACATTTTGCTTCATACATAATTTTAAAAATGGTTAAATATGCAATAAATTAGTTGCCAACATTTTAAAATTGGGAAATTTTACATTGCAGTCCAGACTTCTGACTTTTCTTACAGCTGAAAGACCAGGAAATATTGACCACACTATATCATCTTCCATTTGGCCAGCTGCCTTCACTCCTATTTTATCTATCCCTTCACTGTTGGCATTTGAGCTGGTCACCACAATCCCCAGTTACCAAAAAAAAAGTTAGCATATGGGGCACCTGGGTGGCTCAGTGGGTTAAGCCGCTGCCTTCGGCTCAGGTCATGATCTCAGGGTCCTGGGATCGAGTCCCGCATCGGGCTCTCTGCTCAGCAGGGAGCCTGCTTCCTCCTCTCTCTCTCTGCCTGCCTCTCTGCCTCCTTGTGATCTCTGTCTGTCAAATAAATAAATAAAATCTTTAAAAAAAAAAAAAAAGTTAGCATATGTAATATTTTCCTCATTTCCAGTTGTCCTTGATCCCAAGATATTGTGTTCGTTCTGTCCTGATCCCTACTCTCATGAGAAAATGCAGCTGATTCTAGTGATTCAAAGATTGAATCATTTATGACTGGGTAGTAGTCAGCTCTCCCAGGAATATTTTCATTCATTTTTAGCAACGTTACCTGGAGAAAGGAGGAAACTCTGCTATGTATCCCCCTGCTCCTTTGCTTTCCTTTTCATAACATTCAACTCACATGTTGTTATTTGCTCAATGGTTTTTTCCACAGTAAGTTCTTATGAGGGTAGAAACCATGTCTGTTTTTTTTCACTGCTGTTTTCCCAGTACTATCTCAATCTGTATCATTGATTAAGCCCTAGATAAATTTTGTTTGTTTATTTATTTGTTTTTGTGAAGATTTTATTTATTTATTTGTGTGTGTGTGTGTGTGTGTGTGTGTGTGTGTATTTGTGTGTGAGAGAGGGAGAGAGAGACAGAGAAAGAGAGAGAAAGCATGAGCAGGGAGGAAAGGCAGAGGGAGAAGTAGACTCCCTGCTGAGCAGGGAGTCCAACATGGGGCTCTATCTCAGGACCCCTGGATCACAACCTGAGGGGAAGGCAGACGCTTAACCAACTCAGCCACCCAGGCACCTCTTGGATAAACATTTTTGAATGAATAAAGGGACAAATAAGTATTTTTATCCCTGCTTTTCTTAGTGGTCTTGGTTCAAAGCAAGAATGATCAGCTCTTTGGGGAACCTTTATCTGATGGCAGCTAACTGGGACGACCAATCCCATGGAGTTGATCTTGTACCCTTATCTAATCTATTGATAATAGCCACGGTCCAGGTTTAAGTAAGGTAATTTTCCAGCAGACCACAGAAATTGTACCTCTAAGTAACCACTTGTTGGTTCACAACCTTAGACATTGGCATGTACTGTGGAGGATACTCTGGAGTGGTAGGTGACACATTCAATATACAAAGGAACTTACAGATGGGGGCTTATCTTGGGTGGCCACAACATGAGTAGATCGCCACATCCGCCCACCAGAATCTTAAAAGTTTATATCTCTATATAATAATATCTTAATAATATGTATCTAAGCTGGGTTCAGTCCTATATACAGTCCAGAGTGTCTCAACATCACAAAAATCTCTCAAGGCTGCATCCTTAAAACGGCTCCTGGTGTGGAATGTTTGGTAGAATGTACATTCCAAGGACAGAGAAGGAGGTGATGTACCACCAGTTCCCCTGGTCCAGCATTAGGGTTGACAGGCAATCATATCATCTCTATGACCTCTTTCAACACCATTATGCAGGAGGAGTATATTTAGATAAGATGTAAAAGGCTTTCCAATGCTTTATGATCAACCCAACCTCCTTGAAAAAGTGTGTGTGTGTAAGAGAGAGAGAGAGACAGACAGACAGACAGAAAGACAGAGACAGTGATTGATTCTGTCCTCTGTGCTATTAAATGACTAAACACAACACAAAGGAGAGACAAGCTCCGCCCAACTAGATACTAGGGAGCAAAGCAAAGGCAATTTTCAAGAACCAGAGAGAAGATACAGAACAGGGCTTGGAAATATTAGAAGATCTGAATTCATAAGTTTGGCCTAAGTGCTCTTTCGACTTGCACAATCTATTGATTTAGTGCCTCAACAAATTAAGTCAAAATTGCGTTTCTCATTTCAAAAAGTCGTCTTCCATTTATCCAAACAGGCCTGACTTTACTCTAAATACATTTTATCCATTACAGGTTGCTGTAATGTAATTTACAGATTGGTCTCAGAGAGCAGGATTGGAATGGTGAGCTATTTTAAGACATTTGAAGATTTCATTTGAGACCAAAAATTCTTTCTATATTCATCATTAGATGAGCAAATAGAAGTGCCTACTGAATTGATTTCTCTCCCCCCCTCCTCAGCTTTTATTGAAGTAGAATTGACAAATAAAATTGTAAGATACTTAAAGTGTGAAACCTTGATGATTTGATGTAAGTATGCATTGTGAAACAATCCCCCCCACTGAGTTAATTAACACAACCATTGCTTCCCATTTTTGGAGGATGGTGAGTACGTTTAAGTTCTAATCACTTAGCAATTACACTCACACTATATAGTATTACCAGCTGTAGTGAAGATGTTACGCATTAGATCCTCAGACCTTATTCATCTTATAACTGAAAGTTTGTATCATTTTACCAAGGTCTTCCTATTTCCCCTGCCCCAGCAATCATTTTTTTGTTCTCTGTTTCACTGCGTTCAGCCTTTTGTTTGTTTGTTTGCATTTTATTTATTTTTTTAAGATTCCACCTATAAGTATTTGCTTTCTCTGTTTGGCTTATTTCACTTAGCATAATGCCCTCCAAGTTCATCCATGTTGTTGCAAATTACAGTATTTATTTTCTTTTTAAAGGCTGAATAACCCTGTATTGTGTGTGTGTGTGTGTGTCTATGTGTATGTGTGTTACATTTTCTTAACCCATTTTTCTATTGGCAGACACAGGTTGTTTCCATACCTTGGCTATTACGAATAAGGCTGCAATGAACATTGGGAATCCAGATATCTCTTTGAGATAATGGTTTCATTTCCTTTGAATATATACCCAGAAGTGGGTTTGCTGGATCATAGAGTTCTTTTTTTCCATTCTTGGGGAACCTCCACCTAGTTTCCTACAGTGGCTGTACCAGTTAATATTTTCACCAACAGCGTACAAGGCAACTTATGTAACGGAAGAAAATATTTGTAAGCCACATATTCAATAAGGGGGCAACATCCAAAATCTATAAGAAACACATACAACTCAATAGCAAAAAACCAAATGACCCAGTTTAAAAAAGGTCAAAGTTGCTGAAGAGAAATTTTTCCAGCGAAGACATATGGATGACCAAATGGTCCATGAAAAAGTGCTCAACATCTCTCATCATCAGGAAAATGCAGATCAAAACCACAATGAGGTATCACCTCATGCTTATTAGAATGGCTATTACCAAAAAGACAAGAGCTGACAAAAGCTGGCAAGGATGTGGAGAAAAGAAACACTGAAATTGGTTTCTCTTTTAAGATAACTCACAGGCACTAGTTTAGTTACCTGTTTTCTCAGAGAAAGCCCTCTATGGAAGTAAAGAACAAAAATGCATGAACATGACCTTTCTGCTCACTGGCATAGAAATGAAGAGAGCACCTTTGCAAGGCTAGCTGAAATTATTGTCCATATTTTCCTCTTAGGGCAAATACTGAGTTTTTTATTTAAGTTCCAGCACACACATACTACAGAGTCCCTTATTTTATGTCATAATGAAATCACAACACTTGGTTTCAAATGTTTAGCTTCACCATTTGCTAGTCCATAAGCCAAAGTGACTGAGCTTAAACAGTAATTGAAGAGAGATTTGGGGACACAGGGAAGAGTCTGCAGGGTGTACCACAGCCAAGAGCCTTGGGCAGAGAAGAGGGAAGTATCATAGGATAAAAGCTATATCACTGTAACAAAGAGACCAAAATAATTCAATGGTTAACAAAAGATAGAAATTAATTTCCTTTTCATGTAAAAAAATCTTGGGTCGGTGGGGAGGTGCCTGGTTGGTTCAGTAGGTTAAGCAGCTGACTTTTGATTTTGGCTCAAGTCATGATCTCAGGGTTGTGAAATTGAGCCCCGTGTCAGGGGCATGGCGCTTGCTTAAGATTCTCTCTCTCCCTCTGCTTTTCCCCACCCCTACTCATGTGCACGAGCTCTATCCCTTTCTCTCTAAAAATAAAAAATAAAAATAAATTAAAAAGTATATATATAAAAATTTTCTGGATTGGTAAATGGACTCTGCTTCACAAATTGATCCTAGGATCCCAGATTAGTAGGGAGTTCTGCAACCCTCAGTAAATAGCTTTTAACGTCATTACTCCAACCTTCAAACTTTCCAGTCAGCAGAAAGGAAAAAAGAATAGTGATCCCAGAGCAATCTTCATTTGTACAAAATGACTCAAATTGCACAGCTCACTACCATGCTCGTCCTTTGGAGAGTGTATCATCATTTATCTACACCTCAACACAAGGGGTGCTGGGTAATATAGCTTAGCTAGACAATAGTGTGTTGGGCTACAGCTCAATTACTATAGAAGATATGGAGGACAAAATTTGATGGACAGGTAGCAGTCTTCACCATAGGGCATGATAGAGCTGAGGCTCTAGATTAAGAAGCTTAATTTTGTAATGGGTCAAATTATAAATATTTCAATCTGCTTGCCTTTGACAAGCTTTCCTGGGGTATATGTCCTCTGTCATATACTCTTTTTCTTTTCTAAACCTTTTAGAAGGTAAAACCATTCTTAGTTGGAGGGCCACATAAACAAGGATATAAGCTCTCAGGCAGAAGTTTTCCAACCCCTGCCCTAATGTAGAGATGATTCAGTTACTCACCTGTTTGCTAAGAGACTTTGGAGAAGTCACTTGACTCACAGAAGCCTCAGATTCATTCATCTTTATCCAACAATGTGTTGGTAAATATTTCACAGTTGGCTAGGGGATAAGGATAGGTAAGTATTTGTAGCATTTGTTGATTTGCAAGGTGCTAATACTCCTACTAAGGCCAATTTCAAGATACTCATATGACCCCACTGAACACTGATTTGAGAAGAGATGCACAAAATCGGTTCTTACCAGATGAGGTAACTCAGACCACTGACACCAATTCTCTTGCCTACTTCACTGGGTTGTTTTAAGAATTAAAACCACACAAAATGCTTTAAAAATAAAAGTATTTGTGAGTGAAAGAAATGATAACTATTATATGAAGAAACTTATTCCAAGATGGAATCGTCTTGGTAGAAAATTTATTCTTCAACAAAACCAAATTTAACACATGAAAATTTTGAACCATTAATAGGAACTGTATGTCTCCTAAGCCAAACAGAATATTTTTACTCTTTCACATGGCAGCCATTCAATATCTTAAGGCACCCATCTTATTTACCCTCAGGCATTCATAATACTCTTTCAATTATTTGGATTACATTCTGGGTCCCATGAGTAATTTTTATGTACTTCCTTATCTGGCAATGGAGAGTGACTGAGCAGATTCATTTATTACGCCTGAATCATGCATGTACCCTCCAAAGCAGAAAACAATTCGCAACTTTTATATAATTTGAATATGCTCTTTGAACAAGGTGTGTGGAAAACATTTTGTCTGCTGAATGGTCTCCCTTGAACTTCCATCATGATTTCAGAGAAAATTCCGGAAAGAAATAAATATGAGTCCATATGTAATCAAAATCATAGTGAGAAATGCCAGCATTCAGTTCAGGGAACAATATGTCTTTGTCAGAGACATTGTGTTTTCTTTCATAGGTTGATTCAAAGATAATTTACTCACATGCTCTCTGACACACTGATTCAAGGCACATGTTTGGTTTGACTATAAATCAAGGAGAGAGAATATTAACCATTGTTGTAACAATTTTATATCAATCAAGGGGCAAATTTGTGCAGTCACCTTAGAACATTCTGCCCTGATTCTGACCTGCACAGCACTGCTAAACAACCAGCCAATGGTTGAACTTCCCTGAAAGTTATTGTGGTCTTCCTGTCGCCCTTGAGAGGGATCATCTTGTTCTGCTCCCCTGTGTTTACAGAGGCTATGGTCCCTGGACCACCGTATAAAAATTCAGAAGCAGGACTCTGACAGTGTGGAGAGACCGAAACAGCTAGACAGGGCAGGATACCAGAGTGGAAAGAAAACTCAGGACACCTCAGGAAACCCCATGCTAGTATTTAGCCAAGAACTAGGAAGTTAATGTATGCGAGGAAACTGACTGACACTGGAAAAATGACTGTCCTAAAGGATTAGAGATAACAATAGCCGGTGCTCACGCAGGGAAAGAAATAGTGTTTACTCCTACCAAAAAGATAAGAAAACATCATGACTCAGGAGACATTAGGTGGAGTATACATAAACATCTTGCCTAGTAATGGAATAATTCACCCTGGACCCAACAATTCTCTGGCTCATCCCAAAAAGCCTAACAGCAAGACCCAAGAAGATAAAACAGTTTCCAAGTAAATTCACTGTGCCCCAGAAAAAGAGCTTAAGGATACTGATAGGAATAAAAATTATTCAGCAGCTGACAAGGTAAAATTCACAATATCTGACTTTTAATCAAAGATTACCAGGCATGTGGAGCACCTGGGTGGCTCAGTCGGTTAAGTGTCTACCTTGGGCTCGGGTCATGATCCCGGATCCTGGGGTCGAGCCCTGAGTCAGACTCCCTGCTCAGCAGGAAGTCTGCTTTTCCCTCTCCCCCTTCCCCACACTCATGCTCTCTCTCTCTCTCTCTCAAATAAATAAATAAAATCTGAAAAAAAAATTGTGTTGACAAAAATTTATATACAGAAATATTTATAGTGACTTTATTTTTAATAGACCCAAACTAGAAATAATCTTAATATTCATAAATTGGTGAATCAACCAACAATCCATGGTATAGTCGCATGATGGAATACTACTCAGTAATATAAGGGAATGAACTATTGATACCCACAACACAGATGAATCTCAGAAATAATTATGCAGAATTGAAAAAAATAAAACAGCCATTAAAAATTATAGACTATAGGAATAAAATGATATAAAATTCTAGAAAATGCAGACTAGAGTGTGACAGAAAGCTTTGGGACAGAATGCATGGTGACTGGGGTGGCAGAAAATATGGGCCTATAACCTGAATTGTGTCCCTGCAAAATTTCTCTGTTGAAGCTTCTCACTTCCAGTGGGATGGTATTTGGAGATGGGTCTTTGGGAGGTAATTGGGTCTGCGTGACTTCATGAAGGTGGGACTAGTGTCCCTCTATAAGGAGATACCAAAGAATTTGTTTTCTTTCTCTTTTTTCGATGTTAACCCAACATCTTGAAGCCAGTGGTTATTATGAAGCAGAGAAGCAGGGGAAAATCAAAAAATTGGGAGCTTCCAGTTTTCAAAAAGCTCAGGGTTTACAAGACCAAAGTCAAGGAAGGAAAGAAAACACAACAAAGTAAGCCAGACATTCTGAGTTCCCTTTGTTCTCCAGACAGTCAACAATTTTGGGGGGGGGCATTGTAGGATTACCAGTCATAACTTTTTTTATTTTAGTTTTTTTAAATTAACATGCAATGTATCATTTGCCCCAAGGGTACAGGTCTGTGAATCATCAGATTCACATCTCACAGCGCTCACCATAGCACATACACATTTGACAATTTCTGAGTGGCATAGGACAAGAAAAAGAAAAGCCAACCAGAAAGCAGCTGCTAATAAACGGAGATGCTGAGCAGAGTTCTGGACCATCTTTACAGCACTAATCAGGGGGGAAAAAATGGTCGAAATCAACTTTTTCAGAGCTCAATGGCAGCCCTGAAGAAAAGCAGTTGGCATTTGCTGTGAAAAGCAACAGTCTTACAGCCACTAAGGGGGCTGACTTGATTTGGAGTCCCTTGAAAAGCCCCATGCACAGAGAATGGTCCCTATTTGACCTGTCTCGTGTCTCCCTGGAAAAGCCCTGGTCACAGAGCCTTGGCATTAATTAACTTTGGGGAAAGCTTTAACATAGGGCTTTGGTGAAAATAGTCAGGGGTCATGATGTGAAATCGCAGCTGGGGTCCTCAGGATCTTTAAAAAAAATAAATATGCAGGGTTATACCCATGTCTGAGACAGACCTGAGAAGACCTGAAGCCCTCTATTCTGCTTGACCTTGAGGCCTTGCAAAATTTTCAGGAAGTAAATAAAGACCAACCCCATGAGGACAAGTGAATGCTGTTTGTTCAGGGCTGGCAATAGTGAGGGAGTCAGTTGCCATCATCAAGTGGGCTTTGGCAGAGACTCCAAGTCAGGCCGAAGTGTGAGAAAGCTTTACAGTAGAAAAAAGAGACAGCTTCAAGGATACCCTGATTGGAGGTTGTTGCTGTGGGGAAGCCGAAAGTAGTCTAACTGGAAGCCTGGATCACATGTGATTGGTTGGGGGGAAATGTATTTGGCTTTCTCTGATTTGTCCTAAGTTGGAAGCAGAGACAAAGATTAGGGAAGCTGCCAGTTATTCATGGAGTCATGGCCATTTGGGGTCAACTGTTATAGGAATTATTATTTGGCTTCCTGAACTGGTTGCTACAGACAGTGGCCTGATTTCCCAGAGGTCTGACTTTTAGATAACATGCTGACTTCCTGGGCTGATTCCTGTAGATAATGGGTTGTTTCCCTGAGCTGGAGCTGCAGATTATAGATCAGAGTTCTATTTTTAAAAATATTTATTTATTTGTTTTAGAGAGAGATGGAGAGAGTGCAAGCAGGAGAGGGACAGAGGAAGAGGGAGAGAATCCTCAAGCAGACTCCCTGCTGAGTGCAGAGTCCAACATGGGGCTTGATCCCAGAATGCTGAGATTATGATCTGAGCCAAAATAAAAAGTCAGACACTTACTTAACTGATGGTCACTCAGGCATCCCAGAGTTCTATTTTTATTTTTTTTTAAAGATTTTACTTATTTATTTGAGAGCGAGAGAAGGCAAGCACAAGCAGTGGGGAGGGGCAGAGGGAGAGAGAGAGGCAGACTCCCCACTGAGCAGGGAACCCAAGACAGGACAGGGCTCCTTCCCAGGACCCTGGAATCATGACCTGAGCCGCAGGCAGATGTTTAAACGTCTGAGCCACCCAGGCACCCTCAGAATTCTATTTTAATATATGGTCTGACTATTGTCCATTCGTATATTCAGTCCATTGTATTTTAATGAACAGTTTTAATATCTTGAAATAAACATGTAATGTAGTTAAAGGAGGAGAAAAAAGAAGGAAGGAATTTAGATAAATGCTGGTTAGAAATATAACTTAAAGGTAAACTATGTCATGACATTAAGCAAATCTATGAGAATAAATGAGCTTGAAACGACAGAGACAGATTTAAAATACAATTTTATCTTTTTTTAAAAGACAGAGACAGGTTAAAATACAATTTTGTTGCTGAGGCTAGAAATTCCTTAAAGGGGCTCCGTAGTCCTTTCAAATTGTGAGAAAAGCCCAAAACAGACTTTTGGAAGTTGGATCTAAAAATCTCAGGTATTAAGTGGAAGTAGATATCATGCATAAGTCAAATGACCACAGAGGGAAATGTGTTGGCAAGAATCGGAACGTGGAATTAAAAGGAGGGGATGCATGGGTGGCTCCATCTGTTAAGTGTGTCTGGCTCTTGGTTTGGGCTCAGGTCTTGATCTCAGGGCCATGAGATGGAGCCCCAAGTCATGCTTCCTGGAGAATCTGCTTGAGATTCTTTCCTTTTCCTCCTCCTCCCTGCTTTCTCTTTCTCTCTCTCAAATAAGTAAATAAATCCTAAAGAGAGAGAGACAGAGAGACAAAGAGAGACAGAGGACAACAAGAGAGCAAGAAAGGCCAAAGAAGACAAATAAAAATAGCAGAACACACAAGAAAAATGAAAGTAGGAAGGAACAATAATGAAGAAATACGGTTGGGGGCTTGTACAATTTATGCAATTGCCTCCAGCAAATTCCATCTTAAAAGCAAGATCATGCAAAAACTTCTTTTTTAAAAAAAGTGAGAAAGGAGGGGCCCCTGTGTGGCTCAGTTGGTTAAGCACCTGCCTTCAGCTCAGGTCATGGTTCCAGGTCCTGAGATCGAGCCCTGCATCGGGCCCCCTGCTTAGCAGGGGTCTGCTTCTCTCTCTCGCTACTTTCTCTCTCTCTCTCTCTCTCTCAAGTAAATAGAAATCTTTAAAAAAAAATAGGAAAGGAAAGAAATTTTGTTACAAGAACATACCTAGAAGGAAACTTGATTGACAAGAGCAGAGAGGATTTGATTCTACTGGGTATTAGAGAGGCAGGCTGTATACATTCGGGATGGAGGCAAGGCCCTGCCATTTTTGGTAGAAATGTGGGCTAAAGAAAACAATCTATTCATAAGGAGGATTTTGCCCAAAGACATGAAGAGTCATTGCAGAAGAGAACTCGGATTTTTCTTCTTCTTTTTTTTTCTTTTTACTTTTTTCCACTCCCAGGAGGAATCTCTTCACAGACAACCCATCTGTAAAATGTAATTTAAATAAATGGGTCTGTCCTAAAGTTACATGAATTCCAAAGAAAATAAACCATCTGAAATTCTTATTTCTATAATTCAACATCTGTTGTTTTTCTTTTCACTTTTTCTCAAATACAAGAAAAAAATTTCACTGCTGGGCTGAATGGAACATTTCATACCAAATTTTTATAGAAGGGTTTTTTAATACTTGAGTGATTGGGCTATAAAGTGAGAAATTCTAAATTAATTTGGGATGATGCTAAAACGTATCACTTCATTTCTCCCATCTCTTCTTGGAAAAAAGCTTTGATCACCTTGCTTTCAGTATCCTGTGACCTTCCTTCTATAGTGTTCCAAAAACTGTTTGGCTTGGCCGCTGAAATGTGGGGTTCAATTTATAGGCCATGCTTGATTACTAATCTTCATTTGGAATGCAAATTTAAGTATGGCTATGACAGTTGGGGCCGAATGGTTAAGAAAGGTGGCAGGGAAAAAGGCAAGTGGAGAATATGCCAGATAAAATCTCGGATCTTTCAGAAGGCATAATAGAAAATAGCAACTATCCCCCCGCAAAACCCTACTACTACGGTTACGGCCTCTACCACTCAGATGGTATTGTGGAAATACATTTTTTGGTATTGTGGCTAATTCCGTATCCTGCTAATCTCTTTTACTAGACAGCAAACTTCAAGGAAGAAGAATCTTCGACACTATGCCTGCGATATTGTCTGGTCCCAAAAGCAAAAAAAAAAAAAGCTCAGCAAATGTGTGCTGAATGAATATACACAGAAGAAAGAAAGGGAAGAAAGGGAAGGGAATGGGGAGGCAGGGAAGGAAGGGGGGAAGTAGATAGGAAGGGTTCTACGGGGAACTGGTTGGCATTGCTACATGGAGCTAGAATGCTTTATACTCTAAGAGTGTCCTTCAAACCCAAGCATAAACTGAAGATGTGGGATGAAATCCTTTCTCTTTCCTAGATATGCTTTTTTCTCCCACCTCTGCCACTTCCGCCACTCAACAAACAGGCAAACCAATAAGAAAATAACACAATGATTGGATCACAGGAAACACTAATCCCCTTTAAAAACCTCAGTAACTTTTTGTTATGGAATTGCTTTTCATATAATGATCCTTAGCCTAAATTACTTTCTATCCTATCAGCCCACACCGAACTCTTTAGACTCTAATCGTTTTAGCATTTTACACGCATATAAAAGTCTGTATTATATAAAATTTGTATTCCATTTTATGTCACTGTCACTATTTGGCTAAATAGATTGTAAACTTCTAGAGGGTTTGGACGTGGCTTAGCATTCTTGAATTATTCCACAACACCTAGCATCCTGTTTTGCATCTAGGAGTTACTCCGTAAACAAGTTTGTTAATTAAAATACTATGCAATGCCGGGTACCTGGGTGGCTCAGTTGGTTAAGTGTCTGCCTTCGACTGCTTAGTTCATGACCCCAGGGTTCTGGTCTCCCTGCTGTGTGGGGAGTCTGCTTCTTCCTCTTCCTCTTCGCCTGCTTGTGTGTTCTCTCTCTCTCAAATAAATAAAAATCTTTTTTCTAAAAAGATTTTTATTTATTTATTTGGCAGACAGAGATCACAAGTAGGTAGAGAAGCAGGCAGAGAGAGAGGAGGAAGCAGGCTCCCTGCTGAGCAGAGAGCCTGATGTGAGGCTCAATCCCAGGACCCTGAGATCATGACCCAAACCGAAGGCAGAGGCTTTAACCCACTGCGCCACCCGGGCGCCCCTCAAATAAATAAAAATCTATTAAAATTATTTTAAAAAATACTACAAAACAGGACACCCGTTTTTGCTAAAATGAAGGAATCTTATTCTTCCCATGTTTTCCATCTTACCATTAAAAAAAAACCCTGGATATAGCACAGTTAAAAAGCACAGGACATTCCAAAAGGCAGAAAAAGTAGATTGTCTGCCCAGGGACATGGGGACTTGAGGAATGACGTAGCCATGGGTTCTCTGGGTTTTCTTATTGCCATATCTTGAAGATAATGTGCTATGGAATCCACCAACCCAGAACTACCAACAAGCACGGACCCAAAAAAAAAAAAAAATCCAAGAAACACCTGTTCCTTCTAGCAAAAGAACCAGAAAAAGCATGGCCTGATAATAGCAACATTTTTTGAATTCTCACAGTACTCCAGCCAACCCCCAACAGGAAAATCATATGCTACTCTCCTGTGGTTTCAGTAGTGCTGACTGGGGAGTAGTTGATCTCCTGCTCTATTCCCAACCCCAGCAAAAGTTGGTAGCAGCATTCCCATTTTCCAACCAGTGGTAAGTGCAGTCAAGCATGGAACTATACTTCCATCTCCTACATGACAGAAGATGGTGGTGCTAGAGTTCCCAAGATGGGGAGTGTCAGCAGAGACAAGCAGTGATCAGAGCCTCCACTCACAATGGGCACAAAGAGACTTAATAAGATGATGCGAAATGGGCTCATCTCCGCTGTACTTCACCTCCTCTCCTCTCATATCAACGGGATCCAAAAGCAAGCTGAGCCTCCACTTTCCACTGGGATCAATAAGAATGTATGGACCATGTGAGTAGAAAGACTCCGAAAGATTACAATTCCTCCCCAGCCCACCTTCACATCAGCTGAACCCAGTGAAAAAGCTCAGCCTCCAAACCTACCAGACCTCAACAAGGTGGAAATGAAGTAGTGTAAAGTTGAAGCTCTGTACCCTCATAGCCTCTGTTTCCAGCAAGGTCCAAAGGGAAGCTAAGGTTACAAGTTCATTCCCAGCTGACAAGACAATGCCAGTTCATGTTCCATTTGACTAGGAAAGTGTTGGGTCACCTGGGTGGCTCAGTCAGCTAAGAGTTTGCCTTTGTCTCAGGTTATGATCCCGAGGTCCTGGGATCGAGTCCTGCATCCAGCTCCCAGCTCAACAGGGAGTCTGCTTCTCTCTCCTCCTCCTCCTGCCTGCTTGTGTTGTCTCTCTCTCTCTCTGATAAATAAATAAAAAAATCTTTAAAAAAGCCATCACCAGAGCTGAGTGGGGAGGTGGACTTCCACCTTACTCATTTACAAACCAGAAGTCTGAGTCAGTGATCTACTTTTTATCAAGGTGGTATTGGTGGAGCCAAGCAGGCTCCAAATTTTTTGGTAGATTGTATTTTTTAAGGGCAGATTTAGGTTCAAAGAAATATGGGGTAAGATGTACGGATTTCCCATATACTCCTGACTGCCACACAAGCAGAGCTTCTCCAATTATCAGTGTCCCCCACCAGAGTGATGCATTTGTCACAGCTGCTAAACCTACATTGACACATCATTGTCACCCGAAGCCCATAGCTTCCATTAGGATTCATTCTTGGTGTCGGACAGACTATGAGTTTGTACAAATGTATAATGACATGAATCTTCTATTCTAGTACCATACAGAGTTGTTTTGCTGGCCCTAAAAATCTTCTGTGCTCTGCCTATTTATGCCTCCCTTCCCCCTAATTCCTCGCAATCACTGATCATTTAACTGTCTCCACAGTTTTGCCTTTTCCAGAATGTCACACAGTTGGAAATGCATAGTATGGAGCCTTTTCAGATTGGCTTCTTTCACTTAGTGAAATATTTTGTGGAGAAACTAATCTGAACATTTGCACAGCCATCAACACCCAAGCTCTGATATAGAAGCAGAGAAGACTAATTTTAAGATTGCTCCAAATGTGATACTGTGGAAGGTAAGCATGAGAGAAGGGACAAGAGAAAGAACTAAGGGTGCTCATCAGAGAACACATCACTGATTGGCCATTGGATCAAGGCTGGGAAAAAGTATACTAAGTTGAAAGCTGATGGACTAAGAGAAAGTTGAAAAATGTGGCAGGAAATCTTATTAGCTTCGAAAAGCAGGTGTAATGAGAGCGAATGAGCTGGAAAAAGAGAAGTTTGTAGTCAGATAGTAGGATGAGAATTCATGATATAGCCATGGACATGGGTTAATTAGAGCCGGTACATGGGAATGTTTGGGGAGTCAAGGGTCTGAGAGTGGTTTATGGATTTTAAAGTCATCCAAGAAAATGAAAGGACAAGGAATTGGAAAGAAAAAATGTACATAAGGAAGAATATGATTTAGCTGGACAGATCAGCAGCAACAGCAAACATTCATATAGCTCTTACTAAATGCTAGAGAGCGTTCTAAGCACTTTAGATATATTATGTCATATAACTCTCCCAACTTCCTTATTAAGAAGGCATTATTGACACTTTACAGAGGAGAAAATGGACACACAGAGATGGTAGGGAACTTGTTGAGCTACACTGCCAAATAAGTAAAAGATCTAAGATTGAAACACCATGTGATGCCAGAGTTCACGTTCTTGCCTACTATGCCATGGTACCTGGAAGTCGGACGGAGAGGGGCAGAGGGTAGAATAACTCAGTGACTGTCAATACAGGACACTAAATCTGTGGGTCAGGATATGAATAGCCTCTGAGAAGGCCACATGGGAAAGAGTGTTCCTTGAAAAGATCCATGTTTCAGTTAAGGCAAGGAATTTGTGTGAGAGAAGGTTGGTGCCCCATGCATAGGCATTGGGTATCCAGTGTTCCCTTATATGCCAGCAAGTTTCTGTTGACTGAGGCAGAATGACTGAGGAACAAACCTTTTGGAAGGGAGGATAATGGCTCCATAATAATCCTGTGTCTTAATCCTAGGAACCCATGAATATATTATGTAACACACAATAAGAAGAAAAAAAAAAAACAAGGTTTCCAATCAGATAACCTTGTGGATAAGCTTGCAATAGGAAGATGATCCTGAGTTACCTGGATAATGTAAACAGGGTCCTCATAAGTGGAAGTGGGAGGCAGAAGAGAGGAAACCTGACAGATGGCACATGAAAAGGACTTCGCTTAACGTTGCTGCCTTTGAAGTAGAAGGAAATGGTTTACGAGCCAAGGAAAGCCTCCAGAATTGGAAAATGAAAGGAAATGTGCTTTCTTCTAGAGCCTCCATGGGAAAATGCAGCCAGGCTGACATTTTGGTTTCAGCTCAACACGATTCACTGTGGACCTCAGACTAACAGAATTGTACGATGATTAACAGTAATAATAGGCATAATAATAACAAACAAAATAATAATACATTCGTGATGCTTTGTTAAATCAGCCATGGGAAACTAATACAACCCTAAGCCAGTGAGAGACAGGAATTGGAAGATGAGCATCCCAGCTTCCTCTCCCTTGAGTGGAACAACTTAAATGCATTGTTCTCAGAGGTGCATAGGAAGCTAGAACACCGGTTACCCACACCCATCTCTGCTTGACCTGCTAATTAAAACACAGTATTGACTTTCTTCCTTTTCCTGTGTCATTTCTTCCCTGATACTCCCCAGGGGATCATTTCTCTAATAAACCACTTGCACACTAATCCATGGGACTGCTTCTGGGGGAACCCAGAGTAGGATAGATATTAAAGAACATTTCTATGAAATTCAGGATAATGTAGGGGACATTTTTTCTTACAAAGTGATGATTTCCAATAGAAACTCTGTAAGGAGGATTGTAAAGAGATAATGAGCCATATTTCTGGGACTTTCAAAATGATACAAGTTTTGATCAAAATTTTCAGACACCTAGATGGTGCTTATTCATTTATTAAAATATAATTATTCAAATGGAATTAGTTTCTTAAATATATGAGTATAATTTTGTCTCCTCTCTTAAATATCACTAAAGTGGTCAAAATGTAATTTTCATGAAAATGAATTAAATTTAGATTTAATTAAACCATTCTTTTGAACTTTGCAAACTGCAATGCCAAGTGAATTATGTTATTATTAATACTTTAATTAACCATCTTTCTTTTATTTAATTTGTATAAATCCTAATTTGAAATAGTACCTTCAAGTTAAAAATGTACATACACCTGACATTTCGTTGAAAAATTAAAGGTTATACCCATTTTTGTACCACACAGCTATCTCATTTGATTTATATCGATAACCATATGCCAATAAGTTAATAACTTAATTTCACCTATTCACAGGCCATCTAAGAGTTTCGATTTATGTATGAAACTTAAGGTAATAATCATGATCGTTGAAATTACAGTTGAAAACATTGTCTTATGAAGTCAATCAACTTTTTAAAAATTCAGCACATAGTATCCATGTAGAACTTAGTTCAGCAGCCTTCCAAGGGTGTTTTTACCTCAAGGTGGTAGAAGAGTAAACATTTCTACAATCCAGGCCCTATCAAAGCTGCACACACTGTTCTGTTGCCTGTGGGAAATGGACACATACACAAGATCCAACAAGAGTGATGAGGCGGTGGGTAGGGGAGTGGGGGTTGACATCCTTGAGTGAGAATCTCCTTTTAAGAACAGAGAGGATTAAACATTCTGTGATAATGTTGAGAAGGTCTGGAAGTTAGTTCATCCTTAAGTACAGGACACAGTTGAAAATCTTGGGAAAGAGGGGAGAGAAAAATTGCAAACAATAAGGGGATGAGCATACAATAAAGGACATATTTAGAACTTTGGTAGATACTTCATACAGAGGGACGGAAGATCAATAGTCTTGAGCACTAATGAGTAGGAGAGCCATATTTCCCAAACTTGTAACTGGAGCACATAATCTGAGAGATGGGAATGGATTTGTAGAGCCAATGTGATACGAGGCAATGTTTGAAATTCCCATGCAGTTTGAAAAATCAGATCACCATTGCTTTGGAGAATATATCATTTCACCACAAGCATGTAACCGATGGGAGGATGAAAGGCTGACTCAAGCAACGTTAGCAGTATGTACTGAAAGACGAGGCTTCATTCTCCCAAACAAACTTTACCTATCTCAGAGAAAATTCAAACTGAACTCAGTTTGGAAGAAGAACGTGTACGATTTGAATGAGGAAGAAAAGGAAGAGGAAACAATGTATTTTAGGGGATTGATTCAGACCAGAGGAGTAGTGACTTCAGGGTGTGGGAAACTGGACTCAGGAAAGGATGGTGGGATGTGTGTTGGGAGGGGGGATAAAATGAGGAACGTGGAAAGAAAACACAAACCAACTAAAATTTCCTGATGACCAACACTGTACAGCCAGACACCTTACAGCTATCTAGACTTCAGATGATTTCTTTTTTAGAATAAGCCTGTATCATAATAAACCTGACCTTCTGATCTCTCCTGGAATGATTTATATTATCAGTTTATTTCAGGATCACGTTTGATCAGAACTGGAGACAAAATCATGAAATTAGAGAAAACTTATTAACAACATCCTAGCCTTCTTTTTCTTTCCTCTATTTTGGCTGACCTCTTGCCCTCTCCTACATACCACAGTCTCTATCTCAGTACTCCCATTTTGCCTCACCCACCTTACATGTTAGAGATGAAAGAAATCTTATGAAAGAAAGCACAATTTGGAGTAATCATAGAACCCATCTCATTTTTAGAAAGATTTTCTCATAGGTGAGAGGGTAACGTTCAATACTGAATTGCTAACTGTGGATTTTTTTCTACACTGCTAGATGGAGGACTGCAATGAATTGCAGTGGGTGAATTGTGTGAATCATATCACATGGGTAATTAATTATTGACTCCATCTACCTTTGAGGCTGGGCCTGCTTATGCAAATTCAGAGTTGTGACTTGTTCCATCATGCAAATAAGGTTTTTCTCTGTTCTCTCCCTCCTATACTAATCCTAGAATATGAATATTCTTGCGTGGCTAAAATTCCATATTTAAATATGAAATTATAAAACCTCAAGTATGGGCATTTTTACCAATTTCTCTACTTGTAGCAAAGGACAAGCCCTCAGAGGGTTCCACAGATTGTGGGTTGTGCTTCTAAATAAACAGCTTATCGGTGTCTCTAATTTTATGCAGGTTGATATTGACAAAAGAGCTTGGTGTTTGTGTTTGTATATCCTGGCTCAGTGGTGCTTAAATATGCAAATTAACTTATGTTTACATCTGCTTAAACAATTCCATTGATCCTGGTTAGCATTCAAAAGTCAAAAAAATCACATAATAAACTACTTTACATGAAATTGTATCAGATCTATAGAAAAGAACAAAACAACAAAAAGGCAGAAACAAGTGGCCAGGGTAGAAGATGAGTTATCACCTAACCATCAGTATCTGCTTCCTTTTTAAAAATACATATTTTCATTAGAAAAAAAATCATTTTGGGGCACCCAGGTGGCTCAGTGAGTTAAAGCCTCTGCCTTCGGCTCAGATCATGATCCCAGGGTCCTGGGATCGAGTCCCGCATCCAGCTCTCTGCTCAGTGGGGAGCCTGCTTCCCTCTCTCTCTCTACCTGCCTCTCTGCCTACTTGTGATCTCTGTCTGTCAAATAAATAAATAAAATCTTTAAAAAGAAAAAAATTAATTTTGTTCTTCATGCAGTTAGGGTCATGACAGCCTTAGATTTTTGAATGTCCGTGTCTCTTTTTATCCTTCCCACCCCTTTACCCTTTTTGCTCTTTGAGGGGAGAAATTTCCATTTCTCTATTAAAGGGAGAAAATAAATCCTCATTTACTCTCCATCTTCCCATCTCATTTTCTAAATATTAGGTTTAGGTGTAAGACATAGTGACTGAACACTGATATACAAGAAATGCTCACCAGCTGGAAGTTTGTAGCACTTAATCCCCTTCCCCTGCTTTGCCCATTTCCCCAACCCTCTCTCCTTTGGCAACCCCCAGTTTGTTCTCTGTATTTAGGAGACTGTCTGTTTCTGTTTGTTTGTTTTGTTTCTGAGATTTTGCATGTAAGTGAAATCATGTGGAAAATGTCTTCCTCTCTCTGACTTATTTTACTCAGCACCGTAGGCTCTATAACGTCCATCCGTGTTGTCCCAAATGGCAATATTTGATTTATATTTTTATGACAGAGCAGCATTTTATTGTGTATGTACACCACCATTTATTTATCCATTCATCTATAGAGGGATACCTAGGTTGTCTCCATATTTGGCGATTGTAAACAATGCTGCAATAACCATAGGGGTGCAGATACCTTTTTGAATTAACACTTTTGGATTTTGGGGTAAATGCCTGGAAGTATAGTTACTGAGTCATATAGTATTTCTATTTTTAATTTTTGAAGGAACCTCTATGCTGTATTCCACAGTGACTACACTAATTTACATTCCCACCAAAAGTGAACGAGGATTCCTCATCAACACTTGTTATTTCTTGTCTTTTTGACACTAGTCATTGTGACACTTGTAAGGTGATATATCCACTGTGGTTTTGATTTGCATTTTCCTGATGGTAAGTTATGTTGAGCATCTCTTCCTGTGTCTGTTGGTCATCTGTATGTTTTCTTTGGAAAAATGTCTATTCAGATCCTCTGCCTAATTTTAAAATAGGATTGGTTTTGTTTGTTTGTGTTTTGTTTTTTTTGTTTTTGGTGTTGGGTCATAGGAACTCTTTATCTTTAGGTGCTATTAACTCCTGCTGCATATGTCATTTGCATAATTTCTACTTCCTTAAGCAAATAAAAATACAGATCAATCTGTTTTTTACAGAGAAATGATACGGCATGAATTTATTTAAAAAGACACAATCACTCTGAGCCAGACTGACCAGATTCTGTGATTTTGATCTCTATACCAAATCTATTTCATTCTTATCAGTAGAAATCCAGACATTCTGAACAGAACCCTTTGGGCAACACTTTACATTTTTTACTAATTGTTCCAACCATTATTAAAAATTAAAACACTTCTACAAGGCTAATTAAGAACTTCTCCACCACTACCATCTATTGGCTTGGTTAGATCAACATTCAGGCTTAAACATTATGATTAAATTAGATTCACATCTGAACCATGAATTGAGAATAATTATATATCCTTCCTGGTACAATTTTCCATTTCCTGAAATTTCTTTTTAAAAATTTATATACTTATGACTAATTTTCTGGAAATGCAAATTTCCTTTCAGTACATATGTACTGAGAAAATACTTTTGGTAACCTATTAATTTTCTCTCTTTCCTGCAGCTAGCTTTATTAGAGTCCTTCATCATCGTATTTCAACTTGGACAAGTTGTTACCCAAAGCCTTTGTCTCTCTCATTGATCTCCTCTTTCTAGATCCCATTTCTTTCTGTTTCTTGCTCTGTCTCCCCCTTATTTTGGTGGCATACTTCCATCGCCTACTTAAAAGGGATGTAATGGCAGCAAATTATCTGAGAACTTGTACATCTAAATATTCTGCCCTTGGACTCATTGACAAAGAAGTCAAGGTTGGAAATAACTTTTCCTCAAAATATTGAAGACCTTGCTTCCAGAGAGTGTCACTTTGAAGAAGTGTATGGCCATCCTGATTGAATTCTCATCTCTTGAACTTTCTGTACTTCTGAAAGCTTACTCTCATGTTGCAACCAGAAAATTGTATAGAATGCTGAGTGCAATATGGCTGTGATCTCATGCAAGATGAGTATTTTGCTGTCTGGTGTTCTCGGGAGTTGGGGGTAGGTAGAGAGATGCAGGAGGTTGGGTATGGGGGGATTCTATTATAAAACATAAAACCCGGGACGCCTGGGTGGCTCAGTTGGTTAAGCAGCTGCCTTCGGCTCAGGTCATGATCCCAGCATCCTGGGATCAAGTCCCACATCGGGCTCCTTGCTCAGCAGGGAGCCTGCTTCTCCCTCTGTCTCTGCCTGCCATTCTGTCTGCCTGTGCTCGCTCTCTCTCTCTCTCTCTCTCTCTGACAAATAAATAAAATCTTTAAAAAAAAAAACAAAACTTAAAAACCCAATTTTTTTCATTGACTTTTTTTAAAGATTTTATTTATTTATTTAGATCCCAGGACTCCGGGATCACTATCAGAGCCAAAGGCAGATTCCCAACAGACTGAGCCACCCAGGTGCCCCTTTTTCATTGTCTTTATTCCTAAGTCTATCTTTTACACTTCAAAACAAAACAAAAAATTCAGGTGATGCTGTTAGTGTAATGTTTTTCTTTTAATCAAGTGCACAAGATCACTGCATGTTATTGTTGAAGATGCATTTTTACACCTAGATGCCCGGAAAACCATATTGTTCAAATCAGATGTTTATTATAGCATTATTCAGATTTTTTTTTAAGATTTTGTTTATTTATTTGACAGACAGAGATCACAAGTAGCAGAGAGAGAGAGAGAGAGAGAGAGGAGGAGGAAGCAGGCTCCCTGCTGAGCAGAGAGCCCTATGCGGGGCCTGATCCCAGGACCCTGAGATCATGACCTGAGCCAAAGGCAGAGGCTTTAACCCACTGAACCACCCAGGTGCCCCGCATTATTCAGATTTTTTTAAAAGATTTTTATTTATTTGCGAGAGAGAGCATCAGCAGGGGAGGAGCAAGGGAGGAGGGAAAAACAGACTTCTTGCTGAACAGGGAGCCCATTACGGGGCTCAATTCCAGGACCCTGAGATAAGAATTGAGCCAAATTAGGATGGTTACGTACTGAGCCACCTAGGCACCCATAGACATTTTTACAATCTTCATGGGCCACCATTTTAGGCTATATTTGTCTGTTTTTTGAAGACCAAATTATGTTAGCCATTAGCTATTATAAAAGATCGGTGGTCATCTTAATATTTTATTTATTCTTATGTATGAATAATTATCCAGAATCCTATTTAATAGAAAACATTGCCAATATATTTAGTCCTATATTTAGATACTTTATTGCCTCACCTCCATGGAGAAGTAGGATAGAATTCTCAAGCCAAAGGATACAACCACAACTTTGATGTTTAAAGTCTATAAAACCTATCTATAATTAGCGACACACAATCCTTGCCCACATGACTTTTCAGAGAACCATCTGTTATTATCTGAAGGACATGGAGTACACCCACTCTATTGTATGATCAGAATGGAGACTTGAGGGCATAATAATTTTAATAATACTAACAGTAATAAGAACAACAATAATAATAGCAGCTGTCATTTCTTGGACTGTGTCCAATCAGCTTTACATGCCTTATTCCACGCAGAACTTAAAATGTATTTTTTAAAAGATTTTATTTATTTATTTGACCAAGAGATCACAAGCAGGCAGAGACACAGACAGAGAGAGAGGGGGAAGCAGGCTCCCTCCTGAGCAGAGAGCCAGAAGCGGGGCTCGATCTCCCAGGATCCTGAGATCATGACCTGAGCCGAAGGCAGAGGCTTAACCCACTGAGCCACCCACGCACCCCTAAATGTATTTCTGATTATTAATATAGCTCCAGTTTTATAAATAAGGAAGCGGAGGCTCATTGTGGTTGAGTCCCTTGCCTATTCTCATGTTGGATTGAAATTGGACTCTGGGCCTTTTAGAGTCCATAAACAGGTGGGCAAAAGGGCACAAGTCTGTGTTGGTTTATCTTGGGGACAGTGACTTGGTTAGAGGTGAGAGTGTGAATTTAGAAACTTGGAGAGGACCCATAGTTGTGCGTGCACAATCAAGTTTATCCTGTTTGGTATGTCAAGGAGGATGCTCAAGGCAAATATTAGGTCCCTGGGAAGGGATGTGTCTGTGTGTGTCTGTGTGTGTGTGGAGAGAGAGAGAGAGAGAGAGAGATCGATTTAATGTAAGAAATTGTCTCATGGGATTATGGAGGCTGTGAATACAAAACCTGCCGTGTAACCCTTTAGGCTGGAGACCCAGGGGTGCTGATGGTGGGGACCAAGTTCAAAGGCAGTCTGCTGGAGTTTTCACAAATTGGCAAGGTTAAACTGTTGGTGGTAGCAGGTTCTTCCATGGTTGTCTTAAGCCTGAGAACAGGAGAAAGCCTCCTAAAATACAGGGTAGGGAAAAAGAAGTAATAAAATAAGGTAAGTTGAGTTAAAACTTAAAATGGAAAGTAATCCTCACTTACCACTATCATTTGGAATCTAAGCTTCCTTGAACACTGTGTTTTTTCTCCTCTGGTAAAAATCTCACAGATAGGACGGTAACAAAGAAATGAATTTTTAACTTCATTCTATCTCTTCAAAAGTTATTTTAAGAGCAAGCAGGATCTCTGATTCCGTGTTGGTTCTTGGTTTTGTTTTGTTTTTTTCCTTATGTGAGAACAAAAGTGTAAGAAAGGAAAAAGAAAAACCCAGCCACTGACATCTGGGGACTGGTCTGACACTTAGAGGTAGGCCTCGGGGATTTTCAGAGAGCTGGCCTGATAGTCACGGCTAGTCCACGTTGTTCTTCTGTTGGACGTAAACAATTCCACAGGACACCAACGTCAGACAAGGTCACTCTGTGACCATGATGGAGTGAGACAAAATGAGGCCGCTTCATAATATTGTTTCCACACAGACCAAAATGAGGTCACTGTGCAACCTACAAAATGTAGGCATGTATTATATACATTCGCTCTTGGACAAAATGTTACTTCTTTATTGAAAGTTTTATCCTCCCTCTAATCTGTCTTCCCTTTAAAGAAGTTTTATTGTGACACACAAATCAGAGGATTGCCCCCGAGTTTTAGCAGCACTCAATCCCCCAAATCCCCAATCGAAGCAGGAATGCCATAATAGGTTCTTTCTAGCACCTTCTTTTTGAGGTACACCGCGGTTCCCCAGGGCGTGCACCTTCCCTCCCTACAGTGAGTAGTAAATCCAACTTGTTAAAGTAGAGGTGTGCCCCTGGTGGTCTTTGACTAGAGGGCAAAGAATCTTAAGGGAAATATATCATAGTCTGCTTGTTGTTTCAAATCACTTCAAGAAGACAACATAAAAAAGAAAAAAGTTGATCCTGAAACAGGCATTCTTAATCAAGTGAAAATCTATTCAGGTGAATGCTTTTACTGACTAACCTACCTTCTGTTGCTTAAGACAAGTATGGTGCTTTATTGTGTTTTTTAAATTGTGTCTTCAGTCAAGGAAATAAGTGTGTGTCTAGAAACACATCATGATAATCAGTTCATTCAGTCACTTAAAAAAATCTAAACACACACACTCATGCACACATACACACGTGCATGCGCGCGCGCGCATGTACAGACACACACACACACACACACTTTCAAACTAAACAAAAATCAATCAAGTCAATTGCTTGACAGAATGGATTGGCCAAGGGCTGCCGGGTGGCTCGGTTGGTTTAGCATCTGCCTTCAGCTCAGGTCATGATCTTGGGGTCCTGGAACAGAGCCCCACGTCGGGCTTCCTGCTCGGTGGGGAGTCTGCTTCTCCATCTCCCTCTGCCCTTCTCCCTCACTAGTGCGTGCTCTCTCTCTTTCTTTTTCTCTCTCAAATGAGTAAATAAAATCTTTTAAAAAACGGATTGGCCAGCTGGTCCTAAAAACACCTTCATTTCGATAACCATTTGGAAATACACATAGTGGCATTTGTGATTTCACCATTTTTTCTAAAAGCATCCAAATTCACAAAATATAAGTTTCCCCTATGCTTTCATTGTCATTGTTGGTGTTTAGTATCCATTAGTGGAATGGGATTGCTCAATAAAGAGTACATGCGTGTGGGTATATGCTTCCATCACATGAAGTATCCTTGGTAGGGAGAGAAAGGAAAGGTAGTTCTTATTTTCAAAGGGCATTTTTCCTTACTTCACTTTATATTTCTGAATTTTATTTTATGACACTTATGTTAAGCCAGTAAAGTAACTCTTTATAGCTGTGGTACATTTCTTTAATTTCGATGAAAAAAGAAATAATTATTTAAATTAACATATTCTTTAACTTCAGTTGTTTTGATTTCCCATTTATTTCTTTTCTGAGTTAAAATATTTGTAATATTCTTACTAAAGACCACATGATTATATCATGAAATGAAACCAGTAAGTGTGCAATTAACTGATACAAATTTTGTCATCTAATGAAGGCCTTGCAATCATGTAGGACAGAGAAAAATCGTTGCTTTAGTTGCCTGAGATATCTTTTCCCTAGGTAAATGTCAAGGCTAGATATCTGTTTTAGTTCCCAGCCAGCTGTAAAGATTCTTCGAACTTCCCTATTTCTGTATACTGATGTGAAAATGTTGTAACGTGGTGCAGAGTTAAAAGCAGTTAAAACAGAATATAAGGGGACGCCTGGATGGCTCATTTGGTTAAGCGGCTGCCTTTGGCTCAGGTCATGATCCCAGCGTCTGGGATCGAGTCCCACATTGGGCTCCTTGCTCGGCAGGGAGCCTGCTTCTCCCTCTGCCTGCCTCTCTGCCTCCCTGCTCTCTATCTCTCTGACAAATAAATAAAAAAAATCTTTAAAAAAAAACAGAATTTAAGGCCAGGAAAAGGGAATGAAGAGAATAGAGTAAAAAAGGAAGAGATGAAATCATCATAAATGTGAAACAAATCAACATTATCTCTAAAGATTTAAGAAGCTTGATCTAAGATCATGTCAAAAGATGAATCTTACAAGCATAAACTTTAGCAAAAAGAGGAAAGGATGTAGAATCCATGTGACATGATTCCATCTTTATGAAGTTGAACACCAGGTAAAATTAAATTATATTGTTTAGGAATACATGCATTGATGTTTAAATGTAGAATAACAAGCTAGGAAATTATTACCATAAAAAAAATCAGGATAGTGATTACTTCTAGAGGTTGGGAAGAAATTGTGATCAGGACAGGACACAGTGTAATGTAAGGTTTGCTTCTTACAAAGTTCTATTCCCCGATGTGGATAGTTAAGATGTAGGTTTATTTTATAACTGATGGGCTATATGTATTTGCTTTAGGAATTTTTTTCCTTTGTGCATTTTAGACTTAAAAAGTGTTTACAATGTTTTTGTTGTTTTTTTTTAAATTTATTTATTTGACACATCACAAGTGAGCAGAGAGGCAGGCAAAGACAGAGAGAGGGGGAAGCAGGCTCCCCGCTGAGCAGAGAGCCTGATGCAGGGCTCAATCCCAGAACCCTGGGATCATGACCTGAGCTGAAGGCAGAGGCTTTAACCCACTGAGCCACCCAGGCGCCCTTGTTGTTTTTTTTAAAAATATTTTTATTATTTATCTGAGAGAGAGAGAGAGAGCATGCACAAGCAGGGGAAAGGGCAGAGGGAGAGAGAGAAGCAGACTTCCCACCAAGCAGGGAGCCAGATGAAGGGCTAGATTTCAAGACTCTGGACCTGAACCGAAGGCAGACGCTTAACCAACTGAGCCACCCCGGTGCTCCTACAAGGGCTTTTTTTTTTTTTTTTAAGTGTTTGAAATGGTTCTCAACTGTACCTGCTTGTCTTATCATTGCCTACCCTTGTAGTGTGTTCTATCCGGTCCTTCCTACCACATATAAAAATAGCTTTAAATACAAACTTACTGAGAAACTAGGAAAATTAGAATAACTAAGCAAAACCAAAGGTATGGTGCTCACTGTAATATATTCAGGCTTCATAAAAGAATATTGGTTTTGAAAAAAAATGCACAAAGCCAATAAAGTTCATATCTCTGCTCTCGATTTTGCCTTTACTAAAGTTGCTTGGCCCATAGGATTTGTTGACATTACCCACAGGGTCTGTTCAATTAGCCTAAATAGTTGAGTCGGAGAGAAGACAAGATTTAGCTCATAAGTGCCTTAGAGTAGACACATGCAAACTTGATATTAAATATTATATTTCTGAGATTTTTTTCACACAGATTAAAATGAATAGATCTTAATTGTATAAGTTAATGAGCTTTGACAAAAGCATGCACAAGTATAACCATACCCTGAATTGAGTTGTAAAATATTTTCACAAGCCCAGATGGTTTCCTCATGCTTTTCTTCAGTCAGAACTTCCCAGAGGGAACAATTGATCTGGTTTTTGTCATTGCAATAATTGTCATCACAATAATTCTGCCTCATATACTTAGAATAATATAACATATACTCTTTTATGACAGGTTTATTTTGCTCAATGGTGCGTCTGTGAGATGTGTCGTATTTTTGTTTGTGTCAAGGGTTTGCTCTTCTTTTTTTAAAGATTTTATTTTATTTTTTTATTTGACAGAGAGATCACAAGTAGGCAGAGCAGCAGTCAGAGAGAGAGGGGGAAGCAGGCTCCCCACTGAGCAGAGAGCCCGATACAGGACTCAATCCCAGGACCCTGAGATCATGACCTGAGCCAGAGGCACAGGCTTTAACCCACTGAGCCACCCAGGTGCCCCAAGGGTTTGCTCTTTTTCACCGCAGAGTAGTATTCTATTGTTTGAACATAACACCGTTTTTTATCAATTCTCCCTTTGAGAGCCATTTACACTATTTTCCATTTATAGCTATTAGAAATAGAGATGCAGTAAGCAATTTTGTACAAGTCTTTTTGAGTATTTCTGTTTTGATGCCTTTGGGGCAAATACCAAGGAGTAAATCTTTATGGATCTTTTAAAATAGCAATCTTTTGGTTTCATTGGTTGTCCTCGAGGTTTTGTTCATTCTTTCAACTAACTTCTCCAATTGTAGAAAAAAATCACAAAACTAAAAATCAACCATTTTATTTATTTGTTTGTTCATTTATTTATTTATGAAAATTTTATTTATTTGAGAGAGAGACAGAGCAAGCATGAGTGGGGAGGGGGCAGAGGGACAGAGAGAAGCAGACTTCCCACTGGGCAGGGAGCCCAACCCTGGACTTAATCCCAAGACCCTGGGATCATGACCTGAGCCAAAGGCAGCCACTTAACGGACTGAGCTATGCAGGCGCCCCAAAGAACAGCCATTTTAAAGCTCACAGTTTAGTCGCATTCAGTACATTGACAGTGTTGAGAAACCATCACCTACCTCTAAAGGATGACCCTTCTCCAAATCTTTTTCATCACCCCAAAGAGTGATTCCCATACCCATTAATCAGTCACTCCCAGCTTCTCCCTGTTCCCTGCCCCTGGAAAGCACTTACCTTCTTTCTGTCTCTATGGTTTTGCCTGTTCTCAAAATTTCAATAGGTGACACATAATGTCTGACCTTTTGAGTCTGGCTTCTTTCTCTTAGCCCAGAGTTTTCAACGTTCCTCTGTGTTGTAACATGTGTCAATACTTTATTCCTCTTTACAACAGAATAACATTCCATTGCATGGCTCTAACACAAGTTGTCTCTTCATGCATTAGCTGATGGACATTTGGGTTGTTGCCACCTTTTAATGATTGTGAATAGTGCTGCTGTGAACATTCATAAATAAGATTTTCTTTGAATACCCATTTTTGATTCTTTTAAAATATACCTAAGAATGGAATTCTTGGATCATGTAATTCTAGGTTTGCCTTTTTGATAAACTACCGAGCTCTTTCTCACAGATGTTGTAGTGTTTTACATTCCTACCACTAATTATGAATATTCACACATTTTCTATTCCTGCCACAAAGGTATGAGAATTCCAACATCTGCACCTCCTTGCTGGAGATTGCTGTTTCGCACTTTTAAAACTATTATTGTGGGTGCGCCTGGGTGGCTCAGTGGGTTAAGCCACTGCCTTTGGCTCAGGTCATGATCTCAGGGTCCTGGGATTGAGTCCCACATCGGGCTCTCTGCTCAGCAGGGAGCCTGCTTCCCTCTCTCTCTCTCTGCCTGCCTCTCTGTCTACTTGTGATTTCTCTCTGTCAAATAAATAAATAAAATCTTTTAAAAGAACTATTATTGTGATAGCCACTCTAGTGGTTATGTAGTAGTATCTTACAGTTTTGATTTGCATGTCTGCTATCTAATGATGTTGAACATCTTTTCATGCATGAGTTGGTCATTTGCATATATCCTTTAGAGAAATACCTTTTCAAAACTTTTGCCCATTTTTTAATTGGGATGTTTACCTTTGTATTATTGAGGTTTTTTTTTACATTTATACATACATTTTTATTCTTTGAACACATCAAACGAATATTGGTGTTTTAACACATTAACTCTTATCACATTAATTTCCCCACATTAACATTTTTTTATTTTAAATTTTAAATTTTTAACTTTTTATAAACATATAATATATTTTTATCCCCAGGGGTACAGGTCTGTGAATCGCCAGGTTTACACACTTCCCAGCACTCACCGAAGCACATACCCTCTCCAATGTCCCTGATATGAGAATAAATGTATTATTGAGTTTAAAGAGGTGTTGTGATTTTTTTAAACATATTTTGAATACTTGGTCCTTACTGGATACATCATGAGCAAATATTTCTTGAATTTTGTAGATTTTCACTTCCTTGATAGTGTCTTTTGATGGATATGAACTTTTAGGTCTGATGAAGTCCAATTTATCTACATTTTGTGTTGTTGCTTTTGCTTTTATTGTCATGTTTAAGAATTGCCAAATCTACCATTACAGGGATTTTTTGGCATGTTTCTAAGAGTTTTATACTTTCAGCTCTTAGGTTGAACTCTTTGGCTCATTTTTGAGCTAATTTTTGTAGATGGTATGCAGTGTGATTCAACTTCATATTTTTGCACGAGGATATCGAGCACCATTGTCAAAGAGTCTATTCTTTCCCCAGTGATTGGTTTTGGCACTTTTGTCAAAAATCAGATGGCCATACTAAAATCAAAAACACAAGAAACAGCAATTATTGCTGAAGATACGGGGAAAAAGGAATCCTCATACCGTTGGTGGATGTGCAAACTGGTGCAGCCACTGGGGAAAAGAATATGAGGTTCCTCAAAAAATTAAAAATGGGATTATCATATGATCCAGTAATTCCACTACTGGATATTTATCCAAAGAATATGAAAACACTAATTTGAAAAGATTTGTACACTCCTATGTTTATTGAAGCACTATTTATAATAGCTGAATTATGGAAGCAGTGTCCATCAATAGATGAATGGATAAATTTATATTTATACATATATATATACACACACAGACATATAAATACATATATGTGTATATACACACACATATATAATGGAATATTACTCAAACATAAAAAGAATGAAATCCTGTCATTTGCAACAACATGGATGGATCTAGAAGATATAGTGCTAAGTGAAATCAGTCAGAGTGATTTCACTCATATGAGGAATTTAAGAAACAAAACAAACAAAAAAAAGAGACAAACTGAAAAGTAGGCTCTTAACTATAGAAAACAAATTGGTGGTTATCACAAGGGAGGTGGGAGGGGGAAGTGTGAAATAGGTGAAGGGGATTACGAGTACACTTATCATGGTGAGCACTGAGCAATGTATAGAATCGCTGATCACTATATTATACCCCTGAAACTAATACAACACTGTTTGTTAACCACATTGCAATTTAAAAAATCAATTGGCTGTAGATGTATGACTTTACTTCTAGATTCTCAATTTCTTATTCTGTTGGTCAATATGTCCATCCTCTTGCCAACACTAGCTTTGTGAGTTTTGAAATCTGAAAGCATGAGTCTTACAATTTTTTCTTTATCAAGATTGTTTTGGCTAATAGGGGTCACTTGTAAGTCCATAAATTTGATAAAGGTATTCATTGTTGGTCTGTTTCGTTACTTTTCTAAACCATTTTTTTTGGTAAAATCTGTATTATTTGTCCTGCATACCATTGGAGTCTATGTTCTGTTAGCTTATTTGACCAGCTAGTATTTTCACAGTTTCCTTAAATTCCTGGAGCAGATGAAAAAGGGAGGAAAGGGAAGGAAAAATAAAGGTAGAAGTAGAAACAGAACAAGACAATAAAGTATTTTCCCAGGTGTGCAGATTGGCACTGTTTGGGGGGTGTTTCTTCAGTGCTTAGCCAGGCCATTTACAACTCTGCCTTGGCCTTCCCTTTATGCTTGTTGGATCCTCATGGTCAACCAGGGGTAAAAGCTCAGAGTCTTCTCAGGTTTTTTCTGTGCAGGCATCCAGCCCTGAGCTTGTGGTTGGCCTTCTCTAGTCCCTTATATGTGTGGGAGCTTTTCACGCCATTCCCCCCTCTATTTAGCTCCTTTCTTAACCCCCTTTTTTCTCAGACTTGGTAGCCTTGTCTGGTGCTTCTCCTGGCTATTATTCGCTTGCTGCCAGCTGCTGTGGCTAGTACTTTTACTTTAAATGCTTTCAGCAAATGCCACCAGGCAGCAGCAAATATCACTTTGAAAGCTGCTCCAGGCCTGGGAATTCTCTTTGTTTGTAAAAAAGAATGAAAGAGGGGAGCCTGGGTGGCTCAGTGGGTGAAGCGTCAGCCTTTGGCTCAGGGTCCTGAGATCGAGCCCTGCATTGGGCCCCTTGCTTGGTGGAGAGCCTGCTTCTCCCTCTGCTTCTGCCCATCCCCCTGCTTATGCTCTCTCTCTCTCTTTGTCAAATAAATAAACAAAATCTTTAAAAAAATGAATGAATGAATGAATGAATGAATGAAGTCCTTCGGCTAGTTCCTTAGAGAGCTACCACACAGAACAACACAACCACAAGTCTTCAAGCATATGGCCCCCACTGCCTCTCTGCAGGAAAACCTGTCCCTGGCATGCACGCATGCAGGTTCGTACCTTTGTGGCCACAGCCCAGGTGAGGGCATAGGAGATGGGAGCTACTTAAAATTTCACAGCACCCTCTTACCATGAGGCAGTAATGTCTTTCTTCACTAGGGCTTCCGCTGGCTGTTTTAAGTTTTGGATTAGATCCCAGATTCTGCACAACTTGATTCTGACAATTTTAACCAGCATTTTGTTGGTGTTCTGGAGGGATGGAGACGTGGAGGTCCCTCCTCAGCCATTGTTAGTGACATCACTCTTATTCATTTTGATTTCCTTATTACCCACCAAGGAGCCACTAAACTGTGTCCCTGTCCAAATTCATACACTAAAGTCCTCACCAGCCCCCATCCCCACCAGCCATACCTTAGAAAATGACATGGAGAAAAGGACTTTACAGAGGTAACTCAGTTAAAATGAAATGGGACCTAATCCAACTTGACTGGTGTCTTTATAAGAAGAAATGTGGACTTGTGGTGTGCCTGGGTGGCTTAGTCTGTTAAGTGTCTGGCTTCTGCTCAGGTCATGATCCCAGGGTCCTAGAATCAAGTCCCAGGTCAGGTTCCCAGCTCGGTGGGGAGCTTGCTTCTCCCTTTCTGTCTGTCTGCTGCTCTGCCTACTTGTGCTCTCAATCTCTCTGTCACATAAATAAATAAAATCTTTTAAAAAATGTGGACATAGATACATAGATACAGAGGTAAGGCGATGTGAAGACACAGGGAGAAGACGCCCATCTACCAGTCAAGGAGAGAGGCCTTGTGTAGATGATTCTCCTCACAGCCCTCAGAAGCCAATCTTGGCAAAGCTTGATGTCAGCTTTCCAGTCTTCAGAGCTTATGGGAAAATAAATTTCTGATGTTGAAGGCAGTAAGTCTGTGGTATTTAGATATGGCGGCAGCAAGAGCGAACCAATACACCATGATTAATGCTTATGTCTTTCTATATATTCTGAGTTTAATTTGCTATGTTCATAGTTTTCTAGCTTCTTGAAGTGGAAGTTTAGATTATTGATTTTACAACTTCAAGCTTTCAACATAAGTAGTTAAAATAACAGGTTTTCTCTTATGGTTTTCATTATCAATATCCCATAAATATTTATAGGTTTTCATTGCTACTTTGGTCCCTGGGTTCTTTACAATTATGCTAATTTCTTTATAAAGATTTACAGATATTCCAGGTATTTCTCTGTTATTTTCTTCTAATCTAATTCTTTTGGGGTCATAAAACCAGCTTTGTATGATTTGAATCACTTTAAATTTATTGATAATTATTTTATAGCCCAGAATGCGGTCTATCTTGGAAAATATTCCACGGTGCACTTGAAAAGGATGTGTATTCTGATATTGTTAGATGAAGTGATCTATGGACATCAGATCCCATTAGTTAATCCTCGGTTCAAGCCTTCTATATCCTGACTGATTCTCTACCTACTTTGCTCTATAAATTATTGAGAGACAGATGTTGAAATCTTTCCTCTTATTGTAGCTTAGT
This sequence comes from Neogale vison, assembly GCF_020171115.1. Lineage (NCBI taxonomy): Eukaryota > Metazoa > Chordata > Mammalia > Carnivora > Mustelidae > Neogale > Neogale vison. The sequence continues at coordinate 32,400,649 of NC_058105.1, forward strand.
CTATTTATCCTCTGAGTTCTACCAAATTTTGTTCAGAGTATTTTTGGCATAGTATTAATTTTACAAGTATCAGGAACATATTAATAATATTTTAATTTGAAATCTTTTCCTGTTAAATACAATGTCTAAATACAATTGGAGTTATCTTAATTTTTTAATTAAAGGTTTTTAAGAGAACCAACAGTTTATGTATGTATTCTTTTCAGCTTTATTGACATATGATTGACATATAACATTGTGTACATTTAAAGTGTACAATGTTATGATTCGATATGTGTACGGTAGTATGATTACCACAGTAAGATTAACACGTCCATCACTTCACGGTTACTTTTTTTGTGGTGAGAACTTTAATCATCTACTCTCTTAGCAACTTTCAAATACCCAACTGAGGATTGTTAACTGTAGACACCATGATGTACATTACATCCCCAGAATGTCATCTTATAACTAGATGTTTGCATCCTTTGATAACCTTCCTACATCTTTTCCCACTCCCTAACCCCTGCCCCTGGAAACCACTAATCTGCTCCCCATTTCTATGAGTTCAGTTTTTTCAGTTACATATGTAAGTGAAATAACACTATATCTTTATCCGTTTTCTTTACCCATTAATTCATTGACGGACTCTTAGGTTGTTCCTATGTCTTAGCTGTTATAAATAATACTGCAGTGAACATGGGGTGTAGAAGTTTCTTTGCAATAGTGATTTCGTTTCTTTTGGATATATACCCAGAAATGGAAGTGATAGATCATACGGTAGTTGTATTTCAAATTTTAATTTAAGGGGCACCTGGGTGGCTCAGTGGGTTAGGTCTCTGCCTTCGGTTCAGGTCATGATCTTGGGGCCCTGGGATTGAGTCCCACATCAGGCTCTCTGCTCCGCAGGGAGCCTGCTTCCTCCTCTCTCTGCTTGCCTCTCTGTCCACTTGTGATCTCTCTCTGTCAAATAAATAAAATCTTAAAAAATAAATAAATAAATTTTAATTTGATGCACTGCCATTCTATTTTTCATAACAGTTATACCAATTTACATTCACACCAGAAGTGTACAAGGGTTCTCCCCAGTATTTGTCATCTCTTGTCTTTTTGATAATAACCATTGTAACTATCTTTGTCCAGTTTTGATATCAGGGTAATAGTAGCTTTGTAAAGTTAAATGTAAAACACATCCAACTCTTATTTTCTGGCAGAGACTATGTACATTTGGCATTCATGCTGTAAACATTTTGTGGAATTCTCTAAGGAAACTCTTTAGGTCTAGAGAATTTTTAGTGGGGAGAATTTGTAAACTGAAACTCTGATTTCTTAAAAAAAAAAAACCACAACCAACCTCCAATTTCTTTAATAGTTACAGGGTCATTTGAATTATCTAGTTTATATTGTATGAGTCATGATAGACTGTGACCTTCAATGAGTTGGTACATTTCATTTAAGTTGTCAAATTTGTGTTATATGATGTTGTTCGTAGTGTTTCCTTATCATCCTTATGATGTAGTTATATCCCTTGTTTTATTCCTGATATTAGTAATTTGTGTTTTCTTTTTGTTTTTGTCAGTCTTAGTAGAGGTCTGATTAACATTTATAAGGTATATCTACTTCCATCCTTTTAATTTCAGCCCACATATAACAATTCATTTGAAGTGAGTTTCTTATATAAAATTTAAAAGTTGGTTCTTTATTTTTTTCATCGACTTCACCAGTCTCTGTCTTCTCATTGGTGTATTTAATCTTTAGGTTTTATGTAAGTCTGGATATGATGGGCTTTAAATCTGCCATTTTATTTATTTAAGATTTTATTTATTTGAGAGAGAGAGCCCACAGGCACATGAGTAGTGGCAAGGGGCAGTGAGAGAGAGGGAGAAGCAGGGTCCCTGCTGAGTGCAGAAACATGAGACTCCATCCCAGGACCCTGGGATCATGAACTGAGCAGAAGGCAGACACTTAACTAACTGAGTCACCTAGGTGCTCCTGCTATTTTATTTTTTTGTTTTCTGTTTTTGCCTCCTTGTTTGCATGTCTCTGTTTTCATTATCCTACCTCCTGTGGGTTGCATCAACTGGGTTTTAGAATTCCATTTTGACATATCAATTATTTTTGTTATATTTTTGTATGGCTTTTTCAGGGGTTTCTGTAGGCATTCCATGTTATATCCAGACCTGTCACAGTCTACTTGCTCTGTCATTTTCACAACCTGTGTGATGTGTAGAAATCTCATCTTTTTTGTTGTCTCTTTACCCTCACTCTATTAACATTGCCTTAAATAGTTCCCCTATGTACATTTAAAACCACAGTGTTATGACACAGTGTTAGATATTTGAAATTGGTTTCAGAAGACACATTAAAAAAACAAATGATGAGATAGGGTCCTGCACTTTCCATTATGCCATTCTGCCTTTGATGAATGGATCCCAGCGCTAACCAAGGGAGAGTTTTCATACCATTATTGCCAGTATCTGAGAAGTGGTAAAGACTTATTTCATATGAGAAATCTAGTTACCTAAAGACGCTACCCGAGGCCAAGTGTGATTAAGAAAGCTTGGAATAGGGGCACCTGGGTGGCTCAGTGGGTTAAAGCCTCTGCCTTTGGCTCAGGTTATGATCCCAGGGTCCTGGGATCAAGCCCCGCATTGGGCTCTCTGCTCAGCGGGGATCCTGCTTCCCCCTCTCTCTCTGCCTACTTGCGATCTCTGTCAAATAAATAAAAAAATAAAATCTTTTTTTAAAAAAAGCATGGAGTAAGATAACACTAAAATTGATGGAGGGAGATCAAAAGTTAAAAACATATTTTGGGGGCACCTGGGTGGCTCAGGGGGTTGGGCCTCTGCCTTCGGCTCAGATCATGATCTCAGGGTTCCCTCTCTCTCTGCCTGACTCTCTGCCTAATTGAGATCTCTGTCTGTCAAATAAATAAAATCTTTTAAAAAAACATATTTTGGAGGTACAGTTGAATACCAAACATATCAGGCAAGGCACAGTGAATTATCTTTTTCTTTTGCTTTAAAATTTGATTTATGATGTTTGCAAAAGGAATAAGGATCTATAATTAGAATTTTAGGTGCACAACTTACAGCGAGCATTTACTCGTAAATATTTTCAACATGCAGCCCAATATGTACACAATGTTTACTCATTTGAATGCAAAACCCAAAGTATTGGTGTGTATTTATTTTCTTTAGCTACTTAAGGGCTTCAAGCACATTTATAATATCACTGAGAGTGCATAGACACGCACTCTATAACGAGCTGCAAGGGCGCAAGTATGGAAAAAGAGGGCTCATTGGGAATATAGTTTAAAAAATACCTCCTGAAGCTTTTGGATCTTGGCTTCTTTCCCCTTCACTTTTTAGATTACCCAAGTGCCTCTTGTCAGTTCTTCCTAAGGGTTGTTCCTGCGGTACGATGTTGTTGACCCTACTGAGATTTTTTCCTTCCCCAGTTTCTGAGACGCTATTCTCTTCTTCACACACTTTTCTGACTACTTTTTCTGTGTCTCTTCCCAGGGTTCATCCTGTTTTTAAACATGAGTATTCCTCTGAGTTCCATCAAGCTACGCTTTTCTTAATCGAGTGGTCTCCCTGAAGTATGATGCCTACTTTATCTTTTTAAGATTCTATTTATTTATTTGAGAAAGAGAGCCAGTGCACAAGCAGGGGGAGGGGCAGAGGCAGAGGGAGAAGCAGGCTTCTTGCAGAGCAGGGAGTCCGACCCCCAGCATGATCTATGCTGAAGGCAGCCGCGTCACCGACTGAGCCCCCCAGGCGCCCCTGTGTCTGCTTTAAAGACTTTGACTAGCACATGTATAATCAAAACGATTCCATTTCTTTTTTGAAACAGTTCAAAACAATCTGTTTCTTTTTTGAAACAGATCTGCATATCTAATTGGTTAGAGGACACTTCTTCCCAGATGATTGTCAGGAATTTCACTTATTCAAGAATTATTTATTCAGTATCTATGTCTTAAAGAATATGTCTCTGTTGGAGACCATGCCACCAATATCTCTCACTGGGCCTACTGCTTCTGCTTCTGAAAGGGTCTGTCTACCTCTAGCCTTGCACTTGCCCCTGAATTCTAGCAGTCACAGCTCAATGTCTCCAAAGTACAAATCTGACAACATCACTCTCTTGCTCGAAACATATCATTGTTTTTCTTCCCCTTCTCATGCACGTGCTCTCTCTCTCTCTCTCTCTCAAATAAATAAATAAATAAAAATCTTTTTAAAAATAAATAAATAAAAATAAAGCACTTTGCCTGAAACATAAAAACCTGTTGCCCAATAAATGATTATTTTGCTTTCTTTTACTGAAATGAATATTGTGGTGGTTAATTTTGTATGTTGGCTTGACAGGGCACAGTGTCCCCAGATTAAACATCATTTCTGGCGTGTCTATGAAGGTATTTCTGGATGAAACTAGCATTTGAATTGGTGGACTCAGTAAAGCAGATTGTCCTCCCCAGAGTGGGTGGACATCATCTAATCCACTGAGGACCAGGATAGAACAAAAGACTGAGGAAAAAGGAATCATCTCCTTTTTTCTGCCTCATTCCTTGTTCCCCATGCCTTGCCTTGATATAGCTCATTCCATCTCCTTGTGTCAAATGACTGGGATTTACACCATTAGCTCTTCTGATTCCCAGACCTTTGGAACTGAACTAAATTATATTACCAGCTTTCCTGGGTTTCCACCTCACAGAGAGCAGATTATGGGATTTCTCCGCCTCCATAATCACATAATCAAATGAACCAACTGCTCATAAAAAAACTATATATATGCATATATACACATACACATGTACGTATATATGTACATGTATACATATATATAGCATATATACACTATATATAGTATATACAGTGTATGCATAGTGTCTGTGTATACACACTATATATATACATATACACTATATATACTAGTGAAAGTTAAGAACTTGATCGTTAGTCCTAATTGTGATTTAGTGATCTCATTCACTCTTGTGACTTCTGCTACTCATTCCCCTATCTCTCTATTTTGTCATCATCTCTGTTGGAGATTTCTCTTAACCTGCCTGGTTATTAAACATTGGGGTTGCCTAGGATTGCTTCCTTGCCTCACTATTCATATGTAATACTATATTATAGTATACATACTGTAGTCTAGTATATGGCATATATAGTATATATACTATATGCACATGTATATGTGTACTATATACATATATGCATATATAGACACAATCATTTAATATATATTATACATAATAAACATTTATATATATATATATATATATACATACACACACATGGATATGTGTGTGTGTGTGTGTGTGTGTGCGTATCTTGTTGGTCCATTTCTCTGGAGAGCCCTGACTAATAAAATTATAAAACGTGTTTTTCCCAAGGCGAAATTTAGAACATATCAAGCACATATTAAACAGAAAAGGGACAAAGGAAACCATGTCCCCTGTCCTGCTACCAAATACCTTGTCTTGCGATATCACCCAACAAATTGCAGCTCCGTAAATGAGGTTTATAACTCCTTTTTAGCTTTTCGTGGCAATAAGCAGATTCCTTAGGCCCTGTTCTTGCCGTCATTCCCAAAGCTCAGTTGGAAAATGTCCAGTCCTCTGGGTATCTTCCCTCAAGCACGGCGAAAGTTAAGAACATTGTTGTTAGCCCTGATCATGATTTAGCGATCTCATCCACCCTCGCGGCTTCTACCGTTTGTCCCCCTACCTCTCTCTTTTGTCTTCATCTCCTTTGCAGGTTTCTCGTAACTTGCCCGGTCATTAAACACTGGGGTTGCCTAGGATTCTTTCCTTGCCTCGTTATTCATTTTATTGAACACAGTTCCCTGGGGTCATCTTATCCAGTCTAATTGTTTTCACTACCAGATATTGATGGACCTCAGAATGTCTACGTGAATTCCAGACAAGGATATTATATTCAACCTAAATACACTTCAAATACAGTTTGTCTGTTTTTGTGAGTTCATGGGGTGCCTGGGTGACTCAGTTGTTAAGCGTCTGCCTTTGGCTCAGGTCATGATCCCGGTTCCTGGGATCGAGTCCCACATCAGGCTCTCTGCTCATCAGGCGTCCTTCTTCTCCCTCTCCCACTCCCCCTGCTCGTGTTCCCTCTCTCACTGTCTCTATCAAATTAATAAATAAAATCTTTAAAACAAAAAGTGAGTTCAGGGGCACCTGGGTGGCTCAGCGGGTTAAGACTCTGCCTTTGGCTTGGGTCATGATTCCAGGGTCCTGGGATAGAGTCTCACATCAGGCTCTCTGCTCGGCAGGGAGCCTGCTTCCTCCTCTCTCTCTCTCTCTCTACCTCCCTGCCTACTTGTGATCTCTGTTTGTCAAATAAATAAATAAAATCTTTTAAAAAAAAGTGAGTTCACAATATCTCTTGTCCTACATCTACACAGTAAAAAAGTAGCGCTCTTCCAATGTTCTTTAAACTTATGGTATTTGCATTCTCTTCCTTTCCCAAGCTAAGGAGCCTAGGAGTCATTCTTCACCTCTTTCGGTCCTCTTTGACACTCACCTTCTACGTCTAATTCATCATCAAAGACTTCCAAATTTACCTTCAAAATGTATTTTGAATTTTTCTACTCCTTCTTGTTTTATTGCCAGAGCTGTAGTCTAGTCATCATTTCTCAACTGGATGACTTCAAAAACCTCTTAATTGTTTCCTCTGCGTCCAATTTTAACCTTCTTCAACTCATTACCCACGCTGGTACCAGAATTCTCTCTCCCATAAGCAAGTTCGGTAATGTTATTCTCTCGTCTTCCAGTGAGTTCCCATATGTCCAAACTCCCTACCATAACATATGATTCTTACAATTTTCCCCGGACTATTAATCAAGTTTCATCACCTACCACTTGCTGTTTTGCATTTTATATTCTAGCAACAATGGACTGTTCCGAGTCTTTGATGCCATCCCTGATTTTTTTTTCTTTTACACTTTAGGCCTCTGTCTGTTTTTGTGAGCTCTTATGTTAAAAATGCCCTTACGTTACTCTCTTTACTCAGATAACTTGATTTTTGATGATTGAATTCAGACAGCGTCTCCTCAGAGAACAGGATGTAAGTCTTCCTCCTCTGAACTCTCATATAATTTTGTGTATTCCTCTATCACTGCCATTATTTCGCATATTATATTAAAGTCTGTGTAAAGTTGCTTTCCCACTAGATGATGAGCTGCTCAGGGCATGGGATATGTCTTATTTGTCTTTGACTGTTCTCCGTAACAGTACCTGACCCCAGTAGGTGCTAAAGAAAGGTATATTAAAGCATTGGCCACGTGAATGAAGCCATCTGAGGCCACTCATCTGGCTGTGTGTCAGCGTTAGAATCAAGCGAAAGAGCCACGATCCTTTTATGACCACAATAATGCAAATCACTTTATCCCAAGCTAGGCAGATGTTTACTCTTTCCTGAGGAACTAGCTCACTTGGAAGGAAATTGTCTCACAGGTATGTAAATTCTGGTCCACAGGGTTTCATGGGGACAAAGGAGTCATGAATTAGAATGTATTAATCCTTTGTAGGTATTTAAAATCTTGCTCCTGGGCACTGGGGTGGCTCAGTCATTAAGCGTCTGCCTCCTGGAATCGAGCCCTGTGTAGGGCTCCCTGCTCAGCTATAGACCCGTTTCTTTCTCCCACTCCCCATGTTGTGTTCCCTCTCTTGCTGTCTCCATCTCTGTTAAGTAAATAAATAAATAATAAAGTAAAATAAATAAAATAAAATCTTGCTCCATATGGACCACAAAATAACTGAGCTCATAGGCCCATTAAAATCTAAAAATATTAAGTGAAGTATTAACTGCTTAAGTTAGCAGTTTGGGCAACAATTCAACTTCTAGAATCTTCAATCAAGGAGCATACAGAATAGGATTTGGATTATGGAAAAGAATTACCTTAAAACTTTCTTCTTTTTTTCCTCAAATTGTGAGGAATAAGTGACAAATACACTTTTGTTTATTCAAAGTGTATAATGTGATAGTTTGATATACATATACACTGCGGAGTAATTACCAAGATCAAAATAACACAATCTTCACCTCCAAGAATTAACTCTTGTTTTGTGTATGAGAAGAATACCTTAAAATTTACTGTTAGCAATTTCAAATGTATAATACATTATTATCTATAGTGACTATGCTATACACGGGATCCTCAGAATATATTCTACTTACAACTGAGGGTTTGTACCTTTTGACTTACATCTCTTCATTTCCCCCTCCCCTCAGCCCCTAGCAAACAACATCCTATTTTCTGTTTCCACGAAATCAGCTTTTTCCTCCTTTTTTAAAGATTCCATATGTAATTGATACCATAAAATACTGGTGTAATATTTGTCTTTCTCAGTCTGGCTACTTCACTTAGCATAATTCCATTCAGATACATCCTCATTGTCACAAATGGCAGGATTTCCTTCTTTTATTTTTTTCTTTTCTAATTCTCTCTTTTTTTAAAATTTAAATTCAATTAGCCAACATCGTTAGTTTCAGAAGTAGAGTTTAGTCCTTCATCAGTTGCATGTAATACCCAGTGCTCATCACATCATGTGTTGTCCTTAATGCCCATTACCCAGTTACCACATCTGCCACCCACCTCCCCTCCAGCAACTCTCAGTTTCTTTCCTAGAGTGAAGAGTCTCTTAATTGCTCTATTAGGTATTTACCTTAAAGATACAAATGTAGTGATCCACAGGGGCACGTGCACCCAAATGTTTATAGCAGCAATGTCCACAATGGCCAAACTATGGAAAGAGCCCAGATGTCCATCATCAGGTGAAGGGATATAGAAGATGTGGGAGATATCTAAAATGGAATATTACTCAGCCATCAAAAGGATGAAATCTTACAATTTACATAGACGTGGATTAAATAGGAGGGTATTATGCTGAGCAAAATAAATCCATCAGAGAAAGACAATTATCATATAGTTTCACTTATATGTGGAATATAAGAAATAGTCCACAGGATCATAGGAGAAGGGAGGCAAAACTGAATGGGAAGAAATCAGAGAGGGAGATTTTCTCCTCTTTTATGGCTCAATCATATTCCATTGTAGATGTATGTACACATATTCTTTACCCATTCATCAGTTGAAGGGCATTTAGGTTGTTTCCACCTCTTGATTATTGCAAACAATCCTGCAATAAACATGATGGTACAGATATCTTTTTGAGATACTGATTTTATTTCCTTCAGATATATACACAGGAGTGAGATTGATGGATCCTATGGTAGCTCTATTTTTAATTTTCTGAGGATTTACTATACTCTTTTTCCAAATTGGCTGCACCAATTTACATGCCCACTGAGCATGCACAAGGGTTTCCTTTTCTCCATCCACATCTTCACCAAATTGTGTTATCTTCTCAATAGCAGCCATCCTAACAGGTGTGAGGTGATATTGTGGATTTGATTTGCATTTTCTGATGATTAGTAATGCCTTGTGAATGTATTGGGCATTTCTGTATCTTCTTTGGAAAAGTATCTACTTAGGTCCTTTGCCCATTTTTTAATTGCGTTATTTGCTTTTTTGCTATTGAGCTGTATGAGTTCTTTATATATTTTGGATGGTAATCTCTTATCAGATACATGGTTTGCAAATATTTTTCCCATGCTCTAAGTTGCCTTTTCAATTTATCGATTGCTTCCTTTTCTGTGCAGAAGCCCTTAACTTTGACATAGCCTCACATGTTTATTTTAGCTTTTGTTGCCTGTGCATTTTGTGTCTTTCCAAGAAATCATTGTTAAGACAAATGTCAAGGAACTTTTTCTCTAAGTTTTCTTCTAGCAGTTTTACTGTTTCAGGTCTTATATTTAAGTCTTTAATCCATTTAGAGTTGGGTTTTTTTTTTTTAGATTTTACTGGGTGTGGTGTATAAACAATGAATCTTGGAACACTGAAAAAATAAAATAAAATTTAAAAAAGAACTTTCTTAAAATAAATAAAAATATAAAGAACTTTATAAAAGATTTTATTTATTTGTCAGAGAGAGACAGAGAGTGAACACAAGCACAGGGAAAGGCAAGCAGAGGGGGAAGCAGGCTCCCTGTTGAGTAAAGAGCCCAGTGCAGGACTGAATTCCAGGACCTTGGGATCCTGACCTGAGCCAAAGGCAGACCCTCAACAGACTGAGCCACCCAGGCACCTAGAGTTAGTTCTTGCAAAGGCTGTGAGATAGGGGTCCAGTTTCATTCCTTTGCATGTGGATTTTCAGTTTTCCCAACACCCTTTATGAGGAGACTGTCCCTTCTCCATTGTGTGTTCTTCGTGCCCCTGTCAAAAATTAGTTGCATATATGCATGGGTTTATTTCTAGGCTTTTTATCCTGTTCCACATAAACAGGTTTATGTGCCTGTTCTTATGCCAATACAATATTGCTTTAATTGCTATGGTTTTGTAGAATAGTTTGGAATCAGGGAGCATGATGCCTCCAGCTTTGTTCTTCTTTCTCAAGATTGTCTTGTTCAAGTCATTTGTGGTACCATATAAGTTTTAGCATAATTTTTCTATTTCTATGAAAAATGTCAATGTACTTTTGAAAGGGATTGCATTAAATCCGTAAATCGTTTTGAGTAAGGTCACAATATTAATCTATTGAATCCCTGAATGCAGAATATCTTTTCATTTATTTCTGTCTTCTACAAATTCTTTCATCAATATCTCAGTTTTCAGTGTAGAGGTCTTTTATCCCCTCAGTTAAATTTATTTCTAAGTATTATTTTTGGTGTTATTGTAAATGGAAATGCTTTCTTAATTTCTTTCTGAAAGTTTGTTTGTGTATACAAATGTGACTCCTTTGGGGCACCTGGGTGGCTCAGTGGGTTAAGTCTCTGCCTTTGGCTCAGGTCATGGTCTCAGGGTCCTGGGATCAAGCCCCGTGTCGGGCTCTCTGCTCAACAAGGGAGCCTGCTTCTCTTCCTCTCTCTCTGCCGGCCTCTCTGCCTACTTGTGATCTCTGTCTGTCAAATAAATAAATAAAATAAAATCTTTAAAAAAAATAAAAGAAATGTGACTCCTTTTTGCACATTCATTTTGTATCCTACCATTTTACTGAATTTATTTATTAATTCCCCCCCCCAAAAATTTGGTGGGGTCTTCATCTTTTTCTTTATACAAAATCATGTTATTTGCAAACAGATCATTTTACTTTTTCCTTTCCAATATGTACTTTTTTCCCTTTTCCTTGCCTAGTTTTTATGGCTAGGATTTCTATATATTGTTGAATAGGAATGCCAGGAATGGACATCCTTGTGCGTTCTTGATCTTAGAGGACAAGCTTTTAACTTTTCACCGTCTAGTATAATGTTAGCTGCAGGCTTGTCATATATGGGTTTTATTAGCCAGGTACATTCTTTCTATACCTAATCCATGGAAAGTTTTTATCATGACAAGATGTTGAATTTTGTCAAATATGTTTACATCATCTATTGAAATAAACATATGATTTCTATCCTTCATTTTATTAATGTGGTTTATTACATTTATTGATCTGCATGTGTCGAAAAATCTTAGTACCACAGAGATTGATCCCACTTGATCATGGTGCCTGATCTTTTCCATGTGTTCTTGAATTAAGTTTGCCAGTATTTTGTTGAGGACTTTTGTATCTATGCTCATTAGGGATATTGGCCCTTAATATTCTTTTCTTGCAGTGTCCTTGCCTGGTTTCAGTATCAGGATAATACTGGCCTTTTGAAATGAGTTTGAAAGAGTTCTTTGTTTTTTTTTTTGGAAGATTTTAATAAGGATCGGTATTAATTCTTCTTTAAATATTTGGTAGAATTTTACTAGTGAAGCCATCTAGTCCTGGGCTTTTATTTATAGGAAGATTTTTGATTTGTGAGTCAATTTTCTTTTTGTTATGGGTCTGTTAAGAATTTCTATTACTTCATGATTCATTCTTGGTCTAGGAATTTATTGATTTCTTCTAAATTATCTAATTTATTCGCATATAATTGTTCACAGTAATGTTTTATAATTCTTTGTATTTCTGTGGTATCAGTTGTGATATCTTCTCTTTCATTTATAATTGTGTTAATTTGAGTCATCTCACTTTTCTTAATCTAGTTAAAGATTTGTCAGTTTTGTTTATCTTTTTAATAAACTATTTATGTGGGTCTTTTCTATTGTCTTTGTTATTTTTGTTACATTTATTTCTGCTCTGTTCTTTATTATTTCCTTTCTTCTGTGAACTTTGGGCTTAGTTTGTTCTTTTTCTAGTGCCTTGAGGTATAGGTTTAGGCTGTTTATTTGGATCACTCTTTTTTCTTAATGTAGACAATTATTCCCTTAAAATTCCATCTTGGAACTACTTTTGCTGCATCCCATAAAGCTTTGGTATGCTATGTTTCCAATTTCATTTTTTTCAAGATATTTTTTATTTCACTTTTCATTTTTTTAACCCATTTGTTGTTCAGAAGTGTGTTGTTTAATATCCACATACTTGTGAATTTTCCAGTTTTCCTCCTGTTTTTGATTTTTTTAGTTTCATATCACTATGGCTAGAAAAGATAGTTGATATGATTTCAATCTTCTTAAATTTGTTAAGACTTGTTTTATGACCTAACATATGATCTATCCACGGGAATATTCTATGCACGGTTGAAAAAAATGTGCATTTTGCTTCTGTTGGATGGAAAGTTCTGTATATGTCTGTTAGATCCATTTGGTCTAAAGTGTTATTTGAGTCCATTATTTCTTTATTAATATTCTGTTGGGGTGATCTGCCCATTGTTGAAAGTGGAGTGTTGAAATCTCTGCTATTAATTGCATTGCTATCTATTTCTGCCCCCAGATTTGTTGATAATTGTTAAATATATTTATATGCTTTGATATTGAGTGTGTATATATTTATAATTGTTATAGCCTCTCGATGAACAGATCGTTATATAATTGTATAATTAATTAATCATATTAATATTTTTTAATATTAATATTAATAATTAATTAATCATATAATTAATCATTATATAATGACCTTCTTTGTCCTTGTTACAACTTTTGAATTAAAGTCTACTTTGTTTCATATAACCATTATGACCTCTACTTTCTTTTGTTTCCCATTTACATGGAATATGTTATTCTACCACTTCCCTTTCAGCCTATAAATGTCCTTAAAGGTTAAGTGAGTCTCTTGTAGGCAGTAAATAGATGCGTCATGGTTTCTTTTTTAATTGTTCAGGTTACTTTAGGTCTTTTAACTGGAGAACTTAAATTATTAGCGTCTAGAGTAATTTTTGATTAGTAATCACCATTTTGATAATAGCTTTCTGATTGTTTTATAGTTCCTTTGTTCTTTTTTTTTCCCACTCTTGCTATCTTTGTGAAATAATGAATTCCTTGTTGTGGTATGTTTGGATTCTTTTGTCTTTATCATTTGTGTCTCTATTAGGTTTTTGCTTTGTGATTACCATAAGGCTTTCATAATACATCTTATAGTTATATAAGTCCATTTTAAATTGATAACAACTTAACTTCAATTGCAGAAAGGTGTTCTACACATTTACCTGTTCCCCATATTTTATATTGTTTATATTTTACATCTTTTAATATTGTGTGTCATTCACAAAGTATTGCATCTACAGTTCCGTGTAACAATTTTGTCCTTTAATTTATATGCTAGAGTTAAAAGTGAAAACAGTGGAGGAAACTGGGTGGTTTAGTCAGTTAAGTGTCTGCCTTCAGCTCAGGTGATGATCTTGGGGTCCTGGGTTGGAGCCCTGCTCTGCGTTGGACTCCCTGATCAGTGGGGAGCTGCTACTCCTTCCACCCTTTCCTTCCTGGTGCACTTGAGTGCATGCTCTCTTTCTCTCTCTCTCTCAAACAAATAAATTTTTTTTTTAAAAAAAGTAAAAACAATGTCATGAATTGGTTCTGCTGGTTTGTACTACATTATTCTGGAAAAGATTGGCTATTTTAAAACATGAAGCTAAGATTTTCTAAAGTTTGTATTCTGCAAAAAAAAAGCAATCTGTTTTATTGACAAGTGATTAGAACTGTACAAAGGAAAGCTGTTGTAGGAAAATAAGGTTTTGGTTAGAGAAGTGGCATAAATCTCAGAGGAAAGTTACAAACAAGTGACAGATTGTCTTTGCCAAAGATATATGCAGCTGTACCACCCTTTGAGTCATTTTGTCTGTCTGGAAGGGTCTAGGAAGTGCTAACTTAAGTCTCTTGGAGAAATAAAAAAAAATGTTTCGTAGTAAACTTACCAGGAGATATTTTCTTTACCAGGAGATATTTTCTTGTATCACCTTGAACTTGATCTTTGCTTTGAAACCTTGTGATGGTTATTTTATATGTCAACTTGACTGGGCCACACAGTGTCCAGATATTTGGTTGAACATTGTTCTAAGTGTTTCTGTGAGGGTGTTTTTAGATGAGATTATCATTTAAATCAATAGACTGAATAAAGCTCATGTGGGTGGGTTTCATCCAATCAGTTGAAGGCCTTACTAGATCAAGGCTGACACTCCCTCTCAATAAGAGGGAACTCCTCTTATCTGATTGGCTTTAAATTGGGACATCAGTTTTTATCCTGATTGGAGACTCAAACTTGGAACATCAGCCCGTCTTTGGATTCAAGCCTACTGGCCTTCAGGCTAGAACTATACCATCACCTCTCTTGGTTTTCTAGCTTGTTGACTACAGATATTGAGACTTATCAGCCTCCATAATCATGTGAGCCAATTCCTTATAACTAATATACATACATATATGTATATGTGTACATATGTACACATAATATATACACATATTTATGCATGTATAAATATATATTCTTATATATTGTGTATGTGTAGATAGAGAGATAGATGGACAGACATCCCATTTGTTCTGTTTCTCTGGAGAACCCTGATTAATATAAACACTTCCTTTCTTTAATAACCTTCTGTTGGGAAAACTGATAGTTATAAAAAGTCTTATTTTCAAAAACAGAAAGTTGTTGATTCTTTGTATTTCTTGTAAATTGTGCTTGAAACTTAATAATTCCTTCTTTAGCTTGCTTTTTTCTAAACATACCTTAGGATACTTAGCTAACAGGAAAAATACAACTGATGCTTTCGACATTCTACAAGGAAACACTCAGCAAGACCATCCTTTCATGTGGCACATCTTTTCTATTTTCCACACAGCCATAAATGATAGTTTTGTTAAACTCTTTTGCCACTACACATCAAGAATCTCATTTCCACCTGCTTTTAACTACATTTTCCCCACTGTTTTTTAATTCCACATTGAAAGCCTCCTTGAGGCCGCATCAGACTCCTACCAATAGTCTCAAGAACATTCCAGTTTCTATCTGGCATGGTCCCACAGCCACCACCACGTGGGGTTTTTTGTTTTTTGGCTTGGCAAAAAAAAAATTGACACCTTTCCAGGTGTCAAATTTTGTACCTTTTCATGATTCTGTGGGCGGGAAGTTTGAACAGGAAATAGCAGGAATGATTTGATCTGTTTCACCATATCAGAGATTTCATCTGGAAAGACTCAAAGACATGGGTGACTCAGTAGTAGGGGAGGAGAAAAGTCAGCTATGAACTTTTTTACTTACATGATTTACACCTAAACTGGGTTGATCTGAAGACTAGAACTGTTGGTCAGACTGCCACAGGTGATCTCCCCATGTGGCCTAGCTCTTTGACAGCTTTGGGATGGTAAGACTTCTCAGATGGTGACTCAGGGTATCAAGTGTTGTTCAGAGAGAATCAGCCAGAGGCATTATGGTTTTGTTTGACATGGCCTGAGAAATTGCACAGTGCATTTCTGCTATATTGTACTTAATAATAGGTATAAAACCAAGGTCAGCCCAGATTAAAGGCAAAGGGACATAGGTTTCCTCTCTTAGTAAAAGGAGTAGAAGAAAAATTGCTGGACTGTTTTGAAGTCACTGCACAAACCTAGAAAACAAGGAAGCCCATAATTTGAAAGAAACTTATCATGAGGAATGTTTTTGCTCTGAACATGTGGATGGAGAGGCCTTGAAGCCATCAATATTTGTAATCTTTCATTTATGTATGGGGGAAGAAAATGTATGTAAATCAGAGGAAATAGTATAGAGTTAGGCAGAGTTTCTTGGCTACATATTAGAAAGACCTGGGGAGCATCCCAGATCAATTAAACTAGAATCTCGGTGCGGGAGTGGGGATGGTGGTAGAAGCATGTAGGCAACAATAGTTTGAAAAGTTTTCCAGGTGATTCCACTGTATAGCTAATGTTGGAGTACACTAACTGAGCTGATCCTGAGGTTATCAGGAGCATTGATGACCTTCATTTTAATTGACTTTTAACAGCCCAGGTTATCTGACCTCTAATAGCTCCCTTAGAGACCCCTAATAGTGACTATGGGCTAGTAATTGCATATATTGAAGAGAGTTGTTAGATAATGAGCCTGGAGTCCTAAGCTTTGCAACATTCTCCAAAGAATCAGAGTCCAAGAAAGGCACAACAGAAACATATAAAGAGGTGGGGTGACACGGTGTCTCAGTTTATTAATCCTGTTTCTGGCTCAGGTCATGATCTCAGGGTCCTGGGATGGAGCCCTGCATCAGATTCCCTGCTCTTAGGGAGCCTGCTTTCCCCTCTCCCTCTGCCCCCCACTCATGCTTGCTCTCTACTCTGTCAAATAAAGAAATGAAATCTTAAAAAAGAGAATGATATAAAGAAAGCATACTAAGGGGAAAAAAGTGTAGAAAGTGCCACAGTTGTATTGAGCTATAATTGATGAAGAAATTAATGAAAAGAAATTTTCGCATTTCTTAAAATCTGCTATGTAAGATCTACTTTCCTATTGAATTTTGCATGTTCAGTGCGCTAGAACAGTTATGGTGCCTCTCCGTGTCAGTGTTAGACAAATATATATGTGTTTCTTTCTCCAGTTTGGTTCTGAGCTATTTGAGTCTAGGAAGCACGTTTTATTAACCACAGCAGCCTAAGTACCTGGAAAATTGTAAGGCTCAGTAACATTTATTGAGCTAAATCACTGGACTGAGAAACCAAGAATCCTGTTAAGACAAAGAGAAGAGGGGCAATTTTCATAGTAAAATGTCCAAGTGGGGAAACATGAGGTTGAGCACAGAAAGTATATATGAAAACAACAAAGTGATTAGAAAGGGCAGGTACTGCCCTATACAATTTCCTTAGAAGGCCGCTTCTACATCTTAAAGTTTTGAATGATCTAGCAAAAGAAACAATGATGATGATTATGAAATGATAGGAAGCTATGAACATCACACACATAGACACACACACAGACACACCCATTACACCATTTTACTTACATTACCTACATGTTCAGCCTAAAAGAAAGAATAACGGTATGCACCTAAGAAATCATTCTTTATTTATAACCACTGTAAATAGTTTCTGCTACAGGTAGAAAAGGTATACATTATTTGTCCTGGAGTTTTATTATATTAAAATTTGTAACATATGCAACAAAGACTTGGGAATGAGATTTTGTGTGTGGCAGCATTCTTTGAATGAATAAATTGCTCTGATGGCCAGATTATTATTAGGTAGCATTTATTCAAGGGGAAAAGAACTCTGGGAGAGGTCTACCCTACGATTTCTTGTTTGAACCAAAGATCTTTGGCCCACAGAAAGTCAGTTTCTCTGCACTCACCTTAAACATTCAGATTGGGCTCTTTGGTCCTGACCACAGATAAATCTTTGCTCGTGTGCCTATAGATAACATTAAATTGCCATAGGCTAACTGTACAGTTGAATCCAGCAGCTCCACATGTTGAAAAAGGCAGAATACATTTAATATTCCTGAGAAAATACTATCATTTCCCAGAGATATTTCCAAAAAGTTTTCTATTGAGAGGATCCTGATTATGATTAAGTTCTAGATTTACAATTAGATACTATCTTAGACCAGGTCCTTTGAGGAGTAAAGGAGCCAGGATACTTTCGTGCTGAATACAGTATCCATCGCCTTCTGCTTCTTTCTGCCTCTCTCTGACCCTGTGTTTAAAGAATGTGTGACTGGGCTTCCAATACAACTCTGACATTTCTAGAAGATCTGATGTTTGCAGACAGACACTGCTGGAGTTCCCCAGCAATTAGAACACCAAACTCCACTTTATCTTGGCCCTCTTCCAGGACCCAGAGGGCACCAGGGGGTTTCATTCCACTGGACTTCCGGTGATCATTTATGTCATAGACAGATCTCTGTGTGAATTTACCGACACTGGATTTTAACAAGCGGAAGACTTCCTCTTAAAATCTCTCCATGTAAGCACACTGTTTTCTTAGCTCCCTTTTCCTCGAGCTGCCTCTTTGTGCATGTGGAGCTTCATTATTTAAATTCAGACAGATGCATAGAGCTGAATGGTTCTTTGGAGACTTGGAAGTCTAGCCTTTTGCTTATTCTGGGATACTCATTATAAACCAGACATAACAGCTTAAGAAAATATCATAAATGCTCTGTCTCCATGTAATAGCATCATGAATATTGATGTTCAGTTTCTGTCAATCCTGTGGCTCTTTTTTTATTTCATTCAAGTGACAAGATAAGAAGATAGTCCTGCTATGATATACATAGAGTCGTAGACTGAAAGTTCATGCATAATACTTTCTTAGGCTTTCACTTGTCCTGGAATGGAAATACAAGGCAAAAAGTGTCTTTGTTCTTAACGGTAGTGATACCCATTTTTCCGAGGAGAAAATTGAGTCTCACAGAATTTTTTTCCCCCAAATCTCACTGACTAGCTAATAAGTAGCAGTCAGTATTTGAATCCAGATCTTCCCTATATGAAAGCAAAGCGACCTCTCTATACCTAATATTATGTGAGCATTTTCTCAATAAATGGTGTATGAAGAAATAATTAAATAAAGGAACAATTGATCACACTACACTGATGGCCTCATTATCAACAGACAAATCAACAAAAACAAATTTAAAATGTTTTTTCCCAGAATTAGAGGATCTTTGGCTGCTATGTATCTACTTCACGTACCAGGGCGAGGTAGGCAGCCATATTAAGGCTCTGTATTCTCTCCAATATGGTAATCAATTCTGTCAAAGGTTGGAGGTTCTGTGCACTGGGGACAGCCACACAGAGGATATGCTCACATGGAAACTGATTTGCTATCACTTAGTTTCAACATAATAGGATGACTCACATATTAAATTGAAAACAATAGCTTTTATTTATAAATGAAATTTGGTCAAAATCAGTTGACTCAGGCGCCTGGGTGGCTCAGTGGGTTGAGCCGCTGCCTTCGGCTCAGGTCATGATCTCAGGGTCCTGGGATCGAGTTCCGCATCGGGCTCTCTGCTCAGCAGGGAGCCTGCTTCCTCCTCTCTCTCTCTCTGCCTGCCTCTCTGCCTACTTGTGATCTCTCTCTGTCAAATAAATAAATAAAATCTTTAAAAAGAAATCAGTTGACTCTGTAGAAACGTACCACATCCAAAATAAGAACAAATATGAGACATTTGTTTTATAAGCTATTATTTTATTCAAAATAGTAGATTAAGAAATGTTTATTTATGTCAAATGTGTGGGAGCAAACATTCTAAATGTTGGGTACTAACTGGTCAATTTACACCGCTCAGCAGCAGAGGGACTGGTTCGGACAGGCTGTCTGGGCTCTGTTTTTGATAGTTCAATCCCCTCTTAGCCATGCTAACTAGTACACAAGATCATCATATTAATCCTTATCTCTACCTATCCTCAACTTGTCTGAGAAAATATCCTTAGAACTAGTGCCTGTTCATCTAAAAATGTGGAATCTACTTTGGACAAGATCTGTCATGCAAGAGGCAAAAGATTACAA
The DNA here is from genome assembly GCF_020171115.1 of Neogale vison. Classification (NCBI taxonomy): domain Eukaryota; kingdom Metazoa; phylum Chordata; class Mammalia; order Carnivora; family Mustelidae; genus Neogale; species Neogale vison. The sequence goes on from NC_058105.1 coordinate 32,420,440, forward strand.
CAGATTAACATTCCAGACAGTTTGGGAGGATTAGAGATTATGTCTTGAAGCTTCTTGGTGTAGAAAATCCTTATATAGTTAAACAGTCATGGGCAGCACAGGAACTGTAAAGTAACCAGAGGATAAATATAGTGGCAGCAGGTTTTCCCACAAGATTTTAAAGACCTAAAAGTTAAGCTTGGGGCACAAAACATTTAGAAATCAAGGATTACAATCTACCTGGAATAATTTCCACAGTCTGAAGAACTTCATTGAGGATTTCATGAATACAGGTATATTGTCAATGAATACTTTTATCTTGTGTGTGTTTGATAATGCCCTGATTTTCATTTATTTTTGAAGGCTACTTTTCCTGGGCTTAGAATTCTGTTAGAAGTGTTTCTCTCTGCATTAAAAAAAATACTTTATTTATTTATTTGGGAGAGACACAGAGAGCAGGGGGAGAGACAGAGAGAGAGGGAAACAGAATCTCAAGTAAACTTCACACTGAGCGTGGAGAACGATGTGGGACTTGATCTCAGGAACCTGAGATCATGACCTGAGGTGAAACCAATAGTTAGGCACTTAACTGACTGAACCCCATAGGCGTCCCTCTCTCTGCATTATTTTAAAGATGTCATTGCATTGGTTTTTGGCTTTCATAGTTTCTATTGCAATATCATTTCTCCATCTTTTTGTTCTTCTTCTGAAGATAATACATCTTTTTTTTTTCTACAAATACTTTGAAGATTCGGCCTTCATCATTAATTTTCCACAGTTTGACTATGATAAACTTTTTATTTGCATTTATCTTTTTTGCAGTTTGCTGATTATTATGAATGTGTGGAATGAGGACTTTCATCATATCTGGAAAATTTGGGGCCACTATGTCCACAAATACTCTTTCCTATTTCTTCTCTCTCTCCTCTATATTTTTTAAGATTTTATTTATTTATTTGACACACACAGAGAGGGGAGGGGAACAAGCACAAGCAGGCGGAATGGCAGACAGAGGGAGAAGAAGGCTCCCTGCTAAGCAGGGAGCCCAATGCGGGGCTCTATCCCAGGACCCTGGGAACATGACCTGAGCAGAAGCAGACGCTTAACCAACTGAGCCCCGCAGGAGCCCTGCTCTCCTCTATTTATAGGACAGTTATACATATTTTGTCCATGTGATTAAGTTCTAACTGCCCTGTGTCTTTTTCCCCCCTCATTTTTTTTCTTTCCATGATTCTGTTCAAATGTGTTTCTGTTCATTCTGTTAAATGACCTAATAATTTTCTAATTTAGATTCTTTCTTTCTGTTCTAGAGTGTCCACTTGATTTTTTACAGATTCCAATTCTCTAATTATTCATCTTTCTTTCCCTTACCATCTTTTTCCTCCATGTGCTTTAATCATTTAGTTATTTTAAACTACTTGTTCACAAAAACTAACATCTGAACCATCAGTAGGTCTATTCTAATTGCCCTGTGATTTTCTCTGTTTGCAGAAATAACAAAACATTTTGAAGGTCATTAAAGATTTTTTTATTTTTTTAAATAACTATTTATTTAAGAGAGAGAGAGAGAACACAGAGGGAGGGACAGAGGGAAAAGGAGAGGGTCTCAAGCAGACTCCCCACTGAATATGGAGCCTGACATGGGGCTCATCCTTGGCACCATCTCACAGCCCTGAGAACATGACCTGAGGCAAAACCAAGAGTCTGATTTAACCGACTGAGCCACCCACTCACCTCAGAGTTTTTTAAATGGATAGCCATATCATGCCGATGGGTATGTTAAGAATTATCAGTATTTCATTTCTCCTGAATTTGGTCTAGAGATTCAGTCCAATCATGTTCAAAACTCCATTAATAATTTTTGCAGTCCTGTCATTGGTGAGTTACTTCTAGCATGTGGTTTGGTGCATATACACGTCTATAAATGAAAGACTAAGGGTAGCTAAGACATATTAGAAAAAAAAAGGAATAAGATGGAAACATGCCTGTTATATTTAATAAAAAGTATATATTTATTCAAAGCAGTGCACAGTGCAAAGAAATAAAACTAGAACAGATTAGAGGAGCCAGAGATCGAAAGATGCATGTATCTTTACTATGTGGCAGACATAGTGGTATTGCAGATCTCTGGGTGAAGAAGAAACTATTCAATAAATTATGTTATAATAATTGGTTTCCTATATGAAAACATGAAATTGGATCCTTTTACATGGTTCACAAAAATGAGTTTCAGACTGACTCATGACTCAAACGTGAATGCCAACATTAAGAAATATCCAGAAGAAAGTATAGGGGAATAAATTTCTCAGCTAAATATTGGGAAAGATTTTTAAATGAGACACAACCTGCTGATCATTTTTTAAAAATGATAAACTTGATTACATTAAAGTAAGATCATGAGTGTATTTTGTTATATCAAAATTAAGAATTTTATTTATCAAATTGTGTCATAAAATGAATAAAGAAACAGGCCACCACCTAAGAGAAGATATATGCTACATAAATTAATAGAAATGATTATGATGAATATATTTATAATATGTAAAAGTCAATATGAAAAAGAAAGAACAATACAATAGAAAACAGGAAAAGACCGCAGTATGCCTTTTTATAGATAAAGAAACAGAATGACAAATGAAGATATGAAAATATGCCCAATTGTATTAGTAAAAAATAAAATACAAATTGAGACCATCATACCTACTGGTCAGGTAAAAATTCAAGACAGTATGACAATACCCACTGCTGGTGGTATTTTAAGCCATTGGTACTATTTTGTAAAGCTACTTCAAAGTCAAGCTATTCATTTGCATGTTCATACTTTGGAGAAATTCTTACACACATATACCTGAAGATATGTATAATAATGCCTCTAACACTCTGGTTCATAGAAATAAAAAATGAAAACCTAGACCAACTTTGATACCTATTTGTAACAGATGAGACAAATTGTAGCGTATTAATAATTAAGTGCTATATGGCAGAAAAAAAATAAATGAGGAATACTATACATGAAAACCTAGATGGAACTTGGAAATATAATAATGAAAAAAGAAGGCACAACATAACATTATTTCTAAAGTTGAAATATATGCAAAACTAAATATTTGGGTGCATGAATGCAAAGTGTGCAAGAGAATATTAAATAAAGATTCAGGATCATGATTATTTCTTATGAAAGAAGTAGGAAAGTAGAGGAGAAGTCAATCGTATGTAGACACAATATTGATAATGTTCTTGTTCTTGAGTTGAGGCCCCCTGGTTTTCATTATCTTGTGCTTTACAACTTACATATGTTTATATGTATATTTTGTATCAAGTTCTATGTCAAAATAAGACAAACCATAAGTGACTCTTAATCTCATGAAACAAACTGTGGGTTGCTGGGGGGAGGGGGTTGGGAGAAGGGGGGTAGGGTTATGGACATTGGGGAGGGTATGTGCTTTGGGGTAAATTGGAAGGGGAGATGAACCATGAGAGACTATGGACTCTGAAAAACAATCTGAGGGGTTTGAAGTGGTGGGGGGGTGGGAGGTTGGGGTACCAGGTAGTGGGTATTATAGAGGGCACAGCTTGCATGGAGCACTGGGTGTGGTGAAAAAATAATGAATACTGTTTTTCTGAAAATAAATAAATTGGAAAAAAAAATAAAAAAAATAATAATAATTTAAAAAGTCAAACACTTAAAAAAAACAACCTACAGATACTCATACACTAGAATATGGGATTCTTTAATAGACAGCTAAGAATAATGTCTTTGCTGGAATGAAGCATAGGACATAATATAGACAGAGCTAGCTAGTTAGTAGAAGGGTTCATAACAGGCCTTCCCAAGACACACCTCTTTGACATGCAGACTATTTTGAGCTGAAGGCATCCAAGACCCTGTGGGCCTAAGAGAAATTTTGCCCTTTCCTTAACTGTCTAGAAGAAACTAAAGTGGGATCTTTCCCCAAATAAAGATCATTATCAGAGATAAATTTTATCCAGTGACCCAGCTACATGATAGAGCAAACATTTAATTACTAAACATTTGCTCTTTGTTGCCCTATGAATTACCCTCTACCCTTTGAAACCCCAGGTCCCTATCACTTTCCTTAGCTCAGGATGGCATATATATCTCATTATACCTGTCTTTGAACCTTTCATGTATATGGAGTCTCCATATGAATAAAATTTAATTTAATTTTCTCTTGTTAATCTGTCTCATGTCAATTTAATTCTTAAGTCAACCAGAAGAACTTTTAAAGGGTAGAGTTAAATCTTTCTCCCTAACACTAGATAGATACGTAGTTAGATGGAGAGATAAATGATAAATAGGAGGGAAGGAAGAAGAATAAAAAGGATAATAGTAGACAAATAAAAAGCATTGAATAAAGAATTTTGAAAGCACCAAAGCCAATTTGCCTCCCATTCCTACCTCCAGATCATTATAATTAATTATAATTATAATTAATAATTCCACAATTATTAAGGACACATGAGAATCGGTGAGGTACTAGTGAAGTAGATGCATTGTTCAAGAATATAATTAGAAAGAGCTAAATTTAAGAAGATAGAGGAAGACAGTAATGTATAGATGTCTTGAATTTTCAATCTGTTGAAATTTCTGAAAATGTGCTTAAGCTCCAAATGACTTTAATTAGTGAAATGCCAAACTCGATTAGCTTGAAATGAGTAGAGTTAAACAGCAGTGTCTTCTAAACTAGACAGAAATCTGTTTTACAAAACTCATTTCTTAATCAGAAGTTCTTAAAAATCAATCCCGCTGAGTTTTCAGAGCTTCTCAAGATTTTGAAATTCTGTCTTCAAATGTATTTGGGCTTATTTTAGGACAGGCATAATAGCAGCACACCCACATACAGATTGCTTTGTGCTATCACACAGCTCTGCTATAGGGTGAGAGAACAAGAATGTTCCAGTGACAGTCAAAATCCATCTCTTTTTCAACCTGCATGTGAGTGTGTGTGCACGTGCGTGGCCATGCACACGAGCATATGCATGCTTCTCTCTATTGATGTATCATAGGGATTTAAAAATTTTGACTATAATTGGTAAGGAAATAGTGGGGAAGATGTTCTACACAATCAATGATGGCTTAGCTTCCAGTCATTCCTAATGCCCTGTTGATAGTAGCATGTATTAATCCCAGACAAGATAATGGGTCTATTTATATTTCTATATTACCTGAAGACTCAAAAGAGTATGAAGGGAAAACTGCTGAAATATTTGACATACAAAGGCAGGTGCCCTTGGTTAACTTCTGTCCTTTGAACAATCCAAAATCCTGGTTTCTCTAACAGTTTTTGTCATAATTGGGACCCAGTCCACTTTGAAAGGGAGCAGAATTTGCCACCCCTAAATATGATTCTTTTGGCATAATGATTGAGGCTGATTACTTTTAAGAAATAGGAGACAAAGTAAAAACTCCAAAAAATGAGTAGAAATAACCCTTTTGTAGGAGACATTTACACTTCTAAAGGAGAACTCTATTTGTAAGGGTGTCCTTCTGGATGTACCAGGAAGAAGATGACTCAATCTCTAGAAATTCTTATCAATGGACTCATTTCCTGGGCTTTTCCTGGTAACCTCCTGTAATTGGCCCCCCCACCCAACATCTTTTGCCTTTAGCTAGAGACGGTGTGTAAAGAGATGGCTTGGGGGAGTTACTCAGTTTTCCTGGTCTGTTCTAGATATACAGGAGGTATACATGTTATTGAACTTCTGTTTGTTTATCTCCTTTTAATCTGTCTTTTTATTATAGAGGGCTCTCAGCCAAAAACATAGAAGGGTAGATGGAAATTTATTTTTCCTCCCTTACACAACACAGACAGATTTCTGGGATCTGGTTCTTGTCAAGTCACTAATGTAAAAAGGTGGTGTTGTCACTGTGCAGAAAGAGGTCAGAGTGCATCTTGTGTTTTTCTCTTTCCTTTTGCAAGATCTGTTTCCAGCTCTGGATTCGGTTTTCTACTGTGGAGGGTCTCTGATCACTCCCATAGAACTTCAAGGCAATTAAATAACATGTTCACAGAAAAGAAAAACTTTCCCATGCAAACCGATTATAAATGATCTATACTTTGAGAAGAAATTGCATGAGAAAAATTGCTATTCTGAATACGTAAGAATATTTTGCTTTGGGCTCCTGGGTGGCTCAGTGGGTTAAGCTGCTGCCTTCGGCTCAGGTCATGATCTCAGGGTCCTGGGATCGAGGCCCGCATCGGGCTCTCTGCTCAGCGGGGAGCCTGCTTCCCCTTCTCTCTCTCTGCCTGCCTCTCTTCCTACTTGTGATCTCTGTCAAGTAAATAAATAAAATCTTTAAAAAAAAAAGAATATTTTGCTTTTACCATATACAGCATCAACGTACAGTATTTACAGGGGCTTTTTACTTCCCTTTCAACATTGGAAAATTCGTAAACCCAGTTCAACTCATTTTCCTCTTTTTCATTTATTTGGACGCTATCAGTGTTACATCTATCACAAAATAACAACCGTTTAATCTCTGTGTGTCTTTGCTACAAAGAAACCAAGTCATGCATACATACCATAAATACGACACACGGGAAGATTAATTGGATCATTTGGCTCTTTCTTCCATTTGGGGTCAGAAGCTACCAATGCTACATAGAAAGGAAACCAACTACACTCTTGCAACCCTAGTGTTCTCTGCTATAATTAGAGATAAGCCGATAGATGTGTGTTTTCTGCCTCCATCCAATTTTTTCAGTTTCTGTTTCACCTCTGGTTCCTTACACCTTCAAGCATAGCTCAGTTTCCCCATTCTGTCATTTGTTTAGTTGACCCTGATCTCCTATCTAGGAATTGTTCTAGTTTTCTACCATACCTTAGTTTCAGAATGATTCAACTTGCAATATATATGCTCTTTCCCCATTTCCTCATGATCAATTCCTTTTTAAAAATTGAGATGTAGGGAATTCTGGATGGCTCAGTCGGTTAAGTGTCTGCCTTACACTCAGGTCATGAGTCTGGGGTCCTGGGATGAGTCCCGCATCTCCCTCTGCTTGCCGCTCCCACTGGTTGTGCGCACGCTCTCTCTTTCTCTCACAAGTAAATAAATAAAATTTTTAAAAAATTGAGGTGTAATTTATTATATAACATTTGCCACTTTTAAGTGTATAAGTCAATGGTTTTGGTATACTTATAACCATTATCATTACCCAATCCTGGGATGTTTTCATTATCCCAAAAAAGAACCCCATACCTATTGACCCCAAGCCCAGCAATTGTCCATTCTGGACATTTTGAATAAATGTAATCATAAAATATGTGGCCTTCCGTGTTTGCCTTCTTTCACTTAGTATAGCATTTTCAAGGTTCATCCAAGTTACAATAAAAGTCAGCATTTCATTCCTTTTATAGTTGAATAATATTCCATTTTATGCATATACAATATTTTGTTTCTATGTTTATCAGTTGATGACATTGAGATTGTTTCTACATTTTGGCCACTGTGAATAATGCTACCATGAATATTTGTGTACATGTTTTCGTGATTTTTGTGTGGACATGTTTTCAATTCTCTTGGGTATATACCTAAGAGTGGAATTGCCATGTCATATGGTCATGATGTTTAAAATTTGAGGAACTGCCAAACTGTTTTCCAAAGTGTTTGCACATTACAACATCCCCATCAGCTATATATATGAGAGTTCCAACTTCTCCACATCCTTGCCAGTGTTTGTTATTTGTCATTTTGACAGACACACTTGGTAGGTGTGAAATGTCTCCCATTGTGGGTTTGATTTGCATTTTTCTGATGACTAATGGTATTGAGCATCTTTTTCATGTGCTTATTGGATATTTGTATAATCTGCTTCTGAGAAATATCTACTTACATCCTATGTCTATCTTCAAATTGAGTTATTTGTCTTTTCATTATTGAGTTGTAGGGCTTCTTCATATACTCTGGATACTAGATTCTTATCAGACATATTTTCCACCATTCTATGGGCTGCCTTTTCACTTTTTTAATAGTGTCTTTTGAAGCATGAAAGTTTTTCTTAAAGATTTTATTTATTTAATTGACAGAAAGAGATCACAAGCAGGCAGAGAGGCAGGCAGAGAGAGAGGAGAAGCAGGTTTCCTGCTGAGCAGAGAGCCCAATGGAGGGCTTGATCCCAGGACCCTAAGATCATTACCTGAGCTGAAGGCAGAGGCTTAACCCACTGAGTCTACCCAGGTACCCCTGAAGCGCAAAAGTTTTAATTTTGATGAATTCCAATTTATCTATGTTTTCTTTTGTTATTTATGCTTTTGGTGTCATATCTAAGAATATGTTCCTGAAAAGATATATTGCCAAATCCAAGTTCATGAAGATTTACAATTATGTTCTCTGTGAACTATTATATAGTTTTAACTCTTACGTTTAGATCTTTGATACAATCTGAGTCAATTTTTGTATGTTGTGTGGCAAGGTTCTTAGTTCATCCTCTTGTATGTAGATATCCAGTTGTCGGAGAGCATTATTTGTTGAAAACATTCTTCTTTCTTGAGTTGTCTTGACATCCTTGTTGAAAATCAATTGCCCATAAATGTGTAAGTAGGCTTATTTCTGCATTTTCAATTCCATTCATTTGATACATATATCAAATATATATGTATCAATCAAATATGGAATATATATTTGATATATATCAAATGAATGAAATTATGAAATTCATAATTCATTTAGTTCATAATTCAATGTAGAATTGAAAATTCCATATACATATGTATATATACACATATATATAATATATACATACACATATATATACATATATATACACACATATACATAGCCACTTTTTAATATTTTATTTATTTATTAGCGTGAAAGTGAGAGAGAAATCATGAACAGGGGAGAGGGTAGAGGGAGAAGTAGACTCCCTCCTGAGCAAGGAGCCTGACTCAAGACTGGATCCAGAACCCAAGCCAAAGGCAGACACTTAACCAACTGAGCCACAAAAGTGCCCTATATATAGCCATTAGTTTTGATGTTGGGAAGGTTAATCCTCTGACCAAGTTCTTTTTCAAAATTGTTTTATCTATTCCATGACCCTTATAACTCATTAAGAACTTTAGGATCAACTTATCCATATCTACAAAAAAAAAGTACAGCTGAACTTTCTATAAGATTTGCTGTAAATCTGTAGGTAAATTTTGAGAGTATTGCAATTTTTAAAATTTATTTTATTTTTTAAGTTTTAATATTAATTCCAGTTAGTTAACATACAGTGCTATATTAGTTTTAGGTGTACAGTATTGAAATTTTAACAATATTAGTCTTTTAGTCATGAACACAAGCTGTCTTTATGTTTACATATGGCTTTATTTCAATAATGTCTTTACTGTATAAGTTTTGCACCTTCTTAGTTGTTTATTCCCAAGTATTTCATGTTTCTTGATTATTTTTTAATGGAATTGTTTCCTTAGTTTGCTTTTCAGATTATTCATAGTATAGGAATTGCACTGGAATAGGACATCGGTGTAAACAATTGTACCTAATTGTAGAATTTACTTGTGTATACTGATCTTGTGTCCTGAAACTTTGCTGAACTTGTTTATTAGTTCTGATAGTTTTTTGTGGATTTCTTTTTTCTTTTTTTTCTTTTCCTTTCTTTTCTTTTTTTTTCTTTTTCTTTTCTTTCTTTCTTTTTTTTTTTTGGTGAACAAGGTCATGTAATCTGTGAATATAGGTAGTTTTGTTTATTTTTTCCAATTTAGATTCCTTTTATTTCTTTTTATTTTTTAATTCCCTCCAGTTTGGATGCCCTTCATTTCTTTTTATTTTCTAATGCTCTGGCTAGAACCTCTTAGGGAGAAAGCTTTTGGTTTTTCACCATTAATTGTGATGGTATCTCTGGGTTTTTCCGAGGTGACCATTACCCAGGTTGAAGAAGTTCCCTTTCATCCCTAGTTTGTTGAATGCATTTATGATGAAAGGCTGTTGGATTTGGTTGAATGCTTTTTCTGTGTCTAGTGAAAATATTGTTTTCCGTGCCATTTGTATGGAATATTTCATCAATTGAGTTATGCATGTTGAGTCAATCTTGCATCACTGGGATAGATCTACTTGGCTGTGGTATACACTCCTTTTTGCATGTTGCATAATTTAAGTTGGTTTTCTCGATTTTTTATTTAGGATTTCTATGCCTTTTTTCATAAGGGATATTGGTCTATAGTTTCCTTTTTTTCTCTGTGATGTCTTGGGTTTTAGTACATTCATTCCCTTTTAACCTTCCCCTGATAGGTATCAAAGTTCACCCCTGCATGGCAACTGCTCTAGCAAATATGATCAAATCCAATGTCCACATCCTTTATCACTGTCTCTGGAGCATCTGCCATTATTAACCATAATTCATTTTCACCTCCTTGGGACCTTCTCTTCCAACAGCATTTGCCTTCTGGAGAACTTAGCACAGGGGATAATTCTGTTTCTTGCCACGAGGCTGGAAGGCAGTGGGGGAGTTGGTATTTATGGTTAGCAAAGCTTTTTGCCAACCGGTGACCAGGTCAAAGAATCTCTGAGACTACTCTGACCTTCATAACAAAATGAAGAAAATGAAGCCAAAGACACTTTTATGAAACAATGAATTTTGCTTCTTTTACACGGCTTTCCAGGATCAAACTGCTTGGATGCTCCCCCCTCTCTGTGTCTTTTAGCATGTTCTTTAACCTCTGAGTCTTCATTTCTCATTTGTACGATGGGAATGATAATAGTGTCTGCCTAACAGCACTGGGACTGCTATAGAAAGAAGATGGGGCACACAAATCCACGATGCACCTCCCCGAGACTTCATAAGTGGTGACTATCGTCACCATAAACACGTTCTAAGAGAGATGGGCGTGCCTGCTCCATGCACGTAATGTGACTGCAATGGAAAGCCAGTTTCAGTGTCTTCTCTGGCATTGGCTCTCTTCCAGACTCTTTGTTGAGGCTTCGCAACATAAGGGTCTGAAAAATGTGGGATCACCGTCATTCCCCAGCACGGAGAGAAGGACCACATGCCTCAAAGTGCTCAAGGTGACCTTCATTCACTCATTCCCTCAGCAGATACTTTTTAAGCATCTGTTAGGCGCCCAACACTGTCTTAGGGGAAGGATATGTATAATAAGTAAGACACCGGGACCCCAGACCATCAGATGACTTACTTCCTGGAGGGGCGGGGCCTGAGTATTATCACGTGGTGCGGGGCCAGGAAAGGAAACTATTTTCCCGGTTGGTCGCTGGCCAGCCAGGTTCTGTCACAACAAGGAAAAACCATGCTGGTGAGATTAAGAGTCTCTTATGGTTTGCTAGGGGGTGGGAGGTATGGCTGGGGTGGCTGGGCAATGGACATTGGGGAGGGTATGTGCTATGGTGAGTTCTGTGAAATGTGTAAGCCTGATGATTCACAGACCTATACCTCTGGGGCAAATACTACATTATATGTTAATAAAAATATATAAATTTTTTTAAATGGGGGAAAAAACCCCACAAAAAACCATGCTGGTGTAGTGCAAAAGCCGCCATGGAGCGTGGCCTGGCTGTGTGCCAATAAAACTTTATCTGCTTAAACAAGTGGTAGGCTGGATTTTGCCTGGGCTATAGTTTGCTAATCCTGGCCTACATCCCTAATCCAAAGGTAAGGAAGGGAAACAAATTGGAACTTTCTTTCTTTCTTTTTCTTTTCCTTGCCTATGAAAGCAGGCTTGCATTTACCTCTGCCTTCACTGTCCCTTTCAAAACCAGAAGGGGCTGTGAAGCCTCATCTCCTTCCTGTCTCTGGGTTCAGCCCAGTGATCACGGAAATATAAAACTACACACTCTCAGGGCACCTGGGTGCCTCAGTGACTTGGGCCTCTGCCTTCGGCTGGGGTCATGATCTTAGAGTCCTGGGATGGAGCCCCTCATTGGGCTCTCTGCTCAGCGGGGAGCCTACTTCCCCCTCTCTCTCTGCCTTCCTCTGCCAACTCGTGATCTCTGTCAAATAAATAAATAAAATCTTAAAAAAAAACTACACACTCTTTTTTTTAAAGATTTTTTTATTTATTCATTTGACAGAGAGAGATCACAAGTAAGCAGAGAGGCAGGCAGAGAGAGAGGAAGGGAAGCAGGCTCCCTGCTGAGCAGAGAGCCCGATGCGGGACTCGATCCCAGGACCCTGAGATCATGACCTGAGCCAAAAGCAGCGGCTTAACCCACTTAGCCACCCAGGCGCCCCCAAAACTACACACTCTTAAACGGCTTAGGGAATTGGTGAATAACATAAGCAAGGCTTGTCACAGAAGGGTCTTATGCACTTTTGTGTTAATTTCTTTGCTACCAAAGAAATTAATCTCTAACTTTTAATTTTCTGTCGCAATATTGGTGGCTTTTCACTTTTGTAGCCCAACGTCATCATGTCTACTCCTAACCCTAAACCCTGGCCTCTGATATTTTAGTCTTGTGTGAGCCCGAGTAGGAAAACAAACAACCAAAAACATGTTACATCCAGGATTAATTTCAAGAGTAGATAAAGTTTAGATTTGCTTTTATTTTTTCACTGGTTATAAAATGTGTTTTTTGAGGAAAGCCAGGAATAAATGAGCTGTTTGACATTCCTGAGACACTGCAGAAAACACTAGAAGTTACCCTTTGCCCAGACCTGTCGCCAGAGATATGGAACCTCTTAAAATGGTCATTTTAAGTAGGGGGCTGTAATAATAATGATAAGATAATTTCTTCTTAAAAACCCTCTTATTTATTTATTTTTAATTTTTTTAATTTAAATTCAATATGCCAACATATAGCACAGCATTAGTTTTTGAGGTAGTGTTCAATGACCCATTAGTTGCCTATCACACCCAGTTCCCCTCACATCCTCTAGATGTTGTTCTTTGGAAGCCACATGCTTTGCTCCCTAGTAGCTCCTTTGGAGAATGGGTCCTAATAATATGCAGAAGTTTTGAAACATTTTAGTTCATTCTTTGATAAAGTATGAAAGTGCTTTAGACATGCTCATCTTTGTTGATCTGTTCTGATTCTCCTTAAAGGTTTGGGTATGCAGCTAGATGAGATTTTTTTTTCTCTCTCTCCTTTTCTCATTTTGCTGTCATCTCGGAGCTATGCATAAAGTGAATTTTCATGGTTAATATATGTGGTATTCTGTGATACAGGGCGGTTTTCTGTAGTGGTTTGACCTTTTCAGGCTTGTAAGTTCTGTTGGCCAGGTGGGAGTGCCTACCTTTCAGGGTCCGGAGAGATTAGTTTGTGGAAAGGGTGCCACCTGCAGGTAGTGGTTGGGAACAGAGTAAGGCTCCCTGGAATAACAGCACACCCCGGGGAACTTTGTATCTGCAGCAAACTTCCATAGGAATTAAATTTTCGTTTTAAATAATTTTTGTGACCCTAGATTCCCCATCCTCCAGGTTTGGATTGAAACTTTGTTCTTACTAAAGAAAGATTAATCTTCCAGTTAATAAGTATTTCTGCCTGTGCTTTACACTGTAATGCAAATTGAAAAGAGCATAGACAGTTACACCCACGTCCACACCTACGTAAGCATGAATAATGAGCCACTGAATTTTCTGCTATACGTTCTTCACTAACTACATATTAAGATAGGAAGAATTCAGAAAGTGATTTCAAATACTTGCCTCCACCTCCTTTAATATTTACTGTCAAAAGGCTCCTATTTTATATTTCTTATTTGTGACCGATAATCAGTAGAGAGATTTCTAGGAAGGCATACACGATCAATTTGATTAATAGGAAAAAGGTCATGTTGCATAAAGCAGAAGACAGATAAAATATTAGACAGGTGCTTGGAAAAATAATGTTGGGAACACTAACTCTCGTCTCTAAGCAAGCATTTTTATTACTGGCTAATTGCTAATTAGACACAGACAGTGGATGAACTGAAAAGGCAAATGAACGGGTCTGGGAGGGACCAGAAATGGAAGACGGAGAGAGTGTGGGCCAAGGAGCCCACTGCGCAGCCTTCAGAGCAGAAGAATTTCACTTCCAGTATAGACTTCACTGTAAACAGTTGCAATCCAAATGGGTTTTCCTTCCAAACAACTTGTCCTCATTTTCTCTTGCTAAATGAGAATGAAAGGAAAAGTAGAGAAATAATCTTCCATTAGATCAAAGTTGTCCAAATAGGTAATGTGCTCCTTCTAAAAGTGGTTAAGTTTCCTGTTACTAGTGAGTCCAGCTGTAGGTCGATTAGAAGCCACTTGGGGGTAGTAAGAGCACATGGCCCAATCAGGCTCCCCTCTAGTTTCAGTGACAAAGTGAGGGAGAAGCAATAAGGACATTACAGTAAGAAAGTAGTGGAAATAAAATTATTTTCTTAATAGAGAGAGACACTGAGAAATTTAAGACTGAATTATGTTGGTTGGTCCCAAGTAATTTCCTTATCTTCTTTGAGATAGTGGATCATTAAAAACCAAGGGAAAAAGTGTCCTGCCACATATAGATTCAGTCTCCTCCTGGGTTAAAAATGAATTTGATTCACAAGACCAAACAGTTTTTTAAAATTACTTTGTAATGTAAATTCACAGTATCTAATGCATTTCTAGTACAAAATTCTAAAAATAAAGAAGTTGATCATGCTTTTTATTTAGATAACATAAATTTAAAAAATCTTAACATTAATGGACCATTACTATCAGGAGTGTAGGGTAAAAATAGGATGTTTTCTAATGATCTCACATGGTATCTCTGAAAAGCTTTGGTTGGTGCACAAAGAATTTCAGAATGCGGTAAAAACAGAAAGATATGATGCACTTAGCATTTTATTTTTCAAGTATTTTCCAGATATCTTTTCATCCATGGTTGCTGACAATAAATACTATACGTTGTAAAAATTCTATTCTACTGACATGAAAAGACATTTCTCCAGAGCAGATATGTAAATGGCCTAGAAACACAAGAAAATATGCTCAACATCCTTAGTCATCAGGGAAATGCAAATCAAAGCTATAATGAGATATCACTTCACACCCACTAAGATAGCTTGAGTTTAAAAAAAAAAGAAGGAAAAACAAAATAACAAATGTTGGTGATGATGTGGAGAAACTGGTACCCTCTGACATTGCTGGTGGGGATGTAAATTACCGAAGCCACCATGAGACAAAGTTAACCATAAAGTTACTGTATGATTCAGCAATTCCACTCCTGGGTATATACACAAATAAATGAAATCTCATGTCTGAAAAATACATGAATGTTCATAGCAGCATTATTCATAATATCCCCAAAGTGGAAATGACCCAAATGGACACATACTGATACATATTTTATATCCACACAATGGAATGTTATTTGGTAGTAAAAAGAAATCATGTACTGATTCACATACTTTAGGAATGAACCTTGAAAATAGCAAGCTACATGAAAGAAGCCAGACACAAAAGACTACATATTGTGTGATTCAGTTTTATTTATTTGTTTATTTATTATTTATTTATGTGTGTATGATTCAGTTTATATGAAATGTCCAGAAGAGGCAAATCCACAGGGACTGAAAGTAGGTTAATGGCTGTCAGGAGCTTGGGTTGGGGGTTGGGGTAAACAGGAAGTGACTGTTACTGGGCATAGGGCTTCTTTCTTGGGGTGATGAAAATGCTCTGGAATTGGATAATGTTGATGGTTGCACAACTCTGTAAATATACTAAAAACTAATTGTAGAATTTAGCTGGGTGGGTTTCATGGTATGTAAATTATATCTTAATGAAGCTGTGTAAAAATTATAGTCTATTTTCTCCGAAAAGATATTTAAGATGCCCAGTGATTATATAATTATTACAGTCATTTCCATAAGATGAAAAGATTACTTTCAGGTAGAAAAAAGATCAACTGTTGTTCATAATTTTTAAATTATAATGGCTTTTTTGCTAGCAAATCCTGATTCAGCCGCTCTCAGTCTCCCACCAAAATAAGGATGCCCCCAAAAGATAAAAGATAAAATAAAACCTTGAACTGGCAATGTTTCCAGAAACTTGGCTTAAAAAAATCAAGGGATGATTTACAAGCAACAATTAGACTAAACATCCCAGCCTGTAGAGAGGTGGGAAGCGCTTTATCTCTTCATGGTAATGTATGCACCCATGACCTGATACTCAAGAATCAGACCCCAGGGGCGCCTGGGTGGCTCAGTGGGTTGAGCCGCTGCCTTCGGCTCAGGTCATGATCTCAGGGTCCTGGGATCGAGTCCCGCATCGGGCTCTCTGCTCAGCAGGGAGCCTGCTTCCTCCTCTCTCTCTGCCTGCCTCTCTGCCTACTTGTGACCTCTCTCTGTCAAATAAATAAAATCTTAAAAAAAAAAAAAAAGAATCAGACCCCAAAGAACAGGATAGCCTTCTCTCTGCTTCAAGGGAGCTGGGCTCTTTGGGACAAGGCAAGGATTATTCTATCTCAACCTCTCCAAAGTTATTCTGAGGTATTTTGTAATTTTTGTCGCTAGTGTAGGAGTTTTGTTTTATTTTTTTGAATCTCCTTTTCTGTTGATATTTAATATTTGAACAGAGTATGTGTTTTCTGGTACAGTATGGTATATTTTAGAACAAGATGATTAAATGAAGTATCTAAATGCACAAAATCTCATACATTTTTTGTTACCTTGATATGTTTAATTTGGAGAAGAAAAATCCATCCCCTGATGTAGATTTTTCTGCTGTTTCTTCTTGCACATTCTCCTTTATTTCCTTTATGTCATCTGAAGTATGTTTTCCTTCCAGAATGTCTGTTTTATGAACATGAAATATTGATTTTGGCCCAGTTTGTTCTGACTTTTTTGGGTATGAACATGACAACACCTGCTTTCTTTGTGTTGTCACTTAATTTGTTTGTACTTTATATATAAACTTTTTTGTTTATCATGCTGCATTTCTTCTTTATTAAATAAGAGGAGATAGATTCTCTGCATCAGTTGAGGGAAAGATATCAATAAAAATGACTTTTGATTTATAGGCCAACTAACAGGGTTGATTGTGATACCATTTAGCACACTAGGGGACACTTAGAAGAGAATAGGTTTCAGAGGGCTGAGATAACACTGTCCAAAAGAAGTTCCTACGGTGATGGAAATATTCTAGATCTGTGCTGTCTGACACAATCCCACTAACAACACGTGGCTATTGGCTTCATGAAGGTGGCTACGATGACTGAGGAACTGACTTTCTTTTAATGGCCAGATGTGGCTGGTGGCCGCCACAACAGACAGTGCACTTTGAGTCATGAAAAAGACGAAGAGAGCAAAGTGCCTGTTTAGTTCATCAGTTTCATTGGAATGACAGGAAGCTGGATTACAGTGGGTTGATGTGTGAGTAAGAGGGAAGATGCAAATTTATTGTCACATGAAAGAAAAAAACAAGATGCAAAAGTATGTGTGGAGAAAGCTCTCTATTTCCTAAGAGCATAGGAAAAGTATAAAAAACCTGAAAAAGATACACTAAAAATAACAATGGGTTATCTCTGAGTAGTGAGATAATGCTTAATTTTTATTTCCTTCTTCACAAATTTTTGTATTTTCTAAATCTTTACAATAGGTATGTGTTATTTGTGTAATTCTAAAAATGCAATAAATAGTATTTGAAATGCAAATCTCAGACATAGAACAATTTAAACTATTATACCTTGTTTGATGAAATGCAGGTATTTGAATATAATTATCTCAATGATATTAAATGTGTTAGGCCAGTACATTATGCTTTTACAAAAAAGACCTAGAATTTGAGAAATTCAAAGAAATGATAAGATCTTTGACCTGCCATTAACTCATTAACTGAACATAATATGAATCTTTTTGAAATTTAAAAGGCAGTTAATGGGCATTCAGTACATCAGCTCGGTGTCAGTAAATTGTACAGTTCCCCCAACGGTGCTTACTCTAGATCTAAATTGTTTTTTACAAACATGAGGGTTTAGGGACTGATTCACTATTTCAGTTATTTAAATATAATTATAACTTCCAATTTCTGAGAATTCTTGAACAGCCTTAAATATTAAATAAGATTAATATTTCCATAAAATATGGAAACTTTTTAAACAAAATTGCAGCTGATTAGTAGCTATCATTGGATATCAAAAATGTCTAAATACCAAAACATTGGTATTCTATATACACACTTCATTGTTGATTAAACTCTAATCTTTTCCTACTGGGTTTTGTTTCAGTTTCATATTTATCATCATTTCCCTGAGCATGGGTATACTTTTATATGAAGTGTGCTGTTGCTTTATTGTCTACTACATCAAAAGAAAAAAATTAAGATTTGATTAGTTTTGTGGTCCCTTATTTTATGAATCTGCCAAAGGAGTTTGTTCTGAGATTGTGGACAAAAGGAAGGTGTTTGGCTTCTGAATATTCCATATGATTTTGGTTACAAAGCCACTGAATTTTCTTTCCGTTTATAATCATTTTAAGCAGAAATGAGAGAAGGGTGTCCATTTGGGTCCAATAAAGAAAAAGCTTAGACCACCTCACTGTGCTTTGCACAGCGTTGCAAACACGTTAACTTTGTCTTTCCCCTTCTTCAAACCCAAACTCCAGAATTCTCACTACAGCTCTGGCAAAAAGGATAGAACCAAGATCTAGCTTAATCCCAAAATGCACAGGAATGAGGATTGCTGTTCATGTCCTCTCAAGATAATTCTCCTCACAGGTTGTTCGATGTGGGGTAGAAGAAAGAGCCTTAGACTAGGGGTAAGAATACCCGAATTGTCTTCCTGGGCTTCTGCTTGCTTCCAGTGTACATGCCATTGGCTCCATTATTACATCTCTCTGCACTTTGGTTTCCTTATAGAAATTTACATAGTTATGAAATGGAGGCCATAATGATTCTTACTCCATGAAGTACAGTGATGATTAGGAATTTTGTTTTAAGGCTGATTTATTTATTTTAGAGAGAGAAAGCCCACGACAGAGTGCACAAGCAGGAGGGGCAGAGGGAGAGGGAATCTCAAGCAGACTCTGTGCTGAGGACAGAGCCTGTCTCGGGGCTCGATTTCAAGACCCTGAGATCACGACCTGAGCTGATACCCAGAGTCAAATACTTAACTGACTGTGCCACCCAGGTGCCTCTGGTAATGATGAAGTTTTGAGACAGAGTTTCCAACTTAAAATAAGTGTTAAATAAGCATTATCTCCCTCCTTCAAGAAAGACCCATAAAGTTCATCAAATTAGGTTCCACTCCCACTCTGTCTCTTTCAGGTCATGGGATTGAAAGCAAGCTATTTAACTTTTCTAGCCTCAAGCCTTCTGTTAAAAGAAGATAATACTATTACCTATGCACTGAGACTCTCATGAGGATTTTAGCATCTACTGTAACATAATATATATGAAGTTTCTCAACAGACAGTAAGTACAAAATATTATCATTAATGGTTTATCTAGAGCTTCCTTTAAAGATGTACCAACACTAATAAACGCAGGATGTGAACAATACAGTTCTTCCCATTCCCACCTTCTTCCTTTCAGCAAATGTTGGGAAGATAGCCAAAACCTTCGTAAAAAGGCACAAAAAAGCTTTCACAATATATTATTTTGGGCTGGATTGGGACAATATCTTATAAATTATTGTCATGATCAAAGGAAGAAAAGATATGGAAAGTAAGTTTGAGGTAGAAAACTCAGTAAATGTTTTCCAAAACACTTTCCTTTCCTTTGAAAAATGAGAATACATTCCAAGCTTGATCTAATATAATGTGATAAACTTATCAGCTGCCCAGTTCATTCATATTAAATGACAAAGTGTTTTTTATGAAAGGCCGTATGCCCAAATTCACTTTCTTTTTAAAAAATATTTATTTATTTTAGACAGAGAGAGAATGAGAGAGAGAGAGGGAGAGAGCATGAGCAGGGAGGGGGCAGAAGGAGAGGGAGATGCAGGCTCAGGGAGTCCTGTGCGGGGCTTGATCTCAGGACCCTGAGATCACGACCTGAGCTGAAGGCAGACGCTTCACCAACTGAGCCACCCAGGCACACAACCCCCACGCAACAAATCCACTTTATAAAGATATTTGTAAACACCTTCACATGTACAGTGAAGTGAGACACTGAAGTACTTATGTGGAGAATTCTGGCCCAATCTCTTACTTCATTAAAATTAATAATAATAAAGCTTCTGATTTACAGGGATAATCTTCAGCTTGAACTTTATAAGAACTTGCCTCAATTTTTCCTTTTAATCTGCACATCCAGATACATCATAATGAAAAAATAGATTTAAAATATTGCTACTCGGGGCGTTTGGGTGGCTCAGTCAGTTAAGCATCTGCCTATGGCTCGGGTCATGATCCCATGGTCCTAGGATTGAGGCCTGCATCAGATTCTCTATTCAGCAGGATCCTGCTTCTCTGTCTCCCCCTGCCTGCCACTATGCCTACCTGTGATCTCTCTCTCTCTCTCTAATAAATAGTCTTTTAAAAAAATAAAATAAAATACTGTTACTACAGAATGATATAATTTTTTAAAAAAAGATTTTATTTATTTATTTGACAGAGAGAGATCACAAGTAGGCAGAGAGGCAGGTAGAGAGAGGAGGAAGCAGGCTCCCTGCTGAGCAGAGAGCCCGATGCGGGACTCGATTCCAGGACCCTGAGATCATGACCTGAACCGAAGGCAGCGGCTTAACCCACTGAGCCACCCAGGCACCCCAGAATGATATAAATTTTAAAGTGATTAGTTCGAGGGCTAAATGAAAAAGAAATTTTATTTCTTTTTTTCCAGCCTAAATGGAGGTATAACTGCCAAGGTGTACAATGTGATGGTTTGCTATATGTACGCATTGTGAAATGGTTACCACAGTCATGTTAATTAACACATTCATCAGCCTCACATAGTTACCATTTGTGTGGGGGGTGGTGAGAACACCTAGGAAGTAAGTATTCTCTTAGCAAACTTCAAGTGTGCAGTAGAGTTTGATTAGCTATAATCACCATGCTGTAGATCAGACCCCCAGACCTTATTCATTTTGTAACTGTAAATCTGTACCCTTTGACCAACATCTCCCCATTGCCCCGCCTCCAGTCCCTGCCAACCACTGTTTTACTCTCAGATTCCGCATGTCTGACTTCTGCAGATTCCACCTATAAGATCACACAGTATTGCCTTTCTCTGCCTGACTTATTTTATTTAACTTAATGTCCTCCATGTTCATCTGTGTGGTCACAAACAGCAGGATTTTCTTCTTGTTTATGAATACAAAAATTTTCATATGTATGTATATATATCATATTTTCTTTATTCAGACACAGGTTAGTTCTACATCTTGGCAATTTTGAATATTGATGCAGTGGACATGTAAAGGCAGAAATCACTCTGAGATACTGATTTTATTTCCTTTCAGTAAATACCCAGAAGTGAGTTGGTTGAATCATAGGGAAGTTCCATTTTTAATTATTTGAGGAACCCCCATATTGTTTTCCAGTTTACATTGCCATCAACAGTGCACAAGGGTTCCCTCTTATCACATCCTTGCCAACACTTGTTATAACTTGTCTTTTTGATAAGAGCCATTCTAACCATCTCATTGTGCTTTTTACTTGCCTTTACCTGATAGTTAGCAATGTTGGCCGTGATCGTATAGTGGTTAGTACTCTGCGTTGTGATAGTTAGCAATGTTGAGTACCTTTCCACGTATTTGTTGGTCATTTATATCTCTTCCTTGGAAAAATATCTTTCCTGGTCCTTTGAGCACTTTTTAATCAGCTATTTGTCTTTTTGCTATTGAGTTGTATGAGTTTCTTATATATTTTGGATATGAACCTTTCATCAGATGTATGGTTTGCAAATAGTTTTTTTTCCTTTTGGAGGGCTGCATTTTCATTTTGTTGATAGGTCCCTTTGCGGTGGAGAAGCTTTTTAGTTTGATATAGACCTGCTTATCTATTTTTGCTTTGTTACTTGTGCATTTAGTGTTATACCCAAAAAATTATTACCAAAGCCAGTTGCCAATGAGTCTTTTTTCTCTATGCATTCTCCAGTTTTATTAAAGTTTCGGGTTTTATAGTTAAGTCTTTAATCAGGTTTGAGTTGGTTTTTGTGTATAAGGGTTTGATTTCATTCTTCTACATATGGATATCAGTTTTCCCAACACCATTAGTGAGGAGATTATTCTTTCCCTACTGTGTATTTTTGTTTTCATCACAGATCAGTTAGCTGTATATGCATGAGTTTATTTCTGGGTCCTCTGTTCTGTTCTATTGGTCTATATGTCTGTCTTTATGCCAGAACCATACTAGTTTGATTACAGGAGCTTTGTAATACAGTTTGAAATGTGTGATGCCTTTAGCTTCATTTTTTCTGAAGATCTCTTATTCATGTGAAAAAATAATAGTTTCATGTAATTTTGCCTTATTTTATAATTTATAAACACTTGTTGAAAAAAATAATAGAAACTACAGAGTGTAAGGGAAAAGATCACTGGCGATTCAGTGTACTTACCATTAGCATAAAATATATTTAAAAATATATACCCAGCACCTGGGTAGCTCAGTTGGTTGAGTGTCTGATTCTTGATTTTGGCTCAGGTCATGATCTCAGGGCTGTGAGTTCAAGGTCTATGCCCAGCATGGAGCCTACATTAAAATATATACACACACACACACACACACACACACACACACACACACTTATATATGTATATAAATGTATATGTATGTAAGTTTATATGTATATATATACATACATATATTTGTATGTATATAAGTATATACATATATATTTTTTAAAAAAGCACTAATTTACATTTATTGACCAAGTACTATATGATCGTATTACAGATGATTTAACAAACTATTACAGAAGACTGATTCAAATAAGCAGTAGTTTGGTCATTCTGTGGCAAGGGTTTTGTATAGTAAATAAATTCCTCCTGAAGTAAAAAAACAAACAAACAAAAAAAGCTCTAGTATAGTGTTTCTTTTTTTTTTAAGATTTTATTTATTTATTTGACAGAGAGAGATCACAAGCAGGCAGAGAGGCAAGCAGAGAGAGAGAGAGAGAAGGAAGCAGGCTCCCGGCTGAGCAGAGAGCCCGATGCGGGGCTCGATCCCAGGACCCTGCGATCATGACCTGAGCCAAAGGCAGCGGCTTAACCCACTGAGCCACCCAGGCGCCCCTAGTATAATATTTCTGAGTGGAAGTAATCCTGACTGCCATATTCATTGTTTGTGTGTTTTTATAACTTAATTTATTAACAAATGAAAGCACATGTCCACACAAAGACTTATATACACATGTTTAGAGTAGCTTTGCTTGCAACTGACCCAAACTGAAAACAACTCAAATGTCCATCAACAGATGAATGATAAAAAAAAAAGAAGGTTGTGGTATAGGAAATAAATATAATGAATATTGATGTACATAATAATACATACAAATTTCAAAGTGATGTAAGTAAAAGAAGTCAGAAAATAAAGAACAGATTCTTTAAGTTTCCATTAATATAAAACTCTAGAAAATACGAAGTAATTTACAGTGACAGAATTTAGACTTGCAGGTGCCGTGTTGGGGGAGCAGGGAAAGTTATGAAGATAGCGTGATATGCTTAAGGAAGGACGAGAAGACAGGACTACAAATGAACAGTAGGAGATTTCTGGGGATGTTGAAATTGTTGATTTGTGATTGTCTTGGTTACGGTGATGGCTTTACAGGTGTAAACATATGGCAAAACTTAGCAAACTGAACACTTCAGAGACAGATGTTACAGTTTGTTTCACATCAATTGTATCTCAATAAAGCTATTAACTAAAGAATATGCCCAGGGCACCTGGGTAGCTCAATCAGTGAAGGGTCTGCCTTCAGCTCAGGTTTTGATCCCGGGACCCTGGGATCAAGCCCCAAATCAGGCTCCCCACTCAGCTGGGAGTCTGCTTTTACTTCTGCCCCTTCCCAGCTCATGCTCGCTCTATTTCTCTCAAATAAATAAAATCTCTTTTTTTTTTTAAGAAAAGAACATGCCCTATATCCTGTTTATCTTGGTTTTAAAAGTAAAAAAGAAAAGAAAACTATAGGCCACTGATCTTTATGAAATTTCCTGATGTTTTGTGCCTTTGCTCTGTGATGCTCAATGATCAACCCCTTTGGAACATTACAGGTTCCTCCAAAGAGGTAGAAATGAGTATTTTTAAAAAAGATTTTATTTATTTTTTGACAGAGAGACAGCAAAAGAGGAAACACAAGCAGGGAGAGTAGGAGAGGGAGAAGCAGGTTCTCAGCCTAGCCGGGAATCCAAAGTGGGCTTGATCCCAGGTCCCTGGGATCATGACCTGAGCAGAAGGCAGATGCATAACCGACTGAGCCACCTAGATGCATAAGAAAGGTGCCCCTACCTTATCCCAGACCTTAGCATTTCTAAGAATTCTTTTTTTTTCTCTCTTTCTTGTGTTCTTTCTTTTTTTTTAAAGATTTTATTTATTTATTTGACAGACAGATAGAGCGCAAGTAGGCAGAGAGGCACGCAGAGGGAGAGGGAGAAGCCGACTTTCCACTGGGCAGGGAGCCTGATGCAGAGCTTGATCCTAGGATGCTGGGATCATGACCTGAGCCCAAGGCAGACGATTAACCTACTGTGTTACCCAGGTGTCCCACTGTGTTCTACTTTCATCTGTGAAATTTCATAAAGCCAACTACCTGAAGAAATACTGAAATTCCTATTTTGCAACAAATGGCTATAAGTATTAAAAGTTTCCTCTAAATGAATGCTGAAGAATCCAGTAATTCTAACCGCAAATTATGCAGTTATCAGACTCCAACACCCGAGTAGAAATGGACCTTGGAACACAAGAAGTTAAATGAACAAGTTTGGTTTTTCTATGGCTCATGACAAAACATTCCTCGTTTTTGCTCAAGAAGCTTCTCGTTTGTATTTAGTTTCTATAAATGCTCGGTTTTCCCCCCTTGGTAATATGATAATGTGTTAAGAATAATATATGTATTCCTTTGGAACAGAAGGAAAACTTACAAACGGGTTTGGATGAAAAAGATGTTTATGAAAAATTCGAGGACCCATTCTGAATGCGTTCTACTTCCTGGAAGGTTTACAGAGACATCAATATATTTAAATAACATCTTTCTCAAGACATAATTCACATCACATAAAATTTAACCTTTTAAAGCGTATGGTTCATTATTCTTTAGTATATTAATAGATAGTGCAAAAATCACTACTTTATCTAATTCCATAATATTTTAAACAGGCCCCCCAAAAAAGTCCTTACACAGAAGCAGTTTCCTTTCCTCCCTTCCCTCCAGTCCCTGTCAAGTACTAATCTACTTCTTCTTTTTATGCATTTGCCTACTCTAGACATTTCATATATTATTCAGTTAGTCTTCACTTACAATGTTTTCAAGGTCCATCCATGTTGGATTATGTATCAATATTGAATTCTTTCCATTTTCAGTGTATATATCAGTACCTCATTCCTTTTCAATACGTCTCATTTTTTTATCCTTCAGCTGACAGACATTGCTGAATACCAATCCACTGAATGGATATACCACATCTTGATATGGATATACCACATCTTGATATGGATATACCACATTCAGGTCGTTTCCATTTTATCAACTATTATAAATAATGCTATTATGAACATTTGTGTGACCGTCTTTGTAGAAACACATGTTTTCAATTCTCTTGGGAATGAAATTGCCAGGTTATATGTTAACTCTGTATTTAACTTTTTAAACAATTGCCAACCTGTTTTCAAAAGCAACTGCACATTTTACATGCCCTCTGGCAATGTTTGAAGGGTCCAGCTTCTCTACAGTCCTCACCAATGGGTATTGTTGTCCATCTTTTTTATTGTAACCATTCTAGTGGGTGTAATGGTATTTTTTTTTGAGGTTTTCATTGAGATTTACCTAATCACTATTGACATTTAGCATCCTTTATGTATTTGAAGACTATGTTTTTGAAAGATTTCATTTATTTGAGAGAGAGAACACAAGTGGGGGGAGGGTCAGGGGGACAAGCAGACTCCCCACTGAGTGGGGATCACACCGAGGGGCTCAATCCCAGGACCCCAAGATCATAACTCAGCCTAAGACAGATGCTTAGCTAACTGACCCACCCAGGTGCCCCTTTATTGACCATTTTTATACCTTTGAAAAAATTTTCTATTTAAGTCTTTTTCTTCTGTTTTAGTCAGCTTATTTGTGATTTTATTGTTGAGTTATAAGGTGTCTTTGTATATTCTGGATACTACACTCTTCTCAGATATATGATTTGCAATTGTTTTCCCCTGTTATGTGAGATACATCCACTTTATTGAGTATTCTTTGAAATACAATTTTTTTAATGTTTCTCAAGTTCCATTTATCAATTTTTCCCTTGGTTGATTTTTATTTTAGTGACATAACTAAGAAGCCATTGCTTAATGCACATTCATGAAGATTTACACCCATGTTTTCTTCTAAGACTTTAATAGTTTGAGCTCTTATATTAAGCTTTTCAGTTCATTTTGAGTTAATTCTTGCATATGGTGTAAGGTAAGGGTCCTACTTTATTCTTTTGCTTGTGGATATCCAGTTGTCTCAGTACCATTTAGTAAAGAGACTTTTTTCCCCATTGAAATGTTTGGTACAATTGGCGAAATGATTTGGCAATAAATTTATAGGTTTATTTCTAAACTCTCAATTTTCTTCCATTGGTTTATATATTCATCTTTATGCCAGTATGACACTGTCTTTATTAATGTTGTTTTGTCGTGAAAACTAGCAACTTTATGGTTTATTTTTAAAATTAAAAGAACTTCAATGGGCAAATGTTGTTTCTATATTCAGATTGGAAAAAAATTTCTGAATCTTCCTTAACATACTGACTATATGAAAATTCAATATTTTATAATTCCCCTCATCCTTTTCTTCCTCATAAGAGATTCTAAATGTGATCAATTATATTTTTATTTGTTTATTATTCTTTATTTCATTCCAGAGAATATTTAAGGCAACCTAGAAAAATTCTCATTCTGATGGCACGCATATTTGTTTCTTTTTCTATTTGGGAAGAAATAAAAGATCTGGTATTCCTCATTTACTTCTTTAAAGATTTTATTCATTTATTTAACAAAGAGAGAGAAAGAGAGAGCATAAGCAGTTGGGAGTGGCAGGCACAGGGAGAGGCAGACTCCCCACCAAGCAGGGAGCCCAATATGGGACCTGATCCCAGGACCCCGGGATCATGACCTGAGCCTAAGGCAGATGCCTAATTGACTGAGCCACCCCGGCGTCCCTGGTATTCCTTATTTAAAGACAAAACCAAACTACTTTCTTGACCTTTCTTCACCCACATCCTTATCATGAACATGAAATATGCCTCAGACCTAGCTTCCCAAAGTCTGAATAGGCAAGGAAAAAACCCTATAGACCTGTGAGCTTTCTTAGATTTACCTGAGAATGGGACGTTAGTCAGTGATGTCTTCTTTTCTGTTCATTTTAACCTCCATAGCGCCCCACAGTTCAGCCTCCTAGTTGATCATAACTACAGGACCCTCTCAGTTTAGTCTCTGAGCCAACACAGAGCAAAGCAGGTCATATAACAATCGTGCTCCTTACCTCAGCTTGTCCTTCAATTCTCAGTCTGCATTTTGTGGAGCTTGGAATGCTGTTGCAATTTAAAACTGCATTCTTGGGGTCCTGCCCCAGCTGTCAAAGTCACAGGTGGCCTCCTGCACTGACCCTCAACTCTCTGCTGTTATCCAGATTCAGAATCTGAGGTATGAGGATGATTCCTGGCTACTGTGTAGCCCCTGGGTTACAGAAGTTTCCTCAGGGGCAATAAATAAGACAAGGCTTCTTCTCTCAAGGAGCTGGTAATTCCATTTCCTCTCAAAGGAAAGTAATAACCTTGCATTCCAGCCTACTTGACCAGAGCCTAATATCTTAACTGGCCCTTGTGGGCTACTTAAGTGGAGTTAAAAAAAGCATTTTCTGTCCTTTGAAGCAAGTGGCCAGTCAAGAGGGGCATCATAAAGCTGCAACAGAGCAGAGACTCACTACTAATTTAAGACAAAAGCCTGGTGGGAGAGGTAGAAGGGAGTTAGCCCAGCTAACTTAAACCATCTATGTGTAAGAAATTTATATGTATTTGGGGAAGTGATAGGAGTACGGATTACTAGGAGTAAATATTCCTGTTTGTTAAGAATAAAGTATTAGTTACTCATGCATTCCTGTTTCAAAAAATATTTATTCAGCATCAACCATGTGCTAACCTATTCAAAGCACTAGGAAGCCAACATTGCAAGAAACAGGCTAAAAAATTCATTGACAATGAGGGATTTTAAATGAATTCCCTTTTCCTCATATTATATGCTGGGAAAAAGAAATAATAAATGAGTTCTCTAAGAGGTGAGGTTTTTTTTTTAAAAAAAGATTTTATTTATTTATTTGAGAGCGAAAGAGAGCATGAGAGGGAGGAGGATCAGAGTGAAAAGCAGACTCCCTAGGAAGCCCAACACAGGACTTGATCCTGGGACCCCAGGATCATAACCTGAACCAAAGGCAGTCCTTTAACCAATTGAGCCACCCAGGCACACCAAGAGGTAAGGTTTTAAGGATAATCAGAAAAGCAAGGTTTGCAGAGGCAGAAAAACCTGAGTTTGAACCTGCCTCCTTTCACTGCCTGGGTGACTGGGCAAGTTAGTTGACCCATGGGCAAGTTAGTTAACTCATGTAAGTTAGGCACTTTCTCGAAAGCATAATTTCCTTATGTAGCAATCAGAAGTGGTAATTATTCTGAAATAGCAGAATGAGCATCTAATGAAGCAACATATGTCAATTTACTAGTATGAGGACATGATACATATCACCTTCTTTCCTTATGAGAATAGCAGAGACAGCCAGACTTTTGGTCCTTTTAGTACCTTTTAGTACTCTTTTCCATTATCTTTATTCTGAATTAGCAACATCTGTCCCTCTTGTTTCACTAAATTAATTGTAATTGTGTTTTTAGGACTCCAAATTCAGTTATCAAGCATCTCCTCTTGGGCGGAAAACACACCAAGTTTCCAAAAACACAAAGAAGAGTCACCGATTTCTCCCCTCATGTTTCTCACAATCTAGGAGGAAAAACAAGCAAAAAACAAAACAAAACAAAACAAAAAACAAAAACAAAAACCAACCAACCAAACAAACAAAACCCATCCCAATTCTTTCCAAGACGGCACTTGGGCAATAACACAGAATCACAGAGTGCTGTGGTAGGACATAGAAGGGGAATCTAAGCAAGATTGGAAGGAAGGAGTTTCGGTGATGGCTTCCTGAAGCAGATAGTATAAGGAGCAACTGGTCATTTTCTTCAAAATACGGAGATTCATGAAGGTAGAATTCCTCTCGTTGTAAGCCAAAGGCAGATCGCTTAAGTGTGTCTGACAGTACCCTGACATTCGTTTATAACCATGCCATTTGCATAGCAACTCCTCCAACATACTTAATCAAGAAAAGGTCTCTTTCAATTCATTCAAGAGAACAGGCATTTCCATTGTAGCCTCAAAGTCAGTGACTTACGCTTATACTTTTAGAGGTGAACCATGATATCATTTGGTAGTTCTCATCCTTGGCGGCACTGTAGAATAGCATAGGTGATGGGCATAGGTCCAAATGCCTTTTTCTCACCACAGACAAATTAAATCAGAATCTTTGGGGCTGAGGCCCAGATATCTGTATTTTTAAGAGTTCCGCAAGTAACTCAAATGCACAGTGAATGATAAAAATAAGTGGTATAGTAGGATAAACAGCTTTCATAAGACATGTGTTCTCTTTGTGGTTCAATCATGAACTTAACCTTGTGACTTGAGTGAATCATTTCAACTTTGTCTTTAATTTCCTTGTCTGCAAGAGGAGATGACCTACAAGGTCTAACATCCTCATACCATGGCTCTCTTCCTTTATTTCTGGACAGTATTTCTTCTGCTCATTTACCAGAGTACAAACTTTGGTATTTTGATTGCTCTTCTATTTACTTGATTCAAACACATGGCGATTCTCAAACTGATTTATACTGTGGATGAAAACTAACATTCTCAAGGAACAGATTTGGCCAAAGAAAAATTTTCAAAGGCTTATGTAATGAAATCAAATATAAAAACACTTGAGAGAACAGTTTTTCATGTAATGAGAGAATCCAGACTGTGATATATTGGAAGGGACTACTCTCCAAGGATAGCCAGACTCACTACCTACTTAGAACCTAGCCTAAAGGGAAACTGAGCTTCTGAGGTGCTAAATATGCTTTATGTTTTTATTTCTGGAAAGGTAAAGACCCCGAGGGAACTTATTGGTTAGGACCAATTTCAGATTTATGTCTTGTAAAAATATACTTGAAATATATACAATGGATCACATACAGGTGACTGTGGCTATAACTCCGTAAAATAAATTAGAATTATTTTAAAATTAGAACCTCTGTGGCCCATAAAGTACTGTCAGCATTAAGAAATGTCATCATCTGTACTAAAAATTTTGAAATGAAAAACCTAGTGCCCTGAAATGGCCAAATTGTCATTAATGTATTCCCAAGGAAAGATGTGGTTGATGAGTCGGAATGCTTGTCTGTTGTTCCAGTGTTTGAGGTTTGTAGTCAGTGCTGTTCATAGCACTTTATCCAGTGGTGGCAAGAGGAAATCACTGAAGGGGTATACAGCATGATTGGAATGAAAGCAGAAGTGTCCAATCCCTTAATTGGCTTTGGTCCCCTAATTCAAGGTTATCCAAAGTGGAAATAGTACAAGAAACATAACAATAAAGGAACTGGAATCCAAGGTAATTGAGGAGATAGGAAGTACCCAGCTTCTTGAGGGGAACTCAAGTTTCCAGGCCCTGATAAATTGGTTCTCAGCCTGAGAGAATAGCTTATGGACTATGAAAGACAGGTGATTTAGCTGAAGGTCATGGAGAAGTTTAGAGAGTTGAGAAATGGTGAATACATTTTCTCATTCCTTCCTGCCACAGTAAAAATATCCAAAGCTATATACGCTTAGGACATGGTGGCCTAGTAGAATCAGAGTCTGAGACTCAGTTTTCTCAATTGTAAAATAAAAATAAAATGCCAATCTCATTGTTTTGTTGTAGGGATAAAAGATTATGTATGAATGGCCCAGCAGAAAGTTTTGCACGTGATAGGCATTCAATAAATAACAGCCCCTCTGTTATTAAAATAGATAGGGCCTTAGGCTTGATTATTTTTGTACTCATTCTTAAGTTTCTGGGAGCCTTGAAGAATAACTTATTGTGAAAATACATTATATAATCACCAATGTTGATACAACCTGTGATTGAGTTGAATAACTGCTTTCTGAAGTTTTTTGGTGATAGGGAGCCAGACTCAATTTTTCACCTCCTAGGGACAGATGTTTTATTTTTTTAAAGTAGTGTTAAGCTATTTAATGTTTTGGATTCTCTCTGTGTTAAAACACACACACACACACACACACACACACACACACACACCTCTCCCAGGCTGCTTGTTTAAAAGAAAATAGGAGTTAGTGTTTGTTTCATTTCATTTTGTTCTCCTCATGACCTCACAACTTCTTTTGCCATCTCTTTTTGGTCACCTGTGTGTTCTCTATCCCATGGGTTGGGACTCAACAGTGGTGATATATGTGTGTGTTTTGGAAAACAAATTGGGAGGAAATGTAAAATAAGGATGTAAAATATTGCTCACAACAAGCTTATTTTGAAGCTATAAGGCACAAAGGTCTTAATGACATAGTACAAGAAGACTGTTCACAGCATAAAAATAGATGTGATTGGAAACATGCTGTGTTTTTTTTTCTCTAAAGTTTCTCTCTATAATTTGGGCCCAGTGCTGGAAAATTCCTGCCTTCTGAAGGGTATGTAACTCTCTGTTGAACAAAACAGGCACTCAAAATAGATGTGCACTTAACACATACACGAATGAATGAAGAATGTGTTTTATAACCTGGTACAAAAATAAGCAGTGAGTACAATCATGTGGGATATCTCTGCTGCCTCGATTTCAAGCACCATTTAGTGACCAAAACTCGTAAACTCTCAACATACCTTGGCATCTGGATATTGTAGGTAAATTGCCCCTGAATTAAGGTAAGCAAAACAAACTCTTCAAAACATTTCTTAAAATACATTTGAATTCAAGGCATGAGGACATGGTGTTCGTATGTTGAAAAAGACAACCCTACTCTAGTCCTAGCCTTGCCAACAACTGGTTTTGTAGTGATTCACTCAACATCTCTGAGTCTCCGAGTTCCTTTTTATAACATTAGGGACTTCCACTCAATCATCCTTAAATTCCCTTCTAGCATTCTTTGCAATTCTAAAATTCTATGGAAATTATATATGCTTAAAATGTATATATATGTACACATAAGACCCCCCCAAAGCATGAAGATGTCAGTCAACTTTTCTCAAAAACAAATTTTACATTTAGTTGTGTGTGTGTGTGTGTGTGTGTGTAGACAGGTATAGATCTAGATATCTTATAATGCTGTAATACCAGTAAGTAACTGTTGTGTACTTGTTTACATGTTATCAAAAATGAGGGCTAAAGTGTCTGATGATTCTGATCTGTCTGATGAATTCCAGGGAGCACAAGCTGCCTACATTTATGGTGATGTGGCTGCACTGGCTTCAGGAGTCTAAAACTGGATCAAGTAAAAAAGCTGGCTTTTTTGCTTCTCCTGAACAAGGTCAAATTAGATCTTTCAACTTATAATTCTGATGTGAGGAAGTGAGAAGCTGAAGTACAGCCTGCTATCTGCCCATGCCTCTTCAAACCAAGGCAACAGACCAGAGTTAAGAGTTCTGAACTGCCTTGCCTTGATAAATTTGGATAGGACATTAGTGAGCACTCTTCTGATAGACGGGTCCACCAGTAAATACAAAATTGTCCTAATAAAGTACAACAGAGAGAACACTTCTTGATATAGTCCCATGACAACATATAGAATTCTGATGAAAGATGCTACAAGCAATGTTGCTTTTGCAAAAGTATTCTTTTCGCAGAATCAGAATGGAAGTTGGAAAATGGTTTCGGATCCTTGTTGTTGAATGTTGTCTCTTACAACAGTACTGGGATCACAGTATCTGAATAAAACACTGGACATATACATTGGTTATAGAAGGCTTGTCTTTTTTAAAGAAAAAATATCCAGGTTAAAGAATCATACACTTTGAAAATACCAAAATAGATTAAGGAAATATTTTTCAAATCTTCCATTTTACAAAGGAGAAGACTAAGGTCTAGAACACTTTGATATTATACATGAGACCATATGGGAAGATACTTTTCATCTATGGAGACTTTAAAAGAAAAAGTTATGAATGTAATGGGCATAGCTTTCCTTTAAGGAAAAAAATGTGTCATAAGTCATCACTTGAGCATCATAAACATCCTGATGTCTGAACATTTACAATTAACATGCAAAGGCATTAATTATACTCACATTTCAAAATCCTTTTTTTTGATGTCCTAATTTACTTATTGTATGTAATTATTCCACTATGACTTGATAACTGTTACAAAAACTCAAGCTCACAACTTACTAAAGTCATACTTCTCCCTATCACGACCTCAGTATGGTAGGCTATGAGGTAAAAATTTTAAATTCTCGACTCTATCTAAAACATGTAATCAGAAACACAATGGTTTAATTAGTTTACTGATGGCTCGGAAATGTGTATATTTTCGTATAGAAAATAATAGTGAAGACATAATTTCTATGTTTATTTTTACCTATACCTTTATCTTTTATGGTCCACAATTTCTTATTTTCCCACATCAATAAGCCAACAATAAAAACTGATATTTTCTATAACACAGAAAACATTGGGAGATGGAGAGGAGAAGTGAGTTGGGGGAATCGGAGGGGGAGACAAACCATGAGAGACTGTGGACTCTGAGAAATAAACTGAGGGTTTTGGAGGGGAGAGGGGTGGGGGGTTGGGTGAGCCTGGTTGTGGGTATTAAGGAAGGCACATATTGCATGGAGCACTGGGTGTGGTGCATAAACAATGAACTTTGGAACACTGAAAAAATAAATTAAATTAAATTTTTAAAAAAGGCTTCAAAAAAAACCCTGATATTTTGAAGATGTATCTTTCTATCTTATTTATAATACTTATTTCTAATTAAAGTGTCTCTTTCTATTGACATGTGCATTAATCTTACATGCTAACCAATAACAGAACTATACCCATTGAGATGGTTCATGACGAGACAGCATTTCCCCTGAAATATACCTATGAAATATTTAGCCTGCTCTTATTTTTCTTTTAAAATCATATAAAAAATAATCTTTTGGGAGACGCAAATTAGCTCAGGTATTGAGAGTGAGCACCTCATTAAAATGTTCCTGGGTAATAAGCATGCTGAAATGCCTCAAGTGTAAGTAGATGGTGCAGATGGGTAATTTGAATATGCATATATTCTTGCCTTTATGTTGCTCTGCCCTACTTAAACTACCATTCATTTGAGTTAACGCCACAGCATCTCTATCCTTTCCTACGTCGCATCCAGAGTTCAGGCTGAAATTATTCCTCTGTGCTGTATTATGGATGAAAGATTTGAGTAGGATTTTTTTTTTCAGTGCCAGTCTTAATAACATGAAACTGAACCCTCCACGCTCACCATTACACCTAGGGAGTGTGGGTGTTCTCACTTAGATAATCTCACTCAACACTGCCTGGTATCTCTTTTTAGCCCATAAAACATCTGGCCTGACTGTTGATTACCATGGTTCCAAACTCACAAATAAACCTGATGAATTCCCTGCATGCTTGATCATGTCAGATTTCAGTAAATTATCATCTTGTGACATGTAGTCATTGCAGGCTACCCAACAGCAGTTCAATCTCAAACAAAGTAATGCACAACGTGCTGAATTCCTCAAAGTAGGTACAATTCTTTCTAAAACAAATAGACACAAGGTGATGATGTGACTGGACAATAATGAAATGTAATAGGACTTTAAGTGAATTTGCTCATTTAGTTCATTCCGTGTCTTTTCTTAATAAGAAATAGAAGAAGCTGCGGGAGCATATAGCCCTATATAAGAAATTATGGAATACTTTTTGTTTATTTTTTCTTATCATAATACAAAGAGAAAAGAACATACCTCTTCTTAACATTTGCTCTTCCTTGCAATCTCTGAAATTCCTACTGTGAGCCAGAATGCTGACACAATTAGCATGCACACTTTTGTCTTACACGGTCTCGCATTTTATTAAATTAGTAAGTGTCATGATGGGAATACCCTAGTTGTCTCTCTGGAAAATGTCTTTCTTTTCCTCCTCGTCTCCTCCTTCATTTATACTTTTCCTAATGCAAATACCCATTTCTATTTAGATCTCGAGTTTTAATCCAAGGTTGAACAGATGCTGGTTAAGATTTTTGATTTTTAGGTTTTTGGGAAGAACAGCAGGCCAGGAAGTGGAGGGGAAGAATTAGAAAGACTGGAATGGTGGAAGGGAAGAGGGTTCCATTGCTGACAACTGCCTATTGAGCTCCAAGTCTCTCATCAGTGTGATCCTGTGCCATAAATGTAATTACGACTGTTAGAGTAACATGAGTTAGAGAAGCGCAAATGAAATGGGGCTAAGCAAAGAAGCTATATCTGTGGTTAAGAGAAGAAAGAATCCACTTATGCCTAGGAACAGAGAAGAATAATTTTTCTGAGCTTTGCCTTCAAAGCAACTTAACCAAGTTCATCAAGTGCATTCATACAAAACCTTTATATGCTCTTGGAAGTTAGCTGAGGTTCAGGACTTTGTCTTTCCAAGATATAAGCAACTGGACCTCAACTCAAAAGATCATCTAGACCTTGTAAGATGCCTGAAACTTGAAATTCATTTTTCAATAAAAATACAGTTAAAAGTTAGTTAAGTTCTTTTTTTTTTTTTTTTTAGGGTTTGTACTGCTGAGAAGATGTAGATTCTCTCTTTTTTTAAATTATTATGTTCTGTTAGTTAAGTTCTTATTTCAAGTGTTGCAGTTTGAGTGCACTTGGAGATATAGGTGTTCTGTTGGAAGTTAGGAAAAGAATGCACATTTGTGGAGGAGGAGTGAGTACAGCAGGACAGGGCAGAGGGAGAAGTGGAATTGTAGTGGTTACAGCAAAGACCTCAGCTGATCTCCTGGGGAGCTCTGGAACTGGAATGGCTTTTCAGAATGATCTCAATTAGAGACAAGGGGCGGGACCTTGTACCTTCACAATGACCAGTCATTGTACGCAAGCTGACCTTGAGAAGAGGGCATGATTTGGGTGAAATGATCTTTGCCCTGGGCCAGATCCCAAAGAGGGATGTTGTTGGAAGCCATAGGCTGGTCAACACCGCCAGGGCTGGGGAAATGAGTGCTTCATGACAAAAATGGAGCTTAAGGTGATCTGAGCTGCTGACCACAACATCCACTATACTGACCCACAAAAGTGGATTTCATCTTTCATATACTTGCGCTATCATAATAATGATACTGCCCTTGATACATGTGGGCCACATAAGAATAGAAGGAGCTAGCATTAAGCAAAATTTCAATGGAGACAATAGCCATCATCATCACCCTTCTGCTTCCTTCTATGCACTCTTTCCTCATGACCACCTAGAGACTCATTCCTCAGGCAGAAAGTTCTCAGTGTCCCACACTACTTTCCCATACCCTGCACCTCACGTGCACCCAGCAGCATTCCACTCTTACTGACTTTATCTCATACTGTGCTCCAGCTCTGAAATCGCCAACTTCCATTTCACATTGACACTCGTCAGTTCTCTCATGTAGCACAACTGAGTACAGAGTGGAGGCAATTGTTTTGATGATATCCACCAGAATGGATGAAAGCCTGATCAGCTTTCTTCTTCTCACCAACATCCCTATTTTTAAAAGAAGCTGCGGGGGCACCCAGGTGGCTCAGTCAGGTAACTGTCTGCCTTCAGCTCAGGCCACGATCTCAGGGTCTTGAGGTCGAGTCCCATATTAGGCCCCCCACTCAGCGGGGAGTCTGCTTGTCCCTCTCCCTACTGCTCATGCTCTCTCTCACTCACTGTCTTAAATAAATAAATAAAATCTTAAAAAAATTAAAAAAAAAAAGAAGCTGTGGGAAACCTGACTGAATCCCTAACTGAGAGAATTTCAGGTAGTATAATTAAGGGAAGTGAAGATACAAGATTTAGGAGCAGGAATTTATCAGCCCTTGAGTTAACCCTCCAGAACTGATTCCGTTTAGAAGTACTTTAGAGCTCTCCTAAGAAGACTTCACTCAAATCTCTTCAGAAATATGGCTGGCCTTTCTCTCAAATTCTGAAGAAAAGATAATCCTTTAGTTTGTAGACTTGTAGTTGAGAGTCACAATAACTTTTTTTTTTATTTAAATTCCAGTTAGTTAACATAGAACGTAATATGAGGTTCAAGTGTACAATATAGTGATTGAACACTTCTATACAGCACCCTGTGCTCATCCCAAGTGCCCTCCTTCCTCCCCATCACCTACTTCCCCTTACCCCTCACCCACCTCCCCTCTGGTGACCATCAGTTTCTTCTCTAAAGTTAAGAGTCTGGTTCTTGGTTTGCCTCTCTCTCTTTTTTTTCCCTTGGCTCCTTTGCTTTGTTTCTGAAATGACACTGATGTGATTCCACAAGTTGATACATTATGTTATGTTCCCCATTAAGTGTAGCTCCCATCTGTCACCATATAACACTATTGTAATCCCATTAACTATATTCCTTATGTTGTACCTTTTATCCTCACGACTTAATTCATTCCATAACTGGAAGCCTGCACCTCTTTGCTCATTTTGCCCACCTCCCTACTCCTCTGCCCTCTGGAGACCATCAGTTTGTTCTCTGTATTTATAAGTTCTCTTTCTGTTTTTTTTTTGTTTATTCATTTTTTGGATGATATTGATAGTATTTTATCCTTCACAGAATCATCATGGTTTTTATACACAAAGCTCAGTGATATTAGTCACAAAAATATGTTCTAGCAAGTTCAGTATTAAAGACTGCACTCAACTCATGCTAGTAATTCATCTACAATGAGAAGTCAGATGACAATTCTGTTGTAGACCTAATTAAAAATGTTGTTGAGGAAATTGATTTTTAAAAGCCTAACCTTTCCCCTTGCCTCTTCAATTTTTAAACACATAAAAATATGAGAAGAGATTAATTTCCAGTGTTCCACATATGCCATTTTGTTAATAAATTTCAGGAAGAATATGATTCAATTTCATCTAAAAGAGAATTATAAAATCAACCAAAATTAACACACCAGTGATTTTAATTAATATTCACCCACAGGGTCCTTTATGCTTACACCCTTTTGTTCCATCACATATCTTTTTGGTTTAAAAATAATTGCACAACTTTACATCTTTTGAGGATATTGCAAGAGTAGCAAAATCTCACAGCAAAATTCATTCATTGTTTAACGTAACACACATTTATTAAGTGCTTATGTATTCTTTGGGGGGCTGTCAATATTAGAACAACCCTATACTACACATAATTACAGCATCAAGTTGTGTAGCTAGGCTCATGGTAAAGATCACACTCAGCACTTTGGAGGAAAAAAAACAAATATCTAAGCAAAATTAGGGCAATTCTCTGGGTTAACTATAAACAGGCTTTATAGTATAGGAATAACTAATTCCAAAGTTCTTCTATGAGTATGTTCAATAAAAATCACTTTCTCTCTAGTGTACAGTCAACATCATAAACCTGTTTCTCTGTCACCTGCCCTTCTTCAGACTTAACATTTACTAAGTAGTTTACATACAGGATAATTTTATTCACCAGTCACTATAGACAAGGTCCCCAGGCCCTACCAGTGTTTCAAGAACTCCCCAGATTTATTTACAACATTAAAGATAAGAACTTTTGGCAACCAATGAGGAAGGAAAAGCTTCAAATCGGGATTATTAAATGCTTAATTAAATGTTCACAAAATACAGCATTAAGTCAACTTTATTGTTAAATTTAGTATTCATAAAAATCTAATTTCACTTGAAAGAATTTATGAGTTAGGTCTTCTCATTAAGAAAAAATTTCCAACTGTGGATAATGATTGCAGAGAAATCAGTCAATAAATAAATGAATAATTTGCAGATAAATAATTTCTCCATGCAAAATTACTTAAAAATTCTTTTAAAATGTTGAGTGAAAAAAAATGTAGAGTGTTTGGGCCCCACAAATATATCAAAATTATCCTGTATGCATGTGCAAAGCACTGTTCTAGATAGCTTATATAGATTATCTAAATTGGTCATACTACTTCAATTTAATTCAATTTGAGGAACCTTTGTTGAACATGTATTAGAGTTGCAGAACAAGCTCTCAAGGAGTATACATTATCTAAATTGAACTTCATAAATTCTTCTCAATTCAGTTTAATAGCAATTTCTTCTCTACTCCGTGTCTGGTGCTGTGCTTGCTATTCTGGGTGCAGAAATAAAGTGGTTACATACCCTCCTCTCAAGGAGCTCAAGGATCAACAAGAAATGCAGACAAGGAAGTAAAAATGTGTATGAGAATGGGGTAAGTGCTATTTTGTAGGTAAACATGATGGTCTATGACATCATCTAGGAAAGAAACTTATTCCAGATTTGGAGGAACAGAATCAGCTTCATGGAGGAAGTCACATCTAAAATTGAAACCAGTGGGATGAAGGTAATCAAGGAAAGGAGGTGAAGAGGGGCTTGAGATTTCCAGAAAGAAAGAGAAAGAATACATGCCAGTTGCTGACAAGGGAGAAAATGGTACATGGAAATGACTGAATAATCAGTAAGAAGGTATGTTTCTGTGCCCTCTGTGTAGATAAAAGAAGTACTGACCGTGTGACCAAAGGCAAACAGAAATCTCTGACAATCCAGCAAAAGATTTTTGCATCAAAAACTGCCTTTGATCCAAAGGAACCTAGCCTGTTGAAAGAAAAGCTGTCAAGGGGTACCTGAGTGGTTCAGTTGGTTACGCATCAAACTCTTGGTTTTGGCTCAGGTCAAGATCACATGGCTTGTGAGATTGAGCCCAAGTCTGGCTCCATATGGAGCTAGGGATTCTCTGCCTCTCCCTCTGTCTCTGCCCCTCCCTCTGCTTGTGTTGCCTCCTTCTCAAATAAATAAATAAATAAATAAAATCTCAAAACAAAAAAAAGAGAAGCTATCAAAATCTGCATTAGGCAAATGGATTTCTGTATCAAGAAACTAATGTTTCCACCCATATATTCAACTTTATGCCTTCTCAAAATGTCAGCTGTTATGTAAACATGACCTTTGAAAGAAATGATTTGACTAAGGATTTCAGAATCGTTCAGTGAAACCATGATCCAGCTGCATCATCGGAATGAAAGTGAATGGCCCATGCAGAGCCACTAATACAAGCCATTAGCCATATTGTGCTATATAAGAATTATATGACCTTCCAAAGTCGATCTGAGGACTTAAATGTTCTAGGGACCCATCATGTAAAGTGTAACTGACAAACAGCTTGTCTAAGGCAACAGGGGCCCACATTCTTTTTTTTTAAATTTTTTTATAAACATATAATGTATTTTTATCCCCAGAGGTACAGGTCTGTGAATCGCCAGGCTTACACACTTCACAGCACTCACCATAGCACATATCCTCCCCAATGTCCATAACCCCACACCCCTCTCCCAAACAGGGGCCCACATTCTTAAAAAATAATACTTAGATGGTGACATCTCATAGGAACCAACTTGTTTGTATTACAATTTCAGGTTACAAAATGGTAACTTGAAATAAATATGATTAATAAATGACTGCTGGAAGACAATTTTTCATGGATCCGTTGCAATTCTGTATGTCCTTAGAACAGGGGAACTGATTGCCTTTGATCTAAATTAGCCTTTCACATATGTTTGTTTAGCAAATATATTTAGAAGATATAGTGTCTCCTTCCAAAGCAAAGGGCAGGTTTGTTTACTCTCCAGTATCACGAAGATAATGTCTTCTAAAGCAAGCGGGGGGCAGGTTTGCTTGCAACCAGTTATAAATGATTAGGGCTTCCTAAGCTCGAGGTTCCTCTGGTATGATGTAAACTCACCATGTAGGCCACCCTACATTATTCTTGTGGTACTTGGGGAGAGGGCAATGAAAACTGAGGGGAACATGATGCTCATGCTGCCGCCTATACCTCAACTTAAGAAGTCCTTTGTCTCTGACTAGGAATCTCGTGTCTTCTGTAGCATGTATTCCTACAGTCCTACAGACTGTATTCCTACAGTCTACCTAACTTGTTAGCTTTCAAACAGAGTGAAATCTCTGACCCTTCACCATTTTCAGTAATGACCTTTTCATTTTCATTGGTTTGATAACAAATCCATATCGATAGGATTTATATAAATACTAATTTATTTAAAACTTTTGTTCAATTTAAATAGGTTAAACCTTTGCCTGAGTTGAACTTTCTGACATCACAACTTGCAAATGATCCTTCTCTAATAAGATTAGATATTCATTATAATCAGACAAATTTCTTTCTGCCTGCAGATAATTCGTAATTCATAGCAATATTGTGAAGTAGTGGTTCACCAACACCAAGTCATAATATGAGAAATGACTTGTTTTCTCCTGCCACAGAAGGATTCTTGGGGTTAGATATTAGAATGATTCATAAAATACTTCTTGAAATTTAATTTCTACTCTTAAATGAAGTTAAACCATGACTGTAATCAAGTTCTGAAAATTTATGGGATTTGTTTTCCCTGTGGTAAATCATGGGACTCTGAAAAACAAAAACAAATTAACCCAGGCTCTGATTTTTTTTTCCAAATTTCCAGTCACTACAGTCAGTTAGCTTGTTTTCCAAATTGACTTTGATACCTTAAATCTGTGCCTCAAGCATTGACTGATCTGAGGTATTCTGTTGCATTCTGAAGCATATAGGCATACTATAGTGGGTCCTAGCAGTGGTATCAGACTTCAGTTTATGTTATAGAGTGGCTATACACCAAAATGGCTGCATTGTCTTTATCCTTACCTCAAGAAGGATGAAAAGCCAACATCCCATGGTAGAATAAAATCTTAATAAAGGATTCAAAATGTGCGTCTAGAAGGCTACCGACCCTGTAGCTAATAAGTACCCTCAGAACTTTAATTCTGACCTTCTTTCAGAGAATTGAGTTTAAACCTAATTTTGAAAATGACACAAAGTGGGCTAAGCACATAGAAATGTTAAAAATGCCTAAAGCCAATAAGGTGTTCATTATTTCATATCTAAAAAGCTGCTAATAAAAAGAACTTCAATCCAATCATTTTATGACAAAAACTTTAATGTTTAACTTCCAATATTTTATTCATTAATTATGACTACCTTTCTTTCTCGTACAG
Source organism: Neogale vison (assembly GCF_020171115.1). Taxonomy (NCBI): domain Eukaryota; kingdom Metazoa; phylum Chordata; class Mammalia; order Carnivora; family Mustelidae; genus Neogale; species Neogale vison. The sequence goes on from NC_058105.1 coordinate 32,462,710, forward strand.
CAAATATCTTTGTCTTAGTGACCTTGAAAAAGTCTATATAGACCAAAGCTGAAATCGTTTTTAAATAACTTTTCAATTGAGAACACAATTACAGTATTTTGAATTGAAGCAAATTTTCTCATCTCATTACCTTTGTTTAAAAAAATACTGTAGGCTTTCTTAAAAAATAATTACTAAGCTTTTTGACATCAGTAGCTTGAATTTAAAATTGGCCCAAGGGTATGACAAACTTTGAGGTTAGGTAAACTTACCAGATTTCTTTTCTAAACAAATGGTCCAGCATTCATATAAACATACAAAGGTACAACTCTTTTTTTTAAAGATTTTATTTATTTATTTGACAGAAAGAGAGAGATCACAAGTAGGCAGAGAGGCAGGCAGAGAGAGAGGAGGAAGCAGGCTTCCTGCTGAGCAGAGAGCTCAATGCGGGGCTTGATCCCAGGACCCTGAGATCATGACCTGAGCTGAAGGCAGGGCTTTAACCCACTGAGCCACCCAGGTGCCACCAAAGGTACAACTCTTAAGTCAATAAGCATAGTCTAAGATTTTACAAGTGAGTATATTGTGATAGTGTGAGTTAAAAATGTAAAGAAGTACAACTCAAGGGATGCCTGGGTGGCTCAGTCAGTTAGGCATCCAACCAAGCATCCAGCTAAGGGGAATGATCTCAGGGTTATGGGGTCAAGCCCCACATTGGACTCCACAATCAACAGGGAGTCTGCCCATCCCTCTTCCTCTGACCCAGCCCCTTCCCCACTTGTGCTCTCTCTCTCTCTTTCATAAATAAATCATATTTTTTTAAAAGTGCAATTCAAGTGACTGAATTCCATGAAGTAATTCCATGACGTACATTTTATTTGCAATACATAATAACATATTTTTTCATTCATTCACCAGTTATTTACTGGGCATCTGCTGTATATTGAAGACTATACAAAGCTTTGAAGATATAAACATGAGTAAGACACTGAAGGCCCCCTCTCATCTTCAAGGGGCTGATAGAGATTAGGAGAATGATGGAGGTATGATAAAAACATGACATGAAAGCATGGAGTAGGAGCACCCAACTCTGTCTGAGGTAATCAGATGAATGGTTTCCTTGACTGAGTTGTCCAGGAGGGAAGAATGGACAAGGATGTATAAGACAGTATCCACACCAGAAAGACTTGAGACTCTAACTTATCTAGGTAAAGTAGAGGTGAAGTTACTTATAAAATGTAGGAGGGAGTGTGCTGTCTGTTGGGACCCTCCACAGAATGGCATTAGCTAGGGACACCAAAGAACTATTAATCCTTTACCAAAAGAGACCACGTCTCAGTCTGAAGACTATGATTATTTTTACAGAGTATATTTGCCAAAGCTCATTAGACTGTTCTTGCCTGTTTTAAAATAGAGTCCATTTAAATTAAAGCAGGCCTAGTTCATAGAGTTGTAAGAAAGAACTCTGCAAAAAGAAGGGCTATCACAATGTGAATTATAATGCCCATAATGTTTCCAGGTTTGCTTCCATCTAAATTGATGTGTGACCTTGCACAGATCATTTCACCTCTGTGCTACAGATGTCATCGGTAATTTGGGAATAATATCACAAATGTTACAAAAATGTGAGGCTTCATAAAGCACTCTGAGAGACTCCTATGAAGGGATCATAGATGCGTAAAGTGCATTATGATGAGAACTAATAATAAATTGTTGCTTTGCTCTTTGCTCACTAATTAGAGGTGTAACCTGTTCCAGAGTATTAGAGGAGTTGCAACTAAGTTGAGGGTTCTGTTTCTCAACCCACTGTGGCTTGTAAATAGAGTGATCACATAATTTTTGTCCAAACTGGGACATCGTTGATAGGAAAGAGTGCACTGACCAGATGTGACACTCAGACAACAGGCATAAATGAGGACTGTCCTAGGCAAGTTGGGATGTAGAGTCACACTCCTTTGTTGTTTGGATACACATATCTACCCCTTCATTGTTTGGATATACAAAGCATCTTTTATAAAAGCTCAAGGTTTTCTTTGGGAAATTCTGAGCATGATGGTTGCCATTTGTGAAACAGGCCATGACATTATCAAAGCAAGTGTGAGGCAACTATGGACATTTTAACAGAGTCACAAGTCTAGTAGAGGAATATTATTGCACTCTCCACCCTCAACCCACACTTTGAAATGTAGCTCTCATAGCTACAGAGCCTCTAATCATGCATGCATCTCGCCTTCATTCTCAGAAAAGTCCCTGACCTACCAGATGCACTCACGGCATTAACATAGCCCATTGGTTCTGTTCTCTGTATATAAAACTGTGGGATATTTGAGCTCTGGCTTATACAAGTCATTTCACATTTCTGAGCTTCATTTGCCCCATGTGAGAGTTCAAATGTTATCTAAGCTTCCTTATGGCTCTGATCATGCTGGATTTTATGTTTTCTTTGTATGTTAGAATAGGAAAGAATATAAATGAAGAAATTATATACATATATATATATATATACTGTTTTAGCTTGCAAATTCCTGGAGTTTGAAGACATTGTTTTTTTCACTGCTTTTCTTCTCTCCCCACAACACACACACACATATGTACATACACACACACCCTGTTCATCGTTACATCAGCAGCAAGGAGAAAAGGCAAGGTGGCAGGAAGTGGTGTTGAGGAGGCAAAAGGGCTGTATAAAAATGGAGGAAAGGGGGAAAAGATGATTGGGATGGGAGGGGAGGGAGCCAGAGCCAGGCACTGTGCAATGGGCAGCCTGGGTCGTCACGCACATTCATGATTGCTAGTCATGATCATGGGCTGTGAAGGCAAGAAGGAAGCCATGCCTTTAAAAGTGATTTCCCAAGATGGGATTGGGAGGGAGACAAACCATAAGTGACTCTTAATCTCACAAAACAAACTGAGGGTTGCTGAGGGGAGGGGGGTTGGGAGAAGGGGGTGGGGTTATGGACATTGGGGAGGGTATGTGCTTTGGTGAGTGCTGTGAAGTGTGTAAACCTGGCGATTCACAGACCTGTACTCCTGGGGATAAAAATATATGTGTATAAAAAATAAAAAATTTTTTAAAAAAGTGATTTCCATTCTCAATCTGTAAAAAAAAAAGGTTTAATAATATGCAATCAGTCAATAATTTGCAAGATCATTAAATTCCTACAATAGAAGGGAAGAAATCGTTAAGTCTTACAGATCTTCCTGGTGGCAATTCTCAAACGAAGAAGTCATAAAGGTTGGTTACTAGGTGCAGCAATCTCCAAACTCAAGTTAAAAGATGTCCCTCACTGTTTTCTCCCAGGATAACAATAGGGCTGGGGCAATTCGCATCATGGGCTCGTTCAAATTAGAATGATCTTATTTCTGTCCCAAGAGCACAGCTTTCATGTAATACAAAATCACAAGACATAGAAAATGATATATAATAATATGATTGGATTCCAGAGATAAGCGCATTTCATTTCCTTGTTTCCAGACTAACCATTCACTATTGTTTGAATAGAGCTGATGAACGCAGACTAATGAGGCTTGAACTGACGACCTAAAGGTAGAGGACTGTTTCGGTGTTGAAGCACGCTAATTAAGAAGCAGTTAAGTGGACACATAAAATCTTACATCTGCCCCTTATCACTAGCAGGATAATGTAGCAAACAATGCTTTGAACTAAGTATCAGGATATCCATACATTATACTTGGTTCCTTCATTTAGTCAAAAAGCATTTACTGAAGACCTAATATGTGTCAGATATTATGTCTTATGTTAGGGAAATAAAAACCGGTGGGGTTTGACTAAAGCATAGAATGAATAGAATAGAGTAGAGAAGGGAATACAAATCTTACAAGGGTACAAGTCAGATGGTACAGACCTCTGCTTAAGGAGTTGAGGGTTTATCCTGAGAGAAGCAGGGTGTTACTGAACCATGTTTAAGCAAATAAGTGACACTCATTTTTGTATATTCGAAGATATTTCTCCAGCTAGAGTATAGAGGAAGTATGGGGATAGGATCTCATATTGTATGCCAGAAGGCCAACTAGTAAGTGATTGCAATGGTACAAGCAAGTGATCATAATGGCCTGGACTAGTTCTCACAGATCTTGCTGAATAATTGAATGTTTGGGGAGGGTGGGGGGCAGTAAGGGAGAAGAAAGTGTTAAGAGTGATTCCCAGGTTTCCTGTTTGGTCAACTGGGTTCAGTATGTGAAGCCACATAATGAAGAAGCCACATACTGAAATAGGGTACAGAGAAAGAGAAGTTTCCTGGTGGGATGACAAGTTCAGTATTGAACATAATGATACTCTGGTGTCTCTGGGACACTGGAAGAGAGATGTTGAGTAGATATTCAGATATAAGGAAAAAGTCCACAACTCAAAATGTAGATTTGGAAGCCATCTACAGAGGGATAATTTAAATCATAAGAGTAATTCAGATTACCAAAGAGCACTGTGTAGACTGGAAAGAGAAAACAGGCCTGGTCACAGTCTGAAGAACACCAGCATTTAAGAGATACACAAGGAGAATCAACCTATGAAAGAAACTAAGAAAGAGCTAGAGGAGAAGCAGGTGAGCAAGGTGTTACAGGAATCCAGAGAAAGGAGTGCTTCAAAAAGAAGTGAAGGCAATACTTCCAGATGCTTGGACAGGTCAATTTTCCTTTCTTGACTTGTTATCATTTCCATACAATAAGAAGACTGGACTGATGTATGTTAAAACCATCCCAGATCTGGTCTCCTACTTTATAGGAGATCTGAAATGTCTCCCCTTACTTTGATTAATGGGGGGAAGAGCATTCTTTCCAAGATTAGCCCCCAAGAAAAAGTCCTCTGGCCTTGCCACCCATCTAATCAAAGTTTTTAAATCAACTAACAATGACTACAAATAATAATAATAGTAAAGAAAACTAGAAAGTTAACAGCAAATAAAAACAATATATAAAAAATAGCTATATGTTCTTGACCACCTACTAAATGACTGGTATTGCCCTAATTTCTTTTTTTTATTTTTTTTATTTTTATTTTTTTTTTTTAAAGATTTTATTTATTTATTTGAGAGAGACCGTGAGAGAGAGCATGAGCGAGGAGAAGGTCAGAGAGTGAAGCAGACTCCCCATGGAGCTGGGAGCCCGATGTGGGACTCGATCCCGGGACTCCAGGATCACGCCCTGAGCCGAAGGCAGTCGTCCAACCAACTGCGCCACCCAGGCGTCCCTGCCCTAATTTCTTTTTGTACTTTAAGTCGCTCACTGCTCATAAAGAATAACTATCCAAGGATGTCTGGGTGGCCCAGTTGGTTAAGCGGCAACTCTTGTTTTCAGCTCAGGTCATGATCCCAGGGTTGAGAGATGGAGCCCTATGTCCGGCTCCACGCTCAGCCTGGAGTCTGCTTGAGGTCCTCTCTCTCCCTCTGCCTCTGCCCTTACCCTCACTCTCTCTCCCTCAAATAAATAAATAAATCTTAAAAAAAGAAATAATTATCCATATTTTACAAAGGTTAAAACCAGAAGTTCACCAATAGCTTACAGTGTTAATTTATGGTAGAGGTGAGATTTGAAACTAGGTCTACCTAATTCTAGCTATTTACTTACTGTGAAAAGTCTCAGAGACAGCACCTCCTCACTTCCTACATCTTTATCTCTTATGAAGAATATGAATTCATTTTTCCTTTAACCTATTGTCTGAACACAGCCAGTCAGAAATATTTTTTAAAGATTTTATTTATTTATTTATTTATTTGACAGAGAAAGAGATCACAAGTAGGCAGCAAGGCAGGCAGAGAGAAAGTGGGAAGCAGGCTCCCCGCTGAGTAGAGAGCCCAATGCGTGGCTCAATCCCAGAACCCTGGGATCATGACCTGAGCCAAAGGCAGAGGCTTAACCCACTGAGCCACCCAGGCACTAGTCTGCTTCTCCATCTGACCTTCTCCCCTCTCATGCTCTCTCTTATTGTCTCTCTCTCAAATAAATAAATACAATCTTTAAAAAAATTACTCTTGTCTTAATATTTAAGTCTTTTCTATTAAATTTGCAAACAAATTGTTGTATTTTTTTAAAGATTTTATTTATTTATTTATTTATCTGACAGAGAAAGAGAGAGAGAGAGAAAACAGTGGACGGCAGAGGGAGAGGGAGAAGCAGGCTTCCTGCTGAGCGGGGAGCCTGACAACCAGGCCCGATCTGAGGACCTTGGGACCATGACCCGAGTTGAAGACATACGCTTCACAGACTGAGCCATTCAGGTGTCCCAAATCATTATTTTACAAGATCCACAGCAGTTGGTATCCTGACAAAGGTGAACACAAACAATGGGAGAGGTATTATCTTCTAAATCTTTCAGCGGTCAGGACTTATTTGCCTTCTTCTGAGCATACTTTACACTTATTTGAAGCTCTTGCCTTTCTCCTAATCCTTCCATAATGTGGATCTCTTCCTAAATGCCTGTGTCACTTGGGTCCATTTTGAACATGAGAAAGCACTGAAGACAGATCTGAATAATAAAGTAGGAGAAGAACAAAACCAGTAAATATGCCCTATGGAAACCACTCTCACACAGGCAAAAGTATGAAAGATGATGCATAAATCTATTAACCAGTCTTCTGCGTAATGCACATACGTACGTGTGTGTGTTGTCCTAGGGGATATAGTGAAGTGATAGAAGTGACTTTTATTTATTATTTTATGCCTTTTCAAAAATGGTAGAATTTTATGGGATTTTACATTTTCTTTTGTGTTTTCATTTTTTTAAAACTAAAACTCTTTTTAAAACAACACCACCACCAAAAAGGCTACTTCTAGGCAGTTTCACATTCTATTCCTCCAAAAACTATTTTCATGGTGTCATCAATGTGCTAAATGTCCAAAATAAAACTTTCATCTTGATTTGTTTTTTTTTTTTAAAGATTTTATTTATTTATTTGACGGAGAAAGAGATCACAAGCAGGCAGAGAGGCAGGCACAGAGAGAGGGAGAAGCAGGCTCCCAGCTGAGCAGGGATCCCGATGCAGGGCTCGATCCCAGGACCCTGAGATCATGACCTGAGCTGAAGGCAGAGGCTTAACCCACTGAGCCACCCAGGCGCCCCCTGATTTTTTTTTTTTGTAGCAGGCATCTCTAAGGATGTCAACCTCTACTCTAAGGACTACCCTCTCACATGGGAAAGGGAGAATCTTTGCCATTTCTACTATATGACTGTCCTCCCCCACTTCTGAGCATAGCAATTGATGAAGGATAGACACATGATCCAGGGTGTAATAATTCATTCTTCTTCCCTGATTATTTGAAATTGGTACTCAAAGATATTCATCTCTATTGATGGCTTAAACTGAGATAGCAACAACCTATAAGCAATAGATTGGCTATCTTTTTCTTCTTTTTTAAAAGATTTTATTTATTTAACGGAGGGAGAGACAACAAGAGAGGGAATACAAGCAGGGGGAGTGGGAGAGGGAGAAGCAAGCAGAGCAAGGAGCCTGATGTGGAGCTCGATCCCAGGACGCCAGGACCATGACCCAAGCCAAAGGCAGACACCCAACAACTGAGCCACCCAGACACTCCAATAGATTGACTATCTTACACAGGAAGATGGAGAAAACATAAATCTGCCAAAAGAACATGAAGCAGGCAAAAAAGACAAAATTTAAAAGGAGCTCATGAAATCTGAGGAGACGTCTTAAAGAAAGACAGCAGCCCAAGAGAGAGCACAAGGAAGACCACTAAGATTCTTAATAGCGTGCTCCTTTTTGATTCTCAGCCTTCTTAAGACTGAAATGTATCCTTGACCTTGGTTCCTTGAAATAGTGTTCTTTATATTTACAGTTGTTTGAGTTGGTGTCTATCACTTTTTATCTGAAGCTCCTTGCCTAAGATAATGAATTACAAATTTTCTGCCTGGCCTAGAGTGGAACAGCAACAATATGAATTTAAATGAAGGCTAACATACAAGGGGTATCTCAGAGGTACAGACAGCTGAAGGAATTGATCTCGTATTTGTGATCTCTTCAGCAGGCTGTAGTCCTTTCACAATATATGTATTTCTATTGTGTGTTTAACAGTGGTCTTTGGCCATTTCCCCTTTGGGCTTGTTGAGGGGAAGGATTAAGTCTGTGGAATCTCTTCTACATGCAAATACACATCCTACAAGGAGGTTTCAGTGAAAGCCTAAACATGCCTCTTTGTATTGTGTTCACACAAACCTGGGTACCCTATTTAGTGGCTATAGGAGAGCATCCTATAGGATGCAGGAAAAAGGAAGTCTTCATTCATGGCCATGAGAACCCATCAAATCACAATCGAAGGAAGGAAGGAAGGAAGGAAAAGAAGAAAGAAAAGAATAAAAAAAGAAAAGAAAGAAAAAGTAGGGAAGGGAAGGAGGGAAGGAGGGAGAGAGAAGGAGAGAAAGAAAAGAAGAAACAACAGCTTCAGTCAGATCGATTGTCTAGGTCAATGCTTAACTTCATTTATGTGCATCATCAATAAAAGTGAGTTCTGACCCAGTGGCAATGAAAGCTCTGAGATAAATGAGGTGTCTGCCCATGTGTGAATCATAACCTGTTAGGTCTTTCGGAAACAGAAAACTAACTTTCTCAAATATAAATATTAGTAGAAGGATTTCCTCCAACTTTTTTTTCATTCATTTCAGATGCTGTGTTGGGGTAACTAGACTTTCAGTTAAGGCTATTTAACTACTATGCCCTGATGTTGATTTGTTGTGTATGTTTTTCTCTTCCATGTAAGACAACAACAAAATTAAAGAAAGAAAAATGAAAATAACCCCCGGAATAAAAAAAAAATGGAGTGACAATAATAAAGTTTACTATGTCCCAGAGCCAAGGTCACTTTGGACTTCCTGTGCTTCAAATTTTTTCATCCCCATGGGCCTTCACTGAATATAGAAGCCATTAATCAGATCTTAGCTCCTCAGTACCAGAAACAATGCAATTTTGGCCCTCAGCCAGACAGAATACACTCTGACCTATATTGGCTGATTGGTCTCTTTGCCACTCTTCATGCTGGAAATAGGGGATCAGGTTGACTGGCAACAGGTGGGGTAATCTACTGAAATTGACAATGGGGAAGAGGGAGCCACTTCTTCCTCCATTGGCCTCCCCAGAAACCTTCCAGTGGGGTACAAAAGTTACAACTGGAAGAATTCAGGGTAGCAAGAGAAAAGTGAACAGACCAGACAATGTCTGCAGGAGGGTGCCTCATTCATGTCGGAGTCTGTCAGATGTATTAAAAGCAAGTGTCTGAGATAATAATTCACTTCATCTTTCTATTTCCCCCTCAGTGGGAGTTCGTCCTGTGCACCATGTCCCCAGCCTTGGTTGCCACAACCAAGTCCTTCAGTTAGGCTAGCACAACAAAACCTCCCTCCCCTGCCCACCCGCCTGCCTGCCTGACTGCCTGCCTTGATTATTCTAGGAGCCTTCTGTGAGGTCTCCCAGTCTAGTGTCTCTCTTTCTGCCCCAGTCAATCTTGTTTGCTATTGTTATATTTCATCTTCCCCAATGTCATTTTCTTTACATTTATCTCATCCAAAATCACCTACACCAGATTCTTCTCATTAACTGAACCAAACTGAATTTCTGAACCCTGCTTCTTTTCCCTAGACCACCTTCCCACACCCACTCCTCCCTACCCTACCACTGCTTTTCCCCTCCTGCCTTTTATAATTTCACCACCAGCCTTCATGTTATAGACAGACATGTACCTTGCTTATAGTAGAAATAGGGCAGGTGTGGACCAGAGGTCCTCTGGGAGGCATTTCCATTATTTTTTCAATCTCCATCTTTAAAATAGAGAGAGGCTGAGCAGAAGGCAAGTATTGAGGAGGAAGGGACAGTGAAGGAGGTAAAGCACCAAGACAAATCCTGGCCTGACTGAAGCCAGCTTCTAGACTTCCCTTTGCTACCCAGCAATTGTCTTCCACCCTTTCCAGTGTTGGTATGGCCACCGCACAAAGACAGTGTTTATGAAATACCAACTATAACCCATACTTAGGGTGTGCCATGGCATTGACACCTAATGGCCTTTGAGGCTGGGACTGGAGCCCTCTACCTTACACATGAGGAAAGTAAGGGACTATCTGTCTCCGAACCCGGGGCCCTTCCCCTTACTGTGTTCTCTTCTTAAAGGAGGTAACATGAAATTGATCTATATTGATGAGATCCCCTCCCCCACTCATCTTCTTCTTAAAGGGAACTGTGTTAGGAAGGGAAGGTCATGAAGGTAAATTGTTTTGCTCTCAGTAGCGCCTATAGAGGTCCTTCCCTGGCTCAGAAATCAGGGAACAAAGGAATTCACAAATTCTTATCCGTAGCCACTTGGACCCCACAAACAGACTTGTGAGTAAAATAAAAATACAATGATTATTTTTAAAATCAAAAATGTAAATGAATTCCCATTAAATGTAATTACTTAAACATTTAAATCTAAAATTTAATGCATTGATAGAAAAAGATTTAAAAGGGCTATTGGAGGTTATTTGATCATTAATGGCCTGTAGAATCTTCTCACCATTTCTTGCATAGTAAGTGAGCATGGCTGCTCTCTTCCGTAGTAATTCCTACTTCCCCACCATGCTGCTCGCATCAGTTCCTCACTCTAGATTTTCTTCTGTCGATGCAGCTGAAGGAAGTATTGCTTCTCCAGCAGCCACATCAAACTACTGATGCATATTAAATTTAAAAATCAGGCAAAAGTGCAAAAGAGATTTTCGTGTACTGAGGCTAAGTCCCATTTCCTGCAAAGCCTAATGACAGCTGGGCTGCCTTCTTGCGTGAAGGTTTGGGGTCATCATATCTCATGGTTATCTCTGGGGAAAAAAGTGTCTTGCTTCATTCGGCCTGTGAAGACACTAGTTAAGGATGACACCCAGTTTTCTGGCTTTGGGAACTAGGCAAGGCAGTTACAGAGGTAGTAAATTCAGGCAGGAGAGCAGATGGACAGTGCAAGAATTGCATTATTTTGTATGTGTTGAGCTCAAGCTCCCTGACCAAATCCAAGTGCAGAGGTTTGGGGCTCCAATACAGCTCTAGGGATCATGAGCTAACTGATAGGAATGTAAGCAACAGACATAGTGAAGTCATCCAGAAGATCAAAGGCTTAGGAATACGACATTTGGGATGTAGTTTTTATTGGCATAGGGAAATGAAACTCAGTGTTGCAAGGAGTAGTCAGAAATAGAAAACATTCTATAGAACTACGGAGTAAGAGTATTTTAAAAAGTAATGAAAAAGTAATCAATTGTGTCACATGCCACAAAAGGATAGTCGGGAAGAGGAGTAAAATACTGTGATCGGGGTAGTCTATGCCTAGATACTTTCCCCCATCTCCCTTAGCAAGGGAAGAAATGGCCTGATAGAACTTTTCTTGGTGACCTCATGGTGGATTCAAAGGATAATTCCTTTCTCTAATAAGAGCTTATAAACTACCCCTTTCTTAACCCTTTCTAAAATCATGCACACATATCTGTGCATGAACACATATCCACTGGTGGTAAAGGACCCATTTTCTTCTCCTTATTAACAATTGGAATGATAATCCTCTGTTCAAATCTTTTGGTATGTTTTCCCATTCTCAGTAATGAACAATCTTATCTATAAAATCTCTCAGAACCCTGGTGTGTGATACCTCTGGACCATGAGTTGTACATTTATTTAGAAGAAAAAAGTGTCCTTCAAAAACTTTTCTCCGCATTTCCTGGATTTCTCTTCCCCTTTCCCAATATTCCTTCTACTATTTTTATAAGATTATTCCCTTCCACTAAAGAACATGAGCAAAATAGTCTGACTTTAAAAAAAATCAAATACTTTCAAGGTAATCCAGTTAATTTGTCCAGTAGAATGATGCCAGTGAGTTTCAAAACGAAAGGTAACGATATATTCAAGTTCATTCCTAATAGCCTGCAGAGAACTATTGATACTCATGTTCTATTAGCTATAATAGGGACACACACCTAATTCTGTTCAAATTACCTTGAAACTTTACTGCATCATATCTTCAGACAGCAGATTTTTTTCACGCTTAATGTAATTAAATCTTTAAGGATACTCCTAAATTACAAGCTACAAAACCGCTTTGCACCTTTACCTATAAAGCCTAAAGAAAGAGCAATCCTATTTTAAGGCAAAATTACAGATTAACACAGAACTCACAGATGTGAATAAGAAGAGAAGCCAGTATCTTTCTTGCCAGTTCCTTCTGGCTCTTACTAGAAGACTCTAGTTGCCACTTCTGGGAACTCAATCCTAATTTCATACCCTCTGCATGTACCAGAAAACCTGTCTCTCATCATGCCACAATTTTCTTCTGTTTCAGGGGTCTAAAGTCATATTTCTGGTTTCTCCTGTTGTTAACTCTGGCTTGCTAAAATCCCCCAAATCCTTCTCCCCCGAGCCCCCGCTGCTCGACCAATATCTACTCATCCCCTGCTCCTCCCTCCCTCTCTCCTCCTCCCTTACATACGGTTGTCGGAAAATCACCACAAAGAGATCCAGCTGGATGAATCATCCTTTAGACACAACTCTTCTCAGAGACACAGATCTTTTGAAAGCTGATGGGGACATCTTTCTCCAAAGCAATTCAGGAGTTAATCCTCAACCAAACAACCCTGTGAAGTAACTCAGGAGTACAGGGTTCATTTTTTGTTTTCTTCCAAAAACTGTAGGGAAATGTGGAACACAGTATCTACATATCACTCTTCTGAAAACTTCAGAGATCCCTCTGTTTTCCAAGCAGATGGAGATCCCACTCGATCAAGGGTTTTGTCTGTTGGCTCTTCCAAAAAGGCTGGTGCTCCTGACTCTTAAGAGTAAGAAAGAGAAAGGTAAGAATTTTGCTGATTCATAGCTTTCTGGTATTTCTGCTGCTCTGGGCCTGTTTTTAGGGGTTCATATGTTGTTTAGTTCTAGGTAGTTATTCTCAAATGTAATCAAATTTGTATTCTCTGAACTTTCATGTTCCACTCTCAGATGACTAACTCTTTGAAAGTCATTTTCAGGATCTTGAATGATAAAATGCCTAACTCTCCCGATGGCACCAAATCTCAGAAAAATCTAAATGAGTTGAAAAGAGCTCTACTTCTTTACAGATTCTATGGAAGGCGAATAAAAGAGGCTTTAAGTTATGCTCAGCAGAAAATTTAAATAGTGTCTTAAAATTAATCACAGAAGATTGTTTAAAGCTTTCAGATTTTTAAAAGTCAAATAAGAACTAAACATTGCACAAGTAATAAAGGAGTCATGATTTTAATTCTAACTTTTAATATTTTCAGGAAAGAAGGCCCCAGACCAATCATTATATAAAAACATTCACCATGACTAATATTTCTGGTCATTAAAGATCACATTATATAAAAATGTTTAAAACCTACTTCTGGTTTTGACCCTGGATCATTTTATATAATAATAAAACCAACTTGCATCTGTACAGCATTTGGGAAGGGCTTCCTCTTTTTCTCATTCTCCATTAACATAGATGCTTGTGGATGAGTACAGATGCGGAATGAAAGCAGAGAGGTTATGTGAATTTGCTTAAGGTCACGCAACAATTTCATGATATGGCAAGTTAAAAATTTATCCTGTTGGCTTATTCACAGCTCTTTCTCTCCCTCTCTCTCTTCAAGAGAGGAATATGCCTTTTGGACCCTTCGTTCTCTCAGAAGGGCCCAACCTTGCCACAGAGGTCTTTAGGCTTTAGCAGTGGAGGGTCAGAAGTAAAGGAAGATACAAACCATGAAAGACTCTTAACTCTAGGACACAAGCTGAGGGGTGTTAGAGGGAAGGAGGGTGGGGGACAGAGTAACTGGGTGATGGGCATGAAGGAGGCCATGTGATGTGATGAAGACTGGGGGTGAGATACAATTGATGAATTACTGAATTTTACTTCTAAAACTAAAAGTACACTATATGTTAATTAACTGAATTTAAATTTAAAAGAGGGGTAGAGAAAGAAGGAAAGAAAGAGAAAGAAAGAAAGATTGATTAAGAAAGAAGAAAAGATTAGGAAAGAAGGAAAGAAAGATTAAAGGAAGATAAAAGGGGAACTATAACTGGTATTTTGAGCTGAAGGCTGAAATTAATTTGCACAGAGTGGGTGAGTTGAGAGGAAATAGGTATAAGAAGCGCCAAGATATCAGACAAGTGTATAGGACAGAAAGAAAAAAGATAATTTTAAAATCCATTTCCAGAGACTACATGTCCCCTTAGTAAGATTCAGGGGATACAAGTAAAGAGATGAATTAGTGTAAAGTTGCTCTTAGTTAAATGGGCTGTGGTTCCATGTGTCCTTAACATTGCTCCAAAACTATACCGTGTGGTTGCATGTCTTCAAATGCTTCTTAGTAGTATATCTTTGGCCTTCACAATATATTTTTTTTCCACTTTATCATAGTAACTCTATATCATAAAAGAAATCCCCAAAGAATTTCTGTATAAGTGCAGAAAATCCTTACTCTTACCTGTTGCCACATGAAAATGACATTTTCTATTGGAGGTGACTGACTTAGAAGTCCAGTGAGAAGGGATGAGAACTAGACTGGAAAGAGGGAAAGATTAAATTCATACTAGATATGCTAGCACATATGAATAACCTAACAATCCCTGTCAGATACAAGTAGGAAATTGATTTATGAAGTGCTATCATTGGTTACCGGCACTAATCAATTAACTAATACACTGATTTATTTATACATTCGACTAAGTTTTTAAGTAACAATTCAGATAAACTACGTAAGGATATTTGTATTTAGGAGTTCCATGTTGAAAGAGAAGAAGGTAAAGAGAGAGACACACAGATAATTAAAATGATGCAATCTAATATACTTTATATTAGAAGAACATATGCATATACGCTATAGGAATTTGAAGCATAGCAAAGTGAGTGAGTAAAATAAAGGTAGGCCTTAACAATGATGCATGAGCCTTACCAATGATGTATTAAAATCAAGTAGATAAAAGAATGATGGAGAGAGTGTATTCTATAGAATCATGGCTCTGCCCAGCTATGCTGGCATGGTGTGTTCTGTAAAAATTGCACGGGACTGGGGAGTGTCTGTGTTATGGAGAAGGGTGGCAATGATGGTGCTAATAATTTGCAAGATATAACGTTGGAAAAGTGACTTGAAACTAGATAGAGAAGAGTTGCAAAATTTTGCAAGTATATGCATCTGCACATTTTCTTTCAAAAGACTCATAGCTTTTGATAAATTGTCGAAGACCTTATGACCACCCAAAAAGTTTGCAGGTCCCTGCTAAAGGAAAAGGAGAACATATATATTCCTTTTTAATGTATATATTTGAAAATTCCTTATATTACTGAATACACCATAAATATCTTTTTAGATCCTTCCATATTCTTCCACAATATAATTTTAATCCTGCCTGGACTGTACATATATAAATAAATACACATATTTAGAATATAAATATATATCTGCATCATGGTTTGTCTAATCTCTTACTGTTGAATATTATTATTCTCCTTTTTCTGTAAATGACAGACATTCTTATAGCTAAAATTTTTGCAAACATTTGTAACAATTTATTTATAATAAACTCCTGGAAATTTAATTATTTGATCACACACTACATGCTTTTTTAAGGTCTTTGGTAAATACTGCCGAATAACTTCTCCCCAAAAAGTTGGTGCTGATTTGAGCTATTACTTCCACTGTATATGGTGTTTTTGTATACCCTGCTCTGTAGTCAAAAAAGGAAATTACACTTTTTTCACATTTTAACATCCACTTGTGTTGTTATCAATTGGGTCCTTTGCCCTTTTTAGATTGGGGTGCTTGTCTATTACATAAGGAATTGTAGGAGCTTAGTTATGCCTCTACTCACAATGTGAATTATTGCCATTCATGTTTGTGAATATTTACTCTAGTTTATTTGGCTTTTGGTTTGCTTTTGCAATGTTTCACTTACAGAAGCTGGAAGATTTCATTTAGACAGATCTATCATTGTTACCCTTTATGAATTATGACCGTAATACTTAGAAAGTCCAGACCCATCCCATGACAATTTAAATATCTACCTATATTTTCTTCTAGAATTTAAAAGAAACTTATAGAATGTTATGATTTTCCAGGTGTCTGCACTGAGCTTCTTGAAACATCCAAACTGGATGCACCAGATCCAATGTTTATCTCTTAGATTTATCTCTTAACCACTTTTCCCTTGCTAACCACATCAGGATTTTCTCCAGTCTTTGGATATGCCAAGTTCGATCCAAATGAAAGACCTTAATGTTTACTGTTATCTGGACAGTGAGCATGGTTCACTCTTTTGCTTAGGTCAAATCTCCACTTAAGTGTTACCCATTCATAAAGCCTTTTCCTGCACGCTCCATCTAAGATAAAATACCGGTCCAGCCCATGACACTTAGTCTACTTTATTTTTCTTTCTATAACTTAATTCTACCTGAAAGGAGATATATATATATATATATATATATATATATATACTTGTTTATTGTTTTGTTTAGCATCATATGTTTCACATGGGTCATATTTTGTCTTCTTTTTTTTTGTAAAGGTTTTACCTATTTATTTAAAGAGAGAACACATAAGCACACGCCTGGGGGAAGAGCAAAGGGAGAGGAAAGAGAGATTCTCAGGCAGATCCAGGCTGAGCGCAGAGCCAGACTTGCAGCTGGACCTCATAACCCTGAGATCATGACCTGAGCCTAAATCAAAGGTCAGATATTCAACCAACCGAGCTACCCAGGTGCCCCAATATTTTGTCTTCTTATTCGATCTCTGTATCCTCAGGACCTACAGAGAGATGGGTGAATAGGAAGAGATCAATAAATACTTGCTAAATAAAGAAATTGATATCGAATATTCATACCTAGTATGTTCCTCTAGGAACATCTAGTATGTTCCTCTGACTTATCCAGTTCCCAAATAAGTAGCTTTATAGTATATTAAAATCTATAAGACAATCTTTTTTATTCTTTCTAAGTATGTCCATCTCTAGTTACTGCATATATTCTTCCAAATGTACTTAATTTTTCCTATTTACAAAAAATGATACTTTAATTGCACTTCCATTAAATCATGAATTTATATGAGGAAAATTGGCAACTAATATTTCTAACCATGAATGATTTTACATCTCTCCGTTTAGTTGATTCTTCCTTTATGTCCCTCAGTTAAGTGTTATGTTGTTCTTTGTGTAAGTTTCATACATTTCACATTTGTTTTATTTCTATGGATTAGATAGTCTTGTTGTCATAGAGGGAATCTTTTATTCTCATTATTTCCTACCTACTTATAAATTTAGTGTGAAAATTTCAACATAAATCTGTTATGTTATATTTGTTGTATAATTCAAATTTTATAACCCATGCATATTTAATCTACCAAATCTATCAATGACTAGAACTTATGAAAAATATACCAAACTAATGTAGTTCTGTCAGTTTATCTTTTCATTTCTAATAAATTTAAAAAAAATTTTTTTAAAGATTTTATTTATTTATTTGACAGAGAGAGATCACAAGTAGGCAGAGAGGCAGGCAGAGAGAGAGAGGAGGAAGCAGGCTCCCTGCTGAGCAGAGAGCCCGACGCGGGACTCGATCCCAGGACCCCGAGATCATGACCCGAGCCGAAGGCAGCAGCTTAACCCACTGAGCCACCCTTGTGTTTGTTTTTAGATGTTTTGTTCTTTTAATTGGTTGTAAAATTTAGTGGCAAGTACCAAGAGACTTTACCTTTTATAACTGGAAAGTCAATATTACTGTATTTTTGGTTTGTAACACCTTTTTTGGTTTCCTCTATGGTTTAAAATACTAATGCATAAAACAATAATTATAAATCCATGCTAATAGGCAAATGACATAATGGCATATAATTTATGACAATAAAAAAAGGGATGCAAGGATGTGTAGAAACAGACTTAATGTATGACATTGAAGCTAAGTTCACATCAATTCAACACAGATTGTCATAGGTTTAGGGTGTTAACTGTGATTAACTTGGTAACTAATAAAAAGTTACTAAAAAATATACAGAAGGGGCACCAGAGTGGCTCAGTCGGTTAAGTGGCTGGCTTTTGAGTTCATCTCAGGTCATGGTCTCAGGGTCCTAGGATAGAGTCCTGTATCAGGCTTCACACTTCATGGGGAGTTTTCTTGAAGATTCTTTCTCTCCCTCTCCTTCTGCCTCTCCCACCACTCATGGGCTCTCTCTCTCTCTCTGCTCTCTCTGACATAAATAAATAATATATAATTAATATATCATATATTACATATTATTATATATAAATATGTATATGTATACACACACACACACACACATATATATATATATATATATATATATATACACACACACACATATACACATACAGAATAGGAAATAGGAGGGAATCAGAATGGCGCACTAGAGAAAACCAAACATGAAAAAACATGCATTACTAGGGGAACCAACAACAAAAACTGTATAAGACATTATAAAGACAAATAGCAAAATGACAGAAGTAGGTTCTTCATTGTCAGAAATCACTTTAAATATAAGTAACATAAACTTGCCAACTAAAAACAGAGATTGGCAGACTGGATACAAAAATATGATCCTTTCATTTATTTTGCTTTTCAGCTCTAGAGTTTCTTTTTATATTTTATATATTTATTTATATATAATTTATATTTATATATTTTTTTAAATTTTTAATTTATAATTTCTATTTATAATTTCTGTCTTGATTAATATTATTTATTTGTTCATACATTGTTCTCCTGTTTTCCCTTAGCTCTATGCCCATGATGTCTTTTAATATTTAAGCATACTTAAGACAGGTGATGTAAAAGTCTTTGTCTAATAAGTGCAAAATTTTCTTGGAGCATTTTCTATTCATTTCCTTTTTTTCTGTGAATGTTCCAAACTTTCTTGCTTCTTTGTGTGCTGCATAATTTTCTTGTTGGAAACTGGGCACTCTGAATATTACAATGTGGTCATTCAGGATGTCAAATTCTCCTCCCTCTCCATGGTTTGTTATTGTTGTTGTTGTTTTTAAATTTTAGTTTTTTGTTTATTTAGTGCATTTCCAGAATTAATTGTATAAAGCATATATTATTTTTTGAGTGTGGCCTCTGAAGTCTCAGCTAATGACTGGACAGAGATTACCTTAAATGCCTAAAACCAAGAAGTCTCCACACCTTGGCTCAGAAGATCTTTGTGTATTGAAGCATGCCTTCAGCCACACAGGTGACAACTCTACCTTAGCCTTTACTTCCTGCCAGTGCAGAGCCTCAAGGTTAGCAAACATGAGAGCTCAGGACATACAGATATCTTTCCTGAGCATGCACACTCTGGATATGTGTGTGGGTTTCTAGATTTCCAGGAATAAGCTGGAGATATTTAAAGTCTCTTATGTTTATCTTTACTTTTTTTTTTTTTTTTAGTGAGCTTGTTGTTTGTCTCAACTCTTATCACAGCCCGAGGCAGCTGTGATTTTAAATTATTTTTATTTCTTGTTTTAGATAAATACCCCCAGGGTAAAGGCTATTGGCACTGGACTGCCTATGTATCTAATCACATGAAGAAAAGCCTAGCGTGGGAGGTTTTCTAGGAAACTGTCAGGTCAAATAATGACAATTCACTACAAATGTGGCTTTGAAAAAGCTTAATCTCTACCGTGACCACTCCAGGAACTGCTAGGCTGTATGATTGTGGGCCGTTTTTCTTTTTTTAAGATTTTATTTAATTATTTAGTGAGAGAAAGAGAGAGAGCACGTGCATGCACCAGTGAAGGTAGGAAGAGTGGGAGAGTGCAAATCTCCAGGTGACTCTGAGCTGAGTGTAGAGTCCAGTGCAGGGCTCCATCCCACAACCCTGAGATCATGACCTGAGCTGAAACCAAGAATCTGAGACTCAACCACCTGCATGACCCAGGTGCCCAGTGAGCCATTTTTCTTGACTCAGCACTCTCCTGGTTGTTGTAAGTCTTTGGTTCATTTCCAGAGTTCAGAAAGTTTATTTTGACAATTTTTGCCAGTGTTCTTGTTACTTTTATGAAGAAGGGGATATCAAGGAGTCTTTATTCCACCTTTCCCACTGATGTCACTCCCTTTAATTTCCATTTAATTTCCAGCTGTGGCTGCATCTAAAAAATTTTGATATGTTGGCATTTGTTTCTCATTTAGCTCAAAATGTTTTTAATTTATAACTCTTTTTCCCCTTTGTTTATAATTATATATCTTAATTCTTAATGTATAAGTATTCCTAGTTTTCTAGGTGATTTTTAATAGACCCAGCTCAATGGCACCATGATCAGAGAATATACTTTTCATAATTTCAAAATTCCATTCTTTGAGAGTTGAACTATCATCTAATGTTCCCCAAGGCTATATGTCTTTTTTTCTTCTGGATACATTTAATATTTGCTGTTTCTCTACTGTTTTCATCAGCTTTACAACACCTAGATTTACTGTAATTAGTATTTATCTTGTTTTGTGTTCACAGACCTCCTTGAACATAAAATATTGGATGAACCTCAAAATCATGCTTAGAAAAGGATTACAGACACAAAAGAATATATAGTACATGATACTATTTACATGAAACTTGAAGAAATACATATCCCCTCTCTGGAGATAGAATGAAGATTAGTGGTTATTTGGGCCAAAGATGGAGATTGACTAGAAAGGGGGGAAAGGGTATCTTTGAGATAATGAAAGTGTTCTTTGTTTTAAATGTGGTGGAGGGGGTGCCTGGGTGGCTTGGTCAGTTAAGCGTCTGCTTTGAGCTCAGGTCATGATCCCAGGGTCCTGGGATTAAGTCCCATATCTGGCTCCCTGCTCAGTGAGGAGTCTTCTTCTCCCTCTCCCTCTGCCTGCTACTCCCCCTGCTTGTTCTCTCTCTCTCTGTGTCAAATAAATAAATAAAATCTTTTTTAAAAATAAATGTGATAGAGGTCCCATAAAATGTTGTTTTAAACCATTGAGTTTTGGGATGGTTTATTACTTTGTAGTAGGTAACTTTTATAGAAATCAGTACGTAGAAGCATAGTGATGTAATAACAAAGCACTAAAAGATGTTCCACTGTCTATGGGACCAGGGAGCAGGCAGAGGCTAAGAAAACAGGGGGAGGGGGAGGGTCTGTTAGCAAAAATTTGAGGAATGTCAAACAGTGAAAACTGGAAAGGCAACAAAGATCTGTTATTTGAATCTGGGAAAAAGAGAATCCATATTGTATAATAGCAAAAACAATTAGCAAAATGTCATCTAAGTAATCTTGGAGAATAGAAAATATACATAAATGAACTTACAACTTGGACTAAAGACACATCTCAGCAGAATGTTGAGCATAACAGTTGGCTTCTCTTAGCTATGTATGACAAAGTTCAGGAAAGAAAAGATGAATTCTTCAGTTAGTTCCAAAAGATTTTGATGGAGTCTTTAAGGGTTTTCTATATATAATATCATATCATTGCAAAGAGAGACAATTTTTCTTCTTCCTTTTTGGTTTGAATGATCTCTCTCTCTCTCTCTCTCTCTCTCTCTTTTGTCTAATTGCTCTGGCAAAGAAATGTAGTACTATGTTAAATAAAAGGGCCAAGAATGGGCATCCTTAAGAATGATCCTAGAAGAAATGTTTTCCTGATCCTTTTTCCTGATCCTAGAAGAAATGTTTTCACCATTGAATATGATATTAGCTATAAGCCTGCCATTTATGACCTTTCTAATTTGAAGTATGTGCTCTCTATACCCAATTTGTTCCCTCTGTACCCAGTTTGCTGAATTTTTTTAAACATGAATGGATGTTGGATTTTGTCAAATGCTTGTTTCTGCATCAACTGAGATGATCATATGATTCTTATTTTTCATTTTCTTAATATGGTGTAGCTCATTGATTGATTAGCATGTGTTAAACCATCCTTGCATCCCTGAAATAAATCCCCCTTTACTTGTGGTGTATGACCATTTTAAGGTACTGTTCAATAGAGTTTGCTAATATTTTGTTGAGGATTTTTGCATCTGTGTTTATAAGGGCTATTGGACTGTAATTTTCTTTTCTTGTAGTGTCCTTTTCTGGCTTAGTATCAGGTTACTGATGGCCTTGTAAATTGACTTTGGGAGTGTTTCTCTTTGATTTTTGGAAGAATTTAAGAAGAATTGGCATAAATCGCTGTTTGATAGAATTCACCAGTGAATCTATCTGGTCCTAGGCTTTTTTCTTTAACCTGGAATTTGGGATTATTGATTCAATCCCTTTACTGGGAATGGGTTTGTTCTAATTTTTTATTTCTTCATGATTCAATTTAGTCAGATATGATGAAGGATGAATAGTGGCAAGAAAGGCAGGCAGGGAAAAAGGGACCCCGCCCTAAGAGGAAATCACCCTTGAAAGTATCTTACACCACACTGGAAGGAGCCCTCCACCCTTTCCCACATGAAAGGTAGATGACAAAAACCTCATTGGATGACAGGCAGAGGGAGGGTTAATCATATTAAAACAGTCCACCACCAAGCCCATTAAAAACCACTAGGCTCAAGTCCCTCCCTCTTCAGGAGCTTTGCACTATCACTTTACCATACCTCAATAAACTCTTTGCAGCTGACCACTTTTCCTCTGGTCTACCTCTTCATTCTTTGAAGTGGTGTGACCAAGAACTCCAGGCACTAAAGGAAAAGGAAATCCTGTAACAAATACATGTTTCTAGATATTTATCTGTTTCTTCTAGAGTGTCCAGTTTGTTGACAAAAAATGGTTCATACTTGTCTCATGATCCTTTGTATTTGTACAGTATTAATTGTAGTATCTCTTCTTGTGTTCATCATTTTATTTAATTGAGTCTTCTCTCTTTTTCTCTTGGTAAGAATAGTTAAATACTTGTCTATTTTGTGTGTTTTGGGGCATCCCTTTTTTTTTCTTAAATGGAAGTGCCTATTGTATGTTAGCCTTATCTTAGCTTTGACTATATCTGAATAAGGCAAATAACATGACTTTTTATCTGCCAACTCTTAGGATCAAGAAGAGCTGCCCCTCCAAAAAACGAATTAGACGAACTACGTGTAATGAGATCAGTCTACATCTAGATCAGACTTAGATAAGGAGATGAAGACTTTGAGCCTCAGCCAAAGGTCATAATGAGATTTGAATTGGGGAAGAAAGGATAAACTATCTTCTACAAGGTGGGAATGTAAATAATTGTGCCTAGAAGGGAACTGGAGTAGATGGAAAACCATTGCCAAGATAAATTACCCCTCCTGCCATCAATAGGTGGCATGTTTTCCCCCAGTGCTTTGACTGTAAACTTCCCTTGTGAGTTATTTTGACCAATATAATATAATAAATGTGTGAATTGCAGAGCCTAAGCCTACAGAGAAGTCCTTGAAATTTTGTCTTCAATCCATTAAAACACTGTCCCGAAAGTGACACACTCTTGAAAAAGACCAGGGTTAAAGAAGGAAGAGAAAGGTCTGGCCATCCCAGATGTTCCAGATGAGTCAAGCCCCTTGACAACTTGTCAGCTGAATGCAGCCACTTAAGTGAGCCTTGGCAAGATCAGCAGAACAGCTCAGTCATTCCACAGAATTGTAAAGATCATAAATAAAGCCTTGTTCTAAGCCACTAAGTTTTGGGGTAGGGTGATACAGTGTATTGGTTTTCTAAGCTATTTAAAAATCACTCTAAAAATTAGCAACTGAAAACAGCCAGCATTTATTATATTACACAGTTCCTGAGAGCCTGGAACCTTGGAGCAGCTTAGCTGAATTTCTGACTCAAGGTCTCTTGTGAGGTCAGAGTCGAGCTGTTAGGCAGGCCTGCAGTCAATTCGGATCTTGGATGGGACTGGAAAATCTGCTTCCAAACTCACTCACATGTTTGTTGGCAGGTCTCTCCTCCTTTCCAGCTGTTAGCCAGAGGCTTTGGTCTCTCACTCTGTAGGCCTCTCCACGGGCTAGTTCACAGCATGGCTGCTTGTGTTGCCCCAGAGTAGGTGACCCAAGACAGACAAAGCATGTATGTGAGAGAACTGACAAAATGGAAGCCGCAGCCTTTTTTTAAACCTAATTTTGGAATTGATGTATCATCAGTTCTGTTGGAGGCTATTAGTCACACAAACTAACTCTGGTACCATGTAGAGAATACCGTACAAGAGTTTGAAGACCAGAAGGTGGGGATCATTAGGGGTCATCTTGGAGGCTGACAACCACATATTGCAATAGGGAACTGGAACAGATTTTTTAGAATTATTCTTCGTTTTGTTAGCTATGAGAATGACAGTGTGATTTTCTCCTAAGTTCATACTCTTAGAAATGCCTGCTGAAGATGGACTGTGTGATGACTTGAGCCGTAAGATTTCTTTAAAATACTTCAGCAAGGGGCGCCTGGGTGGCTCAGTGGGTTAAAGCCTCTGCCTTCGGCTCAGGTCATGATCCCAGGGTCCTGGGATCAAGACCCACATCGGGCTCTCTGCTCAGTGGGGAGCCTTCTTCTGCCTCTCTCTCTACTTGAGATCTTTGTCTGTCAAAAAAATAAGTAAATCTTAAAAAAATTTTAAAATAAAATAAAATACTTCTGCAAAAACAGTAATAACAAAATGGATAGGTAAAGCAAGGGTGGGGATATCTTAAAAATTGTTGAATATGGATGATGGGCAGAGGGAATGCATTATCATATTCATGGAGGCTGGACATCTTTTCTATAAAACTTTGAAGTCAACATTTACAACGTGCATGACATGGAACGCTTTGCTACTTCTTGAACTTGGGGAGATTTTAGATCTCAACTTTAAAAATGTACGAGGGAAGAGCTACTTTCTCAATTTTTTTTAAGTCATGCGAGGGAAAGAAAAAGAAACAAGACCACTGGTAGAAGGGGATGTAGAGGCTGACTTTACTTTTGCCTTGGAATTGGGATCTGTGGCCCAAAGCTGAGAACAAAGAATGGTTTTTTGACATCCGAAAGAGGCCTCAAGGCCCAATCAAGAACTAGAGCCAGACCTCTCCCTCTCAGCTATTATTTAAAAAAAACATAAACAAAAACAAAAAACAAAATAACTGCTGTACTGACTCTGTTGGCCTCCAGTATCTCTGCAGGCCACTCCCAAATTCTGTAAAAGCAGAAGGCTAATGAGAAGGCAGGCAAGCCAGCGTGTAGTAAGCACCTTTCTCCCTCCTTCCTCTGGATTGGGAGATAAGTATCTCGCTCTTGGCTTGATGCTTGTTCAGACCTGTGTGTGGCATTGGTAGAAGTGTAGGGTGGAGGGTGAGGGATCTTGGGGGAAAGCTGGACATGTCTTTTTTGGAGTTTGTGTGGTATCTGCAGACTTGGCTACCACTCCCTGCTTCTTTGCTGTGAAGGCAGAGAGCTGGTTGGTAAAGCCAATGGCAGCAGATCAAAGAAGGAATGTAGTGTGGCATTCTTGGTACAAAGGGGAGAGCCCTCACCCAGGAAACTCCCCAGGACTCCACTGCACTGAAGTGTGCAGGAAGGAACCTCAGAAATCCCCTTGCATTCACACGAAGGGGTATGAGGTGCAGGAGGGACAGAAGCAGTAGAGTTCTATAGACAGACAAAAATTGAGGAAACATTTTACCCAGAGAAGGGGTTGGGATGTGACTCTAACATGTCATCAGCCAATATCAGGAAGCTCATTGAAGATTACTATATGGTGCCCCCTCCAAAACAAACAAACAAACAAAGACTTGTGGTAGGCATTACCATTATTCTTCAATACCCAAATTCTTTCCACCTCTGGCCACATGGAACAGTTTTCCTGCTGAAGCTGTGTGAGGTGGCCACGTGCTGTGGTCTGACCAATGAAATGGGGTGGAAGGAGCATGTATCACTTCTACATGGAAGTATTTCATCACCAATGCTTGGTGCTCCAGTCTACTTTTTCCCTGCTGCAGTGAGTGCAAAAGTATTTATTCATGGAGAGCCCATACTGATGAATGCCAAGCCAACATAGGGAAAAATGCGAACCAAAGAGTCACCTAGATCCCAGAAGACTTTGAAAGATTAATTTTTGAAAGTTCATTTTGTAAGCCCCTGAGATTTTGGAAATTGTTTATTACTGTAACAGAGCCTAGTGAATCCTGACTGTTACTCTGTCAATGAGGATGCATTAGTCAAAGTCACCAGCAATTGACTAAAGACTAGCCATGTAAGATGATCCCTATTATCTCTCTCTCAATCTCTTTTTTTAATTCAGAGACTCACTTTATATATTTTTTATTTTTATTAGCTTATTTTATTTAAAGTCAATTAATTAACATATAGTATATAATTAGTTTCAGATGTAGAGTTCAGTAATTCATCAGTTGCATATAACACCCAGTGCTCATTCCATCATGTATCCTCCTTAATACCCATCACCTGGTTACCCCATCTTCCCATCCACCACCCCTCCAGCTTGTTTCCTAGATTTAAGAGTCTCCTATGGTTTCTCTCCCTCTCTGACTTTGTCTTATTTGAGTTTTCCCTCCCTTCCCCTATGGTCCTCTGTTTTGTTTCTTAAATTCCCTGTATGAGTAAAACCATATGATAACTATCTTTCTCTGATTGACTTATTTTGCTCAGCATAATACCCTCCAGGTCCATTTACTTCAATGTAAATGATAAGATTTCATCTTTGTTGATGGCTGAGTAATATTCCTGTGTGTGTGTGTGTGTGTGTGTGTGTGTGTGTGTAATCTGTTGATGGACATCTGGGATCACCCATAGTTGGCTATTGTGGACATTGCAGCTATAAACACTGGGTGTAGGTGCCCCTTCAGATCACATTTGTGTCTTTGGGATAAATACCTAGTAGTACGATTGTTGGGTCATAGGGTAGTTCTATTTTTTAACTTCTTGAGAAACCTCCATACTGTTTTTCAGAGTGGCTGTGTCAGTCAAGAAATAGGCAGAAGGGGGCGCCTGGGTGGCTCAGTGGGTTAAAGCCTCGGCCTTTGGCTCAGGTCATGATCCCAGGGTCCTGGGATCGAGCCCCACATCGGGCTCTCTGCTCAGCGGGGAGTCTGCTTCCCCCTCTCTCTCTGCCTGCCTCTCTGCCTACTTGTGATCTCTGTCTGTCAAATAAATAAATAAAATCTTTAAAAAAAAGAAATAGGCAGAAGACACGAACAGATATTTCTCCAAAGACATACAAATAGTCAACAGACACATGAAAATTGCTCAACATCACTCAGCGTCAGTGAAATACAAATCAAACCTCAGTGAAATACCACCTCACACAAGTAAGATGGCTAAAATTAACAAGTCAGGAAACAATGGGTGTTGGCAAGGATGCAGAGAAAGGGGAACCCTTCTACACTGTTGGTGGGAAAGCAAGCTGGTACTGTCTAATATCTCTCTTACTCTCCCTTCTCTCTCCCAACCCTATAGGAGTTTTGCTTTAAAAGGGTAGAAGAAAAGGTCAGATTTCCCATCAGCTGTGGGGAGATGTCTCCTGATATTACTCTGAGGAAAGCTTTGAATCCAATGAGATTGAATATTGAAGTTTTTAAATTATATGACTTTTTTTTAGAATGGAATCTTGCCATTTGCAATAATGTAGATGGAACTAGGGAGCATTATGTTAAGCAAAATAAGCCAGTCAGAGAAAGACAAATACCAAACAATCATATGGGGAGAAAAAGAGAGATGCAAAAACCAAGAAGCAGACTCTTAACTCTAGAAAACAAACTGATGGTTACCAGAAGGGAGGTGGGCAGGGGGTTGGGGGAAATAGATGGTGGGGATTAAGGAGTGCACTTGTGTTGAGAATTGGGTGATGTATGGAAGTGATGAATTGCTATATTGTACACCTGAAACTATCATAATACTCTATGTTAACTTACTGGAATTTAACAAAAAACTTAAAAAAATAAAAAACACATAAATCTTAATGAACAAATAAATAAATTACATGACTTTTTTAATAACTGATTGTGACCAGTGACCAGAAAGCTATGACATCTGGTCAAGATAGTTTTAAGGTATTCGTTACATAATATGAAAGGGATATCAGAAGTAGCAGAGTTGAAAGCAATGATGAGAAGGAACAAAAGTTCCATAATTGTGAACCCACTGAGACCACAGAGATAGAGGCCAGTAAACAAGTTCCATCTCCTAAAAATTCAAGAATACATGGTATACAGAGTATGCTTGATAATAACTAGCTCTGTGCTGCTACCATCTGAGGATTATGTGTCCTTTTGTTAGTTTTGTTTTGTTTTGTTTTGTTTGGGGTTTTTTGGTCATTTCCTTTCTGAAGACCAAATCCTTAGGAATCACAGCTTTCCCTTTGCTACTTTTTCAAGTATTCTAACAATACAGCCCCCAGTGAAGAACTTTCCTATTGAAACCCCACAGTACCTAGCAGTGTTTCTTGCATTGTGCCTATTTACATAAATATTTGCTTCTGGCAGATTTTACCAAAGGACAAAGGAGTCTCAGGATGCAAGCTATCTATGGAGTTCGACAAATTACAGGCCCAGCATCTCACTTATTATCCACACTTGACTAACTTCATGTAAATTCTCACTCAGTGTTTTCTGCTGTTAATACTTGGTTCTTGTACCTGATTTCCTTTTCAGCTTCATCTGTGGGTTTATACTGTCTTCTCTTGATCGTGTAATCTTATTTTTATTTACCAACCTATTTATCTCCTCTCCTAGGGTATTTGAGGAAGTATCATCCTTCCTGAGTGTTTTCCCCTCACCACCACCCACCACCACCATTCCAGAAAAAAAATCCTCCTGACTCAGTGGCTTCCATGGCCTCAGTATAGATTATCCCTGAACTTGCTTCTTCCCCTTGTGAACTAGCTCAGCTCCCCTAAACTGTCTTTCCTCTCTACCTCTGTGTATCTCTTGTCCCTCTCTCTAACAATCTTTCCAGCTAGAAATTCTATTGCTTCTTCAGATGCACACATACACACAAGCTCTCGTCCTAACCCAGCTGAGACTGCTCATGAAATGACATGTGGTTTTAGGACAATTGTTTATGGATCTCAGCAGATACTAAAAGTCTCTCACTGTAGTTAATAAAAAAATTGTATGGAACTTTTCAATTTGCTTAGTCATTTCAGAGTCTAGTAGTTCTATTTATTCATAGAAATTAAAACATATTCTTGAATCCAGCTGTAATATAAAATAAATCTAAGCTAAGTATTCACTTCAAAATACATTGCAATAGTCATTTAACTCTGCATACCTTCATATTTCTACTTTATAAAACAATTCTAAACGATTTGTAAATATTGTGGTCTCAATGCAGTTTTAGTCAACTTATTTTCATGAGCTATACTCATATAGCTTTAATAAGAATCAAGGACTTTAAAAAATGGCAAATGTAAACAACATATTTAAATTTTTCATTTGTTTTCCTTCCTTTTTGAAATTCTCTCCTTCCCTTATTTTGGTGACCTGGGTATCTCTTCTCTACATGTGTGGTCACTTTTCAATTTCAGTGGGTTGTTTTATTCTCTATTCATCTCTTAAATGTTGATTTCTTTCAATGTTCCATATTGGGACCTCTTTTCACATTATAAGAGCTCATGGGTGATCCATCCACTCTTGTGACTATGCACAGTATCAATATACAATGAATCTGATGCTGGAAATAGATATGTAAACAAAATGAAGTCTTTCATTCGGTTTGTATTCTAGTTAGTGAAGGTACAAATAAATATATCAATTGGCAATAAGTGCTATGAAAAATAAAACAAGTTAAGAGAACATGGTGCTTTTTTACAGAAGAGTGTCACTAAAGGCTTTAGCAGGATCGTAACATTGGGTTGGGACTTGAATGAGATGACAAAGTGAGCCATGTAGATATCTAGAAGATACATATTCCTGGCATAGAGAACAGATAGTGCAAAGGCCCTGAGGCAAACACATGCCTGGTAGGTTTAGAGAACATCAAGACCAGTATGGTGGGACAAGAATGAGTGAGAGGAGAATATTAGATAAGACAATGAAGTGGGGCCTTTATCTAGAACCTCAAAGGCCATCGTTAGTACTTGCCCTTTCACTCTGATTGAAATGGGGAGCCATTTTATAATTTTCATCAGGGACATGGCAGGATATGGCTTATAATCTTTTACACATTTTTAAAAGATTTATTTATTTGTGTATTTGAGAGAGAGAGAGCATGTAAGCTTAAGTGGGGGGAGGGGCAGAAGGAGAAGGAGAGGGAGAGAATATCTTAAGCAGACTCCCCGCTGAGTGCAGAGCCTGATGTGGGGCTCAACACCATGACCCTGAGATCATGACCTGAGCTGAAATCAAGAGTCAGATGCTTAACTGAGCCACCCAGGTGCCCCATTACACTTTTAAAAACCTATAAATTATATATATTTAAGGTATAAAACATGGTTTGACATACACATACAGAGTGAAATGATCACCACAATCAAGCTAATAAACATACCACTTTCTCACAGAGTTACCATATTGCATGTGGTGAAAGTACCTGAAATCTACTCTTAGCAAATTTCTAGTATTCAGTACAATATTATTAACTATGGTTATCATGCTATACATCAGATCTCTAGACTTACTCATTTCACATAACTATAACATTGTACTCTTTGACCAGCATCTCCCCATATCCCTCATCCCCCCACCTTTGGCAAACCATTTTACGCTCTGCTTCTATGTATTCAATGTTTAAGATTTCACATATAAGTGAGATTATGCCGTTTTGTTTTATCTTTCTGTATGTGGCTTATTTCATAATGGAGAATTTCCTCCAGTTTCATCAATATGGCTATGCTTTAAGAGTCACAATGACTAATTTGTAATAGACCTTGGTGAGGATTCAAAGCTAGAAGCAGAAAGACCAGTTGGGAAACTGTTGCTATAATCCAGGCAAGAAGGAGTGATGATTTGCCCTAGGTTGGTAGCAGTGAAGTAGGGAAAAATTAGGACATTGAGAATAAACTTCAAACTTTGAGCTGACAGGATTGTGGTTTGTTTATTTGTTTGGATGAAGGTAGGGGCTCAAAGATGATTCTTCATTTTTTGACCTGTCCCACTAGTTAAGTCTATGTCTGTGTCCAGACCTCTAGATCCACATAAATACAAATCCACTACCCACTGAATTACTTCCACTAGTTGTCCCAGGACATCTCAGATTCAAAAGTAAACTCATCTTCCTCTAAATTACTCCTTCTTTGAATAAATTGCATGTCCCTCCACCAAATGTCCATATGCTTTTTTCCTCACCTTCTCCCAATCTAATTATTCCACAGATCTTACTGAAAACATAAAATATCTTCTGTTTGTCCATTTCTTTCTCCACTCTCCTTCCCTTTGCTGCCTTATTTCATGTCCTCAGCCATTGCCTGGACTATTACAGTACTTACGTAACTGATATTGCTACTACAACTGATATTGCTCAAACATTTCTAATAGATTCGTAGCACCCAGTATAGCACTTAATAAAAAGTAAGTAATTAATTTTGTTGAATTAAATTTATATACGAACTCCTGGATGATGATCATATATGTCAACTCAAGTGGACCATGGTACCCAGATATTTGGTCAAAACTTAAATCTAGATGTTGCTGTAGGGGTATTTTTAGATGAGTTTAATATTTAAAAAAGTGGACTTTGGGTAAAGAAGATGACCTTCCATAGGGCAATTGGGGGAGTGAGCCTCATCGAAGAGATCAGTTAAAAGTCTTAAGGACATAAAGACTCGTTCCCTGAGAAAGAGAGATTTTTGCCAGCAAACTGCCTTTGGACTTGAGCTGCACCAACCCTTTCTTGAGTCTAAAGCTAGTCAGCCTACCCTGCAGATTTGGTCTTGCAAACCTCAGCAGTTGTATGGTTATATGAAGCCATTGTGATTGTGTGTGTGTGTGTGTGTGTGTGTAGGAACCAATAAGATATATATATATATATATATATATATATATATATATATATATATATTCTGTTTCTCTGAAAAATACCTGGCAAGTACAACCTGTGCATCAGGACATAAAATTTCAGTGACAGATCTAATAATACTTCATCCTACAGGCTGATGTTATTTAAAAGTATTTATAATAATCTCTTACTCTGGGACACAGCCAGTTGAAATTCAACTTGGAAACAGAAATTAAAGGAACCACACAATTTACCAGCACTTCATAGCACCAATTAGCAAGACACTTGCTCAGATTAGCAAGTCCCTTTCCTGAGCCTACTTCCAATTGGCACCCCCCAGTAGAGTCAACTTACCCAACCCACTTGCTGACTCTGCTGCAAAAGGAATATATGACCTTCGATATATATCTTGGCAATGAAGCATCAAGCCAGCTGGAGCACTACCAATATTTTAAAAGTGTACCCTGCTTCTAGTAAATTTCAGTTTTTTGCGTTACTACATGACATCAAGATCTCCCTTTATGGTCCAATTCTTGCATTTGGGTCACGGTTTTGCTTTTCAAGAGTCTTTGCCTCATAAATTTCTCTCTCTCTCTGTCTCTCTCTCTTTCTCTTTAGTGTTTTTGCCCCCAGATACTAGAGTTCTAACCTTGAATCATTTCTGTCTTCAGTCAGTCTCTTCTGAGACTGTGGGTTTCTTATCTGGCAATCTATCTGCCTGATACCTGTTTCTGGAACTCCTTGATGCCAGGTCTCCCTGAGTCTACACTTCCTTACCTTATATACCCTAGCCTCATGGATTTATCGACTCTCAGTGTTCTCGATGTCCTTTTGTGCCTTTTGCCCATCCTACTACTTGCTGGTTGTACGTCAGTCCTGACAGGGAGTGTCATGGCTACAATTCAAGGAGCTGCCACCAGCTAGCTGTATAATGGCACACATGCTAGTAGGGGACAATTGTCTGAGAGGGTAGGCAATTTTGTCAGGGAAGAGAGAGAAAAATTCATACATGTGACCCAGATTATAATGGTTCAGATATATCTTATATATTAACATGAGAGTGCTAATGTACAGATTTTATCTAATTTATCTCACTGTCGCTAAAGAAGATCAGCCAAATAGAAGTGCTTATTAGAGTTGGAAATCCAGAATCAACCTCTGAAAAACGAATGTGTGAGGACAAAAAGGCAAAATACCTGATTTTACAAGCATGCTATATAGTAGATGCACCAAAAGGCACAACATCAAGAGAATAGGAAGATGAAACTATAGATCTGAAGACTTTTGACACATCAGGCTGTATTAAAGCCATTGAATAGTTTATGTACACTAAAGGACAATGAAAGAGACAGAAGGAGATGCTAAAAGTTGGAAAACTTTGAGTGGGCCATTGAGAATTCATGTTCCAGTGTCCGCATTTTTCTTCCCTTAACATTTAAATGTCCTTTCACTGAACAACTTTAAGCCTCATCTCCCCTAGAGAAACAACATAATACTAGTGATTTAGAAAACTGATCTCTAAACATTTTTGACTACACTCCTAGATCAGTTTGTGACCTTTTTTTTAAAGTAATCTCTACCCCCAAGATGGGGCTTGAACTCACAACCCTGTGTTTGAGAGTCGCTTGCTGTACCAACTGAGCCAGCCAAGCACCCCTACAATCCTAAAGCAGTTTTTAAAAAGCACATTTAATATATGTATTCATATTTATAAGTTGTAGACATAATAGTATGTTAGGAAACTTCAAAAAAGGCTTATACATAGATATGGTTAAGTTGAGGAAGTGTTATCAAATATCACATAGATACTTCATGGTTCTAAACATTGCTGAAGTGTTGGTACAGATTTATGCTAATGCTTAAAGTGGGTAGTTTTTAAGGTTTTGCTAATCAGTATAGCTTTATACTATCAATACATAGCTCAGGACACACTGTACATTAGAAGTGGGAGTCATTCATTGTTAATGATAGTGTATGTACATCTGCGTTTCATGTAGATTCCAGAAAACTTTAAAAATACATCTTGGCCACATTCCAACCAGATCTGTTTGTGCCATCATTTTCACTCTGTTTATGAGTGGCTAAAAAGAAAAACAACAGGTACTAGAACTGTCAGCCCCAACTTTTCTTGTTGGTTTGTGCTTACATTTCAGGATCACCTATAATCAAAGTATTCTTAAATAAATAAACAACTTGCCCGTTGGAAACTGCATAATAGGGGCACCTGGGTGGCTCAGTCGTTTAAGCATCTGCCTTCTGCTCAGGTCATGATCCCCAGAGTTCTGGAATCCAGCCCCACATCTGGGTCTGGCTCCCCATTGTGTGTGTTGGGGGGGGTCTGCTTCTCCCTCTACCCTCCCCATGCACTCGCACACACACTCATGTATGAGCTTCCTCTCTCAAATAAATAAATAAATAAAATCTTTTTTTAAAAAAGAAAACTGCATAATGTAATCCACAAATGGCTAAAATGAGCACACGGGAATGGGAACACGTGGCAATATGCCAAAAGCAGCAGAGCATTATCCCCTTCTCCAAAGAGGGAAATGCCCAGGGTTCTCTGGGACAGGCCATGTACTCAGTGTAATGTTTGAGCATCTGACACGCACATCTAGTGAGAGTACCTGTGCCAATCTATAATATGAAATATTGGTACCCGTTAGCTTTTTGTTTTCACTTAAATATGTAATTTATTTTTAACTTCCAGAACCCAAGTGACCTTCTTGCACACTTGCTAGTGTAAATGTATCCACCTTTTTTAAAAAAAGTTTGTTTATTTATTTATTAGTAATCTCTGTACTCAACATGGGGCTCGAACTCAAGACCCTGAGGTCAAGCCTTCCATGCTCCTCCAGCTGAGCCAGTCGGGAGCCCATGCACGAATCCACTTTAAAGATCATGACTTTAGAGCATGGATTTACTGTGGTAGATTCTGGGTTTCCGTCTTGGTTCCACTGCTTACCAGCTCAGCGAACTCAGGCAGACACGACTTCCCTAGGTCTCATTTTTCTCGTCTATAAAATGTAGATGTGACCATGTTTATTTTACAGGGTTGCAAGAATCAAATGAGATAATGGGTGTAAAACAATTGTGGCCAACTTCAGTACATAATTAATACATGGTTTATTTTGTCCATTATTAGCAGGATTATTTTTCTAGGCTCAGAATCTCCAGAAATGCATCACTAAGGAGGGAAGGGAAATGCCTTGTGGATAATAGAATCGTCTTAGAGGACAGCCATTTGGGATGAGATTCTCTCTAACATTGGCCATGCTTAAGGGATCTATGAGCTCACAGGGAATAAATCCATTGAATAACTCCATTGGTTCCTGGAGAGAACATTTTCACCACTGTTAACTTTCTGGGATACCGTACATTTCTCTGGCTTGTTTATTGTCTAATCGGTACTTCTCAGAGAGGTAAATTCATATTGACTTGCTTAATCTTATTCTTCATTTTTGCTTTCTATTTAAAACCAAAGTTTTAAAGATTTAGCAAGGGTTAAGACACTTAGTAGATGAATTACAGTCATTTTCCCTCTATATATCAATTATAACTGATTAAACATTTTTTCTTGATAAACTTCCGAGTCGCGTTGCTCAGTAACACACGACACCAATGAAATTTGTGTTGCCCTCGCAATCTAATTTTTCAGTGCTAATGTTTCTGTTGCCTCTTCGTGACTTTCCCTGGTGCGTTTCAGCAAAAACAACCCCAAGGGATGAAACACAACTCTTGTTTCACACAAGCCGTATATTAAATTATTCTGCCACCCTACAGTTCATTATTGTCAAATACTGTGTATACTGTTTTTGTACTACTTCTGATTCACTGGGATTTAGTCAGACAAATGAGTGAAATCTTGCTCTCATGAATTGTTAAATTCATTTTGAAAACTGGTGAATTTGATCATGAGAGGCTACTCAGTAAGTTTCTCCCCTTTCAAAGAACTCCCTCACAAATAAGTATTGTTATTTCTGTCCCTGCTTCATCTCCGGGAGGATCCCTGATGCGACATTTATCACCAATCCTGCCTCAGGTGTCACTAGGTCACCATACGAAGTTGGGGGGGCTTTTGATACCAAAGTAACAAAAAAGAAAGAAACAATCTGAAACACTTCACATTTTAGGGAAAACATCTCTTTGAAAGAGTGAACCATTTGGGAAGCCCTAACCTGTTCCGTGGCCTCCAGCTCAGAAAAAAATTTGCCTGCACTGGTTGAATATTCTCACCTCATGTTATTAACACAAACGAAGTCTGTCAATTAGCAGTATCTTTGGATTAACCAGACTTCTCTTTAAATAATTCAAACAGCGGAGTCGACAAAGGGGGATGATGAGCCATCCATGCATGAAGAGGGATTTGAAGCAGGTTGTTTCCTTCTTCTTCTTCTTCTTTTTTTTTTTTTTAGGTTGTTTCCTTCTTGATGCTGGGGTGGAAGAGAAATTATCTGAAAGAAAGGCAGAACAGTTTTATTAATAGCAAATAAAATAGATACTTTTGGATCCAGCAGCACTTTAAGAAGCAGGTCTGGCCTGCTTGGAATCCCACAGTAGGGGGCAGGGGTTGTATTTAAGGCAGACTGAGGGCACCAAGTTTTATGTCGCTCTGAGGACACTGGTATATGTCCCAAATCAAAGACAACCCCCCTTGCTTGTCTTAGCAATGTACCTTGAACTGACCATTCGCCTTGGAAAAGGGTGAAAAAATAAGAGAATCCTGACCCTTTATTTCATGATCCCAAACCAGGACCTACAACTGAGTTGACCATTATGTTCTGGGCTTGGAGGTCGACCTGGCTACTCATTCAGTAAATTGTCTTTAAAATCTGAACGTGGGAGCTCACCCATTTCCTTAGATTGAGGTCTTCCTCAATTCCTGTATCCTGATCCTTTCTGGGAAGATATAAATGAACATCTTGTTCATATTCTAAAGGTGAATATTTACGATTATTGTATCCATTAAAAAAAAACTGTATCGAATCTATTAAGGTCAAAATTGTTCTGTATTCTGCCTACTGAGATTTTCCAAGGAGTGTATGTAGAGTGGTTGAATATTCTTTGTAAATGTTTGGTCCACGTGTCTCACATTGTTAGTCACCTTGTTCTCCCTTCTAATGAATTGCGACCTGAGAGGCTGGGAGATTGAATTTGTCCCCATTCTGGGGACAAGCTAAGAAAGCCCGCTGAGAGCCTCCGGTACTGTGTATCATTTTGATGTTTGAGGTAAAATACCAAAATAAATTGGTTCCCCAAAGAAAGATATCAAATGCATACTAAAGAACTCTTGCCGTCTGCCATTCCCATCAAACGCCCAGCGATGCTGCCATAAAAGTGACTGATTTGTATTCCCTTGTATCATCTCGTGTGTTCTCCCTCTCCACCCAGCCCATCTGGCGGGTTTCTGCAGACAGTACCCTGCACGGTTACTGTGAATGGAGCATGGCCTGTTGGGGAAGAAAATCAATAATCAGTTTCTTTTGCTCTTTCTATTGGAGGCAGGCATGCTCTGCTCCATTGAAGAAACCATCTAGTAGATTACATTATAACTTTCATTACCTTAAGCTTTTTATAAAACTTAACCTATAATGCCTCGGTTTTCCTCCTTCAGTTCTGTCCTCATTCCCATTGCTCCTTTTTGTCTCTCTTGTATGCTCCCAGGCAATATCTCTTCACTATTTTAGGCACTTTCTTTATTTCTTTCGGTCTAGAAATGCTAAACCATGTGTTAACAGTTTACCACAAACCTCTTTTTCCTCCTTTTCAGTAATAACTACAAGAGAGTCTTCCCCACCCTGCTCACACACACCAAGTTTTGTTGGTTTTTATGTGTATGGGTAGTAAAGTCTTAATGACCCAAAGTACATTCTGCCAGTGAAGTCTTATATCATGTTTTCAATGGTAATTCTCTTAGTTTAGGACAAGAATGGATGTCGAAACAACTTGGTTTATGAACTTCCAGCTCTCTGTCAGTCTGTGTCTACGGACTTCGATCAGGGGCTGGATTTAAAGAGATAACGCCACCCTGAACATTTCAGCAGCAGGAAGAAATTGAATGACTGGGAAACTAGGAGATGGTCTTGATTATGTCTCAGTGGGAAGCTTTCTGTTTCACAGCTCAATGTTTCGATCCCAGACTAAACAGATGCTCTCTCACTTGACTTTCAAAAGAAGGAAATCTGTGCTTAATGGGTATGATTTTTCCTTTGAAGATGATGAAGTTCTAGAACTAGACAGTGGTGATACTTGTACAACACTATGAATGTACTAAATACTGTTGAATTGTACACTTTGAAATGGTGAATTTCATGCTCTGTGTATTTTGAGACAATAAAAAAAAGGAAAAAAATCTAGGGAAAAAAGAACAGGACCAAAATTACAAAGAAGATCAAGTCCCCCTTGGTAACCCCCAACTGCCCTTTTCCTACTCATCTGCCAATCTCTAGCCCTCCTTTCCCTAAGTGTAGGATGATTTTTGCTCTGTCTATCTATACAGAGACACTTTTTTCTGTTTCTTTCAGGTCTGCCTTTCTGACTCAGTGCTGTGTTGTCCAGGTCACATCTACATTGTCTCCTCAACCTTGCCAATAATCATATAAATGCTCAATTCATTTATAGTGTAAGAACATACCCACCCTTTGGATGCCAGTGTTTCTATTGAAATGGCTCTGTCTTTTCCAGAAAGTGATCAGTGTGGAACTCACTAGTAGAAACCAGGAAGATTGTGGCATAGCGTGTTATTGTTAAAGAAGCATAGGGTTTGGAATCAAAGGAATCCACCCTACAACTTAGTATATGCCATGGTAAAAGTGAATTATCATGAGCCTCAATTTTTATCTATAAAAATGAGAGAACGCCTGTCTCAGAGGGGAGTTGTAACCTCTAAAGATGAATAAGTTTAAAATGGTGTTACGTGCAAGACACAGTCGATAAATATGAGCTCCATCTCCTGTGTCATCTAGCTCTGTCACTAATTAAATGTAGAGTCATCACCAAGTTCTTGAACCTTCTTAGCTTCCATTTCCTCTGAGTAAAATGAGGGAGAAGAACGATGGTTTAACAGTAAGACAGAAGATGGGTAGATCTTGAACAACAATAAAAAGCTACACCTTTCTAAAATTCCTCTGGGTTATTTTCATTTTAAGCCATGCAGGACTCAGTTGCATGCAGACCCCAATCCTTATCATTCATGAAGAACAGGTCCATTAGGTAATTATGTTCTATTTTACAGAAATCCAACTGGCAATTTCCAAAATTCACACAGAATCAAATGTTATGATCTTGAATTATAAAAGTAAATCTACTGAGCACGTGTTTGTCTTACAAGGAGCAAACACTCAGAAAGATGGAGCTTCTTTTTATTTTTTATAGGTTTTTTAAAAGATTTACATATTTATTTGAGAGGGGAGAGAGCATGTGAGCATGTGTGAGTTGGAGAGGGGCAGAGGAAGAGACTCTCAAGCAGACTCCCCACTAGCGCAGAGCTCAACTCCATGACCCCTAAGATCATGACCTGAGTCAACTAGGAGTCGGACATTTAACCAACTGAGCCACGCAGGTGCCCCAGAAAGATAGAGCTTCTAAACTATTTTGAATTTTTCTTGTTCAAGCCAGCCTAAATAGCCTCATCTTGGGGAGTCTTTCATCAGACTAGTTTACTCAACTTTTTTGTCCCACTAGGCTAACAGAAAATGCAGAATTTCATCATTAGATATTTTGAAGTTCTTGGAATAAAAATATATGCAAGTTAACAAATGTCTTTTATGCAAATATTTTTGTCCCAGTAATATATCCTGGTTGATTCTAATAAGTTACTTAAAAACTCCTTCTTTTGTCTACTCAACCAATCATGTGGAAAAATTGAACCAACAAAAAGTGTATGATTTGTCAAACATTGTGTTTCTCTGCCCTTGTGGATTTTTTGGTCTCATAGGGCACATTAATGTTAACACACCATACAAATTAATATAAAATCACACTCTAAGATATTCCACAAGTAAGGGTCCATGGAGTTATGAAACAGTATAATACGAAGGTCAACCTAAAGCCATGGGTGTCAGGAAAGGGTTATTATTAGGTTATCTTTTTATAATGTCACACAGAAGCCTTCTCTTAACTTTTATATTCTAAGTTGGATAATGCTACCGCTGTTCATTCAGTCACCCATACTTGAATTTCACAATCATCATTGATCTTGCCTTCTTCCTAGACTTAGTCCACCTTCAATCAATCACTATAGCCTATCCTTCTGGACAATATCCCACACCTCTTAGCTTGTGTTTCCATTTCTAGTATTGTTCCCCATAATTATTAGCTATTGCCCCTCTGTTGGACTAGGAGCATAGTGGTCGTTTTAGTGGGCCTGCTTCTGCCGTTTTCACTCTTCCAGTCCTTTCTAATCACTGAGGTCTGAGCAATCTTTATTAAATCGCTTCAGTGCCTACCCTAGCAGTCTGTCCCTAAGCTCAGTAATTTTGATGTGTGGAGTGATTGAAAGCCACTGTCTCAACCCAGATTTCCACCCCTGTTTCCCTCTGCTTCCCTACACATACACGAGACTACAGCAATTTCTTACATACCATCCGCATTTTCTATTTCTTCTAGACTCTACTGTTCCCTCTGCTTAGAGTGGCCTCTCCTCCTCACTTGTCTGCCAATGACAGTCAGTCTTTAAAATTTATTTATTTGTTTATTTATTTATTTGAGAGAGAGATTGAGAAAGGAAGAGCACAAGCACAGGGAGGAGGAATAGATGGGGAGAGAGACCTTACTCCCTGCTGAACAGGGAGCCCAATGTGGGACTCGATCCCAGGTTCCTGGGATCATGACCTGAGCTGAAGGCAGATGCTTAATCAACTGAACCACCCAGGTGCCCCTATAATCCTTGTTTTCAAAGGTTTCATTCCAGAGCCACTTCCTCTGCTGGGCTTTGGGACTTCTCCCAAGTTGGTATTGATTTCCCACTCTTCTTGAGAACTCCAGGAACGTTTTGTTTATAGCACTTATGTGTTCTCTTAGAATGTCTTGTCTCCCTTTGTAGACCATAATCACATAAAGACTTTTTCTTAGATAATTTATATCCACTGTAATGGTTAGTTTAGTTCTTTGGGCAAAGTAGGTGGTATAAGATATCTTTGTTGAGAAAATGAAACTAGAGTAAAATTGCCTGCAACTGTACTGCTATTGGAACTCCCCCTTAACTATAAATGTTCTTGAAGTCTCCATTGGCCATCTCTGCTTTCCATAAATATGAGCTTAGCTATATATATTAGATATACAGATATGCGAATCTACATGGCTTCAATATACACTCTTTTCATGAATAGAAAATCTATACAATTTCTGTCATTCACTCACTTTTACTTTGCAGTCTGACTTTTAATCCAACCGTTTTCCAATAGCAAAGGAGATGAAATGCTTTCTCCAGAGGCAATGCTGTTGATGCCCTGCTGTGAATCACTGAGAAAACAGCCTTGGAGCAGGAACTTTGCGGCACTTCTTCAAGTAGACTTTCCATAGGCCACTTCTAACGTTTGTGTATCTTTAACTCATTTTCATCCAGTGAATTCATTTACATTGTGGACTAAAATTCAAAAAAGAAAAAAAAATGGTCCCGCTTTACAATTCATGGCATGATGCTTAAAACTTCAAAAATAGTTTGATTTATACAAAGACATAGGTCTCATTGGTTGGATGATGTCCAGTACCTTTTGACAAATAGGACCCAAAGCCAGTGAGTTTCCAAGAATAAAGGTAAAATGTCTCCCAAATTTATACAGAGATCACAGACTATATCTATATTACTATAGATTTATCATGTCCTAGAAGTGATCAGGCATTTCATGTTTTGTAGGATGGACATGAACTAACATGCAAATCTGCTCATCATTCTAGAGTCTGTAAGAAGTTTTACTAGCCTAGTTGAAGTTCTTTTTTTGAACTGAGAAAGATTTAAATAAAAATGAAAACTAGTCCTTATAACATTGAAGCTCTCTGTATTGAAGTTCTCTGCTTTTTGTTTTTTCTACAGATTACCAATAGTCTTTGTTATGAAGGATACATCCCTTTAGGAATTGCAAAATAGGTTGCATGTTTCCTCTGAAACCCTCCTTCTGGGGTGCCTTGGTGGCTCAGTTGGTTAAGCAACTGCCTTCAGTTCAGTTCATGATCCTGGAGTCCTGGGATCGAGTCCTGCCTAGGGCTGCCTGGTCAGTAGGGAATCTGCTTCTCCCTCTGACTCTCTCCCCACTTATGCTCTCTCTCTCACTCTCATTCTTTCTCAAATAAATAAATAAAATCTTAAAAAAAGAAAAAAAAAAGGTCGGTGGAACCCTCTTTCTGTCTCCCCTCCTTGGTGTCTTTCTCTTTCTGCTGTCAGCTGTTATGTAAGGTCCTTCACTGTGATAATCTTTTCCTTTCCGGCCAAGACTTAAACCACTTTCCCACATCAAAAGTTATCCTATTTCTTAAGAAGTCACACAGATAAGTGCTTCTCAGCCTTTACTGTGCACGTGGGACTGGGTTGGAGCTCTCGATTCTACGACAGCACTTTGAATAGCAGGGTTTTAGGTGGCAGAAAAATATTTTAATCAACTTCATTTTGATCATCTAATAATGGCTTCAAAAGCTTTACTCTGTTCAGAAAAATGTACATTGTTAAATAAACCTTCAATAACTCATATGCAAATATGATATGGAATTTCAGAATACTACAGTAATATCCATGGGAGAAATATTAAGGGGACAATTGTCACTGAATGTCTCAAATCATGCAACAGAGTAGATGGATGCTTTGCTTACAAAAACAGCAGGGGGGACTCGGGCAGCAGATATTAATCACCCACTTTATGGATGAGGAAACTGAGTTCTAGCAATATTAACTAACTGGTCTGAGGTCACGAAGATGGTAATTGAAACAGGTTTTGAATACTTATTTTTCTGATTAGAAAAATCTATGATCTTTCTACAATGTAATTGTGCCTACCTGATAACTAAAGAAATTTATCAGAATCATAGGCTGAGAAATCCTTCAAAGGATTTTAAGATTCTAAAAATTTAAGTATCAGGTAGATGCAACTGGATTCTGAGGGGAGAGAAAACAACACTTGTTAATTCATTTTCTAATAATACATACACATGCACACGTGCATAATATTACTAAAAGCCAAAAAGTATAACTTAATATTCAAATAAATCTCTAAACTTTATATGCAGTGAAGTTGATTCAAAAAAGGTAGGAATGAACATTCAAAAGTCATAACTGAATTTAAGTAAATAACTTGCTAAAAGGTAGTTTTGTTACTATTTTTTAGAGTTGTATGAATTTTTGTTCAACCTTTTATTTCACCACATTTTCTTATCAATTTGTAGACTTTCATTATTTATTTATTTAAAATTGACTCCTCTTCTCTGAGTGTAATTTTAATATACTCTCTACTGAATTCTTACAATATAATTTGGAATAAAATTCAAGGAACAATAATGGCAATAGGATTCTAAGTCCAATGTACTACAGGCTGATCTCAAAATAGAGTCCAGAATAATGGTCCCCATTATCAGCTTTAGGAAAGAAAGAGAACAAGAAATAAATAAGATGTAATGGGAAGAAAAAAAAAGTCAAGTTCAT
The DNA here is from genome assembly GCF_020171115.1 of Neogale vison. Lineage (NCBI taxonomy): Eukaryota > Metazoa > Chordata > Mammalia > Carnivora > Mustelidae > Neogale > Neogale vison. The sequence continues at coordinate 32,506,129 of NC_058105.1, forward strand.
TTTATTTATTTCTCTGTATTCAGTCAGCCACGGCCATTTCTTATAGCTGAATAAATAAAGCAAAACACAAGAGCTAGTATCTTAAAACATGTATAGAATTCAGTAATAATCATAGGCAGCAATATTCTTTCAATTGAAATGACTGCAATTTTGTCGACATAGTTTTTCTGCAAAGTCAAAAGTACCCATATTTTAAACCATTTTTCACATCCAGTCTGTTCTTCAATAGTTACAGTGCTCCATTAACAGGGAGACGAGAGGACATTTCCTTTCAAACTTATTATATGACTTGGGTCAAGGGTTCCACCGAATCCTCATTGGGTTCAACTTATTATCTCCTCTCCAGGCCAGGTTCTCATGCAAAAATACTGAACTATGTCCAATGTGTAGAACTTCACATGTCTCAAGCAGGATCTGATATTTTGCTGAGACGATGCTTTCTAAACCATTGAAATGGTGGGCTCACCCGCATCCTGGCCCCTGAAGATTGCGTGGAACAGTTTCATTTCCACCTCAGATATACTTCGCTATCTTTTTTTGATGAGCTTATCATCCATAATGCATCTCTTTTCTCTTCTGGTCGTGAATTACCCTGGCCATCGTGGCCGGTTTCTCATTGCATTTGCTCACTCCTTCGATTTCTCTAACTTGCAAGTGTCCTTGGTAATGCCCTACCAGTAATTTTAGATCACCCGGCCACTGAGTGGAAATGAACAACCTCAGCAATTACCAGGCATCATTTTAACTATGTGAGGTCCACACAGGGATAGTCAACAACCTAAACTCAAGAAATGATACAAAGCAAATCATAGGTTATTTCAATCAAAGATACACATGCTATATGATGTTTGTTCATTATACCAACATGATGTGAGGAGTGTCGTCAAATGTGCCCTATACTAGTCTGAAAATAAGAGCCTTAAAGGCCATAAAGTTTAGTTGCAGTCTTTGTAGTTAAGCATATAATTGTATGTTCTTTTAAAAAAAATTTTTTTAGGGACGCCTGGGTGGCGCAGTTGGTTAAACGACTGCCTCCGGCTCAGGGCGTGATCCTGGAGTCCGGGGATCGAGTCCCACATCGGGCTCCCAGCTCCATGGGGAGTCTGCTTCTCCCTCTGACCTTCTCCTCGCTCATGCTCTCTCTCACTGTCTCTCTCTCTCAAATAAATAAAATAAAAAAAATTAAAAAAAAATCTTAAAAAAAATAATTTAAAAAAAAATTTTTTTAAAGATTTTATTTATTTATTTGACAGACAGAGATCACAAGTAGGCAGAGAGGCAGGCAGAGAGAGAGAAGGGGAAGCAGGCTCCCTGCTGAGCAGAGAGCCTGATGCAGGACTCGATCCCGGGACCCCGAGATCATGACCTGAGCCGAAGGCAGCGGCTTAACCCCTGAGCCACCCAGGCGCCCTAAAAAAATTTTTTTAAAGATTTTATTTATTTATTTGACAGATAGAGACCACAAGTAGGCAGAGAGGCAAGCAGAGAGAGAGAGGAGGAAGCAGGCTCCCCGCTGAGCAGAAATCCTGATGTGGGGCTCAACCCTAGGACTCTGGGATCATGACCCAAGCCGAAGGCAGAGTCTTTAACCCACTGAGCCACCCAGGCACCCCCAATTGTATGTTCTTATGTTTGAGATTGAGTCAGAAAGGGCTCTTTTTCTATGCGAGAATGGTAAAATGAATACATCTCCTCATAAATGATCATGAAGGCAGGTAGAAAAGCCTACCAAACATACTCTCATACTGTTGAATGGAATCAGTGTTATTTGAAATATATTAGAACAGCGGCCTATTAAACTCTAAAAAGGAATGTATATAGTAGCTTCATCCAATGTGGCAAACTGACCTAACACCAAACTGGGCTCGAAGGACATATAAATACTGAATAAAATATAGATATTCTTTAAAAGATTTTTATTTATCTATTTGAGAGACAGAGAGAGAGAACAAGCAGGGGGAGGGTCAAAGGGAGAGGGAGAAGCCAGCTCCCCACTGAGTAGGGAGCCCAACAGAGGGCTCAAAACCAGGACCATGAGATCATGACACAAGCCAAAGGCAGACACAACTAACTGAGCTACCCAGGCACCCCATAGCTATTTTAATAATCATGATGAAGCTTGAAAGAAAAATTCCCAGTAGACAGAAGTCTAAAAAGAACTCAAGTTCTCAGCTCCTCCCTGTTCAACAGACAGCCCCATTTTCTGATGCATTGTCAGCCATGGACCCAAGACACCATGGTGAAAGTCAGAGTAAACAGATTTGACTGTATTGGGCTTTTAACTCTGGCAAAATGTATATTGTCACCATCAATGACCACTTCGTTGACCTCAACTACGTGGTCTACATATTCCAGTATGATTCCACCCATAGAAAATTCAATGGCATACTCAAAGCTGAGAATGGGAAACTTGTCATCAATGGAAAGCCCATGTCCATCTTCCAGGAGTGAGATCTCACCAACGTCAAATGGAGTGATGTTGGTACTGAGTATGTTGTGGAGTCCAGTAGGGTCGTTACCACCATGGAGAAGACTGGGGCTCCTTTGAATTGTGGGGCCAAGATGGTCATCATCTCTGTCCCTTTTGCCTATGCCCCCATGTTTATGAGGGATGGGAACCATGAGAAGTATGACAACTCCCTGGAAGATTGTCAGCAATGCCTCCTGCACCAACTGCTTGGCCCCTCTGACCAAGGTCATCCATAACAACTTTAGCATCATGGTCCACGGTCCACGTCTTCACTGCCATACAGAAGACCATAAAAGGCCCTGCTCGGAAGCTGTAGCATGATATCTGAGTGGCTGCCCATGACATCATCCCTGCTTCCACAGGTGCCACCAAGGCTGCAGGAAAGGTCATCGCTGAGCTGAATGCAAAGCTCACTGGCGTGTCCTTGCATGTTCCCACCCCTAATGTGTCATTCATGGATCTGACCTGTTGCCTGGAGAAAGCTGCCAAATAGGATTACATCAAGAAGGTGGTGAAGAAGCAGGCATCAGAGGGCCCCCTCATGGGCATCCTGGGCCATACTGAAAACCAGGTTGTCTCCTGCAACTTTAACAGTGACACCCATTCCCATTCTTCCACCTTTGATGCTGGGGCTGGCATTGCCTTCCATGACCACATTCTCGAGCTCATTTCCTGGTATGACAATGAATTTGGCTATAGCAACCAGATGGTCGGCCTTATGGTCTACATGGCCTCCAAGGAGTAAGTGTCGCATGGACCAACCAGCTGTAGCAAGAGCAAGAGGAAGAGAGAGGCCCTTGGCTGCTGGGGAGTCCTTGCTTCAATTCATCACCCAACACACACTGAGACTCTCTCAACCTTTATACAGTTTGCATCCCTGACTCCCTGAAGAAGGGGAGGGACTTGGGGAGCCTCTACCTTGTCATGTACCATCAACAAACATACTGTGTCCAGCCAAAAAAAGAAAAAAAATACAAAGGACTCAAAACCAGGGGGATATAGATTAGCTAGTTATTATGGTGATGTAAGGGCTCTCTGAACGACATATCTAACAAGGATTCCACAAGTAGAAGATAAGAAGTGGGGAAAAAACAGTAGTGAAAAGAGGGGAGAATTTAAGAAAGATATAAATACTCAGGTCAAAATGGATCCAATGGAGATGAATCAAACTAAAGTGACCTGTAGAAAAAAGGTAAGGAAACTTTAGAATAGCAAATGCAAAGGAAAAGATTACAAATAATCCAAAGAAGGATATTTTCCCCCAATAAAATTGCAATCATGTGGACCATAGATTTCGTTATCAACAACACACGCCAGGAGGCAGTGGACATCTATGATCCGACAGCTGAGGGAAAATAACTGCCCACCTAAGGCTGCTAAATATTCAAGAGTGAATATGAAAAAAGACATTTTCAGACAGCCACTGAATGAATTTACCACTCACAAATGCTTACTGAAAGCGTGTCCAAAGATTATCCTAAAATGAAAAAAAAGCTGACTCTTGAAAGAAGTAATGGAAATGCAAAAGGACAGTGGTGAACAAGAAGTGGGCACATATGTGAGGAAAGCTTATGAGGCATCACTTGTAAAACGTATACTACAAGGACTACTTTGGGCAAGTTTAAAAACAAGCTGGGACCTCCACTTCTGGGAAGACAGAGGTGGATTTTCCCTATCCCTCCTGCTAAGTACAACTGAAAATGCTGGACATTATATATAAAACAAACAAATAAAGACTCTGAAAGGTGGAAAAAAAAGCAAGTCAGTTGTGGACTTTTGTAACCAAAGAGAGGCACACTGCTGAGTTCTCAGTAGAAGGATAAATACTTGATAAAAAGACATAGAAATGGATACATCTCTATCCCATGAATATCAACAGGAGCAGACAAAAAAAGCTTTAGCGAGACTTATTGTCTCTAGCCAAAGAACCAGGAAGGGGGGAGCTTAATAAGACAAAAACCTTTTAGACAACAACCAGTTTACTGCATTCAAACACCACAGAAGAAACTGTAACCTGACTCCCACCCATGAAAGCAAAGGTGGAAGGGGGAAACTAGACACCCACTCTCACGAAGCTCTAACAAGGTTCTCCAACACCACTGATTAGATGGTTCAGAGAAAGCCATATTAAAAGCAGGGACTTTTAACCCCACAGCCTGTTAATCAATCCCACCCCCCATGGTGTTAGAGGGTATGCTGTGGGGAGCCTGAGCTTACACTCCACTCACTGTCCATGAGGCATTGTGCTCCCTCCCTGCTGGAGTTGTCTAAGAGGAGGTCTAGTGGAGAGTCAGGACATTTACCATTTTGTAGAAGAAAGGAAGCGAACCCACCCCGTGGTGTCAGTGGAAACCACATGGCTGGAAGTCCAATCCTATCCAACAGAAATGAGTGCACCCCACTCCAATGCCAGTGTCGGTGGAAACCAGGCTGGGAACCTTTACTTATACTCCCTTACAGTAAGAGGCAGCACTTACTCCTTTGTCAAAGTAGTGTCAGAAAAAAGAGAAAGTCAGCAAAAGGCCCTTGGCTGCCGGGAGTCTTCAGGAAAAAAAACAATGAAGATTTCAATAAGAAAATTAAAAATGAAGATTTCAGTAAGATCCAGAGCCTCATAAGATAATATGAAAATGCCCAGCTTTCAATAGAAAATCAGTCATCACACTATGCACTAGAATGATCTCAAACAGAATGAGAAAAGACAATCAGTAAACACTAACATCGAGATGAAAGAGATGTTAGAATTATCTGGAGGAAAAAAATGGCACTCCCTTAAATATATACCCAGCAAAAGTACCCTTCAAGTATAAAGAAGAAATCAGACATTCTCAGATGAAAGAAAAACTAAGAGAATTCCTTGCCAAGAAACATGCTCTGAAAGAATGGCAAAAAGAAGCTCTTTAAACAAAAGGGAAATGATAAAAGAGAGAAGAACCCTGAAGCATCAAGAGAGAAGAAAGAACATGGCAAGCAAAAAGCTGGGTAAATACAATAGCCTTTTCTCTGTCTGAGTTTTCTAAATTATATTTGCTGGTTTAAAAAAAAAAATATAACACTAGTATCATTTTAAATGTAAACAGAAGAAATATTTAGGACAATTATGTTATAAAATGGGAAGGGAAATGAGACACGAAAAAAGAACTATTCTAAAATTAAAAGTTTCCCTTAAAAAGTCGCTACACCATAAAAATATTTATGCTCAAGGATTAATTTCATTCAGACTATGTTCTCTGAATACAATGTGGTCACAGAACAATAGGAAAGAGACAATAAATATCTAAAATGATTATAGAGATTAGGGGTTCCTGGATGGCTCAGTCAGGCAAACATCCAATTCCTTTTTTCTCTTTTTCTTTTTTTTTATTATTTTTTTAATTTCTTTTCAGCGTAACAGTATTCATTGTTTTTGCACCACACCCAGTGCTCCATGCAATCTGTGCCCTCTCTAATACCCACCACCTGGTTCCCCCAACCTCCCACCCCCCCGCCCCTTCAAACCCCTCAGATTGTTTTTCAGATTGCTTTCATGGTTCACCTCCCCTTCTAATTTCCCTCAACTCCCTTATCCTCTCCATCTCCCCTTGTCCTCCATGCTATTTGTTATGCTCCACAAATAAGTGAAACCATAAGATAATTGACTCTCTCTGCTTGACTTATTTCACTCAGCATAATCTCTTCCAGTCCCGTCCATGTTGCTACAAAAGCTGGGTATTCATCCTTTCTGATGGAGGCATAATACTCCATAGTGTATATGGACCACATCTTCCTTATCCATTCGTCCGTTGAAGGGCATCTTGGTTCTTTCCACAGTTTGGTGACCGTGGACATTGCTGCTATAAACATTGGGGTACAGATGGCCCTTCTTTTCACTACATCTGTATCTTTGGGGGAAATACCCAGTAGTGCAATGGCAGGGCCATAGGGAAGCTCTATTTTTTTTCCAATTTATTTATTTTCAGAAAAACAGTATTCATTATTTTTTCACCACACCCAGTGCTCCATGCAAGCCGTGCCCTCTATAATACCCACCACCTGGTACCCCAACCTCCCACCCCCCCCCACTTCAAACCCCTCAGATTGTTTTTCAGAGTCCATAGTCTCTCATGGTTCACCTCCCCTTCCAATTTACCCAAAAGCACATACCCTCCCCAATGTCCATAAGCCTACCCCCCTTCTCCCAACCCCCTTCCCCCCAGCAACCCACAGTTTGTTTCGTGAGATTAAGAGTCACTTATGGTTTGTCTCCCTCCCTATCCCATCTTGTTTCATGGATTCTTCTCCTACCCACTTCAGCCCCCATGTTGCATCACCACTTCCTCATATCAGCGGGGAAGCTCTATTTTTAATTTCTTGAGGAATCTTCACACTGTTTTCCAAAGTGGCTGCACCAACTTGCATTCCCACCAACAGTGTAAGAGGGTTCCCCTTTCTCCACATCCTCTCCAACACATGTTGTTTCCTGTCTTGCTAATTTTGGTCATTCTAACTGGTGTAAGGTGGTATCTTAATGTGGTTTTAATTTGAATCTCCCTGATGGCTAGTGATGAAGGCATCCAACTCTTGATTTCAGCTCAGATCACAGTCTTGGAGTCCTGGGATCAAATCCTGTGTCATGTTCTGCGCTCAGCAGGGAGTCTGCTTGAGGATTCTCTCCCTCGCACTCTGCCCCTCCCCTCACTCACACACTCTCTCTAAAATAAATACATCAATCTTTAAAAAATAAAACAATTATGGAGATTATAAAAATAAATATGAACCATGATGAAATCACAAAATAATATTTAAAAATCAGATTTGTAAAAATAAAAAAACAAATAAAATTTATTTTTTTCTAAATGAATGATTCAAACAAATCATAAAGGAAATGGTTATATAGTTGTAATTGAATAATCACAAAAATACTACATATAGGAATTTACTATACAGTTATAGTAATTAAAACAATGTGATATTGGCAAAATGAAGCAATTAGGCTAATGAAATGGAACGAAGCCAAATGTATATGCACATATTTATATGTATATGAAAATTTAGCATATAACAGAGATGATATTAAAATTAGTTAGGAGAGCAAAAGCTTTTCAGTACATGGCATTGGATCAATTGAGTATATACGTATATGAAGAAAAATAAAATGGGATCCCTACATCACATAATAATAAAAACCAATTCCAGATGGATTTAAAGACCTAATGTGAAAAAAAAAAAAACCTTCCAAACAAAATAGAGGAGACTATCTTCATGATTTGGAAATGTCAATGGCTTTCTAACACAGGAACCCAAAGCTAAAACTACAAAGTAGCAGATCAAAGTTTGAGTTTGTAATAATTTAAATTTTTCTGTATGACAAAAGACAAGGTTAAACTAGAAGATATGACTGGGAGAAGACATTTCCAATACATATACACCAAGAATGCCCTGGGCATCAAGAATCCATAAAGAACTCCTATAGATTTGGTTTTTTTTTAAGCAGTTAAAAGGTGGTCAAAGAATATGGGCAAGCAATTTGCAGGGGAGAAATATGAGTAGTTAATAAACATACAAAAGGATGCTCAATCTCAATAATGATCAAAGAAATACAAATTTAAATAAATATCTTTCATACCCAACAAACTGATGAAGCTTTAAATGTGATAGGAAAGCAGCCACAGTACAGTGGTCCCCCCTCCCCGGATTGCCAGGCAGGGAGAATGACGCAGACATGATGTCAGGGACATAAACAGGTCTGTTCAGCATGATGAGGCGTGAGGATTTGGTGTTCCTCAAAAGGAAGTAGGCTTTGGTGGTTTTCAGTGCCCCTTGTAAAATGGTTCGCTGTGGAGGGGAGAATGCTTTAGGCAAAAACATAAAGAGACTGAGCCCAACTACACTGCTTTGATTGAAAATGATAGTGTAAATTTAAGCAAGGATACAGAAAAACGATTCTTTCAGATGCTGTGCAGTTGGAATGTAGTTGTTACAACAATCTTGGAAAGAACTTTATTTACTTACTGGAATTCTCCTCAACAGTAAAATAAATGAACAAGGCCAATATGGATATATCTCAAAATAAAGTGAATGATAAAACAAGTTATGAAAGAGTTCATATATAATAGTAAAATGCTTATAAACTTGAAAATTAAATACCCAGGTATTGAGACAACAAAAATGAATTTATTTGGAAATAATGTAAGAATTGCTGTCCTGGACATGCAAATTAAGGCAAACCATAGTCAAGTTCACAGAACTAAGGAGCAGAGCATGCTTTTATAGAGAAAGGATGAAGTTGAGAAGGGTTATTTTGAACAAAATCTCACTAGAGAAAATGGAAAGTTCAGGGTAGTGGTGGTTTCTCATTTGCTAGGTTGTTAAGCAAGGAGAAAAATCATCCTTCCTGCTGGGTATAAAAAGAAAGCTGGGAGGAGTGGTACATGAGTGAGAAACCTTCCTTCATGGTTTCCCAACTCCATTTTGAATTAGGTTTCCTATATTAATTTTCACAACAGTAATATACTGTAAATGGTTTATGGAAACATTTTGCTGTATTAACATAAAATGAGACATGGAGGAAACTAACTTTAAAATGGTTATTTAAAAATTTTTTTAAAAATCGTGGTTATTCCAGGAAAGGAAGGCATATTGGGATAGGCTCAGGGTACAAAGTGGGCCACAGCTGTATCTATAAGTTTTATTCTTTAAAAAAATCTCAAGCAGATATGGCAAAAATCTTAATATCAGTGAACATGGATGGTGGATTCTTAGCATCCAGATTATTAGAAAGAACAGAAAACCTCTCCTAACACCACTACCCAGAGGTTACCATAGTTAAGCTTATAACACATTTCTTAAGAGTTTCTGTGCATCTGCCTTGTGTTCTTATTCTCGTGTGTGTCTGTGTGTGTGTGTGTGTGTGTGTGTGTGAGTGTGTGTGTGTGTGTGTGTGTGTGTGTAGTAAATTGGGATCATGGAGTTGTACCTCCTAATTTCTTCATTTAACATCATATAGTAAGCATTTGAGCATTTGATATATAGCTATTTCGCTACCTTCCAATTTTCCCCTACTTATATAAACAAGAAATGGCTGTTTCTGATGTGTGTCTCTGGCCCCATCACGGAATAGTTTCTTAGGATAGTTTTCTGATGTGGAATTCCTTGAATATTAATACTTTAAGGCTTTTGATACCTATTTTCTATATTGTCCTTGAGAATATTTGGCCTAATTTAGTTCCTATAAGTAAAATCAGTATCCATGCTCATCACAGAGAATTAGTATCTTAAAAATATTACTCAAATATATATATATATATATTTCATTTAATTTTCATTTCTTTGATTGCTAATCAGGTTGGGCTTTTTTGGTTAATTGTTTCTCTTCTTTTTATGTCTTTATCATTTTTTTATTAGAATGTTCATCTTTGTTTCAAGTTTTCTAATCTCTTTCCATTGTCTATATACTCCCGTTCTAACACCACGTTGGGGTTAAATTGTTTCTTTTCTACATTTTTATATAAGCAAGCATCCTCTCTTTACTTTTGTTGTTCAAAAATTTCTTGGATGTCTCATGTTTTAAAACTTCCAGATGAGTGTTAAAATCATTTTCTCAAGTTTCAAAAATCCCACTGGGATTTTGCTCTGAATTACAATAAACTTACATCTGAATTTTGGAAAACTTGGAGTGTTTATATTGTTTGGTCTCCCTATCCAGGAACATGTTATTCTTCTACGTTTATGTAAATCTTGTATCTCTCCCAGTAAAGTTTTGTCATTTTCTTCAGCCAATTTTTAATTGGTTGTTTCTGGGTATTTTGTACATTATGTTGCCATTTTAAGTGGTCTTGTTTCACTTTATATTTTCTAACTAGTTATTATCAATATGTAAGAAAACTATTTAGTCTGTTCATTTCCTTTGTATTCGGGCATTTGACTAAACTCTTGCATAAGTTCTAAGATTTTTAAATGCAGAACCTCTTAGATTTTCTATGCAGATATTTCTTGCTGCGTTGGCTGGAATTTCTCTGCCATAATTGCAAGGATGAAGAATGCTTGTCTTAATTTTGATTATAATGTCTCTAGCATCTCACTATTTCAGATGATGCTGGTTATTGTTTTCATCTCAATTGAACCTTATTCTTTCATGCATAGGCTTTTAAGAAATTAATGTTTAGCTTCATTAATCCAGACATGGGTGCTGAAATGTAGCAAATGCCTCTTTTGGCCATATATTGAGATAGTCCAGTAACTCAGTTTTCTTTGGACTTCTGGGTATGATATAGTAAGAGATTTCCTAATGTTGTCAGGCTGACATTCGGGAATAAACTATAATTGGTGATATTATTTTCTTTTCAATACTGGCCATATTTTATTGGTTTAATGTTTTATGTTAGTTTTTTTTTAATTTTAAGAGAATCAGTCATTAATTTCTATGTGGTATCTTTGGTAAGATTTTGTATCAGGGTCAGTTTAGCCTCAAAAAATATGTTCAGGAGCCTTCCTTCTTTCACCACGTGTGATTAAAAAAAAATTACTGGATAATTATATATTCCATGAAAATCTGAAAAAAGAAGACCATAAATAATCAGTCTGGGAATTTGAATAGAGCTTCTCAATAGAATAAAATCTGCAAGGACGATTTTCGTCTCTTGCTCTCTACTATATTTCTACTATCTAGAACAGTTTCTTACATGGAGTAGGTATTCAATAAATATTTGTTGAATAAAACTAATGGATAATATCACCAGACATCTGTTGTATAGTTCAGGTTTCTTTCTTTCTGAATTATTCAGTATTTTGCTCAATAAAGCTCTTTTAGTGTAGCACTTAACACACACATGCACACACAAACCACCCCCCCCAAAATACTGGTTTATTTTAGACAACCAAAGTATAGGTGCTACTAGAAAGATCATGTATTGTACTTTAATTCCCCACTGATATTAAAAACAATTATCAACATTTTCTAAAGTTTTCCAATATTACAAGTTTTAACAAGGTTGTAAATTATATTTCAAGAAAATTTTCAAGCTAACATTTTAAAGTTTCAATGACAGACATAATGAATTGTTAGCTCCAATTTGAGATGGATATGTAGCTCATTCTCTTAATAAAAAAGCTAAAAGCAATTTCTTTTCCAAGTCCCTTAATACTTTCTAGGACACACTACAGATATAAAGGTCACTTAAAATAAGTTCTAAACGTCACTTAAAGTAAAACCATGTCACTGAAAATAAAATATCAAATTTAAGCATGATTGCTCAGATTATATAATCATTTTCTTTTGCCTATATTACAACACCAGGGGTGATATGGGGGTAGAGGTAAAAAATGTCTCAGGTTGGAAAAAAAACAAACAAACAAACAAAAAAACAAAAAAACAACAAAAAAAAATGTCTCAGGTTGGGATTGATCATAATTGATCACAATTGATCATAATATATGGTTATTAATCCCTTTCTTTTCAAACAAAGAGAACAAATGTGGTTTGATTTGATAATGTTAACATTAACTTAAAATTAATATGATTCATTTTAAAGAACATAACCTCAGCAAAATACTATGGTAATTTTTATGTAGTGATTTCTGGATTATGGTGTCACATAGATCAATGATCTGTGGTATAGTTCACAAATACAACTTACCACTTATTTATTTGACCCTGGGTAATATGATACAATTCCAAATGAAAGGAAACTATGATTGAACAGTATAGAGCAACCAAAAAATAAAATAAACCTACAATGCCCTCTGTTGATGAAATGTGTGACTACAGAATGCATGATCAAAAAGGAAAAATTCAACATATGTTTCTTAATTCATTTTTGTATCAGTTTAAAGTAGTTTCTCTAAAATGTGTCTTAATTTCATAAAATGAATGTTCCGTTTTTATAGCAGTCAGCACAGAAGTATATAAATTAATAGGGGAAATATCAAAATAAAAATGTTTAATGCAGTAGTTCTAGTCACATAGCCTTGAACAGTTATTGTCTTGACCTCTTTCCAGGAGAACAATAATAAGGAGGGAAGAACCATTTTTAGAGATTTTCAGGTAGGGCAGAGTGGAAGAGGTAGATGGGCAGTGTTCTGAACAAGGCCGATGGCTATTCTCCCCCCCTCATTTTCCCTAGTCTTCAAATATCAGCTAAGTCCTTACAACTGCTGGAGTTCACCTGTGGCTTATGGGTGCAAGGATGGCTTGGTACCCGGGAACAAAATCTAAGTCCCCTCTTCCAGAAGGTGTTGAAGAGATAGGCATCCTCTGATAACTTTTCTCTCTCTGCTTTTTAGTAACATAATCATACATTTTGGTTGGGCATATTGGTACCCAGCATAAACACTCTATTTCTTAGCCTCCTTTGCACCTAGATTTGGCCATGTTTCTACATTCTGGCCAGTAAAATGAAAGGGGTAGTAACATATGTGACTTCCAGGAAATGTCTTTAAAAGAGAGGACACATGTCCTTCTTCACCTTTTCCACCAACCTGGTAAGCAAGGACAGTTGGCAACCATCTTGGACCATAAGGCAGAACATGTATGTTGCCATAAAGAAGAACATATATGTTGAAGATGACAAATCAACAGAATATATCACATTTGTGTTCCCAATACATTTATGAATCTCCCCTCCTCATGTTGGACTGCCTGTCTCTTAATCAACTATTTTTTTGTGTTAAGTTATTATTTTGCATCTTAGCTACCCCTGAATCTAAACCTAAATGACAAAAAAAAGGAGTATTGGGTAAAAACTTTCAGAGACTATGACACCATCAAGCATTATGACAAGTTGCTTTATAGTGATTATTCGCACAGCATTTACCACATTACTCAAATACATTTGCATTAAATTTGCATTGAGTGTGTTAAAAAAGATATGTTGTATAAACTTAAGGTAAATTTTATTGTTATAGAATGAAAAATATTATAATATTTTCTGGATACCAATTCCTTACTTCTGTGCTTATGTTGACTCATTTGTTATGAAGGATTTCCTTGATGATTCACGTTGAAGATAGGGTGTCCTTTTACGTGCAAAGGATTATTCTGAGGAAACTCGGATTTCATTCTACACTCATTCTAATCTTCCTTCAAAATCAAATAGAAATGGGCTCACATCTTCCAGACACCAGGAACTACTATACTTTGAGCTTTAGATGGATGACATTGTTACAGAGGTGGTTAAATATGGTAGCATAACCCAAGAGAAGCTCCTAAGCAATGGCAGGGCCTCGATAGCACAACCAAAAGGGGCAAACATTTCAATTACAACAATGTCGTAATATCATTTGATATCCTCTCTGTCAATTTCACAACTAGAGAGATGATGATAGGTTGCTTGTCAACGGACCTGAGGGTGAACACTAAAAGATTCAATGTGTATGGTAAACTGCCACCAAGATATCTCCATTTATTCATCTTTTAAAAAAAGATTTCATGCATTTATTTGACAGATAGAGATCACAAGTAGGCAGAGAGGCAGGCAGAGAGAGGAGGAAGCAGGCTCCGTGCTGAGCAGAGAGCCCGATGTGGGGCTCGATCCCAGGACCCTGGGACCATGACCTGACTCGAAGGCAGAGGCTTTAACCCACTGAGCCAACCAGGCACCCCTATTCATCTTTTCAACACAGGAACAGAAAATTAATACCATAGGCTATCTAACTTGTGATTCTTTTCTATTTGGGGATAAACATATCAAGGAAGTATGATGAGAGGACACAAAATCGAGAGGCCTGGCTCCGAGTTAACTAATTCTGAGAACTGGGTTTTTTTAAAGATTTTTTTTCATTTGAGAGCGAGAAAGAATGAGCTAGAGAGAGTATGAGTAGAGGAAGGGGCAGAAGGAGAGGAAAGCAGACTCCTGTGCTGAGCAGGGGGCCCAACACAGGGCTCTATGCTGGAGCTCGATCCCAGAACCCCAGCATCACAACCTGAGCCCAAGGCAGATGCTTAACCAACCGAGCCACCCAGGCGCCCCTAATTCCGAGACCTTAAGCAAAGCAATTAAATCACACCAGCTTCCTCTGCCCTAAAATGGTAATTACATTTGTCACACCTATCACACAGGATTATTGGGAGGGATTAAATGAAATCATGTAAATAAAGGTACTTTGGAAATCAAAGAAATGACCAACAATTATAAGAACGTTACCTTTCTATCCAGATTATTAGAGAGCAAACTCTTTCCATGAATAAACTGACCATGTAACAAAATATACTTACTAACTTCCATCACCATAGAAAGCACTGTCAGTGCTCCCACTGTAATGTAAAAATCACATTTATTCAAATACCAGCCTGGGAGACACTCCCCAAGTTGCCCACAAATATTTCATAATAATATCCAAATGGCTGAGGAACCTGGTATTTTCAAGTTTAATATTGTATGATGTATATATGTCAGAACTTGGGGAAATTGTAGTAAAATTTATACATGATGTCCTCAGTAACCTTTTTTTCCCCTTGATTCTATCCTACTCCCTACCCTCTCTCTATTACAACTCTATTAAACCTATTTTTTTCATTTTATCCCCTTCCACAAGCAGAACCCCAGCAAATAACTAAGGTAACCCCATTATTTAAAAAATTGATGTCATGTATATCTTGGCGTAAATTAAAATCTCACGGACTCCTCAGTGGCTCAGTCAGTTAAGCATCTGCCTTCTGCTCATGTCATGATCCCATGGTCCTGGAATTGAGTCCCACACCGTGCATCAAGCCTGCTTCTCCCTCTCCCCCTTGTTCATGTACTCTCTCTCAATCTCTGAAATAAATAAATAATATCTTTTAAAAAAATAAATAAAATAAAAAATAAAGTCTCGGGAGAGAGAAGAATTTTAAGTTTTATCTCTAAAACGTGGAGTAAACAAAAGCTTTCATGACCTCCTCCCCTAAGAATTTCAGCTCATTAGTAGGGGAATAATCTTCAGTGTAAAAACTGAAGTGGCAAAGGACCAGCCCATAGACTTTAAAAACACATTCTGTAAGCATATGAGATAAGCCTGATTCTGATGGGAAATCAAGGGCAAAACCTACTTTTTCCGTCATATCCCAACAATAGATGGGCCTCTGTAATTCCTGTCTGAACCATGTAATTTACAAAAGAACGCTTATAAGACTACCAGCTTAGCTTCTTAAGGACAATCCAATTAGAAGCAGGATATTGCTGCTGGTTTCCTAGCTTTCCTTTATTCTGGGTAATTTGAGATGCCCACTCCCACAACACACACACACACACACACACACACACACACCTGTAACCTCTCACCTCTCAACCATCCTCCTCAACCCCACTTACACAGGTTCCCTCCTAAAGAGCTTAATTTCTCCTGTTGCACCAAGAGGCAGTTATCCAGTTCTTGAAACTCTGTCTGAACCCTGGATTTCCATCAATGCCTGTGTCTAATGCCTACCATCACATTTCATAGCAAGCATAACTTTTCTGAGATATTTTAAAAATTAATAGTATAATGGGACACCTGGGTGGCTGATTTGGTGGGTGTCTGCCTTCAGCTCAGGCCGGGATCCAGCCCCACTTGGCTCCCCACTCAGTGGGGAGTCTGCTTCGTCCTCTGCCCCTCCCCTCTGCTCATGCTCTAGCTCTCTCTCTCACTCCATCTCTGTCAAGTAAATAGTCTTTTAAAAAAACAAAAATTAATAGTATGACTAAAACATCAGTAATCTTTCACATTTTGTAAAATTCAGCAAATCAATAATATTTCACATTCCCCAAAGTTTCTGAAAGTCACAATACTTAAGCAATAAGCAAAAGGATGAGACTTCATTGATTTATAAAGGAATAGGTACTTGGGAAAGCATGTGTTCTACACAGTGTCTTCAAGTTGAACTCTTGTTTTTAGAGGCCCAGAGAAGTAATAGTCATTAGTAGAGGGAAAGACCCGGAAGGCACCTTTCTCTCCTGCATATATAAATAGGAAAAAACACTTACAGGAAAATGAAATTTTTCCTTTTATCTACAGCCATTCGCAAAGACAACAGATTTGTCAGAAACATCACTTCATAGCACAAACCAAGATTTTGGGGGAGAATTAGAGTGGATTTTTATTTGTGCTAACATAAAAGTAAAATCCTTACAAAGGGAGAGAAGAAGTAAAGAAATATAAATATATGATCATTAAAGTAAATAAATTTTCAGCAGAGACCATTGAAACAGTATTTTATAATTGAATAAATGCATTCTTGACCATAACCAAGATTACAAATTTTGAAACATTTGTAGCTAATATTTTGAAAGCACAACAATAAGCAACAATAATTATTAAGAACTTTTTCCCTGAAATAAAGAACTTTTTTAAAAAATGGTTTAATTATGGCCAGAAACACAGTCAGTTTACAAAATATTTCAATAATAAAAAGTAACCTATTTTCTGTATACACATTAAGCTGGTCTTTGAAAAGAAAGAAACTCAAAATCTGATTTTATTTTCTGTGTATTTTAATGTAATTATTTTCCAGTAAAGGATTCATAAACCACCTTTATTTCTAATTCTAACATAGCTTTATATGAATGTGTTCATACGTATATAAATATATAGTTATTTAATAATGTGAATTTGTCCATCTTATTTTTAAAACATAATTAACTTTATAGGCATATTAAATAAGACAATGTGTAAGGTATGTTATGATCTTAATAAGGCTAATAATTTTTCTGACAAATTACAATATAAATCATACACATTATCTCATATGTATTCATTTCTAACTACTGTACCTAGTCTAAACTCAACCATTTATCTCTACCAGAACCAACCATTAAAACATCCTTCTTTACAGAGAAAACTAGAAGCCAGGAAGTCAAGAACTGCTTGGTCCTTTTTTTCACCATCATACATTTCATATTACTTACAAAATTATCAAGTTACAATAAACATATATATTAAAACTGTCCAAAGACTTTATTTATCCTATCAACTATTAGCTATTATAGAAATAAGGGACAAGAGTAAATGAAAAATTCTGTGTAGGAAACAATGTGTTATATACTTTTCTTACCTAGAAATTGTCCAAATACCCAAAGAATATTTATTAATTAGCTCAATTCAATATGAATTTAAGGACATAAAGTTAACTAAGGACATGAAATGTAGAATCGAAGCCAACACATTAAGACTTTATGATTTTAACATTATAAAAATTCACAAGACTGAGATTTTTAATATACTTATTATGGCAAATTCATTTAGTTCACAAAATTTTACATTTTAGTAATTTAAAACTGTGACAACAATAATGACTATTTGACTTATAAAAGTAAGAAATTTAAATATTTTAAACCTCCATAAATTAAAGTCTTAAACTATCAAGAATATCATATCTTTATTATTTTTTTTAGATTTTTACTTATTTATTTATTTATTTGACAGACAGAGATGACAAGTAGGCAGAGAGGCAGGGGAAGCCCGATCTGGGGCTCGATCCCAGGACCCTGAGATCATGACCTGAGCTGAAGGCAGAGGCTTTAACCCACTGAGCCACCCAGGCACCCCATATTTTTATTATTTTTACATGATAGTGAAATCAGGGAGACAACAAAAAATTGTCATTAAACTAAAATTAAGTCACTGTGATTTGTCTAAATTGTCTTCTTATTTGAAATATTACATGAATCATTTTCTGATACAATTCATAAAACTCTTTACTCTTGAAATCATCCCCAAAACAACTGAGTGTCTCATTTTTCTGCCTATTTCGTTACCTAGCAACCTATGCCAATAGAAAATGTGGCATCTAATGAAGAGGAGATAACAAAATTAAAGGTTAATAATATGTGTAACATTCATTCCATAATTTATTTTTGTTTTTCTGTTAATTTTTCACAAGTGGAGAGACTCCACACTTTTTTAAAAAAGATTTATTTATTTATTTACTGACAGAGAGAGACAGTGGGTAGGGGAAGAGGGAGCGAATCTTTCAAACAGACACCTTGCTGAGCACAGAGCCCGATGTGGGACTTGATCTCATGACCTAGGAGATCATGATCTGAGCTAAAACCAAGAGTTGGACTCCCAACCAATAGAGCCACTCAGGTACCCCAGGACTCTATAGTCCCAATTATTTATACCAGTTGTCATATTTTATTTATTTATTTATTTATTTATTTATTTTTCCAGTTGCTGTATTTTATTTTTAATTTTTCAAGATTTTATTTATGTATTTGAGAGAGAGTGAGAGAGAGAGCACAGAGGGAGAGGGAGAAGCAGATTCTCCACCAAGCTGGGAGCCTGACCCAGGGTTCAATCCAAGGACCCTGAGATCATAACCTGAGCTGAAGGCAGACGATTAACCCACTGAGCCACACACATACCCTTCCAGTTGTAGTGTTTTAAAAATCAGTTGGTAGTGGGTGATATCAACGAGATGATAGAACAAGAAAGCCCCAGGCCACAGACCCTTTTTTCCCCATGGAGATATCAAACAACTACATATTGACTTAAATAACTTTATAGAAACTCTGTATACCAATGAAAGATCTATAGCAACCATGTGATTGCCCAATCAAGAAATAAACACATGAAAACTAGTGGGAAATTTTGCAGCCTTCTGCTCACTCTTGTCTTCCTCCCATGGGGGCATGCTTGAAAAATAGCAGCCCAATTCCTGGTTCCATCCATCCGGCAGAAGCAGAGGGAAACTTGTTTACAAGGATTTGGTGTGTCCTTGGGCTGTTGGAGTGACTGGTTTATGTCTTCCGTGACTCGAAGCTCAGTTGAGGAACAGCAGAAACTTTTGGATCTCAGTCTGGTAGTCATGCGAGACAATAGAGAGTACCTTGGCATGCAAACATCACAGAGGGATGCAGACCTGTGGATGTCTGTGAGCCAGAGAGTCTAAGTAGAGGAATACAATAGAAATTCTAAAGTCCCAAGAAGCTCAAATGAGACTTTGGGGAAACTGAGACATTTAAAAGCAGCTGGGGAAAAAAATTAGAAATTAAAAAAGTACACACAGAGACTCACAAAAAAACACATCCCCATAGAAGCCCCAGGCTGATCCCAAGGCTCAGGGTCCCTCTAAATAGTGAAGGTCTTCCATGTCAGTCTTTAAAGACTAGAAGAGGTGGGCATTTTCCCAACTGCCCGATTTTCAGCAAGGTATCAAAAAGCATACAAAAAAAAAAAAAACACAAGAAAATGTGGCCCATTCAAGGAATACAATAAATCTCCAGTAGTCATTTCTAAAGAACATATGCATCAGACTTACTACACAAACATTTTAAAAGGTCTATCTTAAGTATGCTCAAAGTGCTAAAGGGAAGCATGGACAAAAACTACAGAAATTCAGGAAAAAGATATATAAACAAAATGAGAATATCAACAAAGATAGAAATAATAAAGTATCAGAGTCTGGAGCTGTAAAATGCAATCACTAAACTGAAAAATGTACTAGAAAGGTATTCAAAAGTAGACTCAAACAGGGAGAAAAAAAGATCAGTGAAGTTAAAGACATTAGAAATAATTGAGTCTGAGGAGTTAAAAGAAAAAAGGACTGATGAAAAGTGAACAGAGACTAAAGGACTCATGATACAGTGGAGTGAAACAATGCACACATTAGGGATATCCCAGAAGAGGAGGGATAGAGAAAGGCGAAAACACATTATTTGAAGAAATAATGACATAAAAGTTCTCAAATTTAAGGTAATATGTGAATATAAAAACCCAAGAATCTTAACAATTCCACTTAAGGTTAACCCAAATAGTCCAACACTGACACCATTATAATTAAACCGTTGAAAACCAAAGAAAAAAATAGTTAAAATAGCAAGAGAAAAGCGACTCATCATGTACAAGGAATCCCCAGTAAGAATATGGGTGGATTTCTCAGCAGAGACCTTGCAGGCCAGGATATATGTATGTATGTAAAGTGCAGAAAGAAATAAACTGCCGCGTAAGAATTCTACATCTAGTAAATATATCTGTCAATAATAAGGGAGAAACTAAAACATTTCCAGAAAAAATCAGAAAGAGTTCATTATGAATAGAAATGCTAAAGAGGGGCACCTGGGTGGCTCAGTCAGTTAAGTGTCCAACTCTTGACTCTTAATTTCCACTCAGGTCATGCTCTCAGGGTCAGGGGATGGAGCCCTATGTCAGGCTCCGCACTCAGTGTGGAGTCTGCTTGAGATTGTCTCTCTCCCCCTCTCTTTAAAAATAATATTAATAAGTAATGCTAAAAGAAATACTAAAAAGAATCCTTAAAATTGAAATAAAAGTCACTATATAGGGGCACTTGGGTGGCTCAGACGGTTAAGCATCTGCCTTCAGCTCAGGTCATGATCCCAGAGTCCCAGGATCAAGCTCCCTGCTCAGCAGAGAGTCTGCTTCTCCCTTTCTCTCTCCCTCTGCCTCTCCCTCCTGCTTGTGTTCACATTCTCTCTCCATCTCCCCCCCCAGACAGATACATAAAATCTTAAAGAAAAAGGATGCTAGATAGTAACTCGAAGTCATATGAAAATATAAAGCCTTCTAGTAAAAGCAAATGCCTGGGCAAATGTAAAAAACCAACAAAAAATACTGTATTATAGTGATTTTGGTTTGTAACTCCACTTAACTATTTTCTACAGGATGTAGAAAGACAAAATCATAAAAATAATCATAAATCTATGTAAGTGGGTATCCAATATATAAAAGATGTAATTTGTGACATCAATGACATAAAGTGGAAGCAGGAAGCAGAGTTGTAAAAGAGTAAAGTTTATGTATGCAATTGAAGTTAATTTGGTGTCAATTAAGACAGATAATCATAACGTTAGGAGGTTATATGGAACCTCCATGGTAACCATAATAAAATATCTATTGACTATACACGAAAGGAAATAGGAAGATAATCAAAATGCATTACTACAAAAAAAACTAACTAAAGATAAAGGAGGTAAGCAGTCATGGAGAAAAGGAGGGACAAAATTGATAAAATATGTAGAGAAAACAACAACAAAAAATAAAGTGATAAAAGTAAATGCTTCCCCACCAGTAATTACTTCACATCCAAACAGATGAAACACCCCATCAAAAAACATATATTGGCAGAAAGGATTAAAAGCAGAATCCAAGTGTATGTTGTCTAAAACGGAGTACTTTTAGGTATGACATGCAGAGATTGATAGTAAAAAGATGAAAAAAGATATTTCATGCAGTAATCAAAAGGGAATATAAAGTTAAGTTGTTGATTCTTTAAAAAGATTACTATTTATTCATTTGAATGAGCTAGCAGAGCAAACAAGAACACAAGTTGGCAGGGAGGGCCAGAGGGAGAAGCAGGCTCCCCACTGATCACAGAGCCCAATGCAGGGCTCAGTCCCTGGACCCTAGGACCATGATCTGAGCCAAAGGCAGACGCTTAGCCAACTGAGCCACCCAGGTGCCCCTAAGTTGTTGATTTAAGTCCTTTTTCTAAAAAAAAGAAAGCATTTAAACCTATCAATTTCTTGCCCCGCACTGATTTTGCTGCATTCCATAAGTATTAGTATATTGTATATTCATTTGCATTTGCATCAAGATAGTTTCTAATTTCCTTTCTAATTTCTTCTTTGACCCATTGGTTGTTTAATAGTGTGCTGTTTAATTGCCACAGATTTGTGAATTGACCAGTTTTCCTTCTGCTGTTGATTTCCAGTTTCATCCGTTGTGATTGGAAAAAAGTACTTTGTATGATTCAAAATTTTTACATTTATTAAGACGGGCGGCTCGGAGCTTCTGGCGGCTCGGGGCCCCCGGAGGCGGGACCACGGGCGGCTCGAAGCTGCGGGTGGCTTGGGGCCGCCGGAGGCGGGGCCACAGGCGCCTGGAGGCCTTGGGTGGCTCGGGGCCGCCTGAGGCGGGACCGCAGGCGGCTGGAAGCTGCAGGCGGCTCGGGGCCGCAGGCGGCTGAAGGCTGCAGGCAGCTCGGGGCCGCGGGCGGCTGGAGGTTTCGGGTGGCTCGGGGCTGCCGGAGGCGGGGCCGCAGCCGGCTGGAGGCCGCAGGCAGCTCGGGGCCACCAGAGGCGGGACTGCTGGCGGCGGTACTGCTGGCAGTGGTTAGAGCTCTTACAAGAGCTGTTACAGCTCTTCCCCTCCCTTGGACTCTTCCTTCTGCTCCCCCAGCGGACAGCTCTCCTCCTGTCCTGCTAGCCTCGCACAGCAACCTTTATGGAGTTGGTTGAGCCCCGCCCCTACACAGGTGGCCAATCGGATCTCAATTCACCCTAGTGGATATACGCGCGCCCCACCAATTGGACATCTCCACCAGGCCTGTCCCGCCCCTACATCCGGGTCCGCAAGCAAGTTCCTCTGGGAGGGGCAGGCCCTTACAATATCCCCAGAATTTATCACAGTGCCTCTCTTTACAGGAGTGTTTAATCCATACTTATTGAATAAATAAATCTTTAAGCTTTGAACTCATAATTGGGAAATAAGTTTGATGTGAAAAATTTGTAAATAATTCCTTTCTTTCCTATCCATATGAAGATGTGAGTCTTTCCCCCAAGCAGTTAGGGGTTGTAGTTTGACATTCATTTTGAGATTACCCTGGCTATTGCTTTTAGTTCTGAGTTTTTAGTTCAGTGTCATCTATGCAGTTTTCTTGAAACATTTCCTGTTGAGTATAACGATTCTTATATCTGTTACTTCTCATTAATATTAATCTAAATATACTGTTCAATTCCTTGAGTGGAAAATATTAAATACTCAATGCTTACAAGTCAGAAAGTACAGATAGAGGTCCTGAGGATGGGGAAGAGGGCAAGGGAATGAGGGACTTTACCTCAGGACCCAACTCTGTGATTTGGGGCCTGTTTTTGCTACTGGTTTCAAATGAGTTTACTTAGTACCTGATTCTGTTTCTGCATACCTTAAAGTAGACACAGTATTTAAAAATACCTGTAGTACAAAATTATTGTGAGAATTATATGAGAGAATGTCTCTAGAATTACTTTTTAAACTGTACAGTGACACTAATGTACATAATTAGCCCAATGGTGAACAGGGTCAGAGTGAATCCTAAAATAGCAATGGTACTGTGGGAAAGGTTTCCGGCAAAGACTTACGCGGCTTGTGGGTAACTACTTTTCACAGTACATTTCCATCTCATTTCTGACCTTGTTTTTGAAATGAATAATGGAGTGGTTGCAGCAAAGACAAAGATAATTTAAAAGAGAAAAAAAGGAGGGAGGAACAATTTCAAAATCTTGTATTTAACCAATGAATTTGGAGTCTGTATTTCTACCGTGTTTCAGCTTCCTGGACATCCTGACTGCCCCGGGTGTCTCTCAGTGCCCTCCCTGCCTACCGACCTGATAGCACAACCAAGTTGGCAGACATCATGCCACCTGCTTATGGGTTTTACGTCATCAAATTGTGACGCAGCACCCTCACGTAGGTGCTCCACTGTGACATCACCTGCCCTTTGCAGTATATAAAGCCGGAAGCGGAAGCGTCTTCCAGCTGCACCAGGCAGTGTGGGATGCTTAGCATCATTGCCCGCGGCTTCCCTAGTCCGGGCGACTAGTGTCCCCCTGCTTCCCAACTGCCAGCCGAGTGCCTCCGTACCCGAGAAGAGAAAAAGAGGTGGAAGAGGAAACATGAATATGCTGTTGCTTCTACTGAGCGGCATTCTGTTTGCTTTTCTGTTTGTCTTCTGGAAAAGCCGCTTTCAGGTAAAGCGTGTAGGAGAAATTGGAATTAGATGAAGTTAGATGGTTCATGGATGGGAGATGTGTGTCTGAGAGAGTAGAAAGGTACTAAAATAGTAAAATAAGGGTAAGGGAAGATTATTTCATTCCTCTTCTCTTGCAAGAGCCCCAGATGTTTACCCCCACTCTTTGTTCTTTTTGACCAATGACTAGGTAGCTGTGGTCTGCTTTAAAAAGCATTGAGTGATGTGGTGTGCTTTTCACCCACTTGAAAAATAGAGCTGAAAGTGCCCGTTTCCCACCACTTCCTATTTTAGGAATCTATACCTTCTCTCTCTTCTCTAGCTTCTACTACAGGCTTTATGTTTGTTTGCCTCTTTTCCCCATGGTTTCAACCATCATTATGACAGGTATTTGGGCTTTCACAAATAATTCAGGTCAGAATGTGGGTTTCCTGGTGATGTTGAAAGCTGCAAGTGACTTTTGATCTTTAGTGGTCCTTTTAGTTAAGGATTAGGGTCCAGGTATAGACCTACTTTCTGTCCAAGAAGTGCAAACCAAAGATAGGACAATTTTGATATTTAAAGGTTACTTTCATATACATTTTTCCAGTGTTTTGGAAGGGCATATTTCCAGATCAACATGTTATTCAACAGATTTTCAATCTCTAATTCTTAGGAGAGGACAATCAGTTTATTTTGGTAACCAAGACTAAGCATGTTATTTAGTAGGACTGTAGACCCTTGAGCAACATAGGTTTGAACTCCATGGGTCTTTACTTTCTCTCTCTCTTTTTTTGGATACAGTACTTCAAACGTATTTTCTCTTCCTTATGATTTTCTTAACATTTTCTTTCCTCTAGCTCACTTTATTGTACAAATACAGTATATAACACATATACAAAATATGTGTTAATCAGCTGTTATCTGTAAGGCTTCTGGTTAACACTAGGCTATTAGGGTTAACTTTTGGGAGAGGTAAAAGTTATTAATGGGTTTTTATACAGAGAATTGATGTCTTTAACGCCCCCTCCTTGTTCAAAGATCAATTGTATTTGGAAATTGCTAAATTCAATAAACTACATATGTATAATTTTCTTCCCTTACAGAGCAGCGTTGGTGAAATGTCATCAAATTCGACTTCTCTTGCACTAGTAAGACCAACCTCTTCTACTGGGTCAACTAAGAGCAATACTGATAAGAGTCTTTCAGTCATCAACCTCTCTCGGGATATCTTAATTAATTCCCCACACATGATAACCATGCAGAAGCGAATACTGGTAAACCTCAGGATCGTGGAATACAAGCTGGCTGAATTGGAACATTTCCTAGTTATCAAGGGCTTAAATGGTGCATTAGTTAACTGGAAATCTGACAGGCTTAGAGAATGTCATAACAGTGAAGGCAATCATTAAAGGCACTTTGAGTGAATTCATTTGATTATACGTGTTTATACCAAATGAATTGTTGTTGAAAAGGGGGGAGGGGATGCCAAGTCAGGTACAAAATCCAGACATTTATCAATTTGCTTTTACTGACATTTAAAGAATCGATTACATATTTTATATACTTATACATTTATATTATATATATATATACACACAAGTTTGAGAAGTTTATAAACATGTATAAACATATATATGTGCGTATATATATATATCTATATATATTTTACTGGGGAAGGAATGAAAGTACAGTAGAGAAAGAAACAGTTCCTAAGTTTTGCATTAAAAAATAAGCTACAGCAAAAAGAATATAGTTGAGATATGGTGATTTCCATTTCACTCACACGTGAAAAATAGTTTTGGTGTACAACACAATATTGCAGATGTCTTTTTGCAGTCAAGTAAATGGGATTTGATGGAACTCTATTATACAGAATACTCTCTTACCACTGTCAAATCTGTAATAAGAGCTATCATTGAGCACCCTAAAATATGCCAGGCACTGTTAAGATCTGGCCTTAGACACTTACGAAGAGAGTCACACAAACTCTTCACTCTTTGTAGTCAACTCTTGAAGGGGTTTTCTTCCCCATCACCCTCTCCTCTACCAATATGATAGAAATGTGCCTAAATCTTCCCTGAATTACAAGAATCACCTATAGAAAAGGGCATACCTTTTTCTGTTGGGTGGAAAATTGACACCCCATATAGCACCAAAATAGAATGATAGAATGCGTGTAATGTAATATGGGTTAAAATGAAGAAAAAGTGTTTCTTAACTCTAGTCAGTCATCTATTTCAAATATTTTATAAAATCCAGTGTAACCGAGGAATTAACAATCTGTTGAAGTTCACTAATGGCATTTGACTTACCCTCAGAATCCTCAGAATATCTAACACACAGGTTCATTTTATATATGTGTACATAACTCACTTAGGTTGTTCCATTATAGGCCCGTTTACCTACCTTCGTGCCCCTTCTCCCCAAAATAAAATACCAGTATAAATTAAATACATTAATCCCTTACTCCTTTAATCTTTGATCAAAGGGAAGAGAAAAAGGAATTTAAAAGGTATCGGAAATTAAGGTTTATTCCTCACTTGCTGAGGACAAAAAGCCAGAAGTAGTAGTATATGTGGTTCTTAAACATTTTTGAGTCACAGATCTCTTTCGTATTCTTATGAAAACTCAAGACTCTCTCCCTAGAAAAATTCATGTACACATTCACATGGAAAAATACTGTGTATAATGTTGGTTTCATATGTTCTCTGAAGCCCAGGATAAGAGCCTTAAGAACAGCTGAGAAGTTTCTTACATATTTAGGCACTGTTCACTATCCTAGGCTCTGATGTTTAAACCAGTGGTCAATAATATCAACATATAAGCCTATTAATGACACGTTTTCATTATCTTTTTTAAATGAAACTGGGACATAGGATTTTGTAATTTGCCTTCTCTCATACTTGACAAGTTTGACAAGTTTATCTCCTTTAAGTGTGTAAATAAATTATCACCTGTAAGTAGAAACTTACTCAAATAAGACAAAAATCATTTAACCTGATCTATTAATGATATATTACCATCGTAAGATCTTAGATTTGATTGAAACTCATCTCCTCATTAGTATTTTGTCCCATGTGCTATTTGAAAATCTAGATTTCAGAGAGCATAATTAACAACTCTTAATTTTGTGAAACAGTAGAAATTAGGTGGGAGACATATTCTTCCAAGTATAACCTAAGGTAGACATTATTTGGGGCAAGAAGTACTCAAAGCTCCAGGATACCATTTTCTAGATTTATCATTTACTGGCCATAGAATTCTTATTTTCCTGTCTTGTTTCACTATTTGTAAGTAAAGAACAATAACCACTAAGTTCACATAGAAAAAGCAAAATTTTAGATATATTTGGATTAAAAGTATTAAACTACAGTGCTCATATATACAGTACATCTATTCATCCATGTATAGCATTTCTAGTTAAATGAGGCCTTCAATTTTAACACTTTTTTTTAAAAATATACTGGTTTATTTTCCCCAGCTTTATGGAAAAGAAAGATTGTATACTAAGAAAATATAAGCAAATTGTATTTTAAAATTTGTATAATAGAAAATATAACAATTTTCTAAATAACTGGCTCAAAATAAAGTCTTCGGTGTGTTAGAAAAATAAGGTAATATTTACAAAAGTGTTACTGTGACACAGAGACAGCTATATGTGTGTTATACAGATAGATAATCTAAAAATATAATAATCACATTGTTAAATATTAGTAGATTCACATTATATTACATTCTTAATAAATGGGGGGGAAAGCTTACACTATCTTGAGCATAGTATATACATTTTTCTACTAAGTTAACATAAAAATAAATAAAATTTTCCTCTGTTCTAAAATAATCACATTGTATGACCACATAATTTTAAAAATTGGATTTCATTCTGGTTTTCTGCTGCCACTAACTGTAGGTATTTCATGGTCAGTCTCTTTTTTAGGATCTACCATATCTTTATATCTCTCCCCACGATGTCGTTCCAGGTATGGACCCCAGTTAGAAGCTGGTCTGCAGCAGTTTACAAAGCGCTAAAAAGAAAAAAAAAAACTTGTTTCAGACCATAAGTGTTACAATCTGTAAACAAGCAAATACCAAACCATATTATTAAGTTTCTTTGCTAACCAAAATGAAATAGGAACCATAGAAAGGTTAAAAAAAAAAGTGTTCATCAGAATTCTTAATAGAGTATACTAAAAAAAAAGATACCCAAATTTAACCGTAACTAGAATTACATGAACTACAAAACCAGAATAACTGATGAATATGTAAATTATTTTAAAAGAAAGTGTATGAGCCTTTAAACAATGGAATCAATCCACGTATTTTCACTGAATTGTCTGACATTTCTGTCCTGCCCCTAGAGGGAGGGTTAGGTGAGGATTTAAACAAGTGTATACTTGGGAGGTTTCAAGAACCAAACAAAGGGAGCTCCAGGGTCAAACCGTTGATCAGGGTGGGCTTGGGAAATTATCTAAAAATTTGACTCCTGAGAATTTATCCTCGTCATTGTCCTAGTGCGATGTCATAATCAACTCCATCTGCCTACACCTCCATGCAAGAAGGGTCACTCGGGGTCTAAACTGGGTTTGAAATAATTTACCAGGTTTTTTCCAGTCTAAACACACTATGAGGACATGTATTATAACCAGACAATGTATTTGAAGATTATAGATATAAAGCAAAATGTTCATTTGCTTTGCACCATCTTCAGGGACAACTCAGTACAAGTATAAATATAACTTCTACATGCTAAGCACTCTCATAGTGCCTGAGGATATAGCAGCAGGCAACGTAAGACTCTCCCTGAAGGAGTTTAGAGTCTAGTATGAGACGCGCAAATAGATACATGGCATAAAGCTATGCTATGCACATGGTAATCAGATGATTATACCAGGTGTAGAAGTTGCCTAAAGGTTCATAATCCCATATTACCACCATATGAGTAATCTTCGTTTTGATAAGGGCTTTCTATAAAGTATAAATAATATAAATGTGCTTACTTGAAAGATATTTCCTTCAGCTTGAATTATTTTTATGACAGCCATAATTGGAATCCAAATAATGCAGAAAATGATCATACACCAGCCTAGAGCAACTCCCCAGTCAGGGTATAGAATTTTGGCATACTCAGGCCTATGAAATTTCACCAGTGACCAGATCAAAATTGCCTGTGAAAGTAAAATATGAAGAGACAATGCTGAAGATTAGACTTTGTTGCCCTAATGATTTTAATTGCACTAATGATTAGGAATTTAATCCCATTCCTTAGAAATAGTCTATCAAAACAATTAAAATGGAGATATAGTCAAGCAACTAAGATAATCCAGTAACTAGCCAGAAGATAATACTAAATGAACTGATCTAAATAACTTGTATTTGGCTTTGAATAGATTCTTCCAAAATGAGCACCTCCATATATTCATAAAAGATAGAAATACTGGTCCAACATGTTTTTCAATATACTACTTTACTATGAAATATTTCAGATTGAAAATAAAATAATATCTGAACAATTTCCACAAATGAACTTTTTTTAAAAAGATTTTTATTTATTTATTTGATAGACAGAGAGAGATCACAAGTAGGCAGAGAGGCAGGCAGAGAGAGAGGGGGAAGCAGGCTCCCCGCTGAGCAGAGAGCCTGATGTGGGGCTTGATCCCAGGACCCTGAGATCATGATCTGAGCTGAAGGCAGAGGCTTAAACCACTGAGCCACCCAGGTGCCCCCACAAATGAACTTTTAACTTTCACTTATAACAGTATGGTTTTATTCTATGCTATAAGCTAGCCAGCATATAAATTCAAGGAAAACGTAAAGTACCCTTTAGTGAAAATGCTTTGCTCCTTGTTTAGCAGATGTTTCTATTATTTCCCACTGCACAGAGCACCCCTTACTCCACACCCAAAACACAGACACATTCACACGCTACTGGTGCATATTTGCTAAAGCACACTTCACTTCCAGCCTCTCTTTGAGAGAAAAACAAACTCAAGGTGTATTTGGGTAAAACAGTGAAATCTGAATCTTAACAAGGAAAAAACTTGTAAGCCAAGGCAAAAAACAAACAAACAAACAAAAACAAACAAACAAAAAATCTCTTTAAAAAAAACCTACTGGTTGGGCGCCTGGGTGGCTCAGTGGGTTAAAGCCTCTGCCTTAGGCTCAGGTCATGATCTCAGTCCTGGGGTGGAGCCCCACATCAGGTGCTCTGCTCAGCAGGGAGCCTGCTTCCCCCTTCCCCCGACTCTGCCTGCCTCTCTGCCTACTTGTGATCTCTGTCTGTCAAATAAATAATAAAATCTTTTAAAAAGAAACCTACTAGACATGTTGCAGCATTAAAACTAATTATTTAGAAATCTGTAAAGCAAACAAAAGAAAGTAAACAAGAACCAGAGTCACCTAGTAGTTTCTCTAAATCACTTAACTGTCTAGGTTTTACTAAAAGTGAGGAAATGGAATGTAAGAATTTTTATCAAATATGTATTCGAGTTTAATTTTAAAATAGATTAATCCTACTTAATTACAGTAATTTAAATGTATTTCCCAGTTACCATAATTTTTTACGTAGCTACAAGAGAATGGATGAGGGATACGGGAGTACCTATGACTTCACATCCTTTTATACAAAATAGATGATAATGTATATCATTTAATATTTAATGCTTTTACATTTGAAATTAAATCCTGTTGTCAAAGCTATATAGTCAATAAAAACTAGCTGGCTAAAACATCTAGTGAGAGCTTCTTAATTGATAAAGTGTTTATTTTATTGTGGAGAATTGTCAGAAGAGGAAAACAATCTTGAGTACCACTGTCTAAATCATTTAGTTAGAATATGGAGCATCCAAAATATTTTAATTCAGTACATCCGGTCCCAAACTGCTCCCTGCTTGAAGCTGACCTTAAAAAATATGAGAAAAAATAAAACTTAACACCCTCTAAAACAACAATAATACTTCAGGTGTGAAGCAAATTCCGGATCAAATTATTTAATGTCCTTTCCTGGGAAAAGCTCTGAAGCATGGAGACAATGAGAATCAAAACACATCCTCTATGAAGCTTTGTGACTCCCGCACCTCCACCACTGCAGCAATTCTCCATCCTATAAAGTGTTTATTTTATTATTAACTGCCCTGAACTGTTATTTAACGACATCATGTCTATATGCTGGGTCTCTCTTTCTCTCAGTTCCTAAATAGCACCAATTGTTGAATTTAACATAAACTATTGCCTCTGTTGACAGGGATGAGTTTCTTTTAGTCATTTCAGATAGCAAATCCCTCCCATAAGAAAAAAAATAATGCATTAAAATGTGAGTGTTTCTTAGCAATTAGTATATTTAGATCACAGGCCTTGAAGGCCGAGTCTGGGCCTTAGCAGAGAAGTTAGGAACATTGCAGATAACTCAGCATACTTTTTAAGGAACGGCAGACAAATGATTTATTTTTATTTATTCTACTGATAATTTTTAAGTACGTAAGACCTTTAAGTCTATAGGAGCCTGTTCATTTTCTCAAATTGTAAGTGTTTAAACCTATAGCCTCAAAGACAATACTACAAAGGCGTTTTAACTGAGGCAACTTGCAGTCATAAAGCAAAAGTTGGAAGTCATTAATTTATTATCCTAGTTTGCCTTATTGTCTTCAATCTGAATTATTCAAGTTTATCTTAGAAATGTTCAAATATATACATATCATTGGTACCAAATTCATGACATATTAATACTTACAATCAGAAGAAGAGGTGTAATGACAAACCAGCAGGCTCTCCACCATAGCCAGAATATCCACCTTTTTGCTCCAATCATCATTTCGATATCTTCAATAAATCTGTTCCCGCCTTAGACCAAAAAAAAAAAGTGTATTCAGTTCTTGCTCATGTTTTCCTCCATTAATCATTGTAGCCCCAAATTATCTTTCTGTCTAAACATTTTCTTATACTATAGCAATGAAGTGCACACCTTTAACTACATTTTATTCCTAATCAATTTTTCCAGTAATATTCTACTTTACGAGTT
The DNA here is from genome assembly GCF_020171115.1 of Neogale vison. Taxonomy (NCBI): domain Eukaryota; kingdom Metazoa; phylum Chordata; class Mammalia; order Carnivora; family Mustelidae; genus Neogale; species Neogale vison. The sequence continues at coordinate 32,538,211 of NC_058105.1, forward strand.
TAGTAAACATAATGAAAATAATCAACTAAATTATTTTAATAAGATGTGTAATTCTGTAGTAACTATGTACCATAAATCCAGATGATCCCTATTATTTCCAGTATAGCCGCAATCAAAATGCCCCATCCAGCACAGAAGTGGTCTATCAGATGCACCCAGTAAATTCCAGCCTACAAAAAAAAAAATTACATCTAAGTATATTTTTAATTATTTTTATGACTGATGAAGTCTTTATATCAAATCTATTCATTTGATCTTAACATGTGCTTCTTGGTTTCACCTGTGCTAAGATGTGAAAAAGGAGTATTTTCAAACGTAAACACAAATGTGGCTTTAAATATCTCGAAAACTATGCACCTTTCATCCTATACTGAGTCACTGGAAAAAAAAGCATCGAGAATAGTTGGTCAAAATGATATGCAGTGTCTGTGTGCTGTGTGGTAGTTGCCAAAAAATACAGTATGTGTTTAAAGTCTATAACTTTATTGTAATTGGGGAATTATCCATTATTGTGTCTCCTGCCCTCTTCACAGTATACTTAGCTATCAAAATGTACTGCAATGGGGAAAAACTCTGGGCTAAAACTCAGAAAATTCTGAGCGGAGTCAGACTTGGATTTATCTCTAACATCCTGTTGAACGTTTGTTTTCCTCATTTAGATTATAAAGTACGTTGCAACTAATGATTTGTCTATGAAAAAATACTGTAGTAATACCTGAGTTACACAGACGAGACCAAGGAGAAACAAAACCAAGCAGCAACCCAAAGTTATAGGAACTCTCATTTTCTTCATCACTTTGGGAAATAAATCTTGAATTGTTGTCGTAATTGTTTCTTCAGAAGGGGAAAAAAAATGACATGTCATAGGTCAACTCATTTGCCAGTAATTTTAATCAAAGAATTCAACTTCTATTAATCAAATTTAAAATATATGCTGAAAATATACTCTGGGTCCTATTCCTTTTGTTTGTTTGTTTGTTTGTTTTCCCCTAAATGAAGCGCTTTCTGTATTTATTTTTAAGTTTTATTTTATTTAAATTCAATTTACTAGTTTCAGAGGTAGAGTTCAGTGATTCATCAGTTGCCTATCACACCCAGTGCCTATCCCTTGCTTTTAAAAATCCATAGGGTTCTTTCTCTTGGCAGTCACCAGTTGTTGGTTCAGATAAAAACCAAATGCTGCTCTCTTTCTTTGTTGTTTTTAGTCTGTTTTACAAGATTTTGATAGTAACTACAAGGTAACAGATCCCTGAGGGCTGATGTAGTTTGAAAGAGGATTACGGGAAAGGAAGAATTCTAGGAGAACTTTTTAAAAAGGTGAATATTTGAATAAATGGCATGGAAACAGAAAGGCCTTCTAGGTTTAAGAAATAAATGTGTTCATGAAACAGAGTACTGACTGAAAACAGAAGGATGCGGGGGTGAGAGGATTAAGATCCAAGCTGAAATTTCCAAGGCTTTGAAAGTCAACTGGAGGAGCCCAGACTTTATACTGTATCTTAGTCAATTATTAAAGTGTGTTATGTAAGACTGATCTGATGAATAATGTTTTGGAACGTCGAGGTGTGTACCATAGGGAAAATCCCTATGTGTACATAGAGCCACGTGCAAAAACAATCATTGCAGTAGCATGTTTCATTTGTCAGAATTGGAAATGACCCAAATGCCCATCATTATGACAAAAGACTATGAATTAGCTCAATCTATAGGAGTATTATATCAACACAGATTCACAATACATGTAAAAAAGGGTCAGAATGATACATGTGTTATGAAACTTCACATTTATGTGACAACATTTATATGTTATTTATGGATACATATATAACAGATACGGACATGGACTGGATAACACACATAAGCCATGGTGACAGTTGCTTCTAGGAAGAAAGAAATGTGAATCGTATTAGGGAGAGACACAGAGGGGACTTTGATTTCATTTCTGAGGCAAATATAAAATATTAGTAAGTGTTTCTTTGGGGTATCTACTGTATGAGTACTTTGTACTTTTCGGTATTTAAAATCAAGTTAAAAAGAATTTTCAGATTCTAAGAGTAAAAGCTAATGGGGACAACAAGGGTAAGAAAAGGATGTTTTTAAGTAGAGGAAACACGAGTAAAATAGAAGAGGGATATGGTAACACCGGGAGCATTACTTACCAATGGATGCAAACTGAGAGTCAAGACCCAAAGTCAAAAGCATGAAGAAAAATAATATGGACCAAAATGGACCCCCTGGGAGTTGGGCTAGAGCTTCTGGATAAGCAATGAATGCCAAATCAAAACCTAAGAAAAATGTATGACACTTCATTTAAATTAGTTGCCAAAAAGCTCACACATTTGAACATTTTCAAAATAAGATACTAGAAAAATTACATTTTAATTTGGCGACACAATCCATGAGACACATTCTCGGGCAACTATTTCACTTGCACTTTTTAAAATATTTGACTTGATTGTTCAACGAAGTGATAATGTGAGCATGTGATGTGAATTAAACTAGTGAGATGAATTTTGTAAATGGCACATTGCTCACATAAGAAATCTTAACTATTTCAATGATTTTGTTTCACCTATTTCAATTTTTTTAGAGACTCATAAAGAGTAACAACTGTCTTAAACTCCAGAAACCTAAATTAAGCCTAGAAATTTTAAGAGAATCACATTATCAAGAAAGCTCTGCTTACGGAACTACCTTTTTAGTCTTCAGCTGTCTCTCCAAATGTTCACCCAGAATCACTAGCTGTAGTGCCATTTTAATTCGTATATGGACACTTGCAAAATTGTGTATAACAAAACTAGAAGTTGAATCTTATTTTCTATTTCATGCACATTATTGTTAGAGGTGTTTAAATTCTTTTTTCAATCATATTATGTGATACTTTGTTTTTTTAAGTATTTTAAGTTTCTCCAGACTCCCAGAGGACTGACCTAGGAGTCAGAAGAATGACCTTCAGTCTAGGCTCTGTCACTTCCAATGATTTAATCTGTAAGACATGCTGGACATGAACTTATCTAGTCCTAACATTCTGCCATCAAATGATCCTGCCCATGAAAAAAATTTAATGAGGGATTCCTACCACTAAGAGCACGAGAATTCTTTTCCTAAGAATCTTACCCAGATAATTAAGCATCCCTAGCTAATGTCTTTAAAGTTAGGAAGTTCATTATTCAGATTCCTTTAAAGCTGAACACAGCTGGGCATTCAAATTTACCTGGGTTTCTATCTATATGATATAAATGTGTTTTAAAAATTCAGACCCAAGGTTGCACTTGTACATGGGGGAATACACACACACACACTCACATATATGCTCTCATGCAGTCATAGATATATGAATACACACACATGTATATACATACATACATAAATTAAATGAAGGTAACACATGTAAAGGGATCCATGATGCCTGACACTTGTACAGTAAGCAATTCATATTAAGGACTACACAAAATTCAGAAAATTATCTTCTTAAACAGTTGTTCCCTAATAGAGCCCTGCTTGCTCCAACCATCTAAAAATTATTACATCATTAAAGTAATCAAATTATATAAGAGGACATGAGAAAGAAAATGCAACACCCTAAACCTTGCTTGAGTGCTTTAAGTAAATTGCCACAAGTTATATAAGTATTTCTTAAATGAGCTACACTAAATTAATCAAAGTTATTAATGTATAGCACCACATACCTGATTTTACGACTTGAGAGACTTCCTTTCCAGATATATGAGCCATGTGTCCCAATATAGAAAAAATAGCAAATCCAGCGAACACACTAGTGAGGCAGTTTGTCAAACAAACTACAATAGCATCTGAGAAGCAGTTGTTATTGAACTTATTATAAGATGATAGAGCAACTAAGCCACCCCAAGCCACTGAAAGGGAGTAAAATATTTGAGTGGCAGCATCCTTCCAAACCTATAAGAGAAGATAATTTATTCTTTAAAAACATACACTTTAAATTTTTTACTTCTACAAAAGACTTCATATATACAAATGAATAAATACAAATAACAATGAAATAAGCACCAAAAAACCAAACCCACTGCTCAGCTTAAAAAATGACATGTTCGGGGCACCTGGGTGGCTCAGTGGTTTAAAGCCTCTGCTTTCGGCTCAGGTCATGGTCCCGGGGTCCTGGGATCGAGTCCCGCATCGGGTTCTCTGCTCAGCAGGGAGCCTGCTTCCCTTCCTCTCTCTGCCTGCCTCTCTGCCTACTTGTGATCTATCTGTCAAATAAATAAATAAAATCTTAAAAAAAAAAAAATGACATGTTCCCAGTCTTTGGAAGCCTCCCAGCGCCCCCTTATGATCAGATAGATCACCCTTCCCCCTCCAGTGCTAACCGCTATCCTGACTCTTGGGTTTTTCATTTCCTCCTTTTCCTTTAGATTTTTACCCTAGAAACCTGTAAACCCAAAACAATATTGTATTTAGCTTTTCATGATCTGGAGTTGATAAAAAGTTTTCTTCATGCATGTAAACCTATACACCTTGCCTCTTTTCATTCAGTATTGTATGAGCGTTACTCATTTTCAGTTTGAACCATATGAAATTTCAATTTTGTGTCAAAACTGAAAAATATAGAGAAATTCACGTGGTTTAGCTAAATATATGTAGTTTTGGACATTTTTTTCACTGCCGTGTTGCCCCACTGTATATACCACAGATCATCCTCTATCCTGTTGAGGAACATTGAGGTGGCTCGATATTCTGCTATTAAAAATGATGTAGCTGTAAGTATTCCCGTATGTGTCTCCTCATACCGAGCTGAGGAACTGTGATGATGTCGAAGAGTATATGCATCTTCTCTTTCATGAAATATTGCCACATTATTCTATTGCTTTGGACCCTCACCAGCTAGGTGTGAGAGCTCCCGTTCCTTCACATTCTTGCCAATATTAGTCAGAATTAACATTCTCCAATCTGGTGGCTGTCAAATGAGAGTTTTAATTACCCTAATTACTTACAAGGTTTAGTATGTTTTAATGTCTTTATATTCCACAGGTTTTTTTTTTCTTTGTAAAATTCCTGCTCACGTCTTTTGCTAATTATTTGTTTGGGTTATTTGTCTTCTTCAATCTCTAGAAATTTTTTACTTATGCTGGGTTCTAATCCTTTGTCTGTTATATATGTTATTTTTCCTCCTAATTTGTGGCTTACTCTTTTTGCCTCTTAACATTGTGACCTTTGATGAGCCAAAGATTTTATCGTTGTTTTAATGTAACTAAAGGTGCCCATCTTTGCTTTAATGTATTGTCCTTGATTTCTCTGACTTAAAAAGACATCTTTAGCCGAAGATCGTAGAGACTGTCCTACATTTTCTTCTAAAAGATTTAAAGCTTTGTTCATATTATCTTCAATTAACCTGAAAAATTGACACAGTACATATTAAAGTGGAAAGCCCAATTCATTTTCTTTTCTAAATGGAGTATCAATTGTCTAAGGATAATTGATACTACCAATTACATCACTTGGATGTCAGTTATCTGAAGTAGATAGTCCATCTTTTTCCCATTGATCTGCATTGCCACCTCTGCCACATAGCAAGTTCCAAATGTTCATGAATCTAATTCTGAGACTACTGTTCCACTGGCCTGTAAGTCTATACGCTAACACCACATTATTTTAATTCCTATAGCATTATAATATTTCATATCTGGTAGGACAAGTCTTCGTTCTTCAGAAACATCTTTTTTTTTTCCTTTTTCTCTTTCACATAAATTTTACAATCCATTCTCGAGATCTAAGGAAAACTGTGCTGTCAATCTGATTAAAATTCTATTGACTCTTCATACCAATTTAGAGATGAGAGATACATATTCATTCTTAACAAGGACAATACTAGGTAATTTTTGAAGAATGATGATATATTTAGATCACTAGTTCCCTCATCATGTTTGTTGGATTAGAGCCTCACAGAGCCAGGCCTCAACTCTTTAAGTGGCCTCTCACTCACTCCATCTAATCCGAGCCTTTTACTCGTCAGCCTTTTACAGTTTACCCCTCCTGTATCTTTGCTAAAGGACAATAATCTTAGAAATGAATCTAAGCAAATCCATATTAATCGTGAAATTCTGCTGATATAACAATACAAAAGAGAAAACCTAATTGTGTAGATTTCAAATATATTGCCAAAGATTTGGGCAAAAGTGTTATTTTTTTGTTTGTTTTTTAGTCCATTGAAAAACAGGACTGCTCAGTGACAAGCAGGCAATATAACATGGCGACAAAGAGCTCTAACTCTGGAGTCAAAAAGAATGATTTACTCTCCTTGACTTTAATTTATCTAACATTTTTAAGCCTGTTTGTTCTTCTGTGAAATGGAGATGATGAAGATGATGATGGTGATGATAAAAGTGTACTAAGAATGATGTGATAATTGAATAAGATAGCATACGTCAAGCAATTAGCATGCTCAATGGTAGCTATTATTATGGAAAATGATCATAAAATGATACTCAATTTCTTTTACGGAAATTAAAAACTATAATTTCCCCCTGGAAAGGTATGTAATCTATTTCCAATTTCAATAGAAATATAAGTTGTGAGAGAGTAAAATTTACTAGGTCTTCAGAATACAGCTTGATATTAGATTATTATTACATTATAATTGCTTTATACTGGCAGGCAACCAGTAGAAAGCAAAGTGGATGGATGGATGCATGGATGGATGGGAAGAAGAGATAGATAGATGTAATTTCACTTATAACAAAATCATCACAAAGAAAATGCTCTTGTTTCTTAGGCACATATTAAGAGATGAACAACATGCTTATGTTGATCTCTCAGCTGCTTTTACTTGATACATTTTGTATTCATATGTGAGTTAGGGGGAGCTGGAAATTGATGTAGCAGGTCTGGGTTCTATCAAAATCCTGCTGCAGACCAAGATGTGTACCTAGGTAGCAAATAAAGTGAAGCAAAATTCCAAACATAGTTCTAATCTCCATATCTATCAATCTCATAGCTATATACAAAATTACTAATTTAGAGATTAGAAAATCTTAATTCAAGATGCACAAACTGGATGCGTAAACTTAACTACACGTGAATCTTTCTGGGTGTCAATGTCATCACTGTAAAATGAAGGCATTAGTAAAATAATCACTGAAGACCAGAAGACACTTCTTGCTATAAATTGTATGATTCTCTGCTCTCCTAAAGATTGTAACAAAGTTCAGATAGCCAAAGAAAAGGAAAAAGTATATATTTATGATCCCATGCTCAGAATATGGATTGTGAGAAATTAAAAAAATATAGGAAAAAGTTCTCATTATCAGCAAACCCAAAGAAAGAATGGGGAAGTACTGTTTGTATCAGGGCGAAGAGGAGGGAGGATTAAATTGTATGTTTCCAAGGGAACTTTAGGTTTAGGTCTGATATTTTAAAGGTAACAGAGACATTAAAACAGACCAATTTAAAATAATCGTATAAAATTTTCAGGAACTACAAAGCTCAGGTGCTCTGAGGCTTGGCATAGTCACTTAAAGACTATCAAAGGGGCATTTCACCTGTGCCCAAAGTTAAGAAGTTTAAATAAAATGGAGGTCCACTTCTGGGGAAAATGTTGCATTAATAATAGTAGGGCATAATATAATAGCAATAATTGAAATCACTGTGTGCTCATATTTATATAACAGTATATCATTTTGTAAGTGCATTAATTAATATTTTATCTTGTTTAACAACCTAACAGAGAGAAGATGATGAATCCCAGCTTCCATTTTATTTGTTTCTTATTCATCATGGAAAATGGTCTTCGAGTTGGGAAGATATTAACAAACAAGGTTAAAAGATGTGAGGTCCAAGATAAATGAAGAAATAAACAAATGGCCTGTGGACACATCAAACTACACTAATCTCCAAGACTAAAATAATAAAAGTTCATAGTCTAAAATAATTTAAGTCTGTTGTGGTTAATTACTGAGTGAAAATTATTTGGGTATAGGAAACCAATTTTTTGAAAAGACATTTTCAAAAAAAAAAAAAGTAAAGGCTGGATTGCCATGACTAAAAACTGATTACCAGAAAAATTCTACAACAAATAATTAAATATCCAGATTCTGGGGTGCCTGGGTAGCTTAGTGGGTTAAGCCTTGGACTCTTGATTTTGGCTCAGGTCATGATCTCAGGGTCATGAGATTGAGCCCAGGGTCAGGCTTCATGCTGAATGTGGAATCAGCTTGAGATTCTCTTACTCCGCTCCTCCCCCTGAATGATCTCGCTCTAAATAAATAAAATCTTAAACAAAAGTAAATATCCAGATTGTAAGTATTTAGAAAAAGGCAAATTGCTGGAAATTAGTACCAGTTCCTCAAAGAATCAATATCCATTTTGGATAGCACTGCTAGTTAGGAAAATAATAGTAACATAGTGTTCCTTGACTTCAGCATAAGACCTGGTGTTTTAGTTGGCCAGAAGCATAATGTGTGCCAAGAATGTGATGTGATTACTGACAAAGTGAAACCATTCTTGGGCTGTGCGAATAGAACCATCCTATATAGAGTACACTTAATCTATATGGTCTCTGCAGTAAAAGTGTAAAAGATTTTATGTATCTCTGATACACACAGCCATTATCTGGTGATAGACTAAAGTTAAAAGAGGGTTACCCAATTCATATTCACGGCAAGTAACAGTTTCATTTATGGAATGCTTCATTCATTTCAAAGTTGTGGTTTAACTTCCTAACCCATTAAGGACACTTTGATCTCAACTTGGGGATATTAACTTTGGAAGACAATGAAAATAATGTCTTAGACCATTAGGCTTTCACCTATAATCTTGAGATCTCTGAGTTTATCCAAGAAGTCTCACCATACTAGTCATCAACTTGTAGGTCGGTGTCCCAGCGTGAAAGGTGCTTTGTCAGATTAACATGCCTCAAATGCTTTTGGTCAAATAGAATCAGTTATATGAATAATATGACTTTTAAAACCTTACTGCTAAAAATTATTATCTCACTTCTAAAAAAAAATAAATAAAAAATAAAAGGAAAGCACTAGTGTCATGTTAAATAGCTCAACCGGATTTCCTGTGGACAGAAACACCAATACATTTAACTGCATTATTCCTTTGCCAACGACAACATGATGACACTCATATGCAACCAAAGATTTTCAGTGTTGGAGTTTAAGGTTTACCTCCTCAGATCATTTGAAATCCAAATGAAGTCTTACCTCGGCTTCCCTAAGTTTTGTAAAATTTGACTGTGCTCCAATATAGTAAGAAATGCCTTTCGATGCACCCTCCAGAGTCGCCCCCCGGATTAGAAGGATGAGCAGGACAACATAGGGGAAAATGGCTGTGAAATATACCACCTACAAAGAAAAACAACCAGAGGTGAGTAAGTTAAACTTGTAAGGCCCATTATATAATTGTATATGAACAAAGTCATTAATCAGTTAACATTAGTAGAATAAAGTATTAAAGATTTCATAGGTTCTCGATAAACCTGGGGATACCAGTACCCAAACTGGCATCATTTTCTCTTTCTCTTCTCCCCACTCTCTGATGATCCCTTTTCAAAACACTCTGATGTATGAAGCAGTATTTCCTGAGTTCACGTTGTAAATACACAGTACATCAGCCGTGGTAACTGGGAATTGAGGTAGAGTGCTTTCCTAAATGTGTCTTTATAAATGTCTGAAGGGACTGAATATCACTTCTTGGTAAATTACTGCATTGAGGTGGGAAGGGAAATGATTTTATACCTGCGATAGTTAGTATATATTCAGTCCCCAAGGAGGAGGAACATAATCTCCTAGCAGATGTCCAAATCCCATGAAAGTTGATTAAAGTGAATACCGAACACTTGATACTATTATCCTTAGAGCAACCATTAAGAGAGTTTGATAACACACATTGCAGTGTACTTGGATCCTGGATAACCCATGGTTCCAGATGAGCAGATTGCCCTTGAGGCCGGCTTTTCATTAATGTGGACAATTTCTTTGATCCATAGATGTCCTATGTTTGATAATATGCCCAAGGAGACAATTTAAAGTCATCCAGAGACCAATAAAAATTAATCACCTAGGCAAATGGCCTTTAATGTATTATTTCAATATTAACGTCAAAAAGGAACCACAGGTTTCAAAAATGTGCAACTGAAACATTATTTTGGAAAGTTTCCACTGACTTTGTGAGGCCCACTATATTTCTTTGATCTAAACAGAGTGTCTCCATAATTCAGCATTAACTGAACACGCTAGATATTATATCCAGAATACAAAGATAGTAGCCACAGTTATTCCTGCCTTTCATCTTTAAGGAGATTTCAGTCTAGTAGTTACCCATAAATACTCACTTTTCTGGGTACCGTACAACTGTTCTCGGAGAAAATTTCATGTTGTTCCCTGAAATTGCCATGATGCTCTCAGGAAAGTTTAAAAAATAAAGCAATAAAGGGGGAAAACAGGTTTTTCAGAAGAGGACTTTTCACTGAAAAGAGGGTTCTGAGTCGAATCTGGCCAGCTTAAAGAGAATGACTGCATATTTGAATTTTTTTCCTCTCTCTCATTGAAGGAATCCTGACACTAAACCTATATAACGAGAATCTAGACTTGCCAAACCAAACACTGCAATATATAATTCCATCCAAGATGCTTATTTATATAATAGGTGACACAATTTTAAACTAGGCACTCGAGCCTCTGAATGCTATATTAGCTAGCGGGGACCAACTTCTGTAAGTACAGCTGACTCCTGAACAACACAGGCTTGAACTGTGTGGGTCCACGTAGACGAGGATTTTTTTTTCTTCAGTAAATACAGTACTAAATGTGTGTTCTATGATTTTCATCATAACATTGCCTTTTCTCTAGCTTACTTTCTTATAAAAATAAGGCAAATTATTATATATATATACATATATACATATATATATATAAACATACTAAAATAGGTGTTAATTGACTTTAGGTTTTCAGAAAGGCTTCTGGTCATTGTTGGGGAGTCAAAAGGTATAGCTGGATTTTCAACTGCGGGGGGGGTTGGCACCCCTCACCCCCACGTTGTTCAAGGGTCAGCTATAATTGCATCATCCTGGTACTAGTTTTTGCTTGTTTTGTTGTGTTTCTACCAGGAGCAGAGATCTTATGTATTTTCTTACAGCTAGGCTGCCTACTTAGAAAGCTTTTCACACATTCAAATGTTCCCATTATAGAAAAAAACATGCATTTGATTATGCTTGACATTGAACTGCAATGAAATTGGAAAAGAGCTACATCACTACCTAATGTGTTTTCCAAATTACCTTGCCAGAAGACTTGATTCCTTTAAATAGCGCTGCTCCAACTATGAGCCAAGCCAGAAGAAGACAAAGGGCTAAATACCACACAATTCCTCCAGTCTCATCCATTCCACTTGACCGCTGGAGCGCCACCTTACTGAAAACACACAAGCCCTTTTTATGAACACAGAATCGCTTGTCTTCATACATTGAAGTTTGTAATATCTATCAGGAGATGTTTCAGGAGTATTCTCTCTTATTAATACATCAATTTCATGTGAACCTTTTATTTTTTTAAAGATTTTATTTATTTATTTTAGAGACAAGTGGGGAGAGAGAGAGCACAAGAACAGGGAGGGGTCAGAGGGAGAAGCAGACTCCCCACTGAGCAGGGAGTCCAACGCAGGGCTCAATCCTGGGACTCCAGCATCATGACCTGAGCCCAAAACAGTCACTTAACTGACTGAGCCACCCAGGTGCCCCCCCATGTGAGCCTTTTATTGATGCTATTGTAAGCGGGGCAAAAGCAGTTCAATGAAAAGCTAGGCTCTGAACTTTAGGGTTAACTGTAGCCAATCCAAAATTCCAAACCTTAGAATAGAAGATCTACTAATTCCTTTAGCTATGATTCGTCCCCTAGTATATCAAAGCTCTTTTATGTAAAAATAAAATAATAACCTTACATCAGATTATTTCTTTTATTTGTTACAGTATTTTTCTCAAGGTAAAAAGATGAAGAAAATATCTAAAATTAAATCATTCATCATTCTTGTAGTTAGCATCAAACCTAAATGATCCCAATTTTATGCCTTTTTCAAAGGCTTTCTGTAAAAATCAATGATTTCTATTAGGAACGTGCATGAATCTAGGATTTCAGTTCTTAGCTTAATGTTTGGGAACATTTTAAAATCCAAATTTTAGGGGCACCTGGGTGGCCCAGTGGGTTAAGCAGCTGCCTCGGCTCAGGTCATGATCGCAGGGTCCTGGGACCGAGCCCCGCATCAGGCTCTCTGCTCAGCGGGGAGCCTGCTTCCCGCTCTCTCTCTCTCTGCCTGCCTCTCTGTCTACTTGTGATCTCTGTCAAATAAATAAAATATTTTAAAATCCAAATTTTAAAACGGTCCCACATAGCATGAACGTTTAGATGAGGAAGGGCTCATTACAGCAATAATCAAGGTGGTTTGCTAAGAGTAAGAGGTAGGTGTAAGTCAGGAGAGTAGAGAGTGATCAACTGAAGTTAAAGCAAATAAATATAAGCCTGAATGTCCACTTTTTCATGGAATGACAATCATTAACAAAATGGATAATGAAGAATTGAAGCTTTATTTTTTTCTTTTTTTAAAAGATTTTATTTGACAGAGAAAGAGATCCCAAGTAGGCAGAGAGGCAGGCAGAGAAAGAGGGGGAAAGCAGGCTCCCCGCTGAGCAGAGAGCCCAGTGCAGGACTTGATCCCAGGACCCTGAGATCATGACCTGAGCCAAAGGCAGAGGCTTAACCATTGAGCCACCCAGGCGCCCCAGATTGTAGCTTTAAATAACAATTTTTCCCCCAATATTACTCATTACCCAATAGTTTATTATTCAAATTTGCTCATTATATTCTAAAATTTGAGTATTCTTTTCTTCAGAGCAATGCCCTAACTTATGCATGATAAGCACCAAACAAATCATTTCTGACAGTATTGCGCTCATTTGATAAACAATTTAAAAATGACAATTGGTTGACTAGAAGCTGATCTTGCAAGTTACCACTACCCACACAGGCTAGGTAAGCATTTGAGTCCTATCAAGTGTAATTTGCTCTGATTCTCCTTTTTTTCTACTTATATGAGGTAAGGAACGAGCTGATCCATATTTCATTGTTATTTCCAAAAACTTTTAAACAACACCTGTTTAAGAAGTAGATCATCTAGCATACTTACTTCCAATATTGTTCACTGGGAAGCTGTCCTGGCTGATAAATTTCACTTCCATTGATGCAGTTTAAATTGTGGATGTCTGCCCAGCTTTTATTCACTTGGATGATCTCCCCCAGAATTGTAATGACATTACAATGAGTAACTAAATATTATAAAAAAAATACACACACAGACACATACTTAGTTTTAGACAAGTACTTTTCAGGGGAAAAAAGTGTTCATTTAAAGATTAATTTATCATTTTAGAGAAAGAGAGAACATGTGATTGGAGGGGCAGCGTCGAAGAAAGAGAAAGAAGCAGATGCCTCACTGAGTGTGTGGAGTCTGATGCAGGGCTGGATCCCAGGACCCTGAGATCACTATCCGAGCCCAAATCAGGAGTCAGTTGCTCAACAGACTGAGCCACCCAGGCACCCCTCCTGAATGAAAGTTCTAATGATAAAATTATTAAGCCATTTAGATTGTTACTTGGTGAGGGCAGAAGAGAAATCTTACAAGTGGAATAAGCCATGCACATTCAGCATCTTAAATCTCTGCTACTAAGCTGGAATGAATAAATATCTGCCCTTTTAAACTGTGGTTATATGTATAGTAATAACCGCTATAAAGTAACAATCATTTCAGACGGGACTTAGTGTTCTAAGGAATTTTTAGTATGTGGACTTATTTAACCTCTGTAGATAACTGACACCTTTAAATTCCTAAGAAGTCTTAAAACTTTATTACTTTATTCTCTGGTATACATAGGCAATCCCAGTGGTAAGAGTCTACAATATCAATACTATGTAATTCCAAAGATCAGCCATTTAAGATGTGGATGACACATCCTGAAACACAATAGCACTATCATGGATAGCGCTTATCTCTACACATTCCCACTTTCTTCCTCCTCTCCTGACTACTCTTGAGAATGGCTTGGCTTTACCAGTGGCCCTCAGAAATAACATACTGCATTAATCGATTTTCAAAGTTATCCATGCTTTATCCTGCTTTCATCAATAACCCATGGCTCACTTTAAACTTTGATCTTTAAGTAATCCGTACACCCAACATGTGGCTCGAACTCACAACCCCGAAATCAAGAGTTGCATGCTTTCCCGACCGACTGAGCCAGCCAGGCGCCCCACCTGTGGCTCACTTAAAATTGCCCCTAAATTGGTTGGAAAATCATGTAACCCTTGAAAAGATAGAATGATTCTCCGTTCACAACATTTTTAAATAAATAAATGACATTTACCTATCGGCGACCTGCTACAGTTCTCGTCTGCCCAATATGAGCAATTTTTCCATGGTAGTTCACTTTGGAAAGAAGCAAACATGTAGTAAAGACTATAGGCGATTATGACATTGTAATAGATTGTCACAAAAATGGATATCAGGACCATCGTAATTCCCACACCTGGAAAAGAGAACAATTGAAATCAAAAACAAACAAGTGCAATTTATTTTGCTAATTCATAAAAAAGATGCATCTCAATTTCCACAAAATCTATTTGAAAATGAGAAAGCAAGTTCAAGCAGGGTCTTTTCTTTTTTTTTTTTTTTTGGCGGGGGGTAGGGGATTGGGGAGGAAGGAAGTTTTTTTCCCAAATTTAAAATTATTTTGATGACTGGCTTTCTGAAACCATTTTTTTAATTAACTAGAAAATGGTACTAAGATCAAGGGCAGAAGACCTGTAGGGATCCGTCAAGTTCAAGTAATCACCCATGGACATTACTCTCTTATTATGTCTGAAAGTTCTCGTCAGACTGGGTCCTGTTGTTAAAAAAAAAAAAGCAAACACTATTCAAAGCTTGTATCCTATTGACCCACTGACCACTAATTACATCCTCCTCTATAAACCAATATTGTGGCAAGTAGAAGACAAAGTCTCAGAGTTAATGTACAAGATTTCTACAAGCATGTGTAAAGAAAAGTCAATAATTCAGTAACAATCTGAATTTAAGTTTGCCAAGTTTCTTGAATGTTATGGTTTCAAGATGCAGTTTAGCATACTGAGTACAACCCGTGTGCTCAAGGCTCACTTTTGAGGTGGCTTCCTTAACATTCCCACACAATGTTCTATTCGCCTCACTCTCAATTTATTTTTGATGCTGTGTTGAAGACTTTACAAATAGTTGGCAGCCACTAGCTCACACCAAAATGATATCAAATCTTCAGACAGGAAGGCTGTTTGATGTTTAATAACAATCGAGGCACTTTGAAAAACTTCGCCAGTATCCTCTTCTATTAGGGAATAGCCCAGAAAACATGGTGACCTGCCCTTTAACTTTTCTGAATGAGGCATTTTAAAAGATACACAAAAGCAAGAAGACAAAAGACTGCACATGGAGGAGGAAAAAAAGCCAGAGCCACAAAGTGAACACACAACTGGACTATAACTGTGTGCCCCGAGACCGTAAAAGGTGAATGTAGGACAGTAACGACACCCTTACAACCCCCCGTGGTATCCTTCCTAACACCTTCTGGATCTTCAGCCCGAGAGAAACAGAAATACAGATTAGCATTTGGTCTTTCATTTCTCCAACAAACATTTAGAGAAACGACATCTGCTACTTTGCCTTTACCAGGTCCAAATACGAAACATTTTCCCACCCCCCAGTGAGGACAGTTATAGACACCGAGAGATCGATGGGCACAATAAGAAAAACATTTGAATACCAACCTTGAAATAATGGGAGAATCCTCCAAACTGAAACTGGACCTAAGCTAGCAAATTGCCCCAGTGAACACTCCAGGAAGAACAGAGGTAAACCAGCCAGGGCCAGCATGATTGCATAAGGTATCAAGAAGGCACCTAGAAAATGCAAAACAGAACCAAAGGGCTATTAGGTCCCCAAACATCAACGGCACATTGATAACCAGCTTAACATTTTGAAAGCATTCTGATATAGTGGAGTAAGAGGACTAGGTTTAGGCCCCAGATTTACTAGTTTCTGTGAGAAAGTAGTTGCTTCTTGAAATCTGATTTTCTCATCTGTGAAATGGGATTCTAGCATTACCTAGAGAGGTTGCTGTGGTTATTAAAAACAATAGCCTGTAAAAAAGGAATCCATAGGTGGTGAATGATCACAGACTTTTGAGTCAGATACACCTAGGTTTCTATCCTGACTCCACCATTTACTAGTTATGTGACCTGGGGCAATTTACTTAACCTCTCTGGACCTTGGGTTCCTCCTAAATGGGGAGAGCAAGGCCAACTCTTCAGTCTGTGGTAAGGTTTCAGCTCTAGAGCCTCTGTGAAAACACTTGGCAAAATGGCAGGCACAGAGTATGTGTTCAAAGTTTATTTCCCTCCTTTCTCCTCTCCAAATAATAGTGTGTTTTTGTAAGACTTTGGGTGCAAATGCTAAATGTCATGATTCAGAGCGAAAGTTATTGCTGTGGCTTAGTGGAGTCTTCTCCAAATAGTCATCGTAAGGGTCTTTCCTCAATGTTAGTAAGAAATCTCCTGGCTTCGTTAAAAGATTCTGAAGTTTGGAGATGCATCCAAAGTTAACTTTCTGGGGCGCCTGGATGGCTCAGTTGGTTAGGTGTCTGACTCTTGATTTCAGCTCAGGTCATGATCTTGGGGTTGTGGGATCAGCGTCAGGATGTACCTTCAGCGTGGAGTCTGCTCGTGATTCTGTCACTCTCTCTCCCTCTGCCCCTCCCCTGCATCAGCACATGCACACTTGCTCTCTCTCTCTCTCTCTCTTTCTCTCTCTTAAGAAGTTAACTTTTGTTTTAAAAGCAAGAACCAATGTTCCTGCATTTAGATTATCCAGATCCCTTTTTGATGTTTTTAAAATTTTATTACTTTACTTTTTTTTCCACCCACTTTTGAGATATAATAAATTGCTCATTCGAACTTTGGCCAGATTGTAGGTAGAAGCAGAGACAGAATATTAAACTTATTGATCAAGTACTCGACAAGTCTTAACAAAGTTTAATAAGAAAAGGGGATCAATGGATTAAAAATGGGCTTTTGGATTACATATATGTCATTGACCTATATGGCACTGTTGTCCTCATGTATTTTTCATATTATGATATCGTAACATCATACTTGGGAATTACATTTTTCCCAACCCTCAAAATATATTCCATTAAAAATAATGAGACAATAAAATACTTGTTATGTACAAGTCCCTAGTCACTAGAATGTAAAGACAAATATGTCTTCATAGATGTTGCAATGTACATACCATCATTGCTATGACTAATAGAAGTTTTAGTCTTAGCAATGATAAATATGAAGAAAAGTAATACAGACTATCCCTGTCTACAACAGTAAGGGAAATGTTTCTAGCCCATTATAAATAGTTGTGTGTGTGTGTGTGTGTTTAAAAAAGGATTATTTTCCTGAGTGGTACTTTTTACCCATTATATTATTGTTTTTATTATCAGCCATAATTGGTAAACTGTGACGTAATACCCTGGTCCCAAATTGTTGATACTGCTGCCTCAGACCCTGTGGTTGTATGATGCTTCTCTTTCATAAACTAATAAAAGATTCTATAGATAAAAATGATTCCAGATTTTAGCCAAGTTATCCAAACCTAAGCATATTTAAAAATCTGATCTATTGACATGTGGCAAATCTGAATTTCGTGTTCCTCTCCTCTATTTGGACAGCAGAGAAAGAAGCGATCCAAAGAGCCTAGATTATGCATTGCCCAAATGATACGATCTTTAAAAAAACTGAGAATTGATGTGAGATATTAATTTTTAGAGGAAAAAGTGAGAGAGATAATAGCATACAATAAATAATAGCATTTGGGGAAAGAGGGCTACATTTCAATTTCTCTATTAAACCTAGTTTAATATAGTTACCAGAAGTTTATGGCCACCACTGGGCTGATGTATGATAACAAGTCACAGGAAATTTCTGAACCTGAATACTAGAGTTCTACTCCTTTTCAGAGTCCATAGTGAGAGACTATGGACTCTGAAAAGGGGTCTGAATGCTCTTCACTACAGGAGATCTTAGGACTTAGACACCTACAGGCCTGGGATTCCTAACTCATTTTTCCAGTTCAAACTTAGACCCAACCCATGACTAAATGATGTAGGCTCCGGAGAGGGGAATTTATTGCCACCAACACTTAAAGTGTTTGATAAACAGAGCTTCTTTCTTAAGTCTCCACAGGCCAATATGAATGTTCTAAGGCAACCAATTAACGAGGACTACAAGATTGAAACATCACCACAGAAAATCCTATTATACCAAGGAAAATAATTATAGTGGCACAGTTTCACTGGTTCCCAATTATGAAATCTAAGGGCATGTCACCTCTACACTTCTAATAGAACCTGTAATTACAAGTAAATAAAATATGGTGTAAGTGAAAAGTTGTTTCGACACTACTAGAGAATTGGGCAATTCATTTTGTTTCCCTTTGTGTGTCACCTCAGAGTTATTTTTTTTCTCCTTGTTCTAATTGAGTCTTCCTTAATGATCTCTGAGGTATAAACAGTATCATTTTGCAGAAATTAACCACCTAGTCTTGAACTAAAGTCTGTTGCACATTCTAGAAGGATCCTTTATGTATATGGTCAATCCAATTTTGAATACATGCACCTGAATATTGCAGCTTAAAATACTAAACTTTTACTTTTTTATCAGCTTCTTCCACATTTGTATTTCCAAAATGCAATGCCTTACTCTACTTAAACCACCAGTGTACTTGAGCTTCAAATTAGAATGAAAATAAAGAATGAATCTTGCTTAGATTCAGTCTTAAATTAAGCCAAACACAACTTGAGTCTGAAAAGATTATCACAGGAACATGTATAAATGAAGAAAAGCAAGTCATAATGGAAGACTACATTGGATCCTAAACCAGAGATGCAGAAGTGTTAAAAATACAACTTTTACCAAGTTTATGCCTGAAGATTTTTGCAAAGCCAGCTTCCTAACTTGACCTAGCAACTCATAGTCTAATGACCCAAACTCTCATGCACCTTCCCTCAGTTCTTAAACAGCCTCAGAAGCCACACAGCACATCATTTTAACTGGAAGGGAAAGAAGTTGGCGGTGGGGAATACCTCCGCCATTGTTGTAGGTCAGATAGGGGAATCTCCACACATTCCCCAATCCCACTGCATATCCAACCATAGATAGAAGATAATCCGATTTTTTGGACCAGTTACCACGGTCCTGATTCTCATCATTTTCACCAACATGGAAATTCTCAGATGAAGCCGTCACTTTCTAGGAAAGAGAAAATATCAAGAGTTTGTCTGTCAGCTATTAAAAATCCACAGAAGTGTAATTTTACACATACATGTGGGTGTGCACACAAATATAGATGGGGGGAGAATGAACCCAAAAGCCTTAGCTGAGAGAGGAGATTTCTGCTAATGGCTATTTTTACTTTACAACATTTACCCCTTGAAATGAAAAACAAAACAAAACAAAACCAAAACTGAAAACCTCTTTAGGTGGCTATAATTACTACTTCTTTGGGTGAGATCATCCAAATTTTGGATGGTTACATGTGGTACCCAGCACGAAGGACAAACGAAGGTGGACAAATAAGCCTTCAGATAAAGAAGACTTAAAAATGAATTAGGTAAAATCAACACTCTTGAGCTTGCAGGAGATCTTTGAGAAAAAGGCACCTTTGAAAAAAAAGGCTTCTACTAAAACAAACAAAGATTTTATAGACTCCTTTTCCTATAGGCTGATAGTTTGGGATGTACCGAGTTAAGGTAAATTTAACTTCTCTCCCTATCCCTGGCTGGAAGCCACAGAATAATATTCAGAGACAAATTCCCCTGTCCCACCAGGTGGAGTAGCTCTCTCTCCACCTCAGAGGGAAGGGGTTCCCTCCCAACCTGTTAGCTGCTCTGGGGTATGGATGTTTCCTCAGGTCAAATAAGGACAATGCATTTTCTCATTTCCCTCCAGCATATGGACACAGTCTGGTGAGGGACAAAAACCAGGATTGGGCATACCCAAGGCAGAGGTTGAGATGACTGATACTAAGTCTTCTGGTTACCTCAGTAAGAGTTGTTCTCTTTTCCCTCTACCCTATAGGGACGTCTCAGGCACACTTGAAGGCAATTGAAGAGAAAGGTGGAGAACCAGGAACAGCCACAGAAGGCAAAACCTGAGACGGCCTCCCCTGAAGTGTTCCCTTCCCAGGCCCCCCACCCTTCCCACAGTTTCCAGACCCCTACCTCCTTCACTCTGCACTTGAAGAAGCTCGGGCACTTCAACTTGTCCATGGTTGACTCACTCCCTCAGCTTGCTCCGCCTCAGCTGGCAGTCTGGCTTAGCTCCACTGGTGGCAGGTGCACACTCCCCAGTCGCTACCTGCCTGAGTGAGCCACCTTGCCCAGGGGTGGGACCATTTATGGAGGGAGCTCTCCCCTCCCCCTTCAGGGCGCCCTGTCGTGTCAATTACCGGAAGGGACCAAAGTGAGGCTCTGGTTTTTCCCCAGGTAAGCTGGCATGTAGCAATCCCCTGTCCCGGCCCCGGGAAAGGGCTGGGCTGTTCAGGAGCCGAGCAGCCTGAGCCCAAGTGACTGACAGCCCTTGACTCAGAGCCCAGCAGGTGCCTTCGCAATCTCGCCTGCCTCCTTTCCCGGGTTCCCTGCTTCCTCCTAACCTTCTCTCTTAATCTGGTCTCTGTCCTGACGCTAAGTGCTGATCTCCACTGGTGCTGGGGTGGGGGTGGGGGCTGGGGCTGGGGGGGGGTGTTGTGAAGGGCATGGTCTGTGGGGTGCGTTCTGTTCCCCCAGATACTCCTGAACAGACCCTATCGTCCTGGGCCCTGGGATTTTCCCAATTTTGCCCCTCACTCCAAAGCACGTGATCCCCTAGGGCAAACGCAGCTCCCAGAGGGAAAGCTCCCGAATTGGGCACCTTGAAAAGCAGCCACCTGAGATAAGGTTACTCAGCTGGCTCTGCCTGAAAAGAGCAACTTTGAGACGCTGTCCCAGGGACCTTTCTCAGCCTTCAGGGACAGCGTTGCCCTTTACAGAGATTGCTTTGTGTAGTATTTCAAAGAGGGCAAACAAAAACAAATTATCCAGCGGGTTTATGGGAAATTCTAACCCTAACAAAGGACTCCACTTTGCAAGAGTAAGGCCTAGAAAGTAAACTATGAGGAAACCTCTTGGCTTGGCCAGGGAGGAGTGAATTACTCTGATGCTGTTTACCAGGGCAGCACCTTTTTCTCAGAAAGCTCAAAGGATTTCATCTGATTCAGGTCAGAGAGGGTGGAATCGGGGCACACAGACAAACCAGCGGAGAGTCAAAACCTGTAGCCTGTGTGCAGCTCCTTTGTTCTCCATCTGCCGACGTGAATTTCCCACTTGCAACGGAAATACACCCCGAGAAGTCTGGGCAGGTAAAGCAGAGGAAAGCTCATGAGGGAAGTGGAAAGGTGGTCATGAGAAAGCATTAATGAATTTCACCTGGCTTTATGTTGAACATAGCACAGGCTGGAATGTGTGTGTGCGTGTGTGCGCTTGCGCACGCGCGCCCATTAGTATTAGATACACACAATTAGGTGTGACCTAAAGGTTAAAATGAAGGAATTATTGGCCTGTCTCATACCTAGAAGAGAGGAGAGGCAAAGGGACATTTATAACCCTCTTTGTAAAAGGATGAGCTGAAAAGCAAATCTAATGGATTGTGCCCAATTATCAAATAGAAATTAAAGGGACGCGGCAAGGGGTGCCGCAAACAAATGGTGACCGTGGGACTAGAAAGAGAATAGCAGTCTTAGGGATAAATAGATTATGGGGATATCAAGACAGAGGTAGGGGGGTGTAGAGGAAACAACTAACAATTCTACCTGCCTGTTATGCAGTCGAGAAATGTCTGGCAACTTGGAGAGCTTAGAGCATCAGGGGCATAACATTTAAAATAGAAGGTATTTGAGAGAAAATATTGTTTTTTATTTGTTTGAGGGATATTTTCCCATTGTCGTGCATCTCTTGCCATTCTTTGCCTCAAACTCTTAAGCTTGCGTGCCGTTTTTCACCTCTGGGCCTTTGCTCATGCTATTTCTTCTGGAAATTCCCACTCTACTCATTTGGGTAACTACTTAGTCTTAGGTGTCACCTCCTCCAGGTCTTTCCACATGGTTGCACCCCAATTAGGAAACACTGGGTTTGGATGACTGTCCTCTATAGTCCTATGAGCCCCACACTCACATTACATCGTGTGAAATTATTTGCTTATGATCCTCTAGACTGCCGGTTCTCCGAGGGAGGGCAGGGAAATGGTCCTAATCATTTCTGTATTCCCAACACCCCGAACAAAACCTGACCCACACAGGCACTCAGTAAATGCTTATTAGGAAATTTGACCCAGAGAGGCCATCTAACAACTCTGTGGTCCAGAAAGGGAAAGGACAACTGGTTTACCATCCACCCCCAAGAGATCATAAAATACCAGGACTGCATTTCCTTCTCTTTGGGTTCTGACTTATTAACTAACAAATTATATAATGGATTTTTTAAAATTTATATAAGACTCAAAGGAAGTATAGAAGTTGATTGGTTAGGGGCGCCTGGGTAGCTCTGCTGGTTAAGTGTCTACCTTCCGCTCATGTCATGATCTCAGAGTCCTGGGATCGACCCCTTCATGGGACTCCCTGCTCAGTGGAGATCCTGCTTCTTCTCCCCCGCTCCCTCTGCTTGTGCTCACTCTCTGTCTGTCAAATAAATCAATAAAATCTTGAAAAAAAAACAACAAAAAAAAAAGTTGAGTGGGCATAAAAGAGAGGGAACGACATAAATCCAGTCACAAGGGTATGAATGAGCAGGATGTGGGAGAATATGAGAAGAGTCTGCTAATTGAAAGGCTAATAAGAAATAAGGTTGGAGAGACAAAGTGTGGCCATTTATGTGCCTCAAAATCTAGGCCTAAGCCTTGGTCTAGCAGGCAATAGTGAAATGATTGTTAACTTGGGAATGACACATAGTACACTCTACTTCAGTTGTGCAAAACACCTCAAAATTATAATTAACGATCTCCATGCACTGAGTTGTGCAATGCTGGACTTTTAACTGTGGGTCAGCTCTTCCAGGACACCCACACCACAGCCATGAATCTGCTTAGCTGTAAAAAAGAAAAAGAAACACTGACGGTAATTTAAAAATTTATTTAGTATGTGGCCAGCAACTAAAGATCATCTTATAACTGTGATTTGGCCAGGAAAAAAGTTAAGAACCGATCCAATAGTTATCTCCCACATTCTTTGCCTTTAGTACTAAGAATCCATTTATGTCATTATTTGTGGAAGTCCCTCCTATATTTTTAGTCACAAAAATAAAGGAGACTCATTACCTAAAGCTTTCTTCCAGCTATTTGGATATGAAAAGTTTGCACTAATCAGAAGTCCTTTGAACAATCTCACAAACCCAGTGTCTTACTGAGCAACGGCACTGTTCTGTAGCCTTCTCCCAGAAGAACCCCATTAAATTTCACCAGCTGAACGACTTAAGAAATGCAACCCTACTATTCTATTAACAGGAAAAAGAAATAAATGTGTATTTTTAAAATCCTATGATAGTAAATGTGTGTATGTGAATTATCCTTTCCAGGCCTATCATTTCAGGGGCTCCTGGGTGGAACAGCGGGTTAGCGTATGACTCTTGGTTTCAGCTCATGTGGTCATCTCAGGGTTGTGACATCGAGCTCCACATTGGGCTCTGTGCAGAGTCTACTTAACACTCTCTCTCCCTCCGACCGTCCCAATCATGCTTTCACTCTTTTTCTAAAATAAATAAATAAATATTTAAAAAAACATTTAAAGTCTATCATTTCAGACATTAAACACTTGATTAAAAAAAAAGAACCTAGATGTCCATCAACAGATGAATGGATCAAGAAGATGTGGTATATATACACAATGGAATACTATGCAGCCATCAAAAGAAACGAAATCTTGCCATTTGCGACAACATGGATGGAACTAGAGCGTATCATGCTTAGCGAAATAAGTCAAGCGGAGAAAGACAACTATCATATGATCTCCCTGATATGAGGAAATGGTGATGCAACATGGGAGCTTAAGTGGGTAGGAGAAGAATCCATGAAACAAGATGGGATAGGGAGGGAGACAAACCATAAGTGACTCTTAATCTCACGAAACAAACTGTGGGTTGCTGGGGGGAGGGGGGTTGGGAGAAGGGGGGAAGGTTATGGACATTGGGGAGGGTATGTGCTTTTGGGTAAATTGGAAGGGGAGATGAACCATGAGAGACTATGGACTCTGAAAAACAGTCTGAGGGGTTTGAAGTGGCGGGGGGGTGGGAGGTTGGGGTACCAGGTGGTGGGTATTATAGAGGGCACGGCTTGCATGGAGCACTGGGTGTGGTGAAAAAATAATGAATACTGTTTTTCTGAAAATAAATAAATTGGAAAAAAAATTAGACTCTCGGGGCACCTGGGTGGCTCAGTCAGTTGAGTGTCTGCCTTTGGTTCAAGTCATGATCCCAGGGTCCTGGGATCGAGTCCTGCATCGGTCTCCTTGCTCAGTCTGCTTCTCCCTCTCCCTCTGCCCTGCTCATGCTTTCACTCTTTCTCTCTCATACTCTCTCAAATAAATAAATCTTTAAAAATTTTTAAAAATTAGACTCTACCCATAGTCAAAACAAATTAATAAGTAATTAACAAATTATTTCTTTAAAAAATGTTTCTTTCAATTCTAGGAAACAAGACTTAGGAAAGATGGATTTCATAGATGACCTTGCTGACAGCTGTGGAGGTAATGATTCTCTAGTTGGAACAACTAGTGAAGGGGCAGAAAATACACACTCCTTCTTACAGAATACTAGAGGGTACCATGCCAGAGAAACTTGAAAGAAAAAGATAGCTCTTGGTGAATAATTTCATGTGGGTGCTTTCTAAACAGGAAAGTTCATCTGTCAAATTTCGTAATTTTTTAAGTAGACTCCACATTCAACATGGAGCCCGACTCGGGGCTCAAACTCAAAAACCCTGAGATTAAGACCTGAACTGAGGTCAAGAGTTAGTCACCCTACTGACTGAGCCACCAGGCACCCCAAATTTCATAATCTCTATATTCACTATGGCATACCATACACCTTTTCTTAAGTATTAAGTGTACAAATCATAGGTGTACAGCTTGATGAATTTTCACAAACATAGCACTCCCAGGCATCTAGTTCAAGTTCAAGAAACAATAGTACCAGAACCTCAGAAGACCCCTCCTTAACCTCCTCCTCAAGGTTACCCACGATCTTGAATATTTAACCCCATCAGTTTGTTCGGACAGATTTTGAACTTCATATAAATGGATATTATTGCACATACCCTTTTATGTCCCATTTCTTTGGGCTCAACAATATGTTCTGGAGCTCTAACCGTACTGTAGCCTAGACCCATAGTTCATCAATAGATGAACTATGGTCATTCTGCATGGTATTCCAATGTATGACTGTACCACAATTTATTGATCTATTTTGCTGATGGACATTTGGGCTGCTTTCAGATGGGGGCCATTTTGAAGAGCGTGGCTCTGAACTTTCCTGTAACAGGGTCTTCTGTGTGTATTTCTGTTAGGTGTAGACCTAGTGTGGATATTCTGGGTCACAGGATATGGCTTATTTGTCCTTAGCAGATGTTGCCAAACACTATTCCAAAGTGATTTTCCAATCTGCATTCCCTCTAGCACTACCATATCGACTTTAAAGGCCACGTAGAATAGAATGGTTTTGTGGAAGAAGGAGAAGGAAGATGGAAGGAAGTGGGCATGTGATGGGAAAAGAGGAGAAATGTGTCCTGGGCCAGGTACTGTGTTAAGTGAGCAACATTTCAGATCTCATCTGATTCTCAGAGAACCACTTTGAGGTAGAAACACCCATTTTACAACTACAGAAACAGAGGCCCCGAGAAGCTAAATGACTTAAACGACTATTAACTGACGGGTCTGATATTTGAACCCAGACTATCTGACTCTCCAGTTGATTATCCCAAACCACCTTATTGTAAGGACATGAGCACAAAATGTCAGAAAATGCTTTATCTGTGGAATTCCTGCCACAGAGGACTTGGCACTCCATCAGCAGAAAGGATGAATTGGAACAATTAGGCATCATTTGATCCTCTATCCGTTAGAACAGTCCACCGAAACAAAACCTTTAAATCTCATCTTTGGGAAGATTGAAGAAGCTTTTCCATATCGCCTCCCTGAAGGAGAAGTCATGATGTAGATATTATGATTCCCAGCTGAGTCTCACACTATCAGTTTGCAAGGGTCACCATCGAGAGATTCGGATTCAGCTGATTCATAGTAAGGCTGCTGTGTAGTGTTCAGTGTTCAGGGTGAGGGCTGGATTTCAGTAGCTAGAGCTTAGAAGCAAAGAAAGATGTGCAATGTTCTTTCTGTAACAACACAGAAGACTTGGAGCCTGTGGGACCAAACCCCATGCAATGCAGCTTTTTTCTTTTAAAAACATCTTTAACCAAACAAGTACTTTTTAAAAAGATATTTATTTGAGAGAGAGTGAGTGAGCACGTGAGAGAGAGAGAGAGGCCATGAGTAGGGGGAGGGCAGAGGGAGAGGGAGTAGCAGTCCCCCCCATGAGCAGGAAGCCTGATGCAGGGCTGGATCTCAGGACAGTGGGATCATGACCAAGCCTGAAGGCAGATGATTAACCTACTGAGCCACCCAGAAGCCCCTAATCAAACCAATCCTTAAAACAAGAGATACCTGAATCAAACCAGGCAATAGAGCTAGTGTGACTTTTTTAGGTATTTATTTATTTATTTATTTGCATGTGAATAAACAAATCAAGAATTTTCTCTCCTAGTATATACAAGACCTTTCTTCACTACATCAGCATCATTCTTTCCAGCACCCTGAATCCATTGGCCATGTAGCCACTAGAGGTTCTCTTTAAATTGTTAGCAACAATGAATAAACATTTTAATTTGACCTACTTATCTGATACTATGGTAATGATGCATTAAAGGAAAAAAAAATTTAGGCTTCACTCTTGATACATTGGTATTTCTCCTTTGGAAAGCATTGCTGTAAGGCATGCTAACTCTCAGTTTGCATTTATAATAATAAACTGTATCTAAACTACATCAGAACTAGCTCTTAGGCATTCAGGCCCTTTAGAGATCCAGGTGCCCAGTCTTTTGCTTTCCCACCTAAGGAAATCAATCATTCACTTCGTATGAGCCACAGAATCATCGCTTTTGTTAACTTGATAAATAAAAGTAAGCATTAAAAAAACATGTCCTTGTGGGACCTATCTGAACTCTACGTACTAAAATCCTTTAAGAAGATATAGAATCAATTAAAAAATAGTTATGTTAATACTATCTCTCTTCATGTGCAGGATTTTTCAATATTTTATTCTAATTAAGAAAGATCAAATTGGGACTTGTTACATCTTCTAAGGAACGGGAAGAGGAAGTACGATGAGCAGCACAGGTCATGTGTATAAAATACAGCATTCATTTTTTTCTTGCTTGGCTGAGGTCCTTTAATGTGAAAGTGATGTGTGGTAGGATGTCTAATATATGAGCCATAGAATGCAATTCTTTTCCTCCTTCACCAATACAGTGATGTTCTAGCTTCTTTTGCTAAAAACTGACATCTGGAGGGCTTGCTGAGACCGTCTTCATCTATGGACTTTCTTTTATTGATGAATGTCATAGCAATTAATTTGTCTTTTATGACCATCAAACAACACCATCACTAACAACAATAACGTTACCACCTCCAAGAATAATAATAACCACCACAACAGTAATAATATCAGCTACCCTTTGTTTGAGTAGCTGCCATATGCCATGTACTTCATGTACATTCTCTTCAATCCTTCCAACAACCCTACCAAATAGCTACTATTACTATCCCCATTTTTAGAGATTAATAAACAGGCATAGAGGGGCAAAATAACTTGTCCAGGGGTCATAAGGTTGGAAAATCTAGGGGCAGACATCCAAACCCAGTTCTATTAACAAAATCTCCGTCTTACCTCAGCCTTTCTGGATTATTCTATAACTTCTTTCCCTCTTCCCAACATTCCACCCTTCTGTTGTTTACTTCTATTATTCCTTCCTTTACCCCTTATCATGGCTAACCCAATTCTTCATACAAATTATATTCCCATTCTTGGCTGTTTCCCTCTTTTGGTTCCTCCCCTCTCAATCAGTCTCTCTCTAAAACACAAACATGGGTTAATAAGTATTCATCATCAGTCTGAACAAATAACACCTTAACACCTGCCAGATATCTCACTTCTCCAAGCTGGGGATCTCTTTTGGGAGACTACCGAAGAGAGAAGGGGTGACTCAGTGTATAAGTCAATTGGATCAGTTCCATAGGTTTCCTACAATCAGAGATCAGTTCATGAGACCAAGACCAAGACCTCTGCCATTACCCGTGGGAGGAAAGGCTTATAAATTATAAAATGGAGTCCAGCACTATAATCTTTTTTCTTATAGTTAGGGTGGTACAGCCACCAGTCACTGGTGGTCAGGATTTCAGGCTCCCCAAGACCCAGTGTTATTGGGATACTGTTGTTTTCAGGGTAAAGAGTGGCGACACACCTGTTTTGTAATTACACAACATCAGCTAATTCCTTAGTGGGTTACAACTGACTCATTTGTTTAGATCTTTTGTGTCTAGAAAAGAAGAGAGCTATATGATTAAAACTTAGTGGGAGGGGAGCCTGGGTGGCTCAGTGGGTTAAGCCGCTGCCTTCGGCTCAGGTCATGATCTCAGGGTCCTGGGATCGAGTCCCACATCAGGCTCTCTGCTCAGCAGGGAGCCTGCTTCCCTCTCTCTCTCTCTGCCTGCCTCTCTACCTACTTGTGATCTCTCTCTGTCAAATAAATAAATAAAATCTTTAAAAAAAATAAATAAATAAAAATAAAAAAAAATTAAAAAAAAAAACTTAGTGGGAAATATTATTGAAAAGTGCAGGAAAAATGAAAACACTACTTCTTACATACTACCTTTCTGTTAAGTCATTCTACCAATGGGAGTGGCTCATTGCAATGCGGCATACCAAGTGAACTAGGTGCAATGAGTATTAGTCTTATTTTCCTAAATAGTTAACAGAAAGAAACACTTAGGTTGCTGTTGCATAACTTCATGATGCAAAAAAAAAAAAAAAAATCTGTGGGACTAGAAAAATGGCGACATTTCCTGATGATATAGGTACTAAATTCTATTACCTATTCTTTTTTTTTTCTTTTCCTATTACCTATTCTGACTCACATGTCCTTTAGGAAATAGAAAAAATAATCATACAGATATCCAGTTTATTGAATAGTGTTGTGTACACATGTAATTTTTTTTATGATTACTGCTTTTAATGACGGTGTGTTGAGTCTCCATTTCCTGAACCTTAAAAATGCCTCAGGAGTAAAACTGTCACTATAGACGACATGTTATTATGTATTAAAAAACAAAAAACAACCCTAGATACTCTCCTGCCCCGAGAATTGTTGAAACTAAAATAATAATAATAATAATTCAGTAAAGGTACAGGATAAAAAAAATCAAGATACAAAAACCTGTTACTTTTCTATATAATCATGACAAACTATCAGAAAGAGAAATTAAGAAAAAATTCCTAGCTACAATTGCATCAAAAAGAATAAAATAGGGGCGCCTGGGTGGCTCAGTGGGTTAAAGCCTCTGCCTTCGGCTCAGTTCATGATCTCAGGGTCCTGAGATCGAGCCCCACATCAGGCTCTCCGCTCAGCAGGGAGACTGCTTCCCTTCCTCTCTCTCTGCCTGCCTCTCTGCCTACTTGTGATCTCTGTCTGTCAAATAAATAAAATTTTAAAAAATCTTTAAAAAAATTTTTTTAAAAAGAATAAAATACCAAGGGATAAATTTAATCAGGGATATAAAAATTCTGTATATTGAACACTATAAGATGTTGATAAAATAAATTGGAGAAGACACACATAAATGAAAAGATATTTCATGTTTATGGATTGGAAGAATGGACATTGTCAAAATGTCCATGCTACCCAAAGCAATCTACAGATTCAATGCAAATCCTATCAAATTTCCCATGGCATATTTTCACAGAAATAGAACAAACAGTCCTAAAATTTGAAGGGAAGCACAAAAGACCCTGAACTGCCAAAGTAACCCTAAGAATGAAAAACAAAGCCAGAGGCACCATAATCCCTGATTTTAAACCATATTACAAAGCTATAGTAATCAAAATAGTGTGGTATTGGTATTAAAAAATGCAAAGATCAAAGGAACAGAATAGAAAGTCCAGGAATAAACCCATGCATAAATGGTCAATTGATTTATGACAAAGGAGGCAAGAATATACAATGGGGAAAGGACAGTCATTTCCATAAATGGTGTTGAGAAAACTGGACAACCACATGCAAAAGAATGAAACTCTTACATCATACACAAAAATTTACTCAAAATAGATTGAAGGCTTGAATGTAAGATCTGCAACCAGAAAACTCTGAGAAGAAAATATAAGTAGTAAGCTCCTTGATGTCAGTCTTGGTGATGATATTTTAAATATCAAATAACATCAAGAAGCAGAAGAAACAAAAATAAAAATAAATAAGTGGGATTACATCAGACTATAAAGCTCATGCCCAAGGGTGCCTGGGTGGCTCAGTCCATTAAGGGTCTGTCTTCAGTGCAGGTCGTGATCCCAGGGTCTTGGGATCGAGTCCCACCTCTCTGATCAGAGAGCCTGCTTCTTCCTCTCCCTCCCCCTCCTACTCCCCCTGCTTATGCTCTCTCTCCTTCTCTCTGTGTCAAACAAATAAATAAAATCTTTTAAAAATGAAATAAAATAAAATAATAAAAAGCTCATGCCCAGCAAAGGAAACCATCAACAAAACCAAAAGGGAATGTACCAACTGGAAGAAGATATTTGCAAACTGTACATGCGTTAAGGAGTTAAAATCCAAAATATACAAAGAACTGATACAACTCAATAAGCAACCAACCAACTGACAAACAATCCAATTTAAAAATGGGCAGAATATCTAAATAGACATTTTTCCGTAGAAGACCTACAGATGGCCAACAGACACATGATTAGATGCTAAGCATGACTAATCAGGAAAATGCAAATCAAAACCACAAGATACCGCCTCACACCTGTTAGAATGGCTATCCTCAAAAAGACAAGAAGTAAGTGTTGGAGAGGATGTGGAGAAAAGTGAACTCTATGTACTATTGGTGGAAATGTAAATTTGTGCCTCTTTGGAAAACAGTATGGAGTTTACTCAAAAAATAAAAATAAAAACAGAACTACCATATGATCCAGCAATTTCACTCCTGGATATTTATCCAAAGAGATGGAAAACACTAACTCAAAAAGATCTGTATCCCCATGTTCATTGTAGCATTACTTATAATAGCCAAGCTTTGGAATCACTGTGAGTGTTCATTGACAGATAAATGGATAAAGAAAATGTAGTATTGGAGGGCCTGGGTGGGCCAGTCATTAAAGTTTCTGACTCTTGTTCTCAGCTCAGGCCATCATTTCAGGGTTGTGAGATCGAGCCCCGTGTCAGGTTCCGTACTCAGCACAGAGTCTGCTTGAGATTCTTTCTCCCTGTATAAGACCTCATGAACTCACTTATACGTGGGATCTGAAAAGCTCACAGATACAGAGAATAGATTGGTGGCTGCTAGAAGTGGGGGATAGAGAGGCTAGGCAAAAAGGGCGAAGGGGATCAAGAGGTACAAATGTCCAGTTACACAATTAATAATTCATGAGGACATAATACATAGCACAGTGAATATAGTTAATCATACTGCATTGCATATTTGAACATTGCTAAAGGAATAAATCTTAAAAGTTCTTATTACAGGAAAAAAAATCTATTTAAACTATGTATGTTGACATACTAACTAGCCTTAGTGTTGTCATCACTTGGGAATATATACAAATATCTAGTTGTTCAACTGTACGCCTGAAACTCATATCTTATATGCTAATTATACCTCAAAATAAAAAAAAAAAAAAAACAGGGGCACCTGGGTAGCTCAATTGGTTAAGCTGCTGATTTCAGCTCAGGTCATGATCTCAGGGTCCTGGGACCGAGCCCTGCATCGGGCTCCCTGCTCTGTGAGGAGCCTGCTTCTCCCACTCCCTCTGCCTGCCACTCCCCTTGCTTGTGCTTTCCCCTCTGTGTCAAATAAATTTCTAAAAAATCTTAAAAAAAAAAAAAAACAAGTGAAGGACATATGAGGAAAAGCTCTCCAACACCTCAGGTATATAGCATTGCTTTCTGATCACCTTCAGGTATGGAAAAAGTCCAAAGTGATCTAACCCATTTTCAAACCCCAATTCACTGCCTGTTTCCTCTTCACCTTCTTTCTCTCCTTAGTAACAGCCAGACTTCTGCTTAAGGGACTTGGAGCGGTAAGAAAATACGAGTGGCTCTTATTCCTCCCCTCTCTTTGCAGAGTCCCTTTCTCCTCTGCAGCACTGGAGGTGGGAAGAGCTTCTGGGATAATCTGCATTCAGCTGTCATCGCTTCCTTGACGATGAATGTCTGGCCATCCCTGCCCTCTTCCAGGGGGTATCCAAACCCCAGGTGCGTATGACATCTTCTGGAACCGTATGGATGTGGGGTTGCTCCTTGCACTCTCCTCTGACCTCCAGTTGCCACCTCTTCTAAGGCAACATCTGCAGTACGCTTTGGAGCCTCTGACTATGGGGAAACCTTCACCCAGTGGCAGCCCTCTTGGGTAGCATCCTGGTGAGATGACTCCAGCCCACCTGCTTTTGGAGGCATCGGCGTGACCAGTAGGAAACCCATACACACTTTCTATGCCAAACTGAGAGTTCAGGCTACTCCTGACAGCTCCTTCTCTTTGCCCTGCCATCTCTCTTTGATTATTTTCTCCGGCTACTCAAAGAAGCGGAAGGGACAGATCAAATGGTCCACTAGATAAGTAGAGGTTAAAAGAAAAAAAATGACAGGCAGGTGTCCTCTTTTTGCCATACTTGCAATTTCTGGGCAGTAGTTCTCTTGGAGTCCTCTCCACCCTACCCTGTCATTGGAACACGTCTTTAAGAAGAAAGAGGACCTGTGGTGGTAATCATTTCACAATATCTACAAGTATTAAATCATATTGCACACATGAAATAAACATAGTGTTATATTTCAATTATATCTCGATGAAAAAGAAATCTATCTTTTTAAAGATCTTATTTATTTGACAGAGAGAGAGAGAGTGAGAATGGGGGGTGGTGAGGGGCAGAGGGAGAAGCAGGTTTCTCGCTGAGCAGGGAGCCCGATGAGGGACTCAATCCCAGGGCCCTGGGATCATGACCTGAGGCAA
Source organism: Neogale vison (assembly GCF_020171115.1). Classification (NCBI taxonomy): domain Eukaryota; kingdom Metazoa; phylum Chordata; class Mammalia; order Carnivora; family Mustelidae; genus Neogale; species Neogale vison. The sequence goes on from NC_058105.1 coordinate 32,571,655, forward strand.
AGGCAGATGCTTCACACCCAGGCACCCCAGTGAAAAAGAAATCTATAGAAAATGAGGAAAACGATAATAGTTTACACATAGAGCTTTTTTTTTTTAAGATTTTATTTATTTATTTGACAGAGAGAGATCACAAGTAGGCAGAGAGGCAGACAGAGAGAGAGAGGAGGAAGCAGGCTTCCCGCTGAGTGGAGAGCCCGATGCGGGACTCGATCCCAGGACCCTGAGATCATGTCCTGAGCCGAAGGCAGCGGCTTAACCCACTGAGCCACCCAGGCGCCCCTACACATAGAGCTTTTTACATCTAACTCCTCATATGATTCTCCCAACAATACTATAAAATAGGCAGCAAATATATCATTCATTGTCTCCGTTTGACGAAAGAATCTAAAACACAAGAAGCATATGGTTCCCTCAAGATGTATTTTCGAAGGTCCCTGCGTGAGTGATAGATCCAGGAACAAACCCTGGTTCCCTGATTCCCAGGCCCATAGCACAGGCGGGAGCCAGACTCTAACACCGACCTCAGGGGCTCGGCCTTATAGTTGCAGCTGGACTGACAAGGAGACCCTGAGGACCTCTTTTACGAATTCTCCCCGGGCAGGGTTGGTCCAACACAGAGCAGCCTTATTTAGAACCTCATCCCACCGATGAAAACCAAGTTCCGGTAAAGACGGGGTTATTTGGTGCATACCCTCCGCTAGGGGCTCGTTATGCATGGCTTACCCACAGCCCCTCTCTCTGGAGGGCATTAAGGAGTGGAAGAAAATGAAGAATCAATTGCAAATACAGATTTGAGCACTTGGATGAGAGGAGTCGCTGGAGACAGTTTCACAGGGGACTTAGGATAAGCCTTGACTGCAAGGATTAGAGTTTATGTGACAAGATAACTATAATTCGACAAAAATGAACACAAAGAAGCTCAAATACAAGTCTGACTCCGGCAAAAGATTTTGCACTGGGGAGGGAGATTCCACGGCTCCATTCCATGGAATTACCAGACTGCAAAATTCACAGAGGGACCTTGTCTTGTTCACCAGGGTATCTTCCCAGTGTTTTGAAGGAAGCCTGGAACACAATGGGCTCAACTCAGTAGTTATTGATCGCTGAGCCCAAGCATGGAGATCCTTGAACCTGGATTCTGTGCTGTAGGGAACAAGGAGCCTTCAGAGTTAGCATCAAGAACAAAATCACCTGAGCATTTTCCAAAGTACCTTTAGAATTATTTTGAGGCTTCTTTTGTATCCAGACTTCATCATCCCACACCCTTTTCCTACCCAAGGATATCTCAAAGTAAATACGAGCAAACCAGCAGTCTCCTCCCATGAAATAAGGCCAAAGAATGACCCAAATCGTGTTCAATCTTATTTCTTTGGCTGTCATCAGCATAGAATTTATGATAATATTTGTGTTATTTCTTGTGGGTTGAAGATCCAGGCTCACATTTATCTGCATAGTGGATAGCAAGCTACATCTGTATAAACTTCTGAAAAGCGATGTGGAAACATGTGTCAAAAATTTGAAGAATGTCCATAACCTTTGACCTGGTATTTCTTCATTCTAGCAATGGAGCTTAAGGAAATGAAGATACAAACAAAAATTTAGCATAATCAAACACAACTAATAACACACAGAGTAACTAAGCATTCATGAATGTTTAAGTAAATTTTACGTTATTCAACCAAGAAAATTTCTGTTGTAGAATAATGACATAAAAATGTGAATATATACCCAGAGAGATTGGAAAAAGTCTGGAAAAAAATTAGCTAAAATAGTAGAAGGAGATTTCTCGAGGCAGTGAGAGGATTAATAATTATTAATTATTATTAATTAATTCTCATGCATATTTTTATAATCAAAGAAAAACTACTACACTTTCTGAATTTATTTCATAATCTACCTTTGCTTTTTATCTTCTCATACCTACTGCAGAGGCAAAAAAAAAAAAAAAAGAAAATGGACAGAGAGATGGAAGTAACAATAAATTCAATGCAACTTTGGAACATACCAATAGGTACTTAAGGACTATACCTGGGTACCCGAATCCCGTTCCCAGAGTTATCCTGCAGATTCCTCCCTTCCCCTCATGTTTCTGCCCCAGGATGTCCATCCATGCAAGCAACAACAGGAATTTTTTTTTACAAAAGAAGAACAAAAACGTAAACAAAAACTACAGGTCAATTCAGATGGTCCTCTGTTTTCTGATGTCCCAGGATGCGGAAAGAGTGGTATGTGCCACTCCGAGCCCAAGAAGCTTTTTGAATTCTAGCCTAAACCTCCATCCTTCTGCTTCCTGTCCTTAAAGTTGGTCTAAACATTTTTAAAAAGGAAGTAAATAGAAGTTTTGGCAATGTTTTCTCTAATTCCTCCCAACTTCGTGGTAATTAGGAGTATTAGGAAATAGGGCTACCATAGCCCAAATAGGCAGTTCCCTGCTGGCTAACTTTCTGCTGACATCATCAGGGTAATACCTGGGCAGCAGCGGGGAGGGTGGCTCTTCTCTGAACTTCATGTCCCATGGCCCCCAGTCTTTCCTCTTTCCTTCTTCATTGCTTTCATCCTCGGCCCCAGGTCTACTGCTCACACATGCTCAGTCAGCCAATGGCCAGAGCGTGGCAATTTCAGGGGATAAACCATACATAGATTAGGTAAATTGCAGGTACACGGGCTTATTATTTAAATTAGCACAGCACAGCTTACTTGTTAATTAGGCCTTAAAGAGGCTGTTCTAGATTTTTCTCCAAGGCTTGGACAGCTCACACATTTGGCCATCTTCTTCCCTGACAGACCAGCAGGCCGACCCCTCAGGGATGGGTAAAACCACGCCTTCTTCAGGAGCTCCAAAGTGGGACAGCATATAGTATTTATTTTACCTGCTGATTATAAAAGTAGTATTTTTTTCAAAAAATCATGAAGTAAGACAAGTATAAAGGAAAACAAAAGTTATCCGTAGTACCTCCATCCAGGAATAACCACTATTACTCCATCATATGCCTTATACATAGATATATTTGTATATATGTACATATAAACAAAATCAGATCAGTTTGATATTATAAAAAAAGTTTTAGGTCCCATGTGTTGCACCTAGTATTATATTTTGAGCATGTTTTATGTGAACATCTCTTAAATGACTCCATAGTGTCCTATCACCTGGACATGGCAATTTACTCGACCTGTTCTGTTTTTGTTTTTGTTTTTGTTTTTTCACTTGACCTGTTCTTGATGATTTATAATTTTTCAAGTTTTTGTTGTTATAAATGATGTTTGGATAGGCATCCACATCTGTAAATTGTTAAGGATTATTTCCTCAAGATAGATTTTTTTTTAGACTTCTAGATTCCTAGAGGTGTGATTAGAAATCAGAAGGAATGATTGTTTCAGGCTTCAAGACGTATTTCTAAATTATCATCCAAAACTGTGCTGATTCACATTATCCCCAGAAGTATATCAGAGAACCTTGATACTTCTTGGTACATGAAAACATTGGGTCAGTATTTCCAGTATAGTTTGGGAACTCTGACCCAGTCCCAGATACACAAGTGTCTTAACTTATTTATTTACATCCTACATTTACTGCAATTTACTACCTAAAAGCAGAAAGATTTTCTATGGATCTCCATACCTTTTAATAGATAATGACTTTTTGATATGGCCATGAAGTCCAGTTAGTGGTTTTGTTATCTGCTATCTCTTAGTCACATTTTTCTGAAAATTCCATTTACCTCTGAACTCTCACCAGAATGTAGTAAAAACTACAGGAACAACGTCCATGCGAAAATCTTTACCAGCTGCCAGTGTGTTCTCAGAAAGCCAGAAGAGTTCACCAAATAAACTTAAAATGCAATTCCCTAATATTCTGTGTATTAAGGTCCATTCACTTCAGTCAGTTCCTGTAAAAGTTATGTGGAAGAAAACGAACTTTTCTTTGAGTGGTAACATTTGCCAGGGAGTGTGTTTCTCATCTCCCATGCATTATCTCATTTAGTCATCACAAGGCTCTTAGGGTACGTTCACAGTAGGCTGTTTTACTGATAAGAAAACTGAGGCTTTGAGACGCTCATTGACTCTCCTCCAACCACTAGGAAATGGCAGAATCACAGATAACTCCCTGGTCCATTTTACACCATGGCTGGGGCTCTCTGCACTTCACCACACGAAGTTCTGAGAGGTTAAGTTGAAACCGAGGTATCACCTCTTATGCTCAGTAACCTTCATCCTCCCCCTAATATCTCATACTACGTTTGGTTCTACTTCCAGGCAGAACCTTCTACCATGAACTATTGCGACCAGAGGAATATTCTGAAGATGAATCAATAAGCGATTGCAGGGCAGATTAGCAGTCTGAACACGGCCATTCGACAGCACAACATAGCTATGTCAAGTACATGTCGTTAGAGCCACTGTACAAGGAAATGACTTACACCCAGTGGCTCCAATTTTAATGTTAACTAATTAGTCTATCTGTAGATGTTCACGTTCTTATTTTACACTGCTGGGAAAGGATATGTATCGTCAGACACCCTTACTGTAACTCTTGCTGACGTCTGAGAGTTCCACACAAATATCTGGGGATAGAATTTGAGTCTCTGTATGCCAAGGATTGAGTTACTAAATACGAGATCGTAACTAATCCAATGTACGAATCAACTTCTTTCAGAGCATCTCCCTCCCTCCTCTTCCCTTAAAAGGAATGGCTTGCTTTGCAAAGGTCTGTTTCTTGTTTCTTTGAGTAAATGATTAACCACTCGCATGAGAATCCTATAAACCTTTGGGAAACAGTCTTCGAGACAATTCTTTTTGTCCACTGGAGCCATGTTGAATACATTCAAGCTGTTGGAATTTACAAGATAGCAGCCTAGTCACAGAACCGGTATTGTCCCAGATAAGCTCATGCAACAAGCCTTGTAAGGTGATTTGCGATTATCGCTCTCCAAGTCAGAGTTTCTCAACCTCAACACTGTTGACATTTGGGGCCAGATGATTCTCGTCTGTTGGGAGGCATTCCTGCTCATTAAAGCATGTGCAGCAGCATCCCTGGCCTCTACCTGGTAGATGCCAGAAGCAAGCCCCCAACCCATGTTGTGACCATCAAAGATTTCTTTAGACGCTGTCAAGGGGGAGGAGAGCCGTGGACAGAATCTCCCGTAGCTGAGAACTACTGCTCTCAGGAAAGTGTTTGTAACTTCTTTGCAGTGAGGTTGACTCTGGGCTTCTAGTTTCCACTCGAAGCTTGTGGTTAGGGTAAGGAAGAGAGAAATATCTTTTGAGAGGAAGATCTCTGAGCTCTGCAGAGGCAGCTAAGAGGGTAGGGGATGTATAAATAGATACAATATTAACCTCTCCCCTACTGGATCGTTTGAAAAGAAGAATCAAGAAAGCTATTGTTTGCAGGATGAGATAGCACATATTTACACGAAATAGACTGGAATAGTTAAGAATTTTGTGTGTAGAATGAAACAGATCTTTCTGTGAATTCTAGCCCTGACACTTCATGGCTAAGTGACTTCAGACAGTTTCTCTTGGTTTCCTCATTTGTAAAATGGGGACAATACTAGAGCACTTGTTTCACTGGGTTGTTGTGATGATTCAATAATAGAATGTACATAAAGGGCTCATCAGGGCAAAGGAAGAAAAGCACCTCAAAAAGGTAACTCCCTTTATGTAAACAGCAAAGAAAAACTCTTGGAAAGTTGTTTAGCTAGTTTTTTCCCACCTTGATGTTTTTGATTTTAGAAACACAGAAGATAATGTGGAACTATATCTATTTGTATGAGCTAATCCATAAAAACTTTCCTGAACAACCTTGCTAATAATAGTACCGTCTAAATGGAATTTAACTTTCCTATTTGTAACAGGAAAGTGATTCCCTGAATTTTAAATTCATGCATGGTTATCAAAAATTAGGCTAGGACAATGGTGGGAACCACTGTAGCTGCCCACAGAATCTGACTCTCATATGCACCCATGCACCCAGAACTAGAGAGCTCCAGCCACTCTGGAACCATTACAAGGATTATTCAAATCTTGTAAGAGACAGACTAGCTGGATTTTGGCCAATAAAATCATGTTAGACCTGTTTGGTTCATGGGTGACTGAATTGGCCTATGACAAAACATACAATTAGGAGGCCAAAACTTTGACCTTTTCTGTATCCCTAGGAAAAATCCACCACCTGAACCAAAAACATGGAGGCCAGAGCTCAGGTATCTCCCCCCTTAAACCACAGTAGATTTAATATTGAAGGTTCAATAACAGAGTAGGCCGTTATGCACTCGAAAGGTAGATAAGGAAGGATGTTGATTTCCCTGTGCATCGAGATTGAGCAGTCAAAGTTTTCTTTCTTCAAGACACCAAGTCTAAGATCCCTGGAGGGCCATAAGAAAAATGGGGAAAATGTTCCAGTTTTGTCCCAGCCTCTCTAAATTGCCCTTATGTTTCAGCGTTGATATTAACTCAGCCAAGTACGTCGGTGCTTCGAGAAGAAGTAGTATCGTACTGACAGAGTTTATCTACAGTGAGCCTTCGACCACGGGCTCCTGCACAGACCTTGAAACCAAGCAGCTCTTGCTGATCGATGTAATGACTACAACTAAGGAGAATCTGAGATATTTCTCTAGCATTTGCCTCTCTTGCCAGCTTGGCTTAAATCCACTTCAAGGCATAGTATAGATTTCTTTGGTTTGCTCCAGATTTGGACTAAGCCCTCACGATGCCCATATGTTTCTTTTTACATTACTCCCACCTCCAAGAAATAAAAGTCCAAAGCATAAGACTGAAATCGTCAATGATCCCACCCACCAGTAATGTAGTGTTTTGGTACATAAATAATTTCAAACACTTTCCTACGGAGATGTGAACTTTAGAATGATTTGATAATTATCTAGCTAAATTCCAGAGACCAGATGAAACAAGGTCCTCTACTCTTCTGCCATCTTGCATGAAACCAGAGGTGTGTATTTTAAACAAAGGATCACTTGATACATTTTTTAACAAGTGTTTTTCCTAACAAGTGTTTTTCCTTACCTAACGTCTTACATGTGAATAGGTATATACATATATATGTACACATAATAGAAGAAGTACTATATATATGTACAACATACTTATAAAGAAATGAACAAATATTAAGTATAGAGTTGGACAATTTTTCACCAAGTGAACATGCCCTATGTAATCGTCATTCAGGTCAAGAAATAAAATATTACTGGGTTCTCTGGGCTTTGTGTTTCCTTCCAGACATACTGGCTATGCCAAAAGCAAAACCCTATCCTGACTTTGTTCACCTTCCAACGACATTTTATGTTTCTGAACTTCAAATGGAATGGTAGTTATGCAGTTGTTTTTGTGTCTAGCTTCCTTTGTATCTTGTTATATTTATAAGATTCATCCAAGTAGCTGCATATGACAGTAATCACGCTCCCTTATTATGGTACAGAAGTCCATTGTGTGAATATACAAGGCGTTTATTCATTCTATACTTGATGACCACAGGGATGTTTCCAGTGCTTGGCTATTATGAACACTACTGCTAAGAACCTTCTTGTACGTATCTTCGGTACCTTTATGGTCGCATTTCTCTTATATCTAATTAAATGCAGAATTGCTAGATTATAGGCTACCATAGGTTTAGTAGAGAATGTCAAACCATTTTCCAAAGTGGTTATGTCAGTTTGCAATCCCACCAGCAGGTCATGGGCATCCCAATTGCTTTATATCCTCACCAAAACTTGTTATTATCTATCGTTTCCATTTTAGCCACTCAAGTGAATATGCTTTTATGTCACAATCTGTTTAACCCTTTTGCCTATTGGGTTGTCTATCTCTACTGATGTGTAGAACTTCTTTAGACATTCTGGTTACACAGTCTTGTTTGGTTGTATGTATTGTTAACATCTTCTGCCTATCTGCAGCTTGTTTTTTCACTATCAATAAAGCTTTTGAGTAACACGTGTTTTTTTTAATATCCAATTTTATAGCATTGTCTTTTAGTAATTGTGTTTTTTTGTTTTATTTAAGAAATCTTTGCCCAAAGACAATAAGATATTCTCTTGTGTGTTTCTTCTGGAAGATTTATCATTTTATCTTTCACATTTAGATCGATAATCCATCTAGAATTGATGTTGTGTGTGGTGTAATACTGGGGGAGATTTCCTTTTTTCCTATTTGCTACCCAGCAGACCATGAATCCAGCACCATTTATTGAAAAGGTCATCTTTCCCTGCCATGCTACAGGGCAACCAAATAATCCTATATGTGTAGGTTGGTTTCTGAACTCCCTGTCCATTGTTTTAGTTCTCTCATTTTATGCCAATATCATCCTATATTAATTATTGTAACTTTATCTTAAGTCTTGTTATCAGGCACGGATGTCCTCCATCTTTACTCTTCCTGTCTTGATTATTCTTGGCCCTTTCCATTTCCATAGGAACTTTAAAATAAGCGTGTTGAGTGCCTGGGTGGCTCAGTGGGTTAAAGCCTCTGCCTTCAGCTCAGGTCATGATATCCTGGTCCTGAGTCCGAGCCTGCTTCAGCCTCTGTCCTTTCCTCTACTCATTCTCTCTCTCTCTCTCAAATAAATAGATAAAATCCTTAAAAATAAATAAATAAAATAAAATGTGCATGTCAATTTCCACAAAACACCTGCTATAGTTATACTTGAGACTAACTGTAGAACTTATGGATCAATTATAAAAATTTATATTTTTATAATAGTGTGTGATTCTATAAATGCATGGTATATACCTCCATGTACTTAGGTCTTTTTATTATCCCACAGTAATTTTTTATAGTTTACTATGTATTGACCTGGTGTATATTTCATTTGATATTTTCTAGGTATTTAATATTTTTATGGTATTTTAATATGCCTTTTAAAAATTTCATCTTCTATGATTATTTCAGACATGGAAATGCAATTTTACATTTGATCTTGTGGCCAAAAACATTAATAATTTACTTAGTCATTGCAATAGCTTGCTTATAGATTCTTTTGCATTTTCTACACACACAGTCTTTCATCCATGAATAATGAGACTTATTTTTTCCGTTCTAATCCTTAAACTACTTTTTCCTTGTCTTCTTGCATTTGCTAAGACCTCTGGTACAATAATAAATGGGTATTTTTGTCTCATCCCCAATCTTGCTGTGTATTGAGGGGGAGAACCTGTCATATTTTATCATTAGACATGTCTCCTATAGGCTTTTGATAAATACTTCTTATCAGATGAGTCAAATTTCTCACCTCTTCCTAGTTTGCTACAAGTTTTTTTTTTAAGATTTTATTTATTTACTTGAGAAAGAGAAAGCTCATGGAAGAGAGCAGTAGCAGAGGGAAAGGCAGAGGAAGAGGGAGAAGCAGACTCCCCACTGAGCAAGGAGCCTGATGTGGGGCTTGATCCCAGGACCCCAAGATCATGACCTGAGCCTAAAGCAGATGCTTAACCAACTGAGCCACACAGGCACCCCACATTTTTTTTAAAATTTTGAATGAACTTTTCACAGATGTGTTTTTATGCATCTACTGAGATAAAATATGAATTTCTCCTTGATTCTGTTAAAGTAAATTACATTCACTGATTGGTATTTCTGAAACAACTTAACCTACCTGAGATATATTACCTCTTGTAATATAGCACTGAATTTTATTTGATAGTATGTTAGGATCTTCCGTTACACGAAATTTTAACATGTTGCAAATATCTAACCGTCTCAATAAATATGGGTCTATTTTATCAATTTTCATGATTGAATTCATTCCCATATTGATCCACAATCATGAAAGTTGTTTTCGAAATTTTGGCATCATAAACAGCATTGCACTGAATACCCTTGGGCATACATATTTCACTTGTATCTGTTTCCCAAAGTACTAAGTAACATTGTCTTTTTGGTTTCACTTGAACTCAACAGTAGCTTTGTAAGTATCAACTGCCAGGAATCAGAATCCAGATTTCCTGGTTCCAGAAGCTCCCCAATATTGAGTTTGCTCCTAATAGCTCTGGCTGAAGACTGATATCTACCCAAAGGACATAGGGCCTAGGAAGTGAAAAATCTAAACACTGCAGTGCTAAAATTAAAGACAACCTGGGAAAATACTTTATGGAACAATCGAATGTGGTTTCAGGAAAACCGAAATTGATCATCAGAAAAGCAAGGCAAATGAAGTCAGAAACACTGGATTCATATACCAATTACCAGCTATGTAATCTCAGGCAAATTAGTCCTTGCTATAACCCTGAGTTTCTTCACCAATAAAATAGGAATATATTAACATTAGAGGATTGTTAAGAGGAGAAAATGAGCAGCCCATACTACTGCATTTTTATAGAGCTGACATTCAGCGAATGACAGTTCCTTTTGTTTCTCTGTAGTTAAGAGACTGCTAAAAAGAAGAAGTAGAAGAAGAAGAAGAAGAAGAAGAAGAAGAAGAAGAAGAAGAAGACAACAACAAAAAAAAGAATTGAGAAAGGATTTTCTAGTTTTTCTTTGGGGAGGCTCAGAGAAAAAGAATGTCCTTTCCTACATCACGATCTTCCCTTTAGCTTTAATACATGTAAACACATAGAACTATTCATCCTTGAAAACTGCTTGGAGTAAAAAGGATCTATACGATTAATGACATCGTTTATTTGCATGGTCACCAAAATGTCCATGTAAATATCTTCTCCGTATGACTTTGTATCTTGTCATGCGAGGTTAAAAAGCCAGCCTAAAGTCCTAGTTTAGAGATGACTAATTAGGATCAAAGTAGGTGCTTCTTAGTTATGAAATGATTGAGTCACACTCTCAGTCTACACCTTTTTGTCTGAGGGCGGTGGCATAAAATTAGCAGAAAGCGCTTGGGGTATGATGCATTGGTTAGTTATTGAAACTTACTGGCACTGAAGCCAGGGAGAACTTACCCTTAATGGCAACCATAAGTCTGTAGGACAATGTCTTGTGTGCTCATCTCTTTGTGTTTCCATTTTCCTGATCCTGGTTTTTCCTTTGGCGCTACAAAACTTAGTGTAAATTTTATTTATGTGACAGTCTTTCTCAACTATTTAAAGTCAGTGTTCATTTTTCAGTCTGCTTTTCAATCAAGATCATTATGTAAATCCAATTTACAGAAGAACAACCATCTTCAAACACAGGTAGAACCTACTTTCAAGTATTAATTCATGATATCTGGTCCTATAAGATGAAGCCACTCCCACCTTTATCAAATAATCCAAATCAATATTCCTGTAAAATAAGCAGCCAGTTAAAAAAAAATTTAAAAAGTCAGGTGGCTCCTGGGTGGCTCAGTGGGTTAAGCCTCTGCCTTCGGCTCAGGTCATGATCTCAGGGTCCTGGGATCAAGCCCAACATCGGGCTCTCTGCTCACCTAGGGAGTCTGCTTCTCCCTCTATTCTCTTTCTCTCTCAAAAAAATAAAACCTTAAAAAACATGGTAAAATCAACCCTTTGCTAATCTTTTTGTATAGCATCAACATTTGAATGTCTACAATTCTTAAATTTCTTAATAAGTGCTGACTCATCAAAATGTTGGGTTGATGATTAAAGGAAAGGAAAGGAGACATTGTAAGTATCTTCCCCTTCCTTTTTGTTTATTTTTGCTACAGAGCAAAGAGCCTTCCAGGATGTAGGAGAACTACCATTGATGCTGGAAATGGTTCCAAATGGCTTTGGAAATGGCGCTTCTCAAAGCCAAAAATGTTAGCGCTCTAAGAGAACTTTCAGATCACTGGTTCAACCCTCTTATTTTACAGATGAGGAAGTCTCATTACAGAAGGGAGAAATGATTTGTTTTAAGGTCTTTAAACCAACTTACTGCTGTTTGCCTGGTTTTTTTTTTAAGTTCTTATTTAAATTCCGGACAGTTAGCCTAGAGTCATATGAATTGCAGGTGTACAATAGAGTGATTCAGTACTTTCATACATCACACAGCGCTCATCACAGCAAGTGCCTTCTACTCCCCATCACTGATTCCACCCATCCCCCCACCCACCCTTCCTCCTGCAACTCTGAGTCCACTCTCTAGAGTCAAGAGTCTGTTTCTTGGACTGCTTCCCTCTTTTCTTTCCCCTTGCTCATCTATTTTGTTTCTTAAATTTCACACATGAGTGAAATCACACGGCACCTGTCTCCCTCTGGCTGACCAGCTTCACCCTGCATAATATTCCCCGGCTCCATGTGTGTTGCAGCAAATGGCAAGATGTCATTCCTCTCCACAGCTGAGTGATATTCCACAATATATATACACCGCATCTTCTCCATCCATTCATTGGTCGATGGACACCTGAGTTGCCTTCACAATCCGACCACTGTAGACACTGTTGCCATAAACCTCAGGATGCACGGATCCCCCTGAATTAGCATTTTTGCTAGAACATGGAGCAGTTTCATTTTTAAGTTTCTGAGGAAGCTCTGTACCATTCTCCAGGGTGGTTGTTCCGATCTGCACTCCCACCAACAGTGCAAGAGGCTCCCCCTCTCCACATCCTCACCAACACCTGCCGCCTCCTGCAACCTTACATTATTGTTTTTTGCCATTCTGACAAGTGTGAGGCTTAACTACTCTCCGTTGAAGGGAAAAGAAGAACTGTTGTGAGATCCATAAAAATTGGAGGGTTTTATATCTCAGCAAACACACACACGCCTGACTTGACTGACTTGACTTGGCCAGTCCAGCTTTGGGTGACAAGTATACAGTGGACATGTTTCCTAGGAAACCTGGCCAAAGAGACCATATTTACCATACTGAGCAAGCAAAGTAGCTCAGACTTAAAGACTTCTGTGCTCAGAACTGCAGGAGAGACAATGTGTGAACTTTCAAATCATCAGTTAAGCCTGACTACAATGTTAACTCGGACATACTTCTCATTGCAAGGCTGCTTGGGCTATGAAAAAACACCTCCCCAAAGAATAAATAATTTATAGGTGTGTTGGTTCTTTGCCTTTTGTCTCACCTTCCCAAATCCATTAAAATCCCTTCTCTGCCCTTTGGGGTTGCACCAGCAGTGGCCATGTTCGTTTGTAATCCTAGCCCCTGCTTGTTATTCCCCATCTCCTTCTACAGATCCCAGCTCTCCTTGGACTGAAGAGCAGAGCCTCCCTCTGTGGCTCATCTCTAAGTACCTCGCTGTTTCTTGTTGGTTCCCTTAAACTGCTCGCAGCCCTACGAAGAGTCCCTTCATTCCATTTTACTCAGAACCCAAGCTACATGTATGTCCCATCTCCTGCCAAAATCCAGGCCGATACACAAACACCTCTACGTCTTTCTCACTCAATAGCTCAAATTGCATTGAGGTCTTATGCAGCATCCCGTAGGAAGGAAGAAACGGGCATACTGTAGCCCCAAACAGAGTTGGTTTCTCAAGATTCCTTCTTTGGAATCATTAGGTATCCCTATTTGCATATTTCACCTTTAGTATATTGCCGTTGGCAGAAAATAAACATCAAATATTTGCTTTCTAGAAATAGGAAATTTGTAAACAACTGAGAGCAATAGTTCTGCACATTGTAACAACAGGTTTCCATTTTAATAAGGCCTGAATGCAACACAACAATCTCAACGTCTTGTCAAAACTCATGAAAACAGAATGCATCTGTGTAGCCACTTCTTGAAGAACTATTTTTATTTTTTTATTTTTTAAAAGATTTTATTTGTTTGTCTATTTGCCAGCGAGGGAGAGAAACGGAGAGAGTAAGCACAAGCAGAGGGAGAAGCAGGCTCCCCGCCAAGCAAGGAGCCCGATGTGGGACTCAATCCCAGGACCCCGGGATCATGACCTGAGCCAAAGGGAGAAACTTAACTGACTGAGCCACCCAGGCGGCCCTGAGGAACCATTTTTAGGCAGGAGCTGGCAAGACATTTTTTATGAAAAATACCCATAGTATTCCATCAAGGTGGTCCGGCTTCTCTGGGAACTTTGGAGTATCCCTGTGGTGCTTTAGTCTCATGGAGAGATAGGGAGAGACCTGAGGGTGAACCCAAAGTTAATCGAGGCCAAGGAGAGGATAATTTGCTCCTTTTTGGGCACTAGGAGCTTACTGTGACTGTTTTGCCATGAGAATTAGGGCAACAGCTACACACACATACAAACACACACCGAGTTCCATTAGGGATTCTCTACACTTTCCTTTTCTACTTTGAAGGAACTTGTCCCCTTTCTTTAGCAATATGTCTCAAAAACAAAAAAACAAAAAACCTCTTGTCCCAGAATTATAGAATGTTTGATTTGAGTATTAAATACTATGGCTTCTACCTACCTAGCTGATGCATACACAGCCCCCTAAAATTATTCCTGATACCCTCTATATCTTGTAATTGCTCCAAATTGTCCTCATGGAACTTTTCACTAAACCCTTGTAGTATGCACCTAACAGATCCTCTTTCACTGATGTTCCATTACTCTCAAAATTTAGTTCAAATTCATTTACATGGCATACAAGGCCCCTCATTATCTAGCCCCTTGGAACCTATTTAAAATCTTCTCACAGTCCTCCGATTTAAATTCTGGGGTCCAGCTAAACACAGTGTTCTCATGCTTCTGGGCTTTGGTTCTTACTATGTTTTTCCTGTTCTCCTCCTCCCCTTTGATGTAACTGTTATGTTCAGGCATAAACTTAGATATCACCTCCTCCAGGAAGCCTTCCCTAGTACCCCAAGTTTGAGTTTAATATGCTTCCATGGTATCCTACAATTTCTCTTTTTCAGTGCTTATCATAGCCTAATATAAACATGTATTTTTTCAGTCTTCCCCCACTAAACTAGAAGTTCCTCAGGACTGAGAATTATATCTAACTATGTTATGATTAGATCCCAGGCACCTGACACAATTCATGGTACATGGAAAGTGCATAATATGTGTTTATTCAATGAAAGATAACATCGGCTTTCCTGTGGCTTTTTACCTATACATCCTCCCTCTGGAATCACATAGTTCCATTCTTAGATCAATAGGTGGTAAGTGAAGGGGAGTCTTCTTTGAAAAGAAGTCTTGCCCCAGCTCTAAGTCATCTTTGTTCCCTCTAAATGGCAAGGTCACTTTGAGTCACTGCATAGTGGGTCCTTGATGGCTTTAGATTAGATTAATGTGAGAGATACATTTCTGAGTGCATGTGTAACCCAGGGAATTCATTCCTTCATTTGTTTAGCAAATTTTATTTATTGTTTTATATGTAAGGCACTGTTCTAGGCACTGAAAGTAGGGCACGGTTAATAAGACAGACAGAAGTCTTTGCCCTCATGGAGCTTATATTCTAGGTGAGATGAGATGGAAATAAACAAAACGAGTAAACACTGTTAGTCATTAGAATGTGATCAGTGCTAGGGAAATAAATAGAGCAAGAGAGAGGGTGAGGGAAAGTCAGGAGGGGTTGAAATGTTAAGAGACAGAATGAGCTGGGTAGATATTGTAATGCTCCAAGCAGAGAGAAGAGCAAGTGCAAATGTCCTCAGAGAACAGCGTAGAGACCAGCAGGGCCAGGGCACAGTGAGCAAGGAAAGGGAGTAGAGAAGATATAATCAAAGAAGTCGTGAGGTGGAAAGTGCGGTGAAGCAGGTAAGGCATTGTAGACCATTGGAAAGGTTTCAACTTTTACTTTAAGTGAGACAGAGAGCTTCTGGAGGGTTGCAAGAAGTGACATGGCCTGATTTAATGTTTTAAAAAGACCACTCCAGAAGCTGTATGTAGAACAGACTACAGTGGAGCAGACCAATTAAAAGCCTATCGGAATACGTGCCCTCCACAATACCCACCACCAGGCTGGCCCAACCTCCCACTCCCGCCCCTTCAAAACCCTCAGGTTATTTTTCAGAGTCCATAGTCTCTCATGGTTCATCTCCCCTTCCAATTTCCCCCAACTTCCTTCTCCTCTCTAACTCCCCATGTCCTCCATGTTATTTCTTACGCTTCACAAGTAAGTGAAACCATATGATAATTGACTCTCTCTGCTTGACTTACTTCATTCGGCATAATCTCTTCCAGTCCTGTCCATGTTGCTACAAAAGTTGGGTATGCATCCTTTCTGATGGAGGCATAATACTCTGTAGTGTATACGGACCACATCTTCCTTATCCATTCGTCCGTTGAAGGACATCTTGGTTCTTGGTTCATTCACTACAATGAATTCTAGTACACTGAGAAGTAATTAAAAAAATAAAATTAAAAAAAAAAGCCTATTGGAAGAATTCAGCCAAGAGATGGTACAGCAAGGAGGTAGAAGGGAGTGGGCAGCAGTGGAGACAGCAAGAAGTAGTTAGATTCTGGATATATTTGAAGGAAAGGAGTCAATATGATTTTAAATAGATTGGATAGGAACTGTGAGTGAAAGAAATGGGTCAGAGCTTAATAACTAAAAAGATGAAGCTGTTAATCATTGAGATGGGAGAAACTGTGGGAAATGCTGAGCCAGGGAGTTTTCGATGTGCTGACTTTTGTGATGCCTACTGTACATCTAAGTCAGAGGTCTGGATGGGATGCCTGGGTGGTTCAGTTGGTTAAACAGCTGCCTTCGGCTCAGGTCATGATCCCAGGGTCCAGGGATCATGTCCTGCAGCAGACTCCTTGCTCAGTGGGGAGTCTGCTTCTCCCTCTGCCTGCCACTCCCCCGTTAGTGTTTTCTCTCTCTCTGACAAATAAATAAAAATCTTTTTCTTTTTAAGTTGGAAGCCTGGAGTTGGCCAGCTGACATTTGAGTTTGGAGTTTCATGGAGAGGTCTGAGATAGAGATATATGCAGGAACTGTCAACAGATAAATGAGATTTCAAGCTATAACATGGGATGAGATCATCAGAAGACGGAAGGAGAGGAGAGAGAAGAAGAGGACTGAGCCACGGAGAGGTATCATGTCCCTTCAGTGTTGAGAGGTAGGATAGATGAGGAAGCACCAATAAAGATAATGAAGTAGGAATAAAGGGTGGTGTTCTAGAAGCCAAGGAAATAGAGTTTTGCAAAGAGGAGGTTGTAATCAACTGAGCAAATACTGCTGATGGTCAAGTAAAATGAAGACTGAGAAATGACCATTGAATTTAGACTGCGGAGGGAATATTTTACTGGGAATATTGACAGGAGAAATTTCAGTTCGTGGTGACAACAAAAGCCCAATAAGGACTGGGTTAAAAGAGGATGGGACTAGAAGAAGTGGAAAGATTGGAACTGAAGTAGTGACAGATTAAGGAGGCTTCTCAGGACTTCAGGTGACAGATAGGTTTGCAAGGTTCAGCACGTAAAAATGTAGAACACCCAGCTAAGTTAGAATTTCTGAGAAACAGGTCATCTTAGATAAATCTCAGATAAGATTCCAGATAGACTGTTCTTCATATAAATATGTTTGGTGCAATCTTTGGTATATACTTATACTAAAAATTATTCTTTGTTTATATACAATCAAATTTAATGGGCATCTTGTATTTTATCTAGCTACTCTAAGTACAGATACTTCTAGCCCAATTGATGTGAATTTAAAATGTCCAGAACTTCCAAAAGTGTTTGGATCTCTGAAATACTCTGGCTTCCTGGGCCAATTCAGAGAACAAGGTAGCTAGTGAGGTAATGTCAAGGTCTGGCACGTCTAACTCCAAGGACAGAAAAAAGTCAATTAATATTCTTTTTCACCAGGCCCCCTATAGAAAGTTTAAGTAAATAACATTGCCCAAAGCTGCTATTTGGCAAGAAACTTAAGTGTACTCAATCATCCTGAGATGATCTCTAGCCATTTAGAAAAGGATAAACAAGATAGTCTTTCCTACACCAAGCCTTTCACCAAAATGAAGACAGGGATAGTAGAGTAGAGTGGAAGAATATTTTCATTCTATGATGGATGACTGAAGATGATTTAGGTTAATAAAGGGATATGGGCACCAAGTGATTTATGTCAATATCACATAGGTGGTAAGTATTGCAAAGATCAGCAGACATAACAAAGTTGCCTTGAGTAGCTACCATGGCTTGGCCATACAAAGCTAAGAGGCATTTAAGACTGTGTAAGACTCATACCCCCTTCAAAGAGTTGAAAAGGAGCAGAAAGTTGAAAAATCTCAATAGTTCATACTATCACTTTGACCTTGCTTCCCACCTTTCTCGCTCCAATCCAGCTCACTGGGATGGCCTGCTCCACTTCTAGGTCTTTGTTCTTGCTGTTTCTTCTACCTGTCATGTTCATCCTTTTTATATCACTGTGGCACACTCCCTCACCACCTCCAAGACTTTGCTCAATTAGTACCTTCCAGAGAGAATATCTATAACCACGTGATAGGAAATAACATCCATCATTCTCTGTCTGTACTCTGCTTCATTTTCCTCGACAATGCTTATCACCTTGTGAAATTCCATCCATTTGCTTGTCGAATTATTGATTACTTGTATCCTCCAATTTGAATGCTAACAGCATCAAGTAGATCCTTGCTCTGTTTTCTTTCCTACTGTGTCACCAGCACCCACAATGGTGCCTAACACCAAGTAAGAGATTGTTATTTGTTGAATGAATGATAATGTCTAGCTTTTCTAGAAAGTGTGCTAGGCAATTTAGATGTATGAACTCATTTAGCTTAATCTTCACTACAATCTTATGAAATAGGTAGAATTCTTCTCATTTTCTTTTTTTTAGGATTTTATTTATTTAATAGAGAGAGAGAGGGAGGGAGAGAGATTGTGCTGGCAGGAGCAGAGAGAGATGGACATAGAGTCTCCATGCTGAGTGCAGAGCCAGAAGTGGGGCTCAATCTCAGGACCCTGAGATCATGAACTGAACCTGTTATGTTACATGGCAAAGTATTAAGGGATATAGAAAGAATTAAGATTGCTAATCAGTTTGCCTTAAATGGGAGAGATTATCCCAGATTATTTTATTGGGCCCACTGTAATCAAGAGGGTCCTTAAAAGTGGAAGAAAGAGTCAGAATGAAATGCAAAGTAATATGTTGTGAAAAGGACTCAACTTGCCATTGCTGTTTTACAGATGGAAAAAGGGCGGCCAGAAGCCAAAGAATATGGTCATCCCCTAGAAGCTGGAAAGGCAAGGGTTTGGATTCTTTCCCAGAAGCTACAGATAGATTGGAGCCCCACCAGCACCTCGATCTTAGCCCAGTGATACCTGTGCCACACTTCTGCCTTCCGGAATTGTGAAACAGTAAATATATTTGTGTTGTTGTAAGTCACATTAGTGGCAATTTGTTATTGCAGCAAGAGAAAACAAATATGCTGAGTTACCTAAGATCAACTAGTTGTGAGAGAGGCATGTTTTAAATCCAGCTCGGACTCATATATTCTGCACTGTTTCAGGCAGCACAAAATGTTATGGGAGTTCAGTGAAAATAGAGATCACTTGTAACCAGGGAATGAGGACAGTTTTCATGACAAAGTTAGAATTTGAACCAGGTCTTGAAGGATTGATAGGGCATCAAATGGCAAATATATCAAAAACAATCCAATGTCCACTCAACAAGGAATGAATGAACAAACGGTGGTGTATTCATACAGTGGAATACTACTCAGCAATAAAAGAAGAACCAATAACTGTACATCAAATAACATGCATAAATCTAATAGACAATTTTGAAAAAGAAAGAAACCAGGTAAAACCATAGTACTCACTATATGGTTGTAATTATATGAGGTCCAAGAATGAGCAAAGCTATATTGTTAGAAATCCAAAAGTGGTTTTGGGGAGGGAGGAAAACTAATTAGGAAAGGATACAAAAGAACTTTCTAGAGCAATAAAAAATGGGGTAGGTTTTTTTTATAGTAGTTAGAAAGATGTCTAGAATTTTTTAAATGCATGAAATGGAGCACTTAAATTTTCTTTAATTTATTGTGTGTAATTATGCCTTTTTCTTTAAAAGGGGGGGTTAGTAAGAGAAATAAGATATGAGGTTCAAATTTAGAAAACAAAACAAAACAAAAAAAATCACACAATTGGCTTAGAGAAGTTCTCATTCCCGGTTGCACATTAGAAAATTCTGGGGAGTTCTTACACATACATATGCCAGCACCAACCCAGAGAGTCCTATTTAATTGGTTTGTGATGAACCCCAAGCATCAGTATTCTTATAAGTTTCCCAGACACTTCATATACGAAGTCAGACTTGAGAACCAGGAGCTGAGAGCATAGATATTTTAAGACAGATGAACCATGAATGTTTTGGAATGCAGGTGAAGGGGTTTTCATTCACTTACATGGGATATGCAAGCACAATAAAAGTTTTTGAACAGGAGGGGTTGAAATCAGAGCTGTACCCTAAGAACACTGAACTCACATCTGTGTCCTCTGGAGAATAGACCTGGAGGTGGAGAGGTGACATCAAAGATTGGCCAAAGGACCCAGGCAACAAGCAGTGTAAGGCCAGAGGTATTTTGGGAGAGGCAATGAAAGAGAGAGAGAAAATTTAAGCATTATTATGGATCAAAAGATGGAAGTCAATGGAAGGAAAGACTCCTTTCAGATTAAAGAAGGAAAGGAGAACAGGTTTGTTTTGTCTCATTTTTACATGTTTGTGTTTGTGGTATCTATGGTATATCCAAGTAAGAATGTCTACTAGATAATGAAAGACTTGGAGCTAGAGTTTAAAAGAGAGATCTAGGATAGAGACATGGATGTTAGAATCACTCAAGTCAGTGACATCCGTTAATTGTGAAAATATATGGAAAGAAGAGGAAAGGAAAGACTAAGCCCTCAGGAATGCCCACTTCAGAGCTCACAAGGGATAACATCAAATAAAGAATGATAATTAGAATAACTGATGATAAGGAAGCCAAGGGAGGGGATTAATGATGTAAAATGCTGCAAAGACACTGATAACTAGATTAACCTATTGAATTTGAAATTGAGGAAGTCATTGACAAAGTTGCTTTATTAGAATTGGGTGGAAGTAGAATGAAGACTAGAAGTTGTTGAAAGGTACGCAGCATTCAAAACCGGCCCTCACAGACACCTCAGCCTCCTGTCTGCTTCTGGAATGCCTTGGATCCTTTCCTCCATCGGGTCATGAAAGCTTCCAAGGTGTGTCTTCAAACCCGCAGGACAGAGACATGAACATCGAATGAAAAGAGCACATTCCATCAGTGGTAAATTATTTTGGTTCAAATCCTGACTCTGCCACTTCTTAGCTGCAGGATGTGGATATTTCCCTATTAGAAACAATGCTGTGGGGGCATGACATCAGCAACATGGCAGCAAAGGACATTTTACTCAGGCGCCTGCCAGCCCCAGCAGCCCCAGGCAGCTCCCATGACACCAGGTTCCCGGCAGGCTCCCATGAATCAAGAAACCCTCTCACCCTGGTTCCTGCCCACTCCAGGAGCCCCAAGCAACTCCCATGGCTCCAGGCAGCCTCCCCCATAGAGCTCCCTGCAAGCTAATGGGAACAGACTTCCATCTTACCCTGGCACCTGCCGATTCCAACAGCCCCAGGTGGCTCTTGCGACACCAAACTCCCGGCAAGCTTCCAGGAACCCACAGCCCCGTTACCCCTCCCTCAAGTCCAGGCAGCGCAGCGCGGGAGCCCACCTTCTTCATGGGAGGAGAATAAAGTGAGTGCCCAATTTCACTGCAGACCCCAGACTCAACTCACCCAAAGTCCTCCATGACTCCTTGCAGGATCCTGCTAAGGGCTCTCCTCGCAATGGCACTTGCAAGGTCCAGCACCCTCAGGTGGCTCCTGAAATCCCAAATGATGTCCTTGGGGCCAGGTTTCTGGTGTGTTCCAGTGAACCCAGATCTGAACTCACTCTGTACCTGCCTACTCTAGTGGCCCCAAGAACCTACCATGGCCCCAGGCAGCTTCTACCGAAAACTCCCTATAGATTCCTAGAAACCTGGGCTCCTATCTCATCCTGGTTCGAGGAACCACTTGTGTCTGTTTGGCACCTCCGGGCAACTTGTATGACAGAGTTCCTTACAGACTCCTGGGAACACAAGCCCTTGTCTCTACCCATGGCCTTCCAGCTCCCAAGGCCCCAGTTGGTCCCCATGGCCCTAAGCAGTTCCTGCAGTCCCAGATTCTCGGCAGGCTCCCAGAGATCCCTTTCTCTGGGTTACCCCAGTGTCTTCCAGCTCCAGTGGCCCCAGAGGATTCCCCTGGCTCAAGGGAGCTTCAATAGCTCCAGGATCTCAGAAGTCCCCTATGTGCAGGCTCCCAACACACAAACAGTCCCAAGCAGCTCAGGAACCACAGCTGGCTCCCGGAACTTCAAGCACCTTCCTTAGGTCCAGGCTACTAGAACGTTTCCACGTGCCTAGGTACCTCATGCACTCTAGTACCTGTTGTCTCCCACAGCCCCAGGCAGCACTGGTGGCCAATACTTCTGGCTCACCACAACATCAGCTAGCTCTCATCACCTCTAGCAACTCCTGGCAGGCTCCAGTAAACCCTGGCTCCCAGGACATCCCAGGATTGGTCAGACCCCGCAGCCCTAGGTGAATCTTAGGTTCTCACCCTCTCAATACGCATGAACACAGGCTTCCAGGGGGAATCTCTGAATCCTGGCCCAGCATCAGGCTGCCCAAGGACTCCAAGAGCAAGCCACTCATGGACAGTACCAGACTGCCCACCAGAATCACTGGACCAGCTGACTGGTAAAAACCATTGCTTGCCAAAGCCAGTCTGTAGAGACTGGAAGAGGTGCACATGTCCTCAAATGCATAGACACCAATGCAAGGCCACAAAGTTCCTAATCAAGTAAATATGACACCACAAACACACACATGCACACATGCATGCACAAAAATACACCTCTAATGAATGACGCTAAAGAAACAAAAATCTATAAACTGTCTTATAAAATACTCAGAAAAATCATCTTAAAGAAATTCAGTGAACTACAAAAACACAGATAAACAACTACATAAAATTAGGAAAACAATGAATGAACAGAACAAGTTCAAAACAGAAATAGAAACCAACTAAACAAGTGAACTGAAATCTAAAAAATTTAATAAAACTTAAACAGATTTGGTGCCTAGGTGGCTCAGTCAGTTAAGCATCTGCCTTTGGTTCAGGTCATGACCCCAGGGTCCTACATCCTTGCTCAGCAGGGAGCCTGCTTCTCCTCCCTCTGCCCCTCCTCCTGCTTGTGCATGCGCTCTCTCTCTTTCATGGGCACATGCGTGTACACATGCTCTCTCAAATAAATAAAGTCTTAAAAAAAGGCTTAAACAAATTCAACTGAGTAGAAGAACTTGTGAACTAGAACATAGGTCATTTGATTCATTTAGTCACAAGAGGAAGGAATAACAAACAGAAAAAAAAAAGCCTTCATGGATTATGGGATACCATAAGTGGAATCAATCCATGCATTATTGAAATCTCAGAAGAAGGAGGAGGAGGAAGGGGAGGAGGAGGAGAAAGAGGAAAGGAAGACGGAAAGAAAGGAACAGAGAGCTTATTTAAAGAAAGAGTGGCTGAGGGTACTGATAAAATATTGGTTAAAGAACAGACAAGTGACATTAAGAACCTAGCTGAGGGTAGCATGAATCCTCATTAAACCACATTAGCATAGCCTTTACTTCAATAAAATGGGAATTCTTGAGTGAGAACACAGTAAATGGTGGCTACCTAGATTTGGAGATCAGCCAAACAGTATGGAATAAACCCAAGAGGATAGAAAATTATAGGGATTTGCAAAGTACTGTTGAAATGGTTCCCCATGGAGTCCACCTGAGGAGAGAGATGGAATAGAGCAGACCAGGGTGAAGGATAGAATAAATAGGATTAAAGTGATCTTAGACCATGATGAGAACAACAGGAAATATGCAGATTTAATTTATTCAATAGGTGGGAAGGATTGAATGTGGGGATCATAGTGAATTCTGGTTTCTAAATGGAAAGATTTTCCTCCTGTGGATTCTATTAAATGTGAGTTCTAAAATTTCCTAATTATCCTATTTTACCTTATGAGGAAGAATAACTTCAAATAATGAAAAAAAAATGAATGTGCCTTCAGCCTTAGTGACTTTCTTTCAGGTTCTCAAATGTGCTGTGGTCCCTCTCACCAGAGGACCTTTGCATATGCTCTGCTCTCTGCCTCAGTCGGTATCAGCCTCCCTCACCTTGTTAACTTATACTCATCTCTTAATTCTTGGTTAAGTATTTCTTTCCCTGGGAAGAGTTCCTTGACCTTTCAGGTAAGAACATGTTTTCATAGTGCTTATGTAGCTCTTTTTCCTGGGGCTATTACAGTTGCAATTTTAAATTCATTTGTCTGATTATTTGATTGTTATCTGGCATAAAGAAAATATACAATAGACATTTAGTGAGTAAATTAATGAGTGGATACTATCTTTGAAAAAAAATATATGAGCTGTAACAAATCAACTTGCCTAAGTTCCTTTTACCAACAGAAAAGACATTCTTATATAGTAATTATACTGTTCAAATTACCTCCCTAGAATCCCCTTTTGAGAAACGCCTTCAGAGCTTAGGATGTCTACTTTCAATTTATTCATTCTTTGAGGATAGAATTGAGTTGGGCAGGAGTGAAAGTTATTAGTTATCATCTGTGCCTTACTGAAGCCCAGAGTAATACTAAACAAGAGGATAATACCATTTGGGTCCCAAACTAAACCCTGTTCTTAAAACGAAACATGATATTCTTATGTGGCTTATTACCTGTTTCTGAAGACAATTAGCAAAGGAGTTACACACATGATTAAACATTCCAACGTGGCTGCTTAGGTTCCTGTAACACCGGATTTGAACAATCCTGAATATTTCATCTGATGCACTTCTCTGCTTCATTTGGAACCCAGGAGCTACATGCACAGTGAACATTTAGCATGTAGAGCAGAATGTATCTTGTTGATGCATTTGGAAAACAATAGTCCCTTCTGTATTATCACGGCCAAAATCATCGTTCCTGACCCCTGTATTTTTTAAGTTACTCTAACTTAGAGGCAATGATGACATTAAAATCATAGTCACAAAGCATGGTTCTGCTTCTGCCCATTCTGCAGAAATGGCAACCCTCAACCCCCTTCAGACAGCTTCTGAATATATCGGGGACTACACGGGGAGTATTTCCAATGTACTGTTTAGTTAGCCCATGGCGTTCACAATACCCCTTCCCTCTTCTCTCCTGGCTTGCTCTAACTCTTCTTAACCAGGTATTCTTTACCAGCAATGCCACAAAGTCACAGCTGTGCTGCTGACGTTCAGCCAAGGGGTCACTGATGCTGATGCCTGACAGGCACTGCTTCTGGCTCCAGGGTTTACCCAGATCTCCATCAAGCCTGCTGCTGTCCATGTTAGAGGGTGCTGATATCCACAACAAGGGCGCTGTTCCTGTTGCTGAAACCACGGGCATGGTCCTCTGTCTCTTCAGGAGCCACTGGCGCCACCTGACACAAAGACTGGAACGAAAACAGCCCTTTCAGATTACACAACGGCACTGCAGCCTCTCAGGCTAAGTCCCAGGCAGGAGTCCAGAGGGGCTGGACCAGAAGACATGACAGGGCCTATCCTGAGTTCGGAAGACTCTCTCGTCTCAAAGGGTGGCCCACAGTTTTTTTAATCAAGCAAGTGTGTCTCTGGTTTCTTCTCAGTTGAAGTGCATTCAGACTTTTGGAGGTGATGGATATGTTTAGATGGATATGTGAGTTGTGGTAATTTTTCCACTAGTGTATACTCAACTCCAAACTCGTCAAGTCATATACCTTAAGTATCGACAAATTGTCGTATGTCAATATTGCATCAATAAAGCAGGTTGGAAAATAAAATAAATAAAAATAAAGTCCGGGCGCCTGGGTGGCTCAGTGGGTTAAGCCGCTGCCTTCGGCTCAGGTCATGATCTCAGGGTCCTGGGATCGAGCCCCGCATCGGGCTCTCTGCTCAGCAGGGAGCCTGCTTCCTCCTCTCTCTCTCTCTGCCTGCCTCTCTGCCTACTTGTGATCTCTCTCTGTCAAATAAATAAATAAAAATCTTTAAAAAAAAATAAAGTCCATTCTCTCTCAGAGTTCCTTTCAAATAAACCTTTTGGTGGGCATGTTCTACCAGTCCCACTGACCTGCCCAGACATTCATGAATTATCAGAAAACAAAACAAAACAATGTAAGGTAAAGCAAATATTTTTAATCCATATCTAGACTCACATAATGGCATCAAAAAATTATAGTGGCCAAATGGAAGAAGAGAATATATCTAATTAGTGAAATATAGTGAACAAAATATCTTTTCAACATAAAATTTTAGTTTGAGGATGAAGGTCATAACATATAGCCTGCCTAACTACTATTAGACTCTGGAACTGATTGGTAGATTATTTATACATGATAAAATCAAGGCAACAAAACAAATGAAACTCCACTTATATAAATCCACTAAAACTCTCTTTCACTTGTACTCAGTTTTTATCTATTTAATAATATTCACTGTAAAAGAATATACATAGTGTCCATTAAATTTGTTATCGTGAAGAAACTTTGTTATAGTTGTGCTTACATAAAATCTACAGAAACCACTGTTAATAAAAACTACTATTTATCTAGTCAACACACACTATTTGTGAAGCTCTGTGTGTGTGCATAACTTTATTTCTGTTTTACCAATCTTTGAGATAGGGTCTATGACCACGCCCAGGTAACAGATTATGACACTGGAGCTTAGAAAAAATAATTAACCTTCACGGGGACAAAAGAAACCAGGAATCAAGTGCAGACAGTCCAAACACAGAGCCTCTGCTTACAACGACCTCCTCTCAAAGTTGCTGGCTACTACGGAAAGGCGACTAGCCCTCACCCTGAGAAGCTAGGAATTGATGATGTCCAGACTCCCCCTGGACCTACTGTGGTAGATTATCTTATTGCAGAATCATGCTCCCAACTGGAGACAACTATAAAAGACATATCACAAAATTATTTGAGGGCATCTGAGAGGCATCGAGACCATTGAAACTTGAGGGACCAAGATCTCAGCAAAGGAAAGCACAGAGAAGTGAACCAATACTCTACAAGAGACTTTTCCTTTTAGGCTATTGGCCTATTGAAGGTATAGGGTGAGAGACTGGTAAGGCACAGGTTTGTAGCTAAGAAGCAGAGAAATCCACAAAGCTTTTGGCAAACCTGCAGGATCGGAAGAAGAAAACAAACAAACAACAGAGCTTGGGGCTGTCAAGGGAACCAAAACTTGAAGGACAAACATTCCAGATGGAAGAAAGGCAAAGAAAAGGGAGCCCCACATTGTGCCTTTTTCCATCTCAAGGATTTGCTGAAATCATTGTCTGTGTGGGGCAGTGGGCTGGGTAAGTGGAAAGTTGCTAAAAAGTGAGACCAAGTTTTCAAGCCATTTCTTAATTCTGCCTTCTCATGCAGCAGGATGTTTCTTAGGGAAACATGGCTGCTCTCAGGTGAGCTTCGCAGGGAGCTAAACTCAAGGTCTGGGGCAAAATAGAGGTAGACTGAGACTGAAAAAAGAAATCCTGCAATAAGGTTCAGTCCCCGATTGGATCAAGGTGAACTATCTTTAAAGAGCCTGCACACTAGAGAGTCAGGTGAGTTCACTTTAGAGGAAGCTGTCATCATCCAGAGGCTTTCCAGTTTATCATAGGCAATGCCAAAGCAATTTTTCACATATAGCATCCAGCAACCTCTGAAACATAATGGTCCAGCATTCCATTAGGTAGTGAAGAAATAATTCCTTCCTAAAAGACAAAAATTCAGGAAAGGGTGAAGGGGAGTAGAAAGATTTATATCTTGGCAAATATAAATTAACATTGACTATACAGAAAGCTAATAATAAAATCTTGTGTGATCAAAAATATATGTAGGGTTAAGATGCTTTACAACAACACAAAGTACTAAACACAAAGTACTAAATCAATTAACTTCAACTACTGTCAGGTCACAAGATTATGAAGGAAGGGTTATTATCAAGGAGTGGGGAGCCTGCTTGAGATTCTCTATCTCCCTCTCCCTCTGCCCCCCCAAATAAATAAATAAAACTGGGGCGCCTGGGTGGCTCAGTGGGTTAAGCCGCTGCCTTCGGCTCAGGTCATGATCTCAGAGTCCTGGGATCGAGTCCCGCATCGGGCTCTCTACTCAGCAGGGAGCCTGCTTCCCCCTCTCTCTCTGCCTGCCTCTCTGCCTACTTGTGATTTCTCTCTGTCAAATAAATAAATAAAATCTTTTAAAAAAAATAAATAAAACTGATGTTCAAGTCTTTTATACTCTTACATTTTTTTGTCTACTTCTTTTGTTGTTTATTGAGTAAATTGTTTCCATTATGAAAGTAGTTCCCTGTATTTCTTTAGTTCCTCCAGATTTCTGTTCTATACATCCTGAAGCAATGAGTATAAGCAATGAGTATAAAACTCTTGGAAAACTGATTGGCAGTGTTTACTAAACTTGAGCATAATACCCACCTTATGACCCACCAGTTTTGCTTTTAAGTATTTACCCAATAAAAACGTGTACAAATGTGCAACCAAATACAAGGTAGATATATATTCATAGTTGCTTATTCAGAGAGCCCCAAATTAGAAATAATCCAAAAATCCAGCCACAATAAAGTGGATAAATTATTCGTGGTGTACTTAGACAATGGAAAACTATTCAGCAATGAAAAGTCACAAACTGCTATAGAAAACAACCATGTTTCTAAATCTCCTAGACGTAATATTGTAGACGTACATTGTTATCAAAGATGTAATATTGTTATCAAAGGAGCTAGACACAAAAGAATACATATTCTATGATTTTATTTATATAAAGTTTAAAAAGTTTATGAATGTAATATAAATGATGGATGTTCAAACTGATTAAATTTGGTAGAAATGACTGGAAAAGGGTATGAGGGAGGCTTCAGGGCTCTGGAAATGTTTTGTGTGTTGATTTGGATGGTGATTACCTAAGTGTGTTTATGTTGTAAAAATCCACCCAGCTGTACATGTATAATCCGTGCACTTTTTTGTATGTTTGTTATACTTTGATATAAAAGTTTGAGGAAAAGAAAAACAAACCTTATCTCCAGCCCCGAGTGCTCTCCTGAGCTCTAGGAATCTCTGCTGGGATGTTTCTCGGGGAATTCTTAACACATTCAAACTGTACCCATCATCCTTCTGTTCTTCTTTCAAATATTTTCCTCCTACTTCCTTCTTTCAGATCTTTTCCTGCCTGAGTGAATGACATCCTTCTCAATTCATCTACCTAAGACAGAAACCTGGGAATCTGTTAACTCTCCTCTCTCACAACACCCCACATTGTGACATTCAATTTCTCAACAAATTCTTATTTCTAGAACCTCTCCAGAGTCTTTTGTCCATCCCCATTTTGTTCTTTGCCCTACATTAAATTCCCAGAATTTCTGTTGTAGACTCTCTCCAAAGCCTTCTGAATGGATTTCTGGGCCTCCAATCATGTTGTCTCACTAATTCACTCTCCACACATCCCAAGTGACATTTCTAGAACCCAAATCTGTTAGTGCCATTTTCTTACTTAAAATCCTTTAATAACTCTCCATTGCTTTCAGCACAATGTTAAAAAACCTTAGCATTGCCTAAAACATACGACCTGCTCACTGTCTCTTTAGCCTCAATCTACAAGACTCTTCATGACCCCTCCCACCAAGTTCAGAATTCTCAAGCTACTTTCCCATAGAAACTTTTCTCTTTAGTTATAGTGAACTCTTATATGATCCCCAAATTCACTCTTCTCTCTTCCTTAGTCTTTGCCTTTCAGGTTGCTCTTCAGTTAGACTGGAACATCAACCCCCTTCAAAAACACACCATTCTCCCTTCTTCTAACTTTCAACTAATTCTTTTTTAAAAACTTTTTAATGAACATATAATGTATTATTTGTTTCAGGGGTACAGGTCTGTGATTCATCAGTCTTACATAATTCACAGCACTCACCATAGCACATATCCTCTCCAATGTCCATCACCCAGCCACCCCATCCCTCCTATCCACTCCACTCCAGCAACCCTCAGTTTGTTTCCTGAGATTAATATATCAAAAACTCAGCTCTTCCCAAAAGCCTTTCTTTCTTCCCAGTCTGGATTAAGTGCCCATCTACTGGACTCCATAGTCCCTGCCATATTTGCCATACCATATTTATACCTAGGTTAATATGTCTATCTTTCACCAGACTGAGTTCATGGAGACGATATGCAAATTTTATCTTACAGATCAGTTACACTGAGCATCTAGGCCAGTGTCTGATACATGACAGGTGCTGGAAAAATATTTGTTGTGTTTCTGCTACCCCTAAGCATCTACCATGTAAATCTCTTTCCTAAGGTCCATGCTTTTTACTTTTAATTTTTCTGAGCATCTAGGTTGGAGACATTGTGCTATGCTTTTATAGACATGTTGTTAATACCCTCAATGACACTATGAGGTCAATTTTATTGTTGAGCCCATTTTATAGTTAGTGAACTGATGGTCAGAAATGTTATGAAGCATTCTTAACAAAAAAAAATTTAATCTGATTAAACTTATAGCTCTACTTACCAACTTCAGAAACTACAGAAAACAAAGGGGTGTGTTAAACTATACCTTAAAGATAAAATCAGCAGAACCCAGACTGGGAATATTCCAAAGAATTAAAAAAAAATCAGTTTCTTCAGTAGATAAATTTCAATGAAAAGAAAGAAATAAAGAGAGATAGAGAAAGAAACAGGAAGGAAAGGCACCTGGGTGGCTCAGTTGGTTAAGCATCTGCCTTTGGATCAGGTCATGATCCCAGAACCAGGTTCCTGGCTAAGGCTCCCAGCTTCTCTCTCTGCTGCTCTCCCCTGCTCATGCTCTCTTTCTCTCTCCCTCTCTCTCTCTGTCTAAAATAAATAAATAAAATCTTAAAGAAAAAGAAATTTTTTAAAAACTGGAAAGGAGAACCATATATTAGATAGAAATAGAAAATATATCAAACAATCATAAAATGTGGATCTCATTTATGATATTTATTATACAATTCTAAGTTTGAATGATTGTTGGGTGTGTAGTGATACTAGGAAATTCTTGTAATTTTCCAAGTTCAAGTAATTTTTTATTTTTTTTATTTTTTTTTAAAGATTTTATTTATTTATTTGAGAGAGAGAGACAGTGAGAGAGAGCACGAGCGAGGAGAAGGTCAGAGAGCGAAGCAGAGGAGAAGGTCAGAGAGCGAAGCAGACTCCCCATGGAGCTGGGAGCCCGATGCGGGACTCGATCCCGGGACTCCAGGATCACGCCCTGAGCTGAAGGCAGTCGTCCAACCAACTGAGCCACCCAGGCGTCCCTCAAGTAATTTTTTAGGTGTGATAACTATGATTGCATTTCTAAAAATTTGTATCCCTTAGAAAATCATACTGAAATATTTGCAGATGAAATGGAATGTTGTCTGGATTTTGATTCAAAACAATAGGGGAGGGAGACAGTGGGTGGAGGTATTGATAATGCAATATTAACCCATGTTTGATCATTATCCAAGCTGAATAATGGGTACATGGGAGATCATAATAGAACTATCTTGACTTTTGGATGTGCTTGAAATCCTCCAAGATAAATTGTTTAAACAAAAATAACTAAATGCAATTTAATACAGACTCTAGCTCCTCAGCAAACACATTTTGTTATCTCTACTTTTAGCCATTTAATGCCTTTAGGATACATTTCTTCTATCTAAATCAAAGTTTATAGACCTCAGGTGCTAATGAATTACTTTCGGCTCTACAGGTCTAACAACTTATCAATGAACTCAGAATTTCATCCCAACTCATATCAAATCTTGGGTCTTTAGCAGAGAAGTTTTGATCTTACAAGTATTCATGTAAATTATTTTAGTGAGTGAGTTGTGCACTTCTTCAGCAGTAGGTGAACAAAGTGTTTAGATAAGAATTTCTACTGAATACATTTATGGAATCAGTGAAGAGTCAGATTTGACTGGGGGATAATGATAATTAAGACATTATCCTCATTCCTCCTCCAGCTTATAATATAGGAATGAAAACAAGAAATATACACAAATCATCAGAAAACAAATAGACCGGATATTTGTATACACTACAAAGTGATCAATACCATAAATCTAGTTACCATACAACACAATAAAATTGAACCTCTACCCGTGTCACCCACCTTCCCGACTCCATTTCCTTCTGGTAAGCAGCAATTTATTTTCTGTATGAGTTTGGTTTTGTTTAGTTTTTTTTTTGTTCATTTGTTTTATTTTTAGATCCCACATTTAAGTGAAATCACACAGTATTTGCCTTTCTTTATCTGACTTACTTCACTTAGTGTAATACCCTCAAGGTCCATCTGTGTTGTCACAAATGGGAAGATCTCATTCTTTTTTTATGGCTGCATATTATTCTATATGGATATTTATGTCTATAAATATATCTCATTTTCTTTATCCATTCATCTATTAATGGACATTCACATTGTATTCATATCTTGACTACTGTACATAATGCTGTAATGAATATATGGGTGACAATATCTTTTTGAATTACTGTTTTTGTATTACTCAGATAAATACCCAGAATAAAATACCTGGATCATACCATAGTTCTACTTTTAATTTTTGAGGAGACCCCATAATGTTTTCTGTAGTAGTTGCACCAAATTACATTTCCACCAACAGTGTGAAAGAACTCCCTTTTCTACACATCTTTCCCAGCACTCATTATTTCTTGTTGTTTTGATAATAACCATTTTACCTGATATAGGATAATAACAGCTTATTGTGGTTTTAATTTGTATTTCTCTAATAATTAATGGTGTGAACATTTTTTTGAACATCTTTTCATCCATCTGTCTGTTGGCCATCTATATGTCTTTGGAAAAGTATCTGTTCAGATCTTCCACTTATTTTTAAATTAGGTTGGTTTTAGTGTTGATGAGTTGTATGAGTCTTTTATATATTTTGGATATTAACCCCTTATTGGATATATGATTTGCAAACATCTTCTCTCATTCAGTAGGTTGCCTTTTGGTTTTGCTGAGGATTTCTTTAGCTGTGCAGAAGTTTTTTATAGATTGATGCAGTCCCATTTGCTTATTTTTGCTTCTGTTTCCTTGCCATTGGAGTTAAATCCCACCCCCCACCACCACCAAAAAAATCTCTAAGAACAATGTCAAGGACCTTACTGACTATGTTTAGTTTCTTCATTTATTTTGAATTAATTACCATACGCAAGAGAGTTCAAGAGAGTAGGCTAGTTTCATTCTTTTGCATGAGGCTGTCCTGTTTTCCACCACCATTTCTTTAAAGTTTCATTTAAAATCCAGTTAGTTAACATGCAGTGTAATATTAGTTTCAGGTGCACAATTTAGTGATTCAACACTTCCATACAACACCCAGTGCTCATCACAAGGGCCCTCCTAAATCCCCATCGCCTATTTCATCCATTGCCCACCCCCCAACTATAAGTGTGTTTTCTATACCTAAGGGTGGGTTTCTTGGTTTACCTTACTCTCTCCTTTTCCCCTTTTGCTTGTTCGTTTTGCTTCTTAAATTCCACATATGAGTGAGATCATATGGTATTTGTCTTTCTCTGACTGACTTATTTTGCTTAGTTTAATACACTCTAGCTCCATCCACGTTGTTGCAGATGGCAAGATTTCATTCATTTTTATGGTCCATCACCATTTACTGAAGACACTATCCTTTCCCCATTGTGTATTCTTAGTTTTATGGTAAATTAATTGACCATATTTCTTTATTTCTGGGCTCTCTATTTTATTTCTAAAGCTCTCTGGCTTTATTTCTGGGCTCTCTATTCTGTTCCATTGATCTATGTGTCTGCTTCTGTGCTGACACCATACTGTTTTCATTACTATAGCTTTGAAGTCTAGACTGAAATCATGGAGCATGATAGCTCCATGT
Source organism: Neogale vison (assembly GCF_020171115.1). Taxonomy (NCBI): domain Eukaryota; kingdom Metazoa; phylum Chordata; class Mammalia; order Carnivora; family Mustelidae; genus Neogale; species Neogale vison. Next base: position 32,605,437 of record NC_058105.1, read on the forward strand.
TCGTTTTTCCTTCTCAAGGTGGTTTTGACTATTTGAGACCTTTTGTGGCTTGATGCACATTTTGGAATTATTAGTTCTAGTTCTGTAAAAAATGTCATTGATATTTTGATAGGGATTGCATTTAATATGAACATTGCTTTGGGTAGTATGGACGTTTTAACAACATTAATTCTTCTAATCTATAAGCACGGATTTTCGTTCCCTTTATTTGTGTCTTCTTCAATTGCAACAGAGTTCTGGATATTGATTTTGTATCCTGAAACTTTACTAAATTCATTTATTGGGGTGCCTCGGTGGCTGAGTTGGTTGAGCATCTGCCTTTGGCTCAGGTTATGATCCCAAGGTGGGATCAAGCCCCATGTCGGGCTCCCTGCTCAGTGGGGAGCCTGTTTCTCCCTCTTCCTCTGCCTGCCGCTCTGCCTGCTTGTGTGCTTGCTCTCTCTCTCTGCCAAATAGGTGAATAAAACTTTAAATTCATTCATGCATGCATGCATTTCTTGTTCTAAAAGTTTTACTATGGTGTCTTTAGGTTTTTGTATATATAGTATCATATAATCTGAAATAGCAACAATTTTACTTCTTTCTTATTTGGATGAGTTTTTTCTCACTAGACCACACTCCACCTCTCCTATCCATATGTAGCTGTAGATTTGTTGTGTTCATAAGAGCAGATGAGTTGACGATCTTTCTACACCACCATCTTGAAAAGTCCTCTCCAGGGAGGACTACTATTTGCATTTTGATTAGGGAACTGTAGTTAAGAAGTGAAAAAGAAGATAGGAACTGTAAGTAATGACTGATCATACCACCCCAAACCACCTGGGAGAACTCTTCTAATGTATTTCAAGCTTTAGTAGTTATGAAATCAGTGTCCCTCTTCCTCTTCTGCCTCTACTGTGATAGAGCAAAAGGGCAGAAATGTTAAACCTTGATATCTTAAGACTAAATCTCCACAACACATGGATTTTTCTTTTAACCCCATTTACTTCTCAAGAGACCAGTCCTTGTTTTAAGCACTCTTTACCCCCAGAGTACCTAAGGAAAACTCTGGTGCCGGAAAAATAAATCCAGCCTACTTACTGGTCACCAGCTCAGCCTTCCAGCTTTAGTGTTTTGGCCTGGGGTCTAAGAACAAATAAATCTGCCCTCCTATTGCTATAATTTCAAGGCCCAGATCAACCCCAGACGGTCTATACAGAGACAGTAAGGGCAGGCATTCTGGAATCAAATGAGATCATTTATTGAAATATGGTTCAAAAAGCATAAATTACATTACAAAGTAATTCATTTCTATTATGGACAAACAGATTCTTCTAGGTAACACTGAAGATGGGCTTCAGCACATATTCATATTAGATATATTTTAAGTCAAGCCAAGAGAGAATTTATATGAACAGGTATGTACTTAAGTTTTCATAATACATTCTTGTTACATAATCATGGAAAATCAAAGACCAGCTCATTATTACTCAAGCATGACCTGTGGGCCAGGAACATTGACATCACCTTGGCTCTTGTTATAAATGCAGAATTACAGTCCCCACTATAGATCTACTATATTAAAGTTCCAGATGATCTGCTCAGCCTAGTAGATACCTTTAGAGACCATCTGCTGTAGTGTTTCCCAAACTTTAATGTGTACATGGACTACCCAGGTACTTCTAAAAATTAAGTTACTGATTCCCAGTAGGTCTGGGGTAGACACCGGCATCTCTCCTAGGGATGCTCTTAAACATTCAAGAAGGTCTTTTATGTCAGATAACACTGTAAAGTAAAAGCACGTTAGAGTTGCTGCCTCTATGAGAAGTACCTTTTTTTTTTTTTTTAATGCTGGAGTAAGTTTGCTGTTGGGATGTGCTTGAAAGAAAACACCCAGGAAAACTTCCAATGACCATTATTGGGTTTTTTTCAGGGTTGTTTTTTTTAATTGTTTTTATTTTTAAATATCTTATTTAGTTATTTGACAGAGAGAAATGCACAAGCAGGGTAAGCAGCAGAAGGAGAGAGAGAAGCAGACTCCCCACCGAGCAGAGAGCTGGATACAGGGCTCCATTCCAGGACTCCAGGCTCATGACAGGAACTGAAGGCAGACACTTAACTGACTGAGCCACCCGGGGCCCTCCTCCCAATGACCACTCTTTATGACTAAATTTTAACTGACAAATAGGCTTATAGGTGTAATTTGGGGCCCCTTTAAAATACCCCAAGTAAAATTCAAATCAAAAGCACCATGATAATCACCTTATACCTGTCAGAATAGCTAAAATCAAAAAGAGAAGAAATAACAAGTGTTGATGAGGATGTGGAGAAAAATGAATCCTTGTGCACTGTTGGTGGGAATGTAAATTGGCACAGCCACTGTGAAAAATGGTACAAAAGTTCCTCAAAAAATTAGAACTAGAAATACCTTGTGATCCAATAATTCCACTACTGGGTATCTACATCTGAAAAACAAAAACACTAACTTGAAAAGATATATGAACCCCTATATTTATTGCAGTATCATTTACAATAGCCAAGATAAGGATACAACCTAAGTGTCCATTGATAGAAGATGTGGTGTATATACGATGGAATATTACATAGTCATAAAAAAGGATGTGATTGTGCTATTTGTGACAACTTGGATGGACCTAGAGGGTATTAAGTTAAGTGAAAGAAGTCAGACTGAGAAAGAAAAATACCATATGATTTCACTTACATGTGGAATCTAAAAAACGAGACAAACAAAAAAAGCAGAATCAGACTTGTCAATACAGACAACAAACTGATGGTTGCCAGAAGGGAGGGGGTGGGGATGGGTGCAATGGGTGAAAGGGAGTGGAAGATGCAGTCCTCCAGCTATGGAATGAGTAAGTCACAGGGATGAATGCTACAGCATAGGAAATATAGCCAATGACATTGTAATCATGTTGTATGGTGACTGATGGCAACTACACTTGTGATGAGCAGACCATAATGTATAGACTTGTCGATTGCCGTGTTGTACACCTGAAACTAATGTAACATTGTATGTCAACTACACTCAAAAAATTTTTTTAATTAAATTTTTTTATTAAAACTTGTAAATAACCCAAGTAGTGTATAATTCTCTGTCCATTCAGTTTATTTATTCATAGTTTTACCAGTAGAAATAACAGAACCCAAAGGGGGGGATCTGATTTGGGTGCTTAGGCAGACAAAACTGTAATTAGCTGACAGACCACTGGCTGGAGCTCAAACCCTTAACATTGTCATGCTTTTTTAGAATATTCTAACTATACTCTTTTAATTTCCTTTATCATGAATGTTCTTGGAAGAGTTTCAAAAATATTAAAAGCCCTGCATACCAAGGCAAAGTACAATATGCAATATGGATAAAATGCTGACAGCAGGAGAAACTTGAGACCTAACCTTTCAAAATTTAGAATTAAGTTGTCCCCTCATCCAAGGTGGCCACACTGTCACTCTGGGTAGATCAGAGGCCAATAGCAAAATAAGACCTTGCTATAATGCAAAAATCCCTGTAAGAAGTAAGAGAAGTCTGGGTTTTACTGATATTGTAAAACTAAGACTATCAGTTTCCCTAAATGTCTCCAAACAAATGAAACAGTCTTCAGCAAGTGATGTCAAATCATGGGCTACGTAGATCTTTGCCATCTACCAAAGCAACACATCTTAGTAGCCAGCATAGGCAGAGAGCCAAAGATTTTACCATTTCCAAGATAAATCTATTTTATTTTGTGCTGCTAGTGATGTTACATTCTAAACTTATATACCATAGCTCATAGTGAAATGAGACTAACCAAATCCTCTAAAATTGGCTGTTGCAGAGATCCAAGAGAATAGATAACCCTTGTGAATGTTAGTTCATGACACTTTCTAAAAGTTAAAGATCTCAGTGGGCTTTAAAAAATTGTGATTTATGCAAATGGGTATGAGGTTTCTGGAGTGGTGGTGATGAAAACGCTCTAAATTTTACTGGGGTGCTGGTCTCACAATTCTTGAATATACTAAAATCCATTGGATGGTATGCTTAAATAGGTAAATTATATGATATGTGACTTATTTCTCAATACAGCCATTATTTATAAAATATAGTTATGCAAACATCTCCAATAATTCATCTATATACACAGTGTCACAATTTCAAAATTCCTAAAAAAGATAATCTTTCTTAAGCCCCATTTTGAAGGTAGTTGAGGATAAAAAAATATTATGTCTTATCCCTTAGTGCAGAGATAATTAAAATATGTTGAAATTAACTTTGAGAAAACTCATTAGAATATAAAATCTACATAAGAATAGATCCACTAAGATTTATATTCCCAGAAATGAGTCACAAGGTTTGAAGCGGTTCAGCTGAAACTAGCCCATAAATCAGAGCTTTTTGTCAGAATTTTGGAAGTTATTTTTATGGATCATAGAACATTAAAATTTAGAGGGGCCTTAAAGAAAGTCTAATCCAATGCTCTCATTTTCCAATGAGAAAAATGTAGGGGGGAAGAAAGAGAAGTGACTCATTAAAAGAGACACAAAAAATTCATGTGTAGAATAATCCTAGAACTTCCTGATGTTGATCCGAAGCTTCTGCTAGGGAGTTGAATCCCAGCAACACAGAACATGGAAGCTTCCAATATCGTACAGTCATGAAATCAAACCACAGATCGAGCTCCTGCCCATGACTCCCATCTTAACTCATGCTACTGTTCTCTTGTTTACAATTCTCTAGACCCTAAGAGCTCCATTCTGTTCTTCTCACTACCTTAGAACATTTTGCATTTGCTGTTTCTTGGGCTAGAATGCTGTTTTTGTTTCAAGTTTTGATTTAAATTCAAGTTAGTTAACATACAGTGCAATATTGGTTTCAGGAGTAGAATTTAGTGATTCATCACTTACATACAACACCCAGTGCTCATTACAACAAGTGCCCTCCTTAATGTCCATCACCCACTTAGCCCATCCTCCCACCCACCTTCCCTCCAGCAGCCCGCAGTTTGTTCTCTATAGTTAAGAGTCTCTTACAGTTTGCTTTCCGCTTTTTCCTCCATATGCATCTGTTCTGCTCCTTAAATTCCACATATGAGTGAAATCATATGGTATTTGTTTTTCTCTGACTTATTTCATTTAGCATATTACTCTCTAGCTCCATCCACATAATTGCAAATGGCAAAATTTTATTCTTTTGATGGCTGAGTAATATTTCATTGTGCATGTGTGATGTGTGTGTGTGTGTGTGTGTGTGTTTGTGTGTACCACCTCTTTATCCATTCATCAGTGGATGGATATTTGGACTCTTTCTGTAATTTGGCTATTGTGGAAGATGCTGCTGTAAGCATTGGGATGCATGTGTCCCCTATCAATCAGTATTTTTGTATCTTTTGGGTAAATACCTAGTAGTGCAACTCCTGGGTCCTAGCATAGTCTTATTTTTAACTTTTTGAGGAATCTCCATACTGTTTTCCCGAATGGCTGCCCCAGCTTGCATTACCACCAACAGTGTAGGAGGGCTCCCCTTTCTTCCCAACCTTACCAACATCTGTTGTTTCCTGTGTTTCTTTGAGCCATTCTGACAGGTGGGATGTGGTATCTCATTGTAGTTTTGATTTGTAATTTCCTGATGCCAAGTGATGCTGAGAATCTTTTCATGTGTCTGTTGGCCATCTGGATGTCTTCTTCAGAAAAATATATATTCATGTCTTCTGCCCATTTCTTAACTAGATTATTTGTTTTGGGGGTATGGAGTTTTATAAGCTCTTTATAGATTCTGGATATTAACCCTTTAACAGATATGCCACTTGCAAATATCTTCTCCCGTTCCATAGGTTGTGTGTTAGTTTTACTGATGGTTTCCTTTGCTGGGCAGAAGCATTTTATCTTGATGAAGTCCCAGTAGTTCATTTTTGCTTTTGTTTCCTTTGCTTCCAGAGACGTGTCTAGTAAGAAGTTGCTACAGCTGAGGTCAAAGAGGTTGCTGCCTGTGTTGTCCTTTAAGACTTTAGAATGCTCTTTCTCCACATAAATCTTTGCATGACTGGCTCTCACCTATCTCACAGATCTGTTTAAGTGACAATTCTTTATTTTTTTTAAGTTTTATTTATTTATGAGAGTGAAAGTGCGTGAACATGGGGGCAAGGGGAGGGGCAGAGGGAAAGAGAGAGAAAGAATCTCAAGCCGACTCCCTGTTGAGCACAGAGCACGGAGCCCAGTGCAGGGTTCAATCTCACGACCCGGAGATCACGACCTGAGCGGAAACGAAGAGTTGGACGCTTAACCGACTGCGTCACCCAGGCGCCCCTAAGTGACAATTCTTTAGAGAGCAGTTTCCTAAATACCACTTCTTCCACCACCACCAGCCAATCTTCCTCCGTCAAGCATTGACCTATTTCTTTTCATGGTTCTTGTCATCATTGTCAGGTTACATTTGTTTGTGCTTTTTAAAAATTAATGTTGCTCTCTCTCGCCAGACTATAGCTTTATCAGAGCAGAGTTCCTGACACAAATCAGCTGCTTAATATATACATGTCAAAGGAACAAATAAATTTTGAAGTACTTCCTGAGCAGGCTCTTTATTGCCTGATGTCTGAATTCTGAAATGCCCTATTTCCATTTCCCAGGAACCAGGAATAGCCTAGCCAGAATGTGAGTCGTGAGTACCAGAGCTAGATCAAGTTGCCTTACCTGAACTATCCTGAAATAAAAGATTCAGAGAGGTAAACCAAAAAGTCCTTAGAGAATCAAGCATGATACACAGTGCTTATTTGAAATTGACAAGTCCCAAGGCCAGGAACAGCATCAAAAATGGGAAACAAAGTCATGAGTCAGGAACGGAATGGCAGGTCAATCCAGAGAGAGGCATGGTGGTTTGTCTGCAGATGCTGAAAATGGGTCTTAACTTTATTGGTTTGTGAGCGTATGATGTATGAGTGGGTATGATTGATTGAAGTTATAGGGTCAGGACTAAAAGGAACCACAGTTTAATTTTTTAAAAGATTTTATTTATCTGAGAGAGAATGGGAGAAAGAGAGCATGAGCAGGGGTGGGGGAGGGGCAGAGGGAGAGGGAGAAGCTGACCCCTCGCTGAGCAGGGATCCCTGGATCCCGGGACACTGAGATCATGACCTGAGCCCAAGGCAGACGCTTCACCGAGTGAGCCCCCAGGCACCCCTGAACCATAATTTTAAAAGGTTAACTTGCTGCCCTCCCAATTCCCTCAGTGGATTAATACTGGTTCTATTAAAGTTAAGGATAGTAGTTAGGGTCGCTTAACCTTTGGCAGCAGTTTGACAATAGAAGCTGCAGAAGGAGAGACACCATACTGTATTCATCACTGACTGTGGCACTGTGCTATCTATGCATATATTAAATGCTGAGTAAATATTTGCTAATTGAATAAATAATTGCATGAATGGACTGTTGTTCATCAGGGGCAACCAAGGCAGTACTTTAAATCCTGCACGGGGAAGATACAAATTATAAATTGACTCAATCTTTGGAATGATTTTTCCTTCTTTAAAGGTCAAGTTATGCTCTGTAGTATATTTGGACGCTGCTTACTTGCTGTGACTCACTCCTTGGCCTGTGCCATCTTTGGGCGTCTGCCCTCCTTTTCCATGTGAGACTCTTTCAATCTTTCTATCCAGTTTTTTAAGAGGGTGTGGGACTTCCTCCCTCGAAAGTATGTTGCTTCCTGGAGAAGGCATAGAGAACTGTATAAATTATCCATAGACTTAACTAAGCTATGAAAGTAAATACTAGTTGATCTGAAGCAGAGTGAATACCAAATTTGAAAAAACATGTAGCCCTAGAAAGACCTGTCTGTGTCAGAATGATGAATATTGTCTTTTCTCTCTCTCTCTTTCTGTGCCTCTCTGTCTTTGTCTCTCTCTGCATGGTTCTCTCTCTCTCTCTTTTGAAGCTCTTGAAGAGAAATATCTAGCAACAAATTACTTGGAAGTCAGGATAGAGCTCAGTTGTTTTTACTTAAGACAGATCAGGTGCAATTCTCGACTTTTTCATTCCCCAAACAAGTTCTTGAAATACATTCAAAAGGACTGACTGTTTACATTCTTTATAGACCTGGCTTGAACAGCCCCTCCAGGTCTTAAGAGCCATGAAAAGGACCAGTCCCCTGGTACAAATCAGTGAGAGAAGTAAGCTAGCATGTGACAAAGGACAAGGGGAGATAATATTCAGCTACTATGAGAAAGTTTCGCATGTATTATCTCACTTCTTCTTCATAAATAGTGCCACAGGAACTACTATTCTTTCCATTTTACAGAGGAGAATCTGATGTTCACAGAAATTCATGTGGGACTCCAGTTTCCAGCCAAGGTAGAATAGCAAGCATGGGATTGTCCTTCCCACTTAAAACAACCACAGAGACAAAACAGACAAAATACCTGGAGACACAGTTTCCAGGACACTGGATATTAGTCAAGGAAGGACGGTGATAACAGAGATGGAGAACAAATAAGGGGAACCCTATGATTGTCCCAACTTACTATCTTAAGATACATCTTGAGCTACAGCGTAGAGAGGCGGAACCAAGGCAAAGACAGTGGACTCCCTCGGTTTAAACAGATGCAGCTCTAAGTCTGGGGAGAGTAATGCAACCAAAGGTCATCCACCAGATGACCAGAAAGGACAGAGCTGCTCAGAGAAGCCTGGAGATCTGCAGAGCACTCCCTCTCGTATACGGCAGAGTAGTTATTGATATATGTGTGTGAGGAAAATAACCAAGGCTGGGAAAGAGCCATCTGAAAAAAAGAAACTGTTTGCTGCTCACGCAGGGCTGGAAATAGTACCTATCCCCACCACCCAGACTGGAAAAACTCATAATTCATGAGCACTGGGCAGAGTACACAGAAGGGTCATTCCTCAGTAGTGGGAAAGAAGTAACCCTAGACTGAACACTGATCCAGAACCACCTAACAAATCACTAAACGAGACCTAAAAGGATAAAAATATTTCCAAGTGAGTTAACTGCATCACAGAACAAGGCCCAGGAATATTTATAGAAACACGAACTATCTAGCAGCCATCAAGGTGAAATCACAATGTCTGGCATCAAATCAAAGATTAACAAGCATGCCAAGAGGCAGGAAACATGAGCCATTAATGAGGCAAAAGAATCCAGTGAAAGCAACCCAGAAGTGACACAAATGTTAGAATTAGCAGAGAAGGACATTAGAACATTTTTATAACTGAAGTGGATATGCTCAAAATGTTAAGTAGGGACACAGATGATAGTTTTCAAAGAGCCACGTGAAACGTCAAGAGATTAAAAACGCCAATGTGTCGGGGCGCCTGGGTGGCTCAGTGGGTTAAGCCGCTGCCTTCGGCTCAGGTCATGATCTCAGGGTCCTGGGTCCCGCATCGGGCTCTCTGCTCAGCAGAGATCCTGCTTCCTCCTCTCTCTCTCTGCCTGCCTCTCTGCCTACTTGTAATCTCTCTCTGTCAAAATAAATAAATAAAATCTTTAAAAAAAAAAAAAAGCCAATGTGTGAAATGAAAAGCACACGGGATGGGATTAGCAAAATGGCACGTTGCAGAAGAAAGATGAGGGAATTGAAGGCATAGCAATAAAAACTATCCAAAAGGAAATACGAAGAATAAAAACAAGAAAAAAATAAAGAAACAGAGCTATGGGGCAGTTTAATTGGTCTAATATACATGCTTGGAATCACAAAAAGAGGGGAGAGGTATGAGTGGCAGAAAACCTGACACTTCAAGAAAGAAAAATGGTTGAAAACATGCCAAATTTGATGAAAAGTATAAATTCACAAGTACCAAAAAAATTCACTGAACTCCAAGCACAAGAAACATGAAGAAAAACGACATCAAGGCACATTATGACCAAATTGCCTAAGAGCCGTGATGGTGAGAAACATCTTAAAAACAGCCAGAGAAAAAGGAACTGTTATATACAGAGTAACAAAGGTAAAGATGACAGTGGATTTGTCCCAGGAAACAAAACAAAAAAGAAATTGTGTGACAATATCTTCAAAGTATTGAAAGAAAAAAAAGTCTGTGCACCCAGAATCCTACACCTGGCAAAAAATATCTTTGAAAAAGAAAGACAAATGAAGACACTCTCAGACATTCAAAAGCAGAAATGATTCATCACCAGGAGCCCCTGACTTTGAGAAGTGTTAAGGGGCCTCCTGCAGGCGGAAGGAAAAGCATGCCAGATGGAAATCTGAATCCATGCAAAAGAATGAAGTGACCGGAAATGGTAGCTACGTGGGAAGAAAGAAGGAGATGTGTTCAAGGTAATTGACTGTTTAAGCAAAACTAACAACAATGTGTTGAGGGGTTTAAAACATCCCTAAAAGTAAAATGCACAGCACCAATAACAAAAAGGCCAGAAGAGGACAAATGAAGGGAGACTGTTGTAAGATTTTTTTTTCTGAATATAGGTAAAATAGCATAATATTCTAGAAGGCAGACCGTGGTAAATCAATGATATAAGTCAGAAATCTGAAACAACCATTAAAATAACAAAACAAAGAGTTAATAAGCCCCCCAAAAAGGAGATATGAACCATAAAAATGTACTCAATCAAAAGAGAAAGGCAGAAAAGGAGGAAAAAGGGACCAAAGAACAAACAGGACAGAGAACAAAGACGATGACAGACTCAAATCCGAGCCTATCAATAAGGACATTAACTGTAAATCATCTAACACTCGATTGAAGGGCAGACATCATCAGACTGGATTTAAAAAGCGAGATCCAACTATGTGCCACTTACAAGAAATGCACCTTTGGTTTAAAAACAAAAACAGTTTAAAAGGATCAAAATAAGAGTCCGTGCTAACACGCTGTTCAAAAGGAAACTGCAGTGGCCCTATTGCTCTTAGGCGAAACACATTACAGAACAAAGAGCTTCATTTATTTACTGAAGGTCACATACCTTACAATATTCTACCCGGGATTCAAGCCCTGATCTGTCTTATTTCAGACGCTGCTCTTAGCATCACATTATACCAGGGCTTTTTGTTAACTGTTTCTTGGCAACTTGTAATTGAACACCGCCAGGAAAAGACTGGCACACACACACAAGCAGGTCCAAAGAACACCCGGGTAGGGGGTTAGAGGAAGGACTTCCTCCCTAATTCTTCCTGCTGCTGATTACCTGTATAAGCATATAAGCACGAGTGCATTGTTGAACCTCTTTGGGCCATGAGGATCTCTCCCACCAAATCAGGATCGTGGATTGTATCTTTCCCAAGGATATGCGTGTAGCCATTGCCACAGCCAGAACTTGACCTGGTCTGAGACCTACCTTCTAATCGCCCTTGGCTTGGTACCAGATAGCAACAAGACACCACGCGGGAGACTGTACGTAACATAAGAGGTTCACAGGAATTCAGAACACGGGGCAGTGGGGTGGGAACTTAGCGAAGTGCTGGAGGCCTGCAGGGGTCTGGAGATGTCATTGGAAAAGGCAAAGTTTATGTTCTTGGAAAGGGTCCTGCTAAGGTTGTACTGGGGCAATGCTAAATTCTGCTGTTCAGCAGGCCTTCTCCAGCCCAGATGATGACGCATTTCAAGTTCATTTCCTGACTCAAAGCCAGTCTCGGACTTGGATCAATGATCTCCCAACCCCCTTCAGTCCCAACAGGCATTTGAGAATGAAGCTGAGGATGTTGCAATATCCATAGAGAAAATCCGGTTCCACATTGAATAACAGTCTTGAAATATGTCACTTTGCATCTGACTTGGGCTATCTGAGCCTTTTCTGGATATGTGTGCAACAGACACCAGGCACATTCATTCAACGGAACAGGTCTGCCTTAGGCACAGACACAGAGATAACATTTTCAAGGTTTTTCCACAGAAAGAGCTGTTCAAACATAATATTTTGAAAAATCATTAGCCCTGCCTAGTGGATTCAAGTTTCTGTTCCAGGAACCGTTTTTATTATGTCGAACAGTACACACTTTTGTTTCTTAGTTCTAGGGAACAATCCACAATAGCTTTCTCTAAGGCGAGTCTACCCGCGCACATGGCTGCCTCTAGGTTTCTGGAGCTGCTTCTCAAAGTACCTATTGTTACCTGTTCCTGCTCCTGGGTTTCTCGTCGTCCAACTCTCCTGGAAAAAAGAAAAGGTAGCCGCATCTATTGTTTTTACCAGTTTTTCCTAGTATAACTGGGGCATAGAGAGGGAGGAGGAGAAATAGAAGATACATTGAGCCACAGCTGCAAATCTTAGTAACCCAGAAACACAGCCCAGCCAGGGACTCTGGAATTTACCTGGCCCAGTTTTCCTCATTGTAGAGAGGAATGCCCAGAGAGGACTTGTTTGGAGTCCCCCAGTGAGTTTTTAGTTGAGCTAGGACTAGAAATCAGATTTCCCAGCATATCCAAAGTATATATTGATTTTCATCAGTTCGGCCTGACCAAGGATACTTCATTTGTGAATTACCCATTAGTGACTGATTCAGTGCTGCTGTTTTCTACAGGCTGGGACAAGCTTGGGCAATCAGACAGCTCTGCATGCATGGATGTTCACAACACAGACGCCACAATTATAAGCGACCCATACTTTGCCATGAAGTTTATTAAGACTAGAGGACAAGCAGGGAGATCTCGAATTGTGAATATCGGTTGGTCCACACAGACCCTATTTTGAAGAAATAAAGAGGGTCAATTTTGAGAAGATGCCCATACCTCCATGAAAGGTGGCACCACATTTTTCAAAAGAAAAGCCATGTTTGGGTCTGGCCACACTTCCCTTTCCATAACTTGCAGTTGATGTGTCCACTCTGCAAAAGAACAGGTGAAATTAATTAGGAAAAGGATGCAGAAGAAAAGTCTTACTTGGCGATTTCTAAGATAACTACACACACACACACACACACACACACACGAATACATGTGTGAGTATTTGCAACTCACATAAAGTGAGAAATCAGAACCCAAATAAGTTCTACAGAACACAGCCATTTACATAAATTGAAAAATACATGCACAGAAAGTGAGATTCTGCATTTTACAAAAACAAAGCAATAACTCTCCAATGCATTAGAATGGCTGCCTATGGTAAGGAAAGGATGACCGAAGTGGAAAACAGAGGGAAAAATGGAATGAAGACATACATACATAATACATACATACATACATATGTAATGCGTACATATGAGAGCAGAATCATGCAGGGATTAGTGGCTATAACTGGGGTAGATGGTGGATTCAGTCCTTGGACTTCAAAGTCCAGCAAAACACAAGAACCTCTTTCTGACTCTCACTCTGGGAAAGTGATCCAGGGAGGAGTATTTGATTTTTCACTTTGTACAAAACCGATGATAGGTTTCGGAGACAAAATGGAAATACTTTTGGAGTAGGTGTATCTGTAGGATTTTGGACCTGTTAGTTGTCTAGATTATATGTGAGCATGACTCAAGTGTCGATCACCAGTACACAAGCAAATGATAGTTTTCTTAAAATTTAGAAAGCTCAGTCTTTAACCAGCTACATATGTGTATTTAATTTGATTGGGGAAGGAGGTTAGAAGTTTTTCTTGGTTTTGCCAGTTTATGCTTTAACTAATTTTAGTCAAATTTGGTCATCTGGGTCATTGTTTTCATTTTGGTTTTTTTCTTTCAGTTGAGTGCTTGGCCACACTTCTGGTCCATATTGCATTAATAATGTGTTTCATTTTGAAGTTGTTAAATAGAGAACACATTTCCATTACAAGAATGTAATGGTGTAAATTTCCATTCTGGGTCTTGAAACACATCAGAAAGTGTCTCATCATACTTTGCGAATTAAAAAAGTAAACAGATCCTTAGTGTAGACAGTCCTCTCCCTTTCCCATAGGGAAATGCAGCAGTGTATTTCTTTTTCTTTTTCTAATAGGCAATGCAGTCTTATGGTTACCATTTGAATTCTCTTTGGTTCAGAGAGGACAGAGTCAAAACAGTACAAGAAAGCACCCAGCTACATCTGCCTTTTTAATTAGATTTCTTATGGACTTGAAGACAAGAGAGTGGACAAGAAATGGAAGTATACATTGTGATAGAGTTGTTGTTAAGCATTAGGGTTTTGATGTCAAAAACTCTGGCCCAATCACAACTCTACCCCTGGATGATTCTGGGAAAATTTCCTAACCTCTCTGAGCCCCTGTACCAGTTGGATAGAGATTATAATTGTGCCTTTTTCACAAGGTGGCTAGAAGGATAGAGACGTTTACATAAAGCGCAGTAAAGCACTCAACATACGAAAGCTCTTGCTAATGGCGTAGTAGTGATATTAGCAGCCGTAGTCGTTAAAGTCAGTGATATTATCATAAAATCTCTGCCATAAACCAACAAACAACGTCAAACATTCAACCTCGTAAATTGTAAGATTGCTTTATTGCAAGACTAAATGTGATGACTATAGGTGATTCGAGACAGCTAAGAGGCCTCCATTTTTAAGAGTCCAGCTGCACCAGTAAAATTCATCCGGCTCCTAGACAAAGTTTTATATATCTTAGTGAAAGTTGTCCCCTCCATTTCAAGACATTAACTCGTCTTTCAATGCTTCTATGGCAACCTCAGAAAACTAACCCACTCCTAAGTGGGAATGGAGCAGGGTGGGCTATGGGAGTCAATTACCAATTGAATTATATTCCTGGGGATCATGAGATTTGGCCATGGTAATAGGAAAAGTAAAATGTTTTCTATACGTTAACTGTTTTATCTTCATACTGTGTACCTAGTTTATTGAATGTGGTTAATATTTAAGTGCTTTGGAGCACCTGGGTGGCTCAGTGGATTAAGCCTCTGCCTTTGGCTCAGGTCATGGTCTCAGGGTCCCGGGATCCAGCCCCACATCGAGCCCTGCTCAGTGGATAGCCTGCTTTCCCCTCTCTCTCTGCCTGTCTCTCTGCCTACTTGTGATCTCTGTCTGTCAAATAAATAGATCAAATCTTAAAAAATATATTTAAGTTTTTCTGTCTATCCATACATAGCTACTCTATCCACATATGCCAGTGTTGTGTTTGGCTTATTGCTTTTAGGAGGGCAAAGACCTTTCTGTTACTTTTGATTTCTATAGGTCATCACTGGTAGGCCTTAAGTGATGGTGGCAACGCTTTTCAGTGCAGTCGGGAGGGCTGTTAATAAATAAGATTGTTCCTTTCTCACAGTCATGGTCAGAGGCCATAGTTTAAAAGAGATCTGTAGCTTTCTGATGCTTATAGGTAATTTGGAGTAAGACTTTCTTATCCCCCAGCCACCCACACCAGATTTGTCAAGTTCGTGAAGATATTTTTCATCGCCTTGGCTGATTACATGGGTCAAAAACAGAAGAGAAACAAAATCAACCTGATGTTATAACAGGGAGACCCCTGTGGACCTCCAGAGACACAAAGAAGCCTAATAGGCATGTTCCATGCTTTAAAAGTACGATAACTCGATCTCAGTTGCTCCCAAGGTCTCTAGGCAAACTAAATGCCCTTCTGCAGAGAAGATCGCTCCAGGGCAAAACGGAGTTCTCTTTCCAATGACTACCACCTCTCAGGGCAATTCAAATACCCAACAGTGTAACATCTTTGCGTTTAAAGGACCCACTGCATGTGAGGGTGCGTAGCAACGTGACCGACCAGTGTCAAATTGAAGTCGCCCCATTATTAGCAAATGAGCAAGCACTGACAGAGATAAAGTGGCCCGTTTGTCACGATCTGCATTGGCTTGTGTAAACCTTTGTGGCTCTCCCAGCTTGCTAGCTACTGCTTAGTCTCAATTCCGCTGATGCTTCCAACTCCTCCTTCTAGACTCATCTTGGGAACTGGTCAGTATCTGAGTATCTGAGCCACAGGGTGTCAAAGCTGAGTCCTAGGGTCTTCATTTAACAACTGTGAGTTCTGAAGGTCAAGGTGTGGTCTTGAGGTGTGGAGACACATGTTTCACTTGAGGCTTGCGGAAGCATTCTCCTGGACTTACAGACCCAACCCTTATGTTTCTTATATGCTTTTGGGCTTACACTAAAAGAAATGTATTGGTTGACTATGTAGCTTTAATGAGTGTGGGACTTTAAAAGCACCCTCCCACACAGTCACACACACACACACACACACACACACACACACACACCACTAATTTAGAATCCATCTACAATACCAGTTTGCTTTTTGGTTAAATGGACCTCTCTTGATTAGGTGAGGAGGGAGACATTTTTTCCTTTTATCATTTGAAAGGCTTTTTCCCAAAGAATTTACAAACTCTCATTAATCTGAAATATTTCCCTCCCCTCTGGCACACTGCTATGGTAAGAACAAAAACCAATTCTCTGTAACTCACAGGCTGTCAACACAAAACTAAGTTCCAAAAGCCTATAACATGGACACATACATTATCTGTATCTGGTATTTATTAAGTGAAAACTGAAATGCTTGGTGTTTGATTCACTGAAAAACCTTCACCTACCCCCCTCTTCTCCTTGTCTCTCCCTCATTCTGGGTTGAATTAGCGATGAAGTAATACACCTCTGTTCAATTTCATGTGTAAAAATGTATAACCTCTACACATCCAAATTAAAATGAAAGTATTCAACATTGTAGGCACTACTAAATCATCAACCATATACACATACATGTCTTCTTGACAATTTCCTATTTCCGGTAAGTTCGTAATATAACACCGCTCAACCTGATTCCTTGCTATAAACTCAGCATTGTCTCTGATCATGACTGAATGTACATTATTGGGGATGAAAAGCTGAGATAAGCACAAGGGATGATATAATTTCCATCTGTAGCCATGAGCTGGGAGGTCTGAGTGTAATTTTATTTGTGACGATAAGCTCTCACGTTGCAATTACACTGAACAATGGACCAGAAATATGGACAGGTGTCAAGGTCACCATGAAAAAAAAATGGGTCTGGTTTTTTGTGATGGTGTTACTGAGAGGAAGGAAGGAAGGAAGGAAGGAAGGGGAAAGGCAAGGAGGGAGGGAGGAAACTGCATTTCATTCATCTGGCATTTATTATCTATTGGCTTATTTTAGTTGTTTACCTTCTCTTTTTTCCTTGAGAATTTAATGGAATAGATAAGTGCAGGGGAAAAAATTGAACAAAAAATAGGAAACCTACTACTATAATAGGAAATCTTAACATTTTTGTCTTTTGGGCCTTATTCTTCAATAAAATAAATCAAGCCTTACAGATAAAATTGATGTGCTCTTTGACCCTATCCCAAATTCTGTTTCACTCCTTCCATCCATAGACACACACTCTCTAGGGACCACCAACAACATGAGTTTAATGGGCGTCCTTCCTTTGCTTTTTCATTATAATCCATTTATATGCATATATATGTATTTACAAACATTATCGAGCACGGTCTTGATTTAAACATTTACACAAATTGTATACACGACATATTCTGCTACCTACTTTTCTCACACAACACAATGAGAAACATCTAGCTCTATCATGTGTCAACTATTTTATGAGATTCTATTGCTGGGGAAACAAATCTTATTTTTTTTCTTATATTTCATCTTCTACTGATGGTTATTGAGGCAACTCTGATTTTTCTATATAGAATGCAGTGCTTCCCTCCACTGGAATGTAAGCGCCATGAGCACGGGGATTCATGTCTGCTTTGTTCAGTGATAGAACCCCCGCACACAGAACATTCCAGGTGTATAGCAGGCACTCAATAAACACGTGTCCAATGAACGACTCAATGAATGTTATTGTACATGCTTCCTTGAATGCATGGATAAGAGCCTATCTTGGGTGTAAACCTTGATACAATACAATACCTATACTTGCTAGCAGTCAGGTGTAAGCAATTTGAGTTTCATTAGGTGTTGCACCTTAATGACTCTCCAAATAGGTTATGCCCATTTACACTTCCGAAAGTATTCCCTGTTCCTTGCATTATTACCAGCCTTTGGCATTATCAAATAATTTATTGATTTTTGGCAATTCTGATGTCAGCTATATGTAGAAGAATGAAACTCGACCATTCTCTTACCGTACACAAAGATAAACTGATGAATTACAAACAGATTTTATTTATTTATCTGAGTCAGAGAGAAAGAGAGAGAGCACAAGCAGGGGCAAGGGCCAGAGGGAAAGGGAGAAGCAGGCTCCCTGCTGAGCAGGGAGTCCAATGCTGGGCTCGACCCCAGGATCCTGAGATTATGTCCTGAGCCAAAGGCAGATGCTTAACTCACTGAGCCACCCAGGTGCCCTACATGGTTTTTGTTTTTGGTTTTGATGTTGGGGTTTTTTTTTTTTGATTAGCACTATGGTGGAGCATCTTTTCATGTTTATTGGTCAATTACATTTTCTTTTTCTAAAATTAAAATCAATTTTCCAGCTTTATTGAGATATTAGAGACATATCACAGAAGTAATTTGAGGTATACAATGTGATGATTTGATACACATAGTTATTGGGAAAGGATTACCACAGTAAAGTTAGTTAACACCTCTATCCCTTACGTAATTGCCATTTTTGTTGAAGATAACATTTAAGATCTACTCTCTTAACAACCTTGAAGTGTATGATACATTACCATTAACTATGGTCACCATGCTGCACATTAGATCCACAGAACTTATTCATCTTATAACAGAGAGTTTATACCCTTTGATCAACATCTCTCCATTTCCCCAACCCCACCCTGCCCTTGGCAACCATCATTCTACTTTCTATTTCTATGAGTTCAGCTTTTTTAGAATTGACACTGTAAGTGAGAACATACAGTACTTGTCTTTCTTTGTCTGACTTATTTTACTTAGTAGAACCCCCTTGAGGTCCATCCATGTTGTCACAGATAGCAGGAATTCCCTCTTGTTTGATAGCTGTGTTGTATTCCAGTGTGTGTGCGTGTGTGTGTGTGTGTGTGTGCATGTGTATCACATTTTCTTATCCACTTATCCAACGATGAACACGTGGGCTGTTTCCATGTCTTCACTATTGTAAATAATGATGCAATAAACATGGGGGAGGTCTACAGATATATTTTAATTTCCTTCAAATATATACCCAGAAGTAGGGTTGCTGGATCACAGGGCAGTTCTACCTTTAATTTTTTGAGGAGCCTCCATATTGTTTTCCGTAGCGGCTTCAATTCCCTTTCCCACCAACCATATACAAGAGTTCTTTTATCTCCACATCTTTCTCAATGTTTATTAACTCTTATCATCTTGATGAAAACCATTCTAACAGGTGTGCAGTGATATCTCACTGTAGTTTTCTTTTTCTACTTGCCCATTTTGGAACTGCTTCGCTCAGGCCTCCCAAGAGAACTTTATGGTTTCATTATGATGACTGTATCCAGAGTTCCTGCAATAAACTTAACCTCAGCTCAAAACTGGGAGTCCCATCCCAATCTGAGCCCGTATTTGAAGTTTCAAAGTGATTCCCAGAACTAGGTGCTGATCATTAGGGTCCTCCTAGAGGGAAGCCTTCCTTAGGCAGTAAAGATGGGGTGAGGCCTGTAAGCCTAAAATTGTGCTGCTCAGGCTTGAACTGCCATCACAGTTGCT
Source organism: Neogale vison (assembly GCF_020171115.1). Lineage (NCBI taxonomy): Eukaryota > Metazoa > Chordata > Mammalia > Carnivora > Mustelidae > Neogale > Neogale vison. The sequence goes on from NC_058105.1 coordinate 32,624,910, forward strand.
CAGGTCATTATCTCACCTGAACCGGGTTTTAGAAAAATTGTGAAGTGGGAAACTTTTGTCCTCCACTCACATACCTCTATTTTCAGGGCCTCTTCACCCTTCAGGCCCCTAGTACTCTTACGCTGTTTCAAATCTGTCTTAAGAGAGAAAGAACCAATGTGATTAACTCAATCACACTGATAGAGATATAGGCCCACAGTGACCCCATCACTCTTCGTGTGTTCATTCATTCACTCACTCATTCATTCATTCAACTTATTAAGTACCTACTCTATAAGGCACTGTGCTAGGCTCCTTAGAGTCCCCTCTCACATAGAAATCTATTCATACCAGCCTATTAAAATCTTACTCATAGTTCAAGGTTATTTGGAATACTTTCCTAATCCTCCTGACTACAAGTTTCTTCTGAAAGCCGAAACACCTCTCTTTTCTCTGATTTGTAACCTTTGGTGGGCTCTCTGTAGTCCCCTCCTCAAAATTCCAGCACAGGAACCATCACAAAGTTGCAGCAGCAGATACAGGAGTTGGATGGTTGTGAGACAGTGAGCAGACCATGTGAGTTGGAGCACCAGCTTTCTGGAAAAGAATAAGGTAGAATGTTGGCAAGGAATTCCCATCCATGTCTCCTGTGGGGCTTTGAACAAAGCTGTGAAGATCAGTAGTTTTCCAACTCCAGGAAGAGGGAATGACCGAGGCTTGCAGTTCAGAAATCAATGGGGCATGACTGAAGAAGAACAAATAATCCTGTTTGGCTGGGCGGAAAAAGTACACCTGAGAGTGAGTAACACAACATGAGCTTAGAGAATAGATGGTGATTCTATTGTGGAGATCTTTAAAAACATGACTGGGGATTTGGAGGCTAAATTAGGTGGAACCATTTGGGGACATAGCAAAAAACATGTCCCCTTGTGACCCCTCATGACCTAAGACGTCAGTGGTGTCTGTGGCAACAGGGAAGGATTTGAGTGGTGGCAGTATAAAGTTAATGTAAACAAGGATAAAATCTGTGAACCTGGTGTCATTAGACACACATTAACATGAGATCTAGGGAACACTCCTTGCAACTTAAACAAGGTGGTTTTATGGCCAATAGGAGGAAGTATTTCTTGACACAGCAGGAAGTATGCATAGGGGGCCTATTACTGCAGTGGGAGACACAGAGAAAAAGAAAATAAATAGAGATTCGTGATTTATAGGTCTATAGCAGCTAGCTAGTTTCTGAAGAAATCCCTGAGGGAGAGCAGAATGGACTACCTCAAAATACAGCATTTTGGCATATGATTTTGAATTAAAGGTACTGAAGAAACAGCCATTGCAGGCAGGACACTCTGATTCTTCTTTGTTCTCCTGAAAGAAGGAAGTAAGTCTCCCTGGAGAAGGTATTCTCCCTGTACTTCCCCATAACGTATACTTTTCCAGTGATAAGGACACGGGCTTATCTGTATCACCAGAGACAGGGAATTCAAGACCCAGGAGGCTAGGTGAACAAACATTGTTAGTTCCTCACTAATTTATTACCCCAAGCCCAAACTTTTTTGACTTGTCAATTCTTCACAAATTGATTCTTTTCTAAAATGTAGAAAATCTGGCTACTTCAGTCAGTTCTTTGAGTCCTATCCTTTTCTGGGCTCCCATAAGTACAAAATTCGGCTTGTTTTTCTCCTGTTCATCTGTCTTGTGTCGATGTCATTATTGGACCTGCCAAAGAACCCTGAGCTCACTAGTCTGTGAGGCTAGTGTGAATGGTGGGATTATAGGGCCTATGCTTCCTGTCCCACACTATGGTTTTCCTCTTTATGGCAAGTGACACAAAGGACAGAGACAAAGTAACACCATGACCATCTTGGGCGGAAAGGGGTCAATAAGAAAGAAGAGTACTCATAACCCATCTTTACCAGAGTTGCTCTACCCAAGAAAGTAGTTCACATGTACATTTTCTCCCACTAATTTGAATTTAGAAAAAGGAGAAAGTAGTCTCGCCACTCTTGCTTCCAACAGATGCTGCAGGTGAAGATCTGAGAGGCTGAGGTGGCAAGAATTTTTATCTTCTGCCAGAACTTGTTAGAGGTCCAAGGATCTCTCAGATGCAGCAGCTCCCTCATGAGCAATATAGAGCCAGTGAAGAGCCTCACATTGGATACCAAATTGTAAAGGACAAAAACCTCTTCCCTTCTCTCCTCCTGGGTTCTTTGGCCTTAGGTACTCTCTTAATAATATTAAAGAATAGAAAATAGACTTTGAATAGCAATGAGCCCACATTGAACAAAAATTCCCCTGCTTCAAATCCAGCCACATCTTCTCAGTAAATTTCCAACTAACCCCAACTCCTCCACCTTCCCCCCAGAGAATCCCTTAGAGAATCCCCAGCTGCAGAGAGATTTGCAGTTTTACTTCAGTTTACTCCTACAAGATTTTCTCCAGCCTCCTCTCCAGGCCTGGAGTATACAAGTAACTCACGTCGACGCTGAAAAGTCAAGAATCAAATTTAGCAGAAGCACCTAGGACTGACAGTAAGGTTCCTTTAGCTCTGTTAACTAGAGGTCATTCAAAGCAAGGCCGTTTAGGGACGTATCCTGGAGCCCTTCCACAAAGAGTTCATGGTGCCCGGACAGCAACCGATCTTTTAAATCATAAAACCCTTTGACCTGCACAGTCAGAAGATCCTACCCAATTTCAAGAGAAATTACAAAGATGAGTGGCCATTCACAAACCATCTTCTAGAGACCCGAGTTGGCTGCCATGAGTCGGCTGACAACAGGTAACAGAGAAGCCAGATAGCTCCCTAGAGAAAAAAACCCCTCTCACAAAGGACACAGATGACCAGAATTTCCATCAATCCCTCCTACAAGTAATCATGAAATGAATCTGCTGGAAACCCAAGTTCTGGGGCTGACTAGAAACCACAGGAGAAGCTCTACTCCCTCAGGTGAGTTAGTCTAAGGTTGAATTGTGCACTCAAAAAGAAGAGGAGAACATCCAAAGGCCTTTATTGAATTCTTTCTGCAGACTTTTCAAAGACAGACTATACTAAACCCCAAAGCTCCAGAACATAGAAATCTTTGAATTTCTACCCTAGTAGCAGCACATTTTCTCCCCGACAGAAAAGGTAAATTCAAAGTAATGGGGCTGGACAAACTCTCAAGGTGCTAAGTGTTATAAGGGAAACAGCTGGGCGCCTGGGTGGCTCAGTGGGTTAAGCCTCTGCTTTTCGCTCAGATCATGATCTCAGGGTCCTAGGATTGAGCCCCGCATTTGGGCTCTCTGCTCAGCGGGGAGCCTGCTTCCCTCTCTCTCTCTCTCTCTGCCTGCCTCTCTGCCTACTTGTGATATCTCTATCTCTCTCCCTCTCTGTCAAATAAATAAATAAAATCTTAAAAAAAATGGAAACAGCTACCCAATTTTTTGAAGATACCTTATAGGAATGCAAAAGGGGCAGGAGTGGGGGAAGTGTTCAAATCAACAACTCTTGATTTGCAATTTGAATCTTTAGAGAAACACAAGCAGCACTGTCAGAGGAACTCAACGTCCACTTAGCTTATTTCTTATATGTCTCCAGAAATTTACAGATATTGTGAAAATCACAACGTTAGAAGTGCAGTCATTCTTCACTTAACAAACAGAAGGTAAAATTTAAACAGTAATTGCCCTAAACATTTGATAAGATGTAAATATACCCCAAAATTCTGAGGAAAAACTGATTCTTTCTGGGTCCCTTGAAGATGTAAATCTCACTGTCTTTGAAATGTAAACAGGGGGTAACTAAAACACTGCCCACAGTCACTTGAAACTGAAGGGGGAAAAAAGGGAGAAGGAGGCGCTTCTTTTTAAAGATTTTATTTATTTGACAGACAAGGATGACAAGTAGGCAGAGAGGCAGGTGGGCGGGGGAAGCAGGCTCCCTGCTGAGCAGAAAGCCCAAAGTGGGGCTCCATCCCAGGACCCTGGGATCATGATCTGAGCCAAAGGCAGAGGCTTAACCCACTGAGCCACCCAGGCACCCCTGAAGGAGGCTTTTAAAAACACAAATTAGCAAGACAGTAAACAACATGTGTTGGAGAGGATGTGGAGAAAGGGGAACCCTCTTACACTGTTGGTGGGAATGCAAGTTGGTGCAGCCACTTTGGAGAACAGTGTGGAGATTCCTTAAGAAATTAAAAATAGAATTTCCCTATGACCCTGCAATTGCACTCCTGGGTATTGACCCCAAAGATACAGATGGAGTGAAAAGAAGGGCCATCTGTACCCAATGTTTATAGCAGCAATGGCCACGGTCACCAAACTGTGGAAAGAACCAAGATGCCCTTCAACGAATGAATGGATAAGGAAGATGTGGTCCATATACACTATGGAGTAGTACGCCTCCATCAGAAAGGATGAATACCCAACTTTTGTAGCAACATGGATGGGACTGGAAGAGATTATGCTGAGTGAAATAAGTCAAGCAGAGAGAGTCAATTATCATATGGTTTCACTTATTTGTGGAGCATAACAAGTAGCATGGAGGACATGGTGAGTTAGAGAGGAGAAGGGAGTTGGGGGAAATTGGAAGGGGAGGTGAACCATGAGAGAGTATGGACTCTAAAAAACAATCTGAGGATTTTGAAGGGTGGGGGGTGGGAGGTTGGGAGAGCCAGGTGGTGGGTATTATGGAGGGCATGGAGCACTGGGTGTGGTGCATAAACGATGAATTCTGTTACACTGAAAAGAAATTTAAAAAAAAACACACAAATTGCTACAAAGTCTCCCTTGCCCAAATCTAGTCCAAATCCTCCATAAGGTTATCTGATAATGACAAATACAAATCTTTAAACTCTTTGCCAAAAAGACTAGTAAAAGCTTTAACCATATGAGCTGATAACTTTACCTTGTTCCATCTGCCAGAGACACAATAATTTACAACTTAGTAAGTTTTGTATTGTACCCAAGTCATGACTAAAGTTTTAGAATGGACGCTATAGGGTCTGATGGTGTATATCATTCACATCATATATATCAAACTATATATGGTATTTTTCTACCTCCAGATGGTATTACCTAAATTAACTTGTAAAGAGTTCTATTTAATTAGCTTAAAGACAAATCGGTGCTTTAATTAAGTATTTCTAAATCTCAAATGTAATAGAAACTAACCCAAATATTTTTCAACTTTATGTGATCTAGAATGATTTTTCGTGAATGAAATCTAGTTTAAGTCTGTTGGTTTTAATTAATATGGGCATGCTGTTAGAGTTATCAGCATTGAGTCAAATAAGGTCATGTTATCTCTGTTATAAAATTTGTCAGCAGGAAAGAACAAAATAACAACTAACTGTTTTAATGTTTCATTAAATTTTCATGTGGGATCTAAATATAACTGATAAGAACAAACGAGTTGAATAGATGGAAGTAGGATAGTCTTTAACTGAAATTTTTAGCAGTAATAGCTTTATGATATGTTTACTTAGTTTCCCAATCTCTTTGGTAATATAAGCCCTTAGTGTTTTGCTAAGTTAAGGCAAATGATGGAAATTCATTAAATAGCTAGATCATTTTCAAATAAGATAAAATACAGAAACATTGATTATCGAACATAAGTATATCCAATTTTGGTTTCTTATCACAGACAAACTAAAGGTATTCGGGTCTATCAGTAAACATGTCTGATGCAGTATTAAAAATATATATGTATATACTATGAGAAAGCATGAGCTTCCAGAAATTATGAAATACATTAATAATTCTCCCATCTAAACAACATTGGTATAACAGTTCACAGTTGCTTACCTAGTTTTCACTAGAAACTAAGTTTTCTAGGGGATAAAAATCCTAATATATTTCATTGAAACTACTAGAAATAAGGGAAACAATTCTGTATATAAGAAAAATAGGATGCATTTTTGGCTAAGAAAAGGGACTTGGTATGGAAATGGGTTTTTTAAATTTAAATTTAATTACTTTGTGATACCTGGGTAGTTCAGTTGTTTAAGTGGTGCCTTCAGCTCGGGTCATGATCTCAGAGTCCTGAGATTGTGCCCTACATCGGGCTCCCTGCTCAGTGGAGAACCCCCTTCTCCCTCTCCCTTTGCTGCTCCCCCTGCTTGTGCTCCCTCACTTGCTCTCTCTCTCTCTCAAATTAAAAAAAAATAAAAACTAAAAATAAATAAATTCAATTAATTAATGTGTAGTGTATTATTAGTTTCAGAGGTAGAGTTCAGTGACTCATCAGTCTTATATGATACCCAGTGTTCATTACATCACATGCCTTCCTTAATGTCCATCACCCCTACCCCTATGCTCTCCACAGAGATGTATTTTGAAGAGGAGAGAAAGTAAATTTTGTCCTAAAGTAAAGCTGGTTATTTCAAATTGGAAATAAAGATAAAAGACAAACCATGGACATAGAAATCTGGTGGGGGAGAGAAAGAGAGATTTGGAATTTTACCTTGTGTAATCAAGCTGGCTAAAAATCGAACAGTTATATAAGAGTTTTAAAAATAAGTTTTAATGTTAATAGTGTACGCATGTAAAACTGAAACTTAATTTTCTTCATCTGCTAAAAGGACAAAGTTTTCTTAGACTATTGATCTGCTCCTGATAAGAGATTGTGTAAGACTTTCCTTTACCTTTTAAATAATCTACTTAGAAAACAAAGTTTCTGTGTTTTATCAAAAACAATTTCCTGTGATTAATGTTCTCTTTGTTAGGTCTTTGATTACTAAGGAAAAATGAGGGTTTTTTATTAAAAGAGATAATGTCTTTTATAATTATGTAACTTTCTGTCTTTGCCTGCAAAGTCTTTGTCACTTAGGCTAAATAAATTAATATGAATTGTTTCACAGTGACCTCTGATCCTGTCTAATAAAGTTTTAAAACACTTTTGATATTTTTGACAAACTTCTTAAAATCAAATTCTAACTTTGGGATTTTGCAGAGGGTCCTTGAATCATCTCAAATGATTTCTTCTCTCTCCTTATAAAAAGGGAGATGTTAAACACATTAGGCATATTTGATATATTAAACTACATGGGAAACATTGTCAAGTAAGAAGTAATACTAAGCCTACTTTATGTGGTATTTGTATAGGTATATGTCATAAATGTTCCAGAAATTTGTGAAATTCCTAGAAATAGGATGCCCTGGTCTAATGTTATTGTTTATACTTCCAGTTATTATCTTGAAATGTGTGTCACAGAAATAACTAAATTTCCTTGTCAATTGCACTGTAATGAGGTCTAACTGGATCTTTCACCATGCTATTTTTAATTCTTATATCATTTACAGAATGTTTGTTTTATTTCGATGCTTTTGCAAAACAATTCCTATAAACCTGCTTCAACTTCACAGAGATTAATGGAAAGGACTTCGAGAAATACTACAGAATACAGGTTTCTGATAACTTTAAGCTAATCAAATTGAACTGGGTAAGAATTTCCAGACCTAGTGGAAAAAGTAGATTTAATTAGAACAAATAGTAATTACATGAAACTAAATGAACTGAGGAGGATTATAATTTTTATGAATTTTTTTTGAAATACTGCTTTTCAAAAATGTTTCATTGTTCCAGATTTAAGGAAAGCTTTTTTCCTTTTTTCTTTAGCTATCTATAGTTTACAACAATTTGGTAAATTACACCTTTGTAAGCAGAATTGAAACAATTACTTTTTTTCCCTACCACATGCCTCCAGAATTTGAAAACTCTTAGTAGGTATTCTTATTTTTATGGCAGTATAGTTATTTGCATAAATTTAGTGAGAATCTGTTCTCACAATGAGCACAACTGGAAACATTACTTATATTAACTAAGGCTTTGACTGGAATGTCATATTTGAAAGAGATATACCTAAACTCAGATATGACCAGATAGCTTTTTTTAAAAGATTTTATTTATTTACTTAACAGAGAGAGAAAGAGAGAGAGACAGATCACAAGTAGGCAGAGGCAGGCACAGAGAGGGGGGAACAGGCTCCCAGCCAAGCAGGGAGCCTGATGTGGGGCTCAATCCCAGGACCCTGAGATCATGATTTGAGCTGAAGGCAGAGGCTTAACCCACTGAGCCACCAAGGTGCCCCATGACCAGATAGCTTTAAGGAACTAATGCTGACTTTATGGATCCAATAAAACCCCTTGGAAAAATCAGCCTAGTACTTTGCTTATAGAGTTCCCAGGTGAGTAAAGGAGGTCATTTCCTGGCAGGCACAGGAACCTCAGGATATTTTAGGGTTCTCAAGAAGAGAGAAATTGACCCATATTTATAGGAATTGTAGTTGAATTGTGATGGTGAGTCCTTTGCTTGGCTTCTAGCCTCAAGAGGCTTTAAGAGTTCAATATGGGATTCCTTACGAAAAGTTCCCACAAAGCAGATTTATAAGAGCCTACATGGTCAATCACTATTCATGCTGCACTTATGTAAATAATCAGACCTAGTTTATTAAACCTATGCTGAATTTGCAATTAAGTAAGTCTCATTGTGGTTATTGTTGATTTAGACATGGGGAGTGATTTGGTTTTGTTTTCTACCATAAACTAACTGCATTCTGAGTTCTTTTAGTTTCTCCAATGTTTGGTTGTAACTCCCAAACTAATGTTTCCAATGATTCCCACTTCTCTGATTTGGAATCACTGAGAACTAAAACTGCCCCTTTCCAGAAGCCACACAAGCTAAAGCGGGACTAGGTATAAACTCCAGAGAAATCACCGCAACAGCTCACATATGGGTAATCTTCATGCCTGTTGCTATGCAGCAGCCACTCAGGAAGATTACCTGAGACATTCACACTGCAAACCAGGAAAAACCTGTCACATTGCCACTTCCTGCCCTCAGTCCATCTAAAAATGCTTCTAGCTGGACATCTAGAAATCTCCTCATCTGGCTACCTTCAGAAATCAGAAACTAGAATTATAGTCTGCCCCAATCTTTAACCATTGTTTTTCTTTTGTTTCCATAGAAATGCCTCTTACTATATACCTGATTGTTTGCACAATATAGGCCTAACTTTGGGAGCCCACTTGCATCACTGCATCCTAAATAAATTTTAAATGAATTGACCTATTGTCAGGAACAAGAGACTGGCTCAATAATAAGGAGCAATCTACCAACTCAACTTGTAGATAATGAAATTTCTCTGGAAAATTTCAAGAGCAGGACTGAGGGAGACTGGAATATGCTACCCCAAAATACACCACTTTGACATACTGATTATTTTGAATTAAAGTTACTTGAGAAATAGCCCATGCAACAAAGATATTCTGACCTTCCTTTGTCCTTCTGAAAGCAGGAAATAAATTTCCCATGTGAATTTATCCTCCTTCTACCAGGAGGGTGGAAGACATCCTTATCAACGGAGATAAGGAATTCAAGACCAAGAAGTCTGTGAAAACAAACCTTGTTACTTTCTCACTAATTTACTACAACAAGCCAAATCTTATTTATGTCTCAATTCTTCACAAACGTATTCTTTCTTTGTCTCTAAAGTATAAAATATGGTTGCTTTGGTCACTCTTTTGAGCCTCACATCTTGGGGCTTCCAGAGTACAAAATCAATTTTGTTTTTCTCCTGTTAATCTGTTTTATGTCAACTTAATGAAGGGAAGAAGGGGGAAGTTTTCCTTTCCCACTGCACAAGGCAGACAATTATATTTTCCCATAAGATCCATGACATCAACAGGTAAGTCCACGAAAAAATGGGATATAAGAAGACCTTGAGCTGAGAAAGGGTTAAGAGGACTTGGAAGCAGATGAAAATTTAAAAAAATCAAGAAATCAGTAGTCAGTTGCAACTTGCCACAGACAAGAATGGATCCAGAAATAAACTGTCACTATAAGATCGGGAAACTAGCAACAGGAGAAAGCAAAGGAGCACATTAATCAATCTAGTAATTCCCAACATTGACAATAGAATCAGTGGGCAATGTAGCAGGGAATAAGCAAGAGTTTTTTTTAAAAAAAAAAAAACAAAACAGAAAATTTGAGGAAGTCACTTCATAGTGTTACTTCCACTAAGAATCTTAGAACTAATAATATTGTAGTTCTCCCCTTTCTTAGACAAAGAATATAAAAACCTTTGAAAATGTAAATTAGTCACAAAGCGCAACATGTTTCTCTTCAAGGGAGTGCGGGGAAGAAGAGAGGGCTAAGTCTCAGATATTTGTTTGTCTGTGAATGCAGATACATGAACTACTTTTTTTTCTCCCTCAAAGACTGTTTTCCTGGATTAGTAACCATCTGTCACTTTCAGAGCAATGATTCTAACGTATATTAAGAAAGAATGAGTTAGCAGAGGGAGGATTTCTGTGAAAGGTTGAGGAAAAGGAACCAAAAGAGGGATCTCCAATGCCATCCAGTGTAGGCATAGCTTGAATCAGAAGACTCAAGTATTTGGGTCCTTATTGTCAGTTCTACTCCTACAAAGGTGATAGAAGTACAGATTTCTGGTGAGATGCTACAAAACCACTACAATTATTCAGCTAACCCCTGTTACTCTATTCTATGTTCAAAAGCTAGGTTATCAGAGAAGCCATGTCAAGCTATCTACCTAAATAGCAACTCTCCAAAAGGGTACACTCTAAGCTTTGTTTTTTCTTTATAGCACTTTTCATTATCACTTGTTTACTCTCTCTAACTGATAGAACATAAGTTCTATGAGGGCAAGAATTTCTGTCTGTTTTGTCCACTATTAAATCTCAAGCACCTTAAACAGTGCCTATAACATTAAGAGATACTTAATAAATATCTCTTAAGGGTATAAATGAGTGAATGAATGCCATCAGGAAAGAGTGAATACTATCTAATAGTTCTTATAATCAGTGGCAGAATAGGAAAATAGAAGGTCTATGGGTGGACATATGGTGGCAGTTATTGTGTCCTACCACTCAAAATCAGTAGATCCCAATCTTCTTCTTGCTAGAATACACTTGACATATGACAAATATATCTCATAGGCAATACCCAGCTTTAGTTCATCCATTTCTCATCTACTCAAGAAAATATATCAAAATACAAGTGAGGGAGGTACAACAAAAGAAACAAATAAAAAAGTAAAAAGGAAACATAGAAAGGGAGAAAATATTTGCAGACTCTATACCTGATAAGGAGTTGATACCCAGAACATATAAAGAACACCTACAACTCAATTACAACAATAACAATAAAATCCAATTTAAAAATGGACAAATGAGTTAAATAGACAGTGCTCCAAAGAAAATATTCAAATGGACAACAAGCATATGAAAAAAAAGCTCACCATCATTAATCATCAAGAAAATGAAAATTAAACCACAATGCAATATCACCTCACACCCATGAGGAAAGCTACTATTAAAAAAAAAGAAAATAGCAAGTGTTAGCAAGGATGTTGAGAGGTTGGAACATTTATACACTGTTGGTGGGATTGTATATTGGTGCAGATCCTACGGAAAAAAGTATGGAAGTTTATTTAGAAATTAAAAATAGGACTATCATATGATCCAGAGATCCCATTTCTGGATATATATCAAAAAAAATTGAAAACAGTTCTTTAAAGAGATTTTTGCACACCCTGTTCATTGCAACATTATCTGCAATGACGGAAAGGTGGAAGTAATGCAAATGTCCTTCAACAGATGAGTGAATAATGACAATGTGGTGTGTGTAACATATAACATATGTTACAACATGGAGACTTAAGGACATTATGCTAAGTGAAATGAACAAATCACAAAAAGACAAATACTGCATGATTCCACTTAATATAGTCATCTAAAGTAGTCAAGGTCTTAGAAACTGTAGGTAGAATGGTGGTTTCCAGGGCCTAGGGATGGGGGGAATGAGTAGTTAGTTGTTCCTCAATGGATACTGTTTCCATTTTGTACCATAAAAAAGTTCCAGGAATCTATTGTCCAACAGTGTGTACATAGTTAACACTGGTGTACTGTTAAAAAATGGTTCTGATGGTAAATATGTTATGTGTTTCTAGAACAGTCAACAAAAATAAAACAAGTGAGGGAAGGTATGTCATTAATGGAGCAGTGTTGAACCTGTTGTAAATTAGCTTTTAAGAAAATCATTTCCCTATTATCTCATTTATATGTGGGATGTAAAACACAAAACAAAACAAAAACAAGCAAGCTCATAGATCCAGAGAACAGACTGGTGGTTGCCAGAAGGGGAAGGAGGGAGTGAAGGGAGTGAAGTGGATCAAAAAGGTACAAGTGTCCAGTTATTAAATAAGTAAGTCATAAGGAGGTAATATAGAGCATGGTGGTTATAGTTACTAATGCTAATATTGTATATTTAAAAGTTGTTAAGAGAGTAGCTCTTCAAAGTCTTCAACACAAGGGCAAAAAAGAAAAAAATTAACTATGGGTGTTAATGAACATTAACTAAACTTATAATGCTGATCATTTTACAACATGAGATCATTATGTTGGGCACATGAGACTAAACAGTGTTATATGTCAATTATTTTTCAATTAAAAAAAAAAGATAAGTCCACATGCCCCATTCCACTCCACACATTGGCAGCCTCTGGTCTTATCTTTTTTTCCTTTTTAGGCCAAGGATCTCTAGTTGCTTATTCAGATCAGTAATATAAGCTTTGAATCAGGAATAACATCCATGGGGAGCTTTAAGGAGATGGATTATGAAGCCACTTCTCCTATAAAAGGGAGGGAAAAAAAGTGAAACTATAGAAAGTGGAAAGAGTGGGAGTTATCAAGCTCAAGCCATAGAAAAACTTCCCATAATCCAGGGTTTTCTATACCAGTGCTTTCTGTGGAATAGAGGCAGATTTTTTAACCTAACCATAGTGATCTTTGCCAAAAATTTTTCCCGAAGAGAAAAAAATCACTCCCAAACTTCACAGATTTAACCATATTCAGTAATAAGTGATTAGAGTCAACATCTCACAATTGCCTCTAACACTAGTGTCTTACCTTGGTTTAAAATACAAAACCAGAGGATTGCTGGAGGGGAGGGGTGGAGTGATGGGGTAACTGGGTGATGGGCCTTAAGGAGTGCACTTGATATGATAAGCACTGGGTGTTATAAGCAACTGATGAATCACTAAATTCTACCTTTGAAACTAATTTTAAAAAATACTCAACCAGCTCAGTCAGATGAGAGTTATATACAACATTTCTGGAAACAGAGGGGAAAATCACTTAAGAATAAGATAGTAGACATTTAGCATGCTCCTCTTTTGTTTTTTTTTAATAAACCTTTGGAGTCATAAGTAGTGGTGATTGGCACTGCCTAATTTTGTTTGGTCTGCAATTTTCTTTCCAGAGATGAAATCCCTAGTGAAATTGAATTTCTGACATTGTAATAAAATGTCTTTACTAGGACCATTAGATGAGAATTTTTTTTTTACTCGCCTTCTTAAAACTCATGACATTTTACTTTGGGTTTTATATGTATTTTTAAAAACCTTTTAAAGACCTCTCTTGAATTTGGGGGTTGAGCATCTAAGAAACAGTGCTTTCCTATTCCTGGATTAAAAATGAAAACCTGTTCTTGGCAAGATTTCTGCAACCTTTTCTCTGTCCGTCAGGAATCTTCTATAATAAAGTTCTAATGTATAATGATAGCAAATGACTTTCCATATTTCTAATCTGATTTGGCATAAGTACCATGACAATTCATGGTGGACATGCTCCTGGAAAATACAAAGAAGCCTGATTAAGAATTCTGGAAGATGTGGCTTACTCAGGGCACACCAGTCCAACACTTGCCTCACTCCCTTGCCCCTGTAGCAGTTATGCACCTATGGGGTGATCATTATTTCCTGAATTCTAGGATTTATGGACTGAGTTATTGTTTGACATATGCCTAAAGTTCCCTAAACCAAGGCTACCTCAGGGTATAGATACAAACAAATGGAAGAACATTCAGGCATTAACTAGGCATTTTCACATTTGCTCAATAGCTCTCAAAGAGCCACTCATCCCTGCCAGTTGTATTCCAAGTTGGCATCTCTGAGGCTAATTTGAGAATCCGTGTAGAAAGTCTTAAGCTAGGCCCTTCATGTCTAGGAAGCCAAATTTAATGTCCATAGCAGTGGTTACTCCAAAATCAGGCCCCAAAACACCCACATAATTCTAATTAGATTTTGTCAAAAAGACATCACAACTAGAAATACATACATATGCCCTCACTTAAGGTAGGAGCCATGACTGCTTTGTTGTAGTACAAAGTCCCTCATTTGGTGTGAGATACTCAAGCATTGAGAGGCGATTCAGTGTAGTGATGATGAGCCCAGTACTTTGTACTCATGGAGACTTGAGCCTCTTGCTGCAGGTGTAACTGTGGGAAATGGACATGACCTCTCTGAGCCACACTGTTTCCGCTGTATAAAAATGGGAGGCAATAATAGCTATCTGATGAAATTGTAAAGATTTCAAATGAAGTATGCAAAGGTCCACAAAGAAGAGCTAATACATGGTAAAAGCTTAATAAATGGTAACCTCCAAGCCATTTTGAAATGGCAGTGTGGCAAACATTTTGGGAAGAAAACCAGAGTGGGAAGAAATCATCTTGCCTTACTTATTTATACTTGGTAATACTTTATCATGGTTTCAAGTTAAACAGACTTACTGTGGTAACTGTGGCTATTAAAATGCAATCTTTTCAAGTAATTGGTTACAAGAAAGACTGTGTTTCACTCCTTAGGCAAATACAAGGCTCTTATAAAATCTTTGTTTTACACCAACAGATGACTTAGCAGCACGGATTTCTTTAAAGTTCAGTTCAGAAGAATTAACATCTGAACTACCTACATAACACGCTATTGGAAAACACCCACTAAAGCAATAAAATTGGGCGATTTTCTATTTTGTGATGGGTTTAAGATATTTTCACATATTCCATCTACTTTCCTTGTTTCGGTTTTGACCTTCCCTTGAAATAAGATAGTGTAAACCATCCTTAGTGGGACTGCCTAGAGGAATGGTACTAGAATTTCAGTTACAAAAGGCTAGAGTCAGATGGGGGTATCTTGAAATATCCAGAAGTAGAAAGAACCATAGAGCTAATATGAGCCTGAGTTCTTTAAGAGCTCTCAGATGGAGTCAGAGGCAGGCAAGATTGGTAAATCCAAAGGACTGAGAACTCAGGAAAATGCCAAGGATCGGCATCCAGGAAAAGATTGAAATAAAATAGGAGAAGTTTGTTAGTTAACTGAGGGAAAATTTGACCATGACCGTAAAAAGTAAAACCTACTTAAAATGGGATAATTGATGAGATTCGCTAACTTAAAGAAATAACACTGCAGTAGATACCTTCAGAAAAGTTTCCACTTAGGGCGCCTGTGTGGCTCAGTCAGTTAAGTTTCTCTGTTTAGCTCAGGCCATGGTCTTGGGGTCCTGAGATTGAGCCCTGCGTTGGGCTTCCTGCTCAGTGGGATGTCTGCTTGTCCCTCTCTGTCAGCCCCAACTCCTGTTCATTCTCTCTCTCTCTCAAATAAATGAATAAATAAAATCTTCAAAAAAAAAAAAAAAAGAAAAGAAAGAAAGAAGGAAGGAAGGAAGAAAGAAAAGAAAGAAATTTTTCCACTCTGAGACCATAGAAGAACCTTGGCCAGAATACCCACCTAGCCGTCTGGTTAACTCAACTAAAGTGGGCTAATATAAGATTTGATTTTTGCTTAACCAATAAATAATTTTCTTAAGTTGTTATTCATTGAGCACATGTTATATGAAAGCAAACTGATACATATTACCCCATTTGGTCCTTACAACAACCTATGGGGTAGTTAATATTATTAGCAGTACTTTAGAAATAAGGCAGATAAGGATCAGAGAAGTTAAATAACTTGTCCAGGGTCAATGGGCACTAAGTGAGGAGTCAGGATTTGAGCCCTGGTTTGTTTGATTTCAAAACCCATGCTTTTCTCTATTATATGTAGTCAGTTTTCCTTTGAATCGCAGACTGAAAGCATAGCCCAAGGTGAGCTGTCTTACAAGTATGTATCATTAACCATAGCAGGATCTGAATGTGGGTGGCCCAGAGCAAATCCATCACCACCCAAAGGAAAAAACATAGCAATTAAGGCAAGGTCCTGATGATGGCCTTCTTGGAGATACGTCTTTTTGGCTGCCAAATTTCACAACACAATGCAAACACTAAATTGTCATTTAAAGATCTATTTAATTGGTAATTTTGGAATAGCTACCACCCAGCATCAATTAAAAGCTGAGTGGGGAAAAACATAGTTATTAAAGTTTATATGGATTTCTGTAAAGACATTGGGCTTTCTGAATTTTTTTCATTTTGTTTTGTTTTTTTTTTTTTTTTTCATTACTTAGTGTTCTTTTAGGAGTAGATGAAACATATCTCTCCCTGGTCTTACAATCAGGAATAGTGGCATTTTTTTCAGGAAAAACATTTTGTTCATTTGTTTTGTTTTATTGCAAGTAGGTGATGGAGGTGCACTGTGAACCAAACATCTCAATGGCTTTCAATCCAGACTATGCATTAGAAATACCTGGGAAGATCTTTTAGAACACTAATATTTGAACCCTCCCCCCACAAATCTTGATATAGTCTGCTTCATTTGGGGCTGGGAATCAACATTTTAGGTCTCCCCGAGTGATTCTAATGCAGAGCCAGAGTTGAGAAATACCAATACAGCTGATCAAGTTTAGACTTTCATTCTTTGAAAAAATGTTCAGAAAGCTTAAAGTCAAAACTGTGATCCACTCATAGCATCAAGGATTCTGAGGTATGCATTATTTGTATTACTCTTATTCCTGGCTCTGTTTTATGTCTCATCTTTGCTTTCCCTTTTACTTCCTCACCTACTAACTAGAAGTTTTTTAAAGTCTCAATATTCTGTTTCAATGCAAACTATATATTTCAGAATGTGTTCATGTATACAATTAAGATACTGTACTGAAAATTATGTTCACAGGTTCTTTTTTATCGTGGTATAACTGATATACCATATTATATCAGCTTCATGTGTGCAACATAGTGACCCAACATTTGTAGACATTGTGAAGTGATCACTGCAGTAAGTCTCATTACCGACAACATCATAAAAAGTTAATGTAATATTTACTGTATTTGCCATGCTGTATGTTATATTTCTATGACTTATTTATGTCATAACTGGAAGTTTGTACTTTTCGATCGCCTTTACCCATCTCATCCCTCCAACTCCCTTCCCCTCTGGCAACCACCAATCTGTTCTCTGTATTTACAAGTTTGGGATTTGTTTTGTTTTGCTTGATTGTTTTGTTTTTTAGATTACACATATAAGTGAAATCATGCACTATTTGTCTTTGACTTATTTCATTTGGCATAATACCCTCAAGTTCAATCCACGTTGTTGCAAATGATAAGATTTCATTATTTTTATGGCTAGGAAATATTCCATTGTGTATATATATATATATATATATATATATATATATACCACATCTTTTTTTATCAATTTATCCATCAATGGCAACTTAGATTGTTTCCTTATCTTGGCTATTGTAAATAATGCTTCAATGAACATAAAGGAGCATATATCTTTTCAAATTAATGTTTGTGTTTTCTTCAGATAGATATCCAGTAGTGGAATTGCTAGTCTGTGGTAGTTCTATTTTTAATTTTTGGGGAAACTCCAGGCTGTTTTCAATTGGCTTCAATTTTCAATTTCAATTCAAATTTTGATTTGATTTTCAATTTCCATTTGCTGCACCAATTTATATTCCCGTCAACAGTGTAAAAGTTTTTCCATTTCTCTATATCTTCGACAAAACTTGTTATTTCTTGTCTTTTTCACAGCCATTCTGACTGGTGTGAGGTGATATCTTACTGTGGTTTTCATTAACATTTCCCTGAAAATTAGTGATGTGAAGCATCTTTTCGTGTGCCTGTTAGCCATCTTCTTTGGAAAAATGTCTGCACAGATCTTCTGCCCATCTCTTAATTGGATTGTTAGGGAGTTTGTTTGCTATTGAAATATCTCCTCCCATTTATTCATTGATGATTTCCTTCCCTGGGCAGATGCTTTTTAGTTTGATGTAGTTCTGTGTGTTTATTTTTGGTTTTGTTTTCCTTGACTTTGGAGTCAGATCCCAAAAAAAAGCAGCAATAAGACCTATGTCAATGAGCTTAATGCCCATGGTTTCTTCTAGTTTTATGAGTTCAGGTCTAACATTCTAGTCTTTAATCCATTTTGAGTTAATTTTTATATATGGTGGAAGATAGGTGTTCAGTTTTGTTCTTTTGTGCGCAGCTGTCCAGTTTTCCGAACACCATTTGCTGAAAACACCATCCTTTTCCCATTGTATATTCTTGCCTCTTTTGTCATAAAGTAATTGTTCATGTATGCATGGGGCTTATTTCTGGGTTATTTACTCTGTTCTATTAATCTATATGTCTGTTTTTATGACAACACCATACTGTTTTGATTACTATAGCGTGTAATATAGTTTGAAAGTAGGGAGTGTGACACCTCTGACTTTGTTATTCTTACCCAAGATTTCTTTTGGAAATTTGGTGTCTTTTGCAGTTCCATACAAATTTTCAAATTATTTGTCCCAGTTCTGTGAAGCATGTCATTGGAATTTTCATAGGGATTGCATTGAATATGTAGATTACTTTAGGTAGTATGGACATTTTAACAATATACATTCTTCCAATCCATGGGGATGGAACATATTTCGATTTATTTGTGTCTTCTTCAATTTCTTTCTTCAATATCTTATAGTTTTCAGTGTACAGGCTTTTCACTTCCTTCGTTAAATTTATTCCTAGGTCTTATATTCTTTTTGACAGAATTGTAAATGGGATTATTATCTTAATTTCTCTTTCTGATAGTCTGTTATTAATATATAAAAATGCAACAGATTTTTGTGTATTGATTTGTACCCTACAACCTTACTAAATTTTTTTTACTTTGTGTGTGTGAGTACGCAGTTTTTGGTGGAGTCTTTAGGGTTTTTTATATAGCACCATGTGATCTGCAAACACTGACAGTTTTACTTCCTCATTTCTTATTTAGATGCTTTTTATTTCTTTTTCTTGTCTAATTGCTATGGCTAAGACTTCTAGTGCTATGTTGAACAAAAGTGGCAAGAGTAGATATCCTTGTCATGTTCCTGATCTTGGAGTGAAAGATTTCAGCTTTTCTACATTGAGTATGATATTAGCTACAGGCTTTTATATATGGCCTACATTATGTTGAGGTACATTTTCTCTGTAGCCACTTTGTTGAGAGTTCTTTTAAAGATTTTATTTATTCACTTGAGAGTGAGAAAGAGAAAAACAGTGAGCACAAGCAGAGGGGTGGGGAGAGGCAGAGGGAGAGAGAGAGGCAGACTCCCCACTGAGTTGAGATACTGACTTGGGGCTTGATCCCAGGACCTCAGGATCATGACTGAGCTGAAGGCAGACACTTAACCACTTGAGATCATAACCTGAGTCAAAGGCAGATAATTAACCATCTGAGCCACCCAAGCACCCCTAGAACTTTTATCATAAATGGATGTTACATTTTATCAAATGTTTTTCTGCATCTATTGAGATGATCATATGATTTTTATTCTATATTTTATTAATGGGCTATATCACACTGATTGATTTGCAGACACTAAACCACCCATGAAACACTGGAATAAATCTCATGTGATCATGGTATATGATTCTCTTAATGTATTGTTGAATTCAGTTTGCTAATATTTTGCTAAGGATTTTTGCATCCATATTCACTAGGAATATTGGCTTTATAATCTTTCCTTGTCTTTTTCTCTTCTACTCTTTTCTTTCTTTTTTGGTGGGGTATTCTTGTCTGGCTTTTGTATCAAGGTAACGCTGGCCTCATAAAATGAGCTTTGAAGCATTCCCTCCTATTCACTTTTTTGGGAGATTTTGAGAAGGATAGCTATTAATTCTTTGAATGTTTGGTAGAATTCGCCAGTGAAACCATCTGGTCCCAGACTTTCCTTTGTTGGAAGGTTTTTGATTACTATTCAATCTCCTTAATAGTTACATTTTTTAAATGATTCAGTCTTG
Organism: Neogale vison; assembly: GCF_020171115.1. NCBI lineage: Eukaryota > Metazoa > Chordata > Mammalia > Carnivora > Mustelidae > Neogale > Neogale vison. Next base: position 32,644,870 of record NC_058105.1, read on the forward strand.
GAAGATTATAAGTTCCTAGGAATTTATCCATTTCTTCTAGGTTGTCCAATTTGTTGGTATATAATTTTCATAGTAGTCTTATGGTCATTTGTATTTCTGTGGTGTCAGTTTTAACTTCTTTCATTTCAAAACCACAATGAGATGTCACCTAATACCCTTCAGAATGGTTAGTATCAAAAAGACAAGAAATAACATGAGTTAGAGAGGATGTGGAGAAAAGGAACTTTCATGCACTGTTGGTAGAAACATAAACTAGTGGTGCAGTCACTATGGAAAACAGTACAGAGGTTGCTAAAAAAATTAGAAATAAAAATACCATACAATTCAGTAATTTCTTTGTTGAGTATTTACCCAAGAAAATAAAAACATTTCTGATTTTATTTATATCAGCTCCCCTTTCTTTTTTTGTTGGTGAGTCTAACTAAAGATTTCTTAATTTTGTTTATGTTTTCAAAGAACCAGCTCCTAGTTTCATGGATCTTTTCTATTGTCTGTTAATTTCTATTTCAAATTATTTCAGCAGTGATATTATTTTTATCCTCCTACTAACTTTGGGCTTTTTTATTCTTTTTTCTATTCCTTTATGTGTAATGTTAAATTGTTTGAGATTTCTCTTGTTTCTTGAGATTGGGTTATGCTATGAAGTTCATTGCTATGAACTTTCATCTACTAACCTCTTTGGTGCATCCTACAGATTTTTGTATGTTATATATTCTGCTTTCATTTGTCTCTAGGTACTTTTTTTCTACTTTAATTTATTCTATGACCCAGTAGCTGTTCAGTAACATTTTGTTTAGTCTCCACATATTTGTTTGATTTCCAGTTTCATATCATTGTAATCAGAAAAGATGATTGGTATGTTTTCAATCTTCTTGAATTTATTAAGATTTTTGTGGCCTAAAATGTGATCTATGCAGGAAAATGTTCTATATGCAATTGTGCTGCTGTTGGATGGACTACTGAAGTCCATCTTATAAGGTATAATTCAAATCCAAACTTTCCTTATTGATTTTCTATCTAGATGATCTACCCATTGATGTAAGTGGAGTGCTAATGTCTCCTACCATTATTATATTTCTGCCAGTTTCTCCCTTTAGGCCTGTTAATATTTGCTTTGTACATTTTGGTAGTCCTATGGTGGGTACATATATATTTATAAATGTTTTATCTTTTTGTTAGAATGACACCTTTATCATTATGTAGTGTTCCTTTTTGTCTTCTATTAGAGATTTTGTTTAAAGTCTATTTTTGTCTCATATGACAATACCTACAGCAGCTTTCTTTTTGTTTCTATTTGCATGGAATATCTTTTTCCATTCCTTCACTTTCACTCTATGTTCTTACTTCTGAAGTGAGTCTTCTGTAGGGAGAGTATAAATAAATGGGTCCCTTTTATTAAATCCATTCAGCCACTCTATGTCTTTTGATTGAAGAATTTAGTCCATTTACATTTAAATTGTTGATAAGTATGTACTTATTGACATTTTGTTAAAACTGTTTTCTGGCTCCTGTTATAGTTCTTTGTTCCTTTCTTCTCCTTCTCTCTTCCCGTGAAATGTGATGATTTTCTCTAGTGTTATGTTTAGATTCCTTTCTCATTTTCTTTTGTGTATCTACTCTAAGTTTTTGCTTTGTAGTTAACATGAGACACACGTTTATCATACTATGTATATAACAGTCTATTTTAAGTTAATAGTAATTTAAATTTGAACACATACCTAAACTCTACATTTTTAGTTCCCCCAGGTTTGTTTTTGATGTCATACTTTACATCTCTTTTTAAATGTATCCATTAACAAATTGTTGAAGTTTGGGTTAATTTTACTACTTTTGTCTTTTAGCCTTCATAGTAGCTTTATAAGTGATTAATCCACTACCTTTACTATATATTTATTTCTTCTAGTAAGATTCTTACTTTCATATATTTTCTTAATTAGTGCCATTTCTTTTCAACTTAAAGAGGTCCCTTAACATTTCTCATAAGGAGGGGCACTGGAGTGGCTCAGTGGGTTAAAGCCTCTGCCTTTGGCTCAGGTCATGATCCCAGGGTCCTGGGATCAAGCCCCACGTCTGGCTCTCTGCCTGGTGGGGAACCTGCTTACCCCCTTCTCTCTGCCTGCCTCTCTGCCTACTTGTGATCTCTGTCAAATAAATAAATAAATCTTTTTTAAAATCATTTCTCATAAGGGCAGTTTAGTAGTGATTAACCTGTTTAGCCTTTGTTTGTCTGGAATTCTTTATCTCTCCTTCAATTCTGAATAATAACTTTGCTAGGTAGAGTATTCTTGCTTGGAACTTTTTTCTGTCTAGCACTTTGAATATGTCATTTCACTCTCTCTGGCTTGTAAAGTTTCTGCTGAAAAATCTGCTGATAGCTTTATGGGGGTTCCCTTGTATGCAATAAATTGTTTTTCTCTTACTGCTTTTAAGACTCTCTTTATCTTTGACTTTAGACATTTTAATTAATGTGTCTTGGTGTGGATCTCTTTGGGTTCATCTGATTTGGAACTCTGGGCTTTCTGTACCCAGATGTCTGTTTCCTCCTCTAGGTTATTCAGTCATTGTTTCTTCAAATAAATGTACTGCCTTTTTCTCTCTCTTCTCCTTCTGGGACCCCCTACAATGTAAGTGTTACTCCACTTGATGCTGCCTCATATGTCCCTTAAGTTTTCTTCACTTTTGAAATTTCCTTTTTTTTTTTCCTGCTCTGAGTAAGTTCCATTGCTTTGTCTTCCAGTTCATTGATTCATTCTTCTGCTACATCCAGTAAGCTGTTAAACCCTTCTAGTGTATTTTCAATTTAGTTGTTGTATTCTTCAGCTCTGTGACTTCTGTTTGTTACTTTCTTATATTTTCTATCTGTTGAAGTTCTTATGTGTTCATCCATTCTTCTCCCAAGTTCAGTGAGCACCTTTATGACTCTTTGAACTCTATATCAGGTAGATTATTTATCTCCATTCATTAAGGTCTTTTTCTGAGGTTTTGTCTTGTTCTTTCATTTGGAACTTATGTCTCTATTTCCTCATTTTGTTTGATGTTCTGTTTCTATGTATTAGGTGAAAATCCTGTGTTGAAGGAGTGACATTGTATAAGTGATTAATCTTATTATTCAGCCTTGCCCTTGCTCTTGGAGGTCCCTTGAACCTTTGTGATTGCCTAAGTTGCCTGATTTACTCTCGATATGGCCCTGTTGTTGAAGGTGTGTCAAGACCTGTCATTGTTACAAGGGGAGGAATTTCATTTAGCCTGTAGTTTCAGGCTGAATGGAAGCCAGACCCTCAGGCAACAGCTTTTAAAGTAGGCAAATACACAGTCCTGTGGGGTTACAGCTGTAATCTTTGCTGGCCTCCAAACCAGGAGATCTGGAGGTATCCCTTGTACACAGTTGTAAAAACTGAGGTTCCAGACAAATGGATAAGTTTCTTTCTGGGAAGTTCTCAAGCTGCAGCAAGGCCAAGGAGGTGAACAGGGATATTGTCCTCCTGGTTCCATTCCCTAGAAGCACCTCTTTAGTCTCTATGTGTGCGAGAAACCTGAAGCCTCTCCCTCAAGCTGAGTAAATAGGACTTTTTCACAGGAAGACTGGGGTTATGTTTCAGTCTGCTGTCTGTGAAATGCCCTGGGGGTGATGGCCTGCCAAGAACTGTCTTTCCAATTGTTGCATTCCCATGGAATGATGTTTGCAAGTTATGAAATATACTTTAAGGAAGCTATCATGTTCACTCTCAGTTTGTGCAAAATTTTAAGGATATAAAGATCTACCTCTCCCCTTTGCACTATTGATGCTCCAGGTAATGAAAATCTAAATAAATCTAAAAACGACTGACTCAATTCAGTATTGATTCATTTTTCTGTTCTTTAATAACACATAAAGAGTCATGTAGATTGTCAAATATGTCATGGTGTATTGGACTAAACACTGGATGCAAGAAAGGAAATCTGGGGTTATTTAACTCTTCCTACTAACTACATAGCTCCATGATCTTTGACAAGTTCATTAACATCACTGGGTTTCTGGGGTGTTTTTTCACCATACAAAAGCACTTGGAAAGTGGCAAGAATTTGGATTAAATTCCTTTTCCCTCTACAAGCTCTGAAAATCTGTAAGTATCAGAACTCATTTTGCCTTTTTGAATGTTTGATCTTTTTTCTTTTAAATTACAATTAGTGGAATCAGATCATCTGTAATGACAACTCTATAGCTACTTGTCTATTCATCCAATAACATACATGACTACATTTTTAAGTACCTTGTAAAAATTCAAAGCAAGTGCTTATTATATTGAAACAATAAATCATTCAGAAAAGATTTCATATTAAAAAGTGTATCCAAGTACTGAAAAGACAACAGGTATCACTGAGGTATACAGACATAGTAACATAAGGAAGCAATGAATACCTCCTATAGTTAGGACAACTCTTAAGCTAGGTGGCCTTAGTAGGAGATTTCTTGATGAGGAAAATCCATAGCAGTGTTTTGAAAGGACAAGCCCTGGTCAGATAATAGGATAGGGTGATTATTTGAAGTAAATTCATCCCCTCCTCTTTACCCTCATTGCTATCATCCTAGTTGAAGTCACTATCATTTGTTGCCTTAACTAATTGAGTGGGTCCCTCCTTATACATTTGCCCACAAACAAATAATACTCTATTTATGTTTCAAAATTATATTTTAAACAATAAAATATCAAATTATGCAGCTTTGCTGCTTGAGATTCTTAAATGGCTTCCCTCTGCACTTGGAAAATTTTCAGAAAAAAAATCTGGGGGTGCATGGGTGGCTTGTTCAGTTAAGTGTCTGCCTTCTGCTCAGGTCATGATCCCAGGGTCCTGGGATAGAGTCTCATGTCAGGCTCCCTGCTCAGTAGGGAGTCTGCTTCTCCCTCTCCCTCTCCCTCTGCCCCTATCCCTGCTTATGCTCTCTCTCTCCCTCTCTCTCTCTCAAATACATAAGTAAAATCTTAAAAAAAAAAAAGAAGAAGAAAGAAAGAAAGAAAAACAAAAATTTCCATATCCTAGGAGGACCTGCATGACCCCACTTTTGCCTACCTCTCTGCCTTAATTTCACAGCGTTTCTTCTCTCTTGCTCTCTGCATTCCAATCATACTGACCTTTTCGTGCCTCAGATTTGCCATAATTCATTCTGTTACACAGTCATTACACATGCTGTCCCTGCTTTATGGAATGATACCCTTTCTTTCTTTTATCTAGTGAACACCCATTCTTCAGATCTTAAGTTGAATTCAGTTCCTCAGGAAAGCCTTCCCCAATTCAGTTGATTTCTTCTCCTATGTGCTCATAGGACAACAAAGCACTCCTTCCTCATAGTAAATCTGTCTTTCTCATTTGACAGCAGCTTCTTGGAAGGCTAAACCAGATCCACCTTCTTCACTATTCTACATCTTGCATGTAATGCATAGTAGGCAACCAACATATTTATGGTATAATTTGAATGAATAAATTAATGGATTGCTTTAAAGACAAGGACTGGGTCTTATTCCCCAGTGCTTAACAAAGTGCTCAACATTTAGTCTGTATTCAATAAATGTTCGTTAGAATACCAATGGTCCTGAAATCAAAGGAAGTTGGATTATTTTCCTAGTTATGTAATTGTCAAGCATCACCATAAATGTGTCTTTAGAAACCTCTTTATTGATTTTGTTGGGGTGAGTGAAAGATGGCTTATCAGAGCACATCTTACAGACAGACTGTGAAGTCTAGGAGTTGGGCAAGAAATTCTCATCCCCAAAAGTCTGCTCCCATTTCCCTTCCTAACCCACAACCTGATTTTTTTTTATTTTGTTATGTATATTTTACTACTACATATAAAATACATATATTTTATATATATAGAATGTTTCTATAGAAAATAATTTTCTTTTTTTTTTCAATTTATTTATTTTCAGAAAAACAGTATTCATTATTTTTTCACCACACCCAGTGCTCCATGCAAGCCGTGCCCTCTATAGTACCCACCACCTGGTACCCCAACCTCCCACCCCCCCGCCACTTCAAAACCCTCAGCTTGTTTTTCAGAGTCCATAGTCTCTCGTGGTTCACCTCCCCTTCCAATTTACCCAAATCCCCTTCTCCTCTCTAACGACCCTTGTCCTCCATGCTATTTGTTGTGCTCCACATATAAGTGAAACCATATGATAATTGACTCTCTCTGCTTGACTTATTTCGCTCAGCATAATCTCTTCCAGTCCCGTCCATGTTGCTACAAAAGTTGGGTATTCATCCTTTCTGATGGAGGCATAATACTCCATAGTGTATATGGACCACATCTTCCTTATCCATTCATCCGTTGAAGGGCATCTTGGTTCTTTCCATAGTTTGGCGACCGTGGCCATTGCTGCTATAAACCTGATTTTAACTGTCTATGAGCAGCAGCACAGAAATATTTACACTACAAGGCAAAAGAAAAAAAAGAGAATAAGATTGTGATGATGTGTTTTTCCATTCAAAAGCTTAGAGATGACATGCTACTTACTTATAAATTCCTTTTTAGTGTATTTCTTTTTTCATGTAAAAGTCAAAAGGCTGGTTTACGAGTTTATATCCATTTGTGAGATCACATCATTGAATCCATTTGCCCAAGCCCCCCAGGTTCTTTGCAATACCTTCTTGGAGATGCAAGTTTCTTTGTCAATTGAAAACAAAACAAAACAAAAAAAAGATGCAGACAATTTTGGAAGACCAGAATTGCCAGTCTGTTGAGATATCTTTATATGTGAACTCAATTACATTTGGATCATTAAAACTGATCGCAACAAAATCAATTCACACTAGAGATAATATTCACCTTTAACTTAATGCTTATGCTATTTCAGAAACTGAGTTGTGTTTCGCAATTATCGTCTCTAATCCTTATAACAATCTTATGGGGTAGATATATTTTATTTAACTTCATGCTTACAAATAGTAAACCTGAAGGGCAGAGATGCTAAAGTACTTTCTGAGTCACAATTTGAATGGGTTCTCTAGCTATAAACACACACACACACAAAAAAAACCCACTGTTACTGCCAGTTTGCTTATTGGACATGTGTTTATTTCTTTTTAGTAATTTGACTCCTATCTCACCCTCCTCCCCTCCCAATCCATAAAACAATGTTTATTTTTGCCTCTCATTGTCACTACTTAGATAACCTATCTCCCATGTGAATAACTATACCAAAGAATTATTCTGAACCACCCAGAGACGTGATCTCATCATGGATGGCTTTTAATTTCATGTTTTTGTCCTAACAAGGCAGTAGATTATATGTAATATTCATGTCTCTTTCACAGTAAACACTTTGAAAAAGAAAGAGAATAGTGTGGTTCAAAGAAAAGAACTCATGTCTGGGATTCTAGCTGCCAGTTCTCCACAAACTAGGTGTATCATCTTAGGCAAACCACTTAACTTAGCAGCTTCTCAATTTCAGATTGGAACAAGCCACAGATAGGTATGTGGAAATAGAAATACATTTCAGGTCCCCTGAAAGGGACCCAGGTACCCCTAGGCCTCCTGAGACCACAGTTTGAGAACCGGTGTTTCACACCTATAAAGTGGCACAAGGAAAAATACGTTAGCAAGTGGCTTTGAATGTGATTGTATCTTAACTACAGTATTTTCCCCCCAAAAATTATATTATTTCCTACCTCCGTCCTTACCTCCCACTGGCCCCATTACTAACAACAGTAACACTGGCCCACCGCACTTACTAAGAATACTTGAAAAGTTTTTATCCACAGCACAATTGGCCCTCTGAGATGACCTGGTAGAAAGCAGGAGAGCAAGATCCCTAAACAAAGGATCCAAACCAGTGTTAATGAAGGCTGTTGATCAACATGCAAAGATAGAAAAAGAGCTACACAGTTAGCCATAGATCAGAAAAGCCTGGAGTTTGGGGGGTGGGGGAGGGTGGGAAGGAATGGAACACAAACTAGCACTTAACGCTAGTACTATGATTTGTTTTGTGAACGTGAGCTCATAATGACCACAAGAGAGAGGTATTATTATCCTAATTTTTTTATTTATTTAAGAGAGCAGAAGAGTGAGTGTGAGCAGGGGGAGGGGCACAGAGAGAGGGACAAGTTGACTCCCTGTTGAGCAGGGAAACAGTTGCCAGACTGGATCCCAGGACCCTGGGATCATGACCTGAGCCAAAGACATATTTAATCCACTGAGCCACCCAGGTGTCCCACTATTTCCTCATTTTAATAAGAAGAAAACTAATATTTACCATGCAACTGTGTTTTAAGGATTAAAGATAATATATGTGAAGCATTCAACAAATATTAGCTATTCTGTGTTAGGGGTGAGAAAGAGGCAAGGAGAGGACAAATGACTGTGTACCTAAGATGACATTCTAGCAAGTGGAGGACCAATGACCTGCACCACCACTGGGATCTGCCAGACTTGCCCATTGCCACGCCGTGAAGCTACAAGACACCAACATGCCTGGCGCTTCAACATTTTTATACCCAGCACCTGCCCTAGAGTAGTTCCCCATGGAAATATGGATGCAAACGGAACAGGTAGACCAGCAAGCTTAATAATGCAGTGACCTCAGATTGACAGCGCTTGAGTGTCCTCGGCAGAAGAGAATTTTAAGCCCAGCACAGAGAGAATGACCTGGATCTGGAGAGGAATTAAGGGCGGCATCAAGCAAAAGCAGAGAGGCAGGAATTAGGCAAAGGCTTGTCTTTCCTGGCCACAGTGGCAGGTTTCTGAGGCAGGAATTAGGCAAAGGCTTGTCCTTCCTGGCCACAGTGGCAGGTTTCTGACCATTTTCAGTCATATCCAGTGTATCTCGAGAGTCTTATTTCACTGATGATCACAGTCCTCGACAAGAGGACATGTCATTGCCTACGGAGCAGCTCGCCCCTGTAGTCTTAGTTCCGCCTCTTGTGAGTTAGGAAATCCTGCTGGAGTTACTCCTTCTGTAAGCCTCCGTATCTTCGCTGGTAAAATATGCACTATCACACCTGCCTTTCTCATTTCAAGATATTTAACAGAGCATCAAATGACACAAACTATGAGGTGTGATGTAAACATCAGGAAGTGTCACCAGGATGGTTTGTTTTTTGTTTTTGTTTTTATGAAAAACAAAAACAAAAACAAAAAACCACAACTATCTGCTCCCATCAGCTCTTCAAAAGGAGGGAAATCTACAAACCCTCAGAAAAGGTACTACAAAGCCCTGGGGGTTGAAGGGAAACACACACACACACACACACACACACACACACTCTCTCTCTCTCACACACACACCCCTCTGCTCTTTTCAAAATGTACCACCACTTTCAGGAGACACTTGAAAGGCAACTTTTGTGAAATAAACTGACCGGCTAGTAAGAGTCTACTCCAGGCTGTGCCAAAGAACTCATGGTCTCACATAAAATACTGCATTTTGTTCTTTTCAACAAAAACCCCACATAGTTTGTCTTAAAGTGCACATCTCACTTTTACTACATTGCGAGAATCTGACTTGGTACAGGGTTTCTTTGTTTATTAAGATTCATTTGACAGAAAGAGCACAAGCAAGGGGAGGCAGAGGGAAAGGGAGAGAGAGAAACTCTCCAGAAAAGTCCCCACTGACTCGGGGCTCGATCTCAGGACCCAAAGATCATGACCTGAGTTGAAATCAAGAGACCTGCGCATAACTGGCTGAGCTGCCCAGGTGCCCCAACTTGGTACAGTTTTGTTTTTTGTTTTAAGATTTTATTTATTTATTTGACAGAGATCACAAGTAGGCAGAGAAGCAGGCAGAGAGAGAGGAGAAAGCAGGCTTCCTCTGAGCAGAGAGCCCGATGCGGGGATCAATCCCAGGACTCTGGGATCATGACCTGAGCCGAAGGCAGAGGCTTTAACCCACTGAGCCACCCAGGCTCCCCCTTGGTACAATTTTTAAACACTGATGAATGTTGTTTTCAGCCTCTCGGATTCACTCTCATCCACTTATCAAGCATCTTCTCTACTTCCACTCCTAAACTTCAGCTTCAAATCTAAATAATGTTTTAAGGAAAGCATACTGTGTATATTTGAACTAACTGAAGAAAAAAATGTCAGAGCATGTGCTATATGGTAAAATATAGAAAACAGCAGAAAGAAAGAACAAAAGGAGAAAGAAAAACAATGAAAAGAAAAGAAAAAAAAGAAGAGAAAAGAAAGGCAGGCAGGAAGAGAAGAAGTAGAAAGGAAGAAAAGAAGATAAACCATTTAAACAACAACAAAACTTAAAGATTTAAACTTACCTATTAGAAATCAAAAGTCTTCACATTGGGTTAAAAATCAATATCAAAATCAGAAGCATCTGGGTGGCTCAGTTAAGCATCAGCTCTTGATTTCAGTTCAGGTCATGATCATGGGGTCACGAGATTTTGGCACAGGTCATGCTTTCAGGGTTGTGAGATTCTCTTTCTTCCCTCTCCCTCTGCCTCTCCCCCAACTTGCACGCTCTCTCTCTCTCTCTAAAATAAATAAATAGGGGTGTCTGGGTGGCTCAGATGGTTAAGCAGTTGCCTTCAGCTCAGGGCATGATCCCAGGGTCCTGGAACCAAGCCCCACACAGGGCTCCCTGCTCAGCACGGAGTCTGCTTCTCCCTCTTCCTCTGCCTGCCACTCTGCCTACTTGTGCTCTCTATCTCTCTGTCAAACAAATAAATAAAACCTTTTTAATAAATAAATAAATAAATAAATAAAATGTTTTAAAAAATCAGACAGTGGCCAAAAATACAAATAATTATTAGATAAAAGCACATTCTAGGGGTGCCTGTGTGGCTCAATGTAACCGTTAAGCCTCTGCCTTTGGCTCAGGTCATGATCTCAGGGTCCTGGGATCGAGCTCTCTGCTCAGCGGGGAGCTTGCTTCCCCCTCTCTCTCTGCCTGCTGCTCTGCCTACTTGTGATCTCTCTCTCTCTCTCTTTGTGTGTGTCAAATAAATAAACTAAATCTTTTATTTAAAAAAAGCACATTCTAGGTTTTAAGCAGCATGCAAAGCAATGTATGTACACTAAACCGTATAACCTTCATAACAGTCCATGACCTGGACTCAACTGAATGATGATGCAGGGAAGGATTATGTAATTTGCCCAGGGCCACAATCAGTAAATGGTAAAGTCAGATTTTTAAATCCTGTTTGCCAATGGATGGCAGCTACACCTATGGTGAGCACAGCATAGAGTACAGATGTGTCAAATCACTTTGTTGTACCCCTGAAACTAGTATAACACTGTGTGTCACCTGTACTTCAATAAAAAAAGTAAATTTAAAAAATCATGTCTGTCAAATGCATAAGGATAAATAAAATAAATAAGAACAATAACAAGGTGATTTATTAGATATTGAACATTGCGCCTTACACAATAAAAGTGCAACTTCTCGGGCCCCTGGGTGGCTCAGTGGGTTAAAGCCTCTGCCTTTGGCTCAGGTTATGATCCCAGGGTCCTGGGATGGAGCCCCGCATCAGACACTCTGCTCAGCAGAGAGCCTGCTTCCCTTCCTCTCTCTCTGCCTGCCTCTCTGCCTACTTGTGATCTCTGTCTGTCAAATGAATAAATAAAATCTTTTTTTTAAAAAGTGCAGCTTCCTTCTGATTGTACAGTGATAATTTCCCCAAAGCATGAAACATACAGATCCCATTCTGTGACCACAATTCAGTAAAAGCAGAAGTCAACCAAAAAATTCCAGAAAATTGAATTATGAAAATAAGAAATGTACATCTAAGTAACTCACTACTCCAAGATGAAAATTAAAGATACTATAATAATACTGATAACTTTGAAAAATAATTACCAGCGATTTAGAAATCCAGAGATTTTGAAAACAATATGTCAAAAGTATGGAATATTCCCATAGCTGTCCTCAATAATTCATAGCTATAAATATTCTTCTTATTAAATATGAAGAATGAAAGCATACATTACTTAGACTATAACTCAAAAAGCTAGCAAAGGATAAAACAGATCCAAGGAAAACATAAATAAAGAATTAGTAAAGATTAAATCAGAAACTTATGATTTAGGGACCAGAAGAAATAACAAACACCACAAGAGATAGTTCTGTGAAAATACAATAAAATATATAAAGTTCTGGCTGGTCTGGCCAAGTGAAGTACAGAGAAGTACTTTACCTCATATATGAGGCAAAGAATGACAAAGGTAATGTGAACATAGCGGTGGAAACAAAAATGAAAAGATAAAACATCTAGAAAAATTCAATAATAAATGCACAAAATTCTACCAAAAACATTAAAAAGAATTTCATAAGTATAAATAAATTTAAATGTATACCTTATACTTTGTTCAGGGGCAGGAAACATAAACCCTTAAAATAATCTATACATTTAACATATCCCAATAAAATTACTAAAAGGATATTTTTGGAACCAGCTAAGCTGCTTCTCAAGGTCAAACACACACACACACACACACACACACACACACACACACAAGCACACGAGGATAGCCAGAATACCCAAGATAATCCTCACCAGAGTGATCACCAGCCTTAGCAGAGTTTTTCAAATGTGTTACGTAATTAAAACACTTTCACACCATGAGAGAAGAGACAGACACAGTCTTGAAACCTGAGAGAGTCCCAAAATAGATGTTAATGACTTGGGAATTTAGTACGGGATGTGATATTTAAAGTCAGTGGTAAGTGGTGGAGTATCGACTATTTTGAGGCAACAGACTAGCCGGTGGGGGAGCCTATCTTCAACAGAACCTAATCCTATGTGTTTACTCGGCTTTGACAGCATAACTGGTGACTGTGACTTCTCCCACCCCACAGCACTGGGTTGTCACAAGCCACCAAAAATGCACTGTAAGCTAGACATTGTGTGGCATGGTCAAGGAAAGTGTAGGAAGACCCATGCCTAAGACATTACCCTGATTTCACTTGGACAGTAGGGGTTGTGACTAAATGTTTGCATTAGTCAGGATTGTCCTGAGAAACAGAACCAATGGGAGATCTATATCCATATATGTATCTATATCTCTAATAATTACATGATATATATCATGCACATATAATGTATATACATTACATGTATATATATCATGTGTATATATATATGTATGATATAATCCAATAATATATATTAGATATAATCCAATAATGTACATCTATTGGATATAGATATATATCTAGTATATCTGTGACATCTAATATATATCAGAAGTTGTCTCATGCTAGCATAGAGGCCGAGAAATCCCATGATCTGCCATCTGCAAGCTGGAGACCCAGGAAAAGGAGTAGTGTGATTCAGAGTCTGAAGTCAGAAAACCAGGAGAGCCAATGGTTCAAGTCTCAATCTGAGTCCAAAGGCCCAAGAACTGGGAACAAGTGATGATACAGGAAAGGAGAAGATGGATTTTCTAGCTCATCCATAATAATCATAATGAGCAAATTTCCCCCTCTCTCCTCCTTTTTGTTCTATTCTGGTCCTCAACTGATTGGCTGGTGCCCACCCATCATGGTGGTGAGAGACAGGGTGAGGTGAGGGGGACCCCCTTTATAAAGTTTATCAACTCAAGTACTAATCTCTCCCAGAAACAGCCTTACAGACACACTCAGAAATAATGTTTTTCCAGCTATCGGGGCATTCCTTCGCCCAATCAAGTTGACACATGAAATTAACCATGACAACGGCAGGCTAAAGCCTTCGGATAGGATGGCTCTACGTCCCTTGTAGCACTGAGCACAGGGCTGGGCATGGCCTATGAAATTCATAATGGGATTACATCTAAACTGAAGTTTAATCTCATCACTTCACCCAACACAAACATGAAAACGATTGCATCTATGTCCAAAACTAGTTAGGAAAACTTGATTAAAAGCAGTGCCTGGCTATTAGAATTCTTCATTTATCAAGCCCCACAAAACCTATTACAAATGTGAGTACACCCTTCTTTTTTAGATGTTTGAGGGGTATCAGGAAGGCTTGGATTAGAGAATTGTTTTACTCTCTTCCAACCTCATCTTTATCCCATTTTCACCAATACCTTTGTGACTTGGGTTCCGTGCACATGTTTCTGAGAGAAGAGTACTGGTGATAACAGACTTTAACTACTCCAACGACCATGACAGTTCTTCATCACTGAGTTGATAAACAGTACTATCCATGGCCATCCATTTACTCAGCTAGACAGCAGAGGCTCACTTAAGTCACAATGTAACCATGTTAATAACATCATACAGAGTTTCAAGTTGTAAGAAATAGGGGATCACATGGCATTTGATTAAAAAGTTGGTGACAAGGAAAAAGGAAAACTGGTTTCTTCCTGTCTTCTTTAGGCATTTCTTAATATCCCTTCTTTAGAAGCTCCAGACTACTGTGCTACCCTCCATGTCCCCTCCCAAGCACTGGGCCAAAGTGAACTATTTGTGGTTCTCCTAATAAAACAGAGCAGCTGGCCTTAATCCAGTTAATCAGGAACCATGTATATTATGGAACAAAATCACACTGAAGTGTGACTAGTTCCCCCAGAGGTACTCATTTTCCAAATATATGTCCCCCACCCCTGATTCAGGTAGAAAGACCAATTAAAGTAACAATGCAGTGGGAAGAAGGAGACAGAATCCAGGGCAGGAGAGCAACCACAGGCAGGTTGCGCTTCCCTGAGAAGTCTTGGAGCCTGTTCTAAACTGTCTTGCTCTTCACAGCTGAACCTGAATCATTCCTAAACATTCTTAGATTTTTTTAAGCCCCCCCCCCCCGTGAGTAAATAACATCAGGATTCCAGCCTCCAAGTAGAAGGTCAAGGATTGGAGTCCTCTTGTTTCCACATTTCTTTTGTCAGTTGGGTATTTCAAAGTCTGGGCTCACCTGTCTTTGTGCTAAGAGCTGCCGCACTAGTGTTAGCCATTCTTTCTTATTTCTAATTTTTTTAAACGCCTTTGGCCCCAGAAAGTTGATTTCCTATGGCCCCGGTTTCCAAGGATCATATTTATACATTTGATAAATGGGCAGTGCTAGTAAAGCTAAAGCAAACAAATATTAAGAACAGAACGCATGCAATGCAGAAAAGCAAGCTGAACAAATTCCTTTCTTCTTGTCTGGGTGGGATGAAAAAAAGAAAAGTGATGATATTTTGGTCTTAACAGCATTTTATTTCTTTGGAAAGGGAAGCAGGGGTCAAAGAAGGCGAAAACCACACTTTCTCTCTGTCAGGCAACTTGTGACTTTACTGATGTGCTGTCCCCAGATGTCTGATGGCCTAGCCTCTTTGCTGTTGCAATATCTCATAACGTGTTGGTCTCACTCAGTGACTACTATGAAAAAGATGGGATGACTGGGACCGTGCAGCACCATCAATCAAAAGTCGTTTTTGACTGGAAAAGAATAGGTTTCCAAATCTCTGGGAAACACATCTAGATAGGACATGAATAATTCATTCATTCTTAAAAACCATCTTGCACTTCCCTAAAATGTAGTTTATCTTGTCCTGGATATCTCCAAAAGCCAGCATACTTCTGATCAACTTTTCTGATCATGGTAACTATGTTCTTCTACTTAGCCGAGTCCAATGAAGCTTTTTCTTTTTTTCCCTCCAGTCAGTTCCTACGGGATTCAAATATAGCTCAAAAAAAATTCTTCCCTGAGGAATCATTTTCTTGTTTTAGGAATCTTTTTTTTTTAAATGAAGGACTTGAGCAGGAAGAAAGACTGACACTATTTTAGTAAAACTCATAAAATGAAACGAAGTCCTACTGCCCAAGATTAACAAGCTCAGGTGAAAAGAAAGTTTCAAATACACTCTGATGAACCAAAAATCAGCATCTTTGAACTGTAAAGCATTGGAATTGATTCTGAAATATAAAATGATGATCCCTCTCGCCAAAATTTGTCCCATTAATAAATTCCCACAATATATAGTTTAGTACAGTCTAGATTATACTAGTGTACTAAAATATGTTATGTTAATATAACATAATATAGTAGAATGTAGAATAATATAATATAGTACATTATAATATAATGTAGATTACCTCTAAACAAGTGTCTCCTCTCTCTATCCCTCTACACACACACAGACACACACACACACACACACACACCCCTTTATGATACTGAAAATTCATATTCAAAGCCACATGTTATTTCCTACTGAGTTTGAGAAAGCTTAATATCACAATATTTACAACAAAAGTAGTTTCAGATCACGGTGGGCATTCAGGATCTTCTTTGCCATTTCTGAAGGTAAATATTTCTTTCTAACTTTTCAAAGTGTAAACTTTGTGTCTTCCTGTCCATGAATGTTCTCAAGCACAGGTAGTATATTTTAGCGAAGAGTTTCTTTTTTATTCCAGAAATTGCCTCTTTTCTGAATCTAACTTAATCTGGATAGATTTATGTGAAAGTCAGGTAAGCAGAAATCCCGAAGCTAGAGCTATTTCAAGAAAAGAACAGTGAGAAAACAGATTTAACAATTGAGTCAATAATCACAGAGATGCAAAAGTTGATGAAATCAGGCTGAAGAAAGTTCTAGTGTATTCTGAATTCTTTTCAAGACCTCCTTGTATCATACAGCAATACTTAACATGATGGGTTTTTCTTGAATGCAACATTGCATTTATTGTCAACAGTGTTGATTCCCAAAAACACATGAAGCCCATCAGAATGAGAAGAAACATGGTCAACGATAAAGCAAACAATTTTTCTCCATACTGAGCTAGACTTGCATTAAGAAAAAGTCCTATTTGATTTAGCTGTGAATCAGACTCAATAGTCCATAGCAACCTAATCAAAGGCAAGAGACCTTGCTAAGAATTCAACCAAGATGGGTTATTTGCTATGTTGGACCACTGAGACAAAATCTGAGATAGTGGGGCTCCAGGTTCCCACAACCATAGTATTTATTCTGTCTTCTTTGCTTCTGGAACAGCATTTCTCAAGCTGAAGTTTAGTGGCATTCCGCTTAAGAAATATTCCTCAAAAGATGTGTTCTCTGGTCACTCCTGGTTGCTCTTTTCCATGTTCTAGTCCCCATTGAACGTTCACCGTGCATACCAGCATATTTAAATTTCTAAGAATTCTTCCAGTAAAGAAACTTGTTTAGCCTAACATTTGCCAAACCTATTTTACCACAGAAGTCAATATTTTTTCTCTTGTGATGCCAACTTACATCTCTTGGAATTATTATTTTAAGAAAGACCTCCATAATGGATGTTGTGATGCATTCCAGATTCCACTTAAGGACTGAAGGCTTATTCCACACCTTCTAGGAATGCTGGCTGAGTGTACTCTCCTGCCAGTCCTCTCCAGAAATGTCATTAGCTAAAGAGAACTGCATCTCCCAAATTCATAATCCCTTCCCAGGGACCACGTGCATTCAGGACTGGTCAAGGCACAAGTAGAAAGCCTTGACAGCTCATCACAATGTGGGGCAACTCTAAAGGAAAATCCTAGTTTCTAAACTCACCTTGGCATTGTCTGAGACCTTTGTTGAGACTGTTTCACATCTCAGATTCCCTCTGCGACCACTTTTGGGTTCTTCCCTTCTTTTCTTATTTCCTTTCCTTCTTTTCTCTTCCCTTGCATAGTTGTTGATCTGAGAACACTGCTTAGTAAACTTCCTGAATGCTTATCTCTATTGCAGGGTTTACTTTTGGAAGAGCCCAACCTACAAAACATTTCAGGACACTTAGGTCTAACGACGACTGTTGATGGAAGGAGAGAGGGAATGCATTTTTCGTGTAGAAAAAAACCATTCCAGACTTGGGAAGAAGATATCTAGAAACCAGAGAGTGAACAATGAACCCCACTTATTTTATTTTAATCAGCATGGGATTGGAGTGCCCACTAAGGAGTGCTAGGCTATATGAGGAATCTATAAAACACTGCTGGTTCCCCAGCATTACTTGATTCTAAACCAGGAATGTGGAAGCTGTGACAAAGGCCAAATCAATGTCAAACTTCTATATTTCTTTAATAAAAGTGATGTCTTGAAACTATAAAAAACTAATGCCTTTCTTCTCTAGTCACTCCTGGCTTAATAATCTTGGCTCCAGCTCAACTAAAGTAATGAGCGTATATATGAAATTTATGTATAAATTTACATTTGTATTGGGATATATGTATTTAAGAATTCTATCTATCTATCAATCTATCTAAAATATGATTTATTAAGTATCAGGCCTACATCAGATATAATTCTTGCCACCAGGAGAGCTATAATTTTGTTGAAAACAGAATTAGAAGGTATAAAGCATTATGCTTTTTGGTTGAGATCAGCAGTTTCTGAATGGGGTGTCATGATCAGCTGTAAAGTGTGTCACAAATAATTTAATACTAACAAAAATGAGTCAACATATGAAAACTACTCTTTAACAAATAAGAGCAATTTTTGAGGTAATTACTTTAATAATACCCACTCACTGAATCCAATATGCTTCCTTGAGTGGAAGAGAAAGAAAGTTATTGTTAGTTTATCAGAAACTGTCCATAATCCTCACTAAATCCATGGAAGTTTGTCTTACAAGTGAATCCATCAGTCATATGTGACACCTGGGGGAGGACCTCTGGTTTAGATCATAAATGCAATGAATTTTCATAGATTGGGGAAGTCAGTTTGGACTAGAGACATATAGGAAGGCTACTGAAATGATCTTTACTCTGTTAAGAATCTAGCAGACCCGAAGGGGCTAGCTATGACCATAAACTTGTATAACTTGTAGAAAATCTGGATCTGTAGGCTTGAAATACGGAGTGCTTTGGTTTAACCCCACTAAATTTTAGCACAGGTTTCTTCTATATAAAATAAGATGTTTAGCAAAACTTTTCATGTTGCCCTGCAATTGACAAGGAAACTTCAAAGATGAAGGAAAGAATCTCTAAATATTTACACATTCTTAAGTGACCCAACAACGGCTGGGTCCAAAACCTCTCATAGACACTTACAAAAAGTAAATGAATTGACCATAAAACCATTAGCCACTGCCCCAGACCTCTACTTCTTGGCCAATCCATAGAAGAACAAGGGAGTGGGAGACGAGAGTGGATTAGTAGGATTGTCAACACTGAGAGTTTACAAAACTTTTTCCTTTTTTTCTCTGTGTAAGAAAAACTGAGAATTACTCCCTCCCAAAGTCAAATGGAAGGAAGAGCCAAGAGAATAAGTGCTCCCTGGGAGAAAACAAAGCTGTTACCTATTTCTAAGCTGGATACTTGCCGAGCTAAGAACTACAGTCCCATCTCTGCATCCATAAGAATGAAGTGGACTTGATGAGGGTTTCTTAGGAGAGTATGATATATTTCTCTACAAGTTGAAATATATACATGAACACATAGGTGTTGCCTGCTTAATTTCTACAGATTTCTGAAGGTGAAGGTTTTTCAAGAGTAGCTTGCAGCAGAAGAGTAAGAAAACACCGTGATATATTTTTCAAGGGAAGAGACTAGCTCCTGATGCTTGAAGTCCTGGAGGAGAACTTCAGTAGTATCCATGGCCCAGCCTGAGGAAAACAGAGATTACAGAAGGGGACAGAGAGCCAAGGAATGTAATACCATGACAAAGAAGGAAAGGGTATGGACCATAATAAGCAAGGTCTTTTACAAGAGGCTTCTCTTCAGTAAAGGAAGGTAAAATGAGGCTGGACATGGCCTCCACCACACACAAGAAAATGGTACCAACCATCTAGGTAAAAGTGAGGGCCACTGGTAGAAGATGGAACCAGTTAAAGCCAGAGAAAATCCAGAAAGGCCTCTTTATCAATAGATGACCAGTTGTATAAAAAAAGGGCGTCTGGTTGGCTCAGTCAGAAGAGCATGACACTCTAGAGGTTGTGAGTTCAAGCCCCATGTTGGGTGTAAATGTTACTTAAAATAAATAAAACTTAAGAAGAAGAAAGAGGAAGAAAAGGAGAAGGAGGAGGAGGAGAAGGAGAAGAATCCTGTTATCTCTCTTATTTCCCCCTCTTAAATCCAATGCTAGAGGAGTTTAGACTTTACCAAGGAACAGGATCCCAACTCCTCTCTAGCCCGGCCTTTCTGTCCAACCACACTAGACCCACATGTCTTCTCTAAGTCCTCCAAACATAAGGTTAACCAGCAATGGATGAGGGAAGAATTTTATAGCAGACACAAGAGTGAAGGGTTAAACTGAACTGAGCGAGGCTGTTGATTTTTTAAAAGTACCTCAAAAGTTATGTAAGATTCCCAGAAAATTTTAAAGAAAAAAGAAAGGAAGTGTCCACAGAATAGAATGAAATCAAGGATAGGAAAGTCACCAAACCATTTCACATTAGCTTCCCCTGCGCAACTACCCAAACAAGTTGAGTATGCTCTATGGTGGTTAGCATGGTGCAAACATGCAAGAAATGCACAATACGCGCTGCCCAGATGGTGCAGTCCAATAAGCATTGGACTTCTGGTTCGGCTCAGGTCATGATCCCTGCATCATAAGATCAGAGCCCCACATCAGTCTCCCTACTCAGTGCAGAGGCTGCTTAAGATTCTCTCTCTCCCTTTCCCTCTGCCCCTCAACCCCCATACTCACATGCGTTCTTGTTCTCTCTCTCTATCTCTCTCTTTAAAATAAATAAATAAATCTTTAAAAGAGAGAGAGAAATGCACAATATCTATGGGTTTGTTGATAAAGAAGAGAGGTCTTATATGCATAGAAAAATGAAACTTGACCACTCTATTACACCATACACAAAGATAAACTTGAAATGGATAAAAGACCTCAATGGGACGCAGGAATCTATCAAAATCCTAGAGAAGAACATAGGCTGTAACCTCTTCGACATTAGCCACAGCAACGTCTTTCAATATATGTCTCCAAAGGCAAAGGAAACGAAAGAGAGAATGAACTTTTGGGACTTCATCAAGATAAAAAGTTTCTGGGGGCACCTGCATGGCTCAGTGGGTTAAGCCTCTGCCTTTGGCTCAGGTCATGATCCCAGGGTCCGGGGATCGAGCCCCACATCCGGATCTCTGCTCAGCAGGGAACCTGCTTCCTCCTTTCTCTGCCTGCCTCTCTGCCTGCTTGTGATCTCTGTCTGTCATATAAATAAATAAAATCTTTTTTAAAAAAACGATAAAAAAGCTTCTGCACAACAAAGGAAACAGTCAACAAAACAAAGAGGCAACCCACAGAATGGGAGAGGATATTTGCAAATGACACTACAGACAAAGGGCTAATATCCAAAATCTATAAAGAACTCCTCAAATTCAACACACAAAGCTGATAATCACATCAAAAAATGGGCAGAAGACATGGACACTTCTCCAAAGAAGACATACAAATGGCCAACAGACACATGAAAAAATGTTCATCATCACTAGCCATCATGGAAATTCATATCAAAACCACATAGAGACACCACCTTACACCAGTCAGAATGGCCAAAATCAATAAGACAGGGGTGCCTGGGTGGCTCAGTGGGTTAAGCCTCTGCCTTCAGCTCGGGTCATGATCCCAGGGTCCCGGTATCGAGCCCTGCGTAGGGCTCTCTGCTCAGCGGGGAGCCTGCTTCCTCCTCTCCCTCTCTCTCTGCCTGCCTCTCTGCCTACTTGTGATTTCTATCTGTCAAATAAATAAATAAAATCTTTTAAAAAAAATCAACAAGACAGTAAACAACAAGTGTTGGAGAGGATGGGGAGAAAGGGGAGCCCTCTTACACTGTTGGTGTGAATGCAAGTGGGTGCAACCACTTTGAAAACCAGTGTAGAGATTCCTTCAGAAATTAAAAATAGAGCTTCCCTATGACCCTGCAATTTCACTACTGGGTATTTCCCCCAAAGATACAGATGTAGTGAAAAGAAGGGCCATCTGTACCCCAATGTTCATAGCAGCAATGGCCACAGTTGGCGAACTGTGGAAAGAACCAAGATGCCCTTCAATGGATGAATGGATAAAGAAGATATGGTCCATATATACAATGGAGTATTATGCCTCCATTAGAAAGGATGAATACCCAATTTTTATATCAACATGGACAGGACTAGAAGAGATTATGCTGAGTGAAATAAGTCAAGCAGAGAGAGTCAGGTATCATATGGTTTCACTTACTTGTGGAGCATAAGGAGTAACATGGAGGACATTGGGAGATGGAGAGGAGAAGTGAGATGGGGGAAATTGGAGGGGGAGACAAACCATGAAAGACTGTGGACTCTGAGAAACAAACTGAGGATTTTGGAGGGGAGAGGGTGGGAGGTTGGGTGAGCCTGGTGGTGGGTATTATGGAGGTATTATGGAGGGCATGAATTGCATGGAGCACTGGGTGTGGTACATAAATAATGAATTTTGGAACACTGAAAAAAATTTAATTTAATTTAATTTAAAAAAAAAAAGAAGAGAGGGCTTAGCTGGAAGCAGAGCCCAGGACAGACTGTACTAGTAAGAGGTAATGCTTCCCAGTGAGATGTTTTGTTCCAGCAGAAAAGGAAGAAGAAGATGGGGTAGGAAATGGGTAGAGAGAAATAAAGGAGAGAATGAAAAAATATACAGTACAATGTAAATTGTGGAGACAGGATAGGATGTGTTAAGGGGAATGCCACAGAATGGAGGCATTAATAAGGGGAATGAAAACCACAGAAGAAAGTCAAATGAAGGAAGAGAATGGACATAAAGAGTGCATAGAGGCAGCACGCCATCTGATAACTTGTATACGCTTCAGTAAAATTGCAGATGAGCATATGTCTAATGAAAGCAAACAAAATTTTATATGAAAAGAGGGCAAAGGCCCTATATGAACCCTGTGGAATATTGTCCCTGGGCATTTTGGGGTTTCCATATTGAGAACTAAACAGATGGAACACCTGAGTGGCTCAGTTGGTTAAACATCTGCCCTGCTCAGCGGGAAGCCTGCTTCTCCCTCAGCCTGCTATTCCCCTTGCTTGTGCTCGCTCGCTCTCTCCTCTCTTTCTGATAAATAAATAAATAAATAAAATCCTTAAAAAAAAATAGAACTGAGTAGGTTTGCTTACCCGGGCAGGGGCAGAAGGGACAAGAATGGAAATCCCCCTCAAAGTTGCATATACTCAATGGCGTACAAGTTCTACCTCAAAGTGGAGTTTATCCTATAGACAGATCACTACGAGGACTAAGTTACAAAGACTAAGTTACTAAGTTACGTCAGTTACAAAGACGTACATGCAAAATACCGAAAAGAACATGAGAGTGCAATTCATACATCATCTTGTGCAAAAAAGAAAAGATGGCAAAGACACAGACAGTAGGCCAATGAGAGAGAAAGACAAGAAAGAGGTGGTGTGAACGCCTGATTTGATGAAGTGATGTGTCTCACAGTTTTGGTTCCATTCCCCTTGCTGAGGGCTTTCATGCTGCTGGGCTTTATACATACAGGAAAGTGTGAATCCAATATACCATTTATGATTCTGTGTTCCTGAATTAATTACTGACCCAAGAAACCAATAACCCATAAAATCCAGAGAAAAAGGGTATTGCCTGCTTCTCATCTGTTCTGTTTCCTGTATAGAGAACTGTTTCTCTAAGAATGGATGCCGGGGTTTGTGCACATAAACTGGACTCTCATAGCGAAGTTTGCTGGGGTCCTAAATCACATCATCAGACCCTGGACCTCTGGCTCTGTCTATGCATGCCAACTCTCAATATCTGAAAATAGCCAAATATTCAACTGTTTTCCATTCTTCACCCAAATGCTTCATGTAGATACAGAATACATGCCTTTATTGAGTACCAGATCCCCACGCTGTCAGAGTGAGGAAACAAAAGAAATAGAAAATGTGATATTTGAGGAACTCAAAAGATACCTCAGTGAGCCTAGGACAATGCTAGGCTTTCTACTCCTGTGGGATTCTGGAAGTTGTATCCTACACCTGCTTCTTTTAGGAATGAGATAACATTGGTCATCTCTTAGCTCAGAAGCTAACACAAGCCAAATGACCATTTACCCAGCTCTCTCTCTGACCCTAAATATCACTTGAACCTCAAGGCCTATCGGGAAGTCTAAACCTTGGTTTTTTATCCTCTAGCTCTTTGCTATATAACCTGTGACTCAAGAACCAATAGCACAGGTACCTCTGCAGTGTCTCTAAGAAATGCAGAATCCCAGGCTTCTACCTCACACCCATTGAATCAGACTCAGCATTCTGATAAGATCCCCAGGTGATTCATCCGTATGCTCAACAACATACGTTGTCAAACCTCATCGAATCAGAATCACTCCCAGATATTCAGTCTCAGATGGCTGTGGGTGCAGGCATTTTTTAAAATATTTCTGGGGCACCTGGGTGGCTCAGTCGGTTAAGCATCCAACTCTTGATGTCAGCTCAAGTCATGATCTCAGGGTTCTGAGATCAAGCCTTGCATCAGGCTCTGTACTCGGTGTGGCGTCTGCTTGAGATTCTCTCTCTCCTTCTACTTCTGACCTGCCCCCTCATGCACAGACTCTCTCCCTCTCTAAAATAAATAAATTTATAAAAATATATTTTCAAAAGCTTCACAGCTGATTCTAAGGTGCCTCCAGTGTTGAAAATCACTGCATGTTCCTGCTCACTTTACTCTGTGTTCTACACTTTGGGTGGCAACTCTGGGTGATAAAGACCCTTTGCTCAGAAGGAAGCAAATGTGTCTTTGCTGTTGCTTGCATTCATTCAAAAATTACAGAGCAATTACTCTGTTCAAGGCACCATGTAACTGCAGAGAATATCACCATAAATGAGAGTGACTCTACATCTGCTGTCATGGGCTTGGCATTCTAATGGGAGGGAAGGGGAAAATTCCTAGGCTGTCAAATACAGGGTGAGGATGAGTCTTTTGGTAGAACTACCCTGTGATTAGAAAAGAAACAGAGGTCACGAAACAATTACAGGGTCAACCTTTCCTCCAGATAAAATATTTGAAAGTGAAACACCCAAATTAGTACATCCTCTGTTGTACCCAGCTCTCAGAGATGAAATTAGGATTACTGTCCTTAAAAAAAGAGGATGTGGGCCAGAACTTTCTGCAGTGCTTTCTGAAGCTGAATTTACCACCCTCCCCCGAAGTGTGGTCTGAGTGTTTCAGGACAAAAAGAGATAGCAACAGACAATCAGGATATTTACCACTCAAGAGCCATGCAAGAATTACAGTCAAACTTCTGGGCAGTCTTCCCCCTGCTTTATCACCAGATTGGCCATTGTGACTGCAATTGGCCAGTTCAGTTGACATATCCAAGTATCCGGTCTGTCAGTGGTCAAATAGAATTCCAAACAGAATTAACAGTGGATTTATTTAACTCCATGTTATAGATGAGATTATGAGCTTTAAAAAATAGTAGAATTCAAGCTACAAATAACCCAACTGCCACCCCAATATTCACAATTAAGCTGGCATACCTCTGAGATATTGTGAGTTTGGTTCCAGACCAGTACAAGAAAGCAAGTAAATGCATTTTTTGGTTTTCCAGGGCATATAAAAGTTATGTTTACACCATACTATAGTCTATGAAGTGTGCAACAGCATTATGTTGTTGGGGGGGGGACAATGTAAATACCTTAATAAAAAAATGCTCTTTTGCTAAAAAATGCTAACCACCAAGTGAGCCATCAGTGAGTTGGAATCACTGATCACAGATCACCACAATAAATATAAAAATGGCAAAGTTTGAAATACAGTGAGAATTACCCAAATGTGACACAGAAACGTTGAGTAAGCAAAAGCGGTTGGAAAAATGGCACCAATAGACACCCTTAAAACAGGGTTGCCACAAACCTTCAATTTGTAAAAATCACAGTATCTGCTAAGCACAATAAAATGAGATATACCTGCAATGGTTAAAATCAAGGGCTTTAAAAGTAGAAAAAGGCAGATTCCAATTGTGGTCCTGCAAGGGAGCAGCTCTGTGGCCTTGGGCTCTTGGAGTCTTTGTTCATCTCTAAAGTAGGAATAATCATAGTATTTACCTCCCAGAGGTGCTATGAGGCGTAAAGGAGCTCATATATGTAAAGCTCGTAGCCCTATCTAGAAAAGAGTAATGCTCCTTATTAAATGTTGTTGTGGTAGTTGTTTACAAATTCTCTGAATTCATGAGTTCCAGCCAATACTCAGCATCCCTTGTCGAAGATGTAATGGTCATATTTTTCCTCATAGAGCTTCAATGCATTGCTAAACATATTTCTGTCTATAGTGAAACATGTGAAATGTTTCTACCAGCATCATTAGACAAGACAACTGGAGAGAACTCCATTCAAACTCTTTTTAAACTTCGTCTTTGGTTTTGGTGTTCTGTATAGCTCAGCGATCAATGATCGTGTCATCCATGAGTCCCTGCTGAGAAACAATACTTCCTGGGTCTGGGGAGGTCATTAGTACCACATTTAGATCTTTATTTAAGTCGTTATTCTTGTCCCATGATGTATAGATTTCAATTTAAGAGCATTTGGCTACTAAAGTCCTTTGCTTAAATTAGCAAAGGATTGATTTAAAATACTAATAAAAGTAAATGTTATCATAATGAACATCACAGTACTTATATAACAGCCTGAATCCTACATCCATAGAAACTTAGGATAAGAAACTGATTATGATCACAAATAAGTAGATATCAGCCATAGGTCAGACTTCCTTCTCTTTTTTTTTTTTTTTTTTTTGGTCTTGTGACCAGAATAGTTTCATATAAACAAAGTAATTCTTCTTTCTTATCTTTGTATTCCTTCTGCCATATTAATTAAGATTTGACATGTCCCCGTATACTGTTTACAGCAAAACGAGATGCGTGAACTGATTCAAATCAAGCAGATGACTTTTCACCCAAATCCCATGCCAAAGACAAACTGAGCTTATGAGAGTTTGGAGACATGAGTTTATTTACGCTTTACTCTTTTCTTTTCACTTGCAAGTATCTGGGTATAAATTTCATTTTACACATTTTGTGGTTATTAGAAACATAAAGGATTTAGAGAGTTTATTTGAGTTAGCGCAGTAGAAACTTTATGTAAGTTGCCTTGTTTTTAAAAAAATTATGGGAGGGGATATCAGCATAAATGTGGCTATATCTACACATATTTTACAATCTTATGATGCTTCAAATAGTCTTTGCAATAGCCCAACACAAAATATTCAGTTACGGAAAAAGAGATCAAAAAAGACACGAGTTTGGGACTATGGACCCCTAAATTTTAATCCCAGATATAAATAAGACTGTTTTAGAAAAGGGAGTCAATTCATAGCCCTTGCTCTCTAATGTTTTCCCACAAAGAAAAAAATGAGAATAAGAAATTGGCTGGAATTATCTTATTAACACTTCTGCTTCGCATATTGTATATGTGCATTCGGGTGGCCAAAAGCAAGTATCTTGAAACTTAATGAAATCATCCAAGATCTGTGCCTTCAAATGGTTTACCATCTAAGGTTGGGCAACCGAGAGAGGTCAGAGTTATAGTAATTAGGGAACCGGTGACAACCCAACTTGTCCCACTCTGTCTTTTTCTGAAGCAGAGTGAATGTGTGATGCAAAGTTAACTTGGCTATAGAGTGTTCCTGTAACTCCTGGAAGTCTTCTCCCACCTCCATTCTAGATAAGCCATCATCATCAATAGCATTGTCATTTTCTCCATATTCACAGTAGAACTCCAAGGATTATTATTCACATCTCAAAAGATGTACTTCTTCCATGGCCCCAGCATCTTTCTTAGACCAGTGCTCCTCAAAAGCTGATGTAATAAAAATCACCTGGGAGTCCTGTTAAAAACACATATTTCTGGACCCCTGCCCCCAAGGGTTTTGATTCAGGAGGTGTGGGGTGAATCAGGAGGTGTGGGGTGGAGCCCAAGGTTATGCATTTCTCACAAGTTCCCAGGTGGTGCTGATGATTCCGTTTCAGGGACCACAAACTGGGTAGCACTGATCTAAAATTTCCTTCACTTTCTACCGTTCTCTCTCCTTCTGTCCTATCTCGGGTGAAGTCCATAAATTTCCCCCTTGTCAAGTAAAGCCTATCACTTTCGTTTCAGTCTCATTTCTATATCAATTATCTGCTGTATTAGCTAAGATTCACTTCAGCTTCAAGTGATAGAAAACCCAAAATGGTAGTGCTTTACACAAGAGAGAAGATTCCACTAAGATACACATAAGCAGCCTGGGTCTAGTAGGTTATCAGCTCCATGAGCATCGGGTCCTAAATTCCTTCCATCTGGTTGTTCTTCCATTCCCAACATATTGCTTCCCCCTCAAAGTCTCATAGGCCAGGAACTATAGCTCTAGCCATTAAGTCTACATTCCAGTCAATGGGGGGAGAAAAAGATAGAAGGCTTACTCCTTCCTTTTAAGAACACTTTCTGGAGGGTCGCCTGGGTGGCTCAATCAGGAAAGCATCTGTCTCTTGGTTTTGGCTCAGGCCATGATCCAGGGGTCCTGGGATCAAGCCCTGCCAAGCTCCCAGGGAGCCTGCTTCTCCCTCTGCCTCCGCCTCCCCCCACCACCAACTCATGCCTTCTCTTGCTCACTCTCTCTCAAATAAATAAACAAAATCTTAAATTTTAAAAAAAACTAAAAAATAATGGATGATGTTTTTCTGAAAATAAATTGAGAAAAAACAAAACGAAAAAAAACTAAGAAAACATGATAAATAAGTAGCTGACTATCAAGAAGAGTGTCTTACATCAGAAATGTTGTATTTTGAATGGAACTGTAAAGAGGCTTTCTTCTAAGAGGGACATTTTGACTCACATGTGTCATAATGATTCTTGTTGTGAGGTGTATGTGGAGAGAGGTCCTCCAAAATTAGTGTGCCTAGCAGTAAATATCTCACACAATATGTGTGACATTAGATAATAAAGTCTTTCAAAGGAAATGTTACAACAGAAATATTTGGCACACATAGCAAATTATCTTGTTTAACTTGTTTTTCAGCTCTCTAGTATTAACTGTACTTGTCAATTCGCTTATATTTTTAATGTATTACGGTCATTGCATCTTTGTATCTAGGCATTCTTTCACTTAACTTTGACCCCACATAATTGCACATAATTGCTGCACCAAATAATAATAATAGAAGAATAGAAGAATAAGGAGGAGGAGGGGGAGGAGGGGGGGGAGGGAGGGGAGGGGGAGGAGGGGGAGGAGGGGGAGGAGGGGGAGGAGGGGGAGGAGGGGGAGGAAGAGAAGAAAGGGCAAGGGAGGAATTTTGTTGGAAATTGGATTTTCTTCTCAAAACTTTCCAATGCCGGTGAGAGAAATAATATGAGAAAGACAGAATGTATACACCTGTAAGCCTATGGTTTTATAGTAAACCCAAATTGTTTTGAAGCCCCGTGGCTGCAGAGTGAGAGACCCTGTAAATCTGTCAAGCTAAATGGACCCAAACCATGACTCAAAAGGAATTTATGATCTCCGGCACCTGCTTGTTTTAATTAGAAACCTTGCTCTCTGACCATCTCTGATCTCTGCATGTCTAACTTCTGACACTTAAGCTGGCCCTTATCATGCAATTTAGCATTCATTGGCCTTTTGTTCTCTGTCTTGATTTGGGCTCCTCCCTGCTTCATGGATTTATATCAACCATGATTTCACCCCTGGAGTCAAGTTCTTGACTTTGTACTTTTACCACATCTCCACTCCTTTATCCATCTCAGCATGGACACCATCTAACAATATTGGGTTCCTCAACTTCCAAGTTCAATTGTACTCAACCTTGGATGCACATTAGAATCACACAGAAAGACTGAAATACTATCGATGCCTGGGCCCTCCCCCCAGTACTCTGATGTTAAGGGGGTCTAAGATGAGGCCAGGGACTGAGAGTTGTAAAAGCTCCCCATGTGACTCTGATCAGAAGCCAGGCTTGAAAATTACCATTCTAGCCTCTTCTGTTCAAAATAACTATAAACTACCTAGGGAACCACTGTATTACTCTCTCCTGGCACCATACCACCCAGCCTTCAGTGGTCCCACAGAACTCAGTAAATGCAGGTGCCGCAACAACCATAATCCAGGTTTCTGTGTTTAATTTTAAAAATTATTTAAAATCAATTAATTAGAGGCACCCAGGTGGCCCAGTTGGTTGGGTCATGATCCTGGAGTCCCAGATTGAGTCCTGTGCTGGGCTCCCTGCTCAGCGGGGAGTTTGCTTCTCCTCCCTCTCATGTTCTCTCTCTCTCAAACAGATAAATAAAATCTTATTTAAAAACCCATAATCCATTTGTTCAAAAAATATTTGACAAGTGTCAAATACCATACATGTTATGAATGAAATACTATGGGAATACAGAAGAGGAGGCAATTTTCTCTCTGAAAAAGTCCTAGAAGTCTTCCTGAAGCACAGTTGAGTAAATGGAAGTGTAAATGGAAGTTTACTGGGAAAGCAGGAGAAGTTAATGGGTTTCCAAGCCAAAGGGACAATCTAAGCAAAAACCCAAAAGAAATTCTGTATAAATATACATGGATAGTTTAAATTTTTCATTAAAGAATAGCATGGGAGTGCCTGGATGGCTTGGTCAGTTAACTGTCTGAGTCTTGATTTCAGCTCAGGTCATAATCTCAGGGTCATGAGGTCAAGCCCCACATCGGGAGTTTGCTTGCCCTCAGCCCTCTACCCTCTAACTTCTCTCTCTCTCTCTCTCTCAAATAAATGAATAAATAAAACCTTTAAAAATATATAAAATAAAGAATAGAATGTATTCTAAGAAAGTCTAAGACTTTGGGAGTATTTTACATACCTTTTTAAAGAAAACTGAAGCAACATCCAGTGACTCCAAAGTGCTCTATTATTTTTGGAAACAAGACTAAATCACCTTGATGGTCCTGCAAAAGAGAGGGGCTAATAAAACTATAATAAGAAAGATGAGGATTATCCTATGACATTCAATTTTAATATCATTTCATCTTGTTTGCAAATTCTGCCTTTTGACCAATGCAAACAACTATAACACACTTTAGGTTGGTTTGTCTTTCTGTATGACTGGCTGTTAACCATGTTGATGCATTTCTTCTTGGTTCTTCCTTCTCAGATATGAGCTCTTTATACTTGGGATTAACACTAACTCCAGCATTCTTTTGAAGTTACAGTCTTCTATGTTTAAGGTACAGAGAGCCCCAGGACTTTAACATGGCTGAACATTCAAAATGTTTGCTTTGTCATGAACTGGCTCAACAATTTTGTATTGTATTGGCCAGTTGGCTCTGGAAACATGTGTCACAAGCAGTTATGTTGTCTTGTTACTTGGTCTTAATCTCTGCGAACCCCATGCAACACATTCTTACAAAATGGCCCAGGGCCCACCACTCAAAAGACATCTGAGACCACAATGAATTTCATACCTTATTAACTTTCACATTTCTTCTTCAAAATCAAAATACCTGCCAAACTTTTCCTGTTTTTTTTTTCTTCATCTTCCCACTAGGCCTAGTAGTATATTAAATTTAAAAATCCCAAGCTGAAAATTGGAAAGAGAGGCTATTACAACAGAGAAATCTCTTTGACAAGCCCTTTGTGTTAGGTTAGCAAAAGATGAGCTAGATGAGGGAGAAGAGGAACTCCTTCCGTGGACCCTGGGTTACAATATGTTTGAGCAGAAATAATACATAGGCTGATATCCAAACACAGTTATTATTCAGAAAGATCTTTTACTGGCACAAAGTGTTAATGACCAAAAAAATATCAGAAGAGAAAAGCTGACAGAGTATTACAGGAATTAGGACATGTGTGGGGAAATATGACAACCCAAGATTAATTAGACCAGCTTTTAAAGCTGTCCAACTATGCCCTAGCTTTCAAAGACATTAGAGGGTACGATGAAGCCGAGTGCCTTCAGTCTCTTCTTCCCAAATGTCTACCTGACCTTCGCTTTCTTTTTATTACACTCCAGGTCCTCAGGAAATTTCAATAGTTAACTGTCATTGAACCTATTTCAACAGAATTATTAATAGCTGACTTCATTGGTGGTATGCCTGTAATAAGGTGTGTTCAAATATTTCCCCAAAGTGTAACAAAGGCTGTGTTTCCTTTCCTACTTACAGTTATTTGAATGGTAAATAAAGGGGATATCCCAAACACCACAATAAACTTTAAACACTCTCAACCAACGCCTATGTAGAATTTCTAGTATAATAGGGTAATAGCCCAAATTCTTCATGTAAGAATTAATCTGTTCTTTTAATCTTCCTTACAGTATTTAGCAGTCTGTCTCAAAAATTTTTAAATATGAAATTCCAACCTTTTCAGGGTCAACTTTAATTACACTGGTTTATTTAGGCTACCAGAGTTTTCAGTGCTGAGAAAGGTATAAGCAAATATATTTACCAATAAATACAATAAACCAATAAAAAATAATTAAAAAAAACTTGCTTTACATAGAGTTTTATAATTCCATAAAGTTTAATAAACATGATTTCCTTTGGACTACCCAGCAATCCTGTAAGTTGGCCAAGGCCTGTACTTTTGTCCTTTTAATAGAGGTAACTAAGCCCAGAGACATTTAAGACTCCCGAGATCTGAGACTCTATTATTTGTACTGCAGGTCCATATTATTTGTACCCAGGTACTGTACTGTACTGCAGACTCTATTATTTGTACTGCAGGTACTCTATTATTTGTACTGCTTCTGATGATCATGAAATCTTAAAAAATATTAAATTAGATCATGCACATAAGAATTTTAGCAAAATGCCAAATGCATAGTATGTACTCAATAAAACCTGCTGTCAATTACATGTACTACTTATACCCTTTATTACTAACTTAATGACCTTGTCACTAAGATTCAAAAACTGGTGTTTCAGGACAAGTTGAAGAGAAATACAAAAGCTTATTAAGGGTCTGACAGAGCAGTGCCCAATATCTGTTTGGAGATCAGATAATTTAATTCAGTGTGTTCAAATCCTTACTCTTACTCTTTAAGAAAAAAAAAAAAATTCATGCCCCAATCAGTCATGTCGTCAAGTCTAAGTCTTTCCTCAGTCGTATGATTTCTAGGAATTGACCTTAGGAGAAAAAAAATCCAAAATACAAGAAAATTCGTCTATTCAATAACACTCATCACATTTTTTATGAAAGCAAAATGTTAGGAGGAAGCTAAATATATACGAGAAATGAGCTATTGTGAGGGCACTAAGATATTATTTAAAAGAAAGTACACATAGGGAAACTATTACTATGTTATAATTCTAATAAAAGCTCTCTATGAAATTGTACTCCCAATATATTCTCATTTAGACATAATAAGATACATAGACAAAGAAGGAAGTATGCCAGAATATTAAGGATGGTACCATAGCTTTCAATTTTTATACTTTTTAAATATCACAAATTTCTGCCGAAACACAGTGGAAAATACATACCAGCTCTTAAATAAATAAGGCAAGTAGTCATCCTGTTTCCTGTTACATAAAAGACTTTGCCTGTTGTATATCCATAACACAAATATCTGTGTGAGCGATTCTCCTGGTTCTGTGATATTCGATATGACTGTTGACCCAGGTAACCTCTTTGAGCTGTATCGAGGAGCAACCAGGTTCAATGTAAAATATGTTCCAGTCTGAGTGTTGCAAAGAGAGACACATTGGCTAACTTTTTAAGATCTTTTTAATCTCACTATCTAGTGATGTTCAGATCTGCATCTACTATCTGAATTTTAGGGCCATTGTGCTAAGCACACAGATGGTCTCTCAGTTGTCTGCCTTCTCAATTGCTCCCAATCAAGATCTGCTTCCACTAAAGCGAAAAGCAAAGCTGCTAAACGGCTGTTTACCCTATTGGGATAAGAGGAGAAAGAAGCTGTGATCATGTCCTGTGCACACCACTGCTCCTCAGTTAGCGCTGTCTGACTCCAGAGTCAGTAAATTGAATGGAACCAAACAGAGCCATGGGAGGAAATTGCCTTCAGCTGATATTTTACATTGCTCTGTCTTGTCTTCAAGGTCTGTGAATAAGGTTAATTCAAATCTTAAGGCCAAGTTCAGGAGGGTGCCAGTTCATCAAAAATTTCCCAGAGAAACCTGGGCAAACAAAAACCAGCACAGTTCAATCCGGATTACTGTCAAGCCACATTCCGCACCTCCTCAATATTGATTTCCTTAAAGCATGAGAAAGAAACTCCTTACCTATGTTCTTGCTGGATCTGTCAGAGAAAAAATACTAGCCTCTGAGAAATGCACTGGTCACACTTGTGAAGGCATAGTGTGGTAGGAAGAGAATTGGGTGTTTAGATTTAGCTGGGACAGCTCAAAAAAGTTTATAACGAGATCATTGGAACTCAAGCAAAGGGAGGAGTGGCTAACAAAAGAAATGGGACAGAGAATGGGGCAAAAATAGCATATAGAATGGCTTAACAATTGTTGGCAGAGCAGCTGGAAGATTCCAGAGAATATCGCTACTCAGGAACCTGAGTGTGTTCAGCCATTCTAACTTACTCTGTCTAGCATGGCTGAAAGAGGACTAGAGTTCTAGGCCAGGTTGCAAATGGAGAGTAAATAAAACAGGAGAACAAGGACGAGAAACGGAGCTTCTCAGTCACCCAAGCAGAGAAGGACACTGACGGCAAGCAGATGGGAATTGGGTCATTCAGATTACCTGACAGATTTTTCTTCAAGGATGGCTCAGGGCTGGTTACACTCCCTAGCATATCTCCACCACCTTCATATAGCTGACCCCTCAAGGGCCCTTACTTTACCTATAGCAAAATAGTTTTGTTGTATTTGCTCCAACTGGCCAGTATGTGATTTTGTTCATGACTCAGCCCTATGGAAAGAAGTCAACACCTTAAAAGAATCTTCTGGCGGTTGCAGGGTGAGTGAACATGGAGCAGGCTGGCAGCTGGGACACTCTGCAAATTAGCAGGGATCAGAGGCTAGGAGGTACAGAACCTTAGATCTCATTCTGCACAGAATATTTTTTAAAAGATTTTGGGGGTGCCTGGGTGCCTGGGTTAAAACCTCTGCCTTCGGCTCGGGTCATGATCCCAGGATCCTGGGATCGAGCCCGCATCGGGCTCTCTACTTGGCAGGGAGCCTGCTTCCTCCTCTCTCTCTCTCTCTGCCTGCCTCTCTGCCTACTTGTGATCTCTGCCTCTCAAATAAATGAATAAAATCTTTTAAAAAATAAAAATAAAAGATTTTGTTTATTTGTCAGAAAGAGAGAGCACAAGCATGGGGAGCAGCAGGTAGAGGGAGAAGCAGGGTCCCCACTGAGTAAGGAACCTGATATGGGACTCAATCCCAGCACGCTGGGATCATGACCTGAACTGAAGGCAGACACTTAACCTACTGAGCCACCCAGGCACCCCTGCGCAGAATATTTAGAGCATTTTTTCCTCTGAAATAGTTGCTCTCTTTCAGTGACCACACCAAATTTTAAAGATTTTATTTATTTATTTGACAGAGAGAAAGATCACAAGTAGGCAGAGAGGCAGGCAGAGAGAGAGAGGAGGAAGCAGGCTCCCCCCTGAACAGACAGCCCGATCGGGGCTCAATCCCAGGACCCTGAAATCATGCCCTGAGCCAAAGGCAGAGGCTTTAACCCACTGAGCCACCCAGGTGCCCACACACCAAATTTAAGAAGACATCAACCCTCTGTTATTTCTCCCTACAAAAGTGTGATGCTTTCTCCCTACAAAAGTGTGATGCTATCAGGTGCAACTCCTATAGTAGATGCATTCTCAGCACACTAAAAAAATTTTAAAAAATAAAAATTTAAAAAGCAAAGTCTGCATAAATAGCATAAATATTCATAGAAATTAGTCTTATTAAACGTAAAACTGTGATTGATACTTTTTCCAGAATTAGACTCCTCTCTTTTGAGAAACAGCAGTATCTGCTCTGCTTCTAATAGGCAGTGCCATTCGGACACATCACTCAACTTTGCCAGGTGTCAGTTTCCCCACTGGTAAAGTGAGGGGATGGGAGGGGATGAGGTATGGTTATATGAATGAGCATGTAGATGTGAAATAGCAAAATGACATTCTGATTCTTCTTTTATGCAGACTGGTGACATTACTAAAAAAAAAAAAAAACTTGAGAGCTTTGAGTCAATGGCTTTTGCTTTCAAGTACATAATCTATGGAAGGAGATCGTTATCCATGGTCTGACACTTGACCCATCTCTGGACACTTCCAAACATGGACTCTATGTTCAGCCAGATAGATCTAACTATAGGACACAGACACAGTGTCCTCATGAGAGAGGTCTATCCTAAAATTTATGGCTTAAAGGAGCAGAGGGAAATATGGGATTCCTATGGACAGGATCACTTCTTAGGGTAAGGCGGAAGAAAGAGGGTCTGGGCTACCTATGCCCGATTTCTCCTGGATGGTTTAGCTGGAATGAAGGTGGGGTCAGTTACAATAAAGGTGGGTTTTCAGCAACATGGCTTCTGTTTGCCCATGTGCCTCGATTTTTTGGTTCCTAAACACCTATTTCTATGTTCAATCATCCCTATATTTAGAGGTATAAATCCCTGTGAGTAAAGGGAACTGTTTGCCAAGCCAGAGAGTAAGAAGAAAGGAGAAGAGCATAAAAATCATGATGGCTTTTTTGGTTCCAGGGCCCGCACTGAATAGGGAGGATACATTCCAGCAGTCTTGCCCAGGAGATAATTTGCATTAGTGACTGGGCAATGACGTAGGGAGATCTGTGGTCACAAAGCAGTTCAGCTCTGAGTCAGTTTTCAGTCCAGGCTTTATACATTTTTTCTAGTGAGTCAAGTGACTCTTTTATCAGCACCCTTCTGTTGGAGAAGGCATCTAGAATACTCCTGGCGTTGATCATGCTTAGTTCCCGAAGGGACTTTGAAGATTGCCTCACTCAACATTCTCAGTTGTCATAATTAGGTATCCACTTGTTAATCACTGTTTTCTCTAGCACCAAATGCAGTGCCTGGCACAGAGTAAGTGCTCAAGATTTGGTGGAGTTACAAGTGAGGAAACTGACTTTCCGGAATGAGTAGGTACAAGAGTAGCTCAGGACAGAACCAGTGCCAGAACCCAGGCCACCAGCCACACAATCTTTCCACATCGTCTTGCTAGTTAAGCAATTAAACTTAAGACAAGGAACCATCCTTGGTTTAAAATAAAGAATGAAATGATTCCTTTTTAAATTGTTCATGTTATTTTAAAAAATCCTTGTAAGCATGATGACTTAGAAGGCAGTCCATAGTTTGGATAGGGGCAGATATCCAAAGATAATGCTTGTTACACCAGCCTAATAGTTAGGAATCTGATTCTCAAGGCAGGCTGCCTACGTGCAAATCTGGGTTGGGCCACAAAACCAGTCTTGTGATCTTGTGCCAATTACTTAACCACTCTGACTGAATTTCTCCACCCATAAATGGACAAAAGTACCTACTGCATAGGGTTGGTGCAAGGATTAAAATAATGAACACATGTAAAGTGCCTAGAACTATGTATGGTACATAATCCGTGTAAGTCATCATGTTATTATTGTTCTTGCTATTAGAGTTCATAATTCAGTCTATAGGACTTTAGCAAATTCACATTTATTCTTCCTGTCTGAAATTTGAGGAGTACAGTGACTTCAGTGAGCCTCCTCATACTCATTTCCGACTGAAACGTTGGCGATGACACTTCTGTACTGATGTTACGGAGTCTCCTATGCTAGTCAAGGCATAGCAAACAGCCTCTCATTCGATTATTTGTATGAATGTGGTCTTGGAAAGTGAAACAACATAAGTAGAGTTTGCCTGGTTGATAAAAAATCCCATGTCTTTGGTCTTCTTTTTTTTTTCAATTTATTTATTTTCAGAAAAACATTATTCATTATTTTTTCACCACACCCAGTGCTCCATGCAAGCCGTGCCCTCTATAATACCCACCACCTGGTACCCCAACCTCCCACCCCCCCGCCACTTCAAACCCCTCAGATTGTTTTTCAGAGTCCATAGTCTCTCATGGTTCACCTCCCCTTTACCCAAACTCAACACACATGAAACAGGCAAACACATCAAAAAATGGGCAGAAGATATGAACAGACACTTCTCCAATCAAGACATACAAATGGCTGTCAGACACATGAAAAAATGTTCATCATCATTAGCCCTCAGGGAGATTCAAATTAAAACCACATTGAGATATCACCTTACACCAGTTAGAATGGCCAAAATTAACAAAACAGGAAACAACATGTGTTGGAGAGGATGTGGAGAAAGGGGAACCCTCTTACACTGTTGGTGGGAATGCAAGTTGGTGCAGCCTCTTTGGAGAACAGTGTGGAGATTCCTCAAGAAATTAAAAATAGAGCTTCCCTATGACCCTGCAATTGCACTCCTGGGTATTTACCCCAAAGATACAGATGTCGTGAAAAGAAGGGCCATCTGTACCCCAATGTTTATAGCAGCAATGGCCACAGTCGCCAAACTATGGAAAGAACCAAGATGCCCTTCAACGGATGAATGGATAAGGAAGATGTGGTCCATATACACTATGGAGTATTATGCCTCCATCAGAAAGGATGAATACCCAACTTTTGTAGCAACATGGATGGGACTGGAAGAGATTAATTATGCTGAGTGAAATAAGTCTTTGGTCTTCTTAATTGCCAACCGAGGAAACTCTAAACTCTAAAGGGGAAGGAGATTGACTGCCTCATGTTCTGGTTTGATGTTTGAGGCAGGGGATTTGTCTGGACATCCACATTGTGACAGTCAACCACACCCAAATGCAAGAAGGGCTGAAGTAATTTTTGCACCGTCCCAGTGTGGACCCCAGGTAGATGAAAATGTAGCATTCCTTTGCCTGATTAGTAGATAGGAAAAAGTGAGAAAATTCTAGGCAATGGAGAGATTACAGCAGGGTTTAGGGCACAGGCTTATAAAATAATGGGAAATGAGAACCACTGGGGGCCTTGATGTATTTACCTACCTGACTCTGGTATCTGAATGGCTGAAGCCTAAATGAAAGAAACCTTCAGTGAAGTCAACATCATCTTTCTTATGGCCAATACAAAGATTACTTCTACCAGATTCTCAGACTTTTAGACAATACCAGATGTGGTTATCATGGCTGAAATGTAGGAAACAAGGTGACTTTGTTCCACCCAAGAATCCCTTGAGTGCATGTACATTTCAACACCTGATTGTGCTGCTGTATCATCACTGTGTTGAGAAGTAATCACTTCCTGGAAGGATGTATGGCTCACATCTCATATCGTTGTAGCTATGACAAAGTTTCCTGCTTAAGTCCAGCTACTCTTCTCCGAAATAAAAACAGAAACTTCTCAGAGGATGATCAACCATGGGGCAACTACACTTTGCTGATGACATCACTGCCTTTACAAAGATATAAAACAACAACTAGGAAATGCTGTGCCTTTTTCCCAGGCAACTGTTCTAAACCCCGTTCTCTAAGATCCTTCTCTCAGCAAGCAGAGTGGCTACTGAGCCTGGTGATAAGAATAGACATGGAGGAACTTGGTTCAAGTCTTGGTTCTTTTGTTTGACCCTAACCAGATAATTTACTTCGTTTTCTGCCTGACTCTCCTTAAAATGAAAGAGTTGTTTTGGATAATTGCTGAGGTCACTTCTAGTGTTTTATAAAATGGCCGATTGCTATTTGATCATTGTAACTACATTTATGGGTGTCTAAAGTTTTTAAAAGGACATTAAGATAGTGAAGTCTTCAGATCTCTGGACTAGCCAGTGGGGGAAGAAATTTGGTTGTAACTGTACCTCTTCAGCAACATTCAAAAATCACTACATCCAGAAAGCTACTTAAATGGAAAGACAACACAGTGTAATGGAAAGCATATGGGATTTAGAGCTAACTTACCTGGCTTTGGATCTTGGCTCATTCATTGAACATCTCCTAATTTTTTAAAAAGAATCAACAACAATGATAATAATACTTGGAAATCAAATTTGCTAAAGCGTAAGAAAACAGGGGCACCTAGGTGGCTCAGTGGGTTAAAGCCTCTGCCTTTAGCTCAGTTCATGATCCCAGAGTCCTGGAATTGAGCCCTGCATCGGGCTCTGTGCCTGGCAGGGAGCCTGCTTCCCTTCCTCTCTCTCTTTGCCTGCCTTTCTGCATACTTGGGATCTCTGTCTGTCAAATAAATAAAATAAAAAATCTTTTTTTAAAAAAGGGTAAGAAAACAGAGACTTCTGTTTATGATGGAATGACTAGTACCGAACATGCCCTCCCTCCTGCTATTAAAAAAAAACTATAGGGGTGCCTGGGTGGTGCAGTCAGTTAAGCATCTGTCTCTCTGCTGTTGGTTCTGATTACGGATTATGATCTCAGTGTCTTGAGATGGAGTCCTGTCTCAGGCTCCGCACTCAGTGCTGAGTCTGCTTGAGATTCTCTCTCCTCCTTCTGCCCCTCCACTTATATGCTCTGTTGTTCTCTCTCTCTCCCCCAAAAATAAATGAATAATTTTTTAAAAAATTAAAAAAATTAAAAAGCTGTAAAGCCGGGCATAATATAAAGCAATTATTTTAAGGTATTGGACATTGGCAATGCAGTACTTTAATCACTGAGAAAAGAAAAACACCCAAGGTGAGCCCCAAATTCATGTCCGTTCTCTGCCTTGGGACAATTTCCAGAACAAGACAGGGGGATAGAAACATCAAGCAGAGAGTAATTGTCCTGCTGAGCTGAGGGAATAAATATTGGAGTTTAGGGAAGGATAACAGAGAGGAGGGAGCTGTGCAGTTGGGTTCATAAGGTGATGCTGTTGGGGTTTCTCAGAGGTTTTTCGCTAAGAGTTAGGCTATACCTGCGCAGGGTAAAACTGTGCAAGACCTAGCAGCAAGAGTCTGGTATGGGGTCGAAAAGGGAACAGAGATCCTAGAGAAAGCACAATGCCCAGAAACATTGGAATTCCACCAGTTCCAGAATGGAGTGGAGTGGAGTGGAGATTCCTCAATAAAATCCCCAGCATTCAGCTAAAACAACAGAAGGGCCACGTATTAGCAAAAGGACCATGCTACAGGGTAAGAGCTACTCTAGACCCACCCGAAAAAAGCTTATAACCAAACCTCCGCAAAGCAAGGAAATCTGCCAGTAAAGTTTTTAAAAAGCAACATACATAGTTGATTCCTTAGAATGTATCATCCAAAATGTCTAGCAAGGCATCCAAATATTTTTCAACAGGCAAAGAAGAAAATATGACACTAAGTTGAAAAAAAAAGCCATCAATATGAAGAGATCCCAAGTTAGTCCAGATTTTGGAATTAACAGACAAGAATGTTAAAGCTGCTGTTAAAAATATATTTAAAGATATAAGGAAGATATGCTTTGAATAAAAGAACAGGTGCACTAGGGAACAGAATAAGTCTTATCAGAGAAATGAAAACAATGTAGAAAAACCAAATTAAGTTTCTAATAATTTTAAGTAAAGGATCTGAAACAATTCATTAGAAGAGCTTAAAAAAACAAACTGGTGTTAGTAGAAGAAGGGATCGGGAAGTTTGAAGACAAATTCATGGAAATTATCCAATCTGAAAAACAGAGAGAAAAAATATTGAAAAGGATTTAAATGCCTCAGTGATTTGTGAGATAATATAATTCTCTCAAACATACATGTGGAAAGAGAGAGAGGATGAGACAGAAAGATTTCTTTTGAAGAAATAATGTTCAAACTTTATTAAATTTGGTGAAAAACAACACTTC
Source organism: Neogale vison (assembly GCF_020171115.1). NCBI lineage: Eukaryota > Metazoa > Chordata > Mammalia > Carnivora > Mustelidae > Neogale > Neogale vison. The sequence continues at coordinate 32,686,390 of NC_058105.1, forward strand.
CAGGAACTCAGCAAAACCCAGAAGGCTAATTATAATGAAAACCACACTCAAGCACACCATAGTCAAATAACTAAAAATCAAAAATAGAAATTCTTAAGAGCAGCTGGAGAATAATGATATATTGCCCACAAGAGAATAGCAACATGGTATAAGGTCAATTCATAGTAAAACTAAATGTATTTCTATACACTAAAAATAAACAACTATAAAATAAATTTTATATGTACTCCATTTAATCTGCATAAAACAGGTTGAAATCAAGTTTCCAAAAATGTACTTGATCTGTACACTGAAAATTATAAAACATTTATCAAAGTAATAAAAATGTAAATAAATGAAGAGATATGCCATGCTCATGATTGGAAGACAAATTGATCCATAGATTCAATGCATTTTGAGTCAAAAGTTCAGCAAACTTCTTTGTGTAATGGACAAGCTTATGCTAACAATACAAAAGTACAAAGAACCTAAAATAGTCAAAGCAATCTTCAAAAGGAAAAGCAAAGTTGAAAGGCTTATATCACTTCATATAAAGTCTTATTGTAAAAGCTACAGTAATCAGGACGTGTGGTACTGGTGAAAAGATATCCAAGTAAGATCAATGGAATAGAGTCCAAAAATAGATTTATTCATGCATGCTCAATTGAGTCTTCACAATGGTTTCAAAGTAATTCAATGTGGACATGATAGTCTTCTCAACATATGGAACTGGATCAATTAGATATCCAAATGGGGGAAAAAATAAATCTTTACCTCACACCATAAACACAAATTAACTTGAAATGGATCATATACCTGAACATAAAAGGTAAAGTTATAAAACTTCTAGAAGAACATATATAGGAAAATCTTTGTAACCTTGATTTGTCAAGACAAAAACACACTCATAGTAGAACCAATGCTAAGTTAGAGTTCATGAAAATGAAAATGAAGAACTTCTGCTTTTAAAAATACAGCAACCAAGAAAATAAAACTTCAAGTCTTAGGTTAGAAAAAATATTCATTGTATGTATTCTGTAAACCAGAATATACAAAGGACTCTTCTAACTCAAGATTAAGAAGACAAACAACCTAATAAAAGGAGGGCATGTGAAAGACTTTGACCACTTTACAAAAGAAAATATATGGAAGACCAAGGAACTCATGAAAAGATGCTTGAAATCTCTAGTCTTTTAGAAAATGCAAATTAAAGCCCAAATCAAATAACTCACTAGAATGGCCACTAAATAGCCCACATTCAAGCCCACTAGAATAGCTAAAATTAAAATAAATACTGGGGCGCCTGGGTGGCTCAGTGGGTTAAAGCCTCTGCCTTCGGCTCAGGTCATGATCCCAGGGTTCTGGAATCAAGCCCCGCATTGGGCTCTCTGCTCAGTGGGGTGCCTGCTTCCCTTCCTGTCTCTCTGCCTGCCTCTCTGCCTACTTGTGATCTCTGTCTGCCAAATAAATAAATAAAATCTTTTTTTTTTAAGTAAGTAAGTAAGTAAATAAATAAATATTAAAGGGGCACCTGGATGGCTCAGTCAGTTGAGCATCCAACTCTTGATCTGGGCACATCATGATCTCTGGGTGGTGAGATCGAGCCCCACATCAGGCTCCACATTGGGCATGGAGCCTGCTTAAGATTCTCTCTCCCTCTCTCTTTGCCCCTTCCCCCCACTCACACACATGTTTTCTCTCTAGCAAAAAAATAATTAATTAAATAGTTAATTAATTAATATTAAATGTTGGTGAGACTGTGGATTTGGAACTCTCATACACTGTAGGTAGACATGTAAAATGGCACATCTTCAAAAAAAGAGTTTTTGCAGTTTCTTATTGAGTTAAATATACATCGGCCCTGTCATCCCAGCAATTCCGTATCTAGGGTCACCACAAGATTTTCATTTGTTTGTAACAGTTTTATTTATAATATCTAAAACCTGGAAACAACCCAAATGTTGATCAACAGAGAATCGATATATTGAGATATATTCTATAAAGAAATATAAATTAGAAAGCAATACAAAATAAACAGTAAATAAAAATGAACAGAAATTAAAAACAAATTACTGATATTTGAAGTAACACAGATGAATTTCCAGACTCCAGATTAAATAAAACAATACTGTATGATTTCACATGTAAAAAGTTCTAGAAAAAGTTTAACTATTCTATAATGATAAAGACAGCTTAGTGGCTGCCAGAAGGTAGGGGTTTCAATGAAGATTCTGACTTCAAAGGGTTGGGAGGGAACTTTCTGGGAGGATGTTCCATTTCCTATCTAAATAGGAGTAATGTCACTCAAGTGTACATATTTGCCAAAAGCATTGAACTGTATGCTTAAAATGGGTATATTTTATTTGATGTAAATTTTACTTCAATAAAGTTCATATAAGAGAGAAACGGTATTCTAAATTTGAGAAGTATGTACTCTCCTCTCTTCCCTAGAGCATCTCCAGCACACTTTGAGGCTGAAAAGTGATAGCTTTATTTGTAAACAAATGTCAGCTTTTACCTTGATGCCAAAGATGAAACATTATACTCTTCAGGTACTTGACAGATAGGGTGACTCCACGTCAGTCAGAAAAGGAGCAAAGGATACTAAAGAAGCAGGGGAAAAATAAGAACGAGCAGGGTGGGGTAATAAACATTTGCAGAGGGGATTTAAGCATTTCCAGGCAAGATCACAGACCTGGAAGGGGTTACGCCTGTGCCTAATCCATTAAGAGGATAATCTGAGGGCGGGGACAGGTAGGAGACAATCGGGAGGAAGCAGCTAGCCCTGGTGCAGACTTGGCCATGAAACGCCTTGTATATAGCATTTGGAGTCACCCCACCAAATGTGTGCTCCATAACTGGCTCTGTGGCCAGCTGAATTTGTATAAACCCTTTAAAGAGGTTCCTGAAGTGCCAGGAATCCCTCACTTCATGCCCGTGGAGGAGTTCGTACCTCAAGGAGAGAAGTAAATAAGGCTGAATTTACCGACTCAGAGTTTGAGTTGAACCCCACTGATAACTCTGGCCTCACGAGGAGAGAGGGCTGCTATTTGAACATAATGTTCAGAAACAAACATTGCAGAACGTCGTCCCCTCTTGACCAATGACTCCTGCTTTGACCGAGTGTAAATTACAAACCTTTTCGTTGGAGCATCTCCCAGCCCCAACAAATAAAGGGCCAGTTACCCTCGGATCCTTTCAGCTTCCAGTTTATCCTATCTTGTAAATGATGCTTTCTCTTCCTTCCCAGATCCCTGCTGCACTCTCTAGTTAGTTCTTTCTTTATTCTCAACAGCTACAGGAGATGAAAAGAAAGATATTAAAATCCTATCAACCATGTACTAGCGGTTCCTTTATAGTGTCTCCAGGGATATTGGGAGTGCTATTGAAATATGATAGGAAAAGATGCTGAAATGTCTGGTTCAAGTGAGGTCTGGGGATTTTCTGATTTTCTGTGACACTCAAACTCCCCAGCCCCTTCATACGATTCTATATACAATTGGCAATTTCACTGAACGCGTTCTTGGCACGTTCTTTCTGGCGAAGCAACTAGGGATGATGTTTAACAGTGTAACAGTGGGGTAAGTTCAGCCATGGGGAAGACCGTGAGCTGGAGCCGGAGCTATACTCCTGACTGCCACTCTGCCATTCATACCAGCTATGCAACCTAAAATATGTCAGTTAATGTCTCTGAATCTCAGTTTTGTCCTCTCTGGAGGGAAATGATACTTAGTTCAAAGGGATGTTATGATGATTAAATGAAGTAATGTCCAATGTGTGAAACAGTGCATCTCACGGGGTAAGCACGTGGCATGGTGGCCTATTGTTATTTATTGTGAGTTCTTATCCTTCTTGACTTCTTGGGAACATTTTATCCTATTACTCTATTTTTTCTGATCCTATCCACTTCCTAAAATTCCAGACTCCCCTCCCTCATCTAAGCCACTTATCATGGGGCACCTGGGTGGCTCAGAGCTTGAGATAAAGCGTCGGTTAAGCGTCTGCTTTCTGCTCAGGTTGTGATCGCAGAGTCCTGGGATCATGCCCTTCATTGGACTCTCCACTCAGTGGGGAGGCTGCTTCTCCCTTTCCCTCTGCCCCTCCCCCCCCCACTCATGTGAGCTCGCTCGTGCTCTCTCTTTCTCTCTCTCTCAAATAAATAAATAAAATCTTTTTCTTAAAAAAAATCACTTATCCTGGTGCCTTGCACATAAGTAAGCTTTAAGCCAACGGTACTCACTACCAAATTTCAGTATTATTAAAATTAGATCTCTGAACATGTGGTACAAAACAGACATTAGGTTATTAGCAACTTAGAGACACCTCATGGGACCATGTTTTCCCAAGTAAGAATTTTGAGATCTCAAATATTTCCATGAGGACTGAGTCAAAGGTTCTGAATCTTATTTCAGAATCTCAGCCTAAAAGTAGAGTTTCTCTGAGCCTGGACTGCATAACTGAGCTTTGATGAATGGTCAGCAAGAGAAAGGTTCTATCCTTGCCTTTTATCTCAAAGCAAGATTCCATGTTAATCCCTGTTGATCTCTCTCACTGTGACTCATTCATGTTCTCTGACAGACATCTTACTCTGTGTCTCACCTAGTCATGTCTTGATCTGCTCCTTTGAGCAGATCTGCTCAAGGATATCTGCTCAAGGATATCCCTTCACACCTTATTCTTGACATCTGTCTTCTTCCCCCATCAACAGATACAACTCTGTTACATCAAATTGTATTTTCCATCTTTGGTAAATTGCTCTTGTCTAACCATTTTCCTGCCCGAATCTTACTATGCCCAGTTTAGGTCTCTTGTGGATTCTGGATCATGCTAAGTGCTGGAGAGATTATGGCAAATGAAATGTCTAAAGAAGTCTTTGTCCACGAAAAGTTTACAATTTCTTTAGGGAAATGGAACCAACATGACAAAAGAATTCCATAGACAAGAACGGATTCAGCACCTTCTGTGTATAGGATACTTTACCAGCCCCCTCCACTGTGAAGAGACAGAAAGGACCCAACAACAAAAGCAAAGCAACATCATTTACATAGTGTCAAATCCAGAGCAATACTATTGATTCAGAGTGCAGGAAAAATCACCAAGAATGACTGATCAGGGAATACCTCCTGGAGGAAGTGGAGCCTAATTCGAATTTGAAAGAGGGTACAGTTTGGGGAAATAGCAAAAAGGAGGCAGGCATGTTGGGCATTCCAGACTAGGGAGCAGAATGAACAAAGGTGTGGTATCAGGAATGTTGTAAATTGTTTGGAGACAATGAGGGCTCTGTTGAGCAGCTGCTGAGAGGGAAGATTTTACATGGCTTTGAATGTGTATCTAAGGAGCATTTGGGATCCTATGTCTGTTTCACAGAGCCCTAGGGCTCTTCAGAAGAGGTCTCTCATTTAAAAATTCAATTGGTACAGGTTGGGGAAAGGGAAGGTGACAAGTGGGGAAGCTAAGTGGGCAGAGATTTAGGCCCTCCATTTCCATGGAAAACTGACCCCATGTTTTCCGTTCAATATATTGAGAGATCATGTAAGATTTTATTTTGAAGAAAGTCTTCTACTGCTTAAAAAATTGAAAATCTCTGTTGTAGATAATAAAAGTCAATGAAGAGTTTTGAGCATACAATATTAGAAAGGACCCTGGAAGAGTTTATCTCATCTGGTATGTAACCAAAGCAGAAATCCTACTTAAACATCTCAAACAATGTAAAAACTATTCCTGTGACAGAAAAACCACAACTTTGCATGATTTTTCATCCCACTATTGGATAGCTCTAATTTAGGAGATCGTAATATGGAATCCACAAATCCCTTAGAGGGTTCATGAACACTGATGGGAAAAATATATGCATCTCTTTATTTTCCCTAAGCACCACTTGAACCTGGCCCTTTCTTCCATTATGAATGTAAGCAACAAACCTTAGTAGTGTGATTATTAATAACCAAAAAACTCAGATGTTTCCAAACCACTTTAAAATCATTGCGGATATCTTCAATATTTTAAGACTTTAAGAATCACGGTTCCTTTTTTTAAAAGGATTTTATTTATTTATTAGTGAGAGAAAGTGCCCACAAGCAGGGGAGGGAACAAAGAGAGAGGGAGAAGCAGACTCCCTGCTGAGCAGGGAGCTCAATGCAGGACTCTATCCCAGAACCCTGGGATCATGAGCTGAGCCAAAGGCAGACGCTTAGCCCACTGAGCCACCCAGGTGCCCAAGAATTACATTGCAATATAATTAATTTCCTGTGTAATTTTACATATTTTATTTTCCACACTTAAAAGCATTATTCTGAGAAGAGTTCATAGGCTTTGCCAGATCTCCAAAAAGGTCTGAGGCACAAGACAATGTTATGAAACTACATTATATTTATGAATATAAACATATTCATAGAAAACATAGTTGTTTTCTGATGATCCAGAATTTTCTCCCTCTCATGTTTTTCCATTGTTCCCGCATTTCTCCTCTACAGCTGTATGGAATAAGTCCAATGCTAGTCCACATGACAGTCTGCCAGATATTGAAGTCAGCTATCATGTGTCAATAAGCTTTTCCTCTCAAGCTAATCATCGCACATTTCTCATTTGGCCTCAGAAGATATGCTAGTGGGTCCCTTTGTCATTCTGGTTTCACAACATGCTTCACATGACCCATCTTCTTCATGTCTTCCCCTTAAAGCATGGTGGTTTTACCTAAGCAAACATCTTGACAGGCAAGTGTTTTGGGGGGCTGTGCAGAGGAAGAGGGAGAGAAAGAATCTCTCACATCCAACGCAGAGGCAAACGTGGGACTTGATCTCACAACCCTGAGATCATGACCTGAGCTAAAATCAAGAGTCAGGCACTGAGCCACCCAGGTGTCCCTAGACAGACAACTGTTAAAGGCAGGACTCGAAGTCTTTCTCAATAATCTCAGTACTTCTTAATCTTCCCTCCTCCCCCCCACCCACCCCCATTATAATAACTTGAGTCCATGAACTGAGATACAACCAGATGTGGCCACTTACTCTTCCCATGTAAATCAATTTCAGAGAGTATACCGAAGTGGTTAAGTGGATCTGTGTAGGTCTGCTTTTACATCCTATTTCTTCTGTGTATTAACTGGGTAACTTGGGGAAACCATTTGATCTCTCGAATTCCATTTTCCCATCCATAAAATGGGTGAAACAATAGTACTTATTGCATAAATGTGTATTAATTAATGACATCATGCATGCAAAGTGTCTGGTGTATGTGTGCTAATGTCAATCAAAATAAGAGAAACCACCCTCCTCCTTATGTCAGCTGAGCCCTGGGCAGCTCCTTCTAATCTCCATGCACCATAGTTTCACTTCCTCTTTCTGGATCCATAATTTAAATGTGTTCCCCACTAACTCATGCTTTTCTCATTACATGGGTTGGCAAAGACCCACTTCCTCTTTAGAAGCTCAATCTCCTGAATCCCTATAAGAATTTAAAAAAAATAAATAATAAGCCTCCAAGACTGAAAGTGATTTCTAATAAGGTTTCTGTTGAAATGTGCTCTCAGTGGTTATTCCCGTCAAGAGTTTAGGGCTATCTCCCAAATGATTAACTTCCTCTTATCTTGTCAATATGATGTCACCTTTTTAAATCTACTTACTGAACCTGTTTATCAGACTACCTCTCCCTTCCCATAGAAAGATCCTGGCAAAGTTATCGGAAGGACAATAGAGGAAGAAGCAGGAGAAGATACTCCCTTAGAAACATGGGGGAGGTAAGAAAAGCTACACAAAAGTATTTTCAGCCTGTATCACTTCAGGTTACAAGTTTCCTAAATTTGAATTCCCCCATACAGAACACTACACCATTTCATTTATGGAAAACTTCTTTCAGACTTAATCACATGTTCTCTTGGTATCGGGTCCCAGGGTCTCCATGGAAATCCTGTGATCCATAGGGCTATCCTCACTGGGCTTTTGTTATTTTCACATATAGGGTTTTCTCTTCCAAACAGAACTATCACAATCATTTTATTCTCTGCTAGGTTGCGTATCTTCTGCAATGCCTGATACAGTACTGAGGGCCTCCTCCATGTTTCAAAGTTTTGAATAGTCCCTATAATCAAACAACCAATAACTGAATGTCCCCTCTGGGCTAAGGCTTGGTTAGGTGTTGAGGGGAAGGTATGAAAGTCCCTAACCTCCCCAAAGCATCCAGCTTCATTAGGGAAAGAAACAAGGCAAATAAAATATTAAAAATAAGTATTATACATATCACAGGCAGTCTCCTTTCCAACCTGAGTTATTCCTGTGGGTTTTCTCTTCAAGTCATAAACAGAAGTCAAATTCTAATTAAAGTGAAGATCTTTATATCCCTTTCTACCAAAAATGCTTTCTCTCACTCACTCTCTTATGAGCTGTCCCAACCTCATGTGCTGTCCAGCTCTTTCCCTCTCCCCCTCCCTCCCTCTCCTCCTCCCTTTCTTTCCCCCTCCCTGTCCCTCTCTCTCTCTCTCTCTCTCTCACACAGGCATGTGCCCTCACCTTTTATCCTCCTCTGTCTCCTAACCTCAACTTACCCAAATAACAAGTAGCTCTGATATATCATAAAAGAAGTCTATGGTGTGTACCAAATTGTCCTCATTTTCTTACCACCCCTATCGAAACACACATCCCCCTTAGTGCATAAAATCCAGTGAGCTAGTAGGAAGACAGTAAATTGCAGGATTTTTTTATAAGATTTTATTTATTTATTTGACAGGCAGAGATCGTAAGTAGGCAGAGAGGCAGGCAGAGAGAGAGAAGGGGAAGCAGGCTCCCTGCTGAGCAGAAAGCCTGATGTGGGGCTCAATCCCAGGACCCTGAGATCATGACCCACGCCGAAGGCAGAAGCTTTAACCCACTGAGCCACCCAGGCACCCCAAATTGCAGGATTTAAAATTTTACTTCTAGAGGACACCGGACTGGGTCAGTCAATGGAGCGTCGGACTCTTGATCTCTGGTCATGAGTTCAAGCCCCACATTGGGCTTGGAGGACAGTTGAAAAAAATTTTTAAATGGGGCACCTGGATGGTGCAGTGGGTTAAGCGTGGACTCTAGGTTTCAGTTCAGGTCATGATCTCAGAGTCATGGGCTTGGGCCACATGGACTCCCCTGCTCAGCACAGAGTCTGCTTGAGACACTCTCTCCATTTCCCTCTGCCCCTCCCTGAAGTGCCCTCACTCTCTCTCCCGAAAATAAGTAAATCTTTTTTAAAAATTTTGAAAATGATAAATAAAATTTCACTTCCACATTTTAAGAGCCACTTGTCCTTTTAAATAGCCTTATTAATTCAAACAAATGAATCTGATACTTCTGGAGAAGACTTCTTAGAGCCTTTCAAATCCCATCATCGAGGGGCTTCTTCCTCAGGCAGGTCCATTCCAATCCCCCTCTTAGGATGTGTCATATTTGAGGATTATTGGCCAATAATGTTCAGTTTTCTCTATGGGTTGCATCATTAAACACAGTGCAAGATTGTGCTGGTGTAGGCATTTATTCATAAAACTTTGGACCCACTGGATGCTAAATAAATGGTTTTTAAATATAGATTAAATGACATGAGCTATTATATATAAACAAAATAAGCCTTTAACAAACTCAAGTAACAGCACACGTAAGCAGAAGATTGAAGGACGAGGGGTCTCGAAAGTTGTATGTTACCCGGTAAGGTTCAGGAGGCATTGGGAATATTCCTTCTAGTCACCCAGTGATGACTTCTTGAGAAAGGTAGGCCTCTCAGGAACTGCAGACTTACAGACTGAAGAGCCCTGGGAACATTCCAGGCATATGGTGCAGCTTGGGAAGAAGGCTCAGGGGTGAAAGTAACATATTTGGGTTTGAAAAAAAAAAGAAGCAGTATTTTGCCAAACATGTTTTTCCCCTCAGTGTTCAAAGTAAAAAAAGGAAATGCAATCCATATGGTTTGGATTCATTTCTGCTCAATTATGAAGAGCTTCAAGACATTTTCTAACCTCTTAAGTTTTTAGGCCCTTTTTCTCCCTGAAGAACAGGAAGTTTTAATTTTCCTAGCTTAAGGGAACTTGAAAACTAAACGATTTATGTTGGACTTAAATATGAGAGTTCATGAGTTTAAATTCAGACAGACTTGGTAGAATCCAAAGTCCAAACTGTTGCCAGTGATGTTTTCTCTACTCAGAACCCTCGGCGTGATATCTTTCAGAGCAACTCTGTTTTGGTTTTTGTCTTTAAATGAAGGAGAACATACTTCAACATTAAAAAAATATATATGGGGGTGTGGGGGCACCGGGGTGGCTCAGTGGGTTGGCTCAGTAGGTTAACAGTCTGCCTTCAGATCAGGTCATGATCTCAGGGTCCTGGGATCAAGGCCCACATCATGCTCCCTGCTCAGCAGGGAGCCTGCTTCCCCCTCTCCCTCTGCCCACTGCTCCCCCTGCTTGTGTTCTCTTTCTCTGTCAAATAAATAAATAAAATCTTTGGGGAAAAAGAATAAGAAAATACAGGGGTTTCAGAATTTATTACTGGGTTACTGATGGCTCCAGCCCAGTTGTACATCTGAACAAATTACCTCCATATGCTAGCATAGCCCTGGATTTTTTCATTTCTTACATCTGCAGGGGGAAAAAAAAGCTCAGAATATGTTAGTAAACAAGCATACCATTTGATTTTAAGCCTTATGTGATCACTTTGATCCAAGAGAACTCTTCCACACAGAAATAGCATTTTTTACTGACTTCCCTCCAACATGTCTCAATTTTAAAATTTTTATTTTGTTCACCGCTAAGAATTGCTGTTATACATTGAAATACACAGCTCATTATTTCTGTTATAAATTCTACAAAGGGCACTATTTTAGGAAGGTCATAAAGAGGGAGAAATCAAAGTGGAGACTCAGATCAGGGATAGGACCACAAAGACAACATTCAGTTTGTTTTGCTTTTGCCATAATACACAACCCTAGATCTTGAGCTTCATCTGATCTCTAAGCAGATATTTGGCTTCCTAATTTGTTCCTATATCTCCTATATCTATTTGTTCCTATATCTCCTCAATTTCCATTCTGTTATGATCCACACTGAAAAGTGTGGAACCTGCTGTCAGGACCATGATTACAACCTTGGGACATCATGACCACAGGAAACGTGACGGCCTATTCCTTCTGTGTGAAAGGTTATCACTGTCAAAACTATATTTTAATATTCTTCACTAGGTTCTCAGACACTCCCAAGTTCAAACAAAGAACTTTAACTTCAAGTTTCAAGCCCCTTGAACTGGTACGATTCACTCCTCCCAAAACAGACCATTTTTTCCCTTTCCCACTAGAGTAGCTGGGTCCAACTGTTCTTTCTGTCTGGTATCATTCTACTTGTCTAGAAATAGGCAGGAGGAATGCTTAGCTGTAGCCCTCCTTGCACCCAGACAGTCTCTATCATAATTAAGTCAGCTGCCACTGTTCACCATGAGTGCTCTCTGCTTACATTGACCAATGGGACTGTTTTCTTAGAACTGTCATAGCTCTACCTTTTCAGTGAGCCTAGGATTGTGGGGGAGGGGGTGGGGATGGGCAGGGACAGTGTGGAGTCTGGTTGTGGTCAAAGAGAGAATGACCAATATTAAAAGAAAGGTAAATAGGGGCACCTGGGTGGCTCAGTCGGTTAAGCATCTGACTCTTGATTTCAGCTCAGGTCATGGTCTCAGCATCCTGGGATTGGGCTCTGTGTCGGGCTCCCTGCTGAGCATGGAGCTGCTTGATTCTATCTCTCCCTCTCCTTTGTCCCCCCTGCCCTGCCCCGAATCTCTCTAAACAAATAAAAGAAAGGTAACTAGATCTGGTTGGCTTAGCACTGAACTAAGGTGAGTTGTAATAACATCTCAAATGAATAGAAGTACACAAAGCACTGTTAAACATTGGTTTAATTCATTTAATTCTAGGAACAACCTTGAGAGGTAGTTCCTGTTTTTATCTCCAGTTTAACAATGAGGAAATGGAAGCTCAGAGTGGGGCAGTTGCCTGCTCTGGTTGCCCTGTTGGTAAGGTATAGATGTGGGAATCAGATCCAGTGTTCTTTGTTTTGTTCTACAAGACACCTGCAGTGACGATTGGCTCCAGGTGTTTTGAGGGGTGACACAGTAAAAAACAAGAACAACAGCAACAACAACAACAACAACAAAACCCTTTATTCCTTTTTCCACTCCCTTCCTTCAGGACCTGTCCTCTTTTGCTAGATGTAAGGTTTTCCTTCCCTTAGTGCAATATTTCACATTTTAAAGACTTTTTCAAGCTTTTGGAACCAACACATCCCAAGAGTTGAGCATTTGTCTATCCCATATTCATTTGTGGGTAGAATTTAGCTTAAGAGGGTCTTGTTGCCCATGAGGAAGATAAATGAGGGGTAGCAACCACAAATCCTGAAAAGCACTACTGAATATGCCATTTTAGGAGTCCTTATAGTATATTTCAATGAGAAATAATTACAGAAAAAGAAATGTACAAGGGGATATTTGGAACCTCATATCTTTTTTTTTTCAGTTCCCAGAACTACAGAACACCATCTTCATGCTTGGCCCCAGTGGAGCTCTTAAGAGGAGGGAAGGGGGCAAAAAAAAATTTGTATAGGATTCTCAAGGATGATCTAGTTCAATCCATTCTTGTAAAATAGGTGAGAGAATGTGGTGTAATGGTTAAACCACAGGCTATCTACAATCAGATCCAAGTTTAAGTCCAATCTCTAGCACTTCCGAGCTTCATGGCCTTGAACAGATTATTTAACTTCTGGGTTTCTTCACCTATAAAACATGGATGATAATAGTAACTATCTCATAGGATGCTTTGAGTATTAAATATTATGTGTATTTGTGTATGTGTATTAACATATATGATGAAATAAAATCGTCCTAGTTGAGCTTGAATAGAGATAGGGGCCAAGGATCACCCAGGATCAATACCTGACATATGTGACTGGTACAAAGGAGAAGAACTGGGGGAAACGATGAATTTAGGAGACATTGGAAGGTATAAAGCAGAGAAAAGGAGTTTTTTGTTTTTTGTTTTTGCTTCAGCATTGCTGAGGGTATTATTCCAATCTGCTGTTTATTTATAGAATCCTGAATAATGAAGAAACTTGACAGGACATTTAAATCCAACCTTTCTCAAGATAGGACCACACCCAGCCCAGCCCAGAAGCCTGAGGACAGTTGAACAACTGGTTATTTTGTTGCAACTCTGAGGTCAGAAAGAGCCCTTTAAGTTAGGAAATATAATAATTATTCACTTAAACAACATTCCTGAATACCTACTATGTGTGTAGTGTTGAGGGAACAATGTGTAGGGGGAGAAAGGGTCATTCACAGTTCCAACACTCAAGAAACTCACATACAGGTTGCTGAGATAGACATAGAAACAGATATTTACAACGCAACAAGGAAGTACTATACTATAACACAGGTATGTACACAAAAGAGAACAAGTAATAATGGATGATAAGCTAGGGAAGGATTCACTGAGAAGGTGAGATTTGAGTTAATCTTAGAGGATGGAGAAAAGTTCAACTAGAGTTCAGAAGCAGGTAGGCAGAAAGGGACCATGATGCACAGAACAAAGCCAAAAACAGCACACTTGTGGATCTGCAAGTATTTCAGAAGGGTTAGAGGTCAGATTGGAAGATGGGGGTAGGGAACGGTAGGCGGTAAAGCCAAAAAGCTAGACAGGAGGCAAATCATAAAAATTTCTTTTTTCTTTTGAAGCATGCCAAAAGGGTTAGACATGATCCTGAAGATACCAAAGAGTTTCAAATGCAGGGGGTACATAATCAAATTTGTGTCTTAGATCAGTCACTCTGGTTACAGTGTGGAGAATGGATTGTAAACAGTGAAAGACAGAGCCAGGGAAACCAGTTAGGAAGATGTTGCAATAACGTGGGTGTGAGATGATGGCAATCTGGATTGAGGTACTAGCCGTGGACACGTAGAGCAGCATAAAGCACCACCCAGGTGCAAAGGCTTCTTATCTTATCACAAGGGCAGAAAGGGGGTAGAGAAGTAGTCTCAGGAAGTGCACCAGTAAACTCTCAAAGCCCTCACTGTAGGTGTGAGCGCAAATCACGTTTGTTTTGTCTTAACTTCCCCTGAGTAGCCAGAACAAGCGTCAGCCATTTTGGTTTATCCAACATGATTAATAGTGTATTTCTTCCCTGAAGTACACACACCCCAGGTCACAGAACTCAAAAGCAAAATAAGACAGGATTAAGGCAGCAGGGGTTGTCACTGTTGACATAATGCAAGCCATTGTGTTCGGTTCCTCACCAACATGACTTAAACTAGAGGTGCCAAGACTCTCAGAGTCTTCCCTTGGGAATCTCCTTTCACTCCCCTACTGTTGACATCGAGAGAAAAGGAGGTTAAGGCAAACCAAAGCACCAGTATTTCCAGAGTGCCTCCTGGGTACCCCCACCCTACATCAGTGCGGGCAGAAGTTAAGGGGCTGATGAGGGTGTGGGTGGAGGGTACAGGAGCCTAAGACAGACTCCTCACCCTCAGGAAGCTCACACTTTAGCTGGGAAGGCATACCTGAGATACAACCAAGTACCCCTATAACAACGGAATGAAAAACTAGATGTCAACAGGAGGTGTCCCAGTAACCTTGGGGAAGACTGAGCTCAGAGTGGGCTGACAAATTCAAGGAAGGCTTTGGGGACGGGGGAGAGATCATTCTTTCCAATACTTCTTGCTGCCCCTGGGCTGAGTGGTTCTCTAGCTGTGGACAGCACACTGGGCTTGCACTCAAAAGAGCTTAGTTCAAGATTTAGCTCTGCCACTTACTACCAGTGTAAACATTCATCACAAGCTTTCCAAATCTCAATTTCCTTATACATGTACGAAAGGCAAAAAATTATTTATCCCATTCAGTCTGCAGGATTGTTATAAAAGTTATATGAGCTAATACACATGAAGGCAGTTTACAGAGTGTAAACACTAGGGAAATATATATCCTATTGTGGTTCATGGAAAGAGCAAACGCTCCATTCTGCCATTTACTACCTGTACAACCTTCAGGTAGCCACAGCTTTCCCCTGACATCCTCTCCAGGGCTGTAAAGATGAAAAAGCTTACCAAAACCCATCTATCCACTCATCTATAAATGTTTATTGATCTTTTACTCTCTACCAGGCACTGAGCTAAAAGCTCAGTATGAAGAGATTGCCCCATTTTCAAGGAACTGCCAATCTAGTTGGAGATACAGGCTGGGAAACATATAAACATAATAAAATAATACTCATTTTTATGGGGGTATATACACACAGAATGCAGCAAAGCTTGGAAAAGTAAGCCCTAACAATAACTAAAGGGAGTGAGAGAAAGAGTCACAATGTGTAAGTTCTCGCCAAGGCTTCTCAAAAGAGAAAGGATTTGGGGTGCCTGGGTGGCTCAGTGCATTAAGCCTCTGCCTTCGGCTCAGGTCATGGTCTCAGGGTCCTGGGATCAAGTCCGCATCCCGCTCTCTGCTTGGCGGGGAGCCAGCTTCTCCTTCTCTCTGTCTGCCTTGTTATCTCTCTGTCAAATAAATAAATAAATAAAATCTTTAGAAAGAGAGAGAGAGAGAATGGGAGAGAGAGAGAAAGGATTTGTCCAGAGGCCAAGAGGTGGGGAAGGAGAGCTCACCCAGCTGCAGTGTATAGGATAAGAAGAGCCTGGGCCAAAGATGAAATTCCAAAATTCAAGAGATAGACAGAAGTAAAAGAGACCCTAAAGTAGACTGAGAAAAAGGTAGAACGCAAAGAAGAGCAGTATCATGACATCCCAGGAAGGGGGAATGGTCAAGAGTCAAGGAAGATGAAATTGTTACACTGTACACTTGAAGCTAAATTAACACTATGTGTTGATTATACTTGAATTAATCAATCAATTAATTAATAATTTTTTGAAGAGTCAAATAAAGTGAGACTTGAAAAATATCCTCTGAATTTTGCAGCAAGGGGGTCATTTGTGACCTTGACAAAATCTTGTTAGTGAGGGACGCCTGGGTGGCTCAGTTGGTTGGACGACTGCCTTCGGCTCAGGGCGTGATCCTAGAGTCCCGGGATCGAGTCCCACATCAGGCTCCCAGCTCCATGGGGAGTCTGCTTCGCTCTCTGACCTTCTCCTCGCTCATGCTCTCTCTCACTGTCTCTCTCTCTCAAATAAATAAATAAAATCTTTAAAAAAAAAATCTTGTTAGTGAAATGATTGTTCTCGGTTCCATGTTGAAAAGGGTTAGAAAGTGGGTGAGGACTGAGGAAGTGGGAGTTGCAGGTGGAGTATACTGTTATTCTACAAATTTTGTCCATAAAAATAGCTAAAGATAGGCAGTCACACATAGGGATGTAGGATTCGGAGAAGTATTGGCTTATTGTTTTGGGTTTTAGAGGTCACAGAGACTTACACATAATATCTTAAAGGCAAATATCAAAGGAAGAGAGGGCCATTGAGAATATAGGGGAAATAAAAGACACTTGATAGATTGAGGTTCACAGGAGGCAAGGGTATAAATAAGAATGCAGGAAGAACGGGGGCACCTGGGTGGCTCAGTGGGTTAAGCATCTGCCTAGGCTCTGGTCATGATCCTAGAATCCTGGGATCAAGGCCCACACAGGGCTCTCTGCTCAGTGGGGAGTCTGCATCTTCCTCTCCCCCTGCCCCACCCCTGCCTCTGCCCCTGCCCATGCTTGCGCTCACTCTTTCTGTCAAATGAATCAATAAAACCTTTAAAAAAGAAGAATGCAGGAAGAAAGATTTATTTTTGACAGAACAGATATCTCTTCACCTGACACCGGCTGGAGGCAGGTGAAGCTGAGGGCAGACTTCATTGTTTTTGCCGCCCCCGCCAATGCACGTGTTGCTCTGTCTGTTCTAGATGCTCTTTTCCGCTTATCATGAGGCCAGATCCTTACTCATCTCTCAGACTTATACTCAACTGTCACTTCCGCAAGGAAGCCTTCTACTCAGCGGATACAAGACTTGATCCGCCTGTTGTATGTATGGTATGTAGCACTCTTTCCTTCTCCCTCCTGGCACTTTTGACAGTTCGAAAAATGCATTCATTAATGTGATCATTTGAACATCTGTTTCACCAACCAGACTGGGGCTTCCATGAGGAAAGAAGTCAAGTCTTTTTTTTTTTTTTGCTCACTTTATTATCTCCAGTATGTAGTACATTGTGCTGAGCATAGACTAGGTATTTAATGAATACATATTAAGTCATCTTAAATGTATACATTTAATTACACTAGGTGCTGACAAAATAGGAAATCCCTATTTTGTTTCCTATAAAGGAAAAGTCTAGCAGAGAAGATAAGCCCCATCTCCAAGTGATTCCAAGACAGAGATAGCACTTGGTTCAAATAACACTTCCTCCATGAAATGGAACACTCAGCTTCCCCAGAATCAATCGCAAATTCCTCTTACCTTTCTTTGCACTTTTCTTGTACTGATATTCTAGTACGATCTTCAGTTTGCAATCTATTAGCTTAGTTCCCCAATTGTCCTGTCCATTCTGTGCATTTCTCTTCTGTTAAAATCAATGCAGAGCCAGTGTCAGGTGCCTTCACTGAGAATCCTAATACATGCGATTATTTTCATTGAAACGTGGAGCCATTTGACTCAGTCATTTCACAACTAGGTTTTCTCTGTTTTTTTTTTAATTAAATGCACTTTGGGGACACATTTGATATAAATTTGTTTAAGATTTTGGTATTTATTTACCTATTTATTTGAGAGAGAGAGCAGGAGGAGGAGCAAACAGGGAGCAAAGGGGAAAGAATTCCAAGTAGATTCTGTGCTCAGTGTGGGGCTCGATCTCATGACCCTGAGATCAAGACCTGAGCAGAAACCAAGAGTTGGAGCCACCCAGGCACACTGAAAAAATAAATAAATAAGTAAATAAATAAAATAAAAAATTTAAAAATGTGTTTTTCTGGCCCTTACTTTTGCTGATCCAATGGCATATTCCATTTTCTCTGGATATTTAGGCATTTCAACAGCTTACTTTTCTTCAACAACAGGCTGGCTGGCTGACATAGGTACAATGGCTTAAGGTTATGCTGGTGTCATGACAGAGTTGATTATTTCTTTTCTCTTTTCTTTAAAATAAAGATACCACTAGACCCCAAAGCACAAAAGCAGCTAGTCTTTCCTGTGTGGGGTTTCTTTTGCCGGTTCAAATGAGTTACAACTTCCCATAATGGCACAAATTCTAGCATATTTTGAGGCAATTAGAAAAAGCAACAAAGAAGCATCTAGGAATCCTGAAAGGTCTCTCCAAAGCCCTAGGATCCAAAAAATGCATTTATCATGCTTCTGGGAAATATTTTAGGGTATTTTGGGAAGTACCGGGCTAGAAATGGAGAATTTGCAACACCTGGTTGGGGAGCTTAAGTATAACATGGTATTCAGCACCTCCTGTCTTTGGCAAAACCATGACAGAACTTTGTCATTGCCAACAATTTGCTTAGAGTCTTCAAGTCAACTTTTGTGGGTGTCATAATGCTATTTAGTAGGATACGGTCCGGTCTGGTGTGTAAAATACCATCAGTGGCGCCTAGGAGGTAGTATCTGTACTTTCACCCAAATTGCCAGAAAATGATATAGAACATGATAATTGATTATAGGTGATAACTTAGAGCTGATAAAGCCAGGAACGTCTAATTTCATCTAAATTATGTAAAAAAAATGCTCCTCCCCTTACATTCTGTTTTTTGAACCTGATAAAGACAGAGCTTGGGCTTTGAAGTCAGACACACATGGGATCAAATTCTAGTTCCACCACTTAGAGCCACCTTCAGATCTCCTTAATCCTTAGCTTCTTTATCAGCCAAATGGGAATCGTGCCACCTTCCTCCTGGGATTTTTTTGTAAGGATTAAGTAAAATAACATATGAAAAGTCCCTGGAACACAGTGTCTGGCTCATAAGACACACTCTTGAAATATTACTGTTCTTTTCGTTTCTTGTAAATAACAGAGATGTCATTTAAAGCTTTATTTTCCATCTCCTTTTATACCAAAATGAATTTTATCTTGGGAGCAGCTGATTTTGTTCTTTTGCTTGGAAATGAATGCTCTCTTGGAAAATGGGCTCACATTTCATGGGGCAGAATCTAATGCATATGAGATTGCATTCTTGAAAATCATCACATGAGGACTTCTATCTCTTAGAAGAGCAAACAGACCATAGACAAGACGCAGATTTGGGACATATATAAATACAAGCTACTTCTGTTGCTTTGTCAGTATGTTATCAGAAAACAGCACAGAAAAATACTTGAGGAGGAGTCTAGCAACATGGCCCAGAGAGTTATATGGTAAAAGGGACCTCCTTGTATTTAAGAGACAAAACAAACAAAGGAAAGAGAGAGAGAGACCAACCAAGAAACAGACTCTTAACTCTAGAGAACATACTGATGGTTATAGGGGGGGAAATAGGGGTACTAGCCCAGTACTTCCCAAAATACCTAATGGGAATTAAGGAGGTCACTTGTCCTGATGAGCACAGGGTGATGTTTGGAAGTTGTTGAATCACTGTATCATACACATGAAACTAACAGAACACTGTATGTTAACTAACTGGAATTTTAAAATTTTTTAAATTTGGGATTATTTACATTAAAGAATCAACTATTAAGTTTGGCGGGGGGAAGGATCTCCTCGCGCTCGAGTGATCCTCTAGGAAAGAACAGAGGACTGAACACCAAATGAGGTTTGGGAGAAATTGGCTAATGCTTTATAAAATGGAGATGTAATATTTTTCTTACAATTTTCTAAGCATTATTCTTTGCAAAGAATAGTAAAATCATCTGATGGTATTTGGGTGTTAGTTTCTAATATACTCTTAATATTTTACATTTCAAATTCTGAAGCTGGTTGAAAATAAATATGATCACAATCTGAAATTTTCTATATGGACTTTTCTTGATGCTCACCTTGATTTAGTTTACAGTTTTAGAAATGTGTATTTTTTTAAAGATTTTATTTATTTATTTGAGAAAGAGACAGTGAGAGAGCATGAAAGGGGAGAAGGTCAGAGGGAGAAGCAGACTCCCCGTGGAGCTAGAAGCCCGATGTGGACTCGATCCCTGGACTCTAGGACCATGACCTGAGCTGAAGGCAGTTGCCTAACCAACCTAACCCAGGAGCCCAGAAACATGTATTTTTTTAAATAGGAAGATAGTGCCATGGCTGACTTTTTTAGTCTTTTATTATGCCTTATGCTTTTATTTACATTTTTCTTTCTTTTTTTAGTAATTAAGAAGAAAGAGGAGATGAGATATTTATTGGGAAAAGTTATATTAAGAATACTTTACCAATTCTGATATCCCCTTTCTACAAGGTGATCTTAGTCTACGAGGGAACCTTTTCGGAATCCTTTACTTATGCTGCCAGTGGGAAGATGAGAGGGCACACTTGACTGGTAAATTTAGAAGAATAACTGGGCATAATTGACTTGATTTCCCCTATTTCTCCTCTGGAGGGTAAGCCTTCCTACGGATAGTATAAGTTCTCTACACCGCACATGGAACTTGAACTCACAACCCCGAGATCAAGAGTTGCATGCTCC
Organism: Neogale vison; assembly: GCF_020171115.1. Lineage (NCBI taxonomy): Eukaryota > Metazoa > Chordata > Mammalia > Carnivora > Mustelidae > Neogale > Neogale vison. Next base: position 32,706,935 of record NC_058105.1, read on the forward strand.
AACGACTGAGCCAGCCAGGCGCCCCATCCAGTCCTGTCTGAGACTGAACAAATATATTTGCCTAATTCTGGAGATCGGCGAGCAGATCCACTTGGACACCAGCCCTAAAGACAAATATTCACATTGGACCTTCTCTATAATAAAGGTGTTATCTGGGTGCCTGTATTATAGTCTCTGTTTTGTTTCACAAAAAAATTTCTATAACCTGGCATAGGAAAGAGTTGGAATTTATTGGATGTCTTTTCTCCCTTTCCCTGGAAAGCACATCATGTAAGAAGAAGGATTTTTCTAAATATTAATAAATAATGCTAACCAAAAGTCCTATAGGTCTGAAGTAGCATGTTACATTTTTAATATCTGCTCTTTTAGCATGTGTTGCAATAGCATATCTCCTAATTATCTCCACATTTGTTGGCAGAAAATTGGGATTTGAAACTTGAAATTTCCTCACAATGACTAATGTTAACCCTTTACTTAGTGAATTATGGGAAGAAAGCCAAATCACTGAAACAGCTGAGGAAAGGTTAGTATACAAGAAAAATTAATGTTCACAATTTGGAAAGAGTCTGGGATAGCATATGATATCTGGCATCCAAAATCAATTCTCCATTTCATGATTAAAGGAACATTTTTGAACCATAACCAAACACAAATGCAGTGTTAAATAGAATTCAGATGGTCACCTTTCAACCTTGAAGAAAGTGAAAAAGGCAGTGTTACACTTTTTTTAATTACTGGGGAAATAAAGACAATCAACAAGATGGAGATGCTTAAAAATGTTTTGTGATTTCTTTAGCATTGGGCATTGAACTAGTTAACAGCCACCATTCAGTATTTTACAAAGGCCAAAGGCCAAGTTCCTAGAGCTCCATATTCTGGTATTGTCATGAGAGGTATACTTGATTTTGTTTCTTGGACTGTATACTGTGGATAGGACCTAAGAGAGGTGACTAGAAAATACAATGCCTGTCTCTAATAAGCATGGAAGAACAAAAATGATCAGATTAATATTGTCTCCTTAAAGTAGCACTTCGTGTATTTTTTTCACTGATGCTGTTGTTCAACAAAGGCTACTCAGACACCTCTTTGCACTTGATGAACAACCACAGCCAAGTACACAAATCTTAAGTACACAAATCAATTAATTTTATGTATGTGTACATCTATGTAACCAGAACCAGCTCAGGAAGCTCCTCTGTGCTCATGACCAGTCATTACTCTTTCCAGAAAGAAACCATTTTTCTAAGTAGCATAAACACAGACTAGTTTTGACAAGTTTTGAACTTTATATAAATGGAAGCATATATTATGTATTCCTGGGTACTCAGGCTTCTTTTGCTCAGCATTGTGTGTGTGTGTGTGTGTGTGTGTGTGTGTGTTTATCGTAACAATTGAGTTATTTTATTCCTGTCTCACATCGTGTTTTATCTTTATTTTACAAATCAGCTCCCCCTTCCCAGCCCCTTTCCTTATCTTTTGATGATTTGAGCAGTTCATTCACCACCCATCCCCCTTGCTGATTTGGAAACTATAGTATTCCCCACCGCTATTGGTAGTTAGCTTCCTTTTTCTGTCACTTTCTCTACTGTTATGGGAAAATGAGGTTCCAGCTATTTTTCCTTCAGTAAGTTTCTCTTGGCTTATGGTTTTCCCCCTCCATCTCAATGAGACTCAGAATGCTTTTAGGTTTTACCTCTAAGTATCCAGCTGCTAGATTCTGCTAAGATAGTTTTGCATTTTGAATTTCAGAGTGTTGTAGGGTTTGTTTCCCTTTAAGTATTTCTCTCCCACAAGAGTCTTTGTCCTCGTGCTCAGCTTCCCCCACCCACAAGGCACACATGCTCAGCATTGTTCTTAAAGCAATCCACATTATTTGTTTATTGTGTATGTTTATTGTTATATAATATTGCATTGTATGAATATTCCACAGTTTCTGTATGCATTGTACTCCTGAATGATGTTTGGATTGTTTCTAATATGGAGCTATTATGAACAACACCACTATGCATATTATTGTACACATTTTCTTATGGGCATAGCATTTCTTATATCCAAAACTGGTATTGTCAAGTCATATAAAAGTATTTAGCTTGCAAAAAAAAAAAAAAAAAAACTACCAACCCAGAAGCACTGAAGCTGGGCCTTTTTTTTAAGATTTTATTTATTTATTTGAGAGAGAGGGAGGTCACAAGTAGGCAGAGAGGCAGGCATAGAGAGAAGGGGAAGTAGGCTCCCTGCTGAGCAGAAAGCCTGATGCAGGGCTCCACCCCAGGACCCTGAGATCATGACCTGAGCAGAGGCTTAACCCACTGAACCATCCAGGCACACTCTAAAGCAGGGTCTTGAGCAGATATTTGTATACCCATATTCATAACATTATTTATAAGAGCCGATGGATGGAAGCAACTCCAATGTTCATTGACAGATGAGTGGATAAACCAAATATCATATATACACACAATGGCGTATTAGACAGCCTTAAAAAGAAATTCTGACATGAAACAACATGCATGAACCTTAAAAATATTATGATAAATGAAATAAGCCTATCACAAAAGACAATACTGTATTATCCCACTTCTATGAAGTAACTAGAGTACTCAACTTCATAGAGACAGAACATAGAATGTTAATTGCCAGGGGCTTGCAAGAGGGAGGTATAGAAAGTTGTTGTTTAAGGGTACAGAATTTCAGTTTTGTCAGATGGAAAGAGTTCTGGGATGGATGGTGGAGACAGGTGAGACAGGTGCACAGCAACATGAATGTGTTTAATATCAGTGAAGCGTGCATCTAAACACTGTTAAGATATTAAATTTTATGTCATATGTCTGTTACCATGATTAAAATTTTTTGTGAAGATTTTATTTATTTGAGAGAGAGAGAGAGCATGAACATAGGGAGGTTAAGGAGGAAAGGCAGAGGGAAAGGGAGAAACAGACCACCCCCATAAACAGAGAGCCCAAGGTAGGGCTCAATCCCAGGACCCCTGGATCATGACCTGAGCCAAAGACAGACGCCTAACCAACTGGACCACCCAGGCACCCCTAAAATTTTTTTAGATACTATCAAATCCCTTTCAAATGTAATTGTAGTTTATACTTCCATCCGCAAAATAGGAGAGTTCTAATTCTCATGTTCTCACCAAGAGTTGGTATTATTCATCCATTTAATTTTAACTATGATAGAAAGTGTGTACTAGTATTTCCTTATGGTTTTATTTTGCATTTTACTACTGAATAATGACGGTGAGCATGCCTGAATATTATTAATTGGTTATCCAGATGCTTTCTTTTGTCAAGTGACTGTTTGACTCTTTTGCCCAAGTATTTTTGCCAGTTTGTCTTTTTTTTTATTTTTAATTTTGACTTGTAGGAGCTCTTTCTATATTCTAGACATATACTGTTTGTCAGATTAGTGTGTTACAAATATCTACTCCACACTGTAGCTTGGCTTTTCACTCACATAAAGCATATTCTTTTGCGTTTCCTAAATAGGAAAATTTTCATATAATACAAGGTGAGGGGATTGGATCACCAGAAAAAAAATTTCATCTTTAAAGCTGAGATAATGACAATGATGATGATAAGGATATAACACCTCCCCAAGTCTAATCACCCTAATATAAGGACTGTCTGCAAGGTCAGCACAGAGATAAGGAAGGAAGTTATTACAAGTAGTAGACTCAGAAATTGCCTAAGCGGGAGCTAATCTTTCATGTGTAACTGGTTTATATATCTTGGCTTCCTCCTTGGTGCTGAAAGGGACCTTAAAGGGGCATAACTGTGTCAAACAGTAATAAATTTGATGAAGAGTAGCAACCTAGCCGTGTGTAACCATTTGGAATTTAAAACTATTCAAGGTCATGAAATAACTTCTATGTGGGGTATATGGGCCTGCATATGCCAAAGGAAAAGGGAGAAGTAGAAACTGTCCCTTAAGACAATCCAAAAGGACAAGTTCTAGAAACGATTTGGATCAATGGCAGACCACTGAACTATGTATATAGTTTCCCAAAAGGATAACATTCATTTGGATGTATGTCTCATTACATTTTGGTCATAAGTACCATTGGGTAGATATCCACTGGGACCCTTGGACATGGGTGAGTGAACAGTCACCGCCTTTGTGAGGAGCATTACCTCACCTCTTACCCACCCCACCCACTCAAAAGATATTGCAATATGTCAAACCAGAAATGGAGTCAAACGACATCCTGATCCTAAAATGAACTTGGGCATAGCCCTAGCTTCCAAAATGTCACGGTTATTGACTGTTCAAGCTTCCAAGAGCCACCATGGAAGTTCATAGGTTGATCTAAGTTTAGACTTGAGTTAATACACAGAACTATCTTCCCTGTCTCTTTTTCTTCTTCTTCTCCTTCTCCTCCTCCTCCTCCCCCTCCTTCTTCTTCTTCACTTTCATTCATTTAGTAAGGGAATTCATCAAATAAAATAGACTGTAATTGTTGTGTATTGTATAGAAATATGGACCTGTTCAGGCCAAATGCAAAAACAAGTCTCTGGGAAAACCCAAGGAGCCCTTGTGAGCAAGACAAAGCCTATACAAGTATTCTTACTATGTGCAAATATAAACATATTTTTGAGCACTTGTTTTCCAGGTCCTGGGATAAGTTCTTCATATTAATTATCTCATACTACCCTTACAACATGATGAGTCAGACACTGTGATCATCTCCAATTTGTAGTTGAAAGAACTGAAATATATGGAGGTTAAATAACTTACCTGAGTAAGTAACATGGATAGCATATGCTAGAACCAGAACTTAAACCTGATCTGTCTGACCTCAGAACTACAATACTCCATTGCTTCCACCACGAGAACCTACCCAACAGAAATCCTCTAAGGGGCTTGAATGCCGACTAGTTTTTTCAGTCAAATGTGCTAGTCCCATGTATACTGGCCAGAGTTCTTATGTATCGGCAACTCAATCCACTCCAGCTAGGTTTTTTTTTTATTAAATTGATTTATTTATTTTCATAAAAACAGTATTCATTATTTTTTCACCACACCCAGTGCTCCATGCAATCCGTGCCCTCTATAATACCCACCACCTGATACTCCGACCTCCCACCCCCCCGCCACTTCAAACCTCTCAGATTGTTTTTCAGCTAGTTTTAAGGAGAAAGAGATTTCGTAAGATAGTTTGGGTGCCCCCATAGAGTCTCTGGGAGTGCCAGGAACCAAGCTTGGATGCCAAACAGCCGGGAGCAATGATTTAGTGATGAGAAAGCCCAACCATGCCTCAGGGTGGTTACAGAGGAAGGACTACTGCTGCAGTCTCCTGTTTTGCTTGAGCCTGAGCCACAAACTCTGCCACTGCTGTTTCAGAAAGAACCAGATGCTTCCGATCTCTGCTTGACACAACATCTGTCTCCCCAAACGCAGTTTCTGCCCAACCAGGTCGTATGCCAGCCCTCTAGCAGCAAGGCCATCTGAAAAATGGAATTTTAGCTTCTCAGGCACCAAGTACAGAAAGACAAGCTCGCCGGGAGATAATACACATGTTGAGTGACTTAACCTAGGATATCACTGATGTGTGTAACGGAGAGTTTCACTTTGGCTTTCTTCCGGACAGTAACCTTTTCGTACGTGATCGGTTAATGACTACATGGGTATTTCGGGTCAGGAAGATTGACCGATAATTTTAAACAGAAATGCTGACCTTCCTTAAATAAATCCACGTTGAGGACCTGAACTGCCTAAACACAAACCCAGACCAACGAGTTATATTCTGAATCCCTATCTCTCTATCTCCAGATCTATATCTAGGTATACACTACTTCTACCCAGTAGCCAGGAAAAAGAAAGAAAGAAAGAAAGAAAGAAAGAAAAGCAAGAAAACCGGAAGCTATCCCCAATTTATTGCTCCTTTCTGCCTTCATCTTAGCTAATCAGATTCCAGGACCTGTAATCTCTACCTCCTAAATCTTTCTCAAAATATCTCTCCTTTCCATCATTGCCGTTTCTGCATCGGAGTTCATGTGAAAATTACACCATCTCTCATGACATCGTCTACTCCCCTGTGGCTGCAGTGCTCTTTATTCTGTAGTCCGACATGAAAACTCACCCTTCAAAGCCCAATTTAGGAGTTATCTTCCTTTACACCTTCCCTAAGCGATCAGATCCCCAAGTTCTCCAGTCATACTTCCCATATAACATCAATAACATTCTTTTTTGTTGGTGTGTTCCTGAGTCCATCTCTCTCAACTAGACACCAGGTTATGGGTGGGCGAAAATCATCTTCTTATTCTTGTCTCTATCTATGGCACCTAGATTTCCATCATATACATAATAGACAGGAACTGTCTACTGCATTGATCAAAGTCCAGACAGGGGATACAAGCTTACCCATACTCTGATTTTGATTTATCATTCACAGCAGGGTTGTATTACTAGCCCATTTTCACGCTTGTCATTATTAGATTCAACCCATTTATTGTACTATTTTTAAATGCGGTAAAATGCACACAACCTAAAATTTACCACCTCTACCACTGGTAAGTATACAATTTGGTAGTTGCTAAGTATATCCATGTTCTCATGCAACCGACCTTCAGAAGTTTTCATCTTGCAAAACTGAAACTCTATGCTCATTAAAAAACAATTTCCCATTCCTCCCTCCCTGCAGCCCCTGGCCACCACCGTTCTATTTTCTGTTTCTGTGAATTTGACCACTCCAGATACCTCATACAGGTGGAACCATTGAGAATTCATCTTTTTGTGACACCACTGCTTTGTTTTAAACTCTTAAATGTGGGGTGCTTGGGTGGCTCAGTCGGTTAAGCATCTGCCATCGGCTCAGGTCATGATCCCAGGTCCTCGGATGGAGTCCTGCATGGGGCTCCCTGCTCAGCCTGAAGCCTCTCCCTCTGCGCCTTCCCGCTTCTACACACACACACACACACACACACACACACACACACACACACTCTCTTTCTTTCTCTTTCAAATAAATAAACAAAATTGTTTTTAAAAATTAGAAGAAAAAACTTCTAAAATGTTACATGACTGATTGGCATCAGAGCAGGAAAATTTTGAAGTGGAAGTGTTCCTATTTTAATAATTTCTTCATTCACAAAGGGGTTCATCCTATGAGGACATCTCCAAATGTATTAGAATTCTGTTTCCTGTATTTGAGGAGCTAACGTGCATTTCCTTTGTACTTTTTCAGATCCCTTGGAGAAAAGACGAGATAGCCGTTGGCATTGCCTAGAAGAAGAAATTCCAGTTGAGGGCTGTAAGCTTTTCAGTATTTGCTCTACAGTAAGAAAACACAAACAAGTGTCAGAAAAGACAGTAAGCAAATCAGTAAGCACAACGGCAACTGATCTAGGGAGAATGGTATCTGTTTCATTCACTCTTGACAAATGATTGGGTTAACTAAAAGTTAAACATAGGATCTGCCTGAAGTTGTCCTAAGGGAAAAGAATTAACAAAGGGAAATTTTTGATGTTGAAATTTTCAGAATTTAATGCCGTGAATGACTAGCTGTATATACTATCAAACCATCGAAATTAACATGACAAATTCCAGCCATCTCCCAATTGTTGTCTATTTTTTTTTGTATTGTTTAAGTTTCATCTTGGTCACAATAAAATCCAAAGTCTTTATAATGGTCTGCAAGGCTCTATGTGAACTGGCTTCTATTAGTGAAAATCTTCATTCTCTGTTCAGCCTTCAACAGCCATAGTGAATTAAACAGTGTTTCTTAAACACTCGAAGCAGACCTCAGGGCCTGTCCCTCTATCTTGAAAGCTTAACCCCAAGACATTCTCTTGGCTTTGACTTTTTACTTCATTTCGGTCTCTACTCAGTGTCCCTTCCTCAAAGAGGCTTCCCTTGGTCATTTTTCATAAAATAGTATCCCACCTCCGTCATTTCTATCTCCTTACTTGGTTCTTTTGTTCTTCAGAGAAGCTATCATTATCTGGTACTTTTCAATATTCTTTGTTGTCAACCCCTACTCAAATGAAAAACTTATGAGGTTCACTGATTTCATCTAATTTGTTTATGCTTGTATCTCTAGGATCTAGCGCAGTGCTTGACATAGAGCGGATATCAAATATATATTTTTTAAATTACTTTTTTTTAAAGATTTTTTATTTATTTATCCGACAGACAGAGATCACAAGTAGGCAGAGAAGCAGGCAGAGAGAGGAAGGGAAGCAGGCTCCCCGCTGAGCAGAGAGCCCGATGCGGGGCTCGATCCCAGGACCCTGAGATCATGACCTGAGCCAAAGGCAGCGGCTTAACCCACTGAGCCACCCAGGCGCCCCTTTTAAATTACTTTTATTTTTGAACCAATATATACTTTTTTTTTCCAATTTATTTATTTTCAGAAAAACAGTATTCATTATTTTTTCACCACATCCAGTGCTCCATGCAAGCTGTGCCCTCTATAATACCCACTACCTGGTACCCCAACCTCCCACCCTCCCGCCTCTTCAAACCCCTCAGATTGTTTTTCAGACTTATTTCTTTTCGAACTGATATATATATATGTGTGTATATATATATATATATTTGTAATTTTGTATTTTGTATATATATGTGTATATATATATATGGAGTAAGATTTTATTTTTAAGTAATCATCTCACATCCAATGTGGGGCTCAACTCACAACCCCAAGATCAAGTGTTGCTTGCTCTACCGACTGAGCCAGCCCAGCACCCCATTGTGCTGAGCCATACTTGAAAGTCTCATTTGCCAAGTCATTATGTGACAGGTGGAAGCACAGTCTCCACACTACAGGTGAATAAAAATTAGATTCTGTGCTCTAATTTGCTATAAACACAAAATCTCTGTGACCCCCTCCTTATCTGAATGCACGTCTTCTCCAAGTATGGTTTCCAAGCCAACAACATCAGCATCATTTGGGAACCTGTTAGTAGTTCCCAAATGAATCAGAAATTCTGGGGGCAAGGCCCAACAATCTGTATTTTAACGAGCTCTCTGGGTGATGTTTAAAGAACCGTCAGCCTGAGTCTTTTTCCACAGGTGAAATCTCTATGTGTATGCTAGAAAGGAGTCTTCCTAAAGGTAAAAATGAAGATGTGTACGTGAATAAAACCTAAGTCCATAAAAGGCAAGAATTGAAAGATAACTGTTGTTTTTTCTGGATTTTGTTTTGTTCGGTATTAGCAAAGATGCGGGGTTTTTTCCTTATTAGGTCTGGGTCAGTATAGCTTGATGTGGATGCCATTTAAGATGATCCTTCTATCTTCCTCCTCACAATGAACGTAAGTATCTACTATTAAGTCTTAAATTGAGTATTTCTCTTCATAAAACCCTCTTGATTCTAATTTATTTTTACTTTTTCAGAAACATTAAACACACTTCAAGGGATCTATACCTATGTTCAGGATGATGACATGTGAGCTCAGTGGTCACCATTTCCAAAACTTTATGTTGCCATGTGGTAGCCATTGAGCATTAAGGCCAAGATCTCACTGGACCAAAATGGGAACAGAAAGGACAGACATCTGGAATGGAGGTGGGTGGACTATCGACATTGGTGACCATTCCATTAGGAAAAAGTGCCAACCATTCTTGAAGTCTCTCTTTGGTTATGACTTTTTCCCCAGCATTATTAGTACATTTAAATCAAATAACATTTGCAAGAACTTAGAAAACTATAAAGCACTAGGTAAGTGATAAAACAGTAGCTAATCATTAATTGGATACCTTTGTTTGCTGGGCACTATGCAAAGCACTTTACATATATTGTTACAATCTCTCAGCAATCCTTCAAGGTAGGTATTGTTATCTTCATTTTATGAATGAGGTTAGGTAACCTGCCCGAGGCCATATAATGAATAACTAGTACAGATGAAATATGAACCAAGATCCATCGTATTAAAAATCACATGCCGCTAACCACTACACTCATTGACTTGGTGTCACTTTCATCACATCCATAACTATATCTGCATGTATGTATTTAAATATCAAATGAGGCACATTCTTATTGTAGAAATTAAAACACAAAAAAAGAATTTAAAATGAAGCATGAAATTCCCCTGTGCTATCATCCAACGGCAATCCCATATTTGAAATGAGCAAAGTCCTGTGTTTGCTTCAAAAGGAATATTTTCCCACTGAAAGGTAAGGAGAAATGTTCCAAAAATATCTGTCAATTTTAATAGCTCCTGTATTTAAAAAGGAAAGCAACCTGTTTTAATTACAATAAATGGAATCGTTACTACATTTCTTAAAAATGATTTGGCAAAGTGCACTTCAATTTTTAAAGCAAATATTTACACCATTAAGATACGACCAACTCAACTTGTTACTTGCAAAAAAAAAAGCTTCAATTAGTTGAGCTGTCATTATGGACACAGCCCAATATCTCTGTCTTCCTAGGCAGCTATGATTCCTCTTCTGTCAGCTCTGCCGTGTGATAAACTAGTCAGAAGCCTGGCAATCCGATTTACTTTATTCTCCAGCAGGACAGGTATATTTATTTAACAACTTCTTGGTGGTAGCCCAAATGCATATATATTTTTTAGGCGCTGAAAAAAAAGGACGTTTGATTCTATAACTGTCTTTTTAAAAATATTTTATTTATTTATTTGAAAGAGGGAGAGAGAGAGAGAGCATGAGTGGGGTGGGGCAGAGAGGGAGAAGCAGACTCTGTGCTGAGCAGGGAACCCCACTCGGGGCTCGATCCCAGGACTCTGGGATCATGACCTGAGCCACAGGCAGACACTTCACCAACTGAGCCACCAAGTGGCACCCCTCTACAATTGTCTTTAATGAATGCTGGCTTGATCTTAAGTCAAAGGACTCTCACTGTATCTCCAAGTACCACTCCATGCCCACTACACTGATGCTGCCCACTAAGACTCACAATAACATAGCAGAGAATGAATTGGGAGAGACATTGTCTTCTTTCTTCTCTACTCTTTTGAGCAATTCCTGCTCAGTAAGTTCCAAGCAGGGTCAGGGATATTTAGTTACTCTTAGCTATTTTTCTCTGCCAATTAGAAGAGAAGGATAGCATGCTGCTACCGTCAACACTTGACTGCAGTAAATTAATGCCTCAGCCCACAACGATTGGGACCTGTGCCTTCACTCTTTCCACTCAGCTTTAGTGCCCAACTTCCCAAAAGTTGGCTCCAAGAAACAATGGGTTCTCACTGAGTCATCCTGTTGCATTGTTACTCCGCGCTTCTCCATGATCCCATTTTGATCCTTCTTTGTCCAGAGGCAATAGAACTCTGACTCATTCCTGGGGGAGTTGAAATTGTAGCTGATGATCAACTGAGCACCTATTCACCTGTCTGTGACATTTGCTATGGCTACATCAGGACCACTCTATTCAGCGTGAAGAAAGACACTGCCAGACCCCTAGGATAGAAACCTCTCAGCCTGAGTGTTAGTAAGACAGTTGGTAGCCTGATCTTACAGTGCTTCCCACCAAGTTTTCTGCAGTTAAATACAGAATTGTTAGATTCCAAGAGCATGGATGGAAGTTAGGCAGAGGCACTCCACCAACATGGGGATCATGAAGATAACAAAGATCCCTTTGGTATCTCCCCACGCCCACCCTGATACTTTCCAGTAATAGACACTCTCCTTTTTGCATTGCGAAAGTGTTTTGTATCCACCTTGGAGAATCCAGATGCAAACATTAATTGAAATTTCCCCTAGATACACATATGTAATGTGTTACAATAGAATGGATAGAATAAGATGATACTTGAGAAACAACTTGGAATCTGTAAAAAATGTTAACCATATTTCCACAAGGTAGAGCTGAAGGGAACAGAGATGACTTCCGCATAATCAGACATACACAGGCACACCAAAGATGAGAAGAAAGAAAGAAAAAAAAAAAGCAAAACAAAACTTTCAAAACCAAAGCAAGGCTTTCTTGAGCCCTTCTGTTAGCCGATCAGGTAGGCATCATGGAAATTGCATAAAGGCTAGTGGGGTTTGCCATTCAAGGTTAAGGGAAAGGTGCCATATGTATTCAAGTGCTGGCTCATCTATGAACACCTGTCACACTTCTGCTTTTATACGATGTACACTACAAGACAAGGCAAGGCATTGAAAAGTTCCAATGTCAGTGGTCAGGACGTTAGCCCTGAGAAGGTGAACTCTCTCTATTGCTATGTCTTGACATAATAGGATCGCAAAAGGAAAGGGTGGAAAAATCTCTTGTTTCAAAAAGACACTCTACTTATATCCAGGACAGGTCTAACAAGGTGCCTCATTAATACCATAAGTGAAAATACCTGTGAGTACATAGGAACTTTATTGTTCAACGTTACCCAGGCTTGGTTGTCTGCCAGTATTAGCAAAAGGATGTATAGGTGTGGTCAGGAAAGTCAGGAAAAGATAGCGAGGGCTAAGAGGAGGAGAAAACCAGCAGTCACAGAAGAATAACCATTTGTCCCACTACTGACTTGGAGAGGAAAGAAAACTCCTGAGTAGACATAGTCTATGAGATGCGTGGCATTGGGCAAGGTGGTAAGCCCTCTGAGCCTCAGTTTCCCATGAAAAAAGAAGAGCTTCCTTCACTCTATCCTAACAGTACTGTGATCTGAATCATTTATGGTCCCCTGTGAAAACATTCTGCCTGGAAGTGTAAGGTACTTTTGTTCTTTCTGGAATCCATGAAGTTGTACTTCCGACTATTTCTGTAACTACAAAGGAAGGAAGTGGATCAGTCTCATGTAGACCTTCCCTCCTCCCCACACCAGCCACAACAAACACAAAAATGCCAACCGAACTATGCCTGGGGTGGAAGTGGTTACTAGATACACAAACCACATTTGTAGAAGCACGCGATGCCTAGGTTTGTTTCTATCACCTTCTGTTCACATGCTATTTTTACTTTTTTGTGCTGTCTTCCTGTCATGATTGAGAGCAGTCTAAAGGTAAATGGAGGGATGCCTGTGTGAATCAGTCAATTAAGGGTCTGCCTTTGGCTCAGGTCAGGTTCCCAGGGTCCTGGGATCGAGTCCCTCACCCAGCTCCTAGCTCAGCATGGAGCCTGCCTCTCCCTCTGCCTGCCTCTCCCCCTGCTTGTGCTTATGCTCTCTCTCTATCAATCTGACAAATAAATAAACAAAATCTTTAAAAGAAAGAAAGTAAGGTGACTGGGAAGTAACTGGAGGTTTGAGGGTCATTTACCTGGAAAGCATGGACACAAGAGAAAGCCCGAGAGAAAAATTAGAAGAGGGAAATACAACCCCTAAGAAAGAAACGTTTTTTTAATTTTTTTTTAATTTTATTTATTTATTTGAGAGAGAGAGAGAGTGAGAGAGCATGAGAGGGGAGGTCAGAGGGAGAAGCAGACTCCCCATGTAGCTGGGAGCCCAATGCGGGACTTGATCCCAGGACCCCGGAATCACAACCCGAGCAGAAGGCAGTTGCTCAACCAACTGAGCCACCCAGGCGCCCCAGAAAGAAACATTTTCACAATGATATGAACTAGAGTCCATCCAGACCCCCGCTTCTACCCTCTGGACCCACTTCTCATTTCCTAACATCCTAACATCTATTCCTAACACACCCTCTTGACATCTGTGCAGGACCCAGACAGGGAATCCAGAAAGCCTACCTGCAGACATGCAGAGGATTCCCAGGGCAAACTGCTCACATGATTAACACAGTTTTCTTTCTCTCTCAAAAATTAATAAGGAAATACATGGTTGCAAGTGACAGAGGCCGTTGTGTTAATAAAATTGTGTTTTAAGTAAATTATTGACAACCTTCTGCCACTTAAGAATTGTGGGTAACCAATGACTTGTGATGCCTCTCCCAGATGCAGTGCTTTAGGAGATGGTCATTGAAAGTGTGACCAGCCTGTGGCCTTCCTGCGTGTCCCACATATTTTCACACGATAACATATGCTTCAGTGTCTCCAATATACACGTGAGCAGCTTGAGGTCAGGATGCACATTATCCATCCTTGTCTTCAGTGACCTAACATGGAGGTGTATACAAAGTAGGTAGCCAATCAGTATTGACTTCATCTTTCATCTACAGGGGAGTTGAACAATAGAAGCTAGAAAAAACTGTGTCTGGAGACTTTGCTCTGTGGGAGTTTGCTTGATGACATCCCCTTGACCATCTTCTGAGGCCAACCAGAGAACGCTGACAACGGGAAAACAATTGTAAATGTACTAGAAACAAAATCATTTTCTTTGAAAGAAATGCCTTTTCTGTAAAAATTTGGGTAGATGAGGTACATTCTTCTATAGAAGCTGGAGCTACCGCACATTATAATCGTAGCCTCCCAGTTGTGTGGGTGGCTTTTATTATTCTACCCTGAAGAGCAGCTATTACATGAGTAGGCCTAAAACGGAGTCTAGAATTTTCTTAAGAGTAATAAGATTGTAACTGCTGCACAAAATTAGCTAATTTTGTTTTTAGGGAAACCTAGTGCAGTTCCACGGAAGAGCTTTCTCTAGATCCTCAGCAGGATGTCTATTTAAGATAATGTCTAAGATATTTTCCATCAATGAAAGTATAAACTGATTCCATAATTATCAGTTAAATTTCTCTTAGGAGTAGTTATAACTCTGAAGGTTAAAAAAAAAAACACCCTCTATTTCAAAAAATGCTTTCCTTTTCCACTATGGAAGTACTTTTAGTGCTAACCATCATGTTTCAGAAAGAAAGGATTTTTTAGAAGCATTTTGACACATGTAACAATATAAATACTTCTCATTAATTTAACACAAATTGTTTACCGCAGCTGGAGATCATGGGCAAAAACAAAGAAGAAACTCCCTTGGTGATTTCCCATCACATTTCAGTTAGTCTGTATCCATCTTGAGACACTAAGGGCAGGGATGGAAAGAGGGGATGGTTTAGTGTGAAGACTGGTGACATTAAGAGGAGAATTTCGATCAAAACAGACACCCATATGAGCTAAGAACTGGTGTTAAACTGTTACATGTGGATTGCCTCATTGGGAAGTCTGGGAGAGAGTCCTGAACAGACCTACTTCTATGAGCCCAAACTCTTCAGAGGTGAAAATGGACACTAACCAACTGAACAGGGTACATGTTCTCCAAACCCAAGCTGGGACAATCATCTATCTGATATTGACTGAATTCATTTGCTAGATAACGACTGTTTCATTTTTTCGAGGGGAACTGCCAGGGATTAATGAAGATTATGTTTTTCAGCCACCCGTTCTTTATATGTATGTGTGGGTATTATCTTGATTTGTATTTTTTCATTTTTTATTTTTTAATTTAAATTTCAGTTAACACACAGTGCAATATTGATTGGTTTCTGAAGTGGAATTCAGTGATTCATCACTCACATACAACCTCCAGTGCTCATCACAAGTGCCCTCTTTAATACCCATCACCTATCTAGCCCATCCACCCCCCCCAACAACCCTCAATTTGTTCTCTATTGTTAGGAGTCTCATGATTTGTTTCCCTCTCTCCTTCCCCTGCACCTTTCCATATGTTCATCTGTTTTCTTTCTTAAATTCCACATATGAGTGAAATCATATGGTATTTGTCTTTCTCCAACTGACTTGTTTCATTTAGCATAATACACTCTAGCTCCATCCATGTCTTTGCAAATGGCAAGATTTCATTCTTTTTCATGACTGAGTAATATCCCATACTGAGTGCATGTGTGTGTGTGTGTGTGTGTGTGCACGCACACAACTTCTTCTTTACCCATTCATCAGTCGATGGACATTTGGGCTCTCTCCAAAGCTTGGTTATTGCTGATAATGTGATAAATATCGAGGTGCATGTACCCCTTCAAATCTGTATTTTTGTATCCTTTGGATAAATAGTGCAATTGCTGGATTATAGAGTAGCTCTATTTGCAACTTTTTGAGGAACTTCCATACTGTTCTCCAGAGTAGCCCCCAGTTCTTCAGATAAGGGAACACCAATATATCATAACATGCAACCAATTGAGCTAATTTGACATTTCCTAGGAACTATCTCTTTCCTTCTAACATTTGAGCACCTACTGTAGGTAGGCACTCTGGTAAGCCCTCTTTCCCCATATAAGTGGCAGTGAAAAAACATGGGGAGGAAGTGAGAGAAGAGGAGAAGGAGGAATATATACAACAATTCCAGCTTGTAGGACTGCCGGGAAAAAAATACAAGATGCCATTTAAATTTAAATTTCAGGTGAACAAAGGGTATTTTACTGTTAAGTATGTCCCGTGTAATATTTGGGACATGTGTGTATGTTTGTTTACTAAATCTGACAACCCAAAGAATAGGTTCGTATATCTAAACCATTCAATAGAAGCATGGAAAAATACAGTGGGAGTACTCAGAAGGGAACATCAAACTCTCCAGTGTACTGTCCATCCAGAAAGAATGATCTGTTTTCTTGCAAGCAGAAGTGGAAGGACCACAAGGATGGAGGAAAGGCATGGAGAGGATGAAAGGTGAGTCCACATGTCAAAGCAGCCACCAGCCTAGAATCAGTAAGGCAAGAGCTCCAGAACACATAAGCTTGTTTCAATAGATGCCAATGAAACACCTTCAAAAATAAGAGATCAAGAAGGGATATAGACACTTGAGAACAGATACAAAAATCTTGTTTTGGTGTACTATATTTGTACTGTGTTTGTGGTAGCGGGGTTGTGGGGGTTCAGGGGACAGGTAAAAATTCATTACACAGCAAACCAATTAGATTAGCCTCAAAGAGTCATTGCCTGAACTGGTACCGTTGGTTTTTTTTTTTTTTTCTCTTAAGGAATGTCAGAAGAGCTGGCATCACTGACTAGAACAAAATGGGAGACCTTATCTTTTCTATGGTCATATATAAGGAATTGAAGAAGAATTCCAGGTGCCCTAGCTAAAGATCTGGATTAAAACCCTGGTTCCACCATCATACAATGTCCACAGCTGTATGCTTTCATATTATAAAACATAGTCATATGTTCTTGAGAAAGTCACACACCTCTCTGAATTTCAGTTTCCCTGGCTGTAAAATATGACTAGTAATCATGACAATGACATGGGATATGTATATGGAAGCTCTTACTAACAAGTCTTAATATAATGTAAATTTCAATGAATATTGATGACCTTCCTTACCACCGCTCCCCCCAGTTTCACCCATACCATCATATGGCTGGGACAAGACACCCTCCAGGAGAAAATATTGGAATAACACTTCAGCAAAGCTGACCACATTACGAAACAACAGACCTCACCCCTCGAGAGCAGGGTTCTCCATATCAACAGAAGGAGGCGTGCCAACTTGACAAATTCCAATATGGAGAAAACTTCCTTCCTGAAAGTATGGCAGGAGAAACTACTCCTTAGAGAACTGGTTATGGAACTTTCAAGTACTTATGACTAAACTTTTTCTGTCTCTTAAAGAAGCACCATTTAGCGTAACTGTGACCAGGCGGCTTACCAGTAGAGAGCGGTTGGTTTCCAGTACCAGGTTAATCAGTCCACCAGGAGGCAACCCAGGCTTCTCCCATGAGGGCCCTCTCCAACACATGAATCATTGAGAGCAAAGACTATCAAAGAACCAACTTCCCACTAGGCACATTTTTTAATGTTTGACTTATATTAACCGCTAATCATTTTACATTTGAGGAAAATGAAGGCTCAGAGAGGTCAAATAATTTACATTAAGTTTGCACAGAGATGGGATATAAATCTAGGCAGTACGGCTCCAGGGTCCACACTCAGTGTCTGTACCGTACTGCCCACGCTACTCTCTACCCATTCTACACCTGAGCACTCCGCTAGGTGGACCGCCTGCTTAGCATGAAAAGGGAAAATATGCTTCTCACTCACAGAGACTTTATAACGTCATTTTTGTTTTTTTAAAGATGCTTTTATTTATTCATAATTTAATTTTTTAAAAATGCAAAAGAAACAGACTACGCCATAGATCCAGGCACGATTAAATGCCAAAGTGAGTGGTTCGGGCAGCAGGCGTGGTAGGAGTTCGGAGGAAATGAGGAAGAACTTCACAGAAGAGGCTGATCTTAAAGGAACAATGTTTTATGCCTGATCGACATTTCTAAAATGGCTCTCCTCTCACAGTTTGGCTCTCTTAATGATTGATGCCATTTACTGAACCGTTGATTGAACAACCGGGATGAGCATCGTCGCCGGAATGATCAATTTGCTGTAATGAAACCTGCGTCTCTCATCCGAACGATACATTTCCATTCTTCTCCAAGGTCCTGGCACATGTTTACAAAGCTCGTGCTTTCTATTGTTTGATTTTACTTTAACAAGCTTTGTCTGGGACTTTTCTTGGCTCACAATCAATACCATCTCCCAATAACTTCAAAGATCAATACACCCGGATAAATCTTGGCAATCTATATATTTCGTGACAAAGTTTTATGTACCATGTTTTTCTTAATAAATTTGTATATGGTGTTTGTAATTCAATTTGTACTTTGTGAAAGCAAAGAAAGGATTTCTGCTCAATGCTGCCTACCTACCTATGCCATAGTCGAATGACAGTTGCTTAGCTGCCATCTTGTGGCAAACAACACACACTGTAAAAAAAAAAAAAAAAAAAAAAAAAAAATTCAACATTTCCGAGTAAAGAGTCAAAATTTCCATTTTAATGTCCTCTTAATGGTTGGTTTGGGATCCCTCTCACCTGTCTTTCTGGAAAGCAATCTTACTATTTTTTCTGGTCTGATGTTTGTAAGATGCCCATTATTTCAATATTTATACTTCAGTAGTTCTTTTATGATATCAATTATGCCTTACATGACCAAAAAAAAAAAAAAAAAGGTGTTCCACAGGTTGGATGAATGCCTATAAACGCACAAGAATTTAATATAGCCCTATTTTGAGACAAATTTTAAAGTAGTTGAATGTGACACACACACATACACACGCACAGAATTTTTTTTCAATCTCTGCACTGTACATCATTCTGAAATACCACCCATTAGAGACAGTAAAATGAAGTCTACCTTTACATTTGATTTACAGTTAGCTCACTCAATCTTCCTAAAGGTGATCAGTTCACCTTTCGAACCTTATTTGTGTTGAGAACGGCTTGGCACCCACCTCGGACACACTTGGATTTGCCTTTGGATATACTTATTTATTCCAGCCTTTAACTTAAGACTTCCGTGTTTAGGCTTCATGTGTAACTTTAGCTAGAGATTGTATGACGAAGAATGTTTCAGAATCAACTTTGCTTTGCTGTGTTGCTGTGCAATCAAGGAAGGCAATATAAGCACAGTAATTAAGTGTACCGTGTGTGGATTTGGGCTGACCTAGGTTTGTATCCTGAATTCCAGCTTTCCCCTTTAACAGCTGTTTGACCTTGAGTAAGTCACTTCACATTTTCGTGCCTTAACATGCACAGATTTAATATGGGGATCATAATGACATCTTCCAAATAGGGTTGTTGAGAGGATTAAGTGTGTTAACACACACACATTCTTTCAATGGTACCAAACACAGTAAATATTCAAAAAATAAAAGCTTACATGACTTACTATTTTTTTATTGTTCTACATTGTATATCGTTAAACAACATTATTACTGTTTATACCTTTTTTTTCTCCCTAATGCTAGATCACTCTGCTGATGTCTGAATCTAAGGGTTCAAACATCTTGCTCTTTTGATTGGTTTAGCAAATATTTATTGAGTCCTTAATATGTGCTATACATAATTCTAGGTACTGAAGCTATGAGAACTGCCTTTTTCAGGATGGACAACGTCTCCTTCTCATGCATCTCACAAGGGAGAAGATATTGGATGGTAAACGGATTCACAAAGAGCATAATTTCAGAAAAAACAGGACAGAGCAATGTAATAAAGAGTAACAGAAAATGTAAAGGCCCAAAAGCAGTAGTCCAAATTGTCTACAAAGTCAGAGGAATTAAAACTTAGTGAGGAGAAACAAAGTTAGAGAAGCAGGTAGGAACCAGGTAAGAGGGCTATGCAGGGCACTGTAAGGACTTTAGAAGTTACCCTAAGTACAGTGGGACTCCATCAGATGGTTTTAAAGCAGGAAGTTACAAGATCAAATATATGTTAGCTTAAAAAAAATTCTATTCCATCAATTTAAATCTTGTCTTCAGAGAATGAAGCAGATGTGTAGATAGAAACAAATTTGAGGGGCATCTGGGTGGCTCAGTTGGTTAAGTGTCTGCCTTCAACTCCAGTCATGATCCAAGGATCTCAGGGTCCTGGGATGGAGTCCTATCTTGGACTCCTTGCTCAGTAGGGACCCTGCTTCTCCCTTTCCCTCTGGCCCTCTACCTGCTTGTGCTGTTTCTCTGTCTCTCTCTCAAATAAATAAATTAAATCTTGGGGTGAAAAAAAAAAAAGAAACAAGTGTGAGAGATAGGAAGAAAATCCCTTCCTCAGGATGGGTTGCATTTACCCCCATGGGCTCCATGAAATACCTCTGTATAACAAACTCTCCCTCTGTTTGTTAAGACATTTCTGATCATTTTCTGCTGATTTCTAACTAACCAAAACCCTTCTACCTACTTCACTGTTCTACCTCTAAGTTGCAAAATCCTTTCTCTCTTTCTCAGAACACTGAGCTCACCTTTATTTCCCTTAGAATCATCTGCCCAGAGGGGAAAAAAACAAACAAACAAACAAAAATCTATGGTCTTCTAATACCCAAATTCACAGCATCTGATTCTACCGTGTCTTGACGACACTCCCGTATATCATCTTGTCTTTTACTGTGACAGAACTAGGAGCCAAAAAATTAACAAAAATAGGACACATTGGGGTGCTGCAGACTGTGGGAAACTAATTAAATGTCAAGTAATGGGAATGGATCCTGCCAGACAGAAGAAACATGGTCTCAAAAGAAGTACAATAAGAGTCATGTGGCAGGGGGCGCCTGGGTGGCTCAGTTGATGAAGCATCTGCTTTCAGCTCAGGGCATGATCCCAGGGTCCTGGGATTGAGCCCTGCATCGGGCTCCCTGCTCAGCAGAGAGCCTGCTTCTTCCTAACCCTCTGCCTGCCGCTCCCTCTGCTTGAGCGCTCGCTCTCTCTCTCTCTCTCTCTCTCTCTCTCTGTCAAATAAATAAATAAAATCTTTTAAAAAATAAAAGAGTCATATGGCATGGACAAGCTGTTGACATAGTGATTGCAGTGGACAAAAGAATTTCCCAACGAGTGTACACAGCATAAGCACAAAGAGCACGACGTTCAAAGGCAGCACCAACGAAAACCCGGTAGCTGGTAAGCGGGCTTCAGTCATAGGAATGTAGCTTGGAGTTAAAATCGGCAAGAACACGGCAGGGTCCCAATCCCTCACACCTTGGTGGCTTATCGGTACAGAAAAGTCGCAGAGACCATCTAGAGACCCAGTCACTTGAACGAGGACAAAAAGATGGAGAAGAACTATGATCGAGTTCGCCTTGATATTGAAGCCCTCCTGTCTCTTGGTGCATCTCTGTGCATTTGTCCTAAAGAAGGAGGAGTGGATGAATATGCAACCGGTAGGGGTTAGAGATCAAAGACCCCAGAGGTAGGACACCCTATATTGCCTTCATTTATGAATTACCCATCGGTGCAGAGACTGCCTTCAAGTGGTTAAGCACTCAGCTTACGTGTCTCTTCTCCTTGGGAAAGGTCAGATTGTTGAGATGCAGGCCTATTCTCGAACAACTCAACTGAGACAAAAAAAAATAGCTTCTCAGAGGCACTAAACACTTCCTGTTTGATAATGGTTTTGGTCTCAAGTCATGGAAACACATGCCTTTAGAGCAAAGCGAGAGAGAAGGCCTGTGTGCACAGGGAAGCAAGCAGGTCACCGAGCACATTGCTGGCCCAACCGCGAACTGTATAATAAAGCAGTTCAGCGTCATCTCCCTGGGAAATTGCATTTTACACCCTTATCTTCCCAATCTAAAGAGACCCCGGGTGAAGGGAAACAAATACATGTCCTCCCAGAAAAAGCAAAAGGCTGATGCGAGCTTGCGAGACCCAAATTCAAGTTTATGCTTACCTCCTTTCAAATTGCTGCTGCTCCAGTCAAGCAAGGGAACTTCGTGATCTTTAGTGGAGCTTTAGAGCTTCAGATGAAAAGAAAGATGTATGTTTCAAATGAGTCATTGCCTTTCTGGACCAGAGAAAATCTTGCTGATCTTAAGATGGTTGGGCTTCTTTCCTGGGTCTTTGAGAAAGGGATTGAAATGTGCGATGAAATGTTGTTTTTATTTTCAGTTATGCCTCATGCGAAACCGTTGATAGTGTTGAAACAAATATCACCAAACTCAGAACAGAATCTAGAGCCTCCATTACCCTGCCATTAGAGAGAGTCACACAGAGACGATGAACTCGCTAAACCACATGAGCTAAAATGCTGAACGTTTCCCACCTTTTCTTTTTTAGGATTTTATTTATTTGTCAGAGAGAAAGGGAGCATAATCAGAGGGGAAAGCAGGCAAAGCAGGCAAAGAGAGAAGCAGATTCCCTGCTAGGCAAAGAGCCCGATGTGGGGCTGGATCCCAGGAGACTAGGATCATGACCTGAGCTGAAGGCAGACGTTTAACTGACTGAGCCACCCAGACATCCCCAGGGCCAACGCTTTCAAAGAATCATCACTTTGCGGGTCTTCCATTAAAAAGCCTTGTTCATTGCATCAGGTTGCTTCCTTGATCTCAGTGTCTTATTTGTAATGCACTTACTCAAAAATCACCAGTAATGGAAGAATGGATGTTGAATGCTTCTAGAAACATGGCACACAGCCTTGGAAATCAGGGCCAATCCAAATGCATGGACTTTGCTTGGAGATCCTATTACATACTCCATCTCCCATTCCACTGTGACATTGTTCCAAACCTCTTCTGCCTTTGTCGGGGCCCCTCATCAGGGCCAGCTACATAATCTGTGGGGCCCAGTGCAAAATGAAAATGCAGGGCCCCTTGTGCAGAAAAGAAAGATGAAGCATTTTTCTTTCTTACGCAGTCTCTGTCTCAATTCGTCCTGGTGTTCTTTGAATTACTATATAATGCTACATACTTCCACAGTATGGGGATACTCCTGGGACAAATTTAGACCCTCAGAGTTACCCATGCCCCTGACCCACCACTTAAGCAATGGGATGTGCACACCTGACCCACCCTCCACATGCTCATACCTAGGCCTCTGTCCAGAGGGCGACAGCTGCAACTGGGTGTGGGCAGGGAAG
Source organism: Neogale vison (assembly GCF_020171115.1). Lineage (NCBI taxonomy): Eukaryota > Metazoa > Chordata > Mammalia > Carnivora > Mustelidae > Neogale > Neogale vison. The sequence continues at coordinate 32,730,074 of NC_058105.1, forward strand.
CGGACAGCCAAGAATCAATCCCGGGGAGGTGGGGAGGCAATGGGAGGTAAAACCATGCATGGGCTGAAGCATGCCCAATCCAGTGGTCCAAGACTAGAGCAAATGCTCCACTTTCCCATCAGACTTCACAGAACGACACAAATTCAAAGGCAAAATGATTCAGAACTCCAAGACGACAGTCATGGATTATTGAATACCAAGTGGGGAGCCCCCTTCTGAGTGACCGCATAGGTCACTCTCCCCTGACATTGGGCCCTGCCCCTAATGCCCCTGTACCCCACCACAAAGGAGGTAGAGACTTAGAGGCGTGGGTGTCTTTTCCTTCCTGATCTTCCATCTACAAACATAACAATATCCTATACTCATGCTTTTTTTTTTTTCATCATGTCGTCAAGGGAGATAGGCTTCCTACCTGTCAAATCTAATGCATTCAGGTGTGCTCCGTATCCCCAGTCCCAGTATTGTTTCCTCTGATACTTTCCTCTCTCCAGTGTATTGACTCCCTCCTGATCTTCAACACCTGCCTCTTTGTTGGCTCTTTCCTTCAGGTTATAAGTATATTCAGATCTTTACCACATCTTAAAAACCCTCCGCTTATGCTGAGTAGCCCTCTAACTCTCCCATTTCCTTAATGATCCGCATAGCCAAGACTCTTGAAATAGTTATCTATCTTCAAACTGTACCCTGAATCCGACCTCCTTTAACCACCTTCATTACTCCCCTAGGTCAAACCAGAATCATCTCCTGAACTATTGCAATGCCTCACTAAATAGTCCATCTGCTTTCCACTCTTGCCCTTCTAGAATGCATTCTCCACAAAGTGGTCATGGTGACCTTTCACAACATAAGACGAACCCTATCATTCCTCCACTCCAAGCCCACAGCAGAAACCATCTATGGGGTACTTTTTGCATACACAGGGTTTTCATTTTTACATAGTCTCATTTATCAGTCCTTTCTTTTGTGGTTTCTTCCATTAATTTATACTCAGAAAGTTCCTTCTAAGCTGAAGTTAAATAAATATTCACCTTTATTTGTTTCTGGTCTTTAAAACATCTCTTCTTCTCATATGTAAATATTTTATAAATTTGATGTAAGAAAGATAATGGAGGGAATAAATTTATTTTCCAAATATTTAAGTTTACTGAGTAATCCTTCTCTTCCTCCTCTCTCTCCACTAAGTTGGGTTTTTTCCCTAAAGATTTTCCCTTTTTCCTCAAGATTTATTTATTTCAGAGAGAGAGAGACAGACAGAGAGCGCATGTGCAAGCAAGAGAGGGGATGAAGGACAGAGGGAGAAAATCTTCAACAGACTCCTTGCCGAGCATACGGGGCTCAATCTCAAGTCCCTGAGGTCAGGACCTGAGCTGAAATCTAAAGTCAGAAGTTCAACCGACTGAGCCACCCAGGTGCCCCTCCCCCCACTATGTAGGGTCATATCAGTCACATTCTAAATTCTTTATAAAGTCAAGTTGCTGGTGGTGATCACAGCAGTGATGACTGTGGCTGTTTTTCTGTTGGGCAGTTTCGTTCCATAGATCCAGATACCGACTCTTGAACGAGCTCCACATTTTCTTGGCAGTTGCAGTTTGGAGGGAAGCAGGAGATGGAGTGAGAATATGCAATGGGACAGGCTGTCTCTAATTACTCTTCCTTTTCCAAATTTGCTTGGCTCGTCTCACTGTTTATTCCTCCAGCTGATCCTTAGACTCTCCTCATAATATCCCAATATAAATTCTTCAGGAGGTTGACATAAAAGTTACATTGGACTCATAAATCATTTAGCAAATAATTTAACAATTTAAAACTATTCAATGTGGCTGTCCAGAATTAAGATCTGCCTCTACATTTGTCTTCTTTCATGGTGTTCCATTTTTTTTGCTTTTCTTTACAGAAATCCCAAGTCTTTTGTGCTGAGATTATTTCTAGGTTTGTTGGGTTTGGTTTTGTTTTGTTCTGTTTTTCTCCTGTATCCTGGAAAATGAACTTTCTTTTTTCCTTAAGATTTTATTTATTTATTTGACAAAGAGAGAAAGAGAGAGAGAGAGATCACAAGTAGGCAGAGAGGCAGGCAAGAGAGAGGAGGAAGCAGGCTCCCTGCTGAGCAGAGAGCCCAATGCGGGGCTCAATCCCAGGACCCTGAGATCATGACCTGAGCCAAAGGCAGAGGTTTTATTTAACCCACTGAGCCACCCAGGCACCCTGAAAAAGAACCTTCTTGATCATATTGTCTAATGAGGTTTTATAATTTAAATACAAGCTGTTGGCTTTGTATTTATATATGTCCATCTTATTCTTAATCATTTTTATCTATCAATTTTTGAATTGAACTCCATAGGATTGTTCAGAGAACAATCATGCAGTCTTCCAGTAATGAAAACACACTCTTTATTGTCAATAGCTGTAGTTATTATTTGTGTTTCATGATTGTATCGTTCTTACTAGATCTTCCATAATCTGATAATAATAGTAACAGTAATAACAACAAATGGTAATAATAACAACAATAGCAGCAGAGATAGGGGCATTCTTATATTATTTGGCATTAGTGATTTTAGTATTTTGCCTTCAGAATCACTACAGTCAAGTATTCTGACCTCATCATTTACTATTCCCACACCAACACATTTTCATCATAAGCCAACCAGTCTATTAGCTAAGGACAGCAATAGATAGTATGTATGTTTCTGAGACAATTAACTTTTTAATTGATATATATTATCATAACATAAAATTCACATTTTATGGGAAAATTCAGTTATTTTTAGTATGTTCACAAAGCCATGCAATGATGAACACTAACTCCAAAATATTTTCATCACCCTCCTAAGAAATCCCAGACATGGGGTGCCTGGGTAGCTCAGTTCATTGAGTCCCTGACTCTTGGTTTTGGCTCAGGTCATGATGTCAAGTGGGTGAGTTTGAGAGTTCGAGCCCCACATCGGGTTCCACACTCAGCAGGGAGTCTGCTGCTCTCTCTCTTTCTCTCTCTCTGCTCCCCCCACCCCCGCTCATGCTCACTCTCTCTAAAATAAATACGTCTTTAAAAAAAAGAGAGATATCTCATACACATTGGCAGTCTCCCCCAATTCCCCCCCTTATCCCATCCAAGCAAACACTGATCCAGTCTCTGTCTCTATGGGTTTTCCTCTTCTGGACAATTTGTAGAAGTGCAATCAGACACTATGTTTGTTTCCATTTCATTTGGTATGTTTACAAAGTTCATTAATATTATAGAATGTATCAGTACTGCATGTATTTTTATTGCTGAATAATAATCCACTCTTTAGTTTTACCAAGTTTTGTTTATTTGTTCATCCATTTTTATTAAAGATTTTATTTATTTACTTGAGAAAGAGAGTGAGAGAGAGCATGAGAGGGGAGAAGGTCAGAGGGAGAAGCAGACTCCCCATGGAGCTGGGAGCCTGATGTGAGACTCAATCCTGGGACTCCAGGATTATGACCTAAGATGAAGGCAGTTGCTTAACCGACTGAACCACCAAGGTGCCCCATATTTATTCATCCATTGATGGATATTTGGGTTGGTGATTATGAGCAGTGTTGCTATCAACATTCATGCACAAGTTTTTGTAAGACTATGTATTTTCAATTCTCTTGGGTGTATGTGTAGGACTGGAATTGCTGGGTCATATATTAACTCTATATTTCACTTTTGAGGATGTGACAAATTGTTCATAGCAGCTACACCATTTTCTATGTGCAAGCATTCCCAAATTCAGGAGCGATTCAGCAAAGTATAAGCATTCCAGTTTCTCTGTATCATTGCCAACACCTGTTACGGTTTTTCACTACAGACACATCCTAGACACTACAGATACATCCTAGGATGTGTGAAATGGTGTCTCATTTTGCTTTTGTATTTCCCTAATAATGAATGATATTGAACACCAGATGGTGGGCTTCATGACCAACAGCATATGGGGAAATGTTGATTAATTATCTCACCCACTTTTTAATTGAATTGTCTTTTTGCAGTTCAGTTTTAAATGTTCTTTACATACTCAGATACACGTCTCTTACCACATATATAATTTGGAAATGTTTTCCGGTCCTGTGGGTTGTCTTTTCACTTTCTTGATCCTATTCTCTGCATCAGAAAAGAAAAAATATTCTTTCTTTTTTAATTTTAAAGAAGTCCAACTTATCAATTTTTTGTTGTTGTCCCTTATGTTCATGATGTTGTGTCTTAGAATCCATTGCTGTATCAAAGATCATGAAGTTTTATGTCTAAGGTTTTTTTCTAAGAGTTTTATAGCTTGGGCCTTTACATTTAAATGTTGGATTCATTTTGAGTACATTTCTGTGTATAGCATGATATAGGGGTCCAAGGTCATTGTTTCACATAGATATTGTTGTTCCAGCGCCATTTGTTGAAACAACTATCCTTTGCCCACGAAATTGTCTTGGCAGCCTCGTAGAAAATCAGTATTAACATGAGGGCTCGTTTCTATACTCTCAATTCTATTCCAATGTTCTATAGGTCTTTTACTATCTAGTACTACACTACTTCGGTTATCCTGGCCATGTATTACATTTCAAAATGGGGAACTGTGACGTCTCCCACCTGGTTCTTCTTAATGTTATTTGGGCTATTCTGGATTCCTAACATTTCCATACACATTTTAGAATCAGTTTATCAATGTCTGCAAAAACAATAGGTATGATTTGAGGAAGGTTGTATTAATTAAATCATTAAATTAATTTGAGAAGATGTGCCATTTTGACAATATTAAATCCTTCAATCCATGAGCATGATATACCTTTCCATCTATTTAAGTCCTCCTTAATTTCTTTCAGTGATGCTTTGTATTTGTCAGTTACAAGTCTTACACCAACTTGAATAATTTATTTCTAAATTCTTTATTCTTTCTGATGCTATCATAAATGGAGTCTCCTTAGTTTCATTTTCAGGTTGTTAATTGCTATTATAGAGAAATATAATTGATTTTTGTATGATTATCTTGAGTCCTGCAATCTTGCTAAAATTTTAAGTTTGTAGTGGTTTTGGTTTAGTTAGAGACTTAGTGAGTTCCTCAAGATTTTATAAGATCATGGTCTCTATAAATAGAGATAGATTTCTTCCTTTCTTTACAATCTGAATTCTTTTTCCTTCTTTTTCTCAGCCAATTTTTCTAGCTAGAACCACCAGTAAAATAAAGGTGGTAAGAATGGACATCCTGAGGGAGGCGTCAAGATGGCAGAGAAGTAGCAGGCTGAGGCTACATCAAGTAGCAGGAGATCAGCTAGAGAGCTTATCTAAAGATTGCAAACACCTACAAATCCAACGGGAGATCAAAGAGAAGAGAAACAGCAATTCTAGAAAGAGAAAATCAACCACTTTCTGAAAGGTAGGACTGGCAGAGAAGTGAATCCAAAGCGTCGGGAAGATAGACTGGGGGGGGGGGGGCTCCCAGCAAGAGGCGGAGCAAGGGAGCACAAAATCAGGACTTTTAAAAATCTGTTCCACTGAGGGACATCACTCCAGAGGCTAAACCGGCGTGAAGCCAACACAGGGTCAGCGTGGCCCCATGTCCTGCAGGGTCACAGAAGGATCGGGGGTGTCTGAGTGTGCAGAGCTTGCAGGCATTAGAACGGAGAAGCAGGCTACAGAGACAGCAGAGGAGTGAGCTCTCAGCTCGGGGTTACCTTGAACCGGTTGCAGTCTGGGTGAGCTCGGAGCACGGTCGTAGGCAAGGGAGATGGGAGTGATTTGGAGCTATTCTCTGAGGGCGCACTGAGGAGTGGGGCCCCGAGCCCTCGGCTCCTCCCAGCAGGAGACTGGGAGGCCGCCATTTTCATTCCCGTCCTCCAGAACTCTATGGAAAGCATTCAGGGAACAAAAGTTACCGAAAGCAAACGCGAGCGGATTACTCAGCCCGGCCCCTGGTTAAGGCAATGCAATTCCGTCTGGGGCAAAGATACTTGAGAATTAATACAACAGGCCCCTCCCCCAGAAGATCAACAAGAAATCCAGCCAGGACCAAGTTCACCTACCAAGGAGTGCAGGTTCAATACCAAGGAGAGCAGTGGAATACCAGAGGAGGAGAAAGCAAAGGACGGAACTCATGGCTTTCTCTCCATGATTCTTTAGTCTTGCAGTTAATTTAATTTTTTTTCAATTTTTTTTTCTTCTTCTGCTAAATTTTTTTAACCTTTACCCTTTTCTTTTTTAACGTTTCTGAACTAGTTTATCTAATACATATTTTTTTCTTTTTTATATTTTTTTATTTGTTTTCTTTTTTTAATTGTTTCTTTTTTTCTGAACCTCTTTTTTTTTAAGATTTTATTTATTTATTTGACAGAGAGAAATCACAAGTAGACAGAGAGGCAGGCAGAGAGAGAGAGGAAGGGAAGCAGGCTCCCTGCTGAGCAGAGAGCCTGATGCGGGACCTGATCCCAGGACCCTGAGATCATGACCTGAGCTGAAGGCAGCGGCCTAACCCACTAAGACACCCAGGCGCCCCTTCTGAACCTCTTTTTATCCCCCTTTTCCCCCCCCACAAATTGGGGTCTCTTCTGATTTGGTTAAAGCATATTTTCCTGGGGTCTTTGCCACCCTTTTAGTGTTTTACTTGCTCCTTCATATACTCTTATCTGGACAAAATGACAAGGTGGAAAAATTCACCACAAAAAAAAGAACAAGTGGCAGTACTGAAGGCTAGGGACCTAATCAACAGACATTGGTAATATGTCAGATCTAGAGTTCAGAATGACAATTCTCGAGGTTCTAGCCAGGCTCGAAAAAGGCATGGAAGATATTAGAGAAACCCTCTTGGGATATATAAAGCCCTTTCTGGAGAAATAAAAGAACTAAAATATAACCAAGTTGAAATCAAAAAAGCTATTAATGAGGTGCAATAAAAAATGGAGGCTCTCACTGCTAAGAATAATGAGGCAGAAGAAAGAATTAGTGATATAGAAGACCAAATGACAGAGAATAAAGAAGCTGAGCAAAAGAGGGAGAAACAGGTACTGGACCACGAGGGGAGAATTCGAGAGATAAGTGACACCATAAGACGAAACAACATTAGAATAATTGGGATTCCAGGAGAAGAAGAAAGAGGAGAGCAGAAGGTATATTGGAGAGAATTATTGGAAAGAATTTCCCTAATATGGCAAAGGGAACAAGCATCAAAATCCAGGAGGCACAGAGAATCCCCCTCAAAATCAACAAGAATAGGTCCACACCCCGTCACCTAATAGTAAAATTGACAAGTCTTAGTGACAAAGAGAAAATCCTGAAAGCAGCCCGGGAAAAGAAGTCTGTAACATACAATGGTAAAAATATTAGATTGGCAGCTGACTTATCCACAGAGACCTGGCAGGCCAGAAAGAGCTGGCATGATATATTCAGAGCACTAAATGAGAAAAACATGCAGCCAAAAATGCTATATCCAGCTAGGCTATCATTGAAAATAGAAGGAGAGATAAAAAGCTTCCAGGACAAACAAAAACTGAACGAATTTGCAAACACCAAACAAGCTCTACGGGAAATATTGAAAGTGGTCCTCTAAGCAAAGAGAGAGCCTAAAAATAGTAGATCAGAAAGGAACAGAGACAATACACAGTAACAGTCACCTTACAGGCAATACAATGGCACTAAATTCATATCTCTCAATAGTTACCCTGAATATTAATGGGCTAAATGCCCCAATCAAAAGACACAGGGTATCAGAATGGATAAAAAAACAAAACCCATCTATATGTTGCCTACAAGAAACTCATTTCAGACCCGAAGACACCTCCAGATTTAAAGTGAGGGGGTGGAAAACAATTTACCATGCTAATGGACATCAGAAGAAAGCAGGGTGGCAATCCTTATATCAGATCAATTAGATTTGAAGCCAAAGACTATAATAAGAGATGAGGAAGGACACTATATCATACTCAAAGGGTCTGTCCAACAAGAAGATCTAACAATTTTAAATATCTATGCCTCTAACGTGGGAGCAGCCAGCTATATAAACCAATTAATAACAAAATCAAAGAAACACATCAACAATAATACAATAATAGTAGGGGACTTTAACACTCCCCTCACTGAAATGGACAGATCATCCAAGCAAAAGATCAACAAGGAAATAAAGGCCTTAAATGACACACTGGACCAAATAGACATCACAGATATATTCAGAACATTTCATCCCAAAGCAACAGAATACACATTCTTCTCTAGTGCACATGGAACATTCTCCAGAATAGATCACATCCTGGGTCCTAAATCAGGTATCAACTGGTATCAAAAGATTGGGATCACTCCCTGCATATTTTCAGACCACAATGCTCTGAAGCTAGAACTCAATCACAAGAGGAAATTTGGAAAGAACCCAAATACATGGAGACTAAACAGCATCCTTCTAAAGAATGAATGGGTCAACCAGGAAATTAAAGAAGAATTGAAAAAATTCATGGAAACAAATGATAATGAAAACACAATAGTTCAAAATCTGTGGGACACAACAAAGGCCATCCTGAGAAGAAAATATATAGTGGTACAGCCTTTCTCAAGAAACAAGAAATGTCTCAGGTATACAACCTAACCCTACCACTAAAGCAGCTGGAGAAAGAACAAAAAAGAAACCCTAAACCCAGCAGGAGAAGAGAAATCATAAAGATCAGAGCAGAAACCAATGAAATAGAAACCAAAAAAAAAAAAAAAAAAACCCAATAGAACAAATCAACGAAACTAGGAGCTGGTTCTTTGAAAGAATAAATAATATTGATAAACCCCTGGCCAGACTTATCAAAAACAAAAGAGAAAGGACCCAAATAAATAAAATCATGAATGAAAGAGGAGAGATCACAACTAACACCAAAGAAATACAGACAATTATAAGAACATACTATGAGCAACTCTACGCCAACAAATTTGACAATCTGGAAGAAATGGATGCATTCCTAGAGACATATGAACTACCAAAACTGAACCAGGAAGAAAGAGAAAACCTGAACAGACCCATATCCAGTAAGGAGATTGAAAAATCTCAGGTACAAAAATCTCAAAAATCTCCAAACAAACAAAAGCCCAGGGCCAGATGGCTTCCCAGGGGAATTCTACCAAACATTTAAAGAAGAACTAATTCCTATTCTCCTGAAACTGTTCCCAAAAATAGAAATGGAAGGAAAACTTCCAAACTCATTTTATGAGGCCAGCATCACCTTGATCCCAAAACCAGACAAGGATCCCATCAAAAAAGAGAACTACAGACCAATATCCTTGATGAACACAAATGTGAAAATTCTCACCAAAATACTAACCAATAGGATTCAACAGTACATTAAAAGGATTAATGTGGGATTTATTCCAGGGCTACGAGGTTGGTTCAACATCCACAAATTAATCAATGTGATACAACACATTAATAAAAGAAAGAACAAGAACCATATGATACTCTCAATACATGCTGAAAAGGCATTTGACAAAGTACAGCATCCCTTCCTGATCAAAACTCTTCAAAGTGTAGGGATAGAGGGCACACACCTCAATATTATCAAAGCCATCTATGAAAAACCCACCACAAATATCATTCTCAATGGAGAAAAGCTGAAAGCTTTTCCGCTAAGGTCAGGAACACGGCAGGGATGTCCATTATCACCACTGCTATTCAACATAGTACTAGAAGTCCTAGCCTCAGCAATAAGACAACAAAAGGAAATTAAAGGTATCCAAATCGGCAAAGAAGAAGTCAAACTATCACTCTTTGCAGATGATATGATACTATATGCAGAAAACCCAAAAGACTCCACTCCAAAACTGCTAGAACTTGTAAGAATTCAGTAACATGTCAGGATATAAAATCAATGCACAGAAATCAGTTGCATTTCTCTACACCAACAACAAGACAGAAGAAAGAGAAATTGAGGAGTCAATCCCATTTACAATTGCACCCAAAACCATAAGATACCTAGGAATAAACCTAACCAAAGAGGCAAAGAATCTATACTCAGAAATCTATAAAGTACTCATGAAAGAAATTGAAGAAGACACAAAAAATGGAAAAATGTTCCATGCTCCTGGATTGGAAGAACAAATATTGTGAAAATGTCTATGTTACCTAAAGCAATCTACACATTTAATGCAATTCCTATCAAAATACCATCCATTTTTTTTCAAAGAAATGGAACAAATAATCCTAAAATTTATATGGAACCAGAAAAGACCTCGAATAGCCAAAGGAATATTGAAAAAGAAAGCCAAAGTTGGTGGCATCACAATTCCGGACTTCAAGCTCTATTACAAAGCTGTCATCATCAAGACAGCATGGTACTGGCACAAAAACAGACACACAGATCAATGGAACAGAATAGAGAGTCCAGAAATAGACCCTCAACTCTATGGTCAACTAATCTTCAACAATGCAAGAAAGAATGTCCAATGGAAAAAAGACAGCCTCTTCAACAAATGGTGTTGGGAAAATTGGACCATTTCCTTACACCACACATGAGAATAGACTCAAAATGGATGAAGGACCTCAATGTGAGAAAGGAATCCATCCAAATCCTTGAGGAGAACACAGGCAGCAACCTCTTCGACCTCAGCAGCAGCAACATCTTCCTAGGTACATCGCCAAAAGCAAGGGAAGCAAGGACAAAAATGAACTATTGGGATTTCATCAAAATCAAAAGCTTTTGCACAGCAAAGGAAAGAGTTAACAAAACCAAAAGACAACTGACAGAATGGGAGAAGATATTTGCAAACAATATATCAGATAAAGGGCTATTGTCCAAAATCTCTAAAGAACTTAGCAAACTCAACACCCAAAGAACAAATAATCCAATCAAGAAATGGGCAGAAGACATGAACAGTCATTTCTGCAAAGAAGACATCCAGATGGCCAACAGACACATGAAAAAGTGCTCCACATCACTCGGCATCAGGGAAATACAAATCAAAACCACAATGAGATATCACCTCACAACAGTCAGAATGGCTAAAATTAACAAGCCAGATAATGCCAGATGCTGGCGAGGATGCGGAGAAAGGGGAACCCTCCTACACTGTTGGTGGGAATGCAAGCTGGTGCAACCACTCTGGAAAACAGCATGGAGGTTCCTCAAAATGTTGAAAATAGAACTATCCTATGACCCAGCAATTGCACTACTGGGTATTTACCCTAAAGATACAAACATAGTGATCCGAAGGGACACGTGCACCCAAATGTTTATAGCAGCAATGTCTACAATAGCCAAACTATGGAAAGAACCTAGATGTCCATCAACGATGAATGGATAAAGAAGATGAGGTATATACACACAATGGAATACTATGCAGCCATCAAAAGAAATGAAATCTTGCCATTTGCAACAACGTGGATGGAACTAGAGAGTATCATGCTTAGCGAAATAAGTCAATTGTAGAAAGACACCTATTATATGATCTCCCTGATATGAGGAAGTGGAGATGCAACATGGGGGGGCTAAGGGGGTAGGAGAAGAATAAATGAAACAAGATGGGATTGGGAGGGAGACAAACCATAAGTGACTCTTAATCTCACAAAACAAACTGAGGGTTGCTGGGGGGAGGGGGGTTGGGAGAGGGGAGTGGGGTTATGGACATTGGGGAGGGTATGTGCTATGGTGAGTGCTGTGAAGTGTGTAAACCTGGCAATTCACAGACCTGTACCCCTGTGGATAAAAATTCATAATATGTTTATTTTAAAAAATAAATAAATAAAATTTTAAATTAAAAAAAAAAAAAAAGAATGGACATCCTTGGGTTGCCTGAGTGGCTCAGCACATTAATCCTCTGCCTTCGGCTCAGGTCATGATCTCAGGGTCCTGGGATTGAGCCCCTCATTGGGCTCTCTGCTCAGCAGGGAGCCTGCTTCCCCCCTCTCTCTGCCTGCCTCTCTGCTTGGCTCTCTGCCTACTCGTGATCGATCTCTCTCTCTCTCTCTGTCCAATAAATAAATAAAATCTTAAGGAAAAAAAAAGTGGACATCCTTGTCTTGTTCTTGATATTAGGGGCAACCATCTCAGTCTCTTATCATTAAGTAAGATGTTAGCTGTGGGAATTTTGTAATTTCCCTTTATCAGGTTCAGGGAGTATACAAGTGCCCATGTATTCCTAGTTTTTTTCATGAAAAGTTGTAAGTTTTGTCAAATGCTTTTTCTGTATCTATTGAGATGCTCTACATTTTTATCTTTTGTTCTATTATGTGGCATGCTCCATTGATCTGGGAATATTAAACCAATCATCCAGTCACTAGATTGATGTGTAAGCCTCATATAATTATTAAATTGTGTCATATTATATATAACCATATAATACATAACCATATATAATATAAAATATATATAATCCTTGTATGTTTCTAGATCCAGTTTGCTAGTATATTGTTGAGGATTTTCGTGTCTCTACTCATAAGGGATATTAGTCTGTATTTTTGTTTCATGTGATTTTGCTATCTGGATAGTACTGGATTTATAGAATGAGTTGACCCATACTCTCCATTCTTCTATTTTTGAAAGAGTTTGTGAAGGATTAGTGTTAATTCTTCCTTAAACATTTGGTAGGAATCACCAGTGAAGCCATCTGGTTCTGGACTTTCTTTAGTGGAAATTTTTGGATTTCCAACTCAGTTACTTTATTTGCTATAGGTGTATACACATTTTCTATTTCTTCTTGTGTTAGTTTCAATAGTTTGGGTCAAAGAAAATGTGTATTTAATTGAAGTTATCTAATTTCTTAGCTGAAAATTGTTTAGAATTCCCTTATAATCTTTTTTTATTTCTGAAAGGTCAGTGGGAATTTCCCATTTCATTCTTGGTTTGGGTAATTCGAGTACTTTTATTTTTCTTAGTCAGTATATCTAAAGTTTTGTCAATATTGTTGATCTTTCAATCAAGTGTTGGTTTCTTCGATTTTGTTTTTTATTCTCTATTTCCTTTATTTCTATTCATAACCATCCTTCTGTTTATTTTGGAGTTAGCCTGTTCTTCTTTTTCTAGCTTCCAAAGGTGAATGCTTAGGTTGGGTTACTGATTTAGGTAAGTTTCCCTCTAAGCTTTACTTTAGCAAAGTCTCATATGTTTTGGTATATTGTTTTTAATTTTTAATTTACCTCAAAGTAATTTCAAATTTCCCTAGTGCTTTCTACTGCAACAGACTGGTTACTTAGAAGTACGTTGTTTAATTTTTACATATTTGTGAACATCCCAAACCTCCTTTTGTTATTGATTCATAATTTCACTCCAGTGTGATTAGAGAACATTGTATTATATCAAAAATTGAAGTTTATTGTGGTTTGCTGCTATTTGTTGGTGGCGGTATGTTTACATATTTATTGACATTTCTAAACTAATTCTACAAAATCTGATTTTCTTTTATCATGTGGACTCTGGTTAGCTCAGGAGTCCACTGGTGATTGGACAAAGATTTCATTAAGCATTTGGACCAGTAAGTCATGTCATATTTGCCAGGGACTCTGTGTGCATGTTGAGGAACAATATCAACACTCCATCAGGCAGTTTTGAATTCTGCTTTAGCTTTTGTTCCCTGCTTAGACAGAACCTCGAGATCAGCCAGAGTTGAAAGCTTAATGACTTCACAAGTCTTTCCTGAGCATGTGCACAGCTGCACACAGCCTTGGGCATGCATACAGCCTTCTAAATTTCCAGGATTGTGTCAAAGCTTTTCAAAGACCCTATCGATCTCCTTCCCCAGCTTTCTTTTTTAAACCTTGTGGTTTGTCTATTGTTTGCCTCAACCATTATCCACAACCTCAGGCAGCTGCAAAGTTAATTACTCCCCTGTAATTGGTTTCAGCAATTACCCCAGAGGAAAAGGCTTTTCACACAGGGTTAGCTCTGGTTCAGGTCAAGTAAAGATAATTCTTGAAACTGGGGTTATCCTTGGAACTGTCAGACAAGCCACACAATAGCAATTTGCTGAAAAGGGAGTTTTGAAGAGTTCCAACCCCAGTTCAACTCCTCAATGACTGTTAACACTGTTGGTTTTCACCATGATATAACCCAACACTGTTGGGATTTCAAAGCTAATGAGGAAGATTGGAAGAGGGGCATAAGAGTAGGGCATGTTAATATGCCACGTTAACAGGCTATTACAGGGTAATACATTTCCAAAAACTGCCCATATCATAAACGTGCACCCCAATAATTTTAACAAACTAAACACATCCATGTAACTAGCCCCCAGATCAAGAATCATAACATTACATGGGACCCAAAAGCACCAATCATGCATCGTCCCCCTACAGATGATAACTACCATTCTGACTTCTAACGCCATAGGTTATTTTACTTTATATTAATAGCATACTTTTCTGTATCTTGTTTCTTTCACATGACATTCTGATAAGTTCCTTCATATTGTCTGTGGCTGTTGCAAAACTTCTCCAAAAATGGTGGTACAATGTATACTCTCAGCAGAAATATATGAGAGTTGCAGTTGCCCTAAATTCTTGGAAAAATTTTTTCTGTCTCTTTGATCTTACACATTCTGCTGGGTGTGACACAATATCATTTAATTTGCATTTTTTCTAATGACTAATACACTTGAGGAACTTTTCACTTATTTTTTTTTTGACCCTTTAATTATATTCTATTGGGAAATGCTTGTTTGAAGTATTTTGTACATTTTTAGTTTGAGTTGAATGTCATCATTCCTATTGATTTCTACTTTATATATTCTGAATACAAATACTTTTAAGACAAATGCTTTTAAGACTTTTAAGACATGCATAAATTGTAAAATATTACAAATATTGTCTTTCATGTTGGCTTGTTTTTTCACCTTTTCAGTTGCGTTTTTTGATTTAAAAAAAAACTTCCCAATTAAAATGGAACTCAATTTGTTACTTGTCATTTTTTTCTGTTACACATTAGAAGTTTTTGTGACTTGTATAAGAAATCTTTGAAAACACCAAGGTCACAAAAAGCTTTATGCCTTCATCTACAGAAAATTATTTTATAACCTCTTACTATTAGAACTGAAACCTATCCGCAATTGATATTTGATATTCATGCATGATATAAAGAAATCAAAATACAGGGGGCTGCTGGGTAGCTCAATGTGTTAAATGTCTGACTCTTCATTTCAGCTCAGATCGTGATCTTAGGGTCCTGAGCTTGAGCCCCATGTCAAGTTCTGCACTCAGCAGGGAGTCTTCTTGAAATTTTATTTCTGCCCCATTCATGCGCTCTTTCTAAAATAAATAAATCTTAAAAAATAAAGAAATCAATAAACACTATTTCCAAATGGACTTCAAATTTATCCAGTAAGATCTGTTAAAGAATGAAAATTTTGAATATTTTGAAAAGACATTTTCCTGAGACCACGGATGCAAAAATCCTCAACAAAATATTGGCCTACTGAATTTAACTAGTACATTAAGACGATCACACACCATGACCCAGTGGGATTGATTCCAAGGAGACAAGAATGGTTCAATATTCACAAATTAATCAATGTGATACACCACATTAATAAAATGAAATATAAAAATCATATAATCACCTCAACAGATACAGAAAAATCATTTGACAAAATTCAACATCTGTTTATGATAAAAAACTCAACAAGGTGGGTATAAGAGGGAACATACCTCAACACAATAAAGACTTATATGATAAGCCCCCAGCTAATATCACACTCAGCAGTAAAAAGCTGAAATCTTTTCCTCTAAGACTGGGAAAAAGACAAGGATCCCCTCTTTTTTTTTTAAGATTTTATTTATTTCTTTGACAGAGATCACAAGTAGGCAGAGAGGCAGGCAGAGAGAAAGGAAGGGAAGCAGGCTCACTGCTGAACAGAGAGCCCGATGCGGGGCTCAATCCCAGGACCCTGAGATCATGACCTGAGCTGAAGGCAGCGGCCCAACCCACTGAGCCACCCAGGCGCCCCATGGATCCCCTCTTTTATCCAACATAGTTCTGGAAGTTCTAGCCACAGCAATTAGGCAAGAAAAGGAAATAAAATGCTTCCAAATGGAAAAGAAAGAAGTAAAACTGTCACTATATGCAGATGACGGGACACTATATAAGGACAACCCTAAAGGCTCGACCAAAAAGTTGTTAGAGCTAAAAAAATAATTCAATAAAGTTATGGGACCCAAAATTAATAAACAACAATCTGTTGTGTTTTTATACATTAATAAACTACCAGAAAGAGAAATCAAGAAAGTGATCCCATTTACAACTGCATCAAAAAGAATAAAATACTAAAAAAAAAGAATAAAAATTTTGCACTTCTTATGCTTTCAGCTGCCCCACCCCTGTTCAGCCAGTTCTGTTAGAACTCCAAGTAAGCCAAGAAAGAAACTGGGCCCTCAAGTAAGCTCTCGAAAAAGCCAGAATGTTGGGAGTACATTTCACTATTCTCTTCATCCCCCTGCCATTCCTTGAGGGAGAAGCCAAAAACCAAGCTGAGGTACACCAACCAAGCAGCTCTGTGGGGGTGGGGAATAATTGTCCATTTCACTGCAGCTGTTTCAACTCTGCATTCACCTAAGGTAATACGATTTTCCTAGCTGCTTTCTGGAGTTTTCATAAAGGTATTTTGGTTCATGTGTTGTGGTTAAGTTGAGGCCTCTGTAAGAAAACAAAGGCAGGGATGTCTTATTCTCCCATCTTGCTGGTATTACCATTACGTTGGTGCTTTTTTTAAGATTTTGTTTATTTGAGAGAGAGAGAGAGAACAAAGCAGGGGGAGAGGAACAGGGGGAGGGAGAAGCAAGGTCCTGCTGAGCACCCAACCTAACATGGGGCTCAACCCCAGGACATGACCTGAGCAGAAGGCAGACACTTAACTGACTGAGCCACCCAGTCACCCCCATGTTGGTGTTTTTATTAGCCTGTATTAAAGGTATAACTAATTTAGGGTGAAATTACACCAATATGAGTGTCTTTTATACTCTAAAAAGAGAGAATGCCTTTCCATTTATCAATAATTTTTTGTAGTCATCATTAATATTTTAAAGTTGTCCTAGAAAGTTCATGCATGGGATGCCAGGGTGGCTCAGTTGGTTAAACGACTGCCTTTGGCTCAGGTCATGATCTTGGAGTCCCAGGATCACATCCCACATCAGGCTCCCTGCTCAGCAGGGAATCTGCTTCTCCTTCCACCCTCCCCCATCTCATGCTCTCTCTCTCTCATTCTCTTTTTCTCAAATAAATAAATAAAATCTGTAAAAAATAAATGCATAAATAAAGTTCATGCATTCTTTTTAAATTAATTCTTAGACATTTAATTTTTATTCCCATTGTCTATTGTAAATGATATTTGTTTTCCATTGTACATTTTAGCTGGTTGTTCTTTGTTTTACTTCATCAGAAGTTTATAAACTTTTGTGTACTGATTTATTGTCCAGCACCTTACTCAATTCTCTAATTGTATATTGTATTGGTTAAATTTCAGCAATTTCCAGGTACTCATTTTTTTTTTCATTTTTTTCCAGAGAACTCTGAGCAGCCTTATGAACATTGGAACTCAAGTTTTTCTAAAACTATTAAGTTTTTTTATTTTTTTTAAAGATTTTATTTATTTATTTGACAGACAGAGACAGTGAGCAAGGGAACACAAGCGGGGGAGGGGGTGGGAGAGGGAGAAGCAAGCTTTCCAACCACCAGGGAACCCGATGTGGGGCTTGATCCCAGGACCATGGAGTCATGACCTGAGCCAAAAGCAGACACTTAAAGACTGAGCCACCCAGGCGCCCCAAACTATTAACTTTTTTAATAAGAACATTTAGTATCTATTCTTTCATCAAATTTCAAGTATATAATATAGTATTATTTTAAATTTTTATTTTATCTCCAGTCAGTTAACATACAATATAATATTAGTTTCAGTTGTACAATATAATGATTTAAAACTTCCATATACAACCCTGTGCTCATCCTGGCAAGTGCTCTCCTTAATCCCATCACCTATTTTCCCCATCCCCCCACCCACCTCCTCTCTGGTAACCATCAGTGTGTTCTGTGTAGTTAAGAGTCTGTCATTTGCTTTGTCTGTCTCTCTCTTATTTTTTCCCTTTGCTTGTTTTCTTTCTTGAATTCCATATATGAGTGAAATGATATGATATTTGTCTTTGTTTGACCAGTTTATTTCATTTGGCATTATATTCTCTAGTTCCACACATGTCATTGCAAATGGTGAAATTTCATTCTTTTTTATAACCAAATAATATTCCATCATATCACATCTTCTTTACCCAGTCATCAATTGACAGACACTTGGGCTGCTTTCATATCTTGGCTATTGTAAATAATACTACTATAAACAATAAGGGTGTATCTCTTTGATACATGTGCTCTTTCTTTGGGTATACCCAGTAACATGATTGCTGGATCATATATAGTTCTATTTTTAATTTTTTGAGGAAACTCCATACCGTTTTCCACAGTGGCTGCACCAGTTTGCATTTCCACTAACAGTGTAAGAGAGTTTCTTTTTCTCCACATCCTCACCAACACCTGCTGTTTCTTGTATTGTTGATTTTAGCCATTCTGACAGGTGTGACATGAAGTCTCGTAGTTTTGATTTACATTTCCCTGATGATAAGTGTTGATGAGCACATTTTCATATGTCTGTTGGTCATCCATATGTCTTTCTTCTGGGAAATGTCTATTCATGTCTTCTGCCCATTTTTTTCAAGTAGGCTCCACACCCAGCGTGGAGACCAACAGAGGGCTTGAACTAACAAAGCTGAAATAGAAACCTGA
Organism: Neogale vison; assembly: GCF_020171115.1. Classification (NCBI taxonomy): domain Eukaryota; kingdom Metazoa; phylum Chordata; class Mammalia; order Carnivora; family Mustelidae; genus Neogale; species Neogale vison. Next base: position 32,748,782 of record NC_058105.1, read on the forward strand.
GCTCAGATCAAGAGTTGGACGCTTAACTGACTGAACCACTCGGGCACCCGTCTTCTGCATTTTTTAATCGGATTATTCATTTGTTGTGTTTTATACATTTTTTATATAATTTAGATACTAACCGTTTGTCACATATGTTATTTGCAAATATCTTCTCCCATTCTGTGGGTTAACTTTTAGTTTTGTTGATTGTTTCCTTAACTGTGCAGAAGCTTTTTATTTTGGTGAATTCCTAATAGTTTATTTTTGCTTTTGTTTGCCTTGCCTCAGGAGACAATCTAGAAAGTTGCTGTTGCCAGGGTCAAAGAGGTTACGGCCTGTGTTCTCTTCTAGGATTTTTATGTCTTCAGGTCTCACGTTTAGGTCTTTAATATAATATAGTATTATTATCTATAGAATATAGATTAGATCTCTAGGTCTTTAATATAATATAATATAATATTTAATTAGATATTCATTTAAGTCTTTAATATAGTATAGTATTTTTAACTATAATCTTAGATTAGATCCCTAGAACTTAATCCATCTTTTATTTGAAAGTTTATACCCTTTAACCAATGTACGACCATTTCTCCCACTCCCCAGCCCCTGGCAATCACAATTCCTCCCTATTTCTATGAGTCTGACTTTTTTTAGATTCTACATTTAAATAGATCATACAATATCTGCCTTTCTCTCTCTGGCTTATTTCACTTAACATGACAGGTGTTAATTAATTTGATTGTGGTAACCATTTCACAATATATGCATATATCAAATCATTGTGTTGCGAACTTTAAGTATACACATTGGTATCTTGTCAGTTATAAAAAAGCAGAAAAAACACTCCAAAGCTATTAAGTACTCCCATTTATTCTTTTCCTATGTTCTATATTACTTGTTTCCTTAGGATGTTGGTTCTTAGTTTTTGTTGAATTTGGTTCCTTTTTTCATGCCGTTTCTTTTTCTCAAAGGTTTAGTCACTTCTTAATTATCTGTTTATATTTGTAGATGCAACTCTAAATTAAATTAAAATAATTGCTAGAGTGTATTTCCTCGGGCTAACTTAGAACCCTTGTCCTCTTGTTCTATTAATACAAATTTCAATTGTAGGAGCCAGCATTTCAATAGTCGCGATGTGGAGAGGAAAAGGTTTATGCATCTGGCAGGTTTTCCTAAGGAATGTAAGAGTAGTTTATTTTCTACATGGGGTTTTCCCATCCACTTGGATCTTAAACATTACCTAGAGTAACCCTTCTTCTCTGAAATACACACTTATTCTGAGTTTTTCGCATCTCAATGCCCTCTTTAAAGAACTGTATTTATGGCATTAGCCTGTAAGCAAATTCCTGAATCACTCCTCCTAAAAGCCGGGACTGGCACAGGTGTTCTACTCTAAAATTAACTAATTGACCCATTACCCATGAACTTTTTTTTTCCTAAACTAAACTTCCTTTGATCTTGGGGATATTAGGAGTTCTAAGGAGAATCAACTTTTGTATGTTTGCTTATCTACCTCTTTGGGGTGGCTGGATGTGAAGCTTCAATGTACTACACCACTTCTCTATTTTCATCCAGTTTATACTTTCCAAATATTCCTCTCTAGTGATAAGATGGTATCTATGATATCATCTGATCGTCATTAGAGTACTTTAGAAAACAGACTTATGGTTAGCGTTGATCTCAGTAGAAACAGATTTCAGCATATTCTACAAATCACCTAAATTTATTTTATCTTTTAGATTGATTGATTGATTTTTTTTTTTTACGATTTTATTTATTTGTCTCAGAGAGAAAGAGCACAGGTAGAGGGAGCGGCAGGCAGAGGAAGAAGCAGGCTCTCCACTGAGCAGGAAGCCTGAAGCAGCACTTGATCCCAGGACCATGGGATCATAAACTGAGCCAAAGGCAGATGTTTAACTGACTGAACCACCCAGGCATCCCTAGATTTTATTTATTTGCTTGAGAGAAAGAGAACACAGAGAGAGAGAGGGTGCACGCACACATGCACAAACTTGGAGGAGGGGCAGAGAGAGAAGCAGGCTCTCTGCTGAGCAGGAAGCCCCTTACAGGGTTGGATCCCAGGGCCCTGAGATCATGACCTGAGCCAAAGGCAGAGGCTTAACCCACTGAGCCACACAGGTGCCCCTATTTTAATCCAGAATGAGGTGAAAGTAGTTTCTTGTCCATGGTGGTCACCACCAAAACATAGTTAAAGAATATTTGTTAAAAGCAGTGGCCACTCATGTCTGCTGAAAAAAACATAAAGTTATAGGATGGGATAAGCCAAAGTTTAAAGCAGATAAATTTGAGAAAAGCTTTATATTTGCATATTTCAAGTTATATGCACTTTCCTGAACTTTTAGTCTGAATATAAATTCATGTATATTTTGTGGTGGTCAATGTGACAAATTATTCCAAAAAAGAAAAATAATAATAATAACAATAATAACAACAACAACAACCTAATCTCTTTGGTATGTCAATTCCATTCTTAAAAATGATTATAAAAACTAATCAAAGGAATATGTAAAAATGGAACTATAAATATGTCAATCATAGTATTATTTATTAAAGTAAAAAATGAAGAGAATATTGATTTAATAGACACTTATTTTGTTTTTTTCTTTAACTTAGTAAACTTCAGTTTTTATAGCAATTTCATATTCACAGCAAAATTAATCAGAACATAAAAAGAGTTCCTGGATTAGAAACAGTGCTCTGTAGAATACCACAATCATGGGTAAGACATTCTATAAGTCCATGGATGAGAGTTTTGGTGGAAACATTTCATGCAAGGAAGGAAAATCCATATCCATAGTGTCTATTCCAGTAAGAACAAAACATTGCCCTTCCATCATGGAAGCCGTCCAATATAATCAATCTGCTGCCAAATAAATGGCTGATTACCCCCAAGGAATGATGCCATATCAAGACTCATCATTGGTCTCTGCTGGTGGCAGGTTAGACACTCAACAGTGGCCTTAGCCAGGATGTCTTTGGTGAGCGAAAGTCCATGTTGCTAAACCTATGGATAATCTTCATCCCTGCCACTGTGGCTACCTTATTTATGAGCTCATTGGGTAATGGCAGGGGTGGCTAAAGAAAGAGGCCAACTGGTATCCACAGAAAGGATCAGCTTATCTATTTGATTATTAAAATTCTCCTCTGTTGAGTTCATCCTTTGGTGAACAATCATATGGGACTCAAATATTTTCACTTTTTCTGCATTTTCAGAGAGTTCTATCCATCTATCTCTTTCCCAAATTGTCTTGTCACCAATTTTCCAATCATGTTCCCTCCAGGGCCCTGACCATTTAGTTAAACCACCGGACACAGACAATAAATTGGTATACAGTTACACATCTTGTCATCTCTTCTTCTGGCAAAGGGAACAACCAATTGTACTAGAAGTTCTCCCCAGTGAGAAGATTTCCCTTCACCACTATCTTTCAGGAATGTCCCAGGGAGGGGTCACAGTGGTATAGCTGTCCACTTTTGGGTGGTGCCTGAATATTGTACAGAACCTTTTGCCAGTCAGGCCCAAACCTTCTGTTCCTCTGTCAACTGACCCTAGGAAATGCCCCATAAAGTCCTGGGTGCAGGATGGAAGAAAGAAGGTTGTGTAACAGGAATGTGGACCCGTGACATTTGGACCACTTGTTCATGTACCTTACTTACACGCTCAGGGCCTGGTTGGGTCTGGTCAGGTCTACAACCATTTTATTTTGTGAGGGAATGCTGTTAGGCACATCCAACTTTATGGTTGAGTAGGTCAGATAACACTGAGTTTATGATGGGCAGCTCAGATCATACAGTAACCATTGTGACTAATGGCTAAATGTTTGATCCCTACTAAGGCCCAGTGTCAGGCCAGGAGCAGTTTCTCAGAAGGGGCAATGGTATATGCAGAGGATGGCAGGGCTTCACTCCCAAGTCCTAATGGCCTGTGCTGCGTGTTGATTTGGCTGGCTCAGATGACTGGTGTGATGGGGCAGCTAGCACAGCAGCCCAGACCTGGTGCAGAGCCTGGTCTTGTTCTAAGCATCCCTCAGCTCAGACCTGGTGCAGAGCCTGGTCTTGTTCTGAGCATCCCTCAAAACAAGAAGCTTTTCAGGTCAGTGAGTAAGTGCAAATATATATTTCACTTACTCAGTGATATATATATAAGAAATATATTGCCTCCATAATCAGATGAGGCCTACTAGAAATTGTGCCTCATCTTGTTGGTAGGAGGGGTGGAATGCAATGACTTCTCTTTTATCTTAGAAGGTATGTTTCTGCATACCTCATACCACTGAACCCCTAGAAATGTCACGGAAAGTAAAGGCCCCTGAACTTTGGTTGGATTTATTTTTCATGCTCTGACAGGCAAAAGTCTTACAAATAAGTCTAAAGTAGTTGCTAGCAACTCAAAGCAAACTGTTTCTGGTGCTCTTTACTAAAAGGTATAGAGAAAAAAGTACTTTCCAGATTAATAGTTGCATGCCAGGCACTAGGGGATGTGTTAATTTGCTCAAGAAATAAAATCACATCTGGTAGCTGCATTTGGAGTCACCTCCTTGTTAAGCTTTAATAATCTGCTGTTATTCTCCAAGATCCCTCTCTCTTCTGTGGAGACCAAACATGGGAGTTGAAGGGGGACATGTTGGGAATCACCACCTCTGTTCCTTTCAAGTCCTTGATGGTGGCACTAAGCTCTTCGATCCCCCAAGAATGCAGTATTGTTTTTAGTTTGCTATTTTCCTAGGTAAAGTGATTCTAGTGCTGTCCACTTGGTCTTTCCCAACAATATAGCCCTCACCCCATACCTCGGGGAACCAGTATGAGGATTCTGCCAGCTGCTGAGCATATCTGTTCAAAGCATGCATTCTGGAACTGGAGAAATGACCACAGGCTGGGTTTGGTGACACACTGAGCCCATTGCAAGATAGACTGGGGCTAAAAAACGAGAACACCTCCATTGGTCATCTGACCTCCATAAGTCCCTACACTGTCTGGTAGACCCCAGTGACTTTAGGTCTTTGTGAAACAAGTGTCAATTTACAGCCAATGTCTTGTAGTCATTACTTCGTTTTCTCCAACGCACAGTTACCTCGTAAAAGACCATAGCTACTTTCAGGAAAGGCTCAGAGAAGACGGACAGTATATTTTTGTAATAGTATTCAGAGATCCTCCCTCAAGGAACATGACCTTCCTTTCTTTCTGGGCTGGGTCTGAAACTGACTTAAAACCAGGAATTAACTGGGGGGTTGGGGGTGGAGTGGGCCATGACTCTGTTCTTTTGATTCAGGTTAGACGTTTGTTCTCTTGAGTTAGAACTCTTCTGCTCATGCAGATCAAGAATTTACTAAGCTGCCTATGTATTTCACTTCAGATCATTCTAATTGCTGCTTTGACTCTGCCATAGGTTATGTTAACTATGCCCACACCTGGCCCCTGCCTCCCCAGAATCCAAATGCTGCATTTCAGTTTCCTAGCTGAAAAATGTAGTCTCCACTGTAAATTCTGGCCTAACAAGAAGAATGAACACAGAGTTTTTCAAGAATTCCAGGGCTGCCCTTACAGATCTATTTCTTCCTCTACTGGTAAAAGATGTGTCTTCTGGATGCTCCCACAGTGGGTGAGTAGGTCTAAAATGACAAATCCACATTAAAACTCCAATGTCCCTAAGCCTTTCAATCCTTTCCTCTATATTGAACCAAGGCATGTCTAGCATTTCTTTCTCTTTTTTTATTTGATTTTATTTTTTATTTTTTATTTTTTTCATTGTTTATGCACCACACCCAGTGCTCCATGCAATATGTGCCCTCCTAATGTACTCACTTTGGTCTACCCTTTGGTCCGAGCTTCAGCCAACCAACCAACCTCTTGTTTGTTTCAGCCTCTTCTAATTCCCTAAGCTGTAACATTAAATGCCGAATCTGATCTGTGAGCAATACCAATTAATTTGGCCTGATCCAACTTTATGTTTCTTCCATCCCTATCCCACCCCCTTAATACTTATTCCCCCACATTTTCCCCAGATTTCTGTCTGTATCAGTTAGAAAACACAAGTAGCTCTTTTGGAGTGTAGTATATACCTCTTCACAGGTCAGACTTTTGGGGCCTCACCTTTAGGGGCCTGCTGGAACTCAGGGCGCCTGGGTGGCTCAGTGGGTTAAGCCGTTGCCTTCGGCTCAGGTCATGATCTCGGGGTCCTGGGATCGAGTCCCGCGTCGGGCTCTCTGCTCAGCAGGAAGCCTGCTTCCCTCTCTCTGCCTGCCTCTCTGTCTACTTGTGATCTCTCTCTGTCAAATAAATAAAATCTTTAAAAAAAAAAAAAAAAGCAAAGCCAGTGATGGTGTAGGTCCTGAGGAGACTCGGAATTCTTTTACATGACAACTACCTCAGGAGAGACCATTAGCATTTTCTCAGGTAATGCAGGATTGATCCCCTCAAGTGGGATTAGAAAGGCTGCCCTCAGTGGAGGTGGTAAGGCCTTCTTCACTGGCAAGGAATACTCCTCAGAATTTAGGGGCTCAGTTTTCTCAGCTTCATTGGGGTCTGCCCACACATCCCCATTTCAACTTATAGGACCCTGTTCTTTCCCAGTCAATGCCCTTTCTTTAACCGCAGACACCAGCTGACCTGGGAGTTCAATTTGCATTGTAGTTCAGCCGATTGTAAAAAGAGATTCTGCATTTGATTTTAGACTATCTCAATCCTGAGGCTAAAAGAGGTAAGGACTTCCTTCAAGGCACACACAAAAGCTTACGCCTGATTTAATCAGGACTTGAATTGGAAATTCGAATCTCTGAGCTCATCCTTTTTTTTCCCCAACATTAGGAGCAACTAGTCAATCTCTTTACTACTAGAAATAGAATCATTTTAAAACTAATCAGATTAGAGGGGGGCTTGGGTGGGTTCAGTGGGTTAAAGCCTCTGCCTTTAGGCTCAGGTCATGTTCTCCGGGTCCTGAGATGGAGTCCCAGATCATTCTCTTCTCAGCAGGGAGTCTGCTTCCCCCTCTCTCTCTGCCTGCCTCTCTGCCTGCTTGTGATCTCTGTCTGTCAAATAAATAAATAAAATGTTTAAAGAAAAAAAATTAATCAGATTAGAAAGCCAGTTCAGAAAACTCATCCTTAAAATTCTGTTCCTCTAGAAGCCCTCTCAGGACCAAAATCTATAATAGTCCGCCGGGGCTGCCATAACAAAATATTATAGACTTGGTGTATTAAACAACAGAAATCTATTTTTTTTCATTGTTCTGGAGGTGGTAAGTCCAAGATCAAGGTGCCAGCATGGTTAAGTTCTGATGAGAGCTCTCTTCCTGGCTTGTAGACATCTGTCTTTCTACTCTGTGTGTTCACAGGACCTTTTCATGTGGGGAAAGAAAGAGGTATCTACCTCTTCCTAGAAAGCACCCAGTCCTATTGGGTTAAGACTCCATCCCTATGACTCCATTTAACCTTAAATATCTCCTAAAAGCTCTATCTCCAAATACAATCACACTTCATTTCAACATGTGAATTTTAGGGAGACACAATTCAGTACAGAACAATAGATATTAACATACCCAGAGAGACCATTTCAAATTATTATCCACAAATATTTCGAGTTGTTAAAACCTCAAGAAACACTGTTGATTTTTTTGTTATGGGAATGATCACTTCAGTGGTAATGAATGTAAAGTAATCAGGGATCCATTATTCAAAGAGAAAGTTAGAACTGTGAACTTGGGAGTTTGACAATGATCTGATGGTTTCAAATTTTCAGGCAAATGGAGTTATGTCAACTGTATGTCATTGGTGTATTGAGCTTGGAGATTTGGGGGAAAAGGGAATTGGCAAAGGGGCCTTTCGAGAAAAAAGATATTTAGTACCAGACCTATTCTTCTAAGAAGTTCAAAGTTATTATGGTGTATCTTGTGCACTGAGGTGTCATTTTCTAGTGTCATCAATCAAGAAGCAACATCAGCCCTCTCCTATTCCCTCTCCCAACCAGGAATACTTGTTTTTACTGAGAAGGATTTTGAACTATGACCCAGCCACACAGAAGAGCTTCATTTAAGAAAGGAGAGGACTGGGTCCTGGTACAACATGTTCTTTCTGCTAGATTTCTGCTGATCCCTCCTTCTCCATGGAGATGCCCAAACTAATGAAGATGCGTTTGAGACCTTGTCCACCATGGCACGTATCAGATATAGGTGAGTGTAAGTAACACTGGGGAGAGAGGCTTCCTTTTTCTTTCTCCTCCACTCTGTCTGATATCTTATGCACAGATCACTTAGAAACTCCTTGAAGTGGACAGGAGTCCATCTGTTCTCACATCCACCAACTGATAAATAATACAGCAACAAATACTGCAGAAAATGGGCCAGTGATCTTATCAGATTTTCCAGTATTTTCCCCTACTAGGCAACAATAACCAGGTATAATCTCTTGTATTGCTTAAAGCTCTGAGGATCTGGGACTTATCATAGGAAAAAAGGACCCAAAGGGGGAGAAAGAATATTTTCTAGTAAACCAAATAGGAGTTTGGAGTCAGAATATTTTATTTTTTTAATTTATTTTTTATTGAGATACAATTGACATATAACATTATGTTAATTTTGTATTTCTCAGAGTATTTTAAATAGTAAAAGAAATGTACCACGGAGTGATGAAGGCTATATCCAATAGATAATGATATGTTGCCTAATAATGGGTCCGTGATTAAAGGAGCGAGACTGATGTAAAGCAAAGGTCAAGCAAAGTTTTATTTCCCACCAAGCGTCAAGAATCAAACCGAACGTTCAGGGACGCACTTCTTACAAGAGAGGGCAACCTTTCTCTGTTTCACAGACTAGCTTTTAAGGCAAAAGCCATGTGGTTGGGCTTGGCCACGCACAGGTGGCCAATAAGATTGTAACACACAGAGGAAATTCCACAGTCATGCTAGGTCACACATAAGTGACCAATTGAATTACAATTTACCCTATAGTAGACATTTGACCTAGCCTATCACCTTGGTTAGAATTGGTGCCCAGGGGGCGCCTGGGTGGCTCAGTGGGTTGAGGCCTCTGCCTTTGGCTCAGGTCATGATCTCAGGGTCCTGGGATGGAGCCCTGCATCGGGCTCTCTGCTCAGCAGGGAGCCTGCTTCCCTCTCTCTCTCTGCCTGCCTCTCCACCTACTTGTGATCTCTCTCTATCAAATAAATAAATAAAAATCTTAAAAAAAAAAAAAAAAGAATTGGTGCCCAAAAGGCTCCCAAAGGGTGGGGCCCATACTCCTTGGTAGCTAGGGAGGCGGTATGCAACCCCACACTGATCAGACGTCTCCACCTGGCCTGACCCACCCTTGTATCTGGGCTTTGTTACCTGGGGCTGGTTTCCGGGACTTGTTTTTAAATAAGTCCCCTGGGGGAAGGGGAGCAGGGACAGTTTAAGGGTTAAACAACAAGGTTATTCTTTAACCTTGATGGAAGCCCCTGGCTAAATACGTCCTTGTCCTTACAATAATAGATGAAAAGAGAGAGAAATATGGATACCAATAAAGAGATAAAAATAAATAGTACATATGCATGTATATTATATGTGATACAATAAATTAATATATTATAATAATATATACCAAGTATGTATATATCTGTGTCTATGTGTATAACTGTAATCTTAACCCATGCTACTAACAGTGATTATCTCTATGGCTAATTTTTAACCTATATAGGTAGGTTTTTCAATAATGAAAAACACTGATTATTAGCAAGAAATACATGCCAATTATTTCACATTTTGAAAAGAATTCTCTCATCCCAGAAGAATTTTCTTTCTGAGGTTGTTAACCCTTCATAGGTATGTTTGGCAAGTAAGCATGAACGTGTAGAAGGCTAGTTAACTCAGTTATATGCCACTGAACTTTTGCAGGGAAAGTGATTATTTTTGGTGATGGCATGTGAGTTTCTGTTATTTTATATGAGTCATTATTACTGATACAGTTTATCTAGAAATTAGCAAAAAATTAAATTCTACACTTTCCTTACTACCTCAGCCCTTTCTTGTTTCAGTCAACACATGTGGTTACTTCAACTTGTCAGTTTGGGATTTTTCTTTTGTTGATATGTGAGACCACCAGTTTCCCACTCTAGGGTCCTTATGGGGTAAAAAGAAAAAAAGTCAAAATACAGTGTGCTTTCCCTCAGAATGTCTCTCATTTAGATATAGACCTCAAAAGAGCAGGAAAAAAAGGAAATTTTTCCAAGACATTCTGTTTAGTAGAATTAATTTAGGGACACAAAATATAGAAAGAGTTAATACTTCCCGTCCCATAATAAAAATGCAGATTCCTTCTGCAAATTGCAAGAGACTAATTTCTCTGGGAATCCCATATAATATCATTTCACAGAGCTGAATTTTTTTTGTTGCTCAAAAGAAAAAGAGGTGACTGTTTTGCTTTATGTATAGGGTAAAGGGGTCAGCAGGGGGTAGCAGTTACTTCATGCAATTCTGTACGACATGGAGCACAAGAAAAGGGCAGTGGAGAATAAGGGAGAAAGCCCCATACATCTGCCTCCTCTCCCTTCTCCACAGGTGCAAATATGCCACCTTCCCACAGTTCTTGGACTGCTGTGGTCAGGGATGTGCAAATAATGACGTTTGGAGGGAAGGGTTAAGGATTGTGCAAGACCATCTCTGAAATATCTGCTTGGTAGTTTAGGATCCATATTTAAACCACTAAATACTGCTGTTGGGATTACTCAGATCAGCTGTCAGAGCCAAATTTTGAGATTTGTAGGGACTCATTTGAGCCTCAGTGTCCTCGTTTGTAAAATGAGAATGACCGAGTCTTTGTGGGAATAAAATGGGATAATTCATAAAAAATATGTATCATAGTATATAGCATATAATGCTCACCTAATAGGATCTATTGTAATTATTAATAGCCTCTTGGGCATTGCACAGGTGAGGTACATAAAGGAGGGCCCATAGAAGAAGGAAGGGGATCAGATAAAACCTGGAGATAGAACCAAATGAGAAGAATAATTTCATTTGATGTCTGAGAAACTTACCTGAAATTTACATTTGCAAAGAGAAAAGAGGATATTTATAACTTTGGACATTTCTACAGTCAGAGTTCCCATGTTCACACTGCACCTTTTCGAATGAAATTTCTTCTTAGTCCCAGAAAAGTCTAAACCTTAGAGAACCACTTCAGGCTCAATACTGGCCACTTCCTATAGAAGTGGAAAACAGGCTTAACATCCCAAGAACTAGAAAATTCTCTTTATTGAGGGAGCTGCCAGGGGAGCAAGGGGGGTTGTATTATAATTAGTATAGTAAATACTATTGTGGTAAAGGAATCGACATGAGCCCAATGATGAAGGCTGAGTAGGAGTTCATCAGTTAAATGAAGGACCCTTGGGGTGGGAATGACTGGAGGGGTGTTCAGGAAGACAGAGTTGTGGGAACAAAAGCAGACGGCATGAAAGAACATTAGGCCTTAAAAAAGCAGTTAAGTCCTTTTGGGATGCTTGAACACAGAGTGTAAGAGAGAGATGGCAGAGAGAGAAAAAGCCGGGGAGGCTGGGAAGGATCAGATCTCTTATGATCTTGCTGATAGACAGTCTGGACTTCCTTTTCATAATTAATAAGAAATTATGGTTGAAGACTCAAGAGACAGAGACTTAGAAGAGTGCATGAAGAAACCAGATAAGGAATGATGGGGACCGAGATTAAAAAGTATCAGTAGCGACTGTAAGGACGATACAGATACAACAGAAGGTGAGAATCTATACTTGGGAGTAGTCAAAATAAAATTTAAAAAAAAGAGAAGTACAAGGCACCTAGGTGGCTCAGTCAGTGAAGTATCCAGCTCTTGATTTCAGCTCAGGTCATGATCTCAGGGTTGTGAGATTGAGACCCGCATCAGGCTCCATGCTCAGTGTGGAGTCTGCTTGGGATTTTCTCCCTCTCCCTCTGGCCCTCCTCCCCACTCTCTCCCTCTCAAATAAATAAATATTTTTTAAAACAAAAAGTAAGTACACATCATCTTCCAATTAAAGATTTTATTTATATGTAATGTTTTACAAAATTATTTAAAATATGAAGTTAGAGTTGGTTACACATTTAGCTATTTATTTTGTTGATAATAATAGATTACATGAAAGTAGGCATTTCCCAGAAAGTGGGATGAGAGAACGCTTTAATCTATAGCCCTGGAACCTGGCAGACACATGAAGTCTTTGAAACTCTGTGTCTACCTCAGAGGTCAGCGTTGGTCTAGAAAGGTGCTAGACAACCTGGTATAATGTGGGGCTGGTACTGAATGAAATGTCTAACTTCTAAAATTAGGACTCATACTCTTAAGTAAACTGTAGATAACTCAGTCAGTTACTTCTCTGACAGGAGTTCTAATAGTGTGGAAAAGGAGATTCATGGACCAGTGACTGATTTAAGAGAGTGTCACACAATCCTATAAAATCCGGAAGAAACAGAAGCCATAGGTGTATGTTCAGACCACCCCATGGCCTCTACCTTCAAAGACACATCGCACTGCCCTGACAGGTAGGTTTTTGTGTGTGACACCAAACTTATCGTTTGCTAGATCTCTTTGTCTCCCTGGGTATCAAAACTCCATTCTGGCATAACTTTTTCCCATGCCTGATAAAGGTTGATTACAAACTAATGAGTTAAAGAAGCCCTTCAGATATTTTGGGAAGCCACCCAGAACCAAAGCATCAATAATAAAAGACAAGTCAACTTCCTATATATCAAAGCACCAAAAGGTCAAGGATGTAAAAAGTGACCTTTACATTTTATAACACAACACGGTGTTTAGTTATTATCTTCAAAAAATTGTCAGAGAACATAGAAATCTTCAAACAATAATTAAAATGGATAGAAAGTTCTAAATAGCATATATTCAGAGTTTAGTGAACACTCAAATATTTGTTAATCTCAAATCTATGTTATTATATATTCTACTTCCTCTAACCATAAAAATAAGATAAATGCAGGAGTACAGGTGATCTAATCTACATTCCTAGCTCTACTCGATATGTAGCTATATGTTAAATATCAACTTGTGCTCAAATAAAATGTAAATATTTATTATTTATAGTATTTTTAAAGTAAAAGGCATATGTTTAGAGACTGAATAATCTACTGTAGTGTACTTCACTTAGGAATGCTCATGTTTCTTAGCATGATGTCTTGTAAATAATGCGATGAGTTAAAAAAAAAAAACTGGCTTCGGTTCAAGAGGAAAGCCTGATGAAAATGAATATAAAAATCAACAACAACAACAACCAACTTCAGCGTCTGTCAAGGAGAAATCTGAAACCCCAAATCACCAGTCACAATTTGCTATTACTTATCATTGGAGAGAACTCCTGAGTGACTTCGAGGTCATGGTTCTGTCCTCCCAATGACACTATTGTTACCCAGAAACTGAAGGAAACAGGCCATTCCTGAAAGTCACTGGGTGACACTTGAGGTCCATTTGGCTTCCTGTTCTAGGAGAGTGAGAAGAGATTACATGAAGGGAGAAACTTACTCCTTGACTAAAGGCATTGAACGATCATTCAGGGGACCCTCGAACCAAGTAGCCGTGTTGTGAACACGCATTCCACTCTGGTGTTTAAGACACAAAGGTCTCCATTTCTCTAAGGGAGCTGTTTTTTCGGCACGACACACTCTCTCGCTTGCCTTGGAGCCAAGTAATTGGAACCCTAAACACACGGCGGAGCTTCTGTTGGAACCGGTTACCAACAAAACAATACAGAAAGGGATTAATGCAGCTGTTGGTGAATCCCAGGAGGATGGCAAAAGGAAGTGCCAGGTCAATGACTGCTATAACTTCACAGCTATTAATGACACCCATCCAGGCCAGAGCATCCAGGAAGGTCAGAACGTGGAAGGGGAGCCAACAGATGATGAACGCGAGGACAACAGCAGCTGCCATCTTCAGGACCTGGTCACGAGTTATTCTGTTCTTCCCATAGCTATTGGTCTTCAGTAAGTGTTTTCTGATTCCGAAATAGCATGTGGCTATGAATATTAAAGGGATAATAAAACCAAGGATATTTTTCATTAAGGCAATCCCAGCTGACCATTGGGCATATTTCTCGGGGGGGAAGGCCATAATGCAGGCGTTCACTCCCAAATACTCAATGGTTCGGACATCTCGGAAATAGAATGTTGGCAATGAGGACAGACAGGCCATACACCAAACAAGGGGAACAATATAAGACGCTTGCCAGGGATTTCTTCTCTGAGACAGAAAGGGATAGATGACAGACTGGTACCTATCAACGCTCATGCAGGTGATAAAAAAAATGCTTGCAAACATGTTCAGTGTCAGGAAAGAACCAAATACTTTGCACATCACAGGTCCAAAGAGCCAGTCATATCTGTAAGAGTAATAGGTGGCCCAGAGAGGAAGAGTGGCCAACAGCAGCAAGTCAGCCACAGCCAGGTTGAAGATGTAAATGCTGGACACCTTTTTGGGACCCTTTTGACAACAGAACAGTGTAACCACAATAGTATTGACAAGAAATCCAATCACAAAAATAATATAGTAGAGGATAGGAATTGCATCTAAATGCTTATCTGATGGCTTATGTGAACAGTTAAAGGTCGACTCATTGCCGATGAAGTTCACGAGTCCGAAGTGAAGGCTGTTGGTAATGTTTTTGCTGATGGTGGCAAGGGTGACGTTGTTCTTCATACTGCAAGCTCGGTGGTTCCCAGTTCTTATGCCTTCTGTGAAAATTTAAAAAAAAAAATGGAACTCCCAGTAAACATACAGAGTGTAGGACATTATGAAATCATTAGCATTTTGAAAGTTTGTTGAAAGCAAAAAAAAAAGGAAAAGGTGGGTGATTATAGGAAAACACTGGGAAACACAGCCATGCCTTGTGAAATAAGAGAGGATTTTGCTTCTTGAAAAAGAAAAGGGAATTTCCTCAACAGTACCAAGCAGGTAAGACCTATCAGCCTCAGGGACTGAAAATGCTAGACAAAACTCCCTTTTGCCCACTGTTTCCATCATATTTTCAGAAGCCTTCAAGAAAATCATAGTTCAAAAGTTTAGTGTGGGTAAGAAATAGGGGAAACAAATGAGAAGGAGTCAAGAAAGAAGAAAAGTTACTATTTCAAAAACACCTAAGCACATCTCTCAGGCTGCATACTTTCTAGAAACCACATTGCTGTCCGTTGTTGCATAGAGAAATGCCTTATTTCAAGTAACTAATTATGTACAAATCATTACAGCTATGGAAAATATAAGTAATATAAGCTATCGAAAAAATAAGTAAGTGCACAAAAGACTGCAAGAGAA
Organism: Neogale vison; assembly: GCF_020171115.1. NCBI lineage: Eukaryota > Metazoa > Chordata > Mammalia > Carnivora > Mustelidae > Neogale > Neogale vison. The sequence continues at coordinate 32,764,062 of NC_058105.1, forward strand.
TATGCAAAAAGAACATATTGACTTGGGGGGTAGGGCTGGTTTTTTTACTAATTTAATCCAAATTCCTTTACTTCTACTTTTCCATTGTTTCCACAATAATAGTATCATTAGCAGGGAGCTCTGGAGTAGGTACATATTTCTAAAAGCCCCCTGTTCGCATTTTAATAGAGACCATTAGTTTTCGATCTAGATGTTTAATCTGCTTAAAAGGAAATCCATTTTCTTTTTCAATTAGGAAAAGAACAAGGGAAAAAAATAGCCAAATCTGATTTAGAGTCAAGCAGAAATCGTTTTGATTGCTCAGTGAAATAAGAATTGAACGTCAATGATGAATCATGAGCTAATTGTATCATTTTCGTTTGCTATCATTTCACTTTTAACACAACAAAATAGGAACAGTGTTGTATGGCTCTCAAATGTCATAATCAGGGTGCAGGTTTTTGTGATACTGGGTTTGGTTTGGTTTGGTTTGGTTTTTAGGAGCAGCATTACTTTAAGACAAAAGAAAATTAGCTGGAAATAAACACAGTAAAGGGAAGACTATTACTTTTGATAGTTTCAAAATACATAGAAACGACTCAATGAACAGCACAATCACCAAAGAATCTCCTAGTAAACAGCAAAGTTATCATTTTTGTCTAAAGTGCCTTCTCTCATTATCTTGACCTAACAAAGAATCATGAAAGAATCTCAAATAAACCCGCTCGAAGACTTACTGGTCGTTGGAGTTTAAAACTTAGTTATCATAAATCAGCTTGCCCAGTTCCTAAGCGCACTCCTGTAAGAGAAACAGCAGTGAAAGAATTTAGGAGTTTTGCAAAATACAGTGTTAAAATACAGGAAAAAAGGGAAAGTTCATCCATAAAAAAGCACTTTCACTTAATGTATGTTCTACTCTCCAAATACAGTACATAGAAATTGTGCAGACCTACCTTAAAAATTCAGGCTGAAGAATGCTTTTAATTCTGTGCTTATTCGTTCCCTTAGACTCGGGGACGTAATAGCACTAGATCTCTGGTTTCCTTCTTATATGTTCGGTCTGTCCACTGGGAGCCTTCAACCTACATAATTCTAGGGCTGACTTATGAACACTTGCCAGCTTTCCAGAGAGGTTTTTTTTTTTTTGGCTGCAAAACATTAATCTGAAATTCTCACTGTCTCCAATCATAACAGCTCATTCAAATAAATCTCAAACAAAAAAATGAAGTTTCCACAAATGTGTTAGAGAATTTTGAAATCAGTGGCTTACTTTAAAAGAAGAATATAATTATTTGCAGAATTTTCTCTTTCTTTTTCCCTGATACTGACATTCTAAGGCGAGTTAAGGAGTGGAGAATAGAGAATTTATTCTAGTAGAAGCGACCTTTTGTCCACCAATGTCTGTTATCACCTTCATTACTTTTTGAGATTTTTACCTCTATTCATTAAAGTACAGTAGCGACTTTACTCGAAGTCTGAACTTTCTAAAACTTCTCCCTTGCTTCAAGCAATTTTTGTTGGCTGGTTGCTGGAGAAGTGGTGATAGGAGGCATATAATTTTCATGTCTTCGAAAAGAGGTATTAGCAAATAGTGCCTCCTTTCATAGGTCCCTGTCCTGTTTGAGATTTAAACACAAAGCCCACAAAGGTGAAGAAGGATCACGGCAACCACCACGACTCAGATCTTTCTTTCTTTCTTTTTTTTTGGTGAGGGTGACCAACCTTACAGATCAGTCCCATAGGAGCAAGGGTGACAAAAGAAAGAAAGATCAGAACTGGGGACGGCAGTGAGACTAACAGCCAACAATAAACTCTAAGTGCCAAACACCGTGCTGAGTGTTCAGTAATTTCAGAGAGAGCCAATGAAATGTACTGGCCTGTACCAATGAAATGTACTGGCCTGTACATGGCCTTCAGGATACAAATGCCAGACCACAAGCTCAGCTGTACCCACTTCCTTAGCCTGTGACCTTGGCCAAGTTCCTTTCCATCTCCATGTCTGTTTTTCTCATCTGAGAAATGGGGATGATGTTAATTACCTACATCACAGAGTTTTGAAAATTAAATGAGCTAATACATTGAAGGTGCCTGCAACCATGCTTTCCATATGGTAGATGCCATTATAAATTCTTGCTATTACTTCCATTATCCAAATCGGGAAGCTAGGGCTCACTGAGGTTAAATGACTTCCCTGAGGTCACCTAGCTATTAAATGGAGGACATCTGAATTTTTTTTAAGATTTTATTTATTTATTTGACAGACAGAGATCACAAGTAGGCAGAAAGGCAGGCAGAGAGAGAAAGAGGAGGAAGCAGGCTCCCTGCTGAGCAGAGAGCCCAATGCAGGACTCGATCCCAGGACCCTGAGATCATGACCTGAGCCGAAGTCAGAGGCTTAACCCACTGAGCCACCCAGGCGCCCCAGGACATCTGAATTTTAATAGACGCAATCTCATGACGGAGTCCATGCTCTTAACCTCCACGTTAATGGAATAAGCCCTCGCTGGCCCTTTCCTCTTGTTCTTTGTCCTGGCAAACAGAAAGCATGTGACATTTACAAAAAGCCACAGCCGATCATTCACACGCTGTCACAAAAACACTAAAGGAGGGGGAAAGAGTTTGAAGGACTGTTATGTGGGAGAACAGATTTTCCTTAATTTCATTCCCCATATTGCAGTCAGTCCTGTGGCACGTGGGACCAGAAAGAAGAGGTCAACCCTTGCCTGAAAAACACAGTAGGATTCGAAGGTTTGCACACCACCACACTTGGTGACTCTTTCGGTTAGACTGAGTTTGCACATTGAGGAAATGCTCCTAAGATACATACATACCACTGCGTCACATTTTAAAATATTTTTTACTTATGCTCTGGACAGACTCAGGTGGAGGTTCTGTCCAGATGATGGAGCGCTGATGTCTGGGAAATGAAGGAGCGGGCACATATGGTTATCGGCAGGAGAGATGCAACAGGAACTGGTTTCACTCTTTGTTTAAGCCTAGTTTCTCCCTCCATTTCTGATGTTTGTTTTTGCCACATACAGGGGAATTTTCCAGGCCAGAGCCCCCTGAGTGGTCACCATGGGTCAGATTCCCACCCTGCTCTATTTCTAGCCCCCTCTCGGGCCGGTTGCAAAGAAACAGCCAGGAGGTAAGCTATAAACGTTTGAGAACAAACTGCAGGCTCGCCTCTGGGAGACCTAGCCTTGAACACCCCCGAGGAGCAGGGGACCTTGTCTAGAGCTTTTGTCCTTCATTACAGTAAGTTCTGACGTAAATAAAGTTTAAAGAGGCACACATTTCCCAGAAGATTAAAAGAACATTTACTCGGCTTCCTCATAATTTTAGAAGCAAAAATTTTCACAACTCAAAGAAAAACTTTGTAACTGCAGGGAACGAAGGGAAAAAGGTTTTTTTTTTTTTAAAAAGAAATAACAATAATATTGACACCACTTGAAGCAAGAAATACAGCATATTATTGATTCGGCAAAGAACTCTGAGTTAAGCCAACAATGTAAATACACTTGTGAGTCAAATAAATGTCAGTCGTAGGAAAGCCGTACAATGCAAAAAAATTCACTCTCCTGGGGACAGGGGGTAATTTTTCTGCTGGAAGATTGACTTTAAAAGCCCCAGGTCATTTGAATAAATTATGCAGCTCTTCAGGGCAAGTGCGGCTTGGCTAGCAGAATTAAACAATGGTAAATCACTTTAATTTTTTTCTAGTGAATACCTATTATTTATCATGAGATTACTTAACAGTAAAATTTAAACGACCAGGTTTAAAAAAAAAAAGATGTTCTTGAAAGGACTTTCTCCTCTGCTAGAAGGACACAAAGTTCAGGAAAAAAAAAACATGATTTGTCCCTCTCACGCCCACTCATACACACAGATGAGGCTTTGAAGGAGAACAGGAATTACTAAGTGCTAAAGTCAGGAAATAATGCCCTGGTTCTATAGGTGAGGATTAGAAGTGCAGATTATGGAATAATTAAATGTGTGGGGACCATCTTTTTCAGCTTAAGTTTTTTAAGGTCATTTATAATCCCCCACCCCAGCCACCTGAGTCCCTATCCAGACCAATAGCATTTCCATTTCTACCAAGTTCTATAAACATGTGTGTGTGCATGAGCCACACGCATACACGCATGCATACACACAGAAAGATAGCCACATACAGACTTAACACCAATCTTTTTCAATTCACTTACCCATAAGGGAGCTTTATTTTAATTGCCACTGTATTTTTCCAGACCTGGATATCCCTGAAAGGAGGATAGTTAAGAAGATTGCTCATTATTGATATGTCTTTCCAGATTCTCTTTGTGCCTCTCTTTAGTTTCCAATACAATGAGAACAATAACATCAGAATGAACGCAAGTGAAAAAGAGCTAACAATCAGATTATTCATTTTGCAGAAACCAGCCTAAAAATTCAGCAAAATGGCCAATATGAGTAATTGTTTGCATCAAATTGTCTGCTTAGGCATCATATAGAGAGTAACTGAGAGGGATTTAAATCAGTTAATAAGGTAGAATCCATGTGGTGAAATGAGTAGATGTCTGATTCAGTACATTCCTGAGACCAGTTGTTTCCAGCTGAATCTGGTCCCAAGAACATAAGGAGAAGGAAGAGTTCCAATTTCCCTTTGCCCCAAAGGCATCTGCAGGCCTGAGCATCACGTTCAAACCAGGATCTCACAGAGGCACCTGAGTTCTACCACATAGCATCTCAATGCTGTGTAACCCAACTGATAGAAAAATAAAAAATTGATAATTGTCTTTATTTTTAGTTTACATTCACTTAACTGATCTGGCATTTCCCCCTACTTATTTGACTGACTCAATTGATTAGATAGGGTGTTATAACATACTATCCAAAATATGCCACTTTGGTATAAGGATTATTTTAAGCAAGAGACAATTGAGCAGAAGCAGACAGAAGAAAAACTGTCTGCCCTCCTTCTATTTGCCTGAAAGCAGGATATGAATTTGTAAATGTGTCTCTCTTTCCTTTACCCAAAAGGACAGAACTCTTTTTTAAAAAACTCTTAGTTTGTTTTTTTTAAAGACTTTATTTATTTATTTGATAGAGGCAAAGAGAGATCACAAGTAGGCAGAGAGACAGGCAGAGAGAGAGGGGGAAGCAGACTCCCCACTGAGCAGAGAGCCCAATGTGGGGCTTGATCCCAGGACCCTGAGATCATGACCTGAGCCAAAGGCAGAGGATTAACCCACTGAGCCACCCAGGTACCCCAAGGACAGAACTCTTAATGACTAACAGCTCTAGACTGTCAACAGCCCAGAGATGGACACCAAAAAGAATCTACATAACAAATCTTACTAAATAATTCCTATCTTCTATGCGTTTTCTCCGTATGTTTACCTTCTTACAGCTTGCCACTCTAAAAGCCTAAACCCTTTTTCTTTTGTCCCTTCTCTATAAATTTGTTGTTCTTTTGGGTTTTTTTTTTTGTTTTTTTTTTAAGATTTTATTTATTTATTTGACAGAGAGAGATTACAGGTAGGTAGAGAGGCTGGCAGAGAGAGGGGGGGTGGGAAGCAGGCTGCCTGCCGAGCAGAGAGCCCGATGTGGGACTCGATCCCAGGACCCTGAGATCATGACCTGAGCTGAAGGCAGCGGCTTAACCCACTGAGCCACCCAGGCGCCTGTTGTTCTTTTGTTAAGACGCTATACAAGCCCAAGTTCTGCCCACCACTTTGAGTTACTCATCACTGAGTTTTCCACGTGTATGCCTAATGCACATGTTAGTAAACTCTGGCTGTATTTAATCTGTCTTTTGTCAATGCATTTCACACTGCCAGCTACAGGACATAAGTGGGTAAAGGAATTTGGCCCTTTCTTACAATTAGCTTGATTAAATTATCCAATATGGCCAATTAATTAAATACACCAACTGGCCAGTTGTCTTAGCAATATTTAAGCATCACTGTTAGGTAATGAGGATGTTTTGGGAGAGATGTTGTCAGATTGGCTCTCATTAGTCTTGAAGTCCAGAACAAGAACTTTTTCAAACATCCCAGGCTTTCAGAGATTGAGTCACACCAACAAAATTCTCACAAATCTGGGGGCACCTGGGTGGCTCAGTTGGTTAAACATCTGACTCTTGATTTACACTCAGGTCATGATCTCAGGGTCATGAGATCAAGCCTTGAATCAGGCCATGTGCTCAGCACAGAGTCTGCCTGATTCTCTCCCTCTTCCTTTGTCCCTCCCCCAACTCATGTTATCTCACTCTGTTCCATAAATAAATAAATAAATAAAATCTTTTAGAAAATTCTCACAAATCTGATATACCACCTTGACTGCTACTGTATTATTTTATAATAAGGATATACCACTTTTCAATGACTATAAAGCTGTGTTCCTTATTTAAAGCACCCTCTCTATCTCCTTCCCAATACCAATAGAGGATATCTGGCTTGGTGATTATGCAATCAGACCAGGAAAACTGGTAACTGGGAGTATATTTCACTTCAGCTCTGGGAAATTCTATAGCAGGTATAACCATTCTAGAAGCCAGACTGATGAGTCCTCCAAATCATTCTCTCCACTGGTTTTGCCTCTTTGAGCCTTAATTTCTAGTTGCCATCCAATTATATTGATACTTTTTTTATTGATGAAGCTACAGTCAAGTCCCTGCTCCAAGCAGCATAGAAGCTTTTGTATGATTAACTCAAATAAGACAAGCTCTCAAAGTTGGAGAATGGGGGTGGGTAAAAGCAACACCTCATTGTTTGTGTCTACAATGAAGAGAGAGGGAAGGGGCCAAAAGAACATCTCTCAAAAACTACCCATAAATTCAGAGAAAATAATAAAAACAAATGATTATTTGGCTTTGATTGAGGGACTCATCTACTCAACCTCTCCCTGAGACCCCTAAAAGGACAGAAAAATAACAATACATTGTAAAGCTTTGTTTATTTATTTACTTCTTTATTTGTTTTACAGAGAGAGAGAGGGAGCATGTGCACGAGCAGGGGGAGGAGCACACAGGGAGGGGAGAGAGAGAGAATCTGAAGCTGACTCTACACTGAGCGTGGAACCCAATGCAGGTCTCAACTCCACGACCCTGAGTTCATGACCTGAGCTGAAACCAAAAGTCAGAGGCTTAACCAATTGAGCCACCCAGGTGCCCCTGTACAGCTTTGAATATAATTTGCTTTGGAGGTACAAAACAATGGAAGATTAGAAGATAGAGCAAATGTCAGGAAGTCAAGTGACAAGAAGTTCTTGAAGGATTATAGGGCTTTTACTCCAAGAAAATGAAAAACAGGACACTTATCACTGGGAATTCTGAGACTGCTTAAGATTTTAGGTATTTATCCTACTAATATTTGGATTCATGGTGTTCAATACAGATTTGTAAAATCTGCAACCAAAAGAAGAATTTTTAGTGTAAATAATTTCCAGCGTAGCCCCACAGGAAAGAGTTCATGTTCAGATATCTGGAAGTTGATACAATTTCATACAATTATGTTGTATCTTACTTCACCATTAACACTCTTGTTTCATATTGGTCCTAGTTTATATTGGTCACACAATCAAAATTATTCATCTTTTTCAAAAGTCAAGATATAATTCACATACCATAAATGTACCCATTTAAAATGTACAATTCAATGGTCTTCAGCATATTCACAAAGCTGTGCAACTATCACCACTATATAAGTCCAGAACAGTTTCATTACCTCTAAAAGAAACTTACTACCCATTAGCAACCTCTCTCCTTTCCCCTTCTTTCAGCCTCTATTCTCCTCTTACTTTAAGCTTAAAAGATAAACTATAGGGACACATGGGTGGTTCAATGGGTTAAACATTTGCCTTCAGCTCTGGTCATGATCCCAGGTCCCAGGATCAAGCCCCACATCAGGCTCCCTGCTCAGTGGAGAGCCTGCTTCTCCTTCTCCCTCTGCTGCCCCCCCCCCGCTTGTGCTCACACTCTCTCTCTCTTTCTGTCAAATAAATAAAATATTTTTTAAAAAGATGAACTGTAGCCTAGAAATTCCAGAAGACATTGTCTAGAGAAAAAGATAACAAATCAAAACACAAATGAATGAACTTTAACAACAACCTTGCATACTATTTTCATTGTGCTTTAGTTATTTTCAATGGCATGAGTCTTGGCCCCACAGATTGCAGTAAACTGAACACTCATTCAGTGAACATTTAGTCCTGTCAGTGTAAGTCTACTTCCCCCTGACTTTATGCATTCTTGTTGAGCTATTTGTGCTAAACTCCCAGTCAGGTTTCTTTGGCATTAATGCAAAAAAATAAATGTCATGTAAATAGCCTCTAGCGTTGATTCTATCTGAAGGTCCCCAACCTCTTTGTGAAGAGAAGCCACTTTTCGTTTCTCCAGACATGAAGTCCCCAGGGGTTGTGAGGGAGGTGCTGACATCAAAGACTGTGAATAAAGTAGGGAGGGGGAACCAGGCACGATGCTGTGCACTCAACAAACGTACCCTATAAACCTCTCAACAATCCTGAGAGACAGTTCTCATCCTTGTTTCATAAATAAGGAGAGGAGAAATTCGGACCCTGAAGCAGACAGAGGTTTAAATAACTCGCCCGAAATCAACCAGCTCATGAAGTATGGAACTTGGGCTCAAAGCCCAGCCACGATGTTCACTATGCCATTCTGGTGAATATGAGGCACAAGATGAATTAATTTCCCCAATTCAAGAGGGACTTCTAAGCATTCTGGGAATTTCTGGGTTAAAGGCAATCAGAAAAACGCTCTTAAAAAAATTAGCCAGATAACTCGGGAAATGGGAATAACTGATAAATATAATATACTCAGAGCAAATCTCACAGGTAAAATGTTGTAAAGACAAGATTTTTCTTTACTGACTCTTAACTCAAAAATGAATGCCTGTAGCTAAGATGGAGTCAATAAGGTGAAAAGAGCTTGAATTGCAACAGTTTAGGGCTTTGTTTACATAACTTAATTGGCTGTACAAATCTTTTTGGAGTACTGGGAAAGCTTTCTAAAGAAATCTAAAACTGGGGCGCCTGGGTGGCTCAGTGGGTTAAGCCACTGCCTTCAGCTCAGGTCATGATCTCAGGGTCCTGGGATTGAGGCCCGCATCGGGCTCTCTGCTCAGCAGGGAGCCTGCTTCCTCCTCTCTCTCTGCCTGCCTCTCAGCCTGCTTGTGATCTCGCTCTGTTAAATAAATAAATAAAATCTTTAAAAAAAAAAAGAAATCTAAAACTGTAAGCGTATATGAAAGAAAATGACAATGAGTACATAACTGGTCCCATACTTTCAAAATAAATATATTTTTTCTATCAGATTGTAAATTTCTATTTTTTTCCCCTTAAAATTTTGCCAAATACTCTGAGAAGCTCCAGGAGCTCCTCTGTTAGACATAGGATGAATAATAGAGTTGGTCAAAAATGTGAGTTCTATTACATATCCAGCTAGCTAACCTACCCATAATGTTTTCCCACTGTTCAGACAGCAAACTCTAGGCAGCATAGTACAGTAGAGGTGACAGGTGAGGAAGATCGAGCTCATTGCTCTGGTTGTTAAAAAGTAAATCCTTGAGAATCATTCATTGATTTGGGGCCAGTAGGTTAATTATGGCTGTTCTGTGCTTCTTTGGAGATTAAAGCATGGAAGCTAGAGAAGTGAATGGTCCTCCTTTCTCCAGGACAGAAGTACATGGAAAATGAAAGAATGGCAGGATCATCCCCTTTATCAACCATTTGGACCAAACACCATCAGTACTGGAAAAGTTGGATTTGACACTACAAAGCTAGCCCTCGGGGTGCTCATGTAGGATACAGCTGACATTATCCACACCATCTCTAGAGGTTGAACTTTGTTGAGACACATGTTTTTTTCAATAACACCTTCTTGGGCCCTACCATGAACCAGGCCTTGCGCCAGGTGTTGAAAATACAGAGATAATTAAAATGTTCCTGCTAGTTTCCAGGAGATTCTAGTCTCATTTATTTTAAAGAAATAAACTCTTTATAACAATTTTTCTTTCTTTGACTTTGCGAATATGAGCAAGCCTTAGGGGGAGTTCTTAGTTAGGATAAGGAGATGGAAGTGAAAGGAGAATCTTGCAGAGTTTACTGTAGACTGGTAGCTGTTGGAAGACTCCTACTGGTAATATATTGTCCATTTGCCAGTTTCTCTCTCTTTCCTTCTTTCTCTCCCCCCACCCCATCTATCACATCCCCTTCCTTCTCACAGCTCCTCCTCTCCCCACTCTCATTTCTCCTCCAGCAATTCAGCTTTGCATTTTGTCCTTGTTACCGTTTTTGTAACTTGTGTTGGACAGACTGCAATGAAAAATATATTTTTCCACATGTTACATATTCAAAGTAATAAGCATGCCATGGCCATCGCTGGTCTCAAGGACCAGACGGTTCAGATGATGAGATAAACAACACAGGGATCATGTGGACAGATCAAGGCAATAATGTGGCTGATTGTCACAGAGGCTGACCTAGAAGGAACAGTACCATCATGATACAGGTTTATAGGAACTTAGGTTATTGTACCACTCCAAAGGGACCTAAACATCCAACCACCGATGGCTCTACATCCACCAGCTAAAAATAAAATAAGGAAGATTTTGAAATATGCAATGCCAAACATACTGTTAATAGTTTTGAAGACCTATCTATTCTTGCCCATATTTAATCATAGAGCACAGCAGTTCAAAATGCAAGCCCTGCAGTCAGATGCACCTAAATGGGTCCCTGTTCTTCTATTTACCAGCTGTGTTACCTTAGATAAGTTACATCACATCTGAGTTCCAGCTTCTTTGTCCGGGCTATTGTAAGGATTAAATGAGACAATGCATAATAAAGCATTTAGTACGGTAACTGGAATATAGTACATTCAATGAATAGTTTCCATTTGGATCAAACCACCATGATTACTTGTCAAAAGCAAGTAAGCCAGGGGCGCCTGGGTGGCTCGGTTGGTTAAGAGTCTGCCTTCAGCACAGCTCATGATCTCAGGGTCCTGGGATCGAGCCCCACACTGGGCTCTCTACTCAGCAGGGAGTCTGCTTCTCTCTCTTCCCCTCCCTCTGTACTCTCTCTCTCAAATAAATAAAATCTTTTTTAAAAAAATGGTAAGTAAGCCAAATAAATAAACCAGTTATGCACTAGACTATTCCATCGTTGCTTTCTACCAAAAGATAGATGTAGTTTGGCATAAGATACATAGCAGCATAAATAAAATATTTTCTGGAGAGTGATTCATGTTCACATTTCTACAAACATGAAATAGGAAGAAAAGCAGTGCCTCCTCACAGGTAATTGCAGATTGTGGGAAATAACATATATAGAAAGTACACAGAGCAGGCACTAAGTAAATGGTAGCATTTAAGTATGTTGTTGCTATTATTGCTGTTATTGTAATGACGCTGAAAACAAATGATGACAAGTATTATTAATTAAACATAATCAATATTATTAACAATTACCTAAAATTGCCTAAACAGCTCTAAACCCACTCTTTGCCTTCTAAACGAAGTTATGAACTCAAGTGTGGCTTAGCAATGACCAACAAAGAATACACAATGAAAGACACAGCTTAGGTAGACAATCTGTAAACATCAAATAATGTCACTCTACTGTTCAAACGTCTCCAGTGTCTTCTCCTTTTTTAACAGGACTTACAAGGTCTTCCATGATATAAACTCCATCCCTCTCCCAGCCCACATACACACCAGCATTGCCACTACTCCGAAGACCTCAGTTCCTACCTCTTTCTTCCAGTTTGCTGCACCGCAGTCACACCAGCTTCCTTGGTAAGCCTCTTACTCCGCACGCACACTCGGCCCTCAAGGCCTTCACAAATGCTATCCCTGACTGACGAATTCTCTTGCCCTAGATAGTCACGTGACCTACTCTCTCACTTCTTTTTAAACCTCTGCTCAAATGTCATCTTGTTAACGAGGCTTTCCCATCCTTTCCTAACAAAAAGACCCCCCCATATCCTACTCTATCTTACATCATAGCCATTATCACCATCTGATAATGGTGATATCAGACACAGACACAGATACACACACACACACACACACACACACACAATCACATTGTGTTTACTGACTTTCTTCTCACACCAGAAAGTAATCTCTGTTAACAGATGCTTTGCCTCTGGTTCATCGATGTGTCTTTAGGTCTCGAGGCCAAATATGACACAAAATAGGAGCTCAGTAAATATTTGTTCAATGAAGAACTGTCACTTAAACAAATTTGTCCTTTAATTGAAAGTGTTTTTTGTTAGTTTGAAACAAAGGACCCTCTGATGGAAAATTCTCGTATCAGTTACACCTAGATTTCTGACAACTCTCAGTTCAAACCTGTACCCCGAGTATGGATTTTATGAACTGGTATGGATCTAAAATTTTCTTTCCTGTTTGTTATCATTGTTGTTGTTCCTAGGCTCAGAATAATACCACCTGTTATGACAAAACATTTGTTATCATTGGGATTTGATATATTAACATTTCAAAGTCTATTTGAAGTCATGTAATTGAAATGCAATCTGCAGATCTCTTCTGCTAACTAAATTCATCAGCTGTAGGGCACAGAGCTTTATTTGTGCTATTTAAATTTTAGAAAATCTCATACCAAGTACAATATTCAAACTAGATTTTTATTATTTAACTACCAATAAATGAAGTGAAACCTAATACTATGAACTCTTCAGCAAAATTCCTAATTGTTTTTACTAAGGAAATTACTATTTACATCCCAGGGCAGAATTCAACCAAACCTTTTCTAAACTACAATACACATTTCATTTGAAGGTGAATGTACAAAGGAAGTTCCTCCATCAACTCACTTATTCATTCATTAAGAAACCATTTCTCGGGCATCTATTGTTATGTATTAGACACTGTACCAAGCTCTAGAGTGTGATACAAAAATGACTGAGAAGCTCTCAGCCCTTAGAAGAAAATCTAAATTGATCGAGGGAGATTAATATAATATCAGCATTCAACATGCATACAAAGTGTGGAAGGAACATTAAGTCTGTTTAGGCAAAAGTTTCAAACAGGAAGTAACCATGAGACAGGTCATGAAGGACTGGTAGGTTAATCAGGCAGAAAAAAAGGAAGAAAAACTTTAAACAGAAGGACGCAAAGGTGGGGAGGTACAAAATGAGATGGACTTTTGAGGGAATGAGAAGACATTTGGCAAAACAGGGTTTAGGCCATTGTTTGTCAAACTGAGATCTGATTGTCAACTCCATGGCTCATTGAGAACTCCAATTCCTAAAGGTCACTGCCAGAATTCAAGATATGGTCCAAGGACCTGAAGTCTTTATTGAGCTTCTGACCTGATTCTGATACGCACTGAATATAAGTAGCTGGTGTATGGCAGGGAGAGAATGGAAAGTAAGTGTAGGAACAATAAAAATGTATGTCAGGGCTCCTGGGTGGCTCAGTCGGTTAAGCGTCCAACTCTTGATTTAGGCTCCGGTCATGGTCTCAGCGTCATGAGATCAAGTCCCCTGCTGGGTGTGGGGTCTACTTAGGATTCTCTCTCTCCGTCTGCCCCACCCCACCACCCTCCCCCGGTCACACTCTCTCTAAATATCTATATCTACTATATATCTCAAAGCATGTTAAAAAAGGTCTTTATAACCCCACTTTGGAGTTTTCATTTAATCTGTTCATTTTTAAAAGATTTTACTTTTTACTAAACTCTACACCCAACATGGGGCTCGAACTCACAACCCCAAGATCAAGAGTTGGATGCTCCACCCCCTGAGCCATCCAGGTTACCCTAATCTGCTCATAATGAGGAACTTTTGGGCAGAAAACTGGCACAATTAGGTCTCTTTTTAAAAAGAAATGTTTGGCCAACAATGAGCAGGATGAGTAGGTATGAAGGAAATTAGGGCTAATCATCCCATTAGAATGTTTGGTATAAAAGTTCACACTCTATGCTCATCAACCTTAAATAAGACTTGAAATTCATCATAAAAGAGGAACTTGAAAAAAAACTATGGTCATGGCATATACAGAATCTGTTGTTTGGTTTGAAGGAAAAGTTGGTTAGGTGAATAATCCACTTGTTATTATTTCCCAAAAACATCTGATATTTTCTCCTATTACATTGCAATCTATAGAAAAGCAGTGTTTTATCTGTGGAAATAAACTGATTTTAGTTTGCATCTAGATGGATCCTGGGAACACTGTTGATCAAATCTCTTCATAATTTTTCTGAATTACCTCAAGCTTACCATATTCCTAACCAAATGTCTATTTGTAACTAACTTTCATTCCTCCTGAATTTCTGAAGCTTCAGGTTTTCTATCCATGTGAAGATACCTCTGTGAAGTGTGAGAGAAACAGTTTACTTTTCGCCTCCAGGCTGATCCAGTTCTACCAGCTAAAGTTCTCAGACTTCACATGTGAGGTTCCTTTTAAAGAGTATTGTTCAGGGCAATGTTATTCAATAAAAGAGGTAACTGTAGTGGTTACTTCTATTCACACACATGTGTGTAAACATTTTATTATAATAATTAATTAAGACATTAATTCTCCTGGGTGCCTGGGTGGCTCAGTGGGTTAAGCCGCTGCCTTCGGCTCAGGTCATGATCTCAGGGTCCTGGGATCGAGTCCCACATCGGGCTCTCTGCTCAGCAGGGAGCCTGCTTCATCCTCTCTCTCTCTCTGCCTGCCTCTCTGCCTACTTGTGATCTCTCTCTGTCAAATAAATAAATAAAATCTTTAAAAAAAAGACATTAATTCTCCTGCTAATAATACCTATGTTAATAGCAGCTACCATTTCTTCAGTATTTACTATGTGTTAGGAACTGTATTAAGAAAGCATGTTATAAGCCCCATTATCTCTCATTTACCCCTCATAACAACACTTTGAGGTAGGAACTATAAGTCCCACCTTACAAGAACTGAAACAGTTTAGCCAATGTCACTCAGCTGATATATGACAAACACAAGATCGACATTCATAAATGTTTGCCTCAAGAAAATGACATTCTTGACTCCCTTGCTCTACCATCTTGGTTCAGTTTAACTGTATCTAGTTTTCTTCATGGAAATATTGAAGTCACCATGCTTCTATTCCATTGCTCTAAGACATCAAAAGATCCTATGATTATGACTTACAAAGGTTCAGGGATTAGGGATTTCCCTTGAGACTATTTTAGCTTATTTCCATAAATAAATGCAAATTTCAATGTCCTATAAGTATCATAAATTGCTTCATATATGTGTTCTTTTTCTAGGGACACCCTATGTCAAAAGTGAAAGCCTGATCCTCTTCCCTTTAAACTGCTAATAAGATGGAGAGTTCTTTAAGGGAAACACAGTCCACACTGATAGCATTTCAGATTCAGAATATTAGGGAAAGGCATAGTAGATTTTGGATGATATTCTTAGCTATAGGGATTTTGAGCATCCAGTTCTCCTCATCATAATAATAATAGTAAAAATACTTAACCTTAGGTGTGTCTTGGTGACTCAGTCAGTTGGTTGTCCAACTCTTGATTTTGGCTCAGGTCATGGTCTCAGAGTCTGAGAGATCAAGTGCCCCACTGAGGTCCCCACTCAGCAGGGAGTCTGATTGAGATTCTCTCTCTCCCTCTCCCTTGGGCCCTCCCCTCCCCTCTTACACTTGCTCATTCCCTCTCTCTAAAATAAATAAATATTTTTTAAAAATACTTTACATTAATGTTTACCAATTTTGGCACATCTGTTATCTTATTCAATCCTTACCAAAACAAAATGGGTTATTATCTCAATTGTTACATGGAAATTAATACTCAAGAGCAGTTAACTCTTATGGCTAGTAAGGCTCCTGTCCCTACTCCAGTTTTCAACCAGCCTCTTTGGTATTTCTGCACAATGTAATTTTTTACAAAGAATATGATAGACAATTCACATGAAGGGAAATAATAATAGCTGTTATTCCTTAAATCAGTCCCCAAGTCAGTTTTTTTCACAAGCCACATATATGACTATCAAAAAAAACTTACATAGTAGGTATCATTATACTCATTTTTTTTAGCTGCAATACCAAAGCTAGTAACTGGCAGACCTGAAATTTAAAACTAGATCTGTTTGGCTCCAAAGTCCATGGTCTTTCCACTAAGTGAAAAGAGTAAATGAACACCAAAAAAAGTGTTCATACTTTCAAAATCAAATAAATTCCAATTAAAACAATCTTGGATTTCCATTTTTCAAGTTAATAAAATAGTCAAAAAATAACTTTGAACTGATGAGATTTTATTAATCAATGGTGGGATTAATAATAGTCAATATGGTCATACTTAGTAAAACTCGATTATTCCACTCTTAATCATGTGTCCCAGAAAACAATTTATTAGAAATAAGAAGATACATGAAGAAGGCCATTGTAGCATAATGTACAAAAATTGGAAGCTGCTAACAGTTTTTCAATATGATATTACTACTACAGCATCAGTATAATGAAATGTGATTACTGAGAAGCTATGTAGGAAATAGAAAAATGTTTAAGTATTTAGTTAAAATAGCATAACCCAAAATTGGGTCTACTGGAGAGCCACCTGAAAAAATAATACTAAATCAAGTTGGATCCTTAATTCCCAATTTATACCAAGATAAATTCCAGATGAATCAAAAATTTAAACATGAGAAGCAAAAATATAAAAACAGTAATGAAAGGCATTTCTAGGCATAATGCAAAATCCAGAGGCCATCAAATGAAAAGCTAATAAATTTAACTACCTAAATGTTTCTAAAACTCTCCATAGCACTGAGTGATGTATGGGATTGTTAACTCACTATATTATACACTTGAAACTAATATAACAATGTAAAAAAATAAACTAATGGAAGAATTTTTAAAATAAATAAAACAAAATTC
Source organism: Neogale vison (assembly GCF_020171115.1). Lineage (NCBI taxonomy): Eukaryota > Metazoa > Chordata > Mammalia > Carnivora > Mustelidae > Neogale > Neogale vison. Next base: position 32,780,919 of record NC_058105.1, read on the forward strand.
TGCATAGAAAGAAAATACAGTTAAGAAGTCAAAAAAGAAAATTGCTGTGAAAAATGGATATATGCAATACACACAACAAAACACTAATTTCCTTAACATATAAAGAGTTCCTACAAATCAATAAGAAAGAGATAAACAAACCAATAGAAACATGGGGTAGGGGCGCCAAGGTATCTCAGTTGTTTAAGCAACTGCCTTCGGCTCAGGTCATGATCCTAGAGTCCTGGGATAGAGTCCCACATCAGGCTCCCAGCTTGACAGGGAGTCTGTTTCTCCCTCTGACCTCTGCCCTCTCATGTAATTCTGTCTCTCTCTCTATCAAATAAATAAATTAAATATTTAAAAGAAAAGAAAAGAAAAAAAACATGGGGCAAAGACATGACCGGAGAATTCACAGAAAAGGGAAAACTAAATGGCAGATGAAAAAATAGTCAAATTCACTCCTTATTAAGGATGCCAAACCAAAACTATGAGAAGATACCATTTCTCAAATATACTATTTAAGATTTTTAATTTTTTAATTTTTTTTATTATTTTTTAAAAGATTTTATTTATTTATTTGACAGACAGAGATCACAAGTAGGCAGAGAGGCAGGCAGAGAGAGAGGGGAAAGCAGGCTCCCCGCTGAGCAGAGCCCGATGCGGGGCTCAATCCCAGGACCCTGAGATCATGACCTGAGCCAAAGGTAGAGGCTTAACCCACTGAGCCACGCAGGTACCCCTAAGATTTTTTTAAATCATTGCAATAATGATATGTACATTAGTCAGAACATACCTAATTGGTCACTCACATACATTGATAGTGAGAGCCTAAACTATACCTTATGCACCAAGAACTTATCCGATGAGTTTATTGACATATATGCACAAAGAAGTACAAGGGTACTTATTATAGTATTGTTTATAACAAAAAAAATTGAAGAAACCTAAGCACTCATCTATATGGGGAATATTAAATGATAAGATATTCATATAATGAAATGTTATGCACCAACTAAGAAGAACAGAGGTGCTATATATTGCAATGTGAAATAATTTCCAAGATAAATAATTAACTGAAAAATACATGATACAGATATTTTTTTTAAGAGAGGGGATGAGAGAGAGAGAGAGAAAAGGGGAGATGGAGAGAGAAAATCTTAAGCAGTTCTCATTCCCAGTACAGAGCCCAACATGGGGCTTGATCTCAATACCTGAGATTATGAAATGAGCCAAAAGTCAAGAGTCAGACATTTAACTGACTGAGCCATCCAGGCACCCAGTACAAGTCTCTGGTCTGGCATGTAGGGACTTGGAAATTTTCACTTCATCCTAACAACAAGTAAAAAGCTGAACAAACTGAAAAAATCAACTTTTCTTAGATCTGTTAGAGAAGTGAGGGCAAAATACTGCCTCCAAAATTGCAGCAGCAGACAAAAAATATAGAGAATCATGACTTCCTGGAGCAAATATGCACAAGCAGAAATCCTCAAGGTCAGGGAGAGGGGACACCTGGGTGGCTCAGTCATTAAGCATCTGCCTGTGGCTTAGGTCATGATCCCAGGGTCCTGGGATTGAGCCCCACATCAGGCTCCCTGCTCAGTAGGAAGCCTGCTTCTCCCTCTCCCACCCACCCCCCCGCTTGTGTTCCTGCTCTCGCTGTCTCTCTCTGTGTCAAATAAATAAATAAAATTAAAATTAAAAAAAAAAGGAAAAGGAAAAAGAAATCCCCAAGGGAACGAGTACCCAGGGCAGGAAAATTTAAACTGTAAGTGACAAATTGCTAGAGGCTCAGTATGGATATGTCTGATAGTTAAAAATTCCAGAGAGAATCAAGTCATAGGGAGGGCTCCACATTTTTGTGAGTTTTACCACTAGAAGTTCTACCAGGTTTTCGCAGTGAATATCAAAGAAAAATCCTTTTGTGCGTCCCTCAGTGGGAGGGAAAATGAAATACACCAAAGTATTTTGTTGTCGTTTTTAATGGGGGCTGGCCTCAAAAGAAATTATTTTATCAGAGTCTAACCTCCTAGGGGTTTATCAGAGCATAACTGACCTAAAGGAAAGGAAATACTCAACTCCAGTCCCCTCTAGCCATCCTGTCCCACCTGAGGAGGATACAACAGAGAAAAGCTAATAATATTCACAGCCCAGGAGCATTGACTCACTAAAAAACTGATACCACATCTTACCACCATATCACTAAAGATCCATTCATCAGAGTTTCATTTGCACAGTATATTATGTCCAACTTTCAAAGAAAAATTACAAAGCATACTAAAAGGCAAAAAACGTAGTTGAAGAAACAGAGCAAGCACCAGAACTAGGTTCAGTTACGGCAGGAAGTTTGGAATTATCAGACTGGGAATTGAAAGCAACTCTGATTAATATGCAAAGAGCTCTAATTCAAAATGTAGACAACACGTAAGAATAGATGGGCAATGTAAGCAGAAAGATGGAAATTCTAAGAAAGAACCAAAAAAGAAATGTGAGAGATCAAGAACACTGTAACAAACACTGTAACAAAAATGAAGAATGCCTTTGGTGGGCTTGTTAGTAGAGTGAACACAGCTGAGGAAATAATTTCTGAGCTCAAAGCCATGTCAATGGAAACCTCCAAAACTGAAAAGCAAAGAGAAAAAAAAACTGGGGGAAAAAAAAGAAAATAATATCCAAGAATAGTAGGGCAACTATAAAAGGTATAACTTATGCATAATGGGAATATCCCGAAGGAGAAGAGAGAAAGGAGCAAAGGAAATATTTGCAGAAATAAGAGTGAGAATTTTCTCTAAGTTAATGTCCAACACCAAAGCACAGAGCCAGGAAGCTCAGAAAACGCCAAGCAGGATAAATGCAAAGACAAACAAACACGAAAGAAAACACTATATTGAGTCATACCTTATTCATCCTTCAGAAAATCAAAGACAAAGAAAAAAATCTTGAAAGAAATTAGAGGGAAATCCCTTTAACAAATAGAGAAGCAAAAATAAGTAGTATTCCTGAATTCCCAGAGCCATGCAAACAAGAAAAGAGTGGAGTGAAATATTTCAAGTGTTCAGAGAAAACAAACCACCAACCAAGAATTCTGTGCCCTACAAAATTATCCTTCAAAAATGAGTGAGAGGGACGCCTGTGTGGCGCAGTTGGTTAAACGACTGCCTCCGGCTCAGGGCGTGATCCTGGAGTCCCGGGATCGAGTCCCACATCAGGCTCCCAGCTCCATGGGGAGTCTGCTTCTCCCACTGACCTTCTCCTTGCTCATGCTTTCTCTCACTGTCTCTCTCTCTCAAATAAATAAAATTAAATCTTAAAAAAAAAAAATGAGTGAGAAATAAGGACTTGCTCAGGTGAACAAAACGGAAGGAATTTCTTGTCAGAAAACCTGCCTTGCAAAAATGTTAAAAGTCCAAGAAGGAAAGTGGTATGTCAGAAATGCAAATTTATATACTAAAGCAAAAGCACTGGAGAAGGAATAATTGATGCTAAAATAAAAACTTTTTCTTCTTAATTGATCCAATAGATAATAGCTTATTCAAGATAATAACAACAATGTATTAGATTATATATGTTTATGTATAAGCAAAATAAATGACAGCAATGATGTAAAGGAGAGGAGGGAGGAATTGGATTATTTTGTTATTACAAGGTACATGTACTATCCATGAAGTGGTATAATATGATTTGAAAGTAGATTTGGATTAGGTGTAAGTGTATATGACAAACTCTTGGATAATTACAAAAAAAGTAAAGAAGGAAGTGTAACTGGGACATCTGGATGACTTGATTGAGTATCTGCATTCAGCTCAGGTCATGATCCCAGGGTCCCTAGATCCGGTCCCACGATGGGCTCCATTCTCGGCTGGGAGCCTGCTTCTCCCTCTCCTTCTGCTCCTCCCCACTTCTCTCTCTCTCTCTCTCATTAATTAATTAATTAATTAATTTTTTTAAAGGATTTTATTTATTTATTTGACACAGAGAGAGAGATCACAAGTAGGCAGAGAGGCAGGCAGAGAGAGGGAGGGAAGCCGACTCCCTGCTAAGCAGAGAGCCCGATGTGGGGCTTGATCCCAGGACCCTGAGATCATGACCTGAGCTGAAGGCAGAGACTTAACCCACTGAGCCACCCACGTGCCCCTAATTAATTAATTTTTTAAAAAAGAATTATAACTGATATGTCAAGAAAGAAAAAAATGGAATCATTGAAAATACTTAATTTGAGCCACTCAGAAAAAAAGTGGAAGACAAAAACAAAAACAAGGAACAAAGGCAACTAACAGAAAACAAAAACAAATATGGCAGAAATTAATCCAACCATATTAACAGATTGCATACCATGTAATTTATTTAAGTGCACAATTCAGTGTTTGGAGGTATGTTATATGGTTATTTTTTAAGTTTAGTAAAATATATATAACATAAAATTTTACATTTAAAAATACATATATTCTGCTACAATTATTATAAGAGATAGATTTTTTGTTTTAAAAATAAAAATAACAAGTAGATATTTATACAAAAATGCTTTAAAAAGTGTAGAATCTCTCTAAAACAAATCACAATAGTTGCCTCTAAGAAGTGTCACTTGGGGATTAAGTGAGAAGAATGTAAAGGAAAATAAGTTCTCATATATTCTCATGTATTCTCCTGTGCTGTTTTCATGGTTTATCATGTTAATATATCATCTACTCACAAAATGAAAAAAATTTAGAAAAAAAAATATCCAGTGTGTTACATAATTGACATTTTTTGACTGCTTTAGCTTTTTACTCTAACGCCCAAATCACTAATCACTCAAGGTTCTCTTTCCCACTTAGAACACTGATGAAACTTCAGAATCCTTTCTAAGAAGTGCTTCATGCTTTTACTACCACTGAACGAAAGCAACTCCCACTGAAAAATATAATTGAAATTATGTAAAGAGACGTACCCACTGAAAATACGTTGCATTAGAGATCTCTCTATATACAAGTCTTTCTGGGCGACTTGGCTATTACATTAAACACTGTATCTTTTAAGTAGTACTTTCCCAGAAAATATAATTAAAACAAAGATGAATAAATATGCTAAATATGAACCATGTTGCTACAGTTTTCTGATTGTATGTTTACACTTCCTTGCCAGATTAAAGACAAGAAAAACAGCATTTAAGGACTTATATACTTACCCATATGTGGAATATTCCAAACTATGTACCATTTCGACATATCCTGGCAGGTTATCTAACATATGCTGCAACATTTTTAAAGCAATCCAACTGCCAAGTCTCACAGTGTGGGATCCAGATGTGGAAGGTATTTGGAAGCGTGTATTTGCTTCTAGGCAAACCCAGGATCAGTCCATGTGAAAGAATTCCAACCTCCTCACCCCTAGAGTGTGGGTTAGTAACCATGACTGGTACGCGTTGTTGGTGGCTCTGGAACAAGAATGATCCTATCTCGCATTTGCCACCAGCCAAAAACTTGCAGCGAGCCTTTCTTGGCAGGAAGTCATTTTCAGTCTAAGCAAAATGCTCAAGTCCATGGCATTTCTTTATCAAAGCCAGTAGCAGTTAGAGCTTTGCCATCTCCAACGTGAACGTGCGTGTCCAAGGGCGCACATACACACTCACGTTCCCTTGCTCTAACCCCCTACTCCCCTTAGGAGAAGCAGAGAAGGAATGCTTTTCTCAGATGTCGCGGGCTAGACTTAAAATTTCCTTGACATGATTTTCACAGAAAAACCTGCCAGTATTATACCCAGAAGGAAAAGGCCTATAGCATAATTCAACAATGGGTGTGGCTTCAGTTTTCTCATCTGTAAAATGAAATAACTTTATTGGACAGTCTCTTTGAGCCTATCTAGTTCAAACATTCCTAAATAATAAGAATCATTTAGAATAAATAACTTCACAAAACATAGGAGCGATATTCAATCCCCCTTAACAGTACATGTACCTTGAGGCTGGGATGCGAGGCCAGACTGGGTCAACTCCCGTTTCTTGAGGTCTCTTTCAACTCCAAGGTTCTATTGGCCCTTGAGGTGTCAGTTTTGTAGAGCAGTACATGTGCATTTTTTTTAGAACACTGAAAACAAACAATTCATTCAAACTGAACACTTCAGCCCTCGCTCTAGTCAACAAAACATGAAGAGAAATTAGGTATTTATATTAACAGAGGGGAACACTGAAGCTCTCTGCTGACAGAAATGTGTCCGTGCATTCCCAATAAAAACAAACAGAGCTTCGCCATGACATAATCGCAAAATTTCTATCCCTGCCTCATCCAGATCAGGAATTACTTGGAAAACTTTGGCATCCTTCAGAGTCAGATAGATACTAGACATCCCAGGGCCACTCACACCCAGAAAGTAATATAAAAGAATACAGAGAACAAACAGTTTGTCTGATGCGATCAAAATTCACAAATAGTCTTTATTTGAGAGGTGACAAAATGCTTTTCTTTAAATTTTTATTTGTTTCTTTGAGAGGGAGAGAGAGAGCGTGTGTGCACTGGAGGTGGAAGAGAGGGAGAAGGAGAAGCAGACTCCGCACTGAGCGTGGTGCGGGAGGCAGAGCTCCATCCCATGACCCTGCTAGCATGACGCAAGCTGAAATCAAGAGTGGATGGCTTAACTGACTGAGCTACCCAGGTGCCCCACAAAAAAATAGCTTTGGAGAGGATGTGGAGAAAGGGGAACCCTCTTACACTGTTGGTGGGAATGCAAGTTGGTGCAGCCTCTTTGGAGAACAGTGTGGAGATTCCTCAAGAAATTAAAAATAGAGCTTCCCTATGACCCTGCAATTGCACTCCTGGGTATTTACCCCAAAGATACAGATGTCGTGAAAAGAAGGGCCATCTGTACCCCAATGTTTATAGCAGCAATGGCCACAGTCGCCAAACTATGGAAAGAACCAAGATGCCCTTCAACGAATGAATGGATAAGGAAGATGTGGTCCATATACACTATGGAGTATTATGCCTCCATCAGAAAGGATGAATATCCAACTTTTGTAGCAACATGGACGGGACTGGAAGAGATTATGCTGAGTGAAATAAGTCAAGCAGAGAGAGTCAATTATCATATGGTTTCACTTATTTGTGGAGCATAACAAATAGCATGGAGGACAAGGGGCGTTAGAGAGGAGTAGGGAATTTGGGTAAATTGGAAGGGGAGGTGAACCATGAGGGACTATGGACTCTGAAAAACAGTCTGAGGGGTTTGAAGTGGCGGGGGGGTGGGAGGTTGGGGTACCAGGTGGTGGGTATTATAGAGGGCACGGCTTGCATGGAGCACTGGGTGTGGTGAAAAAATAATGAATACTGTTTTTCTGAAAATAAATAAATTGGAAAAAAAAAATTTAAAAAATAGCTTTAAAGGAAGAATGATAAGATTCAGCTTCCAAATCTACCACTTATTAACTGCATTGGCCTGGATAAGGTATCTAACCTATGTTTCAATTTCCTCATAAATTCACTGGAGATATGAATACCTCATTCTTAGGATGAATGCTCTTACAATACTGAAGGAACTCAAGAAGTAGTAGCTATTGTAACAATCAATGCATCCTTCTGGACTCAAGATCACAACTCTGGATTCTACTCAAGACTCTCTCTCCCTCCATCTCCTTCTGTCTTTCCTTCCCCCATCCTCCACCCCCACCCCATTTGAGTTTTTGAACCTACTCAGTTTAGGAAATATTTAGGGAATATTTTGTAAATCACAGCTACTTTGCTAAATCATGAAGCCTACCCTCTCTAGCCAGTCCATCACCCCAGACTGACACTAAGAGAGAAGTTCAGAATGTCTACTATACCGTTTCTTCCATCTGAGATGAGTGTATGTTATTTTATTTTTTTATTTTAATTCCAGTATAGCTTGTTATTTTATTTTCAGTCAATATTCTGATCGCTGGTCCCCAAACAATGTAAAAATCTTTTAGTCAGAACACAGACATTTCTGGAAGAAACCTAAGATTTATCCTAATAAGTGAGTCTATCTGCTGCAACAATAGAAACCAGATCTGATGCCTAGGACAAAGATTAAAACTTACAAATTGTGAGAAAACATTTGCCTTTCCTCCAGCATCAAATCTTTGTGGCAAAAGAGGTATTTATAAACCGGAATTCTATAGTCTTATTTGGAATTGTAGACTTTGGTTTGGGAAAGTTGGAAGGATGTTAAGTGGTGAGTTTTGTAAGTGCAAGCTTCATACAGAGGAGAAAACAACCCACTTCTAAAATCTTGCCCTCTTGCAAAAAATCTCTGTATACATTCTAGAAATCAATAGAACAAAGCCTGATTTTTAGAAGTAAGCTAAAAACAATGACAGGATTATTCAAATGTACATGATGCCAAAACTATCTGACAATGACACCTCTCTCTTAGGGACTCTTGCCATTGTTTTATAAAGAGAACACTGAAATGTTGGTGGGGAGTTTCTATGGTAGTTCACAGGGAGCTAGGTAACACCAGCCATACCTAGAATGCCACGAAAGCCTGATAATCTGTAGCCAGAAAATGTTTAAATATGTTCTGAGAACAATTCCATTTTAGGATATATATGTTGTAAATATTTTATTCTTGATCTGTCACTGATTATTGGCAGACTACCTCTCTTTTTTTCATGTTTATAGCAATTTTAGTTTATTTTCTCTTTTGAGTAGAGTTGACACACAACCTTAAGTTAGTTTCAAGTGTACAACTTAGTGATTTGATGAGTTTATACTTTATGCTCTGTTCACCACAAGTGTAGCTCCCATCTGCTATATTGCATCATTATAACAATATCATTGACTATATTCCTTATGCTGTGCCTACTGTCCTCATGATTTGTTCATTACCTAACTGGATGACTGTGTCTCCCACTTCCCTTCACCCATTTACCCAACCCCCTGCCCCATCCCCTCTGGCAACCCTCAGTTTTTTCTCTGTATTTATAGGTCTGATTCTGATTTTTGTTTTTTTACTCATTTATTTTGTTTTTTAGATTCCACTTATGAGTGGAATCATATGGTATTTGTCTTTCTCATTCTGACTTATTTCACTTGGCATAATACCCTCCATCTCCAGCCATATTACCTCGAATTGTATGATGTCATCCTTTTTATGGCTATCTAATATTGCACTGTAATTATATACCATTCATCTGTTGAGGACCACCAATAGTAATTTTGAAAGAAGCTTTGCTCTTCGTGTTATTGTGTTGAAATTATGGTTTGAGTCCAACTTACCTTTTGCCCTTGTTTTTAAATTCTAGAATATATTTGCCTAATCCATGGTTACAAAGATCTTTTCTGTTTTCTTATATAAATGTTACAACTTTACCTTTTACTTTTAGGTCTATATTCCATTTTATGTTAGCTTTAGTGTGTGTTAAGCAGTAAGGATAGCAGTAAATTTCTTCCTAACAGATCTCCAGTTGGTACAATACAATTTGTTACAAAGTCTGTCCATTTCTCATTGATTACGTAGCATATTTGTATAAAATCAACTGAATCACAGACCTTGTTCAATTTCTAAAGTCTGTATAAGATACTTTTATAGTAAGCATTGTAGCTTGGAGATCTAAGTTCTCCAGTGTTGTTCTTTTTCAAAACTGTTCTGGGTATCATGGGGTCTTGGCATTTCTATATGAGATTTATAATCAACTTGTTAATTCCTATAAAAAAAGTCTCTTGATTTTGTTTCTGTTAAATTTATAGGTAAATTTTAAGACAGCTGACACCTCAACAAAATTAACTCTACCATATATGAATACAGTATATTGTTCCATTCCTTTAGGGTTTTTTAAAAACAATTTCTTCCAATGCTATTTTCAGTGTAGGAATCTAGGACATGTTTTGCTGAATTTATCTTATAGATATCGTGTTTTTTATGCTACTGTAAATGGTTATTTGAAATTTCATTTTTCAATTGTTTATTTCTAGTATAGAGAAATACAATTGATTTTTCTCTATTGGCCTTATATTCAACATTCTTGTTAAATTTTCTTAGGATTTCAGTAGTGTGTGTGTGTGTGTGTGTGTATGTGTGTGTGTGTGTGTATATATATATATATATATATATATATATATATATTCTGTGATAGTTTCTATGTATTCAATCCTCTTTCTGTAAATAATGAATATACTTCTTGTTTTTTAATTTTATGTCCTATGTTTTTCTGGCTTTATTGCAGTGGCAAGGCCTTCAAATACAATATCAAATAGGAATAGTAAGGGCACACATACTTGCCTTGCTTCCCAATCCCAGGGAAAAAGCATTCAGTCTTTCAAGATTAGGCATGATGTTAGCTAAAGGGGTTGGGGGTGTTTCTTTTGTTTTGTTTGTTTTGCCTTATTTTGCTTTAAATGCTTTTTATCTTGTAGAAGAAGATCCCTTCTATTCCCAAAGAACAGAGTGTATTTATCATGAATTTTGTGAAATGCTTATTCTGCACCTTTTCTGAGCATAATGAGTTTTTACTCTTCGATTAGTTTCATATGGTAGACTGAATTTTTTTTTATTCTGGTAAACTGTACAATTTTTTTAACTGTACGATTTAGTGAAATTAAGCATATTCACATTGTTGCTCAACCATCATGACCATCCACATTCAAAACTTCTTCATCTTCACAAGCTAAAATTCTGTACCCATTAAGCATTAAATGCCCACTCTTCCTCATTGTTCTGGAGGTGTTAGTAAACCCTAACAACCATTATTCTTCACATATCTATGAATTTAACTAATCAAATTCATATGCAGGAACCTCATGTGCAGAATCATAAAATATTTATCCTTTTGCCTGGCTTGTTTCACATAGCATAATGCCTTCAAGGTTCAATCCATTTTGTAGCATTTGTCAAAATTTCCTTCCCTTTTTAAAGCTGAATAATATTCCATTATATGTATATACCACTTTTTGTTTATCCATTCATCCATTGGTAAACATTTCCATCATTTCCACCTTCTGGCTACTGTGAATAATGTTACTATGAGCATACATAAACAAATACCTATTTGAATTTCTGCTTTCAAATCTTTTGGGCATATACCCAGAAGTGAAATTGCTTGATTGTATGGTAATTTTATTTTTAATTTTTTTTTTTTTGAGGAATAACCACAATGCTGTTTTCCACAATGGCTGCACCATTTCACACTCGATCAATGCATAAGCATTATTTTCTTTTTTTATGACAATAACCACCTTAATGGGTGAGAAGTGGTATCTCATTGCTTTGATTTGCATTTCCCTGGTGATTAGTGATGCTGAGCATTTTTTCATGGACTTCTTTGGCAATCCACATATCTTCTTTAGAGAAATGACTGCTCAAGTCCTTTCCCACTTTTAAATTGGGTTGTTTGATTTTCTGTTGCTTAGTTGTAAGACTTCTTTATAGGGACATTAACCCCTTATCAGACATATAATTTGTAATACTTTCTCGCATTCCATGAGTTGTTTTTTCACTCTGTTGATAATGTCCTTTGATGCACAAAAGTCTTCATTTTGATGAAATACAATTTATCTATGTGTTGTTCTGTTACCTGTGCTTCTGGTGTCATATCCAAGAAATCACTGCCAAGTACAATGTCATGAAGCACTTCCCTATATTTCTTAGAAGAGTTATATAATTGTACCTGTTAAATTTAGTTCTCCAATCCATTATGAATTAATTTTTGTATATGGCATAAGGTAAGAGTCCAAGTTCATGTTTTTCACATGGGTAACCAATTTTCCCATCAGCATTGTTAAAACAATTGTCCTTTCCCTATTGAGTGGTCTTGAAATTTTTGTCAGAACCATTTGCATTTGTTTCTGGGCTTTTTAGTCTATTCCATTGGTCTGTATTCTGTATTTTATACCAGTACCACACTGTTTTGGTTACTGGGACCATGTTATATTGTTCAAAATCAGAAAATATGAGACTTCCAACTTGTTCTCTTTTAAGATTATTTTGACTATTTGGGTCCCCTTGAGATTCTTCATAAATTCCAAGATGGATTTTTTCATTTTCACACATGAAAAAAATTCTTGCAATTCTGATAGGGATTGCATTGAATCTGTAGAGCACTTCAGGTACTAATGAAGTCTTAACGATATGAAGTCTTCCTATCTATGAACATAGGATGTCTTTCCACTTATTGGTTCCTTCTTTAATTTCTTTCAGCAAAATTTTATACATTTCAGCACACAAGACTTTCACCTCCTTAAGTTCATTCTTTTTTTTTTTTTAAAGATTTTATTTATTTATTTGACAGAGAGAGATCACAAGCAGGCAGAGAGGCAGGCAGAGAGAGAGGAGGAAGCAGGCTCCCTGCTGAGCAGAGAGCCCGATGCGGGCCTCGATCCCAGGACCCTGAGATCATGACCTGAGCCGAAGGCAGCGGCCTAACCCACTGAGCCACCCAGGCGCCCCTTAAGTTCATTCTTAAGGATTTGATTTTTTATGCTTTTGTAAATGAAATTGTTATTACATTTCCTCTGCGGGTTACTCATTGAGTGTTAATGTATAGAAATGACACTGATTTTTTGCATATTGAATCCTCAATTTCTCTGAAATTGTTTATTAGTTCTAAGGTTTTTTTGTATGTGGACTCATTAGGGTTTTCTTCATATAAGATCATGTCATCTGTAAACAGATACAATTTGACTTCTTCATTTCTAATTTGGATGCCTTTTATTTCTTTCTTTTGCCTCTGGCTAAAACTTCGAATACAATGTTGACAAGAAGTTGTGGAAGCAAGCATCCTTGCCTTATTCGTGATTTAGAGGAAGATCTTTTAGTCTTTCACCATTGAGTATGATATCAGCTGTGGGTTTTTTTATATATGGCTTTTATTATGTGGAGATATATTTTATCTATTCCTAGTTTGTTGAGCTTTTTAAAATTATAAAGTGATGTTGAATTTTGTCAAATGCTTTTTCTGCATTGATTGAGATGATCATGTGGGGTTTTCTTTCCTTCCTTCTGTTAATGTGGTATATCACATTCATTGATTTTTCAATACTGAACCATACTTGCATCCTAGAAATACCACTTGGTCATGTTGTGTAATCCTTTATTTATTTTTTTTTTAGAGTGGAGGAAACAGGGAGAGGGAGGGAGAGAATCTCACGCAGGCTCCACATCCAGCACGGAGCCTTAATCTCATGACCCTGAGATCATGACCTGAGATGAAATCACGACTTGGATGCTTAAGTGACTGAGCCACCCAGGCGCTCCAGGGAGAGAACCCCATGTTGTATAATCCTAAATGTGCTGTTGAATTTGCTTTGCTAATATTTTGTTAACGATTTTAGCATCAACATTCATAAGGGATATTGATCTGTAGTTTTTTTCTTGTAGTGTATTTGTCTGGCTCTAACATCAGCGTAATACTGGCATCATAGAATAAGTTCAGAAGTGTTCCCTCATCTTCAAATTTTTGGAAAGTTTTGAGAAGGATTTTGGTGTTAATTCTTCCTTAAATATTTGGTGGAATTCACTAGTGAAGCTACTAGTCCAGGGTTTTCTTTTGGAACACTTGATTCCTGATCCATCTCTACTAGTTATAGACCTATTCATATTTTTATTTCTTTATGAGTTAGTCTTGGTAGGTTGCAATGATATCCAATGAAATGTGTCCATTTCATTTACATCATCCAATTGTGGGCATGCATTTATTTGTTCATAGTACTTTCTTATCCTTTTTATTTCTGTAAAAATCAATAGTTATCTTCTCACTTACTGATTTTAGTTAATTGGAGTTTTCTCTCTTTTGTTCTGTCATTTTAGCTAAAAGTTTGCCAATATTGTCAATCTTTTCTAAGAACCAACTCTTGCCTTTATTTATTTTTATGTTGCTTTCTCATTCGTTATTTTATCTCCACTCTAAATTTTATTATTTCCTTCCTTTTATAGCTTTGAGTTTAGGCTACTGATTTAAGAACTTTATTCTTTTTTTAATGCTAGCATTTACAGTTATAAATTTTTTTCTGGAAACTGTTTTCACTATATCTCATGAGTTTGGGTATGTTGTATTCTCATTTTCATCTTTCTCAATATATTTTCTAATTTAACTTGTGATTTTTTTTCTTCAACCCTTTGGTTGTTTAAAAGTTAAATTGATTATTTTTCCAATGAAAAACTAACATAGGATTGCTGGGGGCAAATTCCACTTGACTATGACACGTTATCCTTACATACAGCTAGATTCTATTTGATAATATCCTATAAGAATTTTTGCACCTATATTCATGAGATATATCATTCTGAGCCTTCACTTATTCTAATGTCTTTGGGGTTTTTTTTTGTTATTTTTATGTCTTTTCAATTGAGGTATAATCAATTACAAGTATACATATTTAAATTATTTAAAATAGTACATTTTCATATATCTATATAATTGTGAAGCCATCACCACAATCACAGCAGTGAATATATCTGTTACCTGCAAATGTTTCCATGTTCACTTCTGTGATTCCCACCTTCATGCATTTCCCTGGTCTCTCTTATCCTCAAGCTACTGCTGATCTGTTTTCTATTACTATAGATTAATTTGCATTGTTATAATTTTATACAAATAGATTGACGAAATACATACTTTTGTCTGGCTTCTTTTACTCCATATACATATTTATTCATCCATATTACTGTATATATTGATAATGCATTTCTCTTATGATCAAATAATATTCCATTGTATTGATATATCACAATCTGTATGACCATTCCCTGTTCATGGACAATTGGGTTGTTTCCAGCTTCTATCAAAAATAACACTTTTATGGTGTGCCTGAGTGGCTCAGTCAATTGAGCATCTGTCTTCGGCTCAGGTCATGATCTCCAGGTTCTAGGACTGAGCCCTGCATCCAGCTTCCTGCTTAGTGGGGAGTCTACTTCTCTCTCTCCCTCTGCTGCTCCCCACCATTCATTCTCTCTCTCTCAAATAAGTAAATAAAATCTTTTTAAAAAAATAACACTGTTGTGGACATTCATGTACATGTTTTTGTGTGGATATATGCTTTGTTGTTTCTCCTGGACTGAAATGGCTGGATAAGAAGTATATGTATAATTACTTTTTTAAGAAACTGCCAAACAATTTTCAAAAGTGGTTACATTATTTTCCATTTCTACAGACACTCCTTGAACATTCTAGTTTCTCTGCATCTTCACCACTTATTATGGTCAACCATGCTAATACAGGTGCAGTGATAATTCATTTGGGCTTTAATGTGCATTTTCCCTATGAATAATGAATAATGAAGTTGAGCACCTTTTTATGTGGTTGCCATTTGTGTATCTTCTTTACTAGTGTGTCTGCTCAAATGTTTGATTCTTTTTTTCAATTAGATTGCTCATTTTCATATTACTGTGTTTTGATAGTTCTTTACATATTCTGAATTCAAGTATTCTGCCAAAGACTCCAGGAGACCACCAATGAGGATCTTGAAAATTTGTTTTCTGTATAGCTCCCTCTTCTCCAGTACTCTGCTTTGCAAATTAGTCAGATCAGCATCCCCAAACTCCTCTCTGTCTCTTCAACTCAGCAAGATGCCCTGCTCTATTTGGGAGTCCCCCACCCCCCACACAGAGTGAAAAAAGTACATTCAGATAGAAGGGCTCACCTTTGTTTTCCCTCTTTCCAGGCTCACTGTCCAATACTGCATATTTTTCAGTATATGAAAATGATTAATTCCTATATTTTCTCTAGTCTTCTAGTTGTTTACAGAGGCAGGACAAGTCTGGCACCAGAGTCAGTGTCATCATCAGAAGTGTACATATGTTCTACCTAGTTTCTTTTGTTCCTTTTCTCTATTACCACTTCATCTTCAAGGTAAAAGTTTTAGCTACGACTTCAATCTTCTGTACCTTCCAGCATTTCCATTAGTCCATGGGGTCTATGTATGATACCCAAACAAGTTCATCCTTATCCCTTTGCATCCTCCTTCCTCACCCCATCCCCTTTAGAATTATTTTCCCATTTTTCTGTATAAATACACTTTCCCAATGCATTCATATGTACAGTATAAGAGTTTGCTGCAACTGTACAATTAGAAATAAGGTGTCTCTTCTTTTTTTTAAGATTTTATTTATTTTGAGAGAGGGGGGTTAGGAGAGAGGCAGAGGGACACATGGAAAGAGAATCTCAAGCAGACTCCCTACTGAGCACGGATCATTATACGGGGCTGATCTCATTACCCTGAGATCACGACCTGAGCCAAAACCAAGTCAGCCACTTAACTGACTAAACCACCCAGGCACCCCAGCTGTCTCTTCTTTTCCCCTTTGCCCCACTTTTTATCTTAAGTGAGTGATTTAAATCTCACAACTTTTATTCTGGCTTCAACAGATAATCTGCTCTACAATTCATTATACTTTATAATTCTGGACTTTCAGTTATTCCTAATCTTCTCATGAAATATTTCCTTATGTGTATATTGTCTACTGCTGTTTTTCAAGATGTCTCCTTTTGAAGAATGTTCTCCTCACTTGAAATTCCACATCACTTGCTGATATCTCTTATTTTGAGACAATCATCTTAGACATATTCAGCAAGTAAAGCAAAAAAAAAAAATCTGTATTTATCATTTCTAAGCTCCCTTTCTCTATGGGTAAGTACTTCACTTACCTTCTGCTTATAAAGTCTCAGTGGATTCGCTGATGAATGGTGACATTGACAACAATATGCACTCTACTGGTGGAAACCAGAAATAACAAACAGAAAGGAAATAACTTCTTTAGCCTCATTTCTTAGATCATGGCCTAACTCATAGTAAGCACTCAACAAATGTTCTCAACTTGTTTTTTTTATTATTGCTAGCAATATGCTAATCCATAATGTTTCCCCTGTTACTTATTTTTATTTCTGATTCACTTTTATGCATAGCCATGGAAAAAGTCAAACAGATCTGCATTTGAAGTTTAAGTTGGTACTTGGTTTCTCTCACTGAGCGTTAAAATGGGATTAAAAGATGCATTGTAAGATGTTTGTGTGTCTAGCACAAGGCTCAGCACATGGGAGGCACTGAAAAAATGTTTGTCAAAATTTTTAAATATAAGTTTTCCCCAGAAAAAGTCTATTTTTCTTCTATCTTGCCTTCCATCTTTTCTTCAGAATAAGTAAACAGAAATTCCACTGGGTAGTCCTGATTCTTTCTTCCCCACAACTTCAACTTCTTCAGTGCCTCATCTTTCTTTCTTTGCATCCTCAACATTAAGTAGATGAATAAGGGATGGGGAAACTAAATCAATATTCATGATTTCATTTATTTTCACAATTGCTACTGTAGTGTACGCAGTAAAGGGAAAATAAACAAAATAATCTGGGATATAAAGAAATAGCAAAAAGTTTGATGTAGTTGAAGCAAGGATGCAAGGAATGGGGAAGTAAGTGGTTTTAAAATGTCTGTAGCAATATAAGGGGATCAAATTCCAAGCGGTTTCATATTCCAAGCTATTTTGTATTTTTAACCCACAGGAGAGCATTCCCCAAAATGTGTTTCAGCTAACACTAACGTGAGAGGGCTTTAATAAACATCTTGTGAAAAAATGCTATATCAAAGGGCAAGAGAAGGACTTCTCAGAGCCTTGAATATAATAATATATAAATCTCTTAGAAGAAAACATACTGTGCAGAATTCCTAAAGTTATTCAACCTCAGAATTCTTTACTTCAGGTGGATTGTGTAGTACCGTCCTTTATCAGAACAACAGACCTTCCATGGAAGGGAACGACACAGATTGATTTTAAGAAGATAACCATGCTGTGGTGAGGTTGACTTGTAGGGGAGGGAGTTTGATCGGCGACGGGGGCTATTATAACAGCCTGGACTGGTGATAGCCTGAACTAAAGTAATGGCCCAAGTGTAGAACAACCCGTGATCCTTCAAAAGTGGTAGAAGTGTAAGACGACTAAGAGAAAGTGTTAAAATATTCCAGGTTTTCAGTTTGAACCAACAGATCAATAGTGGTATCATAAAGAAGAATAAGAAAGAAAGGAAAAATGGTTGAGTGGGGAAAGATAAATGATGAGCAACTCACAAAACTGTATTTACAACCCCAACATGTATTCCCAGTCCAGATTCATATTTTTTAATATTTTATTTATTTATTTGATAGAGATCACAAGTAGGCAAAGAGAGAGGAGGAAGCAGGCCCCCCGCAAAGCAAGAGAGCCCTATGTGGGGCTTGATCCCAGGACCCTGGGATCATGACCTGAGCCGAAGGCAGAGGCTTTAACCCACTGAGCCACCCAGGCGCCCCCAGATTCATATTTTCCACTGTCCTTCTGATAATCAACCTTAACATGTTATAAACCAACTTCATCCACATAAGGAATAATCTATTCCTTCAGGTGTCTTCCATATTCAGGACATTATCCTACTTACTTAACCAACTTCATCCAAATAGAGAATATTCTATTTTCTCAGGGGTCCTGGATACATTCTACTTTCTTATGTTTCTGGGGGATGTTCTTTCCTGGAATATGAAGTAACAGACTCTGATTGCTCTAGGAAGTCCTAGATCCTAGATACCTTTTGGAAGAAGTCCGCCTCTCTTGGTGACTGTACAACATGGATCCATGTTACCTTCTAGTCATCACAGAACTTCTTACAAAAAATTTCTCAGTACAGCATGATTCTTAAACATGAGTTGAAATCGCATTGGAGCCATTTGTGGGCCTGTGTGCACCATCTTGGAAGATATGTCTCACTAATCAAAGTTATTCTATCTTTCTGAGCCTGGGGCTCCTTGGAAATCAGCAAGTTATACTCTCCTGATGAGATTAAAAGATCTCTCTGTCCATGCAAGGACTTCTACGTGGGCAGATTCCCTGAGTCCCACAACCAATATCTGTGCATCATGAGCTCTGGGATACCCTCTGAGAACATGGATCTTCTCTTGGGAAGTTCAGGTGCTCTTGGAAGTTCCATGGATGGACCAAAAGAGCCTTGAAATTCCCAGAATAACTTACAAAAATTAAAATATGTGTAGGTAATGTATAATTTTCTCAGAAGAACATCCATAGTTTTTATCGAATTCTCACCAGGGACCATGATCCTTATAAGACTTATATTTATGGAAGCTGGGTAGCTAAGAGCTTCTCTCTATCCTGGAAGATCACATCTTTAGATCAAACTAAAATACTTTCCAAATAACACTTGAGAAATCTTAGCTAAGAGATTACAGATTTGGGTCATCTTGAGTGTGAGGTACAAGAGGTACACTATAAAGACCCCAAATTTTATTTTCAGTTAACAACTCATTGATATTTTTTTAAGATTTTATTTATTTATTTGACAGAGAGAGATCACAAGTAGGCAGAGAGGCAGGCAGAGAAAGAGAGGAGGAAGCAGACTCCCTGCTGAGAAGAGAGCCTGATGCGGGACTCAATCCCAGGACCCCGAGATCATGACCTGAGCCGAAGGCAGCGGCTTAACCCACTGAGCCACCCAGGCGCCCTCACTGATATTTTCTTAAACAGAAATCAGAACCAACTTTCCAGATACTATTTCAAGGCATTACTTTATGTCTTTAGATCCTTTTCATCTAAAATCGGTGTTCATATCACAATGTCCTCTGACAGCTCTCCTGAAATTGAGGTTTTCCCTCCCCCCTTATTACTAGTGCAGTGCTATGCCAAATCAAGTACTCAATAAATATTTGTTGAATAATGATTAGCAGTTTATAAACTTCTTACCATTTTCCTGTTATTTTAGGTTGTTTACCTTCTTGCCCTGGTGAGTCTCACCATTTTCTCACCCTAAAGTATTTTTGAACATGATATGCTTCTATAGCTGTCTTACTATAGAAGCACCACATACATTTGTCATCTGGATTCGTGGATCCACCCATGGGTCAATTATGGGAAGTCAGAATTTCAAAAAGGCTATGTGTAATTCTCAGTGGCTTTGTTGTGCCCCCTAGAGGCTCGTGTCTCCCAACAACACATCCTACTGAAAACACCCTCAGTTTTCCCAAGTAAGTTTCTTGTTCACGTACCACATTATTCCAAAGTCTTGAGATTTAGTTTCCCTTTTGAGATATTATAGGAATTAGGAACATGAACTACGTTCTTACTTTTGCCATGTGTGAATACCAAGTAGTCACCCCATTACTCACTAAGAAGAGCTGTGCTTTACCTTATGCCTCTTTCTAGGCCCTTTTTGGCTCAAAACCAGATTAAGACCTTTGTTTTGGAAGGCAGGCATCATTTTTGATAGCTGTTCAGACGACTTCCTGTCTTTTTTTTAAATGATTTCCCAATCAGCTCTGTCTTCCCTCATAAAGATAATTCCTAAATGCTCAGCTAAAAATAGAGTAATGCCATCCTCTCAACTACTCTGAGGTGAATTTCCATTTGGTTCATAGTAGCGTATCATTATTACTAGTAGTAGTAGTAGTAGTAGTAGTAATCTCATCACATAATACAACACTTGAAATGTTTCTAAGTATCAAGAGACTATTTGTGAGGGAGAGGAGAGCAAGCCAGGAGGGAAGCTCCCCAAACAGAGGCCTAGCCTGGAAGTGTCATGGTCTTTGAGCTTCAGTTTACAATGACTCAGATTCCCAAGCATTCCACACATGACATATATTTCTTTTCCTCTCTGAAATAAACAATGTATGTTTCAAAGTGAGATCCTCTAGCCCCCACACTCAGCTCTGAAGGATATAGTAATCAAATGTTGATAAAAGACAGAAAGAACTAGGGGAATTGTTTGTTTCCATATAAATAATTGCTTCTCTGAAAACAACTAGAAATTTTCATGGCTTTGTTTTGTCTCCTCTCTGCCTCCTGTAGCAGGAACAGGAAGAAAAGCCAAAATCTTTAGTGTAGTCATAGGCTGACTGGACAACGTGCCAACAGCACACGCGCCCTGATTATTGAGGGTGAACAGATGGGGTGCTCGTGATCATTTGTGCTAGGCTCCCCATTTTCCACCTGAGAACATTAAAACCTGCAGGTACAAAAATAGAAGCTGTTTTTGAGAGACCAATATAGAACTGATTTTTACTCGTTTCTAATTGTTGCTAACATCCAAGGTATTGAAACAAAATTATACCCATGAAATAAGTTTCATTTTAGGCACCAGTCCTGTTTTCCCAGACTGGCTCTGAATGAGTATCATCTATGAAGTGTGACATTTAGTTTGGAGGACTCAAATGAGAAATGTTTGTCTCTTACTATTTATTCCTAATGAACTGAAACATAGGCCAGCCATATGGTCATTCATTCAGCAGTCATATTTGCATCATGGTGGAAATATATTGCACTCACCTCCATATAACCCAATACAATGGAGTTATGTATCCACAGGTAATATACTGTAACTTTGCTTTAATGCTATCTTGTAGGTACTAACAAGACAGATCTATCTGGGATCACTTTCGATAAAGTCTGCTTGACTATTGTCCTGATATAGCATCGTCTTTGGAAGCCTGAACACTGAAGCACCTTCATGGAAAGTATCAGTGCATCAAAACCAATAGCTGGATATTTGGGGATGCAGAATGGTAGAGTTGGGGTTCTAATGTCAGAGTGAAGGGGGTTCAAATTCATACTCCATCACTCACAAACTATGCAAATTTGGGCAAGTTGCCAAATCTCCTTGAACCTTAGTTACCTGATCCATTTAAAAATACCAATCATGTAAGAATAGAGTAACATAATGTATGTAAAGCACCTAGCACTGTTTCATACACCCAACAGAAACAAAAATGGGGGTACCGCTCCTCCATTTTCCCTTGGGCAATCAGATCAAACTACAAATCTCATGTTCATGTAGTTAAGTGCAAATGTACTTTCCTATGAATAAGTTAGGATGATTTGTCTACTTGCATCACTGAATGTGAATATTTGGGACCCCGAAAGATGCTAAAAAGGGAGTGGTACAATCACAGAGATTTTATTTGTGAGTGAGGAGGCTATTTATTAAAACAATATCCAACAGGGAAGGAACAATTCTGTGATTATATAACTGAGTGGGGTTAATTGTAGAAGGGAAGCAATAATCCTACTTTAATGCAATGTCTAAAATAAACTACTGCTTTAAGGTTTTAGCATTTGAATCACTCCAAAGTGCAAGTCTTTTTCATGAATGTTTCTTTATTAATAACCAAAATCATAATAGCCAATATTTACTGAGTGTTTACAATAAGGTAAGTAGTGAGCTAAGTGCTCTACATGAATTATTTCTTTTAATTTTTCCAACAGTCCAGTGAGATATGCATGATCTACATTTTGCATGTTTCCTCAAATCAACAAAGGCTAGGATTTAAAATAGAGTAGTACTGGGGTGCCTGGATGGCTCTGTCAGCTATACGACTAACTCTTGATTTCGACTCAGGTCATGATCTCAGGGTTGTGAGATCAAGCCCCACGGTGGGCTCTGTGCTGGGCATGGAGTCTGCTTCAGATTCAGATTTAAAAGACTAAAAATAAATGAAATTAAGTAGAGCAGTATTAATAGGTTTGACTCTAATACTTTGACACATTACCACTCACTTTTGCAGGATCACTAGTCTGGAAAATCTCAATATTTGTGACTATTTCTAACAATAAAGGTTTATTATGTGCCAGGAATTATCTTAAATACTTCACATTCATTATATTTTATTGTCTTCACTATTTTCTGAGGAAATAAATGTTCTTATCCCAGTGTCATAGAAAAAGAAATTCTAGTAGAAGACAAGAACAAAATTAAACCCAAATGGGCTTGACACCTAAACACCTCTTCCTAACCACTACACTTTGTCTTTAGATATGAGTTTGTGGCTATTAGAAAGGGGAAGGGGAGGTGACAAAATCACATTGCTGATTGCCTGTCTTTCAAAGGATCTGGATCTTTACAAGAGACAAAGAACATCCTATAGCCAAGGACAAAAACCAAAAGCATGGCCCAAACATACACAAACAGTATCAACAAACTAAATCTGTGTGAGCTAAAGCTAAAAACCATGTTAAAGACCAAAAAGAGGGTCTTTAATTTGTCTAGCTACCTGTGAGACAAAAGGAAAAAAAATCAGCAAGGTGACTGCTTAGAGCAAATGGTGTAATATTACCAAATGACCAAAGTAAGCAACATGACTCCACTTTTCTTCTTCCTTTTCCATGAAAGAGAAGAGCCTTCAACTTGAAAGAGAGAAATGTGGTTGGAAAGGGCGTTCTAACACATAATAAGAAGACTCTGCTACCTTGAATTAGGTAAAACGGGGGCACTTGGCTGGCTCAATCAGAGGGTGTGTGACTCCTGATCTCAGGGTTGTGAGTTCAAGCCCCACCTTGCATGTAGAGGTTACTTAATAAAAAAAATAAAAATAAATATAAACATAAATTTAGTAAAATGCATGGATTCAAAAGATTCCATCTCAATGTGACAAAAATCTTATGGATATAAACATAGGACTATTCTGGAAATCTCTCAAGTTGATTGAACAAGCACACATGTACCAGGCACGCCACTGAAATCTCTTTGGCAAGACATAAGATGAATAAAACAGTCTTCTCTCTAGGGCTCATAATCTGAGATATTCTCAAAATTACAAAGCAATGTGTAACATATAACAGGTTAAAATTGCTAGTGTTGAGTCAGGGGAAAAAGATCAATTCCTCCCATAAAATCTCAAGAGGGCTTATTGTGACTGTCTTATTTAATCTGGACTTTCCAAATGAATAAGACTTCAACAAGGACAAACGGGGTGGAAAGATACGCTAAGTTGATGAGAATGCCCCCAGCTATGTCATTGGAGTATTGGAGTGGAACAGTGTGGGGTTTACTCAGGGAAGTGTAAATGGTATGGTTCTGGAGAAATCAAGATAAATGACACAGATTATACAGGTCACTAAGATAGCAAAATAGGGATTTATCTTTTATTCATCACTATACAGCCAGCATGGTGCCTGGTAAAGATGAGTACCCAATAAATAAAATAAAGGACAAGAAATATGAATTTGAATATAGACAAGCATTGCCTCAATGCTCAAAACTGGAGAAAAGTTGAATTGCAGAATAGTTATTAACAGATCGATTTTCAAACACTCCAAAGAAAAAAAAAGTTGTATTCATGAGGTCCTCATGAATTCATGATTCATGGATTCATCAGCAGCTAATCCCACTAGAATGTCCTCACTTTTTATTTTCTAACTTTTTTCTTTTGAAAAATTACAGGTCTTGAAAAGTTGGAAGAATAAATTCAATGAACATACATTTATACTTCACTTTGCTTCTCCAAATGTTAATATTTCACCACATTTGCACTAGCGCTTTCTCCCTCTCCCTTTACCTTTACCTTCCATTCCTCCTCCCCCTCCTCCCCTCTTCCCTTCTCTCTCCATTAATCCCTTTTATTCATGGTTTTACCTTCCATGGTTTCAATCAACAGCAGGCCAGAAGCAGATGGTCCTCCTTCCAACATACAATCAGAAAGTCAATAGCAGCCTAACTCTATGTAACAAGGTCTATCTATCATTCCCCTCACTTCTCATCACATAGGCATTTTCTCACCTTACATCATTCCAGGAAGGAGAAAGGTGAGTAGAGTATGATAAGATATTCTGAGAGACAGACCACGTTCACATAGCTTTTGTTACAGTTTGTTGTTATAATTCTTCTATTTTATTATTAGTTACTATTATTTATCTCTCACTCTGTCCAATGTATAAATTAAACTTTATCATAGGTATGTAAAACATAGTAACACAGTTAAACATAGTATAAAACATAGGTTAAAATAAAACAGTATGAAGGGCTCCTGGGTGGCTCAGTTGGTTAAGCAACTGCCTTTAGCTCAGGTCATGATCCTGGAGTCCTGGGATCAAGTCCTGCATCAGGCTCCCAGCTACATGGGGAGTCTGCTTCTCCCTCTGACCATCTCCGCTCTTAGGCTCTCTTTCTCTCTCTCTCAAATAAATAAATAAAATCTTTTAAAAATTTTATTAAAAAATAAAACAGTATAAAAACAGTTCAGTACTAGTTTCAGTTTAAGACATCCACTGGAAGGGGGGGTGTCTTGGAATGTATCCCCCAGAGATAAGGGAGGACTACTGTATATACACAAAGGTCTGCGTGTGTGTACATATATACACACAAATATAGTTTATATATATGTAAAGTTTTCTCCCTTTTCTGAACCATATGAAAGTAAGTTTCAGATATCACTTCCTTTTAAAATAAGGCTGCCAAACTAGTAATAACAGATATAATGTATCTGGGCTTTCAAAAACATCTGGCAAAATATTTCTTCTTTTATTGTTTTGAAAGGTTTTTTGCAAAATACTTCTGATTAGCTTCATGAATTAAATGGGAAAATATGAGTCAAATGATATGACCAGGTGAGTTTAGTTAGTTAAATTAACATGCTGAAGCCTGTAGATGAATGGATCAATTTCACCCTGGAGGGAGGTCACTAGCACTGTGCTACAAGGTTCTGTACTTACTGCAGTTGAAGTAAACATTTTATCTCTCACTGAGGGTTTATCCCTGGATAATATCTAATTCAACTCTTCCCAGCTGTAGTTCAGACAAATCACATTTAGGATTTTTTAAAATGTTTATTCTTGCCCACCCCCAGAGATTCTGACTTAGTATGACTGGGGAAGGGCTCCAGATATCTGTGGTAAGACATCTATAACTGAGAATCATTGATTTAAGGTAACCTTCCTCATTCGATTAAATCTCTAGCTATCCCACTTCGTTGCAGATCATTTAGATCTAAAAACCTCCAGACATTTATAATACAAAAAATTGCCTGAGGACAGTGTTCATCCACCTGAATGAAATAATTTGCCAATTTCAGGTCATCTTATTCAACCTGCAGCTACAGTTTCAGTTAAGACTAAGAAAATTCATAGTTGTAACTTCTAGACAAGATAGAGGCCCTTTTTTAAATATCTTCTAATGGTTGAGCTCTTAGTCCTGGAATGTGGCTAAATTGGTCCTCAAAACAAAAATTATAATGTGTAAGCTCTTCCTCTGAGTTTTAGTATCAGATATTTAAAAGAGACCTATATTTTATAATAAGCATCCCCAATTTCAAGGCTTTTAGGCATTTTACTTTCTACATATAAGAAGAAAATTTGTTTGAGCTTTTTTCTTTTTCTTTTTTTTTTTCAAGTAAGCTTTAAACACTTATGGTGGGGCTTGAACTCACAACCCTGTGATCCAGAGTTGC
The DNA here is from genome assembly GCF_020171115.1 of Neogale vison. NCBI lineage: Eukaryota > Metazoa > Chordata > Mammalia > Carnivora > Mustelidae > Neogale > Neogale vison. The sequence goes on from NC_058105.1 coordinate 32,807,009, forward strand.
ACAGCTCCACCTACTGAGCCAGCCAGGAACCCCTAGAATAAGATGTGTTAGTAGAGGATGAGAGACTAAGGAGGGACATCATGGACTCATACAGACTTCTTTCTGAGTCGAGATTTGTCTCCTAAATAAGAAATACAATTTAGGGCTTTTGTCTTCTCCTAAGGACCATGCTGTTTTAAAGATCTGACTACAGTTTGAAAATCCTTTAATCTCTATGAACTCTTCGTAAATTATAAGATAATAATCAGATGACTTCAATGTTGTGGTGGGTGGGAGGTTATCAAGACCTTGCACATGGACTCTCTATGGACTGGGAGGTTGATTTCCCTATAAATCCGTCATCTAGGGCTTGCTGTGTAAATCAGAATGGGCAAGAAAAAAAGAACTTCTCAATTTAATACTTTTAAAAGACAGTTTATGGAATAAATCTGGAACAAACTGCACATTTATCTGTATGCATCAGGTCAGTATTGTTGGATTACAACTTGTTTTTCCCTGCCAGGGTAAAAAAAAGTAGACCACAGTGGGGATAAATTGTGTAAATAAAATAAAAACCAAAATCTTAAACCTATTATGCTATTGAGAAAGGGAAGTTATGTTAACAAGAATATGTAAAAGGTAGTTTTCATTCACAGATAACTTTCTAATTTTGTTTATAAAAATCTAAGAAAACTATCACCCCAACTTCTGAAGACTGATAATAACTAACACCTACCAAATGCTTGATATTTGCCAGGTGCTCTTATAATTACTTTGGATCTGGGATTTTTAACCTTGACTATAAATTAGAATCATCTGGGGAGCTATAAAATTCCAGATGACCAGGCCTTGATGGAAACCAATTAAATTAGAATATTGGAGGGTGATGTCAGTCTAAGCATTAATCCTTTTTTTTAAGTTCACCAGGTGATTGCAATATGTAGCTGAGGTTGAGAACTAGTGTTTCTGTTACGTCAACTTATTTATTCTTTGCAACAGACTCTTGATGTGGGGTCCTTCTTATTATTATCACTCTCACTCCCACCGTTTCTAAATTATAAGTGAGAAGACTATGACAGAAAAATGTGAAGTTAATGTCCCAAGGCCATCAGCTCCAAAGTGTCAGAACTGGGATTTGAATTTAGGCAGTGTGACTCTATTATGCTATTATTGTATCATTGCCACCCAAATTAAAAACCACAGAGTAACCCAGTTTGTCAACCTTCCAAGTACCAACCATAAATGTTGTTTTAGGAGCACTTACATAATACTAATTTGTTTGGTGATAAGTTAAATGTAGAGAAAATAATGTCTGCTGAGAAAATTCCTATTTGTCAACATCATAACACGACTGAACTGTCTGGTTTCTAAAGCATGTCCCCATTGCCACCCAGCAGTGTCGGGCCCTCACTCTTTAATACAGTCCCATATCTAGTGCTATAGAGTTCCTATTTTTAAAACACTGCGGAAAAGTTGTATTTATAGAAGAATGAAGCAAGATGCAGGCTTCTAGACATTCTATGTGATAGCCTTCAATTAAGTGAATCCAGATGAAAGCTCACTGTTCAGCCAATGTTATTTTAGTCCCATGCAGAATTCTCTTCACTGTAGTATTTAAAGATTCCGTATTTATGTGCTAACATACTAGGTCTTGTTTTTTTTTTTTTCATTGCAAGCTGCTTCAAAATTTGTGAGGCAGGATTATAAATAAATGAGCAGACATGCTGCTTATGTGTCAATGACTCGGGTGAAGGCCTACATGGATTATTATGAATTACATGAATTTAGAAGGTATATCTAAAATGCGGCATCACAGAACCTGTACTAAAAACAACAGTCAAAGATTTCGGAAATATGCTGAAGCAAATAAGACTAAAATTTAACGGAAGTATATTTAGTATCTTGCACTGGTTTGAACAAAAACACAAGACAAAGTATAACACTTAGAATCAAGGAACCCTATATTTGGACAGAACAGGCTGTTACTAAGTTCTTTCTTATATTGAAACGACACCACATCTTGTAACTTCTACCAACGGTGTTGGCTTTTTCTACTCAAGCACACAGAAAAGTGCCAGATGACTTGGCAAGACTCTGCAAATCATACTGAATGACAAAAAATCTTTGAATATTTGAATATTATATTGCTTTCAGGAAAGCAATGTAACACAGTAATTAAGAACCTGAGATCAGGGTGCCTGGGTGGCTCAGTTGGTTAAGTGACTGCCTTTGTTCTGCTCAGGTCATTCCTGGAGTCCTGGGATCAAGTCCTGCATCAGGGTCCCTGTTCAGCAGGAAGTCAGTTTTTCTCTCTGACCCTTCCCCCTCTCATGGTCCCATTCTCTCTCTCTCAAATACTTAAATAAAATTTTTTTAAAAGACCCTGAGATCAGGCAGGTCTCAGTAGAATAACCAACCATCCCAGTTTGCCCATGAATGAAAGATTTCCCGGGATACAATACTTTTGGCACATCGGATGTGGTCAATCCCCATTAAAAAGCACAGACACCAAAAGCGCAAGTCAGCTTCCCCGGCTAGTAATATTCTTTGAATATTATACATGGATGCCTGGAGGGTAACATGACCCTGAGGAAGACAGAAGCTTCAGGATTGGAACCCTCTCAGGCTCCACCTTATCCCTCTCTTCCTTTGACTGGTTCTGACTTGTATCCTTTTGCCCTAACACAACTGTAATCATAAGTATGGTATTTGTGTGAGTTCTGTGAGTCATTCTGGTGAATTATTAAAGCGAAAATGGTCATGGGAACCCCCAAATTTGTAGGCCTCAGGATTCCTGAACTTGTGGCTAGTGTCTGAAGTCAGGGCAATCTTTGGGCACTGTTCGCTCAATTTGTACAGGTCTGTTTATTTTTTATACACCCTGTAACAGATTTTCAAAGTACAACGTGCAAACATTGACCAAAAAAGGGGGGGAAATTGGCAAATTCACAAATCACTGTGGAATAGCTTGAATACTATAATACATCTCTCAAAATAGCTCAGTGGAATGAGCAGGAAAAAAATCTATAAAGATATAGAAAACCTAAAAAACACACTTAACAAATTTGACCTAATATAAAGATTTTATGTGAAAAGAAATTAATTTATTTTTTATTTATTTTCAGCATAACAGTATTCATTATTTTTGCACCATACCCAGTGCTCCATGCAATCCATGCCCTCTATAATGCCCACCACCTGGCACCCCGACCTCCCACCCCCCACCCCTTCAAAACCCTCAGATTGTTTTTCAGAGTCCATAATCTCTCATGGTTCACCTCCCCTTCCAATTTCCCCCAACTCCCTTCTCCAAGAAATTAATTTATACTGCATAAAAACTACAGTAGAATACGCAGTTGACCCTTGAACAACATGGATTTAAACTGCATGGGTTCATTTATGCATGGATTTTTTACAGTACAGTACTGCAAATGTATTTTCTCTTCCTTATAACTTTCTTAATAACATCTTTATTCTCTAGCTTCCTTTATCATAAGAATAGAGTGTGCAATACATATAACATAGAAAATACGTGTTAATCAACTGTTTCTGTTATCAGTAAGGCTTCCAGCCAACAATAGGCTGGAAATTGGAAACTCAAAAGTTGTACACAGATTTTTTTACTGTGTGGGGGGTTAGCACCCCTATTCCCCACACTGCTTGAGGGTCAAACGTACATAGTTTTTAACTATACATGTACTGTTTTCTGAGATTGAACAAATGTGATTGTAAAATGAACCTCAGCAAATGTAAAATGCTTGAAATCATTCAGAATATATTCTTCGAACATGGTGCAATTAGAGTAAAAACAATAAAAAGTTTAATTAAAATACTACCAAGTGTTTGGAAATTAAGGAACACACTTCTAAATATCTCATGGGTCAAGAAAGAGTCAGAATGGAAATTAGAAAATATTTAAGTGGAAGGATAATAAAAATATGAGATAAATAAAAATTTGAGGTATGCAGCTAAAGCAGTGTTTAGAAAGAAATATATAGCTTTATTTTTTTAAGATTTTATTTTTAAGTAATCTCTACACCCAACACAGTACTCAGACCCACGACCCTGAGATCAAGAGTCACATGCTCCACCGACCCAGCCAGCCAGGCTCCCCAGAAACGTACAGCTTTAAATGTGTATATTAGAAAAGAAGAAAGACTGAACTTTACTAATCTAAGCTACCATCTCAAGATAGTAGCAAAAGCACTAAATTAACCATAAAAGAAAATAGAAGGAAATAAATAATAAAGATAAGAATAGAGATGAATAAAATAGAAAAAGTATATGTGAGACAGGAAATCAACAAAATCTAAAGTTCAATCTTTAAAGGAATAATAGATTTATATACTTTAGGCTGAGCTAGGGGGAAAAAAAAGAAACAACAAATGACCCATGTCACAAAAGAAATGGGAGAAACTAATACAGAAACCAAACATTAAAAGCCTAAGGGAACACTTCTACAGAATTCCAGCATGGGGGGGATTAATAACATAACTGGTAAAACAAAAACAAAAACAAAACAAAACACGTTCTTTTAAAAAACAGTCATTTAGTCTCTTAATTGTATTAAGGGTATGTAACAAATGAAGAAGCATTCATTCTAGAAGATCTATCAAATATCCATGAGAACACTGGGTCTGTGGCCCTTGAGCCACAACCCACTTCCTTCCTCCCCCTTCCCAGATCTGCCTGGCAGACGCTCTACACAGAGAAAGTGTGGCAAAGAAGATGGGGCTCTGTCCTTACAGAGCTCCCAGTGAAGGGCTTACTGTATGCCCCCAGGAGAAGCAGGCCACCAACAATTCTCACCCTCTCCAACTCTAAATTGAATAAGCTAAATCTGGTAAGTGTAGCTGAGAGGTTGGGGGCTCCCACACTCCAAGCAGCCCCCAATCATGGGCAGATACTCAAACCCAGGCATGGAAGGCCAATAATACTGGATTAGGGTAGAAAGACAATATTGTTAACATGTCAATACTACCCAAAGTGAACTAACAGCAGGTTCAACATAATCCCTATCAAAACCCCAATAGCTGAGGGTGCCTGGAGGGCTCAGTCTATTAAACATCTGCCTTCAGTTCAGGTCGTGATCCCAGGGGCCTGGGATGGAGCCCCGCATCCGGCTCCCAGCTCAGGTTCTCTATCTATTGCCCCCCCTGCTTGTGCTTTCTCTCTTCTGTCAAAAAATGAATAAAATCTCTAAAAATATATAAAAATGGAAAAGATGATCCTCAAATTCATATGGAATTCCAAGGGACCCTGAAAAACCAAGACAATATTGAAAAAGGAGAATAAAGTCAGAGGACCTACACTTCTCAAATTAAAAGCTAACTACAAAGCTATAGTAATCAAAACTGTATGGTACTGGCATAAGAACGGACATGCAGCCAAATGGAATTAGAATTGGGTTGCAGAAATAAACTTGTAGGTCTATGGCCAATTAGCTTTTGACGAGGTGGCCACATCCACTCGACAGGGAAAGAACAGTCTCTTTACAATTGGATGTCCACATGCAAAAGAATGATTTTAGATTCCTATTTCATACCATATATAAAAATTAACTCAAATGTACATGAAAAACTGAAACCATAAGTCTTAGAAGCAACCATGGGGGTAAAAATTTGTGACCTTGGACTGGGCAAGGAATTTTTAGATATGACCTCAAATACATGAGTAACCAAAAAAAAAAAATAGATAAACTGGACTTCATTGAAATTAAAACTTTTCGCTATCAAAGGATATTATAAAGAAAGTGAGAAGACAAACATACAGAATGGGAAAATATATGCAAATCATATCTCTGAAAAAGGATTATCAGAATCCATAACAAACTTTTACAATTAGACCACAAAAAAACAAATGAAAATGGAAAAAAAAAACTTAGACATTTCTCCAGAGAGGACATTCGAATGGTTAAAAAAAGATGCTCAGTAGATTTGGTCATTAGAGAAATGCAAATCAAAACCAAAATGAGATCCCACTTCACACCCATTAGGATGACTACAATAAAAATTACAAAAGCTAACAGGTATTGGTAAGGATATGGAGAAATTGGAACCTTTACACATTGCTGGTAGGGATGTAGGATTGTGCAACCACTGTGGAAAATAGTTTGATGGTTCTTCAAAAATCTAAACATTGAATTATCACATGACCTAACAATGCCACTACTAGGTATATACCCAAAAGAATTGAAATTAGGGACTCAAACAAATGTTTATAGGTCAATGTTCATAGCAGTATTATTCACAATAGCCAAAAGATGGAAACAACCTGAGTATTCATCAACAGATGAATAGATAAACAAAATATGGTATTCTTATAGTCCAACAATAAGATATTTTTCAGTCATAAAGGAAAGAAGAAAGTTCTAATACATGTTTCAATATGGATGAGCCTTGAAAATACAAACATTTTTGAAAGAAATATAAAAAGACCTAAATAACTATAATAATGGACTGGAATGCTTAATACTGTTAAGATGACAGCACTACCCAAATTCATCTATAGTGTCAATAAATCCCTATCAAAATCCTACCTCCCTTCCTTGCTGAAATTAAAAAGCTGATCCTAAAGTTCAAATGGAAATTCTAGGGCTCAAAATAGCCAAAAATATCTTGGAAAAGAAGAACAAAGCTGGAGGACTTAAAATTTCTGATGTCAAAACCTATTACAAAGCTATAGTAATCAAGACAGTATGGCACTGGCATTAAAGATAAATGTTAAGTCAATGAAACGGAACCGAAAGTCAAGAAATAAACCCTTACTTTTATGGTCGATTGGTTTTTTGACAAGGGTGCCAAAATATCCCAATGATGAAAGAATCATCTTTCAACAAATGATGCTGGTCCAACTGGATGTCCTATGCAAAATAATGAGCCATATACAAACAGTAATTAGCAACTGATCAAAGCTATAGATGTAAAGAGATGAAACTATAAAATTCTTACCAGAGGGGCACCTGAGTGGCGTCAGTTAAGCATCTTCCTTCCGCTCAGGTCATGATCTTGGGGTCCTGGGATTGAGCCCCATGTCTGGCTCCCTGTTCAACAGGGAGGGTCTGCTCCCCTCTCTCCCACTGTCCCCCCAACTCATGCTTTCTCTCTTCTCTCAAATAAATAAAATTTTTTAAAAATTCTTACCAGAAAACATAGATATAAATTGTCATAACTGTGCATTGGGCAAAGATTTTCCAAATATGACACCAAAAGCTTGAGCAAAGGAAAAATAAAACACATAAAATTCAACAAAAAAGGTAAAGAACTCAACTAAAAATTGCCAAAAGATCTGAATAGACATTTCTCCAAAGAAGGTATACAAATGATCAATAAGCAGATGAAAAGGTAATCCACATCATTAACCATCTGGAGAATGTGAATCATATACACAATGAGATACCATTTTACCTGCAGAGTAATAACTATAAACAAAAAGACGTAATACCAAGTTCCTGCAAGTATGTGGAGAAATTGGAAACCCAGTACACTCCTAATTGCATTGTAAAATGGTGCAGCCCCTTAATACCACTTAAAACTTAACAACAGTAAGGTAAATAAATGTCACAATATCTCTAAGTCAAGGATGTTAGGGTACTAACACACAGTAAATCCACTGTTCTTTTTCATTGTCTTTGTTGTCAAGAATCTCTAGCTATGGGGTGCCTGGGTGGCTCAGTGGGTTAAAGCCTCTGCCTTCGGCTAGGGTCATGATCCCAGGGTCCTGGGATTCAGCCCCACATCCGGCTCTCTGCTCAGCAGGGAGCCTGCTTCCCTTCCTCTCTCTCTCTGCCTCTCTGCCTACTTGTGATCTCTGTCAAATAAATAAATAAAATCTTTAAAAAAAAAAAAGAATCTCCAGCTATGCCTTTTATCTGCTCTTTATTTATCTCCACTGCTATTGTTGTGCAAATCCTCCTTTCCTCTTGGTATCGCTTAAAAAAGACTGAGGTAGGAATTTCAGTTCCAGTTCTGCCACTCTCTAACTTGAGACTAATTGTATAATCCCTCTGAATCTCACTTTATTTATAAGAAAAATAAAAATAAAACACTTCCTTTATCTATCATAGGCTTATTTTGAAAATCAAATATGAATGTATGTGACAATGTCACACATTCTAAACCAACAGACAAACTTAAGTCATTACTAGATGTGAGAAATGTGCTAGCAATAATGTAGAACTGAAGCATATTTTTGTCAGAAGTTGTAGTGATTGCATAAAAATCTGTGTTCTCTGTTATTGTTAGGTTAATGGGTAATTTTCTTAAATGAAAGCACGTTTTGCATTTTTACATATGCAGTCCTGAACTAATTTTTTTTCTCCTGCTTGTGGATCACAGAGCTTTGATAGACAAGTGAGTTACCATTCTTGATCTATAGAATACATTAGCAAGTAAAAGTGAATTTTTTTCCTAAATGTTTAAAAATGTATCTATTATCCTTCTGAAACGTGCTTCCTTCAGCTTCTTCACAGTGTAAAATTCTACTGAGTCTTCCTGCCCATTCTCTCCGATAACATATGTCCTATTTCAGTGTTACCAAAAACATGTAAATTCAAAGTTTTCAAAGACAGCAGAAGCACTCCTGTTGAAAGCATCAGAGCAAAAGAAGAAAAATGAACTGTCCCTGAGAAAAACTGTCCCCCACCATATTCTCTGCCAGTGTCACCACGACTTGGTGGTTTCACTGTCAAAATTCAAGGATTATACTGGCATGTAATTATAATGACCTAAAAAGCAAAGCATTGAAAAGAAGCTATTGAGATTCAGAGGTAATTTGAGGTTTCCAAGGGCAGCTTGCCTCAATGTCATTTCCGTTTCAAGTTTTAAGGGAATCTGCCTGAAGGATTATCTTAGGAGGAGTTAAAGAGGAAGAAAGATACAAGTATACCCCTTTTCTTTCCAATTTACAATCAATGATTTGACTTAGCAGAGATAAAGAGAAAGAGGTGGCAGTTCAAGATCTCTGTTTATAGGGGCACGCTGTCACAAAGGGCTTTTTAAGTACAGAAAAGACTAATTTTAATATATATGTGAACCTTGAAGAACAAATAAAGAGAGGACAAATATCAACAGGACCTAAGGGTCGGGATGAGTTTCTTTTCTCTTTTTTCTTTTTTTTTTTTTTTTAAGATTTTATTTGAGAGACAGAGTGAGCAAGAGAGAGAGCACATGAGCAGGGGCAGGGGCAGAGGGAGAAGCAGGCTCCCTGCAGGGAGCCCAATGTGGGGCTAGATCCCAGGAGCCTGGGATCATGACCTGAGCCAAAAGAAGATGCTTAACTGACTGAGCGACCTGGACCACCCAGGGATGAGTGTCTTAAAGCACAAACCAGAAGACTGATACAATCGACATTTAAAGGAATGTGTTTCAATAAACATCTTATAAATAGAGAAAAACAACCAATAGACCGAGAAAGGATATTTGAAATACCTGTCTGAAAAATTAGTAAACAGAGTATATGCAGAGCATGTACAAATGAATCAGAACGAAATCAAACAACCAAAGGAAAAGCAGTCGAAAATTAGAGGCAGGCAATTCAAATAGAAGAACATTCAAAATAAAATAAACATATGAAAACATACTCAATTTCACTACCAGGGAAATACATGGTTCATGAAAAGTTCGTGTTATGGAGGGATGTGTGTATGCACTTGTCTCTGCATGTCCTTTGTTATTATTTGCCCCTGTATATTTTTGTTTATCCTTTATTATTTTAGTAACAGCTTTATTGAGATATAATTCACATACAATCAAATACATTATATTAAAGTGTGCAATGCAGGGACGCCTGGGTGGCTCAGTTGGTTAAGTGGCTGCTTTCTGCTGAGGTCATGATCCCAGCGTCCTGGGATTGAGTCCCACATCGGGCTCCTTGCTCGGTGGGTAGCCTGTTCTCCCTCTGCCTCTGCTGCCACTCTGCCTGCCTGTGCGTGCTCTTGCTCACTCTCTCTCTCTCTGGCAAATAAATAAATAAAATCTTTAAAATTAATTAATTAATTAATTAATTTTTGAAAAGTGTGCAATGCAGGGAGTTTTAGTATGCTAACAGAGTTGCGCAAAATCATCACTATCTAATTTCAGAATATTTTTAGCACCCCAGACAGAAATCCCACACCCACTAGTAGTCAGACCCTATCTTTCTGCCACCCTTGACCCATGGCAACCATTGAACTACTTACTTTCTGTACAAATTTGCCTATTCTGGACATCGCATATAAATAAACTCACACATTATGTAACCTTTTATATCTGACTTTTTCACATAGCAAAGTGTATTCAATTTTGTAGCATGTATCATTACTTCATTCCTTTTTATTACCAACTGATATTTGATTTATGGATGTGCCACATTTTATTGATCTGCTTATCAGTTGATGGACATTTGGCTAGTTTCCAATATTAAAAATTTATCTTTAATTTTTTTTAAATTAATGTCCCTGGATTAAATGCTGCTCTCAGTGACCAAGTTCTGAGTCAGGTCAAATAAAAATAAACTCTGTAAATAAATAAATAAGAAATAAAAAATAAACTCTGGGACTGGTGTTTTCAGAGATCTTCCAGGCAGGTCAAATAATTACAGCCAACACCACAGAAATAAAAAGTATTATAAGGACTAGTATGAATAATTCTACATCAACAAAGTGGGTAACCTAGAAGAAATGGATAAATTCCTAGAAAGATACAATGTACCAAAATGAATTACAAAGTAGAAAACTAATGGAAAAATAATGAATAAAGAGATTAAATCAGTAATCAAAAATTTCCCAGCAAAGAAAAATCCAAGACTTGATTCCTTCAGTGATGAATTCTATCTACCAAATATATATCAATCCCTCTCAAACTCTTCCCCAAACTGAAGATTAAGGAACACTCCCAGACTTATTTTACAAGGCCAGAATTACCCTCACTGCAAAGCCAGAGAAGTATACTGTAAGGAAATAAAATTATTGACTAATAAACCTGATGGACACAGATGCAAAAATTCTCCACAAAAACACTAGCATCTGAATTCAATAGCACATTAAAAGGATCATACACCATGATCACGTGAAATTTATCTGAGGGTTGCAAGAATGATTCAATATATACACATCAATAAATATGATACGTCATATTAACAGAACAAAAGTAAAAGTTATATGATCATCTCAAAAGACACAGAAAAAATTACTTGACAAAATTCAACATCCTTCCATGATAAAAAGTCTCAAATTAGGTATAGGAAGAAATGTACCTCAACAAAATGAAGGCATATATGAGACGCCCACAGCTAACATCATATTCAAAAGCAGAAAGCTTTTCCTATAAGATCATGAATGAGATCAGGGTGCCCATTTTCACCACTTCTACTCAACATAGTACTGGAAGCCCTAGCCAGAGCAGTTAGGCAAGAAAAAAAAAAAGTACATCCAAATCAGAAAGGAAGAAGTAAAATTATCTCTGTTTTCAGGTGACATAATCTTCTCCATAGAAATGCAAGAGTCCTCTAAAAAAATTTAAAATTAATAAAGGAATTCAGTGACGTTCATGATAGAAATCAAATTACAAAAATTAGTAGCAGTTCTATATATTAGCAACAAACCATCTGAAAAACAAATTAAGAAAATTCCATTTATAATAGCACCAAAAAGAATAAAATACTTAGGAATACATTTAACCAAGGAGGAGAAAGATTTGCACACTGAAACTATAAAATATTAGTGAAAGAAATTGCAGAAGATACAAATAAACAGAAAAAATATTCCACATTCATGCACTGGAAGAGTTAATATTGTTAAAACGTCCATTCTACCCAAACTGATCTATAGATTCACCACAATCCCTATCAAAATTCTAATGGTATTTCTCACAGAGATAGAAAAAGCAATCCCAAAATTCATATGGAACCATAAAAGATCCGAAATTGCCAGAGCAATTTTGAGAAAGAATAAAACTGGAGGTCTTACACTTGCTGATTTCAAATTATACTACAAAGCTACAGTAATCAGAACAATATGAAAATAGACATATGGACATAAAATAGGACATATGGCATAAAAATAGATACATGGACCAGTGGAACAAAGTAGAAAGCCCAGAAATATACTAATGTATATACTATCAACTAATCTATGACAAGGGCGCAAGAATATATGATAGGAAAAGCATAATTTCTTCAACAAATGGTGTTGAACTCACTGAATATCTACATGAAAATGGACCCTTATCTTACACCATACATACACACAAAAAACTCTAAAATTGATTAAAGATTTAAATGTAAGCCCAGAAGCCTAAAAGAAACCCCAGTTAAAAAGGTTCTCAACATTGGTCTTGGCAATAATTTTTTTGGATTTGACACCAAAAACATAAGCAACAAAAGTGAAAATAAGTAGGACCACATCAAACTTAAAGCTTCTGCACAGCAAAGGAAACTATCCACAACATGAAAAGGCAACTTCTGAAACAGGAGAAAACATTTGCAAACCATATATCCGACAAGAGATTAATATCCAAAATATGCACCAATTCAATACAACTCAATAGCCAAAAAAACAAACCACCAGATAAAAGTAGGCAAAAAACCTGAATAGACATTTTTCCAAAGGAGACATACAAATGGCCATCAGGTATATGAAAAGATGATCAATATCACTAATTATCAGGGAAATGCAAATAAAAACCACAGTGAGGTATATTACCTCATAGCTCTTAGGACAGCAATTATCAAAATGTCAAGAGATAAAAAGTATTGACAAGCATGTCACACCCCATTGGTGTGAATGTTTATTAGTGAAATCATTATAGAAAACTGCATTGAGGTTCCTTAAAAAATTAAAAGCAGAACTACCATATGATCCAGCAATCCCCCTTCTGAGTATAGAGGAAATATCTGCACTCCTAGGTTTATTGCAGCGTTACTTACAGTAGCCAAGATATATAAACAACTTGTCTGTTGACAGATTAATGGATAAATAAAATGTGGTATATTTTCTTTATATACCACACTACTTAAGTACCACATTTTCCTTATCCATTAATCTGTCAATGGACACTTAAGGTGTTTATATATAAACTTAGATAGTTTATATATAATATATATGATATATAACAATATATACACATATATAATGGAATATTATTCAGTCTTAAATAAGAAAGAAATTCTGCTATTTGCAACAATATGGATTAACATTGAGGTCATTATATTAAGTGAAATAAGCTAGAGACAGAAAGACAAATATCACACAACCTCATTTATATATGAAGTAATTTTTTTTAATTGAACTCATAGTAACAGAGTAGAATAGTGGTTACCAGAGACTGAAGGGTGGATGAGGGGAAATATTGACCAAAGTACACAAACTCTCACTTGTAAGATGACTAAGTTCTGGAAATCTAATATACAGCATGGTGAATATAGCCAATGATGTGTTTCACTCTTGAAATTTGCTAAGGAGTAGATCTCAAGTGCCTTTAGAACAAAAAATGATAGCTCTGTGACATGATACATATATTAATCAGCTTTATTGTGATGATTATTTCACAAGTATACATACTCCAAAATATCACACTGTGCACCTTAAATATACACAATTTTTGTTAATCATACTTCAATAAAGCTGGATAAGTAAATTCCATAAAATGAGAAGAAAAGACATATATAAGGCAGACTTCATTAAAATTCACATTACTGGGCCAAAATTCAGTCTCAGTAACAGGTTCTCTCTGTTGGTGGCTTAGGTCCATTCTAGCCTGGCACCCCTAGGTGACCTTGGCCTGCAAAGGTAAAATTCAAAGCTTTAGCTGATGTTGTAAATGTAATTCCCATTCCCAATGAGATAAAGTGCTAAAGACTGAATGTTTGTGTCCCTCAAACATTCATATGTTGAAGCCTAATCCCCAAGGTAATAGCATTGGAGATGGGGCCATTTCAGAAGTAATCAGGTCATGAGTGCAGAGTCCTCGCGATTGGGATTAGTGTTCTTATAAGAAGATACATGGCAGAGCTTCCTTCCCCTCTGTTCCTCACCATGTGAAGATCTCAGAGGACAGCCAGCCACAAACCAGAAGTGGGCCCTCACCAAACACCAGATCTGCCAACACCTTCATTTTGGACTTCCCAGGCTGCGGAACTATGAAAAATAACTGTTGCAGAAGCCATTTTTGTTAGAGCAGCCCAAAATGATTAAGATAGCGAACTTTCATCGGTTCTGGAGTATAGCTCTTCCTCACTCTAAACACTTGACAAGAAAGTTTATTTGAAAGGGACACACTATGAAACCTACCCAGACATATAAATCAGAACAACTCTCTGCACCATTAAGCAAGGACCACTCTATAGAAATGGAAAACTCAGCATGGCCTAGCATTGATTATTATGGCATCATTTGGTGTCAAGTGACCAATTGTTAAGAGCCAAACCTGTTCTGTACCCTGTACACTATCATCATACAGAACATGTAGCAGTAAGAATAGCCAGGCCTTGGCAAAATTGGGAGTGACATTTGGAAATATGAATGCTGGGGTTGTGGTACTCTTTTGAGGTAGTTACCCTGTTCTGGCCTGCCATGAAAAGAAAACATTCCTTAGGGTAAGAGCTAGTTTTGCCTCAAAGGAAAAGCTATTCCTGATGTCAGTCTCACAGGTTCCAGGTGAGTAAAGAAAAGAACTCTGCTTCTCCTCATTTGAATTTTTATTGCATTTCCAGGTAAGAAGTATCCAAGACTCTGTCTGACATTTGAAAAAAGTTCTGGAGCCAGGTCAGAAGTAAGTAAGAGCTCTTCTTCTTAGGGTTCCCTGAAAGAAGGGACATATTGTTGAACTGAATAATAATAGAAATGACATCTATGGAAACCTATGTACTTGCTACATGCTGATGCAAGTGACTTAGGTTCCAACAAACCTGTGAGATAAGTACTGTGTTACCTTCATATGACTAATAGAAATGATTCATGAAGAGATTAAATCAACTGTCCCAAGTCACAAAGCTCATAAAGATTAGAGTTGGGGATAGAATCCAGACAGATAGGCCTTAGAAATTGTGATAATTCACCATGACACTGTACTTATTTTCATAGAGCAAGCTATTCCATGACACTCAGGTTTTATGGCTTCACGACACTCTATTTTTATTTCCCTTTTGTTAATCTAGGGTCATAAGTAAAGTCGTGCTTTGTTCTGCCAAACCAGGTTGAATCAGATGACTGAAAGGGAATGGGATCGCGCTGCCTACACAAGGGCGGCAATGATGATCAGTGAGAGATGCCAAGGAGAAACGAAAAACTCAGAAAGATTTTTAGGAAGTTCTCCTCTTTTTTCAGCAAATATAGTGGTCCTGAGGAAGGATGGTTTTATTTATAGGATTTTTATCTCTACAGTCAGTGCCTTGAAACATCTCCTCTAAGAATCCAATATCTACCTGTTAAAATAGGCCTGATATATTTATTCAGACTAAGATTTTAGTGATGGACTTTTATACCATTTTTTAAAAGGGCCAAAGATGG
This sequence comes from Neogale vison, assembly GCF_020171115.1. NCBI lineage: Eukaryota > Metazoa > Chordata > Mammalia > Carnivora > Mustelidae > Neogale > Neogale vison. Next base: position 32,822,472 of record NC_058105.1, read on the forward strand.
GGAAGGCACAATACTACACTTAAAGAAATGAATCTTTGGAGTTAAAGAAACTGTAACTGACCCCTCAGATCATACCTCTTGGGCACCAGACTGCAAGTCCTATGGGTGAAGCTATCTCTTAGTGCAGGAAACCCTGCAAATCTAGAAGAAAGGAAGGCTTCTGATGACATACACAATACTGTGAGTTACAAATGCTTCCACATGGTGGAACAAATCTTAATATTATGATCAAAAGGGACTTGTCCATTCAACAGAATTTATTAACCAAATGCATGTCCCCAGATCACTTGGAATGCTTTTGCAAATACACATGTATTGATGGTCCAATTCATTGATTCATTGTTGATTATATAACCATATTGAAGAGTGTGGATTATCAGATATTGACCTAGACGTAAGTCACTAGTTCTGTGCCATAGGGCTTTTTAACTGTGATAAGTTTTTAGAATGCATGTGTTCAGGGATTCTCAGTAGCAATAATATTTTTGAAAACTCCAACAGTGATTCTAATGCATGCCCCACAATTGGAAATAAGTTCATTATCACAAAATTTCATATGTACTCTTTATTTTATCAAGCATAACCATTTTGAGTTTATTTTGTATATGGTATTAAAAAACGGGTCCAGTTTCATTCTTTTAGCTGTCCAAATTTCCCAACACCATGTACTGAAGAGAGTGTCTGTTCCCCATTGTGTATCCATGTCTCCTTTGTTATAGAATAATTGGCCATATGAGCATGGGTTGATTTCTGGGCTCTGTTTCATTGATCTATGTGTTTATTTATGTGTCGGCAGCATATGCTTTTGATTACTATAGCTTTATAGTGTAGTTTGAAATCTGTGGAGTTGTGATACCTTCAGTTTTATTCTTCTTTCTTGAGACTGCTGTGACTATAGGCGTCTTTTTTTTTTTTTTTAAAGATTTTATTTATTTATTTGACAGAGAGAGATCACAAGTAGGCAGAGAGGCAGGCAGAGAGAGAGGAAAGCAGGCTCTCAGCGGAGAGCCCGATGCGGGACTCGATCCCAGGACCCCGGGATCACGACCTGAGCCGAAGGCAGCGGCTCAACCCACTGAGCCACCCAGGCGCCCCTATAGGCGTCTTTTGTGGTTCCATTCACACTTTAAGATTATTTGTTCAAGTTCTGTGAAAAATGCTACTGGTATTTTGATGGGTATTGCATTGAATCTGTAGACTACTTTGGGCAGTATGGATATTTTGATGATATTAATTCTTCCAAACCATGGGAATGGTATACTTTCCCATTTATTTGTGTCTTCAATTTCTTTCATCAATGTTTTATGGTTTTCAGAATATAGATCTTTACTTCCTTAAATTTATTTCTAGGTATTTTATTCTTTCTGATGCAATTGTAAATGGGATTGTTTTCTTAATTTATCTTTCTTCTAGTATATTATTAGTATATAGAAACACAACAGATTTCTGTATAGTAATTTAGTATCCTATAATTTTACCTAATTCGTTTATAGTGTGAATAGTTTCTTGGTGCAGTCCTTAGGGTTTTCTATTTTTAGTATTATATCATCTACAAATAGTGACAGTTTTAGTTCTTCCTTACCAATATGGATGCCTTTTATTTCTTTTTCTTACCAGATTGCTGTGGCTAGTAGTATGTTCAATAAAAGTGGTGAGAGTGGGTATCATTGTCTTGTTTCTTATCTTCATTCTTCGTTTTCTAGTTCTTTTAGGTGTAATTTTAGATTATTTATTTGAGATTTTTCTCGTTTCTTGAGGTAGGCTTCTATAGCTATAAGCTTCCTGCTTAAAATTGCTTTCACTGTGTCCCAAAGATTTTGGAATGTTGTGTGTCCATTTTCATTTGTCTCAAGGTGTTTTTCTATTATCTTTTTGATTTCTTTGTTGACCCATTGGTTGTTTAGTAGAATGTTGTTTAAGTCTCAATATGTTTGTGGTTTTTTCCAGTTTTTTTCCTTGTAATTGATTTCTAGTTTCATAGCATTGTGGTATGCACCATATCATGATGCTTGATATGGTTTAAATCTTCTTAAATTTATTGAGACTTATTTTGTGGCCAAACATGATCTATCCTGGAGAATATTCCATGTGCACTTGAGAAAACTATGTATTCTGCTGTTTATAGAGAGAATGTTCTGTATACATCTGTTAGGTCCATCAGGTCTAATACATTATTCAAAGTCACTGTTTCTGTATTGATTTTCTGTCTGGATGGTCTATTCATTGATATAAGTGGGGTGTAAAATCCCATATTATTTTTACATTCCTGGCAATTTCTCCCCTCATGTCTGTTAATATTTGCTTTATAGATTTAGGTGCCCTATGTCATGCACATAGATATTTATAGTTATTATGTCCTCTTGTTGGATTGATCCCTTTATCAACATGTAATGCCCTTCTTAGTCTTTTGTTATAGTCTTTGTTTTAAAATCCATTTTGTCCAATATAAGTATTTTTACCCCAGTTATTTTGTACTTCCATTTGTATGGAATATCTTCCTTCATCTCTTCACTTTCAGTCTGGATGTGTTTCTAGGTCTGAACTGAGTCCTTTATAGATAGCATATAAATGGTCTTCCTAAATTCCATTTGGTCATCTTATGTCTTTTGATAGGAACATTTAGACTACTTGCATTCAAAGTAATTGTTGATAAATATGTACTTATGGCCATTTTGTTCATTGTTTTCTGAATGTTTTTATAGTTTTTCTCTGTTCCTTTCTTCTCCTCTTGTTCTCTTCCCTTGTGATTTGATGGCTTTCTTTAGTGCTATGCTTGGATCCCTTTCTCCTTATTTTTTTGTTTATCTAGCATAGATTTTTGGTTTGTGGGTACCAAGGTGTTCATAAGTAATACTCTATGTATATACCAGTCTCTTTTAAGTCAATGGTCGCTTAAGTTTAAATACACTGTAAAAGCACAACACCTTTACTCCCCCTTCCACATGTTATGTATTTGATGACATATTTTACATCTTTTTATTTTGGACATCCTTTAACTAATTACTGTAGGTATAACTGATTTTACTACATTTGTCTTTTAACTTTCATACCAATTTTATAAACGATTGATGTTCTAACTTTATTATATGTGTGCTTTTACTAGTAAATTTTTTCCATAATATTCTTATTTCAATGTATGACATTTTCTGCTTAAAGAAGTCCTGTTAACATTTCTTGTAAGGCTGGCTTAGATAATGAATTCCTTCAATTTCTGTTTGTCTGGGACATTCTTAATCTCTCCTTCAATTCTGAAAGATAACTTTCCCATGCAGAATATCTTTGGTTGTAGGTATTTTTCCTTTCAGCCCTTCAAACCTATCATGCCACTACTGTCTATCTTGCAAAATTTCTGCTGAAAAATCAGCTGATGATTTCATGGGGTTTCCCTTGTATATCATTTTTTTTCCTTTTGCTGCTTTTAAGATTCTCTCTTTATCTTTAATTTGTGACATTTTAATTATCGTGTGTCTTGAAGTGGACCTCTTTGGGTTCATTCTGTTTGGAGTTATCTTTGCTTCCTGGACCTGGCTATCTGTTTACTTCCCCAGGGTGGAGAAGCTTTCAGCTATTATTTCATCAAATAAGTTTTCTGCCCTTTTTCTCTCTCCTCCCTTTGGGATTTCTATAATGCAAATGTTAATATGCTTGTTGTCCCGGAGGTCCCTTCACCCATCATCAGTTTTTTTTTTCTTTTTTCTTTTTTCTTTTCACCCTGGGTGATTTCTATGATCCTATCTTCCAGATCACTGATCTACTCTACTGCATCCTCAAATCTGCTGTTCAGTCCCTTTAGTATATTTTACAGTTCAGTTGTTGTATCTTTCAGCTCTGATTGTTCTGTTTTATATTTTCTCTTTGTTGAAGTTCTCACAAGTTCATCCACTCTTCTCTTATGTCTAGTGAGCATCTTTATAACCATTACTTTTAAATCTTTATTAGGTAAATTGCTTATCTGTTTCATTTCATTCTTAGGTATTTTTTTTAATTTTTTATTTCTTTTCAGCATAACAGTATTCATTGTTTTTGCACCACACCCAGGGCTCCATGCAATCCCTGCCCCCTCTAATACTCACCACCTGGTTCCCCCAACCTCCCACTCCCCACCCCTTCAAAACCCTCAGATTGTTTTTCAGAGTCCATAGTCTTTCATGGTTCACCTCCCCTTCCAATTTCCCTCAACTCCCTTCTCCTCTCCATCTCCCCTTGTCCTCCATGCTATTTGTTATGCTCCACAAATAAGTGAAACCATGTGATAATTGACTCTCTGCTTGACTTATTTCACTCAGCATAATCTCTTCCAGTTCCATCCATGTTGCTACAAAAGTTGGGTATTCATCCTTTCTGATGGAGGCATAATACTCCATAGTGTATATGGACCACATCTTCCTTATCCATTCATCCGTTGAAGGGCATCTTGGTTCTTTCCATAGTTTGGCGACTGTGGCCATTGCTGCTATAAACATTGGGGTACAGATGGCCCTTCTTTTCACGACATCTGTATCTTTGGGGTCAATACCCAGGAGTGCAATTGCAGGGTCATAGGGAAGTTCTATTTTTAATTTCTTAAGGAATCTCCACACTGTTCTCCAAAGAGGCTGCACCAACTTGCATTCCCACCAACAGTGTAAGAGGGTTCCCCTTTCTCCACATCCTCTCCAACACATGTTGTTTCCTGTCTTGCTAATTTTGGCCATTCTAACTGGTGTAGGGTGGTATCTCAATGAGGTTTTAATTTGAATCTCCCTGATGGCTAGTGATGATGAACATTTTTTTATGTGTCTGATAGCCATTTGTATGTCTTCATTGGAGAAGTGTCTGTTCATATCTTCTGCTCATTTTTTAATATGATTGTCTGTTTTGTGTGTGTTGAGTTTGAGGAGTTCATTATAGATCCTGGATATCAACCTTTTGTCTGTACTGTCATTTGCAAATACCTTCTCCCATTCCGTGGGTTGGCTCTTTGTTTTGTTGACTGTTTCCTTTACTGTGCAGAAGCTTTTGATCCTGATGAAGTCCCAAAAGTTCATTTTCACTTTTGTTTCCTTTGCCTTTGGAGACATATCTTGAAAGAAGTTGCTGTGGCTGATATCAAAGAGGTTACTGCCTATGTTCTCTTCTAGGATTCTGACGGATTCCTGTCTCACACTGAGGGCTTTTATCCATTTTGATTTTATCTTTGTGTACGGTGTAAAAGAATGGTCGAGTTTCATTCTTCTACATATAGCTGTCCAGTTTTCCCCAGCACCATTTATTGAAGTAACTGTCTTTTTTCCACTGTATATTTTTTCCTGTTTTGTCGAAGATTATTTGCTCATAGAGTTGAGGGTCCATATCTGGGCTCTCTACTCTGTTCCACTGGTCTATGTGTCGTTCTTAGGTTTTATATTGTTCTGAATTCTGACTATGTTTGGAACATAATCCTCTGTCTCTACATTTTATTTTACTTTCTGTGTTTGTTTCAATGTGTTAAGTATGTAGGCTACATCTCCTGGTCTTGAAGGTGGTGGACTCATGTAGAAAGAATTATGTGGGGCCCAGTAGCATAATCCCCCATAGTCACCAGAACCAGGTGCTCTAGTTGTGTCCCCTGTGTGGTCTGCATGCACCCTCCTGTTGTGAGTGGGCCACTGCTACAGGCTTGCTAGTTGGTGGGGCTGGCCTCCAATCCAGCTGGCTAAGAGCCCTGGCTATAGCTGCTACAGGCATGCTGGTGGGTGGGGCTAGCCCCTCACTACAGTGTGGCTGCCTGTGACTTCCTCAGGTGCACTGCTGACTGGCGCTGCCTCCCCCTTTTCCCTGGAGCAGTAGTCAGTAATTTAGAGGGGTGTCAGGCCCAGCCAGGGTAGCCCAATGAGTGTGATGGCACAGTAGTCACTTTAAGGGAAAGCCAATCCTGACCAAGGCTACCCACCAGGCATGCAAGACAGGAACCACTTTGGAAGGATACCTGCCAGGGCAAAACTCTCCTTCTGAAACTAATAACATACTATATGTTAATTAATAGAATTTAAATAAAATAAAGTTTAAAAAATAATAAAGTGTCCTAAAGGATTTAATAGTTCTCCAAAGACAATATAGAAACGGCTGAAAAGAACATTAAAAAAAAAAACCCAATGGGGCGCCTGGGTGGCTCAGTGGGTTAGGCCTCTGCCTTCGGCTCAGTTCATGATCCCAGGGTGCTGGGATCGAGCCCCACATCGGGCCCTCTGCTCAGCGAGGAGCCTGCTTCCTCTTCTCTCTCTGCCTGCCTCTCTGGCTACTTGTGATCTCTCTCTCTGTCCAATAAACAAATAAAAAATCTTTAAAAAAAAAGACCAATATCTCTAGTCATTTGTGAAATACAAATCAAAACCACAAAAAGATACCACTTCACCCCTACTAGAATGGCTATAATTAAAAGGGAAAAAAAAACAATAACAAGTGCTGTGAGGATGCAAAGCAAAGAGAACTCTTATACATTGTTGGTGGGAATATAAAATAGTATAATTACTCTACAAGCTAGTTTGGTAATTTCTTAAAAGCTAAACATTCGTATGTTCCAGCCACTCCACTCCTAGATATTTACCTGAAACATGAAAACTTACATTCACACACACACAAAAATTACATGAATATTTATAACATCTTTATTCATATTCACCAAAATTGAAAACATCCAAATGTCCTTCACATAGTGAATGGACTGACAGACTGGTATATCCAAACAATAGACTACTACTCACCAGTAAATAGTAGCAAATTACTGATCCACTCAAGAAAAGGAATGAAAGTCAAACGTGCTATGCTAAGTGAAGGAAACTGAACTCATGATGGTACATGTTGTAACCCTTTATATAACATTCTAGAAAAGAAAATACTATAGGGATACAGTGGTTAGTGTTGAGGGAAACGCTTGATTATGAATGAGCTCCACAAGGGAATTTGATGGGTGGGTTATAGAACTGTTCTGTAGTTAGGTTGTGGTAGTAATAATATAACTCTATTTTACAATACTCACAGAACTTTACACAAAAAGGAGAAAACTTTACCATACATAATTTAAAAAAATTTTTTAAAGGACACTTAGGGAATGTAACAACAAACTGTAAAATACCAACATATTTTTGAATCCTGATTTAAGCAGTTGCACAAAAATCATGAGTCATCAGGGGAAATTTGAATATATGCTGGATATTGCATGATATTAAGGAATTGGTGCTACTTTTAAAAGTATAATTATGGTATTATAGTTATGTTTTATTTTAGCTCTTATCTTTTAGAAATAAAATATATACAGATTAAATATTATATTAAAGATGTGCTTGAAAATAATGGAGGTATGGGTCATTGGCGTGGCTCAGTCAGTTAAGCATCTGCCTTCAGCTCAGATCATGATCTCAGGGTCCTGGGATCAAGTCCCGCTTTAGGCTCCTTGCTCAGTGGGCAGTCTGCTTCTCCCTTACCTCTACCCTCTGCTTGTGTGCGCGCTCTCTCTCTCAAATAAATAAATAAAATCTTTTAAAAAAAATAATAATGGAGGCATGGTGCATGAGTGGGGTCCAAATGAAACAAGATTGATTTTAAGATGATTGTTAATGAAGCTTAGAATCAATACATGGGCATTTATTATAATAGCCCCTCTACTTTTGTATCTATTTGAATTGCTCCACAGTAATCACTTTTTTTAGATTTTATTTATTTATTTTTGAGAGAGAGTGTGTGCAAGAGCTGGGAGGGGCAGAGGGAAAGAGAGAATCTCAAGCCGACTCTGTGCTGAGTGCAAAGCCTAACACCAGGCTTAATCTCATAACCCTGACCTGAGATCATGATCTGAGCTGAAATCAAGAGTCAGTTGCTTAATCAACTGAGCCACCCAGGAATCCCCATAGCAGAAATATTTTTAAAAATTTTGTTCAGCTTTTTAAGTATATGTTAATATGTTGAAAACAGGGATAAAGATAGAAATTGTTCTTGATAAAAAGATAAGCAGACTTACTTTTTTTTTTTTTTAATGAGAAACTGGGGCGCCTGGGTGGCTCAGTGGGTTAAGCCTCTGCCTTCGGCTCAGGTCATGATCTCAGGGTCCTGGGATCGAGTCCCGTGTTGGGCTCCCTGCTCAGCGGGGAGCCTGCTTCCTCCTCTCTCTCTCTGCCTGCCTGCTCTTGATCTCTCTCTGTCACATAAATACATTAAAAATTTTTTTAAAAAAAGAAACTTAAAAAAAATGAGAAACTGGGGCACATGGATGGCTCAGTTGGTTAAGCATCTACCTTTGGCTCAGTTCATGATCCCAGGGTCCTGGGATCAAGCCCCACATAAGTCGGGTTCTCTGGTCAGTGGGGAACCTGCTTCTCTCTCTCCCTCTGCTACCCCCCTGCTTGTGCTCTCTTGCTCTCTGTCGGATTAATTAATTAACTAATTAATTAATAAGAGAACCAGTAGGAGCACTAGGTGGCTCAGTCCGCTAAGTGGCAGATGCTTGGTCTCAGCTCATGATCTCCTAGTGCTGGCATTGAGCCCTGTGTGGGGCTGCCGCTCAGTGCAGAGTCTGCTTCAGATTCTCTCTCCCTCTCTCTCTGCCCCGCCCCTGCCACCTTCTCAAACACATGCACTCATCCTCTCGTGCTCTCTAAAATAATTTCTTTTAATGAGAACCAGCAACTATATCCACATTTTGCTTGAGCTGATAATAGGTAAATAATCAACATAAGTCTTTTTGCTGTGAAAGGAAGAGAAAAATCTTCCATTGGAGAAAGAAGAAAAAGTAAATTATTATTGTGTAATAACACCTTGGCAAACTTAATTTGATTGCCTGCCTACAGGAAGAGGAACTAGGTAGCTGGTTGGGGGACAGAGGTTATAGAGAAATTTTCACTGGACAGCCTCTTATGCCCTTTCAACTTTGAAATATAAGAAAGCATTATTTGTTCAAAATTAAATAAAATTTCAAAAATGAAGAACAAAAATAAGTCAGAGGCAGGAGGCATCACAATGAAATAAATTAAAGATGCTGATGTCCTCATCTCATATAGAATATAATAGAAAACTTTGTATTCTTAAAATTGACATTTAAGAATTATAGATACAGGGGCACTTGGGTGGCTCTGTCATTAAGTGTCTGCCTTCATTCAGCTCAGGTCATGATCCCAGGGACCTAGGGTCAAGCCCCATATCAAGCTCCCGCCTCAGCAGGCAGTCTGCTTCTCCCTCTTCCTCTGCCCCTGATTGTGTTCCCTCTCTAGCTGTGTCTTTTTTTGTCAAATAAATAAATAAAATCTTTTTTTAAAAAAGAATTATGGATAGAAATATGGTATTATTGTGTTAAATAGGAATGAGGGCTCTTAGCATAGTGATATAAAAAGCAAGAGAAAAAAAATACTCAAAAATATTAAACACATAATAGAAAACTAAGATTTTTTTTTAAATGGGAAAGGAAACATTAACCAAAATAAAATTTCAGAAGCCAGGCTAATTGTAATATGAAAATTAAAGCTAAAAGAAATTATTTAAACTTCTTTATTAAAGTCAAAGAAACATAAATTGGATCAAACCAATAAACCCAATAAAAGGATTTGTAAATGAGATACACATTAAATAAAGGGAATTAGGACAAAACTGTATCTATATTTACATCTTTATCTGCATTTACATCTAAACCTATGTCTAGCTACAGTCATACATACATGAGAATAAATCAAAGATACTTAAACAAGCCAAATGAAGCCTTTGTCATATACTAAACATTAAATATGTTTGGGTTATATAGAGGGTTTTCTCCTCTGCATCACTTCTATGGCTATTTATTTTAACACCAGCACCACACATATCATTGTAGCTTTGGGAATTTTGATTGGAATTGTATTAAATATATACATCTATATATTTTGGGACAGAATGGGCATCAGCACAATATTGTCTTCCCACCCAAAACATACAACCTGCATTTACTCATGTTTCTTTCAGGGTACATTCATAAAGTCTAATAGCTTTCCTTGTAAAACTTCCTGCACATTTCTTGCTACATTTATTGCTTTTGTGAATAGAATTTTTCCCATTATATGTGCTTATCTATTATTATAGGTACATAATAAAACCTAATTTTGCCCTATATTTTGCAGCTGGAAATATTACTGAATTCTCTTTATTTTTCCAATAGTTTTTCAGATGATTCTCTTGGTTTTACTAGGGAGCAATTTTACAACTATAAATAATGATAATTTTGTGTTCTTCCTTTTTAAATTTTTTAAATATTTTATTTATTTATTTGACAAAGAGAGAGATCACAAGTAGGCAGAAAGTCAGGCAGAGAGAAGGAGGGAAGCAGGCTACCTGCTGATCAGAGAGCCTGATGTGGGGCTCAATTCCAGGACTCTGGGATCATGACCTGAGCCAAAGGCAGAGGTTTAACCCAATGAGCCACCCAGGTGTCCCCGTTTTTAAATTCTTTAATTTAAATTCAATTAATTGACATATAGTGTATTATTAGTTTCAGAGGTAGAGTTCAGTGATTCATTAGTTGCAGACAACACCCAGTTCTCATTCTATCCCGTGCCCTCCTCAATGTCCATCATCTAGTTACCCCATTCCCCCACCCACCTCCCCTCCAAGCAACCCTTAGTTTGTTTCCTATGACTAAGAGTCTTTTATGGTTTGTCTCCCTCTCTGATTTCTTTTTGTTTTATTGTGTTCTTCTTTCTGATATGTATACTTTTCTCTCCTTTTGTCACATTAGCTAAAACTTTCAGAATAATGAGAAAAAATGGAATGGGGGCGCCTGGGTGGCTCAGTTGGTTAAGCGGCTGCCTTCAGCTCAGGTCATAATCCCAGGGTCCTGGGATCGAGTCCCACTTTGGGCTCCCTGCTCAGCAGAGAGCCTGCTTCTCCCTCTCCCTCTGCCTGCTGCTCTGCCTACTTGTGCTCTCTATCTCTTTGTCAAATAAATAAATAAAATCTTTTTTTAAAAACGAAATGATAATGATAACAGATTTTAGTGAAAATGTCTTTAATTTTTCACTATCAGATATAAAGTTTGGTATTGCCTAGAGAAAAATCTCATCATACTATGCAAATATACTTGCATCCCTAGCCTAGAATGTAGGGTTTTTTGCTTCTTTAAATTCAGGATCAGATGTAAATTTTCAATTGACTATCTTTTTAATACATTTTTATATAATTGTGATAAATGTTATTAATGGATTTCCTAACTGAAATACCAGTGCCCTACATAAATATAATCTCCTCAGTCACATGTGTTATTTTCTTGAAGTAACACTGGAAACCATTGGCTGTAAATCATTTGGGATTTTTCCATATGTGCTCATAAATAAGATTGGTATGTTGTTTAGTTCTGCTATCTTTGTTAGATTTCACTAACAGGGTTATGCTAACTTTGCAAGCATAAATTAAGAAGCTTTGAATCTTATTCTTAACCCTGAAAGTGCTTATTTAAGACAAGAATTATTTGTTCTATGGAAATTTAGGAGGGTTGGGGAAAACTGTAAACCTGTGTCCACCTTTTATGAACATAGTAACTTGACAGCTTTTCAGTACTCTCGATGTATTATTGGTTTGTTCATGTTTTTCCACTGTTATTGAGACAGCACTGAACATTTATATTTGCTTACAGCAGTTTTAAACTCACCAAGATTTTCAAATTGTAAAATCTTTTCAGAAATACTTATCTAGGGGTGCCTAGCTGGCTCAGCCAGTAGAACCTGGGACTCTTGATCTCAGGGTCATGAGTTTGAGCCCCACGATGGTAGTGGAGCCTACTTTAAAAAAATAAATAAAATCTTTTTTAAAATGCTTACTTATGGGACGCCTGGGTGGCTCAGTTGGTTAAGCAGCTGCCTTCAGCTCAGGTCATGATCCCAGCGTCCTGGGATCGAGTCCCGCATCGGGCTCCTTGCTCAGCAGGAAGCCTGCTTCTCCCTCTGCCTCTGCCTGCCATTCTGTCTGCCTGTGCTCACTCTCTCTCTCTCCCTCTCTCTCTCTCTCTCTGACAAATAAATAAATAAAATCTTTTAAAAAATAAAAAAATAAAATAAAATAAAATAAAATGCTTACTTATATTTATGTCCCAATGATAATTCCTAATCTTTAACGGATTAAAGGATTTAAAGGATTTAAACTCTTTTTTCTTGATTTGTTCTGTTTACACTTTGTATGAATGTATATGCTTATGTTTCCATACAAATGACTTTTGGATTTTTCTTAACAACACTCTGTTTCCTAATTTATAATTTATATAATATATATTATATAATTATATATATAATCTATATCATTTATAATCTTATTAACACCCTTTTTCCTACATTCCATACATTTGTTTTGTTGTTCTTCTCGCTTCATGAGTTGAGTGCTTTATTCATTTATTTTCTGTCCTCTTCTGACTGAATCATTTATAATTATGAATTTGAGTTTGTCTTTCATGTTTCCCATAAATTGTGATATGCTGTGTTCTCATTATTGATATTTTCTAACCACTATAATCTGTAACTGCAGTTACAATTTTCTCCATAATTTGAGGTTTAAATATAAATAAGCAGTTTTCATGTCTAATTTGTTGGTCAATGGAAGAGTAGAAAGGAAGGTGTAAGTTATATAATTTATTGCATGGTGAGCAGAGAATGTGGGGGGCATAAAATGTGCTTTTGAGAATGTGCAGAGGTTTTATTTGAAACCTACTATATCGTCTGACTTTGTAAATGTCCCATGGACATTTAAAACTTAGATTTAGGGGTGCCTGGGTGGCTCAGTGGGTTAAAGCCTCTGCCTTCGGCTCAGGTCATGATCCCAGGGTCCTAGGATGGAGCCCCACATCGGGCTCTCTGCTCAGCAGGGAGCCTGCTTCCCCCCCCACCCCCTGCCTGCCTCTCTGCCTGCTTGTGATCTCTGTCAAATAAATAAATAAAACCTTTTTCAAAAAAAACCCTTAGATTTAGTCCATGTGGCATATTAATTATATTATATCACATTACTATATATTATGTACTGCATAACAGCACACAAACTGTAATATGGACTTTTACATATATTAATCAGAACCTTTTTATTTGTATTTTATTTTACTATCTTCAATGTGCATCCAGGCTGGATGGCTAGGAAAATAAATTGTTGGCCACCAGTATGTAGTTAGAAATCAAAACCATCCAGGTAAAAGATGTGTATAGGGGCACTTGGTGGCTCAGTGGGTTGAGCGCATCTTCCTTCAGCTCAGGTTATGATCCCAGAGTCCTGGGGTTCCTGGGCTCCCTGCCCAGTGGGGAGTCTGCTTCTCCCTCTCCCTCTGCCTCTCCTTCAGCTTGTGCTCACTCGCGTTCTCTCTCTCTCTCGCTCTCACTCACTCTCTCTCAAATAAATAAAATATTTTTTTAAAAATATGATGTGTATAAATATGGTTACTGCAACATTTGTTTATAATAGCAAAATACTGGAAACAACCTAAGTGCCAAGAGTAGGGAGAATGGTTTAATATGCTATATTCAAATTATCTTCTTAAATAAACCACAGCATGTCCAAACTGATAAACTACAGCATAATACTCCATAGGGCTTATGAAGAATAAGGTAGATCTATGTGTACTAATATCAAAATGCCTATGACATATTTGAGAGGAAAAGAGTAATTTGCCTAATTATATATCTTTAATGATACCATTTACATGTACACATAGTAAACATAATACTGTAGGTTTTCTATGGAGATATATATAAATATTGTTAAGGCTAATCACCAAATTGATAAATGTAATCTCACCTCTAAGCAGAGAAAACAGCATCAAATTTTAGAGCAAAGCCAAACGGACTTCAGCCTTATCTTCCATGTTTGAATTTTGCCTCACTTGTAAGATTAAAACTAATTTTTAATGTTAAATAACACATTGGTTAATAAATATTTTAAATTTCTTATTTTTAACTGAAGTATAGTTGACACATAAAATTACATTAGTTGTGGTTGTACAATATAGTGATTCAACAAGTCAATATATTATGAAATGCTCACCATGATAACTGTAGTCACCATCTGTCACCACACAAAGTTCTAACAGTATTATTAACTACATACCCTATGCTGTACTTTTCATTCCATAACTTATTTATTTTATAACTAGAAGTTTGTACCTGTTAAACCCCTTCAGGGGTGCCTGGCTGGCTCAGTTAGTTAAGTGTCCAATTCTTGACCTCAGCTCAGGTCTTGATCTCAGGCTTGTGAGTTCAAGCCTCGCATTGGACTCCATGCTGGGCTGCCCATCTCCCCACAAACATACAGTGTAATATTAGTTTTGGGTGTAGGATTTAGTCATTCATCACTTTCACACAACACCCAGTGCTCATCACAAGTACCCTTCATAATCCCCATCACCTATCTAACCCATGCCCCCCCACCTCCCCTCTGGTAACCATTAGTTTGTTCTCTATAGTTGAAAGCCTGTTTCTTGATTTGTCTCTCTTTTTTCCCTTTGTTCATTTGTTTCTTAAATTCCATATATGAGTGAAATCATATATTGTCTTTCTCTAACTTGTTTCCCTTAGCATAAAACCCTCTAGATCCATCCATGCTGTTCCAAATGGCAAGATATTATTTTTCATGGCTGAGTAATATTCCATTGCATGTATATATACAACATCTTCTTTATTCATTTATCTGTTGAAGACACTTAGTTTGCTTCTATATCTTGGCTATTGTTAATAATGCTGCAATAAACATAGGGGTTCATATTTTTTTTCAAATATGTGTTTTTGTTTTCTTTTGGTATACACCCAGAAGTAGAATTACTAGATTGTATGGTACTTCTATTTTTAATTTTTTGAGAATACTCCATACTGTTCTCCATAGTGGCTATACCAATTTGCATTCCCACTAACAGTGCTCTTGAGTTTCCTTTTCTCTACATTCTTGCCAACACTTGTTATTTCTTATCTGCTAGCCATTCTCACTGGTGTGAGATGACATCCCATTATGGTGTTATTTTGCATTTCTCTGATGATTAGTGATGTCAAACATCTTTTCATGTGTCTGTTGGCCATCTGTATGTCTTCTTTGGAAAAATGTCTACTCAGGTACTCTGCCCATTTTTTAATTGAATTGTTTGTTTTTCTGTGTGTATTGAGTTGTATGAGCTCTTTATCTATTTTGGATATTAACCCCTTATTGGATATACTTCTAAAATTCTGTTGGTTGCCTTTTCATTGTGTTGATCACTTCCTTTGCTGTGCAGAAGCTTTTTAGTTTAGTATAGTCTCAACTGTTTAATTTAGCTTTTGTTGCCCTTGCCTGAGGAGACAGATCCAAAAAAATATTGCTAAGACTGATGCATAAGAGTGTACTGCCTATGTATTCTTTTAGGATTTTTATGGTTTCAGTCTTACATTTAGACCTTTAATCTATTTTGAGTTTATTTGTATGTATGGTGTAAGAAAGTGGTCCAGTTTCATTCCTTTGCCTGTAGCTGTCCAGTTTTCCCAACACCATTCATTGAAGAGACTGTTTTTCCTCCATTGTATATTCTTGCCTCCATTGTTGTAGATTATGGTCAACAAAATTTTTTTTTAATTTTGACAAAAATCCAACACCTTTCATGATAACAATACTCATAAAACTAAAAATAGAAAATGTTTTCCTCAACCTGATAAAGGGCATCTATGAAAAACCACAGCTAATGTCATACGTAAAGGTGAAAGAATTAAAACAGTCAAATGATTCAAATTAATACCAATACTTTTGCTTACAAAATTAACATGATTTTAAAGTATGATACCCAATGTTTGTAAGGGCAAGGAATATACAGGGACTTCAATACCTTGCTGGGGGAGTGGAAATCAATACAATCTTTCTCTTTTAATTTTGTCAGTTAAAATAATCACACAGTTTATCCCATCAATTCCATTTCTGGAATTATCCAAAGGAAAAAATAATAGACATATCTAAAAATTTATGTACCTAGATATTTATTGCAGTTTTATTTATAATAATAAATTAAGAAACCACAAAATATCTAAACTTATAGATAAGTAAAATATAGTACACTAATATAATGTAACTATATAGAGCCATTAGAAAATGTTTCTGAAGACTTTTTAATGACATATAAAAATATTCATGATGTCTTTAGTGAAAAATTAGGTTATGAAATAGCATGCATATTATTCCAATTTTATTTACATAAGAGAGGAGAAAAAGACTAGAGTGATGATACTGATTGCCTTTAGAATTGTAAATTAATTTTATTTTACTCTGTTTGCTCTTCTATTTTCCAGATTGTCTAAAATGAACATGTATTAACTTCCCAGTGAAAATGAACATGTTAATTCTAAAAAGAAATTTCACCTAGAAGAACAAAAACAAAAAGTCTTGAAAATGTTCATACGCTTTGACCCAACTGACCCAACAGTTTACCATCTAAGAATATGCCCCAATCAGAATTTAGGATCTGCTTATCTAATCAGAGTAGACCACAGTGATTTATATACAAGGTTGATTGTTACCGCATAGCTTATAATGGAAATTTAGGTCTAACAATTTATGGTCTAATAATTTAAGATCTAACCATTTAAGGTCTACATTTAAAGTCTAACAACACAGTATTGATTGGATTAATTCTATTTTACCTTCTTTGTAAATCCCAAAGAATTGCTACAAGCCACGTTGTGGAAAATATTCAATGAAATTGAAAATGTTCCCTTCATATTAAGTGAAAAGTTAGGTTCTGAGCAATATATAGAGAACAAAACCATTAATGTTAAAAAAAAAAAAGCTGACATTCAATAAAGTTAGGTTGCTAACTACATATAAATGTGAATGTTTTCAAGCTAAAACCACACTGGATTGGAAATACAGGAGAAGTAAATACCATCTTACTTCCAAACCTGCCTGGCACATAAGGAGCACTCTATCATCTTTGTCAAATCAGATTATTTTCCATTCTTCTCCTCCCATCCCCATGTGCTACTCCTTATAGACATCTACTGTTGGGAGTTCCTCTTCTATATTTTTCAGAGGATTTAAGGTGGTGTTGGGGGCATTCCCTGAAGAAGTTTAACCTGTAAGGGACTCATTTATCATGGAATAAGGATTTCAGAGGGCAAATTAGGAAAGATTGGAGTGGGCTCAGCCATGGAAAGTAGGGGAACAAGTACAGTAGAGTGAAAAGAGAGCTGGATATTTGCATTTGGAACAATGGTGGAAGATAAGAATGAAATTCATGGTGGGATTGACTGATGTTAAGTTGTAAGTCTCAGCAGGATGAAGGTTGTCAAACACCTAACCAGGTTGGTATACTGTCATCTTTGAACAGCATTCAAATGGAATGTTGCAAAGTTCTGGGTTTTCCTCAAGGTTAAGCCATAACCCTCACTTGAAACCTAGTGGAACTGTAGAAATTGGAACATTTGAGAAAAATCCTGACAATAAGATTTTGAAACATAGGAAGATTTATAGGAGAAGATAGTGAGAAGAACTTCAAGGAAAGAATGATTGACTGTCAAAAAGTACAGAAGTTGACTTGAATTTGGGCTAAAACTAGGCCACAGAAATAAGGACAGCAAAACTAGTAATACAAATAAAAGTTCAGAACTCTAAAGAATAAGGTATCACATCTATAATTCCACTAAAACGGTGAATTCCCAAGATATTAAAGTCAGAAAGATGTTTTTTGTGTTGTTTTTATGATTTTTCAGTCTCTTTGAACCAAAGGCCTATCCAAAAGAGCAAATACAATTGTCAACCTTTTTCAGAGGTTTGAAATTATTTGTATTTTTAAGTGTGCTTAGTCTCATTTTTTCACTGAAGGTCAAACAAATAAAAGTCAGGCACTGACAAGGTTGAATTGTCCCATCTTGTAAGCAAACCTTTGCCTGGAATTTTACTCTGGCAAGCGAGAAGGTCTTCTTTTGCAAAGTCCTGGGTCCCCTCTCTAAAGAAGAGAGGGTCATCCTGAGTATGTCTCTCCCACGGTCATTTATTTCCTCTCAAGCCAACTGGATGCTTCTCTGTCAGAGGGCTCTGTATTTCCATCCAAAGGAATTATAAACACATTGGAGGGGTAAAGCAGATGTTGCTTTGTATAAATGCAGATGTTACTTAAAATCAGTATGCTTATAATAATTATAACTTTCATCTGCATGCTCAAATTCTGGATTGCAATTATTGAAAGTCCCATCAGAGATCACTTTTTTCCTTTTAACATGGCCTTTCTACTTCTGCTGTTAATTTCACTATTTCCCATCGAAATAGACTTTTTTATGTGAACAAAGGCTAACTCTTTAATCTTCAGCTAGCATAGTTTAGCGTCAACCTTGAAAATAATTACATACAGATTATATCATTATGGATACAGATTAGCCCTCAGTCCTCACACTTCCTGTATCTATCCTTTCCAAAGAGATTCATCTCCAATTCTTTCATGACTTTAGTATTTGTTCTTTGCACAACATAAAATGAGCCACCCCATCCTGACCTTCCTCTTCAGTCTGATCATGGCATCTACTGCATGGGCATCTTATGTCCCCACCAAAGGAAGCTACTTAAAGCTCCGCCAATATGATATCATCTCTCATGCCTCTAACTTTAAACCAACTATTTTCTCAACCACAAATTCTCTTTCCCCAGATCCTCACCTGACTAATCTATACTCTTTTACTGAAGGTTGGTCAATGTACCTTCGGAAATCTCTCTCTGTCCCCACCAAGTTCAGTTGGGTACCTCTAACTTGTATACCCCATGGGCTCCTATTGCATGTGTCATACTGCATTGGCATTTTTCAGACCCATCCAACTGAGATATTATTTACAGAAAATAAAATACACTTTTAAAATATACAGTCTGATGAGTTTTGACAAGTGCATATGTCTGTGTAATCAACACCTTGATCAAGATATAAAACATCTCCATCAGCAAAGAAAATCCACTCATGCTCATGTCCCTTCGCAGTTGATCCCACCCACATGGGCAGACACTAATCTTATTTATGTAAACAGTTTTTATTATTCTAGAACTTAGTGTAAATGAAATCACATAGTATGTGCTTTATTTGATGTTGGCTTCTTTTTTTTAGCATGCTGTTTTTAAGACATCCATATTGTTGCATGACTGATGGTTCATTCCTTCCTATTGCTTCAGGCAGATACCATGTTTGTTTATCCATTTACTTACTGAAGTAAATTTGGATGGTTCCCAGTGTGAGCCCATTATAAAAAACAGCTATCAACATTTGCACACAAATCTTTGTACAGATATATGTTTTCGTTTCTCTAGAATAAATAACTAGGAAGAGAATGGTTATGTCATATGGTAGATATATACTTGATTTTATAAGAAACTGCCAAACCGTTTTACAAAATGAGTTCCATTATACATTTCCACCAGCAGAGTAGGAGTGCTTTATATCTGAAAGAATACTTGGTACGGTCAGATTTTTCATTTTTGCCATTCCAGTTAGTGTGAAGGGTTATCTCATTGTGGTTATAATTTTCATTTCCTTGATGACTAACAGTGTACAACATCTTTTCATCTGCACGGGAATGTTTGGAGAGTCAGCACATCATCTCTGAAAAAAATCTGATTGGAATCAAAACTGGATTGGAATTCCAGATCTGCCATTTGCAGTCATTTAATCTTGGGCCATTATTCAACGAGTCTGAGCCACAGTCAATCTATCTGTAAAATGGGGATAATGCTATCACACCAGTAAATAATGTATGTGAGGTGCCTCGTACAGTGCCTTTTATGTAGTAGATCTTCATAAATGGTAATTATGATTATTATTCTTTTTTCTAAAATTTTACTTATTTATTAGACAGAGAGAGAGAGCACGTGAGCACAAGTAGGGGGAGCAGCAGGCAGAAGGATAGGGAGAAGGAGTCTCCCTGCCTGGGATCAGGACCTGAACTAAAGGCAGACCTTAACGACTGAGCCACCCAGGCACCCCTATGATTATTATTCTTGAAACTTGTTTAGAACCCTTAGTTTTCCTTCCCAGGAAACTATAAGCCTTGCCTATCCTCATGTTGTCGTAATTCGGGGACTTGTTCTCTATTCCCTCGTCCCTTGATTTCCTCTACAGTTTTCACACTTCGAATTTTTAGTGGTTTCCCCAGCTTGTGTCCCAGTGATTCACTAAAATGTAAGTTTCCTGAGGGAAGTAGTACACCTGTACTATATACCCCTGCATCCTCCCCAACTTGAATAGTGCGATAAGTGCTTGCCAAATGAAGAAAGGAACAAATACCTACATCCTCCCTCTCTGCTCACTTCCACGCATTGATGCACACATTGGTTGATCTGCCTGACTTTCAGTTTTAATTTCTCTCAGAAGGCACGAGATGCTTTCTTTTGCAATTGCTTATGGATAAGCCCTGTCTTGCCTCCACACAGCCTTGAAACTCTAAATACTGCATGCTAGCCTAAATCAACCTTCTAGGTTTATGCTTCTCTGGAAGAAGGCAAGATCTGGAGCCAGAATTATCTGATCACCGAGTTCACAGCATCTTTTGCTCATTCCTATCACTGGGCAGCTGACCTAAATAGCTCCATCCACAGGCTGTAGTAAACTCATAAGCATAATTAACTCAAGTGCAATAAAGGGTTGCAGTTAAAAAAAAAAAAGATATAGGCTGTAGCATAGGACAAACCTATGAAAGAGACCGAACTCTACCATTTATTTTCTATGTGACTTTTGGCAAGTTACTTAATCCCTCTAAGCATCAAATGCTTCCTACTTAATGTAGGTAAAATAATTAGGTGATGCATATAAATAGATTAGCATAGGTCCCAGGTCCTAAGTAAGCTTTCAGTGAGGGTCAGGGATGATTTCTCCAAAGAAGAAATGTTTGAGCTGAGATTTGGAAGATGAGTAGGGGTTAGTCAAGAAAAGAGAGGAGGGAGACCACTACAGACAGGGGGAACAGAGGGTGCAACCATAAACTTGGAGTCTCTTCCCCAGTATAGCCTTCTACTAGTGCAAAGTAATGTTTGACAACAGGTAGTTGTGTTGCCTATCCTAAAGGAGTTTTTTTCAAATTCAGATGAAAATAACCATAGTATCTGACATGATATTTGTGAAGCACGCCCTAATCCAGTACCCCTGAATCAAACCAGTTAGAAGTATTAAACACTTGGGGTACCTGGCTGGCTCAGTCGGTGTAGCATGTAATTCTCGATCTTCAGGTCATGAATTTGAGCCTCACAGTGGGCATAGAGATTACCAAAAAAAAAAAAAAAAAAAAAGGTGCTAGGCATTTACTAGCAATGTCATTGGAGTCCAGTTCCCTGAGAACACTTCAAGAGAGATTGACTTGGTAGTATTTTATTTTTTATAAACATTTTATTTATTTATTTGACACAGAGAGAGAGGGCACAAGCAGGGGGAGCAGCAGAGGCGAGGGAGAAGCAGGCACGCTGTCAAGCAGGGAGCTGGATGGGGGGCTCCATCCAAGGACCTTGGTGTCATGACCCAAGCCAAAGGCAGATGCTTGACCCATAGAGCTACCCAGGCGCCCCTTGACTTGGTAGTACTTTAAATTGCCTCTATTTCTTCTTAGTTCCAGCCTCTTTTGGCCAGAGACTCGCAGTCACTTCCTGAAAAATCCACACCTTCCATTTATATCAAAAATCTGTTACCAGCATAAACATATCTCACAACAGACACCAACTTTCTTGCCATCATGAGGCCAGAGCTCCTGGAATCTTAGTGATGTAGTCTCTTACAGGAAGGTCAGAGTTTCCTCAATCCCATGTATGACCACAATATCTGTCTAGTGCTCGAGCCCTCACATTTGGAAATGGGCCTATTCCACAGAACAAATTTCATGGCCAAGGTCCTTCACAACTATTTAGATACCAGCTGCTCATGAGAACCATTACCATGCCATAGGAAGGTCATTTTCTTCCAGTATTAGCTAGATTACAATGAAGTCATCATTTGAGAATGACATTTCTTTCCTCCTGTGCAGCACTTTTTGGAGTCTCCATAAAATTAGATCTCTGAAGCATCTAACCTTGCCAATATCTGGAGAGATGGTAAGTGGAAAATGGTCTTCCACATGCGCTTTGGTAATGCGAGCGTCCTGTGGTGCCATTTGGCGCATGCAAAGTCCCGATTTTCTTCCAGAAGTTAATCAAAACATTCATGTACAACCTCCTGTTCCAAGCTGGAGTTCTGGCAAAAGAACCGAACCCCTGAAGATTTTACAGAGTTTCACTCTCTGTAGATGGGAAAACCTTGCTCGGAGAATACAACGTAAGTTGGCAAAATCAATCGGTGAACATGAGGGTAAATGAATACATGTATGGGTGGGTGGATCGATGAATGGGAAAAAGGAAAAATAGTTAGGCTACAACTATAACCTGAAATGTTTAAGGCATCTGTAAATTCAGGCAGTTTTTGAGCCCATACTATATCTAGGCACTAATACAAGCACTTTATATGTATTATCTTATTTCACCCTCACCACTACCAAATGAACTAAATGCTGGTACTAGTTATACAGCTAAGGAAACTGAGTCTCAGAAAGTAATTTCCTCAGTCACACAGATAAAATAACCAGCATATGATCTTGGGCATTTTGGTGATAGGCTTTCATTTCTTCATCTCTAGTTCAAACCCCTCTCATGCATAATACATTTGCAAGAATGTATTAATTTAGTAAGAGGAGGTAGTATATCTAAATATGACCACATGATAGGGTGAAAGAGGTACTTAAATTTGAGGGCAAATGTAGAAGCCAAGAAAAGTTTTAAAGCATCAAATTATTCCTATGAGAAATGGTCTTCGATGACGTTCAGAGGCTCAGACTTTGGGATCCTTAGAAACTTGGGTTCAAATTCCAGGTCTGGTACTAATTTGGCCTTGCAACCTTGAGCAAATTAGCAAATCTCTCTATGCTTCAGTTTCCTAGACTGTAAAATGTGGGTAACATTAGAACTCACATTATGGGGGAGCCTGGGTGGCTCAGTCGGTTACATGTCTGCCTTCAGCTCAGGTCATGATCCTGGGGTCCTGGGATCCAGCCCTACATGGTGATCCCTGCTCAGGGGGAGGCTGCTTCTCCCCCTCCCTCTGCATCTCCCCCTGCTCTTGCTTTCTCACTCTCTTTCTCTCAAATAAATAAGTACAATCTTAAAACACACACACACACACACACACATTATGTGGCAGTTGAGAAGATTAGATAACACAAATAAAGCCCATAATGCTGTGTCTAGGACATAGCAAGAACTCAATCATGTTAGCTATTACTATTATTATCATTAGTAGTAGTATCCTAATGGCCCAACTGTACAATAAAAGTGGAAATGGCAAATTATTTTGACATATCAAGGTATCTGTCATATTTGGCACGGTGTTGACATACCCTAAATGCAGGCCAAATGAAGATGAACTTGACTGCAAGGAGGCTAAAAAGCAAACTGATCCAGATCATCTAATGAGGGTGGAAATATTTTCATTCCTAAGTAAACAGACAGTAACAGTATGTGCTAGTTCTGAAAACAAAACAAAAAAAAAAAAGTGGCAGATGAAAATTCAGCATATTTATCCAAAGCCCATTGATTTGTTAAGAAGCCATCATCCCTTGAAAGTCTATCTTCTCATCCCACAAGGACTATAAAAGCCTGATTCCCAAGAGGGCTGGGATGCAAAATGTCATCTGTAACAACACACTTAGAAGGTGGCTCCTCACCTATGAACCGTCGAAAACAAGGGCTCCTCACCTATAAACTGACGTAAACATGAACCATGTCCAGACAAGGGCTGCTCTATCCGTTCCCCAATCTTAACCGTGACTCTGACATTGAACTAAAGCACAGTTTGCTGCTTACATGGCAACTTTAGTTTGAGATTTTTGACACGTAACATCTCACAGGGAAAACTGCGGAGAATTTTTCTGCTTATATTGTTTCAGGTGCCACAGAAAATCAGCAAATTCACGACACACCAGGCAGTAAGGCAGCTTGTGTCAGGCAGGCAGCCAGAGACAGACAACAGGATCCAGAGCCAGAGACAGGAGTGGGTGGAGGGCAGGTCACGAGCAGATCAGGCGGCCTCTTAGGAGCAAGTGTGAGCATGATCGGGATAAGCAGTGAGTCACGGCAAAACAGGCAAATTGGAAGCCCTCCGGGGTCAAGCAAGTAGCCTCCTTCAGGAACAGAGGAAGGAGGGATGGGGTGGGTGGAGACTGGGAGAACGCGGGGGAAGGGGGGACGGGGGTAAATGCTGAAAACCAAAAGCAGAACAGGAACAAATTACAAATGGAGAATGCAGTCGCATTGCGTCAGAATCAAGTGGACTTTGGCAGCTAAGGCAGCCTGCCGTTCCAGCTTTAGCTGTGCTCCTTCCCCCCCTGCCACGTGAATCTGGCCTGGGGGTTTGCAGCGGAGGCCATGGACACAGCTGGCTAAGTGAAGAGCGTGGGGGTGAGGAGCTGAAAACAGTTCCTTGCAAAGAAAGAGCAGGTTTTGCTTCTAAAGGAAATTCGAAATGTGCTGAGAAGGTATTTGAATGTGAATGAGGTATCCGGGTATTTAAATGCCCCCAAAGAAAATCACTCAGTAGCAAGAATGCCTAAGCTTGAAAAGATTTCACAGAACACAAGCAGGCACTTCAGTAAATGAGTTAAGAAACCATATAGCTAAACATGCATGGCATTTTCGATTCATGCCTCATCTCCTACTCTTTGTAAAGGGCAGAGAGCCGTTTAACAACCCTCCAGTGTTCCAGGCAGCAAACAGGCTCTCAACTCTTAATGGCAAAGCTGCCAGAAGCCAGACATACCTGGGAAGAGATGAAAGGTTTCGTTTGTTCACCTTCAACATTACACTAGTTCCCACTCAGGACCTCTGAGCACATTACTGGAAATTTTTTAAACACACAGTTACTGGAGTGAAGAGGTTTCTGAAAACATACAAAGCATACATTCAACAAGAAAGTCCACCTGAAAAGCCTGTGAGGGCAAAACTGGATTGGAACATTACAGCATGCCTGTTCCCTTTACAAGGACCAAAGCAAGTTCAAAGACTCAGAAACGTTCTTGAAACTGATACAAGTGTTATGGCTAATTAGGTTTTATCTTGCATGCCAAATCCAACAGATTGGTAGTTGCTTCCTGAAACCCTGTCGAATACCTGATCAAATTAGTAATAACTACCGTGGCCTCGGGACGTAGCGGGGTGGAGAGGGGGACAGATAATTCACCATTGTTTAAAAGCTTGCTTTGCTTTGAGTCTCATTCCTATCTTCTATCCTAGAGGTGCAAACCTGTGGCTTGTACAGCTTGTATGCTGGATTCTGGGCTCACGCCAAAAGACAGGATTTGGCCCTCACGGTATTTTTTTAAAAATCTATTGCCAATATTGGAAAACGAGAGATTCCACGTTTGTTAGGAAGGATGTGAAGTTTCTTTTAAAAATGGAAATTTCTAGCAATTTTAAGCTTATCTTTCCAAACGGAAACTGTCACTGGAGCTGAGGAGAGGCTGGTTCCTGTAGATGCTGCGTGCTCTCTTCAACGTGCCTTCTTTCACTCTGTGAGATCTGTGTTTCTGACCCTCTACCTGTTCCTCTGTATTTCCTGTTGCTTAATCAAGCTCCTCCACATTAAAGAGGACTTCGAGGTTCACTGTTTCCTTTTCCACTTCAATTCTGCCATTAAACCAAGTCCCGCTGCAAGATGGCCACCTCCACTTTGGTACCCCACTCTTCAGCAACAGAAATGTTCTACCTTCAAAAGATGTGGGCGGCGCCTGGCTGGCTCAGTCAGTTAAGTGTCTGCCTTCAGCTCAGGTCATATCTCGGGGTTCTGGAATCGAGCCCAGTGACAGGCTCCCTGCTCAATGGGGAGTCTGCTTCTCCCTCTACATGTCCTGCCCCCCCACTTCTGCTCTCTCTCAAATATATAAATAAATAATCTTCAAAAACAAAATAAAATTGTGATGCCAATATTCGATTCTTCTGTTTTCGTGTTTTGTTTTGTTTTACATAACCTCATACTGGTACAGAAGTTTCTACCTTTCTTTTCAAGAAATGCTACCACCATTTCTCAGCCAGATGTTTAGTCCCTTGTCACGTTTCCCCTGTCTTCCATATCTATCAATCCCTTTCTGGTCTACTTTGTTCCCGTGGCCCATCCTGTCACTGCCTCTCTTGAAATTAGTTTCGTGGTTTTTTTGTCCCTTTGTCATTCTCTCAACCTGGCTCATCAAACCACATCCCTGAGTCCATCCAACCACGCAGCGTTTCCAGGGTGATGAAGGCTGCTGGATAAAATCACACTACACATTCATGATCTCCAGTCTCAGTGAACCTTACATCCCTAAGTATCACCCTCTCCTAGTCCCCTGCAGTGGCTACTTCATAGCTGCCACTCCCCTTTGAGCCATAAAGACTGCTTCCTCTTGCCTCAATTTCCAAGGCAACTTTTGCTTTCTAGTCACGGAGAAAATCAAGGCTGTTGGATGGGAGCTTCCTCAGTTTGTTCCTTCTCCAATTACAGAATTACTCGAGTTTCATTCTGACCTCATGTCTCAGTGGGACAAATGTTCCTCCTCCATTTGAGTCTGATTCTTCCCACCCCTCTGTCCATCTCCTTGACTTTAGCCCATTCTCCTAGTCCTGAAGGCCTGACTTTATCCCATCACTTCTACCCTTTCTCTCTCTTATCTTTGATAATTCTCTGTACCGACTTATTCTTTCCTTTCAAAATATGAATGTGCTTGAGTGTCTTCCATCTAAAAACAATCCTCCCTCAACCTCAACTACCCTTCTGGCTGCAGTCCTGTTTACTGCCACTGCTTTCCCACCAAATTGCTTGAAAAGCAGTCCCTACTTCCTTGCTTTCCATCACTCCACCAGCACTGATTTTCAGTTTGTATCATTACCCTTCATTGAAACTTTTTTTAAAGGTCACCACTAACCTCCATACTTCCAAATCGAGTAAGCTTTTTTTTTTTTGCCTTTATTTTGTTTGATGTCTGAAGCATTTGCCCAGTGTTGACTGTTCCCCCTGCCTCCAAACTCTCTCTCCTTGCCATCAGTGGTTTTGCTCCTACCTGTAGGGCCATGTCCTGTAACACTTTTGAAAGCACTCCTTTTGCTTCTCAACTAAATGTTGTCATTCCCCAGGACACGGATCTCAGCTCTATGCCCTCACCATATTATATATACTCTCCCTTGTGATCTCATGCTCTTACATAAACCTTCAACTAATACCTGTCAGCTGTGGCATCCAGTCCAGCCATCTCCCTCAAGCTTAAAACCCACACATCCGGGACGCCTGGGTGGCTCAATGGGTTAAAGCCTCTGCCTTCGGCTCAGGTCATGATTCCCGGGTCCTGGGATCAAGCCCCGCATCACATTGGGCTCTCTGCTGCTTGGCAGGGAGCCTGCTTCCCTTCCTCTCTCTCTCTCTGCCTGCCTGTCTACTTGTAATCTCTGTCTGTCAAATAAATAAATAAAATCTTAAAAAAAAAACCCACACATCCAAGTGTGTCCTGAATATTTCTATTTGGATCAACTAAAGGTCGTGCAAATTCCACATGTCTCATACTGAACTTCTCCCTCCCCTGATTTCCCTGTCCATTAATGACATCAATATCTACCTAGTCTTTCAAGCAAGAGATTTGTGAGTCTTGGGGTGCCTGGGTGGCTCAAAGATTTGTGAGTCTGGGTGCCTTCGGCTCAGGTCATGATCTCAAGGTCCTAGAATGAGCCCTGCATCAGGCTTTCTGCTCAGCAGGGAGCCTGCTTCCCCTTCTCTTTTTTGCGTGCCTCTCTGCCTACTTGTGATCGCTGTCTGTCAAATAAATAAATAAAATCTTTTTTAAAAAAAAAAGTCCATTCCCCTCTTCATCACCCAGTTCTTATAACTACAGATTTTAAATCTTTTTTTTAGAGATATATGTATTCATTTTAGAGAGAGAGAGCATGAACAGGGAGAGGGGCAGAGGAAAAGGAAGCATATGCCAGACTCCACGCCGAGCAAGGAACCTAGCACAGGGCTCAATCCCACCACCCTGAGGTCATGACCTGAGCCAAAACCAAGAGCCAGATGCTCAACTGACTGAGCCACCAAGCACCCCATAATTACAGATTTTAAATGGAAGCAGTGCAAAGGAGAAACAGTGAAGAAGCCTCTTGGCAATAAGAGAAACAAGATTACCTTGTGAGGCCTGGTCATAGTTTGGCCCTAGGGAATCTATTCTCCCTTAGACCTCCTATTTGAAATTGCTGAAATACAATCTGATCATATCACTTCCCTTCAATGACTCCCCATAGATTTGAGAATAAAGGTAAAGCACTAATTTAGAGCACAGGCCCTTCCCGAACCAATCCTTATCAACCTTGCTAGTCTCATTTCCTGCCTCTCCTCCGTGTGCCCTCTATGCATTAGCCACACTGAACTGCTTGCACTTTCCTGAATGTATTACACTATTTCATAGCTGTACTTTTAGTCATGCTGTTCCCTCTGCCTAGAATTAGCCCACATTTCTAATCCTTTTTTTTTTTTTTTTTTTCTGTCTGCTTAGCTAGCTCTTAACGTTTCCTTCAAGACTTAACTGAAACATAAATTTCTTCGGGAAGCTTTCCCTGACTCTTGAATAGGAGCAGAATTTGCCACCCCCAAAATATGCCTCCTCGGCATGAGGATTATTTTAGGCCGATTATTTTTAAGAAACGGCAGATACAGTAAAAAGCCCTGAAAACTGAGTAGAAGTTACCATTTTGTAAGAGAAATCAGCATTTACAAGGGAAATCTCCATTTGTAAGGGTGTCTTCCTGACTATACCAGAAAGAGGAAGATGGCTCTGAATCTCTAGAAACTGTTATCAACGAAGAAGACAAAGGCAACAGCCTAAATCTGCGTTAAAGCTATACCCTTGTTTACTGCGTCTTTCCTGGAAACCTCCCATAACTGCGCACCGAACCCCATCATCTTCTCTTGTCTTTAGCTGTATAAGGTGATGCCTTGGGCCATTTGGGGGAGTGGCTCAGTTTTCCCCCCGGGTATGTCCCATTTATGTAGGAGATATACATGTTATTGAACTTCTGTTTTTCTCCTGTTAATCTTTTCATTACAGAGGGGTCTCAGCCAAGAACCTAGAAAGATAAGGGGAAAATTACTTTTCCTCCCCTACACACACACACCTTTCCTGCACCCCCAGTATTCAATGCATAACTTTATCATAGCAATCATAGTACCTTCTCACCCTGATGTGTCTATCTATTTCCTTGTGTGATTTTTCTATCAAGCAGTGAAGTCCCCAAAACAGGGATGGGTGGATGGATGGATGATTTACTTATTTATTTGTTTGTGTTTGTTCGTTTGTTTATTTATTTATTTATTTATTATTTCTGTCTCTCTAGTGCCTGGTACATTATTTAGTAGATAGTTCATGCTAAATTAATATTTGATAAATAAAACATGAAGGAACAATGAATGGAAAGTTAATTAGGGAATAGAAGAGACTAAAAAATGCTGCTAGGATTTCCTTTTACACACTTTTTAACACTTCAAATTTATATTTTAATTAGGGGCTTTTATTTCAGTTACATACTTACAGGGGGTAACTGAGGATTTGTAAGGACTCATACCTCTGGTCCCCTTTGTGTTACTCTGTCCTGCGTAAGTTAGACTGTGCTTTGTCTAACTGAAGTGCTGCCCAGAGAGATGCTGGTGGGTCCGGTTAGCATAACTAGGGCTACGTTGTGTCACCAAGGAATTCTCTTTTACTTGCCAAACCTCTGCTGTCTTGCAAAGAATGTCTACGCGGACTGCGTCCCAGCCACAATGCCCCTGAGACTCTGCTGCCACCGCTCAGCCTGCCTTGCCTCATCTTGCTCCTACTTGCTGCTGTCTACAGCTGCTGCTTTCATAAAGCCAACTGGGTCCTCAAGCTGGGTGAGAAAATTTGCCCAGAAGAGCAAAATAATTGTCAAATCACAGGCTTTGTGGATCAAAATTGCTTCTAACCTCACTCAAAGCCTCCTTTTGTGCCTAGAACAAATTTAAAATAGTTGTACTTTTGCTCCCTCTACTACAAGCTCGCCCCATACTCCACCTTCAAAATCAACACCTTCTTGCCAATGAATAGCCTAATTCAGACCTCTCTTTCCTCTTCAACGAATGGGTCAGGAGGTACACTCAGCTCCCTGCCTGCCTGTTCCGAGACTGGCATGTCCTGTCCAGTTCAGCTACGGGCCCTCCATAGGACGAGAACGTGGAGTCTCTGGGGGGAGGGAGGAAGCTCACCACTAGCATGCAGCCAGTAAGGGCTATGAGGACGGGGCCCTGGACAACTCCTCGGAGCCACCCCTTGCGACACAGGTGAGCCTCATCCGCCCAGAGTAGGCACAAGCTACACATCCCCAGTCTGGTGACTCAGTCCTTCGAAGTATCTTGGGTTATCATTTCTGCATTACCTTGGATGTAATACCTTCCTATACTTATTTCTGTGCTTTTAACTGGAAGACAGGTAGTTTTAGAAGGTGTTGCTCTCTGACAAGAAAAAAAAGAGTTAGCAATTCTGTTTTCCTAGTAGTCATATCTACTATTTCCATAAATCTCACTAACACTTTTGCCTGTACTTTAAAAAGTACAATTCTGGGGCACCTGGGTGCCTCACTGGGTTAAGCCTCTGCCTTCGGCTCAGGTCATGATCTCAAGGTCCTGGGATCGAGCCCTGCATCCGGCTCTTTGCTCAGCACGGAGCCTGCTTCCCTCTCTCTCTGCCTACTTGTGATCTCTCTCTCCCTCTCTGTCAAATAAATAAACAAAATATTAAAGTAAATAAGTAAATTAATTAAAAGTACAGTTCTGGGGCGCCTGGGTGGCTCAGTCGTTAAGCGTCTGCCTTCAGCTCAGGTCATGATTCCAGGGTCCTGGGATCAAGCCCCACACGGGCTCCCTGCTCAGCAGGAATTCTGCTTCTCCCACTCCCCCTCCCGCTGCCTATGTTCGCTCTTCCACTGTGTCTCTCTCTGTCAAATAAATGATAAATAAAATCTTTTTAAAAAAATAAAGATAAAAATAAAAAATAAAAAGTACTGGGTGCCTGGGTGGCTCAGTGGGTTAAAGCCTCTGCCTTCAGCTCAGGTCATGATCTCAGGGTCCTGGGATCAAGTCCCACATTGGGCTCTCTGCTCAGCAGGGAGCCTGCTTACCCCTCTCTCTGCCTGCCTCTCTGCCTACTTGTGATCTCTCTCTGTCAAATAAATAAATAAAATATTTTTTAAAAATAAATTAAAAAAATAAAAAGTACAGTTCTTCCAGTATGTTCTTCCACCTAACTCCCCTTTGACAATCTTTGGTTAGACCACATTATGTTGATGTTCTCTTAACTCCGGATTATTTAATGCCCTCAAGATGTCCAGAGTTGCATCTGAGCAAGACATCCCTGTTGACATAACTTCATATTAATACTTTAAATGATCTTGTTAAACAAATCAAATACTCTGGTAATCACGAACTCTTTCTTTTTGCATTTTCAAATCTCTTTTTCCAAACTTTTGAATTAATCTCTACTCAGATATTATACATTCCCATGAGTCTTCAAAATTCTCAAATATCACCCATCTCTTCCAAAGCCAGTCAATTACATTGAAGCCACAGGGAAACCTTTTTTTTTTTTTACAAGTCTCTGTAAATATTCTCTCAAATGTTCCTGAATATATTTAAATCTAGATAATTCAAACTGAAACATGCAGCCCATTAAAGTGCAGTGCTTTTCACATTAAATTTAGGCCATGACCAAATCACAAGCTTGCTAATTAGATTTTCTGTGATTTGATCAAGTTAGAGAGTTCAAATCTTAATGCTCACTAAATTGTCAGATTTTGTTCCCTTTTTAACAATTTGATTGATGTGAGAAATTTAAATCTGATCAGAAAAATTAGTTCTGGGGGCGCCTGGGTGGCTCTGTCAGTTAAGGGTCTGCCTTTGGCTCGGGTCATGATCTCAGCGTCCGGGGATGGAGTCCCTGCTTCAGGCTCCTTGCTCCTGCTTCTCCCTCTCCTCCCCAGCTCATGCTCTCTCTTGCTATCTCTGTCCCCCTCTCTCAAATAAACAAAATCTTAAAAAAAAAAAAAAAAGTAAAGGGACACCTAGGTGGCTCAGTGGGTTGGGCCTTTGCCTTCGGCTCAGGTCATAATCTCGAGGTCCTGCGATCAGGCCCTGCATCAGGCTCTCTGCTCAGCTGGGAGCCTGCTTCCCCCTGTCTCTCTGCCTGCCTCTTTGCCTACTTGTGATCTCTGTCTGTTAAATACATAAATAAAATCTTAAAAAAAAAAAAATAGGGGCACCTGGGTGGCTCAGTGGGTTAAGCCTCTGCCTTCGGCTCAGGTCATGATCTCAGGGTCCAGGGATCGAGCCCCACATCAAGCTATCTGCTCAGCAGGGAGCCTGCTTCCCCCTCTTTCTGTGCCTGCCTCTCTGCCCACATGTGATCTCTTTTTCTCTCTCTGTGTCAAATAAACAAATAAAATCTAAAAAAACCCAAAAAAGTAGCCAGGGCACGCCTGGGTGGTTCAGTTGTTAGGTGTCTGCCTTCCGATTGGGTCCTGTGGGATAATTTTAACATTTAATGGGAAACAGTATGATATTTGACATATATCAGTTGGCAGATGGAGTACTAGCTCAAGACATTTCACAATTTCAACATTAGATTTTACTGTGTTATTTTTGATGACATCATACATTTACTGTGCTCAGATTTTGGTAGTTCTTATGATTAAAAAGTACATACTGGGGGTGTCTGGGTAGCTCAGTGGGTTAAGCCTCTGCCTTCAGCTCAGGTCATGATCTCAGGGTCCTGGGATCAAGACCCGCATTGGGCTCTCTGCTCAGCAAGGAACCTGCTTCCCCCTCTCTCTCTTCCTGCCTCTCTGCCTACTTGTGGTCTCTGTCTGTCAAATAAATAAATAATCTTCAAAAAAAAAAGTAAAGAAAGAAAGAGTTCTGAAAACTCTCCATTTTATGTTTTCCATGCAATAAAAATCATGTGTCTCCTGTTTAAGCAGAAGTAACTAAAGTGGCTTCTGGAGTCATCTGACTCCCAAGTTTACCTAAGCAAATAGAAGTGCTTTTCAAAGCTCCGGTTCCTGTAACTACATCTGTGCATTGGCTGGGCTGTGTCACTGAGGAGGAAAGGCATCAGAGAGGGATGGTCCTGAGCTGTTCCATGTCAACCCCTGGGTCTGTCTCAGGACTCCATCGGCACCTTGCTGCCTTTCCAAATGGCAAATGAAGATGAATAGGAGGACATTCGCACAGCCATGGCTTCCACTCCACCTGCTCCTGCCGACAGATTATTTATTAATGCCTTCACCGGGTGGGTTTGCCATTAGGGCTGAGATGTGACAAGCGATCTCCTGCATGCAGATGACCAACTGTGGCTGAGTGACAAGTACCTTATAATATCTATATTCCTTTAAGAACTCACTAGGAAAAGACACCGCCCCCGCCCCCCCACCTCAGCTTTTCATGTTCATAATAAGATGCTTTCTTGGGTAAGGAAACTTACACGATTTGAAAAACTGAGTCATTTAGTAACGCTTTATAAACGTTAGCTTCCAAGATTCAGTTGTGTCAGAGAGACTACGTATTTGAAGCAGAGTACTCTTGAACAGACCCAAAGCGAACAGTATATTATTTAACCCTTGGTCCTCTTCTGTGCTACAAAACACCAGAGCTTGAATACTTGCCTAAATCATTAGTTAAAAGAGGCATTTCTCCCTAGTCCGTTATTAACAAGAACTTCCAGAAAGGCACAGAGAGCATAACTGCTGTCTTCATAATATCCCAGGAAGGAAGGCTAGAAACACTCTGAGAAGAGCAGAGCCTGAGCAAAGAAAACTAGCGCTTGGCACCAAACACAGCCACCAAATGTAGGGCAGTGTTATTAGTCCCAGGAAAAAAGAAAAGGGTATGGTCATCTTAGAGGCTCTGAGTTTAGAGCAAATCATACTTTTCCCTCTGCACTCCCACTTCCATGTACATCCAGGTGAGACTGAGCAGTTAAACACCAAGATCAATTCAAAGGAAAGGTGCTATCACCATCTGTACCCTATAGAAATATGGAGAAGGGCTCTAATGACTGGTAGCTTCACAGCCTTGGGAGGAGGCTTAGGAAGCTTCATCTGTCACAACCTCTAGATAATCCACATGTACGGGGTCCACAGGCCTTGCTTTAAGTAGCACTGCCCCAGAGAATAATAAAACTATCATCATCATAGAAACCTAGAGCTGGAAGATCCCCAGAGGCTATCAAATCATTTCCAACAGTCAGAGCCAGACGAAAAACGGTGTGGACCACCTCTGGGAGATAGTAAACTGCCTATCACTGAAGGCATTCCAGCGGAAACTCAATAACTCCTGAGCAGGAATATTGTGGTGAGATTTCAAACACCGCACGGGAAAGTTAAACTAGGTGATCTTTAGGACAATTTCAAGTCTGAGATTATATTATCTCTAGTGCTGGGAAAAGACAGAAATCCCATTCCCAGAAGTAGAAATAATACTGAGATAAGTTCCAACTTATCAGATCATGGGAGTGATGTTTAAAAAAACAGTTTAAATGCAAACTAAAACAATGCCAAATGTTCTGAGAAACTAAACTATGTACTCAGGGCTGGTGGAGAGAATCTAAAGGGCAGAGGTCGCTTGGTCTGACTTGAGGGGGCAACAGAAGATAAGCTACTATGGTTGAGTACTTCTGACCTACAGCTGACGAGCGTGCTATTAGGGTTTGGTATTAGGCCTTTCCTGCTTTCATCATGGGGCAGAGGTTAAAAAACAGGATGACAATGAGATAGAGAAGGAGAAGGAGTGGGAGCAGGGAAGAATAACATTGTATTCTTCAAGTATTCAAGTTTCTCGGAGGGGTGGGCACCATAAGGAGAAAAATGTCTGAAAAGGCTCCTGGGGAGATGATAACAACAACGACAACAACAAAAAAGGTTGGGGGGTCCCTGGGTGGCTCAGTGGTTAAAGCCTCTGCCTTCAGCTCAGGTCATGATCCCAGGGTCCTGGGATCGAGCCCTGCGTCGGGCTCTCTGCTAGGCAGGGAGCCTGCTTCCTCCTCTCTCCCTGCCTGCCTCTCTGCCTACTTGTGATCTCTGTCAAATAAAAAAATTTTTAAAACCTTTAAAAAAAAAAAAGGCTGGGAAACACTGCGTTATATCCAGGAGTGAGACTGTAGTCTATCTGTATATTCAACCTTATACGTACTGCCGAAGAGTTTTCCAGAACAGTCCTATTTTTTGAAGTATCAGAGGCTGTTCTAATGTATCCCAGGGTTCAGGACAACACACTCTGCTATACAGTTCACGGTATGCAGAACAAACAATATCATCTCACTGAATATTTGGGTCAATAAGGTTCTGTCTCTCATCTTCCTTGGTCACCACCACAGTCCGTAATCAGCAGCTTCTCCCTCAAGTTCGCAAAGAAACTAATTCTGTAAAGAAGGATATAAAGAGCTCTAGGTGATTTCATCAATAAATAAATATCGAGTCATCCTAACTACAAATTCTTTTTTTTTTAAGATTTTATTTACTTATTTGACAGAGAGAGAGAACAAGAGAGGGAACACAAGCAGGGGGAGTTGGAGAGGGAGAAGCAGACTCTCCACCAAGCAGGGAACCCAATGCAGGGCTTGATGCGGGGCTCCATGCTGGTCTCCAACCCAGAACCCTTGGGATGGTGATCTGAGCTGAAGGCAGACGACTAAAGACTGAGTCGCCCAGGCGCCCCCTAACTACAAATACTAATTCTAACTCTGTGCCCCAGTTATTAACAGCTATTCTAAGACTCCCTGTTGGGTTTGTTTGTTTTTGTCCACACTTTGAGACCTCTTTTGCTGACCCCATGCCTTCTATGTCAACAGCTTGCCTTGACTACACCTGTCACTGCCTATTCTGAAAACCACACTCCTAGAAGCTTAGCTAAGGAAAGAAAAAGAGAAAAGCATTCTCTGAAAGTGATTCTTTTTCCTACATTTTTTTTAAAGTGCTATATTGACATGGTTGTTTTTAATACTTGTGGTGCAGAGAAAATAGTCAATAAATGTTGTCTTAAAAAAGCAAAAAACAAAAACAAAAAACCCACAAACAAACAAACAAACAAACAAACCCCAACCTGCACACTCTCCTACCAGTCGATACCATAGCCTCTCTCATACAACCCACCCTTTGGCTTCCTTCCCCTCAGGTTAGAAATAAGGCAGTCCTCTGCATCTCCCCCCTCCCCACTGGGCTTATTTTTATCATCTGAAGCTGGGTCTTCCCTCCAGCACCTGCCCCATTCCAGACATCTCAGGTTCTAGCCTCAACTAAGTGTAGTTAAACCTATTTGTGTCCCAAGTTGTCTTAGTTAAAAGATCAAAGGCTTCCTGCACTTCCTGAGTCTCAGACCAGTCCTATGTGAAAAATACTGTCCCCTTACTGAATCATAATTTATATTCTTAATCTGCAGGCTGTGACTATTTCTTCTGGACCTTCCTACACTCCTTACATTCTGGACATGCCTACATTTAGGGAATCAAATGGTACCCTCTAATATCACAATTGTAAAATCCTTATTTAAAAAAAGAAGCCGGGGACGCCTGGGTGGCTCAGTGGGTTGAGGCCTCTGCCTTGGGCTCAAGTCATGATCTCAGCATCCTGGGATGGAGACCTGCATCGGGCTCTCTGTTCAGCAGGGAGCCTGCTTCCTCCTCTCTCTCCCTGCCTGCCTCTCCACCTACTTGTGATCTCTCTCTCTCTCTCTCTCTGTCAAATAAATAAATAAAATCTTTAACAAAAAATTAATAAATAAAATTAAAAATTAAAATTAAAAATTAAAAAAGAAGCCATTTGGGCTCCTGGGTGGCTCAGTTGGTTAAAAAAAAAAAAAGCCATCTTTGCTTTCCCATTGCACTTAGATGGCTACTAAACTCTGACAGACATTGAACTGAAACCACATTTTGGGGGCAGTAACTGGAAAAACCAAATGTTCTTCACCGCTGGCTGCCTCACTAAATCCAGGCCCAGGAGTGATAGTGGGGGCTGGGGGCGGCAGAGGGGCGTCCGCAGCTCAGCCAGCCATCCAGAGAGCACTGCCATTGCTATCAGCTTAGCAGGACTGTAGTCACAGCACAGTCATTTAGAATGTCCCAGGGACTCAACAACATAGGAAGAAATGTAAACTTTGTTAGCTTCCATTATGTCCAAGGGCACAGATTAATCCTCTTAAACATATCTAGACTTCCAGAGCCTCTGGACCCAGTAGAAGGACAGTGATTCCCTGGAAAGAAAATATTGGCTCAGAGTGGGAAGAATGGAAAAAACAGGTTCACTTCTTTAAAAAGTTGCAATCGTGTATTTTTCAACCGAGTAAAAATGAATCGTGATCTCCCTCTACTGACCTAAAGAGGAGTAGCCACCAGACCATCTTCTTGTGTTTCTTTCTTTCTTGGGTTTTTTTCTTTTCAACAGGGTGTTTTTAAATATAATATGTTCATATTTATCCTTAGCAAGTAAACACACACACACACACACACACAAGCATATGTATATATCTCTGTTTCTTTATGACCAGACCGTAAGACTGTGCTTGGAGCAAGGATCAGAACACAAAGTATGGATGCCATAATTTGGATACCAGTTACACAGGGACTAATTGCTTTACAGGTAAGCATAGCAGCCTCATAAAATATTAAAATCTTGGGTACTGGAAAACTTCATGTTTGGTAAGCTGGTGTCTGAAAGAAGAGGAAATCTGATTTTCCTAAGGTCGGACTAAATGAATTTACATTGATGAGTAAGCTTCTATGAAATGCCAGGAATCAGATTATATTACAGATTTCTTCCTCATTTCTCCTATATCCACTAAGTCCTCTCTATTGAACAGTGTTTTTTTTTCTCTCTATTGTTCTAAAAGTAATGATATTTTTAGTGTTCTGTGGTGTTTGCCCTTAACTTAAGAATCATACTCGTGGGCCAGCATGACCTTGATCCCAAAGCCAGACATAGACCCCAACAAAAAAGGGAATTACAGACCAATATCCCTGATAAACATGGAGGCAAAAATTCTCACCAAGATACTAGCTAATAGGGGCGCCTGTGTGGCTCAGTGGGCTAAAGCCTCTGCCTTCTGCTGGGGTCATGAGCTCAAGGTCCTGGGATCGAGCCCCGCATCTGGCTCCCTGCCTGCTCCCTGCCTGCTTCCCTTCCTCTCTCTCTGCATGCCACTCTGCCCACTTGTGATCTCTGTCTGTCAAATAAGTAAATAATCTTTTTTTAAAAAAGATACTAGTTAATAGGATCCACCAGTATAATAAAAGGATTATTCACCATGACCAACTGAGATTTATTCCTGGGCTGCAAGGCTAGTTCAACATCCACAAAACAATCAATATGACTCATCACATTAATGAAAGAAAGAACAAGAACCATAACATCCCCTAGATGTGGAAAAAGTATTTGATAAAATGCTACATCCATTCTTGATAAAAACTCTCTGCAGTGTAGAGATAGAAGGGCTATATCTCAATATAATAAAAGCCATATACAAAAAACCCACAATGAATACAATCCTCAATGGGGAAAAACTGAGAGCTTTTTCCTTAAGATCAGGAATACCACAGGGGTGTCCACTCTCACCACTATTCTTCAGCACAGTACTAGAAGTCCTAGCATCAGCAATCAGACCACAAAAAGAAATAAGTCATCCAAATTGGCAAAGAAGAAGTCAAACTCTCACTTTTTGAAGATGGTATGACACTTTATATCAAAAACCCAGAAGACTTCATGCAAAAATTGCTAGAACTGATACAGGAATTCAGCAAAGTTGCAGAATATAAAATCAATGCACAGAAGTCAGTTGCATTTCTTTGCACTAACAATGAGGCAGAAGAGAGAGAAATCAAGGAATTGGCCCCATTTACAATTGCACCAAAAACCATAGGATACCTAGGAATAAACCTAACCAAAGCACAAAAGGATCTGTGCTCTGAAAACTATAGAACACTTATGAAAGAAATAGGGGAAGACATAAAGAAATGGAAAAACATTCCATGCTCATGGATTGGAAGAACAAATATTGTTAAAATGCCTTACCTACCCAAAGCAATCTACACATTCGATGTAATCCCTATCAAAATACCACGAACATTTTTCACAGAGCTGGAACAAATAATCCTAAAATTTATATGGAACCAGAAAAGACCCTGAATAGCCAAAGGAATGTTGAAAAAGAAAACCAAAGCTGGAAGCATCACAATTCTAAATTTCAAGCTGTATTACAAACCTGTAAACAAGAAAGAATGGTACTGGCACAAAAACAGTCACATAGATCCATGGAAGAAAATAGAAAACCAAGAAATGGACCCTCAACTCCGTGATCAAGTAATCTTCTACAAAGGAGGAAAGAATACCCAATGGAAAAAAGACAGTCTCTTTAACAAATGGTGTTGGGAAAATTGGACAGCCACATGAGGAAGAATGGAATGGGATGATTTCCTTATAGCATACACAAAAATAAACTCAAAATGGACAAGAGACCTAAATATGAGACAGGAATCCATCAAAATCCTGGAAGAGAACACAGGCAGCAAACTCTCTGACCTTGGCCACAGCAACTTCTTGCTAGACACGTCTCCAGAGACAAGGGAAACAAAAGCAAAAATGAACTGCTGGGAATTCATCAAGATAAAAAGCTTTTGCACAGCAAAGGAAACCGTCAACAAAACCAAAAGGCAACCTACAGAATGGGAGAAGATATCTGCAAATGTCTTATCAGATACAGGGCTAGTATCCAAGATCTATAAAGAATTTATCAAACTCAATACCCCCCCCAAAAAAAAACCCACAAAAATCCAAGTCAAGAAATGGGCAGAAGACATGAACAGCATTTGTCCAAAGAAGACATCCAGATGGCCAAGAGACACATGAAAAGATGTGTCTTTTCATCAACATCACTAAGCATCAGGAAAGTACAAATCAAAACTACAATGAGATACCACCTCACACCTGTCAGAATGGCTAAAATTAACAACACAGGGAACAACAAACATTGGTACGGATGCAGAGAAAGGGGAACAGTCTTACACTGTTGGTGGGAATGTAAACTGGTACAGCTACTCTGGTAAAGAGTATGGAGGTTCCTCAAAAAGTTAAAAAAAAACACAAAAAACCCTACACCCTATCAATTGCACTATTTAGTATTTATCCAAAAGATCCAAACATAGTGATTCAAAAGGGCACGTTCACCCCAATGTTTATAGCAGCAATGTGCACAATAGCCAAACTATGGAAAGAGCCCAGATGTCCATTGACAGATGAATGAATAAAGAAGATGTGGTATGTATGTGGTATGTACGCATGTGTTTGTATACAATGGAATATTATTCAGTCATCAAAAAGAATGAAATCTTTCCATTTGTGCTGAGGTGTATGGAGCTGGAGGATATTATGTGAAGCAAAATAAGCCAGAGAAATGATTTCACTCATATGTGGAACATAAGAAACAAAACAGATGAACATAGGGGAAAGGAAGGAAAAATAAAATAAGATAAAAATTGAGAGGGAGGCAAACCATAAGAGACTCTTCACTATAGGAAACAAACTGAGGGTTGTTGTAGGGAGATGGGTCGGGGGTATGGGGTAATTGGGTGATGGGCATGAAAGAGGGGATCTGATGAAATGAGCACTGGGTGTTATATGCAATTGATGAGTCACTAAATTCTACCTTTGAAACTAAATAAATAAATTAATATCATACTCATGTATGTTTACTTTTCTTAATTTTTTTTAAAAATGATTTACTCATTTATTTGACAGAAAGAGAGAGCAACAGAGCACAAGCAGGGGAGTAGCAGAGGCAGAGGGAGAAGCAGACTCCCCACTAAGCAAGGAGCCCAACACAGGGCTCTATCCCAGGACCCTGGGATCATGAGCAGAGATGAAAGCAGATGCTTAACCACCTGAGACACCCAGGTATGCTACTTTTCTTAATTTCTTAAAGATATTAATATCTGTAGCTTCTTCCTAATAAAACTAGAAGTTTAGCACACTCTTAAATTAATTTGGTCACCTGTCATCCCCATTATATTAATATGGCCTATAATTTTAATTATGGATTTTGATGAATATATGTTCATTTTTTTCTTCTCTTTAGTCCTGAAATTATTTTTATTTTATTTTTAAGATACTTTGCAAAGAAATTTGGTCATCCAAAGTTGCTATATTTCCAGAACTATCTTTTGGATTTTTTTGGATTTTCATTTGAGTACTTCCGTTCCAGTTTCAATTTGGGTTCTAGTTAGGCAAAGACCATTTTTATTATTCCCTTACATTTGAATAACAATTTAGCTAGATAAAAAGTCTAGGCTCAAAGTTCTTTTCCTCAATATTCAAAAAAATAATAGCTCCATTCCTTTCTTGAGTCCAGAATACCACTGAAAATTAGGTATCAATCTAATCTTGATTCTTGATTGTTGATGTATTTTTCTTTCTGGCTCATTTGTAGGTTGGTTGACTTTTTTTTCTTTCTTTCTATCTTTTTTTTAAAAGATTTATCTATTTGACAGGCAGAGTTCATAAGTAGGCAGAGAGGTAGCCAGGGGGCAGGTGGGAAGCAGGCTTCCCGCGGAGCAGAGAGCCGGATGTGGGGATCAATCCCAGGGCC
This sequence comes from Neogale vison, assembly GCF_020171115.1. Lineage (NCBI taxonomy): Eukaryota > Metazoa > Chordata > Mammalia > Carnivora > Mustelidae > Neogale > Neogale vison. The sequence goes on from NC_058105.1 coordinate 32,864,107, forward strand.
CTGGGATCATGACCTGAGCCGAAGGCAGAGGCTTTAACCCACTGAGCCACCCAGGTGCCCTTAGGTTGGTTGACTTTTTGAAAAAGTCAGTACACTTTACTTTTTAGAGCAGTTTTGTCTAAAAATTGAGCAGGATGTAGAGTTCTCATATACCCCAACACTTCCCCTCACCCACCCACCAATATACATGCACACACACACACACACACACACAAGCAGTTTCCCCTACTATTAATATCTTATAATAGTGTTGTACATGTGTTATAAATGATGAGCAATATTGATACATGATCAATGTATCAATCAACATGTATGTTGATTCATGATTATTAACTAAAGTTCATAGTTTACATTAGGGTTCAATCTTGTCTTAAACATTCTATGGGTTTAGGTATATTATCCACCATTATAGTAACATACAAAATAGTTTCACTGCCCTAAAAATCTCCCATGCTCCACCAGTTCATCCCTCTTCCCCTCTTCCCATTGCCATCATCATCACTGTCACCATGATTATCAATATCATCATCCACACCAGCATCGCCATCGTCTTCATCACCATCACCATAAACATCATCTTCATCATCATTGCCATCACCTACATCATCTTCATCATCATTGCCATCACCTACATCATTGCCATCACCTACATCACCTACATAATTATGAACATTATAGGCATAATCAAAAGAATCTTCATAATAATCAAACCCATCATCTTTATCACCAGCAGCAGCAGTAGCAGGTCACCATCATTATTCACACAATCATCCTCACCATCATTGTCATGATCATCAACATCATTGTCATCAACCATGGTCATCGTCATCATCCTCACCCTTCACCATCATCTTCATTATTATTGTCACCTTCTGTTATGGATTCACTTATGCCCTCCAAATTCATATGTTGAAGGCCTAACCTCTAATGTGACTGTATTTGGAGATAGGGCCTTGAGAAGGTAAAGTTAAATGAGGTCATAAAGGTAGGGCTCTATTCCTATTGGAGTTGTGTCCTTCCAAGAGAGCTCACGTTCTCTGCTCATACACCAAGAAAAGGTCATGTGAGGACACAATGAAAAGGTGTCCATCTGCAAGCTAAGGAGAGAGATCTCATCAGAAACCAGCCCTACCAGCACTTTCATTTTAGACCACCAGTGTCCAGAACTGTTAGTAAATAAATTTCTGCTGTTTAAGCTACCCAGTCTGTGGTATTTTGTTATGGCAGCACGAGCTGACTAATACACCATCACAACCATCTTTATCACCTAAAGCACCACAACTGTCACTTTCATCATCAGTACCATCACTATTTTTACCTTCACCATAATCATAATCACCACCATCATCAATCACCCTTAGCATCATCTTCATTATCACCATCACCGTCACCTCTGAATTATGACCATATGTATCATCTATGTTAATACCATTTTCATCATCATCTTCTGTGTTCTTACCACTTTCAACATCATCATTGTCAATCACCATCATCATATTTTTCATCATCACTATCCTCATCCTCACCATTATCAGCATAGTCATCACCATAAAATCAGCATTATCTTCATTTCCATAATGATCACCATCATCATCACCATTATCACCAGTCATCGAAATCATCATCATCATCATCATCATCATCATTATCAACATCACCATCTTCATACTGATCATAAGATTCAACATCATCAGATTCTTATCATCAGCAAAATCATCAATATTATAATCTTTACCATAATCACCAACATTATTTTCCCCATATTTCTCACCACCAATGGCTACCATGGCCACCAATGTGTGCATTCCCATTATTTCATCATCTTATCATCCTCATTATCTTCACCATCCTTACCATCATCACCAAAAAATCACTATCATCAATAGCATCATCTCTATCACTATGATTATCACCATGTCCACCACCATCATCTTCAACATCATTGCTATTATCATTTCCTCATCACCATCAACATAAACTTAATCATCAATATGATCATCACCATCATCCTCACCATTAACATTACCATCATAACTGCTGTCATCATCTTCATCATCACCATTCTCATCACATTTATCAGCACTATTACCTTCATCTACAATACATCATCACCATCATTGCCATCATCACCAGCATAATGAACACCATCATTACCATTACAATCACTTTCACCATTTCCATATTCCTCACATAAGCATCAAAATTATCTTTCTGTTCAGCATTATCAACATTTTCATCATCTTTGCACTCATCCCCATCACCATAAGAGAATCCGAATCATTACCTTTATCTCACCATCATCATCAGCTTCTTTTTTATCTCCATCATCCCCATCATCATATTATCACTTGCACTATCCTCATAACCATGACCATCACAATCATTGCTGTTATCATTGCAGTTGTCACAAATATCATCACAATAATCACTACCATCAACCTCACACTCATCAGTATAATCATCACTTTTATTATTACCACTACCATTTTCAGTCCTCATTACCATTAACTTTATCATTATCATTACCATCAACACCATTATGAACATCATCATTTCATCATTACCACATCTTTGTCTTCTTCATCAGCCATCATCTTCATTATATTATCTTTACCATTAAAACCACTAGCATCATCATCTTCATTATGAACATGTCATCGTCATCATTCACACTCTTTGCCAAAACCGTTATTTCCAGTGTCATCTTCTTCAACACCATTACTACTCACATGATCGTCATCATCACCATTATCATCACAATCACCATCTTCATCACCACCCCTGACCATATCATAGTGATAATTTTTATTACAATCCTCATCCACAATATCCCCACCACCGCCATTATTACCATCATCTTATTGACTGCTTCATCCTCATTCTCATCACTGTACTCACCATTTTCATCACTGCCATTGTCTTCAGCAGCTTTGCATTCATCATCACCATCATCATCACTATCCCACTGTCTTCAGTCTTATCACCATAACCATCATCATCTTCATCATCATTGTCATCATTCTTAGTATTCTTTTCATCATCATCACCACTATCATCATCATCATCACCACGGTTATCACCATCATCTTATTTCTATCATCACTGTCATCATTATTATCATTATTCTCACTGTCATCAATATTTACAATGTCATTACAATTAATATTACCATCATCCTCATCTTCCTCACCAACATCACCCTTTTTTTTACCATTTTCCTTACCATTGTCATCACCATCATATCCTTCTTCCTCGTGTATATTATCACCATCACCAGCAGCATCTTCAGTATCAAATTGCCACCATCATCACCTTCACCACAATTAGCATTATCATTGTCAACACTATCACTGTGATTGTCTCCATTGTTATCATACTCATTATCTTCACCTTCATCATCACCATTATCACTCTCATCATTATCATCCTTACCAGCCTTGTCAGCATATTCACTAATATTCATCACAGTCTGGGGTGTCTGCGTGGCTCAGTCGGTTCAGTGTCTATCTTTGGCTCAGGTCATGATCCAGGGTCCTGGGATCAAGCCCCGAATCTGGCTCCCTGCTCAGCGGGGAGCCTGATTCTTCCACCCCCCTGCCTCTCCCCTCCACTGGTGCTCTGACTCTCACTTTCTCTCTCTAAGAAGGAAAAAATATTCATCACATTCACTCTTATTGCCAGCAGCAACAGCAACTTCTTCACTATCTTCATCTCATCATAATCACCGTCATAATCCTCACCATAATCTTTATCATTACCAGATATGCAGAAGATAAATCAATTACAAAGGAAAACTTGGCAGACAAAGGTATCAAAGTCAGAGTAGCTGCATAGGTTAGTGGAACAACAAATTTCTCTTAGTTCTTTAAGATCTTATACAAATTTATATAGTGGGTAACCATCTTTACCAAATTCAATTTCCTACTTATTAAAAACATTACCATTACATGGTAAGTGCCTTTTGAAAATTATCCCTTCTCTTATTCTAATTCTTTTATAATTATGTTTATTCCTTCTAACTGAGCCCTTGACAATGATGTTGTTTTAGACATGGCTATGGTAAAATATTTTTATTGGCAGTATAGTTTGGATATAGGTATCATTATTCCCTAAGACCCCAAATAATGTATTGATTTTTTTTCAACTTAGAATGTTCTCCTACAGTCCTATGAGACTGCCACTCCACCATATCGCCTTTTCCTTTCCTTTCCAGTAGTAACTGATTCGATATTGCCTTCAGAGGACCTGCACAGTCTATTTGGAGAACAGAATATGAGAGCCTCTAAGTTGCACTGCTGGACACTGACCAAGTGGTGGACGGAAGAATCAGGAGAAAGTAAGAAAACATGTTCATCCATTGGAAGACCTGTCAATATGGGAACATGGACGAAATGGAACAAGTCAGAAAGGGTAAAAGTGAAAAGACTGATGCAACAGTATTTGATCTATCACCAAACGGAATGTGACAAATTCCTGAGAAAATGGCCAGATAAGTAGCACCAGTAGCACCAGTTTCCAACTCAGATTCCATAAATTTGTCCACTTTAAGCCATTTATCAAGTGTTCCCTAGCTTTCTGGGCTTTCCTGTTTATGTAACTCCTGCATTCTCTAGATTCTCTTTCTATCATCCCCTTCTAATATCCTGACTTCTGGCAATATTGACATACACTTTCCCTTCTTCTTTTGTCCCTTTCATAGGTTGTCCAGAATAAGGGTTATTCCCTTTAGCAAACAGTTCTAACTGAGCAAATAGCACAGTAGTTTTTTCAATTTCTTCATTTTTTCTTTGTCTTCTCTGGAGTTTAGCAAAACATAGAAGCAAGCTGCTGCTAACATTTGAGTAATAGTCTGCCCTTGACTTACCACAGCATTTTCCCTAATAAGAAGACACAGGTGGTTAGGATCAGAGGGCGAATTTGATCTGTCCTTAGATCCAGGCCTACAAACATAGAGAAAACAGCTGCAAATCACTGATGAAATCAATGGGGGATTCACTTCCCCCCTTCTTGCCACCACTGCAACTGCCACCAGCTTACCCTTAATGGAAAGGCTTCACCTGTGATCATTATCAACCCTTCTCGATGGGTTTCTAAAGTCCTTCGTTCTCTCAGATGTGTTGGGATGACAAAAAAAAAAAAAATCTTCCCTTGTCACTGTAAAACTGGATATGATCTTCCAGACTCCGAAGTGTTTGCTAGAACACACAAACAGCTTTATGATAGCAGATCCTTCTGCTAGCAGGATTCCATGCAGCTGCCAACCGCAGAATTCTAGGAAGTAGCCGGTGCATGGCACCATGCACGTGGTTATAAACTAAAAACACTCTGCTTCTGGGTCCCAGGGGACAGATGACATGAGTATCATCAGCTGGCAAGAAAGGAATGTGCGTTACCTGGGTGTCTGGGGTAGCTCCTCACTGACATCGCCTTTTGTTGCTGATCCAACTAGGAAGGCCTGGGAGGCTTTTAAAAATTTAATTTAATTTAATTTTTGATTTATTCATTTATTTGAGAGAGCGTGTGTGTGAGAGGGGGGAAGAGCAAAGGGGGAGGGAGAGGGACAAGCAGACTCCAGACTTAATTAACAGGGTTAATCCCACAACCCTGGGATCACGACCTGAGCCGAAATCAAGAGTGAGACACTTAACTGACTGAGCCACCCAGGCACCCCAAGCCTGGGTGGTTTTTTTCCACATACACAAGAAAAATGTAAACTATATAGCACTTTGGTCTGCTTTCCCGTATTAATGTTCATCAGCTTAACACCTTCTTTGTTTGCCTTTTTCCAAGTAACCGGTGAAACTGCTGTTCACGTCTACCCAGGTTCTCAATTTTTCTCAGATCATGTCCCTTTATCATATCTACTTTTCATTATTTTTTTAAGATTTTATTTATTTATTTGACAGAGAGTGAGACAGCAAGAGAGGGAACACAAGCAGAGGGAGAGGAAGAAGCAGGCTTCCTGAAGAGCAGGGAACCTGGTATGGAACTTGACCCCAGGACTCTGGGATCATGACCTGAGCTGAATGCAGAAGCTCAATGACTGAGCCACCCAGGTGCCCTCATATCTGCTTTTCCAACTTCATGGATGAGAAGGGACTCTCAGAGGGGTAATCTGGGATAAGACCTCATGTGGACATAGGGCCAGGTCATGAGGCACAGAAACATTCATCTTCAAACAGCGGCTGCTGTATAGAGAACACAGTGCAGACAAAGTCAGCAGATTTCATCACTGATGAAGCCAACAGCCAGTGCACACACACCGTGGATACCTTGAAGGTATCTTGCCATCGTTTTTTCTTTTTTCGTATTCCAGATGCCTGTCACCTGAGTCCCTCCCACAAAACCCTCCAGTTTATACACCTGCATCTGCCCAGCCCAACCCCAGCATTAGCCTCCCGTGCTCTCCGCATGCTCAGGGGAAAGTATGCAGGAAAAAGGGAGCACGCCAAAAGCCAGGGCCTCCACAGCTGCCAGTGAGCTCATAGTTGGCCATGGCCACTGCTGCCTGTCCTGACCCCCACCGCTCCATGAGTATCTGTGACTGGATCCTGCCACTACACAGGCATTTGCAGCTGGTCCCTGCAGCTGGATATGCACCTGCCATGGGCTCCAGCCACCACTGCTGTCTGCCTGGGTCCCTGGCCACCAGAACCGTAGGTGCCGCTGAAGACGGCAACCCTTGTAGCCCCTGCAGACCCCATGGTGCCATTCATCAGACACCTCGTAGCCTCTGCAGACCCCAAAGGACCATTCAGTTGTGGATGCTGTCCTCCATGGCATCCTGGGCCAAAGGGGCATCATACCCAATTAGACATGGTGATGTCACAAGCCCCTGCCCTAGGTGCTCCACACCAGCAGACCAGGGGTCACAGCAGAGGCCAGCATACCCCACCCAAAGGCAAAAGGACTCACTTATGGAAGTCAGCCCATAAAGTTCAGAAGAGGTAACTGCTTACTCAAATGCACAGACACCTAAACAAAGCCCCAGGGATGACACAGGGTCAGGGAAACATATCTCCACCAAAGGAACACAATAAACCTCCAGTAACTAACCCCCCCACAACAAATGGAGATCCAGCAATTTCCCTGCAATGAGTTCAAAATAATTGTTCTAAAGATGCTCAAAGATGTATAAAATAACACAAATGAACAATTTGATATCAGGAAAACTACAGGAATAAAATGAGAAGTTCAACGAAGAGAAAACATAAAAAGGAAATTGAACTGAACTGAACTGAAGAATACAGTGACTGGACTGAAGAATTCAAAAGAGAGCTTCAACAACAGACTTGTATAAGCAGAAGAATCATTGAGTTAGAAGACAAATCAATTGAACTTATCGAATTAGAGGAGCAAAAATAAGAAAGAATGAAAATGCAAGAAGAAAGACTATAGGACCATAAACAAAAATATTATACACATCACTGGAGTTCCCAGAAGGAGAAGAGTGGGAGAGAGCGGTAGAAAGCTTATTTAAAGAAATAATGGTTGGGGCACCTGTGTGGTTCAGTTGGTTAAGCATCTGTCTTCAGCCCAGGTCATGATCTCAGAGTCCTGGGATCAAGCCCAGTGTCAGGGTCACTGCTCAGTGCAAAGTATGTTTCTCTCCTTCTCTTTTTCCCTCTCCCTCTGCCCCTCCCCCACTCATCCTCCCTCTCTCTCTCTCTCTCTCTCTCTCTCTCGAATAAATACATAAAATCTTTTAAAAAAAGAATGGCTGATATACCCAACATAAGAGCACCTAAATATATAAAACAAATATTAACAGGCCTAAAGGGAGAAATAGAGAGCAATATAATAATAGTAGGAGACTTTAATACCCTAGTTTCATCAATAAACAGTTCATCCAGACAGAAAATCAACAAGGAAGCAATGGCTTTGAAAGACACATTGGGTGAGATGGACTTAACAGACATATACAGACAATCCATCCAAAAGCAACAGGATACACAATATGCATTCTTCTCAAACAGACATGGAACATTCTCCAGGATAGATTAAATGTTAGGCCACAAAACATGTCATAATAAAGATAAGAAGATTGAAATTATATCAAGTATGTTTTCTGACCACAACAGTGTGGAACTAGAAATCAATTACAAGAAGAAAACTGGAAAATTCACAAGTATGTGGAGATTAAACCATGTGCTCTTAAACAACCAGTGCATCAAAGAAGAAATCAAGAGAAATCAAAAATATCTTGAGACAAATGAAAATGGAAATACAACATACCAAAACTTACTGGATGCAACAAAAGCAGTTCTAGGAAAAAAGTTCATAGGGGCAAATGCCTACATCAAAAAAAAATAAGATAGATCTCAAATAAACAACCTAATTTTACACCTCAAGACCTGGAAAAAGAAGAGTGAATGGAGCCCAAAGTTAGGAGATGGAAGGAAATAACAAAGATCAGAATGGAAATAAATGAAATAGAGACTAGAAACACAAGAGAAAAGTTCAATGAAACAAAGAGCCAGTTTCTTTAAAGATAAACAAAATTGACAAACCTTTAGCTAGATTCACCACGAAAAAAAGAGACGACTCAAATAAATAAAATCAGAAATGAAAGAGATGTTAACAACTGATACCACAGATGTACAAAAGACCCTAAAAGACTACAATGGATAATAGTTATACCATAATTATACCAATAACTATACCAAAAAATTGGATAACCTTGAAGAAATGGATGAATTCATAGAAACATACAATCTACCAAGAGTAAATCACGAAGAAATAAAAAATCTGAACATACTGATGACTAATAAGGAGATTGAAATGGTGAAAGATAGGAGCCCTATAAAGGCAGAAAGTAAAGTGTTCCTCAATTGGCCTACACACAGGGGTAAGTGCACATGTGGAAACACAGGGTAATCAACACTGTGTTTAGGAACAAAATGAGAGACATGGTAAATAAATGAAGTGTTGACCTGCATATGAAGAAAGACTTCCTCTATCTTAATAGGAATCCTGCCAAAACAGTTTAGAGAAAATCCCCCATGCTGATGAAGTCCTTCATCCCCTACCTTTGATGTCTAAGTCCTTGGCCTGCCTTTAGCAAGAATTCTCATAATTTTGGGGCACCTGGCTGGCTCAGTCGGTAATCGATGGGAATCTTGATTTTGGGGTTGTAAGCTCAAGCCCCACGTTGGGTATAGAGATTACTTAAAAATAAAATCTTAAAAAAAAAAAAAGAGTTCCCCTACCCTTGATACCTCCTCTTTGTAATTTTCCACCTACTGATCCCCTCACTTGACTATGAGGCTCCACTTGTCCTTGTTTTTACTTTTTTTTTTAAGATTTTATTTATTTATTTGAAAGAGAGATAAGGCAAGAGGGACTACAAGCAGGGGAAGTGTGAGAGGGAGAAGCAGGCTTCCCACCAAGCAGGAAGCCCAATGTGGGGCTCAATCCTAGGACCCTGGGCTCTAACCTGAGCCGAAGGCAGATGCCTAACGACTGAGCCACCCAGGGCCCCCTATTTGGGATGTTTAGAACGTCCTTAGTCTTTGTTATATGTGGAGATGAGCCTGATCTCTCCCCACTATTGCAATAAGGAAGGCTTCTTTGGGATGATAGTTGAACAGAAGATGCTTGATTAGAGAGAACAATTCATTCGTGCTGTGTTAATAGTATTTTTTCACTTGAGACTTTTCTGGTTCTTTGTATGACAAGGCATTTATGCTTGATTGTATCCTGGATGTGTGGGCATTATGTTCTGAGTATCTGGATCATACTTACATGTTATACTTCAGCTAACAGTTTAAATTTAGCCCTCGGGTCATGGTGTACTTTTGTGGGCTGTGTTTCGAATGACAATTTGTTTTTCAGGCCTTGAAAATCTACTCTGCTCTGCTTTATGTATGTGCTACTCAGAGGCCAACCTGAAAACCTAGGCAGGATTTCAATTTCTTGTACAGGTTACTTGGGGGTTTTGCCCAGGATTCGATATATACTTAAAAATTCCTTTCTCCAACTCTTTTGCTGAGTTTCTAGTTCGGAGGGGGAGAAACATCACCTCATAGATACCAGCTCTGTCTCCTAGATACCACCTCATTTGGAAGGGGAATGCTGCCTCCCAACTACTACTAATTTTTTAAATACCAAGGAATTTAATGTTGAAAAGTTTTCACTCTGTACTTCTTCATTAAGAGAAAAGACATAGACATTCACTCGGCCTCTTAGCAAAAAAACACCAAGAAATTCAGCTAAGATAGATTTTCGTTGAGTGGAATCTGAGCAGGAGGGCAGAAATGTGTAAGTAAGGAGAGTATCATGGGATCTGTGCTTTATTAGAACAGAGACCAGAAAGTTGATCCACAGAATTAAAACCAATAAAGTATGATGGCAAGGAAAAGAAATGTGTTCCTATTTCAGATTATACAACAAAGTTAAATAAACTGAGCCATTAGTTATGTGATATTCATTCACAAGATCTCTTTCTTTTTTAAGATTTTGTTTATTTCAGGGGCGCCTGGGTGGCTCTGTGGTTAAGCCTCTGCCTTCGGCTCAGGTCATGATCCCAGGGTCCTGGGATCGAGTCCCGCATCGGGCTCCCTGCTCAGCAGGGAAGCCTGCTCCCCCCTCTCTCTCTGCCTGCCTCTCTGCCTACTTGTGATCTCTCTCTGTCAAATAAATAAATAAATAAAATCTTTAAAAAAAAAAAGATTTTGTTTATTTCAGAGTGAGCGAGTGAGAGGGAGAACTACTGGGGGAAGGAGCAGAAGGAGAGGGCAAAGCAGACTCCCTGCTGAGCAGAGAGCCCAATGTGGGGCTCCATCCCAGGACCCTGTGATCATGACCTGAGCCAAAGGCAGATGCTTCGCTGACTGAGACACCCAGGTGCCACCACAAGATCTCTTTTTTTGCTGAGTAAATATTCAATAAATAAACTAAATTTTTAAAAATAATGGAATGATTTTTTTATACACATAGAAGAGTTATTTTTCCATATGGTGGCCTGGGTAAGTGCATTTTCCTTAGAAAATTCATTCCTAATTCACGGATATTGTATAGTTTTTGTGATAAGCTTTTTATTTTTATTTTTTTAAAGATTTTATTTATTTATTTGAGAGAAAGGGGGAGAACACAAGCAGGGGGAGGGCCAGAGGGAGAGCAAGAAGCAGACTCCCTGCTGAGCAGGGAGCCAGATAAGGGTCTGGATCCCAGGACCCCAGGATCCTGACCTGAACCGAAGGCAGATGCTTCCAACTGAGCCAACCAGGTGCCCCATGTAATAAGCTTTAAAAAAAAATCTCAGAAAAAAAATTTTCAGTAAGAGAAAAAATTTACATTGTTTCATGATCATTAAGCAAAACATCAAAACATTCAGGAAGAAAGCACTTCCCTATACTATTAAAAAAAAAAAAAGAATATGGGGCACCTGGGTGGCTCAATCAGTTAAGCAGCTGCCTTCGGCTCAGGTCATGATCCCTGGGTCTTGGGATCCAGCTCAGCTTTGGGCTCCCTGTTCTGCTGGTAGCCTGCTTCTCCCTCTATCTGCTGCTCCCCCTGCTTCTGCACTCCCTCCTCCCTCTCTCTCCCTCTGTCAAATAGATAAATACAATGTTTTAAAAAATTACTTAAAAAAAAAAAAAAAAGAATGTGTTCCCTAGGGCACCTGAGTAGCTCAGTCAGTTAAGCAGTTAAGCAGTTAAGCGTCTAGGCTCTGGGATTGAGCCCCTGCTCGTGGAGATCCTGCTTCTTCTGCTCCCTCTACCCCTCCCCCATTCATGAGTGCAAGCAGCCCGCAAGCTCTCTATCGCTCTATCTCAAATAAGTAAATAAAATCTTAAAAAAAGAATGCGTTTCCTATATTACCATAGTGAGACAAAAAGATATGCCCACATCCTAATCCCCAGAATCTGTAACTACTTTAAGTAGCAAAAGATGTGATTAAATGGAAGATTTTAAGAGGAGGTTCTTATTCTGGATTATCTGGGTGATCTCTGAATGCAATCACCTTGTGAAAGAAAGAGACACAGAAGGAGTTTACAGACACAAAGGGAGGAAGGCAATGTGAGGTTGGAACAGTGGGAGATGCTGCTGAGGAATGCCAATAGCCATAATTAGAAGCTGGAGGAGTCAAGGAAGAGATTGTCTCCTAGAGCCTCCAGAGGGAGTGTGACCCTGCCAACACTTTGATTTTGAACTTCCATTCTCCAGAACTCTGAGAGATAACTTCTCATTGTTTTAAGACACCCAGTTTGGGGTGCCTGGGTGGCTCAGTTGTTAAGTTGTTAAGCGTCTGACTCCAGCTCAGGTCATGATCCCAGGGTCCTGGGATGGAGCCCCACATCAGACTCCCTGCTCAGCAGGGAGCCTGCTCCTCCCTCTCCCATTCCCCCTGTTTGTGCTCCCTCTCTCACTGTGTCTCCCCCACCAAATAAATAAATAAAATCTTAAAAAAAAAGACACCCAGTTTATGATAATTTGTTATGGCAGCTCTAGGAAACTAATAGTTATCCTTACACAACCTTGTTGTTTTCTCTTTGCCTTCAACATAAGTTTCATGTTCCCCATGGAGTTTCCAATTATTGAGGTACTGTCTGAAGGAGGAGCATAAGATGGTGAGCTCACAAAGGAAAACAGAAGAGCCAGCAGTCTTATGCTCCAACATTGTACCATATTTGGTTACAGCTATGCAATATATGCACATTAATGATTACTGAGGGCTTGAAGATGCCATAAACTTCAGTTCAAGTTTTGTCTTTGACCATCTGATTCTCTCCAAGGAGAATCAAGTCACGGGGTTAAGAATGGATCCATGAAGTTTAGTTTTATACATTTATTTCTGCTTCATTCCTTTAAATTAGAGCAAATGATGATCTGGAGCAGAAGTTTCTTCTGCCTCAACAGAGGTGGTGATGGAGGAGGAGGTCCTTGTACAAAGAGGACCACGGTGGTGATGATGGTTTAACATTTATTCCAGGTAAAGGAATTGGAAGACAAAGAACAACTCCTCCGGGTAGAAGTGGCACTGATAGAAATGATGGTGGGCATGGCTCTCTATCTGCCTACAGAGACAGTAGAAGAGGTCCTGAAATCTATAAGTAACTTGACTGCCAGTGTTCCTGTAATAGAAATAATCTAATGTTAAAATGCTCGCAGTAAAATAAGCAATAGACATTTGTGGGTTTTTTAGAGTTAATATACTACTTATTAATTTATCAATCTTCAAGGACTCAGTACATGCAAAAGACCGGTACAGATATTTAATAAGCATTTTTTAACTCTACACAATTAGGATCCTTCTGCTAACACTCTATTGCTAGAAGAGTTGACATCCTCATCAAAAGCTTTCTGAAATAATGAAAAATTAGATTTTATGATGAGTGTATGCAAAGAAGAAGTATTCTGTCTGGCCTGGGCATGTTAGACTAGTTTGTTCAAATGTGGATAATATAAGGTTATGGTTTGATCCCCCTGGGAGCTAATTGGCTTTACACAAAGAGTCTGTCTCAGAATGCCAATGATCTAGCTATCTTATAACAACATAAGCAACATTCATTTGTATAGTAATATATGCTTATCAAAGTTTTGGTATCTATTATCTCTTTTGAGCCTTATTATAACCTTATAGTATAGGTGGGGCAAGTAGTTTTATCTCACTGCTTATAGATGAGACTCCAGGACTCCAAAAGCCTAAGTGATTGGACAAAGGTCACAAATACAGTGTGAAACATGGTTAGGACTTGAATGCAGTTCTTTACACACCTAGTTTGGCTCCCTCTCTATTAAAGCAGACTACCTTCTCATGCCCGCAAGTCATTTGTCATGAGCTGAAGACAGAACTCAGGTGAATGCCCTAATTTGGAGAGTGAATAAAGGGAGCGTAACCAACTTCTTAGAGAAAAAAAAAAAAAAAGTAAAGTAGGATAGGAAAAAACCTGTCAACTATTACAGATACAGTAAAGCAAAGCGAGGATAAGAAAAGACCACCAGACTGGGTCACTTGGAGTTCACTGTTGAGTTTTTTTGTGAGTTTTCAGTAAAATGGTAGAAACAGACCAATTCAAGCAGCAAACATCTGTTGAGGATCCTCTATTTTAAGATACAATCTTCACATTCTGAATATTCCTTCCAAATATGGGCTGTCGTGAAGAGAGTACTTAATCAGTTGTAAAGTGCAGACCACCTAATGAAGATTTTAAGTATGAAAATTTTTCTCAAAGAGAAGGTAAGTGGGAATATAAAGTTGACAGGTTTTGAAATGAAGGTAGTCAAGATTATAAAGGTCTACAAAAGCTTTGGGGATCATTCAATACTTAAACATTTTCTTCAAGACAGGAAATGTGGTCCTGATGGTTAATTTTACGTGTCAACATGCCTGGACAATAAGGTGCCCAGATATCCTGCTAACCATTATTCTGGGTGTTTCTGCGAGGGTGTTATTAGAGGAGATTAACATTTGAATTGGTAAACTGAGTAGCACAGATTGCTCTCTCTAATGGGGGCAGGCCTCATCTAATCAATTAAAGGCCTAAATGTAACAAAAGTGCTAGTTTTCCAATCAGTGAGAAAGAATTTTTACTGCCTAACTGCCTTTGAACTGGGACACTGGCACTTTTCCTGTATTAGGACTCAAACTCAAAACGCTGGCTCTTCCCGGGTTTCAATCATGCTGGCCTTCCAACCAGAACACCATTGTTTTTCATGATTCTAAGACTTTTCTGATCAGATTAGATCTAAACCAATGGCTCTCCTATGCCTGCAGCTTGCCAACTCACCTTGTAGGTCTTACGACTTGGAGCTACCATAATCATGTGAGTCACTTCGTTACTCATTATTATGTATATTATATTAAGTTATATGTTATGTATGTTATAAAGTACATACATATACATATTTATATAAAATATATGCATGTGTACATATAAATGTGTTATATATCATATATTAAACAGTCATATTTACATATGAATATATTATGTCTATATAACATATATACATGTATATATATGTATGATATATACATAAAATCTCTGTCCTGCTGGTTCTGTATCTCTAGAACCCAGAGTCATATAAAAATGGATGCAATTTTTCAAATTAGAATGATAAATTTTCTCTCAAAACTAATTTTGTTTGTATAATATATTCTATCACAAAATATGTAGGGAAGCTTAGGAAACCAATGTTGTAAGGGTGCCTGGGTGGCTCAGTCATTAAGCATCTGCCTTCAGCTCAGTTCATCATCCTGGGTTCCTGGGATCAAGCTCCCTGCTCAGCGGGAAGCCTGCTTCTCTCTCTCACTCCCCCTGCTTATGTTTCCTTTCTCACTGTGTCTCTCTGTGTCAAATAAATAGATAAAATCTTCAAAAAATTTTTAAAAGAAAAGAAACTAACGTTTTAGTCTTTTCCACCATGGAAATGATTTGTCTTGGGAAATCAAATGTGTAGAATTATTTAAACTAAAATTTTAATTTATGAGAAAGTCTGTTTCTGGTCATATTTTCCTTCTATTTAACTAGATACTTTCCAAATTAGAACTCATCTTGCAATGATACAATATATATGTAGTTTCATTACCTGTGTTTGATTTTTCTGGAATTCCGTCTTAAGCTCTTTGATCTTTTCTTCTGGCATCTTGTTTTGAGCTCAGGTTGAGGTGCTGACTTCTTCATTTGTCTACAATGATCATCACCACAAATGCACACTTAATAATATAGCGTCCAGAAACCTTTAAACAATATTATGTACTGAATAAATGGAACACCCTTTGCTTCTTTAATTCCTGGGCCTTCACTTGTGACTATTCATGACAATTAAATCCCCTTCTGTGGGGATGGGCCTAGTGCTGCTCGTGGTAGTGGTGGTAATGATGAACTCTGCTCTCGAACCAAGGCAAACAAAAGCACTTTTACTCCTGAAAAAAATACTAGAAAATATTTTTTTAAATGTGTGAGCCACATTTTTCTTCATGTATCATGGGCATTTTTTTTGTTTTGCTATTCAAAACGAGATCTTAATAATTTCATCCTCAATGGGGAAAAACCAAGGGCTCTTCCTCTACAGTCAGGAACAAGACAGGGATGTTCACTCTCTCTGCTTTTATTCAACATAGCATTGGAAGTCCTAGCCACACAGTCAGACAACCAAAAGAAATAAAAGGCATCCAGATTGGTGAGGAAGAAGTAAAACTTTCATTATTTGTAGATGTCATGATACTCTCTATAGAAAACCCAAAAGAATCCACAAAAAAACTGCTAGAATTGATAAGCAAATTCAATAAAGTCACAGGATACAAGATCAATGTACAGAAATCTGTTGCACTTCTATATACCACTAATGAAGGAGCAGAAAGAGAAATTAAGAAAACAATTCCATTTACAATTGCACACAAAACCATAAGATACCAAGAAATAAACCTAACCAAAGAGGTGAAAAATCTGTACTCTGAAAACTATAGGACACTGATGAAAGAAATTGGGAAAGACACAAAGAAATGGAAAGACATTCCATGCTCATGGATTGAAAGAACAAATATTGTTCAAATGTATCTACTACCCAAAGCAATTTATACATTTAATGTAACCCCTATCAAAATATTATCATTTTTCAAACACCTAGACGAACTATCCTAAAATTTGTACAGAACTATAAAATACCCCAAATAGCCAAAGCAATCATGAAAAAGAAAAGCAAAGCTGGAGGTATCACAATTCTGGACTTATATTACAAAATATAAGTAGTATATTATATCATATTACAAGGTATTACAAAGCTGTAGTGATCAAAACAGCATGATGCTGACACAAAAACAAACACATAGATCAATAGAACAGAATAGAAAACCCTGAAGTGAACCCACAATTATATGGTCAATTACTCTTCAATGAAGGAGGCAAGGACATGCAAAGGGAAAAGAACAATATCTTTAACAAATGGTGCTGGGAAAACTGGACAGCAACATACAAAAGAATGAAACTGGACCACTTCTTTGCACCACATACAAATATAAATTCAAAATGGATTAAAGACCTAAATGTGAGACCTTGAAACTCTAGAAATCCTAGAAGAGAACACAGGCAGTAGCTTCTTGGACATTGGTCATAGCAACTTCTTTCTAGATAGGACTCCTGAGGCAAGGGGAAGAAGAGCAAAAATAACTTACCCTGTTTTTTAATGTTTCATACCATATATTTAAGTTAATAAATTAGAAAATGAAGTAAAAAATAAGGTGTCAGTTCAAATTCTTAAATATGTTTACTCTTGAAATGAGACCACACTTCTAGAACATTCAAGTTGATTCACATTAATACAAATTAGACTCTTTCTACTGTATCCTTAATTTCCTAGCATTTTAAAAGATGTGCTCCACCAAATTAGACAGTAGAATGATACATATCATAAAGGCATTCTTGAGAGAGTAAATCAAAACACTTTTATAGCGGCACCTGGCTGGCTCAGTGGTTAAGCCTCTGCCTTTGGCTCAGGTCAGGATCCCAGGGTCCTGGGATTGAGACCCACATTGGGCTCCCTGATCCATGGAGAGCCTGCTTCTCCCTCTCCCACTCCCCCTCCCCCTGTTTGTGTTCCTTCTCTCACTGTCTCTCTCTCTGTCAAATAAATAAAATCTTTTTAAAAAATACACTTGTATAAAATGTTATGAGGGAAAGTGAAAGGTTAAAATCAGTAAGCCAGAGAGATCACCTAAATGGTGGACATTCTTCTGCTGTGTTCTGCCATAGCTCCTGCCTCAGTCAAGCCTCAAAAGACCAAACAAACGTATTTAGTATGAACACTGGTTGGCCCAGCTAAAGAAGAAACACCATATTTACATCCTATTTCCCCTTTGTTGCAATGTCACCTCAAGTCATTTTAGAAGGCTATACAACAATGCTACTCCTATTTCTAAAAGTGGTATACTTTCTTGTCTGGAATTGTCTTTAGCTTAAATGGTGCTTCTCTAAGTAAAGATTCTGCATGAAAAAGAGGAAAATATACCAGTCTTTTGCTAGTCCTGTAACAGAAACCCTTCCAGTTACCACACACCCGTGGGAGAAATAAGCCTGGACCTAGAGATGATCTGGGCTTTATACCCTGCAAGCCCTTTGTGATGTCATCCACTGTGACCATTTCATGACTTGACAGTGTAGTTTACTGGGATTCAGTGGCCAAAGATACTGATCAGCCCATCTGCTTATTTAAGCCACTGTCCCTGAGGTTAAGGAAATAAATATCCTGTTAGTCCCATATCCACAGATACAGAAATGTTCCCCACTCACTATTTAATGATTCCAATGAGGGATGAATATCCTGGCACCAGGAGGGGACAGTTTGGATTTTGTACAGCACTGTCACACTAGTAGCTGTGAACGGTCTGTATAAAACTGAACTGAGGGATGCCTGGGTGGCTCAGTCAGTTAAGCATCTGCCTTTGGCTCAGGTCATGATCCCAGGGTCCTGAGATCGAGTCCCACGTCAGGCTCCCTGCAGGGAAACTGCTTCTCCCTCTGCCTGCCGCTCCCCCGCTTGCGCGCTTTCTCTGACAAAGAAATAAAATCTTAAAAAACAAAAAAGATAAAACTGAATTGAGTCACTTGAGATGCTAAGCAAGGAACAATTTATACGCATTTTCAAGAAAGACCCAATTTATGGAAGTATACTTGCTTAGTACGCAGGGCTAGAGCTTCAATTTATTCAAAGTGGCAAAGGTCTTGAACCATATCTTGATTACATAAACCATCCAGGTAATCCTGGCCCTAAACCTGCCTGCTTGCGTGCTGCCAAAATACAATACAGCACCTGCTGCATCGAAACTGGAGGGAACACGACAATCGACAATCGGTCAGGGGCGAAAAGACCTAACAGAGTAACAGCAGTAAGAACTACAGGATATTCCCTCCTGTTGCAGCTCTCATCCCCAGCTCTCCCCAGGGCTCTCCTCCACCCCCTTCACCTCTTATGTCACCTATTTGCTGAGGCCTTGCTTTGAAGGTGCAAATTCCCATGGCCTCCCCAGCCCTAACACCCCGTCCTTCTCCTCGGTGTGGTGATAGGACAGATCACCATCTATCATGATATAGAGATGAGTCCCCTCTCCTGCTTGTGTGTGCTGGAAAGCTCAGATCATTATTCTTTACGATATATATATGTGTCTCATTTCTTATTTTTTCATTATCCCTCCCAGAATGTGAACCTCATGTGAGTTGGTACTTTTTAAAAAGATTTTATTTATTTATTTATTTGACAGAGAGAGAGAGCGAGAAAGGGAACACAAGCAGGGGGAGTGGGAGAGGGAGAAGCAGGCTTTCCACTGAGCAGAGAGCCAGATATGGGCTCCAACCCAGGAAGCAGGGATCATGATCTGAACCGAAGGCAGATGCTTAAGGGCTGAGCCACCAGGTGCTCCCGAGCTGGGAATTTTTTTGTCTCTTTCATGGCTGTATTTCAAGCACTAAGAACAGTGTCTGGCCCTTTAGTAGGTTCTCAGCAAAAAATGAAAGTCATCTTTGGCCTCATGTTCATGCCTTTCCCAGAGATGACCCTGTTAACTGTGTAGTGTGTATTTTTTCAGGATTTTCACATCCACCAAACAGCTTCAACAACAACAGTCAACTTAAACAGTACTCAACATTTCGCTGGGTGGGGGGGGTTGCTTTTTTTTTTTTGCTTCAGTATTTTAAAACATATTGCAGATATATGATTTCACACATAAATCTTAAGCTATACAAACCATACACTCTACTGTAACAAACACTGTAACAGATAAGATTTTTAAAAGACCCAAATATCATCATTGCAACTAAGGAATTATAATTACAGTCAACTCTTGACCAAAATAAGTTTGAGCTACATGGGTCCTCTTATACACATATATTTTTTGAAATAGCACAGTATTGTAAATGTATTTTCTCTTCCTTATGACTTTCTTAATATAATTTTCTTTTCCCTAAGTTACTTTATTGTAAGAATATAGTATATAATACATATGCAAAATATGTATTTATGTTACTGGTGAGGCTTTTGATGAAAAGTAGGCTACTAGTTAAGTTTTGGGGGAGTCAAAAGTTATACTCGGATTTTTGATTGTATGAGGGGGTCAGCACCCCTACCTCTCCTCATTGTTCAAGGGTCAACTGTATTCCCTAATACCACATGAAAAATCCATGTCCAATATCCCTGCTTGACCTAAATACGTCTCTCAAATGTGATTTGCTCTTATTAGGATCCAAACAAGGATCAACCACATAATTGGCCAGATTATGATGTAATCTTCTTTTCATCTATAATGTCCTCTTAACCCTTTTTGTTTGCCATTTCTTTGATGAAAATACTGGACTATTTGTCCTGTAGAATTATGCATATTCTGGATTTTTCTGGAGGCATTCTTGTCCTGAACATATTCCATTATAATCACAATATCTTGTAGTCAGATATATAGACTTGGTTAGATTCAGGCTAAATTAACTTAGCAAGAATGTTTTATACTTGATGCTTCACACTCCTATTATATCATATCAGAACACACATGATATCTGTTTCACACACTGCTGATATAAAGATTGGTCAGGAGGTTCCTGGATGGCTCAGTCAGTTAAGCGTCTGCCTTCAGCTCAGGTCATGATCCTGGAGTTCTGGGATAGAGCCCCACAGCAGGCTTCCTGCTCAGCGGAGAGTCTGCTTCTGTCTCTGCCCCTTCCCTTGCTCACACTCTCTCTCACTCCATCTCTCTCTCAAATAAATAACAGAAAGAAAGAAAGAAAGAAAAAGAAAGAAAAGAAAGAAAGAAAGAAATATTGGTCAGTGGGTCATAGTATTCTTACCTTGATTCATCCACATTATAAAATGTCCCATAGTTCTTTTACTTAAATTTTATTAAATTTGCACGGGCTTACTTTATTATTATTAATATGTAATTCACCCTCTATATAATTTATCAATTTAAAGTATACAAGTCATTGTTATTTTTAAGTATGTTCACAAAACTGTGCATCCATCAACACAATTTTAGAATATTTTCATCATCCCCAAAAGAAAGTCCATACCCATTAGCAGTCAATCCCCATTCCCCCCAACCCTCAGCCCCTGACAATTTCAAATTTACTTTTTTTTCTCTATGGATTTACCTCTTCTGGACATTTTTTGTGAATAGGATCATGCAATATGTATTCTTTTGTGTCTGCCTTTTATTTATTTTTTTTTAAGATTTTATTTATTTGTTTGACAGACTGAGATCACAAGTAGGCAGAGAGGCAGGCAGAGAGAGAGAGGAGGAAGCAGGCTCCCCACCGAGCAGAGAGCCCGAAGCGGGGCTCGATCCCAGGACCCTGAGATCATGACCTGAGCCGAAGGCAGAGGCTTTAACCCACTGAGCCACCCAGGCGCCCCTGTGTCTGCCTTTTAAAAAGCACTATATTTTCAAGGTTAATCCATGTTGTATCCTGTATCCATTCTTCATTCCATGTAATGACTAAATAAAAATCCACAGTAGGGATATAGCACACTTAGTTAAAATGTTCCTCAGTTGATGGACATTTGGGTCATTTCCTCCCTTTTAGTTTTATGAATAATGCTGCCATGAACATTCATGTACAGGTTTTTGTTTGAATATCTGTTTCCAGTTCTCAGTTATAGACAGAGGAGTGGAATTGCTGATCACTTGGTCATTCTATGTTTAAGTTTTTGTGGAATTGCCAAATGGCTCTCCCAGGTATCCACACCATTTTACATTCCCACTAGCAGGGTATGTGAGATTCAGTTCTTGACATCCTCACTGCAAATTGCTGTTTTCCTTTTTATTTTTAATATAGCCATCTTGCTAAGCAGAAGTGGTATCTCCATGCGGTTTTAAGTTGTATTTCCCCAATGACTAATGATGTTGATCATCGTGTCTTGTGTTCCTTGGCATTAGCATGGAGGGACTGATAGATTTGCAGCATGAGAGCTCCACGTGTGGGAATCCATCCTGTGCAACCCTCGCTCACAATGGCAATCCGAGTAAGTCTCTTCCTATCTCAGTTCCTGACACAATGAATAGTTACCGAGCCTGTGTCTGTCCAGGGAAGGGGGACAGAAAAAAGGCTTTGGCTTGGATCTCTGTATTGGGAAATGACCCCTACTCCCTAAAGCGAAGGACAGGAAACACAAGGAGGAATCCAGAGGGGTTAGCTGAGATCCAGAGCCCAGGGATCAGGTCAGGTAATTCCACAAGGGAAGGTGGGGGAAGCTCTTTCACTTTCCACCCTACCTGGTGGGAAAGTTGTGGCAGAGCATTAACCCCTCTCTCAACCCGCTGGGAGTGGAAGGCAGCAGGGTTTTGTGAGATTTCCTGTGTTGACCTGAAATGCAAAAAGGCAGCTGCCAGACCAGGACAAAGCCCCTCAGGGTGCTCTTTGTCTTCCTTTCCTCTGCTCAAACAACTAGGGAATGGGTGAGAAAAATGGGCTGTGAGTCAGAGCTTGAGCCAGGCTGGGAGCCCCCAGACAGCAGGTGGTCTTGAGGGACTACGCAGGTGTGGGCAGGGGTGAGTTCAGTTTGCCCTTGAAATATGTCTGTATTCCTCTATTTGTGAAGATGTTTTTTAAAAAATAATCACGAAAGGACTGCATTTGTCAATAAAAATAAGAAGAGTCAACAAAAATATCTTCAGTCAACTGTTTAGTAACCAAATAGCTGGAGGACCCATGAACCTAGGGAGCTCCTTAGACTGCTTAAAAAGATCTTTATTTGCATCCATTTCTCTCTGTCCTTAGATTACAACCTCCTGGGAGGATTCACGCACCAAAGTAACAGCCCTCATCTCTGAGGGGCAGCATCACCTGTTCGGTTCCTTTTCTGCTTGTCATCTACACGCGTCCCCATTATGGGAGCATTCTTTTGCAAGAGCCACATGTTCCTCCTTCAATAGGAAGGAATGAGCCAAGACATCGGTCAGGCAGGAGAAACCTTCCAGTCACTGTGATTCCTTCAGACCCAGCACATCCCCATCCACCTAGGCCTTGTGGACACCACCTGCAGCAGACCCTACCCACTAAGAAGTGCTGGCTCCCTAGCAGGTCCTTGGCAAAGGGCGGGAGGGAGATGACGGGGCGGAAGGAGTGCCAGCTTTTCGGATGCCGACTCTCACCTGGGGAGGGAGCAATTAAAGTTTTCATAACCTCTGGCAGATGAATGATGCAAACTTGTAACAATCGTTTGGAAGTGTATTTATTTAAATTTCTTTTCTCTCTAAGCAGTTTTGCGACTGCTGAACGGTAAATTTTCGGTTTGTTGCAGCACATTCATCGTCTTGCCGGCAGGGACCCTGCAAGGGAGGCAAACTGATTTTCCCAAGCAAACAGCAAAACAACAGCTTTCCGCTCTGACTTTCCCAGGTCCACCTCTCTCCGCCCCTTCTTGCACCTGGGACCTTCTGAGGATGTCCTACCCCTCCCCTGGGCGGGGCCAACACCGAGGAACCCGGATTCTCAACCCTCCCTCAAGACCCCGTATCTCCAGCCCCCGCGGGCTCTGGGGCAATAGGAGGTGACATCGACGCTGGGGGGAGGGGTTGCGGCTTACGCGGGGCTTCTAGGACGCTGCTTTACGGCAGAGATGGGATAGGGGCTCAGTCAGACCGCCTGCCCCCGCGTGAGCGACCGGACCTCACCTGGTCTTTCCCGCCGGCCGTCGGCCTCCGCCAGGTGGGTCCCTTGGCCTTTGTCTTCTTTCCTTTCCTTTCTCGGGCGGGGGGACCCGGGGCTGGGGGCCGGGTTTGGGTGGCCCTTCCGGGCCCGAGGACCTTCCTTGTCCCCCAGCGTGTAGGCAGCCCGTGCCCGTTGTGCGACCTGGGCCGGCGGTGGCTGGCAGCCCAGGCGGCTTGGAGGGGCAGGCGCGGGTGGCCGAGGCGGGCCGGGGTGCGGCTTTGGGGCGAGGCTGGTCGTGCGTGAGCGCCGGAATGGTACCGCCGCCTCAGTTCTGTGCCCCGGCGCAGGGAGGAGGGCGAGCGTCGTCGCAGCGCGGCTGGGGCCTACGCGGCCGGCGGGTGGGCCCGGGAGCGTCTCCCTGTGGCTGCGGGTGGGCCCGCGGATTCCAGGGTTCCTCCTTCCCCTCTCTCCCCTGCCCTTCCTCCCCATCTGCGTGGCCGCAGGAGGTTCCGCTTGGTTGGTTTGGATGGGGGGCTCCTCCGAATGTATCCTGAGAGCACTAACAACATTTCGTGTGAAGAAACGTGCTGCTTCTAGGGACGGAGGGAAAAATAGGTGTCCTTCTTGGCCTTGTTGGTCTCAATCCTCTACTCATTTCTGACAGACTTTTTTGAAAATATTGCAAGAAACCCAGTGCCTAGGAAATTATTCCGTCCTATAAATTGTTTATTTAAATCAGAGAGGGAGACAAGCCATAAGAGACTCTTAATCATAGGAAACAAACTGAGGATTGCTCGAAGGAAGGGGAGTGGGGGGATAGGGTAACTGGGTAATGGACATTGAGGAGGGCATGTGATGTAAATTAAAAAATAAAAATAAATTATTTAAGTGAAACCATTGGATTCACATAATAGGTTGCAAGAGAATATGAGGAGATGTCATTCAGATTATTTTAAATGGATTGGTGGGAATTGGGAGACCGGGGTTGATTTTCACAAGTCCTTTGTGCTGGTCCTGATTTGTAGCTTAGAGGTAAAGTGACGTTGAGTCAAGAAATCCAGCTTTTTTTTTTTTTTAATTTAAATTCAGTTTCATTGACATATAGTGTACTAATTAGCTTCAGAGGTAGAGTTTAGTGATTCATCAGTTGCATGTAACACCCAGTGCTCATTCCATCAAGTGCCCTCCTTAATGCCCAACACCCAGTTATCCCATCCCTCCACCCACCTCCCCTCCAAGCAACCCTTAATTTGTTTCCTAGAGTTAAGAGTCTCTTATGATTTGCCTTCCTCTCAATTTTCATCATATTTTTCTTTCCCTTCCCCTGTGTTCATCTGTTTTGTTTCATAAATTCCACATATTAGTGAAATCCTATGCTATTTGTTCTCCTCTGACTGATTTATTTTGCTTAGCATAATACCCTCTAGTGCCATCCAGGTACCTTGCAGATGGCAAGGTTTCATTCTTTTTGATGGCTGAGTAATATTCGTGTGTGTGTGTGTGTGTGTGTGTGTACATATACCATATCTTTATCCATTCATCTGTCGATGGACATCTGGGCTGTTTTAATAGTTTGGCTATTGTGGACATTGCTGTTATAAACATTGGAGTGAACATGCCCCTTGGAATCACTGTATCCTTTTGGTAAACACCTAGTAGTGCAATTGCTGGGTCCTAGGGTAGTTCTATTTTTAACTTTTTGAGGAACCTCTGTGCTGTTTTCTAGAGTGGCTGTACCAGTTTGCATTCCCACCAACAGTGTAAGAGGGTCTCTTTTTTCTGCATCCTCACCAGCATTTGTTGTTTCCTGTGTTGTTAATTTTAGCCATTCTGACAGGTGTGAGGTGGTATCTCCTTGTAGTTTTGATTTGTATTTTCCTGATGCTGAGTAATGCTGAGCATCTTTTCATATGTCTGTTAGCCACAGATGTATCTGGATGTCTTCTTTAGAAAAATGTCTATTCATGTTTTCTGTCCATTTCTCAACCAGATTTGTTTTTTGGTTATTGAGTTTGATAAGGTCTTTATAGATTTTGGATACTATCCCTTTATTGTATGTCATTTGCAGATACCTTCTCCCATTCTTTGGGTTGCCTTTTAATTTGCGGATTGTTTTCTTTTACTGTGCAGAAGCTTTTTATCTTGATAAAGTCCCAGTAGTTCATTTTTGCTTTTGTTTCCCTTGTCTCTGGAGACGTGTCTAGCAAGATGTTGCGCGGTGGAGGTCAGAGAGGTTGTTGCCTGTGTTCTCCTCTAGTATTCTAGTATTTTGATGGATTCCTGTCTCATATTTAGGTCTTTCATCCATTTTGAGTTTATTTTTGTGTATGGTGTAAGAAAGTGGTCCAGTTTCATTCTTCTTCATGTGGCTGTCCAATTTTCTTAACACCATTTGTTGAAGAGACTGTCTTTTTTCCATTAGATGTTCTTTCTTTCTTTGTAGCAGATTATTTGATCATAGAGTTGAGGGTCCATTCCTGGGTTCTCTGTTCCATTCCATGGATCTCTGTGTCTATTTTTGTGCCAATACCATACTGTTTTGATCACTACAGCTATGTAATACATCTTGAAGTCTGGAATTGTGTTGCTTCCAGCTTTGGTTTCCTTTTTCAACATTCCTTTGGCTGTTTGGGGTCTTTTCTGGTTCCATATAAATTTTAGGATTGTTTGTTTCAGCTCTGTGAAAAATGTTCATGGTATTTTAAATATTCTTTATTTATTTATTTGACAGAGAGAGAGAGATCACAAATAGGCAGAGAGGCAGGCAGAGAGAGAGAGGAGGAAGCAAGGCTCCCTGCTGAGCAGGGAGCCCAATGCGGGACTCGATCCCAGGACCCTGAGATCATGACCTGAGCCGAAAGCAGAGGCTTAACCCACTGAGCCACCCAGGCGCCCTGTTCATGGTATTTTGATAGGGATTACATTGAATTGTAGATTGCTTTGGGTAGGTAAGACATTTTAACAATATTTGTTCTTCCAATCCATGAGCATGAAATGTTTTTCCATTTCTTTGTGTCTTCTTCAATTTCTTTCATAAGTGTTCTATAGTTTTCAGAGCACAGATCCTTTTGTGCTTTGGTTAGGTTTATTCCTAAGCATCTTATGGGTTTTGGTACAATTGTAAATGGGACCAATTCCTTGATTTCTCTTTCTTCTGCCTCATTGTTAGTGCAAAGAAATGCAACTGACTTCTGTGCATTGATTTTATATCCTGCAACTTTGCTAAATTCCTGTATCAGTTTTAGCAATTTTTTCAGGAAATCCATTTCTGTGTGTTTAAAACTTACAAGAGCTTGCCATTAGTTCTATGACCTTACTGTATTTCACTAATTAAATGGTTCCTACTCTGTAGCATCAGAACTCCCACAAATCCATTCTGTCCACGTTTGATTATTTATGACGTATGTCACACCTTGTTCAGTCCCTAGTGAAATCTGAAAAAAAAAGTAGGTTATATAATTACATTTATAGAAATGAACAAAGGACAAAGTTTACCTTATACGCATGTGTTTGTGTGTCACATGCCTATCCAGATACATGTCTTTTTGGCTGTTCATGAACAAAAAACATATAGGTGGAAGGACTGTGCTGTTGATTGTATTTACTCTGAGGGAGTGGAATTTTGATGAAACTCTTTCAGACCATATTTTAACTACATCTCTGTTCTTTTTAAGGACAAAATAAGAATTTAAATTATGATTTTTAAACACAATTTTTTGGAAAAGTTGATGGTTATCAAACAGCACAGATATTAATAATGAATTTTTGACCTAAAATAATTATGTTTTCACTTATACATTTAACCAAGCCCCCAAATTTTCAGGGGCTTTCCCCAAGGGATGGGGTTACTGGTGGTTTACATTTTCATCTTTTTACAGTTCTCTGTGCAATAGAAAGATCTGAAAAAAACAAACTTTTTTTTTTAAGATTTTGTTTATTTGAAAGACAAAGATCACAAGTAGGCAGAGAAGCAGAGAGAGAGAGAGGAAGGGAAGCAGGCTCCCTGCTGAGCAGAGAGCAGTACATGGGGCTTGATCCCAGAATCCTGGGATCATGACCTGAGCTGAATGAAGGCAGAGGCTTTAACCCACTGAGCCTCCCAGGCACCCCAGTAACAGACTTTTTAAAGTAGTTTTAGGTAATCAAAGATAGTGAAGGCTAGCGTCAATACAGGTTTCCCCTGCTATCAGAAAGAACATTCCTCTGAAACCTATCCTAAGCTGAAATGGCATAAAGCCAAGAGTATCCCACATGTTCTGAAGATTTGAAAGTTTTTATGCCACGTCGCTTTTAAGAAAGTCTGAGACTAGTACCTGTTTTTGCTAACTGAAGGAAATAAGAGGATTGTCGCTTTCTGGAAGAAAGCTGTTATCATACTAATGTTGGTCTTCCATAAAAGCGAAGCGGTGTTAACTCGGGCTTTTGGGAAGCAGGGGATACTTGAAATACAAAATTATGTATGAAGTGAATAATTAGATGTAGACAAAAATGTCCAGAGTAAAGGCAAACACATTTGTGCTGGGTATTTCTGGATGATGGTGTATACTTGTGTTTCTTGTTACTGATACTGTGGCAAATGTTTGATCTTATTTCCACAGATTAACAACTCATGTTAAGTTCTGCCAAGAAGATTGGATGGCATAAGATAGCAATTGAAACGTGAGGGTTAGGGATTTTCATTTGAGGGACAGTGCCCATTTTAAGTATTCAAAGAGATTGGCTCCACACTTTGTGTGAAACCATCAGCCTGTGAAATGGCATTTTGCTCTCTGCATGTATAGGACAAATCCTTACCATAGTAAGCAATGACTTATGACCACTTAAGATGAGCCAGATACAGGGTGCCTAGTTGGGGTCGTGCGTTAAGCATCCTATTGGTTTCAGTTCAGGTCATGATCTCTGGGTCCTGGGATGGAGCCCCACATCAGGCTCCATGTTTAGTGGGAAGTCTACTTGAGATTCTCTCTCCCCCTCCTGTTTTCTCTCTCTAAAGTAAATAAATCTTAAAAAAATTTTTTTAAAGGATTTTATCTATTTATTTGACAGAGAGAGAGAGAGAGACAGCAAGAGCAGGAACACAAGCAGGAGTAATGGGAGAGGGAGAAGCAGGCCCCCTGCAGAGAGGGACACCCCCACCCCCTGATGTGGGGCTTCATCCCAGGACCCTGGGATCACAACCTGAGCCGAAGGCAGACACTTCATGATTGAGCCACCCAGGTGCCCCCCGCTTTTTTTTTTTTTTTTTTAAGATGAGCCAGATTCAATGTAGGTCAAAAAATAGTTAATACATAAAAAGTTAATACAATAAACTGGTATTACAGGCCTCTCAGAGAGGCAGGTCATAAGTAGAAACCCTTGATGTGTAAGAAATTGTACAACAGTGCCATTTTTGTTTAGATTTTCCTTGAGTTGGTTGGGAACCTTTTTATATATTTAGGATACTTTTGTATTTCTTTTCCTGTGAGCTGTTAACATCTTTTAGTATTGGGTGGTACCAAAATTATTTCTAAAGCGTCCTCTATGGTTTTATTAAGACTAGTGTGAATTGAAAATATTTTTTCCTCTTTATCATTGCTTTTCTGACTTTAATTATGAGGGGTTTTTTAATATGCTAAATTTTGTCTCTTCATATGTATCCATGTTTCCTTTGATGGTTTTTTTTAAATTTATTTTTTATTTATTTGTAGCATAACAGTATTCATTATTTTTGCACCACACCCAGTGCTCCATGCAATCCGTGCCCTCTATAATACCCACCTGGTATTATACCTGGTACCTCAACCTCCCACCCCCCGCCCCTTCATAACCGTCAGATTGTTCTTCAGAGTCCATAGTCTCTTATGGTTCACCTCCCCTTCCATTTTCCCCCAACTCCCTTCTCTTTAACTCCCCATGTCCTCCATGCTATTTGTTATGCTCTACAAATAAGTGAAACCATGATAATTGACTCTCTCTGCTTGCCTTATTTCATTCAGCATAATCTCTTCCAGTCCCATCCATGTTGCTACAAAAGTTGGGTATTCATCCTTTCTGATGGAGGCGTACTACTCCATCGTGTACATGGACTACATCTTCCTTATCCATTCGTCTGTTGAAGGGCATCTTGGTTCTTTCCACAGTTTGGCGACCGTGGCCATTGCTGCTATAAACATTGGGGTACAGATGGCCCTTCTTTTCACTACATCTGTATCTTTGGGGTAAATACCCGATAGTGCAATTGCAGGGTCATAGGGAAGTTGTATTTTTAATTTCTTGAGGAATCTCCACACTGTTCTCCAAAGAGGCTGCATCAACTTGCATTCCCACCAACAGTGTAAGAGGGTTCCCCTTTTTCCACATCCTCTCCAACACATGTTGTTTCCTGTCTTGCTAATTTTGGCCATTCTAACTGGTGTAAGGTGATATCTCGATGTGGTTTTAATTTGAATCTCCCTGATGGCTAGTGATGATGAACATTTTTTCATGTGTCTGATAGCCATTTGTATGTCTTCCTTTGATGGGCTTTGAATCAAAGATCGAAAGGCTTTCCCTCCTGCACAGTTACCATGGAATCAGCCCATGCTTTCTTTTAGTACTTGAATAATTCTGTTCACTGCACATTTAATTCTTGAATGCATGTAGAGCTTATCCTGGCTTAGTGCATGAAGTGTAGAACCAAGAACCTTTTCCAAATGAATACCACTTTGTCCTAAATATGTCTTTACCTCCACTGATTTGGGAGGCTACATTTTGTATGCTGAATTGTTTGGTTTTAAATATTTTATTTATTGGGGCACCTGGGTGGCTCAGTGGGTTAAGCCTCTGCCTTTGGCTCAGGTCATGATCTCGGGGGTCCTGAGATCGAGCCCCGCGTCCAGCTCTCTGCTCAGCCCCCCCACCCCAGCCTGCCTCTCTACGTACTTGTGATCTCTGTCTGTCAAATAAATAAATAAAATCTTTAAAAAAAATAAATATTTATTTATTCACTAGAGAGAGAGAGTGTGCACAAGCTGGCAGGGGCGGGGTGGGGGGGCTGGGCAGAGGGACAAGCCCCCTCCCTGCCCAGTGTAGAACCTGATGCAGGCTTGATCCCAGGACCCTGAGATTATGACCTGAGTAGAAGACAGATGCTTAACTGAACCACCCAGGTGCCCCGTATGCAAAATTTTAGTCTTTGGGTTTTTTTTTTTTAATTGAAGTATCATTGACATACAGTATTTAGTTTTAGGTAGGGGTGCCTTGGCTCCGTCAGAAGAGCATGGAACTCTTGATCTTAGAGTTGTGAGTTTGAGCCCACATTGAATGTAGAAATTACTAAAAATAAATACACTTAAAAAATAGTTTTCAGGGCACCTGGGTGGCTAAGTTGGTTAAGCATCTGCCTTTGACTTGGGTCCTGATCCTGGGGTCCTGCAGTTGAGGCCTGCCTTGGCCTCTAGGCTCAGCGGGGAGCCTGCTTCTCCCTCTCCCTCTGCCGGCTGCCCTGCCTACTTGTGCTCTCTCTCTCAAATAAATAAATAAATAAATAAAATCTTTAAAAAAATAGTTTCAGGTATATAACATAGCGATTCAGTTATTTATATTATGAAATTCTCACCACAATAAGTGTAGTTACCATCTGTCACATACAAAGTTACTACAGTTATTCTTGCCTATATACCCTATGCTATACTTTTCATTCCCATAACTTATTTTATAACTGGAAGTTTGTACTTGTTAATTCCCTTCACCTTTTCACCCATTACCCCATCCTCCTTCCCTCTGCAACCACCCATTTGTCATCTGTATTTCTGAGAATGCTTGTTTTTTGTTTTGTTTTTTTAGATTCCACCTGTAGGTGAAATCATATGGTATTTGTCTTACTCTGTCTGACTTCATTTAGTTAATACACTAAGTCCATCTGTGTTGTCGTGAATGGCAAGATTTCATTCTTTTTATGGTGAGTAATATTCCATTGTGTATATGTATACCACATTTTTATCTGTTGATCTATTAGTGGACACTTGGGTTGCTTCCATATCTTGGATATTTTAAGTAATCCTGCTGTAAACATAGGGTGCATATATTTTTCTGAATTAGTGCTTTTGTTTCCCTCAGGTAAATACTCAGTAGTAGAATTATTGGATTGTATGGTATTTCTATTTTTAATTTTTTGAGGAACCTCCATATTTTCCATAGTGGCTGCACCAATTTACATTCATTCCCTTCAGGAGTGCATGAGGGTTCTTCTTTTTCCACATCCTTACCAACACTTGTTATTTCTTGTCTTTTTGGTACTAGCCATTCTGACTGATTTGAGGTGATATCTCATTGTAGTTTTGATTTGCATTTCTTTGATGGTAGGTGATGTTGAGCATCTTCTCATATCTCTGTTGGCCATCTGAATGTCTTTGAAAAAATATCTGTTTGGGTCCTCTGACCATTTTTTAATAAGATTTTTTTTGTTATTGCATTGTATGAGTTCTTTATATATTTTGGGTATTAACCCCTTATTGGATATATGATTAGCATATATCTTCTCCCGTTCAGTAGGTTGCTTTTTCGTCTTTTGTGCTCTCCTTTGCTGTGCAAAAGCTTTTTAGTTTGCCATTGTCCCAATTGCTTATTTTTGCTTTTGTTGCCCTTGCATTGGGATATAGATCCAGAAAAATATTGCCCAGGCTGATGTCTTAAGAGTTTACTGCATGTGTGTGTATGTGTGTGTGTGTTTGGAGTTTTATGGTTTCAATTCTTACATTTAGATCTTTCATCCATTTTGAGTTTATTTTTGTGTGTGGTGTAAGAAAGTGGCCTATTTTGGGGTCTATTCTTGGTCTTTGTGTTCCATGTATATGGTAGAGCTAATCATCCTACCACATGGCTGTTCCTTATCAGAACTCTCCTGATAGTCCTGCCTGTTTATTTTGTTTTCCCTTATAAATAATGGAAAACAACAAGACCTTTTAAAGCCTTTTGGATTTTTTGTGGGATTAGAATAGATTGAGTAATTAATTGATGATGAATTAACATATTCAAGAGGTTGAATCTTTTTATTCAAGAATATAATACCTCTTTACTGTGGTTTAAGTGTGCTATTCTGTCTTTCGGGACACTTTAAAGTTTACCTCATGTAAGTTTTTCATGCTTTTGTTAGATTATTCCTAGGCATATAATCTTTAATTTTTGGTAATATAAATCACTTTATTCTGTTTAGTAATGGGATATTTGTCTATCTAATTGGGCTGAAAAAAAATTTATCGACAGAGTCCTTGACTCTTAAGAATTTTGTTGGGGTGCCTGGGTGGCTCAATGGGTTAAAGCCTCTACCTTCTGCTCTGGTCATGATCTCAAGGTCCTGGGATTGAGCCCCACATCTGGGCTTTCTGCTCAGCGGGGAGCCTGCTTCCCTTCCTCTCCCTCTGCCTGCCTCTCTGCCTGTTTGTGATGTGTCTGTCAAATAAATAAATAAATAAAATCTTTTTTTTTAAAAAAAAGAAGAATGTTGTTAACCCTCTAGGTGTCAGTGAAGGATATTAAATATTAAATATTTTCCCTATTGGTTCTTATCAACCCTAGGAAAGGTGAACAAATTTAAAGCACAGCCTCTGGATTTTTCATCACTGGGTGGGTAAAAGTTGGGTAAAATATTACAAATCAATTTTTCTGAAATATTTGTTTTCTCTTACCTGTAGTGTTACAAACAATTCAAATGTTATCACTGTGTGTGTGTGTGTATGTATATATATATATATATATATATACACGTGTATATATATATGTGTGTGTGTGTGTATATATATGTGTGTGTATCATTGGAGGGTGCTGAATCCCTTGCATTTCTCCTTCTTTAGCACATTTGCTGAAATTGTAAAGATTTTGAAAGTTAATGTTATGTGGAAAGAGGCTGATTGAGACCTCATATGCCGAGCACAGGCCAACATCCTGACCCACACAATCTCATGTGGTCTCTACCCCAATGCTGTGAGCATGTGGTGGTCTCTGTACCCTTTTAACAAGGGTTCACACTGACATGACCATAAAGTGAACCTCCCACTTGAGGTCCCAGGTATCTTTCCAAATAAGAGGATTTTGGTAATGTGACTGGAAGCCAGGGAGACAGGCTTGCTTGACCACTGCAGATAAGACGTGTGGGCAATGGACACTAATCCTGTGTTAATTTGAAAAGAGCATAGACACCCTAGTGTATCTAACGAGGTGGGCTAAGTTTAGAGTACTGTGGAGCGTGTAAACCAGAATTTAAGAGGATCAAAATAAAACTCTAAATATTTATTGCCTTTTCTTTTTAAGGCCTAGTTAAACATGATACACAGTGGCTCCCTTCAAACTATGGAATACTCAATACTAGCCATGTTCTTTAGAGTCTTTTTTACCTATTTGTGTTTTGATTGTACATAGGCACTTATTTGCTGATGAGAGCTAATAAACTGTTTGAAAATTGGAGAATCTAGTTCAAAGGATGGCATGAAAAGGGGCTTTCTAAACCTGATTAAAGTCCAAGCATCCATGAAGCTTTAGACTGATCTGTTGGATTCCGTCTCATTGTAAACCTACTTTAGCCAAGGAAGCATAAGGAGTGGAGACAGGCATTTGTATAATCATCAGTATATACCCCTTTTACCTTTCATATTGAGCTCAATGAAAAAGACTAGCCAGTTTTGTTAGAATTGGGACATCTAATACTGGGCAGGATACATTTAGGTAGGAGCCTCTTGGAAAAGCTTTTGGCAACATTGATTCAAAAATTGAAAGTTCATGAGAATTTTGGTTCATTCTGTTGCTTCTCTGAAAATGCAGTGGGGAATTATATTCACATATAAATGAGCAGAGGAGGGCATCCAAGAGAGTATCTTTCACTCAGGATTTGTAGAGTTGAGAGGTAGAAAGGGACCAGAAGGATCCTCTAGAGGTAAATAATGGGATGTCCTGTTATTCAGCTGTGGGAGGGAATATACATGCCTGCCATAGAAAGAATGAGATGGTGGTCCTCATGGGTCTGAATCCCTGGGAGAAGTGTGTCCTCTTTTGAGGGGAAACAAGCAGAAAGTTTCCCGAAGGGCTGAAGTTTGATGACTCTCCTTCAATATGAAACCAGAAAGAAATATCTGGGTGGATACATGTACACCTCTGTGTTAGTACACATGTAGACT
Source organism: Neogale vison (assembly GCF_020171115.1). Lineage (NCBI taxonomy): Eukaryota > Metazoa > Chordata > Mammalia > Carnivora > Mustelidae > Neogale > Neogale vison. The sequence goes on from NC_058105.1 coordinate 32,898,806, forward strand.
GAGGTAGAAACAGACATTTTACTGTCCACCTAAACAGTTATTTGCTGTCAAGCATGGGACAATCTTTTGAGGATGAAAAGGATAACATGAGATTGTGACTTGGTTTTCTTCGGAGGCCAGTGGAGGCTCTGTAGAATTTTGCTTGATTTTCTCAATTGATTTGAAAGAGTTCTAATAGCCTTCAGTCACATGGGGCCTCTGGAGCAATACATCAATGTGTAGATCAAGAGGAAAAAAAACCGAAAAAGAAAAAAAAACACACACAAATGAAAACGTGATTTGTTTGGATTTGTCTGGATTTGTCTCAGCCAGAACAGTGTGGGGGCAGCTGGGGAATTGGGAGGTGGATGCACCAGCAGAATGCATTTCCTTCTGATTATATTGTCTTCAGACACTTTTACCTGGCCAGTGTGTTCCTTCAGTACACGATGGAGATTATCCCTCCTTGAATCTGCCACAGTCATGAAAAGTGGATTCTAGAGGTGAACCTGATATCAGGTGAAGTCTTCATCATATGGCATGTGTCCATTGCTTAGAAACAGGACCTCAGGCTTGTGCCTTCATATGAAGTGCTTCACGCTGAAACGCACAAATTCTCACAAGCATACAGAAATCATATGTGTTTTTCATTAAAAACCTTCTTATGGGAAGCATTGGGAAAATGAGTGTAGGCCCAGATACAAGGATAGGTGTCTTTAGAATACCATGTAGTTCCATGGGTGGAGGGGGGTTGGGAGAAGGGGGGTAGGGTTATGGACATTGGGGAGGGTATGTGCTTTTGGGTAAATTGGAAGGGGAGATGAACCATGAGAGACTATGGACTCTGAAAAACAATCTGAGGGGTTTGAAGTGGCGGGGGGGTGGGAGGTTGGGGTACCAGGTGGTGGGTATTATAGAGGGCACAGCTTGCATGGAGCACTGGGTGTGGTGAAAAAATAATGAATACTGTTTTTCTGAAAATAAATAAATTGGAAAAAAAAAAAAAAGAATACCATGTAGTTCCATTTCTGACCAATATATAATAATCCATATCTGAAAACTATGAACAGTCACATAACATAAACCACATTAGCAGGATTATTGTATTGCGAACTAGAGATTTACCTTACTGGACCTCTCTTGGTGCCTGTGGACCAACTCTCTTTGTATCAGACAACCTGAGACCTCATGGTCAGGATGTTTTTGGGAGGGGATGGCAGATGTGGAGTGCTAAAGAAATAACAGAGATAATTTTCAGATCCACTGCTAGGGTGCCTAGATGGGGAGTCATTGCTTTTGTGTCCCAAAGGCAGAATGAGAAGATGATACAGAGACCAGGCATTGCAGGATGGAGCGCCAGATTTTGAGACCTTTACCCCTTTTCCCTAAAGTGGCCAAGATGGTGAGCCACCATGTGTTAGCCAGACTGAGCCTAAGTTGGAGTTTTTTCCTTGGGGAAGGGTGGAGGGAGAGGACTTGGGGTAGAGAGGCATATTGGCATTTCTGGTGCAGTACTGCCACCAAGAGGAAATACTTTGCAAATCCCACCAACCATGTACCATCACTTCCTGGGGGAGGAGTAACAAGGGTGAAGTAGGAAACAGGGAAGTGTGTCCCTAGGAGGTCAGGAGACCCACTAGGCAGAGGGGTAAGTATGACCCAAGACCAAATTAGGTTGGGGAAGCTCAAGAGACTGGCACTGTGATAAGGATCATGGTCTAGGAGACCGGTGGGTCTGGCACAGGAAACCAAGGCTTGGCACCCTAGTGGTGAATATGTCTGGACAGAAGTAGAGGAAACCCTCAGGAGCCGCAACCAGAAGGCTATAGGCCTTTGGTCATGTGCCCCTTCCTTTTGGAGCAAGAGCAGGTTTGGCCTAGACAGACCAGGGCCCTGAAAGCCTCTATTGGGCTGAGTAAAGCCCAACCAAACACTACTGTGGGAACTGGAGGGCTGCCCTAGAGACAGGGCAGTGACCTTCCTCTGTCCAGCTCAGAGATGAGATGTGGAGCCTGGCTACCTTGTGCTAAAGGGTGTGATGCCCAGTGAAATCAAGCAAGCAGAGTCTAGAAGGGACCAGCCCACACCAGGAAAAAGAAGCCAGGCTGAAGGAGCCCTTTGCCTGAGTTAAAGAATCTGATCAGCAACTGTGGTGTCATTTGCTGAGGTCTCTAGGATCCAGGACTCACAGACCCATCTTTTGGCTTAGCAGAGCATTGCAGATTCCCTAGCCAGTAATTTGCAGTCTTTGGCACTCTTGGCCACCTTCCCCAAGAATCCCTGAGACTCACTTCAGTGATGAGAAGGAATGGCTTTGGCTTCCATTCACTCTTGGATCTCTAAGGTCTCAACCCCACTCTTGCCCCCAAAGCTGGGGAATCAAGAGGTCTGAAGATGGTGCTTAAAGGTCACAGCTGTTGGGTTGAGAGACACCCGCCCTTCCCCCATATCCATTGTAGATCATTGTTCCTCTCTCAAAGGAACAAGGCACATACTTTTAGCATACAGCAATTCATTTTAGGCTTCAGCTGTTCTGATAGCCTACTTCTAGAAGAACCTCTGGGATAGCTCATGCTCTTTGCCTATCTTTTACCTTCTGAGGAGGGTGTTCTGGGAGCAAGTTTCCAGGCTCAGCTCTTCCCTCCACACATACTCCTTGATTTCACCCCTCCTGGAAGGGTGTTGGGAAATCCACTCTCTGCCCCTTCATTTTATACCTGTGGACTTACGTAGGCATAGCCTTTTGGGGTTGAACTTTTTCCTGAGCTCCCAGGGCCAGGTCCTGACCACATGGTCTGATTGTTCCCCGGACCAAGGTGGTCTCAGTGTATCCCTCTGGCCACCTACAGAACATGGACCCTGTACAGGAAATCCCAGGAGAGTCCCCAAACAAGAGGACCCAGGCCATATACTCATAAACTGAGAGGAAAGTTGAAGAATTGGGTGCTTCTGAGCTGTGACGTTCCCAACCAGTAGTGCAGAAAACAGACCTGGGTTCTTTGGGGTCTGCCTCAGAAACGAGATGACGAAGGAGACGTCATTGTTTGGAAAGCATTGCAATAAGAGCTACTGTGGCTCGAAGGCCTGCCACCTTCAGAAGTCCACCTGTGCCAAATGTGGCTATCCTGCCAAGCACAAGAGAAAATATAACTGCGGTGCCAAGGCTAAAAGAAGAAACACCCCTGGGACCGGTCGAATGAGGCACTTAAAAATTGTATACCGCAGATTAAGACATGGATTCCATGAAGGAGCAATACCTAAGCCCGAGAGGGTAGCTGTTGCAGCATCCAGTTCATCTTAAGGATTTCAGCGATTAGTCTCACAATAAACATTCTGTTTTTCTTTTGTTTTTAAAAACAACAACAACAAAAACAACAAAGAAACCAGATCTGGGTCCCTTCATTCTGGAGGAGGATGTCCATCTCAACATATTGATCCCATCCTGTTTCATCCTCTATCTATACCCTCTGTTGGATGAAATAAGTAGGGCCTTCTGGGATACTTTGGGGCTTGAAACCCAGATTCTCTTTATAGAGGGAGCAAAGTAAACAAAACACATTTCTAACTCAAACCTGCAGTTTACCTGCATTACTCTTTGTCTGGGTCTAGTACCAAATAATCAGGAAAATTTCCATCCTGTCTGCAAGATGCTTGCCCCCACCAAGCGGTGGCACCTGAGCTTGGGAGCCTCTGGTTCTGGGTTCCTCATGGCTCTGAGACCCCAGGGACCTTGCCAGCTGAGCCTGTCCTGAACCAAGGGGAAGGATCTATAAGGCCAGATGTCCTGGAATGGAGTTTTAGCTCCTGGTTCCGTAATATGGCCGCTGCTTAGGCCAGGCCCCCATAGCAGGGATCCTGGCAGCTTAATGCTGCTTGATGGTCAAGTCTGTCTCTATCCACCCTGTGTTGTTCCCCCACTGAATCTGGGGGTGTTCTGGGTCAGACCCAGAATCTTGTGGATGCACCAGTCCCACCCTTTGTCCCCTCACAGGCTTTCTTCCCCAGAAGACAGGAAGGTGCTGCAGGCTTTGCTCAAAAAGTGTCCACCTGATGGCACTGTTGCTCCAGAAATGCTATGCAAGCCTGCTTATGCCGTTTCTCTCTCTGCCCTTAAGGGTCAAAAAAAAAAAAAAAATTCCCGAAGACTCAGGAACCAACAAAGTCCCCAGATGGGGTTAACTGTACTGGGATGTTGGGGGAAGTGGTATCTTAAATCTGGCTTCTTGATGGTAGTGGGAATATACCTATAATAACATCCAAAGGAATATATACATCTGTGGATTCATCCCACATCTAAGAGTTTTAAATGTGGATATCCTGGGAACTGGGACGTTGTTTTTTCTGCACGCTTTTGTATGAATACCCATTGGTTCTTTTTGGGGCAGAATCCTCACTTTCTGAGGACATTGATTCCATAGCAGTAACTGTCACCAGGACCTGGATTTCCTGTCTTCTCTGGGAGTTACTGCTTCTTGTCTGCATTTATCCAGCTACTTCATCCAGCTTAAGGGCTCAGGGGTAGGCCATTGTGGAGGAAGTGATGGGGACCCTGTTAGGTATGCTCACCTCCAGGAGCCTGAGTGCTCTGCCACTGAGTGCCCCAGGCGGGTTGTGTGGGTTGGGGGTATAAGCGGTGGAGTCAGGGTCTTCATCCACACAGTCAGATGACCTGGGAGAGGGCCACTGTTTAGCAGCCCCTCCTAGGAAGTTGTCCTTGGAGTGTCTCTGTATTTTACCCTCAGAATACCCACTCATTCATTCAGGATTCTTTTTCCTTCATAATAGACACATAAATATGTTTATGTGTCCTGCGTGTGTGTATATGTATAAAATTTCCCCTCTGTATTTTTCCCTGTAACTGCCTTGCAGATGCCATGTTGGATAAAAATTTTGTCCAAAGAAAAGCCCTTCGCATTGCCTGGTGACTGCTCCCAAATTTCCTCTCTGCCTTCCAACTCTACCTGCAGTGGGAAACCACATGTAGTTTTTCTTCCTGTATGCTACAGGAATTGCATGCAAAAGAAATCTAACAGACACAGAGGGCATGCACATTCTGTTCTCTGACCCTACATGTCCTACGTAGTACTTTATATACTTTCACATTTGGCTGCTGTCCCAGCACTTAGGTATCCTGGCTTTGGCTCATTTGTGTCAAGTGAATGTCCTGGCCTGCTCGATCCTCCCCGTTTCTTTTCTCATAGCTACCCAGTGTAGGGTACCCTCATTTCTGCCAGGGGGGTAGAGCATAGGTTATTTTACTTGTCCCTTCTCTTCGGACACTAGGTTTCTCTACTTCTTGTCTCCTTCTGTTTTCAACCAGCATACTGAGTCATGGTTACTGAAGTGTGGGTGTTTGTGACCAGGATACATTCTCTTGCGTTAATGTCCACGTAGAGGAAAGAGGCTGGTAAATTGTAACTTGCCACATCCTTAAGGGAAAATGTCCACATTCCTGGAAAGTCAGTGTGGTGGATCTCAGTACAGCCAGAGAGGAGATACCTGGTACCCCTTTGAGTCAAATGAGTTGCTGCTCAGTAGAGGAGCTGTTACTCCACTCTGGAGGAGGATGCAGGCCTGCCAAGATACCCATCAATATCCCTCCATAGTCATTCAGGTCCAGAACTGAGGGGGAAAGCTATGAGTATAAATGCAAAGGTGATGGCTGTGGCTCAGAAAAGAGATTGTGGAAGATATCTTCAGTTTTCACCTAGTGCATTGTATATGAGTTGCTTTCTGACACCCCTAAATGACAATCCATACAATTTTTGAAGGATGAGTGAAATTGATGTATACACCCTATTCAGAAGTTTTGGTTGACCCCAGAGGTGGTAGGAATAGTAACCAGAAACACTTGGTTGCTTGAGCTGGGTGTACACAGCATCCTGTTACCCCGAACCATGGTGGTCCCATACTGAATGAGCTGTCTCTGTTGTTGCAGTGGGGACAGAGTGAAAGGAAAGAAAGAAATGAAAAAGAAGAAGCTAGTGCTGGTGTACTGGGTGGGTGAGTGGTCTTTGTTTTCTTCTTTCTCCTTTTTCAAGTTTATTTAACCATAGGAAAAACACCGTGATTGTGGTATTTCAGCAATGCTTAAGAAGGACAGGCTCCCAGGCAGGTTCCTGACACCAAGACACTTGTGTACTATATGTACCTGAGTTTCAGCCATGGTAAAAAAGGCTCTCAAGTCAGTTCCTGGTTGTGGAGCAGGAAAAAGGAGATGCATGCGTATCTAGATCATCTCTGTATATTACTTATGGCAATCCATTGGAGGAATTCAAGCTCAGTGTCCTGCAGGACCAGGGAGAGTGGAAAGGGATTGGGCCCCAGTTCCTGTGAAACCAGCTATTAGAGAACAGAACGTTTGGCTCCCCACTCTACTCATGGGAAGGAGCAGTCCCAGTGCCATGTGGGGAGAGGTCACTGGAGACCTTTACAGGAGAGCCAGGCCTGTAATGCCTTTTGCCATCTTTGCTTTCAGGGGATCCTTCCATACCTGTCCTTCCCATCATTTCCTGATTGCTCTTGGTCTAGCTTGCTGCACCATGTCTTCCTGCCAGGTCAGGGAATACTTGGGAACAGATGCTTGCTAGACTATTAAGAGAGTACATGTGTTAGGGGGTGTGGGGTTTGGGGAGCATATTAGGGCAGCCAAATATAGACTTCTCTATGAGCTCTAATTTTCTCTCTTGATGAACCAAGGAACTTGAAAGCGAAGTCTTAAAGAGGTGTACTTCCATTCCTCCAGGTGAAAATGTTGCGTGAAGGTATGGCCAGAAACCAGACACGTTTTCTTTCTTCTTACTCATGTGCCTTTAAAAATGCCATGAGGATGACACTTCTTACTGCAGCTCAAAATAATTGAAGGCTTCTACAGGTGGGCTAGGGAACTTGTAGCACCATGCTTAGGTAGGGTTAGACACTAGTCTAATCAATGTTCCTGCCTTAGCAAAGGGCAGAGGTAGGGTCCAAGCAGCAAGGGCAAGGTGCCAATTTTGAGTGAGCTCTGCTTTGAAAAGGAATTTGTTTGGCAATCCTATGATCCTTTTACAGTACATCCTGGACAGAACTGTGTGTTTAAGTCAAGTTCTTCTATCTTATAGGAGGAAAGACACCACCTGTAGTCTGTAAAAGGAGCATTAGGCCATGACACCCCCCACCTTCCCCAGTATGACTTTCTGTACAACAGCTAAGGAACCGTGAAGGATTATGCTCCCTGATAACTGCGATATGGGAAAAAGAGGAAATGAGAACCTTGGGTGTGATTCTGTGTGCAACTCCTATCGTGTTGGAAGTGACAAAAATTAGGAGTCTCAAAAGTTGAGATTCAGGGAGGGAGGGGGCGATGGGTGGATCAGTCAGTTGGGCGTCTGATTCTTTTTTTCTTTTCTTTTCTTTTTTTTTTAAGATTTTATGTATTTGACAGAAGAAGAGACAGCCAGAAAGGGAACACAAGCAGGGGGAGTGGGAGAAGGAGAAGCAGGGAACCCAACTCAGGGCTCTCTCCCAGGACCCCAGGATCACGATCTGAGCCAAAGGCAGATGGTTAATGACTGAGCCCCCTAGGCACCCCTGAGTGTCCAATTCTTGATATCAGCTTGGGTCATGATCTCAGGCACTCAGTGGGGAGTCTGCTTAAGATTGTCTTTCTCTCTCTAACCACCCCTCCATGCTTGCATGCGTGCATGCATTCTCTCTCTCTCTCTCTCTCAAATAAATAAATGACATCTTTAAAATAAAAAGTTAAGGTTCAAGGAGTACCATGGAACATAAAGCCATGCGGAAGTGCATAGAACTCTGTGCCTGTGCATACACAGGCTGGCATGGGAACAGACAGAATGCCCCTGTGATGTGGACACGCATTTCTCTTCTATCATGGGTCTTGAAGACCTCCACTTAGTCCTGGGGGTTCCTTAAATAATGCTTTTGCAACTCACTATAAATGAAACTGTTCCAAATACCCACAGTATGACAATTTCAGAGAGAGAAACAGTTAAGTGCAAACTCAGAAAATAAGGAAAAAGATCAGAAGACAATGTCATTGTCATTTCTTTTCAACATGGAGCATGTGGTGAAGCGCAGTGCTCCTGGAGGCAGACATGTAGTGCTCTTCAAGTCCTCTGACTTTTGTCCGTACTCACATCATTAGGAGAGATGTCTGTCACACGGTGTGAAGCTCAGAAGCGGCTGCTTTCCCTACCTCTTTGCCTAACAGCAAATGAAACACTAAGGGACCAATTAATATCACTGACATAACTCCACACATATTTCCGGATCGACCACAGTGAAACAAAAGTCATTTCTAGGAGCTAACAGAAACAATTTAAGGTGTAAACTAGGGAAGTCCCTGATAGCCTACTCACACCCAGCTGTATACCAACACCAGATGGAATGACAAAGATTGATCCAGATCCTGGCATGAGGGAAATTGCAATCTCACAAGTGGTATATAACTACTATCCACACTAACTCCTGTGTGCCGCGATTCACAATGAATCGCAAGTAACCCCTGCAGTGCACACACTCAAAACACTCATTCTCTACTGAAAGTACATATACCTCATAATTCACATGATAGCTAATGATTACTGATTGACGCAAAACATTGTGATTGTTGGACAGAGGCTACCACGTCATATGGCCATCTTTAAGGACTTAATATAGAATGCCCAAATCATGATGTGCCCCAAGGGAAACCTAAAAACAGGGAGTGGTGGCAACTCAAGTGAAGGAACTGCTTGCCTACCCAGGCTTCCAAAAACCAGCATTGGTGCTGGGTTCCAGGACATTGCCCAGAGACTCTGAGCCTCTGTGATGTTCACTGGGCCCTGAGAGCCTCCTCCGTCCTTTTGGGCAGACTATGAGGAGCCAGAGGAGACAAGGCTCCCTGCACAACCCAACAAAAAAAGTAGGAGGTCTTCCCAAGGACAGTGGCAGAGACCGCCAAGCCACCATGTAGCAGCCAGGGTGGACAGGGCTTGGCCTTTTTTCTGTTGGCAAGGAGCTGAGGGAGAGGCCCTGGGGGAAGGGCCAGTTAGCATTCATGGTGCAATACAGCCATCAAGCGGAATGCTACTGCCATACCCCGCCCCCCCCCAGGCCTGAGAGGGAAGTGGGCTTCCCAGGCTGGACAGAAGGGGCCCTGCGATCCCAAGGTGCCTGGCCCTTTGGGGAGGCGCCTCCACACCACCGGTCCTTTGATGACCAACCCCAGAGCAAGAATGGCATGGGGGTGCGAAAGCAGGAGCAAGCCGGCCCCTTTCTCTTTGTCGTTGCCCTGCCCGCTCCGGTGGGCTGTTGACAAAGGGGGCCCAGAACAGGAAGCGTGCAAACTCCGACTGGGAGGCCCAGAGCTGGCCCTTGGCCGGCGACTCTACCTGGATTTGGTTGGGGAAGCCCTGGGGCCAGGCCTCTGTGGGACGTCATAGGCGGGGAAGCCCAGAGAGATGGCACTGCAGCTGCCCCGTGTGTGTCAGGCAGCGGCTTCTTGAGCCCAGATCCCTTATTTGGCGCTTGGGGCCTGGGGGGGGGGGGCGGGTATGGCTGTACATGGGGAACTAGGCTGCTGCTGCTTCCACTTTGGCTCGACCCGCATGGGGGCCTGTTTCTCCCGGTCTCTGCTCCGCTGGGTCTGCGCCACGACAATCTCCGTTGGGGGTCTTCCCGTGGCTCTGGCCTGCGGCTCCGAGGGTGCTCAGGCCTTCACTTTGTGGGCAGGAGGGGGACCCCTGCGACGGGTGGCAGGCCCCGGAGAATGGAGGCTGGCGGTTACAGCCGGGGCGCGGCGGAGCGGGGGGTGCCGCTGGGCAACTGTCGGTCAGCCCGCTGGGAAGGCCGGACAGGTGAGAGTGTCCGGGGTGACCCCTGGGACCCGAGGGCGGGCCGGGCCAGGCGCTTGTCAGGGGAATAGCGAGCGCGGGGGCGCGGGCTACCCCTGAGATGGGCGCCGGCCGCGCTTGCTCCGTTCACCGGGGCCCGGGAGATGGGCAGGCCGACAGGCAGGCGTGCGGGCGTGCCCGGAGCGGTGCCACGGGGCCACAACCGACGTGGCCCATGCCCGGGCGACCTTGGGAGGACTTGTCTCTTTGCGGGGCCGCTTGCCACCTGGTTGAGAGAGCGGAGGCCGACGGGTGCGTCATCTTTGTCCCCCTATGCCTCGGGGCCTGAGTCTGTCAGGGGAGCGGTGAGTGAGGGGGGTGAGGGGGTTTGGGGTGGGGGTGGGGGCGGGGGCGGGGGTGTGTGTCCAACAGGGTGTCCTTCATCCGGCGTTCGTAGCACCGAAGCAAGGAAACGGACCGGAAGGGACCCCCAGAGGTGGAGGAGGACGTGGAGGTGGCCGGGGCGTGAGGGTGGGGGTGCTGCGAGTCAGGGCTTTGGCTTACCACCGGGGTGTGGGGGGGGGTGCGTGGTGACGACGGAGCGTCTGCTCCCTGCCCCGGGAAGCGCGAGGTGTTGGGCCTCTCGGGCCAGAGACACCCCCCCCCGCCCCCCCAGAAGCAGCCTCTCCTGTTTGCCGGGGCGGGAAGCAAAAATGTTCCCCAAGGGTTGAGGGCAGCCGAGGCTCGTGCCAATCTGGAGGAGGCATAGGGTTCCGCGTGCCTGTAAGGAGCACCTTTAAAGGCCCTTGGGCACAGGCGCTGGGGTCTGTCCTTGACCGCTACCGGCGCGTGCTGTGGGGCGCGTGGGCCACAAGCTGAGGTTTTTGGAAAGGGTGACATCCGGCTCTGGTCTACCACGTTTTGCGGGGTCGGCGGCCTCTGTGAGCGGGTGCGTGCATGTGTGTGTTGGAGTGAATTGGCGCGAGCGTGGGTCTGTGTTAGCACCGGTGTGTTTTCGAGGGCTTAGTAGCGTGGGTGTGCGTGTGGGCCTCTCCGCCCGTCCATCCCTTCTCTTGTGCCCCAGGTCCGAGGGGCCGGTCATCAGGGTGCAGTGGATGTGCCCGGGAGGTGTCCACCCCGGGATGCGGGTCGATGGACGGGACAGAGGAGCAGCAGCGTCGTGCGTTGGCCTGGTGTCCCGGTCGGCTGGCACCGGGTCGGCCCCGGGCCCGGAGGCGCAGGGGCGCCCCTGGGGGTTGCCCCTCCCTGGCCTTCCCCTCCGGCTGGAGCTGTCCAGAGCTGGAGCCTGGACCGGCAGGAGAGGCGGTGGCGAGGGTCCCGGGGCCCGGGACCCCTCCGTCCTCTGGCCGCGGGAGGTGGACCTCACTGTTGACCCCACGGCCGGTGCCCGCGGGCCGCCGCCGACCTTGGTCGGGAGTGGGGGAAGGGTCCCGACGGAGGACAGGGCACCGGCCGTCGGGGCGTAGCCGGGGCTCCGGGCCCAGGACCAGAAGCGCGTGTGTCCCCGGCTGTCCCGCCGAGCGGCGCGGGCCAAGATGGCGGCCCGGCTGGGTTTGTGGCCGGGCCCGGGAGCCTCGGCGACCCACGTAGGGCCCCGAGAGCCTCGCGCTTGCTTGTGGGCAGGCTACGAGGAGCCAGGGGAGACGAGGCTCCCCGCTCCACCCAATCCGAGAGGCGGGAGGTCTCCCCCAGGAGAGCGGCGGCGGAGACCTGGGAGCCGCCATGTTGCCGCCAGGGTGGACAGGGCTTGGCCTTTTTTCTTCGGCGAAGGGCGGAGGGAGAGGCCCTGGGGGAAGGGCCACTTGGCATTCGTGGTGCAATACTGCCATCAAGCGGAACTCTTCTGCCATCCCGGGCCCCCCAACCCGCCCCATCCCCGCCCCGCGGTGGCCGGGCTCGGAGGGACGTGGGCATCCCAGGCGGGACAGAAGGGGCCCTGCGATCCCAAGGTGCCTGGCCCTTTGGGGAGGCGCCTCCACACCACCGGTCCTTTGATGACCAACCCCGGAGCAAGCGTGGCATGGGGGCGCGGAGGCAGGAGCCAGCCGGCCCCGTTCTCTTTGTCGTTGCCCTGCCCGCTCCGGTGGGCTGTTGGCGAAGGGGGCCCAGAACGGGCAGTGTGCAAACTCCGACTGGGAGGCCCAGAGCGGGGCCTGGGCCAGCGACTCTGCCTGGATTTGGTTGGGGAAGCCCTGGGGCCAGGCCTCCGCGGGATGTCATAGGCGGGGAAGCCCCGGGAGATGGCACTGCAGCTGCCCCGTGTGTGTCAGGCAGCGGCTTCTTGGGCCCAGATCCGTTATTTGGCACTTGGGGCCCGGGGGTGGGGTGGGGGGGGGTGGGGGAGGTGGGGGGAGGTAGGGGCGGAGCTGGCTGTACGTGGGGAACGAGGCTGCTGCTGCTGCTGCTGCTTCCACTTTGGCTCGTACCCGCGTGGGGGCCTGTTTCTCCCGGTCTCTGCTCCGCTGGGTCGGCGCCACGACCATCTCCCCCGTCGCCTCCCCTCTCGGGACCAGCCTGTCCTCCAGGTGCCTTGACACCGGGTGTCCTGGGGATCACACCTGATCCCCGGATGCGGGCACGGGGACGTCAGGGTCCCGCCTCCGTCCCCTCCGACAATGGCAGCAGCCCTCCAGGTTCCCGTGCTGGCGGTTGGCGGGGCTCGCAGGGCCCTGGGCCCACCCGACCCATCCTGCTGCAGCTCCTTGGGGATGGGTCCCCGCGTCCCCGGATCGCCCCAGCCCCTTCGCTCCAAAGGCCTGGCGCCCAGGGCCGGCTGGGTGCTCCTTCCCGCTCCGGGCTGGCTTCCAGCCCTCTGGTTCCGCCCAGACATGGCGGCCACCAGGGAGCCCAGCACTGGCTTCCCGTGCCGGACCCGCAGGGCCCCGGGGCTGGCTCTCTGTCGCGCTGCCCATCTCCGGAAACTCCCAGGTTGCCCAGGGCGGGTGGGCGGCGGGGATCCCTGCACCTCGGGCCCGTCGCCCGTCGCCCGTCCCGCCTGGGACTCCCACGTCACTCCTGGGCCTCCCGACTCGGGGAAGGCGCAGCAGCGCGGGGCTCGCGGGTCCGCCGAGGAGTTCCGCTTGATGGCAGTATTGCACCACGTATGCCAACCGCCCCTTCCCCCACAGCCTCTCCCTCCGCCCTTTGCCGAAGGAAAAAGGCCACGCCGGAATCGGGCAAGAAATAAAAACCAAAACAGAACAGAGAGGCCAGGCCCGTGTCCATCCTCCCTGCGTCCAACATGGCGGCTCCCACGCCTCGGCCCCACTCTGGCGGGGTGGTGGGGAGCATTCCGCGTTCCGAGGCTCCTGGGAGCTGAGCCCGGTCCCCTGGGCAGCGGGCCCAGCCACGCTGTCCCAGGTGGACCCACGGTCAGTGACCGGCGTGCCACGGGCACGAGGGAGGCTCACGGTCTGCATCACTGGGACCGCGCTTAGCGGAGGCCCCGGCCTTCCCAGTAGCCCACGTGCGGAAGAGGGCCCGGGATGGGTCCCGCCTTCTCCTCCACCACACGAGTCCCCCAGCATCCGCACACGTCCAGCACAGGCACCACCCCGCCCCCCCCCCCCCGAGCGCGTGCTTGGAGGGGGGCTCGTGCCTCTCGTCCTCGCAGGTGTCAGCTCCCAGACAGCCCTTCAGCATTTGTGTGTGTTGGTTGGGGGCCGGCGGGGCTGGTTTGGGGTAGGAGAGAGCCAGTGGCTGTCCAGGCTCACCTCGTTGGTGGCCGGAGCCCCCGGGGCAGCGGGGTGTGGACAGCCTGGATCTCCTTATCCCCCAGCCCTTGCCCGCGAGCCCGGCGGCATCCGCGCAGTTTGGGCCCCCGCGCGGCGTTGGGTCCCCGGAACCGTCGGCCACCCCGCTTGGCTTGCCGTCCCCTGGGGGCCTAACCAGAGCAGACCGAGTGGGTGACCCTGGGCCCGAGGCCGGGGAGCCGGGCCTCGCTGGCCTCGTCTTGACTGCAAGTGGGGAGGGTGGGTGTCGCAGCGGTGACACCGCGGGAGGAGGTCCTTGAGGGCCGGGGCAGTCCCCGGGCAGGGCACGTGTAGCCTCTTGCGGCGGGTGCCGACAAGGGTGCCGCGGGGGCCCTTGGGGCCCGTGCCCGGACTGTGCTTGGCGGGCCGACCGCCGACCCAACGCAGCTGTCCCCCGACCCCGCGCCACGTTACCGTCCCTTGGCGCCACCCGGACCGTCCGACCGTGGGGGCTGTGGACTGCTCTCGGAGCCAGGCCCTTCCTTCGCGGGGCGGCGCATCCCCGTTGGGGGTCTTCCCGTGGCTCTGGCCTGCGGCTCCGAGGGTGCTCAGGCCTTCACTTTGTGGGCAGGAGGGGGACCCGGGTGGCAGGCCCCGGAGAATGGAGGCTGGCGGTTACAGCCGGGGCGCGGCGGAGCGGGGGGTGCCGCTGGGCAACTGTCGGTCAGCCCGCTGGGAAGGCCGGACAGGTGAGAGTGTCCGGGGTGACCCCTGGGACCCGAGGGCGGGCCGGGCCAGGCGCTTGTCAGGGGAATAGCGAGCGCGGGGGCGCGGGCTACCCTGAGATGGGCGCCGGCCGCGCTTGCTCCGTTCACCGGGGCCCGGGAGATGGGCAGGCCGACAGGCAGGCGTGCGGGCGTGCCCGGAGCGGTGCCACGGGGCCACAACCGACGTGGCCCATGCCCGGGCGACCTTGGGAGGACGTGTCTCTTTGCGGGGCCGCTTGCCACCTGGTTGAGAGAGCGGAGGCCGACGGGTGCGTCATCTTTGTCCCCCTATGCCTCGGGGCCTGAGTCTGTCAGGGGAGCGGTGAGTGAGGGGGGTGAGGGGGTTTGGGGTGGGGGTGGGGGCGGGGGCGGGGGTGTGTGTCCAACAGGGTGTCCTTCATCCGGCGTTCGTAGCACCGAAGCAAGGAAACGGACCGGAAGGGACCCCCCAGAGGTGGAGGAGGACGTGGAGGTGGCCGGGGCGTGAGGGTGGGGGTGCTGCGAGTCAGGGCCTTGGCTTACCACCTGGGTGTGGGGGGGGGGTGCGTGGGGACGACGGAGCGTCTGCTCCCTGCCCCGGGAAGCGCGAGGTGTTGGGCCTCTCGGGCCAGAGACACCCCCCCCCCGCCCCCCCAGAAGCAGCCTCTCCTGTTTGCCGGGGCGGGAAGCAAAAATGTTCCCCAAGGGTTGAGCGCAGCCGAGGCTCGTGCCAATCTGGAGGAGGCATAGGGTTCCGCGTGCCTGTAAGGAGCACCTTTAAAGGCCCTTGGGCACAGGCGCTGGGGTCTGTCCTTGACCACTACCGGCGCGTGCTGTGGGGCGCGTGGGCCACAAGCTGAGGTTTTTGGAAAGGGTGACATCCGGCTCTGGTCTACCACGTTTTGCGGGGTCGGCGGCCTCTGTGAGCGGGTGCGTGCATGTGTGTGTTGGAGTGAATTGGCGCGAGCGTGGGTCTGTGTTAGCACCGGTGTGTTTTCGAGGGCTTAGTAGCGTGGGTGTGCGTGTGGGCCTCTCCGCCCGTCCATCCCTTCTCTTGTGCCCCAGGTCCGAGGGGCCGGTCATCAGGGTGCAGTGGATGTGCCCGGGAGGTGTCCACCCCGGGATGCGGGTCGATGGACGGGACAGAGGAGCAGCAGCGTCGTGCGTTGGCCTGGTGTCCCGGTCGGCTGGCACCGGGTCGGCCCCGGGCCCGGAGGCGCAGGGGCGCCCCTGGGGGTTGCCCCTCCCTGGCCTTCCCCTCCGGCTGGAGCTGTCCAGAGCTGGAGCCTGGACCGGCAGGGAGAGGCGGGTGGCGAGGGTCCCCGGGCCCCGGGACCCCTCCGTCCTCTGGCCGCGGGAGGTGGACCTCACTGTTGACCCCACGGCCGGTGCCCGCGGGCCGCCGCCGACCTTGGTCGGGAGTGGGGGAAGGGGCCCCGACGGAGGACAGGGCACCGGCCGTCGGGGCGTAGCCGGGGCTCCGGGCCCAGGACCAGAAGCGCGTGTGTCCCCGGCTGTCCCGCCGAGCGGCGCGGGCCAAGATGGCGGCCCGGCTGGGTTTGTGGCCGGGCCCGGGAGCCTCGGCGACCCACGTAGGGCCCCGAGAGCCTCGCGCTTGCTTGTGGGCAGGCTACGAGGAGCCAGGGGAGACGAGGCTCCCCGCTCCACCCAATCCGAGAGGCGGGAGGTCTCCCCCAGGGAGAGCGGCGGCGGAGACCTGGGAGCCGCCATGTTGCCGCCAGGGTGGACAGGGCTTGGCCTTTTTTCTTCGGCGAAGGGCGGAGGGAGAGGCCCTGGGGGAAGGGCCACTTGGCATTCGTGGTGCAATACTGCCATCAAGCGGAACTCTTCTGCCATCCCGGGCCCCCCAACCCGCCCCACCCCCGCCCCGCGGTGGCCGGGCTCGGAGGGACGTGGGCATCCCAGGCGGGACAGAAGGGGCCCTGCGATCCCAAGGTGCCTGGCCCTTTGGGGAGGCGCCTCCACACCACCGGTCCTTTGATGACCAACCCCGGAGCAAGCGTGGCATGGGGGCGCGGAGGCAGGAGCCAGCCGGCCCCGTTCTCTTTGTCGTTGCCCTGCCCGCTCCGGTGGGCTGTTGGCGAAGGGGGCCCAGAACGGGCAGTGTGCAAACTCCGACTGGGAGGCCCAGAGCGGGGCCTGGGCCAGCGACTCTGCCTGGATTTGGTTGGGGGAAGCCCCTGGGGCCAGGCCTCCGCGGGATGTCATAGGCGGGGAAGCCCGGGAGATGGCACTGCAGCTGCCCGTGTGTGTCAGGCAGCGGCTTCTTGGGCCCAGATCCGTTATTTGGCACTTGGGGCCCGGGGGTGGGGTGGGGGGCGGAGCTGGCTGTACGTGGGGAACGAGGCTGCTGCTGCTGCTGCTGCTTCCACTTTGGCTCGTACCCGCGTGGGGGCCTGTTTCTCCCGGTCTCTGCTCCGCTGGGTCGGCGCCACGACCATCTCCCCCGTCGCCTCCCCTCTCGGGACCAGCCCTGTCCTCCAGGTGCCTTGACACCGGGTGTCCTGGGGATCACACCTGATCCCCGGATGCGGGCACGGGGACGTCAGGGTCCCGCCTCTGTCCCCTCCGACAATGGCAGCAGCCCTCCAGGTTCCCGTGCTGGCGGTTGGCGGGGCTCACAGGGCCCTGGGCCCACCCGACCCATCCTGCTGCAGCTCCTTGGGGATGGGTCCCCCGCGTCCCCGGATCGCCCCAGCCCCTTCGCTCCAAAGGCCTGGCGCCCAGGGCCGGCTGGGTGCTCCTTCCCGCTCCGGGCTGGCTTCCAGCCCTCTGGGTTCCGCCCAGACATGGCGGCCACCAGGGAGCCCAGCACTGGCTTCCCGTGCCGGACCCGCAGGGCCCCCGGGGCTGGCTCTCTGTCGCGCTGCCCATCTCCGGAAACTCCCAGGTTGCCCAGGGCGGGTGGGCGGCGGGGATCCCTGCACCTCGGGCCCGTTGCGGGGACAGGCGGGCGGAGGGCCCGTCGCCCGTCGCCCGTCGCCCGTCGCCCGTCCCGCCTGGGACTCCCACGTCACTCCTGGGCCTCCCGACTCGGGGAAGGCGCAGCAGCGCGGGGCTCGCGGGTCCGCCGAGGAGTTCCGCTTGATGGCAGTATTGCACCACGTATGCCAACCGCCCCTTCCCCCACAGCCTCTCCCTCCACCCTTTGCCGAAGGAAAAAGGCCACGCCGGAATCGGGCAAGAAATAAAAAACCAAAACAGAACAGAGAGGCCAGGCCCGTGTCCATCCTCCCTGCGTCCAACATGGCGGCTCCCACGCCTCGGCCCCACTCTGGCGGGGTGGTGGGGAGCATTCCGCGTTCCGAGGCTCCTGGGAGCTGAGCGCCGGTCCCCTGGGCAGCGGGCCCAGCCACGCTGTCCCAGGTGGACCCACGGTCAGTGACCGGCGTGCCAGGGGCACGAGGGAGGCTCACGGTCTGCATCACTGGGACCGCGCTTAGCGGAGGCCCCGGCCTTCCCAGTAGCCCACGTGCGGAAGAGGGCCCGGGATGGGTCCCGCCTTCTCCTCCACCACACGAGTCCCCCAGCATCCGCACACGTCCAGCACCGGCACCACCCCCCCCCCCCCCCCGAGCGCGTGCTTGGAGGGGGGCTCGTGCCTCTCGTCCTCGCAGGTGTCAGCTCCCCGACAGCCTTCAGCATTTGTGTGTGTTGGTTGGGGGCCGGCGGGGCTGGTTTGGGTAGGAGAGAGCCAGTGGCTGTCCAGGCTCACCTCGTTGGTGGCCGGAGCCCCCCGGGGCAGCGGGGTGTGGACAGCCTGGATCTCCTTATCCCCCAGCCCTTGCCCGCGAGCCCGGCGGCATCCGCGCAGTTTGGGCCCCCGCGCGGCGTTTGGGTCCCCGGAAACCGTCGGCCACCCCGCTTGGCTTGCCGTCCCCTGGGGGCCTAACCAGAGCAGACCGAGTGGGTGACCCTGGGCCCGAGGCCGGGGAGCCGGGCCTCGCTGGCCTCGTCTTGACTGCAAGTGGGGAGGGTGGGTGTCGCAGCGGTGACACCGCGGGAGGAGGTCCTTGAGGGCCGGGGGCAGGTCCCCGGGCAGGGCACGTGTAGCCTCTTGCGGCGGGTGCCGACAAGGGTGCCGCGGGGGCCCTTGGGGCCCGTGCCCCGGGACTGTGCTTGGCGGGCCGACCGCCGACCCAACGCAGCTGTCCCCCCGACCCCGCGCCACGTTACCGTCCCTTGGCGCCACCCCGGACCGTCCGACCGTGGGGGCTGTGGACTGCTCTCGGAGCCAGGCCCTTCCTTCGCGGGGCGGCGCATCCCCGTTGGGGGTCTTCCCGTGGCTCTGGCCTGCGGCTCCGAGGGTGCTCAGGCCTTCACTTTGTGGGCAGGAGGGGGACCCCTGCGGCGGGTGGCAGGCCCCGGAGAATGGAGGCTGGCGGTTACAGCCGGGGCGCGGCGGAGCGGGGGGTGCCGCTGGGCAACTGTCGGTCAGCCCGCTGGGAAGGCCGGACAGGTGAGAGTGTCCGGGGTGACCCCTGGGACCCGAGGGCGGGCCGGGCCAGGCGCTTGTCAGGGGAATAGCGAGCGCGGGGGCGCGGGCTACCCCTGAGATGGGCGCCGGCCGCGCTTGCTCCGTTCACCGGGGCCCGGGAGATGGGCAGGCCGACAGGCAGGCGTGCGGGCGTGCCCGGAGCGGTGCCACGGGGCCACAACCGACGTGGCCCATGCCCGGGCGACCTTGGGAGGACGTGTCTCTTTGCGGGGCCGCTTGCCACCTGGTTGAGAGAGCGGAGGCCGACGGGTGCGTCATCTTTGTCCCCCTATGCCTCGGGGCCTGAGTCTGTCAGGGGAGCGGTGAGTGAGGGGGGTGAGGGGGTTTGGGGTGGGGGTGGGGGCGGGGGCGGGGGTGTGTGTCCAACAGGGTGTCCTTCATCCGGCGTTCGTAGCACCGAAGCAAGGAAACGGACCGGAAGGGACCCCCAGAGGTGGAGGAGGACGTGGAGGTGGCCGGGGCGTGAGGGTGGGGGTGCTGCGAGTCAGGGCCTTGGCTTACCACCGGGGTGTGGGGGGGGGGGTGCGTGGTGACGACGGAGCGTCTGCTCCCTGCCCCGGGAAGCGCGAGGTGTTGGGCCTCTCGGGCCAGAGACACCCCCCCCCCCCCCCCCCCAGAAGCAGCCTCTCCTGTTTGCCGGGGCGGGAAGCAAAAATGTTCCCCAAGGGTTGAGCGCAGCCGAGGCTCGTGCCAATCTGGAGGAGGCATAGGGTTCCGCGTGCCTGTAAGGAGCACCTTTAAAGGCCCTTGGGCACAGGCGCTGGGGTCTGTCCTTGACCGCTACCGGCGCGTGCTGTGGGGCGCGTGGGCCACAAGCTGAGGTTTTTGGAAAGGGTGACATCCGGCTCTGGTCTACCACGTTTTGCGGGGTCGGCGGCCTCTGTGAGCGGGTGCGTGCATGTGTGTGTTGGAGTGAATTGGCGCGAGCGTGGGTCTGTGTTAGCACCGGTGTGTTTTCGAGGGCTTAGTAGCGTGGGTGTGCGTGTGGGCCTCTCCGCCCGTCCATCCCTTCTCTTGTGCCCCAGGTCCGAGGGGCCGGTCATCAGGGTGCAGTGGATGTGCCCGGGAGGTGTCCACCCCGGGATGCGGGTCGATGGACGGGACAGAGGAGCAGCAGCGTCGTGCGTTGGCCTGGTGTCCCGGTCGGCTGGCACCGGGTCGGCCCCGGGCCCGGAGGCGCAGGGGCGCCCCTGGGGGTTGCCCCTCCCTGGCCTTCCCCTCCGGCTGGAGCTGTCCAGAGCTGGAGCCTGGACCGGCAGGAGAGGCGGTGGCGAGGGTCCCGGGGCCCGGGACCCCTCCGTCCTCTGGCCGCGGGAGGTGGACCTCACTGTTGACCCCACGGCCGGTGCCCGCGGGCCGCCGCCGACCTTGGTCGGGAGTGGGGGAAGGGTCCCGACGGAGGACAGGGCACCGGCCGTCGGGGCGTAGCCGGGGCTCCGGGCCCAGGACCAGAAGCGCGTGTGTCCCCGGCTGTCCCGCCGAGCGGCGCGGGCCAAGATGGCGGCCCGGCTGGGTTTGTGGCCGGGCCCGGGAGCCTCGGCGACCCACGTAGGGCCCCGAGAGCCTCGCGCTTGCTTGTGGGCAGGCTACGAGGAGCCAGGGGAGACGAGGCTCCCCGCTCCACCCAATCCGAGAGGCGGGAGGTCTCCCCCAGGAGAGCGGCGGCGGAGACCTGGGAGCCGCCATGTTGCCGCCAGGGTGGACAGGGCTTGGCCTTTTTTCTTCGGCGAAGGGCGGAGGGAGAGGCCCTGGGGGAAGGGCCACTTGGCATTCGTGGTGCAATACTGCCATCAAGCGGAACTCTTCTGCCATCCCGGGCCCCCCAACCCGCCCCACCCCCGCCCCGCGGTGGCCGGGCTCGGAGGGACGTGGGCATCCCAGGCGGGACAGAAGGGGCCCTGCGATCCCAAGGTGCCTGGCCCTTTGGGGAGGCGCCTCCACACCACCGGTCCTTTGATGACCAACCCCGGAGCAAGCGTGGCATGGGGGCGCGGAGGCAGGAGCCAGCCGGCCCCGTTCTCTCTGTCGTTGCCCTGCCCTCTCCGGTGGGCTGTTGGCGAAGGGGGCCCAGAACGGGCAGTGTGCATACTCCGACAGGGAGGCCCAGAGCGGGTCCTGGGTCGTTGACTCTGCCTGGATTTGGTTGGGGGAGCGCTGGGGTCAGGCCTCCGCGGGACATCTTAGGCGGGGAAGGCCTGGGAGATGGCGCTGCAGCTGCCCCGGGTGTGTCAGGCAGCACTTCCTGGGCCCAGGTCCGTTATTTGGCGCTTGGGCGGGGGGGTGGTTTGGTGTAGGAGAGAGCCAGTGACTGTCCAGGCTCACCTCCTTGGTGGCCGAGCCCCTGGTGCAGCGTGCAAACTCTGACTTGGAGGCCCAGGGCAGGCCCTGGACCTCGTGTTCTGTCTTGACCTATTTGGGGGAGCCCTGGGGCTAGTGAAGCACAAAGGCTTGTAGGGCCTTGCTTATTCCTCATAAGCTTAAACAAAATCAAATAGTATGATTCTTGGTGGTTCCCCATAGGTGCCCAAGTTCTGGACCTTTAGCGCCGTTTTATGTTTGCTGGTCTAGTGGAATTTCTCTCTGAAGTTGTTTTTTGAGTCTTTGAGCACATTCACCTTTCCTTAGTTGAAAAGTATATTTGCCGTTTTTATTCACAGTGCTTTTGATGGGTTTTTTTGCACCTGAACGCCAAGGCAAAGACTACCACGTGGGGGTAGAGTGGGACTTCTTTTTTTTTAATGATTTTATTTATTTGACACAGAGAGAGATCACAAGTAGGCAGAGAGTGAGGGGGACTCAGGCTTCTTGCTGAGCAGAACGCCTGATGTGGGTCTCAATCCCAGGACTCTGAGATCATGACCTGAGCCGATGGCAGAGGCTTAATCCACTGAGCCACCCAAGCACCCCTAGAGTGGGACTTCTGTTGCTGTTACAGAAAGCGGCTAAGTCATGAACTTCAGTTGTACTCACGATTAGATATGGAGCCTATCTACCCAGTGACAAAGGGTTCTGACAGAGGGTTCTGACAAAGGGTTCTGACCCAGAACGAGACCCATCAGTGTCCATAAGGGAACTACCCTCAGGACAAAGGAGTCAGGTTGAAGGAGACCTTCTTCTGTGCCTTCAGTAGATTTAGTAGTTGAGATGCCATCTCCTGGGGTTTCCAAGGTTTCTGGCTCAGTACTTTTTCCAGAACTCCAGGAGCCTGTTCTCTAAGTGTAGAGGGCAGGAGAAGCGCAAATAATTGAGGACACCATGGCCAGTCATTTGCATTCTTAACCTTTTTTAGCCACCTTCCCCCAGGAATTCCTGAGACTTCCATCTGGAGAAGGCATGGCCCTGGATTCCATTTACCCCTTGTTCTTCAGGCCTCAACCCCAAGCTTGCCCCCACCGCTGGGGAATCACCAAGAGGTCTGAAGACACTGGCTAAAACTCAGAGCTGTTGGGTTGAGTCGGGCCACAGATGAAGACTGTCTGTCAAGGACAGAATTCAGGTGCATCCTCCCAGGCACACAGCCTGTTTTTCTAGACCCTTACAGTCCTTCTTGTCCACTTCTGGAAAACCCTCTGGGGTGGCTCGCGCTCTTTGTCTAGCTCTTACCTGTTGTGTTTTAGTAGGGGAGCAAGTCTCTAGGCTCCGTTTTTCCTTTCACACACACCCCTTGTTTTCAGTCCTCCTTGTAAGGTGTTGAAACCTGCTCCCTGCCCCTTCATTTCATACTTGTGAGTCACTTAAATATGTGTATAGGTTTTCTTATGTGGGCTTATGCTTTGGGGGATCAACCTTCTTTGCCAAGCCTTGGATCCAGGTCCCAACATATGCCGACTGGTCCCAGTTCAATGTGGCCTTGGGGAATCTGGCTAGGTCAGTCAGTGGAACATGTGAGTTTGGATTTCAGGGTTGTGAGTTCAAGCCCCACATTTGGTGGAGAGCTTTAAAAATATGGTCTTAGTGTGCTATTCTGCGCAGGGCGATAGCTGCACCCACGGAAAATGGACCATGCGTGTCTTCCCCAAAGAAGAGGACCTGTGTCATATACCCTCATACTGGGAGGGAGGCCAAGAAATAGGGTGTTTCTGGGCTACAACATTTCTGACAGCTAGAGCACAAAAGAGTCCTAGATCCACCCAGTCGGGAATATGATGTAGTGAAACTTGTCCCATTTTCTGTTCCATCCCATCATATCCTGAGTGGGTATCTACACCTTGTGTCACATGTGACAAGTTAGGCCTTCTCAGATACTGTTGAGCACGGCACCCAGGCTTTTCTAAGTGGGAGACAAAATACAGAATATAAAAAATACAATTCTAGCACTAACCTGCAATCTGAATTGTACTTCCTTGTATGGGTCTAGTACCAAATAATCAAATTCTTCATTTTTCCTGCGAAGTGCTGTCCCAGAAAGGGTAACCACCTCCTACCCTTCCCCAGTTTATGTGGTTTTTTAGTTTGAGCCTGGATCTTCCAGGCTTGGGTTTCCCATGGCCCTGAGACCCCACACTGACCATGCTTCTTCTTCTTTGTCAGAGGCAGGTTTCTACAGGCCAGATGTCCTGGGAGTAGGAGCCTCAGCTCTTTGTTCCCTCAACATGGTGGCTGCTGAGGTCATACCCATGCAGTGTGGGGAGGCTGGAGACCTGTGGTAGGCAACCTGGTACACTGGTCTCCTTGTTGGGTGAGCCCACCTCCATCCACCCTGTGTCACTTCCCTCACCAATTCTGGAGGCATGCCCATTTTCTGTGTCCAGCCCAGAATCTTGTGGGTGCCCCAGACCTACCCTTCCTCCATCACAGGCCTTTCTGGGTTGCCGCAGGGACAGATCCTGCAAGCTTTGCTCAAAAAGGTTCCATTTGATGGCACCGTTGCTCCAGAAATGACATTCTTGGTTGCTGTGGGGCCTGCCCTCCTCCCTTTCGAGTAGGAAAAAGGGCTCATGTAGGCCCCAAAGCCATCTAACCCCAAATAGGTTGCTGTATTGGGGTGTTGGGAGGTAGTGGCTTTTTCTGTTGGGCTTTCTACTGGCAATAGGAATGTACCTGTAATGACATCCAAAGGAATCTACGCAGGTGTGGATCCAGTTCGACGTTTCTCTAAGAGTTTTAAGTGCATGTTTCCTGGTGACAGGGACCCTGTGGTTTTTGTTGTTGTTTTGGTATACTTGTGAATAGACCTCCATGTGGCAGTGTTTGGACAGAATCTTTGCTTTTTTTTTTTTTTTTTAAGATTTTATTTATTTGATAGAGATCACAAGTAGATGGAGAGGCAGGCAGAGAGAGAGAGGGGAAGCAGGCTCCCCTCCGAGCAGAAAGCCTGATGCAGGGCTCGATCCCAGGACCCTGAGATCGTGACCCGAGCCGAAGGCAGAGGCTCTAACCCACTGAGCCACCCAGGTGCCCCCCGAATCTTTGCATTTTGAGCACATGGGATCAAGGCAATAGGTGGCACAAGTTCTTGATGTCCCCTTTTCTCCTTGAGGTATTGCCTGTCTTCTTTCATGCTCCTCCAGCATCTTCAACCAGTTTAAGGGCTCAGGAACAGGCTCAAGAGGGTGTAGGCCATTTTGGCAGCAGGAATAAATGACTAGGCCCAGTTCTGGTTAGAAGAAGGGAGGTGGGTTGCACAGGCTCACCACCTCCAAGAGCCTCAGGCAGTCAAATCAAAGGAGAAATCTTTACCCTTGTGTGATGACCACTCCTAAGTTGTCTTCCTCTTTGATCCTCTGCCTCACAGTGGGACAGTGGGGACCACGTAATTTTTGTCATGAAATTTTTTGTGTTCAACTATAATGAAGTGCATAGATACAGAGGACATTCTCCATTTCCATTGCTCTGATCCCCTAAAGCTCCTGTAGTAATAATACTTTTTGCATTTGACTGCTCTCGTAGCCTGGAAGTCCCCTGGTCTTGGCACATCTGTACAAAGCCAATGCCCTGTTGTCGTTTAAATTTCCAGTGCATTGGATTCTTCCTGGGGGCCAAGGCATAGGCTATTTCAGTTTTTCTTTCTCTTTGGACAATAGGTTCTCCTTTCTTTCTTGCTACTCTTCTCTCTTCAACCTGGGGCTTTGGCATCTGTGGTACAATGTCAGACTGCCCTCTCATCCGGCCTTCGTGTGTCACCGTCTACTCCAGAACCCCGGGGGCCATCACTGAAGAAGAACTGGGACCTCAGACCCTGTCCATTGCCTCTTGCTATGGGGTGGTTCATCTTCCTCTTGACTCCACTGTCAGTGACAGTGGGCTGTTGCACACCTATGTGTCTGGCTGCTAGATGTCTCTCATTTAGACTTCTCTCTGTGGGTGCCTGAGCAGCTGAATTGGTTAAGGGTCCATCTCTTGATTTTTGGTTCGAGTCATGATCTCAGGTCGTGGGATTGAGTCCCATGTTAGGCTCTCCTGGGTGTAAAGCCTGCTTAATAAGATTCTCTCCCTCTTCTTTACCCCCCCCCCCAACCCTTTCCTGCTCTCTCTCATGCTCTTTCTGGAAAAATAATGATAATAAATAAAAGATAATAGACAAATAAAGTGGTTTCTGTCTGCCCCTGCTGTAGGCCAATGGCTGCACTAGACCCGACGTGGGAAACTCCAGCAGTCTCCACAAAGAGGATCCAGTTCATATACCTATATGTTGGGAGGTTGCCATGCAATATGATGTTCTGGGCTGCAGAGTTCCTGAACTGTGTGAGGAGAATACCTGGATTCTCTCATTGTGGGACATGATGTCCACCTCAAGGTACTAATGCTGATCACATTTGCTCCTGTTCCCTCCCCTTCTTCGTGCATAGCCACACCCTTTGTCATATGGGGCAGGTGGGCTATCTGGGATGCCATGGGGCCTGGGACTCAGATTCTTTTTAGTGGGAACCAAAGTATACAAAAAAACTCTAGCTCTAACTTGTGGCGCACCAGCATTACTCTTCCTTGTCTGCATCTAATACCAAAATCATCAGGAAATTCTTTATTCCATCTGTAGAATGCTGCCCTGACAATGTGCCTGTCGCCTCCCCTTTGTCTTGTTCCTGTGGTGTCTTGGTCTGGACACACCAGTCCTAGGTTCCGGACTCGACAGGCCAAACTTGCTTTGGACTGAAAGTGGGGATCCACAGGCCAGTTGACCTGGAGTATGAGCTTCAGTTCCTGGGTTCCTAACATGGCGGCTGCTGAGGCCACGCCCCCACGGCCTCCCGACGCCTGCATTCTTTGCAGTTGGAGCTGGGCTCTCTCTATCCTATGTTGTTTCTCTCTGATATTGGAGGTTGTCAGGTTGCTGCGTCTGATCCAGAATGTTCTGTGTGTCCCGGTCCCACCCTTCTTCCTATCATAAGATTTCCTCGGGAGAGCCACAGAGAGCATCTCCAAGCTTCGCTCAAAAAGTGTCCACTTGATGGCAGTGTTGCTCCAGAAATGCCAACACAAGCTACCAAGTATGGCCTCTCAGCCTTTCAAGAATCAGAAAAAGGGTGGGTGTGGAGCGTGTTAAAAGCCATCCTTGCTCTTCAAATGGGGTTGACTCTATTGGGCTGTTAAGGTGGTCCAGGTTTTTTCCTTTGGGTTTCTTGCTGGCAGTAGGAGTATACATAGAGACACTCAAGGAATACATATATCACCACATCTCAGAGTTTTAAGCTTGCATTTCCTGGCAAAAGGGACTCTGTTTTCCCTGTATTCTTATTGAGTGGAGATCCATGTGGATGTTCTGGGGCAGAATCCTTGTTTTCCAAGGACACTGATTTATAGTAATAGATGTCCTGATGACCCGGATGATCCCGTTCTTGAGGTATTGCCTCTCTTCTGTGCTCAGCCAGGTACTGTATCTGGCTTAAGGGCTCAGGAGCAGGCCCTAGAATGTGTAGGCCATTGTGGCAGCAGGAAGAAATGACAGGGTCCAGGTCTAGTTATTAAAGGGGAGATGGGTTGCCCAGGCTCACCTCCAGGAGCCTCAGGCAGTCATTTAGCCATTGTGTGCCCCGAGGATGGTTGTGGGTGGGTAGGGGTCCATGGGACAGTGGCCCTGTGGCTCCACAGTTACGACCTTAGTAAGGATCATTTGTTCAGCAGCCTTTTCTAAGAAGCTGTTCTTGAGAGAATGTACTCTACCATCAAACCCCTAGTCATTTGTTTATTTGTACATATATGTGGAAATATGTACATATATATGGAAATATGTATTTCCAAACTCCTTTATTTTCCGTGACTGCCTTAGAGAGGCTACCATGGGTAGAAATTTCTCCCAGTCAAAGCAAAACTCTTAACATGGCTTGGTGACCATTCCCTATTTTTCCATCTGTGTTCTAATTCCCTTTCTGCATCAGGAATGTCTTGTCATTTTTCCTCATGTATGTTTTAGCATTGAATGCCATGGATAACAATGAGACACAGAGGGCCCTCTACGTTTCACCATTTTTTGTTCCCACAGTGCTCACAGAATAATAACATTCTTTTGTTTTTGGTTGCCGTTCTAGCATATAGTGAGTCTTGGCACATCTGTGACAGAGTAAATGCCCTATTCTGCTTGAACCTGTCCTTTTCTTTTTAAAGAGAGCCAGAGAGAGCACATGCTGGAGAGGCAGCAGGGGAAGAGGGAGAAGCAGACTCCCTGCTGAACAGGGAGTCCGACCTGGGGCTGATGGACCTGGGGCTGATCGCAGGACCCTGGGACCATGACCTGAACCAAAGGCAGACACTTCACCGACTGAGCCACCCAGGCACCCCGTTTGTTTCTTAGTTTCTAAGAAACTACCTGGGTAGGATGCCTGTGGCGGGTAGGAACAAAGTTATTTCATGTGTCTCTTCTCTTTGGACATTAGATTTCTCTTTTCTTCCTCTTCTATGACAGGAGTGGCTCTGAGGCTGCGTACAGGTGTCTGGTTACCAGAGTTCGAGTGTGTGTGACCGGAATACATTTTCCAATGTCAGTGTCCACCCAGAAGAAATCAGTTTGTCAAACCGTAAGTCAGCCACATCCTAGAGCAAATGCCTTTATCACCAGAAAGTCAATGTGGTACGTCTGTTTGGGCCAGAGAGGAGAAAGTTGGTGCCCATTTCCCCACATGTCACATGAGCTGCTGGTCAGTTGAGGATCGATTTGTAGAGGAGGATCCTAAGGATATAGGACTCTGCATTCTTTGGGTAAGGATATGCCATTGATAGGGGACTAGGGGTGCAGGTCTTATTTTAAAGCTTATTAGGTAAGTTAGGCAGAGAGAGTGGTACCTAGAAGAAAATACGCCTTTGGCTGATAGAGCTTGCAAGGAAGTTCCAAAGAAAAATGGCCTTCATCATTGTGAGCCAGTGTTTAGGGCTTGAAATGTCCATGTCGTTTGGTGATAAAATTGGGCTGGTGGGAAATGGGGAAACCTGGTAATGAGTCTGGGACGGAGGGGTTCTTTCCATTGTGATGAAAATGTTATAAAATTGATTTTGCTGATGTGTATACAACTCTGAATATGCTAAAAACCATTGAATTGTTCACTTGAAAGAAGTGAATTGTATGAACATGTATTTTTTAAAAAGAGGGGACCTTAAATCAACAACCTGCTGACTTCTAATCTTAAAAATCAGAAGATCAGCAAACTAACACAAAGCAAAAGCAGAAATAAGGTAGGGATAAAGGAAATACAGAATAGGAGAAGGAAACTAAGCATCAGTTTTTTTTGAAAAGATTGATTAAATTGATAGATCTTTAGACTGAATGGAGAAAATAGAAATAACTGAAGTTAAAAATGTAAGGCAGGGGGAAATTATGGTTGGTCTATGCCAGAGAAATCAGATGGGTGATTGGATTGTATTATGAACAACTGTACCTAACAATTAAATAATAAGGTGAAATTAGTAGAAACATATAGGTTACCCAAAACTGACTCAAGAAGGTATAGATGATCTTAATAGACCTGTAGCAGTTCCGTATTTTGATTAAGTAGTTAAAAATCTCTTATCACATACCATTCCAGGACAAGATGTCATTACTGGGAAATTTTACCACTTAAAGAGGAATTGGCACTAATCCTCAAATCTTCTAATAAATCAGGAACACATCTGTATTAGGGTCCTTCAGAGAAATGGAGCCAGATAGAGAAGCAGAGAGATTTATTTTATGAGATTGGCTCATGTGGTAGTTGAGGCTGAGAAGTACAAAATCTGGCATGCTTGAAATCCATGAGATAGGAGTGTTAGAGCAGAGAGGAGGTAGAATTCTGTCTTCCTTGTGGGACTTCTGTCATTTTCTTTGTATGACCATCAACTGATTGGATAAAGCCCACCTGTCTTGTAGATAGTAATCTGATTTGATGACTGAAATATCAATCTCATCTAAAAATACCTTCACTTCACAATTTAGACTGGTGCTGGACGAAATATCTAGGCGCCATGCTTAGCCACATTAACACATAAGATTAATTGTCTTAATATCCTATGTTGTTCTTTGAGACCAGCATTACCCTGGTACCAAAGCCAGGCAGAAGTAACACAAGAGAACTACAGACCAATGTCTTGTCTGACTGTACACAAAAATCTTCAGCAAAATGCTAGCAAACATAGTCCAGGGATATTTAAAGATTATATCCCAGGACCAAGTGAGTTTTACCCAGGAATGCAAGGGTGGATAGCATGAGGAAATTAATCACTGTAATATACACATAAATAAAATGGAGGTGAAAATCCACATGATCATTTTTTTTTAATTTTTTTTAAAAAGATTTTATTTATTTATTTGACAGAGATAACAAGTAGAGAGGCTGGCAGAGGGAAGCAGGCTCCCTGCTGAGCAGAGAGCCCAATGTGGGGCTTGATCCCAGGACCCTGAGATCATGACCTGAGCCGAAGGCAGAGACCTAACCCACTGAGCCACCCAGGCGCCCCTGATCATTTCTATTGATGCAGAATAACTCCTTGACAAAATACCCTTTTACGAGAACAACAAAAATAGGAACTTCTGCAGCACAATAAAGGGCATATGTGAAAACCCCACAGCCAATGTCATACTCAATGGTGAAAGACTAAAATCTTTCCCATGAGGAAAAGAAGGATGCCCATAATTGCCCCTTCCAAATTCTAGCCGTAGCAAAATTAGGTGAGAAAAATAAAAGCCATCCAAATTGGATGTCTTTTTGCAGATAACATGAAGTATCCCAAGAGTACATACACACACTAAATGAATTTGGCAAAGGTGCAGAATGTTAAGATCAATATGCAGACATCACTTGTGTTTGCCATCTCTGCTTATGGCAGAGGACAGTGTACACATAGACATGAGGAAGAGGAGGCACTGTGAAAACAGAACAGAGATATGTGGCCATGAACCAAGGGATACCAAAAGTTCTGGAAGGTAGAAAAGGGAAGAAAAAAATGGTCTCCTGTAGCCTCTGTGGAGTATAGCCCTACCAACATTTCAATTGTGGGCTTTGGCCCCCCAAAACTGTGAGAGAGAAATTTTTGTTGTTACAAACCACTCAGCTTGTGGTAATTTGTTATGGCAGCCCTAAGAAGCTAATACAAATATCCTTATACCACTTCAATTCCCTTTGATCTTCTACATGAATTTCATATTCCCTGTGGTGTTTTCCAATTATTTAAATAAGGTGGTGAGTTCACAAAGGAAAGGAAAAGAGTCAGCAGCCATATTCTTTTAACATTATACCATACTTGTGCACACCTATGCAGTTAATGTGCAAATAATGACAACCAGTGCTTAGAAGGTGCCCTTAGGTCATTTGACTCTATGGGAAAACCTCTAGTCAGGGTTTTTGCCTTTGACTATTTGACTCTCCGGAGAATCTACTGCTGCTGTTTCAAGAATCAATACATGGAGTTCAGGTTTATATATTTATTTCTGTTTCATTTCATAACTTAGAGCAGACGGTATGACTGTGGAGCAGGACATCCCTGAACAAAGGTGATGGTGCTGGGTATAATATTACAAGTTAGTAGAGGTAAAAGAGTTGGAAGAGGAGGAGCAATTCCTATGGGCAGAAGTGGTGCTGGGGGGGCTGGTGGTGGGAGGCCCTCTATCTGCCTGTGGCTGTAGTGGAGAGGTCCTGGAATTTCTGAGCAACCTCCAAATCCAAGTCCATGTTCCTATATTCTAAATAATTCAGTGTTTAAATACTTGTAATAGAATATGCAGCCCAGAGTGCATAGCAGTAGACAGTTGTGACTTTTTATAGATTATATACTGCATATTAATTTATCAGCGTTCAGTGACGTCACAGTACTTGCAAAGGAGCTGTATAGATATTTGATGAGCACTTCAAACACTACACAATGACTAGTTCTGCTAGCACTCTGATACTAAGAGAATTGACCTCCTTATCAAAGGCCTTGTGAAATAGTAATGCAAAATAATGAAAACCTAGATTTCATGATAAACCTATGCAAAGGAAAATCCTTGGACTGTTAGACTAGTTGGTTCACATATAGATAAAACAAGGTCATGGGCTGATCCTAAGGGAGTGGAGCACCAAGAATCTGTCTTACAGCAGTGGGGACTGAGCTGTTTTCTAATACCAATAACATTATAATAAGTAACATTACAACTTATCAAAAATTTTTCTGCATTTTTGATCCTCATTGGAACTCCATAATGTAGTTAGGAAAAAGTAGTTTGATCTCAGAACTCTACTTACAGAAGAGTTATCAAACTCTAGAAATTTAAATGACTGATGAAATGTCTTGGATTTAATCAGTTTTAAAGCTTAGATCTCTTAATAAAGATTTTTTAAGTGTAATGGGATATTTTGGCATAGATAACTTTACATACCAACCTACCTTTTCTTTTTGCAAGGAAATACCATGGACCCAATTTTTCAAATCATCAAAACAATTTCATCTCAACAGTTTTGCTTCTATAACATATTCTGTCACAATATCCAGGGCAACTTAATGAGCTTTTTCCCCACCTGAAAAAGATAATTTGTTTTTAAAAACCCTTATTTATAGAGTCACTGAAACTAAAATGCGTAATTGCCAGTAAGTCTGCTTGTGGTCACATTTTCCTTCTGACAAGATCATTTTCTTTTTTAAAAAAAGATTTATTTATTTTGAGACAGAGAGTGTGGACGAGGGTGGGGGGAGGTGCAGCGGACAGGAACTAAGGGAGAAGAACTGCCAGCGGACTCCCCACTGAGTGCAGAGCCCTGTGGGCCTTGATCCTACCACCCTGAGATTACGACCTGAGCCAAAACCACGAGTCAGACACCTAAATGACTGAGCTACCCCAGGCACCTCTAGATTATTTTCTACCATTGAACTCAATGTGACAAGACAAAAAGTCTATGTAGCTTCAGTACTTTGGTCTGATGTTGCTGGAATTCTGTTCCAAGGCCTTTGAATTTTTTTCCTTGCAGCTCATCTTGAACTTGGGGTCAGGTTCTGAATTCTTCACTTCTCTGCATTAATCACTATGAATGTACACATAGTTTCAGGAAGGCTTTAAATAATACTCCATGTTAAATAAATGGAAGATTTTTTGCTTGCTGTAGTCTCAGACACTCAGAAGTTCAGGGTTCCTGATTATTTTCATGACAGTTCTGTGCGGAGGCAGGGCTGGTGGCCATCACTGGTAGCAAGATGAACTGTGCCCCTAACTTCAGGTAAAAAACCACTTCTCACTTCTGGAAAATAAAAACGAAAAAATGAGAGGACAGAGTAGTTTTTTTTTATATATAGCATGAACACATTTATTGTTCTGCTGTTGAAAATTGATTGTACTTAACTTCTAAGACTTAATTAGAAAGCAAATCCTCATAATAAGCCCTTAACACCAAATGCTGGTGAGGCTGTGGCACAGCAGGAACTCTCGTTCATTGCCACTGGCAATGCTCAGTGCCACTTTAGAAGACAGTTCTCATGCAAAACCTTTTACAAAGGTTTTATTTTTTTATTTGAGAGAGAGAGCATGAGTTCAGGGAGGGCAGAGGGAGAAGTAGTCTTCCCCCTCAGCAGAGAGCCCGATGTGGGGCTCGATCCCAGGACCCTGGGATCATGATCTGAGCCAAAGGCAGACACTTAACTGACTGAGCCACCCAGGCATCCAAAAGTAACCATCCTCTTACCATAAGATCCAGCGATTGTGATTGTATTTACCCTAGGGAGTTGAAAACCTGTCTGCACAGAAGCCTGTACACAAATGTTTACAGCAGCTTTATTCCTAATTGCCAAAACATGGAAGCAACCAAGATGTCCTTTAGTAGGTGAATGGATAAATGAATGGTGGTACCTCCAGACAATGGAATATAAATGGAATAAAAGAAATGAACAATCAAGCTACAAAAAGATACAGAGATGGGGGCACCTGGGTGGCTCAGTCAGTTCAGTGTCTGACTTCAGCTTAAGTTTTTGATCCCAGGGTCCTGGGATTGAGTCCCACATAAGGCTCCTTGCTCAGCGGGGAGTCTGCTTCTCCCTCTCCACTCATGGAGTCTCTCTCAAATAAATAAGTATTTTTAAAAGACCAGTAGTTACGAGGGATTCCACAGGGTGGGGGGGGATGAGATGAATTGGTGGAAACAGGAATATTTTTTTAGGGCAGTAGAACTCTGCTATATGATAATGTAATGGTGGATACATATCCTTATGTATTTGTGAAAATCCAAAGAAATACACCGCAAATGTTGAACTGCACTGTAAACTGTGAACTTCATTACCTGTAACAAATGGACCACAGTAAGGCAAACTGTTAGTAATAGAGGAAACTAGAAAGAGGGAGTAGGTGAGGGATTATCTGTGAACACTGCACTTTCTAGTCATTTCTTGATAAACCTAAAACTACTCAGAAAAATAGACTACTAATTTTTTAAAGAACTATCAAGCAGTTCAATTTCTTTACTCTATAACCTTGAAAAGAGATTGTACTGATAGAATGCTCAAATGAATGGACATTAATGCAAATTAGAATCTTTCTACTTCAACCTTTATTGTCTGGCATCCAAAAAGAGGTGCTACTGTGTATAAAATAGTTATGTCCTCTGAGATGGCTGAGGCAAACCACTTGTATGAAATGTTATAAGAATAAAGGTGGGAGGTTAAAATACAGTACTAGGCCAGAGAGAGCATCTGATGGGGGTGACAGGTTCCAGAACAGATTCCAGAATATACCACCCCAAAGTATGTCTCTTTGGAACAGGGACTGTTCTAAGCTAAAGGCCGTTGAGAACCAGCCAACATAGGAAGGGTTCCAAAAATGACACAAGCTTTCTCTCATAAAGGACATTTCTATTGGTAAAGAGTTTCTCTCCCCCTCACCAGGGAGAGGAAGGCTATTACTATTTAATTTTTTCCCCAGATTTACTGAGATATAATTGACATGTAACATGGTCTAAGTTTAAGGTGTACCATGTGATTTGATATACGTACATCAGAGGTGAATGTACATCTAAGGATATGATTACCACAGTAGAGTTAGATAACATGCATCACCACTACACAGTTACCTTTGTGTGTGTGTAGTGAGAACTTTTAAAGATCTCTTGGCAACTTTACAATCACCATGCTGTTCATTAGATCCCCAGAATAAATAATTTTATTATTTTGTAAATATTTTATTTGTCAGCGCGGGCACAAACAGGGGGAGTGGCAGAGAGAGAAGCAGGCTCTCTGCTGAGCAAGGAGCCCAATGTGGTACTCAATTCCAGGACCCTGGAAAATATCTCACTGTGGCTTATCCCGATCTTTTCCAGTATGTTGAAATTTCAAACACTCCCCAAAGTCTTCATGGTCAGTGACCTTGATTCCGGCTTCACTGAGAAGATAAGAGCTTGGTCAGCAGCTTCACTGCTATCCAAGTTTAAATTTTTCTGAATCCAGGGCACCTGGGTGGCTCAGTGGGTTAAGTATCTGCCTTCAGCTTGGGTAGGGATCCCAGGGTCCTGGGATCAAGTCCTGCATTGGGCTCCTTGCTCAGCTGGGAGCCTGCTTCTCTTTATTGCTCTCTGACAAATGAATAAACAAAATCTTTAAAAAAAAAAAAAGATTTCTCTGAATCCATATTCTCATTTCCCCTCCTAAAATTAGCTCCTTGTGTGTGGTTTGTTTTTTTTTTTAAGATTTTATTTGACAGAGAGAGAGATCATAAGTAGGCAGAGAGGCAGGCAGAGACAGAGGAGGAAGCAGGCTCCCTGCTGAGCAGAAAGCCCAGGACCCTGAGATCATGACCTGAGACGAAGCAGAGGCTTAACCCACTGAGCCACCCAGGCGCCCCTCCTGTGTGCTTTTTGAGCATAGTGCCCAAACAAACACACTGTCCACAATTTCCTTCTGTAATGGCTTATTGCTACATTTGTGGAGAGGAACATAATCTACTTATAATTTAAAAATTAACCATACAAGTCCTATATGAATGGAAAGAGGTCTTTTATAAGTCCACTAATCCTATCCTCTCTCCTTACTGATGCAGCTAAGATCCAAGAAATATAAATGACTTAAAACCACAACCAACTGGTGGCAAAGCTGAACTCAGATTTTACAGTGAATTCATATTATTTTATTACTACTTTATATCACCTCTTAAAAGGACTCAGAATAAGAGAAGGAATACAGATAGTCACTGGAAGAATGTAGGTTCTTCCATTTGATTACAGAATAAGGGCCATCTGTACCCCAATGTTTATAGCAGCAATGGCCACAGTCGCCAAACTATGGAAAGAACCAAGATGCCCTTCAACGGATGAATGGATAAGGAAGATGTGGTCCATATACACTATGGAGTATTATGCCTCCATCAGAAAGGATGAATACCCAACTTTTGTAGCAACATGGACGGGACTGGAAGAGATTATGCTGAGTGAAATAAGTCAAGCAGAGAGAGTCAATTATCATATGGTTTCACTTACTTGTGGAGCATAACAAATAGCATGGAGGACAAGGGGCGTTAGAGAGGAGTAGGGAATTTGGGTAAATTGGAAGGGGAGGTGAACCATGAGAGACTATGGACTCTGAAAAACAGTCTGAGGGGTTTGAAGTGGCGGGGGGGTGGGAGGTTGGGGTACCAGGTGGTGGGTATTATAGAGGGCACGGCTTGCATGGAGCACTGGGTGTGGTGAAAAAATAATGAATACTGTTTTTCTGAAAATAAATAAATTGAAAAAAAAATGGAGTAAACATTGCTAAGAGGGTTATTTAAAATGGAGCCAGGAGGACACTAAAAAAGTGGGACGTATATTTTCTGTCTCAGACTCCCAGAACTGTCACTGACTTCAGCTAAAAGCCAAGGTGTCTGCTGCGTGTTCAAATTGAACATATATGGGGGCATGCGGGTGGTTCCTTTGGTTAAGTGTCTGGCTCCTGATTTTGGCTCAGGTCACGATCTCAGCATCATGAGATCAAACCCTGCATTGGGGGCATGGAGCCTGCTTAAGATTCTCTCTCCCAGGGCGCCTGGGTGGCTCAGTGGGTTAAACCCTCTGCCTTCGGCTCAGGTCATGATCTCAGGGTCCTGGGATCAAGCCCCGCATTGGGCTCTCTGCTCAGCAGGGAGCCTCTTCCCCCCTATCTCTCTGCCTTCCCCTCTGCCTACTTGTGACCTCTCTCTATCAAATAAATAAATAAAATCTTTAAAAAAAAAAAAAAAAGATTCTCTCTCCCGGGATGCCTGGGTTGCTCAGTGGGTTAAAGCCTCTGCCTTCAGCTCAGGTCATGATCTCAGAGTCCTGGGATCGAGCCCTGCATCGGGTTTTCTGCTTAAGCCGGGAGCCTGCTTCCTCCTCTCTCTCTCTGCCTGCCTCTCTGCTACTTGTGATCTCTGTCCGTCAAATAAATAAATAAAAATCTTCTAAAAAAAAAAAAAAGATTCTCTCTCCCTCTGACTCTCCCACACCCTGCTCACACGTGGGCACATGCTCTCTCTAAAATAAATAAATAAATTTAATTTTTAAAAACCACTTGAACATAAATGGACTTTCTTCCTGGCGCTACTCTTAACAGCCTGTCCAGTCACATTTCATTCAAGACAACTTATGTAAATTCCCTCTTTCCTCCTTAAAAACCTTTAGCTTTGTCTCTCCAGAACACACATTTAAAAAAAAAAAAAGATCTTATTTATTTAACAGAGAGAGAGAGGAAATATAAGTAGGAGGAGTGGGAGAAGAAGAAGCAGACTTCCCACCAAGCAGGCGCCCGATGCAGGGCTTGATCCCAGGACCCTGGGATCATGACCTGAGCTGAAGGCAGACCTTTACGACTGAGCCACCCAGGTGCCCTGGAGCACAATTTTGATTTCAGTTAACTCTGTGTCTCCCAGATTGCAAACCCTAAGACCCCTAGTAAACGTACCAATTTTATTTTGCAGATTGCAGTTCTGCCTTTCAGTTATTACATGGCGTCAGGAGTGACCAGTTACCATCTCCAGCATCATTGTGGATTTGAGTGGGTACCTACAAGAGTCTATTTCACTTGTCTCTTCAGTGGCTTTGGGTCATGGTGGTTAAGTCCTCTCTGTCCTAAACCTCCCTCCGGTTCAGGCCTTTAGCTGGGTGTTCTGTCTTGATGGCTTCCATCCTCACTCATATTTGAGGAGAGGATTCTGTCCTCTTGTTTCCTAGTGGAAGATTTCTGTTTAGTGGTCTTCTGAGTACTAATTCATGGGAAATCCTGCTTCTAAGAAAGGCTTTTATGACCAACCCTCTTCTAGGACTCCTGCAGGTTTTATGTTTAAAGAATATTGTCCTTCCTACTGTAAATTTTTGTCCTGTTGGATTCTTATTACCTTGGGTGATTTTTAAAACTATGCTGGCAGGGTGCCTGGTGGCTTAGGTGGTTAAGGGTCTGCCTTCAGCTCGGGCCATCATCTCCAAGTCCTGGAATAGAGTCCCATGTCAGGCTTCCAGCTGGGCAGGGAGTCTGCTTCTCCCTCTCCCTCTGCCTCTCCACCTGCTTGTACTCTGCCTCCCTCTCTCTCAAATAAAACCTTTAAAAAAAAAAATACTCCACTGGCTAAAGATGGAGTAAAAATTAGCTCACTTGCATGCACAATTGGAAAAAGGCTATGAAGCCAAAACAAAGCCAGTAGAAAACTTCTTTTAATTGGTATCTAGAGGCCTTAAAATGAAAAACAGAAGTTTGCTTCCCTCACAGGCAGTTAGCTTCCAAGTCAGATCTTTCCAAGAGGCTTTCAAAATTAGAAGAATAGGCCAAATCCTTATAAACTCCTTCCTTCACACTCATGCACTATACCATCTCCTTTTCCTCTATATCCATCCTTAGCTCAACTCCCCTTCTATGCTGGAGACCCTCCTCACCCCTTTTCAGATCCTGCGGGACCTAAAGTTGCCCTTTACCCCCCTCCCTTTCTTGCTGCCCCATTTAAGGTTAAGCCTGGGGAAGCAGGAGTTGCCTAGACTTCCTTGCCTCCCTGGTCAAAAGCTGAATAAGGGACCATGGCTAAAGAATTCCCCAAAGCCACTGAAGATCTTCATAAATTTGCTGAGGAATTTGCCATTGTGATCCAATATGAACCTGGTTTTTTTTCTGATTTATATCAACTATTCATAATGCTAGTTGATGGAAGACAGGCTAGGAACTGCATGCATCTTGCCCATTGGGGTAACACTAGACGATTTCTCCAAATGGAGGGCCACTGACAGAACAGAAGCCCTTGAACTGAGAAA
This sequence comes from Neogale vison, assembly GCF_020171115.1. Classification (NCBI taxonomy): domain Eukaryota; kingdom Metazoa; phylum Chordata; class Mammalia; order Carnivora; family Mustelidae; genus Neogale; species Neogale vison. The sequence goes on from NC_058105.1 coordinate 32,937,176, forward strand.
GACTCTGAAACTATTCCTAAGGCTTTCCCAGAATCCATAGATTAGGGGGAAAAAAAGTTCAGCAGTATATTCAAAAACCTGAAGAATCTGTTCTCAGTTATTGTAACCAACTAGAGAGGATCTTTGCCAACAACTCTGGCCTTTCTGCTATTGATCAAACCAATTACACCATTTTTAATCCCATCTTTGTTGATGGCTTAGTTGAAGAACTATTACCATTCCTCATAAAGAAAACTCATTTAAATTGGCAGACTCTGCAAACTCCTAATCTCATTAATCTGCAAATCCACTATTGAACTTGTTCAAAGACTAATAAAAAGAAAGCCACCTAGACTATGAGCCTTCAATTCCAACAGTTAAGAGCTAACCAAAGTAAACCCCCACTTCTGGGTTGTGGCACTATTCCAAAAGGTACTTGTCATTACTATAAAAAGCTGGAACATTTAAAAACAGATTGCCTAAAACTGAGAAGACCGACTCAAGGCAAGGTTAGTCAGCTTTCCCCGTTTCCCTTTCAAGTACTCCTTTCACCAGTCTCAACAGTAGAGCTGCTCTGAGGACTTACAGAAGCAGCTTTATTCCTATCCCCCTCACCACAGTTATGTCATTGGTTTGGAGGAGAGGAAAAATCCCCTGTCTCTATTAGGGCTTTACTTACCAGTTTTAGCTCCAACCATCTATTCCCATCCCACTGTATCTAGCTGGGACCTATTTAAAAAAGTATTCATTTCTTCCAACACCTTTGGCTCCCATTTACTCACTAGATCAGGATTATCTTGAAGCCCATCAGGCACACATCTCCTTTTCACAAAAGGGGGGATTGTTTTTAAATATGGAACCCTGAAATCCAAATTTTCAGGAAAATCCCAAAACCTTAATATCTGTCCCCATTCTTGCTCGAAAACCCCTGCCCCAGAACCTCACCTAGCTCTGTCCCTGAGATATGACCAGTATCAGGTTCATTCATTCTGCACTGCCCATCAAAATGTAAATTGATGAAAAGTACGCACTAAGGCCATCGAAGGAATTAGAAACCTACCACTGAGGACTGTTTATAGAAAGGATTAGTTGTTCCTAGTCCTGGAACACCCTCGCCCTCCTTGTCCGTAAACTACATGTAATGGGACGCCTGGGTGGCTCAGTTGGTTAAGCAGCTGCCTTCGGCTCAGGTCATGATCCCAGCATCGTGGGATCGAGTCCCACATCGGGCTCCTTGCTCAGCGGGGAGCCTGCTTCTCCCTCTGCCTCTGCCTGCCATTCTGTCTGCCTGTGCTCACTTGCTCTCCCTCTCTCTCTCTGACAAATAAATAAATAAAATCTTTAAAAAAAAAAAAAAGAGGATAGAATTTTATACAGGACCTCAGGGCAAACAATAATAATGTTATTCCTCAGCCCTCGCACCTTGCTCACAACCATTCCTCCTAACAGCAAGACCTTTCCCAGGTTAGACCCTTGCAGTGCCTTCAGCATACCTGGTGATCCTGAAAGCCCGTTCTTTGCCTTCATCTGGGAAGGGCAGTATGCATAAACGTTTATGCCACAGGGCTACACCACTTACTTTTCCAAATGCTGAAAGCTGACTTTGTTTTTGTTTTTTGTTGTTGTTTTTTTTTTTAGATTTCTATTTATTTGACAGAGTGGTGCACACGCAGGAGGAGCTTCAGGGGGAGAGAGAGAAGCAGGCTCTCTGCCAAATAGGGAGCATGACATGGGGCTTAATCCCAGGACCCCTAGGATTGTGGCCTGAGTCAAAGGCAGATGTTTAACCAACTGAGCCACCCAGGTGCCCCGAGAGTAGACATTTTAGATCTAGAATTCTCTGAAGGCTCTTCCCTGTTATAATATGTGGATGACCTGTTCCTTTGTTCTCCCTCTCAAGAGGCTTGTACCAAAGATAGCCTTCATCTTCTCTTAAAGGCCCTGGCTAAAAATGGGTAAAGGTGTCTAAAGAAAAGCTGCGATTTTTATTTGCCCCAGGTTAAATACTTGGGACACCTTATTTCAAATCAGGGATTACTCCTTGATCCAGACAGAGCCCAGGGACTGTTGTCCTGCCTACCGCCAAATATCAGCTGTGCAGATTTCGAGGCTTAGCTAGATACTGCAGAAATTGGATACCTAATGTTCCAGCCCTGGCCCAACCGCTTTTCTGTCTCCTCAAGTCTGACCAACCTGACCCCCTCCTTACTTGGGACCAAGAAAGTCAAGAAGCTCTCATAAAAATAAAGCATGGCCTCTTGACTCCTCCGGCCCTGAGACACCCAAACTATGACCTACCATTCTTTCTCTTCACACATGAAAGAGAAGGGAATGCCCATGGCATTCTAAGGCAGTGAGATGGGGACCAGTACAGGCCTCTCGGCTCCTGTTGCCAAGAGTTGGATTCCACAACTGTGGACTGCCACCCTTCATGAGAGCTTACAACTGCCACTGCTGAATTAGTTGAGAACACTGAAGAAATGGTCATGGGTTCCATACTGACTATATATGTTCCCCTTTAGCACTAATCCTCCAGTAGATGAACTTCTCACCCCCAAATACTCCTGCATGCTGTCATTCCTTAAATCCTACTGTCCTGGGACGCCTGGATGGTGCAGTCGGTTAGGCGTCCCACTTTTTTTTTTTTTTTAAGATTTTATTTATTTATTTGACAGAGAGAAATCACAAGTAGATGGAGAGGCAGGCAGAGAGAGAGAGAGGGAAGCAGGCTCCCTGCTGAGCAGAGAGCCCGATGCGGGACTCGATCCCAGGACCCTGAGATCATGACCTGAGCCGAAGGCAGCGGCTTAACCCACTGAGCCACCCAGGTGCCCCAGGCGTCCCACTTTTGATTTTGGCTTAAGTTGTGATGGTCATGGGATCGAGCCCTGTGTTGGGCTCCGCACTCAGCGGGAAGTCTGCTTAAGATTCTCACCCCCCTCTGCCCACCTCCCACTCATGCTCACTCTCTCTGAAATAAGTAAATCTTCTTTATAAAGTATTGATTTATCTGAGAGAGAGAAGGAGAAAGAGTACACAAGCAGAGGGAGCAGGAGAGGGAGAAGCAGGCTTCCCGCTGAGCCGGGAGCCTGACATGGGGCTCGATCCCAGGACCCTGAAATCATGACCTGAATTATTAGGCTGAATTATTTGCCTCAACTTAAGTCCCTCCCTCTGCTGCCACCCTGACATTGGCAGGACAGATCACTAACATTTATGTTAACAGCTACTGTGCTTTTGGTATTAAATGTGATTTTGATATGCTTAGGAAACAAAGAGCATTTTTAACCTCTGTGACAACAGATTAAAAATAGTTACGTCTTCGAACTCTTGGCTCGGATTCTATACAAAACCGTAAGCCTTTAGCCATTATCAAAATTCTTGATCATTCAGTGGCAACAATGGAGGAAGCAAAAGGGAATGTTGCCACCCAACATGTGGCCACTTTTACTGGCTGACTTTACTAAAAGCTTGAAGAAACACATAGAGAGGCCCAAGAAATTGACTCAGGAAAGGATTAAAAATGGTCTCATCAAGGCTGTTGATTTGATCTTCAGTGAAATCTTTGGTATGGGTCAAAGAGCAGACCAGTCTTCCCTGATTGCCTCCAAGAACAAATTCTTAATTATATTAATGAATTTGTCCATTCAAATATTGGCAAGATGGTCTTTTGGGGAAACAATATTTTTGGAAACCATCTCTAAAAATACCCCCTCAAGGGGCACCTGGATGGCTTAGTCAGTTGAGCATCAGACTCTTGATTTCAGCTCAGATGATTATCTCAGGGTCATGAGATTGAGTCCTATGTTGAACTCCATGCTCAGTGGGGAGTCTGCTGGAGATTCTCTCTCCCTCTCCCCCCTAATCCACTGCTTACACTTTCTCTCAAAAATTTTTTAAAAATAGCTGCTCAGGGGGCACCGGGGTGGCTCAGTGGGTTAAAGCCTCTGCCTTCAGCTCAGGTCATGATCCCAGGGTCCTGGGATCAAGCCCTGCATCAGGCTCTCTGCTCAGTAGGGAGCCTGGTTCCCCCTCACTCTCTCTGCCTGCCTCTCTGCCTACTTGTGATCTCCGTCTGTCAAATAAATAAAATCTTAAAAATATAGCCCCTCAAATTTATGAGAAATGTCAGATTTGCCCTAAAGATAACCCTGGAAACCCCTTCATAGTCCTAGGGGTCATTTTTCCTTACCCTCTGGACCCTTTGTGAGATGTGGTAATTGGATTTCATCTAGCTGTCACCATTGCAAAGATAGAAATGTGTTTTAGTAATGGTTTGTTCATTTTCTCACTGGGTAGAAGCTTTCCCTTATCACAGATACTAAACTATCGCCAATAGGAAAATTCCTATTAGAAAAGTTTGTTCCCTCCTGGAGAATACCCTTGGAACTTCATAGCGAGCGAGGGACCCATTTCACTGGATAAATAATGCAGGCCATTTGCCACATATAGCCAATTATGCAACCTTCTATATTGCCTCTCCATCCTCAATTCTCCAACATTTTAGAATGAGCTGGTGCCATTATAAAAACCCAACCAGGATTTTTCCCACTTGAATGGCCAAAAGCTCTTCCCTTTGTACGACTGAATCTTAGCTCCACTAACTCTTTGAATAACTGGAAGACCGGTGAGGTTAGCTCACGGTGCATATGAACCCAGCTTTTACTTAAAGGTAAGATGATGGCTTCTTGTAAGGTATCGATATAAACTCTTCAAGGAAATGAGAGAGTGGTAGAACAGTCTTTTCACAGTGCACTCCTAGGAGATAAAGACCTCAAACATCAACAGGTTGAAGGCTGGAGACATTGTTTATTAGAAAAGACCACCATAAAGATTCCCTCCAGTCTGGCTACAGGAGACCCCAGCAGGTATTATTGGCCAGTCATTGTGCTGCTGAAGTAGAAGGCATATACCTGTCGGTTCATGTTTCTTATTTTAAAAAGGCTTCAACATCTAACTGGACCTCAGACTAATCCCTTCTTGGAAAAGGAAGCAGATGACATCTGTGTAGACTGTCCTCACAAGATGCGGGGTTAGGCCAGTATTATGTTCATAAGATAGGTTACACCAATTCTTATGAGGCCTATTTCTCTTCCCTTTCATTTCAGTGTCTGATTGGGAAAACAGTGCTATAATTCAAATGTCCCAATTCCTTGGAACTTCTGGAGATCTTTGTGTTAGATTTGTCACCATGCTCCCCCTGGGTCCTTTATTGATAATAATGATCCCATAATGTTACCTATGTACATTTTTCCATGGTCCCAAATATTTCCATTAGTTACAGCAAACCACCTCCCTCTATCACTTTTTATTTCAAGATATTCTTGCCTTAAGAAAATCCTCCATGCTTTATGCTCCCTCCCTCTACATTTTTTTTAAGATTTTATTTATTTATTTGAGAGAGCCAGCTAGAGAGAGCCCACTCACAGAAGGAGAGGGAGAGAGAGAAGTAGACTCCCTACTGAAAAGGGAGCCCCAGGTGAGGCTCAATCCCAGGCCCCTGGCATCATGACCTAAGCTGAAGGCAGATACTTAACCAACTAGGCCACCTAGGTGGCCTTCACTCCCCCTAAATTAAAGAGCACCTCCTGGGTCAATAGAACTTTGATTACCCCCCCCCAAAAAAAGGTAGAAACCCACTCCTTCCCTTCCTATGATTTCCATTATACAAATTGTGTATCTTCCACTTGTTATAACAGAAACCTTTTCAGCTGTTCATCGCCATTATGTCAAGTCTTTTGGATATTCCTACTTGGATGTACCAACCCATTATGCACCAAAACTCATGCTATCTTTTAGCAGCTCAGTGGTACTGTTTTGTAAGAAATATGTTCTTTTAACCAAACCATTGGACCTTCAAAATTCTCTGATCCCTGGCTAGATGCTCTCCCCCTTCTCCTTTACAAAAATGAGACCTTGGCATTCCATGCACCCCCCCCCCACAGTATACATCTTTGTGCATATGCCAACACTCTTGGGTCATTTGATCATTTAAATAACTGGAGAATTATTGGCCAAGGCCTTTTGGTCCTTCTTATTTTCCCCCCTCACAATTCTCAGATCCCATCTGATCTCCCATCACATGAAGAAAAGAGACTTATCCGTAACAGATTATCTGATGAGATCCTTCTGATTATGAAAATAATAGCTGTGATCTCCTGCAGGCTTAACCATCAATTATCAGTGACTGTGGTCTCCTTTGAGGTTTCTTTTTCTGGCTGGAGGTTGGTACCTTCTAACATGAGATCACATTGTAGAATTTAACTAGAATAGGTCTACAAATTGTATTGTTGTTTTAATTTGTACCCAACTTATTATTGCCAAATTATGTTACACCTTTCCCATTGTTGTTCTACTCAAAATGTCAAAATAATGGTTGCTCAAAGATCTGAAAATACTCATCAGACCCAATCATGAACAATGACAACTGAAACTTCAGTTGACATAGCCCAAGATCCACTTCCTTAAACCTCCTTCTTGCTCAGATGGAGCCTTAAGACTCACACAGCAGGCTTGACAAATATCTACCAACCAGGAGACTCCCTCCACCTCCTCCTCCACCCCCACCCCCGAGATTTGATGGACCTGGAATAGGCTTTTGGCCAATCAGGCATGACAGTGGGACTACAAAGCCAAGGTTGATCATTGATGCTTTCTTACATAAAAAAAGATCTTAATCAGAAGAGGGAAATGATAATGGAGAGAATAAATTGGGAGTTGCTAAGAGGGGTATTTAAAAATGGAGCCAGGAGGACATTGAGGAAGTAGGACTTAAGTCTCCTGTCTCAGATTCTCAGAATTGTTGCTGACCTTAGCTAAAAGTCAAGGCATCTATAGCATTGGTAGAATGGTCCAAAAGGACTTTCTGCCTAGCACTAGTTATAACAACCAATCGTGTACAGATTAGTGCAACTGTAGCTGTACCAGCACCAGTCACATTTCATTTAAAATGGCTTCAAAACTTTTGCTTTAAGGGCGCCTGGGTGGCTCAGTGGGTTAAGCCGCTGCCTTCGGCTCAGGTCATGATCTCAGGGTCCTGGGATCGAGTCCCGCATCGGGCTCTCTGCTTGGCAGGGAGCCTGCTTCCTCCTCTCTCTCTCTGCCTGCCTCTCTGCCTACTTGTAATCTTTCTGTCAAATAAATAAATAAAATCTTTAAAAAAAAAAAAAAACAACAACTTTTGCTTTAAAAACCCTAACCTTGGGGCGCTGGGTGGCTCAGTAGGTTAAGTGTCTGCCTTCTGCTCAGGTCATGATGCCAGGGTCATGGGATTAAGCCCCACGTCAGGCTCTCTGCTCAGCGAGAGTCTGCTTCTCCCTCTCCTCCACTCCCCCCGCCCCCATGCTAACTTTCTCTCAAATAAATAAAATCTTTAAAAACAACCCTAACCACCGCCCCCCAAGGAAACACACACATTTTATTTTGCCGGTTACGGTTTTGCCCTTCACTGATCAACACATTCTAAATGTTGGTGAGGAGAGTACTGAAATCTCTTGATTATTTTTAGTGCTGCTTTTGCCAAAATATACGTTTACAGGAAGCTTTAGTAGATAGATACGTACAAGTAGATCACATTGTGATTATCTAGTGAAAATGTCAGCCCCAAATTAAGTGGATTCTGAATTATCAAAGGAAATTTTGAATGTGCTCCTACTAAAAACAAGAATATTATAACTTTAGACACATACTTTATCACCAATGAAACTGACAGCTTCCCACAAACATTTTATGCTCAAGCTCTTAGAATCTGTTCTAGTAACTGGAAGAGTGAAGACATTTCTTTAGAAGCCCTTAAGTAATTTCTGTGATGCTCTGTAATGTAAGGAATGAGTAGGAAAGGTGATTATTTCATCTCCATGAAAAATCCATTTTGAAGAGTGTTTTAACTTCCTGTATGTAAGTATGTAAGTACTTTATCTTCCTTCCTATCAGAAGTCTGAAAACTAGTTTTGATTTGTGTTTCAATCCTTCATCCTTCCCACCAACAGGAAAGAAAGAACTATACCAAAGTTTTAAGGATTCTACAGTGCAAAAGAATGGAACTCTGGGTAGCACCTTATGTAATTGCAGCTTATATGAAACAAGTGACAATCTAAATGTAAATAATATTATACTCAAAAAGCTGGCATTTCTTTTGAGACATTAACATGGTGTGAAAAGGCACCCTCATATTTCACCAAGCCTCTACAAAGTAGGAGTATCATTTTTAAAAAGTGAAGTAGAAAATTCAAAGAAGGGGTGTTTGGGTGGTTCAGTGGGTTAAACCTCTGCCTTCTGCTCAGGTCATGATCTCAGGGTCCTGGGATCGAGCCCCTCATTGGGCTCTCTGCTCAGCAGGGAGCCTGCTTCCCCCTTCCTTCCCTACTTGTGATCTGTTAAATAAATAAATAAAATCATTAAAATAAAAAACTTTTTAAAATCCATAGAAGCTAATTGAGCTCACTTTAAGCAGAGAACAGGTGTGATTGCTGTTTGGGTTTTGTTGGTATCAAGAAGACCAACTTTAGAGTCCATGAAGTAGGGGCGCCTGGGTGGCTCGGTGGGTTAGGCCTCTGCCTTCGGCTCAGGTCATGATCTCAGGGTCCTGGGATTGAGCCCCTCATCAGGTTCTCTGCTCAGTGGGGAGTCTGCTTTCTCCTTCCCCTCTGCCTCTTGTGATCTCTCTCTGTCAAATAAATAAAATCTTAAAAAAAATAGAGTCTATGAAGTATAGAACTAGGTGACCACCACCGTTCTCCACCAAACTCCTGTTATCAGGAAGTGAAGACTGAAGGAAGGCAGTGGGGATTTTCTGAAGTTCATTGCTTCTAACCAGATCCTTCCTGCAACCAAATAATTTCTTTAGTGAGGCTGGTGTTTTTCTCCCATATATAGTAGAGGTGATGAGGAAGCAACGGTAGATTATAGTAAGCTTATTAGGAAAAACATCAGTATTCAGAGTTGTGTTTAGGGTCCAGAAATAAAGTACTCTCTAATGGAAACAGTATTTCAAAGGTTTTGCAAAAGAGAAAGGAGAGGATGTGTGATTAAAGCTATTTTGTCTAACATTTAATGAGCCTTGTCACTCCTGAAATTCCAACTGCTGTTTTTGCTTGCTTACTTTACCTATTGCTTAGTCCGTACAAGAACTGATTTAAATTAAACAGAGTGATTACTAATTATCCCATCAGATCTCATGCATTAGGTAGCTTCCATCCCTGTAATTCTGCTATGCAGGGTATTGTTTTATTGCAGCACAGTATACTGATGGACCTTAAAACATGTCACCCCAAAATACAGAACCGTGGCATATTGAATATTTGAAGAGGAAGAAGTTTGAGAAAATGGCAGAAACAGGTTGGTCTCTGACCTCGCCCACATCCCTTGCCTTACTTTCCGGAAACAGGTCTCAAGAAGCATCATTATCTCTAAGTAAGAAGGGCTGCCAAGAATTACCCCCCACCATTTATTTCAATTACCTCATGCGCCCTGACCTATCAGACCCAGCATAAAAATATACAACTCTACAATTCCTTACAGAATTCCTGTATCCTATAAAACTTAAATAAATCTGCAAAAATGCTGTGTTAACATGTCTTTGTCAGTTTAATTTTCAGACCCAGCCAGGGACCCCAAGAAGGTTGAGGAAAGTTTTTTCCTTTCATAAATACATAACGTGAAATTTATAATTTTATAGGTCATCTCATTTCTATGTCTATTGCTATTAAAGAGAAATTGAACTAAACCACACACAAAGCATAAGTTAACAATACTCTTAATTAGCTGGCGTCCCGAATACAACACTAGGCTTGTCGACGACCATAACTATGCATCCACAGTATATATTTTGATCACATTCTTAACCACTTTAAAGGATTCCAAATGCTTTAACTTCTACAATTTTATAATTCTATAAAATTTCTTCTGTGATTTTTTTTATGGGTGCAAATGTGCCAAAGACATGATGATTAAGACTCAAAATACCCTTAATATTTGATCTGGGGGAGAAAGCACTAAACCTGTACATGCAAATACAACAGGTGCATGTTTTAAAAATACATATGAAATCGCCTTAATAAATCGCTAGTTAGGATGAAACAATAACTAGAGATTCACTTTGGAGTAACAGTGTAGTTTTCATTACTATGTATATTATACTGAGGGAACTTTCAGATGTGATGGATGTGTTCCTTATTTTGATGGTGGTGATCATTTCTCAGGTGCAATGTCAATATTTATTGATTGTACATTTAAAATAGAGCAGTTTGTGTTAAGAAAAAAGCCCCAAACCTGTCTATCTGTGGCAAAGCAGCCAAGGAGGAAGGTGGTTAAGTGATCAGGGTGAAGACAAAAACAACTGTGGCTTACTTTCTGTGCCCCAGCACTACCGGGACTAGTGTGAGTTTGTGGCCTGTGGGCTCACTGAGGTTGCAGGCCCCCTGTCAACCAGATCTTGTTTGTTGCTGACCACGCTTGGGAGTTACTGTGATTCTAATTTTAATGGGACATTATTGCAGAGTTTCAAGTAGGGGTCTATATGATTTAAGTGGTGAAAGAAAGTCAAAGGGAGCCAAAGCCCTGATGAGACTAACCACAAATGGGAGGGACACCCAAAGCCCTGATGAGACTAACCACAAATGGGAGGGACACCAAGCACAGAAGAGAGGATGGGACCTGCTCTGGGCACCCCAGACCTGACGGACCCATGCTGGGAAGACAAGTCCTTAGAACATTTGGCTTTGAAAATCAGGAGAGGCTTAACTTGTCTTAATTTGTGTGTTTTATTTATTGGGCTTAGCTCAGGGACAGCCAGAAGACAACAGGAAACAGAATCCCCGCCCTCAAAGAGCCACCTTTAACAAATAACAGGGCCAAGACATAGCACAAAAGCAGGAGTGTGAGAAGCCCCTGAGTATACGTGATGGATATGTATTTACTCATCTCAAAGCATGTGCTGGAGGGACAGGGAGCTTTAGGAGATGTCTTCAGGAACAAAACTGTTGGCAGGCACCATTTCTCTGCCCTTAACCCATCCTAGGTAGTGGGATGCTTTCAGACCAGCCTAAACACTCCACCTGTCTTGCTAGGACCATGAACCCTGTCCCTGTGCTCCCTTGCAGACCTACCCTGTAAGAGCAACCCAACTTCTCAGGCATCTTCCCAAATAGGCTGCTGCCCTGACATACCCCAAAGGGAGCCCCAGGTGGAGAGGACTGATGCCACCCAAAGTGACTCCTGCCCTGGGTTGGGTGGGGGCAGAGATAAGCCCACAAGCCAGCATGCTTAAGTTCCAGCAGCCAAGTCCTTTAGCTGGCACCACAGGGAGAGTTGCCCTGCTATCTGGTGCAACTGAGGGCCCCAGCAGAAAGATTGGGGGCAGACTTCCGGTCTGACTGCTGGCCACACCCACCAATGAAAGCCTCTCGGGGGCAGGGCAGCTCGGGGAGCACATTGCAGTTTGGTGTGCATGCAACTGTATCACATGGACTTTAAGTGTGGAGAGCGAGCATGAATGTTGACGCTGCCAAGTCACCAGCTGGTAGTGGCCTCAGGCCCCTCCACAGCACAGGACAACCCTGCGAGGTGCACGCATAGCATTCAAACCTGCAAATGCAAAGCATGCAAATAGCCAGTGTGGCTCAGACACAACAATAGGGCACAGTCAACCCACATAGGAGATGCCACTGCAGCGCCCGGTTCTGGTGACCATGGGGCATTGTGCTACGGAGCACCACAGGCCCTCCTCTCCATAAGGGCACTACTTTCAAGCTCAGGAGACATAGCTGACCTTTTTTTTTTTTTAAATTTCATTTATTTATTTGACAGACAGAGATCACAAGTAGGCAGAGAGGCAGGGGTGGGGGCGGGAAGCAGACTCCCTGCTGAGCAGAGAGCCAGATCTGGGGCTCAATCCCAGGACCCTGGGATCATGACCTGAGCAGAAGGCAGAGGCTTAACCCACTGAGCCACCCAGGCGCCCCAACTGACCTTCTTAATACATAGAAACAAGTACATACAAAATAAGGAGACCAAAGAATAGGTCCAAAATGAAAGAAGATGACAGAACCCTGGCAGAAGAAATAAATTCTGAAACGGAGATAAGCGATTTATCTGATAAATAATTCCAAATAATGTTCATAAAGATACTCACTGGACTTTAGAAGAGTGGGGATCTCAGGGAGACCTTAAACAAAGAGACATAAAACACACTCCACCCTTCTCCCTTAAAAACCCAGATGGGAACAGGACCCAGATGCCATAATGCGCAAGTCTGGTACAGTAATTTTGTGACATCAGCAAGCCCAGGGTCACAAGCTCTCACCAGTCCCAGTCATGCTGGTACACACACAAAAAGCCACAGTTTAAAAGGCCTGGAGGGAGGAGCCTGGGTGGTTTAGCTGGTTAAGTGAATGCCTTTAGCTCTGGTCATGATCCCAAGGTTCTGGGATCGAGCCCCGCAGCAGTCTGCAGGGAGCCCTCTTCTCCCCCTGCTTGTGCTCTGTCAAATAAATAAGTAAAATCTTAAAAAATATAAATAAAAGGTCTGAAGAGCTTGCAGGGATACTTTCTTCCCCTTCACCTTAAACCCTCAGACCAGAACAGGATCTGGCTGACAGGGAGCTTGCAACCTTAGCAAGTCCATAGTTCACAAGCCCACACCAGCCCCTGTAATGCTGGGGCACAGAAAGTAAGTCACAGTTGTTTTAAACCTGTCTTGTTTTTATTTTTCTTCTTGTTTTGTTTTTATTCTTTTTTTCCCTTTTTCTCAAATTGTATTATTTTTCGTTTTTGCTATTATTTTTACTTTCTGTAAGAAGCTATGGTTTAAAGGAACAACTAGCATATACCGCCACAACTCCAGTCAGCCAGCAAAAGTCACCAGGCACAGTCTACATTTGGAACAGCAGACACAAGGCCATTCCCTTCAAGTTTAGGAGAAGTACCTGTTCCACCTAATCCATACAAACAAACAAAAAAACCAAAATGGGGAGACAAAGGAATATTCTCTAAAACAAAGAAAAAGGAAAACCTCAGAAAAAGAACTAAATGAAGCAGAGATAAGCAATATGCCTGATAAAAGAAGTTAAAGTAGTGATTATAAAGACACTGAGCTGGAGAAAAGAGTGGAAGAATGAAGTGAGAATTTCAAAATGGGTAGAAAATACAAAAATGCACCCATCAGAGTTAAAGTATACCGTAACAAACACTAGAAGAAATCAACAACAGAGTAGCTGCTGTAGAAGAATGTATCAGCCATCTGGAAGGTAGGCAATGGAAAGCAGATAGTTGAACAGCAAAAAGGAAAGCAAATTTTTAAGTGAGGATAGGTTAAGAGATCTCTTAGACAGCATAAAACAAACGTTTGCATTACAGGTGTCCCACGAGAAGAGAGGAAGATGTTAAAAACTTACTTGAAGAAAGAACTGAAAACCTCCCTAACCTAGGGAAGGAATTAGACATCCAAATCTAAGAATCACAGTTCCAAACAAGATGAGCCTACATCGTGACACATGATTAAATTGACAAAAACTAATGGTAAAGGGAAAATTTTAAAGCAGCAAGAAAAATAAGTTACATATAGGAGAAACCCCAGAATGCTGTCAGCTGATTTTTCACCAGAAACTGCAGACCAGCAGGCAATGGCAGGATATATTCAAAGTACGAAAAGGAAAAAAACCTATAACCAGGAATATTCTACATTGCAAGGTAATCATTCAGATTTAAAGGAGAATTTCCCAGACAAAGATAAGCACCACTAAACCAGCTTTACAAGAAATGTTAAAGGGACTTTTTAAAAACTGTTTCTTTCAATTCAGTTTAATTAACACATAGCATATTAATAGTTTCTAAGATAGAATTTAGTGATTCATCAATTGCATATAATGCTCATTACATCAAGTGCCCTCCTTAATGCCCATTACCCAGTTATCTCATCCCCCAACCTACTCTCTCCAGCAACCCTGTTTGTTTCCTATAGTTTTAGAGTCTCTTATGGTTTGTCTCCCTATCTATTTTCACCAAAATTATTTTTCTAAAGGGACTTCTTTAAGTGGAAAAGAAATGGCCATCATTAGACATAAGAAAATGATGAATAAAAATGCATAATATGACAACAAATAATGGAAGAGAACAGAAGGGGGAAAATAAAAGACTCTTTGGTTTATTTTTTTTTTAAGAATGTGTTTGAACTTAAATGACCATCAAATTAATACAGACTGCAATGTACTTACAATGTTATATAGGAGCCACATGGTAACCAGAAACCAAATTCTATGATAGATACTCAAAAAATACAACGAAGGCCAAACATAACACTATAGAACCCATCAATCACAGAACAAGGGAAGAAGGAACAAATAACTACAAAAACAACCCCTAAAAAGGTAACACAATGGCAATAAGTACATAACTACCTTTAAATGAAATTACCTAAATACTCCAATGAAAACACATAGGGTGGTGGAATGGAAGAAAAAAAACAGACCCATCTACGTACAGCCTACAAGAGACTCTCCTCAGACCTAAAGATGCATACAGACTGAAAGTCAGGGGATGGAAAAATACTCCTCAGGAAACAAAAAAGCTGGGAAGCAATACTTGTGTCAGACAAAATGTACTTTAAAACAAAGACTACAATAAGAGACAAAGAAGGGCATTACATAATGATAAAGGGGTCAACCCAACATGAGGATATAAGTTAAAAATGTCTATACACAAGACAAACCATAAGTGACTCTTAATCTCACGAAACAAACTGTGGGTTGCTGGGGGAAGGGGGGTTGGGAGAAGGGGGGTAGGGTTATGGACATTGGGGAGGGTGTGTGCTTTTGGGTAAATTGGAAGGGGAGGTGAACCAGGAAGGGGAGGTGAACCATGAGAGACTATGGACTCTGAAAAACAATCTGAGGGGTTTGAAGTGGCGGGGGGGGGTGGGAGGTTGGGGTAACAGGTGGTGGGTATTATAGAGGGCATGGCTTGCATGGAGCACTGGGTGTGGTGAAAAAATAATGAATACTGTTTTTCTGAAAATAAATAAATTGGGAAAAAAAAGTCTATACACCCAGCAGTGGAACATTGAACTGTATAAAGCAAATATTAACTAATGGACATAAAGAGAAATTGATGGTAATACAAAAATAGTAGTTGCCTTTAACTACACTTACATCAATGGATAGATCATTCAGGCAAAAAAAAAAAATCAACAATGACTATTAATGACACCTTAGACCAAATGAACCTAACAGACACATACAGAACATTCCATCCAAAAACAATAGAATACACATTCTTTTCAAGTGCACATGGAACACACTCCAGAATAGATAGTGTCAGGCCACAAAACAGTCCTCAGTAAACTTAAGAAGATTGAAACCGTACCATGCATTTATTTTCTGATCACAGCAGTATTGAAACTAGAAATAAATCAAAAGACAAGAGACTGCAAGAAACAAACATATGGAGACTAAACAACATGATACTAAGCAACCAGTGGGTCAGTGAGGCAATCAAAGAAATGAAACAAATAAACATGGAGACAGATTAAAAATGAAAAAAAAAAAAAACTGGTCCAAAATCTTTGGGACGAAGTATAAATGTTGTAAGAAGTATATAACAATACAGGCCTAACTCAAGAAACTGGAACAACCTCAAATAATCTAACTCTACACCTAAAGGAACTAGAAAAAACAATGAACAAAGCCCCAGGTAAGTGGAAGAAAGTAAATAATAAAGATCACAACAGAAATAAATTACATTGAGACTAAAAAATCAATAGGAAATAGCAATGAAACCAGGAGCTGTTTCTATGAAACAGTAAACAAAATTGACAGACCCCTATCCAGATTCATCAGGAAAGAAAGAGAAAGGACCCAAATAAGTAAAATCACAAAAAAAGAAAAGTACAGGTGAATATCTCTGATGAACAAAGATGCAAAAATCCTCAACAAAATATTAGCAAATTACGTACAATATATTCAAAGGATCATCCACCATGATCAGTTGGAACTTAATTCAGGCATGTACAGATGGTTCAGTATTCATAAGTCAATCAGCATGATACGAATGAAGGCGGAAAATCCTATGATCATCTCAGTAGATGCAGGAAAAGCATCTGACAAAATTCATTCTTTCATGAAAAAATCCAACAAAGTGGGGTTAGAGGGATCATACTTTAATTTGATAAAGAACATATAGGAAAAACCCACAGCTAACATCATACTGAATGGAGAAAACCTGAGAGCTTTTTCTCTAATATCAGGAACAAAATGAGGATGTCCACCCTTGCCACTTTTATTCAATATAGTACTGGAAGTCCTAGCTGCAGCAACTGGGCAAGAAAAAGAAGTAGGCATCCATACTGGTAAGACAGAAGTTAAAGTGCCGCGTTAACGTTGCACCATGTTGCAAACAACAGTATACATAGAAAATCATGAAGACTCCTCCAAAAAACTGCTGGAAGTATTAAATTGCCCAGATATAAGCCCATGCTTATGTGACCACATATGATAAAGGAGGGCAAAATGGTGAAAACATAGTTTCTTCAAATTAATGTTCCTCAGACAAGGAAAATAAACAAAAATAAACTCTTGGGATTACACATAAGACAAACTTTTGCATGACCAGGGAAACCATCAACAAAATGACAAGACAATCTATTGAATGGGAGAAGATATTTGAAAATGATTGATCTGATAAGGGGTTAGTATCTAAAATATATAAAGAAATTAAACTACACCAAAAAAAAAAAAAAAACCCTCTCAAGTAATCCAATTAAAGAGTGGGCAGAGGCTCTGAAAAGACATTTTTTTCCAAAGAAGACATACGAATAGCCAACAGACACATGAAAAGATACTGAACATCACTCATCATCAGAGAAATACAAATAAAAATCACAGTGAAATATTACCCTACAGCTGTCAGAATGCCTGTGATCAAAAACATAGGAAATAAGTATTGTCGAGGATATGGAGAAAAAGGTCCCTGTTGCAGTGTTGATGGAATGCAAAATGGTGTACCTGCTATGGAAAACAGTATGGAGTATTCTCAAAATTAAAAAATACAAATACCATGTGATCCAATACTACCACTACAGGATATTTACCCAGAGAAAGCAAAAACGTTAATTCGAAAGATAGATGCACTATGCTTATTGCAACGTTATTTACAGCAGCCCCAATAAGGATGCAAACCAAGTGTCCATCCATAGATAAAAGAATAAAGATGTGGTGTATGAGTTTATATGTTTGTTATATAATGAATTACTACCCAGCCATTAAAAAGTGGGATCTTTCCATTGGCAGCAACACTGATGGACCTGGAGGACATTATGCTGAGATAAAATCAGAGAAAGACGGGGTGCCTGGGTGGCTCAGTCGTTAAGCATCTGACTTCAGCTCAGGTCATGATCCCAGGGTCCTGGGATAGAGTCCTGTGTTGGACTCCCTTCTCAGTGGGAAGCCACCTTCTCCATCTCCCACTCCCCCTGCTTATGTTCCTCTCTCCTCATAAAATAAATAAAATCTTCCTTAAAAATTATTTTAAAAATCAGAGGAAGACAAATACCACATGATTTTAGTCATATGTATAATTTTTTTTAAAATGGACAAAGAAAAACAAGAAAAACAGATTTTTATTTTATTTTTTGACAGAAACAGTGAGAGCAGGAGCACAAGCAGATGGAGTGGGAGAGGGCTTCCCCCTCTCTTTCCCCACTCTCAGAGGTTTCCTGCTGAGCAGGGATCCTGGCACGGGGTTCAATCCCAGGACTCTGGGACCACGATCTGAGCCAAAGGCACATGCTCAATGAGCCACCCAGGCGCCCCAGAAAACTGGACTTTTAAGTAAAGAGAATAAACTGGTGGTTGCCAGAAGGGAGTTGGGTGGGGCGTGGGAGAAACAGATAAAGGGGAAATAAGTCATGGAAATGAAAGTATAGCATAGGGAATGTAGTCACTAAGAGTTAAATAATGTTTGGTAACACATGGTAAACTATACTTAATCATGCTGAGCACAGAGTAATGTATAAAATTGTTGAATCATTATATTGTGCACCTGAAGTTAATACAACACTACATTTTAATTATACAATAAAAAAAATTCTAAAAGAAATCCAGAGTTTTCTTTACACTTCCTGTGGTATCTGCTAAGTTCTGCATATGTCAACTTTTAAAAATTAATTTCCACAGTATACATCAGTGTCCTGGAAAGGTCCATGACCACGTATTTTTTAAGAATTCTTCATTTAACTGCCCCACATATTAGTTGAAGATTAAAACCTGAAGAAGTAAAGAGATTTGTTCGAAATCAGAGCTGGCAGGTTGAGGAGCTCACGGGGGGATTTGGGTCCTGCCTCCCCCCTCTCCCCACGTGCTCTCCTCTCTCCCTGCTCCAGCTGTGGGTTCACAGAGTTTAGGAACTGACACACGGTACATGAAGCCGGTGTCTGTGGAGGCCTGACCGCTCATCATGTCAGCAGGAGAGACTGTCCAGGGTATGGTCCGCAGGAGGTGACAAACCTGTACCACCATTAGAAAACAGTCTCTTAGGACTCCTTCATCAGACTTGTAGAACGAGGGGGACCTGGGCGACTCAGTGGATTAAGCGTCTGCCTTTGGCTGAGGTTGTGATCCCGGGGTCCTGGGATGGAGCCCTGCATCGGGCTCCCTGCTCAGCGGGGAGTCTGCTTCTCCCCCTGCCCCTTCCCCCTCCTTGTGCTCTCTTGCTGACTCACTCTCTCTAACAAATCAATCTTTTAAAGACTTGTATAACATTCTAAATCACCTACATGTGTGTTACTGTTAAAATCACAGAATATATCATCATCATAAGCTACTCCTCTCTTGCTATTACTGTGAGCCTGCCCTGTGTCATAGACCAAAAGAAGAACATAGAATTGGCATTCACAAGGGTAGCTTTTGTCTTAGAAAGAAATGACAAGCAAGTTCATGCTCCAGCAGACTACATTTCACAGGGGAAGTCAGCTTCATCCTTTTGATCCCATAGAAGATGACAGAAGCTCTTTTCCTCAGCAGTCCAGGGAAACAAAGTGTTAGGTCTGTTATTAAACGAAACGAGACTGAGACAAAGTGAGTGTTATTTAAAGCTTTATTTTATGCCAAGTATTAGAAGTCAGACTGATTGGCCAGGGGAACGAGACTGAAACAAAGTTAAAGTTATGCAAAACTTTATTCTACGCCAAGCATTAGAAGTCAGACTGATCGGCCAGGGCCGTCTCTGAAGAGAGCGACCACCCCCAGCTTACAGGCTCAAGAATCAACTGACTGACCAGTCAGGGCTGCCTCTGAAGAGAGCGACCCCTCCCAGCCTCACAGACTAACTTTTATAGAGCAAAAGCCTGGCCACACATACGTGGCCAATGAGATTGTAACATTGCATAGTCATGTTAGGCCACACGCAGGTGGCCAGTTGAATTACAATTTACCCTATAGTAGCTGTTTGAACTAACCTATCACTCTGGTCAGAATTGGTGCTCAAGTTTGGCGCCCAAAAGGTGGGGTTTACATTCTTTTGGTGGTTAAAGAGATAGTATGTGTGCTTTTTACTGATTGGTCGTCTCCACCTGGCCTGACTCGTCCTTGTCTTCTGGGCTCTGTTATCAGGAACTCACTCACCTGGCCTTGTATTCTCTGCTTTTAGGAACTGGCTGACCATATTTTACTGGTTTCCCAGACTTGCTTCTAAGTAAGTTTCAGGGTGTGGGGGCAGGGTCAATTTAAGTTTTACTGCACAAACAACAAAATGGCTTTATAACCAAGATGGAGTCGCTCTGGCTAAATAGGTCCTTACAACAGGATCACCTCAAATCTTTCCTACTTCTAGGGTTAATGCAAGTATGATCAGGCTACTCTGACACCTTTAGAAGGCCTCAAGTTACTGAAAGAACACTGCCTTTCTTTGCCCAACCTTGAGCCTAAAAACCAAGCTATATTAACTGAAGTCTGATGTACACCTGATTCCTCCAAGACGTCCATGGCATCAGGACAAACTGGATTAAAGCATTTTTCAGAAAGTCATGCTTATAAATATCAAGGGAATAAAACACAAGGTACAATTTACATTCCACGCCTATCAGGTGCATGAAATCAGCTCTGGTCGAATCATGGCCTCTCCTGGGCTTTGAGTTTGGAATTTACCAGATGGGTTAATAGTTCCAGTCTCCCAGGCTCATGATATTTCACGATCATCATAACGAACCATTAGAGAGACTGAACGTACACGGACATGGTGCTAACCAGATATGAACAGAGGAAGGTCAGTGAGAGGCCGAATTCGACAAAGGAGCATATGTGCAGAAGGACAGCACAGCATTGAAGTACAACTGAGCCAACTTTCTTAGCTATCAGAAGTGTGAGGGCAGCGTCTGCTCCTGGTCTAACCTTGAACTCTGGGGTCCACAGCTCGCACTGTAGATCACACTCCTTGGTTTTCTTCTAAAACTGTGACCTGAAAAGGAAAGAAAGGATTTTTGATTATCCTTGCTGCGGATGCAAATCAACTTCTCCAAGTAAAGATTCTGCATGAAAAAGAGGAAAATAACACCAGTCTTTTACTAGCCCTGTAACAGAAACCCTTCCAGCCACCACACACCCGTGGGAGAAATAAGCCTGGACCTAGAGATGATCTGGGCTTTATACCCTGCAAGCCCTTTGTGCGGTCATCCACTGTGACCATTTCATGACTTCACACTGTAGTTTGCTGGGATTCAGTGGCCAAAGATACTGATCAGCCCCTCTGCTTATTTAAGCCACTGTCCCTGAGGTTAAGGAAATAAATATCCTGTTAGCCCCATATCCATGGATATAGAAATGTTCCCCACTCGCTATTTAATGATTCCAGTGAAGGATGAATATCCTGGCACTAGGAGGGGACAGTTTGGATTTTGTACAGCACTGTCACACTTGTAGCTGTGAACAGTCTATATAAAACTGGACTGAGGGACACCTGGGTGGCTTAGTCGGTTAAGCATCTCCCTTGGCTCAGGTCATGATCCCAGGGTCCTGAGATCGAGTCCCACGTCAGGCTCCCTGCTCAGCGGGGAGCCTGCTCCTCCCTCTGCCGGCCGCTCCCCCTGCTTGTGCGCTTTCTCTCTGACAAAGAAATAAAAGCTTAAAAAAAATAAGATAAACTGAATTGAGTCACGTGAGATGCTAAGCAAGGAACAATTTATACGCATTTTCAAGAAAAAAACAATTTATAGAAGCATATATGCTTAGTACGCAAGGCTAGAGCTTCAGTTTATTCAAAGTGGCAAAGATCTTGAACCATATCTTGATTACATAAATCATCCAGGTAATCCTGGCCCTAAACCTGCCCACTTGCATGCTGCCAAAATACGACACAGCCCCTGCTGCATCAAAACTGGAGGGAACACAACGATCGGTCAGGAGCAAAAAGATCTAACAGAGTAAGAGTTACAGGATATTCCCTCCTGTTTCAGCTTTCATCCCCAGCTCTCCCCAGGGCTCTCCCCGATCCCCTTCACCTCTTATGTCACCTTCTCAATGAGGCCTTTGCTGTCCCATCTACATGAAGGTGCAAATTCCCACGACCTCCCCAAGTCTTAACACCCCCGCCTCAGCTTGGTGCATAGGCTGGATCACTATCCATCATATAGACATAAGTCTCAATGATCTTATCTTTTCATGCTCCCCCACTAGAACGTGAGACCCATGTGAGCAGAGACAGTTTTTTTTTTTTTTTCTCTTTAATGCCTGCATTTCCATTCTTAAAAATAGCATCTGGCACACAGATCAGCAACTGATTCAGCTTTTGGCCTTCAGCCATAAAGTTCCTGCCATTGCAGACTTGACCCTCTTAATTGCGTAGTGGGCACCTTTCAGGGTCTCCTACCACATAATTGCATTCTCCCATAAAAGCCCATTCAAAATAGATTCCATTCACTTCAATTAAGATTTTGAATATTTCCTCAGTGTGTTAAACAAATATCACCTGTCTCCAGTCAGAATTAAAGAAAAGCAATTACAGCCCTTATAAACCTAACCGTCACCAACTCTTGGTTTTTGTATTTTCTCTCATAGTCCTCAAATAAGTAGTCAAACCATGATTTCTTTATCCATTTTGGTTGGGAATCTTGATCAGGATGTCAGCGTAAGGGACGCCTGGATGGCTCAGTTGGTTGGACGACTGCCTTCCGCTCGGGTCATGATCCCAGAGTCCTGGGATCGAGTCCCGCCTTGGGCTCCCAGCTCCACGGGGAGTCTGCTTCTCCCTCTGACCTTCTCCTTGCTCATGCTCTCTCTCACTGCCTCTCTCTCAAATAAATAAATAAAATCTTAAAAAAAAAAAAAGATGTTGGTGTAAGGCGATCCAGCACTTGCCTCTTCCCATGGATACATAAGGCTACAACTACATACAGAGCATGTCCCTCAGAGAACCATCTGAGCAGGAGCAGAACTAATCACAGCTAAAGATACAAAGAAGCAGCCACGTCAGGAAGGGTGGGAGGGGCACTGAGAGGGAAATCACTGGCGCACATGTCCTCCCTGAAGAGCAAGGGTTTCAAGGTCCACATCAGGCACTCCCCCCACACACACCCTGGGGACCTGGAACAAAAAGATGAGGCCCCATAATACTTGTCCTTGAAATCAGCTGTGCTTAACTCCAGGGGTGGGACTTCACTCTGGGTGCACCAGGGGCGGTGGGAAGATGCGACTCTGCTTTTTAAAAGTGAGGCCCATGCACAAATTCACTTGCTCCGAGACCCAGCAGGGAGACAGCACTTTGAAAAGTGCCTGGGCCACATGTGAAGGAGATTTACTGACAAATTTGAGGGTATTTGTGGAAGGGACAGGGATCTGAAGGTACTTTCACCAAGAATGGGAGCATTGGTGGGTGCCATTGTTTTTGCCTCCCTGCCTAGCTGGCCCGAAATGGGTGGGCACCACTCTCCATCTCCCTTGTTGGAACTGCACACCCTGCCCCATCAAACTCATCAGTAACCGTGGCTGGGAGAGCAGCCCCCTCCACGCAGCTGCCACTCTGACACATCTGGTGGGCAGCCTTGGCTGGGACTGACAGCCCTCCAAAACACCTCCAATCCCAGGACAGTGGGGGGCAGCACTCACCACCAGTGTGTCCATGACTGGCATAGATGGGCCTCATGGCCCAGGACACGCCTAGCAGTCATGGCCACAGCAAATAAGTGCATTCAGCCCATGTGGGACACTCCTGGGACATCTGGTTCTGGTGCACAGGGAAGATTGTGCTTTTGGCCCCCACAGGATGCTTTTTACATAAGACCATTCCTTGAAGCCAGGAAACATAGTCAATTTGCCTAATACACAAAAACAAACAGGAGAGGGGCCCCTGGCTGGCTCAGTCAGTGGAACATGTGACTTGATCTCAGGGTTGTGAATTCGAGCCCCACACTGGAGGTAGAGATTACTTAAACAAACAACAAACAAACAAACACAAGAGAGAATCAGGCAAAAAAGGGCACAGAGGAACATGTTCTAAATGAAAGAACAAAACAAAACCTCGGAAAAAGAACTAAACAAAGTGGAGATAAGCAATCTACCTGATAAGGAGTTCAAAATAATGGTCATAAAGATGCTGGAAGTGAGAGAAGAATGGATGAACTCAGTGAGAACTTCAACAGAGAAGATTAACAGCAGATTAGAGGATGCAGAACAACTCAGGAATCTGGAAGCTACTGTAGTGGAAATTATCGAAGTTGAACAGTAAATTTGTTTTTTATTTTTATTTTTTAAAAAAGATTTTATTTATTTATTTATTTATTTATTTGACAGAGATCACAAGTAGGCAGAGAGGCAGGGAGAGAGGGAGGAGGAAGCAGGCTCCCTGCAGAGCAGAGAGCCGTATGCGGGGCTCGATCCCAGGACCCTGAGATCATGACCTGAGCTGAAGGCAGAGGCTTTAACCCACTGAGCCACGCAGGTGCCCCTAAGTTTCTTTTTTAAATTAAGGATAGTTTATTTTTTCTTTTTAAAGAGACCTCTGGACATCATGTATATTAACATTCACATTTATTGGTAGGGGTTCCAGAAAAAAAAGAGAAAAGAGCATGAAACGTATTTGAAGAAATAATAGCTTAAAACTTCCTTAACCTGGGACAGAAACAGGTGCAGGAAGCACAGAGGCCGCTAATATGATGAATCCAAAGTGGTACTCAACACGATATAATAATTAAAATGTGAAAATTTAAAGATAAAGAATCTTAAAAGCAGCAAGAGAATACAACTAGCTACAGGCCAAGGAACTTCCATAAAGCTATCATCTGATCTTTCAGCAGAAATTTTGCAGGTTAGCAGATACTGGCTTGATTTTATCAGTTTGTGTTGGCATAGTTGTTCTTGTAATTATTGTTTACTCATTAATTTGGATATTTAAAGCAAACAGTACATAACAAAAATTCCCTTTACCCACTGTAAAAACACTTCCTTCTACCCTTGTATTTTCTGTGGCTGGCTTAAAACTCAAATTGGATTAAGAATAAGAAGAGTAGAACAATTTTAATTATGTACAGAGAGGAAGGGGAGTTTCACAATTCTTTAGGAGCAATGCTCTTAGCACAGATATTTTTATTAATGGAAATTCCCTTTTAAAATGTAAATTTCTGGGGCGCCTGGGTGTCTCAGTGGGTTAAGCCGCTGCCTTCGGCTCGGGTCGTGATCTCAGGGTCCTGGGATCGAGTCCCACATCGGGCTCTCTGCTCAGCGGGGAGCCTGCTTCCTCCTCTTTCTCTCTGCCTGCCTCTCTGCCTACTTGTGATCTCTCTCTGTCAAATAAATAAATAAAATCTTAAAAAAAAAAGTAAGTAGGAAATTGCTACTAGGAAAATTGTTCATGCACTCCTACCAATTTAAAATGTAAATTTCTTTTAGAAGAGGTAGAGTTTCTCTGCCTAATAGTTTCTGATTGTTCTTAGCTCAAAATAATCCATATGCTGAACAGGCATATTTTGGGGTGCATATTCTGAATATCTTCACCAAGAAAGCAGCTTCAAAAATAATCCTCATTTTTCTGTTTTTGATGGTTTTTACTGTATTATTTCAAAGCATATTGATATCACCCATAGGTGCTAAATTATATATACTCCATATAATCTAATGTATCATAGATTCTAACACAAAATGCTTTAAAAAATACCATGCTTGGGGGCACCTGGATGGCTCAGTCATTAAGCATCTACCTTTGGCTCAGGTCATGATCCCAGGGTCCTGGGATGGAGCCCTGGTCAGGCTCGCTGCTCAGCGGGAAGCCTGCTTCTCCCTCTCCCACTTCCCCTGCTTGTGTTCTCTCTCTTGCTGTCTCTCTCTCCATCAAATAAACAAAATCTTTTTTAAAAAAATACCATCACTGCATCTTACAAATATTAGTTATTCCCTAATGTCATGTGAAAACATGTCTATTTAATTTTATTATAGGCATCCTAGTAGAAATGAAGTAGTATCTCCCTGTACTTTTAACTTCTATTTCCCTAATGACTAAAAATATTGAGCATCTTTTCTTATATTTATTGGTGTTTATAAACTTAAATTTGTTAGTGTTTCAAGACACACTACCCTTGGCATACTGAATTTCTTTTTTTTTTAAAGATTTTATTTATTTATTTGACAGACAGTGATCACAAGTAGGCAGAGAGACAGGCAGAGAGAGAGGAGGAAGCAGGCTCCCCGCTTAGCAGGGAGCCTGATGCGGGGCTTGATCCCAGGACCCTGGGATCATGACCTGAGAGGAAGGCAGAGGCTTTAACCCACTGAGCCACCCAGGTGCCCCCCGAATTTCTTAAGCTGAAGGAATTTGAGAAATTGCATATGCAGAAAGGACTTTCTGACCTTTTGCTGAAATCCTTATATGAGAGGTGCCCTCCATAGGAGGAAAGGAGCAAAGGAGGAAAGGAGCACCCTTCTCTCTGAATTAGAAGGGACACAGAGAGGAACATGAATATGAACAGGAATTGCTGTTTCCCCCATTTTACTACACTTAATTATACTGTGTCCTACAATAACTTTCTGTGACTTTCTGCTTTTCATCAGATATAGCATAAAAACACTGTGCTTTAATCATTCTTAAGGTTCTCATTTTCTCATGACAACACCCAGGTCATTTAAATTATTAAATAAATCTGATTTCTTTTCTCTTGCTCATCTGTCTTTTGTTACTAGAGTCCCAGTGGAGAATTAAGCATACAGTAAAAAGGTATTCATCCTCCCCTAAAGAGTAATGGATATGTAGCCCAGGAGCCCTGTGTGTGAGTCCATCCTTGTGGCACCCTGGTTCACCTTGGCAAAGCCTCTTAATCTCCATGGACCTCCATTACTTCACACAATGAGTACTCACTAAATGTGTCTGGCCATGGAATAGGGAAAGGAGAAACAAGCATGAACTTGGAGCTCTGCACGAGTGAAATAGCCATGATTAGCTAAAGTGAAGGACAAGAGAAACAACAATTATATACATTATGAAATGCTCACCATGTTAAGTGTAGTTCTCATCTGTCACCATACAAACTTACTACAACTTTATGTACTATATATTCCCTATGCAGCACATGTCATCCTTGTGACTTATTTCATAACTGGAAGTTAGTATCTCTTATTTCCCCATCACTATTTGGCCTGTGCCCTGCAAGCTCTCCCTTCTGGGAACCACTAGTTTGTTCACTTTGAGTCTATTTACATTTTTTTAGTTCAAGATTCTACATGGAAATGAAGTGATACAGTTTTTGTCTTTGTTGGACTTATTCACTTTGCATACCCATCCATGTTGTTGTGTATGGTAACATTTCATTTTTTTTTTAAATCTCAGTGCATGCTGAGATTGCTTCCAGATGTTGACTGTTGTAAATAATGTGGCACTGAACAGCTTTTTGAAGTAGTGTTTTCATTTTCTGTGGGTAAATCCCCAGAAGTGGAATTGTTGAGTCATGTGGGTGTTTGTGTTTTTAATGTTTTGAAGACCCACCATACTGTTTTCCATAGTGGCTGCATGACATCGCGTTTCCACCAACGGTACACAAGGGTGCCCTTTTCTCTACATCCTCACCAACACTGGTTATTTCTTGTCTTTTTGATACTCGCCATTCTGGCTGGTGAGGAGTAATATCTTACTGTGGTTTTGATTTACATTTCCCTGATGATGAGTAATGTTGTGAGGAGACTCAGTGACATTAGAGGTGGACAACAGGCCAGTTGTGCTGCCCTGGGGTTCACGCAGTGTGTGCATTCCTTCTTCTTTTAAACTGAAGTGTAATTAACATACACTGTTCTGTTAGTTTCCAGATACACTATAATGATTCAGCAATTTTATACATTACTCAGTGGTCATCAAGATAAGTGTACTCTTAATCCCTTCTTCTTAAGTTTTGAAGTTTGAGGTATACAATACAGTGATTCGGCACCTCCATACAATACCTTGTGTTCCCCACATCAAGTGCCCTCCTTAATCCCCATCCCCTATTTCCCCTGTACCCCACACCCCTCCCTCTCTGGTGACCATAAGTTTGTTCTCTACAGTTAAGAGTCTGTTTCTTGGGGCGCCTGGGTGGCTCAGTGGGTTAAGCCGCTGCCTTCGGCTCAGGTCATGATCTCAGGGTTCTGGGATCGAGTCCCGCATCGGGCTCTCTGCTCGGCAGGGAGCCTGCTTCCCTCTCTCTCTCTGCCTGCCTCTCCATCTACTTGTGATTTCTCTCTGTCAAATAAATAAATAAAATCTTTAAAAAAAAAAAAGAGTCTGTTTCTTGATTTGACCCCCTTTTTTTCCCCATTGCTCATTTGCTTTGTTTCTTAAACTACATATGAGTGAAATTATATGGTATTTATCCCTCTCTATTGATTTATTTCACTTAGCATAATCTTCTCTAGCTCCATCCATGTCTTTGCAAATGGAAAGATTTCATTAGTTTTATGGCTGAGTAATACTCTTTCATGTTTATATACGACTTATTCTTTATCCTTTCATCAGTCAATAGACACTTGGGCTGTTTCCACAATTTTAGCTTTTGTAGATAATGCTGCTGTAAACATTGGGGTACATGTACCCCTTTGAATTAGTATTTTTGTATTCTTTGGGTAAATACTAGTAGTGGAATTGTTAGATCAATCGTAGGGTCATTCTATTTTTAACTTTTTGGACAACCTCCCTACTGTTCTCCACAGTGGCCGCATCAGTCTGCAATCCTACCAGCAGTGCAAGAGGGTTCCGCCTTCTCCACATCACTGCCAACACCTGTTTCTTGTGTTGTTGATTTTGGCCATTTTGACAGGTGTGAGGGGATACCTCATTGTAGTACTGATTTGCATTTCCCTAATGATGAGTGATGTTCAGCATCTTTTCATGTGTCTGTTGGCCATCTATATGTCTTCTTTGGAAAAATGTCTATTCATGTCTTCTGCCCATTTTTTATTGGAATATTCATTTTCTGGGTGTCGAGTTTTATTAGTTCTTTATGTATTTTGGAACCTAGCCCTGTATCAGCTGCGTCACTTGCAGTCATCTTTTTCCATTGTTTTTGGTGCAGTTGTAAGTGATATTCATCACTTAATTGCTTTTTCTGCTGCTTCATTATCGATGTATAGAAATGCAAGATTTCTATATATTGATTTGTATCCTGCAATTTTACTGAATTCATTTATAAGTTCTAGCAGTTTCTTGGTGGAGTCCTTTGGATTTTCTGTATATAGTACCGTGACATCTGCAAATAGCAAAAGGTTTCCTTGGTCAGTTTGGATGCCTTTTATTTCTTTTGTTGTCCGATTGCCATTGCTAGGACCTCTTTTACTATGTTGAATAAAAGTGTTGAGAGTGGACATCCCTGTCTTATTCCTGACCATAAAAGAAAAGCTGTGTTATTCCTCATTTAGCATGATAATAGCTGTGGGTTTTACATAGATGGTCTTTATGATGTTGAGGTATGTTCCCTCTAAACTTTATTGAGGATTTTTATCATCAATGAATATTGTACTTAGTGAAATGCTATTTCTGCATCTACTGAAGTGATCACATGGTTCTTATCCTTTCTCTTATTGGTGTGATGTATCACATTGATTGATTTGCAAATATTGAACCACCCTTGCAACCCAGGAATAAATCCCACTTGATCATAGTGCAAAATCTACTGTTACATTTGGTGTGCTGGTATTTTATTGAGAATTTTTACATTTTTGTCACCAGAGCTATTGGCCTTGGTGTTCTCCCTTTCTTGCTCTTGCGCTCTCTCTTTCTTTCTTTTTTTTTTTTTTTTTTTTTGATAGTATCTTTATCTGGTTTTGGGATCAGCATAATGCTGGCCTCATAGAATAGATTTAGACATTTTCTTTCCTTTTCTATGTTTTGGAATGGTTTGAGAAGAATAGGTATTAACTTTTCTTTAAATGTTTGGTAGAGAGGTGCCTGGGTGGCTCAGTGGGTTAAAGCCTTTGCCTTCAGCTCAGGTCATGATCCCAGCGTCCTGGGATCAAGCCCCCTGTCGGGGCTTGATCTACTCAGTGGGGAGCCTGCTTCCTCCTCTCTCTCTCTCTCTGCCTACTTGTGATCTGTGTCAAATAAAAATAAGTAAATAAATAAATGTTTGGTAGAAGGGAAAGATGAATGGGGAGAAATCGGAGTGGGAACAAGCCATGAGAGACTACGGACACTGGGAAACAAACTGAAGGTTTTAGAGGGGAGGGGGGAGGGGGATGGGTAAACCTGGTGATGGATATTATGGAGAGCATGGATTGCATGGAGCACTGGGTGTTATACACCAACAGTAGATCATGGAACACTACAACTAAAGTTAATGATGTACTGTATGGTGGCTAACATAACACAATAAAAAAAAATGTTTGGTAGGCTTTGCCTCTGAAGCCATCTGGCACTGGTCCTTTGTTTTTGGAAGTTTTTTGATTACTGATTCAATTTTTTTGCTGGTTATCAGTCTGTTTATGTTTTCTATTTCTTTGTGTTTCAGTTTTGGTAATTTATATATTTTTAGGAATTTACCCATTTCTTTTAGGTTGTCCAATTTGTCATACAGATTTTCATAATGTTCTCTTAGAGCTGGTTGTATTTCTGTGGTGTTGGTTGTTAATTTCTCCTCTCCCATTTGTCATCTTCTTTATTTGGGTCCTTTTTCTTTTCTTCTGATAGTCTGGCTGGAGGTTTCTCGATTTTATTAATTTTGTTCAAAGAACCAGCTCTTGGTTTCATTGACCTATAGTTTTTTTAGTTTCTGTATCATTTATTTCTGCTCTAATCTTTATTATTTCCTTCCTTGTGCTGGTTTAAGCTTCATTTGTTGTTCTTTTCTAACTCCTTTATGTGTGTGATCAGGTTATTTGAGGTTTTTCTTGCTTCTTGATGTAGGGCTTGTATTGCTATGTACTCTCCTCTTAGAGGACTGCTTTCGCTGCATCCCAATGGTCTTTGGACTGTTTTGCTTTCATTTTCAGTTGTTTCCATGTATTTAAAAAAAATTTTTTTCATTGATTTCCTGGATAACCAATTCATTGTTTAATAGCATGTTGTTTAACCTCCATATGTTTGTGGTCTTTCCAGATTTTTGGGGTTGATTTCCAGTTTCACAGTGTTGAGGTCAGAAAAGGTACTTGGTATGCTTTTAGTCTTTTTGTATTTGTTGAAAACTGTTTTGTGACCTAATAAGTGATCTACTCTAGTGAATGATCCATGTGCACTTAAAAAGAATGTGTATTCTGCTGTTTTAGGATAGAATGTTCTCAGTATATTTGTTAAGTTCATCTAGTCCAGTGTGTCATTCAGAGACATTGTTTCCTTTTTTATTTTGTTTACATTATCTTTCCATTGATGTAAGTGGGTTGTTAAAGTCCTCTACTATTATTGTATTATCAATGAGTTCCTTCATGTTTATTACTGTTTTATATATTTATAATTGTTATATCTTCTTGTTGGACTGTCCCCTTTATTATTACATAGTACCCTTCTTTGTCTCTTGCTCTGCAGTCTTTGTTTTAAAGTCTAGTTTGTCCCACATAAGCTTTGCTACTCTGGCTTTCTTCCGACATCCATTTGTATGACTCATATTTCTCCATGCCTTTAATTTCAATCTAAAGGTGTCTTTAGTTCTGAATTGAGTCTCTTACAGGCAACACATACATGGGTCTTGTTTGTTTTATCTATTCTGACACCTTTTGTCTTTTGAGTGGAGCATTCAGTACATTTACATTCAATTTAATTATTGATATATACATATTTATTGCCTTTTTATTACTTGTTTTGTTGTTTCTGGACATTTTCTCTGATCCTTTTTTGTGTTTCCTTCATATCTTGCTAATTTTCTTTAGTGATCTATGTGGATTTTTTTTTCTCTGTTCTTTGCATGTTTGTTGGTAGTTTTTGCTATATGGTTACCATTAGGTTTGTATATAACCTTTTCTGCATCTAAGAGTCTTCATTAAGTTGACAGCTGTTTAAGTTTGAACCTGTTCTTTTCTTCTCTCCTCTTCATGTTTTAGGTATATATATTTATTTCCTTTTTCTGTGAGTTCCTTGCCTTAATTTTTTATAGAAATATTCCTTTAAAAAAAGAAATATTCATTTTTACTTCTTTAGTATTTCCTACATTTATACTGTCACATTTGGTCTCCTTTCCACTCAGAGTCCTCTTTACTGTTTCTTGCAGGACTAGTTTAGTGATAATGAGCTCCTTTAATTTTTGTTGCGTCTGGGAAACTCCTTATCTGTCCTTTTATTCTCAGTGATAACCTTGCTGATGTAGTATTCTTAGCTGCAGATTTTTCCCATTCAGCACTTTGAATACATCATGGCACTGCTTGTTGGCTTGCAAAGTTTGTTTGAAAAATCTCCTAGCTTCATGGATTTTCCCTTGTAAGTTACTGACTTATTTCATCTTCCTACTTTTAAATTTTTTTCTTTATTTAAAAAAAGATTTTGGGGGGCTCAGTGGGTTAAAGCCTCTGCCTTCAGCTCAGGTAATGATCCCAGGGTCCTGGGATCGAGCCCTGCTTTGGGCTCTATGCTCAGCAGGGAGCCTGCCTCCCTGTCTCTCTCTCTGCCTGCCTCTCTGCCTGCTTGTGATCTGTCAAATAAATAAATAAAATCTTAAAAAAAAATGTTTTCTTCCTTTATCATTATATTTTGTGAATTTAATTACAGTATGTCTTACTGTGGGCCTTCTTTTGTTGATTTTGTTGGGAGTTCTCTGTGCCTCCTGGATCTGGATGTCTGTTTCCTTCCCCAGGTTAGGGATGTTTTCAGCTATTATTTTTTCAAATTTTCTGCCTTCTTTTCTCTCTCTTCTTCTAGGACTCCTACAATACAACTGTTTTTACGTTTGATGGAATCACTGAGTTCCCTAAGTCTAGTCTTATTTTGCATAATGCTTTTCCCCGCTTTTGTTCACCTTCATTGCTTTCCATTAGGTTGTCTTCTGGGTCATTAATTTGTTCCTCTGCTTCTTCCAGCCTGCTGTTCATTGCATCAAGCCTGTTTCTAATCTCATTGATTGAACTCATCTGTAATTGATTGATTCTTAATTCTTTGGTCTCTATGGTAAGGGTCTCAATGATGTCTTCCATTCTTTTCTCAAGTTCAGTGAGCATCCTTATGATCATTGCTTTAAATTCTCCATCAGGCATATTACTTCTGTTTTGCTCAGATCTCTGCCTGTGGCCTTATCTTGTTCTTTCATTTGGGATAAATTCCTCTTTTTTTCCTTTTTTTTTCTCCCTAAGTCTCTGTATCCTTCTGTGTGATAGAAAAGCCAGTCATGGGGCGCCTGGGTGGCTCAGTGGGTTAAGCCGCTGCCTTCGGCTCGGGTCATGATCTCAGGGTCCTGGGATCGAGTCCCACGTCAAGCTCTCTGCTCAGCGGGGAACCTGCTTCCTCCTCTCTCTCTGCCTGCCTCTCTGCCTACTTGTGATCTCTGTCAGATAAATAAATAAAAATCTTAAAAAAAAAAAAAAAAAAGAAAAGCCAGTCATGTCTCCTACTTCTGAAAGTAAGAAGAAGAGGTCATGTCTTTCCCAGGTCCTGGTGCTCCAGGTAATAATGTTTCCAGTGTGTTCTGCATGTGTTCTGCTGTTGTGTTCTTGCTGCTCTGTTCTTCAGGCCAGTCATCTGCAGATGCTTTCCTTGCCTGCTGATGGCAGCGTCTGGTCCCTGTCCTAAATGTGTCAAGTTTTAACTAGCTGTGCTCTGGTCTGCTTGTGAAATGAGGCCAGTCACCACCCCCACCAGAACTGAAGCCCTATAGAGCTCTTTGGTCAGGAGACATAGTGTGGGTAGGGGCCTGTGCTGATCTTCCCACCAACAGTGCAGCAGGGTTACTTTTTCTCCATATCCTTGACAGCACTTGTCATTTATTGTGTTTTTGATTATAGTCATTCTTGCAGGTGTATGGTGATATTCCACTGTAGCTTTGATTTGCATTTCCCTGCTGATGAGTGATGTTCAACTTTTCATTTGTCTGTTGGCCATTCGTATGTCTTTGGAAAAATGTCTATTCAGGTCTTGTGCCCATTGCTAATCAGATTATTTGGGTTTTTGGTGTTGAGTTGTATAAGTTCTTTATGTATTTTAGATATCAGCCCTTTATCAGATATATCACTTGAAAATATCTTCTTCCATTCAGCATGCTGCCTTGTTGTTTTGTTAGTTTCCTTTATTGCACAAAAGCTTAAGATCTTTTTTTTTTTTTTTTAAGTAAACTTTACCCCAACAGTGGGCTCAAACTCATGACACCAAGGTCAAGTGCACGAGGTAATGTGATTTATTTGAAAAAGCACATGCATGAGTGGGAGGAGGGGCAGGCAGAGGGAGAGGGAGAAGCAGGGTACCTGATGCAGGGCTCGATCCCAGGACCCTAAGATCATGACCTGAGATGAAGACAGACGTTAACCAACTGAGGCACCCAGGGGCCCCAAGAAGTGACTGTTCTTGGAAACCTGGTTCTCTCCTCTGGGAAGGGAGAAATAAGACCATCATAACATCAGGCTTATGAATGATACAAACTTACGCTGTTTTTTGACGCTACTTGCTTAAACTTCTTTCAGTTGTCAATAGTTTTGTAAATTGTCAGTATTAATTTTCCCACTTTATTATTCCATGACAGACATTATTTGCCCACTCTAAGGAAGCAAAAATAATTTTCTTTTTACAAGTCTAAGTTCTTGTTGAGGCCACTATAACAAAGGACAGATGAACAAGAGTAAACAAACTGGTTTATTAACCTTTGTATCCTCCCTATGACACCCGGGAGTCCCCAGAGGTGAGCAACACAAAGGCTTGGTTACAACTTGAGTTTACATAGTATTTTAGCAGAGGAACAAACTTTTAGAGTAATTACATGATAATAGAAAAAGACCTTGAGTGTCCAGGGCAATAAATTGTGAGAAGGCAAATATATCAGAAACTAATGGTAGATAAGGGTTAGCTGGTAAAATCCATTATGTAGATTTCTCTAGTGCCCTCTCTAGGCTAAGGGACTAATGTTTTCTCCAGGGAATAACTTTTCTCCTCCCCTGTAGAGAGAGAGGAGAGGACATCTTTTTAAAATTTATGCCCTACTTTTAGGCAAGTGGGGAGACGGCTGGGAGCTTTGCTTGTATAAGCTTCTGCTTAATTGCCTTCAACTCAATAGTCTTTATACCAAAGTGGCACATTTGGAGGTTCCATATTTGGCCTCCCTTCAGTATAAATCCATGCTGTGTTTATTTGGTTATGTATGAGAAAGTTTATGTTTGTTTCAAGCCCTGAGCAAATCTGAAGAAAGTGTAGGTTATATCATTACATTTATACAAATAAAGGACAAAAGTCTACTCTATGCACATATATTTGTTTCTTGCATGTATATTCAGATATCTATGTCCTCTTAGTCATTTACACATTGTTAAAAAAAAGGTTAAATGATCAGACTATGCATTATGTTTACTACTGGACAATAGGATTTCGAGGAAGTTCTTTCAGGCAGGTCTCTATATTGGGATATTTTTTTGGTACACAAACAGGGAATTTTAATTATAACTTTTAAATGTAGCATTGTATTAAAAAAGTGGTTGCCTAAGAGAACATAACACAGAAATGACTTTTTGAACAAAAATAATTATAGCTTCTTTCCCATGTGTAGCAACAATACATGAAAATCCTAGAATTCTCTGGGTCCTTCTGCAAGTGATAACTATAATAGTGGTTTATGTTTTCATCTTTTTACAGATCTGTGAAATAGGAGGATCTGAAATGAGGATGCCCTTTATCAACTAATGAAACACAGAAGCTTGCTAAAGAAATTAAAATTTAAGCTAAAGGAAGACTCTATAAAGGAAATTATGAAGAGATTTCTATTTATAATACCATAAAAAATACTAATGAATAAGCCTAACCAAAGAGGTAAAAAAGTTGAATACTTAAAAGTACAAAATACTGGTGAAAAACAGTAAAGAATACACAAATGTATGGAAAGACGTACTGTGGGATAAGATGTCAGCAGTACCCAAGGCTATCTTCAGATTCAGTGCAATCCCCATTAAAATACCATGATGTGTTTTTGCAGAAATAGAAATCATCCTAAAATTCATAAAGGAATTTCAAGGGACCACCAAAGACTCAAAACAATCTTGAAAAAGAACAAAGGTGGAGGATTCACAGACCCTGATTTCAAAATTTGCTAGAAAATTGTTACACAATAATGAAAACAGCATGGAACTGCCATGAAGACAGATATATAGAACAATGGAGAAGACCAGAGCCAGATGCACAACATGATGTATATGAGCGAATCATTTTCAACAACAATACAAATACCTCCCAAGGGTGAAACACAGTCTCTTCAACAAGTAGTGTTTGGCCAACTGCATATCCACATATAAAAAAAAAAGTTGGACAGTTATACTACACTAGATATAAAAATTAATGGAAATTATGTTAAAGCCCTAAATATAAAAAGCAAAATTATAAAACAGCTAGAAGAAAGCATGATTAATATTTTATTGACATTCGGATTTGGCAGTGATTTCTTGGATATGACATAAAAACAACAGGCAAAAAAGCAAAAATAGACAAATGAGACTACAAACTAAAAACTGTTTTAAGTCAAGGAACTCAAGAGTGAAAAGACAACACATGGAATGGCAGAAAATACATGCAAAACAAATACTTGATAAGGTATTAATACCTAAAATATATAAAGAACTCCTACATCAAAGAAGCAAAAAACAACCTGATGAACTAATGTCTAAAATTTTCAAGGGACATTTCTCTCAAGATGACATACAAATCACAAACTAGAATTTAAAAGATGCTTAACATCACTAAACTTCAGAGAAGAATAAATCAAAACCAAAATGAGATACTTACTACCTAATACACATGATCAATGCTGTTCTTGAAAAAAAAAATCTTTGTGATTCCACGTGCATGTGGCAAAATAATATGGCTAACTTCACGGAAAAACAAAGCAGAATGACAGATGGCTATGGTTAAAGGGAGAGAAAACAGGGTTGTGTTGTATGAAGAATAGAGACTTAACTTGTGCAACATGGACAGATTCTTAATATCTATACTGGAACATTAAGAACATATTGAAAACTAATAGTGCAATAAAAATTGGTTATATACTAAGTTTTATATTATGAAAATAAACAAAATTCTCAATGTAGACTACAATATTATAAAAAATGGTGGAAATAATAAAAAACATTCTTCAAGGTGAACTAAAAAGACTTCTGAAAAGAAATTCCAGAAAGGAGAAAAACGCAATAATGATAATTATTTCTAGATGACAAGATTACAGTATTGTAATCCTTTTCTGTCTTTATTCTCAGATAATGAGAATATTGATACTTCACCTAAAATTTAAAATAAAAATACCATTTTCTGTAGTGAAGCTTTAATAGCATGTTTACACAGTCAAGATATGAGCCTCGTGAATTTTCAGGAAACAAAGAATATAATAGAAACCACTGTAGGATCCTCACGCAGCCTGGAATTGGGGCAAGAAGCAAGAACAGAGATTGAAGACTTAGTCTGGAGGCCATGAAGGTAGGAAGATGGGTGAGCTATGAAACTGTGACAAGTACTAGTCTGTGTTATTGAAGAATGGATGTGACTCTGGGGAGAGGGCCTGGACATGGCTCACCAGAATCTCCCGATGCTTGCTGGTAGACTGTGCCCTGAACCCAGCTGCGTTGATTAGTTTATATACAAAACAGAAGAATGTGCTGGGTGAAGTGGACACCCCAACTTGAGTTCCAGGAAACTTACATTGCTTTGGGGCCTCATGGTTCAGCTCTTGCACAAACTCAGGTGCAAACAGCTGATGATCTGAAGTAGTTTTGAAGATGATTAAGAATCCAGAGTAAGATCATGTACCATTTGAATGTATGAAATTGACACATCTTTTTCCATCCAAGTGATGTGTGAGAGTTGGTGCCCAGAAATGATTCTATTATTTTTGGGATGAGAGCACACTGCCAAGTCAATGTGGACTATTCACAGAAGATGGTGTCCATCAACAACTAATAACCTATTTGCTGCCACCAAGTGTGAAAAGTGAACACAACATAGCCAAGTATACTTAGCAATTTAAAGGGAAAACCTTCTTCTGAAACAGACACACTATAAACATGGCATAATTTAAAGCAATACTTAACTCACTGGTGGGAAAAAACCATTCTTCAAAAAGACAATGCGGTTTTGGAAAAGCAACACTACATTTACCCTATTTGATTATCCTACACATAATATTCCAAAAATACAATTTTTTAGCTTGAAAAATGAAGAAATAATGAACTCGGTTTCTCTGCAAATGCACATGTGTATTCTATAATATCTGCAGTGTCTTCACAAAACATGCAACATAAGAATGAAAATCAATCCACCCTCAATAAAAGTGGCCTAAGTGAAAAAATATATAAAAATATACTTTAATATTTTTATATTTTTAGTAAAATACACAAATATTTTTGAATGTTGTTTATGATCATTGTGTGTAGTACATAAAACTACTGCAAAACTACATTGGATAATGGTTATGAAAATGGACTGAAACAAAGAAAATTGATAGCAAGACAATTACCATACACACTTAAGTGCATCTTATAAAAAAAATATATAAAGCTTAAAAATGGCTAATTTCACATCACCCACACTAAACATGAAATATTTAATGACTGAAAAAAAAATGTGATTTACCAAGATACCGAAATCATCCTTCCGCAAAACAAAACGTGATGAGACGGCTTCCTTTGTGCCCCTACGATTCAAGAGGATACCAGGGTGGCACACGAGATATAAACCTAAAGGAAACTGAGGGTAAAAAAAAAAGCCCGACATCTACAACGAACTGGAACAACCAGAAAATACTCCGAAATTCAGTGCTATCCACTTAAGAAAGCAAAAGGAATACGCACTAGATCTCCAAGGAATTCGTGCCCACCGCCAATGACAGCGGCCTCCCAATGCCCCTGCCCGTGGCCCGGCCGCTCTTGGCGGGGCTTCCAGGGCCCTGGGTCCGGACAAGCCCATGCTGCTCTTGCTCCTAGGGGAAGGGCCGGGCGGCCACAGGCCCAATGGACCCGGAATCCCCCCACCCCCCCGGGATTTCCTTGCCCCTCAGGATTGGCTTCTCCCGCTCCGGTCCGCCCAAACATGGCGGCCGCCAGGGGTCGAGCCTTGGCATCCCCGTGCCCGACCCGCAGGGCATCCGGACCCCGCGCTCGGCCCCGCCAGCCGTCCCTGGAGTCTCCCAGGTTGCCGGGTCGGTGGGGGCGGGGCACTACGCATGCGGAAGCCTTTGCGGGGGCGCAGGAGACGGGGCCCCCCGCACCCCCGCTCCCATCCCGCCTGCGCCTCCCGGGGACGCCGCTTTGCGGGCTCACGGGATCCCCAACGAGTTCCGCTTGATGGCAGTAGAGCACCACGTATGCCAAGCGGCCCTTCCTCCAGGGCCTCTCCCTCCGCCCTTTGCCAAAGAAAAAAGGCCAAGCCGTGTCCACCCTGGCTCCAACATGGCGGCCCCCATGTTTCTCCTCCTCGGGCTCTCGTGGGCGGAGCTCGTGAGGTTACAGGGAGCGGGGAGCCTCGCTCCTCGCTCCTCTCTGGCTCCCCTTGACCGGCCTGGCGTCCAAAACCCACGGGCGAGGCTCAGCGAGCCCCAGCCAGGGTCCCCGAGGCTCCCGGCAGTGTCCTCGAACCCATCCGGGGCTCCATCTTGGCCCGCGCGGGAGACACGCTCCTCTGGTCCGGGGCCCAGAAGCCCAGCCACGCCACGCCGGTCCCTGCCCGAGCCTCAGTCAGGACTCCCCGAGAGGCCAGCCTCACCCCGAGGCCTCCGAGCGCCCAGGACACAAAGGACGGGCACCCGCCGAGGGCTCAACAGCGAGTCCACCTCCCTGCGCAGCGGCCGGGGGACGGAGGGGTCCCGGGCACCGGGCCCTTCACCGCGGCCTCCGACTCTGGACAGCTCCCGCGGGAGGGGCAGCGCCCACGCGCGCCCACAGGCCACGGGTACTCCAGGCCAACGCAAACACTGCCGCTCCTCCTTCCCGTCAATCGGCCCAGAGGCCACGGCGCACACCTCACGGTCACATCCACATCCACGGCACCCTGACGACCGGGCTCTCGTGCCTGGGGCACTGGAGAAGACAGAAGAACCGCAAACACGCACGCACGTGCGCGCACACACACATACACTCACTCACATCTTCTCTCTCACACACACGACAGAGACGCTCGGAAACACCCTTAAGGTCTGGCAAAACGCACGCTCGCGCTCCTTCCCATGATATCACGCGCGCGCGCACGTGCACACGCGCACACACACACACACACAACACACTCGGCGTCCCCCGGAAAGAAGGGAGATCACGGCTGGATGTCACCCTTTTCGTCCTCAGCAGGTGGACTGCACGCTCCACTCACCTGTGCAAGTGAATGATGGACGTCTGTCTCTACTGCCCTCTGATTGCCCAAGGGCAGAAGGGTGCACCTGTCATCCAGGCGGACCTCTCTGCCTGCTCTCAGGGCAGCTGCAACCCTTAGGGACCTTTTCCGCTCTCTGCCCTGCAAAC
The DNA here is from genome assembly GCF_020171115.1 of Neogale vison. Classification (NCBI taxonomy): domain Eukaryota; kingdom Metazoa; phylum Chordata; class Mammalia; order Carnivora; family Mustelidae; genus Neogale; species Neogale vison. The sequence goes on from NC_058105.1 coordinate 32,977,180, forward strand.
CGCAGGGGCTGCCTCTCCCCAGAAGTCTGGCCTGAGAAGCTCACCACCTCATTCTTGCTAGGACAGGAGTGCATATTCCGTCCCACCCGTGGAAAGCAGCACCCCGACCCCTCGCAACAACTGCCTCCCCTCCCGGCGCCCAACACACACCACCACCACCACCTCCACCACCACCGGGCTCCAGGCCTGGAGCGTCTTTCCGGTCCTTTCCCACCTGTCACTCCTAACAACCCCTTCTGAAGGACACAAACCCTGCTCACGTGGGACACTCACGCCCAAGGGCTAAGGGCAGGGGCTGCGCCTGCACGTAAGGGGAGCAAGGACAGGCACCCGAGGGGCCCCTTTCTTTGAGCTTGGAGCCTAGCGTTCGGGAAAGGGATGTAATCTCCGCAAGACATTCCCGCACGGGCCCAGAAGGATGTGCTCCGATGGCGCGGGTCCAGGCCCTCAGCTCCCGGCCGACCCCAGCGCCCACGCAATGGAACTAGGGCGGCCCGCTGGCACGTGAAGGCGCCGAGCGGCCGCAGCCCCACACTCGACTCTCTGACGCGAGCATCACCCAGATTCGCCTCAAGTCCAGAGGGTCTTCCCGAACACTCTCCCCTGCCCGGCCCCGCTAGCCGGGTGGCAGACAGTTCGGCCCCCGGCGTTCCCCCAGCCGCCACCAACCAGGCCATTCCGCTGTCCAGTCTTGCTCTGCCACGCACCCCCCCCCCTCCGCCGCAACACCCCGGCTGGAAACCCCAGTCTCCACTCTCCGAGGTCGGCCACCCAGTCTGGGATTCCCTCCTGGACACAAATCAAGCCCTAAACATCATCCCATCCATAGTAACTGAGCACCATGGAACTTCATAAGGTAAGCCAGATCAATGTTCCTGTCTGCGGCCATGAACTTATTAGAGGCTACATATTTTAGAAGCTCTTCTGCAGAAATCACCTTGCAAGTTAAGTTGATTCCACCACCCCTGTTTGTAGTGTTGGCGGTGAATCATCTTTTCAGGGTTTTGGAAGGCTCCCTGATAGTAATCTTGAAGTCTGTAGAGAGAGTTTTGTCTGGAATCATCTAGTATATATCATAGTCATATTTGGATTTATTAGTGGTTTAGGGTCATTTTCATTTCCTTATTTTACTCAACGTCTTAATTAAGTATATTCTCCTCTTTTTCACTTTAAAAAAGCCCACTTTTTAGCCAATAGTAAATGTGCATGTCCCCTTTAAATGTTATATGTGGACGCCTGGGCGACTTAGTGAAGTTTCTGCTTTCAGCTCAGGTCCTGATCCAAGGGTCCTGGGATCGAGTGTGCATCAGACTTCCTTCTCAGCGGCTCGTCTGTTTTTCTGACATTCCTCCTGCGTGCGTGTGCTCTCTCTCCCTCTGCCAAATAAGTAAAATCTTAAAAGAAAATGTGTGTGTGTGTGTGTGTGTGTGTATATATATATATATATTTGTAAAAATTTTATCATTTAGTTTTAATACTATTTAACTTTAAAATCACAGAGCCAATAATACCATTTGAGAACTTTGAAGTAGCGCATGTTTATCAGTGATTACTTTTTTAAAATAAAAACGATTTTATTTATTTACTTGAGAGAGAGAGTGAGAGAGCATGAGAGGGGAGAAGTTCTGAGGGAGAAGCTGATTCCCCGTGTAGCTGGGATCCTGATGAAGCAGAACTAGATCCCAGATTCTGGTATCATAACCTGAGCTGAAGGCTGTTGCTTAACCAACTGAGCCACCCACAGTACCCCTAGGATTTTATTTATTTGACAGAGAGAGAGCACAAGCAGGGGGAAACAAGATCCCCATGGAGCATGGAGCCTGGAGGCTGATGCGGAGCTGGATCCCAGGTCGCTGGGATCATGACCCCAACCAAAGGTAGATACTTCACTGACTGAGCATCCAGCCTCCCATGTTACCTTCTATTTAGCAGCGAATATATCTTTCACTAGTCCACGGAATATAAGCGCAATAGAAGTGTATTAAGGTTTGGGGATTTTTTTTAATCCCCTTTAATGTCTAGGTCATAGGTTCCGGTTAAAATACCTCTTGTTATGTATTAATAAGGGGATCTGCATTTTTTCAGTATGAACCGATATATTCAACTCCTGCAGTCAAATCAAATTCTGTTGACCACATTACTTTTCCTTCATAACCTACTTGGTCCCCTTTTCTGTCATTCTAGTCTATTCTAAATTCCTCCTGTTTAAGAATTTACCTGGGACCTCAAGCATGTGGTCTACATTGTCTTTCTTCATCATATCCTGTTGTTAATTTTGGTGAAAATGACATACTGAGAACATCTTGCTCAGAACTGGTAGGGACCATGAGTTCATTTCCAACAGGAACTTGTTGCTAATTTAATAAATAAGTTCATAGCACTTGTCCCTACTTTATATTAACTTTCAAAATTTTTAGTCATCATAGTGTATAAAATGAGAGATTTAGTTTTCAGTCCACCTCCAATGAAGTGTTAAAAATGTAGTGACATTTTAACTGTGCAAGAATGAATATTATTATCTTCAAAACCAAAAGACAACTGACAGATTGGGAGAAGCTATTTGTAAATGATACATCAGATAAAGGGCTAGTATCCAAAAATCTATAAAAACCTTATCAAACTCAACATCCAAAGAACAAATAATCCAATCAAGAAAGGTGCAGAAGACATGAACAGATATTTCTCCAAAGAAGACATCCAAATGGCCAACAGACACATGCAAAAAAGCTCAACATCACTTGGTCTCATGGAAACACAAATCAAAACCACAATGAGATACCACTTCACACCATTCAGAATGGCTAAAATTAACAAGTCAGGAATGACAGATGCTGGGGAGGATGCAGAGAAAGGGGAACCCTCCTACACTGTTGGTGGGAATGCAAGCTGGTGCAACCGCTCTGGTATGGAGGTTCCTCAAAAAGTTGAAAATAGAGCTACCCTACAGCCCAGCAGTCACACTACTAGTTATTTACCCCAAAGATACAAATGTAGTGAGTGATCCAAAGGGGCACTTGCACACCAATGTTTATAGGAGCAATGTCCACGAACAGCCAAACTATGGAAAGAGCCTAGATGTCCATCGACAGATGGATAAAGATATACAATGCAATATTGCACAGCCATAAAAAAAAATCTTGCCATCTGCATGACGTAGATGGAACTAGAGGGTACTATGCTAAGCGAAATAATCAGAAAAATGTCATTATCATATGATCTCACTGATATGTGGAATTTAAGAAACAAGGCAGAGCATCTTAGGGGAAGAGAGAAACAACATGAAGTCCGACAGGGAGGCAAACCAGAAGAGACTTTTAATTACAGAAACAAACTAAGGGTTGCTGGGTGGGAGGAGGGTAGAGGGATGGGGTAACTGGGCTATGGACATTGGGGAAGGTATATGTAATAATGAGCACTGGCATTTTATAAGACTGATGAATCACAGCCCTGTATGCCTAAAACAAATAAATACAAGTAATACATTTTATATTTTAGTTGAAATTAAATAAAATTTTAAAAATAGAATAAATATTATAAGCCCAAACATTTGAAAGACATTAATATATAACTTTTTAAAAATTTTTTATTTATTTATTTGACAGAGATCACAAGTAGGCAGAGAGGCAGGTGGGGGGGGGACAGGCTCCCTGCTGAACAGAAAGCCCATTGCAGGACTCGATCCCAGGACCCTGAGATCTGACCTAAGCCAAAGACAGATGCTTAATCCACTGAGCCATCCAGGTGCCCTAATTTATAGCTCCCCCCCAACAACTTTACCCAACCAGTGCTAAAAAATCTGATCTTCAGAGGGGTATGCTTCAAAAGTTTTAACCTTTTGAAGGGCTGATTATATTATGGAGAATATACCATTCCCTGATATTGAGAAAGTTAACAACTATCTTGGTTACCAAAGTTTTACTGATTTGTAAAAGCCAATTCCATGAATAAATGGCTAGTTAAAAATAAAGTAGAAAGGATTTTAACATACCAATAATCAAAGATTACATGCTTAGGCATAAACTAAAAGTTACATGAAAATCTACTCAAGGGTAACCTTAAAATTCCTGAATGATGGAATTTCTTACTCTTCTTTTTAAGAAGAGTAAAGTTGTACCATATTTTTGAATAAGGAGACTTCACCTGATGAACATTTCAATTTTTCATCAGTAAACTCATCAATCTATTCTTCTTTTAAAAGAGATTATTTATTTATTTGACTGAGAGAGAGAGAGAACGAGCAGGGGAAGAGGCAGAGGGAGAGGGAGAAGCAGGCTCCCCACTGAGCAGGGACCCTGATGCCAGGTTCATCCCAGGACCCTGGGATCAGGACCTTAGCCAAAGGCTTAATGGACTGAGTTACCCAGGCACCAGTCATCAATCTATTCTAATGCTAAGAAAAATACAAAAGACTTTTTAATGTTTCGTTGTTTGTTTTCGTTGTTTGTAAGGGAAAATAAACAGGCAAGAATACTTTGGAGAGTTATGACAATTGACAGTCATGTCAATTTTGAGAACTGGTCTTGCCACATGTGAAACTATATAGTAGAACACAAAATCCACGAAGAGACCTGAAGTCACACAAAAATTTAGAATAGAAGGCAGCCTCCCAAATCAGTAAGAGTGGTGTGCCTTGGGATAAAGGGGTAGCCATCTACAACAGACTGTTGGTTTCACAAGGCTCACAATAAACCAGGATAAACTCTACATGGAACTCCAGAAGTCCTAGAGGAAAAAATGTGCACCTTCCCTTATAACCCTGGAGCAGGAAAAGACTTTGGTACCTTTGACTTAAAAGTCCATTGAAAGGGGCACCTGGGTGGCTCAGTGGGTTAAACCTCTGCCTTCAGCTCAGATCATGATCTCAGGGTCCTGGGACCGAGGCCCACATGGGCTCTCTGCTCAGCGGGAAGACTGCTTCCCCCTCCCTCTCTGCTTGCCTCTCTGCCTACTTGTAATCTCTCTGTTAAATAAATAAATAAAATTTTTTTTTTAAAGTCCATTGAAAAAAATGGGTAAATGTGAATACACAATGTTAAAGAAAAACCATAATCAAAATTAGAAAAGCAGGGGTGCCTGAGTGGCTCAGTCGTTAAGCATCTGCCTTTGGTTCCGGTCATGATCCCAGACTTCTGGGATGGAGCCCCACATGGGGATCCCTGCTCAGTGGGAAGCCTTCTTCTCCCTCTCCTACTCCCCCTGCTTTTGTTCTCTCTCTCTCTCTCTCTCACTGTCTCTCTGTCAAATAAATAAAATCTTAAAAAATTAGAAAAGCTGTGCGAGTAGTCTTCCTAATATACAGCATGAAGTTCTGCTATCATTTAAGAGGAAGATTAACAACTAGCAAACAGGAAATGACATTAATAGTTCTCAAAAACAAACAAGACTCTTAAATTTACAAAATAATTCTTCAGGCACTCCTATAAGGGCAACAGAAACTACACTTCTGTATAATTTCTTCCATATTATTAGTTCCCAACTAAGACCTGCCCATCTGAGGGGACTAGTATTTAATTACCTGCCATTTCCAGATCTCCCTTGGGTCTGCATTGTTTCAAGGGGCCCCAAAGTCCCCTTTACCCATGAAATGGTCAGAGTGCCCCTTGTAGACAAAATGCTGCCCTTTGTATGAAAATGCCTGATTTATCTCAATTGCCTTCCCTTGTCATCCCAATTCCTCTGCAGAAGTAATTCGAATTTTTCAATTTTGGAAATAAGGCCAATCTTCAGCCGCACTATCAGCAACAAGCCAACAGTGTGTGCCCGCCAACCCCTGCCCCAGCCTTATCGGTGGGGTCTAAAAGTAACTACGTGAATTGTTTTCCTTTTGGCCTTTTAAAATCCACCAGTGATTTGTTTACCTCACTCATAGTTTGTATTACCATTGCCTTTTATTATCTTTACTAACCTGACACTATTTCTTTCATTAATAGACGGCATCCTCCTTTCGGATAACCCCCATTTCACAAAACTGTAACTCGATTAAAACAGTAAACTACCAGCGTTTCCATCACTTGGGGAGAGTCCCTGCAGATTTGGGGGCGTTTTTCTTCCACGTGGCTAAATGCACACGTGGAAATGGTGCTAGAGTTTTGTTTGTTGTTTTAGGTCAAAAATTCATTCAAGGAAATACTACTTCTCTCGGGGTACATTCGGAGGAGCCCTCCAACCAAACCAACCAAGCGGAACCTCCTGCGGCCACGCAGATGGGGAGGAAGGGCAGGGGAGAGAGGGGAAGGAGGAACCCTGGAATCCGCGGGCCCACCCGCAGCCACAGGGAGACGCTCCCGGGCCCACCCGCCGGCCGCGGAGGCCCCAGCCGCGCTGCGACGACGCTCGCCCTCCTCCCTGCGCCCGGGCACAGAACTGAGGCGGCGGTACCATCCCGGCGCTCACGCACTACCAGCCTCGCCCCAAAGCCGCACCCCGGCCCGCCTCGGCCACCCGCGCCTGCCCCTCCAAGCCGCCTGGGCTGCCAGCCACCGCCGGCCCAGGTCGCACAACGGGCACGGGCTGCCTACACGCTGGGGGACAAGGAAGGTCCTCGGGCCCGGAAGGGCCACCCAAACCCGGCCCCCAGCCCCGGGTCCCCCCGCCCGAGAAAGGAAAGGAAAGAAGACAAAGGCCAAGGGACCCACCTGGCGAAGGCAGCACGCCGTCAGCAAAGACCCAGTTGTACCCCGTACGGCAGTCTTGGGGTACCTCGGGGCCACCGTCGCATCTCTAGTCCCGAATAGGAAGCCACCACTTGCGCTCAAACTTGAGCGTCGCTTCATTGTTCCTGGGAGCTGGTGAGAGTTGAGATACTCCGGCAGCGCGGCAGCGCCGGGAGCCAGAGAAATCCAACGACCACCCTGCCAGCCCCGCCCAGCGGCGAGGTGGGGCGTCTTCCGCAGGTCCCGCGCACTAGAGGGGGCGGGCAGAGGCGCGCGTGAGAAAGTCGGAGGGGAGACCCGCCTAATGCCATTTGCAAAGGAGATCCAATTTTGACCCCATGCAGGGTCCCTGCCAGCTAGAAAGTAAGTAAATGAGGAATGTGCTAATACAAAGAACCAGGAATTTACCGTTCAGCAGTCGCAAAACTGCTTAGAGGGAAAAGAAATTTAAATAAATACACTTCGAGATGATGTTACAAGTTTGCATCATTCATCTCCTCAGGTGAGAGTCGGGATCCGAAAAGCTGGCACTCCTTCCGCCCCGTCATCTCCCTCCCGCCCTTTGCCAAGGACCTGCTAGGGAGCCGGCACTTCTTACGTGGGTAAGGGCTGCTGCAGGTGGTGTCCACACGGCCTAGGTGGATGGGGATGTGCTGGGTCTGAAGGAATCACAGCGACTGGCAGGTTTCTTCTGCCTGACCGATGCCTTGGTTCACTCCTTCCTAACTATTGAAGGGGAAACAGGTGACTCTTGCAAAAGAATGCTCCCTTAATGGGGACGCGTGTAGATGACTAGCAAAAAAGGAACCTAACAGGTGATGCTGCCCCTCAGAGATGAGGGCTGTTACTTTGGTGCGTGAATCCTCCAGCAGGCAGTTCCCTAAGGACAGAGGGAGGCCAGGATGCGAGCGAGGAGATGCATATAAAAAAATATTTTAAAACAGTCGTCTAAGGAGCTCCCTATGCCCATGGGTAAGCTCAGCTATTGGGGTAATAAACAACGGACTGTGAAAATATGTGTTGGCTCTTTTTTTCATTGACAAATGCAATCCTTGCTCCATTACTTTTTTCTTTCTTTTTTTTTTTAAAGAAAACATCGTCATGACTACACTTTTGTTTCAAGGGAGATCTGAAGTCACCCCTGCCCACACCTGCATTGCCCCCTCAAGACCACCTGCTGTCTGGGGGCTCCCAGCCTGGCTCAAGCTCACTCACAGCCCATTTTTCTCACCCATTCCCTAGTTGTTTGAGCGGGGGGGGGGGGGGGGGGTGTGACTACAAAGAGGACCCTGAGGGGTTTCATCCTGGTCTGGCAGCTGCTGCCTTTTTGCATTTCAGGTCAACACAGGAAATCTCACAAAACCCTGCTGCCTTCCACTCCCAGGGGGTGGAGAGAGGGGTTAATGCTCTGCCACAACTTTCCCACCAGGTAGGGTGGAAAGTGAAAGAGCTTCCCCCTCCTCCCTCTCCCCATCACCCCACCCCCCTACCCCCCAACATGCCCACCCCGCCTCCCCAGGCGGATCCCTAGGCTCTGGATCTCACCTGCCCCTCTGGATTCCTCCCTGGGTTTCCTGTCCTTCACTTTAGGGAGTAGGAGTCATTTCCTCAGGCAGACATGCAAATCAAAGCCTTTCCTTCTGTCCCCATTTCCTGGACAGACACGAATTCAGTAACTACTCACCACTCATTGTACCAGGAGACGGAGATCTAGATGGCTTTGCCTTCCTGAACCCGGGTTGTACAGGACGGGTTCATACCCACAGGGCTCTCATGCTGCAAATCCATTGCAAATGGTCCTCGCAAATGACCAAAAAGCAAAGGAAAAAGATTCTCAACATCATTAGAGAAATCAAAATCACAAGAGAGACCACTTCACACCCACCAGGACAGATATAATGAAAAAATGGAAAATATCATGTGTGATAAGGATGTGGAGAAACTGGAACCCTCATACACTGCTGGTAAGAATATAAAATTGTATAGAGACTGGAAAGCACGTCCAACAAAAGTTACACTTAGAGTGAACACATGATCAGCAATTCCACTCCTGGGTATATTTAACAGAGAACTGAAAACAAATATTCAAACAAAAACTTGTACATGACTGTTTATGGCAGCATTTTTCATAAAACCAAAAGGGGGAAACAGCCCAAATGTCCATCAACTGATGAGTGTTTAAACAAAATGTGCTATACCCATACCATGGATTTTTTAAAAGATTTTTTATTAACTTATTTTGGGAGGTAGAGGAGCAGAGGGAAAGGGAGAAACAGGGTCCCCGATGAGGGGCTCGTTCCCAGGACCCTGAGATCATGACCTGAGCCGAAGGCAGATGCTCAACCTACTGAGCCACCCAGGCACCCCCATACCATAGATTTTTATTTAGCCATAACATGAAATGAAGTACTGAGACTAGATAAAACACGGATGAACCTTGAAAACATTATGATACATGAAAAAAAAACACCAAAGAACCCACATTATAAGATCTCATTCATTAGAACAGGCAAATCTATAGAGATAGAAAGTCATCATTGCCAAGGGCTAACGGGAAGGAGATGTTGGGAGAAAAACTTTTCCTCTACCATTTTAGTTCAGTGACTGCGGCCTGCAAATTAATTACCAGTAAATTAACAAAAGAAGAGTTTACTATGCTGGAGCTTTTTTTTTTTTTTCCAATTTATTTATTTTCAGAAAAACAGTATTCATTATTTTTTCACCACACCCAGTGCTCCATGCAAGCCGTGCCCTCTATAATACCCACCACCTGGTACCCCAACCTCCCACCCCCCCGGCCACTTCAAACCCCTCAGACTGTTTTTCAGAGTCCATAGTCTCTCATGGTTCACCTCCCCTTCCAATTTACCCAAATTCCCTACTCCTCTCTAACGCCCCTTGTCCTCCATGCTATTTGTTATGCTCCACAAATAAGTGAAACCATATGATAATTAACTCTCTCTGCTTGACTGATTTCACTCAGCATAATCTCTTCCAGTCCCGTCCATGTTGCTACAAAAGTTGGATATTCGTCCTTTCTGATGGAGGCATAATACTCCATAGTGTATATGGACCACATCTTCCTTATCCATTCATCCGTTGAAGGGCATCTTGGTTCTTTCCATAGTTTGGCGACTGTGGCCATTGCTGCTATAAACATTGGGGTACAGATGGCCCTTCTTTTCACGACATCTGTATCTTTGGGGTAAATACCCAGGAGTGCAATTGCAGGGTCGTAGGGAAGCTCTATTTTTAATTTCTTGAGGAATCTCCACACTGTTCTCCAAAGAGGCTGCACCAACTTGCATTCCCACCAACAGTGTAAGAGGGTACCCCTTTCTCCACATTCTCTCCAACACATGTTGTTTCCTGTTTTGTTAATTTTGGCCATTCTAACTGGTGTAAGGTGATATCTCAATGTGGTTTTAATTTGAATCTCCCTGAGGGCTAATGATGATGAGCATTTTTTCATGTGTCTGATAGCCATTTGTATGTCTTGATTGGAGAAGTGTCTGTTCATATCTTCTGCCCATTTTTTGATGTGTTTGTCTGTTTCGTGTGGGTTGAGTTTGAGGAGTTCATTATAGATCCTGGATATCAACCTTTTGTCTGTACTGTCATTTATGCTGGATCTTTTAAATGAAGAGGTTCCCTAAAGAGCTTGAGATAGGGGTTTATATACCAACTTCACAAGAGTGCACTTCAAAGGATGGAACGTTCTTGTGAGGTTTGCTTATGCAATCTTTCAGAATATTCTAAGACTCAAGATCAGGCCTCCCTGATTAGAGACTCCATCCGCTGAATGGGGGTGGGTATGTTGTGGCAGCCCTCTCTTATAAAACTCTGCTGGAGCACCTGGATGCCTCAGTTGGTTGAGTACCTGCCTTTGGCTCAGATCATCATCTCGGGGTCCTAGGATTGAGCCCCACGGGGTCCTAGGATTGAGCCCCACATCGGGCTCTCTGCTCAGCAGGAAGTCTGCTTCTCCCTCTCCCTCTGTGCTCTCCCTCTCTCTCTCAAATATATGAATAAGTCTTAAAACAAAAAAAAACAAAAACCCTGTTTTAGCCAGATATAAGGAATTCAGACAAAGCTTCTGCCACACTTGTTATCTCAGATGTTTTTACTTTGAAGCTATCTTCACAATAATAATACACAATTCAGGTGGGTTATCAGTCCCATCAAGAGAATGGGGAATGACTAATAATAAGTATGGACTTTCTTTTTGGGGTGATGAAAATGTCCTAAAATTTATTATGATGATTGCTGTACAATTTTCTTTGTATTCTAAAAATACAGTGACTGGTGTACTTTAATGTGTTGAGTTACATGTTACTCGAATGGCGTTATCAATAAAAAAAAATGTAAACCAGCGCATCAATTCAATAAAATTTAGGTAAAACATTTTTAGAAAATTGTACAGTGTGAGTGAATCAAGGTAAGAATACCGCAATCCACTGATCGTTGTTTACATCACCAAAAATGTGAGCAAAAGATGTCAGGTACATTCTGATATAATATAATCAGAGTACAAAGTGTCGACAATAAAATGTTCTGGCTAAAGTAATTGAGCCTAAGTGTAACCAAGTTCATAGATGTCACTTCAGGAAATTCTGTTTCTCATGGCACATGGCCAGCACGAGGATACATACAGAGAAATCTAGAATGTCAGTAATTCTACAGGACAAATAATTCAGTCTTTTCATCAAAGTTGTGGCAAGAAAAAAACGGGGTGGGCATGATTATCAATGGAAAGAGGATTATGTCATATTTCAGCCAATGCTATCTATGATCCTCATCCTCGTTTGCATCCCAGTAAGAATAAATCAGATTTAAAAGACACATTCAAGGGGCGCCTGGGTGGCTCAGTGGGTTAAAGCCTCTGCCTTAGGCTCCAGTCATGATCCCAGGGTCCTGGGACAGAGCCCCACATTCCATTGCTCATCGGGCTCTCTGCTCAGCAGGGAGCCTGCTTCCTCCTCTCTCTCTCTGCCTGCTTCTCTGTCTACTTGTGATCTCTGTCAAATAAATAAATAAAATCCTAAAAAAAAAAAAAAGACACATTCAAGTCCAATAGGTTCATTACACATAGATGTTTTCAAGTGGTATCAGGGAATAATTGTAATTTTTGTTAGATGTAATGATCATATTTTGATTATTTTTTAAAGCCCTATTTGTTAGAATTTATGGTACAGTAGAGTACATGGAGGAAATACCTTCCTTGAATTTATGCATTAGGATGTATGATATCTCAATATGCTTTGAAATATGCAAGCAAAAAATTAAATAAATGAAACATAATTGGCAATATATTGGTCCTTGTTGAAGCTCGTTGGTACATAGAATATTTGTTATATTTTTATATCTGCTTTGTTTAAATGATCTATTTTTTAAAAGATTTTATTTATTTATTTGAGAGAGAGGACACTTGCAAGGGCAGGGGAGGGGGCAAGGAGAGAGGGAGAAGCAGGCTTCCCGCCAAGCAGGGAGCCCCACGTCAGGCTCTCGGGATCATGACCCGAGCTGAAGGCAGATAGTTAAACGACTGAGCCACCCAGGTGCCCTGAATGTTTCATGTTAAAGAACTAAAAAGATATACAAAAACAATTATGCCTACCAAGACTGATAAAATAGTCATATTTTGAGTATGTTATTGAGGTATATGGATAAAATACCAAACTGAAAGGGTTGATCATGGTTATTTATATTTACAGAACTGTGATTGGTTGCGTTTCCATTTAGGACTGAAGACAGGTGATTTTTAAAAACATGTTTTCAGGGTGCCTGGGTGGCTCAGTTGGTTGAGCGACTGCCTTCAGCTCAGGTCATGATCCTGGAGTCCTGGGATCGAGTGCCGCGTTGGGCTGCCTGCTTGGTGGGTTCTCCCTCTGACCCCCCCTCTTCTCATGCTCTCTCTTTCTCAAATAAATAAATAAATAAATAATTTTTTTAAATGTGTTTTTAGATGTTAAATAAAAGCCACACCACACATGGGGCTTGAACTCAAAACTCCAAGATCAAGAGTCGAATGGCCCACTAACTGAGCCAACCAGGTGCCCCCAAGTGAGTTTAAGCACAGTAGCTCCCCCTTATCAACAGTTTCTTTTTGTCCAGTTGGTTACCCATAGACAGTGGTAGTTCAGAAGCAGATGCCCCATGTGACATAGTGTCAGAAGGTCAACAGCAACCTAAACGCTACATTGCCATGCCTATTGTCATTGCTGTCACTTCATTCTGACACGTAAGTATTTTATCATCCTCACTGGAAGAGGAAGAATGAGTACAGTACAATAAGATATTTTGAGAGAGAGAGAGACCACATTCACAACTTTTATAACAGTATATTGTTATAATGTTTCTATTTAATTATTAGTTATGGTTAAGCTCTTATTGTAACTAATTTATAAAGTAAACTTTCGCATAGATATGCCAGGAAAAAACATGCATGTATAGGATTTGTTACTATCCATGGTTTCAGTCATCCAGTGGGGGTCTCAGATCCTGTCTCCCACAGATAAGGGGAGCTACTGTATTGTAGGCATATTCGCGAGCTTAATTGTGGGGCATGGTATCTAATGGGCCCTTTTATTAAAATGCAAACATGTGGAAGGAAATTCTAAAAGACACACATTACATGGTTAACAGATTCACCACTAGGAATGGCATTAAAATGAGGGCAGAAGGCCAAGGTGATTCATTTCTGCTGAGCACATAGTATGTGCCAGACACCATTCTTTTTTTTTTTTTTAAGATTTTATTTGTTCATTTGACAGACAGAGATCACATGTAGGCAGAGAGTCAGGCAGAGAGAGAGGAAGGGAAGCAGGCTCCCTGCTGAGCAGAGAGCCTGATCCCAGGCTTATTCCAAAACCCTGAGATCATGACCTGAGCCAAAGGGGAGGCTTTAACCCACTGAGCCACCCACGCTCCCCCAGACACCATTCTTAATGCTAGAAACACACTGTGAAAGCGGGGGGGGGGAATCCCTGGTCTCATGGGGCTCACGTTCTAGTGGGAGAAAAGGAAAAAATAAGATCACTGAGACTCATGTCTATATCATGATGGATAGTGATCCCGCCTATGCACCAAGCCAAGGCAGGGGGTATTAGGGCTTGGGGAGGCCGTGGGAATTTGCACCTTCCCCTAGATGGGACAGCAAAGGTCTCAATGAGAAGGTGACATAAGAGGTGAAGGGGATGGGGGAGAGCCCTGGGGAGAGCTGGGGATGAAAGCTGCAACAGGAGGGAATATCCTGTAGCTCTTACTCTGTTAGATCTTTTCACCCCTGACCAAATCATCATTTTCCTTCCAGTTTCGATGCAGCAGGGGCTGTGTCGTATTTTGGCAGCATGCAAGCGGGCAGGTTTAGCGCCAGGATTACCTGGATGGTTTATGTAATTAAGATATGGTTCAAGACCTTTGCCACTTTGAATAAACTGAAGCTCTAGCCCTGCGTACTAAGCATGTATGCTTCTATAAATTGGGTCTTTCTTGAAAATGCGTATAAATTGTTCCTTGCTTAGCATCTCACGTGACTCAATTCAGTTTTATCTTTTTTTTTTTTTAAGCTTTTATTTCTTTGTCAAAGAGAAGGTGCATAAGCAGGGGGAGTGGCAGGCAGAGGGAGAAGCAGGCTCCCCGCTAAGGAGGGAGCCTGACGTGGAACTCGATCCCAGGACACTGGGATCATGACCTGAGTCAAAGGCAGCCGCTTAACGGACTGAGCCACCCAGGCATCCCCAAACAACTGTTTTAAAAGATCTTGATATGCATCTCTCTCTCATCCTGGCCTCCCTCTCCGTCCTTAGGGAATTGCCCACTGGGAGGATCCACATGACCATTTAAGTTCCTTCCCTTCTCCGAATCTACACGTGTCTCTATTATAGAACCATTATTTTGCCGGAGTGTCATAAAAACACAAGAAATAAATCTAAGCAGTAACACCCAAGGCTACACACTGTGGAAGTAATAGACTTTGCAGAATTAGTGCCACCAAGTCTTTAAACAAACAATGGCCACACAAAAACACCAAAGGAAGGAGAGGAGAGGGGATCTTGTATCAAAGGCAGTTCTAATACAATATATTAAATGTCTGCTTTTCTTTTTTTCCTTTTTTTTTAAAGATTTAATTTATTTATTTAACAGACAGAGATCACAAGTAGGCAGAGAGGCAGGCAGAGAGAGAGGGGGAAGCAGGGTCCCCGCTGAGCAGAGAGCCCAATGCGGGGCTTGATCCCAGGACCCTGAGATCATGACCTGAGCCGAAGGCAGAAGCTTTAGCCCACTGAGCCACCCAGGCACCCCCAAATGTCTGCTTTTCAAAAACAATGACAAAAACCAAATGCAATGAAATAGATGCAATGAAAGGGTAGTGTAACCTCCACACAGGGGCAAGAATAGGCCATCAAAACCACTTCTGAGGGGCGCCTGGGTGGCTCAGTGGGTTAAGCCGCTGCCTTCGGCTCGGGTCATGGTCTCAGGGTCCTGGGATCGAGTCATGCATCGGGCTCTCTGCTCGGCAGGGAACCTGCTTCCTCCTCCTCTCTCTCTGCCTGCGTCTCTGCCTACTTGTGATCTCTCTCTGTCAAATAAATAAATAAATAACCACCTCTGAAGGGTGACAAATGGTAGATTTAGAAGACAGACACTGCCAATCAGCTCTTACATATACAGTTTAAAAATTAAGGGAAACCATCCGAAAGAAGGAAAAGAATGCATTCTAACAGCAAGTCATAAAATACAGGATATCGATAAAGAGACACTATAGAAGAAGAAGCAAATGGATACTCCTGAGTTAAAACTTTCAGTAACCAAACTGAAAAAATCCACCAGAAGAATTAGTGAACTAGAAAACTTATTGTAAGAGTGTATATCTGAACAAAAGAAAAAATACACTCAGAAAGAATCACATGGTCCCAAATCTTAGGGATGCAGCAAAAGCGGTTCGAAGAGGGAAGATTATAGCAATACAGACCCATCTCAAGGAGGAAGAAGAATAGCAACTAAAAACAGAACCTTACCCCTAATGGAGCTAGAAGAAGAAAAACAAACAAAACCCAAAACCCATAAAAGGAAGGAAATAGGACAGTTGAGAGCAGAAATAAATGAAAGAGAAACTGAAAAAAGCAATAGAATGGACAGATGAAACCCAGAGCTGATTCTTCGAAAAGATCAAGAAAATTGATAATCCTTAAGCCAGACGAGAGAGAGAGAGAGAGAGAGAGAACCCAAACAAATCAGAAAAAGGAGAACGAACACCACAGAAACACAAAGGATTATAGGAGACTGTTATGAAAAATTGTATGCCAACAAACTGGACAATCTTGGAAAAACATAAACTTCTAGAGACATACAACCTCCAAAACTGAGAAGAAATAGAAAATTTGAACAAACCAATTATCTGCAAGGAAATTGAATCGATATTCGAAAACTCCCAAAAAACAAAACCCCAGGACCAGACGGCTTCATAGGTAAATTCTACTGATGTGGGAAACAAAGGCAGAAGGAAATGGACATAAAATTAAATGTCTCTGTAACCTGCAGCCCTCTGACAAAGACTTGAGGCAGGCAGAGTATAACATTCCTCCAGGAAGCTACGAACTGAGCTGTACTAGTGGGGAAAACCACCTTAGCTTGACAATAGCAAGGCCTAGGGTTTCCTGTGAATTTTCTTCAGCATATGAAAGAGATGTCTCCAAAGGCAAAGGAAACAAAAGCTAAAATGAACTTTTGGGACCTCATCAAGATCAAAAGCTTCTGCACAGCAAAGAACACAGTCAACAAAACAAAGAGGCAACACAGGGAATGGGAGAAGATATTCACAAATGACACTACAGACAAAGGGCTGATATCCAAGATCTATAAAGAACTCCTCAAACTCAACACACACAGAACAGATAATCATGTCAAAAAATGGGCAGAAGACATGAACAGACACTTCTCCAAAGAAGACATACAAATGGCTAACAGACACATAAAAAAATGTTCATCATCACTAGCCATCAGGGAGATTCAAATCAAAACCACATTGAAGGGGCACCAGTGTGGCTCAGTCAGTTAAGCATCCAACTCTTGGTTTCAGCTCAGGTCATGATCTCAGGGTTGTGGGATGGAACCCCTTGTGGGACAGCGCACTGGGCACATGAGATTCTCTGACTCTCTTTGATTCTCCCTCTGCACCCCCACCAGCCCCTCTCTCTCTCTAAAATAAATAAAGAAATACATACATAAAAATCAATCTTTAGGGGCACCTGGGTGGCTCAGTGGGTTAAGCCTCTGTTCAGCAGGGAGCCTACTTCCCCCTCTCTCTCTGCCTCTCTGTGCCTCTCTACTTGTGGTCTCTGTCTGTCAAATAAATAAATAAAATCTTTTTTAAAGGGGAGGGGCACCTGGGTGGCTCAGCGGGTTAAAGCCTCTGCCTTCGGTTCAGGTCATGATCTCAGGGTTCTGGGATCGAGCCCCAGGTCGGGCTGTCTGCTCAGCAGGGAGCCTGCTTCCCTTCCTCTCTCTTTGCCTGCCTCTCTGCCTACTTGTGATCTCTGTCTGTCAAATGAATAAATACAATCTTTAAACACACACACACACACACACACACACACATTGAGATTCCACCTTACACCTGTTAGTATAGCCAAAATCAATAAGACAGTAAACAACAAATGTTGGAGAGGATGTGGAGAAAGGGGAACCCTCTTACACTGTTGGTGGGAATGCAAGTTGGTGCAGCCACTTTGGAGAACAGTGCGGAGATCCCTTAAGAAATTAAAAATAGAGCTACCCCATGATCCTGAAATTGCACTACTGGGTATTTACCCCAAAGATACAGATGTAGTGAAAAGAAGGGCCATCTGTACCCCAATGTTCATAGCAGCAATGGCCACAGTCGCCAAACTGTGGAAAGACCCAAGATGCCCTTCAATGGACGAATGGATAAGGAAGATGTGGTCCATATACACTGCGGAGTATTACGCCTCCATCAGAAAGGATGAATACCCAACTTTTGTATCAACATGGACTAGACTGAAAGAGATTATGCTGAGTGAAATAAGTCAAGCAGAGAGAGTTAATTATCATATGGTTTTGCTTATTTGTGGAACATAAGGAATAACACAGAGGACATGCGGAGATGGAGAGGAGAAGTGAGCTGGGGGAAATCGGAGGGGGAGAGGAACCATGAGAGACTGTGGACTCTGAGAAACAAACTGAGGTTTTTGGAGGAGAGGGGAGTGGGAAATTGGGTGAGCCTGGTGGTGGGTATTAAGGAGGCATGTGTTGCATGGAGCACTGGGTGTGGTGCATAAACAACGAATTCTAGAACACTGAAAAGAAATAAAAATAAATAAATAAAAATTTTTTTAAAAAAGCAATAGAGAATGGCTTCAGTTAAGAAAAAAAGAAAGAAAGAAAGAAAGAAAAAAGTCCTTTGGAAACTTTCTTGAATCTTTACTTCCCCCAACCCCAAACTCTATGATCAGTTGCTCCTTAGGATCCTGGGGCAGCAGCTCTTTCTGTCTCTGGGTCCTATCCCCATGTTTTCACTTAAAACCACGTTTTTGTTCTGAAGACATCTCAAGAATTCTTTCTTATTCACCAAGATTCCAAAACTAAATCACTGCCAGACATTTAAAGAAGACTTAATACCTATTCTTCTCAAACTATTCTGAAAATAGAAGAGGAAGGAAAGCTTACACATTCATTCTAGGAGGCCGGCATGACCCAGATACCAAAACCCAAATAAAGACAGTACAAAAAAAAAAAAAAAAAGAAAGAAAGAAAAGAAAAAAGAAAAAGAAAATTACATGCCAGTATCCCTGGTGAACACAGATGCGTAAGTCCTCAACAAAATATTGACAGATTGAATCCAACAAATCCATTAAAAAAATCAGTCTCTGAAATCAAGTGGGATTTATTTCTGGGATGCAAGTGTGGTTCGATATTCTCAAATCAATCAACATGACACATGACATTAAAAAGGGAAATTATGGCGGCGCCTGGGTGGCTCAGTCAGTTAGGTATCCAGCTTCTCATTTTGACTGAGGTCATGATCACAGGGTCCTAAGATCAAGCCCAGCATCTGCACTGGGTGTGGACCTGATAGAGATTTTCTTTCTCCCTCTGCCCCTCCCCACTTGCACATATTCTCTCTCAAAAATAAATAAATAAATAGAAAGGAAAAAACCATATTATTTCAATTGATGCAGAAAAAGCACTTGACAGAGTACAACACCCATTTATGATAAAAATCTTCAGCAGAGTAGGCTGAGATGGTACACACCTCAACATAATAAAGGCCATCTATGAAATAGCCCCAGCTAATATATTCACTGGTGAAAAAGTGGGAAATTTTCCCCTAAGGTAAGGAACAAGGCAAGGATGTCCACTCTCACCATTTTCATTCAACATAGCGCTGGAAATGTCAGATACATTACTGCCTGTGCTCTCTTCTACAGTTTTTTTTTGGTTTCAGGTCTCACACTTATGCCTTTAATCTATTTTGAATTTATTTTTGTGTCTGGTATAAAAAAGTGGCCCAGTTTCATTCTTTTGTATGTAGCTGTCCAGTTTTCCCAACACCATTTATTGAAGAGACCATCTTTTTCCCATTGTGTATGCTTATCTCCTTTGGCATAGATTAACTGATCATATAATCATGGGTTTATTTCTGGGCTCTCTATTTTGTCCCATTGATCTATGTGTCTATTTTGTGGGAGTACCATACTGTGTTGATTACTTCAGCTTTGGAGTATGTTTTGAAATTGGTATTGTGAGGCCTCCTGCTTCTTTCCATTTTTTCAAGACTGCTTTGTGTATTTGGGGTTTCTTGTGGTCCCACAGAAATTTTAGGGTTATTTGTTCTAGTTCTATAAAAAATGCTATTGATAATTTGATGGAGATTGCATTAAATACGCAGATTGCTTCAAGTAGTGTGGACATTCTAACAATACTTGTTTTTCTAACTTATATGAGCATGGGCTATCTTTCCATTTTGTGTTCATTTCCCTTATTATGTGTTTGTGTCATCTTCCATTTCTCTCATCAGTGTTTTGTAGTTTTCAGAGTATAGGTCTTTCGTCTCCTTGGTCAAGTTTATTCCTAAATATTTTATTCTTTTTTGTGCAATTGTAAATGGCATTGTTTTCTTAATTTCACTTTTGTTACTTCGTTATTAGCGTATGGAAATGCAGTGGATTTCTGTATATTGATTTTGTATCCTGAGACCTTACTGATTTATCAGTTCTAGTAGTTTTTCTGTTGAGTCTTAGGGTTTTCCATATCTAGTATGTCATCTGCAAATAGTTTTACTATTTGCATTTTACTATTTACAGAAGTTTTACTTCTCCCTTACCGATTTGGATGCCTGTGTGTGTGTGTGTGTGTGTGTGTGTGTGTGTCTGATTGCTGTGGCTAGTACTGGAAATCCTAGAAAAGAACACAGGCAGTAATGTATCTGACATTGGCTGTAGCAACATTTTTCTAGATATATCTCCTGGGACAAGGGAAACAAAAGCAAAAACAAGCTGTTGGGACTACATCAAAATAAAAAAGCTTCTGCACAGCAAAGGAAACAATCAATAAAACTAAAAGGCAACCTACAGACTGTGAGAAGATATTTGCAAATGTCATGTCCATTATGGGTAAGTATCCAAAATATATAAAGAACTTGTACAACTCAACACTCCCTCGGAAGTTATTCCATTAAAAATGGGCAGAAGACATGAACAGACATTTCTCCAAAGATGACAACCAGATGGCCAGTAAAAACATGAAAGGATGTTCAACATCTCTCATCATCAGGGAAATGCAAATCAAAACTACAATGAGATGTCACCTCACACGTGTCAGAATGGCTTTATAAAGTCAAAAACAGAAGAGACAACAGGTGTTGGAGAATGGAATGTTCTGAATATATCTGGTAAATCCACCTGGCCCAATGTGTCATTCAAAGCCATTGTTTCCTGCCAATTTTTTGTAAAACTCAAGCTTTAAGCCCCACCAGTTGCTGGAAGTCATAAAATTTGGCCCCACTCGCTTTCTAAGCTAATTGCTAGGGAGAGTCAATCTCCCCATGTGCCCCTGTGTGTTAGTCTCTCTCATCCTTCTCTGTGAACATGGCTCTCTCCTCACCATAGCGACCATTGTCCATTTCTCTCCCAAACTATGTCTCTGCACTTCCTACCTTCTTCTGTTTGGCCTCTTCTCAAGACCTTTTCATTTTCAGTCTTCAGGTCAATTTCTGGGGTATTGAGGCAAATGGCAAGTGTCACACAGTGCCGGGGAGATTGTACATTGTGACCAAATATTTAAAGTACATTTTAGCAAACACATGTTGTTTGTTTTTACTATGTTCAATTAGCCAACATATAGTGCATCATTAGTTTCTTTTTTTTTAAGATTTTATTTATTTATTTGACAGAGAGAGATCACAAGTAGGCAGAGAGGCAGGCAGAGAGAGAGGAGGAAGCAGGCTCCCTGCTGAGCAGAGAGCCCGATGCGGGGCTCGATCCCAGGACCCTGAGATCATGACCTGAGCCGAAGGCAGTGGCTTAACCCACTGAGCCACCCAGGTGCCCGCATCATTAGTTTCTAATGTAGTGTCCAATGATTCATTAGTTGCATATAACATGTGCTTTTCACAACATGGTGCCCTCCTTAATACCCATCACCCGGTTACCCCATCCTCCTACCCCCCTCTCTTCTGTAACCCTCAGTTTGTTTCCCAGAGTCCAGAGTCTCTCACTCTGATTTGTCTCCCTCTCTGATTTCTTCCCATTCAGGGGAGGTGGGTGGGATGATGAATGAAATAGGTGACAGGGATCAAGAGAACACTCATTTTGTAATACACAATATAGTGGCAAATCACTATACTGTGTACCTGAAACTAATATAACACTGTATGTTAACCATACTGGAATTAAAATAAAAATAAGGAGTGCCTGGGTGGCTCAGTGGGTTAAAGCCTCTGCCTTCAGCTCAGGTCATGATCCCAGGGTCCTGGGATTGAGCCCCCCATTGGGCTTTCTGCTCAGTAGGAAGCCTGCTTCCCCCTGTCTCTCTGCCTGCCTCTCTGCCTACTTGTGATCTCTGTCTGTCAAATAAATAAATAAAATTTTTTAAAAATTACATTAAATTAAATTAAAATTAAAAAGCATAGTGTCTTATCGTGGATTATCCAAGTGGACTCAAAATTCAACCACATATATCTTCATAAGAGAGGGAGGAGGAGTTTACAAACAGACACAAAGGGGATGGCCATGTGAACATGGAGCAGAGAGAGATGCAGCCACAAGCCAAGGAATGCTAACAGGCACCAGAAACTGGAAGAGGCAAGGAGGAGATTGTCTCCCAGAGCCTCCAGACGGTGTGTGGCCCAGCCCACACCTTGATTTTGGACTCTTGGTCCTTAGAATTGACAGAAAAGATGGTGTTTTTAGAAGCCATCCAATTTGTAAGCATTTATCATAGCAACCTTAGGAAACAACTACGTTTAGCCTTATACGACTTTATGGATTCTTTCTTTGCTATATGAATTTTATATCTCTTTGGAATTGACTCTATGGAGTTTCCCATTAAGATACTGTCTGACAGGGGCACCTGGGTGGTTCAGTTGGTTAACCCTCTGCCTTTGGCTCAGGTCATGATCCCAGGGTCTTGGGATCAAGCCCTGCATCAGGCTCTCTGCTCCGTGGGAAGCCTGCTTCCTCCTCTCTCTGCCTGCCTCTCTGCCTGCTTGTGATCTGTCAAATAAATAAATAAATAAAATCTTAAAAAAAAAAAAAAGATACTGTCTGATAGAGAAACATAAGATGATGAACCCATGAAGGAAATCAAGAGTTGGCAGTGTTAATTTCTAACATTATATAATACTTACCCACAGGTATGCTGTTTTCCTGCATTAATGACCACTGATGGCCAGAAGATGCTCGAGAACATTCTGAGAACATTCTACAGTCAAAGTTTTCCCTTTGAGTTGATTCTTACAGAGAATCAAGTCATGCACCCTGAGAATAAATGCACAGGACTCAGGTTGGTCATTTATTTCTGCTTTATTCCGTAAGACACAGCCAATGGTGATTTTGGAGGAGGTCTTCCATCAAAGGTGATCGTGGCGATGATGGTTTACCACTTATTCTAGGTAAAGAAGCTGGAGAAGGAGGAACAACTCCTCAGGGTAGAGATGGCGTGGGTAGAGATGGTGGTGGGCATGGCCCTCTATCTGCCTGTGAATGGGGTGGAAAAGCTCTTGAAATTTAAGGGCAACCTGAAGGACCATGCTTCTATAACATAAGGAATCCAATGTCTAAGTGCTGGCTCAAATATGTAGCAAATAATTCATAAAAGTAGACATTATTTTCTTACACATTCAAGGTGATAAAAGCATTTTATCATGCTTTTTGATACTTATTACCATTCAAGGACTTAACAGTATAAGACAAAAGACTTCTATGGACATTTGACCAGCATTTTAAGCTCTACACAATGACTGCATCTGCTAACACTAATGCTAGAAGAGTTGGCACCCCCATCAAAAGCTCTGTGAAACAGTACCCCCAAATGATGCAAAATTAGGTTTCATGATGAGCAAATACAAAGAGGAATCAATCTCCACAGCTTGAGTCTGTTAGACTAGTTGGTTTGAATATGGATAATTAATATAAGGTCTCAAAATAGGGATGATTCCTATAAGGTCTTGGTTTGTTCCCCTTGGGAGCCATTAGCTTTAAACAGTCTGTCCCACAGCTGTCTTCTAACAATGTCAGTTATAGCCATTTGCATAGTAATATGCTTATCAGAGTTTTTATACCTATTATCTCTTTTGATCCTCATTATAACTTTGTACCATGTGTAGGGGAAGTTTCATTTCACTTCTTGTGGTTGCAGAAACTGAGACTGTCAAGATTTAAGGGACTGAACAATGTTCGTGCCATTAGTGCAAAACATGATTAGGACTTGACTGCAGTTCCTCACACACCTAATTCAGCTCCCTTCCTTCCTTCCTTCCTTCCTTCCTTCCTTCCTTTCTTTCCTTTGTTTTTAAAGATTTATTTATTTATTTGAGGAACAGCAGAGGGAGAGAATCTCAAGCAGAGTCCCCACCAAGCGTGGAGCCCCATGCGGGACTTGATCTCACAACCCATGAGATCACAACCTGAGCTGAAAACCAAGGGCTGGACGCTTAACTGACTGTGCCCCCCAGGAGCCCCCAGCTCCCTTTCCATGAGGCTACCTCCTCATGAATGTATGTCATCTGTCATGAGCTGAGGATAAATCCTCAGGGGTGAAAAAAGAGAGAGTAACTGACTTCTCAGAGATGTGAAAAGGGAAGGAGGATCAGAAAAATAAATATCGTGGAAAATTATAAAATATTACAATGAAACAGAATGAATCTGGGAAAAGGCTGCTAGATTGGGCCATTTGGACTTCAGTGGCAACTTTCAACATAAGTTTTTAGTAGAATGGCAAAAAGACAAATTTAAAAAACAATCAACTAGTGAGCATTTCCTCTGTTAAGATGCAATCTTCAGGTTCTGGATACTCCCTCCAAACATAAGCTGACCTGTAGACTGGTCTCAGCCAGCCGAGGAGTTCAGTGCAGTTTAAGACACTGGTGCCCGAGTCCCTTCTACATATGAATATGGTTTCACTGTCTTAGGAAATCAAACCTGAAGAGTTATGTAGATGAAAATGTTAATTCGCTAGGAAGTCTGCTTCTGGTCCCATATTCCTTCTATCTAACAAAATAATTTCCTGCCATAGAACTCGCCGTGACATGACACAGTATGGTCTAGTTTTGTTACCTGGGTTCCCTGTTGCCAGCATTCTGTTCCAGGTTGATTGAACTTTTTTTTCTTTTTTTGCATCTTGGTTTAAACTTCTTTCCGGGCTCTGAATTCTTCATTTACCTGCAATGATCACCAGCATAAATGTACACTTAATCATATAGTGTCAAACACTATTATGTATGAAATACAGCGTTACATTTCAGATCCACAGTCATGATTATTTTCACGACAATTAAGGACTCATGTGGGAGTGTGGCTAGTGTTGCTGGGGGTAGTGGGTGTAGTGGAAGCAATGAAGAAAAAGGTCTCCAACCAAAAGCAAACTAGCTCATTTTCACTTGTGGAAAAGAGAAGTTCTGCATGATTTATCACGGACATCTTTACTGTTTTAATTGTTTTAGCCATCCCTACTTGAGTCCTGGAAAATGTCCCATAAGGTCTGATCCAAAACTTTTCCAGTCCATTTAAATCTCAAACCCACCTAAGAGCCTTCATGGGCAGATGACAGCCTTCCCAGAAGATTGGAGGACCTCCAGTGTGAGATCGTTTAACTTGGCTATTATCCATGTTAAGATTTCTCTGAATCCACACTCTCATCTCCCCTCCTTGAAGCTATCTTCTCCAAGTGGTTGTTTTTTTTTCCCCCTCCCATGCTTGGTGCCTATATAAGCACACTGTCCACAATTTCCTTTTTTATGTAAATGGTTCATTTGTATATTTTCAGAAAGGCGCTCAATCGTTCTGCTTGTAATTTAAATTGGTTTAACAGTGTGTAACCACACATAAAGTCAGAGTCACAGGGATGCCCACGTGGCTCAGCTGGTTGGGCATCTGCCTCTGGCCTGGGTCATGATCCCAGCCAGGGTCCGGGGATCGAGTCCCACACTGGGCTTCTTGCTTGGCAGAGAGCCCGCTTATCCCTCTGCCTGTTGCTCCCCCTTCTTGTGCTCTTTCTCTGACAAATTTCTCTAAAAAAATAAATAAAATTAAAAAATAAAAGTAAAATAAATTTTATTTATTTATTTGAGAGAGAGAGAGAGAGAGAGAACACAAGCAGAGGGAGTGGGAGAGGGAGAAGCAGGCAGGGAGCCTGATGCGGGGCTTGATCCCAGGACCCTTGAATCATGACCTGAGCCAAAGGCAGATGCTTAACTGACTAAGCCACCTAGGTGCCCCTAAATAAAATCTTAAAAAAAAAAAAATAGAATCACACAAATCTGAAACATGTAAACTGGGAGGGGCCTTATTAATTCACTAATCTTATTCTCTCCTGTTAATGAAGGAGAAATGAAAATCTGAGGAGAGTAAGTGACTTACTTGAAGCCACAGCCTTTAATAACAAAGCTGAGACTTCTTAGGATTTCCTGTAATTACTTTATCTTGCCACTTTAAATGACTCAGAACAAGAGAAGCCATGCAGGGAGCCACTGGAAGAACATATATACTTTCATTTTAATTTTAAACATTGGTGATGAGAATAAATCACCAAGCACTGAAATTTAGTTTTCTTAAAATTATTTTTCAGTGCTGTTTTTCTTAACACATGTGTTTTTAAAAGCTGTGACGGGGGTGCCTGGGCGGCTCAATGGGTTAATCTTTTGCCTTCAGCTCAGGTCAGGATCTCAGAGTCCTGGGATTAAGGCCTGCAGGGCCCCGCCTGCTCAGTGGGGAGCCTGCTCCCCCCCCCCCAACTTGTGATCTCTCTTTCTGTGTCAAATAAATAAATAAAATCTTAAAAAAAAAAAAAAGCTGTGATGGGAAACCTGGGTGGCTCAGTGGGTTAACCCCCTGCCTTTGGCTCAGGTCATGATCTCAGGGTCCTGGGATTGAGCTCTGCATCGGGCTCTCTGCTCAACCAGAAGCCTGCTTCCCACTCTTTCTCTCTCTGCTGCTCTGCCTACTTGTGATCTCTTTCTCTGTCAAAAAAATAAATAAAATATTTTAAAGAATAAAAAGTGAAATAAAAAATAAGAGCTGTGACAGATAGGGGTATCTGGCTGAGTCAGTAGACCATGTGACTCTTGGTCTCAGGGTTGTGAGTTTGTGCCCCACTTTGGGTATAGAGATTCCTGAAAAAATCTTACAGAAAAGCTGTGAAAGCTCATCATCATTTGCTTCTTTCTTACGGTACCCGGTGACAATGCCAGCCCCAAATTAAGCGGATTCTAAGTCTCTCTTTTTATTTATTTATTTATTCTTAAAGTTTTTTTTTTTTAATTTTTTTGTTTGACAGACAGAGATCACAAGTAGACAGAGAGGCAGGCAGAGAGACAGGCAATGTCGAGTATATTTTTAAAAATTAAAAAAAATTTTTTTTAAAAAGAACCTAACTGTAGTTATGCTTTCATAACTAGATTTAGGAATCTAGATTTAAATAACATTAACATAGTAATCAATCTGGCATTTGTTCAGCAGCAATTATATAAGTCATTCACATGGGAAGAAAAGGCAAATTCAGATTACAGCAAGTCTACATGAAATAGCACTATCATAATTTTTTAAAGATTTTATTTATTTATGTATTTATTCATTTAGAATGCAAGCAGGGGGAGAGATGGAGGGAGAGAGAATCTTAGGAATGGAGCTGGACGCAGGGCTTGATCTCAAGACCCCAAGAGCATGACCTGAGCCAAAATCAAGAGTCAGTTGCTTAACTGACTGAACCACCGGCACGTCCTAAAATTTTTAAATTAAATACTTCAAGGAAACCAAGTTAGGTCACTCCAAGCAGGGAAAGGAGGAGAGTTATACCATTTTGTTGTTATCCAGAAGAGTGACCTTAGAGACCATGGCAGAGAGAATGAGGTTACTAGCTTGCAATTCTACAAAGAACCCCCTATTGAAAGGAAGTGAAAACTGAAGGAAAGCAGGGTACATACCACACACACAGCCGACACCCCGGGAGCTCCTGGTTCTGGTGAGTAGAGGACACTGCACTCTAGGGCACCGCAGGACCTCTACTTGGCAAGGCTATTACCTTCAAGATCAGGAAATGTCGCGGATTTTCTTGATACATAGAAACAGACAAACTGAAGACACAGAGGAATATGTCCCAAATGAAAGAACAGGACAAAATCACGGCAAAAACGCTACATGAAATGGAATGAGAAATTCAGATACATAAAAGCTGAAGGGAGTTCATTACCATTAAGTATGTCCTACAGGAAGTGCATGATGAAATCCTTTAGGTTGAAATAAAAGGGTTCTAGACTGGAACTCGAACCCACATGAAGATCTAAAGTTCTCCCATAAGGCTTTTCAGAAACCCCAAATCCTGGAAACAATTCAAATGTCTAGCAACAGGTGAATAATAGGTAAATAAAATATATCCAAACGAAGAAATACTCAATAATAAAAATGAATGAACCATTGATGAGGATACACAATGGATAAATCTTGAAAGTACTGTGCTATGTAGAAGGAGCTAGAAACAAAAGGACTATTGATCTACGATCCCATGTATATGACTTAAAAAAAAAGACAGAACTGTATGGACAGAAATTAGATCAACGGTTGCCAAGGTCAGGAAGTAGAATGAGATCACAGACTACAAAGGAACCCGAGAAGACTTTCTGGAGTCATAGTAATATTCTACATGACTGAATACTTTTGTCAAAACTTGTATAATTGTGTACACATTGAAAGTGAATTTTACAATAGGTAAATTACACCTCAAAAGAAATGAAGGTATACAAAATGAAAGTTCATGCCGAGACCCACACACATAGGTACCTAGCTTTATTTATAATGGCCCAAAGCTAGAAATACTCCCACTGTCCATGAACATGTCCATACAATGGAACACCACTCACAATAACTATTCTGAGTTTCAAAGGCCAAGAAAAACAAGAGTGCACACTCTAAGATTTCATTTATATAAAACTCCAGAAAATTTAAAATTTTGTATCATGGTATACAGCAGATCAACGGCTTTTAGGCGATAGTAGGGACAGGGCTGTGTAAGGGGAGGATGACAGAGGGTAATTTCAGGGGACAGTGAATATGTTCCTTATGTTGATTTGGTGATGTTATTACATGAGCATATATACCAAAATTTTTTCAAATTTTTATTTATTATTTATAATTATAAAGCTTTGTATAAAAGCTTCGTATTTCATGGTTGGTAAGGTTTTTTTTTTTTTTAAGATTTTATTTATTGGGGCACCTGGGTGGCTCAGTGGGTTAAAGCCTCTGCCATCTGCTCACATCATGATCCCAGAGTCCTGGGATGGAGCCTGGATGGGATTGGGCTCCCTGCTTCCTCCTCTCTCTCTGCCTGCCTCTGCCTGCTTGTGATCTCTGTCTGTCAAATAAATAAAGATTTCATTTATTTATTTAACAAAGAGAGAGATCACAAGTAGGCAGAGAGTAAGGCGGAGGGGGAGGGGGAAGCAGGCTCTCCACTGAGCAGAGAACCTGATGCCGGGCTCCATCCCAGGACTGAGCCACCCAGGTGCCCCTGTATCATGTATTTCTTTAAGCACTTGCCATTTAACAAATGTTTTACTTGTTTACAGTTTCCCTACCATGCTACCAAAAAAAACCCCCAAAAACCAACCCAAAGATTTCTTTAAAGTTCCTGAAATATCTGCAAATTTGTCTATGTATGTGTACATGTGTATTTTAATTTTTTAATTGAAGTATAATTGACATATGATGTTATATTAATCTCAGGTGTACAACATATTCATTATACAACCCTATACATTACTCAGTGCTTACCGTAAGTATAGTCACTGTCACTATACAACATTAATACAATATTATTAACTACATTTTCTATGCTGTACCTTTTTTTAAAGATTTTATTTTATTTTTTTGGAAAGATTTTATTTATTTATTTGACAGGGAGAGAGACAGTAAGAGAGGAAACACAAGCAGGGGGAGAGGGAGAGGCAGGCTTCCTGCTGAGCAAGGAGCCTGATGCAAGGCTCCATCCCAGGACCCCGGGATCGCAACCTGAGCCAAAGGCAGACGCTTAATGACTGAGCCACCCAGGGGCCCCTAAAGATTTTCTTTATTTGACAGAGAGCAGAGTGAGGGAGAGAACACACTAGTGGGGGGAGGGGCGAAGGAAGAGGGAGAAGCAGGCAGGTAGCCTAACGTGGGGCTTGGTTACAGGATCCTGGGACCACGACCATGACCTGAGCAGAAGGCAGACACTTAACCCATGGAGCCACCCAAGTGGCCCTATGCTGTACTTGTCATCTCTATGACTTATTTAGTAACTGGAAGCCTGCGCCTTTTTATCCCCTTTTTTTCTATTTTGCCTATCCCATCATCTACCTCCCCTCTGGCAACTGCCTGTTTGTTCTCTGTATTTAAGAGTCTATTTTTGGGGGCGCCTGGGTGGCTCAGTTGGTTAAGCGATTGCCTTCAGCTCAGGTCATGATCCTGGAGTCCTGGGATCGAGTCCTGCATCAGGCTCCCAGCTCCACAGGGAGTCTGCTTCTGCCTCTGACCTTCTTCTCGCTCATACTCTCCCTCACTGTCTCTCTCAAATAAATAAGATTTTTTTTAAAAAGAGTCTATTTTTTAATTATTTGCGGTTTTTTTGATTCCACATAGAAGTGAAATCATATGATATTTGTCTTTCCCTGACTTATTTCACTTAGCATATTACCGTCTAGGTCCATGCAAGTTATTGCAAACAGCAAGCCTTCATTCTTTTTTTATGGCTGAGTAATATTCCAGTGGTGTGTGTGTGAGTGTGTGTGTGTGTGCGTGTGTGCGTGCACACAGATACCACATATTCCTTATCTATTAATCTACTGAGGGACACTTAGGTTGCTTCCATATTTTGGCTACTCTAAATAAAGCTGCAACAAACATAGGGGTGCATATATCCTTTGGTATTAGGGTTTTCATTCTCCTTGGGTAAATACCCAGTAGTTGAATGGCAGTGGAATGAATGGATCATATGGTATTTCTATTTTTAATTTTTTGAGGAACCTCTACACTATTTTCCATAGTGGTTGTACCAACTTACATTCCCTCCAACAATGTACAAGGGTTTCCCCTTTTCTCTACATCCTTGCTAACACTTATGATTTGTTGTCTTTTTGATTTTAGCTACTCAGACAGGCATGAGATATCTCCTGGTGGTTTTGATTTGCATTTCCCTCATGATTAGTGATTGCTTCACCAAAATAAAAAGCTTCTACACAGAAAAGGATACCATCAACAAAACCAAGATGCAACCTACTGAACGGGAGAAGATATTTACAAATAATATAGCCAATAAGGGGTTAATATCCAAAATGTATAAAAAAACTTACATAACACAGGAAAAAGAAAATGAACAATCTACTTAAACAAATAGACTATTGACCTCAATAGACATTTTTCCAAAGGAAATATACAGATGACCAAAAGTCCCATTAAAGATGCCCAACATGCATGTACTTTAAAATTAATTTCCACAGTTTACATCAGTGTCCTGGAAAGGTCCTTGGCCATGAATTATTAAGAACTTTTCATTTAACTGCCCCACATATTAGTTGAAGATTAAAACCTGAAGAAGTAAAGAGATTTGTTAGAAATCAGAGCTGGCAGGTTGAGGAGCTCACGGGGGGATTTGGGTCCTGCCTTCCCCCTCTCCCCACGTGCTCTCCTCTCTCCCTGCTCCAGCTGTGGGTTCACAGAGCTTAGGAACTGACACACGGTACATGAAGCCGGTGTCTGTGGAGGCCTGACCGCTCACCATGTCAGCAGGAGAGACTGTCCAGGGTATGGTCCGCAGGAGGTGACAAACCTGTACCACCATTAGAAAACAGTCTCTTAGGACTCCTTCATCAGACTTGTAGAACGAGGGGGACCTGGGCGACTCAGTGGATTAAGCGTCTGCCTTTGGCTGAGGTTGTGATCCCGGGGTCCTGGGATGGAGCCCTGCATCGGGCTCCCTGCTCAGCGGGGAGTCTGCTTCTCCCCCTGCCCCTTCCCCCTCCTTGTGCTCTCTTGCTGACTCGCTTTCTCTAACAAATCAATCTTTTAAAAACTTGTATAACATTCTAAATCACCTACATGTGTGTTACTGTTAAAATAACAGAATATATCATCATCATAAGCTACTCCTCTCTTGCTATTACTGTGAGCCTGCCCTGTGTCATAGACCAAAAGAAGAACATAGAATTGACATTCACAAGGGTAGCTTTTGTCTTAGAAAGAAATGACAAGCAAGTTCATGCTCCAGCAGACTACATTTCACAGGGGAAATCAGCTTCATCCTTTTGATCCCATAGAAGATGACAGAAGCTCTTTTCCTCAGCAGTCCAGGGAAACAAACAGGATCACCTCAAATTTTCCCTACTTCTAAGGTTAATGCAAGTATGATCAGGCTACTCTGACACCTTTAGAAGGCCTCAAGTTACTGAAAGAACACTGCCTTTCTTTGTCCAACCTTGAGCACTAAAAACTGAGCT
Source organism: Neogale vison (assembly GCF_020171115.1). Taxonomy (NCBI): domain Eukaryota; kingdom Metazoa; phylum Chordata; class Mammalia; order Carnivora; family Mustelidae; genus Neogale; species Neogale vison. The sequence goes on from NC_058105.1 coordinate 33,009,034, forward strand.
ATAATATTAACTAAAGTCTGATGTACACCTGATTCCTCCAAGACGTCCATGGCATCAGGACAAACTGGATTAAAGCATTTTTTTCAGAAAATCATGCTTGTAAATATCAAGGGGATAAAACACAAGGTACAATTTACATTCCACACCTATCAGATGCATGAAATCAGCTCTGGTCGAATCATGGCCTCTTCTGGGCTTTGAGTTTGGAATTTACCAGATGGGTTAATAGTTCCAGTCTCCCAGGCTCATGATCTCTCACTATCATCATAACGAACCATTAGAGAGACTGAACGTACATGGACATGGTGATAACCAGATATGAACAGAGGAAGGTCAGTGAGAGGCCGAATTCGACAAAGGAGCATATGTGCAGAAGGACAGCACAGCATCGAAGTACAACTGAGCCAACTTTCTTAGCTATCAGAAGTGTGAGGGCAGGGCGCCTGGGTGGCTCAGTGGGTTAAGCCGCTGCCTTCGGCTCAGGTCATGATCTCAGGGTCCTGGGATCGAGGCCCGCATCGGGCTCTCTGCTCAGCAGGGAGCCTGCTTCCTCCTCTCTCTCTGCCTGCATCTCTGCCTGCTTGTGATCTCTCTCTGTCAAATAAATAATAAAATCTTTAAAAAAAAAAAGAAGTGTGAGGGCAGCGTCTGCTCCTGGTCTAACCTTGAACTCCGGGGTCCACAGCTCGCACTGTAGATCACACTCCTTGGTTTACTTCTAAAACTGTGACCTGAAAAGGAAAGAAAGGATTTTTGATTACCCTTGCCGTGGATACAAATCAACTTCTCTAAGTAAAGATTCTGCATGAAAAAGAGGAAAATAACACCAGTCTTTTACTAGCCCTATAACAGAAACCCTTCCAGCCACCACACACCCGTGGGAGAAATAAGTCTGGACTTAGAGATGATCTGGGCTTTATACCCTGCAAGCCCTTTGTGATGTCATCCACTGTGACCATTTCATGACTTCATACTGTAGTTTGCTGGGATTCAGTGGCCAAAGATACTGATCAGCCCCTCTGCTTATTTAAGCCACTGTCCCTGAGGTTAAGGAAATAAATATCCTGTTAGCCCCATATCCACAGATACAGAAATGTTCCCCACTCACTATTTAATGATTCCAATGAGGGATGAATATCCTGGCACCAGGAGGGGACAGTTTGGATTTTGTACAGCACTGTCACACTAGTAGCTGTGAACAGTCTATATAAAACTGGACTGAGGGACACCTGGGTGGCTTAGTCAGTTAAGCATCTGCCTTTGGCTCAGGTCATGATCCCAGTGTCCTGGGATCAAGTCCTGCATCGGGCTTCCTGCTCCGTGGGGAGTCTGCTTCTCCCTCTGCCTGCCACTCTGCCTGCCTGTGCGCTCTCTCTCTCTCTCACTCAAACAAATAAATAAAATAAAATCTTTATAAAAAACAAACAAACAAACAAAAAAAAAAAACCCCAAACAGTTGTCTAAGGAGCTCCCGAGGCCCATGGGTAAGCTCAGCTATTTGGTTAGTAAACAATGGACTGTGAAAATACATTGGCTGATGTTTTTTCATTGACTAATGCAATCCTTGCTCCATTACTTTTTTTTTTTAAAGATTTTATTTATTTATTTGACAGAGAGAGGTCACAAGTAGGCAGAGAGGCAAGGAGAAAGAGAGGAGGAAGCAGGCTCCCTGCTGAACAGAGAGCCCAATGTGGGACTCGATCCCAGGACCCTGAGCCGAAGGCAGCGGCTCAACCCACCGAGCCACCCAGGCGCCCCTGCTCCATTACTTTTGAAAAGAAAACATCTTCATGACTACGGATGTGTTTCGAGGGAGAACTGAAGTTACCTCTGCCCACACCCGCATTGTCCTCTCAAGACCACCTGCTGTCTGGCTGCTCCCAGCCTTGCCCAGGCTCTGATGTCGCCTTAGGATGGGGACCAGCTTGACTTGCAAACCTCCAAACACTGTTGTGTTTTGACATTAAGAAAGGGAACGTCTGTATACTCCAGTTCCTTTCTCAGCCCCAAGTCAGGACCATTCAGAACTGGGGCTGATTTGCTCCCGTTTTGCCTGTGCTCAGGTCATTAAGAATTAGCTCACTTCAGCACCCTAGCTCCTGGCCTCTGGTCTAGCCACTTCCAGCCTCCAGAACTTGGTTCAGAGCTGCCTGAAACCAGTGCCTGATTGATTTAAATCCCAACCAGGGATGTTTCCTGGGGAAGTTGGCTATAAAGACTACATGTGTTGGAATGTGGCTTAGACCATGATGGATGTCCATCTTTACTATTCTTTTCAATATTTTTCAATTTTTAAAAAGATTTTATTTATTCGAGAAAGAGAGGGGGAGAACAAACTGTGGGGTGGGGAGGAAGAGGAAGAGGGAGAAGTCAGCCAGGTGCCCCTGCATCTTTACTATTCTTGGTCAATGTCTCCTACTGACTACTTAAATTGTAACATTAGGTATTTCCCCCCGCAAATTCTTAGGATCTTCATGAGTGAAAACAGTAAGGCACTCTTGATCCATCTACTGGCACTATTATGTCCCGGGAAAAGCAACAGGGAACCGAAGGGTCATCCACGCCCCTTCAGTAGGACAGCTCCGTGATCATAACTATTTTTTGAGGGACACTTCTGGTCACTTTGAATGCTAGGAACCCTTGACATTACCCTGAGCAGGACACTGTGAGGGAGAGGGGGTCAGAGGGGCTTGGATTATGGTAATGGGTTTTTCTTCTTCACGCCCCAAGAATTCCCCCTTGGGGTGTCTCTTAACCCACTGGAGCCAATTTGGATTGCAAGATTGAGTGACTGATTTTTTAAGATTTTAATTATCTACTTGACAGAGAGAGACAGCAAGAGAGGGAACACAAGCAGGGGGAGTGGGAGAGGGAGAAGCAGGCTTCGCACTGAGCAGGGAGCCCGATGCAGGGCTCGATCCCAAGACCCTGGGATCATGACCCGAGCTGAAGGCAGACGCTTAACAACTGAGCCACCCAGGGGCCCAGGATTGCAAGATTTAAAGAAGAGAGGACATCTTCTGCAATAACGCATGGCTTCAGTACTCCTTAGTAAATGAGGCAAAAATGGTCCATGAATGTGTCCTTAACCTTCAGTTCTATTTCTGTCGAGAGATCCTGTACAGGTCTCTCTCTTTCTCCGGAGTTACTCCTCTCCTCTTTGTTTGCTTCTTTTATGTGTCAGATCTGGAATACCTCTTGAAAGGACTGAATGAATGGAGTCTGACGCTTGTTGAGTGGGGGAGGTTTTCTCCCTCATTCATTTCCCGGGTTAATGGCTATGACCACTGGAGCCGATTGTCTGGCTAGCCCAGCTCAGGATGGGACTTAACCCAAGCAGCTGCTGAAACTCCTTTTTATCTAGGGGAGGTTCTCTGTCTTCTCTGGGCTGGCCTGGACTGCCTAGTCTCCATTTTTGTTGGTGGAAATAAAACCCATCTGCTCCTCTGTCTGAGCTGACCAGCTTTAGGATTGGGAGTCCTCTTTCTTCTGTCCAGGGTTGTGGCTGCTGGAGGCACCTCAGCTCTTCTGAAAAGCCTCCCCCCACACCCCCTACCAGCCTCTACCTGCCCCGCTGCCCCCTGTCCCCCCTACTCCCGCAGTTTCAGCACCAAAGTCAGTGGAGCCTGTGAAACCCTCGGCCATCATTGGTACCTGCTCGTCCCCTCCTTGCTAACAAAGACTGTAGAGCACCAATCCCTGGACTTGAACCGTCCACTTCAGATTTCCCCACAGGTAAAAAGTGACAGTGGGGCACAAATGGCTTGACTTTTAGTTGCCCCAGGTGCAACATATTCAGTATTTAAGCCAATTTAAGTTTGTTAGTTTAATTAAGGTAAGTGTGTCTTTAGAGTTACCAGCATTAAAAAGAAAACTTTTATTCTACCAAGGTTTAGTGATGGTCAAATAAGCTCATGTCATCGCGGTTCAAATTTGTCAGCAAAGGGACGCCTGGGTGGCTCAGTCGTTAAGCATCTGCCTTTGGTTCAGGTCATAATCCTGGGGTCCTGTGATCATGTCCTGTGTGGGACTCCTTGCTTGGTGGGAGCCTGCTTCTCCCTCTCCCCCCATCCCCACTTGTGTGTGCTCTCTCTCTCTCTCTCAAATAAATAGATGAAATTTTTAAAAACGATGGCTAATTTTGTCTGTCTCAAAGTTTTCATGGCTATATGTTAAAAAAAGAACAAAAACCAAGTAGATTGAATCAATAAAACAGTTGAAATGAATGGATTTTTAAAGTACACTGGTATAAAATTCAAATTCTGCATTCCTCTCTGTTAAAAAGTCCAAGTTGTCTTGGATGGTTGGTCTGCTATCCATAAGAAAATGTAAATAAAGGTTTTTTTCTCTTTTCTTTATCTGCGCAGAAAACCAGGGTGTCTATATTTTGTCTTTATCTGGTTTTTCATTATTTGAGAAAGTTAAAACTTCTCAAGGTTAAAGGAGTTAAGTTTTGCTAACAAGTTTAGCTTCCTGTAGAAGCCCTTATTGCCACCTTGGTTAAATGTAAATATTAACTTTATAATAATCTGTAATCCTACTTAGCATATGCTTTAAAACTTTAAGGGGTTTTAACAAACTTCCCTGAGACACGAATTGTAAATGAAGTCTTTTTGACTCCTCAGGCTTGTTTATTTGGTCTGTGAAGTTACTCTGGAAGCGCGGCAAACAAATAATAAGCTGTGGTTGTATTTTTTGGATGACTGCCGTAACTGTTATAGAAGTGGTCTGAAATTCCCAAATTTCTTATTTTATTTTTATTTTTAAAGATTTTATTCATTTATTTGACAGAGAGAAAGAGAGATCACAAGTAGGCAGAGAGGCAGGCAGAGAGAGTGAGGGGGAACCAGATTCCCTACTGAGCAGAGAGCCCAATGCGGGGCTTCTATCCCAGGACCCTGAGACCATGACCTGAGCCAAGGCAGAGGCTTTAACCCACTGAGCCACCCAGGTGCCCCTAAGATTTTATTTTTAAGTGATCTCTATATCCAATGTGGGGCTCAAACTTACAACCCTGAGATCATGAGTCACACACTCCACCCACTGAGTCATCCAGGCGTCCTGAAATTCCTAAAGTTTTTTTTTTTTTTTTTATGTTCTGGTATAAGTCTGTTCTAATTACTGAAGTGTTATGTGTCACAAAAATAACTGGGTTTCCTTGTCAGCCATATTATAATGAACTTTCGTATCATATATTTAACTGTGACCATTTTTTAAAAAGATTTTATCTACTTATTTAAGAGAGAGAGAGAATACGCAGGGCTCGATCCCAGGACCCCAAGATTATGACCTGAGCTGAAGGCGGACACTTAACTGACTGGCCACCCAGGTGCCCCAACTGTGACCGTTTTTAAAAAATCTTTTGTCATTTATCGTTATTGTTCTGATGTCCTTGCAAAATCTGTTTTGTCCTCAAGGAGAGTCATGAAGAGGGCTTTTGACAAAGCCAAGTTTATGTCTTTTATTTTTTTATTTTTTTGTTAAAGATTTTATTTATTTATTTGACAGAGAGAAATCACAAGTAGATGGAGAGGCAGGCAGAGAGAGAGAGAGGAAAGCAGGCTCCCTGCTGAGCAGAGAGCCCGATGCGGGCCTCGATCCCAGGACCCCGAGATCATGACCTGAGCCGAAGGCAGCAGCTTAACCCACTGAGCCACCCAGGCGCCCTGTCTTTTATTTTTTTAAGATTTTATTTATTTGACAGAGAGAGAGAGATTCCAAGTAGGCAGAGAAGCAGGCAGAGAGAGAGGAGGAAGCAGGATCCCTGCCGAGCAGAGAACCCGATGCGGGGCTCGATCCCAGGACCCTGGAATCATGAACTGAGCTGAAGGCAGAGGCTTTAACCCACTGAGCCACCCAGGTGCCCCTCTTTCTTTTCTTTTTTTCTTTTTTTTTTTAGGATTTTTGAGTGAATTGTATAGTATGTGAATTATATCTTCACATATCTGTTTTGTTTTATTTTCTTAAGATGTAGAAGGACTTTGGTAATAAAGACTTCATAGGTCAAATGGACATCTAAAAATAACTCAGTTTTTCTGATTTCCTAAAGGAATATTATCACACACATTTTTTAAAGAAATATTTTATTTATTTGACAGACAGATCACAAGTAGGCAGAGAGGCAGGCAGAGAGAGGAGGAAGCCAGACTGAATGGGTTGAGGAAGATGAGTTTTTATGACTCTTACTTGAAACACTGTCGGTTCTCTAATGTTTGCTCTGCCAGATTAAGGCAACTTTCTCTTAAGCTATCCACGGTATGCAGAAATACGATAAAATATTCCTTTATAGACAAATTGAAGCATTTCGCTTTTCTCCCTACCTGAACCCTCTGAAATTCAGAAACTCTCAGTGAGGAATCTTCCTTTTGTGGCAATTACATCTGCATAATGTAATGAGAAGTGCATAAGTGCAATGAGAAGCTGTTCTCCCTGTAACAGGATACCACTGGAAAGACTGGCTATACTTACTAGGGCTTTGCCTGGAATATCTCATTTGAGACACATGCCTAGACCCAGAGATGAGCAGACAGCTTTAGGGAATTAAGGTTGACTTTATGGAGATAGTAAAGCTCCTTGGAACTGCCGGCCTGGTCCCTTGCTTACAGGCATCCCAGTAGCTTCACTGGGTGAGTAAAGAATCTAATTTCCTGGCAGGTGCAGGGACCTCGGGATATTTTGGGGAACCCAAGAAAAGGAATTTGTCCAAATCTATGAGTATTGCAGCCATGTCTGATCACAAGTATTTGGCTTGGCTTCTGGCCTCGAGAGGCTATTAAAAGGTCAATCTCGAGATTCCTTATAAAAAATTCCAGCAAAGCCAATTTTAAAAGATCTGTCTGGCCCATCACTATTCTTGTTGAGTTTCTATAAATAATCAGGCCAAGGGTGTTAAAGGCTTACACTTAACCAACTGAGCCACCCAGGCGCCCCAACTGTGACCGTTCTTAAAAAATCTTTTGTCATTTATTGTTATTGTTCTGATGTCCTTGCAAAATGTATTTCTTCTTCAAGGAGAGGGACTTGTTTTTACATACAAATGAGTCGTGATTTGGCTGTCTTGGATAAAAATAAGTGTGGTTATAGAGAGAAAATATGTTTCAGTAACACATCTTTGTAGATATTAGATTTTAATACTATTTATTATAAACTAGACTAGATCCTGAATTCTTCTGGTTTCCTCAAATAGCTGGCTACAGCTCTCCAAATTCAGGTTTCCAGTCTTCTTCCATTCTCTTGAGTTAAAGTCATTAAAAACTAAAACTGCCCTTTTTCCGAAAACCCTGAGAACTGATACCAGACGGCCTGAAGTCAGCTTCAGAGAAATTGTCACAAAATGCATGTATAAGGGCTCCTGGATGGCTCAGTGGGTTAAGCATCTCCCTTCAGTTTGGGTCATAATCTCAGAGTCCTGGGATAGAGTCCCGAGTTGGGCTCCCTGCTCAGAGGGGAGTCTGCTTTTCCCTCTCCCACTCCCCTTGCTTCTGTTCCCTCTCTCGCTGTGTCTCTCTCTGTCAAGTAAACAAATAAAATCTTTTTTTAAAATGTGACACGGTTGCTAAAAGGTATGAAAGCTCAAATCGGTGCTTTTAATGATTGGTTAAGCTTCACTGGATCGGAGGAGGATTTTTGTCAGCTGTCAAGGATCTTTTTATTGGGCTTCTTTTTCTCATAATAATATTAATCTTATTTTGTTTCTTCCGCCAACTTTCTGCCTGCTGCTGAGACTCCTTCACTGCCATAACTTCAGGCCAACTGCTGATCATTTGGCTGCCTCTGCCTTTCATAACTCCTACACCCCCGATGACCGATGCCGACACACATGTAGGGACAGCTCTACACCCCTATTCAGCAGGAAGAACTTACAGAAGATAAGTCCTTCCACCCTCGGCAACTTGAAAGATTTAAGGATCAAAATTGCTCAGGAGGGGAAATGAGGAGAACAAAAGCAAGAGAAATGTAGCTTAAATTAATTCTTACAACTTGCAACCCCTTGATAAATACCTGAGACATTCAGAGAATGACCTTTTTTAAGCAACTCATGGCTGCCTTAATGTGGATTTTTTTTTTAATGTTAAAGAAGTTTTTATTTATTTATTTTAGAGAGGGAGCGAGCATGAGTACAAGTAGGGGGAGGAGAAGAGGGAAGAGGGACAATCAGACTCTATACTGATCTCGATGCGAGACTGGATCCCCCAACCCTGAGATCATGACCTTAGCAGAAATCAAGAGTAGGAGGATTAACCAACTGTGCCATCCAGGCGCCCCATGTTGGTGTTTTATTAGAAACTAAATACAACCATATCTTGACAATAGCCAGACCTCCAAGGTCTTGTAAATGTCAATTTCAACATAGAGAAATTCCTTAGAAACTGATGTTATCTCTACTCCTCCCCCAACACTTAGAAGTTTATAATCAGTCACTCCTCACAATCACGTGCAGCTCTTTCTGCTCAGGAGTCCGATCCCTATGTTATAATAAAAATACTTTTTGTACCATAAAGTATCTCAAGAATTTTTCCTGACCATTGGACTTGGTGACCCTGCATCCTGTAGACAGATTTTGATTTTCAAATTCAATACTCAGTGCATCAAAGTCACTCTTCCATGCATCTCCTTTTTTTTTTTTTAAAGATTCTATTTATTTATTTGACAGACAGAGATCACAAGCAGGCAGAGAGAGAGGAGAAAGCAGGCTCCCCTCAGAGCAGAGAGCCTGATTCGGGGCTTGATCCCAGGACCCTGGGATCATGACCTGAGCTGAAAGCAGAGGCTTTAACCCACTGAGCCACCCATGCGCCCTCCCTGCATCTCCTTTAATTCCACAAGTCTCTCTGGCCTTCTGGGACACAAATCCTGGCCCCCTCAAGCTTGGCTGCACACTTGTGGGTGGGGGGGTTGGTTAAAGAGGCTAGTCTGGAAGACTGTGCCTGAAATCTGCATGCCCACCTATTGTGCTTTCAGAATGCTGCTGTCTGAATGTATCCCATTGTGATTTCAGGACAAATATGAACACATGTAGTCATACATGGTGGTGGTCAAAGGAATCTCTGCTTCAATGTCAAATCAAAGTTTTTCTCAGATGAAGACTTTTGTTTTCCCATCAAAGGCAGACTCTTCCTGGGGCACCTGGGTGGCTTAGTGGGTTAAAGCCTCTGCCTTCGACTCAGGTCATGATCCCGGGATCCTGGGATCGAGCCAGGCCTTGGGCTTTCTGCGCAGCAGGGAGTCTGCTTCTCTGCCTGCCTCTCTGCCTACTTGTGATCTCTCTCTCTGTCAAATAAATAAATTTAAAACAAACAAACAAACAAACCAATCAACCAAAAACTAAGCCTTAAAAAAAAAGAAAGCAGACTATTCCAAAAGTTTAAAGTGTTCCTTGCATCTTGAAATACAGGAGGCTTTGTTATTATTCCATCCAAGCACCAGGAGCCTGGTGAACTTGGGTTCTGTACATCTTGATTCCAAGCTCAGACAAGCAAGTAGCTACGCGCAATTTGGCCACTAGATGGCAGGAGTGTCCAAGGTTAGCATCACAAGAAACTGCCTCAGAACACCCCCAAGTGGTCACTCTGGCAAGCCGCAGGCAAAGCAAGAGGAGTTTTACCAAGTTTTGGTGAAAGGAATTCTTCATGCATGGGTCTTCGCAAGTCTATCCTTATCTTGAGAATGACGTTAGCAAGTGTAATTCTGATCTACATGGTTTCCACATTAATAAGTCTATCCTGTTTACATCCTGTCTCCACGTTTAAGGACCCCTCTAAGGAAAACCACTCTAATCAGCAAATGAAATCAGAGATTTTTTTTTTTTAAGATTTTATTTATTTATTTGACAGACAGAGATCACAAGTAGGCAGAGAGGCAGGCAGAGAGAGAGAGGAAGAAGCAGGATCCCCACGGAGCAGAGAGCCCGATGCGGGGCTCGATCCCAGGACCCCAGGATCATGACCTGAGCTGAAGGCAGAGGCTTTAACCCACTGAGCCACCCAGGCGCCCCGAAATCAGAGATTTTTAAAAAATGGAAATATAGGGCAAAGACAGAGCCTCCACTTTTGTGGGAAAATATCTTTCAAAGACACTCTCCAGGAATCCTCAAGCAAGTTTCCTGAGCTCTTGTGATTTCAAACATGAACAACTCATCCAAATTTCATTCAGAACAATTATCCACAGTTAGTTGTTTTGTTTTGTTTTAAACATAGAAACTATTCTCATTCATTCACTCATCCATTTACTTATTTGAGTAATCTCTACACCCAACCTGGGGCTCGAACTCAAACCACACCATCAAGAATCACATGCTCTCCTGACTGAGCCAGCCTGGTGCCCCACCGATATTTTTTTTTTAAGATTTTATTTATTTATTGGAGAAAGAGAAGGAGAGGGAGAAGCAGGTTCCCCAAGAGCAGGGATCCCAATGTGGGGCTCCATCGCAGGACTCTGGGATCATGACATGAGCTGAAGGCAGATGCTTAGCCGACTGAGCCACCCAGACACCCCTCCCACCCCTCCCAAGCTTGATCTTTGGTGCATTTTCTCATTGCTTTCCTTATAAACTACCTGGAGATGGAAACAGTTGTTTCCAGTGTCTGAGAACACCAGGACCACCGAACCTTGTAATAAAACAGATGGGATTTTTTGCTTTGTTGAAGGAACTATGAACTGCCTCTATAAAAGGGTATTAGAAAGGACTTAATTTAGGATTTGAATTTGTAAGAAATGGTTTTATAGAGAATTTAAAGGATTAGTGCTTTGTTCTTAATTGGATGCTGTGTTATAATAAGAAATAAATGATTGGTCTTTGTCTTTGGCTGCTGGCACACTGTTTCTAGAACCCTTGGACTCTCCTGGGGGATGAGTGTCATTTATATGCTAATGAGATGACTGGAGTCTGGGGGCCTGTAGTTCAGGGCTGGTCCCAGAAAGACCAAGGCATGATTAGAGGGTTGAACATGACCTCCAAGGAGGGGAAAGGGACTGGAAAGTGCATTGGGTCCCTCTCAGGAGTGTGAGCTGGCATCATCCGATCTGTTGAGGGTCTGGATAGAGCAAGAAGGCAGAGGAATGTGAATTCTCTCTCTCTTTTCTTGAAGTAGGGCCATCCATTTAATCCTGTCCTCGGGTATCAGAGCTTCTGGTTCATGGGACTGCCAACTCTAGGAGTTTACGACACTGTAGTCTTCATGGAGCAGAAAGGTAATTCAGACAGAGGATCAATAGCTGGTGAGTACTCAGGTCAGTGAGGACAGGATGGGCAGTAAGAGTCACATCAGCTTTACCCTCTTGTTTTAGGTACCTCTTGTATCTTTCTTTTCTTGTCTTTTCTTTCTTTCTTTTTAATCTTTCATTTTTCATTAGCCTCTTGCAACAAATCTTCCAAAGAAGCTATTTCGGAACTTTGAGGTCTTCTAGAGGCTTTTGCATGCCCATTAAAATAGGTATTCCATTTTGCTTGATTTGGGAACACTTTTTTTTAAAAAATATTTTATTATTTACTGAAGAGAGAGTGAGAGAGAGCATGAGTGGGTCGGGGGAGAGGTAGAGGGAGAGGAGAAACAGATTCTCCACTGAGCAGGGAGCCTGATGCGGGACTCAATCCCAGGACCCCGGGATCATGACCTAAGCCAAAGGTAGATGGCTAACTGACTGAGCCACCCAGGTGCCCCAAAGCAGTCTGAACTTGTCTTAATTTATTTCCCTAAATCCCCCAGCGGTTTATGCTGTGGACTTGCCTCAAGGCTTTGTGAATCTCCTAAGGGTTGCCATCTAGCTCTTAGACTGAGGGATACCCATTATTTTCCCTTGTTGAAATAGTCCTAACTTAGACTTCCTGTGTCTGGCTCTCCTGCACAACTCCTGAGACTGGTAAGGACCTTCCAAAACTTCTTACTTTATAGATGAGTTCAGCCACACACCCAAATGGTGGGGCCCATGAAGTCCCACCTGGAAAAATTCTGCAGCCTCTCCTACCCCAATTTTTCATAGCCTGTGAAAAATCTAGAGTTTCTCACACCCCAATCTTCCACCCAGAAGGATTAGGACAAACACCCTCCAGGAGTGCAGAATGCAGAAGAAGCAGAGCTGTGCAAGAGAAGCTTACCGGAGGTTCCTGAGTCGGTATCTTCACCCCGGCACGGGGGAGCCCTCCCTGGCATCTTCAGCCGCCCTCCTCCAGTTCCACCTCATGCCCAAACCGGGAAATGACATTTGGGCAGCAAGTCTGATGTCCTTGATTCAAGGGGAAACGATGCACGGTTTGGGGGTGGCCAGTGCCTCCCATAAGCGGTGAAACCCTCTTCCTGAGGATTTCGGGCAAGAGTAAATCTTACATTGAGCTTTAGAAGAGGCAGCTCGGACACAGGGCACGATGGGGAAGGAGGAAGGCGATTTCCTTAGAAAGGCTCTCCGGTCCTGTTTTCTGGGGGAAGGTAGAGCAGCTAAAGCTGAGTCGGAGGGCTGGGTGTTTCTCCTAAGTGCAGGCTGACTTACATTTAAATTTGTGATGTGGGCTAGCCCACTGGGGGGGACCTCTGTTTTGTGGGTCCTGATGTGCAAATCAACCTTATCAGTAGGTATGGCAAGGAGTGCTTAAATTGCCGTAGCATAAATTGTAGCATAAATTGCTCCTTGACCCGTTAAGAGGCAGTCAAGGGCTGTGTACGTGATGGTCCATAACAATCCTAATGAGTTTAGACTAGTTTGGCTTTCAGAGTTGAAGCTGTGTCACTTAATGATTTTTATTAGGGTCATGCCAAGTTTTGGGCCATGTTTGCCAGTGATACTGTCCCTAATGGGGAGAACTGCCGCTTACACAGTATGCATAAAAACAGAGTCAGTTATTGGCTTTTAGGAGTTGTTGTTGTTGTTGTTAATAAGCTTGTGGGGTGCCTGGGTGGCACAGTCAATTAAGTGTCTGACTCTCAGTTTGGGCTCAGGTCACGATCTCAGGTGCTTGGGATCGACCCCCTAGTCGGGCTCCGGGCACTCAGCACTGGATCTGCTTGAGATTCTCTCTTTCTCCCTCTGCCCCTCCCACTCTCTCATATAAATAAGTAACTCTTAAAAAAGAAAATAAGCTCATATGTTTGGAAGTTTCTGGTAGTATTTTTTCCAGAGAAACATGATCCACTGGAGTGATGGTACTTTTCAATATCTAAAAGTACACAGCTGGGGCTCCTGGGTGAGCCTTCAGCTCAAGTCATGATCTCCAGGTTCTGGGATCGATCCTCATGTTGGGCTCCCCCCTCAGTGGGGAGTCGGCTTCCGCTTCTTCCTCTGCTTGTGCTCTGTCTGTCTGTCTGTCTCTCTCTCTGACAAAAAAAATAAATAAAATTGGGGCACCTGGGTGGATCAGTTAGTCAAGCATCTGCCTTAGGCTCAGGTCATGATTCCAGGGTCCTGGGATCAAGCCCCATAACGGGCTCCCTGCTCGGCGGGAAGCCTGCTTCTCCCTCTCCCACTTACCCTGCTTGTGTTCTCTCTCTCGCTGTGTCTTTCTCTGTCAAATAAATAAATAAAATCTTTTTTAAAAATTCAGAGCAAAAAAAAAAAAAATTCAGAGCAGTTGCTATGGCCTGGGAAGAAAATGCACAGAATTTTGCTCTCCTTCAAGTTCTAGAAGACCGTAGAGGTGGGCACCTGGGTGGCTCATTCAGTTAAGCAACCGACTCTTGGTTTCGGCTCAGGTCATGATATCGGGGTCCTGGGTTCTGTGCTCAGCATGGAGTCTGCTGGAGATGGTCTCCTCCCCCCTCTGCTCCTCCTCTGCTCATGTGCTCTCTCTCTCTCTTTCTAAAATAAACGAATAAAAAACACCATAGGTTGCAAAAATTATAAGATGAAGACAAGGGTTGAGCAGCTGCCTTCGGCTCAGGTCATGATCCCAGCATTCCTGGGATCGAGTCCCACATCGGGCTCCTTGCTCGGCGGGGAGCCTGCTTCTCCCTCTGCCTCTGCCTGCCATTCTGTCTGCCTGTGCTTGCTCTCTCCCCCTCTCTCTCTCTGATAAATAAATAAAATCTTAAAAAAAAAAAAAAGAATGTGAAAGTATAATAATAATATTAGTACAAGGGGAAAAGGACAGCAAAAGAGTGTGGGAAAAATCAGAAAATTAATCTCATTCTGTCGTCTTGGGTGGCACCTCTCCACTTCTGACGTCAGCAGCTTGTTCCGTTGTCTTGGACAGAAGTTGCCCACTTCTTCTGTCAGCAGCTTCTGGAGAATTCCTAAGAGCCTTTAGTTTAAGGTCTTCTGATGGAATGGATTGCAGTGTGTTGGAGGAAGTAATGTGTATCTGTTAAGTTAGAGGTTTTATAGCCTTACAAAAACCCAAGTATCAATATCCTGGAGTTTAACGGATATGCCGGTTGTTGACAATACCAAGAAACATGGTGTTTTTTAAATCGAGGCCTAAGGAAAGTTTTATACCTGTTGTCTGTTTTGGAAGACCAGATCTCCAGGTAGCAGATTGTGCAGAGAATTACCTAGGTGTATATTTTGACAATGTACGTTGTATCTGATAGTCATAAAGCTGGAGAAGTTTTGTGAGTCTCTAGGAATATTCAGTTACGTTAGCCTGTAATAGAGTAGAATCTGGGATTGGAAGTAAAATTCCCAAATGCACGAGGCAGCCTTTTATTACGTTATTAGAAGATAACTTGTGTCCCTGAGAGGTTTGATCTTATTGCTGTCAAGTTCAAGGGTTTAGAGAGCTTTGCTAATTATAAGTTTAGAACTCTATTAATTGCCTTTATTTTTCTGAATTAGAATAGGATAAGCACAGAGGAATTTCTGAGTAAAATGTGCTACTTCAAAGGATTTTAGGGGCGCCTGGGTGGCTCAGTCGTTAAGCAGCTGCCTTCAGTTCAGGTCATTATCTCAGGGTCCTGGGATGCCCCCCCCCAAGCGCATAGGACTCCCTGCTCAGCGGGAAGCCTGCTTCTCCCTTTCCCTCTTCCCCTGCTTGTCTTCCCTCTCTTGTTTTCTCTCTTTCTCTGTCAAATAAATAAACTTTAAAAATCTGTCAAATAAATAAACTTTGAAAATCTTTTTTTAAAAAAAGTATTTTAGAATGCCAATACCAGCAAAATGTGTGTCCCTGTCACCACATAAATAGCATAAATTGCTATTATTGGCCACATTATCTCTGCTATCAAGAGTGGTATCATGAAGCATTTTTGCTAAAATTCATTTTTTTAAAGATTCATTTATTTATTTATTTGACAGACAGGGATCACAAGTAGGCAGAGAGGCAGGCAGAGAGAGAGGGGGAAGCAGGCTCCCTGCTGAGCAGAGAGCCCGATGTGGGACTCGATCCCAGGACCCTGGGATCCTGACCTGAGCTGAAGGCAGAGACTTTAACCCAGTGAGCCACTCAGGTGGCCCCTAAAATCCATTTTTATCATGGTTTTCTTCTTAGATAATGGCAAAGCATCTCAAGATCTTTTCACTCACCATTTATTTTGAGGGGGAGGTCAGGAAATCTCTTTGTTTCTAAGCTATGTTGACATCCTGGACTAACCTGAAATCATATGTACTATTGATGTAAAATATCCACTTTCTTAAAAAAAAAAAAGATTTTATTTATTTATTTTAAAGGGAGAACAAGTGGAGGGGAGGGGCAGAGGGAGAAGGAGAGGCAGACTCCCCGCTGAGCAGGGAGCTGGACACTAAATAAAATCTTAAAAAAAAAAAAAAAGAACTATCATATTCTATTTATGCTTAGCTAACATAGGAAGTTAAACTCTTCTGTCGAGTTTATCATCATCATTAGGACATTTGAGAGACAGACAAAAGCTCTTATAGCAGTTTTGACCTCATTAAAAAAGTTAGGAAAATGTATTCTTGTTGTCCTTTCTTCTATAGGACTGAGGAACAATCTTTACATTCTCTAAGGGCCATTTCAGGAAACCCAGAGATAGTTTAAGCACAAAAGACATCTTAATAATTTTATTATGTATTCTGAATTTGGAGCCTGGGTGTGGGGAAGGCAAAATCAAGAATCGCTCTTCGAGACAAGGTTTAAGTCTTAAGTATCTAAAGAGAAGACGTATTTGCAACCGACATTGCAAAACCATACTCGATTACAGCGAGTTGAAAGCCGTGAGGGGAGTTAAGCAACCGCGCAGTGTCTCATATTGCCCAGCAGGGGGAGATGTTGTCTCATTTCCGGGATTTGGACCTCCTTCATGGGCGGGCTCCCTTCATCACCAACCAACACAGAAGATATTGGAGTTCTACGAATTTGTTTATGCTCAGAGAGAACAAGTCTTAGCTGTGAGTGCGAGGCCAGGTCCCATATGTGAGGGGCTATTTCCACTTTTTATTGGCGATATTGGACTATGAGAAGACTGTCTTACACATATTTTAAGTCTAAGCGGCCAAGCCTTACGAGGAGCCCCTTGCGTGAAATGTAATGAACACAACACAGTTTTGAAATGGGATTTTGAAACCTGGAAACAAGTATGGGTCAAATCAGGACCTCAAAAAGGAACATGCAGGACTTAAAAAAAAAACACAACACAAAAGAAAACAAAGCACCTACTCAGTCCTTTTCTCTCCAGTCCAACTTGTCAGAAACTAATCACCAGCTAAAACATCCCATCACATTGGGGATTTTACTGAGCACCATTCCTAAACCCTACACGTTCTACCACTGTCAAAATGTATACTTTCTGACTTTGTGCCCCCACCTGATACAAACTTCCACTGTTACATTTTAGTTTATGATAAGTGTTTGTGTTCCAGATACACAACTCGAGTGCTCAAGAAAAAGAATGTGTTTCATTCATCCTATTCAGGACTTAGAGCAGGTCTCTATATTGTCCAATCGATTAATTATGAATGAAAAGATAGTTTAACAGTAAACTCAACAGAAAAATACAACTTTGAAAACTTCTCCATCTTTGGGAAGTATGTTGAATAAAAAGTAGCAAAAGAAGGGCACCTGGGTTGGGATGCCTGGGTGGCTCAGTTGGTTAAGCAGCTGCCTTCGGCTCAGGTCATGATCCCAGCGTCCTGGGATCGAGTCCCACATTGGGCTACCTTGCTCGGCAGGGAGCCTGCTTCTCCCTCTGCCTCTGCCTGCCTCTCTGTCTGCCTGTGCTCGCTCTCTCTCCCTCTCTCTCTGACAAATAAATAAAGAAAATCTAAAAAAAAAAAAAAAATCTGATACGTCCTCTATCCGAGGACAATATATAAAAAAAAAAAAAAAAAAAAAAAAAAGAAGGGCACCTGGGTGGCTCATTGGGTTAAAGTCTTTGCCTTTGGCTCAGGTCATGATCTTGGGGTCCTGCCATGGAGTCCTGCATGGGGCTCTCTGCTCAGCGGGGAACCTGCTTCCCTTCCTCTCTCTCTGCCTGCTTGTGATCTCTGTCAAATAAATAAATAAAATCTTTTTAAAAAAAGTGGCAAAAGAGGAAGACTGAAGTCCTAAGTTCTTCACAGAGGAACATTTCATAAAGTGAACAAACTGAAAAATTGGGGGCGCCTGGGTGGCTCCGTTGGTTAAGCATCCTACTCGGTTTCACTCAGGTCATGACCTCAGTGTTGTGGGATTGAGCCTTGCATCCGACTCTGCATTCAGCAGGGAGTCTGCTTTAGATTCTCTCTCCCTTTGCCCTCTGCTCCCCACTGCCCCCTCTTCCACGCAAGTCCCAGGTGAGCACTCTCTCTCTCTCTAAAAATAAATAAATCCTTAAAAAAAAATCTGAAAAATTCCTCTGGAGTCACTGCAGTTCCTACACCTGCTGTTGAATGGCTTCATACAAAAAAATCTTTCACAAATACTACATTTCCCAGTAAGTGGTGGTTGTCTCCATCTTGTTGGTCCTTTAAATATACCTTCCCATGTAGTGCTCCTAGGAAGGTATATACAGGTATATAAAGGACAGATGACCACTTCCCATTAAAAAAGCAACGATTGTTTTTGTCTTTTTTTAATTGACTTTATTGTGATAAGAATATTTAACATGAGAGCTACCCTCCTCATAAATTTTTATTTTTATTTATTTAAAAAATATTTTTATTTATTTATTTGAGAGAGAATAAGAGAGAGAGAAAGCATGAGCAGGAGGAGGAGCAGAGAGAGAAGCAGGCTCCTGGCTGAGCAGGGAGTCTGACATGGGGCTCGATCCTGGGACCCCAGGATCATGACCCAAGCCAAAGGCAGATAGATGCTCATCCTACTGAACCATGCAGGTGCCCCTTAATACATTTTTAGATTAGAGGAAAACTTTTCCTATTTGCAGATTACATATAGGATTGTAGAAAATCCCAAGGAATTTACAAACAAAACAAAAAACAAAAAACAAAAACAACCCACTCCAAATAAAAGGAAATACTTACGTATAAACTTAAAAAAAAAACTATATGGACTTTTATACTAAAACTTTTAAAATGCTGATTGAAAAATCAAAGACCTAAATAAATGGCGATTTACCATGTTCATGGATTGGAAGAGTTAACCTAGTAAAGATGTCACATCACTCCCCAAATTCATCTATAGATCTCACACAATTCCTATCAAAATTCCAATAAAAATTTTTTTGTAGACATAGAAAAGCTTATTCTAAAATGTAGATGGAAGAGCAAAGGATCTAGGATAGCTAAAACAATTTTGAAAAAGAAAAATAAACTGGGAAGAATCATTTGACCTGATGTTAAGGCTTATTATGTAGCTACATTAATAAAGACAATGTGGAATTGACAGAGGGCTAGATGCATAGATTGATAGAACAAAATAGAGAACTTGCAAATAGACCCAGGGGTTAAGGATGAAGGGTGGTAGCAGTGACTTTAAAAGGGTAGCACTAGAGAGCATTGATTGTGTTGGTTGTTCCATGAATCTACACATGATGCAATTGCACAGTACACACACACACACACACACACACACACACGAATGCATGTAAAACTGGTGAACTATGAATAAGCTCTGGATTGCATCAGTGTCTTCTTTGTGGTTTCCTGTTGTTGTTTTTTCCCTGAGTTTTCACTGTTTACACCTTTTTAGCTCCTGGCGTTTTTCGTTTTGTTTTGTTTGAGATATAATTGACAAATAACATTATATTACTTCCAGGTACACAGCATAATGGTGTAGTATTTGCCTATATTGTGAAATGATCACCACAATGTCTAGGTAACAGCCATCACCATGGGGCATCTGGGTGGCTCAGCTGGTTAAGTGTCTGCGTTCGGCTTGGGTCATGATCCCAGGGTCCTGGGATCGAGTCCCACATTGGGCTCCCTGCTCAGAGGGGTGCCTGCTTCTCCCTCTGTCTGTGCTCTCTCTCTCTCTGTCAAATAAATAAATAAAAATAAATGATAAAAAATTAAAAAGAATAAAAAGAAATGAATGGGTTGGGAAAAAAACACACCACTACCACACACAATTACAAAATTTTTCTTGTGAATCGCTTCTCGGTCTTTTGGCTAAGATCAAGTGTAAACTTTTTCTTGTGATGAGAACTTTTAAGATTTACTCTTTGATCAATTTTCAAATACACTATACACCATTTTCAACTATTGTCACTATGCTGTAGGTCATATCGCATGACTTATTTTATAACTGGAAATTTATAATTCTTGATCCCCTTCACCCATTTCACCCACTTCGTTCCCGATATTTGTACTATAGCTATATATTATTATTGGGTGAAACATGATAATGGGTGTATGGGACCATTTGTTCATTTTTTAGTACGTCCTCTTAACCTATAATCATTTCAAAATAAAAATGTAAAATGACTGAACCTTGGAAAAAGTCATGTTACCTTTTCAACTGTACCCATTTAATAAACCCCACAAACTCATACCGTGTGCTCATTTATACCAAGTTTGGAAATATTATTTTGCCTTATTAATTACCAAGAATAATTTTTCTCTCTTTTTATTATCAGACAAATCCAGATTGTGGGGCATTCTTTTATTTTATTTTATTTTTTATTTTTTTAAAGATTTTATGTATTTATTTGAGAGAGAAAGAGAGCATAAGCAAGGGACAGAGAGGGAGGGAGAAGCAGACTCCCAGCTTAGTGGGGAGCCTGACGTGGGGCTCGATCCCAAGACCCTGGGATCATGACCTGAGTCAAAAGCAGACACTTAACCAACTGAGTCACCCAGGGGCCCTGTTTGTGGGGCATTCTACAACAAAACTGGTCTGAACTGTTAACAAATATCAATGGCACAAAAGACAAAAGAAACTAAAGATTGTTTCAGTATCTTAAATCTTACAGAACAGAGACTTGACAATCAAATACGAAGTGTACATTTTTATTAACATCCTTAAACATATTTTTGGTATAATTTGGAAAATTTGAGTGTTGACCATATTAAGTATATCTATGTTACATTTTGTTGTTATTGTTTTATTTTTTAAGATTTTATTTATTTATTTATTTGTCTGACAGAGAGAGTACACAAGTGGGAGGAGGAGAGGGAGAAGCAGCTCCCGTGTGATGCGGGGCTCTATCCCAGGACCCTGGGATCATGACCTGATGCTTAACTGACTGAGCTGGATTGAACCACCTAGGTGTCCCTCTATGTTACATTTTGGAGATATATCTCCAGTATATCTCCAAATACAATGTTGTTGTAATTATGTGGGAGAATGTCCTTGTTCTTAGAAGATTCATGCTGAAGCATTTAGGAGTAAAACATCACAAGGTCTGCAACTTATGTTCAAATGGTTCGGCAAGAAACACACAAAGGAAACACACACACACACAAAGACACAAGGAAAACAAATATGTCAGAATGTTAACAATTGGTGAGTGTAGGTGAAGAATATATGTGTTCATTGTAGTACTCTTAACTTCTCTGGAGGTTAAGAAAGTGTTATCTGTTATTTGCCTAATTACGGTAACAGTAGATTTCAAATTTTAACTCTCGTGACATTATATAAATATGTAATATACCATATAATTCCACTCCTCTGCGAAATTTAAGAAACAAAATAAACCAACAAAGAAAAAGTGACCAACAATAAACAGACTCTGAACTACAGAGAACAAACCGATCGTGGAAGGATAGGACAGTTTCCAGTTTGACTGTAATTACCACATTGCCCTCAACCAACTGTAAACGGATCATTTTTCCACCTGGGTGTTAGAGAATGCCCGTATTCACAGACCTTCATCAACAGAAAATTTATCAATTGCTTTTTTTTTTTTTTAACTCCATGAAAGGCAGTTCGTAAAAAAGGCAGTTCTCTCAAACACATATTGTGAAGTGAAAGAACCAATCTGAAAAGGTTACATACTGTATGACTCTAACTATAGGATATCTACAAAAGGCAAAATTAGGGAGACAGGAAAAAGATCAGTGGTTCCCAGGGGTTGGTGGATGGGGACGGATGCATAGGCAGAGCTCAGAGGAGTTTTAGGGCAGTGAAACTATTCTCTAGAATGCTGTAATGGTAGACAGGTCATCATATGTTTGTCAAAATCCACAGAATGTACAGTGCCAAGAGGGAACCCTGATGCTAACTGTGAACTTTGGGTGATTATGATGTGTCAACGTAGGTTCATCAATTTTGAAAATATTTATCTGTTTATTTATTTATTAGAGAGAGCAAGTGGGCGCATGAGCAGGGTTGGGGGTGCGGGAAGGGCAGAGGGCGAGGGAGAAGCAGGCTCTCCAGCTGTGCAGGGAGCCCGATGCTGATGCTGGGCTCGATCCCAGGACCCTGGGATCATGACCTGAGCCTGAACGCAGATGCCTAATGACGGAGCCACCCAGGCGCCCCTAGGTTCATCAATTTTTTTTCTTTTTTGTTAAAGATTTTACTTATTTGACAGAGAGAGATCACAAGTAGACAGAGAGGCAGGCAGAGAGAGAGGAAGGGAAGCAGGGTCCCCGCTGAGCAGAGAGCCCGATGCGGGACTCGATCCCAGGACCCTGAGATCATGACCTGAGCCGAAGGCAATGGCTTAACCCACCGAGCCACCCAGGTGCCCTCATCAATTTTAACAAATGTACCACTCCAGGGGAGTGTTGATAATAGAAGCAGCTATGCATTTGTGTTGGGGGGTGGTACCTGACAGCTCTGTACCTTTCACTTCATTCTGCTTTGCATCTAATGCTGCTCTAAAAATAAAGTCTACTAAAAAAAAAAAAAAAAAAAAAAAGCAGTTCTCGGTATCAATGGCATAACCCTCCTTACTTTTGAGAACCAGCATTCCCTTTTTACGTTCATCAGCCAATTATACTTTTTTGAATTGGGTAATCAAATCCTTTGCCTATTTTTCTTTTTTTAAGATTTTATTTTTCAGTAATCTCGACACCCAGCGTGGGGCTTGAACTCACAACTGTGAGATCAAGAGTCACATGCTCTGCCGACTGAGCCAGCCAGGTGCCCCTGCCCATTTTCTAACGTTCTTTCTTTTTTTTTTTTTTTTTTAAGATTTGATTTTATTTATTTGACAGAGAGAGATCACAAGTAGGCAGAGAGGCAGGCAGAGAGAGAGGAGGAAGCAGGCTCCCTGCTGAGCAGAGAGCCCGATGCGGGGCTCGATCCCAGGATCCTGAGATCATGACCTGAGCCGAAGGAAGAGGCTTAACCCACTGAGCCACCCAGGTGCACCCCTGCCCATTTTTCTAATGGAACTTTTTTTTTTTTTAAGCAGAAGACAGGTCGTTAGATGGGATTGTCCTTATCAGTTTCTCTATATGTTTGCAGAAGACTTGCCTTTTGCTTACTCATTAAAGCTGCTTTTATATTAAGAAAATTAACCTATCATATGGACCAAATGTTTGTGTCTCCCCACCAAGCTAATCCCTCATGTGATGGTATTAGGAGGTGGGGCCTTTGGGAGGTGCTTAGGTCATGAGAGTGGAGACCCTTGTGAATGGGATTTGTGCCCTCACCAGAGACCCCAGAAAGCTCTCTTGCTCCTACCTCCATGTGAAGTTAACAGCTAGAAAAAGGCCTTCTATGAACCAGGCAGCAAGCACCTTGATCTTGGACTTCCCAGATTGCACAGCTGTGAGAAACAAATGTGTTGTTTATAGGCTACCTAGTCTGTATTCTGTTATAGCTGCCCAAATGCACTTAAGGCAATGGGACTAAACTCCCCACTCCACCCCACCCCCATCCCTGGTCATCTATATTTTGACTTTGCTTATTGTATTGATTTATGTTTCTTTTTTTTTTTTCCCCCAAAGCAGAATTGTCAAATTTCTTATTCTTTTATTTTAGGTCTTTGGGCTTTGTGTCATACTCAGAAAAATCTTTCTTACTCGAGCTATAAATACAGTTGTTTATACCGTGATCACCAGGCAGTTCGTCAAAGGACTGGATTACATATTACTCATTTGCACAAAGCCTTAAAATGGTACCATAAACCACTGGTTGTCAACTAGGGATGACTTGGCCCACATGGGACCTTTGGCCGTGTCTGGAGACGTATTTGTTCTGTGCACTGGGGCTGTGTTAAGGACATCTCGGGGGTAGAGGCAGGGAGGCCAAGGAAAACTCCTACCGTGCACGGGCCAGCCCCTCCCCACCGCCCCCCAGCAAGGAGTCAGCCAGCCCCCAAAATGTTGATGACCAGAAAGATAAGAAAACCTGCCAGAGACCAACTCCCGTCACTGGTTATTCGGCTCCCCCATTGTTCAGGTCTTTTGTATATCACAGAACACTGGAAAGATGGAGTGAGAGGGAAAAAAGAAAAAGGGAGGAACCAGATAAGGAAGTTAGAGTAAGTTGGAGAAGGCCCTCTGACCCCACTGGGGCTCTCCTTCATTCAGCTCCAAGAGCTTAGATTGAACAGACATCATTTTGTACAGTACATCAGAAAAAGAGAACATTGGGGGGAAAAATCTGGCAAACATGACTGGCAAACCACGAAGGGTGGAAACACGAGGAGACTACTTATTATGTAAATGCCTTTATTGGAACTAATACATTGCTACCAGATTACATCACTTTTCAGAGTTAGAGTAACATTATGATCTTGGAAACTATAGCAAACAGCTTGACAAAGCAAGAGTACATTACGTCCTACATACATATTTTATTTTTTAGTGACCACATCTCCTTGTTTTAGGTGGAAAATTAGAAAATTTATGGTACACTTAGCATGCTTGGCCTACCATCTCCTGTCTACATTCTGAGCATGCTCTCTCCTCAAAAGTGTCATATTCAACAGCATTTTAAATCTAAAGAGAGAGTTTGACGATACAAGTTTTTAAAACAAATAAGCATATATGGAACCAAGTGTGTGAAGACAAAATATGTCAGCTGTTTACAGCTTGGGTGTGAGAGGGTAAATGCAAAATCAAGGTACACTTTTTCTCTACCTACAATGTATGGTTTTTACGTACTTGGAGACCCCTTAAAAAAAGTAGCAAAATCAGCAGTCTTATTTAATGTAATCAAAATATTCTTAAATGTACAAAAAAGATCACGTAGAAAGAATACTGTAAAAAGATACTGATCTTAAGAATAAAAGAATATGAAAAGCTTCTATTACTTCTGCCAATGTTCTGTACTACAAAGATAAGCAAAGGATACTCTTATCCAGATACCCTCTGAGCCTGGTTCTCGAATAAGAACTAGCATCCTGGATGGAAAAGCAAAGTTATGGTCTAATGGTATTCATATCCAATCATCTAAGCAAGTCCCAAGAGGCGGATATTCTAAGGGGGTGGCAAAGATACACAGAAACGACATACAGCAACGGGAAATGTCACGGGCAGCGATCTAGGAGGAGAGAGTAAATGATCCGGCCGTGAGTGCATTTCAGGTGTGCCTGACAAATCCAACTGTGACTATGGGAAAGAGGAGCTGTTGCCATTAAAACTCTTCCCCTGTGAGCTCTCAAGATGAGGAATCTTGTTCATCAAAACTATGAGTCCTTGCAGTGACCATCAGTTCTTTAAGCCATGACCGCTTCCCCTGGAAAGAGCTGACCTGCTAATCATGCACCTGGGAGCAAGGCTGTTTTTATTCGAATTGGTTATTTTACACCCTCTTCATTCCCCTGCCCATCAAGCATGCAAACACAGTCATGACCATCTTGGGCTTTACTTCCACAAGGTCTTCTGGGAGAGCATACACCCTGGCTCCGATTCTTCTAGCCATTGACACAGCGTACCTATTGTCAGAGGAAACAAAAATCAAGACGAACCTCTTGTTAGTCAAGGACATGACAGGAGACATGTTTCCTCTTGTAAAATCATTTGGCTGGGAGGGGAAACTTTCATATTGAAACTTTGGAGTGGTACCATTTTAGTTTTTGAGGTCACTCTTAAGTGATCCTGCTTTTTTGGCTCTATGACTTGGGGATGATTTTACTCACCCCTTTTCTGCAACGAGAATTAATTTTGAAGCTGATGTGATAAAAGATGAGGAAAAAAATTATCATTATAGTTTTCTACCCACTGAGCAGGGAGTCTGACATAGGGCTCGATCTCAGGAGCCCAGGATCACGACCTGAGCAGAAGGCAAATGCCTCACTGACTGAGCCACCCAGGCGCAAGAAACTTTCAAGACATAGTTTCAGTGGAGGCTTAAGCATCCTGCTCATTTAGGGACCAAGATAATAAACTCAACATATGTAGGAAAGGGGATCTGTGCACAGTAAAAAAAAGACATCAGTAAATAATGCATTTTGAAAAAGAGCAAGACAGAAGAATATTCTTATCTATGGCATAAATATTCTTAGCCTATCTTCTCCTTGTTGTCAGATAAAGTATATTATTTTGGTAATTCCCTAAAGCAACAGCTGATCGAGTGCCTATGACGTCAGGCACAGTCTAGGCTCTTATATCTTATATTCATATCAAAATCTCTAAGATAAGTATTATTGCTCCCTTATGTACTGATAAGGGGTCTGAGGCTTGGAGAGGTTTTCCTCAGGTGACACCACTCTTTTTTTGTTCTGTTTTGCTTTTTAAGGATTTTTAAATTTTATTTATTTATTTGAAAGAGAGAAAGAGGGAGAGAGAGGATGAGCCAGGGGGAGAGGCAGACTCCCCAGTGAGCAGGGAGCCCGATGCGGGGCTCGATCCCAGGACCCTGAGATCATGACCTGAGCCGAAAGCAGACGCTCAACCGATTGAGCCACCCAGGCGCTCCTAGGGCACCACCATTCATAAAGTGGCCGAACCTGAGCGAGAATGCAGAGCTGCCTGGCTACCCAAAGCCCATGGGTATTAATCATTGTTATCGTCAGTGTCTCTTACTTGGCATTATTGTGCTTGTCGTCTTCTGTCAGATTGCCACTCTTAACAAGGTCATAGTTTATGCAGCCCGGCTGGATGGCGTCAATTAAATCCACAACGGCCAAACTGGAGCTGATCGTCTTGTCCTAGTGCCAAAGGACAATAAATCTGAGAGTTTCCGGTTTGTACAAGTGAACACGGGATTACTTGTATCAAGTTGCCACGCACCAAGCCCAGCAGGTGAAGAGAAGCTCGTTGTTAGCCCAACACTAAATCACACTAACCAACCAACCAGAGGCCGTCCTTCCAAATTACTGATCCTTTCTGGCAAATAGAACAGTTAATCATCTAACATGCAATTCTTACCTTAAAACTCTGAATGGAAGTTGATTTTCCAGCTTCACTCAATGTTCTGTTCACCCAGCTCACAATGATGTCATCATTGGCTTTCTGCCCGTCTCCAAGGTCTTCCAGAACATTCAGGGTATATCTAGAAGGAGAAGTGAAAGAAGAGGTCCCAAGCTACTTCATGAGGAAAAAAACCAAAATGCACCTTTTGTACTAGTCTGACAGTGGCCGTGACCTAAAGGCAGTTGTGCTCTGGCCGGCACTCGGGTGTAAATGCACGTCAGCACTCTAGCTAAGAGGTCTTTTTTCAAACGGATACACAGGCTGTTCAGCATTTTTGCAACTATCCATCACTTAAGCTCACTTCAGAGTCTAAATCCAAAAGTTTCCAAGGTGTAGTCATTGACATGTCTATCTGAAAATGACAAGGGCCAGATCACAGACCGCTAGGACGGTGGTGCTTGAGCAGCTAAAACTGGGTGCCATACCTTCTCATCAGCTGCCAGACTAAAGCTAGAGTCAGGGTTTGGTTTCCATCGTTCAGGTCTTGCCCTCCGATACCAACCAGGGAGAATTTGGCAGGATGCTTCCCCAATTCAACAGCATAGTTGCAGTTTTCCAGCTGTAAACCCACAAAAAAAGCAAACGGTTGAGGATTTTTTTTCCATTGGCTTCATCTGTACATGTGAGTGAGTACTGAGGGCACACGATGCTGGGTACTTAGCACATCGGGATACGTGAGACACAGCTCCTGTTCTTAGGAAGCTCAGATGCAAGTTTCCCAAGCAAAAGAACGAACTGGGACTGAAAACAGTAACTAACCCTAACCCTGTAACAATTGTATGCAGTAACTTCCCATCTACCTTTTTCATGTTGGCTCCAAGTTTCGGGTATGGAGGTTTATTAACCTTACTCCAGTCAACAGGAACTTTAATTCGTTCATACAACTGTAAGATTACAAGGGCGTCCTGCAGGTCGCTAAGGAATAAAATAAAGAATAAAATAATAAAAATAATTTCATCAGTGTTTTCAGACAGCTGGGCCTTTGTTTCCTTAAACACAGTAACAGTACACTGGCAACTGAAACATATAAGACCAGAGATAAGACCCACGGCTCACATTTTCTAGCAGTCTGTGCTAAAAATAGAGCTCACACCATCCCGTTCACTTAAAATACTTGAGAGCTTCCGGTTTGCGAGGTATGACTCTAGAAGCTGGGCACATAGGATGAAAACCCGTGGCCTTACACCAGACTCAGAGAGAGAGTGACAATAAACAAGTTATGGATCGATAGATAATTTGATTTGAGGGCGTATATACTTGCTATGAAGATGAAAAGAACCGGGGTTAGGGTTACAGTGTGTTAGATGGTGGTCAGGGTCTGAATCTGAAGACAGTAAGGGAGTAGGGCATTCCAGGCGGACAAGAACGTTCGAGGCTGAGAAAACAGTGAGTACAAAGGCCTCAGGACATCATGGACAGTGCACTTAAGTCTTTCCCTACTCTGTTACAAAATGTAAAGGATCTGTTTCCTGGGGTGTCGGAAAGACATTCATACACTCTTACTCTTAATGATCATGTAAAGAAAGAATCTGGGCCTCTGTGTATTTGGAAAATGATAATGGATGTCACCATTCAAAATCTTCCAACCTCAATGACCAGTGTCAATGAACATCTAGAAAATGTTTAGAGCTATAATTCTTTCTGTGGCACCCATTCATGCTGTTCCTAACTGATAGTAACAGTAGAAAGGCTTACGCGTAGAGATGGTTTACATGGGGATTAACTCCAAGAGAATTCATCCAGTTACGGAAGGTTCTTTCTTCACGAGTTTCTCCTATTAAGAATATTTACAAAATTTAGATATTAACTAAACACCTTTTATACATGCATATAATATCAGTTCTAGCTAAGATGAATTCATTTCCTCTGTGCAAATCTAGAGGTTTTCTCTAATACGAATCTCCAAATATTTTCTCTAAATACATTCTCTCTAGGTATAGGCTTATTTTAAAAAATTTGCTGATTTATTTTAGAATTGAAGAACACAACTTTATAACCAGTTAAACAATTTAGAGATTTATGAATTTTTTATAATCTCCTCCCCCTTCTAAGGATTCCCCAGTATCTCCCCAAATCCCCATACCTCAAAAGTAACTGATGTTACATTAGCCCTCAGGGAGATTCAAATTAAAACCACATTGAGATATCACCTTACACCAGTTAGAATGGCCAAAATTAACAAAACAGGAAACAACATGTGTTGGAGAGGATGTGGAGAAAGGGGAACCCTCTTACACTGTTGGTGGGAATGCAAGTTGGTGCAGCCTCTTTGGAGAACAGTGTGGAGATTCCTCAAGAAATTAAAAATAGAGCTTCCCTACGACCCTGCAATTGCACTCCTGGGTATTTACCCCAAAGATACAGATGTCGTGAAAAGAAGGGCCATCTGTACCCCAATGTTTATAGCAGCAATGGCCACAGTCGCCAAACTATGGAAAGAACCAAGATGCCCTTCAACGGATGAATGGATAAGGAAGATGTGGTCCATATACACTACGGAGTATTATGCCTCCATCAGAAAGGATGAATACCCAACTTTTGTAGCAACATGGACGGGACTGGAAGAGATTATGCTGAGTGAAATAAGTCAAGCAGAGAGAGTCAATTATCATATGGTTTCACTTATTTGTGGAGCATAACAAATAGCATGGAGGACAAGGGGCGTTAGAGAGGAGTAGGGAATTTGGGTAAATTGGAAGGGGAGGTGAACCATGAGAGACTATGGACTCTGAAAAACAGTCTGAGGGGTTTGAAGTGGCGGGGGGGTGGGAGGTTGGGGTACCAGGTGGTGGGTATTATAGAGGGCACGGCTTGCATGGAGCACTGGGTGTGGTGAAAAAATAATGAATACTGTTTTTCTGAAAATAAATAAATTGGAAAAAAAAAGTAACTGATGTTATTGGTTTTACCTTTAAAGAAACTTGGGGGGGGTCAAACTTCAGGGCTGCGAGCATATGAACCCTCTATACACATGAATTTACACCCTCCCTCTACATATTTATAAATTATAAGCTACACACAAGCACTTCTTTTACATGCCTATATTATAGCTGCAAGTCACATGAAACTTGAAAAGCATAAAATTTAAAAATGTTATAGTCCTGCCAGTGGATATTCAAGGAATGACTACTACATTTGCTCATTTTTGAATCTTATACTTCATGCATTTATAATCTGGAAAAGGTAAACTCTACCTTCCCCAAACTCAAATAATTGCCATACGTTAATCATTTTAAAGATTTTATTTTTAAGTAATCTCCACACCCAATGTGGGTCTCAAACTCACAACCCCTAGATCAAGAGTTGTATGCAATACCAACGGAGCCGGCCAGGTGTCCCTGTATTATGATTTTTGGAGTAGGTAAATAGAAAAGGAACTGGGGCTAATTCTGTCTGGTTAGTCTGAATGTGGAAGAATGAAATAATATTATAAACTGATAGGTCAAATTTAATGCATATATACATTTTTCTGGTGAGGGGTTTAGAAGGTGATCTATTTCTAAAATACTAAAATAAAACTGGTTTACTAAGCTAGGTGAACCTTGCTTTACAAAGTTCCCAGTATCATCCCTTTCCATCAGCTGCCACTTTTGATTCAGCCGTCAGGTCTACTTCCAGCAGAAATTCGCTAAAGGAAAGTGGGGAAGGAAATTTATTAGGCCAAGATCCTAGAATCATCGTGGCCTATGTATTTCTGGTCTGTAGTCCCGCACATTAGAACGTGAGAAAACTTCCATTACCTTCCAATAGAGTCCAGTCAATGTCCTGGTTCTCGGGCTTCGTTAGTGCCGGGTATTTATTAAACAGGTTAGCCACAAAGGCTAAGTTCAGTTTGGGGTTTCCACTGACAACATCAGCAGGGGTGACAAACTGTCTGCACCCCAACTTGTCTGCTTGTTGAAGCATACTTTCAGCTCTCCTCAAATCATCTGTTTCCTGTTGAAGTAAAAGAAGCAGCCATCTTTTAAAAGGCTATACTAAAAACATAGACCTGTTTCCCTACAATGATAGGCTGGATATACAATTCTACTTTCTCTTAGCCGACATATGGTACTTATTATAAAATTGTTTTGAATGCAACAGCAAAAAAAAAAAAAAAAAAAAAGTTGGTTGTATTTGAGTGCAGTACCTCAAAGGCACGCTAGGTGGAACCAGATCATCTATCGAAGGACAGTACATTTAATTTAAATGGGATTACATCGCTCCTCTGAAAACTCATCAAGAAAAAAGCTAAAACTGTGGAGATTTTTCAACTGGGCCTTAAGGAAGGTGTAAGACTGTAAAGGGTAGAGAAATTATGAGAAAATATTTAAAAGATAACATCAAGAATAGCAGTTTCCAATAATTTAATTTCAGGTTTAAACTGTGTATTTCAAATTGTAGTTTTCCACTGCAAGGATTTTTTGGGGGGTGGGGTGGGGTGGGTTACGGCTTGTTTGACTTAACTTTTCCACTCAGGCAGAAGCAAAGTTGCTCATTTCTGTAAAGAATACTTACTTCCAACTAATTCCCATGACTCCTAACTTGTTACCCGTCCCCCAAACCCCCATTCCTCCCCAGCCCCTCCAACCCACCCCAAAAGATGAGTGCCCAGCTCTGGATTAACACAGGGTTTGGTGAAGAATTTAAGTTATCCAATCATTTCAGCCTGATGTAAAAAGTATAGTTTCTCAAACACCCACTATGCCTACATCCCAAGGCTACAAGTAAAAAACATGGAGCTGTGGGAGGAACGGGTGCTTTTGGATCTGTTTCTGGTGACCTACACTTGGAAAGGAGCAGAGTGGCAGTCTGGGCACTTCCTACATATACACGGTACAGTTTTGCCCGGGAGCAAACGTAAGCATTTCTGCGGAACAGTGTCATGGGAGGAAGGGTTTTACAATCTGGTGGGAAAAGAAGAGATAAAGATAAATGAAACTTGAGGAATGTTACTTTTAAACTAAAGCTGCCCAGGATGTATAATTTGACAATCTTAGCTTTGTCTTCAATGGGTGATGCTATCTTAGTTTTTTAACCCCCGGTGAGGTGCCTTGATTGTACAAGACTCCAGAACAATGTGTATTCATTATGTTACCCTTGTTACCTTCTGCAAAACAATCAGTAACCACTAGTGGATGGGTAGTTGCGTGGGATTCAACCTTTCTTCAGGGTTCTCTCTGAGCATAGTGAGTTCCTCTCATAGAGCCTATTTTATTTCTTGTAACCTGTCAGTTATTACTTTAATATTGTTTGCTTTATGCTATTTACCAACTTTAAATAGTCAAATATACAATAATGAAATATAAATAATCAAATAAAAATATATATGAAAAACTAACTTCAGCCCCTACCTCACACCATATCCAAAGTTAACCCCAAACATATTATATTTCTAAAGGTAAAACCTCAAACTATAAAACTTCTAGGAGAATACGTAGGAAGAAATATTAGTGACCTTATGTTAGGCTAAAATTTCTTAGATACAACACCAAAAGCATGATCCATTAAAGAAAAAAATGACTAAATCAGACTTTGCCAAAATTAAGAACGTCTGTTCTTTAAAAAACACATTGAGAGAAAATTTGCAAATCACATATCCAATCAAGGCATTGTCTCCAAAATACATAAAAACACTCAAAACTTGCTAATAAGAAAACAAACAATGCAAATAAAAATGGGCAAAATGTTTGAACATGATGATACAAAGATGGCAAATAACCACATTAAAAATATTCGACACCATGTGTCATTAGGGAAATACAAATTAAAACCACAATGACAGATCATTCGGCACCTGTTAGAATGATTCAAGTTAAAAGGACTGACCACACTAAAGTACTGGTGAGGATATGGATGAATTGGCACTTCTGTATACTGCCAGTAGCAATGTAAGATGTACAACCACACTGAAAGTGAATTGGTCGCTTCCTAACATACCCGATTACTCAGCCATTTCATTCCTAGGTATTTACCAAAGAGAAATGAATGCATGTATTTATACAAAGAGTTCTCTATGTTCAATAGCAGCTATATCTGTAATAGCCCCAAACTGGAAACAATCCAAATGCTCATCAACAAGTACATGTGCAAACAAATGGTGATATATCCATTCACTGGAATATAATTTAGCAATAAACAAGGAATGCATTTATGATACATGTGACAACATGAGTGAATCTCAAAATATTACACTGAGTGAAAGAAGCTAGACAAAAAAAAAAAAAAGAGTACATACTGTAGGGGTCCATTACATAAAGCTTGTAAAAACTCAAATGAATATAAAGCAAAAGAAAGCAAATGAGTGGTTGCCTGGGATGGGGGAATATAGGATGGGAGCCAGAAGGCATTACAAAGGATCATGAGAAAACCTGATGTGATAATGGATATAAAAAAAAAAATCAATCATCAGTCAATTAGGCCTTAAAGAAGGTAATAAAGCTGAAAAAGATGAAGAAGGACACGGACTGACAAGGGAAAAGTGTGAGCAAAGGCTCAGAGGTAAAATGAGTGTTGGGGGAGGGTGTGGGGGTGGAGGCTAGCGGGGAAGAGCACTCGCCCGCAGACGGGGAGCAAGACCATGCAGGGCCTTAAATGCTAAGCAGAACACTTTAGACTGAAGTCTAGAGTTAATGGGGAATCCTTGAAGGATTCTGGGAAGGCAAGAGACAAAGGAGTGTTTGAAGATCAACCAGGGAAGAATGAACGCAGAAGAGCGGTCTTAAAATCAGCATCAGTTAGCATACTGGTGCCATTTACGCAGGCCCAAGGTCACCCGGCGAGCCTGCGCGGACAGCTGCCCCACGCACAGGACAGTTCCTGATCCATACCAAGTCACCTGAACCAAAGAGTCTCACATCCCACATCCAGACAGAAATAGAAGCACACAAGTCAGTTACAAATTCAGTTCTGATAAGGTCATTGTAAGTGGTTTAGCCCATGTTATCTACTCGATCCTACTGCCTACCGGGCTAGAAACATGGATTCTCTAAATTAGTACAATGCATTCTATACCTAATGGGTACAAAGAACGCACCGGGGGATCATAGAAACTTAAGACTAAATTGTCTAGTCCAACTCCTTCCTTTATGGATGAGCAAAGTGAGATCCAATTTGGCGAAGAAATCTGTCCAAGGTCACTGAACAACTGAGTGATATAACCAGGGAATATGGTCCATGAGTAAGTCCCCAAGTTGGATCTGCAGTTTGTAAACATAGTCATGTTACTCTCAACACACGAAGACTACAAATGCATATATGACTATGTTGTCATTACATCTCTCACTGTGATTATAATCCAAACACTTGGAAAAGGTTAGTTTCTAGCACTTATTTCCCGACCTTGGTTTTGAATATTTTATGCAATCAATACAAGCCAATAGCGCCATCGTTATGGAACCCATTAATAAACTACCAAAATACACCAAAGCTCATCTTTCGGTCTTTGAATTATACCCACAGCAATAAATTTTAAAATAACGCTCAAAATTTTTAACACCATTACATGCGATTATCAAACTTCTTGTTATTGAGAAGAAACTGACAATCATTTTGTAAGACTGTAGAATTCAAATGAACACTTATACTTACATTGAAACCTGACATGTTAATATCTATCCGCAGTTCACCTTCCTTTTGTCCTTTTGGTGCAATTTGATTGAGAAGGTGGAAATAGGCTTTGGAATCCTATAAATGAATTGAAAATCTCAGTGAGATCACATCTACAAAGAATGAATGTATCCCATTGTTCTATGTTTGGAAGGATATTTGCACGGGATTTTGTGAGAATATATGGCACAAATTGCTGTCTTCTAATCTAACAGATCTTTCCCCCAGAAAAGTCCAGCCATCTGGCCTACTTTCTGCCTCAGATATGGATAACTGGATTTTATCATGACTTTATAACTGATTAACATTGCCAATAAAATAAAGCTAGTAAACACAGAACTAGTTCTGTACCTTCACTGAATTACTGAAGTCAATAAGCTTGGCAGATAAAACAAGCAAGAAAAGAAAGGAGGAGCAGAAATCCAGGAAGCATAGGGAAAGAGAAAATAGACAGGTTACATCATTACAAAACACAATATATACCATAACCTATGGGGAAGAGATTAGCTATGTTAAAGATGTATTTAACTGTAAATTTAAATGACATTTTTAAAAGTAACACTTGAGTTGGTGAAGTAACATTTAACCCTGTATGACCTGAACATAGTTAACCAAATAAGATATTTATTTTAACTAGGCTCCCAATGCAGGGCTTGAACTCACAACCCTGGGCTCAAGACCTGAGCTGAGATCAAGAGTCGGACGCTTCACCGACTGAGCCAGCCAGGTGCCCCCGAAGATTTTCTTTTGTTTTAAGCTCCTGAACTCATCCATTGAATGGTTTTACATGGCTAGGTGGATTCAGGCTGTGTGGACCCTCCACAGAGGACAACTTGAAAACCACGGCACCAGGGCAAACACTTCATAACAGTCTTCAACCATGTCAAGTAAGCATCTGCCTTGAGGGGACAGAAACTGGGGTCAAGACTCCTTAATCCTGCTGAACTGGAAGATGATCCTCCCAGCAGTGATCAGATTCTGTTACTGAACCTCGACAGTCCAGACATGCTTATAAGGAACGTCTCTTCCAGCAAAATCTGTAGATAACCGGCACCATAATCACCTGGGAGAAGCTGTTCAATACACAGGTGACTGGGTTCAGCCCCAAACCTACCAAATACGAATCTCTGGGAGCTGCATCTTACAGAAGCTCCCTGAATGAGGTGGATACAGAATGCCGGAAATAACTCTAAAAGAGGGGAAAATCACACCAGTGAAATCTACTTCAGAGCCATTCATGAAATGCAAAGCCAGATCCTGCCATTAGCAGGCACAGGATTTGCCTTCCCGTAATCATGCATTACCGTTGTGAAAGCGCTTGTGCTTACAATTTCTTCCTAATGGTGCATGAGCAGCTCATAATCTAATCCTCTGCCCTTGACAAGAGTGAGTAAAAAGAGCAGACCCAGCAGGGTCTTCTCCCCCAGAAAGGGCTTTACAGGGCAAAATTACACTTGGA
Source organism: Neogale vison (assembly GCF_020171115.1). Taxonomy (NCBI): domain Eukaryota; kingdom Metazoa; phylum Chordata; class Mammalia; order Carnivora; family Mustelidae; genus Neogale; species Neogale vison. Next base: position 33,044,651 of record NC_058105.1, read on the forward strand.
GTATAGACCAAATGGAAGCCTTTCTTTTTCACATTACTAACAATCCTTTGCTTTTTAAAAAGATTCACAGCAGGCTCCATTTTTAAACAATATTTCCTTTTGTACCTTTCAAAGAGGTCCCAAACAGAAAATCCATTTAAGAGTGGTTTTTAGGAACACAGCTCGTGCATAAAGCAAAAATATATACCCGACCAAACATCTTGTGTAAGTTAAAAGAAGAGGTAGAAGGCCTGCTGGTTTTGTAATCTGGGAGCTATCCTTAACTGTCCCTGGTGAAACCAGTAATGCAAACATCCCAAGGCTCCCTCTCCCCACTGAGCACATCGATAGGATCACAGACTATCGTTTTCATAGCCCCGTGGGTCAGTGACATCTGCTGAAGATCCTTGAATTTGTTCCCTGTGTCCCAACACTCAGATCTGGGAGAGAGTGGAGTCAATGAATGAGATTTTTTTTTTTTTTTTTCTATCGTAATTTTGGGCCCCCTCTTTGGGAAGCTACCAACGTCTCCTCCCTCTGCTAGTTTTTTCCTTACTGCCTTTGAGACATGAACGCCAAAATGTAACACAAGAAATGTTTGAAGGTCTTTTATGTGGCAGGTCTTGGGGTTAGAAGTGGGCTTTGGTAGGAGGACCATAGGGCAGGGCTGAGGTAGGAGAGACAGCCATATGTGAGCTCATCACTACCCTCATGAGCTCAATGGCTAACGGTGGGAGCACATGATGGAAAGAAGCCAAGTAAGAAAGGAGGAGGAGAACCCTGGGGCCCTTTCTCTTTCTCCCAGGATTTATTAACAGGTACCCTGAGGTCTGGGAAAGGCAGTTAGGAAGAGAATGGTCATGGCCCACCCTTTGGTACTCCATGTTTAACAGAGAGCAGAACAGAAAGCGTTAGGACTACAATACTTTGACCATTTGCCACAGAAGGAGAGTACCTTCTAGGTTTCAGCTCTCCTGAAATCTACCATCAGGGCCAAGGGCCAACAAGGCCTGGCAATATGCTGGCAGGATTTTCCCTCTGTCTGGCTGGTAGTCACCCAAGCCATCGTATCCACGCCCAAAGGCATGACGGTTCCTTGCATGGTTACCTTGATGTCAGCACTGAAGTTGTTGATTTTCTGCCAGCCTGAGTTTTCCAAATGAAAGTTTGCCCATCTGAGCAGAAGCTCTTCCGGAGACAACTTCATAAGCTCTTCCAAAGTCTCACCATCTCGAAGTAAGGCAGCCAAGGCTAAAAGGGAAAAAAACCCACAACCAAGATATTACATGACAATGGTCATTACAAGTTCATTTGTTCTTTGGACACTCTGTTAGGTAACAGAGGGACAATAACTGGTCTGACCTAGTTCCTCATTTTCAGGTACTGTCACTCTAATAAAAGATAATATATTCGTGGATAATTATATGATGATGTAGATAAAGATACTGTTATGAGAATATATAGCAAATACATACTATATTTTATTAGTCTTTATGTTCCAAATGACAAATAAGTTACAGCTTTTAAAACACTTTACATTATGACATATGTTTACCTTGGGTTTTTTTTTTTTAAGATTTTATTTATTTATTTGAAAGAGAGAAAGTGAGCAGAGAGAGAAGCAGAGGGAGAGAGACGAACAGACTCCCTGCTGAGTGCAAAGCCTGGCTTGGGATTTGATCTCACAACCCTGAGATCCTGACCTGAGCTGAAATCCAGAGTCAGACACTCAACCAACTGAGCCACCCAAGCGACCCCTAAACTGTCCTTGTTTAATTATGTTAAAATTAGAGATTTGGAGGAGGATATTTAAAATGGTGGCACCTTTATACTTAACCTTTTGACCAAAGGAGTATAGAACCTTATGGTACTTATATTTAAATGTAATTAATGGACTCTCGAAGGGGTAAATCTATTTTTTTAAAAGATTTTATTTATTTATTTGACAGAGATCACAAGTAGGCAGAGAGACAGGCAGAGAGAGACGGGGAAGCAGGCTCCCCGCTGAACAGACAGCCCAATGCGGGGCTCGATCCCAGGACCCTGAGATCATGACCTGAGCCCAAGGCAGAGGCTTTACCCCACTGAGCCACCCAGGCGCCCTGGGGTAAATCTATTTTTAAACATAGTTTTATTTTTAAAAATAATCTCTGCAGCCAACACGGGGCTCCAACAACCCCGAGATCAAGCGTCCCACGTTCCACCAACTGAGCCAGCCAGCCGCCCCGGGTTAAATCTATTTTTAAAGGGCTATAATTTAGCTTCACATTTTCTATAGCACCTAACATGTAAAAGCTGCTCAGTTATTTTTTGTTGTTGAATTGAATGTGAAGAAGCCAAGGGTTCCTGGTTAGTATTCTCTATGGGTACTAGGTAGAAGCAGGGGGTGTCTGCACGGAGAACAGCTGAACTTCCGGCATGGTTGCAGGAGTACGTCATGTGGTCCCTAATGCAGTAATTACCTCCCCTGAAATAAAAGGAGGTTTCCCTTGAACAAGAAGACTGAAACTGCCTGATTTCTGAAGAGGTCTAAGTGATACCTTTATCAGGCAAATTTCATCTCTCATGGACTCTGCCTCATGCCATGTCATTCTGATGCTGAGGGACTTAAGCAAGGGTAGAAGCAGCAGGTCACTTGTCTAAGACCGTCCTTTTGCTCCCCATCCCCACCACATCAGAGGCCAAAGAGGATTAAACCGCCTGACATCTGTGCACCTGAGACCTTGTCAAAGAAAAGTTATTTGATTTATTCCACATGCCAATGTGATTGTATTTGCCTTTCCGAACGGACCTTTTTTTTTTTTTTTTAAAGATTTTATTTATTTGACAGAGAGAGACACAGCAAGAGAGAGGAACACAAGCAGGGGGCGTGGGAGAGGGAGAAGCAGGCTTCCCGCTGAGCAGGGAGCCAGATGTGGGGCTCGATCCAAGGACCCTGGGATCATGACCTAAGCAGACAGCAGATGCTTAACGACTGAGCCACCCAGGTGTCCCTGGACTTCAGCTTCTTTAACAAGACAAACACCACCGTGAAGAAGGCCAGCAATGAGAGCAATTGTCTTTGTTCAAATATAGTTCAAATATAGGTACCTTTGAGCAGATTGAAACAAAGGCAAGGGCAACAGTCTCAAAAGTGCAAAAAAGTCTTATCATGGATCAATATGCAAAATAATAAAACCATTGACAGACATTCTGGGGGACCTTGAAAAGACTGAGAACCCCAAAGAGATATTTCCCAGAAGTGACAAGGATTGAGAAGGCGATTTCTGGAATAAAATAGGAATATCTGGAGTGGTGGTTCATAGTTAAAGCTTTGCAGGAAGAGTATCATGTAGAATTGCCCAGGACACAAGACAATTGTATCATGTGTACTTATAGAATCTAAAAATCCACGGTGTGACGGGAAACCCCATGTTGTAAGAAGTTCAGAAAACGTGACCATCAAGGGTGGGGTGGATTAGTTTGAAGAGGTCTCAAAATCCAGGAGTGAAGATGGGGCGGGAGTTGGGCAGCCAGATTAGAAATGAAAAGTACCTTGGGAAAGTTCCTTCAACTCTGTGCTTTTGTGTCTTTATTATAAAATGAATTCTAAAGCACCAGGCAAATGTGAATTACTACTAAAGACGAAAAGTTGTAATTAGACTGTTTTCCACAACAACACTATAGCATTACCTTCTTTTAATTCTAGTTATCATCTAATCGTCTCAATTAAGTGAAAGCACCACAGTCTGTGTGACCAGGAAAAATATCCAATAAACAATTTTCAAAATAATGACTGTGTTCCATTACCTTCATTCCTGCTTAATTCAATGTCGGCAAACAACCCGATCTTAATAATCTGCCAAAGCAGTCCCAGAACCAGATGTGGTTTCCCAGCCCGCAAATCCTCCGCACCGATGTTCACAACGTGACACCCAATGGCAGAAGCAGAGTTCAGGGCCAAGTTTAAGTTTTCCTGCAAGAGAGCCAACGTACACATTTGCTTCTTGACCTTTCCAGTTTTTAGGAGTCTACTCCTTTACTGAAAATAATGCTCAATGAGGAAATTAATTTCAGCCGCACATGATCCACAGAAAACAAAGTCCAGACAACCAACTCCAGACTTTGGTGTTAAAGGCATAGCTAAAACAAATCTCAGCTTTATTATTGTTACTGTCTTTTCCAGAATTCTGTGGGAAGTTAACTTGGTATTTTTATTTGGTCTCTTTTGAAGTACATGGACATTGTCACGAAAAGAAAAGGCTGAGTGACTAGAGTCAGGCTCTCCATGCAGGTCAAGGGTCGTATTTCTTTTTTTCTTTTTTAAAGATTTTATTTTTAGGCAATCTCTATACCTGGGACTCAAACTTATAGTCCTGAGATCAAGACTTATATGTTCTACCAACTGAGCCAGCCGGGTGCCCCAAGAGTGGCTGTATTTCCACTTTTTTCCTCAAGAGTATCTATCTATCTATCTATCTATCTATCTATCTATCGACAGAGCACGTGCGCGTGAGAGAGACCAGCAGAGAGAGAGGGAGAAGCAGACTCCCCGCTGAGCAGGGAGTCCCTTTATCCCAGGTCCCGTGATCTGAGCCCAAGGCAGACGTTTAACCGACTGAGTCACCCAGGCACCAGAGTCATTGTATTTCTAAAAATGTCTAAAAGAGGGGTCTAATCCATGCACCTGAATAAAGTTCTAGAATTGTAATCTCTGCGTCGCAAGAGGTGCTGCTGCCCGAGGGAATTTTGCTATTTCAGAGTGTAATACTCACTTAACAGAAAAGAAAAATGCTCCATTGCTTAAGCATGCTAATTAATTAAGAGCTTAAATATTTTTGCTTATTTCTGCATGCTTGAAAACAGCATGTAATGAGAAGAACACAGGGCTTTAGAGTTAGTCCTGGATTTGAACTTCAGTTCCAATGTTAACCTTGGGCAAGGCAGGAGCCTGAGTTCCAGCTCTCCTCTGTCAAATCTGGATAATAGTCCTAAACTCAAGAGTTGTAGAAGAATTAAATGGGAAGACATGAAGGGCAGAACTGATGGGCTACAGAATAGGATCTCACAAGGCCGTTTTCAAGAAGAGGGTAGGGATATCCTTTTGTACCTGAATGATGAAGGGTGTCAGTTTCTTCTTGTTGATTGCTCTTTCATCAATTGTATCAGGAACTGAAAGGTTGATCATTTTACTGAAACACAAATTAGCAGGGAGTTGGTTTACTTTTAAAGAGCCTGTAAATATTCACAAATGTTTTAAGGCACATGACATGTCTCTCATGTAATCTGAAAAAAAATCAGTGCAATATATGACTTTTACCATGTTGATCACACACACAAAAAACTATACATGTGAAAAATGCACATGAAAAAAAAAAAGACCAAAATGCTTACAGTAGTTGAGTATTTCTGAGTTGGGGATTGAGGCATACTTTATCATTTTAATTTTTTGTATTTTCCCATCATTTTGTAAGAATGAATAACTTGGATACTGGAAAAACCCTTACTGCATACATTTTAAAAACAGATAAAATCCCACATGGAAATTGTGTCTCTTTCTCGATTGTAAAATTCACAAATAAGAATGACCATTTATTCACAAGGAGGTCAATTTATTGAGCATGAGATTCTTTCATTCACCATATTTATTGAGAGCCTAAAAGATGAGCTAGGCACGATATTCGGTATTGCTAATCCAGTCGTGAGGTAAAGAAATGTTCTGCTAATTAGACTAGAATCTGTGATTTCTTCGGGTAGAATCTCATTCAGTAAAATTTGGACGAAGACACTAACATTTTAGGTGTTTATAATACTGCCCCAAAACATGTGATTCCACACAGGGAAAACCATGCTTCTTTCCATGTCAGATTTGTTTTTTTTTTTTTTTTAAAGATTTAATTTATTTGGGAGAGAGAGAGAGCACAAGTGGGGGCGGGGGGTAGCGTTGCATAGGGAGAGGGAGAAGCAGGCTTCCCGCTGAGCAGGGAGACTGATGTGGGGCTCAATCCCAGGACCCCAGGATCATGACCTGGGTCCAAGGCAGATGTTCAATGGACTGGGCCACCCTGGTGCCCCTATGTCAGATTTAAACATCAAATCAACAGCATCTCGTACGTAGCAGAGCAGCTCCCTCGCTGCGATCTATTGAAAGTTAGCCCTCGACACAAGGGTTTGAAAGAAAAGAAAGATTAAAAAAAAAAAGAAAAGAAAAGAAAGAAAAGCTTTTTAAAACGTTAAAGTAGAAAAAAGAGAAAAAAAAGTTAATGAAAAAAAAACCAATAGCATCATGTGATTATCTCTCTGTACTAAAACACATGGGAGAATTAGTTCTTTAGTGCCTATACATGGACGAAATGGGATTATCTTATGGTTTTTAATGGGGATCATAGTAGATGCAGCGTGAAATGCAAAGGGGTGTGAATATTCTGACTGCATTTTGGTTGGTCTTACAAGCTCCTGAGCGGCAGAGGCAGAGGACGAACCCAGGCCGACTGATTACGGAGCATATGCTCTTAGAGCATCAACGGGACAAAGTGTTGATCATCTTACATCCTTTCTACCAAGATACTGTTCGCTCTGGAGCAGCAAGGACCAACACAATTTTCAGAACTAAGTAACTGGAGAGTGAGAACTGAAGAGGAAGCTTTTTTTGTATTTTGAAGCTATGGTACTTTATTTTTTTTATATTTATTTTTTAAAAAAGATATTTATTTATTTATTTGACAGATAGCGATCACAAGCAGGCAGAGAGAGAGAGGAGGAAGCAGGCTCCCTGCTGAGCAGAGAGCCCGATGTGGGGCTGGATCCCAGAACCCTGGGATCATGACCTGAGCCGAAGGCAGAGGCTTTAACACCCACTGAGCCACCCAGGCGTCCCAAAGCTATGGTACTTTAAAAACAAGTAGACACTGACATACTTAAGTCCAACAAAGTTGTCACGTTCTGCTTGTACTTCAGCAGAAATCGGAAGCTGGCAGCTTCCTTATAAAGCGGTCCCCAGTCTAAATGAGTGAGTTTCAGATTTGTATCTTGGTGGTACTTTCTCAGACACACCCAGACAACTTTCAGTTCTGTTTCCCGAGTTGAAGCCGTCAAGCACCCAGAAACCAATAATATATCAATTATGTGGAAGGCTGTTTTGGAAATCGGGACACAAAATCAACCAACATCTTACCAGAGCACAATTCCATCACCAACAGCTTTGAACAGGTCGTCAGTATTCGGGTTCATGGGTATTACGTGTCTGCAATCGGGATCATTTTCCAAAGCTTTGTTTATCCAGTTAACAAAGGCATATTTTTCTTCCTCTATAATCATGTTAAATAATAAGAAATTAGTTCACACTCTAGGTTGACTCTAAAGTCTAAAATAATTTGTACGTAGTACTGAAAGTTAACGTGTCACAAACATGAGTTCTCCCCTTTGAAAACCCAGATACTTGAATACAATATGGCTCTTATGAAGTACAAAATTAACAGCAAAAAACAGAGAGAATGAGCAGGGTTAACAGATCCTTAGAAAAGTTAGTTACCAAATTCTTTAAAAAAACATTACTTACATTCCTGTAGAGTTCTACTATAATAAAGCCGATCATTGCTCACATCATATAATATGTCTTGCAAGCTAACAAAGCCATATGATAAATACTTACAATACCCTTACGGCAAGTATTAGTCCCAGGTCTAAATACACACCACAGTGGGCTTCTGCTGTATTCTTATTTAGGAAGCAATGTTTCTCGAGCAGACCTCCTTAGGTCACTGCATCACCCTGTCATACTATTATTACCTGAGTAAGAATGCTGCGTTCCTTCACTGGACAGCTCGGAAGTGCCTCCCAGAGCACAAATCCCTTCTTTCCTGTTGATTGCTTTGCGGAAGGTTTTAGCAATATCGCTGCTTTTTACCTCTTGGAAAATCTACGAATGAAAATCTGTTGTTAATTCACAGTTTGTTTTAAATCAGGTGCAACGATAAGCCCTTCTATCTTCTTTTAGACTCCTACATTTTCACCTACATTTTCCCATATGGGTGGTGAGTCTTAAAAGGAGATGGAAAACTGGGCTTGCGCTTTTAAGATGCTAAATAAATACTACAATACTGCTACTGAAAATGAAGCCAGACAGTCAATTGCACACACTTGTCAAAAATGTTAAGTGCCACATGCATTGAATCCGCTTTAAGCCGCCAACTAGTGTGGTTCAAAGGCATAGGTAAATCTGCTAATTTTCTACCAACAAGTAAGGCTTTGTTCGTTCCCTGGAGAGAAAAAGCTGAAGGATCCCCCTTCTTTAACCACAATTCTTAATGCAAAGGAAGACGAAAATTTAATGATTTAACCAAAAAAACCTCTTTCGGGGGTACAATGGTAAGAGCTTGTTCAATCAAAATTTACAGAATAATCAGGTGAAGAAATGGGTTGAGTTGGCAGCAAAAAGACAACTTTGGAGAATAAACACAAAAAAGAGGCTTTTCAGTAACTATCTTGTTTGAGTGTTTATGAAATCTAGCTTCTCGTCATGAACAACATGGTGAACAAAATGAATGTGTGCATTCTAATTGTACAAAGCAGGTGGTAACAAAGCAGATTTCATACCCTCTCCTAACTGCCTGATTGAATGAATGGATTTTCTAAAGGACTACGCAGCTCTACATATTTTTTAAAGATCTCTCTATATTTTTTAATGATCTATTTATTAGAGAGAGCACAAGAGGGGAGGGACGTGGGGAGGGAGAAGAAGAGAGACTCCTCAAGTAAACTCCCCGCTTAGTGCAGAGCCCGGAGGTGGGGCTGGATCCCAGGACCCTGAGATCATGAACTGAGCTGAAACGCAGAGTTGGAAGCCCAACGGACTGAGCCACCCAGGTATCCCAGGACTAACTATATACTTTTAAATATTGGAACTCACCTAAGCCCAAACTTGTTTCTGATCTACCAATGCACATGGCTAAAATGTAGCTACTTCCAATAAAATGAGAGAAAGATGTAGCATCTTCACAAAAATTTCTTTAAAAGGCACACCTGGGTGGCTCAGTCAGTTAAGTGTCTGACTCTTGATTTCAGCTCAGGTCATGATCTCAGGGTTGTGAGATCAAGCCCAGTGCAGGGCTCTATGCTCATCAGATCGTCTGCTTGGGTATTCCTTCCCCCTCTCCCTCTGCCACTCACATTGTACATGTGTGCTCTCTCTCTCTTAGACTCTGTCTCTAAATACGTAAAATCTTTTTTTTAAAAAGGTGTTTATAACACATAAGTGGACCTACAGAAGGAAACATACTACCCTAATGGAAGAGTTGCTGAACAAACAAAACAGGAGTCAAAGGCCTTTGGCATTATTGACAGTTACACACACACACACACACACACACAAATCTCAGGAGGTGCAGCCCATGTTTGAAGTTCATAGACCAGGGTCACAATATGTAGCAGTTCAGGTTGTATCTATGAGAACAGGCACGAGGATAAGTTTGAAATCCAGCCCCAAGTGCCACTGACCAACCCCTGTGTCCTGCACAAGACATCCATCCAAAAGCTGGGAGGGCCTTTTCTATTTAGGTTTCCCAGGAGGGAACCTTTTTGTCATTAATCCACTAATCTACTAATCCAAATCAGAGAGAGAGATTTTCTGTAAAAGTTGTGTAAAAGTTGTTACAGGTGTTGTGGGTGGCCCTCTCTCTCAAAGCCACGCTTTTTCCTCTTGCCTTTCTAAAATCCTGTCTTTCCTTGGACTTACAAACCCAATTTTATTTAGGAAACTAGGGAGTAGTTAAGTTCCACAAGATCAAGCTTAATTTTCAGAGCTGTGATTTCTCTGCTCTACCTGTAATGTCAGAGGTGGAATTTCAGAATGGGTGTGCACGTGTGCAAGTGTGTCCATGTCTACTTATGTCTTTAGATACACACACACAGACTACTCTAAATATTGCACAGAGCCGACAAAATCATTTTCCCTCCTTTCTGGCCATTATATGGACTCCTGTTAGGTATCGATACTGTAGAGCTGACTACTCAGGCACTCTGGGCAAGTTCTAAATGATAGAAATTCTTTTTATGCACACTGATTTTTTAAATCCAACTTTCGTTTCATTTCATTTACCTTAACTTCTGAGCCAAGATTATATGATAAAATGGTGACCAGTGAATGTAGCAGTCTTCACTGGGATGCGTTTGGTTCCCATAACTCCCCTTTGAGAATTATATATCTGCTTAGTAAAAACGCAATATTCACTATTCTACCCAACTCTGAACTCCACTTTATTTAGACATTGTCTAGTAAATTAAAATCTGAAATGTGTGCTTTCCCTCATGACTGAGGTACCATAAATCACTTGCATGACAAAAAAAAAAGCATACAAAATGTTATTGCCTCAGAAATGACCTATGAAAAGTTATTTTTTTATTAGGCCTATTTTTGCCTCAAGATCGTTTGCTTCTAAAAATTAGGTTGGGGGGCACCTGGGTGGCTCAATGGGTTAAAGCCTCTGCTTTCGGCTCGGGTCGTGATCCCAGGGTCCTGGGATCTAGCCCCACATCGGGCTCTCCGCTTGGCAGGGAGCCTGCTTCCCTTCCTCTCTCTCTGCCTGCCTCTCTACCTACTTGTGATCCTTGTCTGTCAAACAAATAAATAAAATCTTAAAAAAAAAATTAGGTTGGTTTCCATGATCACAACTGCAGCTAAAAAATAAATCCAAATTTAAATATAGCATGGAAAAAAGGAACAATACAAATAATAAGTTAAAAAAAGAATGTCTACTGTGTAATATCCTAATGCAATGACTTACGTCACTGGAGTTAAGCTCATGCTTGGGAATGGAAGCAAAGTTGCAATTAAATCAGTTAATTTTTAATTGCCTTACAGAGGTTATAGGACCTTCGTTTTCTAAATATTTTTAAATAAATGTGTCCAGCCAAGCTCAAACTTTCAGGTTCACGGTAATTTCCTCTGTTGCGTAGATTTAAAAAAAAAAAAAGCAAATTAAAAGGGATAATTGAAGATTTACGTCTCTTCAATGGATTCACCGCAGGAGAACTTGCATTTTGTTTTCTACGTTAGGGAAGAATTGCTCCAGCGGATGATAAAGTTATTTGAGTAGAAAACCCTGGCTTAACAAGAATCTCTGAAATCAGAGATAACACAAGGCCAACTACTGTGCTGAAGTCTTCTCAATGAATCTTTTCAAAGCTGCCCGTTGTGATACTAATGAGCTCACTGTTAGTGCTGTTTTCCCTCGAGGAGCAAGGACTGGCTTTGTCATGCGTGAGCAAACTCCTGGGGACCCTGCGGCTCTGGTTCTATGCATCTCCCCCCCTTTATGGAGTATATATATGTATATGTTTCTTATTCCTTTTTAAAGTTTCATCACCTTTCTAGTTCTGTGCAGGACTAGCAGCCAGACAAAGCAATCCAGAGGCATAATGACTTAGGAGGAAGGAAAGATTTCAGAAAGAATTGCAAAATATTGACTGGCTTCCGGGGTTTGAGGCTTGCTTCCAAAGTGTTTCCAAAGTAGTACACTTGAATTTTTTCTTTTCTTTTTTTTTGGAATCTGTTGTAGGCCTGAGCTTAGTAATAATAGGAAAAGAACACTACTTTACAAAACAGAACAGAAATCCGTACCCCCAACAGTTGACATCTACATAGCGTTTGCTATATGCCGGGCACTGTTCTAAGCAAAAGTCCTAGGACTGGTCAACAACTTAGTGCCATTATGCAAGAGCAAATTTCTCACTGTGAAAACAAGAGTTTAATGCAGACATCTCTGCTGAAAGGAAGGGCCATACCAGTCTTTTTAAAGATACGGGTAAAAAAAAAACAACAACAAAAAAACCCCACCATTACCTTGTAGGTATAAAAATCCAGTAATGTCGTTTTGAGAGACTTAGAAGAAACAAAATCCGGGTATTAAATTTAACTAACATTTGAAGTGTACATAATAACTTAGGGACTCTTTTCTGCCCTATATATATTCTTCTCCAAAATTAACATAAACTGATTTTGTCTGTAGGCTGCTTTGCAATTAACACCTCTTATGCAGCAATTTAAATAAAAAACCCCAAGATGTAAGAACACGTTTATTTGTACTTCCTTATGTTAACACCTGATAGGAATAACTCGCTTGGTTTTTTTACAGATGACGAAAATTACCCATATTTTGACAATTTCTAAGATGTCTCATCAGTGACAAAGCAGATGGAAGCGGACGGGCATTTGCTCAGACACCCGTCTTTCAGTCCGGTCATGGCGGTATCATTCTGAAATTTCAGGCAGGTTATTTAACTGTCCTTCACATTTCAGATGTCTTGAACAGAAGGGAAGTAACTGGAAAAAGCTACTAGTCCTATGTGTAATGTTGGGGAAGCTACTTCCTTTTTTCAGGACTCCAGGCTTTTATTTTTGATTTGAAAAATGAAAGAGTATACTGGGGCGCCTGGGTGGCTCAGTGGGTTAAAGCCTCTGCCTTCGGCTCAGGTCATGATCCCAGGGTCCTGGGGTGGAGCCCCACATCCGGCTCTCTGCTCAGCAGGGAGCCTGCTTCCCTTCCTCTCTCTCTCTCTCTCTCTCTCTCTCTGCCTACTTGCGATCTCTGTCAAATAAATAAATAAAATCTTTAAAAAAGTGAAAGAGTATAAACATACTGATTCCTTCCAATTAGAAAGAAATGTACATTTTAACCTGAAATGTCATTAATATTTTCTAAAAATTCCTAGCGATGCCAAAATTAGTATGCACGTCATTTACTTTTTAAGAATATACTAGGGGAATCAAACCTTCTCCCTTAAAAGCCTCCGACAGCTCGGATGGAAGAACCTGCAACATTTCAAGACCTACAAAATTAAGTATTTCCCTAAGATCATTTTTCTCAAGGACACTTTCACAATTTTGTCCTTAATAATACTGGCCACACTGCAGATCTTCACGATTTAGGTCCATTCTTTCTAGCAGATTAAAATTCTGGGCAGTAAATTATCTCAAAAATTAACCCATCATAGTTAACTACTGCTCTAAGCTGCTTTAAATTCACAACTCAACATGCAGTTCCAAGGGGAGCACGTTCACATCAGAGACATGCAAGTGCTCATACTGCAAGTCAATTGCAACTTACTATTGAACACAGAATTCAAAACAAAAGGCTTTGGCAATAACTGAAGACAAAAAACAGTAGGTAGGAAATCAGTATTTCAAAAGAAGCCGACAAGAACGCCATCATGACACATGTCTACATTTTTAAAACAGCAGCCCTCCCCGCCGCACCAAATGCTCTCAGCTCTGGATACATCATTAGCCAATCTGCTCTTAACAAAGTTCTAAAGGAGTTAATTCTAATGGGAGAGAACATACCAGAATTTCACTGGCTATAGGGAGCCTCAGTTACCATGGAAAAGGAGGATGAGAAAGCTGGGAAGTTGGTGAAAAATGAGGCAACTCATTACCTGTTTGTAACCCAGTAAAAGGAATGCCTAATTAGATCTAGACAAACTCAGCCTTAAATTAATAAACCCAACCAATAAAATCTTCAGGGTGTTCTTCATGGAGGGAAGAGGCAACCGCTACATCTCAAATACTCCTGGCAATGGCTATGGACTGAAAATGGCACCAGTCGCCTGGCTCACTGGCAGCTACAGTGTCGGGCTTCAGGAAGGAGGGCTACAGAACCCCTCCCCAAGCACTGAGTGCGGAACTCTAAACTCGGTGCTTGGAAGTGGAAGAATTAAGTCAGCCCCGAACCCTAAGGAGTATCTGATGATACTAGAAATTTTAAACGCCTCCTCCAATGGACTAAAAAGATACACTTCAAACTTTTAATTATCAAAATGATTATCCTCGAGAAAACCGTCCGGTTAAATACTACTAAGACAAGAGTCGCAAACATCTTCTTTTAATCAGAAAGCTCAAGTCAGGAAGCTTCCAAGACTGTGAGTCAGGGTGTAGCATTCATTAACTAACATCTGGGAGCACCCTATTCTCCAAGGCAGACACCAAGGGAGACGGAAAGAGCACTTCAAGGACGACACTTAGCACCTTGAAAAATCCCCTTTGAGGAAGCCCTAGAGGAAATGGATCGCCTTTCACAGCAAGTAGAGTAGCTTTGATTTTGTCAGTGTTCTTTTCCCCAATTCATTTGCTAAGATACTCGAATGGCTAAGAGAACCCAGGACACTTGGTGGGGTGAAGGAAACTTCATTAATCCCAACAGTACTAATACGCAACATTTAGCAACTTCACAGGATTGACTACTTTTAAGATCCCACTAGACAAAGGAACAGTCATGACCCCTTATACTAATGGTGCACTTACACATACTTACATAAACAAATTCATCGAAACTTATCTTCCCATCTTTATTCCTGTCACCATCCAGCATGAGTTTTTGAATAATTTCTCTCACTTTATATCCTGGTAATGGCATATTGGCCTCCTTGAAAAGCTCATGAAGTTCATAGTCACAGATGAATCCGTTGCTGTTGAGATCTTTGTAAAGAGGGAGAGCAGGCAAAAAAAGGAAAAAAAAAATTAGAAGAAATAAGTGAACCTCTTGGAGTAGGCTTATGATGAGCATTTGTCTTCATTTGAGACTCAGTTCCTACTAAGCTCGCCTGAACACAGTGTTTGCTCTTCTTACTGTTTGGTACCTAAGGTTGTTTAAAAAGGAAACGCAAATTTTAACAGAAAGCACAGTTTTACACCATGTTTTCTGTATTTTAAACAATGTATATGTAGCTTCACTTAAAAATAGCATCCCTGGGGTGCCTGGGTGGCTCAGTGGGTTAAAGCCTCTGCCTTCGGCTCAGGTCATGGTCTCGGGGGTCCTGGGATCCAGCCCTGCATGGGGCTCTCTGCTCAGCAGGGAGCCTGCTCCCCCCCCCGCCCCCCCCCCCCCCCGCCTGCCTCTCTGACTACTTGTGATCTCTCTCTGTCAAATTAAAAAAAAAAAATAGCATCCTTAATACTAACAAAGCAGAGTTGCCTAATAAATTATTTTTCAATCATGAAGCTGACAGGACTTCTAAAAAATAAATAATAGACAACGTACCAATAAAACACCGCCATGGTAGAAAACGGTTTCTGTTGTATCTATTTAGGAGTTTTACGTCCCTTATTCTTCCATTAGTCTGGTAGAACAGTTTATGAATGGATGCTGATTATATTACAAAGCACACCTGAAATTAAACTACCCTCTTCAACGCCACTTTTTTCCAAGAGCTAATGTAAATAAATATGGAATTCATAAAAATAAATGCAGTCCCGAGTAATGCAAACGTTTACCATGACTCTATAAATAACCTTTTTATTTTTGTGCTAGGACTGTTCTAACAGGGTATATATCTTAAGTGCTGATGATGCTTAGTCTGAAACTATTCAAAATGAAAAAACAAAAAACAAAAAACTGATCAATAACCAGAAGTTAATTTACTGAGAAAGAGGGTTAATGTCCCGAGGGCTGTAATCTCTTGGGCATATATAGTTTTAAGAAAACTGGACTTTCACCAGAAATTTCAAATACCTACTGTTTCAGCAGTGCTTTTCCTTAGGTTCCTCCACTGAATTTCACACATAAATTTATTACAACAAAAGGATACAATCTCAATAGAGAAACCAGAGCACTGTTCAAGAAAATGTATTGTGAAATTAATCTATCTGATACGTTACTTTAAAACCTGACTGGGTGCTGTTCTGGGAATGGGGGTGCTGCTGGGATTCATAGAGAAGTCCTGTTATTCTAATGACAACTACTAAGCAAATAACATCTAAGGTGAGGTAAGACTATAAAAATATAATATAATGAAATATAACTTAAGTGCTGTGCTGAAAAATAAAGCAGGGAAAGGGGTCAGACTGGGGGCTAATTTGCCCCCCACCAAGGCTCCTGGCATCCAGTGTCTTGTGCTGCCCAATACCCTCCGACACATATGACCCCCGCCCGCAAAACAGAATTATGCAGCTCAAAATGGCAGAGGTCAAGGATGGCCACTTTGACAAGGTTATATTTGAATGAAGACTTACATGAAGCAAGGGAACGAATCGCAGATATCTAGGGGGAAGAGATTTTGAGTAGAGGAAAGAGCAAATGCAAAGTCTGTGGTATGGAAGAGTGTCTGGTACAGTTTGAGAACAGCAAAGATCCAGTAGGACTTGAGCAGAGTAAACAGAGGAAGAGAGTCAGGGATGAGGCTAGGGAGCTGATCACATCTACTCTTACAGATCATGGAAAGTACTTGGGATTTTTATTTTTATTTTTTGTAAAGATCCTGCTTATTTATTTGAGAGACAGAGAGAGAGGTCAAAGATAGCAAGAGAGGGCACACGTAGGGAAGAGAGAGGAAACAGAATCTCCGCTGAGCAGAGAGACCAATGTGGGCTCGATCCCAGGATCCCAGGATCATGACTTGGGTCGAAGGCAGACGCTCAACGAACTGAGCCACCCCGGTGCCCCTATGTCAGATTTAAACATCAAATCAACAGCATCATGTGATTATCTCTCTGTACTAAAACACATGGGAGAATTAGTTCTTTAGTGCCTATACATGGATGCCTAACTGACTGAGTCACCCGGACGCCCCACAGATCTTATTTTAAGTGTGATCTAAGTGTAATTCATTTCAGCTAATTTTTGTCAACTATTAAAATATTAAATATCCTATGTAAAACCATTTCTGCAATATTTTGAGGGCTGATAAAATTCTATATTTAATTTTAGTGAAGTATATTTGTAGATTCAAACAAATACTCTTAAACGCAATTGGCACATTTAAATCTACCAATTAGAGTATCTATACTTCTCAAACATCATCCCCAAGCTACCCCAAACTTCTGAAAATCACGAATATTCCCTTCGATAAAGAGTACTTAATTTCCCTAGGGCACATCTTTGCTTTCTTTGCTTTGAATTAATAAAAGGCCATACATCAAACACTTTACTAGTAAAGTGTTTATACGTACAAGTCAATCCAGCAACAACATCTGCAATTGCTAAAAAGAGCAAAGTAATCCACATGGTACTGTGGCAGGATTTTAGCAACTTTTGATGAATGAAATTCTTGAGTTTAAATACACCTCCTCCCATGCATAAACTAAGCTGTTTCTCCCATTTTATTTATAAAGTTAAATAGAGGGGTGCCTGTGTGGCTGAGTCCATAGTCATAAAGTGACTGGCTCATGATTTCAGCTCAGGTCATGATCTCAGGGTCATGAGATCAAGCCCCACATTGGACTCTGTGCTAGGTGTGGACGTGCTTAACATTCTCACTCTTGGGGTGTCTGGGTGGCTCAGTCAGTTAAGCATCTGCCTTTGGCTCAGGTCATGATCCTGGGGTCCTGGGATCTAGTCCTGCCTCAGTCTCCTTGCTAAGCGGGGAGCCTGCTTCTCCCTTAAAAAAAAAAAGAAAAGATTATCGCTCTTCCTTTCTCTCTCTCTCTCTCTCTCAAAAAAAAAAAAAAAAAAAAAAAGGTAAAACCGAGCTCATTACTAGGGTGTAAGCATGGCATACAGAAAGATACACAGCATGGCTAAAAGGATGCGAGTGAAGAGTAATGTGACATAGGATTTGCATAAGTCACATCTCTGGGTCTTCATTTTCCCATCTGTAAGATGTCTTTGGATCAAATGATCCCCAGATTCCCTTTTTGACTCTAACACACTCTGATTCTAAACTTGAGTAGCCAAGACTTCACAAACCACACACACACGCACGCATACACTTTTAAAAATATTGGAGGTAAAACTGTAATACATAATAGAAAGAGATATATAATAATAACATTCTGATCACTACTGCATCACAGCACCTAAATATAACATTCCTTTATTTTTAGATCTTTTAGGAAAAGATGGCTTATTCCTTGCCACTATCAAAACTTTGTCCACTTGGGGGGTGCCGGGGTGGCTCAGTTGGTTAAGTGACTGTCTTTGGCTTGGGTCATGATCTTAGGGTCCTGGGACAGAGACCCAGCATCTCCCTTTCCCACTGCTGCTCCCCCTACTGTGCTGTCTCGTGCTTTCTCTCTGTCACATAAATAAAAATAAAAAAGTCTTTAAAAAAAACAAAACAACACAACTTTGTCCACTTGGCAATTTCTTTTTTTTTTTTTAAAGATTTTATTTTATTTTATTTGACAGACAGAGATCACAAGTAGGCAGAGAGGCAGGCAGATAGAGAGGGAGGAGGAAGCAGGCTCCTTGCTGAGCAGAGAGCCCAATGTGGGGCTCGATCCCAGGACCCTGGGACCATGACCTGAGCCGAAGGCAGAGGCTTTAACCCACTGAGCCACCCAGGTGCCCCCACTTGGCAATTTCTGATAGAAAAATATTTTATGGGCTGCCTGGGTGGCTCAGTAGGTAAGTTGCCAGCTCTTGATTTTGGCTCAGGTCATGATGTTGGGGTCCTGGGATGGGACCTGTGTCAGGCTCCACACTCAGCATGGGGTCTACTTGACATTCGCTCCCTCACCCTCTGCCCTTCCCACTCATGCTCTCTCTCTCTCTTAAATCTTTTAAAAGATTTGTTTATTAATGTATTCTACTTTACCCTGACTTCTGAAATGATGTATCTGAGCACAATTTATTTTATTTATTTTTTATTTTTTCAAAAGATTTTATTTATTTATTTGACAGACAGAGATCACAAGTAGGCAGAGAGGCAGGCAGAGAGAGAGGAGGAAGCAGGCTCTCCGCTGAGCAGAGAGCCCAATGCGGGGCTTGATCCCCGGATGCTGGGATCATGACCCGAGCCGAAAGCAGAGGTTTTAACCCACTGAGCCATCCAGGTGCCCCAATTTATTTTTTTTTAAAGATTTATTTATTTATTTGGCAGAGAGAAAGGGAACACAAGCAGGGGGAGAGGGAGAGGGAGAGGGAGATGCAGGCCCCCCTGAGCAGGGAGCCTGCTGTGGGGCTCGAACCCAGGACCTTGGGATCATGACCCAAGCAGAAGGCAGATGCTTAACGACTGAGCCACCTGGGTGCTCTGAGCATAATTTAACCTGTGATTGACTCCAGTTTTGACCTAGCATAGAATAGGTCCTTAATTGTTCCTTTTGTATTCTCAGTGATCTAACAGAAGCAGAAGGCAGAGATTTTTAAAATAAGTATTGGAGAACAGTGAATTCAAAACGACCTGAAACCAACCAGGGTGCCGAGAGTCTAGGCCATTTCGCAGTTTATCAGCCTTAGGTAGAATAGAGGTGTAGGCAATGAAGAGAATTAACATTTGCCTGAGCCCTTTCTGAAATAACCTGTTGGGCATTAATTAGAAGACAGCTCACTGACATGATTAAAAGATGCCAGGAAGTACCCACCCTAAAATATAACTAACATCAAATAACCACGTGTAGAAACTCCATTTTGAAGTAAGAGTGGTAATACACAGATGCTGTTAGTAACCGACAGGACCATTTTAAAGGGGGACTGGAGGGGCAGGACTTGGTCAGAATGCAGCAATCTTCCTTATTAGGTTGTAAATCTTTTGACCTCAACCCCAGTACGTGGCCCAGTCCCTTGCATGTAACAGGCGATGGGAAAAGACCATTTTTTGTAGGACTACTGATTCTCAGGTATTAACCAGGAAAAGAATGTTCTAATCTAATGAGCATTTTAAAAACAGAATTAAACAAACAATAAGGAACACATACAGAAATAGCACTGAAAGACCGAATGGTAATTCACCAGGAAACCATAACGACAGAAATATCCCTTAAATAACATTCAATCTCATTCCCTTTGTTCTAATCCTGTCCCCACCCTGGCAGCCTTCAGATCTGTAATTTGGTTTTCTAAGTGAACACACCCACAGAGGAGTACCCTGGTAGAAAACCAGTGATGGCTGTCAGGTCAGGAGTTCCGTTCTAAATGTAGAAACCTGCTTTGTCTGTATTAAGAAATACCGTGTGCACTTGGTTGGCAGAAGGCAGCCTCCAGAACAAATGGAGAACCTACTGTGTGGCCAGCACTAAGCTAGACACCAGAGATACAGAAATTAATCACATTTTACATATTTTAAAAGTTTTGGGGTGCCTGGGTGGCTCAGTTGTTAAGCGTCTGCCTTCAGCTCAGGTCATGATCCCGAAGTCCAGGGATAGGTCCCTGCTCCGCGGGAAGCCTGCTTCTCCATCTCCCACTCCCGCTGCTTGTGTTCCCTCTCTCACTGTGTCTCTCTCTGTCAAATAAATAAATAAAATCTTAAAAAAAAAAAGTTTTACCTACTCTGCTGTTTTCCTACAATTTATCAGCAGATCTAGCTCGTATTACCTCCCGTAATCAAAGACATTTTAGTGTTAGTACTAGTAAATTAGAGCCAGCCTTTCTTAGAACTCCTAAATCGTTATCTTTTTGAAGACAACAATTTCAATTTCAATAAAAAGGCAGAGGGAGCCTAAAAAGGCAGCTTGCAATTAATTTTACAAAATCTCCCAGCTGGAAAAGTACTTGAAAGACAAAATAGGGTGCAATTATTTTTAAAGAGTTTTATGCTAATTTTATTTCCAATCCCCAGCCAAAACACGCGCGCGCGCACACACACACACACACAGACACACACCCTTAAACTATTATCAGAGATCTAATACGCTGTGCTTTGGAAAGCCAGAAAATCAAATAGCACAATGGCATTTTAGAAAGCTTCCATCTTATCAGTGACATTATTACTGGGAGCCCAAAACGAGGTTTGGCGGTGATCTTTTTCTATTCGGAGTTTTGACATAAACATGAGAATTTAATAATAAACTGACCCCCAAAACACAGACCTGGATTGAAAACAGTCTGAACAATTAGAAACTAACATCACAACGTCCTGGCAATAATGGCAGCCCTCTATTTTCTCATTAAAGCTGCCGATATTCTGAAAGCCCTTTCTGGCTCATTTGCCACATCTTCATTAAACTACACATTGGCATAGGGTCAAACAGGTTCTGCATTTTGAAGACTCCTATTTTCAACCGCCTGATAAGCTAGATACTATCCTATAGCCTGTACTATCTAGAGCATTCTTAATGCTTCTGTGGAAGCAAGTCTCAACTTTTGGGTTCAGAACATAGGGTCAGTAAGGAGTCGACATTAACAAATGGCAGGAAAAAAAGAAACTCCAGACACATCCCTGCTGAACAAAGTTCCCGCAGAAAGTAAACAGCTAAACATTCAGGCCACTGACCAAGTGTTCTTCTTTTTAAAGAAAAATCACTACACTTAAAAAAAGAAAAATCACCAGCAGGCTCCCAGTGCTACACCGAGAGGCCTGTCTTTCATACTGGCTGCTGAATTCCTCAGAAAGGAACCAACTGTTTGTAACAACAGATTCTCTCTGTCTGTTGCTCTGTGTGTGTGTGTGTGTGTGTGTCTGTCTCTCTGATGACACGTGTAAGTTCACATCTGCATTCTGTTTTAAAAGAAACCTCATTATGCTCTTGTACCAAGTATTATTTAAAACGCCAGTTAACTCTCTCAACACCCTCCCCCAAGTAACCTTAAAGTAAATAAACTTATTATACAGCCGTGTTCCTGCAGAAGTTTGAATCACACCAAGAATGCATATCCTTAAAAGGAAATGTTTTCCCTCCCCTTGCATCCTGTTATTTAAGCTATTTTAAGTACTTGTCTGGAGAACGCTGAGCCAGAATTCAAGTGGTTTTGATTTTAGCTGTTCTACACTGCCCATGTCCAGGTGGTACGAGACGAAATCTATCACTTCAAATGCATCTTTTGGAGTGCTACTTCGTCTTATAAATCTGACAGTAAGAAAGACTGGGATTTCCTTTGACCCCCAAGTTGTGTGTGTGTGTGTGTGTGTGTGTGTGTGTGTTGCTTTAACCATCCTTGAATCAGTCTAAATCCAGTGTCTCTACAAAGAGGTTGCATATGTGTGTCCTCATCTGTAACACACATGCAACCTCTTCACTAACCCATCACGGACAGTGTGCATTAGGACTTAAAGAAGAAAACCAATCAAGTACAGATCCACATCCTTTCAGAAAAGCTGGGTTTAAAAGTTCCATTTAGTTTAACCAACATACCCCAAACTTTTTCACACTAAAAAAAAAACAAAAACAAAAAACCAAAAACCAAAGACAAAAGGAATCTATGTGTCTAACAGGAATGGATTTACACACGTGTACACATGCACATACGCCATCTCCAATGCCCGCGAAAGCACAAGAAGTATTGACTTGGAAGACTCAGCCAAAAGACTTGCGTAGAAGAATTTAGGTTATATTCTATCCTAAGATCTAAGCAGTAAAGTCGAGCTTTCATTAGGCATTAAAACTTCAGAAAAGGCAGCTGCTAAACGTCTCCAGATGCTTCATTAAACGTGAGTTTTGCCTTTCACAGCTTACACCTTTTGAGGTAGCTCATTCCAGCAAATAGAAGAGACAGTTTAATGAGTCCCAGCTCAGGGTAGAAGTGAGGTCGCTATCGAAGAGTTCATCCTAATGGTGGATCCTCAAAGGTGGAGGTAGGTCAAGGACGGCTGAAGGCCAGGCAAGATTAGAAGGCTGAAACCAGGCAATCAAAAATGTCACCTATATCGGTCATTTTCCAACTCAAAATTTCCAACAAGTTTGGCCCCCGGTTCCCACCTGCTGCCACTCTCCCGCTTTAAAAGTACACACACATCTCCACACACGTGCGCTCTTGCTCTGAAGCCCATCCATCCACATGTGTGTACGTCTCTAATCTTCCACACCCCCAGAACATGGTCTGCAGACCATCCCAAGGCCTTCTTCTTCAACAGTCCACTGAGAATTAGCCAGATGGCTGAGTGAAATAGCATGGGTTAGTTTATTTTTTTGGCTGGCCTGTAGGTTTTATTTTTTAAGTCATAATTAAACAAATATGCACTGGTGGACTTTTATTGAATACTAAAAGTAAATGAAACTAAACCACTGTGCCTTTTGTGGCATCATCCTGATGTGGGTTTTATGTACTACAGAATATCAGATAATTGGAAACAACTCAACTTCCTGAGAGGAGAAAATCACCATAACCAAAACGTTTTGACTTCGTGTGGTAGGCAGCCACAGAGGGATATACCCACAGTATTCCTCGTCATTTATGAAACCCCGTTATTCTTTTATTTCAAAGTGCTGAATTTGTGGGGGCTTTTTATGTTTTTTTTGTTTTGTTTTGTTTTGTTTTAAAGCTCAGTAGCAATTGCTTAGGAGAGAAAAAAGTCAGATGTCAGTGTTTGTGGGACTAAAGCCAATCTGAAAAGATTTACATTACGTGACTTTATCTCCATGACAAGTAATCATCCAAATGACTTCTAGCTTCCATAACAAGATTAAGTTCTCAGATTGTGTAAGACATTTTATAGTTGGTAAAATATTTACTTCCTAAGTGCTCTGAAAGTTTTATTTATTCTTCTTTAGAAAGAACTTATGCAGCATTTACATTAATAGGGAAACATTATGAAGTAGGAAAAAAAAAAAAAAAAAAAAACCAGAGCCAAGGCTTCTGCTATCCTTGTGGGATATACTGGAAACAAATGTTGAGAAAATTAAAATAATTAAATGAAAATATACTGCTGGGAGCTTAACACTAAGCAGGTGCAGAAAGTGAGTGAAAGGATAACTTTAAGTCTTAATACTCCATTTATTGCTAGTAAAGAGAATTTCAAAGCACTATTAATTGATTGGACAAAACCTATGGTTAGTGGTAATTACAGAGATTTTCCTCACATGCTGTGATTTTGCTGAATTTCTAAAGAGATAATCAAGGCTATTATTGTTAATAGATGGGAAAAATCACATAATGATTTCCATATTTTGTCACAACTGAACAGAGACAAAGTGGTCCTCCCTGCCTCCCCCCACCAATAAGAAAGAATTGTCCTTGATAGGAAAGCAAGTTCTAGAGCTTGTTTTTCAAATCAAGTTTCCCTGAAGGAAGAAAAAAAAAAAAAGATTTCCATAACACCTTTGACAGTTGCCTGAGGGCTCCGTAACTAATAACTACAAACTACAAAGATTTTAAAGGAAAAAATCAAAAGATTCAGCTGGGTCTTTAAACACTTTTGGAAAAGACAGACTCCACACAAGGCTTTATTATGCCGAAAAAATATATATATATAAATTTTATGTGCTATAATGTGATGGCCAAAACCTCTAGCAAAAAATTCCACCATGATGAAAATCTTCATAACAAAGGCCCTTTTATTTTTTATTTTATTTTATTATTTTTTTAAAAGATTTTATTTATTTATTTGACAGAGAGAGAGAGATCAAGATCACAAGTAGGCAGAGAGGCAGGCAGAGAGAGAGGAGGAAGCAGGCTCCCCACCGAGCAGAGAGCCAGATGTGGGGCTCGATCCCAGGACCCTGAGATCATGACCTGAGCCAAAGGCAGAGGCTTAACCCACTGAGCCACCCAGGCGCCCCAACAAAGGCCCTTTTAGTTTATAGTGGGTAATGACAAAGTCCTAGTATGTGAAAAGACTACGTGTAATTCCTAGGGATTCAGTCAATTAAATATTTATTGTGAACCTAACATGTGTGCAACACTGAGCCAGATACTGAATAATATATAGAGCAGGCAGAAATTGGGGACTCCAGAATTTCCACATAGAGCACACAGAGTAATGAGAGCCTGCATATCTTAGGAATGAATATGTGCCTGTTAGGGACATCAACAGCATGTATGGTCTGATCTTATGCCTTTGGGAATCTCTTTGTCTACCCTACCCCCTCTAAGATGTAGGATTTAAAATAAGACAGTAGTTCTACCATGACCCTTTCTTGCAGTCCAAGCTGATCCCTCACGTAGGGCAATTTAACCCTGGTTCCTCCATGGCAACAACTGGTGAGCGCTCTTCATGTCATTAAAGCTTGTCAGGAGCGATGAAGCTCTTTTCCTGATTAAGAGTATTCAGTTCTGTCAGGTAAGCCACAACTGAATAGCTCGACATTCTAAAAAGATACTGCACACAATTATTTCCAAGATGCTTCTCATGAGAACAAGGCCTGTATTCAATAATAAACTTTTTTTTTTTTTTTTAAAGGAAGCAAGGCCTTAAAGATTCAATAATGGCCATAGTAAGTCCTGGTCTTAGCCAAACTTCTATTCATAAAGAAACAAATGAGCCTGTCCCCAGCACTGAGGGAGGATTATAAGGGAAAAAAAAAAAGAAGGTTCAAAGGGTATGCAATCCTGAATAATTCTGATAAGGCTATTTCTACAGAGCAATGAGATTTTAAAAAATTTGCAGCCAACAATTCACCAGCTTGTTTTCTCCTACTCAATCTTGTATCAGACTGATAGTACTCTTTCTTACAGTAGGTAGTATCTATGGCCAGTTAACAGGTTGCTTTTTTTTTTTTTAACATACACACACAGAAAAGTGTGTTAGAATAAGGTCTATCCATTTTTTTCTACTTAGAATTCTGATGAGATTGTGGAGTCACTTTGGTTGTGGGAGCAGTCATTATTCTTCCCAAGGCAAGCTGTTACTTACTAAATGCCTTCACAGAAAATGTTGGCCTTGAGTCTATGGGAATAGAGATGTAAGCTTCCTTACTTTTCATTAATGAGATTTGCATCACAGGTCCCAGAGTCAAGTCTGATTTAAATAACAAATCATTATGATCTAACTTTATACCTTTTCATCAAGGAGACACCAAATAGTAGTTTACTTCTCTAAGCCCATGTTGACTCATGTGAGTACACGTGTCAATAATCGGTTCTTACCCCGTTTTCTCACTAGCTTTGACTGATTTGACCTGAGCACTGAAATTTGGAATATAAATACTACAAACTCCATAGCAGCTAAATTCTAAGACATGTTCAATGAGGTTTAAGGAAAAACCAGATGGCATGCTAGGTCTTCCCATGTAATACTGATACTAGAACATAATGTGAGAAAACAGAATGGGCTGCGTTATCCAAAGGCATAGAAGATCGATGGAAAATGCAAGAAAGCCAAGCTAATGAGGTAAAGCTAAAACATCATCTAATCATCATCTGACATCTTCAGCGGTCTCACACACCCCTCTGAGAATATGGTGAAATCTCCCAATTTTTTCCTCGGAAAAATAAGATACACAACGCAATAAACAACACAAAATTTGTCCCAAGTATTCAGGAGCCACAGTAGACTAAAAACCTTTGACCATAGTAGACAGATGTAATCAGAAATAATAGTTTAGGGCATAGCTTCTAAAACTTTACCCCATTGATTTTAACTGCCTTGCCCTAAGGTTTGTGATTAACCATTCATATGATTTTTTAGAGAATTAACCTCCATCAGGGCCAAACAAAAACGATTTTACTATCGTTAAAGCTATTAAAAAAAAATACTTACCAACTTTTGCAAAGGCCTCTTTGAGTTCATCAAGCTCATCTTTGGAGATCTGAGTGGTAGCCATCTCCTCCATTTAAAGATCTAAGAGAAACCAGAAAGGTTTAAGACTGAAAGAGGTTTGTGATGTTTATACTATCAATATTCCTATGAAAGTCTCATCTTGAGGTAATTTAAACAGAACAACAAACTGCTAAAGCCATCTCAATACATTTCCATATTTACAGCTAAAGCCATAATAAAGAAAAACAAACACATGAGAAGTCTTTTGGTAAACTTTATTTACCAAAAGTTATTCAGGAAAAAAAAAATAGCTCTGAATCCTCCTTTCAAGGACAAATTCTTAGAAAGGAAGAGCCAGGGTACCTAGTAATGACAGGAAGAGATACATACTAGAAATCTGTGGTTATACATATTACAACTGAAAGTCCAAATTTTGTGACTGAAGGTGGAGGGAATATGTAACTGTTCTATTAAGCCCTTCTCTCCCTCCTTCTCTCTTACTGGCTGCTTCCATTTTTTCCAGCTTTATTGAGATGTAACTGACATATAATAGTGTCTAAGTTTAAGGTGTATAACATGATGATTGGATACACTAATATATCATGAAATAATTACTACAATAAGGTTAGTTAGCACATCTGTCACCTCACATTGTTAACCATTTCTTCCCATTAAGTCACTGAAAAATCATTGAATGTGAAGGAGTGCCTGGGTGGTTCAGTGGGTTAAGCATCTGCCTTTGGCTCAGGTCATGATCCTAGGGTCTTGGGATTGAGCCCAGCATTGGGCTCTCTGCTCAGTGGGGAGCCTGCTTCTCCCTCTCCCACTCCCCCTGCTTGTGTTTCCTCTCTCACTGTCTCTCTCTCTGTCAAATAAATAAATAAAATCTTTACAAAAATAAGAAAACAAACAATATAATATTCTTGATTTTGCCTCTTGGCTCACAACATTTGTGATCTGGACCTTGACAGAAAAACTTTACTGAACCCTGCAATAAAGAAAGGAGGTCTGTTTCACAATGGGTAATCCCCAAATACAAACTTAACAACAACTTTTGGATGGAAAGCCATGAAAATGATGACGTGTTCTCTGGGTTTGGTTGGGGTTCTTTTTTGTTTTGTTTTGTCTTTTTCTTTTTCTCAATCTTTTGTGAGGACTTTACTTTTAGAGAACACTTAGGTTCACAGCAAAACTGAGCAGGAAGTAAAGAGATCTCGGTCCTCACATACCCCGTTATCAACTTCCCCCAGCAGAGGTGGCTCCTTTGTGACAGTCGATGACCTTACACTGACACATCAGACTTGCCCAAGTCCGTGGTTATACCTTAGAGTTCATCTGTGGTGTTATACATTCTATGGGTTTGGACAAACACATGATATCATGGATCTACCATTACAGTATCAAACAGGATAGTTTCATGGCCTTAACTGTGTTCCTCTTTCTAAAAAGTACCCTGGGGGCACCTGGGCGGCTCAGATGTTAAGCGTCTGCCTTCATCTCAGTTCATGATCCTAAGGTCCCGGGACTCGAGGTCATGATCCCAGGGTCCTGGGATCGAGCTCCACATCAGGCTCCCTGCTCAGCGGGGAACCTGCTTCTCCCTCTCCCACTCCCCCTGCTTGTGTTCCCTCTTCCGCTGTGTCTCTATCTGTCAAATAAATAAAATCTTTTAAAAAAGTACGCTGTATGTTAAATTTCACAATCTATACAAAACACAAATTAGAGATTGTATATTTACCCCTTTTTGATAATTTTGTTACTAGTTAAAAAAAAACCTATCCACCTGTTGTATGTAAATGATAAATCACTAAATTCTCCTGAAACTAATATACACTCTATGGTAACTAACTGGAATTTAAATGAAAACTTGAAAAAAACCATCTACCCACCAATTCATCAAGAGAGAGCTGGGCTACACCTGTCCTTTTCAGAGCCAGAATTGTTCTCTCTTGAACTTACCACAGTCCCAGACACATAGGAACGCACTCGATGAAACAGCTTTTTTTTTTTTTTTTAAATTTTTATTTATTTATTTGACAGAGAGAGATCACAAGTAGGCAGAGAGGCAGGCAGAGAGAGAAGAAGGGAAGCAGGCTCTCTGCTGAGCAGAGAGCCCTGTGTGGGGCTCGATCCCAGGATACTGGGATCATGACCTGAGCCGAAGGTAGAGGCTTTAACCCACTAAGCCATGCAGGCGCCCTGATGAAACAGCTTTTTACTAAATTCTTCCATTCAACAACCGCGTGCCAAGCACAACGTCAAATAAATTCATATTTGTATTAATTCCCTGAACCCTGACAACAGCCTTAGGGGGTAAATATTCTCCTCTTTTTTTCCTTATAACTTAGGTTCAGAGGGACCATGGAACTGGAATTCACACTCAGCTTTCTCAAATCCCTAGGATGTTTTCAATCAACCATACGATACCATGAGCTATGTTTCCACCACAACACAATACCCATTTCTAAAGACTGGTTATTTTCAAAAATTAAATAAAAACAGACTTTTATTTACTTATTTATTTTTAACCATTGTATTATTAGTATTTCTTTATTTGTAAACTCTACCCCCAGTGTGGGGCTCAAACCCATGACACTGAGATCAAGACTCATATGCTCCACTGGCAGAGCCAACCAGGCACACCCGAAACAGACTGTACTTTTCTAATTTTATTTTACTTTTTAAAAGATTTTATTTATTTATTTGAGAGACAGAGAGAGAGAGAAAGAGAGCATGAGTGGGGATGGGGGTTGGGGGGTGGGGAGAAGAAAGGGAGAGGGAGTAGCAGATTCCACACAGAGCAGGGAGCCCCACGCAGGGCTTGAACCCATGACCCAGAGATCATGACCTGAGCTGAAGGCAGATGCTTAACTGACTGAGCCACCTTGGTGCCCCCCAAAAAGAGTCTTAAAAAACAGAAAACAAGGCGCGCCTGGGTGGCTCAGTGGGTTTAAGCCTCTGCCTATGGCTCAGGTCATGATCTCAGGGTCCTGGGATGGAGGCCCACATTGGGCTCTCTGCTCAGCGGGAAGCCTGCTTCCCGCCATGCTCCCACCAACCATGCCCCCCCCAGCCCCGCCTGACTACTTGTGATCTCTCTCTCCTGTCAAATAAATAAAATAAAATCTTAAAAAAAAAAGAAAAAAAAAAAACAGAACTTGCTTCCTCATAAACTTTTCTTACCTGTGATGTTAAAATCTCACTCAAGGGGGACAAACTTCACAGCAGATAAGCTGGGTGAATCACCTTTCTGAGTAGTCTGAGGCTCTAGAAGGTAAAGGAAGATCTTCAGTTAGATATGAAGCAGGCATTTGAAAAATTAAGAGTAAAAAGCTATTTTTCATATGTTAACTTATAATCTAATGGTGGCACTTTTAAAAAGCATCCTTTATTTTTCTATTACGATGTTTAACACTTCTGATTATGAACAGACTATAGAGGATTTACTCCAATTTTCTTTATGCAAATTTTAAGTAGTAATGTTTTCAATATGAAATTATTAACCAACCCCATGAACGATACCACACAGAATAATGGGACACAAAGTTTGAAAGTGAGACCATCTCGGAAAATCCATAACATGTGGCCTCTCCTGTGTCTCTAAAGGTCCTTCACAGTTTGGGTTGTTTGAGCATCAGTAATGATCTAAAGTGTGTAAATTTAAAAAAAAAAAATAGAAGACAAGTGATTTTATTCTCATACTACCATCTCCCTTCTTTACGAAAGAGACCATGAGACAAAGATGGTCCTAGATACGGCTCCCTCTCCTTTCCCACCCTTCAACCTGCTGACTAAACCCTTCTCCCCGGCTTCTCCCCTTTGCAGGCGGCAAGGCTGATTGAGGCAGAAATCTCTTTCCCTCTTCTTCATACTTCTCCCCAACATAGACACACACCTCTATCCTCACACAGTTTTACCAATATTTTAGGCATCTGTTATATGCCTAGTTCCTGCCCTCAAGGAATTTACAATCTGGGGAATGCAACATAAAAATAATGATAATTTGACACAAAGGGAATTAGTGGCTGCAATAAAGGTATAGAAGAGAAAGGCTCTGGAGACTTTAAAGATCATTAATTTCTTTTCAGACAGGCGAGGAAAGAAATACTTTTGTTCTTCCTGCAAAGTTAGGAAATACTTAGATCTCACAGAAATGATTTCAAAACAATCATTTACTTAAACAATAGTATTACAGATGGTAACTACACTTATGGAGGTGAGTACTGAGCAATGTATAGAACTGTCAAATCACTATGCTGTACATCTGAAACTAATCATTATAGGTCAACTGTACTTCAAAAATAAAAATTTTAAAGATCAATATAATGCAGCATTAATAAAACTCAAAGTATACTTTCAAGCTTTCTCTTTTCTTATTCCTGTCTAATAGTCTTCTTCTTTTTTTTTTTTTAAAGATTGTATTTATTTATTTGACAGACGGAGATCACAAGCAGGCAGAGAAGCAGGCCCAGAGAGAGGAGGAAGCAGGCTCCCTGCTGAGCAGAGAGAGCCCGATGTGGGGCTCGATTCCAGGACCCTGGGGATCATGATCTGAGCTGAAGGCAGAGGCTTTAACCCACTGAGCCACCCAGGCACCCCATGTCTTTTTTTTTTTTTTTTAATTTTGAGAGCATGTGCATATACATGCATTAGTGGGAAGGGGGCAGAGGGAAAGGGACAAGCAGACTCCCCACTGAGCTGGGAGCCTGATGCTCCTGCTCCATCCCACAACCCCTGAGATCATGACCTGAGCTGAAGTCAGACACTTAATGGACTGAGCCACTCAGGTGTCCCTGTCTAATTGTCTTAATGAAAGCCTAAAGTGAGTTCTTTAACACTGAAGGGGAGCAGACTATATCACCCCAAAATATTCCTCCTTGGCATACTAATTATTTTAAGCTGGTTATTTTTAAGATAGCAAACAGTGGTGAAGCTCTGAAAACTGAGACGTTAATATATGAAATATATACATTCGTAAGGGAAATCTCCATTTGTCAGAGTGTCCTGTCCTGCTCTAACAGGAAGAAAATATCTAAATCTCCAGAAACTCTTATTAAGGGAGGAAGGCATAGTCTTAAATCTGCATAACAAGCTTACATTGTTTTCTGTCCCATAACTGACTCCCCACCCCCAGCATCTTCTTTTGTCTTTAGCTGAAAGTGGTATTTACGGTGGTGGCTTCAGCCATTTTAGGGAGTTACTCAGTTTTCCTGGGTCTCTCCCATGGATACACGAGGTGTGCAGGTTATTAAGCCGTTGTTTTTCTCTTGTTAATCTGTTTTATGTCAATGTTCTTACAGCAGCCAAAGAACCTAGGAGGGCAGAAGAAAAATTGTTTTCTCCCCAACAACACCTATAACTCACAGGAGACTTCAAGAGGCACATACAAGAAAGAATAAAAAGAACTAGAATATGCATATATCCCCCAAAATAACATTGCCAGGTAAGTTGGTCCAGGATAACAGAACTGCTGAATTTGGGAGTCTCTTGCTTAAATAAAACTCAATTTCATTGATTTATAATTATTTGAAATAAATGCTGCCCTGAGACACCTGAGCTAAATCTAAGAAATACAAAGTCAAATTTAAAAGCCTCACAGTAGATGATTTTGTGGATAAAAGTCACAATTTTTTTTTAAGATTTTATTTGTCAGAGAGAAAGAGAGCAAGAGAGAGAGAGCACAAGCAGGGAGAGCTGTGGCAGAACAGGCAGAGGGAGAGGGAGAAGCAGGCTCCCCACTGAGCAGGAGGCATGATGGGGGTGCTGGGTCCCAGGACCCTGGATCATGACCTGAGCCAAAGGCAGGTGCTTAACCGACCCAGGCATCCCAAAAGTCACAATTTTTGAAGTAGCTTATATAATGCAGGCCTTTTCCCATCATGAATTAAAAAAGCTCTTTTCTTTAGACTACTAGTAGATATTTGATGGTATCTGTAGGGAAATTAAGCAATTAAGTACTATCATGGGGAAAAAATATCACACTTAAGTAATTTAGTAAAGATTGCCAGTAAGTTTTTAAAATGAAGATTTCAAAAATCTCAATCGTACAAGTTAAAATTATAGATGCTCTATTCCTCTTCATGGGCCATTCATTGCACTTTAGGACTTTCTTCCCTCAAAGCAACTAAAACATCCTAGACTGGGGCTTATGATGCAAAACCGAGGATGTGACATCATTATTGCCCTGTACATGGGCAATAGTTGTTCCTTACTCAAGCCTGTAGGGAGTTACAAAGGCAAGATGGAAAGTCTTGAACATGCGATCAGAAAGCATCAAGCAGGGTCCGTTCTGCTCTCTCTTAGCAGGGTGTCCATGAGCAAGTTAAATCCATCTGGCCCCCAGTGTCCTCATTTGAAAATAGCAACAATACCTCCTTCCCCAGGGTCCTCATGAAGATTAAGAATGGCGTATGTGGGGGCGCCTGGGTGGCTCAGTGGGTTAAGCCGCTGCCTTCGGCTCAGGTCATGATCTCAGGGTCCTGGGATCGAGTCCCGCATCGGGCTCTCTGCTCAGAAGGGAGCCTGCTTCCCTTCCTCTCTCTCTGCCTGCCTCTCTGCCTACTTGTGATCTCTCTCTGTCAAATAAATAAATAAAAATCTTAAAAAAAAAAAAAAAAAAGAATGGCATATGTGAAGACATACTGTAAACCATAAAATATTATATAGTAACTTCAAATCCTTAATGAAAGAAAATAGAGAGCGGCACCTGGGCAGCTCGTTTGGGCGTATGCCTTCGGCTCAGGTCATGAACCTGGGGGTCCTGGGATCAAGCCCCGCATCAGGCTCCACGTCAGAGTCTGTGTCTTTGTCTCTTTCACCCTCTGCCCCGCATGCCCACCCCTGCTCGTGTTCTCTCTCTCTCTCTCAAATACATAAATAAAATCTTTAAGAAAAAAAAAAAGAAAAAAAATGGTGGAATAAATGAACGTCTAAGTAGTTGTGAGAGGCTATATAAAAATAGGCGTAAGTTCTAATAAGAACCTTTTCAATGGGGTGTATGAAGTTTTTCCATTTGCCCTATAATTATTGACTCCAGAGTATAAAGATGTCCTGTGTACATAAAAATTATAAGCCTTTACTCAAAGTAATTTAAGAAGGATGGGCCCCACGAAAACCTGTCAGCCACTTTTCATCCATGACTCAATCTGACTCCTTCATTAAGGCCAGTTTCTAACTACAATTTGAAGAATAGCCAGGAGATAATGGCAAAAATGCAAATTTTACTTTAAATATTTTGGGGCCACTTTTAAAAATCACTAACAGCTTGTCGATATTATCATAGTCCTCCCAATCTGCACATTGTCATCAGCGATGAAAAGTAAAAGGTAAAGAGGTAAAAAGTAAATTTACTTGCTGAATAAAAGTTTCACTTCAAGTTCCCAGTATGTAATTGACAGGCCAAAAGAAAGTCTGGCTTTTGAAATACGTCCTTTTCCCCAGTCTGTCTTCCCACAAAAGTGAACTTTATTTACATGGGAGAGAGAAAGAGAGAGAGAGAGACAAAGTGTGCTGATATTTAAAAAAAAAAAATATATATATATATATATATTATATATATAATATATATATTATATATATAATATATATATAATATATATAAATATAAATATAAATATATATATAAATATATATATATATATTTTCCCCCCTTCCATTTAAATGTAGCCAATGAAATACTAATCAAAAGTAAAGGGGCGCCTGGGTGGCTCAGTGGGTTAAGCCTCTGCCTTCTGGGGTCATGATCTCAGGGTCCTGGCTGGGATCAAGTCCCACATGGGGCTCCCGCTCAGCAGGGAGCCTGCTTCCCCCTCTCTCTGTCAAATAAAAAAATAAAATCTTTAAAAAAAAAAAAAGTAAAAACTCCCAGGGTCTCTGCATATTTCTGAGTTTTCTCATCTGCAAAGCACTCAGATCTGTCCTAAATTCTGTTTTCCCCCTAGCTCAGGAAAAACAACAACAACAACAACAACAAAGAATAGATCCTCCCCCTCCCTAAACATCTGAGACAAAGGAAAACAGAATTTCCCCAAAGGGAATAAAACAAAAAGCAAACAAAACCTTGTTTGTTGGTTTTTTTTCATAAAAGGATATGGTGTACGACTGGGTCTGAATTCAGGGCGTCACCCATAGAGAAACCTTAGGCCAATGAAGTCATCTCTAATTACAGAGTTGGACTAACAATGCAGCAATTATGAAACCACTCCACCGGCTCATTTAACTACACTGAAATCCTGAACACAAATCTTTGCTGAGAAAGGTGTACCTACAACTAACTACCTGAAACTATCAGGCAAAAATTCTGGAAGGTATTTGATGGGAGAGGAGGAGGGGTGCCTGTTTTCACCCCCTACAGCGATTCACTGTAGGAATGCAGCCTCTGAATAATCTATTTACTAATCTTTGTCACTCAGCAGCATGTGGGGCGGGACCGTGGGGACCGTTTCCCCACGCTGGGAAACTCATCCGTGGATAATCGGGAGTTGATGATGATGAACTCTGTATTTCTTTTTCTGGCAACTGAAAGGGAACTGCAAGACAAAGGCAGGGGATACTCATTCAGCCAGAGGCTCTAACCCAGCCACTAAGCAGGCCAGGTAAAAAACGGATTGGGAAAGCGAGGCTGGTTACTTAAATCAGAGCTTTGGCAAGCTCACATCAGGAAGGAGAAGGAGAGCGCGACAAACAGTGGACAAAACATGGAAGAATACAGTTTCACAATAAATGAAAAAAAAAAAAAAACAAAAAACAAAAACCCAAACCCGTAGCCACGGCTAAGGGTGAATAATTCAACAGCGGTCAGCAAGAAGGGGTGTATTAGTCACCTTCCTTTGTCCAAATCAGGCACTGCTCTGAAACACCCACACTCCACATACTTACCTGCCCAACAGAAACTGCCGCCCTTTCTCCTCCCTCCTTAGGGAAGTCAGTAGCGCTGGTCTCCAGGTCACATGGGTGTTCAACACCCAGCTAGAGCTCCCCTCCTCTTCCCATGATTACTCAAGCTCCACACCTGCCCTTCCAAATGACTTTCTAGAAGGTTTCAACTTGATTGTCTACCCTAGTCACTCACTTATTCATTTATATCCAGTCCTTAATTGAAAGTTTAGTGGGTACCAGGCAATGTGTCAGGTGCTGCACATTTAGGGAATTAAGACCCGAAGTTCCCTTCTCTCGAAGAGCTTACTGTCTAGTGGGAAAATCAGACAGAAAAACCAAGACATAATATTATGTAATGTCATGCTATTACAGTCCTATTTCCTGAGTGGTGGAATGAGAGCCGTGGGCGTCAGGAAAGATTTTCCAAAGATGACTTTTGAACTTTAATCTCAGAACATAAGTAGGAATTCCTCAGACAGACATCCCTGGTGAAGACGTTCTAGATACAGAGAGGTGAAGAGAAGATTCTATTCTGGAGGCAGAGAAACAAGTGTTGTTGGAGCCCTGTGTTTGGGGTTTAGGACAGACATGATTTAGAGTCGAAGGCCAGGGACAACCATAGAAGGACTACACTTGGGGCGCCTGCGTGGCTCAGTTGGTTAAGCCTCTGCTTTCAGCTCAGGTCTTGATCTCAGGGTTCTGGGATCAAATCCTGCACCGGGCTCCCTGCTCAGCACGGAGCCTGCTTCTCCCTCTTCCTCTGCCTGCTGCTTCCCCAGCTTGTGCTTTCTCTCTCAAATAAATAAAATCTTAAAAAGAAAATTAGAGAAGCTCCACCCTCTGGCCAAGGGAGAAGACAGCTGAGTGAGGAGGATTCCAGTCAGGAAAGTCTGAGTGTCTACACTGAACTTCGCGCCGCATTAGTTCCCATTTTCAACTATCTTCCCCTGCCAAATCCCATATCCCTTTCCAATTCCCCACTTAGCTCCATCTCCAGGTTTACAAATTTGAGACTGAAGTTTGGCCACAAGAAACAAAGGGAGGGCGAAGTAAGTAAGTAAGCAATCTGGATTCTTCCATCATACCCGTGGATCACCTCGTGTCTGACCTATTCCAAAAGACTTTGCATTGGTCTATCTCCAGTCTTGTGACCCTCCAAGGTAATCTTCACACTGCCAGCTCCCTGGAGAGATCTACCACCAATTCTACCAAAAAAAAAAAAAAAAGCCCCACCTCTCCTGCATGACATTCAAGTTGATACCTGTCTTTCTTTCCAATGTCACTTCCCCTCACGTGCATGGTCTCCTTGACCCACACTCTAGAAAGATTCCATTTCCCAAGTAGGCCACCAGTTTCCTACCCCCTGTTCCTTCCCCTCTGTGCTTCTCTCCAGTGGAATGCTTTCCACCCATCTCCTAACTGCTCTTCCAAAGCATCTTTAAGGAAGGCCCACCTGAGATCCCAATCCTCTCTGCCCAGGACCAGCTGTGTTTTCTTCTCTGACAGCCAGTGCAGGATTCTTTCAGACAGCTCGGATTCTAAGTATCTTGTTTTTCCGTCGGAGCCTAGGTATCAATGTCTGAATAAGAACATACGGTCCCCACGAGGATAGCATTTATAACAAAGCTCTTGGATAGAAGGGGCCATACCCCATTCATCTTCAAATTCCCAACCCTGATCACAGTGCCTACAGAGTAGGTAATAATAATAATTAAGACAATATAATAACATGCCATTGTAAGTTTACATGACAGCTGACATTTTACAGAGGACTCATTATGTACGTGTATTCTGTGACATGCTTTATATACATCATGTAAGTTATGTCCCAGAAAAAAACTCTATAAACCAGGTGATACTGTTACTCTCATTTGACAGAAGAGCAAGTGAGTTCAGAGAGGTTGGGTAACTTTCCCAAAGGCACACAGCTCTTGAGAGGCAGAGCGAAGTCTCAAGCCCAGGTCTGCCTGCCACTGAAGTCTCAACCATTTTGCTATGGAGGCTTCTCAACGACAGCTTATTGGATGGATTTATTTCCCCAACAAAACTTTAACCTATTAGAGTGGAGACACAGCTTACTTATCTCTGTATTTACCACAGCCCTTAGAATAATGCACAAACACAGTGCATTTTCTTTCTATCTCTTTTTCAGAGAGAGACAGAGTGCATGCAAATGGGGGAGGGGAGCGCAGAGGGAAAGGGAGAGAGAGAATCTCAAAAAGGCTATCCACCCGGCACGGAGCCAGACACAGGGGCTCGATCTCACAACTCTGAGATCACGACCTGAACCGAAATCAAGAGGCAGACTCGTAACTGACAGAATCACCCAGGCGCCCCGACAAAGCATTTTCAATACATCTCTTCTGAATAAAAAATGGCCCACAGCTAGTGCCCACCCCCCTACTGATCATGTCTGTTCCCTTATAGGAAGCTATAATTGCTTATGCCTTAAATCGCTTATCTAATCTCTGCCTGATATTCAGGTCCTCTAGAGTGGTCCAACTGGACACATCTAACCAGTTTTACATCTCGACAACACTCACAATCAGCTTTTTTTTTTTTTTTAAAGATTTTATTTATTTATTTGACAGACAGAGATCACAAGTAGGCAGAGAGAGGCAGGCAGAGAGAGAGAGAGGAGGAAACAGGCTCCCTGCTGAGCAGAGAGCCCGATGTGGGACTCGATCCCGGGACCCTGGGACCCCGAGATCATGACCTGAGCCGAAGGCAGCGGCTCAACCCACTGAGCCACCCAGGCGCCCCCACAATCAGCTTTTTGATCACAGCTAGTCTCCTGAGGTAGTCCTGTTAAGTCCTACATTAGGACCGTCTGTTTTATCCTGTCCCTCTTCCTTGTTCCCTCTCTCCTGCCAAGGACTCCCTCTCCTGCATCCACTTCTCACGCTTATAACGCCCTCCTCATAATTTTTCTTCTCTCCCTATCCAAATCCTACTCACCCTTCAAGGTTCAGCAGAAGCCTCACCCTCCTCCCCCAAAGCACGTTTCCCAATGCCTCCACCCCCTGGCGCCCCTTCTCTTCAAATCCCGCAGTCTTTAGAATCCTGTGACAAAATCCGGCCATTTCAAGATGGCCTTCCTCCTCTCGTCATGTAAGTGGATGTGAGGACTGTCAGGCTGGGGCATCCATCATCCTTCTTGATTCAGTTCACCTACCTCTCCCACATAGCTCCTCAAACGTGCTTTGAGAATAATCTTCCCCAATAAAAGATTCCTTCCTTGAGCCGCAACTCCGTCTTCCTCTTCTATACTCCCACCACAATGATCCACTGTTGGATCCCAGGTAGAGAGACGTGGCTCAAAAAATATTCCAGGGGCGCCTGGGTGGCTCAGTGGGTTAAAGCCTCTGCCTTTGGCTCTGATCATGATTCCAGGGTCCTGGGATCGAGCCCCACATCAGGCTCTCTGCTGAGCAGAGAGCCTGCTTCCTCATCTCTCTCCCTGCCTGCCTCTCTGCCTACTTGTGATCTCTGTCTGTCAAATAAGTAAATAAAATCCAACTGACTGCATGGTTCTGAAGGTGGTGATCATTCCCATCATGCCCGATATCCAGTGAGTACTGAAACCGTCATAGGGAGGAAGCAAGTGCCTAGGGTAGTTACATGATTTTGCCCAAGGCACAGAGCTGCGTAGTAAACATTAAATTAAAAGAGTATGTGTGAGGGGCACCTGGGTGGCTCAATGGGTTAAGCCTCTGCCTTGGGCTCAGGTCATGATCTCAGGGTCCTGGGATTGAGTCCCGCATCAGGATCCCTGCTGAGCGGGGAGCCTGCTTTCCCTTCTCCCTCTGCTGCTCCCCCTGCTTGTGCTCTCTCTCCTTCTCTCACTCTCTGTCAAATCAATAAATTCTTTAAAAAAAAAAAAAAAGTATGTGTGAATGACGGTAATGAACTACTCTTCCCATAAAAGCAGAAACAAAGAGGCTACACACTGCTTTGTGGGAAGAAGGCTCATGCCTGGGAGAGCCTACCCAAGAAAGGCTCTAACAAACGTGACCATGCAGAAATACGCAGTGATCAGAAAACACAGACAGTGACTCCCCTACCTAATACTAACTTGTTTTTGTTACTTCAAGGGTAAGGGGGTTCCCTTGATCCTTGAACTGAAATCACAAAAACTGATTGTGGAAAACATATAGAATATAGGAAACATTCAGTGAAGATCATGTACTATGGAATTCTCAGGGTTCTTTCTTCCAAACATTCATGTTAAACGGGTTACCGACAATAAGACAGACCGTACTTTTAAAAAAGTAAGGACACCGGGGCGCCTGGGTGGCTCAGTGGTTTAAGCCTCTGCCTTTGGCTCAGGTCATGATCTCCAGGTCCTGGGATCCAGCCCCGCATCTGCCCCTCTGCTCAGCGGGGAGCCTGCTTTCCCCCCCCCCACCCGCCACCGCCGCCTGCCTCTCTGCCTACTTGTGATCTCTATCAAATAAATAAATAAATAAATAAATAAAATCTTTAAAAAAAAATAAAAAGAAAAGTAAGGACACCAATGCTTCCCTTCTCCCATGGTCCATTCCCCTTCCTTGATATGACAGGCTTGTGCTTTATGGGATTTAATGACTTCATTTCAGCCTCTTAAATGTTAAGTATTGTGAACAACCACTCCAACCATATCAGTGCTAATAACTTAGTATAAACATAACCAAACACTCAAGTATCTACGTGAGTTACTTTTTATTTGAAGAATTCTTTCCATATGTAAACCATCACTATGACACCCATAGTTTTTTGTTTTGTTTGTTTTTTGTTTTCAGTGATTAGTTCTTAAATTTAATAGCACTTCCTTTTAGAAAATTTCAATGGAAGGGCGCCTGGATGGCTCAGTGGGTTAAGCATCTGCCTTGGACTCAGGTCTTGATCCTGGAGCCCTGGGATCGAGCCCCGTGTCAGACTTCCTGCTCAACCAGGAGTCTGCTTCTCCCTCTCTCCCTGCCCTCCCCCTGCTCACACTCTCTCTCTCTCGCTCGCTTGTTCCCACTATCTTTTCCTCAAATAAATGAAATCTTAAAAAAAATTTCAATGGAATCTTGGAACAGGAGTAATTGTGAGAGCTTAAGACATTATGTGCATCTTGCTGAATTTAATGATTTGTTGCTCTGAACTTCAAACAAGTGATTCGAACTCTAAATGCCCTCACGTGCCATGGGTTCCTAGTCCTGACAGTTCAGGAAAGGTTAGAGCACTAAGAAGGGGTGACAGATTTTACTGTCGATTACAAATTGCTTCCGATAGCCGATGTGGAGAGCAAAGTTGTACAAGAGCAATATTCAACAGGTACGGCATACTTCATTATTGAGGCTGTCTTTCGGCCCTAGATCTTTGGCTGATTCTACCTGACATTTCAGCCACAAATTGGTCAAACTGAACAGAGGACTCGGCTAGATGACCCCAAGTAAAATGGACAGCGTTTTCCCGTGAAGCACTGCTGTATAAGTCATTAGGTTATAGGGTGTTGAGGACTCCTTATCCACTCTCAGGGTGTTGAGAGTAAAGCAACTGGCCAACAGAACATAAATCTGGCTATCTTTAGCAACTACACTTCTATAATTCATTTGGATTAAAATAACATGAACATGTTACTTCGGGTAATACAGTGATCATTTCAGGGACATTTGTGGGGTGACCTGAAAAACCTTACCTGCTACTTCCATGACAGAACAGGTTTTAAACTACAGATGGATGGAGAAATGAACTTTGGAAGGCTCATCAGTGACTGAAGGCTAACATTCCCCTTTATCCCAACCCATGGAGCTGCCCACCTACAACTGCAACTTGGCCAAGGAGGTGCCCTTGAATGTTTAAGGAGACTTAAACATTAGCTTACTATTTAATGTGCCAAAGAGATTGCTATCTCCTGCAGGTATGCTGCTCCAGCAACCCTTGAGATGCAGGAGGGAAGGGTAGAGCTTTTATTAAGAAGTGCAGGCAAACAAACATGGCTGTTACTTGGGAAGTCATGCATGGCAACTGCATAGAGTTAATGAAACGAAGCGATGTTAGCCCTCTACCGACTTCCCTAGCTCTTACGAATAATTAAGCCATCTCAAATTCTCTTGTTCACATTGTTTTAAAGATTCTATTTATTTATTTTGAGAGAGAGAGAGAGAGAGAGCATAAGCAGGGGCAGGGAGAGAGGCAGAAGGAGAGGGAGAAGCAGACTCCCCAATGAGCAGGGAGCCAGAAGCAAGGCTCCATCCCAGGACCCTGGGATCATGACCTGAGCTGAAGGCAGACGCCCAACCCCACTGAGCCACCCAGGTGCCCCCTTGTTTTCATTGTTTTAAAGGAGATGCCCCATTGAGTCCTAGTTGGTCACCACTAACTTCCCTTCTCCAATTCCTGTAGCCCCGCCCTCTTTCATTGTGGGATGACCACCTACTTCTCTATTTCTTCCACCTGTCTGGGAGCTCCCTGAAGGCAGGGCTGGTATCTTATTTGACTTTGTTATCTTGGCTCGCCACAAGCACCTACTAAATGTCTGTTGAATAAAGAAACTGATGGAGGCAAGTAAGGAAAGTGAATATCCGTAAGCAGAAGGCAGGCTAAACAGTTGTCTTCCTGTGGTTTTAAAAATGCATATTCTATTAGAGAAAGCTGTGAACAAAACCATCAAGACAAAATAA
Organism: Neogale vison; assembly: GCF_020171115.1. Lineage (NCBI taxonomy): Eukaryota > Metazoa > Chordata > Mammalia > Carnivora > Mustelidae > Neogale > Neogale vison. The sequence continues at coordinate 33,086,419 of NC_058105.1, forward strand.
TGTTCCTGCATTCTTCACATGCAATCGGTCTATTAGCATGCTTTAGCTATCTACTCTTGTTTAATGCTCCAAGATACTACAAAACTACTCAAGATGTTTGCAGCCTGTCCTTTGAATTTAGCTGAAAGTCAAACAGAAAGGTTTTTTTTTTTTTTCCCCCAGAAACTGTTTTTACTTGTTACAATTTTGCAATCAAATAATACCCATCAGACACAAATCGTCCTTTGACAAACCTGCAATTTATAGGTAAAAGTAATGTTTGGAAAAAAATGTAAATTGCCCCAAAGTAAATTTAGCTACATTTCAATGTTTTATTATGAAAATTTCCAATAAACACGAAAGAGAAAATAGTACAATAAACACTCATAAACCCACCATTTAGACTGTATGTTGATCAGGATTTCCCTGCAAACTACTTCATCTCTTCTCCCTTTTCTGTCACTTTCACTCCTGAATTACTTTATTTATTTTTTTAAAGATTTTATTTATTTGACAGAGAGAGATCACAAGTAGGCAGAAGCAGGCAGAGAGAGGGGTAAGCAGGCTCCCTGCTGAGCAGAGTGCCCAACGCAGGGCTCTCTGGAGATCATGACTCAAGCCGAAGGCAGAGGCTTAACCCACTGAGCCACCCAGGTGCCCCTCTCCTGAATTACTTTAAAGCAAACCCAGCCAGACATCTCATGAATTTGCCCTACATAGCTTTCTTAAGAAATGAGTTCATTTTCTGGAATAACCTCTATTCTATTCTCAAATCCGGCATAAGCTAGATTCTAATTGATCTTTTTTTCAAGTACCAATACCTATGAGTCACTTAAACGCCCAAGGGTGCCCAATCCTGTGTCATTTCCTGGAGGGATATCAAATACTTCCATTTAAGTAAACGTTTCCTCTTTTTGTACTTAATAAAGAGAGAGAGAGAGGTAAGACCTTAAAGTAATGGCTATTTAAAAATAAGTTAGTAACTTTTCCAATAATGGAAACATTCAATTCAATTTAGTCAGACTGAAGACATTCTTTACATTCTTAAGTCAAGAGTTTTACAGATATTTTACATATGTCCTAATCATATTCTAAAAGCCCTTTCCCCTTGACGAATATTAAATCAAAGCCAAAGATAAAATAACAAAGTGACACCTCTCCTTCTCCCACCAATAGCCAAGCTTGTGTGAACACCTTGGATGGAAACAGCACACTCCCCTTTACAACGGTCTGAGCCCGTCTGTATTTCCTAAGTGAACACTGACACTTGCCCCAAAAATCTGAATAATTCATGAGAAAATACATCTGCTGCTAATTAAATTAATTAACCTTCACATCAGAGGGGTGTTTCATTGTCCTTTCTATGAAAATTAATATTGAAGCCAAGGGCAACCTTCAGGTGTGTGCGTATGCGTCTATATGTGGTACACACACACACACACACACACACACATCACAAGGCAAGATCAGACTAGCTAACACACTTCAATTCAAAACAAAATATCTGTTAGTCACTGAAAGTACCTCCTGCAATGTTCTCAAATTGAGAAAACACTTCTTACTGCATAAGCACATCAGAGTCGAATATCTAGCTCTGCTGAAAAAGGGAGAGAGAAAACGCATGTGATCACCAATGGATGGAAATCCCTGACAAGTCTGTGGGCACTGGAAATCACCATCGCTCCCACATTATAGTAACAGCACCCAAGTTTCAACACCAGTGATTTTCATGCACCTTGTAAAATAAATACACAGTAACATGACGTTTGTCACAAGTCATTTCATAAGAGCAGAATACTGGTCTAACCATAACCAATTCTGTCATGACAGCTACCTCACCTTTTCCACAGAATTTTGAAGAACCATTTATGGATCAAAGGCATCAAAGACATCCACTCCCCACACCCCCAATCCATAAAGTAATAGTTTCTGTCATTTAAACCTCCGAGCCTCTAACGTGACAGATACAGGTATATAATTAAGATCTCAAAACCAATTTTTAAGCAAGTACAAAGTCCTTAGAATATTCCCCAAATAACAAAAAGGCAAAATATAAAGACAAAATTTTAGATTTGGAAAAACCTCAAATATTTTCTCTCGTACTTGGTCCTCCTCGAGTAAGGAAGGTTTAGAATGCATCTCCAAATGCTTAACTACCCAAACACAGAATAAGAATCTCAAACTTTTGAAATAAATTTCTGCTTAAATATTCAGTCATCGAGAAGTTAGAGCCTAACAAAATAGTATTAAAATAGTTACCCTTCTGCGACGAGAGCAAACCTGTTTCTTTCTCTCTCGCAGCACTAATAGAAGGAACCTCCCACGCCCAGAAAGCCAATCTGGAAACCCAACATTCTTCTTACAATTGCAACTTTGGAGAGCAAGTCACAACACTTCCTGCTAGAAAAAGAGAACACCCTGACAAAGGAATGATACAATGCTTACGAATCCCCTTCCGGACAGCCTTGTGGGATTCTGCCAAATATTAATAAATTCTAACTTTACGAGGTTTAGCAAAAAGTTAATTTTTTTTTTTTTTTTTTTAAATTCCAGCTCTGCTGAAATCCTGCAAGAACACAGGGGAATTTAAAAGTTGGTTCAGGTCAAATAGCTACAACCCACATACCTATTTAGAGCTTGAACATTAGCCAAGTAACCTGCTTATTTTAGAACACCTGGAACCAGCTTCTCCCCAGTGCCCAAGTCACTTGTCCACAGGAAAGTACAGTACTTAGAAAGGCAAATGAACAGTTCTCAGACGACTTGCGTTCTCTATTGTTCATTTCAGTCTATACCTATTCGTGCCTTCATATAACATTTAGGCTCCATATGCTAAGTGTTGTACCGTTTATTTCCAAGGACCTAGGTCTTGTTTTCTTTCAAACAGGTCAGCTATTGAGTGTGGGAACTGTATTTTCTACAGGCATGGCACAGGGGGAGTAAGCCAATACTCGGCTGAACAGAATAACTTTCTATTCAGGGGTGGTCCCACAGAGTAGAGAAGGGCTGTGTGAGTCCTTGGGCAAGCTGCTTATGCTCCTGAGCCTCTGTTTTCTCATGCAGGGATGATAACGGTGACGACTTCGGGTAATAGTCACTGTTTTCTACGTTGTTGGAATGGTTAAGTAAGTGATGCAGTATGCGTTCACAGCTGAGATCATATCCTTGCACATGAAAGGCGTTCAGTATGTGATAACTGGTAGTCTTCCTATTGAAATTTGGCTTTAAACCAATGGAGCCATTCCAGTCTGTCAATTGTTAAATTAAGCAACTGGTTCTCTGCGAGTACCTTTTCGGGGTGAGAACAGAAAAACCATAGGGGTACTGTGCTAGGCTCAAGAGACCACTTCTAGGGATGCCTGGGTGGCTCAGTCACTTGGGCATCTGCTTTCGGCTTGTGTCATGACCCCAAGGTCCTGGGGTCAAGTCCCACATCGGGCTCCTTGCTCAGTGGGGAGCCTGCTTCTCCCTCTCCCTGCAGCTCTCCCTGCCTATGCTCTCTCTCTCTCTTTCTCTCTGACAAATTAAAAAAATAAAAATCTTAAGAAAAAAAAAAGGAGACCATTTCTAATACTGACATGGGGAAAGTTGATCATCTGAAAGGAAAGGGAGCACAGGGCAAGTGTCAGGGTCTTAGGAGTCCGCCAGATGTGAATTCTGTGTGACCTCACACAACTGCTTAGCTTCTCTGAGCCCTAGGTTCGTATCTGTATAGACCGAGCTCATTCCATGTATTTCAAAGGGTTACTGTAATGGAGATGACAGAAGTACGTAAGTGTGTCTGGCTCTGGCGAGGTGCTAAGTGGCAGACATTATTATAATCTTTCTGGGATATAATACATGTAAAACCGTCTGCCCTATTTACCTAATATGAGCGAAGTGAGATCAGAGACACTCCAGCCCTTTATAAAGAATCCAAAGCAAACCAAAGAATTTTCTGACAACATACTGAACTCTCAAAACAAGGAGGCGACTCCGACTGCACTTGCTTGTGAAAAGGTTCAGGGTAGTCCATGTTCAGAGGCAGATGGTCCTCCTGTCCTCATCACTGACCACCACTAGCAGACCCTGGGTTACATGTTGTCTCCTTAATGGAAACACTTTATTTCGTCAATCACAAAAACTGCATGAAGTAGCAAAAGCCACCAAATCCGGAACAGAAGGAATATAGAGGCAGGAGTCAAAGGATGTGTTTTTCTATCTGTCTCCGGGGCTGACTTACTACATGAAGCCCCTTCAACCTTCCAGAGTCTCGATTTCTCCATTTGTGAAAATAAGCATAGCACTACCCACCTGCGGCCTGCCAGGGAACACAGGGCACGGTAAGGACGTCTCGAACACTTGGAGCTGACCGGCAGGAAGGAGACACTCGGATGTGTCACCATGCGTTTTACAGACAGAGAAAACCGGGGTGCAGACAGGTGCCTTAGGCAAGATGACAATAGCCGCCTTAGACCTGAAACAGTGGGTTTTCCCAGCCTTCGCTTTTCTGTGCCACACTTGTCACTCCCAACCACTTGGATGGATCTGTCTCAAGACAGACCTCAGGACTGTCTCTGGACCTCTTCAATAATAATGCTCCCTGGAATCCACTTCTCTTGACCTGCCCGTCCATGGCCATCTGGAGGGAATGTGTCTCCTTTCTACCTTTGTGAACTCTAAGGCTCATCTGTGATCCCAGGGTGATCCCGTCAACACCCAGCCTCTGGTTTTAAAGTCTATCGACAACATCACAGGACTCATGTGGACTGCAAAACCTCGTGAGGTCATGAAAGCTCCAGGGATGGATGGATGGATGGATGGATGGATGGATACTCCCTTCAGAAAGGCACATCTTCTCCCCAGGAACCATGAGGCCATTTTCTGAAAGACTGTTCTACTGCATCAGTAGTTGAACCAGTTTCTGTCTGCGGCCCATTTTGTAACCTCAGTGTCTCAACCTCTGAGGTATGTGTGGGTGTGCAGGGCCGGGGTGGGGTGAAGTGGGGTGGGGGGTGGGGCGTGTTAGTGCGTGTGCCCGTGTGTGACTCTTGTGTGGGAACAGACGCTCTGTTCGTACTGTGGGTAGTGAAAGTCAGGGTGAGAACAGAAAATGGCGGCAGGCATTGTGGAAGACATTTCATGTCTTCTCTAAGCAGGCCACACATTGAAAACCACTTTGGCGCTGCATTCCAAATTCATCGTGAGGAACGTCTGGATGGTACAACCAGATCCATAAAGCGAAAAGTTCACACATGTGCACCTTGGGAGACACACACACACACATACACACACACACACACACACACACCCTTAAGGGTGGAAAGGAAGGAAAGAGGCACGCCCGAAGTTGCCTGAGAGTTTCACAGACGTATCAGGGTAACAACTCTCATTCAAACATCATGCTCTCCACCGCACCCAGTACCAACAATATTCTTTCCATGTGTGACATAAACCCTGGAGGCCTCTCCCACCGTGCTTAGACACACCTCAGTAACACTGACCTATTGTCCTCTAACGCAACAGGATTTTACCCATCTGCGTGCCTTATAAGGCAAACAAACCAACAGTAACACTCACACTGCAGCATCCAGGCAAAGGGATCGTACATAAATCATAGGCAGGGAACTGCTACTGTATTTTGGACTATACTGGAAAGTTTAGGAAATTTATACTAGGAGTAATATTAGGTACACGAGCTTCCGGCAGCACGGATGTGCCCGCTTTAACAAGCAAGCGTGTCTGGTTTATGTTATCATTCTTTTCATATTTGAGGCGGAAATCAGCCACAAATACATCTTAATTATTTCAGTATTCCAAGGGATGTCTCCTCAACAGTAAGGATTTATTACCTCTGCATCTGTGTAACAAAGTAATCGCAATCTTAAAATATACATTAAATTATAGACTTTGTCCTAATGCACTAAAACAAAAGGCTGCAATAAGTAGAAGGTAGTTTTAAGCATTTGATCCTCCAAAAATAGCTGAACTATAGACAGGGCAAGGAACTGATTTAAAAGGCATCTGTTTTGACTACAGTTAACAATACTGAACTGTTTATCTGAAGTTTGCCAAGAGAATAAATCCTTAAAGGTCTCATCATAAGAAAATCTCCATGTGAGGTGTTGGATGTTTACTAGCCTTTTGTGGTGATCATTTCACAATATATACATATATCGAATCATTATGTGGTACCCCTGAAATTAATGCAATGTTGATGCCAATTACATCTCAAGAACACTGGGGGGGAAAAGCCATCTGTGTTCTGTTCATAGCTAGTAAAACCATACAAAGGAACAACTCAGATGCTATCCACCTTTCTATCCCGAGGGTCTCTCATTCAAAAAAAGAAAGAAGAAAAGGAAACAGGAGAGAAAAAAGGAAAGGACCAGAAACAACAAAAGCTCAGCTCAACAATTCCTACATTTTGGGGTCAGGACCTGAGGACCCCAAAGAATTTTTTGATCTGAGGGTTAGATCTACCAAGCCATCCATCATATTAGGAACTACAACTGGGAAAAAATTTCAAGTTATAAATAAATGTTAACATAAGTAACTTCTTTAATGAAAATCACTAGATTCCCCCCCACCGCCACTGCCCCAAATGAGTGGAGAGTATATTGTTTACATTCTTGCAAACTGCTTTATCATTTAACTTAAAGATGAGTGGATTTTCACATCTGCCTCACTCAATGCTGTTTTAGGTTTAAGTGTATTCAGAAAATAAGGCCTTGCACAGATACATTGTTGAAAGAAGTATCTTAAGAGCCCTTTCAGATAATTATGGATATTCTTCCTTATAATGCTACACCAAAACTTGAGAAGTGGTAGTTTCTTAAATGTCAGTTGCAGTGTGGAATTTGATACCATCCAGATGAATTTTTCCTACTCTGTTACATTAAAATCCATGCTCTATGTGTTGCACATTAAATGGGCCTCTTGCTATTTTATCATCATGCATGGGTCATTTGGAACAATATTGTTTGACTAATGCAGATCTTCCAAATGTTGTTCCACTTCATTTTACTATACGTAACAAAACACTTTCACTAAAAACACCACTGATCTCAGAAAAATCTAAGTATTGACACTCCGTGGCTGAGGCAAGTTTTCAAAATTTTGAATTTTTGCTCGAGATCTCTAATTTTATCTTTGGTAACAAATACTCTCAGTTGTTTGCCTGGTAGTAACAGGCCCACTTGGTTCAATTTTAGAAGTTTTTAAGTAATCTCTATACCCAGTGTGGGTTTGAACTCATGACCCAGAGATCAAGAGTTATGTGCTCTCCCAACCGAGCCAGTGAAGCGCCCCTTGCTTGGCTCATTTGTGATAAAATATCTGCCCCATACTCACGTCTGAACACTCAGTTAACATGTCATTCCATCTTTCGAGTAAAAATGGTTTTCTGTTTTGAAAAGATGCGGCTAATTTAGCTTGCAGCTCAAACAACCACACGCATACTTTTCCTCAGGACAAGGGTATGTATGTATGTATACTTCCCATCTCATCACACAGAATATTAAAAGATGTATGCCCAAGAGTTCAGAGTTAATAAAATTAGTTTTTCCTGCTTCATGAACAACATTCATAAATGAAACCCATGTCGTAGGTCTTTAAGGGTATGGAGTTGAATACAGTGACCACTCACAGAGGGCCCTACCACTGCCTCGCGTCTTGCTAAGGTGCTAGTTTTACCACCGGGATTTTGGTACCACTGCTGCAAACGTCAACACCGACGAAAAAGCAAGTAACATCTTAGTGTCAGTATGCAAGTAATTTTGATCCCCAAGGGCCCGTAGGCCAACATGTTTTTTGAGAACTGGTACTTTATTTAATAACATTTATCATGGAGTCATTGAATTTTAGAGAGACAAAACATATAAAGTGTGCACTTTTAAAAAGTATTTATTTTAGAGGGAGAGAGAGTGTGCATGAGCAGGAAGGGCAGAGGGAGAGGGAGAGAAAATCTGAAGAAAACTCTGCACTGTGTGTGGCGCCTGATATGGGGCTCGATCTTACAACCCTGAGATCACGCTGTGAGCTTAAACTGAGAGTCAGACACTTAACGGACGACTGGGCTGCCCAGGCACCCCAGATGTGTAGGTTTTGACATAAAATTTCAAAACTGAGAATACAATTGCCAGAATTGCATGGAGCGGTTTCCATGTGAGTTCTGTGGCTGTTGAATTAAGAAAAGAAAAACGAATGCGTTGATATCAGTTCTGAGGGGATCATTCCATAGCTTACCCATTCCAAGGCACATTTGGCAGAATCAGGTTCATGTCTGTAAGACATGAATTTATCATGATAGTGTAGTTGAGAAACTTCTAAGAAAATTTTTTTTAAAAGATTAGGAATGGCAATATATCTGTTATAACACTGTTACAAAATCCCCAGCTCATGGGTGGTACATCAGATTTTTTTCCTGATAAACAGTGTTTCTCTGACATAAGCTAAAACAGAAAGCAAGGGTTTGAAAGTTAAATTTCGGTGAAATGCAGAAATATTAAAATAAAAATATTTTAATATTTTAAAATATTAAAAACTGGGGTGCCTGGGTGGCTCAGTGGGTTAAGCCATTGCCTTTGGCTTAGGTCATGATCTCAGGGTCCTGGGATTGAGGCCTTCATCGGGCTCTCTGCTCAGCAGCGAGCCTGCTTCCCCTCCCCCTCCTCTGCCTGCCTCTCTGACTACTTGTGATCTCTCTCTCTCGGTCAAATAAATAAATAAAATCCTTAAAAAAAAAGTTATAAGATATTAAAAACTGCCTGCCCAGCTCAGTCAATGGAGCATGTGACTCTTGATCTTGAGGTTGTGAGTTCAAGCCCCACATTGGGCTTAGAGCTTATTATTTTTTCTTTACAATAATCTTTTATTATTTACTTATGGATAAATCTCATTTTTTATTAATTATTTTTATTAACATATAATGTATTACTTGCCCCAGGGGTACAGGTCTGTGAATCATCAGGCTTATACACTTCACAGCACTCACCATAGCACATACCCTCCTCCCCAGTGTCCTTAACCCAACCGTCCTATCTGTACCTCCTACCCCCCTTAATCTCATGAAACAACCCTCAGTTTGTTTCATGAGATTAAAAGTCTCTTATGGTTTGTCTCCCTCCCGATCCCATCTGGTTTCATTTTTCCCTTCCCTACCCCCCAAACCCCCGACTCTGCCTCTCAAATTCTACGTATCAGGGAGATCATATGATAATTGTCTTTCTCTGATTGACTTATTTTATAGAGTTTACTTAAAAAAAAATAGAAATAGAATATTAAAAAACTAGGTGTGCTGTGGGGCGCCTGGGTGGTTCAATGGGTTAAGCTTCTGGTTTAGACTCAGGTTGTGATCTCCTGTATGGGGATGGAGGCTCGCGTCCCAGGGCTCCATGCTCAGCAGAGGGTCTGCTTCTACTTCTCTTGCCGCCCCTTCCCCACACTCGCATGTTCTCTCTCTCTTTCTCTCTGTGTCAAATAAACAGCTCAATGAATAAATAAATAAATAAAATTAACTAAAACTAGGTGTGTTATAATACTTATGAGTAATACATGGGGTATTTTAAAGCAAATCCCAAACAACAAATTAAAAGGAAGGGGAGCAAAAGGATGGAGATAAGAACATCAAATATTGGTGATTGTTGAAGCCTGGGGGTGGGGGGCGGAATTCACTATGCTATTTTACATTGTATGTTTGAGAATTTCCATCAAAATGTGTTTTTAAAAATTCCATGCACTTGTAAGAGAATATTCAGTACACCGGCAAGCACAAATAAAATTCCTGGCTCACAGTCATTCACAGAGACAAACATCGAATGAGTATGCATTCGGTAAAAGGCGCTGCACTAGAAGGCTCAGGAAACATAAAGGTTATTAAGATGTTTCTATCCACACTCAAAGGGCTCACTCAGAGCATCTGCATCCATATATGTCATGAATTCCCTAAAATGGGTACAAAATGGATATAATGCCTCTGCCCCGACGGTCCTTAGAGGCACCTACACTACGCAAAGCCAGTCATCACGATGCAATTTTCAGAAAAGAGAAAGGACAAAGGGCAGGAAAAGAAAATACAAAAAAGAAACTAAGAAGCTAGGAGACGAGAAAGACTCTCTGGAGTTCTTCTCTAAAAGGAAATGAACAAGGGATGTGAGCAAACATGGGCATGACCGTGTCATGTTTCCACCACAAGCCATCATCTTATTTCGCTGCAGGACAGGAACCAGCATGTCATATCCTTTGAGTCAGCGCTTGTACTAGTCACATAGGCAAAAATAACTAAGCAATGCATTCATTTTCCACGGAGAACACTAAGTATTCTAGAATCCTTCAAAGGACTGAAGGCAACATTTATGAATGCCAAACGTGAGGGCTACCATGTCCCTTTCACCACGTCCCTCCACCCGACTTCGGCCCATCCTGAAGAATAAATCCACACGGTAAACTAGTAACATTCCTCAGTTACTCAAAGGATCTGATGATAACATTAATAAATGAAAACTAAAAGTGGCAAGCAAAAAGCTAATTATTTCCTTATCAGGCTCCAGCTTCTTGCCATAGAGTCCGAGCAAATGGTCAGTTTTTCCCTATTCCCGCTTCAGATAAAATGTGTAAGTGTTCTCAAGACTCCTGCAATGAAAGTCTTGAAAAGCTGAGAGCATGAAGTGATTTAAAATTGCTCTACTGCTTCAGTATTTAGTAATGGTTAAGCTCTAGGAAGGCATTGATTTCTCTGCTTCGTTTACCAATCTATCTCAAGCATCTAGAACACTGCTTGGCACACATAATATATGATAACGACATTGCATCCAAAAGGAATTAAACTCATGTGCTATTGGGGTTTATCACATAACCAAGAACAAACTCTGGGCGCGCTTGTAATGCAAACCAAACACATACACATGTAAGAGGCATCCACTCCCGTCACATTGGGTGACTCTACAAAATAAGAGAATTCCTGAGAGCTAATCTGGCAAAATAAATGGTAGGTGACATCTTCCTAGGGGAACCGAATCCACAATCATATCTGAATGAAATATGAAGGGAAGGATTCTTAAAATTCTCCGCTTCTAGAAAATTCGGGTCCTTCAGAGAAAAGCAGCGGAACACAAAGTAGAAAGAACTTTGAATTTTATCAACTTTCCCCTCAAATTTACCACACAAAGAAAGAAAGAAAAATCTCACTTAGCTGTCAAGACCCCACCGCTGATAGTTTTCTAAACTTTAAAACAAGTACTTTTCGACCTCACAAGGAATACCGAAACCTTCCAAAGAAAGAGCGGCTTTAGCATTTCCTGCCGGCCTGCCCTAGTCCCAGATTAACCTTGTCAGTTCTTAGGAAGACATATAAAACCCCTCTAAATGACTAATTCAGATGAAGTGGTAACATGAAGCCATAGTTTATAAGCCGCTCGTTTCTACTTGTTACCAGATGTTGCCATCACTTCAAAGTGTTAAATGCATTCATGAAGGGGCTCAGATATATTCGCATGTGAAACATTTTCTGACTTCTACTATTACTGTGGAGACATGTTCCCAGGGAAAAACTGTTGCTTCATTGTCTAATAAAATGTCTTTAAGATTGCCAGTATTAAAAAAAATAAAAATTAAAAAAAGAAAGGATTGCCAGTATTCACTTTAAGAACCACCAAGTACTCTAAGTGAATCTCCCTTCCACGTAATTCTTGCAAGCACCTATATACACAGTTTCAAAACACAACACAAATTAATCCATTTCATTGGGAGTTTGTTATGAACAGCCAGCTTAAAGGTCTAGGTTACAAATCCAAATTTTTGTGTATGTATACTTTTGGAATATGTTAAGCAAGTACACAGTCCCCAGCTTTATCTCAGGTTAGGGCTCCTTTCCTAGGTATCGTTCAACAACTGCACGAAGTTTTCTGCTTCTATCCATTTTTTTATGATTACTTTCTTTGGTTATGTTGCCATTAATTTTTATTAGCTTAATTAAAAGATTTTTTTTTTTTGCATCTCCAGAGAGAGTTTAATTCGACAACAATGGTTGCTATTTTCCACACATAATGGTCATTTGTTAAATTGAGCCCAACAAAGAATCCTGAACACAATGTAGGGTTATCCTTAAGACCGGCCGCAAAAATACTGTGGTCTAATAAAATGTTATCTGTCCTTACTATTCAAACTTGTGGGCGATGCCCCATAAATGTTATTAATTATATTTTTGCTGAGATGCCCCAATTTTATTTCTCTGAGGACGAAGCTGAGCCCATGAGCATTACACTATGTGGGCTCCGGTTTTTAGAGACAAAATTATAACTGACCAGAGTGCTGCTTGCTCAATATTTTATTTGGCAAGCTGGTACAACTAAAAAAGTCTCATTATAATTCTGCCACAAAGCAAATGGCTTGTATGGCTTTTGCTTGCTAAAAATCATATTGTTAGCAAAAAGTCACCCACGCCAGCGTAACTTCTTCCCTCTCTCAGTCTGTCCCTCTCCCTGGTACTATGCTAACTTCGGAAGTTGGCTAAAGCTTCTAGCAGTGTTTTTTCGATGGGGTAGACTGTCACGGGCTTAAGGATTCTGAGAATTCACCGCTTTAAAAGAATGCACTTTTAAGTCTCTCATTAGACCGGAATACAAACAAGCGCAGATAACCCGTATGTGAAAAAAGAAACCGGAATATCCATTTATGATGGGTGCCATTTCATTGCATTCTTCCTTAAATTACACGGTTTATCGATTATGGGGAAGGGTATGGTGCCTGAACAAAGTTAGGTGTAGGAGACGGGGGACAAACAAGGGCTGATATCAGAGGTAATGATTAACACTAAAACTATGAGCCATAGGTTCTAACATAGGCTCTAATGAATTAACTTAGTATTCATTATTGAGAAGTTAATTCTGCTAACTGTATTTAAGATAGAATAATTGGACTGTGATTTTCAAATTCCTATCTAAGCCTAACCCCTTAATACCACATACATAATGTTATAGGCCACCAGTGATGTATTTTGTTAAAGCGATAAAAGCTGATCTAGAATAGAAACAGGATGGGAAAGATCGCCAGAGGATTTTTGGTGTCTCCACCCTGAATCAGTAAGCAGAAAGAAGGGTGGAAAAGCTTTATCTTGAGAAAGCAAGACAGAAATGAATGCATGATCTCATTCACTTTCCTTCATCCAAAAGCAACAAGGTGACATTTTCTCTTCCATTCGTCTTCAGCCTTAATCAACAGTCTCCCACTTTTTTTTTTTATACCTAAGAATAAGTTTCCAAGTGTCCTATTTGAATTAAGAGGTCTACCAGATTCCATTTGTAAGTTTTAAAATTTGATTTTGCAGAATCAAACATCAAAGCATGAGAATGCACAAAATTTTCCATTTAAAACTTTTTGATTTATTATTCGTGAACAACAAACACATCTCAAACTTCAAAACCCTAAATCCCAATGCTTTAGTGGCATATTCTATCTTGCTATTTGAGGAAATGCATTTGTTTAAAACAACCGGAGAGGTAAACCATAATTTCCTTAAGGCAGAACAATAGGTTTAGGAATCTTGTACACAAAAATCTAATGCAGGGTTGGGAGGCTGGGGTGAGGTCTTAAAAATTCTGGAAGTAAGCCATCAAAAAAGTTTTAAATTAAAAAATGGATCAATCATTTAGATCCTGAAAGTTATGTATCTAAATCAAGAATGTGACACTCCTTTGAAAAAAAGGAAACTTCCAAATTTGGCAATTAAAAAAAGGCATTCAAGTTATGTCTGAAGAGAAATGACCAATTAATAGTCATTCAATGATTTAAAAATCATAGCAGTTGGGGTGCCTGGCTCGCTCTTGATCCCAGGGTCATGAGTTTGAGCCCCACAATGGGTGTGGAGATTGCTTAAATAAATAAACTTCTAAAAAAGGGAAACAAAAAATAAAAATCATAAAAATTGGGACCACCGTAGAAAATAAGACCTAGTGTGAGACCATAGAAAACATTAAATTGTCTTCCTTACTGGAATTACCATTTTTAACTTAATTAACATTACATATGCAATCTCAAAATTCTAATTCATTAATGCAATTTCTATCAACATTCTAGCCAAGTTTGGGGTAGTCACAGACCAGCTTATTCTAAAAACTTATGTGGAAACAAAGAGGTCTTAGCCCAGGTAAAATATACTGAAAAATAAAGTGGGTGCCATCACTCCACTTGGTATAAAATCCTATCTTGTGGCTACAGCAACCAAGACAAGGTGGGACTGGCAGAGCAACAGACATAGAATGATGGAACAGATCAGAGAACCCAGAAACAGACCTACACGAGTATGCTCAACTGATTTGTAACAGGGGTGCAGTAGCGTATCAGTGAAGGCAACTGAAGAACCATTTAAAAAGAAAAAAAAGAACTTTAACCTAAACCTCACACCTTTACACAAAAATTAACTCAAAATGGGTCTCAGACTTAAATGTGAAGCATTTAATATACAACTTCAGAAAAGAAATTTGAAAAATTTCCAGAACTATGTCTGGTGAAGGCCTGTTAGATATGATGTCAAAAAGACAATCCATAAAATGAAATAGTGATACATTTGGCCTCGTCAAAATAAATACTTTTGTTCTGTGAAAGACCTTGGTTCAGAGGATGGAAAGACAAGTTACAGACTAAGAAAATAGCTGTATACCACATATTGGACAAAGGATTACTATCTAGAATACAGAAAGACCTCTCGCAACTCAACATTGAAAAAATCCAGTTAGAAAAATAGGCAAAAGACAGGAATAGATATTATACCAAAGAGGATATACAGGTAGGAAAGAAACACATAAAAAGATGTTCAACATCATTAGCCACTGGGAAATGCAAAATGAAACCATAATAAATCACTACACACTTATCTGAATGGCTAAAATTTAAAAAAAAAGAACAGAGACAACACCAAATGCTGGCAAGGATGTGGAAAAACTGTACCACTTCTACACTGCTGGTGGGAGACTAAATGGCACACTCTGGAAAAACACTTTGGCAGTTTCTTACAGAACTAAACATGCAAATCTCCTACAACCCAGAAACTGCACTTTCCGGGCATAAATCCTAAAGAAATAAAAACCTACATTCACACAAAAACCTGTATGCAAATGTTTACAGTAGCTTTATTTGTAATACCCAAAGTTGGAAATGGCCCAGATGTTCTTCAGTGGGTATGTGGTTCATAAAACTGTAGTACTTCTATACCTTGGAACACTACTCAGCAATAATAAGGAAGTAATTGTTGCTACAGACAGCTTGGATGAATCTCTAGAGACTTAGGCCCAGTGGAAAAAAAATTCCCCAAATTATATACCCTATGATTTCATTAAAATTTTTTTAAAGATTATTTATTTATTTGACAGAGAGAGATCACAAGTAGGCAGAGAGGCAGGCAGAGAGAGAGGGGGAAGTAGGCTCCCTGCTGAGCAGAGAGCCCAATGTGGGGCTCGATCCCAGGACCCTGAGATCATGACCTGAGCTGAAGGCAGAGGCTTAACTGACTGAGCCACCCAGGCACCCCTCATTTATGTATTTTTGAAATGACAAAATTACAGAAATGCAGAACAGATTACAGTTTCCAGCGGTAGAGATGGAGGAGGGGAGAAGGAGGTTGTGTTGTTATAAAAGGGTAACAAAAGGGATTCTAGCAGTGATGGAACTTGGCTCTGATTCTGTGCTATGGTCTTGCAAGAGGTACCCCCTGGGGGAAACTGGGTAAAGTGTACCAAGGATCTTTCCAAGTTCTTTCTTACAAGTACATGTCTACAATTATGGCAAAGTAAAAATTTAAAAAAACCCTAATTCAGACTTAACCACAGAATATAGTATAATTTTTTAAAAAAAGATTTTATTTATTTATTTGACAGAGAGAGACACAGCAAGAGAGGAAACACAAGCCGGGGGAGTGGGAGAGCGAGGAGCAGGCTTCTTGCGGAACAGGGAGCCCAATGTGGGGCCCTATCCCAGGAGCCTGGGATCATGACCTGAGCTGAAGGCAGATGCTTAACACCTGAGCCACCCAGGTGCCCCCAGAATATAGTATCATTAAACTGATAAGAAAAAGAGAAGAAAATCTACTTGCAATAATTCCATATTATGTCTTCAATTATTTCCGCTAATCTTGCAGAAACATTACTGACATGACTCTTAACATTATATAGCCTTGGCACAGACGGTCAGTTCATGATTCCATTAGAGTATCTGATCTGGGTCAAAGATTCTTTTTTTTTTTTTTTCCTGTTCAATAACAAAATAAAAAGCTGAAATAAAGGAGAATTTCAGAGCTAAACTTACCGATGTAGGATAATTTAGGCATCTGTTCTTGGAATTATTTCCTTCAGTGGTACTTCTCCCCAGATATTCACGTGGCTCACTCCTTGACCTCCTTCATGGCTTGCCCCAAACATCTTCCTGTCAGTGAAGCCTTCTGTGACCAACTGATCTGGAAATAGCAATGCCTCTCTTCCCACTCCCTAGACCCTCAATCCTGCTGTGATTTTCTTCACATTACCGTCAAATACACTATATCATTTTAATATTCTATCTTCCCCCAGTAGGATGAAAACCTCGTAAGGGTGGTAATTTCTGTCTGTTTCAAAGTTATCGCCAGTGCCTAGTATACTACCTGACCTATAGAAAGCATTCAGTAAATATTTGAATAAATGAATAACATGGAATTTTGTGTGTGTATGTAAGGAGTAAAACAAAGAGGAAATACTGGCTCTCTCAGAGTGACAAAAGCCACTTTGAAAGAAATCAAGAGTGATAAATCCCATAACATATATCCAATATATTGACACTAGAGTTTTCAAAATCTTTTGGATACATCACAATATAGGAAACTCTTTTAAGATCAGTAATTGGACAGCAGTTTTGTTAGCGTTAAGAGTAATCTGGACTAGGGGCATCTGGGTAGCTCAGTCGGTTGTGCATCTGCCTTCATATCAGGTCATGATCCCAGTGTCCTGGGATTGAGCCTGGCATCCTGCTCCCTGCTTGGCGGGAAGCCTGCTTCTCCCTCTCCCAATCCCCCTGCTTGTGTTTCCTCTTTCACTGTGTCTCTCTCTGTCAAATAAATGAATAAAATCTTAAAAAAGAAAAAGAGAGAGAGAGAGAGAGAGTACTCTGGACTGAATATATGACCTAGAAAAATAATTTACCACTTAAAGCCATCACTAATGGATTTCCATTAGTGATAGAAGAGCTGGCCGAGTTAAACCAAGCTGCTTAAATTATGCGTGAAGTGTGTGTCCTAGAGTTCATGTCGACTTGAACGACTTGGCATCTGCCATTTTGTTGATACCTGAAGGAAAACGCCACTTAGTATAAGGGAATTCAGAGAGCAAGAGGCCTTCTCAGTAAACAAAGTTGGACTCTGAATGCAGTGGTTAGCTTTATGTAAGAAAACTGATGAATTAGGTATCAGGAGACCCCACCTTCCATCACTGTCCTCTACGGCTGTATGCTGGGGCAAGACAAAATCAACTAGACCTCTGTCACCTTATCTATAAAAATCAGTGGTTGGATTAGACTCTGAGCTCTTCAAACAATGGCACATCGTTTTATTTCTCTTGCTGGTACCAGTGCCTGGCACACTGCTGATAATTAATAAAGGCCTGTTAAATGAATTAAGTAATTACATAGGAAGTTCTAAATGGCTCTCCTGGAAATTATATCTTCTCTTGGCTGAACCAACCTCCTCTCTCAGGGAGGCCTAACCTTATGTAAGTGTTCCCAAGATATGCACTGCCCATAAGGCTAAGGAGATGGGGGGTGAGGGAGTGCCTGGTTGGTTAAGTATCCGACTCTTGATCTCAGCTCAGGTCTTGATCTCAGGGTCATGAGTTCAAGCCCCGCATTGGGCTCCACGCTGGGTCTGTAGTCTACTTAAAAAAAAAAAAGAGAGAGAGAGAGAGACTAAGGAGACTGGGTCCAGAAACTTCTCTGTGGGTTGAATCCAGAACATAATGGGAGAGGTAGGTTCTAGGTATCATCAGCTATTTTGACCTGATACCATGCAGGTGAATCTGAGGTGGTCAAGGGTGCTTGAAAGAAAAACTCTAATCCGAAACTGAAGGGGATTCTTTTTATCATCCTTTGATAATTCCTCATTCTCATATTTTAAGTCAGTAGGTAAAGAATCCCTCAACTTTAACATCAGACCTCCTAAATGTAAAACACCAAGCTCTCCTGAAAATGGCAAGCATTAAATGTACTTATTTATGGACACATACACAAGAAACTAGTTCTAATGGTCAGCTCCTGGAAAGGGAAATGGGGGACTGGGGGCAGGGGCAGGAGACTCATTTTCTTTTCTTTATGTTCCTTTGTAGTTTTTGAATTTTGTTCTGTGAACAGATGTCACAGTTGAGAAGCAGATTAAAAAATAAACATATCAGATGTGCTCAATAATGGTCTAGGTCAACGGAAACTGTTGTGTTTCAAAGTGTTTATCATTTACTTGTGCACTACTCAATACTTAATAGTACGTGTTTGATAAAGGTTTATAAACAAGAAATTTTGTATAGATCTATCATACAGTAAGTTTTAGAAAATGTGATTACACAACTTTATAGGCTTTCAATTCAAGTGAAAATATTATGAAGGAAAAAGGATCTGGCAACAAGTTGATAATATGCTATTAAACATAAGGAAACCAAAAATTAGCTACATTGAGACGTAGAAATCAGTATTGCTCAGAGTCAATCAAGCCAAGATTTACAGTAGCAGCCGAGTCACGATAAATGAAAAGTCATCTTGTCAATGGCGCCTCTACCCCATTAGCTGATCCGTGGCTAGACATTTAATATGAGCATTGCCCCTTATTCCTCATAGCCAGAAAGCAGAAACAGTCCAAACATCTAGCAACAGATAAATGGACAACCAAAACAAGGTACATCCATACAGAGGAACATTATGCATAATTATTATTATGTAGAAAGGAATGATGTCTTTGTCCATGCTTCAGTGTGAATGAACCTTGAAAACACTATGCTAAATGAAAGAAGCCCATCACAAAAGACCACGTGTCTATAGGTTCCATTCATATGGAAATCCAGAATGGGGGAAATTGCTGGAGACAGAAAGTAGATTGGGGTTGCTTAAGAACGGGGGAGGTAGGGGGCTGGGGAGGTGGGGGGGAGGCTGGGGAGAGTGTGATAGCTCAAGAATATGAGGTTTCTTTTCTGAGGGGATGAAAATGTTTTTGAAATTGACCATGGTGATGGTTGTACATATCTCTGAATATACCAAAATCTGCTGTAACTCTACACTTCACTTAATAAAACTGCTGCAACACATAAAAAAAATTAGCATGTCCCACTTTCTTCCTTGAGTCTGAAATTAAGCAGCTATCACAATGCAAGGGCCATCCATGACATTCACTCCTGACCACTGATTTAAAGCCGCTGAAAGAGAGAGAAGACCAGGGAAATCATTTGCCTAGTCTTCTTGTAGGGTTCACACCATTCTGTATTTTATTCGGTGTGATTCATCAGTTATGAATTTGCTGGTTAGGTTTTCACAATTTAATCTTTATTGACCAAGGCCATTCATGGCCAATTATTTTTCGCTCTTTTAAATGTATATATGGAGACCTGGCTCGTGCCAGGTACAGTGCAACGAGCTAGAAGAAAGGGGCTTCCCCTCGGGGCTCCTTTTCCTCTATCCCCAGAAGCACAGTTCTTTCCCTGGTACCTCCAGACACCGTCCTGATGCCCTCCCACCAAAATGGAAGGATGGGATTTGGAATCCTGGCTTTTCCTGCTCCTTTTAACATCCGTGACGATCGCGAAGTTCAAGGGAGGAAATTCTGGTGCAGTTACTTGCTCCTGCCATTGAGTCAGATAAAATTCACAGCAACACCATGTTACAGAAAGTACAAGAGCCGCAGGTACAAGTCATGGCTTATCAGCGTTTTCCAGGGCTTCTGCACACACGGCTGTTTCCACAGCTGCAGATCCAGCTACCACAGAACTCTGTGCTGTGCACAACATCTACAATTTAGTAAAGCTGGAAAGAATTTTATTTTTGTAAAAACTAAATGGGGTGTGGCTCATTTTCTTGCCAAAGGGCTATTTTATTCCAAGACACTGCTGTCTGCTGACCTTCATTTATAGGCTGAGCAATGTTCTATTTAAGTAAAATTAACTCATAGTGGGCACTTTTTTGGGGATGCAATAATTATTGCAAAGAAATAACAATGTTTAAATTTGATTTGTTCTTAGTTTAGATTTGATTATATTGGGTTATAAATGAATGTCTTTGTTCACACACGGTTTAAATTTAGAAATTATTTTATGTCAAGAAAAAGGGCCATATTTAAGTTCATTTTCTACATGTAAAGGATATTTTTAGGGTTCGTGACATCCAATATTTTGTGTTTTTTGTTCTACTAGACTGCAGGTGTCTCTTACCCACCTTTACAGCGAGGGCACCTAGCAGTCTTTGTTGGACATTTCATTTCATTGAATGAGGAAACCATGCCACAGAGTAATTAAGGCATTGTCTGCGTTACTATCCCTGGTTAACTAGTACTTCATCTGTAGTTCATACTATTTCAATACATACTTGGCAACTTTGGGCACATTTGAAAGCTTTCTTGAGTTTACATCTATTTATAAATGGCCTAGAGGACTTCTTTTATGTGATTCTTACATATTTCGAGGTACTTGATTTGACATACCATCCTCTTTACACAAATCTCTGGTTAGGGAAGTTTCCCATCTTTGGCTTATACCTATAAATATATTCCAGTTTCCTTTTTTTTTCTAGGAAAAAAAATGTTGGAACACTTTGACTTAGGATCAGACACCAAATATGTAGGTTGGCTTACATTTTAAAACATGCAAATCTATCAGTATTACTTTTTGGTTATCTATATGATAATTTGGCTATCTTTGTTTTTTAGTTATTATAAGATAAAATACGACATTTTCATTATTCATAGCCACTTGTAAAAATGATTTCGACTGTAGCTTTAAACTGGAGACCCACAAACTGCTCAGAATATTTGTAGAATGTGTCAGTGTCCTTCATCATTTCCTGGTTTTTGCTTTTGAAAACCTCCACTAGAGGAAACTAAGGGCATCATAAATTTAAGATTAATGTGTTTTGGATTCACCCATTTCTAAAGGCTACATGTCATCTTGGGAAAATGTTGATTTCATTTATAACCCTCTGTCTTCCCAAACACTTTAAGTTCTCACTAATTTATTTTCTGTTGTCTCTTGTTTTTATAAAGGTAAACTTCTTAACATTCACATTTCTATTTCTCCTACTATAGAAACACTGAAGACTTTGAAGCCTTTTTTCCTCTGTCCCCTCTCCCAAATCAAGGATCAACATTACCTATCACTACCTTTCCCCATTATCAAAGGTGTATTTGTTAACAGCAGAGGGTTTATAAAGTATGAATAATGTTTCCAATTTTCCTTTGAGGGCAAATTCTTTAAGCCTTCAGGTGGCATATCCTCACAAAAGGATAAATGAACTGGTAAACGGGTTTCCTAGCTAAGTCAAGAATCTTCTTCAACCTGGAACTTTGTTAAAATCTTCCCTATCCATAATAAAAAGCAACAGAAAGCAATATTTTTATAATGTCATTAAATAAAGCAGAAAAAATAAACGATCTTAGTTTGAATGGTGATACGTAAGGAAAAAGTGTTTGAATTAGAGGAAAATGAACAGAAGGATATACATACCTAACAAGGTCATCTAAGGCAACATTCACTGACCTATAAAAGGGGAGTATTTATTGAGCACCTACAATCTGCTAGCTTCTTTATACATGTTTTCATTTGATTTGAAGGACAACACTGAAAACAAGTGGTATTAGCTCCATTTGAGAGATGGTGAAACTGAGGTTTAGAAAAGTTTCAGAACTTCCCTAATGTCACAGAGATGGTAAACAGCAAAGCCTTTGGAACCCATATTTTATGCTAAAATCCATTCTGACAATAAAGCATAATTGTAGACGATCATGCTGAAAAGAAAAAAAAAAGAAGGTGGTAGGAATGAGTTTCGGGTCAGACAAATTTTCCTTTTTAAAGATTTATTTACTTGAGAGAAAGTGTGTGTGCATGAGTGGGGGGAGGGGAAGGGAGAGGGTCTCAGGCAGACTCCCCTCTGAGTGTGGAGCCCAACAATGTGGGGCTCAATCTAAGGACCCAGAGATGACCTGAGCTGAAACAGGTCAGACAAATTTTCTATATCACTTCCGGGTCATCATGCTATACCCAGACCAACATGGACTTTATAGAGACTGGTGACCTAGTGGAAGGAGAGAAATATCAGGGAAGGGTCTGTGAAACAGCATGGGTTGAGTTTTGAGAGGGACATGCAGTGTACAACAAGCCATTCAAATCTACAAAATATTTGTTAAGTGTCTGCAATTTGATGAGTCACCATACACCGGACTTAGGCACAAAATAAGTGGGAGTATCAGAGTTTCTACCACTGTTGGATCTCTGCTTATTTAGGCAATGTGAATGAAATATAAAACTTCGAATTTATTGACTGATGTCAAGGTAATTTAAGGTAATTTAATGTTGATTTCTTTTATAACCCTCTGTCTTGGGCGAGACGGAAAAAAACCTATCAAGAAACACATTCATTTAACCAACTCCAGGACTGAAAGTTCCTTTAGGATACTGAAGGTTTATGGTCACAAATAAGCCCTGTATACTTGAACTGAGTTTTAAAGCAACCTAAAATCTAAAGACAAGTTAAAAACAAAACCTGCCTCCCTTCCCCCATTAACAGTTCCGTTTGAAAAAAATAGACTTCCTATGATTGTATACCCCACAGGATTCTCCTTTATCCTGCTTTGCACCTGTTAAGTAGATCAGAGGAAACCAAAATATTTCCAAGACATATACTTTACCTAAACTAGCTTCAGTTTAGAGTCAAATACCATACACTATATAAAGAGCAGTCTTTTTTTTTTTTTTTTTTTTGGGAATACCACTGTTTGAAATCAAGGCCTATTTTTGCTTAAGCCCATGTTTAAATTTCAGAGATTGTCAAAGAACTTCATCTTTAAAAACAAAAACCTTGCAATTTCTCTTCTATTCTTTATCTCAAAGAACTAATCAGAGTTGCAAAATGGTTTTTGCAAGGATATTCACCGAAGCATTATCTATAAGATACGGAAACAATATAAACTTGCAACAACCTAGAATTAGTGAAAGAAGTTATTAAATACCCATTATATGGAATATCATATAGTAATTTTAAAATTTTTCAGAAATATTTGATTACTAAGGGACCTAGGTGGGTCAGTCGTTAAGTGTCCGGTTAAGTGTCTGCCTTCGGCTCAGGTCATGATCCCGGGGTCCTGGGATCGAGCCCCACATTGGGCTCCCTCCCTCCTCAGTGGGAAGCCTGCTTCTCCTTCTCCCACTCCCCCTGTTTGTGTTCCCTCTCTTGCTCTCTCTGTGTCAAATAAATAAATTAAATCTTTTTTATTTTTTTAAAGATTTAATTTATTTATTTGACAGAGAGAGATCACAAGCCGGCAGAGAGGCAGGCAGAGAGAGAGAAGGGAGCAGGCTCCCCGCCGAGCAGAGAGCCCCATGCGGGCCTCATCCCAGGACCCTGAGATCATGACCTGAGCCAAAGGCAGCGGCTTAACCCACTGAGCCACCCAGGCGCCCCTAAATAAATTAAATCTTTAAAAAAAATTTGATTACAGGAGTACGTGGGTGGCTCAGTTCATTAAGCATCTGACTTCTGCTCAAATCGTGATCTTGGGGTCCTGGGATCCAGCCTCCCCTCCCAGCTCCATGCTCAGCATGGAGTCTGCTTCTCTCTCTCTCTTTGCCCCTCCCCCAGCACATGTGCACTCTCTCAAATAAATAAAATCTTTAAAAAAATTTTTGATTACATGAAAACATGTAGTAGTAAGTGAAAAGAATGGAATACAAACTGTATGGTTCCAACTTTTAGAATATGTAACTTTTACACTGGAAATAGATTAAAAAATATGAGCAGGTGGTACAATTATGAATAATTTTAATTTTCTTCGTTATAAATCTTTTATATTTTCCTCTAAAATGTTTACAATGATTTTGTATTTTTTAACTCAAAAGGTACTTGATTTGACATACCATCCTCTTTACACAAATCTCTGGTTAGGGAAGTTTCCCATCTTTGGCTTATACCTATAAATATATTCCAGTTTCCTTTTTTTTTCTAGGAAAAAAAATGCTGGAACACTTTGACTTAGGATCAGACACCAAATATGTAGGTTGTGTGCTACTTAAGATACTTCTCTAGTAGATTAACTAAATTTTGACCAATATTTTAACTAAATATTGACCATTGTAGAATTTCCCATCATGTTTACTCTAGAAAACACTATGCAGTCTATCATGGTAATTCTCTCTGACCTGAAATACAAGCTCCCAAATGTCAAAAAGAATGATAAGAAATGACAAAACTGGAAGTACACAAGCTGATTAAGAAATACAGAGAAAAAGCCTACAGATTACATTAATCTATGAAAGATAATGTATTACTCAGTGTCAACAGCAGAATGTCAATCTGAGTGCAACACTATGTAATTAGAGTATATAATAAATATTCAAAACTATCATACTGACCTCACAAATTTTATTTTATTGAAGAGGAAAACTATATATATTATATAAAAATTACATATCTACAAGCAGCTTAAAAGAATCAGAGTTCGCTTTTCAAAAAAAGCGCTACAAGATTACAAAAAATAACTTGCTACTGAATCTTTTAAACCAAAGACAGCAGAAAGAAGAGCTCAGACTTTATAAAAGAAATTGACTTCTATGAGCAAAAGGAACCCACTCTTCAGAACTAGTCACATGATACCAAGTTATTTCAAAAGTTCTTTCACTCAGATGTTTCTGCTTATTTCAATTCAGCACTATCACTTTACCAATGATATCTTCACAAATACTATCAAATACCATATGACTTCACTCATGTGTGGAATTTAAGAAACAAAAGGAACAAAGGAAAAAAGAGAAATGAAAGAGAAGTCTCTTAAATGTGGACAACAAACTGGTGGTCGCCAGAGGAGGGATGGGGAAAACAGGTGAAGGGGATTAAGAGTACATTTATGGGGACGCCTGAGTGGCTCAGTTGGTTGAGCGTCTGCCTCTGGCTCAGGTCATGATCGCAGGGTGTTAGGATTGAGTCCCTCTCCCTCTGCCCTTCCCCCTGCTTGCACTTTCTCTCTCTCTCTGGCAAATAAAAAAAATAAAATCCTTAAAAAAAAGAGTACATTTAATGGTGATGAGCCCTGAATAATGTATAGAAGTATTGAATCACTATATTGTACAGCTGAAACTAATAGAACACTCTATGTTAACTATACTGGAATTTAATAAATAAGAACATAATTTTAACCAACGAGATAAAAAGGCATGGTAACTCAAAGAATGACAGAGTTAATGAACCATCATAGAATTGGCCAGATGACAATAAACACTGGAAATTAATCCAAGGTTAACAGTTTTAAGGGTGGGAGCTGAAAAGGACCCCTCTGGCAGCCAGCTATCCAATAGGCTTCTCAAATGCAGATCTACATTAACTTTTCATCTTTTCTGTGTTAATGAGGGCATACCAGTTAAATATACAGATTATCTCCTCCATTAGGAGCTTTTCCAAACCAGCACATCTTTAAAGGGCAATTATAAGGAGAAGCACTTGCTTTTTTGTGAGTTTTACACAAGACCTCCCATTATGGGCAGACACAAAACTAAGAATGAAGTAGGATAAGCCAACGGATTCTGTAAGATTACCAAAAAACACTAAAATACTGTTCAGTAGTTACTTCAGGAGGAGGAAAAATAAAAAACAAAGCCCATCACAGGAATGGCCTTCACAGGCTATCTGGCACAACATTTGAGGGGGAAAAAATAAGCAATCATTACATATAGGCTTTTATTCTTGTTATCAGCCAGAAATAGATTATGCCTGGCTTTATTTCTCCTTTGCTTGTAAACGTGGATAGCTGGAGAATCTCTACAGGCGAGTACAAATGGGGGGGAGACTTAAGTGATGAGGACTGTGCCATTTCTGCAAGCTCCTGTTAAAGTTTTAGTGTGTCAATGACAGACTACGACAGTACTTTGAGTTTATATAGCACCTGTCTGCTAAGAGCCACAGCTTACTTATCCTTTCAGCATGGCTGTGACATATACAGTTTGGAAACAGATGGCTTGATAAAGCAAAATCCAAACACGGACACAGGAGAACTTGTGTGATTTACCGACGATGGCCTATATGCCCAAACTGCAGAGGACGCCAAGCCCTCGGATTCCACATTTGATGCCTTTTCCAATAAACGACACTCCCTCCTTACCCTCAAACAACTTCTAGACCGTTAAGAAAAATTAAGCTTTCTTGTAACACAAAATCGGTAGGTTTAATGCACCAAAGTCCTCGCTAAGGAGTGATGTTCATGGTACCTCTATATTTTAAAGAACTAACATGAGTCATGGAATAGGCCACTGGTGATCATATCCTGCACGGCTACCAATTTGCTAACAAAGTAGTTAGCTTGGTTCTACACAGGTGCGTTAAAATTTGAAAAAATCAACTAATATTAACTGAAATAAGCCAGACTATGACTACTGGGGGAAACAAAAATCCCAGCAAACCAAAAACCCTGAGCCATGCTCTCACTTGTACGAATGACAAGATGCATAATGTACTCGATGTTAGTTATCAGTATAATAATTTTAAGTGACTTTCTCTAGGTCGAACTATAAGTCAGTAGCATAGCCTTGTCTAAAACTTAGTTCTTCTGAAAGCAAGGCCAATATGGTTTTCCCTTAGTATTTCAATTTTCACTTAAAAGAATGTTTTTTCATCCCTAAAACATTTTATACTAACATTTGTCTTTCAAGTGCTAAGATTAAGGCAAATTAGATATTACTAAACATATTGAATTTGACAGTGTCTTACCTTCATAACTACAGTGAGTTGGCCCCCAAAATTAGGATCTTCTGAGACTGACATTTCATGATTAGATAGTATTTTATATTTCTAAGCCATAACTGTAACCAAAGTTGTACCATAACTAAAAACAGCCAGTCCTGACCATTGGTATCTAAAACAGCTTCCAGGGAGCTCCTGGGTGGTTCAGTTGGTCTGCCTTCAGCTCAGTTCATGATCCTGGGGGCCTGGGAATGAGCCCCAGAGCCCCACCTTGGGCTCCCTGCTCAGTGGGGAGTCTGCTTCTCCCTCTCCCTCTGCCCCTCCACCCACTTGTTCTCCCTCAATCAAATAAATAAATAAAATCTTAAAAAAAAAACTTTCAACTGTGTAATGTATCTAAAAAGCTTCTGAAACCTCCCAACACACTAAATGAACATATATATATATATATATATATATATAGTAGATCACTCTCTAGAGAAATTACATGGACTCAAACCACGATCTAGCTGTTTTCGTTCAAACTGTGTTTTATTAGTTTCACACCTCAAATTCTTCCCTCTCTGCATTACTTTTAACCAACAGAAAAATTATCACATGAGCAAATATGAAATGATTTTAAAAACAGACACCCGAGTTGTCACATACCGATAGACACTTAGTTTCAGTTTTATGCCAGCTACTTTTGGAATCTGTGCTGAACAGCAAGAAGAGTTTAGCATTCACATGGTGCCTAGATGGTGCTCACAATACGCAACAGCAGATTCCGGAGTTGATCATATGTGGTAA
The DNA here is from genome assembly GCF_020171115.1 of Neogale vison. Taxonomy (NCBI): domain Eukaryota; kingdom Metazoa; phylum Chordata; class Mammalia; order Carnivora; family Mustelidae; genus Neogale; species Neogale vison. The sequence goes on from NC_058105.1 coordinate 33,114,088, forward strand.
GACTATCACGTCAGTCTATTTCTTGGAAAGGCAAGCAGAAATGATGTCTAAAACAGAACATGGAATAATGGAAAGTGGACTTTCTTCCTTTTTTTCCCTGTCAGTTTCACCAGAAAGAATCACTTTAGTTCTCAGGCAACATGGCCAACCTACCCCTTCTTTTCAGCAACAGTCATGTGGTTTGCCTAGGGGCAAAATTTCAATTGGTTTCTGATAGTGCCTTGGATACTGACATTCTGCCAGTATAAATAGTCAAGTCTAATGTGCATGTAACCATTTGTAGAAGAGATGTAATCTCAACCAAAATATTACTCACCAGTTATAATTAACCATCTACCCCAAATGTCATAAGCCCAGACATTTTTAGCAATGCAATCTAAATGATGGCATCAGACTGGAGACCCTGGACTTCAGTGTTGATTGTCTGTACTACGTCAAGGCAGAGCATAATTTGCTTGGCTCCCCACCCCGGATAAAGAGAGAGGTTGATAAATTGCTAGATCTAACAGTAGAGATTAAGAATTAGACTCACAACCCCCTAATCTTAATAAAAACCCAAGTTCATTAAATGATACCCCCCCATTAAGTCAGTAACAAAGTCAGTGGTTTTAAATGAGTGGACATTGGAAGACAAGAAAATGTTCCACAGACTAAGAGCTTAGTGATGATCCTGTTTTGACATGAGTTAATAATATTTCAAAAAGAGCTTATCTCCCTACCACTTTAACCTCATTTGATGGTTAGCTGTATTCTCTCTTGAGGTTACAATATGTATTAGGACTTCAATCTAAAATTCTATGATCACCTCACTTCCACTAGGGGGTTCTATCTACCAGTGTAGTTAATCTCAATAACTCAGGTGCTGCTTAATTCCACTTTGAGCAAATCTGTGCCACAAGGCTAGCCTTGAGGTCAGAACTCTATGCTTTCAAGGAGTTCTAGTAGTTAGGCTCAGAAACCCCAGCCCAGCACAAAAATGGAGCGCTCAAGTCATTCCGAGGCTGCAGGCTGCAGGCTGCGGCAGTAGACAGAGGGTTTTTTTGTTTTTGTTTTGTTTTGTTTTGCCTAATGCATACAAAACCAACATCTCTTAAATGTTCCCCGTTTTTTTTTAAATGTTCCCCGTTTCCTTTATAGCTGCCCTAGTTTCAAGGCTGAATATGTATCAACTGCATCCATTTTTGTAAATAAGTAAAGCTTTTAAACTTCTGACCTCAGAGACTCCTCTGCCCATTTCTATACTCTGCAAAATATAATCTGAATACCAGAACTGCCACCTTTTTCCAACAGCAATCTTAACTTGGGCCACATGGGCCGGTCCTGGTCATCACCAGAGCTGTTTCGGGGGCCTCTCATTATTCCATCAAGATATTGACAGGCAAAACCCAACTAGTTCGATTGGTCAGATTTAGAATCCACTGTTCTTGTGCCTCATTTCTGATCCAATTAATTGCAAACCACAAATAACCGGTGGTTAATTTTAGTCAAGAAATGATCCACCACCTTCAAGTAGATGCCTAATAAAGAGAACAGTTCAGTTAGAATATAGGCCAGAACCAGGAATATGGGTAAATTCTAATTATTTTAACACTATCTCTTGGACTATGGCTTCAAAACTATCATCTAGGGATGAAGTGTGTGTGAATTAAAGGTCGATTTTCCCAGAAAATAATTAGTAAGATATTTCTTAAATTTTGGAAAGCTATCAGGGAGATATATGTCCGGCACAAACAGATTTCAAGCCCTTATTTTAAAAACAGCTCCCGGGTTTTTTTGGATAAAATCAGAGCACCAAATTCCCTTTCTGTTCCCTTTCTACAAGTCCAAGTAGATTCCCTGGAGTAGAGGCTAGTTCACACTCTCCCTCTCTTTTTCTTTTTTTCTTTTATTGTGGTAGTTTTTGGAAAATGGGCTTCAGCCATTACATTCCAGTTTTCAAGGCAAAAGAAGTCATGTGAACATTACCCTAGGGGCATCAGAGACTTGGGGCACGTGATGCCAATCAGCAAGTGTGGGACTTAGGCCACTTCGCTGGAATTCACTGGAAACCACATCTCCAGGATCCAGTTGAGGCTCCCAAACACATTGTGACATCATTAAACTGGCCCGAGTGCTTACTTCTCAGGAGCTTGCCGTTTCACTTCACGTTTTCTACCTGCTGTGGGGCTAGCCCGGCTCTCTTCCCCATCCCACCCCTTCCCTCCTAACAGGTCGGGCACCCCCAGCATCCCCTCCATCGGATCCTAAATGGCGAGGCTCTCCAAGAGTTAGTTCTAAGCCCAATCTGCACCCCTGGGGATGGTGTGCATATCCGGCGGGGAGCAAGAAGCCGCGAGCGCGTCGGGCAAATGTCAGATAGCATTAACCCCACTCCACCTCCCAGCCTGGGATCCTCTGCAGTCCTGGAGCCGGGCCGGTGGAGCCGCCAGCGCGCTACCAGCAGTAGCGGCGGCGGCGGCAACTTTGGGACTGGAAGGAAGCCAGGGCGGGGGTGGTCAGCGTCCCCCCGCCTCTTATTGGAGCGCTTAAGTACTGCGGGTGGAGGAAAGTAAACAGCGGCAAGTGCAGCTGGGGGGCGGGGGCAGGAGAGATCACCCCCCCTCCCACCGCCCCTGCCGCCCTGGTATCCGGGAGCCCCAAGAGGTCCCGGGCTGCCACAGCCCCGACCGCGCGCTCGGAGCTGCAGAGCCAAAGGAGCCGAGCAGGGAGTGGACAGAGGGGTCCAGGGATATGGGGAACCGAGAGGTTCTGCCCCAGTGGCCCGGAGATCTTGTGCTACTGAAAGGGAAAAAAGTGCTTACTCATAGGGAGACGCGGTGCAATCGCTGCGCTCTCGCTAATGGCCAGGGAAGCAAGCGGGAGGCCGGCAGCCGGAGCCCGCCCGGCTCCTTCCCTGGGCCAAGGCAGCGGCTCAGAGCCCCGGAACTGGCGTGTGCCCGAGAGGTCACCCGAGGCGGGCGAGCGGGGGCCGGAGGCGTCGCAGGCTGCCGGCTCCGGGATTTCCTGAGTCCGGGGCGGGAGAGGGCGGGGGGCTAAGGGGAGGGTAGCAGTAGCTGAGGAAGGACGACACAGGGAAGTTAGGCGCTCGGTTTCCACTTCGGGGCCGCCGCCACGAAAGGGGAGGACTAGGGTAGGCGTCAAGGACTGCAGCCTCAGGTAAGCAACAAGTTACGAGCAACTAGCGAGAAAGCACCATCCCGGTGGTTAAGAGCAGAAAACGTGTTTGCGGCGGGTGGTCCTGGGGACATTGTCACTCCCACCCATCCTGGATGCCAACGACCCGCTTTAGCGCCGAAGGTGCCAGGACCGAAATTTCTGCAGCCTCCTCTCCGCGTCCCCCCGCGCGGGGCACGTTCCGGCTGAGGTTCCCGGAGATGCTCTCCGCTGGACCCACGCCTGCCCACGCCCCGGGAATCTGCTCCCGTCGTGCCCTGGCGTGCCCACAAAGCACTTACATAAAGTCGCAGAGTCCCGGATCTGGCCCGACAGCCTCCGACCGACGCACCCAGACAACTTCTGCCTCTTGGAATCTTTGCGGCAGTGGTTCTAAAGCCAGCGCTCCCTCCCTCCGCCCCTCGGCCGCCGCCATTGGCTCGGGTGGTGCTCACAGTCGGCCTGGGAACCTGGAAGGGGATTGGGCCGCGAGCCTGTCACATCAACTGGGTGGGGAGCCCGGAGAGGAATCGACAGGCACCCTGGAGGGATGGGGGCTCTAACTCTGCCGCAGGGAGCGAATACCGGTCCCTCGCTCCTGCTTCTCCCTCTCCCTGGCTAAAATGTACGAGATTAGAAGTCCACGGTGCCTGGCTCAGAATCATACGCAATAATAAAATAAAACAAAGTGGAATAAATGGAAAGGTAAGAATGTTGGGAATGGGCGTTTGAAAGTCACCAAGCCCCTATTTAAATCCGAGGGTACAGTTTCTCCCCGGAATGGTAAAGAGAGTCTCAGCCAAGAAGGACCATTTACTAGCAGTTTCGTCTGCGTGGATCAGCCCAGGTGTGAAACCTTAGCAATCTTCCCTTTTCCCTTCGGAGGTCTAGGGAGCAGAATATGGGCAGGACGGGGCTCTCGGGTCTTTGGTTTGGTGCCAAGTGAATTGTTGACCAAAATCATCTGTCAGTTAGGGTTGTCCATGCGGAAAACGCTGAGAGGTCGAGGTGGGAAGGAATGGTGGGAGTAACGGCGTTCCATTCGTTGGAAAATGGATGTCAATTTCTCATCAATCTCCTTCCACCAGAGAAAACTTGGGAGACATGCTCCTGCTTCCCAGAATACCTTTTCTGTTCCCCAGAGTCCCTTTTCTTCTTTACCCATGAGATTGCCTCCATCCATATCACAGCTAGCTTCTTGCGTTAATACACGGGGAGGTTTCCCATGCGTATCTGCATTCCAATCCTTTGGCTCACTCCAGGTCAGCTCGGAGGACCAGAGTTGGAGGGATTCTCCAGGGTCAGGACAAGTGATTGGCTTGTGGGACAGCTGTCCAAGAGAAAGTCTAAGCCTTTCCCTTTCCAGTCGTAACTATTTGGTTCAAGAAATGTGTACTTGGATTTTTTTTTTTTTACAAATTTAAAATTGGTTCAAATATATACCATTTTCCACGCATTTTGGGAAAAATGCTAAATTAAGAGTGACCTGAAAAATTGAATGCTCTTGTAAAGAAACCCCCACTTGATCTGCTATTATGAACTTCCTTAAAGAAATTAACCTGTAGTGAGTACCGGGACTTAAATGGGAAGGCGTTGAGGAGTCCATAGACTACCTAAAAGCTAGATAAGCGGAGAAGGATTTGGCACTGGCAAAAAAGCCTCGTTAAATATTTATTAATGATTAACCAACCAGAAGGACTTATGAAAGGCACAGGAAGGTGAAAAAGAAATGAGAGGACAACAGTGCTTTCAGAAACATTACATTTCTGTTACGAGAGAATTCATACCAGGTCAGGTTGGGGTCGCTGCAAAAAAACATATTTCAACATGTTGCTGTTAGCCTGACCCACACACATTGACAATAGGCTCCAGAATGAGATTTCTGACCCCCAATAATTGTCCGGAGGTTTGCTATGGTTTCTGGAATTCTTTGCACAGAATTTCTAGACACAGTAAACATGGTACTTTTTTTTTTTTTTAGAAAAGATTTTATTTATTTATTTGACAGAAATAACACAAGTAGGCAGAGAGGCAGGCAGAGAGAGAGAAGCAGGCTCCCTGCTGAGCAGAGAGCCCGATGCGATGCGGGGCTGGATCCTAGGACCCTGAGATCATGACCTGAGCCAGAGGCAGACGCTTAACTGACTGAGCCACCCAGGTGCCCTTGGTACTCCTAACTTTTGTCTGTGAGTCACCACAGAAAACTTCCACCTGCTTTTAGACTTAGACTTAGCAATTTCCTGAAGGAACTTGGGAAGCATCGTTTTTGAGGATGGATATATTTGCCTCATTTACTTAATTTTCTACTTTAGTTTATTTTTCAAGTTTTGGAATTTAGAGTAACTCAAAATATTAAGAGTCCTATGCATATCCTCTTTTTGCTTTCTCAACCAGAGAAACTTCCGTCGAAACGTTAATAAAAGTCTTTGTTCACCACTAATGCTGCAGATGTCAGACTTCAGCCAAGAGTTTGTTGCTGAGAAACATCACTTTAATGGCAGTGCAGTGGTCTATAGTCTGAAAGCTTCAGGGTGTCCAAGCGGGGCCCTACTCATGATCTCAAGAGAAAAAAAGGTGCCTTAAACACGGAAGCACCTCTTTGGATGCTAGTTGAGATTTCTAGGTAACAAGCTCAGCAGTATAATCCAGGTCAAACTGCGTTTTATTTTATTTTTTTAAAAGGTTTTATCTGTTTATTTGACAGAGAGAGCCAGAGAGCACTAGCGGAAGATGACAGAGGGAGAAGGAGAAGCAGACTCCCTGCTCCCTGATGAGGAACTCAATCCCGGGACTCCAGGATCATGACCTGGGGGAAGGCAGATGCTGAACCACCTGGGCATCTGGGTAGAATTGCATTTTCATGAATATTATTAAAATAGGCATTTTGGTGTAACTAAGCTACCTTTGTGTTGCCCCAAATCTGAAAGATATCTTCAAAGATTAGCATTTTCTCTAAGAAAGTAGCCTCAGACTCGAAGATTTATTCAAACTGCATTTCTTTCTGATCTTGCACAGCATCAATTTAACTCCCACAGGATCATTCATAGACAAACCTTGAATTGGTCATTTTTCTATCTTTGTAAAAAAAATTTGGTGGCAGACGACCTCCAGCATCCTTTCTATCTCCTTCTAGTCAGGACAGAGGCCCTAATTCATCTCAGAACACCTTGCACAACAGCCTGGCCTGTAGCAGTTCAGTAAATGTTTATTGAACTAATGATAATTTTATGGTTCTATTCTTGTAAAACAAAAAACAAAACAAAAAGTGTATGTGTGTGTATATATATATATATATATATATATATATATATATCTCGCAGATTCTGTGAATCAACAGCCTGTAAGTTTTCACCCTTTCCTTCCATCTCCAATTTTTAATTCCACAGGCCTTTAAAATAAATAGCTTCAAATCAATAACCCAAAATTTTGAAAACTGTTTTTTTTTCCAGTATTTTTTTCGACATCAGACGAGGCTCTGGTCTCACCCTTAGGTTTTTTCTCTGTCCAATGTATCTTTCCTCCTTTCCACAAGCATACCTTCCTTTTCTTTGCTCTGCTTTCTGTATATCTTCCCAACGCTCTCACCAGTCCAGTTCACAATTTATTATTTGCACATATTCTGGGGTTTGTTCCCTGACAATTTCTTAGGGTAAATTCTCTGTTTCCCTTTTACCCACTTTTTTTTTAAGCCTTCTTTCTATAGCCCATTAAAATGTGATTTTGCTACACAACCATTATATGATAGAAGAAATCAAGAATCTCGATCAGTTCAATACATTTCTTCTGATTCATTATTGTTTTCTCACTGTCTAAATGTGTAATTGTGTATCAATCTATTTTAATTAATTTCTTCTTAATTTAGCTGTTCATTTCCAGGAACCAATATATTTTGCTTTCATCTTATGTTTTAGTATGATAATTCAATTCCATGTTATTTTAGGTTCTTGGATTGATCCTTAATTCCTCTTTTTATTCAACATGTTATATCTGGTTAAAAATACAGCTTATATAAAAAAAGAAAAAATATATAGCTTATATGATAATATCCATAGTGAATAGTGACATATAATTTCTTTAATAAGTGTGATTTTTAAGATTTCTCTTATCCTTAAATATTAGGCATGGAGGTGGAGCTTGGTAGACCTGTAAACTTCTTAAAATTTTTTGACCCAGAATATAATAATTGCAAGTTATTTCCATTGTTTACTAAGTGAAGGTGGTTTTCATGTTTCCAACTCAAAACACATGAATGTTAATTCCTTGAATAGGCATTTTCAAATATTTCTCAAGTCTCAGCAGTTCCTATCAATTATCAATCTGAATGTCTGTTGAAACCTTCCAATTTTCTTTTTTTTTTTTAAGGTTTTATTTATTTATTTGACAGACAGAGATCACAAGTAGGCAGAGAGGCAGAGAGAGAGAGGAGGAAGCAGGCTCCCTGCTGAGCAGACAGCCCGATGCTGGACTCGATCCGGGGACCCCGAGACCATGACCTGAGCCGAAGGCAGCGGCTTAACCCACTGAGCCACCCAGGCGCCCCAAAACCTTCCAATTTTCTTATAAGCACATTTTCATAAAGAAATTATTGTGACATGTCCAAGAGTGTTTACACATTTTCACTTGTTAAAAAGAAGAACAAAAGACCAAAAAAAGTCAAATGAAATGTCTTTACTAGGATTAGGATATATTTGATCAACTTTAACCTTCTATTATGTAGACCCAATAACGGTCACTATCCATCCTTGGAAATGCTCAGAATTAAACTATTACCCTCAGGTTTCCTGTCAAATATATCATTAATGGACAATATTCTTTTAAATGCCTATTATGTTCTTGGCATTGAATTAAATTTTATGGGGCGCCGGGGTGACGCAGTCGGTTAAGCATCTGACTCTTGGTTTTGGCTCAGGTCATGATCTCAGGGTCCTGGGATCCCCAGCCCCACTTTGGACTCCACACTCAGTGCAGAGTCTGCTTAAGTTTCTCTCTCCCCCTGCCCCTCTCCGCTCAAATAAATACATCTTTAAAAAGTCAATTAAATATTATAAGCAACACAGAAAAAGTATGGTCCAACACACCTGGAATTAATAGTCAAAGAAATCAATAGCAAAACCAACGTAGATGAAATACTGAGACAATAATGCAAGATAGAATATACAAGCGATGCGGTAGGAATTCTGGAGAAAATGGGAATGATTAGGCCGAAGCAGTCCGAAAGGCATCTTTGGTGCAATGGGACTTGAGTTTGGTTTTAAAAGATGCGTAAGACTTGATAAGTCTAAGTGGAAATGAAAGGCATTCCACTTCTAGGAGAAATCAAAAGGACAGCTTTGGGTGAGTTTCTGGGATTGGGCTTCCTTTATAGGCTTCCACTTCGCCATCTGCAAAACAAAAGCTTTGAATTTGCCTGTTTTAAAGATCCAGTGATAACATCAGTTAAATCAGGAAAATCAGTCAGCTAAATCAGGAAAAAGGGTGGCTTGACATCTCATCTATTTAATCCACTTCAAAGATAAAATATTTGTTATATTTCCTTTAGAGACAGAACAGACTTCTGAATCTTGTTTTACAATGATCAAAATCGCAAATTACAGAAGATCTTGCCTTTTTTAAAAAAAGGATTTTATTTACTTATTTGACAGACAGAGATCACAAGTAGGCAGAGAGGCAGGCAAAGACAAAGGAAGGAAATCAGACTCCCTGCTGAGCGGAGAGCCTGATGCGGGGCTTGATTCCAGGACCCTGAGATCATGACCTGAGCCAAAGGCAGAGGCTTTAACCCACTGAGCCACCCAGGCATCCCAGATCTTGACTTTGGTTACAGCAATTTTGACAGTCGTTTAAGATATTGCCCTGTTAGTCCCTCCTGTGAAGTTTACATAACTAATTAGCACATGTCACAGTTTAGTTCTGGAGGAAAAATGAACATGCCTGTAAATTACGGGGCAGGGTAGGTGGGTACACTAGCTCCTGTACATATCTTGACTTCACTATTTTGCGTCTCTGGGTTATAAGAGCATTCTTTTGGATGAAATATTCAACCTAACCCTGCATCAGAACATAATTTCAAATACTGAAGGTTTTCCTATGAGAAGGGTCTGTTAAAGATATACTACAGACTTTCAGAATAAGTTGTAGAGCATATTTCAAAATTCATATCCATAGATTTCCACACCACTAATCGGGCTCCTCAAGAAACAGCCTATTATGTTTGGTTGTTTGATTCTCAACTGTTAGGCTAGATTTTGGTGAATTTAGGAGTGTCTGTCTCTGTGTGTGAGTGCGTGTGTACATGTGTTTGTGTGGTTGTGTGTCTGTGTGTGTGAATGTGTGAGAGAGAATATAATCAGATTTTAAAATGCTATAAATAGGGGCACCTGGGTGGCTCAGTGGGTTAAAGCCTCTGCCTTTGGCTCAGGTCATGATCTCAGGGTCATGGGATCAAGCCCCACATCAGGATCTCTGCTCAGTGGGGAGCCTGCTTCCTCCTCTCTCTCTGCCTGCCTCTCTGCCTACTTGTGATCTCTGTCTGTCAAATAAATATAAAATCTTTTTTTAAAAATGCTATAAATATTTGAGTCTGTGTCTACTAAGTATGCAAAATGTGACTTTGAAAAGAGATTGACAGTGTTGCAAGATGGATGAACTTTGAGAACATGGTAAATGAAAGAATCCAATTACAAAAGACCACATACTTATGTGATTCCATTTATATGAAATGTACAAGAAGGGAACATTCATAGAGATATCCATGGAGGAAAATGGGGGAGTTACTGCTAATGGGGTTTCTTCTTGCGTTCATGAAAATGTTCTAAAATAGATTGCAATAATGGTTGTACAACTCTGTAAATAACACTAAAAACCATTGATCTGTACTGTTTAAGCAGGAGAATTGAATGGTACTGGAATTACGTTTCAGTAAAGCTAGTATTAAAAAAGAAATTGACACAATTAAGCTGCTTCAACCCAGGAAAACCATATTAATGAGGATATGATGTGTGAGAGCAAAAAACACTTATTATATAGATCCGTATTACAAGAGACAAGCTACACTCATAAATCAAAAGTATTTTGGAATATAAAGGATTCGATGTCCTGGTCAAGTGTGAGCTCTTGTTTGCCACTGTCATTGAAAGAAGGACAAAGGGCTTCGATATACCACAAAAGAGATTTCAATGTTGCAAACACATTTTAAGCCGACCAAATAAGCCAGAGTCAGAACCCAGACAGTGAAAGATGATGTATTTCTTTTGGTATTTTTAGAAAAGTTTAATTATGTGACTGTATTGGTTTAAAGATTTAAATTGTGCCAAGATTTTCATAACAAATTGCAGTTAGAAGATCTGATCTAAATAACCAAGAGGTTCCTTAGAAAGTGTCACAGAAGTTTCACTTTGAATCAGCAAACATCTATGATAATTCAGAATCAAGAACGCTTTCACTGTTTGTTTCTTTATAAATGCCATAGGGTCACCTGGACAAGGGTGTAAACGGAATGTCAAGTTGTCCATTCAGAGAAGCATTCCTGTTCACACACTGGGCAACATTATAGGAAAATATATCTCATTTAGGGGATGGAATGGAATAGGTCTATAATTAACTAAACTTAACTACGCTTTTAAAAAAGTTTGAAATATGTGGGAGTCCTCCGGAAAGGACATCATGTGAAATGAGATCAAACTCTTAAGGAACATTGTAGCTCAAGTATCAATAAACATTCATTATCTATAAAGGACCAGATAGTAAATACTTTTTGGCATACAGTTCCTACAGTCTTTGTTGGAACTACTGGATTCTGCTGTTGTAGTAGAAAAGGAGCCACAACCAGTAAATAAATGGGCATGCTGGTATGCCAATAAAACTTTATTTCAGTAGATTGGGCTGGTTTGCCAGTAGACCCCTGTCTGGGTTTCTGTGTTTCCTCCAATATGGATTTGGCATCTGTATGAATTTGTGTTCTTAAAGGGATATTTAAGTAAGAGTTAATTCATGGGGCACCTGGGTGGCTTAGTTGGTTGAACTTCTGACTCTTGATTTCCGCTCAGATTGTGATCTCAGGGTCATGGGATCAAGTCCTGTGTCCAGCTCTGCGCTCAGTGTGGAGTCTGCTTGTCCCTCTCCCTCTGCTCCTCCTGCTCATTCTCTCCTTCTCTCTCAAATAAGTAAATGAATAAAATCTTAAGAAAAAAAAAAGAAGAGTTGGTTGGCAACTGGACATAGGAAATGTTTAGAAATTAGCACCCGTCCCTCATTACAATCTTAGGTCTTCACAATCTTTAATCCCAAGCAATAAGCAGATGGTTATATTCTACTCTCATTTCTTTTTCAGCTTTCAAATTTTAATATAATCACAATGACAAAATTGTACCAAGGGGGAAAAAAGGACAAATCTACAGTGATCCCTTACTGAGCTCTTCAATGTGGCGGGACTTGCACTCAGAACTTGATGTATATTTCCTCATTTCACACTAGTAACTATTCCACCAATGGACATACTATTATCCCCATTTTCAGATGAGAAAGCTAAGGCGTACAGAGTAAGTAAACTTTTTTTTTTTTAAAGATTTTATTTATTTATTTGACAGAGAGAGATCACAAGTAGGCAGAGAGGCAGGCAGAGAGAGAGAGAGAGGGGGGAAGCAGGCTCTCCACTCAGTGGAGAGCCCGATGCGGGACTCGATCCCAGGACCCTGGGATCACGACCTAAGCCGAAGGCAGCGGCTTAACCCACTGAGCCACCCAGGCGCCCCCAGAGTAAGTAAACTTTTACACAAGGTCATTTGGCTTGTAATACAGGAGCGGAGTGGGGTACGGGAACGGGGAGGAGAGAATTACAGGCAATGTTCGCTACTTTATCCCAAGAAATAAAGCACAGGAACTGTTCATTAAACATCAGCCCAACTGCCAACCTTGACTCAGCTTCAAGCTACCAGGACACAGGCCCCACTCCTCCCCCGGACCCTGTATTTTCTCAGCGTGTCTACTGAAGAATTTGGCCTTCACGATGACAGGCTGTTTGGGAAGCTTTCCCTTCCCCAAAACTTTGTAGTAGCCTGATTGCACCACATCAGTGATAGGAGCTGCCCCCGTCGTGGTTTTGGCAGCATTTCCCCGTGTCTGCTCCCTGACCAAGGTCCACAGTTTATCAAGGTTGACGGTAGGGCAGAAGCTCCCATTCCTCTTTACATGGTCTTGATACCTCAGACCAGCTTTGCCAGAGGAGCCTGGGTGATATTTGCGGAAGCTGATCCTGGGTGACGCTTGCCGCCAACATCCCCCTAGCCTCCTGGGTGCTTCCGGAGCTTGCCCATGGGGCAGTGGCTGTGGCTCCCGTGGCTCCCGTGGCTCCCCTGGTTCTCATGGCCCCAATGATTCCAGGTCTTCCTGAGTCTGGATGGCATATCCGCAGCCCCGATGAAAGAGCTAGGGTGGCATTTTGAGGATTATAATTTTCTTTCTAAGTAATTTTCTTTCTTTCTTTAAGTGTGGATTTGCAGATATGTTAGGGATTGCCATAACTTGTGCCATAGAGCCGGCTGGGGTCCCTTCCAGCTGCTAGTTTCCTGGACCAGGGAAGCCAACCAGAGGGTAGAGGCTGAAGTCAAATAGCGTGTGGGGTATAAGTGCGTCACCAGAGCCTTGCACCTTACAGAGCAAAACTAGGGCCAGGACTGACGGAGACCAGGAACTCTGTCAACCAAAAGAAATGCAAAATCCAAGCTTTAAGAACCTCATCTGAGGGGCACCTGGGTAGCTCAGTGGGTTAAGCCTCTGCCTTCGGCTGGGGTCATGATCCCAGGGTCCTGGGATCGAGCCCCGCATCGGACTCTGTTCAGTGGGGAGCCTGCTTCCTCCTCTCTCTCTCTGCCTGCCTCTCTGCCTACTTGTGATCTGTCAAATAAATAATTAAAAATCTTAAAAAAAAAAACCCTCATCTGAGATGAGTGCTTGACAAGAAGGCCAGGTAAGGTAAAGGAAACCTGACTAGTAACTAAGCAGAGAGCTAATTTGGACTGCGATTTGAGTCTTCTGATTAATTACCCTGATTTTAAGAGGCGTGGAAAGAACTGCATTATTCCTTGGGAAGCTGGAGGGAATTATTTACATCATTAGAAGCAAGTCAGTGTCTGCAAAGAGGTCGTGTGTCAGGTCATTTGGCCACACAATGGAAAGACTTCATCTAGTTTGCTTCCTTGGTTCCCTTCTCTTCCCTACCTTACTGTTGACTATACAAAATTCTTTCCCTTCTGTAAACGGACAATGAAGCTCTTTGTCTTCATCAAATCTGTGAATGAGATTCTGGTTTCATTCTTCCCAATTTCTTCTTTCTTTCTTTCTTTCCTTCTTTCTTTTCTTTTCTTTTTTTTACCTTGATTGAAGCAGGCACCACTCATTAAAAGGGCATCATCATTCTGGGTCATTAGAATGTACAACTTTAGCAGAGCAGAAAACCCCAAAGAGAGAGGTAGAGGTAACAGATTGCAAAAAAAAAAAAAAAAAAAAAAAAAAATTGGAATTACTTCCTTTCAACCCAGCTATGAATACCAGTCTCTCCGACCTGCCAGCAACATATGATTATGTGTCGGAGCTCCCCAGGTGCACAGAATAGATGTGCAAGACTCAAACCATTTGTTCAAGATGCTTTCTTCTATAAAACCTATCTTGGGATATTTAAAATAGTAATATACATCATTCTTTTTACCAGAAGTGACTCAGAACATTAAGGTCATTCCTATACTTTATTTTCCATTTTGAATCAAATATAAATTTTTCAAAAGTGAATCAATACTGCCATTAATATTTATATCAACCCAGTTTTTGTGTGTGTGTGTGTGTGTAGAAAAGAAAATCCTCTGAAGTATGGAACAGCTCAGCCTCCAAAGTGCAGGTCAGAAAATCAGGCTAATTGAGTGCTTATCGGTAGTAGTATCATTTTTCCCAAATGTCTCATAGCATTTTGTAAATAATTAGAAATACAATTTCAGCTTCTAAAAAGGAAACTGGTGCATAATTTATAACAGTGTTTATGATGTGTATGAAAACATGAAATGTTATATAAATACAATAAATATCTAACTATTAGTAGGATTTTTCCAATTACTTTATCTAAAATGAAAGTGCGGTGCTCAGAGCTAATTTCTCTGTTTTTGGTTATTCCAATTAAAGGGCCTTTAATTATAATGCTTTGGTGCTCCACAAAAGCATATGCTTCTATATAAAATAGAAGCATATGAAATATATGCTTAAACATTTAATGTCTAAAAACGTAAATTCAACATCTTTAACCTCAACGCTGGGTGCAATTCTTTTCTGTGACCCCTGAGATCGGTCAATACAATCATTGCCCTGAAGGCAAAACAGAAGTCTCTGTGAAGTCAAGAGACTATGGACTCTGAAAAACAATCTGAGGGGTTTGAAGTGGCGGGGGTTGGGGGGGGTGGGGGGGGGTGAGAGATTAGGGTACCAGGTTGTGGGTATTATAGAGGGCACGGATTGCATGGAGCACTGGGTGTGGTGAAAAAATAATGAATACTGTTTTTCTGAAAATAAATAAATTGAAAAAATTAAAAAAAAAAGAAGCTCGTGAAGTGACTATAGGTTTGCACTACTCAGCAACTCAATCTTTCTTAAAAAAATTATTTAAAATCAATTAATTAACATGTAGAGTATTATCAGCAACTCAATCTTTGTTGCCAAACATTTTCTTTTATTTTCTAGCACAACTTAACCTATTTTTAGATCGTTTAATGAGATGTAATTTTTTGAGAAACACGTGTCAAGGTATATGCAGATCTTGGCAATGTTTTTTGGGATATGTAAATATGCAACTACATAAACACAATACAGTGGTGATGCAAAGTCAAGGTTATTTGGTACTGCTCTCCATCTTTGCTTCAGATAGCTATTCTCTTATCTTTGTTTGAGTTCTGGCATATTGTCTGGAAAGCTGAGTGACAAATATTCATGATATTTTAAAGTAATTGCAAGTAAAAAATGGTTGCACTGATAGTCATTTTTTTTCCCCGAGAGTCAATTTTAATTCCTTCTTGGATTTTCTTCCCTCTTAACATGGTGGGGTCATAAGTTTCTAAAAACTTTGAAAAGTTATTATTGTACCTGTTCCAGGACCTTCTTGGAAAGGCATAAAAAAGGAATGATTTCTCCTTTTCTAAAATCAAATGCAAATGATCAGATATGTAAACCTTAACATGCAAATTAGTGAAACATTCCACAAATTTTCTGCTGCCACTTCCCACCCCCTCCCCACATTCTCTTATATCCTAGCCAAACCAGAAATTTCATCATTTCCCAAATATGCCTGTATACCTATACAATCCAGTTTGAGGGGTGGAATGGAAAACATGTGTGCTTAGTAGAGAGTCAGAACTTGGTTTGAATCTGCCTCTTACTATCTGTATGGCTTCAGAAAAATCACTTAGTCTCCATGTGCCTTATGAAAATTCAGAGAATTTGTACTTCCGCACAATGCTGAATCCGGAGCCATTCAAGTCCCACATCAAATGACATGTCTTTGGAGATGATTTCTCCAGCCCCTCCAGGCTGACCAAATGGTTCTAGCTCCTCATTTCCATAGCATCTTACACCTACCTCTCAGAACACTGCGTTGCCATTGGTATTTTATTTATTTCCCCAACTATGTTTAGGAAGCTCTTTTGGGGCCATGATTTTACCTTATTGGGCTTTGTGTTTCTATTTTCTGAGTTCCAAGTATACGATAGAACGACTAAATGTTTGTTGAAAGATGAAGAGATTGAGTTGTCTGTCAAAGATTTTCTAGAATGTAGGATTTGACCATACCTTTTTTTTTTTTTTAAAAGTAATCTCTACACCCAACATGGGGCTCGAACTCATGACCTTGAGATCAAGAGTTGCATGCTCTACCAACTGAGTCAGCCAGGTGCCCCTTGACTATACTTTTTAAATCACATATTTTCCCCACTAGACCACAAAATCTAAGAGAAGCCCTCTTTCCTTGTATTCATAGCAGTGACACAGTGCCTGAATCAATAATGTTGAATTAATGTAGGCAAGATCTGTCATTAGGGCTTTTCCTCCTATTTTTTTTTAAGATTTTATTTATTTATTTGACAGAGCAAGAGAGCATAAGCAGGGGAGTGACAGAAGGAGAAGCAGGCTCCCCGCTGAGCTGGGAGCCCAGTTATGATTATGGGCTCAATCCCAAGACCCTGGGATCATGACCTGAGTGGAAGGAAGACGCTTAACCACTTAATGGACTGAGCTACCCAGGCGTCCTCCTCCCCTACCTATTCTGTATTTGAATAACTCTCCTCCTCCTACTTTAGGATCTTTTCCCACTACAGGATCCTTACAATATCTGTCTTTCCATGTTCTCAGTTTCTGCTTTCTTTTGCTAGTACCAAAGGATAGATTTAAATTAGGTAAACTCATCTGTGCTACTGTTTCAATAGCTAACTCCTTGCTCTCTTTCCCAATCAGTGCCTCAGTGCAGCTGTACTGTAAATGTCCTGGCAAATGACGGTGTATCTGGCTTCATCACAGCCTATTTAGGAGGAGGGGGTGATTTGGAAGCATAGTCCTTAAAATATCTTCCAAATTCCATTGTATATGGTGGCTATCCAGTGTGTTAGTTGGCATGTCTAGCCCTGGGCAGAGAGATGTGATAAGTTAGAGATAGTGCACCAACCTGTGAAATATCTTGGTTTTTTTTTGAACTTGTCCTTTTACATAGAGCATTAATTAGAGAATTAACCTCATCATGTCTAATTGCCCCCTCAATTTTGGGAATGCTCGAGTCATGACCTCCCATGGAACTAGGAGAAAAATTTTAGTTCTACCTCCCTTCCAGATTATCTAATGTGACCCCCAGTTCATTTTGTTTGCCCAGCAACCAAGAAGGGATCATCTTCCGGGCTGATTTTCATGTGAAGAAATTTGTGTTCTAGGTGGGTATTCAGCTAACAAGTAGTACACTAGAATTAGCTGCTTTAGGAGTCTGTTAAGCTGACTGATGCAAAGTTGACCATGACCAATACAAAATTAATATGGATGTCTAAGTTTCCTTAGTATTGTCTCATGCAAAGCTGGTCTTCAGTTGGTCTAGCCTGTATCATCAAGAAAGGAGTAAGACATTTCCCTTACAATTACAATTTTAAATTTTTGAAGGAAAGCCTTTTCTGTTAAAATAAAAAACCCTCATAAATATTAATGGTGTTATGTTGATCAATTGATGTATCAGATTGTACAAGGAGAAAAGGTTTTAGTATCAGAGTCTTAAATGAGAATGTAGCTAGACTAAGGACTGTTAGTAAAATTTTCCTTTTACTTTATCCCGATACTTGCCTTATCTCCCTTCAGACATGTGTTCCCGGAGACTGTTGTCTTTACTGCATATCCCCGTCTTTCAGTTAGGGAGACAGATAAGCAGTTGTCTTGAGAATATAAGGTCACTGACATTCCATAAGAGGATTCCAGTGTCTTCTATAGAAACAAGTGGTGAGTGTTCTCTGTCACTTGCAAACTATAAATTCATTAAGTTGACAACTTTTCCTTCTTTATGTTATGCTTTCAGAAGGACTTTTGAAATACCATTTGTTGTAGTTTCTGACTGTAATATAACATATGATCATTGTAGAGATTGGTAGGACAGAAGAGAGAAGAATAAAAATCTCGACCCCTAGAGATAACAGATGTTAGCATTTTGATGTATTTATTTACAGTTTCTAATGTGTGTATAACATATTTTTATTGGGATTCTATTAGATATAAAGTGCTACATCTTGGGTTTTCAAAGTGTCCTTACATCTGAAACATTTTCAAGTACCATTAAGTATTTGAAAACATTTCAAACTGCTAGATAACATTTTGTCACGACTGTACCATACGTTGTTTACTAAAAAGAATATCCTTTTATTGTTGGACATTCAGTTTGATTCCAATTTTTCCATCTTAAAAGTAATTCTGGACTTCATCTTTGTCTTAATTTCTGATTACTTCATTAGACTAGAATCCTACAAAGGAAATTACTTGGTCTAAGTGTGTGAATTTTTTTTTTTTTTTAAACACTCATGAGGGGTGTCTGGCTGGCTCAGTGGGAAGAGCATGCCACTCTTGAACTTGAGGTAATAAGTTTGAGCCCCACATTGGGGGTACAGTTTACTTTAAAAGATATATACAAGGGCGCCTGGGTGGCTCAGTGGGTTAAGCCTCTGCCTTCAGCTCAGGTCATGATCTCAGGGTCCTGGGATCGAGCCCCACATCGGGCTCTCTGCTCAGCAGGGAGCCTGCTTCTCCCTCTCTCTCTGTCTGCCTCTCTGCCTACTTGTGATCCCTCTCTCTCTGTCAAATAAATAAATAAAATCTTTAAAATATACGGGGTGCCTGGGTGGCTCAGTGGGTTAAGCCTCTGCCTTCAGCTCAGGTCATGTTCCCAGGGTCCTGGGATCGAGCCCCACGTCAGACTCTGCTCAGCAGGGAGCTTGCTTCCTCCTCCTCTCTCTCTCTCTCTCTCTCTCTCTCTGCCTGCCTCTTTGCCTACTTATGATCTCTGTCTGTCAAATAAATAAGTAAAAATAAAAATACATATATATACACATACATGATAATAATTTTCAAATTGTTTAAAGAAAGGTTGTATCAATTTACCTGCCCAGCAGCAGTATTTGAAGGTGCCTGTCCATTTCACTGATGTCTCTCCCAAATAATTATTTGAAAGTTCTTAATTTCATGGACAAAAATGATATATGTCACAGTATTTTATTTTATTATTTGATTTTAAGTATGCTGTACGTCCAACGTGTGGCTTAAACCCATGACCCCGAAATCAAGAGGCACAGGAGCTTGACTGACTGAGCCAGCCAGACGTCCCTATCACTGGTATTTTAAAATATTGAACCTTCCAAAATATGTATTCACCAGGTTCTTGAACTTGTGTCCTGTGTATTTATCTCTGTTCCTGTTCTTTAGCCATTTTTCATTTTTATTTTTGTGAGCTTTTTAATACTTCAAATCTGTCATCACTTTTTAGAGTCTGTTGCAAATATTTTCCCTAGCCCGTGTGGCTGGTCTCTTAGGTTTTCTTATTTAGTAATGGCTTTTGAGCTTCCATTTTTTCCAGTTTTGTGTAGTCCCAATCTATTGATTTTTCCATTTGTGGTTTCTTCCACTGCTTATATGCTTAAAAATTCCATTCTTATTCAGTAGATTTTTTTGGGTTAGCTTTAATTAGTCAGATTTATAATTTTGAAGGCAATGGATTTGTTCTACACAACTGCAAATATAGCTATTGCCACTCTTTGTTCTTTTTAAATATTTTATACACAGACTTGGAAGTGTTAGTTACAAAAGTAGGAGCAGCTGTAATTCCTTTTGAACAGGATTGTGTATGAAGAGAGGGATTCTTAAGAAGTCTTTTGAAAAAAAAAAAAGACTTGAAATGTTGACATTTTATCACAGTGAACAACTGTGTTGATTGAATGTTCCACATTATTCACTTCACATTGTTTAAGGGCTCCGTAACTCAAGGCAACACAACACTCAAACTGAAGACTCCCCCAGCAATTTTCATGTCGAGGATTATCTTATTTCTGAATACCTACAACTACGCTTCTCAAAGGGTGGTCTTTGGACTCCTTTTCAAAATGGAGATTCCTGTGTCCTCCCTCCAAACATAATAAATCAGATCCATCGAGGTTGAGGTCTTAGAATCAAGCATCCCAGGTGATTATTGTGCCCACTAATGTTTGAGAATCTCTGGGCTAGGAAGGAACATTAGTTTAAGAAATGGATCCGTGGGGGCACTTGGGTGGCTCAGTTGGTTGAGCACCTGCCTTCGGCTCAGGTCATGATCTCAGCGTCCTGGGATCGAGCCCCCTATCAGGTGCCCTGCTAGGTGGGGAGTCTGCTTCTCCCTCTCTCCCTGATCTTCCTCCCTGCTTGTGTTCTCTCTCTGTCTCAAATAAATAAATAAAACCTTTTTTTTTTAAAGGTAGGTTTAAAAAAAATAAAATGAGGATAAGAAGTACTTGTGCCCAACCATACAAGTTGGTGAAGTCTGGGGGAAATATGAATTTAAGTGTCTTGCAAAATTTGTAGGCATTATTGTTAGTGATAGAATCAGAGGAAGTACTGGTGGTGGTCAGCACCCAGATGATGTGACCCCGGGTACACAGACTCAGTGTTGACAAGTGTAGAGTTCAGGGTCAAGAAATCCTGTCCCTGGAAGGACTTGAAGTCAGGGTGGCAGGGTGGGGGGGTAGGGTGTTGGAGGCGGGAGGGGAGGTGTTGGAAGCGGGGCAGGAGGGGGTTGGTGAGGGGAGGGAGAGGGCAATCCATCCCCAGAAACTCAGCTGGCTTTGTGAGACTGAAATATTTGGTCAGTCAGTGAGGGAAATGCATCACATGAGGTATTCAGCCTGGAGGAATCGCTCCCTTTTCTGGAGATGCATTCTCTTTCATTTGTACCCTGCACACGACATTCATTCCTTTATGCTTTACTATCGGCTGACCCACATTGGAAGGAACAAAGCTGTCAGGCTCTTTCAAGGGTCTCAGTCTTACTGAGCGATGTGACTAACAGCCACCAAGTTCTTTCATCACTCCCTTTTTCCATTCAGAACCAGGATCATGTCAGGGTATGAGGTTACGGGACACCCGGAAGAGGTTCATAGAATTAGAGGACTGGGCGCTCTGGGGCTTGAGGGAAGGTGGAAGGATTCCAAAAAGTGTGTACTTTTTTTTTTGTTGTGACAGCCTCAGGAAATGGGAGGTATGCTGCCCCCTGAACAATCTGTTTCCTTTTTGACTTCTTTTCCCCATAGGATTTCAGTTGCCTTTATTGCAAAGTTAATACATTCCAGAGTGATTAAGTCTCAGTGGGTAATAGACGATATAGCAGTAAATAAAGATACACATAGTTATTTGAACCAGCCTGTTGTAAACTATTCATTAAGTCTAGTGGAAAGAGATGGGCTTCAGTTTGTTGGGAGCTACCTGAGTTATTTCTGAGTTAGAATTCCCTGTCAATTTCTTACTGTTTGATCTTGAATAGGATGTCTATGGGCCATCATCCCCAGAGGAGTCTGCTTCTTTCCTGGTTTCAGCTTTCTTTGCAGCATCCAGCCCAGCTCTTCCTTCTCTTTCTCTTTCCCTTTCATGTTTCCTCCGTCCTTCCCACTTTCTAAGGAAGTGAGGTTCTTTTTGTTCTGGAATCTAGGACCACTTCTCTCTAGATGGAAAATTTTGCCCTCAGTCTCCTGAATACTGAATATATTCTTTCAGTCTTCTGCTCAGAGGAATCTCTTTCAACTAGCCTCCCACATTTTTTCCCGGCCCCTTCTCAAACTTGTTCATTTTGCATCATTTATCCTGCCTTTTTTTTTTTTTTAAGATTTTATTTATTTAATTGGGGGTGGGGTGGGGAGAGAGCACAGAGGGAGAATGAGGAGGAGAAGCAGAATCTCCACTGAGCAGAGAGCCCGATGTGGGACTCAATCCCAGGAACCTGAGATCATGACCTGAGCCGAAGGCAGTTGCTTAACCAATTGAGCCACCCAGGCGCCCTATCAGGCTTTTGTATCTCAGGTTTTTGAAAATTTCCTCCCATCCCCCAACCCTTACTCCGGAGTAACTTACTGTAGCCTTCATGTTTTGTCATCCTCTTCTGGCTACATCCGAGTCTTCCCATAGCTATGTAAGAACAGGCTGACCAAAAGCCTGACTAATGATGAATGATATCCCAACCAGGCTAGAGCTTTCACCACTTGATTTTGAGCGCGTGATGAGAGACCTGTTCTAAGACTCTAGAAGACACTGCACTGTGGTCAGTACTCACTTCAGCTAAACCTCTCTGTTGACCCACAGGGGACCAAGGAGTTACAGACCCAGCTGTGCTGAGCACTACTTACTTTTTAGACTTTGTCAGTGGGGAAACTCGCAAAACCTCTCTCTCCTCTTTCTCTCTGCATTCAAGTAGCTCCCAATAATAGACATGTAAAGTCTTTTGAGTTAGTGAGACAGGAAAAAACTCCTTTCTGAGATATTTGCTTGGAAGCCCCACACATCTGGGTACGATGTGGCTGGAGTTTAGTACAACTTAAAAACAGTTCCTACATTCACTCATTTAACAAATATTTATCGAGAACTTAGGATATCCAGTGTGAAGTTCTGGATGGGAGGATGAAATGAGTTAAATTAAGTAATTAAATTCTGCTGAGATCTCACAGAGTTGGGAAAGGAAGGCGAGCCACAGGCCGCCAAGTTATACAGCATAAAGGGATGAATGTCGTGTTCGAGGTACAAATGAAAGAGAATGCATCTTCAGAGAAGAGAGGGATTCCTCCAGGCTGAATACCTCATGTGATGCATTTCCCTCACTGACTGACCAAATATTTCAGTCTCATGAAACCAGCGGAGCTTCAGTAACAAGATCTTGAAATATTTCAACTCAAGATAAGGGGAAAAAAAATGAAATTCAATTGTCCCAACAATGAGCGTAGTGTCACTGGATGAGGGCAGCCCGTGGGCACCAGAAGACCTGACAATTGCTGTGCTTCATCTGTGAAGCCTTCTTTCTTTTCCTCAGGTTGTGGAAATAAAATAAAACAGTCCTCCAAAGAGCAAAGTCGAGAATTTCCAATTTTGTCCTCTAATAAACGGTTTGTTGGCATTGAATAGAAGGAAAATAATGATAGGTCTTTTGGCACCAAAGCACAATGACCCTTGTGGCCTTTCTCTTCACTCTGTACCCTGTACTTTAGATAGTAAACAGCAATTTGAGTGGCAATATTGAAAAAGATTTTAACTCTCTGTTGCTCAGCAAGCATGAAGCCGACACAGAGCCCACATTGTGCTCACTGAGCCAGGACAAATAGCAAAGGAGTGGTCCTCGAATTTCCCCCTGTTCCCCAAGTTCACTGAAATAGAAAGCCTGGTATCAATAGATATAGGGCCTTGATTGAAAAGGACGAGAATCCACGTGTAGCCAGAAAACTTATAAACCTAGAATTTACTGTGACATTGATATTGAAACTGCATAGAACTTAGGCTCTAATTTCTATAGGTGAAATTATTACCATCCTAACCTTTAGAAAAGTAATAGGACAGCCAGAGTTCAAATTTTCTTTACAGTCAAGGGAAAAAAACATTTCTTCACCACATAGCTGTGTAAAAGTCTTTATCCTTTAAAGAGTGTTCAATTATATAACCTGACTCCCAATTTCAAATGCCACAGGTGTGATGGAGTAGCACCTTAATAGGGTTGCCATAGTTAGCAGAAATAACCAACAAACCAACCCTCACAAAACTACAGGATACTGAGTTAAATCTGAATTTGAGATAAACAACAAATAATTTTTTAGGATAAGTATGACCCATGGAATATCTTGCAACCCTAACCTGAGGGGGCATTGCCTGATCATATGACATTCCAGTGGGCTGGTTAAATTTTGGAGGCAGGTTTGCTTTAAGAAAGAGTACGTAAGTGAGAGAGAGATGGGGGGTGGAGAGGATCTTCAAGCAGACTCCCCGCTGAGCGGGAGAGCCTGACACAGGAATCAATCTCCAGTCTCCGAGATCATGACCTGAGCTAAAACAGAGTCTGATGCTCAACCGACTGAGCCACCCAGGTGCCCCCAGGTTTTCTTTTAATCCCCAGTGTTCATCTTTCCCTAGTCCTACATGACTCCTCAACATACAAGATTTGAATGAATGGAAAGATCTTCTGTGAAGACCATTCATTTCATAAATGAATTATTTTAATGCCTTCTACCGTTCTGCAAAAAAAAAAAAGTGAACATAAAGTTTCTTTTTTTGGTCCACTTTTTGTGCTGTCCCAATGGCTCTTCACTTGTTGATCTGAGTTGCGTCATTTAGAGCAAGTCTCTCAACAATAAGTGTCTAGTTTTCTGTTGTTCTTGGTCTGAAGGCTCAACCAGATGGAGGTTGGGCTGAGGTGGGGGAGGGGGAGAGTCTAGGAACTGAGTCAAAAAAGTAGAACTAATTTTAAAAAATTTTTAGATTTTATTTTTAAGTAATCTCTATACCCTATATAGTTTCAAACTTACAACCCTGAGATCAAGAGTGTCACGCTCTTCTAACTGAGCCAGTCAGGTGTCCCAAAGTTGAACTATTTTAAGTGAGAATTTGGAGAACACCCAAAAGGAACATTTAGTGAGCCAAAATGTAGACCTCAACATGAGATTTTCCTTTAACTAAAGAATCTCACCTCCCCAGATAGTAACTCTTGTCTGATCATTTCAGTGAACATTCAATTCACACCTCCATCAGAAAGTTTAAAAAATGTATGAAAAATTGATGATTCTGCATTTAGTTCTTATTAATTTTGCAAGTAAAAATGGATCTTCTTCACAGTTGAATACGTTGATGTCAGCTTTCAGGAATCCTTCATTTCTCCTTATCTCAAAAGGATACTGGGGGGCACCTGACTGGCTCAGTTGGTAGAACATATGACTCTTGATCACGGGGCTGTGAGTTCAAGCCCCACAATGGGTATAGAGTTACTTAAAAAGAATAAAGGAGGTTGGTTCCCTGCACCTCAGGCTATCCCTGAAGGCAGATTCTAAGTAGACAAGTTGTCTGAATGAATATGAATAAGACAGGCTCATCTCTAAATTTATAACAATTTTGGGAGGGGCATCAAATTATCAAACAAAAACTGTAAGAAAGATTATAGACTTTCAGTAGTTGCTTAACTTTATTATAAGAAACCTTTTTTTATGAAACCCTGAGACAGCTTATCAAAGTTTTAAATCTATTAAACACACACATTACATATCAATATGCTGATCATAGAACATTCTTTTCAATAAAAAAATCTTGATAGAGCTTTGCATGAAAAATTCATTAGCTTGGTTTAACTTAGTGTACATCCTCAAAGATAAAGAACCACATATTTTAACATACCGGAAGTTCTAGTCAGACAAAACTGGGTGACAAGACGAAATAACATATATCCAATTTGGAAAGGTAGAAATAAAGTTATCGGTATTCGCAGATTACATGACCATATATGTAGGAAGTCCTAAAAATCTACCCAAAAAAAGTTAGTTAATAAGTGAATTCAGCGATCTATGTGTTTGATTTGGGTTCAGGACCTATTGTCTTGATGACTACAGCTATGGTACTGGCACAAAAACAGACACATAGATCAGTGGAATAGAACAGAGAACCGAGAAATGGACCCTCAACTCTATGGTCAACTAGTCTTCAACAAAGAAGGAAAGACTGCCCAATGGAAAAAAGACAGTCTCTTCAACAATGATGTTGGGAAAACTGGGCAGCCACATGCAGAAGAATGAAACTGGATCATTTTCTTACACCACACACAAAAACAGACTCAAAATGGATGAAAGACCTCAATGTGAGACAGGAGTCCATCAAAATCCTTGAGGAGAACACAGCAACTTCTTTGACCTCAGCCACAGCAACTTCTTGCTAGAGAGATTGCCAAAGGCAAGGGAAACAAAGGTAAAAATGAACGATTGGGACTTCACCAAGATAAAAAGTTTTTGCACAGCAAAGGAAATTGGTCAACAAAACCAAGAGACAACTGACAGAATGGGAGAAGACATTTGCAAATGACATATCAGATAAAGGACTAGTATTCAAAATCTATAAAGAATTTATCAAACTCAACACCCGAAGAACAAATAATCCAATCAAGAAATGGGCAGAAGACATGAACAGACATTTCTGCAAAGAAGACATCCAGATGGCCAACAAACATATAAAAAATTGCTCCACATCACTCAGCAGCAGGGAAATACAAATCAAAACCTCAGTGAGATACCACCTCCTATCAGTCAGAATGGCTAAAATTAACAAGTCAGGAAAAGACAGATGTTGGTGAGGATGTGGAGAAAGGGAAACCCTCTTACACTGTTGGTGGGAATGCAAGCTGGTGCAGCCACTCTGGAAAACAGTAAGGAGTTTCCTCAAAAAGTTGAAAATAGAACTACCCTATGACCCAGCATTTGCACTACTAGGTATTTGCCCCCAAGATACAAGAGTAGTGATTCGAAAAGGCACGTGAACCCCAATGTTTACAACAACAATATCCACAATGGCCAAACTATGGAAAGAGTCTAGATGTCCATCAACAGATGAAATAATAAAGAAGATGTGGCATATACATGCAATGAAATATTATGCAGTCATCAAAAAATGAATTCTTGCCATTTGCAATGACATGGATGGAACTAGAGGGTATTATGCTAAGCAAAATAAGTTAATCAGAGAAAGACAATTATTATATGATCTCATTCATATGTGGAATTTAAGAAACAAGGCAGAGGATCACAGGGGAAGAGGAAAAAATGAAACAAGATAAAACCAGAAAGGGAGACAAACCATAAGAGACTTAATCTTAGGAAACAAAGTGAGCATTGCTGGAGTAAAGGGGGGTGGAGGGATGGGGTAAGTGGGTGATGGGCATTGGGGAGGGTATGTGTAGTAATTAGTACTGTGTTTTATGTAAGACTGATGAACCACAGATCTGTAGCCCTGAAACAAATAATACATTATATGTTAGGCCCACCTGGGCCCCTAATGACTGGGTCGCTCAGTCATTTAAAGTGTCTACGTTTGGCTCAGTTCATGATCCCAGGGTTCTGGGATTGAGCCCCACAAAAGTTTCCCTATTCAGTCTGCTTCTCCCCTTCCTCCCCACTCATGCTATCTCTGTCTCTCTCTCTCTCAAATAAATGAATAAAATCTTAAAAAAATACATTATATGTTAATTAATGGAATTTAAATTTAAAAAAATAATAAAAATTTTAAAATAAGGGAATTCAGCAGACTTACAGGATATGAGGTCAACATGCCAAAATTAATTGCATTTCTGTACACTAGCAATGAACAATCCAGAAAGAAAATTAAGAATTCCATTTACAAAAGTATCAACATGGATAAAATTCAGAGTAGATTTAACCAAGGAGATAAGGACTGTACTCAGAAAACTACAAAACACTTTTTTTTTTTAAAAAAAAGGCTTTATTTATTTATTTGACATAGAGAGAGACACAGCGAGAGTGGGAACACAAGCAACGGGAGTGGGAGAGGGAGAAGCAGGCCTCCCCCGGAACAGGAAGCCTTATGCAGGGCTCAATCCCAGGACCCCAGGATCATGACCTGAGCTGAAGGCCATGGACTGAGTCACCCAAGTGTCCCTACAAAACACTTCTGAAAGAAATGAAAGAAGCCCTAAATGAATGAAAAGTCATCCTATGTTGATGGTTCAGAAAACTTAATATTAAGGTGACAATTTTCCTCAAAATGATCTACAGATTCCATGCAACCTCTAACAAAATTTCAATGTTTTCTGTTTTGTTTTGTTTTTTTTAGAAATGTAAAAATTTCCTCAATTCATAGGGATTTGCAAGGGGTCCCAAATAGCCAAAACAACCTTGAAAAGGAATACTTTTGGAGACTCACACTTCAGATTTTAAAACTTAATACAAAGCTACATTAATCAAGAATGTTGTACTGACATGAGGATGAATGTGTAGATTGGTCAGCAGAATAGAGGGTCCAGAAATAAACCCTCACATTTATGGTCAATTGATTTTCCACAAGGATGCAAGAACATTATTCAATGGGGAAAGAGGAATCTTGAACAAATGGTGTTGGGGCAACTAGATATTCACATATAAAGGAATAAAATTGGATATTTATCTCACATTATATTAAAAAAATTACCTCAAAATGGATCAAAGACCTAAATGTAAAAAATAAAACTATAAAACTTTTAGAAGAAAACAAATAAGCAAAATCTTCATGACCTTGGATTTGGTGATGGTTTCTGAAAATACGACACCAAAAGAATAAGAAACAAAAGCAAAAGCATATAAATTGTATTTCATAGAATCTTTTGTGCATCAGAGGACACTATCACTTGGGTCACTCAGTGGGTTAAGTGTCCGACTCTTGGTTTCGGCTTAGGTTGTGATCTCAAGGTCCTGAGATTGAGCCTTATGTCAGGCTCCTTGCTCAGCGGGAGTCTGCTTCCCCACTCCCTCTGCCCCTTCCCTGCATTCACTCTCTCTTCTCTGAAATAATTATATAAAATCTTTTAAAAAAGCAAAAAAAAAAAAACCCAAAAAACAAAAAAAAAAACAAAAAACAAAGGGCACTATCACGAGTTTGAAAAGACAAGACACAGAGTGGGAAAACATATTTGCCAATCACATTTCTGATATGGGTCCAGTAATCAGAAAGTAAAAGTAACTGTTACCACTTAACAACAAGGATGTTCATTCCTTACAAAATACTAGAATACTAGGAATAAAAAGAAACTCAATTTGACAAAAGGCATCCACAAACTGTAGATGACATTATGCTCAATGTTAAAAAATGGAACGTTTTTGCTGAAGATTAGGAACAAGATGAGGCCTGCTCTTTCCACTTCTCTTCAATGTACTGGGTGTTCTAGCAAGTGTAATCAGGCAAGAAACAAAGGGCATTCAGACAGGAAGGAAAGAAGTAAGACTATCTTCATTCATATGCAACGTGACCATCTGTGTAAGATATGGAAACTACAAAAAGTATATTAAGTACAATAAGTGAATTTAACAAGGTTGCCGGATATAAGATAAAAATAGAACATTGATGTTCTTTCTGTATACTAGCTACTAACAATTGAAAATTGTGATTCAATGAAATACCATTGATAATAGCCTCAAAAAACCTCATGAAATACATAGGTGTAAATCTAACAAAAGATGTTCAGATCAGACTGCTGAAAACTGTGAAACACTACTGAAAAAAATTAAATTACAAATTGAGATATATGGTATCCACAGATCTGAAGACTCAATTTGGTCATTTTGTCCATTTTCTCCAAGTTAAATATATAGAGCCACATAGATTCAAATTCATAGGGAAATACAAAGGATCTAGAATAGCTAAAAGAATTTGGGGAAAACAGTAGAAAGTTGGAACAGGAAGAATATCTGTTTTCAGGGGCGCCTGGGTGGCTCAGTTGGTTAAGCATCTGCCTTTGGTTAGGGTCGTGATCCCAGGGTCCTGGGATCTGCTTCTGGTTTTCTGCTCTCCCTCTCCTTCTGCCTCCAATTTCACCTGCTTGTGCTCTCTTGCTCTCTCTCTGTCAGATAAATAAATAAAATCTTTTAAAAAAAGAATACCTGTTTTCAGAACTCATTATTAATCTATAGTAACCCAAACCCTAAGGTACTAGTATCTTTATAGTGGTTATTTTTAGAAACATGCAGACCAATGGAACAGAAGAGAGAGTTCAGATAAGCCCACATGGACAGCTGATTTTTTAACAACCCATCAAATGCAATTCAGTGGAGAAAAGATAGCATTTTCCACAAACTATGCCAGAATAATTAGATATCCATACGTGAAAATATAAATGTGGGTTCATACCTATTTTTATATGTGAAAGTTAACTCAAAATGGGCCTAGACCTAAATGTAGAATCTGCATATATAAAACTCCTAGAAGGAAATAGAGGAGAAAATTTTTGTGTCCTTGGATTCAGCAAAGATTTTTTAGCCAAATGTACAATCCATACAAATGAAAAGTTGACAGAATGGACTTCATCAAAATTAGAAAATTCTGCTCTTTGAAAGACACTCTTAAGAGAATGTAAAGACTAGTCACTGGGCGAAAATGTTTGCATTACAGACAATAAAGACTTGCATGCAGAACTCATAAGGAGAAAAAAAAGAAAAAGAAAAAAAAAGAATACATAAAGAACTCTCAAAACTGAATTGTAAGAAAACAACCCAATTTAAACAATGGGCAAAATTTGAACAGACAATTCACCAAAGGAAATACATGAAAGGCAAATAGGCACATGAAAAGATGTTTATCATTAGTAATTAAAGAAATAACAATTAAAAACACAATAAGATACCAGTATACAGCTATTCAAAGGGAAAAATGAAAATGACCAACCATAGCAAATGGTGGCAAGAATGTGGAAGATCTGGAATGTTCATATACTGTTTGTGGGAATGTAAAAGGGTATAACCACTTTGGCAACCAGTTTGGCGGCTTCTCAAAAAGTTAAACATACACACACTGTATGATATACCTATCCAACTCCTAAGTAATTATTTCAGAAAAATCAGGGACACTTGGGTGGCTCAGTTGTTTGGGCATCTGCCTTCAGCTCCGGTCCTGATTCTAGAGTCCTGGGATTGAGTCCCGAACCTGCTCCCTGATCAGTGGGGAGCCTGCTTCTCTCCCTCTGCCCCTGCCCCTCCCTCTCCCCCTGCTTGGTCTCTCTCTCTCTCTCTCTCTCTTTCTCTGGCAAATAAATAAATAAAATCTTAAAAAAATAAAATACAATAAAATAGAAGTACATGTCCATACAAAGGCTTGTATGTAAATGTTCAAGATGAAATATGTACCCAATAGAGGGCTACTTAGCACTAAAAAGAAATGAACTTTTGATACATGCAAAGAAACTTTTTTAAAGAAGATTTTATTCATTTATTTGAGAGAGAGAGAGTGAGCATGCAGGTGCACGTGGAGGGGGAGTAGGGGCAGAGAGAGAGGGAGAAGCCGACTCTGTGATGAGTAGGGAGCCCAATGCGGGGCTCAATCCCAGGACCCCAGGATCATGACCTGAGCTGAAAGAAAGCTTAAATGACTGAGCCCCCCAGGGACCCCACAATAAAAATTTGGACGAATCTCAAAATCATTGTGTTGAGTGAAATGAACTAGACAAAAAAAGAGTTCAGACTATATGATTCTATGTATACATAAAGTATTAGAATATGCAAATGGATCTATAATGACAGAAAGCAGATCAGGGATTGTCTGGGAATGTGGAAGGTGGGCATTGAACATGGGGAAAGGATTCCCATAGGGCACAAGGAACTTTTTGGGTGGTGCTAGATTTGTTCATTGCGTTGATTGTGATGACGATTTTGTATATATATGCGTGTGTCAAAACTTATTAAATTGTATAATTTAAATGTATTCAGTTTATTGAATGTCAAATTATATCCTAGTAAAGTTGCTAAAAAATTAAACATCAGCTTATGATATTCTTTCCTGAAAAGCTTTCACAGTGAATGTCATATAACCATCTTGCTGGCATTTCTATGTTAATTTGAAGCCAAATGACAGGCTTCCCTGGGTGAACACATTGTACTTTCCCTGAATTTTACTAGTTATCATTTCATATTTTTAAATTTTTTTAAAATGTAAGTTCTATTTAGTTAACCTATAGTGTATTATTAGTTTCAGGGATAGAACGTAGTGATTCATCAGTCGCATTTCGCACCCAGTGTTCGTTACCTCAAGTGCCCTCCTTCATGCCCATCACCCAGTTGCCCCATCCCCCCACCCACCTCCCTCCAGCAACCCTCAGTCTGTTCCCTATAGTAAAGAATCTCTTATGGGTTGTCCTCCTTTCTGTTTTTATCTTATTTTGTTAAAAACAAAACAAAACAAAACAATGAGAGCAGAATGGCATACCCAGCGTTCTGAAAAGCTGAAATAATTAGAGGGCAAGGAAACTTATCAGAGAGAAATGACTTTACTTAGCTGGCAAAAGAAGTCAGATATTGTCTCAAACAACAAATGGAGAGATATACCATGTTCATTGGTTGGAAGACTCAATATTGTCATGATATCAATGCTACCAAATAATACAAGGTAGTTAACAAGGAGAGAGGTACCCTACCAGGCACTCAGTGAATTGTTACTCTTGCTATCACTTGAAAATCAAAAAGTTCTATAAAACAGAAATCATTATAGGGGCGCCTGGGTGGCTCAGTGGGTTAAAGCCTCTGCCTTCGGCTCAGGACATCGTCCCAGGGTCCTGGGATCGAGCCCCACATCGGGCTGTCTGCTCTGCAGGGAGCCTGCTTGCTCCTCTCTCTCTCTGCCTGCCTCTCTGCCTACTTGTGGTCTTTGTCTGTCAAATAAATAAATAAAATCTTTAAAAAAAACAAAAACAAAAACAAAAAAAACCCAGAAATCATTATATACATCTGGCAGTAACCAATTAAAACTTGAGACAGGGGCGCCTGGGTGGCTCAATGGGTTAAAGTCTCTGCCTTCGGCTCAGGTCATGATCCCAGGGCCCTGGGATGAAGCCCTGCATCAGGCTCTCTGCTCAGCTGGGGCCTGCTTTCTCCTCTCTCTCTGTCTGCCTCTCTGCCTACTTGTGATCTCGGTCTGTCAAATAAATAGATAAAATCTTTTAAAAAATAAAAAAGTAAAACTTGACATAGTCCTTTGAAATCGGAAGTACACTAGACTGGAAAACTGGAGACCTACTTGGGTTCTAACAGGTCAGCATTTAGTTTTGTGATATTAAACAAGTCATTTCCCCTCTCTGGGCTTAAGTTCCCCATGCATGAAATACGATTGTTAGTAGACGCTCACTCCTGTTCCATTTCTAATTCTTACCTAAATCATTGAGGGTTTAACATTAAATTTATTACAAAAAATTTAAGATACTACCTCACTAGTGCAAACAGCAACATTGAAGAACAGAATAAAATGCTTTATAAATGCAGGCAAGAGTGAACTTTTTATCCGAATCATTTCAGATAATTGTCTTAATTGTCCATTGACTATAGATTTATCCACAGCGTGTTAGTGTGCTAGTCATAAAAAAATAAAATAAATTCCCCCAAATTTTGCACTTCCCCAAACCAAATGATTAAGAGTAATCAAAGTACTAGTCTTTATGGTCTGATTAGATTTTTAAGGCTTTCATAAGGCAGACTACAAACTGATCATTGCAAGGCATTTAAAGTAGCATTTAAAACAAAAAATGTGCAGTTTTATTCTTATACTAACTATTTCGACTCTCTTTTGAGGATACATATAGCTTTATATGCAACCAAGTACATAACCAAATTGTCAGTTTATGTGTCATATCAATAATGTTATTTTCATTTCCCTATACTGATTTCTTTAGCACATTCAGGTGTTGATGTCTAAAATCATGAATCTTTTCTTTGAATATGTCTATATTTTTTCAAAAGAACAAAAAGTTCCCACCAACAGTGCATGAAGATTTCTTTTTCTCCATTTCCTCACCAACACTTGTTATTTCTCTTCATTCTGATTTTAGTCAATCTGACCAGTATAAGGCGATATCTCCTTGTGGTTTTGATTTGCATTTCCCTGATGATATGTGATTTTGAGCATCTTCTTATGTGTCTGCTGGCTATCTGTATTTCTTCTTTGGGAAAATGTCTGTTCAGGTCCTCTGCCCATGTTTCAATTGGATTGTTTGTTTGTTTGTTTTTGGTGTTGAGTTGTGTAAGTTCTTTATATTTTTTGGATAATAACCCCCAATCAGATATATCTTCTTCCGTTCTGTAGGTTGTCTTTTAGTTTTGTTGATGATTCCCTTCGCTGTGCAAAAGCTTTTTATTTTGATGTAGGCCCAATAGCTTATTTTTGCTTTTGTTTCCCTTGCCTTAGGAGACATAGTTAGAAAAATGTAGCTATGGCTGATGTTGGAATAATTACTACCTCTATTTTCTTCTAGGATTTTTATGGTTCCAGGTCTCTCATTTAGGTTTTTCATCCATTTTGATTTCATTTTTGTGTGTGGTGTTAGAAAGTGGTTCGGTTTCATCCTTTTGCATGTAGCTGTCCAGTTTTCCCAGCACCATTTGCTGAAGAGACTGTTTTTTCCCTATTGTACATTCTTAGCTCCTTTGTGGGAGATTAATTGACCATGTTAGTGTGGGTTTATTTCTGGGCTATCTATTCTGTTCCATTGATCATTGTGTTCATTTTTTTCTGACCAGTACCATATTGTTTTGGTTACTACAGCTTTGTCGTAGAT
Source organism: Neogale vison (assembly GCF_020171115.1). Lineage (NCBI taxonomy): Eukaryota > Metazoa > Chordata > Mammalia > Carnivora > Mustelidae > Neogale > Neogale vison. The sequence goes on from NC_058105.1 coordinate 33,148,052, forward strand.
CTTGAAATATGGAATTGTGAAATCTCCATCTTTGTTCTTCTTTCTCCAGATTACATTGTTCATTCAGGTTTTTTTTTTCTTTTTTGGTTGTTGTTGTTCCATACAAATTTTAGTTCCATTTGTTCTAGTCCTGTGAATAATGCTATTGGTATTTTTATAAGGATTACATTGAATCTATAGATTGCTTTGGGTATTATGGACATTTTAACAATATTTGTTCTTCCAATCCATGAGCATGGAATGCAAACTGGTGCAGCCACTGTGGAAAACAGTACAGAGGTTCCTCCAAAAATTAAAAATAGAAACACCATAGGATGCAATAATTCCACTAATGGGTATTTATTCAAAGAAAATGAAAACACTAAATTGAAAAGATATATGCCTCCCTATGTTTATTGCAGCATTATTTACAATAGCCAAGATATGGAAGCAACCTAAGTGTCCATTAGTAGAAGAATGGAGGGGCATCTGGGTGTCTCAGCTGACTGAGTGGCCGGCTCTTGGTTTTGGCTCAGGTTGTGATCTCAAGGGTGTGAAATAGATCTTCACGGTCAACACCATGCTCAGCAGGGAGTCTGCTTGAGATTCCCTCTCTCCCTCTCCCTCTGCCCCTCCTCCTGCTCAGTACTCTCTCTCTCAAATAAGTAAATAAATCTTAAAAAAAAAGATGGATAAGGAAGATGTGAGATATATCTCTGTACCTCTCTATATAGATGAATAGATATCTATGTCTCTATCTGTCTCTCTATATAATGGAACTTTATGCAGCCATAAAAAAGGATGAGAGTATGTCATTTGCAACAACATGGATGGGCCGAGAGGGTATTATGCTAAGTGACATAAGTCAGACTGAGAAAGACAAATACCATATGATTCCACTCCTACATGGAATCTAAAAAACAAAACAAATGAATAAACAAATGAGAACCAGAATCAGATCTGTAAACACAGAGAACAAACAGATGATTGACAGAAGAAAGGGGGTTGGGGGATGGGCACAATGGATGAAGGGGTGTGGGAGATACAGGCTTCCAGTTACAGAATGAAGAGGTCACAAGACTAGAAGGCACAATGTAGGGAATATAGTCAATGGCATTGTATAGTGCTGTGTGGTGACAGAGGGCAGCTACACTTGCGGGGGGCAGAGCGTAATAGAGCGTAATGTAGAGAGAAGTTGAATCGCTATTTTGTGTACCTGAAACTGATGTAATACTGTGTCAGCTCTATTCAATGCAAACATTTTAAAAAAGAACAGAAAGTGATGTAACATTCACTATTCTATATAGAATATGAGTCTTGGAATTGGTGATGTGCTATATATATAATCATCCCTTTTGTAAAATTTAGAATGAAACCTAAACCTTTTTTCTCATTCACGCATGTCAGTTAACCTGTTCCATTCAGCTACTTATATCCGGTGGCAAAATTTTGTTTATATTTAGTTAATTTGCTAAATGACTGCTAAGTGATTTAATATTCATAGACACCTATAGATAGGGATCTTGTTCCATTTATATTTGGAGAGGTCAAAACTGTTCGGACAGTTAAAATTTCAAGAAATATGAAATACGGGGCGCCTGGGTGGCTCAGTGTGTTAAGCCGCTGCCTTCGGCTCAGGTCATGATCTCAGGGTCCTGGGATCGAGTCCCACATCGGGCTCTCTGCTCAGCAGGGAGCCTGCTTCCCTTCCTCTCTCTCTGTCTGCCTCTCTGCCTACTTGTGATCTTTCTCTGTCAAATAAATAAATAAAATCTTTAAAAAAAAGAAATATGAAATACGAAGTATGTTGCTTCATTTGTATGTTTTTAGTGAATTTGAAGATTTCATTAAAGTTGACAGTTTTGTATGTGTCTAGGTCTCCTCAGTGTCTTTCTGTGGGTAACAAACTTCTTCATGTATATATATTATTTTTTTCCTCTTCTTTACAATTTTTACAGAGGCAAATTTCAACTATGGGCCGATGTTGTTTCTGCATTCCAGTTTGATAATGAGCCTTAACATTATGCCATTTCATTCCATTAAAAGAGTAAAAATACCTACTTCCAAAGCAAATGGCTCATAAAGTAATCTGAATGATGGAGAAAGAACAGCTCCCAGGCCAAAATGAAAATATCTTTCATCACAGATGAAGTAGAATCATAGAAGTCCTCCATCTGCTTTTGACAGTTTTCTTAAATAAAAATCCCCTTGGGTCCCTCACAGGATGTTTGACCACTAAGGTTTTAAAGCCTGAAACATGATTGAATCTGCAAGCGGGGCAGTCACAAAAAGAATCCTATACTTTCTTCAGATTGGAGGGAGGTCGGCATTCCATCACACCTACTCCATTGGTTACCCTCAGTCTAATACATTTCTTTATAATAGTACAAACATTTAGATATTTTTCTTTCAAATAAAAACTTTTCTAAAATGTACAGCATACAATTTGTTTTGGGAGGTCAAGGTGGTTGGTCCAAGGGATCCTAAGCAATAATAAAGCAGTCTAGCGTGAAATAAGGAGCCAGACTTCAGTCCGATATGAGCTTCTTGGCACAATTGCTATGTAGTATTGCAAAAAGCCTCTCACTTTTCTGATCAGAGTTGCTGTGAGGGCTGAGCACAAAAATTCAAGGAATACCCTTTTTCACCATACAGCATTATGCAAATAAGAAGTGTTTTCTTGAAATAGTCACCTAAAGGAATGTTCCCGACAAGTTGTGTCTGTTCCAATTGGTTGTCCAAGCCATACCATAGTTCTCTAATTTCCTCCCTTCTCCATCTTTTCAAGCATGTTTTTTTTTAAAGATTTTATTTATTTAAGAGATAGAGAGAAGCAGACTCCTAGCTGAGCAGAGAGCCTGATGTGGGGCTCAATCCCAGGACCCTGAGATCATGACCTGAGTTAAAGGCAGACGCTTAACGACTGAGCCACCTGGGTGCCCCCAAGCAGGTTTTAAAATGAGAAGTTCTGAGCTGTCACATCACGTCCAAGGAAAGGGGGGGGTCAAAAGTCCTTAGAGGGGCGCCTGGGTGGCTCAGTGGGTTAAGCCTCTGCCTTCGGCTCAGGTCATGATCCCAGCCAGGGTCTTGGGATCAAGCCCCGCATCAGGCTCTGCTCAGCGGGAGCCTGCCTCCTCCTCTCTCTCTGCCTGCCTCTCTGCCTACTTGTGATCTCTCTGTCAAATATAAATAAAATCTTTAAAAAAAGTCTTCAGAGACTGTTCCCTGAGACTGTTCCCAAGTGTTGCTTTGACTAAAATAGTCCGGAAAATGTTGAACATCATTAAGAAAAATAGCAGGAGAAAGAAACCCCAGTAAGCAGTCATCCCACTAATTTGTTCATCCTGGAGCTTGTTTTGGTAGTTCAGGGCTGTGTGTAAGACAGGAATAATAGGGTTGGGAAGATGCAGAGAAAAGCAACTCAAATAATGACAGGGATTAGAGAAAGCAAGGCGGGGGTGGGGAGAGGTCACACATAAAATGACAAGTTTCCTTCATGAAGCTGGCTAGGGGAAGTGCCATCCGAGAGCCATGTGGCTGGCGGTCTTTGTGACTGGCACCTGGCCAGAGCATGCGTGCTACGGTTTCTCCCTCAAGTGGCCTCAGCCTTGGGGCTGAAGTTTTGTTCTTCCATTTTCCTCTGTGTTGTTCAGCTGAAACGTCCGGAGCCTCCCTTAGCAGGAGTTTCTCATTACAGGATGGGGGAACATCAGGATGTCTTTGCGAACCGGTAAAGGGCAGGTGAACCGTCTTATTTAATGAGCCGGAGAGCTCATTATGGTTCATCAAGGTTCTGGTTTGGTTCCCCCTCCAGGACAGGTGACTGACTTTGCAGGCTCCGTGTGTTTCAACCGAGTTACATACGTCAGAAACCGCCCAGGGGAACGGCGGCGCTATGAATCATTTAGCACTTAATTTATCTATTGTGTAAAATCAGAATGGCCTATGTGTGCTTCTTTAATATAGAAAACGATCGAACAAACAACAAAAATGCATCGGTAAATAGAAAAGTGCTCTTGGTTTTACATCAATTTAAATTTCTCGCACAGAGAGGCATCTTAACGTGGAACAGGCTCAGAGGCCAAGGTTGGCTTTAGTTGGTTGCCAAGAAGCAGAGGCAAATAACCACTTACGTAAGCATCTGCATTAGGCAAGGCCAACCCCATTGTTTACAATCCTGCTTCCGTAGTCTTTATTTCCAACACGTCGCTTAGTTAGACCCTTTTCACACTAACCTTGTCATTGTACAAATCGCTGCCTATATACAATAGAAAGAAAAAAAAATGAGATCTTAGCCTGTCACGCTTCCATTCATCTCTCCCCACCCCGTCTCAATATTTTTTCTTACTATTTGCAACCATTACAACTAGTGACTACCACCTCTCCTGCTTATTCCCCTCAACCAGAAAGAGCTGCTGCTGCTAGTCAATTCCGTGCCTTGGTGTAATTTAGGAAAAGACACCCTCAGAACACAGACCCAGCCCACGAAGAACAGAGTGGGGGGTTGGCCATCAGCCCCATTTCCCATTTCATTCTCTCCCGCAGGTGCCCCGGTGATGTGAATAACAGAGCACCTGCGAGACTAGTGAATCTAAACAAGTTGATTTTTGTGCCAGTGCTAATGAACCGACAGTGGCTGTCTTAAAACAAAAACAAAAAAAAACAAAAAAAACCCACAAAAAACAAAACCATGGTGTTGAGAGGGATTTTGAGGTTGTTTTCAGGCTCAACACATAAAATGTATTACAAGCAGTGACGATTTGTCGGGATGGGGAAAATGGCATAGATGTGACAGAAATTGGCTCTGGAAGGACTAGAGGCTTCCAGCCTGTCCTGAAGGGGTCTGAGGCTTGGGATAGGCAGAAGCTGGTATAAAATGTGGGCCTAGATGAGTTCTGTAATTTATAGACTATTAGCTGGCAATGCCCTTGTGATAAAGCATCTGGCTGAGCCAGTGTTTCATTAGAACTCAGCTATACAAAATTATTTCTTGCTTAAATAAATGAATGGCATCTCAGTGTCATTTTATTGTTTATTTTTTTAGATTTTATTTTAGAATAATCTCAACACTCCACATGGGGCTCAAACTTAAAACCTGAGATCAAGAGTCACATGGTCTACTGACTGAGCCAGCCAGGCGCCCCTCATTTTACTGTTTAATGAAAACTGATTTTTATCACCTTTAGCCATAATTCCAAGAAGGAAGCTTCAGTCTCTCCCTCTTTAAGTCTTAAAACGGATGGTATTGTACAAGGTGTAGCCTTGTCCCTTTACTGAGCTCCCTCTACATGACCGCCAGAGTGACCCTTGTACAAAAGCCACTCTTTTGCTTAAAAATCTCCAGTGGCTGACACTCACAGTAAAAGACAAAGTCCTAGATGTCCAGGTGCCTGGGTGGCCCAGTTGGTTAAGCATTCAACTCTTGATTTTGGCTCAGGTAGTAATCTCAGGGTTGTGAGATCGAGCTCCGTGTCGGGCTCCACGCTGGGCGTGGGGCCTGCTTAAGATTCTCTCTCTCCCTCTGCCCCTCTTCCTGATTCTCTCCCTCTCATTTTCTCCCCCTCACCCGCCACCCCCTTTTCCGCCACCAAAAGGGCAAACTCCTGACCCTATTCTGTAAGGCCTCATAGGAAGGCTGTGCATCTCCCTCCCCATGACATTCTCTCCTGTTAATTTCACTGAGCTTCAGTCACATTGACCTTGATTTTCCTAGACACAACTAGACTTATGCATGGATGTTCCCTTTGCTGGAATACGTGATACCAGACATAAGCATGATTTTCTTCCTTGCCTATTTAAGGTCCTGCTCAAATGGCACGTTCTCACTGAGGCATTGTCTGAGTTTCTCCTGTCCTCAATTCTTATCTTCCTTTTTTTAAAATAAAGATTTTATTTATTTGAGAGAGTGGCATGTGTGCAATCAGGGGGAGAGGGGAAGGGAGAGGGGAAGGGAGAGGGAGAAGCTGACTCCTCCTGAGCATGGATCCTCATGTGGGGCTTAATCTCAGGACCCCAGGATCATGATCTGAGCTGAAGGCAGACGCTTAATTGACTGAGCCACCCAGGTGCCCCCCATCTTCCTTCCTTGTCGAATTTTTCTCCATAGTGCTAACCATTGACTGCCATGCTACATGTTCTCTTCATTTCTTTCTATTTCATGTGTATCTGTTTCACCAACTGAAATCTCAACTCCATGAAGATAGGAGCTTTTCTCTTGAACATACAGTATGTGGCACATACAAGGTGCTCGGGATTTATTTTTGGAATGAATTAAAACCGCTCTCTCTGCAGCCACTCCCCCAATTTTTGAACTTTTACTTCCCCATGGAATCCTTTCGGTGCCTCATGAAAAATTTCTTCCCCAAGTCCTAACCACCTGAATAACTTTTCCTCAGTGGCAATCTCTTACTTTTGTTCATGTACAATTTTTTGTTTATCTGAAATTCTAATTATTTATTTTTCTGGCAACTCGACTACGATGGACATAGGTATTATTGAATGGGCCTTTGTAAAAGATTTTATTTATTTATTTGACACACAGAGAGAGATCACAAGTAGGCAGAGCGGCAGGCAGAGAAAGAGGGAGAAGTAGGCTCCCCGCTAAGCAGAGAGCCCGATATGGGGCTCGATCCCAGGACCCTGAGATCATGACCTGAGGCAGAGGCTTAACCCATTGAGCCGCCCAGGCGCCCCTGAAAGGGCATTTTTAACTGAACTATTTTCTAGAAAAACCCTATCTAAGAGGGAATGTTAGCAAACTCTACAAAGTACAACAAATGAGATACACGTAGACTATCTCACTATCTTCAAGAATACCAGGAATTGGGGAATATTCCCTTGAAACTTAAAGAAGTGGTTTTGAAGTATTAAGAAATTGAAAAGCTTTGCCCAGTAATAAATATATGGAATTTATTACTCCCAGGAAGAGATCTAGCCAGAAAATTTCTGAAAGAGATGTTTGAAGTTTTAGATATGTTCATGTACAGTAGTGGGAATCAAATAAAAAATGATAAAACACCCACTATATTCTGAGAATTCACAATCCAGAGTTGAAGATACTGTCCCTGTACTCTACTAATAATACAGATAAAACTCAAAATGACAATGTAGTATTTAGAAGGAAAGTAGAAATGAATAATAAAGTACAATTGCAGTGTGGGGGGAAAGCATGGTTAATTATCTCAACTGGGATAAGATGGGGAACGTCCAGCTGGCTCAGTCGGTGGAGTGTGCGACTCTTGGTCTCTGGGTTGCAGGTTCGAGCCCATGCTGGGTGTAGAGATTACTTAAAAAATAAAATATTTAGGGGCACCTGGGTGGCTTAGTCAGTTGCGCGTTTGCCTTCGGCTCAATTCATGATCCCAGGGTCCTGGGATGGAGCCCCACATCGGGCTCCCTGCGCAGCACGGAGTCTACTTCTCCCTCTCTCTCTCTCTGGCTCTCACCCCCACCCCCCCATGCTCGTGCTTTCTCTCTCTCAAATTTATAAATAAAATCTTTTTTTAAATCTTCAAGAAAATAAAGTGGAAGAAGATGAAAAATAAGGGAAAGGTTCTCTAACAGATGACCCTTGAACAGGTATAGTTTCCATGTAGTAAAACCCATTTAAATACAATTTAGTTTTTATTTTATTTGTATAGATTTACTGAGGTGTAATTCACATACATTAAATTTTAGCCTTTGGAGGTACACAGTCCTATAAATTTTGACAAATTTACTCAGTCATAGAACCACCCCCAGAATCAAGATCTAGAGTATTCAAAAGTTGTTAAGAGAGCACATCTTCGAAGTTCTCACCAGGCAAAAAAAGGTAACTGTGAAATGATCAGTTGACGTCTTTGTGATTGTCACTTCACTGTCTGCTCTTACATCAAATCGTCACATTGTACACCTTAAATATATACAATGTTATATGTTAATTATATTTCAATAAGCCAGAAAAAATGTCTAAAGAGTATTTTCTCTACCCAAAAGAGTTCCTTCATGCCCTTTTGTATTAGTTCCCTATTGTTGCCAAAAGAAATTGCCACAAACTTAGTGGTTAAAACAATACCTGCTTATTTTCTCACACTTCGGAGTCAGAAGTCTGGGAAGTCTGGGATGGTGTTGGGGGCTCTTTGCTTGGGGTTTCACAAGGCTGATGTCAAAATGTTGTCCAGGTTAAGTTCCTTTTTGGTCTGAGTGAAAACGTCTTTCAAGCACATTCAGGTGATTGGCATGATTCCTTCCCATGTGGCTCTAGGGCTGACATTCTCGTTTCTTTGGCATTTGACCCCCTTCACCTTCAAGGCAGCAACAGAGAGTTGAATCCCTCTTGTGCTTTGAATCTCTCTTCCTCTTCTGCTTTTAAAAGCTCATGTGATACATTAGGTCTACCTAGATAATCCAGATATATCTTGTTATTTCAAGGTTAATTGGATAGTAACCTTAATTACATTTGCAAAGTCCTTTCTGCCATTCGTGGGTGTCAAACCAGAGTTGAAGGTCATGGGGGTCAAAATTTGGTTTCTCCCAACTTCTTAGTTCCTCCCAACTTCCCTTAGTTCCATTCCAGCTTTTGGCAACCTCTGATATGATTTCTGTCTTAAATGTCATATAAATAGAATCATACAGTATATACTGTAGTCTTTTGAGTCTGGCTTTTTCATACTCTGCATAAGACCCTTGAGGTCTGATCACAATATTGTTGCATGGATGAACAGTTCCTTCTTGTTGCTGGTTAGAATTTCATTGTATGGATCAGTTTATTTGACCTGTGGTCTTGGCACAAATGCAGTCTAAGAATATGAGGAGTGGTTACTTTTGGTTTAGGGGAACAGGAAGAAAATAGAAGCTAGGACCCTCTCAGCGATCTCAAATCACCAGTAGATTCACACATTCAGGGGATGACCTGATCCTAGGAAACGGTCTACAAGAAATAAGAAATTTTGCAAATAAGAAAAGAGAAGTTCCAAGAGTTCAACTAATGGGCTCAAATCACACAGCTGGTCAGTGCCTGAGGCTAGACTTAAACTCATGACCGTCTGACGATAATTCAATTCGTGATTCCCAACTATTTTTCTGACATGATAAAAGCTATGAATCTAGTCCTGGAAAAATAAACTTATATGAATGAGTTCCAGCCCCAGTGTAAGAACATCCTGCACTAGGGTGATATTTCTAGCTATGCGGGTACCTTGGATTGATGATTTCTCCTCAAACATAGGACTAGAGATCAGGGAATGTCATTTGCTAATGAAGGCATCTCCTGAACCCAATGGGATGTTTTAATGAGTTAACAGTGGTCAATAAACTTTTTCTTAAGGGACTAGAAAATAAATATTTTAGGCTGACTTGTATATGGTCTCCATGAGAACTACTCATCTTTGCAGTTGTAGACCATATGTAAGTGAATGAATGAGCTTGGCTGGGTTCCAATAAAACTTTATAAAACTTGGTTGTGGGCCGGGATGTCTGGGTGGCTCAGTCCGTTAAGCGTTTGCCTTCCGCTCAGGTCGTGATCTATGGGTCCTGGGATCCAGCCCTGTGTCGGGCTCCCTGATCAGTGGGGAATCAGCTTGTCTTTCTCCCTTTGCCCTGTCCCCCACCCCCCTAGTGTTCTATGTCTCTCTCTCAAATAAATAAATAAAATCTAAAAAAAAAAAAAAAACCCAAACTTGGTTGTGGGCCTTTAGGCCATAGTTTGCTGACCCCCAGATTAGAGAGTGCCCACACTCTGTGAATAAAGCTATAGAATCTAATGTGCATGCTTGTACCTTCTTGTGCATTTTTCTCTAATCCCCTAAAGCCAATCATAATCACTCCTAGTGATAAGATAAATGCACAGAATATTACTGCAGGTGGCATAATTGAAGCAGGAAGACCTTGTTTCAGATTCTGTCATTCACTGCCTTGTGCGACCTTGGTCCTGTTACTTTAACTGAGAGTTAGCAAAATGGAATATAATACCAGTAAAATGAGTATTAATAATGGCACCCTGGCAAGGTTGCCGTAAAGCACACGGCGTGCACTCAGTAAGGCCTGATAAACTGAACTGCTCGATGAATTCCACCTCCCTGTCCCTATCGCTGTCTTCTGACCATCCTGTCAAAACACAGGGCGCCATCTTGAACCTGAATGGGCTTGACTCTAAAAGTCAGGCTCCTCTGGGCCAGGCACAGCAGGAGGTTTGATAAGGTATTAAACCTTAAGAGGTCTCCAAAGAAATAAGTCATCCAAAGTGAAAAGGGCGCCCTGTAACTTGATGGCCAGTGTTAGGGGCAATCATGCTAGATTCTAAGCCTACTTCCCGTGGTGCCTGCCACGTATATCATTGGACCAGGCCTCAAAAACTCATGCCTGAATCCTACAGCAGAGGATCTCTAATAAAAGAACAAGCGAAGGGACGCCTGGGTGGCGCAGTTGGTTGGACGACTGCCTTCGGCTCAGGGCGTGATCCTGGAGTCCGGGGATCGAGTCCCACATCAGGCTCCCAGCTCCATGGGGAGTCTGCTTCACTCTCTGACCTTCTCCTCGCTCATGCTCTTTCTCACTGTCTCTCTCTCAAATAAATAAATAAAATCTTAAAAAAAAAAAAGAACAAGCGAAAATGAAAAGAACTCTACTGTAGTGTGTCAGTGACCTCCGTGCCAACAGTTTGGGCAGCCCCTGAGGTGAGCCTCCACTGGCTTCTGCGGCATTGGAAGACGGCATCATTTTTACTGGCCACTGACAGTGTGTGTGTGGACCCTGCTGGCCACCCGTCATACCCTTGGCAGCACCAGGAAGAGTCCTACCATTGCCATTGGCCATGACAGCCTATATAGCAAGGCAGACTGTAGAAGAAAAGAAGAGAATGGGAGCTATGCAGTGACTGTGAGTACCAGATACCAGAAAGCTTGTGAGATGTCTTTCTGGTTTACCAGAGGGCCTTTTGTGTGTGTGCGTGTGCGTGTGCGTGTGTTTGTGGAAGGGCAGGCCAGAGGACATACAGGAATGTGTGGGTATGGAATGGGGAGCAAAGTTCTTAGAGAGTGCATGGGATTGGAGCCAGAAAACCATTCACTTGTGATTTTCCCTTTTCTGCAAAGCTCGTGTGATCATGGAAACCCCGGTGCAGAACAGTAGTATTTACTCTCCCAGAAGAGTCTGTATTTCATAACCCTCTGACCTTGGGATGTAGATTTTTTTCTCTCAGCAGTATCTTTCCTCATGTGGCTTTCCTTTCTGAAGATGCTGGTCGTTCTCAAACTTGCTCAAGTGTCAGGAGGACTTGGGAGTCACGTTGCTCTCTGTGGGACTCGGACAAATGGCATTTTTTCATCTGATTCTGTCACGTAGTGAGAAGACTAAACTAAGCGCAGTATCCCAGCACCGGCCGTCTGGGGGCACTTACTATGTACCAGGCACTCTGCTAATTCCTTTACCGGCATGGCCTTACTCTCCTCTCCCCATAACCCTATCACCCTATGTCCTGCGTGCTATGTGAAGATGGAGGCTCGGAGACATTCAGAGACTTGACCAGGGTCACACAACCAGGAAGTGACAGAAACCGAACTGGCATCCTGGATTTCAAGTTTGGGTCTACTGCCTCCCCCTATGAATCATCTTGCTAATAGAGAACACAATTATATGACAACTGGACAGTATAAAACATACCCTCTAGCATATGGATTCAAGTACACCAATGAGCTGATGAAAACAAATGTTTGGCTGAGGATCCTCAAAGAGAATACATTATAGCAACAGTTGTCTGGTCCCCTCGGGCTTGTTTACAGTAATTAGCTGTACTTCCTTATCTCTCTGAGGTTCATTTAAAAGCATCAGTTGACACCAAATGATGTATTGTTTGCCCTTAGCTGCTAATACGAGAAAGAAAAGAGAATTGGTGCTCTTAAGGGTGCGCGTTTGATTACTTCAAGAAAGTGCTCTTTGAAGAGAAAACTTATTATTTTTTTTGAGAAAACTTATTTTAATCATTCTTTTTCAAATCCCTTCACAAAACTTGAGATCTTCACAGTTTTAAAGAGCAGAGTGTTGGAGATGTTAACTAGAAGGGTGTCTGAGACTTTTAACACACTTTTCCTTGGCCAAAATGCCAGGACTACACAAGTAATAGAATATTCCCCCTTTTTTGTCATTGTTTCTCATCCCCATTCCTCAGAGGCTGAAGATTTGCTCCTTCTGGCTGTTAGTACCTCTCCTCAGGATTGACTTTTCTGCCTCACCATGAAGGACTCATGAAAAGCCACACTGTGAAAAATCTCAGGTTCCAAACCATAGCCAGGGAAACAAATGATTGTTGTCTAGATAAGTCCAGAGTCAAGCCTAAGTTGTTTTCTTAGTTTCTTTCTTTTCTCTCTCTCTCTCTCTCTCTTTCTGAGTGGGGGGAGGGGCAGAGAGAGACGGAAAGAGAATTTCAAGTAGATTCCTCGCTGAGCAGGGAGCCCAAGGCAGGGCCCCATCTTGCAGCCCCTGACACCATGACCTAAGCTGAAACTAAGAGTCAAATGATTAACCAACTGAGCCACCCAGGTGCCCCCTTGTTGTCTTAGTTTCAACCTCCTTCTCCCTCAAGCCAACCAAGCAACTATGAAGCCCCTGGTAACTATAGAAAAACAGGTCTTTGTGATAGGACTTCAGGCATAAGCCCAAGATTCTACACCAGTTTGAGCATAGCAGCTGTCCTGACAGCCCAGCTGGACTGGTCTCCTCCAAACACCCTGAATAAAATCTTAGCCTGAACGTTTGACCTGGGTTAGGTTCTATGAGCTGTTGGAGTTGATTGCCCAGGTTGGCCATCTTGCTTTTTCTCTGGCCTGTTCTTATTATGTCAGTCCTTTGTCTTCTTGTCTTCTCACGGTTTACACTTGACCCAGAATCCTCTTAAAATCTATGTTGTTTGCACATTTGCATATTACCATCCATGAACCAGCAGCCATATTGCTTGCGTTTTCTCCAACATACAAAAATTGCTTTTCTTCGGGTAAAATGGAGCTCCATAGACAATACAGATGGTTCTTGGGAGGCACTAGTCATCACATCAGTGCCTAATGTCCTTGGTGCATAATATCAAAGAAACAAACCTCTGAGGTCTCGGAGCATTTCGTGTGCATCAAAGCCCCAAGAAGACAGAAGGGGTGTTATAGGGAATGTATGGCTTTTTTTTTTTTAAGATTTTATTTATTTATTTGAGAGAGAAAGAGAAAGCACAAGCAGGGGGAGGGGCAGAGAGAGAAGCAGCTCCCCGCTGAGCAAGGAGCCCAACACGGGGTTCAATCCTGGATCAGTACCTGAGCCAAGGGCAGGTGATTAACTGATTGAGCCACCCAGGTGCTCTGGGGAATGTCTGTTTTTTAACCTAGCCTTAAAAACAACACTTTAAGAGCACCTGGGCGGCTCAGTCAGTTACATGTCTACCTTCAGCTCGGGTCGTGACCCAGGATCCGGGATCGAGTCCTGCATTGGGCTCCCTGCTTGGCAGGGTGTCTGCTTCTCCCTCTGCCTTTTCCACCTGCTTGTGATTTCTCACTCTCTAATAAATAAGTCATATCTTAAAAAAAAAAAACCCAGCACTTTAAAAAAAAAAGTCAAGCAAAAAATAACTACAAAAATTTTTAAAAATTAAAAAAATTAAAAATCTTGGGCACCTGGGTGGCTCAGTGGGTTAAAGCCTCTGCCTTCAGCTCAGGTCATGATCCCAGGGTCCTGGGATCGAGTCCCACATCGGGCTCTCTGCTCGGCAGGGAGCCTGCTTCCCCCTCTCTCTGCCTGCCTCTCTGCCTATTTGTGATCTCTCTCTCTCTCTCTCTCTCTGTCAAATAAATAAATAAAATCTTTAAAAAAATTAAAAATCTCAAGGAGTGAATTGAAAATCTTATTTTTCAGTGCAAAGATTCCTGTATGGCGGGGTCATAAAATATTGGTTTGAATTATTTCAGGGGAACCTAACTTGACAGAAAAAAAGTATGTGAGAACACAGGCTAACTGAGACATAAGGTTCTCCCAAGGGAAAAGTTAAATACCAATGTCATCGTATCTGGATGGTTCCACACTTGTCAAAGTTGCTGCCGGGTGAGAACAACACTCTTTCACAATGGCTTGCTGCACTGAAGCATCTTTTGTTAAGCTGAAAGTCCTTTACCAAAAAGTTTCCTTTAACTAAAATTTCTAAAAGGCCATTCAGAGAAAAAGCAGCTAGACATTTGTGTTTAGCAGTTTTCTTTTTAGATTTTTGAAACTGTGATCAGATGCCTAGGCTTCGTGCCAGATTATGAAGACTGAGCTTCTGTGAATGACAATGTAATCGTAGAATCCCACTCTCTAAAATCTGTATTTGGCCCTGACCTTTCACCTTTTTGCCAGGTCAATGTTTTCAGCTGCCTATAGCTGTCTTTATTTGAGTTTCTCAAATTTGAGTCTCCTCGAACCCTTTATTTAAAAATAAAGTAAGCCTCTTGCTAGTTTCCTCTTCCTCTTGATGGTATTCATCTGTATTTCCTACCTTGAAATCTTGGTGTCATCCTAGACACACCTCTTTCCTCCATTACACAGGCACTGATGGAGCATCTACCATGAGCCAAGTGCTGTGCACAGTGTTAGGGCTGGGTACCAGCTCTCCAGGGGCTCTATACTCAGATTACTATTTTTTTCTACACCCAGATTCTGAGTTCTACTGTCGCCTGATTTACATGAAGGCACATAGAAAACAATAAATTATAATATTGCCAATGTAGTGTGTGTGTGTGTGTGTGTGTTTAAATAAATGTGTTAGATTCATCTTCTTCTCCACTTTCCACTGTGTAAATCCCGGCTTTTAAAACCTGATGTTTAAGATATTGTAATAGCCTTTCCTTGTCTTCAAAGAGCATCAGTGGTTACATGTGATCATTTTAGTCTTGTTATTTAGTCGGCTTGCTGAGTTTGCCCACGTTTAGGCATAAATTTATGCAATTTTAGAAACATTATTAGCTCCTTTTGCCTTGTGTCAGTTTCTGCAGAAGCAGGGATTCAGTTGTAAATGATGTCAAGGGAATGCTCTTTAGGAAATGCCTGGAAGAGAGTGAGAAAAGCAGGACAGGGAAGAGAAAAGAACTAGAAAAAGATGTGGTCTTAGAGAAGTCCAGCCTTGGTCTGATCGACGAGGTTAGGGCTCTGGAGTATAGAGCACACTGCAGAAGAAGTCAGAGTGGTTCAGAAGGGATGGGACACCCCCGCCCGCCATGTGGGACATCACTTCCTGGAAGAGGCAACTCTTGACAATCAGAGGGCAGTTGCGCAAAGAAAGGGGATGTGAGAGGTTCGAGGCCAACTCTTCAGCAGTTGCAATAGGACACCATGGTGAGCTCTGGCAGGGGTGCTAATGGGGCTGTCTGCAATGGTTGTTTTCAAACTTTAATATTTATCAGATCACTCCATGGGCATATTAAATCAGAGACTGCTGGGCTCCAAAGTTGGGGTTTCTGCTTCATTTAGCTTGCCTGATGTGAACCCAAGAATTTGAATTTGTATCAAGCTCCCAGGAAATATGGATCACGTAATCAAGATCACGCTTTGTGAAGCCCTGCTCTATATAGAATAATGTCTTATAATGAACATTCGATCCACCTTGATGAATTTAATTAAATCCTGCACAGAACTGCCAAATAAAATATAGGATGCCCAGTTAAACTTGAATTTCATATAAATAACAAACCATTTATAGTATAAATAAAATTATTATATATATTTATATGTAATATAAGTGTAATATAAATACAAAATATATATAAATATGTCCCTAATATTGCAAGGGACATACTTATACAAAAATTATTATTTATATGAAATCCCCATTTAAATGTAAAACTATTCGCTAAATCTAGCAACACAAATCCTACTGTTGTAAGTAGAAATGTAGAAAAGTTTTGTTAAATGGTAAGATTGGTGGACTCATGATAAAAATAAAAATAATGAATGCCATCAACAAAATGAAAAACAACCTACGAAATGGGATAAGAGATTTCCAGATGATATATCTGATAAAGGGTTAATATCCAGAATATATAAAGAACTTATACAACTCAACACCCCAAAAGCAAAAAACAATCTAATCTAAAAATGGAGAGAAGACTTGAATAGAGGAGCACCTGGGTGGCTCAGTCGGTTAAGTGTCTGCCTTTGGCTCAGGTCATGATCCCAGAGTCCTGGGATCGAGCCCTGCATGGAGGGGGGTGTCCCTGCTCAGCAGGAAGCCTGCTTTTCCCTCTCCCACTCCCCCGGCTTGTGTTCCCTCTTTCACTCTCTCTCACTCTGTCAAATAAGTAAATAAAATCTTTAAAAAAGACTTTGAATAGGCATTTTTCTTTTGAAAAGACTTTTGAATAGACATACAGATGGCCAAAAGACACATGAAGTGATGCTCAACATCACTAATCATCAGAGAAATGCAGATCAAAACCACAATGAGATATCACCCTACTCCTGCCAGAATGGCCAAAATTAAAACAACAACAAATCACAAGTGCTGGAGAGGATGTGGAAAAAAGGGAAGCCTCGTGCACTGTTGGTGGGAATGTAAATCGGTGCAGCCACTGTGGGAAACAGTATGCAAGTTCCTCAAAAAATTAAAATAGAGACAGCTTATGATCCCGTGATTCCTCTACTGGGTATGTGCACAAAGAAAATGAAAAAACTAATTTGAAGATATATGTGCCTTTAGGTTTATTGCAGTATTATTTATAGTAGCCAAGATATGGAAGCAGCCCAAGTGTCCATCAATAAACGAATGGATAAAGAAGTGGTGTATATGTGCAATGGAATATTACTCGGTCATAAAAAAGAATGAGATCTTACCATTTGTGACAACATGGATGGATCTAGATGGTATTATGTTAAATGAGATAAATCAGTTGGGAAAGACAAATACCATACAATTTCACTTATATGTGGAATCTAAAAAACAAAACAAAACAAAAAAACCAAACAGACTCATAAATACAGAGATCAAACTGGGTGGTCCTCAGGGGAGGTGGGTAGGTTGGGGGATGAATAAAACAGGTGAAGGGGATTAAGAGATACACACTTCCACTTATCAAATCAATAAGTCACAGAGATGAAAAGTACAGTATAGGGAATATAGTCAATAATATTTTAATGTTGTATGGTGACCAGTGGTGACTAGATTTATCAGCACTGAGGAATCACTATACCATACACCTGAAACTAATATAACATTGTTAACTACAAGGACAAAAATTAAAAATTAAATAAATTAATGGAATAAGAGAATAAAAAATTTCAAATTGGTGAGAAATGACCAGTTTGTGATTGGATGACTTCTGTGATAGAAACAACTATGAATGATAGAGAGCAAGTTATGGAAGATGGAAGATGTTCTGTGCTTTTTGTGATCCATGAAAATCAGGGAGAGGACCTACAATTTTTTAAAGAGATGATTTCTTTGAGAGACAGAGCAAGCCAGAGCATGGGGGAGGGTTGCGGGTAGGATGAGATGGAGGGGTCCTCCAGCAGACTCCCAGCTGAGCACGGAGTCTGACAGGATGGGGCGAAGGGGCTTGATCCTATGACCCTGAGATCATGACCTGAGCTGAAACCAAGAGTCAGATGCTTGACTGACTGAGCTTCCCAGGTGCCCCAAGGAGCTGCAAATTAATTGAGGAAATGGAAATCTTGTGAACAAGGGACTAAGGGCCCAGCATTGGTGTCATATGCCTATTAGTGTAAAAGTAATTAAGGAGAAGGCTAGTTTAGAGGTTTGTTGAGACCCTCAAAACCTAAACATGGTAAAAATGGTGTGGATGAAAAAAAATTTTTTTTTATGCATCGATTCAATCTGCTGACCCTTCTTTAACACTACAGGCCCCATCTGGTACCTTCTGCCCTGGCACTCCCAATTTCTCTTACCCTGCTTTATCTTTTCTTTTCCTATAGCACATATTTCCTTACAATATATCATATACCTACTTATAATGTTTATTGTCTGTTCCCTGCTGCTAGGATGTAACTCCATGAGGGCAAGGATCTTTACTTTGTCCACTGGTGTGTCTATCCTAAGGAGTTCAGAACAGTCTCCGACACATACTAAGTACAGTTGACCCTTGAACCCAGGGCTTAGGTGTCGACCCCTGCCCCCAGCAGTTGAAAATTTGCTCATAATTTTGCACTTTCCCAAAACTACTAATAACCTAATGTTGACCACAAGCCTTACCAATAACACAAACAGTTCATTAACATGTATTTTGTGTATGTAATATATATGGTATTCTTATGATAAAGTAAACAAGAGAAAAGACAACGCTATTAAGGGAATCATAAGAGAAAATACATTTATAGTACTACACTGTATTTTTGTGTTTTTTTGTTTTTTGACAGGAAGAAAGAGAGAGAGGGAAGGAGGAAAGGAAGAGAGAGAACTTTAAGCAGGCTCCACGCTGGGCATGAGGGGTTTGATCTCATGACCCTGAGATCATGACCTAAGCCAAAGCCAAGAGTCAGATGCTTAAGTGACTGAGCCTCCCAGGCGTCCCTGAGGACTTCGAATTTACACAGGAAGGTGCGATCAGGCCGTGAAGCTAATGCAGTTGCTAGAGTTCTTGCAATCACAGGGGTTTGGTGTTGGGAGAAGGTATTTATCTTAACAGACTTTCAGTGTATTCCATACTGGCCTGTTTAGGGAAAAGATGCCTGATAGAACATATCAACAACAGGAGACATGTGTGTTTGGTTTCTGAGCTGAGAAGGACAGACCCACACTGACTTGGCCTTCGGCAGAAGGTTTTGGAGCATAAACCACACAGCAGTGTTGCTTGCTATAGAGGCAAGGGAAAAGCCTTTTGAAGGTGTTACCAATCTCTAGCTAGGGGCCAGTTCCAAATGCCGCTGGATTTGGGGGAAGGGGTGTGGCCTTCTTGGCGAGCAGCTCCTATCAGCCCCAGGCAATTCTCCAGAGAACCGAGGCAGCTGTGAGCCCTCAGCCCCCCGACACTCACAGCAGCTGCTTGTAAATGTTCCTAGAAACAGCAATCGGCAATCGTAAGCCTCTCTCTCTCTTGACTTCTGAATACGGCAACCTATAGCTCTTTTGGATTTATCCTCTCCTTGACTGTGGGAGTATTTGTATTCAGGCAAAGGGAGGAGAGAAGGCTCTGTTTGAAGTGAGGCGGGTGGGGCTGGAGCCCCGAGGGAGTGAAGGGTTAAGGCAGAGACACTGGGTTCTGTGCCTGGCCTGGGTGGAGTTCCTGTTTCTGGCTTGCAAAGGGACTAAATTGGTCACACAATGGTTCC
This sequence comes from Neogale vison, assembly GCF_020171115.1. Taxonomy (NCBI): domain Eukaryota; kingdom Metazoa; phylum Chordata; class Mammalia; order Carnivora; family Mustelidae; genus Neogale; species Neogale vison. The sequence goes on from NC_058105.1 coordinate 33,167,294, forward strand.
AGTTTGCTTCATCCTTGGCAAATTTGGGGGCCAAGAACCCCTCCAAGCTGCAGGTGGGTTTGAGCAGCCCCTCATTAATTCTCAATTTTTTAAAAAGATTTTATTTATTTATTTGACAGAGAGAAATCACAAGTAGATGGAAAGGCAGGCAGAGAGAGAGAGAGGGAAGCAGGCTCCCTGCTGAGCAGAAGAGCCCGATGTGGGACTCGATCCCAGGACCCTGAGATCATGACCCGAGCCGAAGGCAGCGGCCTAACCCACTGAGCCACCCAAGCACCCCTAATTCTCAATTTTTGACAGTGGCCTTCGAACATTTTCACTTGCGTAGCCTCTACAGGAATTTTGGAAAAACTGTATGCTCTGTAACCTAAAGTTTACACCTAACAACTTTTTATGGAGGGATTTATGAAAGTTCAAATATTGTGAATGATGTAATTTCTGGCATATTGCAAATATTGACATTAAAAAAATAAAACTGTCACATCCCTCTTTGAAATGTATTAAGCGGAACCAAATACCATAGCGTTTGATATCCTCTATGAATGACTTACAAGATACATGAATGAACTCCTTTTGAACAGTCAGAAATTTTATATCCTACCTTTTTCTCTTGAACTCGTTTCATTCTGCCCCCACAGAATTGTATCCTAATGCAATATGTTTTTATTCTTGGGAGTCTTTGATCATCACGACCTACTTTCAGCCATAAAAGCATGTATAAACTCACATTGTAAAAAATGCTCATTTCCTGTGACTGTCAGGCTTTTGAGTCTTTGGGATTGTTTTCATTATAACCAGTAGTACACGACTGATTAAGATAACACAAATATAAAACTTCATAATTAATAAACATAAAATAGAGTATTATTGGGAATATATCACTTAAGTGGTAGAAGAGGATTTTTTAAAAAAGATTTTATTTATTTATTTGAGAGTGAGAGAAGGAGTGAGAGAGAGCGTGAGAGAGGAGAAGGTCAGAGGGAGAAGCAGACTCCCCATGGAGCTGGGAGCCCGACGCGGCACTCGATCCCGGGACTCCAGAATCATGACCTGAGCCAAAGGCAGTGGCTTAACCGACTGAGCCACCCAGGCACCCTAGAAGAGGATTTTTTAAAAAATGTAGTTCATTTATCTGTGGATGAATGTTGCTTATTTTTAGGATGAGACGGAGTTCAACATTTTTAAAATAAAGATTTTATTTATTTATTTATTTGAGAGAGTGTGTGAGTAAGTGGGGGTGGGTGGGTTATGACCAGAAGGGGAAGGCGAGGTAGGGGGGAAAAATCTCAAGCAGACTCCATGCTGGGCATGACCCATGACCCTGCAGTCATGACCTGAGTCAAAACCAAGAGTTGAATGCTCAACTGACTGAGCCGCCCAGGTGTCCCGCAGGTTCAGCATTTTTAACAGAGAAAAATGTTGAGAAATCTTTTTTTTTACCTAATTAGATGGCAAAGAATGGAATTTGATTAAAATAATATAATTCAATTGAGCACTTTTTGAATAATATCTTAAAAAATTACTTACTGATGTATCATCAAAATTATACGTAATGATCTATGAAATGACAACTTGGTTAAGCCCTCTTCTGATTCTGTTGATAGCAAGGCATTAAAAACTACTAGACTTTATAAAAGTATTTTTTATTTTTTATTTTTATTTATTTTTTTTAAAAGATTTTTATTTATTTATTTGACAGAGAGAGATCACAAGTAGGCAGAGAGGCAGGCAGAGAGAGAGGGGGAAGCAGGCTCCCCGCTGAGCAGAGAGCCCGATGTGGGGCTCGATCCCAGGACCCTGAGATCATGACCTGAGCTGAAAGCAGAGGCTTAAACCACTGAGCCACCCAGGTGCCCCTATAAAAGTATTTTTTAATCTCATCATCAAAGTGATGCATTTCTCAATGTCTACACCAATATTTCCAATGGTGCCTTTGTCTGGTCTCTGGGAGGTTTTTTCACCTTGGGTACCAAGGTAAGCCTTGAGATAAATTAGAGACATGCCTTTCTTTTGTAAAGTGGGACAAGGGAGGGAGGGAAAGTCGAACCATCAGGTATGTTCTCACAGAGATCAAGTTTAGAAAGAGCACAAGTGGAAGTTACAAATCTGGTAATTGGTTAAAAATAAACACACAAACACAACCTGCCTATGTGTCTCTTTAAGGTCCGCATGTATGCTAGAAGTATGTGCTGTTTGAACAACTTTAACCCATAAAACAGAATAATATGAAAAGCAGGGGACTGGAGTAAGAAGAAAGGCATTATCCCTACTGACCCCATCCAGACACTATAATATACACTTTTAAAAGAGTCAGTGTTTGGGGTGCTTGGATGGCTCAGTCAGTTAAGTGACTGCCTTTCGCTCAGGTCATGATCCTGGGGTCCTGGGATTGAGCCCCACATCAAGTTCCCTGCTCAGCGGGAAGTCAGTCTGCTTCTCCCTCTCCCTCTTCTGCTCCCCCTTCTTGTGCTTGCTCTGTCAAATACATAAATAAATAAATATTTAAAAAATAAATATTTTTATTTTAAAAAATAATTTTTTTTTTTTTAAATAAAAGAGTCAGTGTTGAAAGGTGCCTGGGTGGCTCAGTTGGTTAAGCATCCAACTCTTGGTTTCAGCTCAGGCCATGATCTCAGGGTCGTGAGATCGAGCCCTACTTTGGGCTCCATGCTGAGCGTGGAATCTGCTAAAGTTTCTCTCTCTTTCTGCCCCTTCCCACCTCTCTCTCTCAAATAAACAAATACATCTTTTTAAAAAAAGAGTCGGGGGGGGGCCCGGGTGTCTCAGTGGGTTAAAGCCTCTGCCTTCGGCTCAGGTCATGATCCCAGCGTCCTGGGATCGAGCCCCGCATTGGGCTCTCTGCTCTGCGGGGAGCCTGCTTCCTCCTCTCTCTCTGCCTGCCTCTCTGCCTACTTGTGATCTCTGTCTGTCAAATAAATAAAATCTTTAAAAAAAAATAAAAAAAGGGTAGGTGTTGAGTCATTGTGATATGGAACCCCAAATTTCATACTCAGCCTGAACTCAATCTGCATACATTACTCATATCCTTGGGACAAGGGGTTCATTTACTTATATTCAGACTAACGTGTAGAGGACTGGTACAGAGGTAGGGGAGGACTGCAGAAATGTGAGTGACCCTTCGGACCAAGGAACTCAGTAAAGAGAGGATGAGTATCATAACTGAAGTTAGCCATTTCCATGGTTTCCCAGATTCTTCATAACCGAAGGCTTAGATACGTCTCTTTGAAGTGCTTTAGATGGTTGGTACCTGGCGCAAAACTTGGATTCAGGGAACAACAGGCCTACATCAGGCAGCTCATGTCACTCTTCTTTAAGTGGTCTAATGATTCAGTGATCTGGGTTTCCATAGACTAAGTTCTGCCCCAGCAAGTTTTTAACTGGGGTTCTGTAAGGATTGATAGGTCAGCATCCTTCAGAGTTCTGCAAACTATGACATATTTTGTCAAAATATTTAAACTGCCTGAGGTATCAGGTCATCACATCTGTTTTAAACATTAAGCTTTAGAGAAAGATTTAGTTGGCAAAAAGTGCTTTTTTGCTGAACACACACACACACACACGTGCATACATGGGTACCAGTCAAGCCATTCACTGAACACACACTTTGACTCATTTGTGCCCTTGCACATGTTGTTTCTTCTGTCTGGAAACATGAGAGCTCATCTTCTCATTAGATCTAACCTTTCCAGAAAATGTTTGCTATCTATTTTATTTTATATATTTTTTTAAGATTTTAAAAATTTATTTGAGAGAGAGAGACAGAGATAGTGAGAGAGAAAACACAAGCAGGGAGGAGAGGGAGAAGCAGGCTCCCCACTGAGCAGGGAGCCCAATGTGGGCCCTGATCCCAGGACGCAGGCTGGGATCATGACCTGAACTGAAGGCAGACGCTTAACTGACTGAGCCACCCAGACATCCCTGCTCTCTCTCTCTCTCTTTTTAAAAAAGATTTTATTTATTTATTTGAAAGAGAAAGAGAGAGGGCATAAGCCTGGGGGAGAGAGTAGAGCAGAGGGAGATGGAGAAGCAGACTCCCCGCTGAGCAAGTAGCCTAATGTGGGACTCGATCCCAGGACCCTGAGATCATGACCTGAGCTGAAGGCAGCAGCTTAACTGACTAAGCCAACCAGGCATCCCTCTTTTAGGTAGTATTTTGTATTTACTGTTATTATAGAGTTTCCCATGTTGTCTCATAGCTGTATTATTACATGTAGTGGCAACTCAGTGTTCTAAATATTACTTGAATCTGCCTTCTCTTCTCCATTCCCTCTACCTATGTGTTCAGTGTACCCTCATCTCTCACGTGGATTATTGCAACAGCATCCAACTGTGACTTTTTCCTATTTCTTCATACTGCTACCACACTTAAGGTGCTATTCTGACGATATCATGCCCCCACTTACAACATTTTGTGGATTCCCACTGCCCTAAATGATAAAGCCCATGACTCTTGGACGAGCTGAGTTGTCTCTGATGTCTTCCTTAGCTTCTTTTACTCTGCTCCTTACCCTTCCCTTGAAAATTCTGCCCCAGCCATGAGGAATTACTGATAATTCACCCAATAAGCCATGTTATCTCAAAGTTTTGTGCCTTTGTAAATGCTGCCTCCCCTACTTGAGATAGCCGTTCTCTAGTATGTAGTGAAGTTAATTCTTGTAGATCCTTTGGAATCCCACTTAGATTTCATTTCCTTTAGGAAGCTTTTTTAATACTGGAGTATTTTCCTTTTGTGATCCTATAGTTCTCTTTCATCCTTACTTAGCATATTTTATAACTGTCTAGTCTTTAGACTAGACCATAAGATTCAAGTCTTGGGACACCTGGCCCAATAGGTTAAGCATCCAACTTTTGATTTCAGCTCAACTTATGATCTCAGGGTACTGGGATCGAGCCTCACATTGGGTGCTGTGGTCACCGGGGAGTCTGCTTGAGGATTTCTGTCCCTCTCCCTCTCCCCCTGCTCACTGTCTCTAAAATAAATAGATAAAATCTTTTTTAAAAGTCAAGATTTTATTTGAGAGAGATCATGAGCAGGGAGAGGGGCAGACAGAGAGGGAGAGAGAATCTTAAGCAGGCTCCACGCCCAGCCTGATATGACCCTGAGATGATGACTTGAGCTGGGTGCATAATGGAAAGAGCCACCCAGGTGCCCCAAGACTCAAGCCTTAAGGACAGGGACTATATCTTAATCATCTCTTATCTCTATTGCCTAGTACAATGCCTTGCCCAAAGTAGTTGCTCAATGAATAGCTTTTGAATGAGTAAGGAATGAATGCTTAGTGGGGGAGAATGTATGCCTGGCCTAAGGCAGGCTTAGGGGAACTACTTTATTTGGTGTCCTGAGTCATTCCGAACTAACACGCCACAGGGCTATAGAGTGTGACATAGGGAGCCAGAGTGTTTCTGGGCTCTGCCTGGAAAGAGATAGCTTGGTGTAATTTACACAAACTTTGGGAGTTACTGGTATTAAAACCAGATTTAAATAGAGCTTCAGTGTCGAAGAACCACAGCCGTATACCCTACGGCATAATCAATAGCAAAACAAAGGCATTAGGAAAATGAGATTGATGAAACTCTACAGAAGAAAGGAATCTGGGTGCTATGGAGACGAAGCAGCAGTCACAGCTGTTGACTCTAGAGGACAACAGAACAAGAAGGGGATAAAAAGAGCAATAAAAGGCTATTGAAAGCACACCTGTTACAGTAGGAGACAGGCCTTGGACAGTATCCTGTTACATGCCTGGGACAATTTGCCTCTTATTTATTTTAAACTCTGAGAAATCTAGGGATAAATTTGGATAAGATGGGGTATTGTTCTAACATTTCCTATTGGCCACATCCTTTCTGTATTACTAGACAAAGAAATATATATAAATATAGCTAAACACAAAGCAAAGACAATTCATCTTTTAAAATACATGTATGAATTGTAAATAATGAAAGAACAAAAAAAGAAAATTAGTGAGTTACTCACCCTCCAACTCAATTGCCATCTCACTGTTGTCCTTTTGTGATGCCCTGTCTTGCCATCAAATAACATTTTTGAGAAACCTTGTCATCCAAATGTTATTAAAACAATTCTTTCATCTTTGGCCTCGCAGTTGGCTTAGGATCCACAGGAGTCTAGTTTGAGAACATAAGTACCATATTTTTAAGATTTCTAAAAATAAGTGGATAGCTTAATGAAAGAGGTAATGCATACAAACCACCACAAATATTTAGATAAAAATGGAAACATTCAGTCAAAAATCTGGATTTACGTCAACATGATGACGTAAAAAATTTCTATTTTTTTCATGCAACATTTTAGCCGCACCCATGTGGACACGGCAGTAACATCTTTTTCTCAGTTATTCATTTCTCCGTATAGAGGAGATCCTTGCCATATCAACAAGAACAACAAATTTCGATTATTATTCATACCAAGAGGCAGGTCTTAACATAAAGGGCTTCCTATAGGACTTCTATATTTTTCTGTGTGGTGTGTTCACTATTAGGTGAACCATCTATAGTTCATGTAGTTTCAGTTCTAGAGGCATTCCTTCATTCCCTCATTTGAAATTAAACTGGGAGTGGGGGGAAAAGGTATGGAAGAATATTTCAAATAGAAGAGCATATGTGTGGGATCTGAGCTGGTAAGGAACTTGGCATGTTGGAGAAGAAGGCCCGGCTTGGGATGACTGGGTGGCTCAGTGGGTTAAGTGTCTGCGTCAGACGGGACTCTTTCTGCCGGCTAATCCTCCTGCTTGTGCTCTCTCTCTGTCTCTGCCTCCCTCTCTCTCTCTCTCCGACAAATAAATCTTAAAAAAAAAAGGGGGGGGCCAGGCTTATTTCAAGGATAGTGAGCAAGGGTGAGAATTTGGGCTTTACCCTAAGAGTCACAGGAAACCACTGAAAGATTTTCTTGTTCAAGAGTGTATCAAGGGATGCCTGGGTGGCTCAGTGGGTTAAGCGCCTGCCTTAGGCTCAGGTCATGATCCCAGGATCCTGGGATCGAGTCCCACATTGGGCTCCTTGCTCAGTGGGAAGCCTGCTTCTCTCTCTCTGTCTCTGCCTGCCGCTCTGCCTGTTTATGTTCTCTCTTTCTCTCTATCTCTGACAAATGAATAAATAAAACCTTTTTTTTAAAAAAGAGTGTATTGATCTTATTTACATCTTAAAATGATCATTAAAGAGGTACCAGGGTGGCTCAGTCAGTTAGCCTCTGCCTCCTGGTTCTCACTCAGGTCATGATCTAGTCTTGAGACTGAGCCCTGCATGGGCCAGGTTAGGCTCCGTGCTCAGTAGGGAGTCTGCTTCTCTCCCTCTGCCCCTCTCCCTTACGTGCACAAGTGCATACGCATGCACACACATTCTCTCTCTCCAATCAATCAGTGAATTGTTCCCCCCACCCCAAAAAGGTCATTAGATACACAGTGTGTAAAATGAATTGGAGGGCTGGGCAGGAGTAGAGCTAGAGGCAGTGATACTTGTTGGCTCACTTGAATCCTAGTAAGAAGATGGAGAGAAGTGGGCAGATTTGAGAGAGATGTCAGAGGTAGAATAAAGAGAATTTAGTGATTACTCAAAGGCAGAAGAGGGACTGTAATGTTGAAGCTGACTCCTGGTTTTCTGACTTGAGTAATTGGGTGGATGGTGGTGCCTTTAACCAAAAAGAACAGGAATTGGGGAAAGCTGGTATATATCCTGAGGATGTTTGTTGTCCTGTTGAATTTTGGGTGCCTCTCACAGCCCTGGGTTAGGCAGTTTTTAAGTTCAGTATGAAAATGTAGGCTAGTGTCCCTGGCAAGTAACTGAAATCCTGGGAATGAATGAAATCATCTAAGGAGAAATTTATTCCCTGAGGAATGCCAACAGTTAAAGTTTGATAAAAAATGGAAGAATCGGGGGGCACCTGGGTGGTTCACTCAGCTAAGCGTCTGTCTTCAACTCGGGTCATGATCCCAAGGTCCTGGGATCGAGCCCTGAGTCGGGTTCCCTGCTCAGCGGGGAGTCTGCTTCTCCCTCTTCTTCTGTCTTGCCCCCCCCCCCTTACTGGTTCTCTCTCTCTCACTTGCGCTATCTCAAAAAAAAAATAGAATAAAATAAAATCTTTTTAAAAATATGGAAGAATCAACAATACAAATACAATGAAGGAACCCACAAAGATGCCAGAGGAGTGACCAGATAAAAGGAAGAAAACTGAAAGAGGGTAAAATTGAGGAGGAAATGAAGGGAAGACTATTTCTCTCTCTTTTTTTTCCCCCCCAAAGTTTTTTTTTATTTAAGTAATCTCTACACCAAACATGGGGCTTGACCTCATGACCCTGAGATCAAGAGTCATGCGTTGTTCTGACTGGGCCAGCCGGGTGCCCCAGGGAGACTTCTTCAAGGATGCTATGATCTTCTATGATGAAGACTGAAAAGGTGCCACATGCAAGATTTTCTCTGACCAGCAACCACTTGGGCCCTTATACTTGCAGCTGAACTACAGGGCATAAATACACGGGCAAGTTCTACAGAACTGAGGCAATATGGAGAAAAATTATTCTCCTCTTGAATCTAATAAAGTTTATGGAGAAATGCCCTGGGTATTTTTCCACAGGCATATGACAAACTATTTTCCTGTCTTAGACAGGAGCATTAGGCTTCCTATTTATGATTTATTAGCACCCACATGTGCCAAACACACTGGAACTCAACAAAAAGAATTAGATTCTCTTCTAAATGAGAAAGAAATACAACTTCAGGGGAAAATATCCACAAGGACAAGATATTATGTCTATATTTTCAAGCGGGCACAGGAGAAAGCTCAAAGAGTAGAAAACACAGAAAAATGGTTCTTGAGCTAGAACTCCCTAAAGTTTGTGGATTTCTGGGAATACAAAAACTCTTTCAATGAAGAGTATAAGCTGTGTACAAAGGTTGAGTCCAATTAGGATTGGATAGCAAAGATGATCTTGCTTACTTCAAATGAGTTAACTGGATGTTGCCCGAAAAGAGCTTAAGTTAAAAAGGAACTTTCTAGAAATGCTGTAACTAAGATTCTGACAGATGTGAATAACAGGAAGAAGCACCCTGTGGCAAGCCCGAGGGAAAGAAAGAAATGGAAAAGGGGCCAAATAGATACGAACTTCTGATTAACGTACTCTGACTGAACTATGAATTCAAATTGTAGAGATATCATTTCAGAAAAACAAATCTCTCCTAACAAATAAAAATTACACACTGTTGAACTTCTAAGCCCATGCTATCAATATAATCTTTTTGAGAGAGAATGAGGGTTGGGGGGGAAAGGGAGGGAGAGAGAGACAAAGAGAGAGAGAGAGATTCTGAGAAATTGACTGTGTCTGCCTGATAGTCACTGGACGGAATCACAAAGAAAACATTGGCAAGAGATCAGGCCTCCTGGAATCCATTAAACACAAAGGAGAAAAATATCTAAATGTTGTTGCAGATCAGCATGCTATATCCAAAGATTTCACTAGAACTGTTTAAGAGCAAGCAGATCCAGCAATAAAATTCCATAATCAGCATTCATAAAAATAGCAAGAACAGAAGTTTGCTAGGTTAGAGGGCAACTGTTGCTACTACATATGTTGGATCTCATATGTCAGTCTTAACCAGAAACAAAGACCTTGGTGGGACATTTATCCTCTACTTCTGTTCTTGCCTTTCAGCTTTTGCAAGTTTCTGCCACACACACCTCTACTAGTCCCTGGTCACAATTCCACAGTCCATGAAGGTGTGCTCAGAAAAAAAGACTGATCTTCTGGCCAACTTAACCACAGACTTGGAATAGAAATGAGGGCTAACCTAAGCTGGGCGATGGTTACAGCGACTGCTGTGTCCCGACCCCACACCTCCTCTCGCTAGACGCATTCCACAGACAAGAGCTGTGTGGTAGAAAAACTTCACAGTGTAGCTTGCTTTAACAAGAAGTATCAGAGAGAAATTAGAGATCAGATAGGTGAGAAGCCAGGGATAGGGAAGTCAGCTAACACAGGATAGAACAGGTTGGCACTGGAGGCTTAAACAGACTGAAGCAACCATTTCTGACCCTTTAGAGACTGAGGAGTACTCATTACTCATAAGACAATAACTTTCTGAAAAATTAGAAAAAGTAATTGTTCATTATCTAGAAATTTGAGAAAATAAAAAATACACACATCACCACCAGAGACTGCCACAATTGGCTCATAGGGTCACATCCCAAGAAATCTTTCTCAATGCATACGGAATTGATATGTTTATATATAGTTACTATATTTTAATCACTTCCAATTTTTCACTTATGATATTTTTATGAACAACTTCCCATTATAATAAATATTTATGCAGAGTACTCTTTTTATTTCTGTATAATACTCTATTATAAGGGTATATCACAACTTATTTTATTAATCTATTGTTGAGTATGTATGGTATTTCTAGTTTTTTTACTACGATAAAGAATATTGCTGTGAATATCACTGAATAAAACATTTCCTTAAGGATCCCTTCCTAATATCAAACATATAAAAAAATGGAACAACTGGAAATCTACTTGCAAAAGATTGATATTGTAACTCTACCTCACGCTGGATGCTAAAATTAACTTGAAATGGATCGAAGGCCTAAACAGAAGAGCTAAAATTATACAGCTTTTAGAACAAAACATAGGTGTAAAACTTCATGGACTTGGATTTGGCAGATTTCTTCAATAGGACACCAGATGCACAATCAACAAAAGAAAAAATAAATAAAATGAACTTCATCATTAAAAATGAAAATCGTGTTCTGCAATAAAGAGCAGGATCAAGAGACTGAAAAGGCAAGCCAGAGAATGGAAAAAAAAATATTTGCAATCATATATCTCATTAGAAGAGGGTCCAGAATATATAAAGACTTCTTATAATTTAACAACAAAAAGAACAACCTAATGAAAATATGGGCATGAGTCTTGAACACATATTTCTCCAAAGAAGATATCCAAATGTTCAACAAGCATGCGAAGAGACACTTAACATCACTAATCATTAGGGAAATGCAAATCAAAACAGAATAAAATATTGCTTCACTCCCATTAGACTGGTTAATACTACAAAAGCCCAGAAAATAGTAAGTGTGGACAAGGATGCGGAGAGTATGTGGAGTAACTGGATGGTGCTGCATCACTGTGGGAATGTAAAATGGTGCAGCTACCGTAAAAAGCAGTGTGAAGTTTCTCAACAAATTGAACAAAGAATTCCTATATAATCTGCAATTCTACCTCTAGATAAATTCCCAAGAGAATTGAACAGGTGTTCAAACAAAAACAGGTACACCCATGTTCATAGGAGCACTATTCACAATTGTCAAAACATGGACACAACACAAACATTCATCTGGGGAAGACTGGTTAAACAAAATGAGTATATCCATTGTAGGGGCCAAGGACAGGTCACCCCCGAATGTACTACGAAGGCATTTTGATTATTATAATTTAAAGCTACTTAAAACACAGCCTGTGCAAGAACACTCAGAACCTCCTTTGTCCCCCTGAAAAAAGGAAATAAATTTGTGAGAAATGTGCCTTCCCTGGGCCAGGAGGTGAAGAGACATCGTTATTACCAAAGACAGGGAATATAGAGCCAAGAGGGCTGTATAGACAAATCCCATTACTTTTTACTAATTTACTAGTCCAGCTCAAATTCTGTTTAGAATTCCTTACTTGAAAAAGTATAAAAACTTCCTGCCTTAGTCATTTCTTTAAGTCTCAATTTCATTATTGGACCTTCATGTGCAAGTAATGAAGCTGGATTCTTCTGTTAATCTGCCTCACATCAATTTAACTCTTAGTCCACCTAGAAGAACATTGGACAGAGGACAGTTTCTTCCTCTCCTCACCATACAATGGACTATGCTGAGCCATGGAAAAGAGTAAGTGCTGATGCGACAGGGATGAATCTTGAAAACATGCTAAGTAAATGAAGCCAGACAAAAAAGGACACATACTGTATAATTCCACTGAAATGAAATATCTGGAATAAGCAAATCCATAGAGCTAGAACACAGATTGGTGGTTGCTAGGTACAGCAAAGAGGAGGTATTGTGGAACGACTGCGTAATGGGTGAGCAGTTTCTTTTTGGGGTGATGAAAATGTTCTGGAACTAGATGGCGGATGATTGTACCATATTGTGAAGGTACTTAATGCCACTGAAGTGTACATTTTTGCATGGTTTAAAAGGTAAATTTTATGTTATATTTATTTTATTTTTTTTTTAAGATTTTTAAAAATTTGATAGAGAGAGAGGGAGAAAGAGAAAGCATGAGCAGGAGGGAATGGTAGAAAGAGAAGGAGAAGGAGACTCCCCACTGAGCAGGGAGCCCGACATGGGCCTCAATCCCTGGACCCTAGGATCATGACCTGAGCAGAAAGCAGATACTTAATGGACTGAGCCACCCAGGCGCCCCTATGTTATGTTTATTTTACAATAAAACTTAAATAAAAATATATTTATAAGCTTACATAATGGTATTGCTTCCAATATTCATTATTTGAGACATTATATAATGACAGAAAGCTACTATGACTTTACTAATACATTATGAGTTAACATTCTATTAAACACCATATGTGGACGTGTTGGAAAAAAACCCTAGATGTGTATGCAAGATAAATGTATATGACCTAATACTGGGCCTGTTTCATACAAGGATCTGACGTCCTTGCAATAATTCTGCTAGCTCCTGGAGATTTAGAGCCCACAGGCTATGACTTATTGAGCAAGAGAATGAGTTCACAGAAATCAAAAAGGCAGTGTATTAGTTTTCTGCAGCTGTTGTGACAAATTACCACAAACTGGGTTGCTTGAAGCAGCAAGAATTTATTATCTCACAGTTCTGGATGGCGAAAGTCCAAAATCAAGGGGTTCACAGAGTTATACTCTCTAAAGTTTCCAGAGGAGGATCCCGTCCTTGCTTCTTCCAACTTCTGGTGGCTCTAGAAGCTCATTGGCTTATGACCACATCACGCCAGTCTCTGTCTCCTGTGCCTCTCTGTGTTTACACGACCTCTTCTTCTGTCCCTAAACTCTGTCTGCCTCCATCTTCTCAAGATAAGTGTGATTGCTTTTAGGGACCAGCCAAATAATACAGGATGAACTCTTCCTCTCAATATCCTTCGTTTAATGGAATCTTTTGGCCTGTAATATTATTATCCACTCATTTGCCATACAAGGCAATAGTCATAATTACTGGGGATTAGGTTGAGGATATATCTTTCGGGGAGACCATTATTTGGCACTTTACAGTCTTCCCTTTGCCCCTCCCCCTACAAATTCGCATCCACCACAGAGAGTAAGGACTGAACCCTCAGGGGGGTAGCTATAGTCCTTCATGGGAAGAGAAAGAGAATCCTCCAAAGAGTGGAAAGAAGAGTAATGGGGAAAGCGAGAAGATGTTTCAAGCCAGAATAGTTCCATTTAATTGTTCCATTTGATCATGCTTTTGATAAAGTACATGGAATTGAACAATACAGTCTTTGTGACTGGCTTCTTTCATTCAGCATATTTCTATGGTCCGTCCATCAGTAGGTGATGGATATTTGGGTTGTTTTTTACTTTTGGCTGTTGTGCATAAAGCTGCTGGGAGCATTTGTGGCCAAGGTTTTTAGTTGTTATACTTCTAGTTCTTTTGAATATATCTATAGGAGTGGATTACTGGGTTATATTGATTCTGGGTTTAACATTATGAGGAAATACCAAGCTTTTCCAATGCGGCTGCACCATTTTAACTTCCCACCATCAGTCTATGAGGGATCCATTTTTTTCACATCTTCACCATCACCTGTTATTATATCTTTTTAATTATAGCCATCTTAGCATGTATGAATCAGAAATGTTGGGCCGAGAATACAGAAAATTCCCATGTATGCCTTCACGCACCTACACAATTCCTCCTATTATTAGAATCTTGGATTAATGAGGTACATTCATTATAATTAATGAGTTGATACTGATACATCACTATTAAAATTCATAGTTTACATGAAGATTCACTCCTTGTGTTCAGTTCTATGGGTTTTGACAAATGCATAATATTATGTATCTACCATTGCAGCATCATACAGAATAGTTTCCCTACCTTAAAATTCACCTGTGTTTTACCTATTCTCCTCCCCCTGAACACCTGGCAACCACTCATCTTTGTTTTTTTTAAAGACTTATTTATTTAGGGGTGCCTGGGTGGCTCAGTCAGTTAAGTGTCTGCTTTCGGCACAGGTCATGATCCCAGGGTCCTGGGATTGAGTCCCTGGTCAGGCTCCCTGCTCCATGAGGGGGCCTGCTTCTCCTGCTCCACCCTCCCCCACAAAAATAAATAAAAATCCTTTAAAAATTAAATAAATAAGATAATAATCACTATTACAATATACCATTGACTATATTCCCAATGCTGTGTTTTTTATTCCCATGACTTACTCATATCATAACTGGAAGTCTGTATCTCCCACTCCACATCACTTATTTTGCCCATCCCCCCATGCTTCCCTCCCTCTCTGGCAACCATCAGTTTTTTCTCTGTATTTATGGGTCTGATTCTCCTTTTTGTTTGTTTATTCATTTGTTCTGTTTAGATTTTACATATGAGTGAGATCATATTTGTCTTTCTTAGTTTGACTTATTTCCCTTCACATAATACCCTCTGGGTCTATTATCATCCTACTTTAAATAACCTTCATCTCTCTTGAGTTACAATGACTTCCTTACTGTTTTTCCTGTCTCCAGTCTTAACATTTTCAGTGCAACCTACCTCTTGCAGTAAGAGGAAATTTTTAATAGTGCTGACCATGTTACTTCCATGCTCATGACCCCAGCCATTATTTACAGGAGAACATCTTTTTTAAAAAATATTTTGTTATTTATATGAGAAAGAGAGAGGATGAGCAGGGGGAAGAACAGAGGGAGAGGAAAGAAAGAACCTCAAGCAGACTCCCTGCTGAGTGCAGAGCCTGATGTGGGGGCTCAATCCTAGGACCTGAGAGCAAGACCTGAGCAGAAGACACCCAACTGAGACACCCAGGCACACCTACAGGGTAAATTTTTTAAGTTGGGACACAGGGCTTCCTTGATCTGGCTCCCCCTTACTTCTCCAACCTCATGCCTCATCCCTCCCTGACTCAGACTTCATCCAGCAACCACGAATGCTATCTAGTTCCTTGGAATGCACCATGCCATTCTTCACGTCCATTCCTTTGCTCCTAGCCTTCTCTCCCTAAAACACCCCTTCTCTTCCTATACCATTTTCCAGCTTATTCTTTGGGCCTCAGTTCAGACATCACCCTCTGAAAGATTTATTTGATCCTACTCCATCTAGGTTTACCTCCTTGATGTTCTTTTATAACATCCTGTATTTTGTCATTGCTCTTTTTTTTTTTTTTTAGATTTTATTTATTTGACAGAGAGAGAGAGACAGTGAGAGAGGGAACACAAGTAGGGGGAGTGGGAAAGGGAGAAGCAGGCCTTCCACGGAGCAAGGAGCCCAATGTGGGGCTTGATCCCAGGACCCTGGGATCATGACCTGAGCTGAAGGCAGACACTTAATAACTGAGCCACCCAGGTGCCCCTGTCATTGCTCTTAACACATTGTATTATTATAATCTATTTACATGACTGTATTTTCCCACCCCGATTCCAGCTAGAGTTTGAACTCTTAAAGTACAGGGGTTGTATCTTATTCATTGCTCTATACCCACAGCACCCAGCTTGAATGATTTTATTAGTCTCATCAGCTGAGAACAGGGCCTTTGGCCCCTTATCTCCCTACTCTCCACTGCAGTGAGTTGGGACCTTTTGCCCAGAATCCAAGATTCTTGAGGACTGTTAACATTCACCCAGAGACAAGAGATAAAGTGTGAGGCACTGAAGGAATCTGGTAGTGTGGGGCCAAAATTGAGTCATACAAAATGAGCTGGCTATACTCACCATTCTTGTGGCAGAAGAGGAAGATTATTGTTTTATAAAAAAGATTATTTATTTGAGAGAGAGTGAGCGAGCGAGCGAGAGAACGCAGAGGGAGAGGGAGAAACAGACTCCTTGCTGAGCAGAGAGCCCACGGGGAACTCGATCCCAGGATCCCAAGATCATGACCTAAGCTGAAGGCAGACGCTTAACTGACTGAGTCACCCAGGTGCCCTGAGATTATTGCTTATTATTTGTACATCTACCAATCAAATGCCACCTCTTCTAACATCAAATCTGCCCTTGGAGACATTTCATGGGTTCCTCTAATTATTATGTTTCCTGAAAATGGAGCTTTTAATGGGCTTCTAAAGCTCTGAATTCAAAGAAAAATCCAAGGTGGTGTGGTTTCTCCACCCACTGTACAATGCAATCATGAGAGACCCTCTCTATCCTCTGCAACTCTTTCAATGGCTCCACCAACCAAGAACTCACAATTGAGAGTAGGAAATCTCATATCCAAGTGGGTCCTGGGATACGTTCGCAGACATTTCTAATGTAATCAGTGTATTTATGGTCCTACCCAGCCGTCAAACTGGACCACACTCATTCCAGTGCAAGTGGACATTAACAAAACATACCATGGACTTAGGGGTCTGATGACTGATTGCAACCCTATCAAAGGGTTCATGCTATTCATCCCTCACCGCCTATTCTTCTTCCCCTGTTCCTCAGCTTCTCATCCCTGCAATCTCGTTCTACTTGGAATCCCATTCTCCTATTTCCTTTATCTTACTTCTAACGTTTTGTTTGTTTGTTGTTTTAAAATTAGCATTGCCCTTCCTAGAATCTCAGATAAGTATGCCATGTCTCAGAACAAGAGGGTTTGTCCACTGGTGGTTGTCAAGGCAGAAATCACTCAGCCAACAAAATGTACTGAACACCTACTATGTGCTGGGCTCTGTTCTATGTCCTGCAGATACAATGAATGAGTCAGGCAAAATTTCTGCCCTCATCACTTAGAGTGTAATTGGTGGGGTAGACATTAAGCAACATAAATAAGTAAAATATACGTTCGATGGTGATGAAGACAAAATAATTCGGCAGAAGTGTGGTTGAAAGAGTGGCTATCCTATTTAGATAGTGTAGTCAGAGGAGAGTCCGAGAAAGTCACACTGAAAGACTTGAAAAGTGAGGGAGTGAGTCATGTGGATGCCTGCGGGAAGAATATTACAAGTACAGAGAACAAGGGGAGAGGTTCTGGTGCAGGAAAATGACTGGAGGGTTTTAGAAATAAGAGGCTGGCATGGATGAGCTGAAGTGAGCGAGGGGGTGCGTGGCAGGAGATGAATCCAGAGAGGAAACAGAGAATCAGATCTGGTAGGGCCCTACAGGTCATCACAACAGCTCTGGATTTTACTCTGATAAATTTGGTTTTTGAGAAGACGAGTTATGTGGTCTGACTTATGTTTAACAGAATCGGTCTGGCTGCTGTGTTGAGAGTAGGCTCTGTGGGGTAAGGAGCAAAAGTGGAAGCAGGGAGACCAGTCAGGGGTTTACTGTAGTAATCCAGACCAAAAATAAAATAATAGTTTGCGCTAAGAAAGTGGCAGTGGAGGTGGTGAGAAGAGGTTGCCTTCTAGATATGTTTTGAAAGTTACTGTTGGCGTGCCTGGGTGGCTCAGTGGGTTAAGCCTCTGCCTTCGGCTCAGGTCATGATCTCAGGGTCCTGGGATCGAGCCCTGCATCAGGCTCTCTGCTCAGCGGGGAGCCTGCTTCCTCCTCTCTCTCTCTGCCTGCCTCTCTGCCTACTTGTGATCTCTCTCTGTCAAATAAATAAATAAAATCTTTTTTTTTTTTAAAAAGAAAGTTACTGTTGGTGGGACTCATAGATGGATAAGATAGGGTAGTGGAAAAAAAGGAGGAACAAGGGTAGCAGATTTCTTTTTTCTTTTTTTAGCTTGGACAACTGGAAAGATCGAGTTGCTCTTTACTAAGGTAAGGAAAAAGTATGGGAAGAACAGGTTTGAGGGGAACTATCAGGGATTTGATTTTGTGTCTGTGAAATTTCAGAAGCCTATTAGACATCCAAATAGAGAGGGTGGGTAAACAGTTGGGAGTCTGGAGTTCAGGAGAGACTTCTGATTTATATATTTGGAAATCATCAGCATACAGATAGTATTTAAAGAATTGGTGAGATTACTAAAGAGTGCCCCAGGGTTCAATAGATAAAGAGGAGACTAGGACCAAGGATTGAGCTCTAGGCAATCTAGAAAGTTGAGTTAATAAGAGGACCCAGCAAGGGAGAAAATGAGCAGTCAATGAAGCAGAGGACTGTGGGGTCCTGGAAGCCAATCAAGAGAAAGTGACCAACTATAACAATCATTACTCATAGTGCAAGTAAGGTTGAAACTGAGACTCGAGCATAGGATTTGTCAATGTGAAGGCCATTGATGATCTTGCCAAGAATAGTTTTTGTGGAATGGTGGTGGCAGAAGCCTGACTACAGTGGCTTCTCAGAAGAGAATAGGACTATAGACAGTTTTTATTTTTGAGGAATTTTGCTACGGGGTAGAGAACAAAAATGAGAGGACGGATTGCCAGAGGGAGATGTGAAATAAAGAATTTTTTTTCAGATGGGAGAAAGAACAGATTTTTAAAATACTGATGGCAGTGATTCAGTAGAAAGTAGAAAATGAAAGGTACAGGAGAGAGAGGGCCAAATGGCTGGGGTGATGTCCCGGAGTGGGTGAGTAGGGGTGGGACCTTGTGGAAGGGCGGCATTAGATAAGGACATGGGCACCCATGCACAGTTCCACAGCATGTAGCTGCGCCCATGCGGTGGTGGTGATTGTGTGGGTTCTTTTCTAGTTTCTCTCAGGTGAGAATAAGGGCAGCAGGAAAAAATGCTGATGGTCTGAGGAAAACATAAGTGGGAAATACTTAGGAGAGACGGAGAGTGAATGCGCTAGGAAATGTAGTCAGATTCTGGAACAGCATTGAGGATCTATTTGAAGTGGGTGGTTGTGGCTTTTTCCTTCCATCTACATCCAGCAGCAGAGGTGCAAGGGAGTAATGGGCAGAAAGATTTAACTGAAGTTGGTGCTTTTCCAAGTGTGTAAGACAAAGCAAGCGTTAAGCTAGTTCAGCTTGAATGTGAGGAAATGATTATAATGACTAGTCCCTGTAATGGGGAATCTGGGAAGTGGGACCATAAAGCAGTTGGTTGATGGACTGTGAAGGCTGAAAAGGCGTCCCTGAATGGGGGTACACAATGAACTTGCTAGAGCACAATATACTTACTGCCTGAGCCTCATGGTTATTAATAAAAATTACACCATTTCAGACAAACAGATGAAATCCCGCAGCGACTACTTTGACTATCACAACACTTATTTGAAAAATAAGTTTTGGCAAGTGTGTTTAAAATAAAAAATCCAGTCACATTACTAAAGTAATGTACTAGTTTCACCTCATTTATATGTTACCTTTCCTCTGAAGGGCTTTCGCTGCTGAACAAGAATTTATCAAACACTAAACACGCCTCAGAGGCTACAGCTCCTAGAGGAGTCAAGGTTTGAGTTAAAGCAGATGAAAGGCCAGAGATGGGAGGAGCGCGGATGAAGAAAAAGCTGAAATAGAAACGAAGCAGCACCCTTGAAGGATAAACATGACATTGGTAAATCAAACTAGTGAATAAATAATACATTAAAAAGAACTAAGAGGATTGGGGCTCCTAGGTGGCTCAGTCAGTTAAGCATCTGACTCTTGGTTTCGGCTCAGGTCATGATCTCAGGGTCCTGGGATGGAGCCCCAGGTCGGGCTCCGCACTTGGTAGGGAATCTGCCTGACTTACTCTCCCTCGGCCCCTCTCCCAGCTCACACACACACACACTCTCTCTAAAATAAATAAATAAATCTTTTTAAAAAAAGAATTAAGAGGAAAGCAAGAAAAATAAAGGAGGGGGTACAGAGAGAAGAATAATAGATATGGCAAATACAGTAAAAAAAAAAATGTGAGAACATTACAGAGATTCTCCAGTGGTACTTCTGATAGAATACTTTTATTCTAAGGGATTTGAAAAGAATATTTATTCAGTGCTTGGTACATGCCAAGCATTTTATCTTATTCGTTTATATTACAGTCTTGAGGTCTACCATTATTATCTCCATTTTACAGATGAAGAAACAGAGGAATGGAAAAGTCACTTACCTGAGCCCTACAACTTGTCTCCCTGACTTTTTTTTTTAAGAGGTTTTATTTTTTTAAAGTCATCTCTACGCCCAGTGTGGGGCTCAAACACACAACCTGGAAATCAAACTCACAACCCGGACATCAAGAGTCACATGATCTACAGACAGAGCCAGCCCGGGGTCTCCTTGATTTCAAAGCCAGTCCCCCTTGCACCTTATCAAACCACCTCCCAGCTGATGGAGAGACTTCATATAAAAGTATTCTTGGGACGCCTGGGTGGCTCAGTTGGTTAGGCGGCTGCCTTCGGCTCAGGTCCTGATCCCAGCCTCCTGGGATCGAGTCCCTGCATCAGGCTCCCTGCTCAGTGGGGAGCCTGCTTCTCCCTCTGCCTCTGCCTGCCTCTCTGTCTGCCTGTGCTCACTCTCTCTGACAAATAAATAAATAAAATCTTAAAAAAAAGTATTCTTTTAAGAAAGTTATTATTCAAATCCATATTGATTAAAACATTTCTAAATTATAATTTACAATTACAAACTAGAACAGTATGTTTGCAGGTGTGTCCAGAAGCTAAGTATGTTGACTAAAATCCACACAAAAATTTGAAAGATGAATGGGAACTCCAAATACAAGTGGAAAATGTTCATCTGAATTAATGCATTTCTTTGAGCATCCAAACCCACTAGTATTTTACTTCTGTTTTCGTACATTCTGCTTTTCCCACATCCATTTCATCTGCGTGGAACCTTTAATTTAATTTTATTTTCTATGTGGCCTTCTCCTCAGGTATTAACATAGCATTGGCTGCTGCTCTGGGGTAGGCTAGGCAGTACACAGCACAGAGAACCTCATGCTCTCTTCTCCCAACTCAGCACATCACTCGTGACCCCCAGCTTGTTTTTCCTAACTGTTGAAGTTTATTAATACAGTCAAAGAGTCAGCCTTTGGATTACATTGACTACTACATTATGCCATGTGAATAATATTTTAAAATAAAAAAAGAATGATACCAAAAATATGAATAGAAAAGTCCACCATCATTTTAAAGCACTTTATTTTTTAAAGATTTTATTTATTTGAGAGAGAGAGAGAGAGAGCATGAGTCAGTGGAGTGGCAGAGGGAGAAGCAGACTCCCTGCTGAACAGGGAGCCTGACATGGGGCTCGATCCCAGGACTTCGGCATCGCGACCTGAAGGGAAGGCAGACACTTAACCAAATGAGCCACCCAGGGGCCCCTAATGCACTCCAGATGAAAGCTGATTTCAGAAATCTATACAAAAGTAACATTGTTCTACGTATAGCAAGTCTACCTTCTATGGATTTTGGCCAAACTTTTGCCTTCCTCCTTACAGAAGGGAAATTGGGTCTTGAAGATGTAGGAGACAAATCATTCTTTTATTTTTGTAGGGCAAATGATTCTAAGCTCTACAGATGAGATGGAATTTTATGTCCCTGGTCAGATTGCTGCAAATCAGGTCACCCTGATCCGCATCTCAACCATAGGAATCAGAGCATAAATGTGTTTTGTCTGAGTCAAGTATAACAGCAGAAGAAAAGATGATAAAGAAAAAAAAGAAGGGCTTCCAAATTTATCACTTCAGCCCTATGTGACGTATCTACATAGTTTGACTTCAGACAAGGGTCCGTGAAAGCCCTTGCCTGGCATTTGTTGCCTGAATTTCATGATAGAAACTGGGGCAAGATGTACAGCTTCATGATTGTTTCTGTTACAGACAATGCAGAAGAAAGCACTAGAGCATTTAAGCCAAGCAATAAACTACTCACTAATATGTTAGAAAGGTCAAAGCAACTTCTTCAAAGCAATGTACTAGAAAAATAAGGACCTCAATGTTCCTAACTAACTTTAGGAACGACAAAACAAACCCAGTGTTATCTACAACTTATCAGTAATAAATATTAACATGTTCACTTAGTGTTCCAAAACATGGAAAGAGAAGAATCATTTTATCTTCCTATCATTCTTTGGATAAACACTAAAGGGTCTGTTGTGTTTTTACCACATAAGCATACTCGGTATTCCAAATAACCAAGAAAGTACTGTAGAAAAAGGGCCCATACAGAGAATGCCCTCAGGATGGGGGTATAAATCCTTCTCTGACTTCCTTAAACATAAGGAATATAAAGGACTTGTGTAAATGAGAAAAGTTTAAAAACTGGATTTTTTTTTTTTTTTAAGAGAGGACCAGGGAGAGGGAAAGGGACAAAGAGAGAGAGCAAGAATCTCAAGCAGGCCCCACACTGAGCGGGGCTCGATCTCACCATCCTGAGATCATGACCTGAGGTGAAGTCAGGAGTGGGAAGCTTAACTTCCCAGGAAGCTTAACCCAGGCCCCCCTAAAACTGGAATCTTTATATCTTAGTTCAGGCTTCCATAACAAAATACCATAGACTTGGTTTAAGCCACAGGAATTTATTTCTCACGGTTCTCTAAGTACACCATCAAGGTACTGACAAGATAAGTTTTGTTCTGAGGTCATATCTCTTAGTCTGCAGATGGTTACTGTCTAGCCCTGTCCTCACAGGTCGTCTTTGTGTTAGAGTAGGGTGGGGGAAGGGAGAGCATGCTCTCAGGTGTCACCTCTAGTAAGGTACTAATCCCCTCAGACCAGGCCCCTACCCTTATGACCTCATTGAACCCTAATTACCTCCCCATGGCCCCATCTCTACATACCATTACAGTGGGGATCAAGGCTTCAATATATATAAATTTTGAGGGGACACAAACATTCAGTCTGTAACACTTTGCAGACATATATGACTGACTTTTAAAAAACATTTGTAGTTTTTATTTATTGACTTATGTATTTTTAGAGATTTTTAAATAATCTCTACATTCAACGTGGGCCTCGAACTCACAATCTCGAGATCCAAGTCACATGTTCCACCAACTGAGCTAGCTGGGTGTCCCAGCATTTGCAGTTTTTACTACAAAAACTTTAATTGTGGGAAAAACACATAACCTGAAATTTATTATCTAATCATTTTAAGCGTACAGCTAATGGATTTAAGTACATTCATATTGTTAAGCCATCATGACTGGCTTTTAAAACCAGTGCCCATGAAGCTATTTATTTTCCCCAGGGTAGTAGGTGCGTAAATCAAATGCAGTCAAGGAGATGTGACAGAGCCTTTGTTATGTCTTCATTGTTTGCTCAGCTAAGCTTCCTATTACTTTAGTGTATTAGAATTCTCCCAAGAAACAGAACCAATAGGAGATAACTATCTACCTATATCTAACTATCTACCTATCTATCAATCTATGTATCCTCTGTCTATAGAGAGAGATTGGTTCACATGATTATGGAGGCTGGGAAGTCCCATGATCTGCCCTGTACCCACCAAATACCCAAGAAAGCCACTGGCATAGGTCAGCCCAAGTCTGAAAGCTTGAGAACCAGTGGAGCTAATGGTTTAATTCCTAGTCTGAAGGTAGAAGTGTATCTGAGCTCATGCAATCAGGCACACAAGAGGCAAACTCTCCTTTCCTCTGCCATTTGTTCTATTCAGGCCTTTAACAGATTGAAGGATTAGGGAGGGCAATCAACTTTACTCAGGCTTCCAATTCAAATACTAATCTCATCTGGAAATACTCTCACAGACACACCCAGGAACAACGCTGAACCAGATAGATGGGCACCCCATGACCCTATCTGGTTGACATATCAAATTAACCATCACATTTGGTTATTAGAGATACAGCAAGTAAAGACATTCGTCCACTGGTAGTTGATAGCTGGCATCATATCTGATCGGTCAGTGTCTATGCTGTACAAGTTGTTAAATATTTTGAGTATTGCTACTGATTATACATATTCTGTATTAAGTAAAATGTTTTTTTTTTTTAAAGATTTATTTATTTATTTATTTGGCAGACAGAGATCACAAGTAGGCAGAGAGGCAGGCAGGGCGGGGCGGGGGAGGGGGGCGAAGCAGGCTTCCTGCTGAGCAGAGAGCCCGATGCAGGGCTCAATCCCAGGACCCTGGGATCATGGCCTGAGTCAAAGGCCACTGAGCCACCCAGGCGCCCCAAGTAAAATGTTTTTTTCCACTAAAGTGGAAAAGTAAATCAAAGTTTATAGAAGTAGAGAAGTTTAAAAATAATTAGCTAGAATGGATAAATGAATTCAGTAAGGTCACAGGATATAAAATCAATATACAGAAATCCATTGCATTCCTATACACTAATAATGAAGCAGCAGAGAAAAAAATTAAGAAAACAATCCCATTTATAGTTGTATCAAATTCAATAGCTAAGAATAAATTTAATCAAGGAGGCAAAGATCTGTACTCTGAAAACTATAAAACTGTCACGAAAGAAATTGAAGATCACACAAATCAATGGAAAGATATTCCACGCTCATGGACTGAAAGAACAAATATTATTTAAATGTCCATACACTCAAATCACTCTAAAGATTTAATGCAATCCCTATCAAAACACCAACAGCATTTTTCACAGAACTAGAGCAAATTATCCTAAAATTTGCATGAAACCGAAAAGACCCCAAACAGTCTAAGCAATCTTGAAAAGGAACAAAATGGGTGGTATCATCCCAGATTTCAAGATATACTACAAAGTTGTAGTAATCAAAACAGGTATGCTACTGGCACGAAAATAGACACATAGATCAATAGAACTGAATAGAAAGCCCAGAACTAAGCCCCCTATTTTATGGCCAATTAAAGGAGGCAAGAATACATGTGATGGGAAAAAGACAGTCTCTTCAACAAATGGTGCTGGGAAACCTGGACGGCTACATACAAAAGAATGAAACCGCACCATTTTCTTACGTCATACACAAAAATGAAATCAAAATGGATTAAAGTCTTAAATGTGAGGCCTGAAATCATAAAAATCCTAGAAGAGAGCACAGGCAGTAATTTCTCTGACATCGGCCATAACAACGTTTTTCTAAATACGTCTCCTGAGGCAAGGGAAACGAAAGCAAAAATAAGCATTAGGACTGCATTAAGATAAAAAGTTCCTGCACTGCAAAGGAAACAACAAAACTAAAAGACAGCCTACTGAATGGGAGAAGATATTTGCAAATGACATGTAAACGGTTAGCATCCAAAATGTATAAAGAACTTAATACAACTCAACACCGAACACGCAAATAACCCATTTAAAAATGCGCAGAAAACATTAACAGACATCTCTGCAACAAAGACATCCAGATGGCCAGCAGACACATGAAAGATGCTCAAGATCCCTCCTCATCCCTCCTCAACAGGGAAATGCAGGTCAAAGCCCCAGGAAGGTTGCAGGGGCTGTGGTGGCCACAGGTGGGTAGCTGACATGCAGCTCCTTGTCCACACCCAGGAGCTACATACTCTCAAGGTGACCGGCCAGGAGATGGTCACCCAGATCAAGGCTCCTGTAGCCTCACCCGAGGGCATCGCTCCAGAAGCTCAAGTTGTGCTCTTGGCAGGCACACCCTTAGAGGATGAGGCTACCCTGGGTCGGTGTGAAGTGGAGGCTCTGATCACCCCAGCAGTAGCCAGCCACATGCTTGGAGGTGAAGTCCATGGTTCCCTGGCCCATGCCGGGAGAGTAAGAGGGCAGACTCCCAAGGTGGCCAAACAGGACAAACAGAAGGAGACAAACCAAGCCAGGCGGTGGATGTGTACAACCGGCGCTTTGTCAATGTTGTTGCCCACTTTTGGCGAGAAGAAGGGCCCCAGTGCCAATTCTAAAATCCATTGTAGTCCTGGCTTTCCCCCAGTAAGGCCACTTAGTCCAGTCAAAACACATACACACACACACAAATGACACAATGAGATATCATCTCACACCTGTCAGAATGGCGAAAATAAACAACACAAGAAACAAGAAGTGTTGATGAGGAGATGGAAAAAAAAGAACCATTGTGCCCTGTTGATAGGAATGCAAACTGGTGCAGCCATTGTGGGAAACAGCATGCAGGTTCCTCAAAAAAATGAAGAATAGAATTACCATATGATCCTATAATTCTATTACTGGGTATTCACCCAATGAATACGAAAACACTAATTCACAAATATATATATGTTCCCCTATGTTGATTGCAGCATTATTTACAATAATCAAGACATGGAAGCAGCCCGAGTGTCCATTGATAGGTGAATGGATAAGGAAGATGTGATATATATATATATATAATATTCTATTGCACATCTATGTATATGTGCAATAGAATATTACTGAGCCATTAGAAAGAATGAAATCTTGCCATTTGCAACAATGTGGATGCAGTTAGAGAGCATAATGATAAGTGAAGTGAATCAGTCAGAGAAAGACGAATACCGTATGATTTCCCTTACAAGTAGAATTTTTGAAACAATGAATGATCAGAGGGGAAAAAAAGAGACAGACCAAAAAAAACAGACTTAACTACAGAGAACAAATTGGTGGTGACCAGAGGGGAGGTGGGTGGGGGAATGGATGAAACAGGTGAAAGGAATTAAGAGTATACTTACTATAATTAGCACTGAGACATGTATGGAATTGTTGAATCACTATATTGTATACCTAAAACTAATATAACATTGTATGTTCACTATACTAGATTTAAAGTTTTTTTAAATAAATAAAAACAATTATCTATGGTTCTCATTAACCCTTCAATATTATTTTCTGACTTTGATGTAAGGAAGGCCAGCTTAAAAAGAACCTACCTTCAATATTGAATGTTAGAGTTAGAGCCCCCTGTAATTTGAGGAAAGCTTAAATAGTTTTTCTACGGAGAGGAAATTCACATAAAATTAGCCATCTGAGAGTAAACAATTAAGTGGTTTACAATACTGTATACCCACTGGCACTATGTAGTTCCAAAATGTTTCATCAGCGCAAATGGAAACCCCATCCCCATTAAATCGTTGCTCCCAAATTCCCATCCCCTACCCCCGGCAACTGCTAATCTGGTTTCTGTTTGCTTGGATTTGCCTATTCTAGACATTTCACAGAAGCAGAATCCAGCAACCTGTGACCTTTTGTGTCTGGCTGTTTCACTGAACAATGTTATCAAGTTCATCCATGTTGTAGCCTGTACCTCTCCATATTTTATTCCTTTTGTGTGGCCGAATCAGATTTCGCAGCAAGTGTAGACCATACTTCGCTGATTCATTCATGATGAGTTTTGGGGGCTGTTTCTACCTTTCCAGCTATTGAGTTAGACTTGTAACAGTTCAATCAAGCGGCATAACCCCTGCCTATCTCCCTCCCTTCCACACGATGAGCTTAGCTACCTGCTTTAAGCATCTTGTGGCACTTGGCTGTCTTTCCCAGAACCGTCTTTTTTTATCTGCAAGCCAAGGACAAATCCGTCTCACCCCTCCCAAGCCTCCGCAACAGAAAAATTAATCCATCCCCACAGCATAAACCACTCCTTTCCTTCCTCTGCCTCCCTGCTGACCAGCCCTTCCCTGAATAGGGAGCTTTTCAACCTCTGCTTTTGCTTTCCCGAAATTTTCCATCTGTAATTTGCCGTCCATGCATTTGGTCCTGTGCAAGCGATCTGACACATGCAAGAGTATTTTTTTTTCTGATCTAAACCCTCCCTTAAAAATAGTTTGATATTATATAACTCAGCTACTCCTTAGCATCACTTGAATAACACATTTAAACAGAACTCATATGAACCACGTTTCAGCTGTTCCCTCCTCCTGCCGACCTCCCCGCTCCATCGTGGTCGACCAGCCTTACATCTGGCTTTAGGACATAAGCTTAAAGTAAGTTTAAGTCTGGCTTTACTCAAAGAGTATATTTTAGTTAAGTAAACAAATTCCTACAGGTGTTATGTTTCTGATATAGCAGGATGCATCAATCCAGGTAAGCTGCTCATTTCTTCTTTTGAAGTGCCATGAAGATTGAGTATAGGGTGAGAAGTACAGGTCAGTAGGGTCAGACTTCTGCGGTGGCCCTCAAATCACACTGTGGCAACAGCTATCTTCTCTGGACATCAGCACAAGAGCAATATCCTTCATACTTCTACTCAAGACAACCTTATTTCTGGACGTTCCTCAGCCCTGTATTGCACTAAAGAAATAATTATAGGGGCGCCTGGGTGGCTCAGTGGGGTAAGCCTCTGCCTTTGGCTCAGGTCATGATCCCAGGGTCCTGGGTCGAGCCCCGCATGGGGCTCCTTGCTCAGTGGGGAGCCTGCTTCTCCCTCTGCCTGCGGTTCCCTCTGCTTGTGCTCTCTCTGACAAATACACAAATAAAATCTTTAAAAAAAAAAAAAGAAAAGAAATAATTGTCCTTAGGATTCTAAAATCGGAGGGAACAGTGTGGATCTCTCCTTACACAGTGCTCGTTTACCCAATAGACAGTCTAAGCACATGCTTGCAAACCTGGGGCACCAACTTTTGGGGGGATGGTGGGAGAATTTGGTCCTCATTATTTTATATAAGACATCAAGATAGTCATTGTGGGAAAAATAGAATATGTCTTTGAGTCCTGCATACTTCGTTGATGGTATATTGTTATTTTATTTTTAAAGTTATCATAGAGTAAAACTGACACTTTGGTGTGCTACATGTTTTAGCAATGAAATTTCTGACTGGATCTTTGGACTCATTTACTTACTTTTTTTCCCTCTTTAATGTGAGGTTGTACTTGAGGGAATGAATGGACTTATAGTTTACTGTACGTAGTTTACTATGATAGATATATGGAAAAAAAACCCCTATAATACAAGGGAGGGAGCAATAGGACCAAATGTATTAAGGCAGAAAAACACAGGGAATGGTCAGTAAAGGGGAGTAGTCCAATTTTTAAAAAAAGTATTTTATTTACTTATTTGACAGAGGAGAGAGGGCACAAGCAGGGGAGCAGCAGGCAGAGAGAGAAGCAGGCTCCCCACCGAGCAGAGAGCTCAACGTGGGGCTCCGTCCCAGGTACCTGGGATCACGACCTGAGCTTAACCACAGACGCTTAACCGACTGAGTCACCCAGGTGCCCTGGGAGTGGTCCAATTCGATCAAAGTAGAGCATGGGATGCCCAAAGAGAGTAACATAAGATACTTCAGGAAGCATTTGTTCACTTGGGTGCACAGCAGAGCTAATAATGGTGTCACTGTCAATACTTGGCTGAGCTGGTGAGTTTTATTGATAGAGATAAAAGTCTTTGCTCCACAGGCCCACGGAGCAGCCGGAACCTGCCAGCTTTCTCCCCAAGGTGCTCCAGAGGAAGCCCTTGGTCGTTCAGGGCATCACAGCATTTCCATAAACAAATGAGGCTCTCCTACCGATTAAGGGGCACAAGCTACTTCAGATACAAGCGTGTGCAGTTGAAGAGTACTAAGTGCTGATGTAGTAAGTTGGGGCTTGAGTCTGTTTAAATAGACCGACAATCTCCATGGGTCTAATTTTCCAAAAGAGTGATCCTGTCTGGTATTTCTGGGATTCTTTGGAACAAGACACATTTCAATAGCTTTCTCTCCAGCCTTGCCAAAGTAAGAGTGTTTAGAGATTCTGACACCAATAACAGACATTCTATCCACCCCATGTCTTTTTTTTTTAAAGATTTTATTTACTTATTTGACAGAGAGAGACATAGTGAGAAAGGGAACATAAGCAGGGGGAGTGGGAGAGAGGGAAGCAGTCTTCCCATGGAGCAGGGGGCCCGATGTGGGGCTCGATCCCAGGACCCTGGGATCATGACCTGAGCCGAAGGCAGATGCTTAACAACTGAGGCACCCAGGTACCCCCCCAACCCTGTGTCTTGCTACTGAAGAGGGACCAAGCTTAAATGACCACATGGAGGGTGAAGTGGAAATGTGGGTTCAATTGTGAAATGGTAAAGATTATTTACAGCATTTAATTTTTCAGAACTGTCAAAAATTTTGATTTTGGGGGTCCCTGGGTGGCTCAGTCGGTTAAGCAACTGACCCTTGAGCTCAGCTCAGGTCTTGATCTTGGGGTGGTGAGTTCAAGTCCCATGCTGGGCTCCATGCTGGGCCTGTAACCTTCTTAAAAAAAAACAAAAAAACTTGATTTTCCTATGTGTAACTGTTTTTGCTATTTTAAGGCTCGCCCAGTTTAGAAACAAAATTTCTACAAAAGTTGATTCATTTGAATATCTGTTTTAATTCATTTATTCAGTCAACAAATATTAGCTGAATACCCACTATGTGCCAGGCCCTATTCTAAGTCTCGGGGTAAGGCATGAGCAAAACCAAATCTCTGCCCTCATGGAACTTGTGGTCTGGTGAGGCACAGATAATAAATTAGTCAACACATAGGTATCCTATCATCACATGGTGATAATTACTAGAAGGAAAATTAAGGCAGGATGAGGGGATAAAGCGAATTTTATGTCAAATCAGTCAAATCAGGGGCAGCCTCTCTTAGCTGGTGATGTGTGACGAGAGATATCAATGTAGTGAAAAGGTAAACTTTGCAAAGGTCCAAGTCAAGAACATTCCAGACCATGAGAGCAGCAAATCTGAAGGTCCTGAGGCAAGAATACGTTTGGCATGTTCTGACAAGGAGAAGAGCATGCCCAGAGCAGGATGTTCAAAGAAGTGAGACAAGAACTCTGAGAAGTAGCCAGGATAACAAACATATTGGCCCATGATTCAGATTTTGGATTTGGTTCCGAAAGTGATTGGAACCCACTGAAAAAGGTTCACATGATGTGATTCACAGTCTAAAAAGCCCTCTGCTTGCTCCATCTGTGTATAAGTTCAATCTGTCCCCCCCCGATTCCTGATGACCAGTTGACATGGCCTCCTGAAAATCCCAAGTTGTCTTATTTTAGACAAGATGAACTTGGCCTTAAGTGCAGACACTGGGAGAACTCAGTACGATTCCAGTTCTCTGCCTATAGTGTTGTTCTCTTTGTGTCTTCCTTCCTGGGAGACATGGTCCAAGTCCCCTCATCCATAGCTGCCTGAAAGGGCCCTACTCAGCTTTAAGGACACATACCCCTTGTGCAACTCTGGTGGTTCTTGTCCCTAAGCCTGTCGGGTGGATGGCTATTGTCCCTACATCATTGTTAAAACCTGGTGGCATTTCATTACTCGGGTTCTCCAAAAGAATTACTGACCCAATCAGTGGTGACATTCCTGATGCTCAGAGACTTGTCCTATTGCCTTGCTCTGACATGTCTGGTGTCAAAATTCCCCCAGTGATTGTGGCAAAAGCCCCTTTTTCTTTTCCTCCAAAAGGATAAGCACATACCTGGATAGGCTTATAACATAACTTAGAACCTAGAGTCCTAAAATTGCCACATTGTTCCAGGAATAGCTTTCATTCTGGTTTTTCTTTTTTTCCCTGTCTCAGAGAAAAACCGAGAAATGAAGTTTCTTACCAACCAAATGGTAGAACCAGATTTAGAATTGAGAAAGAGCTATTTGTGAAAAGTATGAATCTATGTCATTATATATGGCTTTGTGGCTAAAGATACACTAATCTGCCATTTAAAATTTCCCCTTCCTCAGTGTCGAGACTCTCAACTTTGCTGACATTTATTCAGATCCTGTTTTTGCTTATCGTTTTTTAAGAAAACTCTACACCCATTATGGGGCTTGAACTCACAACCCCAAGATCAAAAGTCACGTGTTCTACCGACTGAGCCAGCCAGGTGCCCCTTAGATCCTATTTTTAAAAAGAAGCTTTTCCCTATCACTTTTAATTGAAAATACATTTAAAACCTGCAACTCCTCGGGAAAAATATGGAGAGGGCTTTACTTTTGTTGCAGGCATTAGATAACTAAATAACCAAGACTAGCATTAGCTTGAACTTTACCTTGGAATGTGTCCACGAGGAGGAAAGAAAGCCAGACTAATCTTGACTTTCTCTCCTCCAGTTTTTTGTGTTAAAGACCCTCCGACACAAGTAAGTGAAAGCTTTTCCATACTTACAGCAGCGATGGTCCATCTCGAACTTCTGCGCACTCAGAATGGAGATTTTGCCCCGATCCCTGATTTGTCTTCCTCCATTTTTTTTCAGTCACTGTTTTACTTCATTTGGATTCCTTATCATTCAAACCACATTATTTGGGAGGATGAACTACGGGTTGAATCCGACTGATTGTCAGTTCTGATTTGGGAGGAAGGTTTATGAGACTCAACAGGGCTCTAGCTCATTGTTCAGTATTCCAAGAAATATCATTGCTGTGATTCTCAAGGTTTTCAAAATCTGACAAAGAATGTTGGACAGCTAATACATTTCAGCCATGTTATTTCAGAGCAGGTCTCTTTAGAGATTGGTGGATGCCCCCCACCACTCCCCAAAGCTGACTTTGGCTATAATAAGGTTTATTTAAGTAAAATAAAGTCAGCTAACTGAAGATTAGCCTCCACATGCCTTTGCTATAATGCAAAGTCTACAGTCACCCCGAAGTCAAAATTTGGCAAACTTTGCAACATACGGTGTCACACCATTGACTTTTATTATTTTGGAAAGGGAATAAGCATGAGCCAGGGGTGCAAAGAGAACTTTTTCTCTCTCTCTGCTCAGAAGTTTTCTCCCAGGCAATCTACAGATGGAGTTAATATGGTCATCTTAAAATGAAAATATCCCATGGATAGGTTAAATATATTGCCTTTGATTTTAGGGAGCAAGCGGATTGTTAGGGGTTAGAGCTGAGATTAACACAATTTTTCTGCAATAAACCAGATAGTAAATGTTTCAGTCTTTGTGGGCCAGATGGTCTCTGCTACAACTACTTAATTCTGCTTGTTGTGGTATGAAAGCAGTCATAACACATAGCTGAATGGGCATGGCTGTGTTCCAATAAAACTTTATTTACAAAAACAAAGTGGTCTGATTTTGGCCCCTGTTCCATAGTTTGTTGACCCCTAGATGATAAGGCTTAATTAGAGTAGAGCATAGGTTCCTTGGCAGAATTATTTCAACACAGCTAAGGATATCATGAAATTATTGGACAACTAAGAGAATGCCTTGAGGTCAGGTAGCTACTTTATAATTTTGCCATCGATCTACTCAGAGTCACCTCATCTGCTCCTTTTAGGCTGGAGGCTAAAACAGTAGAAACTGTGGATATTTCTTTTCATTGATCTTGTTCTCATAATTCCCTTAGAAATAACGAGACCCGACATTTTTATACTTTAGAATTTCTAGATGTCTTGCCGACAGCACATTTCATAAAGCACCCATTGACGGTAAAAAAGATTTTTATAACAGCAATTTAAAGTCAAATAAATAGAATTCATTTCAATGCATCAAACTCCAGTGTGTAATTTTGCACTTGGCCAAACATCACGTTCCATTGTCAAGGCTTTTCGAACTCATGTAAATAGTTTGGCACACGTATTAAGACATGTATTTGTTTATTACTTTATATTATAATAACCATGTATAACTATTCTCTTTTTCCACTGGGGCCTAGGGGGAACTATCCTTCAATGAGCACTTTCACATCTGTTTTCTCATTTAATAAAATTTAATTATATTTGCAGATGAATCATAGGGAAGATAAAGTTACTTGCCCAAGGTCACCCAGCTAGTTAAGAGTGCAGCCAAGCTTCCAAAACAGGTCTGTTTGACTACAGAGGTTATGCCTTTTCCACTACATCACAACTGCCTACAGGAAGCTACTTGTAGTTCTTGGCGGGCTTTATCTTTTTTTTTTTTTTTTTAATCCAAGCTATTTTCAAGTAAATCAAAGGAGAACTGAGTAACACAGTATTTATTTCTTCTCATATATTTTGGAAGTACATATTTTCAAAAGGAGATATGGTGGATGCTTTTGTTTAAACAACCATGGTTCTATGACTAGAATATTTCCAAATAAGGGTGACTTCCAAAAATTATTTGCTTTCTTGGCAGTCTTCATACATTCTTTGTGAATGCAACTAGATTTCCCATCTTCCCTTGTTTAGGAAAGAATCATATGTTAATAACATTTTTTGAAAGGTGTGGCTTGGTGATATTCTTTTCAGATTTGAAATAGCTGAACTTCCTGGCATCATAAGTTCAAATCGTGGAGAAGCCAGCTCATACTAAGTTCGACATTCCAAAATTGATTTTTGTTTGGGTATAGATTTGTGTAGCCCTGAATGTGCATATGAGTTAGGGGTAGAAGTTACTGCCCAAATCTTAAGATACAGTTATTTAAGCCTTTTCATCAGATATGGAATAAATTCCCTTCTGTTGGAATTTTCTTTTTTCTCTCTCTCTCTTGGGCAGAGCAAAAATCACTACAGTGAATCATTGCATGATTAAAAAACAAAAAAAAGTGGGGCTGGGAGAATTGACCCATAAAATGGCCATAGCCTATATGACTCTCAGACCTCAGTCAAAATACTGTTGTGCAAAAATATAACTACTTTCCCTCACATCTGTATTTCAGACATTGAGCATCAAGGGCTCAATGATAGGGGAGTTTGGGGGAAAAAAACCCCACTAAATTCAATCCTCCTTAGGATCTTCTCAAGGTTGTCAGTATCACACTGTCAACCTCTTAAATGGTGCCAAGGTGTTGGGGGGAGTAATCGGGGAGATAGCAGTGATGAGATGAAAGGACGGGCATGTAGTTATTCATCAGAGGTCCATATAGGTTACTGCTAAGATGTCTACTCTCCTGGCCCGCGTGGTTTCTTTGAGTCAGAGGTCTTTGGCTTCCTTCCTATTGCCCTTGGGGCCCAGAAAACTTTGCCATCTTCATATGTAGACCTGTATGGAGAGAACAGCTCACAGCCATTGTTTTCTAGGGTCTGGATGCTTCTTTGCTACAAGTGCTATGAAATGAAGTAAAAGATCCTTGGTTGTCTTGAAGAATCTCTTATGTTTCGACTTCATTCCTCTCCCCCAGCTTGGAAGAATCCATTTCTAGTGGGAAGAAAAACCTTTTCCCTTTCTCGGTTTTAAAGGACTTCTATCCCTGTGGGATTTCTTCCTCTATGAGCTTAGACTTTTTGAATCCCCGAACTTGCAAGCTCCTTCTGTTTTTTTGCTAAGGTGCCCTCCCTCTTTCCCTTCAGGCGATGAGAACAGAGCCAGACATCTGCTTGGATGGAGGGAAGAGGAAGGGGCAAATATACTGACAACAGAGAGTTGAAGTCTCAAAATACCTGTTCACCTTATTCATTACAACCAATGAATCGTTTTTCTGTGAAATTTTCCCAGGACTTGGCACACTTTGGTTTGGGGTACAGAAAGAACAGTGATATGGTGACTTTCATAAAGTCCTTAAAAGCCTCCCACTGTTCTCAGGTGTGGCCACGGTGCTGAACAAAGAGATGCTCTTGTGCGTTTTGACTTCTTTTAAGAAAACAAAACAAAACTGTATGGTGACTAACATAATAAAAACAATTTAAAAAATACTTTAAGTATTTGAGAGAGAGAAAGAGAGAGAGACAGAGAGAGCGCACAGAGGGGAAGGGGCAGAGGAAGAAAGGAAGCAGACTGTCCGCTGAGCAGGGAGCCCGATGTGGGGCTCGATCCCAAGACCCTGAGATCATGACATGAGCTGAAGGCAGATGCTCATTGACTGAATCACCCAGGCACTCCTTAACTTTTCCTTCTCAGCGTAGAAGAGCTTTCTGGAAGCTGTCTTTGCTTGCCAACCTCAGCAGCTGGGCTGTCCTTCCCTCTGGGCTGTCCTCAAGCTCCCCCTTCTATTGCTCCCTCCTGGCAGAGCCACAGCTCTAGGGAGCAACCAGCTCTCTCTGAGGTCTGCCATGCGACTAAGGGCCATGTCAACATGAGCTACAGAATCAATCATTTTCGGATGGATTTGGGGTTTTCTAATTATCATTGATACTGATTACAGAACTGCTGATTGGGCCACAACAAAGTAAATAATTTTCAGGCATAAGACCACCAAAACAGCCAGACATATTGTACTGAAAGAAATGCAGCTTGGAAACCAAGACTCAGGAAAGTTAAAGGGCTGGTCTAGGTTCAAACAGCAAGTTCATGAATGTGATTAAAAGCCACCCCTGAGGACCCTGTTAAGGGCAGAGTTGTGATCACATTCGAATACATTGCAAAAGACTCTCCCGCTGTTTGATGACTCTAATAAAATCGCAGCAGTGGCTGATAAAACAACACCATATAACAATGGTCCACATGGGTTCTAGACCCTGACCACTGAGTTCCTAAGCTAGTGTCACCACTTAGAAACTAAGTTACTTTTCCTCTCTGTACCTCAGGGTCCTCATTTATAAGGTGGGAATAATAATAGCACCTGCTTCATGGCTTGTTAGGAAGTTTGAATGAATTAATACATATAAAAACACTGAGGATAACGTTTGCCTCATTGTGGGCATTTATATTATTTGTTATTATGAAATTACCATTACTTTCAAATAATATCCCAGTGATGCATCCAGAGAAGATAAATGTGCATGTGAAGATTGAAGGATATCAGAACAAAGTCTGTAATCACCGCGGAACTGGGGTAATCACTTACTCACTTGTTAAACATCCAGGGAAATCACGGGTTCATTAGATGCTGTAATAATTTTAATAACAGTGTGTCTGAAAGCTGTAATGTGACTTGGAGACTTTGTTTTTAATAATATATGATTATAATGTGTTTGAAAATGCTTCTCTTTTATGTGTTAAGAGAGTAAAATGATGGAAGGTACATAAATACTATTATAACTAGCAACTGAAAACTAAAAATCAAAGCAATAAAAAAATTTAAAAATGAGAAAATTAAAATGAAAGCAATAATAAAATACCACGATTCCTCTACCATCAATAACCAAAAACGTTTTTAAGAGTTGTTGAATATGTTTTGAAATGCTATCCTAGGGGTGTGTGGGTGACACAGTCGGTTGGGCAACTTGATTTTGGCTCAGGTCGTGATCTCATGGGTCGTGAGATCGGGCTCCACAATGGGCTCCACGCTCAGCACAGAGTCTGCTTGAATTACTCTTTCCCTCTCCCTCTGTTCTTTCCCCCCCTGCCCCATGCACTCTCTCTCAAAAATAAATAAATAAAATCTTTTTAAAAAATAAAATAAATAAATAAATCTTAAGTAAAAAGAATGCTATTCTAATACTTGGCTGCAGTTTGGAGAGCTCACTTGAAAAAAGTATTCCAGGAAACGATATTTCTTAAAATGTTGGAAATTGTCTCTTTGACATCATAATCCCAATTCTAAAGTTTATCTTAAGAAAACAAATATGTAACCAAAATTAATATTTATCTAAATAAATTGTTATAAGTTTAAATTAGGAATTAGAGGTAACCTAAAGCTCAACAATTGAATGGCAATACATAATGATACACCCATAAAAAAGACATATTATACAGGATTAGAAGTCACGCTTTTAAGAAACGTTTAATGGCACAGAGGAGAGTGCTCATGGTGTAATGCCAAGTGACTGAAGTAGGAGGAGGAGACCTGCATATACAGAATCTCAGAAATTATGTTTAGTTGTATCTAGTAGAACCCTGACTAGAGTAGGTTATTTAAATAGGGTTTTATTTTTTCTCATCTAACAAACAATGTCGAGATAGAATGTCCAGAGCTCATGCCTTGTCTCCACAACACCATCAATGTCCTAGGCTCCTTCTGTCTTTATATTTACCATCCTTGGCCTGTGGCTTTTGTCCTTATGCTTGTCACCTCAGGGTCACAAGATGGCTGTTCCATATCCAGCCCCACATGCTTGCTCCAGGTCAGGGAAAAAAAAAAAAAGAAAGAAAGAAAGAAAGAAAAGAAATAGCAAGGGGAAACTGGTGCTGAAGCAAGTCAAATGTTGCCAGAAACCTCTAGTAAACTGTCCCTTACATCTCATTCATTTAGAACTATGACACACGATTACTCGTAACTTCAAAGAACACTGGAAAACACTAGTTTTTAGCTAAGAACATTGCTATATGGGACGGAATTGGATTTCTACAGTAAGAAAGAGGGAGAGAATGCATATTAGACTACTAATAGGATTTCTTATATCTGGTGCTACTATAGTTTAAAAAAAAAGTATAACACAAACAGCTATCCTTTTATTCTCTTGCCCAGATAAAAGACCGCAACACCATATACCAAAATGTTAACAGTGTTCATATTTTAGTGGTAGGATTCCATGTGTTCTTAATCTTATTTACAATTTTCTCTACAGTTTGACTTGCAATGGCTTGACTTATTCTCTACTTTACAATGGTGCAAAAGCATTAAACATTCAGTAGAAACCATATTTGGAGTTTTGACTTTTAATCTTGTCTAGCAATAATGCGGTACAATCCTCTCTTGTGATGTGGGGCAGTGGTAGCTCCCAGTCAGTCACTGATCTCAAGAGTAAAGCTCTGATATCCTTACACCCATTCTGTACAGCCATCCTGCTTTTCACTTTTGGTACAGTATTCAATGATTTAAATGAAATAGTCAACATTATTATATAATAGGCTTTACATTAGATGATTTTGCCCGACTATAGGCTGATGGAAGTGTTCTGAGCACATACAAGGTAGGTGTGGCTCAGCTATAACGTTGGGTAGGTTAGGTGCATTAAATGTGTTTTCGATACATTACATTACATTAAATGTGTTTTTGATACATTATATTACATTAAATGTGGTTTTGACTTATGATAGTTTCATCTTATGATGGGATTGTTGGAACATAACCCCACTGTAAGTCGCTAAAGACCTGTGTTCTGCAAGTCTTCTATAATAAACATATCCTACTCTCATAATCAGATAAAAAGCAATTTTTAAACAAAAATTTTACATATATTTCATTTCTGTTGTGTTTATAATAGCCAACATTGGACAAACAACTTATATATTAATCAGTTGAGGACTAGCTAAAGAATTATGGTATGTTCATACAATGTGACATCATAAAAGCTGAAAAATGAAATACATCTAAATATACTGATGCGGAAAAGGCTCATGACATGAGACTTTAAAAAGTAAATTTCAGAACACTACAATCCCATTTGTTTTTTCAAAATACAGAGAAATCTGGACAAGGCAGAGATACCTTATGAACACTGAAGAGGCTCTCCAAGGCTATTCCCCAGCTA
This sequence comes from Neogale vison, assembly GCF_020171115.1. Classification (NCBI taxonomy): domain Eukaryota; kingdom Metazoa; phylum Chordata; class Mammalia; order Carnivora; family Mustelidae; genus Neogale; species Neogale vison. The sequence continues at coordinate 33,206,363 of NC_058105.1, forward strand.
TTAAGTTTTCTTGGGGAAGAGTATTGCGGGAGGAAAGTATTCTTTATTGTTTTATAAATGAATACTTTTTGTATTTGAACTCCTTTTTACCAGAAGAATCTAATGTTTTATTACTCAGTCTAAATATAAAAAATATATATTTAAATTAATCCACTAAAGTGTTGCGGTCTCTAAGGCTCCAAACTTCTGGTTTGGGGACAGGAACTTCTGTTCCTTTTGGGTTGAGTGAAGTATGAGATGTTGCCTTACACAGCTTCAGAACTGAGCTGTTGAATGATTGATTGGATACGTCACATGGCTATCAGTGAGGAAAGGGGTCCGAGAGCCCCCAGAACTGGAAGGGTGGTAGCAGACCAAAAGATGGATTGCATTCTAGAAGGCACCTCCAAGCTTTAAACACTAGTAAGGCAAGGCTTCAGGATGGAACAGTCAGATCCTTTCAGTTGGTGGTCTTGGATTTCACATGAGTATTTGCTTTAGTTCTCGATTGCCAAAATGCTCCTATTGTGGTTCTACGAGCTGTTTGCAGCCTTCTTACAGGCTCCTTTCCTGGGAGATAAAGATAAAGTTGGTGGCAGGTGACATCTTGGAGCACACCGCACATGGTCCCTGTTCTCTTTCTGCAACCGGAAGGGCCATGATTACCCCTTGGAATTACTTCAGCCTTAATGTACCCAGCATGCAAAGGGCTTATGGCAAGAGACAAATAGGACCATTCTTCCAAAATGAACTTATTTCCACTTGCGTTGTTTAAATATGCTGAAAACGCAGAAGAATGTGAGACAACATTTTATATATAAAAGCTCCTGTTGGGAGTGGTTGTAGAAAAAAGTGTTTCAACTCAAAACACTGAACTTTTAGCACTTCTGTCAAACCAGCCTCCCCCCCCCTCCCCCCGACCCCGCTGACTTTCATAAGGCAACAAAGTAAAAACAAGCAGCTTCTGCTCCCAAGACAGCACATTCTCCTTTTGGCAGCTCTGTGTGCACTTTTGATTTATATTATATGGTTTGTTTAATTAAAAGTATGAAGAATTTTCTTTCACAAATTCTTTCCCACATTCTTTGATTCCCAGTGTCTAGGCTTCAAGGATTTTTCCATCTGCTTCTTCTAATCACCCAGAGAAATAGGCTCGCCTAACTTCTCTTTTTCCTGTTGTGGAGCCCACAATGTGAGAGTGAGAAAGTCTATTACTTGTTTCAGTTTCTGTTTTCTTCTCTGGCCACCTTAGAATCAGATACGAAAATTAACGAATATATATGCGAAGCGCTTGAAAAGTCATTAAAGATGCGGGCAACGAAGTGTAAACGGTTCTTTTTTTTTTTTTAAGATTTTATTTATTTGAAAGAGAGACAGATCACAAGTAGGCAGAGAGGCAGGAGAGAGAGAGAGGGAAGCAGGCTCCCTGCTGAGCAGAGAGCCCGATGCGGGGCTCGATCCCAGGACCCTGGGATCCCGACCTGAGCCGAAGGCAGCGGCTTTAGCCCACTGAGCCACCCAGGCGCCCTAAAGGGTTCTAATATTGCATTTGTACCCATTGTTTTGGATCTCATCTTGAGGGTTCTGGGGTTCTAGTTAATACTGAAATAGCTTGCCTTTAAAGACTGATTGATTGATTGATTTTAGAGAGAGCATGCGCATGGGGGAGGGGCAGAAGGAGAGGGAGAGGGAGTCTTAAGCAGGCTCTGTGCCAAGTGCAGAGCCCAACAAAGGGCTGGATCTCACGACCCTAAGATCACGACCTCATCCGAAACAAAGAGCAAACCAAGACAGACAACGGAATGTGGCACCCAGGTGCCCCAAAATGGCTTGCCTTTACATTCAATAGTAAGAAAGAAAAATTCACAGCATGGGGGTGGGGGATACCAGCAATGGTTGGTTTTTTACTGCTATCATCCCACATGGCCACACACTCTGTCCTCAAGGCCATCGTCTAGACCCACAAGGTCCACTTTCTGGAAGAAAGGAGGACCCATAAGGGTCCTCCTCCACAGGGTGGATAGTGATTGGGGACATCATGAGGCATCTGCAGGGGGCAGGAACTTCCTTGACGGACCCACTGCCTCTGCTCCCAGTCCAGGATGTGGATACTGCTCTGTGGTGACCCTCATCTCCCCACCGCCTGAGCAGGAGCTTTTCGAAACTTCCAGGCAGGATGCGTCCTTCCGCAACATTCACATATGAAGTAAAGTAGCCTCCCCCTTGTCTTCAGGGGAATACATTCCAAGACCCCCAGTGGATACCTGAAACCCAGGATATACCTAACCCTATATAGCCCTTTTTTTTTTCATACATACTTATCCTGAAGTCATTATCTTTCGTGACTCTCCTTAAGTCATTGTTTTATTCTCACAATTCTCTTAATTTATAAATTAGGCACAGAAGAGATTAAGAACCATGAATGGAACAATTAATATACTGTAGTAAAAGTTATGCAAATGTAGCCTGTCTCTCAAAATATCTTACTGGACTGTACTCACTCTTCTGGGGATGATGCAAGATGATAAAATGCCTACCTGATGCAATGAAGAGGTGGGAAGAATGTAGGTGTGATGACGTAGCGTTAGGCTACTAGTGTGACCTTCTGATGCTACAATGGAAGGAGCATCTGCTTCCAGATTACAGCTGATGGCGGGTGACTGAAGCCATGGAAAACGACACCAAGACTGAGGGGTGACTGCTTGAAGGGCTCCAGTTCCCTGGACCTGATGGAGAGGACAGTGGACATCTTGATGTCAGGACCTCACTGTGGGCCAACACTGACCCTGGACACAGGCCATCTAGTCATCTCAGACCTCAGATCCTGGTTGTGTGACCTCAGCTACTCAAGGGGACTCTATGCTAGTCCCTTTCATCTAAAATGGGAAACTTCTTCCTTCAGGAGGGAGGCACGTTTTAAGGCTTGAATGAAATAAAAGTTAATTTATAAAGTTAAAAAATTTAATGTATCTTAGTAAAATTAGCCTCATAACCTTTTAAAAAATTGTTTCATGAAACTTTTCACCCACTGAAAACTAGCAATCTGCATTTCATGCTTCCTGAAAGGACAGCTCCATGAATGCTTTCAGGGGTTGTCAAACAAATAGACTTAAGAGATGAATTTATGGCAGGATTCAGGAAACGGGACAAGCCAAGCCATGAAATTGCATCCTGTGTCATTTGGGATGCCAGGATGCCTGACTTGCTTACAACTGTTCTGGTAAGCTCTCTTCAGGACTAGTTGAATAACCATTGCTCTTCTTGCTCTCTGTTGATTTCTGACATCTTTGAACAATTATCATTTTTAGAGTTTTGGAACAAAGGGGAAAATGCCTTGGCTCCCACATCTATCCCTTTCAGAGCACTGAACGTGTGATTGGAGAGTCCTGCTTCTCCTTTTTCTCCTGAGGACATAGGTATTGAAAAGAGAATTGGCTCAAGCTCACTGGTCTTACCCGTCTGATATATGGTTGCTAATATGATATGATTGGCCAGACAGTTGGGGTATAATGTTGTGGCGGTGTGGCCACAGAATTTTAATTTCTTCCACAGGCTCTTTTGCTATTTTATTACTTTCCCCACTTGGGTCCATTTTTTTTTTTATTTGTAAGGAAAAAAGTTACAGTCAGATTGTAGCCCTATGGCAGTGCCACATCAGCCATTTTGTGTTCAATTTTCATTTTTGACTGTCATGAAGTCTAAGATTTAAAGCACTGATATGAATCATTCCAAGATGTTCTGCTCCTTAAGACAACATAATAGCCAGACCTTCAGGTTCCCAGTCCGGTTATTAACGTAATTCAACCAGCCAACCAGGCAGGCAGCGATCCAGTCCATTGCTCAGCCACTGAACCCCAACAGAAAGCTCATTTCTTCAGTTATGGCAATCTTGTTTAAAGCTTCATAATTTGCGTAATGCTCTTTTAACAGACTAGTTTTCCAGAGTGCATCTGGAAAGTGTGTCTGGAAAATGGAGATGCTATGGAAAACAGAGAAATAAACCTAGGGAAAAGGGGGATCATCTTCAGATGTGTTCACCATGTTTCCCTCTCGGTCTGTTTTTAGCATTTGACTACAGTCCGTTCAAGTCTACAGGCCATCATTCCTTCCATTCATCTCAAAGCAATTCATCATCATCTCCAAAGTGTGTTTTGATTTATCCGGCTTATGGAAAGGATACACCCAGGGTTGGAGGTGAAATATCATCAGAGACCAGGGCTACAAAAATGAAACTCTTGGCTTTGTTTATGGATGCTCCCCAAGTTCGATCCAGGCTTCTGCCATATGCCATTCTGTTCCTTTTGTACAAAAACATGCCTTGATTCCCTTGCACAACTGATTCATTCTTCAAAGGCCTCTGAGATTCAAATCAAGTGTCACATCTCCTAGAATGTCTTTCTTGACCTCTATGCCTAGATAATAAATGATATAACAACTCCCATTTTTTAGTACTTCCTGTTAGCCAGAGAATGTCCTGTTTTGGGGGGAGGCTAGGGGGAGGACAGAGGGAGAGGAAGAAAGAATCTTAAGCAGGCTCCACGCCCAGCATGGAGCCTTACACAGGGCTCCATCTCGTAAGCCCGAGAGGGCAACCTGAGCCGAAATCAAGACTCGGATGCTTAACCAACTGAGCCACCCAGGCACCCCCAGAAGATGTACTGCTTTGAAGTCATTATCCTTTGTGACTCTCCTTAAGTCATTGTCTTATTCTCACAACTACATTATGAGACAAATATTAATGAAATCAACCCAAGAGGGAACTGCAGCTTAAAAATATTAAGCAATTTTCCTAAACTACACAGTTCATACATGGTAGAGGCAACCAAGTTCTGTGGTCTGTACTTTAATCTTCTAAAGTATTGTTTTCCAAAGTGTGGCCCATGAAGCTCTGATGCTATGGGAGTTGATTTGAGATGGTGTAGGACCTTTTATATGAATACTTTTCTATGTATTCATTTTTGTGAAACATACAGAGAATAAGAAAACAGATCAATTCTCAGCATTTTGCCAAAGTTGCTTCATTTTTAAAATTTATTTTTAAAGATTAAAAAAAAATTCTTAATCTCTGCACCCAACATGGGGTTTGAACAACTCCAAGATCAAGACTTGCATGTTTTACCGACTGAGCCAGCCAGGTACCCCACTTCATATTTCTATTTAAAGGAATAAACCATTACATATCCAGTTGAAGATCTCTTTGTCGATCTCCTCCAGATCGAATTCCTTTCCAACCCTCCTTAGAGGTAGCCACTGTCCTGAATTGAGTGGACATCATTCCTTTACAAGTTTTTAAACTACGGTCAGGTATGTATTTTTTTTTAAGATTTTATTTATTTATTTGACAGACAGAGATCACAGGTAGGCAGAGAAGCAGGCAGAGAGAGAGGAAGGGAAGCAGGCTCCCTGCTGAGCAGAGAGCCCGATGTGGGGCTCGATCCCAGGACCCCGGGATCATGACCTGAGCCGAAGGCAGAGGCTTTAACCCACTGAGCCACCCAGGCACCCTGGCCAGGTGTGTTTTTAATATACAAGATGTAGCATTGTTTTGATTGTCTTCAGACTTTATATAAATAGCATACCATATGTGTTATTTTGCAACTTGTTTTGTTCACTCCCCATTTTGTTATTGATACTTGTTTGATACACACGGGTTTTGTTCCTGTATTTCAAATGCTGTGGACCATTCCATGATATCAATATGTCAGATTTATTTAGACATTTTTCTCTTGACTCACATATAAATTGTTTCCACTGTTTGATATTATAAATGATATTGCACTTCGCATTCTTGGGCATGGATGTCTCCTTGTGTACATGTGGCAGATTTTCTTTAGGATTAGAAGAAGCAGAATTGTCTGGGCATCTTCAAATTTACAAAACATTACCAAGTGGCTCTCCAAAATTTATCAATTTACACACACACCAGCAGTTTTTAAGAGTTTCCTTTTCTCAAAATCATTTCTTAGTTTTTACTAACCTTGTGAGTAGGAAATGTTATTTCATGGGGCTTTTTACTTGCATTTCCTGATATTAGGTTGAAGGTTGAAGGAAGGCTGAAGGTTGAAGATCTTCTCATAAGCTTATTGTCCACTGGGATTTCTTTGGTTTTAAGTTGCCCATTTTTCCCTTTAAAAATTATTTTAAAAGTTATATCCAGTAAAGTCCATTCTTTCTGATGTACAGTTTTATGAGTTTTGACAAATGCATGGAATTGCATAATCCCCACCAAGAACAAGATACAGGACAGGATGCCCCTTTGTAGTCAGTCTCTCTCTATCCAGGGTCCCTAGAAACTGATTTTCCATACCAAGAGTTTCGTCTTAGTCCAAATGTCCTATCAGTGGAACTACACAGTATGTATAGTTTCAACACTTAGGTTCTTTGGCTGAGCATAATTTGTTTAAGATTCCTCCATGGGATGCATTTCAATAGTTCATTTTTGGTGCCGAGTGACATTCCATTGTATGGATCTATGGCACTGTGTTTATTTACCAGTCGAAGGATTGTTTCTAAATTTCGGCAATTACGAATGAAGCTTCTATGAAAGATTGCATATAGGTTTTTGTGAAGCCTAGGTCTTTATTTCTTGTGGGGAAATACCCAGGAGGAGGATTTCTGGGTGGCGTGGTGGGTATACGTTTAACTTTATAGGAAACTGTCAAGCTGTTTTCCAGAGTGGTGGTGTCATTTTGCACTCCCACCAGCAATGTTTCAAAGTTGTAGTGGCTCAACAGTCTTACCGGCACTTGGTATTATCAGAGATTATTTTTTTAGTTTGGTCATTAGTATACAGAAACAACTCATTGCGGTTTTAATTTGTATTTAACTAATTACTAATGTTCATCATTTTTTCATGGGCACATTTGCCATCCATGCATCTTCTTGGGTGAAGTATCCATTCAGATCTTGTCCAATTGTTGAAATTGTTGAAAATTGGGTCATGTGTTTCCTTAATAATTGTTAATACAAGTCCTTTATCAGAAATGTGATTTGCAAATATTTTCTCCAAGTCTGTGGCCTTTTCCCCTCATTATCTTAATTGTCATTCAAAGGACAGAAGTCTTCAACTTTGATGGCTTTCAATTTGTCAATATTTTCTGTTATGGATGGTACTTTTGGGGTCACATCTAAGCAAAATTTGCCTAACCCAAGGTTAAGAATATTTTCTCCAATCCTTTCTTCTAGAATTTTACTGTCTTAGGATTTATATTTAGGTCTGGGTTTCATTTGAGCTCATTTTTATATAGGATGAAATATTTTTTTAAAGATTTATTTATTTATTTGAGATAGAGAAACAGCAGAGTGAGAGAAAGCATGAGCGGCATGAGGGGGGAGGGACAGAGAGAGAGAAGCAGGCAGAAGAGGGAGCCCAGGTAGGGCTGGACATAGTCAGCTGCTTAACCAACTGAACCGCTCAGGTGGTCCTCTCCTATTCAATATTTTTCAAAGATTTTATTTACTTATTTGAGAGAGAAGGAGGGAGAGAGAGAGAACATGCATATAAGTTGGGGGAGGAGCTGAGGGAGAGGGGCAAGCAGACTGCGCTGAGTGTAGACCCCATTACAGGGTTCAGTGGGGAACCTGATGGAGGACCCAACCTCAAGACCCTGAGGTCATGACCCAAATCAAATTCAAAAACCCGACACTTAACCGACTGAGCCACCCAGATGCTCCATTCTCATATTCAATTCTTTAATGATTATCAGTGTACCTAGGTTTTCTATTTTCTTTTTGAATAATTTTGGTTGGTAATTAATTTCTTTTTATCCTCACAACCTACTCTTTGTCTCTCCACCTGATAAATAACAAATTAATAAACGTGTGTGTTTATGTTTTTTCATTTGTGTTATTGTGAGATATGCAACATTTTTATATGCATGTATTTTAATCTAAGGAAATGGTATCCTATTATATATTGTATTTCATTCTGGTCCCTACTTTTCTACTCAGCAACATATTTCTGAGACCTATTTGAGTTGCCATGAGTGAATCTAGTTTATTGCTTTTAATTGCTGTATCAGAATCCCACAGTTTATATCTACCACTTTTTACCTATCCGCTTCTGTAATGAAGAGCCCTATGGTTACATTCATCGTCCTATTTCCATGAACAGCTCTGAAGCAAATGTTTTGTCGCCTCTTCCACCAACAGATTGTTTGTGTTCCTATCACCACATGCCTACATTTGGTATTTTATATCTTTTTAAAATTTTGCCAGTCTAATAAGTGTCAAGTGAGAGCTCCATTTTAATTTGCACATCTCTGATTATCAGTGATTTTAAACATCTTGTCCTATACTTGCTAGTTTTTTGAGATTTTTCTATAAATTGCCTGTTCGTGTTCTTTATGCGTTTTCTTTTGGGTTTGGTGGTATCCTCTTTGAGATCTGCAGAACGCCTTTTTGCATTCTAGATGTTAATTCTGTGTTTGTTTTTGAAAGTTTCTCCTCCCATAATTCCATTATCTAATAATTTTGCCAATGCTGTTCTTTGTTGAATAGAACTCCTTCATTGTGATGTATCAAACTAAGCAATGTTTTTCTTTAGAGTTTGTGCTTTTCAAGTTTTTAGAAGTTCTTCCCTATTGTGAGGTCACAAACATATTCTCTTATATTTTCTTTTGTTAACATCATTGTTTTTCTCTTCCTATTTAGATCTTTAACACAATAAGTGTGTATTTGTGGAGTTAGATAGGGTCTCGATTATATTTTTCTTCAAATAAATTTTTCTTCAAAAGCTGGTTTCCCCAATAATCTTTTTCCTTCATTGATTTGTTTTGCTACTCTATTCCATAGTTCTCTTATTACTGAGGCAATCCTTCTCACTTCCTTTATAAGGTTGACTTAGCCATTCATAGGCATTTATTTGTCAATATAAATTTCAGTTAAAGTTATTGTTTTCAAACAATCCAGCTGGAATTTCGATTGGTATTGTGTTAAATAGATTAAACTGGGGAGAACTAACATCTTTTTTTTTTTTTTTTGAGAACTAACATCTTTATAATAAGTTGTCCCGTCGAAGAGCATGGACTATTTTTTTCATTTATTTAAATAATACTGTGTTCTTCTATGTCTTTTATGAGAGATTTTCTTCATAAAGGCATTAGTTACTCTCACCCTTATATTTACATTTTTTTTGTCATTATGAATAGTCTCACATTTGATTATCTTTTATAGTTGGTTATTATTTGTGCAGATAAATAATTTTTGTAGGTTGATATTTTATCTGGCAACCATGCTGATTTCTCTTATTAACTGTAATACTTCGATTTGTTTGTCGAATCTGTTGCCGTTGTTTTTCAGATAATTATATTCTCACCATATAATAAAGGTTTTTTTAAAGATTTTATTTATTTATTCGACAGACAGAGATCACAGGTAGGCAGAGAGGCAGGCAGAGAGGGGCGGGGAGGCAGGCTCCCTGCTGAGCAGAGAGCCCAATGAGGGCCTCTATCCCAGGACGCTGGGATCATGACCTGAGCTGAAGGCAGAGGCTTTAACCCACTGAGCCACCCAGGTGCCCCCAAATAATAACAGTTTTATCTCCTTTCCAATCCTTCCATTTTTCATTAACTTATTTTTTTTCTTTATACCACTGATCACAGCTGACAATAAAATGTTAATGGTAGCAATGATAGATTGGAGAATTACGGTATTTTGTCTGATCTTAAAGAGAATGAATCTAAATTTTCTCCACTGGGGCACCTGACTGGTTCAGTCAGGGGAGCATGTGATCCTTGATCTCAGGGTTGTGAGTTTGAGCCCCATGCTGGGTACGGACATAACTTAATAAAATCTTTCAGAAAAAAAATTTAAAAAAAATTCTCCAATAGTTGTAATACTGGCTTTAAAAAACATATAACTTTTAACAGGTCAAAAATTTTTCCTTCTATTTCTGGTTTGCTAAAGTTTTTTTTCTTTTTTTTTCTTTCTTCTTTCTTTTCTTTCTTCCTTTCTTTTTAGAGAAAACAGAAAGGGTAATATCTTTTTGTGTACTTATGCTCCGGGAACTATGCTATGTACTTAAATGCATTGCTCCTTTTTATTCTCACAGGCACTTTAAGAAATATGTAATATTAATCTCCATTTTACCCATGAGGAAATAGAGCCTCAGAGAGGTTCAATTTTAATACATTATCCAAAGAATGATGGGAAGATAGTACTCAAACCTTGGTTAGGCTGCCTTCAAAGGCAGAATTTTAATGAAATGCCAACATCAATGCATTATTTACGACCTTCTGTATTAAGCCTTAATAATTTGCACTTACCTCTTTAGTCCTGTATTTACTTCTTTCTCTTAACTCTGAGTATGATCAAACTTATCAGCATCCTTTCAGGGATGACCATTACTTCTGATTTACTTGATCAGTTGTATTTCTACTACTCCCTGAACTCCCCTTTCAACCTCTGACCTTTCCATCATTGAAGAAACTCTACCTGCACATTAATCGGAGAAGTGGTATTAAATCACCTTCTCAGTTAAATTTTTCTCACATGAGGCAGGATCCAACTTTTATGTTAAACACTGAGGAATGTCAACAAGTCAGGATGTTTTTGCTTAAAAATCTCTATTTTAGTATTTTTAAAAGTTTTTATTTTAGAATAATTATACTTTGACAAGAAGTTTAAAAAAAAAAAAAAAAAAAAAAGCATGTCCAGGGATGCCTGGGTGGCTCAGTTGGTTAAACCTCTGCCTTTGGCTCAGGTCATGATCCCAGGGTCCTGGGATCAAGTCCCGCATCGGGCTCCTTGCTCAGTGGGGAGCCTGATTCTCTGCCTCTGCCAGCTTCTCTTCCTGCTTGTGCTCTCTTTCTCTCTAATAACTAACTAACTAACTAAATAAATAAATAAAATCTTTAAAAAAAAACCTTGTACAAAGAGGTCTTCTGTACACTTTACCCAGTCTCCCCCAATGGTATCATTGTGTAGAACTGTAGTACATATCAAACTAAGAAATTGTGTAAAGGTCACAGAGATTACTTAGATTTCACCAGTTTCCCATGCAGTCATGTGTGTGTATGCTTGCGTGCATGTGTGTGTCTGTGAGCATGTGTGTGTGTAGCTCTATGCAGCTACATGATGTGTAGATCTGCGTGATCACCACCACAGTCAAGATAGAGAATTGTTCCCAGAGCCCCTCATGATACCACTTATAGCCACATCCACCCCCTTCACCCCTAATCACTAATCTGATCACTAATCTGATCTTCATTTCTAATTTTGTTATCTCAATAACATCATTTAAATGGGATCATATAGTATGTGACCTTTTGGATTGACATTTTTCACTCGGCATGATTCCCTAGAGACTCATCCAGGCTGTTGCTTGTAACAATAATTCTTTCCTCCTGCCCTCCCTCCCTCCCTCCCTTCCTTTTTTAGAGGGAAAGAGTGGAGAAAGGCGGAGGGAGAGGGAGAGAGAGAATCTTAAGCAGGCTCCATGCTCAGCACAGAGCCCCATGTGGGGCTTGATCCCATGACCCTGATATCATGACCTGAGCGAAAATCAAGAGTTGGATCGTTAACCAACTGTGCCACCCAGGCACCCCAATGGTTCATTGTTTTTTATTGTTGAGTTTCATTTCATGGTATGGATGTACTGCAGTTGGTTTAATTATTAGCCTACTGAAATATGTCTGGATGGTTGCAAGTGTTTAGTTATCACAAAGAAAGCTGCTATAACTATTAGCACACGTTTTTGTGTGAATGTAAATTTTTATTTCTCTGGGAAAAAAGACCGAGTTCAATTTTGGATGTTTTTTGTCTGTAGACAAGGTAGCTGTGTTGCATGACTCCAAGAGGTAATCTTTATATGATCGTCTATAAAAATGGCTACCCTCACTTTGGAGTTGTATAGTACACAGTCTTCACAACCATATACAATAATAGTTTCATCTCTGGAATCCAGGTAGAAGTGTCCAAAAGACAACCAGATATAAGCTTGATATTTGGGAAGAAAGATGCCTGGGTAGCGTTGGCATAGATTTACATGGTTAGAGGTGGAGAATACAAAGAAATGTACATAGAGAAAGAAACACATGCTGTGAATAGAACTAACACTCAGTTGTAATCAAATGTATGATTCAGTTGGATTCTTTCCATAAACCTGTACTCAAATACTACAAATATCTGTTTTATAGTAGCTAGGCTCTTCTCTATCTCATTCTGTACATAATGCTGCATACAATAGCATCTGTAGTGAATCTTTTATAACTTAATTACAGATTCTTCACTTCCCTAAAAATCAGATAATTCTAAAATTAGCAAAAATTAATGTGTCCACAGGTCAATTTGGTTGAAAAATGACCAAAAAAACATGTATTGCCCAACAAACGCATCCAAAAGCTTTACAAGAAGAAATTAGTTTGTAAAAATGGGCAAAGATTCAGAAGTCTTTATCTTCTTTAGTTAAAATGAGGAACTCCTCCTAAGCTGTGTTTATTCTTATGCACTCATTCTGCATATTACTGTCATGAATCTTTCTGGTTGATGGCTAGTCTCTTTAAAAAAACATTTAATCTCTCGAAAGGATGTCAGATTGAGACTGAATTACGATAAAAAATTGAACCTTACTCTTAAGAGGGACCACCTCTGCTACTTTTGAATTAATCCCACTGATTTTTGTGAACTCTTGCTAGAGGGTACATAATGTGACTAAATAACTTGACAATTTGAACAAAACAGATATGTCTGAACCCATATTTTTTAAGGAGTGTTGACCTTCAACGTCAACGTGTGATTCTCTTGGAATATCTGTTTACCCATCTACTCTTTAATTCATGAAATCTTTAGGTGCTGAGCCAGTGTATAAATCAGGCGTGGAAATAAACTTGTTATGTTATAAACATAACTTACTTCTGCTCAAATTGTATTACTCAGTTTAATCACATTTACTTGTATTTGTTTGTGTTTGTTTTTTTTGTTTTTGTTTTTTGTTTTTTGTTTTTTTTTTGAGAGAGAGAGCGAGAGAAAGAGAATATGTGTGACCCGGGGTAGGGGGCAGAGGGAGAGAAACTTAAGCTGATTCCATGCTCAGCGCGGAGTGGGATGCAGAGCTTCATCCCACAACCCTGAGATCACGACCTGAGCCCAAATCAGAAGTCAGATGCTTAAACCACTGCGCCACCCAGGCACCCCCAGTTTAATCACATTTAAATCAATAAAATGATTGCGCTAGTTTTCCCTCAAAGAACTAAAATTTACCACCATTGAGAAGACTCAAGCTAATGACCTATAGACTGTGATAATATTCTTTTTTTCTTTTAAAAATTTTATTTATTTTATTTGACAGACAGAGATCACAAGTAGGCAGAGAGGCAGGCAGAGAGAGAGAGAGAGAGAGAGAGAGAGAGAGAGAGGAGGAAGCAGGCTCCCTGTTGAGCAGAGAGCTTGATGCGGGGCTCGATCCCAGGACCCTGAGGTCATGACCTGAACCAAAGGCAGAGGCTTTAACCCACTGAGCCATCCAGGCGCCCCTATTTAAAAAATTTTTTAAGATTTTATTTATTTATTTGACAGACAGAGATCACAAGTAGGCAGAGAGAGAGGGGAAAGCAGGCTCCCTGCTGAGCAGAGAGCCTGAGGTGAGGCTTGATCCCAGGACCCTGGGATCACGACCTGAGCAGAAGGCAGAGGCTTTAACCCACTAAGCCACCCAGGTGCCCCTGTGAGGATATTCTTGAAGACAAGTCCCACAAAGTTTTGAAATGAATATAATAGAGTTGGTCAAGATGGCTTCTTTGAAGGATTGTTATGTGTATAAATCAATTTTAGTTACATTATTTGATTGTAATATTGTATGCTTTTTGTGGAAAGAACATGGATTTTGTATCAGGCATACCTGACTTCAGTTACTGATTTTATCTCTTAAATAGATTTAGGACAATGGGCTGTTTGTTTATTTTTCTCTTTTTAGGTTTTTCCCCAATTTTTTATTCTAGTGAAATACTCATGACATAAAATTTACTATTTTAATCATTTATAAGTGTACCATCAGTCATATTACATATATTCATATTGTATGTAACCACACCACCGTCCATCTCTAGAACTCTTTTCATCTTGCAAAACTGAAATCCATATGTATTAAACAACGGCTCCCCAAGACTCCCTCCCCCAAGCTTCTGGTAACTTCCATTCCACTCTCTTTTGCGATGAGTTTTACTTCCCCCACCTAGATTCCACATATAAGTTAGTCTTTCTGTGTATGGCTTATTTCTTTTAGCATAATGTCCTCCAGATTCATCCATGTTGTCACAAATGGCAGGATTTTCTCCCTTTTAAGGGCTGAATAATATCCCATTTTACACACACGCGCGCACACACACACACATTTTCTTTATCTGCTTGTCCGTTGGTGGACATTTAGGTTGTTTCTATACCTTGCCTATTGTGAATAATGTTACAGTGGACATGGGAGTAAAGATCATTTCTTTGAGATAGTGGTTTTATTTCTTTTGGATAAATACTCAGACTGGGAATTACTGGATTATATGGTAGCTCTATCTTTAATTTTTGAGGAATCTTCATACTGTTTTTCATAGTGGCTGCCCCAGTTAATTGTTGCACGAATTTAGAATCCTACCCCTGGTATATTTCACTGATTCCCACCATCAGTGTATTTCATTCTATGTTTATTGGGCCACTTGTTTATCATCTCTAAGACTGTTTCATCACCTGATAAAATGTATATGATAATAATACCTACATCAGAAATGTTTTGTGAGAATCAAATGAATGAAAAGTATTTATTTATTTATTTTTAAAATATCTTATTTATTTATAAGATAAATAAGATAAATAAATAAGATGAATAAGAGAGAGAGAGAGCAAATGATAGAACACAAGCAGGGGCAGGGAGAGGCAGAGGGAGAGGAAGAAGTAGGTGCCCTGCTGAGCAGGGAGCCCAACACACAAGGCTTGATCCCAGGACCCTGAGATCATGACCTGAACTGAAGGCAGACGCTTAACTGACTGAGCCACCCAGAAGGCCCCAAAACTATTTAGTATAGTGCTAAATATGCACCATAGGAGCACCAGATTATTATGAAGCACTCCTATCTGAGAGTCAGTCTGCTCATGGAAACTTCCACTGATGTCAAGAACAGTTTCCTTTAAGAGAGAAGCCCAGGCAAGGTGAGAATTATTACATGGTGACTCGGGCCTCATGAATGGGTCTTGGGAATCATGAAGGCTAAGTGTCACCTGCACAACCAGGTAAAATCCAATCCTACATAATTTGGCAAAGGAAGAAACTTAATCTTATTTTGTATTTAATTCCAAAATATCATCTTGAAGAAATATTTATGTTGCTAATGGAGACAGGTACTATCTAAATCTTGTTCACCGAATTATCATGGGATGTGGGGTCACTGCTTAGAATTCTGATTACCCCACCAGCTCAGTCAGTTTCTTCTGGCTGATTTATAATGATAAATACCCCATGAAATGTTTCTCCTGGCAATGGCCTTCCTCATTTACAGTGTCTTCTACAATCAAAGAGTAAATACCTCATTGTGTATATGAATTTGATATTAATTTTGTGGTCAGCTCAAGCTTTTCTGTCCATGGTCTTTCTACTTAAACAATCTTCCTCCTGAATGGCAGGTCAGGAGTCAAGTGCGCAGGAGACTTGGGAGACCTTATTTCAGAAGGGTTTTTAATCTCTGCAGAATCACCTGTTGGATGGCATTCTTCCACACTTCTTTGTCAAAGGGAGAGACAGAAATAGACAAAGAGGGAGAGAAGTAAATGGGGGGGGGAAGAGAGAGAAAGGATTATATGAAGATGGGAAAATGGGAGTAGACATAGGAAAGAACCTGAATCACTATCATTGCCAGAAGTATAAGTGAATGGTTTATAACTTTGGGGGGTCAAGTTCTTTCTCTAAGATTCCATGGATGATATAGCTCTTCTCAGCAGAAATGTGGTGGGTACACATCCACGGGAAATGTCACTTCCCATTTCAAAGTGTTCTTATACAACATGAAGTACATCCTTAAGCCCCAGGTCAGTCCTTAATCAATAAAAATGACCACCACATCTTGAAATTCCATCATACTCTCTGCAGTTCATGTGACAAGGATTCGAGCATCATTTTGTAAAGACGTCTACACCCTGCAAGAGCTCTACACTGATTTCCTAGTGTCCCTCATGGGAACTTCTTCTGTCCCCACTTTCTCTGGATGGGGCTCAGTCATTTCCCAAGCTTTACCTGAGCCCTCTATGAAAGGCTAACTTTATTTCCTCTCCATTTAGAAAACTCATGAAAGTTACAAAACCTCTATCCAAAAAAATCACACACATATATGTATATCCTATCAATTTTGCACTTGATGTTAAAGGTACTCATGTGCTATTTATAGTCCATCTATAGTTCCTCCAATTCTACATCCCTGTCTTGGAGGAAACTGGTCTCCCTGTCGAAGTGGTTTCAGGCATCTGGCATTTATACTTGGTTCTTAAATTGATTATAGTGGCTAATAGAATCAAAGTTTGAGGTTTTTGAAGAACTGTGTAATCTGGCCTTAGATCTTGCTGATTTTAGCTTCATCTTGGAAATAGTGCTCAAATCCCCTATGCCAAAGACCTTGGTGGCTCACACAGAGCCCTGCAGAGCCCAATCTGGGAATGTGCAAGCCAAGTGTAGGCCTTGGTCTACTGTGGTCACCTGGGGACAAAGTCAGTGTGTTTTATTACTATACTAAACTATGAAGGAAACTTAGTCTCCTTCCACTAACAATAGTATCTTCTGAGTTAATCAGTCCTTCGGGATAATTCGCAGTGTTTCAGAGTTTCAGCCCTAGCACCACTAGTTCCTTCCTCCTCAAGATATGACAGAGAAGGAGGAGCCATTTGGCATGGGCATCTCTGTGTGGCTCGTCATTGGCCTCCACACGAACGTACTCAGTAATGCTCCCACTCCTTCAACACTGGGCACCCTGTAAATCAGAAATCCAGGGCTTGTGAAAAATAGGGTCTATGCTATCAGTCCATTTAAACCCAGAGTTGTTCACCACCTTGCTGTCATGACCTCACCTTGACCCCTACCTGCCTCTCAGATCTTCTGGATGTCAGCCACATTCTCCATCTAGCCCCTGAATGAATCTATCCTCCTCCAGTCTCTGCCATGGGCTCACTTTGCTCCTCAGTCGTGGCCCCATGGCATGTCTGTTGGTTCTCCATTCAGCTAGTTTCCATGTCTTCCACTGGCAACATGTGGAAACTTCTAGATCAGTCTATGCCAAGTAGGAGCTGAGGAAGTCATGGCCGCCTCTCTCTGCCTAGATACACCTGGTATCCATCTCTCTTCTGTTATGATCACCCCTTGTTAGTGAGGGGGAATTCAAGAAGGTGATGCCTCAGAGCTCCGTAGACCAAAATGAGCAAAATTCCACCCTGTTTTCAATCCTCCCCCCAATACTTGGTTGTAAAATGTTTGTCAAACCTTCACAACCCCTCAGGTTTCATCCTTATGATGGTGGGATGGATGGAGGAGGGAGGAGAACTGCTATCTAGCCTCTCATTTTTCCTTCTTTCTCTCTTTCATCTCTCAGAATGGTTCACTTTTTTTAAGAGTTTTTATTTAATTCCCATTAGTTAACATACAGCCTAATATTAATTTCAGGTATACAATATAGTGATTAGAATATTCTACTTTTTTCCCTGGAAAGTGTACCCTCCACTTGTATCTTGTCCTGAGTTTTCCCAATCTAATAAAGCTCAAGAATGCCAGGCAGCCAGGCCTGCCTCTTAAAAAAAGGAGGTGGGGGACGACTGGGTGTGCGACTCTTGGTTTCCGCTCAGGCCCTGACCTCAGGCCATGGGATCAAGCCCTGCATCAGTGCGGAGTATGCTTCTTTCTCTCTTTTTGCTCCTTCCCCTGCTTGTGCTCTCTCTGTCTCTTGCTCTAAAATAAATAGGTAAAATCTTTATTAAAAAAAAAAAAGAAAAACAACACAACCAAAAAACCCAGCTTCATTGAGATGTAATTTACATGCCATGAAATTTATCAATTTTAAATTCAGAGTCCATTGACTTTTTAGTAAATTTATAGAGCTGTATAACTGTCACCATATTTCCAGCTTTGGAACCCTTTCATTATCCCAATACAATTGTTCATGCTCATTTACAGTTAATCTGCTTTCTCACCCCAAGTCCCAGATAACCAATCTACTTCCTGTCTCTATGGATATGCCCATTCTGGACATTTCATATCAACTTAATCGTACAACATATGGCATTTGGTGTCTGGCTGCTTTTATTTAGTATGTTGTTTTGGGCGTTCCCCTGTGTTTCATGTATCATGACTTCATTTCTCTTCAAGGCTGAATAATATTCCATTGTATGAATATACCACATTTAATTTATCTGTTGGTAGAAACTGGGCATGTTTCCACTTTTGGTTATTGTGAATAGTACTGCTTTGAACATTCATGTACAGGTTTTTGCTTGAATATCTGTTTTAATTCTTTGGGATCTAAGCCTAGAAATGGAATGGCTGAGTCATATGGTAATTTTATTTAACTTTTTCAGGAACCACCAAACTTTTCCATAGCAGTCATAGCATTTTACATTCCTACTACCAGTGTAGGAAGGTTCCAATTTTTCCACATCTTTACTGACACTTGTTACAGCCATTCCAGTGGGAGTGGCAGGCTTGTTTCTTGCTTCTGTGCGGCTCAGTCAGTTAAGCGACCGACTCTTGATTGCTGCTCAGGTCATGATCTCAGGGTCATGGATCGAGCCCTGCATCATGCTCCACACTCAATGTGGAGTATGCTTCAGATTCTCTTTCCCTCTCCCTCAGGTTCGCCTCAAAAAATATTTCTTGAAATAATAACTGATTTTATTCAATATGAGTGTAGTCACAGGCAAGGAAATTAGATCACTTGGCCAGAGAAATTAGAATCAAGAGGGTAGGGAAAGGAACTAAACGTGAAGGGAGGAGTGAGGCAAAGTCTCCCACAGAGTTCCTTCCTTCCTGGGTTATCCTACAGACCTGCTGCTAAGGTCTACAGAACAGTGGAAATACAAAAAGGAACAATGGATTTCCAGTTACGTGAGGCCAAATCAAAGAATCTGGCCCACACTAGAGGTCATTTTCCCTTGGCTTACTCTCAAAGGAGATCAGCAGCCCAAAGGATCCAAATGAGATAAAGACACCAGGGTCAACTTGGCTGCCCACAGCCTCCCATTCATCTCTCAGAGATATGCTGTAAGTTCTGCAGACTCGTCATCCCACACAGAAGGAAATACCCATCAGGTCTGGGGAGGTGTGAACTTTGGGCTTGCTATATTTTATATCCTTTCTGCCCCCATATTCAGCACCCAGAGGCAGCTCATACTGTGAGAGCCGGCGATAATTCCCCTATTCAGGTAGTCCTATAACCCACGACCAATTTCTCTGCTGAAGCCTTGGACTTCAATGGGCCAATACTAGGGCAGTCTCTAAATTGCTGTGCCTGTACTCCAGGGTCTGGCAGTTTTCATTTTGATCCTCACTGGGGTCTCCTTGGATCATGTCCAGCCATGGCCAGTCACACCAGGCACAGCTGTTACGTGATAGCAGATTGGCAAGAGCAACAAAAGAAAGGCAACATGGGCTTAAAGCATATAAAGAATAGGATTAGCAAGCAGGAGCCAACATTGGTGAAACAGCATAAGGCTGTAAACATGGTGGTCGAATAAGAAATCTCCCTGTGCAAGATGAGAAAGTAGAAAAAGAGCAAGTCAGAGTTCTTGACTGTTGTTTCTGGGGGAAGATGATGCCAAAAATGATACTTAAAAGTGGTTTGTGAGAACAAGGACATCAGAAAATTAGAGGACCATCTGGAGTTTGGAGAGTTTTTTCTTTTTTTAAGATTTTATTTATTTATTTGAAAGAGAGTACACACACATGTGCATGCACGAGAGAGAGAGAGAGAGAGAGAGAGAGAGAGAAAGAGAATGCACGAGCAGGGAGAAAGACAAGCAGATGCCCCCGCTAAGCATAGATCCTGATGTGGGACTCGATCTCAGGACCCTGGGATCCTGACCTGAGCTGAAGGCAGACATTTAACTGACTGAGCCACCCAGCGCCCCTGTGTGATAATCTTTCTAACGAACTCTCCTTAGCTGTTTATCTCGCAGTCACTTTTTTTAAAAAAAAGATTTTTATTTATTTGACACACAGAGAGAGAAATCACAGGTAGGCAGAGAGGCAGGCAGAGAGAGAGGAGGAAGCAGGCTCCCTGCTGACCAGAGAGCCCGATGCGGGACTCGATCCCCAGGACCCTGAGATCATGACCTGAGCCGAAGGCAGAGGATTAACCCACTGAGCCACCCAGGCACCCCTCGCAGTCACTTTTTAAGAATTTGGAATAAATATTTCGCTTTCATCAGAATATCCCCTTAAACACATATGGTCAGTTCTTTCTTCTGATTTATCTACATCATTTTGCAGCATGCAATATTCAAGAACATTCCAGTATCTGGTATGAGCATGAATGGCAGACCTTTGAATAACCTTTCCGTGCCTGAGAGATTGGGTCAAAGAGTACAGGCTTGTTTCTTCTTTCTATTCTCCCTGCCTCCTGCTTAGTTGGGGGGGGGGCTCCACATTCACCTGAGCTTTTTATTTTTTTTTTAAGATTTTATCTATTTATTTGACAGACAGAGATCACAGGTAGGCAGAGAGGCAGGCAGACAGAGGAGGAAGCAGGCTCCCCACTGAGCAGAGAGCCCGATGTGGGGCCTGAACTCAGGACCCTGGGATCATGACCTGAGCCAAAGGCAGAGGCCTTAACCCACTGAGCCACCCAGGCGCCCCTTACCTGAGCTTTTAATAATCTCCAAACTTCAGCTCTGATCATGATACTTCCCCCTCACCCTCACTCACTGTGGCTTTATAGTGGAGATATTTGATAAATAAGAGTTGAAAAGAAAGAATGTTTGATATAAAATTAAACAGAAGTATATCCTCCACTGTCATGTGAATAATTCCATTTTCCAAATCAGTGAAAGAATAAATCATTTGAAGGCATACTTTACCTATTTCGTTGTTTTCAAAAAATACTGAGCCACCCAGGGGCTTCCTGGAGAGTTTTTCATTAAGAACTTATAAGACTGGGACACCTGGGTGGCTCAGTTGGTTAAGCGGCTGCCTTTGGCTCAGGTCATGATCCCAGTGTCCTGGGATCGAGTCCCACATTAGGCATCTTGCTCGGCAGGAGCCTGCTTCTCCCTCTGCCTCTGTCTGCCACTCTGCCTGCCTGTGCGCATGCTCTCTATCTCTCTCTGACAAATAAATAAAAATAAAATCTTTATAAAAAAAAGAATTTATAAGACTGATCAAGAAAGTTCTGGTATCAGTTCTCTGTTCACTGAGTGGCTCCCTTTTACAGTGTCAGGCCTGTCAGTGGTGACCTTTGGCGTGACCCTCAGAAATTACAGTCAGAAAGCAGACTGCCACAGAGAAAAAGTTGGGCATCATCAATACAGAATTATTTGAGACTTTTGAGGTTTAGCACTTTAATTTTAAGTAGAGGATAATGACTAGAGGCTAGCTTTCAACCCACCAGTCCATGTAGCAACACAGGCTCAGAAAATGTCACACAAGAACCTTTCAGCCAATAAAAAAATGCAGAGCAAGTTAATGGCCATAAAGAATTTATGGGGTCCTATTAAAACAGAGTGAAGTTATGAGGATCGAGAACAACAACAACAAAAAAAATCACAATTTGAGGGATGAAAGAATTGAGCACCTGAATGGGTAACTCACATTCTAGGAAAGTGGTAAATAAAATAGTCAAAGGATGAAAGTGAATACTGGAGAGTACTGACTTCATAAGGAATTTATAAATCGTCCTTATGGGCTTATAATTGACTTTGCTGATGGGAAATTTATAAATAGAAATGTGTATAATAAAGGAAAAGCTGCCTGTTCTTTGGTCATAGTTATAAGTAGTGAACAAAAAACTGCAGAAATGATTTTAAGCCAATGGTCCCATGAAAATGGGACCCCAATGGTCCCCAAGTTGGGAGGTGAAGGGGCACCTGGGTGACTGAGTCCGTTAAGCATCCAACTCTTTGATTTGGGCTCAGGTTATGATCCCAGAGTCCTGGGTTCGAGCCCCAGCATCGGCATCAGGATCCCTGCTCAGTGGGGAGCCTGCTTCTCTTTCTCCCCATGCCCCTCCCCCTGCTTGTGCTCTCTCACTCTCTCTCAAGTAAATAAACAAAATCCTTTTTAAAAAAACATTGTGAGTTGAAGCTGGTTATATTAACATTACCAGTTTCATCCCTAATTTCCTATGAGTTATTGGTGCTGAAAGAAACATGAGGAGGCAGTGGGAGAAAGGGGGCTCCTCTAGACACCTAAGCAGGGATGATCCTGTCCCTCAGATTAATTTCATATGCAGAACCGGCTCCAAATCAAACGGTTAGACAGAATGTACTGAAATGCAGAGAAAATTCTTAAGCAGCAATCAAAAAAATAATGAGAGAATTTTTTTGAAATGACATTGGATTCAACCACAACAATATGGTGTGTGGGAAGAACATTGGCCTAGGATTGGTTTTAGTTCTATTCCTCAATCTGTCTCTGCCATGCACAGCAGACAATCAACATGTGACACTCCCTCCTAAGCCTAAATGGCCGTGACAAGATCAAAATATGGAAAAACCTATGTTCCCATAGAATTCAGGGAAGAGAGCTATCCACGTGATAAAGCCATTGCATGATTCCTGTTCCCATATCCTGCTTGTTGCCTCGTGAAATCACAGGTGAAGTGACCCTATTCCCACTTTATCAGAAATCTTCTGGGGCGCCTGGGTGGCTCAGTGCCTTCCGCTCAGGTCATGATCTCAGGGTCCTGGGATCGAGCCCTGCATCGGGCTTTCTGCTCAGCAGGGAGCCTGCTTCCCTCTCTCTATGCCTGTCTCTCTGCCTACTTGTGATATGTCTGTCAAATAAATAAATAGAATCTTTTAAAAAAGAAATCTTCTACTATTATCCCTTTTTCTCTTCTTTTTTTCAATTTCCTGTGGTCTTCTGACTCATTCCCATCATCACTTCAAGTCCAGTTTCTCATATCTTTAATAAACACTGCTGGGACCCTCGGTATCACTGTTTTGTTCCTTACAGGAGAAAGAAGTTACAGATGTAAGATAAATCAAATATAGGGGTGCCTGGGTGGTTCAGTGGGTTAAAAGCTCTGCCTTCGGCTCAGGTCATGATCTCAGGGTCCTGGAATCGAGCCCTGCATCAGGCTCTCTGCTCAACAGGGAGGCTGCTTTCCCCGCTTTCTCTGCCCGCCTCTCTGCCTACTTGTGATCTCTCTCTCTCTCTGTGTCAAATAAATAAATAAAATCTTTTTTAAAAAAGATAAATCAAAGATAGATGAAGTTAAGCAAAAACCTTGTAGTCCAGAGTTTGAATATTAGACTAAGAATTCTTATTATTCCAACTGAAGAACCGAATAAAACAAAGACTTCTTATTGCTTTGTTATAGTTCCAAGCTCCAGTGAACAGAGAATCATAAGTATGGTTTGAAACTAATCAAAGCAGTGTCAAAGGTATAAGGTGAAACTGCTCAGATTAGCATCATCCTTCATTTCTTCTGTATTTTTCCCATGTTTCTTTTGCTGCCCAAGGTATCTTTCTCTTGCCTGTGATTAAGAATTGTGTGATTCACGGCAAACATCATCCTCAATGGGGAAAACCTGAGAGATTCCCCCAAAGGTCAGGAACAAGACAAGGATGTCTACTGTCACCACTTTTATTCAACATAGTACTGGAAGTCCTAGCCTCAGCAATCACAAAAAAGGAAATGAAAGGCATCCAAGTGGGTAAAGAAAAAGTAAAACTTTCACTATTTGCAGATGATACGATACTCTATGTAGAAAACTCCAAAGTCTCCACCAGTAAAGTACTAGAACTGATAAATGAATTCAGTAAAGTCACAGGACACAAAATCAGTATACATAAGCGTTGCATTTCTATACACTAATAATGAAACTGGAGAAAGAGAAATTAAGAAAACAATTCCATTTACAGTTGCATCAAAAATAATAACATACCTAGGAATAAACCTAACTGAAGAGGTGAGAGACCTATACCTCAAAAATTATAAAACACAGGAGAAGGAAATTGAAGATGACATAAAGAAATAAAAAGACATTTCATGCTCATGGACTGGAAGAACAAATATTGTTAAAATGTCTATAATACCTAAAGCAATCTACATATTTAATGCAATCCCTATTAAAATACCGATAGCATTTTTCACAGAATTGGAACAAACAATCCTGAAATTTGCATGAAATCACAAAAGACCCTGAATAGCCAAAGCAATTCTGGAAAAGAAGAACAAAACCACAGGTTGTCATAATTCTGGATTTCAAGTTATATCATAAAGCTGTAGTAATCAACACAGTATGGTCTGGCATAAAAGAGACATACAAATCAATCAAACAGAATAGAAAACCCAGAAATGAACCTATAATTATATGATCAATTAATCTTCAAAAAAGTAGGAAAAATATGCAATGGGAAAAGGACAGTCTCTTCAACAGATGGTGTTAGGAAAACTGGACAGTGATATGTAAAAGAATGAAACTGGGCCACTTTCTTCCACCATACACAAAAATAAATTCAAAATGGATTAAAGACCTCAATGTGCAACCTGAAACCATAAAAATCCTAGCAGGCAGTAATTTCTCTGACATCAGCCAAGGCAACATTTTTCTAGATATGTCTCCTGAGGCAAAGGAAACAAAAGCAAAAATGAACTATTGGGACTTTATCAAAATAAAAAAAGCATCTTCACAGTGAAGGAAACAATCAACAAAATTAAAAGGCACCTCACTGAATGGGAGAAGATATTTAAAAACTATGTATCCCATAACAGGTTAGTAGCTAAAATATGTAAAGAACTGATACAACTCAATACTTAAAAAATAAATAATCCAATTTAAAAATGGGCAGAAGACATGAACAGACATTTTTCCAAAGAAGACATACAGATGGTGAGCCTGGGTGGCTCAGTGGGTTGAATGTCTGCCTTCAGCTCAAGTCAGGATCCCAAGGTACTGGAATCGAGTTCCGCATCGGGCTCCCTGCTCAGCAAGGAGTCTGCTTCTCCCTCTCCCTCAGCAGCTCCCCCCTGTTCATGCTCACTCTCTCGCTCCTTCTAATAAATGAGTAAACTCTTAAAAGAAAAGAAAAAGATATACAGATGGCCAACAGACACATGAAAAGACACTCAACAAAACTCATCATCAGGGGAATGCAAATCCAAACTATAATGAGATATCATCTCACACCTGTCAGAATGGCTACAATCAGCAACACAAGAAATAACAAGTGTTGGTGAGGATGTGGAGAAAAAGAAACCCTCTTCTACTGTTGATGGGAATGCAAATTAGTGCAACCTCTATGGAAAACATTATGGACTTTCCTCAACAAGTTAAAAATAGAGCTATCCTATGATCTAGCAATCACACTACTAGGAAACACACACTACTATTTACCCAAAGAATACAAAACTTCTAGTTCAAAGGGATAGATGCACCTCCATGTTTATTGCAGCATTATCTACAATAGCTAAGATATGGAAACAGACCAAGTATCCATTGACTGCTGAGTGGATAAAGATGTGGTATATATACACAATAGAATATTATTCAACCATAAGAGGGAATGAAATCTTGCCATTTGCAATGACATGGATGCAGCTAGAGAGTATAATACTAAGCAATATAAGCCAGACAGAGAAAGACAAATACTATCTGATTTCATTCATATGTGGAATTTAAGAAACAAAAAATGAGGGGTGCCTGGGTGGCTCAGTGTGTTAAGACTCTGCCTTCGGCTCAGGTCATGATCTCAGGGTCCTGGGATCAAGCTCTACATCAGGCTCTCTGCTCAGTGGGGAGCCTGCTTCCCCCTCTCTTTCTGCCTGCCTCTCTGCCTACTTGTGATTTCTCTCTCTCAGTGTCAAGTAAATAAATAAAATCTTTTTTAAAAACCCAAAGACAATAACAACAACAACAAAAACGACCCAAAGAAAGAGAGAGGAGAGAGAGAGAAATCAAGAAACAGACACTTAACCGTAGAGAACAAACTGATGATTACCAGAGGGGAGGGGGGAGGGGTGTTGGGTGAAATAGGTGTTGGAGATTAAGGAGGGCACTTGTGATGAGTACAGGGTGATGCATGGAATTGTTGCATCGCTATATTGTACGCCTGAAAACTAATATAACACTCTATGTTAACTCTACTGGAATTTACAATTAAATTAAATTTAAAAAATAATTGCATGGGTCATAGTACTGTAAAATAATTAGACCCATTTTCCCATGTGACAAATATATTCACTAAGGCATTTTTGCATTTTGCTCGGGGGTCATATTTGAACAACAAAAATCTAGAATGGTTCCCAAAGTATCAATCTGTTAGTCTGTGCCAAGTAAGAGAGCAGAATAAACATAACCAAAGTAGTCAAAGAGAGTCAATTTGATGACAGCATATAGGCCTGTCCTGGTTGTGGAGACGAACAGTTATTTGTAAATCTGTACTTCTACTTGGAAATCAAAAGTATGGGCTGTGTTTAGATATTTGGTTTTTGGGATTATATCCAAATTAGATCTTTAATAAGAGACACTCTAAATCTTTAGGTCATGCTATCTCCACCCTCAAGTATCACTGAATTCCAGGCAATGCATATTTTTTGTAACTGACCACATTTGAAAATCCTGGCACAGAGCAGATAACTTATTTTCCTGTTGATGAATGCTCAGGTATAATACTTAGGTTGGAAATACACACTCCCAGACTTCATCCCAGAAAATACAAGACCTCAAAATGGGAGTTGTCAAACCAGTTTTTTCCTATCGCCTTTGCCAAGGATGAGCAATACGTTAACAAAAAGTTGAAATGCATCCCCTATGTTATAACATAGAGTTTCGTCTTGAAGAAGTAGTTTATATTTTGGCAGCTGGAGAAATTGATCTATGATAGCATAGAATTCAAGACATAAGAGAGAAAATTATTAAAAATAGTAAATTACATGACTGAATCACTTTCCATATTCCATAAAATTTTGGAACAGGCTTAATTAATCAATAATGAGCTGAAACCATGAAAAATGAACTCAGAGACTTAACAGGACTACAAAGACCAAAAGTAAATACTTTTTATTGTGGCTTGATGTAGTTACTGAGAGTTTTACTGAGCATATATAATTTTTACCTCATTTTTGAGCAGCCATTGTGGCAGGAAAAAGAATTTGGTTCTCAATACTTGTGCTTCTTCTTCTTCCCTTTTTTTTTTTTTTAAGGATTTTATGTATTTATTGGAGGGAGAGAGAGAGCAAGCAGAGGGGCAGAGAGAGGGACAGTCACACTGTGTGCTGAGCACAGAGCCTGATTCAGGGCTCCATCTCATGGCCCTGAGATCATGACATGTGCTGAAACCAAGAGTCAGATGCTCAACCAACTGAGCCACCCAGGCACCCCAGTACTTGTGTTTTTTAAAGGATAGAGTGAGACAAAGAAATTGTTCCATTTGGTTTTTGGTTATAACAAAAGTTATTGAAAGACAGCCTTTGGATGTATATTATTATTATTATTATTATTATTATATAATTTCT
The DNA here is from genome assembly GCF_020171115.1 of Neogale vison. Classification (NCBI taxonomy): domain Eukaryota; kingdom Metazoa; phylum Chordata; class Mammalia; order Carnivora; family Mustelidae; genus Neogale; species Neogale vison. Next base: position 33,233,971 of record NC_058105.1, read on the forward strand.
TTTCTTACATGTCTCTCTGCTCATATGATGCTAAATGCCTCATTTGAGCTTGGTGAAATTGGTCAGGTTAGCTAGACCTAGAACTGGACCAACCACAAGTGCATCATTCAGGCCGGTAGAGAGTTGACCATCAGGGAGATCCCAGAAACCTGGCCATTGGCTACAGGCACTGAAGTCAATATACAACATTCCCACTGACTTAAGTGCTTATGGATGGATGAATGGATAAAGAAAATGTGTGACACACACACAAACACACACACAGTTACAACCTGGAATACTATTAGTCATTAAAAAGTAGGAAATCTCACCAACCACAACAAAATGGCTGGACCTTGAGGGCATTATGCTCAATGAAATAACTCAGACAAAGACAGATAATGTAGTTCTCACTTACACGTGGAATCTTAAAAAACCTCATAGATACAGAGAGTAGACTGGAGGTCACCAGAGTCAGAGGTTGGAAGGTGGGCAAAATGAGTGAAGGGGGTCAAAAGGCACAAACTTCCAATAATAAAATAAATAAGTCACTGGGTTGTAATATACAGTGTGGTGACTATGGTTAATAATCCTGTATTACGTATTTGGAAGTGGCTAAGAAAGTAGGTCTTAAAAGCTTTCATCGCAAGAAAAAATTTTGCAACTATGTGTGGTGATGGATGTAAACCTGACTCACTGCCGTGATCATCTCACAACATATACAAATAGCGAATCACGCTGTACATCTGAGACTAATATAATGTTACGTATCAGCTATATATCAATTTTTTCATCATTATCATTTTATTTCTATTTACTGGCTTTTTTTTCAATTTATTTATTTTCAGAAAAACAGTATTCATTATTTTTTCACCACTCCCAGTGCTCCATGCAATCCATGCCCTCTATAATACCCACCACCTGGTACCCCAACAGTCTTAAAAGTATAGTCCTACAACTGAGTTAGCCCACAGAATTTCAATCAGGCCCTTTCCAAGATTTTTACCTATACCTTCCCTCTTCTTCCTTTTGCTAAGGTCCCAGCATGCATCATGGTACAGTCTGTATTAATTATAATTGCCAACAGATCATAGACAGTCAGACCTGGAAGGAATCTTACAAGTTACTTACAGATGAGAATTATAGCCCTAATCAGAAAACCAAGGTGAAAAGCCAATCAGAGAAGTTAGCCCATCACTAGATGCAAGAGGGGCGTTAGAGAGGAGAAGGGAATTTGGGTAAATTGGAAGGGGAGGTGAACCATGAGAGACTATATATCAATTTTTTAATGTCAAACGTTTGAAAGAAAACACAACTCTCAGGGTGCCTGGGTGGCTCAGTCATTAAATGTCTCCCTTCGGCTCAGGTCATGATCCCAGGATCCTGGGGTCAAGCCCCACATCTGGTTTCCTGCTCAGTGGGAAGCTGCTTTTCCCTCTCTCACTCCCCCTGCTGTGTTCCCTCTCTTTCTGTGTCTCTATCTCTCTGTCAAATAAATAAACAAAATCTTTAAAACAAACAAACAAACGAATGAATGAACAAAACCACAACTCTCCCATCTCCAGGAGCATTTTGGGTTGGGAGTCAGGGTGAGACTCTAGTTCTATAGGAACTGGGTGTCAAGCCAAACTCAGACATACAAGAAAGTGTATTTATCGGAACTCGTGTGCAACTCAAGTGGTTTTATCAATTGCAACTGTATCAGAGCCCTATTACTAGATCAAAGTGTAGAAATAGAGCAGAACCATCAAACAGAATGATTTTATGAGTGGATCAGAGGTAGAGTTTATTATAGTGTTCCGTCTATGGCCTGATTGTCACAGGAGCCTGGAGCAAGGTTAATCCTATCAGTAGGATACCCGTGGATTGGAGACCAAAATTAGTTGAATCACTGCTCACTATGGCCCACTGCCTGTTTTTGCATGATTCACAAACTAGAAAAGATTTTGACGTTTTTAAGCCGAAACAAATCAAAAGAAGAATAATATTTTCATGACACATGAACATTTATGAAATTCAAATTCCAAGGTCCATAAATAAAGATTTATTGGAACAGAGCCACACCCATCTGTTTATATACTCTCTGTGGCTGCTTTCATGTTACAAGGACAGAGCTGAGTACTTATGACAGATTCTACACGGCCTGCAAAGCCTCAAATATTTATTATCTGGACCTTTGCAGAAAAAGTTGCCAACCCTGCTTTAGTGTCTGAACTCCACTGATACACAGAAACCTCATAGCTCAATCATTAGAGCCCAGTCATGTTTTTTTTTTAAAGATTTTTATTTATTTATTTGATAGAGAGAGATCACAAGTAGGCAAAGAGAGAGGGGGAAGCAGGCTCCCCGCTGAGCAGAGAGCCTGATGTGGGGCTCGATCCCAGGACCCTGAGATCATGACCTGAGCTGAAGGCAGAGGCTTATACCACTGAGCCACCCAGGTGCCCCGGGCCCAGTCATGTTTAATTCCATAAGAGGTTGCATTCAATTTTGATGGAAGTAGCGGAGAGAGAGGTTAGCAATCAACAAGAACGATGAGTTTGTGACTACTGAATCATTGTCAAATGCAGTTGGATGAAACAAAGAACACAAGGTAGCCTTCTACTAGTCTCTGCCTTTCCTTGCCCTGCTCTGACAGAGGCTAGGAGGATTCTACGTCTTGCATCTAGTGAGCCAAACACTGCCTGCAAAAGCAGGATATTAGGCATTCCATCTCACTAGTATGAGACACAGAATAGACATGACTGTCCACATTCCTCTCTGTCTGGTGTGTGTTCACGGAACTGTGTCCTCTTCTCTGACCTGACAGTGTTGGGCTAACTTCTCTGATTGGCTTTTCACCTTGGTTTTCTGATTAGGGCTATAATTCTCACTTTGAGGCGGGATCTTCCTCTGAGTTCCAGCCTGATGGGCGGGTGCTCTGATTCTCCAAGAAATCCTTTCTACTGTCCTGGTCCAGGGGAGCCGGATTCTGCTCTATATGGCTTCCTCTTCTAGCTAGCATCTTGCTCTAATCCCAGGAGACCATCTGATACCAGGTCTTTCCCTCAAATATTTAGTCCTGCTGCTGTCCCTTACCCCAACACCAGGACCTGATTGTCCTTTGAATATGGCTCAGATTTGCCTCATTCTTCAAACTCTGATTTCATGTGCTACCCACAGTCTTAAAAGTATAGTCCTACAACTGAGTTAGCCCACAGAATGTCAGTCAGGCCCTTTCCAAGATTTTTACCTATACCTTCCCTCTTCTTCCTTTTGCTAAGGTCCCAGCATGCATCATGGTACAGTCTGTATTAATTATAATTGCCAACAGATCATAGACAGTCAGACCTGGAAGGAATCTTACAAGTTACTTACAGATGAGAAGACCCATTCTCAGACATGAAAGGGGAATATACATATCAATTCGGTCTAAGAACTAAGGAAGAAGTTGCCCCATATCTTCCAGGGAATGCCTTGGAAATAAAAGCTAAATTAAATATGGTAAATTGTCTTCAGTGAGTCAATTCTGAATTTATTTTTGATCCATCATTTTTTAAAAAGATTTTATTTGGGTCACCTGGGTGGCTCATTGGGTTAAGCCTCTGCCTTCAGCTCAGGTCATGATCTCAGGGTCCTGGGGTCGAGCCCCACATCGGGCTCTCTGCTCAGCAAGGGGCCTGCTTCCCCCCCCCCCACCTACTTGTGATATTTCTCTGTCAAATAAATAAATTTAATTTAAAAAAAGATTTTATTTCTTATTTGTGAGAGAGTGAGAGTGAGCGCCCACAAGTAGGGTGGGGAAGGGCAGAGGGAGAAGGAGGAACAGGCTCCCCACTGAGCAGGGAGACTGATGCAGGGCTCGATCCCAGGACCCTGAGATCATGACCTGAGCCCAAGGCAGATGCTTAACCAACAGTGCCACCCTGACGCCTCAATCCACCATTTTTTTCTAAAAGCCAAATAAATAAAAGTAAGGAGAAATCAAAATGACCAAATAAATCCCTCCCCCAAAGGAGGAGGAAGTAGAGGAAACCCATAATTTGAAGCCATATGCAAGTAGGAGAGGTTTTGCTAAGGTATGCCATAGCCTATCGCTTCGGTGCCCTTTTTCATTTATCAGTCATCTCGCAAACTAACTCCTTTAATGCCTAAATCTTTACAAGGAGAATCTCCAAGTCAAATCTCCCATGGTACTTGTTCAGTTACATTCCAATTTGGCAACAGGTACTGAGCAAATGAGAAAGGATTGCTTATCGCCACTTCTGTCTCTACCCGCAGAGGCTAAAGAAGAGGAGAACTGTGGTGCTTGCTGGCAACCGTCTATAGAAATCAGGCAAAAGTCCTGTGCTATCACAGGAACGTGGCGGTGGAGTGGGAGTGGAGATTTGTGTAGAACCGAGCTCCCCTGGCTAATTATTCAGAACTATTTCCCTGTAGGGGCATCGTCCGTATCTTGTGTGTGAGTGTTGAGCCGGACCACAGCAGAGCAGGTCCAAACAGTTAAGCAATCTTCAAGATCTAGCAATGCATTTTCCCTCTGGGTTCATGCTGCTCTAAACAGTCAGAAGATGCTGAAGATGGCCAAACCGATTTGATTGTCATGCCTCAAGGTTCAACGTAGCTCCCATGCATAGCTAGACATTGCTCACATTTATCGTAACCTCTCGTCCCCTGCCCTAACACTTCCAATGTATAAAAAATTTGATAACTCTTGGTTATGGCCTAGCACATAGTAGACAGAATAAGTATTTGTTGACTGGCGTTTAATGACTGACTGTACAAGTTGCAAGAGAACAACACATTGTCTCAAAAGTGGAGGATGCCTTAGATTAGCCCAGTGGTCCTTAACAGGGGATGATTTTGCTACCCGGTCCCAGGGGGCATTTGGCAATGTCTGGAGACATTTTGGGCCGTCACAGCAGAGAGTGGCCTTCACCCAATAGATGCCACAGGAATGTCACCAAACATCCTACAATTTGTAACATGTCCCCTTAAAAAATGAAGTATCTGGTCCAAAATGTGAAGAGTCCAAGGTTGTGAAACCCCAGATTAGACTGATAAGAGAAACGGAACAATTGGCTCTTTAAAAGTGGATAAGGAGGAACAAATAAGTAAAGCACAGAGGACTTTTAGGGGAGTGAAACTGTTTTTGCAGGACACACTAATGGTGGCTACACACCATGATACATTTGCTGAAGCCCATAGAATGTGCAGTATCAACACTGAATCTTTTTTTCTTTTAAGATTTATGTTTTGAGGGTGCCTGGGTGGCTCAATGGGTTAAGCCACTGCCTTCGGCTCAGGTCATGATCTCAGGGTCCTGGGATCGAGGCCCGCATCGGGCTCTCTGCTCAGCAGGGATCCTGCTTCCTCCTCTCTCTCTGCCTGCCTCTCTGCCTGCTTGTGATCTCGCTCTGTCAAATAAATAAATAAAATCTTTTTTAAAAAAAAAGATTTATGTTTTGAGAGAAAGAGTGCACCTGCAAAGGGGAGGAGGGGCAGGGGGAGAAGGAGAGAAAGAATCTTCAAGCAGGCTCTCTGCTGAACACAGAGCCCTTCGCTGGGCTCGATCTTATGACCCTGAGATCGTGATCTGAGTTGAAATCAAGAGTCAGCCGCTTAACCGATTGAGACACCCAGGCGCCCTCAACAGTGAATCTATGGACTTTGGGTGATTCAGTTAAGTCTGTGTAAGTTCATCAACTACAACAAATGGCACAGGATGTTGGTAGTGGGGGAGGCCATGCGTGCATACGGGCAAGGGGTATATGGGAACTCTCTGTACTTTCTATTTTGCTGTGAACCCCAAGATACTCTTCACAATGGTCTGTCTTTTAAAAAGTGGATGAGTAGCTGGAGATAAAATTTTGGCTTTCAAAGAATGGTCAGGTTGTCTTTATTCTGGTATTTTGGAGGAAACCGGATTTATATTGTAAGGATTACCTTGTGCTTCAAACCGACAAATTTGTCATGACTTTTTCTTTCCGTGTAGTTTTTGTTAAAAAAAAGACATCATTTCCATCATTTCCATCAGCCACCTTAATTAAGAGCAATGTCCCACTGCAGTTGTGGCACTCTCAAATGTACGTTTTCTCCAGCTTGGAGCCTGGTTCCATGATAGGTTTCTGAACTGAGGTTCCAAGGATATTCAGGAAAACTTACTTGGAATTTTCCTTCCTTATTACCAGCAGTGGAGAGCTGAAAGAAAGCTTCTGGTGAACTGGTTTTGCCATGTACATGAGAGCAATCATAAATTCACTTAAATCTGATATCAAGATCTAGAAAATTCTGTGACACAGGAAGGGAAGAAAAGAGTACTAGTGAGAGAAACTTCAGTCTTCAATCTGCTAGACTTCCTGGCAAGGGTAGTTATGACTATCTGCTATATCCAAAATCCCATTCACAAAGCAAAAAGCAGTATGATCTTGTAGATTCAAGTTATTTCCAATAGACTAAAAATAGATTCAAGGCTATATTTAAAAAATCTCCCAGCTGATCCTTTTTTTAAAAGCAGATACTCCTCAAATTACTGAAATCTAAACATTTTTGAGGACTTTTAACCTTTGCTGGTGTTCTTATTTTTTTTCTTTTTTCGAGCTTCAGAAATCAAATGTCAAGCACTGTAATAACAAAGTGCGAAGATTATAAACTGAAACTCATGAAAGGGCAGGGAATGTGCAGAACTCTGAGAGTGACAGGACATATACAATCTGTATGTCCAACTATTAAAATGATAAGAAATAGTTTATCCAAAAAACAACATTATTTACTGCCTAGCTTTTGGAATTTCATGCTATTATCATGGCCCACATATCATTGTGACTTTTATGAAAGGGAAGAGTTTTAGTTTTTGCCAAGTCCAAATACCTAGCCAAATATTTCATTCCCAGGAATTTTCTTTTCAGTACCTAGAACCATAGTCTGTTATTATGGATGTAATTTATGAATCAGAAAGACCAGCTCCTTCCTCTGCTGGGTTCCTCAAGGTCAAGGACCATCTCTTATTCATCTCATAGCACAATGTCTACACTGTGCACTTTCTGGCATCACCAGGGAGATCAATGAATGTGTATTAATTTTATTGACTATATGAACATTAACTACTAATCATTCACACATGAAAATTGGATTTCAAGTAATTATACATCACTAAACCCTATCCTGTGTTCCCTTAAGTTTCATAGGTTTAGTTTAGATTTTCAGGAAATAAGAAATGGTTTTCTCACATATGACTAAATCTTCCTAAACCATGCTCTGCGGATATCCTTTTTTACTTGAAAAACAATTATGATCAAGAAGTGTCCTAACATTTTTACCATGTGAATTATTATGTAGTTAAGGGCACAGGAACTCCATCAATGTGAAACATATAGGATTTGTAGACTTGTGCTAGATTTACCCTAGGTTTCCCTTCCCTAAGCTGGTTCCTGGCTGATCATTAAAATTAGTACACTGTCATCCACCCATCAAATGTCCTTTCAGTTTGTTGAATTACTTCTGATAATAAGATCACCAAGATCAGCCGGAATTGCTGACAGGAAAAGGATTTTTTGCATAATGATATTCAGAGGATTCATTCAGTCATACAGTCATTCATTCATACAATAATATTTATTGATCCACTGCTTAGAATATTATACAGAATTCATTTTTTGAACAAGCATACTATGAGGGAGAACATCAATTTCTAAAATGGCATAGGAAGAAGAGACTTTTCTTTATAGAGCTAGAATGTGGTATATGGTTATTATTACATATCTTTTAGGAAATCATTACCACAGACAGATGGACAATTTTAAAAAACCTTGATGACAACCGAGCAAAAGCCACTCGAGACAGAGAATCCTAAGTTCTAACTTCACTGAGTTCTAACTTGCTGTACAATGTGAATCTCGGTTCTCTCTCCTTAACTGTGGAAGGAGGAAAAAACTTGAATTATTTTTCTACTAGTGCCTTCAGAAGGAAGTTTGACTTTAGCAGGGAACAAAGTATTAGTGGTTTCTGTGTTTTTACCATTTCTTTCACAAGAATAAGAGAAACTATTTGAAAATTGAAAATAAATACACAAAGAAAGATCCACCAAAACGTATACTTAAACTACGGCAGTAACAACAACAGAAAAAACAAAGAAGGTGAGTATTATTCACTTGAGGTGGCTCCAACCTGTCCCTGAGTGCAGACACTTGCAATTGTAGCCCATGAAAACAGTGAAGGTTTGTATCTTCTAATTTAGGATCCTAATTTAGTGCACATAATAATCACCCCAAAATGTGTCATAATGTAGATTTCATGGGCATCTGGATGGCTCTGTTGGTTAAATATCTGACTCTTGGTTTTGATTCAGATCATGATCTCAGAGTTGTGAGACTGAGCCCTGTGTTGGTCTCCATGCCAAGGGTAGAGCCTGCTTATAATTCTCTCTCCCTTCATCCCTACCTCCTCCTCTCTCTCCCTCTCAGAAAGAAAGAAAGAAAGATAATATAGATTTCAGATTCTCTACGCAGGAGATTGTGATGCAAAACCCGTATTTGAAATTCAGATCTCGTCCTGTCCTCAAGTGGGGATTCTAAGTTTTTCTTAGATTGAGATCTAATTCACATATTGTTCAAATTCACCCATTTAAAATGTACGATTCTAAGTTTTTTAGTATATTTACAGAGTTGTGCAACCATCATCACAATCTAATTTGAATATCTTCATCACCCCAAAAGAATACCCATACCTTTTAGTATCACTGTTTATTCACCCCTTCCCCCAGGCCCTGGCAAACCTCTACTTTCTGTCTCCAGAGATATGCCTATTCCAGACATTTCATATAAATGAGATCATATAATAATGTTTTCTTTCTGTCAGGCTTTTTTCACTTAGTGTTTTCAAGGTTCATCTGACTAGAAACATCTATCAGTATTTCATTCTTTTTTTTAAGATTTTATGTATTTATTTGACAGAGAGAAATTACAAGTAGATGGAGAGGCAGGCAGAGAGAGAGAGGGAAGCAGGCTCCCTGCTGAGCAGAGAGCCCGATGCGGGGCTCGATCCCAGGACCCTGAGATCATGACCTGAGCCGAAGGCAGAGGCTTAACCACTGAGCCACCCAGGCACCCCTCAGTACTTCATTCTTCTCAGGGCCAAGTAATGCTGGTTGGGTGGCTATAACACATTTTGTTTATCCATTCTTCAGTTGATGGACACTTGGGTTGTCTCCATTTCTTGACTATTAGGCATCGTGCTGCTATAAATATTCATATTCAAGTTTCTGCATGGACATGCTTGCTAAGTGCTTTTAAAAAAACTATAAAGCTTTATTAAATTGAGGGAACATTTCTATTTTTTTAAGGATTTTAAAAAATATTTTGACAGAGAGACAGCAAGAGAGGTGACACAAGCAGGGGGAGTGGGAGAGGAAAAAAATAAAGCAGGTCTCTCACTGAACAAGGAGCCGGATGTGGGGATCAATCCCAGGGTCCTGGGATCATGACCTGAGCCGAAGGCAGAACACTTAATGACTGAGCCACCCAGGCGCCCTGAGGGAACATTTCTAATTGAATACTTTTTATAGGTAGTCATTGGCAGTCCATACAAAATGATGACAGAGTGGTGGCCAGCGACAAGTAAGGGTTAAAGGCTTTCAGAGGAACTATGATGATAGACTAGTTCACATTCTGTGGCAGCTAGAAAAGACCAAACAGAGACCAAAAAAAGAATGCAACTTTTTATCCTTATTAATAAAAAAAATATAAAACTGAAGGACTGGAAGAAGCAAACCAGACATCCATCTCATCTGCCTTCTGACATGGTCAAGAGGATAGTTTATTATACTAGTTTTTTTATTACACTAATTTTAAGGCAAGAAGAGGAAAATTCAGGTGCAGTTAACCTAACCAGTTCATTGTGTTAGAAAAATATCAAAATGCCCGAGAGGAAACAGATTCATTAGAATAAGAAATGAAACTCAAAATACAGAAAGAAGGGGAGAAAGGGTGTTATTCCCCCACCCTGCCGGCACATCACGCAAGGAGAGAGGAACTCACATAATGCCTAAGCTGTACTGTGTTTTTTGTTTCTAAATCTATGGTGGGTGTCCCAATATCATCCATGAAGAGTTTAGGCCTAATCCATGATTAGGCCTAGAATAGCCTAATCATTAAAAACTTGGGCCTTGTGATCTCTCCTATAACTAAAAATATGATCATGAGTTTAATTTATTGAGACCTTATTCAACCATGTTTCTCTAGTAGCCACAAAAATGAACCATTTTTAAAAGTTGTATTTATTCATTTGAGAGAGAGAGAGAGAGAGGAGGAGCAGGGGGGAGGGTCGTTGGGAGAGGGAGAAGCAGACTCCCAGCTGAGCAGGGAGCCTGATGTGGGGCTCGATCCCAGGACCCTGGGATCACGACCCAAGACAAAGCAGATGCTTAACTGACTGAGCCACCCAGGCACCCCCAAAATCAACCATTTACAATTCACTTTTTTCCTAACTGTCTTAACCTCTCACAAGACAGCCAGCTAGACTCTGAACAAACCAGATTTAGTTGCCCAAAAAATTTGATTCTCAAAAATTTATCACTTTGGGTGCCTGGGTGGCTCAGTTGTTTAAGCGTCTGCTTTGTCTCAGGTCATGATCCCAGGGTCCTGGGATTGAGTCCCACATCGAGCTCCCTGCTCAGCGGGGAGTCTGCTTTTCCTTCTCCCTCTGCCCCTCCCCCTGCCTGTACTCTCTCTCTCTCCCTCTCTTTCAAGTAAATAAATAAAATCTTTTAAAAATCTGTCACTTTGAGGAGTAATGACTGATTTTTAGGCCTTCTCACAAACCTGGTTCTATGGTTCTTCTGGAGGTCAAAGTAGGCTATGGGGATCTCAGTTTTTTTTCAAATTAGAAGAAATTAGTAGTAAGGATGAATATAGCTCTGTTGACTTATCAATTTAATAATCAGCAGCACTATTACAAAAGGAGATTAAGATATGATCGTTGCCCAGGAGAGCCAATACTCTTGCTGAAAATAGCAAGACACATGCATCACAAAGTTTGAGAACACCATAATATATTATCTCTGCCAAAGGAATTCAGACATGGGAAAGATAAACGTGGGCTCAAACAGTTAAAGATGACACTGTGGATAAAATAAGATTTAAGCTGGGTCTGAAGTTCAGGGAGGATTTGATCAGAGTAAGGGAAGAGTATTTCTGGAATGGGCAACAGTGTGAACGACAACAGAGCTGAAAGACTGTGCATAATGTGGAATGGAGGACATCTCAGGAACAAAAGAGAAGCAAGGCTCTAGAAACTGGAGAGCCAGATTATGATGAGCCTTGGAAATTAGGCAGACATCCAGAAGCCCCTCCTACTCAAACTGGGAGAGTCTCACTAGAGCCGGGTGTGTCCATCTGGATTTTACTCAAAGACAGCTGCCTGACTGTTAAAGAAGTCAGAACCCAAGCGTGGGGATGTAGGGAAGAGGGTGGATGAGGAACTTGCAGATGGGGCCGATCCCATTCAAAGAATAATTAACAAGTGCATTCCTGACATTGGTTTGGGTGCTTTCAGGGGTGATAAGGATAAACGAGAGTCCCCGATCTCATGGAGTTTACAGAGCAGACATGCATATTACTGACGCCTGGAAGAAAGTCATGAATGTTTTAAGTAAAAACAAGGAACAGATGAGGGGACAGAATTAAGCATTAAGTCTATCCCGGTAAGAGGAAAAAATGACCTTTTCTTTCAATACTAACAATATCAGATTTTAACCCCGGCAGGGGAGCGTGTTTGGTCAAGGTAGGGGCACCAACAAGTATGATGGAATGAAGTAGGATGTGTTTGGGGAAAGGCAAGAAGCTTAGCAAGTAGGATGCAGAGAGGAACAGTAGAGAGTTGGGTGAAAGCTGAAAAAGTTGAAAAAAAGTCAGAAAGAGGAATTTGGACTTAGCAGATGATTCGTAGTCACTGTAAGTTTTTGAGGGGGAGTGAATTGGCACTCTTATATTTATTGAATCTCTTCTATGAAAAGCCCCCAGCCACGAAGGATTGTGTATGAGTAATTAGCCTGGCAACAGTATAGATCTGAAAGAGGGTGATACTGAGGTCAGGAAGGTCAACCAGGAAGATGTCTATTATAGTAATCTAAGGGTAAAGAGACCCCGAGAGCAGAAGAGTGGGAGGGAAAAGGAGAGAAAGGAATCAATACATGAGTCACGTTTCAAAGGGAATTGTGTTAAGACTTGCTGGCTAGTTGCATGCATGCTATGAAGTAGATGAGAGAGTGGGTGATGCCTGATGTATAGAACCCCAGTGATTAGGAGACTCTCAGTTTCAACCGACAAACACAGAAATTATATTGCAGGAATTCACTGAGTTGGGGTGGTTGGGTGCTATGGTGTTCATTTATAGTTTATTTAAAGTGTCAGGCAACCAGTACTCCTTTGGATTCCTCTGACTAAAACATGGATCTGGGAGATATTTGAAGCCATGAGAGTAAGTGAGTTTCTGAGGAATGAGGGAAGGAAGGAAACAAATTTTTTTGAATGTCTTTTATGTTCCAGACAACGAATGTGAAGAAGAAAGGTAGAAGGGTGAAGAGTGGAATATTGGGCAAAAGTCCAAAGTTAAGGGACAGGAAAGGGGTCAACGAACAAGAAGGACTAGAAATTGTCAAAAATGTAGAAAGGAGGGGGCGCCTGAGTGGCTCAGTTGGTTGGGCATCTGCCTTTAGCTCAGGTCATGATCCCAGGGTCTTTGAATTGCACCCCACATGGGGGGGGGGTCCCTGCTCAGCAGGGAGTCTGCTTCTCCCTCTCCCTCGGTCCCTCCCCCGTTCATGCTTGTTCTCTCTGTCTCTCTCTCAAATAAATAAATTAAAAATCTTTGTGAAAAATTAGAAAGGGAATTTACATATGATGCTGTCTCTGAACAAAGAATAATTTAAAGAATACAGGGAAAGATCAAATAATTTGAGTGTTCAGAAAGATTAAAATTAAGCATAAAGGCTTCGCTTTTGGTAAGGATCCTTGGTGACACTGAATTCAATTCCATCTCACAAATACTTCTTGCACATCTCCTGTATACTTAGCATCAGAGGTCTAAAAACACCCTCATGGAGAATACAGTCCAGAAAAAAAGATAAGTAAACTGCCAATTACAAGATAATCTGTAAGTTTAACATGGGGAGACATAGGGTACTAATGTAGCACATAAGAAGGGCCTTCTATCCCAGACCGCAAGAATCTGGAAGGCTTTCAGAGGAAGTCATGTTTAAACCAGGACCTATGGGATGAGTTGAAATTAGCTAAAGGAAAGGCAAGGGGTGACAAAAGCAGGAAATACCCAATGTGGTGATCCAGCAAGAAAAGGAAATATGACCAGTCAAACAACTGCAAGAAAGAGTGGTCTGTGTGAGTGATTTTGTAGAGAGATTGTTGAAGAGGTCATCAGGGGGCCGCTGATGAAGAATGATATCGAGCCATATCAAAGACTTTGAATTTAATCCAGATTGGTATTGGGAAGCTGTGGAAGGGTTGAAACAGGAGAACAATTTAATCAAATTTGCTTCAGAAAGATCCCTCTGACTGCTTGAGCAGTGGGGCAGGATCCAAGTCAGGTCGACCAATGATGAGACTATTTCAGCAGTTGTGGGGAGAGATGATGGAGTTAGTAGAAATGGAGAGGAGTGGGTGGACTCAATAAATATGTAGAAGGTAGCACTGACAGTGCTTGGTAACACATTAGTGTGGGAGATTTGGGGAGAGAGAAGAGCTTAGAATGATGCCAGTATTTTTGACAGAATGGATGCGGATACAGGAGCCACTGGCTGAGCATTTTTAGAATACAATATGATGAATTCCGTTTTGAACATGTTGACTTGAAGATACCCACTGGACATCCTAGGGCTGGTTATATGGTAGGCAGTTGGCTAACCGCATCTCAAGTTCAGGAGAGAGATTTAATTCAGAGTTGAGATTTGGGGGACAATGGCAAATAGTTGGTATTTGAATGCTTGAGAGAAAATGGTATCCCTGGGTGGGGGTAGAGTAGGTTGGTGTTGAATGAGAAGATGAGATGTCTGAGGACAGAACACTGAGCCATACAAACATGTAAGGGCTGGGCAAAAATAAGGAGTCAACAAAAAACCTGGGAAGGATGTGTGTGTGTGGCTCAGCAAAGAAATAAGGTGGCAATTTGAGAAGTCAGTACCATAGGGTTTTTCTAATGGAGGAAGCCTAACTCCCTGGATGACAGAGTGGGGTGGGGGGTGGGGGAGAATCCAATGCAGGGGAAAACAGTGCAGATGTGGCTAAGGAAGGGATAAATACTACAGCAAGGTCTTTCCAGAAATAGGGTAGCTGAGGAGTGAAGACTCACGGAGGAGACTCTTCTTCCTTTAATAAGGACAAGAATGATAGGAGAATGAATATGGAGAAAGGAGCTGGGCTGTTGGTAGCAAAGGAATCTCACACTGGATGGCCAAGACTTACTAGTGAAGTAAGATTCAAAGTTTCCACAACGCACACGTGTCAGGAGATGGAAAATAAATTAGATGGAAGAAAAGGTTTTGCCTTAAGTGGCTTAAAGTTGCAAATTTCACCATTCCTGACAAATATTCACTTATAAGTTAGCTACTTTTAAGTAATATTTGTGGATATTTTAGTGGTTGCCTAAAACGTCAGGAAATCTAAAACATCTTAGATTTTCGGGACCAGAAGGGGCCGGAGATACGAGGCAGAAAGTATTATTTTCTGATATTCTTCTTAGTAGAATAAGCCTGGTTTACACAGTCTAAAAGAATATGTCTGGGGTGCCTGGGTGGCTCAGTCGGTTAAGCGATCGGCTCTTGGTTTTGGCTCAGGTCATGATCTTAGGGTCCTAGAATTAAACCCCACGTTGGCTTCTGCACTCAGCAGGGAGTCTGTTTGAAGCTTCTCTCCCTCTGCCCCTTCCCTCACTCTCACTCACTTTCAATATAAATAAGTAAATCTTTTAAAACTTTTAATAAAAAAGAACTTTTAATAATAAAAGTTCTAATTTTGATATAGTACCAACAGTTATAATAGTTCCCACTTCATGAGTACCTACTATATTCTAGGTCTGACACTCATCACTTTACACTCTGTGATTCTCAAGGAGGGCATCTATTCCCACTATGACCATGACCAACCCCCCCAACCCGGGAGACTTCTGGCATTGTCAGAGGATATTTCGGATGGTCACAATTTGGAAGGGTAGTCATGGGTAGAGGTCCTGGAGGCTGTTACATAATCCTACAATGCACAAGACAGTCTCCCACAAAAAAAGAAATATGCTACCCGAAATGTCAGCGGTGCCAAGGTGGAGAAACCCATTGACATTAGAAAGAACTATACCTTCCTTGCTGTACTGTTGCAAGGATGACACAAAATGGTAAGCATAAATCTCTCTACTATAATTCAATGGAAAATTGGGGAGCTTCAATAACTTGCTCAAGGTCACAACACAAGGTCTGAAGAAGAACCAGATTTTGAATCCTAGCTGCCT
This sequence comes from Neogale vison, assembly GCF_020171115.1. NCBI lineage: Eukaryota > Metazoa > Chordata > Mammalia > Carnivora > Mustelidae > Neogale > Neogale vison. The sequence continues at coordinate 33,249,436 of NC_058105.1, forward strand.
GATTCCAAAGTCAAATTTTAAACCTCTAAATGCATTGCCACGTCGTATTCAAGACATACAGACTACCATAAAACCCAAATACCCCTGTGAATAATTTTTCCTAAAAATATATTGGTTACTACACTGAAATCTGCATTTCCCCTAAGCTTACCTAGGACCCATCCCTCAACTCTAAACTTTTTCCATCTGAGAATATCACAGCAGCATTCTCCTATAGAAAACAGACTTGAGTCAGGCACATCAGATGCAGACATGCCAACATGACATGATTTACCACTCAAGGAGGTCTTCCAATTGAAACAATTCCATGGAATGGCCAATGGCAAATCCATTCTCAAATTCTATCCAATATCGCCATGACGAGATGGATTCTTTCTGGACTTTGGATTACAATTGGACTTCTGCACCGACACCATCCATCATGCAAACTACCCAAGTGCCTCTCTACAATCACGAGGCAGGACCCAAACTCCAACCGAAGTACACAAATATAGGTTAAAAAGTCCTCAGTGACTATGGAGTTTTGGTGGGTTTTCTTTTTTTTGTTTTGTTTTGTTTTTGTGACTTTTGAGTTTTTGCTACTTTTGTACAAATGGTAACAGTGAACTTCTCCTTTGGGTGACTGTACCACAGGTGAGGGGAAGTAGAATAACTTCAATTTCCCTAGAAAGGAGTCATTTTTTGAAAAATGCCTGGCCTCCATGTTGAATATTCTCCCAATTTGTTTCCCTCAGGGTATGAGTGCAAATAATTTTATGGTTCATACCTTGTTCTCATATGTATTTCAGGTGACCTGCTCATCCCAGTTTTTCCACAACTGTTCTGACTTCAAACTGAAATCGCACTTCCTGTGAATCCCTTCAGTCCCAGGTAATAGCAGATATAGTTGCCCTAGATATATCCGGGGATTAATAACTAACACTAGAGATCAAAAGCTGATATTACTGCTATTTCTTGAGGTTCAATCAGAAGAAGCTTTTGTATCAGAATTCAGCTCGAAGAACATTGATCGTCATTTTTGGCCCTCACCTGGTTTTGGCAAAGATGACTTTTGAAAGAGGAAAATGCAGTCAAACCCTGATATTACAAAAATAGGTTGTTGGTGGGATCTCTCACAGGATGCCATCTGGCAGCAAGCAAAAGATTTCACGCTGTAACCGGGTAGGTGTCAATTTTAACTGCGTATAAAATCACCTGGGAGGGGTGCCTGGGTGGCTCAGTGGGTTAAACCTCTGCCTTCGGCTCGGGTCATGATCTCAGGTTCCTGGGATAGAGCCCCGCATCGGGCTCTCTGCTCAGTGGAGAGCCTGCTTCCCTTCCTCTCTCTCTGCCTGCCTCTTCTGTCTACTTGTGGTCTATGTCTGTCAAATAAATAAATAAAATCTTTTTTTAAAAAAAATCACCTGGGAGGGAGGACTTCCAAAGAGTCTGGCTGCCCAGGCTGCGCACAAGACCAATTCAATTAGAATCTCTTGGGGTGGAACTCAGGCAGCAGTGCTTTTAAAGTACCTTCAACCGTTAAGATAGACAGGCAGGGTGAGAATCATTGTGGTGGCGATGAAGCTTCCTTCTTCTTCACTGTGCACTTGGCTTGTGAGGAGATTATGTTGTTAGCGACTTATGTTGTACGACTGAAGGATCCTAAGAAGGTCTCTGCTGCTCCTCCCTCCCCAACAAATGTTGCATTATCCAAACAGGACTATTTTTTTTAATTTTTATAAACATGTATTTTTATCCCCAGGGGTGCAGGTCTGTGAATCGCCAGGTTTACATACTTCACAGCACTCACCAAAGCACATACCCTCCCCAATGTCCATAACCCCACCCCCCTTCTACCAACCCCCTCCCCCCAGCAACCCTCAGTTTGTTTTGTGAGATTGAGAGTCACTTATGGTTTTTCTCCCTCCCAATCCCATCTTGTTTCATTTATTCTTCTCCTACCCACTTAAGCCCCCATGTTGCATCAAATAGTACTATTTTTAAAATATTTTTTAAATATGAGAGAGAGAGAGCAAGAGTGTACAAGCGGGGGATGGGAGGGGGAACAGAGGGAGAAGCAGACTCCCCCTGAGCAGGGAGCCCAACTCAGGGCTCGATCCTAGGACCCCAGAATCACGACCTGAGCCAAAGGCAGATCCTCAACCAACTAAGCCACGCAGATGACCTTAAAATGGGACTATTGAGGATCAACAATCTTCCTCTGGAGATACATTAGCAAAGGCAGGCAGGAGCAGAAAACAGTAACTATTAAGTTTTAGAAGGATTTTCTGCCTTCAGGAGGCCCCACTTCAACTGTTTGGAAAGGCTCACCCAACCTTTTTATTTGGGTTTGACCCAGAAGATGAAAGACTACACAAGGGAAAACATTGTCAACCATAAAATGTTACCGTGAACAGGTCTGATATCAAAGCAGAGGTAATGTTAACCCCTGTGTGTATTGCAGTGTTATTTACAACAGCCGAGATGGGGAAGCCACCCCAGTGTTTGTCCAGTAATGAATGGATAAAGAAATTGTCACACACACACACACACACACACACACTGAAATATTACTGATCCATGGAAAAGAAGGCAATTGTGTGCCATTTGCGACAACACGATGGACTCAAAGTTATTATCCTAAGTTGAAATAAATCAGAGAAAGGTAAATATCATCTGATCTCTTTTCTACATGAAGTCTAAAAAACAAAACAAGCAGCAGAGTCTTAAATACAGAAGACAAACTGTTGGTTGTCAGAGAAGAGTGGGGTGGGAAGAGGGGTGACACCAATAAAGAGGGTTAAGAGGTATAAACTTGTAATTATACTTGTAACTTGTAATGTGATTTGTAGTAAGTCACAGAGGTGAAAAGTACAGTATAGGGATTACAGTCAATAATATTGTAATAACATTGCTGTATGGCGACAGATGGCAACTACACTTAGGGGGAGCACTGAATAACGTATAGAATGTTCAGATCAATATGACAGATGCCTGAAATGGATATAACATGCTATGTTAATTATACTTCAATAAAAAAATAAAAGTAAAGGTGCTTTTACAGTGGGTTGGGTCAGAACAAGGCCCAGAGAGAGTTAGCCACTAGGGGTTGAGCAGACAAGAGTGAAGCAACCCAAAACGTCATCCAAGTCACAGGCATGATTAAAAGGTGAGATCTGGACATGAGGTCAGGCCACACACATAATCTAAAAGACCCAACTGCTTTCCCAGAGGAATTTGTAGGGCCAATTACTCCTTGGTGGCCTAGGAATAACCTTGAGAATATAGAACTAGGTCTGTTCTCCCCTTAACTTCTCCTTGTTCAATAACATTAGGGTACCTTGGTACTACAAGAGAAAGGAGGACCACTCCCCAAAATTCAACCTTCGAAGCAAACTGAGTTCATAGGGACTTGTGTGGATTGTAAGATATCACAAGAAAGTTTCCCACTCTCAGCCTCTCTGATTCACTAAGGTCCGAGGAGTGACTGGCGCCAGGGATTCTGTGTAGCACCTGGCCGATGACAGCCCTGGGATGGTCACTCTGCCTTGAAGATTTTTCTTATTAGTATTCATTTGAGAAAGAGAGACTATGAGAGAAAGTGAGAGCCCAAGCAGCGGGGAGGGTCAGAGGGAGAAGCAGACTCCCTGCTGAGCAGGGAGCCCGATGATGCGGGACTTGATCCCAGGACTCCATCATCACAACCTGAACTGAAGGCAGTTGCTTACCCAACTGAGCCACCCAGGCACCCCGGTCACTCTACCTTATAAGGCTGTCCCCATACTACCTTCCCTAAACGGCTGTCAAGGTGCCCAAAATCCTGCCCTGAGAAACACGTTCCTTCAATACTTGAAAACTGGTTAGTATTAAAGAAGCTCTTCCTGACCAAAAAAGCTAATATCTTACACTAGAAACTCCTAGCAAGAAAACAATATCCTAGCCTCATTTTCTAGATCTCTAAAATGGTTGCCCCAGCCAAGCCCCACCATTTTCCACTTTCTAGGTTCTCACTTCCCTTCCCCTGCTCTCCTTCCCCATTCCTTCTCTGCCTCTTTCTGTCTCTCTCTCACACACACTTACACACATACATGCACAAAACTGTTGGAAACCACCCCCACCCCCTGGCCTGTTTAAACCTTATCAGCCAAGACCCTGCCTGTGATGATTTGACAGCTAGCTGACAGCAAGATGGGTCTTAGGGAGGAAGGGGGCAGATTCTATGAAAGCAAAACTATTTAGGGGATGAAACTGAAAAATGTTCACTGTATCCTGGGCCATTGATTTTTCCAACAGAAGCGTCAGGTTAGGAATGAAGGGTTATATATACAAATAAAGATCAGCCAGACAGCCACGTACAACCTTTGGTTTCAAGAACCAAGTCTTTTCATTGAATTGCATGTGTGTGTGCAGGCGGAATGGGTCTCCTTAAATGGATGATGTCATTGAGCTGTTCCATACCTCTTTACCCGAGGGGCAATAATCAGATCTCAGGAATACCGTGGAGTTTTCTGGGCTATTAAAGAGAAATTCCACTTTTATCATCTCTGAATGATAAAGCTCCACATTCCTAAAATAGTTAGCTTAAAGCAGCAAAAGGCTGAATCTTTCTCAAATTTAGAAGACAAATAAAATTGGAAACACATACTGTGTCAGTTAGGCATTTGGATAGATTTGCAGCTGGGCAAGACATAATTCAGGGAGAGTTAAATAACAAAAGTTGGATTTCAAAAGGTTTCACCCTCATGGGAATCTTACTGATAACATTACCACAGGTAATGTCATAAAATATGGTGCATTCATCTTTGACATAGAACAGAAAAAAAAAAAAGTACGGAATCTGAGTGAATAGGGAACCTTCTGGAATACTAGCAGCTTTAAGAAAGGGAAAGTCATTGCACTAATGGTTTTGGTGCTGGAACAAGGAAGGGGGAGCAGACTAACTTCGTATCTAGCCCCGTTTGGTTTCATTGGTTTTATCAGGAATGTTGGTCAGGGAGCATGCTGAGAGTGAAGATTTAGAGAAAAAAAATGTGCTGTGTCTAAAGAGAGTAAAATGCTGAGTGGGTTTGATTCCAAATTCACCACAGGCCAGGAAAAAGATTGTGCAAATCTCTGGCCCCTTGTTGCTCACACATGGCCTAGGCCTCAGATTCAGTAGCTGCATTTGCTTTTCAAAGAACGGGGTCCTTTTCTCAGCCCACACTTTTCATTAAGTTCCAAACTCTTCCCTAAGATATGAAACCTCCTCTTTCTCTTTCACCATTCCTAGCAAGGCCGGCTTGTTCACACAATATTGAAAGGGGCTGCTCTTTGTGCCCAGACAGGATGTTCCATTGATCAGTCTTGCTGGGACAGCCCATAAGCATTCGTCTGTTGGTGTCTCACACAAACGTCAACTGTTTCTGCCCAGACTGAATGAAATGATCTCTCTGAAAACTGTGTGATGTTTGCGGCATTCCCTCAAGAAGAATTTACTGGATATTTAGTCTGTGCAAGGTACTGGGCCCTGGAACAGGAAGGGGGGAGAGCGGAGGAGGAGACACTACAGGAAATCTTGGAGAGATACAGAGATGAATGGGCAGTAGCTTCTGCCTTTAATAGTAAGAGCTAATATTGAGTCAGTAGTTAATTTGTGCCAGATGCTGTGCTAATGGCTTTACACAGATTTGATACTTTACACTTTACAAAACTACTATACCCTCTTTTATAGGTGAGTTGAGACTCAGAGAGTTAAGCCCCAAGTCACACAGCAAGTGACAGGCTCAAGGTTTGAGCTTGGTCTCTTTGATCCGAAGCCGGAGTATGTAGCCACTGTGTATATAGCACCGTGCCCTCAGAGACGCGGTGTCTGGTTAGGGGAAGAAACACATGCAATGACCTCTCATAAAAGGCACGATATGGGAAGAGTTACAAAAGATGGAGCCAACTGCTGTGGGACTGCAGACTCAGGAGCAATTAGTTTCTGGGAAGACTCTTTGGATGGAGCAGTCATTGAGCTGGACCTTAAGTGAAAAGTAGGATTTGGCTAGATGGAGGTGAGGAAAAGAGTATTTCAGATAAAGGAGTTAAGTCACAGAATGACAAGTACAGTCGAACGGGAACATTGTATGTATCACAGAATATAGGGTCACAATGAAAAGGCTATAAAGATTGGCACTCCAGGATGCCTGGGTGGCTCAGTCACTTAAGTGTCTGACTCTTGATTTTGGCTCAGGTCATGATCTTAGGGTCGTGAGATTGAGTCCCATGTGGTGGTGGGATTGGGTGGGGGGGCTGGTTCGTGCTCAGCAGGGATTCTGCGTGATATTTTTCTCTCTCCCTCTCCATCTGCCCCCTCCCCCTCTCTCTAAATAAAATAAATAAAATATTTGAAAAAAAAAAAAGATTCGCATCCCATTGTCACGTAGCTTGAGCGCCAAGTCAAGAAGTCGGGATTTTATTCTTTCTGAAGTCCATAATGGTTTGGGCACGGATAAGTGAAATGACTAGATATGTGATTTAGAAAGAGAATTTCAGTGGCATCTTCAGTCATGGAAGGAACATCAGATGGATTAGAGGCTAAAGACCCATTGTGTGACTAGAGATATTATCTAGACGAGGGCTGGGTGGAAGCCTGAACCAGGGTGTTTTAATGGTCAATGGGGTAGAAGCAGCTAGTAATCAAGGCAGTTGGTAACTGACTGTGAGGGAGGATGATTTGAAGGGGATGCCGACATTTCTAGCCTGACTGACTAGGCAGCTTATTGTGCCCCTGAGACAGGGGACACAAAACAGAGTAAGTTTGGAGGTGGGAGGTGACCATGAATCAGGTGATTTGTGGGAGGCCATACAGCAGGCAGTTGTTGGTAATATCTGAAGCTCAGGGAAAAGCCAAGAAGGTAGATTTAAGAGTCACCCCGGGAGAGGATATGGTCTAAACAGAAGTGAGATTTCTCAGGGGGAATATTGTTAAATAAGAAAATGATCTCTGTTTCTGGCAATAGGATGAGTGTATGGAGAACATTCTCTCAAAAAAGAATGCCTACTTATAACAGACCCTGACACGGCAAGTGTAATGTGGGGGAAAACAAGAGTGCCTAAAAATCTAGATAAAATACTTTCCACGTTGGGGCACCTGGGTGGCTCAGCCTGTTAAGCATCTGCCTTCAGCTCAGGTCATGATCCCCGGGTCCCGGGATGGAGCCGCATGTTAGACTCCCTGCTCAGCAGGGAGTTTGCTTCTCCCTCTCCCTCTGCTGCTCCTCCCACTCATGCACGCGTGCTCTCTCTCTCTCTCAAATAAATAAATAAAATCTTAAAAAAATACGTTCCATGTTGTTTTTATTTATATGTTTAAGACTTTTTAAAATTTTTGTCATTTGAAAGAGAGCCATAGAGTGAGTGAGAGCACAAGCAGGGGTGAGGAAGAGAGAGAAGCAGACTCCTCACTGAGCAGGGATCCCAACACTGGGCTCCACCCCAGGACCCTGGGATCACGACCTGAGCTGAAGGCAGATGCTTCACCGACTGAGCCACCCAGGCGGCCCCTCCATGTTGTTTTTAAAGTGAAACTGAGCTGAAGTGAAGCACAGGAAACAGAGATAACAACAGGGCCTGATTTTCTAGAAGTAATCAAGCTAAAATTTGCCCTGGGCCAAATCTGCTTCTCTTTGGTGGCCACAGTTGATACTAAAGGACCATGTGGTAGGACCAGGGACAGGGGATAAAGTGTGAGACCCAAGCAAGGTGGTTGGGCTGCCTGGAGGCCCTGCCATAAAGCTAAGATCCTGTAGGGGTGACTCCTTCAGTGAGTGACTTGGAAAATACCCACTCTCCACATAAAGATATTTACCTACTTAGGGATCAGACACAGGGTTTGGAGAAAAGTTCTTTCCTCTGAGAATTCCTAACCACATGGTCACACTCAAGCACTTTTGGGAGCAGAATACTATGTCTGTGTCTTCAAAACCACCAAACAGAAACATTAGTTCAGAGTGGTCCTTGGTTGATAATGCCACTGGGCACATTGCAATAGTAAATGAAAATTTTCTCTGGAAGAGTTTTACATGGCCTCAAAGGATTCCCACAGATAAAATTCCAAAGAGCATGAGCTCACAATGAAAAGAAGTCATTAAACCTACAAAGAAGCAAGGCATGATGAGTGCGAGTCTGCAGAAACAGACTTGTAAAAACTGCAGATCCAAAAATGATCAGCTATTGGATACAAAATAAGTACATTTGATATGCTAAGTGAAAGAATTCAGAAACTGAGAAAGTACAACATCCACTCATGATAAACACCCTCAACAAAGTAGGTTTAGAGGGAATATACCTCAACATAATAAAAGCCATCTATGAAAAACCCACAGAGAACATCAGACTCAATGGGGGAAAACTGAGAGCTTTCCCCTGAAGATCGGGAACAAGACAAGGATGTCCATTCTCACCACTGTTATTGAACATAGTACTGGAAGTCCTAGCCTCAGTGATCAGACAATGAAAAGATATAAAAAACATCTGAATCAGCAAGGAAGATGTAAACCTTTCACTATTTGCAGGTGAGGTGATGACTATATAGAAAACCATAAACACACCACCAAAAAACTGCTAGAACTGATGAAAAAAATTTGCTGAAGTCACAGAATACAAAATCAACATACAGAAATCTGTAACATTCCTATACACCAATCAATAATGAAGTAGCAGAACGTGAAATTAAGAAAACAATCCCATTTATAGTTTCACCCCAAATAGTAGGATACCTAGAAATAAACCTAACCAAAGAGGTGAAATATCTGTACTCTGAAAACTGTAAAATGAAGGAGATTGAAGATGACACAAAGAAATGGAAAGACATCCATGCTCATGGACTGGAAGAACAAATATTGTTAAAGTGTTTCTACTACCCAAACCATTCTACACATTTAATGTAATCCTTATCAAAATACCAACAGTATTTTTCACAGAACTGCAACAAACAATTCTAAAATTCATATGGGACCACAAAAGACCCCGAATAGCCAAAGCAATCTTAAAAAAGGAAAGCAAAGTTGGAGGCATCACAATTCTGGACTTCAAGTTATATTACAAAGCTGTAGTGATCAAAACAGTATGGTGCTGGCACAAAAATAGACACAGAAATCCATGCAACAGAATAGCCAACCCAGAAATGAACACACAGCTCTGTGGTCAATTAATCTTTGACAAATCAGGAAAGAACATCCAATGGGAAAAAGACAGTTTCTTCAATAAATGATTGAGTTGGGAAAACTGGACAGCAAGATGTAAAAGAAAGAAACTGAACCACTTTCTTTCACCATACACAAAATAAATTCAGATTAATGGATTGAAGACCTAAATGTGAGCCCAAGTTCATAAAAATCCTAGAAGAAAACACAGGCAGTAACTAACTTCTTTGACACTGGCCATAGCAACTTTTTTCTAGGTATGTCTCCTGAGGCAAGGGAAAGAAAAAAAAAAAGTGGGCTATTGGGACTTCATCAAAATGAAAACCTTCTGCACAGCAAAGGAAACAATCAACAAAACTAAAAGGTGACCTATGGGTCTGGGTTATGGACATTGGGGAGGGTATGTGCTATGATGAGTGCTGTGAATTGTTTAAGACTGATGATTCACAGACCTGTACCCCTGAAGAAAATAGTACATTATATGTTAATTTTAAAAAGGCAACCTACAGGCTAGAAAAAGATATTTTCAAATGACATATCTGATAAAGGGTTAGTACATAAAATATATAAAGAACTTAAAAACTCAATACCCACAACATGAATAATCCAATTAAAAAATGGGCATGGGGCACCTGGGTGGTTCAGTCAGTTGAGTGTCTGACTCTTGATTTTGGCTCAGGTCATGGTCTCAGGGTCCTGGGATTGAGCCCTATGTCAGGCTCTGTGCTCAGTGGGGAGTCTGCTTCTCTCCCTCTGCCCCTCCTCACACTCACAGTCTCCCTTTCTCTCTAAAATAAATAAACAAATCTTTTAAGAAGTGAGCAGAACACTTAAATAGATATTTCTCCAAAGAAGACATAGAAATGGCCAATAGACACATGAAAAGATGTTCGTCATCACTTACCTTCAGGGAAATGCAAGTCAATACTACAATGAGATACGACCTCACACCTGTCAGAATGGCTAAAATCAACAACACAAGAAACAACAGGTGTTGGCAAGGATGTGCAGAAAGGGGGAGCCTCATGCCCTGTTGGTGGGAAAGCAAACTGGTACAGCCACTCTGGAAAAACAGTATGGAGGTTCCTCAAGAAGTTAAAAAATAGAGCTACCCTGTGACCCAGCAATTGCAGTACTAGGTACTTACCCAAAGAATACAGGAATGCTAATTCAAAGGAATATGTGTATCTCTATATTTATAGCAGCATTATTTTCAATAGCCAAGATATGGAAGCAGCCCAAGCGTCCATTGATTGATGAAATTGATGAATGGATAAAGAAGAGGTGGCATGTGTGTGTGTGTGTGTCATAATATAATATTCTAATATATATTCGAATATTATTCAGCCATAAAAAATGATGAAATCTTGCTGGTTGCAAGGACATAGACAGAACTTAATGCTAAGCAGAACAAGTCAATCAGAGAAAGACAAATACCATATGATTTGACTCACGTGGAATTTAAGAAACAAAACAAATGAGCAAAGGGGCAAAAACAGAGAGAGAGAGACAAATCAAGAAACAGACAAGTCTTAACTATACAGCACAAACTGATGGTCCCCAGAGGGGTAGGGGATGGGGGAGGGGGGAAATAGGTGATGGGGATTTAAGCGTGTGCTGGTTGTGATGAGTACTAGGTGACATACGGTACTATTGACACCTGAAACTAATAGGATGCTATATGTTAACTAAGTGGAATTAAAATTAAAAGTTTTTTTAAAAAAACAAATCAACTATGAAAACCGAGTAACAGGTTTGAAAAAAAATGAACTAAATAGAACTCTGAGAAATAAAATTATGATAATTTAAGTAGAAAACTAGAACCTCCCTTGACGGATTAAACAGAGCCAAAGAGAATCTGTGGCATGGAAAACAAGTCAGATGATTTTACGTAGTCAAAAAGATGAGGAGGCAAAGATATGGGGGGGGGGAAATGTCTGAATGAGCTTAAGATGGCAAAATGTCTGAAATACATCTTAACTAAGTTTAAAAAGGCAAGCGTAGAAAGAATGTTAAAGGAATGATCTATTCAAGGAGATAAGGTGGTGATAACTTTCTGAGATTTAATAAAAATGAAACGAGACGGGAAAAAAAATCTCAGTGTCTTGAAGAACTGGAAGGGCTGTTGGAAGGAAGAGGAACCGGCCAAGAAAACTGAAAATGACTTATGAGGAAGGAGGAAGAACAAAGAAGATTCAGTGTCTGGAAAGCGAAGAGGGAGTATGTTTCAGGAAGGCCATGGTCAATAACTCTAAATGTTGCAGACACATCAAGTAAGGTGACGATCAGTAATCACTGAGTATCTGCTATACGTCAGACAACGGTGCTGGGTGGATCCAAAGATGTTTAATGCATAACTCTTGGACTTAAAATTAGGGAAGAAATGTAAATAAAAGGTTGCAATCCAATGTGACTAAGGCTGTAATAAACATAAGCCAAATGGGCCATGAACAGAGGGAAGGAGGTTTCTTTTGTGTGATGATGATTTCTCTAATGAGCTCTCCTCAGCTATTTGTCTCATGGTCACTTTTGAAAAATTTGGAATAAATATTTAGCTTTCATCAGAATATCCCCTTAAACACATATGGTCAGCTCTTTCTTCTGATTTATCTACATCATTTTGCGGCATGCAGTATTCAAGAACATTCCAATATCTGGTATGAGCATGAATGGCAGACCTTCAAATAACCTTTTTGTGCCTGAGAGATTGGGTCAAAGAGTACAGGCTTGTTTCTTCTTCCTATTCTCCCTGACCCCGCTTGGTTGGGCGTCTCACCACAATCAGCTGGGCTTTTAATAATCTCCAGGTTTCAGCTCTGATCATGATATTCCCCCCTCAAACCCTCACACACTGTGGCTTTATAGTGGAGACATTCAATAAATAAGAGTTGAAATGAAAGAATGTCAATATATAATGAAATAGAAGTATATCCTCCATTGTCATGTGAATAATTCCATATTCCAAAACAATGAAAGAATATTATCATTTGAAGGTATATTTTGTCTATGTAGTTGCTTCCAAAAAATACTGTTGTCAACAGTTAAATGTGTGTATTTAAAAAGATGATTTTTTTAAGATTTATTTATTTATTTAGAGAGAGAGAGAACACACAACCAGGGGGAGGGGCAGAGAGAATCCCAAGCAGACTCTATGCTGGGTGCACAGTTTGACACAGGTCTCAAACTCACATCCCCAAAATCATGACCAGAGCTGAAATCAAGTGTCAGACACTTAACGGACTGAGCCACCCAGGCACCCCAGAGAAGTTATGTTTTCTTTTTTTAAGATTTTATTTATTTATCTGAAAGAGAGCAAGACAGATTGCAGAGGGAGAGGACAGGGAGAAGTGGATTTGCCACTAAGCGGAGAGCCTGATGTGGGACTTCATCTCATGACCCTGGAATCATGACCTGAACTGAAGGCAGATGCTTAAACGCCTGAGTCACTCAGGTGTCCCCAAAAGTTATGTTTTTATTGCAACTTTATATTTAATTCAACAAAGATTTACTAAATGTTTACTATGTGTCTGTGCTATTTGTTGCAGAAAAATGTAAAGAAATATACAACACAAATAAGATTAATACTTATTACACAGACAGAATTATGTATGTATATGAATGTGAATATATATATTATTCATTCATTCATTCATTCATATATATGAATGTGATATGAGTATATCATAAACTTCCCTAATTTTAAATGAATATATATAGACATATATATATATATATTCATTTCACAAAAGAGGTCCAGATGTCCAGATAAAAATGAGTCAAAGAGAGGGAAATAGCACACCTAGATTGGGAGGGGATAAAATGAAATCCTATAAAGCAGCTGTTGTTTGAACTGAGTCTTCAGTGATGGAGAACATTTGGTAGGCAGAGGAACGCCTAGGTGACTCAGTCAGGTAAGCATCTACCTTCAGCTCAGGTCTTGGGCTTGAGCCCTACACTGGGCTCCCTGCTTGGCAGGAAGTCTGCCTCTCCCTCTACCCCTCCCCCAGCTCATGCTCTCTCTCTCTCTCTCTCTCAAGTAAATAAATAAAATCTTAAAAAAAAAAAAGAAAAGAAAAGAAAAAGATTTGGTAGGCAGAGATTTGGGGGAAAGGATAGTAGGAAGGGAGACGTTCCAGGCATGAATACAGCTAGGGAGAAAAGAACAGAACTTGTTGAGGTAGATTGGTTCAGAATTGCATTAATCCGTGGGTTAAAAGAAAAAAAGAAAAGAAAAGAAAGAAAGAAAGAAAGAAAGAGAAAAAAGAAAATTTGATCACAGTGGCTGAAGCACACGAGGGTTTATTTGTCTCACGTAATGAGAAGTCCAAAGGTAGGCGGTTGCTGGTGTTGGTTTAGCATCTCAAGAATGTCAGGGCTGTTTGTAATTCTCTTGACCTTTCCCTCATGGTCCCAAGATGTCTGCTGGAACTTTAAGCATCACATTCAAATACCAGACAGTGGGTAGAAAGGAGGATCAAAGGCAAAAAGGGCTTCCCAGAAACCCCACCCTGAGACTTCTGCTCATGTGTCACTGTCCACCTCTATCTGTAAGAGACTACGAAGTAGAGATATTTTTAGCCAGGCTCATTATTATAGCAAAGAGGCAGGAAAGAACAGGTAGTGGGGAGGCAGTTAGCAGTCTCGGCAACAAAACAGAAGTCAAGTTTGGCTTGAGCATAAAGAGTGGAGATACCATTTCTTAAATATGAGCCAACTGATTTGGAAAGGAAGAATGCCTATTTCTTTTCCCTGGCATCTTCCTTTTCTGCCGTTTTCTACTTACTTGCCTGGAACAAAATCAATGACAAGGGTGCAGGGTGCTACAGGAGTACAGAGGAGGAGCACCTTCAGTTGCTCAGGGAGGATTGTGCCAAGCTTGGTGGATGGATGTGGTCGAAGGCTGGTGGGTGAGGGTTATCTTGGGCAAAAGCCTAGACATAAGAAGATGGAGAGCTCTGGGAAATGCAATTATTTCATGATAGCTGATGCAGAGTGCAATACGGACCTGGTGAGAAAGGAGGATGGAGAGATGGGTAGGAGCCAGATCATGAAAACTTGTTGGCCATGGTAAAGGGTTTGGGCTACATCCCTAGATTTATTTTTTAAAAAGCAACAAAAATATTTTCTTGATTACTTACTGAATCTCTGCTGTCTTTCCAGAAAAATTTCATAAGGGCATCTTGTTTATTAATCTTGTTCATTACTGTCTTCCTAGAGCCTAGCACTGTGCCTGAGCCCTGAGATTTACCCAATAAATCTACGTTCTTCCTGAAATGGACTATGAAAACATTAGGCCAACTGTCCAATGTACTCTTTGTCACTGAAACACTCCTTTTCAGTTGAGGTCCCGTAAACCACACCTATTTTGGTCCAGGAGCTTCAAGAAGCAGGCAAAAAGATAGGATTAAAAGCCTAAGAAATCTGGGGTGCCTGGGTATCTCAGTTTGTTGAGCAACTGACTCTTGATTTCGGCTCAGGACGTGATCTCCAGGCTCAGTACAGAGTTTCTTGGGATTCTCTCTCTCCCTCTCCTCTGCCCCTCCCCTCACTTGTACTATTTCTCTCTCTAAATAAATAAATAAGTAAATAAAATCTTTTAAATAAGCATAAGAAATTTATTAGGGGCAACTTCCGTGATAGAAAATGGAAGGCAGGGGAGAGTCTGGGAGCGCTACCAGTATGTACTGCAATGCAAAGCAGGTCTGACCTTGAGTGAAGGAGAGAGGGAAGGAAAGATGGAAGGAAGGAAGGAAGGAAGGAAGGAAAGAAGGGAAGGAGGGAGGGAGGGAAGGGAGGGAGATAGGTCAGAGGGAAGTGTCTTTGAGACCTGGCATCTCATCATGGCGTCTTTGAGACAAAGTCAACAGTCAAAGGAGCCCAGTGTCTCCCAAGAACAGACCTGTCTAATATCCCTACTGTGCCCATTCCCCTGCCCAGGCGCAGCCTGTAGGAAGTGTGGCCTCAATGCAAAGGCAGTGAAGATCTCAGAAGACAGCAGCAGCTTGGTCCCTCTCCCAGCAGTGAGATATCTGAGAAAGACATTCTTATTGCTGCCATGCCTGCCAGCTCCACTACTGTGAGCACGGCTCCCATCCTGCTTTGTGTCTTCCTCCATATTCTAGTTACTATCTAGAATATTGTTTTTACCTCCATCCCTGTCTTCAAGTCCTCCTTAATACCCTTCCTCCACAAACTCAGCCACAGATATCCTCTGGGACCGAGGTCTCCTTTGTTCTCTAGGTCCCATTATGGATTAGGAATTTGAACCCTGAACCAGAGCCCTCATGGCCAGCTCCTCTAGTCCCAAGGGGAAACCCTCACCATCCACCTGCTGGCCACCTGCCTTCACCATAGGATACTTTGAAGGATAAAACTTTATCTTATTAACGAATCCCAACATCCTGGCTTGCTGGAACCCCAGTAGTCAGATACAGATGTTCTGCTGACCATCCATGTGGGTCTGGTGCCTTGTACTTATGTACATCCATTATCCTTATGCTCTAGAAGAAACATAGGCGATTTTGTGACATAACCTAAGAAATAAGTGGCAAGGCTGGGGTTTCAACCAGGACTGTTGATTTTAAAATGTACGTTCTCAACCACTGACACTGCCTCTCCTTCGCAGAATGGGCCATCCTGTATTATGACCCTCTGTTTACTTGTCTGTCCACCCCATCCCTCAAGATGAGTTTCCTATGACTCCATAGGTCTCCACAAGACAGCATGTAGCCCAACACCCAAGCTACTCGCTGACCCAATAAAGAACTTGCATAGCCAAATCTCTGGAAATGCGAGAAATAGGATGCTTTCTGCCCATTAAGGAAGAACAAGCCAAACAAGGGGAAATTCTAAGAGATGTTTCATCTGGGTGAGTTGGGGGTTGCACAAGGGGCCCCAGCGTGGTCATACCGCCCAAAGGCAGCTCCCAGTGTCTCCAGACAGAAAAGGAAATGACAACAGCTTTTGACGAGAATAGAAGGACAAATAAAGATCTTATTGAAAAGCAGGTAAATTGGCTGGGCTCAGAAGCCTGTGATGACTCAGAGCTGGCAAGGGGCCTGTCTGGCAGCCCACCTCTCCCTCACAGCCGAGCTCAATGGATTCCATGTTGCTCCCTCACCCTGGACCCCCTCGTGTGCAGCTCGCGGGGGGGGGGGGGTTGGGGGTGGAGCCTGCACATGAAGTGCCTCTTTGTTCTGCAACTTTCTCCTTTACGTAGGCCACGTGGCCTTGGGAAGCAGGGATGACCCGACAGCAAAAGAAGGTTCTGTGCTTCTTTCAAGTTCATGGAAACCCAATGGAAATCAATGCAGGACCCTGCCCATCTGAAAGTGCCTTTCCCTCTGTGCATCGCGGCTTCCCCAACATAAATAAACCGTGCTGGGAAGGAACCTTTGATATATTAATGAAGCTCAGAGAGAGAAACAAAAATATCACCTAGAACCTTCTGTGCCTACTCCTTATTCAGGTAACGGATATGAAGTTAAAGACTTAGAAGTCAAGGACATAGTTTCTGTATTCTTATTTTAATACAAGTTGTATGTACTTCATGTATGCGACATGATGTGTTGGTACACATAAATAGTGAAAGGATTACTAGGGTCAAGCTAATCAAGGGAACATGGTTTCTGCATCTGATAACTCTGATCTGAGTAACAGCTTTGGGGGCACCTGGGTGGCTCAATTTGTTAAGCATCTGCCTTTGGCTCAGGTCATGATCTCGGGGTCCTGGAATCAAGTCCTGCATCAGAGTCCCTGCTCTGCGGGGAGTCTTCTTCTCCCTCTCCCTCTGCTTGCTACTCCCCCTGCCTGTGCTGTCCCTGTCAAATAAATAAATAAAATCTTGGGGAAAAAAACATACACAGAATAACAGCTTTGTCACCTACTAGCTGTGGAACTCTGGGCAAGCCACTTCATCTCTCTAATTCTTCTGTCTCCTCATGTCTAAGATGGGGTCGGGGACGCCTGAATGGCTCAGTTGGTTAAGCAGCTGCCTTTGGCTCAAGTCACGATCCTGGAGTCCCAGGATCAAGTCCTGCATTGGGCTCCCTGCTCAGCAGGGAGTCTGCTTCTCCCTCTGACCCTCCCCCATCTCACGTTCTCTCTCTCCCTCTTTCAAATAAATAAATTAAATTAAATTAAATAGGGTTGGGCCAGATACTGAGATCTTACATGTTACATGTCTCACAGTATTCCAACACACAGTAAGCATCTGGTACATTTTTTGTTAGAAGAATTAACGTACTATTACAGAGTATCCTAGTCCCACGTGAAACATGAAGGCTGTGCCCAGGATGGACTCCTAGCCGGCTGCAAGGACAAACCAGGCTTTCTCTCATCTGTATTCCGCATAACTCTGGGCAGTATGGGCGGGATGGAGAGGGGGAAACAGGTAGAAATAAATGTCAAGTACTGTGTGTTCTCAGAGAGGCTTTTAAAGGCTGAGTGCTGCCATGCAAGACATTCTTATTTCTTAGAACCAATTGCCTGATTCTTTGCCATTATTTCCATTTGGGCTGCTACCAGACATGCTCCCCATCTGGAAAACAGCAGTAGACATCTCGTGTATTGCAAAATTCTTCTACTTCAGTGGCAAGAGCTTCTTAGGGTATAAATTCTCTCAGGACCTGCAATTATAGGTTCAGAAAACTAGACAAAATGACTGGCTATCAGACGAACTACTATTTATTGATTATTTAGTATGTGCTAGGCTCCTGCTCAATTCTTGACATATATTATTTCATCCAGACTTCACATTTGCATTGCCTTCCCGATGAGGACAGTTAGGATCAGAGAGGGGACTTCTCTAAGGACATCACATGGCTAGGAAGTGGACCCAAGGTTTGCATTCATGGAGGCCTGACGTCAAACTCCTCATGGTCTCATCTAAAAAGTCTTTGTTATTATTACAGTGTTGAGACATAAACAAAAGTAGATAAGGTAGCATTAATCCCATGTGTCTATCCCCCAGCCTCAACAACTAACAAATCATGGACAGTCTTGTTTCATCCATACCCCATCCAGTTACCACCCAAAACACACACACAGACACACACACAAACAGAATTTCATATTTTCCTTTGTAAATATTTCAGTATATGTCTTCAAAAGACTTAGACTCTCTTAAAACACATAACACCTATAATAATCATTTCTTAGTCTCATCAAATATCCAGTCCATGTTCATATTTCCCCAACTGTCTTGTATTTTTTCCCTTTTTTCACAGCAGTTTCATGATTCAAACAAGGTCTAGCTCATATAATAGCATTTGGTTAATAGGTCTCTGAAGTCTCTTTTCATTTATAGAGTTCTTTTCTCTCTCTCTCTCTCTCTCTTTTTTTTTTTTCTTGCCACTTGTAAAAAGAAATTGAAAGCCTGTGCTCTTAACCACATGATACGGCATCTTATTTCCATTTTAAAAATTATGCCTGGGAAGGGGATGCCCTCCTCCCCAACATATTTCTTGTATTAAATATGACTCTCTATTTTCCTGGGGAATAGGAGGTAATCACACATTAAAAGTGGATCTTAGGAACGTTTCAGTGCTCATTGGAAACCGAACAATCAAAAAGCCGCTTTGTTTTGTAGGCGTTTATTACATGACATGACTTAAGGGCAGAGAAAAACAACTGTTGAAAACTCACTCTTCTCCCACCTCCCATACCTGGTGTCTTTAAGTATCATAGGTAACCCTTGCCAGTCACTTCCAAAAGTCAGACTCTGACAGCTTAGGTAGGGAGTTAGGATACAAGCAAGAGAGGAAATGCCTGAGAAGCTCTAGCCCGCAGTTGACCCTGAAGTGTAGTGACCTGAAGCCAACTATGGGGGAGGGGCGGGGAAACGAGAGGAACCAGACGCCTCTTTGGGGGTGCTCTGCTCTCAGACACAGGGATCTACTTCATAGTTCTGCTGTTGGCTCTGGATCAGAAATCTGAATGATATCAGAAATATTTCAGGGAGCGCCTGGGTGGCTCAGTCGGTTAAGTGTCTGACTCTTGATTTCGGCTCAGGTCATGATCCCAGGATCCTGGGATGGAGGCCCATTATTGGGCTCTGAGCTCAGCGTAGAGTCTGCTTCTCTCTCTGTCTCTCCCCCTGCTTGCACGCGCCGTATCAAATAAATAGATAAATAACATTTCAGGAGTAGTATGCTGTATTGGGGAGGCTGACTTTCCCATCAGTGGCTTAGTGGGGGCACTCAAGGGGCATGCTGGCAGATAATGGAGAACCAACTCTCTAATCCTAACCCGATGTGCACCCTGGTGAGCCAGCATTCCTGCTGGGGGGGCCCGGTTCTCCTGTAGCCGATGTTTGTCTCCTCTGGTCACTTGGATGCATATGGATGGGAGCCTGCACGAGGGAGCTGGCTGGCACCAGCGGGACTCCCCCTTGCTGGGACCATCTGGACAACCACTGGAAGGGCTCAAGGCAGCCACACTGCAACAACCAGTGCATAAGTATTTTGCCGTTTGAATGACTACTCCTGCCTCCAGGCCAAACTGTAAACCCCGTGGTAGGCAACATCTCTGCTTTTCTGAGAAAAGGTAGGCAGCGCCACATTCTGCGACATGTCTTAAGCCTTAGCTTAACCACCACCCTGGGCAAGTCACTTAACTTCTTTTGGCCTTTTTTTCACTACTGCTAAAGTGGGGAGAAAACTCTTACTCTGCTTGTTGGGTGAAACAGAAATGCATAGGTGCAAGTAGTGTAGAACCAATCATGCCTTGGGCCTGCACGGCAGGCTTAATATGTCATTCTTAATAATTTGTATTTTTTAAAATTTTATTTAAATTTAATTAATTAACAGGGACACCTGGGTGGCTCAGTGGGTTAAGCCTCTGCCTTTGGCTCAGGTCATGATCTCAGGGTCCTGGGATCGAGCCCCGCATCAGGCTCTCTGCTCAGCGGGGAGCCTGCTTCCCCCTCTCTCTCTGCCTGCCTCTCTGCCTACTTGTGATCTCTCTCTCTCTCTTTATTTTTATAAAAATAAAAATAAAATAAAAAATAATAATAAAAATAAAATCTTTTTATAAAATAATAAAAATAAAATATTTTTAAAAATTCAATGAACTAACATATGGTGTATTATTAGTTTCAGAAGTTTCAGTGATTCATTGATTGCATATCATACCCAGTGCCCATTCCATCAAGCACCTTCCTTAATGCTCATCACAAATTTACCCCATCCCCTACTCCCCTCCAGTAACCTTGTTTGTCTCCTAGAGTTAAGAGTCTCTTAAGGTTTGTCTCCCTCTCTGTTTTCATCTTATTTTTCTTTCCCTTCCTCTACAATCCTCTGTTTTGTTTCTTCGATTCCACATATGCGTGAAATTGTTTTTCTCCAATTGACTTATTTCATTTAGCATAATGCCCTCTAGTTCCAGCCACGTTGTTGCAAATGGCAAGATTTCATTTTTGATGGCTGCCTAGTATTCCTGTGTGTGTGTATGTGTGTGTGTGTGTGTGTCTACACACCACACCTTCTTTATCCATTCATCTGTCAATGGGCATCTGGGCTCTTTCCATAGTTTGGCTATTGTGGACATTGCTGCTGTAAACGTTGGGAGGCAGGTGCCCCTTCAGATCACTACATTTGTATCTTTGTGGCAAATACCCAGTAGTGCAATTGCTGGGTCATAGGGTAGCTCTATTTTCAACTTTATGAGGAACCTCCATACTGTTTTCCAGAGTGGCTGCACCAGCTTGCATTCCCACCAACAGTGTGAGAGGGTTCCTCTTTCTCCACATCCTCTCCAACATTTGGCATTTCCTGACCTAAGATTTTTATTTTTATTATTAAGGCTCCTGTGTAACATGTTAATGAATGGCACCAAGCTAGTCAATGAGTTATTAGCTTCCTTTCTCTGGGACAAAACATCATGACAATGAAATCACCCCAGGAACATTTCTGAGCAAACCTGAGGTTCACAGGACAGCCGGCCCCAGCAGTATATAAAAGCAAGCCACAGGGAAAGGCATTTCCTTTGAAAAGCCTAACCTAATCTAACAGTCTCCACGCTCGCTTGATCGCTCGTGATTTCCCACTTCAGGGCGTTGAACTTGAGCAGTGTGGCTGAACTTTTCCATTCTGACTGGAGCTTCCTGGGGCCAGAAACGAAGGCAAGCCAGTTCTGAGTGAAAGATTCAAATAAACACACCACGGGACCGCTACAAACGGCAAAGCAAATGAGACAGCCACCGGACTACGATTCACCAAAGCCCTCTCCCAGAACGCCCTAGAGGCCAAGAGCGAGGCAGCCTCTTCCTTTCTGGAACACAGTGCCTGATGAACAACTGGCACGAGGAAGCTCTGTGAGTCCCTTTGAACGCCTGCTTTTCCCTGCACAGCCACGGATGAGGGAGGAGAGGAAGTCTTTAAAAAGCTAAAGCAATGTGGCTCTCATTTTGGACAAGGCTGTCACACCAAAGGGTAATTTTTCAAAGTGAACACCAAGACTTAAATTCTTCCTATAAACAAAACCCAGGCCCCAACGATTCTTGTTAAAGAACTGGAAGAAACATCAGAGTTTTTTAGTGGGAGTAGGTTGCTGCTGTGGGGCTGACAGACATATTAACAATGGCCCCCAATTCCCTTCCTTGTCTGCGCGATTTCCTCAGGTTCTCAGGGGAAAGGGAACTTGAGGTATCAAGAGAAGGCCCAGCTGTGGAAATGGAGTTAGTTGGGACTCCATAGACTTTAACTAGTTTTTTACCCCTACTTAACTAGAGTAAACAAAAAAATGTCAACTCCATAGGAGACACGGAGGGTCTCTGGTCTTGAAAGCTGTTCAAATGAAGGGATAAAGACATTGGCACGGTACCAGCTTGGTCAGATAGTGTCTTATGGTTTTTAAGGCTAGGAGGGGTGCCAGGGATGTTGTCCAACCCTCCCCCTTTCAAAGGGAAGGCAAGGGGCACTGACTAGCCTAGGTTGACACAGGGAATGAATGGCTGAACTCCTGATCAAGTGAACTACACCATCCTGGGGTAAGGTGAGCAATGGACTGTCAATGGCCACACACAGTCTTCTTCCTCCAGGCAGGCCCTCAAATTCCTCAGCAGTTATGCATCCTCCTCCCACCACTATCCAGTCTCCACTTCATGGCTCCCATTCCAACTCTGCTAGTCTTCCTGCCATTGTATCCACTGTCAGGTGTTCAAAGAAGAAAGGGATCTTTTGCCCACTGCCACAGGTGTTCCATTACGTTCTCCAAAGCTGTGTGATTCTTTCAGTTTAGAGCTCCCTTGGGCATGGAACCTGGGAGAACTTTCCTGAGACTGGGCCACAGAGGAAGGGTTGACAAACTATAACTTGTGTGCCAAGTCTGGCCTGTTGTCTGTTTTTGTATGGCATGTGATCTAAAAATGTTTTCTTTTTTGTGGTTAAGAACATGTGACACAAAATTTACCATCCTAACCATTTTTAAGTGTAGTTCAGTAGTACTAAGTATATTTATGCTGTTGTGCTACAGATCTCCAGAACATTTTCATCTTGAAAAATTAAACTCTATACCCGTTAAACAACAACTCTCCATTTCCCCTTTCCCTCAGCTCCTGGTAACCACCATTCTACTTTCTATTTGGATGAATTTGACTACTTTATGTACCTGAGATGGACTCATACACTGTCTTTTTGTGACTCATTTGTTTTCAACCGCCATAACGCCTTCAAGGTTTACCCATGTTGTAGTGTGTGACAGGATTCTCTTCCTTTCAAAGGTTCAATAATATTCCATTGGGGGGGGGGCCTGTGGGCCGCCAGGGCCAGTGAAGCTCTCAAGATGGTCTAAGAACTTGCTCTAAAAGTCATTGACTGGGTAGCTGTTGTGGCAATCATAAGGCCCCAAACCAGAAGGCCATTGCTAACTCCACGAAATCCTAGAATGAACCCCTTACCTCCATGTTGGCTACTCTCCCTGAGAATCCACCTCCTAACAACTGGGCTTACTACAAAGCCAATGTAGCAAAAAGTGGCTTGGTAGAGAACTTTGAGAAGAAGTTCAATGCCCTTAAATTTTCTGTGCCAGAGGATAAATATGCTGTTCAGGTGGATGCCAAATTTAAAGATGTGAAAAGCTGTGCTGAGTTTTTGTCTCTCTCAAAGGCCAGGATTGAGGAATGTGAAATAGAGCTGGAGAAGGTGAAGAACATAATTCCATTTGATCAGATGACCATTGAGCACTTGAATGAAGACTTTCCAGAAACCAAATCAGATGAGAGAAATATCTCTATTGGTTTCATAAGCCAATCAAAAATTTATAAACTTGAGTTGGGGAGGAAGCGCTGGCCCTCATATTATAAATGCTTGTCGTTAAAAATAATATGGTAAAAAATATTCCATTGTAGGCATACACCACGTGTTAATTATCCATTCATCCATCCATGGACATTTGGGCTGCTCCCATGTCTTGGCTGTTATGAATAATGCTATGAATGTGGGTATACAGCTGTCATATTTTGAAATTTTGGCGGAACCACGTACTGTTTTCCAGAGTGGTTGTACCATCTTATAGTCTCATCAACCGTGCACAAGGGTTCCAGTTTCTCCATATCCTTGTCAACTTTTGTCATTTTCTAGTTTTTCTTTTAATAGTACCCATCCTGAGAAGTATGAGATGACATCTCACTGTGGCTTTGATTTGCATTTATCTAACAGTTAGTAAGGTTATGCATCTTTTTATATGCTTAGTGGTCATTTGTACATCATTTTGGGAGAAATGTCTGCTCAAGGACTTGGACCAATTTTGAAATCAAGTTATTTTGTTTTTGTTGTCGTTTCCTCATTGGAGTTCTTTACCTATTCTGATTATTGGCCCCTTAACAGATATAGTGATTTAGACATTTTTTCCCATTTCATAGACTGCTTTTTCACTTTGTTTGTGCCCTTTGATGTACAGAAATTGTTTAGTTTGATATAGTCCCATGTACCATATTTTCTTTTGTTGCCTATGCTTTTGGGGCCATATCCAAGAAATCTTTGTCAACTCTAACACCATGAAGCTTTTCTCCTATGTTTCCTATGAGTAAGATTTTTAATATTTTAAAATGATTCGGGGGGGGGAATCAAGGCAAGAAAAATATTTCCTGATGTGTGAAAATCATATGGATTTAAATTTCAATGCCCATAAATAAAGTTTTATTAGAACAGAGTCAAATACATTCATTATACATCATCTATGGTTGCTTTTGAGCTGTAACCACAGAGCTGAGGACTTGCAACAGAGACCAAACACGGCTTGCTCATCTCTTTGTACTACTGCTTAGTGTACTATAAATCACAGCAACATATTTATAACTCCACAGCATTTAAAGTGTCATGTGTAACTCCACACTGCACCTCTTTTTTTTTTTTTTTTATTACCAGGTCATACCCATTATGTCAAAACAAGAAAAGTGAAGTGGATTTTGGTTGTACTTTTAAGGCACACCAGTGAGGGGATTACTTAGTTATCCAACTAGATGGCGTATTAGCTCAAGCTGCCATAACAAAAAACCATAGGCTGTGTGGCCTAAACAACAGAAATTAATTAATTTCACAGTTCTGAGGGCTGGAAAATCCAAGATCAAGGCACAGGCAGAGCCAATCTCTGGTGTGAGCTCTCCTTGAGTTGTAGATGACCTTTCCTTTGTGTGTACATGTCGGGGAGAGAGAGAACTCTCACTCTCCTTGCAAGGCCATCTTAGAATCCTATAGAATTAGGACCTCACATTTATGACCTTATTTAACTTTCAGTGCCTCCTAAAAGCCCTATCTCCAAATACAATCACATGAGGGTTTAGAACTACAACATATGAATTTGGGGGAAGCATGATAGAGTCCAGAGCAGATAGCAAAATACCGTGTCTATTATGCACTAACACGATAGCTGTGTTAAAAGAATACCACATATGTCAGCATTACCAGACTAAACACTCATCACAGTAATCCCAACCCACACGAAAGCAACGGTCAGAGAAATTGGAACCTTTAAAATGGAATATCTCATCACAGCAGAATTTCTTCAGAAAACTAAACAATATAAATGAGCCTGTCACCAAAGGAAGTTTCCAAGTGGCTCATTTCTTAGCCAAGCAAAGAAAGACATTTACTGATGGTGGGTTAATTAAACCATGTTTGATTGCAACAGTTAAAGAAAAGTATCCAGAGAAAATAAATTTGTTTCAAGCTATTAGCCTTTTGGTGAGAACAGTTGTTCGAAGAGTTGAGGCTCGCAAAAGCAACATCAGTGGTCAATTAAAAACAAGAGAATGGTTGTGAGTGCTTTTCCTTGGGTCCCAATGAGTTGACAGATGTTATCAATGCTGCTTAATTGTTTATTTGAGTAGGTAGTGCTGAGTTTGAAGTGATCGAAGACCTAGCCTTTATGAATGGTCTGTGTGAAACAATTAGGAGAGAGAGTGTTTTCAACGTTGAGAAAACACTCATTCAGTACCACTTGAAGTAAAAATATGGGAAGATGTGTTACAACTGATGGTGAAAATCTGTGTGGAACAGAAAAAGGCCTAGGGGAACAAATTCACAAAACGTGTGAAAATGTAAGCTGTCTACAGTCTATGGTTTATTCATCGCATTATTCATCAGTAGGTACTTTGCAGAAAATAATTGAGTCCAGGGCGCCTGGGTGGCTCAGTGGGTTAAGCCGCTGCCTTCGGCTCAGGTCATGATCTCAGGGTCCTGGGATCGAGTCCCGCATTGGGCTCTCTGCTCTGCGGGGAGCCTGCTTCCTCCTCTCCCTCTCTCTGCCTGCCTGTCTGCCTGCTTGTGGTCTCTGTCTGTCAAATAAATAAATAAAAATCTTTAAAAAAAATAATAATTGAGTCCATCGTGTGCTATTGAACCACTAGTATGCTCTCCTGGACTTAGCCACTGATGGCTCTGTGAGTTGTAGTTCAAGAATAGAAACTGAGGGGCACGTGGGTGGCTCAGTCGGTTAAGCATTTGCCTTCAGCTCAGGTCATGATATGGGGGTCCTGGGATCGAGCCCCGCTTCGGGCTCCCTGCTCAGTGGGGAGCCTGCTGCTCATCCTGCTCGTGTTCTCTCTCTCTCTCTCTCTGACCAATAAATAAAATCTTTAAAAAAAAAAAAAAGAATAGAAATCGAATATCCTGATTTGCCGGATGCAGCTGAAGTTTGTTGGCTTAGCAGTGCTAAAGTTTTATAGAGATTTTTTTGGAGCTCCCAAAAATCCAAGACTGGATTTTGTTCCGAATGAGGAGATCTGCCCCTAATCGCTATTATTGAACATTAAATGTGTGGAAATTTGTTCTCTTTTGTTATATAAAACCTACACAATATCCTCAATTTGACCTCCTGGTACCCAAAGCGCTCAGCATTTACTAGCTGCCCATTTATGGAAAAAGCTCGCAGACCCTTCCATAGGCATCTGAGTGATAGCCACCTGGGTTTTACTTGGAAAGAGTCCGATCGAAACCTATGTCTGTGACAAGGCTTCTTAATCCTATTCTCCTTTGGGGTTCCCAGGTCATTCTTAGCACTACTCAATACATCCCCTCAGGTGGAAGCAACGAATGCCCCATTCCTTTCTTTGTGGGTCTTACTGTCTGTGGCACAGGAACCTACTGTCCGCCAAAAAGTCCTCTTCGGTTTTACTCCTAAGAGGCCCGACAGGTACTAATTTGACTAGGGTTCCTTGTTATCAACACCGATCCAGATTTTCTGAGGCTAGGTCTGTGGTTCAGGGGTCCTTGCTAGGGAAACAGAGACCTCGTTACTATACTACCTTCTGCCACCATCACCTTTTCGTTCCTATATCACGTTTCATGATATAAAGAATCCCCACACAAAGTATCACCCACCCAGGGATGAACTGGGAATAGACAAGGGCCTAGAGAGCTATTAGACTGTAGCCTCCAGTTATCTCTGCCTTTGTTTATAAGAGCAGTAATTTAGAAATTGCAGATGTGCTGAGTTACTAAATACTCTTTGGGGGAGTACAAACTTACTAATTCAGCAGTATCTAATTCAGTAACTATGCTACTCTAAGACCACTTTGGTGAAAGTGAGTTTCAGCGGATGTAGAAAGGGCAAATAACTTGCTTTTATAAGCATAAGACACTTGTCGTGATGGAACCATCGGGTATGTAGGTACAAACTGCTTTACGTCCTTCCTGCTTATGGAAGAGCTACATGTCCTTATTCTAGTATCTGTATTCATGGTGAAAAGATAGGAAGCTAGGCTACAAGATGGATATTAAAACAAAGATGAATCTGTGACCAGGAAATAGAAGGCCAAGAATTAGTCTCCAGGGCACATACTATTGTTGTTGAAGAAAACCAAAACAAAAAACTTCCCAAACAAAAATCCACAGATATCTTTTTCTTCTTTTTGCAAAACATAGCCTCACTGGTTGAGAATTTATGGCTTGGTACTCGTAGGGATAGTTGTTTATTTTTATTAGCCTTCTATAGTGGCCATTAAACTGACCCTTAGTGGGGTCAGTCATTTTCAAATTATCCAAGCTTTTTAAAAGTCGTTTCACTCCCCAGCCCAACCCCCACAACGCTTCCCAAGAGAACACCTGTTTCATTAAGAGATGTTTTATTTTTGTCTTCTTCATTTGGACTCCCCCTGTTTTAATTACTAATGACCCTCCAACATCCATGTTGACTTCTGGATAAAGTGAGTTTATTTTCCAGAAAATTTAAGCAGGCCAAATACATGAGGAGCATGTCAACCTGTTGCTACCAAGATGTGAGTTCGCTCTCGTAGCTTGTTTATAGAGGGCCTTTAGTGGGGGGAAAAAACAACAACAAATTCCTCAGGCAACAGTAAATCTGATGACCTTCTGAGTCATTGAGTATCAGTAGACTATCTGATCCATAAATACATTTAGAAGCAAAGAACTAGTCAAAGATAAACTGAGACATATTAAGAATTTTAGGAGCTTGGGGATACCTGGGTAGCTCAGTTGGAT
The DNA here is from genome assembly GCF_020171115.1 of Neogale vison. NCBI lineage: Eukaryota > Metazoa > Chordata > Mammalia > Carnivora > Mustelidae > Neogale > Neogale vison. Next base: position 33,277,520 of record NC_058105.1, read on the forward strand.
AAGCATCTGCCTTCGGCTCAGGTCATGATCCCAGGGGCCTGGGACGGAGTCCATCATGGGGAGCCTGGTTCTCCCTCTGCTTGCCACTTCCCCTGCTTTTTTTTTTTTTTTAAAGATTTTATTTATTTATTTGACAGAGAGATTAGAAGTAGGCAGAGAGGCAGGCAGAGAGAGAGAGAGAGGAGGAAGCAGGCTCCCCGCAGAGCAGAGAGCCCGATGCGGGACTCGATCCCAGGACCCCGAGATCATGACCTGAGCCGGAGGCAGCGGCTCAACCCACCGAGCCACCCAGGCGCCCTCCCCCTGCTTTTTTATTCGCTCTCTCGCTCGCTCTCGCTTTCTCTCTCTGACAAATAAATAAATAAAATCATTTAAAAAAAGAACTTTAGGAGTTTTATGTAAGCAAAAACGGATTCAAATTAGGCAATGTGAAGCTGAAAGTGGTTCGGAGTGCCCCCCAGACAGAAGCCAGGTCAAAGACTTCCACAGAGTAAAAGTGGAAGCAAAGAAGGAAATGATTTGATTGGCTATAGCTTAAGCATGGGCCTTGGTTGGAGACCCCTAGGTGGTTGTCTTTAGGTGTTGATTTCTTTATCTTGAGGCATTCACATGCTTAGGGTCTGGTTTGCTTATATCAGCCTGGAAGGGATTAGAACCACCTTGGTCTAATGGCTTTGTCGTAGTTTAATTCCATACAACTGATCATCCATAGCTCACGTATTGCTTTCTAATCTTTTACAAAGAATTTCCAGTTGTAATTTAACTACCATGTAAGGATTTTAGTAATTTTTCCCAAAACATCCTTTTAAAAAACGCACTTCCTGATGTAAACCACACAGATGGGGTTGGTTTGGCCCATCGCAGACTGAGTGGACACAATCCAAAAATAGAGCCAAATTTCTTCAAAGACTGTTCAATTAAAGGAGTTTCTACATTAGCAATAAGCCCAGTTTTCCATTGCATACCACATCAATTTAGAAAAAAAGGCAATAGGTTCAGTCAATATTTCCTTGGTTTTGAAGTATCCCTCCTTTTTTTTTTTTTTTTTAATGTGTGTAGTAATGGCCTATACCTAAAATCATGACCTTCAGTTTTGCTGACAATATCTAAGCAGGGAACAACTCTGTATTAATTTCCTATGGCAGCTGTAACAAATTATCACAAACTTGGTGGCTTAAAACAATGCACATTTATTCTTCTACAGTTTCGAAAGCCAGAAATCCAAAATCAGTTTCACTGGGCTCAAATCAAGGCACCAGTGGGGCCATGTTCCCTGGAAACTCAAGGCAGGGATGGGGGGAAGAATGTTTTCTTGCTTTTTCCAGCTTCTAGAGCTGCATTCTCTGGTTTGCGTCCCTTTCTTTCCTCCATCTACAACGACTAGCATAGCATTTTCACCTCCCTGTCTCCCTTCCTCCCTCCTTCTCTCTCTTTCTTTCCCCTCCCCCTCCCCCCATTCTCTGCTGAGATGGTCACACAGCCTTTTCTTTTTTTAATTTTTTAAAGATTTTATTTAGTTATGAGAGAGAGAGAGAAAAAAAAAAAAGAACAAGCAGTGGGGGGGAGCAGAGGGAAAGGGAGAAGCAGACTCCCCACTGAGCAGGGAACCCAACGCTGGGCTTGATCCCAGAACCCCGAGATCATGACCGGAACCAAGGCAGACACTTAACCGACTGAACTATCCAGGCGCCCTATCACTCTGCCTTTTCTTTCTGTGTCAAATCTCTTTTTGCTTCCTTCTATAAGGATATATGTTATTTCACCTAGGGCCCACCTGAATCATCCCCATTAATCTCCCCAACTCAAGAGCCTTAATTTAATCACACTGGCACAGTCTCTTATGCCCTGTGAGGTAACATTCACAGGTTCCAGAGATTAGGACCTGGATAATTCGGGGGTGGGGGGCAATTATTCAACCTACCACAGACTCCAAATTTGCAGGTCCACATTTAGTTTTCAACCCGTAGGCCTCCGATTACTAACCAAGTATGGAGTCAGTTCCAGGGCTTCAAAGGTTGTATGTAAATACATAATAACTTACCTGTATAACTAGTACCACTTACAAATTCATGTCCATGCCATTGTTATTAATAAAATAGAAAATGCTTTCCAAATGAGATCTAAGGGGCCTCCTTTGGACTAGTTATTTCTAAATAAAATAGTTTTTGCATAGCCTTCATCCCTTTTGACAAGAACTATCCTTACAGAATAATCTATACCTTCATAATCTATAAACTATGTAAATTATAAAGCATGGATTTAAAGCAGAGCATCTGCCCTGAACTAAGAGTTTCATAAATGTCAGCAAGTATTAATGTATTGGGTGTTCTGCAGCCTGAACGGAAGTGTTCTAAGACCAAAAGTCTAGTCACAGTCAGCTTGTCTCACTTTGTAGGAAAAAGAAAGCGAAAATGATGGAATTCAATCACTTCCGGGGGGGGGCTCCTAAGTTTTAACACTTCACTACCTGTTCCTGATAGACTGTTAGCGAATGCTAACAGATGACGAAAGAAACAGTCAAAGAATATTAGGGGGAAAACTGGGAATCAGCCAATCATGATTAGTTCAAAAGCCTGTTTTGGTTAAATGCGTTCAGGGTATGCCTTTGTATTTTATACCCAAACCACAGTAGATTCTTTGCCACTAAAATTGTTCCTCCTTTATGTGAATCAATTAAATACATCAATATTTTATAGCGGTCTTCAAAGAGCACCAGAACTTGCAGGTACACCAGCATCAGAACAAGTTCAAGGGCTGCTAATGGAAAACATTCTCTATTATAAAGGAGCTCACCTTCACAAGGGACAAAAATTGTGGTTCTCAACCCCGGTTGTATGTTAATATCTCCCGGGGAGCTTTTAAAAATCCCAATCTAGGGGTGCCTGGGTGGCTCAGTGGGTTAAAGCCTCTGCCTTCGGTTCAGGTCATGATTCCAGGGTCCTGGGATCGAGCCCCGCATCGGGCTCTCTGCTCAGCAGGGAGCCTGCTTCCTCTTCTCTCTCTCTCTCTGCCTGCCTCTCTGCCTACTTGTGATCTCTGTCTGTCAAATAAATAAACAAATAACTCTTTTAAAAATAAATAAATAAATAGATGAATGAATTAATAAAAATCCCAATCTAAACCCAACTTAATGTGAATATCTAGGGTGCTGCTGGGGTGTCTGTATTTTCAAAGCTCCCCAGGTCACTCCCCCGGTCAGCAGCTGCGGTTGAGAATTCTGGACTAAAAGAATATAGGACACAAACCAAATAATGAGATCTGAAGTTCCATGGCCATGATCAGGAATGGGACAGGATGGGAATTCAGACAAGAGAGGGTGTCTATGATTAAAGGAAGGAAGAGATGGAAAATAAATTGAGCCAGCCTGAAAAGTGGGCAGCAAGGAGAGGAAGGGCCTAGGAGAGGGTGACAGGCATGTGAAGAGTCAAAAAATTACCAGGGTAAGGGCAAATGGCAAAATCTGAAAATCTGCATTATGGGAATAGAAAAAAACTGGTGGCGAAGGGAAGATGTTCTCCGGCCCATTTTCCCCTTGGATTTTCCCCCTTGCCACACCCAGGCCTTAAACACTGCTACATAATTAAACACCAGAATGCATTATAGAGGGAGACACACTTAACAAAAGGATCAAGATGAGCAGAATACAGAAATACCTAGTAGAAATGTGTCCAGACATAGCATCTTTGAATCAAAGGGCAAATTTACCACCTGAATATATATGTGTTTAAATCACACTATCTGTTTTTACAAAAACCAGTTTCTATCCACAGATGCCATCCACGCACCTCTCCAACAAGAGAAAACAAACCAAAATAGTACCTTTAAGCAATGCAGGATACTCTGGAGAAACCCCTGATTTACCTTCCTATAATCATTGCAATCTTAAATTCTGGCAATTGAAGCAAATTGGTCATTGATAACATGTGAGTTCTTTCAACTATGGGCATATCATAGTGACCCTATAGCAACTTGTCATGCAATGGTTGTGCAATGATTATAAATATTGTGTATTTATATATGTAGCTAATGCTTATTTAGCCCTTACAATGTGCTAGGCACTCTTTTAAGTGTTTTATATATACTATCTTTTTTTTAAAAAAAAGAATGTATTTATTTGAGAGAGAGAGAATGAGTGCAGGTAGGAGCAGAGGGAGAGGGAGAGAGAATCTCAAGCAGACTCAGCACTGAGTGCAGAGCCTGACATGGGGCTCGATCTCATGACCCGGAGATCACGACCTGAGCCAAAACCAAGAGTCAGATGCTTAACCAACTGTGCCACCCAGGTGTGCCTCTGTGTACCATTTTATTTACTCCTCACAAGAACCTAATGAGGTGCTTACTGTTTTTATTCCCATGTTACAGATGAGGTCATTGGGGTATAGAGAGTTTCAGCCACCAGCTAACCGTTACAGTCAGGCCGTAGACCTGGAATTGGAAACCAGGTAGTCTGGCTCCAGAGCCCACACTTCTTAAAACATTTTGCTGTCGTGATTCTTAATTATAACCACATCAATGAATTTTCTTCATTCAAGTATTTTCTGGAGAGAACACCATTAAAGCCCTTCTATTACTTTTATCAATTTTACTATGCACTGAAGTTGAAAAAGGCAAAATGCTTATTTTTGTCAAAACCAATTAATCTTGGGACGCCTGGGTGGCTCAGTTGGTTAAGCAGCTGCCTTCGGCTCAGGTCATGGTCCCAGCGTCCTGGGATCGAGTCCCACATCGGGCTCCTTGCTCGGCAGGGAGCCTGCTTCTCCCTCTGCCTCTGCCTGCCATTCTGTCTGCCTGTGCTCGCTCTCTCTCCCTCTCTCTCTCTGACAAATAAATAAATAAAATCTTTAAAAAAAAAAAAACCAATTAATCTTTATAAAGGTTATAGTGAAATTCATGTGTGTATATATAGTTTTACTTTTGTGACCATCTACACAGTCCAATTTGCCTGGCTCATATTTTATAGATATTTTGCAAGATTCCCTATTCAGTTTTCAGTTAATGACAGATTTTTCCTAGTGTGTTTATATCCATTTTCCATTTTGTTTCCTTCGCCTTGATAACTTCTACCAAGTCTAATTAATCAGGTCAATTTTCGCAGTTTTCTCAGTGGAAAGATGCAGTTCTTAGTTTTTCCTCTATAATAATTTTTAATCAAATACAATTATCTTTTTTCCCCAGGCTTATTTTGTGATCATTTTTTATCAGTAATAGTTATGAATTGGATAAAGCAGGAAAGTTTTCTATTTATTTGTTATTTAATCCAGGAGAAATTATGAAATTAGACATTCTAGGAGTACTCTAAGGAGAAGTCTTTATTTTGGGCTTCATCATTCTTAGGGTCAAATGACAAATTCACAATGTTCTGAATGGGCAATAGTGGGAACTGTTATTTCAGTTTTATAGATGGACCTTAAAAACATTAAATAGCTCAGGGCCTTCTGGGTGGCTCAGCCAGTTAATCCTCCGACTCTTGACTTTGCCTCTGGTCATGATCTCAGGGTCCTAGGACTGAGCCCCATGCTCATCAGGGAGTTGGCTTGACAGTCTCCCACCCCCCCACCCCTCCCTTGCAGCTCACACACTCTTTCTCTCAAATAAATAAATCTAAAAAAAAATTAAATAGCTTGCCTGGGATAAATGGTAATGCCAAATTGGAGGTAGAGGCTTGGACTAGAATGATCTCTGGAATCACCAACCTGGACTGAATCTACAGTCCGCTGTTGATAGCTGTGTTACCTAAGGCAAGTGACCTAACCTTTAAGCCCCGATGCCTCCATCTGTAACAGAGGTATAGCACTAGTACCTCGTTTGTCAGTTTATCAGATGAATTTATCAGGTCAGCAGAATTGAATGAGCTAAAGCATGTACATGCACTTCAGTTTATTGCCTGGCTCGTGGGAACCCATCGGTTCATATTAGTTCAAAATCATCATCCACAGGATGTTCTTAGGGAGATAAACAAATACGTAAGAAAGTAGTTCTAGAAAGAGATTGTGCTTGCAACTATGTTAACAAAAGGTAGCGCTGAGCAAATGTTAGCTGTTAGTATCTTCGTTACTTCCAGCAACCTTTCCCTGGATGAAAGTAGAAGGTATCTTGTGACACTTTGGTGGGAGTACCCTATCTCTACGAAGCACGCTGGTACCAAAATCTATGCCACCAGTAGTCCCCTAATTCCTTCAGCCTCCTTGTGTGGGTTTAGTGGATGATGAGAAGACCTAGTTTAGGGCGCCACTGGAATGTGATTTCCAAAAATCCTGAGGGCACTGGGTCTCCCAAATTCTTTTGCCACTTTACTTCCTGGCTGGGGTCCAAAAGGACTCCCCAAGACTCCCCAAGATAATGTATGTTTAAAATATAAAGTCAGCCTGGGATGGGAGTAACAAAACTTGTAGCTTATGGAACACCCTCCATTTGCCATATATATATCTATATATTTTCTCATTTAATCTCATAATAAATGGGGATTATTAACCCCATTTTCAAATGAGAAAATAGAAGGAGCATAAGCATCTTATCCACATTCAGATCTTATGACCTTAAAGCCCTTTCTCTTTCTGTTACATCAGCTCCCCTCCCGCCACCCCCATATCACTCCCCTTCCCACCACCCCGACCATCCCACCCCCAAAAACTTTCTTGGTTTTTTGCATATTGATTTCCAGCAGAAGTAAGTGTGACCTGTAGGCCATGCAAGAGCTACAGAATATCAATGAGAATGTTTGGGGCATCTGGGTGGCTTGGTCGGCTAAGAGTCTGCTTTCAGCTCAGGTCATGATCCCAAGGTCCTGGGATCGAGCCCCACTCAGGCTCCCTGCTTCTCCCTCTCCTTCTCCCTCTGCTGGTCCCACTGCTTGTGCTCTCTCTCTCTCTGACAAGTAAATGTATACAACCTTTAAAAACAAAACAAAACCAATGAGAATCCTTGCTATGCCACTTTTATCCAAGCTTACTGCTTGGCAGGCTGACTGCAAGTTCCTCATGGGTTCAAGGTCAGACTTCAGCTTTGCAGACTGAGAAACTCGGTTGATTTGGTGCACCCAAGGCAGTGAGGTCCTGGGGGCTGCTTTACACTAACTATGCTTGAAAAAGATGGACATCTAGACGAAGGAGTCATTTATTCATTTACAGCTGGATCTAGTAGAATAAGACACATTTGTCCGCTCAGGCATCCCCTCTGGCGTGTCACTCTGAGAACCTATTATAGATGAGAAGATTGCTTGGAAAGCACAGAACTTGAATGGGGCAGGGAGCGAGGGAGGTTGTTTTGAGTTCTATAGTTTTATTTTCATCAAATAAACATAGCTAGATGGACCTCCTTCTCTACTATAGGGCTATTCCTCTCAGTAACTCATAGCAAGGGTCAGAGGCCACTCTGCTCTGAAAACTGGCAAATTATTCCCATATTCTAATTTCCACCTTTTTTCTTTTCTAGATAAACTTTATTTTTTAAGAACCATTTTAGATTCATAGAAGAGTTGTGAAGATGGTGCAGAGTTTCCATATACCCTACCCTTAATTGTCCCTGTTAACATCTCACGTTAGTGTCGTGCATTTGTTATAATTCATGAATCAATATTAGTATGTCATTATTAAAGTCCATGCATTGTTCCGATTTCTTTAGTTTTTATCTAATGTCTGTTCCTCAGACTTCCCTTTTTAAAAACTGAAATTCAATTAACATATATTGTATTATCAGTTTCAGAGGTAGAGTTCAGTAGTTCATCAGTTGCATGTAACACCCAGTGCTTATCACATCACGTGCCCTCCTTAGTGCCATCACCCAGTTACCCCATCTCCCACTCCCCTCCCTTCCAGCACCTGTTTGTTTCCTAGAGTTAAGAGTCTCTTATGGTTTGTCTCCCTCTCTGATTTCATCCTATTTTTACCCCTCCCTTCCCCTAGGATTTCCTTTTTTTTTTTTTTTTTTAAAGTAAGCTCTATTCCCAGCATGGGGCTTGAACTCACAACCCCAAGATCAAGAGTCACATGCTCTACCCACTGAGCCAGCCAAGAACCTCCTACATTTTAATTGCCATTCCTCCCCCCACCACTTTGTCCATTCCATTTTTTTATTCCCATTCTCCTTTTATATTTTTCATCATGACCTCATGTCATGCCAGGCAAGTTCCAAGGTAGGTGAAGAGATCACGGCTTTTTGACCGCTCTCCCATTCCCGTCACTCTTGTTTCTTTGCTGACCTTGAAGAAGACTCAAGTCTTTCCTCACAGGATTCTAGTGACCACTTTTCTGCCTATGACACATTTCTAGGACTTCTCCCTAAGAAAATCCCCTCTAAGGAGACCGGGGTCACCTATTAAGAATCAATTCTACCAAGTTTCAATTCTCAAAGTTTATTTTTATTTCTATTGATTTGGCAGAGGCAAGTGTATTAATGTTGTTCCTTATGCACTAAAGGGAGGGGGCAGCATAAGACTAAAACTAAATAATCAAGGGAGGTCAAATAAGCTTCACCTATGTATCTGGTCTGAGCTGCAACTTTTTTTTTTTCCCCCAGTCCAGAATCCTGATTGACAGACGTAACCATTTCTAGGAATGAATCCTGATTCTTTCCAAACCTTTCATATGCCAGCCAGAGAGATGAAGGTTCATTCTTTCTTTCCTTTCTTTCTTTCTTTCTTTCTTTCTTTCTTTCTTTCTTTCTTTCGGAGAGAGAAGAGAGTGCAAGGGGAGATGGGGGGCAGCAGAAGGAGAGGGAGAGAGGGTTTCTTAAGCAGGTTCCACACTCAGCATGGAACCTGACCCAGGGCTCTATCTCGTGACCCTGAGATCATGACCTGAGCCAAAATCAAGAGTTGGATACTTAACTGACTGAGCCACCCAGGCACCCCGATAAAGACATTTTCCGATCATCTGCCTTCTTAACTGATAAAATTCGCTAATAGCAGGTTGATTTAAATGACAATTGAGCATCTCTTTTTGAGACGCTATGAGGTGCTCAATAAACACTAGCTGGCTTGTCTTGTACTATGAGTTCTCTGGACATAAGGAAGGGAGCCATAATTCTGATTCACTTGCCTCAGAGAATCATCAGCTTTAAAAAATTGTGCTATGTAGGGGCGCCTAGGTGGCTCAGTCAGTTAAGCAGTTGCCTTCAGCTGAGGTCATGATGTCAGGGTCCTGGGATCGAGTCCCGCATAGGGCTCCTTGCTCAGCGGGGAATCTGCTTCTCCCTCTCCTTCTGCCCCAACCCTACTCATGCTCTCTCTCTCTCAAATAAATAAATAAAATCTTTAAAAAATTATGCTATGTAGCTATCCCCATCTACCCTCTAAACAGAGGCAGAAAATGAATAAATGAACTATTTCTTATATTTATATCCCATTCATTCCTATTTTAAGTCAGACCAGGTCTTAGCAAACTAAACCCAAAAGTGCAGACAGGTCCCAGAAAATAATGAAGCTCTGGATCTAATAAAGGCCAAGTATTTGGCTTTTTAACTGATGGAATTTCTAAGGGAAATAAAGGATTTATAGGTCTGAGTAAATGGTAATATTGCACAGCAAGGTTAAGGGCATGCAAAGTCTTTGACTTTAAAATAGTAACCTGTGGTGCTCAGTTATTTCTACCAGATGACAGGGACTGGTCAGTATCCCATTGCCTACCAGACTGCTTTTAGGGTTTATCTCGGGATCTTTCTAAGGGTATTCGACAACCTTTAAATTCTGAACTCCCCCTTTTTCTTACTCTCAACAAGCTTATTCCTGCATTCTTTTGTGCACATATGTGTGCATGAAGGTCTGTATACACATACATGTGAATGTGGAGGGGGTGGTTTGGGAAGGTGGTGGGATAGAGGAGGCAAAGAAAGGGATCGAACTGAGTCAAGGGGTTGTTACTGATTTTTATTCCAAAGAGAAAAATTGTGCAATATCAATGAGCCTATACTAATCTTCCACCTCCAGTTCCTGACACATTTTTCCTGTGGTATTTCTTGTGACCACCTTGCCCTTGGCGCACCCATTTACGGATTCCAATATATCCCACATCAGAGGTCAAGAGGTTAACCTAAAGCATTTCCCAGAAATACCTAGGCACTTGATGAAATCTCAATTTGATCAAATGTGACAAGCTTTGCCCCAAAGCCAGATGGAGGCAGAGAGGGCCCCTCATCACTGAAGAAGGCAGACGGAGAGGCAGAAGTGACACCGTGCTTGTCCCAGGTGCTGACAGAATCGTTTGCTATTGCTTGGGAGACAGCAAGGACAGGGAACATCCCAGGGTCCTGGGATGGAGCCCCGCATCGGGGGCTCAGTGGGGAGCCTGCTTCTCCTTCTGCCTCTGCCCCTCTCCCCTGCTTCTGGTTTCACGCGCGCACTCTCTGACAAATAAATAAATCTTAAAAATAAATAAAAAATAAATAAAACGATCCTGTTTTTCTTTTTAAACTGGTAAACAGACTCTAAATTTTATTGGGAAGTGTAAGTACCCAAGAATATTCAGATTTTCTTTCTTTTTCCCCCTTGGTTTGTTGACATATCACACTGCATAAACTTAAGGTGTACAATGTATGGATTTGCTATCCTTATACCTGTAAAATAATTACCACCATGACATTAGCTAATACCTTCATCACATCACATAATTACCATTTCTTTTTTGCAGTGAGAACACTGAATACCTACTCTCTTAGAAACTTTTTGTATTACTAACTCTTATCACCAAGCTGTATATTGGATTCCCAGAATATTCATCTTCTGGCTTAGAAGTTTGTATCCTTTGACCAGCAGTTTCCCATTGTTCCATCTCTCAACCCCTCGTAACCATCATTCTATTCTCTATGAGTTCAACTTTTTGGGTGTGTGGTTTTGTTTTTTTTTTAATTCCAAAAACTACCCTGGTTTTAACAAAACACTCAAGGATGATCACCTAGGGGAATGGCCCCAGTATGTGCAATGTAGCTGAATAAAATATTTTTGAACTTACTTTCCACAGTCTTCTGCCAGCCGCTCCCAACTTCTTGGCCCTGGCCCTTGCACTTTATATAGTCTTTCTTGAAATGTCATCCAGCTTCCTTTTTATTAATTAATTTCGAAAAAAGAATTAGGACTCACAGAGCAAACTCTTTGGGATACAGAAAACCTACATTCTAATCCCAGGTCTACCGCTTAATTAGCTATGTGACCTTGGCAAAAATCACTTACGGTTGGCAAAATTCTAAAGATGCTTCCCCAAGTTTCCCATCCCCTCGTTATTGAACCCAATGCTAGTCTCAGTACAGCTGCGTAGGGACTTTTCAACTGTAACTAAATTTGCTAATCGGCGGACCTTATAATAGGGAGATCTGGAGGAAACTTTGGGAGGTGATGGGTATGTTTACAGCCTTGCTGGTGGTGATGGTTTCACAGGTATGTCCTTATCCTCAAACTCATCAAGTTGTATACATTCGATACGTACCTCCTTTTATTTTTTTTTTAAAGATTTTAATTCATTTATTTACAGACAGAGATCACAAGTAGGCAAAGAGGCAGGCAGGGGGTGGGGGGGAAGCAGGCTGCCCGCTGAGCAGACAGCCCTGAGATCATGACCTGAGCCAAAGGCAGAGGCTTTAACCCACTGAGCCACCCAGGCGCCCCGCGTACCTCCTTTTATATGTGGATCATACCTCTGTTGAGTGGTTGGAAGGAAGAAAAAAGAGAAGAGGAGGTGGAGGGGAGGTCCGAGAGATCTGAAGTGTGAGAAAAACCCCACCCACTACTGCTGCCTTTGAAGACGGAAGAAGGGCAGCCTCTAGAAATTGAGAACAGCCCTCAGCTGACAGCCAGCAAAGAAAATGGAACCTTGGTCTTACAATTGGAAGGAATGGAATTCTGCCAACATTGTCAATGAGCTTGGAAGCAGATTCCTGCCCGCGGCCTCCAGAGAGGAATGCAACCCAGCCAACTCCTTGATTTCAGTCCCGTGGGACTCTTGGGCAAAGAACCAGGTAAGCCATGCTGTGCCTGGACTTCCAACCTATAGAACTGTGAGCCAATACGCGTGTGATGTTTTTGACCACTAAACGCATAGGGATTTTTACTAGCGGCATTAGAGGGTTAACACATCACCAATTTTTTTTTCTGAATTTCAGTTTCCTCATTCGCAAATGGAGAAGATACAGATTCAAAAGACTTTTCTGAGGATTAGAGGGAAGGTATTTAATGTTATTTTAACACAGCACCTGACACACCGTAAGTTTTCGATAAATGGCGGGCAGTATTGCTTCCAAATGCCTCTGCTACAATTTTGGACTGACGGCTCCCAGATTGATCCCTCCAGCTCAGTCATTTGAAATCTTTCTCAGGGATCTGAAGGGATGTCAAGTCAGAGAAATTATAGGAACTGTTTATGAGAGCCTTGGCAAGAGGGCAGTGGCTTGGATCTTGGTTTTGACACTGTACTGACCCTGCTGCATTACAGGCTCTCTCCATAGGAAAAAATGGAAGGATATGTACTAAGATGTTCATACTTGGGATATCTGGGTGGCTCAGTCGGTTAAGCTTCAGATTCTTGATTTTGGCTCAGGTCCCTTCTCAGGTTCATGAGATCAAGTCCTACTTCGGGCTCCATGCTAGGCATGGAACCTGCTTAAGATTCTCTCTCTCCCTCTGTCCCTCCCCTCCACAGCTCTTGCTCTCACTCTCCCTCTCATTCTCTCTCTCTCTCTCCCCCTACCTCTCTAAAAAGAAAAAAAAGTGATTATCTCTGGGAGGTAGGACTTTTGTTTTCTTTCTCACGTTTTAAAATATGTTTCCAGACCATCTATAGGAACATACATTATTTTTATAATAAAAATAAACTGTTCTTGAATTCTAAAAAAGTACCACCTACAGACTGAGAACTACCTCTTTCAAGGATATAAATAGACAGTTCATGGTTCTAGAACCTTCCACTGCCTTCTGGAGCTGCTGGTAATATCTTGTGACAAATTTAGCTTACCTGCAATTGAAACCAGAGATTGGTTTTGGGTGATCAGAAATGACAGTAATAATTGTGTCTTATTCATGAAGGGTGATGCCAGGCAGTCAACTTTCCCCCCACTTGACCCCATGAGATAATGATTGAATTGCTGAGAATAGAAAGCCATTCCTGGTGAACCTCAGAACCCAAGCCTCAACATGCCTGGGGATTTATACAAACTTCCTTTTCTTTTCTTAGAAACCCACACTTATTCTTGTCTGAGCTCTTCATGTGTATCTATGGAGACCATCCTCCTTTCCTGAGGCCCTGAAATACTGTAAAACTATTTCTGTTAAGTCCTCGGGGCGCTTGTGTCAATCTTGACCATTTAGCAGTGCAGCCAAGTCAGGAGCCAGTAAATTCCTAATTCCAAGCCCAGTTCCCCTTGTCAGAACCCTCACTGATCTAGTTTTAATTCAAGTTCCTGACCCCCCGAACCTGTGGAACTCGGGAAGTGGACTCTCTTGGCCAGACAAAGGCCTAGTGTGTCACCTTCTGAGAACTAATGGGAACAGTCAGCCTCCTTGCCTACCTCAGAAGCCCAAGAGATGCTTTGAACTGAAGCAAAGCTTTCCAAACAGCTTCTCATTGAGAACACTCTAAGACTGAGCGAGACAAGAACACTTCCTTCCTCATTGGGTTTATAGTCTCATAAAAGAGAAATAAATGTCCTGAGGTCAATGCGCCTAAGTAATGCAATGTGCCATTAGTCAGTCTTCTTCTATGCTTCATGAGAACAAGGCCTGGGTCCATTCAGCTCAGGGCCTAGCACAGCACCTGGCTCACAGTAGATGAACAATAAATATATGGCAAATGAAGGAACCTGTAGGTTACTGAAATGATAACCCACATACTTAATTACAATTTTGATAAAACTTCAGGGTGTGGTGAGAACACGTAAGAAGGGACTTAGCCTGTTTTCAAGGGTGAAACAGTCATGGAAAATGGCCTGAAAGTGAACATGGGCCTTAGTGAAGGGAAGATATTTCCATTCAGATGTTTCCTTGAAACTTGGAGCCATTCGGGGGAATTGCACACAATAGCAGGACACTAAATCCCCCGGAAAGAGTATGATGCCTGAGGGGACACAAGCAGCATCCTCAAGGCAATGGTCACATCGTGTATTACATGGTCCTGCCCTGGGGCCCCTTGAAGACTCATCAGCCATCACTATACTCCATAGGGAAGTGTAGTGTCCTAATCTTGGACCCTGGCATTTGCACTTTTTCTTCCTCTACTCTCAGCATCCACTTTCATGCCTGGCTGCATCCCTTCCAATCTGCTTTTTAGTTTCCACACCATCACCTGGCCATGGGCGGCTTAAGGTAACACACTTTTTAGTCCCAAGAGAAATGACACACCTTTCTGTACACGACTATATGCTTGGTGATTGGATAAGTGGGAGATAATTGGTTTCTGTTTTTCCCTAAACAGGGAACATTTCCCTAAGTGTGCTTTTCCACATTTTCATCCCTGGAAACTTTGAACTCATGTTGAGCATTATGCATTTTCCGTGGTTGTTCCTTGTTCAGGTTGATCCCAACTCTCACTCTTAACTTGGGGGAAATGGCAAAACTAGTAAGTTTGGCTTCAAGGGAAATCTATCGTAGCGGCGGCCAACTAGGCATTTTCAATGTGCAGTACAACTCAGGGGAACTCCCAGTTGTCACCTTCAGCCTCTCCTACCATCTATTTTTCTTTTCTTTTTGATTTTCCCAGTCTTTTTCTCAGATATACGTGTATGGGAGATAGAAGCGTAAGAAATAGAGGCAAAACTCATTGCAAAATAAGTATTTTCAATTCACCTCTAAATGTCTAACAGGACTTGGAATTATCTGTTTCCAGGAATGATCCCTAAAATGAATGGGCTAAATTATAGCTAAGGCACAGATACAGTAGCGAATCCAACCTAAACTTGACATCATAGTTTTTGGTTTTGTTTTTGTTTTTTCTTCAGTAAAGAGGGAGGAACTTTGACTCTGCCCATTAAACTTTCACTTGGGACAATGTTGCCTATCATGGAAAGGATGAGCCCTTGTGGGACCGGAGGGCATAAGTGGTTCAGCCAGTAGCTGACTGGTTGAACTCTCTATATGGTACCTTCCAGCTCTAACTTCCTCTGATTTTCCTCTAGAATATTAAATATGGGTTTTTCCAGGATAAACCTGAAATGCCAGAGTGTCCAACGGGGGGCTATGAAAGGAAAATGGTGTGTGGCCGGTCCCTTATGTTTGGAGACAAAATGAGAGCAAGGGGGTGGTGATTCCTGAAGGTGTGTTTATGTACTCTCTACACTGGGAATTGCTCATATTTCCAGAAAGGGCCAGAGCTCTATTGGCCAGACTCCCACTAAAGTCCAAGGTAAATGGCTCTCTTATTTAATATGTACAGATTTTTTTGTCCCTAGAGAACAAAGTGTGCACATGGCCTCATGGTAGGAGAGAAAGCTTGTGCCCACTTTCTTGCTTGAACAATTACCAAGCACCATATTCATCTGAACAATTCTTGCGAATAACAAGTATTCCTGGCTGGCCTTTCTTTTCTCTAAAACCCAAAGCCTGGTGATTTGATTTTTATTTAATCTGCATGTGATGCTTTACAAAACATAAAAGGTCAGGATTAATAGAATTCGAAGGGAAAAGCATTTGCGTGAAAAGATTTTCATTTCCTCTTTCTGCAAGGCTACCTTGCTCACCTAGGGAGACCTTTACATTCTTTTATTTCTGTGGGCTCTGCTTTCCAAATTTGCACAATATTTTTTTATTGTTAAAACCAATATAAGTTGAAATTAGAGTCTTCTAGGGAATTAACTGTGGCTCTTTGTTTGACTTTATAGAATTCTAATTCTCGACGACAAGGCATTCATCAGTAAAATGGAAATTATGATTTTTTTTTTTACTTTTTTTGCTGTATACCAATTTTAAATAACTTTTCCCCCCTCCACTTTCTCTGATTTTAAGTAACTTTCCTTCTCCTCTGCTTTCTCTTGCTTAGGATTACTGGTTACAGCTTGTCCCTTTATTGGACTCTTGGCCCTGTCTCTTTCCTCTCTCCCCGCCCCGCCATCTCTGTTTTCCCTTCTTTAAGCCCCAAAAGGCAACCTGGCTAAGAAATTGAGTTCCAAGATGAAGGGTAGCAATGCATGGAAGTGAACTGCTGAACCTTTGCTGTGTTCAGTCTTGATTTATGTGTTTAAAAAAAAAACTCTGGATTTTTAAAAAGGCAAATCTGGAAATGCTGTTGAGGATAGCCTTTGGCACCAACACACTCCTCTAAGACTGCGTTTGCGATGACTTCACCCCTTTAAAATGTGGCTCTTATGATAGCAGTCACACATGCCTGAGGTCGCTTGAAGGAAACGTCCTCTGATATTCAATAAACAATACAAGCTTTCTCCATCGTCCATCTCCAGACACTTCTTGGTCAACATAGTGTTTACGAAAATGGGCTTCCAGAAGAAGGGCTGAGTAGTTGGATTGTTGGAAGGAAAAAGACAATTAGTGTGTGGGGTGGTTTTTTTTTTTTTCTAATTTTTATTTTAGGAACAGGCAGTAGCAAACGAGACAGCTGCGTGGAGGCGCATACAGTCCCTTCTTTAACTCGGCAGTATTATCAGAGTGTGTGAAAGTTCGTTTGCCAGTTGTTGGAAAGGGTGCCAAACAATTTTGAGCGTCTGCTTGGAGAACTTACTTTCCCATGTATTTCTGGTTGTCTAAGTGCTATTTGGGCAGTTCTGCCAAGCAGGATGAAAAGAAAAAAAAAAAAAAAGAATCAACAAATTAAAATGTAGCAATAATTCTGTGCAAATCTTATTAAGTCAGCCACAAACGAATCCATTTTGTGTGAGTCAATTTTTGCAAAAAATTTTGCCTGGGATCTGGCATAGCCACAGCTGCCTAACGAAGCAAAAATGGTGAAATAATAGGAAACTACGACTGCTAATAAATACATATAAACATGTTGATTTTTCAGATTTGAAAAAGTCCTGGCTGTGCAGAGATGAATTTTAAATAATTCTTCTCAAGGGAAAGGCAAAGGACACTGATAAAATACTGAGTTCTTGCTATGTGCCAAATACAGGAGTCGGTGTCTTATGTATTTGAAAGCCAGTGGAGACCCACAGCAACGCTATGGGGGTAGGTAGGATTGCCTCACTTGATTTATCTATTTATTTTTAAGTCTGTTTGTTTGGTTTTTGTTTATATGTTTTTGGTAATCTCTACACCCAACCTGGGGCGCAAACTCACAACCCTAAGATCAAAGTCACGTGCTCCTCTGACTAAGCCAGCCAACCGCCCCTGATTGCCTCATTTTAAAGGCAAAGAGACAAAGGCTCAGAGAATCAAGAACCTTGACCAGGATCACACAGCTACGAAGTTGCGGAGTTGGGATCCCAGTTGATATCTGTCCATCTGTATATACGTCTATCTCTTGCACTTTTTAAAAAACATTTTATTTATTTGACAGAGAGAAAGAGAGAGAACACAAGTAGGGGGAGCAGCAAGCAGAGGGAGAGGGAGAAGCAGGGAGCCTAAGGCAGGGCTCCATCCTAGGACTCTGGGATCATGACCTGAGCTGAAGGCAGACACCCAACTGACTGAGACACCCAGGCATATCTCTTGGGTGTTTTGACAACAGAGCTCATGTGTCATTACATAGCAATTCATCACATCATCATTTTAATCTTTTCATCTATAGAATTTCCAAATCCAAAGCAAGACAAGAGATTATATATGTCGGGGCTCAAGTTCATGCACTGGCTAATATCACCACAGCCGACAAACTGATAAACTGTGCCCCAGCTGACACTTCGGTTCTTAAACTTACTGATTTATTTAATGGCTTCCGTCTTCACTAGGAGCTTCTTAACATATCAAAAATGTCCCCCCCACACACACAACTGGTCAGCAATGTTGAGAACGAAAGAGTAATGTTTCTCGTGGGCCTTGAGTTTTTGATATGTGATTTTGTGCATATACATGCCAACTCAAGTTATTGCTGCAAAGGGAGTCTTATTTTAAAATTTGTTATTTAAATTCAGTTTAGGTAACATATAACTGTAGTATTAGTTCCTGGGGTAGAATGTAGTGCTTCATCTAACTCCCCTTGTTAGCTGTGTGAGCTAACTCCCCTTGTTAGCTGTGTGACTTAAGTCCCTTAACATTATTTTTTATGTTTTTTTAAAAGATTTTATTTACTTATTTGAGACAGAGAGCATGAGCAAGGAGAGGGGCAGAGGGAGAAGCAGACTCCCCACTGAGCAGGGAGTCTGATGCGGGGCTCGATCCCAGGACTCCAGGACCATGATCTGAGCCTAAGGCAGACACTTAACAGACTGAGCCACCCAGGGACCCCATCACCTGACATTATTAGTCTCAGTTTCCTCATCTAGAAATTGGAGCTAATATTGGTACCCACTTCATAGGTTTTAAAAATTAAAGGGATAAGAAAAGCAAAGTCCTTAGCACATTGGTTGGCAGATAATAAACTCTCAAGATGAGCTAGTGGTATCAATTTAGCTTCAGCTACTGGAAAGTCTGCACAGTTGTTAAAAACTCAGACTTTGGGGTCCGACTCTAGTGGTTTGTGTCCTGGTTTCATCATTTGATATCTTTGGGCTCTTGGTCCTGTTATTTAACATCTCCAAAAGTCAATTTCTTAAGTGTGAAGTGGGACAATAGTATCATTTTCCTGCTTTGGTATTGAGAACATTAAACAAGATAATGAATGTAAAATAACCAGCATGTAATCAATATTCAATTAGTTCTTTTTCCCTCTTCTTTCCAAATGTACAGGCAATCCCGATTACAAACTCAACAAAAATAATGGCATGCTAACCTTCAGTGAAGACAAAGACCACCTATTGGATTTTCAAATATTAGATTCAAGAAATTCCAGCACAGACTTAATATACTAAAGCTTTGACATATACTAATTTCCCTATGAAGATCAAAGAACAAGGACATTGTTCATACCAAGACCTCTAAGGCCAAAGGGAAATAATAAAATTGTTCAGGATATTTCATAATGATTAAGAAATTGTAAACACGGTGTCCATCAGTATAGAACTATATGGCTAGAACAAGATAAAAAGATTCCCAGGTCCTAGTTCTGTCCTTTTTTTGGGGGGGGGGTCATTTCATCACTTTGATCCTTATAAACTCTGTTCTTTCTTTCTCACCAAATTAGGAAATTAAAATATGTCTTGCCTACTTCATAGGGTATTGCGATGATCAAATAAAAGCATGGGAAAGCATTTGGTAAAGTATGAATATGAGACCAAGGCTTGGGTTCTTTGTCACCCATGATTCTGGTCATTTCTGTGGCATCCTCTTTTGCTCACAGCACAGCAACCCAGTTTTGTGTTTTTTTTTAAGCGCAGTATTCAAAGGAAGATGCCATTAATAGAAAAATTTATCCTTGAGACATTTTAAGACAAAAACTTCGCTCTCTTTGACGGATTGATGGTTTCTGACTGGCTGCACGGAGAGTTTGTATGAAAGGTCCTTATTCTTTGGATGAGAGTAGGGTTTTAATTCCCCTCAAACCAGCTGTCCAGGACCATAGGCTATGATTATCCCTTTCTCTTGCTCTTGGCTGAAACCAAAACATCCTTTGTGTGAAGGGTTAGAAGCAAGAACTATTTCTGCTTCAGCTCAAATGAGGACTTATAAATTGAGAAGGATCTCAAGGGATCTAGGGGAAATGATTATGAAACATATCCCCTCACTAGCCAGGTAGCTGGGGATTCATGCAGGAGAGAACTACTTTTCTATAGTTGCTGTCTTCTTTGGAGGGTAATAGGGGTTCCAGCATTAGATCTGTCACTTGATAGGTATTTGACCTTGGGTAAACCGCTCCAACCTTCCTAAACCCCTGGCATCCTCATCTGTGAAATGGAGGATAGTATCAGGCCCATTGGAGTGATTGGGTGATTCTGTAACTCACATGAATAAGTTAGCTCCTTGGGAGACACAGAGCAAGTGTTCAGAAAAATCTTGACTGATCCTAATCACTCTAATTATCCTCCTCCTCCTCATGATCACTATTATTATGTAATTAGGAGGTGCTCAGTTTTGAATTTGGGTTGCTATCTGATTCTCACAGAAACAAAGATGTTATTAAATATGCCTTTTCCCTGCATCCTACCTTTTAGCATTCATCTCTTTAAAGACCTTTTGGAGGTGTTCCGTCTCTGACCCTCACAAATCACCCTGTTTATTTCACTAACTCTTACTTATTTGGGGCATGAAGTAATTCACCATGCCAAGGCACCGCCTGGAGTCAACTAATAAGGGGTTGGATTGGACGACCTCTCGGCTTCCTTCCATCCCTGAGAATCTATGATTCTATGAGTCAGTGTTCAGGAAAAAAATGAAGGGCTGTTTAGTGATGAGTGACAGTTCTGTCCTCAAAGAACAAAGAACTTACTCACTATGCCAGAAGCCATGTTGAAGATCACAGGATCATGAATTATAACTCTACTACCCTCTGGCAGGACAGGAAAGGAATCTCATAGACAAGTTGTACTGGGAGAGATTATGGATTAAAGGCTCCAATATTCACGACTTCCAACCAGCCAGGATATAAGACCATAACAAGTGCCAAAGTCCGCCCCTGTATTTTGGGGGGGGGGGGCAGAAATATCCCTGAAAGAGAAGCAGGAGAATAAATTCTGGCCAACACAGTGTTTCTGAATCTCTCTCCTTTTCTGGCTACAGCTATGATAAAGAGCTCAAGAGACAATAGAGGCCATCATCTGTAAAGTTGTGGCTTTCAAGAAAAAAAAAAAGCCATAATGATGGAATTTAAATGCTACCCTGTCTTATTCCATTTACCATCAACTGGGGGTTGCCCAGCAGGGGAAATGAGATCATTTCCCTCTGAGTGGCTAGCCGAGCTTGCCCACATTCATTCTTCTTCCCACATCATGTTTCAGCAGGCATCAACACGTCAGCTCTTCTGAAATGTGCCAGATCTCGGGAAGCAGGGCATTGTCACTCCCGCGAGAAAGAACTCCCCACCTCTGCAGTGGACTCACACCAGCCCCATTTTCACTTGTTTGCTTGTCAGTTGGTAGGAGGAGGTGAAAGGGGCCCTTCTGGTATTCTGCCTGACACGCTGCTTGGCTAACCTTTGGGGACTGTGGCCCACCAGCTATCCTTCCAGAGGATCCACTTGAAATGCTGCATTTCCTCTTCTTCTTCTTCTTTTTAAAGATTTTACTTACTTATTTGACACACAGAGAGAGAGAGAGAGAGAGAGCACAAGCAGGCTGAATGGCAGGCAAAGGGAGAGGGAGAGGCAGGCTCTCTGCTGAGAGGAGAAAGGGAGAAGCAGACTCCCCACTGAGCAGAGAGCCTGATGTGGGGCTCGATCCCAGGACCCCGAGATCATGACCTGAGCTGCTGGCAGAGGCTTTAACCCACTGAGTCACCCAGGCGCCCCAACAACTGTCCTGTTTTAAATGAAGATCATTTTGATGGGGTGCCTTGGTGGCTCTGGTGATGAAGCATCTGCCTTCAGCTCAGGTCATGATCCTAGGGTCCTGGGATGGAGCCCAGCATCAGGCTCTCTGCTCAGTGGGGAGTCTGCTTCTCCCTTTCTCCTCTCATGCTCTCTCTGTCTCTCTCAAATAAATAAATAAAATCTTAAAAAAAATAAAATAGTGAAATAAATAAATGGAGGTCATTTTGATTGTTTTGTGTATTATACAAGTAATGCAGGAATACATTCTCATTGTGAAAGTTCACACTCTGAATGATCTTGTGTGAAATGTGTCTCCCTTTACTCTCATTCTGATCTTATTCTGGTCCCCAGAGGGAATTGCTGCTAATTATTCCATCTCTAACCCTCCAGGCCTTTTTATACTTATTGGCAGGTTCGCCCAAGAATGAGATATAACAGATAACTCTGGGTTTTCCCTATGAGAAGTCTATTTAACTCAACTGCTTGCCTGTTCATCTGCACCTTCCCCAGCCCCAGCAGTGACCCGTCCACCTGAGTTCAGGAGAGGGTCAATGAGTGGTTGTACTAGAAGGCATGTGTTTGGACATCTATATCAGACTGCCTTTCAAGACCAGAGACTATTATTTTGGGATTGTTCAGTAAACATATTATCTATTGCTTTCTTTCCAGCAAGATGCACTAAGCTGTGTGCTATCTTTTCCACCTTAGGTTGAATGGAGAATCTGGAAACAGGTTCATGGCACTGAGCCAGGGAACAGGGGCAATGTTCAGTACAAGCAGGCTGGACACATGTTGATTTTTCTTTCTTTTTTGAGTTGTAGGAACCAGTTGGACCCTTCTGGGATTCAGGAGGAATGGTAGTGTTCAGATGAGAACCCAGGTTTCTCAACTACTAGTTTATGTTCTTGCCGCATGACCACTAAGATTAGTTTTGCCTCCATCATAATACTAATTGGAAAGCAAGTGGAAGGAGATAAGAGTATCAGAGACCTAAGTCGTATGGAAGCAGCCACCTTCAAAAGAAAAGGACAGGGGCTTCTGGCTGGCTCAGTTGGTAGACCATGCAACTCTTGATCTTGAGGTCATGAGTTCAAGCCCCACGTGGGGCAGAGAACATACTTAAACAAAGCAAAACAAAACAACAACAGTAAAACACTGCAACAGAAGAGAAGAAAAGGATAGCCAAGCGTGGGAGGGCAGCCATAGGCTTCTGAATGTCAGGTCCTTCAGGGTTTCTCACAGAGCCAACCCTACCTACTAGACCACGTTCGAATTTTCACCCTACCATCCAAAGCCCTGAATTAACACTTTGTGTAACCTATTTAACCCTTCTGGCTAATGACTTTAAAATTAGTATTTCCAGGCACCTGGGTGGTTCAGTCAGTTAAGCACTGGGCTCTTGGTTTCAGCTCAGGTCATGATCTCAGGGTCATGAGATTGAACCCCATGTCAGGCTCCATGCTCAGGGTGGAGCCTGCTTGAGATTCTCTCTGTTTCCCGCTGCCCCTCCCCCTGCTCACTCTCTCACTCTCTAATATAAATAAATAAAATCTTTTTAAAAAATTAGTATCTCTTACCCAGATATCTCTTGCCAGTCACTGATCTCTACTTACTAGAGATCTCTTTGGCTTATCTAATTGTCAACTCAAACCCAAACTCATCATCTTTCCACCCTCCAAAGGCATCCTACATCCCAAACAAACATACAAAACCAAAAAAATAAATAAATAAATAAATAAGGACCAAACAACGCAACAACTTGGCTCTTCTCAATAGCTAGACTGGAAAACTTAGAACCATCAATGCAATTTTATTTATCGCCCCTAACCCCATACCTGGCCAGGGTCCAAGCCCTGTCAAATTTCCCATGAAATTTTCCCTTTCCTTTGTCTGTGCTGCTTCTCCATCCTCACTGCCGTGGCTCTTGTCCTGGTCCGTGTGATCCGGATCCCTGCCACTCCTCACTGGTCCCCCGTCTCCATTCTCACCACTCCCCAACCCAGCTTTGCTTATCCTCATCAGACACATCTTCCTTAGACGTGCCTTCCCTTTATGTTGCTCTCCAGTTCAAAAATCTTAAATGACTTTCTACTTCTTCCCGTATGTAATCTCTCCTGTCAAATGGAAAAGGGTGTCAGCTTATTCTGTGTTACTCCCAGTGGCAGAACTAGGGCCAGTAGGCAAAAGTTATAGGAAGGTTTGTTTCAGCCAAGCAAGGGAAATCCCTCTAAACAATAAGAGCCAGTGCCCAATGAAGCAGCTTGCTCGAGTCCTGGGATTCTTGCCCCTGGGGAGATGTATAGTCAGGAGCTAGGAGCTATCCGTCAAAGATGTTGTAAAAAGGGTTTATGCATGAAGATGTAGGGAAACACTGCTGACATTAAAGTTGATGACAGCGGGCCATTTTTGAACATTGGCTCTATGCCAATCACTCTCTTTGTCGTTTTCGTGTGGTAACTCATTTATTCTCCTAACAACTCTGTGGTTGACAACCTTTCTATCCCTACTTTACAGTTGGCTCTAGTGACTGAATGCAGAGACTCTAGAGTAAGGCCATGATTCACTTCTTGGCCCTGTCACTTACGGGATGAATGATTTTGCACAAGATGCGTAAATCTTTTGAACTCAGTCTCCTCAACTATGCATTGCAGACAATAAGAGTACCCACCTCACTAGGAGGTTTGTGAGGATGACGTTGTAAGAGAACATATATATAGCACTATTTGGCACATGGTACATACTCAGTCGTCACCATTAATCTTGTCTCCAATAGGTGATATATTCTTTGAGGAAAGTGGCTACATTTCTTCTCTATCCCCCATCTCATCTAGCTCAAACTCACCATATTGTAAGTCTTCATTCAACATGGACTTGGGGCCAATGATGTCATGGTGTCGTGGTCCCCAAAGTTTCTCCATGACACTTAATACCTTCTTCGTCAGGAACTATACTCCTATTGACCATCATTCTCAGTCTATCTAAGGTCAGTCTTCCACCCCTTTTCCCTTCTGGGAACTCCACTTTCTTTGGTTTCTCTTAAACAGTAAGTAACGATCCTGATGAACCAGAACCCATGTCTCTGTCTGCTGGTGCTTGTGCTTCCCTTCTCTGACCCAGGTACCAATGAAAATGTCCTCACTGATGACCTCACCAGGTTGTGAGCCCGACTTCCGTTATACCGTTACTCCGTTATACTGACAGTCTTTCACCCTGTACGCCTCCCTTCCCTACTGAGCTTCATCGGTTCTGCTCACAGCTTGTAGATCTCAAAACATTTCCCTGGTAAAACTTATTGTTCACTTTGTTTGAGAACGTTGGGTGAAGTAACCTGACAAAGAGATAACTGTCTGTTGGGAAGCCTTTATTTTTTTTCTTAGAGCTCTTTGATATCATTCTCATTTTGGTTTATAAGCTTTACATGAAAGGGGTGGGGAGGGGAACCTTTCCTTTTCAGGATGAATAAATTGGTAGCTGTCCTAGAGATCACGCTTCTGAAGCCAGGTGTCGCCACTTAGCTTCGTGTTTCATGGTGTGTCATCCGGCAAATTATGAGTTGTTTGAATTGATTTCCTCCAAACAGCTGAGCTACAGCTTTTGTTCTATTGATGTTTGTCTTAATTCCTGACTGTGTGTTGCTTCCAGACAGAAAAAAAAATCACATGTCTTATAAAGAAATGTCATTAACTCACAGAGCCCAGGCTATAATTAGAAGGTTTGAGGGTATGCTTTTTTCATCCACTGGAACTACTCTTGATGGTTTAAACTCTTTTGCCAGTTCTTAACTCTTTTCTACCTCTGAATAGACTATACCATGCCATGATCCTCATATCTATAAAACCAGGTTATATTGAGTTTCAAAAATAAAGATTTATTATTATTATTATTATATTTTAAGTAAGCTCTACACTCAACGTGGGGTGTGAACTCATGATCCCAAGATCAAGAGTCTCATGCTCTATCGACTGAGCCAGCCAGGCGCCCCAAGATTTGTTTTTACATTAAATCACACACCTATTGACTGAGCACTTAGTATGTGTCTCAGTTCAGCCCTTTAGAAAATAGAAATGGTGTAGCTTTTGGCCTGACTTTCAGTGAATGAGTTTCGAATCTTTCTGGGGATTTCAAGGCAAACATTTATAAAACAATGAAAGACCACCCTAGGTTCTAATATGTGCATTACATTGAATATACTCAAGTGCCCCCAAAATAATTATAGCCTTTAGTGGTTGCTCACTCTGCTGTGATTAGAGCAAGTGAATAAGGGTGTCTCTTTCCCTTCCCCAAGAGCCTAAGGACTGCTCTGAGCAAGCTGTGCTGTCTTACCACGCTGCATTCAGTCGCAGGTGGCTAGGTAAGCCAATCGCCCCGCCCCCACACCCCCATCTAGGCACTGGATCTACCGAGTAGGAGTTTTTCTTCCATTATTTCAACTGCTTGTTTGGCCTTTCCTCAACTGAAGTGCTAAGATTTGCAGTGGGTTTTGGGAGGGAAAGAGAACAACAATGGTTTCCCTTTCCCCTTTTTTGATTGCTTTGTTATTTCATAGAAAGGCAAGTATACTTTAAAGCAACCTCAAAAGTAAGAGTCATTAGCACCACAATACAAGCCAGTAGAAAAGAATAAGCGCGCATGCATATTTGATAAGGCTATCAGCAGGAGTCCCATCAATTACTATTACTCCTTTCACTCTCTGCTCAGCCCTTTCCTAGTTGAAAAAGCGGACTTGAAATGCTTGTATCTGTTTAACTCAAACATACACCAAGTTCAAGAAAGGGGGCATCTGGTGGCAACTGTTTTAGGGGATTAGCTACATTATGAAAATAAACTTCATCAATCTGACAGTTAATTTAGTAGCTTTCTTCAGGTTTTTTCTTGTTTTGGTTTGGTTTTTGGTTTTTGGGAGAGAGAGAGCGTGGGGAGAGGAGCAGAGGAAGAGAGGGAGAATCTTAGGCAGGCTCCATGCTAAGTGTAGAGCCCAAGGTGGGGCTTGATCTCAAGATCCTGAGATCAAGGACCTGAGCGGAATTCAAGGACCTGAGCCAAAATCAAGCATGCTATGCTTAACCGAGTCAACCAGGCGCTCCTCTTTCTTCACATTTTTAAATAGGCTGTAGAAGTTTCTCCTGTTGAAGGTAACGGAGATACAAAAGCCCTGCCTCCAGGACTTAGGAGATACACTTTCAATTATTATTTACAACTGTCACAGGGAGGGATCCCCACCCCCCTGTTTTCAGATGCCCAGGCAGGGTGCGGGAATTCTGGGCAGCATATACTGGTACTGGGTGCAATGAGCAGTTTTCTAAGTCTACGTTATTCCACACAAGAGCTGCTAGACAGTCTGCAGATGGACTTGTGCCTTGCCCTGAAACCTCTCTTGCAGCAATGCCATGGTCAACTTCATGTGGCCTCGTGGTTTAAGCATTGCGGGGTCCTCTCCCCAAATGCCAGCCCCCACCACATTAATCAATGCCAAATCCCTTAGCAGACATAAGTCTTAGTTGATGTCGGAAAGAAGTATCAGTGAAGGCTGGAATGAGTCAGCAAAGATGACTTGGAAGAGAAGAGGAGGTCTTAAAACATCAGTGGGGTTTGGATAGAGAGAAGGGGTGGGCAGGGCAGTGGGCAAATGGGTGGGAATGGGTCGATGCATTCACTAACATCATTGCTTACAGTTGCTTACTGCTAGGACACTACAGAGCCTTGGGGCTCCTGTCCCTGTTGATACTGAAGTCAAGCTAAGGAAACTCAAGACTGTGTGTTGTCCACAGTTGAATTTTAACTTATTACTAAGGAAAGATGCTGACAGGAGTGATAGCATTTGGAATAAGGAGGACAATGCCCAGGGTCTCTGCTTGAGGTTGTGTAGGCTGCACACTGCACAAAGGTGTTGGGTGGACGGGCAGGAAGTAGGGAAATCCCACTGGCACAGGAGCTTCCAGAAGCTTGTGCTGAGAGGGGACTCTTTTTACTTTTCTTTTTTAATTCGTCTGCCTACAGGAAGCGCCACTTTAGAAAAGATTAATTTGGGGGCACCTGGTTGATTCAGTCAGTGGACTGAACAGTGGACTGTGTCATCTCTGGGTTGTGAGTTCAAGGCCCACTTTGGGTGTAGAGTTACAAAAAGAAATAAAGAAAGAAAGAAAAGGTTAGTTTTGTTTTCAGAAAAGTAAATAATCACTAATTTTTTTCCCTATTAAAACTTTTCTGTACACGGTGTTCTGACTTTGTTGGGCAACACATTTTAGTCTTTTAATATTTTTCTCTTCCTTTCTTCTGTAGGGACTAATGATAACAACCATAATAATCAATAACTTATGCCATACGGGTAAAAAATTTAAAGCCAAAATGAAAACTAAAGAACATCCAACTAAAGTCAATTATGGTTTCAGCAACTAGTTTCACATTTAGTAGTTGGACCTCTTATGGAAAGAAGGAAAACTCAAATTGATACTACTTCTAGGAACTTGTCATTTCATATGATGTCAAATCGAAGCAATGAAATAGTCATTGCTATAAAAAGATTCAGAATATTAGATTTCTCATCTCGATGTTTACTAAGTGGTGTTCTTGGGCAACTCACTTCCTTTTCCTGTGCCTCAGTTTACTTGCCTTGGCTTAGTTCTAATACAGATTTTCAAGCTCCCAAACTCACTGTTTTATTATTTTATTATACTGAATACAGATGATGCCATAAAATAGAACAGGAATTATAATCACCAGGTCTAACTATTCTTCAATATGCAAAATAAATGCATCCTTAGATTTTTTTTTTTTTTTGTAGAGCACGGCACCGCATTTTTTTTAAGATTTTATTTATTTATTTGACAGAGAGAGAGAGAGAGATCACAAGTAGGCAGAGAGGCGGGCAGAGAGAGAGGGGGAAGCTGGTTCCCAGCTGAACAGAGAGCCCGATGCGGGGCTCGATCCCAGGACCCTGAGATCATGACCCGAGCAGAAGGCAGAGGCTTTAACCCACTGAGCCACCCAGGCGCCCCATGGCACCGCATTTTTAAGTCACATTTCCAGACTCGAATAAAAGTTTGCCCCAAAAGAGCACCTTGGTTTATAGTCTAGTTGCTTAAAAACCTCAGATATTCTGGCAATCCTTTTGGTTTCCCATTCTGAAACTTTGATTCTGCTACTGGAGGTGTCAGTGATGGGACTTTCCCCCTTCCTCTCACCTATAAAACTCTGGTCAGTGGTGTCATCACTGTGGATGTCCCCAGTTCAGGCAACATTCAGCGATTCCCGTTCCTTTTCCAATAGAACAACAGAAGGAAGAACTAGAAAAAAGGAAGGGAAGGAGGGGGAAAAACAATACATCTTTGTCCTGGTTTTCTCCTTTTCTCCCCATCACTGCCCCTCAGACCTCACCAAAGGATAGCTATTCTGTTGATGGTACCATTAGGCAGTGGGGCTTGGAAGTATTTTGAATGAGCCATTCTTCAATGAATCCATTTTACATTTATTCCCTACTTTATAAATTATGCTATGGAAAAAATGTGGCATTGGAGTTGTCTCATAATGAGGCCTAATTGCACCATCTGGGGTGGAGTTATAGTAAATGACTTGCTCAAGGTCAAGAAAGGTATGGTTTGTCCAAAGAGAGGCCAGAAATAGAACCGAAGTCTGCTGGCTTTCAGTTCAGTTTAGCATCCAATAAACCACATTCTCTTTCCTCTGCACATTTGATCTCCAGTGGTTTGCCATGGGCACAGATATTAGACAGCCTACAAACCTAAACAGTCATAAAATGGTCGGAGGTAGTAAAACAGGCTCCACTGGGAACAAAATGTATATGTCATTGTCAGTAACAGAACACAAAGCTCAAGTTCCTATTAGCAGCAGAGACAGTCTACCTTTCCCCTTCCCGGGGCATCTCTTGCCAATGGAGAGTGTGATTTTTTGTTTGTTTCAGTCCAAAACAGATTGCCTTTATATTTGTGCCTGCAGCTGAGGTAATGAAGTATGGAGTTCATTTGTGAATGTTTTGAATGGCAGTGTCTCCTTAAACTTATTTTTGCTGGGAACTCAAATGAACATTCTTTCAAAATAGTCACACTGTTGTAATTGGCAAACCTCTGAGACGGTATCTGGGGAGGGAAGCAACATGCAGTTGGAAAGGGATATAAAATTCATTGATGTGCAACCTGAATTATCCATTTCATTTACCATGTTTTTATGTTAAAACCATCTCCAGATGGAAAGACAACATTGGAAAATCTTTAATTGTGAAAAATGTCTATTAATGTTAGGCACTGGAAGGATATTACAATTTTATTATATCTTTTGTGTGCCTGCATCTTATTACCTGTTTATTCAAAATATGTCCCATTATTTTTATTATAAGACACACTTGACAATTTTTAAAATTTCTGTAAAAGTCTTTTGGAGGAAATAATGGGCTTGTCCCCCACAGGAACATGACATACTTCCTGGTTGTGGCTCAAGCTTCAAGTTTATTTAAGGACACTTGCATCACTGACTCCTAAAACTGCTGCCTGACTCCTGATCAACCTGAGAGATTTTAAGTAATTGATTTTAATAATGAGACATACGCCTCATCTTCTAACAATAAATGCACCTCTCTGGGGGTGATCTCTCTAAATGACAGAAGTCTTTCAGTTATGGAGAATTGGGGAGGTGATGTTTACTTCTCAGAAGTACTGGCTGTATACAGAAAGATGAACTCTCTGAAAAGAACTTCATTTTAAAGCGTTCAGTCTTAATGTTTACAGGTGAGAAGGTGGACGGAGGAGCAAGATAGTGGAGGAGTAGGAGTCCTAAATTTCATCTGGTCCCAGGAATTCAGCTAGATAGTTATCAAATCATTCAGAACACCTACAAACTCCACAGGAGGTCGAAGAGAAGAAGAGCAGCAATTCTATAAAGGAAAAAACGACCACTTTCTGGAAGGTAGGATGTGTGGGAAGTGAATCCAAGGCGATGGGAAGATAGACTGCGGGGGGCGGGGGCAGGAAAGGGCTGGCTCCTGGCAAGTGAGAGAGCAGCGGAGCACAAAATCAGAACTTTTAGAAGTCTGGTCCACTGAGGGATGTCACTCCAGAGGCTAAGCGGTGGGGGGGGGGGGACCCCATGGAGACAGTGTGGTCTGAGAACCTGTGGGGTCACAGAAAGACCAGAGGTGTCTGAATGTGGCAGAGCTCACAGGTATCGGAGCCAGGGAAGCTGGCTGCAGAGATGGAGCCAAGGAGGGGCTCTCAGCTTGTGATTACCTTAGACTGTGATCCAAGGCACAGTCAGACCACTACTCTTCAAGCAGGGACCCCACAAACAGTAGATCTGGGGAGACTCACCTTCCTCCTCCGGGAAGAGAGATGCGAGTGTGTGGCAGGAATCTGCTGGGTTTGGAGACTCCAAATGGGGCCGTGCACCAGAGATAGAAATGCTTGGTCACAGGCTGGGGGTGCATGGAGTATGGCTGGAGACCAGGGAGATGGGAGGGACTGACTGCTTTTCTCTGAGGGTGCACTGAGGAGTGGGGCCCGAGCTCTTAGCTCCTATAGGGCTGGAGATTGGGAGGCCGCCATTTTCATTCCCATCCTCCAGAGCTCTACGGAAAGTGTATAGGGAACAAAAGTTGCCAAGAGCAAAACCAAGCATATTACTTAGCCTGGCCCCTGGCAAGGGTGGTGCAATTCCACCTCGGGCAAAGACATTTGGGAATCACTATAACAGGCCCCTCCCCTGGACTATCAACAAGAATATCCAGTCAAAAAAATTGACAAAGCAAGAAACAACAAATGTTGGGGAGGCCGTGGGGAAAGGGGAACCTTCTTACACTGTCGGTGGGAACGCAAGCTGGTACAGCCACTTTGGAAAACACTGTGGAGGTTCCTCAAAAAATTAAAAATAGAGCTACCATACGACCCAGCAATTGCACTACTGGATATTTATCCCAAAGATACAGATGGAGTGAAAAGAAGAGCCATATGCACTCCAGTGTTTATAGCAGCAACGTCTACAATAGCCAAATTGTGGAAAGAGCTGAGATGCCCTTTAACAAATGAATGGATAAAGAAGATGTGGTTCATATACACAATGGAATATTACTCAGCCATCAGAAAGAGTGAACACCCAACTTTTCATCAATCTGGATGGGACTGGAGGAGATTATGCTAAGTGAAATAAGTCAAGCAGAGAAAGTCAATTATAATATGGTTTCACTTATTTATGGAACATAAGGAATAGCATGGAGGATATTAGTAGAAGGAAGGGGAAAATGAAACAGGGGAAATCAGAGGGAGAGATGAACCATGAGAGACTTTTGACTCTGAGAAACAAACTGTGGGTTTTAGAGGGGAGAGTGGGTAGAGGATGGGTTAGCCCTGTGATGAATATTAAGGAGAGCATGTATTGCATGGAGCACTGAGTGTTATATGCAAACAATGACTCATGGAACACTCCATCAAAAACTAATGATGTATTTATTGTATGGTGACTAACATAATTAAAAAAAAAAAAAAAAAGAACATCCAGCCAAGACCAAGTTTACCAGTCAATGAGAACTGCAAAAACTCCAGTGCTAGGGGAATACAGCACATAGATTTCATGGCTTTTTTTTTTTTTTAATGATTCTTTAGTCTTCCAAAGTTAATTTTTAAAAGTTTCCTTATTTTTTCTTTTCTATGTCTTTAAATTTTTCTTCTTCTTTTTTCAACCAACATCTTATCAATTTCTTTTTTAAAGTCTTTTTTAATTTTCATGTTTACAGTCATAATCTATCCCATCATTTTATTTAAGCTTTATTTTTTATACATATGTTTTTCTCTGTTTAAAATTTTGGGTTACAGTTTCCTCTAACAGACCAAAATATACCCTAAATCTAGTGTATGGCTTTGTTCTAGTGTCCAGCCTGATCACATTCTCTCCTTTTTTTTTGAAATTTTTTCCCTTCTTTTTTCAACCAACTTCTTATCAATTCCTTTTTGAAAATCTTTTTTTAATTTTCATTTTTACAGTCATATTCTATCCCATCATTATATTTAACCTTATTTTTTTGTATACATATAAGTTTTTCTTTAAAATTTTGGGAGGCAGTTTCTTTTAACAGACCAAAATACACCCAAAATCTAATTTCTGGCTCTGTTCTATTTACCAGCGTGATCATATTCTTTTTTTTTTTTCCTTTTCTTCCCAGTTTTGGGTCTCTTCCCACTTGTTTAGTGTATATTTTTCTGGGGTCGTTGTTACCTTTCAACATTTTGTTCTCTCATTCTTCTATTCTTCTCTGGATAAAATGACAAAATGGAAAAACTCACCTCAAAAAAAAAAAAAGAACAAGAAGCAGTACTGACTGCTAGGGACTTAATCAATATAGATATTAGTAAGAAGTTGGAAATAGAATCCAGAATGATGATTAGTTGGGCTTAAAAAAGCATAAAAGATACTGAAGAATTCCAGAATGATGATTTGCTGGGCTTAAAAAAGCATAAAAGATACTAAAGAATTCCTTTCTAGAGAAATAAAAGAACTAAAATGTAACCAAGTCAAAAAAGGCTATTAATGAGGTGCAATAAAAAAATGGAGGCTCTAACTGCTAGGATAAATGAGACAGGAGAGAGAATTAATGATATAGAAGACCAAATGATGGATAATAAAGAAGCTGAGAAAAAGAGAGATAAACAACTACTGGATCGTGAGGGGAGAATTCAAGAGATAAGTGATACCATAAGATAAAACAATATTAGAATAATTGGGATCCCAAAAGAAGAAGAAAGAGAGAGGGGGGCAGAAGGTGTATTGGAGTAAATTGTGGTGGAGAACTTCCTTAATTTGGGGAAGGAAACAGGCATCAAAATTCAGGAGGCATAGAGAACCCCCCTCAAAATCAATAAAATAGGTCAACACCCATCACCTAATAGTAAAACTTACAAGTCTCAGAGACAAAAAGAAAATCTGAAGGCAGCTTGGGGCAAGAGATCTGTAACGTACAATGATAGAAACATTAGATTGGCAGAAGGTCTATCCACAGAGACCCGGCAGGCCAGAAAGGACTGGCATGATATATTCAGAGCACTAAATGAGAAAAATATGCAGCCAAGAATACTATATCCAGCTATTCTGTCATTGAAAATAGAAGGAGGATTAAAAAGCTTCCAGGACAAACAAAAACTAAAAAAATTTGCAAAACCCAAACCAGACGTATAGGAAATATTGAAAGGGGTTCTCTAACCAAAAGAAAGCCTAAAGATAACAAAGACCAGAAAGGAACAGAGACAATATACAGTAACAGTCACCTTAAAGAAAATGCAATGGCACTAAATTCATATCTTTCAATAGTTACCCTGAATGTAAATGGACTAAATGCCCCAATCAAAAGACACAAGGTATCAGAATGGATTAAAAAAACAAAACCCATCAATATGTTGTCTATAAGAAATTCATTTTAGACCCAAAGACACCTCCAGATTTAAAGTGAGGGGGTAAAAACCCATTTACCATGTTAATGGACATCAAAAGAAAGCTGGGGTAGCAATTTTTATATCAGATAAATTAGATTTTAAGCCAAAGGCTATAATAAGAGATGACGAAGGACACTATATCATACTCAAAGGGTCTGTCCAACAAGAAGATCTAACAATTTTATATATCTATGCCCCTAACATGGGAGCAGCCAACTATATAAACCAATTAATAATAAAGTCAAAGAAGTACATCCACAGTAACACAATAATAGTAGGGGACTTTAACACCCCCCCCTCACTGAAATGGACAGATCATCCAAGCAAAAGAACAACAAAGAAATAAAGGCCTTAAATGACACACTGGACCAGATGGACATCACAGATATATTCAGAACATTCTATCCCAAAGCAACAGAATACACATTCTTCTCTAGTGCACATGGAACATTCTCCAGAATAGATCACATCCTGGGTCATAAATCAGGTCTCAACTGGTACCAAAAGATTGGGATCATTCCCTGCATTATTTTCAGAGCACAATGCTCTGAAGCCAGAACTCAATCACAAGAGGAAAGCTGGAAAGAACCCAAATACACGGAGGCTAAAGAGCATCCTACTAAAGAATGAATGGGTCAACCAGAAAATTAAAGAATTGGAAAAAATCATGGAAACAAATGATAATGAAAACACAACTGTTCAAAATCTGTGGGACACAACAAAGACTTCCTGAGAGGAAAATATATAGCAATACAAGACTTTCTCAAGAAACAAGAAAGGTCTTAAATACACAACCTAACCCTACACCTAAAGGAGCTGGAGAAAGAACAGCAAAGAAAGCCTAAACACAGAAGGAGGAGAGAAATCATAAAGATCAGAGCATAAATCAATGAAACAGAAACCAAAAGAACAGTAGAACTCACCAACAAAACTAGGAGCTGGTTCTTTGAAAGAATTAATAAGATTGACAAACCCCTGGCCAGACTTATCAAAAAGAAAAGAGAAAGGACCCAAATAAATAAAACCATGAATGAAAGAGGAGAGATCACAACCAACACCAAAGAAATACAATTGTAATAACATATAAGCAACTATATGCCAGCAAATTAGATGATCTGGAAGAAACGGATGCATTCCTAGAGATGTATAAAGTACCAAAGCTGATCCAGGAAGAAATAGAAAACCTGAACAGACCCATAACAAGTAAAGAAATTGAAGCAGTCATCAAAAATCTCCCAAAAAACAAGAGTCCAGGGCCAGATGGCTTTCCAGGGGAATTCTACCAAACACTTAAAGAATTAATACCTATTCTTCTGCAACTGTTCCAAAATATAGAAATGGAAGGAAACTCATTTTATAAGGCCAGCATTACCTTGATCCCAAAACCAAACAAAGACCCCACCAAAAAGGAGAATTACAGATCAATATCCCTGATGAAATTCTCACCAAAATACTAGTCAATAGGATCCAACAGTATATGAAAAGGATTATTCACCATGACCAAGTGGGATTTATTCCTGGGCTGTAAGGTTGTTCCACATCTGCAAATAAATCAATGTGATACAGTGCAACAGTGTAAGAAATACAAGAACCATATGATATTCTCAATACATGCAGAAAAAGCATTTGACAAAGTACAGCATGCTTTCTTGAACAAAACTTTTCACAGTGTAGGGAAAGAGGGTACATAACTTGATATAAAAACCATCTATGAAAAACTCACAGTGAATATCATTCTAAATGAGGAAAAACAGAACTTTTCCCCTAAGGTCAAGAATGCAGTTGGGATGTCCACTATCACCACTGCTGTTCAACATAGTACTAGAAGTTCTAGCCTCAGCAATCAAACAACGTAAAGAAATAAAAGGCATCCAAATCAGCAAAGAAGTCAAACTCTCACTCTTTGCAGATGATATGACACTTTATGAGGAAAACCCAAAAGACTCCTCCCCCAAACTGCTAGAACTCATACAGGAATTCAGTAAAGTGTCAGGATATAAAATGAATGCACAGAAATCAGTAACATTTCTATACACCAGCAAGACAGAAGAAAGAGAAATTAAGGAATTGATGCCATTTACAATTTTATGCAAAACCATAAGATACCTAGGAATAAACCTAACCAAAGAGGAAAATAATTTGTACTCAGAAAACTATAGAATTCTCATGAAAGAAATTGAGGAAGACACAAAGAAATGGAAAAACATTCCACGTTCATGGATGGGAAGAACAAATATTGAGAAAATGTCTATGTTACCTAAAGCAATCTACACATTTAATGCAATCCCTATCAAGATACCATCAACTTTTTTCAAAGAAATGGAACAAATAATCCTGAAATTTATATAGAACCAGAAAAGACCCCAAATAGCTAGAGGAATGTTGAAAAAGAAAACCACAGTTGGTGGCATCACAGTTCCAGACTTCAAGCTCTATTACAAAGTTGTCATCATCAGGACAGTATGGTACTGGCACAAAAACAGACACATAGATCAATGGAACAGAATAGAGAGCCCAGAAATAGACCCTCAACTCTATGGTCAACTAATCTTTGACAAAACAGGAAAGAATGTCCAATGGAAAAAAGACAGTCTCTTCAATAAATGGTATTGGGAAAACTGGACAGCCATATGCAGAAGAATGAAATCGGACCATTTCCTTACACCACACACAAAATAGACTGGGTATTTATTCTCAATGTGAGAAAGGAACCCATCAAAATCCTTGAGCAGAATACAGGCAGCAATCTCTTTGACCTCAACCACAACAACTTCTTCCTAGAAATATCACCGAAGGCAAGGGAAGCCAGGTTAAAAATACACTATTCGGACTTCATCAAGATCAAAAGCTTTTGCACAACAAAGAAAATAGTCAATGAAACCAAAAGACAACCGACAGAATGGGAGAAGATATTTGCAAATGACACATCAGATAAAGGGCTAGTATCCAAAATCTATAAAGAACCTATTAACTGAACACCCAAAGAACAAATAATCCAATCAAGCAATGGGCAGAGGACATGAACAGACATTACTGCAAAGAAGACATCCAGATGGCCAGCAGACACATGAAAAAGTGCTCCACATCACTTGACATCAGAGAAACACAGATCAAAACCTCAGTGAGATACCACCTCACACCAGTCAGAATGGCTAAAATTAACAAGTCAGGAAAAAACAGATGCTGGCGTGGATGCAGAGAAAGGGGAACCCTCCTACACTGTTGGTAGGAATGCAAGCTGGTGCAGCCACTCTGGAAAACAGTATGGAGATTCCTCAGAAAGTTGAAAATAGAACTGCCCTATGACCCACCAATTGCACTAGTGGGTATTTACCCCAAAGATACAAAAGTAGTGATTGGAAAGGGCACATGTACCCCAATGTTTACAGCAACAATGTCCATAATAGCTAAACTATGGAAAGAGCCTAGATGTCCATCAACAGATGAATGGATAAAGAAGATGTGGTATATATCTACAATGGAATATTATGCAGCCATCAAAAATGAAATCTTGCCATTTGAAACAATGTGGCTGGAACTAGAGGGTATTATGCTAAGCGAATTAAGTCATTCAGAGAAAGACAATTATCATATGATCTCACTGATATGAGAAATTTGAGAAACAAGACAGAGGACCATAGGGGAACAGAAGGAAAAATGAAACAAGATGAAACCAGAGAGGGAGACAAAGTGCAAGAGAATCTTAATCTCAGGAAACAAACTGAAGGCTGTTGGAAGGGAGGGGAGTGGAAGACATGGGGTAGCTGGGTGATGGACATTGGGGAGGGTATGTTCTGTGGGGAGTGCTGTGAAGCGTATAAGAGTGATGAATCATCACAGACCTGTACCCCTGAAACAAATAATACATTACATGTTTATTTTTTAAATAAATAGAGGTGAGAAGGTTAAATAAATAAATAAAGTGTTTAGTCTTGGGGCACCTGGGTGGCTCAGTCAGTTAAGCATCCAACTTTGGCTCAGAATTCAATCTCAGCATTCCTGGGATCAAGCCCCATGTCAGGCTCCCAGCTCAGTAGAGAGTCTGCTTCTCCCTCTCCCTTTGCCGCTCACCCTGCTCGTATTCTTTCTCCATCTCTTTCTCAAATCAATAAATATAATCTTAAAAAAAAATAAGTTGTTCTGTCTTGGGGCACCTGGCTGGCTTAGTCCATAGAGCGTGTGACTCTTGATTTCAGGATTGTGGTTTCAGGTTCCACATTAGGTATAGAGATTCCTTAGAGATAAAATCTTTTAAAGATAAAGAAATAAAATGTTCAGTCTTTGCAAATACTTGTATGAATTTTTTTCCTCTCTTCTAAAATGCCATCAATTCCTTAGAAAATGGCTTTCTTCTACCCTCTGGAAATATGTCTTACTGGGATCCCAGGGATGGTTGCTTGGGTCAGGCTAAGCTAATCTATAGCCTGTGCTTCTGTGAGTTTTTTTACTCACGAGGGGCCATAGGAAGAGTATGGTTACCTCCATTCAAAGTCAAGTAATGGCAGAGCGCATGGGTAGCTCAGTCGTTGAGTGTCTGCCTTTAGCTCAGGTCATGATCTCAGGGTCCTGGGATGGAGCCCCACACTGGGCTCCCTGTTCCATGGGGAGTCTGCTTCTCCTTCTCCCACTCCCTCTGCTGTGTTCCCTCTCTTGATGTGTCTCTCTTTGTCAAAAAAAAATAAATAAAATCTTAAAAAAAAAAAAAAAGACAAAGTCAAGTAATGGGGACACACAAAAGGAATCCAATTTATTTGAAAAGTTAAATAAGAAGGAATTTTGTGGGGCACCTGGGTGGCTCAGTTGTTGGGCATCTGCCTTCAGCGCAGGTCATGGAGCCCCGCATCCAGCTCCCTGCTCGGCAAGAAGCCTGCTTCTCCCTCTCCCACTCCCCTTACTTGTGTTCCCTCTTGCTGACTCTCTTTCTGTCAGATAAATAAATAAAATCTTTAAAAAAAAAGTAATTTGGCTTTTTCCAAATTAATTCTCTTGAAACAAAGTGGGATGTGATCTTTTCACAACAGTTCCAGTGTGTCAAAGACCACAAGACTGTGGTCTGCTCATGCTTCCGAGTAAATAGTGTCTGTAGTTCATATCAAACTCAGAAGACAACTTATTTTCAATAATGTGCTTGGTGTTCTTCCTTGGATCTGAATTCTGTAGATAAGCCTCTTTCTTCCAAATATTATCTTTGTTGATTTGTATCTTCAGTTTCCTGTAATACA
Organism: Neogale vison; assembly: GCF_020171115.1. NCBI lineage: Eukaryota > Metazoa > Chordata > Mammalia > Carnivora > Mustelidae > Neogale > Neogale vison. The sequence continues at coordinate 33,316,592 of NC_058105.1, forward strand.
TTTCATCCCAAAGCACTGAGATATTTTTGGCCTGCCAGTCATCATAATATTACCTATGTGAAAAGAAAAAAGGCTGTAAGAAAAAAGGTCAAATACTTCATCTGGTTTTGACAATTTTAGAAAGGTCAATGTAAGAAAGAGTTATGCTACTTGGAAATATTTCTCAAGGCTTTAGTCATTTGGGGCTGCTAGCGGATCAAAAGAAAATGTGTCAAACTTAGCAAATAATAACCTATGCTGGTGTTTATTCTCATAATCGATAATCTCATAATCAAGGCAATGACACTTAGAGATCCACTGATGAGAGAGTTTAGTGTCGAAGTGGATAAGAGACATGCCAACCAGATCAGTACTAGATTGTTAATTATCATGAGCTATTAGCTGGCTTTTGCTGACCTTAATTTCTTGGTACATATATTGCAGAATTGTGTAAGATAGGGTATAGTCTTCTCTTTTGATTTTTTTTGTCCTTACAGATCAAAATTGCAACCAGATTTCATTTATATATTTTCCTACTCCCTTTTCTCTGCCATGTTTAAATGCCCATCTTGGGTTTGAACTTCTTCCTCAGGTATTAGCTGACCTTGATTGTCAAAATCAACAAATAATCATTAAGCCTCCCTGGGGGCCAGACCCTGTGTTTGGCACTTAGCATGCATTAGTTCATTTAATCTTCCCAATGAAGCTGCGTGCAGGTCCTATAACTACCCTCATTGTACAGTGGGGGAAATTGAGTTGGAGTTAGAAGGAGGTTAAGCAGTGAGCCCAAGGTCGTATAACCAGTAAGTGGCAGAGAAGATTGTAAACCTGTTAAACCTAGGTCTAACAGATTCTCTCTCTTTAAAAAAAAAAAAAAAAAAAAAAAAAAGATTTTATTTATTTGACAGAGAGAGCACACAAACAGGGGGAGAAGCAAGCAGAGGGAAAGGGAGAAGCAGGCTCCCTGCTGAGCAAGGAGGCCGACATGAAGCTCAAGCCCAGTAACCTGGGATATGGCCTGAGCCAAAGGCAGACGCTTACACTAACCAACCAAGACACCCAAATACCCTAGTTTGACAGATTTCAAAGACAGATCTTTCTCTGCCATTGCAATCTTTTACTGAACTGTTTAAAAATCATCCTCTGTTGGGACGCCTGGGTGGCTCAGTCAGTTAAGTGTCCAACTCTTGGTTTGGGCTCAGGGCAAGATCTCTGGGTCCTGGGATCCAGCCCTGTATCAGGCTCCACACTCAGTGGGGAGTCTGCTTATCTCTCTCCCTCTGCCTCTCCCCCCCAGTCATGCACACGCTCCCTCTCCCTCTTCCTCTCTCTCTCTCTGGAATAGATAAATAAAATCTTTGGGAAAAAAAAAATCATCCTCTGTGTGTTTAGTCCTTATCTACCTACTTACATGCTAACTAGGTTGAGGGGAGGCACCAGATGTTGAAATTAATTTTTAACTCCTGCCAGTGTTTGAGGAGGGCTAGAAGTACAGCAGGGACTCAGTAATGCCTGACTGATTTGTGTGTGTGTGTGTGTGTTCAACATTTTTTTTATAAAATAGTTACTTTAAAAAGTGTAACTCATTTTAAAAGTTCCTGTTGTTTTCTTTTGCTGACTTGTTATAGAGTATTAACTCTGCAACATGGCCTTTTTCCATTTCCCTGGGATTAAGGCCCAAAATCATTCAGTTGGACTTTCCTAACATTCTCGTTGATGTGGGAGGTAATGCTAATGAAGAAAGCACTTTAATAAATAAGGATAATATCTCTGTTTGGGGAAGAGAAGAGTTTTCTCCATGTAAAAGCAATTATACATCATAGAATGTTGAAGCTGAAGGGAACTGTGAGATCATTACATACTTTCTTGGTATACCTATTTTGTGGTTCTGCCCACTTTGTATTTCAGTTCCTTGAGTGTGTACCTTCTGCCATCCAGACTTATAATCTTCTCAAGGACAGAAACTCATGTCTGGTCCATCTTTCCATTTCTTTAAAGTGTCTTGCCCCATGTCTTGCCTGTCATGTATTCAGCAAACATCAGAGATTTGTAAAACGAATGAATGAGATCCACCCCTTTGTTCGGCGGTTGCGGAAATTGATTCACAGCAAGTATTTATACAACTCTAAGATTATATTGCTAATTCCTGGCAAAACTAAGTCTGGATCCCTGTTACTCCGATTGCCAAGTCAATGATTTCTCCATGACATCTTGCTTCCCAGCTTGTTAAAAATGAGTATGGAATTTCTCCAAGTGAGCGTAATCTGTCATTTGCCTTCAGCTAAACTCTTGTTGACTCCCTGTGGATCCATTGGGAATATACCTACTGTGGGAACCAGTACAAAGAAAAAACACAAAGCACAAAAGGAAGGGAGAGTTACTTGCTCCCTCCTGGCATTCTTGCCCTGAATGGGTTGTGTATTTAGTAGTGATAAGACAAAATTTAAGCCTAAACAATGGAAGGCAGTCAAATCCTAACAGTGTAGGTGTTTGGGATACATATGAAGGAATTAGACCAGTCTCTGCCAGAACCTGACTTAAATCTACATGAATGTGAGTGTGTGTGTAAAATAATACATAGTATGAAATGTTCTGAAAACTAATGGTAAAAGATTAAATCAAATAACTAGTAACATCAGCCTTTAGCAAATGCAGAAACGTCTTCTGTAAGTTGGATTATGGGACATTAAATGAAAATATTTTAATATTATATTGTAGGAAGTGATCATTGTCAGGAAGAAGCATTAACTGAGGGCCTAATTTGTGCTAGGATATGGGAATTGAAAGACAAGAAGCTAGAGTCTCTGCCCTTATGAATTTAGAATCTAGGGTCAGTAACAAGACATATCCATAAGCAGACGACTTCAAAGGAGAACAAAGGGGTGATTGTGAAGCCAGCATAAGAATTTGACCTTTCATCTCAGTCAACAAGGAGCACAAAATGCTTTTGGACAGATTTGCGATTTATGTACCTAAAGGGATGTTTTAGGAATATTAATCTGTCACAGGTGTACATTGATTGGAGGACAAGAGATGATAGGTCTAGAGATAGGTCTAGGAATCTCTAGTAGAGATTATTGTCGTAATCCACGTGAGAGGTGATGAGAATGGGGACCAAGATGACAACGAATGCTATATAAGTAAAGAGGCAGACTTGGGAGAGATTATGGAGGCAGAAACTTGGTGACTACATGCGTCTGGAGTGAAAGATGTTGAATTTCACAACAAAGAAAGAAGTTAGTTCCTTATGATTGATCTTATTGTATTTGTTTCCTTGATCAATTTGAATCTACTGTGAGACAGAGACATTCACTTACTGTCTTTAAATTTGAATATCCCAGCACAAGTGAGGCAGTAATGCTCAGGTATTGTGGCCTTCACAATAGGAAGTCCTTATTACAAAAGGAACACGGAAGACTTCTTGATGATAAAAGGTCTGAATGGAACTTGAACTCCCAGCAGCATGGAGCAGTCCTGAGCAGAGAGTAGGTGCTTAACAGATACTTGAGCTGAATTTAATTGTTGATGTACTAAGTTTTTATTGCTAGCTCAACCAAGAAATAGTCATGTGACCTTGGGAAAGTTATTTAACATTTCTGTCTCGCCACATCCTGTTGGCATTAAGAACGTGTAGCCATCCTTCTAACTCTCATAGCCTATGACTTGAGGATTATAAACTTGCCTTTGTCATTCATCAAATTCTTTTCTGTACCTATGTTTCACTTCTAGCCCCTACCTCACCCAGAACCTGGCTCTGCCTTGAACCACCCTGCCTGGATTTTCCCTCCATTTTTGCATGCTCCAAAACACTCTTTCTGTCTCTCTTTCTTTTATTTATTTAAGGAAGAAGGAAGAGGGGTGTGCGGGGTTGGGGGAGGGCAAAGGTAGAGGGAGAAGGAGGAAGCAGGCTCCCTGATGAGCATGGAGTCTGACGTGGGGATCAACATGGGGCTCCACAAGGGCCTTGATCCCTCAAACCCGAGATCATGACCTGAGCTGAAATCAAGTGTCAATCGCTTGTTTATAGACGTACCACCTCAAACACACCCAATCTCCTCTGATCTCAGAAGCTAAGCAGGGTCAGGCTTGGTTAGTACTTGGATGGGAAGAATCAGATGCTTAACCAGCTGAGCCTTCCAGACGCCCCCTCTCTCCTTCTCTCTCTTAATTGGGCACCCTCTCTCATCCTCCTACCTCATTAGCCAAAATTTTTTTCTTTTAACATCAGTGCTAATGTCAGCTAGGTGTTAAAAGTAGAGCAACCCACTCCAACAGTTTTATACTAAGATATGAAGGATTGGTCACCGGGAAGGCCCTCAAGGATTCTCAGATTTTATAAATGGGAATGTCGTTCTCCTAAGATTGCAGGCAAAATGACAGAATAAAATAATGTTTAGTGAGATGGGCTTTTTAGTCATGTTAGATAAACCCGGCTTTCGTGCAGATCCAGAAGTATACATTTTTACACAAATCAAGGAATTCAGAGTAGAAAGTGGGCCATATTTTTAATGTTCTTTTTAGGCCACTCCCTTGCCCAATTTTCACTTGTCCCCTTGCCTGACTTCCATCAACAATTTAACAACTATTTATTTAGCACCTACTCTAGACCATGCGGATGTTGGTAGTTGTGTTTTAAATATAAGTAGAGCATGGTCTCTGCCCTCAAGGATCTCACCATGTGCTATGAATGACAGACATCTAAACAGTTAAATACTTGGAAACATATTGACAGACATTTTACTCAACTCGGGGCGGGGCGGGGGGGTGTTGTAGAGATGAGAGAAGGCTTTCCAAAACTCGAGACTTGCCAGCTTTTTAAAAAGGTCTGTAAACCAGGGCCAAGGTATATCTTCATGACTGCCCTAAGATATGTGGTTGGGATTTTGACAATGTACGTCTGGAATACAGGACACAGATGATTTACTTTTCCAAACCATCCTGGTACATGTAACTTGCTGGAAATGATCTCAATGGTGTATATCACCAAAGCCATTTATTTAATTCTTTTTACATTGAAGTGTGAAAGTATATGCTTCTATTCTCTGTTTCACTGGGTATTTTTTAAGAACCTGGCTCTGGATAAATAGCTCTGTCTGATTCAGTTTGTCTCCAAAAGACAAAACCATTAATTTCCATTAATTCTAGCCTTCTTTCCTGACCTCCTATAAACCCTGGCTTTCGTTCATCCAAACTATACATCCATGGAAGAATTAAAGAGATTTTACAGTCTAGTAGGAAAAAAAAAAATCCTGAAAGCCTTTTTATTTGGTGGTTGTCTCCCAGGTAGATGCAAAATAATCAGAATGAAAACATATTTCCTGATGTCCTTCTGTTTAATGGATTCAACTAAACTTTGTATATGAACTTGTGAACTGTGATGATCAGAAAAGACTTGGGATGTTAATTAATTGAACTGAAATACAATAAAATAAAATTAAAGAAAGAGAGAGAGAAAGAAAGAAAGAAAGGAAAGAAGAAAGAGAAAGAAAGAAGGAAAGAAAGAAAGAAAGGCCAGCTTTAGGAGTTTTTGGAGACTGCAAAATACATGGGAAAGAGTCCTCCAATTTCAATGTACTCTGTACGGGGCTATCCAATTCCAAGGGCAATATGTGGGGGCTGCTTGCACACAAAAAGCCCAGTAGCCAAAGCTGCTCCCACAACCCCCAGAGCCCCCTAGCCTAGCGGGCTTTGGACCCAGGCCAAACAGACACTCATCGGGGAATAAATGGTCTGATCTGCAAACAGTTTGCACTATGTAACTAAACCTGTTGAAAGAGAAAGCCAGGAATGGACTACCCTTCTTACATCATTTTCATGAAAATTGCCAGTTACTGAAAGATTTCTATGTGCAAGTGTGTTCTTCAGATGCACACATGCACATAATCAAAGGCACAAGCCTTTGGGCTTCCGTATTGATACCACTGCTTGAATTTTTAAGTGCTAACTGGCTGTAATTGGTACCAGACGCGTCTGCATGTAGGTATTTTATATTTGTCAGTGTTTCCTTTGCACTCCCACCTAGGCTACTTGCTGGTACTCTGACACCTCACAGATGAATCTACCACGAAATGGCTTGGGGGTACCAGAACAGATGTGCCTGGACCTGAGTGACGGTACAGACAGCAGGGAGCAAAGCTGCTGGTAGGTGGGCTGAGTCAGGCTGGAATGAAACTCTGCTTTCCCTGTGGGATTTGATGTGCTCAGAAGCTTCTAGGAGATTCTAGACGCAGTGCTAGACCCCTCACTGTCTCCCACAATCCCTTTGCAAAAATTCTCTTGTTTTGCATCCTCAACCTCGTCTCTGTCTCTATTAACTTCTCTCTTTCTTTCCTCCAACTTCTGTCTCTCTAGTCTTCCCTCCCCCGCCATACACACCTGTATCCTAGGGTCTCCAGACCCTAATATGTTCCAAATAAATCTACCAAATTTGACACCCTGCCAAAATCCCAAAGTGTCACCCGTGAGCAAATTCTGGGAAGCGAGTCCCTGAGTATACCTTCTCTAACCAGCCACCATGCCACTGATGCAGTGCATTGAGCTGTGTCCCCATAGGCCTTCCTGATACTCTTAAAGGAGCTGCAGCCCCTGGTATCTCCATCCTCATCACCATCACCATCATCATCATCATCATCATCATGCTTCATCATGTATGGAGCAGTCTTGAGATGGAAAAGTTAAAAGAGGAATGATAGCATTGCACTGTGGTGTTTGCACTGGGTGTTTTGCTATACACCAACACTGACCGGATTTTATATGAAATCCCACTGAATAATGTTTTTAAGACTTTTTAAAAATGTATTTATTTGACAGAAAGAGAGTGCAAGCAGGAGAAGCAACAGAGGGAGAGGGAAAAGCAGGCTCCCTGCTCAGCAAGGAGCTCAAGGTGGGCCTCGATCCCACGACCCTGGGATCATGAACTTGACCGAAGGCAGACGCTTACCCAACTGAGCCACCCAGGTGCCCCCACTAAATAATTTTTAAGAGGAGAGAAAAAGTATTGTGTTTGGTCGTCACATATCTCTTTGCCCCTTGGTGCTGCCACAGAAAACATCTGAAGCCATGTAGGCCATCACGATTCATCTTTCTAGCCTGGAGAAGGGACTTCCTGGAGTGCCATAAAGCCACCATCCATGGCTCTTCAGAGCACCTTTGTTTCTTCGCTCACTAAGGCAGAGACACGAAAACCACAGAAATGCTTAATTCTAGGCACAAGCCATCCCTCATTGATTGCAGCTCAGCAATGATTCAGGGAAACTGTAATTAACGTCATACTATTACTGCTTGCTAATGGAGGAACGTTAGGTCATTTAATCCCTACAACGCCTCTTGGAAATATATAGTAATTTTATCTCCACTGTGCAGATAAGGAAACTAAGGCATGGAAAATTTCAGTGACTCCCCCAAGGTTATTCAGCCAATAATTGGCCGAGGGAGGATTCAAACCCTACCAACCAGGCTAAAAAAAGGCCTTAGTCTCGAGTATGTCTATCCTTACAAAACCACCCCCGGGCCAGGTTGGCAAACTCCCTTTCTTTGGCCATTGGCCACATATCTAGAGGCCGGTGTGCAAGATATCCTTATCTTCAAGGCTTTCTTTGGTGCTCATTTGACTCCACCTTCGTGTGGAAATGGGGTTTTAGAGGAAGGGCGCTGGGAGAGCAAGTGTACGTTGCCAAAGACAACATCAGTTCTCCTCTACTCCCTCATCTCACAGTCCTCATAAGAATAGCTCTCTCGGGATGCCTGGGGGCCTCAGGTGGTTAAGCGTCTGCCTTCAGCCCAGATCATGATCCTGGAGTCCCGAGATCGGGCCCCACGTGAGGCTCCCCCCTCACTGGGGAGTCTGCTTCTCCTTCTTCCTCTGCCCAACCCCCTGGCTCATTCTCTCTCTCAAATGAATAAAATCTTTAAAATAAAAGAGTGAAAAATGTAATTCTGGACCCCTAACCCAGACCTACTTTGATTCTGAGGGTAGAATCTATAATTCAGCAGTTGTGAAATACTTCCCAGTGATTCTGAGGTATTTGACAATTCAAGAATCAGCACTCCAAACAAACGTGGCTTGGTGTATAAAAAAAGGAATAGCATCAAGAACTGAGGACCCAGGGGACCCGACCCTATAACTCATTACCTGGGTGACTTTGGGCAAGTCCCGTAACTTCTCTGGACCTTGGTGTTGTCACCTGAGAAAAGGGAAAGATCTCTTCCTTCCACTGCCTCAGAGTTATAAAGGCCAAATACAAACGTGTGTGAAAGTTATTTAGAGTTTCATAAAAATAATACATATTATTATTATTATGGGCGGGGTCAGGGAGAACAGACTGGAGGAGGAATGCTGCTGGCAGGGACTAAAGGAAGGAGAATCCAGTTTCTCTCTCTTTCCCATCAGAGTCCAGACAATGGATTATAGTTTGGTGGAATTTCAAGGTTCTTTCCAAGTCACAACCTCCCTCTCCCCCCACCCACTCCACCTTCATGCATTCACAGTTTACTGTTAACAGTGAAAAAGAAGGCGCCTCTCTTCCACTATATTCCTTTAGATGAGACCCCTGTCTGAGCAGGTTGTGATCAGTGCCCGAGATGGCACTGTGGTTACAAAGCCCTGAATCTTTCCCCTTACCTCTTCCTGATTATACCTATCTATCTATGACTTACTTTCCTCTTACTTATTAGAGACTAATGTAATCACACAATACTTCTATGCACCGTCGAAACCAAGCCCGTAATTTTTACAAGACAGAAAATATCATGCATTCTTCATTCTTCATGCTTAACGAGGCCAAACATTTGTTTTGTTTCTGATCTAGATGGGGGATCTACTTCTTTTCAAGGAGCATGACCCTACCTAGGTCTCCTTCCTTACCTTCCACACTCTGAAGCTTTAGTCAAAGGATTTCCTAAGGGATTTCAACACTTTGAAGATTCTAGTGGGGTCTAGGGTTTTGTCCAAACATCTGGCTTGCAATTTTGGAATGCCTAGGTCATTTCTGCATCTTGGAAAAGACTGTCCAGTCCCTGAGTGCTCCATCTCAGTGACTTTCCGACCAGGAAATGGATTTTATTAGCCTCAGCTTGCAGAGCCCAGGCTGGACCTGGGGTGACCCCCCCCACACACAAAAGTCATTCAAATATTCCACCCAAAGGCAGGCAAACGCTGGATGGGAAATCACAACGAGGAGGAAAATCGAGCGAGAGAGGAGATGAAACCTGGGCCGTGTCGCGCCGTGTGGGCCTGGCCAGCCCCCTGGAAGGGAGCCAGTGTTGGTAAAGCAGCAGCTTGGGGCGGGCGTCATAGTCTGTCTGGAATGCTCTGCAGTGCGGCCCAGCCCCCATGTCGTTAGAGGCCTGGCGTCTGATGATTCAGCTGCTTCCCGGCTGCCAGGAGAGATTTGGCCAACTGTTTGAAAAACACTGTCTGCCCCAGACCACACTTGTTTTTATTCTCTGCCTGTTGTCAGGGGCCTCTTCTGAAATGGAACACCTCAGGAAATGAGACCCAAACATTGAGGCGGCGTTTCTGCCACTTCTTTGGGCACCCCCTTCAAAGGCAATTATGCCCAAATGGGGACTGTTTGCTGCCGAATGCTTTCCTGGTGATGTGGAAAGCAGACTATGTGTTATCAGGAAATGATCTCTGATTAGATCTCCCTCAGATCCAGTGAAAAATATGGCGCCCTAGCGGACTCATCGGATGTGACAGGCACAGGCGAAAACTGCCGTTGCCTGCCCATCTCCCCATCTACCAGTTTGTTCGAAGACACGAGGTCAGGGGTGATGGGGACAAGCATTCAGGGAAGGAATTGAACAAGAGGCTCAGCTGTAGTTCTGCCTCTTGAACTCTACCGTTGGCTTCAGAGAAGTTAAGTTACAGGCCCAACCGTCTGACCAGAAAACTGATGCTCCAAGTGGACTAGGCGGGCTCCCGCAGAGATGAACATATCACCTTCATCAGGGCTCAGGGGTTAAGAGGATGGTCTTTGGAGTCAGCCCACGTGAGCGGATAGCCCAGCACCACTTACCAGTTCCGAACGTTGGAAATTTTGTTCTCCGTACTCCCCTTTTGTCATTGTACCATTTTCACGGGCTTGTGAGACGTGAGTGGATACGTGTAGTGTTTAGAATGGGGCCTAGCGTGTGATAAGCCCTCACTAATAGTGTTAAGTATTGATGTTATTAAGGCCCAGGAGGTAGTCCAGCCCACACCTGTCAGTGCTAGGATTGGGAACAGGACTTTTTTGGGCAGACAGTTTTGTCTGCAAAACCTCACCTGTGGCCTGCCGTGGAAAGGGGGCTTGCCTTCCCAGAGAAAATAGTGTGATGCTGCACAGAAAAGAAGCCAGTCCGAACAGTTACAATGATTCCGTGCTTCTCATAGGCTCCCGCATGTTCCTCAGCTGGGAAACATCATGCTTTAGGAGCAGAAAACCCCATGCCTTCCTTCTCTTGAACTTGCCCCGTGGCCAGTGGCCAGTGGCCAAGCAGAAGCTTCCATTATCTCCCCTCTTCTTCCAGCAGAAAATACACTGAGTTTCAGGAGGACGCCATTGCTTTAGCTCCATCTTGGGGCATAAAAAGAAACTACATCCAAATCGACAGATTGTCCAAGAAGGATTTCACGTGTCACTGGAGAACTCATCTACGCAGGATTGTGACCTGACTTTTTGCCTGAATCTACGGAATTGCATACGTAAGTCCGGGCACGGAACACCCTTGCCTGTGGCTGTGGTTCAGCAACACACAAAATCGTTCTCTCCCTTCTCTTCCTTGATTCCTTGGGTGGTTTCAGAGCAGCTTCAAGAGAATTCCAGATGTCTGATAAATTTGCCCTCCTCGGGCCCTCTTCAGCTTTCTGCCCCACACCTCGTTCATCGTTAGCATCTTCACCAGGCCTAAAAAGATAGAGACACAGACAGTTAAGCCCTTTTGGAAGACTTGCCTCTTTCCTACAGGAACAGTCATTAAGAACCACTGTTGGTGTTTTTTTTTTTTTTTTAAAGATTTTATTTATTTATTAGAGAGAGAGAAAGAGAACAAGCACGAGCAGGGGAGAGGGGCAAAGAGAAGAACAAACAGACCCCCTGCTGACTGGGGAGACCAACAGGGTGGGGGAGGGACTCAATCCCAGGACCTCGAGATCATAACGGGAGCACGGGAGCCAAAGGCAGACACTTAACTGACTGAGCCACCCAGGCGACACACTAATTCCTTTTTAAAACATATCCACCCCAGCCACACATTATTCGTCACTTTTTCTCATCACCCCTTTCCTCAGCTATTTTTTGACCATAGTATTAGGCGCTATTTTAGTTACTAATTTGTAAATCTTGAGGTCAGTAAGCATCTTTTTCCTTACTATTTACAACTTTGTTTATATCTTTTTTTCTGAAGTTTATTTTTTTTAGTAATCTCCACACCCAACATGGGGCTCAAACCCATGACCCCAAGACCAAGAGTCCACGCTCCTCTGACTGAGCCAACCAGGTGCCCCTGTTTATATCTTTTAAAACCAGGCCTAGGTCTGAAGTGGGCTTTTTTCTAAGAGACCTAATTCTTCTCACATGACAGAGGAAACTTTGCCTCTAAGATGAGTCAAGCGAACTCATTGGTACTCTAGGATAGTACCCTTAGAATAGTTAGCATAGCCACCTCGAGGGTATGGAAATATGAATTTCAAATCATTGGAGTATAAACTTTTTTACACTGAAAGGTCAAGACTTCAAAATGTGGGGGCGCTGGGTGGCTCAGTGGGTTAAAGCCTCTGCCTTCAGCTCAGGTCATGATCCCAGGGTCCTGGATTTTATTTTAAATAAATAAAATCTTTAAAAAAAGATAAGGAACCCAAATAAAATTCTTAAATGAGGAAGACAAACATCATTTATGTAATTCACATGAGGGAGAAGCTAGATTCTTCTGCTCAAGTAGCCAGGTGTGATGGAAAGGGGACTAAAAGTAGGAGCAGGGAGGGAAAGAGACATAAACAACAACTCTGGCTGGGTACTGACAGTTGTGGCCTATGGGAGTTGAGCATATTGAACTTCAAGGGCACTAAAGAACTTTCTGACTTCAGTGTCTATGGTGCCCAACATTGCTTCTGAGGGACTTTTCATTGTTTTGTACAAGAACCAAACTTTGAGAAGTGTTGTGGTGTAGGGCAGTGGGGACTAGATAAGCAATCAATGTCAGAAGACCTGGGTTCATCATAGTTCTTCCATTCTCCAGGTACTCCTCTCTTCTCCTCCCCCCCCCTTTTTTTTTCTTTCTTTCTTTCTTTCTTTCTTTCTTTTTTTAATGTAAGCTCTACACCCAACGTGGGGCTTGAACTCACAACCCCATTCTCATGGATTGAGCCAACCGGGTGCCCCAAGAATTCCTCTTCACTTGGTCTTTCCTTCTTTAACCCTCATAGGGTTACTCTGGGTAGCAAATGAGATAATGATTTCAAAGTGATTTTTAAGCCATTTTCCTTTGGAAATACACTATTGCTTTCAAAATTTGACTAGTTAGAACATTCCTTTAAGACCATAGAACTGTAGCATAGAAATAGCTATCTACTTTAGATATCTACTTCTGTGATTAGAAAAATACTTTATAGGGGCACCTGGGTGGCACAGTTGCTTGAGTGTCCGACTCTTGATTTTGGCTCAGGTCATGATATCAGGCTCCTGAGATGGAGCCCCGCACTGGGCTCTGCACTGAGTGTGGAGCCTGGTTGGGATTTTCTCTCTCCTCCCTCTAACCCTCCCTGCTCGCAGGCTCTCACTCTCAAGAAAAAAATAAGAAAAAAGAAAAATACTTTATATAAATAAAACCCTTATTTCAGTAGAAACTTTATTCAAAAGAGCAATAAATAAAAGATGGAAGCAGGATTTAGCTGCTCTGGTTGAAGCCAAGGTGAATGTTCTCGGTTCTTGGCAATTTTGTTCCCCTTTACCCTCCTTAAGTCGTGTGAAGTTCCTGCTCAATTCCCATAGAAACTCAAGTTTGCGACTGTGAAAATTACTTATATAATCCACAACCCCATGAACAGACGGGCCTAAGATCCAGAGGAGGAAAGGAATTTGCCTAGTGCCATCCAACTCAGAGGAGGAATAGCTGGGACCAGAAAGCCCATGAGACATATACAACTTGGCAATATATTTTCCGTAGGTACTAGAGAGATAATGTACTAGATTAGATAATGTCAAGTATTGACAGTAGGGTAAATACACTAAGTAGGTTGTTTCAATTCAGCTATTTTGATGTGAAAATATTTTGGCCATAAGAAGAAAGAAACTTTCAAGCTTAAATAAAACATTGTCAAGCAGCCTGCCCAATAAATATCTTTTTTTTCCAAAGCCTTATCTCATCCCAAGCCCTAGATGTATCCAATGGCTGGTCCAAATGGAAATACCAAGTGTTAGGCTCTCATATTTTAGAGTCAGTTTCATATTTTGTTAATTTTGTTCTGAACTTTATCAAAGTAAGGTCAAATACTATGTGCACCCAGTAACAAATCAAGGCACACTAAAGAATTTGCAATGGAAAGCTAATCTTTCTTCCCGTGCGAACTCCTTAGAAGCAATTTATTTTCAGTTTCTATCTGTCTTTCCTGAATGGAGCCAAGGTCAGCATCAAACTACCTTGGATCGCTATGTTGATTACGTTCTGAAATACAAGAGCTTACAAGCAACAGTGGCCAGCTACATTTACCATAGTGTTCTTTCTGTTTCTATCTCTTTTTGGTCCCCCAAGATTGAGATCCTTGATGCTAAATTTTGGTCCTCTATAAGACCCAAAAAAGATCCCCATCTTAATCTTCAAGAAGCAACTGATGAACTAGGCCCCAGACTATCTTATTCTTTGATTCTGAGGACTTAGCATGTAGTAGGTACTCAATAGTACTTCACAGTCAGCAAAGATTTAAATCCTTAATTAGGTAACCGATAAAGATCTTAAGGAGCTAGTACAATATCACTTCCCTAAATCATGTGCCTCAACTCCATGACAACAGCACTGTTGGCGGTCAATGGGAGTCCTGACCCTGACCTTGGCTCAATCCAGGAATCAACCAACAAGTAATAGCTGCCATAAGAACGCTCATTTATTAAGTACTGATACTCAGTAGCTCTTATATCTCATTCTTACCTGAGTCTTGTTCACAACTCTACAAGATATTATCCCCATCAATGAGGAGGAAACTAGATTAAGAGAGAGTGCATTCTGACTAAGGTTAGATGGTTAGTGTAAAGTGATGGAATGGGAGGGGCTTCAAGGCTAGACAGTGACTCAGGAGCCTGTGTTCTACATATTTTAAAAGCACATACTATAGTGTCTTTCACACAGCAGATGCTAAATTTATGTTAATTCTCTTCTGGTCTTGCTGGAAATGGGAAATATTTGGATAGCCCTAAGTCAGGGAGGTAAAGGAAAGGAACTCAATCACTTAAACATAGAATCCGGTCGTACTGGGGGCCAAAACACCATGAATATTCTTCTTAATCACCTTCCCCACTTCCCACTGCCCTTAGCATCCCCCCATCCCCTTTGAAGGTCATCCAGTTTGATCTTCAAGTCAATGCGCCAGAGCTGGCTGCCTTCCCGCCACAGGACTTCATCCTGTGATGAAACTACACCCACACAAGCCATGGGTCTGCTCCCTCCTCTATCTTATTTAAGGCCATGTTGATGATCCAAACAGAATGGGAAAATTATGTTTGGGGAGAAGACTGTATGCCCGAGTACACTTGGCCGGGGCAGAACCAGCTGGTCTGTAGAAATTTCCTAAGGCTCCCTCCAGTAAGAGTCACTTCTGCTTCCCATCCTCTGAAGACAGAATCTGTAATACAGTTATATTTTATTGCACTTTATACTCTCCTAAGAGTTTTTGCAGATGTTACCACACGTGACCCTCTCAAGAATCTTGTGAGCTAGGCCCCCTGCATCAATGCACTAAGTATTTAGCGCACCCTACTACATGCCAGGTGCTATGCTATTCATATGCTATTCAACATATGCATATGAACAAGGGTAACACCTACTAGGCCTTTTCAATCTCATTGTGAATGTCACTTTTTCAGGAAGGACTTTGCTTCCCCACCCCCCAACTCTTACCATTATCCAGTTGAATCCATCATAGGACGTAGCACAGTTTATTTTTATTAGTATTATTATTATTTTCTTTTTTTTAGGATTTTACTTATTTACTTAGAGGAGAAAGAAAAGAACAGGGGGAGGGGCAGAAGGGGAAGGAGGGAAAGAATCTTAAGCTGACTGTGCTGGGCATGAAAAGGACTCGATCTCATGACCTGAGCCGAAATCAGGAGTTGGATGCTTAACCAACTGAGTCAGCCGGCTGCCCCTCACAATTTAATTTGAGAATTTACTTGTTTATTGTCTCCTTTCCCTACCTGCTCTGGGAGCTTTGGGAAGGTTGAGACTTTGTCCTGTTCTCCACGGAATCTCCACACATAGCACAGTGTGGGTAGAGTTCACAGCCTGGAAAGGGACACAGACAGGTACACACATCACCATAATAAACTAGTGCCCATGCCTTCAAAAAAGTGTGTTTAGCGTAGGGGCCTGACTACAGGAAGGACTGAAAAAGCTTCCCTGATGGGGCTACACTTGAGCTGAATATTAAAAGAGTGTAAGGAAACGATGATGGGCAAACAGTCCCCCAAAAAAGAAGCAACATAGACAGTAGCTCAGAGGCATAAAACAGCATGCCACATTCTCTAAACTATGCCTATGCTCTTTCCATATTGCTATTTTATCACTGGGAGTCCCTGAAGGATTTTTTTTAAAGGATTTTTTTTTAAAGATTTTATATATTGATTTGAGAAAGAGCATGAGCAGGGTCGGGGCAGGGGAAGAAGCAGGCTCCGCATTGAGCAGGGAGCCTGATGCATGACGCATGTCCCCGAAATCATGACCGAGGCTGAAGGCAGACACTTACTTAACCGACTGAGCCACCCAGGGGGCTCAAATCCCTGAGGGATTTGAAATAGGGAAGTAATAAAATCTGCCTGGCCCGCTGAAGAGATCTTCCTAAGCGCAATGTAGAGGAGAGAACGGAAGGGGCCAGAGTGGACACAGAAAGACCATCTAAGAGACTACAGTGAACATAAGGCCACTGCTTCTCAGGTTTTGACGGACATAGGGGTCACGTAACGATCTTGTTAGACACACATTCTGTTTTAGTAGGTCTGGAGCGGAGCCTGAGATTCTCCATGTCTAACATGCTGCTGCTTGGCCACAGACTATGTTTGGAGTAGCGAGGACCTGGCCTGAGGATGATGAGATCTTAACCAGGAAAGAAAGACTGGACCAAAGGAGTAGCAGAGAAAGGAAGGTAGAATTTACAGAAATTCTTTATTTGTAGGTATATTATCCCCACTTTCCAATTGATCCTTAGGGAGGGTTAAGGTAGCTCAAAGATTACATACCTAGTTAACAATGAAAGCTAGGACCAGAACCTCAACCTGTCAATTTCTCATCCCCCTTATGTGGGCACCCAAAGGAAGTGACACAATACAGCTACAAAGCATTAGTGCTCCTCCAACTAAAATCAAACCATTCCAAGTAAAATTTTTTTTAAAAATCTAGTTCACATTTGCTCCATCTGAAATTTACCCACCTTAATTATTTCTTGAACTATCTGCCTTTGCCTCAGTTTCCATAGCACATGATGATACTACATATACCAAAAAAATGATATACATAACTGTATTCGGATAAAATACAACAGTGTTTTACGGTGTTTGGTTAAGGGTATTATGATATGGAGAAGTTCTGCTCCAGAGTCACTGGTCTCTTCCATCTTGAGTTTGATGGAGGGAAGAGTTTACAAGGGGGCAGGAGTGGGATTTGGCTGGGACCTCACAGGATGGGAATGATCTAGACAGGTTAAAAGGAATGAGTCAGTCATTTGCCTAGGTAGGACAGTGGGAATACGATCCAGAAGCAAGAAAATACATAATGTGAACTGCATGTATGAAATACATAATGTGGATTACATGGTAAGCCTCTGCCAGCCCTTTCCAAAAAAAAAAAAAAAATCAGTTATCACCAAAAAAGGAAAACCACAAGTGGCCTTTTCTGTACCAGTTGTCTAGGGGAGAAGAATTCCTATTGCAATAGGATCCCGTCATTTGGGGAAGTGAGAGGTGGAGGTAGGGTTGGGGGAGATGACAAGGGGACCAAGGAGATGAATGTCATCCCCATATAGTCCTTCAGCAGGCATGTGTTTAATGCTTAGCCCACCCCTGGGAAAGGGAAAAGGATCTCCAGCTGTTCTATTCAGACTCTGACCACTGCCCCCTCCCCGTGCCCAGGAAACATTCACAAATGCACAGTCTCCATGTTTAACCATTTGAGGAAATGCCAGACTGTTTTCTGAAGCATCTTCACCATTTTACAATCCCACCAGCAAAGTATAAGGGCTCCCATTTCTCCACATTCTCATCAACACTTCTCTCTCTCTCTTTTTTTTTTTTTTTCTTTAAGTAGACTCCACGACCCTGAGATCAAGACCCGAGCATAGACCAAGAGTCAGATGCTGGATGCTTAACTGAGCCACCCAGGTGCCCCCTGTGTCTTTTTAATTATACCCATCCTAGCGGGTGTGAAGCTGTATCTCATCGTGGTTTGGGTCTGCGTTTCCCAGCTGGCTAATGATGTGGCATGCCTTTTCATGTGCTTATTTCCAGCTGGCCATGAAAGCTGATTATAGACATTTTTTTTTCCAACCCTGGTAACACCGAGTTACCATATGACCCAGCAATTCTACTCCTAGATACACACCCAAGAGCACTGAAACGTGTACACACACACGCGCGTGCACACAAATTATACAGGAATGTTCAAGTTAGCATTATTCATAATAACCAAAAAAGTGGAAACCACTCAAATATCCATCAACTGTGAATGGACAAACAATATGGTACGTGGTGTGTATTATTCAGCAGTAAGAAGGGATAAAATACCGATATATGCTTCAAGATGGATTAGTCTTGAAAACATGATGCTAAGTGGGAGAAGGCAGACACAAAGGTCACATGATTCCATTTCTAATATATCCAGAATAGATAAATTCATAGAAACAGAAAGCAGATTGGTGGTTGCCAGAGGCCAGGGTGAGGGTGAATGGAAGGGGGAGTGTGAATGGAAGGGGGAGTAAGTGCTTAATGGCCATGAGGTTTTATTTTGGAGTGATGGAAACGTTTGAGCACTAGATGTATGTCACTGAACTGTTGACTTCAAAACGGTTCATTCTAGGAGCCCCTGGGTGGCTCAGTCATTAAGCGTCAGACCCAGGATTTCAGCTCAGGTCATGATCCCAAGGTCATGAGGTCGAGTCCCACATTGGGCTCTACACTGGGCAGGGATCCTGCTTAAGATTCTCTCTCTCCCTCTGCCTTACCCCTCCCCCACTCGCACACGCACCCCTGTGCTCTCTCTCTTAACAATTTTTTTAAAATTAAATAAGTGATTAATTCTATATTAATTTCACCAAGAGCCATCTGGAGCTGGATCTAGCTCACCACTGCCTAAAAACTTTGTACCTCTAAATTCAGGAAGATCCCACTGCTCGTGCCTTCTGATATCCTTGTTGCTACCACTTACGCCATGACTAACAACTTGAGTGGAAAGGGGGTGAACCCTGAAGGGTAAACCCTGAAAGCTCATAGTATTTCAAATGTATGCTTCCATCACCTCTCTGTCTATCTTCAAACACCCATTTATTATTACCTTGCTTCTCACAACAATTTTATCTGTGGGGAGACTGAGAACTAGGAATAAACCAAGCAAGATCACACACAGCTCGGAAGTGCCAGAGATGGGACTCAGTCCACCCCAGCCTCTGCTCTTACAGTCACTGGAAGCTGAGGGTAGCCATGGGAGTGGTACATAGCCATGTTCCTTGGGTACCCCCGGGAGACCTCAACAGTGAGTATGTCTGCTTGCCCAAGACTTCAGTCCCATTCCAGAGCGGGTGGCCTTAGGCCTTCTGAAGAACCATGGGGCTGTAGGGCTGCTTAGCTGTAAAGAACGACAATGGCCCCAGGGGGCAAAGTTGGTTGAGACTGGAATTCTTGCTTTCAGCTTGGGTCATGATCTCATGGGGGTGGGATCAGCGTCGAGCTCCACACTGGGCACATAGTCTGCTTACAATTCTCTCTCTCTCTCCCCCTGCCCCTCTTGCTCGTGCTCTCTCTCCCTCTCTCTCTAAAATAAACAGATAAATCTTAAAAAAAAAAAAAATGAGGGGCACCTGGGTGGCTCAGTGGGTTAAGCCACTGCCTTCGGCTCAGGTCGTGATCCCAGGGTCCTGGGATCGAGCCCCACACCGGGCTCTCTGCTCAGCAGGGAGCCTGCTTCCTCCTCTCTCTCTGCCTGCTTCTCTGCCTGCTTGTGATCTCCGTCTGTCAAATAAATAAACAAAATCTTTAAAAAAAAAAAACAATGAAATGATGAAGCCAGGACCATGGAGCTTTTTTCTGATCTGAGGCTTCCTTTGGCATCTTTTTCAGAAAATTCAAAGAGGAATTTAAATATTTCAGGTTTTGTAGGGAGCCAAGGTGTGTATTACTTTCAGGAATGTGAAAGACCATTTTTTTTTCCCTAAAGATCATACCAGAAGAAGAAACTGAAGCCTCTAGAAGAGAAGTGACTTGTTTAAGATCATATAGCTGGTTCAGTCAAGAACCAAGACTAGATAAGGAAGTAACTGGAAGAAGTTTGTCCTCACCCTCAACCTCGCCATTTCCCCCCTTTCTTTTCTGGTATTTCTTGCTCAGTTCTCCAGTCTGAATGTGCTTTAAGAAGAGAATATCTAGTACACTTATATAAACCGAGGTATAATAAGATATATTCTTAAAAAAAACAAACAACTTTTTATTATAGGAGCACCTGGATGGCTCAGTCAGTTAAGTGTCTGACTCTTGATTTTGACTCTTGTCAGGATCCCAGGGTTGTAAGATTGAACCCCGGGTTGGGTTCCACACTCAACACAGAGTCTGCTTGAGATTCTCTCTCTCTCTTTCTCTCCCTTTGCCCCTCCTGCCATGCTCACACATGAGTACTCTCTCTAAATAAATAAAAAACAAAATCTTTTAAAAACCTTTTTGTTATAGAATATTCGTGCATTTTACTTATTTACAAATTACATATAATTATCCCTTCCTTACTTGTTTCTTTATTGCTAGAATATGTTAAAGCAAGTACTACATGGCAAGGTATATACTCTTTTTTTTTTTTAAAGATTTTATTTATTTATTTGACAGAGAGAGATCACAAGCAGGCAGAGAGGCAGGCGAGGGGTGGGGGGAAGTAGGCTCCCCGCTGAGCAGACAGACCAATATGGGGCTCGATCCCAGGATCCTGAGATCATGACCTGAGCCGAAGGCAGCGGCTTAACCCACTGAGCCACCCGGGCGCCCTATACTCTTTTTTAAAAAGTATTTTTATTTATTTTTGAGAGAGAGGGAAGCAGACTCCTGATGAGCAGGAAGCCCCATGCAGGACTCGATCCCAGGACCCTGCGATGAAGACCAAAGGCAGCTGCTTAACCTACTGAGCCACCCAGGCACCCTGAAATTAATTTAATGAGGATATTATGAAGAAAATGAAAGCGAGGGAGATTTTATTATTGTTCCATTCATGCATGAGAAACTCACATGTTGGTTTAGCCAAATATTTGGGGGGCAGTGAGAAGGGAGCTTGAGGAAATTAGCCTTTAAAGAATTTAACAGATTGTACCTGCACGTTTTCTATCGCTGTAACTTGAATCTGCTGGGTGTGATGACGCACTTCTGATCATTACAAAAGCCTGTGGATCCAGGTTGAGACTCTAGCTCTGCAGGTGGTGCCACCAGGGAACCCGGGTCCAGGGCACATGTGGTCTGTACTGCCTCTAACGACTGCAGGTGCCTCTAGCTATTTCAAAATAAAATGTTTCATCAGAAAACAACTAGCCTGAAGATAACCCGTCTGAACTAAACCAGAAAACTGCTGTAAGGCTGTTTTTTAGCTTCAAACAAATGTCCGTTTTCTGAAGTATGCAAACACTCCACAACTTGTTTAACCAGAAAATATCTTTCTTCTTCCCTCCCCTCGCCCCCCATTTCCCATCCCCTTCCTTCCTCCTACCTTTTTGTTCTTGTAATGGGTGTTGGCCTGTTGGTGGAAGGCTCTTTTACAAGTTGAATACTGCCATCTGCTGGCCGAGGGGCAGCACTCGGCTGGAGAAAGGAAATCTTCCTTCCTGACCCACAACCGACAGACAAACCCCCCCCCCAACCCAAGGTATTGGCTGTACAATCCAAAAAGCAAATTTAAGACTTATTTCACTCACAAATGGATTTATTTTTTCATATATAAGCAAAATGTGATTATTTCAGAAAATGTGTGAAGTCTGGAAAGGTTGGTGTGGGAAAACACCCATTTCCTACAGTTCTCAAATCTAAGGCACAATGGTGCCTTTTTCCCAGTCTTTGTTTAAGGCTTTTTTTTTTTTTTGCAACACTCTGAATTTCAGTCAACAAATATTGATTAGCACCTTCTATATGCTAGGCATTTTGTTATGCACTGGAGATTAAAACACTGAAGAAAAAAAAATCAAGGAGATCCCTGCCCTCATAGGGCTTACATTCAAGGGTAGGGGCAAGAATCAACAAATGAAGATAGCACCAAATGCTATATAATGATAAATGCTGTAAAGAAAGAGGCACCTGGACGGCTTAGTCCATTAAGCGTCTGCCTCTGGCTTGGGTCATGGTCCCGGGGTCCTGGGATTGAGTTTGAGCCCTGTTGTAGGGCTCCCTGCTGAGCAGGTACTCTGCTTCTCCCTCTCCCTCTTCCCCTTCCCCTGCTTGTCTCTCTCTCTCTCTGAGAAATAAATAAAATAAAATAAATCTTTAAAAAAATGCGGTCAAGAAAAAGAAAGCCTGATAAGGGGACAGAGGGATTGCAGTACTATTTTAGGTAGGTGGTCATGGACAGTCTCTGAGGTGGTAGAAGTGATATTTGTCTTTGGTTTTTTTGGTTGGTTTATTTATTTATTTATTTATTTATTTAGGACAAACCCTCGTGTTGAGGGCTGACTTGCAATAGATCGCAGGGTGAGAGCTGCTCTCCCCATACAAAATCCCCTGACCCAAGTTGTCTACGAATGGTTTGGCACCAGGTTCCCCATGAAAGGATGTGCATTGCATGACAGGTGACAGGAGAGGGGCGGCTGAGAAGTGACATTTGAACAGAAACCTGCATGATCAGAGGGAGCCGTGCAAACGTCTGAAGGAAGTGTGTTCTGGGGGAAAGCGTCCAGGTGGATAGAAATCAGGTGCAAAACACTCTGAGGCGGGAGCATCATCCTGGTTAGAGGCACAACAAGGAGGCCAGTGTGGCTGGAAAGGCATGTGGGAGAAGAAAATTGGAAGTAAAGATGAGAAGAGGACGAAGCCAGGCATCAAATGACAAAGGGGCCAAATCACGTACAGACAACTTTGTAGTTTTCCCGCATTTAAACTCATGTGACATGGCAGAGCTGCATCTTGAAGGAGTAAGCAGGATCCAAAGTCCGCAAAGGAGCAAAAGAACGTCCCAGAGAGAGGCGTGACTAAAGCAAATGCGTGCATGCTAAGAGATTTGGGTTCAAAAGCCAGCCCTGCCATGTCCAGTTCCACGACGACCCCCACCCCAAATAGTAAATAGAGTGGGATCTGTTGGTACGTCCCAGGCCCTAGCTCTAGAAAACCTCAGATCAGAATGTGGCCACATGGAGGGAGGACCGCAGATACAGACAAGCAGGGGCTCTCCAACATCCTCTCTCATCCCCTGGAGAGAGCGTTAGAGCAGAGATGGAGAGGAAGGGGGAGAGCGCAAGTACCTGACATCCGTAAAAAGTAGTAAGCAGAAAGGTTGAAACAGAAGACAGGGAGATAGGGTGGGCCCTGCCATTTCACCTGGTCTTGGGTGGGACTTTGAGTTGCCACCGAGGAGCCAGGTAGTGCACAATCTCACACGATAGCTTGCATCACACAGACTGCTGGGGCCACACCTGGAGTTTCAGATTCAGTAGGGCTGCGGAGACTCTGGAGAGTGTGAGCCTGGAGAGTGCTGAGTGACGCTGATGACACTGGTTTAAGGACCTCACTTCAAAAATGAATGCTATATGGGGGCGCCTGGGTGGCTCAATCAATTAAGTGTCTGCCTTTGGCTCAGGTCATGATCGCAGGGTCCCAGGATCGAGCCCCCTGTCGAGCTCCCTCCTCAGCAGGAAGTCTGCTTCTCCCTCTCCCTCTGCCTGCCGCTCCCCCTGCTTGATCTCTCTGTCTCTCTCTCAAATAAATAAATAATCGTAAAAATAAAAATTAATGGTGGGACACCTGGGTGGCTCAGTTGGTTAAGCATCTGCCTTCAGCTCAGGTTGTGATCTCAGGGCGCTGGGATCGAGCCCCTCGTCAGGCTCCCTGCTCTGCGGGGAGCCTGCTTCTCCCTCTCCCAGTCCCCCTGCTTGTGTTCCCACTCTTGCTGTCTCTCTCTCTGTCAAATAAATAAATAGAATCTTAAAAAAAAAATAAAAAGTTAAAAAAAAAAACCTATGCTATGATCTGTGCCAAATGAGGCAAACATGGAAAATTCAGTCAGCCTGTTTCTTGGTTCGTGTACTGACAAATAGCTAGAGTGCCTCTCTCTTGGCATTGACCATAGTGGTTGTTTACACTCCTGTACTTCTTACGCTATTCAAGGTAGAGAGGGAGAGATGTGTGAGTTGTATGGCTGCTGTTTAATATAGAAAAGACACCATGGATACCATTTAAAATAGAAAAGAGGCCATCTGGAGCTTGGAAGATATTACGAAGTTCGTTGACTTACGCTGTTCCTCTTTACTCAACATTATCCATCAGCAGGCAAGACACTGAAAACAATATATCTATCCCACATTCTCTGTTGGTGAGGGTATGAGAAAACAAGCCTTTCCTATTCTGTATATATTCTGCACAGCACTTTATCAATATGTGGAGCATTCTAAATAAGTACTATTTTATCTAGCAATTCTACTTCCAGAAAATGATCATATGGAACAAACTGGAGTCACACTGCAAAGATAGAGCTACACAGATGCTCATCACAAGTTTAATTTACAAAAATTCAGACTAGATGCAGCCTAAATGTCTAGCACTGGGGAACTGGGTACATACTGTGGAAAGAAAGCCCTGCTACTGAGGAAATCTTAGTGTCCAGAAAATAAATATGGAGGTAGAGCTCACAGGTGTTATGTGTGTGTGTGTGTGTATACATATACATATACATATATATATATTTTTGTATTTTGTGTTTTCTAAAATTCCTTCAATGAGCATGCATTGTTTTTGCGATCTGAGGAGACATTCTTTCCCCAAATCACTTGCTACAAACTACACTCTGAAGCTTCTTGCATATTGTCGTTCTCCATATTCAAGATTAGGATTTGGCAGCAAAGCTACCACAAAGTATACGGACGTTTGGTCAAACTCGCAATTGGTTGGCTTTTCAACACGATGTTATTAGTGGGAGAGTCTTTACCACTTGTTAATTTGGTTCAGAAAACAATGGTATAAATGAGCCAGACTAAAATCCGCCTATTCTTATATCTCTATACTGTATTTCATGTTCCTTGCACAAATAACTATTACATATGAGGACAGGATTTATTAAATTAAGCGGAAAACCACCAGTCCTATGTGGAAGTACCAAGTAATTATAAAACAGTATTTTTAGGGTATTGTAATGACGGGCTTGGTGGGACCACAGCTGACATCCAGATTACACTTCGATCACCCGTCTACATCAGGATCCTTACTTTGGAACCCAACTATCGATGGAAAGGAAAAAAGTCACGTTTGTATTTAAACTTTATTAATGTAACGTGTTCACGGAAAATGATAGTAGAACAATTTGAAATTCTTACAAGTTCATGTCCAAAACAAAAGCATAATTTCAAAAAAAAAAAGAAAAGAAAAGTCTTGGATACAATTTTGTCCTTTTAATAAAGAGTAGAATTCAATCTTACTAACTTTTGAGGCAGAGATTATTTATCACAAAAGATACTTATCAATAATTTTGCTCTATTGTTGAAGAGAGTCTACTTGGGATTCATATGTGGGCTCTAGAGCTCAAGGAACAAATTAAACCAAAGAAACAAATTCTCTAATATTCAAAAGACACGTCGTTCTGAAAACATAGCTCTCTTCCTAACAGCTTTCCTTCCAAATCATCTTTCCTACTTCTTACTCATCTTTCTGTTCTTTTCGGCAAACAGATTAAACATTTTTTTCTTTTAGGTAAACACTCGTTACAGAGTATTCGCATCAAAGCTTACTTAAGAAAGAAATACATTAACAAGAGCAGCAAAAAGTTAAATACTGGAACAATGCATCTAGGCTCTAGCATTAATTCACTATGATATTCCTGTTGACAGCCAACTTTTAAGAGGAAAGGGCTTTTGGGTCTTCAGAACTGACGATTGATTCTGGCATTTTCTTCATTTTTAGCTTAGAGAATCTTTCATTGAGTGAAAGTTTAGTCTGTGAAGGAAAGAAAAGCTATGACTTCAGTGGGTGAATGTTAAAAAACACTCAGGGAACTTGGTTATTGAATTAGATAGGGAGGGGACAGCTGGAGAAGGCTAGGAGTGACCAGAGAAAGACCATGAGTTTGAAGAGACTTCATAGAGCTCTTCTCTGTGACCCTAAAATCATGAAGGAGTTTGCCTGATCTATGGTATAACCAGCTCTTGGGTTCTTAGGCTAAACAGTGTCCTCAAAGGGCTTTAATTGAAGAGGTAACAAAGAAAGCACACAATTGTCCACAGAGTAAGTGGGTAAGCTTCCACAGTGGAATGAGGGGCGGGCTTACTTCTATGCATAGAAGAGATTAAATGCCTCACTTATGCCCAGGAGTCTGGTCATCTGCCTTGTGAAGACACCCCCTAGGGCTAAGTGACTTCCAATTGGTATTATTAGTCCTTAACCATCTGGAATATCTCAGAGATCTCCGGAGACTTAACTTCCAGGGTCTTCCTTATATAGACTGCCACTGAGCCTAAGTTTCTCTCTCCATCTTAAGAAATAGCTTTTTAGGGGCGCCTGGGTAGCTTCAGCTCGGGTTGTGATCCCAGGGTCCTGGGATCCAGCCCTGCACAGGCCTCCCTGCTCGGCGGGAAGCCTGCTTCTCCCTCTCCCGCTCCCCCTGCTTGTGTTCCCTGTCTCGCTGTGTCTCTCTGTCAAATTAAAAAATAATAATAATAATAAGATCTTAAAAAAAAAAAGAAAGAAATAGCTTCTTAACACCACCCCAAAACCTAAGTCAGAAGCCAGACTGATACTGCTCTGAGGCGGAGGTCATCTCTCCATATTACATATTGCCTATTTCCCATGTCTGGGTGATCTGGTTTTATGTGGAACATAATTAATCAGAATACGAATGGAAGAGGGTGCTCTGGTTAATTTAACCTATTGCTAACCGAAAGTCGAAAGTTGGCAGATCATTCTTTTGATTTCAACCCCTGCTGTGAAAATCTGTAAAAATACATTGGTTTTTTTGTTTAGTTTTGTTTTCGTTCTCGCTTTTGTTTTTTCTTTAGTACGCACAGAATGTCTCCTTGGCAAGTGGGAACCCTGTTGAGCTTTAAGGCTACTGCAGATGTAAATGCACAGTGGACGGAGCTAAATCTTCATTTGACTTGAGTTCACTTTAACAAAATGTAATGGAGGTCAGCTTATTTTCTTGACCTTCAGGTCTTTCACAAAGACGAAATACAGGGAAGACATTTCTTGTGTATTAAAGGGCTCCAGATAGGCTTTGGTTAACCATTTTTTTCCTATACATAAAAGATAACCCTTGGGGCACCTGGGTGGCTCACTCGTTAGGCGTCTGCCTTCAGCTCAGGTCATGATCCCAGGGTTCTGGGATCGAGCCCCGTATCGGGCACCCTGCTCAGCGGGAAGCCTGCTTCTTCCTCTCCCACTCCCCCTGCTTGTGTTCCCTCTCTCGCTCACTGTATCTCTCTCTGTCAAATAATAAATAAAATCTTAAAAAAAAAAAAAAAGATAACCCTTGTATGTACTTAACATAGACATGGATTCTTGAACATCCCATGGGCAAACTTATGCTGCAATTCTATTACATTTACCTGGTTACCAGTCGCTCGAAAGTTGAGTTTCAGGTATTTTCCTCTGGCCTGCTGCCGGGAACTCTTGGTTGAGGTTTTTTTACTTGTTGAAAGTGAAGCTGAAGTTTTAGTACGTCTCGTGCTTCTGTCAATTAAGTATAATATTTAATAAAAATATATTTGACAGGCACTAAGTAGATGAGCAACTCTGGGCCCTTCAATTTAGCCTCTTTAGGTCTCTTTTCCACCAGCTATATAATGAAAAAGGTATACTCAAGAATCCTCAAAGTTCCTTTTAGTATCAAGATTCCATGTACTGTGTTCTCCTGGGGGTACAGTAGGTTAAGCATCTGACTCCTGGTTTTGGCTCAAGTTGAGATCTCAGGGTCATGATCTCAGGGTGGTGAGATCAAGCCCCATGTGGGGCTCTGTGCACAGAGGCTCCACAGCTTAAGACGCCCTCTGCCCCTCCCCCACTTTCTCTCTCTCAAATAAACAAATAAATCTTTAAAAAAAAAAAAAAAAGATTCTAGGGCACCTGGGTGGCTCTTTCGGTTAAGCAGCTGACTCTTGATTTTGGCTCAGGTCGTGATCTCAGGGTGCTGGGATGGAGCCCCACATCAGGCTCCATGCTCGGTGGGGAGTCTGTTTGAGATTTTCTCTCCCTCTCCCTCTGCTCCTCCCCCCATTTTCGCTCTCTCTTTCAAATAAAGAAATCTTTTTTAAAAAAGACTCCAAGTATTGAAACCAGGGATGTTTGCATAGTATCCAAGAGAATCACCTGCATGCCTTAATCTAGCCTCTTTTATATTGTTACTTCAAAACCACTCCATGAGTTTTGCTTCTATTTATTTATTTATTTTATTTTTTTAAAGATTTTATTTATTTATTTGACAGAGAGAGATTACAAGTAGGCAGAGAGGCAGGCAGAGAGAGAGAGGAGGAAGCAGGCTCCCTGCTGAGCAGAGAGCCCGATGCGGGACTCGATCCCAGGACCCTGAGATCATGACCTGAGCCGAAGGCAGTGGCTTAACCCACTGAGCCACCCAGGCACCCAAGTTTTGCTTCTATTTAAATGCCAAAGAAGCTTTACTGTTATTTCAGGGTGGTCTTCATCTGTTTGGGCTACTCTAAGTAAATAGACCAGGTGGCTTATCAGCAGCAAACATTTATTTCTCATGGTTCTAGAGGCTGGGAAGTCGAAGATTGAGGTGTGGGCCGATCAAGTTCTGATAAATGCCAACTTCTAGCTACGGCCTCCTGTGGTAGAAGGGACCAGGGAGCTCTGCGGGGTCTCTTTTATAAAAACCCTAATCCAGGAGCGCCTGGGTGGCTCAATGGGTTAAGCCTCTGCCTTCGGCTCAGGTCATGGTCTCAGCATCCTGGGATCGAGCCCCGCATCGGGCTCTCTGCTCAGTGGGGAGCCTGCTTCCCTCTCTCTCTGCCTGCCTCTCGCCTACTTGTGATGTCTCTGTCAAATAAATAAATAAAATCTTTTAAAATAAATAAATAAAAATAAATAAATAAAAACCCTAATCCAGCTTGGCTCTGCCCTTAGGATCTAATCACTTCCCAAAGGTCCTACTCCTAACGCCTTCACATGGGGCATCAGGATTTCAACATATAAATTTTGGGGGCATGCAAACATTCAGACCAGAGCATGTAGTCTTACTCTATGAGACTTAGAGAACAACAAAAGCCGGACTGCTGTGTGGTTATCTTGATATTGTTAGTTAAGCCTCTGTACTCAGCAGTTTTTAAGATTTTTTTTTTTTTATTTGTTTATCTGACAGAGATCACAAGTAGGCAGAGAGGCAGGCGGGGCGGGGGGAGCAGGTTCCCTGCTAAGCAGAGAGCCCGACGCGGGGCTCAATCCCAGAACCTCGGGATCATGACCCAAGCCAAAGGCAGAGGCTTTAACCCACTGAGCCATCCAGGCGCCCCTGTACGCAGCAGTTTTAAGTAAGTCAGGTGTTGTTTTCACTGTTGCTTTTTTTCTGGTTATAAATACTACTGCTCTGAGGATCCAACTGGACCAAAACCCGTGTTTGATTTGGCAAAAAGAGAGAGTGCACTGAGTGATTAAATAAATACTGGTTTGTTAATTAACTCTTAGTTATACTTTCTCTTTCCTTTTCTTTGACAACATTCCAGAGACCGTGGACATGTTTTTTTGATTTGTTGAACACAGAATATATTACAGTCTTCATCTGAAGAGCGGGTAAGTGTAATATTCTAGATATGGTAGGCGAAATTCCAAAAACAATCCCCAAAGGGTCGCCTCAGAACCGTGAATATGATGAGAAATCACATCCATGGCAAAAGAGACCTTGTATGGAATTGAAGTTATCAGTGAACTGACTAAAAAGAGGGAGATTATCCTGATTTATCTGGCCTGGCCTAATCTAATCATATGAGAAAAACAAAAGATGGGGCAAAATAAGAAGTCAGGATGTTTCAAAGAGGAGAGGCACCTGGCTGACTCAAGTGTAGAGCATAGACTGTTGATCTCACGTGTGAGTTTAAGTCCCATGTTGGGTGTAGAGATTACTTAAAAAAAAAAAAATATATATATATATATATCTTTAAAAAAAAAAAAAGAAAGAAAGAAAACAAAGAGGAGGCCCCTGTGTGGCTCAGTTGGTTAAATGTCTGCCTTTGGGGGCGCCTGGGTGGCTCAGTGGATTAAGCCGCTGCCTTCAGCTCAGGTCATGATCTCAGGGTCTGGGATCGAGTCCCGCATCGGGCTCTCTGCTCGGCAGGGAGCCTGCTTCCCTCTCTCTCTCTGCCTGCCTCTTTGCCTACTTGTGATTTCTGTCAAGTAAATAAATAAAATCTTAAAAAAAAATATATATATATATATATCTTTAAAAAAAAAAAAAAGAAAGAAAGAAAACAAAGAGGAGGCCCCTGTGTGGCTCAGTTGGTTAAATGTCTGCCTTTGGGGGCGCCTGGGTGGCTCAGTGGGTTAAGCCTCTGTCTTCTACTCAGGTCCTGATCTCAGGGTCCTGGGATTGAGCCCCACATCGGGCTCCCTGCTCAGTAGGGAGTTTGCTTCTCCCTCTCCCTCCCACCCTTTCCCCTGCTTGTACTTTCTCTCTCTCTCTCTCTCTCTTTCTTTAATAAATAAATAAATAAGATCTTTAAAAACAACAACAAAGAATGAGAAGGACATGACATGTTGTTGCTGGTTTGAGGATGGAAAGGGCCCCACAAGAAAAGGAATCCAGGCTGCCTCTAGAAGCAGGGTGACCTGTGGCTGACAGCCAGCAGGGAAACAGAAACCTCATTCCTAGAACCTCCAGGAACTAAATTTTTCCAATAACTAAAATGAGCTTGGAAGTGGACTCTTCCCTAGGGCCTCCAGGTAAGAGTACAGCCCAGGGCCAGCAATTGGATTTCAGTTCCAGAAGGCCGTAGGTAGAAAACCAGCCCAGCGTACCTGGACATCTGAGCAGTAGGACTCTGAGATAATAAAGGAGTGCTGTTCTAAGCGGTTTGTGGTGATTTGTTTAAGCAGCAATAGAAAACTAATATGCTAGGCTTTTAAAGAATTGAACCTTGTCTTTACCTGTACTGGTGGAGAGACACTATGGAAGACTAGAGTGGCGCCTGGGTAGCTCAGTTGGTTGAGCACCTGAGTCCTGATTTGCACTTAGGTCATGATTTCTGGGTCGTGGAACTGAGCACCCTCCCTACCCCGCAGGGCTCTGCGCTCAAGGAGGAGTCTGCTTCTCTCCCTCTCCCTCTGTCCCACCCTCTACTCAGGCTTTCTTTCTCCCTAAATAAATAAATAAGTAAATAGGGGCGCCTGGGTGGCTCAGTCAGTTAAGCGCCTGCCTTCAGCTCAGGTCATGATCCCAGGGCCTGGGATTGAGCCCCACATCAGGCTCCCTGCTCAGTGGGGAGCCTGTTTCGCTCTCCTCCTCTGCCTGTTGTGCCTCCTGCTTGTGTTGTCTGTCAAATAAATAAATAAAATCTTTTTAAAAATTTAAAAATAAAAAATAAATAAAATCTCAAAAAAAAATCTGTTCTTCTTGAAAGAGGACACAATTAAAAACATCGGTTATATTTCCAAGACATTGACTGAAATGTCATATTTAGTGTCATATCTGACAGAGATGTGTGCAAACTCAAATATGACCAGAGAGTTTTAAAAAACTATGTCTGAGGGGCGCCTGGGTGGCTCAGTGGGTTAAGCCTCTGCTTTCGGCTCGGGTCATGATCCCAGGGTCCTGGGATCCAGCCCTGCATCGGGCTCTCTGCTCAGCAGGGACCCTGCTTCCTCCTCTCTCTCTGCCTGTCTCTCTGCTTACTTGTGATCTCTGTCTGTCAAATAAATAAATAAAATCTTAAAAAAAAAAAACTACGTCTGAGGGGCGCCTGGGCGGCCCAGTCATCAGGCGTCTGCCTTCAGCTCAGGTCATGAGCCCAGGGTCCTTGGTCTTTGCTCAGCAGGGAGCCTGCTCATCCCTGTCTCTCTGTCTGCTGCCCCCCTCTACTGCTGCTCTCTCTCTGTCAAATAAATAAATAAAAGTCTCTTTAAAAAATAAAGAGGAGAAAGCCTACAGCTCTGTAGCCACACAAACCAAATTTGAATATATCATTCAAAATTTGAATTATGTTAGTAGTTGTACTGTTTTGAGGAAGTTAAATACCCTATTGAGCTTATTTTGTTCATCTGTAATATGGAAATGTTCATACCTACCTCACAGGATTGCTGGGGATTAAATTATAGCACAAATGTGAAAGGGCTTAGCACAGTGCCTAGCACATAACAGGCCCTCAGTAAATGCCATCGATTATAATTAATCCGCTCCTATGTCCACAGCTATTTCAACCCTTCCACAGATGCCCTTAGTTAGACCCCCTTTGAAGGGAGGATAACAGCACTTTTCCTTTCACAGCTACAGCTCTGAAAGGCTATGCAAATGCTCCTGATAATTTCACCTGGCAAAGTCCTCTATGCTTACATCTAAGATCATGTGGAACACTGAAATTTACTTAGTATGTCTGGTATTGATTATAAAGAGCAGAGGGCTTTAATCTTAAGACTGAAAATGAAGAAGAATCTTCATGGCACCAAATTCCTCAGGGTGATAATTCCTGCATGCTTTAAGTAGAAAGGATACAACCTCAAGACATTTATGCTTACCATAGCAAAATGAAACATGGAAATCTCAAACATAAACATAAAATCAAGCCGGGCAGTTTTACTCGGGAATTTTCTGATTCTATACTAGGATCGTTAACAGAAATTGTTATGGGTTGATCAGAATCAGAGGCCCCTTGCTGTAAGTTATCTGTATTTGTTTTTGTTTCATTTTCCCCCTAAGAATAACAAAATTTAGCTGTACAGATGTCTATCAGCAATTACCTTTCATGTCTTCGATCATTTTCACGGACGCTGCGGTCATCTTCTGGTGACATCTAAATAGGAAAAGTTGAAACAAATCATGCAAAAGCCTTCTGTCCTCAGCACAAGGTGCTTATTTTCTGCATCTTCAATTAACATTTTCTGTAACAATATTCTCTTTGCTTGATCCTCAGTCTACCATTCAATTGCAGATTTTCCTCCCCTATTCACAGATGTAAGAATGTCAAAGCCAGGGGTCCCTTGGCGATCAAGCAGTCCAAACCCCTCAGATAGCAAATTAGGAAATGAAGATTCAGAAAAGTCAGATGTCTTCCCAAAGGCCTTATAGCTCGTGGAGACCCAGAAGAAAATTTTTAGGATCTAGATGTGGTCTGGATCCCCATGGTACTTGTCTTGATCAGGAGAAAGATAATAACTGTAGCTAAAATACACCAATGTGTCCTTATAACTTTTCTTTAATAAGACTGTGATTTGACTGTATTTAAGGTAACTAAGGTGGGGGGGTGGGGGGAAATGCCTGGCTGGCTCCATCCATAGCCAGTGACTCTTGTTCCGGGGTTTTAAGTTTGAACCCCACATTGGGTATAGAGAGTACTTAAAAAAAAAAAGTAAAAAACTAAAAAGATAGGGGCGCCTGGGTGGTTCAGTGGGTTAAGCCTCTGCCTTCAGCTCAGGTCATGATCTCAGGGTCCTGGGATGGAGCCCCGCATCGGGCTCTCTGCTCAGCAGGGAGCCTGCTTCCCCCTCTCTCTCTGCCTGCCTCTCTGCCTACTTGTGATCTCTCTCTCTCTCTCTCTCTCTGTCAAACAAATAATAAATAAATCTTAAATAAAAAAATAAAGCCTACAAAAAACCCCACAAAACTAAAAAGATAGCTAAGTGAGAGAGAGAACTGTATTATCCTAATAACTTAATTTTAGAAAATCTAACCTGTATCCTAATCAAACATTTCATGGGCAAGTTAGGATTTTTTCCAATAATTAGCTTAAATCCCTTATGCCTGTAATGACTTTGTAAATGACCACACAGGTTGCACCTACATGTGGTCAATGAAACTAACCAAAGCATAATGAAAACATTCCATTCAAATGTTAATTGGTCCAGATGACTCCACAGCTAAATTGGTTTCAGTGCATCCAGTTATGTGTAGCTGGTATTTAGTGGTTCGGCTCTTTTTATACGCAATCCTAACCACAGTTAGTTTGCAAACAGATTTGGTACTAAGAGCCTTACAAACAATGTAATAGCAGCCAAAAAGTCCATCAAGCCAGTAGGCTCTAAAAGGACCATAACACATGAAGGTATTTCTCAGTGTTAGTGGTTACAGGTCAAATATGCTCTTATTGGAAAGTTCATGTTGAAGTTGGAAGCACATATTAGTGTTCGTAACTAAACCTATTACGAAGGCAGCCCTGAATTCAAGATGCATGTGTGTCTAAGGGCAATGACTCCATGAGTGAAACAGAGCCTCACATATGGCTACACTAGTTAATAGGGTCCTTGACAAGAACTAAAAAAGGATAAGGATGCCCCTAGAATGGGGGTACAGTTTACATGCAAACTAGTGGCAATCATAGCAGATTACCCAGGAGCTTAACGGGGTGGTAGAGAAGCCAAAAAAGGAGAAATGAGAATAGGAGCCATGGAGCTAGGGGGAAAGGAGCAGGAATTACAGCTCAAAGTTATTAAAAGAAAGGGATTTGGGGCGCCTGGGTGGCTCAGCGGGTTAAGCCTCTGCCTTCAACTCAGGTCATGATCTCAGGGTCCTGGGATCGAGTCCCACATTGGGCTCTCTGCTCAGCGGGGAGCCTGCTTCCCCCTCTCTCTCTGCCTGCCTCTCTGCCTGCTTGTGATCTCTCTCTCTCTGTCAAAGAAATAAATAAAATCTTTAAAAAAGAAGAAAGGGATTTGAGCTCATGTAATTATTTCCAAAATAAATTGATCAATGCCATTTCCTTCTTTAAGGTCTTCCAATACTTCTGTACTGCCCTCGATATAAAATCCGTACTCTAGCATGGCAAACAGGCCCTCCGTGATCGGGCTCCTGACACTCCACCTCTTCACACTTGCCTCTCAATAGCTCTGCCCGCACACTTGGCACTTGAGCTCAGTGATTTTTTTCAAACTTTTTTTTTTTTTTTTAAAGTGGTAGACTACCGAGTTCTAACAAAGTCTTTTTAGGTACCCCGATATGCAAAATACAGGAAAGCAAAACTGCCTTCATTGGCCCCTAGGGCACTGCTTCGAAAACGCTAGTACGCTGCAGTACAAAGTTTGGAAAACTACTGCAGGCTGGTCAAACGAAGCTAATTGAGGTTTGCCAAAAATGCTGGGCTTTCTTTCGCCTCTATTCCTTTGTACATGATGTTTCCTCTGACTAGAATGCCTTTCCTACCTTTTCTGCTTTGCTTAACTCTACTCTGCCTCTAGGACCCAAGGCAAACACTTTCTCTCCTCTTGGATGCCTTCCCTGACCTCCCTAGCTGGTTGGTACCTTGGGACCACCTCTATCTTATTAGAATGGTAGGAACTGAAGTCATGTTCAAGAAATAATGGACAAACAGAAACATTTAGGAGGTTGTAGCTGTGTCTATATGGAAGCCTATTAGAGATTTTATTCCTATTTTTAAAATATTCATATTTGCCCCTATATTCTCATGGGGATTTAAAATTTTTTATTTTATTTGACAGAGATAGAGAGAGAAGACACAAGTAGGCAGAGCAGCAGGCAAAAGGAGAGGGAGGAGCAGGCTCCCCACTGAGCAAGAGTCCGATTTGGGACTGGATCCCAGGAACATGGGATCATGACCTGAGCCAAAGGTAGACGCTTAACCAACTGAGCCGCCCAGGCATCCCTCGCGGAGATTTTTACTTCGCGTTGAAAATCTGTTGATAGGGCACCTAGGTGGCTCATTGCAAAGTAGGAGAGCAATATTATTCCCATTTTATAGCTGAGAAAACAGGCTCCAAGTGACTGCCTCGGGCTTCCTCAGCTACAATGTCTCATTCAGTTTGACACCATGGTTATAAAATGGGCTGTCATTTTACATATCACTGAGAAATCCTTTAAAGCTTTTCATTTAATTATGGTAAATCATTGAATGTAAGGCACTACCTGAATTCAGAGATATTAAAACCTGAAAAAAAATGTGCATCTTGAAATTGATTAGATATGATTTCCTCCAAACGAGAGTCCAAAGCTCCTGTCATTAGTCACCATACCATACCACCTAGATTTCTTTAGCTATCTCATAGATGTCCTTCATTCTAATCTTATTTCTCGGGGGAAAACTAATATTGAGAGCAGAGGAGGTGACTTGGAGAAGGTCATACATGCAGCTAGTAAGTAGATTAACCAGGAAAGAAGCCAAGTCCCTGAGACCCAGGCTAGAACACTTTACATGCTGTCATTTAAGCTACCCTGTCTTTTCCTATAGGTAAAGAAGTATTGGGAAAAATACCAGAGTGCCATGTGTAAGAATAAGTATTAGGTATTTTATGTAGGAGCTAAATCTACTCAACAGAATGTTTTTGTCAGGGGCAGCTTGCTGGATCAGTCGGAAGAGCATGTGACTCTTGACCTCAGGGTTGTGAGTTCAAGCCCTATGTGGAGTGTAGAGATTACTTAAATAAATAAGCTTTTTAAAATAAATAAATAAATACTTACGTGAAACACATGGGCTCTGTATTAAAGATGGAAGCTTCCCACAAAATAGATTTAATTGGCTTAATCAATAGACAGCATTTCTTATAACTGTTATTCATAGAACTTCAGCAAATAAATAATAAACAAAATAAAGACAGTACCCTGGGGATAGTAAAGAATATTTAAAGATTGTAAAGAGTATTTAAAATAACACACGCTATAGGGGTACTTGGCTGGCTCAGTCAGTAGACCGTGGGACTCTTGATCTCAAGGTCGTGAGTCCAAGACCCATGTTGGTTGTGGAGCCTACTTAAAAAAAAGTAATACATTCTATTGTAAGTTTAATTTGTGGGGCGCCCGGGTGGCTGTCTGTAAAGCGTCTGTCTTTGGCTCAGGTCACGATCCCAGCATCCTGGAATTGAGCCCCGCATGGCATTGGACTCTCTGTTCAGCAGGGAACCTGGCTACTTCCTCTCTCACTCTCCCTGCTTGTGTGCGCTCTCTCTCTGTCAAATAAAGAAATAAAAATATTTAAAATAAAAAAAGTCTTACCTGTATCATCTTATCTCCCTTGTGGCTAGTGCCCACTTAGAAGCTCAACAAAGTAAGGTAGAATGAGGGTAACGGAAGTAGAAACCTTTTGCAAGCAATTATACTACAAAGCTGGAAATACCTGACTCATGTCAAGTCGACATGTGCAGCATACACGGCTTCTTCCTACATTGCTGATAAAAAGATTTTGCTGATTGTTGATAAAAAGGCTTTAACAATGTATTAAAGTAATCATCAGTACAAGCAGATGTCAAAACTAACTACCAGAAGGAAAGCCGCTTCAAAAAGAAAAGCCTGTTCAAATGCAAATGATATTTAAAAACTACGGAGACTCTGAGCTATAAAATTGAAAGCACTGATAGTTACCCTTCGATTCTTGTCCATTTGATCGTGTCTTTGACGCGTCTGTTTCTGGAAGTATTCATTCCTTCTTTTCATTACTAAAAACCTGATACAAATCATAAATGTTGATAATTTAAAAGGCAAACTTTTATTTTCAAAGAAATTATGTAAAATGCATGTTTTCAAGCAATATTATTTTATTATGCATATTTCAACATCTGATCTGAAACAGAATACTAGAGACAATTAAAATACAAAAGAGTGTTTTGATAAGTGATTTTTCAGCTTAGGTGTGAATTATTACTTACCACATGCATAACAAAGATCAGAAGTTAATCAGGCATTTGGGTGACTATTTTTGTTTAAAATTTTCTTCAGGAGTGATGTCAGCAAGATGATACTTAGAGACTCAATGCTTTGTTTCTTCAAAATTCCTGAATTGAAACTCTAACCCCCAATGTGATGGTATGTGGAACAGAGGTCGTTTGGTAAGTAATTAAGATTAGACGAGGTCACGAGGCCAGGGCCCCATGATCGGATTAGTGTCCTTATAAGAAGAGGAAGAGATCAGTTTGCTCTCTCTCCACCACATTAGAGCACGGAGAGAGGTGGCTGGATACAAGACAGGAAGAAAGCCCTCACCAGACTCCTGCCATGCTAGTGCCCTGATGCCAGACTTCCAGCCTCCAGAACTGGAAAAAATAGATTCCTGTCATTTAAAGCACCCAGTCTGAGGTATTTTGCCATGGCAGCCCAAGCAGACTAAATAAGACAACAGCAGACGAGGAAGCTATAGGCCCTCCTTGCCTGAGAGATAACACTGAATTAAAAGCTATATATAGACTAGAATGCCTCTGAGAACTCTAGAGACCAGCTGAGAAGCTACAGCACCCAGGCCATTATAAAACCAAGAAGGGATTCCAGGGAATAGGGTAGGAATATGCACAACATTTAATGTGCCCATCTGTGTCCCTCCCCCTATGCCTCCAGCAGAGAGCAATTGGGGGTAAGAAAAACCCATACTAGGGCTTCTCCCTTGGGATGGAAACTAGAAGTGGACCATGTCTGCAATGTTCTGGTTTCTCTGGGGGCTGCCTGAGGGACTGGTTTTTGTCTCACCAGATTCAGAACATTCGTGGGACCGGTGCCAGAGTTTGGAAGCTACTGAAAACAGAGGCAAGCAGCACAGTAAAGCTGCAGTTCTATAGGCAGATGCCAAGCGGTACAAGATTATAAAAGGTCTGAAAGGTGCTAGAGCCCCCAGGCAGTAGATTGGTGGTCTTCCTCTGCATGAAGCCAGTATTAAAAAACTAAGGAAGGTGTTTATTGTTTCAAATGCCCAAATTCCTTGGGGTGCCTGGGGGGCTCAGTCGGTGAAGCGTCTGCCTGCCTTTAGCTCAGGTCATGATCCCAGGGTCCTGGAATCAAGCCCTGCATCCGCCTACCTGCTCAGCAGGGAGCCTGTTTCTCCCTCTCCCTCTGCCGGTGTCTCCCTGTGCTTATGGTGCTCGTGCTCTCTCTCTCTCAAATAAACCAAAAAAATCACACGCACACACAAAAAAAGCCCAAATCTCAGCCAAAAGCATAAGACATACAAAGAAACAGAAACCTGGTCCAATCAAAGGACCAAAATAAGACCGCAGAAATCAGCCTTGAAGCAATGCAGATCTATAAACTACCTGACAGAGTTTAAAATAATGGTCATAAAAATGCTCAATGAGCTAAAAGAGAACACAGCTACATGACTAAAGGAAATCAGGAAAATGGTGCATGAACAAAATAAGAACATCAGCCAGGAAACAGAGACTCTAAAAAATAAATGAGACTATAAAAAATAACTGAACAAACTCTGGATCTGAAAAATACAATAACCGAAATGAAAAATTCGTTAGAGGGTTTCTGCAGGAGATTGGATTCGGCCGAAAAAAGAACCAGCAAACTGGAAGAGAGGTCATTGGAAATCATTGATTTGGAGGTGCAAAAACAGAAACAAATGAAGAAAAATGAAAAGAGCCCAAGGGATTTATGGTACATTATCAAGAGGGCCAATATACGCATTACGAGAATCCCAAAAGGGAAGGGGGGCAGAGAGTTTATTTGAAGAGGTAGAAGCAAACCCAATGTCCATTGATGGATAAATAAAGTGTGGTATATACACACAATGGAATATCTTTCAGCCTTTAAAAGGAAGTAGATCCTGTCACATGCTACCACGCAGATGAACCTTGAGAATATCATGCTAGGTAAAATAAGCCAGTCACAAAAAAACAAGAACTACATGATTCCACTCGCAGGAGGTATCTAAAGCAGTCAAAGTCACAGAAACAGCAAGGAAAATGGTAGTTACCATGGATTAGGGATAGAGGGAAAATGGGAAGTTATTATTTAATGGATACAGAGTTTCCATTTTGTGAAATGAAGAAGCTGCGCATATTTGTTTCACAACATTGTGACTATACTTAAAGTCACTCAAATGTATGCTTGAAAGTGATTAAGATGGTAAACTTCATGTTGTATTTTACAATTTTTTAAAATAAAAAGATGAGGGGTGCGTGAGTGGCTCAGTGGGTTAAAGCCTCTGCTTTCAGCTTGGGTCATGATCCCGGGGTCCTGGAATCGAGCCCCGCATCGGGCTCTTTGCTCAGTGCAGAGCCTGCTTCCCCCATCTCTCTCTCTCTGCCTGCCTCTCTGCCTACTTGTGATCTCTGTCTGTCAAATAAATAAATAAAATCTTTTAAAAAATAAAAATAAGGGGCGCCTGGGTGGCTCAGTGGGTTAAAGCCTCTGCCTTTGGCTCAGGTCATGATCTCAGGGTCCTGAGATCGAGCCCCACATCGGGCTCTCTCTGCTCAGCGGGGAGCCTGCTTCCCACCTCTCTCTCTGCCTGCTGCTCTGCCTACTTGTGATCTCTTCCTCTCTCTGTCAAATAAATAAATAAAATCTTTAAAAATAAATAAAAATAAAATAAAATAATAAAAAGATGAAACTCATGAACTCTTAAGATGTTGCCAGTTGCCATAGATCCTGTCACATAGTCCAAATTTCTCCTTTCACATAATAGGAGATTGAGATCCAGAAAGAGTAAATAATTTGCTTGATATATTTAGTGACAGAGTTGGGACACAAAGCCATGTCTTCATATTCTTATGTTGTTTCCACTCACCCATGCTACTTATACTCCATTAGGAGCCTTTCATTTAAAAACATAGATCAGATTCTCACTGGCATCTTCTTTCAAGAAATAAGAATAATACTAACAACTGGGTAACAGACAGAGCTAGGGGGGAGTAGTGAAGAATTTGGGAATACAGAGAGGGAAATCAGCCGGTCTCAAAAGACTTCTGTTTCTAGAGCAATACATAGTAAATTAGAGATTCTAGACCCAAAATTGATTTGTCAGTTGTACTCAGGTTTAAATCTGTTGCAAGAATTACTTGGAATGCTGGTGTGGTAATAAGATGTCAGTTGTCACTCTATAATTGGAGTTTAAATGGCAAGCACTCCAAAACTAAGTACCTCATTTCCTCTGAAGCTGTTATCTGTGTTTAGAAAAGCTTTGTCTGGGGGACAGCCCAATTAATGTAAAGACATGCGCATTTTGCCATTCATTTCATGTAAATTATTTAGTGGAGAGTACAAAAGACAGTTTTTGTTCTGCTTCTCTATTTACACACCACTTTCCTGGCCAAGGCAGGCATCTGTCTCTGGATATCATTACTGTATCAGGAAAAAGGAGCAAAAGCTGAAATCCAGTATTTTGGAGGTGTGAAACATCCAAATCCACACCTTGTTTACAATAAATTCTGTTTAGAGTTTTTGAGAATCATATTGGTTTTTCAAAATTGAAAAAAGTTATTGTAAATCTCCATAAATAAATAATATTCTGAATATGCTATCATTCTTTATTCCACATATTTGCACAACTACTTTTGTTTAGACCACACTGGGCTACTACATTGGTGGCTTGTTTAAGGCAGAAATATATGGAGAACTTCTGGTTTGTCTTTAGCTCCTGGTGAAGCTGGCCTGAGAGGAAGATTTGGTGTGAGGGCA
Organism: Neogale vison; assembly: GCF_020171115.1. Classification (NCBI taxonomy): domain Eukaryota; kingdom Metazoa; phylum Chordata; class Mammalia; order Carnivora; family Mustelidae; genus Neogale; species Neogale vison. The sequence continues at coordinate 33,357,674 of NC_058105.1, forward strand.
TGAAATCACTGAAGTCTTCATTTTCTACCTGGTGGAGAAGCCAACTTCAGATCTGAAGAGTATTATTACACCTAATTGGTCAACTTATGTATAGTATGAGAACGCAAAATTACGGAGTAGAAGAATTCATCTCCAAGGGATCAGTTATAAAAGTATATTAATTTTCTGTACTTTATGTATTCTTTTATTCTTCTATAATAGTTCAGCATTTGATAACTTCAACCTTAACTGATCAAGTACTACTTATTTGTGCTGAGACTACAAAAAAACATAACAATAGAAGATAAAGGAGGAAAAAAAAATGAACAGAATTGTTCATTGCATTTTAAAATGTAAAATGGCAGAAATATGGCATTGGGCCTCAGGGGAAGTATTATGCCATTTGACAAACAAAAATTACTGTATAAAATGAAGTAAAACATGAAAATCCCTGAGAAATGCAGAAATATTAACTATGTGTCATTAGAGTTAAATTTTAATTTTTTATAGCAAATTATTTGTATACTGTTAATGTAAGTATGATGGGGCCTCTAGCATTAAAATGGTGCCTACATCAGACATTGTCTATATACACAATAACCCACACATACATTTTGGAAATCATTTTTTAGCTAAAACTATTAATTCCATGCAGTTGTTAATATGTTATAGAATACTTGACTAGAAGTTTATAGGCAATGCGAACTGAAAGCAATTACCAAGGACTTTGAACTAAAAATAAACTTTTACTCAATTAACTAGTTAATCATAATAAAGATGTCTTATGGTTTTTAAAACTCAACCAATTTGCAATACTATTAAATTACTTTCCCCACCATGGGCCGCACCCAGGGCAGACAGACCTAGCCTAACAGTTTTATCCAGTAACAGTAAATATACACAATATATTCAAAATATATTCAGAAGGTTAGTGTTGATCTATGCGTAGAATAACATGCTCTTCTAGGGTCTGATTAGAAGAAAACAGAAAAGTTCAGCTGCCGAAAGATACAAAGATCATTTGTGTGCTGAGAACTCAGAATACTCTCTAGGAAGGAGACAGAGGAAAGAAGCACAGAAATTCATTATCAGAGAAGATGTACTATCGAATCTAGCACAGTTTGTTGTTAGATTAGCTAGCCTAACAAGCTGGAAGTTTCAAAGGGAATGGGACACTGAGTCAATATATTTTTATTGTGGGGAAGGCTCAGTAGGAAAGGCTGAGTAAATGGGGCTCCAACAGGGAAAGCCAACCTAGATGTAACAAGTTCATGAGGGCCCACTGGAAAACTGGATGATAGGAGAGGTAGTCAGCAAGTTGAAAGTTAACTGATGCCATGTATATGTTACCTCCATTCTATTAATATCTCAGTCTCAATACAACGTGTGTTACAAAAACCTATTTAGTCACTAAAATATAGATCTATAAAAGAAGCATGCCCTTACATTTCCACATTACTCAACACATTGTACTAATGATTAAGTATTTATTATATTTTTACCTGTCAAAATCAGACTCAGTTTTGGGTGATGTTTTGACTCTTTCTGTTGATGAATGTCTTCGATATCCCCCTGATTGGCCATAAGATCTTCCTGATAGGATATGAGATTTCCCTGATGGGACATGAGATCTCCCTGATGGGGCACGAGATCTCTCTGATGAGACATGAGATCTCCCTGATAGGATATGAGATCTCCCTGATAGGACATGAGATCTCCCTGATAGGACATGAGATCTCCCTGATAGGACATGAGATCTCCCTGATGGAACATGAGATCTTTCTGAGTGACCATGAGATCTTTCTGTGTGGCCACGAGATCTCTCTAATTGGCTATGAGATCTTTCTGTGTGGCCACGAGATCTCTCTGTGTAGCCACGAGATCTCTCTGGGTAGCCACGAGATCTCTCTGGGTAACTGTGAGATCTCTCTCTATAGCCATGAGATCTCTCTTGGCAGCCCCGTGATCTCTCTCTATAGCCACAAGATCTTTCTGTGTAGCCACGAGATCTTTCTGTGTAGCCACGAGATCTTTCTGTTTGGGCATGAGCTCTCTCTGACTGGCCATGAGCTCTCTCTTTTTGGCCACGAGATCTCTCTGGTTGGCCACGAGACCTTTCTGGTTGGCCACAAGATCTCACTGGTTGGCCACGAGATCTCTCTGACTGGCCACGAGATCTCTCTGATTGGCCCTGGGATCTCTCGGGACGGCCACGAGATCTCTCAGACTGACCACGAGATCTCTCAGACTGGCCACGAGAACTCTCAGACTGGCTATGAGAACTCTTGGACTGGCTACAAGAACTCTCAGACTGGCTATGAGAACTCTTGGACTGGCTACAAGAACTCTTGGACTGGCTATGAGAACTCTCGGACTGGCTACGAGAACTCTCAGCCTGACCATGAGATCTCTCTGATTGGTCTGGATCTCTCTCTGACTGGCCACGAGATCTCTCAGATTGGCTTGGAGATCTCTCCAACTGGCTACAAGAACTCTCTGACAGACCACGAGATCTCTCTGATTGGCCTCGAGATTTCTCTGACTGACCAGGAGATCTCTCTGACTGGCCATGAGAACTCTCTGATTGGCCATGAGATCTTTCCGACTGGCCATGGGATCTTTCCGACTGGCCCTGAGAACTCTCTGACCGGCCACAAGAACTCTCTGACTGGCCACGAGATCTCTCTGAATGATGTCGACTTTCTGATGATTGGCCTTGAGATCCTTCCAATTGATTCTGGTTCCCTTCTGACTGGCTTCCACTCCTCTCTGCTTGGGACTTAGAATTTTCATTGCACTTCTCCTGCAAAGAATCACAATTTTGCAAAACAAATATAATATTTTGTCAAAGCCATTTCTATGGGCTATGTTTTTTAGAACTTCATTGCCCCTATTTTTATAAACTAAACAGTTCTCAGAACTGTTCAAGGCACCAGGAGGGAATACTAAGAAACAACCTCTGCTCTCAAGGAATTTAAAATAATCCTTACTTAATATTAAGAATTATATTGAATTTAGGATCTTTTATATCGGTTAATTCTCAGTGTTTATTTACCTGCTTATTTACAGGCTGCTTGTTTAAAGAGCTTTGTCCAGGCTTGAATCCAGAAGGTTCTTGGTACAGTTTTGTATCATTTCCTTCCTCAGTGTTCTTTCTGAATCTTGAGTATCCTTTGAAAAATAATTATTTTCCATATTTTTCAGAATATGTCAGTAAATTCAACATATCTCTCAGTATTATCTGTGATCTCACCGCTTTAAGGCTATTCACTGGGTTTTGCAAACTTGACATTTCATTAGTCTGATATCATCTGAGAGTCTCCCCAAATTCTAGGGAAGTCTTTGCCATACTGTTTCTATTTGCATACCTTAATAAAGAAGTCTTCTTTGTATACAATACCTCAAATTTGTTTTCATACGCCAACAAAGTTGGGGCATATCTTTTATCTACTAGAAAGAAAAGAGATGGAGAAAAACTGTCTGCTTTTGTATTAATCATTTGAATATTTGCCTCAGTTGTCTCCTTTGATTTGGGTGTAAAGACAGCTTAAGAAATAAAGAAGATGGATCTCCAAAAGGTCCACAAAGATCAAATTTATGTTTAGTTAGAAACATGAGAATGGGGAGGAGCACGTGGGTGGCTCAGCCGGTTAAGCATCTGACTCGTGGTTTTGGCTCAGGTCATGATCTCAGGGTTGTGGGCTCGAGCCCCACAATGGGCTATGTGCTCAGAGCAGACTCTGCTTGTCCCTCTCCCTCCACTCCTCCCTGACTGCGTGCTATCTCTCTAAAATAAATTTTTAAAAAAGAAATATGAGAATAGGCCACCTCACCATTCCTAGCAGCTTTGTTCCTATAATAACCACTATCCCTCCTTTTCTCAGAACCCGCTAAGCCACTGAAGGATTCAAACAAGGACTATAATGAAGCTGGGGTGGGGGGCAGGGGATACACAACTGGCAGGGACTTGGAGTAGAATGCACACTGTCAAGATGATTCCGGCCAGCTGACTAAACCATGGAGAGCCTTAATTGTTGGGAAGACTGCTCTACAACGGCAGTCTGCAGCACAATGTTGTTAAAATATGCAGACTGCAATGACCCATCAGATTAGAAATACCAAAAAAAGGCTTTCTTCGTGCTCTGTACTCTGCCGTACAGTATTTGTTTTTTCAAAACGGAGAGGCCATGGTGCCCAGATTATTAACCATGCTCTTATACCTCCTGTGTTGCCTCCTAAGGGTGGAACTGGACGAACCAGGCAGGTTTGTGAACAGGTATAAAACATTTGTCATTCTCATCCTGCTCTCCCTTATGGAAGAAACACATATAAATTTTTAAAATTGTTTTCATTTGTCATGGCATAAATACTTACCAACCTTAAATGCCTACAGTTCCAAGAAAAATAAAACTAGCAACATAATGCAACTTTCGAATACATTCCAAGTTTGCGAATTTGCTTACCTAGTTATTCACAAGTATTTCAGATTCTTTGCACTGTTTGATTTTTTGTATACTTTACCTCTTTGCCGGCGATGCCTACGAGCATTTGCTCGCTGTCTTGAAATTGGGTTCTTTTTTTTACGGTTCTGTGTCCCATTCTTTTTTGATTCAGTGTTTTTACTTTCTAACTTTTTAAGGATTATAATGTCATCTGTATTAGGAAACACATGAAAAACAAAGACAATAGAAAAAGCCAAGTTACAGCGTGTCTCAAGTGAATAATCTATATTCTACCTCATCATATTTCAGAACATTGTAAAAATTGGTAGCCCTGAAAAATGATAACAGCATAATAATAATTAACTTGTAAAACCATAACAAAGACCAAACAATGCAGACATTTTACGGTTAGATCCCCAGAGCAATAAAGAGAAAGATTCCTGTTAAACAGATTTATAGTAACTTCATTCCTGAAAAAATAAAATACTTTCAGGGTATTTGGTGGCTTGGTCGGTTAAATGTCTGCCTTCAGCTCAGGTCATGACCCTGGGGTCCTGGGATCAAGTCCAACATGGGGCTCCCTGCTCAGCAAGGAGTCTGCTTTTCCCTCTCCCTCTGCTCCTCCCCCTGCTCATGCTCTTGCATGTGCATGATCTCTCTCCCTCTCGCTCGCAAAAATTAAATAAATAAATAAATGAATAAAATAAAATACTTCAGAGTAAAGTAGTCTAAAGGGGAAATCATTTAAATAGATGATTTTACTAAACGTTGTAGTTTCAGAGAAACATAGAGCAATTGTGTCATTCCTGATGAAATGTTAAGTGCTAGACAATTAGTTGAATTTATTTTTGTGAACTGCAAGAAAGTTAATGATGATGATGCAGTGGTGATGGACATTCAGAGGAGATACCAAAGAGGCAAGGAAGTTAAGATTAGCGTAGTAGCAGGAAGCAATCAGACTTTACTTCGTAGTCAGGCATGTTTTTATGTACTCATGCAGAGAGCACTTACATGGCATGAACTGAAGGATGAGAGACAGGTACAACCTACTTTAAAACACCTCTCCTAACATCTGGGATGGGAAGATTTAACGGTGGGATGTTCTATCAATGGATGAAAGCTTACTTAGGTCAAGGGACCCTTAAAGATAAGCACAAGCTAGGTATTTGGAAAGAGCTAGAAATACTAGAAGAGAGAGGGGGAGCTGGGAAGGGTACAAAAGAGGAGACAGTTGTACACTAGAGATTAACTAATTCCTTCATTATTTTGCTTTTTACTAGTCCTGCCTCAGGTTCTCCAAAAATCTTGAAATGGCTAGTGTCTTCAAACCTGAAAGTCAGGGTAAATCTCAATCAGTTGAGTACCATTTCCTGACAAGCCCATTTTTTTTTAAAGATTTTATTTATTTATTTGACAGAGAGAGATCACAAGTAGGCAGAGAGGCAGGCAGAGGGAGAGAGAGGAGGAAGCAGGCTCCCTGCTGAGCAGAGAGCCCGATGCGGGACTCGATCCCAGGACCCCGAGATCACGACCCGAGCCGAAGGCAGTGGCTTAACCCACTGAGCCACCCAGGCGCCCCCTGACAAGCCCATTTTAAGCCTTTGTTCTTTCTGCCTGTTGGCAGCCAATGGTTATAACATCTTGCAAAGACATAGCCTTTAACATTCTGTTCTTTGTATTCCTTCTGCATTGTGTTACCTTCTCATTTTTCCCCTCTATTCCTTCCCCTGTATTTGATGTTTAAAATCTGTACAAATCTCTATACAGGGTTCTTCCTCATTACAGTATAAGAGAGTTCTGATTACTGTATAATAAGAACATCTTTCAGGATGTTATTTTGTATAATGAATTTGAAAAATAATTGAAAGGAAAATGCTATTTTAATAAGAATATCATGTTTAAAGGGAGGGTCACTAGCCCAGGTGCTGCTGGGTGCTGGGACAGTGAAGGTTTTTTAAGCTCCAACCCCTCCTCCTCGTCAGCCCTGAAACGACGGCCAAGCAGACTTGTGGGTGAGATGCGTGACTTCTGAAATAGGAGAGCAAAACCTCAGAGAGGAGAACGTGAGGAGCAAGATCCTCCCTAAGTCAATGGTTTCACAAGGCCATGAAGCCATGAGGGAGTGCTCCAGGACCAGTCCGTCCTGTGGTCCTCACGGACAATTTTCAGTGACTTCATTTTCCTCACTTCTGAGTCACCCAAAATAAGGCAACCTCCGTCTTAGAATCCCATGAGGATTAAGTAATTTGGAAAATGTCTTGGGCTCATGCAGGACACAGCTACAGTTGAGAAACATCAACCCAGTACCTTGTTGCAGGGACGGCTGAATGGATAAACCAGGTGGGTTCCTAAGAACACCTTTAAGTTGGGGCGCCTGGGTGGCTCAGTGGGTTAAGCTGCTGCCTTCGGCTCGGGTCATGATCTCAGGGTCCTGGGATTGAGCCCCGCATCAGGCTCTCTGCTCAGCAGGGAGCCTGCTTCCTCCTCTCTCTGCCTGCCTCTCTGCCTACTTGTGATCTCTGTCTGTCAAATAAATAGATAAAATCTTAAAAAAAAAAAAAAAAGAACACCTTTAAGTTGGATAGTATTTGAGAGTTTATAAAGCATTTCCATATAAAAGCTCTTGGCACAGTACCGGCAAACGTGTGACACTCAATAAATGAGAAAATAAATGAACAGATGTTTATCAAGGGTCTCCTATATCTGAGGTAGTGCACCCCACCCTTAAAGGGCAGCAGAGATTATCCTCATTTTTTAAAGAAGGAAATAGACTTACATGACTTTTTCTTTTTTTCTTTTTGAAGATTTTATTTATTTATTTATTTATTTGACAGAGAGAGAGGCAGAGTACAAGCAGGGAGAGAGTAGGCAGAGGGAGAAGGAGAAGTGGGCCCCCCCTATGGAGCAGTGAGCCTGACTTGGGACTTAATCCCAGGACCCCAGGGTCATGGTCTGAGTCAGTCAGTTAAGCATCTGGTATCAACTCAGGTCATGATCCCAGGGTCCTGGGATAGAGCACTGAGTTGGAGTTGGAGTTGGAGTTGGTTTCCCGGTCCTTGCTCATCAGGGAGTCTGCTTCTCCCTTCCTATGCCCCTCCCTTCTGCTTATACATTCTCTCTCTTTCAAATAAATAAAATCTTAAAAACAAAACAAACAAAAAAAACCTCTTGGCTACCCCAAGAATTAGAGAGCAGCACCTAGGCTAGTAACCTCCATTTGAATTAATATTCTTATTAAAATAGCATTCTCCTTTCAATTCTGTTTCCAATTAATTACACATCAAGTTTAGCACTCAGGTAATATCAGGCTACTTCTAACACAGTTATTTGAGCACTCATTTTGCCCTGTCCCCTTTACAACCTTTCTCGGGCTTGTTGGGAACCATAGAGTGCCATGGGATAGCTATGGTGAGACTCTGGGCAGTGGCCACATTTGCACAATAGGACTGAAGTCGATTGATCTTTCCAACCAATCACCCTGCAACTCACATAAGCCTTTTTAATTCATGAGGGAAATATATATAACATGGCTCTAGAAACACCAAGCTTCCTCCTCCCCCATAAGCAAATCTGTCTCAGTTTACTTTGTGCTTATAGATAACATTATAAAGACTTCAGTCTTAGTGTCACTCTGACAGTGCCACATTGATGCCACAGGATTTTTTGAATCCTTTCCTTTTGAATATATTAGTACATGGAAGCATTTTCCCATCACAATCTGACCCAACCCAAATAGCAAATAACTCCCTAGTACTATGAATGAACAAATGACCGAGGGAAAAATTAGTGAACAGTGGAGTACAATAGGAAGCAAAATGTTGTACATTTCAGGCAAGATTTTTTTTTTTAATAAGAAATGCCATTTCCAAACAGGCTTTGCAGAGATTAACTGTCATTGTTCACATTCAACAAATAGGTATAGGTTTCATATCTGTTACGTGACCAACAGCATCAAGATATTTTGACTTAGAGTAATTATTCTAGAAGAGAGAAGGTAGAAATAAACTGTGTTATCCATCCAAATCTACAAACAGGAGACTCTCTGGGTGAAAAATGCATTATTTTCTCACCTATTTAGCCTTATCCAAGGCTGTTTATGACCTTAAGTCTTTTTTTTTTTTTTTTTTTTGGTTAGATTTGGAGCGAGCACAGGCAGGCAGAGTGGCAGGCAGCGGCAGAGGGAGAAGCAGGCTCCCTGCCAAGCAAGGAGTCCAATGTGGGACTCGATCCCAGGACTCTGGGATCATGACCTGAGCCAAAGGCAGCTGCTTAACCAACTGAGCCACCCAGGCGTCCCTACGACCTTAAGTCTTTTGTGATGGTACTGACATTTACATTTTCATAAAAATAGTCACTGCTTTCACCAATTTAGCTTCATAAGTGATAATACAGGCTTTTCTTTAAAATATCAGCAGCCCTGGGGCACCTGGGTGGCTCAGTGGGTTAAGCATCTCACTCTTGGTTTCAGCTCAGGTCATGATCTCATGGGTCCTGAGATCAAGCCCCATGTCCCTTGAGCTCCACTCTCAGTGGGGAGTCTGGTTAAAGATTCTCTCCCTCTGCCCTTTCTCTCATTTGCATTTTCTCTTTCTCCCCCCCTTCCCCAAAATAAACAAATCTTTAAAATATCAGCAGTGCTGTAATACGGGTTCGGGTTTAATGACCAAGCTCATAGCTGCTATATAAAATTCACTTAACTAGGGGCACCTGGGTGGCTCAATGGGTTAAATCTCTGCATTCAGCTCAGGTCATGATCTCAAGGTCCTGGGATCGGGTCCTACATAGGGCACTCTGCTCAGCAGGGAGCCTGCTTCCCCCTCCCTCTCTACCTACTTGTGATTTCTCTCTCTGTTTATCTCTCTCTATATTTATCTCTCTAAAATAAATAAAATCTTTTTTTAAAAAAATTCACTTAACTAATAGGAAATTCAACTTTGGCTTTGGTATTTTTCCATTTTTGTTATATTTTCCCACAATTAGACTTCATGTCAAAGGGCTCACCGTGCAAGGGAAGACAAGCACACCAAAGTAGAATGCAGGAAACACAGACAGAACATAGCAGGAATTTGTTCTGACAATCTATAACACACGTAAATGAAACTGCTTAAAAGCTGAAAAGGACATCATCAGTATGTTTTAGGCTTGAAAATAATCACCCACATGTATGTTTCATTTAAACTGCCCCCTACGGTGCCTGGGTGACTCAGTCAGTTAAGCATCTGCCTTCTGCTCAGGTCATGATCCCAGGGACTGGGGATCCAGTCCCACATCAGGCTCCCTGCTCAGCAAGGAGTTTGCTTCTTCCTCTAGCCCTCCCCCTGCTTGTGCGCATGCTTTCTCTCTCTATTTCAAAATAAATAATATTTTAAAAAGAATAAAATAAACTGCATCCAAAAAAACCCCCCAAAACTGCCTCCTAAATCAGCTTTCCTGAAATATGACTAAAAGACCACATTCACTAAAATATAAAGGTAAAAAGAAGTCCAGAATCAACTTGAAACTGCAATGGAAACAACTGAGTGGAAAAGCAATTATCCCTTATTTTATAAATGAGAAAATTGCAGCCCAGAGAGAGGAAACAATGTGCCCAAGGTTAGCTAATGGAAGAACTGGGATTAGAACAGAGATCTGCTTAACACAAAGGGTTTTTAAAGTCATGCTGAGAGGGAGAGGAGTCAAGATGGCGGAGGAGTAGCAGACTGAGATGACATCAGGTCACAGGAGTTCAGCTAGAGAGTTAAATCAAACAGGCGATCGAAGAGAAGAGCAGCAATTCTAGAAACAGAAAATCGACCGTTTTCTGAAAGGTAGGATGTGCGAAGAAGTGAATCCAAAGATAGACGGGGGGGGGGGGGGGCTGGCAAGCAGTGGAGCAATGGAGCACAAAATTGGAACTTTTAAAAGTCTGCTCCACTGAGGGACATCACTCTGGAGGCTAAGCTGGGGTGGAGTCCTCACGGGGACAGTGTGGTCTCAGGTCCAGCGGGGTCACAGAAGGATCAGGGCTGTCTGAGTGTAACAGAGTTCGCAGGTATCAGAGCAGGGAAGCCAGCTACAGAGATGGAGCCAAAGAGTGAGCTCTCAGCTCAGGGATACCTTAAACTGTAATCTGCGGCACAGTGAGACCACTGCTCTTTGAGCAGGGACCCCACAAGTGGCAGATTCGGGGAGACTCACCTTCCTTCTCTGGAGGCAGGAATCTGCTGGGTTTGGAGACTCCAAACAGGACTGTGTGCCCAAGACAGAAACCCTTGGTCATAGGCCGGGTGAGCTCAGAGCTTGGCCAGAGACCAGGGAGTGATTAAGTGCTTTTTTCTAAGGGTGCACGGAGGAGTGGGACCCCAAGCTCTCGGCTCCTCCGGGCAGGAGACTGAGAGGCCGTCATTTTCATTCCTGTCCTCCAGAGCTTTATGGAAAGTGTTCAGGGAACAAAAGCTCCTGGGAGGGAACCTGAGGAGATTACTTAGCTTGGCCCCTGGCAAGAGCGGTGCAATTCCACCTCAGGCAAAGACATCTGAGAATCACTACAACAAATCCTTCCTGCAGAAGATCAGCAAGAACATCCAGCCAAGACCAAGCTCACTGATCAAGGAGAACAGCAGAATTCCAGAGGAGGAGAAAGCAAAGCATGGAATTCATGGCTTTCTCCCCATGATTCTTTAGTCTGGTGAAGTTAATTAAATTTTTTTAATTTAAATTTTTTTTAATTTAAAGCAGAGAGAGGAAGAGAAGCAGGCTCCCCGCGGAGCAGAGAGCCCGATGCGGGGTTCCATCCCAGGTCCCTGGGATCACGACCGGAGCCAAAGGCAGAGGCTTTAACCCACTGAGCCACCCAGGCACCCCTCATCTTTCCTCTTTTAATGTTTTTTAACTAGCATATCGTAACAATATCTTTCTTAAAAAAATCTATTTAAACCTTCATTATTTTAGTCATATTTTATCCTTCATTGTAACTAACTTTATTTTTTGAATACATATAGGGTTTTTTCTTCTAAAAAATTTTTGGGATACAATTTCTTCTAATAGATCAAAGTATACCCTTAATTTAGCACAGGGCTTTGTTCTATTCTCCAGCCTGAGAAAATTCTCCCCACTTTCTTTTCTTTCTTTTTCCAACCAACTTATCTTAACAATTCCTTTTTTTTTGGAATTTTTTTTAAATTTTCATGCTTATAGTCATAATCCATCCCTTCATCGTATTTACCTTTATTTTTGTATATATATACGTTTTTCCCTCTTTAAAAAATGTTGGGAGGTAGTTTCTTCTAAGAGACTAAAATACACCCAAAATCAAGTGGGTGGCTCTGTTCTATTCACCAGTCTAATATATACATATTATTTAATTAAAAAAATTTTTTTTATTTCTTTTTACTGCTTTTCTTCTCCCCCCGATTTGGGGTCTCTTCTGATTTGTTTAGCATACATTTTTCTGGGGTCTTTGCCACCCTTTTAGTATTTTATTCTCTCATTCATATATTCTTCTCTGAATAAAATGACAAGAGGGAAAAACTCACCACAAAAAAAAAGAACAAGAGACAGTACCGAAGGCCAGGGACCTAATCAATATGGATATTGGTAATATGTCTGATCAAGAGTTCAGAATGACAATTCTCAAGGTGCTAGCTGGGCTCGAAAAAGGCATGGAAGATATTACAGAAACCCTGTCTGAGAAATAAAAGCCCTTTCTGGAGAAATAAAAAAACTAAAATCTAACCAAGCTGAAATCAAAAAAGCTATTAATGAGGTGCAACCAAAAATGGAGACTCTTAACTGCTAGGATTAATGAGGCAGAAGACAGAATTAGTGATATAGAAGACCAAATGACAAAGAATAAAGAAGCTGAGCAAAAGAGGGACAAACAACTACTGGACCACAAGGGAAGAATTCAAGAGATAAGTGATACCATAAGATGAAACAATATTAGAATATTTGGGGTTCCAGAAGAAGAAAAAGAGAGAGGGGCAGAAGGTATATTGGAGCGAATTATTGTAGAAATTTTCCTAATATGGCAAGGGGAACAAGCATCAAAATCCAGGAGGCACAGAGAACCCCTTAAAATCAATTAAAAATAGGTCCACAACCCATCATCTAAGAGTGAAACTTACAAGTCTTAGTGACAAAGAGAAAATCCTGAAAGCAGCCTGGTATAAGAAGTCTGTAACATACAATGGTAAAAATATTAGATTGGCAGCAGACTTATCCACAGAGACCTGGCAGGCCAGAAAGAACTGGCATGATATATTCAGAGCACAAAATGAGAAAAACATGCAGCCGAGAATACTATATCCAGCTAGGCTATCGTTGAAAATAGAAGGAGAGATAAAAAGCTTCCAGGACAAACAAAAACTAAAAGAATTTGTAAACACCAAACCAGCCCTAGAAGAAATATTGAAAGGGGTCTTTTAGGCAAAGAGATAGCCTAAAAGTAGTAGACCAGAAAGGACAGAGACAATATACAGTAGCAGTCAGCTTACAGGCAATACAATGGAACTAAATTCGTATCTTTCAATAGTTACCCCAAATGTAAATGGACTAAATGCCCCAATCAAAAGACGCAGTGTATCAGAATGGATAATAAGTAAAATAAAATAAAATAAAAATAAAAAATAAGACCCATCAATATGCTGTCTACAAGAAACTCATTTTAGACCCAAAAACACCTCCAGATTTAAAGTGAGGGGGTAGAAACCCATTTACCATGCTAATAGACATCAAAAGAAAGCTGGGGTAGCAATCTTTATATCAGATAAATTAGATTTTAAGCCAAAGGCTATAATAAGAGATGAGGAAGAACACTATATCATACTCAAAGGATCTGTCCAACAAGAAGATCTAACAATTTTAAATATCTATGCCCCTAACATGGGAGCAGCCAACTATATAAACCAACTAATAATAAAATCAAAGTAACACATCGACAATAATACAATAATAGTAAGGGACTTTAACACTCCCCTCACTGAAACAGAGAGATCATCCAAGCAAAAGATCAGCAAAGAAATAGAGGCCTTAAATGACACACTGGACCAGATGAACATCACAGATATATTCAGAACGTTCCATCCTTAAGCAACAGAATACACAATCTTCTCTAGTGCACATGGAACATTCTCCAGAATAGATCACATCCTGGATCACAAATCAGGTCTCAACTGGTACCAAAAGATTGGGATCATTCCCTGCATTATTTTCAGAGCACAATGCTCTGAAGCTAGAACTCAATCACAAGAGGAAAGCTGGAAAGAACCCAAATACATGGAAGCTAGGGAATGAATGGATCAATCAGGAAAATAAAGAATTGAAAAAAAATCATGGAAACAAATGATAATGAAAACAAAACTGTTCAAAATCTGTGGGACACAGCAAAGACAGTACTGAGAGGAAAATATATAGCAATACAAGCCTTTCTCAAGAAATAAGAAAGGTCTCAAATACACAACCTAACCCTACACTTAAAGGAGCTGGAGAAAGAATAGCAAAAAAAAACCTAAACCCAGCAGGAGGAGAGAAATAATAAAGATCAGAGCAGAAATCAATGAAATAGAGACCAAAAAAAAAAAAAAAAACCCAAAAAAACAGTAGAACACATCAATGAAACTAGGAGATGGCTCTTTGAAAGAATTAATAAGATTGATAAACCCCTGTCAGACTTATCAAAAAGAAAAGAGAAAGGACCTAAATAAATAAAATCATGAATGAAAGAGGAGAGATTACAACCAACACCAAAGAAATACAAACAATTATAAGAACATATTATGAGCAACTGTATGCCCGCAAATTTGACAATCTGGAAGAAATGGATGCATTCCTTGAGACATATAAACTACCAAACAGAACCAGGAAAAATAGAAAACCTGAACAGACCCATAACCAGTAAGGAGATTGAAACAGTCATCAAAAATCTCCCAGCAGGCGTGCCTGGGTGGCTCGGTGGATTAAGTCTCTGCCTTCAGCTCAGGTCATGATCTCAGGGTCCTGGGATCGAGGCCCACATCAGGCTCTCTGCTCAGCAGGGAATCTGCTTCTCCCCTCTCTCTCTGCCTGCCTGCCTCTCTGCCTACTTATGATCTCTCTCTCTGTATCAAATAAATAAATAAAATCTCTTAAAAAAAAAAATCGCCCAACAAACAAAAGCCCAGGGCCAGACAGCTTCCCAGGGGAATTCTACCAAACATTTACAAAAGAATTAATACATATTCTCCCAAAACTGTTCCAAAAAATAGAAATGGAAGGAAAACTTCCAAACTCATTTTATGAGGCCAGCATTACCTTGATCCCAAAACCAGACAAAGACTCCATCAAAAGGAGAATTACAGACCAATATCCTTGATAAACACAGATGCGAAAATTCTCACCAAAATACTAGCCAATAGGATCCAACAGTACATTAAAAGGATTATTCACCGTGATCAAGTGGGATTTATTCCAGGGCTACAAGGTTGGTTCAACATCTGCAAATCAATCAATGTGATACAATACATTAATAAAAGAACAAGAACCACATGATACTCTCAATAGATGCTAAAAAGCATTTGACAAAGTACAGCATCCTTTCTTGATCAAAACACTTCAAAGTGTAGTGATAGAGGGTAAATAACTCAATATCATCAAAGCCATCTATGAAAAACCCACAGCAAATATCATTCTCAATGGAGAAAAACTGAGAGCTTTTCCGCTAAGGTCAGGAACATGGCAGGGATGTCCATTATCACCACGCTATTGAACATAGTACTGGAAGTCCTAGCCTCAGCAATCAGACAACAAAAAGAAATTCAAGGCATTCAAATCGGCAAAGAAGAAGTCAAACTATCACTCTTTGCAGATGATATGATACTTTATGTGGAAAACCCAAAAGAATCCACTCCAAATCTGCTAGAACTTGTACAGGAATTCAGTAAAGTGTCAGGATATAAAGATCAATACACAGAAATCAGTTGCATTTCCATACACCAACAAGACAGAAGAAAGAGAAGAAAGTCAATCCCATTTACAATTATATCCAAAACCAGAAGATACCTAGGAATGAACCTAACCAAAGAGGGAAAGAATCTGTACTCAGAACACTATAAAGTACTCATGAAAGAAATTGAGGAAGATAGAAAGAAATAGAAAAATGTTCAATGCTCATGGATTGGAAGAAAAAATATTGGGAAAATAGACATGCTACCTAAAGCAATCTACACATATAATGCAATCCCTATCAAAATACCATCTATTGGGGCGCCTGGGTGGCTCAGTGGGTTAAAGCCGCTGCCTTCGGCTCAGGTCATGATCCCAGTGTCCTGGGATCGAGCCCCACATCTGGCTCTCTGCTCAGCAGGGAGCCTGCTTCTTCCTCTCTCTCTGCCTGCCTCTCTGCCTACTTGTGATCTCTGCCTGTCAAATAAATAAATTTAAAAAAAAATACCATCTATTTTTTTTCAAAGAAATGGAACAAATAATCCTAAAATATATATGGAACCAGAAAGGACCTCGAATAGCCAGAGGAATGTTGAAAAAGAAAGCCAAAGTTGGTGGCATCACAATTCCAGACTTCAAGCTCTATTACAAAGTTTTCATCATCAGGACAGTATGGTACTGGCACAAAAACAGACGTATAGATCAATGGAACAGAATAGAGAGCCCAGAAATAGACCCTCAACTCTATGGTCAACTAATCTTTGACAACGCAGGAAAGAATGTCCAATGGAAAAAAGACACTCTCTTCAACAAATGGTGCTGGGAAAGTTGGACAGCCACATGCAGAAATATGAAACTGGACCATTTCCTTATACCACACACAAAATAGACTCAAAATGGATGAAAGACCTAAATGTGAGAAAGGAATCCATCAAAATCCTTGAGGAGAACACAGGCAGCAACCTCTTTGACCTCATCCACAACAATTTCTTCCTAGAAACATCACCAAAGGCAAGGGAAGCAAGGGCAAAAATGAACTATTTGGACTTCATCAAGAACAAAAGCTTTTGCACAGCAAAAGAAATAGTCAAAAAAACCAAAAGGCAACTGACAGAATGGGAGAAGATATTTGCAAATGACGTATTAGATAAAGGACTAGTATTCAAAATCTATAAAGAACTTATCCATGGGGCGCCTGGGTGGCTCAGTGGTTTAAAGCCTCTGCCTTCGGCTCAGGTCATGATCCCAGGGTCCTGGGATCGAGCCCCACATCGGGCTGTCTGCTCCACGGAGAGCCTGCTTCCTCCTCTCTCTCTCTCTGCCTGCCTCTCTGCCTACTTGTGATCTCTGCCTGTCAAATAAATAAATAAAATCTTAAAAAAAAAAAAAAAAAGAACTTATCGAACTCGACACCCAAAGAACAAATAATCCAATCAAGAAATGGGCAGAAGACATGAACAAACATTTCTGAAAAGACATCCAGATGGCCAACAGAAACATGAAAAAGTGCTCCACATCACTCAGCTTCAGGGGAACACTAATCAAAACCACAATGAGGGCGCCTGGGTGGCTCAGTGGGTTAAGCCGCTGCCTTCGGCTCAGGTCATGATCTCAGGGTCCTGGGATCGAGTCCCGCATCGGGCTCTCTGCTCAGCAGGGAGCCTGCTTCCCTCTCTCTCTGCCTGCCTCTCCATCTACTTGTGATTTCTCTCTGTGAAATAAATAAATAAAATCTTTAAAAAACAACAACAACAACAACAACAAAAAAAACCACAATGAGATGCCATCTCACACCAGTCAGAGTGGCTAAAATTAACCAATCAGGAAAGGACAGATGCTGGTGAGGATGCGGAGAAAGTGGAACCCTCCTTCATTGTTGGTGGGAATGCAAGCTGGTGCAGCTATTTTGGAAAACAGCATGGAGGTTCCTCAAAAAGTTGAAAATAGAGCTACCTTATGACCCAGCAATTGCACTACTGGGTATTTACCCTAAAGATACAAACGTGGTGCTCTGAAGGGGCACGTGCACCCGAATGTTTATAGCATAAATGTCCACAATAGCCAAACTATGGAAAGATCCTAGATGTCCATCAACAGATGAATGGATAGAGAAGATGTGGTATAGATATACAATGGAATACTATGCAGCCATCAAAAGAAATGAAATCTTGCCATTTGCAATGACGTCGATGGAACTGGAGGGTATTACACTGAGCAAAATAAGTCAATCAGTGAAAGACAATTATCATATGATCTCCCTGATATGAGGAATTTGAGGGGCAAAGTGAGGGGTTTGGGGATAGGGAAGGAGAAAAATAAAACAAGATGGGATCAGGAGGGAGACAAACCATAGGAGACTCTTAATCTCACAAAGCAAACTGGGGGTTCCCGGGGGGAGGGGAGTATGGAGAGGGTGGTTGGGTTATGGACATTGGGGAGGGTATGTGCTATGGTGAGTGCTGTGAAGTGTGTAAGCCTGACGATTCACAGACCTGTACCCCTGGAGCTAATAATACATTATAAGTTAATTTAAAAAATAAACAAAAAGATTACAGTTAAAAAAAATAAAGCCATGCTAAGATTTTTCTTTTTCTTTTTCTTTTTTTTTTTAAGATTCTATTTATTTTTTGACACAGAGAGAGAACACAAGCAAGGGAATGGGCAGGCAGAGGCAGAGGAAGAAGCAGGCTCTGCACCGAACAAGTAGCCCCGTATGGGATTTGATCCCAGGACCCTGGGATTATGACCTGAGCCTGAGGCAGAAGCCCAACTGACTGAGCCACCCACTCACCCCAATGCTAAGATTTTTCAACATTTTTTGTATCCTATAGTTCAGGTAGTTCTGTACCCTGACTGTGCGTCAGAATCACCTGGAGAGATTTATTTTAAAATACAGAGTCCCTATGCAAGATTATGACTCAGTAGTACTGGAATGGGACTCAAGTATTTGTTTTTTAAGAGTCTTCCAAGGAAGTCTGATGTTGAGCCCAAACTGCCAGCAACCCTGTGAGCCAATGAAGAAACTTCAAAGAGCATATAAGTGAAATTATGAAATTGATGGTTTGGGAAATAGCCATTTATGATCGGTAGTAAATTGTAGAATAACATTCGATGACAAAAAGGAAAACTAGGGGCATCTGGGTGGCTCAGTCGGTTAAACATCTGCTTTTGGCTCAGGTCATGATCCCCGAGTCCTGGCTCCTTGCTCAGTTGGGAGCCTGCTTCTCCCTCTGCTCATGTGCTCTCTCTACCTCACAAATTAATAAATAAAAATCTGTAAAAAAATAAAAAAAGAAAAGAAAAGAAAAGAAAACTAATTATTTTGGGGTAGGCAGAGGGATGACAATAGTCTAAGCAGGTAGAGATCAAAGTTTATCCTAAGGTAGCGCCAGGGGGAAATGTAAAAGAGAAACAAGAAGTCCTCTCCCCATTCACCTCAGATGCAACGGGAGGGGTCTCCACAGAGTTACCCTCTTCTACTCATCGGCTTGCAAGCACAAAGCTCTTCCCCAGAGCTCACACTAGTCTCCCTGATCCACCATTTACCAAAGATAACTCTTCAAGCAACCAAGCAAATGAGGCTCTATTGGGAAGGGAGAAGAACCCATTAAGAGATGTTCTTAGGGGCACCTGGGTGGCTCAGCTGGTTAAGCAACTGCCTTCAGTTCAGGTCATGATCCTGGGGTCCCCAGATTGAGTCCCACATCAGACTCCCTGCTCAGCAGGGAGTCTGCTTCTCCCTCTGACGCTCTCCCCTCTCATGCTCTCTCTCTCTCACTCTCCCTCTCTCAAGTAAATAAATAAAATCTTTTAAAAAAGAGAGAGATGGGGCGCCTGGGTGGCTCAGTGGGTTAAGCTGCTGCCTTCGGCTCAGGTCATGATCTCAGGGTCCTGGGATCGAGCCCCGCATCGGGCTCTCTGCTCAGCGGGGGGCCTGCTTCCCTTCCTTTCTCTCTGCCTGCCTCTCTGCCTACTTGTGATCTCTCTCTGTCAAATAAATAAATAAAATCTTAAAAAAAAAAAAAAGAGAGAGAGATGTTCTTAGAACTAGAGTAAGGGAGTGGTCTTCCTAGAATTCTCAGTTTCACCCTGAAAAACATTATTGCATAACATATTATTATAAACAATTGTTGCAATCCGAATAGTCCTGAATAGACTTCTGTGCACTGCCCTAGAATCCCACTCACCCTTTATATTATTATTTCTACAGGGAAATTCTTTCTGCATCCAACAACTGGCATACAAATGAGGTACTGGAGCACAACACTTTGCCAGCTGGGAATGGCCTATATATGATTAAATACCAACTGAATAATGCAGAGACAGAATACTCCAAGTCTGCAGAGAAAAGACAGACTACTGTGGACTGGAACAGCTGGAACATCTTTGTGGCGGAGCCAGGTAAGATGGATAGGACCTGAAAGAGGGGAAAGACCCCAGCACTGGAAAAGAGAAACAATGCAAGAAAAGGTTTGGAGCCAGGAATTAATACAGTATGTTCAGGGAGAAGATCAGCTTGGCTAGAATGGAAGATTAGTGCTGGAGAGTTATGGGGGAGAGGTTAGATAGACAAGGGAGATGATGAAAAGCTTTGAGTATCAGAACACCTGGGTGGCTCAGTCAGTTAAGCACCTGCCTTTGGCTCGGGTCATGATCTCAGGATTGTGGGATGGAGCTTGGGATGGAACCCAGGATGGAGCCTGGCATCCAGCCTGGTGTCAGATTTCACACTCAGCAGGGAGTCTGCTGAAATTTCTCTCCCTCTCCCCATGCCCCTCTCCCCACTCATGTGTTTTCTCTCTCTCTCTCAAGTAAATAAAGAAATATTTAGAAAGAAAGAAAGAAAGAAAGGAAGGAAGGAAGGAAGGAAGGAAGAAAGAAAGAAAGAAAGAAAGAAAGAAGGAAAAAGAAAAGCCTTGGGTATCAGTATCTGAATGTACAGTAAGGGATAGGAACGAAGGCACATGTAGTGAGAGTTATGGATGAGGGTGAGGGGAGAACCCCATAAAACCTCAAGCAGTGCCGTCTCAATCTGTCAAATAATAAGCACTTACTGAGAGCATTCTATGTGCTTGGCAATATGCTAGATGTTATCTGAAATCAGGAAAGTTATCAATGCTTTTATTTTTTTTTTAAAGATTTCATTTATTTGAGAGAGAGCACAGAGGGAGAGGGAGAAGCAGACTCCCTGCTGAGCCGAGAACGTGATGTGAGGCTCGATCCCAAGACTCTGAGATCATGACCTGAGCCAAAGGCAGATGTTTAGCCGACTGAGCTGTCCAGGTGCCCCAGTGCTTTTTAAATAATAGAGAGGGGACCTCTGGATGGCTCAGTCAGAGGAATGCATGACTCTTAATCACAAGATCGTGACTTTGAACCTCACAACAGGTATAGAGAGATTACTTAAACAAATAAAAACTTTTAAAAATAATAGAGAACTGATATTATCACTGCACAGCCATTTGAAAGGAAACTGCCCTCTTTTCTGTGATCCAATAATTTTAATTTCATTTGACTGTGTTTAGAGACTAAGTCCACATTTTAAAGGCAACTTGTTTTAGCAAAAGCTGGAAAGCTGCTTAGGCTACAAAAGGAAGGTAGTCAAAGAAAAGGTAAATGCTGCGCGTATTTAAATATAACATTACATCTTTAAAAGCAAATGTGTTTGGTATATTCCGAAGTGCAATTGTGCATGGCTCCCAATCAAGTAGAAAGCTTTATATAATACAGATCTTTTATCTCACCTCTTGCCAAATGCTAACTATTCCATTTCTCTTCGCACTTGACACCAATGTGGCATCACCTCAGGACAGGCTTGTATGGCATAGTACCTGCCTAAACTATTGCAAGATGCAAATATGAGTATCTAAGATACAAACTGTGATGAAAGTCAAGCGAGTAGGAAATTTTAATCTGAAAAGTACTTCCGATTCAAAAAGGAGAGAAGAAATACATTTTAGTTTTTAATCTTGAATGTCCACCCTATGCCGGATTTTCTAGAAATAAACCTAGTGCAATTTCATAAATACTTCATATTAAATTAACCAATGTTCAAATTGAGATATAATTGGAAGAAAAATGGTATTAGGAAAATGCATCTATGCCCTAATACAGAAATGTACCATGAGACTAAAAAAAAAAAAAAAAAGACAACAACAACAAATAAACAAAAACCTCTGGTATAGCCTCAGTGACTCAGTGAAAGTTATCAATAAATTGAACAATGACATTCTTTTATTTCTTTTTCTAAATGGTTTCTTATTTGACTTTAGGGACAAGAGAGTCCATATAGTGCCCATGCAGCTCTGAAATTCTATTAAGAAGGGGTGCCTGGGTGGCTCAGTCGCTCAGCTCAGGTCATGATCTCCAAGTACTGGGTTCAAGCCCCCCATCATCGGGCTCCCTGCTCAGCGGGGAGCCTATTTCTCCTCTCCCTCTGCCTCTCCCCCTGCTTGTGCTCTCTCTGTCTGTCTCTCAAATGAATAAATAAAATCTTAAAAAAAAAAAGAAAGAAAAACAATTTTTTTAAAGTTTCAATTATACATTATTTTAACCCCTGAACTTCATAACTCCAAGAGACCACCATTTCATTTGTTGCATTATAATGATGAAATTGCACAAGAATATACATTATACATGTAGAAATCAAAGATCTTATCTCAATTATATTGAGATATAATTGGAAGAAAAATGGTATTAGGAAAATGCATCTATGCCCCAATACAGAAATGTACCATGAGACTAAAAAAAAAAAAAAAAGACAACAACAACAAATAAACAAAAACCTCTGGTATAGCCTCAGTGACTCAGTGAAAGTTATCAATAAATTGAACAATGACATTCTTTTATTTCTTTTTCTAAATGGTTTCTTATTTGACTTTAGGGACAAGAGAGTATATATATATATATAAATCAAAGATTTAGAGATGAATTTAGAGTATATATATATATATATATATATAAATCAAAGATTTAGAGATGAAATCCAATTGCTGCTCAGCCCGTCCACAGAGACAAGAAAACAAATGGCTTTTAGACCTAGATAAGGTATGAAAAGACCTTTTCAGCATAGTCTATGAGGTTATGAAGAAGGTGTCTTTTTTTTTTTCTTTACGATTTTATTTATTTGAGAGAGAGTGAGAGAGCACAAGCAGGGGAAGCAACAGAGCAGAGAGGGAAAAGCAGGTTGACCACTGAGCAGGGAGCCTGATGCGGGGCTCGATCCCAGGACCCTGGGTTCATGACCCCAGGTGAAGGCAGCCACTTAACTGACTGAGCCACCCAAGGGCCCCTGGAATGTATATTTAACATAATAATCAACCTTCCAGATTTTCACGTCCTTTCCCTTAGTTCTCAGGATATGACATCATTACAGAGACATGGTGCTATATTCCTGCGTACTGTCTGTGATGATATTCTCCACTGACTCCATCTGACTACCTAGCCAGTCTCTCAAGAACCATTTGGTTCAGGCCCAAAGACCCTCAATTTTAATTCTTTTTTTTTTTTTTAAGATTTTTTACTTATTTATTTGAGGCACAGATTATGAGCAAGAGCACAAGCCAAGAGAAAAGGCAGGGGGAGAAGCAGCTTCCCTGCTGAGCAGAGATCCTGATGTGGGACTCAATCCCAGTACCCCTCAAATTTGAATTCTTGACCTAGGTAAGATTTGTGTCAGAAAAACGCCGTGAGGATTAAGGAAAGACAACCTTCCTCAAACAGTTTAAAACGGATCACCCCAGGGGTGCCTGGGTGGCTCAGTGGGTTAAGCGTCTGCCTTCTGCTCAGGTCATGATACCAGGGGCCTGGGATCAAGTTCCTGTTGGGCTCCCTGCTCCACAGGGAGTTTACTTCTCCCTCTGCTCTTCCTTACACATGTCCTCCCAATCTTTTTCTCTCTCTCCCAAATAAATGAATAAATAAAATTAAATAAATTAAATAGATCACCCAGGGCACCTGGCTGGCTCAGCTGGAAGAGCGTCCGACTCTTGATCTCTGGATTGTGAGTTTGAGTCCCATGTTGGGTGCTGAGAT
This sequence comes from Neogale vison, assembly GCF_020171115.1. Taxonomy (NCBI): domain Eukaryota; kingdom Metazoa; phylum Chordata; class Mammalia; order Carnivora; family Mustelidae; genus Neogale; species Neogale vison. The sequence goes on from NC_058105.1 coordinate 33,381,028, forward strand.
TTCTTAAATAAATAAACTTTAAGAAACAATAGATCACCCAGCTTGAGGTACCATATAATCAAATTTTGATATAAGTCATAGAACCAATTTTCTTGTAAAAAGCACAATTATATTGTTTTGTATTTTAGAAGGTGTTGAAATCACTATTTTATTATCTGTGAACGTTAAAAATATATCCCGATTTTTGTAAACATTGTTCTATCATTCTTTAAATATGTAAAATACCAGACGCCTCAAAAAATGTGACTTAGTTTCCTCTCAATTTCTGACTATGCATACTTCCAGAACACTGAAAACAACATATAATTGCACATGTTTACTTAGCTGCCTCCCCAACTGGATTATGATCAGCTTGAGAAGAAGCCACTGTTTATCTATCAGTGTACCAAGTACCCAGCACAGTGCTTAATACAGAGTAGATGTTTTATAAATATTTATGGATCCATGATTGACTATACTGAGCAGCAGAAAGGGATGTTTTTCTCTCAGACTACAATACTTTGGGCTTAGTCTCCTTTAAACAGAAGTGGTAAAGACAGAGGTAGATTTCCCATTAAGTTCTTACAATTGCCAGTTCCAATTTTGGTTTTACTTTTGCCTTTTATTTCTTTTTTTTTTTTAATATTTTATTTTTAAGTAATCTCTATATCCAATGTGGGGCTCAAACTTAACACCCTGAGATCAAGATTCATATGTTCCACCAACTGAGTCACCCAAGTGCCCCATATTTTTGCCTTTTATTTCTAATAAAGCACTGTAATACCTTCTGAAAATGTTTACTAGGGACAAGAACAAAAGTAAATTTGCAGAGGGCACCTGGGTGGCTCATTTGCTTAAGTGTCTGCCTTTTGCTCAGGTCATGGTCCTGGGATCAGGCCCCTGCAGCATTAGGCTCCCTGCTCTGCAGGGAGCCTGGTTCTCCCCATTCTTCTGCCTGCCACTCCCCCTGCTTGTGTGCTCTCTCTCTTGCTCTCTTTCTTGTAAAAATAAATAAAATCTTTTCTAAACATGGAAGTAATAAATATCTTGCATTCAATATAAATTATATAAATAATATAAAATTATACATAAATGACATAAGTAAACATAAAATTGCTTTTCATATGTACATGTGTAGTTATCCAAAGACAAACATGCATTGTTAAAAGTAATATTTTCACTTTAATAAAGTCATGGGGAAATTTACTGGAAGAGTATGGATTTCTCATCAACTCACAGAAGCAACATGTATTTGTTCTTTATGATGTATTTTTCTTGGCTTCAAACTGGAAGGGCCTTTCTTTACTTTTTTTAAAGATTTTATTTATTTATTTAACAGAGAGAGACACAGTGAGAGAGGGAACGCAACAGGGGAAGTGGGAGAGGGAGAAGCAGGCCTCCTGCCAAGCAGGGAGGCCAATGCAGGGCTCGATTCCAGGACCCTGGGATCATGACCTGAGCCGAAGGCAGAGGCTTTACACTGAGCAACCCAGGCACCCCAAAACAATATTTTTTAAAATAAAAATCAATGCAAGAACAATCCCTGATGAAAAAAATATCAACAACAAAAACCAGATCAGACCCCGTGCACACACAACATGGCCAAATTTGCTTCACCCTTTTCCCTTATTTACAAAAACATGTGACCAGCCAGAGGGCTTTAGTTTGTCCTTTAGATCTTTTAAAAAATATTTCATTAAAGATATTATCTCAGGGTACGCCCAGGTGGCCTAGTTGGTTAAGCCTCTGACTTTTTTTTTTTCCAATTTATTTATTTTCAGAAAAACATTATTCATTATTTTTTCACCACACCCAGTGCTCCATGCAAGCCGTGCCCTCTATAATACCCACCACCTGGTACCCCAACCTCCCACCCCCCCTGCCCCTTCAAACCCCTCAGATTGTTTTTCAGAGTCCATAGTCTCTCATGGTTCACCTCCCCTTCCAATTTACCCAAAGCCTCTGACTTTTGATTTCAGCTCAGGTCGTGATCTCAGGGTCATGAGATTGGGCTCCACATCTGGCTCTGCACTCAGCATGGACTCTGCTCAGGATTCTCTCCCTTTCCCTCTGCCCCTCTTCCTGCTCTCTCTCTCTCTCTAAAATAAAATAAACAATAAAAATCTTAAAAATACATATATTATCTTGGGGCTCTTGGGTGGCTCAGTCAGTAAGTAACTAACTCTTGATCTCTGCTCAGGTGTTGATCTCCGGGTTGTGAGTTCTTTTTTTTTTTTTTTTTTTAAGAATTATTCTACCTTTTTTTAGTTTTTTTTTTTTTTTTAGATTTTATTTATTTATTTGAGAGAGAAATCATGAACAGGGGAGGGGCAGAAGGAGAAGCGGGCTCTCCACTGAGTAGGGAGTCCAATGCAGGGCTCTATCCTAGGACCCTGGGATCATAACCTGAGCCAAAGACAGATGCTTAACCAGTTGAGCCACCCAGGCATCCCTTGGGGTTGTGACTTCAAGCCCCACACTTGGCTCCTTAAAACAAACAAACAAACAAAAAATTATCTCAACCATCAAATTTTTTAAAAATTTACCTATTTATTTTAGAGAGAGAGAGTGGGGGTGGAGGGCAGAGGGAGAGACTCTTCAAGGAGACTCACTGTACTCAGGGCTTGATCTCACGACCCATGTGATCATGACCTGAGCTGAAACCAAGAGTTCGATGCTTACCCACTGAGCCACCCAAGCGTCCCTTAATCATTGAATTTTTATTGTCTTCTTAAATTTTGCACCCTTGGCAAGTTCCTCAGTTGCCTCACTTTAGTCCCAATCCTGCCCAGTCACCAAATATTAATTTTTAATCTTTTTTTTAAAGTAAGGTTTTTATTTTATTTTTTTTTTAAGATTCCATTTATTTATTTGGCAGGGAGAGACAGTGAGAGAGGAAACACGAGCAGGGGAAGTGGGAAAGGGAGAAGCAGGTTCCCCACTGAGCAAGGAGTCTGATAAGGGGCTTGATCCCAGGACCCTGGGATCATAACCTGAGTCAAAGGCAGATGCCTAATGACTGAGCCACCCAGGCGCCCCCAATTATTATTTTTTAAAAGTCACTTTAATGTCACAAAATATTTCAGAATTCATGTTGGAGCCTGAAGTGGAGGGCAAGCCACAGGCTGGAATCCACAAGGCTTACGTCTTAGAATAGTAAGGCCTATTGTTACCCATCGTGAAATAAATTGTTAAAAACACATTAAAGAAAAAGAAAAAAAAAAAACAAGAAAATCTCTTAGGTACTATTCGGGGCCATCCCCCCACAGAGGTGACAGGGTAGGGTAGGAAACTTCCTCAACCTTATAAAAAGCATCTAGGAAAACCCACAGCTATAATGATGATTCATAGGGAAGACAAAAGCCTTCCCTGTAAGATCAGAAAGAAGTCAAGGATGCCCACTCTTACCACACATATTGAACATTTCACTGGAAATTCTAGCCAGGAGAATTAGTCCAGAAAAAGAAAGAAAAAGGGGCGCCTGGGTGGCTCAGTGGGTTAAGCCTCTGCCTTCAGTTCGGGTCATGATCTCAGGGTCCTGGGATCGAGCCCCGCATCGGGCTCTCTGCTCAGCAAGGTGCCTGCTTCCCCCCTCTCTCTCTGCCTGCCTCTCTGCCTACTTGTGATCTCTCTCTCTCTCTGTCAAATAAATAAATAAAATATTTAAAAAAAAAAAAAAGAAAAAGAAAAGGAAACCAGATTTGAAAGAAAGAAGTGAAAATATCTATATTCTCAGTTGCCATGATCTTATATAAAGAGAATCGTAAAGATACACACACACACACACGCACACACACAAATTAGAGCTAATAAACAAGCTTGACAAGGTTGTGAGCTAGAAGATCCACACACAAAAATCAATCCTGTTTCTATATACTAGCAATGAACTATCCAAAAATGAAGTTAAGAAAGCAATTCTACCGAGACCCTTCAATAGGGGAAACCATAGTTTTGTTTTGTTTTTTTAACAAATGATGTTAGAACAACTGGATATTCACATACAAAAGAATGAAGTTGGATCTTAACTCACACCATTTGTAAAAAATTAACTCAAAATGGATCAAAGATATAAATGTAAAAGCCAAAACTAGAAAACTCCTAGAAGTCAACAGGGGTAAATCTTCATCATTTCTTAGCTAGAATACTAAATCATGAACAATAAAAGAAAAAAATAAATTGTACTTCATCAAAAGGAAAAACTCTTGTGCTTCAAAGGACACTATCAAGAAAGTAAAAAGCCATCCCACAATACAGAAGAAAATATTTGTAAATTGTATACCTGAGAAAGGTCTAGCATTCCTTTTATATATATATATATATGTATATATATACATATATATATATTTATTACAATAATAAAAAGGCAGATAACCCTCTTTCATTTCAGAAGTCCACTCCCTCAGACCACATTTGTAATGTCCACTCTACCTGCTCCTCGCCACTTACAAGATCTTTCCTGAGTGCACTTCTCAGCTCCTTTCTGAAGTTTGCCCTCCCTGTCTGTTCATTCACTCTCATTCCTAAGGTCCACTCTTCGGTTCCTCTCTCTTCCCATTTCTACTGATTACCTTCACAGCTGCTCCCTATCTCATATTTTATATCTCAACCCCTGCTCCTTCCTCCTCATTTTTTTGTTTTGTTTTTGTTTTAAATTTATGTGACAGACAGTGATCACAAGCAGGCAGAGAGGCGGGGAGAGAGGTGGGGGGAGGGGGGGAAGCAGGCAGGGAGCCTGATGCGGGGCTCGATCCCACGACCCTGCGATCATGACCTGAGCCGAAGGCAGAGGCTTTAACCCACTGAGCCACTCAGGGGCCCCTTCCTCCTCATTTCTAAAGATTACCCTCAATCCCCACTTCTAAGGTCAACTTTCCCAGCTCTGTGCCCTTCCATTTCAAAGTTCCACCCTCACTGCTCTCCAGCCTCCCACTTCTAGGGTCTTCCATCTCTACTCGACTCCTTCTATTTCTACTCGTCTTGCTCCTCTTCAACCCCACGTCTACTGTCAGCTTTCCTTACTCCTCACTCCTCACTAAGGTCCACTCTCCTCAGTCTGCTTTCCCTCTTATTTTTGGAAGTCTGCCTCCCTCTTCTCCAACTCTTTCCCATTCATCTCCAAATCTCCCCATCTGCTCTGCTCCTCCCATGCCTAATATTTGCCTATCTCGCTCTTCTCCACCCTCACTACTCTCCCTTCCCATAATAAGGTACATCCTCCATGTCCTTACTCACCTCATTTTTATGGCACACTCTCCTTCCCCGGCTTCCCGCTCCTACCCTCGTTATCTCCCTTCCTACCCTCGTTATCTCCCTTCCTACCCCCACCAACAGATCCTTCCGCCATTTCTAAGTTCAACCCTCCCTGCTCAGCTCTCCAACCCTCAACTCAAAATGAAATCTCTTTACGCTGCTCCTCCCATTCGAAGTTCAGCACTCCTTCCTCCTCCCCTTCTCATTTCTAAGGCCCTTGCCTTTCAGGTCTTTACCCCACTGTTAAAGTTTTCTCTTTCCCCGCTCTCCTGCCCTCCCATCCCCACTCCACCCCATCCCCCGCCATTTTTAAAGTCAGCCTCCCAGCGTTGCTCCTTCTCCCACATTTATGAAGTCTTCCCTCCCATCCCCCACCCTTCCCATTTCCAAAGTGGGTGATAGTCCCGAAGAGGTCTGAGGTTAAGAGATTAGAGGGTTCCAGGGGAGGGGAAAGTTGGTTTAGGGTGTATAAGCACCAATCAACAAGCAACCAAGCAAGCAAATAAACCACCCCCTTTGCCCAGTCTTGCTGCCCGCTTTCACTCTTTGTAAACTAGCCCCTGGAAAACAGTCGTTTGTGACAGGCTCTTAGATTCAAAGGGTGATTTCGAGGAGCCTGTGGCCCCACGCTTTAACTGGGTGGGTAGCTTGCTATCAATGCTTAGGAGAATAAAACATAGAGATCGCTGGCTTTTTGTTTCCCTCAGCCTTAACCTTGGCAGCAATCCTTACGCCTCACACAATTCCTGTCAGCTTTCGCCCGTTTCCCACCTAAGAAGAGTCATAGGAATATGGGAGCAGAAAGGAAGGGTAGGAGCTAAGCTGGCCTGGACTTTATCCACGTTGGAGCAGGAGTAGTACACAGAGCGCAAGCCTCGCTGCCCAGGAGCATATGCCTTATGGGGCCACTTCAGCCTGCCTTAAACCGAGGTCGGCTATTCAAAGCCAGTGAGCCCAGACTAGCGGGGGCTGGAGTCTGGGGTCTACATACCTAGAGACATATCTAGATAGGTCATCTTTCCCCCATTGTTGGGTTCTTTCAGCACTTTTCCAGAAACAGTTGGGTTGGAAAGCGAAGCCATCTCAGCGTAACTGCACCCAGCTCTGAGGTAAGTTTCTATATCACGCACCCTCAGTACTTCCTAGGTTTCGGCTAAACTTGTCACCCAATCACAGTCTTTCCCTTCACTGTTGCTGAGGCTCAGGGGGTGGAGCTTAGCAGTTACCCCTCCACAGAAGTCCTATCAGGAACTTGGCTCATTTAAAAAAAAAAAAAAAAGACACGCCCATTTCTTTCCCGCGCTTTCTGGAAACTGTCTCTTGTGTGCATCTGCCACTCAGTCAGTTGCAACTTTTTTTCTTCTGCGACTTCTTGACCTTCTCCTTTCATAATAAAGAAAAAACCATTTGTCCTCTTGGCTGTTGGCATTCTTGGCTACTAGGACCTTATGTTCTTGACGTGATAGACTGGTTCTCCGATTCCTTCAAAATTGAAGATCTATCACAAATCTAGTAGTTAGGGCCCACCCACAGACTTGCAGCACCACATACTTTTTGAAGACTTCCCTAAAGATGTGTCCATGACATTTCTTAAGAAAAAATATCATTCTCTACCATCTTAATACTGCTCACTATACACTATTTTTTTTTAAATGTTGGAAGAGTCCTGGATGTCACTGGGTCTTCAGAGGCAATAAAAATTAAGTTCATAGATTTTGAGAGCTGAAAACTTACTTAAGCTGTTACAGAAATCACAACATAAATATCTGAAGAGATTTTAAAATACAAATTGTTTAACTGTTGTATTTAAGTCATTACTTAGCACAAGGAACCTAAAGATTAATAAGTAAATCTTTTTCTCAAAGCCTATGCAGTTGGTGAAGACAATAAATACATGTAAAATATTAATGTAGATGCTATAATTCAGTCTGTCAGTAAATACTGAGCTCCTTACTGTGTTTATATGTTTATATGTTATGTTTATATGTTATCTATAAAATATATATGAGAATTACAAGATAAAATCACCTAAAGTATCAAGAAAAATTCATTTAAGATTTGACAAATTAGGGAATAATTTTAGGGGTAAGAATGGTATTTACTCTCGGGGGAGGCAGCCCTACCAGCACTCTGAAAAGTTCAAACCACTTCATGTGGTAGGGTACTGAAAGATGAATCTGAAAGATCAGCAGAGAATAGATTATGGAGGGAATTTCCTGCAGTGGGTTTGGAGCACTTTTTAATATCACATTTATTGAATTACAGAGTAATTAAAAGTAAGAAGGGAAGAGGACCAAAGACATAATACCAAGGAAATTTTAAAGGAAATTGAATAGAAAACATCAGAGAGATATGGGACGAACCAGGAAAGAAATATCCAGGAAATAAAAGGAGAGTTCTAAGAAAAAACTAGGGGACCACCAAGTCAAGTATTGCTGAACAATCAGGTTAGCTAAGAACTGTCTGCAGTTATTTCATTAAGGAGTTACTAAACTTAAGTTTAGTAATTAAGAGTTGGTTCATTGTTTTTCTAACCTTTAGTAGACTTTTAACAGGCTGTAAGTTGAGGATTGATCGATTAGTTGATTTTTATTTCATGAATGCATGTTAACATTTACCATCCGCCAGGCACTGTTCTAAGAGCTTTACAAATATCCATTCACTTAATACTCAAAATAACCCCAGAAAGTAAGAACTAATATTATTTCCTTTATGCATGTAAGGAAATGAAGTCACAGAGCATGTCAAAATTCGCCCAGGGACAAAAACTAATAAATTGTAGAGTTTTCAACATGAGGCAGTCTGGCTCTGGAATTCATGCTTTTTTTTTTTTTTTTTTTTTTTTTTTGCTTTTTAAAAAAAGATTTATTTATTTGACAGACAGATCACAGGTAGGCAGAGAGGCAGGCAGAGAGAGAGGAGGAAGCAGGCTCCCCACTGATCAGAGAGCCTGATGCGGGACTCTATTCCAGGACCCTGGGATCATGACCTGAGCCAAAGGCAGAGGCTTTAACCCACTGAGCCACCCAGGTGCCCCTGGAATTCATGCTTTTAACCACTACTTTCACAAGGTAGAATACAGTGGGTTTGGCTTTTTTGGTTTTTTTTTTTTTTTTTTAAATAATCCCTACTCTGAATTGGAGGCTTGAACTCATGACCCCAAGATCAAGAGTCACATGCCCTACCGTGCTCTACCAACTGAGCTGGTCAAGCACCTATACAGTAGGTTTTTTCAGTGGAAAAGATTTAATTAAACATACTTACAGGCTATGGAAAAGGAGCTAGGAAAGGAGAAGCATTAAAAATAAAGATAATGGGAAATAATCACTGAACAATCAATTTCCCTATCCTAGAGGAGACAGAAAAGATGAAATTAAAGAGTGCAATTAAAAGAATAGTCTTGAATAGGAGGGGAAAAAATATACTAAAAAGATGAATTTTAATAAGTGAAAAATTCCCTGTGTAACACACACGTTTTTCCAAGCCTCATCTTCAGTCTATGATATCAGTAGTAGTACATTAATAGTAATAACTTAAATTTCAATAATTTCTGTTTCCCTATAATATTGTAGGGTTAAGGTTAGGATCCAGCTCCCTGAAATATGTTTCCTCTAATATTTCCTGGGTGAGTTGGGGGGGGGGGGTTTCTTTCATAAATGTAATCTCAAACTATCCAGTAATCCTTTTATCTTCTGCTATTTCTTTCCTTTTATCTTCCTCTGGACCCATTTTTCTGGTACCACCATCTCCGTTAAGCTCCATCATCTCCTGCTACAAATATGGAACCCTTGAGAAGGCAAAAGCCACATGCTGACATAGAGAACTTCTGTCTCTCCTTCTGGGTCACTTCTACTAGAGGGACCCCAAAGTGATGCTTCTAGATCCCAATGTCCTAAAGAGTTTTACTGGAACATTTTTGTTGTTGTTAATTTGGGGTTTGTTTTGTTCTGTTTTTAAATTTGCAGTCCCCTTCCTCCTTAGCTTTCGGAATTGAGCTGGTTACAGAAACTGGAGTGGATCCTGGCAGAAGAATCAAGCAGCACTCGGGGACTTTGGAGGATCGGGGGTTTATTTAACACCTGTGGGCTCAGACGATGTTATTCTCCAAAGGTGTGAGCCCCGAGCACAAACTGGGAGGGAAATTTATACCCTTCTACTTCCACATACTTGGTACTTTTGGCATGTGCAGAAATGGGGTAGGAAAGAAGAACCCGGAAGGGCTTTGAAACAGGGACTGGAATTCCCTTGCTGGTTTGGTCAGCCAACTTAGAGTACAGTTTTCTCTATCGAATCTAGAAGAAATTGGGCCAGGAGACAAATTTGAGAGAGGGAGAGAGCACTCCATATAACATTGTTTTGTATGAAATTGCTTCTTTCCTCTGACACTTTGTTATTTAATGAGTTTGGCCTTCCATAACTTTTTTTAAATTTTTTAAAGATTTTATTTACTTACTTGGCAGACAGAGATCACAAGGAAGCAGAAAGGCAGAGAGAGAGAGAGAGATGGGGAAGCAGGCTCCCTGCTGAGCAGAGCCCAATGCGGGCTCGATCCCAGGACCCTGGGATCATGACCTGAGACGAAGGCAGAGGCTTTAACCCACTGAGCCACCCAGGCGCCCCCCTTCCATAACTTTTTTAAGGAAGAATGCTCTGCCTTCATTCAAATAGGCTTAGGTCCAGAGTTCCCCTGCTACTTAAAAGATTAATGTACAATTCAGAATGTTGTTTCTCTAAATCAGTTGTAGAACAATTGGTTATCTTTTAGTCAAGGATCTTTTGGTTGGAAATAACAGAAGTCTACTCCAACTAGCTTAAATGAAAAAGAAGATTTATTAGAAGAATCAAGTGAAGGCCAAGAGTGTGAAGCATTGTTTATCCTCCCAAAAGACAGGAACTGGTTTATTTATTTGATACACCTGCAGTCTTTGATGCAATTGAGCACTCTTTCCTCTTTGAAATGTTTTCTTGTCTTGACTCCTAATGACAAAGGAGCAGAAGTCTAGCTGAGGACAAAGCACACGCTGACACCCTGCAACCTCCCCTTCTCCCACACAAACACACTCCTGGGTGGGGTATGTGGGACATTCCTCCAGGAAACCTCCAACTGTCTTAATGTTAATGATTTGCTAGAGGGAAAAACAACCTTAGCTTGATAATAGCCAGGCATCCAGTATTGTGAAGGTCTTCTTTAGCATATGAAATTCGTTTTGGACACCTCCTTTTTTCCTTACCTCCCCCAATCCCATAGTATGTAATCAATAGTTTATCACAACCCCAGTGCAGCTCTTTCTGCCCAGAGGTCCTGTCCTGGTGCTTTAATAAAACCACCCTTTTGCACCAAAGATATTTCACGAATTCTTTCTTGGCTGGGAGCTCTTGACCTCACCCCACCAAACCTCACCTACATTCCAAAACTACATCACTAAGACACTTTGGTTTCCTTGGCTTCCTTCTACAGTACTGTCTTACTGGCTGCTCCATTTATGTTTTCTTTTCTAGCTCCTCTTCATCTCCCTGTCCTCTAAACCACTGGTGCTCAAACTGTCCCATATGTTCGAGTCACCTTATTAAAACACAGCTTTCTTGGCTCTACCCCCAGAGATTCTGATTCAGTGGGTCAGCAATAGGGAAGAAAAATGTGTGTTTCTAACAAGTTCCCATATGATGCTGATGTTACTGATCTAGAGACCACACTTTGAGAACCACTGCTATAGCCACTGGAGCAAGAGCCCAATCCATACTCAGTTTCCGTATTTACATATATCGCCTTGTGATCTCACCCAGTCTTGTGGTTTTCAAAAGCAGCTATACAGAGCTGTCCCTTGAATCTCTAGCTCAGACCTCTCTACAGAGCGTTAGTGTGACTGCTATGCCATCTCAGCATCTCTACTCAGATATAAAATGGTCATTACCGGTTTAATTTTTCCAGACCAAATGCTTATCTCACAAAATCTGCTCTTGCCATGTTCTGTCCCATTTCAGTGAATGGCAACACCATCCTTTCCTTTTTTTAAGTTGTTATTTAAGTTCCAGTTGGTTGGGGCGCCTGGGTGGCTCAGTGGGTTGAAGCCTCTGCCTTCGGCTCAGGTCATGATCCCAGGGTCCTGGGATGGAGCACTGCATCAGGCTCTCTGCTCTGTGGGGAGCTTGCTTCCCCCTCCCCCTCTGCCTGCCTCTCTGCCTACTTGTGATCTCCGTCTGTCAAATAAATAAAATCTTTAAAAAATAATAATAATAAATTCCAGTTGGTTAACATGCAGTGTAATATCAGTTTCAGGTGTGGAACTCGGTGACTCAGCACTTAAATACAACAACCAGCGCTCATCACAAGTGACCTCCTAATCCCCATCACCATCTAACACATCCTCCCTCCCACCTCCCCTCCAGCAACCCTTAGTTTGTTCTCTCTAGCCCAGAGTCTGTTTTATGGTTTGAATGGTCCCTCTATTCTCTATTCGCACGGGACCAAACATTCCAAGTCATTCTTGACTTTGTTCCTTCTATCACGCCCTATCCAGTCCATCTGCAAATGCTGTGAGCTCTACCTCCCAAATGTATCCAGAATCTCACCACTTCTCCACCTCCATTACCATCCTGATTCCTGCCAACATCATTTCTTGCCTTGATTATTTAAATAGCATTCTAACTACTCTTCGCAGTCCTGCCATGGCTCTTGGTGTAGTCACCACACAGAAGCTAAAATGAGGCTTTTAAAACATTAGTCAGCTGCTCAGCAAATGAAATCCCTTCCTATTTTTATGAACATCTGACCATTTGAATCTTATTGCGAGGCAGAGCCTGTCTCCCATTACAAATCAAGAAAATTTCCAAGAAACTGAGCAAAAACATATGACCTAGACTTGGTCTGCATGGAAGCTGGTATTGTACAACACAGAAATAGGGACAGTGTAGATTTCATCCTGGAGACAACAGCCAGTCCTTAGGGCCAACAACGGCAGAGGTATGATTCCAGCATCAGCATATGGCATTGGTGGAGCCATCAGGTTAATTTTGAGGTATGATTTTAGTGACAATTCTGAATTTCTATCCCTTCTTGTTCCTGTCCTATTTCTTGAGCCTGGTTCTCTAGAGTCTGTAGCTATTTCTTGAGCTACCCAACTGACTCCCAGTAAAATCCTTCCATTCTTAAGGCAACCAGAGTTAATCCCATTCAACTAAGAACACTGTTCCTACTGGTATCAATATCACATCCTTAGAGAAGTAATACTTCTCTAAGTTGAGCTTTGCTTTAGTATTGGCTGCCATGATATTAACTGACAAACTGGATAGAAACAAGGGAAATCAACTAATTTTGCAAGGGGTTTTAAATCATGTCATGTAAAACATTATTACAGAAATTGCAGATGTTTAAGCCTGTAGAAATCTCAGGGGAACATAATTGTTTTTAAAAAAAAAAATCCTGGGGAAGCATAACAAATAACATGGAGGACATGGGGAGATGGAGAGGTGAAGGGAGTTGAGGGAAATTGGAAGGGGAGGTGAACCATGAGAGACTATGGACTCTGTAAAACAACTTGAGGGTTTTGAAGGGGCAGGGTGGGGAGGAGGTTGGGGGAACCAGGTGGTGGGTATTAAGGAGGGCACAGATTGCATGGAGCACTGGGTGTGGTGCAAAAACAATGAATTCTGAAAAGAAATTAAAAAAAAAAAATCCTGGAAAGAGGTGAAGAATTTATTTTCTGCAGCGCTAGAGGGCAGCACAAGTTCAAGTTACAGGAAAATTCATTTCTGAACTCAACAGAGACATTCCAAGAAACTACAATAGTGGACAAAGCCACAACAATGAGATAAACTGCCTCGAATTGAGGTATTGACACTGGGAGCATTGTAGCAGAAACTAAATTACTGGGGCACCTCAGTGGCTCAATCTGTTAAGCAGTTGCCTTCATCTCAGTCGGGATCCCAGGGGCCTGGGATAGAGCCCCACATCGAGCCCCACATGGGGCTCCTTCCTCAGCTGGGAGCTTGCCTCTCCCTCTCCCTCTGCCTGATGCTACACCTGCTTGTGCGCTCTCTCTCTTCCTCTCTCTCTCTGTGTCAAATAAATAAAAAATAAAATCTTAAAAAAAAGAAACTAAATTACTGACTACTTCAATGGCTTACATTCATTGACCTCTGAGATTCCTTCTAAATCTGAGTCTATAGGAGAAACAAACACTTGGTGACTTCTCTGGCCAATGAGTGCAGTCACATGACTTAGAGACCACTATCAGTCTGTCAGGCTTTTAAAAAAAAAATTTTTTTTAAGATTTTTTTTTATTTATTTGAGAGAAAGAGAGGAGAGAGAAAAAGCACGAGAGCATAAGTCCTGGTGGGGAAGAGGGAGGAGCAGTCACCCTGAGGTAGGGCTCGATCCCAGGACCCTGGGATCATGACCAGAGCTGAAGGCAGATGCTTAACCCACTGAGCCACCCAGGTGTCCCTTTTACAGATACTTTTGAAGGACACCTGGGTGACTCAGTGGGTTAAGCATCTGCCTTTGGCTCCAGTTGTAATGCCAAGTTGTAATCCCAGGGGCTGGGATCCAGTTCTGCATCAGGCTCCTTGCTCAGCAGGGAGCCTGCTTCTCCCTCTGCCTGAGGCTTCCCCTACTTCTGCTGTCTCTCTCTCTCTGGTGAATAAATATATAAAATCTTAAAGGAAAAAAAAAACACATACTTTTGGGAATACAGTGATTCTTATTACTTGTGTTAAGTAACAAAATTCAACTGAGTAAATTTAAAGATCGAATTGGCATTATTTATTGATTCATGAATTGGGAAGAGCCCCACCTAGCAAACAGAAAGGACCTCCAAAGAACTGTAGGAAAGGAAAGCTTTTTAATTCAGAAAAGGGGAAGGAAAAGGAAGTTTATTAGCAAAGAGGGCATTGTTTCAGATAAGGTTGCCTTCCTGTGGAAGGGGTCTAATGACAGATTTCCTCACTAGTGCTGACTAAGTAATTCCAGATCAACTGGTTAAAGATTACATTCTTGGAAGAGGCTGAAACCACAATTACATTAAGTATTAAGTCTCAATGTGGTGATGCGGGATGTGGCATAAGTGACTCCATTTTGGACCATTGTCTCTTTCTTAACAATCCCCAGCCCCTTTGATCAAACTCTCAGCTGAGAGACATAACCAAATTTTAAGGCATTAGTGCCTCTTCCAGCGACCTCTCAAGATCTCCCAGTTTTTGCTGATTCTTTGTGTGGTACTCACAGGTCACAACAATTTTGCTGACACAGGTCGCATCTTCAGGCTCACAATTTTTCAGTTGGTCATTTTCTTCATTCTTTTTCTGGCATTCCAGTTTTAGGAACTTTTTTTTTTTTTTTTTTTTGGTGGTTAGCAGCTGCAAACATGCATTTTAAACTTTTGAAAGGATACAGCACGCCAAGGAGATTACTATGATTATTACAAGCAGATAATTACCCATGTCTGGAGTGCACTTCAAAGCTATGGTCTCCGAGGCCCAAGCTAATTAAAATCAAATAAGTCAAAGACCCCATTGAAGGGATCACCTTTTTAAGCCAAGTGCCTTGCTCAGTGATCTTATGGAACTAAGTTTCAGCTTCCCCAGAAGTGTTAATCCAGGTGTAGCATGTGTTATTTGGTCACAGCACAGACACTTCCTTGTTCAGCTAAAACATAATCAAGGGCTATCCTATAATCAAGAAGAATTTTGGCCAGAAAGTCCAAGGATTTTTGTCAGACAGCTGTTGCATTAGCAACAGATTCTGTAATATTTTCAAGAATTAAGAAGATGTTCTTGCTCATAACCTTATTTACATTTATTCCTGAATGGGGAAGTTGGGACCTGTCAAAGGGAGCTAATTTTAATTCACAAGGACCTCTGGTACAGCCACATGGGTAAGTAAAATGTAAGGGACTATAGACCACACCAGTGGTTTTATTCTGCTTGCTTGCTTGCTTGCTTGCTTTCTCTCTCTCTTTCAAGATTTTATTTCTTTATTTGAGAGAGAGACAGAGAGCATGAACAGGCAGAGGGAGGGGGAGAAACAGTCTCCCCTGAGCAGGGAGTCTGATGTGGGGCTCCATCCCAGGACCCCAAGACCATGACCTGAGTCTAAGGCAGACACTTAACTATCTGAGTCAACCAGGTGCCCTTGTTTCTCTTTCTTTGTGTAGAGCTTAGACTAAAGCTTCCCTGAGTTTGGGATCATTAACCAGAGACAACGAAATGGACCTCCAGGTAAGCAGTATGACAGAGTAGTGAGGGGGCTGAGTCTGTTCTAGAGAAACTGAAGCAGAAGCATTGTGCAAATTCAACAGTTGTTTGGAGGTTGGATTGCCTTCCTTAGGAATTGTCTGGGAGATAGAGATGATGACATTACCTTTTCAGGCCAATGACAGAGCAAAGGAAAGAAAGAGAAAAAGAAGGGGTTTCATGGGGCTCCTGGGTAGCTCAGTGGGCTAAGCCTCTGCCTTTGGCTCGGGTCATGATCCCAGGGTCCTGGGATCGAGCCCCGCATCGGGCTCTCTGCTCAGCAGGGAGCCTGCTTCCTCCTCTCTCTCTCTCTCTCTGCCTACTTGTGATCTCTCTCTGTCAAATAAATAAATAAAAATCTTTAAAAAAAAAAAAAAAGAAGGGGTTTCATGTTTAGTTAAAGTAAGAAGTCTTGATCCAGAGTGCTGGGAGGAAGCAGTCTACCTTGATGTCATCTACTTCTTTTCCTACCCAATTTGATTTTGAAGATTTCAGTTGTGTGGAGGGGTAGATATCAGGTGGAGACTTCTTTAGCTGTGAAATATATAACCAAGGTTAAATGCCCTAAAATTTACCTGCCATATTATTAATGAGGAAGACCTAGTTAAGTCCTTTCCAAGAAGATTCAAGGGTAGTCTTTGTCCTGAGTGATTCCAAATTCGAAGGGTGGGAGAAACTTGGAAATGTTAGTTTGGAAACTTGTAGCTGGATCATTGAGGAAACCAGAAGAATTCAGAACCCAGTCCAGTTATAGGTGTATAATAAAACCTTAAGGCAATTAATACAATTAGAATCTAATATTAAAAAGGTGCTAACATAATTTTCCTTTCTATAATTAAGCCTCCCTTTTTTCCCCCAAGATAATTTGTTTATACTAAATTTGCTATGATTATTTGCATAAATGCTGCAAGAATAGTGATTGGCCCGATATGCTTTTTTATTTTTTTAAGGATTTATTTACCTATTTTACAGAGAGAGGGAGAGAGTGGGAAGAGGGGCAGAAGGAGAGGGAGAGAGAGAATCCCAAGTAGACTCCCTGCTGAGCACAGAGACTGACGTGGAGCTCGGTTGAAAGACCCTGGGATCATGAGTCAGGTGCTTAACCAACTAAGCTGCTCAGGCACTCCTAAGGTCTTTTTAAGGCTGCTTTGCTGAAACCTCATAAGCAAGGTACCAGGCTGATTTTTCCAAAGGACACAGTGGCTTCAAGAAGTCAAACATAGTTTTTTTGCTTGTTGGTTTGTTTGTTTTTTAAGATTTTTAAGAAAGATTTTATTTATTTGACAGAGAGACACAGCGAAAGAGGGAACATAGAAGGGAGAGGGAGAGAGGGAGAAGCATGAGAGAGGGAGAAGCAGGCTTCCCGCCAAGCAAGGAGCCCAATGCAGGGCTCAATTCCAGGACCCTGGGATCATAACCTGAACCAAAGGCAGATGCTTAACAACCGAGCCACCCAGGTGCCCCTCAAACACAGTTTTTTTTTAAAACTCTTTGGTCATATTTGAGTTTGCACACATCTCTGCCAGATATGACATTTCAAAACAAATATGACATTTCAGTCAAAGTCTAGGTAATAAAGTCAATGTTTCATTTTTTTTTTTTAAGATTTTATTTATTTATTTGACAGAGAGAGATCACAAGTAGACAGAGAGGCAGGCAGAGAGAGAGAGGAAGGGAAGCAGGTTCCCCGCTGAGCAGAGAGCCCGATGTGGTGCTCAATCCAGGACCCTGGGATCATGACCTGAGCCGAAAGCAGAGTCCTTAACCCACTGAGCGACCCAGGTGCTCCAAAGCCAATGTTTCTAATTGTGTGCTGTTACAAGAAGAACAGATATTTTTTAAAGATTTTATTTATTTACTTATTTATTTATTTAAAGATTTTATTTACTTATTTGACAGAGAGAGAGAGAGAGATCACAAGTAGGCAGAGAGGCAGGCAAAGAGAGGAGGAAGCAGGCTCACTGCTGAGCAGAGAGCCCGATGCGGGGCTCGATCCCAGGACCCTGAGATCATGACCTGAGCCAAAGGCAGAGGCTTAACCCACTGAGCCACCCAGGTGCCCCCGATTTTATTTATTTTTTATTTTTAAAATTTTAAAAAGACTTTGTTTATTGATTTGACAGACAACACAAACAGGAGGCACAATAGGCAGAGAAAGAGGGAGAAGCAGGCTCCCCACTGAGCAGGGGGCCTGATGAGGTGCTCAATCCCAGGACCCTGGGATTATGCCCTGAGCTGAGACAGATGCCCAATGACTGAGCCACCCAAGAGCCCTTAAATATTTTATTTATTTATTGAGAGAGAAAGCACAAACCTAGGAGGCAGGGGTATTGGGAGAGGGAGGAACAGACTCCCCACTGAACAGGGAGAAGCAAACTCTCCACTGAGCTGAAAGCCTAATTCTAGGCTGGATGTCAGGACCCTGAGATCATGACCTGAGCCAAAGGCAGACACTTAACTGACTGAACCACCCAGGTGCCCCAGGAGAACAGATTCTCATTGAATTTATCTAAATAACTACTTTGCCATAAAAAGACTCAAGAATTTCTGGACTCTGAAAGTACCTGGGTGGCTCAGTTACTTAAGAATCTGACTCATGGGGGCACCTGGGTGGCTCAGTGGGTTAAAGCCTCTAACTCCAGCTCGGGTCATGGTCCCGGGTCCTGGGATTGAGCCCCACATCGGGCTTCCTGCACAGCAGGGAGCCTGCTTCCTTCTCTCTCTCTCTCTGCCTGCCTCTGTGCCTACTTGTGATCTGTCTGTCAAACAAATAAATAAAAAATTAAAAAAAAAAAAAAAAGAATCTGACTCATGATTTCAGCTCAGGTCATGATCTCATGGGTCATGGGATCCATTCCTGCATGGGCTTCTGCAAGTCTGCTTAGGATTCTTTCTCTCCCTCTTGCTCTGTCCTTCCCCTGACTCATGTGCACTCTCTCTCTCTCTAAAATAAATAAATAAACCTTGTTAAAAAAAATAAATGATTTAATTTATTTATTTGTCAGAGAGAGAGCGAGCACAAACTGGGGAAGTGGCAGGCAGAGGGAGAAGCACGCTCACGGCTGAGCAAGTAGCTCAATGTGGAACTTGAAGGGATCCTGGCCTGAGCTGAAGGCAGATGATTCACTGACTGAGCCACCCAGGTGTCCCTCCACTTTTTTTTTTTTTTTTAAGATTTTTAAAATTTTTTTGACACAGAGAGAGAGAGATCACAAGTAGGCAGAGAGGCAGGCAGGGAGAAGGGGGGAAGCAGGCTCCCCGCTGAGCAGACAGCCCAGTGCAGAGCTCAATCCCAGGACCCTGAGATCATGACCTGAGCCAAAGGCAGAGGCTTAACCCACTGAACCACCCAGCCGCCCCATGTCCCTCTACTTTAAGAAGTTTTTAACATTTTTTATAAGGCTGGTTTGGTGGTGATGAATTTGTTTAACTTTTGTTTTTATGGGAAACTATCCCTCCTTCAATTCTGAATGATAACCTTACCAGGTAAAGTATTCTTGGTTATAAGAAAAGGTTTTTTCCTTTCAGCCCTTTGAATATCTCATACGACTTCCTTCTGGCCTGTAAAGTTTCTTTTTTATTTTCTTTCTTTCTTTTATTTTTTAGGATGTCATTTATTTATTTATTTAAGGGAGAGAGACAGAGATAATGAGAGAGATAGCAAGAATGGGGATGAAAGGGAGAAGTAGGTTTCCCGCTGAGCAGGGAGCCCAACATAGGGCTCTATCTCAGGACACTGAGATCATGACCTGAGCCGAAGGCAGACGCTTAACCAGCTGAGCCACCCAGGTACCCCTTGCCTGTAAAGTTTCTGCTAAAAATGAGCTGAGGGGTACCTGGGTGGCTCAGTTGGTTAAGTGTCTGCCTTTGGCTCAGGTCATGATGTCAGGGTCCTGGGATGGAGCCCCGTGTTGGGTTCCTGCTCAGTGGGAGTCTGCTTCCCCCACTCCATCTCCCCCTCCCCTGGCTGGTGCCCTTTCTCTCTCTCCTCCCAATAAACTTTTTTAAAAAATCAGTTGATAGGAGAACCTGGTTGACTCAGTAGGTAGAGCACATGACTCTTGATCTCAGGGTCCTGCTTGTCTTGGCTCTTTCACTGTTTCTCTGTCAAAAAAAAACCAAAACAAAACAAAAAAAACTTAAAAAAAAAACCAAAACAATGAAGGGTGCTTCATTCCAAAACAACTGGGTGGCTCAGTTGATCAGCTGGGGCTGATGTGGGCTAACGGGCAATGCTTGCTGAGGCAGCAGGTCATCTACAGTGACCAGATCCTACTCCCATTTGTATTATTTAGATGGGGTGGGGCACCTGGGTGGTTCAGTTGGTTAAGCGTCTGCCTTTGGCTCAGGTTATGATACCAGGGTCCTGGGATAGAGCTCTGCATCGGGCTCCCTGCTCAGTGGGGAGCCTGTTTCTCCATGTCCCTCTGCCATTCCCACACTTGTGCTCTCTGGTTCTCTACCGCTCTTCAAAGAAATAAATAAAATATTAAAAAAAAAAAAAAAGATAGATGGGGAGCCTGCTTGGCTAAGTTGGTAAAGCATGTGATTCTTGATGTGGGGTTGTAGGTTCAAGTCCCATGTTGTGTATAAAGATTACTGAAAAATAAAAAACAATTTAAAAAACAATGTAAACAATCTTGCTCAACAGTACATCTGACCCCAGAGAGAGTTCCAGCAGTTTCCTTATTATTTGGTGGGAACTTGTTTACTTGTGAGTTTACTTGTAATCTAGTTGCCCTTTAAACTGCAGATTTTTTTTCTATGTCCTAGAAAGTGTGGATTTGCACGTGGATCCCTCAGGGCTATCCATCTCCACTACACTTCATGACATCGGGGAGAAATTTTTGTTGTTACTGTGTTTCGATCTTTCCTGCCATTCTTTGTGTGGTCCCTATATCCCTGTTGTGCAGAAGCTCTTCAGTCAATCCTCAGTTCTTCTTCAGAAGAAATTGCTGTATACATAGGTATAGATTTGGTGTGTCTGTGGGAGGAAGTGGGTTCAGACTCTTCTTTTGCTGCCATCTTATACTTTTCCACTCCCAAAACTTTTTGTCCCATAAACTTTCTATGAATTTCTTTTTTTGCTTTTTCTTTTTTTATTTTATTTAATTTATTTATTTGAGAGAGAAAGAGAGAAAGAGAGGGCACGAGCATGGGGAGGGATAGAGGGAGAGGGAGAAGCAAGTTCCAGCTGACCGAGGAGCCTAATGTAAGGCTCGATCCCAGGACTCTGGGTTTGTGACCAGAGCCAAAGGCAGACACTTAACTAAGTCACCTAGGTGCCCCAGAATTTCTTTTTTTTAATCTATTTTTAAAATTTTTAAAAAGATTTTATTTATTTATTTGTTTGACAGAGAGAGAGAGATCACAAGTAGGCAGAGAGGCAGGCAGACGGAGAGGGGGAAGAAGGCTCCCCACTAAGCAGAGAGCCCAAAATGGGGCTCTATCCGAGGACCCTGAGATCATGACCTGAGAGAAAGGTAGAGGCTTAACCCACTGAGCCACCGAGGCGCCCCTTTTAAATCTATTTTAAATACATACATACATACATACACCCAATGTGGGGCTCAAACTCACAATCCTGAGATCAAGAATAGGATGTTCTACTGACTGAGCCAACCAGGTGCCCCTCTGTGAATTTCTTTTTTATTTTTACTCTTTCCCATTCTGAAGCCAGCTTCAGTTTAGGACAAAATTAATTTTTCCTTCAACCGAATGCATCTCCATTCCTTGTACCTTTTCTTACTGAAATTATAGATTTTACTTTCCTTGCACACACAGATGTTTCCTTTATAATTTCTAGTAACTTTAATTAATTATATTAGAGTTTTTAATCTTTAAAAACTTAATTACCTACTGAAAATTAAGAAGTAAACCATTGTGGACTGTCTCTTACACTAACATTCTATGGTTTGCCAAATACAGAAATACGTTTTGTAATTTTCAGAATCACATGCTTTCTCATAGTAATTTTTCAGTATGGCACAAAATGTGTTTACTAATGGACCCGAATATCATTAGTTCCTTTGTAAAGGAAGACAAACATGGATAAACCTATTTTCAGTAATGTTTCAGTATTTTATTTTATTTTATTTTATTTGGAGATGATCTAGATATTCAATGAACTTGCATTAACTCATCATTTAACTTAACTTACCAAAACTAAGTTTTTGGGTAACCAAACAGCTGTTTGGAAGCTGTTTGAAAGTTCACCTAGCAACTCTTATCCCATTTATATCTATGTAAAACATTTGTTCTTAAGATTATGTTTAGAATTATGAAAACTTCACTAGACATTAGACAAAATTACCCATTATCCCATGTTATTTTTCTGGTTGATAAATTTTGTAACAGAGAAAACATTTACTTTTTAGATTAGTAAACTCAGGTAGAATAAAAGTTGTATGTCTACATTACGTTTATTCAGTGTTGATAACTGTACAGATATGTCTATTTTTTTATTTTTTAAAAGATTTTATTTACTTTTAAGTAATCTCCACACCTAACATGAAACTCAAACTCACAACCCCAAAATCAAGAGTCACATGCTCTACCAACTGAGCTAGCCAGGTGCCCCTGGACATGTCTATTTTTTTTTTTTTAAGATTTTATTTATTTATCTGAGAGAGAGAATGAGCGAGAGTGAGAACATGTGTGGGGCAGGGAGGGGGTGCAGAGGGAGAAGGAGAAGCAGATTCCCCACTGAGCTGGGAGCCAGACGTGGGGCTAGATTCCAGGACTCTGGGATCATGATCTCAGCCAAAGGCAGATGTTCAACAGACTGAGTCACCCAGGTGCCTCGACATGTCTATTTAAATTAAACTAACAAATTTAAACTAGCTTTTATTCACTGAAGATTATCTTAGAACATATGAACTTTAAAAATTTGGGGGGGGTGGTTAGTTTCCCTATTTTTAAGAGCTTTAGGAATACTTCCACAAAGGCTTTAGAAGACTCCCCCCTGCCCCTCTACTTGCCCTGAGACATAGTTTTATTGTAGTTTAAGGGAGAAGGCCTAAAAAAAATTCCTATCAGTTTCTGAATATCAGCTTGCAACTTAGCCAACAGCTAAAAAATATCTTTAAATGGCTCGTTGGTTTTCAGCTGCAAGGAACAGTAAATATTTCTGGCAGTATTTAACAACCCCTTGAATTCAAGAGAAATTTAGAAAGAGGAGATTTAGAAAGAGGATGCAAAAGATATTTTGTTTACCATTTTCTTTTTTTTTTAAATTTTAAATTTTAAAAAATTATTTATTTATTTATTTATTTATTTGATGGTAAGGGAGATCACAAGTAGGCACAGAGGCAGGCAGAGAGAAAGGGGGAAGCAGGCTCCCTGCTGAACAGAGAGCCCCATGTGGGGCTGGATCCCAGGACCCTGGGATCATGACTTGAGCCAAAAGCAGAGGCTTAAACCACTGAGCCACCCAGGAGCCCTGTTTTCCATTTTCTATTGAGATTTGGGAGAGTGAAGTCTGGTAAGAATTCTCACCCTTAGCCAGCTTTCGTTAGCTTCCCCAAGATCCTATCTATAAGCTCCAAATAGGGTTTAAAGTAGAGGGAAGCTCTAGTATCTACTAGAATTCACGAGTTTTTCATTCATTTTTAGTTTCCCCTTGGCTGTTTAAAGGAATTATGTAGAACTTTATCAGAAAATTCCTCGGAGTCTTTTTTTTTTTTTTTAAGATTTTATTTATTTATTTGACAGACAGAAATCACAAGTAGGCAGAGAGGCAGGTGGCGGGGGGAGGAGGGGGAGCAGAGAGCCCGATGCGGGTCTCGATCCCAGGACCTTGGGATCATGACCTGAGCTGAAGGCAGAGGCTTTAACCCACTGAGCCACCCAGGTGCCCGAAAATTCCTCAGCTTATCAACTCTGGGAGGGGCCCATATGAGGCCCCTTCCTGGAGCATAGATTTGAGATCGTAAGTCCACTAATTTGGTGGATTTTTATTATAGTCTTGTCCAAAGTCCTTTCCCAAAGAGCAAAGTGCTTAGTGCTCATAGTGCTTGGTCAGACCAGTGGCCTCTTGTCGTAATTTACGACATTTTATCAATTAGTCTTTTTTTTAATATTTTATTTATTTATTTGACAGAGAGAGAGATCACAAGTAGGCAGAGGCAGGCAGAGATGGGGGGGGGGAAGCAGGCTCCCCGCTGAGCAGAGAGCCCCATGTGGGGCTTGATCCCAGGACGCTGGGATCATAACCTGAGCCGAAGGCAGAGGCTTTAACCTAATGAGCCACCCAGGTGCCCCTTATCACTTAGTCTTAAGAGATATTACATTTACAAAAATTTTTGAGGGTTTTCTGTGGGCCTTTGACCCACAAACTTGGCCTTTGACCAAGAAGTGAAAGATAGCTGAACAGGGTCACCTGTAGCCTTAGGTGGTCTTACTGTAAAAGGTAAAACAGTTTAATAGCCTTTTTAAAGTGAATAAAGCTATTTAGACAGAGGATTACTTGAATAAGTACTCAGATAAAGGAAGATAGAGGGAAGTGGTAGGGGTTACATTAGTCTTAAGGTCTATTATTTTAGGTCCCTCTTATATTTTTAATTTTTCATTGCCTTTCACAACAGAACTTTCATCATAGGTATTTTGGAATTTTGAAGCACTTTGGAGGTTTCTGTATGCCAATTAAAACAGGTTTCCCATTCTGTTTGTTTGATTTGGAAACCATTGCTTTTAAGTGCACTTTTAGAAGTGAACTTACCTAATTCAAACATTCCTCAAAACAGCCATTGTAATTCCCTTAAAGGCTGGCAGCAGTTAGGTAGGAACCTTGCCAAAAGTAGAATTTAACCCACATTTTGGTTCAGTCAAATTGAGCCACAAAAGGGGTACAGCCTACATTGCTATCTAGCCATATTTTATTTTATTTTATTTTTAAAGAGTTTATTTATTTTGCCAGAGAGAGACACACAGAGAGAGGCAGACAGAAGGAAAAACAGGCTCCCTGCTGAGCAAGGAGCCCAGTGCTGGAGTTGATCCCAGGACCTTGGGATCATGACCCGAGCCAAGGGCAGACACTTAACCAACTGAGCTACCCAGGAATCCCATGTCCAGCCATATTTTAGAACCTTCAAATGCACGATTATCAAGCCCAGTTTGCAGGACACAGAAACTTAGCATGATTTTGCCGCTTTTCAAAAAGATTTTATTTATTTATTTATTTGACAGACAACACAAGCAGGAGGAGCAACAGGCAGAGGAGGAGGGAGAAGCAGGCTCCCTACTGAGCAGGGAGCCCGTCGTGGGTCTCAATCTGAAGACCCTGGGATCATGACCTGAGCCAAAGGCTGACACTTAACTGACTGAGCCACCCAGGCACCCAATATTGCCATTTTTGCAGCTATTGAAAGCTTCTGGAAACACAGCTCTTGGATTTATTTTATGTCTAAGAACTATGCTGATGGCCTTAGGGAGGCATGCTGGAAGGTATTGTACTTAACTCTTTTTTTTTTTTTAAAGAATTTATTTATTTATTTGACAGACAGAGATCACAACTAGGCAGGGAGGCAGGCAGAGAGAGGAGGAAGCAGGCTCCCTGCTGAGCAGAGAGCCTGATGTGGGGCTCGATCCCACACACTGGGATCATGACCTGAGCTGAAGGCAGAGGCTTGAACCCACTGAGCCACCCAGGCGCCCCTGTACTTAACTCTTTTAATAATCTCATTTTTCTGGCTAAACGTTTGGGTCGCTTGGAACCAAACACCCAAGAAGGATGTGCCACTGGTTTGGGGATTGCATGGTATTTTACGATGTACCTTGCTGCACGGTAATTCTCTTGAGGTTGGCAGGTGACCTAGTGTCCATCTAAACTGTCTTGTAATCAACTTATCCTAACATGGGATTCTTCAAGCTAGGTGGCAGGCAAGTACTGTATCAGCTTCTAAGTGCCCAACCCAGGTTCATCAACTTTGTGACTTCTTTTTTGCCCCCAAGATTCCCATTAATAATAGCCTTTACTTAAAACAAAATGTTATTCCCCTGAGGCCTCTCACTGGACCCTGTCCAGTTTAAATTGAATCCAGTCTGGATCCAAACCCATTCTGGTTTTTAAGTTGGACCCATTCTGATCCTGGACTAAATCCAGGTTTTGCATTGGGACCAGTGGAAAGTCACTTTTTTTTTTTTTTAAAGATTTTATTTATTTATTTGACAGACAGAGATCACAAGTAGGCAGAGAGGCAGGCAGAGAGAGAGAGGAGGAAGCAGGCTCCCTGCTGAGCAGAGAGCCCGATGCGGGCCTTGATCCCAGGACGCTGAGATCATGACCTGAGCTGAAGGCAGCGGCTTAACCCACTGAGCCACCCAGGCGCCCTGGAAAGTCACTTTTATTGGGAGCTCCATGTAAAGAGAACCAAGCTCAGAACTGAGAGGAACTTACCCATAGCTCTCAGAAATAGCAAGAAAGAGAACTCAAAAGGGGTTTGGGGTCAAAACCCATGATTCTCATAGTCCCTGAAGCTGTTGGAAGACTCCTTCAGCCCTGCACTGCCACCAAATCTGTTAAACAACAAAACTCCACTAAATAAATTTAAAGATAAAATTGGCCTTATTCAACAACTCATGAATCAGGCAGTATCCCACCCAGCAAATAGAAAGGAGCTCCAAAGAGCTGTAGAAAATGAAAAGTTTCTAAAGGTAGAAAGGGGAAAGAAAATGGAAGTTTATTAGCAAAGAATGCATTGTTTCAGGCAAGGTTGCCTTCCAAGGAGTGATGGAACTGTTAGGCAGTTTTATTCACTAGAACTGAGCTGGTAATTCTAGACGGATTGGTTAAAAATTACATTCTCAACCTGGGTGGCTCAGTTGGTTAAGCATATTCCTTTGGCTCGGTCATAGTCCCAGGGTCCTGGGATCAATCCCTGTATCAGGCTCCTCGCTCAGTAGGGAACCTGCTTCTCCCTTTGCCTGTAGCTCCTCCTGCTTGCTCTTTCTCTCTCTTTCTCTCTTGGGATAGAGACCCCCAGGCCACAGCCCCTTCCTGTCCCCTGCTCTCCATTGCTCCTGCTGAGGTGGAAGAAAAGACCAAATGGCCATTCTGTTTGGTTAAGAAAAGAAAAAAGTAAGTCTCCCAAGATGATTTAGCACTCTCCTGAGACACCTCCCTCCGTATAGATTATACTTTCACATAAAGGGGACCAATTGGGCCTGAGAGATGGTGAAAACTTCCCGTTACCATTCCCCATCACCCGTAACCATAAAAACTCACCCTTAACCCTGTTGGATGCTCAGCTTTTGGGAAACGATCCCACTGAGACTGCCAGTGATAATAGAGCTGAGTTCTCCCTAATTTCCATGTGCCCCTTGGGGTTCCTTGGTCACTTCAGATTTCCCCAACACTGATAAATAAATAAACAAACAAACAAATAAATAAATAAATAAATAAATTTTTAGAAGATTTTATTTATTTATTTGACAGACAGAGATCAAAAGTAAGCAGAGAGGCAGGCAGATAGAGAAGAAGGGGAGCAGGCTCCCTGATGAGCAGAGAGCCCAAAGCGGGGCTCGATCCCAGGACCCCAGGATCATGACCTGAGCCAAGGGCAGAGGCTTTAACCCACTGAGCCACCCAGCTGCCCCAATAAAAATATTTTTAAAAGATTACATTTCCAGGAGAAACTGAAACTGCAATTACATTAGGTATTAAGTTTTGGTTTGCTGATATGGGGCTTAGCATCAGTGACTCTGTTTTGGATTGGTTATCTTGTAGCCAAGACACAGGGGTGCAAGAGCTCCCAACATCGGGGACCCTAAACAAACTGACTTTGACCACTTGCCACTGACAAAATCTAGAGGCAGAGAGCTGAGTGGTGGTGAAACAAGAAAGAAATTTATTTCAGAGGGGCCAACACTGGGAAGATAGTGGACTAACCTCTCAAAGACTGTCTCCTAAGTGCTGAAATACTTCTAGGTTTATATAAATAAAATGTAGGACAAAAGTTGATGGGTACAAGCAGGTGGGCAGTAAAGGTCAGGTCAGTAGTTGAATTGGAGTCAATCATGAGTGGGGGGCTCACTGGTCAGGGCAGTCATTACTGCTTCAGGGGATAGTTTTGGTTCCCATCATGGGATGCTTCACTCGCAGGGTCCTTTGTTTAAAATAGAGATAAGCTAGAAAGAATAACTTAATCGATTAGAAAGTTTGAGGATGAAATGAAGGAAGTCCTCTGTTGATGCCTTTGTTTGTTTGTTTGTTTTTTTAAGATTTTATTTATTTATTTGACAGATAGAGATCACAAGTGGGGGGGGGCAGGGAGCTTAATGAGGGGCTCAATCCCAGGACCCTGGGATCATGACCTGAGCCGAAGGCAGAGACTTTAACCCACTGAGCCACCCAGGTGCCCTAATGCCTTTTTTTTTTTTTTTCCAATTTATTTATTTTCAGAAAAACATTATTCATTATTTTTTTACCACACCCAGTGCTCCATGCAAGCCGTGCCCTCTATAATACCCACCACCTGGTACCCCAACCTCCCACCCCCCCCCCGCCACTTCAAACCCCTCAGATTGTTTTTCAGAGTCCATAGTCTCTCATGGTTCACCTCCCCTTCCCATTTACCCAAATTCCCTTCTCCTCTCTAACGCCCCTTGTCCTCCATGCCCTGATGCCTTTTTTAACACTAGATTGTAACTCCTTGAACAGAGTGTAATTTATTGTCTGGTAGGTAATTAGTTGATCCTTGAGTAACTGAATATATGTTCCTGAAATATTTAAGGCAAACTTAATTTCCTTCTTTTAAAAAAAGAAGTTTAAAAATTATTCATTTAGGGGCTTCTGACTGGCTTGTTTGGTAGAACATGAGACTCTTGATCTCAGCGTTGTGAGTTCAAGCCCCACTTTAGGTGTAGAGATTACTTAAAAATGTAAAATCTTTAGGGGCACCTGGGTGGCTCAGTGGGTTGAGGACTCTGCCTTTGGCTCAGGTCGTGATCCCAGGGTCCTAGGATCAAGTCCCCCATCGGGCTCTCTGCTCAGCAGGGAGCCTGCTTCCTCCTTTCTCTGCCTGCTTCTCTGCCTACTTGTGATCTTCATCTGTCAAATAAATAAATAAAAATCTTTTAAAAAAGAAAATCTTTTAAAATTTGTTCATTTAAATTAGCAGTTTCTTTCATATATTTACACAGTTTAGAAAACACAAAAAGGAAAGAAAAGGAAAGCAAAAAAAAACCCAAATATTCAAAAATCAATCTAAACATTTTTGTATATTTCTTTTTAGCTCTATTTTCTGCATAATAATTTTTATGTAGTTAAAAGTTACATGGTTAAAAATATACATACATACATACATACATACATATGTGGGATGTGTGTGTGTGTGTGTGTGTGTGTGTGTGTGTATGTGTAGTGTAGGCCTCCCAAAATGGGCAGGCCTCCCCAAAATGGGCTACTTTGGCATGAAGACTATTTTGAATTATAAAAGCAATCAAAACCCAGCAGATTCAGGAAAAGCTCCTTGCAACCCCCTCAAACTACCTAAATTTTCATTGAAAAGGAGAGCCTGAACCAGGAAGAGAACTATTAAAAGAGAGTTCTCTTTACCTAAGACACTTATTTGCATAAGAGAGTACCCTTTGTTTTCCAAACATCTTCAGTCACTTTCCTACTAAAGTCTTCTTCCTCTTTGTATCTCCAGACTCTTAACCCTCATCTCAGCTCCAGATGTCATATAAATCTCATATTATATGAGAACTTCATGTTTGTATTCATTCCCTGTACATACAAAACAAAATTTGATTTTCTCCTGTTAATCTCTCTCAAGTCAATTTATTATTTTTTTAAAATATTTTATTTATTTATTTGACAGACAGAGATCACAAGTAGGCAGAGAGGCACGCAGAGAGAGAGGGGGGAAGCAGGCTCCCCGCTGAGCAAGGAGCCCGATTTGGGACTCAATTCCAGGACCCTGGGATCATGACCTAAGCCAAAGGCAGCGGCTTAACCCACTGAGCCACTCAGGCATCCTGAAGGTTAATATTTCTAACATGATTATTAATTATATTGTTAGAATATTTTAAAAACACTTTCTTTAAAGTACTCTTTTTCTGTGTATTAGGTAGCCAAATACATTTCCAGATATTTAGTGGTATGAGTATACAATCATATAAAGAGTGGATTAATTAACTTTCAAAGAAAATTAAAAAAAAATTTTCCAGTAATCTCTGAACTTTTTATTGACGCTTGTGTTCACATTTTTCAAAATTGCTCCATGAGTACTTTCCTAGAAAGTAAATAATCTGTTATTTCCTGCTATGTTGCGATGCTGGGTTACAAACCAGGTTAATAAGAGATAGCAAATAGAATAGAAATAATTGAGAAAAACATTTAGTACCCTATAATTTGTTTGTTTTTCTACCAGTTTCTTACTTTCTTCTAACATCCTATTGAGGGCATTAATGCCGTGGAAATTTATACTCTAAAATATAAGAAAGAGGGGCTCCTGGGTGGCTCAGTCCTTAAGTGTCTGCCTTTGGCTCAGGTCATGATCCCTGGGTCTTAGGATGGAGCTCCGCATCGGGCTCCCTGCTTGGCAGGAAGCCTGCTTCTCCCTCTCCCACTCCCTCAGCTTGTGTTCCCTCTCTCGCTGTGTGGCTTTCTGTCAAATAAATAAATAAACTCTTAAAAAAAAAATACAAGAAAGAGACACCTGGGTAGCTCAGCCAGTTAAGCAACTGCCTTTGACTCAGGTCATGCATGATCCAGATCCGGGATCCAGTCCCAAATCTGACTCCCTGCTCAGCAGGAAACGTGCTTCTCCCTCTGCCTGCTGCTCACTCCTGCTTGTGCTCTTTCTCTCTTTCTCTGATAAATAAATAAATAAAATTGGGGCGCCTGGGTGGCTCAGTGGGTTAAGCCTCTGCCTTCCGCTCAGGTCATGATCTCAGGGTCCTGGCTGGGATGGAGCCCCACATCAGGCTCTCTGCTCAGCAGGGAGACTGCTTCCCCCTCTCTCTCTGCCTGCCATTCTGCCTACTTGTGATCTCTGTCGGTCAAATAAATAAATAAAATATTTAAATAAATAAAATCTTTTTAAAAATAAAAATAATGAATTAATAAAATAATGTACAAAAGAAAGGAAATAATTTATATAAAAGTGTTGTAAGTATATAAAAGTAAAATTTACAAAGGTACAGAACTCAACCTTTGCATCTATGCTAATTTTCTCACACAATTAACGTGAATATAACATATACGGAAATTTGCAAAGGAAATTGGGAAGGGGGATTTTACCCAAATTCGGCTTGACACTTTCAAACATCAGTTGCACTTTTTGGAACTGCCTTTGAGAATGTTGCATATCACTCTCTTGAACTCAAAATATGAAGCATGGCAGGAAGGTCTTTGAGGCTAATTACAAAGCAAGGTATTCATTCATTCATTTATTTAACATTTACTGACTACTATTGTGTCCCTGTACTTGATTAGATTCTATAATGCAAAGATTACTGAGATACAGTAGGGAAGGAGACAGGTACAAATATAAAAATAACAGTGAATTGTGAAAAACTATAGAACAGCCTAATAAACAATGAGCTGTGTAGTCACAGAGGATAGAATAATTCTCTCTTATGATATGAAAGTATAAAGAAACAGTTAGAAACACATATGCATGTAACAACAGAGTCCCCAAATATGTGAAACAAAACCTGACAAAACTGAAGTGAGAAATAGACTATTCAACAATAATACTTGGAGACCAATACCACACTTTCAATTATCAATATAAAGTGCACTTTAAATGAATGAATTGTATAGTATGTGAATTATATCTTCACATATCTGTTTTGTTTTATTTTTTTAACATATAGAAGGACTTTGGTAATGAAGACTTCATAGGGCAAATGGACATCTAAAAAAACACAGTTTTTCTGATTGCCTAAAGGAATATTATCACACACATTTTTTAAAAAAATATTTTATTTATTTATTTGACAGACAGAGATCACAAGTAGGTAGAGAGGCAGGCAGAGGGAGAGGGGGAAGCAGGCACCCCGCTGAGCAGAGAGCCTGATGCAGGGCTCGATCCCAGGACCCTGAACCAGGGTTGGATCATGACCTGAACCAAAGGCAGAGGCTTAACCTACTGAGCCACCCAGGTGCCCCATCACACACATTTTAACAATGACAAAGTTAGTATATATTTATATGAGAGAAGTGTATTACATTTTTAAAAACCATCCTTTCCACCACCCGATGATACCAAATATTTTTAGCATTTGCTAACATTTAACATTCTTTTTTTTCCAATGGTCATATTATATTTTTGTTTTAAAATATATAATGCTGGGGTGCCGGGGTGGCTCCGTAAGTTAAGCATCTGTCTTCAATTCATGTCATGATCTCAGGGTTCTGGGGTTGAACTAGGCATCAGACTCTATGCTCAGTGGGGAACCTCCTTCTTCCTCTCCTTCTGCCCCTCCCCCTACTTCTGATCCCGCTTTCTCTGTCAAATAAATAAATAAAGGGGTGCCAGGGTCCCAGGGTCAGGCTTGAGTCCCGTGTTGGGCTTCCTTCTTGCTGGGGAGCCTGCTTCTCCCTCTCCCTCTGCTGGTCCCCCTACTTGTGCTTTCTCTCTCACTCTCAAATAAAGTCCTTTAAAACATAAATTAATTTAAAAAATAAAGTAATGTTTTAAAGTAGCATTAAATATATAATTCCTGAGACCATGACCTGAGGGAAAGGCAGAGGCTCAACCCACTGAGCCACTCAGGCGCCCCACATCCTTTCTAAATCTAAACATCTTGATAATTTCTAAGCTATTAAATATTCTTTTAAAGCTGTATAGTATTTCATTGTATATCATAACTTATTTTGTAATTCCTTTTTTATGGGTCATTGAGGTTCATTCCAAATTTATTTTACACGAGATATAATGCTGTGATGAATACAGGTATGGCAAAAAATTTTTGGACTTCTAAAAATTGGGACAACTAGCTCAAAAGATATACAATATTGTCCAGGTCTTTGGAATACTTTCACCAAGATATATTTAGAGTAAGAATAAAAAAAATAGATTTTATTTATTTTAGAGAGAGTACAAGAGTGAACATGAGTAGGGGAAGGGGCAGAGGGAGAAGGAGAGAGAATCTGAAGCAGGCACCCCTCTTCCCTCCAAGCTAAGCAAGAGCATGGGCTAAACATGGGTCTCACTCTCACAATCCTGAGATCATGACCTAAGCTGAAATCGAGTCACCCACTTAACTGACTGAGCCACGCAGGCATTCCAAGAGTAAGAATTTTACAACAAATTCCTGTCAACAAGACAGACAAAGCTGAAATAATATTTGCAAGATAATATTTTATTTTGGGGGCACCTGGCTCACTCATTCTCAGGGCTGTGAGTTCGAGCCTCACATTAGGTGTGGGGTCTACTTAAAAAACAAAGGAAAAAATCATTTAATTTTTAATTGCTATTGAGGCTGATTTTTTAGTTCATGTCTACTGGTTATTTGCTACTTCTCCTTTGCGAAGTACACTTCGTGTGACGTGCTTGTTTTTCAATGAGGATATTTATAACATTTGACTGAGGAGCTCTCTAAATGTTATGGATATTGACATTTGGTCTATCATGTTACTAGAGTCCTTTTATATTCATTTAATTGCCTCTAAAACGCTGGAAACTAATATATTACGTTTGCTATTCTTTGTCCACTTCCTTTAGTATCCCCATCTTACATAAACACCAGTTATCTGTAAAGTAGTGAAAAGATGAATAATCTGTGATTTTTCTGATACACATTAGAAATTATTTGAGTTTGAACTGATCTTTATTCTTATTAAATAGACTTTATATAATACCCAAATTGAATATCACAACTATTCTCCTACCAGATCCTCAGATCTTTATCAATTTCACCTTGTTTACCTTCTAGTTTTATAAAAAGATTATATTTATTTGACAGAGAGAAAGAGAGATCACAAGTAGGCAGAGAGGCAGGCAGAGAGAGAGGGGGAAACAGGTTCCCTGCTGAGCAGAGAGCTCAATGCGGGGCTCGATCCCAGGACCCTGAGATCATGACCTGAGCGGAAGGCAGAGGCTTAAACCACTGAGTCTCCCAGGCGCCCCTCTTTTTTTTTTTTAAGATTTTATTTACTTCGTAGAGCACAAGTTGGGGGAGTAGCAGGCAAAAGGAGAGGGAGAAGCAGGCTCCCCACAGAGCAGGGGAAGCCCCATGTGGGACTCAATCCCAGAGCATGACCTGAACTAAAAACAGTTGCTTAACCAAATGAGCCACCTAGGTGCCTTCTTTACCTTCTAAAAAGGCAACATTACTGTGTTTATATGTTTTCAGGGAAATATACTCATCAATTTAAATGTGTGATGCTTTTCTTTGTCGGTAGAATAATTGTTTGAAGATTTACATAATGGCATATTCTTTATACGAAAAAATAATAATATTTTAGAGATCACCTTCTATTTCATTTTTTTAATAAGAGAGAAGTTGTAAAAACATTAATTGACTTAGAAATGTAAATGATCTACCTAGTAAAAACATTTAACATAAAATTTACCATCTTGATCATTTTTAAGTACACAGTTCAGTAGTGGCAAATATATTCACATTGCTGTGCAAAAATCCTCCATATTTGTGAGTTTTTCATCTTGGAAATCTGAAACACTATGCATATTTAAAGACTCCTCTTTAGGGTTGCCTGGGTGGCTCAGTGGGTTAAAGCTTCTGCCTTTGGCTCAGGTCATGATCCCGGGCTCCTGGGATCCAGCCCTGCATCAGGCTCCTTGCTCAGCAGGAAGCCTGCTTCTCCATCTCCCACTCCCCCTGCTTGTGTTCCCTCTCTTACTGTCTCTCTCCCTGTCACATAAATAAAATCTTTCCAAAAAAGTTAAATAAAATCTTTTAAAAAAGGTACAGCATAGAAAATATAGTTAATAATACTGTATTAATGTTGTATAGTGACAGTGACTATATTTATGGTAAGCACTGAGTAATGTATGAGCAGGGAGAACGATGTGGGGCTCGATCCCGGGACCCTGGGATTATGACCTGAGCCGAAGGCAGACACTTAACTGACCAAGCCATATAAGCCATATAATGAATATGTTGTACACCTGAGACTAATATAACATCATATGTCAATTATACTTCAATAAAAAATTGAAATACTCATGTACACATACATAGACAAATACACAGATATTTCAGGAACTTTAAAGAAACCTTTGTTTTGTTTTTGGTTTTTTTGGTTGCATGGTAGGGAAACTGTAAACAAGTACAACATTTGTTAACCGGCAAATGCTTAAAGAAATATATGATACAGGGGCGCCTGGGTGGCTCAGTGGGTTAAGCCTCTGCCTTCGGCTCAGGTCATGATCTCAGGGTCCTGGGATGGAGCCCTGCATCGGGCTTTCTGCTCAGCGGGCAGTCTGCTTCTCTCTCTCTCTTTCTCTGCCTGCTTCTCTGCCTTCTTGTGATCTCTGTCTGTCAATAAAGGCAGACCCTTAACTGACTAAGCCACCCAGGCGCCCCATTGTGGGTTTGTTTTTCTTTTTGTTTTGTTTTTGTTTTTTAAGATTTATTTATTTATTTGAAAGAGAGTGAGCACTCATTCACAGAAGGGGAGGGAGGGACAGAGGGAAAGAATCTTAAGCAGACTCCCTACTGGGTGGGGAGCCCAAGGCCAGGCTGGCTCCCAGGACCCTGAGATCATGACCTCAGCCAATTCACGAGACCCACGCTCAACCACCAAGCCACCCAGGCACCCCCACAGCCTTACTTTTACGATGAAGGCAGGTACAAAGCATTTGCTAGAAGTCATGTAGACTTTTTAAAAAGTATGTGGACTCTGGTTTCTGAGTAAGGGATCTACGAGTTCTCTTTTCTATTAAAACCCTTATGGGGCACCTGGGTGGTTCAGCAGTTAAAGCCTCTGCCTTTGGCTCAGGTCATGATCCCAGGATTCTGGGATCAAGCCCCACATCGGGCTCTCTGCTCTGTGGGGATTCTGCTTCCTCCTCTCTCTCTGCCTGCCTCTCTGCCTACCTGTGATCTCTGTCTGATGAATAAATAAATAAAATCCTAAAAAACAAAACAAAACAAAAAACTTATATTCACTATTTGTAGGATACTTGTGTGGGGTTGGAGGGGTGGAATAGGGCATCCAGAACCCCCAGACACCTGGATCACCTGGTGTGGGGGAGGAAGCTGTTCCTCACCCTACCCTACATGTACATTTTTTGGGAGCAGGATGGCTTTCTGCAAATATGCCCCCCATTGTGTGAGGCAGAATGTGGGCTCCCCCCATGATTGGCTGTGTAAGTGGCTTGGGGTGACTTCCTTGGTGTCAGCCAGGGTTTGCCCAAGCCTGGGTGTCCCAGTGTGAAAAAAGGAGGCCTGTGCTTTCAATCATTAGGCTCCAGATGCTGCAAAAAGACACTGAGGACACGCTGGCACTGCTCAAGAGGCGCAGCCTGTGGTGCCCCCACGTCTTGGCCTCCCCAGAGCATCCTCTCTCAGGACCTGGCTGCGGGCTCTCAGAACTTGGACAAAGGCAGGCAGGGTCATGTGACGCGCAGGGTGCTGGTTGTGCAGCGGCTACCCGCAGCTCTCCTCTGGGGGCCTCTGGAGTTCCCCACTCTCCAGCAGGCGCACTGCAGGTGCCACGTGTGCTGCAATGCCACCTTGCCCCCGGTGGCAGGGTCAGCCGCCCTCATAGAATGCCCACATCACCATCTTCACCTCCTTCTCCGAGGCTTTTGAAGCTTCTGTGTGACTCCTTTGGAGCTGGCGCCGCTATGGGCGATTGACTGGGCCACCTGGGGAATGAACAAGGCGCCCGTGACTGTGGCCAGTCCAGGCAGATCCCCGGCCACCCCTGCTGCAACAACAGCACTGGTTCCACCAGGCACCGCAGTGTGGCCGAGAACTCCTCCAGTGGCCGCGGACCCCCAGCAGGGCCAGCGCCAGCACATCGTGTCTCTCTAGAAGTTCCAACTCCCAGTCATGCCCATGGGGAAGAGTGAGCAGCTCCAGGTCAGAGGTGACCCTTGTGGTCCCTCCTAGAGGGACTGTAGTCTGGCAGCCCACCAATAATAGGTAGAGGGTGTTCCTCCCAGAATGGAGTTCCAGGCACAGGTCATTGGGTTCTGGGGGCCAATTTTGGGGGCCCAGCAGGCAAGAGGAAGTTGTTAGGGGGTCAGAAAGAGACCTCAGCCTGTGGTCTTGCAGAATTTCTCTTCTCTTCGTCCTCTTCCTCATTGACTTCCCACCATGGGGCCTCTGTTTCTTGGCCGCTATGGCTGAGCAGTGTTCCTTGGGCACCAGGCACTGGAGACACCAGGTCACAGTATGATTGGGGGCATCTACATCACCACACTGCACCACTGAGTATGTTCGAAGTGGCTTGGTGAGTGTCTTGGCATGAAGCTGCCCATCGGAGGCCCTGTGGCTGTCAGCAGTGGACCCCTTAAGAGGGAGGGCACACATGGGCACAGCTAAGACTCCTGGTCCAGAGTGGTCTTTTCTTGATGGCCCCATGTGCTCCAAACATCTGGGCTGACTGCCACTCCACTTTCTAGGCCTGGGCAGCTCTATCTGAGCTGGGTTGTCTGGGAGGGTGTCCTCACTAAAACTGCATCAAATAGGTCCTGGCTGTATCACAGGCCTGGAAAGCCCCAGCCCCTATGGCCTGGGACTGTGGATGCTGACTGGTCACATGGGTGAGATCCACGGAGGGCAAACTTGGGAAACACTCATCCTCCAACTGAAAGAGGACTGTGGGCTGGCCTGGTTGGGGATGCAGGGCCACACAGAGTATCTCAAAGGATAAGGCTGAGCCCTGCCAGCAGCCGGAGATCACTGGGTGGCCCCCATGGAACCAGGGACAAGAACCAAGAAGTCCCCATGTTGCTGAAAGGAGGACCCCAGCCTTCTGATGGGACAGGGGGCCATGGGACTGGGGTTGGCCGGCAATTCCTCTCCATCCTGTGGCACCTGCATGGAGGGACCAGGATTTAACTGTACTTTCGACAGTCCTCAGGCTTCCACGTCTGTGCTGGGACTCGAGGAACTGCCAAGAGGCTGCTCTCCCTACTTCCCCCAGGCTCCATGCTAAATGCATAGTCTGCTTGAGATTCTCTCCTTCTTCCTCTGCCCCTCCCCACCCTCTCTCAAATAAATAAATAAAATCTTTTTAAAATAATAGTTTAATAACTGGGTGGTGACAGATGGTAACTATACTTATCATGGCATGCATATCATAATGTGCGTAATTGTCAAATCACTGTGTTGTACTTCTGAAACTAATATTATATGTTACGTATACTTCAACTAAAAGTACAAAAAAACTCTTTAAGTTTAATCTTTATTCTTTATTTATCTTTTAAAAGTTTAATTGTTAGAAAATGACACTTTCTAGGGAGTTATTTATTAGTTGTTTTTCTTTATTTAAAAATTCATTAAAATCGGGACACCTGGATGGTTCAGTTTGTTAAGCGGCTGCTTTCTGCTCAGGTTGTGATCCTAGGGTCCTGGGATCGAGTCCCACATCTGGCTCCTGGCTCAGCGGAGAGCTTGCTTCTCCCTCTCACTCCTCCAGTTGCTCTCCCTGCTTTGTACTCTCCCTCTCTGTTACATGAATAAATAAAACCTTAAAAATTTTTTCTTAAAAAAATTCATTAAAATCTTGAAGACAATTTAATTAGATTACCATTATTTCTTTTTCTTTTTCTTTTTTTAAGATTTTATTTATTTACTTGACAGACAAAGATCACAAGTAGGCAGAGAGGCAGGCAGGGGTTGGAGGAGAGAAGCAGGCTCCCTGCTGAGCAGAGAGCCCCACACGGACTGATCCCAGGACTCTGGGATCATGACCTGAGCCAAAGGCAGAGGCTTTATTTAAGCCACTGAGCCGCCCAGACGCCCCTAGGTTACCATTATTTCAAATATATGTGTTACTTTTGTTACCTTCAATCTTATGTTAGAAAAAATAATTTATTTACAGGAGCCTGGGTGGCTCAGTTGTTAAATGTCTGCCTTCAGCTCAGGTCATGATCCAGGGGTCCTGGGATCAAGCCCCGCATCCTGCTCCCTGCTCTGCGGGGAGTCT
This sequence comes from Neogale vison, assembly GCF_020171115.1. Classification (NCBI taxonomy): domain Eukaryota; kingdom Metazoa; phylum Chordata; class Mammalia; order Carnivora; family Mustelidae; genus Neogale; species Neogale vison. The sequence goes on from NC_058105.1 coordinate 33,419,564, forward strand.
GCTTCTCCCTCTCCCACTCCTTCTGCTTGTGTTCCCTCTCTCACTGCCCCTCTCTCTGTCAAAGAAATAAATTTAAAAGTAAAAAGAAGGGGCGCCTGAGTGGCTCAGTGGGTTAAGCCGCTGCCTTAACCCACTGGCTCAGGTCATGATCTCAGGGTCCTGGGATCGAGTCCCACATCGGGCTCTCTTCTCGGCGGGGAGCCTGCTTCCCTCTCTCTCTCTCTGCCTGCCTCTCCATCTACTTGTGATTTCTCTCTGTCAAATGAATAAATAAAATCTTTAAAAAAAATGTAAAAAGAAGGAAAAATAATTTATTCAACTTATTCCTTTTGACATTATTCATTTTTATGAATGTAAATGAGTGTTTACTTTTAGACCCTGGAATTCAAGAGAAATAAAGCATCGACTTGTCTTTAGATGACATAATGGCTTTTATAGAGACACTAACAAATGTATCCCGTGGTATTAACTAGATATCATAACTGCAGAGTATGAAGCTCTCTTTTCCTTTAAAAAAAAAAACATTTTATTTATTTATTTTTATGAGAGAGAGCACCCTTACGATGGGGGGTTGAGAGGTGGAGGGAGAAGCAGACTCTCCCCTGAGCCGGGAGCCAGAATCTGGACTGGATCCCATGACCCCAGGATCATGACCTGAGCTGAAGGCAGATACTTAATAGATGCCCTGAAGAGTATGATGCTTTCTTTTCTTTTTTAAAGACTTATTTATTTATTTGAGCGAGAGAGAGAGAGAGAGAGGAGAGAGAGAGTGAGCACAGGCACGCATACATGCACACGTATGTGGTGGGGGGGCAGAGGGAACAGCAGAGAATCTTAAGCAGACTGCTCTGACCTTGGAGCCTGACTCCGGGCTGGATCTCATTATCCTGAGATCAGGACCTTGTCCAAAATCAAGAGTCCGACGCTTAACCCACTGCATCACCCAGGTGTCCCAAGAATATGAAACTTTCTTAGCATGTGACTTAAAAAATCCCCTTTTGCTAGTGTAACTATACTAATGTTGATTTCCCTCCTTGAGTCACATATACAGAAATTACACCAGGTAGGTTGTAGCACAAAGGAAACTTTACTTGCAGCAAATAAGGAGATCAGAGGGAACGACTTTCAAACCTGTCACTTCCTAAGCAAGGGTGGATAGGTTCTTTTTGTTTAGGGTTAGGATGAAATTTTTTTAAGATTTTGTTTCTTTGAGACAAAGAGAGAGAGAAAAAATGAGCAGGAGGAAGAGGCAGAGACAGAGGGAGAAGGTGACTACTAATGGAAGAGGGAACCGGACGTAGGGCTCAATCCCAGGATCCTGAGATCATGACCTGAGCCAAAGGCAGATGCTTAACTGACTGAGCCACCCCAGGTGCCCCAGAATGAATATTTTTAAAAAGGGATCCTTGGGGGGCACCTGGCTAGCTCAGTTGGTAGAGCATGCAACTCTTTTTTTTTTTTTTTAATATTTTATTTATTCATTTGACACAGAGAGAGCGAGATGACAAGTAGGCAGAGAGGCGGGGGGTGGGTGGGAAGCAGGCTTCCTGCTGAGCAGAGAGTCCAGTGCGGGCCTTGATCCCAGGACCCTGAGATCATGACCTGAGCAGAAGGCAGAGGCTTAACCCACTGAGCCACCCAGGTGCCCGAGCATGCAACTCTTGATCTTGGGGTCCTAAGTTCAAGCCCCACATTGGGTATAGAGATTATCTGACAAAAAGGGACCCTCATCATTACAGGTAAGGTAGGTATAAGGTCATGCATGTACCTTAAGGAAACATGGCTACGCATACATTGTATGTTATGTAAATGAAGCTTGTGCTCCTCCTTGGGTGGAGATTTTAGTATTATAATGATGTAAAGGTAATTGTCAGTCATTCTGGATGTCACTCCATGGTCCACCTGTACAGGTGCAAGTCATGGTGGTTGGGGGTTTTATGTTCCTACTGGACCGGACAGGGTAGAGTTCTTGTCAGGGCAGTTGCTGTGTTTGAGGTGGGGTTTCAATTTTCATTTGTCTGAGTTAAGAGATAAGCTGCCAGAAAGAACTTAAGGAAAAAATGTGGGACAAATGTCAGTGAATCTAAGCAGGTAGGCAGTAAAGTTTAGGTCTTGGGATCTAGCTGGTGACACTGGGAACATGGAATAGCAATTGTGCCTCAAATGTTGCTTCTGATAACCATCACATTTGCCATCTAAGTGTTTTTTTGTTTTTTTTTTTTTAAACAGTGTTTCGTGCTTATAAAAGAAGTGCCCTTTTGGTAGAAAAAAATTTATTTTCCTCAAAACGGAGGCATTGTGAATTTTATTAATTGCATTACAAAATAATGTAGTCATACACTACAAAATGAATGGAAGTTCAAGAAATTATGTCTTTTCTGTGTATTTGATAATACAAATCTAAATATTTTTTTTTCTGTCCTGAACTGTTTATTTTAACTTCTTTCCTTCTAGATCTCTCTTTTGTTCTATACTAAGCAGGCCCAGCTCAAAAATAGAAATAGTAATTCTTAAAAGGAACAGAATTTTACAATGGAACAAGAACCCTTAGTATGGTTCAGTCCAAACCTGTTATTTAGAGATAAAGACACCTAGCTCCAGTGAGGTTAGCTTTTTGTCTCACAACACATAGCTAGGAGTTGGCAGAGGAAAACAAGAGAATTAGTTTTCTGAGTCACGTTACATCGTCTACCAGGGAATCGATGGCAGAAGAAGGTGGCGGGGTATTATATTTTTATTTTTTAATTGTCAAGACACACCTAGACCATCTTAAAATTTAGAAATAGTGTTAAGAAGTTTAAATTGCAGATAATTCTGCTACCATTTTGAAGTACCTACCCTCAAATAAATGGGAGGTGAAAAGAAATGTATCCAAAAAATGAAATTGGGCAAACAATCAGCTAAGCTTGTTGTTTTTCTTATCCCTTGTATTTTATTCTGTGACATTGAAAATAGACTTCTCATAATTATATTTGCTAGATCAATTCACAAATTCCTGAAAAGGTTTTCCACAAGCAATATGCTTCCCATGTTCTCATCTGTTTAAAGCCCTTATTGTCTTTGCTTCTTTTCTCTTTCCACTACATTGGACACAGTGCCTCTCTTCCCCCACCCCAGTCTTTTTTTCTCATTAGGATTGCAGGTTCCTGAGTTCCATTATTTAAGCTCTGACAGAGAGAAGAGATGTATGTAATTGAGGTCCTTCCTAGAGTAGAGTCCATAGAAATATGCGAATATGCGTTTCCTTTTCTTTTCTTTTTTGGACTCTCATCTTTCCCATACAATGAATAGGAATAGTTTGTTGCAGACCCACCTTGTGCTCACACACTGTGATACACAGCTGGTGAATTGTTTAGGGCTCCGCATGTAGCCTGACCTGCACCAACAACTAGAGCTTCATAGCTTCTGTCAGAGCTGCATGCAGAAAATGCACAAAGCTGAGTTTGGAAAGTGAGAAAAAGGATAAAAATGTTAAAGTATGAAATATTCGAACTCTTTTCTGTCAATCCACTTTATATGTGGAAACCCTGACATTCTCTTTATCTACTTAAGGACAGCTTCCAGTGGAAAAATCAGGGTATTTTGTTGTCTTCCACTTGGAATAGAAAAATGAAACATCGCAATAAACCTGGTAGCAAAGATTTTTTTAAAAAATTATTTATTTATTTGACAGAGAGAGAGAGAGAGAACACAAGTAGGCAGAGAGAGAGAGGGGAAGGGAAGCAGGCTCCCTGCTGAGCAGAGAGCCCGATGTGGGCCTCAATCCTAGGACCCTGAGATCATGACCTGAGCTGAAGGCAGAGGCTTAACCCACTGAGCCACCCAGGTGCCCCAAGATTTTTATTTCTATTTGTTAACAATGCAGGTAAAGGGGCCCCTGGGTGGCTCAGTGGGTTAAGCCTCTGTCTTCAACTCAGGTCACGATCTCAGGGTCCTGGGATCTAGCCCTGCATGTGGCTTTCTGCTCAGCAGGGAGCCTGCTTCCCTCTCTTCTCTCTCTTCCTGCCTCTCTGCCTACTTGTGATCTCTGTCTGTCAAATAAATAAATAAATAATCTTTAAAAAGAAAACAACAATGCAGATGAACACACAAATTCATCTTCTAGATCTAGACTGTTGGGGAGTCATCGTTGTTCAAAATGGTAATCCAAAAATGTACCACATGTTCAAGCATGGAAAAAGCACTATTTTTATTAATATAATTCAACTGAATTTGGTTTTACTAATTCAACAAAGGAGAGCAATTTTCTTTCTTTTTTATTTTTAAATTTTATTTATTTATTTGACAGACAGAGATCACAAGTAAGCAGAGAAGCAGGCGGGGGGGGGGGTTGGGAAGCAGGAGAGAGAGAGAGAAGCAGGCTTCTGGCTGAGCAGGGAGCCCTATGCAGGACTTGATCCCAGGATCCTGGGATCATGACCAGAGCCCAGTGCAGAAGCTTTAACCCACTGAGTCACCCAGGTGCCCCAGGAGCAATGTTCTTTAGAATATTTTTATTCAGCGGAAACTTGAACAAAAATAAATTTAGCTGCATTTTTGTCAAAAAATTGACTTGGTCTAGACATTATATTTCCTGAGCATTTTGGTTCAGGCTTCATAATTTAGTATCCCTGAAGCTACCTATGAGACATGGTATTTTAAAAATTTCTTTCCCCCCAAATTTGAAGAAGCAAATTTTTTTTTAATAGGGAAAACATTTTTCAATTCTGCCATGTTTTGGACTGTGATATCAAATACCTTATGTTTTTTGGGTAAAATAATGCATTCTGTAAAAGATCTACACCCCTCATTAATGACCGCTTCATTTTCTGTCCTAAATCCTGTTCGTTGCTCCCCTGCATTCAGATATTCAGATAAATTACCTACTTTCACTGAAGCATTACCAGCTATATACTTAGGCGTAATTAAAACTCTGAAGTTTTCTTAGGAATACATGCATTCTTTGTTTGTTAAGAACCTTCTGCAAATGAATAGAAGGGAACATTTTGTATTCTCTCTACTATTATACAAAATACCACAGAATAATAATCCACAATTATCTTCTTTCTTTCATTAAACATTCCACTGAAAAATCTATTCATGTACAAGTACTTTTGTTAAGTAACACTCACCATTTGTCCTCATTTTTAATACAAACAGGGTTTGCCATAATTGCAGCCTTGCGTCCCAAACTCGTGTTTTTATTTATTTATTTATTTTTCAAACTCATGTTTTTAAAAAGATGCAGCATCTTCTGGTTTTCATATGTCAGAACACGGAAACAAGTAAAACACAAAGGAACCGCAATGCCTTTAAAAAAATATCAAATGAACACCTTCACCTCCAGCTTCCGAACTTAGCTTTAAGGTCCCTTGGACTTACTCTTTGGTTTTGATAATAGCCAATGCTTGCTTTTCAGATGTAGCTTTTGCTTAACTTTCATGACTCATTGTTCTACGGGAGCATGTTTAGTGCTATTTGTGCACATACTCTAATAACAGTACTTCCTAGCTGGTAAATGAGGATATTGTCATTAGAACATAGCAAAATATTAGCAATTCATCTCACCGGCTAAGACTTCCAACAGGCTTCCCCTTTCCCCTAAAAACTGGAGGATTATTTACAACTATAAGGAGAGGAAGAATAATTTTCCCTTCACCCTTCTAGGTTCTTGGTGGAAATCTCCTATAATAAAATAGATAATAAATAATGAAATAAAAACAGAACTTTATCAACAAGGGTGCTTCATGTACACACAGAGATACCCAGAAAAACTGAATAACTCCTTAAAATGGCTCAAGTCATCACCTTAAATACCCTTGTCAGCTAAAGACAAAAGAAAAATGTCGGGGTGGGAGGGAGACCAGTTATGAGATGTTACTCCAGAAAAAATCCCAGTAAACAAAGGATTATGCAGATTTAAGTGAGAGCCTTCTGCAGGACTAGATTCTCTTGTGATTTAGTAATTCTTAACTTCCTAGTATGGAGAAGAAGACACCTTTGCAAATGGAGATTTCCTGTATAAATGTAAATTTCTCTTACAAAAGGGTAATCTCTACTCTGTTTTTAGAGCTTCTGCAGTGTCTGCTCTTTCTCCAAATAATCAGGTCAAAATAATTGTTATGTCAAAAAGAGGCATATTTGGGGCTGGTACATATATCCTGCTAGGTGTCACTACCCCAGTTCATTCCGTTTGTGTGGGAGAATGTGGAATGGTAAGTGGGAGATTGTGTATGGCTGTGAAGGAGGTATCATAAAATTTTTGTTTTGTTTATGTGACTAAGAAGGGAAACCAGTTGTAGAGTTTTGAGCAGAAGAGTAAGGTGGGGATTTGACTCTGGCTGCTGTGTTGAGAAAAGATTGTAGAGGGGAAGAATGGAGGCAGAAAATAGGGAGATCAGTGGCGTGCTTTTGCTATAATCCAGGTGAGAGATGGTAATAATTTGGAACAAGATAGTGCTAAGAGGTTGGATTTGGAATAATTGAAGCAGACCCTGAACTGAGCATGGAGCCTGACACGGTGCTTAAGATCATGACCTGAGCCAAAAACCAAGAGCTGGATGCTCAGCTGACTGAGCCACCCAGGTGTCCCTCATTTCCTTTGGATGGTAACCCAGATGAAGAATTGCTGGGTCATATGGTCATTCTATTTTTTTAGTTTTTGAGGAACTTCCTTACTGCCTTCATAATGGCTCTACCTGTGTAGGGTACTTGTAATTTCTTCAATGCTTTTTGAAAATAAGGAATATTTTTCTTTTCTTAAGATTCTATTTATTTATTTGACAGAGATCACAAGTAGGCAGAGAGGCAGGCACAGAGAGAGGAGGAAGCAGGCTCCCCACGGAGCAGAGAGCCCAATTCGGGGCTTGATCCCAGAACCCTAGGATCATGACCTGAGCCTTAGGCAGAGGCTTTAACCCACTGAGCCACCCAGGCACCAGGAATATTTTTCTTGAATGGAGTTAACAGAAGTCTATTCTCAAGAGCAGAACATCAATTCAAGCATATCCATGTTTTACATAAGATGACACAGCAAAAGTCTAGCTGGCTGCTTAGGCGGTGTCTTAACCAATGTGGGGATTGAGCACAGCTTTGGGCTTTCTGCTCAGCAGGGAGCCTGCTTCCCCCACTCTCTCTGCCTGCCTCTGCCTACTTGTGATCTCTCTCTGTCAAATAAATAAATAAAATCTAATAAAAATTTAAAAACAAAACAAAACACAACAACAACAAAAAAATATTTTATTTATTTGTTTGACAGAGACACAGTGAGAGAGGGAACACAAACAGGGGGAGTGGAAGAAAGAGAAGCCAGCTTCCCACCGAGCAAGCCAGGAGCCCAATGCAGGGCTCGATCCCAGTACCCTGGGATCATGACCTGAGCCGAAGGCGCCCCTAGTTTTGATTCTTTTAATTTTTCCATTCAAACCATAACATTCCTGACCTCATCTAAAAATTCTGGAGGTATATTGTATTTGGAGCCTATAGTTTTGTTGACTGAATACAATTCACATGGAGAGCTTTATTTAGAATATATATATATATGTATATACATATATATATTTAATATATTTCAAACTACTAAAAGGTTAACATTTTTACATTCTTAATTTCAGCTGAACACATCCCACGTTTCTGCCAAGTCTTTCACCCACACTAAGGTACAGTCAAAAGCTGTTCCTCTGGGATTAGTCACATCTCACTGACTTCACTCACTGATTAACAGACCGAGTAAAGTTCAGTTGCTTTCAAGCAGGCCAATGAAGTATTTACACACATTTATCCAATTTCTCAAATTGTAATATGAAACCTGTCAAGGAAGGATTATAAGCAGGAACAGAGACAGATTTCTTTAGTTACCATGCACTACATTATTATTATCATTTTTAAAAGATTTATCCATTACTTGAGAGAGAGAGAGAGAACACAAGCAGGAAGGGGAGGAAGGGTAGAGGGAGAGGGAGAAGCAGCCCCTACACTGAGCAGGCAGCCTGATGCATGGCTGGACCCAAGGACCCTGTGATCCTGACCTGAGCCCAAGGCAGACACTTCACAACTGAGCCACTCAGGTGTCCCTCAACCCACTACATCAAATTTTGCCTTACCTCAATTTGGTTAGCTTCTTAATGCTGAGAGGATAACCAAAAATGTTAGAAATTTCGAAGTCAAAAATACAGTCACTTTAGGGGTGACTGGCTGGTTCAGTTGGTAGAGCATACAACTATTGATCTCCGGGTGATGAGTTCAAGCCCAACCTTGGGTGTAGAAATTTCTTTATTTATTTATTTTTAAGAGTTTATTTGTTCATTTGACAGAGGGAAACACAGTGAGAGAGGGAACACAAGCAGAGGGAGTGGGAGAGGGAGAAGCAGGCTTCCCACTTAGCAGGGACCCCAATGCAGGGTTCTATCCGGGAACTCTAGGATCATGACCTGAGCCAAAGGCAGACGCTTAAGGACTGAGCCACCCAGACGCCCAGATCACTTAAAAAAAAATAAAAAAAATTTTAGGGACGCCTGTGTGGCTCTGTGGGTTAAAGTCTCTGCCTTCGGCTCAGGTCATGATCTCAGGGTCCTGGGACCAAGCACCGCATCATTGGGCTCTCTGATCAGCAGGGAGCCTGCTTCCCTTCCTCTGTCTCTGCCAGCCTCTCTGCCTACTTGTGATCTCTGTCTGTCAAATGAATAAATAAAATCTTAAAAATAAATAAATGAATAAAAAATTTTCAAGGAATACAGCCACCTTATATTACTCTAAGATAAAGAACACAAAACAGAAAAGCCAATTGAGGACATCAATAGAAGTTCTCCTATGCATTTATTAACATTTCTATGATTACAACTTATACGTACTACTTATATTTTGTAAGATTACTTTAGATTTTCAAATACTCTCATGTTTTTACCCTTTCTATACTATAACCATAAGCTATATACTTTGTAATACTTGAAAAATCACACGGCTGTGGATCACAAAAATTGGCTAGTTTTATAAGTGATTTCTCTGGTAATATGTTCCTAAAGCTATAGAAGCATTTAAACATGTTTTGAAGTTCGGACACTGAACATTGCCTAGGTACTGTTGCTGACCCATTATCATTTAATGGACAAGCGTTTTAATGATGAATTTCCAAACCACTCTTGTGGGAGTTACCATGGACACTAAGAGGCACTCCACTGCCAAATCAGATGGATAGGAAAACGGTTTTTTAAAATACATTTCAGGTATCTGTAGACTTCCAGAACTGGTTCTGTCACAAACAAATGGGCCTTTGCCTTAATTTATCAGAGATTTTCTGACAGCATCTCAGCTACACATTTTTATTTCATTCTCTTCTGCCCTCTGCCTCAGTCTGTATTTTATCTTTATGAAAGGCTTTACAGTGAAGACACAAGATAATTTCCTAAATGTTATTTAGCTTTGACAGTCAGGCCCATGTTCAGGGTTGGACGGGCAGATAAGAAAAGGAGAGATTTGCTTAGTGTTTCTCCTCTACAGGGACACCTACCAAATCCTGGGAAGACTTACTCCTGCCTATAACCTTTCAGTTGGTAAGTGTAATTCTGCATGCATTTCTTGTTGTTGTAATTTTGTGATTGTTGCTATACATGCCCTAAAACAATGAATTTAAAATCCATTTACCTTCTTTGGAGTATATTCTTTGATAGGATTTATTATGTAATCTAGCTGATAGACTTATGAAGCCTGTTCTACTAAGAAAAGGTTTGCTATATTGAGTGAATATCATTATGCTATTATTTTTACCATAACATGTGTTTTGCCTTCTAAAATCTCTTTTAATTAAATGTTGTAGAATGAGTTTGAGACAAAATAGGGTTGGCTCTCTCCTTCTTACACAATCATTAGACATTTTTATGTATCATCAAATATTTCTCAAATATTTAAATAAATTTATATTCATGTATTTTGTCTTCACTTCTCAATGAGTGTTCTAAAACTCATCTGTGATGTTGAGCTAAGCAAGGTGCTCTGAAAACTTTATGTATTTTCCTCATTCTGGCCATTTAATTATTTTTACCTTCAGACTAAATTTTTTTCCAAATTTTTATTACTATTAGGCCTACACAAATTTAAATCCATTTCTGAAAACTGCTCTATGTCTCTTTTTAGAGATTAAGTCATTAAATATACATAACTCAGCAGAGTGTTATACAACATTATTCTTTGTCTTACCATGGCAATTACCTTTATTTAGGCCACTTGTTCAGAATCTCACCTATATTGGCAAGGCTTTTGTTTTTATCTCTGCAGCAAACGCCCAACAGATACATTAGGAAAATAGGCGGACAGCTGGTAAACAGACCCATTCCCTGCCTCAGGGTTGACGAAGCAATTTGCCAAATCCATCTTCCCCTAGTTTGTTCACATCATCACTATTTCCAAATTTTCTGCTTTTTGTTTGAGCACTGTCTAGTGTATACAAAGTAGCTGAAATCAAACTTGTACATCACCAGTTCTGATAATAGGTGACAGAGTTTTTTTGTTTTGTTTTGTTTTACTAAATTCTGTAGTGTGCACTCTTGTTTTTGGTTGGTTCATCTTCCTTAAATTTTCTTTAATTATTTTAAATTTTCTTTATTTATTTGAGACAGAGTGAGAAAGCCCAAGTGGGGAGGAGGCTCAGAGGGAGAGGGAGAAGCAGACAATCCGCCGAGCAGGGAAGCTGGAGTCAGGGCTCGATTCCAGGACCCTAGGACCATGACCAGAGTGGAAGGCAGATGTTCAACTGACTGAGTGACCCAGGCGACCCAGTACATAAATCTTTTAAAATTATGAAGATTATAAACAATGTATTTCCTAATGTGCTCCATCTTAAATTTTCAGCATTAATCTTAATACAATATTAGAATTTTAAAAATAAAAACTTTACTAATGTTTTTGGTTCAGAGGAAGTCAATCACGGTTATAGGAATACAGAGAATGTTGAATTCCTTACCAAATCTTGAGGCTACTGGCAATCTCATGCAAAGGAGGAGAAAAGCTAGGGTCAGTGGTGTCCAGCCATGACCGTAGATTATATTAGACTAGGATGGTAACGTGATGACGCAGAGTCAAGAACAACAAGGCATCATGATAATAATGACAGCCATTATTCCTAGACTCTCGGTATGTTTCAGGCTTTACGTTTGTAACACAGTTATTCTTTTTAATACTAACAACAACAGTGGGGTAGGTATATGCCAAAATCTACATTTTATGGATTTATTATTCAATCAACAAATACTGAGTATATATAATGTCCTGGGCCCTAGGGATATCAAAGTAAACAAGACTCTGGTCCTCATGGAGCTTATGACCTACTGGTCATAAGCTAGTTAACTGAGTCTTAGACAGGTTGTATTAGTAGCTCAAGACCTGTCTGTGGGGCTCCACATCCACCTGCTTACCTTCTACTTCATGTTAATGATGGCTGTGAGATAGTAATCAGAAAGCAGGTAATAGTCCCAGGAAACACCGTGCCGGAGAGCAAAGCCAGTTGGACACTAGGGAAGCAAGTAGGGTTCCAGAACATCGTTGATGAAAGTAGGAGCAAGAGACTGTTCTGTGTACTAAGGAAATGATCAGAAAACCAAGTAGTGGGGGCGCCTGGGTGGCTCAGTGGTTTAAAGCCTCTGCCTTCTGCTCAGGTCATGGTCCCAGGGTCCTGGGATTGAGCCCTGCATGGGGCTTTCTGCTTGGCGGGGAGCCTGCTTCCTCCTCTCTTTCTCTCTCTGCCTGCCTCTCTGCCTACTTGTGATCTCTGTCTGTCAAATCAATAAATAAAATCTTAAAAAAAAAAAAAAAAAGAAAAGAAAAAACCAAGTAGTCAAATGGGACAATGAATGCATTTTAATGTATACTATACCATAATTAGAGTTTGGTGGTTCACAGTAGGATATATAAAACAGTAGAAAAACATGAATAAGAAACTCTGGACATTATCAATGTTCTTTGTAGGCTCTTCTTTCTCATCTGGTAGCATAATTGTTAGTTTTCCCAGGGATTTCTCTTAGATCTTCTTCTCACTTGATGTACTCTCCCTGGGTGACTCTGCGACTTATGTAGTTATAAAAGCTGATGACTTTCAAACCCCATCCTTAGCTCAGCTCCTTCTCTTGCTACAACATATCCAACTGTCTATTGTCTATCTTTATGTGGATAGCTCATGGGCTGCTAAAATTCACCATGTTCCAAGTTGACCTCACCGTGTCCATCTTCTCTGCATAAAGCCTACGGTTCCTGTTCCCTTGTCTCCAGTCATAAACCCGAGAATTGTCCTTGATTCCTGCCCCTACTTCGCTCTCATCCCATTTATCACCAACTCCTATCAATGATAAATTGTAATTATTTCTCAAGAAATTTATTTCTCTTCATCTTCAGTACCCTTTCACTGGTCTAAGCAATGTTGTCTTTCTTCTGAACAACTGAAGCAAGCCTTTTGTAATTGGTTTCCAGGTCTTCAGTCCTGTCTCCTTTCTAATATTTTTCGTGCACCAAAAAATGTTTTTTTGTGTACTGAAATTTTTTTTAAAGATGTTATTTATTTATTTGACAGACAGAGACCCCAAGTAGGCAGAGAGGCAGGCAGAGAGAGAGAGAGAGGAGGAAGCAGGCTTCCCTGCAGAGCAGAGAGCCCGATGCGGGACTCGATCCCAGGACTCTGGGATCATGACCTGAGCCGAAGTCAGAGGCTTTAACCCACTGAGCCACCCAGGCGCCCCTGTGTACTGAAAATTTGACCATCCTATTTTCCTTCTTAAAACCTTCCATGGTTCCACATTGCCTTTCAGATAAAATCCAAAGTCTTTATTACGATCTATGGCCCAGAGGGATTTGGACCCCATACACCATTTCAGTATCACTTTGTGTCTCTCGGCACTTTTGTTCTAGCCATTTCCTTGAATGGGTATGCTATCTCTTGCCACCTGTCCTTTGCACAAGTGCTTCTCTGTCTCTTTGCTTTGTTAACTCCAGCCAATCGTTGAGTTCTCAACTTAGATATTGTCGCCTCCAAAAAGCATTCCCTAACTCCCAAATACAGTTAGGTGCCCCTTCTTTATGTTCTCTTTACACCTTATCTTTCCTTCACTACAGTGCTTAGCATTCTATAATCACAGCTCTATCCTTTTCTCTCACCACACTATACGTTCCATGAAGACAGAAACATTGTTGCCTATTGGCCATTGTATCTCTACAAACTAACACAGTGTTTAGTACATACTAGTTGCTCACAAACAAATGTTAAATAAAGGAAAGAGCAAAGAAATCAGAATGATCAACTTTGGAGGCCATGGCATCATCTTACTAGTTTGAAGTTTTTTGCATAAACTTATCAAATGTATGAGCTAGAAGGGTTTCAAGAAATCACTTTGTTCAACTTCCCACTCAGTGTAATAGCTCTATTCCATCATGCTTTAAAGACAGCCCTGTATCCTCTCTATATGAACACTTCCAGAGGTGGAAAATATGCTGATGTGTAAGAAAGTCACTCGTGATGGGTATGTCTAATTGTTATTGTTGTTGTAAGATTTTGTTTATTTTTGTATTTTAGAGAGAGAGAGCATGAGTGGGGGGGGGCAGCAGGAGAGGGACAGGACAGAGAGAATTCCAAACTGATGGCCCACCAAGCAAGAAGCCCAACTTGGGGTTGGATACCACAACCCTGAGATCATGACTTGAGCTGAAACCAAGAGTCAGATGCTTAAATGACTGGGACACCCAGGCGTCCCCATGTCTAATTGTTTTCTTAAAATCCTCCTCAGTCCTCATTTTGAACACATTCCTATTATAGCTTTTACTCATAGTTTAATGCCTGCCTTCTTGAGCAGCACAAAACTAATCTTCACCTTTCTTGAGCAACTCAAAATTAATCTTTCCCTTTTTCCAAATGAGAACCTTCCAAATAGCTGAAGGTCATTATTATGTACTTTCTAAACCATTAGTTCTCAAGGTTTAATGTACAACAGAATGGCCTAGGGAGTATGTTAAAAATGTAGATTTCCTTGTCCTATCCCCAGAAACTCTGATTCAATAGGTCTGAGACTGATCTCAGAAATCTAAAATTTTAACAAGCATCCCAGATAATTCTGATGTGGATAGTACATAGACTACATGTCAAGAAACACTGCCTAGGGAAATACAGTTTTAAAATTTCCCAAAAAATGGTTTTTATAAGACTTGATCTTCAAAGTCACTAGATATTTGTGTCTATTCTCTTCAAGTATAACCCCAATGCTGGAACCAAATATTTGGGTTTATTTGACTAATAAAAAGTAGAGTGAAGGGGACACCTGGATGGCTCAGTTGGTTAAGCGTTTGTCTTTGTGGCAGGTCATGACCCAGGATCGTGGGATCAAGCCCCACACCATGCTACCTGCTCAGCAGGGAGCCTGCTTCTCCCTCTCCCTCTGCTGCTTCCCCAGCTTGTCCTCGCTCTCTCTCTCTCTCTCTGTCGAGTAAATAAATAAAATATATTTTTTAAAAAAGTAGAGGACACCTGGTTGGCTCAGTTGGTTAAGCGGCTGCCTTCAGCTCAGGTCATGATGCTAGGGTCCTGGGTCGAGTCCCACATAGGGCTCCTTGCTCAGCGGGGAGCCCGCTTCCCCCTCTGCCTGCTGCTTCCCCTGCTTGTGCTTTCTCTCTCTCTGACAAATAAATAAATAAAATCTTTTTAAAAAGATAAAATAAGGGCGCCTGGGTGGCTCAGTGGGTTAAGCCGCTGCCTTCGGCTCAGGTCATGATCTCAGGGTCCTGGGATCGAGTCCCGCATCGGGCTCTCTGCTCAGCAGGGAGCCTGCTTCCCTCTCTCTCTGCCTGCCTCTCCATCTACTTGTGATTTCTCTCTGTCAAATAAATAAATAAAATCTTAAAAAAAAAAAAAAGATAAAATAACAGGGCGCCTGGGTGGCTCAGTGGGTTAAGCCTCTGCCTTTGGCTCAGGTCATGATCCCAGGGTCCTGGGATTGAGCACTGCATCGGGCTCTCTGCTCAGCAGGAAGCCTGCTTCCCTTCCCTGTCTCTGCCTGCCTCTATGCCTACTTGTGATCTCTCTCTCTGTCAAATAAATAAAATCTTAAAAACAAAAAAAGATAAAATAATATAAAAATTAAAATAAATTTAAAAATGTAGAAGGAAGATACTTTTTCCTTTTTTTAAAAAAGATATCATTTATTTATTCATGAGAGACAGAGAGAGAGAGAGAGAGAGAGAGCTAGAGGGGAAGCAGGCTCCCTTGAAGCAGGGATGCCAGGCTCAATCCCAGGACCCTGGGATCACGACCCAAGCTGAAGGCAGACGCCCACCGACTGAACCACCCAGGCGCCCCGATATTATTTCCTTTAACCTGATTTATGTCCTTCTATTGAAACTGTACACAACTGTGTCACCGATTTTAGGAGATGTGTCACATTATTGACTGTGATTTTGTTTTTAACTAAAACCTGTTAAGGCAGGAATGACTTACAGGGAATGGATGACCCAAAAGTCACAGATAAGAAGGAAAGAAGGAACAGGATGAGATGACAATAGATAAAGGCATATCCCGAAGAGGGGTAGCAATATATATTGCTAGTATTCCCACTAAAGGTGGCACATGGACTTCTCAGTAACTCCAGTTCCCCTCTCTCATAGTCCCTAAGATTTTCCACTGCCAGCCATTTGCAAGAACTGTGGCTCCCTGTCACCTCCTGATCCTCTCTCTGGAGTCAGCAGATTAAAATCTGCTTTGCCTTTTATTAGAAAGGTGGTGGACCTGCTGTCCATCCTCTTAACCCACAATAAGAATAAGCGTCTGTAATCAGCCCTGCCACATCAGAAGGAGTTGGAACCTTGGCACACTTCTTTGGAAACATTTTTGATCTCTAACATACTACTGAGGGTACCTTGGCATATTTGTAAAAGATGATCTAAAACTCTAAAAATAGCTGTGAGCACCATTCTCCCACATGCGTACAATTTGAATAGGTCTGGCAAGACGCTTTTAAGCTCATAAAAGTGTCACAGAATGTTATGAATTGGCTTTACATGCTTCAATACACCCGGTGTACAGATTAGCACTTTCTGTTATGACACCCAGGCTCTGTGCCCTCTACTCCAAACAGCAGGAAAAATTTATGAGCCAGAAAACCTTTCTTGGATTTGGCCTTAGGGGCAGTAAGCAGTGGAATTTAGTTGCTCACAAGGCCACAGTCTGAGGCTCCTAGAAATCAGGTGGGAACAGTCACATTGAGTGAAATTAGTTGTTAGTGTCTTCAGATGGGATGGTAAATCTGAAAGGGACTTAGGGTTGCAAGTAACAAAACTTTGAAACATAGCCGCTTTGTGTTGAGTGCGAGGATAAAGAGATGATCCCAGCTGTGATGTGGAGAGAGGCAAGTTTAGAATGTGAGTCTGGGAAAAAAAAAAAAAAAAAAAAAAAAAAGGATCATTCTATTGCAGACTTAGGATTAAATGATTTCAATCCTCACAGGCCTATAGGTATACCATAAAAAGGGTTGGGATCAGACTCTTTCAAGTGGTATCCGAGAGCCCAGTGTAAGGTGTTGATCATGAGGTTTCTGTGATGGTCAACTTTGCATTCCTCTATTCATACAAATATTTTTGAACATCAACTACGTGCCAGAACAGAAATATGGATTTGACATGGTCCTTTTAGGAGTTCACATCTGAGGGGAAGGTAACAAGACAAAAAAATGGTATATTGTAATAACTAATGTAATAGAAATAAGCCCAGAATGTTCTGAGAACAAAGTGAACTGGAGGGAAGCCAGGTGATGAGAAATGAAAGAAAAGCTTTGATGAGAAGTTAAAGAAAAGCGATGCCTAAACTGAATCCTGAAAGATGAGTAGGAGTTACCCAGAGGAAAGAGTTTGGGGAGTTCATTTCGGTCAAGAGGAATAGCACGGTATGTGGCGGGAAATGTAAGTAATTTAGTATGACTAGACTAGAGCATAAAGTAAAAACAAGTGAAGGATGAGAGATGAAACTGGAGAAATAGGCAGGAGCCAAATTATGAAAGGCCCTGTATGCTATGCTAAGGCCGCCGAACTTTCTTTTGTCCGCAATAGGGCTTCCTCTATTAAGTACAGGAGTAAGTGATCATTTTGTTAAGTCACTCTGGCAACAATGTGGAGAATAGAAAGAACCAAAGAGAGGCAAGACCAGAAGAAGGGAGACTAGTTAGGAGGCTGCTGTAATAGTCCAGGAGATGGGGCCGGGGTACCTGGGCGGCTCAGTCAGTTAGGCATCTGCCTTTGGCTCAGGTCCGTGATCTCAGGGTCCTGTGATCCAGCCCGGGAGCCTGTTCTCCCTCTCCTTTGCTTGCCACTCCCCTGCCCGTGAGCTCCCTCGCGCTCTCTCTCTGTCTCTCTCTGTCAAAGAAATAAATAAAATCTTAAAGAAAACCCCCAGGGGTGCCTGGGTGGCTCAGTGAGTTGAGCCTCTGCCTTCAGCTCAGGTCATGGTCTCAGGGTCCTGGGATCGAGCCCCACATTGGGCTCGCTGTTCAGTGGGGAGTCTGCTTCCCACCGCCCCTCGTCTGCCTCTCTGCCTACTTGTGATTTCTCTCTCTGTCAAATAAATAAATAAAATTAAAAAAATTTTTTTTGTTTATTCCTACCCAAAAAGTTAAAAAAAAAAAAAAAAGAAAGAAAAGAAAAAGCCCAGTAGATATCAATCAAATATCAAGGAAACAAGGAATAGAACTAATAATGTGATGGAAATAAGAGTCTAATCTGTCTCCAAGTCTTGAGGAATCCTCTTATAAAATCTCTCGAATTTGTTTCCTAAACATTTCTAATACCACTGCATCAGTCTTCCATAACAGTGAATCTCCTCCGCTCTAGTTTTTCCCTGCTTAAACTCATCAAGTATAACGATATATCTTTTTTGAGAGATCGGTCTCATGAATCCAACCAGACCTTTCATAATCCAGTTCCATCCTACCTGTGCAAGCTTGTCTTTCATTCCTTCCAACAGGCCCCCTGTGCTCTGGTCGGGCC
The DNA here is from genome assembly GCF_020171115.1 of Neogale vison. Lineage (NCBI taxonomy): Eukaryota > Metazoa > Chordata > Mammalia > Carnivora > Mustelidae > Neogale > Neogale vison. Next base: position 33,437,540 of record NC_058105.1, read on the forward strand.
ATGCTCCATACTGTCCCTAAAACACTACAGGTTCATTTCTGTCTCTGTCCCTTCCTGAGGTGTCATATTCTATCTCCTCTGTCGGCCCCATTGTCCTTTGAGGCTCAAATCAAATTGCAGCTCTGCCATGAAGATTTCTCTAACTTTCTTAGTTCTTTGATTTCCCATTACAATTATAAATAGAAAAATATACTCTATAGATGATTTAACTGCGTATTACATGCAAGTCTTACTTCTTCAACTACCTTTTTAACTCTTCAAGGGGCTAGAATTCAATATTACTTCAATGATCCCAATGGGGTCTAGGCCATTTTTATTCTAACATTGTGACCCATTTTGAGACAACATATATTTGAGCTCTAAGAGCATGTTGATTTCTTTCTTTCTTTTTTTTTTTTTTAAGTAGGCTCCTTGCCCAACATGGGGCTTCAGCTCATGAACCTGAGATCAAGAGTTGCATGCTCCACCGAATGAGCCAGCCAGGTGCCCTGAAAATGTTGATTTCTTGCTTATGTGTGCAAACATATGATTCAGAATTACGTTTCACTGACTCTTTTTGTTGAGAAAGCATATTAAGAGTGAGTTCAACTAACCCAATTTAATTCTTGGATCAATTTTCTATTCAATATTTTTTGTATTTTTATTTTACTCAACTTTTAATTTTAAACAATCTTTTCCATGGTCATTTTACAATGAATATTTACTAATTTTAACCTTTTGATAGAGGTATTATTGACATACAACAAACTACACATGTTGAAAGCATACAGTTTGGTAAGTTTGGACATATGGTATATACCCATGCAACCTTCACCATGATTAGCATAGTGAATATAACAATCTCTCCTTCTGTGCTTTGCCTTTTCATTCCCTTAACAAGAATCTTTGTCTTTCGGGGCAAGTGGGTGGCTCAGTTGTTAGGTGTCTGCCTTCAGCTCTGGTCATGATCCCAGGGTCCTGGAATCGAGCCCTACATGGAGTCCCGCATGGAGCCCTACATCAGGCTCCCTGCTTGGTGGGAAGCCTGCTTCTCCCTCTCCCACTCCCCCTGCTTGTGTTCCCTCTCTCACTGTGTGTGTGTGTCTCTCTCTGTCAAATAAATAAATAATTTTTTTTTTTTTAAAGAAACTTTGTCTTTCAAAGAGCAGAGATTTGTAATTTTGATAAAGTCAAATCTGCCAGTTTTTTTACAGATTGTGTTATTGGTGTCATATTTAAGAAATCTTTGCCTAAAACAAAGGCCATGAGTATTTCCTCCTATGTTTTATTTTAGGTCTAAGGTTTTACATTTAAGTCTATGATGCATTGTTGGTTTGTGTTTGCATGTGATGTGAGGTATGGATCTATGTTTGCATTTTTGCATAGGAATATTTAATTGTGCTAGCAGCATTTGTTGAAACTATCTTTTTTCCACTTATTTGCCTTTATTTCTACTTTTTAAAAAAGATTTATTTATTTATTTTACACAGAGACATAGAGAGTGTGTGTGCGAGTGTAAGCAGGTAGGGCGGAGGAAGAGGGAGAGAGAAAGAATCTCAAGCAGACTCCCTGTTGAGCGTGGAGCCAGATGTGGGGCTCAGTCTCATGACCCTGACATCATGACCTGAGCTGAAATTGAGTCAGATGCTTAAATGACTGAGCAATGCAGGTGCCCCTATTGCTGTCTTTTTAAACCAGTACCTCATTGTTTTTAATAGTGTATCTTTGTCTTGAATTTTGGTATTCTTAGTCCTCCAACTTTGTCCTTCTTTTTCCAAATCGTGTTCACTATTCTAGATCCTTTGCATTTTTATGAGAATTTGAGAATTAGCTTGCCATTTTCTAAAAAATGAGGCTTTGGGGAGAACTGACGTCATACAAATATTGTCTTCTTATCCTTGAAGATAATATCTATCATCTATCTATCTCCATTTATGACTTATTTAATCTTTTTTAGCAGCGGTTTGTAGTTTTTAGTGTTTCTATTCTGCAACTGTATCAAACTCATTTTATCTGTTCTTGTAGCTCTTTTGTAGAGTCCATTGGATTTTCTGCATAGATGATCATATCATCTGTGAATGAAGACTCCTTTCCAATCTGGATGCTTGCCTGCCTCAAACTCTCCCTCTTACCCTTTGCCTCCCTCTCTCCCTCCTTCCTTCCCTCTCCCCATGTTCCTTACCCTCTTACCTTCATGTCCCCTTTTATCCCTCCCTCTCTCTCTTTCTTTCTCTCTCTCTTTCTTTCTTTCTGTCTTTCCTTCTTTTTTTTCTCTTCTAACTCTGCCTGGAAACTTCAGTACAATGTTCAATGAGTTGGTGAGAGTGAACCTCCTGGTCTTCTTCCTGATCGTAGAGAGAAAACAGTCTTTCATCCATCAAGTTTATTAGTTGTAGGTGTTTCATAGATCTTCTTTATTCCAGTTGAGGAAGTTTCTGGAAATTCTCTCATAGCAATAAAATTGAACATTTGCAGGTCTCACTTCATTTGTGTCTCATACCTCATGGATTACTGTTTTTGTTGACTGATATTAAATGTCTTGAAAACCATAGTTTCAAATACTTTTTCCAAATTTTTGGTTATTTCAGGTAGGACAATAAGTCTGGTCCCTTTAGGCTTTGTTGGCCTAAAGCAGAACTACATACTCTCTCTCTCTCTTTTTTTTGCCATATATATTAAAGATATTTAAAAACTGAACATTCCCAGTACTGGGGAAATATTCTTACTTATGTTGCTATTGACAATTTAAATAGGTTTAGGGGTGCCTGAGTGGCTTAGTGGGTTGAGGCTTCTGCCTTCGGCTCAGGTCATGATCCCGGGGTCCTGGAATCGAGCCCCACATCGGGCTCTCTGCTCAGCAGAGAGCCTACTTCCCTTCCTCTCTCTGCCTGCCTCTCTGCCTACTTGTGATCTCTGTCAAATAAATAAATAAAATCTTCAAAAAAAATAGGTTTAAACCTTTTGGGAAACAAATTGGCAATATTTATTAAGAGACTGAAAATATTTCTACCCTACGATTAAGCAGCTGAGTTTCTTGGAATTTAGTGTGAGGAAACGATGAATAAGAGAAGTGCTTTATTAATAATAATCTTAAATGCAAGGTTATATATAATAAGGGATTATTGGTAAGAACCTAAATATGCAATAACAGTTGTAAAGATCAAGTGGTATATGGCTATATAATATAGAAGAATATATAATATGCAGTATATAGTTATAATATCTGTAAAGAGGATCACTCTCTGGCTGGATTAGTCAGAAGAGCAAGGAGCTCTTGATCTCAGGGTCGTGAGTTTGAGCCCCACATTGGGTGTATAGATTGCTTAAATGAATAAATAAGGAAACTTTAAAAAATAATAAATGTAATAATAAAGAAAAAATGCTTATATGAATATATATAATAACTAATAATTATAAAAATTATGCCACGCGAAAACCTGGAAACAAATATATAAAAATCTTATCACCAAATATATACTTTCGATTATCTTTGTGAGCTATACTATGGGTAAATTTTCACAATAAAAAAATAATAAAGCCTTTAAAAAGGTCATCGTGATAATTTTGGGTTTATGATATTTCAAAAAAGAAAAAGTCAATTTAAGTCCACATAAGAAAGTAGATTGATTTAAAACACGATAGAAGTTATTAATGTATAAACTTAATGATTTAATGTAAGTTAATCAGGTGGTACTTAGCAATTAGTAATCACAGTTATATGGTGATAACTTGGAAGGAATTAAGCAGCCAAGATGTTTTAGATTGAGAAAGGACACTGATGCGGATATATTACCTGCCAGAAGTTACAGTGAGTAAAAGCCTGGGGTTAGGAGTCAACCATGCTTCTCTTCAAATTTTTACTTTGCCACTTTTCAGCTGAGACCTTGGACAAGTTCCTGAATTTCTCTGAACCAGTTTCCTCTGGCACTCTATGTGTGTGTCCTAGAGAAGAAGACTTTAATCAAGGTAGAGGTATTGAAGGTGAAGATTTTATTAATGAGTGTATAAGAAGTACAAAATGGAAGAAGTCGATTAAGTCATCAAGGATAACCTAGTTGTTTAGTAATTAGTACCTTAGAATTATCTACTCCATTAGTGAATAACTATGTTTAGCTATTTCAATAAAGAGACTTCTAAAACCACAAAAGAGTGGGAAAGCATGTTAGTTTCCTACATTAACTGCACGTGTTAAAGCCAGGAAGTGTAAAACATGAGGTCATCGCAAGTAATATATTTTCTCTTACTTTGTGGAATCATATCATACTTGTAGACAAAGTACTTAAGCAGAAATAAATAGGTCTTAAGGGTTAGCATGGCCCAACCTAAACCTATAAGAAGTGAAAAGTGAAATTTCTGACCCCCTCACCAAAACAAAACACATCTAAAATATCCTGGAATATTTGATCACACAGTCCTTGTTTATGGAACACAGCTTTGACCCTTCTTTCTGACAACCTACACATAGGCTAACTGGGGTCATGATTCTGACTGTAGTCAAGAAGAAATTGTTTTGTTGCCACATGGAGAGGAAAAACTGGATTTTAGGGTCATGTGTGACCCAGTTATCACTTTAGAGCTTTAGGTTTATAAGACTTTTATTTTTCTTCAAGTAATCTCTATACTCAATGTGGAGTCGGACTCACAGTCCTGTCAAGTGTCACATGCTCTGCCAACCAAACCAGCAAGGGGCCCCTGGAGCTTTAGGTTTATAAATACTGACTTTAAAAGGACTTTCATCATTAAACCAAAAACAAACCAAAAAAACCCCAAAGAAAAACAAAACAAAATGCTCATAATTTGGGTACACTGCCACCAGGTGAAACCTCAGTCACACTCCCAGAGATTTTTGTCATACATTTATCTTATTGGGAGAAGCAAAAAACATAAACCTATAAACCAGGCATACTTCACATGAAATAAATGCTACATATAATAATGATGATTTGAACCAAATTTTAAGGTGAATACATGTAATTAAACCTTGGTGGATGTCCAACTTGATTCTTCATCATTCCATTGCAACCTTCCATTTTTTTTAAGTAATCTCCATGCCCAATGTGAGGTTTGAACTCGTGACCCTAAGATCAAGAGTCACGTGCTACACTGATAGAGCTAGCCAGGCGTCCCATAACCTTCATTTTATACACAGATTTTGGGCCACACGTTTCTATATCATTCTATTTAATTAAATAAAGAATCTAAACCCTTTTGGGATTTATATTTTCTCCTGAGGTTTTAATCTAGCTTGATATCATAATTCTTTTTTTTGTTAAGATTTTATTTTTATTTACTTGACAGACAGAGATCACAAGTAGGCAGAGAGGCAGGCAGAGAGAGAGGGGGGAAACAGGCTCCCTGCTAAGCAGAGAGCCCAATGTGGGGCTCGATCCCAGGACCCCGGGATCATGACCTGAGCCGAAGGCAGAGGCTCTAACCCACTGAGCCACCCAGGCACCCCATGATATCATAATTCTTTTAATATGTTTTACTGAAATGCCACTAATGTCTGTTTTTCTCTATTACAGGCATAGCCTGCTTCTAGGAAGTATGATTGTTACCTAGGCTTTCCTATTAGGAATTTGGATTTGGCTTAAAAAGGCCCAACTTCATCATTCTCTCTCACATACTGCAAGAAGAGGAAAATAATTTTACAAGACAAGATTGCCTAAAAGGCATTTGGCATGTTTCCATGTTTATATATAAAAAGGAGACTAAAGTAATGCTAAAGAAGAATAAAAAAAAAAAAACCTCAATTTTATGTTTTCTAATTGGACAATACAGTTTTTTTTTAAAGATTTATTTAATTTATTTATTTGACAGAGATCGCAAGTTGGCGAGAGGCAGGCAGAGAGAGAGGAGGAAGCAGGCTTCCCGCCGAGCAGAGAGCCCGATGTAGGGCTCGATCCCAGGACCCTGGGATCATGACCTGAGCCAAAGGCAGTGGCTTAATCCACTGAGCCACCCAGGCGCCCCTGGACAATAAAGTTTTAATAAGCTTTTTTAAAAAATATCTTATTTATTTATTTGAGAGAGAGACAGAGATAGTGAGAGAGAGCAGGAGTAAGGAGGAGAGGGAGAAGCAGGCTCCCCACTGAACAGAGAGCTCAATACGGGCTCAATCTCAGGACCCTGGGATCATGACCTGAGCCAAAGGCAGACACTTAACTGACTGAGTCACCCAGGCGCCCCTACAGTTTTAATAATCTTATGTGATGTTTTATTTACTTTCTTTTGGCCAAGCTAAACTAGCCAAATTCTACATTCTGTATCTTTTACGTGCTTCTCTAATAAGAAAGCTCTTCAGGATGTTTAGCAGACTTATGTCACTTACATGAAACAAAATATTTAATACACACACACACACACATATGCTTATTTTTTGTTTTGTTTTTAAGTAAACTCTATCCCCAATGTGGGGCTTAAACTCAGGAACCCAAGATCAAGATCAAGAGTCACATGCTCTACTCACTGAGCCAGCCAGGTGTCCCATTTTGAGATACATTTTTTTTTTAAGTTTTTTTTTTTTTTTAAGATTTTTATTTATTTATTTGACAGAGAGAGGTCACAAGTAGGCAGAGAGGCAGGCAGAGAGAGAGGAAGGGAAGCAGGCCCCCTGCTGAGCAGAGAGCCCAATGCGGGGCTCCATCCCAGGACCCTGGGATCCTGACCTGAGCAGAAGGCAGAGGCTTCAACCCACTGAGCCACCCAGGTGCCCCCGGCTCAGATATTTAAATGGATTTCATGATATCAGGTTAACATACTAGAAACACAGAGGTCAAAATCTGGAATTGCATTAGAGACATTAAACAGGAATTGGAATCAGGTTATGGGATCATAGTGATAACACAAAAGTTAGGAGAGGTGGAAATTTGGGGTGAATGAACAAGGTTGTAACCTCCACAGAAGCACAAAGGAAAATGTTTGTTAGCACTGGTGGCACAATAGTACAAAAGAATTTAAGAAGTACCATGCTGGGGTGGCTGGGTGGCTCAGTGGGCTAAAGCCTCTGCCTTCGGCTCAGGTCATGATCCCAGGGTCTTGGGATCCAGCCCCGAATCGGGCTCTCTGCTCAGCAGGGAGCCTGCTTCCCCCTCTCTCTCTTCCAGGCATTTTGCCTACTTGTGATCTCTGTCAAATACATAAATAAAATCTTAAAAGAAAAAAAAAAAGAAGTGTCATGCTGATAATTCATGGCTCACTAGGTCAGTGTTCTTGTGACAAAGAGAACCTAGAAAAAAGATAATAATAACGTTTATAATATGGTAGGTGTTTATGTAATTATCTCATGTAATCCTCATATAATCCTATGAAATAGCTAATAGTGTTATGATTTCTGGTCTATAGATGAGGAATCAGAACTTTGAGAGGTAAGACTTGTCTATCTCACATCTTGTAAGTGTCATAGCAGGGATTCTAAACAAGATAGAATATAATAGTGCTTGCTGATGTCAACATTGAAAACTAGGTACGTAATAGCTCCTTTTAAGTGATAGTGATCGTTGATACATTTGCCCAAATCTCTTTCGAGTTAATAAATATTATCTTTGGGATTAGTGAGTTTGTTAAGATTGGTTAAAGCAGTGCAAAGGGTTTATCTGCATGGGTAGAAACAAAGACAGACAGGCAAAGGAGGATCAGGGATGTTGTAAATAGTGTGCTATAATTTATGTTAAAATAAGTTAATCTAGAGTCCTCTGAAAGTCCCATACCAGAACAGGGATTTGGGAAGGGACTGAAGAGGAGGGCCAAGTGAGTTTCCCCGTTCCCCATTTCTCTAATCATTTTAGGTGTACTTCTCAGGGCTTTCTCTAATTCAGGAGTTGTACTGAGATTGGAGTGAGCAGAACTGCGTATCTCATTCTAGCTGCAGCTGTGAAATAGTTTAGCATGGGATATATTAATAGCTTTTGCAGGGGCACCTGGCTGGCTTAGTCAGTAAAGCACATGATTCTTGATCTTGGGGCTATAAGTTCAAGCCTCACCTTGGGTGTAGAAATTACTTAAAAATAAAATCTTTAAGAATATATATATCCTTGTTGACTTAAAAAAATAGTTTTTTGGGGGCACCTGGGTGGCTCAGTGGGTTAAGCCTCTGCCTTCAGCTTAGGTCATGATCTCAGGGTCCTGGGATCGAGCCCCACATGGGGCTTTTTGCTCAGTGGGGAGCCTGCTTCCTCCCACACTCTGCCTGCCTCTCTGCCTACTTGTGATCTCTGTCTGTCAAATAAATAAATAAAATCTTTCAAAAATATATATTTTTAGGGTTTCTGATATATATCTTGATGATACTCACCATTTCTTATTTTTCCCCCTGAATTTTTTTAAAAAAGATTTTATTTATCCATTTGAGTGAGAGAGACAAGCCAGAGGGAGATGCAAAGGGAGAAGCAGACTCCCCACTGAGCAGGAAGCCTGATGTAGGGCTCGATCCCAGGATCCTGGGATCATGATCTGAGCTGAAAGCAGATACCCAACCGACTGAGCCATCCAGGCACTCCCTGCCCACACCTGAATTTATTTAATTATTTTAAGTAAGCTCTATGTCCAATATGGCCTTGAACTCACGACCCTGAGATCAAGAGTATCAGGCTCTACCGACTAAACCAGCCAGCCATCCACCCCGCTCCCTGGATTTAGCATTTAATTGAGCTGGTAGTTTCAGGGAAAAAACTGCAGAGACTCCTATGGCTTTCTCCTGGATCCTAACCAGGATGGAAAACAAAAATTCATACTATAGTTTGATCTATTTAATCCCAGGATTATTAACTTGCTCTAGAGCCTGAGGTGAAACATCTCACTTTTGATTTATTTACAGACTGGTAAGAACATCCTATAGTCTATCCCAATAATCTTGCTCTTTAACAGAAGAATTTGGAAATTTGGTCTCTGCTTTTCCTCCTCTATACTATTTAGAGATGTTGGGTACCTAACCGTTTGCTTGGAATAGCAGTGACTATAAACTGGTCTGGAATTTCAGAAGTCCCCATTAGAGTTCTTTTGAATAAAAGTCACCTGTGTCATTTGCCAGCACTTTATTTAATAGAGGTTGCATGTTTTGTTCAAACAGCCTTGTTTTCCTTCTGTAATCTTTGAATTATATCATCTAGTCCTGTTGATTTATCAACATTTGTTTTCTAAGTTTGGCTTGGATAATGCTGAGTATTGACTGTAATTTAACCAATTACCAACATCCAGATCAAAAATAACATTGAAGTGGTAACCACTGTAAAATATTCTGCACTATAGACTTGAAGCAAAAAAATGTATGCAATATGTCAAATATCTTTTTGTGTACAATTATCAAGAAATTAACTGATTTTCCTCTTGACTTCCTCTATTTGTATGTTTCTTATTATTTAGTTTTCTTTTTTTTTTTTTTTAAAGATTTTATTTATTTATTTGTCAGAGACAGAGGGAGAGAGAGCGAGCAAGCACAGGCAGACAGAGAGGCAGGCAGAGGCAGAGGGAGAAGCAGGCTCCTTGCCGAGCAAGGAGCCCGATGTGGGACTCCATCCCAGGACCCTGGGATCATGACCTGAGCCGAAGGCAGCCGCTTAACCCACTGAGCTACCCAGGCATCCCTATTTAGTTTTCTTTTAAGAGATCATCAAGGGAGGGATACCTGGGTGGCTCAGTGGGTTAAGCCTCTGCCTTTGGCTCAGGTCATGATCTCAGGGTCCTGGGATCGAGCCCCACATCAGGATCTCTGCTCAGCAGGGAGCCTGCTTCCTCCTCTCTCTCTGCTTGACTCTCTGCCTACTTGTGTGCTCTGTCAAATAAATAAATAAAATCTTTAAAAAAAAACTAAAAAAAAAGAGAGCATCAAGGGCATACTAGATTAATATTTATTGAGTACCTAACGCTATACTATTCCTTGCAGAGAATAGTTTCTTGGCACAGAGTAGTAACACGATCTTATTTATTCTTAGAACAGTCTTATGTGAACTATATACTATTTTCCTCATCTGTAAAATGGAAGAATAATAGTACTTATTTTACAGGGTTGTTATGAAGATTGAATGACAAATATATGCAAAGCAATTTTGGTAAACAGTAAGCACTATTTTATTTTATTTTTTATTAAGTACTATTTTAAATGTTCTTCTTTGTGTTATTTTCTAGTGTTACTTACAAGGAAACTGACATATAGAGATTTTAAAGATACTTTTCTGAGTATTACACGGTCAGTTAGGTGGTTGGAACAAATTTCCAAATTTCATACTCTTCTAAACCTGTTAATGAAACAAGGGGGACATTAGACTGAGGTGGTTCTATTGCTAAGGTGACTTACTTAAGCATACCAAAATCTAAACCTATAAATGTCTCAAGGTTATGAAATCAAAATGCTAAGGACAACGAATCACAAACACCCAACTAGCTTTAAGTTATAGCCAATCAGACAATTTCCTTTCTTCGCTTTCCCATTTTTGTACATGTTTTTCCCCTGGTTCCTGTTGGCAGAGTACTCCTAGCCACTTCTGGTTTGGCATTGCCTAAACTTAAATTGATAAATGCTCAAACCAACTTTTAAATTTTTAAAATATATCTCAGTTTATATTTTAATACTCCTTATGGCCTTGGTGTTTTTGTGAAAGAGCTCTAGAATGTGTTATTTTGTCTGATTTTCATGTATACCTAACCTACTTTGCAGGCTTCCTGCTTTTTACTTAGACTATCTTTTAATTCTATGAAAGATTACTTTACTTCTTAAATTTGGTTGTACATGGCCTTTTACACTTGACAGGTATGAGGGGATATTTTTCCTGGAGTCCAGTACATCCTTTTAAATAATGTCAAAATTCTAATTGGCTAATATTATTAAAATCATTCATTTTCTAGTCTTTTCTCTAACTAATAAATTTAGTTTCTCCCTCCCGCTTCTTGATTCTGGAAGTTCTCAATCAATACTTGATTTGATTTGTGATATAAAGATGAGATATAAGGTACAACATTTCTTTCTGACACCAGTGGGTTTAAATAGCTAGCTAATTCATTGTAGAGTCTGATTCTCAGTTCTGTTCCTTCTGTGGGTCATGCATACGGTAAATGTAATTTCTTGCAACATACTCATTTTAATTAACCTGTATGGACGGCCACATTTTTTTTTTTCTTGCGTTCCTCCCTAAAGTAGAGCCAATGGGAGATAAACTTTTGTGATTTCTCTAAGAAAAGAAGATTGTTGGCAGATTGCTCAAATTGAAATGGATGTAAGAGATGCATTGGATATTCAAATTGATGATGATTGAATATGCCCAAATATTCTGATAGTTTCCTTGGGGGGGGTTGTCTCTTTACTATCATTGAAAAAGTTTTGAGTATTCTGAGTGGGTATAGAAGGGTTAACAGTGTCCTGAATTGTTGGGTTCAGGTTCTAAAAATGACCTCCTAAAATCGAAGATTGATTAGCTTATTATTCCCAGTGTTAAACCTACAGAATTCCATTTAAAACCAAAACTTTAATTTCGAAAATAAACTTTAGGGTTGCTTAATGATCGAAGAGTTTTCCATGAGCCATACTGACATGATGAGAAGAAACCTGAGATATTTTGGAGATCTTGGCACAACTTCAAAGAGTGATAGAACAGAATGCGGAGAACTTTTCCAAGTTTTGGAAGGCAGCAGTTTGGCTGAGACCCACATATACTGAAACGAGAGGCTTCCTTGAAAACATTTAAAAAGTCCTTTCCTATTTTGGAATTCTAAATTATGGCAAAATTCGTATATGCTTAAAACTCGGTTCTCCACCAGTTTCCCTCCCCAAATGACCCTCCGCCGTTTCTCTCCCTGTCAACACTGGTAAACAATTCCTGAGGCATTTGAGATAAGCGTTTCAATAAGATGGCTTATAGTCCTTCTAAATGCTGTTTCAATATATTCTGAAACGGAGCCCTTTCACCCCTATCTATTTGCCTTTGTTTTGCAGAGCGAGAAAGGTGAAGCAATTTAGAGATCTGGGGACAGACCGCTAAATGACCTGTGGTTAAGCTGGTGTCGCTTCGCAAGATACTGGTACCCAAAGCAGCGGAACCGAGATTTAGCATCCTTCCTCTGATCACACATTTCTTAAAGCGAGCGTTCTGCACGTTGGAACACCGTCTCTTCTCTACCCAACACCTCCTCCCAGTCCGCCCCCTGGTTCCTTCCCACCCTCTACCTCTCCCCCCGTCTGCGCCCCCCCCGCCCCGGTCTGCGCATGCGTCCTAAGAAGCCCCTACACTCGCGGCACAAGCTGAGAGTATTGTCGGGGGCTATTCTCTCTCCCAGGAACATGGCGGCGAGTCAGGGAGGTGGTGTTAACAGTGGGGGCGGCGGTTGTGGTGGAGGTGGAAGTAGCGGTGGCGGTAGCGCAGCCGGAGGGGGAGGTGGCGGAGCCGGAGGGGGAGGCGGCGGCGGCGGCGGGACCCTGGTGGTGCCCATCCCGGTACCGACTCTTTTCGGTCAGCCGTTCCCCAACGGGCCGCAGTGGAACCCGGGGAGCCTGCAGCCTCAACATACGGTGAGGAGCCTGGACCGGGCCCTGGAGGAGGCGGGCAACTCCGGCATCCTGAGCCTCAGTGGTAGGAAACTCCGAGACTTCCCGGGCAGCGGCTACGACCTGACGGACACCACCCAAGCAGGTGACAGGACGGGGTGCGGGGGAGGGGAAGCTGGGCTCCGAAGGAGGAGGTGGGGGGGTGTGGGTGGCTGCGTGGCTGCGTTGTTGGACTCTGCTGGTCTGGGCGGGTTCGCGGGGGCGGCGAGACTGACAAAGTCGGAGCAGCCTGTTCTCGTGAATGTGAGGGAGAGAGAAGGGAATGGTGGTGGTCGTGGAAGGGGGGGCTTGGTGACTGAAGGATGTATGGAAATCGGGCGCGACGTGAGGGGTGAAAGAGCATTATTGTTAAAGCGAGTTTCCCCAGTACGGAGTAGGGAGGGAGGTATTGACACCTTCCTTAATGCACTTCTTTCAACTCTCCTGGATGTTCTTTCTCATCTTTCTCAGCGGAGTGGGGAGGAAGACAATACATAAAATCACAATCTACACATATTCTTTAAAGGCATATGTGTCTGGAAGAATGGCATATTCCTTTTCTTCGTACAGCAGAAGCATTGCCACGGATTTTACGTGATATTTTGTGTGTGTATTTTAATCATTTTAGAATATTCTTGCCTTCTGGTCACGTATGCTTTTCATTTTCCTGGTGTTGAGAAGGTAGTGGTGGTTAAATTAGTATTTGTTGCAATGGCAAATGAAATCATCAATCACTAACATGTCTGGTTACTAGGGGAAAGGATCCTTGTTTTGAGTTATGTTAGAGTCTTAATTTTTATAGCAGAAATTGCCAAAAAATTTGAGGGCATTTCTGAGAAACAAAATTAACTCTATTCTTTAGGGAGTTGTGGGTTAATGGCCTATCATTTTGGTTGAGAAATTGGCTATTGTAGCGTTCTTCATATACTCTCTGGTACTCTTTGTTGTGGATGGCAATTTTTGTTATGAACATACTCTTTCCTCTCTGCCTTATAAACCAATGCTCATTATTTTAAGTACGTTTTCGTTTGATGAAAGGGTTTCTTGCTTTTTATAATCTTTGCATTTGTTATCTTTTATATTTGCTTTGCTCAAAGAAATCATGGACAAAATTATTTTGATAGGTGTAGTAATTTTGAAACAGTACAGTAAGTAAATTCACCTATAATGATTAGTAATAAAAGGCCTCTTATTTTCAGAATAACACTATTTCAGTGTATTCAGTTTCTGGATAGTAAATTTAGGTATGTGTTTGGAGGAGGGTGGGGAGAGGAGCAAAGCCTAAAATTGAAGCTTTCTACCCAATTACTCTTTTAGGAATTACTGAGAACTATGAATGCGTAATCGATCACTGATTTTGTATTTTGAAAAACACGTTTGAGTATTTACTCCTTCACTGTGAACAGATTTCCTAAACAATATGTTCACATATTTATGAATATATTGGCAAAATATTATATGACTTGGTATGTTCTTAAAAGGCTTCAGGAAAAATGGTTTCAGACTGCATCATTAAGGAGATATATTGTTTTGCTTATTGTGTCTTATAACCTGTAAAGGATGTATCTGTAGGACTAAGTTTGAGTGTTCTGGCTTGGCATTTAGGGCTTTCACTGTCCAGCTCCAATTTATTATTGCAACCTTGTTGCCCCAAACACTCCTACACAGAACCCTCTGTTCCAACTAGGTCAACTCCTTGTCCCTCAAATATATTTAATGAATTTCTGTCTCATCTTCGTAGAAGGTCACCCACATGCTTGGGATTTTTGTCTTTACTCCATCTATTTAATTTTGTTCAAGCCCCCAGCTTTTCCAGGAAGCTGTCTCTAACTGCCTTAGTCCACAGCAGTCTCCTGTTTTTGAGTTCTTACGGTACTTAGCATCTTTACCACTTACTTGCTAGTGCTGGCTTTATTTTCTTTTTCATGTTTGTGTCATGCTGTCCCTGAGAAGCTGGAGAGCTCCTTAAGGGCAGGGAGTAAGTCATATAATTGTTCAGCCTTCTCATTATATATTGCTTAGATTGTACTTGATAATATTTTTCATAAACTTGAATATCATCTTATGTGGTTATAACCTTTGGCTTTTAAGCCTTCAGTTGGTTTTCTGAGGCAAGCTTTAACACAAAGCAGAGCCATATTTGTTCTTGTTAAGGATTCATTCGTCATAAACTTTATCAGTGTCTACGGTAACATTGGATTTTTGAGACAATTCCACCTCATTTTATTTATTTTTTTCAGTTGAATGTGTGTTACTTGTGGGAACCCTTCAAAATTTAAATGAGAAATTTGTGAGTGATTCATTTGCCATTCATTTTTGACAAAATTCAGTCATGAACTATTTAGGGGCAATATTTTTGTATGTGAAGAGACTAGTATTCATTATGTATAAATGAAGGTGGGTACACTGGAACTGAAGAAAAATAGAGCATTTTTGAGATCATATATACATGTACACACACATGCATACACCTCTGTATACATACAGTATCCTCTGATGAAAACAGTTCTCTTTGTTGGTATTATACTTAAAAATGACTCTCAGTGGGATAATGTTTCAGAACCAAACTGATTAGTTAGGCAAGCAGATAATGGTTTATTGGGTTGGGAGGAGATTGGTGGAAGGGAAAATAGGTGGGAAGGTATTCTGTTAATCTAGGTGTGAGGTGGTAAGAATCTGGGGTAAAACTAAATTGGATAAGAAGGGAAAATTGATAAATTTGAAAGGAAGCAGGGAGGGTTTTTTGCATTATTTTGCTGTTCCTCACATATACATAAGACAAAATAGACCTGTGGTTCTTCACCTGGGCTGCAGGTTAAAATCCCAAGGGAGTGTTTTTTTAAAAATCTATGCCTGGGCCCTACCCCAGACCAATTAAATCAGAATCTCAGGGGCCAAGAGAATCTTTTTTTAAAAAAAGTTTTCCCAGGTGATTCTAGTGTGCAGGCAGTGCTGAGAAACTCTAAAATAACTCATTTTTTAGGTACTCAAGTAGTACTGTTTAGGTGAATGCAAATATTGATAAAAATTTAGTGACTAAAGTCACGTGTCAAGAGGGTCAAAGCCAAAACTAGGAACTATGTATTCAAGATCTAATTCAGTATTCTTTTTAATAGGCTAGATGAAGCAGAGACTCTTTTTTTTTTTTTTCATTATTTCATGTCTATAGTGAACAGAAAATTGCCAGGAAGCTATAGTTTCTTCAGTTACCATTCATAACCCTGGTTTACGTTGAATACTGTTGGATAACTTGGCATTAAGAAAATAGTGCCTCCAAAACATGTAGCAGCAAAATCTTGTTTATTAATAGGCTTGCCCTGAGGGAAGATGGATAATTGGTAGGTGTTGGTGAAGTTTAGTTTGTCTTTGGTGACTTTTTACCTTTTTTTGCATTTCTGGTGTGTGATCTTTACCTGCCTGTGCCCTCCTGCTCTCCTCGTTTCTTTTCCCCTCTTCAGCTCACTCCCCTTCTCTTGCTGGGATGTAGCTTGAAGTTTATTATGGCAGCCTTTTAAGGAATTAATATTTAAAAGGGAGAGTTTGCTAATTTATTTGAATCTTCAGTTGGTGGTTTGTGCTCATGACCTTTTTTTTTTTTTTTTTAAGATTTTATTTATTTATTTGACAGACAGAGATCACAAGTAGGCAGAGAGGCAGGCAGAGAGAGAGGAGGAAGCAGGCTCTCCGCTGAGCAGAGAGCCCGATGTGGGGCTCTATCCCAGGACCCTGGTATCATGACCTGAGCTGAAGGCAGAGGCTCCAACCCACTGAGCCACCCAGGCGCCCCTACTCATGACATTTTTGGATCTGTCTTCTAGGTTCTTGATTAAAGTCCTCGTCTGTATTAAGACATAATAACAGATGAGAAAGTTTGTAATCCATTTCTGGAAAGTAACTGACTCTTGTAATGTCTTGTCTTAGATGGTCTATAGGTAAACTTGGCAGGGCAAAGGGAAATTGCCTAGAACATTTTAATCTGTCTGGATACCGTGATAATTTGTTGACCTTAAGAAGAGAGCTTGAAAATGATTCTGATAGCTCCTCAAACAAATCCTGAAACTTTCATATTTGACTTTGTCACCAATGCTACAAATAGGTCTCAGTGTACTTGAAGCTTCTCCTTCTGCTTCTTCATACCTCTTTATAAACAATAGGTCTGCAAAACAGATTTAGGAATTCTTACATGCATCAGATGGTGCTGTGTCCTGGGTTAATCACATGTTTTCCTGTAAACCTGGAGTCAACTCTAGTATTTCCTACATGTGCTGGTTCACCCCTTCAACTATGGGGCATGGTGCATTGTATCAGGTTGTAAAATGGAGCCAGATAAACTTAGCAGCATCTGATTATGTTGTGAGGTGAAAGCCCTCTTAGAGCATTCAGTGGAATGAACTTGTGATTTTGTGGACTGATTCAAATATCTACTTTGCTTTGTGTAATAAATGTCTCCCTAAAAAATTGAATGTGAAGCACATTTTTGACAGTTGACTCATATTTTAATTGCTGTAGATTGAATTTGAGTTGCTGGCCCTTGCAGTGATTTATTTTATTTAGTGATTAATTCTTCTACAGCATAAATAGTTGTTCCTTAATTTCTTTCTTTTATAAGTTCATATTTTAAAATAAAATGTTATCTTAAATTAGAGGGTATGTTCATCATTAAAAGATTACCATTTATATAGCTCCTTATAAATTTCTAAGCACTTTCATGTATATTATGCTACTGTATCCTAATAAAACCCTGTGAGTTTGGCACTGTACATAGTAATTACTCATTGTTGTGAGAGGTTAAATGATTTGTCCAAAGTTAAATGGCTAGCGTATGGCAGAGTGTGGGTCAGTGCCTGGGTTTTCTGACTCAAGCCCTCACTCTTCCAGTGTTATTTCCATTGTAACACATTCTTTCTATATAATAAAGCTATTTTAAACTGTACACTATGCTAATTTAATTTCTTTTTTTAAAAAATATTTTATTTATTTATTTGACAGACAGAGATCACAAGTAGGCAGAGAGGCAGACAGAGAGAGAGAGGAGGAAGCAGGTTCCCTTCTGAGCAGAGAGCCTGATGCAGGGCTCCTTCCCAGGACCCTGGGATCATGACCTGAGCTGAAGGCAGAGGTTTTAACCCACTGAGCCACCCAGGTGCCCTGGAACATGTGATTAAAAAAAAAAAAAGAAGATTTATTTATTTATGTATTTTTTAAAGATTTTATTAATTTATTCGACAGAGAGAGAGACAGTGGGAGAGGGAACACAAACATGAGGAGTGGGAGAGGGAGAAGCAGGCTTCCCGCTGAGTAGGGAGCCCGATGAGGGGCTCAATCCCAGGACTCCGGGATCATGACCTGAACTGAAGGCAGATGCTTAACGACTGAGCCACCCAGGAGCCCCTATTGATTTATTTTAGAGAGTGAGAGGGAGAAAGCAAGAGCATGCTTGAGTGAGTGGTGGGAGGGGGCAGAGGGAGAGGGAGAGAGAGAATCTCAAGAAGACTCCTCCCAGAGCATGGAGCCTGATGCAAGGCTAGTTCGCACCATCCCGAGATCATGACCTCAGCCAGATCAAGAGTTGGATGCTTAATGGACTGAGCCACACAGGTACCCCAAGAGCATGCGACTCTTGATCTCAATGTCATGAGTTTGAGCCCCACATTGGGTATAAATAAACGCCCTTTAAAAATTAATAAAACAATTCATAAAAAAGAATTATGTAACACTATTCAAAATTGTATACATTTATAAAATGTACAAGTAAGTGATGTGAAGCTATGGCATAAGGCTTAATTTTATTGGGGGTTAAGTTAGTTTGAGAAAGTCCTTTAAAGTTAGGTATTTGCTGAATCTTGAGGTAAACGATCAGTATGATAAGGCAGGAGGGACAGTTGCAGAATTTCAGGGGAGAAATTGTGTGAATAAGAGTTAGGAATGATATTGTGTGTTAAGGACAGATGTTAACTGGCTTACTCTGTATTTTCACAAAAATCCTGAGAGGCTGAGAGGAGGGAACAGGTGGAGAGCTTGGAGTTCAAATGTAAGAGGAGTAGAGAGGACTTTCATTTGAAGGCAAGGGAAGCAAGAACAGGGTGGGGAGCTGTTAGACATGGAAGGGAGAAGTAACCTGACTTTTACTAAGGTAAAAGTGAAGGTAGATGTTTGGGGACATTAATGTCTTAATTTTTTTTTCCTTTAATAAACATATAATGTATTTTTATCCCCAGGGGTACAGGTTTGTGAATCGCCAGGTTTACACATTTCACGGCACTCATCATAGCACATACCCTCCCCAATGTCCATATCCCCACCACCCTCTCCCGTCCCCCCTCCCCCCAGCAACCCTCAGTCTGTTTTTTGAGATTGAGTCTTTTATGGTTTGTATCCCTCCCGATCCCATTTTCTTTCATTTTTTCTTTTCCAACCCCCGAAACCCTCTACATTGCATCTCTACTTTCTCATATCAGGGGGATCATATGATAGTTGTCTTTCTCTGATTGACTTATTTTGCTAAGCCTAATACCCTCTAGTTCCATCCACGTCATTGTAAATGGCAAGATTTCATTTCTCTTGATGGCTGCATAGTATTCCATTTTGTATCTATACCACATCTTCTTTATCCATTCATCTGTTGATGGACATCTAGGTTCTTTCCATAGTTTGGCTATTGTGGACATTAATGCTATAAACATTTGGGTGCACGTGCTCCTTCGGAGCACCACGATTGTATCTTTAGGATATATACCCATAGTGCAATCGCTGGGTCATAGGGTAGCTCTATTTTCAGTTTTTTGAGGAACCTCCAAGCTGTTTTCCAGAGTGGTTGCACCAGCTTGCATTCCCACCAACAGTGTAGGAGGGATCCCCTCTCTCCACATCCTTGCCAGCATCTGTCATTACTTGTAATGTCTTAAATTTTAATCTTAAAGAAATGAAGCAGTGTCATCAGGGAAAAGGTTGATGAGCATAGAAAAGGTACTCAATAGAGCATAATGCTTTAAGGAATCAATTTGGGGAATAAACCACAGTTCAGAATTAGGACTGTGTAGTAAGCAGTTAAATTAGTACCTTTTGGAAAACATAAGCATATCATCTTTTATGAAAATAATTATATATACGACATGACAGGTAAAAGAACAGAAGTGGCTGATTAGGATATTTTAGAATTGGACTTATAGGGACACTTTGCTTAAAGTTTAAAATTTGATATCTTGATTTAGATTATTTGTAATACAAACTCTGAAGCACTTATTTAATGATGAAAAGCATGAAGTTGGACAAGATCCAGAATGTTGTTGACAAAATAAGAGATGATGCTAACAACCCTTTCCACAAATAAAAATATTTTTCCACAAATATAAGTAATTGAAGACTTAAACAGCTTATTGATTCCTTGGAAGGGGGTATTTATTTAAAATTTCCAAGGAACTCTGTGGAACTTTGCAAAAGGGCATGTCATTCTCTTGACCCACCCCAGCAGCCTACTCTAAGGCATGCTTGAACTCTGTGATGCCCACCCTCATTCTACAGAGCTTTGCATAATGACCTAGAGGGAAAATCTTGGTTTTCTCCTTTTTTTGTTGCACTTTGGGTGTATCGAGGGTACTTCTTCTTCTTCTTCCTTTTTTTTTTTTTTTTTTTTACTGATTCTTTTTTTTTTTTTTTAAAGATTTTATTTTATTTATTTGACAACAGAGATCACAAGTAGGCAGAGAAGCAGGCAGAGAGGAGGAGGCAGGCTCCCTGCTGAGCAGAGAGCCCGATGCGGGGCTCGATCCCAGGACCCTGGGATCATGACCTGAGGCAAAGGCAGAGGCTATAACCCACTGAGCCACCGAGGCATCCCTTGAGGGTACTTCTTGAAGCACTGTAATACTCTGAAAAGTTTTGGAAAGTTTTGTCTGGGAGGCCTGGGTGGCTCAGTTGGTTAGGTGTCTGCCTTCGGTTCAGGTCATGATCCCAGGGGTCCTGGGATCAAGTCCTCCATCGGGCTCCTTGTTTAGTGGGGAGCTTGCTTCTCCCTCTGCCTGCCGTTCCCCTTGTTGGTGTGCACTCTCTCTTCTTTCTCCCTTTGACAAACAAATAAATAAATCTTTTTAAAAAAAGTTTTCTCTACTTCCCTTTTATAGAAGGGAACACCTTCCAGTCCAGGGAACACGTTTCAGTGTAATAAGAGGAAACTGGACAGGTCAGGTTTTTGTTTTGTTTTTTTGAAGATTTTATTTATTTATTTGACAGACAGAGATCACAAGTAGGCAGAGAGGCAGGTAGAGAGAGAAGGGGAAGCAGGCTCCCCGCAAGCAGAGAGCCCGATGTGGGGCTCCATCCCTGGACCCCAAGACAATGACCTGAGCCGAAGGCAGAGGCTTAACCAACTGAGCCATCCGGGTGCCCCTCGACAGGTCAGTTTTATAACAATAATTTAAGTTTATGTTTAGTCTCACTTAAAACTATTGCACTCAAGTCTGCTAAAGGTCAAGTTTTAAATTTTAATCTTTATATTTCTCATGTTTCAAATAAATTATAAATTGATAGCATTTTACTTAAGAGTATCAGTCAATGTATTGTAATGGATGATTAAACAATGGCTGTTTTCTAATGTATTTTTTGATATGAAAAGTTTTAAAGAAAAGTTATTTTTTCCAAATAGGGAAGTAAGTCTTTTCTTATTTGTGGATGTTGCTAATTCGCTGAACTCTTTTATGATTTTTTTTTAAAAGATTTTTTTCATTTATTTGACAGAGAGAGACAGTGAGAAAGGGAACACAAGCAGGGGGCGTGGGGGAGGGAGAAACAGGCTTCCCACCACTCAGGGAGCCCGATTTGGGGCTCAATCCCAGAACCCTGGCGACCCTAGCCGAAGGCAGAGGCTTAACAACTGAGCCACCCAGGTGCCCCTCTTTTATGATTTGTGACAGAGATTTTTGTCACTTTACTTTTAAATTAATTACTTCAATCCTTTTCAGCAGAATTTTATGTATAATATTAGGGATTCAAGGTGACCAAAGACAGAAAATTACTGCAGCATAAACTTTTATTTGAACTCTACAGAGACTAACCCATTCTAGAGCATTTGTGAATTTGGATTTCATCCAAAATCACTTCGTTAAATGATTATGCCACAAAGAGACTCTAGAATGGGCAGCCTACAATTCTTCCTCTCTTAAAAAAGTAATTACAGGCGCACCTGGGTGGCTCAGTAGGTTAAAGCCTCTGCCTTCGGCTCAGGTCATGATACCAGCGTCCTGGGATTGATCCCTACATCGGGCTCTCTGCTCAGCAGGGAGCCTGCTTCCCCTTCTCTCTCTGCCTGCCTCTCTGCCTACTTGTGATCGCTGTCTGTAAAATAAATAAATAAAATCTTAAAATAAAAGTAATTACAATATGTAAATCCTTAATACTCTGAGGTAACTGGTTGAGGATGTCTGTCAGTGGGAAATCAAGTACTTTTAAAAAGATATATATAAGTTAAAAATACTAAATCGACATAGGTAACTTTTTCCTTAACCTGCCTTAATATGTAAGAATGGACTTATCTTACGTAAATGGACAAGATTGTAAAGTTGTTGCCTTTAAGGAATTTATGATTTCATAGTGGTATAAAAACAAGTACTCACTTGGGCGCCTGGGTGGCTCTGTGAGTTAAAGCCTCTGCCTTCAGCTCAGGTCATGATCCCAGGGTCCTGGGATCCAGCCCTCCATCAGGCTCTCTGCTCAGCAGGGAGCCTGCTTCCTCCTCTCTCTCTGTCTGCCTCTTTGCCTATTTGTTATCTCTCTCTCTCTGTCAAATAAATAAATAAAATCTTAAAAAAAAAAAAAAGTACTCCCTTATCTGTACCCACTTATCTGTTATATTGGCTAGGTCAGTTGTTCTCAATGAGGGAAGATTTGCCCCAGTGGTATTTGGTAATGTCAGGAGATGTTTTGATTGTGACATCTAGTGGGTAAGAGGGGCCTGGGATGCTGCAAAGCATCCCACAGTGCAGAGCAAGGACTGCCACACACAACAAAGACTTATCTGTTCCAAAATGTCAGTAGTGCTAAGACTGAGAATCACTGGGCTAGAGTAAGATAAATGTCATAAGTGAAAACAAAGTACATTGCAGGTTCAAAGAGGGAGAGATGACTTCTGATTGCCTTGGTAGTGTTGGGTCCATGGTCAAAGGAATGAGACTGATACAAAGCAAAGGTCAAGCAAAGCTTTATTTC
Source organism: Neogale vison (assembly GCF_020171115.1). Lineage (NCBI taxonomy): Eukaryota > Metazoa > Chordata > Mammalia > Carnivora > Mustelidae > Neogale > Neogale vison. The sequence continues at coordinate 33,460,230 of NC_058105.1, forward strand.
GCGCCAAGCATCGAGAATCAAACCGACCAGTTGGGGTCGTCTCTTACAGAGAGGGTGGCCCCTCCCTGCCTTGCCGACTAACTTTTATAGAGCAAAGGCCATGTGGTTGAGCCTGGCCACACACAGGTGGCCAATTGAATTACAATTCACCTCATAGTAGCTATTTGAACTAGCCTATACCTTGGTCAGGATTGGCACCCAAAGGCACCCAAAAGGTGGGGCCCACACTCCTTGGTAGCTAGGGAGACAGTATGTGCGCTTCACTGATTGGATGTCTCCACCTGGCCCGACTTATTCCTGCATTCGGGCTCTGTTCCCTCCACCTGACCTGACCCTGCCTTGTATTTGGGCTCTGTTATCAGGGACTGGTAAGACCATATTCTACTGGTTTCCCGGACTTGCTTTTAAGTAAGTTCCCCTGGCGCAGGGGGGCAGGGTCAGTTTAAGTTTTACTGCATGAACAACAAAATCACTGTTTAACCAGATGGAATCGCTCTGGCTATATAGGTCCTTACATTAGGACAGCAGAGAGGGCTTTGTAAAGGAGAGTGGAGGTGGACGCCTGGGTGGCTCAGTGGGTTAAAGCCTCTGCCTTCAGCTCAGGTCATGATCCCGGGGTCCTGGGATCAAGCCCTACATCGGGCTCTCCGCTCTGCAGGGAGCCTGCTTCCCTCTCTCTCTCTGCCTGCCTTTCTGTCTACTTGTGATTTCTCTCTGTCAAATAAATAAATAAAATCTTTAAAAAAGGAAAAAAAAAAAAGGAGAGTGGACGTAAGGGAAAGGATCGGATTTTATAGTTACTCATGAAGGGAGGAAACCATATGCATATTGACATCAGAGAGTCTCTTCAAATTCAGAATATATTAAATCAGCCTTGGGGCACCTGGGTGGCTCAGTGGGTTAAGCCTCTGCCTTTCGGTTCAGGTCATGATCTCAAGGTCCTGGGATCGAGCCCCTCATCGGGCTCTCCACTCAGCAGGGAGCCTGCTTCCCCCTCTCTCTCTGTACCTGCCTCTGTCTACTTGTGATCTCTGTCTGTGAAATCAATAAATAAAATCTTTTTTTTTTTAAATTAATTTATTTATTTGACAGACAGAGATCACAAGGAGACAGAGAGGCAGGCAGAGAGAGAGGAGGAAGCAGGCTCCCCGCTGAGCTGAGAGCCCGATGCGGGGCTTGATCCCAGGACCCCGGGATCATGACCTGAGCCGAAGGCAGAGGCTTTAACCCGCTGAGCCACCCAGGTGCCCCAATAAATAAAATCTTAAAAAAAAAAAATTCAGCCTTTATTTTGGTCCTAGGCCCCCTGGTCACTCAGATCAGAAACTTAGGAATGATTCTCCACTCTTGCCTTCCCTTTCCTTTTAGAACTAGTTAGAAACTAACCCTGTTGGTCATAACTCTTTGAATAGCTTTCAGATCTCTTTCCTTCCTGTCTGTTCTCACTGCTATTGTTATTGTTCAGGTCCTCCTCTCCTTACCTTTAACTGGACTTAACAGCAGTTTTCCTGAATAATCACACTGCCTCATATTTGGTTCAAGTTGGCTTAGCTCTTTACAGGGTAGCCAGAGCATTCTTTGTAATATGCAGATCTGATTGTCACTTGTAGCTACTAAAACACCTTGGAGCCAGTAAGCCAGCTCCATAACAATACATTGCTTATTCCTTGTTTTGAATATTTAAAAATATGTAAAAAGAGCTGATGCAGGGATGCCTGGGTGTCTCAGTGGGTTAAGTCTCTGCTTTCAGCTCAGGTCATGATCTCAGGGTCCTGGGATCGAGCCCAAGCCCCACATAGCCCTGCATCACGCTCTCTGCTCAGCATGGAGCCTGCTTCTCCCTCTCTCTCTGCCTGCCTCTGCCTACTTGTGATCTCTTTCTGTCAAATAAATAAATAAAATCTTAAAAAAAAAAAAAAAGCTGTTGCATACACTATGCTTTATATGACTGGTAATTTTTTATTACTTAATATTAAATTGCTAGGATTCATCCAAAATGTGTGAAGCTGTAGTTCATTCTCTTTGATGGCTGCATTATCTTTCATTGTGTGACTATACTATACTTTATCCACTTTCTCACTGATGGCCGTTTGGGTTGTTTCCACAGTTGTGCTCTTGCAAACAGCGCTGCTGTAAGCATTATTATGTCTCCTGGTGTACATGTTCAAGAATTTCTCCTATGCATATACTTGGTAGTGGAATTTCCAGGCTATTTTGTGTGTCAGTGTTCATCTTGAGATAATGCTGAACTGGTTTAAAATGTACATTTCCTTCAACATGTATAAGAGATCTTAAGAATCCATATGTCCAACACATAGTGTTGTCAGATCTATGCATTTTGGACAAATGAGTTTAAAATGGTATTTCAATGAAGTGTTACTTAATTTACATTTTTGTCATCACTAGTGATATTGACATATCTTTGAATGTCTGTTGGCCATAGGTGTTTCCTGTACTGTGAAATAACTTTTCATATATTATGCCCAATTTCTATTGGTGGCTTGTCCTTTCCTTATAGATGTCTATGGGTTAAAAACATAGTCCTTACAGTACTCATTTGTCAGGTTTGTATACTGTGAATATTTTCTCCCAGATTTTAATTTGCCTTTTTGTTTTTTAAGAAGTCTTTGAATGAACAAATTTTCAAAATTTTAATACAGTCAGATTTGCCAGTGCTCTGTAGTCACTGCTTTTTGTGTCTTGTTTAAGAGTGTGCAAAATACATTCACCTACATTTTATTTTTTTAAGATTTTATTTATTTATTTGAGGGAAAGTGAGTTAGAGAAAGGCCATGGACTAGGGGGGCAGGGGCAGTGGGAGAGGGAGATGCAGACTCCCCACTGAGCCGGGACCCTGACTTGGCGCTCTATCCCCGGACTCCAGGATCATGACCTCAGCTGAAGAGAAACACTTAACTGATTGAGCCACCTAGGTGTCCCCATTTACCTACATTTTTTGCTAAGAGGTTTAAAGGTCTGTTTTGAGTGTCTAAGTTCCTAATCAATATGGAATTGATTTTTATACAATAGTGTGAGATTCAGTTTCATATTTTAGACACAGATAATCTTTTTCCAGATCTATCCCTGCCTACTCTTTTTTAATATTTTGTTGAGATTATAATTCACTACCAAAAATTCACCCATTTAGAGTGTATAGTTTATTGGTTGTTAGTTCTGTATCCATCACTACAATGTAATTTTGGAATTACACCAAAAAGCCCCAGACTTATTGGCAGTCCTTCCCCATTCCTCCCACACTCCAAGCTTCCTCACCCCCACCTAGTTTGAACTTGGGTAATTGCTCATTTGTTTTCTCTCTCTATAGGATTTGCCTATTCTGTACATTTCATCTGGTCTTTTGTGACAGGTTTCTTTTATTTACCATAAGGTTTTCAAAGTTTGTTTATATTGTAGCATGTTTTCAGTACTTCATTCCTCTTTTTTTTTTTTTTTTTAAGGATTTTATTTATTTATTTGACAGAGAGAGATCACAATTAGGCAGAGAGGCAGGCAGAGAGAGAGGAGGAAGTAGGCTCCCTCCTGAGCAGAGAGCCCGACGCGGGGCTCGATCCCAGGACCCTGAGATCATGACCCGAGCCGAAGGCAGAGGCTTAATTCACTGAGCCACCCAGGCGCCCCACTTCATTCCTTTTTATATCTGAACAAGAGTCCATTGTACATTTTGTTTATCCTTTCATCAGTTGATGGACAATTGGGTTGTTTCCTGTCTGGCTATGTATTATAAATAATACTGCTATGATCACTGATGTACAAGTTTTTGTGTAGGTTTATGTTTTTGTTTGTCTTGTGTATAACATGTAGGAATGGAATTGCTGAATCATATGGTAATTCTATGTTTAACAATTTGAGGAAATATTAACTTATTTCCAAAGTGGTTGTACCATTTTACGTTCTCATTAGCGATGTATGAGGAGTCGAATTTCTTCATATCCGGGAACAACACTTGTTATTATCTATATATTTTTTATAGTCATCTTAGTATGTGAAGTATAATCTCATTATGGTTTTGATTTCATTTCCCTTATAACTAATGATGTTAAGCATCTTTTCATGTGTATATCTTCCTAATTGAAATATCTATTCAACTCTTTGTCCATTTTCTAATTGGGTTGTCTTTTCAGTACCGAGCTATAAGAGTTTTTATTTTTTAATTCTGTACATAAAACCTTATCTGATACGGGGCGCCTGGGTGGCTCAGTGGGTTAAGCTGCTGCCTTCGGCTCAGGTCATGATCTCAGGGTCCTGGGATCGAGTCCCGCATCGGGCTCTCTGCTCAGCAGGGAGCCTGCTTCCTCCTCTCTCTCTCTCTGCCTGCCTCTCTGCCTACTTGTGATCTCTGTCAAATAAATAAATAAAATCTTTAAAAAAAAACCAAAAACCAAAAAACAAAAACCTTATCTGATAGATGGTTTCCAAATATTTATTTTGTATTCTGTGGGTTCTTTTTTTTTTTTTTGTATTCTGTGGATTCTTTACTTTAAAAAACAATTTTGAAATTTTGAGGAAGCCTATCTTACCTATTTTTTCTTATGTTATCTGTGGTGTGGGTGCTATGTCTAAGAAACTGTTTCCTAACCCAAGGTTATGAAGATTCACCCTTATGTTTTGTTTTGAATTTTATAGTTTTAGCTTTTATATTTAGGTGTACTGTCCATTTTTAGTTTTTGGTATATGATGTGAGATCAGGGTCCAACTTTATCCTTTTGCATGTGGATATTCAGCTGTCTCAGCACCATATCTTTCTTTCTTTCTTTTTTTTTTTAAGATTTTTATTTATTTATTTGACAGAAAGATCACAAGTAGGCAGAGAGGCAGGCAGAGAGAGAGGGGGAAGCTGGCTCCCTACTGAGCAGAGAGCCCATTGTGGAGCTTGATCCTGGGACCCTGAGGTCATGACCTGAGTCACCCAGGTGCCCCTCAACAACATTTATTGAAAATATTTCTTTCCTCATCCACTTATCTTACCACCCTTGTCAAAAATCGGTTGACCATAAATGTAAATACAAATGTTTATTTCTGGACTCTCAATTCTATTCCATTGATCTATATTTCTCTTCATATGTGTGTGTGTGTGTGTATTTATTTTTATTCTTCTCCTAGTACCATACTCTTGACTTCTGTAGCTGGTCAGTAAGCTGTGTATAAAGTTTTATAGCCAGGAGGAGTGAATCTTCCAATATTGTTCTTTTTTAAAAAGAAAAAAAATTTTTTTTTTTTTTTGGGGGGGCAGAGAGAGATCACAAGTAGGCAGAGGCAGGCAGAGGGGGAGGGGGAAGCAGGCCCCCTGCTGATCAGAGAGCCGGATGTGGGGGCTCTATCCTAGGACCCTGGGATCATGACCTGAGCTAAAAACAGAGGCTTAACCCACTGTGCCACCCAGGCATGCCCCAATATCTTAAGATTGCTTTGGCTATTCTGAGACCCTTGCTTTCTTGTATAAATTTTAGGATCAGCCTGTCAGTTTCTTCAGCAAATGCAAGTTGGGATTTTGTTGAATTTGTAGATCAGTTTGGGGGAGTTTTACCGTCTTAACAATATTAAGTTGTCCAACTTATGAATAATGAACGTCTTTTGATTTATTTATAATTTCTTTCAACATTTTGTAGTTTTACTAGATTATTTTTTTGATACTATTATAAGTAAAAAATTTTTAGAAATATACTTGACATTGCCTGCCTCTCTGCCTACTCGTGATCTTTCTCTGTCAAATAAATAAATACAATCTTTAAAAATATATATACTTGACATAAAAAGTTATTGTTTTTTATTTAAATTCAATTAGCCAACATTAGTTTCTGATGTAGTACTCAGTGATTCATCAGTCGTGTTTAACAGCCAGTGCTCGTCCCGTCATGTGTTCTCCTTAATGCCCATCTCTCAGTTATTCCGTCCCCCCACCAACTTCCCCTTCTGCAGCCCTCAGGTTGTTTTCAAGAGTCCAGAGTCTCTCATGGTTTGTCTCCCTCTCTGATTTCTTCTCATTCAGTTTTCCACCCTTTCCCTATGATCCTCTGCACTATTTCTTGTATTCCACGTATGAGTGAAACAATAGGATAACTGTTTTTCTCTGATTAACTTATTTCACTTAGGATAATACCCTCCAGTTTCATCCACGTTGATGTAAGTAAGACTTACAATTTTAGTTTCAGTTGTAGAGTGTACTGATTTGAAATCATATACATTACAAAATGATTACCATGATGTCTAGTTATCTGTCACCATACAAAGTTATTGCAGTAATATTAACCGTATTCCCTATGCTATACTTTACATCCCTGTGACTTATTTATTTTATAACTGCAGGTTTGTACCTCTTAATTCCCTCTACCTATTTTGCCCATCCCTCCCCCAACCACCAATTTGTTCTCTGTATTTATGAGTCTGTTTCTTTTCTTTGTTCATTTGTTTTTTAGATTAAGTGAAATCACAAGGTATTTATCTTCTTCTGTCTGATTTACTTAGCCTAATACCCTCTAGGTATTAGGTCCATCCATGTTGTTTCAAATGGCAAGATTTTTTTTTTTTAATGGCTGAGTATTATGGAAATTTTTTCTTAATTTCATTTTGGGGATGTTCATTGCCAGTGTATATAAATATAATTGGTTTTTATATATTGATCTTTTATCTTGCAACCTTGCCGAACTAGTTTCTTCGTTCTAATAGTTTTTTAATGGTTCATTAGGATTTTCTCTATACAAGATCATGTCATCTGCAAATAGAGATGCTTTACTTCTTCCTTTTGCATCTGGATGCCTTTTATTTCTATTTCTTACTTAATTGTCCTGGCTAGAACGTCTAGTACAATGTTGAGTAGATGTGGTGAGAGTGGACATTCTTCCTTGTTCCCGAATTTAGAAGGACTACATCGACTCACTGTTAAATACGATGTTAGCTCTGGTTCTTTTCATAGATGTCCTTTATTAAGTTGAAGAAATCCCTTTTTAAGCCAGTTTTTGGAAAATTTTTTATCAAAAGAGGGTGTTGGATTTTATCAGTTGCTTTTTCTGGGTCTTTTGAGATGAGCACATGGGTTTTGTCCTTTGTTGCATTAATATGGTATACTTACATTGATTGTTTTTTGGATATTATAACCCCCTTGCATTCCTGGCCTATCTGCCTTTCAAGTTAGTCTTATACTGCTCCCAAACTCTACATTGCAGCCTACCAAACTACATGCTGTTTCATGACAGTATCATACAATTCCTTGTCTCCATGTTTTTACCCCTGTTAATGTCCTTCTCTTTCTTTCCTACCTTGTGAATTCCTATTCATCTTTTGTATCTCAGATCAGGTCTTTATTTGTTTCCCTGTCCTCTCATCGTCCACATATAGTGATTACTCTATACCTCTGTTATAGCAGGTGTGATTTTTTAAATTGCATTTAATATATTTACTCTGTTGTAGCATTTACCATAAATTTAATAACTTTTCTGGAGAAAATACACAATAAGCACATACATGGATTTCAGGATTATTAACATTAAAGTAAACTGTGCATTGTAAAATCAAAGAAATATGGTATTTGTTTACCTTTCTCTTTTTACTGATTTTGGGAGTTACTTGAATGTAGTTACTTTGTTGCCATTCCAGCAGTTAGTAGAGAGTGGTAGGTGTTTAACACATTTGTTCAGTTAAGGCTGCTCCTTACCCGGGGTGCCTTTTCAGGTCTCTGCACAATTTGCCTCTTTCCTTTTCCTCTATTTTTACCACTGCTCATGTATGTACCCGTTTCTCCAGCCAGATTGGAATTCTCATTGTATCCCTGATTTTGTCTTCTTTGCTTTATTTTTATTTTTTTAAAAAAGGAAAAAACCGTCAGAACAAAGAAGTCTATTATTGCTTCATAAGCAGAGAGATGATTATTAAAATTGAACTGTTGCAGATTAGCTATAGTTTTTTAAAAAATTTATTTATTTATTTTTAAAGTAATCTTTATACCCAGTATGGGGCATGAATTCACAACCCTGTGATCAAGAGTCATGTACTTTTGACTGAATCAGCCAGGCAACCCCCCCTTTTTTTAGTTAATTTTAGCTATAGTTTTTGTATATTGTTATATTGTATCATTGATACGTTTTTATTTTAGAATAGTTGACTGCTTTTATTTACTTATTTATTATATATATATATATATATATATTTTAGTAGGCTCTGTGCCCACCATGGATGGGGCTCGAACTCATAATCCTGAGAACCAGGAGTTGTATATTCCACCAACACAGTCAGCCAGTGCTCTGCAGAATAGTTGACAGCTTTTAAATATTTAGGTTAACTAATAGAATTGATTTTTGAGTAATGTTTATAACATTAAATAATATGTTTTACATTGAAAATTTTAATTTATAAAGTGTTTTTAGGATTAATATGTCGGTTTAACAAATTCTGTTTTGAAAATTATATTTGTAGATGAAGTCCAGAAAAATTGGGAGATGAATGCACATTTTTTGATTAGGTTTAGCAGTTTTTTTGGTAATAGCTCTAAATTGTTTAAAATTGTATTCTAGTTTTCTCTTATTACATTAGTCTGCTGTCTTCCATTTGCCTTAGGCAGAACTAAGATCTACTACTTCCAAGGTGCAAAGTGTATCATCTTCAGTAGGATCAGAGCTTAAAGGTCCTCATAAACAACTCTTCATATGTTTACTGCCTAGCTTGTAAAAAGCCTCATCACCTCGTGGCTGAATTTTCTCAACATTTATCTATTTAATGTTGCCATAAAAGTCTTCACATTATAGTCTATTGTATAGTCTTCCAAATTTTTCTACCTGAGTCTTTCTTATGCCACTGTTCCACTGAAGAAAAATATTTTATGGCATGATTTTTTAGGATTGCCTAATAGTCTATTGTATGAATGTACCATATTTTATTAAACCATTTTTCTATTGTTAAATGTTTAAGTTACTATTTAATACAGCCAGGTGCAATTGTATTCTTGGCTTTAAATTGCTTCCTCCAGGGTGCCTGGTTGGATCAGTCAATTAAGCCTCTAGCTCTTGGTTTCAGCTTGGGTCATGATCTCGAGGTTGGGAGATCAAGCCCTACATTAGGCTTTGCACTAGGCTTGGAGCCTGTTTCAGTTTCTGTATATCCCCTTCCTCCCCATAAGCGCTCTCTTTCCTTTTCTTTCTCTCAATACATACATACATACATAAATAAATTGCCTCCCCCAAGAGGAATTTAAACTCTTTGAGGGCAGATACAGAAACTCCCTATAGTGTTGGTTCAGTGTTGTGCCTCTATGCAATGGTTGATAGTGAATGCTTATCAAATTTCTGAACTTAAAATTATGGGAAGGAACATGACATGGTATATTCTTTTATAAACTGACTTGTTCTATTTGACTATAAACTGATGGAATGGCTCTGCCATGGTACCTTGGTGATCTTGCACATTTCTGCATAGTCTGCATAGGCCAGGCTCAACCACAATCTGGCCCAGATCTTGCAGGAAGACTCTATGATCTTCCCTGGTACACAGCAAAATAGATAGATGACATGAGGTCATTTCTTATCTACCTTCCTCTCTTGTGGGAGGCTGCTTCAAGATAATTTATTATTTTCATCTCTCATACTGGGGAGATATTGGGACATTTGGCTATAGCTGTGAGTATAAAATTGCAAAGCTGCAATCTAGAGTTGACTTCTCAAAAACGAGCAATCCATCGTGCATGTTGTCTGTCATTTAATGGTCCCTCCCTCCAGTTTGGTTTTCTTCTGTAGGCCTGAAGACACAGGGAACTGATCCCATACTAATCATACTTTGTCTGGTGGTAATAAACTGTCTGAATGCATTTGGTCTTACTGATAGCTTCCAATACGCTGCTCTGTAGGGGCTGCTTAACCACGTAGCACAAATTAATGCAGTCTTCTTTGGCCTGGTTTGTGGAATTTGCCATTACTTTGTAATTAGTTTACTATAACTTGCTTTTAATTTCAGCATCCAGTATTTAGTGCTTTATTGTTAAACAGCTCAAGTAAGGATGATTCTTGCTCTCTACATACAGTATTTTTTTTAATTTAAAGATTTTATTTATTTATTTGACAGAGATCACAAGTAGTCAGAGAGCCAGGCAGAGAGAGAGGGTGGGGGGAAGCAGGCCCCCTGCCCAGCAGAGAGCCTGCTGTGGGGCTCATCCCAAGACTCTGGGATCATGACCTGAGCCGAAGGCAGAGGCTTTAACCCATTGAGCCACCCAGGTGCCCCTAAATAGACTAAATAGAGTATTTTTTTTTTTAAAGGAGCACAATATACTACCTGTAAAATTCATCATAATCTAGATTCATCAGAGATAAAGCAGTTAGTTTTATTTAGCCTGGTAGCTTCCTCTCAGGGTTTTTCTGTTTTGTTTTTTTTTTAAACTTTCCTTAAGGACTACTTTTTTTTTTTTTTTTTTTTAAGATTTTATTTATTCATTTGACAGAGAGAGACCCAGCAAGAGAGGGAACACAAGCAGGGGAAGTGGGAGAGGGAGAAGCAGGCTTCCCGCCGAGCAGGGAACCCAATGTGGGGCTCCATCCCTGGACTCTAGGATCACCACCTGAGCCAAAGGCAGATAGACTGAGCCACCCAGGCGCCCCCTGGGCTACTTTTTTTAAAATAAGCTCTGCCTGCTATGTGGTACCCCCTATATGGAGCTCAAAAACAAGACCCCCAAGATCAGGAGTTGCATGCTCTACCAACTGAGCCAGCCAGGCGACCGCCTTCCCCCCACTCCCACCGCTGCGTTTTTAAGGACTACTTTTGTTTTGGAGCCCACAGCCTACTAGAGTTATTCTGGGGGAGTCAGTTTCATGCAGACTGTTCTCATACTACATTAGATTTTCTTTCCTCATGCAGTAGGAAGCTACTAAGGTGTCCTAATTAAGGCAAATAAATAGTATATTGTATAAAAAGAAAGTATACTGTATAAACAGTTCCACTTAATTTTCAGTAGCTGGTTGATCTTGACCTAGGCAGGAGGAGCATGAATGTCATATTAATTATGCAGCAATTCATATGTCTCGGAAATGGTGAAGATGATAATGTTTTGCCATTACTTACTTCACTAACCAGACTTCTTATAACAATTCAGATTTTACAGTTTTGGGGTTTTGCTTCAAGAAAATAATTTACATGGAAGCATGATTTTGACATTTGAAGTTTCATATTTTCCTGGTAATTTGCATCTTAAAAATTATGACATATGGTGGAGTGTCAATATAACATGACTCAGCATGGTGATAGATGTTTGGTAGCAGGTTTTGGTAGAAGGACCGAGTTGTGCCCCATGAAAAAGAAAATGATTATATCTAATACCACCTTATGAAGCCTGTAACTGTCTGCACATACCATTTTTATGAGTGGAATGTGTATGGTTAGAATTCAGTTTACCTTGTGAAATATAATACCTTTAAAATAGCATAATATTGGGAGCGCCTGGGTGGCTCAGTGGGTTAAAGCCTCTGCCTTTGGCTCAGGTCATGATCCCAAGGTCCTGGGGTCGAGCCCCGCATCAGAGAGCCTGCTTCCTCCTCTCTTTCTGCCTGCCTCTCTGCCTACTTGTGATCTCTGTCAAATAAATAAATTTTAAAAAAATAAAATAGCATAATATTGTGTTTTTCTTATAACAGAAGCAATGCTTGCTTATTGTAAAAAACTTGGAAAATAAAAGCATACAGAAGACAGTACAAAATACTCTTCATCCCACCAACTTTGAATAGATATTAACATTTTGGTGTATTTCCTTCATAATCCTACACTCATCACCTTTATGTGTGTATGAATGAATGTATAAAGTGTGCTTTCTTAAAAATGTACATTTCAATTATTTTAAAGTTTTATTTATTTATTTGTTCTTGAGATTATATTCCTTTGAGAGAGAGCGCACACACACGCAGGGGCAGAGGGAGAAGCAGACTCCCTGCTTTGCTGGGAGCCAGCCATGGTCTCCATCCCATGGAGATCATGACCTGAGCTGAAGGCAGATGCTTAGCCATCTGAGCTATCCAGGCGCCCCTATAAAAATGTACATTATTATTTTTTTAAGATTTTATTTATTCATTTGACAGAGAGAGAGAAATAGGCAAGCAGAGGCAGAAGGAGAAGCAAACTCCCCACTAAGCAGGGAGCCCAATGCCAGACTCCATCCTAGGACCCTGGATTCATGACTTGAGCTGAAGGCAGATGCTTAATCGACTGAGCCACCCAGGTGCCCTAAAAATGGTTCATGCTGTGTATATAGTTTGGTATTTAAAATATTCTAGTTATGAGACAGACACCTGGATGGCTCAGGCAGCAAAGTGTCTTGACTATTGATTTCAGCTCAAGTCTTGACTTCAGGGCGCCTGGATGGCTCAGTGGGTTAAAGCCTCTGACTTCGGCTCAGGTCATGATCCCAAGGTCCTGGGATCGAGCCCTCCATCGGGCTCTCTGCTCAGCAGGAAGCCTGCTTCCTCCTCTCTCTATCTGCCTGCTTCTCTGCCTACTTATGATCTCTGTCTGTCAAATAAATAAATAAAATCTTAAAAAAAAAAGTTAAAAAAAAAAAAGTCTTGATTTCAGGGTCATGAGGTCAAGCCCTGTGGTGGACTCTGTACTGGGCATATGGAACCTACTTAAAAAACAAAAAACAAAATACAAAATAAAAACTAGTTATTATCCTGTGAGCATTCTTATATTCATTTTAAGGAATCAGATCTATAATAGTGTTTTTAAAGGTGGCAAGATACTCCATTTTAAGGATATACTATATTTTATCTAGCCTTTACCTATTGTTGGGCATTTAAGTTGTTTCTAATTTTCTACTGTTTTAGAGAATCTTATTATGTTTATTTGGTTTCAAAAATTGCTAGAGATTGATTTCTTGCATCAATGTGTATGAACATTTTTCAGGAGCTTGATTCATATCGTCAAATTGCTTTCTAGACCGGTTACCTCATTTTGAAATCCCATCGGTGGTGTGTGGAAGTGTCTTGCCAACAGAGAACAATACTTTTAAAAACCTTTAAATTTGATGAGCGAGTTATGATATCTTATTCTTTGCATTTCTTTTGATTGACGGTGAGTTTGAACATATTTTCATGTTCCTCTTGGTCTGGTAATTTTCATTTTTGAATCTGTTTATGTCGTTGCTGCAAGGTGTTACCTACGAGCTGTTGGTATCATTTTGCTTTTTGACAGACTGTAGTTTTATGTCGCTAAATCTAGAAATCTTTTCATTTGTGAATTATTCCCTTATTGAAGGCCTTGAAAGTCCTTCCCCATTTTAATATTAAGTAGATATTCACAAAATGTTTTTCTAGTTTTTTATGGTTCCTTTTTGTTTATCGTTTTCTTCCATCTGGATTTTAGTAAAAGTTATGTGATGAGGCTGTACCATTTGTCTTTTGAAAATAAAAGTTTTCCAAGAACCATTTAATAAATAATACTGCATGAATTCATAATGCCAAATTTACAGTGTAATAACTCTTACAAGGGTTGTAGTGTTGTTTTTAAGCATTACTTTGATGTTTGAATGTCATTGCACAGTTAATTGTCATTATTTCTTGGTGAAACTAAAACACTTAGCAGAATTTCCTACCCATAACTGCATAGAGCAGCCCCCTCCTTTTTTTTTAAATAGAGTCCTATCCTTCCACGTGGCTTAATAGTTGTATGACTCACAGTTCCTTTCTCACTGAGCATGCATGTAATCTGCCCTCTGGTTAGCAGCTGTGGTTTCTTTCTCTTTGCAGCATCTGTTTTTGTTTGCACCCTTGCTTCTCAAAGTGCCTGTGCTCAAAAAGAGCTTTTCAGTATTGGTTGCTGTAGGCCAGTGAGGTCTGCTTGTTATTGTTTCTCATAATAGTTGTCTTTAAAGCATTTTCCTTCATTTTTTTTTCCCTCAATATCTACTGACCCTTTTTCTCTCTCCACTGTACTTATGGTTAATGTTTTAACTCACTACAGAGTAGCTCAGAAATTCTGTTACCCATAGGTCTTACTCATGCAGCAGGGCTTCGGAGTTATAGATGGACTTTCCTTTATCTTGTCCTGAATGACAGCACAACACCCTTCCAGGGAATACTGAATCAAGAAATCACCTGTCTTTGCGAGGCATCTGTTCAAAGCAGATGCCAGATCCATAGGCTTGTCATTTCCCATCAGGCTCCAACATCAGAGTCTCTAATACTTCAAAGACACTCTCCATTCTTGCATCGACAAACAGCTGTGGTGCCTCCTGTTTTCTTGTTGCTTTTGTTTCTAGTCCTGACATTTCTTTCAGATGGAAAAATAGATAAGGAAGCATTAATATTTGAGAGCATATTAATGATATTTTACATACTGTAAATGTTTACATTTGAGTAATATCAATTACTAAAGAGAACAGAAAATTTAATTCTTTTTATATGAGGAAATATGCTTTTGAGTTGGTTGATTTTATCCACTCTCTAAAGACATAATTCTGGTATATGTTTTCCTTGTTGTAAGAACGGAATATAATAATCAACTTCTCTCATTTTATTTTATGCATCTGTGAAAAAAATATATATAGTTATGTGCAAGTTGATAATTTCCCCCTCATTTCTGTTGCTTACTTCTAGGGATTTTAGGTTGTTACAGAATATTTACTCATTTCTAATAGCTCTGAGATAGGGTGGATTAGTAATTGATTCTGGCAGTGTTTCATAGGTAGTAATCAGTAGAATCAGAATACAGTTCAGACCCAGTTTACTGCTCATCTGTTAAAGAAGTTACCCTTCCTTTTTCATTCCATCAGTCTTTTTTTTTTTTTAAAGATTTTTATTTATTTATTTGATAGAGGTCACAAGTAGGCGGAGAGGCAGGCAGAGAGAGAGGGGGAAGCAGGCTTCCCGCTGAGCAGAGAGCCCGATGCAGGGCTCAATCCCAGGACCCTGAGATCATGACCTGAGCCGAAGGCAGAGGCTTAAACCATTGAGCCACCCAGGCGCCCCCATTCCATCAGTCTTTGTGTGAACCTCATGATATACCCCAAGGATGATAGAGTATTGGTCCCACCACAACAGCTTTGTGAAAATTTAAATTTTACTAGAACTAAGTGGGGGTGATTCTTTTTGCATAGTTTCTTTCACTGAATGTTATTATCTAAGCAGATTGTATTTGGTGCTAGAGTGAAACAGTAATTGGGATTGCTTAGGTTTGGTGTCTGAGTGGGCTTTTTACCTACATTAACACCTGCTAGGGCTTAATAGAATTTTGTTTGGATAAATGAGTCCAGTCAGAATGCTGCCCAGGAAATAAGGAGAATGGGGCCTGGAAGGCAAAGATCAGGATTTGCCTGCCTCTATGACAGACAGTAAGTACAGGACTACAGAGAATGTGACCATTAAGGTAACTATTTTACCTTGTATATTCTCTGTAGTGAGGCTGCAACTTCCAATCCCGCTTGATAAGGAATGTACATGGTACTGTTGGGAGATAATTTTCCATGGGCTTCATGTTTCTGCATATCTTGCGAGTGCGGCACTAATTGCTCTTTGCTCAGGACTGACTTTTGCAAGAATGAGGTCGTTTCTCTCTGCAAAGCAAAGGACAGTCATGCTTACTGTCTAGTAAACTAAAGATAATGTCTCCCTTTGAACAAAGTGTGTGCTGGCTTATTGTCTATTATAAAGATTTGGGTTCCCCTAGCTTAGAGTTTGTCTCCTATTATGTGTTCTAGTATGTGGGTCAGCATTCATCTATACCCATCTATGTTACCCCTGTGGGATTTGGAAGGCGCAAGGAGAACTGATAAAAATTTGCTGCTTATGCCATTCTATGCTATGAGTAATAAAGTCCTTTGTCTCACATAGGAATCTCATGCCTTCTGCCAGCACCTGTACAACTGTCTTAGGCTAACTTGTTGGCTTACAAGTAGGGTAAATTCTCAGATATTTCAGAGTTTTTAGCAGGTACTCAGGACAGTGGTTTTGCCTGTAAGATGTTACGTCTCTTCTGGAGAAACTTGTTTAATGTTCTTTAATCCTTGTTTATTGAACTGGTTAAAAATTCTGAAAAATTAATAAGGGTCTACTCTAAGGAGCCAAGAACAGTTCTGAATTGGTAAATTACAAACAGCTGAGAGCTTTAAGTGGTGTTCATTTTTTTTTTTTTAAGATTTTATTTATTTTATTTGACAGACAGAGATTACAAGTAGGCAGAGAGGCAGGCAGAGAGAGAGAGGAGGAAGAAGGCTCCCTGCTGAGCAGAGAGCCCGATGGAGGGCTCTATCCCAGGACCCTGGGATCATGACCTGAGCCGAAGGCAGAGGCTTTAACCCACTAAGCCATCCAGGTGCCCCCATTATTTTTTAATTAAAAATTGGACTTGAAGTCAAGTTTATGTTCTTTCTATTGCAAGAAGCAACCTAAAATACGAATGCGGCAAGGAGACTAAGAATCTCTCTGTCCCTGCATTGTGATTCTAGTGGAACAGAATGTTTGAAATCTGGGACACGAAATCACAAAAGTATGTTGGAGGAATGGAAAAACACACGTAGAACATGGGCTTTGAAGTAACACCTCAGTTTGGAACCCTGGTGTTGTCAGTTAATACTAGTTTTTAGCACTGGGCATACTATTCAATCTGTCTTTGATTCATATATATAATGTGGAATAATATCTACCTCATAAGGGTGTTATGAGGATTAGACATAATTATGCAAAGCCTGTAGCACTGTGATCTTGGATATGTGGTGTGTGTTGGGGGGACAGAGAGAGACAGAGAGAAATAGAAATAGTAACCCCAGTTCCACTTAAGTTATTGTTGTGAATTTAGAGTTCTCATTTCAAATTATTTCTTCACTTACCTGGCATGTTTCTTTAAAAAAAAATATTTTTTATTACATAAGCTCTACTCCCAGTGTGGAGCTTGAACTCACAACTCTGAGATGAAAGTCCTATGCTCTACTGACTGAATCAGCCAGGTTCCTGCCCCTCATGTTTTCTTAAGCAGAAAAAAAAAATTTTTAAAAAAGATTTTATTTATTCATTTGAGAGAGAGAGAGAGAGCGAGCGAGCGAGCACATAAGCAGCGGGAGGGCAGAGGAAGGAGAAGCAGAGTCCCTGCTGAGCTGGGAGTCCAATGTTGGGCTTGATCCCAGGACTCCAGGATCATGACCTGAGTTGAAGGCAGACACCTAACCATCTGAGTGACCCAGATGCCCCAAGCAGAAAATTCTATGACGATATCTCTGTTACTGATGAGAATGTGTTCCAGCAACACAGTTCCATTATTAGAAATTTTTCCAGAAGTAGAAATGTATCAGATTTTCAAACATTTTCTACAGTTTTTTTTTAAATAAGAGGGACTATAGCAATCCATATCATTAAATATCACCTAAAGAAGACTCATGCATTTTCGTTTAAGTTACAACAATTTGTGACAAAAACTGTACATTCTTTTGTACATGGAATAAAATAAAACTATAATTAGTATAACTAATATAGTGTAATAGTATAATTTCTGAAAGTCGTTTTCTATACCTACCTTGGCTGAAATGCTAGCCTGTGGGCCAGGAATTGCACTGGGTGGCATATGGACCCGTCTGTGGCTGCTGCGGCTGCAGGTTGGGAGGCAGCAAACAGATTTCCATTCCATCTGACTCCTCTCCTTCCTTTCCCTAGCTTCATTTGACATCTGATGCTCAAGAGTGATACAGAATGTAATTTGGATGAGATTATTTAAAATGATCTCTTAACATCTTTAAAAGCCTCCTAGCAGTTTCATAAGGAGAGTTTTGAAGGAAGGCTGGAAACGGCACAGCATTCTGTCTGCTGTTGAGCTGTTGCCAATACTGCTTGATATGATTTATAATTGAAGCAGGACAAAAGAAAAATGATTCAATGGTTTTAAAGATGCTTATTGGCAAGGATACTAATTAATTGAGATATAAACTTACTACTTAAGAGAAAAAAATACACAACTATTTAATTTAAAAAACTTCGCAGACATTCTCTCATTGATTGTGATAAACTGATTTTATGAGAAGTGTGTTAGTTTCCTATGTCTGCTGTAGGAAATTACCACAAACTTGGTGGTTTAAAATAACAGAAGTTTAGGGATGCGTGGGTGGCTCAGTTGGTTAAGCGTCTACCTTTGGCTCAGATCATGATCCCAGGATCCTGGAATCAAGTCCTGCATTGGGCTCCTTGCTCTCAGCGGGGAGCCTGCTTCTCCCTCTTCCTGCTGCTTCCCCTTCTTATGCTCTCTCTCTCTCTGACAAATAAATAAATAGAAGTCTTTAAAAAAATTAAAATAAAACAACAGAAGTTTACTTTTTTTTTTTTTTTTTTTTTACAATTCTGGAGACCAGAATATGACATGAGTCTTACAGGGTTAAAATCAAGTTTTGGCAGTGCTGTTTGCCCTCCAGAGGCTCTACGGGAGAATTCTTTCCCTGCCTCTTGCAGCATTTGCAACTGCTGGCATTCTTGGCTGCATCACATTCCAGTGTCTCCTCCAACTTCACCATGGCTTTCTCCTCAATGTGTCTGTCTAATCTCCCTCTGCCCTCCTCTTGTAAGGATTTGTGTGATAGCAGATAGGACACACCTGGGTCATTCAGGATACTCTCAATGCGAGATTCTTAATTATATCTGCACAGTTTTACCAGTATTCACAGGAATTAGGACCTGATATCTTTGAGGGCCACCATTCAACTCACTTCAGGAAAATAAGCAACAGATTTTCATTTTCTCTTTTTGTGTGTGTGGGAAAAGTGAAACGTCTTTATAATGGTCTTTTCCCAAGTCCTGCTTGTCTCCAAAGAAGGCAGGCATTAAGGCTGTTGTGAAATGAGTGTTTCCATAAAGAATAAATTAAGTTTTTTTCATCTTTAGATGGAACCATATTATATACAATACCAATTTTGCATGTTTTCTTGATTATAATATGTTACTAGTCCTATAATTCAGTTGCCCTAGTGTACCTGTTAATTAAATGATTTTTAATGTAAAAATTCCTTTTTGGTTTAATTGTACATCACAAGATAAAAACATTTAAAAGTTTAAATTTTATCTGTTATATCTATATAGAAGTTAATTTTCACTTTTTTGAAGGAAAAGATGAGATGCTGTTAGTGTGAGATATTTAAAGAAATTAAGATACAGAATGTTTTGTATTATTCCCTATCTTTCTTTCCGTGTTTGTATTTTTTTTTGGCATTGTTATTCTGTTTACCTAGTTCTTAGAAAGGATGTTGATACAGATTTAAAATCTGAAAAATCCTAGAACAAGATTTCCTTAATTAAGGGCTTTATAATAGCTTGAGTTTTAATTTTGAGTTTATTATGCTTTATTTGATTTCACCCAGTTAAGTTAGAATAATAATTAATTGTAATTTTAAGTGGTGTTTACTAAGTAAATATATTAGCTCATCCAGAAAATAATTTATTATTGCAAATTTAATTAGATTCCCTTAGGGAATTCATAATATTACTTGGTAATTTAACTAAATTATCTTTTTTTTAGAGGGGAAAGAACATAAAGCCTCACACAATATGTAAATTATTAAAATAATGTTCATAGTACTTAAATTATTTTATTAAAATCACTGTTATTAATACTGATATTTTGTCTTTTTTATATTGTCAAATAAATTGTACACTCATTTTATTTCTGTTTGGGGCTACAGTTATGCATCACACCAACAATTAGTTTGTCTGCTGATAAAACAAATCAAGAGTAGGATTATGATTGGGGCGCCTGAGTGTCTCCGTTGGTTGAGTGTCTGCCTTCTGCTCAGGTCATGATCCAGGAATCCTGGGATCAAGTCCTGCATCGGACTCCCTGCTTGGGAGGGAGTCTGCTTCTCCCTCTGCCTACCGCTCTCCTCTCCGTGCTTGTGCTCTCTCTCTCTCTTATTCTATCTCAAATAAATAAATAAAATCTTAAAAAAAAAAAAAAAGAATAGGATTATGACTGCTTTTATCTTATAGCTGAACAAATAGTACTTTTGATGTTTTTTCCCCTGTCAGTGCTTGAAACACTCTTTATATGGTTATTGTGCTTTCTTTTGACCATTATATTCAGTCTTCTCTGCTTGCTTTTTTCCTCTCAACTCAGCTTGTAGATACTGGCTGTCCCGATGGCCCATTCTTGAACTCTTTCCAACTCAGTACTATGATGTTAGGTGATGTCTTCCATTTCTGTGATTTTATAGTACTAACCATATTCCCAGAATTTTAGATTTTATATATCCATCCCAGACCTCATGTCAGAGATCTATAATCATCTGACTAACCCCTCCATTGACTCTCTTTCAGATATCTCACATTATACAAATAGATGATTGAATCTTTGATTCTAACTTCTGCTTCAAAAAACAAAATAAAACATTCACCAGCAACAGCAACAAAAACAAAAATCTTGTTCAACCCCCACCTCTTTTATTAAATAGCCTCTTACTTATCCCACATAGTCACTTGCCCAATATCTAAGTACTAATACAAAAATATATTTCAAAATCTAATTTTCTTAGACTCATTCTTGTGATCTTAATTAAAACTACCATCATCAATCTCTAGGGCTTTATTATTTATGGGTCTATAATGCTAGCTATTATACAGAATAATGAACTGGGCATAATTTTGATTTTAGGATTCCAGATTAATTGTAAACAGTAATTTTTCAACTCCTAGGATTTTGAAGTTACAAGAGTTAAGAGGTTAAACCCTAAATGTAAAAGAAACATCCTAAACTTAAAGAAAATAATGTTTTAACTTTTCCTCCTCAGTAGAACTGCCTGATGCTTGGGTGTTCAGAGGAGGTAAGCCAGGATATTGAGAAACTTCTGTTTCAAGTTCAGATTTTGGTTTCTAGTAATTCCGTCTGTCCTTTTATTTAGTCATTTAGAATCTTATGGTGGTAGGAAGACAAATCCAAATTAATTCTCAAATAATCATAACTAATATTTTTTTGCCTATTATAAAATTTTATGTTAGGTGAGTGTGTGTTTACACTCACATAAACATATATTAATACATTTATATTAGTATTCTAAATAGGGAATTTACTATATTGCTAAATAAATAGGTCTCATCCCTTAGGGTAAGGAAGTTAGAAATTGGTAGGAAGCTGTTCTTGTGAGGGCAGAACACAAGTTGAATGATGTATGGTGGGTTAATGTACACCATAGATGTTCTTCCTGACAGAGGTAAATAATATTCTTATTTTTTAACCAAATAGTATAATGAATTAATGTAAGCAAAATATATATCTATGATGAGGTAGCAGTGGTTCTCAACAGGTTGTAGGGGCATTTGAACCCCAGGGGACAATTTTTGGCTGTCATGATTAGAGGGTTTTAATGGCATCTGGTGGGTAAGTGCTGGGGATGCTGCTAAATATCCTACAATACCCAGGATAGCCCTACACAACAAATCGTCATAGAGCCTAAAATGGCAATAGTGCTTCAGTTAAGAAACTCTTTTAGGATATTTTTTCCAACCTGCCACATACTTGTTGTCTTAAGTATTTTTCAAAATTTCATTTAACTAACCTTTAAAAGAGGTGTAAATAGTTATAATAATTCCATGATTTTATTTTTGTGAAAACTGAAATGATTGGAAGTGTATTTGTGTGTACTTGGAATAATAGTAAGGAATCGAGAATGAATACCAGATTTCTGGCTTGCACAATTGAACAGGAGGATGTTGGTGACATTATCTGAGATAAGAGAAACAGATGTGTGGAAGAAGATTTTCAGTTCAGATTTTGCAGAATTTGTACAGACTTTACAATTTGAGGTGTCTGAGAGATATCAAGAGAAATTGTGAAGATCAGAACATAGGTGTTCAGACATAGCTTTAACTTGAAATCTGTTGATATATAAATATAACTTAACCCTGGGATTGGATGAAATCACCCAGTGAAGTGTACATCTTAAGAAGGAAAGGGTACCTTGTCACAGCTCTTAGGAACATCGACATTCACAATACAGGGGAAAATCCAGCAAGAGACTAAGAAGTAGCCAGAGAGATAATAAGTGATGCAGAAGTGTAGTCTTCCAAGCCAAGAGAAAGGAAATTCTTCCAGTTAGATGAGTTGTTATTTATACAGAGGCTGTTGTGACCTAGGTGGGCAGGAAGTGATTAGAAACCCAGTTACAGTGGGTTGAGAAATCCATGGTAAGTAAAAAATTTAGTTGTGTTGTTGGTTTATGTAAGTTTGGCTGTGAAGGAGGAAGAGGTAGAGGGGCATGTGGGATCTGGGGAGGATTTTTTGTGGTTTTGAAAAAAGATCAGAGAGAATTCCTCATTGGTATTTTAATAGATAAATTCTAAAGATATCAAAGCATATGAAGTACAATTTGTTAATAAACAGGCTTTTAATGAGGGTATATATATTTAAGATTTTGTTTATTTACTTGAGAGTGTGAGCGAGAGGGAGCACAAGCTGGGGAAGGGACAGAGAGAGAAGGAGGAGCAGACTCCCCACTGAACAAGGAGCCCGATATGGGACTCTATCCCAGGATCCTAGGATTATGACCTGAACGGAAGGCAGATGCTTAACTGAGTAAACCATGCAGGTGCCCTAAATGAGTATATTTCTATATGACTTTTTTGCCTTCATGGTCATGGTGGATGATATTTTATAGTATGTATTTGCAAAAGATTTTATTTATTAGAGAAATAGAGAAAGAGAGCAGGGGAGGAGCAGAAAGAGACTCTGACTTGATCTCAGGACCCTAAGATCACGACCTGAGCTGAAATCAAGAGTTGGACGCTTAACTGACTGGGCCACCCAGGTGTCCCAATATTTTATAATACTTTATGTACATATGTATGTACGTATATAAACTCTGTGCCCAATGTGGGGCTTGAACACATAATACTGAGATCAAGAATCACATGCTCTACCAACTGAGCCTGCCAGGTGCCTCATATTTTATTATATTTTAAATAGTTGATTAGATGCTGAGTGATTCAGCAAGTATGAAAATAGTTCTGTTAATTATAATAGATATTGTATATGTTTGACACTCAAATATTACTTTTCTTTTTCAGATCTTTCAAGAAATCGCTTTACAGAAATTCCTTCCGATGTCTGGTTATTTGCACCTCTTGAGACGTTAAATTTATATCATAATTGCATCAAAACCATTCCTGAAGCCATTAAAAACTTGCAGATGTTAACATACCTTAATATTAGGTAAGGAAACATTTTTGGGGGTAGATTTTGTTTTTTTATTACAGTTCTAATCCTTTTTAGTAATAAAGGAATGTGTTTGGTTTGGCTGTGTAACCTATATTTATCTCAACAGTACCTTATTTGTATTTGTTATACCTTAACATTACTTTATAGGTGTTTGGTCTTGTTCTTGAGAGCAGTGCTTCTCATCGCAGCCTTTAATCTGCCCAGGAGTCACGTGGGGATTAAAACATCTGATTGCAGAGTTCTGCAGTGGGGCCAGCATTTCTAACAAGCCCCTGGTAATGCCAGGCTTTATTTAGATCAGAAATATTTTACCGAAATCATAGCACCACTATGCAGATTTATTTATATGCATTTTCCGTTAAAGTGAAACATTATAAAGAAACAGTTCTTGAGCTATAGTGTTCACTCTTGTGAATTCTCCTTGCTACTTTAAGGATGGATGGGTTGGGTTGGGAGTGTTGGAATTTTAGGAAGTAGATGAAGGTGTTAATACTTAATGCTTACTGTGTGCCAGACAATGTTACAAATACCTTACCCATATTACCTCATCTCCTCTTCACAACAGCATTTTGAAAGAGGTACTATTTATTTATTTATTTATTTTTAAAGATTTTACTTATTTGAGGAGCGCCTGGGTGGTTCAGTTGTTAAGCTTCTGCCTTACGCTCAGGTCATGATCCCAGGGTCTTGTGATCGAGAGCCCCGCCCAGTGGGGAACCTGCTGCTTCTCCCTTTCCCTCTGCCTGCCCTCTGTCTGCTGCTACTCCTGCTTATGCCCTCTGCACTCTCTTTCTCTTTGTCAAATAAATAAAGTCTTTTCTTTTTTTTAAAGGACCACTTTCTTGTTTTTTTGTTTTGTTTTGTTTTTCTTTAATTGTAAGTGTTCATTTCTTCCCTCTCCTTAACAAAGTTACAGTGTCTGAATTCCCATACAGGGAGGTGGTAAATATAATTAATGTATATAAATAATAATGGTCCTTTCTCACTGTGATGCATTAATCCTTCTATTTGTCTCCCCCAGTGGTGTCACCTGGCAGTACATACTCTTTTTTAACTGAATCTTTATACCTTAAAATGTGTGAATTCCTTTCATAGATATTAGTCATTTTGGTTGCTCTTTTCTCTAATTCTCTAATCTGCTTGGCCTGGCTTGGGGAGAGGTTTTGAGGCAAGTGAGGTACATTGAAGTGTTGTCTTTATTTTTGTTTCACTTTGTTCTCTTATGGAAAAAAGTGATTTGTCAAAAATTGAATTATATTTCTATACTAATAGAAATGTATGGTTATCTTAAAATAGTTCTACTAAAACTTTCTCTGATTCCTGTTTGGATCTTTATTTATGTATTTTTAAAAAGATTTTACGTATTTATTTTTATGAGAGAGAGAGAGAGCGAGCATGCGTGCGCATACAAGAGAGCAGGGGGGTGGGGTAGAGGGAGAAGCAGACTTCCCCCTGAGCAGGGATCCCAATGCTAGACTTGAATGCAGGACCCTGGGATCATGACTTGAGCAGAAGGCAGATGCTTAACCAACTGAGCCACCAGGAGCCCAATTTTGATCTTTAAAAATTGTTTCCTGGTATTTGTTTATAGTCACAAACGTTTTTGAACAAACTTTATTGAAATAACACTTGTCTTCATTTCGACTTCCTTTGTCTCTAAAACATGGCAAAAAAGTGAAAATTGATGACTTATTAGCTGTGTATAAAAAAATTCAATTCTGGAGAAAGCTGACTGCTAAGTCAATGAACCTGCTTCTTAAAGTAAGAAAATAGGCCAATTTTTTAAAAAGTAAGCTCTAGGCCCATCCTGGTGCTTGAACTCATGACCCCTCAGATCAAAGGTCACACGTTCTACTGACTAACAGCCATGTGCCCCCCCAAATAGGCCAATTTTTAATCTTTTTTTGGTCTGAAGGAGATTAGAATAAATTTGTATGTGTCATTACTCTTCCCACTTTATTTTTTATTTTGTTTTTTATTTTGGTGAAAATATCTTGAGAAACTTCTAAGATGGTTTTTCAGCTCTCTCTTTCTGTATAATACTCCCTTGTGTGCTCTACATTGGCTACTTTCCCAAGGATCTTGTTTGATCCTGAAAGTGTCAAGAGTTGTAACAAGCATCTGACATTCTAGCAGCCTGGCCAGGATTGTGGTCTAGGGCCATTGTCTTTTTTTTTCTTAAAGCTTGTGCCTTGTGATTAAAGCCAGTATAGTGTTTCTGAATGTCCTCAGGTCTTAATGTTTTTCCTTGGGGTAATACTAGGTTATTTTTTTGCTTTGTGTGTTCTACAAAATGCAGTACAGGTCTATAAATGCCACTTTGAGGGGCATCTGGGCAGCTCAGTTGGTTAACCATCTGCTTTCTGCTCAGGTCATGATCCCAGGGTCCTGGGATCGAGCCCCACATCAGGCTCCCTGCTCAGCAAGAAGCCTGATTCTCTCTCTCCCATTGCCTGTCACTCCCCTTGCTTGTGCTCTCTCTGTCAAATAAATAAATAAAACCTTTCTTTCTTTCTTTCAAAAGATTTTATTTATTTATTTGACAGAGATCACGAGTAGGCAGAGAGGCAGGCAGAGAGATAGGGGGAAGCAGGCTCCCCACTGAGCAGAGAGCCCAATGCAGGGCTTGATCCCAGGACCCTGAGATCATGACCTGAGCCAAAGGCAGAGGCTTAACACACTGAACCACCCAGGCACCCCAAATAAAATCTTAAAAAAAAAATACCACTTTGAAAAGCAGGAAAAATATCTTATTTTTATGAATACTTAATAGTATGTAAATGTAATGGTATACTTTATATTTTTTGGTGGGACAATTATCTTAGTCTGTTTGGGCTGCTATGACAGAATACCATGTATTGGGTACCTTGCTCCCGAAACAATCTACACATTTAATGCAATCCCTATCAAAATACTCCCAGCATTTTTCACAGAGCTAGACCAAACAATCCTAAAATTTGTTCAGGACTACAAAAAATTCTAAATAGCCAAAGCAATCCTGAAAAAGAAAAGCAAAGCTAGAGGCATCATGATTCTAGACTTTAAGCTCTATTAAAAAACTTCAGTCATCAAGACAGCATGGTATTGGCAGAAACACACATAGATCAATGGAAAAATAGAAAACCCAGAAATGGACCCACAGTTGTATGTAGAACTAATCTTCAACAAAGTGGGAAAGAACACCCAATGGAAAACAGTCTCTTCAACAAATAGTATTGGGAAAATTGGACAGCAACATGCAGAATGAAACTGGGCCACTTTCTTATACCATACACAAAAATAAATTCAAAATGGATGAAAGACATGAGACAGGAAACTACCCAAATCCTAGAGGAGAACACAGGCAGAAACCTCTTTGACCTTAGCCATTGCAACTTCTTACTATGTATTGGGTGCCTTATAAACAACAGAAGCTTATTTTTCACGTTTCTGGAAGCTGAGACATCCAAGATCAAGTCACCAGCAGATTCGGTGTCTCATTGAGGACCTGCTTCCTGGTTCATAGGTAGCCATCTCCTAGCTGTCCTCACTTGGTAGAGGGAGCAAGGGAGCTCTTTGAGGTGTTTTTACACTTGATCTTAGTCAAAGGCCAAGAAGCGATCTTTGAGGTATTTTTTACAAGGGCACTAAACCTGTTCAGGAAGGCTCCACCATTATGACCTAATCACTCCCCAAAGGCCCCACTTAAAAATATCATCACATTGGGATTAGGTTTCAACATTATAAATTTGTGGGGGACACAAATATTGAGTCTATAGCAGGGGTCATTTGGTCACTCTGTATTGGTGTATAAATTTGACCCACAGTAGGTTGAGGGTAAGGACCTCAGGCCATATTGTCCAGATTAGAATCCTGGCTCTCTTATTTATAAGCTGTGTGACTTTGAGCAGTTTGCTTAATCTCTCTCTCTTTTTTTTTTCCATTTTATTTTTTAAAATTTATTTTATTTTTATTTATTAACATATAATGTATTAGGCCCAAGGATACAGGTCTGTGAATCATCAGGTTTACACACGTCACAGCACTGTCATAGCACTGTACCCTCCCCAGTGTCCATAACCCAACCACCCTCTCCTTACCCCCTGCCCCCGGCAACCCTCAGTGCTTAATCTCTTTTTGACTGATTCTTCCTCTCTAAAATGGGCATCATGATATGCTCTGTTTTCCTAAAGTTGGTTGTTGTGACATTAGTGGAGTTAATTCATGTGAGGTGCTCTGAACATGGCTTGACACATAGTAAACAATACATGTTAGTTGTTTTTATATTTAAGTGTATCCATAGAGATAGGAATGTTTTATCAACTTGGAACTTAGGTAAAGGTTTAGTGGGCTATTCTACTGTAAACCCATAAGAGAAGGGAGTGGGGGCACCTGGGTGGTTCAGTGGTTGGCGCCTGCCTTCGGCTCCGGTCATGATCCCAGGGTCCTGGGATCTAAGCCCACATCAGGCTCCCTGCTTGGTGGGAAGTCTGTTTCTCCCTCTCCCACTCCCCCTGCTTGTGTTTCCTCTGTGTGTGTGTGTCTCTCTCTCTCTCTGTCAAATAAATAAATAAATGATCTTTAAAAAAAAAAAAAAGAAAAGGGAGTGGATTAGGGTTTCACATGTCTTTGAAGATGTAGTTCTATTAAATTCTTTCTTTAGATTTGAACTTAGTGCATGCAAATTTATCCTTAGAACCTTTCCTTTGTTAGAGGCAAAGGAGGTATTGAATGCAGTGAAATGATACCAGAGAACAAGGTTCTGACATTTTCTTTTCTTTTCTTTTTTTTTTTTTTTTTTAAGATTTTATTTATTTATTTGTCAGAGAGAGAGGGAGAGAGAGCGAGCACAGGCAGACAGAGAGGCAGGCAGAGGCAGAGGGAGAAGCAGGCTCCCTGCCGAGCAAGGAGCCTGATGCGGGACTCGATTCCAGGACGCCGGGATCATGACCTGAGCCGAAGGCAGCTGCTTAACCAACTGAGCCACTCAGGCGTCCCAGGTTCTGACATTTTCTAACTCAGAATGATTTTGCGTTTTGAGAACTGATGAGATAATATCATAGGTAACAACACAAGCTTTGCAAACGTTTGTGACTGGGCAAGTCCCTTAGCTAGTTTTACCCTTTGTTTTCTTATGTGTATAATAGAGATAATAGTACTGCTTGTCTTAAGGGGTTACTGTGAGTATTAAATGAGATAGTGCATTTAAGGATTTTAGTGTGATATAGAGTAAACGCTCATTAAATGATAGTCATTATCTGGTGAAAGCTTTTTCTCTTTTGAGGTGATTTGTTCACCTCAACATAATGTGGGAGATTTCAGACATATCTCATAATGAGACTTTCTTATTCTTTTCAGTCGAAATCTTTTATCAACATTGCCAAAATACCTATTTGATCTTCCCCTTAAAGTTTTGGTCATCAGTAATAATAAACTGGTATCCATTCCAGAAGAAATTGGGAAGTTAAAAGACTTAATGGAATTGGTGAGTAAACTAATTGCATTGATTGTGTATCTATAACACATGCCTTTATATTTTGGAAGATTGCTCTTTATGGAATTTCAGTGTAATTTTCTTTTTTTTAAAGAATGACTTTGTATACACTTATATTTACCTTAGTAAAATTTTGGGATGCCATTGCTTATGTCTGATTTTAGCTCACAGCCACAATAAAAGCCTGGTTATTTTTAGTCCCAGTGAGTTGAAAGGTTTGCTTGTTAAGTGTTAAGAAATGCTTTTTAAACCAATAAGCATTTAAACCAATAACCAATGAATGTCTATTCATTTTGGGGACAATAAAGGTCTTAGACCAGGAAGAGATATCTTTTTTTAAAGGTTTTACAGGGCTACTATGAAATCCTTAGAGAAGGGATAAAGGAAGAGAGTACAATGCCTGCAAACAATAGAATGAACAAAATAACTTTTCTTCTTCTATATTCTCATGTGCTTTTATAACACTTTGGGAACCAAGATAAATGAAGAGACGCCATTATATACAATTAATTGTAGAAATATAGGAATAATTTAATTACCTTGAACAGAACATTTAAGGTATTAAAGGATATTGAACTTTGAGAGAAACATATTCTCAAAGCATTGACCTTTTCTCATCTTTCTGCTACTTCTGTAGGGGGACAAGGACAGGTCATCCCACGATGGGCTACTTTGGCGTGATTATTTTGAGTTGAAAGCAATCAAACCAACAAATTTAGGAAAAACTCTTTACCCACCCCCCCACCCCCACCCCCGGAGTGGGGGTGGTGGGGGTGGTGGGGTGGGGGTGGGTGGTGGTGGTGGTGGAGCACAACTGCCTAAATTTACATTGAAAAGGAGAGCCTGTACTAGGAAAGGCCCTGTTAACGGAGATTCCTCTTTACCTATTTAACTTTACCTAAATTATTTGAATAATTGAGCACTGGTTTATTTTCCAAACATCACCTCTTTCCTTCCAGTTAATAATGGTCTTCCTCCCCTTTGTTTTCCCAGATTCCTACCCATCTCCTTAGTTCGGGATGTCACATAAGCCCCTTGTTGCCTGTCTTTGGAATTTCATGTTTGTATGGATTCTCCGTACTCTGTACTTTGTATGGATTCTCTGTTTAAAAATTTCTGGTTCCTGCTCACATATCTCTTGAGTAAAAGCCTAAGTTATACCCCTCCTTAGCTTAGTTCCCCCCACCCCCAACTTCCTTCTGGTTACACTGGATTTCTTGCTGTTCTTTAGTACATATCAGGCATATTTTGCCTAAGAGTCCTTTAATATTTATTGTTCCTTATATTCCTTTCTTATATATTGGCATGGCTCATACTCTTAGCTCTGACAATACTGCTCAAATAACAGCTTCTTCATGAGACAATCTGAATTGCTAATATCCCTCCCCATTACTGTTTGCTCTGCCATTTTCCTTTACCCTTTTTTTTTCACAGCCTTTATCAACTGTCATATTATATAATCTACTTTCCTTGCTAGAATGTAATAAGCTCCATAAAGAGCTATGAGGGCAGGAATTTTTGTTGGCTTTACTTCAAATTGTGTCCCTAGCACCTACAATTGGGCCTAGCAAATAGTTGGTATTGGATAAATGTTTGTCATTGAATGAAGATGCCTTAGATATAGTTTGAAAGAAGTATGTAGGATACATTTTTTTAATCATCTTAGCTCTATTGGGTTTTTCCTTACACGGCTTTAATATTCTTCTGAATTTACCCTCCTGCCTTTTTTATTTTTGATAGAACTGAATATATGTGCCACTCTTCTCCCTCCAAGCTAATATCATTTCCAGTGAAAGTTGGAAATTGGGGCAGTTCAGTAGCATGTGAATTTCATTTGCAGTGTGTCTGGAGTGACTGCTGTGTGAGATCTTTTTGCAGATTCTTCTTATAGAGGAGGAAGAGGAGAGCACAGTTAAGCTGTCTTTTAATATGGAAAAGTGGTATCCTTTATCTTTAAATCAGGATTTGCATTTTAATTTAACCTGGAGACACTTCCGATTCAGATCTCCTAGAAAGTCTTTGGGTTACGATGTGGGCCAAAGAATTTTGAGCTTATAACCCCTCGTGTTTTGAATCCTTTTGAGAAAGAGGTTTAAATTGATTCTGACCGTAGTTTTTGGTTCTCAAGCTCATGTCTGTAAGTCCTTGAGTCTCTCAGCTTTTGCCTAACAGAGTAACTCAAAACTACTATAATTGACAGATTATCTCAGTGATTGATAGTCGTTTTTGATTTTACCTCTGAATGAAGAGCACTTGGATGATCCTTATAGTTCTAGTTTTGATTGGCAAGAGTGGTCTTTAGTTGAGATTTTCAAAAGGCTGAATTATGTAGTACTCAGTTATAATTTCACAGTATTGCACAGAAAAATTTGATAACTGTGCTAAATTGACTTCATGATGTAATATAAATAGAAATCTGCCAGATAATCCATTTTTAGAGATACAACATTTCAGGTAACTTTTGCTAGCTCCATTAGCCATGTGCTTTACTTTTAAAATGGAAATAGGTATTTCTCAGTTAGTTTGTTATAATTTTATTTTTTTTATTTTCCTTAGGATATCAGCTGCAATGAGATTCAGGTCCTTCCCCAACAAATGGGGAAATTACATTCACTTAGAGAGCTAAATATAAGAAGAAATAATCTTCATGTGTTGCCAGATGGTAAGATGCTCATTATTTTTACTGAAATGAGTAAGAGAGTAACTGTGTCAAATTTAATTTAATTATCTTTCATTTCTGAACAGAATTAGGAGATCTTCCCTTAGTCAAGCTGGATTTCTCTTGTAATAAAGTGACCGAAATCCCAGTTTGTTACAGGAAGCTGCATCATTTACAAGTAATGATTTTGGATAACAATCCATTGCAAGTACCACCAGCCCAGGTTTGTAAGAAAAAAAATACTTGTTTCTTCTCTTTTTATTCATAATTATGCATCAAATTGATAAATCAAAAAGCATCAGAATTAGAAGTCAGTTTATTGTTGAGGCCTTATTATCTAAGGGAGCTTTTCTGATAAGTGATTCTTGCACTTTGGTAGGAGTTTTAGCTTAGCTTCTAGAGAAGAGGGTTTTGAAAACCCAGATCCGGGGCGCCTGGGTGGTTCAGTGATTTAAAGCCTCTGGGATCTAGCCCTGCATTGGGCTCTCTGCTCAGCAGGGAGCCTGCTTCCTCCTCTCTCTCTGCCAGCCTCTCTGCCTACTTGTAATCTCTGTCAAATAAATAAATAAAATCTTAAAAAAAAAAGTTTAAAAAAAAAAAAAAAAAGAGAAAACCCAGATCCATAATTCTGTCAGTGTTCTTTTAAAAACAGACTGTGTAGTCTCTTTACCTCTGCCCAACTCAGGTATATGTTTACTTGACATTTGTTGTACAATTGATTATAACACATACTTAGCACTCATAGATGGAATCAAAAACAGAAAGAAGATATGAGTGGAAAAGTATTAATTCAGCCTTTGAGTTGAAGGATTAAGTCCACGTGAAGTCTACTGAAATGATAGTAGAAGAATATACTAAACTACAAACCCATAAGGCCAAGGAATGAGAGAGAAGAGGGCTGTAGGGGAGAGATGGCAACAGAATTTTGGAAAATGGAAGACAGATGAAATAGCAGAAATTAGGGTCTTACACTCCCACAAGAGAATCTGGCCAAGGAAGCACATGGCAGTGAAATGCCAACCCCTTCTCTACTTCCAAGCTATGTTCCCTCAGTCAGGGTTTGCATCCAGAAGAAGGGTTGCCTTTTTCTTTCTACAAAGGTACACTCCACTCATTCCAAAGGAGTTGCTTTCTCTAATTCAAATAAAGACTGGCTGGGGTGCTGGTAGTAGCTGGCTGAGCAGGACGGGGAAAACTGAAGCTTGGATCCGCTATGGGAGAAGGCAAGAAGAGGAAGGTTGATTCACTTGTTAACCTGGGAATGGCTTGCATGTTGGAGGAAAACATATAACTGAATAGAAAGAAGAAAGACTGAAAATATGAAGGTCTGTAGAATGTCTAAGGCAGTGCTATCCAGCAGAACTTCCTGAATTATAGGAATGTTCTATAATTTGTGCAGTCTGATACCATTGGTTCTTACCACATGTGGCTTTTGAGTACTTGAAATATGGCTTATGCGACTAAGGAACCAAAATTTAAATGTAATCGTATTTTGATTAATTTAAAATTAAGTCGCTTTGGGGCGCCTGAGTGGCTCAATGGGTTAAGCCTCTGCCTTCGGTTCAGGTCATGATCTCAGGGTCCTAGGATTGAGCCCTGCATGGGGCTCTCTGCTCATCAGGGATCCTGTTTCCCCCTCTCACTCTGCTTGCCTCTCTGCCTACTTGTGATCTCTCTCTGTCAAATAAATAAATAAAATCTTTTAAAAATAAAATAAAATTAAGTAGGTTCACATGACTAGTGGCTACCATATTGGACACGACAAGTCTAAGATTTACACCCTCAGATTGTTGCCCTTAGCTCTGCAGTGACGTAACTAGCCCTCACTTGCCTTAGCAGAAGCCTGGGTTTATTTGGTAGTAGAATAGTCAGGTAGAGTCTCTCAGATTCTCTCTCTTGGTTCAGCAGCCAAAGCACTATTGCTTCTTGCCTCAACAGATTATTTTATTGGTCATAATACGGTAAATACTACATTTTGATTTAATGAGAAACTGCGACATAGTTAAAATAATAGCAAAGATACATCTAGTGCTTACTGTGTTTCAGGCGCCATTGAAATGCTTTACATGTATTAATTTAATTCTTACAGTAACCCTATAAAAGGTACTATCATTATTCCTCATTTTAAAATTTTTTTAAAAGATTTTATTTATTTATTTGACAGAGATCACAAGTAGGCAGAGAGGCAGGCAGAGAGAAAGAGAGAGAGAGAGAGGAGGAAGTAGGCTCTCCGCTGAGCAGTGAGCCCGTTGTGGGTCTCGATCCCAGGACCCCGAGATCATGACCTGAGCCAAAGGCAGAGGCTTAACCCACTGAGCCACCCAGGCTCCCCATTACTCATTTTATATATGAGGAAACAGGCATCAAAGTTAAGGGACTTATTTAGTGCCACATAGCTAGCATGTGGTACAGCTGGTTTCAAACCAAGGCAGTCTGATTCAAGTCCACGCTCTAACAACTATGCTATGCTTCTGAAGGAGGAAGCAAGTTGATAGGGATTGAAGATGGGATGATGGTATGGTGTTGATGATACATGATTAGTGGTGGTAGTGGTAATGTAAGAAATCTGTCTTCATTTTCCTTAGACCTCAATAAATAAGATCCATAACTAAATTAAACAGTAGAACCATGTTACTCGTACATATAAAGGTAGGTATCAGGAAACCAACTAAAAGTCGATGTGTGGGGACTAGGTCTTGGAGATTGAAAGGGGTGGATTAATTTTTTGTTACCAGTTTTAGAATTCTCTTTGATTTTAAAACTGTGTACATGAATTACTACAATAAGAAATTTATGAAAGGGGTCACCTGAGTGGCTCAGTTGGTTAAGAATGTGACTTCAGCTCAGGTTATATATCAGGGTCCTGGGATTGAGCCGGGCATAGGGTTCCCTGCTCAGTTAGGAGTCTGCTTGTCCCTCTCCCCCTCCCCCTGCTTTTGTGCACACTCTCTCCCTCTTTCTCAAATAAATTTTTAAAAAATTTACAAAAGAAAAGAATTCACCAGTATTTAATTTGACAATGAGTGATGATTATTTTTTGGTTTATACAGATAATGGGATATATTTTAATTCGTAATATATTTATATTCTAATAGCTCAGAAGTTTTTCCTTTTAAATGAAATTTTTCAGTGGTCAGGTCAGATTTGGTATCTATTACAATTATCTAAGAAACATTCTTCCTTTATACCAGGAATGATAATTACCTTTAAATTTACTTTTCTTAAGACTGTTTTGTTTCTTACTGTTTTCTTTTCTTTTTTTTTTAAAGATTTTTTTTATTTGACAGAGAGATGTAGTGAGAGAGGGAACACAAGCAGGGGGAGTGGGAGAAGGAGAAGCAGGCCTCCTGCTGAGCAGGGAGCCCAATGCGGGGCTCCATCCCAGGACCCTGGGATCATGATGGAAGCCGAAGGCAGACATCTAATGACTGAGCCACCCAGGCGCCCCTCTTACTGTTTTCTTTGTTGATTATGTTTGCATATATTTGTAGGTTATGTAGGCCCATAAAATTAAACAGTTTTGATTATAGTTTTCTTTTCTTTTTTTTTTTTAAGATTTTATTTATTTGACAGAGGGAGAGTTAGAGAGGGAGCACAAGCATGGGGAGTGAGAGAGGGAGAAGCAGGCTTCCTGAGTGGGGAGTCTGATGTGGGGCTTGATCCTAGGGCCCTAGTATCCTGACCAGAGCCAAAGGCAGATGCTTAACAGCTGAGCCACCCAGGTGCCCCACCTTCCAGTGTTTAGACCAAACAACTTAGTGGTTCTGAAAGATTACTTTTTTTTTTAAGATTTTTTTTTTTTTTTTTTTAATTTACTTGAGAGAGAGCAATGGCAGGGGAAGGGGCAGAGGGAGATGGAGAAGCAGACTCCCCACTGAACAGGGAGCCTGAGGATGCCAAAGATGCCAAGGATCCCCGGCTCTAGACCCTATCCACGACCCGATGATCCAGGACCCTGGGGTCACAGCCCCAGCTGAAGGTAGATGCTCAACTGACTGAGCCACCCAGATCCCCCTGATAAGACTACTTTAAGGAATTACATGGGTTATTTTTTTTTTCTTGTTCTTATCAGTGCAATGATTCTCACTTTTTTCTAATAAAAGATACTTTTATGAGTTATAGATTTTATATTATTTGGTGGTTTATATATTGTTTTTCTAACAAGAAAACATTAGTGATACACAGAAAAATTAGCTTATTTTTTTCTGGTAAGAATAGAAACAGTGAAAGAATTTTAGTTGGTATCATTGTCAAATGTTTTCATTAAGTGTCAGCTGTAGAAATTATTCAAATATGTGAAGTGTCTATTATGATTGTGATGTCTCAGCATAATTTCAGGTTATTAAAATATATAAATAAGTTGGTAGGTAAAACTTATATTTGTACCTATATAATTAAATCTACTTTCTCAATTATTTGACAGATATGTTTAAAGGGTAAAGTTCACATATTTAAATACTTAAATATTCAAGCATGTTGCAGAATGGATAAGAAACCAGATTCTCTGGATCTTCCATCATTAAGTAAAAGAATGCCCTCCCAGCCTCTCACAGACAGGTAATGTAAAATTCTTACAATCTCTTTTCATGGTCAGTGTCTTCTCTGTATGTAAAAGATATTTATTAACCTTGAGTGCACCGAATATATTTAGGTTCATTGGCCCAGTGTTAAAATCAATAATTGACTGATGTGAAATCTCACCCTCATAGAATGAACCTCTGTGATACTAGAATAAATTTGGTATTTTCTCAAAATATTAACTAATACTAATATTTTAGTAGTAAAATATAAATGTTTGACATTATAGTACAGAAACACTAATTTCTCAGGACTCGACAACTGTGAATTTACTACTATTATCACTTTATTGTACCAAACAGTATTGTAATAACTAGCAGAATTTGACTTTTGAACTGCGGTTAATGGAAGAGCAAGTCATTTTGGGGTACCTTTCTTTTTCGTGTTCTTTATTCTTTATGTCTAGATCAAAGGTGATTTATCATTGATATGATATGAAAATTTCCTCCTGAGATTTTGAAATGGTAGATTTGATTATCTGTTTTTAATTATCTTTTGGGGATGTAGGTTGTTCTGAAAGATTTCATGGAAACATAATTCTTTCCATTAGTATGGAAAATAATTTGGAATGGGGTGAGACTACAGAAAGGAAGAATGTATTCTTCCCTAAAATGTTTAAAGACTTGTCATTTTATTTGTGCCAAAATTTAGACTAATTGGAATGACAATATTTTAAGTACTGTTCTTGATTTCCTGAATAGGACATTTTCTTGAATGTTTCTGTTGCCTAAGTAGAATTAAATATCTAACATTATATTTAATTCCTAAAAATTAATTTGTTTAATATTATGAATGATAATAGGTTAAACAATTCTACAGAAACTAGACTTTATTCATAGTCTAATCTATTAGTTTGCTTTATATTTATTTAAAGATGAATTTACTTTAGTAATGGCATTCATTGTACTAGTCATTTATTTATTTTACAAATAACAGTTGGGGAAAAAAAAACACCAGTATCAGACAATTGCCTACTGGTAGGTTCAGGGTATGTTTTGTTAAATGATACACACCTTGGTGTTGGCCCTCTTGGAGTCCACAGTATAGTGGAGGAATCAGTCAGCAAAGCAAATAAATCAAATAGTCATACACATTTAAATTTCAAATTGTGTCAAGTACTGTGAAGGAAAGGAACATGTTTCAGGAGGGTGGTCAGGGAATGTCGCTTTGGGAACGTGAGGTTTTAAGTCAAGACCTGAAAGAAGAAAAGCTAGCTGTGTAAAAATGAAGGAGAAGAGCATTTCAGGCAAAAGAATGACACGTGCTAAGGCCTTAAGTTAGGAAGAAACTTCGTGTGTTAAAGAAACTGAAAGGCCAGCATGATTGGAGCAGAATGGCTGAAGGGTACGGATATACAAGTTGATTTTGGAGAAATAGTCAGGGCTCAAGTCATGTGGGTGCTCTGGAACTGTGGTTAGGAGTTTGAATTTTACTTGTAGTACAACAGTAAGTTGGTAGACAGTTATAGGCAGGGGAATGATCCGATTTATGTTTTTTAAAGGAGGTATTTTGTCTCTTGTAAGGAGAATAGATTGGAAATAAGCAAAAGCAGAAGCAGGGTCTAGTTGAGTATTGAAGTACTTCCAAGAGATCAAGGGGTCTTAAACAGGGTGACTGTAGTAGTGATGAAAAGGAGTGGACAGGACTGAGACATATTTTGGAGATGGTCTCTAGCAATGATATCCAATAGAAATGTAATATAAGCTACATATGTAGTTTTGCATTTTCTTATAATTCATTGAAAAAAGTAAAAATGAAGCAGATGAAATTAATTTGAATAGTATGTTATTTAGGGATGCCTGGGTGGCTCAGTCAGTTAAGCATTTGCCTTCAGCTCATTTCATGATTCCAAGGTCCTGGGATTGAGTCCCATATCCCGCATCGGGCTCCGTGCTTAGTTGGGAGCCTGCTTCTCCTTCTCTCTCTGCCTGCTGCTCCCCCTGCTTGTGCTCTCTCTCTGACAAATAAATAAATAAGATTCTTAAAAAAGTAATGTTATTTAACCCAGTATGTCCAAAGTATCATTACAACTTATATTTCTTATAAAATGTTCGTAAGGTACTTCATGTTCTCCTTCTTTCTATTACATCATTTAAATCTGATGTGTATTTTTTGTTTATAACAAATTTCAATTTAGACTAGCCACATTTCAGGTGCTCAGTAACTATATATGTTGGCTAGTGGCTACTATATAGAATAGTGCAGGTTAATAGAGCCTTCCATACCTTGACTATTTTGTAAATTTCTTATTCTACATAGATAAGCATTATAGTAGTTAAGCACATCAACTTTTGGAGTTAGACATAAATGCCCATGAAGTCCTTCTCCAGCTCTTAGTAACTTTATGTCCTTGTGTCATAATGTCTTTAGTCCTTAGTTTTCTTATATGTAAAAGGGAAAATAATCATATGGATGCTGCCAGGATTAAATTAAATAATGTATATAGAGTACTTAACACAATGCCTTACCAAAACAATTCCTCAACAAATAGCTTATTACTATCATTGTCAACTATTAAAAATACACATATATTTTAGTATAGTACATGGATATATTATTGTGCAGTGGCGTCAGATGGATTTTGCTTCTAATCATGGTTTAACCTCTTAAATCCACTGTAGACTGTGTAAATTATTTAATCTTTCTGAGCCTGTTTATTTAAAGTGTTAACAATACCTACTTCATAAGCTTGTTGTGAGAATTAAATGTGTGTGTGTGGCAACTAGTTCAAGAAATGATATTCAGTAAATGTTACATTTTTTCAGGGCACCTGGGTGGCTCAGCCGGTTGAGCATCTGCCTTTGTCTCATGTCATGATCCCAGAGTCCTGGGATGAGCCCTGCATCGGGCTCCCTGATCAGCAGGAAGCCTGCTTCTCCATTTCCCCCCATAAAGTTAAGCTTCATTATCCTCACTTGTAAAAAGAAATCATGCATAAATTGTAGAGTGTAAGGATTATAAATAAGATATGATGTGTACCTGGCACATTAGCTAATACAGTGTGGACACTCAATAAATGCTAGCAAGTAATGCCTCTCTTTATCCTTCAAGACTAAGCTCAAATGCCAAATTCTTGGGTGAGGCCTTTCCTAAACTTATCAAGAATTGATTCTCTTTTCTCATAGTACTTTATATTTGCCTTTATCTTAGTCTTCAAAATATATATACAGACTTCCTCTCTGGGCTGAGAACCCTTTGAGGTCAAACATTTTTTATTTATTTGACAGAGAGAGATCACAGGTAGGCAGAGAGGCAGGCAGAGAAAGAGGAGGAAGCAGGCTCCCTGCTGGGCAGAGAGCCCAATGCGGGGCTCGATCCCAGGACCCTGAGATCATGACCTGAGCCGAAGGCAGCGGCTTAACCCACTGAGCCACCCAGGCGCCCCTCAAACATTTTTTAATTCATCTCATTTCATTTCAAGCATTCAGCATAGTGCCTGACACTTACTTGGTATTTGCTTACCTGAGTTTATCGATACACTCCTGGAATGTGTGCATATCAGTATTTGGGGAAGAAATATAGCATAGTGATTAAGATCAGGGTCTTTAGTGTTAGATTCTTGGGATCAAATTTAAACTGCCATTCGTAATTTTCGGGTCATTTGTTCAGTCTGTCCTGGCCTGTTTCCTCACCTGCAAAAAGAAAACACTAATGCGCTAGAATTTAAACCAGGCATATATGAGATATCACCTTTAAAGCACTTAGCCTAATTCCTGGCACATAAAAAATTGTCTGTATAGAGTGTATGCAAGTTTCCATGTATGTAAATTGCAAAGTAAAGTGAAAAATACTTTGCAGCCTGGGTGGCATACTGTTGTGTAATTCAGAAATTTGCAAGGATAGCTCAATCCTCATACCAAAACAATTGCTTATTCAGTTCTTTGCTGACTTTCTTTTTCTCTCTCTCTCTCTTTTTTTTTTTTTTTTTGCATTTTTCTCTTAATTTTCAGATAGGCGTTATTTATAAAGCTAAAGCTTATTTTTAGAACTAATGAAGAAACTATGAATTGTTCTTAAAAAATATTTCAATGTTCTATGGTGAAATGTATAAAACCAGAAAAATAGAAAGCTCTTTCATTAAGGTTATTTTCTAGCAGGACTCTCTGCTTTTCTTATTCTCTCAGGAGAAGTAATAGTTATTGTTAACAGTTGGCACTTTACAGATTTTACTTATTTTTATTTTTATTTTTTTGGAGAGAGAGGGCATGTGCATGCTGGATGGGGGAAGGAGCAGAGGTGGAGGGAGAGAGAGGGGCAAGGAATCTCAAGCAGACTCCCCACTGAGCATGGAACCTGATGCAGGGCTGGATCCCACAAGCCTGAGATCCTGACCTGAGCTAAAACCAAGAGTCAGACACTTAACTGACTGAGACACCCATATGCCCCAACAATTGACACTTTACAACAGAGCACATGCAGGGAAAATACTACATGAGGTATAGAAGTGAAATATTTTATAGGAAGATTTCTGATATTTTCCCTTAAGGATCTTAGACATCAAGAGAGTATATTTTATATTACCTAGGGAAATTTTAGGTCAAGTCTGTATTTATTTAAGAAGAAAACCCTAACTGCCCTTAGAATTTCTATTTCCATAGTATGGAAGACTTTTATCCAAATAAAAATCATGGCCCTGACTCTGGAATTGGAAGTGATAATGGAGAGAAACGATTATCTACAACGGAAGTGAGTCTTTTCTATTGCTGATCTATTTTATTTTAAAAATTTGTTAGAGTTTTGAAATATGTAGACACTTGTACATACTTGATTTAATTTGCTTAAAAAATATCATTATTACATTTTATGACTTCAGATGAAAAAGGAACATGTACATTTTTAGAAGCAGAGCAGTAAATCTTACCATAATATTTTTTTGTTTGAGAACTGGAGATATAAAGCAGATATTCTATTATGTGGAATTAAGACAACTTAATCCTCTTCTATGTTTAAAATGCCCCATTTGTACTTTGTGTTTATTCCTTTCAGCCATCAGATGATGACACAATAAGCCTTCACTCTCAAGTCTCAGAATCCAATAGAGAGCAGACGTCAAGAAATGACAGTCACTCAATAGGAAGTAAACCTGATTCTCAGAAAGGTAATTCATATGGTACCTGCTAATTTTATTTCATGTATATTGCTCTTATTAAAAAAGCATTTTGAAAAATTTTAGAATCTTCAGCCAGTTCTTTTATTGAAAAAATAGACTATTATTCTAAATAATACAGTATGAAAGTACACTGTTTACTTATATTTTCTAACAAATATTAATCTGTAATTAGACCAAGAGGTGTATGATTTTATTGACCCCAACACAGAAGATATAGCAGTTCCTGAACAAGGAGATGCACATATTGGATCATATGTCTCTTTCCTTAAGGTAAAGAAAACTTTGAACAAATAAATACTAATAGCATACTTTCCTTGATCTCGTGAAAGTAGACCACATAGATTTAAAATTATAACTTTCTTTTATATAAGGGGAAAGAAAAAGGTCCTGAGAAATCTCAGAAAAATGAAGAATTGGGAGATGAAAAAAGGTAAGCATATAGGAATTCTCAAATTGAAATGTTACTTATACATGAAATATTTGTTAGGTATTCCTACTTCAGAGTACTTTGAAAAAATTTAATTTTTGGTTCATTTACCTGTTAATTTTCATTTACCTGAAGTAGTTAATTTATAACTACTTCATTTGTCTGCATTCCTCAATTAAACTGTAAATTATAGTAAACAATTAAGCTGAGTGTAGTATATACATTTCCCTTGCCTCCCAGAAGTGTAATTCTCCTATTATTATTACCGAGGAGGACTGTATTTTCACATACATTGCTTCATTTGAGCTCTTTAGCAAATCTTTAAAATAGGTGATTTTTTTTTTTTTTTTTTTTTTTTTTTTTTTTGCATCATTTAGTCAATAAGAAAACAGACCTGCAGTTTCAAGTGTCTGGCACTCAGGTCTTCCAGCTCTTGGTCTAATACACTTTCCATTTCATCAGGCTGGTTATAGTAATTTTATGGGTATTTATCCCTGTATTTTATTAAAATCATTCCACTTTGGATATTTTCTGTATCATTTATCTTATGAAATGCTAGAATATGACTTGCCATATTTAGTCACTCCTTAAAGTTGCTTCGTAGCTGTAGGAAGGAAAGAAGGATCATTTGTTGAATACCTGCCATGTACCAGGATCTGTGCTATGTGCTTTCCTATGTTTCTTATTTATTTTTATTAAAAAATTTTTTTTACAGTTAAAAAAATTTTTTTAGCAGTCTGTACACCCAACATGGGGCTGGAACTCATGACCCTGAGATCAAGAGCAGCATGCTTTTCCAAATGAGCTAGCCAGGAGCCCCTAAGATTTTTTTTTTTTAAAGTTCTATTTATTTAATTTCTCTACCCAACATGGGGCTCGACCTCATGACCCCATGATCAAGAGTCATATGCTCTTCCAACTGAGCCAGCCGGATGCCCTTCATGTTTCTTATTTAATCTTTCCTAAATCCTATAGGGTTGATACTGTTTCTATTTTTACAGATAAGGAAGGGGGAAGTTTGGAGCCTCTAACGTTTCTTGCCTAGAACTACTTAGATAGTGTCCACTAGAACCTAGGGTATGAATGTAACTCTCTTTGATCCCTAAGCTTTTCTCTTTTCTCTACATTGTGCTTCCTCCAAGTGACCTCACTGGTAACTTTTTAATCAGTTATGAATTAGTCATCTCTGGTACCCCATAAGGTGGTACATTGCTTTGTCTTGTACTCTTTATATTTCATTTTTCTATTACTTTCTCATCTTATCTCATGAAGACAATTGTATTAACTTGAGTGTCATGGTGGCATATAAGATATGGTCAAGATACAAAGTCTTAGGATTTGATACTTTGTTTTAAGTGAAATACTTTTGGGATAAAATTACTAGAGTTTGGAGAACAACTTACTTAAAAATTCCTTTGTTCTTTATGAATGATTAAAAATTATGTATTTTAATGAGCATTTTCCTGCAGATTTGCCAGTCTTGTACCCATTTTTCATTTCTTCTACTCAAACATTTTACATGGAGAATTTTAACATTATGATGAATAAACTGATAAAAGTAGGGTGGTTTAGTAAAATTTTCATAGCATTTGATATTTATAAAGACAGGCATATTAGAGCTTTGCTGTTCTTATTACACTCAAGACTGGGGAGTATGCATTGTTAAATTATAAGAAATTACAAAATAGTAATACAGTTTACTTTGTTAGCCATTAATTATATTAATATCACCAGTATGGTACATTTCCTATTGAATAGAAGATAGGTATGTTTTCATATTCCTTAAATATTCCTTATTCCTTATTTTAATGTTTTAAATACAAGGACATTAGGATTTTAGCTTTTACATATTAGAAATTAAAAAGTGGTTTCTGTTTCTGGAAGCTGGCATCAAATATCATCGGCCTTACATTTTGGATAACCATGTTTGTGTCACCTTTCAGACTTGGGAAAGAACAGTTACTTGCAGAGGAAGAGGATGATGATTTGAAGGAAGTAACTGATTTGAGGAAAATAGCCGCTCAGTTATTGCAGCAAGAGCAGAAGAACAGGTATTTTTTCAGTAATGAGATTTAAATAGGCAGACTTTGTAATCATTATGTGATTATTCAAAGATTATCAAATGAAGTTTCCAGTAAACAATAGGACCATCTTAAGATCTATGTCAAGGGACTAACTACTAAAAGACAATAGGGAATAATTAGGAGAGAAGTGTAAAGTTAACGTACACAATTGACATATACTTTATATTCATAGTCATTTTATTTAATTATTGTGTAGGTATCTCTTTTATTTTTGTGTGCTAAATAATAACTGATTTATTTGTTGATAATCATTTTAGCTCACATTAACAGATACATTATAAGTGTTACCCCCTAAGTACATGTCATGTGTATGTAGTGCACTTTTTATCAGATTCCAGATTACCTGGGATATGTATAAACTCCTTAAAATTAAATGGAACTTTATAATGGTTGATTAAATCAGCATGATGATTTGGAGGTCACAGGTTCACTTTGGTGTGTTCCTTGATCAATGACGATTTTTCCCTCTGGCTTGGCTTTCCTTACATGCCATTGGCAATAAGGAAGATGTATGAATGACTA
Organism: Neogale vison; assembly: GCF_020171115.1. Lineage (NCBI taxonomy): Eukaryota > Metazoa > Chordata > Mammalia > Carnivora > Mustelidae > Neogale > Neogale vison. The sequence goes on from NC_058105.1 coordinate 33,504,243, forward strand.
TAGAATCAGTGCAAGTCCATTTTTAATACAGAAGTGCTCTGTGCTGCTGAAGGTCTGCTATTATGCCATCTTCATGTACTGAGAGAACTATATTTATAGTTTTGAAATAATAAAGGAGATTTGAGTGTTTTTTTGTTTTGAGAAAATTAAAAGAATAATTTTGTTAAATTTATCATGGGTAGCTAATAAGTACTTTACTTCTCTTAACCAAAACAATAAATGTTCGTGGGTCACATGACCATGTTTTGGAATGTTAAAAATTTAAGTACACTGGCATTTGCTTTTAGATATGCTTTGAAAAATAATTACCATTGAAACTTATCAAATTGCAAATGTCTGTTTTTAAGGGCCACTATATTTTTTAATAATGACTGATTATCCTTTTTTGTGCAACTACTAAATTTATAGAATTAAATCCATACTAGAAAATATCACTCCTCTTTATTCCTTCGATATCTAATGTATCCTCATTGCCAATTCATGTTTTTCTTCTACCATAACTTTCTGTCACCCTTTTCTCTGAAATTCATTTTCTGATCTTTTCCTATCATTCATTTCTAATGGGCCTTTTTTTATATTGGCTACTTGTGAGGTTATGTATGTTTTTCTCCCTCCAGTATAATCAAAGTATTGGTTGTCCCCATGGTTTAAGAGGTTTATGAAGCAAACTCTATGTGACTTAAAAAATAGTTAAGTTTCTGTCTCTTCTACCCAATAGTTGAAATGATTGTATTTATCATTATGAGCAGAGAATACTGATTTTAAAAGAACCCACAGCAATATTTATTTCTCTGATTATGTTAAAAATAGTATTGGAGGGCATAATTTTAGATTTTAACAGTGTCGTATATATCATTTCTATATTTTTCAGTTTTCTACTATTTTTCTTGTCTTTCAATAACTTGAATTATTCTTTTTGGTTTAGAAACAATATCAAATGATGTTTTGTAGGTTTTATTTTTGTGATAGTTTTGTAATCTGTAAAAAATAACACCTAGCACTGTGCCTTGTACATGGTAGGTACTCAGTAATACTGTTATTAGTTAATTGATTGCTTGAAGGTGAAATTAACAAATTTAAAGCTAATAGGAACCATTAATTTAGTTATGTTCATTCTGAATAACTTGTTACTTTTTTAGATGTATGCAAAAGTAATTTCTCTATATCTGCTGTTTCTCTTCATCAGCCATTTCAGACGTTAGCACACATAGATATAGATCTTTTGATGCAGTGACATTAATGTAATAATTATGTCTTATTTTGGAAGGCCTTAAAATATTTATGAGATCTGGTCATAATGTAAGGAGCACATTTTACTTTTAAAAAATCTGTAATTTATAGACAATTTAAATTAGATCCTTGGCCAGTTCTCTTCTGTTAGTGGCTGAACTTAAACTGATCTCAGAAGTTTTGTATGCTGATTTTCTCCACTAAATAATCTCTTCTCTTCTTCTAAAATATGTTGCTGTTGCTCACATCTCTTAGATGCAGATAATTAAAATTTTTGTATGCTATTACAGTACTTGATTTGAGTGAGTCCAAAAAAATCAAAAGTAATCTTCTATAAAGATGTATCCATCCCTTAGAGGATTTGATGTTAATTGTACCTTCTCTGGTTATAGATTTTCTCTTTCACACCGTATTGTGCTTTTGATTCCAATTTTATTAATGAAAAATCTGAAATGCTATTTAAAATTGCAAGTCAGGGATGCTTGTGTGGCTCAGTCGGCTAAGTGCACACCTCTTGATTTTGGCTCAGGTCGTGATCTCCGGGTCATGAGATCAAGCCCTGCATCAGCCTCCATGCTCAGAGTGGAGTCTGCTTGAAATTCTTTATCCTCTCCCTTTGCTCCGCCCCCTGTTTATATGTGTTTTTCTCTCTCTAAGTAATAAATCAATAAAATCTTAAAACAAAATAGGATTAAATTCTAAACCAGGAGTTAAAACATTTCACTTAAGGTTTTAAAGTCATTATAATGTTTTTGTTATTGTCTTTATTTAAAATGATTTATGTGGAGTAAAATTACCCTCGCATATCAGAAAGTAACACCTAGAACTCCTCCTCTGACTCTATGCTACTTAACTATTCTTTAGCTAGCTACTAGTTGAAGGTAAATGTAGTGTTAGCAATCAGCTGAAAGAAGCCATGCATGTACTCCCAAATTAAAGGCAATTTAAAAACTGCTTAGAATGAGATCAGTGATTGTGGCGCCTGGGTGGCTCAGTGGGTTAAGCCTCTGCCTTCGGCTCAGGTCATGATCCCAGGGTCCTGGGATTGAGCCCCACAACGGGCCCTCTGCTCAGTGGGGAGCCTCCTTCCCCCTCCCCCTGCCTGCCTCTCTGCCTACTTGTGATCTCAGTCAAATAAACAAATAAAATCTTTAAAAAAAAAAAAAAAGAATGAAATCAGTGATCATTTTCTTAAAGCAACTTTGCCAGTTGTTTAGTTCATACTATTCTTAAAGGTGTCTTTTATTCTTTAAGCAAATTTGTACTAGTACTTGGAGGATAAAACTACCCAAGGAAAATAACAAGAGGGTATTGCACAGAATAATAGTGAAAAAGGGTGGGAAAGGAGATGAAATAAGCTATCAAGTAGATAACTCACAAGTGTTCAAAGTCTGAAGGCCAGTTTTTAGAAGACTGCTCCCTCTTTGTCTGAGATGCATAGATTAAGCTACTTTGTTTTGACAGTTTATTGTTGAGTATTTAGAAGCTAATCTTTACCCCCTTGTTAAAGTACTGGATTATTTCTACTTGTATTTGGGTGTATTGAAGTCCCTCTGAATCAGTGAAGCTCCCTATATTAAAAATAGCCATTCTGCAAGTTTTTAATATTCACTGTAATTTGGGAAATTAAAAAAAAAACTATCATCTTAAAAAATTATCTTAGCTGTTTTATTCTAAATTATTTAGCTAATTTTTCAAATGTCCACCAATGCTCTTATCTAATTATTAGAGAAATAGCTACTGTTCTTTTTTTTTTTTTAAGATTTTATTTATTTGACAGACAGATCACAAGTAGGCAGAGAGAGAGGAGAGAGGAGGAAGCAGGCTTCCTGCTGAGCAGAAAGCCCGATCAGATCGTGTCTTGAGCTGAAGGCAGAGGCTTTAACCCACTGAGCCACCCACGCACCCCTTCTTTTTTTTTTTTTTAAGAATTTATTTATTTTGGGGGGAGGGGCAGAGGGAGAGGGAGGGAGAGAGTCTCAAGCAGGCTCTGCACTGAGCATGGAGCCCATCTTGGGGCTTTATCTCATGGCCCTGGGATCAAGACCTGAGCTGAAATCAAGAGTTGGACACTTAACTGACTAAGCCACCCAGGTGCCCCCTGTTCATTTTCTTTCTTTCTTTCTTTTATTTTAAGATTTTATTTATTTATTTGACAGAGATAGACAGCGAGAGAGGGAACACAGCAGGGGGAGCAGGAGAGGGAGAAGCAGGCTTCCTGCTGAGCAGGGAGCCCGGTGTGGGCCTCTCTCCCAGGATCCTGGGATCATGACCTGAGCTGAAGGCAGCTGCTTAACGACTGAGCCACCCAGGCACCCCATTCATTTTCTTACACAGATATTCTTATGTGGCTGAATAAGTTGATGTTTATCTGGCTTCTTAAAATTTGTGTGGTTATCATAAAGAGAGGATTACAATATATATGGGCTTTTGCAATGAATAACTTCAGTTGACTGGTTCCCACTGCATTTTCATTCCTGCTAACTTGTATTTTCTATTATGTCTTTCTTTTTAATAAGGATTTTATTTGCTGTTAAGTGTGTCCTGAGAGTTTTCACTTATTGTGGAAAGATGTGCTTCTTAGTACTCTGTAATATGGCTAAATAAAAAAGTAATTCTGAAAAGTTATATTGAAGTATAATTAAGGATCATGGAAAGGAAAATCACATTTTGAGAAGTTTATTATTCTGGTTTAGAATGATAGAAATTATATACATACCCTATTTCATGTGATTTTTTTTTTCTTATCATATATATGAATGTTTCAGTTTGAGGGGCATCATGTTAACCTCTAGGTTGTTATAACTAATTAGGTCATTCTCTCAACCCTTAAAATCTGTCCATTCTTTCTTTTCTGCTTGCTTTACTAATGACTTCCCTGTCCTCTCCCAAAACATCTTATTTCTCCCATCTTTTGATTTGGTTGATGTACGGGAAATGTGAATACAGATGGAGGCCTTTGTGTTATAGAGCATCATTCAGTGAAAAATTCTTCCAGAGGACCAGAAACGCAGGACATGCATCAAGGTATCTAGAGTTTATGGAAGTATTAAGGGGCCAGGTTGGTGCAGCTGAATTTTATAGTCATTTACTTAAAATACAGTACTAGTAACGGGGTTAGGGAAATGTGCTAATAATCTAGAATAGATATTTAGATAATGTAGGTGTTTTGACTTTGAGTATCACGAATAAAACATTAAATATTCATGTACAAACAAATGTTTACATGAGAGAATTCTCAAGTGTATAAAATACATTTTATAGGTAAATGGATCCCAACTTTGTTTTTCTGCTCCAATATGATTTATACACATCAGTAATCACAATGCTAATAAGTGTTGCTTGAGGAGAATTTAGAATTTACCATACTGAGGGCATTGTAGTATGATCCCTCACCTCCCACTGTCAATAATTCTGACATTTACCCCTCAGGACAGTTCTTACTGTTACATCACCTTTTTAAAAATCACTCTTCAAGGATGTATTTCTTCCTAACAGTCCTAGATATTTTTTTTACCTTAGTTCTTTTGCATTTCAGGATTACGTGCAATTTTAGTATATGTCCATAGTGAGAAGAATAAAGGTGTTGTCAATCTCGAAATTGTTGGTACAAAGCTACACTGCTTTGCCTGTGATACTTGCCCTTGGCTCCTCACTGTGATTTCTTCCTAGGGAGGCTTTAATCCATCCAAGCTAGTGAGGAAACCGGGCTAATGGAAATTGGTTTCTTTAGGTTAACCATCTTTCTGAAATTACGAACTTTAGCTTAAAATATCTTTGAGTAGTAAATATGTAGTTTTAATTTTAAATTGTTTTCTCCTCCGTGTTTTGATAGTTGACATCTAAAGTTTTTTGAATAAAAGACATCTTTTATTTCTTATAAGACTAAACTTTAAAATTGAGAAGTTATATTTAAATCTAGAGTAAATATTAAGAACTCTTAAATATTTTAATGAGCTATGTGAAAGAAAGTTATTAATTCATTACTTTTGACTTTCAGATTAATACTTAGAATTCTATAACAATATGGAAAAGAGTTCTCTCATGATGGTTTATCATTCTTTTTCTTTTTTTTTCTACAAATAGCATTTCATTTGGGTATTAAAAGTTTGATAAACTTTTTAAGGAATTGAACTTTAACATGCCTTTACATTTAGAATGAAGGCTTGTTATTTGGCTTTTGGCAAAATGGTCATCTGTTCCATCAACATAACTCATGTCATTTGCTGTGCTGGGAAAATGAAATCAGTCATCATGGCACCTGAACAATCTGCATCTCTTTATTTTCTGTGTCAGCCAAAAGTTAGATGGACAGAGGGCAATAGTATGGTTAGAAGATATCCAGGCCTCGAGAAAAGGTTTATAAAAGAAGATGTGTGGAGGAGTTGGTGAGCTTCATTCCTTCATAATAGCCATGGACATTAGCTCTAAATAATATATAAACATTGTTTTCTAGCGGAGATCTTCATGGACCAGATGCAGTTTATTATGCAGATCTTTTATATCATGTGTAAATACTTTTCTCCTTAATGTATTTTGGAATTAATGTATTGATTTACTTCTAGGATTCTTAATCATTCAACTTCTGTCCCAAGAAACAAGCCAAAACAAACTATGGAATGCGAAAAGAGGTATAAAAATATCTTAGTCCTTATATTTAGTAGTTTTTAATGAGACTTGATTCTCTAATAGTGATATTCCTATATGTGGGCTTTAATTGAAAAATAATACAGATTTAATATAACTAACTAGATAATTTAATGACAAACTGTGTCCCAGCCACCAGCTCAATTTACTTTTGATATAAACAAAAAATGCTGATTTGATATCTTTTTCTACTCATACCTGCATTTCGTTGTAATGATAGAAGCATTTATTTACTAACTCATTACTGCTGGGAATAATGTGTTTCTTCGTCATTGTATTTGTTCTCTGTTATTGTTCACTTTTTTATTTCATTTCAATTGGGTTTTACTAAATTCTTCCTTATGAATTCAGGATCCAAGTTAATATATGTGAATTCCAGAGAACCAGAAAACCTTGAAAGTTTCTATTTATTTTTTGGCAGTTTGAAAGTTTGTATTAGGCTCAATTCCTGGGTCATTCCTGTAGGAGGGTAAAGGTCCAAGGCTGGGTGTAGGGTTCGTATAGAAGTATACACAGAGAGAAGTAACATTTCCTGAATACTTGTTGTATGCAAACTGTTCTGAGTGGGTTAGATGTCTTATCTCATTTAATCCTCATAATAACTCTATGAAGTTGTTACTCTTCTTACCTCATTTTGTAAGGGAGATAACCGAGGCTCAGAAATTACCATAATTTGCTCAAGGTCACACAGCTAGTAAGTGCCACAGTGAAGATTCAAGCCCAGGTTGTCTGGTTGCAGAACCTCAAGTTTTAACATATGGTAACAGGAACATTTTGCTTTCTTGAGATTCACACATCCCACTGATATCTTTTCCTGGATACCTCATAGTCTAAACTGAACTTATTTTTTCCCAAATTTATTTCTTCTGTATAGTTTGCCTGAGTGTGAATGTACCATTACTCAGTCACCAAAGTCAGCAACTTTGAAATTATCGGAAACTTCTCGTGCATCCCTCCCAATTCAGTCAATCACAGAGAATTATGGCTTCTTTTCTATTTTTTATTGTTTTTTAAAATTTTTTGAAGATTTTATTTGTTTGAGAGAACACTCACAGAGGGAGGGCGAGAGGGAGAAGACTTCCTGCTGAGCAGAGAGCCGAGCCCAGATTCATGACCTGAGCTGAAGGCAGACGCTTAACCGACTAAGCCACCTGGGTGCCCTGAACATTATAGCGTCTTAACATTACTTCCATCTCTCCCAACTTCTTCATTCCTAGCACTGCCATGTTGGTTTAGGCTCCATCCTTTTCCTTCTGGATTACCACAACAGTCCCCAGACACATCTCTATTCTTCACTTTTGCCTACGTTTAAGTTTGTCTTCTGCATCGATGTAAGTGTTGTTTCCAAAACCGTCTGTGACTGTCATTTATTACCTTCTACTGGTTATCACTTTCAGGATAAAGCTGAAAATGCCTAAGTGAACCTGTAAGATTGAAGTGAGTTTCTGATGACCTTAAACCTTATCATGCACTCTTCCACTGGCACGTTTTGCTGTTAGGAACAGTAATTTTTCTCCTTATCTATCACCATTTCACATCTGTTCTATATCCTGGTTTCTCTATTGGAATTGCCCTTTCTTTTTTCACTTAGGCTTTCAGAATTCAGTTCAAACATAAAGATGACTTTTTATACTCAAGTCTAGAAACGTTCCTCTACTCAAATTTCATTAATTGGATTTAACCCAATCCCTCCCTTTTTGAGTACTGATTCTGTTATCTTATATTATATTTGTTCTCCTTAAAGTTTGTGTTATTACTTTGCTCCTCACTTCTTTTCATTCCCATCTTAATTTCCCTCCCCAGATTCCTAATATTCTCTTAAGAAGGACCCAATTGCCCAAACCTCAAAAGTGTGATACCTAATCCTGACCTCTCTTTCATATAACTATTAGTTCTACATTTCTCATTTTCAAAATAATCACTCAACTTTTTCTTTAAAAACAAAATTAAAAAAAACGTTTTCTGATAAGAATTAATGTAGCTTTGGTGTGCCTGGATAGCTCAGTGGGTTAAGCCTCTGCCTTTGTCTTGGGGCATGATCTCAGGGTCCTGGGATCGAGGCCTGCATTGCGGGGGGGGGGGGGGGTGTGTCTCTGCTCAGTGGGGAGCCTGCTTCCCCCTCTCACTCTCTGCCTGCTTCTCTGCCTACTTGTGGTCTCCCTCTATGTCAAATAAATAAATAAAATCTCTTTTAAAAAAGAATTAATGTAGCTTTATTGTTGCAAAATTACAAAACTTGGCAAACACAAATAAATAAATAAATATCACCTATTTTCCCACTCTCCAGAGATGACAAGTCATAGTATTTTGGTGTGTTCCCCTTTAGAGCCTTTTTCTATCTGTGGCATAAATAATTTGCACATGCTTGTGTATATGTGTATATACATACACCACAGAGTTGTATAACCTGTTGCCTACTCAACACCCCCACTTGGATGTATAATAGGCATATGAAACTTTTTGTTTTATTTTATTTTATTTTTTTATTAACATGTAATGTGTTATTAGCCCCAGGAGGCATACGAAACTTAACTTTTCAAATTCATACTCTTAATTCCTCCTTGCACCTCTTGAATTTATTTTTCCTTTCTTTTTCCCTTTTCAAAAAATGTCAACTCATCCTTATAGTTGCTCAGCTCAAAAACCTCAGAGTCAACCATAACATGTCACTTTCTTTCACATACCATATCTAATCCATTAGCAAATAATGGATTTGCTATTGTTTGCTATTATTTGACTCTGCCTTCAAAATATACCCCAAATCTAATCACACCTTACCACCTCCACACCTACCACCTTAGCCCTCACCATGTTTTCTAAAAATTTTTTTAATTTAATTTTTATTGTTTATTTATATTAGTTTTACTTTTTTTTCCTTCTGTGTTCTTGTTTAAATTCAAGTTACTTAACATTTAGTGTAAAATTGGTTTCAGGAGTAGAATTTATGGGTTCATCACTTACATACAAGCCTAGTGCTCATCACAAGTGCCCTCCTTAATACCCATCACCCTACTAGCCCATCCCCCACCCACCTCCCCTCCAGCAACCCTCAGTTTGAGGTCTCTGTAGTTAACAGTTTCTTATGGTTTGCCTCCCTATCTGTTTTCCTCCTATTTTACTTTTTCTTCCCTTCCCCTGTGTTCATCTGTTTTGTATATTAAATTCCACATACGAGTGAAATCACATGATATATGTCCTCCTCTGACTGACTTATTTCGGCTCTAGCCGTCTCTTAACTTCAGTTATTAAAATAGCCTCCTAACAGGTTTCGGGCCTTTGCTTTCCTGTAGTCTGCTTTTCAAAAAAGCATCAGATTTTTATCTTTTGAAATGTAAGTCAGATCACGTCACTCTTCATAATTCTCTAATGACTTCCCGTCTCGTTCGGGATAAAAACTAGAGTCCTTGAAGGACTTAGAAACCTCTACATTATTTGGCTCCCTCCTGTCTTCTTTCTTGCCTGGATCTTCCTGGTTAGTTAGTTCCTTTCTAGCTATACTGGCCTCCTTGTTGCATCGCCATACGCCAGGCATTTCCTGCTTCCTCAGGGCTTTTGCCTCTGCCTGAAATGATTTCCCCCTAGATAGCCTTATGGCTTATTCCTTTGTCTTCAGGTTTCTGCTCAAATTTCACTTCATTAGCAAGGAGTTCCCTGGACAACTTAAATAAAAGAGGATGCCTCCCCACTTCTTTGTCCTTTTCCGATACCCTGTTTTATTTTTGTCCAAGAACGTAATACCCTCTGACATTCCAAATTTATACATTTTTTCCATCTGGCATTCTGAATATATACTACTTTGTTTACTGTTTGTCTTCACTACCACACCACTCCCTTGGCACACTACAGTGTCAGTTTTATCAGTTATTGAGAGAAGACTATTAAAAACTCCAGGACTAATTGGGGATTTGGCTTTGATGTTCTGTCATTTTCCCTTCATATAGTCGTATACTCTGCATTAGATACATAAATATTTAGAACTGTAGTGTCCTCTTAATGAACTTATACCTTTGTCATTTTGAAATGACATTTTTTATATTTCTGATAGTTTTCTTTGAAGTCTACTTTTCTGATATTGTATAGTCATCTCAGCTTTCTTTTGATTAGTGTTAACATGATAGATCTATATTTCTCCATCCTTTTATTTTTAACCTACCTGTGTTTTTGTGGAGAAAGTTGATTTCTTGTATTTAGCATATGGTAGCACCTTCCTTTTGTATTTAATTGAGAATCTTTTAATGACATTGTTCATGTTGTTTATATTTAATGGAATTATTGATATTAATGGATTTAAATCTACCATCTTTTGTGCTTTTGTCTTATCTATTCGTTATAGCCATCTTTCCTCTTTTTAATTTTAAAATTCTCATTTATCTCCTTCATGGACTTATTAGCTATAATTTTTTGTTATCGAACATTAGTGATTATTTTAGGGTTTAAGGTATAGTGTTTAACTGGGATGCCTGGGCGGCTCAGTCATTTAAGCGTCTTCCTTTGGCTCAGGTCATGATCCCAGTGTCCTGAGATCGAGTCTTCTCCCTCTGCCTGCTGCTCCCCCTGCTTGTGTGCACTCGCTCTCTCTCTCTCTCTCTCTCTCTTTCTGACTCCCCCCGCCAGAAAAAGAATGGTGTTTAACTTATCACAGTCTACATTCAAGTGCTATTATGCCATTTCATACGTTGCATAACTTTACAATAGTATACTTCTGTTTCTTCCTTTTTGGCCTCTGTGGTGGTGTTACTGTATATTTTACTTATATATGTTATAAACCCCATAATACATTGTTATTATTTTTGCTTTAAAGAGTCAATTATTTCTTTAAAGAGATTTAAATAATCAGAATAATGTCTTTTATCTTTCCTCCCTTAACTATCTCTAGTAGCTCTGTATTTCCATGTATAGTTTTCTTTCTACCTGAAAGAGAGTAAGACTACTTTTATTACTGTCCACTCTTCTTGAATACTTTCAGTTTCTGTATGAGAAAGTCTTGGTTTTGCCTTTTTTTTTTTCCCTTCATTTTTGAAAGCTATCTTTGCTGATACAAAATTCTAGGTTGACATTTTTGTTTTCTTTCAGTACCTTAAAGAATTTTCTCCTCTGTCCTCTGGATTAGATTGTTTCTTATGAAAATTCTATTGTCCATGTTTGTTTCATAGAATCTAATGTGTCTTTTTTCTCTGGCTGCTGCTTACAATTTTTTTTTTTATCATTTGTTTTTAAGTAATTTGATTATGAGGTATCTTGGTGTAGTTTTCTTCATTTTTCTTTTGCTTGGAGTTCTTTGAGCTTCTAAAATTTGCGGGTTTATTGTTTTCATGAAATTTGTAAATTTGGGGCCCTTATTTCTTCAAAGATCTTTTCTGTCACCTGACCTATTCTTCTAGAACCCCCATTATATTTATATTAGGCTACTTAAAGTCTCCCACCAGTCGCTGAGGTTCTGTTCAGTCCTCTTCAATATTTTTCTTTCTGTCTTTGATTTTTCTTTTTAACTTTTTAAAAGCTTTTATTTATTTATTTGACAGAGAGAGAGTGAGAGAGCACAAGCAGGGGAAGCAGGAGAGGGAGAAGTAGGACCCCAGGATCATGACCTGAGCTGAAGGCAGGCACTTAATTGGCTAAGCCGCCTAGGCACCCTCTGCATTTGATTTTTGATAGTTCTTTTACTAAGTCTAATCAATTCTTTTTTTTTTTTTTAAGAATTCTATTTTTAAGTAATCTCCATACCTAATGTGGGGCTCAAACTTACAACCCCAAGATCAAGCATTTCATGCTGTACCTACTGAGCCAGCCAGGCACACCTCTTAAATGTCCAAACTACAGTTAATCCCATCCAGTTTATTTTTATTTTTTTGTAATTTTATTATTTTTTTTTCTGTGTTCCAGGATTCATTGTTTATGTACCACACCCAGTGCTCCTTGCAATACATGCCCTCCTTAATACCTACCACCAGGCTCACCCAGCCCCCCACTATCCAGTTTATTTTTAATTTCAGATGTTGTACTTCTCATCTCTTGAATTTTGATTTTTATCTATTTTATGTCTATTGTGTCTGTACTTAACATATTTAGTCTTTTCTTCTTGCTTCTGAATATTACCTGATTGAATTTTTGATTGAATGCAGGACATTGTGAACTTCACCTTCTTGGGTGCTGGATTTTATCGTATCATTATAAATATTCTTGAACATTGTTCTAGGATGTGGTTAAATTAATTGGCAATAGTTTGATATTTGGGGGATTTGGTTTTATAACTTTTTATATGGAATCAGTGTGGCATTTAGTCTAGGACTAGATTTGGCCCCCTACTGGAGGAAGACTTTTCTTAGTACTATAGCTGATGCCCCAGGAACTGCATGCTTTTCCAGTCTGGCTGGTGGAAACCGGTATTAATTTATTCATAGTCCTCTCTAAGTCTGAGAGTTATTCTGTCTTTTTGGCTATTCGTTCTTTTGCCTAGTAGTAGTAGTTTTCTCAGGCATATGATCAGGGCTCAGTACTCTGTTGAAAATATTAAGAATGCTTCTGTAGAACTTTTAAGTTCTTTTTTTGTGCTTTGCTTTTTTTCTCTCTCACTTTGTCCTGTTAATGCCATCCATCTTTTTCACCCTGGCTCCCAGCTTCATCTCCTCAATTCAGGGAGCTCCCTGGACCTTTGTTTCCTCCTCTCTGGATTAGAAGCCTGGAAACTTTTCCTGCAGCAGCCTGATGCAATTATGGGGGTTTCACCTTGTTTGTTACCCATCTGTAAGGGATAAAATGTCTTTTTTTTTTTCTTGCCTGATACTCAGTATTCTGGAAAGCAGAATTCTATATATTTTGTCTGCTCTTATAGTGTTTTCTGTCAGGGTATAAATCTGACCACCGTTATTCTATCTTGGCCAGACGCAAAGTCTAATTCTTACATTTTGTTATGTTTTGTCAATGTTTAGTTTGTTTCTTTCATATAACTCCCTGCCCCAACATTTAAAAACTTACTGCCCATATTTTTCATATACTTATGTGATTTCATCTTTATTCATACTTAAATCTTTTAGTCATTAACTTTGGTATTTTATATGAGGTAAGGTAGTTAGTTTTTTCTTCCTCTTTTGCACCCTCTCTCTTTTTCTCACTCCCTACCCTCCTCACCCTCTGTTTTTCTTTCTTTCTTTGTGTGTTTTATAATTGGTTAATCAGTTGTCTCAACACTATTTGCTACATAGCCTATCATTTCTATGACAATTGTGAATTTCATTTTTTAAATCATAGGTTGTCACTGGAAAATCTATAAATTCTGGATCTCGTAGTATTTAATTACTTTAATAGAATATGTGCAGTTTCCTGGTAGGGAAGTCCCCTTTATTATCTAACTTTTCTCCAAATTAACTTTGAAATTCTTTTATCAAGTCTCTAATACAAGCCCAGAAATACTTTCTATTTTTTATTATATTTTATTTCAGCTTCCAAATAATTTGAAATGGTTATACCCATAAAATTTAGTCTTTCCTTTTTTTTTTTTTAAGATTTTATTTATTTATTTGACACAGAGAGAGAGACAGCGAGAGAGGGAACACAAGTAGGGGAAGTGGAAGAAGGAGAAGCAGGCCTTTGGCTGAGCAAGGAGTCCGGCACACAGGGCTCCATCCCAGGACCCTGGGACCATAACCTCAGCTGAAGGCAGATGCATAGCAGCTGAGCCACCCATGTGCCCAATATTTAGTCTTTCTAAGGACTTTATAGTTATTCAGTTTCCTTTCTAGACACACTGGTAGTTTTTGTTTTGTTTTGTTTTGTTTTGAGAGAGAGAAAGAGAGCACAAACGGGAAATAGGGAACAGGGTTGGTGGCAGAGGGAGAGAGAGAATCCCACGCAGGCTCCATGCTCAATGTTGAGGCTTGATTTCACAACCACGAGATCATGACCTGAGCTGAAATTAGGAGTTGGATGCTTAATTGGTTGAGCCACTCAAGTGCCCCAACATGGGTAGTTTTTTTTCTTGTAGGTCTCATGCATGTCTAAGTTAAGTTTGTTCCTAGTATTTTTGCTTTTCCTTCCTTTTATGAATGAATTTTTTTCCTAATATATTTTATAGCTTGTTATAATTGATATATGAGAAAGCTATTAACTTTTGTATAACTGGTAAACTTCTTTTAATAATAATGATGGGTTTTTTTTCCCCTTTGGATAATCATATTTTCCATAAATTTTGAAAATTTGTTTCTTTCTAATTTTTAAATGTTCTTTCTTACTGTACAATAGAGAAGTTCTACAACAGTGTTGAATTATAATAGCTCTAGTGGGCATTTTGTCTGTGTATTTTTTTCAAAGGAACTTCTTGCCTAATAACAAGATGTGCAGTTTACTTTTCCTGACAAAAATAGATGAGAAGAATTTCAGCCATAGCCCCTGTGTGTCAGAATGAAGGTGGTTAGAGGTTCATAATCTGTAATTCAATAGTCAAAAAGGAATTACTCCTCTAATCTCTTTGACATTAAAAAAAAATAAATTTGTATAAAATTATTTGATTTTTATTTTTTTTTAATGATTCAATGTAATAAACATTCTGTTTTTTCACTGTATGTCTAGGTATTACATTTCTTTTGGCCTCTAAAAAGTCCTTAGAGTAGTCTTTTGCATGGGATGATATTAAATAAACGAATTTTGAGTTTTTTAAAGGAATAGAAGTGATTGGGAACTTAAATATGTTGTTCTGGACTTTAAGTTTTATGTTATTAGTTCAAACTATAGACATGGGTAAATTTTTTAGATTTCTGGTATAAAAAAAAAAAGAGAGAGTGAGAGAGAGAGACAACTCTTTATTGTTCATAATAAATTCCTAAGGGTAAGTTTAAATTTTTTACCATATTAAGGCATCTTTAATTTTGTAGTGTCTCAGCAGATGAAGTTAATTCACCGTTATCACCCCTCACATGGCAGGTAAGAGGAAAATGAATTCCTGTTATATCTAATATTTTGTTCTCATTTATTTAGTTAAAAGAAATTGTCTCATTACAGCCCTTAGAAAATCAGAAGGATCAAATAGATGAACAGCAGTGGCCAGAATCTCAACCTATAATCTGGCAGAGTGAAGAAAGGAGGCGGAGCAAACAGATTAGAAAAGAATATTTCAAGGTACTTTTTATTAAATTGCAAAATTTACTTTGTAGTTATTAGCTTTGGTTTTATAAGTTTTGAATTAATAAGGTAGCCTATAACTCTAGTTACATGTAGTAAATGTACTATTTTATCTTGGTTTCCCACATGCATAGGTATATATAATATGATCCAGTTAAATATATGAAATTTCAGTAATTCAGAATAATTAAGAATGACTCTGTAGACCAATGTGAATTGTGATTTACCAGATACTTGACATGAAAATAGAATGTTTGTTATACTGCTAGTTGTAGCAATATGTAGTTATGTTTTAAAAGAACTGGCTAGAAAAGTCTTTCAGTAGATTTGTTTCACTATATATAGTTCACATGTATTTGCAATTAGCATTTAACTGTTTCTATCTAAATAAATGCTACTTACGTGTCTCTAAAAATGCTTGAAATTGTTTCTCCCCCATTTTTTCTTCTTGCTACCTTAGTAGATTTCTCAAGATGATCTTTTATCTTAGGTAAATTAAAAGTTTAGATTATTTGAATCATCCCAAATTTCTAGTTAATGGCGTTTTAGTGAAATTTTGCTGTGTATACCCTTATAAATATTGTAATATTATTCATTTGTGGTTAAAGTCTGCTATGTTTATAGAAACCAGTGGAATTAGCATAATCTTCAGTACTAGTCAGAATCCATTATACTGGAATTCCTGACTCAGATGAACAGTACAGGAAAGCTTCCTGCCCCGTGAATACCAAATTCTGTTGTTTTTGTGCACCTGTTCCCCAAGCCTAATTTTTATTTAATAATAGTAATTTTATGTAAATATGTAGTTCTATGCTAAATTATAGGTAGTTTGAGGTTTATATCATTAACGGATAGGATTGTATTTCATGTTTTTCTGTTTGGTAGAAGCGGTTATATGTACACATTGATCAGTTTACTTATATGGGAATATAACACATTTTGAAGTAGTATCATATGACCAAAACAATAATGTTAGGTGTCGTAGGAAGCCTGTGATAAGTTTCATACTTCTATGAGTAATTAATTACTGAATCCTTTTATTGAGCTTCATATTACCTGGTCCATATGAGAGATTGTGAAGAAATAAGAGTTAGGGAAAAAAACAAGGACATTCTAAGCAGAACCCTGGTCAGTAGTGGTCAAAATCCATTTATCCCAGGTCTTTACAGATCTGCAGTTATATTTACATTCTGACACTTATTTCAGAATCTCCTCTTTCAGTTTATAGGACCTTGAACAAAGGCACTCAGTAAAATTTGTTAGTAGATAAAACCTGATGGATGAGGGATGATGTGGAGGAAATTTTAGTTTTTCTGACTAATGGAATAGATTTTGGTATTTATTTGATCTGCTAGTAAAGTAAAAGCACCTAAATTCTGACAGTTTATCAAAACACTTGCATAGCACTTACTAAGTGCCAGGCACTGTTCTACGTACTTTACAAGTATCAATTAATTTAATATTCATAACGGCCCTATGAAGTAAGTACAATTATCATTCCTATTTTACAGGTAGGGAAATTAAGGCACAGAGAGGCTAAGTAATATGCTTTGCCTCACTTAGGTATTAAGCAGTTGAGCTAAGATTTGAACCCAGAGCTTATGCTACATTGCCTGTTTATCTACTGTGGATAACCTGATATCAAATGAAAACTTTCAGATCAATACAGTTTTATTGTTTTTAAAAATACAGTAACCCAAGTGAACTTCTCAATAAAGTCTTAACAGAAGACTCAGTGAGCCTTTACAAAATGGTTGTTTGGTTTAATAGCATCATTTGTTAAATGTATTATTTTTAAGACTTAAGCATACCTCCTATAATATTTCTATTTTATAAGCACTAAAAGATCGAATGAGGTAGTGTTTGAAATATTCATTACATTATCTGCATTCAACAAATGTTAATTGCTTCCATGCTTTTAGTAAAGTGGGTGCAAAGTTAAGCTTTAGTCATTGGGAAATATTTCAAGGAGATATGTAGTTCTCCTCAGCAGTCAGAAGATGTCAGTGTTAGGACACTGAAAAAAATGGAATGTCAACAGTTTTTTCCTAAGCTGTAAAAAAAGATATAAACCTGAAATTACTACTGTCTAAGTCAAAACCATTATTTAGAACTGCCAGTATTTTCTTGTTTAAGACATCGTTGATACCTATGAAGTGTCTTTATTTTAAAAATAAAATTTCTCTTTATCACCCATCTCCCAAGAATCAAAAGGGTTATTCATAGGATATATTACTGAATTTAATCTGGATTTATAGTTGATTAAACACGAAAATATACTACTTTAGAGATATATATCCAAATAATACCAAGCTCACTCAGTGAGAGCCCCGTTAGCTTTGTGGTGTTAAGAAACATACAGAGATTTTGTGCAACTTTATCCCAGCACATGTAAATGACTGAGCCACAAGATTTCTTTGTGTTCCATGGTAAATTATTAATGGCACTTTTGTTATTCAATATATTTATTGATGTGTGTATGTTTGTGTGCGTGGGTCTCTTTGTATATTATTTCTCAGTTGCCAAGACTGATCTTGGATAGTAACGTTTTTCAGGTAAGCCTCTGAAACTAAGTAAAAAAGGTTTCAACATACTGGCCAGATTATGTGAGCAAGAAGATAAATTGGGTCAGATTATATGAATAAAAAAATCATTGCAGGAGAGTTACACTAACTCTTCTAGACTCCCAGACCACTCTTGTGTAGATTACTACTCCACTAAATAAAATAATGTCCTCATTGTCAAAATAAAGTCACTGCATTTTTAAAGTAAACATATTTCAGGAAATACATTACTTTATTAAAAATCTCTTAAAGAAAGGAAAATGTAGATTACATTTTACAGAAGTGTATTAATACTTTTAATAAGACTCACAACAAAATATGAACGTCTAATTTTTGATAAATTATGTTTAATGTAAATTAGTAGCTTTAATTTCTTCTAAAAATAATAATACATAGATTTCTAAATGCACTTGGTTGATTTCTAAACAAGAAAGTTAAAAAGCATGAACATAACTATGCCATATTAGTTTTAAGGATTATTTGATTTATTGAAATGCCATATGTATTTGTCTACAAATGTATCGTATTGCTGTTATGATAAAACATTATAATGACCCTTAAATAAATATCTGATTTCATAAATACAGTATATGTGCATTTAAAGGCTAATGCCAAGGAAAATATTTTTATGTATTTTCTCTGATCATGACTAATTTTATCCTAGAATAGGGAAGCCAACTGGCTTTGTGAAATAACCTGATTTGTTTTGTTCTGAGTCAGAGTTTGCACAAGTTAATGGCTCTTCTGTGAAATTAACATAAGCTTCAGAAGTTAACTGACCTTTTTTGTTTCTTTGGTTTGTAAATAGGTCTTTACTAAATTACTTGAATTTAGATATAATAAACTTTAGTTATTCAGACTAATACTAATTGAGAACAGCTGAATTGATTCAATAAAGTTGGACTTCTAGAATATTCTCAAATCTATGCATATATTAGGTTTTGGGTGTTAAGACCTTTAAATCTGTGCAGTAGTGCAAACTAAAGAGTGCCTTCCTAAGTTTTCATATATCATGGATATTTTTAATTGGAAGTGTAGTTGAGTTATAGTACTACAAGTCTCATTATCTGTGTTCTTGACCTCATTACACTTGGTTTCTTTCCTTTATCAGTTATTCACTCACTTTTCTATATTCTTTCCATGTCTTTACTTTCGATCGGATACATGAGCTCAGAGCTCTGCAGTTATCCCAAGTCCCCTTGGAGCTGTTGCCTTGTCTCTTTCCTCTTAGGGCCAGACTTACCGTTTCTATATCTCCAGGTTCTGATCACTCCTTAACCCACCACAGTTTGGGTTCTGCTTCCACTTCTTCATTGAAATAACCTCTTACCTAGAGCTTAACATGTACCTAAGAATTTTTTTTTAAAGATTTTATTTATTTATTCGACAGAGGGAGAGCACAAGCAAGGGGAGCAGCAGGCAGAGGCAGAGGGAGAGGGAGAGGGAGAGGGAGAAGCAGACTCTCTGTTTGAGCAGGGAGCCTGATTTGGGCCTTGATCCCAGGACCCTGAGATCATGACCTGAGCTGAAGGCAGAGGCTTAACCAACTGAGCCACCCAGGCGCCCCTGTATCTAAGAATATGACAATGATCACTACCACATATCTCTTCTTGAAACTTCTTTCTTGTTTTCTATCTCATTTTTCTTCCTTGGTTTTTCTGTTTTCTTTTGGATGTTCTTGTTTAACTTCTCTTCTGACTTTGCTTCTGCTTGCTTTTACAGGTTCATCTTCTTTTCATTACCCTAAAAATGCTCTCTGAAGCTTTTATGACTCCAGATGTCTCATATTCGGGGGTGGGGGTCTAAATTTACATCCCACAGCTTTTTTCCTAGTCTCCAGACCTGTGTTTTAATTGTCTGGATGCCCTACATGTATTTCAAGTTTGATACGTCTCTCCCTCCTGCCCCTCTCCTGCAGAGAAGTTGCTCTTCCTCTCTATTCTTTGAGTTAATGGTAGCAATGTCTATCCAGTTGTCTGTGCTCTATACCTCTGTCCTCCTGGATCTTTCCATCTCTTATTCCTCTCACCTAATTGATCACCAGGATGTTAATTATATGTCCTTTCTCCAATTCATCGTTTCTTCTCCATCTCTACTGCCCTTGCTTTTGTTGGAACCCTCATTCTTTCTTGTCTAGGCAAATGTAATAACTTCTTTTTTTTTTTTTTTTTGAGATTTTATTTATTTATTTAACAGATTGAGAGAGAGAGAGAGAGAGATATCACAAGTAGGCAGAGAGGCAGGCAGAGAGGGGGGGAAGCAGGCTCCCGGCTGAGCAGAGAGCCCAATGCGGGGCTCAATCCCAGGACCCTGGGATCATGACCTGAGGCGAAGGCAGAGGCTTAACCCACTGAGCCACCCAGGTGCCCCTGTAATAACTTCTTAATTGGCCTCCCTATCTGTAATTTCACAGTCCTTAGAGAAATCCCCTGACTTAAATTTGTTTCTTGGTTCTCTATTATCAGTAACACAAAGTTTGGGCTTTTAAGATGTAGATGTGTTTAAGATGTAGATGTCGATGTGTAAGAAGTAGATGTGTTCATCTACTTCTCTAAATTTTATTACCTGCTACAATTCACTCTCCTCACTAGCCATACTGCTATTATTTTTTAAAGAGTTATTTCTTTATTTAATTTTAGTTTGAGAGAGCATGGGTGGGGAAGGGCAGAGGGAGAGGGAGAGAGAAATCTCAAGTAGACTCCCCGCTGAGTGTGGAGCCTGCCCAGCAGGGGCCTCAGTCTCACAACCTTGAGATCATGACCTGAGCCAAACCCAAGAGTTTGAAGCTTAACTGACTGTGCCACCCAGGTGCCCCGCCATACCACTACTTTTTGTTTTCTACATAGGCTAAGCTTTTTTATTCCTCTGTGCTTTCCTTCTGAGGATGCCCACTTGCTCTTTTTATTCCTGGCAAACTTCTACTAATCTTTCAGGATTTAGAGATGGTAGTAGAGCATAGTGGTTTAGAGCCTTGGCTTCTAGAATCAAGATGCTTTGGTTCCAGTTTTTAACTTGGATATTCACGAACTGTGTGACTTTGCCAAATCACCTGACCTTGCTGAGCTTAATTTTTTTCTATCCTTGAATGATAGTATCTTCTTTTACAGGATTCTATAACTACTGAATTACTTGATAATGTGAAGTGGTTATGAGAATAGCACTTGCCACAAAGTATACATTTAATAAATATTAGCTTATTATTCACTCCAATGTCATTCTTTTTTTGTTTTTGTTTTTGTACCAGTCTTCTTTTATCAGGTATTAATTCTCAGTTAAAGTAGGAAAGGATTCAACAAATATCAGTGATGCCTGACAGAGAAGGTCAAGGTCAGGAATGCAGACTGCACCCTCCACTCTGGGCCCTCTTCAGTGGTACATATGTAGCTGTTGATGTTTGAGTTCCTTGAGTGAAAGGCAGTAGTTGAAAAGCATGTAAGATGCCAACAACATAGAAACCCCAATGATGGTCCCTTTCTTCACATTGTCGTACTTGTAATACTGGTAGTAACATCTTCGAAAAACCCCAACAGTGCCTTTAGGAGTGAGATCCTTCAACTTAGCAGCTCCTCTGTCCAAGAATTTCTTTTCCTTTACTGTTATGACTGATGCCATCTTCAGGTCCTAGGGTCTGCTGTGCAAATGTCACTCTTCTTTTTTTTTTTTTTTTTAAAGATTTTATTTATTTATTTGACAGACAGAGATCACAAGTAGGCAGAGAGGCAGCCCGGGGGGGGGGGCGGAGCAGGCTCCCTGCTGAGCAGAGAGCCCGACGTGGGGCTTGATCCCAGGACCCTGGGACCATGACCTGAGCCGAAGGCTGAGGCTTTAACCCACTGAGCCACCCAGGCACCCCGTCACTCTTTTGTTGAAGTAGAATAGAACCAAGAACACAAATTGTCTGCAAGCATCATGCCTAGGGATGGCAAGTAGGTTTTTTCACACGTGCCACAACTCCATTCAGTGGCTATCTGGAACACTGGGTGTAAACATATTGAGATTATGTCTGGAATCAGCTGGAGAGAGCACCCTGGTAGATTAGTGATAGCTGTCATAAATCACGGGAGAGGCAGTGAAGGAACTTAGGTTTGATATTTGTAATCCCTAATACTGCTTGCCTCCCAGTCTGTGGTTGAGCTCTCAGGTAGATTATCTAGTTTCCAAGAGTTATGGATTATAAGCTGCATAAGTAAAGAGGGCCATTAAGTAGAACTTTGAATGCCATGTAAAGAAATTTGAACATAATTTGAAAGTAGGTTTTCAGTAGGGGAGTCATGAGTTGCAAGTAGTGTTTTGAGTGTTTTAATCTGGCACAGATTTGCAGGATTATTTGTGGTGAGGAGGATTGAGAAATAATAACCCTAGAGGACTTTGAAACAAGAACTATAGTGGTTGTCACACTGTATTTCTTTAATTCTTGATTCTAAAAACAAGCACTTTTTCACACACTAGCATTTTTTATTTTAAACATATGACCTTGTGCCTCAGTATAAAATGCAAATAGTATTCACTTTAGCATTGTTAGGACGATTAAATGGGTTGATACATGTAACACACTTTTGACAGTGCCTGGTGTTTAGTAAACGCTTCTATAAGTATTAGGTATTATCACTATTACTGTTATTGTATGATCAATATATATACCTAACATAATGGTTTTTTTTTTTTTTTTACTTGAAATCAGTAGGTTTCTTAACAATAAATGGCTTTTTTGAATGGTGAGATTACCCACTAGGTGTGAGGTAATGTGGGCCTAGGATAAGTTGGTAGTTGTACGAATTTGGAAGTAAGCCTGAAAGACATTACAGAAAAAATTGACAATGATGTTTTGGATATAGTGAATTAAGAAAAACAGAGAGTTTAAGACAACTTTCAGATAGAAAATTTGAATGAATGGGAAGCGGATTGGCTCAGGAAGGAAATGTTAATAGATATATAGAACGATGCTATGAAACCACTGTTTGTGTTAGCTATTAGTGACTGGTAGGACTGTTTAAATTGGTTCTGTAATTAAAGTTAGTATCAGATAATTTAATAAATCTACCAAAATATGAATAAACCTTACATATAATTTACTACTGATAGAGAACTCATGTGTTCAAAGAAAAATAAAGTGTATGTTTTAAATATTTTTCAGTATAAATCATCAAGGAAGAGTTCAAGTGGCAATGAAAAGGATGAGGTGAGAAAAGGGGGGTAATAGTAGCAATTATTTAAAAATGTTTACTTTTTATATGTATTTGGCTCATTCAGAGTAAAATGTAATACCTCTGTCAGTTTCTTGGTTAGTGATTTAATGCATGGGTTTTTTCCAATAATAAAAGCTGAGCATCATCGTGCAATTGTTAATTTAATCATGTAATTTCCATATATCCTTTATTTTGAACAGAATTTCTAATAGTTCAATTTTAGAATTTTATTAATAACATTTGTCTTTTACATTTTCTCATCTATTGTTTTCCTAAATCAACATCGTGACCATTTGAGATTCTTTTGGAATTTATTAATCTTTTTTTTTTTTACAAATTTTGTGTACTATTTTAACATTTAAAATTAAGTTGCTACAGCTTGTGCATTACTATAAATTTTTCTATCTCACTGTTTTAAATTATAGAGCAGCCTAGCATTTTTGAAATGATATAGTGTCATCACCATAAATACTTAAGCTTTGTGTATTTTTCATTAGAGGGATTGGTAGGTAATTTGATGGCAGGGCTTCTGAAAACTTTAAGAAATGGAATCACAGAAAATGTTTGCTGAACCCTGAGCTAGAGGTACAGCTTGGCATTGTTCCTGTCCCTTTGTATTTAAAAAAACTTTTTAAAAATTAATATATAATGTATTATTTGTTTCAGTCATTCATCAGTCTTACACAATTCACAGCACTCACTTAGTACATACCCTCCCCCATGTCCATCATCCAGCCACCCAAACCTCCCTCCCCCCCCTCCAGCAACCTTCAGTTTGTTTCCTGAGATTAAGAGTCTTTTATGGTTTGTTTCCCTCTCTGGTTTCATCTTGTTTCATTTTTCCCTCCCTTCCCCTGTGATCCTCTGTCTTGTTTCTCAAATTCCTCATATCAGTGAGATCATATGATAATTGTCTTTCTCTGATTGACTTATTTCACTTAACATAACACCCTCTGGTTCTATCCACGTTGTTGCAAATGGCAAGAATTCATTTTTGATGGCTGCATAATATTCCAGTGTAGATATATACCACATCTTCTTTATCCATTAATCAGTTGATGGACATCATGTCCCTTTGTATTTTATATTCACTTTGGTCCTGCCTGCCTTAATATCTAATCAGTTACCAAATACCTACTTTTTCTTTGTGATACTGAAATATTTTGAATACATTCTCCACCTCCATTTCTGCTTTTTCTGCCCTGGCACAGGCGCTTAGCATTTTTTTGCCTGTACCACAGGCAATATCATCCTTGCTCTTTTTCCTTTCTATAGCCCACTTTCCTCCTTGCAGCCATAATGATTGCTCCAAAGAACACAAAAATGAGCTCAGGCCATCCCCTTGATTAGAAAGCTTCACTGTGTCCCTGTCACTTCGAAGGTAAATTCTTGGTTCTTCCTCAGCAGGCCCCTGCTTAGCACATCAGTCTCAACTCATAATCTGTCCTGCTTTCTCTTTCTTTCACTGTACTCTCCCAATATGGACTGCTCAAAAGTTTTCTTTCATTTTTGCTTCTGTGCCATTGTCCTTTTGGACATCTTGAAATGTTGTTCATTCCTTCTCTTTCTGGTAAACACCTACTCAATTTTTCACTTTCTCAGGAGATTTGCCTTTGTTTACCACCCCTTCCAGTTCCCCAAATGCCCCTTACCCGTGCCTCATAATATGCCATGCATAGCTTTGTCATTGTACTGAGAAGGTTGTATTACCTGCACAATGAATATCATTTCCCCCTAGACTAAGAGATCCTTGAGTGGATGATATTTTACTAAATGTTAATATCCCCACTGTCTAGTACCATGTCTGACATATAGTAGGCAGTCTATAATCTGTTGTTGAATGATGAATAAACGTCTTATGTGGCATGCATATTCAAGGTTAAATGTGAAGATTTTTGTATTTGGTTGGTAGTAGTCATTCAAAATCATGGACCATTTAATATTGTTTTATGCAGTTAAGTTCTTTGTATTTACTTCTCAGCAAATATTAGATACACATAATTTTCCATGTAAAATGTTTGTCCTGGGGTGATAAAATTTTTGTATGCCTCCATATACCTCTTTCAGATTGTAGCATCTTGTTGTCATGTCCCATCAATAATTAATCCTAAATATGTATCTCTTCTAAAAAATACAGAAAGATTTTTTCATTTTTGTTATTTAAGGGAAATAGATTTTTTAGGAATATTTGATGTGAATTGATAGTGCTTCTCATACCTTAAAGTGCTTTTGAATCAATCACCAGGGGATCTTATTGAAATACAGAGTCTGGTTCAGCAGGTCTAGGGTTGGCCTGAGATTCTGCATTTTTCACAAGCTCCAAGAGGGTGCAGATGCTATTGGTTCACAGACCACATATTGAGTGGCAAGGTGGTTGATAGTATTTTCCAGATTCTTCCTTTAGCAGTTGATCAAAACAGTTTTCAGTTTTTCTTTTGTATGTCTAAATCATCATTTGTATTTTAATTTCATCTTTCATATTTTTATTTTTATATTTTAGCAAGACAGTGATAATGCTAATATCTCACCACAATCTCCAGTATCATCTGAGGTACAAGTTCTGTTTTTATATGTGTTTACTTAGGTTTCTTCCTTGTTTCTTCTCTTTAATCTCATCATTCTTTTTCTTTTAAACAATATAATTTATTCACCCATATTAAGAAATCCATAGTAGTTTAATATGTGCAAACCTAGCCTATAAAAAATTCTAAAAACACCATCTTTTGTACAAATATTTATAGTAATAGTATTACCTGAATTACTTATTGGAAAATGCCTATAGAGCATAGACTATAAGACATTCACCTTATAAAATTCTTATGTTTTATAATTCATCTACATTTTCAAATAAATGTTAAGAACAACTTCGCAATTTTATATTTGGAAGAAGTACTTCAGCATTGTGCAATGGCCTTTGGTTTTTCTCGTAACCAATTAGGTCTGAAAGCAATGCAAGAGAAACTTCCTTTTTCCACGAGAAACTTCCCTGTGGTGGGTTGTTCCTATCGACAGGAGGGTACACCTTTCTTGTCATATTAGACCTAAGCGGGGGAAGGGGAGAAGGGTAGATGAAAGTCAAGATTTGTGAGATCTCACCGAAATACTCTGGTGGCTTGAATGACCAATTCTAATTTAGTTAGACCCATTACTTTACAACAGGAGATAAATTTAAAATATTTGAAACCGTATCTTTTCTACTTCAGATTATTTAGTGTTCTAAAAGTGTGTTGGCATTGGTAAAGAAAGGATTATGTATTCACTTGGTGAATTCAGAACTTCGTCTAAATGTTTGGAACATCCATATTCATCATGTAACTTTGGTTAATGACATAGATAGTATTTCATTTTATATAAGTGGTATTAATTTTTTTTTTAAAGCCAGGATCATTTAACTTTTGTTTTGGGTGAGTTGCATTATAAAACTTTTTTTTTTGAAGATTTTGTTTATTTATTTGACAGACAGAGATCACAAGTAGGCAGAGAGGCAGGCAGAGAGAGAGAAGGAAGCAGGCTCCCCATGGAGCAGAGAGCCCCATGCAGGGCTCGATCCCAGGACCCTGGGATCATGACCTGAGCCAAAGGCAGAGGCTTTAACCCACTGAGCCACGCAGGTGCTCCGCATTATAAAACTTTTAAATGTTTTTGGTATTAGCTTTATAAACATGTCTAAATTATGTATAATGGCAAGTAAAATGGTTTGGATTCTTTTAAAAAGTAATTTAAATTAGGATATCCTAAAATTAGTCTTTGTCACATGATCTTGTTAATCCTTTCTTTTACTTTCATTTATAATAAATGTAAGCATATCAGTTACTAGTTCCCTAATTTCCTTATGATTTTATCATCTCTGCTCATGGGGAGAGTATTAGTGCCATTTTTCTCAAATAAATTATATTGCTTTTATAATACATTTTGCTTGCATTTGGATAAGTCAGATTTTGGGGAATTCGTAACACTTTAACTAGAATAATGAACATAAACTATGAGCTTGTGGATGAATGGGGCGATGAAAATGTGCTTTGGTGGCTCAACTAACATTCAGCTTGAACTGCGTATAACATGTTAATCAACAGAAGATTTAGAGAATCAACAAAATTTTGATTACTTCCATTTCATCTGTGAAAGACAATGGTAAAAACAATTAGTATAGTAGTGTACTATTTTTTATTATTATTTTATTTATTATTATCTTTTTTAAATTTCAAGTAGGTTCCATGCACAACATAGGGCTTAAACTTACATGCTCCACTGACTGAGCCACCCAGACACCCCTATACTGTTTAGTCTTTTTTTTTAGTAGACTCCATACCCAGCGTAGAACACACGGCAGGGACTGAACTCCTAACCCTGACATCAAGACCTGAGCTTCAGTCAAGAGTCAGACACTTAACTGACTGAGCTACCCAGGCATTCCTAGTACTATACTATTAACAAAGTGTTTGCCTATACACTTGAACCTGAAGTAGTCCCATGAGCTGGTATTATCCTCATGATTTTATAGCTGAAGAGATTGGTAACCATACCCTAAGACCCCAATCAATAAATGATAGACAAGTGACTGAAACCCATACTCTAGCTGCTTCATAGTTATTGCAAGCATTAAATAAGATACGGCTGAAATTATGTTTTCTTTTTTTTTTTTTTAAGATTTTATTTATTTATTTGACAGACAGAGATCACAAGTAGGCAGAGAGGCAGGCAGAGAGAGAGGGGGAGGCAGGCTCCCTGCTGAGCAGAGAGCCCGATGCAGGGCTCGATCCCAGGATCCTGAGATCATGACCTGAGCCAAAGGCAGAGGCTTTAAACCACTGAGCCACCTAAGCGCCCCTGAAATTATGTTTTCTTATCACTGTACAATTTCCAAAGTGCTTTCTTTTAGTTATCTGAGTTAATCTTCATTCCATCTTAAATATGGAGAAAGTCACAGAGAAATTTTTTTTGAAAGATTTTATTTATTTATTTGAGATAGAGCACAAGCAGGGGTCAGAGGGAGAGGGAGAAGTAGAATCCCCACTGAGCAGGGAGCTTGATATAGGGCTTGATCCCAGGACCTGAAGATCATGACCTGAGCCCAAGGCAGATGCCAAACTGACAGAACCAGCCAGGTACCCTGAGAAATTGAATGTTTTGCTCAAAATTTAGCCTAAGCTTTCTAACTCCAAGCTCAGATTTTAAAAATATACTATTTCTTTCCATAGCACACCACACCACTGTGTGAAAGTATTTCGAAACAATTTATTCAAATAGAAGAGATGATAATTTATCATGTTAGTGTCACCTGTCACCCCCTATTAGTATGAATGTGCAGGTTTGCCTCATATGATCTACTAAATGTCAAGTCCATAATAGATAACTGCGTGAATGTTGCTAAATTCACTTATTTTTTCACTGAAGCTTATTTCACTTTGTGGAGGCTTTGATCTCATTGTTCATTCAAAAAATAATACCTTTTTATTTAGTTAGTTAGTTAAGATTTTATTTATTTATTTGAGGGAAAGAACAAAGGAGACTGAGAGAGAGCACAAGCAGGGGGAGGAGTAGAGGAAGAAGCAGGGTCCCTGCTGAACAGGGAGCCCCATGTGAGGCTCCATCCCAGGATCCTGGGATCATGACCTGATCTGAAGGCAGATGCTTAACTGATTGAGCCACCCAGATACTCCAGTACCTATTTTGTATAATTCAGTAATTTTTCATTTTCCTTATACTATGAGAAGTATTTAAAAGCTTATGTAGTCAGATTAATTAGCAAATATTTGTAGACCTTTTAAAAGTGAAATGTATAATTTTGAATTGAAATGCAGTTTGCCTTTCTGTACTCCACTAATCATAGGAACAAATACTTCAAAGATTGGAATGGATATGAATAACTATCTTGGTTATTTTGAAAGAAAAGTGGTTTTCTTTTCTTTCTTTCTTTTTTTTTTCTTTTTTTTTTTTAGGAATATGATAGAACCGATGGTTTTTCACATGGTCCTTTTGGCTTGAAGCCTAGATCAGGTAAGTATATATTCTGCAAATAAAATTTTTTGGTTATATATGAAACTAGAGTTTTCCAGCTTAAGTGGGATTGATTCCATAGTTTTAAGTACACATAGATTCTTTCCCCTCTCCTAAAAGTAATTTTCTCTTAACCTTATTTGTCTTTCCAATTCCCATTCCCCATTTCTTTCTTCCTCTTTACCTTCAAGCTCCTGAAACCTCAGCTTTTTGCCTTAGATATACTGCAGTCTTATTTCTACTCTACTGTGACTGCTATTAGAATGACCACTCTGCCAGCAGACCAAACACTGTTTGAAATTATAGCACTCCATTATATTGTGGTTTTAAAAAGGGATCTTTTCGCATTTGGCAAGCCCAAAAGAAAATGGATCCATGTTACTTGGCAAGGTATTGAATTATAGTTTTTATTCCTGAATAACTGTATTGACCTTCAAGAATAATTTCCTTTTTCTTTAAAGATAATAAAGGCTGATTTATGTTCAATAATAATTTTAACCTGGAGCATAAGTTTCTAATAACATGCTTAAATACGAACATGGATAGGTGGTAGAAATCGTTACACTTGTCTTCCCTGTTGCTTTCAGTTGTGCAGATAAGTAGATTTCAATTATAGTCTATAAAAATATTTAGAATGCATTAATAAGTAATACTGTTTTATGTAGTTTTGTACTGCTTCTTTTTTATCATGCCTCTTTTCCCACCGCTGGTTGAGTCTTCCTATTAGCCTTGTCATAAGCTAGGAAATTTCTGTTTTTATAGCTTTTAGCCGCTCATCTCGCCAGGAGTATGGGGCAGCAGATCCAGGATTTACAATGAGAAGAAAGATGGAACATCTGCGGGAAGAACGAGAGCAAATACGACAACTTCGCAATGTAAGTGAACTTGACTTTATAGATCTGCTTTGTAGAAATGGGTTTAACTTGGGAAAATTAGCAAGATACCTGAATTTTATCGCGAGGTTTTTAAAATTTTGGAGTATATAATGATTAGTAATATAAATATGTAGCATATGTATTTACATAGAGTATCTGTGATTTGTACCCATTTCTTTACAGAATCTCGAGTCCAGGTTAAAAGTAATTTTGCCTGATGACATTGGAGCTGCACTGATGGATGGGGTTGTTCTTTGCCATTTAGCGAATCACATAAGGCCACGCTCTGTAGCTAGTATCCACGTGCCATCACCAGCAGTGGTAAGTTTTATCTACAGTTTTTTAGTTCTCTAAAGGAAGATAGAGCTTCTTGAGACTATCTTTAAATAATATACCTCAATAAATTTAATTTTTTATTCATAAATTTCTGTATAAGTATGCTTATAATATTTCTTCTTCCTCTTAACGTTGCAGCCTAAACTGAGCATGGCAAAATGTCGAAGAAATGTAGAAAATTTTCTTGATGCTTGTAAAAAGTTGGGTGTATCACAGGTAACTATTATTTTTCTAACAAAATTGTCACTTAAATGTTACTTTGTTGTGTGCATACTGGACTTTTTCTTCACAATCGGATGAATCATGCTTTCTGAACATGAAAATGAATATGTTCCCTTGGTACATTTTACTGAGCTCCAGCTTTGACC
Organism: Neogale vison; assembly: GCF_020171115.1. Taxonomy (NCBI): domain Eukaryota; kingdom Metazoa; phylum Chordata; class Mammalia; order Carnivora; family Mustelidae; genus Neogale; species Neogale vison. Next base: position 33,534,560 of record NC_058105.1, read on the forward strand.
ATAGCAGCTATCAAATGAATGTGTTTAAGCTGCTTTCAAAGGCATTTATAAAACAGTTACATGTATGGAAAAGTTCGTTAATCGTACATATCATGTCACGTAAATGTGACATAGTGGCTGTATTAAAACTTGATTATGATGTAATTGCTACTTTCATTTTTTTCCTGCTGAGAGACATTGGGACTCCTTTGTAAATCCATTGGTAGAATTTGATGGGAAGATCTGCATGCAGTTTTAATTGCGTTTTATTTATTTTAAAAAAGAGGTTATTTATTTATTTATTTGTTTGAGATAGAGCCAGAGAGAGCACAAGCAGGGCGGGAGGGCAGAGTGAGAGGGAGAAGCAGACTCTCCACTGAGTAGGGAGCCCAACGTGGGGCTCCATCCCAGGACCCCAGGGTCATGACCTGAGCCAACGGAAGACTACCATCTGAGCCACCTAAGTGCCCTTGTTAACTGCATTTTAAACTTTATTTAAGACGTCAAATTTGAAATCTTAGTAACACATAATATCTCATGGGATGACATTTGTCTGAAATTTGTAGGAATTGGCTTATGTTTCACATAATAGTTGCAGTATTAACAAAATTAACAAAGCGATATTGTAAATGTCTAATGAAAACTAATTATTAAAATACTGCTTTTTTAGAAAACATTTTAGGCCTAACATCAAGATGATTGACTGTTGAGAGGACATGGTATTGTTAACAGATCACAATATAGTTATGTTTTTTCCCCTTTTTTATTTTTAAAAATTTATTCTTATTGAGATATAATTGACATATAATGTTGTATAACTTTTTTATACATTGTGTTGGTTTGATACTTTTGATCTTGAGCTGTGCTGGGTTAGCTCTAAAAAACCCATGTCATCATAATCTGGTCTACGATTCCACTTTGACCTCTTTCCTCAAGTGAATAAATGTAATTTATTTAGAGAGAATCACTTGAATTACAGTGTAATTTAGAAACTACGCGCTGTTCTCCTCTAATTACATCTCTGTGTGTGACATGATATTTTAATGTATTTTTTTAAGATTTTTTAAGATTTTATTTATTATTTATTTGAAAGAGCGAGAGCAAGAGAGAGAGTGAGCAGGGGGAGGAGCAGAGGGAGAGGGAGAAGCTGGCTCCCCACTGAGCAGGGACCCTGATGCGTCTTGATCCCAGGATACTGAGATCATGACCTGAGCTGAAGGCAGACGCCCAACTGACTGACACACTCAGGTGCCCCTGACATGATATTTGAAAATTTTAATTCTTTTTATTGTAATTAAAAATTTTTTTTGAAGATTTTCTATATTTGTCAGAGAGAGAGAGCACACACAAGCAGATGGAGAAACAGGCTCCCTTCTGAGCAGGGAGCTGGATGCTGGACTGGGTCCCAGGTCTCTGGGATCATAACCTGAGCCGAAGGCAGATTCTTAACCAGCTGAACCACCAGGCATCCCTAAAAAATTTAATTCTTAAATATTTTTATGTTAACTCTTTCTTTTTTGTACTCAATCTCTTATCAAGAAAACAAAAATTAGAAAGGTTTGTTTTCTAGTTGCATTATATTCATTGCATTATATTCATTTTTCTGTTTTACCATTTTTTGTTTTTTTAGAGAATTTTTTTTTTTAGATTTTATTTATTTATTTGACAGAGAGAGATCACAAGTAGGCAGACAGGCAGGCAGAGAAAGAGGAGGAAGCAGGCTCCCTGCTGAGCAGAGAGCCCGATGCGGGACTCGATCCCAGGACCCTGAGATCACGACCCGAGCCGAAGGCAGCGGCTTAACCCACTGAGCCACCCAGGCGCCCGAGAATTTTTTTTTTTTTTAAAGATTTTACTTATTTGACAGACAGAGATCACAAGTAGGCAGAGAGGCAGGCTGGGAGTGGCATACTCCCCGCTGAGCAGAGATCCCAGTGCGGGACTCAATTCCAGGACCCCGAGATCATGACCCGAGCCAAAAGCAGAGGCTTAACTCACTGAGCCACCCAGGCGCCCCTCTGTTTTACCATTTTTAAGAGTTTGGGGGGCCATTTTCAATAAACATTCATTGAATGAATGCACATTTTAAAAATGAGGAAACTGAGGCAAGGGAAGTTAGGGAACTTGTCCAAGGTCACATCTTTAATAAACAGTGAAGTCAAGCTATGAATCCAGGTGGTCTAACTTCAGAACATATCCTCTAATGTGGATATTTTCTATTTCTGTTCTTTTACATGAAAGAAAAGACATTGCAACTCCAGATACCACTTGGTACCGTAGGCAAGGGGGATCAGTTAGGAAGATCTTATGAAAACTATTCTACTTAACATACTCTTAATCTCTGTTTAGCTTGTTTTAGGGAAGGGCTAGTGCCCCACTGAGGCTTACCATAAGAGGCAGTATGAAACGACCAGTTATCAACTCCCATTTTCAAAATTCTCCAGCTGCTGGCAGTGGGGGAAGAGTTTAATAGTTAGCTTCAATTTGTTTCCCTAACTTAGAAATGGTAATACAGAGTTAGTTGTCTCATTTAGGTTTTTTTCATTTTAAGATTTTTTAATTTTATTTTTAAAAGCTTTTTTGAGGTATAATTGACATATAGAAAAGGTGTACAATTTGTTAAGTTTTGACATGCATACACCGTGAAATCATCACCATAGTCAAGATAATGAACATGTTCATCACTCCCAAAACTTTCTTTATGTCCCTTTGCAATCTTTTTTTTCCCCAGATAACCACTAATCTGTCTTCTGTTATTATAGTTTAGTTTGCATTTTCTATCTAGAGTTGTATATATGTTGTATATAAATGGAATGATAGAATATGTATGATTGTTTTCTGGCTTTTCTTCAGTCAGTATAACTGTTTTTAAGACTCATCAATGTTGTTGCATGTATAAATAAGTCATTCCTTTTTATTGCTGAGCAGTATTTCATTGTATGAATATACGACAATTTGTTGAACCATTGACCTGTTGATAGCCATTTGAATTGTTTTCAGTTTTAGGGGACCACTTACACAAATAAGATAGCTATGAACATTTATATACAAGTCTTCAGATATATACATTCTTTTTTTCTTTTTTTAAAGATTTTATGTATTTGACAGACAGATCACAAGTAGGCAGAGAGGCAAGCAGACAGAGAGGGAGAAACAGGCTCCCTGCTGAGCAAAGAGCCCTATGTGGGGCTTGATCCCAGGACCCTGAGACGAATGCAGAAGCTTAACCCACTGAGCCACCCAGGCACCCCCAGATATATGAATTTTTATTTATTTATTTATTTATTTTTAAAGATTTTATTTATTTATTTGATAGACAGAGATCACAAGTAGGCAGAGAGGCAGGCAGAGAGAGGAGGAGGAAGCAGGCTCCCTGCTGAGCAGAGAGCCTGATGTGGGGCTCCATCCCAAGACTCTGAGATCATGACCTGAGCTGAAGGCAGAGGCTTAACCCTCTGAGCCACCCAGATGTCCCTATATGCATTCTTTAATTTGGAGTAGATATCCAGGAGTGGAAAGACGAATGGATAGTAGGTGTGTACTTAACATTATAAGAAAGTAAAAAACTGTTTCCCAAAGTGGTTGTACCATTTTATATTTCTATCACCACTGTGTGAGTTCTAGTTCCTCTACATTTTCAACCAGTATTTAATATAGTCAATGTTGTTTTTTTCTTTTTTAATTTCTGCTGTTCTAATAGGTATGTACTGGTTTGTCAGTGCGGTTTTAATTTGCATTTCCTTGAAGACTAATGATGTTGATCATCTTTTCAAGAGCTTATTTGCCATTTGTATGACTTCTTTTATGAAGTGTTCTAATCTTTTGTCTGTTTTTTAATTGGGTTGTTTTCTTCTCACTGAGTTTGAGATTTCTCTACAAAGAGGGGACAAAGTCCTTTATCAGATGTGTGAATTACAAATATTGTAGCATTAGTCTTTGGCTTGTCTTTTCATTCTCATTATAATATCTTTCTTTAAAAAAAAAAGATTTTATTTATTTATTTGACATATAGAGATACAGCAAAAGTAGTAACACAAGCAGGGGGAGTGGGAGAGGGAAAGCAGGCTTACCACCAAGCAGGGAGCCCAATGTGGGGCTCAATCCCAAGACCCTGGGATCACAACCTGAGCCAAAGGCAGATGCTTAATGACTGAGCCACCCAGGCGCCCCTATAATATCTTTCAAACGGTAGAAGTTATATATTTTTTGAAGTAAAATATATCATTTTTTAAAATTCTGCTTTTTGTTTCAAACCAAAAAAATCCTTGCATAACTCAGGGTCACAAAAATTTTCTCCTATGTTTATTTCTAGAAGTTTTATAATCTTTTTTTAAAGATTTATTTATTTATTTGATAGAGAGAGTGAGAGAGAGCATGAAGGGGAGGGAGAGCAAGAAGTAGACTGCCTGCAAGTATGGACTCTAATGTGGGTCTCGATCCCAAGACGCCCAGATCATGACCTGACCCGAAGGCAGATGCTTAACCGACTGATCCACCCAGTTGCCTCTAGAAGTTTTATAATCTTATGTTTTATATTTAGGTCTATGATCAAATTTTAGTTGTGTTTGTATGATATGGATAGTAATCCTCTTTTTTTACACCTGAGATTGGGCACACACAATGATTTTTTTTTTTTTAAAACATTGTTACTGAAACATAATTAACATACTGTAAAATTCACTGATTTAAAGTATATAGTTCAGTGGTTTGTAGTATAGTCACAGAGTTGGGCAAGAGTCACAACAATCTAAGTTAAAGAATATTCTTTTTCTTCCAAGTTTTTATTTAAATTCCAGTCAGTTAACATACAGTGTAATATTAGTTTCAGGTGTAGTATTTAGTGATTCATAACTTACATATAATACCCAGTTCTTATCACATGTGCCCTCCTTAATCCCAGTCCCCCTGTCCACCTCCTCTCCAGCAGTCCTTAGTGTGTTCTTTATAGTTAAGACTCAGTTTTATGTTTTTGCCCCTCTCTTTTTCCCCTTTGTTCATCTGTTATGTGTCTTAAATTCCATATATGAGTGAAATCATATGGTATTTGTCTTTCTATGACTGACTTATTTTGCTTACTATGATACTCACTAGATCCATCTATGTCCTTGCAAATGGCAAGATTTCATTCTTTTTTATGATTAATATTCCATTGTGTATACCACTTTTTTATCCATTCATCAATGGATGGACATTCAGACTCTGTCCATAATTTGGCTATTTTTGATAATGCTGTTATAAATATCAGGGTTCATGTATGCCTTCAAATCAGTATTTTTGTATCCTTTGAGTAAATATCTAGTAGTGCAGTTGGTAGGTTGTAAGATAGTACTATTTTTAACTTTTTATTTATTTTTTAAATTTTATTTTATTTTTTCAGTGTTCCAAGATTCATTGTTTATGCACCACACCCAAGATTCATTGTTTATGTACCATGTAGCTCCATGCAATCTATGCTCTCCTTAATACCCACCACCAAGCTCACCCATAACTCTACCCCACTCCCTTCCAAAACCCTCAATTTGTTTCTCAGAGTCCATAGTCTACCGTGCTTCATCTCCCCCTCCAATTCTCCCTCATCATTTTCCTCTTCCTTCTCCTAATGTCTGCCATGTTATTCCTTATGCCCCACAAGTAAGTGAAACCATATGACTTTCTCTGCTTGACTTATTTCACTCAGCATAATCTCCTCCAGTCCCATCCATGATGACACAAAAGTTGGGTATTCATCCTTTCTGATGGAGGTGTAATATGAACCATATCTTCTTTATCCATTCATCTTTTGAAGGGCATCTTGGCTCTTTCCACAGTCTGGTGATTGTGGCCATTGCTGCTCTAAACACTGGCGTACAGATGGCCCTTCTTTTCACTACATCTCTATATTTGGGGTAAATACCCAGTAGTGGGTCATAGGGTAGCTCTATTTTTAATTTTTTTTAAGGAATCTCCACACTGTTTTCCAAAATGGCTGCACCAACTTTCATTCCCACCAACAGTGTGAGAGGGTTCCCCTTTCTCCACATCCTTTCCAATACTTGTTGGAGTTTACTGTCTTGTTGATTTTGGCCATTCTGACCGGTGTAAGGTAGTATCTCAGTGTGGTTTTGATTTGAATCTCCCTGATGGCTAATGATGATGAACATGTTTTCATGTGTCTGTTAGCCATTTGTATGTCTTCTTTGGAGAAGTGTCTGTTCATGTCTTTTGCCCATTTTTGACGTGATTATCTGTTTTTTGAGTGTTGAGTTTGAGGAGTTTTTAATAGATCTTGGATATCAGCTCTTTGTTTGTAGCATCCTTTCCGGATATCTTCTCTCATTCTGTGCATTGTCTCTTCGTTTTGTTGACTTTCCTTTACTGTGCAGAAGCTTTTTATCTTGATGAAAAGATAACTTTTTGAGTAATCTCCATGCTATTTTCCAGAGTGGCTGCACCAGTTTGCATTCCCAGCAATAGTATAAGAGGGTTCCCTGTTCTTTACATCCTCTCCAACATCTGTTGTATCCTGTATTGTTAATTTTAACTATTCTGACAGGTGAGGTCATATCTCATTGTGGTTTTAATTTGCATTTCTTTAATGATGAGTGATTTAACTATTTTGACAGGTGTGAGGTCATATCTCATTGTGGTTTTAATTTGTATTTCCTTAATGATGAGTGATTTTGAGCATCTTTTCATGTGTATTTTTGGAGAAATGTCTACTCATGTCTTCTGCCAATTTTTTAACTGAATTACATTTTTGGGGGTTAAGTTTTTTAAGTTCTTTATAAATTTTGGATACCAACCTTTTATCAGATATGTCACCTGAAAATATCTTCTCCCATTTTGAAGGCTGCCTTTTGCTTTTGTTGTTTGTTTCCTTCACTCTTCAGAAGCTTTTTATCTTGATAAAGTCCCAATAGTTTATTTTTTCCTTTTGTTTCCCTTGCCTCAGGACACATATATGGTAGGAATTTGCTACAGCCAATGTCAAAGAGGTTACTGACTGTGTTCTCTAGTATTTTGATGGGTTCCTATCTCACATTTAGGTCTTTATTACATTTTGAATTTCTTTTTTCTGTTTGGTGTAAGAAAGTAGTCCCATTTCATTCCTTTGCATGTTGCAGTCCAATTTTCATAACACCATTTACTGAAGAGACTATCTTTTTTCCATTGGATATTCTTTCCTGTTTTGTTGAAGATTAGTTGACCATATAATTATAGGTCCTTTTCTGGGTTTTCTGTTCTGTTCCATTGATCTATGTTTCTGTTTTTGAGTGAGTATCATATTGTTTTAATCAATACAGGTCTGTAATATATGTTTAAAGTCTGGAATGGTGATGCCTCCAGCTTTGCTTTTCTTTTTCAGGACTGCTTTAGTTATTTGGGGTCTTTTCTGGTTCCATACAGATGTTAGGATTGTTTATTCTAGCTCTGAAAAATACTGGTGGTATTTTCATAGGGATTGCATTCAAGATGTAGATCGTTTTGGATGGTATGGACATTTTAACAGTATTTTTCTTCTAGTCAATGAGCATGGACTGCTTTTCCATTTCTTGTGTCATATTCAAGTTCTTTCATCAGTGTTTTATAGTTTACTTTGTCAAATGTTTTTTCTACACCTATTGACAGGATCATACAGTTCTTATCCTTTTATTAATGTGGTATATCACGTTGATTAATTTGTCTAATATTGAACCACTCTTGCAACCCAAGGATAAATCCCATTTGATCCTGGTGAATGATTCTTCTTTTTTTTTTTTTAAATTTTAAATTTTAATTTTTTATTTTTTTAAAGATTTTTATTTATTTATTTGACAGATCACAAGTAGGCAGAGAGGCAGTCAGAGAGAGGAGGAAGCAGGCTCCCCACTGAGCAGAGAGCCCGATGCAGGGCTCCATCCCAGGACCCTGGGATCATGACCTGAGCCGAAGGCAGAGGCTTTAACCCACTAAGCCACCCAGGCGCCCCTGAATGATTCTTTTAATGTACTGTTGGATTGATTTGCTAGTATTTTGTTGAGAATTTTTCATCAGGAATATTGGCTTGTAGTTCTCTTTTTATGTGAGTCTCAGTCTGGTTTTAGAATCAAGGTAATGCTGGGTTTGTAGAATGATTTTGAAAGTTTTTTTAAGAACTTTTTTGAACATTTTGAAAGAATAGGTATTAAGTCTTTAAATGTTTGTTAGAATTCGCCTGTGAGGCCAACTGGCCCAGGACTTTTATTTGTTGGGAGAATTTTGGTAACTGATTCAGTTTCTTTGGTGGTTAGTGGTTTGTTCAAGTGTTATAATTTTTCCTGTTTCAGTTTTGGTAGTTGATATATTTCTAGGAATTTATCCATTTATTCCAGATTACCCATTTTTTTGAATATTATTTTTATAATATTCTTTTATAATTGTCTGTATTTTTGTGGTGTTGGTTGTGATTGCTTCTCTTTCTGATTTTATTTGTGTCTTTTCTCCCTTTTTTTTAAGACTTTATTTGTCAGAGAGAGAGAACAAGCAGAGGAAGTGGCAGGCAGAGGGAGAAGCAGACTCCCACTGAGTAGGGAGTCCAATGTAGGGCTCCATCCTAGGACCCAGGATCATGACCTGAGCTGAAGGCAGAAACTTAAACCCACTCAGCCACCCACGTGCCCTGATGTCAATATTTTTATACTTGTTCAGGCCTGATTTGTTACCTACTGTATGATCTATTCTGGAGAATGTCCAGTGTGCACTTGAAAAGGATGTGTATTCTGCTGCTTTAGGATGAAATGTTCTGGATAAGTCCATCTGTTCCAGTGGGTCATTCAAAGGCATTTTCCCTTGTTGAGTTTCTGTTTAGATGATGTGTCTATTGCTGTAAGTGGGGTGTTAAAGTTCCCTACTATTATTGTATTATTACTAATGAATTTCTCTATGTTTGTTATTGTTTTGTTTTGCCCCCAAGGTGGGGGCATAAATATTTACAATTGTTAGATCTTGTTCGATAGGCCCCTTTATTATGATATAGTGCCCTTCTTCATCTCATATTGCAGTTTTTGGTTTAAAATCTAGTTTTTCTGATATAAGTATTGCTACTCCTATTTTCTTTTTTGCATCCATTAGCTTGGCCAGTATTTCTCCATCCTCTCAATTTCAATCTGTAGGTGTCTTTAGGTTTAAAATGAGTCTCCTGTAGGCAGCATATAGGTGGGTGTTGTCTTTTATCCATTATGACACCCTCTGTCTTTTGATTTGAGCTTTTAGTCCATTTAAATTCACAGTAATTAAAGATAGATATGAATTTAGTGCCAGTTTATTACCTGTTTTGTCATTGTTTCTGGAGATTTTCTCTGTTCCTTTGTTGTCTTTGTTGCATTTTGTCTTTCTTTCCTGCTCGGAGAGTCCCCTTTAATATTTCTTGAAGGGCTGATTTAGTGGTCACCTACTCCTGGTTTTTGTTTTTCTAGGAAACTCTATCCTTCAATTTTGATTGCTATCCTTGCTGGATAGAGTATTCTTTGCTGCAGATTTTTCCCATTCAACACTTTGAATATATCATGCCACTTTTTTCTGGCCTGCCAAGTTTCTGTGGGAAGACCTTCTGCTAATTTTGTCTTCCCTTATAAGTTAGGGACTTCATTTTTCTTGCTGATTTTAGGATTTTTACTTTATATTTTGCAAATTTAACTATGATTTGGCTTGGTGTTGGCTTGCTTTCATTGATTTTGTTAAAGGATTATATTTATTTATCCTCCTGAGGGGTAGGTAGAAGGAGCAGAATAGAACCTCCAGCAGACTCCGCACTAAGCATGGAGCCCAACAGGGGCTCAATCTCATGACACTGAGATCATGATCTGAGCTGAAATCAAGAGTTGGATGCTTGAGCTACCCAGACACCCCTGCTTTTGTTGATTTTGATAGAAGTTCTCTGTGCCTCCTGGATCTGTTTCCTTCCCCAGATTAGGGAAGTTTTCAGCTATAATTTACTCAACTCTTTTGCCCTCCTTTGCTCTCTTCTTCTTCTTAGACTCCTATGGTATGGTTGTTATTACATTTCATGGAGTCACCGAGTTTCCGTAATATACTTTTGTGATCCAAGATTTTTCTTTTTACCTTATTTTGGTCAGCTTCATTATTTTCTGTAATTCTGTCTTATATATCACTTGTTTGTTCCTCTGCTTCTTCCATTTCATCCTCACTGGTTTTAAGCTCCTTTCCTCTGCAGTAAGGGTCTCTTTGATATCTTCTATGCTTTTCTCAAACCCAGCTAGTATTCTAATGATTATTGCTTTATATTCTGGATCAGGCATATTACTTAATATCTGTTTCAATTAGATCCTTGGCCCTGACCTTTTCTTATTCATTCTTTTGTTTTTTAAAGATTTTTCTTTTTTTATTTCAGACAGAGAGAACATATGAGAGAGAGAAAGAGAGATATCATGAAAGGGGGGAAGGGTAGAAGGAGAAGTAGACTTGAGCTGAGTAGGGAGCCCAGTGTGGGGATTGATCCCAGGACTCTGGGATCATGATCTGAGCCAAAGGCAGATGCTTAACCAGGTGAGCCACCCAGGTGCCCCTGTTCATTCTTTTGTGATGAATTCTTCCATCTTGGTATTTTGTCTAGGTCTCTTTTCTCTGTGTTAGGAAAGCCTATTATCTTTCCTGCTTTGGAGATTAAAGGCTTTATGAAGCAGAAGTCAAATGTCCATGGCCTGGCTCTTAAGGAAGTGTCTCTGGGGTATGCTGCATGCAGTCTGCTATGTTATGGTTGCTCTATCCCCCAGATCAGTCCTCTGCAGAGTTTCTCCTTGCTTGTAGTGGGGAGTATATTTGGAACTTGGCCAGAGTATGGCAAGTTTTAACTAGGTGTGTTCTGGTCTGCTTGTTAAAAGAGACCTGATTCTACTTCCAGTAGAGCTGAAGCTTTGCAGAATTTTCTGGTCAGTAGATATGGTGCATGGGGGGTTTCTGTTGGTCTTCTGAGGGAGGGGCCTGTGCTGCTCTGGGTTCTTCGGCACACTTATCCTAGAAAAACAGTACCAGAAGAGCACATGGTAAGGGGGCTTGGTATAAAAAATTTAGGCAGCAGTTGTTGGCACTGTGCTGCTTACTGAGGTTAGTTTATGCTGTGGGGTGAGGATATGAAATGGCAATAGCCATCTCCTTTGTCCCCAGACAGGTGAGTTCTTGCTTGCTGCTGTCAGAGAAGCTCTTCCGGAAGAGTGAACAATTTCCCCTCATGTATCCTATGTGTTTTTTAGATTGTTGTTTTCACACTGTATCTGGGTTGCTTGCCTTCCTGGAGCAGCACAGTGTACTTTGGACTCTATCCCAGCCAGGTCAGCTGAGTTTAAATCCTCCAAACTGTAGGGGCCAGATGTGGGGGGAAAGGGGAACCTGTGCTGGTCTTCTGCGGGAGGGTCTTGCTGGGCTGGGATTGATGCAGGTTTGACTGAGATAGGCACATGTACTAGAGTGCAGGACTGTGGGGTTTGGAGCAAAGTGTGCTAAAGGGCCAGTGTCCTGGTTAGTTACCCTCATCAGGTGTCTTAGCACCTATGCCGAAGGGCAGGGAAGGGAAATGATGCCTGTCTGCTCCTTTGTCCCTGGAGAGGCAATGTCACCTCTCCCAGATGTGCCTCAAGAATGGGAACCACAGATTATACAGTCTGCCCCGGGTTAGCTGCTTGTGTACTCTACATTAGCACGGCAGCCCTCAGGCCTTTATAGCAGCCATGCCGAAGACCTGTAAAACTCCAGTATTTGTCCCGCTGATTGCAAGAAGTCCCCCAAATTGGCCCCTCTCCTTTTTCCTGTCGGTGGCTTCAGGGAAGTGTTTTCCTTGTGTGATCCCCTGTGTGCTCCTCTCGCCCTGTCTTTCTCTCATAGGACAAAGAGCATACTTTATACCCTTCAACTTCCTATCTGTGGTACTCTTGCACTTGTGGGAGGCAGGGCAGGAGGGAAAACCCGGAATGATCCTGGGGCCAGGACTGGGATTCCCCTGCTGGATTAGTTGGCCACCTTAGAGCACAGATTTCCCTTATCACCCTCATTGTCAACTTAATATTTGTAGACTCTCTTGAGATGTTACTTCTCTTATTCCTGTTATTGGTAAATTGTGTGGTTCCTCTATTTTTGCTGATTAACCTTGCTGGAGGTTTATGAATTTTTTTTTTTTAAGATTTTATTTATTTATTTGACAGACAGAGTTCACAAGTAGACAGAGAAGCAGGCAGAGAAAGAGGAGGAAGCAGGCTCCCTGCTGAACAGAGAACTCGATGCAGGGCTCGATCCCAGGACCCTGAGATCATGACCTGAGCTGAAGGCAGGGGCTTTAACCCACTGAGCCACCCAGGTGCTCCAAGGTTTATGAATTTTTAGAAATTTTTTCAGTGAACTAATGTTTGGTTTCACTGATTCCCCCCCACCCTGGTTTTATTTTATTGTCTGACTCTCTCAACTTCATTTGTTCTTTCTTCCTGCTTCCCATTGGTTTAATTTGTTCTTTTTCTGTGTTCTAAGGTGGAAGCTGAGGTCGTTGATTTGAAACCTTATTTTCTTTTTTAACATTTCAGCGGTTATTTGAACAAGTAGGCATAACATTAGGAGGGCAATGAATATTGTTGTGAAAATGGAGATCAGAAGAGCTTTTGAGAATGCTTCTGATAAATGGGTTATTACCAGTAGTATTTGGTGAATGGTTTATGGGAATAACTAGGAAAGAAAAGATTATTATGAACAAAAGATGGGGCGCTTGGGTGACTTAGTAGTTTAGTGTCTGCCTTTGGCTCAGGTCATGATCCCAGGGTCCTGGGATTGAGCCCTTCGTTGGGCTTCCTGCTCAGCAGGGAGCCTGCTTCTCCCTCTCCCGCTCCCCCTGCTTGTGTTCCCTCTCTCACTGTCTCTCTATCAAATAAATAAATAAAATATTTTAAAAAAAGAAAAAAAAAGATTATTATGATTCCCAGTTTTATTTTGAGAGAGATTGAATAGTGTATTACTCACTGAGGTGTAGAATGTAAAAGGAAAATTTAATTTAGTGATGGGATAATTCTGTTGTGGACACATTGATTTCGATGTTTGTTGAACATCCATTTGGCTGTATCACGTTCAGATTTGTATCTAGAGCTCAGTAGAGAGATCATGGCAGGAAATAAGATTTGAAAGACATCAGGGTAGAGGATATAGTTGTTACCATTTGGAAATAGGAACCCAGTCTTGCCGAGGCTTCCCACATTTCAAGAAACAGTGGATTTAGGGGCACCTAGGTGTCTTAGTCGGTTAGGCATATATCTTTGGCTCAGGTCATGAATGGTTTATGCGTCTCCCTCAACCTCTGCCTGTTGCTTACCCTACTTGTGCTTGCTTGCTCTCTTTCTCAAGTAACGAAAATAAAATCTTTTTAAAAAACAGTGGATTAAAAATATATATATAATGTTTTGGGGTGCCTGGGTGGCTCAGTCAGTTAAACATCTGACTCTTGATTTCACCTCAGGTCATGATTTCAGACCTGAGATTGAGTCCTGCATGAGGATCCCTGTTCAGTGGGGTCTGTTTGGGATTCTTTCTCTCCTTTTCCCTCTGCCTCCCGCCTCTCTCAAATAAATAAATAAAATCTTTTTTTTTTTTTTAAGATTTTATTTCTTTATGAGCCACCCAGGTGCCCCATAAGTAAATAAAATCTTGAAAAATATATAATGTTTCTAGATTTGTAAAATACTATGCTGTCTAAGTATAATACAGTTATAAACCAGGTGGGACCTGTAGATGGTCTGTTTGCCATTCACTCTATCCATTACTAGCTTATTTTCCTGAGATGAATGGGTGTCCCACCTGAAGCAGTGGACTGCATTGTTTCCTCAGAGAGGCAGGCAGAGGGGGGGGGGGAAGCAGGCTCTTTGCTGAGCAGAGAACCCAGATGTGAGACTTGATCCCAGGACCCTGAGATCATGACCTGAGCCGAAGGCAGAGGCTTAACCCACTGAGCCACCCAGGTGCCCCATAAGTAAATAAAATCTTGAAAAATATATAATGTTTCTAGATTTGTAAAATACTATGCTGTCCAAGTATAATACAGTTATAAACCAGGTGGGACCTGTAGATGGTCTGTTTGCCATTCACTCTATCCATTACTAGCTTATTTTCCTGAGATGAATGGGTGTCCCACCTGAAGCAGTGGACTGCATTGTTTCCTCAGAAATGGCTACCAGATTTATTTGATGATATGCAAATGCATGAAACCCTTCAGTTAACCCTTGCAGTTTTGATAAAGCTTTGATAATACCAAAGAGAGGATATAGTGTAGAAGAGAAGAGGTGAAGACAGAGCCCTTGAAAACATTAAGAATGTTAGAAGAGGGGTACCTGGCTGGCTCCGTTGGTAGAGAATGTGGCACTTGATCCTGGAGCCGTGAGTTTGAGCCCCACGTTGGGAGTAAATATTACTTACAAAAAAGAAAAAAAAAGAATGTTCGAGTAGGATCATTGAAGGCTAATGAGCACCTAATGCAAAGTTGCTTTAAACCTTTCTTACAGAATTATGAAGATCAAAGGACACGTGATGTGCTTATAATAGGTAGCTGTTACTAATCAAATTCTAGATTACTGGAACTAAGAAGCAACAAAACATCACTAGCAGCTGGAGGGAAGTAACCTTAAGATAAAAAAGTACTGAATCTCTTCATATGGAGACCATGGAACCTCGGAACTGGTACAATGAATGAACCAGAGCAGCCAATTTTGTACAGGACTGAGGAGTTTACAAAGCACTTCTACCACCAGACTATTCACTTCGTTTCTCACACAGTCCTGACTTCAGGATAAAGAAACTGAGTCTCAGGGAATTTTATTACTTTTAGTACGTCATATCGCATGGCTCTTAGATGTCCTGGCTGGAAATGTAGTGCTTTTTCTACTCCAACAGAAGAACTTAGGGAGGGGCACCTGGGTGGCTCAGTCCAGGTCATGATCCCAGTCCCAGGGTCCTGGGATGGAGTACCGCATCTGGATCCTTGCTCAGCAAGGAGTCTGCTTCTCTCTCTGCTCAGCGGGGAGCCCTACATCTGGGCTCTCTGCTCAGTAGGGAGCCTGCTTCCCCCCGACTCTCTGCTTATGCTCTCTCTCTCTCTCTCTCTTTCTCTTTGACGAATAAATAAATAAAATCTTTTTAAAAAGAGAGAGAGAGCTTAGGGAACATCTAGCATGCCTCTCTCACTTTAGAATATTTGCTTATTATGTGAATCAGATCAGCCTCAGTTCAAAATACAGCCTGTAAAATAGAATCCCATACCATTAAAACCTTTTGAAACAGCCATTTTAGAAGCAGAACAATGGGATATCATCTCACATCTGTTAGAATGACTGTCAAAAAGACAAAATGTTGGTGAGGATGTGGAGAAAAGAGAACTCTAATACCCTGTTGGTGGGAATGTAAATTGGTATAGCCACTATGGAAAATCCTATGCAGCTTCCTCAAAAAAAATAAAAATAGAAATACCATAAGATCCAGCAAATCTACTTCTGAAAGTTTATCCAAAGAAAAAAAAAATAACAATTCAAAGAAATATATGCACCCCGGCGATCACTGTGGCATTATTTACAATAGCCAAGATACTGAAGCAACCCCCAGCAAATCTACTTCTGAAAGTTTATCCAAAGAAAAAAAAATAACAATTCAAAGAAATATATGCACCCCGGCGATCACTGTGGCATTATTTACAATAGCCAAGATACTGAAGCAACCCAAGTATCCATCAAAATGGATACAGATGTCACACACACACACACACACACACACACACACACACACTGGAATATTACTCAGCCATAAAAAGAATGAAGTCTTGCCATTTGTGACATGGTTGGTCCTTGAGGAAACTATGATAAGCAAATTATGTCAGACAGAGAAAAACAAATCCTGTATATTTTCACTTATATGTGGATTCTAAAAAAATAAAATGTACATTATACATACAGAGAATAGAATAGTGTTTGCTAGAGGAGAGTAAGTGAAATTAGGTGATGGAGGCTCAAGAGGTTCAAACTTTCAGTCATAAAATAAATAAGTCATGGGAGTAATGTACCACATAGTGACTATAGTCAGTGATATTGTAGAATAAGCTTTGGGTTTCCAAGAGAGTAAATCCTAAAAGTTAACTTTGTATGGTAATGGATGGTTCTAGACTTACTGTGATGATCATCTTGCATTATACCATATACATATTTCAAGTCATTATATTTTATACATGAAACCAATATAATGTTATATGTGAATTACACCTCAATAAGACAATTTTAAAAATTAGAATTTAATTTAACTAGAATGGTGTACTTTTTACTTGATGTTTTACAGGAAACATTTAAAAAATCTATTTCTGATTTGTTTAAGCTTTACTGCACTACTAAAAACCAAATGTTCTGATGTCATTTATTTTGTTTTTCAGGAAAGACTCTGTTTGCCTCATCACATTTTGGAAGAGAGAGGTCTTGTGAAAGTCGGTGTCACAGTTCAGGCTCTTCTTGAATTACCTACAACCAAGGCATCTCAGCTTTCTACAGCTTGATGTAACATTTCAAAATCATAAGTGTATAGTTGCATTTATTTGAAGTGATTTCAAATATCTCAAATTCATGATAAGAATCTCTAATCAAAAATAATTTAATTAGGTCAAGACTTAGGTTTAAAAAAATCACGTTTAAACATAAAAATTAAATTTGAATTGCCCAAACTTCTTTTGGGGGAGACAGGATTAACTTAATATGAGTTTTTGATAAATTCAAATTCTCTTTTTACTAAGTCAGTTGATAACCTTGATTATTTTTCAAAAACCAGATTGATACTAAATTTAAAATGTGGTTTCAATTTAATAATCATTTATGTTTAATTTTTTATATCATAGCATACTAGTAAACACCTGGATGAGGTAATCATTTTTTTACCGATTTAAAACTATTCTATATTTGAGTTATTTAATACACTTCTAATTCTAGTTTATACACAGTTTCTTCAATCTTTGGTCTTAGTTTTCTAGAAAAAAAAGAGTAGAAAATGCAGAACTCTGGCTTTATATTAAATTCTTTTAGTATTATAGGTTGGTGCCAAAATATTTTCAGTTGTACTGTAGATTGTTTACATGTGAAGTGCCTGTGTAATTGATGACTCTTATATAGTCTTAAGCATTTTTGCAATTTCTTTTTATGTATTAATGGAATCAATGGAACTTTAAAATATTTTAGTAGATTTTGTAAGGTCAGTAATATGTGAGGATTTAAATGTGCCTCACATTGTGACATTTGTGGTTTTTTATTTAGTCCATTGCAGTTTTCCTTAAATTGGTTATGATGTCATGTTGTCAAAAAAAAAAAAAACCCAATGTTAATATGCTTAATTTATGCTATTTAATTTTGAAAAACTTAATCATCTTTTAAAATGTATTATTTGAAGAGTATTTTATTTCTGTATTGAAAATGTTACACAAAGCAGTAAGGTTTTTGAGAAGTAGCAAAGTACTAATTATCAAGGACATTTTGATAAAACTGCCAAAGTTTGGGTTTATGTCCCGACTTTCAGTAACATTATGTGAGTATGCTGCCATTAATTTTATTCAGATTCAGAGAGCAGCAATTAAAGAATAGGTTTTTATTTAAAATCTGGCACTCTGTGGATCCTGTAAATCTTATGATCCTCAATTAATAAGATGTTGAATTAAACACAGAACAGTCTATAAATATTTTCATAAGTATACTATGTTCCAAAGTCCTTGTTTAATTTGGAGATGGATGCATTTATGTTGGTAGTAGTGCAAGAATTTTTCAAAAACATTACTGTAATGAATAACTCAGTTTGCTATAGAAGAACCTTAGTATAATTACTTTTGTAGTAGCCAAGCAAGTACCATATCTTAAATATGTGATTATTTGCACTTGTTACCTCTTAATATGGATGCAACTTATTAAAAGTGTTGGCCTGGTTATTTCAAAGGGCATATATAAAAGTTAAAAACTAGTGTGCCAAATGGTATAGTAAGGGTTGGTTTTGGAACAACTCAACTTTTTTTGATCCGTCGGCATGAAGCCATATAATTAAATTTTGGCGTTAGAATATGGATGTGTTCTTTACATTCCCCAAGTGTGAAATTGGAGCTTTTAAAGAATTAAAGCTTCTTGTGACTGTAAGGTTTAAAAATTAAATTATTAGTAATTTATTACTTTATATATTTGAGCTAATTAGTTACTATTTTTCAGTTGGATCTTTAAAAAAAAAAACAAAACTTCATTGGCATAGTCAATCTCCCTAGTGAAAACTTGGGTAATAAAGGTAAGAAATGGCAAATAAATATCTTAAGTTGTTAGTTTTTGTTGTAGAAATTTGACAGTGTTACAAATAAAGTGACCGGTAAAAGCTACAGCAATCATCCATATGCCTTTCTTAGTTATCATGCTGTAGAAGTCCTCTTATTAAGCAACCTGGAAGTTGTTTTACAGATATTTTCCTGTTTCATATCATTGAAATATTAGTGAAATTATAGGCCACTTCCTTATTGCATTTCATTTACTTGTCAGTTATTACCTTAAAGGGAAAATACACCAGAACCGTACTGTAGCATTCTTTACTGCAAAGCAAAATTCCATTTAAGATGGGTCCATCTGAGGTCTATATCATGTTAGTTTATTTACTGTAGTGCCAGAAGGCAACACCGCCTCTAAGTCAGTTTCTCAGCATAGTCCCCAAGGAAACATTTTACCAAGGCTCTAATGTATTTCTTTTATTAGTTTTTAAATAAGTGTAAATTTTATTCTAGATGGTCATTATGGTTCTTTTATATTTACTTCATCAATTATTGAGTTAAGAATGATTATAATTATTTGAATTGGATTTGTGTTTGAAGAGGGTTAAATAATCAAACTGAAATATTTTATTAGGCCCTAAGAAATGTAGTAGATAGCTACATCTGCTAAATTTTATTACTGTATGGCACAAGAAAGAAGTGATGTTGGATATGTTAGAATTGAAATAAGTAAAAATGCATTACCATTTGTTAAATAATGATCTCTACAGAATGCTAGTTTATTGACTTTTATAAGTGAATTTTTTGAAGAATTCAGAAATCTTTGTATTGGTCACAGATCTATCATAATTGATTTTCTGATGCATTTAAAAATAAATGGAACACTAAATGTATATTACCGATGCAAACTGTGGATAAAGTTGAATGAAAAAATTAAAGTCTGAGATTTCTTTTCTCCCTCTCTATTTCTTCTCTCAACATCACAGCATCCATCTTTTCTAGGTATTTGATAGCTTGTGTCTATATTCTCTACTACGGAAAAATAGACCTCAAGAGGATATTCCACGTAAGTTGTTTAAGAGTCCAGATTCTCTTTACATCATGCTATTTTCAGTAGATAATGTTTTCTTTAAAACACAATAATTTCCTAAGATACCTTCACAAAATAAATCACATTTTCATAAGTTAAACTCTTTATATATATGTGTCAGATAAACCTTTACATAAAAGAAAAGATAGGATAGATCAGATCGTGATTATTTGTATTCTGTAATACAAATTAGTGTGAGGCATATGATTGAATTACCCTTAAGAAATTTTATTTAAAAATAATCTTTCATTTTCAAATAATCCTAGTTGTTAAAAATTCCACATATTTTATTAAAATGACTATCATTTATTCATAATTGTTACTCATCCTAAAAGTGGAAAGTTTTCAGGTAAATAACATTAAAGATTATATTGCCCCCTGTTTTATAGTTACTCACCCTAACTTCTCAGATTTAGAGAAGTACTTAAGTAAGTAAATACTTGGCATAAGTAGTTTGAAAAGTACTCTAAGTTTATCATAGAATTTTGAATTGTCTGTATTCGTTTTAGTAAATTTTGATGTACATGGAATGTACTAAGCTCATTCACTTCTAATGCAAAAAAATAAAAAATAATACTGTATAATTTATGAAGTAATAATTAAAATTATGCTGTAAGACAGTGATTCTTATACTTTAATATGCATATGGATCACCTAGTGACCTTATTGACCAAATATCAATTGATTCAGCAGTTCAAGGGTGGGTTCTAAGGTTCTCAGGAACCTATCTCAGCATCCAGAGTGCTCTGAGGGACTGGGATCCCTTTGATACATTGCTGTATATTGAATTAATTTGGAAATGCCTATAGATATCTTCTGGTCCTTAAGGCATAATGTCTCCTGTTTCTGCATTTTAAAATGAAAGAAATCCCTATGCTTATTTTGTTTAAATAGCTTGGAATTTCCACAGTGTGTGTTTGTGTTTTATGCAAGGCTCCAGCGGTTTTAGCAAAGTAGAGTCCTACTACATTGGAAAATTAGAGTTTTTAGAAGTTATGAGAATTCTAACATCAGTAGTTTAGGATGGGAAGTTGCTGATTGAATCATTTTAAAGTTATCATGATTTGTAAAATGAAGATTCTTTAAAATGATATTTTAAAAAATTTGAAGAAATTATTGTAAACTATTTTCTTTGATTCTCAAATATATCATTTTCATTACCCTGCCACTTTAGGATTAGAAGAAATTAATTCACTTTTACTGTATGCTATTAATATTCATCAAGTATCTACCTAAATAAGAGAAATTTATTAGGTGTGTGCATATGCAAATGTATAAATAGAATAGATTTTTCAGATAGCAAATTGAATTTTCTAGAACTTTGTTCAGGTAGCTCATTCACTTCTAATGCAATGAAATAAATAATACTGTATAATTTATGAAGTAATAATTAAAATTATGCTATAGGACAGTGATTCTTACACTTTAATATGCATATGGATCACCTAGTGACCTTACTGACAAAAAACCAATTCATTCAACAGTTCAAGGGTGGGCTTTGAGATTCTGCATTTCTAAGAAACTCCTAAATGATGCTGATCCTGCTGGTCAAGTGGCCAGTTTTAGTAATAAGGCTTTATGATTGTTCAAGCTTTATATTACTATCAGTTTATTATACAATAGTAGTTTGCTATATTAAGTGATGCTTTAAGGTCCTTATAATTGGTACCAAATTAAACATTTTTTAATAGGTCTCTCTTCAGAATTGTGTTCTACTTCATTAAGGACTTTGAGATTTTCTTTTATGGCTCTATTTATTTTTTAAGTTATTATTTTAATTCCAGTTAGTTAACATATGGGGTTATATTAGTTTCAGGTGTACAATATAGTGATTTAACAGTTCAATACATCACTTGATGCTTATGAAAAGTACACTCCTTAATTCCCATCACCTATTTGACCCATTTCCCCAAACCCTCCCCTTTTATGGTTTTTAAAGATGAGCTTTATGCTCTGATTAATATTACCTCATACTTTTATTTTCTTTTAAAAATCTATTTTAAACACACATGCCCATGTAATTTTAAATTACATGACTAATAAGGCATGCATTCATAAAATCCAAACAAGTTAATATAATGTTAAATTAGCAAATATTAATGCATAACACTTCCCCTTTTTGGAATGCTTAAAAAAACCACCTGTTTTTCATGGTGTTGATGTTAGTCCATTCTCCTCTTGCTAGGCAGCAGCTCCCCTTTTCATTTTAAGCTCAAAGCATACTATTCTTTCAGGCTACCATGGTGAATATAAAATTTGAGCCATATACAACACATTTAATTTTAAATATTTATCATATTTTATCAGAATTGACATTTTCAATTATGGATTATATCCCCTCCAAACAGGTTAAGGTTTTTATTTATTTCATTCATTTTTTACAGTAAATTGTATTGACTTAAAACAATTTAAACATTTGGAATCATTTATTTTAATGCCTTCCAAAGCACGTCTTATTGTCCATCAGAAAACAAATTAAAACCCAAGTTAGCCTGAGTTACCAACAGCAGCTGAATGTCTTCTGTGGGAAGATGACTCATTTACTCTGAAGAAAATATGGGAAGGTTAATAATTAAATATAAAGAAGGGAGAGAGAGCAGAATCATGTGACGCATTGAACTAGATGCTTTTTTATAATTGAGTTATAAATAATGCAATTTATATATTTTTACTTATGTTTATCTCTTATTCATAATCTTTAAAATTTAAGATTAGTATTAATAGAAATTAGTATAATGCTATAACCCAAATTATAAAATTGCACTTAATTGTGTATAATCATGCTGATTAGTGAGGAAACATGTATGAAATATACATTTTTAATAAAATGTTCAAATATACCAAATGTACAGATGTACCAATATACAAAATACTGCTAAAATTTCTTATTGTTTTGTACCACCAAAATTTCCAGGTTTTTACTGTATAAGGAATAGTTAATGAACAGTCTTAGGTATAATCATAAAAGATTTATTGCCATAAAAGATTTTAGAATTTGTCTATTGCCGCTCTTCCGTTCTGCCACAGGAAGGTGTGGCCTAGAATTATAGGATAGAGAGGCTAAAAATAAATCCATACATACCTGTATGGTCAATTAATCTGTGACACAGAAGAAAGTACAGTGGAGAAATGACAGTCTTTTCCATTAAAGAAAGCTCAAAATGGATTAGAGACCTAAATGTGTGAGACATAAAACTATAAAACTCTGAAAAGGAAAAATAGTAATTTCTTGGACATTGGTCTTAACAACATCATTCATGAATGTGTCCCCTCAGACAAGGAAGACAAAAGCAAAAATAAACTATTGGGACATCTGAATAAAAGGCTTTTCCACATTAAACGAAATCATAAAACAAAAAAGCAACCTATTGAATGGAGCAGATATTTGCAAACAATATATCCAATAAAGGGTTAATATCCAAAACATATGAAGAACTTCTTCAACTCAACTCAACACTAAAAAACCCCAGACAATCCAATTGACAAATGAAAAGAGGTTGATAAGTTCTTTATAGATTTAGCATGCTAACCCTTTATCAGATAGGTCATTTGCAAATATCTTCTACCATTCTGTTATTTGCCTTAGCTTTGTTGATTGTTTCCTTCACTGTACAGAAGTTTTTATCGTGATGAAGTCCCAATAGTTCATTTTTGTTTTTGTTCCCACTGGCTCAGGAAATGTGTCTAGTAAGAAGTTGCTACAGCCAATGTCAAAGAGGTTACTGCCTGTGTTCTCATGGATTTTGATGACTTTGTGTCTCACATGTAGGTTTTTAATCCATTTTGAATTTCTTTTTGTGTATCATGTAAGAAAGGGGTCCAGTTTCATTCTTCTGCATGTTGCTGTCCAGTTTTCTCAACACCATTTTTGAAGAGACTCTCTTTTTTTCCTTTGAATATTCTTTCCTCCTGCAAAGTGTATAAAGAATTTATCAAACTCAACACCCAAAAAACAAATATTCCTGTTAAGAAATAGAAGACAGAAGACATGATTAGACATTTTTCCAAAGAAGACATCCAGATGGCTAACAGACACATGAAAAGATACTCAACATTACTCATCATCAGAGAAATACAAATCAAAACTACAATGAGATACCACCTCACACCTGTCAGCTTGGCTAAAATTAACAACACAGGAAACAACAGGTGTTGGCAGGGATTCAGAGATAAGGGAATCCACTTACACAGTTGGTGGAAATGCAAACTGTTGCAGTCTTTCTGGAAAACAGTATGGAGGTTCCTCAAAAAGATAAAAATAGAGCTATGCTGTGACCCAGGAATTACATTACTGGGTATTTACCCGTAAGATACAAAAATGCTGATTCAAAGGGGCATATGCACCTCGATGTTTACAGCAGCATTATCAACAATAGTCAAATTATGGACAGAACCCCAGTGTCCATCCACTGATGAATGAATAAAGAAGAAGTGGTACATATACACAATGGAATATTACTCAGCCATAACAAGGAATGAAATCTTGCCATTTGTAATGACATGGATGGAACCAGAGAGGGTATTATGCTAAGCGAAATAAGTCAATCAGAGAAAGGCAAATACTGTATGATTTCATTCGTGTGGAATTTAAGAGACAAAACAGATGAACACAGTGGGTAAGAATAAAAGAGAGGCAGGCAAACCATAAAAGACTCCTAACTATAGGGAATAAACTGAGGGTTGCTGGAGGGGAGATGGGCAGGGGATGAGCTAAATGGGTGATGAGCATTAAGGAGAGCACTTGTGATGAATAGTGGGTGTTAAATGTAAGTGATGAATCACTAAATTCTACTCCTGAAACTAACATTGCACCATATGTTAACTAAAATTTATCTTTTTAAAAGATTTATTTATTTATTTGAGAGGGAGTGGGGAGGAGGGGCAAAGGGAGAGGGAGAGGGGTGTCTGAGTGGCTTAGTCATTAAGCATCTGCCTTCGGCTCCGGTCATGATCCCAGAGTCCTGGGATGGAGACCTGCATCAGGCTGCCTGCTCAGTGGGAAGCCTGCTTCTCCCTCTCCCACTCTCCCTGCTTGTATTCCCTCTCTTGCTGTGTCTTTCTGTCAAATAAATAAATAAAATCTTAAAAAAAAAAAAAAAAGGCAGACGGAGAGAGATAATATTAAGCAGACTCCCTGCTGAGTATGGAGCTCAACTTGGGCTCAATCCCATGACCCCAAGATTTTTTTCGGCCTGAGCCGAAATCAAGAGTTGAATGCTCAACAGACTGAGCCACCCAGGAAACACCTTCCCCACTAACTAGAATTTAAATGAAAATTTGAAACATTAAAAAAAATGACCAGAGGACCTGAACAGACATTTTTTTTTTCCAAAAAGGACATACAGAAGGGCAACAGACAAATGAAGATGCTCAACATCACTCGTCATCAGGAAAATGCAAAACCACAGTGAAATATCACCTCAGATCAGTCAGAATGGCTAGAACAAAAAAGATGAGAAATAGCAGGTGTTGACAAGGATGTGGAGAAAAGGGAACCCCTCATTCACTATTGGTGGAACTGTAAATTGGTGTAGCCACTATGGAAAACATTAAGCAGGTTCCTCAACAAATTAAAAATAAAAATACTATATGATCCCAGGGGAACATGGGTGGCTTAGTTGGTTGTGTCTGCCTTCAGCTCATGTCATAATCCTGAGGTCCTGGGATCTGCCCCGCATCAGGCTCCCTGCTCAGTGAGGACCCTGCTTCTCCCTCTCCCTCTGCTGCTCCCCTGCTTGTGCTGTCTCACTCTCTCTCTCTCTCTCTCTGTCAAATAAATAAATAAATCTTTAAAAAAAAAAAAAAAAACCTGCATGATCCAGTAATTCCACTTCTGGATATTTACTGAAGGAAAACAAAAATGCTGATTTGAAAAGACATATGCATCTTTATGTTTATTGCAGCATTATTTACAATAGTCAAGATATAGAAGTAACCTAAATGTCCATGGATAGATAAATGGATAAAGGTGTGTGTGTGTGTGTGTGTGATGGAACACTAGCCATAAAAAAACATTGGAATCTTGCCTTTTGTGACAACATAGATGGACCTTGAGGGTATTACATTACGTGAAGTAAGTCAGACAGAGAAAGACAAATGCCACATGATTTCATTTATATGTGGAATTCAAAAAACAAATGTACAAACAAGAAAAGAGACTCTTAAATACAGAGAACAAACTGGAGGCTTCCAGAGGGAAATTGGGTAGGGGGAATGGGTGAGATAGATAAAGAGGTACAATAAACCACAGGGATGAGAAGTACAGCATAGGGAATATAGTCAATAATATTGTAATAACATTGTATGGTGGCAAGTGGTAACTATATGGTAAGCATTGAGTACTGTACAGAAATGTTGAATCAATATGTTATACATCTGAAACTAGCATAGCATTGTATGTATTTCTACTTCAATAATAACGCACTTTCAAGCATTTACTGTATATCAGTTGTTGCTGTTGTAGACCCTAGTGGTATGGAAGTGATAAAGACATCTTTTTTGTTCAGAGCTTTACAAAGTAAATCTGTTGCTGGCTTCTGGCTGATGCATTAAAAAAGATACATATTGTGTGTTTATAATATTAAATTTTGCTGTTGAAATTTATCATTCTTCATGCTCATGTTTTGCAATCCTAGTTTTACCATTTACTTCCTAGTATTACAGTTGTCATTGAAAACTCATTTCTGCTAGTTGGTCCCAATAAACCTGTTTCTTTGAAAAATAATTCTATTTAGTTTGAATAGTTTTATGTTCATTTGCATGGAGAAAATATATCCACGGATTAGTCAGATACTTTATATATAAAACTATATTTCATAAAATTATATTTTTCTGAAAGAACTTATTTTATAAACTATCATTTTTGAAGTCTTTATTAGTGTGAAGTTTTAGAATATTTCACATTAGTTTAAATGTAATGCTTTTGTGTTTATGGTTTGATTTATTTTAGATATACCATTAATAGATCTCTGAAGCTCTGATGGTTTTTTCCCCCTGAGAGAGAGAGAGAGAGAGAGAGCTCAAGGAGGGGAAGGTCAGAAGGAGAGGTAGAGAAAGAATCTTAAGCAGACTCCTTGCTCAGGGAGCCCAATGTGGGGCTCCATCTCTTGACCCTGAGATCATGAATTGAGCTGAAGTCAAGAGTGGGAGGCTTAACCCACTGAGCCATGCAGGTGCCCCTGAAGCTCTGATAGTTTCTGTTCTATGGAAATGTTAACCAAAAGTTGTTGTTGGGTTTTTTTTTTTTTTAAGCCTTATCTATTTTATTTTTATTTTTTAAAAGATTTGTTTATTTACTTGAGAGATAGAGTGAGTGGGGGCGAAGAGCAGAGGGAGAGAACTTCTAAGTCGCTTCCATATGTGTGAAGTCTGAGTCGGGGCTCCATCTCACTACCCATGAGATCTGAACAGAATCCAAGTCAGACACTGAAGGGACTGAGCCACCCAGGCACCTCTCAAAAGTATTTTTTTAAACAAACAATATGGTACAAGGATACATTTCATTGTTTTCTATACTTGTTTTTAGTTGCTTTTGATATTATTTGAAAATCATCTTGCTAAGATTTATGTCAGCAGGGATCTCATTCTTTAATTGCTCTTTTATTCATTTGACCTGTCATTTCCAAATTGTTTTCTCTATCAGCAGCCAAGTTGGTGCTGATAAATACAAAGGGAAATGTTTTTCTTTCTCCTAGATATTTTCATAAACCAGGGTGGCTCTTTAAAGTTGCTTCTGTACTTTTTAGCCTGGTTAATCTACAGGAATGAAAGAAGGGAACACCACAAGTAATCTTGTTTTGCCTTGTGGCCTGGACCCATATGTTATTCAGCCAGACCTAATAAAATAAGGTCTTACTGATAATGGGTTGAGGTGGAACTACTAAAAATAAGATCTAATATTTAGTGAGTTGTTACTACGTGCATAGCATTATACTGTATCTTTTCCAGCATTATCTGATGTAATCCTCAGAATAACCCTGAGATGGGTATTGTATTTATTTTACAGATGAGGAAAACCAGTCCAGAGGTTAAGTACTTTGCCCAAATTTACCCATGTCATAGGTGGAAATCTAGGAGTGTATGTATATCCAACATCAAAAAATGTTTAGTCTAGGGGCACCTACCTGGGTGGCTCAGTCGTTAAGTATCTGCCTGCAGCTCATGTCATGATCCCATGATCCTGGGATCGAGCCTTGCATCAGGCTGCCTGCTCAGCAAGAAGCTTGCTTCTCCCTCTCCCACTCCCCCTGCTGTGTTCCCTCTCTCTCGCTGTGTCTCTCTGTCAAATAAACAAATTAAGGCTTTAAAAAAAAATTGTTCTATCACACCACCTCTTGGAAATAACGTTCTATGTTCCTCCTAAGGAATTGTTATGCATCCTTCGCTTGCTTATTTTTGTATTTTAAACTATATTTGCTCTATGCCATATGTATATATCTGTTCTCTGTGTATATATAAACAGTATATTATTAGCTCATATATATAGCATTTTAATTTTTCTTATATGGAGAAATGTACTGAAAATTTTGAAATAATAAACTTTAGGCACCATGGCATGTCTTAATCATTGAGTTATAAATCACTTAGAAAATATTCAATATATATATTACATGCCAGACATTGTGTCCTGAGTACCACATATGCAATGGTGAGTAAGACAAATATTCATACCCTTATAGGTCTCAGAGTCATGGCACTCTTTCAATATTGAGTGTCTTGTTTAAGCAGAAAACCCAGACGCAAGTCAATTACTACAGTTTTATTAAAAATTTAGGTCTCAGCCTCCTGCCAGATAAGGAATATATTTGTACAAGAAGATTGCTCTTTCCCTAGGCTTTGGAGATCATGCAATGCTTCATTCACTGAATCTTAAGTGTAGTAACTCTGTTACATATTGTGCACAGAGCAGAAGCTTTGTAGGACAGACTCTAATCCCAAATTCCTTTTCTAACTGTGGAACTTTGTGCTAATTTAACCTGTCTATATGGCTACTACCTACCGTAGAGTAGATGAAATGGAAATTGTGTAGATTGTCCAGATGTGAGCTCTTCATATGAAATAAATTTTCTTCATTTCTATATTAAACATGTAGATGGCCAATGATATTTTTGTTGTAAAAATTGTATCCTAATTCATATAGAAGCCTTATTTTGGTCAGCCACAGAACTACCTGTAAGTGGTTACCAAACTTTGCTTATGATGTATCTATTTAAAAGTCTAACAGTTGCTCAGTTGAAATTCCAGATTTCCACTATAATGCAGGAGAAATTGCTTTAAACCACAAGGTACTAATTATCTCCTTAACAATAAAATCGTTTTAATATGATTCCTGCCATATTAAGCACTTTAGTTTTGAGCAGGAATGCTCTTTCGGTGGTCCAACCAGCGGTAATTTATACAAATTATAAATGTTTCAAGTCTTCACATTTATCCCCGCATTTTCTCAGTTGGTTAATTTCCATTACACTTCATTTGGTAAATAGAAATGATGGATTGGGAACTCCCTAATATTTCCACTTGTAAACTTAATTACCATTACAACTATCGAGTCATTCAGGATTCTTACAATGGAAAATGTGTCTTTACACTTATCAAAGGCCACTTAAAATCTCTGAAGAAAAAAAATTGTACTTTTTTGGTTAATTTTCTTGCCTCCACCTTGATTATTATCATCAACATAAAAGTAAATGGTGGTGTTTGCTATTTGAAAACAATCACAAAACTCCCACAGTCTCCCAGCAATTTACTGCTTTTTCTGCTTGCCTACAAACCCAAATCTCTTAGGGGACTACTTATGCTGTCATCAGTTCCTCACCTCCCATTCATCCTTCAAACTCTCTGTTCTAGTCTCCCATCTCATCTCTTCACTGACAGTGATTGCCCTTGCCAAAATCACCATGATCTCCATGTTGCCACATATGGTCAGTTCTTCATTAACATCTGTTTGACCTCTCACCAGCTTTCAACATAGTCAACCTCTCCCTCCTTGAAACATTGCCCTCTCATGTCTTTATGATACCATGTTCTCCCAATTTGCCTCTGCATTCCCTGACTTCTTCTACCCTACTTCTAAATGAGTGTTTCTCAAACATTAGTATACACTAAAATCACTTCGAAAGCTTGTTAAAATTTAGATTCTTGGGCATTCCAGAAGTTCTGGTTTAAGAGCTCTGAATTAAGCCTAGGAACCTATCTTTAATCAGTACCCCAAGAGATTATGGTATTAAAAGGCTCAAAAATCTCAAATTTTGAAAACCTTTGTTCTTTCAGTCTCATTCCTCTGCCTCCACCCTGTCTATGCCTTCTCTGGAAAACTAATCCATTTCTATGTCCATGCTTCTCCACTCTAGCTGCAATATAGAATCATCCAGGGACCTTTTGAAAAATGGCAATGCCCATTATGCACCAAGTAGACAGAAATGCTGGGAATGGAACCTGAACTGTAGTATTTTTAAAGCTTTCCTGGTTATTCTCATTTGCAGCCAGGGATGAGAATCACACTATTCTGTAGATGTAGAACTTTTGTCTTTAGCTCAACTATTTTTAAGTTTCAAATATATGTATCCAATTACCTACTTAAGAATTATATTGTTAGGGGCGCCTGGGTGGCTCAGTGGGTTAAGCCACTGCCTTTGGCTCAGGTCATGATCTCAGAGTCCTGGGATCGAGCCCCGCATCGGGCTCTCTGCTCAGCAGGGAGCCTGCTTCCTCCTCTCTCTCTGCCTGCCTCTCTTCCTGCTTGTGATCTCTGTCTGTCAAATAAATAAATAAAATCTTAAAAAAAAAAAAAGAATTATATTGTTATATCTCAGATATCTTAATCCTAAAGTGGTCAATAAAGAATTATGGATTCTGCACCTGGCTTCAAACATATTCGTATCCATAGAAATAAATGTTAATATCATCCATTTGGTTGTTCATGACAGGAAACTGGGAGTCATCCTTGATTTTTTTTTTACTTTATATTCAAATCATTAGTAAGATAACACTTTTTTTGACAAACCAAATGAAAAATTTATATATATATATATATTTATTTATTTTTAAAGATTTAGTTTATTTATTTGTCAGACAGAGGTCACAAGTAGGCAGAGAGGCAGGCAGAGAGAGAGAGAGAGGAGGAAGCAGGCTCCCCGCTGAGCAGAGAGCTCGATGTTGGGCTCAATCCCAGGACCCTGAGACCATGACCTGAGCTGAAGGCAGAGGCTTTAACCCACTGAGCCACCCAGGAGCCCTGGAAAATTTATTTATTAAAAATTGCGCCTGCGTGGCTCAGTGGGTTAAGCCGCTGCCTTCGGCTCAGGTCATGATCTCAGGGTCCTGGGATCGAGTCCCACATCGGGCTCTCTGCTCAGCAGGGAGCCTGCTTCCCTCTCTCTCTCTCTGCCTGCCTCTCCATCTACTTGTGATTTCTTTCTGTCAAATAAATAAATAAAATCTTTAAAAAAAATTTAAAAAAAAATTATTTTTTTGAGTGTAGTTGACACAATGTTACAATACTTGACAGTTTATGACATAGTGAGTCTCTGTGTATTATGCTAAGATTTGTCATCTTACTTTCAGAACATACCTCTACTCTCTCGTTTTTTTCATCTCTACCATCAGGATGCTAGCTGAAGCCCATCATCTCTTGTCTGGACTGCTACAAGACTTTTAACTGGCCTCGTTTCCACATAACATATCCAGTCCTTATTCTACATGGCAAACACAAGTGACCTACTAGCTGTAAATTTTCATGTCATCTTCCTATTTTAAAATATTTACTTGGGGCACCTGGGTGTCTCAGTGGGTTAAGCCTCTGCCTTCGGCTCAGGTCATGATCTCAGGGTCCTGGGATCAAGCCCTGCATTGGGCTCCCTGCTCAGAAGGGAACCTGCTTCCCCCTTTCTCTGCCTGCCTCTCTGCCTACTTGTGATCTACGTCAAATAAATAAATAAAATCTTTAAAAAGTTTTTTTAAATAAAAATATCTCACCATAAACCCCAGCATACCTCTCCAATTTCAGCACTACTAACTCTTCGTGTACAACTCACCATGTTTAAGTCATACATGTTTCTTTTCTGTCACTATTGCCAGCAGTGTATCAGGGCCTTTTTATACTGCTGAAAATGCAATTTCCACATGGCTGGCTTCTTCTCATTTAGCTTGGAGGTGTCCTTCTCTGAGTTTCCCCCTATTCTATAACATAACAGGCCATTGATTTCTTCATAGTTCATCTGAATGTAACATTTTAGTTTGTGCTTATAATATTTCTAGACTAGTTTGTAAGGTTCCTTATTTGGGGATCTTAATATATATTGTTCGTTACTTTATCTTTAGGTAACAGAGTACCTGCACCTAGTAAGGGCTCAATACAAATTTGAGTTCTGAATAAATCAATTTAATTAATATCCCCAGATAGCTAAATTAAATGACTCCCTGAACCTCCACTTCCTAGTCACTGAGCTTGGCCAATTTCAATTCATCATTCAAATACAGAATTTCTCAGGTTTCTCTTTGCCACCCCACCCCCATTAGTTTAAGCTCCCTTCCATACATTCTCATACTGTTTTATTTTTTCTCCATTTTTATTAAAATTCCAGTTAACATGGGGTGCCTGGGTGGGACAGTTGGATAAGCGTCTGCCTTTGGCTTTGGTCATGATCCCAGAGTCCTGGAATCGAGCCCTGTATCAGGTTCCCTCCTCAGATGGGAGTCTGCTTCTCCCTGTGCCTCTGCCTTTCCCTGTCCCTCACCCATGTTAATTTCTATCTTTCTCTCTCTCTCAAAATAAATAAGTAATATCCTTAAAATATTTTCCCTCTTGGGGCGCCTGGGTGGCTCAGTTGGTTAAGCGTCTGCCATTGGCTCAGGTCATGATCCCTGGGTCAGGTCCTGGGATCAAGCCCCACACTGGGCTCCTTGCTCATCAGGGAGTCTGCTTCTCCTTCTCCCTCTGCCTGATGTTCTCCCTACTTGTGTGCGCGCGCTCTCTCTCTCTGTCAAATAAATGAATAAAATATATTTTTAAAAATTCCAGTTAGCATGCACAGTAATATTAGTTTCAGGTGTATAATACAGTGATTCAGCAATTCCACACACCTTGTGCTCACCACAATAAGTACTCTTTAATCCCCATCACCTATTCCCCCTGCGCAGCTCCCCCTTGGTAGCCATCAGTTTGTTCTCTGTAGTTAAGGGTTTGTTTTGTGGTTTCTCTCTCTCTCTCTTTTTTCCCCTTTGCTCATGTTTTGTTTCCTAAATTCCACAGGAGTGAAGTCATAAGGTCTTTGTCTTTTTATGACTGACTTATTTTGCTTAGCATAATTCTTGCCCCATACACGTTGTTGCAAATGGTAAGATTTCATTCTTTCTTATGGCTAAGTAATATTCCATTCTATATAGACCATCTCTGCCTTACCACTCATCAGTGGATGGACACATGGGCTGTTTCTGTAATGTGGCTATTGCAGATAATGCTGCTATAAATACCAGGGTATATGTATTCCTTTGAATTAATGTTTTTGTATTGCTTGGGTAAAAATCTAATCATAGATCATAGATCTAGATCATAGATCTAGATTGTAGGGTAGTTTTTTTGTTGTTGTTTTTGTTTTAAGAACAAAAGGAGTGGGAAAGGGAGAAGCAGGCTTCCTGCTGATCAGGGAGCCTGATGCGGTGCTTGATCCCAGGACCCCGGGACCATGACCTGAGTCGAAGGCAGATGATTAACAACTGGGCCACTTGGGTGCCCCCACAGGGTAGTTTTTTTTTTTTTTTTTTAAAGATTTATTTATTTATTTGACAGACAGAAATCACAAGGAGGCAGAGAGGCAGGCAGAGAGAGAGGAGGAAGCAGGCTCCCCGCTGAGCAGAGAGTCCGATGCGGGGCTTGATCCCAGGACCCTGGGATCATGACCTGAGCCGAAGGCAGAGGCTTTAACCCACTGAGCCACCCAGGCGCCCCCACAGGGTAGTTTTTTTAACTTCTTGAGGAAGTTCCATTCTTTTTCCAGACTAAGTGCACCAGTTTGAATTCCTACCAACAATGCAAGACGGTTTTCCTTTTTACACATCCGTGCCAACACCTGTTCCTTGTGTTGCTTACTTAGATTCCAAGAGGTGTGAGGTGGTATCTCATTGTAGTATTGATTTGCATTTCCCCAATGATGAGTGATGTTGAGCATATTTTCATGTATCTGTTAACCATCCAGGTGTCTTCTTTTGGAAAAATGTCTATTCATGTTTTCTGCCTACTTTTTTTTTTTTTTTTTGGAAAAGGGAAGAGAGAGACAGAGAGTGTGGGGAGGGGCAGAAGGAGAGGTATAGAGAGAAATTCTTAAGCAGGCTCCATACCCAGCAGAGAGCCCAACGTGAGGCTCAATCTCACAATCCTGAATTTATAACCTGAGCCAAAATCAAAAGTTGGATGCT
This sequence comes from Neogale vison, assembly GCF_020171115.1. Classification (NCBI taxonomy): domain Eukaryota; kingdom Metazoa; phylum Chordata; class Mammalia; order Carnivora; family Mustelidae; genus Neogale; species Neogale vison. The sequence goes on from NC_058105.1 coordinate 33,568,276, forward strand.
TAACTGACTGAGGCACCCAGGTGCCCCTTCTGCCTATTTTTTAATTGGATTAATCATTTTTGAGTTTTATAAGTTCTTTATGTATATTTTAAAAGGATTTTTGTTCAGAGTCTCTTTAAGCTTATGTATGTATGTATGTAATCTCTGCACCCATCGTGGGGCTTGAACTCATGACCCTGAGATCAAGAGTCACATGCTCTTCTGACTGAGCCAAACAGGTGACCCAGTTTTTTATATAGTTTGCATATTAACCCTTTATCAGATAAGTCATTTGCAAATATCTTCTCCCATTCTAAACATTGCCATTTAGTTTTATTGATTGTTTTCGTCACTGTGCAGTTCACTTTTTATCTTGATAAACTCCCAATAGTTCATTTTTGCTTTTCTCTCCTTTGCATCAGGGTACATATTTGGAAAGAAGTTCCTATGGCCAATGTGAAAGAGGTTACTGCCTCTGTTCTCCTCTAAGATTTTTATGGCTTAAGGTCTCCCATTTAAGTGTTTATTACATTTTGAATTTCTTTTGGTGTATGGTGTAAGAAAATGGTCCAGTTTCATTCTTCTGCATATTTTCTCAACACCATTTGTTGAAGAGACTTTTTACCATTGGATATTCTTTTCCCTCTTTGTCAAAGATTAATTAATCATATAATTTTGGATTCATTTTTCAGTTTTCTATACTGTTCTATTGATCAATGTGTGTATTTTTGTGCCAGCACCATGCTGTTTTGGGCAGGTTTGTACAGGTTTTCTACAGGTTTGTAATAATTGGAAGTCCAGAATTGTAATGCCTTCAGCTTTGGTTTTCTTTTTCTGCATTCCTCTAGCTGTTTAGGATCTTTTCTGTTTCCATACAAATTTTAAGATTGTTTTCGCTTGTGTAAAATGCTGGTGGTAATTTCATAGGGATTGCATTATTGCTTTGGGTAGTATAGATAATATGGTAAAATAATATTTGTTCTTCCAATCTGTGAGCATGGACTGTCTTTCCACTTCTTTCGTGTCATCTTTATGCTGCTTTATTATTGGTATATAGAAATGCAACAGATTTCTGTGCATTGGCTTTGTATCTTACAACTTTAGTGAATTCGTGTATCAGTTGTAGCGGTTTTTTGATGGAGTCCTTCAGGTTTTCTATATATAATATCATGTCATGTGCAAATAGTGAAGGTTTTACTTCTTCCTTGCTGATTTAGATGCCTCTTATTTCTATTTGTTGTCTGATTGATGGGGCTAAGACTTTCAGTGCTATGCTTAATGACAGTGGTGAGAATGGACATTCCTGTCTTGTTCCTGACCATAGAGGAAAAGCTCTTAGTTTTTCCGTGAGGATGATTAACTGTGGCTTTTTCATAGATGGCCTTTAGATGTTTACGTAAGTTCTCTGTATCCCTACTTTGTTGAGGGTTTTTATCATGAATGGAGGTATTTTGTCAGATGTTTGTTCTTGATCTACTGAAATGGTCATATAGTTCTTATCCTTTCTTTCATTAAAGTGTGTATCACATTTATTGATTTGTGAGTATTGAACCACACTTGCAACCCAGTAATAAATTTCACTTGATCATGGTGAATGATTTTTTAAAATGTATTGTTGGATTTGGTTTGTTAGTATTTTATTACGAATTTCTGCATCAATGTTCATTCAGGATATTGGTCTGTAGTGCTTTCTCTCTCTCATTTTTTTAAAAAAGATTTTATTTTTAAGTAACCTCTACCCCCAGCATGGAGATCAAATTTACAACCCTGAGATCAAGAGTTGCATGCTGTACTGACTGGGCCAGCCATGCACCCCGTAGTTGTCTTTTTTGGGGGGTGTTGTTACCTGATTTTAGTATAGGGTCACATGGGCCTCATAGAGGGAATTTGGAAGTTTTCCTTCCTTTTCCATTTTTTTTTAATAGTTTGAGAAGAATAGGTATTAATTCTTCTCTGAATGTTTGTTAGAATTCACCTGTGAAGCCATTTGACCCTGGAATTTTCTTTGTATTTTCTGATTACTGTTTGAATTTTTTGCTCATTATTGGTCTGTTCAAGTTTTCTATCTCTTCTTGTTTCAATTTTTGTAGTTTTTATGTTTCTAGAGATTTGCCCATTTCTTCCAGGTTGTCCAATTTGTTGGCATATAGTTTTTCACAATATTCTCTTATAGATGTTTGTATTTCTGTGGAGTTGGTTGTTATTTCTCCTCTCTCATTTGTGACTTTTTTTATTTATTTGGGTCCTTATCTTTTCATTTTGATAAGTCTGGCTAGAGGTTTCTCAATTTTGTTTGTTTGTTTGGTTGGTTGGTTGGTTGGTTGGTTTTTGGTTTTTTCCCCATGAACTGCACCTGGTTTCATTGATCTGTTTTATTGTGAGCTTTTTTTTTTTTTTTTAAATGTTTATATCATTTATTTCTGCTCTGATCTTTAGTATTTCCTTCCTTTTGCTGGGTTTGGATTTTGTTTGCTGTTCTTTTTATAGCTCCCTTAGGGATAAGGTTAGGTTTATTATTTTAGATTTTTCTTTCTTCTTAAGGTAGGTCTGTATTGCTGTATACTTCCCTCTTAAGACTGCTTTTGCTGCATCTGAGGATTTGGACTGTTGTATTTTCATTTTCATTTGTTTCCATGCATTTTAAAATTTTATCTTTGTTTTCCTGGTTAACCCATTCATTGTTTAGTAGCAGCTGTTTCACATACATATGTTCATGGTCTTTCCAATTTTTTTCTTGTGGTTTACTTCTAGTTTTATAGTGTTATGGTCAGAAAAGATGCCTGGTACAATGTCAGTCTTTGTTGAGTCTTTGTTGATGCCTGATTTGTTCACTAATATGTGATCTATTCTGGAGAAGTTCCATGTGTACTTGGGAGGAATGTGTATACTGCTTTAGAATGGAATGTTCTTAAATATCTTTTAAGTCCATCTGTTCCAGTATGTCATTCAAAGCCATTGTTTCCATGTTGATTTTCTGATTAGATGAAATTGCTGTAAATGCAGTGCTAAAGTTCCCTGATATTATTTTATTATTATCAATTACTTCCTTTATGTTTGTTATTATATTATATATTTGGGTGCTCCCATGTTGGATGCATAAATATTTATAATTGATAGATCCTCTTGTTGCTCTGTCTCATTTATTATAATGTAGTTCCCTACTTTGTTTCTTGTTACAGTCTAAAGAAAGGCTAGTTTATCTGGTAAAGGTATTACTACTCTGATTTTCTTTTGACATCCATTTGCATGATAAATATTTCCTCAACCCCTTTTGATCTGAGGTGTCTTTAGGTCTAAAAATTTGTCTCTTCCAGGCAGCATATAGTGCGTGTTGTTTTTAAATCCATTTTGACACCTTATGTTTTTTGATTGGAATATTTATTCCATTTATCTTCAAAGTAATTATTGATAGAAATGTATTTATTGCCATTTTAGTACTTGTTTTGTCATGGTTTCTGGAGGTTTTCTCTGATCCTTTCTTGTCTGTTACTTTTGGTATCTCCTTTGCACTCAAAGAGTCTCCTTTAATATTACTTACAGGGTTGGTTTAATGCTCACAAACTTCTTTTAGTTTCTTTTTTGTCTAGGAAACTCTTCATCCCTCCTTCTATTCTGAATGATAGCCTTGCTAGATAGAGGATTCCTGGCTGCAGATTTTTCCTATTTAGCATTTGGAATATATCATGCACTTTCTTCTGACTTGCCAAGTTTCTGTTGAATTTTCTTCTGCTAACCTTACAGGTCTTCTTTGTAATTTAAGAACTACTTTTGTCTTGGTGCTTTTGAGATTTTTTTTTCATTATCACTATATTTTGCAAATTTAATCACAATATGTCTTTTTTTTTTTTTTTTTGCCTGCTTTTGCTGATTTTAATGGGAGTTATCAGTGTCTCTTAGATCTAGATATCTATTTCCTTCCCCATATAAAGGACATTTTCAGGTATTAGTTTTTGCAATAAATTTTTGCCCCATTTTCTCTCCTTCTTCTGGACTCCTATAATATGAATCTTACTACATTTGAGTCCGTGAGTCACTGAATTCCCTAAATCTATGCTCATGTTGCATAATTGTTCTCTCTTTTGTTCAATGTCATTATTTTCCATTGTTTTGTTTTCTATGTCACTATTTCATTCCTCTGCTTCTTCTAGCCTGCTATTAATTGCATCAAACCTGTTTCCAATCTCATTTATTGCATTCTTTTTTTTTTTTTTTTTTTTTTTTTTTTTCCCCAATTTATTTATTTTCAGAAAAACAGTATTCATTATTTTTTCACCACACCCAGTGCTCCATGCAAGCTGTGCCCTCTATAATACCCACCACCTGGTACCCCAACCTCCCACCCCCCCGCCACTTCAAACCCCTCAGACTGTTTTTCAGAGTCCATAGTCTCTCATGGTTCACCTCCCCTTCCAATTTACCCAAATTCCCTACTACTCTCTAACGCCCCTTGTCCTCCATGCTATTGGTTATGCTCCACAAATGAGTGAAACCATATGATAATTGACTCTCTCTGCTTGACTGATTTCACTCAGCATAATCTCTTCCAGTCCCGTCCATGTTGCTACAAAAGTTGGATATTCGTCCTTTCTGATGGAGGCATAATACTCCATAGTGTATATGGACCACATCTTCCTTATCCATTCATCCGTTGAAGGGCATCTTGGTTCTTTCCATAGTTTGGCGACTGTGGCCATTGCTGCTATAAACATTGGGGTACAGATGGCCCTTCTTTTCACGACATCTGTATCTTTGGGGTAAATACCCAGGAGTGCAATTGCAGGGTCGTAGGGAAGCTCTATTTTTAATTTCTTGAGGAATCTCCACACTGTTCTCCAAAGAGGCTGCACCAACTTGCATTCCCACCAACAGTGTAAGAGGGTTCCCCTTTCTCCACATCCTCTCCAACACATGTTGTTTCCTGTTTTGTTAATTTATTGCATTCTTTATCTGATTCTTTTTTAACTCGTTTATCTCTGTGGCAAAGGTCTCCCTGATATCTTCTATTCTTTTCTGAAGCCCAGTGAGTATCCTTATGATAGTTGCTTTAAATTCTTCATCAGGCATATTATTTATATCTGTTTTACTTAGATTTCTGACTGTGACCTTGTCTTGTTCTTTCATGTGGAATAAATTCCTCCATCTTGGCATTTTGTGTAAATCTCCTCTTCTCTGTGTTAGAAAAGCCAGTTATGTCTCCTGCTTCTAAAAGTAATGGCCTATCAGAAAGGATGAAATCTGACCTTTTACATCAACATGGATGGAACTGGAGGGTATTATGTTGAGTGAAATAAGCCAAACAGAGGAAGAGAATTATCATATGGTTTCACTAATATGTGGAACATAAGGAATAGCATGGAGAACCACAGGTGAAGGGAGGGAAAATTGAATAGGAATAAATCAGAGAGAGAGACAAATCACGAGAGACTCTGAACTCTAGGAAACAAACTGAGGATTGCTGGAGGGGAGGTGGGTAAGGGGATGGGGTGATGGGCATTAAGGAGAGCATGTGATCTGATGAGAACTGTGTGTTGTGTGCAACTGATAAATTACTGAACTCTACATCTGAAACTAATGATGTACTCTATGTTGGCTAATTTAATTTAATTTTTTTTTTAAATTTTTAAATTAATGGCCTTGTGAAGAGTTCAGGGAGGTCTCCAGTGTTTGCTGCTTGTGCTCTGCTCGTGTACTTTTTGTGCTCTGTCCTTCATACCAGTCATCTGCAGAAGCTCTCCTTGCCTAGTATGGGCAGGATTTGTTCCCTGACCTGAATGCTGCAAGTTTTAGCTAGGTGTGCTCTGGTCTGCTTTAGAAATGAGACCTGACACCACCTTCACTGGAAATGAGGCCCTGCAAAACTCTCTGGTTGGGAGATGAGGTATGGACAGGAGTCTGTGCTGGTCTTCTGAGTGATGGGGTCTGTCCAGGTGAGACTGAGGCAAAAATGACTGAGAAAGACAGCGTTGCGTCCCCCCATCTCCAGAGTACAAGGAGGTGGGGCTTAATGGAAGCAATTTTGGCAGCCATTGTCTGTGCTTTGCTGCCTCCCACAGGTGGCTCTGTGTTTAGCTGAAGGGTGGGGGAAGGGAAATGGCCCCTGACAACTCCTTTGTTCTGGAAGAGGCTTACTTGGTGAATACTGTCAGGCAAATGCTCAGAAAAGAGGAAATAATCTCCCCACCATGTGCTCCCAGGTTGTTTCCCTGCCTTCTTTCCAAAAGCGGCACAGTACTCTCTGGGTTCTATCCCAGCCAACACCACTGACCTTTAAAACTCTAGATGTTAAGCCCCACTGGTTGTAAGCACCCAAGAAATTGAATCTCTCTTGTTTTCCAAGCCAATGGCTTTGGGGGAATGCTCTTTTATGTTGCCCTGTGTGTTCTTCTCTCTTTGGCCCTTCTCTGTGACCACAACTCCCTCCCGTCCACAGGACCCTAAATCTGTTTCTCTCCTCAACCAGGTCTCTGCACTTCCCATCTTCTTCAATGTGGTCTCTCCTTTCCCTTTAGTTATGAAGTTTGTTCAGTCAGTCTTCAGGTCAATTTCTCTTTCTTTCTTTCAAGATTTTATTTACTTATTTGACAGAGAGAGACATAGCAAGAGAGGGAACACAAGCAGGAGGAGTGGAGAGGGAGAAGCAGGCTTTCCACTGAGCAGGGAGCCCAACACAGGGCTCAATCCCAGGTGCCCCTTCAGGTTAATTTCTGTGTTATTTAGGATGATATGAGCCTAGGTTCTTCCTATTCCACTGCCATCTACCTTTTCTCATACACTGTGTTAAAAGTTACTTCCCCAGTATTTGTTCAATCAGTGCATGATATATCAAACTATTCTAAGACTATACTGTATCAAGTTACTTAGAAATGTTTTAAATGATGCCCATTCTGGGGTGCCTGAGAGGCTCAGTCAGTTAAGTGGCTGCCTTCTGCTCAGGTCATGATCCCAGGGTCTTGAGATCAAGCCCTGCATTGGGCTCCTTGCTCAGCTGGGAGCCAGCTTCTCCTTCTCCCATTGCCTTTGTGCCACTCCCCCTGCTTGTGCTCTCTCTCACTGTCTCTCTCTCTTTGGTTAATAAGTAAATAAAATCTTTTTTAAAAAAATGAAAGAAATGATGTCATTCTCACTCATTACAATTTCAAGACAGTATTGCAGTATAGACTGTGAAAAAATAGTGAATCTTGGGAACTACCTAGATCATTTATCATGCTTCATAGACGGATCCATTTTATACAGTTACAGGTCTAAAGTTTCCCCTTAAATTCTGTGAAATTCTTAAATAGTTGTTAACTTAATTGTGTGAGAGAACTAAGTCATAGTAAAATGGAGACTATTCGTGTTTTTTTTTATTTTAATTTTTTTGTTTTGTTTTGTTTTTTGTTTCTATTTATTTATTTGTTTGTTTGTTTGTTTTACTATTCCTGTTTTTAAGAGAGAATTTTTGAGAGGTATGGAGAAAAAAAGAGGAAACACAGGAGAGAAGAGGGGGAAGAGAATGGAATTCTGAGGAGATATTTTAAAAAACTGATGAACTTTAATCTTTTTTTTTTTTTTTAAAGATTTTATTTATTTATTTGACAGAGAGAGATCACAAGTAGGCAGAGAGACAGGCAGAGAGAGAGGAAGGGAAGCAGGCTCCCCGCTGAGCAGAGAGCCCGATGCGGGACTCGATCCCAGGACCCTGAGATCATGACCTGAGCCGAAGGAAGCGGCTTAACCCACTGAGCCACTCAGGCGCCCCGATGAACTTTAATCTTGGAGAAAGAATATTCATTTGTTTCTATCCTGCCTAAATTATGGCTGGAAATTTTGAACAAACTCTTTTCTGAAAATTGGCATTTCCAATGATTTAAATAATTACAACAGCAGATTTTTCTTGATTTTTTTCAATTTTCACAAAAAATTTTAATGTTTGCCCACTTTAAACTTAAAGTAGTTAATAAAATGAATTGTAACTTGTAGAATTTGTTTTTTGGTAGAGAGAATTCTAGAATCTGTAAAAATGGGGCTTATAAGGTCAGGAGAAACAGCGCTAAGTTTCTAGTGAGCACCGATGTCTGTCACTGAGTGAGATGACGGAAAATATAACCACAGAATAATAAGTAGAAAAGGAGTAATTACTAATAATTTTTGTCATTTGACTAGAAATGTGAGTAAGCTTCTCTCTTGACCTATTTGACAGATTATATTTTAACAAGATTAAGTTGTGATTAAATAGATATGATCAGGCATGTATCGACATTTGATTTTTTAACTTGGAAGCTTGGGGAAGCATCAATAAAGTTGTGTTTTGTTCACATCCTCTTCATTAAAATAGTACATTCTACAAGCAATTGAACAGAGAGATTCTATTCAAAAATATTAACTGTTGGTGATATAACTTGCAGGTGATGTGATAAAAGTTGTCTGATTGCAAATGTGCTTAATTTCTTACTGCAAAATAGTGGTACCAGAGCAGAAATATTACTTGGCTTTTTGTCCTGTAGTTATGTTTAAAGTATCTTATATTTATCATGTGTTTTAAATGTGTTGTGATTGAAGAACTATTATTGTGTTTTTATAAAGACAAATTCTTTTTTAAAGATTTATGTATTTATTTATTTTAGGGAGAGAGAGAGTGGGAGGTGGGGCAGAGGGAGAAGAGGAAACTTTTTTTTTTTTTAAGATTTTTTATTTATTTATTTGACAGAGATCACAAGTAGGCTGAGAGGCAGGCAGAGAGAGAGGAGGAAGCAGGCTCCCCGTGGAGCAGAGAGCCTGAGGCGGGACTCGATCCCAGGACCCTGGGACCATGACCTGAGCCGAAGGCAGAGGCGTTAACCCACTGAGCCACCCAGGCACCCCTGGTTTTCTTTTTCAAGATTGCCTTGGTTATTCAGGGTGTTTTGTGGTTCCATACAGATTTTAGAATTGTTTGTTTTTGCTCTGTGAAAAAATGCTGGTTGTATTTTGGTAGGGATTACATTAAATGTGTAGATTCCTTTGGGTAGTATAGACATTTTAACAAGATTTGTTCTTCCAATCCATGGGTATAGAATATTTTTCGATTTCTTTGTGTTCTCTTCAATTTCTTTCATTAGTGTTTTATAGTTGTCAGTAGGAGTATAGGTTTACCTCTTTGGTTAGGTTTATTCGTAGGTATCTTGTGGTTTTAGATGCAATTCTAAATGGGATTATTTTCCTAATTTCTCTTTCTGCTTCTTCATTATTCGTGTATAGAAATGCAAGAGATTTTTGTACATTGACTTTATATCCAGCAACTTTAGTGAATTTGTGTATCAGTTGTAGCAACTTTTTGGTAGAGTCCTTTGGGTTTTCTATACAGAGTATCTGTTACCTGCAAATAGTGAAAGTTTGACTTCTTTGCTGATTTGGATGCCTCTTATTTTTTTTGTTGTCTGATTGTTGGGGGTAGGACTTCCAGTGCTATGCTAAATAACTGGTGAGAATGGACATTCTTGTCTTGTTCCTATCATAGAGAAAAAGCGCTTAGTTTTTCCCCAGTGAGGATGATATTAACTGTGCTTTTTTCATAGATGGCCTTTATGATGTTTAGTTATGTTCCCTCTATCCCTACTTTGTTGAGGGTTTTTATTGTGAATGGATATTGTGTTTTGTCAAGTGCTTTTTCTGTAGAATATGTAAATCTATATAGAGAGAACATAGATTAGTAGTTCCTTTATTTAAAGATACATTGACTTTTTAAAAAAGACTTTATTTATTTATTTGCCAGAGAGAGAACACAAGCAATGGGAGCGGTAGGCAGAGGGATAGGGAGAAGCAGGCTGCCCGTTAAGCAAGGACCCCGAAGTGGAACTCGATCCCAGGACCCTGGGATCCTGACCTGAGCTGAAGGCAGACACTTAACAGACTGAGCTCTCCATGCATCCCAGATTAGTAGTTCCTATGTTTGATAGGGTGGGGGTAGGTGTATGTGTGGGTGTGCATACAAATGAGTTTTCTTTCTGTGATGATGATAGTATTACTGTTTGCACAATTGCACAATACTACTGAATCGATAGTATTACTGTTTGCACAATTCTGGATTTATACTAAAATCTATTTGTACACTTCAAAAGGGTAGATTTTATTATATGTGAATTACATCTCAAAGCTATTATTTATAAAAGTAATAAAATATAGAGAAAAGCACAACAAAAATATAAAATAATTTCAGAAAATAAATGTAAACAAAGCTAAATTTCTAGTGACAAACACAGATTGTTATACTGAATCAACATGTAAAAAATAAAAATATATAAATATCTGCTGTTTAAAACATATGTTGAATGGTAGAATGTAAATTCATGTTGAAGGTAGCAAAGTATAACAACAAAGAGCTTATGTATTAGGGTACCTGAATGGCTCAATTAGTTAATAATCTTCCTTTTCTCAGGTTGTGATCTTAGGGTCCTGTATCGTGCCCCATGTCAGGCTTTCTGCTAGGTGGGGTATCTGCTTCTCCCTTTCCTCTGGCCCTCCCCCTGCTTGTATTCTCTCTCTTTCTGTCAAATAAATAAATAAAAATTTTAAAAAGAGCTATGTATTATACGGAGGCAAAATGGAAAATAAACATGACACATTCCTAGAACCAGTTATACAATGAAAGTTTCAACTCATTATGAAGATATAATAATTCCAGACTTGCATGCACCCAATATCTTAGCCTTAATATACATAAAGCAAAGGGCACGGCTTGCATGGAGCACTGGGTGTGGTGAAAAAATAATGAATACTGTTTTTCTGAAAATAAATAAATTGAAAAAAATATATATATATACATAAAGCAAAATCCATAGAAAGAAAATAAAAAATTAACAAATATATCATCAATATTTATTTATTATTTTTAAAAGATTTTATTTATATATTTGACAGAAAGAGAAAAGAGAGCATAAAGAGGGGGAGTGGTAGAAAGAGAGGGAGGGGTGCCTGGGTGGCTCAGTGGGTTAAAGCCTCTGCCTTCGGCTCAGGTCATGATCCCAGGGTCCTGGGATCGAGCCCCACATAGGGCTCTCTGCTCAGCAGGGAGCCTGCTTCCCCTCTCTCTCTCTGCCTGCCTTTCTGCCTACTTGTGATCGCTCTGTCAAATAAATAAATAAAGTCTTAAAAAGAAAAAAATCTGCAACCTTGCTAAATTCATTTATTTAAAAAAAAAAAAAAAAGAGAGAGAGGGAGAAGCAGGCTCCCTGATGAGTAGGGAGCCCCGTGCAGGGCTCAGTCCCAGGACACTGGTATCATGACCCAAACTGAAGACGGATGCCTAACAATCGAGCCACCCAGGTTCCCCAAATCATTTTTATACTTTAGTATGTCTTTTTCAGTGTGTAATTCATTAAGAAAACAAAAAACCAGTAAGGATAAAGATTATAACAGCACAATTAATGTATTTGATTAAATACACTTTTACGTAAAAACTAAATATATTGCCCTAAGCACAGGTTAACCCAGAAAATGTGCGAGCTGATATTGACAACAGAGGGTTGAGGTTATAGATTTAATAGGGAATAAAATTTAATAGGGAATCTAAATCTAAATTTAATAGGGAATAAAAGCAAAGATAATGGAAGGTTTATATGGATGAAGCAGATGGGCTTGCGAGACAGTGGTTAAAGAACTGATATCTTGATATTGGTAGAGTAAGAATTCTGAAAACATCATCAAATGGCATCATGACCAAATTTAGTTAGGAGGTAATTATTCCTGTGTGACTACAAGGTTCAGAGTGTTGCCATGGAAGTGTCTGACTGAAATGAGGTAGAAGTCATAGGAGATGGAGATTAAGGTATTAAAAGTCCAGAATGATGATATATTATTAACGTAGATTTGAAATACCTTAGGATGTCAGGACATGAGTGGAAAAGAATACTGAACTAACTGTGAGTTAGATGTATTGAATGGAGGAATATTAGCAAGAACTGGTAGTTCTGCTACCAAGGAAGGTATGGTTAGATCTGGATAGCATAAGCAGATGTTTTCATAGGCAATAAAATAAGGTTTTTACAAATGTGTGTGGCTCCAAAAGTAGTATGAAATGAAGAGGACACTGATCCCATTACTTGATCCAGAGCTATATTTGATGTGGAAGAAATAGCTTCTACTTGAATGAATGACAAGAGAAGCAATTCCAGAGATAAACCTGTTTAAATTAAGGTTAGAGAAAGTTACAGTCCGTGAAAGGAGCTTAAATTGTAGCACAGTTTGTTAAAATGTAATGAAGGTTTAAAAGATATAATGGAGAGGTGAGAGATGAGATCAGTGGTAGATTTAGCCAGGGAGAAAGAAACAGAAGGAAAACAGACAGCTGAATGAATTTACGTTCTAGGAGTGGATCAGGATGTGTAGATTAAGCTGCTTGACAGTTACAAGAAATCCTGGTTTTTCTCTAGTGGATGGCAGTGAATCGGTGTAGGTCCATTAAACTTCTTGAGAGGACTTGTGTATTCACTGGATTCAAGGGAGGAAGTTATTATCTGGCTTGAATTCTTGGGGATCTAGGTCATAGCTCCAAAGATTCACAGAGTAGATAATGACAACCTTTTTGTCATTTCATTGAGTCTTTTTTTTTTAAATATTTTTTAATATTTAAATTTTTTATAAACATATAATGTATTTTGATCCCCAGTGGTACAGGTCTGTGAATCGTCAGGTTTACACACTTCACAGCACATACCCTCCCCAATGTCCATAACCCCACCTCCCTCTCCCAAACCCCCACCCCCCAGCAACACTCAGTTTGTTTTGTCAGATTAAGAGTCACTTATGGTTTGTCTCCCTCCCAATCCCATCTTGTTTCATTCATTCTTCTCCTACCCCCTTAACCCCCAAAGTTGCATCTCCACTTCCTCATATCAGGGAGATCATATGATAGTTGTCTTTCTCTGATTGATTTAATTCGCTAAGCATGATATTCTCTAGTTCCATTCACGTTGTCACAAATTGGCAAGATTTCATTTCTTTTGATGGCTGCATAGTATTCCATTACGTATATATACCACATCTTCTTTATCCATTCATCTGTTGATAGACATCTAGGTTCTTTCCATAGTTTGGCTATTATAGACATTGCTGCTATAAACATTTGGGTGCACGTGCTCCTTCAGATCACTACGTTTGTATCTTTAGGGTAAATACCCAGTAGTGCAATTGCTGGGTCGTAGGGTAGTTCTATTTTCAACATTTTGAGAAACTTCCAAGCTGTTTTCCAGAGTGGTTGCAACAGCTTGCATTCCCACCAACAGTGTAGGAGGGTTCCCCTTTCTCCACATCCTCGCCAACATCTGTCATTTTCTGACTTGTTAATTTTAGCCATTCTGACTGGTGTGAAGTGATATCTCATTGTGGTTTTGATTTGTATTTCCCTGATGCCAAGTGATGTGGAACATTTTTCATGTGTCTATTGGCCATCTGGATGTCTTCTTTGCAGAAATGTCTGTTCATGTCTTCTGCCCATTTCTTGATTGGATTATTTATTCTTTGGGTGTTGAGTTTGCTAAGTTCTTTATAGATTTTGGACACTAGCCCTTTATCTGATACGTTGTTTGCAAATATCTTCTCCCATTCTGTCAGTTGTCTTTTGGTTTTGTTAACTCTTAACTTTGCTGTGCAAAAGCTTTTGATTTTGATGAAATCCTAATGGTTCTTTTTTGTCCTTGCTTCCCTTGCCTTTGGCGATGTACCTAGGATGATGTTGCTGCAGCTGAGGTCGAAGAGGTTGCTGCCTGTGTTCTCCTCAAGGATTTTGATGGATTCCTTTCTCACACTGAGGTCCTTTATCCATTTTGAGTCTATTTTCATGTGTGGTGTAAGGAAATGGTCCAATTTCATTTTTCTGCATGTGGCTGTCCAATTTTCCCAACACCATTTATTGAAGAGGCTGTCTTTTTTCCATTGGATATTCTTTCCTGCTTTGTCGAATTTCAGTTGACCATAGAGTTGAGGGTCTATTTCTGGGCTTTCTATTCTGTTCCATTGATCTATGTGTCTGTTTTTGTGCCAGTACCATGCTGTCTTGATTATGACACCTTTGTAATAGAGCTTGAAGTCCGGAATTGTGATGCCACCAACTTTGGCTTTCTTTTTCAATATTCCTTTGGCTATTCGAGGTCTTTTCTGGTTCCATATAGATTTTAGAATTATTTGTTCCATTTCTTTGAAAAAAATGGATGGTATTTTGATAGGAATTGCATTAAATGTGTAGATTGATTTAGGTAGCATAGACATTTTCACAATATTTATTCTTCCGATCCAGGAGCATGGAACATTTTTCCATTTCTTTGTGTCTTCCTCAATTTCTTTATGAGTACTTTATAGTTTTCTGAGTATAGATTCTTAGTCTCTTTGGTTAGGTTTATTCCTAGGTATCTTATAATTTTGGGTGCAATTAAATGGGATTGACTCCTTAATATCTCTTTCTTCTGTCTTGTTGTTGGTATAGAGAAATGCAACTTATTTCTGTGCATTGATTTTTATATCCTGACACTTTACTGTCTTTTGGGTTTTCCACATATAGGATCATATCATGTGCAAAGAGTGATAGTTTGACTTCTTCTTTGCCGATTTGGATGCCTTTAATTTCCTTTTGTTGTCTGATTGCTGAGGCTAGGACTTCTAGTACTATGTTGAATAGCAGTGGTGATAGTGTTCCTGACCTTAGCGGAAGAGCTCTCAGTTTTTCTCCATTGAGAATGATATTCGCTGTGGGTTTTCCATAGATGGCTTTGATAATATTGAGGTATGTGCCCTCTATCCCTACACTTTGAAGAGTTTTGATCAGGAAGGGATGCTGTACTTTGTCAAATGTTTTTTCAGCATCTATTGAGAGTATCATATGGTTCTTGTTCTTTCTTTTATTGATGTATTGTATCACATTGACTGATTTGCGGATGTTGAACCAACCTTGCAGCCCTGGAATAAATCCCACTTGGTCATGGTGAATAATCCTTTTAATGTACTGTTGAATCCTATTGGCTAGTATTTTGGTGAGAATTTTCACATCTGTGTTCATCAAGGATATTGGTCTGTAGTTCTCTTTTTTGATGGGATCCTTGTCTGGTTTTGGGATCAAGGTGATGCTTGCCTCATAAAATGAGTTTGGAAGTTTTCCTTCCATTTCTATTTTTTGGAACAGTTTCAGGAGAATAGGAATTAGTTCTTCTTTAAATGTTTGGTAGAATTCCCCCGGGAAGCCGTCTGGCCCTGGGCTTTTGTTTGTTTGGAGATTTTTGATGACTGTTTCAATCTCCTTACTGGTTATGGGTCTGTTCAGGTTTTCTATTTCTTCCTGGTTCAGTTGTGGTAGTTTATATGTCTCTAGAAATGCATCCATTTCTTCCAGATTGTCAAATTTGTTGGTGTAGAGTTGTTCATAGTATGCTCTTATAATTGTTTGTATTTCTTTGGTGCTAGTTGTGCTCTCTCCTCTTTCATTCATGGTTTTATTTATTTGGGTCCTTTCTCTTTTCTTTATGATAAGTCTGACCAGGGGTTTATCAATCTTATTAATTCTTTCAAAGAACCAGCTCCTAGTTTCATTGATTTGTTCTATTATTTTTTGTTTGTTTGTTTCTATTGCATTGATTTCTGCTCTGATCTTTATGATTTCTCTTCTCCAGCTGGGTTCAGGGTTCCTTTCTTGTTCTTTCTCCAGCTTCTTTAGGTGTAGGGTTAGGTTGTGTACTTGAGACCTTTCTTGTTTCTTGAGAAAGGCTTGTACCGCTATATATTTTCCTCTCAGGACTGCCTTTGCTGTGTTCCACAGATTTTGAACCATTGTGTTTTCATTATCATTTGTTTCCATGAATTTTTTCAATTCTTCTTTAATTTCCTGGTTGACCCATTCATTCTTCAGAAGGATGCTGTTTAGTCTCCATGTATTTGGGTTCTTTCCAAATTTCCTCTTGTGATTGAGTTCTAGCTTCAGAGCATTGTGGTCTGAAAATATGCAGGTAATCATCCCAATCTTTCGATACCAGTTGAGACCTGATTTAGGACCCAGGATGTGATCTATTCTGGAGAATGTTCCATGTGCACAAGAGAAGAATGTGTATTCTGTTGCTTTGGGATGAAATGTTCTGAATATATCTGTGATGTCCATCTTGTCCAGTGTGTCATTTAAGGCCTTTATTTCCTTGTTGATCTTTTGCTTGGATGATCTGTCCGTTTCAGTGAGGGGAGTGTTAAAGTCCCCTACTATTATTGTGTTATTGTCAATGTGTTTCTTTGATTTTGTTATTAATTGGTTTATATAGTTGGCTGCTCCCACTTTAGGGGCATATATATTTAAAATTGTTAGATCTTCTTGTTGGATAGATCCTTTGAGTATGATATAATGTCCTTCCTCATCTCTTATTATCGTCTTTGACTTAAAATCTAATTGATCTGATATAAGGATTGCCACCCCTGCTTTCTTCCAATGTCCATTAGCATGGTAAATTGTTTTCCACCCCCTCACTTTAAATCTGGAGATGTCTTAGGGTCTGAAATGAGTTTCTTGTAGGCAACATACAGATCGGTTTTGGTTTTTTATCCATTCTGATACCCTGTGTCTTTTGATTGGGGCATTTAGCCCATTAACATTCAGGGTAACTATTGAGAGATATGAATTTAGTGCCATTACATTGTCTGTAAGGTGACTGTTACTGTATATTTTCTCTGTTCCTTTCTGATCTACTACTTTTAGGCTCTCTCTTTGCTTAGAGGATCCTTTTCAATATTTCCTGTAGAGCTGGTTTGGTGTTTGCAAATTCTTTTTGTTTTTGTTTGTCCTGGAATCTTTTTATCTCTCCTTCTATTTTCAATGATAGCCTAGCTGGATATAGTATTCTTGGGTGCGTGTTTTTCTCGTTTAGTGCTCTGAATATATCATGCCAGTTCTTTCTGGCCTGCCAGGTCTCTGTGGATAAGTCTGCTGCCAATCTAATATTTTTACCATTGTATGTTGCAGACTTCTTTTCCCGGGCTGTTTTCAGGATTTTTTCTTTGTCACTAAGACTTGTAAATTTTACTATTAGGTGATGGGGTGTGGACCTATTCTTATTGATTTTGAGGGGGGTTCTCTGCGCCTCCTGGATTTTGATGCTTGTTCCCTTTGCCATATTAGGGAAATTCTCTCCAATAAATCTTCTGCTCCCCTCTCTCTTTCTTCTTCTTCTGGAATCCCAATTATTCTAATGTTGTTTCGTCTTATGGTGTCACTTATCTCTCAAATTCTCCCCTCGTGGTCCAGTAGCTGTTGTCCCTCTTTTGCTCAGCTTCTTTATTCTCTGTCATTTGGTCTTCTATATCACTAATTCTTTCTTCTGCTTCATTTACCCTAGCAGTGAGAGCCTCCATTTTTTATTGTACCTTATTAATAGTTTTTTTGATTTCAACTTGGTTAGATTTTAGTTCTTTTATTTCTCCAGAAAGGGCTTTTATATCTCTGGAGAGGGTTTCTCTAATATCTTCCATGGCTTTTTCGAGCCCGGCTAGAACCTTGAGAATCGTCATTCTGAACTCTAGATCTGACATATTACCAATGTCTGTATTGATTAGGTCCCTCGCCTTTGGTACTGCCTCTTGTTCTTTTTGTTGTGGTGAATTTTTCCATCTTGTCATTTTGTCCAGATAAGAGTCTATGAAGGAGCAAGTAAAATACTAAAAGGGTGGCAAGGACCCCAGGAAAATACGCTTTAACCAAATCAGAAGAGACCCCAAATCATGGGGGGGAGGGGTTAAAAAGAGGTTCAGGGAAAAAAAAAAGAAAACGAATAAAGAAAAAATATAAAAAAGAAAAAATATATATATTAGATAAACTAGTTAAAAAACATTAAAGAAGAAAAGGGTAAAAGTTAAAAAATTTAGCAGCAGAAGAAAAATAAATTGAAAAAAAAAAAACAACAAATTAAATTAACTGCAAGACTAATGAATCATGGGGAGAAAGACATGAGTTCAGTGCTTTGCTTTCTCCTCCTCTGGAATTCCGCTGCTCTCTTTGGTATTGAACCTGCACTCCTTGGTAGGTGAACTGGGTCTTGGCTGGATTTCTTGTTGATCTTCTGGGGGTGGGGCCTGTTGTAGTGATTCTCAAGTGTCTTTGCCCCAGGCGGAATTGCACCGCCCTTACCAGGGGCTGGGCTGAGTAATCCGCTCAGGTTTGCTTTCGGGAGCTTTTGTTCCCTGAATGCTTTCCATAGAGTTCCGGAGGATGGCAATGAAAATGGCGGCCTCCCAGTCTCCGGCCCAGAGGAGCCGAGAGCTTGGGGCCCCACTCCTCAGTGCGCCCTCAGAGAATAGCTCCCAATTACTCCCGTCTCCCTGGCCTCTGGCCACGCAAAGAGCTCACCGAGCCTGAGACCAGTTCAAGGTAACCCCGAGCTGAGAGCTCACTCCTTGGCTCTCTCTCTGTAGCTGGCTTCCCCATTCTAATACCTGCAAGCTCTGTGACACTCAGACACCCCCGATCCTTCTGTGATTCTGCGGGACCTGGGGCCATGTTGACCCCGCGTGGGCTTCACCCCGGTTTAGCCTCTGGAGCGGTGTCCCTCAGCGGAACAGACTTTTAAAAGTCCCGATTTTGTGCCCCGTTGCTCCGCTGCTTGCTGGAGTCGGACCCTCCCACCACGGTCTATCTTCCCATCGCTTTGGATTCACTTCTCCGCCAGTCCTACCTTTCAGAAAGTGGTTGATTTTCTGTTTCTAGAATTGCTGTTCTTCTTTTTGATCTCTCGGTGGATTTGCAAGTGTTTGCAATGTTTAGATAAGCTATCTAGCGGATCTCCTGCTACCTGATGTAGCTTTCAGCCTGCTACTTCTCTGCCATCTTGACTCCTCCCCCACCTCATTGAGGAGTCTTTTGAAGAGTCCAGGCTAGATGTTCTACAGAATGGCCCTCATTCTGGATTTATTTGAATGTTTGCTTATGATAAGTTTTAGGTAAAATATCTAGCAAGAAGTTCATCTGAGTTGTGTGTGTAATTCCCATAGCAGCACATCGGGAAGCACATCATATCAAGCCATTCTACTCTTGTCGTGCTTAAGCTTGACCTCTTGATTAATGTGGTAGCCACCATATCTCCATTGCAAAGTACCATTTCCCCTTTGATCCAATCAACCATAGCTTGAGAGTGGAGAGGGTCATATGGTATAGACCTTGGTTTTACATACTCAGCAGAGATGTGAGAAATGGATTATAAGCAAGGATTAGCATACACATATAATCAACGTATGATATAAATTGTTAAGAGCTGTAAGAGAAGTGCTTATAGGAACATAAATGAGGGTGCACTTATTTCTGTATTTCTAGAGTGGGGGTGATGGTTGTGGAGGAAATAAAGGGAAAGCTGTGGAACAAAGGTGATATTTGAGAGTTCAATCTTTAAAGATGAGTCAGTTGGTGGTTGAAGGTTGTGAGGGCATCCCAGGAAGAGAGAATAAATATAAGGGAACAAAAACTGAAAATGGGGGCCTGAAATTACATGGCTCAGCAGAGTGAAAAGTAAAATAAAAATATCAATCAATCAATAAAATAAATCTATCCATCCATCTCTACTGTTAGCATATAGGATGTACAGAAATGAGTGGCTGGAGATGAGGTTAGAAAGCTTGATGAGGATAGGCTGTGAAAGACTGTGGACTCCGTGCTAAGGAATTTAGCCATAATTCTTTTAGTGTTGAATGTTAATTAAGGTTTCTAAGCAAAGGAATATTCAGATCGGCCTTTTAGAGGTATGTATAGATGACTGTGGCAGATAAGAGGGAACATTGGCAAGAAGTCTGGAGATAGGTTTTTGTGAGAAATGATGAGGACAAAGACTAGGTCAGTGGCAGTGGAGTAGTAGAAAAAAGGACTGATTAGAGAATTTTTTAGGGTGAAAGCAACAGAAGTTGATGAGTGGCTGCATATGGGCATTAGAGAAGTAAAGGCTATTGTAGGCTTTCTGACTTGAATCGTATTGATGGTGATGCCATTAACAGTATAAAGAAAATAGCAGGAGAAACAGATTTAGAATAGAAAAAATAAATTCTGCATGCATTGACTTTTCATTACTTAAAGTATACTATTTTTTTAAAAGATTTTATTTATTTATTTATATTTAACAGCGAGACAGAAAGAGAGAGGTCACAAGTAGGCAGAGCAGCAGGCAGAGAGAGAGGGGGAAGCAGGCTTCCTGCTGAGCAGAGAGCCTGACGTGGGGCTTGATCCCAGGACCCTGAGATCATGACCTGGGCTGAAGGCAGAGGCTCAACCCACTGAGCCACCCAGGTGCCCCAAAGTGTATTATTTCTTATTGTAATTTCATTTGACTTTTTCTTCCTTTGTTGTGAAGTTTTTTGTTGTTGTTGTGTTTGTTTTTGTTTTTGCTTTTTTTCCATTTTAATCCCATATTCCTGCTTGGATCACAGAGAGTAAACTGGATGAACAACGCACATTCCAGGTAAGCATGACTTAGAGCAAAATATGTCCTTTGACCTAAAGATAACCAGGAAGGAATCCATCAGTTCTTCTCTGGGCTATGTACTGGCAGTCTGACTTTCTGAAATCTGAAAAAATTTGGATTGAAACCCAAGGGAAGGAACCATTCTCAGAGGATTGTGTACCTGCTCATTGGTATGCTTTATGAAATAATTTGAGCCATTTAATTGTTTAGTCAACTGAGAAAAATCAACCCACAGACTGACTCTTTAAAGATCTGTAAGGTTTAATTGGATAAAACATTTCTCTCTTCGTTAGAAGCCAAGGATTTGTTATACTAGTCTCAATCAAAAGAAATCAAGTATTTTCTTTTTCTTGAATTTCTTTGTTTTTCTGACAAAGCTGTTTTTATTTATTATACCCAATTCCACTGAACTCCCTAATTTCAGTAGATGCTAAAAATAAATCCCCTAGAGGAGGAGAAATACTGAACAAAGAGAGAAAAGAGGCCAACAACATGACATGGAGCCGCATGCACAGCTGGCTGTGTACTAATAAACAACATCCCAAAGACTGGATTCTTAAGAATATTTCCCTCATTATGGTCATAATCTGTGCCCTCCAAGAATAATATGTGCAGTATTTTAACAAGAGTAGGGAACACAGTGGTAACATGGTCTCTATTTTCATTAGTTTTTCAGTCATGACATGTAAACAAAGATGTTTGTCTTATATATTCCCAGGAAAATATAAGAAATCTTTAGACTCTTTATCAAAAGTGTGATAATTTTGAAAATATTTTTAAACAAAAATGATAAATTTATGAGATTTTAAATAAAACGTCAAGATTTCTAGGATGCTCAGCAGTTTCAAGGCGTGGGTGTTGTTTTCCCCTCTAGTCCAAAGCAAGTTCTTTCTTTTGGAAAAAACACTGCCAATTTCCTCTTTGTTTAATTTAGGTTATATTGTGTAACGGTCAGGGTTTATAACTCCGTCTTCCCAGATGTATTTTGTTTCAGTGTTCTCTCTCTCAACTGTCTCCTCTTTTTTTCCTGGTGTCAGATTGTTTAACATAATTTTGATGCTGAATGTTACTTGAGGCGAGAAAACAAACTGAAATCAAAGCACTCTGATGGGTAAAAGAGAAAACCATGTACCTTTTTGCCTGTACTTCATATTTTCTTTTTACTTGGCTTTCTACTCTTGACTACCTCCTCTTTTTCGTGTGAAATTCAGAAATTGCACACTGATTCAACTGTGTCTGGATTAAGAATTAAAGAACAGAGATTACGAATGAAGTATAAAATAGAATGAGGAATTTGCGGGAAAAGAATAACAAAGGGAACCTAGAACATCTGGAAAGGGACTTAATAAAATTTATGAAGCAAACAAATATTTACCTTCTATTATTCTCGTTCAGCCTTTCTCCCCATCACCACCATCCTACTTTTTGTTCTTTCATCCTCTTCCTGCCTAGCCTGATTTTCCTTTCTGTAAGGAAAATCTGCCCTTCTTTTCAGTTATTTCCTCAAAGATTAATGAACACATCTAAAAGTATTATTCTCACAGGCATTTGCATTTTACTAAAAGGCTGTTACAAACTAGAATTAATTCTAGGCCCAAGAATGAATTCCTAATGGTTTAATGCAATTGGCTTTACCATTTGTGTAAGTGTGTTCTTTGTGGCACTACTTCCATACTTCTCGCTTACATATCTGCTTCCCTCCCAAATCTCTTTCCCCCAGCTACCCCAGTCTGCCCAGGCTTTCTATATGTTCCGTTCTCAGGAAATATTAGTACTTTTGCCAGGATGCTGTCGGATATGTGTATGAGGAGGAGAGTGGACAATCCCTAAATGTACACATACATACAAATATATGTATGGATAGGTTTGGAAACTGGATTGACAGCTCTAATTCCAGTGTATGAGGAATGAAGACTGTCAATGCAAATGACAACAAAGGAAGTTCTCTCACAGGGGACATCTGCTTGACCACTGCCTTCAGAAAAAGAGGATTTTACCTATCTCAGGAAACTCTTCTTTTACCTATGACCATTTAGCTGTTAGCTTATTGGATTGTTTTCCAGTGAAATACAATTGTTAGATCTGCAGTACAGGTTTGAAAAGAAGCTTTTTTTTTTTTTTCTTAGTTATTCAGAAACTGGTAAGTCTCCATTTCTCTCTCTCTCTCTCTTTGTATCTCTATGTGTGTGTATTCCCTTTGAATTGGCTTTTCTCCTCTTTCTGGGGAGCTTTATGTGTAGGGACAGATATTTATGCTTAATTGTTCTAGGGAACTGTAGGAGGGAGCCAAGATGATCTTGGGGGATATGGGAGGGAAAAGAGGACACATAGAGTCTTAATTCTTTTAATACCACCCTGATCTTAAATATGGACTAGGGGAAAAAATATATATATAAACCTTGCTAATTCGTGAGTAAGTCGTCTGTTTCAGTATGATACTCTAAGATCCCTTTGGAAAAGAGTAAACACAGTGATCTGGTTGTGAATCTTTTCTCTAATAGTAGGAGTATGAGTATGTTCCCCCAGCCTTTCTTAAACTTGATTCCCTATGCATTGCGATATTGTTGTCTTTCTTATGTCTCTTTAAAAATCAGTTGCAGGCTGATAGCTGTTTACCAATCTCTGTTCTCCCCCTTCTTTCTGTGTACACAGCTATATTACATTTCTGAGCTTTTCTTGCAGTTTGGTTAGGTCGTCTTAAGTTCTCTCCAGTGGAATGGGAGGAGAAGTTACAGGTGTCAATTCCAGGACTTTTCCATAGAATCTCCACACATGTACTTCCAAGCTTCATTTGCGTCCCCATAAGAAGAAATGATGGTAAGCAAAACAACACTGGAATCTACATGTTGAAAATGAAAAGTCTGAGGCACTTGGGTGGCTCAGTTGGTGAAGCATTTCCCAGCTCCCAAATGGCTGAGCTGGGATTCAAATTTAAGCCTATCTGACTTCAAAACTCTTTCCATTACATTATGCTTCCTTCAGTATGTTTTGTTTAATACACCATATTTGTTGTTTAGATTTGTAATCTTGAGAATATTAATATGATTCAGAGCCAAGTGTAATCATTTGGAATTCAGTAAATCTCTGAATAAAATAATAACACGTGGGCTATGTAATCTTAGCCACTTAATAAAACCGTTTTAATCATTTTATGATCACCATTTATACTCTTTCTCCCTAAGTGATCTTTAAAATTACAGAGTAAATATAATCAAAGCTCAGCTACAAGTAATGGAGATTGAATTTGAGACACCATGGTTAAACGATTTTCTGGTTAAGGATCAGAAAGCAATAGAAAACATTTTTCATTTTAATCCTTTCTGGAAAATCTTTCAAAATTTGGAAATTCAGTCTGTTGAATAGACTGGTGCCGTGGTATCCCAAACTAGAGAGATATACTCTAGGGATTTTTTTAGATGGTTATTGGGGTTGAGTATACATAAAAGAATATCTGTGTCGGGTGCCTGGGTGGCTCAGTGGGTTAAAGCCTCTGCTTTTGGCTCAGGTCATGATCCCAGGGTCCTGGGATTGAGCCCCGAGTCTGAGTCTGGCTCTCTGCTCAGCAGGGAGCCTGCTTCCCTTCCTTTCTCTCTGCCTGCCTCTCTGCCTACTTGTGATCTCTGTCTGTCAAATAAATAAAATCTTGGGGAAAAAAAAAAAAAGAATATCTGTGTTTTATTAATCAAAAATAATAGGAGCCTTTGGGTGACTCAGTCATTTGAATGTCTGACTCTTGATTTCTGCTCAGGTTGTGATCCAGGGGTGGTGCCATAGAGCCCCACTTCAGGCTTTGCCTTGGTGGGGAGTCTGGGATTCTCTCCTTCTCCCACTGCCCTTCTCCCTTCTCTCTCTCTTTCTAAACTAAATGAATAAAATTATTAAAAAAGAGAAAAGAAAGAGGGTGCCTGAGTGGCTCAGTTGGTTAAGTGTCTGCCTTCAGATCAGGTCACAATCCCAGGGTCCTGGGATCAAGTCCCACATTGGGCTCCCTGCTTGGCAAGATAGTCTGCTTCTCTATGCCCCTCCCCCCACTTGTTCTCTCTCTCTCTCTCTCTCTCTCTCTCTCACAAAAATAAATTTAAAATCTTTTTTTTTTTAAAAAAGAGCTATTTCTTTAAAAAAAACAAACTGAGGGTTTTGGAGGGGACGGGGGTAGGGGATTGGGTGAGCCTATTGGTGGGTATTATGAAGGGCACATATTGTGTGGAGTGCTGGGCGTGGTACATGAACAGTGAATTTAAAAAAACAAAATGTTTTATTGTATAAAGTAAGTATATAAAATATCAAAAAAATAAATATAATTGCACATAAACACTCATACATACATATAAAAACAATGTTAACACTTAACGTGTTTGATAACAGAAGGTCATATGTAATGACATATATTTATGAGTCGTCTGGAGCAAAAGTGTGAAACATTGGGGGCCCCTGGGTGGCTCAGTGGGTTAAGCCTCTGCCTTCGGCTCAGGTCATGATCCGAGGGTCCTGGAATCGAGCCCCACATCGGGCTCTCTGCTCAGTGGGGAACCTGCTTCCCTTCTTCTCTCTCTCGGCCTGCCTCTCTGCCTACTTGTGATCTCTGTCTGTCAGATAAATAAATAAAATCTTAAAAGAAAAAAAAGTGTGAAACATTGGACAGAAACACTCATTTATTACTTTCTTTTTTTTTTTTTTTTAAGATTTCATTTATTTATTTGA
Source organism: Neogale vison (assembly GCF_020171115.1). Classification (NCBI taxonomy): domain Eukaryota; kingdom Metazoa; phylum Chordata; class Mammalia; order Carnivora; family Mustelidae; genus Neogale; species Neogale vison. The sequence goes on from NC_058105.1 coordinate 33,593,373, forward strand.
CAGAGAGAGAGATTACAAGTACAAAAAGAGGCAGGCAGAGAGAGAGGGGAGGCAGGCTCCCTGCTGAGCAGAGAACCCAACGTGGGGCTTGATCCCAGGACCCTGAGATAATGACCTGAGCCAAAGGCAGAGGCTTTAACCCACTGAGCCACCCAGGCGCCCCTATTACTTTATTTTCATCGTCTTACAAGATGTTGCAATTTATACATTCCCAGTTAAATTTCTCAGATTATCAAGGTTTTTTTTCCAATAAACTAACCATCATTTTGTGAGATTACTGCAAGTAAAAAAGAAATTGAGAGTATTCTTTTTCAACCACATTATTATTTTAAATACAAAATAAAAGAAAAATAAATAAATAAAAACAAAACAAATTAAAAAACCATGATGATCTAATTAGACCTGCTAAAATGTTGTCCTACAAAGTTCAAAATTAACAAGAAGACTTTGACATATCAATTTATATCCTGTATAGTATCAGTAAGCTTTACCCTAAATATGTTCCATGCCTTAAGATATTAGCTAATTATAACACCTTACAGGTTTAATTTGCAAATAAACACTTCTACTGAGAGGGTACATTCAAAATAAGAAAACACCATAGAGTTTATTGTCTACAAAGTTGGGAGACCAGTGTCTTAACATATTCCCTTTTCTTACTGTATTGGCAAATCTGTTTTCTAAACTAAATACTAATTTCTTTGAGGGAAGAGGGGTTGTGTATTATGTTTGTTATCTGCAGTATGTAGCTCTTGGTTTTGCAGTGGTAGGTGCTCAATATCTGTTAAATGGAAATAGAAATTTGCAACCAACATGAAATGACAGCAAGAACTAAAACAGCCTGAGTTCTTTTACTAAATACATAGTTTTTGACCATATGATCTTGGAATATGCTATTTTTACTTTTTTCCCCTAGAAAATGGGGTGAATACTTCCAGTTCTACCTATTTCTATGGTTTCTTATGGGACTCACATGCAAAAACAAAGAGAGGGAAGCCTGGGTGGCTTAGTCAGTTAAGCATCTGCCTTTGGCTCAGTTCATGATCCCAGGTTCCTGGGATAGAGTTCTGCATCAGGCTCCTTGCTCACAGGGAACCTGCTTCACCCTCTTCCCTGCGCTCCCCCTGCTTGTGCTCTCTCTCTTTCTCTCTCTGACAAATAAATAAATAAAATATTTTTTAAAAATAAAAAATAATGATAAATTTTAAAGCCATGTGTACCTCTGATGTGCTCATATTATTTTTCAAATATAAATTACTTTGGAAGCTTAGTATTATGAAAAAAACTAAGAAAAGGAAATGACAGAAGAAAAATGTTAACTAGGTCTTGAAAATTAAAATAAATACCTTTTAGTGTGTTTAGCCCTTGGAATGCTGGCACTTTCCTCCAATTGTTCAAATGAATTGTTTCAATGAACACGCTATTAAAGTTACAGAAGTTTCGGTAAGGCGAAAAGGAGATGTAAGCATTACCTTGCCTATCATTTCCAAATGCTTCCTATAGTTGAAGTAGTGTCAACATTACCTTTGTTCTTGTTTTTAGTCAATTCCACTTAACAATAACTCTTGTAGAGATAAGAAATGCAAGTGGAAAGTACGAAAGAGAAATCCTGGGGCAGCTTCCCTGTTCTGTTTGAGAATTCATTTCCTGAGAATATGAAGGTACAACCACAGGAGAAGCAAGTCTAATACTTGACTTCTATTTTGTCAACTAAGGTAACCAAATACATTTTGTGCTTGTGTGAGAAAATGCACTATAGCCCTTTAATAAAACCAGGGAGATGTGACACCTTGGGAGAAAGGAGTTTCCTATTAAAATCTCATGATTTGGGATCCCTGAGTGGCTCAGTTGTTATGTGTCTGCCTTCGGCCCAGGTCATGATCCCGAGGTCCTGGGAGTGAGCCCTTCATAGGGCTCCCTGCTCGGTAGGAAGCCTGCTTCTCCCTCTCCCACTTCTCTTGCTTGTGTTTCCTCTCTTGTTGAGTCTCTCTCTGTCAAATAAATAAATAAAAATCTTTAAAAAATAAATAAAATCTCAGGTTTTTAATAGGTGGGGATCCCAGAAACGAGAATAAAAGGAGTGAGGTTTTTATGGAGTAAGGCTGAGTTATCCTGTCTGATCAAAGTTAAGGTTCATGAGGGGCGCCTGGGTGGCTCAGTTGGTTAAGCATCTGCCTTCAGCTCTGGTCATGAACCCACAATCCCTGCTCAGCAGGGAGTCTGTTTCTTCCTCCTCTCCTGCCCTCTTCCTGCTCCTTCTCTATCTTGCTCACTCTGCCTCTCAAATAAATAAATAAAATCTCTTTAAAAAAAAAAGGTTAAGGTTCATGAACGATCCAATTGAGATATTTCCTAGTGATGGTGCTCTGGGGCGCCTGTGTGGCTCAGTGGGTTAAGGCCTCTGCCTTCGACTCAGGTCATGATCCCAGAGTCTTGGGATCGAGCCCCACATCAGGCTCTCTGCTTGGCCGGGAGCCTGCTTCCTCCTCTCTCTCTGCCTGCCTCTCTGCCTACTTGTGATCTCTATCTGTCAAATGAATAAATAAAATCTTTAAAAAAAAAAAGAAAAAAAGATGATGCTCTGACATCACCTTTGGATTTTTTCCTGAACATTTTTGTGTTCTCTTCAGTTCTGCATAAACCACTTGCTGTCCTACCACCTTACAAATCAGTCCATGGTTGTCTCCATTTTATTTTTGCATTAATTCTGCTTTTCTCCTTTACTCTTTTTGCTTCTTGCATGTGTGCTCTTGTCTAAGTGTTTATAAACACTACATGTAATTTGTATATGATCATCTATCTTTATATATGATAAAGTACAATTTCTGAGCACTGAATGTCTTGATATAAATAAACAAAAGCTACATCTAATAATCACGGTTGGATGAATGATACTGGCTATTGTCAACTTAGTGATTTAACTGACAATTGATGCCTTCATTACTATGTTAAAATAGCATGTCAGAGTGCCATTGTATATACTGGCTATTCTTCATATGGATTATTCAACACATTTATTCACTTAAAATATATTTATTAAGCACTTAATGTGTGTCATGTACTGTTTCAGGTACTTGGGTGTCATCAGTGAATGAAATAGACAAAAATATATTCTGCATAGGGCTTACAGTCTAGAGGAAGGAGACAAGCAATAAATGACAAAATAACCAACTATATAACTAAATAAGTACATGATACTGTATATTAGAAGGAGACACATGCTTTGTAAAATACAGAAATAGTAGTTATACTGGAAGGTATGGATTGGTACAGTTTGAAATTCCAAATAAAGTGGCCACGGTGTAGGTCTTACCAAGGAGACGTTTGAGAACCTGAAGGAGCCAGTCACATACTCAACCACATTGATTTTTTTAGGGCTCTTCAAATCTTATTACAAAGATGACACGTATTCTGTCTGTGTATGGGGTTGGTCCCAATTGTAAGCCACACCAGGGTCAGATTCAGAGGGCGCCATTCCCTTCTCTTGTTGGGAGTCTGATTCAGTAATACAAGACAGAAATGTTAGAGAGACATTAGTCTCATACTATTGTGTAATATATAGGAAGACAGCTTTTTATATTGGCAATACCTTCATACATTCCAAGAGTTCAAGTTTCAGATACATAGCATATGGCAATTAGAACATAAAAATGCACCTTGGGATGCACTATGTAAAGCTTCACTAAATGCAGTGGTCTGGAAATGAGGATGAGTCTCTAGTGCTCAGCCAAAATATTTCTCCGGTGACATAAGAATTGGGGAGCCAAGAACCGCATCACCCACTCCAGATTTCTGGCTTCCTCCCAGGAGTCTAAACATTTGTTTCCTGAGAAATACCACTTGAATAATTTCTTGGCCTCTGGACAGGAATACTACAAAGATAAAATTGCATTGCCCTTATTTTAGTTTGTGAGCTAGAGTCAGGACTTTAATTTTTTTTTTAATTTGTATTTGCACTGTGATAATAAAGCTATATTTTGGATCATCTGAGTAAAATTGCTTAATATTATTTTGGGAGATAAAAATTTTAGGGAAGAAGTAGATTCTATAGGCCCCATCGGAATTCTGAATACATTCTAAAGAGTTTCAGAGTACAAAACAAAAAGAGAAACTCATGGGTGCCTGGATGGCTCAGTTGGTTGGGTGCCTGCCTTCAGCTTGGGTCTAGTCCCAGGGTCCTGGGATCAAGCCCCTGTTGAGCAGGGAGCCTGCTTCTCCCTCTCCCCTGCTCTTGCTCTCTCTCACTATCTCTCGGTCTCTCAAATAAAGAAATAATTTTTTTAAGATTTTATTTGTTTATTAGACAGGCAGAGAACACAAGTAGGGAGAGAGGCAGGCAGAGGGAGAAAGGGGCAAGCAGGCTTCTGAGGAGCCCTACGGGGGGGGGGGGTTTGATCCCAGGACCCTGGGATCATGACCTGAGCTGAAGGCAGAGGCTTTAACCCACTGAACAACCCAGGGGCCCCAAGAAATAAAATTTTAAAAAACAACAACAACAAAACAAAAACAAAACCTCAAATCCAGGCAGAACTTACCAGAATCCTGAAGAGCAAATACATCACAGGATATAAGAAATGTGCTCTTTGGGGAATGTTGAAGAGATGGTATCCATTAACCTAGAAGAAGAGAAGCCTTGTGGATAATTTAATAATTGTCTTAAAATGTCAATGACTCAGATGCAGAGGATAGTCAATAAATATTCTCTTTATTCTTAGATGACTAAGTAGACTTAAAAGAGGCCATGGGAGATTTTGGTTAGACTTAAGGAGGAATCAAGATTGTGTAACACTGGAAATGGTTCCTAAGGAAAGCTGTGGAATCTTCTCTAGAGAGGTTTATAAATAGGATAAAGTCTCATTTGTCTGATGGTTGAGTGTAGCAGCAAGACCTAGCAATCCTAAGGTTTCTTCTGTGGTGTTTTACATTTGGTACATCATATTTATTGGAATCATGTTGTCTGTATATAATGTCTGAGTGTACTGGCATGATTTGCATTTAAACTATAGGTTAAATAATATTAGAAATATATATCTTCTATAAACAAACCTTTAGTGGTTTCTTCTCATTTCTAAACATTGTATCATGACAGTCTGAGTAATATCTCAGTATGTTTCTTTATCCTGTCAGTAATAATTATTTCAGTGACGACTTGTATTACTATTACCCATTCTTCCTGAAAAGAGGGAAAATAATGTGAACTATGTCAGTCTACTCAAGTTGTTACCTGAAACATTTTGTAAAAGAGTAGAATATTTATTTGAAATATTTCCTTTCCACAGATATCATCAGGAGGTTACCACATTTAATGTTCTTTTCCTGTAAGGTCATTTTCTTTTAACCCATATTACCATTCACAAGAAGTGGCTGGATCTCACACACATTTGGAAAGGTAAGTTTTAATTTTCTTAAAACTTGTTTTAAAAAGTTGCATAAAATAAATTTATTTGTAATGAAATAAATTTTATTTTAAACTTTTTTTTTTTTAAGATTTTATTTATTTATTTGACAGAGAGAGATCACAAGTAGGCAGAGGCAGGCAGAGAGAGAGAGAGAGGGAAGCAGGCTCCCTGCTGAGCAGAGAGCCCGATGCGGGACTCAATCCCAGGACCCTGAGATCATGACCTGAGCGGAAGGCAGTGGCCCAACCCACTGAGCCACCCAGGCGCCCCTATTTTAAACTATTTTTCAGACGAGTTAGAACTGGATATAACTTTGAAGGTCATTAAGCTTATTTGACTGTTGAGGAAACAAATTCTGAGAAAAGGAAGTTTGTATCCAGTGTAACAGTGATAACATAAAAGCCAAATCTCAGGTCCTGTAACTCACAGTCTAGTGCTTTTTGCAACAGACATCACTAAATCTTTCTCTGTTTTGGTGCTTCTTTAGTGGTTATTTGGTGGAATGAGTATGTGCATGTCTGTTAAGGTTAAGAATCTGTGGTCCACAGAAGTGTGACAGCCATGTGGAAGTGTAGGAGTGGAAAAATTTCCCTTCTTCCTTTGGCTGGTCTAATAAATCGACATAAGACAGATTAACAGGAGAAAAAGAAATTTCATTTGTACTGGAGCTCCATTAAAATCTGAAGCCCAGAAGGTAGTGAGGTTATTAAGGCTTCTATATAACATGCTGAGCTAAGGAATGAAGCAGAGGTCTGGGGACAAGCAGGTAAGGAAGGCCATTCACAGGAAGGCTGATGAAATGTTTGTAAAAGAAAGGTTGCCTTGTTATGCAAAGTTTCTTGGGTATCTCTGTTAATATCACTCTTTCCTGGCATAGGCCCCCTTTACAGTGTAAATTAAGGCAGTTGTTGGGGAGAGGTAAGAACTTCATCTGAATCTGCTGGGTTTTGATTGTCTTCAGCTCAAAATAATCCTCATACCAAAGTGACCAATTTTGGGGTGGTAAATTCTGCTCCCCTTTAGTCCAGTCTTTGAAACTTCAAATAAGGAATTTTGCCATCTAGAAGTTCAGTTGATAGACTGTTGTATATCTCGTTATACCAGTCTCAGTCTTGAGAATAGGTCAGTTAAATGGTTTTGTTTTAATTCAGGAGGTGGTCTTGCAGGTGGGCTCTCAAGGTTAGGTTTAAATTGTGTGAGCAGTGAGACAATTAATCAGAGGAATTTATATAGAAAGAAAATAAAAAGATTAATGGTTAAAGCCAATTATAAACACAGTGTCAGCGTCAGTCCTGAAAGCTGCCAGGCAAGATTTCTAGATGTCTGGCTCAAAGCATCTTCAGAATGAGTGAGAGCAGGCCATGGCAATCTGATGGATGTTCCCGGTTTGCAGTTTGAATGTCTTTAATGACGTTGTCTGGGAATCTTTCTGAGTCCTGCACACAGCAACAGGCGTAAGGAAGATTGTCTAAACATGAGTTACTGTGGTGATTTCTCTGAAGTTTATATCAAGTCATCTAGTTTCGGTGTGAGGGCTTTCGGAAAAGTAGCTGTTTTAGTTCCCGATCGTTCCAGGTCAAAAGGATGAGAAAAAAATTGCAAATATTAGTTAGCATATATGATATTTAAAGAAATTAGATATTAGATATTTAAAGAAACTAGAATTCAGGATCTAGTCCAGTTTAAAGATAAATAATAAGATTTCAAAGACAATAGAACTAGAATCTATATGTATGTACTATAGTTTCTATTGAAACAATTTTTTTCTCTCTACAAATACTCCCATTTCTACCCAAGAAAATAATGGCATAATTAATTTGCTAAGCTAAGTCTAGTTTTATTAATTTTGGCCTGATTATATAAGTACATCAAGAATAATGATTGATCATTATAGGTTCTTTTAAATCAGCTTTGCTGGAACTTTTCATAAGGACTCTCCGATTGAACTTCTAAATGCCTTTTGAGGCTAGTAAGCCAAGCCAAAGACTTGACATCAGAATTCACCTGCAATGCCTATAGATTTGGGTAAACTTCTCACTTTTTTAGGTCCCCCAAATATCCTGAGTCTTCTGCAGCTGCCAGAAAGTGGTTTTCCTTACTTCCTAGTTAGGCTGTTGGGAACCCTGTAAGGAAGTATCAGGCTGTTTTTCACAGGGCCTTTTTGGCTATAAAGTCAACCTTAGTTCCTTAAAGCTGTTTAGAATATCTTGTTCTATGTATATTCTCAAATCTGACATTGTAGTCAAAGCCTTGGTAATATAACCAATGTTTCCAGTTTTGTCCTGTGACAAAGAGAACAGATTCTCATTGAACTTTTGCAGATAAATATATTAACATGAAAATAAGACTCACTAAGAGTTTCCAAATTCTGGAGAAATCAGGTAGGGAGAACAAGTAATTGTTTTATTTTTGTTTACAAATGTACACTCTACCAATTTGCTCTAAGTCTTTGGTACCTTAGGAGAAAAAGTTACCTTAAATCTGGAAAAACAAAACATTAAAGAACCAGCAATATTTCAAACAAAAAGTCATACAAATTGTAATCATCATCAGTTCATTTGGGTCCATGTAATTAATTCTTGTTCTGCTTGAATCCACTTTTTTCCATTAGTTTTGGAAACTTCCTATCCAGTTCAGTTTTATGACCTAAAAATGATCAGAAACATGTGCTTGCCAGAGTCCTTTCTGTAAATTTCCATTAAGATGAAGCACTTAAGCTGATGTCTAGAGGATGTGAATTCTTTGTGGTGGGTATCCAGGATGCATTCATAAACGACTTTGCATATGAAGGTCTGAAGCTGGCAGCACCTGATTATAGTATCCTGGAGAGTAGGAGGAATTGTAAAGGGCAACAAAGCAGGTCTTACCTCTTGTCCAAGGTGCTTCTGCTTGATACATTTCCTGGCTTTTGGTATTTACGTGAGTGATCTTTGTTCTCTGGGCCTGGAAATCAGGCTGGCGTGCTCTCTGTAAATCTTATGAAGAGAGGGAAGTCAAACAGGCAGCTGGGAATTTAAGGGGTTTTCTGGGGAAGCTGTAGAAATTTGGGGATTTAAGGGAATTTGTCAAGGTAATGAGGCTGGATTTTGAGAGTGGGGATTTTAGACCAGGGGTCCAGAGATAAAAGAGTTCTCCTGAGGTATCAGGAACAGGGAATAGGAGATTTCAAAAGTGTACATAAGAGCACAGAGGAGGAATTTACATTAGAGTAGACTTCAATTTTTGTTTTAAGTCAAATTTATGTTCTTTCATTTTACTAAAGGAGTCCCTAAGGCTTGCTACTCCTTTGTATTCATTTCAACCCAGTCTCTCCATAGGTACCCATATGACATTTGTTTAGGATGAGCGCTCTCTACCTTTTTTTTTTTTTTTCTTTTGAATCTGTCCAATTCCAAGGATCCATCATCTGGCCATTGCCAAGTGTGATCTTATATTAATCTCAATAGTGGACCAAACCAATAAGTCTTTAAGAGACACTTCCAAAGGAGAGTGAAAACGATGCAGTCCTCATAATCCAAAAATTTTAGTTCCAAAAATAATAATAATAATAAAAGACAAAGACACATATCTAGCCACAAATGGGGTACAACCCACATTTCTGTCCAGCCATATCTAGCTGCAAATGAGATACAACCCACATTTTTCTGGCCAAATTTTATAACAGAGAAGAAAAGAAAACAGTGACCATCTTTGGAAGGAAAAACATTAATAGAAAACAAAGTCATTGTAACACACTTTTACCAAAGTGTCTATACCCAAGGAACTAGTTCACCCAACTATTTTCTTCTGCTAATCTAAATTTAGAAAAAGAAAAGGACTCTCATTACTCTCACTTCCATCAGACCCTGTAGGCAGAAATCTGGGAGACTGAGATGGTAAGAACTCATAACTTCTGCTGGCTTTTGTCATAGGTCCCAGGATCTCACAACTGCAACAGCCCCAGCGAGAGCAATGTCCAGCAACTGAAGATTCCTTTGTTGTTGCCTACTGTAGGGGTGGAATAATTTTCCTTTCATCCCTTCTAGGTTCTTTGGTCTAATAATCAAATTGACCAAAGATTAAAAGAAGGGGGGTGCCTGGGTGGCTCAGTCGGTTAAAGCTCTGCCTTAGACTCAAGCCATGATTGGGATTGAGGCCTTTGTAATGCTCCCTGCTCATTGGGGAATCTGCTTCTCGCTCCGCTCCAACCCTCACTCGTGCTCTGTCTCTCTCTCTCTCTCTCTCTCTCACTCTCTCAAATAAATAAATAAATAAAATCTAAAAGAAGAAGAAGATTGACAGGTAAAACCCCCAAATTTCATATGCACGGGAGTCCCATAAAAATATAAGACGTAAAGGGCAGCCGGATAATTGAGGCTTATAAGCCATACTGAGCCAAGGAAAGGGATAGGGTTCTGGGAATACAAAATGGAGGAAGGCCATTCACAAGAAGGTGAGAGATTTTTGGAAAACAAAGTTTGCCCTGTTATGCAGGTAAGTTTCTTAGGAAAAAAGGTATTTCTGCTAATAATTCCCCTCCTGGTTCAGGCTCCCTTTCAAATGAGAATTTAGACAGTTGATGGAGAGTAAAAGGCTTTTCCTAAATCTGCAAGTTAAAAAAAAAAAAAAAAATCAGCCTAAAATAAATCCTTATACCAAAGAAGCATATTTTAGGGTGACAAGTTCTGTTTCACTTCAAAAGTGGGAGACAATTCAAAAGAATTTGTTCTTTTTTTAAAAGTTTTTATTTAAATTAGTTAACATACAATGTAATATTAGTTCACGTTTACAATATAGTAATTCAACACTTTCATATAATACCCAGTGCTCATCACAAGTGCACTCCTTAATCCCCATCACCTATTTCCCCATCCCTCACCCATCTCCCCTCTGGTGACAATCAGTTTATTCTCTATAGTTAAAAGTCTGTTTCCTGGTTTGCCTTTCTTTTTTTCCCATTGCTCCTTTGTTTTGTTTCTTAAATCTTACATATGAGTGAGGTCATAAGGTATTTGCCTTTCTCTGATTTACTTATTTCACTTAGCATTGTTTAGCACTATCATGTCCTTGCAAATGGCAAGATTTAACTTTTTTTATGGCTGAGTAATATTCATATATACTTCAGTATATCTTCTTTATCCATTGATCAGTTGATGGACACTTGGCTGCTTCCATGATTTGGCTAGTGTTAATAATGCTGCCATAAACATTGGGGCGTATCTCTTATTACCTGTAGTGCAATTGCTAGATCATAGGGTAGTTCTACTTTTAACCTTCATATTGTTTTCCACCCTGGCTGCACTAGATTGCATCCCCACCAACAGTACAAGAGAGTTCTCCTTTTTCTACATTCTTGCCCATACATCTTGTTTCATGCGTTGTTGATTTTAGCCATTCTGACAGGTGTGAGGTAATATCTCATGGTAGTTTTGATTTGCATTTCCTTGATGATAAATGATGTTGAGCATCTTTTTCATGTGTTGGCTATCTGTGTATCCTCTTTGGAGAAATGTCTCTTCATGTCTCCTGCCCATTTTTTAATTGGATTATTTGTTTTTTGGGTATTGAGTTGTATCAATTATTTTTTCTTCTTTTTTTGTAAGAAGATTTTATTTATTTATTTGAGAGAGAAAGAGAGAGACGAAGAGTGAGGAAGAATGAGTGGAAAGAGGGCAGGGGGAGAATGGGAGGGAAAAGCAGACTCCTCACTGAACATGGAGCCCAACATGGGACTTGGTCCCTTGACCCCAAGATCATGACCTGAGCCAAAGTCAGATGGTAGACCAACTGAGCCACCCAGGAGCCCCTCAGTTCTTTATGTATTGTCCTTTGCAAATATCTTCTCCCATTCTGTAGGTTGCCTTTTAGTTTTGTTGGTTGTTTCCTTCACTGTACAGAAGATTTTTATTTTGAGGTAGTCCCAATAGTTCATTTTTGCTTTTGTTTCCCCTGCCTCAGGAGACATATCTAGAAAGAAGTTGCTATGGCCAAAGTCAAAGAAGTTACTGCCTGTGTTCTCTTCTATGAGTTTTATGGCTTCAGGTCTCACATTTAGGTCTTTAATTCATTTTGAGCTTATTTTTGTGTATGGGGTAAGAGAGTGGTCCAGTTTCATTCTTTTCATGTTGCTATCCAGTTTTCCCAACATCATTTGTTGAAAAGACTCTCTTTTTCCTATAGATATTCTCTCCTGCTTTGTTGAAGATCAATTGACCACACAATTTGGGGGTTATTTTTGAGTTTTCTGTTGTGTTCCATTGATCTATTTGCCAGTACCATACTGTTTTGTTTACTGTAGCTTTGTAATGTTACTTGAAGTCTGGAATTATGATGCCTCTAGCTTTTCTTTTCTTTTTTTTTTTAAGATTTTATTTATTTATCTGACAGATGGAGATCACAAGTAGGCAGAGAGGTAGGCTCAACAGAGAGCCTACTTCCCCCTCTCTCTCTGAGGCAGAGAGTGGGGCTCGATCCTAGGACCCTGGGATCATGACCTGAGCCGAAGGCAGAGGCTTTAACCCACTGAGCCACCCAGACGCCCCTAGCTTTGCTTTTTTTTTTTTCAAAATTGCTTCTGCTATTTGGTGTCTTTGTGGTTCCATACAAATGTTAAGATTGTTCGTTCTAGCTCTGCAAAAGAATATTGTTGGTATTTTGATGCAGATTGCATTAAATGTGTAGTTTGCTTTGGGTAGTATAGACATTTTAACGATATTTGTTCTTCTAATCCATGAGTGTGGAATATCTTTCCATTTCTTTGTGTCATCTTCAGTTTTTGTCATTAATATTTTATAGTTTTCAGAGTGTAGTTTTTTCACCTCTTTAGTGATATGCCTGGAATTCTTTCTCTTTATTCTTTGCATATTTATTACTGGTTTTTAATATATGGTTACAATTACGTTTATATGTAACCTGTTACGCATATAACAGTCTATATTAAGTTAATAGTCTTTCAGCTTGAACTCATTCTTTACTTTTCTCCTCCCTATATTTTAGACATACGTGTATATTTTATGTCTTCTTTGTGAGTTCTTTGGATGATTTTTCTTACAGAAATACTCAAAGTGCCTTTGAATATTTCTTGCAGGACTGGTTTAGTGGTCATGAACTCCTTTAGTTTTTGTTTTCCTGGGAAACTCTTTCTCTCTACTTCTATTCTGAGTGATAGTCTTCTTGGATAGAGCATTCTTGGCTGCAGATTTGTTTCATTCAGCATATTGAATATATCATGCCACTCCCTTCTGGTTTGGAAAGATTCTGTTTAAAAGTGTTCTGCTTGGGGTGCCTAGGTGCCTTGGTCAGTGGAGTGTCTGCTTTCAGCTCAGGTCATGATCTCAGGGTCCTGGGATGGAGCCTCATATTGGGCTCCCTGCTCAGTGGGGAGTCTGCTTGTCCCTCTCCCTCTGTTCCTCACCCCCACTCATGGTCTCTCTCTCTCTCAAATAAATAAATAAAATCTTTTTTTAAAAAAAAATCTCTGATTCTTTTAAAACTTTTTTTGTCTCTGGGGTAAGGGTTTCATTGTTGTCTTCTAGTCTTCTCAAGTCCACTTAGTATCTTTTTGATAGTTGCTTTAAATTCTCTATCAGGCACGTTACTTATACCTGTTTTGGTTAGATCTCTGGCTTGACCTTATCTTGTTCTTTCATTTGGGATTAATTTCTTTGTTTTTCTCTTTTTGTTTAAGTCTCTGCCTTCTTCTCTGTATTAGAGAAGCTAGTTATGTCTCTTGTTCCTCAAATTAATGGCCTTTTGAAGAAGAGATCGTGTAGTACCAAAGGCCTGACACTTCACGGATTGTCTTCAGTGTGTCTGCTTCAGCTCTGCTATTGTGTTCTGGCTGTTCTACCCTTCAGGCCAGTTGTCTACAGAGGCTGTCCTCACCTGATTGAGCAGTATTTGTTCCCAGGGCCTGCACGCGGTGAGTTTTAACTAGGTGCTCTCTGGTCTGCTTTTGAAATGAGACCTGACACCACCTCCACTGGAACCGAGGCCCTACAAAACTCTCTGGTTGGGAGTTGTGATATGAGCAGGGGTTTGTGCTGATCTTCTGGGTGAGGGGGCTGCTTGGCTGGGACAAAGTGAGAAAGACAGATCCCCTGGAGCACAAGAAGGTGGGGCTTAGTGTAAGCAATTTCAGCAGCCAGTGTCTGTGCTTTGCTGCTTCCCACAGGTGGCTCTGTGTTTATGCTGAGGGGTGGGAGGAGGGAAATGGCATCTGCCAACTCCTTTGTTCCAGAAGAGGTTTCTCTGAACACTGCCTGTCAGGGACATGCTCATAAAAGAACAAATAATCTCCCCACTGTGTGCCCCAGACACTCCTCTAATTGCTGTTTCCACTCTGTGCCCCTGGCTTGTTTTTCTTGCCTTCTCTCCAAGAGCAGCACGATTCCCTCTGGGCTCTATCCCAATCAACTTTACTAAACTTTAAAACCCCCGGAGTTAAGCCCTGCTGGTTGAAAGAACTCATGAAATTCAAACCCTCTCATTTTCCAAGCCAGTAGCTATGGGGAAACGTTCTCCTTGAGCATTTCCCAGAGTATTCCTCTGTTTCCTGCTCTTCTTTGTAACCATGGCTCCCTCTCTTCCACAGCAGCCAGAATCCATTTCTCCCCTAAACCACCTCTCTGCCTTACCTTGTTTGATGTGGTATTTTCTCTCCCTTTATTTGTGGAGTTTGTTCTGTAGTCTTCAGGTTGATTTCTGAGGTATTTAGGATGATTTGATAGTTATCTAGTTATGTTCATAGGATAAGGTAAGCCTAGGGTCCTCCTACTCCAATGTAATCTTCCTCCTCCCAAAAGAGTATGTTCTTTAAAGAGGAGAGACACAGGAAGGGTGCCATTGTAGACAGAGACTCATACAGAAGACATGTCTTATGATTTTAGAGATGATATTTTTCTTTTTGGGCTGTGCTAGAATAAAGGGTGAGGAGAAGGGAGAGGTACTAATTTGACATTTATGGAAATACAAACAAATGGTTGGCATTATGGGAATTTTCCTCATATTAAATATCATAGGCAGTAGTTAAGAAATTAAATGTGGCATGTATTGGTCACAAGAAAATCCCACTAAACTTTATGTAATAGGATGTTCATAGCTATTCAATTTTTTTCCCCAAGGTGTCCATAGTAAGCAGTATCTATGTAGCTTGGAATTAGATTCTGTGTCATTAAGTATTTGAGTGACATAACAAATAAGAATTGTCAAGCAGTGTGGCAGTGTAAAAGGGTCATGGTGATGTGGAAGGCCAATATCACTAATCTATTAAATGAAGGAAAAAGCAGCCCAAATTTATACACAATCAAGATACTTTGTCCCAAATAAAAACCACATTTGCTGGACCATATCAGGTTTTGCTTTCCCAGACAAGTCAAGTCCTCCCTCATAATTCCCTTTCTCTGACCCATCTCTCTGGCCCCACTAGCTATGCACTGTATGTTAGAGTCCAAGGACATAGAGGTAAATAAAAACATATTTCATTTCCTCAAGAAGCTCACAGCCCAGTTCACAGAGGTAGAGAAATAGAGACAATTATGATGCTTTCTACTTAATGCTGTGATATCAGGAAGAACTTTTCCATATGTGTCTATGGAAACTCAGGCTATGTGTTTCAGTGAGGGGATGATGTCTGAGTGGAGTTTTGAATGATAAATCAGAAGATCTCATTATCTTCTCTTTGGATTATTGAAAGTTTTCCCTAACTGAAAGTCTTGCCGACATGGTTGCCCTACTACATTTTGACGGAGCTCCCAGTTGAAAGGCAGTGAAGCATAAGAAATTCATGGTGTATTTGGGGAAATTCCAAATATTTGGTATGGTTTTACTGAGAGGTGAAAAATCCAAGTCAAGAAGATAAGCAGAGGCTCAACCATGGGGTACCTTCTATGTCATGAACCCTATAGTGTTGAAATTGAAGAGCAGTAGAATATGTTGCAAGTGGAAGAATAACCCAGTCCAATCTGCATTTTGATCTTGTGACTGCTAAGTAGAGAATGCTTTGGAGGGAGGGTAAGCACGGTGGCAGGAAGCCCAGTTGAGAGGAATCATGAAGAAGATGATGGAACTAGAGCAATGGTGGTGGGAATACAGGGAGATGCACAGATTTGAGAAGTAGTTAGGAATTGCTGTTGACAGAATTTGTTGTTAGATTGATTGTGGTGGACGAAATGAGGGGAGATAACTAGAATTATCTTACCTGGCATTAGCAACCGGTTAGCAGTGCCATTCTATGAAATCTGAAACAGAGGAGGAAGACCAGTTCTGCGTGGGGGAGGATGATGATCAAGTCATACTTGGACATGTTGAGCTTGACTCACCTGTGAAATATCCAGGTAAAAATTTCTACTAAGCAATTTGATATGATGGTCTGGAGCTCAGGAGAGTAGTCTGTACTCACCCTTTTCTGCCTCTTCTGAATGCCCTTAGAATCCATCCTCAGTAGTTTAACCCTTGATTCCATACCATCCTGGACCTGTCCTTTAGTTTCTCTCATTTTCATGTACTTCTCAGGTATTGTATACCCATCTGTATCTTTTACAATGCTTATCTGACTTTTGGGCATAAGTGAGGTCTTTATAAAGGCTTGTAAAGATTTGCATGGCTACCTCATCACAGAGGTTATTCAGGAAAAAAAATGACACTTTTTAATAGTTATTACAAATCAATTTTACATGTGTGACCAATTTTACTTGAAAGATTTGTAAGATATTTTCCATTACCCCTTGCCCCTAATTTAAGTTTTCCAACCTTTAGCGAGAAGTGAAAATGTTAACAGTTTTTCTACATTGGTTTCTCACAATCCTTTATTCTGTCATCTGAGTCCCTGAGTTTCTGTAACCCAATTTGGCATATGGAATTGATAAGCCAGGGAAGGGATCTGGTTATTGTTATTTCATGTTTGGGCATTTACAATTTTTTGTGGATATTGTATCCTGAGACATTCTGAACTTCATTTTTTCCAAAGGAGGGGCCTCTTTTGTATCAACAGTGGAACTTAAGGGATTTCTGTTAAGGATTTACAGAAAACGGTTCCTCTTTAAAAAAAAAAAAAAAATGCAGGAGGCTTAGGAACAGTTGCCAAGTGGGGAATGAGATCTTCAGTGGCTTAGCAGTTTTTGCTTTCTCATTTCCCTCCCTTTTGATACCTTTTCATTATGTTTATCCTCCCTCTTCTAGAATTTTTTATTTCATTTATGCATGCATCCACATATTCACGTATTCATTCCTTATACATCACTAAAGTTTACCAGTCCTTGTCTCTGTACTTTGCAGAATACTCAAGATAAGAATTAGTCATGCAGTACAAATGTGAAAAACTAACACTGCTTCTTTCCCACACAGACCTGTTGAGTACTTTAGGTAAATATCAATGGGATTTTTAGAGAAAATAATTCCTGCTTTGGGAGCTTGTCTCAAAAGAGTGGTGCTAATATTGAGACTTAAACCCAGTAGGTAGCAAGGGGAAATACTGACAAGTAAATGACAGATGGAGATTTACCCTTTTTTTTTTAAAGATTTTACTTATTTATTTGATGGAGAGAGTGAGCACAAGCAGGGGGAGTGGCAGGTAGAGGGAGAAGCAAGTTCCCTGCCAAGCAAGGAGCCTGATGTGGGGCTCCGTCCCTGGGATCATGACCTGAGCCGAAGGCAGATGCTTAACCAACCGAGCCGTCCTGGTATCCTGGAGCTTTAATTACTTTCTGATCAAAATCTTCCATCACCTAATTCATATAGAGGCTAACTGTGTGTGTGTCAGGCATATAGTAGATGCTTTATACATACAAATTCATTTAATTCTTACTATGATGTAAACCCTATTACTATCCCCCATTTTAAAGATGAGGAAACTGAAGCATAGATGTTCAGTACATTTTTTAAATGTACATTTATTTCAGTACATGTTCAGTACATTTATTTATTTATTTGACAGAGATCACAAGTAGGCAGAGAGGCAGGCAGAGAGAGAGAGGAGGAAGCAGGCTTCCCGCTGAGCAGAGAGCCCAATGTGGGGCTCGATCCCAGGACCTCGGGATCATGACCTGAGCTGGAGGCAGAGGCTTTAACCCACTGAGCCACCCAGGTGCTCCGTTCAGTAAATTTTCCAGGGTCACATAGCTAGTAAATGATGGTTCTGAGATTTTAAACCCAGGCAATATGACTCCAGATTAATGCCCTTAGATACTATATTCAGATATGGAACTAGTATGATCAATTTAGTATGTATATGTTCATTTTCTTTTAGCTATTCTGTGTCTTCTTCTGTGTGTCATATATGTATGCTCGAGAGTAGCTCAGAACAAAAGAAAATCATACGTAACTTTGCTCTCAACATTTAAAGCCAGTATACAACAAATAAGGGGGAAATGTACCAAAAAGAGCACCCGAAACTAGCAGTAACTGGATATCACGCAACAATTTGATGACACAAGAAAGAAGGATTGCCAAAAAAACCCCTCCACATTATTTATTTATTTAAGCCTCGTCCTTCCTTCCTTCCTTCCTTCCTTCTTTCCTTTTGTAATCTCTCTGTCCAACACAGGGCTCAAACTCACAGCTCTGAAAGCAAGCATTTCATGCTCTACCAGGTGCTCCAAATTTTTTTTAAACATTTATTTTATTTATTTATATATATATATATATATATATTTATTTATAAAGATTTTATTTATTCATTTGACAGAGAGAGATGCAGTGAGAGAGGGTACACAGCAGGTGGAGAGGCAGAGGGAGAAGCAGGGTTCCTGCCAAGCAGGGAGCCCAATGCAGGACTTGATCCATCCATGATCCTGAGGTCATGACCTGAGCTGAAGACAAATTCTTCATGACTGAGCCACCCAAGTGCCCCTCCAAGTTTCTTTTTTATTTGAGTATAGTTGATACACAGTGTTATAAATTTCAGGTATAAAGGGTCCCCTGGGTGGCTCAGTAGGTTAAGCATCTGCCCAGAGTCCTGGGATCAGCAGCCAGAGTTATCTTTTTTTTTTTTTTTTTTTAAAGATTATTTATTTATTTGTTTATTTGAGAATGATAGTGAGAGAGAACTGGAGTGGGAGTTGGTGTGGAGGAAGAAGCAGGGTCCCCTCTGAGCAGGGGGCCTGATGCAAGGCTCAATCCCAGGACCCTGGGACCATGACCTGAGCTGAAGGCAGATGTCCAACCCACTGAGCCACCCAGGCGCCCCCAGAGTTATCTTTAAAACAGAACTAATTGTATATACTTCCCTGATCAAACATCAGACCCTTCCAGTGGCTTCCTATCTCATTCAGAACAAAATGTCAAACTAAACTAGCCTAGGAGGCACCACACAAACTGTCCCCTGTACCTCTTTGACTTATCCTCCTTTCTTTCCTGCTTACTCTGCTCCAGCAACACAGGCCTCCTAGCATCTGCCCACCAGACACGGTCCCTCTTCAGGGCCTTTGCACTTGCTATTCCACCTGCCTGAAACACTCTCCACTTAGTCATCTTCATGACTCTCTCCATCCTTTATTCAGGTTCTTCCTACAGAGGCCTTCCTCATCTTCCTTTCTAAAATAGCCCCTTTCTCTCACTTCACCCATCATCTAACATCTTACCCTGCTCTTTTTTAATGGTATTTACCATGATCTAATGTATTTCTGATTATTTATCTATGATCTATCTCCATTACTGGAAAGTCAGTTCAATGAGAGCAGGAGTTTGTTCACTCATTGCTATAGCCCCGTGACCTAACACACACTCAGTAACGATTTGCTGAATTAGTAACCGACTGGCTGAATCAATGAATCACTAAATGGCAGTAACCTAGGGAGAAAGTAGGTCATGGTCTGAGGAAAGAAGGAAAACATTTCTTCAAAGATGTGCTGCCAATCTGAAATACCACTCACAAGATCATCTCTGTATTAGTGTAAAATATCTAGCTATTCTCTTTTTAGGCAATATAGCCACTTTAAAGTCACATGTTAATATGCAGTGACTATGACCCATATGATCTGTTTTTTTTCTAAATTAAATGTAAAGAATAACAGATGAGATGATTTTTAAACCCTGTTTAGTAGCCTGCTTAAGCATTTGAAAACCCATATGCCTGCCACTAATAGAGTGACAACTTGAGGAAATTAATATGTGTTGTTGATCTTTATTTTTCCTGAAAGTATGATGTGCCCTGGCTGTAAGGAATTTTCTGCTGGTTGTCTGGTCTCCAGCTGGAGCTTAACTTCCTAATTTTATTAAGCCTCAATCTCAGGACACACATGTGTGCACTCTGGTTTCCTGTTAATAGTTCATTAACAAGTTCATTATGTGGTTGTTCCTATCTCAGCATTATCAAGAGACAAATTGGAAAAGATCATGATGTTATGGTAAAATTCCATATGATTGTTTCTCTGAATTCTTTTGATTGAAGAACTGTTTATTTTATAATTCATTTATATTTGAAAGGGGATAAATGGGAGAGTTGTTTTGTAACTTATATTTATGGAAAAAATTTAGGTAGAAAAGACATATTTGGAGACTAACCTAGTCTGTATTAACAGATTTATAGAGAAAAAGCTTTTACTGCATTTGATTACTTGTTTTCAAAGGATTCTAGTAAATTAAAATATGTTTAACACTAAATAGCAATATGAATCAGAAAACCGGTATTTTAAAAAAATATTTTAAAAGATTTTATTTACTTATTTGTCAAAAAGAGAGGATGCAAACAGGGGGAGCAGCAGGCAGAGTGAGAAACAGGCTCCCCAATGAGCAGGGGGCCTGGCTCAGGACTCGATCCCAGGACCCTGGGATCATGACCTGAGCTGAAGATAGATACTTAACTGATTGAGCCACCCAGGCATCCCGGACAACTGATTGTTATAAAGGCCAATAAATGACCTTGATTAGATCATCTCTTCATTCAGGTCCTTGATTTTCTTGGCTATAAAAAAAGAGTGTTAGACTCGAGTTTTTAGATTTGTTTCAGTATTACCAGTTTCAGTTTCTGTGAACATACTTACTGATGTCTGGGAATAGGAATGTCAGTTCTCATGATATGATTAATAAATATTAGCTTGAAAATTGTTGAATCTGAATAATGGGTACATTTGATTTCATTTAGCTATTTCTACTTTTATGTAGGTTTGAATATTTTTATAAAATAGCAAATTTAGAAATATAATTGATTAACAAAATGCTTGATAGCAGATACTACATTCAAACTGGTCCTATGAAGTCTATTTTTTGCCTATGCTGTTTTCTTCCATTTTGCTCTGAAATATTTATGCAAAATAGCAGTCTTTATGAACATTACAGGGCAGGCAGTTTTCTTCAGTTTTTAAATAACTGTGCTAAGGGTTAGACTAGATTAAAAAAATTCCCCATGAACAGATTTTCAAGGTAAAGATATTCATTGATCAGGAAACTAGTAAAAGTTTTTACAAGTATGATATAATTTATATTAATTTGGCTCTCTCTTAACACCTAATCTAGATTAGTTTAATTATCTGTAACTCATTTTTAAGCCAGGCTGATTTTTTTTCCCCTTGCCACCCTACACATTAGCAGGCCGTTTGTGGAGGATAATATGGTAGACTACTTTGTAGCTAAGAAAATGTCTTTTAATGTTAAGCAATCCTGGGTTCAAATCCCTATTTCAGGGGCGCCTGGTGGCTCAGTCAGTTAAGTGTCTACCTTGGGCCCAGGCTATGATCTCCAGGTTCTGGGATAGAGCCCTGAGTTGAGCTTCCTGCTCAGCAAGGAATCTGCTTCTCTCCCTCTCTCTCCCTCTGCCCCTCCCAACTGCCTGTTCTCTTTCTCTCTCAAATAAAAAACTTTATATTAAAAAAAAAAAATCCCTATTTCAGCTATTTCCTAAATGTAACATCTTGAGAAAGAGTTTTTTTAATTTCTTCTTCTTCTTTTTTTTTTTTTTTACTTCTTTGAGCCTCAGTTATCTTTTCTGTAAAATGGTAATGTAAATGGTAGTATATACATCATGGATGTATCATTATGACAACTAAAGACCATGGGTAATCATTAAACATACAGCCTGACAAGTTTCAACCAACAATGTCAGCCTATTCTGTCATTATTTTTTGGTCATTTACTTATTTGCACTATTAAATAAAAGTTATATGTGGAGGAATTTTTTTTTTTTAAGGAAATATGGCTGTTTTGGTTACCTTCGCTAGAAGCATTCAATACATATTTACTGAACAACTAGGAACTAGTTGTATAGAGACAAGTAACGCATACTTCCTGTTCTTAAGGAAATCACCTACTAAGGAGAGATCCCGATATGTGAGAGCTTAGAGTCAGGGCCAAACTTAAAGGAGTGACAGAGTAGGCAATGATTAGTATGCTGAGATTCAAAGGGAAGCAAAAATGAACCAAAACCCAAACCAAAAACCTCTGGCCTGTGACTAGGTCTGAAATATCATTAAGATTTTTTTTCCTTTGGACTTTATACATTCTTTGATTTTGGGGTTCCAGGTACAAGTGACTTTGGGAAGAATAACACATTAAATAATATCACTTGCACTTTAATGAAAATTTATTTCTATATTATTTAGGGTACAAGGTAAGTTGCCATAATCAAGACACTTCGGAATATTATGGCTCAAGTAACAGACCAAAGGTGAGCAGGCAGCACTGCAGCAGGCCATCCGTGGCCCAGAATCCTTCTACCCTGTTGCTTTGCCATTTCCTAGTGCGTTGACTTTGTGGTCAGATATGGTCCTTACTGTCATGTCTGTGGAATAGCCTACTGGTTGAGTGATGGGAGAGAAGGAAGAGGACAAGAGATTTTCTTGTCAAAACATGATCCAAAGGTTGCACATATCGCTGTGTTTGCATATCATCCTCTAAATTTCTGTCATATCTTCATATCAAACTGCAAAGCAGTCTGGAAAATACAGTCTTTGATTGGGTGGCTGTGTACCCAGCTAAAGTTCATGAGTTTCAGTTACCAAAAGAAAGAAGGGGAGAATGGATACTGAGAAAAAATTAGCAGTCTTTACCACAGTGTATCAGACAAATTTATCTTGATAAGCTTCCTGAAAATCCTAGGCCTTTCCAAATAGGTGGCTATTTGATGCATAAAGAAACAATTATAAAGAAGGTTGACTTGTCAAGGATGTTTTCTGGCATCAAGCAATTATCCAGGCTCAGATTCTCTGACCCCAACTGGGTATCCTATCATTCAGTTCAATTTCGACATTATACATGTAGTTATATTACACATGCTATATAGTACATTATACATGTAATTAACAAATACCCCCACAGGATAAGGGCCCAGTCCCACAAAGACTATCCACGCTTCAGATGCCAACTGAAAGTCATGGTACTTCTGACTAACAGTAATAAATTCAGAAGTTCTCATGACCCTTCTCAGATTTGATAACTCACTAGAACAACTCAGGAACATACTTTACTTACTCTTACATGTTTATTATAAAGGATACAACTCCAAATGGAAAAGATGCTTAGGGCAAGGGGCGTGTGTGTGTGTGTGTGTGTGTGTGTGTGTGTGTAGGGGTAATGAATCTTGAGAAGCTTCCATTTTCTTTCCAGGCATGTCACCTTCCTAGTACCTCCATGTGTTCGCCAATGCGAAAGCTCCGTGAACATGGCTGTTTAGGCATTTTTATGGATGTTTCATTACTAAGGCATGGACCTGGATGTCAGGTCCACCTAGATTTTATTTCTCTTGAATCTTTTAAAGATTTTATTTATTTATTTGGGAGAGAGGGCAAAAGAGTACAAGCAGGGGAAGCAGCAGACGGAGAGAAGGAAGCAGGCTCCCCACTGAGCAGGGAGCCTGATGAGGGACTTAATCTCATCATGACCTGAGCCACCCAGGCACCCTCTCTTGAGTTTTTGACTTCTGGAAAGTGACTTAACCTATTGGATTTTGAATGATATCCATTTGTAAAACTGAAATAGTATCTACTTAGCTATCTCAGGGAGATAAATGGATAAAATAAACTAATACCTATGTTCCTGCTAGAGAGGTCAGGGATAGCACTTGTCTACCTTAGGTCCATTCCAGCTGATTAAATCATTTACCACTGGTGATTGAAATCAACTTCCAGTTCCTCTCCCCTCCCAGGAGGTCGGTGGTGTGGGCTGTTGGGGGCGAGGCTGATAGTTCTTACCCTCTAATCACATGGTGGCTTCCTCTGGCAACTGACCCCCATCCTGAAGCTATCTAGGAGCTCACCAATAGTCATCTCAGCATAAGCTCAGGTATGGTTGAAAGGGACTCATTATGAATAACAAAAGACACTTCTGTCACTCAGGAATTTCTAAGGGTTTTAGGAGCTCTGTGCCAGAAACTGGAGACAAAGACCAAATACATTTTTTTACTATACCACAATTTGACAGCAGGAGCAAGAGTGACCCCCAAAACCATTTCTGCCTGAAGATATCCTTCTCATCACAAAGCAGATCGAATGAGTTGTTCTCTTCTCTGAGCTCCTTAGCTGACAAAGATTCTGTAGATTGTGTCAGAGTATGCTGTTCTTATCGCACTGTACTATAATTATTCAGTAGCTTCTAGCTTCCATAGCTCTAACTAGAATTGACCTATATGAGGTAGTCTTTGAATCCCCAGCATCTAGCACAGTGCTTCACACATTGCTGCTCTGTAAATGGTTGAATGAATGTGAGTGAATAGAAAGCAGAGTCTGCCACTGCTGACCCCTGTGGTCTGTGGGTCTGTGTTTAAGCCTGTTTGGTGTCAATCTGGGGACTGGATCATACTGTTGCTATTTGTATTTTTCAGCTCTTGTTGGTTTCCTGAGAATCTCAGCTCTGGTATTCTGCTGTTGAATCTATGGTAGTCTGGAGGGGAATTCAAGACTCATAAATTAGTTGGTTTCAGAATAAAAAGACTGGAATTCAGGGAAAGTAGGCTGTCTAGATGCCTTTTGTCTCACAGGGTTTGTTCTTTGTAAGACACTGCTTTTCTGTGCAATATGCCAAGCCTACCAAGTAATCTTCAGGTCAGTTTTCCAGGGGTGTCATGTGAAAAGAAAAGCTCTCTGGACATTATAAGTTTGACATTTGCCTGAATGTTTAAAAACTGTTCTCAAATCCAGGAATTTTGTTAAGAGGGGTGTGTGTGTGTGTGTGTGTGTGTGTGTGTGTGTACACATAAACTAAAGAGTCAGTGGTTATTATTTTATTTTTTTAATATTTTGTTTTGTTTTGTTCTTGCTTATTTAGTGTCTTTTAAACTTACAAAGGAAATAACACTTTGGGGCACTAAATACTGACTTTGCTGATTACTTCATTTGAGCAGCAGTTCAGGAATACCCATTTCCTGTTTTGATGGTCTACAGAATAGGAGTTCTACAGCTTTACACAGCAAAAGAGATATCAAGATCCTTGCTAGTCAACGAGTTCAGCAACTGAGTTATCAGAGAGAATTCTAGCAATAGTGTGACTGCAGGGAAAGCACTGGGGTAGGTGTCAGGCCCACCTAGATTTTATTGAATTACTCTTGAATTTTTGACTTCTGGAAAGTAACAACCTATTGAAACTTGAGTGATATCCATTTGTAAAACTACCTAGTATCTACTTAGCTATCCCAGGGGGATAGTGGATAAAATGAAGTACTACACTTGATCTTAGCCAAAAGGCCGAGAAGCGATAAAATGAAGTACTATGTTCCTGCTGGAAAGGCCCCCAGAGATAGTACTTGGGTGCCCTTCGTCTGTCCTAGTTTCACTTCATGGTGTCAGGCTAGGAAGTCTCAGTTCTTGCACAGCTCTGGCCCAGTGAGAGCCATTCTCTTTTACCAGGTAGAAGTCTGGAAGTAGACTAGTGTGTGTTTTCCTTCTAGAATTGATTTGGGCCTCTGGGAAACTATGTAAGCATCAGGCTTTAGACTTTGTTTCTTACCCCACCATCTGCTGTTGGGTGTTTAATTGGACTTTGGCTTCCTTATGAAAGCTCAGTTCTGTGTGTCTCTGATGAAAGGAGGGCCCAGGCCTAAATCTTCTTGCCTAGTTTCTGCTGGCCCCCTTCCAGAACTGAATGTTGATTGCTTGCAGAATTTCTTGTATTATCTTGCTCAATTCTCCCAGAAATGTGACTTGATCCCCACTATCTTGAAGAACTTCCCCACCACGAGGCTTTGATGTACCTCTTCATTTCATCCCTTCTGGGTGACACTGACCCTGCCCTGCATCAAATGTTGGTTTATAGTCTCTTGATTTTGGACTAACTTCCAGCTAGGGAGGGACTGTTCCAATTAGTCTTATCTAGCCTCCTTTCTCTGCACCAATCAGGTTTACTTCCAAATTCTCTTTATTAGGAGTTGCAACATGTCATGTATCTGGGGCAGAGTAATGAATGCTAAGGTACAAGCACCCAATTATCATTGGCAACTTCTATTGATATCAGTAGAAAGCCATCAAATAGGACTTGTAGTATATTAAAATAAGTTCTTTTTTTTTTTTAAAGATTATTTATTTGAGAGAGAGAGAGAGAGAAAGAGGGAGAGAAATTATGGCAAAGAGAGGTAGGGGCAGAGGGTGAGGGAGAGGGACAAGTAGATTACTCACTGAGCACAGAGCTTGACACAGAGCTCAATCTCATGACCCTGAAATTATGACCTGAGCTGACACCAAGAGTCAGATGCCTAAACGACTGAGCCACCCAGGTGCCTTGGATTGTCTTTTTAATTTCTTTCTCTTCACACCATGAAACAAAGATTTGCCTATGTTTTCATGATTATGCTATAAAATCAAGATAGAAGTTCATATTTAATGAAATTTAGCATCTGAGGCATGGTACATTATTGCTTTCAACTGTATTTTATTTTATTTTTAAAAAATTTTCCCAACTGTATTTTATTACCTATATTTAGCTTATGAATAAGCTAGCATGAATAAATGCACTGTATCATTCCAAGATATGATTATACTTGCATTGAATTGTACCTTTCCATTAAAACTATAAAGTATAGTGTAATGAAATGTTTGCAAGGGTCAGGAGATTTGGGGAAAACAGGAAGCTTGAAGAAAACTTCATGGAGAGTTTTTTTAATGGAAGAATATAAATAAACAGTTAATTGAAGTTGCAATCACAGGAAAAGGAAAGAAGATTTTGAATCTTGGTCTTTTTCTTACCATCATGTCAGCAATTTTTTTTTTAAGATTTTATTTATTTATTTGACACAGAGAGAGAGATCACAGGTGAGCAGAGAGGCAGGTAGAGAGGGGGAAGCAGGCTCCCTGCTGAACAGAGAGCCTGATGCGGGGCTCGACCCCAGGACTCAGAGATCATGACTTGAGCCGAAGGCAGAGGCTTAACCCACTGAGCCACCCAGGTGGCAAATTCTGATTGTGATATTCCTCATGTACGTCAGATAAATGATTTTTGAAAAAATGATTGTGAAATAGACAAACTAGCTGACATCTGTAAAACACATACCGAATTCCCTAAACAATGCTCAATGTCTTCCCACCTCCCAGTTTCAATTTAGGGTGAAGCATCAACTATGCAGTGAATAAAAAAGAAAAAAAAAATCTTAGAGTAAAAGAGAAAGTTAGTGATAGAGAGAAGGCTCTACCCACGGTCTTCTCTTCATTCAGATTCCTTACCTTTTATTTGTTCACATATTTATTGTAAAATGTATCTTTGGTATATGAGAGAATTTATCAAGTGTGAACCTGTGTTCTGAACCAAGGAAGGCACTTTTTAACCAGTGGAAATTAGGTGATATTATATGGATTGGATTCAATCTCAATTTACTTGTATTTTGGAATAAGTACCTGACATACTTTAGAAAAGCATCCAAAGTTTCCATCTTCTTATGGCTTTGCATGGTTCCCGGACATGGCAATTACTTTGGAGACTTAAAGGTTGAGGGGCAATTTGGTGACAATCTAAGTTTCTTTATTTACTTTTACCTGGGCTAAAATAAAATCTTGTTTGGTTATATGAAGATATATTTGACAAACTTTCAGTGGAGGAAAAAAACATATACATGACAATGAATTTTAATTACAGCACCAAAGATTTTAGAAATCAGAAACTTAGGACATCATTTAGTTCCAACTGCTAATTTTACATATGGGAAACTGACCACCTTTTTGGTGAAATGCAGAGGCAATCTTTACTTGGAATTGAAGTTTAAACTGGATGGTTTCTGAGGTTCCTTTAATATTTTATTTTTTTGAAACTGAGTCCTAAAGAATTTAAGGAAATTGTCCAAGGTCACCTATACCTAGCTGATTGTGGGAGGGACACCCTAGAGTAGAACCTAGGTTCCAGATTCCTTGTCCATTTATGACTCTTTTTCATACTTAAGGTATTTGAAACTCAAAACAGTGAAGTACTTTGGATTGTGCACTCTGAGGAAACAGCATAGACCTGGCAATCACATACTTACCTTTGGATTATCTTTTAATTCCCAATGTGGTGAGTCACGTAGTAAAATAACATTGGCATACTGAAATGCCGTATCAGGAACTAATTAAAGGGGAAAGAAAATCAGATGAACTTCGTGATTTCCTCTGAAACTTTTGACAAATGTAACCTTGAATGCTGACCTGCTTTGAATGCAAATTTTCTCATGACAGTACATTCAGTGGATAAACCAGAGCTCCTCCTACATAAAGTCTTCATTTCTTAGGTCATTTAAAATCCATTAAGCTAAGAAGCTGTTCATTGAGACAGATTTCAGTGGTATTTCAGAAGAATTTGAGTATAACTGGACACATTATTCACTCACAGTAAGTCTGAAACTGAAGTTTCTGAGAGGGAGAATGGGGATGAAAGGTAACTTAGAAATAATTTTAAAAAATTTAATAAAAAATGGGCTCAAATCTTTTTATAGCAAAAATCATTTGAAATGATATATATTCATTTGAGGAAATACTGCTTTTTTGCATTTAGCTAATTAATAGGTGCTGGATAATCAATATGAATAACACTATTGCTTAATTTCTAGTTGTTCTTTTATTGACCTTTATTTCCTATAAAAAATCATACCTCTTATAAGCAAAACTGGTCCTTTGGAAATGGTAAGGATAATTGCATTTTAGAATTAAGTTTTCTGAAATTATTTTCTATGTGATTTTTTCCCCCTATAAATGAGAATTCTCTACTTTGCTACAACTTTTCTCTATTTTGCTCAGAAATAACCATACAGCTCCTCTAAAATCAATGACAATATATTTTATATGATGTTTGATTTTATTTATGAAACTTGCGTATCTTCTGTATGTGATGATTTCATTTATTTGTGTAGTATGGTTAAACACATATATAGTAGAGTTATTAAAATAAAAATTCCAATTTTCACTGTTTTTGTTCTGAAATGAACTAACATACATTTGATGCTTGTTTTCTTCTGAAAAAAATACATAGTTAACACTTAAATCTGACCATCACTTTTATACATTGTACTCACTTTGGATATTTCCAGATTCATTTTCTTTGTTTAACATGTAAGAGAGTATCTGAAACCATGACATGAATACAGGGGATTTAGCAGCTTTTTTTTTTCCTAAGATTTTATTTATTTGACAGACAGATCACAAGTAGGCAGAGAGGCAGGCAGAGAGAGGAGGAGCAGGCTCCCCACAGAGCAGAGAGCCCGATGCGGGGCTCAATCCCAGGACCCTGGGATCATGACCTGAGCTGAAGGCAGAGGCTTTAACCCACTGAGCCACCCAGGCACCCTTAGTAGCTGTTTTTTGATACAAATTTTATTAAAGTATGAAATGTTTTAGAGAGATTAAGACTTAAGTAAAATTGCATAAAATTATTATTTTTTTAAAGATTTTATTTATTTATTTGACAGAAACAGTGAGAGAGGGAACAGAAGCAGGGGGGAGTGGAAGAGAGAGAAGCAGGCTCCCGCTGAGCAGGGATCCCCATGTGGGGCTCAATCCCAGGACCCTGGGATTATGACCTGAGTGGAAGGCAGGTGCTTAACGACTGAGCCACCCAGGCACCTCCTATTATTATTATTTTGAGCAGAGAATAATAAAGTAAGGACTAAGTGGTCTTCATCTTAGTTTCTTTATCTGTACATGTTAGTTTCTTTAATTGTAAAATGAGCCAAACGTCCTGATGAGGACTCATGTTGTGAAAGGCAATAGAAATGTTAAAAACAGGGGCACCTGAGTGGCTCAGTCTGTTAAGTGGCCAGCTCTTGATTTTAGCTCAGGTCATGATCTTGGGTCCTGCAAGCCCTGCACAGGTGTCTGCGCTCAGCAGGGAGTCTGCTTATCTTCTCTCTCTCCCTCTTCCTCTGCCCTTCCTCCCACTCACATACTCTCTGTCTCTCAAATAAATAAATAATTTTTTTTTTTTAAAGAACTGTTAAAAACTATTATTTAAGTGGTAGGATTAAACAAAAGGAGTGGGGGTGGAGAGAGTTGCTTATTCGTTTTGATGTATTTTTCTGGGTGTCTTTGAGGAATTAACGGGGAGTGACTGTTGCATGTGGAAGAAGTGGAAGGCAAGTAATAACAATTGAGTAATGCCCACTATGTTGCAGGCATTTACATGCACTATCTCATTTAATCACTTCCTAAACCCTATGATGACAAATATTGTTGCCTTCATTTTATAGATAAGAAAATTGAGGCATAGAGAGCTGAAGTGTCTTGCCCAGATCTCTGTGGCTGCAACAGCCATGCTGTTTCCATCATTCCATGCTGCTTCTAGTCTAGGGTCACACTGAAGCAAAGCTGAGAGGATAGGCTGTTTGGAATTTATTTCTTTCATTCTTGCTGTATAATCAAGACTTATGCTGGGTAGATGGATAATGTCCAGGATCATAGAGTATGACCAATCACACTACAGGTGCCTACCTGGGATGATTTAGGAGATGGCTGACAGGTGCCTGCCCACAGATGTTCTCTTCATTGAACTGTCTCAGACCAATTGACCTGTCTCAGTCCCTTTGCCTAATATTTTACCATGGAAGTCACTACTTTGGATATGGAAGTGTTTTGTTTGTTCTGTTTCTCTTTGCCAGCGGGGATATTGGGGGGGACTTTTGAATGCACATATCCCTAGGAAGGTTCATAGATTAAGTCTTTTATCACATAATACCTTAACAGGGAGCATGGAATAGAAGAAATAACTCATATTTTGGAGCCAGAGAACCTGGCAATTGAATTCTGATTCCACCACATCCTAGCTGTTTAACTTGCATATGATGCTGCATCTTTCAGAGCTCTCATTTTCTTCTTGAGTAAAACAGAGATAGGAGTTCCTGTGCAGTTAGTTAAGCATCCAGCTCTTAGTTGCACCTCAGGTTGTGATCTCATAGGTTGTGAGATTGAGCCCCGTGTTAGGCTCCATGGACTCTCTCTCCCTCTCCCTCTGCTCCACCAACCCTACCTACGTTCTCTCTCTCTCTCTAACATAAATAAATACATCTTTAAAAAAAAACAGAGATAATAATGCATATGCATAGGTCCTTATTATAGTAATCAATATGTTGAACATCTGGTATGGGTTGCTGTGACAGAGTGTGAAGAGCACTGGAATGGAATTCAGGAGACTTGGTGTTCTGCCATATTTGTTTCATTTATTCAGGTAAGTATTGAGTATCTACTATGTGTCTTGCACTGTGCTAGGCACTGAGGGTACAACATAAACCATTTGAAGTTCTTGCTTCCTTATATCTTAAATTCTAGCTTCTTGCTAACCTAACTATATCCATATTCTGGTCATGCAGAACAGTATTAATATTCTTCACATTTTATGGATTGGAATCTAAGGGTTACATTTTGAGCAAAATACATATAGTGGTGAGCAAAATGAATATGATCCCTGGCCTCACTGAGTTTATAGTCTAATGGAGTAGAAGTTAATCTGATAATCCCACAAATTAGTATAAGATTAAAACCATTACAAGTCTTTAAAGGAAACATAGTGCTCATAAAGCAGGGGGGCCTCATTTCAACTTCAACAGGGGCCTCAACAGGGGACTCATTTCAACTTCTCTCAGCAAGTGACATCTGAGCTGAAATCTGAAGAGTGAACAGGTATTAGCCAGGTTATCCTTCTACAGGTCTTTACTCAGAGTCTTCTGGATTCTCCTAAGTTCTTTTACATCCTCCTTGGTGGCTATTGCAAACTTTCTCTTCTGCTTTTGAGCATTCTACTCAGCTACTACATATTTATTCTCAGGAGGTAAGCTTTTCTCCTATTTCACACAGAAAATAAATGCCATCAGATGTGCCTGAACCTCTTATCCACCAACCTCACTGTCTTTTATAAACACATCCATTTTCGTCTTCATCCATGCTTTTGTCTTGTCTCAGAGCCCTCTGTCAGTCCAAATTCAATTTTTCCACTTTTGTTTTAGATTACATGCTGGCCTCTTGCTTTTTCAGGGATTTCTTTCCGTAATTATTCTCTTTCTCTTCTTTTACTCTCTTCCTCTTTCTCAGCAAAGAAAAAAAAAAGATACTTTTTTTTTTTTTTTAAGATTTTTATTTATTGGAGAGAGAGAGGAAACACAAGAAGGGGGCATAGGAGAGGGAGAAACAGGTTTCCTGCTAAGCAGAGAGCCCTATGCAGGGCTCTGTCCCAGGAGCCTGGGATTGTGACCTGAGCCGAAGGCAGACGCTTAACGACTGAGCCACCCAGGCACCCCAAGATACCTTTTCTTTCTTTCTTTCTTTCTTTTTTTAAGATTTTATTTATTTATTTGACAGAGAAAGAGAGAGACAGCGAAAGAAGGGAACACAAGCAGGGGGAGTGGGAGAGGGAGAAGCAGGCCTTCCACTGAGCAGGGAGCCTGCTGTGGGGCTCAATCCCAGGAACACTGGGATCATGACCTGAGCGAAAGGTCCAATGACTGAGCCACCCAGGCACCCCAAGATACCTTTTCTTAAGCTTTCTCTGTACAACCAAGACCAGTTTAGTCTATACAACTAAACTTCAATAAAAAGTGGTCTATACATGTAACTACCTTTATCAAAGTCACTACTTATTTCCTTTTTATTTTTTTTTCTAAAAGATTTTATTCATTTGAAAGAGAGAAGCAACAGAGCATGAGCAGGGAGGAGGGAGAGGGAGTGGGAGAAGCAGACTCCCTGCTGAGTAGGGATCAAGACCACGAGACCCTTGGGATCATGACCTAAGACAAAGGCAGATGCTTAACCCATTCAGCTACCCAGGCATTCCTTACTTATTTCCAAGTACAACAGAACCATTGCAGTTTTGTCTTACTTTCCATCCTTACTTGCCATCCCTGTTGGCATCTGAGGTTTTAATAGCTTTTCCTTGAAATCTTCTACTTCAGTAGTTTTCCTCAGTACTGTTTCCTGTCAATACCAGTTATTACCATCAGTACTATGTCAGAGTCTTTTAACATGGCTCAGAAAGCATGCCTAAGTACATCTTACACTGTAACCAAATCAAACCACTTGTAGATCTTTGAATTCATTAAGCTTTCTCACTTCTCTGCTTTTGCATAATCAGTTTCCATTGAGGAGGAATCCTTCCCTCATATTCCCTACCCCTGCAAAAACGTACTCCACATATATGAGTTTAGGTACTACTTCTCTGAGGATTCTTACTTGACCATTTTCATCTCCCTAGACCAGTTTAGGTACCTGTCCTCTGTGCTTCTAAGTGCTTGTCTCTGTCTTAGAATTTACCACACCTTATTATAACTGAAGGTAGTATAAAGTTAGTCTGCAACTTTGGTATCCAAGAAATTTCACATTTTAATATGTTCTTTAAGCTACCCTGTATTCATTGTTCTGCCAAGAACGTAAGATATGCAATTTCAGTTAATACTTGATCCTCCTACCATGTTATGCAAATATTCTGAGGCCTTAGGCAACACCAAAATACTACAGAGGCCCTTTTGGTCACTGATCTTGACTTTTCTGTCAATTCTCTGATACAGTCTCTGAGATACTATTTTGTCTCAACCAAGGATGTTCCTTTCAGGTTTGCCCCTTTATAGGCTGCTACCATTGAACACTGAGCTGTTCTCTCTGCCAGACCCTTGACTTCTTTTTTTCTAAAGTATTTGTTCTTTCTGGGGTGCCTGGGTGTCTCAGCTTCTGCCTTTGGCTCAGGTTATGATCCCAGGGTCCTGGACCAAGCCCCACATCAGGCTCCCTCAGCAGGGAGCCTGCCTTGCCTACTGTTCTCCCTGCTTGTGCTCTCATGCTCTCTGTCAAATAAATAAATAAAGTCTTTAAAAAGAAAAAGTATTTGTTCCTTTCCCTCCTGAGTACCCTAAAAGGAATTTCATTTGTCTTCTTAAGACTTGCATCGGCACTCCTAAGCATAATCTCTCCTATGAGCTTGATTTTTGGCAATACAAAAGCTAGGAGGGTAAGTCTGTGTGCACAACTTCTTCTTTTAGTCTTGGCAACAGGGGAGGAGGAAACCCCTTGGGTGAGGTAAGGAAAATAAAAAAAAGACTGGTTATCTTCTTAAAAAGAGAGGGAGAAGAACAAAAGCTTTGAGTAAAATACAAATAATTATCTCAAAATATGTTGCCGTATACTTGTCTGTTTATGAGTCTCGTCTCTTCGTTAAATTGCAAGTGCCTTTTAAAGTGTTGTGGAATTTCGTTTCCTAATATTTCAATACAGACATAATTCACAGTTTAGTCTGGGAGAAGGTGTACTCAGAAAGCATAGAGAGGGAAGTGTTGCTACCTGAGCTAAATCTCAGTGACTAGGAGTAATCCATGACTAGGCTAGATAAAACAAAATTCGTCTCGGGAGACATGTATAGACAAAAGTTTAGAAATAAAATAAGACCCTTCTTTTAAAGATCTACATGTAGGAAATGAGACTGAAATTGCTGGTAAGGTCCAGGTAATGAAAAGTATTGACTGCCATGCTAAAGAGTTTATTCTTCATTTTATGAGAGGCAATACAGCATAGAGGTTAGGGCACCAATTTGGGAATGACACTTGCCTGGCTCTGAATCTGGCCCCATCTCTTACCAGCTATGAGACCCTGCAATAATCTTTTAGTGTTTCTGTGCCTCAGTTTCCTTATTGGTAAAAGGTGATGGCATCAGTACCTGTCTCATAACGCTGTGATGAGGATTAAGTGAATTAATATAGGGAAACATTTTCAGAAGTGCTGGCACAATATGAGCACAATTGAATTATGAGCTATTATTATAAATTATTCTGTAGGACAATGTGAAGTTAGTGAAGGAGTTTGAATGGACATATTTGTGTTTTGAAAAGGTCACACTGACTACAGCATGGAAAATGACATGAATCTGTCCTGTTAGAAGACGGAAATGCATCAGAAGGTTATTGCAATTGATCAGTCAAGAGATGTTAAGGGCTAAGATTAGGGTCGTGTCAGTGAAGATGAAGTGATTATGGATGGACCTCTAAGGTCTTTAGAGGTCTCTAAGGTACTTAGAGAATGGAATCTTTATATTGTGCGTATGTGTGTGTATGAAATGGCGATTGAATATAAATGAGAAAAAGGAATCTAGGATGACTCCTATGTTTCTATTTTAGGGCACTGCTTGAGAAGTCATACTACTGTTTGGTACTGGAAATAGAGGAAAGGAAAGTGATGATAAGTTCCATTAATATTTTGAGTATTCATAGTTCCCATGTGTATTCATGTTCTTTGAAACAGAAAAAAACTATTTCAAAACTGTTACATTGTCTATCAGTTTTGAAATCACGTATGGAAGGATTATCTGGATATTTTAAGGTCATCTGCATAAGTGGAATTTATCACTGTTCTAGGGAAGATATACTTGTTCTAGGGAAGATATACATGCTGTTCTTCGACAAGTACTGGTTTGTTATTTGCATAGCTCAAAAATATTATTGAGAAGAATCCTTTGGTGACTCATGTTGTAGAAGTATCAAGGTACCATAACAGAGCTCTGGTAAATTTATTTTGGATCAGGAGTCTGTCAGCTTTCCAAAATAAGAGAACCTTTGGAGATAACTAATTTAAAGCCTTAAAACCATATCAGTGCATTCATTTATTAACCAAAAACTTACTGCCTACTAGGTAATAGGCATTATGGTGATGTAAAAGCAGAAGCAGTTCTTACTCTCATGGGCCTTATGATTAACCATACGAGATGATTTTTTCAGTCAGATGGAGTAACATGTGCACAAGCTCTGTGATGGGAGTGCAGAGCACAAAATAGGAGAGTGTATAAGAAATGTCTGTAGAATTAGTCAGATGCCACAATGTTTAGGACCTTGAAAATCATGTGTCCCAAGATAAAGAGGAAGCCATGGAGAATTTTTAACAGGGCAGTTGTATAATCAGATTTGCTCTTGGAGAACAGAAGACAGTAGAAATTACAGGGACCAGAGTAAATTCAAGGAAATGTATTAAGAAGCTATTATAGGGGCCGCTGGCCGGAAGAGCATGTGACTCTTGATCTTGGGGTCATGAGTTCAAGACCCGTATTAGGTGTAGACATTACTTTTAAAAAAATGATTGCTAGTGCCCATTGGTGATGATTAAAAATTGAATACAGATTTTTTTTTTTAAGATTTTATTTATTTATATGACAGAGAGAGACACAGCGAGAGAAGGAACACAAGCAGGAGGAGTAGGAGAGGGAGAAGCAGGCCTCTTCCCACTGAGCAGGGAGCCTAGTGTGGGGCCCAATCCCAGGACCCTGGGATCATGACCTGAGCTTAAAGCAAACTCTTTTAGCCTGAGCCACCCAGTTGCCCCCAGATTTTTTTTTTTTTTTAAAGAAACTATTATTTTAAGTCCAGGCAAATTATGATGGTGATTTGATCTGGACTAGTATTGGAGGGGTATAGATGGATATAAGTAGTTTCAAGGGATATTTGAAAACTGAAATGAATTTGATTATGGATTGGACATGGGAGATGTAATGTCAGGTGTCTAGGGTGCCCGGCTTCTGGCTTGTACTGTGGAATGGACACCACTGATAACTAGTAAGATGGAACTACTATACCTTGAAACTACATCTCTGGCAAGAAGACCCATTTTCAGATGGAAGATCATGATTTTGGTTTTTGGCATTTTGCATTTGAGGTGTGTTTGAGACTTCCAAGTGAAGATCTTAAGAAAACAATTAGATATATAAGTCTGGGGCTTAGAGCACTAGTTTGGATGAGAGATATACGTTTGAAAGTCATTGTCATAGTGATGGTAATGGAAGGTGTAGGAACAGATAAAATTATCTAGGGAGAACATAGGGTCAGAAGAAATGAGGACCAAAGAACTCTGATGTATAAGGGATAAGCCTAAAAATGAAGTAAAATGAATAGCCAGAGAGATAGAAGGAAAGCTGGAAAGCTGTTGTCAGAAAAGCCAAAGGAATAGTGTTTTAAGGTTGGTGGTAAACAGGTGAATGTTGCTAAGAGAGAAACAAGATTGGAATGAAAAATATTAATTCATCAATATGAAGGTCATTGGTTATTCTGGTCAAGGTTAAGGTTATTCTGGTGAGACCTGTTTTAAGAGAGTCATGGACTTGTCGGATGAAGGAAAAAAACTAGAAGAAAATGAAGTGATAAAGAGTGAGTGGGGGCATGTGGAGAATATAGTAAATATAGACAACTCTTTCTTGAAGCTTGGTTATAAAGAAGTACTGGAGCAGTACCTGGAGGCAAATATGTGGGCAAGGTAGTTTATGTTTTTTAAGCCTTGGGAGAGATGAGCATATTTGAATGCTAATGGGATGTATCTGGCTATATCCATATATATATGTATCTCTTATGTATGTTGAAGATATTAAAGAGAAGGAAAAAAATAAATAGAAGGTTTCTGATCATCTGAGCAGGGTAGGAATTCAAAACACCCAAGAGGTGTTTTATCTTCAATAGTAGAAAATATACTTCCTTTATTATAGTAGGAGGGAAGGAAGGGAGGATGTGGGGGAGATATGGATTCAGGAAATTGAAGGAATTTCCATCTGATGACTTAATTTTGTTTTTAAAGAGGTAAGGTCATGTGCTAAAGAAGAGAGGGTAGGAAAGGATTGAAGATATTAGAAAAAGGCTTTTCACATCAGTCAAAATGTCTAAAATTAACAAGTCAGGAAACAACAGATATTGGTGAGGATGTGGAGAAAGGGGAACCCTCTTCCACTGTTGGTGGACATGCAAGCTGGTACAGCCACTCTGGAAAACAGTATGGAGATTCTTTAAAAAATTAAAAATAGAGCTACTCTGGGATGCCTGGGTGACTCAGTGAGTTAAGTCACTGCCTTTGGCTCGGGTCATGGTCTCAGGGTCCTGGGATCGAGCCCCATGTTGGGCTCTCTGCTCAGCAGGGAGCCTGCTTCCGCCTATGTCTCTGCCTACTTGTGATCTCTGTCAAATAAATAAATAAAATCTTAAAAAAAAAAGAGAGAGCTACCCTATGACCCAGCAATCGCACTACTGGGTATTTACCATAAAGATACAAATGTAGTGACCCAAAGGGGCACATGCACCCGAATGTTTATAGCAGCAATGTCCACAATAGCCAAACTATGGACAGAACCTAGATGTCCATCAAAAGATGGATGGATAAAGAAGATGTGGTGTACATATATATATAATGGAATACTATGCAGCCATCAAAAGAAACAAAACCTTGCTATTTGCAACAGTGTGGATGGAACTAGAGGGTATTATGCTGAGCAAAATAAGCCAATCAGAGAAAGACAATTATCATATGATCTCCTTGATATGAGGAATTTGAGAGCCAAAGTGGTGTGTTGTGGGGGGTAGAGAAGGAAAAAATAGAACAAGATGGGATTGGGAGGGTGACAAACCATAAAAGACTCTTAATCTCAGGAAACAAACTGAGGGTTGCTGGGGGTGGGGGTTACGGATAGGGTAGCTGGGTTATGGACATTGGGGAAAATATGTGCTATGGTGGGTGCTATGTAAGCCTGATGTTTCACAGACCTGTACCCCTGGGGTAAATAATACTATATATATATATATATATATATATATATATATATATATATATATTGATTATAATGATATTATATATATACGTGTATATATATATATAATGATTTTGTTTATTTATTTGAAAGAGACAGTGAGAGAAGAAACACAAACAGGGGAGGAGGGAGAGGGAGAAGCAGACTCCCCACTGAGCAGGGAGCCTGATGCAGGTAGCGCTTGGTATCAGGACCCTGAGATCATGACCTGAGCCGAAGCCAGACACCTAAGGACTGAGCCACCCAGGTGCCCCTACATAATATGTTAATTAAAAAAAAGAAGTTGAACAGAAACATATAATAATGTTTTTGAGTAGTAGGGTGGATTTATATAAAATGGAATGTTAGGATTTTATCATGGAATAACCGAGCGTGGGACTTGTTCCATCAGCACTTACCTGCTCAGTGAGAGGCACAGGGGGGACTTGAGAGTTAAATTCATTTAGGGTTGGGATTTTGTTAGGAAGCTATGATACAAAAGCAGAGAAACAAATTTATTTTGGGGTAGGGAAGCCAATCTAGATGACATAAAGAAGGGAAACAAGACCAAATCTGATGGATGAATTTGGGAAAAAATAGTCAAGTCTTTGCAAAACAGAAAAATAAACAGAGTGGCAGTACTTAAAGACCTAAGCTAGAATGAAATGAGATTATGGGAAAATCGTTTGATTTCTCTGGCCTCTGTTTTCTCATTTATTTTTAAGCCAGGGTGATAGATGGTGGAAACTAATTTCTACACATATCTTGTTGTGTTTTGGTAGTAAGTATCAATAGACTGGGATGGGCCTAGGAACTCCTGAGGAGCACCCCACCCACTTCTAAGGAATGAAGTGGAGTTAGGGGGTAGGAGGTATTCGTCATTCTAACTTTCCCATGGATGTTAAGGTAAAGGAAGACAAAACCGTGTTCTAAAGTTGTAATTCTATTACAAGTAGTGTTCTTTCCCCTAGGCGTGTTTGACTTTGCTCATCCAGCAGTGACTAATCACTAATAATGGAATCAGCCATTTGCTTTGTCTAGCACTTTTGCAGGAAGAACAATGTACATTGTTGATGGAATCAGTACTGATTTATTGAGAGGAAACTTGAACTCCAGGGTATCCTGATAATAGCCAAAGCATGTGGGGTGAACTGTCAATATCTGGAAAAGGAGAAATTAGGTCTGATTAAAGATATGTAAGTGCATCACCACAACATCTCAGGACACCACGGCAGCAGCTGGTGGTGGGAAGAAGTGCTGTGGTTCACAGTTATTACTAGCAGAACCTCCAGAGGGCCATAGAGTCCTCCAGCACCTGTATCCTCTTGTTGTTGCTATAAGGACTTCAAAGGCCTCAGAGGGGGGAGTCAAGAAATGGTTTTTTTTGGTCATTGTAAAAAGCTTCTACTTCAGCATTTTGTGATTATATTCTCAAGTGGGGTGGTTCAAGTATGTCCCCTCCCTCCCCAGCCCCAGGTATCTGGTTGCAGGTTTTTGCCAAAGAAAGTGCTACAGAGTTTAAATGTGGCCCTTTACAAGAATGAGCTTTTGACTCAGGCTGTGTAGAAAATGAGGGGTTGGACTGTGTAAATGCAAACATCTTTCATTTCATGGAAATCTGTGCTTGAAAGGTTATGAACTTTTAAAGTATTTTAATACACAATGCTAAATACTCCTCTAATTAGGTTACAGGTTCTGCTTAAATAAGAAAGTAGTTTATTTTGCTCTCACCTGAATGTCTTGAGTTGGCTAATCTACTAAGGCTGCAGGAAGAATATGCAGCTTTATTGCATCAGGTTAAGAGCGGGGGGCTACCCCAAACTCGTTGTTCTACGACACCTAGGGTGATTCCCTCATCTACTTGATCTGAGGTGGCTCACTACCAAGATCATATTCTTTTTTAAAAATATATTTTTTAAAGATTTTATGTATTTATTTGAGAGAGAGAGGGAATGAACAGGGGGAGGGGCAGAGGTCAAAGCAGACTCCCCACTGAGTGCAGAGCCTGGCACTGACATTGGGGCTCGGTCCCAGGATCCTGAGATCATGACCTGAGCCAAAGTCAGACACTTTACCAACTGAGCCACTCAGGCGCCCCTACCAAACCATATTCAAAGCAGCAGGATAGAGAAAGGAAGAAAGGGGAAGAGGAGAAAACATTCATTCTTTTTAAAGGTAAGACCTAGAGAGGTGGTGGTAGGGGGGATGGGGTAACTGAATGATGGGCATTAAAGAGGGCACTTGATGGAATGAGCACTGGGTATTGTATGTAACTGATGACTCACTAAATTCTACCCCTGAAACTAATAATACAGTATATGTTAACTAAATCGAACTAATTAATTAATTAATTTTTAAAGAATTTATTTATTTATTTGAAAAAGAAAGAGACAGAGATAGCAACAGAGATAGCGTGAGAGAACACAAGTGAATAAGAGAGGGAGAAGTGGGCTCCCAGGGAGCCCAATATGGAGCTTGATCCCAAGACTCTGGGATCATAACCTGAGCCAAAAGCAGCCACTTAACTGACTGAGCCACCAAGGCACCCTACTAAATTGAATTTAAATTAAAAAAAAAAAAAAAAAAAAAAAAAGATGTGACCCAGAGATTGGTGATAACACTTCCATTTATATGTCTTGGGCCAAAACTTCAGTACATGTCACATGTAGCTGAGAAGATGTTCAGAAATGTAGTCTCCATTTTGTGTGACCATGTTTCCTGCTAAACCTTGGGGGCTCCGTTACTACTGAAGAAGATGAATATTATGAAACAGTAATGTTAGCTGTACTACCTCCAAAAATGATTATACCAATTTGTATTTCTACCAGTAGCCTGAGAGAAGGCTCACACTTTATTAATTTTGCTTGAATTATAATTTGTTTAACTCTAAGTTTATAGAATTTATTTTTAAAAGATTAATTTTAGGTTCATAGGAAAATAAAAAGGAAGGTACAGAAATTTCTCATATGCCCTCTGCTCCCACACATGCATAGACTTCCCATTTTCAATATCCCACATGACAGTGGTTCATTTGTTACAATTGATGAGCCTATGTTGACCTGTCCTTATCACTCAAAGTCCATAGCTTACATTAAGGTTTACTCTTTTTTTTTTTTTTAAAGATTTTATTTATTTATCAGAGAGAGAGAGGGGGAGAGTCGAGCACAGGCAGACAGAATGACAGGCAGAGGGAGAAGCAGGCTCCCTGCTGAGCAAGGAGCCCGATGTGGGACTCGATCCCAGGACGCTGGGATCATGACCTGAGCCGAAGGCAGAGGCTTTAACCCACTGAGCCAGACAGGCGTCCCTAAGGTTTACTCTTGATGATTGTACATTCTATGTATTTGAACAAATGTATAATGGCATGTATACACTATTATAGTATCACATAGAGTGTTTTTGCTGCCCTAAATATCCTTTGCTCTACCTATTCATCCCTCTTCATCACCCCAATCCCTGGAAACCATTGATCTGCTTATTGTCTTCATACTTTTGGCTTTTCCAGGATGTCGTATAATTGGAATCACATAGTATGCAGCTTTTTCAGATTGGCTTCTTTCACTAAGTAATAGGCACTTAAGGTTCTTCCACGTCTTTTCATGGCTTGATAACTCATTTCTTCTTAGCACTAAATAATATTCTATTGTCTGGATATACCATAGTTTCTTTATCTGTTCACCTACTGGAAAGACATCTTGGGTTGCTTCTAAATTTTAGTAGTTAAAATAAAACTGCTAGAAAGATCTATGCTCTGATTTTTGTGTAGACCTAAGTTTTTGACTTCTTTGGGTAAATACCAATGAGTTTGTTTGCTGGATGGTATAGTAAGAATGTGTTTAGCTTTTAAGAAATCACCCAACTGTCTTCCAAAGTGGGTGTACTACTTTGCATTACCACCAGCAATGAATGGTCATTCCTGTTGCTCCACATCCTCTTTCTCATCTGTTGCCAGTGTTCCAGATTTGGGCCATTCTAATAGATGTGTAGTAATTTTTTTTTTTTTTAATTTTAAATGCTCCTTCAGTAGACTTTAGGGTAGGGAACCCTATATCTTGCTTGTTTTCATATCTGTAGCCTTGAGTGCAAAATTGATACTCAGGAAATGTCTGTGAAATGAAGATCTGGATGGATGCCTATGACTATGTCAGCACCAATACAACAGTCAAAGGTCAGGCTGAAAAAATAGAAATTTTGAGGTTGCATTTTGATGAGAGGGCTCTAAAGTCACTTAGGAAATATTGTCTCACTGAAGCTCAAAAGCAGCTATCAAAAACAGTGAGAAACTGGGTAGGTAGGCAGACCTGTCACGTAGGATTATGAAGTGGATTTTGAACTTTTCAGCAGATATGATTATAAAAACCAGTTCTCTTAAAGAAGGGAATGCATTTTTATGAAGGGCAGTAAGTCCACTGAAGAGCAAGAAATCTCTGTCAACACACAAGTAAAAGAATAACTCTTTTTTGGGTCACTTTAGAAAAGTACTTTTCTAAAAAAGATTTATTTATTTGGGGGGGGGCAAAGAGAGAGGGAGAGAGAATCTGAAGCAGACTCTCTGCTGAGCACAGAGATTGACGCTGGGCTCAATTTCACAACCGAGATCATGACCTGATCATGTCAGGTCATGAAACCTGATCATGAAACTAAGAATCAGATGCTCAACTGACAAAGACACCAAGGCTCCTCTATCATAAGCACTTTTAAAAAGTAAGCTTACAAGGTTACAAAATTGGTTTAATCTTCTGAAGGTTGCTGGAGGGGATGGGGGGGGTGGGAGGGATAGCATGCATGCGTTGAACATTGGGGAGGGTATGTGCTATGAAATTTGTAAGACTGATGAATCACAGACCTGTGCCCCTGAAATAAATAATACATTATATGTTAATTAAAAAACAAAACAAAACTGGGACACCTGAGTGGCTCAGTGAGTTAGGCCTCTGCCTTTGGCTCTGGTCATGATCTCAGGGTCTTGGGATCGAGCCCCACATCGGGATCTCTGCTCGACGGGGAGCCTGCTTCCCCCTCTCTCTGCCTGCTTCTCTGCCTACTTATGATCTCTCTGTCAAGTAAAAAAATAAAATCTTTAAAAAAAAAAAAAAAATCGATAAATAAATAAATAAACTGGTTTAATTTTCAAGTGATCAAGTGATTATTCTGAAGCCAAAGAACTACTGAAAATGCACTGAGAAGAGAGAATGCTCGTGCTTTAAAAATGAGGACAGCTAGTGATCCAAAAATATATTAATTTCTACTTAATGGAAAAGAGAAACATCAGTCAGACAAAGGAAAAGAGGGGGGCGCCTGGGTGGCTCAGTGAGTTAAAGCCTCTGCCTTCGGCTCAGATCGTGATCCTGAGGTCCTGGTATCGAGCCCTGCATCTGGCTCTCTACTCAGTGGGGAGCCTGCTTCCCCCTTTCTCTCTGCCTGCCTCTCCACCTACTTGTGATCTCTGTCAAACAAATAAATAAAATCCTTAAAAAAAAAAAAAGGAAAAGAGGGAAAAAAACAGAATCAGAAGAGAAAAGAAAGTGGGAGCAGGTGGCAGAGGGGCATGAGGGAGAAGAAGCAAACAGCAAGAGCCTGAAATGATGGATTAGCTACCATCCATGATCTGAGTCTCAGATATTCTGTAAACCAGAATACAAATCCTCTCGCCTCGAGAGATGCACTTACTGGAACTCTGGGAGTATGTCCAGTTGTATTGTTTGATCCCTCAGTTTCAAAGTTTTTAACATATGATAAAGACTACATGTTCCTATTTTGCACTTTGAAATCGGGACAGGAACCAGAATCTCTGATATTTCTTAATTCAGATCTTCAATTATCTTTCTAGACTAACAGCTGAATTTTGAATGTGCCTTATAAAAATAAAATTGTTTCTGATGACTTTTGCTGCAAAAGACAAATTTAGAAGGAAAAAAAAATGAAATCTCTTATTGCTCATAGAAAGTAAAGATGTTCTATAGTCTGGAGAAATGGTACTTTTAAAAAATATTATTTCATTAGAAATGCAAGAAGTTGGAGATAGCTTTGCAAAATAATTTGAGCAGATGGAAACTATTTGTTAAAGTAATCACTGGTGAAACTAAATTTTGTTAGGTTCTAGTTGCCCTAGAAAAAATGTTCTGCCTTGGTATGACACCCTTTCATATTACAATTCTAAACTACTCTGGCCTGCATCCCTCAAATAAGAACACCTGCCATTCCTGAACAGGTATGACAAAAATCCAAGGAGGCACACTAGGATGGCGCAGCAAG
This sequence comes from Neogale vison, assembly GCF_020171115.1. Taxonomy (NCBI): domain Eukaryota; kingdom Metazoa; phylum Chordata; class Mammalia; order Carnivora; family Mustelidae; genus Neogale; species Neogale vison. The sequence continues at coordinate 33,637,877 of NC_058105.1, forward strand.
TTGTGCGTCTGACTTTTGGTTTTGGCTCGGGTTGTAATCTCGGGGTTGTGAGGTTGAGCCCCAAGTTGGGCTCCACACTTAGCATGTAGTCTGCTTAAGGGTTCTTTCTCCCTCACGGCACCTGGATGGCTCAGTTGGTTGAGTGTCCTACTCTTGGATCCTTCTCAGGTTGTGATCTCAGGGTCCAGAGTTTGAGCCCAGCCTTAGGGTCCCCACTCAGCGGGAAGTCTGCTTCCCTTCTCCCTCTGCTCATTCCCCTGGCTCGTGCACACATGCTCTCTCTCTGAAATAAAATAAATAAATCTTTTTTTTTTTTAAGATTTTATTTATTTATTTGACAGACGGAGATCGCAAGTAGGCAGAGAGGCAGGCAAAGAGAGGAGGAAGCAGGCTCCCCGCTGAGCAGAGAACCCGATGTGGGGCTCGATTCCAGGACCCTGGGATCATGACCTGAGCCGAAGGCAGAGGTTTTAACCTACTGAGCCACCCAGGTGCCCCTAAAATAAATAAATCTTAAAAAAAAAAAAAAGAAAAGAAAAAAGGATTCTCTCTCCCTCTGCCCTATCCTCTGGAAGTGCTCTCTCTCTCTCTCATATAAATAAGTAAATCTTTAAAAAAAAAAAAAAATCCCAGGAAAAAGTAGGATCAAACCTTCATATGAGATGTTCTCCATTTATGTTTTTAAGAGGGAAGAAATGTGTGATTGCCTCCTAGCAGGAGCACCTATGATCTCCCTAAAGGGACCCATGATCCTTTATAGCAAACTTTTAGCAGAGTTAACTGTACTCATTGTCTCCATTGGCTCATCCATTCTTTCCTGAACCCACTTACAACCGAGTTTTGCTCCAGATATTCCACCTGTTCCCTTATCAGTGTCACCAACTATTTCCTATTTGCCAAATCCATTAGATTTTTTTCAGGTTTCATCTTGTCCAATCAGCAACTTTTGACATTATCTATCACTCTTTGAAATATTTTCTTTACTTGGTTTCTAGGGCATTACAAGCTCTAGATTTTCCTCTTATCTCCCTGGCCTCTCCTTAGTCTCCCTTGTTGGTACATCCTCATTTCTTTGACCTCAATATATTGGAGGGTCTCAGATATCAGTTCTTGGTCCTCTTTTCTTTATTTCATTTCTTTTATACCCTGGGGGACTTCAGTTGTTCCTGTGTCTTTAAATACTGTCTATATATGGGTGACTGTCAAATATTTATCTATAGCTCTGCTCTTTCCCCTAACAGAGGCAACTATCCAACTATTCATCTTCCTCCCTTGGGTGTTTAGTTAGGCAGCTTAAATTGAAACATACAAAGCTGATCCCTTGTCCATCATCCCCAGGCTACATAAATAATTACCCATTTGCCCACAACAAAAAGAGAGACATCATCCTCTGATGGTCTGTACTTAATCCATCAGTAGATCCTATCAGCATCTCCACTGCCATCAACTTGATTCCCATCACCATCAGCTTTAGCCTGTATTATTGCTTCTACCCTTTCCTTCCACACATGGTGTCACTATACTCACAACTGCCCAGTTGTCTCCCATTTTACTAAAATAAATGAGAAACTCATTACCATGGTCTACAGCCTGCCTATCTTTATGAGATGCAGGGTTTTTTTGTCTTGTACACTGTTGTATCCCTTATGCCTGGAAGAGGGCCTGGCATGTAGTAGGCTTTCAAAACTAATTATTAAATAATGAATACATGATAGAAATATTCATATGTTTTTCTTAGCGTTCCTTACTGTAATTGATGGTATTATATATGATATAATACCATATTTTCATGTATTTGCAGTTTATACCTCATGGACATGAAGAAATATACTGGTAGAATAACCTTGAAGTCATATAAACCCTGCTGTGGTGGGACTCCTGGGTGGCTCAGTCTGTTAAGCATTTGTCTTTGGCTCAGGTCATGATCCCAGGGTCCTGGGATCTGGTGCACCTGGCTCCTTGCTCACTAGGGACTCTGCTTCTCCCTCTTCCTCTGCCTGCCTCTCCCTCTGCTTGTGCTCTCTGTCAAATAAATAAGTAAAGTCTTAAAAAACAAAACAAACCAAACCCTGGTGTGGTACATTTTGTATTCTGTTTTTACTTAATTGGAGGGGGTGGGGCACACTGTATTATTTACTTTTGAATTGTTACGCGAAGTAACGCGAAATTAATGTTTTGAGTACACAGTGTTTGCTTGCTGACAAGTATTTGGGAGCATCTGGTAGTGGGGAGAAGGGTGTTGAACAAAAGAGACTGTTTTGCCAGCTCCAGAGAAGTGGTGCCTTTCAAGATGCTGCATTGCTTTACAGCTGTGACTTCACTTGAATAGAGCATAAGGTATATTTCATAATAACAATTTGACCTGCTCTAGGAAGTGGATGAAGTGGGGGCTTTTCTTAAAGGGTTATAAAAGCCTGTTGATATTTTTGTGGGGTGGGGTTATAAACTAATAAAGCTCTGATCGTCTCAGATTAGGGACGGATTCTGAAATGTGCAAACTGCTTCATGAATTAACACTGTAAAACTGGCAGTGGCTATTGTAGCTCAAAACTGAATTCACTGGCTTTGTGCATGCTTTCGGAAACTTGTTCGCTGGATGAACTCAGGGTGTCATACAGGAAATCATCTACAGAAAGAAATTTTTTTGTATACAGTGTTAGAATGTTATGTTGTCAAGGACACAGATATAATCATATTATAGATAACCAGTTGTTAAAGTGGTATGTGTTGAAAAGAGATCCTACCTGTATTTCATTGCTCTACAGTGATTTTTATCATTCAGCATGTGCCTAAAGTTTTTGTGTATTTTTGTGGGAGGTGACTTACGCTTGACTAGTGGCAAGTATGAGGAATCTGCCTGATTCAAAGTTGTGTGCGTGTGTGTGTGTGTGTGTGTTTGAAAGTACACAGTCATCTTTAGCATTCTTTACGAATTACTCCACTGAAACTTAAATTGAATTTGACTCACCACTAGTTCATATGCTGATTGATCCACGTATTGATCTCAGCATGTTGTCAGGCCTCAGGATCTGGCAGGTTCCAGAGGTGCTGATTATAAGCTGTAACTAGACTTTTGTGCATGTCGGGTGGTCTCCTGGAAAGGAGGTCAGTTATTTGGGGAGCTAGTACTTTTGAGTGACATCCTGAAACCATGCATGGATACACAGCAGGTTAACTAATGAAACAGAATGATATCCCAGGGAGAACTTGTTTGAAAGGAAATTTAGCTTCACTAAAGTGAGATTAGTTGAAAGGCATTATATGTTAAAAGGAGCACAGTCTTTAAGAATCAGACATACACATCTTCTCTTGCTTAAATTATATGACCTTGAGTACTTTAACTTTTCTGAGCCTCAAATGACTCATTTGTAATATTGGGATAATAATACAGTAACTATCAATGTTTGTGAGACCTAAGTGAGCTAATCCATATTGATGTGGTTTTAGAATATAGGTGAGGTTCAGTGGAGTTAAGTCTGGAGCCAATGACCAAGAAAGAATTCTTGGGAGGTCTTTGGTGCAAAAAGGTGTTTTATTAAAGCATGGGGACAGGATCCCTGGGCAGAAAGAGCTGCTACAGGATCTTGAGGGGTGGCTGATTTGATACTCTGGAGTTGGGAGAAGTAAGGAAAAAGAGGTTACAAAAGGATATTTATATGTTAAAGAAGAACCTCAGGATACTGGAGGCCTGGCTCTTATCAAGCTAAGGTTGTTTTTACCTCTGGCAAGGTATTAACATTAAGATAGTTGGGAGATTCCTGGAAGAATGTCACACCTGTCCTGAAGAGTGACTGCAGGGTGTCAGTTTACGCTTTTCTCTTCCGGAGCCTTCTGTTGCCTCATCACATATCAAGCATCTGGCACAGAGCTTGACACCTGGTGAGAGTTCAAAGAACTCTAGTTCCTGTTATTATTATTTTCTAAATCCCCTGATAAAGTTGGTACTAGAGCCCAGATCTCCTAGTCGGTGTGCCTTCTCACTTAAGACCACATAAGTTGTTTTGTCAGCAAATGAGATTTAAGCCTTTACCATCACCCCACTTTTCTGTTTTTCTCTCCTTAAGCTGTACTTCCCATTTTCCCATTTTCTTTTTCTCCAAGCCCTATTCTTACTTACTGCTTTGGCTGATTTTTTTTAACCCACTGAGCCACCCAGGTGCCCATTGCTTTGGCTGATTTTTTTAGATACCTTAAATAATGTGAATGGAAATTCTCAAATTTTGTAACACTGGTTTCTCAGTCTAATGGCAACATAAATGACATGGCCATACTTTATGTGTTTTTTTTAGAGATCACTTTAGTGGCATTATAAAACTCCATTATTATGTGTCTCTGGAACTTGCTCACTGCCTTTATAAATGAAACAAGAAGCTGTGGTCATTTCAGATAGTTTGGAATAGTCTTTTTGTATTTCTTTGTCAGGGCAGAAATGGAACTTTTCCACAAAGTCATATTATGTAAGTGACTGCATTCTTAGGCTTGCAACATTTCTGTCCCTTACTTCTTTTACCTTGCCTTTCCATAAAGATTGTATCAGCTGTGGGATCTCTTCTCTAAGCTGCAATGTTACTGACTGTAAATATGTAATACCAACCTTATACACCTGCGGATTTGTTAGAATAATTTAAGCAGTTCTTTGTAAATTGTAGAAGATAAGCAGAATGCGTTAAGTTTTTGTTATTAAGACAAGTATCAGTAAAGGCAACTGATGATCAATAAGGGTAGTGGAAGTTGGAGGTTGATAACTGTCTACTTATTAACTGTGGATGGATCAATTTTCCTGAATTAGTAGGAGCAAACGTGTATTTTCAAAATTATTTCAGCAAGTTATTTTCAAAATTGTGATTAGTAATAAGGTGCTCAGAAGCAAACTCCTCCTAAGCATACAGAGCAATTTAAGTTAATATAATAATTAATAATTAATTAATATAATAATAATTAATATAATAATTTAATTATAGTCCTTTCACATACATTGTTTCCTTTAGTCTTCAGCACGAATCTGCCAGGCCGGTGTCATTACCTCTATTGTATAAATGGGAATTGAATTACAGTTTGCTTCCAGGAACATGAGTGGTTGAGGCAGTGCTGAAATCCCAGTTGATACTTACACCATTGTGCCTTTTGTTTTAACAAGTTCCTCAGCTATATATCTGTTTGTTTATCCAAAGATTAATTAGTCCTGTCAGCTTTTACATTCCCTGCTGTAATTCTAAATTTGTTTTAGATGCTTTTAGCCCCACCCATAACCTCCCTGTCTTGTGTATTGCAGAATCCTTATCCTGGCCTGCTGGCTATTTCAGGAACACTATCTTTTTTTTTTTTTTTTTTTTCAGTGTGCTTGTTCATCAGACAGGAAGGGAAGTGTTAGAGATTTTAATTAATGTCTCTGAAGTGAAGAAGAGAAAAAAAGAAGGACCTGTGATAATTGCCTATGATAATTCATTTCTTGAGAAACCGTATTATTGGTAAGTACCTGGAGTTTCTCCAGTCATGCAAGGATTATCTTTGCCCAACTCCTAGAACAAGGGCATTATGTAGCATGGCTTTGAAGAGGTGGGGAAGTGAGGCTGAAAACAGGAAATAGTTTAGGCTTGTCATTCCAAAGGAGATTCTCAGCGGGAAACTGTTTAAGCAATAGTGTTGTGTGAAACTGAATGGGTAGAAACAGGAAGCTGCCCTCCACATTAATCTTAACAGAGGAAAATGTCTAGCCTAGTGGTTGTCATCAAGGACTCTGGTACTAAACTGTCTGGATTCAAATCCAAGCTTCATTATTTATGGTCCGTGTGACTTACAGGAAGTTGTTTAATTTCTCGGTGACTCAGCTTCTGGTCTTTAAAATGGGCATGAAAATACTATGTGCATCCAAGGCTGACTATGAGTATCATATGAAATAATGTATGTGTGGTGCTTAGCACAGAGTGGTGCCTGGAATGCTGTGAATGCTGAATAAATAGTAGGAGGATTGCTATTATTATGGATATTATTATTTTTTTTAAAGATTTTATTTATTTATTTGACAGAGAGAAATCACAAGTAGGCAGAGAAGCAGGCAGAGAGAGAGGAGGAAGCAGGCTCCCTGCTGAGCAGAGATCCTGATGTGGGGCTCGATCCCATGACCCTGAGATCATGACCTGAGCCGAAGGCAGCGGCTTAACCCACTGAGCCACCCAGGCGCCCCTATTATGGATATTATGATTTGTCACTTATACATTGTATCCTGGACAAGATTTACCTGGAAATGCATCTGGCAAAAAAAAAAAAAAAAAAAAGTGCTCAGTGAAAGCTTTCTCAATTATTATTCTGCCAGAAAGGTCATGCTGGTAAAACTGTGTGCTGGGTTGATGGTTTGGGTGGTGACGGTAGGCTGAACAAGCTTAGGGGAGGCTTCTGGTAAAATGGGCTCAGCACAGACTCCTTATAACAAGAACATTTATTGTTTAGTCAGTGGAAAGGGATCATGAGATCTGGTTTTCAGTCCTACCTCTGGCACACAACAATAAGTTGTGCGAGTCTACAGTTCATCTACCTCTCTTGGTATGTCCTCATTTTTAAAAATAAGGAGTTAAGACCAGATGGGGTTTGTTGTTAACTGTGGTTGTTAACTGTGGGCTGGGGTGGAGAGTTTACCAGAAACTGTTTTAAATTGTGTATGTTTCCATCCCCTATTTTCCCTTTGCCTTCAGGTTCTTTCCCCTCTTGTGAAAAATCCTGTCTTTCCTGGTAACCACATAGTACGTAAAGCACCTCATTGCTCAAGTGGCAATCTTGTAACCCGGAACCCAAGGAAAGAGTTGTCTTCACATTCATTTGTGTGAGAAAGTCTAGGTGGGGCCCTAAGTGCATTGAAATTCAGGGGACTCCTTTCATAGGTTTATAGAAAAGTTGACTCAGGAAGTGACTATTCCATTTCCTATCTTTGCTTAAATGTGTTGGGCCGATGTAGGAAATATGCGATTTGGTAGCCTAAATCAAATTTCAGTAGCTTATAAAAGGAGCAGAAACAAAGGATTTTTAACTCTCACCATTTGTGCTGCACATGACACAGGTCTATGAAAATATATAAGGACAGATTGATAAAGAAGAGAGAACTTCAAGATCTTTCTGGGAGCAGTTTAAGGGAGTTCTGATTGGATTTGTTCTTATTAGGAATAGGAAGGGATTTTTCTTTGTCAGACCTATGTGCTGCCTTAGATGAGAATGTAACCAGAGTGTTCATCTCAATCCATGAGAGCAGCTCTGTGGAAGATCTATTGACAGGCCTACCTACTACTTACAGATGCTTTAGAGGACAGCAATGGGTTTGCATGTTGGCAGGGAGGAATTGAGGGAGATTTATTCGATCTTAGTGTAAGAGCCTACTTAGCCAGAGCAGCTCCATCTGGTTAAACAATGATTTTGTTGTTGATGCAGTAAAACTTAAACTGACCCTGTACCCCCCTCCCCGGGAACTTACTTAAAAACAAGTCCCAGAAACCAGTCCTAGGTAACAAAGCCCAAATACAAGGGCGGGTCAGGCCAGGTGGAGGTATCTGATCAGTGGGCGAGCATACTGTCTCCTTAGCTACCAAGGAGTATGGGCCCTGCCCTCTGGACACCTTTTGGGCGCTAATTCTGACCAAAGTGATAGGCTAGGTCAAATATGTACTAGGGTAAATTGTAATTCAATTGGCCACCCATGCGTGACCTAGCATGACTGTGCAGCTTTCTCTGTGTGTTACAATCTCATTGGCCACCTGTGCGTGGCCAAGCCCAACCACATGGCCTTTGCCCTTAAAAGCTAGCCTATAAGGCAGAGAGAGGTCTCCTCTTTGCAAGAGATGGCCCTGGCCGGTCAGTTTGATTCTCAATGCTTGGCGCAAAATAAAGCTTGGCTTGACCTTCGCTTTGTATCAGTCTCGCTCCTTTGACCACGAACCCAACATTAGTAAGAGAAATGCTATTCTTTTATGATTTTATGAGACATAGAAAAACAAGAGCATGGTGTGGTCTCAGCCTGGCTAGCTAATTGAAGGAAGACTTAAATGCTGGAGTCCCAGAGGAAGGTTTCATAACCCTCAAACGTGTGGGATCCAGCATAGGGTGGAAGTACACTGAGTTAGGGAGATCATGTTTCTGTCTTATTTCCAGCTCTGTTACAAACTTGCTGTGTAATCTTGGGCAAGTCTGAGTTTTACTTCCCAACATATAAATGAGGCTGGGCTAACATAGCCTCCAAAATACATGGCTGGCTTTAATAGTTTGATCTCAAGGTCCTGTGTGATAATAATTGAAACCTAGCAACATTAGAATGTTACAGACGGTCCAGGTAGGTTGAAGAGGGTGGTACAGGGAGAGAGGGTCTCCCCTGCTTAATGAATTTATGTAAGAGAAAAGAAAGGTAATCACTAAATATTGGTATAGTGACCTTTACTCCTTAACTTCCTGTGAAATTGTTGGTTCCAGGAGTATAGACTCAAGGAGAAGTATAAAATTGGGAGTAGTGATTTTTCTTTGAAAGAAGAGTGGTTTTTGATTAAGTCGTTTATGTGGAGACATGAATCCTTTAAATTTTGGTCATACAACCAATATTCTTCAAGGATATAAAGACTATTAAGTTGTATTCTATGACAGTGAAGTGTTGTTTTAAGAAACAGGTGAAAAGTGAGATTTGCTTTTTAGAGAGGTCATTCTGGCTGTATGTGGTATGGAGGATGGTTTGAAGACAGGAAAGAGTGGATAATGAAATCCTAATGATAAGTTCCTCATCTTGGAAGGGGTAGTGATAATGGGAGAGGTTGTATGGGAGAGGGAGAAGATGAACTCCCAGGTTTCTGGTTTGGGCAACTGGGAAGATGAGAATGCTATTTACTGATACAGCAAACAGAAACAGATAGAGAGTAGAGGATGATGGTTTAATACTTATGGAGCAAAAAAAGTCTGAGGCTTTGGTGTAGGTTCTGTGCTTTATTGGTAATCAGATAACTTTCAAATGCTTTTTAATCTCAGAAAAGAGTATATATCAGTGTATTTATCTTGTTGCTAGGGGAGACCGTTGCTATAGAGATTAATGATGTCATAACGCCCACTGTGATCCAATAAGGACACTCTGGTGGGTCTGACTCAGTCTTCAGGCTGAAGGTTATTTGAAGTTATCCTATCCTGGCCGGAGCATGTGATGTATGGAAAAGTCTATGTTGGGGGGCCGATATGAAGGGATACAAACAGTTATATGTTTATATGTTTGTTTTGCTTTTTTTTTTTTAACAGTTAGGGAAAAATGAGCCTAGAATCCTCCCTTTCTAGGTTATTGGTTCCAAACCTGATTTTTTTCTGTTTCCATGGTTCAAAGGGGCACAGTTTTCCTAATTCCTAGTTGAAGGCACACAGAGTTATCAAATGTGTTTTTAATCACATTTAGTCTTAGTTATTTGAAGTAACATAAAGTTAAAATGTATTTTTCCTTCTTAGAGTGGAAATTTCAAGGTATTTAATCTTGGAGAAATGGCTTTCGCTCATTTGGATGTGAGACGCTTCTGTGCCCTGCTTATTTGCACAATGTTTGTTTCTGTGCCTTCAAATGCTGAGATAAAAGGTAAACCAACAATGGAGTAGTTTTAAACTTTAGGATATTAACTGTCTTTTCAACCTACCCTGTGGAGGTGCATAACAAGTAGATAGATTATTACTGGAAATATTTTAGGAAGTCCATACACAAATGATATGTTCTTAATTGCCAGGCTCATGTTTAAGGTAACTAATGGTAACAAACATTTTGCAGGATAAAAGTCAAACTAAAACACACTTTCTAGACCTTTTCGTATAGTCTTCTAAGAAATAGGTTAATTATCTGAAATCTCATTGCCTAATACTCAACTAACTGGGAACTTATTTGTGGTCCTTAATCTTTGAGATAATTAGATAAATACGGAAAAATATGCAGAGATTTAAAGGGAGTTGGGGGAAAATTGGAGGGGGAGATGAATCATGAGAGACTGTGGACTCTGAGGAACTAACTGAGGGTTTTGGAGGGGCAAAGGGTGGGAGGTTGGGGGAGCCTGGTGGTGGGTATTGTGGAGGGCACGGATTACATGAAGCACCGGGTGTGGTGCATAAACAATGAATTCTGGAACGCTGAAAAGAAATTTAAAAAAAAAGATAAAAAATTTTTAAAAAGTAAAATTTAAACATAATTACAGAATTATTAAATCATGTCTACTGAATTTTCCTTATTGCAGAAGGTAATCAGAACAATTCATTTCACAAAGATTTGTAAGTATAAGAACTGAAACAATAGGATTGTCATTTTATCCTCAATAGAGACATTCTTTATTGGTACCTGGTGGGGGTCCCATGTCAAATCATAATTTGTACTGCAAATTACAATCTTTTTGTAGATTCTTTTCTTCACCTCAATATGTACCATGAGAGGCATTAAAATGAACAAATGGGCAAAAATGAAAGGAAATTATGAGCAGAAAGTCAACATGAGGGCAGTACTATAGTACTATTAGATTTGCTAGTGAGAAAATTTATAGAATTACTTGTTCGTTTGCTTTTTAAACCACCAGTTGGGGCAGCCATTGCCGTCCACTGCTCCTCCCGACAAATAAAATGGGCTTTTTACTCTCCTCAGCTGCCTCACACTTTTTCTTAAGTCCTTCGGAAGAGTGGCCCTGGCTTTCCTTGGGATAGTAGTGAGCTTTAGTTGGAGAATTCAGTTAACCAGAATGGAATGACAAGATCTGCTGGTTCTAATCCTTAAGGCATTAAGCCATAGTAGTCATATTTTACATTTCCTATCCCTTTTGTGTTATATGCATATAGTAAACACTGAATTAATACTGATTGATTCTTGGTATTAGAGAGATTTATGTAATAAAGTGTTCCCATCTTAGGCCAAAGTCTATATAACCTCAGAGATAACTCCATGTTCAATTGCCTGCTTCTATGAAAACTTAGTAGCTAGGTAAGGCAAAGTCATATTTGCATATAGCAGTAATCTAGACTTTTTTTTTTTTTTAAAGATTTTATTTATCTATTTGACAGACAGAGATCACAAGCAGGCAGAGAGGCAGGCAGAGAGAGAGGGGGAAGCAGGCTCCCCTCTGAGCAGACAGCCCGATGCGGGGCTCGATCCCAGGACCCTGAGATCATGACCCGAGCGGAAGGCAGAGGTTTAACCCACTGAGCCACCCAGGTGCCCCTAATCTAGACTTTTTAACAGCTTTATTGATATGATTTCCATATCATATACTGATTTCCATACACATGATTTCCATATCATGTACTGTTGGGGCGCCTGGGTGGCTCAGTGGGTTAAAGCCTCTGCCTTTGCCTCAGGCCATGATCCCAGGGTCCTGGGATCGAGCCCCGCATGTGGCTCTCTGCTCAGCAGGGAGCCTGCTTCCCTTCCTCTCTCTCTGCCTGCCTCTCTGCCTACTTGGGATTTCTGTCTGTCAAATAAATAAATAAAATCTTAAAAAAAAAAAAGTGTACTGTTGAGTGGTCTGTAGTATCTTCACAATATACTTGTTTAACAACCCCAACTACTCAATTCCAGAATATTTATATCCCCTTCCCCAAAGAAATCAAATATTTATACAGTAGTCATGTGTTATTTTTCCTTTCCTCCAGCTCCTGGCTACCACTAATTGACTTTTGTCTCTACGGATTTGCCTATTATGAATATTTCATATAAATTGGTCTTATGTGATCTTTTGGGATTGACTTATTTCAAATTAGCTTAATGTTTTCAGGGCCTTTGGATGTTGTAGCGTGGATCAGTACTTCATTCTTATGGCTGAATAATATTCCATTGTATAGATGTACTACAGTTTATTTATCTATTCACCACCTGGTGGACATAAGGAAGTAATCTAGATTTAGCAAATTTTGTCGTAAGATACAGGAAAAAAAGTAAAAATATTTTATTGATTTTATTTCAGTTAATCCTCCTGAGGATTTTGAGATAGTGGACCCTGGATATTTAGGTTATCTGTCTTTGCAATGGCAACCTCCACTGTTTCTGGATAATTTTAAAGACTGCCCAATAGAATATGAATTAAAATACCGAAACATTGGTAGCAAATATTGGAAGGTAAGTAAAGCAAGCACTTGCAAACTTGTTGTGATTATTAGGAACTTTCTTGTAATTTTTGATGTCAGTGTCCACTCTGAATCCTGTATCTCAATAGCTATTATTATTATTATTTTTTAAAGATTTGTTTATTTGACTGAGAGAAAGAACACGAGTAGGCAGAGTGACAACAGAGGCAGAGGGAGAAGCAGGCTCCCCTTTGAAGAGGGACCCCGGTGTGGGGCTCCACCCCAAGACCCTGGGATCATGACCTGAGCCAAAGGCAAACACTTAACCGACTGAGCCACCCAGGCACCCTCTCAATAGTTATTGTTAAGAAATAACAAGCTGCCATGCCTGCTGCTATCGCCTGTGTATCCTGCCACATCTATTTTTACCACACCCAGTATTAAGACTACCATTTGAAGTGTAGGAAAAAAAAATTGATTCCATGGAATATAGACTTGAAGAATACTTACACATTGTACTGTATTTTATGGTTACGTAAATACCTGTATAAGAGTCTTATATAGGCTATTGGACCGTAAGCTTTTTCTTTGTAGGAATTAAGCCTTATTTATCTTTGCACTTGACCCCAGAACACAGCATAGTTCTTTGCATATATTATAGTAAGTGTTCAGTGAAACTTTACTGACTTATTAAGGACATAGTCAAGCATGTTCAAAGATTTCTGTTGTATGAGGCATACTGTTAGCTTCCTCAATTCATAGGTAGTTTCAACAGACAATTCAAGTACAACACTTATTGAGCAACATTTTGTGCCAGGCACTTGGCTAGGTATCAAGAATACAAGGATAAATGACATGATTGTAGTCCTCTGGGAGCTCATAGTTTGTCTGCCTTTCTCCAGTTGCCTCCAAGGTTTTACTGTATATGGTTCCTGAAGAGTTCAAATGATACTTGAAATGTGATTAGAAACATTTGTCATGTAATAGGCATATGGTATCTGAAAATTATCTCTTGATTTCAAGTTTGTTATAGCTCAAGATCTTGCCATAGAGACTCTTTTCTTTTCCAGATTTCTTGGGGGTTATTTGTGGTTTTGTTTCATTTGTTGTCATTGTTTGTTTTTAAATAGGTTCTACACCCAGCATGGGGCTTGAACTCACAACCCGAAGATCAAGAGTCCCATGCTCTACCCATTAGACCAGCCAGGCACCCCTGGGTTTATTTTGTATAAGATGTTAAGATTCTCAAATGATACAATATGCAGAAATGAGCCTGCCTAGAAATATCTAGGACATTGTATCTGATAATCATTAGGAATTTCTTAGATATTGGGAAACTATATCCCAATATATAGGGTGACTTCTTAGCCCCAATAATGTGGCTCATGATGCTGTCACTGTAAGTTTGACTTTGTCTCATCTTCTTATCAAACAGACCATCATTACCAAGAATCTACATTACAAAGATGGGTTTGATCTTAACAAAGGTGTTGAAGCAAAGATACACACACTTGTGCCAGCACAATGCACAAATGGATTGGAAGTTCGAAGTTCATGGTCAGAAGCTACTTATTGGACATCACCAAGAGGTTAAAATAAAGCTCTCTTTTCATATTTAATACTGTCAGAACAACCCATACAGGGCATAAGGCCCTTAACCCTTATTTACTAGATTGTATGTATAAATGAAAGCGTGGCAGCAGATGGAATTCTTCTTAGGAGTGGGTGACTGGCCATTTTGAATCCTTTAAATCAGCAAACAAATTTGGCAAAACCTGCATCTTATTAGGTTAATAGAGTTCCCAGTTTTTTGTTTTGTTTTGTTTAAAGATTTTATTTATTTGACAGACAGAGATCACAACCAGGCAGAGAGGCAGGCAGAAAAAGAGGAAGGGAAGCAGGCTCCTCGCTGAGCAGAGAGCCCGATGTGGGGTTTGATCACAGGACTCTGGGATCATGACCTAAGATGAAGGCAGAGGCTTTAACCCACTGAGCCACCCAGGTGCTCCTATAGTTCCCAGTTTTGAGGTCATATTAGTAAATACGTACGTGAGTATTTGCTCAACTGCTCAGAGCATCCTAGAATAATTTTTATTTTTAATTTTTTTTATTTTTAAAGATTTTTTATTTATTTGTTTGACAGAGATAGAGAGTGGGAGAGCACAGGCAAGGGGAGCAGCACACAGAGGAAGCGGAGAAGCAGGCCCCCGCTGAGTAGGGAGCCTGATACAGGGTTCAATTCCAGGACCCTGGGCCCTTGACCTGAGCCAAAGACAGTTGCCCAACCAACTGAGCCACCCAGGCACCCTGCATCCTAGAATTATTCATTTAGTACCTTTTCATATGCTTATACTAGTACCATTAAATGAGCCCTCAAAAGTTTTTTGATTTTTACATGCCCCATTACAGTGAAGTGACTTCTAATAATTTCCTTTTAGAATATTCCTGATTATATATTGATTGCTAAATGAAATAGAGAGATCAAAAGAAATGAATTAAATTGCATAGTGATTTCCCAAATTATTCATAACCATGCCTCTCAAGCATTGATAGTTCATTCATTCTTTAGGAAACGAGGATACCAAAGTTCGGGAAATGGACTGTGTATATTACAACTGGCAACATTTACTCTGTTCTTGGAAACCTGGTGTGAGTGCCCATTTGGTTACCAATTACCAATTATTTTACTGGTAAGTATTTTTATAATAAGAATTCCATATTAAGAAAGTATCTATAAATATTATAGTATGAATAACTGTATTTTTACTAAATTGAATTTATTATTTTTCGGAGTTGCATTTATGATGAAGGTTGCTTACAATTATTTGGGGTTTTAAGGGGAATAAGTAGGTTTAGGCTGTATCTACTGGAAGTCACTCTATGGGTGATACAGGAATGCAACACTGTTCCTGTACTGGATTAAATTTTGTATCCTTTAGATATATAGGATTATAACCTAAAAAGTTTTGGCATATTTTATACTCTCTCCTTTTAAAAAAACAGGTACCTATTAATGCTGAATCCTTTTTCTGACTTCCCTTTTTTAACTATCACTGACGCTTTAAACTTAGAGCCATCTGAATCTTCTATCTCCTTCATTCCTTCATTGTTTCATGATAACATTGTTCACTGCATTCTGACACTGCTTTCCAAGGTTGCACATCTGTTCTTCACTTCCCATCTCTACTGTAAGAACTCTACTGTAGGCTCACCTCTGTTCCACAACTGGATGACTCCCATAGTTTCCCAAATGATGGTGTCTGCTTCCAGTCTCTTCCTTTCCTATTCATTCTGCACAGTGTAGCCAGATTTATCTTCCTATATTCCTATTTTCATATATCAAAACCTTCCAGTGGCCATTCATTGCTCCAGGATAAAAATCTTGTCTGGCATTCAAATGTCTGCCTCACTTTATCACTGCTCTTCCAACATTACCTTCTACTATCACTGGTGTGAGTGTTCCACTCCATTTAGACCCATCTCTACATTTTCCTTC
Source organism: Neogale vison (assembly GCF_020171115.1). Lineage (NCBI taxonomy): Eukaryota > Metazoa > Chordata > Mammalia > Carnivora > Mustelidae > Neogale > Neogale vison. Next base: position 33,653,403 of record NC_058105.1, read on the forward strand.
TCACCTCTGTTATGATTCTTTATGTCTTTGTGTGCATTACTATCTGGAATGCCCTCTGGCTTTCTCCCTAACCCTTACCCATCACCCATCTTTCAAGGCCCATCTGGTATTCAGTTTCATTAACTCTTTACTGATCACATCAACTTCTGTTCAGTTTTTCTCTGAACTATTACTTATTTTAGCCCTTAATTCCTTGTCCAAATGACATTTAAATTTTTGTCATATATGTGTGCTTTGTCTGGTCCCTTAAATTTTTAAGTGATTAGTGGGCACGAACTGTTTCTTACATTTCTTTTCACTATCTGTGCTGTGCTATGCTTATCATAGATCATCACAAAATATTCATTAAATGAGAGTATTGGTACATTGATAAATATGTATCAGAATTTATGCATTTATTAAATAACGTTAAAAAGCAAGAGAGGACAAAGTGTTACTCTTTGTGTTTCAGGCCCATGGCTTTTTTCTTTAGACAAATCATAAGACATAACTGATAAGCCATAAGCTATTGAGAATACTGAGAACTAGGTTCTAACGCCTGCTCTGGCATCATTGAGTTTGGTGGTCTTGGGCAAGCCATTTTCCTTTCTGGGGTTTCTTCATCTGGAATTGACTGGGTCAATCTCTACAGTCTAATTTATTTGTTCATTAATTCAACAAATATTAAGCAATTATAAAATGCCAGGCACTGTTCTAGATAAAAAGGCCGAAAGTATGCCCTTTTATAAATTGTAGTTCATATTTAACATAGCTTTATCCTCATCTTAGTAGTGAGGGGTAAATATTGACATCTTAGAAACTGGAAAATAAGGTTGCCATGAGGCTTCAAACTGGCACATAGTAAATCTGGGTAAAGTCAAGCCTAAAACTCAAGTCTCCCAAACATAATTAGGTGAACTAACCAAGAGACTGTAACTTTGCAAAATCTGCCCAAAGTAAATACTTGACTACTTGAAAAGGGAAATTAAAGCTCATATAGAATGCTTGTATTTTCTTCCCTCTCTCTAGCTGCTGGCAGCTATTGTGTTAAAAAATAAAGTAATTTTCACTATCATAAAATTCTGTTATCACCCCCCTCATGCAAATACATAACAACTTGGGATAAAAAACAAACAAACAATGGAAACAAGCTGACTACTTGGCAAAAAGTGAATTCAGTAAAGTCTGGCCATTTGTATCAGCACCTGGTCAGCTACTAGCTTGGCCTAATTTCAAGAGGGATTTTGGCTGCTTTTACAGATGTCACATTTTGCATTGCAAAATATAATTTAGGAAAATAAACCAGACATTTGTGTTTTGAAAATCAGTCGGGAAATCCACCCTAATTCCCATTAGCTTTAATACTGGAAAGAGGTTAACTTTCAGTGATATGGCAACATTTCTTGTCAAAGAGAATGGGAAATTACATATTTATTTGCCTGACAGCTCTTTTTCTTTTTGACCCCTCTGTTGGCTTTTTTGAGGCTTAGCTCTTGATGTGTATGGAATCTTCAGAGGACTATCATTCATTTTATTAAACATAGCAGTATTTTGTAAGTCTGCTTTTTAGATGTGCTTTCTTCTAATATAAGTTCTCCAGTACAATATTAAAAGGACAACATCACCCAGCATTATATATTTAAACCCCAGGTTTTTTAAAAATAGAAATCTTACTCTTTGGTTCGCAAATCCTGTGGGCAAGTTAATATCACTTCAATACATGAGTAAGAATCCTTGCCTTATCCTCGATATTTTGTAAAGACTCCCATCAGATTGTAATCTCCATGAAATTATCAAATATGCTTTCTTTATTATTATATCTCTAGCACATAGCATAGGATTTGGCACAGAGTTTGTGCCCAATAAATATTGGATGTTATTAAATGATTTTTTTATTCACTTGGTATCTTAAAATATTTGAAAACTGAATACCATGATACTTTAAGATATTGGGAAGCACAATTCTTACAATACCTCTTTTTACAGGTTTGAGGGCTTGAAGCACGCAATACAGTGCCCCGATTACATCAAGGCTAATGGAAAAAATACAGGTTGCAGGTTTCCCCATTTGGAGTCATCAGACTATAAAGATTTCTATATCTGTGTTAATGGATCATCAGAATCTCATCCTATCCAACCCAGCTATTTTATTTTTCAGCTTCAAAATATAGGTGAGTTAAACAACTTCAAAATGTTTCTAGTTTAAGCCATTTACAGTCACACGGAAAAGAAGAGATGGAGACAAAGATATAGAAAAAGTTATGGAAATGCGAAGCCTGAGAAATGAGGGCCAAGAGAGTATATGAAGAAGCTTTTATTAAATATAAAAGTATAGGAATTGCATCAAGAATTTTTTTTTTTAATTTTTATTTAGAATTTACAATTTATTCCCTAGCTTCAAAGCGTTGGTCTGCTGTAAAGTATTTTGGTCTAGTGTTAATGATGGAGTAATTATAGAATCCCTTATTCCCACATCTTAATGCACAAATGGTTGGATATTCTGAGTTGGAGTTCTTAGTTTTAGTGTTACAATAATGTCAGGTTTTCGAGTCAGCCCATACCTGGATCTGAATCTTAGATTTACCAGTTTATAGTTGTATAACTTTGGGCAAGTTTTAATGTCTGTTTCAATTTCCTTATCAGTAAAATGAGGATGATAGAGGACACTTCATAGGTTTATTGTGAGATATGAGTGAGGTTTTTTTTTTTTTTTTAAAGATTTTATTTGAGAGGAGAGCGAGCAAGAGAGAGCATTGAGGATTGGTGGGGGGGAGGGAAGAAGGAGAAACAGACTCCCTTGTTGAACAGGGAGCCCAAAGAGGGGCTCGATCTCAGGACCCTGGGATCATGACCTGAGCTGAAGACAGACGCTTAAGCGACTAAGCCATGTAGACACCGCCATGAGTGAGTTTATGATGTGACATCCCTGGTTCAGTGAGGTCTAAATGAGAGTTAGCTATTGATAAAAATAGTAGTGGTAATTGTTGTGGCAGCTGTTCCTAATGTTACCAAATGGAAAAATGACTGTAATGATTTGGATCTTCTAAGTTTTCTTTTGGGTTTAAATATTTGTCAATATGTGATTTACCAAAATTTAGTTTCCAAAATAACCAAGTTTCTCAATAAACTAATCTTGGTTGCCAAGCAACTTTGATTTTAATTCACATTGTAGAGATTAGTCTTTACCCATCCGATTTATGTTAGAGATTTCTCTTACTAGGTGTCCCTCGCTTTTGATAAGAGCTACTGCTAAACTTAATGACTTCCATGTTGAAATGGCTTCCTTTCGCTTTTCAGTTAAACCTTTGCCACCAGAGTACCTTAGTCTTACTGTGGAGAATTCAGAGGAAGTTAACCTGAGATGGAGCATGCCTAAAGGACCCATTCCAGCCAAATGTTTTATTTATGAAATTGAATTCACCGAAGATGACACTACCTGGGTGGTACGAACATTGCATTTGTTTGGAAAAAACGTAAACATAGTTTTTAATTTTTTTTAAATATAGACTTAATAAAATAAGCAAATACGAGAACCAAAATCAGTTGCTACCCACATGAGGAATAGAATATGACATGTATCTTAGTATAATTTCCAGAAAACAATATAATGTTGGGGACAAAAGAAAGATGCTTGCTTGTAGTCTGAAAGGATAATCAGTCATAGAAATTTTAAAGCTACGTTAGGACTTTAGAGATAATGTAGTCAGTTGTTTCTAATATTGTGCCAATAAATTAAAGTTGCCAAGTGCAAGTATGAGATGGGTTATGATGAGGGCTTTGGTGAAAAGGAAAACAGCACAATAAAACCACTTCTTGAGGAACAAGCATCATGTCAGAATTAGACTCTGACAGGGCTACTTGAATTGCCGGTAATGCAGGAGAGGGGCTGACAGAGGAAGGAGACCATGATCGCAAAACTCATTACCCTCCAGTAACAACAGTGTGATGATGCCTTTAGCCCTACATTGTTATATGTTAATTTTATTCACTGGTTTCCAACTTAGAAAGTGGTGGAGACGCATAGGTGAGCCATTAGTTCTAATCAATTAATTTCACCTACGGATAAGAAGAAAACTGGGAGTTGAATTGATTTACAAGTCCCAAGGAAATGAATTGACTTACAAATTATTCAGCTATTCCCAGTCCACTATGTTATGCCGGTTCCCAAGAAAAGATACAACAAAATAGAAGCTGTTATTTTGGATGAGAGATACTGTTCAGTTCTTTGAAATGCAAAACTGAAGCAATTTCTTCAGTGATTTTTTTTTCCCTTTGAGAACATCTAGCCTTGTGTATTCTCATATCTGAAGAAGTTTCATGCTAAGCCCTGAGCACTGTTATGTAGCTTTTATGGCAGTTAGCCAAAATAAGGAGAGAGAGAGAGAAAAAAAAAAAAAAAAAAAGACTTTATGTGTATGAACTCTGTAGTTTCCATAGAAATAACATTCACATGATGGCTCCTTTTGCTAACTCAGTATCTGTAGCATATTCCAGTTTATGTAATCTGAGAAATTTGACACTACTCCAAATACTGGTTATCATAAACAATAAAGCTATGTAGACATTTTGCTCTGTCCCACATGCCTTTACTACAGGTGATCCATTATTAGTATAGAAAAATTTTATAATACAGATAAGGAAGGGAAGAAAAAAAATGAAAAAACCCCACCATGCAGAGAGAGAATCGCTGTGAAGATTTGGTATATGGGGGTGCCTGGGTGGCTCAGTGGGTCAAAGCCTCTGCCTTCGGTTCAGGTCATGATCCCAGGGTGGATCCCAGGGTCCTGGGATCAAGCCCCACATCGGGCTCTCTGCTCAGCAGGGAGCCTGTTTCCCTTCCTCTCTCTCTGCCTACTTGTGATCTCTGTCAAATAAATCTAAAAAAGAAAAAAATAAAGATTTGGTATATAGCTTTCTTGTCATTTGATATGTATTATTCATGTAATAAAATCTGCTACAAAATGACAAGTCAAATGAGATCTATCTAGCTGCAATTAGATCAAATAATAGCATCTTATTTTTTACTTGGCTTTCAGACTACCACAGTTGAAAATGAGATACAAATCACCAGAACATCAAATGAAAGTAAAAAATTGTGCTTTTTGGTAAGAAGTAAAATAAATATGTATTGCTCAGATGATGGACTCTGGAGTGAGTGGAGTGATGAACAATGCTGGAAAGGTATGAGATAAGAGCAGTAACTGAATAGCTATTTGGTAACAAATATATTTTCTTTCATTGTATTTTGTAATAATGGAAATAAAAATGCTCTTGCATATAGTCTATAAGTAGAAGATAAATTAGCAAGCACCTCAGACATAGATTTATGGAAAAGAAAATTAAGCTCCAGTTTTATGAAAGTGCATTACTGATTTTAAAGTTTGATTTTATATCCCCTGTAATAAATGAATTCTATTTTAGCCCAACTTAAGAACACAAGGTATGACTCTCTTTCTTTCTTCCTAATTTTCTATATAATTTGTCTTTTATTATCTTCATTCTCCTTCTGAAACAACCAGTTTGATTTTAGGATAAAACTACTTTCTTTTTCCTCAACAAAAAATGCATCTCCATTCCTCATAACCTCTCTTACCAAACAGGCATATCGTACTATCCTTGCATACAGACGTGTTTTCCTTATTATTTCTAGCAGCTTTAATTACATGTATTAATTAGAATTCTTAATCCTAGAAATTTTAATTTATAGTGAAACTAAAGCAATTGTGAACTGTATATTTTGCCAACATGCTTTAGATTGGAAAATTTATGAATACATTTCATAATTTCTAGAAACATATGTTTCTTCACAATATAGTCTTTCAGTATAACACAAGACATGCTTACCAACAGACCCCAATATCGTAGTTTCTTTGTAATAGTGTTTAAAAAACAAAATTCAACTGTGTAAATTTGAAGATCTGATTGGCTTTATGTAAGATTTATAAATTGAGCAACATCCCATTTTGCAAATAGGAAGGAGCTCTGAGGAGCTGTCTGAAATGGAAGGTTTTATAAGCAGAAGGGGGAAAATTATGGATTATTTTAGGAAAGGTCACTTTCCTTTATGGGATGAAAGGGGTCAGAGGTCCACCAGGCAGATTATCTCACTAGTACTGATCAGGTAATTCCAGACACTTGATAAAGGTCATGTCCCTGGCACAATGCTGAAACTGTAATTAAGTTAGATTTTAAGTCTTAGTTTTCTGGTCTGGAGCTTAGCACAAGGGACTCCATTTTGAGCCTATTATCTTTTTCCTTTAGCAATAGGAAGAAAAAATAGATAAACCTATGTTCAGCAATTAATGTTTTAGTATTTTATCTTATTTAAAAATGTCTTTTTTTCGGGGCACCTGGTGGCTCAGTGGGTTAAAGCCTCTGCCTTCGGCTCAGGTCATGAACTCGGGTTCCTGGGATCCAGCCCCACATCAGGCTCTCTGCTTGGCAGGGAGCCTGCTTCCCTTCCTCTCTCTCTGCCTGCCTCTCTGCCTACTTGTGATCTCTGTCTGTCAAATGAATAAATAAAATTTTAAATAAATAAATAAAATAAAAATGTCTTTTTTCTTCAAAAAAAAGATTTTATTTATTTGCGAGAGAGAGAGAGAGAGAGAGAGTGAATTGGGGAAAGGGCAGAGGGAGAAGTAGACTCCCCACTGAGTGGGGAGCCATATGTGGGGCTGATGCAGGGCCGGATGAGGGGTTCGATCCCAGGACTCTGGATCATGACCTGTGCTGAAAGCAGACACTTAAGGACTGAGCCACCCGGGTGCCCCCAAAATGATCTTTGTTTATTAGTATATTATGGATATTTAGAGCTATCCTTCATTTAACTTACCAAAACTTTTTTTTTTAAAGGCTTTGTTTATTTATTTGACAGACAGAGATCACAGGTAGGCAGAGAGAGAGGAAGGATGAAGCAGGCTGCCTACTGAGCAGAGAGCCCAATGCGATGCCAGGGCTTGATCCCAGGACCCTAAGATCATGACCTGAGCCAAAGGCAGAGGCTTTAACCCACTGAGCTACCCAGGTGCCCCTAACTTACCAAAACTTTTAAGGTTTTATGTTACCAAAAAGAGTTGGGGAAACAAAAAAATTCACCTAAAAAACTCTTATTTCATAAACATCTATCTAATTATTCTCAATTATGTTTATATTACTCACAAAAACTTGATAAGACATGAAAAAAAGTCAACCGTCATCTCAAACTATTTTTTCATGCTGACAAATTTTGTAAGAGATAACATGAACTCTTTTGACCTTTAATAAGCCTTGGTAGAAAAAAAGAATTATGTTTAATCCTGGTAACTTGAAAGACATACCTGTTTTAATTAAACCAACAAACTTAAAGTAGTTTTAATACCCAGATCATGTAAACCTGAAACTCATTTGGGTTAGTTTCTTATTATATTTCTGAGAATTGTTTATATAAATGTTTAATTTTCTTTAAGTCGGTTAAATAGAATTTTTTTACAAATTAATTTTGACAGTACTATCCATAGGCAGAAAAATATCTTACAATACATGTATATATAAACACACACAAACAGGGGTGCCTGGGTGTCTCAGTTGGTTAAGCTTCTGACTTCTGCTCAGGTCATGACCTCAGGGCCCTAGGCTCAAGCCCCAGCAGGGCTCCAAGCTCAGCAGGGAGTCTACTTATCCCTTTCCCTCTGCCCTTCCCCCCTGCATGTGTGCACGTTTGTGTGTGCGCACGCGCGTTTGTGTATGCACGCTCGCTCTCTCTGTTTCAAATAAAATGTTCAAAAATAAATAACTAGAAATATACAGACAGAAAACTTATAGCTTCCATTTAAAAAATACTGCCATTGAATCAGGTACAATAATACAAATTAGTATTTGTGAGAAGCATTCATCTAAGTTTCAAATGACCTTTTTTTTTGAGTTCTTCTGGTAAGAATTACCTCCCTGAAGTTTGTACTTGAAAGAGATGACCTAGATAAAAGCACTTACCAAAGACACAGGGAAAGAATGCGTGTTCCTCCAACAAGGATTTGAGTTTCCTAAGGCCAGAATTGTTACAATACTTAACAAGCCTTTAGAAATAAACAGGGGAGGTTTAGGGAGCGATAAAAAGGAAGAAGTGAACTTCAAACCACTTCTACAGCTGCATTTCTCATTCTGTAAAGATTTGTAAGATAAGGACAATTATTTTTATTTTCTCCAAGAACTGGATTGCAGCCTAAATGACATAAGAGGTTGATCCTCCTATTAAAGTACCTTACCTTCAATTTGCTTTTTTATACCATGGATCTTTGGAATGTTTTAGTAAATCCTTTTACAAAGGCTTCAGAAGGTTTTTCTTTCTGGGTGCATAATTTCATTTCGGTTTAGGGAAGGAAGCCTAAAAAAAAAAAATTCTTTCAGGCTCTGTGTATCAGCTTTCAGTGTCTGACCAACTTGTGACCATAGAACTGCTAAAGAATCCTTTAGACTATCTTGTGAGTTTTCAGCTGGGACAAACAGTTTTTCTGGCAGTACTTAAGAACCCCCACTTGGTGTAAGAGGGGCCCCAAGGAGGATGTAAAGGATATTGCCTTCCGAAGATCCAGAGTCATTCCTAAAGATAGCCCTAGGAAGGAATCAACCTGCATGTCGCAGGCAGCAGGAATCCAAGCCTGATTTGTGGGACACAAACGAGACAAGCAAGAAGGCATATAGCTATCTCTGGGAGAGACAGGATCAATAACCAGTGGGTCTGGATTTGAAAAGGAAGGGACAATATTAAATTTTATTTTCTTCTCTTGATTGAGCACTATGCAGAGATTTGTGAGAGCTGACTCTGGTGAGAATTCTCACCCTTTGCTGGCTTCTACCAGTTTTCCCAAGATGCCCTTTGTAGACTCCAGAATTTGGCAAGGTTTTTAATTAATTTTAGTGTTAGCTTCCCTTGGCTGTTAAAGGGAATAACATAGCAGTTTACGAGAAAATCCCTCAGGGTCTCATCAACTCTGGGAGGGGCCCATATGGGAACCTTCCTTCAGGGAAGGATAAATATGAGGACATTTGAGTTGATGTTGAAGAATTTGCATAGGGCCTTTGTAAAGTCTGTATAAAACTTCTAAGCAAAACTTTTAAGCAAAACTTTTAAGCAAAGGCCTTCTTTCTGAGTGTACAATTTAAACTTGGACCAATTCACCCTTGTTCCAGAGTTGGAGGGAAGCATCTCTTGTTGCTTCTATCTGCCCCTGAACATTGGCTGTCAGCTGATCACTTGTAGGAGGGCCTAAGAGCAATTCTGGTCATATTGGGGGGGGGGGTGGCGGAGGAAAGTTTTCTCAGGGAGCCATATGATTTGTCTCTTAACTGTAATATACCGGTAGGAAGAACACCCGTTAGCATCTAATAAGGTCCTTGTGAGTGGGGGTGTTTTTTGTTTTTTTTTTTTTAAAGATTTTATTTATTTGACAGACAGAGATCACAAGTAGGCAGACAGGCAGGCAGAGAGAGGGAGAGGAGGAAGCAGGCTCCCTGCAGAGCAGAGAGCCCGATGTGGGACTCCATCCCAGGACCCTGAGATCATGACCTGAGCCAAAGGCAGCGGCTTAACCCCCTGAGCCACCCAGGCGCCCTGTGAGTGGGGGTGTTGAATGGCCACTAATCTTTCCAACTCCTCTCTAAATTTGTATGATCTGAAAGCGAAAGTAAAGGGGCTTTATAATTTAAAAGAATAGCTGCTGTCCATGGGACATGAATTCTTCACAGTGGGGGTCCAGGATATACCTGAAAAGGACTTCATATGGGAAGACCTGAAGCTGGTAGAGCCTGATTAAAGAGCCCTGGGAAGTAGGAACTATAAAGGATAGCAAAATGAGGGGCGCCTGGGTGGCTCAGTGGGTTAAAGCCTCTGCCATCGGCTCAGGTCATGATCCCAGTGTCCTGGGATAGAGCCCCGCATCAGGCTGTCTGCTCCGCAGAGAGCCTGCTTCCTCCTCTCTCTGCCTGCCTCTCTGCCTACTTGTGATCTCTGTCAAATAAATAAATAAAATCTTTAAAAAAAAAAAAAAAAAAAAGGATAGCAAAATGAGTTCCACCACCCTTATTGGGTGCTTCTGCTAAAATCACTTCCTAGCTTTCAGTATTTACACAAGTAACCCATATACCCTGGACCTGGAGATCAGGCAAGAGTATTCTCTGTAAATGTTAGAGGAAAGGGGAAGCTGAACTAGGCAGATGGAGCCAGATTTTGAAAAGGAGAATTTACATTGGATGTAGACTTTAATTTTTTTCTAATTTTTGCTCTTCCATTTTGTTAAGGGAGCCCCTAAGGCTTGCCATATTATATTCCTTTGTGTTCCGTTTTTATTTTTTATTATTTTTATTTTTAAAAGATTTTATTTATTTATTTGACAGAGAGAGTGGGAGAGAACACAAGCAGGGGGAGCGGGAGAGGGAGAAGCAAGCAAGGCGCCCGATGCAGGGCTTGATCCCAGGACTCTGGTACCACAACCCGAGGCGAAGGCAGATACTCAACAACTGAGCCACCCAGGCGCCTGTGGAAAAAAAATTTAGTTTTTCCACAGCTGTCAATAGGATGAGTGCTGTCTAAAAGCTTCAATCTAGAAATCTAATTCAAAAGTTCCATTTTCTGGCCATTGATAAGTAAGATCTATTAATCTCAATAGTGACTCAAATCAACACAGAAGGACACAGAAGGTATCGCAAAGGAGAGTACACAAGATACAGCCCTCACAGGATTCAGTCTAAGAGAACAAAGACCTTTATTATCACAACGAGACAACAAAAATTGAGATGACAAAGGCCCCTTATGAACTGAGACCCCTTAGGACAAAATTCCCCTGACAGCTGGCAGAGTCAGACCAAGAAACCTAGGTCTAGGTTTAGCCTAGTTCTAGCCTAGTTTAGCCCAAGTTCTGTTTTTACATTGGACCCAGGCCTAACTCCCTCCGCTCAGATCCACAGCCTATTCAGCTCTCTGCCAAATGCACACTGGTACATGTACCCTTTGTTTGGCAGAATATTCTTACTGGTCATAAAGCCAAGCTCTCAAGTTGTAGAAAGTGACAAAAAGAAACCGAGGCAAAGGATTAATAGAGGGGCGCCTGGGTGTCTCAGTGGGTTAAAGCCTCTGCCTTCAGGATTAATAGAAAACAAAAGTACTAATACCAAATCTTTAACAGACGTACTGCACCCAAGGAACTTGTTCCATAAATATTTTCTCCTGTTAATCTACATTTAGAAAAGAAAAGGACTCTCACCACTCTTGCTTTCATGAGACTCTGTAGGCAGAGATCTAGGAGACTCACATAGTAAGAATTCTTGCCAGCCAGTTAAAATTTATCCTGCCTAACACACTAACTGTTGTGGAGGAAAAATGTTCCTTCTAGTCTTCTAGGTTCTTTGGCTTCTCTAATAATTAAACTGATATAAGATAGATTAACAATAAAAAAAAGTTAATTTCATAAGTACAGGGGCCCCATGGAAATGTGAGACCCAAGGGTAATTAGGGCAGTTGAGGCTTATATGCCATCATGAGCTAAGGAATGGGACTGGGACCTGGGATTTCAAAGTAGGAGAAGGGTAATTCACAGGACAATAGGAAGAGGGGGATATCCCCACAGGGGATATGTTCCAAGACCCCCAATGGATGACTAATACCAACCATGGAGAGTACTGAACCCTCTATAAACTGTTTTTTCCTATATAATCTATGGTAAAGTTTAATTTAGGAGTAGGCACAGAAAGAGATTTAACAGCAATAGCTAATAAAATAGAACAGTTATAACAATATACTGTGATAAAAGCTATGTGAATGTGGTCTTTTTTTTTTTTTAAGATTTTATTTATTTATTTGACAGACAGAGATCACAAATAGGCAGAGAGGCAGGCGGAGGGGGGTGGGGGGAAGCAGGCTCCCTGCTGAGCAGAGAGCCCAATGTGAGGCTGGATCCCAGGACCCTGGGACCATGACCTGAGCCGAAGGCAGAGGCTTTAACCCACTGAGACACCCAGGTGCCCCTGAATGTGGTCGTTAAAAATACCTTATACTCAATCTTCCCTTCTTGTGATGATGTGAGATGATAAAACGTCTAAGTGATGAGATGAAGTGAGGCAATGCTGTAGGCATTATGACATAGCATTAGGCTGCTGTTGATCTGATTATACATAAGAAGGAGGATCATCTGCTTCTGGACTGCCGTTGACCACTCGTAACTGAAACCATAGAAAGCAAAACCATGGAAAAAGATGGGTTTTTTTTGTTTGTTTGTTTTTGTTTATTTATTTATTTATTTAAAGAATTTATTTACTTATTTGACAGAGAGAAATCACAAGTAGGCAGAGAGGCAGGCAGAGAGAGGAGGCAAGCAGGCTCCCCACTGAGCAGAGACCCTGATGCGGGGCTCGATCCCAGGACCTTGAGATCATGACCCGAGCCGAAGGCAGAGGCTTTAACTCACTTAGCCACCCAGGTGCCCCCATGGTTAAGGATGTTGATGGTGGTGGGATGCTACTGTAATTACATGTTTCCCCTGCCATACAGATAGGTCATTCAAATGAAAGTTGTTTCTGGTAATAGCTTGCTCTCAGACCAGGCTGAGAATAAATAAATAAAATAAATAAATAAATAAAAGAATAAAAATTCTTTTATGTGGTTAAGGAAGAGGTAAACATTTTTCTTGAGTCTGCTGAGTCTTTTTTTTTTTTTTTTTTTTTTAAGATTTTATTTATGTATATAGAGAGGGAACACAAGCAGGGGGAGGGAGTGAGACAGGGAGAAGCAGGCTTCCCTCTGAGCAGGGAGCCTGATTCAGGGCTCAGTCCTAGGATGTTGGGATCATGACCTGAGCTTTGCAAAGGCAGAAGCTGAAGAATTGAGCCACCCAGGCACCCGGCGTCTGCTGAGTATTGATTGCCTTCGGCTCAAAATAATCCCCTTACCAAGGTGGTGTATTTTCTGGTTATGTATTCTGCTCCCTGTTACCAGATTTTGCTCACTATAGCATTAGGTGATATAATATAAAACTTTGACTTAGTAAGAGTTAAGAGATACACAAGACCTGTTTTTCTAATCACTTAGCTAATATTTCATCATTTTGGTATGAAATTTCACGTAAAATTTTAAATGAAATCATATCGGAAAACAAGAATTGAGCTTTGGGGAGTTGTTTTTCCAAATGCAATGAAGAGATGTGACGTTTAGTCAAGTAATTGTTCTATATACAAATTGCACAAATGGAAGGTATGCTATACTCAAACAAAACTGTGGTACCTATGCACTAGCAAATATGGCAGAGGCTTCCAAGTTTAACTCAGTTCTTCACCAGTTACTGGCTTATTTACGAACTAATTTAGCTTCAAAAATAATTGTAGGGTGCCTGGGTGGCTCAGTGGGTTAAAGCCTCTGCCTTCGGCTCACGTCATGATCCCAGGGTCCTGGGATCAAGCCCCGCATCGGGCTCTCTGCTCCGCGGGGAGCCTGCTTCCTCCTCTTTCTCTCTGCCTACCTCTCTGCCTACTTGTGATCTCTGTCAAATAATTAAATAAAATCTTAAAAAAAAAAAAAGATGAAAGTTATAAAAAAAATTGTAAACAGGGCGCCTGAGTGGCTCAGAGGCTTAAGCCTCTGCCTTCAGCTCAGGTCATGATCCCAGGGTCCTGGGATGGAGCCCCACATCAGGCTCTCTGCTCAGAAGGGAGCCTGCTTCCTCCTCTCTCTCTGCCTGCCTCTCTGTCTACTTGTGATCTCTGTTTGTCAAATAAATAATAAATAAAATCTTAAAAAAAAAAAATTGTAAACATCTAACCTTTCCTTTTTTTTTTTTTTTAACTTTTTAATCCTAGGTGACAAATGGAAGGAAACCGTAGTATTTTTCTTGATACCATTTGCTTTTATCTCACTGTTTGTTTTGGTAATAACTTGTCTGCTTTTGTATAATCAAAGGGCTTTACTGAAAACGGTAAGTTGTATAACATAATGTTTAGTCTGAGATAGTAGCTAACAAATAAATGTTCTGTGTTTAGAATTGATAGACCTATGTTTTTATAATTTTTCCTATAAACTGTGGATATACAACTGATGTTGTATGGATTATGATGATGTCTTCAGAAAATTCAATAATTTAAAAAATTAATCCTATAAAGCTAAATTTGGAGGTGGATTTACTTTTGTTGAAATATAGGAATAAGGTTTTGGAATATGAAACACTATCCACCTCTAGGGAACAATATAAGGAAAGAGTTACAGGAGAAAAGCAGGATTGGGAGGAAGGAAAGAGTGACTTAAACTGAATATAGCCTGAAATATATTACTAGTTTGTCATAGGCAAATATCCCCAAAATTGAAAAAGATAGTGTCTGCCCTCCAAGAGTTTATATACTCTAGTTGGGGAGATAGAATCCATAAAAAGTAATAATCTGTACTGTGAGCTGTTTTTAGATGGTTCCTATTTAAGCTGTACAAATGTTACACAATTTCAGAAAATGAAGATCAGTAAAGATTGGTGGGCTTTAAGGAGAAACTGTGATTTGTAGAAAAATATCTTAATGCCAAGTCTTTTAAAGATAAAGGGAAATTTGAATGTGCATGAAATGTTTCACTATATTTCTCTGCTGAACACTTTTTAAAAATCTATTTCTCTGAGTTACTAATCTGAGTTGAAATAGTTTGTGTTATTATTGATTATTTGTTAATAATGGAGCTCTTTTTTTAATTTCAGATCTTTTATGCAAAAAAAGAAGTCTTTTCTCATCAGGAGACATTTTTTTGACTCATTAACTTTCAGTCTTATGACCAAATGTTAAATATGAGTCTTATTAAACTGAAGCTTTTCACCAAATATTGAATAAATCTTGTTTTAAAAGCATTGTTGTATTTAAGTAGACTTTAGAATACTCAAACCTTCAACTAGTAGTACATTTTCTGGATTCTATTAATAAGTTTTCTCCTCATTAATGCATAGTCAGAGTACTACACATAGAGAAGTCAAGGGTTGGGTCAGATTCTATTCACTGATGTATTAATAAAACAGTGTGATTTTATAATTTGCACTAAGCCAGAAATATTGTTGAATTCTGGAAAATGAGATTCTCATTTAAAAAAAAATAATACTTGGGATGAATGTAGTCACCATAAGTAAAGTCGTTTGGCTTTAAAATTAACCTGTGGAGAGGATTAATAAGAAATAAGTTTTCAGTACATTGATAGTCTAAATATGTGCTTTATATTTTGTGGAAAAAGGTGGAAGAAATGAATGCATAGGAAGGCTGAAAATAATGAAATGAGTAGAGAGATCATATTTGAAAAATCCAGATGTCACAAATATGTAGTAAAAGCTTGGGAGTTTCCTGTACTAGTTGGCAGGCCGCATCTCCTACTTTCTGATGGTGTGATTTTTTTTTTTTTAAAGTTCAGGAACCAAAATGCAGAAGCCTTGAAATTACTAAGAAGCCTTTTAAAAGTAAATATAACTTTCAGACTAATTGACAAGTAACTTCTGGGAGAGAACATGGCAACCAAAGTGTAGAGAGTTGCTTTAAAACTTAGGGAATAATGACCTATATATAGATTACAGTCAAGAGCCAAGTTTTAGTTTGGACAAATTTCTGTTTAATATAATTCAGAGTGTTTTTTCCTTGTGGTCCACAGACCAATAGAGTAGGGATTTCTTGGGAGCTTATTAGAAGTGCAGAATCTCAGACCTTAACCCAAACCTTCTTAATTAGCAATCTGTATTTTAAGAACATCCCCAGGTGATTCATTTGCACATTCAATTTGAAAAGCACTGATATATAAGAGCATTTTAGAATGAAATTGATTAAAACAGCATAATGGAGAGATAAACCCATCAGCAGGATAACCACAGCTTTGACTATTATTGGTAGTGACCATTTATCTCTAAAAGGGGAAGAAGAGATAAAACCGAGGTATAAACCAGAATACCACCCTCTACTGTCACTTGTAATCAATGACAGATGCACTACCACCTTCCTAAGGCCTATCCTTGTTAAACATTAAAAGTCCCATAGCAATATATATGATTAGCGAATTACTCTCAAACCAGGTCTTGCTAAAGATGTTTTTGAAGAGTTGAGAGGTGATGGGGAAGAAGGAGGAATGTGGAGGGGAAAATGTTAAGCCTAGACAGAAATGGAAGTCAGCCACATGAGTGGGTCTCGGGGAACAAGTATTTCAATTCCTCTCTTGAGAGCTGCATAACTAGTTCTACTAATCAAAAGATTGCTGGAATTCCTGCCATAAATCTACAAGTCCCTACCAAAATTTCCTAATAGCCTGGATATGACAACAAATCTGGACAAAAAGACAAAAGGTCTTTGCAGAAGGATCCCTGGAACTCCTGGCCTACTAACTCTACAGGTTTACTAACCTTTCAATAAAGTGACTCCAAATTTTCTGAAATTGAATTTTTTCAAGTCCTTTTTTTTTTTTTTTTTTTTGCATCATGATAGAGTTTTAAGATACCAAAGATTTCCCAAATGTTTCATATATAGATAGTCCCCTAAGTCACATCACCCCTCTCTCCCATCTGACTTCTGTCACCTAGGGCTGCCCTATCCCCTCACTTAGAAGCCTCTCCCCTAGGACCTCCCAGAAACACCTTTTTCTTTTTTTAAAAAAGATTTTATTTACTTATTTGACAGAGAGAGATCACAAGTAGGCAGAGAGGCAGGCAGAGAGAGAGAGGGGGAAGCAGGCTCCCCACTGAGCAAAGAGCTTGATGCAGGGCTCAATCCCAGGACGCTGAGCTCAATCCCAGGATGCTGAGCCAAAGGCAGAGGCTTAACCCATTGAACCACCCCGGTGCCCCCAGAAACAAACACCTTTAATAAGCTTTAAATAGCAGGAGTTCTCCAGGATCCTACTCTAGGGCAAAAATGAGTGAGGATGACTTCATGACTATATGTCCTATGTAATTACACAGGTACCTATGCTTGGGGCCTTGGAAGAGCTTCAGACATGATTTAATGATCTGCTGTCACCGTCTTGAAATTCCTAATGAGTTTTGAAGAAGGAACGCCATATTTTGTTCTTCACTGTGCCCTCTTAATTATATATCCACTCCTGATAGCCAGCATCAGTTCTGATTAGACTGCTCAAGCTATACCATAAAAACATCCATATCCGTTTATGACTATGATTTCTCCCTAGAAGGTGTTGGTCACCATCATTACTTGTCCTTCCCAGTTCTGTGTTGCAGAAGCTCTGTTCTTAACAAAGGACTTTTGAGGCTCCCTCCCTTCACCTAGCTCCCATTCACAGGCGCAGCAAGCCGAGAATACTGGGTTCCAGTAATCTTCACCCCAGCTTCCATGTAGGACTAAGGTTCTACGCTGGAAGAGACAAACCAAGAAGATCAGAGATGTCTGTTCCCCTCCTGCCCCCCAGCCCAGAGTCTTGCTTCTCATGGGTGATACTGTAAGGGTAAATGTTCCTGCCCCATCTCTGGAGCAGTAGCAAAGAGTTTCACATATGGCGAGAGTCAGGCGGTAAGAACAGAGCTTGGTAGCTCTCTCTAAAGGGGTTGACTTTATGAAAGAGACTAGAAAAGTTCGCTTATGGATGCTGTAAAAAAATACAGATCTGTGGCACCTGGGTGGCTCAGTCTGTTAAGCATCTACCTTCAGCTCAGATCATGATCCTAGGGTTTTGGGATTGAGCCCTGCATGGGGAAATCCCTGCTCAGCAGGGAGTCTACTCCCCTCCGCATGTGTGTATACTCTCTCTCTAACAAAAATCAATATCTTTAAAAAATGCAGATTTTGCTGATAAGCAAACATCATACAAAAAGGCGGAGGAGGGTAGAGCTACATAGAAGTAACATTTCCCTATCTCACTGCCCTTAAGTTGGTATAAATTTGAAATAGATCTGAGAATTAAGATGTATACTGAAAGCCCTAGGGTAATCAAGAAAATATATTTTAAAAATAATAAACAATTATTAAAATAACTGAAATACTACATTAAAAATATTCACTTCAAATGAAGATAATACAGAGAGAAAGAATGAGAAAATAACATGAATCACAGGAAAAACATAAAGTAAAATGATGGTTGTAAAACCAGTCATATTAATAACAATAAAACTGAGTTAGTTAATCTGTACAAAAAGCAGACATTTTGAGACTGGAATGAATGAATGAATGAATGAATGAATGAATTTCAAAGATTTTATTTATTTATTTGACTGAGAGACAGCGAGAGAGGGAACACAAGCAAGGAGAGTGGCAAAGGGAGAAGCAAGCTCCCCACTGAGAAGGGAGCCCAAACTCAGTAATAATAGCTATACTTCAATAACTCACTTTATTTTTTATTTTTTATTTTATTTTTTATTTTTTTTTAAAGATTTTTATTTATTTATTTGACAGACAGAGATCACAAGTAGGCAGAGAGGCAGGCAGAGAGAGAGGAAGGGAAGCAGGCTCCCTGGTTTGCAGAGAGCCTGATGTGGGGCTCGATCCCAGGACACCAGGATCATGACCTGAGCCGAAGGCAGAGGCTTTAACCCACTGAGCCACCCAGGCGCCCCTCACTTTATTTTTTTAAAAAGATTTTATTTATTTGAGAGAGAAAGCACAAGCAGGGGGAGAGAAAGAAGCAGACTCCCTGCTGAGCACAGAGCCCAATGTGGGGCTCGATTCCAGGACCCTGATACCATGACCTTAGCCAAAGGCAGACACTTAACAGACTGAGCCACTAAGGTGCCCCAACAACTCACTTCCAATGATGGAACAAGTAGGCAGAAGATCAACTAGGAAACAGAGAACTTGAACATAATATAAACCTGCTAGGTCAAACATATCTATAGAACAATTTATCCAATGGCATCAACATACACATTCTTCTTAAGAGTATATGGAACATTATCCAAGATAAACCATATGCTAGGACATAAAACAAAACTAAACAAATTTTAAAGGCTCTAAATCATTTGAAGTATGTTCTCTGACTACAATGTAATGAAATTAGAGAATAATAAAAATAAATATTTAGAAATAGACAAATATGTGGAAATTAAATAACACACTCCTAAATAACCAGTGGGTCAAGGAAAAATCACAGGGGAATATAGAAAATACATTGATAAGACTGGGAAAAAAAAAAAAAAAAGAACACAACACACCTAACTTACGGGATCTAGCCAAAACAGTGTTTAGCAGGAAAGTTATAGCTACAAATTCATATATTAAAAAGGAAGAAAATAATCAATAATGTAACCTTTCACTGAAGAGATTGGAAAAGAAGAGCAAACTCAACCCAAAGTAAGCCGAAGATAGTATGTAATAAAAATTAGAGGAAAATAAATGAAATAGAGAATAGAAAAACAGAGATAATCAAGAAACCAAAACACGGTTATTTGAAAAAAAATCAGTAAGTTCACAAACCTTTAGCTATATTGATAAAAGGGAGAGCGAAGATTCATATTATTAAAATTAGGAATGAAAAATTACTACCATCCTTAGAGAAATAAGAATGTGTATAAGGGAGTATCATGCCACAAAGTAAAAAACTTAGATGAAATGGACAATTTCCTAGAAAGACACAAATGACTGAAATTGACTCAAGAGGAAATAAAAGACCTAAGAGATAGAATTAGTGACTTTTAAACTCCCCATACAATAGTCTAGGCCCAGATGGCCTCACTGGTGAATTCTACCAAATATTTAAACAAGAATTCATGTCCATTCTCCCCAAGCTCATTCTAACTGTAGATGGGGAAGAAACATTGCCCAACTCATTCTCTGAGCCCAGTATCACCTGGATGCCAAAACCAGAAGGCAGTTATTTTGTAGGAATCTCTTCAATTTTGGTTCACTGAGTGCTTCCTCATAATTAGATTCATGTCACACATCTTTGACAGAAACGTCACAGAAGCAATGTTGTGTTCATCTCATTGCATGTTATCAGGTAGTGCATGATTTCAGTGTGTATCATTATTAATGATACTCACTTCGTTAACTTCATTAAAGTGTTGCTATCAAGTTTTACCCTGTAAAGTTACTCTCTCTCCACCTTGTAATTATTAAGTTTTTCTTTTTTTTTTTTAGATTTTTAAAAAATTTATTTATTTGACAGACAGAGATCACCAGTAGGCAGAGAGCAGGCAGAGAGAGAGGAGGAAGCAGGCTCCCTGCCGAACGGAGAGCCCAATGCGGGGCTTGATCCCAGGACCCTGAGATCATGACCTGAGCTGAAGGCAGAGGCTTTAACTCACTAAGCCACCCAGGCGCCCCGATTAAGTATTTTGTATTTTAAAGAATGTAAATATTCTATTCCTCATTAAACTTTAGACTTGTTAACTAATTTGTATCTGTTAAATTAATGATTTCTTCTTTTGTATCGTTAAATTAATGATTTCTTTTATTCATTGAATTATAATCCATCACTATTATTTATTTTTGTGTTAACATTGTTCCAGATGTCTTGGGCAATGGGAACTTTTTAAGCTGGCTTCTCTGTCCTTTTGACACATCTGCATCATTCTCTGAGCAATTCCATGCTTTTGGTACAAATATTCTGGGCCCATCTTGTACTATTCCTGCCCTAGCCATGAAATTAACTGTGTCTCCAAGAAGTCCCAGTTCCAGTCAGTGGAAAATGGAATATAGAACCCAGTATATAAGAGATATATGTACTCATTATTTTCCACCTCTTCTCATTGGACTCTGCCATGTGCAGCTACATTCCTTACTCCAGTCAATCTCTGACTGCCCACATAGGGTAGCCCCACCCCATGCATGCATGTGCTCCTTGTCTTGCTTGACTTCTGACTTTCCATGCCAACCTGCCACATTGTGAATTTCTTCCTCTACTCACTATGATTCTATACACCAGGCCTGCCTCCTGTTTGGATACTGAGCTGCTTCCCTGTATGAAGCCTTTTATTTTTTTATTTTATTTTTTAAAAATATTTTATTTATTTGACAGACAAAGAGATCACAAGTAGGCAGAGAGAGGAGGAAGCAGGCTCCGTGTGGAGCAGAGAGCCCGATGTGGGGCTTGATGTGGGGCTCGATGTGGGGCTCGATGTGGGGCTCGATCCCAGGACCCTGGGATAATGACCCGAGCTGAAGGCAGAGGCTTTAACCCACTGAGCCACCCAGGCGCCCCTACCTACAGATGCCTTTTAATTCCACTTAGGCACTGACTGCCAATGTCAGGACAGGTCCTAGCATGGACATGCTATTTATACTAATCAGACTCTGACATCTCATCCTACACTGCCCTCTACATTTGTGGATCTCATCTTCTCTCTCTGAGTTCTGACACCTGATACTAGGTTAATCTGACTGCATGGATATCCTCTTCACCCCCCTTCACCTCAAACATCTCAACTCTGGAACACCATGGTTCCACTCCTCTACATCATGGAAGCCTACCTAGATCTATCCCAGCTGCTCAGCAAGAGGAAGAGGGGAAAGGGGAAGGGGGTGCTTGACTTGAATTTTGTAGCGAAAGTGGACATTGACAATCAAAGATAAAAGAAATTTCAGTAGGGAACTTATATGTGAATTATGGGGTATAGAAAAATAATTTTTCAAGTTTGAAAGTTGAAAAAATTTTCAACTTTTCCCAGAAAGTTACCCAATAATTGCATCACAATTTGGTGAACAAACTATTTCCTCCCAATGTAAAATGACATTTTCCACATTTACCGTATATTTAATTTGTGTGTGTGTGTGTGTGTGTGTGTGTGTGTGTGTATCTTAGTCCTTTCAGGTTGCTCTATAACAAAAGACCACACAATGGGTGGTTTGTAAATAGAAATTTATTTCTCAGAGTTCTGAAGGCTGGAAGTCCAAGATCAGTATACAAGCATGATCAAGTGAAGGCTTTCTTCCAGACTGCAGACATCCCTTATATCCTCACATGGTTAAAGGAGCTAGGGAGCTCTGTGGGGTCTCTTTCATAAGGGCACTAATCCTAATCATGTAGATTCTGCCTTTAGGCCTAAGCATTTCCCAAAGGCCCCACCTCGTAATACCTTCACAATGAGCATTTGGGGTACAGGTACAAAAACATTCAGACAAAATTAGCTTGTATGTGTAGTTTAGTTTATTTTTGGACTCTCTTTCCGTTGAGCTAAGTCTAATCATGTACCACTACTAGTCATGTACCAGTACCTCTATTTAATTATGTAGCCTAATAATGTGTTTTAAGATCCAGTAAGGACAGCATCTCCCTGTCATCAGTCTTCTTTTTCAGAGAGTTTCTGGTTCTTCTTATTTCTTCGTTTTTCCCTATATATTTTGGAATTAGCTTGCTTTATTCTCTACTTCAATCATATATATATTTTTTTTAATTGAGATCACATTAATAATTACAGAACAATTAGGGGAGAATTGCTAACTATACAAGATTGGATTTTCCTGTTAAAGAAAATGGATGCCTTTAGGGGTGCCTGGGTGGCTCAGTAGGTTAAGCCTCTGCCTTCAGCTCAGTTCATGATGTCAGGGTCCTGAGATCGAGCCCCACAGCATTGGGCTCTCTGCTTGCGGGGGAGCCTGCTTCCCCCTCTCTCTGCCTACTGGTGATTACTCGATCTCTGTTAAATAGATAAATCTTTAAAAAAAAAAACAAACCGGATGCCTTTACACTTTGTCAGGTAATATATTGTGTTTTTCAGTAGCATTACAAAATTGTCTTTAAACAGATGTTGAATGTTTTCTGTTTAATTTCTTTTTTTATATTTCTTTTTATTGGCTTTTTATTTTAATTCCAGTTGTTTAACATACAATGTTATATTAGTTTCAGGTGTACAATATAGTGTTCTGACAATTCCATGCATCACTCTATGCTCATCATGACAAGTGCACTCCTTAATCTCCATCATCAATTTAACCCATCTCCTCCCCCACAACCCTCCCTCTGGTAACCATCAGTTTGTTCTATAGAGTTAAGAGTGTGTTTCTTGATTTGTCTCTCTCTCTCTCTTCTTTCTCTTTCTCACTACAGGTTTGTGATATAACTTGAAGACCAGAATTGTGATGCCTCCGGCTTTGGTTTTCTTTTTCAACAATCCTCTGGCTATTCAGGGAATTTTGTGGTTCCATACAAATTTTAAGATTGTTCTCCTTCTGTGTAAAATGCTGATGGTAACTTCATAAGGATTGCATTATTGCTTTGGGTAGTATAGACAATATAGTAGAACAATATTTGTTCTCCCAATCCATGAGCATAGAATGTCTTTCCATTTCTTTGTGTCATCTGCAATTTCTTTCATCAGTATTTTATAGTTTTCAGAGCACTGATCTTTTACCTCTTTGGTTAGACTTATTCCTAGATATCTTATTGCTTTGGTGCAGTTGTAAATGGGATTGGTTCCTTCCTCTCTCCTTCTACTGCCTCATTATTGCTGTATAGAAATGCAACAGATTTCTGTATGTTGATCTTTTATCCTGCAAATTTACTGAATTTGTGTGTCAGTTGTAGCAAATTTTTTGTGGAGTCCTTTGGGTTTTCTATATATAGTATCATGTTGTCTGCAAATAGTGAAGTTTTGACTTCTTCCCTGCTGATTTGGATGCCTTTTTTCTCTTTTTGTTGTCTGACTGCTAAGGCTAGGACCATCAGTACTATGCTGAATAAAAGTGGGGAGAGTAAATATCCTTGTCTTGTCCCTGACCTTATGGAGGTCTTTTCCCCATTAAGGATGGTGTTAGCTGTAGGTTTTTCATATATGGCCTTTATTATGTTGAGGTATGTTCCCTATCAACCTACTTATTTGAGGATTTTTTATCATGGACGGATGTTGTACTTTGTTAAGTGCTTTTTGTGCATCTACTGAAATGATCATATGGCTTCTCTTACTGATATGATGTGTCTCATTGACTGATTTGTGAATATTGAATCACCCTGGCAACCCAGGAATAAACCCCACTTCATTGTGGTGAATGATTTTTTTAATGGACTTTTGGATTCGGTTTGCTAGTATTTTGTTGAGGATGTTTGCATCTATGTTTATCAGGGATATTGGCCTATAGTTCTCTTTTCCAGTGGAGTCTTTATCTAGTTTTGGTATCAGTGTCATGCTGGCCTCATAGAATGAATTTGGAAGTTTTCCTTCCTCTTCTATTTTTGGTAATAGTTTGAGAAGAATAGGTATTAAATCTTCTTTCAATGTTGGTAGAATTCATCTGCGAAGCTATCTGGCCCTGGGCTTTTGTTTGTTGGAAGTTTTTTTGTTTTTTGTTTTTTTGTTTTTAAGATTTTATTTATTTATTTGCAGACAGAGATCCCAAGTAGGCAGAGAGGCAGGCAGAGAGAGAGGGCGGAGGCAGGGTCCCTGCTGAGCGGAGATTCCCAGGAGCCTGGGATCATGACCTGAGCCGATGGCAGAGGCTTTAACCCACTGAGCCACCCAGGTGCCCCATGTTGGGAGTTTTTTGATAACTGATTTAATTTCTTTGCTGGTTATCAGTCTGTTCAAGTTTTCTATTTCTCCCTGTTTCAGTTTGTTAGTTTATGTTCCTAGGAATACATCCATTTCTTACAGGTTGTCTAATTAGTTGGCATATAGTTTTTCCATAATATTGTCTTATAGTTATTTGTATTTCTGTAGTGTGGGCTCTTATTTCTCCTCTCTCATTTGTGATTTATTAGGATCCTTATCTTTTCTTTTTGATAAGTCTGGCTAGAGGTTTGTCAATCTTGCCTTTTTTTTTTTTTCCAAAGAATGAGCTCCTAGTTTCAGAGATCAATTCTTTTTTTTTTTTTTTAAAGATTTATTTATTTATTTATTTGACAGAGAGAGAGAGAGACAGAGAGAGAGACAGAGACAGCACAAAGAGGCGGAGAGGCACAGGGTGAGAAAGAAGCAGACTTTTTGCTGACCTGTGATCCTGATGTAGAACCTGGAGATCATGACCTGAGCCAAAGGCAGATGCTTAACCATCTAAGCAACACAGGCACCCCTCTTTTTTTTTTTTTTAAAGATTTTATTTATTTATTTATTTGTCAGAGAGAGAAAAAGAGAGTACAAGGAAGGGGAGCAACAAGCAGAGGGAGAAGTGGGCTCTGCACTGATCCAGGAGCATGATGCAGGACTCCATCCCAGGACCCCATCCCAAGACCCCAGGATCATGATCTGAGCAAAAGTCAGAGGGTTAAGTGACTGAGCCACCCAGGTGTCCCTCAGTGGTCAGTTGTGTTGTTTTCTTATATTTTTGCTTTTAGTTTTTATATCATTTATTTCTGCTCTAATTGGTTTTTGTTTCCTTTCCTTTTGCTGTGTTTGGATTTTGTTTATTATTCTTTTTCTAGCTCCTGTATGTGCAAGGTTAGGTTGTTTATTTGAGATTATTTTTCTTTCTTGAGGTAGGCCTTTATTGCTATAAACTTCCCTCTTAGAACTGCTTTTGCTGCATTCCAAAGATTTTGGACTGTTGTGTATTCATTTTTGTTTGTTTCTATGTACTTTTTAATTTTTCCTTTGATTTCCTGGCTGACCCTGTTATGGTGTAGTAACATGTTATTTAACCTCCATGTTTTTGTGATCTTTCCAGATGTTTTTCTTTTGGTTGATTTCTAGTTTCATAGTGTTGTTGTCAGAAGAGATACATGGCATCCATGTTCTTGAATTTGTTGAGGGTTTTTTGTGGGTTAATGTGTGATCAGTTCCGGAGAATGTTCTTCGTGAACTTGAAAAGAATGTGTACTCTGTAGTTTTAGGATGGGATGCTCTGAATATATAAAATCCATCTGTTCCAGTGTTCCATTCAAAGCCATTTTTTCCTTGTTGATTTTCTGTTTAGATGATCTGTCCATTGATGTAAGTGGGGTGTTAAAGTCTTCTACTATTGTCTTCTTATCAGTTAGTTCATTTATGTTTGTTATTAACTGTTTTATGTATTTGAGTGCCCCTATGTTAGGTGCAAAGAAATGTACAATTGTTATATCTTCGTGTTGTGTTATGTCCATTGTTATTATAGTGTCCTTCTTTGTCTCTTAGTTTTTGCATTAAAGTTCTATTTTTTTCTGATATAAATATTGCTATTCTGGTTTTCTCTTGACATCTATCTGCATAGTAGATGTTTCTCTATCCCTTCATTTTAAATCTGCTCCTGTCTTTAGGTACAAAATGAATCACTTGTAGGCTGTATATAGATGGGTCTTGGTTTTTAATCCATTCTGACACCTTTTGTCTTTTGATTGAAGAGTTTAGTCTATTTACATTCAAAATAATTATTGATATATATTTATTGTCAACTTACTCTTTATTTTGTGGTTGTTTTTGAAGATTTTCTCTGATCCTTTCTTGTCTTTCCCCCAATGTTTGTTGATTTTTTTTTTAAGTAATGTAGTTGGATTTTTATCTCTTTATTCTTTGCACATTTATTAGTAGTTTTTAATATATGGTTACCATTAGGTTTGTATATAACCTGTTCTGCATATAGCAATGTATATTAAGTTGATGGCCATTGAAGTTTGAACTCATTCTTTACTCCTTTCCTCCCAACATTTTAGCTATGTGTTTTTATATTTCTTATCCTTTATTTTGTGAGTTCCTGAACTTTTTACAGAAATATTCCTTTTAACTGCTCTTGTATTTCTTACCTTTATACTGTCATCAATTTTGGTCTCTCCTTTCCAGACAGAGTCCTCTTTAAGATTTTTTGCAGGGCTGGGGGCGCCTGGGTGGCCTAGTGGGTTAAGCCTCCACCTTCGGCTCGGGTCATGATCTCAGGGTCCTGGGATCGAGTCCCACATCGGGCTCTCTGCTTGGCAGGGAGCCTGCTTCCTCCCCTCTCTCTCTGCCTGCCTCTCTGCCTACTTGTGATCTCTCTCTGTCAAATAAATAAATAAAATCTTTAAAAAAAATAAAAAAATAAAAAATAAAAAATAAAAAAAAAGATTTTTTGCAGGGCTGGTTTAGTGGGTCATGAACTGCCTTTAGTTTTTGTTTGTCTAGTTTTGTTTGTCTCTTTATCTCTCCTATTCTGAATGAATAGATAGAATATTCTTGCTACAAATTTTTCTCCATTTATCACTTGGAATATATATAATGCCACTCCCTTCTGGTTTAGAAAATTTTTGCTGAAAAACTGCCTGGTAATCTTATGGGTTTTTCCCTTGTAAGTTATTGTCTTCTTTTGTCTTACTACTTCTAAAATGTTTTCTTTATCACTATATTTGGCCAACTTTTTTTACCCCCCCCTTTTATTTTTACTGTAGCAAATGTCTAAATATTATTTTCAAAAGTGCTTAAATAATTTTCCCAGATTACTGCCAATGGATTTTTTTTTTTTTTGCCAATTTTTTCTAAAGATTTTATTTGTTTATTTGACAGAGAGACACACAGCAAGAGAGGGAAAACAAGCAGGGGGAGTGGGAGAGGGAGAACAAGCTTCCTGTGGAGCAGAGAGCCCGATGTGGGACTTGATCCCAGGACCCTGGAATCATGACTTGAGCTGAAAGCAAATGTTTGACAGAGCCATCCAGTTACCCCTATATTTTGCCAATTTAGTTACAATATGTCTTTGTGTGGATCTGTTTTTATTGATTTTGATGGGAGTTCTCTGTGCCTCCTGGATCTGAATATTTGTTTCCTGCCCCAGATTAGGGAACTTTTCAGCATTATTTTTTCAAATAAATTTTCTGTCCCCTTTTCTTTCTCTTCCAGCACCCCTATAATACAAATATTATGTTTGATGGTCATTGAGTTTTCTAAGTCTATTCTTGTTTTGCGTATTTTTTTCTCTCTTTCTGTTAGCTTATAACTTTCTGTTACTCTATCTCCTAGATCATTAATTTTTTCCTCTGCTTCTTCCATCCTGTTCATTCCATCATGGGTGTTTCTTATTTCATTTATTGAGCCCTTTATCTCTGCTATGTTAGTCTTTATCTCTGTGTTAAGAGTCTCCCTCATGTCCCCCACTCTTTTCTCAAGTCCAGTGAGTATCTTTATGATCATTACCTTAAATTCTTTATAAGGCATATTACTTGTATCTGTTTTACTTAAATCTCTGGCCATGGCCTTTTCCTGTACTTTTCATTTGGGATAAATTTTCCTGTCTTCTCATTTGGTCTAAGTCAATGTGCCTGTGTCTTTATGTTAGAAAAGTTAGATATGTCTCCTTTTCTTGAGGGTAATGGCCTTGGTCTTCTGGGGGCAGAGGCCCTCTGCACTGAGGGAAGCATAGCTGAGTGGGATGGTTCCACTGGAGCATGGGGGAGAGGATAGTGCTTGGAATAAGCAAGTTGGGTAGCAAGTTTTGGTGCTTGGCTGCTTCCCATGGGTGGCCCTGTGCTTATGCTGAGGGGTTGGGAAGCAAATGTTGCTGCCAATTCCTTTATCCCTGGAGGGGTTTCTCCATGAATGCTGTCTCTCCCAAATGTGTTATCACAGGAGCAAATAACCTCCCCATTGTGTGTCTCACTTACTCTTCAGATTTCTGTTTCCACACTGTATGACCCCAGGGCATTTGCCTGCCTTCTCTCCAAGAACAGCACAATGCCCCCAGGCTCTACTACATCCAAGCCTACTGACCTTTAAAATTTCAGGCTCTAAGCCCCACTGGTTACAAGAATTCACAAAATTTGGACTTTCTCACTTTCCATGCCAGTTGGTTTGAGGATTAATTTTCTCCACGTGCTCCCCTCTATGCTCATCTGTCACTCTCCCTTCTCCACAACTGCGGTTCCTTCCCAGCTTCAGTAGACACAACTGTTTCTCTCCCAAACTGAATTTCTGCATTTTCTACCTTCTACTATGTGGCCTCTTCTCTACCTTAAGTTGTGGAGTTTGTTCTGCCAGCTTTCAGGGCAACTTCTGAGGTATTTAGGGCAATTTAATAGTTACCTAGTTGTATTCACGAGAGAAGTTGAGCTTCTATTTCACCCCCATCTTCCAAGTTCTCCAGTGCAAGGCACACCAGGGCATCATAGCAGAGCCAGGGAAGCACCCTGGGGTCTACTGCTCCTCACTGATATCCCAGGTGCAGATCCAGTGTGTAGTCCATGACCAACAGTGTGGCACACAGGAAGTAGCCCTGTTAAATTTATTACTAAGTTGTCTGTTTATAACTATTGTAAATAGTATCTTTCTTCCATTATAAATGCAACTGGTTGTTACTACATAACAACACTGTTTGTTTTATATATTATTTTTATCTAGCCATCTTGCTCAATTCTTTTAAAGTATATAGTGATTTTTTCTGGGGTCTCCATATATACAACAATGTCATCAACAAATAATGCTAATATTACATCCATCATTTTACTTTTTAAAAAATAAACTTAAAAAATTTCAGTTTGTGATTTACAAAAAAAATGTGAAGATACTACAGGGAGTCCCAATCTATCACACACATTATTTATTATTATTATTATTATTATTATTTTGAGAGAGAGAGAGAGAATGGGGGTGGGGTGGGAGAGAAAGAGAGACTCTTAAGCAGGCTCCATGCCCAACACGAAGCCTGATGTAGGGCTCAATCTCATGACCCTGAGATCACAAATGATCTGAGCTAAAATCAACTGATTGAGCCACCCAGGGGCCCCTCATACATATTATTATTAACTAAAGTCCATACTTCATTTAGATTTCCTTAGGTTTTTACCTAAGGCCCTTTTTCTGTTCTAGGAACCCAACCAGGATACCACATGGCATTTAGTACTCATGTCTCCTTAGACTCCTCTGGCTGTGACAATTTCTCAAACTTTTGATGACCTTGACAGTTTTCAGGAATATTAGTCAGATATTTCATAAAATTTCCCTCAGCTGGGGATATTTTTCTCATGACTAGATTGAGGCTGAGTTTTTGATGAGGAAGACAACAGAAGTTAAGTGCCATTTTTATCACATTTATATCAAAGGTATATATTATCAACATAATCTGTCCCTATTGTTCTTGACCTTGACCACCTGGCTGAGGTAGTGTTTGCCAAGTTATTCTACTGTAAAATTATTCTTTTTCTTCTATTATTCTTTGGAAAGAAGTCACAATGTATAGCTCACACTTAAGGAATAGAGAGTTATACCCCACCTCCTTGAAAGCAGAATTATTTACATAAATTATGTGGAATTCTCTTGCATGGAAGACTGATCTATTTTCCCACATTTATTTATTTAATCATTTATTAATATCAGTATAGACTCATGGATACTCTTACATTTTTAATTTTTAAAAATTTAGATTTATTTATTTATTTTAGAGAGAGAGAACGTAAGTGGAAAGGGCAATGAGAGGGAGAGAGAATCTCAAGCCTACTTCTGCACTGAGTACAGAGCCCAACTTGGGACTTAAGCCCACAACCCCAAGATCATGACCTGAGCTAAAACCAGGAGTTGGACATTCAGCCAACAGTACCACCTAGGCACCCCATGGATACTTCTTTTATACTTTGGGTTTTATTTATTTATTTGTTTATTTATATTTATTTATAAAGATTTTGTTTATTCATTTAAGACAGAGAGAGAGAGAGAAAGAGAGCATGAGCAGGAGGGAGAGGCAAAGAGAGAGGGAGAAGCAGATTCCCCACTGAGCCAAGAGCCCAATATGGAGCTCAATCACAGGACTTGGAGATCATGACCTTAGCTGAAGGCAGACCCTTAACCATCTGAGCCACCCAGGCATCCTTATACTTTGGGTTTTAATCCAATACTATTGTATTTATTTTATTGCTCATATTTTTATAGCCTTGGGCATTTGGAGCTTTTTCCTGTCTCCCTTTGACATACCTCCATCATTGTGAAGCTTTTATGTTTTAACACTTCCTTACTTTTTAGCATTATAAGATCCTCTAGGCTCATCTTCTATTTTCCCTCTCTGAGCCCTAGAATGAGTAATTTCTCCAAAGAGCCTGGTCCTTTTATTGGAAATTTGTATTAGAAACCAAGATCTGGGCAAACAATGTGCTTATTGCTACTCATATCTTATAATCATATCATATACCCATATTATATTAGTGTATATACACACATGTATAAGTATTTCCGTATGTGACCATCTGTATTTATAAAAGTTAAATATGAATTTATACTGATGTAACCAACAGTATTCCATTGCCACACAAGTAAATTGTTCTAGTCTTCTCCTGTTACACATCTATAACCTCCCACTGCAACAATGAGAAACCTGTCTCCCATCTGCTATCTATTTAATTAATTGTTCAATTTAAGTATACATGTATAGTGGTATAAGGATTATTAACCTGTACCTCCATGATAAAGAGCATCATCGATAGTACAATGCTTTTTTCTTTTGCCTTTAGTGTTACAGAACCCACTTGTTTCCAAAGTTACTTATGTCAGTGCTGTTTTTCCCCTACCCCCTTATTACCATATGATCTATCAATCATGCTCCTAGGTATTTAACTAACTGATTTGAAAGCTTACACTCCCACAAAAACGTGCACATAAATTTTATAGCAACTTTATTCATAATCACAGATTCACACATACCTGGAAACAAACAAGATGTCCTTAAATAGTTAACTAAAAAATAAATAAATAAAATTAAATATTTAAAAAAGCATACTGGAGTTAGTTTATCCTAAGATACCTGTGATACATCAATGTAATGGAATGTTATTCTCTAGTAAAAATAAATGAGCTATCAAACCATGAAAAGATATGGATGAAATTTGAATGCATATTGCTAAATGAGATAAGCTAGTCTGGAAAGAGCTATACACTGTGTAATTAATTATATGACATTCTAAAAAAGGTAAAACTATGGAGTAAAAATATCAGTGGTTGTTAGGGGATCATAGGGAAGAGTTGAGATTTGAATACGTGCAGCCTAGAGAATGTTTTTAGGGTGTGCTCGCTTCGGCAGCACATATACTAAAATTGGAGAATGTTTTTAGGGCAATGAACTGTTCTGTATGATGTTGGTATGGTCAATATATGACACTATATATTTGTCAAGACCTATGGAAATTTATGGCACGAACAGTGAACATTAATGTATACAAATGTTTAAAAAATCATTTAGGACATCAGGAATGGAATGCAGAGTTTAATTAAATAACCTAACTATATCACAAATGTGTGAAACAACATGACTGAAGGGGGATATACTATATAGGATTTCCACGAAAATTAGAACACTTTTAAGTGCAGATCAATTTCCCTCATTTTAAAATGTATTTTGTGGCTGTTGGGCTGGCAGAAAGGGCTACTTAAGATGGCGAAAGTTCCCACCACAAAACCTGAGCTCAGACAGGAGAACAAAGACCCAAGCAGGAATCTGAAAACCCTCTCGCCCTGGGCTCCCGTGGACCAATGGGACCCCGAGGAGCAGGCGAAATATCCAAATAAGGGAAACTTGCCAAAAGACCCCTGAACTCCCCTTGAGGCCCCTTAAAAGCCCCCTTCTCCCCGCCTTGGGCGCGACTTCCGCCACTCTGCTTTCCAGAGTCGCGGAACCTCACCCGAGGGTGCCCACCTTCTCCCGGAGCAACTTTCCTGGCTCCCCTTCTCCGGAGCCCTGAAACTTCGCAGGAGAGTGTTTTTAATAAATCTTGCCTTGCACCCACTTTGCCTGGTGTTGTGTTTATCTCGCCGGAAAAACTTTACAGTGGCTTGTGTTAAAAAAGATTCTTTGAATTAACAAAACACCTACATGTGCTCTGTGGAACTTTCATCCACTGGATATTAGTAAGTGTTCCATGGAAAAAGGATTCTGGAATCAAACAGTTGGGGAAATTTTGGGTTAAGCAAAGGTAAATCTAAGTTTTTTAAATGGCAAGACTAGGTAGAGCCTTTATTTTACAATGCATCGTGACTCTTACATCATAGCATTCAGCATTTTCTAAATTTGAGAAACCTGTTTTTTTTTTAATCACAATGCTTTTTTTTTTCTAGCTCTATTAAGATATAATTGACATGTACCTTTGTCTAAGTTTGAGGTGTACAATGTGTTGATTTGATGCACTTATATATTGCAAATTGATTAACACTGTAATATCAGCATTAGCTTATCACCACCTCCATCATATCATATAAATATCCTTTCTTTTAAAAAACTATAACCACCATACAGTACATTAGATTCCCAGAACGTAGTCACCTCATAACTAGAAGTTTGCACCCTTTGACCAACATCTCTCCATTTCCCCCGCCTTCCCATCCTACCTGAGCCTGCCTGAGCCCCTGGCAACCACCATTCTACTCTCCGAATCTATGAGTTCAGCTTTTTTATTTTATTAAAAAACCGCACAAGATTATTTATTTATTTATTTGAGAGAGAGAAGGAGCAGGATGAGGGAGGGAGAGAGACACACAGAGAGAGAGAGAACATGAGTGGGGGAAGGGGAAGAGGGAGAGGGAGAAGCCGGCTCCTCGCTGAGCAGGGAGCCTGATGTGGGGCTCGATCCCAGGACCTCAGGATCACAGCCTGAGTGAAAGTTAACAGACTGAGGCACCCAGGCACCCCAAGTTCAGCTTTTTTACATTTCACATGTAAATAGATATTTAATCTCCCAGGAGAGTATTCTGAGAGAAAACAGTTTTGTTTTGTTTTGTTTAAAGATTTTATTTATTTATTTGACAGAGAGAGATTACAAGTAGGCAGAGAGGAGGCAGAGAGAGAGAGAGGAGGAAGCAGGCTCCCCGCTGAGCAGAAAGCCCGATATGGGACTCAATCCCAGGACCCTGAGATCATGACCCTAGCCGAAGGCAGCGGCTTAACCCACTGAGCCACCCAGGCGCCCCAGAGAGAAAACAGTTTGAGCCGTGTTCAAAATATCAGTGGTATTTTTGCCTGCCTGAAAAGTGAGGTGAAGCTAACTCCAAGGACTGGGATATCACTCGGGAGGACAGAGGCATTAAAGGACGGCATTTGTGTGTCTTGGGTTCATGGATGTTTAGATTTGATTACTGTCCACGTAACCAAATTCTGTGTGTCTATGTAACCAAATTCTGTGAGTCAATCTGATGCTGAATGAAAAACAAGTTGTCCTTCAGAGTCTTTAAGGTTGGGGAAAATAACGTTTAAAAGTAAGATGACAGGCGAGCCTGGGTGGCTCAGTGGGCTAAAGCCTCTGCTTTTGGCTCAGGTCATGATCCCAGGGTCCTGGGATCCAGCCGCATCCGGCTCTCTGCTCAGCGGGAGCCTGCTTCCTCCTCTCTCTCTGTCTGCCTCCCTCTCTGCCTACTTGTGATCTCTGTCTGTCAAATAAATAAATAAATTAGTCTTTAAAAAAAAAAAAAGAAGAAGAAGAAGTAAGAGGACAGCCAGTAAATAAGACAATACTGACAATGGAATTTTTATGCCTGTTTCAAGTGCTGCGCAGCCAACTGCTGATGGGACTGTGGACTGAGTGAGATAGAATGATGTTCAGTCTGTGCTTTGCTCACTTCTCTAGAAAGTCTCCCTCTCACACCCCTGCCACTGCCATGTAGTAGGCCCCACATTTCTATTCTGAACATTCTCTCTTTCCTCTCCATTCCTTTCCTTTTTCCTTCATTTTCTCCTTGCATAACCTTACCCATTCTCTTGACTTTGGGTACCACCTCCTTTTCTGGGTCTTCGACCCAGATTTCTGACCTGAGCCTTACATCTGCACCTAATGTCTACTCAACTGTTTCACAATCACCTCAAAGTCGACCTATTCAAAATCCAACTTCTCCCTCCTTCCCACTTCAAACCCATAGTTTCTTCTTCTCATTGGAGCTTTGTTAAAGGGATGGTCCCAGGCTGAGAAGGGGATGTGCTTGTGCTGAGCACATGATCTGAGTGGTAGTTTGAAGGCAACCATCTCCAGGCCCCCTTCTACATGCTAGTTTAAAAAGAGACGTCAGCTGGGTTGAGGGGGGTGGAGCTTGGGTGGCTCAGCTGTAGAGCATCCATCTCTTGATTTCAGCTCAGGTCTTGATCTTGAGATCATGAGTTCAAGCCCTGCATTGGGTTCCATGCTCAGTGTGGAGCCTACTTAAAAGAAATTTAAAAATCAAAAAAATAAAATAAAAAGAGAAGTGGAGAACTAGAAGTCCCTGAGCAGCCATAGCTCAGGGCCAGAGATCCTGTGATTTCTTGTCTTGAAGGAGTAGTTGGAGAGAAAAGTGGTGAAGGATAAGAAATCTGGCTGAGATAAAGACATAGTTTTTATTAATAGATGTGCACTCCTGGCCAGAAGGAGCTCAGGCATGCAGCTCTTCTGTTCTCCCTGGATGTAAAGCAACAAGGATTAGGGGAGGCAAAGAGAATAGGAAGAATGTTTTTATTTACTTTTGAGAGTCCAATAGTGATAAAGTGCTTATGACAAATCAAAGTCATTGGCAAAGAAACAAATCACCTTACAAAGTCTTTAGATTTCAAAATATTTTGAAACAGTGATCACATACTGTGGTGTGGAGAAAGTTTTTTTCTTTTTTTCTTCCCTTTTTTTCCTCTAGATTAAGAGATTTGGTTGTGGTGAGATAGTTGTGACTGGGGTGGGTTTTGTGGTGCTCTATCCAAACCAAGAGATAAAGTTAGGATTAATTAACATCTCCAAGACCAAGATTCCACTTGGGAGAATAATACAACTTCATAGCATTTTCTTTAGGATTAAATGACCATAGTTTATAGCACTTCACTGATCACAAAGTAAGAGCTCAATAAACCTTGTTTGTTTTCATTTCTCTCAAAAGATGTAAAATGACATCCTTCCACCCCGAATAAGCTTTTCAAGAGTATCTGAGCCAATTTACTACTGGAGGACTGTTGCATTATGAATATCCAAGGGAAAAAGGGAACACATATGCCCACGTAAAGTGGACCTTCCTTCGAGACACAGGATTTGAGTTTTGAGTTTGTGAGTGTTTTTCAAAAAATATTTTTACACTAATTTTTTACACTAATATTAATAATCATATGATGTTGGGGACCGCCTCCGGCCGGGAAAGTCCCCGCTATTACAAGATGGCGCTTGGCTCACTGCCAGCAAAATACGCTGCAACTAAACAACCAACGTTCTGGTGAAGCCCGCCTAAAGGAGGACATAGTCATTGGCTGTTTCAAATTTAATCAGCATAGTAACAGGACTCTCATTGGCTCTCCCCATTGCTTGGCCCCTTATTGGTCACCCTGCCGCATATAAGCTAAGGAAGTTGACGAAATAAACGGATGAAGCATTAACACCATACCAGGCTGATTGTCATTCTTGCGGGCCGAGGGCGACAAATGGTGCCGAAACCTGGGAATCGTTAACGAGTAGTAAACCTTGCAAGGAGAAAAACCGCAGGTAAGCGGGGAAGGGACCACGATCAAAGCGGTGGGAATCTTGTACAAGACCGCAACAAGAAGCGGGGCGGCCATAGAGCTGGGATTTTCTTATTGAAACCACAGGTAAGCGGGGAAGGGACCACGATCAAAGTGGTGGGAATCTTGTACAAGATCGCAACAAGAAGTGGGGTGGCCATAGAGCCGGGATTTTACAAGACCGCAACAAGAAGCGGGGCGGCCATAGAGCCGGGATTTTACAAGACTGCAACAAGAAGCGGGCGGCCATAGAGCCGGGATTTTCTTATCGCTTGTGAAATTAACCTAAGCGGCCAGATGGGTTCTGAAGTATCAAAATCTAGATTGGAGGGTTCTTTAAAGGACCTTCTCAAATCCAACGGTGCACCTCTGAAATAAAAAACTGTCAGAGCATTTCTAACTACAATGGAAACCGTTGCACCTTGGTTTTTGGACGAGGGTTTGTTAAATATTTCTCAATGGGACCATTTAGGAGAGGATCTTAAGAAAAGAGATAAAAGCAAACCATTGCCGCCTGGAACATTAGCTATATGGACTCTGGTCAGAGGATGCCTTGGGGGACATAAGCCGAGATGTGAGTCAGCTATTCAGGAGGGAGCTGAGGCCCTTGTGAGTTACACATAGCACCAGAAAAAATCCAAAAAACATCTATCAAGGACTATCTGGGCACTAGACTCGATGATACTAAAGTTAAACCTTTAAAGGTAACCCTACGAACAGATAATTTGAAAACATTAAATGACTTCCAAAAGCTACTAGGAGACATTAATTGGATTAGGCCTTATTTAAAGCTTACAAACCAAGAATTACATCCTTTATTTGAAATGCTGATCTCAATTCACCTCATCATATGTCCAGACAAGCCCAAGCAGCTATCGAGTTAATTCAAAAAAGACTGGAAGCTGCTCAGGTTGACAAAATTGATTATTCAAAAACGCTATATTACTGTATTCTTGCTGTGAAACAAGCCCCCACTGCGGTCTTCTGGCAGGAAGGACCCATATCATGGGTCAACCTAGCCTACTCCCCAGGAAAAATTCTGCCATGGTATCCAAACGCCATTGCAAAAATTATACTGAAGGGTGTAAAACTCAGTGTCACAGCATTTGGCAGACAACCTGACATCATCGTCACTCCCTATACACAGGACCAATTAACCTGCTTAGCAGCATGTGATGACGATTGGGCTATAACCATGACCATTGTTACAGCAACGCTCGACAATCATTATCCTACAAGCCCATGGCTTCAATTTAGCTTAACCCATCCACTCATTTACCCTAGGGCAACTCGCCACAAACCACTTGATGGTGCTAAATTGGTTTTCACTGATGGATCCAAACATGGGGTGGGTGCTATAGTCACAAAGGAAAAAAATTGGACCTTCCTGTTTCAGAGCTCTTCCCCACAGGTCACAGAGCTACTTACCATTACAAAAGCCTTTCAATTATTTCATCATGAACCCTTCAACCTCTTGTCAGATAGCAAATATGTTGTTCAAGCCATTTCTATTCTTGAAAATGTAGGTCATATTAGTACCAAATCCTCTATTACCAAAGCCTTAAAAAACCTCCAAACAATAATATGGGACAGAAAAGCCCCCCTTTTTTATAGGTCATATCAGAGCACATACAACTCTACCTGGTCCCCTAGCAGAAGGTAACCGCACCGCGGATCTACTAACAAAAGAACAGTTTATATTTACAATAGAGGATACATTACAACAAGCAAAACACTTTCACAAATTGTTTCATGTAAATGCACTCACACTCAGATTAAAATTTAATATAACAAAAGCTCAAGCCCGAGACATAGTTGTATCCTGTAAAAACTGTGTGACGCTGCTTCCGTCACCTTCCCTAGGAGTAAATCCACGTGGTTTACTGCCCAACCATATATGGCAAATGGGTGTAACTCACATCCCTGAATTCGGCAAACTCAAATATGTACATGCCTCGGTAGATACCTGCTTGGGAGTCATTTTTGCCTCTATCCATACAGGAGAAAAAACCAAAGACGTTATTACCTTAGACATGAACCAAACATCACCCCTATGTATCCAATTGAGTAATCAAACACTCGGACATTTTCAGCCATATAATTACACTGCCGTTAAAGGTAATGTTACCGTCTTACAGGGTCTTACCCCCAGCCCTTTGTGTTACCCCTGTAAAATTCTCTCAATTTAATAAGGCCAGGAATTCCTCCCAACAGCTCTCCCAGTATTTGCAGGGTGCTTGGTCTGACGATTTTCAAAATTTCACACGAATCCTTCTGGCTGAGATAACTCGAGTAAATAGTACGCATGTGCAACCAGCTTCCCTCCCAGAGCTATTTCAAACATTCAGCAATATGTTCCAGTTCACCAAACAATGGGCTGGCACAATTGGTCTTCTTGTCCTCCTTCTTATTGGCATTCTGCTCCTATTCAGAAAAGTTCGCCAATAGAGAACACAACAGCGAGAGCAGAGCCGAGCTATAGTACAAGCCCTTATGTCAGTAGAGGCTGGGACATCTCCCCAGATATGGCTAAGCATGCTAGATCAGTAGTCAAAGACGGGTAAGATCAGTAGAGAAACATATCAACCTAAGACAGGACAGAGATCATCGATATCTTGTGTCTGATGACGGGTAAGGATGTTTTCTGCTACTGACAACCTAAGGCAGGCACGATCTCTGCCATAAAACAAAAAAGGGGAGATGACGGGGACCGCCTCCGGCTGGGAAAGTCCCCGCCATTACACGATGGCGCTTGGCTCACTGCCAGCAAAATACGCTGCAAGTGAACAACGAACTTTCTGGTGAAGCCCGCCTAAAGGAGGACATAGTCATTGGCTGTTTCAAATTTAATCAGCATAGTAACAGGACTCTCATTGGCTCTCCCCATTGCTTGGCCCCTTATTGGTCACCCTGCCACATATAAGCTAAGGAAGCTGACGAAATAAACGGAAGAAGCATTAACACCATACCAGGCTGATTGTCGTTCTTGCGGGCCGAGGGCGACAATATTATATTACATTGTTGTTATATAATATATTATATTGCTGTTATATTGTAATTTTATCCATCTAGGACAACAAAAAGTGTTATTTTTCATTATTTTCTGCTCTTTAAGGAGGAGCGCTACTAACAACCAGAGGGTTCTTGGTTTGTTAAATAGGCTTTTGCATTTGGATGTCCCTAGACAGAGATAATGTAATCTCCTAAGGATAAGAAAGAAAAGAATAATGTTGCTGGAATGGAGAAACTAAAGCTGGGAGGCTAGCATAACAGAAGAGAGCGTAGGAAAGGATCACTGGAAAGATTTAACAAATGAGGATTTTTGAAGAAAAATATATTGTTTTGTGAACCTACTCCAATTTGCTTCTGAAATCTTCAGTATCACAAAAAGGGCTTCTTTATATAGAATGCAAAGAATTTCTGAGTCCTAGGGGCGCCTGGATGGCTCCGTGGGTTAAAGCCTCTGCCTTTGGCTCAGGTCATGATCCCAGGGTCCTGGGATCAAGCCCGGCATCAGGCTCTCTGCTCAGCAGGGAGCCTGCTTCCTCCTCTCTCTCTCTGCCTGCCTCTCTGCCTACTTGTGATCTCTGTCAAATAAATAAATAAAATCTTTAAAAAAAAAAAAGAATTTCTGAGTCCTGTTTTACAGTTGGTATGGGGGCAAAAGGAGATGTTGTCTGTGGATACTGCCAACATATGGATTATACTAGTCCACAAATAAAGGTTCTGATAACAAGGTTCAGAGAAGTTAAGAAATGTGTTCAAGGTCAATAGCTAGGAAGTGAAGGAGCCAAGATTTAACCCCTGCTCTATAACGTCTGAATACCTGTGATTTTAACCTTTAAAATAGACTACATCTCTAAATATTTTAGTTTTAAATGCTTTTATCAGTTTATAATTATTTTTCATTTTATTTTATTTTTCAGTGTTTTAGAATTCATTGTTTATGCACCACACCCAGTGCTCCATGCAATACGTGCCCTCCTTAATACCCACCACCAGGATCACCCAACCCCCCACCCCTCTCCCCTCCAAAACCCTCAGTTTGTATCTCAGAGTCCACAGTCTCCCGTGGTTCATCTCCCCCTCCGATTTCCCCAACTCACTTCTCCTCTCTGTCTCCCCATGTCCTCCATGCTATTTGTTATGCTCCACAAGTAAGTGAAACCATATGATAATTGACTTTCTCTGCTTGACTTATTTCACTCGCATAATCTCCTCCAGTCCCATCCACGTTGATACAAAAGTTGGGTATTCATCCTTTCTGATGGAGGTGTAATACTGCATTGTATATATGGACCATATCTTTTTTTTTTTTTAAGATTTATTTATTTATTTATATGGCAGACAGAGATGTGACAAGCAGGCAGAGAGAGAGGAGGAAGCAAGCTCCCCGCTGAGCAGAGAGCCCAATGTGGGGCTCAATCCCAGGACGCTGGGATTGAGACCTGGGCTGAAGGCAGAGGCTTTAAGCCACTGAGCCACCCAGGCGCCCCTGGACCATATCTTCTTTATCCATTTGTCTGTTGAACAGCATCTTGGTTCTTTCCACAGTTTGGTGACTGTGGCCATTGCTGCTATGAACATTGGGGTACAGATGGCCCTTCTTTTCACGACATCTGTATCTTTGGAGTAAATACCAATTTAGTGCAATTGCAGCAGACCGTAACCTTTAATCTGGGGTCCATTGTAGTCTCTGACTCACTGGAGCACTACAAAGTGTCCTCCTTGGCCAGAATGTAGGGGATTCTTTTACTCTTCCACATTTCACAGTGGCTTTAAGGAAGGTAAGCAAAGTGTGACCTCTGGAATAAATTTTAGGGGGCTACCTGTCAAATACATGGCTTCTGAATTTCAACTGAAGAGTTGAATAGGGAGAAATGTTCACCATGAAATGAATAACTCAGTGTAAATGTGTATGGCAGAAGCTTAACCTTTAAACACCATTTCTTTGCTCACAACACTTTTTTTTTTTTTAATATTTTATTTATTTATTTGACAGACAGATCCCAAGTAGGCAGAGAGGCAGGAAGAGAGAGAGGAAGGGAAGCAGGCTCCCAGCTGAGCAGAGAGCCTGATGCGGGGCTCAATCCCAGGACCCTGAGATCATGACCTGAGCTGAAGGCAGAGGCTTTAACCCACTGAGCCACCCAGGCATCCCTCACAACACTTTTTAAATGACTTCTTTTCTCTCCCGAATAGAAAATGTGCAAACACTTCTTACATTTTTTTCCTTTTAAATTCCCCTTCTCAGCTTCCCCCTCCACCTTTGCCTCCCTCTTCTTCACTGAAATTTTCAAAGCAACTTTATAAGGCTTTAGTGTTTCAAATTCCCACTGAAATTGAATCCCCCCTCTAAGGTGTTTTCTGTGGGGTTACTGAGCCAAGTTTAAACCCAGATTTATCAAGAGCTACCTGAGAGGCCCAGCCTCAATTCAGGAGCAAGGGTCTCAGGTAGGGATTATCTGCTGGAACTGGCTGTAAATCCAGGACCTGAAAATGCAGAATCTTCTGCCTTTCAAGTGCTTCCACAACTGAGTGACTAGAATCATCTGTAGCTGGTCAATTGGTCAGGAAAGTGTGGATAGACCAGGTCTTCCCTTCTTTTAGAACTCCAGAATCAGGGTGCCTGGGTGGCTCAGTGGGTTAAAGCCTCTGTCTTCGGCTCAGGTCATGATCCCAGGGTCCTGGGATTGAGCCCCGAATCGGGCTCTCTGCTCAGCGGGGAGCCTGCTTCCTCTCTCTCTGCCTGCCTCTCTGCCTACTTGGGATCTGTCTGTCAAATACCTAAATAAAATCTTAAAAATAAAAAGAACTCCAGAATCAGCCTCACTGTGTGTCTCTGATGTGCCAGAATCATTTGGGCAGTTGCCTCCTCCTCAGAAATCTGAGGTCCGACTCAGGCATTGTGTTGCTTCAATGCTCCCTTTTTGCTTTTTCAATCTTTTACTGCCTGTTTTCCCAATTCCTTATGTTAGAATTCATGTTGAAATACCTAATACAGTTTCTGTTTTTCTATGGAAGTGGTTTTTTTTTTTTTTTTCAGTGTCTTGATGGATAGATTGAGTCAGTCAAGAGATTTGCTGCATTTCCCATAATATTCAAGATTTTTGACACTGACCCAAATCCTAAGCAACAAAATAGGCCAGGAGGCTAGAAGAACAAGATTTTTTTTTTTTTTTTTTTGGTGGGGGGTAACTTCTTCACTGCCTTCTTTTAACATAATCATCTGCAATTGGTCTTCAAGGAAGAGAAACACACAGGTCCTTTGTGAGTGTGTTTTAGTTTATTCAGAGCTTCATGAACTACAGGCCTGATTTCTACTTTTACTTTAATTTTTTAAAAAAGGTTTTATTTATTTATCAGAGAGAGAGAGCGCGCGCACAAGTGGGCAGAGTGGCAGGCAGAGGCGGAGAGAGAAGCAGGCTCCCCCAGAGCAAGGAGCCTGATGCAGGACTCAATCCCAGGACTCAATCCCTAGGCCTGATTTCTATATGTATCAGAGGATTACAAGAGTGCTGAGGTAGTAATCCCTTCAAATTCCCCCACTTACCCGGCCAGTTCTCTTCCTAGCTATAAGGAGCCTCCTTCGTGTCCCTTTTTATACTGCAAATATATTAACACTTCCTTCCAAAGTGGGCATTGTCAAGAAATGATTGGGAAGCATTGGGTCAATTGCATTTCAAGCAGACTTTCTTAAGACCTCTAAGTTTAGTGTTCCCCGAACTATATTCTGTGGAATAATGGTCTCTCATGAGGTTTGCAGGTGTTGCAAGGGGGAAAAGAGGTTCTGTGGCCAAACTCATTTGGAAAGTTCTGGGGTAACTAGCAGACTAACCATAGGTCTCAATTTACCCAGGACATTTCCAGTATGTGCCTGCTGTCTCAGTGTAATTATTAGCAACATCCTCTTTGGCACTCAGACGTGCCCTAGTTTGGGTGATTAATTATAGGTCACCCTATCTTTGAGACACAGAGCTTATTGCAGCATTTCCAACACTTAATTGTCCGTGGAACCTTTTTCAAAGAGTGTCTTACATGCTCCATGGAATATATTCAGGAAACATTGTATTTGTATTTATTTGATCTTCATGACTGTGAGTATCTTGCAGCAGAGTAAAGGGCATTTGATTTCATGGAGGCCCATTCCCCTTGCTTCTGGGCAAAACAGAGGAAATGTGACTTTATAATCCACAAGATTAGCCCTGGGCAGGCTTTCATGGCCTGGAGCCTGAAGTTGACTGAGATATTAGGAGGTGACGAACTTGATGTTGCAGCTGTTTTCTTTAGAATAATCCCCCCCCACTTTTTTCCTGTATTCTTGGAATCGGAGACTTGCACCACAGCAGGAGGAAAGAGGGGGAAAAATGATGCTGTGCTTCACATATGATCTTTATTCCCTAGATTTCCTTGCTTGACTCTATGCCAGGTCTTCACAGCTGTGCTGATCCCAGGGTCATTCTGGAGTTCCATTCCCTCAGCTCTCAGATGACCATCAACCAATCTCTGCAAAGGTGCTAGTGGAAAAGAACTTGAAGCAATAGACCTCTACCTTAGAAACCATGAATGGCTGTCTTCTTTTGAAACCTCGGAGCCATGGTGTTCCATGGGGAACAGGGAACTACTGGTTTATGTTATCATGTTTTAATGGTATAGACTGTGGTTAAACACACAAATTTAAGAATCAGACAAATCTAGGGGCACCTGGGTGACTCAGTTGGTTAAGCGCCTGTCTTTGGCTCAGGTCATGATCCTAGGGTCCTGGGATCCAGCCCCCCATGGGGCTCCCTGGTTAGTGGGGAGTCTGCTTCTCCCTCTCCCTCCGCCTGCTGCTACCCCTGCTTGTAGTCTCTCTCTCTCTCTGTCAAATAAATGAAATCTTTATTGAAAAAAAGAAGAATCAGATAAGTCTTGATCTGAATCCTCTGCTTCTTTCTATCTGTATAACCATTGACAATTAAATATTTTGAGGTTTGAGTTCTTCATCTGTAAAATAGATGTTACCTTTTCATAGATTTGTTTGAAGGTTAAATGATGTAATGTTTATACATTGACTGGCACAGTTCCAAGAGTATAGTAAGTGCTATATAACAGGGAAATAGATATATTAGAAAATGCTGAGTTGAGTTAGGTTTTGCACTCATATAGACCTGGATTTGAATTCTGATTTTGATCACAAGCTGTCTGACCAGGGGCAGTTTACTTAATCTTTCTAAGGATTAGTTTACTCATCTGTCAAATTGGGATACTGACAGTATCTAACTCATGGGATTTTGTATGTGTATGAGATAATGCATGTAGTTTCTAGCACAGTACCTGGGATATAGAAAGTACTGCATTATTAGTATCATTTTTGTTTCTATTACTATTTATGCTTCTATTATAATTATTATTTGTGCTTCTAAGGAGGAATTGAAGACAACAAAGAATTTAAGGCACCAGAGAATGGTTGTATGACATTGGAATTATGTAGGTCCAATGACAGTTAAGTGGGACAAGGGCTCTAATATAGTCGGCCACTTTCATTGAAATAATTTCTTGTAAAATGAATGCTGGTTCAGGTAGACTGACCATGAGAATCACTGTATTAAAGGTATTATAAGACCTTCAAAATTGTGGTAAAGAGCTTCTTTAATGTAGTTCTTGAGATAAGGGTAGTTGAGACAGTTTCCTGGTGGAAAATTGATTCTGAAACAATCATGAGTTAGAATAAATTATGAAATAAATTTC
Organism: Neogale vison; assembly: GCF_020171115.1. Taxonomy (NCBI): domain Eukaryota; kingdom Metazoa; phylum Chordata; class Mammalia; order Carnivora; family Mustelidae; genus Neogale; species Neogale vison. The sequence continues at coordinate 33,698,295 of NC_058105.1, forward strand.
AAAATTTTCATTTCTTTCAGTGAGAATATCATAAATTTTAACACAACTTAAACATAGTGTTTTCATTGAATCTGTTATGGAAATATCAAGTGTGGATTTCCTTGTGAACTATATTCTTGGTGACCTCAACTGACATACTTACTGACTTGGACAATTTGTGTTACTGCTTATGAGTCAGCTGTGCCCTTTTGATGAGTGAACTGTTTCTCTATAAACTCTGGATGATTTCAATTGTCAGAATTTCTCTTTAAACCCTGTAGATTAATCATTCAGCTCTCAGAACAAAGTCTGCATTGGTTAAGAAAATGGAAATTAAGCACCAGAACAATTTGAGAACAGTATAAACTTCCTTCTGTGATAGAGTGTGGACTTGTCCTTTGAATGATTTTTCTATAAAACAAATCTGATTATACAAATTTTCCTGCTTAAACCTTTGAACTTGTTACTATTGCTGTCATGATAAAGATCAGTTCCATTGCATGGGATACAAGAACATTTATCATCTGGCTCCTCATTAGCTCTTTACTACATTGCTTTTCTCTGAGTGCACACTCTTCCTCACCACCCTACTCCCTTGGTTCTTCCTCCTCCTTCTACTGCCTGTTCTCTATTTCAGCCATACTAAACCATTGGCAGTCCCTTAGTCATGGCACCATTTCTTGTGCCTCTAGTCCTTAAAATTTACTACCATCTTTGCCTGAAACACACTTCAACCACTCCTGCTTTAGCTTGACTAGATGACTACTATTTGTTCATTGTGGGACTAAATGTCCCCCAGACAGTCTAATATAAGAAAAGGTTATGTACTGTTTTTAAATTCTTTTTTTTTGTTATTATTTTTTAAAATTTATTTGAGAGAGAGAAAGAGTGAACATGAGTAAGGGGAAGGGCAGAGGGAGAAACAGACTTCATGCCGAGCAGGGAGCCCCACACGGGGATTGATCCCAGGACCCCAAGATCATGACCTGAGCTGAAGGTAGATGCTTTACCGACTGAGTAACCCAGGCACCCCACTTTAGTTTTGCAAACTTTTAAAACCCATATGTACTTTAGGTAAACAATGATGTCATATTCTCTTTGTAATTTAAAATGTAAAACTTTGGGGCACCTGGGTGGCTCACTGGGTTAAGCTTTGGACTCTTGATTTCAGTTCTGGTCATGGTCTCATGGTCCTGGAATTGAGCCCCAATTTGGCCTCCCCACTCATTGGGGGTCTCCTTGAGGATTTCTCTCTCTTCCTCTGCCCCTCCCACTGCTTGCAAATGCTCTCTTCCTCTTTCTCTAAAATAAATAAATGAATCTTTAATGTTATTAGGAATTATTTCTTTCTAAATAAAAAAGTATACTTTATCATTTAATAAGCTTTAAAAATATACCTCTCCTTGCTCTACAAATTCTGTCAACACCCCTTCCTGACCTCCCTTAGCACCCTGCTCATCTGGTTAAAAAACCACTGTGAAAAGTAATAAAATTTTCCTTACAGATGGTAAGAAGTAGGATGCAAAGAAACCAATCTGTGGTTATGTTTGCAATGTTATCCTTCTTCAGGGATTTGGAGACGCTGAAGGCAGAGCAAGGAATGTTCCAGACTTGTAAGCTGCCATGATATGTGAATTGTTAGTCCTGGTTCTGCAACTAAGTAGTTTTGTTGACTTGAGCATATTGCAATCTTTTCTGGGTCTTTCCTCTATTATCTTTAAAATGGAGGGGAGCCTGGGTGGCTCAGTGGGTTAAAGCCTCTGCCTTCAGCTCAGGTCATGATCTCAGGGTCCTGGGATTGAGCCCCACATCAGGCTCTCTGCTCAGCGGGGAGCCTGCTTCCCCCTCTATCTCTGCCTGCCCCTCTGCCTACTTGTGATCTCTGTCAAATAAATAAATAAAATCTTTAATAAAATAAAATAAAATGGAAGAAAAATTAACTGGGTTAGTATTTCTTGGAGTACATTTGAAGTGCACTATTATTGTATTGGGTGTTACTAAAAAAAGTTTAGTTGTTGTTAGAGATATATATATATATATATATATATATTTTTTTTTTTTTTTAAGGTTTTATTTATTTATTTGACAGACAGAGATCACAAGTAGGCAGAGAAGCAGGCAGTGAGAGAGGAGGAAGCAGGTTCCCTGCTGAGCAGAGAACCCAATGTGGGGCTAGGTCCCAGGACCCTGGGATCACAACCCGAGCTAAAAGGCAGAGGCCTCAACCCACTGAGCCACCCAGGGGCCCCATTGTTAGATGTATTTCAGATACACTAAATTAAACAAACAGTCCCCCCCGCCCAGTCAAGATCCTATAACATGCTAATGTCTTTTAGAATCTTCTAGGGGGGATTTCAGTCTAAAGTTTCTGTTTTTTACATATTTTAACCATGAAATCCTTCTGATTCAGAATCTTTTGTAGAACTTGTGTTCTGTGTAATACAGCTGGAAAAATGATCTTTTGTGGTCTTTCCTATTCTGGACTTATTTTGATTCTTTAATGAAATTCTTTGACACTCAGCCTCTAGGTCTTGTTTAGTTTCTTTTCCAAAGCAAACTTAAGCATTCATCTCTGATTCATGGATAATATGAATATTGACACACCCTATGAAGCTGCTGGTGTATAATTTTCATGGTTCAATTTCTTCTGCCTTTTCAAATGACTCAACATTTCTGGAATGCAAAATATAGAAGATGGTGACTAGCTACAACTAGTTGCTTTTCTATATACAAGAGGCTTTGGGGCATTCTGTGTCACTAGTTATGCAATCCAGGAGGTCATGTTGAAAAACTTTCTGGAGAAAATATCTTGGGAAACCACCTACGGAAATATGGAAATTTTGACAATATGCACAAGCTCTTATTGCCTGAGGGCTGTTTCCCTTTTCTAGATTTAGTGTAACTAGTTAGGACAAAACAAAATGGAACAGATTTTCCTCTAAAACAGTGAACTTCTTGTCATGAGAATTATATTGAAGGATTACAGCTGAGTTAATTCATGAAACATGCCAGGAATGTGAAAGAAGAAATTCTCACGTTGCAAGGGGTATTAGACCGGCTTAACCATGAGAAGGTCTCTTCCAGATCTAAGACTGGTCTGCGGTGGCATAGTCCTCTCATTCTGAATTGTTAGTTGCACCCTTAAAATCTCTTTTTTGAAGGTTAGCCTCCAGAGATCCAATTTAGAACCGAACAAATAATACCTGGAAAGTTCTCTTATAGATTTTTCTCTTAGTTATTAATAGGGCTTTATTCTTCACTTAATTGTTCCCTTTGAAAGCCCAGAAATTCAGAACATGAAGAAATGGATAATGAACCAAAAATATACAAAGAAGTAGATGATTAAGACTAGGTAATGGAAATATGACTTGGGTAAGGAGGATGAAGTTATAGATGTGTGTCACTTATGTATCTGACAGAGGAAAAAAAGAACAAAACTTGTGCAATTGTTACGGAAGGGAAACCACTGGAGTGCCAAATCGAGGGGAAAGTAAAACATCTTGGGACACCTGGGTGGCTCAGTCAGTTAACCACTGCCTTCGGCTCAGGTTATGATCGCAGAGTCCTGGGATCAAGTCCCGCATTGGACTCCTTGCTCAGCAAGGAGCCGGCTTCTCTCTCTGCCTCTGCCTGCCTCTCTGCCTGCTTGTGCTCTCTCTCTCTCTATCTGACAAATAAATAAATAAAATCTTAAGAAAAAAAAAAAGTAAAACATCTTTTCTAAAATTCTCTTCTCTCTTGCATCATAGAGATACAACTAACACATACCTGGGTGAGGGGGAAGATAAAATTAATAGGATTTAGTCCCTATCCTCAAGTAATTATCAGTTCAAAAGAGCAGACAATAAAATAAGCAGTTATGATCCAATGTAAAATTAGACAATAGAGTTTTGGAAATAAGGAATCGGTGCTATGGGAATGTTTCCACAGTTAGTCCTTATGTTCTCTTGCTTAATGAGATATCACCTCACACCAGTCAGAATGGCTAAAATCAACAAGTCAGGAAATGACAGATGCTGGCGAGGATGCGGAGAAAGGGGAACCCTCCTACACTGTTGGTGGGAATGCAAGCTGGTGCAACCACTCTGGAAAACAGCATGGAGGTTCCTCAAAATGTTGAAAATAGAACTGCCTTATGACCCAGCAATTGCACTACTGGGAATTTACCCTAAAGATACAAACGTAGTGATCCAAAGGGGCATGTGCACCCGAATGTTTATAGCAGCAATGTCCACAATAGCCAAACTATGGAAAGAACCTAGATGTCCATCAACAGATGAATGGATCAAGAAGATGTGGTATATATACACAATGGAATACTATGCAGCCATCAAAAGAAACGAAATCTTGCCATTTACAACAACATGGATGGAACTAGAGCGTATCATGCTTAGCGAAATAAGTCAAGCGGAGAAAGACAAATATCATATGATCTCCCTGATATGAGGAAGTGGTGATGCAACATGGGGGCTTAAGTGGGTAGGAGAAGAATCCATGAAACAAGATGGGATAGGGAGGGAGACAAACCATAAGTGACTCTTAATCTCACGAAACAAACTGTGGGTTGCTGGGGGGAGGGGGGTTGGGAGAAGGGGGGTAGGGTTATGGACATTGGGGAGGGTATGTGCTTTTGGGTAAATTGGAAGGGGAGATGAACCATGAGAGACTATGGACTCTGAAAAACAATCTGAGGGGTTTGAAGTGGCGGGGGGGGTGGGAGGTTGGGGTACCAGGTGGTGGGTATTATAGAGGGCACAGCTTGCATGGAGCACTGGGTGTGGTGAAAAAATAATGAATACTGTTTTTCTGAAAATAAATAAATTGGAAAAAAATTTAAAAAAAAAACAAAACAAAAAAACAAACAAACAAAAAGGAAATGATTTCCTATTCTAAGGTCCTATAATTATTTTTTATATTTTCTTTCAGAAGTTTTAATGTTTTCTCTTTCACATTTAAGGTTTTAATCCTTCCTAAATTAATGTTTATAATGTAATATAAGCCCCCAACCTCATTTTTTCTAACCAGACAACCAGTTTCTCTCGGTACATATTATTGAACCATCTTTCCTTTCCCGATGATTTACATTGAACTCTAACAGACATTATTTCCATATGTGAATGAGTATTTCTGATCTCCCTACTCTGTTGCATTGGCTGTTGTCTGTGGCAACACCACACTGTCTTTATTTCTATAGCATCACAATCAGTCTTGAGATTTGCTAGGGCAAGTTTTCATCCATATGTCCCTGCCTTCTCCTCCTCTCCTTCCTCCATTTTTCTCTTCCTCCTATTCCTTCACTTCCTCTTTGTTCCTCTTCAGGACAGTCTTAGTTATTCTTGGCTTTTTTCTATTACATATAAATTTTAGAATCAGCTTGTCAAGTTCCCAGAAGAACTCTGTTGGGGTTTTTATTAGAATATTGTTGAATCTATATATGAATTTCGGTAGAATTGACATATTTATAATGTCAAGACTTCCATCCACAAGCAGATATGTTTTATTTGCTTGGATCTTCTTGATTATTTTTCAATCACATTAATAATTTTCTATATGTAGATACCTTTCACAACTTTATTAGCTTTATTCCTATGTACCTTAATATTTTGCTATTGAAAGGAGTTTTAAAATTTACATTTTCTGTTTGTTGCTGGTATATAAAATTGATTTTTGTACATTGATTTTTACATTCACCGACTTTGCTAAATGATTATTATTTCTAGTAAGTTGTAGATTCTTTGTATTTTTCTCTATAAATAATAACTTCTATGAATATATCTATTTAGGTAAAACTTCTCTTTGACAAATACACCCATAAATATCAGTGTCTTTTTTTTTCTTAATATCAGTGTCTTAAATCAATAGTAGTTTGTCATTCACATAGAGTACAGTTTTTGGTGTTAGTCTTCCATTGGTGACTCGTGGACACAGACATCTTTCCTCATGAGGCTTTGCATAGTAGGTGCCAGCAGTATTACTTTCTCTTTCTTAACCTCATACCTTTTGTTTCTTGCTCTTGCCTTTCTGTTCCATCTAGTTAACTACAGTTATTATTAATTACAGTTAATTACAGTTATTTACAGTTAATTACAGTTATTATTAAATGGAGGTATAATAATGGATGGCAATAATGGATATAAATTTCTTCTTGATTTTAAGTGAAGCGCTTCTAACATCTAACTATTAAGAACAATATTTGCTAGGATGCCTGGGTGGCTCAGTCAGCTAAGCATCTGCCTTCAGCTCAGGTCATGATCTCAGCAATCTGGAACTGAGTCCCGCATTGGGCTCCTTGCTCAGCAGGGAGTCTCCTTCTCCCTTTGCCTGCTGCTCCTCCTGCTCTACTCTCTCTCTCTGACAAATAAATAAATAAATAAAATCTTAAATAAATAATGATATTTGCTATATTTTTCAGTTGATACCCTTTAACAGGTTAGCAAAATTCCATATTATTCATCATTCATAAGATTTAATTTTTTTATTTTGAATTTTTCAAAAAAACTCATCTTTTTAAAAAAAGATTTGCTCACTTATTTGAGAGAGAGAGAATGCAAGTGGGTAGGGGCAGAGTGAGATGGACAGAAAATCCTGAAGCAAACTTTTGCTAAGCATGGAACCCAACATGGGGCTCAATCCCAGGACCCTGAGATCATGACCTGAGTTGAAACCCAGAGTCAGAGGCTTAACCAGCTGAGTCACCCAGGTGCCCCCCAAAATTTTATCTATTGAGATTGTTATATATATTTGCTCTTTTAATGTATTAAATAGTTGAAATACATTTATGTAATTCTTTTCCTGAGATCAATGTAACATTAATAAAGTATTATTATTTTTACATATTACTGGTTTTTGTTTGCTTTTTAAAGAATCTTTGTATCAGGGCCCCTGATTTGCTCAGTCAGTTAAGTGTCTGCCTTCAGCTCAAGTCATAATCCCAGGGTCCTGGGATTGAGCTCCACATTGGATTTCTTGCTCAGTGCAAAACCTGCTTCTCCCTCTCCCTCTGCCTGCCACTCCCCCTACTTGCCCTCTCTCTCTGTTAAATGAATAAATAAAACCTTTTAAAGAAAAATCATTGTATTTATGATTTATGGGTAAGATTTTTTTTATAAATTCCTTTACTCATACTGTTAATTTAAAATAAAAATAAATCAACACTGTGTTGTTTATCTTCTGATCTCTAGAAGATTTCAAATAATATTTGAATAATTTATTCTCACTTGAAAAGGTATGACACCCATAAATCATCTAAGATTAGCGTTTACTTTGTGAGAAGAACTTAAACTACTATTTTAAATCTTTAGAAATTGTGAATTATTCAGTCTTTCTATATCATCATTAGTCAGTTTTAGTGGGTTATATTTTTCTTGGTAATTAAACACTCAATTAAGAAGGTCAAGATTTTGGCATAAAGTTATTCATACTACTCCTTTAGATTTTAAGTCTATGCTGTTTCTATAGATATACACTTCTCTAATTATTTTAAAACAGTTTTAAATATGTCAAACACTTAAGTTATTTTAAGATATAATTTATTCAGTACTTAAATACACCCATTTAAAGTGTACAATTCAATGTTTCTTCGTTTAGTTATGCTGTGTGTAACCATCATGTAATCTAATTTTAGAACATTTTCATCACTCCAAAAATAATCTTGCACCTATTAGCAGTCACTCCCCATTCTTTCTCCAACCCCTCTATCAGCCCCAGGCAAACATTAGTCCATATTCTGTCTCTATATGTTTGCTTATTACAGACATTTCATATAAATGGAGTCATCTAATAAGTGGCTTTCTGTATCTGGCTTCCATTACTTGGTATAACGTTTTTAGGGTTTATTGTATTGTGGCATGAATCAACATTTCATTCCTTTTTATGGCCACATAGTATTCCATTGTATGAATATACCACATTTTGTTTATCTGTTCTTCAGTCCATGGGTGTTTATGTTGTTTCCACTATTTTTTTTTTAAAGATTTTATTTATTTATGAGGTGGAGAGAGAGAGAGAGAGAGAAGGAGAGGGGGCGAGAGAAGGAGAGCACAAGCAGGGGGAGTAGGAGATGGAGAAGAAGTCTCCCTGCTGAACAGGGAGCCTGATGTGGGGCTCGATCCCAGGACCCTGGGATCATGACCTGAGCCGACTATGATCAAATGCTTAACCAACTGAGCCACCCACACACCCCTCCATTATTTCTTTATTATGAATAATGAGGTTATGAACATTCATCAGCACGTTTTTGTTTGAAGGCCTGTTATCAGTTCTCCTAGTTATATATTTGGGAGTAGAATTGCTCAGTCATATGGTAATGTTATGACCTTTCTGAGGAACTGCCAAACTCTTATCCAAAGTTACTGCACCACTTTACATTCCTCCTGAAATGTTTGAGGGTTTTAATTTCTCCACATTCTCACCAATAATTGTTATTATTTGTCCTTTTGAGTCTAACCATCTTAGTGGTTGTGAAGTGGTATTTCATTGTACTTTTGATTTGCATTTTCTTAGTGTCTAATGATTTTGAACATTTCTTCACGCACTTGCTGGCCATTTTTATATCTTCTTTAGAGAAATGTCCATTTGACACTTTTGCTGATTTTAAAATTGAGTTATTAATCATTTTGTGATGGAGTTATAAGTGTTTTTTATATATTTGTATATTCCCAAGAGAATTGGAAATAGGGGTTTAAACAAAAACTTATAAGGTATATGATTTGTAAATTTTCCCTCATTTTATGTGTTATCTTGTCACTATCTCGATGAAGTCAATACATAAGTCATCACTTGTAATTTTCATGTCACATCTAAGGTCACAAAGTTCCAGTCTAGTGTTTTCTACTAACATTTTATAATTTTAACTTTTACATCTATGGTTAATTCTGAATTAATTTTTATATACTCTGGCTTGGCTTCATTATTTGCATGTTGTCATCCATTTGTTGACAAGACTATTCTTTCCCCATTGCATTATTATTTTTTTAAAAAAGATTTTTATTTATTTATTTATTTATTTGACAGACAGAGATCACAGGCATGCAGAGAGACAGACACAGAGAGAGAGAAGGGGAAGCCGGCTCCCTAAGATCATGACCTGAGCTGAAGGGAGAGGCTTTAACCCACTGAGCCACCCAGGTGCCCCTCCATTGCATTATTTTGACTCCTTTATTGAAATTCAGTTGACCTTCAATGTAAGGTTTCTTTCTGTACTTTCAATTCTGTTCCATGAATCTCTATGTCTGTCATTATGCCACGAGCACATTATCTTGATTTGTGTAGGTTTACAGCAAGTTTCAAAATCAGGAAGTGTGAGTCCTCCTACTTTCTTCTTGAAGTTCACTGATTCTTGCTTTTGACAGCTCAAATCTGCTGTTGAGCCTTTTTAGTGAATTTCTCATTCCAGTTATTGTGTTTTTCAACTCCTGAATTTCTTTAGATGCTTTTTAAAAATAATCTTTGTCTCATTATTGATAATATCTGATGGGACAATATTCTCATACTTTTTCTTTAGTTTTTAAAACATGGTTTTCCTTCGTTCTTTGGTCATACTTAAAATAGCTGAGTTAAAGTTTTTGTCTAGTAAGTTCAATGTTTAGCTTCCTCAGGGATAGTTGCTATGATTTCTTCTCTTCCTGTATATGTGTTATACTTTCCTTTTTCTTAACATATCTCATACTTTTTTTCAAAATTAGACATTTTAATTAATATAATGTATTAGCTCTGGAAATCAGATTCTTGACCCTGCCTAGTGTTCTTTTTTTTTTAAAGATTTTATTTATTTATTTGACAGAGAGAGATCACAAGTAGGCAGAGAGGCAGGCAGAGAGAGAGAGGAGGAAGCAGGCTCCCTGCCGAGCAGACAACCCGATGCGGGTCTCGATCCCAGGACCCTGAGATCATGACCTGAGCCGAAGGCAGCGGCTTAACCCACTGAGCCACCCAGGCGCCCTAGTGTTTGTTTTTTGTTGTGACTTCAATATCATTGCTGATTGTTTCTTAGTTATGTAACAGTTAATTCTGTAAAGTTTTTATTCTTTGTTGTGTATAGTCACTGAAATCTCAGTTCACTTAGCTTGCTCATAAGCTGATAACTCAATAGAGATTTCTTCAAACACCTAGAACCAAGCACAGTCTCCTAATATTTGCTGAAGGGTTTTGTGTGTTTATGTGTGTTGGGATATACCTACAACACTTAGCTAGGTAACTGACAACTGTACCTGAGCCTTTACTTATTGCTTGTGTAGAGCTTTGAGGTCAAGCAGACAGAGAGTGTAGGTCTCTGGATGTGTCCATGGTCTTATACATGCTAGTGGCATTCTGGATTTATAGGGCTATGTCAGAGCTTTTCAAATCCTCTATAGATATCTCTTTCTCCTGCTTTTCCTTTTCAGGTTTTTGATTAGTCTCTCATTTACCCCAACACTTATCCACCTCTTCAGAAAGCCTGAAATTCAAAGAACTACCTCTAAGGGATTTCATCAAAATTCCCTGGGGTAAAGACTTTTTGAATTAAGCGAGCTTTGAGTCAAGTCAAATGAAGATAGTCTGAGACTTGGTGTTCTGGGAAACTACCAGTTATGTAAAGTGATTACACATCTGTGAGAATGAGGTTATGAAGAACCTCTAATCTTGTTCTGCCTCTGTGTTGGCTGACAGGCTTCTGATTTCCACCATGATTACTGCTATTAATTTTCTAGGGTATCAAGGTTGAGAGAGGGGGAGAAGAATAGTGCAAGTCAATCAACACCAAAACTCATTGTTTTTATCAAGATTTCTTGAATAAATTCTCTTTGGATTGTTGCAAGCCTGTAGTTAATTTTCAGAGTTCTAAAAATATTCATTCTAGTAATTTTTGCAAGTTTTCAAATTGTTTTGAAATTTGGAGAATTTTTTGTTAGGTCACCCTGACAGTTATATTTTGCAGCTATTTTCTCATACATTGTATCTATGTCTTTTAAAATCTTAATTATGTCTTTGATGAACAGGTATGATGATCTTTTTTCTCTTTGAAGATACATTTTTATTTACTTAAAGTGGATGTTTCATTGTTAACTAAATAGCATTTGAGATAAATTTTTTATTTAGTTTTATCTTCTCTAGCAACTTTTGTTTGTTTAAAAATAAACTTTAAAAATAAACTAGTTTTTACTGTTAGCGTAAATGTAAGTTGGTGCAGCCACTGTGGAAAACAGTATGGAAGATCCTCAAAAAGTTAAAAACAGAACTACCCTATGACCCAGCAATTGCACTACTGGGTATTTACCCAAATAATACAAAAACACTAATTCAGAGGGATATATGTACACCTATATTTATTGCAGCTTTATATACAATAGCCAAGATGTGGAAGCAACCCATTCCATTGATAGATGAATGGATAAAGAGAATATATTACACACACACGCGCGCACACACACACACACAGGAATATTATTCAGCCATAAAAAAGAATGAAATCTTGCTTTCTGCAACAACATGGATAAAACTAAAGAGCATATGCTAAGCAAAATAAGTCAGTCAGAGAAAGAAAAACACCATATGATTTCACTCATATGTGAAATTTAAGAAACAGAACAAATAAGCAAAGAAAAATGAGAGAGACAAACCAAGAAACAGACTCTGATTTTTTATAGAGAAAAAAAAAACAAAGCTGATGATTACCGGAGAAGAGGGGTGTGGGGGGATGGGTGAAATAGGTGAAGAGGTTTAAAAAGTATACCTACCATGATGAGCACTGAGTAATATGTAGAATTGTTGAATCACTATATTGTACATCTGAAGCTAACACAACGTTGTATGTTAACTGTACTGGAATTGAAATAAAAAAACTTAATAAAAATTTAAAAAATAAAACATAGTATAAAATAAACTAGTTTTATCTTCTTTAGCACTTTTTGTTTATTTAAAAATAAACTTTATTTTAGTTCACATAGAATAAAATGCATCCATTTACAGTGTACATTTGGCTATCACTTGAAAATTTTTCCACCCATGTAAATTCCATCACAGTTAAGATATGAAATGTTTTCATTACCACAAGAATTTTCCTCATGACCATTTGTACTCAAACTCCTTTCTCTACCACTAACCTTTGGCATCACCCATTGTTTCCTGTCCCTATAGTTTTATCTTTTCCATAATGTCATCTTAATAAAGTCACTGAGCTTGTAGTCTTTTACATTTGGTCTCTTTCACTTAGTGTAATGGTTTTGAGATTCATCCATGTAGTACTATTTATAAATATTTTTTTCCTTTTTATTTTTAAGTACTCTTCCATTATTTGCATGTACATTTTGTTTATCCATTCATTGATCAGCAGACATTTGAGTTGTTTCCCGAATTTGGCTATTAAAGATAAAGTGGATATAAACAGAAATTCATATGCAATTATTTGTGTGGTGATATGTATGTTTTTCTCCTAAATAAATATCTGGGAGTAGTCTTTGTGTAACATGGTAAATATTTTATGAAAACATATAGTCTTTTTCTTCCAAAGTGTTTGTAACATTATCAATCCTGAGTACAGGGGGGCCTGAGTGGCTCTAGGTTGGGCCACTGCCTTCTGTTCAGGTCATGATCCTGGAGTCTCATGATGGAGTCTCACATCGGGCTCCCTGCTTGACAGGGAGTCTGCTTTTCCCAATGACCTCTCTCCTCTCGTGCTCTCTCACTCTCATTCTCTCTCTCTCAAATAATAAATAAATAAAATCTTACAAAAAATCCTGTGAGCAATATATGAATTTTAGTTACTCTACATAAACACCCACAGTTGACACTTTCAGTTTTTATAATTCTTCCTATTTTGATGTTTATGCAATTGTATGTCCTTTTTAAAAATTTTGCACTTCTATTATTTGTTTTTTTTTTTAAAAGATTTTATTTATTTATTTGACATATTGAGAGAGAACACAAGTAGGCAGAGAGGCAGGCAGAGAGGCAGGCAGAGAGAGAGGGGGAGCAGGCTCCCCGCCAAGCAAGGAGTCTGATGCGGGGCTCTATTCCAGGACCCTGAGACCATGACATGAGCCGAAGGCAGAGGCTCAACCCACTGAGCCACCCAGGCACCCCACTTCCATTATTAGTAATGAGGTTGAGGCCTTTTCAATATAATTTTTGGCTATACTGTTTTACTAAATGCCTGTTGAAGCCTTAGGCCTAATATTACTGGGTTGTCTGTCATTTCTTCTTGAATTTTATTAATTCTTTATGACTTTTGGATATGAATTTTTCCTGGTTATGTCTCACAAATTATCTTTTACCATTCCATGACTTTGCTTTTTTAGTCTGTTGTGACATTAACAAACAGATGTCCTTAATTTTGATGTGGTTGGTCACTCACTCCCTTTATGGTTAATCTTTAAGTATCCTGTTTAAGAGAATTTTTCTTACTCCAAGGTGACCAAGATATTTTAAATGTTATCCTCTCTATAAGTTTTCTTTTTTAAATGTTTATATTAGACCTACAGTCTACCTACAATTAATCTGTATGTCTAGTGAAGCCATTTTTTTCCTCTTTCTCATGTGGATATTCAATTTATTTAATGCCATTTATTGAAAAACAAAATATTTTCCTCACTTTTTTTCCAGAAGCATCATTGTTATAATTTATGTGATTGAATAATTGTGAATCTACTTTGGACTCTTGTTCTACTGGTCTATTTTGCTATCCTTGTGCAATACCACACGATCTTATTTACTGTAGTTTTATGAGTTTTGGTTTCTGGTTGTGTAAGTCCTCTGGCTTTGTTCTATTTCTTTCACAAAATTATCTGGGTATTATTGGCCTTGCTTTCCATATATATTTTGCTATGAATCTGCCAATTTCTACCAAAAGCTTTCTGGGATGTTTATTGAGATTGTACTGAATATCTATATTAACTTTAGGGGAGAAGTGCAATCATTACAATACTGAGTCTTCTAATTCATTAACACAGTATGAGACTACATTTATTTAAGTTTATTTTTTTTAATTTCTTTTCAAAATATTTTATAGTTTTCTGTGTAGAATTCTGTGTAGAATTCTTTCTTTTGTTCATTAGATTTATTAATAGGAATGTATTAACATTTGATGACATTAATGACATGCACACACCAAGAGCAAAGATGAAGATATATATATATATCTTCATATAAAAATGCATTTTAAATATATTGATTTTTGTATACAGCTGGGGTATAAGGCCTAAAATTAAGACCAAATATTATGTGCTACCTTGACTTCTGGTAAAACTGGAAGGTCCTCTAATGCACTACTAATGCTAAGTTCTCTTCCCCATTCTGCCTCTGTAGATAAGGTCTTCTAACTAAAATATCCTAATATCCTAAAATATTATCAAGGGGACCAGGCATAGTTTCTGCTTATCATGAAGGCATGAGCTTCAGTTACCTGATAGCCCACAGAATTATTTAAATAAGCCAAATACATTCTTCCCCAGAAACCAAGGTCACTCCATCCTCTTGCTACAAGGCGTCCTAGAGATCTTGGCTAGTCACTCTGTTCCTGTGTGGTGTGTAATATCCCCCTCATGTGGGCTGTGAGTGTATAGACTAATAAACTCTTTTGATTCTTCTGTGCAGTGTTTTCATGTGTTTGCCAGCCCCATTATCCTAGAACAGGAATTCGTTCTTATCAACACACTGAATAGGAGACAATTAAGACATCTCTATTTTTGCTAAATTCACTTAACTCATATACTTTATTTGAATATTGTTTGAATTTTCTGAAAACATAATCATGTATTTGAAAGTAACATCAGTTTTATTTCTCCCTTTAAAATTCTTGCATCTGTTATATATTTTTCTTGCCTTATTGAACTAGCTAGGACTTCTAGTACAATGTTGACTGTAAGTAGAGATTGTGGAGGTTTTGGTCTTTCCCAACCTCAGAAGGAAAATTTCAAAAAAATTTGTCCCTAAGTTTTTTGTTTGTGATAGTATTTTTTTTGTAGATACCATTTATCAGATTAAGTGTATTCCCTTCTATTTCTCGTTTTCTAACAGTTTTCACCATAAATATTAATCAGATCTTCTTAGGTACTTTTTCTGCTTCTATTGAGATAATTTTTTTCTCCTTTGTTCTATTAATGTAGTGAATTACATTGATTGATTTCTCATGTTAAACCAACTTTGTATTCCTGGATTAAACTTAGATTATTTATTTATTTTTCTAATTTCGAATTTTTGCTACTGTGTTAATGAGTGAGTTAAACGTTTTTATTATGAGATGTAACTTTTTATATCTAATGATGACTTTTACCTTAATATCTATTTTTTGTGATAGTAATTTAGTTATAGCAGCATTCTTTTATTTACTGTCTGCCTGCTAGATTGTATTCCACCTTTTTACTTTTACCTTTCCATTTAAAATGTTTTTTCAGAAAACGTGTAGTTGTTGGAAATAATTATCTTTTAATTGTAGCTTTTAATCCATTTTTGTGGGATATATTTATTAAATATTTTAGCTTAAATTTAATACCTTGTTATTTGTTTTCTCTTTGTGCCACAATTGCATGTCCTCCTTTCTTCCCCACCTTCTTTTGTATTATTTTTATTATAGTTATTTATATTAACTTTATGCTTAAATAGTCTTTTCTTTTACTCCTCCACATTCCCCTCTTTAATATGGCATTTCACCCTATGTACATTAATGAAAATTTGAAACAAACAAAAAGAACTTTAGTCCAAATCACCCCCTTCCTCCAGCTTTATTGGATAGTTTAAAATTACATTTCTATTTTCTAGGACTTCAATTGCTTTTCCCATCTGACTTTTAAAAACTGATTACAGCAAATGAATCAGTTGTCTAAGTGATGTAAGTACACAAAAATAACATCTTGATTTCTGTGAAATGCATTTCTCTGCAATTCCTGAATAACTCCAAATTATGCTATCTCTGAGCATGGCTGTTTACTCTGGGTTTTAGATAGTCTTCGAAAAAATTTGTTCTAAACCTTTGCCATCACCTTATATATATCTAACATCAAGGTTGTGATGAAGTTTTTCCTGTTTAGGCCTTTATCCCGATTTTTCTTGCAGAGTCATTAGCACACATTTGTCTTTTATTTTGTTTATTCCTACTCAACTGTATGTTTTATGTAGGGCCCAATACAGATGTTATTTGATGTTAATTAATAGCTTCTGAGGTCAGACAATTGAAGGCAATCACTATGCTAAAATTAAAGTTAGTTATGAAAACTCATAGATACTTTTAGAATTGGTTTCATCTCCTACATGAGAACATATCCAAGAAACCCAGAACAGGCTTACCGGTTTAACATAGCTCTTCTTTTTTTTTTTTTTTTTTTTTTTTTAATATTTTATTTATTTGTTTGACAGAGAGAGATCACAGGTAAGCAGAGAGGCTGGCAGAGAGAGAGAGAGGGAAGCAGGCTCCCTGCTGAGCAGAGAGCCCGATGTGGGACTCGATCCCAGGACCCTGAGATCATGACCTGAGCCAAAGGCAGCGGCTTAACCCACTGAGCCACCCAGGCGCCCCTAACCTAGCTCTTCTTATTCATCAATCCCTATTCACCAGTGGCATGAAAAGGGTTTTTTTTTTTTTTTTTAACATTTTATTTATTTATTTGACAGAAAGAGACACAGGGAGAGAGGGAGCACAAGCAGGGGGAGTGGGAGAGGGAGAAGTAAGTTTCCCATGGAGCAGGGAGCCCAATGCGAGGCTCCATCCCATGACCCAGGGATCATGACCTGAGCCAAAGGCAGACGCTTAACAACTGAGCCACCCAGGCCTTCCAAAAAGGGGGTTCTTTAACAAAGCTTTATATATAACACCACTACCAAACTTGACATAAACTACTTTTTAGTTAAATGCAGAAAGTTGATATTTTTTTTCCCCACCCTTTCCTCCTTTTACATGGCAAGTGAAGCTCACTGGCCTGGGAGTAGCCTCTATCTGCCAACCTTTGGCAAGTGAAGAAGATTCACAGAAAATAATACAACCATCAATCAGGAAAAAAGGAGGACAACAAAGGAAAATAATTAAGCTATGGCTTCAATTGTGCATTCCCGTGCAGGATGCCCTGACTCGCCGGAGCAGTAACAGTTGACTTCACTTGTCTTGGGGCAGTTGATGGCCATGTGACCAGTTTCACCACACCCATAGCACTTTGCTCTGGTGCAGTCTTTCTGAATGTGTTCAAATTCTCCACAAGAAGAGCACTGCTATTCATCCACATGGCACAATCACGAGTCAGATGGCCTGGTTTGCCACAGTTGTTGTGGCATTGCTCTTACTCTCTCTTGGGCTCCTAGCAGCCCTTGGCCCTGTGTCCACCTCTACCACAGTTACAGCAGGCATCATTCTGAAGATCAAAACCCTTGCCAAGATGACCAAACTCACCACAACAATAACAAATGTCTGTAAGGGTGAGGAAACAAACTGGAAACTTCTATCCGAGATAAAATCACCTCTGCCACAGCTTCCGTGACCAGGGCGCTCCCATGGCTACATCACCCACACTTGAAGCACTCATTGGTTCTCAAGGCTGCAGTAAGATCTTTGGTGTTTGGGTGGGCCTGAAGTGGCAAAGACTCTGACACAGGCCAGTAGAAGGCAGCTGACAAGGCAGTGGCTGTTTATTTTTAGGGTCCTTTCCTGTGCCACAGGTGGGTCTGCACCTATACTAAAATATTTCTGTAATATTCATAGTAGCTACCATAAATATCTTATATTCTTTTTTTAGAGAAAGAATTTATTTATTTATTTGACAGAGAGACAGAAAGAGAGGCAACACAAGCAGGGGAAGTGGGAGAGGGAGAAGCAGGCCTCCTACAGAGCAGGGAGCCCAATGTGGGGCTTGATCCCAGGACCCTGGGATCATGACCTGAGCCGAAGGCAGACACTTAACCAACTGAGCCACCCAGGCGCCACTTTAATGTGTATTCCTGGTATCAAAGTACTATAAATTAATACTTTTACCTTTCTTAGACAATTTAATACCATAACATTTTTGAACTCCATTTACCCTTTTTTTTAATCTTATATATTATCTTTGTTATGAATATTAACTCTGCATTTTAAAACTACTCAATACATTATTATTAGTAATAATCAGTATTAAGTTTTGGGTGGTCACATATTTATCCTTTTGCCTGTCTTTGTTTTTTCCCCATCTTCAAATTTGTTCTCATTTTGTTTCTGCTGGAATATCATCCTTTACTAATTCTTCAACCGTGTGACTGCTGTTGGCAATTTTCTCAGTTTTTGTTTTTTTTTCTCTTTTTTTTTGGTCTAAAGATGTCTTTCCTTTTTAATGGTATTTTTATTATGTAGACATCTATAGTCTGGTCATTTTATTTTTTACTAACTTGAAATTATGCCAATATTTTCTGACTTTCCTTTTTCATTAAAAAAGTCTCTTTTCATATAGCAATACAGGCCTACCTCAAGAAGCAAGAAAATCTCAAACAAACAACCTAATCTTACACCTAAAGGAGCTCGTAAAAGAACAACAAATAAAGCTTAAAGCCAGCAGAAGAAAGAAGATAATAAAGATTAGAGCAGAAATAAATGATATAGAAACCAAAAAAATATATATAGAACAGTTTAATGAAAAGAAGGGTTCATTCTTTGGAAAAAAATAATAAAATTGATAAACCTTTAGCCAACCTAGTCAAAAAGGAAAGAGAAAAGACTCAAATAAATAAAACCACAAATGAGAAAGGGGAAATAACAACCCACCCTACAGAAATACAAACAATAATAAGAGAATATTATGAAAAATTATATGCCAACAAATTGGACAATCTGGAAGAAACAGATAAATTCCTAGAAACATATAAACCACCAAAACTGAAAAAGAAGAAGTAGAAAACTGGAACAGACTGATAACCAGCAAAAAAAAATTGAATCAGTAATAAAAAAACTCCCGAGAAACAAAGGTTCAGGGCCAGATGGTTTCACAAGCAAATTCTACCAAACATTTACAGAAGACTTAACATCTGTTCTTCCCAAACTATTCCAAAAAAAAAAAAAAGGAAAACTTCCAAATTCATAAATTCATTATATGCGGTCAGCATAACCCTGATACAAAAACCAGATAAAGCTTTACTGAGAAAGAGAATTATAGGCCAATAACCCTAATGAACATAAAGGCAAAAATTCTCAATAAGAAACTAGCAAATTGAATCTAATATGTTTTTAAAAATCATTCACCACTATCAAGTGAGATTTATCCTGGGGTTGCAAGTGTGGTTCAATATTTGCAAAATTAATATGATATACTACAATTATAAAAGAAAGGATAAGAAATATATGATCATTTCAATAGATGTGGAAGAAGAATTCAACAAAGTACAACATCTATTCATTATGAAAACCTTCACCAAAGTAAACTTAGAGGGACCATACCTCAACACGATAAAGTCCATATATGAAAAACTCACAACTAATATCATCCTTAATGGGGAAAAAAAATGATTTTTTCCCTACAGTCAGGAAGAAGACAGGGATGTCCATTCTCATCACTTTTATTTAACATAGTACTGCATATTCTAGCCACAACAATCAAAAAACAAAAAGAAAAAACACTGCATCCAAATCAGCAAAAAAGAAGTAAAATTTTCACTATTTGCAGATGACATTGTTAGCCTATATAAAAAAAGTGAAAGATTCTACAAAAAAAACTACTAAAACTAATATATGAATTCAGTAAGGTCGCAGGATACAAACTCAATGTATAGAAATTTGTTTCATGGGGCGCCTGGGTGGCTCAGTGGGTTAAGCCGCTGCTTTCGGCTCAGGTTGTGATCTCAGGGTCCTGGGATCGAGTCCCGCGTCGGGCTCTCCGCTCAGCGGGGAGCCTGCTTCCTCCTCTCTCTCTCTCTCTGCCTGCCTCTCTGCCTGCTTGTGATCTCTCTCTGTCAAATAAATAAATAAAATCTTTAAAAAAAAAAAAAGAAATTTGTTTCATTTCTTTACACCAATAATGAAGCAGGCAGAAAGACAAATTAAGAAATCAATCCCATGTATAACTGCACTGAAAAATAAGATAACTAAGAATAAACCTAACCGGGCGCCTGGGTGGCTCAGTGGGTTAAGCCGCTGCCTTCGGCTCAGGTCATGATCTCAGGGTCCTGGGATCGAGGCCCGCATTGGACTCTCTGCTCAGCAGGGAGCCTGCTTCCTCCTCTCTCTCTGCCTGCCTCTCTGCCTGCTTGTGATCTCTCTCTGTCAAATAAATAAATAAAATCTTTAAAAAAAAAAAACAAAAAACAAACAACAATAAACCTAACCAAAGAGTTTAAAGAACTATAAATAGGTCTTTATAAAATACTGATGATATATACTATATAAATACTATAAAATACTGATGAAAGAAACTGAAGGCGACACAAAGAAATGGAAAACTATTCCATCCCTATGGATCGAAAGAACAAATATTGTTAGCATCTCTATACTACCCAAAGCAACCTACACATTGAATGCAATCCCTATCAAAACACCAGCAACATTTTTCACAGAACTAGAACAAACAATCCTAAAATTTGCACGGAACCACAAAAGACCCTGAATAGCCAGAGCAACCTTGAAAAAGAAAAAGCTGGAGGCATCACAATTCTGGACTTCAAGTTACATTACAAAGCTACAGTGCTCCAAACAGTATGTTGCTGGCACAAAAATAGACACAGAGACCAGTGGAACAGAATAGAAAACCCAGAGATGAGCCCACAACTGTATGATCAATAAATCTTTGACAAAGCAGGAAGGAATATCCAATGGAAAAAAAGACAGTGTCCTCAACAAATGATGTTGGGAAATCTGGACATGCAACATGCAAAAGGAAAAACTGGACCACTTTCTTACACCATACACAAAAATAAATTCAAAATGGCTGAAAGACCTCAATGGGAGATCTGAAATGATCAGAATCCTAGAGGAAGAACACAGGCAGTAACCTCTTTGACATGGGCCATAGTGATGTCTTTCTAGATATGAAGCCTGAGGCAGGGGAAACAAAAGCAGATAAACTGTTGGGAACTCATGAAAATGAAAAACTTCTGCACAGCAAAGGAAACAATCAATAAAACTAAAAGGCAACCTTCAGAATGGGAGACGATATTTGCCAATCACATATCTGATAAAGGGTTAGTATCGACAATCTATAAAGAACTTATGCAACTCAACACCCCCAAAACCAATTAAATAATCCAGTTAAAATGGGCAGAAGCCATGAATAGACATTTTTCCAAAGAAGACATCCAGATGGCCAGCAGGCACACGAAAAGATGCTCAACACCACTGATCGTCAGAGAAATGTAAATCAAAACTATAATGGGGTATCACCTCACACCTGTCAGAATGGCCAGAATCAACAACACAAGAAACAACAGATGCTGGTGAAGCTGTGGCGAGAGGGGAATTCTCTTGCACTGTCGGTGGGAATACAAACAGGGGCAGCTACTCAGGAAAACAGTATGGAGGTTCCTCGAAAAGTTAAGAATAGAACTACCCTACAATCCAACATTTGCACTACTAGGTATACACATGAAGAATACAAAAGTACTAATTCAAAGGGACGCATGCACCCTAATGTTTATAGCAGCTTTATCTACAATAGCTAAATTATGGAACCAGGCCAACAAGGAATATTACTCTGCCATTAAAAAGAATGAAATCTTTCCATTTGCAATGACATGGATGGAGCTAGAAGTATTATGCTAAGCAGAATAAGTCAGTTAGATAAAGAGAAATATCTTATGGTTTCATTCATATGTGGAACTTAAGAAATTAAAACAAATGAGCGAAGGAAAAAGGAGAAAGACAAAGGAAAAACAGACCCCCCCCCTCTTTTTTCAAAAAATTTATTTACTTGACAGACAGAGATAGGCAAGTAGGCAGAGCCCAACGTGGGGCTTGATCCCAGAACCCTGGGATCATGACCTGAGCCAAAGGCAGAGGCACCCAGGTGCCCCTGAGAAATATGCTCTTCTTTTTTTTTTTTTTTTTAAAGATTTTATTTATTTGACAGAGAGAAATCACAAGTAGGCAGAGAGGCAGGCAGAGAGAGCGAGGGGAGAAAGCAGGTTCCCTGCGGAGCAGAGAACCCGACGCAGGGCTCGATCCCAGAACCCTAGGATCATGACCTGAGCCGAAGGCAGAGGCTTTAATCCACTGAACCACCCAGGCGCCCCAATATGCTCTTAACTGTAGAGCACAACGTGACGTTTACCAGAGGGAAGGTGGGTGAGGGGATGGGGGAAAATAGGTGATGGGGATTAAGGAGGGCACTTGTGATGAGCACAAGGTGTTGATTGTATGCGAGTGCTGAATCACTATATTGTACACCTGAAACTAATACTACATTGCAAATTAACTAACTGAAATTTAAATAAAAGGTTTAAAAGAAACCAGGCATCACTCATATTTGTTGCTTTGTAGAAGAAAATAAAATTTAAAAAATTTTAAAAATCTGGTTGCTTTTAGTTTTTTCTTCATTTTTGCTTTTTAGAAGTTTTACTCTAATATATATAATATATAATATATATAATATATATATAATATAATATACTCTAATACTCTAATATGGTTATTATCTATCCTGCCTGAAGTTTGTAGGTTTTCTTGAATCTCTAGCTTGTTGTGTTTGTTGAGTTTGGGGAAATTGTCTTCAATTATCTCTACCAATATTTTGTTTATGTCAGTCTCTCTCTTCTCCCCTTTGGAGACTCCATTTACATATCTATGTGGTGTTTTTACTACACTCTCAATGGTTGCTTAGGATGCAAAATTTCCTGATGATAAAGTTCTCTGAACTATGTTAAATTGAAGGATGACGTGGTCGGATTCCAGTACTGAAAACATCACTCTAGTAGTTCGTGTAGAAGACGCACATGAAGCACAGACTGGAGGCTGGGAGTTGAGTTAGAAAAGTATAACTATAATCTATTTTGACCATTTGTAATGCGTTTCTTTCACTGGCCCTCCTTTCTTCTCCCATTTTCTGAATTTGGGTATTCCTCAAAGTTTTATTTTTGTCTTTCTTATCTTCTTTTCTTTGTATACACTTACAGTCACTTCTGCATTGTTGTCTAAGAGATAAAAATTTCCTATCTCATTCCCTCTTCTAAGAACCCACGCTGCATCTGAAACTGCCCACTCTGTATCTACTGACACTGAAAACCGGGGTCCTTAAAACAAATTTTCTTCTGCCTCATTTGAGTTCTGTCTTTTGACTTACAGTTTCTCTTAATGGTATGATCATACATCAGCCACTGGGCTCATATCTCTCATCACTGGCTCCTTCCTCTCTTGATCCCAACATTTCACAGGTGACAAAACTTCTAGCATTTTTATCCACATTATCTTCCCCATCCTTCTTTCTATTGCCAAAATGCAATATTAGCTCTCATCTCCTGGGCTATTATAAACTTTTTAATTGGTCTCTCTGTATGGTCTTCTTCCATTCTATCCACTTAATAAAAAGTTTCCGGGGGGAAGCCTGGGTGGCTCAGTGGGTTAAGCCGCTGCCTTCGGTTCAGGTCATGATCTCAGGGTCCTGGGACTGAGCCCCGCATGGGGCTCTCTGCTCAGCGGGGAGCCTGCTTCCCCCCTCTCTCCCTCTGCCTACCTCTCTGCCTACTTGTGATCTCTCTCTGTCTGTCAAATAAATAAAAATCTTTGAAAAAAAAGTTTCCAGGTTATTTTCTTAAGGATTCATCATATGTTGGTATATATATATTATATATATATATATATATATATATATATATATATATATATCTTGCCATTTGCAACCACAGGACTAGTCTAAAAAGCATACTTGTATTACCTCATTTAAGTGACACAAGTACCCTAAGAAGCAAGTAATAATGATCATTTTTATTTTACCAAAGAGCATATGGAGGCATACGGAGATTAAGTAATTTGCTCAGAGTCATGCATATAGCTATTATGTAATGTGAACGCAAGAAATCTGGCTCCAGAATTCATGCTCTTGTCTATTATACCACACTGTGTAACTTCATTTTTCTAATATATTCAGTCTGTGGAGAGAGTAACATTCTATGGTAAGGAAGGTAAGCTTTCCCTTAAGAATTTAATAAATACTCAAATTCTACTGAATTCATCTACTATGAGATTATTCTATTACCATTCATGATCTATAGGCCTCCTCCCTCCTTTAGCTCTCAATAGTGACCAACTATCACCTGCCAAGCTGATGATCAATACTCATCTTTATCACATCATCTCTGCATGTGTTGTCTCTAATCTCTGCAAACTTATATGCAAAGCCCCTATCTACTACTAACTTCTGAGAAGACTGGACTTCTGTTTTATTTTTGTTTTTGTTTTTTAAGATTTTATTTATTCAAGACAGAGAGAGAGGGAGAGAGTGCATGAACAGGGGGAAGGGGGCAGAAGCAGTCTTCCTGCTGAGCAGGGAGCCCAATCAATGTGGGGCTCCATCCCAGGACCCTGAGATCATGACCTGAGCTGAAGGGAGATGCTTAACTGACTGAGCCACCCAGGCATCTCCATGGATTTCTGGTGTTACACTTTTATTCACTTTTAGCATATATTTCTCCTCCCTTTTGATTATGCATCATCTGCCCAGAAAGGCAAAACCTCAGTGTTTCCCAATTTCCCTTCATAGTACCCTAGTTAATAGGTGTTATGATAGTTAGTAGATATTATATGAAATATAATTATATGAAATAAAAAGATTTTTCTGGGAAAGTAAGTTTGGGAGATATTGGCTTGACATCTTGAATCTGCCCCTTACTAATTTTGCGAACTTGCTAGAATGGTTTCATCTATCTGCATCTCATTTTTTGTCCTTCAAGAAAATGAAACTAAATGTATTATCTGCCTCACTGATTTGTTGCAAATATTATATGAGTTAATGCATGTAAATTGCTTTGTATTATGTTTTACTCATACTTTGTATTCAACATATGTTAGCCATTATTATTAAATTATGACTATTATTATTATAAGCCAGGACAGAACCACTTAAGTTTGAATTGTGTCCAAGTCTGCATTCTCCTGGTAGAGTGTTGTAGCTCAGGTTTACACACAGTGGGTCCAAAATTCTGCTCTGTGGATCATTGATTCATAATCTCTGCAAATACTTTTTAATGATACAAACTGAGGGTTTTGGAGGGGAGGGATGTGGAGGGTTGGGTGAGCCTGGTGGTGGGTAATATGGAGGGCACGTATTGCATGGAACACTGGGTGTGGTGCATAAACAATGAATCTTGGAACACTGAATAAAATAAAATAAAATAAAATAGAAAAAAATTACAAATGCCCATGTTCTGTTCCTGGAAATAATGAGTTAGTACATTTTGTAAATTATTTTTTATAAAATTCCATTTTCAATAGAACCAACTTGCAGTAAGATTTGGGAACCACTAATTTAGAAAATAATATTCATCGGGGCGCCTGGGTAGCTCAGTGGGTTAGGCCTCTGCCTTCAGCTCAGGTCAGAATTTCGATCCCAGGATCGAGCCCCACGCAGGGCTCTCTGCTCAGTGGGGAGCCTGCTTCCTGCTCCCCCTCTGCCTACCTCTCTGCCTCCTTGTGATCTCTCTCTCTCATGAGATAAATAAATAAAATCTTAAAAAAAGAAAAAGAAAATAATATTCATCTTTCCTAGCACAACATCCAGGGCTTTGCATGACCTAGCTCTATCCTGCCTTTTACATTCTCAGCTTCTTGGTATAGTAATAGGTAATGCTTTTGAAAAAAAAAAAAAGTTTTGGAACCCCACACAGTATTAGAAAAGAAAGGTTGTAACTGACAGGCAAAAATCCTCCAGTCACTACAAAGGTATCCTATGCTCTAAAGCAGAGGTTTCAAATCTGGATGTATGAAGAATCACATGGGGGCTTTTTAAAATATACATATCCCTGGGCTACACTCTGAGAGTTTCTGGTGGAGCAAATCTGTGATGGGACTTGCAGACATATACATTTTTTAAAAAGACTTTTAGGTGATTTCAATGAGGAGCCAGTCTTAGAAACTATAGTGCATTTTTTCTCTTGGTCTATATTTGTTGAGAGACCAGATATGTCTTACTTTTTTGTTTTGTCCAAAAATCAATAGCCCAATGCTTACACCACGTAGGTGCTCATTTATTGATCCAAGCAAGGGAGAAGGATTGGTTGGGTGAGAATGGGAGATAAGTTCTTGCTGTGCCACAAAAATGACTTAATTTATATCAGACATAGTCTCCTCTGGAATGAAGAAGGAGAAACAAGGCAATGAACTATTCTATTGTAACTCCCTTGATACCACTTTTAAGGTCACTAGAGATTAGGCCTTTTGCTCTTTGATGGAAAGTCCAAATGTAGCCTACTCAGACTAGCAGTATCCAATCAAAATTGATTTAATTTTTTTCTATTTGTTGTCTCTTCTCTATGAAAACAAGGCAAACAACTATTCAAATCCAAAGTTACATAGCATTTTGATTAACAGCTTAGGCTCTGGATTCGTACTTCTTGTAGTCAAATACTTTCTTCTCTTTTTGCCAGCTGTATAACCTCAGGAGTGTCACTTAAACTTCTTGTGCCTCAGTTTTCTCAACGATGATATGGGGGTAATTAGTACTTATTTTGTATGATTGTGAGAATTTAATGAGATAATATAACTCAAATAATTCTTGACATATAGGTGTGCTAAGTATTTCCTTATTTATTTCCTTGTAACTAATGAAGAATTTTGTATATACATATATCAGAATTTCCATAGAATTCTAATCCCTTTCCCTAAAGTACATACTTTTGTGAATTAAACAACCTCTCACGTGGAAGCTGCATTTTCCAAATAGTGACAAAGGGCAAGATTTAACAATGTGTTCTAGAGGTCAGTTTTCTGATTACTGATACTTGACCATGTTTTCACCTGTCTGTGATAGGCAGGAAAAATAAAATAGTATAATTGCCAAATGTCATTTCTTAAGAAGGATTTTCCTTTAGACACTGATTTATTTCATTCCTATATTTTTTGGACCAAAATATCAATTTAAGGGAATGACATACCATGGCTTATAGTATTTTTTAAACTTCCCATACTTAAAAATTTTCTTTTAATAACAAATTAATGTCAGACCATGATATGATGGCCCATGATCACTATGAGATCCACTTAAAGCTACAGCATCAAAGGGCAAGTTCTCCCTTCCTTTGGCTATCTAAAATTCAAATACCCATTTCTCCCAGACGTCTTTGAAAGTGGTTTTGTTTTTCAGTTGACAAATTCCAAGAGTGGCTGCCACCTTGACATTAAACACAGCAATAGACTTTGTTCAAACCTTGGATAAGAGGCAAGAAGCATGATGATGGTGGCTGTGTGCTTTTATGAGCTAAGCAATTAAGACGTGAGAATATTAGAAGGGACTATTAATTCTGTTATTTAATGCTCTCATATTAGCTTATCAGAAAAGCTTCTTATGTTGCACTGAGATATTATATAAAGCATTTAAAATGTTTTGCAAAGATTAATGCACTAGAGAAATACAAAACATTATCAGTTTTCTCTTGAAAACTTTTCTTTTGCTTTTTTATTTGCTTCCTCATAGTTTAATACATGGATATGACTTGTCCTGTGCTAGAGGAAAGACCTAGGCTATGTGTTTGGATACTCCTAAAACACTTGTTAAGACGTCAGTTATGTTTAAAATTTCCTTAAAAGAATCGAATTAAAAAAAAAAAAGAATAGAATTTTTTTGGGGGGGTCCTGGGTGGTTCACTTGTTAAACATCTGTCTTTGGCTCAGGTCATGATCCAGGGTCCTGGGATCGAACCACTCGTCAGGCTCCGTGCTCAGCTCCCTTTCCCCGCTGTGGCACCCCCGGCTTGTGTTCCCTCTCTCGCTGTGTCTCTCTCTGTCAAATAAATAAATAAAATCTTAAAAAAAAAAAAGGAATAGAATTTTAATTTTTTGATATGCTAGTTAGAATATTCTTTGAAATTTCTTTACTTTTCAATTTTTATATAAGTATTATGTATATAAAAATAAAATATAAAGATAGTAAAACCATTCAATGTAGTTGGAAATGAAAATCACATAAACCAAGCTTGTTTTATATCTGATTACCACTGGGTGTCAGCAATGTATGACTTTCAACTGACAATCTCTAAATTTAAAGTTGTATAATAATCAAAGTTTATTTCATGTTAGTATTTGACTTGTTTTCATTTGAGATTTTTATTACTGAAACAATCTTTAACTATACATTAGTAATGATTTTAATCCCTGGATAATGCTTTGTTATCCCCACAATATGTGCCATACTAAATGGCACTTCCTTATAATTTTTTAAACTATAGAAATTAAAGACCACAAGATAGTAAAAGTGTAAATAGACTGTTAGCTTACTGTCTGGGCGTGTGCGTGTGCGCGTGTGTTTGTCTATATGTATGTTTTGTAGATTCAAATTATCTAAATACTAAATAGATCAGGATTGTTCAGAAAACACATAAAAGAAAACACATAAAAGAAGTCATTCCTTGACTCAACCCTATAGTTATACACTTGACACACATTTACAGAATGCTTACTGTGTTTTAAGATCTGTTCATGGTGCAGGAAATAAAGGGGTGAATAGGACATCATCCTTTCTCTCAAATTGCTCATATAGCTGGGAAGACAATTAAAATCACAATTATAGGGGAGGCATTCTGTGATATGTATTATGTGAAGGGGAGACAGTATAGTATTGGGTTAAGTGATCTGGCTCTGGAGTCTGGCTACCTGGTGGATCCCCATCTCTGGTTTTATTGGTTGTATGATCTGCTACAGAAAACAGGAAACCTTAGGAAAATAGGAGAACAATGTCTCACCAAATAGAGAATATCACTAAAGAGAATATATACCAAAAGAACCCACAAAAACTAAGTATAAATTCTAGAGTTGAAAAGTACAGTAACTGAAATGAAAAATTAACTAGAAGGGATGAACAACAGATCTGAGGAAACAGAAGAAACTTTCAGTGAAATCAAGATAGCTCAATTGAGATTAGTGAGTCTGAGGAATCAGGAAAAAAAAATAAGGAAAAAGGAGTATGATATTAAGGACATGTGTGATACAATCAAGCATATCAACATATGCATGATGGGAGTCCCAGTAGACAAGGACAGAGGAAAAAAAAATACTTGAAAAATAATGGCTGAGAACTCCCCCAAATTTTTAAGGTTTTATTTAAATTTCAGTTAGTTAGGGACACCTGGGTAGCTCAGTCGGTTAAGCATCTACCTTCAGCTCAGGTCATGATCACAAGGTCCTGGGATCAAGCCCCATATTGGGCTCCTTGCTCAGCAGGAAGCCTGCTTCTCCCTCTGCTTGTAGTTCCCTCTGCTTGTGCTATTGTTCTCTCTCTCACAAATAAATAAATAAAATCTTAAAATTAAGTAAATAAATTCCAGTTGGTTAACACACATTATAGCATTAGTTTCAGGTGTACAATATAGTGATTCAATAATTCTATACATCATCTGCTGCTCATCACAAGTGCCCTCTTTAAAATCCCTATTACATATCTCACCCATTCTCGACCCACCTCCCCTTTGGTAACCATCAGTTTATTTTCTATAGTTAAGGGTCTGTTTCATTTGCCTCTCTCTCTGTTTTCCCCCTTTGCTCATGTGTTTCATTTCTTAAATTCCATATATGAGTAACATCATGGTATTTGTCTTTCTCTGACTGACTTATTCTGCTTAGCATAATACTTCTAGCTCCATCCATGTCATTGCAAATGGAAAGATTTCATTCTTTTTAATGGCAGAGTAATATTCCTTGTTGGCCTGGTTCCATAATTTAGCTATTGTAGATAAAGCTGCTATAAACATTAGGGTGCATGCGTCCCTTTGAATTAGTACTTTTGTATTCTTCATGTGTATACCTAGTAGTGCAAATGTTGGATTGTAGGGTAGTTCTATTCTTAACTTTTCGAGGAACCTCCATACTGTTTTCCTGAGTAGCTGCCCCTGTTTGTATTCCCACCGACAGTGCAAGAGAATTCCCCTCTCGCCACAGCTTCACCAGCATCTGTTGTTTCTTGTGTTGTTGATTCTGGCCATTCTGACAGGTGTGAGGTGATACCCCATTATAGTTTTGATTTACATTTCTCTGACGATCAGTGGTGTTGAGCATCTTTTCGTGTGCCTGCTGGCCATCTGGATGTCTTCTTTGGAAAAATGTCTATTCATGGCTTCTGCCCATTTTAACTGGATTATTTAATTGGTTTTGGGGGTGTTGAGTTGCATAAGTTCTTTATAGATTGTCGATACTAACCCTTTATCAGATATGTGATTGGCAAATATCGTCTCCCATTCTGAAGGTTGCCTTTTAGTTTTATTGATTGTTTCCTTTGCTGTGCAGAAGTTTTTCATTTTCATGAGTTCCCAACAGTTTATCTGCTTTTGTTTCCCCTGCCTCAGGCTTCATATCTAGAAAGACATCACTATGGCCCATGTCAAAGAGGTTACTGCCTGTGTTCTTCCTCTAGGATTCTGATCATTTCAGATCTCCCATTGAGGTCTTTCAGCCATTTTGAATCTATTTTTGTGTATGGTGTAAGAAAGTGGTCCAGTTTTTCCTTTTGCATGTTGCATGTCCAGATTTCCCAACATCATTTGTTGAGGACACTGTCTTTTTTTCCATTGGATATTCCTTCCTGCTTTGTCAAAGATTTATTGATCATACAGTTGTGGGCTCATCTCTGGGTTTTCTATTCTGTTCCACTGGTCTCTGTGTCTATTTTTGTGCCAGCAACATACTGTTTGGAGCACTGTAGCTTTGTAATGTAACTTGAAGTCCAGAATTGTGATGCCTCCAGCTTTTTCTTTTTCAAGGTTGCTCTGGCTATTCAGGGTCTTTTGTGGTTCCGTGCAAATTTTAGGATTGTTTGTTCTAGTTCTGTGAAAAATGTTGCTGGTGTTTTGATAGGGATTGCATTCAATGTGTAGGTTGCTTTGGGTAGTATAGAGATGCTAACAATATTTGTTCTTTCGATCCATAGGGATGGAATAATTTTCCATTTCTTTGTGTCATCTTCAATTTGTTTCATCAGTGTTTCATAGTTTTTCACCTATTTGTATATATTTATTCCTAGGTATCTTATTGTTGAGAACTCCCCACATTTGATGGAAACACATTTATCTACACATCCAAGAAGCTCGATGAACTCAAAGAGAATAAATTCAAAAAGTCATACCTAAACACAGCGTAATTAAACTGTTGAAAATCAAATACAGTGAAACTTGAAAGTAACAAGAGAAAAGCGACTCATCACATACAAGGGATCCTCAATGAAATTCAGAGTTGATTTCTCTTCAGAGACCATGGAGGCTAGCAGGAAGTCAGATGACATAATAAGAGTGCTGAAAGAAGAAACTTTAAACTAAGAATTATAAATTTTGTAAAACTGTCCTTCAAAAACAAATGTTTTAATGTTGTTAACATGGTAATATTCCCCAAACTGGCCTATAGAGTTAATGCAATCCTGCCCAAATCCCAATATTCTTGCAAAAATTAACGAACTGGTCCTAAAATATTAAGATGGAGTTAAACAATTCAGAACAGCCAAATCAATCTTGAAAAAGAACAAAGTTGGAGAATTCACATTTCCTTATTTCAAAACTTACTACAAAATTACAATCATCAAAACTGCATGGCACTGCCATATGGACAGACAATAGAATAATGAAACAGAATTGAGAGTTCATGAATAAACTCATATTCTATGATCAATTAATCTTCTATAAGGTCACTAATACTATTCAGTAGGGAAAGGAATAGGTTCTTTGACAAAGGATGTTGGAACAACTGGGTATTGAAGTGCAAAAGAATGATGTTGGACCCCTGTCTCACACCATAACCAAAAATTAACTAAAAAAAAATGGACCAGAACTTACATGTAAAGGTTAAAAATATAAAACTCTTAAGTAAAACCAGAGAAATAAATCTTCATGAGCATAGACTTGATAATACAGTCTTAGATAGGACACCAAAAGCATACTCAACAAAAGAAAAAAAAAAAAAAACAGAAGTAGGACTTAATCAAAATGAAGAACTTTCATGCTTCAAATGACCTATTAAGAAAATGACAAGAAACCCCACAGAATGGGAGAAAACATCTGTAAATCATATATCTATTAAGGCTTTCGTATCCAGAATATATCAAGAATTATAATCTGACAGCAAAAATCCAATCCAATTAAAAAATGGGCAAAGGCTACTGGGTATTTACCCCAAAGATACAGATGTAGTGAAAAGAAGGGCCATGTGCACCCAATGTTTATAGCAGCAATGATCACGGTCGCCAAACTGTGGAAAGAACCAAGATGCCCTTCAACGGATGAATGGATAAGGAAGATGTGGTCCATATACACTATGGAGTAGTATGCCTCCATCAAAAAGGATGAATACCCAACTTTTGTATCAACATGGATGGAGCTGGAGGAGATTATGTGGAGTGAAATAAGTCAAGCAGATAAAATCAATTATCATATGGTTTCACTTACTTGTGGGGCATAAGGAATAACATGGAAGACATTAGAAGAAGGAAGGGGAAAATGAAGAGGGAGAATTGGAGGGGGAGATGAAGCATGAAAGACTATGTACTCTGAGAAAGAGGATTTTGGAAGGGAGGGGGGTGGGGTTGGGTGAGCCTGGTGGTGGGTATTAAGGAGCGCATGTATTGCATGGATCACTGGGTGTGGTGCATAAGCAATGAATCTTGGAACACTGAAAAAAATAAAATAAAATTAAGATGTTAAAATTTAAAAAAAAATGGGCAAAGGCCCTGAGGAGACATTTTCTCAAAGAAGATATGTAAATGGTTAATAAGCACAAGAAAGGTGGTGCTCACCATCATTAGACATTAAAGAAACAGAAATCAAAACCACAATGAGATACCACTTCACACTCTCCAGGATGATGTAATGGAAAAACCGAATTTTGTCCTTCTTTCGTAGGGAAAAATCCAGCTGTGTGCTTCTTTATATTGCAAATCTCCTTTACCACTCACACAAAATGCTTCACTTCCTGTCACCAAATGTTTGAAGGTTTTTCCCTATACCACAAGCAATTCTCAGACACTGGCAAGGTGTTCAAAGTATTCAGCTCAGTTCTGACACTATCTACCCAGAGAAGGCATCAGGTTCTGAAGGTTAGGGGTTCGGTCCTACAAGGCTGCCCCCTCTCCCATTTCAGACATTAATCACAAGCTCAGGCTATCACCTCTGCTTCCAACCAAGCACCTCTAGATTAGGTTTGATTAATTGCTAGAGTGGCTTATAGAACTCGGAAACATTTTACTTACCAGATCACTGGTTTATTGTAAGAGGATATAACCCACAAAGAGTCAAATGGAAGAGATGCATAGAAAAAGGTATGGCGAACAGGCACAGAGCTTCCATGTCTCCCACGGAGCCACTCTCCCAGCACCTCCATGTATCCACCAACCCCCCAAGCTCTCTGAACTTGGTACTTTTGGGTTTTTCCAGAGGCTTCATCATGTAGGCCTGATTGACTGTTAACTCCGTTTTCAGTTAACTGAAAGAGGTCTGAAGAGGATTTTCACTTTTACCAAAAAGCCACTTCTGTATTAATGTCTATCTTTCATAAAAGTGAAGTGGCAGATGCAAACGTTCAGGAAGCAGGAAAAATTCTTTTCATGCCACTTCAGCTTACGAAAGCCTTCATAAAAATGCTTGTTTCAGACAGCAGGGGACACCTGTATTCTGACCAAGACTTCCATTGTATCAGCCTTATCATTTCATATGAAGAAAGTTTCCTTTGACAGGTTGTTTCTCCAGGCAGAGATTCTTCAAGAAATTCATTTTCTCTTTATCAATATATGTATGTTATTGGTAAATAATTTCCAAATATATAGAGTACACTTTTTAAAAAAGGAGATTCTTTTTATTTATTTGAGAGAGAGAGTGAGAGAGTAAGTATGAGAAAGACAGAGAAAGTGAAAGAGAATGGAGGAGGCCTAGAGAGAGAGAGAGAGAGAAGCAGACTCCCCACTGAGCAGGGAACCAGAATGGGGACTCCATACCAGGACCCCGAGATCATGACCTGAGCTGAAAGCAGACATTTAACTGACTGAGGCACCCAGGAGCCCCTAGAATACACTTTTTTTTTTTTAAGATTTTATTTATTTATTTGACAGAGAGAGATCACAAGTAGGCAGAGAGGCAGGCAGAGAGAGAGGAGGAAGCAGGCTCCCTGCTGAGCAGAGAGCCCGATGCGGGACTCGATCCCAGGACCCTGAGATCATGACCTGAGCTGAAGGCAGCGGCTTAACCCACTGAGCCACCAGGCGCCCTTTTTTTTTTTTTTTTAAGATTTTATTTATTTATTTGATAGAGACAGATCACAAGTAGACAGAGAGGCAGGCAGAGAGAGAGAGGAGGATTTTTTTTTTTTTAAGATTTTATTTATTTATTTGATAGAGACAGATCACAAGTAGGCAGAGAGGCAGGCAGAGAGAGAGGAGGAAGCAGGTTCCCTGCTGAGCAGAGAGCCCAATGAGGGGCTCAATCCCAGGACCCTGGAATCATGACCTGAGCCAAAGGCAGAGGCTTTAACCCACTGAGCCACCCAGGCGCCCCAAGAATATACTTTTAATAAAACCTACAAGACATTGAAGTTTTTAGAGGATGGGTTAAAAATGTAAATAGACATTCTAAGTTATTTTTTTCAAACCTCAGTAGATCATCTTGGGTTCCCTCTTGGGGAATATGTGCCTCTTTGGTGTACATTGAACTAGAAAGAAAAGTGTTTCCCAATCTGTGATCTGAAGACCACTCATATCAGAATCACCTGAGAATCCTGTTCAAATGGTTTTGTACTCTTCACATACCTACTTAATCAGAAACATTAAGGGTAGTACTGTAAGCCTTCATTTTAAATAAATCCATAGGCTCAGGGGATTTTTAGGAGCACTGAAGATTTAAAACTATTGGCTTAGGGGTGCCTCGCTGGCTCAGCTGGCACATCAGCCTTCTGCTCAGGTCATGATCCCAGGGGCCCGAGATGGAACCCTGTATTGGGCTCCCCGCTCAGTGCAGAGCCTGCTTTTCCCTTTCCCTCTCCCCATTCCCTCCGCTTCTGCTTTCTGGCTCTGTCTATCTCTGGGTCAAATAAATAAAGAAAATCTTTAAAAATAAATAAACAAAGTAAAATCATTGGTTTAGAACAGTGTTTCTCAAAATTGGTTGATTATAGCAAGCATCAGTATGTTTGAAATACAGTTCTTATTCATCACCACAAAACATACTGAATCTAAAATTCGGGTAGGAACATTGAAATCTTAATATTAAAAAGTGCCCACCGGTGATTTATTTTTAGCAAGACATTGTATTAGCTCACTAGGGTTGCCATAACAAAATAGAAAGAGTTTATTTTCTCATGGTTCTGGAGCCTAGAAGTCCAAGGTCAAGGTATAGGTAGGTTTGGTTTCTTCTGAGGCCTTTCTTGGCGTGCAGATGGCCACCCTCAAAGCCATGTCCTCACATGGTCTCTGTGTGAGCATGTCTGATGTTTCTGTGTGTCCAAGTTTCCTCTTCTTATAAGGACACCAGTCAGATTGGATTAGGTCCCACTCTAATGACCTCGTTTTAACTTAATCACCTCTTTAAAGGTCCTATTTTCAAATACAGGTCACCTTCAGAGGAACAGGGGATCAGGGCTTCCACATATGAATTTTGGAGGGACACAATTCAGCCCATAACAGACATGATAACTAAATGTAATGTGACATTCTAGGTGGATTCTGGAAAAGAAGGACATTAGATAAAAACTAAGAAAAATATGAATAAAGTATGGCCTTGAATTAATAACAGTGTGTCAGTATTGATTCATTAATTGTAACAAAGTACCATATGGACTTAAACTGTTAATTGTAGGGGAAACCATGTGGGAGTTTGAGAATTCCTGGTAGATCAGAATCTCTACTCTAGCATTTACAAGTTATGCTATTAGCCATATCTTTTAATTTCTCTAATTCTTAGTGTTCTCGTTGGTAAAATGGGAATACTAACAGTTGCATATGTAAGTTCTTTTGAGTTTAAAATGGGTAATGTAGGTTTAGATACTTTGTAATCTGTACATTATATGTACAGATGTATTTTTAAATGAGCTTTTTATTTGACAACAGTTATAGATTTACAGAAAAATTACAAATATAGGAGGAACACTGTTCCAAAATACTTATACCCAGTTTCTTCTTTTATTAACATCTCCTGTCAGGATGGTGCCTTCATTATTATCAATGAACCAGGATTGACATGTCATCATTAAAATATGTACTTTATTCAGATTTCCTTGGTTTTTACCTAATAATCCTTTTTCTCTTCCAGGATCCCATCTAGAATATATTACATTTGTTTATTTACTTTAAAGATTTTATTTATTTATTTCAGAGAGAGCGAGCACAAGCAGGGGGAGGGGCAGAGAGAGAAAGAGAGAGAGAGAGAATCTCAAGCAGACTCTGCACTCAGTGCGGCAGAGCCTGACATGGGGTCAATGCGGGGCTCGATCTCACAACCTCAAGATCATGACCCAAGCTGAAATCAAGAGCTGGACACTTAACTAACTGAGCCACCCAGGTGCCCAAAAGACCACATTACATTTAGTTATCATGTCTGCTTAAGCTCCTCTTGGCTGTAACAATTTTAATGTGGTGGTAAGAAATTTTCTGCATGTGGGCAAATATACCTTTCTTTTGATACTGATAACATTTTGGAACTAAACCAGCACATTCTGAGTACATTATTGCCCAAGTCAGGAACACCAGGAGAGTTGTTTTTGAATCATAAATCCCTAGACCCCACAGAATCACAGTCAATGATTATGTCATGGGTTGAGTGATTTGGGTGGGGCCCAGAAATCCAGCTTTACTTATTTATCTACTCACTTCCTTACTTACACAAATTTCCCTAGTGATTATGAGGTCATTGATCCAGCACAGGTCAGGCATTTGAGAGTCACTGCTCTTGAGCATTTCAGCTGTTCCTCCTTGTTGATACCTAAATGGCCAGGAGAGATCTGTTGAAACACGCAGTTTGCCTGTATTGACATAAAGTTTCTTGTTGCATAAATGATGAAACTGGGTAATGCACTCAACATCTATAAACTGAACCCTCAGGGTACCTGGGTGGCTTAGTGGGTTAAAGGCTCTGCCTTCGGCTCAGGTCATGATCTGGGGTCCTGGGATCGAGCCCCACATCAGGCTCTCTGCTTGGCAGGGAGCCTGCTCCCCCCCCCCCCGCCTGCCTCTCTGCCTACTTGTGATCTCTCTCTGTCAAATAAATAAATAAAATCTTTAAAACAAGAAGAAGAAGAAGAAAAAAACCGGAACCCTCACCACTGCTTACATCAGGGGTATTTGTCTACATAGCAAAGAAATAACTCAGTCTTCCCACTGACATTACAAACACACATGGAATTCAAATCCTGAATTTTGACCAGTGTGATCAGAGAATAACACTTTTTCTGCCATTCAACGATAGTAGATAAGGCCATGGGAAAAATAGTCTTACGCGGTGAGCGGGATGTTGTAGCATAGAACCAAGAAAATAAAATACTGTTCAGGCAAGTTCCTAACCAACGTAATGCCAGATGATAAACACTGATGAGCTGTCTATCCAAATTACTCTCCAGACAAAATAAGATGTGTTTGGCAAGTACAAACACATAAGACAAGCCCATCTCAACCAAGGGCCCCAGGGAACTTCATCCCCAAGTCAGTCACAATCATTTCTTTTTGGGAAGGGATGTGAGTTTTTATTTGGGGTTATAGTAATTGGAACACCAGTGTAATTCCCCACAGTATCTAGCCAAGAAAATAAATTCCCTGACACATAATGCTGCCTTCCTTTCTTTTCTTCTCTCTTCTTTCCACAGCTTTAATTTTCACATTAAACATTCTACTGGCAATTTATTAATACACAATTGTCAAGGGCTGGAATATCTCAGATTGCTCCCTAGGACACTGTCTTCCTGGTACTGAGAATCCCAGAAATCAAATAAAAAAGTAGAATACCTATCCATAAATGTGAACTGAGAACTAACCCAGTCATGGAAAATTTTGGTGACTTCTCCACTTCCCATATGGGGACCCAATTATCCATTAACTGGAGTATTGGCCTTGGTCTGTGCGCTGATCAATTATTTATTTGCCCTGGAATCCATTTCCTTGCTCTGTTCTGTGTCAAAGCAGTCTTTTCCTGGGTGTCTTTGTGCTCTTTTCTTAGCAGGTTGGGCAAAGGTGAGGAGGGTGTGAAGAGGCAAGAAAGCAACAAGATATTTTCCCCCCTTCTCTCTACTTCCTGTAGCATCTCTAACAATGGCTGAGTCTCCCACCTGGCTTCAGTACTCCTCTATGGTCCCAGCTGCAGTCTTACTTTTAGGTGCTACAGGATGACCCCAGCATCCTGGGCTCTGATAATCTTTTGTCACTTCTCCATAGGGATAAGCATAAGCATGGCTTTCTGCAGTGTCTACTCTCTGAGTTGCCTCGGCTTTCCCTGTTTGGGTTCTCAGCAAGTCCAATCTTCTAACAAATGCCAGTGTTAGGTTCTCTCTTTTGGAAAGATCCACAGCAATTTTCTTTTTCTGGTTGGTTTTCCTATAAGTCAGGTAATCAACTCGCCTCCTGGATGATGCTAGAAAGACAATAAAAAATTCTTTCTCTCAGGATAATTGTTAATAATAATGAAAATCCTGACTCAGTAGTTGTAGAAGTCATACAGAACAAAAGCAAGAGCAGAAATCTATTTTTTTAAAGATTATTTATTCATTTATTTGACACACAGAGAGAAAGATCACAAGTAGGCAGAGAAGCAGGCAGAGAGAGAGGAAGGGAAGCAGGATCCCCGCTGAGCAGAGAGCCGGACGCGGGGCTCGATCCCAGCACCCTGGGATCATGACCTGAGCCAAAGGCAGAGGCATTAACCCACTGAGCCACCCAGGCGCCCCACAGAAATCTATTTTTAAAATCGTGTATACACGTGTTTGTGTATAAATATATGTGTATTTACATCTATGTGAATGTGTGTACATAGTTGTAATCGTAAGTATATAAAAAAAACGTTCAAATCAAGTGCTTGATTCCTTCACCTCCAACCTGCTTCTAAAATATATCCAACCACTTTTCATCATTATTGGACTGTTACAGCCCCTAACTGGTATCCCTGCTTCTTCCTTTGCTTCCTTATATTTTATTTAACACAGAAACCAGAACATGTTTTAAAACAAAAACAAAAACAAAACACATAGTTCTTGTCATTTCCAATGTTCAAAGCCTTCAGATTCAAGTCCCTACATGATCTTAATAATGGCTACTTCTCCAAATTTTTCTTCTAATGTTTTCCCTTATTCACTGTGATCAAAGCATGTTGGCCTCTTGGTGGTTACCCAAATAAATCAAACATGCCGCCACCTTGGGGATTTTGTACTTCTTGTCCCTTCTGTCTGAAATATTCATATGAGTCACTCCCTCACTTTGTTTTGGTCTCTGCTAAAATATTATCTTATCAGAGAAAACTCTCCTAACCATTCCATCTAAACTAAAAAATACACAGGAGGATGGTCATTTGTTTCGTTCTTCTGCCTTATTCACCAAAATGAAAGGTCTATACGGGCAGGGTCTTTTTTTGGGGGGGGGGGCTCTGTTGTGTCATCTTATGTATTTAGTACAGCCATAGATCAGTATGAATGGATACCCAGATGTACTTTGCATTCTGAAAGAACACGTGTGTACTGTTAAGTCAGGTTATCTTAAAAAGTGGAGGTAGGGACGGATGAGTTGAGAATGATTAATTTTTATAATGCAGTGGAGTGAGGGATCTAGGTCCAGACCATTTTAATCAGAAGGTGATTTATCATCCTTCCTATGTTTCCTAGTACATTTTACCCTTTGTCCTTAATAAAGAGTAGTAGAAAAATTAACTTCCATTTCTAGCTATGACATATGAGATGTTTTTAATGAATTATTAAGTTGGTTAACTCCCATTAATAATACTACCCTTATTGTGCCTAAAGATTTGTCTATTAGAGTGATGTTTCCATAATGAACATATGATCTGCTGTTTACTTGTTTTTTGTCTTTGTTTTGTAAATACTTTTATTAAGTATAATTGACACACAATAAACTACACATAATTAAAGCATACAATTCGATATATTCTTACATATGTATACACCAGTGAAATCACGACCCCAATCAAAATGGTGAACATATCCATCACCCCCAAATTTTCCTTATTCCGCCCCCTCCTCCATATGCCAGGCAAAACTGATCTTTTTTTTTAAATCACTTTACCTTGGTTTTCATTTTCTGGAGTTTTATATAAATAGAATCATACAGAATGTACTATTTTCTGTCAGACTTTCACACAGCATAATTATTTTGGAACTCATTACAGTTGCAGCATATATAAATAGTTCATTATTTTTATTGCCAGGTTTCATTCCACTGTATGGTTATACCATAATTTCTTTAGCCACCCACGTGTTGATATACTTTGGGGTTGTTTTCAGGCTTTTGCTATTACAAATAAAGCTTCTATAAGAATTTGGGTACAAGGAGGGTTGCCTGGGTGGCTCAGTGGGTCAAGCCGCTACCTTCGGCTCAGGTCATGATCTCAGGGTCCTGGGATCGAGCCCCGCATTGGGCTCTCTGCTCAGCAGGGAGCCTGCTTCCCTTCCTCTCTCTCTCTGCCTGCCTCTCTGCCTACTTGTGATCTGTCAAATAAATAAATAAAATCTTAAAAAAAAAAAAAAAAGAATTTGGATACAAGGAGGGACCTGGACAGCTCAGTTGAAAGAGCATGCAAGTCTTGACCTCAGGGTCATGAGTTTGAAGCCCACATTGGGTGTAGAGATTACTTAAATAAATAAAAATAAAAATAAAACAGAATTTGGGTACAAGGCTTTGTATGGACATATGCCTTCATTTCTCTTGGAGTGGAATTATATGGAAGGAATACATTTACCTTCTTGAGAAACTGTCAGATTGTGTTCCATAGTAGTTGTATCATTTTACGTTCCCACCATGGGTGTATAAGAGTTCCAAGTGTTCCACAGCTTCGTCAAAACTTGGTATTAGTTTTACCCTAGTAGGTATCTGAGGTATATCTCACTGCAGTTTTAATTGGCATTATACTAATGCCTATGTGTTAACTGTATGTCTTCTTTTATATTTATTGTTTATTTATTTATTTAAAAGATTTTATTTATTTATTTTACAGACAGAGATCACAAGTAGTCAGGCAGAGGGAGAAGGAGAAGCAGGTTCCCCGCTGAGCAGAGAGCCCGGTGCGTGGCTCAATCCCAGGACCCTGAGATCATGACCTTAGCCGAAGGCAGAGGCTTTGACACACTGAGCCACCGAGGCGCCCCATTTATTTATTTTTAAATCTTTATTTTATTTAAAAAAAAATTTTTTTTTTAAAGATTTTATTTATTTATTTGACAGAGAGAAATCACAAGTAGATGGAGAGGCAGGCAGAGAGAGAGGAGGAAAGCAGGCTTCCTGCTGAGCAGAGAGCCCGATGCGGGACTCAATCCCAGGACCCT
Source organism: Neogale vison (assembly GCF_020171115.1). Classification (NCBI taxonomy): domain Eukaryota; kingdom Metazoa; phylum Chordata; class Mammalia; order Carnivora; family Mustelidae; genus Neogale; species Neogale vison. Next base: position 33,739,819 of record NC_058105.1, read on the forward strand.
GAGATCATGACCTGAGCTGAAGGCAGCGGCTTAACCCACTGAGCCACCCAGGCGCCCTAAAAATATTTTATTTATTAATTTGACAGAGAGAAATCACAAGTAGGCAGAGAGGCAGGCAGAGAGAGAGGAGGAAGCAGGTTCCCTGCTGAGCAGAGAGCCCGATGTGGGGCTCGATCCCAGGACCCCGGGATCATGACCTGAGCCGAAGGCAGAGGTTTTTACCCACTGAGCCACCCAGGCGCCCGAAAACTTTAATTTTTAAGGGCGGTTTTAGATTCACAGCAAAATTAAGGGGAAGGTACAGATATTTCTCATATATACCTCCTGATCTCACACATGCATAGATTCCTTCACTAGCAACATCCCTCACCAGAGTGGTACGGTTGTTATAATTAGTGATCTTACGTTGACACAGCCTTATCACTCAAAGTCTGTAGTTAATATTAAGCTTCATTCTGGGTATTGTACATTCGACAGGTTTGGACAATTATAAATGAGACATATACATCATTTAGTATTGTACAGTGTGTTTCCACTGGCCAAAAATCCTCTGTGCTTAGCATGTTCATCTCTCCCCCCATAACCCCTGACAACCACTGATCTTTTTTATTATCTTCATAGTTTTGTCTTTTCCAGAATGCCATATAGTTGGGATCGTGCAGTATGTAGCCTTTTCAGACTGGCTTCTTTCAGTTAGTAATTTGCATATGTCTCCTCCATGTTTTTTTATGGCTCAATTGTTTATTTATTTTTAGTCTCGAGAAATATTCTGTTATCTGGATGTATCACAGTTTATTTTTCCATTCACCTACTGAAGGACATCTGGCTGCTCCCAAGTTATGGTAATCATGAATAAGGCTGTTATAAACATCCATGTACAGGGTTTTGTGTAGACATGTTTTCAATTCCTCTGGATAAATACTAGCCAGCATGATTGTTAGATTGTATGGTAAGAATAAGTTTAGTTTTTTAAGAAACCAGAAAACTATCTTCCAAAGTGACTGTAGCATTTTGCATTCCCACCAGCAAAGAAGATCATTCTTATTGCTCCACATCCTCCTCAGCATTCAGTGCTGTCAGTTTTCCAGATTTTGGCCATACTACTAGGTGTGTAGTGAAATCTCATTGTTGTTTTAATTTACATTTACCTGATAGCATGTGATATGGAGAATCTTTTCATTTGTTTATTTGTCTTCTGTATATCTTTTTGGGAAGGCATCTCTTAAAATCTTGGGTCCATTTTTAAATTAGTTTGTTAGTTTTCTTAGTGATGAGTTCTAGGTCTTTGTACATATTGGATTAACCATTTATTATTAGATGTGTCTTTTGCAAATATTTTCTCCCAGTCTATGGCTTGTCTCCTTATTCTCTTGACATTGTCTTTCACAGAGTAGAAGTTTTTCATTTAAATGATGTCCAGGGGCGCCTGGGTGGCTCAGTGGGTTAAGCCTCTGCCTTCGGCTCAGGTCATGATCTCAGGGTCCTGGGATGGAGCCCCGCATTGGGCTCTCTGCTCAGCAGGGAGCCTGCTTCCCTTCCCCTCTCTCTCTGACTGCCTCTCTGCCTACTTGTGATCTCTCTCTCTGTCAAACAAATAAATAAAATCTTTTAAAAAAAATGAATGATGTCCAGCTGACCAATTATTTTTTTCATGGATCATGCCTTGCTTTTATATCTAATTAATAAGTCATAGTGATAAAAAGTACAGCATAAGGAATACAGTCAATGGCATTGTAATAGCATTATATCATCATAGATGGTAGCTATACTTATGGTGAGCATAGCATAACATACAGACTTGTTAAATCACTAGTTATACACCTGAAAGCAATATAACATTATGTGTCAACTATAGTTTAAAAAGTGATTGCCATACCAAAGGTCACATAGCTTTTCTCTTTGGTTATCTTTTAGAAATTTTAAAGTTTTGCATTCCACCTTTAGGTCTGTGATCCATTTTGAATTAATTTTGGCAAAAGATGCAAGATCCGTGTCTAGATTAATTTCTTTGCATGTGGATGTCCAGTTGTTCCAGCACGACTGGTTGAAAAGACTACCTTTGTTCCCTTGTATTGCCTTTGTTCCTTTGTCAAATACCAGTTGACTTTATTCATGTGGGTCTATTTCGGGGCTCTCTATTCTGTTCCATTGATCTATTTGTCTGATCTTTTGCCAATACCACGTTATCTTGTTACAGTAGATTCATAATAAGTCTGAAAGTCAGGTAGCACAAGTCCTCCAATTTAGTACTTTTTCTTCAATATTGTGTTGGCAATCTCAGCCTTTTGCCTCTGGATATAAACATTAGAAATAGTGTGTCAATATCACAAAAATAACTTGCTGGAATTCTGATTAATTGCATTGAATATATAGACCTAATTAGAAGGAACTGACATCTTGACAGTACCATGTCTTCCTATCTGTAAACATGGATTATCTCTCCATTTACTTAGGTTTTTTTTGGAATTCTTTCATCAGAGTTTTATAGATTTCCTCATATAGGTCTTGTGCATATTTTCTTAGGTTTATACCTAAGTATTTCATTCTGGGGGATGCTAATGTAAATGGTATTGCTTTTTAAATTTCAAATCCCACTTGTTCGGAGTGGATATATAGAAAAACAATTGATATCTGTATATTAACCTTGTATCCTGTACCTTTCCTATAGTTTTATTAGTTCCAGGAGGTTTTTTTTTTTTTAAACTCTTTTGAAATTTTCTATGTAGACAATCATGTCATCTGTAAACAATATGTATCTTCTTTTGGTTAAGGGTCTGTTCATATCTTTGTCTTTTGAAAAATTGGGTTGTTTTTGTATTATTGAGGTTTGAAATTTCTTTATATATTCTGAAAGCAACTCCTTTATCAGATATGTGATTTGCAAATATATTTTCCCCAATCTGTAGCTGATCTTTTCCTCCTTTTAAGAGTGTCTTTCAAAGTGAACTTTGAATTTTGATCAAGTCAAATTTATTAATTTGTTTCTTATGGGTCATGTTTTTGGTATTGTGTCTAAGAAATCTTTTTCTAAGCCAAAGTTGTGAGGGTTTCTCTGATGCTTTCTTTTAGAACTTTATATATTTAGGTTTTACATTTTGGTTAATGGTTTAACATTTGTGTGGTGTGTATTATGAATTAAGATTAATTTTTTCATATGAATATGCAATTGTTCCAACACAATTTGTTGGAAAGATTGTTATTTCTTCACTAAATTATGTTTGAGTCCGTGCCACAAATCAGTTGTCCATATGTATGTGTGTGTACTTTTGTACTTGTAATTTTGTTCATCTATTTGTTGATTTCCTGCCAGGAACACTTATGAAGAAATCCATCTTTCTCCTGTGATTTGAATGCCATCTTTATCATATACTGATATGTCGGATTTATATCTGAATTTTTGAAATTTCATTTTTTTCTATGCCAATTTGACATGCTTTTAATTATAGAGAGAGTAAGTTTTACTATTTGGCAAGTCTATACTCTTATATTGCTCTATTTTTCCTCATTGTGTTTCCGAATGATTTTCTTCATGTATTCCTCCAAATATAATTTATAATCAACTTACCTAGTGTAAGGGCCTATTTAGCCAGAGTGATTTCATCTCGGTTAAACAGTGATTTTGTTGTTTATGCAGTAAAACTTAAACTGACCCTGCCCCCTCCTCCCCCAGGGGAACTTACTTAAAAGCAAGTCCCAGAAACCAGTAAAATATGGTCGACCAGTCCCTGATAACAAAGCCCAAATACAAGGGCGGGTCAGGTCAGGTGGAGATTACAAGCATGAATGCAAGGATGGGTCAGGCCGGGTGGAGACATCCAATTACTATCTCTCTAAAAATATGTGTGCCCTGCCTTTTGGGCACCAATTCTGACCAAGGAGATAGGCTAGTTTAAATAGCTACTATGGGGTGAATTGTAATTCAATTGGCCACCGTTGTGTGACCTAGCATGACTGTGCAGCTTTCTCTGTGTGTTGCAATCTCATTGGCCACCTGTATGTGGCCAGGCTCAACCACATGGCCTTTGCTCTATAAAAGTTAGTCTTTGAGGCTGGGAGTCGCTTGCTCTCTCTGTAAGAGGTGGCCCCGAACGGTTGGTTTGATTCTCGATGCTTGGCGTGAAATAAAGCTTTGCTTGACCTTTGCTTTGTATCAGTCTTGCTCCTTTGATCACGGACCTAACACTACCTCAAAAAAAAAAAAAAAAAAAAAGACTGCCATTTTTTTTGTTGGGATTACATTAAATTTACAGATTAAATTAAGAAGACAGCATTTTATAATGGCATGTACTATTATGCAAGAACAGGGTTTATGAGGGGGCACCTGGGTGACTCAGATGATTAAGCCTCTGTCTAAAAAAAAAAAAAAAAAAAGCCTCTGTCTTCGACTTAGGTCACGATCTCCAGATGCTGGAATTGAGCCCCATGTCAGGGCTCCCAGCTCAGTGGAAAGCCTGCTTCTCCATCTCTCTCTGCCTCTCCTCCAACCCCACTTGTGCTCCTCTGTCACTCTGTATCTTTCTCATGTACATTTTTTAAAAAACTTAAAATGAAAAAAAAAACAGGGTTTGTGACTCCACTTAATTAATTCTTCTATCTTTCACAGTTTTGGTTTTTTATTTTTTATTTTTTTTTAGTTTTCTTCATAAAGGTTTTAGGAATTCCTTGCTAATTTTATGAATAAGTACTATTTGTTTTTTTTTTTTAAGATTTTATTTATTTATTTGACAGACAGAGATCACAAGTAGGCAGAGAGGCAGGCAGAGAGAGAGGGGGAAGCAGGCTGCCTATTGAGCAGAGAGCCCGATGCGGGGCTCGATCCCAGGACCCTGAGATCATGACCTGAGCTGAAGGCAGAGGCTTAACCCACTGAGCTACTCAGGTGCCCCATAAGTACTGTTTTTAAAAAATGACATTATTTTTAAGTAATCTTCACACCCACATGGGGTTTGAACTCACAACCCTGAGATCAAGAGTTGCCTGCTCTACCCACCAAGCCAGCCAGAGGCCCTTGTAAGTAAGTAAGGGATATTCAGAAAAACATTGGGTCAATTAAAGGACACAGGTCATGAGTGTTCTTCCCCGGAAAATGACCTTTCCTAATGAATTCTTAAAATTATTTAAAAATATTTATCTCTTCTGAGAAAACAGTTTTAAGATAAACTGTTCCTTAAGAGTTTGAAATTCTTAGAAATCATAATAGGAGAATACTTTTATGGAGGAACTGCTTTCCAGATAAGTATTTCTTTAGTACAGATGTAATTTACCAAGGTGACTTATTTTGGGATAGCAAATCCTGATCCCTATCAACTTTTTTGTTTTTTTTTTACTGTGTTTGTTTTGGCTTCATATAATTGATAAACTCTTCATATATCAATAATTTTGTAGTATATTTTGCTATAGAATCTATCAAATGATGATTTAGTCTTTATCATGAAATGATAAAAATAGTTTTATTGCTCAAAGTTTAGAAAAGATTCTCTCAGCCACATGACTCACTATGGTTAGTATCATGGATTTTATAGTCTTATGTTTCACATTCAGATCTATGATCCACCCCTCTCCATTCTTTATTATGGTGCAATTAACATAACATGAAATTTACCATTTTAACCATTCTTAAAGTATATAGTCAGTGGTATTAGATACACCTCATAATGTTGTACTACTGTAACCATCACCCATCTCTAGAACTCTTCATCTTGTTAAACCAAAATCCTATATCCATGAAAAAGTAACTCCCCATTTCCCATTTCCCTTCAGTTCCTGGCAAACACCATTTTATTTTCTATCTCTATAGTTTTTACTACTGTAAATACTTCATGTAAATGCATTCATAGAGTATTTGTCTTTTTGAGACTGGCTTATTCACTTAGCATACTATCCTTAATGTTCATCCATGCAGTAGCATAAATCAGAATGTTCTTCCTTTTTAGGGCTGAGTAATATTCCATTGTGCTTCAAAAAATTGCTTCTACCTCATTCTATTCATTTGTTCCTTTTGAAAAATTTTAGGTATATCTTGGAGCTACTCTATCTATACTCCCTATTTGTTGACTTTTAAAATGTATTTCCCATTTGTTTATCCCTCAACACTATGCTTAGGGAAATTTATTAGTCAACATGGATTTTCCCTTGAATTGTGTTTAGCCTATTGCTTTACCTGATCTATTTTTTTTTCAGCGACTATATATTTATTTTATCTTATTTCTATTTATTTGACAGAGAGAGATAGCATAAGCATGGAGAGCAAGAGAGGGAGAAGCAGGCTCTCTGTCGAGCAGGGAGCCATATGTGGACTCAATCCCAGGACCCTGGGATCATGTGTTAAGCCAAAAACAGACGCTTAACTGACTGAGCCACCCAGATGCCCCAGTGATTATATTTTTTATTCCTAAGATCCTACTTGTTTATTTAATATGTCTATTTCCATTTCATATTCCCCTATTCTTATTTTATAAATCTATTCTTAAATTTGTAAAAAAATAAACACATTCATTCTGTAGTTGTCTTCTAAATGTTCTATTATTTCTAGATCTTTGTGTGAATTTTCTCCATTATTTCTGTGTTTTTCTCTTGGTTATTCACAGTCTATATGTTTTATAATTTTTGCCTTAGAATCTATTACCAAAGGTTTTTCTTTCTTTTATGGGTACTCTTAAAATAGTTCTTTGGTTATTCTTGTCTGGATCTGATAGTATTCAATAGTTTGTATATTAGTTTGTCATCTCATAGTTTCTATTTTCCTCATATCATAAAACATTTGGAAACGGCACTCTTAATAATTGGCATTTCAGTCTCTTGAGGAAGACTCTTTTTAGTTATTTATGGGTTGAAGTGACCAACTCAGTTTTGGCCATGAATGACGCTAGGCAATAAGTGGAGATATTAACAACTGAGCAGCCTTTGACTTAGCAACACATGGAGATCCAGGCTCTAGCTTTATTTGGTGATTGGTAATTATTTCCTCAAATAAGGATTACACCTCCAATTTCTAAGACCTACATTTCATCTTAATCTACTGGTGGCATGCCTATCTTCAACTTCTGCTTCTCTCTTCCTTCCTGAAATTCAGATGTCCCTTTCTTACTTCGTTTTTCCCCTATGAAATTATGACTTTTCAAAGACTTATTTCCCATAACCATTTTTGTACTATAAGAAAGTATCATGACCATCTATATTAATTACAGGTATATAAGAACTCATTTATCTAATAGATGAATGCTCATTGTTTAAAGAAGATTTATGTGGAGGAGTACCCCACAAGGCAGGTGTGTAAATTTATATTATACTCTTCAAAGGCTCCCCATTTCAATCACACTAAAACCCAAAGTCCTTTCAAGTCTTACATAGTTGGATCATCTGGTTCTTCTTTGACTTCATCTCCTATGAGCTTCCCCATGGCCCACTGTGCACCTGTCACATTGTCTTTTCTTGCTACGCCAAAACTACATCAGATAGCGTCCTATTTTAGGACCCTTGCTTTTGTTCTTTTTTCTGTTTATAATGTTCTTCCCCAGAAGATCCTCACGAATTACCCCCTCCCATCTCTCAGGTCATTGGTCATCAGGCCTTCACTGACTTTATAGTTTCATCCTGTTTAAAATTACACCCCTTTGGAGTGCACTTGTTATAATGAGCACTGAGTGATGTGTGAACTTGTGGAATCACTATATTGTACACCTGAAATGAATATAAATGCTGTATGTTAACTGCACTGGAATTAAAGTGAAGTGAAATGAAATGCCGTGAAGACTTGTACCCCTTTGTCCCAATGCTCTATATGCCTCCTTATTTTTTCACAGTACTCATACTTCATATCGTATAACATACTTTGCTAAAAATATGTCTTCTGCCAATAGAATATAAGCTGTCTGGGTATGAAATTTCTTTGGCTGTTTTACTTACACTATATCCCTAATACTAAAATTCGTGCCTGGCAAGTAGTTGTTCAATAAACACAAGCTGAATAAAATAAGAAATGACCAAGTATTGAGTTTAAGCCAAATATAGGCTTTTTGAAAAGTTAACTGCATTTAGAAGAATATTGATGAGTAAAAAAATAACTAATTGGCTTTAAATATCAGGGAGTAGTTCATAAGAGGGAATTGGTAGAGAGAAAGAGTGGTTCTAAGGCAGCTCATGCCTGAAGACTTCCTACCATCCCTGCAGACGCCTCAGACTACTTATTTCCTCAGCAGTAGGGCTGCCCATCTTAGCAGAACCAAGGGAAATCAGGCAAGCTGTACCAAAAACACTGTTTAATGCAGTCTCACTGTTATAAAGTTAAGTAAATTATGTAAACTCTGTCAAGCATGAAACCGTGTTACTTCATAAAATGGGGGACTGCAATGTTTAGGGAGAACTTGACTGTTATCATGCAAATCCCACACATAGGATCGCTCCAGGCTTGTTACATGGTGGATCTAATTATATTAAAAAAAAAAAAGTTTATGTAATTAATTTGAATTTTTATTTGTTTATAAAGTTAACTTTAAAAATAAAACTGCCAGGTATTTTACCAGTGGAAGATGGATTTATTCAGGGCTAGCCAAGAACTACAACATGGGGCCAGCAAGCTATGGCAAGACCATAAGCAAGTCCAGAGAACAAAGGAGAGGAACATTTTTTAGAGAAGAAAGGGGGACTTCCGGGGGATGCTTTTATAAACAAAAAGTCCATTAGAGTAAACAGGGAGTTCAAAGTACAGTGGCTTTTCATTGGCTGAGCCTTTCATTGGCTGCAATGCCAGGAGAGGAGGAAAAGCCTTTCTTCCTCCTGCTGGCATAATAAAGTAGTATCTGCAGGCAAAATTCCATCTTTCTATCAGCTTTGCAGTTGACAACTAATGCCTAGGCCTGAGAGCTCCACCTGTCAAACCTCCTAGTCCATTTCAATGATGTTTCCCTTCATGACTGTTGACATTCTCCTTTTTGATCAAGATCTTTCTTTAAAAGCATCACTGATCGATAGTTAGGTTTTTATTTTTAGTGGTTTTATCCCTCAGTGCCAGGAAGGACTTTTGCTTGCTGTCATGTCCTATGTCAGAGGAAAGTGCATAGTAGATGGAAACCACTTAGAGCCACATTTGAGTAATAAAGAAGGTTAGGAGGAAGAAATTCTCAGGTACTGTGCATCTAAAGTCTACATCTTCTCAGGGTCATAAGAGTTGATCATATCAAAGTAGTGAGCCAGCGTCCCTTCACTGGGTATATTGCTATTGGTTTTTTAGGTTTGACAGTCAATAAAACACAAAACTTAATTATACAAAACAGAAGAAGTAACATAACCATTCCAAGTTGTATGAGGATTCTAAACCAGCACTTTGGGTCTGAAAGTAGCCAACTGAAAACTTTATTGCTCCTTATTCTGACTTAGGGGAGAAATGTCTCCTTATGAAGGCAAATCCAGAGTCATGTCTGGCTCCTGGAAGGCTCCACTTAAAGCAACCAAGAAGGCACAACAGTGGCTACAGCAAGAGCACATCAAAAGAAGGAACTGAGTGGATTTGGGAAGAAGCTACAGTGCAGGTATAAATACAAAGCAATAACGGATCAATTTTTTGCAAAAGAGCAAAGCTTCAAAGATGTTTCAAAACATTATTGTTATCTCAAAAGAACTGTTTGGAACCACATATGCTATTGATAATACCAGCCTGCAAGGTTGCACATTCAGAGACCATATCTTTGGATATAAATCCAAAGTCACTTCATTGTTCAACTGAAAGAAAACTTGTGAATTCTGAACCTCTTAACCCTTCAGGAAAGGCAAGTGAAAAATTAATTTGTCATGAGATTATGATGAGGCTTTTTCCAAAATTTTCCCCCTTTCACAAGGGTTTGGGAAATAGAGGCAAGGGCTTTGTCTTTCTACAAAAGAGAGAAAAGGAGCAGCAGTGAGAAACAGGTGTACAGGCCTGGACTGGACACGTTGGGAAGGCTGTCTCATCAGATGTTATCTGCTTCGATTCCAGGAAATTTTTACTTTAAGGTCGCCAGATGGTGTACAGCTTCAGTGGGGTTTTGGTGCTTTCTCTAGGTGTGTCATGTGGACCCAAGAGTTTCTCCTCTGGAGCTTGGCAGCACAAGGGTTGGTTCCTGATGAGGTCCAAGAGTCTTTCTGGAGGTGTCTTTCCCAACTGACGAAATCTTTAGGTTGCTGGCTTATTGTCTCCTGGGAGCACGCTGTGAAAATATTGCTCTACCAAAGGATGGTTATTTTTAATAGAAGCAATTAGGCCTTTACGCTTTTGAATTGTATCTCCTTTTATCAAGTATGGGTCAAAGAAGGCAGGGGCCAAATGCATTGGACGTCCTGGTGACTATCACAAATGGTGAGAGTCTGTGAGTTCCCAAGGGAATAGATCTGAGATTTAGAAGGACTAACCTTGCTTTCAGCCAGAATGTTTGGATGGTCTCTACAAATTATGCCAGCTGAGTCTTTTTGAAAAAAAATATTTATTTGACAGACGGAGATCACAAGTAGGCAGAGAGGCAGGGGGAAGCAGGCTCCCCACCAAACAGAGAGCCCAATGCAGGGCTCGATCCTAAGACCCTGGGATCATGACCTGAGCCGAAGACAGAGGCTTTAACCCGCTGAGCCACCCAGGCACCCCTGCCAGCTGAGTCTTAATAGTGCCAGTAGTGAGTGCAACTAACTCTGAGGATTGAGGATGTTGTGAACAATGAAAGTGTTGTAAAAACCTGCCAAACAGCAGACTTGTTGAAGCCCCTGAGTAAAATGGGTTAGTAAAATGGATTCCCTGATCACTGTGACGTTTGAGAGGAGTTCCCTAGGTAAGGATAATCATTTCTAACAGAAGAAGCACTGGCCTATAGAAAAGTCTCTCATAGAAGAGAAAGCTTTGGTCTAGGGAGAAAGCATACAGAACATGATGAAAACATATTTATCCATGAGAGGGGGAAATTGTATGAAATCCATTTGTATGAACAGATTTCCCTGGATTACACTTTGGACAGGTGGGACAAGCCAGGTAGGCACCTTTTGCAGCCCTATTAATCTTTTCCCACCAATATTGATTCGTGAACGATATTTTGTAAGTAGACCAATGGTTTAATGCATGTACAGTGTAAGTACTGGAAATTTTAGAATTTCTGGAAGGACAGATTGTTAATTGGTCCAAACCAGATTTGGCTTTTTATTGAGCCAATGATCATTAGATTTCCAGTATTGTTTCTCTTTTTCTGGGACCACTTGTTGGGTAGTTTTTCTTAATTTTTCCAAAATTTATCTTTTGGGAGAACATCCTTTTAGACCATGACAAAGGTTTACCTATCAGTTTCTTTGACAGCAGTATTTTTTTTTTTTCTAAAGATTTTACTTGTTTATATTATAGAGACAGACACAGAAGAGAGGGAACACAGCAGGGGGACGGGGAGAGGGAGGAGAAGGCTTCCTGCTGAGCTGGAAGCTCGATGCAGGGCTCGATCCCAGGACCCTAGGATCATGACCTGAGCCGAAGGCAGACGCTTAACTGTCTGAGCCACCCAGATGCCCTGACAGCAACATTTTTGGTGGAAGTAGACAAGTGGACTACTTTGGCCTCCAGGGAGTCGACTCTGGCACGAACCTTAACAGCCAGAGCAGCAGACAAGGGAGTATAGTATCTAATAAGTTTTGGACATAGGAACCATTTTTAATTTTATTCCCATTGGAGGTAAGGACATCTCATTGTTTTCATAGTATTCCAAAGTCATGAGTTATCCCAGAGGCCTTCCCACTATCACTATAAATGCGAGATTCTACCCTTGGCTAAAGTACAAGTTCAAGCAAGGGCATATAATTGAAACTTAGGGCCTGAAGTAGCCAACGGTGAAAGTGCTGCCTCAGTGATTTCAAAAGGAATTGCAATGCCATGCCCAGCACAATATTTATCATTTGTATTCTTTAAATAAGAACCCGTCAGTAGTAAACCATGAAAACTCTGCATTGGTTAGAGGAGTTTCCTGTAAACTGTCATGGGTATTCTAAAGGTAACCTGTTGGTATTAAGCAGTTGTGAGGAGTTTTGTCTGGATCCAAATGCAGTCCTTGTTTTGAGATCCAGTGCCCTAAGTATCTAATCTGAGTCTAAGGCAACTGCCCTTTTCTTTTGGAGACTTTATGTACCTTTAAGGCCAAAAGTTTTAAGAGGTGGATGCTGCCTTCCTGTGAAGAGGTTTGAGAAGGGGAGCAGAGAAGCAAATCATCCATGTATTGTAACAAAGTAGAGACTGCAGAAATCTTTATAGCATCCAAATCAACTTCTAAGGTTTGTGAAAAGTAGGAGAGACTGTGAAACCCTGGGGATTACTGTCCAGGTGTAATTCTGTTCTTCCCAAGTGAAAGCAAAAAGATATTGGCTATCCCACTCAATCTTAGAAATATTAAATATATTATAATATAAATAATATTTCTATATATTTAGAAATATTAAATATTTCTAAGATATATCACTAAACGCACTGCATAGATCAATTACAGTGAAAAGTTTGCTTTCGGTGCAAATGGGTATGAGTAGTGGATGGGGATTGGGAACAAGAGGGTGCTGAGGAATAATAATGTTACTTATTCCTTGGAGGTTCTGGACAAACCTCCATCCTTTGGCAAATCTATGAGGGTGCTCAGTCACTTTAGAAAACTTTCTAGGGGCACCTGGGTAGCTTAGTGGGTTAAAGCCTCTCCCTTCGGCTCAGGTCATGATCTCAGGGTCCTGGGATGGAGCCCCACATCCAGCTCTCTGCTCAGCGGGGAGCCTGCTTCCTCCTCTCTCTCTGCCTGCCTTGCCACCTACTTGTGATCTCTGTCTGTCAAATAAATAAATAAAATCTTAAACAAAAACAAAAACAAAAAACAATTAAAAAAACAAAAAAGAATGGGGCGCCTGGGTGGCTCAGTGGGTTCAGCCACTGCCTTCGGCTCGGGTCATGATCTTAGGGTCCTGGGATTGAGCCCTGCATCGGGTTCTCTGCTCTGCGGAGAGCCTGCTTCCCCCTCTCTCTCTCTGCCTGCCTCTCTGCCTACTTGTGATCTGTCTGTCAAATAAAGAAATAACTCTTAAAAAAAAAAAAAAGAATCTGCAAAAAAAAAGAAAACCTTCTAGGATTCTAACCAAAACCTTCTAGCTTTGGCCTCAGTTCAGGGAACCTAAGAAACTTGAGGTTTATTTAGATCCTCGGAAGGCTTAACTATAAGAGGCAATTTTTAATAGGTTCAGGGGAGGAGGGTTGAGAAGAGATTTGGAAAAAATTGTAGGTTCAGCAGAACTAATAGAGGAAAATGGTGCTGGGTGTGGGACCTGAGTACAAGGTGGCTGCCATGTATCAGCAGATCAAGAAGACAGGAAAGAGGACAAAGAGGCCTCTGAAACTATTTTGAATTTTTTCAATTGTTTGCTTGCTTCAGTTAATTTAGAAATAGTATTTTGCAAAGAAACAAACGTAGATTCCTGAGAACATCTGGAAGCCTCAAAGTACCTTTTAATATAAACATCCCGTTCAGTCCCCTCCCCCCCTTTTTTTAAAGAGCCATGGCTTTCAAAATTATTTTTTTTTAAAATATTTTATTTATTTATTTGACAGAGAGAGATCACAAGTAGACGGAGAGGCAGGCAGAGAGATAGAGGGAAGCAGGCTCCCTGCCGAGCAGAGAGCCCGATGCGGGACTTGATCCCAAGACCCTGAGATCATGACCTGAGCCGAAGGCAGCGGCTTAACCCACTGAGCCACCCAGGCTCCCTCAAAATTAATTTTGAGTAAAATAATTTTGGAGAGATCAAAAGCTCTCCATAATGACCATTTGAAGTTCTAAATTACTTCTGGTTAAGGCAGTCTGTACATATGGAGGGACCATAGTTTTTTTGTTTTTGTTTTGTTTGTTTGTTTATTTGGTTTGGTTTGGTTTGATAGGAGGGATGGGGACAGAGGAAGAGGGAGAGAATCCTATTCAGGTTCCAGGTCTAGCCTGGAGCCTGTTGCAGGGCTCCATCCCATATCCTAGAGATCGTGACCTGAGCTGAAATCAAGAGTCAGATGCTTAACTGACTGAGCCACTCAGGTGTCCCAAGGGACCACAGTTTTAAACATAGAACCTGCCAAAGTCCTAGTAGGGAGGGGCACCCTCAAAGCATTCTGATGACTGAGATCCCATTTCTTAGAAGATTTTCTCTAGAATAACTAGAAGATTCCTAAGCAGAACAGTTCAGGAATTATGAAAATAATCTTGTTCCAAAGTAATCAGGCCAAAGCCAGCGCAGTTCCAATAGAACAGTCCAGTTCGAAAAGGACTCGGACCTAAGGCTAGCGCAATTCCAGTAGGAAGAATTTGATCTCAAACAAGAGTCTAACTAAAGTCTAGCCCAGTTCCAGCAGGCACAGTTCCAGCTGGAGCAGTCTAATCACAAAAGGGAGTCAGACCAAAGGCCTACATACTTCCAGCTGGCACATGTCCAACAGGCAGTTTGGTTCTGAAAAGGAGTCAGACTGAAGGCCAGCACAGTTCCACCAGAAAGAGTCTGATTCCAAAAAGGAGTCCGATTGAAGGCCAAAGAGTACTCTCTGAGATAAAACAAAAATAAAAACAAGGCTCTAGACCAGGTCCCAAGTATAGCCTGCGAAACTCCAACACAAAGTATGCAGCTCGAAATCTAGGAGAAAACCTATTCTCAGACCGTAGGGTCAGCAAGAAAGCAGTGAGCCTAATTGGCGCTGTGAGTACTGTCGTCTGCTTGCCCACCAGCGTCAGAGCTGTTAGGGGTCTTCTCTGGATCCTACTTCTGATCACCGAGTGAGGTTAACCTTAAAAATAAAGCTGTCAGCTATTTTACCAGCAAAAGACAGGTTTATTTGAGAATAGCAAAGAATTGTGATCTGGGACAAGCAAACTAGTGCAAACCCATAGGCAATTCTGGAGAACAAGGAAGGGGAATGTTCTTTTATAAAGGAAAGGAGGACATTGGGAAGGGCTGTTACTAAGTTATTAGTGTAATGGGTACTTCAGAACATGCGATCAGTAAATCAGAGTCCAGTTTAAGAAATTGTGCCAGCACTTAGAAAAAAAAAGGACATGCAAATGAACATGGTGAATAGAAGGATGAGACATAAAAAATGATATGGGCCATCTAACATGTATATCATAGGCTCCCTAAAAGCATAAAACAGTGTACGTGGCTCAAAAGAAACAATAAAAATTAATAGAAAAAAAAAATTCCCCTATCTATACAAAGGGTTTTCAGTCTACCAAGTAGTAGATAAAGTTAATGAAAGTAGATCTGTATGTAAACAATAAGGAATTTTTTAAATGAAGTAAAATTCTACAAGCATTTATAAAATAACATGTCAGAAATGACATTGCTAATAAAAGAAAATATCAAAATAATATCACAATAGTGGAAAGCCTGAGGAAATTTGGGTAGCAGAACACAGATTTGAGGAGAAAATATTTTGACTCAAGAATTCTAGGTCTGGGGCACCTTCTTGGCGCTCTTCGTTTGGGCTCTGGTCATGATATTGGGTTCATGAGATTGAGCTCTGTGGCAGACTCAGGGCTCAGCAGGGAGTCCACTTGGGGTTCAGGTCACGCTCTCTCTGTCATAAATCATTAAAAAAAGAGTTCTATGTCCAACTAGGCTATCATTTAGTGCAACTGTAACAAAATGATGTTCTCAGATTTGCAAAAAGGCAGAAAGTATACTCTTTCTAGAAAAATAAAGAAACTGAAAATGGAACTAAATCAATAGTTTAAGAAATAAAGATAAATTGTTAGAGCCATGGCACTGATCACCAAAACCGGTAGGCTTTAAAATTAATGTTTGTCAGTGTATGAAATATAAATGTCAAAAACTCCTCAACATAGAATTTAAATAATGTACAAAATAAATAAATAATAGGGGTAAGAAAGTTCCTGCAATTATTAATGAAAAACAGTTAGAGGGACAATATAAACAAGGGCCCAAAAGTATAATCCATCTCATGGGGCGCCTGGGTGGCTCAGTGGGTTAAAGTCTCTGCCTTCGGCTCGGGTCATGATCTCAGGGTCCTGGAATCGAGTCCCGCATCCGGCTCTCTGTTCAGTGGGGAGCCTGCTTCCTCCTCTCTCTCTGCTTGCCTCTCCGCCTGCTTATAATCTCTGTCTGTTAAATAAATAAATCCTTAAGAAAAAAAAGTACGATCCATCTCATGTTATATGTAGGAAGGGAATAAATCATCTTACATTTGTGTTTGTAAGGAAATATAGACTCAAATTTTTTTTGTAAAGTTAAAATCATTACTAAGAGATTAAACCAATTCATTTAAATACTGAAAAATTGCAGGTGAAATGTAGTAAATATATCAAAGAAATATAATTTGTCAAATATGAGAGTTGTAAGCTGTCTGAAATAGTCAATAAATTTATTTATAAAGCATTAATACACTTAACTAGGACTAAAATGGGGAATAATCATAGGTAAAAATTTAAAAAAATAGAAAATACTACACTTATGCAAATATATTTAAAAGTAAAATGAAATTAGCAATTTGAAATCAAAATTGCTTTTAGAAGAGATAGAAAATAAGAGATAAATTACTGTGGAAAAAATTAAGAAAGTTGGCAATGAGATTTCCCTCTAAACTCAGAGAAAATTCTCAGGGCAAGATTTTATAGCCCGTGGACCTGGTTTTGCAAGTGCAGACTTTCTAATCTTCAAGGAAAGACTTACCTTTGTTATTCAAACTGTTCCAGAGAAATGGTTCAGGACGAAGACTTCTAAACTCTTTTTATGAAACACTTAATCAAAAATTGAGAAATTGAATCAAATTTGATAATATCAAAAGATAATTATATCATTTCTTTATGTCTGACTTCTCCGACATGACTGAAACACCCATTCTTATAGTCTCATAACACATGTCATATACACATACACATAAACACACAGACATTTTTATGTATATATGTATGTGTATATATATGTTATGTAAATAAATACATATTTTAACAGCATTCTTGGATTTTCATTACATGCCATAAAATTCACCACTCATCCATTTCAGGTGTACAGTTTAATTTTAGAATATTTTATTTGCCCCAGTAAGATCTCTCCTGCCCCTCTATATTTAATTCATTTTGCCACCTTCATCCCTAGGCAACCATTAATCCACTTTCAGTCAGTGAATTTGCCAATTCTAGAAAGTTCATATAAAAATAATCATATTTATGAAATATGTCAAGTGAAAGCATCTGGCTTCTTTCACTCTGAGTAATGTTTTCAAGATTTGTTTATGTGGTAGCATCTACTGGTACTTCATTTCTTTTAATTGCCATGTAGTATTGCACTTTATGGATCTAACACAATTTTTCCATTTATCAGTTGATGGATATCTGGGTTGTGTCCACTTTTTGACTATTATGAATAATGTTGTTATATATAAGTTTTTGTGTAGACATATGTTTTCAATTCTTTTGAGTATATATCTGTTGATGGGATTGCTGGGTCACTTGGTAACTCTCTGTTTAATCCTTTTTAAAAAAGATTTATTTGTTTTAGAATGAGAATGAGTAAGCAAGCAGGGGAGGGACAGAGAGAGAGGGAGAGAGAGAATCCCAAGCAGACTGCACACTGAGTGCAGAGCCCAACACTGCGCTTGATCCCACAACCCTGAGATCATGACCTGAGCCAAAATCAAGTCCGATACTTAACCGACTGAGCCACCCAGGGGCTCCCATTTAATCTTTTAAGAGCCTGCCAAACTACCCTTAGCAAATATTCATTTCAGTGGTTGTACTTTTCACAAGTATAGAATTTCTATTTGGTTATTATTTATAATTTCTCTCTATTGATATTCTCACCTTATTCTCATACTTGAACTTTTAGGCAGTTTAAGAACAACAGCTCTGAAGTCTTTTTCTGCTGAATTTAATACCTGGGCCCCAGCAAAATCAGATTCTATTGCCTGCTTTTTTCCATGAACATGGGTCACACTGTCTTGTCTCTTTGCATGTCTTATATCTTTCTACGGATAACTGAATATTTTAGATAATACATGATAATATACTAGCAACTCAGGATTCCAACTACCCATCAGGGCTTGTTTTTTTGCTTGTTTCTTAATGGCTTGCTAGATGATTTCTGAGAAATCTACCTTTCCCCAACAGTGGGCAGCCTCTGAACTCTGAGGCTCTGAACTATGAACACAACTTTATTTTTTCCCCTTGTTTTTATTTTTAAGTCTGGCTTCCTAGAAGTTTTGTTTGTTTGTTTTCTAAAGATTTTATTCATCTATTTGACAGAGAAGACAGAGAGAGAGGGAACACAAGCAGGGGAGTGGGAGAGGAAGAAGCAGGTTTCCCTCTGAGCAGAGAGCCCGATGTGGGGTTTGATTCCAGGACCCTGGGATCATGATCTGAGCCAAAGGCAGATGTTTAACTGACTGAGCCACACAGGTGTTCCTTAAGTCTGGCTTCCTAGAAGATATCCATGGCTTAGTCTCTCTTAGTGTTCTGCCAGTGTTTTCTTATAACTGTTTCTTAAGTTCCTTGAGACAGTAAAGCTTATACCTTGTGCAGATAGATCTGTGTGTGGCTTGGGGAAAGCTTTCAGTTCTGTCCCATGTAGAGCCATACACTGTCAGATCCTGAGTGGGTCAGCCTACTGCAAACACATAGACTTCCATCTTACCAAGGCCCTATTTGATTGTCTGTTCCTGGTTCTCTTTGTTTAACTTCTTTCTGGTCTACCAATTCTTTTGTTGCTACTAGCTTCACTGAGCTGTCAACCTTCTCTTAACTGCTGGCCATTAACAGAGGCAAGACTTATGTATAAACCCAGTCACTTCAACTGGTAAGCAATGTGTAAATAATATGTTGTTTTGTAGCATTCTTTAATTGCTTAGGGGAAAACTATATGCATTTGGAGGAAGAAGAACCATTGACTATCTTGTGGTAGAGTAATAAGCTAGAATTTTCCCAAATTGAACCAAAGAATGTTTTCTACACCAAAATAAGGACCCAGTATCTTTCTCTGGAGGCAATATCTCTTTGAAACACCTTCTAGCTTGTGGTATCAATTTGGAAAACTAGGAAGAGGGCCTGAGAAGTTGCATAGCTAAATGAGTGTGTGCTTCTCAGCTGCTTTCTTTTCTTCTTCTTGTTTTTTTTTTTTTTTTTTAAAGATTTTATTTATTCATTTGACAGACAGAGATCACAAGCAGGCAGAGAGAGAAAGAGAAGGGGAAGCAGGCTCCCCGCTGAGCAGAAAGCCCAACATGGGACTCGATCCCAGGACCCCGAGACCATGACCTGAGTGGAAGGCAGAGGCTTCAAGCCACCGAGCCATCCAGGCGCCCCTTCTCAGCTGCTTTTAATGGAGACACTTTCAAGGCACTTGGTTCCTACTCCAATTGTTAAAGAGGCCATAATCGGAACTGTCATTTCTGAATTGGGAGATCAGGACCAGGAGATGGGTGATTTAGTTAATTCCAAAACCCCTATTGGCTTTAGCCTAGCAATGGTAGCATGAAGAACTCAAAGTGTTTTGGAACTGGAAAAACCCATAGAATTGCCCAAATCCTTAGTTTCCACCTAGATGAGAGATCCAATCTATTGTGAATCTTCAATGCCAATGTGGGTTAGTTTGCCCAGAGGTTGCCAAACTCACTGTGGTGTCTTTGTTTTCATTACCTATTTAAATGCATTATTCACAGAGCCTCCACAGGTACTTATTATAAGGGTATAATTCAATAATTTTTAGTAGATTGATAGAGTTGTGCTGTCATCACCACAATTCAGTTTTAGAATATTTCCATTACTCCCCAAACTTCCCTCATGTCTGTAGTAAATCCCCACTCCTATCACCAGCCCCAGGCATGCAGACTGTACTTCTACAAAACCATTAAATAACTATCCAAACAAAATATTATCATGTATTGCTTTCTGCAATATTGATTGCATTGCAGGGGTGGAAAAATTTTCCTTCTTCCTTTCTAGGTTCTTTGGCTAGTTTACCTGTCAAATTGGCATAAGACAGATTAATAAGACAAAACCAAATGTCTCCATAAAAATGTGAGACCCGGGGTGCCTGGGTGGCTCAGTGGGTTAAGCCTCTGCCTTTGGCTCAGGTCACGATCCCAGGGTCCTGGGATCGAGCCCCACATCGGGCTCTCTGCTCAGCGGGGAGCCTGCTTCCTCCTCTCTCTCTGCCTGCCTCTCTGCCTACTTGTGATCTCTGTCTGTCAAATAAATAAATTAAAAAAAAAAATGTGAGACCCAAGGACAAATTGGGCGGTTGTGGCTTATATGCCATTTTAAGCTAAGGAATGGGATAAGGGTCTGGGGTTTCAAAGGGGAGGGGGGAAATTCATAGGAAGATGAGAAGAGCAGATGTTTTGTAATTAGATATTTGCCCTGCTATGGGTAATCAGAAAGATTAATAAAAATTATCTCTGAGACTAGCTCTTCCTCGTATAGGCTCCTATCTAATTCCCTTCAGGCAATGAAGAGACAGATAAAGTTTTTCTTGTGTCTGCTGGGTCTTGGTTGCCTTCAGCTCAACCTATTCTGCTCCCCTTCAGTATTTATTGTTAAAAAATATTTGTAAAGCTAAAAATTAAAAAAAAATAAAATAAAAAATTATAGCAGATTTCATGTCTCCCCTGCTTTTTTTTTTTTTTTACCCTTTGAGACTTTGTGTTGACAATCTTGGTCAGATTCTCCTCCAGAGAGAGAATACTCCAACTTGAAAGAGTTAACTTGTTTTTGCATAAAAAAGCATATAGTTGGGGGGACCTGGATGTCTCAGTTGGTTAAACATCTGACTCTTGGTTTTGGCTCAGGTCATGATCTCAGAATCATGAGATCAAGCTCTTCATCAGGCTCTGCACTAAGCACAGTCTGCTTGAGATTCTCTCTCTCCTTCTTCCTCTGCTCCTCCCCCTTCTTGCAGGCTTTCACTTTAAATAGATAAATAAAATCTTAAAAAAAAAAGCATATAGTTAAGTTATGAATTAAACATTTAAATAAGGTTTTAGCTTCTTTAGCTAATAAAATTAAACTAATTGCTATGGTCTTGATGGGGAGCAAAATTGCCACCTGGAAATATTCCTCTTTGCCTTAAGGATTATTTGGGGTTGATTATTATTATTACTTGTTTTTGGAGGAGGAAGTAAAACTTATTAGTATACATAAAAGGGATCTATTCATACATAGAAATTCCAAATACTGTCAGGCAAAATGAAGCATATATGCCATTCTGAATGGAACAGAAGGGGGCTGAGGTCTGGGCTCCAAAGGGAAGAAATTCAATTCACAGGAAGATAAAAAAACATAAATGCTTAGTAAACTAATGTTTGTCCTGCCATAGAAGGGTTACTCAAATGTATTCATTTCTGGTAACAACCCTAATTCTGGAAAGGCAACCCAATTTAGATTCTTCAATGTAGGTAAAGATAGGACCAAATTTTCTCTTGAGCCCAAAGGCTCTCAGATTGGCTTCAGCTCAAGACAGTCTTCATGACAAAATAGCGCATCTTGGGGCAGCCCACCCTCAATCCCTATATTTCCTTCCTCTGGAGCATCCTTGAAGTCTCATACATCAAAAGTTGAGCAGGTAGATTCTTCCTTTTGTGGAACTAGTCTCTCTCTCTCCTTTTCAAGATTTTATTTATTTATTTGAGAAAGACAGAGTGCATATGAGCAGGGGGGAGGAGTAGAGGGAGAGGGAGAAGCAGACTTCCCACATGCAGGGAGCCCAATGTGGGGCTCGATGTGGAGCTTGATCCCAGGATCCTGGACTTATGACCTAAGTGGAAGGCAGAAGCTTAACTTTCTGAGTCACCTAGGTGCTCCTAAAACTAGTCTCTCTCTCTTTTTTTTCCCCAAAGATTTTATTTATTTATTTGACAGACAGAGATCACAAGTAGGCAGAAAGGCAGGCAGAGGGGGGGTGGGGTGGGGAAGTAGGCTCCCTGCTGAGCAGAGAGCCCCAGGCAGGGCTTGATCCGAGGACCCTGGGACCAGGACCTGAGCTGAAAGCAGAGGCTTAACCCACTGAGCCACCCAGGTGCCCCTAGAACCAGCCTCTTATAAGTCAGTTCAATGAAACCCATTTCAAGAGGTGGTGAAGTAGGTGGGCTCTCAAAGTTAGAGCCTTATTGGACAAACAATCAGGTAATTGAAAAACAGCATTTTTATGGAAACAAAGGAAAAATGTAGGTTAATGTTTGGAACAAATTATAAACCCAGTGTCTGAGTCCTGAGTACTGCCAGTGAGATTTCTTGATGTTGGGCTGGAAGTATGTTCACATGGCACAGCTCAGGCAGTGGCAATGTGATGGAATTCTCTAGTTTTGCTTTGGATGTCTCCAGTGATCTTTTTGAGGGACCCACAGAGCAATTAGCAGGAAGGTGTCTATACATGAGTTTTTGTGGGAATTTCTCTGAAGTTTACATCAAGTCATTTCTATTCATTTTGCAGGGCTCATGATGCTGCTGTGAATCCTGTGAGAAGGTACAAGTCTGATATTTCCAAGGGCTTCACTGGCTCCTCAAAGTCAACCTTAGTTCCTTAAAGCTGTCTGGTCATATCCAAGCCTATGTATGTCTCTCTCAAATGTGACATTCTGGACAAAGCCTTGGTAATATAACGAATGTTTATGCTCTTCTATTGGCTGTCAGATGTCCCAGGACCTCAGCTGTAGCATACAGGGTGAACTGTGTCTAGCAGTTTGAGTGTCCAGCCAACTACACCATCTGTGTATATTTGAGTTTGCAGGTTCCATCTCCCAGCCTGTGGTGACTCAGCCACCCTTCTTCTCCGCAGCCATAGGAGAATCTGCCAGACTCACTCACACCCTGTCACATGGCTCAAGGATTGACTTCTGTTGTCAGATCTTCAACAGACCTGTTTTCTTGTTCTCTCTTGGGTTTTTAGTTTCCAGGTTATTAAGCCTTTCCTGGTGCACTCATAGTACAAACAGCATCTTTGGCTACTCTCTTCCCATTGACTTCATTGCTTAGTCACGTAGTTCTCGGTTGACTGGGGGTCCTGGTAGGATTCCATTACTGAATTGTTCACTCTGACAGCAACAGGATTCATATGATCCCTTGAGTATGCACTCAAACTTCTAAGAACTTGAGATATTCCTGGCAGGAGAAGGTCACATCCAGCCTGGGACCTCAGCAGTTCCACAGCTGCCAGAAGGGCTCTGCAGGCAAAGCCCTGGGGCTGGTTATTTTTAAGAAACAGCAGACAAAGCAGACTCTCTGAAAACCGAGTAGAAGTTAACCCTTTTTAAGAAGACATTTATCTGTATAAGAGAAATATCCATTTTTAAGGGCATCTCTTTCTCTGTACCAGGAAGAGGAGGATGACCAAATCTCTAGAAACTTTTATCAATGAGGAAAGTGCCTACTTAAATCTGCATAACAGCCTTAAACTTGCATGCTGTACTTTTCTTGGTAACCTCCCATAACTGGACTCCCTACACCAATATCTTCTCTTGTCTTTAGCTGAAGATGATCTTTTAAGGTGATGGACTGGGCCATTTGCTGAGTGTTCCTCTACAGGGGTACACATGTTATTAACCTCCTGTTTGTTTTTCTCCTATTAATCTGTTTTTTATTACAAGGAGGGGGTCTCAGGCAAGAATTTAAGATGGTAGAAGAAAATTTATCTTTCCTCCCCTATAATCTGAATGTTTGTGTTCCCCCCAAAATTCATAAGTTGAAATCCTAATGCTTGATATGTTGAGAAGTGGGCCTTTGTAATGTGCTTAGGTCAGGAGGGCAGAGCTCTCACGAATGGAATTAATGCCCTTGTAAAAGAGGCCTCGAGACCTCACTTGCCCCTTCTACCATATGAGGTCATGGAGAGAAGTTGGCAGTCTACAACCTAAACGAGGGTTTTCACCAGAATGCAACCATGCTGACACCATCATCTTGGGCTTTCTAGTCTCCAGAACAATGAGAAATAAATTTCTGTTGTTTATAAACCACTCAGTGTGTGGTATTTTCTCATAGACACCTGATTGTACTAAAACACTAATCTTAAAATAAATCCCTTGTTGAAATGGTAATTGTATCTTCTTTGATGTTACACCATCACTGGCAACATGGTCTCCATCATCATGATTATTTTGTTTTAAGCACACTTTTCATCTTAAGCATAAACTTCTGAAAAATGTGTTTTTTATGAATATCGTGTTAGCTGTTATTTGTTAATCCTTGTCTGTCTTTCCAGCCTCTTTAGGGGAGGACTTTATCATGATAGAAATTCACAGTGGACTATACATGGCCATTCTTATCCATTGTAGTGGCAGGACTGAATGAATTTTAAAAGGCTTATTCATCTACTTCATTACACCGTTTTGAAGGGGTAATGCTTAGAAAGATGTACTTTGAGATGGGTTATGCTTTCTGCTCTGGGAAAGCTACTTTTGCCAGTGTTTTGGGAGCAGTCATCAAGAAGATGTGATCACTGGTTGACCCATGGGCTGGACCTAGGGACTCCTCACCCCATCCTGTGTCCTTGGAGTGTGGCTTCCACTCTCCTTCCCTGTTCTCAGAGGCTGCTCCAAAGACATAGCCTTTAGCAAGTGATGTGGTGTTGAAAACATCTAGATGGTATACATGACCTAACCTAGTCAAGGCCTCTGTCTAAACTTTTAAGATGTGGCAGGAGGGTGTAGAAATCTATTCATCTTGTTGCCATGCAGGACAAGTTCATGTGTAAGTTCCCTTTGTTTATTAAAACTGCCACCTACCGGGGGGGGGACAAGATGGCGGGGTACTAGGAAGAGGCGTCTTTTCAGCTGGTACCCCAAAGTGAGCTGATTACCTACCAAAGAACTCTGATCACCCATGAAATCAGCCTGAGAT
Organism: Neogale vison; assembly: GCF_020171115.1. Taxonomy (NCBI): domain Eukaryota; kingdom Metazoa; phylum Chordata; class Mammalia; order Carnivora; family Mustelidae; genus Neogale; species Neogale vison. Next base: position 33,764,664 of record NC_058105.1, read on the forward strand.
CAGAATTATACACGTCTGGATCTCTACAGGGGCAGAAGACGCCAGTGAGCAGGTAAAGCGGAATGGGAACAGCGGACTGATATCGGAAGATAAACAAAAGGGGGAGGGAGCCACCAGAGGCGACCGGTGCAAAAGTAATACCCCGATACGAGCGAGAGTGCCCTGCGTCTGGGGACCAGCATTAACTCGGAGACTGGTTGAAAGCACTCCAAAAGAGCAAAGGATCGCGGGGGCAAACTGTGGGAATCGGGGCGGCTAGGGACAGGGGCTTGAGTCCCCGGTCCCAGACGGCCTCCCCGGCGCGGAGGCAGAGAGAGTGCGGCGGAGAAACCGGCTCCTGGTCCCTAAGCCGCCAGCGTGCCCCAGAGCGCGGGGTTCCGGCTCCTGTGAGGGGATGGGAGCCGGTCTGCAGAACGCGCGCTAGCCCTACCACAAAGCTTGAGATGCGCGTGCACGTCGCTCCAGCTCTCCTGGGTTTCTAAGGCCCTGGGGCGCTTCTTGACCCGGGCCATTGTTTCAAAGTCTAAGCCTCGCGCCCGCGAAACTCTTCCCCGGACAGAGGCGCGCAAAAGCCCAGCCTGCGGCTTACGGACCAGCGCCCCGTTCTCAGTGCCCCAGACGCGCGCCCGACCCACAGCCGCCTCTGAAAAGAGGTGCGCGCAAGCCGGGCACTCCCAGCCCCGGCCAGCGGCAAAATCTCAGTGTGCGATCGCTGCTTGGAACCTCTCTGGCGGTCAGGAGCTCCCAGACAGCCGCCACTGCCTTGGCTTTGGGGACGAGCAAAAGATCCTGCGCCCCCAGGGTCTTTAACTTGGAACCTGCACTGCCAGCATCCAAGGGGGAATTTATTCAGCTTCTGCACCCAGACTGAGGCTTCTGAGACGGAGATCAGGAAGTGTTCCAGGGTGCACCTTGACTGCACCAGAGTTGATACATCCAGCTACATCTGTTCAGTCTTCTCCCACCAAAATGACTAGGAGGAGGAATGCCCAACAGAAGAAAAATACAGAGGATGGACCTTCCGCAACAGAGCTAACGGCTATCAACATAGACAATATGTCGGAAAGAGAATTCAGGCTAACAATTATCCAGGCAATAGCTAGGTTGGAGAAAGCCATGGATGACCAAACAGAATTGATTAGAGCCGAACTGAAAGCGACCAGACAGGATGTTCACAATGTTAGGGCGGAGCTTAAAGCTACCAGGGAGGAGGTCCACAATGCTCTCAATGAGTTCCAATCCAATCTAAACTCTCTCAAAGCTAGGGTAACTGAGACAGAAGATAGAATTAGTGATCTGGAAGACAAACAGATAGAGAGAAAGGATCAGGAGGAAGCCTGGAACAAACAGCTTAGATCCCACGAAAGCAGAATTAGGGAAATAAGTGATGCCATGAAGCGTTCCAACGTCAGAATTATTGGAATTCCTGAAGGGGAGGAGAAAGAAAGAAGTCTAGAAGATGTCGTGGAACAAGTCCTTCATGAAAACTTTCCGAATCTCGCGAATGAAACCAGCGTTCATGTACTAGAGGCTGAACGGTCTCCACCCAAGATTATACACTCCAAAAAAACATCACGACACCTGATAGTCAAATTGAGAAATTATAATTGTAGGTATAATCTCTTGAAAGCTGCCAGGGCAAAGAGGCTCCTTACTTACAGAGGGAAGCCCATCAGAATAACGTCAGACCTGTCCACAGAGACCTGGCAAGCCAGAAGAGGCTGGCAAGATATATTCAGGGCACTAAATGAGAAGAACATGCAGCCAAGAATACTTTATCCAGCAAGACTGACATTCAAAATGGATGGAGAGATAAAGAGTTTCCAAGACCGGCAAGACTTAAAAGACTATGCAACCACCAAGCCGATACTGCAGGAAATATTAAGGGGGGTGCTATAAAAGAGGAAAAATCCCAAGAATAGCATTGAACAGAAATATAGAGACAGTCTACAGAAAGAAAGACTTCAAAGGTAACTCGATGTCAATAAAAACGTATCTATCAATAATCACTCTCAATGTGAATGGCCTCAATGCACCCATAAAACGGCACAGGGTTGCAGATTGGATAAAACGACAGGACCCATCCATATGCTGTCTACAAGAGACCCATTTTGAACCTAAAGATACACGCAGACTGAAAGTGAAGGGGTGGAGAAGCATCTTTCATGCCAATGGGACTCAAAAGAAGGCTGGGGTAGCGATTCTCATATCAGATAAATTAGACTTCAAACTAAAGACTGTAGTCAGAGATACAGAAGGACACTACATAATCCTTAAAGGGACTATCCACCAAGATGATCTAACAATTGTAAATATCTATGCTCCCAATATGGGAGCAGCCAATTACTTAAGAAAACTGTTAATCAAGATAAAGAGTCATATTGATATGAATACACTAATCGTAGGTGATCTTAACACGCCTCTTTCAGAATTAGACAGATCATCGAAGCAGAAAATCAATAAAGAAACAAGAGCATTGAACGACACATTGGACCAGATGGACCTCATAGATATATACAGAACATTCCACCCTAAAACAGCAGAATACTCATTCTTCTCAAGTGCACACGGAACCTTCTCCAGAATAGACCACATACTGGGTCACAAATCAGGACTCAGCCGATACCAAAAGACTGAGATTATTCCCTGCATATTCTCAGATCACAATGCTTTGAAACTGGAGCTCAATCACAAGGAAAAGTTCCGAAGGAACTCAAACACCTGGAAGCTAAAGACCACCTTGCTTAAGAATGCTTGGATCAACCAGGAGATCAAAGAAGAACTGAAACAATTCATGGAAACCAATGAGAATGAAGACACTTCGGTCCAAAACCTATGGGATACAGCAAAGGCGGTCCTAAGGGGAAAATATATAGCCATCCAAGCCTTGCTCAAAAAAATTGAAAAATCCAGAACACACCAGCTGTCTCTACACCTTAAAGAACTGGAGGATCAACAACAAATCAAACCAACTCCACACATAAGAAGGGAAATCATCAAGATTAGAGCTGAGATCAATGAGGGAGAAACCAGAGATACAGTAGAACGTATCAATGAAACTAGAAGCTGGTTTTTTGAAAGAATCAATAAGATCGATAAGCCACTGGCTACACTAATCCAAAAGAAAAGAGAGAAATCCCAAATTCATAAAATTATGAATGAAAGGGGAGAGATCACAACTAACACCAAGGAAGTAGAAACAATCATCAGAAGTTACTACGAACAGTTATATGCCAATAAGCTTAGCAACCTTGATGAAATGGATGCATTCCTGGAAAAATATAAACTACCAAAATTGAACCAGGAAGAAATCGACAACCTGAATAGACCGATATCTAATAACGAGATTGAAGCAGTGATCAAAAATCTCCCAAAAAACAAGAGCCCAGGACCTGACGGATTCCCTGGGGAATTCTACCAAACCTTCCAAGAAGAAATAACACCTATTCTCCTGAAGCTGTTTCAAAAAATTGAAGCAGAAGGAAAACTTCCAGACTCTTTCTATGAAGCCAGCATTACCCTGATCCCCAAACCAGGCAAGGACCATACCAAAAAGGAGAATTTCAGACCAATATCACTGATGAATATGGATGCTAAGATTCTCAACAAGATCCTAGCCAACAGGATCCAACAACACATTAAAAAGATTATCCACCATGATCAGGTGGGATTCATCCCTGGGCTACAAGGATGGTTCAACATTCGTAAATCAATCAATGTGATACAACAAATTAATAGGAGAAGAGAGAAGAACCACATGGTCCTCTCAATTGATGCAGAAAAAGCATTTGACAAAATCCAACATCCGTTCCTGATTAAAACGCTTCAAAGTATAGGGATAGAGGGAACATTCCTGAACCTCATCAAATCTATCTATGAAAGACCCACAGCAAATATCATCCTCAATGGGAAAAAGCTTGCAGCCTTCCCGTTGAGATCAGGAACAAGACAAGGATGCCCACTTTCACCACTCTTGTTCAACATAGTATTAGAAGTCCTAGCAACAGCAATCAGACAACAGAGAGAAATAAAAGGTATCCAAATTGGTAATGAAGAAGTCAAACTCTCTCTCTTCGCAGATGACATGATTCTTTATATGGAAAACCCAAAAGACTCCACCCCCAAACTACTAGAACTCATACAGCAATTCAGCAGCGTGGCAGGATACAAAGTCAATGTGCAGAAATCAGTGGCTTTCTTATACACTAACAAGGAAAATACAGAAAGGGAAATTAGAGAATCGATTCCATTTACTATAGCACCAAGAACCATAAGATACCTGGGAATAAACCTAACTAAAGAGGTAAAGGATCTATACTTGAGGAACTATAGAACACTCATGAAAGAAATTGAAGAAGACACAAAAAGATGGAAGACCATTCCATGCTCTTGGATCGGAAGAATAAACATCGTTAAAATGTCTATACTGCCTAGAGCAATCTATACTTTTAATGCCATTCCGATCAAAATTCCACCGGCATTCTTCAAAGAGCTGGAGCAAATAATCCAAAAATTTGTATGGAATCAGAAGAGACCCCGAATCGCTAAGGAAACGTTGAAAAACAAAAATAAAGCTGGCGGCATCACCTTACCTGATTTCAAGCTTTATTACAAAGCTGTGATCACCAAGACAGCATGGTACTGGCATAAAAACAGACACATAGACCAGTGGAACAGAGTAGAGAGCCCTGATATGGACCCTCAACTCTATGGTCAATTAATCTTCGACAAAACAGGAAAAAATATACAGTGGAAAAAAGACAGTCTCTTCAATAAATGGTGCTGGGAAAACTGGACAGCTATATGTAGAAGAATGAAACTCGACCATTCTCTTACACCGTACACAAAGATCAACTCAAAATGGATAAAAGACCTCAACGTGAGACAGGAATCTATCAGAATCTTAGAGGAGAACATAGGCAGTAATCTCTTCGATATCAGCCACAGCAACTTCTTTCAAGATACGTCACCAAAGGCAAAGGAAACAAAAGCGAAAATAGACTTCTGGGACTTCATCAAAATCAAAAGCTTCTGCACAGCAAAGGAAACAGTCAAAAAAACAAAGAGGCAACCCACGGAATGGGAGAAGATATTTGCAAATGACAGTACAGACAAAAGGTTGATATCCAGGATCTATAATGAACTCCTCAAACTCAACCCACACGAAACAGACAAACACATCAAAAAATGGGCAGAAGATATGAACAGACACTTCTCCAATCAAGAAATACAAATGGCTATCAGACACATGAAAAAATGCTCCTCATCATTAGCCCTCAGGGAGATTCAAATTAAAACCACATTGAGATATCACCTTACACCAGTTAGAATGGCCAAAATTAACAAAACAGGAAACAACATGTGTTGGAGAGGATGTGGAGAAAGGGGAACCCTCTTACACTGTTGGTGGGAATGCAAGTTGGTGCAGCCTCTTTGGAGAACAGTGTGGAGATTCCTCAAGAAATTAAAAATAGAGCTTCCCTACGACCCTGCAATTGCACTCCTGGGTATTTACCCCAAAGATACAGATGTCGTGAAAAGAAGGGCCATCTGTACCCCAATGTTTATAGCAGCAATGGCCACAGTCGCCAAACTATGGAAAGAACCAAGATGCCCTTCAACGGATGAATGGATAAGGAAGATGTGGTCCATATACACTATGGAGTATTATGCCTCCATCAGAAAGGACGAATATCCAACTTTTGTAGCAACATGGACGGGACTGGAAGAGATTATGCTGAGTGAAATCAGTCAAGCAGAGAGAGTCAATTATCATATGGTTTCACTCATTTGTGGAGCATAACCAATAGCATGGAGGACAAGGGGCGTTAGAGAGTAGTAGGGAATTTGGGTAAATTGGAAGGGGAGGTGAACCATGAGAGACTATGGACTCTGAAAAACAGTCTGAGGGGTTTGAAGTGGCGGGGGGGTGGGAGGTTGGGGTACCAGGTGGTGGGTATTATAGAGGGCACAGCTTGCATGGAGCACTGGGTGTGGTGAAAAAATAATGAATACTGTTTTTCTGAAAATAAATAAATTGGGAAAAAAAAAAAAAAAAAAAAAAAAAAACTGCCACCTACCAACTTGGAGTAGCCTCTCTTTCTTCTGCCTCTCCCTACTCTCTGAGTATAAGGACTGATTTCATATTATACCTCAGGAGCTCCCAGAGAGCCTGTGAACCAACAGTTGGGGAGCCAGCCAGGATATCAAAGAATTGGGCCTCGAGAAAGAAGTATCTGTGGGGGATATCTTGAGTTGGCCATTGACTTGTCGGTGGGAAAATGTGACCCCTATATCAAACGTTTGTGGACTAACACGTGAATATGGGGATGCTCCCAAATGCCCATTAGTCTAATGTGCTTTTTAGAGACACTGCACAGAGAAGGGAAGCACATGGCAGTTATAATGGGCTGGCCTCCACTGTGGGCAGTTGACCTGGTCATCAAGGCCCAAATAGAGTTAGAAAGTTAGAAGAGCTGAAGTTTGGGAAGGTTGTGAGTGTCCACTAGTCTGTAGCTTCAGGACTGACAGACAAGGCAGGAAAATAGGACAAGCAGAGATCTTGGTGTGCCATTTTGCAAAACGAGGAGGGCACAAGATGCCTCGGATTAAGATCTGAGTGCTTGTGGTTAAACCTGATTGGGTTGCTAAGAGGTGGAATGCCTGGGAAAATGATGAGAGTAAAGAGAAGATGTTGTGATCAACAGTGAAACAGACAAAATGCCTGGAGCCATCCAACCGCTAATATGAAGGAAAGCAAAAGCCAAGCAACAACAACCCCAGCCAGTGGGGCAGCCTCCACTTCAGGAAATGTTCATGATGAGAGAATATACTTCAGCTGAACTTATTGATATAGCTGCCAAGTTCCAGTTAAAGGCCAGGGAAAGTATCCAGGTGTGGTTAGTGCAACTACGGGATATGGAGGCGATGACATTTCTCTGACCAGGCAAGAGGCAGAGAAGATGAGGAACATAACCACACACCCTGCCCTCTAGAAATGCCTGTCTGGTGTTCCGGGTTTCAAGGTACTCACTGTCTTACAGATTGGATCATTCTATCTTGCAGAGAGGCTTGGTCCAATGAGGGGGATTTCCCCCAGAACATGGGACCCTGAGAATCTGTACTGAAGGTACAGCAAATTCGTAGGGAGGTGAGAATGAGGCAGGCAATCTACATCTCTTTCTTTCAAGATGCTGATGGGGCCATATTCACTGCTGGGTTGGAAGCCAAGATTCTCCAGTTTACCCCCAGCACTTGATACTGGATGCTGATATCCATGCTGAGCTCAGTTGTGAGATAGGGCATTTATGGTGTTGGGAAATCCATTGTTGATCTGGGGGAAACTGACAGATCCCAGGAACAGGCATGGGCTGTGGGAAAGGCCCCAAATAGAGGGGATGTTCGGAAAGTGAAGAGGCTACTGCAGTTGGCAGTAAAAGTCTAGTAAATGTAACCTGGAAGCAAATGGGTCGTAATCTTATCACTACTGATACCCCACCTCAACAGACTGATCAACAACTGGACACTATGTTGTTTGGTCTGTAGAAAGCCTTAAAATCTGAACAGCAGTTTCAACCTGCCTCATCTGTCCCTACAATCCTTGATCCCCAGTCTGCTCCAGGAGAGCCCTCAGGGATGCAGTCTTAGCTGGGGCAGTTGCCTTCCACACCCCAGATAAAGGATGCATGCCAAGACTGTCTTTAGGTGACCGTCTTTGGAAGTGATCAGAGGCCTCATTTTGAGCTCACTGTTCACTGGTCCTCCAGAACTAAACCAAAGGTGATGACTCTGGTGGATAACAGAGTTGAATATACTCTAACGCACAGTAACCCTCAGAAATTTGCTGACCCCCTTAGTGCCATGATGGTTATGGAGGGCAAACAGTTACGGTCAGGAGGTCTATTTGACACTGCAGATTAGGCATTCTCCTGCCCTCCCCCAAGAATATGAGGTTTTTATCTCCAATCCCAGAGAACAGATTGGGTATTATTAGCCCACAAGGCCAAACTCTGCAAATTTTTGTTGCTTAATTCCACCTCCAGGTTAGAGTAATCAGACCAGTGCAGAGAGGAAACCAAAACTGGGAGCTGGTAAGCCTGCCACCCCCATGAAGAGTAGTAACTTCCAAACAACATAAACTGATTGAGAGGCATAAGGAGAAAAGAGAAACTTTCCAAGAACTGCATTGAGTAAGTATTGAACATCCTGTCCACAGTGCCTTCAACAGTCTGGTATAGCCAATAAAAAAGCCAGATGGCTCATGGCAGATGACGATAGGCTACCAAGAATTGAACAGGGCATTCTCCCTCCACCAACCCCGGCTCCACGTGGCTGTTTCCAACGTTGTCTCCATCTTAGATACCTTGGCCATGGTCCTTGGAGTGTCCCAGGCTGTGTTGGGTTTAGCAAATGTTTTTTCAGTGTACCCCTGTGATGAGGAAGCAGGAAGCTGGCTGAGGACAAAGCAAAAGCTGGCACCTTGCGCCCCCTTTCCACCCGTTCTTCTCCCCTTGGTAATGTCAGGCACCCCTGACTGCCATAAACGATAAACAAATTGTTAACTTGCAGAGATCACAATCCTGCAAGATAGGAGTCTCCCTTGGTTTACAAAAGTCCTAGAGATCTACAAACAAAGAAGTTACCTTATCAATAGCACAAATTTCCAGAGGCAAATAACTCAGTTCCTCAGCCCTAATAAAGTTAAATTTCTTTTTTTTAAGTTAAATTTCTTCTAAACCCAAATCTCACTAACAAAGACGCTTGATAGCAGAAATGTGAATGGCTTGCCAAAAGAACACTGATCAGGCCGCCAGGCCTTGGGTATCCCGGCACCTGGTAGGCCCTCTTTAGCATATGAAAGCTCTGTTGAAATCTCCCTTCCCCTCACCATCCCCCAACCACAAGGTACAGAACCTGCCTTCTCTCACAACCCCGGGAAGCTACTCTTCCTGCCCACGGGTCCTGTTCTCGTGCTTTAATAAACCACCATTTTGCACCAAAGGTGTCTCAAGAATTCTTTCTTGGTCATCGGCTCCGGACCTCAGCCCACCAAACCTCACCTAGGTTCTAGAACTTCATCACCTGGACAATGAGACAAAAGATCAACTAGCCTTCACATGGGAGGGATAGTAATGTATCTTTCAAGTGCTTCCCCAGGGTCATCTGCATCCCCCCCACCATATGTAATAGGATGGGAGCCCAAGACCTGTGCCTGTTCTCCTTTCTACTAACATCAGTAAAATGGGCCCATTACCTTGTTGATATAATGTTAATGTTAAGGACTTGACTTTGCTGCAGCACCTGTGAGGGGAAGGATGGGCTATGAACCCAGAAAGCCCAAGGCCCAGCCACCGCTATCAAGCTTTTGAGAATCATCTGATTGGGTAAGAAGTCATGATTTATAAGGTGTAAGCCCATCCAAACCCTGAGGATGTGAAAGGGGCAAGGCTTTATAGAGATTTTGGGGTTTTGGAGGACTTTTATTTCCCATCTGGCACAGTGTCTCTGTCCATTATACCACTTGGTAAAGAAAGGGCATGTATGGGACTGTGGATCAGAGTAGCAAGCCACCTTTGAGAAGCCAAAAATACTCATAAGTCAGGTTAACATTCTGGCATCTCTCAAGCAAGGCTACCATTTGAGTTAGATGAGTCTGGGACTCTAGAAGGTCTAAGTTGGGCACTGTGGCAGAAACAACAGAAAAAGATAGCACCGGTAGGATTTTGATTTCCCAGCTCTGGAAGGGGGAAGGAATCCATTATCTGCCACAGAGCAACAGTTCCTAGCAGTGTATACAGCAGTCCTCCAGATAGGTCCTCTCAGTAGTGAACAGGACATTGTGGTAAGAATTTCCCTACCTGTCAAGGGGTGGGTTGAAAATATTCTCTAGCAACCCACTTCTATAGTGGCTCAAGCCCATATTCTAAGTGGTGTGCCTATTTGCCAGAGGAGCACTTGTCAACCGGCCTATTGTCTCCAGAAAAGTAGGCACTACTCGGTCCTGTGGACTATGCAGAATCTCCAGATACCCCTGCCTCTTTTACTGTAGAGGGCCCTGTGGCGTGTAAAGAGGGGAAAAGGGAAAATTCCCACTGATGCCCTTGGGGTACAGATGAATTTATTCAAAACAATCCTTCCACAAGGGCTCTGGTCGCTATTCAGCCCAACACTGACACCATCTGGAAGGAAATCAGAAGAAACCACAGAAACCAGTGGGCTGAACTCAAAAGAGTTCTCTCTCTGGTGATCACTCATGAGCCCTGGCCATTAACCCTTTGTACTGAAGGTTGGACTGTTCTAAAGAAATTAACCCAGGGCACCTGGGTGGCTCAGTCATTAGGCATCTGTTTTCTACTTGGGTCATGATCCAGGGGTTCTGGGATGGAGCCCTGCATTGGGCTCCTTGCTCAGCGGCAAACCTGCTTTTCCCTCTCCCTCTCTAACTCCCCCTGCTTGTGTTGTCTCTGTCAAATAAAGAAAGAAAATCTTAAAAAAAAAAAAAAAAGAAAGAAAGAAATTAACTGTATGGATCAGATAACGGGAAAGTGAGAGGTGGATGGTTATGACTAAACCTTCGTGGGGTCAGAATATATGAAAAGATGTTTGGGTCCTAAGGCAGTCCTCACTGTTTTTCATGTCCCAGTTCATAAGGTACCTATGCCCTCTGGCAATCAGTATTCTGTTGTCCTCACTCAGGTACAAGCCCTAACAGCAGACCCTTCCGTAGATACAACAGATCTGGTATACAGAGAGTGGCCACAGTGGTATCTGGATGGGATGGCATATTGCCACGGATGCCAGATTGCTCTAAAAGCACACTGACTGTTAATGCAATCAGAACATGCCCTGTGTGTTCAAAACAATGCCAAGGAGTCTGACGCCAGCCACCAGAGTTCCCAGCCAGTGAGGCATTGGCAAATTGACTGTATTTGTCCCTTCCTTCTAAGCAAGGGTTCTCAATGTTCCTTGGTTTGTGTGGACACAGCTTCTGGCCTAATCCAAGCTTTCCCCTGTCACTGTGTAAACTAGGCTGCCACCATTAGGGGATTAGAGGAACTGAATACCATGTACAGAAACCTTCGTTGAATGACAGTGAACAGAGGCTACACCTCAAAGGTCATGATGTATAAGACTCGGTAAAAAAACGTGACATTAAAGGGAAGCCTCATCTCCCCTATAATGTGCAAGCAGCAGCCATGCTAGAAAGGGAAAATGGAATATTAAAGCAGCAGACTAAATTACTAACAGCTAAACCCACCTTGGCCAGGTGGGCTGAAGTACTGTCCCAGCTTTAATACATTTGAATGGCCAACCAGTAGATCCCCTATGCCAGACTGGAGACCAAGGTACCCAGTACTGTAAAGGCATGGAATTGCAGGAGAGAGCCATTGCCCCGACTTACCATACATCAATAAGCTATGCTGCTGAGAATAAGCCCCATCAAGCCTGGGAGAGGTATTTTCTACTGGCATTTGCAATGGGATGTCTTTTTTTTTTTCTTTTAATTAAAAGAAAATTTTAATAAACATATAATTTATTATTAGCCCCAGGGGTACAGGTCTGTGAATCGCCAGGTTTACACACTTCACAGCACTCACCATATCACACACCCTCCCTAATGTCCATTATCCCACCACCCTCTCCCTAACCGCCCCCCCTCGGTTTGTTTTGTGACATTAAGAGTCTCTTATGGTTGTCTCCCTCCTGATCCCATCTTGTTTCATTTATTCCTTTCCTACCCCACAAACACCACACGTTGCTTTTCAACTTCCTCATATAAGGGAGATCATATGATAATTGTCTTTTTCTGATTGACTTATTTCACTAAGCATAATAACCTCTAGTTCCATCCATGCCATTGCAAATGGCAAGATTTCATTTCTTTTGATGGCTGCATAGTATTCCATTGTATATATATACCACATCTTCTTTATCCATTCATCTGTTGATGGACGTCTAGGTTCTTTCCACAGTTTGGCTATTGTGGACATTGCTGCTATAAACATTCGGGTGCATGTGCCCCTTCGGATCACCACATTTTTATCTTTAGGGTAAATACCCAGTAGTGCAAGGGTAGCTCTATTTTCAACTTTTTAAGCAATCTCCAAGCTGTTTTCCAGAGTGGTTGCACCAGCTTGCATTCCCACCAACAGTGTAGGAGGGTTCCCCTTTCTCTGCATCCTCGCTAGCATCTGTCATTTCCTGACTTGTTCATTTTAGCCGTTCTGGCCGGTGGGAGGCGGTATCTCTGCAATGGGATGTCTTGCTGGGATGGGTGAGTTAGTTCACACCTCTAGGTGAGGGGAAACTACTCAATCTGCAATGGAATCTTCTTATCATGCTGTAAGCCACACCCATTGAAATGCTCTGTAGTTGGAATGGAACATACACAAAGGGGAGAAGATAGTGGTCTTAGTCTGGTGTATCCCACCCCCAGTCTATCTCCTCATGGGTGACAGCAGTGCCTCTCCCAGCCAACATGTATGGCATATACAACCTGGTCACATTTCTAAAGCTGCAGCCACTTTAACTTCTGTTGAGAATTCAAGATAGTCTCTTCCTACTGGGTCTGCAAAGAGATGAAAAGGGTGGGTACTGTATGAGACCTCCCCCTTCTGGCCACCCAACTCTGCTTTAAATGAGGTTTCCTTTTATTAATTTTCACAATAATATCATGATAGTGTGTAGGAAGGGACCAACTGAAGCTAGTTTGTGTGTGAGGTTTTCAGACAGGTAAACAAAGGTTGATCATAAACTTTCTTTCTGTGGCTTTCAGTATTGTTTCTCGGGATCTTAACAAAAAGATAATTTTTTAGAATAAAATAGAAATTAGAGCTAAAGCTTAAGATTAGGTGTAAGGTTAGAAGCTTAGAAGTTAGAGCTTAACCTCAAAGGAGGGTTAAAGGCAGGAGAAGCACTGGAGTTAACACTTAGGGTAGGGGCTAGAGATTTGAGTAATGTTAGAGTTTCCAGAAAAACAGGATCATAATTAAAGGTGATGTCAGGATTTAGAGGTAAGAGTTAGAGTTAGAATTAATTATAGCATTGAGGGCAGGTGTGCAATGAAATATAAAGATATTTAAAATTAAGGATAGAAATAATGTTATAGATAAGGTGTGAGAATAAGGGTAGACTCAGGATTAAACTGAAAAAAGTAACGTTAGCTTCAATTGAAAAGAAAAAGGAGGGTTAGCTTTAATGGATCAAAGAGATCCACTAATTTCCCTTGCCTCTGCTCCATGGAAGTAGCATGTAAAGATGTAGCCTCTATTACCACTTTTTTTTGGGAGTAACTATATTGAAAAAAGGTTTCTTGGCATCCCATCTTGAACATGGAATGTGGGCACAAAAGGGTCTTTTGCACTCTTAAGCCCCGGAGACTTTGGGATTGTTCTTTACTGCAGTTTATCTGAAGCTCTCCAGATGAAAAATCCTAGTAAGCTGTTGATTGAAAATACCTTCAATCCGAAGAGAGATCACAGGGGAACCTGGGTGTCTCAGTCATTAGGCATCTGCCTTCTGCTCGGGTCATGATCCCAGGATCCTGAGCTGGAGCTCCACATGGGGTTCCCTGCTCTGCGGTGTAAGTGTCTGCCTTTGGCTCAGGTCATAATCCCTGGGTTCTGGAATTGGCTGTGTTGGGCTTCTTCCTTTCCCTCTGCTCCACCCCCTGTTTGTACTCTCCTTCTTTCTCAAAGAAATAAATAACATCTTTTAAAAAATTGAAAAAAGAAGAGACATCACATTTAAAAACCAGCATACCTTGATTTATTGCACTTTACCTTACTGAATTTTGCAGATGCTGCATTTTTCCAAATTGAAGATTTTGTGGCAACCCTGTGTCAAGCAAGTCTATCAGAGCCATTTTTAATTAACATAATTTTTCCAACAGCATTTTGTTCACTTTGTATCTCTGTGTCAAATTTTGGTAATTCTTGCAATATTTCAAATGTTTTGTTATTATTTTATTTGTTATGGTAATCTTTGTTCAGTGCTTATGACTCACTGAAAGCTCAAACAATAGTTAGCATTTTTAGTGATAAAATATTTTTTTAAATTAAGGTATGCACATTGTTTAAAAATTTTTTTTAGACATAATGCTATTGCATCTTTAACAGACTACATTATAGTATAAACGTAACTTATATGCACTGGGACACTAAAAAAAGTCACTTGACTCATGCTATTGTGGTGTTCTGGAAATGCTCCTGCAACGTCCCCAAGGTATGCCTGTAAGTCCTTTCTCTTCCATTTGCTTTGATGTTGGCTGAAGTGACAGTCAGGTTCTTTCATGTTATTATATAGGTACTGAAATGGGTGGTGAATCTTTTCTATACAAAAAATATACTATTTATTATGGATGCTATGCTACCCTGCCATGAGTTCACCTTCAGGGCTGAAGGGTTTATTCCCCAAGGGTTGGGATGATTGTGGACTGATAGCTTTTAGCTATAAGCCTTCCCTAAGAGCTGTCTCTGTTGAATAGGGTGGCCTGGCATAAGACATCTCTCTTGGGGGCAGTGGAGGTATAGAGATCTGGCCCCCTCTCTTTCACTTGAGACAACTCTGAAGGGATACCTTAGATTCAGAGCTCACCATTCGAGTCAACTAAGGGTGATCATTGTTTTTGTTGTTTGGACCTCTTACTTGTCTTCCCCATGGTGTTGTAGTCCTTGAGCACATGCAGAATTAGTCAGGAAGCGTGATACTTTCTGGTTGTGTTCGTCCTTGTGTATTCATTTATTTACAGGATTTTATTTATCTGTCGGAGAAAGAGAGAGAGAGCCAGCACAAGAAGGGGGAGTGGCAGGTAGAAGGAGAAGCAGGCTCCCTGCTGAGCAAGGAGTGACGCAGGACTCCATCTCAGGACTCTGGGATCATGACCTGACCTGAAGGCAGACACTTAACCGACGGAGTCACCCAGGCATCCCTGTGTTTGTGGACTTATTTTACAAGATTCAATTTAACTTGCAAAGAAAATGAGGTGAAGTGGTTTATTTTCCCGTCTAAAGGTGCAGGGGGTGGAAGTCCTTATTGTAAGTACACCCCAGTCCATCTTCTCCCTCCTGTTTTCTCCCCTTGCCCTGTGCAAATGGATCCCAAGAACACTTCCCAGGAAGCATCCTGCACACTCATCATTTCAGGATTTACATCCTAGGGGAGCCCAACCTACCTCTTAGAGCTATATATAAGTGTGCTATGGGTCACATAATATTTGAGAACCTCTATGATGCCACCCGCTTCTGTTGGCACTGCCTATAAAAATACCTCTTTCAAATGTATTCAGTTCTCTAGATGATATGGTAACATGTGACTACTGAGAATGTCCTAGGAGAAATGGGCTGCAACCTTGGAAAATTTGTTGGCCTAATTGGGAGCCAAGAGACCGTGTAGAAACCAGATATTTCTGCAGTAAGTAGAAACATACTGCTACTTGATGACAAGAAACATCTTCCTCTTCTTAGACCACGAAACCTTCTAGTGCTCTGGAATGAAGCTCTTTCATTTTCCCCTGTCCACCTTTCCTTCCACCTCCTGTTCTGAGATGTCAGAAATTCCAATCTCTCCCCATTGCCTTGCTTTTGGGGAAGAGTCACCCCCTAGCTTCAGTGTTAAAAGGTATTTCTGGCCATGCACAGCAGTGACCTGTTGTCTCAAGTGACAGTTCAACTTTTATCTCTTAATTCATGTCTAGGAATCAACCTAGTCATAGTTGCAATAGAATGAGATATTCCTGCTTTTTTCTCAGGGAACTGTAGTCATGCCAATATCATCTAGGCCCACTCACCATCAGGAAGGTATACATGTTGAAAGAAAAAGCCAGTGTATTTTGGTAATTGTTCCAGATGTGGAGGAACAGAATGACTTAGTATAGTGACCCTGATTACAGAGGTATCCAAAGCCATTTGGAATAGAGGTAAGTTTAGGTGCTCCATAATTGAAGAGCAGGGAGTTGTAAGGCCCATTCTGACATCAGGAGTAGATAATACAATACCCACAAATATTGAGTAAGCTCAATACGTACCTGCTGAATGTAGTGTAGCTGTAAGGTATTGGGAATAAAACCACCAACAAGATAGACATGGTCCTTTCTGTTCTTGGGGAACTAGGAGTCTGGTGGAAATAAGATGGTAATGGTACCTATTTGCAAAGAGGGTACATGAACCATCCAAAGCCCCTCCTTGGGTTAAGGAAGGTAGGATAATTTGGGAGTGCAGTTATTCTGCTCATAAAGAATTAATATTGTTTTGTTGTTTATACTTCTTAATCGTCTTTCCTCTGGCTTTGTTGTCTTTGAGTACATGCAGAATTAATCAGAAGAGTGATATTTTCTGGTTGCTTTTGTCTTTTTGATCTTATTTTACAGGATATGATTTAATTTTCAAAGAAAATGCTGAAGTGGTATATTTTCCCTTCGAATGACAGAGGGGCAAAAAAGACACATGACCTACCAGCCAACATTTAATAAATTTAATAAATTAATAGGAAGTATCACAAAAACTTGGAATGGATAACATACAGGAACCACAAATAAGACAACACTTTGCAACCACTCACAAAAAGTACCATTTGACCAAGGAGAAGATTTACAGGAAATAATATAAGGCAGTCTGTTGCACGTGTCTTAAACAGATATACATATATAATAGTACATCAAAATGATTTGTTCGACAGTAAATTCACCACGTTTACATTTATCACATGGACTTTTTCTTTTTAAAACATTTACAAAAGTTTGTAGATTTAACATTGAACTGTAAGATTTATATCCAAATGAGTATATTTGTTTCATACCAAACTGCACAGAACTTACGAATAGCACACGATTTGAGAATAATTACTGTGTTGGGTACTATTAAGTACTACTACTTGATGACATAAGAATTATTAACAAATGTGCTATAAGCTATTATCATTCAACTTATTGCTAGTGCTTTTCAAAATCTGTGGTTTATATTTTATTTCTTTGTAAAACATGTGCTATGAGCTTGCCCTGATAGTTAAGAAAAGAAATCAGATGTTTCCAATTTTCTCTAATACTCACAATACTTCAGATCTGAATGCGTGTTATCTCAAGGACTGCTGAAGGATTTCCTCCAGTCCTTTTTGTATCATCTACTCTGCCTTACGTTAATACAAATCGATGGATTCATGCAACATACATGGCATACATGCAGGACTCCATCCGTATGTGCAGAACTCATGCTCAATGCATGCTGTGTGTCTTCAGACATCTTCGTTTCAGTAAGAATTAGATCATCTCATTCAATTTCCTATAATTGTTTTAACATGCAATTCAACAGAGCTAACAGGCAGGTAGACTTGACTTTCATGGTGTATTGGGGCATGCTCAAGCAATTGACTGACATTTGGCAGTGTTGCTAATCAAACAGAGACTGTATGAGTTTCCTCAAATACAGCAGCTCTCCCACTGCCCCTGTGGCAGACTGTTGGATTTATCTATGCTGTGTGTTGAGAACATAGACCAGGGGTTCTCTGAAATTCAGATTCTGCCTTCACGGATTTCGAGATCTTGAGAAGCACACACTAAGGTGTGTAAGTAACTGTCAGGCATAAGAGATAGCATCATGAATTCTTCAGAAATTGATCCACAGTTGTGTGAAATGGACACACATGGAAATAGTGGCAACACTTGGATACTCGGCACACAGCATAGACTTCATGGTCTGACTTTAGCGATGCTTGAAAACCTTTCGTGGTTAACAAACTAGTTAAATGGTACTGAATTCTTAGAGCAGCAGGCCCACGAATGAAACAATGGCCAACACTTATTGTGACACAACACTATTATTTTAACAAAGATTTTAAACTTCTGGTACATAATTGCAGTACAATGAAGAGCTTGCCACTTTCACAAATAAGCTGCAGCCTTTTCCTGCACTAGAGAGTTTGGAAGGATCTGAAAATGAGATAAATTTTGTTTAAAATCCAAATGGAAACTCTGTATTTCTGTTTGTTTTTTTTTTTTTTTTCCCAGAGTTCAGTACAAGCTTGTTTTTACTTACTTTTTTTTTTTTCACATTCTAAGGGCCTAATTCTGTAGTCCTTAATCAAGTAAAACTTCCAAGGTTTTGATCATCTATGCTTCCAGCACAAGTTTTACTCAAAAATGGACTGCGAAATTGGGTCCTATAGATAGAGGTACCATAATTATGAAAAAATTTTAATAAGGCTCAAAATGCTAATTTCACTTTGTGTGTAGCACACGAATTTCCAGGATCCTGAGATCAAAACCCAATTGATGTTGAATCCTGGATTGGGAAATAACTCTGGGATCTTGTTCCCCAGTTTAATCACAGAATTAGGTATTTACTAAGGACCAGAATGAAAACACTAATTCCAGTTTGCTTGTCGTGATAATCAGAATTTGAACATTGTCCTTAAGAAGTGAAAAGCTATTGGTGTATATATCTCGTATCATCCTTCCACTTCTGTAGTCCTGGTTAACCAGCTGCTATGTTAAAATACCACTATGGGGACGGACATTGTAGTAAAATACCAACACGACATCCGGACAATGTCAAATTTTGCCCCTATATGTGACAACGAGGCTCAGTTCTACCTTTGACTCGCCAATGCATGTGATAAGGTATCACAAGGCAGAACCTATCTTACTGTGTTTATGTGTGTAGATGAGCAGAGCAAGAATTTAAAGTGTATATTTACTGTCAACCCGGAAAAAGAGTCCACTGAGTTCGTTAATTTTGGTGTGGTTGAAATAACCACTGCACGTGCGTCATTCTGGTCTCCTGCAAATGCCACCTGAGATCAACATCAACATTTTCTTATGCCCAAAAGAAAAAGAGAGAGAGAGAGAGAGAGAGAACGAAAGAAAGAGGGAGAAGGAGGGAAGGAAAGAGGAAGGGAGGGATAGTAGAAACATCAACATTTTATGCATTAAATAATCAAAATAAGTTATTCTCCATCTATTATAAACAGTAAATATAGACCCCTAAATCTCACTGTCGTGTGCATGATTGTAAAGTACAGGGTTGCAAAGCTATATACAAAACACTTTTTATCAGACAACGATATTTACATTAGTTATGACCGACAGAAGAATTCTAAGACCTTTCCCTACATTTGTAGCTTTGCGTAGGGAAAGACTGTGCTGCTTGTACCCTGCTCATTATACGCTGCTGATCCTTTCACTAACCACGCTGGAGGGATTAACTGGTAGCTCCAAATTCTCCACTTGCATCTCTATACCGGGCTCATTGTCATCAGCTTTCTTAAGCACAGGTTCGTTGGTATGCCGGTAAATGTTAACGTTAAGCTCTCTCCCTGACAAAGCAGTAGCGGCCACCCTCGGCATCTGTCTCACTGGAGGTTTCTTTTCTGCCTTATAATTGCAGCGCAGATAGTTAGAGAAAGCCCTTCGGTAAATTTTGTTGAAAAGCGTGTACACCAGAGGGTTAATTCCTGAACAGACGTAGCCAATCCAAACAAACACATTCAGAAGCTTTTCCATGAGCTTTTGGTTACAGGCCTTCCCGCACAGAACCGACAGAATATTGGTAATGAAAAACGGGCACCACATAACCAGAAACACAAAGAAAACAATGCCGAGGACTTTGGACGCTTTCCGTTCATTGTTGATGGCTTGCATGGTGCCCCTGGGGCGTCGCTCTTTCTTCTTCTTTCGGCGTGGGTTCCCGTCCTGGTGAGGGTTGGCCGGGGTCTCTTCCTCCGCAGCGTTCCTCTTGCACCACTTCAGAAAGTTCCAGTTTATTCCAGGCGGTTCCTCGATGTGGCCGTGCAGTAACATCAGAGCTTGCCGGCGAAGAACGTGGATCGTCAGGCAGTACGTAATCACCATGATCGTCAACGGGATGAAGAACGCGACGAAGGACCCAATGAGAACGAAATTTGGGTCGTTCAGCACGCAGGTGGTGTTGTTGACGAACACTTTCTCTTCATCTCTCAGTCCGATCACTGGGATAGGAACTGACACACCTAAAGGGACGACAAGGACAACAGAAGGTAGGAGATAGTTACAGCACAGCTGAAGGACTGAACGGGTTTGTGCAGTGGCATACTTTCAACTGTATTTTACCGAATAAAATTCAGAACTGGCATTTGTTGAAAGCTATTCATGGCATAAGCTGATAGTCACAGGAAAGTGTTGAGGTGTGACCTCAGAGAATGACCATTTCTTTTAGGCTAGGAATGCCTTCTCCCCCAAGTTCTGTAGAAGGTGAGGAATTCCCATCATTGCTCGCGTGTAAGAGTGGATTGTGTGTGTTTTGTTTCATTTCCCGTTCCTGGAACTGTCCTGGCTCACACGAGGCGCTCAATAAATAATTGTTGAATGAATGAATACATTACAGCGATACTCAATGGCATTAATAAATTCACTGTTTTTTTTTGGGGGAGGTTTGGCCTATCGTCTTCCACATGCAGTAAAAATGATGTGTGCACCACCTAGATGAGGAACCATGCCTTATAAGGGTCGGCTGGGCTGAGTTTGAGATGAGTTTTTAGCTGACAGAGTCCCTTTTCACGCCTTCCTTTTTTGAGGAAAGAGTTTAAGAGGAGGACATTTTATGTGTGATTCCTCCGGAGCCAGAGTTCTGGTTACTAGAGATGGAGAGGACAGCGGGGCCCTCAGCCCTGCTGCACGGACTAGATCTGAGCACTGTCCAGAAATAATAATCTCTAGGCAGAAACCGACAGAACTTTCTTTTTAGCAAGAGTCTTTCCTGAGTCACTGGGCTTAAGCAACCCATTTTAAGGGCAGGAGACAGAGCAAAATAAAGATCTGGGAGAGAGGCAGTATCCCCATTTGTGTGTGGAATTTCAAGCATTTTTGTCTTGTTTTGTTTTGATTTTTAAGAATACCAAGAGGTCGTTCTTGGAGGCATGCACCTCCATTAATAAATAAGCTCACTGGCGGAAAATAGCAATGAGGAGGTGGGACCAGAAGGGGATCTGGTGCCTCACTCTAAGTGAGAAACGTGGAAGTTTTCTGAAATCGCCTGGTAGATCTTGAAGAGATCCCACATCCATAGGATAACTTGCAAGTAAAATTCAAATGTAAAGTTAATTTATTCTCCCTTGTGTCCCCAGGAAGTTGGAGCCTGGACAAAGTCCGATTGTACTTTTAGGAAACTATCAGAGATTGTTAATAGGAATCCTGGGTTGGTGGGTATTCACTATGAGCTGTGAGCAGAGACAGAAGTGCACACTCAGAGCTCAGAGATTGCTGCTGGCTTTAGGGA
Organism: Neogale vison; assembly: GCF_020171115.1. Classification (NCBI taxonomy): domain Eukaryota; kingdom Metazoa; phylum Chordata; class Mammalia; order Carnivora; family Mustelidae; genus Neogale; species Neogale vison. The sequence goes on from NC_058105.1 coordinate 33,785,906, forward strand.
ACATATGGAGAACTGTGACAAATCTGAAAGTGAAAATCCTTTTTTTTTATTTGAAGATTTTATTTGACAGAGAGCAAGAGCGAGAGCAAGAACAAGGAGGGCGAGCAACCGAAAGAGAGGGAGAAGCAGGCTCCCCACTAAGCAGGGCTCAAATCCAGGACCCTGGGATCATGACCTGAGCCAAAGGCAGACGTTTAACCAACTGAGCCACCCAGCTTTCCCTACATTTCTTAAGTTTTAAAAAGTCAGTTAAGAAGGCTGCCAGCTTGTTCTAACATTAGAACCTTCATCCCAAAAGTCATAAATATAAGGGAGTCTTTAGAAAGAGTGTGTATCAGGCTTGCCTGAAGGAAGTCAGTATTGACTTATCTTCAGTGAAATGTTTTAGTGAAGGGTTAGGCTGCAGGAAGTTTTCCAGAATTAAGGAAGCGAGTAGGGAACTATGAAAGGAGGGACGGGCTTCTTCAAAACATAATTTACAAGAGAAAAAAAAATTAGAATGAGTACCTCCAAGTTAAGAGAGACTTAAAATACCTATGAAGCAATTACAATATGTGGCTCTTATAATCTCGATGCCAACCAACTTTGAACAATTTTCATGACACAGCTGGAAATTCTGAATAATCACTGGCTTTTTGCTGATATTAAATAATTACCGTTCATTAATTTTTAAGAAAGCTGTTGATTTTGTGGTTATGTAGAAAAATATATGTTATATTTTACATATGCATGATATATATGTATACGTGATACATATTTTATATATACATGATGAAATATTTATGAAGTATTATGGTGTCTGGAGTTTATTTCAAAATAATATGGGAAGGAGAAATAGATAGAAGTAGGAATGAAACAAGACAGTACATAAATTGGTGAAGCTTAGAGCTGGATGATACATAATGGGTTTTTATTATGTAATTGTACCTACATTTGTCATCTTTGAAAGCCTCCCTAACAAAAGTCTAATAATATTTTAAAAGAGAAAAAGAAGAAGAAAAGAGAAAAAGAAAAATATTTTAAAAGAGAAAAAGAAGACCTAGAGGTCCTTTCTGAAGCAGGCAATGAAATCACTGTTAGATCTCAGATCATAAAGTTCTCCAGGACTTACTCTCCACTGCTGACCTTGGAAGTGATTACTTTAGAGCAACAGACTTGGAGTTCTGCATAGAAACACTCACTACTTCGATACAATTGGAGGAAAGAAGGCCATTTTTTGCCAAAGAGCTGGTAGAAAAACTCATACTTTCCTCAGGATCCTATAGCAAGACCAGAGAGGGGTGTGGGAACATTTGGGTATAGGAACATTCCCTTCCAAACTCTCCCTTTCTCCTAACCCCTAGCCATGTGGGAACTAAAGACTTGGTTTGGGGATACTGCATTCTTTTTTGGAGGAGTCCTGATAAGTACAGGCAGGCCTACACTCAGGAAACAAGTGCTAGAGTGGAGATTCCATTCCCTACAGGAAATGCTGCACAATGTTCTAGAGCGACCTGAAGTTTCTGAAGGCCTTACACGCCGACCAGAAGAGCAGAGCCCAGGGGTGCCTGGGTGGCTCAGTTGGTTGGACAACTGCCTTCGGCTCAGGTCATGATCCTGGAGTCCCAGGATCGAGTCCCATATCAGGCTCCCAGCTCCATGAGGAGTCTGCTTCTCCCTCTGACTTTCTCCTCACTCATGTTCTCTCTCATTGTCTCTCTCTTAAATAAATAAATAAAATCTTAAAAAAAAAAAAAAAAAAAAAGAGCAGAGCCCAGCTCTGCAGTGGGATTGGCTTGTTTCTGTTAAAATCTTTACCCATTTTCCTAAGGGACTCTGGGGCCTGAAAGTAGGCCTGTGGATAACAAAAGGATAACAAAAGACTGACTCTGGATGAGCTGAAGGTGTTATTAGATATGTGGGTTCAATTTTATCCATGGCACCTATTTGTATAGTTTTATGTACATTGAGTAAAGAATGATTCCAAAGCTGCCTTTTGCTGAGTCTGTCTTATGTTCCAGGCACTGAGCCATGTGTGTCACTGACATTATAGATGTAAACTGTACTATCTCAATTTGGTTAAAGACTATGTAATACAGATTTTAGTCTAGTAGCTTAACCCCTTTACCAAATTTATGCCATTATTAATTTTCTTTTTCTTTTCTTTTTTTCTTTCTTTTTTTTTTAAAAGAAACCATGAATGCAGTCAACAAAACAAGAAGAAACTCAAGATTTTTTGACACTATCTGGAAATTATAAATAATAGCAACAAATGAAGCAGCATTAATAGCGATATATATTGCATGGATTATCTTATTTAGTACTTTAGAAAATTAAAGGTATATGTCAGCGGTTCTCAAAGTGTAGTTCAAGGACCCTGGGGGGCTGCTGAGGCTCTTTTAGAGGGTTTGCTAGATTTCCATTTTCCTACTATTTGTCTTTAAAACTGCATTTTCCTCATAAACTTTAACTGAAACAACAAATCACAAGTTGAATGCAGATACAGATATGAGAATTCAACTGCATTTCCATAAAACTAAACATTAAAGAGATTTTCAAAATTGTAAAATATTGTTTTCAGAAATATGTTCTCTTAACATTAAGTGGGCTTATTTTATTTAAAATGAAATAATTCATAAATAGTTAAAACATTTCTCAGTTTTAATTTCAAATACAGCAAATATCAATAGGTATAATCCACGTACACAGAAGCTTTTTGGGGTCTTCAGTCATTTTGAAAATTATGAAGGAGTCCTGATACCATTGCGTTTGAGAACTGCTCTTCTACATTAATAGACGAAGTTATTTCAACATTAGAGCATTAAGTTCAGCAAATGAGTAAAGTCTTTATCAATATTTTAAATTTGTCAACCAGTTGAAGAAATTCTGGTAATATTATAATGTCAGGTAAATATAAAGCAACATCAATAATAGCAGAATACTACATGCACTATCTTATTCATTATAAAAATTCTGAAAGTCACATGATATTTGGTGAAGTTAACTTCAGAAAAATTAAGTAATTTTAATAGTTACATTTGGAACATTCTTTGATATTTTTAAAACCTTTGAGTTGCCCGAGGAGAAAGGGCAAAAATGAACTACCATAGAAAATACCAGGTATACATCATAATTGAAGTAACAATAACTACCTTTTACTGGGTGCTTCTTATTTGTCATACACTGAGTCAAGTATTTTATGATTATTACGTAGTTTCATAAATTATCTTACTCAATCCAGACAAAATATCGAAAGAAGGAATTTTTAACTAGAATCACTTAAAGTTTCTGAAATTAACTTCATTGAATCTTTATCAGTCTTTCTTAGAATTTTAGAAGCAACAAAGATAAATTATAATTCATGTTCTGCTGAAAATATCAAGTACCACCTCAACCAATAAGCAGTCATTTTGCATGCATTATCTCATTTAGTTCTCAAATAACCCCCAAAAGTGATTATTATTTATTAAGATTACTTAAACTCAGAAACAAAAATACTTTCAATAAACTTATGTCTTAGCACTTTAGAAATGTTGAAATCACGAACAGTTATCGTTTAAGTCTTTATTGAAAATATCATGAGTTACTAGTAGTACTACTATGACTACGACTACTATTATGACTATGACCACTATTGCTACTGCTGCCACTCCTCTTCCTATTGTTCGTTGAGTACTCCCTGACTCTGCTACTTTATCTGCATCACATACTTTACATGCATTATCTCATTCCAGCCTTATAAAAGCCATGAAATAGCCTGGTAAGGTTATTTACTTCAGGTTAGGCAAGTAAATCCAGAAAATATATAAAGATGTTCACATTGTTTCTTAAAGCCTCGAATTCAGGCAACACAGATCAATTCTCTTCAAACTCTCTGATGATAATATCATATGCCAAGAATCCTTAGATGCACATTTCTTTCAGATTTCAACATCTTTGAAAACATGGTGTGTCTTATGAATGGAAGTCTCTTACAATCACTGTTGGCCAGCCCCCAGTCCCTACATAGTTGTCATTGCCAGTACATGTGAGAACCTGTTCTGGAAAACTTCTTTTGATCTCTTCCGGTAAAAAAATTATCAGCAGCAATTTTTTTTTTTTTTTGCATCAAAATTTGCGAAATGGATATCAGCGGCATGGTAGTAATTCAGTGTGAATGAAGAATTATGTCAAAACAGGTAACAGGATGGAACATTCTGAAGGCATCCTCAATAGTGTCAAATGCCACAGAGAGGTCTAGATTTAAAAAATTTCCTAGATTAAATTTCTAGATTAAAAAAATTCCCTAGATTAAAAAAAAATTTCCTCTGTCTTTGAAAATGAGGAGTTCACTGGTGATTATAGAGAGAAGAATTAGAGTGGAGTAGAGAAGACAGGAAACAGATTGCCAGGAAATGAATAATAAATGGTGATAGAAAGGGGAGAGAGAGATTACAGAATAAATTTCCTGGAACAAATTGGCCAACATAAAAATGCAAGCGTTCTTCTAAACTGCAGGGCTATCTTGAGTAATACAACATCTTACTAAAACTGAAGGGCAATCTCAAAGGTACCTATTTTTATGGTAGTTTATGCTGTCTGTACTGGGAAATAGATTTCCTTTATGAATGCAAATTTCCTTTACAAAAGGGTAACTTTTAAGGTATTTTTATGGTATGGAAGTTTTCATGGAAAAATTTTTTTTGAAGACACCTAGGAGGACCACACAATGTCAAACACATGCATGGTTCCTAGCCTCATGGAGCAGTAAATGAATCTCTTGCATATGAGAGTCGATAGCAGAGGATGAAGGAACTATGTTCGGAGAAGAACGTAGAACATGAAACAATGCAAACTGTGTTTTCTTCCTTCTCAGGTGATAAACTGAGGCAGAGTTGTGGAGAGAAGCATTGCGCATGCTTTGGCAAATATATCAGTATGATGTTTGTGCAGTGAGAATGTTAAGAAATTCAGAGTCAGGTTCAGAGTCAACTTTGAACTTCAAAGGGTTTGTAGGTTTAAGAAGAGTAGCGACTTAGGCATGTGTGAAGAAGGGATAGTAGGGGTAAGAGGAAGAACTTAAATAACTGAAGAAAGTTGAACTAAAAGAGGAAGACTATAAACAAGGAGATCAAGGGAAGACAGTCCACGAGCCAACAAGATGAATGTTCAGGATTTGTAAGATACACTTGGAAGAGAATCTGTGAAGAGGTGGGTGGGGAAGGTCTTAGTATTTAACGACAGTACAGCTGAGGGCTTGAAAAAGTGAAATTGGAGGTAGTGCTGAAATATGACCACATTACTACTGAGAAGTAGTAGAATAGGCCACCCCAAAATATGCCTCTTTGGCATAAAGATTATTTTGAGTTGGTTATGTTGAGAAATTGCAAACACAAGGAAAGCTCTGAAAACAAAGTAGGAGTTACCCTTTTGTAAAGGAAATTTGCATTCATAAAGAAAATCTATTTCCCAGTACAGACAGCATTTTCCTATCTGTACAAGGAAGAGAATGACTAACTCAGGAGAGGAGACAAGTTTATTAATGGAGAAGACACCCAGTTAAATCTGCATAACAAATCTTACCCTTGTTTATTGTGCTTTTCCTAGTAATCTCCTTTAACTGGTCTCCTCCCAACCAACATATTTGTTTGTTGTTAGCTGAAGATGATATTTAAGGTGGTGGCTTGCACGACCTGAAGAAGTTACTCAGCATTTTTTTTGGGGGTGTGTGTGGTATATCCCTTGTGTACAGGAAGTATTTACATATTATTAAATGTCTGTTTTTCACTTGTTAATCTGTCTTCTATTATTGGAGGTCTAAGTTAAGACCTCAGAAAGTAGATGGAAAATCATTTCTCCTTCCTGCATTATTCACAAACTAATAATGTTTGAGAAAACTAAGATTATATTTAAGATTATATTCAAGATTAATGAAGATCAATAATGTGCTTCCACGTTAAGGGTGAAAGCTAGTAGAATGGGAGAACTTAAAAATGCAAAAAAGAAAGGTAACGGATGATGGAATAAGGTCCCTGAGGAGGCAAAGTCAGAAACAATTGAAAGAATTACACTAGGAAATAAGAATGGCTGTTACTTTCTATTAAAAGAGATGGTAGTATGAATGGGTGGTAGAAATTATCAAGGCCTCCATGAAAAGGTAAAAGAGGGATAAATAGAAATGAGAACTAACTGGTAGATGGCAAAAGAGCAGAACTGCACAAAATGATTGAAGTGGATATTTGTTAATTCTGTGAAGCAATGAGAAATGAGAGTGAATGCAGATAGGTGAATGTAGATAGTAAGCTTTTCTTAAAAATAAAATCAGACAGTTGAACACTCTTATATGCTACTGGGAAAATATTCAGAAGAGAGTTTGGTGGTTCAGGAAAAAGAGAGAAAGAGAGAGAGAGAATGAATGGGCAATGAAACAGGCTCTGAGAACCTGAGAATAAATGGACAGCTGGGTCCCCAGGCAGAAAGTAAAGACTTGGTAGAAGGTGGCCTCAGTTCTTTTGTAACAGATAAGAAAGATATTATTATGCAAGGGAAAGAAGAGTCTAAATAAAGTGAAAAGTAGAAAGGATTAAGGGAAATAAACCAACTTTTGAGATATTTAGGAAGTTTCATTTATAAGACATGGTGAGTGATTGGATATGGCATGTGAGAGAGAAGGAAGAGTCAATAAGTAATCACAGGTTTCTTATTTGTGCCCTTGGGTAGATGGGGTTGCTGTGAAGCATAGGAACATAGAAGAAGGAGCAAGCTTGTGGCAGGAAAGGTAATGGACTCTGGATTGTGTTATGTTAGAAGTGCTTGTTGAGGACCAATATGAAATTCTGCGTGAATATAGGTGTTTGGAACTCAGGAGCTAGGTGTGAGCTGGGGACAGGATCTTTCTTATAAGGAGAAATTACAAGGTCATGATCTTTTAAGGAGAACTTTTGTGGAAAGAAGAAGGATCAGAAAAGAATGTAGGGCAAGGCTTCTAAACTTTTTGTAAGTATAGACCTCCTGTCAGTATGATGTTTTTGAATGGATTAAACAACATAGGGAATTGCAAAAAAAAAAAAAAAGAAAAAAAGAAAAAAGCACAGAGAGAATTGTCAAAAAAAAAAAAAAACCTCCCCACCCAAAATTATTTTGACATTTTTCTATCAAACATTAAAGACAAACTTTAAGAACAGTAATATATGTGTTTTTTAATTAACACATCAAATATCAAGTTCTAGAGGTGGATCTAATAGCTACTCAAATTTTGAAATAGTCACCAAGGTTTATCATAGGTCAAGATATATGCCAGAACTGAATGTGATTTTTAATTGTCTGTGATTCTTCTTGGTGATAATAATACAGACACTGCAAATTACTATTATGGTTCATTGCCTACATTTGTAATTGGAGTAAATCCCAAATTTCGGTTATGGGTTAGTTAAAATAAAGATGTTAATTTTTTTCAACATCAGACTTTAGAAATTTCCAGCTACAGTCATGATGCAGTAGCTGGTATCAAAATTAGACTTAACATCTCGCTATTAATAACTATTTTTTTTTAAGATTTTATTTATTTATTTGACAGATCACAAGTAGGCAGAGAGGCAGGCAGAGAGAGAGGAGGAAGCAGGCTCCCTATGGAGCAGAGAGCCTGATGCTCAATCCCAGGACCCTGGGATCATGACCTGAGCCAAAGGCAGAGGCTTTAACCCACTGAGCCACCCAGGTGCCCCTTGCACTTAACTATTAAAACTGGTAAAAAAAAAAAAAAAAAAAAAGACTATCATTTTCTAATAATGGTGGAGTAGCTTATAGAAGGCCTGTACTCCTGCCAATAACAACCATAAATTGTGAACAAAATTTTAAAAACCCAGCATTTGAAGGTACATAAGGGTGAGCAAAAAAACATGTAGAAAATACAGAAGACTCAGCCATTGAATGAGGGAATCATGTTGCTTGAATTCCAAATTTATACGTCTCCTCCCCTGAGGGCTTCTCCAGCAGGGAGGTTACACTTCAGGTTACACTTCAGAGGAGAAAGTTACTGTCTAGGGGCTGTTCATTGAGGGGCTGCTCAACAGTCAGTTTAGTACCTGACTCTTGGTTTTGGCTGAAGTGGTTGTGATCTCAGGGTCGTGATCTGGGGGGTCATGAAATTGGGCCCTGTATTGGGCTCCGTGCTGGGCACAGAGTCTGCTTAACATTCTCTCTCCCTTTGCCCCTCCCACTCATGTGCTCTCTCTCTCTCTAATAAATAAATAAGTCTTTTTTCAATATATAAAAAGAGAAGTTACATGCGTAAATGAGTTGCAGAGTAAGAGAATAGCATTAAGATCTGGGAGAACAGCTAGGATTTAAAGAGGGCAGTCAGTGAAAGGACAAACCACTGGGAGGAGAGGTTTTAAAATATCTGTAGAAAGTTCCCTCCATTTCTTTCTTTACACCTGAATTCTTTATGTGTGAGATTTGTAAGGAACTCATGGAACAAGCAATATTTGAAGGGATCAAAGTATTTAATAGAGATTTCAACAGTTGTTTATGGCAGAGAAAACAAAGTTGGGAGTTTGCATCACACCATTAGAAAAGCTTAGTAAATACCTTGGCCATTCATTTATACTCGGAGCATACCTTGGGAAACAAACAAACCAGTTACTTAGGACTAAAGGAGTCATAAGAACTGGAAACAAGAGCTTTTAAATCCCAGAACCCACCATAAGAAACAAAAAAATCAATGCTTCTATAAGAGTATATTTATAAAATTACTAGATATACAAAGAAACAAAAAAAGTGACCCATAATAAAGAGGAAAATAAGTACATAGAAACAGACCCATACATGATCCAGATATTGAAATTAACAAAGGCTTTAACTGGGATAAATGTCTTAATAATTTACCAGAAAATATAGAAATGTATTGGTAGACGTGAAAATTTCAGGATAGATGTGGAAACTAAAGAAAAGAGGAAATCCTGCAACTAAAAAAATTCATTATTTAAAATTAAGAAAACACATTGGATGGGATTAATAGTAGAAACAATGATCAATGAACTTCAAGGAGGTCAATACATATCATTTAAACTGAAGCACAATTTAAACAAAAGATTTTAAAAAATTGGACTCATGTTTCCAGCCACGAAGAATTCTTGGTACCAGAGTTGCCATTCTGCCAAAAACAGCTATAAAACTAAACAGAAACACACACACACACACACACACACACACACACACACACACACACACGTACGTATATATAAAAATATATATGATAAAAAAAATATATATAAAGTATATATATTTCAAGCATTTGGAAATGATTTGTGTAGGACTGTGCTTTTTAAGATAAGGGAAACAAATGAGATAGTGCTATATTCACCCTTTCCCTCTCTGTCTGGAGACAATTCTTGACTGTGGCACAGGGAAGGAAAGCCCAAGCAGGGATTGTCTGTCCTGCTGAACTAAGAAAAAATAGGTCAGCATTCAGGACTCCCCAAACACCTGGAATTTCCTGAGCAAGGTGTAAGAGAAGAGAGAACTCTGCAGAAGGAGAGACCAAGAAGTATTTGTGAGCAGAAACTCCAGGTACATGGTTGAGAGCTGGTTATGTAGTGAGATTCCATAAAGCCTAGAAGTGAGTGGCAGTGATGAGGACAAGAATAGGACAAATATACTAGAGGTTAAACAGTTCTAAAAGTTAGAATCTGGCCCTACCAGAATGAAGAGACCACATTTTCCATCATTAACATCTTGAGGATTTAGCTGAAACAAAAGAAAGTATAGACTTAGTGGTAAGGATCACTCCCTAAAAGATGCACCATAGTAAAACTTAAAACCAAACCTGAATAGAGTCAAGAAAAACAGAAGGAAATTCATAGCATGCCAGCCTGAAATTGAATACTCTTTAAAAGAAAACAACAGCTCCTGAACTTTTTGTAATATCTACAGTGCCCATCATAAAATAAAAGTTGGATATGAAGAAATTGGAAATTATGATAATAATCATAAAAAAGCAATCAATGAAAACAGACTTCTTGTACCACCTACCATTGGAATTATCAGAAAAGAATTTGCAGCAACTATTACAAAATAAAGATGTTGAAGGACTTAAAGCCAAATATGGTCCCAATGAATGAAAAGATACTGGCTCTTGACAGAGAAATGTAAATTATAAGAAAGAATGGAATGGAAGCTTTGGAACTAGGAGGTAAAATATATGAATGAAAACTAAACTGGACAAGTTTTACAGATGATTGGCGATGACAGAAGAGGGGAATTACAAACCTAAAGACACTCACAAAAATTAATTGGAAGAGGTTGAGGGAGTGAAGGAAGATGGGGGCATAGTCGGAGGACCCTAGGCTTGCCTCATCCCTCGGACACAGCTAGATGACTATCAGATCATTCCGAATACTCAAGAAGTTGATGTGAGGACTGACAGAACAAACTGCACAACTAGAAGGAGAGAAGAGACCACATGGAGGAAGGTAAGAAGTGCAGAGACATGGTTTGGAGGAGAAACAGATCACATGTGCTGTGGAAGGGAGGGAGTGGTGGTCGTGGAGAAAGGTGAGAGAGAAGGAGGAGAGAGGGAGCAAACAGGGATTGCCATAAGGAGGACAATTCTCCAAAGCCACTGGCTGGGAAAAAGAGATGGGTTAATTTTCCAGAGTTTTTGCAACCAGCAGGGCTCAAGGAGTGGAATTTTAGAGGTCAGCAGGCTTTGCCAAGATAGAGCCTGGTGGGTGCTGCCCTACTTCTGGAAAGAAGGTAGGTGAGCAACATTGGGGCAGATGGCACGATCTGAGGATCACCTGTGGAACATGGAGAGAACGTTGGCTCTTTTTGCAGCTTATCTGTGAGAGCTGGCATTCACAGAGATGCCTCTCTGGGAATAAAGGAGTCAGTGGGCACTGTTTCCCTCACCCGCTTCTCAACATAGGTGCAGAGACACCTGCTAAGGGGAGCTAACCCAGACACTGGCTGTTTAGCTAGCTTGCTCCAATTCCCATGACCACGCACCCTGGCATTTATCTCAGCACAACAGGACCCTCCCCCAGGAAACCAGTGCAGGTCATCACCACAGCATATCCCTAAACTTTGGAGTTTTAAAAGTCAGCAGACTTGGCTGGGATAGAGCCCAAGAGGCACTGCACTGCTCCAGGCAGGCAAGCAACTTGGAGACAGACTGCTTGAAAACAACCATCTTAAAATGCTTAGGAGGCATGACGGGATATTGTTTGTTTTTCTGGGAGCACTTTCCTGAGAACAGCAAGCATGAGAGCCCTCTCTAGAGACAAAGGAGCAGCCTGGTGCCATTTTCCTTCTTTGCCCCTCAGTATAAACTAGCTTCAGTAAACAGCACAGTGCCAACACTGGATGCTTAATCTGCTTACACCAAGTTCTGTCCCCCGCACAGTGCTCTGTTGGTACTGTTTCTCTCAGACAAGAATGCCTACAGACCAGCACAGCATGCCTCTTTCCCAGAAGACCAGCATAAACTCCCGCACCCACCTTGTTTTCTGATCATACAGTAATGCAAGGCTTTATTTCTACAAGAAGTAGCATCAGGTCTCATGTAACAAGCAGACCAGAGCCTGCCTACTTGAAACCTGCCATACTCTGGCCTAGGTCCAGTTCTGACCACTGTAAGCAAGGACAGACTCTGAAGACAACTGACCTGAGGGAAAGAGCTTCCCAAACATGGCAGCAGAGTACATGAAGCACATACCAGAGACCCTCTCTGAAGCCCCAGTACCTGGACACCATATGACCTTTTCTTCACAAAGCCATTACTTTCAGGAGCAGGAAACAAAACAGGCTTTTCTAACACACAAAAGAAGATAGAGACTTAGCCAAAATACCAAGAGAAGAATTCATCCCAAAAGAAAGAACAAGAAAAGTTCACTGCCAGAGAGCTAATTGAAACAGATATAAGTAATATGCTTGCTTGAGAATTTACAGCAACAATCATAAGGATACCTGGTGGGCTTAAGAGAAGCATGTAAGACATCAGGGAGACTCTTAACACAGAGACAAGGAGTTAAAAAAGAGTAAGAATTAAAAATACAGAATTAAAAATAACCGAGATTTGAAACTGCCAGAATGTAATGATCACAAGGTGGAAGAATCAGAGGAATGAATAAGTGGCATAGAAATAGAATAATGGAAAATAATGAAGCTGAACAAAAGAGAGAAAGAAGAAATATGGATCATGAGAATAGACTTAGGGAACTCAGTGACTCCATCATATGTAAAAACATTTGTATCATAGAAGTCCAACAGGAAGAGAGAGGAAAGGGAGTATAAGGTTTATTTGAGGAAATAATATCTGAAAACTTTCCTAATCTGGAGAGGGAAACAGACATCCAAGTCCAGGAGGCATGTTGAACTCCCAGCAAAATCAAAAGAAAGCCAACGCCAAGACATATTGCAGTTGAATTTGCAAAACATAGTGATAGAGGAAAAACTTAAACGCAGCAAGACAAAGGAAGTCCTTAACTTACAAGAGAAGACCCATAAGGCTAGCTGCGGATCTCCACAAAAATTTGTAAGTTTTTGAAAGAAGCTCCACAAATCTTGAAAAGCCTGAAGGGAGTGGCATGATATATTCAATGTGCTGAATGGGAAAAATCTATAGCCAAGAATACTCTATCCAGCAAAGCTATAATTCAGAATAAGTGAGCTAAAGAGTTTCCCAGACAAAAACTAAAGGAGTTCGGGATCACTAAACCAGGCCTGCAAGGAAGATTTTTTAAAAAGATTTATTTATTTATTTGAGAGAGAGCACAAGAGAGCAGGGGGAAGGGAAAAGCAGAGAGAGAGAGAGAGAAAATCTCCAGCAAATACCCTGTTAAGCACAAAGCCTGACACAGGGCTTGATCCCAAGATCTCATGATCCTGAGATCATGACCTGAGCTGAAACCAAGAGTTGGATGCTCAACTGACTGAGCCACCCAGGTACCCCTGCAAAAAATATTAAAGAGGACTCTTTGAGAAGGAAAGAAGGAACAAAAGTGACAAATACTAGAAAAGAACAGAGAAAATCTCCAGAAACAACCACAAAATAAACAATAAAATGGCACTAAATGCACATCTATCAATAATCACTCTGAATGTAAATGGACTAAATTCTCCAATCAAAAGACATACAGGGTCAGAATGGATTAAATTTAAAGAAAGAACCATTGATATACTGCTTCCAAAAGACTCATTTTCGACCTAAGGACATCTACAGATAGAAAGTGAGGGGCTGGAGAAACATTAATCATGCCAATGGAAGTCAAAAGAAAGAGTAGCAATACTTACATCAGACAAAATAGATGTTTAAAACAAAGACTGTAACAAGAGGTGAAGAAGGACATTATAACATAATTAAGGGGTCTATCCCACAAGAAGATCTAACAATTTTAAATATTTATGCCCCCAACTTGGGAACATCCAAATACATAAATCAGTTCAACATAAAGAAACTCATTGATAATAATACAATAATAGTAGGGGACTTTAACACCCCACTTACAAAAGTGGACACATCATCTAAACAGAAAATTAACAAGGAAAAATGGCTTTGAGTGACACACTAGACCAGATAAACTTAAAAAAAAAAAGATTTTTGTATTTATTTGGTAAAGAGAGAGGTCACAACTAGGCAGAGAGGCAGGCAGAGAGGGAAAAGCTGGCTCCCTGCTGAGCAGAGTGTCTGAGAGTCAGAAAGTCTGATGTGGGGTTCGATCCCAGGACCCTGAGCTGAAGGCAGAGACTTAACCCACTGAGCCACCCAGGCACCCTAGACCAGATAAACTTAACAGATATATCCAGAACATTTCATCCTAAAGCCCTAGAATATACGTTCTTCTCAAGTGCACATGGAACATTCTCCAGAACAGATCCTACACTGGGTCACAAATCAGCCCTCAACAAATACAAATAGATTCAGATCACAGCATGCATCTTTTCTGAACGCTATGAAACTTGAAGTCAATCACAAGGAAAAAAAATTGGAAAGACCACAAATACGTGGAGGTTAAGCAATATGCTACTAAAGAATGAATGGCTCAACTAGGAAATCAAAGAAATAATAATAATAATAGTGTACATGGAAACAAATGAAAATGAAAACACGACAGTCCAAAACCTTTGGGATGCAGTTAAAGCTGTCATATGAGGGAAGTATATAGGGGTGCCTGGGTGGCTCAATGGGTTAAGCCTCTGCCTTCAGCTCAGGTCATGTTCCCAGGGTTCCGGGATCAAGCCCCGCATCAGACTCTCTGCTCATCAGGGAGCCTGCTTCCCCCTCTCTGTCTGCCTGCCTCTCTGCCTACTTGTGATCTCTCTCTCTCTGTGTCAAATAAATAAATAAAATCTTTAAAAAAAAAAGAGGGAAGTATATAACAGTACAGACCTACCTCTAGAAGTAAGAAAAACCAAATAAACAACCTAACTTTAAACCTAAAGGACTAAAAGAACAACAAATGAAGCCTAACCTAGCAGAAGAGGGGAAATAATAAAGATTAGAACAAAAATAAATGATATAGAAATTAAAAACAGTAGAACAGATCAAGGAAACCAGGAGCTAGTTCTTTGAGAATATTAATAAAATTGATAAGCCCCTAACCAGGCTTATCAAAATGAAAGAGAAAGGATCCAAATAAATAAAATCACAAATAATAGAGAAGAGATTACAATCAACACCATGGAAATACAATTATAAGACAATATTATGAATAACTATATGCCAACAAATTGGACAATCTAGAAGAAATGCATGAATTCTTAGAAATACATAAACTACCAAAATTGAAAAAGAAGAAATAAAAAAACTGAACAGACTGATAACCAGCAAAGAAATTATTTCAGTAATAAAAATATCTCCCAACAGGGCACCTGGGTGGCTCAGTGGGTTAAAGCCTCTGCCTTCAGCTCAGGTCATGATCCCAAGGTCCTGGGATCGAGCCCTGCATTGGGCTCTCTGCTCAGCAGGGAGCCTGCTTCCCTTCCTCTCTCTCTCTGCCTGCCTCTCTGCCTACTTGTGATCTCTGTCAAATAAATAAATAAATAAAATCTTAAAAAAAAAAAAATCTCCCAACAAACAGAAATCCAAGGCCAGACAGCTTCCCAAGGGAATTCTACCAAACATTTAAGAAAATTTAATACTTACTCTTCTCAAACTATTCTTTTTTTTTTTAAAAAAAACTATTTTATTTATCTGTTTGACAGAGAAAGACACACAGAGAGAGGGAATACAGCAGTGAGGAGCAGGAGGGGGAGAAGCGGGCTTCCCACCGAGCAGGGAGCCCAATGTGGGCCTCGATCCCAGGACCCTGGGATCATGACCTGAGCCGAAGACAGCCGCTTAATGACTGAGCCACCCATGTGGCCTCAAACTATACTAAAAAATAGAAATGGGGGGCACCTGGGTGGCTCAGTGGTTAAGTCTCTGCCTTCGGCTCAGGTCGTGATCTCAGGGTCCTGGAATCGAGCCCCGCATCAGGCTCTCTGCTTGGTGGGGAGCCTGCTTCCCCCTACCCCCCGCCTGCCTCTCTGACTACTTGTGATCTCTGTAAAATAAATAAATAAAATCTTAAAAAAAAAATGGAAGGACAACTTCTATATGTATTCTATGAAGACAGTATTATCCTGATTCCAAAACCAGACAAAAACCCACTAAAAAAGAGAAACTCAGGCCAATATCCTTAATGAACATGGATGCAAAGATTCTCAACAAAATATTAGCATATTGAATCCAACAGTACATTAAAAGAACCATTCACCACGATTAAGTGTGATTTATTCCTGGGCTGCTAAGGTGATTCAATATTCACAAATTAATCAATGTCATACACCACATTAATAAAAGAAAGGGTAAGAGCCATGTGATCCTCTCAATAAGTGCAGAAAAACATCTGACAATGTGCAACATTCATTCATGAGAAAAACCCTCAAAAAACTGCATATAGAGGGAACATCCCTTAACATAATAAAAGCCATATATGAAAAACCCATAGCTAAAATCATCCTCAACAGGGAAAAACTGAAAGCTTTTATTCTACAGTCAGGAACAAGACAAGGATGTCCACTCTCACCACTGTTATTTAACATAGTACTGGAAGTCCTGCCATAATAATCAGACAATAACAACAACAAAAATAAAAGTCATCCAAATCAGGAAGGAAGAAGTCAAACTTTCACGATTTGCAGGTGACATAATATTCTATGTAGAAAACATGAAATACTCCACCAAAAAATTGCTAGAACTGATACACAACTTCAGTGGATTTGCAAGATACAAAATCAATGTACAGAAATTTCTTGCATTTGTATACACAAATAATGAAGTAGCAGAAAGAGAAATCAAGGAATCAATCCCATTTATAATTTCACCAAAAACCACAAGATACCTAGGGATGAACTTTACCAAAGAGGTAAAAGATCTGTACTCTGAAAACTATAAAACATTGATGAAATAAATTGAAGATGATCCAAAGAAATCAAAGACATTCCATGCTCATGGATTGGAAGAATGAAGATTGTTAACATGTCTATACTACCCAAAGCAACTTACACATTTAATGCAACCCCTATCAAAATACCTCCTACATTTTTCACAGAGATAGAAAAATCCTAAAATTTGTATGGAACCACTAAAGACTCTGAAAAGCCAAAGGAATGTTGAAAAAGAAAACCAAAGCTGGTAGCATCACAATTCCAGAGAGAGGGAATACAGCAGTGAGGAGCAGGAAAGGGAGAAGCAGGCTTCCCACCGAGCAGGGAGCCCAATGTGGGCCTCGATCCCAGGACCCTGGGATCATGACCTGAAAAAAAATAAGTGGAAAAACAAAGTATTTTATAAACTTTAGACTTTCATTGACTTATGGAGCAATATAAAGCACTCTAACACATGTGTAATAAGAATCTCAGAAGAAGAGGAGAAATAATGGGGCAGGAAAATATTTGAAGAGATAATGGTAAAAATTCCTTAAATTTGGCAAAAAGTATCAATTTATAGATATATGCAACTCAACAAGACTTGAGTGTAATAAATTTGAAGAAAACAAATCCTAAGCATATTATAAACTAACTACTTCTAAACAATATATATAATAAATCTAAAGGCAAGAGAAAAATAACACATTTCACAGAGGATTAATATAGAAATGTCCAAAGACTTCACATCAGATACTATAGAAGGCAAACGATAATAAAACTGCCTTTAAATAGAACAAAGTAAAAACAAAACAAACCTGTCACGCCAGAATTTTATGAAGGTAAAATTAAGACATTTTCAGACAAAATAAATCTAGGAGAATTTATTGACAGAAATGCTGAAGGAATGTTTTGAATTGATTGAAACAACAGATGGAAATTCAGATCTATTGGAGTATAATCTACATCCTATTAATTTCCAAAGACTGAAATGTTCTATAATACCTTTTTAACAATGTCAGAATTAAATATCTCAGTTGTTTACAGGCCAAAAAAAAAAAATCATAAGGAAATGTGGTAAAAAAGTTGGATAATTATGTTGAAAACACAGCATATAAAATCTGTGGACATTGCAAAAGCAGTATTCCGAGGCTATTTTAGCCATAGGTGTCTATATTAGAAAAAAAAGGAAAGGGCTAAAATCAGTGAACTCAGTTTCCACAATAAGAATTTTTTACAAAGAAGAAATTACATCCTATGTAGAAGGAAAGAAATAATAAAGACAAAAACAAAAATCAGTGAAAGAGAAAACAAAAATAAGAGAAAACTGGCAAAGTAAAAGCTAATTCTTTGCAAAGTTTAATAAAGTTGATGAATCTCTAACAAGACACACCAAGAAAAAGCAGGCAGAAAGAAGAGAGAACACAAATTACCAATATCAAGAATGAAAGAGAGGGTATCACTACATAACCTATAGACATTAAAAAATCAGGAGCTACTATGATCAGTTATGATCAGGTTTATGATCTGCTTCATGTATAATGTTAAGAATCATACAATAGTGCAAGTCTGTTTATACCCACTGACATATGTGCAATTGTTTCCATATAGTTTACTTCTAAATATGGTACAACCCCACAACATATTGTTATAAGTTTTCTTTGAGTTATTACTTAACTTTTAAAAAACACAATGAGAGAATGTATGCGTTTTATAACTTCAAATGTTTCATTTTCCCAATCTCTCTCCTTCCTTTCTGAGATCCATGCATATTTGATGACTTTGCAGAGCCTCATAAGCTGTTGATGCTCTGTTGGTTTTTAAAAGAAATTTACCTATTGAGCATAGTTTACTGGCCTATAAAAATAGGTTCCAATTATATATTTGTATGAGGTTTTACAAATGTATATACCTGTGTAATTACCACCCAATCAAAATAATAGAACATTGGGGTGCCTGGGTGGCTCAGTGGGTTAAGCCTCTGCCTTCGGCTGGGGTCATGATCTCAGGGTCCTGAGATGGAGCCTTGCATTGGGCTCTCTGCTCAGCAGGGAGCCTGCTTCTCCCTTTTTCTGTCTGCGTCTCTGCCTACTTGTGATCTCTCTCTCTCTCTGTGTCAAATAAACAAATAAAATATTTTTTAAAAATAATAGAACATTTTCAACACTGCAGATAGTTTTCTCATGAGACTAGACCCTTTCTAGTCAGTGTCTTTGAGCTCAGAAAATGACTATTTGGATATCTATCAATATAAAATAGCTTTGCTGTTCCAAACTTCACATAGATGGAATTGTATAGGATCTAGGTTTATGTATTTGGCTGTTTTTATTCATTAAAATGGCTGCCAAATCACCCTTATTTTTGGTTGTATTCCTAGTTTTTATTGTAAATATTACACTTCTGTGAGAACTTTTGCTAATATTTTCACATGTTGATGGACATTGGGTATTTCTAGTATTAGATTATTATGTATAAAGTAGCTTTGAGTATTTGTGCATAATTTTTTGTGTGTGCATGGACATACATATTATGTGGGTAAATGTAAACAGTGGAATGATAGGGTAGATGCATATATACCTTTACTATTATTATTATTGCTATTATTATTAAGATATAACATATTATTTGTTTCAAGGGTACAGGTCTGTAATTCTTCAGTCTCATCCAATTCACAGCACTCACCATAGCACATACCCTCCCCAGTCCATTACCCAGCCACCCCATCTGTCCCATCTCTCTCCATTCCAGCAACTCTGTTTGTTTCCTGAGATTAAGAGTCTCTTTAAAAAAAAAATAATTTAATTTAATTATTTTTCAGTGTTCCAAAATTCATTGTTTATGCACCATAACCAGTGCTCCATGCAATACATGCCCTCCACAATACCCACCACCAGGCTTACGCCAGCGCCACCCCCCCCACCCCCCGCACACACACATAAGAGTCAAGGCTTGTCTCCCTCTCTGGTTTTGTCTTTCTTTTTTCCCTATGATCCTCTGTCTTGTTTCTCAAATTCCCATTCTGTCAGTTGTCTTTTGGTTTTGTTAACTGTTTCCTTTGTTGTGCAAAATCTTTTTATCTTGATGAAGTCCCAATAGTTCATTTTTGCCCTTGCTTCCCTTGTCTTTGCAATGTTTCTAGGAAGAAGTTGCTGCAGTTGAGATAGAAGAGGTTGCAGCCTGCGTTCTCAAGGATTTTGATAGACTTCTCTCTTACATTTATGTCTTTCATGCATTTTGAGTCTAGTTTTGTGTGTGGTGTAAGGAAATGGTCCAGTTTCATTCTTCTGCATGTAGCTGTCCAATTTTCCCAACACCATTTGTTGAAGAAACTTTTTTCCATTAGACATTCTTTCCTGCTTTATCAAAGATTAGTTGACCATAGATAGAGTTGAGGGTCCATTTCTGGACTCTCTATTCTGTTCCATTGATCTATGTATCTATTTTTGTTCCAGTAGCATACTGTCTTGATGATCACAGCTTTTTTTTTTTAACATTTTATTTATTCATTTGACAGAGAGAGAGATCACAAGTAGGCAGAGAGGCAGGCAGAGAGAGAGGGAGAAGCAGGCTACCTGCTGAGCAGAGAGCCCAATGCGGGGCTCGATCCCAGGACCCTGGGATCATGACCTGAGATGAAGGCAGAGGCTTAACCCACGGAGCCACCCAGGCACCCTGATCACAGCTTTTTAATAGAGCTTGAAGTCTGGAATTGTGATTCCACCAGCTTTGGTTTTCTTTTTCTTTTGTTTTAAGATTTTATTTATTTAGTTGACAGAGATGATAAGTAGGCAGAGACGCAGGCAGAGAGAGGAGGAAGCAGGCTCCGTGCGGAGCTGAGAGCCCCATGCGGGGCTCAATCCCAGGACCCTGGGATCATGACCTGAGCCGAAGGCAGAGGCTTTAACCCACTGAGCCACCCAGGAGCCCCTGGTCTTCTTTTTCAATATTCCCTTGGCTATTCAGGGCCTTTTAAGGTTCCAGACAAATTTTAGGATTACTTGTTCCAGCTTTGTGCAAGAAGTTGATGATATTTTGATAGGGTTGCATTGAATGTGTAGATTGTCGTAGGTATCATAGACATTTTCACAGTATTTGTTCTTCCAATCCACAAGCATGGAACATTTTTCCATTTCTTTGTATCTTCTTGAATTTCTTTCATGAGTATTCTATAGTGTTCTGAGTACAGATCCTTTGCCTCTTTGGCTAGATTTATTTCTAGGTATCTTATAATTTTTGGTGCAGTTGTAAATGGGGTCGACTCCTTAATTTCTTTTTATTCTTTCTTGTTGGTGTATAGAAATGCAACTGATTTCTATGCATTGATTTTATATCCTGACACTTTACTGAATTCCTGTTTGAGTTCTAGCAGTTTTGGGGTAGAGTCTTTTGGGTTTTCCACATAATGTATCATATTATCTGTAGAGTGAGAGTTTGACTTCTTTGCTGATTCAGATGCACTTTATTTCTTTTTGTTGTCTGATTGCTGGGGCTAGGAGTTTTAGCACTTTGTTGGACAGCAGTGGTGATAATGGACATCCCTGCAGTGTTCCTGACCTTAGGGGAAAAGCTTTCAGTTTTTCTCCATTGAGAATGATATTCGCTGTGGATTTTTCATAGATGGCTTTTTATGATATTGAGATATGTACCCTCTATCCCTACGCTGTGAAGTTTTAATCAAGAAAGGATGCTGTGCTTTGTCAAATGCTTTTCCTGAAATCTATTGAGAGTATCATGATTCTTGACCTTTCTTTTACTAATATAGTGTATCACATTGATTTGCAGATGTTGAACCACCCTTGCAGCCCAGGAATAAATCTCACTTGGTTGTGGTGAATAATCCTTTTAATGAACTGTTGGATCCTATTGGCTAGTATTTTGGTGAGAATTTTTGCATCCATGTTCATCAGGGATATTGGTTTGTAATTCTCCTTTTTGGTGGGGTCTTTGTCAGGTTTTAGGATCAAAGTATGCTGGCTTTATAAAATAGGTTTGAAAGTTTTCCTTCCATTTCTATTTTTTGGAACAGTTTCAGAAGAAAAGGTATCAATTCTTCTTTAAATGTTTGGTGGAATTCCCCTGGGAAGATATCTGGCTCTGGGCTCTTATTGTTGGGAGACTTTTGATCACTGCTTCAATTTCATTGCTGGCTATGGGTATGTTTAGGTTTTCTATTTCTTCCTGGTTCAGTTTTTGTAGTTTACACATCTCTAGGAATTCATCTATTTCTTCTAGATTGTCTAATTTGTTGGCATATAGTTGCTCATAGTTGTTCCAAGTAAAAGATCACCATGGAAATAAGGGCTTTAAATGACACACTGGACCAGATGGACTTCACAGATATATTCAGAACAGTCTATCTCAAAGCTACAGAATACACACTTTTCTCTAGTGCACATGGAACATTCTCCAGAATAGATCACATCCTGGGTCACAAATGAGGTCTCAACCAGTACCAAAAGATTGGGATCATTCTCTGCATATTTTGAACCACAGTGCTTTGAAACTGTAACTCAATCACAAGAAGAAGGTTGGAAAGAACTCAAATACATGAAGGTTAAAGAGCATCTTACTGTACAATGAATGGGTCAACCAGGAAATTAAAGAAGAATTTTTAAAAAATTCATGGAAACAAGTGAAAATGAAAACACTATTCAAAATGGTTGGGATGCAGCAAACGCATCCCCCTAAGGGGGAATTACGTAGTAATATAAGCCTTTCTCAAGAAACAAGGAAGGTCCGAAATACACAAACTTACCCTATACCTAAAGGAGCTAGAGAGAGAACAGCAAATAAAGCCTAGACCCAGCAGAAGAAGAGAACTAATAAAGACCAGAGCAGAAATCAATGAAATAGGATCCAAAGGAACATTAGAACAGATTAACGAAACTAGGAGCTGGCTCTTTGAAAGAACTAATAAGATTGATAAGCCCCTGGCCTGTCTTATCAAAAAGAAAAGAGAAAGGACCCAAACTAATACACTCATAAATGAAAGAGGAGATATCACAGCCAACACTGAAGAAACGCAAACAGGTGCATATATATATATATATATATATATATATATATATATATATATATTTTAGATTTTATTTATTTATTTGACAGAGAGAGATCACAAGCAGGCAGAGAGACAGGCAGAGAGAGAGAGAAGGAAGTAGGCTCCCGGCTGAGCAGAGAGCCCGATGCGGGGCTCGATCCCAGGACCCTGGGTTCATGACCTGAGCCGAAGGCAGCGGCTTAACCCACTGAGCCACCCAGGCGCCCCCAGGTATATATATATTTTAAAAGACATTGCTCAAGTACCATTTTGCACTCCCATCAGCAAATTATGAAAGTCTCAGTTGCTACTAATTCTTGCTACCCTTTGGTAGTGTTAGTATTTTCAATTTTAGTAATTCTAGTGGGTGATAATCTGTTTCTCATTGTAATTTGAAAGTGGTATGACCTTCATGGTACTGAGTATTGTTTCATGTATTTATTGCCATTTGAATACATTCTTTTATATAAATTGTCCATGACTCTGCCCATTTTTAATTGAGTTGTTTGTCTTACTACTTAATGGTAAGAGTTCTTTATATATTTTGAAACAAGTTTTTTTGTGAGGAATATCTTGTTAATATTTGCTCTGAGACTGTGGCTTGTTTCTTTGATTTCCTTAGCAGTGTCATTTAAAGAGCAGTTTTTAATTATGGTGAAATTCAACTTATCAGTTTTTAAATTTCCTTGTTAAAGTATTTTTTCTATATTTAAAATATTGGTTTATGCCAACGTTAAAGACATCCTCCTATAATTTATCCTTAGATCTTATATTTAGGTCTATAATCTATTTTAAAGTAATTTTGTGTAAAATGTGAGATATATATCAAAGTTAATATTTTTCATATCAATACGTACACAAATCTCAGAACATTTGTTGAAAAAACCATTTTCCCTATTTAATTATCTTGGTGCATTTTTTTGCAATTCAGTTGATAGTATATGTGTGAGTATATTTATAAATTTTCTTTTAATTGCATTGATTCATTTCTATTTTTTCCCCAGTATCCATTCTCATGATTACTTAAACTTTAAAGTAAGTCTTGGAATCAGATATAAGTGCTCCTACCTTATTTTTCCTTTATGAAATTATTTTGATTATCCTAAGTGCTTTGCATTTCTATTTAAATTTTGGAATCTGCTTGCAGTTTGTCCAAATAATGGATGTGGTTATTCTGGAGTCACTATGAGTCCATAGATTAATTTGGGTGACATTTTAAGTTTTAGTCTTCTAATTTAAGAATTTGTACAATCTCTCCATTTAATTAGTCAATCTTAATTTCTCTATGCAATATTTTGAAGATTGTAGTATAGAAGGTTTTCACATCTTTCTAAGGGTACTATATTTTTATGATATTATAGATATAGTTTACTAAATGTTTTCATTATTTGTTGCTAGTATGTGGAAATAAAATTTATTTTTGTATGTTATATTGATTTGATATCTTGCTACCTTGATAAATTTACTTATTGATATTAGTAAAGTTTTATTTTTATAGGTTCCTTAAACATTTCCACATAAATTGTTATCTTCAAGTAAAAGTTTTAACTTTTTCCATTCTTCATTACCTTAATATTTAGTTATTTAAATTCACTTTATTTAGTTGGCCATGAACTAAAGTGAATCAAAATGGAAAGAAATAGAAAACTGAAATTGCTCTTCATCTACCAAAGTAATTAAATTAATATTTAAAATCTTTTCCACAGCTAAATTGACATCCAAATTTTTAATTGGTGAATTCTGTCAAAATATTTAAGAGGGAAACATTATTAAATTTACATGAATGTTTTCAGAAAATGGAAAAGGAAGGAATATGCCCAACTGACTTTATGGGGCCAGCATAACCCTGATAGGAAAACCTGATAAAGACTTTACCAGATGGGATATATGTAGAGCGATATCAATTGTATACATAGATGCAATATATCTCAATAATATATCAATCTATAAATAAACTCTTCCTTGGGGCACCTGGGTGGCTAAGTTGGTTAAGCATCTGCCTTGGACTCAGGTCCTGAGATCAAGCCCCATGGTGGGCTCTGCACTCAGTGGGGAGTCTGTTTCTCCCTCTCCCTTTGTGCTCGCTCTTGCTCTCACTCTCTCTCAAATAAATGGATGAATAATCTAAAAAAAAACCCCAAAAAACAAAACACTTCTGCCCTAGTTCTTGACTGATTTTTAAACAATACAGGAACAGAGGAAATACTGGAGGAATAGACTAAAAAGAGGCAGCTGGAAGTCAAGAAAACAGCAAAGACAGGGGATGCCTCAGAGTGTGGGAGACACAGGTTTTACCTCTGGAGTCCCGAAAGGTAACTGTTTACTAAAAGACAAAAACAATAATCTTCAAAAGTGAAAACAAACTCTAGAGTATCACAATGTATAACAATGTCCAGTTTTAATTGGACAATTGGTTATTCAGAGAAACAGAAAAGTAGAATCCACAAACAGAAAAAAGTGAAGTAAATATAAATAGACTATATTGGACTCAGATGTTGGATTGAAAATATAATATTGGCTCTAATCTAAGGAGCCAATAGTGGAATTAAAATCGCACACTAACTAATTTACTTAAAACAAAAGAAGGTAAGGAAGTGACATGTGCAAACAAATAGTAGAGTAGGAACTTCCACTAATTGTATATTCATAAAATCAACAGAAAAACTGTAACTATATAAATTAATCGAAGGCTTGCAACAACACAGGAAACACTAATTCAACACATGCATCACAGTATCAGTAAGAATCTATATTATTTTCATTGCTTGATCTCCAGGTCAGTGGTAAACTTGAAAAATAATAGCTGATTCTAAGAAGAAAGATTAGAGCAATACAGGCCTAGGCAAGAAAAATCCCAAATAAGCAACCTAACCTTACACCTAAAAGAGCTAGAAAAAGAAGAAAAAACAAAACTCAAAGCTAGTAGAAGGAAAGAAATAATAAAGATTACAGCAGAAATGAATGACATAGAGACTAAAAAAAACAATAGAATAGATCAAGAAACCAGGAGCTAGTTATTTGGAAATATCAGCAAAATTGATAATCAAAATTGATAAACCTTTAGCCAAACTTGTCAAAAACAACATGAGAGAACTGAATAAATAGAGAAATGAAAGGAGAAATAGCCAACATTACAGAAATAAAAAGCATTATAAGAGAATATTATAACAATTATAAGAAGAAACAAATAAATTAGAAGAAATGAATAAATTAGAAGAAATGAATAAATTCCTAGAAACATGTAAACTACCAAAACTTAATCAGAAAGAAATGGAAAATTTGAGCAGACTGATTACCAGCAATAATCGAATCAGTAATTAAAAAACTCCCAACAAAGGACCAGGAACAGATGGCTTCCTAGGTAAATTCTACCAAACATTTAAAGAAGAGTAAGTATTTATTCTTCTCAAACTATTCCAAAACTTAGAAGAGGAAGGAAGACTTCCAAATTTATTTTATGTGGCTAGCATTACCCTGATACCAAAATCAGATAAGGACACTGCCAAAAAAGAAAACTACTGGCCAATATCTCTGATGAACATAGATACAGAAATCCTCAACAAAATATTAGCAAGTCAAACTCAACAATACTTTATGAAAGTCACCCACCATGATCAAGTGGGATTTATTCCAGGAATACAAGGTTGTTCAATATTTGCAAATCATTATCACCATGTTAACATCATGTTAACAAGGGAAAGGATAAATACCATACGATCATTTCAGTAGATGCAGGAAAAGCATTTGACAAAGTACAACATTCATTCATGATAAAAACTCTTAATAAAGTAGGTTTACAGAGAACATACTTCAACACAATGAAGGCTATATATGAAAAAACCCACAGATAACATCACATTTAATGGTAAGAAATTGACAGCTTTTCCTCTAAGATCAGGAAGAAGAGAAAGATGGTCCTTCTCACTTTTATTCAAGATAGTACACTAAGTCCTAGTAAACAGCAATCAGACAACAGAAAGAAATAAAAGGCATCCAAATTGGTAAGGAAAAAGTAAAACTTTCACTGTTTGCAGGTGACATGACACTATAGGGAAAACCCTGAAGTCTCCATCAAAAGCTACTAAAACTGGTAAATGAATTCAGTAAGGTCACGGGATACAAAATTAATATATAGAAATTCATTGCATTACTATATGCCAATAATGAAATAAAAAAGAAATCAAGGAAGCAATGCCATTTACAATTCTACCAAAAAGAATAAAATACTTATGGGTAAATTTAACCAACAAGGTGAAAGACCTGTACCCCAGAAACAATAAAACACTGATGAAAGAAATTGAAGATGACACAAACAAATGGAAAGATACACCATGCTCATGGATTGGGAGAACCAAAATTGTTAAAATGTCCATATTATCCTAAGCAATCTACAGATTGAATGCAATTCTTATCAAAATACCAAAAACATTTTTTACAGAACTAGAACAAATAATCCTAAAATTTGTATGGACCCACAAAGACCCCACAGGGCCAAAGCAATCCTGAAAAGAAGAACAAAACTGGAGGTATCACAATCCCAGATTTCGAGACATACTAGCAAGCTGTAGTCATCAAAACAGAATGGTCCTGGCACAAAAATAAACACAGATCAATGAAATAGAATAAAGTCTAGAAATAAGCCTACACTTCTATAGTCAATCAACCTATGACAAAATAGGCAAGAATATACAACAGAAAAGAGACAATCTCTTCAACAAATGATGTTGGAAAAACTGGACAACTACATACAAAAAGTGAAGCTGGATCGCTTCCTTATAAAAAAAAGTAAACTAAAAATGGGTTAAAGTCCTAAATGTGAGACCTGAAACCATAAAATTCTTGGAAGACAACATAGGCAGTAATTTCTTTGATATTGGCCATAGAAACAGTTTTGTAGATATGTCTCCTCTCACAAGGGAAAGAAAGACGAAATTAAACTATTAGAGCTACATTAAAATAAAAAGCTTCTGTACAGTGAAAGAAAATATAAACAAAACAAAAATACAATGTATTGAATAAAAGATATTTGCAAATGATATATCCAATAAGAGGTTAATATCCAGAATACATGAAGAACTTACACAAAATCCAATAAAGCAAAATCCAAATAATCTAATTAAAAATGAGCAGAGGATCTGAATAGACATTTTTCTAAAGAAGATAAAGAGATGGCTAGCATATACATGAAAAGATGCCTAATATCACTAATCATCAAGGAAATGCAAATCAAGACCACAATGAAGTATTAGTCAGAACGACTAAAATAAAAAACACAAGAGACAAGTGTTGGTGAGGATGTGGAGAAAAAGAAACCCTCATATGCTGTTGGTGGGAATGCAAGCTGGTGCAGCCAGTCTAGAAAACATTATGGAGTTTCCTTAAACAATTGAACATAGAATTACCATATGATTTAGTAATTCCACTACTGGGTATTTACCCAAAGAAAATGAAAACACTAATTTGAAAAGATATGTGCACCCTTATATTTATTGCAGCATTATTTATAATAGGCAAGATATGGAAGCAACCCGTGTCTTTTAACAGATGAAGATGATCTCATATATGCATGTATATAAAAAATGAAATATTAGCTATAAAAAAGAATGAAATCTTGCCATTTGCAATAATATGGTTGGATCTGAAGATATAATACTAGCTGAAACATGTCAGGCAGATAAAGGCAAATATCATATGACTTCACTTATACATAGAACTTAAGAAACAAAACAAATTTTTTAAAAAGACAAGAAAATAGACTCTTAAATGTACAGAACAAACTGGTGGTTGCAAGAGGTGAAGTGGGGGGAGGAGTGGGTGATATAGATATAGGGGATTAATAGTACACTTATCTTGCTGAGCACTGAGAAATGCACAGGATTGTCATTATGTTGTATACCTATAACTAATATAACACTGTTAATTATACCTAAATTTAAAAAAATAATATAAAAATAAAAACTGACACTGCTGGTATTGGATGTAGCAAATGAAGTAGGAGCTCTTTCAAAGCCACAAACTCCCAAATTGTCATTCTTTGCCCTGTCTGATGGTTTCTTGAAAGATGCAACTCAAAAAGCCACCATTATTTGATCTGACCCAGAATTCAACAAGTGCTAAAAATCTCTCTTTGTGGTACATTTCTGGAAAATCCTTACTGGCAAATACTTTGAAAAGAAATCAGTAGAAACTGCCTAGATATTGCACTTACTAGACAAAGACTTTAAAAAGCTATTTAAAATATATTCAATGAACTAAAGGAAATTATGTAGTATATCCATGAATGGAATATTATTCAGACACAAAAAGGAATGAAATGAGTTCCATTTCTGGCCTGACAGCATAAGGAACTTCACAGACTGACTGCCCAAAAAACTGGTGAAAATTAGAAAATAATAGCAATTTAAAATTTCTGGAAATGATCACAGGAGAAACATTTGTTCCAAGAAACCTACTAGAACTTGTTCCAAGAACCTACTTGAACCAGGAACCATTCTGTTCCTTTTCCTCCCAACTCTATTCAGACTGGTGCAGACAAAAACACAGGGCCCTTCTCTCCCACAGTTCTTAGTCAAATGTCTATCTTGAAGAAAAAGCAGGATATCAACATTTTTCACCCTGCTGCCAGCTACTTGTTGCTGGAGCTATTATCTGAGTGATTGCAGCTGAAAGGGGGAGGTTTATAGTTCAGGCATCTCTCACAGGATGGAGTTTCTACCTTGGGCACAATGCTGCTGAGGATACTCAGCCCCTGATCATCGTTTTCCCAGTTATAAAGCAGTGGTTCCATGCAAGAAAGAGTAGAGTTCAGAGACCTGAGGCAATTGCTCATCCCCTCCAGTAGGCACTTGGTTCCTAGACTGAGGCTGTCACTCAGAGAGAAGAGAGCTATTGTCTTCAAGTCCAGATCCAGAGCTGTGGCTTAGAGATTTGCCTTGGGAAAGAAGAAAGGCATAAAGCACAAAGCTCCTAATCTCCTCCCAGAGAAATTGATTTTATTTGCTGCAGAGCTTAAGGGCACTCTAAAAAATAGTGGAGATTTTCAACCAGTGAGATGAGAAATCCACTCCTTTCTCGTTTGTTTTTATTAAGTAAACTCTACCCCAAGTGTGGGGTTCAAACCCTCAAGATCAAGAGTCATGTGCTCTACCAACTGAGCCAACCAAACACCCGTGAGAAATCTGCTCTTGACTAGTATAGCAAAGGGCACAGGGCTCCTTTCCCTTTCAGCTCTCAGTTTGGAGGGCTATCTTTTTGGAAAGGGCAAGACACCAGCATTTTCATCCTGTTCCCAACTATCTGTTACTGAAGCTGTTTCTGGTGGGTGTGGCTAAGAGTTGAGGGCTCACTTTTTCCACCCAGTGTCCACTTATAGAATAGAGACACTACTATGGGCATATTACTGGTGAGAGAATAGGCAGTGATTGCCCTAACCTTGATCCATAAAGTGGTAGTTCCACACCGGGAGAGGCAAGCCAAGAAGACTAAAGGCTATCACCCACCTCTACCACAAAGAGTGTGCAGCTTCTAAATTAGAAGTGTTGCTCAGAGAGAAGCATGCTATTGTCTCTGCTTCCAGCTACACAGCTAATGGCCCAGAGATTTTCCTAGGAAGAGAGCAGAGGAACTGGGAAAGAGACAATTGGGAGGATCCTGCTTAGACTCAGAAAATTTCAAATACTGACCTCAGAACGAAGAGCCCAAACTTGATTGGGCCAGCCCATACAGCAATTTGGGTCACAGGGCCCCATTAAAAACAAATTAACAATCAGTCAGGAATTGGTGGAAATTAATACCTTGGTGTGCTTAACGGAAAGAAACAGTCAAAATAATTATCATCCAGGGCGACTTTGGGCATAGTAAAGGCTGTACTTCTCTGAGGAGCAACAAAAAAGGCTAACACTTTAAGATAATAGATATCAATAAAATAACACAACCAATTACTAAATAAACTAAAATGCAAATAACAATACTAAGCCCTGGAGGAGAGGCAGGTACCCAGAGTTGCTACAATATATTATATAAAATGTTTAGTTTCCATCAAAAATTACAGACCTGAAAAAAAAATATCAAACAAACAGGAAACCATGACCCATAAACTGACACATAAGCAGACTAAATAAAGTGCTTGTGAGAACAAAAAAAGGTCATATTTAACAAAGATTTCAAAATAACTATTATAAATATAGTTAAGGAACAAAAAAAATCATGATTAAGAAAGAAAAAGAAGACATGCTGACAATGTAGCATTAAGTAGAGAATATCAATGGAGGTAGAAATTATAAAAAAGAAGCAAATGGAAATTCTGGAGTTGAAAAGTACAAAAACTCAAGTGAAAAAAAATCACTTGAAGGTCTCAAAAGTGGATTTGAACTGGCAGAAGAAAAAATTTATGAACTTCAAGATATACTGATAAGGAGTATGCAAAACAAAGAACTAACAGAAAAAAAATGAAGAAAAATGAACCGAATCTCAGAGAATTGTGGGACTCTATTAAGTACCCTAAAATAAATGGAATGGAAATACTGAGTGTGTGGAGGGGAAAAAGCAGAATAAATATTTAAAGTAGTGGCTAAATATATCCCAAATGTATTGAAAATGAATAATCTATACATTTAGGAAATTCTGTAAACTCCATGTTGAATTAATGCAAAGAGATCCACAAACAGACACATCATAGTCAAAATGCTGAAAGCCAAAGACAAGAAGATAATTTTGAAAGCAGTAAGAGAAAAGTGATTTGTCACTTACAATGGAACCACTGTAAGATAAATAGTTGACTTGTAATAAAAAAAAAAAAATGGAGAATGGAAGTCAATGAGATAACACACACTCAAAATGGTTAAAGAAAACAAATATCATTGAAGCAGCCTATGAACAGTAAGTCTATATTTCAGAAATGAAAACAAAATAAAGACAATTTCTGAAAGAATTTTTACCAGAAAACCCACCTTATAAGAAATATTTATTAAAGTTCTTCAGACTGAATCCAAGTGACCCCAGACAGTAATGCAAATATGCACAAAATACAAGGAAACATATGTAAAGTTTCTTTTTAAATTATAAAAATATGAATGCATATATTTCTCTTTGCTTAACTGATTTAAAGAACGATTATGCAAAAAATATTGTTGGCCACATACCATACAGAAATGCAACATATTTGTTAATGAAAACAAAGAAGGTATGTGGTAACATATGTAATGGGCAAAGAAATGATCTAGATGTAACTTAAAGAACCTAAAATTAGAAGGTAAATTTGACAAAACCTCTCCTCTCTCTTCTTTAACAGACATGAAATTATATAAAGTAATAATTACAGTGATATATTGTATTTCTAAAGTTTTGTTGGTATAATATGTATAACAATAATATCACAAAGGCAAAAGGAATAAAACTATGCACTCAAGTTGGATCCTTGTACATACTTCCATGTGTATTGACAAGAGAACTCTGGTAGATAAAGAACATGTTCAGGGAAGAGGTCAGGGTCTTTGGGCAAGGTAGAAACCATAAACTTGAGCTACAGTGCCACTTTCTAGAAAAAAACAAACAAAAAATGTTTCTAGTATGTAGAGCTGTAAGAACCAGAAATAAACACAGGAGCTCAAGATTCTGAAACAAGAGGGAGCAAGAAGATTGGAGCAGATGTATCCACACAAAGGCAGATAAAAGCCAAGGTAATAGCACTATCAAACAGAATACCCTATCTGAAGGCACCTAGTAAAGATTTAAAGAAGTGTTTGCTACTTCAGGATATAAAATCAATGCAGAAAAATCAGTTGCATTTCCATACACTAACAATGAGACAAAAGAAAGAGAAATTAAGGAATCATTCCCATTTACAATTGTACCAAAACCCATAAGATACCTAGAAATAAACCTAACCAAAGAAGCAAAGGATTTGTTTTCTGTAACTATAGAACACTCATGAAAAGAATTGAGGAAGACACAAAGAAATGGAAAAACATTCCTTGCTCATGGGCTGGAAGAACAAATATTGTGAAAATGTCTATGATACCTAGGACTATCTACACATTCGATGCAACCCTATCAAAATACGATCAGCTTCTTGCACAGAGCTGGAACAAGTAATCCTAAAATTTGTATGGAACCTGAAAAGACCCTGAATAGCCAGAAGAATGTTGAAAAAGCTGGTGGCATCACAAGTCTGGACTTCAAGTTCTATTACAAAGCTGTGATTATCAGGATGGTATGGTACTGGCACAAAAACAGATGCATAGATCAAATGGTACAGAATAAAAAGCCCAGAAATGGACCCTCAACTCTATGGTTAACTAATCTTCAACAAAGCAAGAAAGAATGTCTAATGGAAAAAAGGCAGTCTCTTCAACCAATGGTGTTGGGAAAATTGGACAGCCAAATGCAGAAGAATGAAACTGGAACATTTCCTTATACTACACACAAAACTAGACTCAAAATGGATGAAAGACCTAAATGTCAGACAGGAATACATCAAAATCCTTGAGAGGAACACAGGCAGCAACATCTTTGACCTCAGTTGCTATAGCTTCTTCCTAGGCACGTCTCCAAAGGCAAAGGAAACAAAGGCAAAAATGAACAATTGAGACCTCATCAAGACAAAAACCTTCTGCACAGCAAAGGAAACAATTGACAAAACCAAAAAACAACTGACAGAATGGGAGAAGATGTTTGCAAATGTCTTATCAGATAAGGAGCTAGTATCCAAAGTCTATAATGAACTTATCAAACTCAACACCCAAAAAACAAATAATTAATCAGGAATTGAGCAGAAGACATGAACAGATACTTCTCTAAGGAAGACATACAAATGGCCAACAGACACATTAAAAAATGCTCAACATTACTTAGCATCGGGTAAATACAAATCAAAATCATGATGAGGCAGCAGCTGGGTGGCTCAGTGGGTGAAGCCTCTGCCTTTGGCTCAGGTCATGATCCCAGGGTCCTGGGATTGAGCCCTGCACTGGGGGGTCTCTGTTCAGCAGGGAGCCTGCTTTCCCCTCTCTCTCTGACTGCCTCTGTGTCTACTTGTGATCTTTCTGTCAAATAAATAAAATCTTTTAAAAAAATGTGATAAGATACCACCTCACACCAGTCAGAATGGCTAAAATTAGTAAGTTGGGAAAGGACCGATGTTGGCATAAAGGAAAAGAAAGGGGAACCCTTTTACACAGTTGGTGGGAATGCAAACTGGTAAAGCCACTGTGGAAAACAGTATGGAAAACTGTGTGGAGGTTCCTTGAAATGTTACAAATAGAGCTACCCTAAGACCTAGCAATTGCATTACTAGTATTTACCCCAAAGATAAAAATGTAGTGTTCTGAAGGGACACTTGTACCCCAAGGTTTATAGCAACAATGTTCACAATAGCCAAACTATGGAAAGAACCCAGAAAACCATCAACATAAAGATGTGGTTGTGTGTATATAGACAATGGAATATTACTCAACCATCAAAACCCCAAAATCTTGTCATTTGCAATGATGTGGTTGGACCTAGAAGATATTATGCTAAGTAAAATAAGCCAGTCAGAGAAAGGCCTCCCATCCAAGTACTAACCAGGCCCGACCCTGCTTAGCTTCCGAGATCAGACGAGATCGGGCGCATTCAGGGTGGTATGGCCGTAGACAGAGAAAGGCAATTATCATATGATTTTACTCATATGGGGGAATTTAAGAAACAAAACAGAAGAGTATAAGGGAAGGGAGGGAAAAATTAAACAACATGAAATCAGAGAGGGAGAAAAACCACAAGAGACTCTTAATCATAGGAAATAAACTGAGGGTTGCTGGAGGGGAGAAGGGTAGGGAATAGGGTAACTGGGTGATGAACATGGAGGAAGGCACATGATGTAATGAGAACTGGGTCTTATATAAGACTGATGAATCACTGAACTCTACCTCTGAAACTAATAATACACTATATGTTAATTAATTGAATTTAAATAAATTTTAAGAAGGAGTGACTGCTACTTCAAATGCAAAAACAGCAATGCAAACCTATAAGAAACATGAAAAACCAAAGAAATATGCCATCACAAAAAGAAAATAACTATTCAGTTACCAAGTTAAAAGGCAAGAAATTTTGTGAGCTAGTATATAAAGAATTCAAAATAGCTGTTTTGAAGAAATTCAATGAGTTAAAAGAAAACTTGGAAAGACAATTCAATGAGATCTTGAAAGAAATACATGATTAAAATGAGATTTTAAGAAAGAGATAGAAAGCATTAAAAACAAGAATTCTAGAGATGAGGAGTGCAATATGTAAGATGAAAAATGCAATAGAGAACATCTGCAGTAGAGCAAAACAAACAGAAGATAGAATAAGTGACTTAGAGGATAGAAATTTTGAAATAATCTCGTTGGAGAACAACAACAACAAAGAGAAAGAAAAAGAGTAAATAAAGTCTATATGACAGAGGGGATTACATCAAAAATACAAATATTAGAGTAACCTGAGTTTCAGAAAGAGAGAGAGAGAAGGATGCAGAAAATTTATTTTAAGAAATAATAGCTGAGACCTAACCTATCCTGGGGAGAGAATTGGACTACTCAGTTTGTGAAGCTAATAGATCACCTTTTTATCTCAGTGCAAAAAGACATTCTCCAAATGACATTATCATAAGATTGTAAAAAAAAAAAAAGAATAAAGAAATAATTCTGAAAGCAGCAGAAATAATTCTAAAAGCAGGGAAGAAAAGATTGTAACCTACAAAGGACCTCTTCTTAAGTTATCAGTAGATTTCTCAGCAGAAACCCTACATTCTGGGGGAGAGTGGAAAGACATAGTAAAGTGTTGAAAGAAAAAAAAAATTGCCAGCCAAACATACTCTATATGGAAAAGTTGTCCTTAAGATATGAAGGAGAAATACTTTTCTAGACAAACAAAAACTGAGGTAGTTTATCACCACTATACATGCCCTGCAAGAAATGCTGAGAGGAGATCTTCAAGCAGAAATGAAAACATATAAATGTATACAACACACTGGTAAAGGTAAATCTATAGACAGATGCAGAAAACTCTAAATCTATAATAAGATGGTGGGTTAACTATAGTGTTAAGCTATAGTGTTAAGATCCAGAGGAGAAGTAGATGGGGGGATGGGTGAAATAGATGATGGGAATTAAGGAGTACACTTATCGTGATGAACACTAAGTAATGTATAGAGTTGTTGAATCACTATATCGTACACCTGAAACTAATGTAACACTATATGTTAGCCATACTAGAGTCAAAATTAAAAACTTAATTAAAAATTAAAAAATAAAATAAAAAATTAATTATAGACATACACACTATAATGTGTTAACAAATACACAATATGAAAAGATGTAAATAATGTCATCAAAATATAAAAAGGGGAGACTAAAAGGCTGAAGCTTTTATGGATTATCAAAATTAAGATGTTCTCAGTTTAAAATAGACTGTTTTTATCTGTGAGATGTCTTATGTAAGCCTCATTGTAACCACAAAGCAAAAATCTAGAGACAATCGATAAAACATAAGAAAAGAGGAAATAGAGCATACAACCATGGGAAATTACCAACTTAAAAGGAAAAAATAGAAAGAGAAAAAGAAACAATGAAAATGCAAAATAACCAGAAAACAATAAGATGACATTAGTAAGTCCTCATACATTAATAATTACTCTAAATATAAATGGATTGAAATTACTAATCAAAAGGCACAGAGTGGTTGGATTGGGAAAAAAGCCTCAACTATATGTTGTCTACAAGTGTCTCACTTCAGCTTTAGGAACACTCAAAGGCTCAAAGTCGAGGGATGGAAAAAAGATATTCCATGCAAGTGGAAACCAAAAGAAAGGAGGGATAGGTACACTTTATCAGGAAAAACAAAACAAAACAGAATTTAAGTCAAAGATGGTAACAAGAGACAAAGAAGGCCATTTTTAATGATAAAACATTTAATTCATCATAAAGATATAAAAACTATAAATGTATATGCACCCAACATCAGATCACCTAAATATATTAAGCAATTACTAACAGAAGTGATGGGAAAAAGAGATAACACAACAATAATAGTAAGGGACTTTGATACTCTACAATGAATAGATCGTCCAGAGAGAAAAATCAACTATGAAATGATGGACTTGAACATTGGGCCAAATGAACCTAACAGATATTTACAGAGCTTTCCATCCAACAGCAGCAGAGAACACATTCTTTTCAATCACACATGAAACATTCTCCAGGATATACAATAGGTCACAAAACAAGTCTTAGCAAATTTAAGAAGACTGAAATCAGACCACAATAATATGAAATGAGAAATCAACAAAATAAAAGTTGGAGGGGCACCTGGGTGGCTCAGTGGGTTAAGCTGCTGCCTTCGGCTCAGGTCATGATCTCAGGGTCCTGGGATCGAGTCCCGCATCGAGCTCTCGCAGGGAGCAGGGAGCCTGCTTCCCTCTCTCTCTCTGCCTGCCTCTCCATCTACTTGGGATTTCTCTCTTTCAAATAAATACATAAAATAAAAATAAATAAATAAATTAAAAAAGTTGGAAAATCTGCAAAATGTGGAAATTGAACAACATCCTCCAGAACAACTAATAAGCCAAAGGAGAAATCAAAAGGGAAATGAAAAAATCTTAAAAAAATTGAAAATAGAAACAATAAACCAAAAACCCTTTAGATACTGCAAAAGGAGTTGAGAGGAAGGTTTATAGTGACAAATGTATATATTAAGAAAATGGAGAGATCTCAAATAAACAACCTAAATCAAACCTCAAGAAACTAGAAAAAGAATAAATTAAGACCAAAGTCAGTAGAGGGAAGAAAATAACAAAGATTACACTGCAAGTAAATAAAATAGAGACCAGAAAAGCAACAGAAAAGATCAACCAAATTAAGAGCTTTTTTTTCCCTGAAAGATAAACATAATTGACAACTACTACCTAGACAAACTAAGAAAAAAGAGAAATGGCTCAAATAAATAAAATCAGAAATGGAAGAGGAAACATTACAATTAATACCACAGAAAAACACAAGATCATGAGACCATTATGACAATGATATGCCAACAAATTTGATGACCAAGAAGAAATGGATAAATTTTTAGACACATACAACCTGCCAGGATGAAACCAGTGGGATATAGAAAATCTGAACAGATCAAATAAGAGATTGAATCAGTAATCAAGAAAACCTGCCAACACAGAAATTACAGAACCAGATGGAATCACAGTGAATTCTACCAAACATTTAAAGAAAAAATAATGCCAATCATTTTCACATTTCTCAAAAAAAACTGCAGAGGAGGAAATATTTCCAAATGCATGTTATGAGGAGAGAATTACCCTGATTACCAAAGCCAGATAATGAGACAAGAAAAGAAAATTATAGATCAATATCTTTGATGAATGTAGATGTGAAAATTCTCAAGAAAACATTAGCAAGATGAATGCAACAATGCATCAATAAGATCATATACCATGATCAAGTGGGAAATTTTTCCTGGGATGTAAAGATCGTTCAACACATGTGAGTCAATAAATGTGATACATTATATTAATAAAATGAAAGATGAAAATCGTATGATCATCTAAATAGATGCAGAAAAAGTATTTGAAAAAATACAACCTCTTTCATAATTCAAATCCTCAACAAATTTTGTATAGAAGAAACATAATTCAACAAAATAAAGACCATGTATGACAAGTCCCCACAATTAACATCATACTCACTGGTGAAAAATTGAAAGCTTTTCCTCTAAGTATCAGAAATAAGACAAAGGTGCTCACTCTCATCACTTTTACTCACCATTGTACTGGAAGACCTAGCCAGAACAATTAGGCAATATAAAAAGCCATCAGAATCAGAAAAGAAGGAGTAAACTTGTCATTATTTGCAAAGAATATGATCTTATATATAAAAAGTCATAAATATTCTACCAAAAAAAACCCTGTTAGAACTAATCAATGAATAAAGTTTCAGGACACAAAATTGACATATAGAAATCAGTTACATTTCTATATACTAATAACAAAACATCTGAAAAAGAAATAAAGAAAACCATCCCATTCACAATAGCTTCAAAAACAATGAAATACTGGGGCGCCTGGGTGGCTCAGTGGGTTAAGCCGCTGCCTTCGGCTCAGGTCATGATCTCAGAGTCCTGGGATCGAGTCCCGCATCGGGCTCTCTGCTCAGCAGGGAGCCTGCTTCCCCCCCCCTCTCTCTGCCTGCCTCTCTGCCTACTTGTGATTTCTCTCTGTCAAATAAATAAATAAAAAAAAAAACAAACAATGAAATACTTAAGAATAAATTTATGCAAGTAAATGAAAGAACTGTACAATATAAACTACAAGACCTTTGACAAAACAAACTTAAGAAGACACAAACAAATGGGAATATATCACGTTTTCATGGATTGGAAGAATTAATATTGTAAAAATGTCCATACTACCCAAAGCCAACTATAGATTCAATGCATTCCTTAATCAAAACTCCAATGATATTTTTCACAGCAATAGAATTGTTTTTAATCTTAAAATGTCTATGGAACCACAAAAGACCCTGAAGAGCCAAGGAAATCATGAGAAAGAAGAACAGAGCTGGGGACATCACACTTTATACTACAAAATTATAATAACTGAAATAGTATGATACTGGCATTAAAAATAGACACATAGACCAATGGAAAAGAATAGACTGGTCCCCAATTAACCCCACATGTATGGTCAACTAATATTTGACGTGAAACCAAGAACACTCAGTGGGGGAAAGGATAGTGTCTTCAACAAATGGTGCTGAGAAAACTGCATAACAACATGCAAAAAAATGAAACTGCATCACTATCTTACATCGATTACAAAACTTAACTAAAAATGAATTAAAGACTTCAACATAATGCCTGATATCACAAAACTCCTAGAAGAAAAAATAGGGAATAAGCTCCTTGAAGTTTGATTGGCAGCCACTTTTTGGATATGACACCAAAAGCACAAGCAACAAGAAAAAAAATCAACAGAAAGGACTACATCAAAATGAAAAGAGCTTCTGTACAACAAAAGAAACAATAGAAAAAATATAAAGCCAGCCTACGGAAAGAGAGGAAATATTTGCAAAACTTATATGAATTAAAGGGTTAATATCCAAAATACAGAAAGAACTCGTATGACTGAATAACATAAACAGAAACAAACCAATTTAAAAATGGTCAGAGGGAAGACTTCTGGGGAAGATGGTAGCATAGGCGGATTTTAGACTCAAGTCATTCCACAGGTACACGTAGATAATACCCACATCAGTGGAATAATCCAGAAAATAACCTGAAGACTGGCAGAATAAAGTCTCTACAGCTAAATGTAGAGAAGGCCACATAAAAGAGGGTAGAAAGCATGGCGAGGCAGTCAGGAGACCAATGGACCTGTAGGACTGTCCATGAGAGGGAGGATGCCACAGGTGTGAAGAGGGAAGAGGAGCAGACCCTACCCCAGGCACCCCAGGCACAGGAGACCTGCACTGGGAAGACAAATCCTCATAATATTTGGCTGAAAACCAGGAGGCTTAACTTCATGAGTTCTTACCATCAGTGGGTCTTAACACTTGGAACTTTAAAAATCATGGGCTCAGTTCTGGGAGAGTGGGAAAGCATTGGAAAATTGAATCTCTGCCATTAAAGAAACAGTATATCAAAGAACCCCACTAAGATATGGCATAGAAACATCAGTTTGAAAAATGCCTGGGATATACAGGAAAGAGACTCATTTGTTGGTCTCAGAGTGTGTGCTAGTGAAGCAAGGATATTGGGCAGAATTATCCAAGAACAAAATAACTGGCAGGCACCAATTCCCTCCCCCACACCACCAACTCCCACCTAGATGCACAAAACACCTGCAGGAACCCGCACATGTACACTCTCCACCTAGCTTGCTAACAGTGCACCCTGCCTCTGCAGTATTCTGTGGATCCACCCCCTCCAAAATGTTCAGGAATCCATCCAAAGTGACACCAAACATGGCAGTGTGCAAACAGCCTCGATAGTAGCCAGCACCTCCCCAAAGTGACTCCTGCCCCAGGGAGAGGGGAAGATAACCACACACAACAATTATAGAGTAGGCTGGGTGCAGGCACCTGGTCTGACAGCAGGTATTGTCCACCAACAAAAGCTTCTCAGGAGATAAAGGGAGAGCATCTTGTAGTTTAGTGCTGCTGCAGCTCTACCAAATGACTGGTCTGACCCAACTCAAGCCCAAGACACGCCCAGATTAGCTAACAACACAGAGACCAAATCCTGCCCACAATAGGCAAAAAGAGTCACTGCAGATGGCTGGACCAAAGTCAAACCCAGCTCAGCCAAAACAGTAAGGCACACACAACATATATGTGATACCCCTGAAGCACCAGGTTCTAGTGAACCTGGGACATTGCACTGCATGGCACTACAGGACCTCTTCTTCATAAGGCCACTACTTTCAAGAACAGACTAGTTGATTTCCTAACACATAGAAAGGGACACAGACATGGAACGCTACATCAAAAACTAATAATGTGGGCACCTGGGTGGCTCAGAGGGTTGAGCCTCTGCCTTGGGCTCAGGTCATGATCCCAGGGTGCTGGAATTGAGTCCCATATTGGGCTCTCTGCTCTGCAGGGAGCCTGCTTCCCCCTCTCTCTCTGCCTGCATCTCTGTCTACTTGTGATTGCTCTCTCTCTCTCTCTCTCTGTTAAATAAATAAATAAATAAATAAATAAAATCTTAAAAAAAAAAACTAATGATGTACTGTATGGTGACTAACGTTACATAATGAAAAATTAAAAAAAAAAGGAAATAGACACAGATATTTAGACAAAGTGGCAAGACAGAAGAATATGTCCTAAATAAAGAATAGGACAAAAATCACAGCAAAGGAGCTAAGTAACATGCCTGAATGATCATCTAAAGTAATGATCATAACGATACTCACTGGACTTGAGAAAAGAGTGGAAGACCTAAGTGAGATCTTCAACAAAGAGATAGAAAACATTAAAAAAAATCAGAAATGAAAAACACACTAGAGGGAAAGAATTGTAGACTAGAGCAAGCAGAAAAATAGATCAAGAACCTGGGGGGGAGAGTAATGGAACAGGAGAGAGAAATCAAGCTAAACAGGAGAGAGAAATAGGGGAGAGAAAAAGACAATAAAAATAAAAATAGGGCTCAGGTCATGATCCCAGCATCCTGGGATCGAGTTCCGCATCGGGCTCCTTGCTCAGCAGGGAGCCTGCTTCTCCCTCTGCCTCTGCCTGCCATTCTGTCTGCCTGTGCTCGCTCTCTCCCTCTCTCTGATAAATAAATAAAATCTTTAAAAAAAAGGGGGGACAAGATGGCGGGGTACTAGGAAGAGGCATCTTTTCAGCTGGTACCCCAAAGTGAGCTGATTACCTACCAAAGAACTCCGATCACCCATGAAATCAGCCTGAGATCAGAATTATACACGTCTGGATCTCTACAGGGGCAGAAGGCGCCAGTGAGCAGGTAAAGCGGAATGGGAACGGCGGACTGATATCGGAAGATAAACAAAAGGGGGAGGGAGCCACCAGAGGCGACCGGTACAAAAGTAATACCCCGATACGAGCGAGAGTGCCCTGCGTCTGGGGACCAGCATTAACTTGGAGACTGGTTGAAAGCACTCCAAAAGAGCAAAGGATCGCGGGGGGAAATTGTGGGAATCGGGGCGGCTAGGGACAGGGGCTTAAGTCCCTGGTCCCAGACGGCCTCCCCGGCGCGGAGGCAGAGAGAGTGCGGCGGAGAAACCGGCTCCTGGTCCCTAAGCCGCCAGCGCGCCCCAGAGCGCGGGGGTTCCGGCTCCTGTGAGGGGATGGGAGCTGCGCCGGTCTGCAGAACGCGCGCTCGCCCTACCACAAAGCTTGAGATGCGCGCGAACGTCCCTCCAGCTCTCCTGGGTTTCTAAGGCCCGGGGGCGCTTCTTGACCCGCACCATTGTTTTCAAAGTCTAAGCCGAGTGCGCGCGAAACTCTTCCCCGGACAGAGGCGCGCAAAAGCCCAGCCTGCGGCTTACGGACCAGCGCCCCTTTCTCAGTGCCCCAGACGCGCGCCCGACCCACAGCCGCCTCTGAAAAGAGGTGCGCGCAAGCCGGGCACTCCCAGCCCGGGCCGGCGGCAAAATCTCAGTGTGCGATCGCTGCTTGGAACCTCTCTGGCGGTCAGGAGCTCCCAGACAGCCGCCACTGCCTTGGCTTTGGGGACGAGCAAAAGATCCTGCGCCCCCAGGGTCTTTAACTTGGAACCTGCACTGCCAGCGGCCAAGGGGGAATTTATTCAGCTTCTGCACCCAGACTGAGGCTTCTCTCTGAGACGGAGATCAGGAAGTGTTCCAGGGTGCACCTTGACTGCACCAGAGTTGATACATCCAGCTACATCTGTTCAGTCTTCTCCCACCAAAATGACTAGGAGGAGGAATGCCCAACAGAAGAAAAATACAGAGGATGGACCTTCTGCAATAGAGCTAACGGCTATCAACATAGACAATATGTCGGAAAGAGAATTCAGGCTAACAATTATCCAGGCAATAGCTAGGTTGGAGAAAGCCATGGATGACCAAACAGAATTGATTAGGGCCGAA
This sequence comes from Neogale vison, assembly GCF_020171115.1. Taxonomy (NCBI): domain Eukaryota; kingdom Metazoa; phylum Chordata; class Mammalia; order Carnivora; family Mustelidae; genus Neogale; species Neogale vison. Next base: position 33,828,904 of record NC_058105.1, read on the forward strand.
CTGAAAGCGACCAGACAGGATGTTCACAATGTTAGGGCGGAGCTTAAAGCTACCAGGGAGGAGGTCCACAATGCTCTCAATGAGTTCCAATCCAATCTAAACTCTCTCAAAGCTAGGGTAACTGAGACAGAAGATAGAATTAGTGATCTGGAAGACAAACAGATAGAGAGAAAGGATCAGGAGGAAGCCTGGAACAAACAGCTTAGATCCCACGAAAGCAGAATTAGGGAAATAAATGATGCCATGAAGCGTTCCAACGTCAGAATTATTGGAATCCCTGAAGGGGAGGAGAAAGAAAGAAGTCTAGAAGATGTCGTGGAACAAGTCCTTCATGAAAACTTTCCGAATCTCGCGAATGAAACCAGCGTTCATGTACTAGAGGCTGAACGGTCTCCACCCAAGATTATACACTCCAAAAAAAATCACGACACCTGATAGTCAAATTGAGAAATTATAATTGTAGGTATAATCTCTTGAAAGCTGCCAGGGCAAAGAGGCTCCTTACTTACAGAGGGAAGCCCATCAGAATAACGTCAGACCTGTCCACAGAGACCTGGCAAGCCAGAAGAGGCTGGCAAGATATATTCAGGGCACTAAATGAGAAGAACATGCAGCCAAGAATACTTTATCCAGCAAGACTGACATTCAAAATGGATGGAGAGATAAAGAGTTTCCAAGACCGGCAAGGCTTAAAAGACTATGCAACCACCAAACCGATACTGCAGGAAATATTAAGGGGGGTTCTATAAAAGAGGAAAAATCCCAAGAATAGCATTGAACAGAAATATAGAGACAGTCTACAGAAAGAAAGTCTTCAAAGGTAACTCGATGTCAATAAAAACGTATCTATCAATAATCACTCTCAATGTGAATGGCCTAAATGCACCCATAAAACGGCACAGGGTTGCAGATTGGATAAAACGACAGGACCCATCCATATGCTGTCTACAAGAGACCCATTTCGAACCTAAAGATACACGCAGACTGAAAGTGAAGGGGTGGAGAAGCATCTTTCATGCCAATGGGACTCAAAAGAAGGCTGGGGTAGCGATTCTCATATCAGATAAATTAGACTTCAAACTAAAGACTGTAGTCAGAGATACAGAAGGACACTACATAATCCTTAAAGGGACTATCCACCAAGATGATCTAACAATTGTAAATATCTATGCTCCCAATATGGGAGCAGCCAATTACTTAAGAAAACTGTTAATCAAGATAAAGAGTCATATTGATATGAATACACTAATCGTAGGTGATCTTAACACGCCTCTTTCAGAATTAGACAGATCATCGAAGCAGAAAATCAACAAAGAAACAAGAGCATTGAATGACACATTGGACCAGATGGACCTCATAGATATATACAGAACATTCCACCCTAAAACAGCAGAATACTCATTCTTCTCAAGTGCACACGGAACCTTCTCCAGAATAGACCACATACTGGGTCACACATCAGGACTCAACCGATACCAAAAGACTGAGATTATTCCCTGCATATTCTCAGATCACAATGCTTTAAAACTGGAACTCAATCACAAGGAAAAGTTCCGAAGGAACTCAAACACCTGGAAGCTAAAGACCACCTTGCTTAAGAATGCTTGGATCAACCAGGAGATCAAAGAAGAACTGAAACAATTCATGGAAACCAATGACAATGAAGACACTTCGGTCCAAAACCTATGGGATACAGCAAAGGCGGTTCTAAGGGGAAAATATATAGCCATCCAAGCCTTGCTCAAAAAAATTGAAAAATCCAGAACACACCAGCTGTCTCTACACCTTAAAGAACTGGAGGATCAACAACAAATCAAACCAACTCCACACATAAGAAGGGAAATCATCAAGATTAGAGCTGAGATCAATGAGGGAGAAACCAGAGATACAGTAGAACGTATCAATGAAACTAGAAGCTGGTTTTTTGAAAGAATCAATAAGATCGATAAGCCACTGGCTACACTAATCAGAAAGAAAAGAGAGAAATCCCAAATTCATAAAATTATGAATGAAAAGGGAGAGATCACAACTAACACCAAGGAAGTAGAAACAATCATCAGAAGTTATTACGAACAGTTATATGCCAATAAGCTTAGCAACCTAGATGAAATGGATGCATTCCTGGAAAAATATAAACTACCAAAATTGAACCAGGAAGAAATCGACAACCTGAATAGACCGATATCTAATAACGAGATTGAAGCAGTGATCAAAAATCTCCCAAAAAACAAGAGCCCAGGACCTGACGGATTCCCTGGGGAATTCTACCAAACCTTCCAAGAAGAAATAACACCTATTCTCCTGAAGCTGTTTCAAAAAATTGAAGCAGAAGGAAAACTTCCAGACTCTTTCTATGAAGCAAGCATTACCCTGATCCCCAAACCAGGCAAGGACCATACCAAAAAGGAGAATTTCAGACCAATATCACTGATGAATATGGATGCTAAGATTCTCAACAAGATCCTAGCCAACAGGATCCAACAACACATTAAAAAGATTATCCACCATGATCAGGTGGGATTCATCCCTGGGCTACAAGGATGGTTCAACATTCGCAAATCAATCAATGTGATACAACAAATTAATATGAGAAGAGAGAAGAACCACATGGTCCTCTCAATTGATGCAGAAAAAGCATTTGACAAAATCCAACATCCGTTCCTGATTAAAACGCTTCAAAGTATAGGGATAGAGGGAACATTCCTGAACCTCATCAAATCTATCTATGAAAGACCCACAGCAAATATCATCCTCAATGGGAAAAAGCTTGCAGCCTTCCCGTTGAGATCAGGAACAAGACAAGGATGCCCACTTTCACCACTCTTGTTCAACATAGTATTAGAAGTCCTAGCAACAGCAATCAGACAACAGAGAGAAATAAAAGGTATCCAAATTGGTAATGAAGAAGTCAAACTCTCTCTCTTCGCAGATGACATGATTCTTTATATGGAAAACCCAAAAGACTCCACCCCCAAACTACTAGAACTCATACAGCAATTCAGCAGCGTGGCAGGATACAAAGTCAATGTGCAGAAATCAGTGGCTTTCTTATACACTAACAATGAAAATACAGAAAGGGAAATTAGAGAATCGATTCCATTTACTATAGCACCAAGAACCATAAGATACCTGGGAATAAACCTAACTAAAGAGGTAAAGGATCTATACTTGAGGAACTATAGAACACTCATGAAAGAAATTGAAGAAGACACAAAAAGATGGAAGACCATTCCATGCTCTTGGATCGGAAGAATAAACATTGTTAAAATGTCTATACTGCCTAGAGCAATCTATACTTTTAATGCCATTCCGATCAAAATTCCACCGGCATTCTTCAAAGAGCTGGAGCAAATAATCCTAAAATTTGTATGGAATCAGAAGAGACCCCGAATCGCTAAGGAAATGTTGAAAAACAAAAATAAAGCTGGCGGCATCACCTTACCTGATTTCAAGCTTTATTACAAAGCTGTGATCACCAAGACAGCATGGTACTGGCATAAAAACAGACACATAGACCAGTGGAACAGAGTAGAGAGCCCTGATATGGACCCTCAACTCTATGGTCAATTAATCTTCGACAAAACAGGAAAAAATATACAGTGGAAAAAAGACAGTCTCTTCAATAAATGGTGCTGGGAAAACTGGACAGCTATATGTAGAAGAATGAAACTCAACCATTCTCTTACACCGTACACAAAGATCAACTCAAAATGGATAAAAGACCTCAACGTGAGACAGGAATCTATCAGAATCTTAGAGGAGAACATAGGCAGTAATCTCTTCGATATCAGCCACAGCAACTTCTTTCAAGATACGTCTCCAAAGGCAAAGGAAACAAAAGCGAAAATAAACTTCTGGGACTTCATCAAAATCAAAAGCTTCTGCACAGCAAAGGAAACAGTCAACAAAACAAAGAGGCAACCCACGGAATGGGAGAAGATATTTGCAAATGACAGTACAGACAAAAGGTTGATATCCAGGATCTATAATGAACTCCTCAAACTCAACCCACACGAAACAGACAAACACATCAAAAAATGGGCAGAAGATATGAACAGACACTTCTCCAATCAAGAAATACAAATGGCTATCAGACACATGAAAAAATGCTCATCATCATTAGCCCTCAGGGAGATTCAAATTAAAACCACATTGAGATATCACCTTACACCACTTAGAATGGCCAAAATTAACAAAACAGGAAACAACATGTGTTGGAGAGGATGTGGAGAAAGGGGAACCCTCTTACACTGTTGGTGGGAATGCAAGTTGGTGCAGCCTCTTTGGAGAACAGTGTGGAGATTCCTCAAGAAATTAAAAATAGAGCTTCCCTACGACCCTGCAATTGCACTCCTGGGTATTTACCCCAAAGATACAGATGTCGTGAAAAGAAGGGCCATCTGTACCCCAATGTTTATAGCAGCAATGGCCACAGTCGCCAAACTATGGAAAGAACCAAGATGCCCTTCAACGGATGAATGGATAAGGAAGATGTGGTCCATATACACTATGGAGTATTATGCCTCCACCAGAAAGGACGAATATCCAACTTTTGTAGCAACATGGACGGGACTGGAAGAGATTATGCTGAGTGAAATCAGTCAAGCAGAGAGAGTCAATTATCATATGGTTTCACTCATTTGTGGAGCATAACCAATAGCATGGAAGACAAGGGGCGTTAGAGAGTAGTAGGGAATTTGGGTAAATTGGAAGGGGAGGTGAACCATGAGAGACTATGGACTCTGAAAAACAATCTGAGGGGTTTGAAGTGGCAGGGGGGTGGGAGGTTGGGGTACCAGGTGGTGGGTATTATAGAGGGCACAGCTTGCATGGAGCACTGGGTGTGGTGAAAAAATAACGAATACTGTTTTTCTGAAAATAAATAAATTGGGAAAAAAAAATAAAAAAAAAAATAAAAAAAAATAAAAAAAAAATAAAAAAAAAATAAAAATAGATGAAGGGAACCAAGTGTAATAACATTTGCATTATAGGAATCCCACAAGAGAGGAGAGAGAGAAGGAGGCAGAAAATTTATGATGAAAAAATAGCTGTAAACTTCCCAAATCTTGGTGGAAAACCCCCAGATATCCAGATCTAAGAGACACAGAAGGCCCCCAACAACATCAACCCAAAGAAGTCCACACCAAGATGCAGAGTAACTAAAATGGTAAACAGTTGTGATAGAGAATTTAAAAGCAGCAAGAAAGTGATAAAGAAAGAATTTAGAAGCAGCAAGAAAAAGAAAATAGCTATATACAAGGGAGAGACTATAAGGCTATTAGCTGTTGTTTTTTTTTTTTCAGGAGAAACTTTGCATGCCAGAAGAGAATGGCATGATATATTCAAAGTGCTAAGAGAAAAAAATACTTGCAGCCAAGCATACTCTATCTAGCAAGACTATCATTCAGAACAGAAGGAGAGATAGTTTCCCAGAAATACAAAAGTTAAAGGAATTCATCACCACAACCTTACAAGCAATTTTAAAGGGGGCATTTGAATGGAAAGGAAGGTCCATAAGCAGGAGTAAGAAAAGTAGAAAGCACAAAAGCAGTAAAATTGAGTGTATCTATAAAAATCAGTCAAGGGATCCACAGAATAAAAGGATGTAAATTATGGTTCCATATACCTAAAATGTTGCTGGAAGAGGACTAAAAATTTATTGCTTTTTAAAATAAAGATTGTATTTATTTATTTTTAAATTAATTAATTAATTTACCAGATATATATATAGAGAGAGCACAAGCAAGCAGAGCAGGAGGCAGAGGGAGAGGGACAAGCAGACTCCCTACTGAGCAGAGAGCCTGATGTGGGGCTTGATCCCAAGATGGTGGGATCATGACCTAAGCAGAAGAAGGTAAATGCTTAACTGACTGAGACACCCAGGTGCCCCAAATTTATTGCTTTTAGAATGGGTTCAAACTTAAGTGACCATCAACTTAATATAGATTTCTATGTACATAAGATATTATATATAAACCTAATGGCAACCGGAAATAAAAAACCAGTAATAGATACTCAAAAAATAATGAGAAAGTATACCAATACAGAAAATAACAAACTAAGAAAAGAGAGCAAGAGAAGGAAAAACAAAGCAACCATTAAAAAAATTACCAAAATGGCAATATGTAAATACCTATCAATAATCACTTTAAATATTAATGGACCAAGTGTTCCAATGATAAACATAGGGTAATGAAATGGATGAAAAAGCAAAACCCATCTATGTGCTGCTTACAAGAGACATATTTCAGACCTAAAGTCACATGTGGTTTGAAAATGAAGGGATGGGAAAGCATTTATCATGCAAATGGAAGTGAAAAGAAATCTGGGGTAGCAAGATTTATATGGGGCAATATAGACTTTAAAACAAGGACCATAACAAGAGACAAAGAAGGATAGTACATAATCAAAAAGGGACAATCCATCAAGAGGCTATTGGGTGAGCCTGGTGGTGGGTATTAAGGAGGGCATGTATTACATGGAGCACTGGGTGTGGTACATAAAGAATGAATCTTGGAATACGAAAAAAAAAATTTTTAAAAAGAAGCTATAACAATTGTAAATATTCACACATGCAATATGGGAACATGCAAATACATAAAATACCTAATAACAAGCATAAGGGAAGTAATCAATTGTAATACAGTAGTAGTAGGAAAAGGAAATAATTGATAGTAATACAATAACATTAGGGGACTTTATCATGGCACTTACATGAATGGTTAGACAATCCAAATAGAAAATCAACAAGTAAACAGGATTTGAAGAACATATTGGATGAGATTAATCCAACAGATATTTTCAGAACATTCCATCCTACAACAGCAAAATACACATTCCTTTCAAGGGCACATGGAACATTATCCAGAACAGACCACATATTAGGCCATAAAACGAGTCTCAATGAACTCAAAAAGATTTAAGTCATACTCTGCATCTTTCTGACCACAATGCTATGAAACTAGAAATCGCAAGAAAAAAATTGGGAAAGCACAGAAATATATGTAGGTTAAGTAACATGCTACTAAGCAATTAATGGGTCATTTAAAAAATCAAGAAAGAAATAAAAAATATATGAAGACAAATGAAAATACAATGTTCTAAAGTCTTTGGGATGCAACAAAAGCAGTTCTAAGAGGGAAGTTTACAGCAGTACAAGTGTACCTCAAGAAGCATGAAAAATCTCAAATAACCTAACCTTATACCTAAAGAAGCTAGAAAAAGACCAAATAAAACCCCAAACAAGTAGAAGGAAAGAAATAAAAAAGATAAGGGCAGAAGTAAACAAAATAGAGACTAAAAAACAATAGAATAGATCAACAAAACCGGGAGCTGGTTCTTTTAAAAGATCAACAAAATTGATAAGCCTTTAATCAGACTCATCAAAAAAAAAAAAAAAAAAGGAGAACTCAAATAAACAAAATCAGAAATGAAGGAGGAAAAAACCAACCAATACCACAGAAATACACAGGATCACACAAGAATATTATAAATGATATGCCAACAAATTGGACAATCTAGAAGAAATGGATAAATTCCTAGAAACATATAACCTCTCAAAAATGAATTAGGAAAAATAGAAAATTTGAACAGCCTGTTACTAGGAAGGAAATTGAATCAGTAATTGAGAAACTCTCAAGAAACAGGCTTCACAGGTAAATTTCTACCAAACATTTAAACAAGAATTAATATCTATTTTTCTCAAACTATTCAAAGAAATAGGAGGAAAATATCCAAATCCATCATATGAGGCCAGCATTACCCTGATAACAGAACAGATAAAGACTACAGAAAAAAAAAAAAAGAAAGAAAAGAAAAGAAACAAGAAAACTACAGGCCAATATCACTGATGAACAAAGATGCAAAAATTCTCAAAAAATACTAGGAAACCAAATCCAACAATACATTAAAAAAATCATTCACCACAACCAGATGGGGTTTATTCCTGGGATGCAAGATGATTTAATATTTGCAAGTCAATCAATATGATATATCACATTAATACAAGAAAGGATAAAAACCACATGATCATTTCAATAGATACGGAAAAACATCTGACAAAGTACAACATTGAGTTATAATAAAAAACCCTCAACAAAGTAGGTTTGGAGGAAACATACATCAACATAATAAAGGCCATATATGAAAAACCCACAGTGAACATCATATTCAATGGGAAAGAATTCTTCTAAGACCAGGAACAAGAGAAGGATGTCTGATCTCACCATTTTCATTCAACATAGTACTGGAAATCCTAGCCACAATAATCACATAAGAAAAAGGGATAAAAGTCACTTGAATTTATAAGATGTAAAACTTTCACTGTTTGGAGATAACATGATACTATATAGAGAAAACCCTAAAGATTCCACCAAAAAACAAAAACAAACCAAAAAAAAACCCCACTAGAACTGATAAATGAGTTCAGTAAGATTGCAGGATACAAAACCAATATATAGAAATCCATTGCATTTCTATACATTAAGAATGAAGTAGCAGGAAGAGAAATTAAGAAAACAATACCATTTACAATTGTACCAAAAAGAATAAAATATAAAGGAATAAACTTAACCATGGAGGTGAAAGATTCATATTCTAAAAAATATAAAGCACTGATGAAAGAAATTAAAGATGACACAAACAAAAAGATATTCCATGCTCATAGATTGGAAAAACCAGTATTGTTAAAATATCCGTACTACCCAAAGCAATCTACAGATTTGATGTAACCCTCATCAAAGTTCCAACCGTATTTTTCTCAGAACTAGAAAAAATAATCTTTTCTTTTTTAAGATTTTTATTTATTTACTTATTTGATAGACAGAGACCACAAGTGGGCAGAGCTCTAGGCAGGCAGAGAGAGAGGAGGAATCAGGCTCCCCGCTGAGCAGAGACTCCCCGATGTTGGGCTCGATCCCAGTACCCTGGGATCATGACCTGAGCTGAAGGCAGAGGCTTTAATCCACTGAGCCACCCAGGCACCCCTAGAAAAAAATGATCTTAAAATTTGTATGGAACCAAAAGATTCCAAATAGCCAAAGCAATAGCAAAACTAAAGGCATCAAAATTCCAGATTTCATGATATACAACCAAGCTATAGTCATCAAAACAGTATGGCACTGGCACAAAAATAGACAATGGAACAGAATAGAGAACCTCAAAATAAAACCACGATTTTATGGTCAATTAATCAATGAAAAAAAAGGCAAGAATATGCAATGGGCAAAAGACAGCCTCTTCAACAAATGGTGTTAGGCAGACCAGACAGTTATATGCAAAAGAATGAAACTAGACTACTTTCTTATGCCATACACAAAAGTAAACTCCAAGTGGATGAAAGACTTAAATGTGAGACCTGAAACCATAAAAATTCCAGAAGAGATCAGAGCCAGCAATTTCTACACAAACTGGTGCAGCCATTCTGGAAAACAGTATGGAGGCTCCTCAAACAGTTAAAAACAGAATTACTTTATGACCCAGCAATTACATTATTGCATATTTACCCAAATGATACAAAAATACTGATTTGAAGGGGTACATGCACCCTGATGTTTATAGTAACATTATCGATAATAGCCAAATTATGGAAAAAGCCCAAGTGTCCACCAGCCGATGAATGGATAAAGAAGATGTAGTGTATATATATGATGGAATATTACTCAACCAGCAAGAAGAATGAAATCTTGGGGCTCCGCCACTGGTTGGCTTGGTTGGTTAAGCATCCAACTCTTGATTTTTGGTCATGATCTCAGGGTCATGGGATTGAGCACTGTGTTGGGCTCTGTAGAGTTTCCTTGTCCCTCTTCCTCTCCCTTTGCCTTTCCCCCTACTCATGCACATGATTTCTCTCTCTCCAAATTAGTAAATAAAATCTTTAAAAAATTTTTAAAAATATAAAATCCTGTCATTTCAATGATGTGAATGGATCTAGAGTGTACTCTGTTGAGCAAAATAAGTCAGAGAAGGACAAATACCGTATGATTTCAATCATTTGTGGAATTTAAGAAACAAAACAGATAAACATAAGGGAAAGGAAAACAAAGAGAAGAAGGCCAACCATAAGAGACTCTTAACATTAGAGAACAAACTGAAGGTTCCTGGAGGAGAGGTGGGCCAGGGATGGGCTAAATGGGTGATGGAAATTAAGGAGGGCACTTGTGATGAGCACTGGGTGTTTTTTGTAAGTGATGAATTGCTAAATTCTACTCCTGAAATCAATATTACACTATATGTTAACTAACTACAATTAAAAACTTAAGAAAAAACATTCAGAAAAGGATTCACTCTTCTGGATGTCATTAAGAACACTTCTGATTCATGGGAATAAGTCCAAATATCAACATTAACAGGAACTTGGAAGAAGTTGATTCTAACCCTTATGGATGCTTCTGAGGGTTCAAGACTTCAGTAGAGGAAGTAATTGCAGATGTAGTGGAAACAGCAAAAGAGCTAGAATTATAAGTGGAGCCTGGGTATGTGACTAAATTGCTGCAATCGTATGATAAAACTCAGTGAATGAAAAGTTGCATCATATGGATGAGCAAGGAAAGTGGCTTCTTGGGATGTAATTTACTTTTGGTGAAAACTCTGGGAAGATTGTTGAAATGACAGCAGGATTTTAGAACGTTGTATCAGTTTCTTTGATAAAGCAGCAGCCAGGGTTTGAGAAGATTGACTCTAATTTTGAGAAGTCCTACTGTGTGTAAAATGCTATCAAATAGCACCACATGCTACAGAAAAAATCATTCATGAACATCAATTAATGCAGTAAAATTCATCGTCTTATTTTAAGAAGCTGCCACAACCACTCTAACTTCAACAGTCACCACCCTGGTTAGTAAGCAGTCATCAACACCAAGGTGAGATCCTCTAGCAGCAAAAATATTATAACTCACTAAGAACTTAGATGATGATTAACATTTATGGCAATAACTTATTTTTAATTAAGGTTTGCACATTATTCTTTAAACATAGTACTATTGCACACTTAATAGACTACAGTATAATGTAAATATAACTTTTACATGCACTGTGAAACTAAAAAAATAATTTGACTTGCTTTATGTTGGTGGTCTGGAACCAAACCTGCAATATCTCTGAGGTATGCTATGAAAAACCCACAGATATCATGGTCCTAAAGGTGTAAGACCTATTTCTTTCACCTTAAGATCAGAAACAAAAGAAGGCTGTCTACTCTCGTCACTTCTATTTAATGTTGTAGTATAGTTTCTAGAGAAGGAAATTGGACAAGAAAATGTAGTTAAAAGCATCCAGATTGGAAATCAAGGAGTTAAAACTATCTTTGCAGATGATATGATCTTGTATATAGAAAATTCTTTTTTTAAATTTAATTTTATTTTTTCAGTGTTCCAAGATTCACTGTTTATGAACCTCACCTAGTGCTCCATGCAATACATGCCCTCTTCCAGTAATAAATTGGTACAACTGTATAAATGACTTAATAAGATTGCATGATATAAGATCAATATACAAAATCTAATTATATTTCTATTGCAAGGAACAATCCAATACATGAAATTAAGAAAGCAGTTCAACTTACAACAACATTGAAAAGAATAAAATACTTAGAGAGAAATTTAACAAAAGAAATAAAAAAAAACTTTAAAATTGAAAACTACAAAACATTGTTGAAAGAGAAATGAAGAATTTTTTTAAGGAATGGGGGAAAAAGCTCATGTCCATGGATGAGAAGATTTAAAATTGTTAACATGGCAATACTCCCCAAAGTGATCTAAAAGATTAACACAATTCTTGTCACCATCCCAGCTGACTTTTTTAGAAATTGACAAGCCAATTCTAAAATTCATGTGAAATTACAAAGCATTCAGAATAGTCAAAATAATCTTGAGATAGATCAAAAAAGAAGGAGAACTCACACTTCTTGATTTTGAAACTTTCTACAAAGATGGTAATCAAGACCATGTGATCTGACAGAAGAATAGACATATAGATGAGTGGAATGTAATTATGAGTCTAAAGTTAGTCAAAGAACATGAACATATATTTCTTAGAAAAATATATACAAGTGGCCCATATATATACATGTAACTATGTTCAACTTCATTTCCTAGTAGGGAGATGCAAATCGACCACAATGAAAATACCACTTTACACACACTAGGATGGGTATAATCATAAATATAGACAACAAAAATGTTGGTAATGATATGAAGATGTTGGAAATCTCCTATATGATTGATGGGAATTTAAAATGACATATCACCTTTGAACAACAATCTGGCAGTTAAAATATGACCCAGGAATTCTATAGTTAATGTACCCAAGAGAGTTAAAAAGTTATTTTAAAAAGTTCCATAATTGTTCGTAGTAGCATTATTCATGATAAGAAAAAACTGGAAACCCAAATGCACAACAGCAGAAGAATGAAAGAATAAATAGTGGTATATCCATACAATGAGATCTTATTCAGGCATAAAAAGGGAATTATAGAAACATGCTACAATATGGATGAAACTTAAAGTCATTACCAAGTGAAAAAGCCAATTACATAAGACCACATAATATATGATCACAACTGTATGAGATCCCAGCTATTGCCAGAATAGGCAAAACCATAGAGACAGACAATAGATTAGGTCTTGTCTAGGCATGGTGAGGTTGGGTAGCTAGGGGTGCTGATAGCTATAGGGTTGTGGTGATGAAAATGTTTGAGAACTAAAGGTGGAGCCAGTTACACATACCTGTTTTTCATGGACATGAAAAAACATTGAATTTTTCAGAGATACTAAAAAGCATTGAATTGTAGATTGGTGAATTGTATATGGCTGAATTATATCTTAATAAACTGCTAAAAACAAACAGAAAAAAGTAAATGATGTACAGTTGACCTTTGAACGACACTGAACTGCGTGGGTTTTTTTCCCCATAAATACACTACAGTACTATAAATGTATTTTCTCTTCTTCATGGTCTCCTTAATAACATTTTCTTTTTTTCTTTTCTTATTATAAGAATATGGTATATAATATGCATAACACACAAAGTATATGTTTATTGACTGTTTAATGTAATTAGAAAGTCCTCTGGTCAACAGTAAGCTATTAGTAGTTCAGTTTTGGGGGTGACAAAATTATATGTGGATTTTCAAGTGCGCAGAGGTTTGGCACCCTCAACTCTTGGTGTTGGTCGAGGTTCAGCTGTGCTGATATATGCTACAACATGTAAGAAGTGAAAATATGGTATTTGAAGGAAAGCAGATAGAAAAGGCCCCATATTATATGACTTCATTTATAAGAAATATCCTGATTAGACAAATCTATAGAAACAAAAATTAAATTAGTGATTTCTAGGGTCTGGAGAAAAGAAGGAATGGGGAATGACTTAGATACCTTTTTTGATGTCATAAAATGTTTTGTAATTAAATAGTGGTGATGGTGTATAATCTTGAGAATACACTAAAAACTACTAAATTGTGCATTTTAAATTGTATGTTTTTTATGGCATATTAATTATATCACGATAAAGAAAAAAGCAGAAAAGAAAGAACAAAGGAACAATAAAATAGAAGATAAATGAGATAAATTGAAAATAAATATAAAAAATGAATTTAACAATCTTAATAGTCACATTAAATGCTAATCAACTAGACACTAATCAAAAGACGGAGATCATCAAATTGGGTAAAAAGTTTAAAAAAGAGATAAATTTGTTGCTGCTTACACAAGATATTTTAATTACAAAAACACAGGTTGAAAGATAAGAATTGAAAGATATATTACAAGAAAAGATATGCATAAAACATTATAGTGGATGCATATTTCAGGTAATATATACTTAATAAGATTATTAGAGAAAAGGAGATAACATAACTATAGATGATATAATAATTAAAAATATAATTAAAAATATTCCAGGATGATATAATAATTGAGAATATAATTTAAAAATATGCATGTAATAACACAGGTCCAAAATACATTGAGTGAAATCCAACAGAATTTAAAGGAGAAATAGTTAAATTAAGATGTATAGTTGAAATTTTAATATCAAACTTAGAAATTAATCGAGTGAGTACACAGAATAGCAAGGATAGAGTAGACCTAAATAGAACTATGAACCAATTAAGCATAATTAAGATTTATGCAATGTTTTACACAACAGCAGGATTCAAATTCTATCCAAGATACCACAGACTATTAACAAGGGGCACTGGAACATACCCAGGCACATAAAATAAGACTCAAAAAGTTTCATGATCCAAAGAAGTTGAAATCATACAGAGTGTTTTCCTATCACTGTGGAATTGTGTTGTTAATGAACTAAAAAAAGCCTAAAAATAACCCATATATTTTCTTTTTTTTTCTTAAAGATTTATTTATTTATTTGACAGAGAGACACAGTGAGAGAGGGAACAAAAGCAGGGGGAGTGGGAGAGAGAGAAGTAGGCTTCCAGCTGAGCAGGGAGACTGACCCTGGGATCCTGACTTGAGCTTAATGACTGAGCCCACCAGGTGCCCCCATTTTTAAAATAAGATTTTGTCTCATATATTTTCAAATGCATTGTAATTATTATCCAATCAAGATCTTTGACTTACATTTAATTTTTTTTTAAATTTATTTATTTATTTGACAGAGAGTGAGAGAGAGCACAAGCAGGCAGAGCGAGAAGGAGAAGCAGGCACCTTGCCAAGCAAGGAGCCTGACATAGGGTTTAATCCCAGGACCCTGGGATCATGACCCTAGCCAAAGGCAGTTGCCCAACCAATTGAGCCACCCAGGCACCCCCATTTAAAATTTTTAATAAAGATAAAAGATTGAGAAAATAGTGTGTAATTGCAGAGAAGAAAGTTTTCAAAGAGAAATAAATATTTCTCTTAAATCTATTTATCTTAAAGATAAGTGGGGGAAAAAAAGATAGTGGAGGGGCGCCTGGGTGACTCAGTGGGTTAAAGTCTCTGCCTTTGGCTCAGGTCATGATCCCAGGGTCCTGGGATGGAACCCTGAATCAGGCTCTCTGCTCAGTGGGGAGCCTGCTTCCTCCTCTTTCTCACTCTCTGCTTGCCTCTCTGCCTACTTGTGATCTCTGTCTGTCAAATAAATAAATAAAAATCTTAAAAAAAAAAAAAAGATAGGTGGAAAATTTCCATGTATTTGGAAAGTAAATGTTACATCTTTAAATAACCTATAGATCAGAAAAGCTATATTAAAGAAAAGCAGAAAATATTTGGAATTGGATAAATATGAGAAAAAAGAATTATCAGAATTAATTGGATGCAGTTACAGTTACTCAATCCACTTAAATACAATGTGGGATCCTGGATAAGTTATAGAAGCAAATAATGGACATTAGGTGATAATTTTGTAAAATTTGAATAAAATATGTACTTTAGCTGATATATTATGTACCATATGTTAATTTCCTGTTTTGATAATTGTACTATGGACATACAAATGTTTACATTCAGTAAAGTAGGATGAGTGATGTAAAGGGAGTCTAAAATTAGCTCAAAAAATTTAAGACTGACAGTATCAAGAGGTATTGAGGTTGAGGATTAAGTAAAACTCAACAAAGTTTGTTCTTGGGGATAGAGAATACTACTGCCACTTTGAAAAATGGTTTGGTAGTTTTTTTATAAAGATAAACCTACATCTTTGTTTTGACCCAGCTATCCCACTTTTTAGTATTTATCCAAGAGAAATAAAAAACATATAATCTAAAATACACTTTGCACAAGACTAGTTATACCAATTTTATTTCCGATAGTCCCAAACTGAAAAGAATGCAAACATCCATCCAGAGGTAATTCAATAAACAAATGCTAGTATATTCATGCAATGATAGTTACTTAGAAATAAAAAGTAAATGTAACAAAATGGATATATCTCAAAATCATATTGAAGAAAAGATGAAAGACATAAGAGAATGCAATGTATATTTCCTTTTATTTGAATAACTGGAATATGTAAAACTAAATGTTTGCGACAAAGATCAGAACAATGGTTACTTCATTGCAGGTGTGTTGCCTGGAAAGTGAATGAAGGGCAATTACTGAGTGTAGAATTATTTTAAATCCTGATTTTTTTCTGGTGGTTCCATGGAAATTATCACTTTTCCCGACTCATCAACCTTTATACATAAAAATCTATAGATTTTATTGTATGGACATTATGTTTTAACAACAAAAAGGAGAAAATTAATCTGTACCCAATATATTACAGAATTCTTTCCATTTGTTGGATAAACAGCAGATCTATAATCTGTAGGAAAAGGGAAGCACATATTTGAGCCCACGTTCAAATGAGCTTTCTCCTGATGAGCAGTTTTGACACCGTTTTAAGAAAATAGAGGCCAGTCAAAGAGTGGCACTTATGCTGGGAATTTGAGACAGAAATCATATTTCAGCACTGAAAGATGACTTAAACTTGTGTGTTCATGACACAGAGGAAGGGCACACAGATGTTTCATTAAAATTTACATAAAATTTCTTATGTCTTTGCCCTGAGATGCAAATGACCTGGGTGAACCTTTTGGTTGACTGGCATAGAACAGACATTGGAAGTCTGGAAGTCTCAGCTGAGATTTTAGAGATTGCACAAGAACAGTGTACTGCTTGTGATAAATATTTAAGGCCTTTAGTTGAGACTGCAGTAAAGCCATACCCTAGGCGTAAGGAATAATCTCTAGGGGTAAGAATAAAGTAAAACAGCATTTTCCCCAAAGTCTGATACAGTATCCAGGTGATGTGCTGATAATTTGATTTTCAGTTAGAACAAAATTTAACAGTTATGAGAAAAAGTTACACAAGTAAGGGTCTATATAATGTAGTATCCACAATAGTGGGCAAACAATGAAAAGTAAATATTGAAGCAGTATCTGATGATCAGAAGATGAAAGAGTTAATAGGGGGCTCAGAAATCATGGTATATTGAAAAAAGATAGAATATGAAAAACAAAACAAATACTGAATAACAAAAGGTTAGATTTAAACACAACCATTTCAGTAATCACATTTAAAAAGATATAACTAAGAGATTATAAGATTGGCTAAATAGATAAGATTTATCTATATTTTAACTATAAGAAATACAGCTTAATTATAAAGACAGAGATTAAAGTAAAGGATGATTGTATAACTGGAGGTGACATCAGTGGAAATGGTGGAATAAGGACATCAGAAAATGGTCTTCTCTGTGAAAACAACGAGAAAGCTGGAAATATTGTCAAATCAACTTTTCAGAACTCCAGAAATCAACCAAAACCTTGAAATAATTTGGGGAGCATTTATTCAAGGAAAAAACCTCTAATTCCATAAAAACAGGGTTTTGTTGCATTTAAATTTGCTTTATTCTCATTCCCTTTTCCCAAATTCTGTTGTAATCTTGGGAAACAACAGTCCTGCAAACATACTGAAGACTAGCAGCCTATCCAACACTTAGAGGCTAGAGCAGGGTTGGAAATCTTCCAAAACCCTATCCCAGGTAATTATTTTTTAACCTCTTTGGCCATTCCCTAGAAAATCCCACATCTAGGGTTTGTTATATTTGACCTGACTTAGCACTCATCCATTGCAAACAGCCTTTCTCTGGGGTCATCTATAAAAACAAATCAGTGACAATTGTGAAGCATTGTAGTTGCTTGAGGTGGTGGTAACAGGTGGGGGTAAAAAAGCATGCTGAGCAAAAAATATTTACAAGGAAAATTCATGTTCACAGGGGTATTTTAAAGAGCTACAAAATAGTCCTGGGAATCTAGAAGACCATGTGCATGGATATGTTTGTGGATGTGTGTGTAGCTCAGAGAAAATCTAGGGAGGACTTAATTGCTCATCTAAGGATCACTTTGAAGCTCTGTGCAAGCAGCAAATGAAGGCTAAGGGAGAGTTGCAAACTGCCAGACTGAACATTGAAGGCATATTCCAACATGCACACAATACTGCTGATAAAGACAGAGAGACAGTGGTCCAGGTATTCAGGGAAATCCCTCTCAAATTATTAGCTGATCACTCAGCTAACTTAGTAGAAATTTCAATGATCATACCCAACAAAGAATACAAACTTACAGAATTATTTTAGGAAAGTGACAAGTGGAAAAATCAGCAGCAGTTACAAACAGCAAGAACATCAAACTCCTGGGAGTGGGAAGAAACAGATTGCTGAAGTTGTTATATTATTTAAAATTTATAGATTGCAACAACAAATTGTGATGTATGCACAAAAACATAATGGCCCATACAAGGATAGAAAAAACAATCAAAAGAAGCTATTTCTTAGGAAACCACAGACAGTAAACTTATTACATAAAGACCTTAAGATATTTTAACTATGTTCAAAGAAATAAAGGATGCTTTGTGAAAAGAACTGAAAGAAAATATGAGTATAATTTCTCATCAAATAGACATTATAAATAAAGGCCTAGACATTATAAAGTAGTATTTGTAGAAATTCTGGACTTCAAATTACAATAATTAAAAGAAACATTAACTAGAGAAGCTCAAAAACAAATTTGAACTGGCAGAAGAAAGAATCAGTAAACATGAAGCTAGGTCAAGTGAGCTAATACATTCCGAAGAACTGAAAGAATGAAGAATGAAGGAAAGGAAGAGAGCTTCATAAACCCGTGAAACACCACCAAGTGTACCAACATATGAAAAATGAGTGTCCCCCAAACAAGTGAGACAGAAAGGCACAGAAAAAATTGACGGGGACCGCCTCTGGCCAGGAAAATCCCCGTCATTACAAGATGGCGCTTGGCTCACTGCCAGCAAAATACGCTGCAAGTAAACAACGAACTTTCTGGTGAAGCCTGCCTAAAGGAGGACATAGTCATTGGCTGTTTCAAATTTAATCAGCATAGTAACAGGACTCTCATTGGCTCTCCCCATTGCTTGGTCCCTTATTGGTCACCTTGCTCGCTGATTGGTCATGTAAACGTATATAAGTGTGTAGACTTGCGGAAATAGAGAGAAGATACATCTGAACCGGGGCTTCTTGTCCTTGCGGGTGGAGGGCGACAAATGGTTCCGAAACCCGGGAATAGTTAACGAGTAAGTAGACCTTGCAAGGAGAAAAACCACGGGTAAGCGGGGAAGGGACCACGATCGAAGTGGTGGCAATCTTGTACAAGACCGCAATAAGAAGCGGGGCGGCCATAGAGCCGGGATTTTCTTAAGGGACCACGATCAAAGTGGTGGGAATCTTGTACAAGACCGCAACAAGAAGCGGGGCAGCCATAGAGCCGGGATTTTCTTCCGTGGTAAAGTGGGGAGTAAAGGCCATGTTCAAAAGTGGGAATTCCGCGGCAAAGCGGGGAGTAAAGGTCGACTGAAGTATATGCGTGTGAAAAGTTAATGTGCTAGTTAGTGTCTTTAACGTCCGCGTCTGTTGTCTGTGTGTTCATAATGGGATCTGAAGTATCCAAAGTGCGGTTGGAAGAGTCTTTAAAAGACCTGCTGAAAGCCAAAGGAACTTCACTAAAAGCAAAAACTGCTCAGGCCTTTTTGAATACAGTGGAAAAGGCGGCTCCATGGTTCCTAGATGAAGGCTTGCTAAACATACCTTAATGGGACCACCTGTGATCCAGGGTTTGGCCCATGTGAAACCTATTAATGCCTCAGGGCCATATCAACCTTTTAAGTTGCCCAGGTGCACCAATAACAGGGTATGGCCGCCGGAGTGGTCTGGATGTCAGATTACCTTGCGCTCAGTTTAAATGCATAGCTTTACATTCACTCCACGATCTTTCCCAGTGCTGGAATGTCATAGCCTTCAAGCTGGCTGTGATTATGCGTATCCCTACCCATGTTCCTATCCCAGTTTCCATTCCAGATGACAAGTTACTGGTGGTGCTATCCAGAAAGAAGAGAGATTTTGCATTGGCTATATCTACAGCAGCTGCCATGGCAGCAGCAGTCTTCGCTTGCTGCAACTATACCTACTGTGGAAGCTGTGAACACCCTTGCAGAAGGAACGGCGGCTGCCCTTCAAACACACTCAGATCAATGCACATCTGCAAGCAGGAATCCTGATAGTCAACCAGAGAGTGGATTTGGTTCAAGAACAAGTGGACATATTGGGGGCCCTATTGGGACTGGGATGTATAGCACCCTTCCCAGCAATTTGTGTAACTCCCATAGCCTATACTAATATGAGTGACTTACAGAATGTTTCCCGACAGCTCTCCCAGTATTTGCAGGGTGCTTGGTCTGACGATTTTCAAAATTTCACATGAGTACGCGTGTGCAACCAGCTTCCCTCCCAGAGCTATTTCAAACATTCAGCAATATGTTCCAGTTTACCAAACAATGGGCTGGCACAATTGGTCTTCTTGTCCTCCTTCTTATTGGCATTCTGCTTCTATTCAGAAAAGTTCATCAATGGAGAACACAGCAACGAGAGCAGAGCCGAGCTATAGTAGAAGCCCTTATGTCAATAGAGGCTGGGACATCTCCCCAGATATGGCTAAGCGTGCTAGATCGGTAGTCAAAGACGGGTAAGATCAATAGAGAAACATACCAACCTAAGACAGGACAGAGATCATCGATATCTTGTGTCTGATGACGGGTAAGGATGTTTTCTGCTACTGACAACCTAAGGCAGGCACGATCTCTGCCATAAAACAAAAAAGGGGGAGATGACGGGGACCGCCTCCGGCTGGGAAAGTCCCCGCCATTACACGATGGCGCTTGGCTCACTGCCAGCAAAATACGCTGCAACTAAACAACCAACGTTCTGGTGAAGCCCGCCTAAAGGAGGACATAGTCATTGGCTGTTTCAAATTTAATCAGCATAGTAACAGGACTCTCATTGGCTCTCCCCATTGCTTGGTCCCTTATTGGTCACCTTGCTCGCTGATTGGTCATGTAAACGTATATAAGTGTGTAGACTTGCGGAAATAAAGAGAGAGAAGATACATCTGAACTGGGGCTTCCTCTTGTCCTTGCGGGTGGAGGGCGACAAGAATATTTGAAGAAATGATGGCCAAATAATCCTCAAATTTGAAGGAAAACATTCACCTACACATAGAAGAAGTTCCATGAATTTCCAGTATACTAAACTTAAAGAGAGCTATACCAAGAAATATTATAATCAAATTGTCAAAATCCAAAGCAATGAGAGAATCTTGATAGCAGCAAAAGAGAAGGAACTCATCAAATATGGGGAATCTTCAATAAGTCTCATTTCTCAACAAAAACCATGGAGTCCAGATGTTTGGATGACATATTCAAAATCATGAAATAAAAATTGCCAACCAATACTACTATATCCAGAAAAGCTATTCCTTAAAAATGATGGAGAAATTAGATGTTTCCAGCTACATAAAAGCTGGGAGAATTTGTTGCTAGCAAACATGCCCTATGGGAAATGCCAAATACCTTCAGGATGAAATGGAAAACGACAAAAATTGGTTCTTTGGAAAAATCTCCAACACTGACAAACTTTAATTAGACTTACCAGAATAAAAAGAAAAGATAAATATTATCAGAAAAAGATAACAGACAAAGAGCTCATACAAGAAGAAACCCACAAATACATACGTTTTCTAATATAGGTACAAAAATTCTCAACAACATACTAGTCAATGAAGTCCAATAATATATAGAAATTATTATATAACATGACCAAGTGGGATTTACCCAAGGAATGCAAGGTTGTGTCAGCATATGAAAATCAATTAATACAACATGCCATATTAATAAATTAAAAGACAGAAATTCAGTGCATTTTCATATAAAACAGTCAACATATAAGATATAAAAGAGAAACTCCTTAACCTTAGAACACTTACAAACCATCTATAGCTTACATCATACCTCATTCTGAAAAACTGAAAACTTTTCTCATAAGATCAGAACAAAACAAGTATGCTTTTTACTACTTCTATTAATATTATATAAGAGGTTTTAAGTAAAGCATTTAGGTAAGAAAAAGAAATGCAAGGCATTCAGATTTTTAAGAGAAGACCATCTTTATTTGACCATTACATGATCTTGTATTAGAAAATGAGATTTTGGCAAAACTTCAGGACATGATCTATATAAACTAATCATTTGAAGTGGTGTGTAATAGCAATGGACACTTTGTAAATAAAATAAAACAATCCCAATTTCATTAAAATTTTAAAATATAATATTTAGGAATAAATTTAATAAAAGAAGTAGAAGACTGGTACATTGAAAACTGCAAAAAATTTAATTCAAGAAATTAAATAATATAAGGAATTCTAAATACAAGGAAAGATATCTGGTGTTTATGGATTGGAAGACTTAATATTGTTAAGATGAAAATTACAAATTTTTTTTACAGATTTAATGCAATTCTTATAAAAACCCTAGATGCCTTATTTTTCAGAAATTGACAAACTGCTTATAAAATTATATGAAGTTGCAAGGGACACAGAAGGGACCCAAAACAACAGAAAAAGAAGAATAAAACAGACATCCAGATCCAGGAGGCACAGAGAACTCCAATCAATCAAAATCAACAGTAGCAGTTCCACACCAAGACATATTGTAATTACATTTACAAAACTAAGTGATACCGAAAACTCTTGAAAGCAGCAAAATGAAAGAAGTACTTAACTTACAAGGGGAAACTCATAAAGCTAGCTGGAGATTTCCCAACAGAAACTTGACAAGCCAGAAGGCAGTGGCATGATATGTTATTCAAAATGCTGAATGGGAAAAATTTGCAGCCAAGAATCCTTTATCCAGCAAGGCTATCATTCAGAATAGAAGGAAAGATAAAAGAGTTTCCCAGAAAAACAGGAACTAAAGGAGTTTGTGACTACTAAACTAGCCCTGCAAAAAATATTAAAGAGGTCTCTTTGAGTGGAAAGGAGAGACCTGAAGTGACAAAGACAAGAAAGGATCAGGAAAAATCTCCAGAAACAATGACAAAACAAGTAATAAAATGGCAATAAATACATACCTATCGATAATTACTCTGAATGTAAATGGACTAAACACTCAAAAGGCATAGGGTGTCAGAATGGATTAAAAAAGCAAGGCCCAACTATGTGCTGCCTATAAGGGACTCATTTTAGACATAAAGACACCAGCAGATTGAAAGTGAGGGGGTGGAGAAACATTATTCACAAAAATGAGTGTCGAAAAAAAATCAAATAGCAGTATTTATATCAGACAAGCTAGACTTTTTGTTCTTGTATTGTTTTTATCCTCCCAATCTTTCTCAATTGCTTCCAAAAACTTGAAAGAAGGACAACTTCCAAACTTATGTTATGAGGCTAGCATTACCCTGATACCAAAGCCATATAAGAACATTATAGGAAAAGAAAACTACAGATCAATAGCCTTGAAGAATATATGTGCAAAAATCCTCAACAATATACTAGCAAACTAAATTCAACAGCACAATAAAAGGAACACACACCATGATCATATAGGGTTTATCCTTGGTATGCAAAAACACTTTAACATACGCAAATTAATTAGTGTATTATGACACATTAATAGAATGAAAGGTAAAAATCGTATGATCATCCCAATAGAGATAAAAGAACAAATGCAGAAAAAGCATTTTACAGAATTTGACGTTCTTTCATGATAAAAACTCTCAATAAATTGTGTATAGAAGGAATGTATCTCAATATAATAAAGACCATAGGTAACAAGCCCACAGCTAATGTACTCAGTGGTCAAGCCCCACATCAGGCTCCTTGCTCCACGGGGAGTCTGCTTCTACCTCTGCCTGTCACTCCCCTTGCTTGTGTTCTCTTTCTCTCTCTCTCTCTCTCTCTGTCAAATAAATAAATAAATAAATAATAAAATCTTTTTAAAAAATCTGATGAGAGGTGTTTCACAAAATCTACAACTAACAAACATCATTCTTAATGTTGAAATACTAAACACTTTTCCACTATTCCACTCAGGAAAAAGAAAAAAATGTCCATTACCTCCATTTCTGTTAGAAAACATTATTTTCCAAGCTTTATCAGCTCAATTAAGCAAGAACAAGAAATTAAAGAATGAGTAAGAGAAGACAAATTTGTCACCATAAAATTACTGGATATGTAAAAAAAATTCTAATGAAACTGTTAAACGCTTAAAAATGCTAAATAATTTAAACAGCTGTCCTGGTACAGAGTAAATTCAGAAAAAAGCAAATCTATTTCTATATACTAGCAACAAACATGTAGAAATAAAGTTTTAAAATACCAATACTATTTATAATAGCATTGTAGGAAATTAAACACATAGGGATAAATCTAACAAAGCTATGAAAAACTTCTAAACAAAAGCTACAAAACATAACAAAGCAATTAAAGATAGTCTAAGTAAATGGAGGAATATTCTGGAAGTCAGAATATTGTTAAAACTTCAATTCTCACCTAACTGGTTTATAGATTCAATGTAATCTTGATTTAAAAAACAGTATGTCTTATTTGGAATATTGACAAGGTAATTTAAATCTCATATGAAAATGAAAAAGCCTTAAAATAGCCTGGATAGTTTTGACAAAGAGCACAGCTGAAAGACTTGCTCCACTAGATATCAAGACTTAGTATGAAGCTACAGTAATTAGTACATTCTAGTATTGGTACAAGGAAAGAATACTGGACCAATAGAACAGAACAGATAGGCCAGTAGAAAGAATGTACATAAGTTCACCTCGCTTATGAGAACGATTCCATTCTAATTCAGTGGATGAGAATAATCTTTATTTTTTACTTTTTAAAAAGATTTTATTTGAGAGAGAGAGAAAGCACAAGTAGGGTAAGGGGCACAGGGAGAGGGACAAGCAGATTCCCTGCTGAGCAGGGAGCTTGATGTGGGGCTTAATCCTAGGACCCTGAGATTATGACCTCAGCTAAAGGCAGATGCTTAACCAACTGAGCTACCCAGTCACCCTGAGAACAATCTTTTTAATAAGTGGTGTTGGAGGCGCCTGGGTGGCTCAGTTACTCTCTCTCTCTCTCCGTGACAAATAAATAAATAAAATCTTTTTTTTTTTTTTTAAAGATTTTATGTTTATTTATTTGACAGAGAGAAATCACAAGTAGGCAGAGAGGCAGGCAGAGAGAGAGAGAGGGAAGCAGGCTCCCCGCCGAGCAGAGAGCCCGATGCGGGACTTGATCCCAGGACTCTGAGATCATGACCCGAGCCGAAGGCAGCGGCCTAACCCACTGAGCCACCCAAATCTTAAAAAAAAAAAATCCAAAACAACCATGGACACTCAGGTTTTTTGCAACTTTGTAATAGCCTAACACTGGAAACAAACCAAATGCTAAACAACATTAACAAGGTAAACTCATTTTTTAAATGTTTATATAATGAAACACTATGTGACAATGGAAAAGAACTAACTACTGATAAATGCAATGACATGGAGGGATCATATAGATATAATATTGACTGAAAGAAATCAGACTGAAAGAGTACATATTATGTGCTTTCACTTATATGATGCTCCAAACAGGCAAAACTAATCTGTAGTTACAAAAGTCAGAATATTGGTTACCCAAAGGAGATTACAGAAAGGGGGCAATAGATAATCCTCTGGATATTTCGAATGTTCTATAAGTTTTCCTGGTGTTCATTAAAGTGGCATACACATCTGTAAAAATTCAACAAGCTATGCACTGAAGATTTGTGTATATTACTGTACATGTTACACTTAAAATTTTAAATAGTTTTAAAGTTTATAGATAATATGAATTTTATTCATAGATATAGGTCAGAACCACTAACCTGAGATGAAAATTATATTTAAGATGTTGCAGGATGAGATAGAGGAGATATTCTGAGGGCATGGGTTGAATTTGTGAAGCATGGCTACTAGTGAGTTATGAAGGTGGATAAAATTCCTTAAGGCAGTACCTTACTGGGTATTGAAATAACTAAATCACTAATATGGTAGAGAATTTCATGTGGCAATGGAAAATAGCCCTGGCCAAAGGAGAAGGGTGAGCCAACACGTGAAACCACGATGGTTAAAAAAAAAAAAATCAAGGCAGAAAATAAAGAAAGCGAGAGAAAATGAATTGAAAAAAAAAAAAAAAGTTAAAAAAAATGTTTGAAGGAACTCTGAATAATTGAACACGGAGATTTGGAAAAGAACTATTGTTCTTGTTGTCATGGGTGTACCGGGCTCACTTAAGGACATGAAGATGTGTCTTGGATATGGTGAATACCATTCTTTTTACAGAGTTAGGAGTGGAGGTGTGGATGCACAAATGATAAACAAAAAGATTCAATGGATGGGGAGATGGGGTAACTAGGTGGTGGGTATTAAGGAGGGCACTTGAGGGAATGAGCACTGGGTATTATATGCAACTAATAAATCACTAAGTTCTACTAAGTAAT
Organism: Neogale vison; assembly: GCF_020171115.1. NCBI lineage: Eukaryota > Metazoa > Chordata > Mammalia > Carnivora > Mustelidae > Neogale > Neogale vison. Next base: position 33,855,207 of record NC_058105.1, read on the forward strand.
AATATACTATATGTTAACTAAATTGAATTTAAATAAAAAAAATAAAGTCTTAAATTAACAAAACAAATGAGGAAATGGAAGGACTGGAATGTGAAAAATATTAAGGAGAAATATTAACGAATACTGAGGAGAGGTTGTGTTGATTTGCCATGGGGAGAAAGAGAATTCTGAATGATTGTCAGGTTCCTTTTTGGGTAAATGGGAGATCCTGTTGCTGTTCACCCGAGAAACAAATATGTGGGAGGAAGAAAAATTGGAGGTAGGGGAAGGTTTTCAGTGCAACTTGACAAGATGGCATTTGAGATACGTTTCCAACATTCATCTCTATATCCCTATATATCCAAAACTAGAGATCTGGATATAATCTGGATAGAAATGTTTACTTGAGAGTCATCAGTAGATAGATTTTAGTTTCTTTCTTTGGATGATTAAACCAGGAAAACTGTATAAGCAACTAAAAAGAATAGACTGTTGGAGAAGAGTGAGAGTAAAGCAGAAAATGAAGACAATAAATAAGAGCAGACAGAAAGATAAGAGTGAAGAAACCCCAAGAAAAATGATGTCATAACTTGCAGAGGAAGAGAGAATTATGAGGAAAGCATTGTCAACAGTTTCAGATGCCAGAGAGGAAGCTAAAGTTGGAAACACAGCTCTTAAAAAGTGTGTCCCATCAATGCAAGCTGGTGAAGCCAGTCCAGAAAACAGTATGGAGGATTCCTCAAAAAGTGGAAAATGGAACTACCCTACAACCCAGCAATTGCACTACTGGGTATTTATCCCAAAGATACAAATGCAGTGATCCAAATGGGCACGTTCATCCCAATGTTTATAGCAGCAATGTCCACAATGGCCAGACTATGGAAAGAGCCTAGATGTCCATCAGCAGATGAATGGATAAAGAAGATGTGGTGTATATATACAATGGAATACTATGCAGCCATCAAAAAACGAAATCTTGCCATTTGCAACGACATGGATGGAACTGGATGCTATTATGCGAAGTGAAATAAGTCAATCATAGAGGGACAATTATCATATCTCACAGATTTGAGGAATTTGAGAAACAAGACAGGATCATAGAGGAAGGGAGGGAAAAATGAAACAAGATGAAACCAGAGAGGGAGACAACCATAAGAGAATCTTAATCTCAGGAAGCAAACTGAGGGCTGCTGGAGAGAAGGGAGTGGAAGGGATGGGGTGGTGGGGTGATGGACATTGGGGAGGGTATGGGTATGTGGTATGGTGAATGTTGTGAATTGTGTAAGACTGAAGAATCACAGACATGTATCCCTGAAACAAATAATACCTTATATGGTAACAAAAAAAGTGTGCCCTATGGATATCTGGGCATCTCTAAGACCCTCTGAATGGTATTGTGAAATCAAAACTACTTCTGTAATAATCTTACTGTGTTACTTGCTGTTTTCTCCATGCTCATATTTATAGCGATGGTACAAAATACTAGTGGGTGAAATTGCTGGTGTCTTAGCATGAATCAGGCTAGTGACACCAAATTGTACAAGTAATCATTGTTTTGTTCACTACCACACACATTCAAGGCAAAAAGGCCAGTTTTACCCAAGAAAGTCCTTAGTGAAGTAGTAACAAATATTAATTTTACTAAACTTGACTCTTTTAATAATCCATGTGATGAAATGGAAGTACACATAGAGCACTTCTGCAGCATACTGATACAAGGTTGTTACTTTGAGGAAAAGCACTTTTGCAGTTGTTAGAGCTGGAGGAGGCACTAGATGCTTTTCCCATGGACCAACATTTTTCCTTGAAAGAATGACTGCCAGACACATGGGCATTATTCATACGTGAATTATCTGGCAGACTTGTTCTTAAAAATGGATGTGTTGAACCTGACAGGTCAAGGATAAAGACAAATGATATTTATTGTTAATGATAAAATTTGAGCTTTCCAGTGAATATTGGAACTTTGAAAAACTTGTACACAGCCCTGGGAGTTTGACACTTCTCTAATATTTAGAGACATTTCTGACAAGATTGGTAGGGATTATTAATGCGTGTGATTTTTTTTGATACTGTATTAACATTTGGGAAATCTGCATAACTCAGGGAACCAATATTTTCTGAATGACCCATGCTTGATGTTACAAGATAATGCATGGTTAAAATGTCAAAGCAAAAGACAGATTAGTGGATTTTAATGTAACGGCATATGAAAAAAATCAGTGATGTGGTTTCCAATTACATATTGCAACTGAATTTAAGAAAAAAAATTTGCTGGATTTTAGTGAGTCTCAAAGAAAATGTCCACTATTATCTGAAAACATTATTAAAATACTTTCCTATTTGAGGCTACCTATCTGAAGATACATATTTTTTTCAAAGACTTCAACCAAAGCAACTCATTGAGACAGATTAGATTGCAGAAGCAGAGATGAGAAGCTTTCTGTCTTCTATTAAGCCAAATGATAAACAGATTTTTAAAAGTCTAAAAAAAAAAATCACTCTTCCCTAACTTCATTTTTTTGGGGGAAAATGCAGTGATTTTTCATAGAGCTATGTTATTTATGTAAGCATGTAATAGGTTTCTTGTCTTTTTAAATAAATCCACACATAAATAAACTGTTCTCAATTTTAATTTCCAGGACAATAAATATTGATAGAGTCACTAATGAACTTATAAAGAATGGCTTCAGTAGAGTGACAGAGCTACAAAATTCTTATGAGATGACTTATAAATGGCGACAAGGAAGACATGAGTGTGACCAATGTAAGCTTGGCTGTAAAGCCTAGGAGAGAGACTGGACATTATTGAAATTAGTATATAGATTAGAGAAACTATCTTTTTAGAATTCAGTTACCCTTTTCCTAGATTATTTTATAAATTTAAAGAAAGCCCAATCAAAATACAGACAGGATTTTAAAATGGGACTAAGAAAGTTAATGTTAAAGCTCATATGGAAAACGAAACATTCCCAGCTCTAAAAGATAAGAGTTATGAGTGAGAATGAACCATATCAGATGAGAAAATTTGTTATGAAATTTTCACAATTAATACGGTGGGGAATTGGTACAGGAAGAGACACACTATTGGAATACAATGTAAACTTCAGAAATAGGCTCAGATATGGAAGAAAATTTAATATATTATAAAGGTGGCATTGCAAGTTACAGACTGCATAAGGTTTTTAAATAAACAGCATGAGGCAGTTGAGTGATTATTTGGAAGAAGATAAAATTGAATGCATATCTCACTGCATACAAAAATGAACTCCAAAAGGAACAGAGATCTGAATGTGAAAAATGACGTAAATATGTGTGATTTACTGTCTTACCTGAGTGTGGGGCAAGAATTTATAATAATCATTCAAAATAGAAATGGAACCTGACTGACAAAATGAGCTGCAAAAAAAAAGAACAATTCTGCATGGCAGAAGCACCATATGCAATAGTAAATAGTAAACAAAGAAAAAAATATTTTCATTTATAACATATAAAATGTTTTTTTTCCTGTGATTTATCAAGAGCTATTGAAATTAAGAAAGAAATAGGTTAAAAAAAAACAGAAAAAAATGATAAAAAGGTACATTTTGCAAAAAACTAATTTAGCAATGGCACTTAAATGTATGAAAACAAGCTCAACTTCTTTTATGACAAAGTAGATGCAAATTGAAGTTTGAAGATGCACCTTTTAGCAAGGCTTCAGGGAAACAGGCTCTCTTACATTGCTAGTAGGAATGAAGAAATGTTCAACCCTTTACTAATCGTTATCTATACATTAACCTCTTGATAAATTAGAAATTTCTGTTAGGAATTTTTGTTGAAATTAAATTTCCAAAAGTATGAAACATATACAGAGTGAGAGGTATGCAGAGTGGTATGCAAATGATTATTTTTGCAAAATATTAGAAACAACTTCAAAGGCTCATACTACACATGAGATTGGTTAAATAAATTATGATGTATCTAACCAGTGTAGTACTAGTGGGTGTAAAAAGTAGAAAAAAATTGGCTTTTAAATGCAGTGTTTTCCCAAAAAACAGATAATTGAGTCAAAAAATGGGCAGAAGATATAAGCAGACACTTCTCCAAGGAAGACATACAAATGGCTAACAGACCCATGAAAAAGTGTTCATCATCATTACCCATCAGGGAAATTCAAATCAAAACCACATTGAGATAACACCTTACACCATTTAGAATGGTCAAAATTGACAACTAACCACTAAAAAGAACAGAGATTCCTTATAGGAGAGGACTGATTTCAGAACTGGAACGTGGAAAGTAAAAGGTGAATCTGGCATAATTCATGCCAGAAAGGAAATGCTCAAAAACTGATCGTACATATTAAAAGGACTTCTCATAAAATAATCTAGGACAGTTTTGAGCATCAAAGTAATTAAGTATACCAATAACAAGTTATATTGATTTCAAAAGAATTAAAAAGTTTTTACCAATATGAATAAATAAATGACAAAGAGTGGGAAGGAAAACTTTTCCTTATAGTGTAAGGCTAACTAGAAAGGAAGAAAGAATGATAAAATAAGAAAAATTATCTTTCTATAATCACATAGCAATAAGTGATTTAGGAAGAATTATGAATGGATTTTAAATCTGAGTCAAGTTTGTTGGAAAGTAATTTCTTAATTTCCAAATAAATGGAGATTTTCTAGTTATCTTTTGATAAACATTTATATCTCATTCAAATTTCAGCCAAAGAATATATACTTTATGATTCCAGCACTTTGAAATCTATTGAGAATTGATTTATAGCCAAATACATGGTCAATTTTGATAAATATTTCTTGTTCAAATGATGGGAATATACATTTTTCACTTGCTAATGAGTTCTGCCTTTTTCATTGTTCTAATACAATTATTGAAAAAGGTTTGTTAAAATTTCACACCATAATGATAGATTTGTCTGTTTCTATTGCTCTGTCCATTTTTGATTTAGTAATGTTGAACCCATATTATTATACACATATAAGTTCATTACACAATGTCTTTCAGATGAATTAAATCTTTTCTCATTATGAATTAAACTTTCTTTAAAATTTTTTTTGCTGAAAGTCTTCTGTCAGGTTATTAATATAGCTACACAATTTTCTGTCTGTTACTGTTCATGTGGAGTACCTATTTTTAATTCTCTCCTTTCTTATACTTTAATATGCCTCTTATAAACACATAGTTGGATTATTTTTTCAAATCCTGTCTGACAATCTTAGAATATTGAGTTCCATTTACAATTACTGATACATAATTACTGATACATTTGGTTTCATTTCCACCATCTTAGTACTGTTTTTATATTTTCCCACCTGACCTGTGTTACATTTGCTACCCTTTACTGCCCCCTATTGGATTTGCTTTGTTATTCTATAATATTCCTCTAAATTTGGAAGTTAAACATTCCTTTTCTATTAGTGACTGCCTTTGAATATACAAGTTGTACCTTATTCATCAAAGCTCAATATTAAATATCATTTTTATCATTTTCCTGGACAATGAAAAAAGCTTACTTTCAACCTGCTTACTTATACGCTATTATTTTGCGAATTTTAGTTCCATAAATATTCTGAGCTTCAGAAGACCTAATTACGTTTGTTTTATACAGCCAATGCTTTTCTTTAACCATATGTTTACCATTTTTTTCAGTTATTCATTTTTTTCAGTGATTCTTTTTTTTAAAAAATGAGTATAGTTGACACACAATGTTACATTTGTTTCATTATTCATTTGTTTCATTATTACAGTACAATAATTCAACATGTATCATTTTCATTGTTTTGTTTCTTGTACCTTCTATCTTCCATCTGTGGCCATTTTCCTTTGTTTTAAGAACATCCTTTAGGATTTCCTTAAGTAGGAGTCTGATTTTGTCTTGTTCTCCTGACTTTTGTTTGCCAGATAGTCTTCATTTTATTTCAATTCCTGACGTATATTTTTGCTGAGTATATAGTTTTAATTTAGCATGCACTTTTTATCAGCACATCGACACTGTCATTTCAACATCGGGTTTTCATTGCTGTTGAGAAAATATTCACTTATCTTATCATAATTCTATTGAAGATTATCTCTTTATTTTTCCTCTTTAAAATTGATTTTTTTTTCTGTTATGTTGTTATGAGGGGTTCAATGTTGATTTTTTCTTATTCATTCTGCTTGAGGTTGAGCTCTTTCAATGTGAGAATCAGCATCTTTCTTAATTCCCAAAGCCATTATTTCTTCAAATATTGCCTTTCTGCCATTCTTTTCTCACCTTGTAAAAGTCTTCTCTCTTTATTTTGTTTTTAAAATTTATTTATTTATTTTAGAGAGATTGAGAGCACAGGCATGGAGGGGAGGGAGAGAGAAAATCAAGTAGACTCCATGCTGAGCATGGAGCCTGATGCAGGGTTTGATCTCATGACCGAAATCACGATTTGAGCTGAAACCAAGAGTTGGAGACTTAACCTACTGCACCACCCACGTTGTATGTTTATTCTTACTCTTTTCTCTCTTTTGTATCCTTCCAATTCTCCTTGCTTTGTTCATCATTGACCTCCAGTAATGCTCTTTTTAGTTATGTCTAAACTGCCTTTGAGTTCTTGGGGATTTGTGTTATGCCTAAGCTCCAGATTTTCCAGGTTCTTCTCAAATCTTACACGTCCCTATTTGTAGTTTGTATTTTCTTGCTGAAATATTTAAATTCAGCTCATAATTTTCATATGCAGAATACAAATACTTCTTTAAAGTCTATGTCTACTAATTCCGCTACCTTGAGTGTCAGTGAGTTTGTGTTATCTTTTACTATATCTGATTCATGCCGTTTTGTCTTTTCATATATCTGTTCATCGCTGTACTCTAGCTACTGGAATTGAAAATTACTACAAGAAATAATTTGAAGTGTACAGTGATTTTTTTGTTTACATAAGAGAAATCAAAAACTTGAAAAATATGAAATCACCTTAAGCCAATTTTCAGGCTTCAGATATTTATTGGTTACACACATAACTTAATCCTGGCCTGACTTCCATGTCAAGAGTGGTTTAAGCCTAGTCCATCTTTATTTCTAGTGTACAGGTCTTTGGCATCCAAAAAATAAGCTCAAGTTGGTCAACCCTTTGCCATACTCTGTATTCCTGCTTTAGACCTTCTTTGCTTGTGAGAATATGAAATGAACTCATCAACATTCAGTCACATCTTCAGGTTAGGAAATGCATCCTTGTCAAAAGTAACCCAAAATTCATAGTCATTCTTTCTAGATTTCTGTCTTTTTCTGGACCCTCCACTATGTTATTAGCTTCTCAATGTTAATAGTATTTTCCCATACTTTTTTGTTGTCTTTAACACAAACATCATTGCGGATTGCCCATCAGTCATTATTAGAAGCTGATGCCCCTAATACTCTAATTTAATTTGGCTGTATATTTTCTTTGTAAGCACCGTAAGAACTGGCATCTTTTAAATGAGCTCTTTGGAGTGGAGGAAGTGAACTCTATGAGCCCTTAAATATGTAGGTCAAATTGTGTAAATAGATTCACTTTTTTTCTGGGAGAAATTTTATTGCTTTTTATCCAAAGGTGTATGTTATTTGTGTGTGTGTGACAGAACAATCTTAAAACTTAAATTTATTTTATCAATAATCCCAGAGTTGAAATCTTTAGGTAATTTCAATGAAGACTGTATAGATTATCTTGATCTTGTTCTAAACTGTACCAGAATCTTTTATAGAAACATAACTCTGAGGAAGGATCATTTAATGAGACACTAAATGTAAGTTCCAACTGGAAGAGGAGGAAACAAAAGGAAAAAAAAAAAAAAAAAGGATTGTAAAAGCCCTTACAGTCCAATTGGTTAAATTTTGTGACTTGAATATTAGCATTATTAAGGCATATCTCAATCATAAGCAATAAGATGATCATTTCTCTCCCTTCAACTTCCCCCAGATCTTTAAAAAATGGATTTCTTTCTCTTTTTGTATAAGCAGAATCTAAGAAGATATTTAAAAACAGAGGAAAAGTAATATATTCTAAGTCAATTAACAGCATAAATTTCGACATGTTTACTTCATGAGGATTCATGTGACACTATTGATTTTTCCAATCAAGAAAATGTGAAATTAGAATAAAAATATTAAAATTAATATTTTGTGATAGATTTATCTTTTGGAAGATTTTGATGCTATATTCAAAAAATTTAGACCATATATCTTTGTCTTCAAATAGTTTTAAATATCTCAAAGATTATGTATCTGTGTTGCAGAATTCACTGGCATACTAATGTATAAAATAATTTAACAGCATAAATAGAAAATTTACATTTATATATTAATATACATTACATTTCTTTCATTATTGTTAACCTAAATATCAGATATATAGGTTAAGAATAATTCTTAAATAGAATCCCGATTAAACGCAAATGTTACCAGTCGACGTCTGTACGTTGTTCACAGTACATAATCCGAAAGTATTGAGCATAGCCGCTGCAATTCTAATGGCCAAGAAAGTTATTTACCTATCGAAATTGCCCAAACAATAGCAATCTTCATGATGGCCTTAGTCCGCGAATTGAAACGGCTATGCTCAATAGGATTACGTATTGCTACATACCGATCCAGCGAGATAGCGCAGAGGTGCATGATGGACGCTGTAGAAAATAAAACATCCAAAGAAATCCAGACGGGGCACAAATATCTAGGTAGTGGCCAGACATAATCTGAAAGAGAAAACAGAGAAGACAAGAACATATTATCCAAATTAAACCGTCTAGTTTTACATTTTACTCTACTTATTTTCTTCCTCTCATAATTTTTTTTTTTAAAGTGAAATTCGGGAATCATTTTCCATAGTAACAACAATGAGGATGATAATGCCTTTAGCGTTTCATACATTATTTCTTATTGAGATAAAACTTATATAACATGAAATTAGTCATTGAAAAGTTTACAGTCCTGTGGTATTTAGTACATTCACAATACTATGCAACCATTACTTTTTTGTAGTTTTAAAACATTTCATCATTCCAAAAGGTAACTACTACTCATTAGACAGTCATTCCCTGGTGTCCCCTCCCCCAGCCCCTGAAAATCTCTAATCTGTTTTTTGTCTCTCTGAATTTAACTAATCAGAATATTTCATATAAATGGAATCACACAATAGGTGCTGGCTTCTTTCATTAACACTGGTTTTGATGTTCATCCATTTTGTAGCATGTATTCGTACTTTATTCTTTTTTATGGCTAGTGCTTTTATTGGTTGAGTTTTTTTTATACTGTTGTGAATAGAATCTTTTTTTTTTTTTAATTTCCTTTATGGACAGTTCATTGCTAGTATGTAGAACTATAACTGCTTTTCATGTGTTAATCTTGTATCCTACAACTTTGCTGAATTCATTTATTAGATCTAGTTTTGTGTGTAGGGTTCCTTAGGATTTTCTGTTTATGACATCATACCATTGAATAAAGATAATTTTACTTTTTCTTTTCCAGTTTCCTTTTGCCTTTTATTTATTTTCTTGCTTAAGTGTCTATACACAATTTCTAGTACAGTGTTGAATGGAAGTAGTAAACACAGCAATCTTACCTTTTTCCTGATCTGAAAAGAAAATCTTTCATTCTTTCACAATTAAGTAGGATGTTAGTTGTGGGTTTTTCATAAACGTTTTCTATCACATTGAAGAAGTTTCCTTCTATTTCTAGTTTGTTGAGTGTTTTTATCATAAAAGAGTGATAGATTTTGCCAAATGCTTTTTTTTTTTCATCAATTGACATGATCTTGGGATTTTCTTACCTTAATTCATTAACGAGATCCAATACATGGTTGATTTTTACATATTGAACCATCTTTGCATTCCTATGATAAATCTCACTTGGGCATGGTGTATATTGTAATATTACATTTAGTTTTCTAGTATTTTGCTGAGGATTTCTGCATCTATATTTATAAGTAATATTGGTTTATACTTGTCTTTTCTTGTAATGTCATTATCTGGTATTGGTATCTGGATGATGCTGGTCTCATAGAATGAGTTACAGAGTGTTCCCATGTCTTCTATTTTGTAGGAGTTTGATTAGAATCTGTGTTGATTCTTCAAATATTTGGTAAAATTTGTCAGTGAAGCCATGCGGTCTGGATTTTCTTGTTTTTGTTTTCTTCTATTCTCTATTTTGTTTATGTCCATTTTATTTATTTATTTATTTAAAAGATTTTATTTATTTATTTGACAGACAGAGATCAGAAGTGGGCAGAGAGGCAGGCAGAGAGAGAGGAGGAAGCAGGCTCCCCGCTGAGCAGAGAGCCCGATGCAGAACTGGATCCCAGGATTCTGGGATCATGACCTGAGCTGAAGGCAGAGGCTTTAACCCACTCAGCCACCCAGGCGCCCCTGTTTATGTCCATTTTAATCTTTACCATTTTCTTTCTTTCTTTTTTTTTAAAGATTTATTTATTTAACAGAGAGAGAGAGAGAGAGAGAGAGAGCACACAAACAGAATAGCAGAATAGCAGGGTGAGGGAGAGGCAGAAGCAGTTTCCCCGCTGAGCTGGGAGAGAATGCAGGGCTCAATCCCAGGACCTTGGGATCAAGACCTGAGCTGAAGGCAGATGCTTAATGACTGGGCCACCCAGGTGCCCCTACTATTTTCTTTCTTTCGATAGTTTAGGTTGTCTGTTCTTCCTTTCTTGTTCCTTAAGATCTGGAGTTAGGTTATTGATTTGGGATCTTTCTTCCTTTTAAATGCAGGCATTTGCAGTTATAAACTTCTGTCAGAGCACTACATTTGTTGTACCCATAAATTTTGGTAAGTTTTCATTTCACTCTCATCAAAGTATTTCTAATTTCATTTGTAATGAAAATTACAAATTTGTAATGAAAATTTCTTCTTTGATCTATTGGTTGATTAATAGTGACTGTGGTGGTTAATTTCCACATATTTATGAATTTATAGTATTCTTTTGTCATTGATTCCTAGTTTCATTTCATTTTGGAGAAGAGCCTTTGAATATTGATATTTAAAAATTTTAATGCTTATTTTGAATATGATCTATCCCATAGTATGTTCCACGTACACTTGAGAAAAAGGCTTTTTCTGCTGTTGTTGGATGGGGTGTTCTATATATGTTTGATGGGATTAGTTGATTCATAGTATTGTTCAAGTCCTCTATTTTCTCATTTATCTTCTGTTTAGTTGTTCTATTCATTACTGAAAATGGTGTATTCATGTATCCAAGTATTATTTTAGATCTTTTCCTCCCTTCATTTTTGTCAGTTTCACTTTCTATATTTTTTGGTCTCTGTTGTTGGATGCATTTATATTTGAAATTATTATATCTTTTTGATGCTTTGACACTTTTATCAATATATAATGTCTTTCTTTGTCCTTCATAACAATTTTTGCCTTCAGTTCTACTTTGTCTGATACTAATATAGCTACCTCAGCTTTTATTGGTTACTAGTTGCATGGAATATCTTTTCCATCCTTTTACTTTAACCTATTTTGTGACTTTGAATCTAAAATGAGTCTCTTATTGACAGCATATACAGAAAGGTTCTTTTTAAATCCATTCTGGCATCATGTATTTTTTTTTTAAAGATTTTGTTTATTTATTTGACAGACAGAGATCACAAGTAGGCAGAGGCAGGCAGAGAGAGAGGGAAGCAGGCTCCCTGCCGAGTGGAGAGCCTGATGTGGGGCTTAATTCCAGGACCCTGGGATGATGACCTGAGCCAAAGGCAGAGGCTTTAACCCACTGAGCTACCCAGGTAACCCTGGTATCATGTATTTTAATAATTCTGCTAATCTTTGCCCTATAACTGGGCAGTTCAGTCCATGTGCTTTTAAAATAATTACAGTTACAGAGGGATTTATTTCTATTTCTATTTGTTTTTATATGATACATATCAGTTCCTCATAAATATTTTTGTTATTCACTTTAATTGTGATTAATTGATTTCCACTGGGCAACTTTTGATTTTTTTCTTGTTTCTTTTTCTTTATATTATTTTAGAATTAAAATGGTAACAAAGTTTTAATTAATACTAATTTTGTTTCAGTATTATACAGATTTTTGTTCTGTCATATCTTTTTCTGTCTTTGTTATTGTCACAAATTACATCTTTACACATTGTGTGTCCATTAACATAGATTTATAAGTATTGTTTTATGTAAGATATTAAACAAAAAGGGGAATAATCCCAAAGCTAGAAAAGAAATAAGAAAGTAAGTAATCTCATTAAATTAACATGTATGAAAAGATGAAGGACCATAGTAATTTAAAAAATTCTCATAACTCATTTTATAAAACAATATAGTGTCAATATCAAAACCTATAAAACATTGAAAAAAATGTAACTAGCAAGAAATAACATTTATTGATATAATTCAAAGTTACAAACAAAATATTAACAAATAGAATTCAGCAAAGTGTCAAAAGAGTAATATACCATGTAAAAACAAAGCTATTTCAGGAATGCAAGTGTACTTCAATATCATAAAAACCCCCCAATATAATACCTTATATTAACATTTGCAAAGGCATTTTATGATCTTTTAATAGATATTGAAGAATAGTTTGATAAAATACAGAAGTTATTTCTAATTAACATTTTAATTATATAGTGATGAAAGGAATCCCCAAATTTTATAATTTACCAAAAACCAATAACAAATGTTATAAACACTAGTGCAATAAATACATTTCAATTACATTAAATTTAGAAATTGGACAGGACAAAAATTTATAGACAGTCTTCAAAGCAGCTACCATGACCATGTTCAGTGAAGGAAGGGTGGAAGCTCTTGAAACAAATAGAAAGAAGACATCTTAAATAAGAAGTAGAACTTATAAAAAGAACAAAATGGAGAATTTAGAGTTGAGAAAAATATGTAATATCTGAAAGAAGAGAATCACTGTATAGACTTAATAAAAGAATGGAGATGATAGATGAAGAGCCATTAAAACTGAATATAGATTAGTAAAAATTATCCAAACTGAAGAAGCATGAGAAAAAGATTGAAAATAAATGGTTATAATAGGGACCTACAGAACAATATGTAGATGTGTAACATTTGTGCCATTGGAATCTGAGGAGGGGAAAAAACTGATACAGAAAAAAGTTTTGAAGAAATAATGGTCTAAAACATCCCATACTTGATGTAAAACAAGAAGTTCTGCAAAACCCATTATGGTTAAACTCAAAGATAATCATGCCTAGATAGATCATAATCTGGTAAAAACAAAAGATTAAAGGAAAACATCTTGAAGCAGCTGAGAAAAATGACCAAGTATAGGGAGCAATGGCTTTAACAATTTCAGATTTTTCATCAGAAATCATGGAGACCAGAAGGCAGTATAATCATAATCCAGAATTCTACATCCAGTGAAAATATCTTAAAAAAAATGACTGAAATAAAGGAATTTTCATGTGAGGGGAAACAATGAACCGAATGACAGAAAACTTGCTCTAAAAAATGCTGAAAGATGTTCTTCAGAAAAAAGAAAAGAAATTATTCTAAAAGAAAACTTGTACACTCAAGAATGAATGAGTGAAGAAGAACAGAATTGATAAATAATTTGGGAAATGTAATAGATTATTTTTCTTATTCTAGGTCTTTAAAATACCTATGACTATTAAAAATTATAATCCTGTCTGAGAAGTTTCTCCATGTATATAGATGTATCCCATATTACAATTAAAGCAAAAGGAGGAAAGGAATCTACATGACTATAAGGTTTTTATAGTCACTTGAAGTGATAAGATAGTAACTGTAGGGAAATTGTGAAGTTTTAGATATGTATATTTTAATCTAGAGAGCAATTGCTAAAAAACACTGTACAAAGAAATACGGCAAAAAACCCAATAGATCAATAAAAATGGAATACTAAAATAAAATGAATAAAACACAAAGTAATTCAGAAATAAGAAAAAAAAGGCATAAAAAGAGATAAATAGAAAATTATAAAAAAATAACATAGTTCCAAACTAAACAATACTTGCACTAAATGGAAATGGTATTAAGTATAAATTGTATCAATTTAAAGAGACAGCCATGCTGGATTAAAAAGAACAAAAATAAATATTACCCAATTATATGTTATTTATAAGGAACTCTGTAAGTTTGAATATGATGATATAGATAAATATAAAGTAAAAGGACAGAAAAGGACACACAATGCAAACACTAATCAAAGGACTTACTGGAGTTGTTATATGAATATCAAAGTAAATTTCAGATCAAATAATATTACTAGGAATGATAGAGACTGTGTTACAATGATAAAGTTTTCAACTTATCAAGGATGTATAACAATCTTAAACATCTACATAACCCAATAACAGAACTTCAAATTTCATGAAGCAAGAAAATGATAGAAAAGAAGACATCAAAAGTTGAATCACAATTATACTTTGAGATTTCCACACCCTTTCCTCAATAATTGACAAAAGTAGGCAGAAAATTGTCAGTGATATAAAAAAAACTGCATAGCACTAACAATGAACTTGACTAAATTGACATTTATAAAACACTCTATTCAACAATAGAAGAATACACATGCTTTTCAAGAATCCATAAAAATTGACCAGAAAAGACCATAAAATAATTCTTAAGAAATTAAAATGATTGACATAGTGCAATGTCTAGTCTCTGACCTTAACAGAATTAACTTAAAAACTAGTAATGAAAAGATATCTTAAAAAAGTACAAGTATTTGGAAATTAAACAGCACAGTTCTACACAGTTTATGTTTCAAAGAAGACTCAAACTTAATTAAACAATTTGAACTAAATAAAAATTAAGACATTCAAAATTTGTGTGATGGTGCAAAACAGTACTCAGAGGGAAATTTCTAACATTAATGGTTTTTTTTAGAAAAGAAGAAAATCTCAAAACCATGATCTAAATTTCCAGATTAAAGTCCTAGACAAAGAAAAGCAAATTAAAATGAAAGTATCAGAGGAAAGGAAATCATAAATATAAAAAGCAGAAATCATTGAAACCGAGGAAGGAAAATAATAGAAAAAAAAATTCAATGAAATTAAACGGTTTTTTGAAAAGATCAGTAACATTGATAAACTCCTAGGCAGATTAAGGGAGAAATAAGAGTAGAAGACACAAATTACCGATATTAGTGATGAAAGAGGGAATATCTCTACAGACCTCACAGACAATTATAAGGGAATTTTATAAGCAATAGTTTGTCCATAAATTTGTATAGACATATGGTTTCATTTATTTGTGGAGCATAACAAATAGCATGGAGGACATGGGGAGTTAGAGAGGAGAAGGGAGTTGGGGGAAATTGGAAGGGGAGGTGAACAATGAGAGACTATGGACTCTGAAAAACAATCTGAGGCATTTAAAGTGGGGGGGTGAGAGGTTGGGGTACCAGGTGGTGGGTATTATAGAGGGCACGGATTGCATGGAGCACTGGGTGTGGTGAAAAAATAATGAATACTGTTATGCTGAAAATAAATTAAAAAAATTAAAAAAAATTTTTAAAAATTTTTAAAAATAAATTTAAAAATAGACATTTGTTTCCTTAGACATAAAAATACAAATTTCTGAGCCATGCACTGAATTCAGGATTCCCGTGGACAGTCTGTGCTGCTGAGTCAAGAAAAGGATACAAATGTTTTGAATTTCTACTCAGAGTTAGCCTTTTCCTTGGGCTAAGACTGGCCCACTTGCCACAGACTAGAGTGCCAAAGCCAGGGATGGTTGACTGGAAACTTAACTTAGATTTGACTGCATAGAAATAAACCCTTTTAAGGACTCCAGGGTCTTTCGAGATGGCATCTCAGGCTATCACTCAAGTTGATACTATTGACAGAGCTAATTGTCTCCAAGCAAAGTGTCCTATAGGTACCCGTCATATATAGGTCCATAGTGAAATTTTCAACAATCTACAATGAAAATTGGGAAATTAAGTATAACAATACCTTTTAAAAAATAAAGTTGTATTTATTCCACTTAAATGACTTATTTTTATTCTGAGATTATATCCTCCTTCTAGAATTCAGAAGCATTAGGGTCCAGCCCATAGATTGGCTGGATTTGCCTTATCATTTTATTCCTGCCCCTGTATTTTTGAAAACTCAGCTCTGTTCTTGATATTTCCTATCACTTTGCCTTTGATAGAGTTCCCTGGATATGATTGGATACTGCATCTCACATCAATTATATCTTATAAATGCTTTTGGGAACATGCCACTAACTTTCTCTTTTGGAATCACACCCACCTCCTTGTAACTTGATTTTTCTCTGATAATTAGACTCTCTTTCCACCCACCTGAACTTGATTTAGAATTATTGGATCTTCTCTGTCCTACTTCTCAAAAATCTTTTGCTTCTGACATTGAGGCATTTAAAAAATTTACTGTTAACTTGACCTTGAGCTTACAGATCGATTTGATCTTGACCCTGAACTTACAGAGCCACTCCCAGAGCTACTGCCTTTTCCAAGCCAAGGTGATTACCCCCAGTGCCCTATCCTCTACTAAATACATACGTCAGAGTGCCTTTTCAGTCAAACAGCGCAGCATCTGTATTTCCTTGACACGCAGATTTTATGGTTCTTCAGTGAAGCTGTGATGTGTCTCGATGAAGTGGGCGGGGAGATGGGACATCCTACATATGCAACCAGCTGGCCCCCTTACTATGGAATAGGGATTTCCTGGCAGCACTATGCAGGATGTTCAACCTCCCGGCCCATGTGAACGTGAACTTGCTGCACTGCGAAGTTCCGGTTTCTGCGAGGGGTTCGTTGTTGATTGATGCTTCTCTGTGTGAACATAAAGGCTTCCTCCAACCTGATCTTCTCCTCCTGAAGAACTAGTTGTGGTTATTAATAGCCTAAATGATCTAGAAGCCTGGTAACTAATAACCCACCTCTTATTCAGAATTAAGCTCCATATTCTGACAATATAATTTTCCATCGACTTAAATAGAGAAAATTCTTTTAACACCTGAAGGGTTTGATATGATGTAGAAAATCTTTTGAAAAACACCCTGGATTTGCTCCCCTGAGATAGTCCCAGTCCACATACCCTGGAGTTTTCCACGTAATTTACAATTGCATTCCTTTCAGGATGACTTTAAATCTTCTGTTATGGGAGTATGGTTAAACAAACAAACAAACAAACAAAAAACAACAACAAAAAACAATCCGATGATATTTTCTTCTGTGGAAGTCTCACCAGTTTTATGGATCTTGGGTGGTGGGAAAGAGAGAAGGACATGGAAGAAATCATGAATATTTTATTTTCCTGGTGGTCTTAGCTTAACCAAGTACAACTTAATGAGGATTTGTGCTACATGGCTCTACCTTCTAGTCACTAGATTTCTTGGAGAACATTATTATTCAAAAGAGAAAGGATTTTTTTTTTTAAAGATTTTATTTATTTATTTGTCAGAGAGAGAGCGAGCACAGGCAGACAGAGAGGCAGGCAGAGGCAGAGGGAGAAGCAGGCTCCCTGCCGAGCAAGGAGCCCGATGTGGGACTCGATCCCAGGACGCTGGGATCATGACCCGAGCCGAAGGCAGCTGCTTAACCAACTGAGCCACCCAGGAATTTAAAGAGTGTTTTATCCAAGCCACTAAGAAAGTTTCATGCTTAATTTGAACATTAGAAGTTTAATTTCTTTTTTTTTAAGATTTATTTATTTATTTATTTGAGAGAGAGGGTGAGAGATAGCACAAGCAGAGGGTAGGGGTAGAGGGAGAAGCAGACTCCCCGCTGAGCTGGGAGACCAATGTAGGACTTGATCCCTGGACTCTGGGATCATGACCTGAACTGGAGGCAGAAGCTTAACGAGCTGAGCCACCCAGGTACCCCGAAGTTAAATTTCAACAGGAATCAAATAAATGCAACAAACTCATATACATGTGTGTCCTTTTTTTTCTCATGAAGCTTCTCTTTACACAAAGTTCTTGATTAGGTTGAGGAAGTTACTTTCTATTTTAATTTGGGTTTTCTTTTCTTTTCTTTTTCTTTTTTTTTTAAATCACAAAAGGGGTTTGGATTTTGTCAAATGCTTATTTGTGTCTATTGAGGTCATCAGGTAGTTTTTGTCCTTTATTCTGTTGGTAAGGGGTATTGTATTGATTGAGTTTCATATGTTGAAACAACTTTGCTTTTCTGGGATGATATCCATTTTCTTGGCGTTCAGCCCTTTTTATAGACTGCTAGGTTCAATTTATCTAGCATTTCGTTAAGGATACTTGCATCTACTGATCTATAGATTTTTATTTTTCTTGTCTTGTCTTTGTCTGGTTTTGGCATCAAGATAATATAGGAATTCCCCTCTCTTTTATTTGTGCAAGATGTTTTGATGATGATTCTCTGGAAATGAGGGTCTGAAGGAGCTCTAACCCTGTTCTGTTCCCCTCTGGCAGCTGTTAGGCAGCTGGTTTGCATCCTGGTTGTAGGCTGTTGGTTTTTAAGTTTACCCTGAAGCCTGAGAGAGGACACCAGACTGGGGCAAGTTAAAAATGCCACAGAGACTGCTGTTCTTACCGAGATTCGATCATTTTTCTTGAATAAATACTCCCCAATTGCCGTAAGCTTTCAGTTAACTTCCAGAGGCCTGAATTAGTTGATTCTGACAATTTTTGTCATCTTTCCTGTTGCTTTTAACCAAGAGAAAATTTTGGAAGTCCCTAGTCCACCATTTTGGCTGATGTTCACAATGCGATTTTTATGTAAAGAAATATATCTTCAAATTTTATAACATCGGAAAGTTTAGAAATTGTAGGAAATCTTTCATGCTGAGACCGTATTATTAGTATAAAGAATGGAATGGGGATTTTGAATAGTAGTATGAGTGAGAACATGGAAATGTCATGTTCATATCTAGTTCCCAATATCAAGGGCTGCATTATATATGCTTTCCTAAATAAACCTATAGGTATATTTTACAGTTTTATGATGCAGTATTTTAACATTAATAATAGTCTCAAATATTTTATGCCACTCATTTATCTTTTAAATTTTTATGTCTAGATCTTGCTTCAATTATTTTATTCCAGTTTATTTTACATTATTTAAAAGTATTGCCACAATAAAGTGTTGTATTGTATATGTAGCCAAATTAGTCAGTCTTCTCATTTGTGTCATAACCTATGACTTGCTCATCTCAGATGTTAGGTAAATAGCCAATAGATGAGTAAACATCCTATTCAATTTCTTCTTGTTTTTCTCTGGATACTTTTTTTTTAAAAGATTTTATTTATTTATTTGACAGAGAGAGATCCCAAGTAGGCAGAGAGGCAGGCAGAGAGAGAGGAAGGGAAGCAGGCTCCCCACTGAGCAGAGAGCCCGATGCGGGGCTTGATCCCAGGACCCTGGGATCATGACCCAACCCAAAGGCAGAAGCTCCAACCCACTGAGTCCTTTTTTTTTTTTTTTAATCTTCCCAGAATCAATTTTTTTAAAGATTTTATTTATTTATTTGCCAGAGAGAGAGGGAGAGAGAGTAAGCAAGCACAGGCAGACAAAGAGGCAGGCAGAGGCAGAGGGAGAAGCAGGCTCCCTGCCGAGCAAGGAGCCCGATGTGGGACTCAATCCCAGGACCCTGGGATCATGACCTGAGCCGAAGGCAGCTGCTTAACCAACTGAGCCACCCAGGTGTCCCCCAGAATCAATTTTTGAGTGTGAAGAGACTTGAGTATCTCAAATTTAACATGTTTTCTTTTAGCATTGACTTTGATGCCTCATTTATCGTAAATAGTATGACTCGTGTTCTACTTTTTCCCCCCTTTTGTTTCTGTTTACTCCTACAAACACGCATTATTATTATACTGGCTGTTGGCTTAGAATATATTAAAAATAGTTTTTCTGTTATTATCTTTGGAAAGTGTTTATTAGGAGTATGCACTGAAGTTTATTAAATGACTTTCGGCCTCTCCCAAGATGAACCATAGTGTATTGTGTTTAACCATCTGTAATACCATATTGATATATTTTATAATATATTGAAAATCCTTACATTCATTAGATAAAAAGAAATGAGCGTTAGTTAGTATATTTCTTTTCTAAGAAACCTTACATGGATGATGTCATTGATGCCTCAAAATAACAGTATAATGCAGTTAGAGATTAAAATTAAAAACCCTGAGGTTTGGTGATGTTCATGCTCCAAGTGATGCAGTTGTAATTTGGCATTAGTATACATAAGAAAAAAAAAAAGAAAAAGAAAAATATAGAGATGAAAAGCCATGCTGCTTATTCAATATGCACTATATTTCATTAAAAATTTTTCAGTGTTAGAAAAATTTTGGTACAGATAAGTGCTATGACAGGTAGCACACATGATGTTCTGGATACAGAGAATGATAAACTTAATCCCCCCCCCCAGGTTTATGAGATAAGGCTTCTCAGAGAAGGCTGGAGAGGGAAGAAATGAAAGTCTGGAAGAAGCCAGTGATTTGGGGAACACATCAAGGAGATCGGAGTGATGTCCCAGAACAGGATATTTGTGAATAAGGGAGTTAGAGAGCTGGAAGGAAGAATTTCATACAGCGGCCCCCACTTATCCACAGGGGATACATTCCAAGACCACCAATGGACGCCTGAAACTGTGGATGGTACTGAGCCCTGTGTACACTATTCTTTTTCCTGTACCTACATACTTGTCATAAAGTTTAATTTATAAATTAGGCATTATAAGAGATTAACAACCATAACTAATAACAAAATAGGACAATGTAACAATATACCATAATACAAGCTTGGTGAATGTGGTTTCTCTTTCTTTCTCTCTCTCAAGATACCTTATTGTATTGCACTCACCCTTCTTGCGATGACGTGAGATGAGAAAATGCCGGGGTGATGAGATGATGTGAGGGGAATGAAGCAGACATGGCGCCTACTAGTGACCTTCTGACTCTGTGTCAGAAGAAGGAGCCTGTGCTTTGGGCCTGCATCACTGAAACTGCTGAAAGCCAAAACCACAGGTGAGGAGGGCTACTGAATTGAGAAGTAGGAAGTTGATTATTGAGGTAGAGCAGTTCTCGAGTTCTGGCAAATGAAAAGAATAGCCATAAAAATCATGGGCTGTATCTGTACCCCAATGTTTATAGCAGCAATGGCCACAGTCGCCAAACTATGGAAAGAACCAAGATGCCCTTCAACGGATGAATGGATAAGGAAGATGTGGTCCATATACACTATGGAGTATTATGCCTCCATCAGAAGGATGAATACCCAACTTTTGTAGCAACATGGACGGGACTGGAAGAGATTATGCTGAGTGAAATCAGTCAAGCAGAGAGAGTCAATTATCATATGGTTTCACTTATTTGTGGAGCATAACAAATAGCATGGAGGACAAGGGGCGTTAGAGAGGAGTAGGGAATTTGGGTAAATTGGAAGGGGAGGTGAACCATGAGAGACTATGGACTCTGAAAAACAATCTGAGGGGTTTGAAGTGGCGGGGGGGTGGGAGGTTGGGGTACCAGGTGGTGGGTATTATAGAGGGCACGGCTTGCATGGAGCACTGGGTGTGGTGAAAAAATAATGAATACTGTTTTTCTGAAAATAAATAAATAAATAATAATTAAAAAAAAAAAAAATCATGGGCTGTTTGAATTGCCAGAAAGGTTGTGCTTTAAAAAAGGTTTAGTGTGGGGTGCCTGGGTGGCTCAGTGGATTAAGCTGCTGCCTTCGTCGCAGGTCATGATCTCAGAGTCCTGAGATCGAGCCCTGCATTAGGCTCTCTGCTCAGCAGGGAGCCTGCTTCTTCTCTCTCTGCCTACTTTTGATCTCTCTTTCTCTGTCAAATAAATAAATAAAATCTTAAAAAAAAAGGTTTAGTGCTAGATTATTTGGCAATAATTCCAACTATACAGTTCCCTACACTTTCTGTACTGCTAAATTTTTTCAGTTAATGCAGTTTTTCTCATTCTCCAACTTCTTTTTTCCTCCTAATAAGTTAGAAACCAAGGCTGGGAATGAATCAGGATTTCCTTTTACCAGTTTCCCCTTCTAACTGAAGACATAAAACCTTGGCTGAATTTTAATATCATTTTGAATTCTAGTCCCATCATTGTAGTTTTTATAAACATTTTAAAATTCTACCACAGATGCAACACTACTTATTAATTTTGAGTAGGGTTTTATATTTCTTTTTGTTTGATTTTACAGGATGTGTACAAAATTTGAAGAGCAGTCTCCAGCACTTTTACAAATTGTTACTTAAGATAAACCAAAAGGAGATCTTTTAGTTTTCACATGGGATTGAAGGAAAACTATTAGGGAGAAAGCTGTGCCTAATTGCCTGAAGTAGCTATATATCTTTCAAGTCATCATTCCAAATATCCCTCTAGCCCTTCTAAATATAATGCATTGATTTTGAAAGGAAGTAGAGTGAATTTATGGTCAAGTAGATCAAAATAAAACAGTGTCAAGTAGAAGCAGCAAGAAATGAAAGTCTCCCAGAAAAGGCACTCTTCTAGTTAATATTCTCTGGAAAACCTGCCAAGGATGAGTAAAGCTTTATTTTAGTGAAGGACAGAAATGCTTACAACACTGAACACTATTTATTACATAATTTGCTCTGTGGAACTCGGTAGATGAACACAGATTTTCTTTCAGCCAGTGTAAAAAATGCATGGCTCTATTTTGGATCAGGAAGATTTATGTTTTGTCATGGTTTTGTCATTCTGTTAATACCTGTATAACATTACTGGTGTCAATTACCTAATATTACTAGTAATATTATCTAATATATTCTTAGTAGCACTCAAGTCACATTTTAACTTCCTACTAATGAATCGCATAGAATGTCTGTTGGCCTACAGATTCCTTTTTTTAAAGATTTTATTTATTTATTTGACATACAGAGATCACAAGAAGGCAGAGAAGCAGGCAGAGAGAGAGGGGGAAGCAGGCTCCCTGCCGAGCAGAGAGCCCAATGTGGGGCTTAAACCCAGGACCCTGGGTTGTGACCTGAGCTGAAGGCAGAGGCTTTAACCCACTGAGCCACCCAGGAGCCCCGGCCTACAAATTCTTAACACTGGTTAGGTGCATACTGGGTATAGTTTTGGGTTATACAACTTTACTGTAAAATCCTAAAGATGATTACAGACATTATCAAAGTAAGTCTATAGGATTTCACTAAACTGTTAACGTTGCTTAGCTGTCAGAGATATACAACACTAATTATGGCTTATAAATAATCTTGTACAGATATTTCCTCATGCCATCAAGTATAAAACTTGAGTAAAGAGATAATAACTATGAAATTGTGGTGAAAAAGGAAGGATTAATTTACTCTGAGATCGGATATCTGCTTTTTACTCTAGTCTCATCTCTAGCTATTGTCCCTTTTTGTTTCCCCCAGTCTTTGTACATTTGACTCTTTTTTTAGAGTGGGGAGGGGCAAAGGGAAAGGGAGAGAAAGAATCTTAAGTGTACTCCACACCGAGCGCAGAGCCCGACCAAAGACTGATCGCACAACTCTGAGATCATGACCTCAGCAGAAATCAAGAGTCAGACGCTTAACTGACTTAGCCACCTAGGAGCCCCCATTTTGACTTTTTTGCCTAGAACGACATCTGTAAAAATATCCCATATTTAGGCCCCCTTCCTGCTCTGCTAGACAAGTTCCATAATTAAAAACCTGGCTGAGGCAGTACTTCATCTAGGAAGCCCTTACTGAAGTTACACAAATGGAATTCATTACTCCATATATCTTCCCATAGTACCCTGAGTATATCTCTAGGTTAGTGTATATATTTTACTGTAATTTTCTATTTATTTGTCCTGGTACATTGTAGCTTTCTTGACATTACAGCCTGTGTTAGTACTCTGTAATGTTTCACACAGCTCAGTTAATGACATAGATGTCAGTCTGCACATGTATGGTGTTATAAGTCCCTGATTATTGACATAAACAGCCTTACTCAGCCTCGGAACAACGAGAAATAGACCTATTTGTGTATTAGGAGCACCTCACAACCAACTCCTGCTCCCTGTGAGGGCAAGCTATTCTCACTGCCTAGCTTCCTGGTACCTAGATTTTCCAGCATTCTTGCTACAGAAAGAGATCTTTGATCAACTGGAAACATAATTTGTCATTCTGTCTGGAAGCAGAATATCTACTTTTGGTCTTCCATATCTCATCCCAGTTCTAGACTCCTCTGCATTAAAATCTTCTCCTGTGTTGTATTTTTTCTTTCTTTCTTTCTTTTTTTTTTTAAGATTTTATCCATTCATCTGACAGACAGAGAATACAAGTAGGCAGAGAGAGAGAGAGAGAGGGAGGGAGAGAGGAGCAGGTTCCCCACTGAGCAGAGAGCCCAATGCGGGGCTTGATCCCAGGGCCCTGGGATCATGACCTGAGCCAGAGGCAGAGGCTTCAACCCACTGAGCCACCCAGGCGCCCCTTGTGTTGTATTTTCTATCAAGACTGAATCTCAAGAATATTGCAAGCCCCTGATGCGACATCACAAACAACTGCCTTGAATTGTCCAGATACTCTGTTTGAACTGTTATTTGGTGCCTTAGACTTGGAATTTTGATTCAATCTGCTGAACCAGGCTTTAAGATGGGGGTAGCATTTTTGCTGGAGTATTTTATCAGGCACTGGAAAAAAATTTATGAAGGTGTTAATGGGCCTCCTCCATCAAACTGTCACCAAGAGTTTCCAAATCCTTATTTCTTGAGACTGTTTCTGACATGATTTAATCTTTGAGAGTGTAGTTTTAAACGTTTGCATGCATTAATAAAGGAGAGCATGAAATATATTTTCTATATTTATGATCGTTTGTTGGGGTGATTTCCATCTGTGAGGTGGTATGACTTTTTATTAATGCAAATAACTAAAATAAATAAAGCTTTAAAGACTTTTCTACTTCATAAATTTATAGCATTTTTTAAAAGATTTTATTTATTTATTTGACAGGCAGAGATCACAAGTAGGCAGAGAGGCAGGCAGAGAGAGAGGAAGAAGCAGGGTCCCTGCTGAGCAGAGAGCCCGATGTGGGGCTCGATCCCAGGACCCTGGGATCATGACCTGAGCCAAAGGCAGCAGCTTTAACCCACTGAGCCACCCAGGTGCCCCAATTTATAGCATTTTTTAAACAATGAATCATAAACTCAAATATTAAAGGAACTTTTGCCTGATAAAAATGCAAATATTTGTTATACTATTTAATATTTTTACTTTTATTTAACAAAATATCTGCTATTTACTGTAGTAATTCAATTTATAAACTGGTATTACTTGGGAAGATTGGAAGTTAGTATCAGCTACTTCAGTTCACTAACAGGTATTTTTGGGCTTAGCAAGATGGTATTTTCTTCACTCTCTTTAAACACATTCTGGATTTGTACATGCTACCGGAGAATGTCTTCAAAGAACATGACCTCGTTTTCCTAATGTAGTTTTGTTAAATGTATAAACCATGTAAGGGATTGGGAGGGGGGAATTGGGGTAACCAAGGAAGAAGCCACAGAGTTTTGGGGTGGCTACCACTCTAAATAATGCTTCCTTTCCACAGAAATCGATTTGGGTGATTAAATAACCATTCACAAAATAGTAAGAGAGAGAAAGTAGTAAGACTAAAAATATCTCAAAAGTCGTGGCTGCACAGAGCAGTTCGAAAAGAGTGACGGTAGGAAGAAATGGTTGTTTTACCATGTGGAACTCTGAATGTTTGGAGCATGAACTGGTGGTTGTTACTGGATGACTAATGAAGGCACATGCTAGAAACAGGTAGTGTTTGCCAGGAAGCAAAAACTTTTCAATGAAGAAGCTTCCTATAATAATTGCTCTTTTATCTTCTACTCAGACCATGCGTTTAGAAACATACTGACACAAAGCATTTAGCCTTATAGCCAAACTGCTGATTCAATATGCTAATATATTTCTCAGTGAATTAAATGTCTATAATGAGTGCCTGAATGACAACATATTGCCATGACCCTTGTCTTTTCAATAAGGCAGATATTGCCATGATTAAAGGGAAGAGAAATGCCACGTGAAGGTGAAGAGTATGTAAAAGTTTCCCAGATATGAGTGTTCCAGATATTTTGTGACATCTGTATGTTCTTTGAAGAACTTACTAGATTACCATTGTCACCATACTAAAATCTTTTTTGTTACCCAAACACTTTAAAGCATTCTATAGACATTAGCATGCTAAACTTCTAAAAAACATGAAAAAAATAACTAAATAAAAGGAAAATAAAAGCCATATAGAGTGGGGTCTGGGGGAAATTATGAAAAGACAAAATTGATCTTTGGGCACTTTCTTTACTTTTAAACCTCTTTCGTTAATAGCATCTATATTTCAATCATGCATTTTGAATTAAGATTAAACTCCTATTGTTGGCATTGTAGGGAGTGGCAAGTGATGGGGAAATATTTTGGCTGGTGTGGGAGGGCTAAACAACCTGAGTGGCATCCCTCAATTCACACTCAGAGACTTACTCTGACTCTCAAGTGTTCCAAGGCTTCAGGAGCACACTTAGCCATTCTTTCTATGTAAGCAGTTTATTCGTCTTACTATGCCACATTTTGTCAATTTTATTAATTAATGGTCTATATAATTAACTCTAAAATATTTCTATAAATTCGCTTTAAAATCAGAAATGGGGGGCGCCTGGGTGGCTCAGTTGGTTGGACGACTGCCTTCAGCTCAGGTCATGATCCTGAAGTCCCGGGATCGAGTCCCGCATCGGGCTCCCAGCTCCACGGGGAGTCTGCTTCTCTCTCTAACCTTCTCCTCGCTCATGTTCTCTCTCGCTGTCTCTCTCTCAAATAAATCTTAAAAAAAATCAGAAATGGTACATTTTAGCTAGATAACCATCACATATTCATTTTGGGGTGAGGTGTGTACATTTTTCTTTTCTTTTTTTTTTTTAAAGATTTTATTTATTTATTTGACAGAGAGAGATTACAAGTAGGCAGAGAGGCAGGCAGAGAGACAGAGGAGGAAGCAGGCTCCCTGCTGAGCAGAGAGCCCGATGCGGGACTCGATCTCAGGACCCTGAGATCATGACCTGAGCCGAAGGCAGCAGCTTAACCCACTGAGCCACCCAGGCGCCCGACATTTTTCTAAATAATTTTTTATGTGATGAAAATCTTGCTTCAAAATTGAAATTGAAGACATGAAGTAGCAAAAGAAAAGGTGTTCAGACAGGTACAGGGTTGTATTAATGGACAGACTGTGGAACTGTATCACAACAGAAGGGCCTGAGACAGGGTCAAGGAGGCAACAAAGGCTGACCTGGGAATGAAGCTGTGTCTACAGCTTGAGGAAAATATGCATCATAGGCCAAAGTTTGAGAAACAGGTAGGCAGGGAACAAAAGAATCAAAGGCAAGAAGAAATGACTAGGAAGTAAAATGGAGCAATTGTGATATCCCTTGGGACGCAGCGGGATAAGCACAACAGGATAAAAAGCCTCATTTAACTCATTGGTAGCTCTACTGAATCCCAGTTCCTGTCCTCTTTCTTTTAGATGAAATAAACTATTTGGCCACATTCCTAACTTTCGACCTTTTTTATCATTTGTTCCCTGGATGGTCATCAGCTTCTTTTTTAATTTGGCTAAGCTTTCTCACAAACAGATAAACCTTCCTCTTGGGATAAAAACATTTATAAAATCTAAAGGTAAAGGGCTTACAGCATAGGAAAAACTTAGAGTCTGGATTTTAGATTTGGATGTCTTTAGTAGATGGTAGTCGAAAGTATGAAAGTGGAATGTATTGCCTGGGGGAAAAAAAATGTAGGGGAAGCAGACACCAGACCAAGAACTTTGATAGCTTTTTGAATTACTTTCTGCCTCAAATTTATGTTACTGCAACAAGTCCCTGGAAATGTCAGTGGAAGGTTCTCAAAGGACCACTAGCATAGAATGTTGTTGGACAAAAGCCTAGACTCCTTGTCATTTGAGACCATTTAAAATTGATCAGCATTCTACAGGCTTCTGGTGCAAGCAGTCATTTAAAATGTTTAAAACTTTTTTACTTTTTTTAAAAAAAAGTTTAAAACTTTTTAACTTGTAAAGAGATTACAAAACCTTACTTCCAGAAGTCATACACTAAAGCCAAAGTGTTCTAAGTTTTTATTTTATTCTTTTTTGATCACTTTCATGTCTCTTGGCTACTGCAAAAGTTTGTAAAAAAATTATATAAAATTTTAACATTATGTCAGTTTAGAAGGAACTGTTTCACTCACTTTCTCTCTCTTTTTGAAGATGTTATTTATTCATTTGTTTGATATATCGAGAAAGAGCATGCACAGAGAGAGAGAGCGCCAGTGGGGGAGAAGCAGAGGGAGAGGGAGAAGCAGACTTCCCGCTGAACAGGGCCCTCCCAGTGTGGGGCTCCATCCCAGCATCCTGGGGTCATGACCTGAGCTGAAGACAGATGCTTAAACAACTGAGCCACCCAGGCACCCCTAGAAGGAACTACTTCTTAATACTTTTCATCTCAACCTGATATGAAACAGAACTGTACTATTTTAGATTGAGAACCTTATTGTACAGCAATGTTTAATTGTTAGTCCAGCATTGCACGACCTTTACTCCATTATACTACAAGGGAAGGAGCGTGGACCCTGAAACTAGACAAACCTGAGTTTCAGGCACAACATCACTAGCTTAGGTTCACCGCCTTTGTGGAGCCATTCCTGGAACTCTTCCTCCTCCCTCATTAACTACTTTCCCTTTGTGTTCATAAGAAACTTTAGCCTAGATCTAACTTTGCACTTAGGCCACATGGGATTAAAATGATCAGCTACTGCGTCCGTTTCCTATAGATACAGAAGTATGTTTACTCAACACAGAGCCCACACACTTTAGGTCCTCCATTAAACGTTTGGAAAGACAAATTAATAGACAATATATCAGTGGCTCCATTTATCTTTTTCTTAAGGAATGATAAGAGGGGGATGATAACAATAATTCAGACTCTTGGATAAAAAGGACCTAAGCATAATGTGTCAGTAAAATAAGACCAGAAAATGTAAAGCTAAAGGCATCATCTTGAGCAATATTTGAAGCAAGTAGGCAACCTCATGCTGAAATGCTCTGATTTTTCATCAAGGCCTACATGATTATTGGATTTGGTTAGGTAGATGAAGGAGTTTCTGGCATTAGTTTGGCTCTTTGGAAATGCTGATGCATATTCCTGAGAAAAAGTTGACTTTGTGACACTTTATGGCACATTCTAAGGGGACTGCCTTTTTAAAAAAAATGTAATTTTCTCATATTCCCAACGGGAGTGTCAGAAAATAACACAGAAACTCTGTGTAAAAGCTCTTGATTTTCCATCACTGTGTCTAATAGTATCATTAAGTTGGACTCTAAAGTTAGCTTCCGTAGACTCCTATTTGCTCAAATAAAAGAAGTGGATAAAAAAGCTCATTATCTTGTATTTGGTACTCCATGAAGCTAAAATCAAGTGTGAATCCATCCTAGCCAGTGTTAAGTATTCAACAGATAGCCCCCACTATTCTATTGCAAAGTCCCTGTTGATTCCAAAATTTCAATTCCTCAACTTAAAATAATTTATAAGGTAACTCTCTCAGGAACATGGTGCAAGAAATCTCATAAATGGGGGCTGCCTGGGTGGCTCAGTGGGTTAAAGCCTCTGCTTTCAGCTCAGGTCCTGGATCCAGCTCCCCACCATATCAGGCTGTCTGCTCAGCGGGGAGCCTGCTTCCCTTCCTCTCTCTCTCTGCCTGATTGTGATCTCTGTCTATCAAATGAATAAATTAAAAAAAAATCTTTAAAAAAAAGAAATCTCATAAATGGACCTCTTTTGAGATAAGGGGAATTCTTTGTTAATCTTTTACCTCATTGTATTACTACTTTAATTGAAAGACTCTTTGTGGCTTGGAAATGTGTCGAAATTGAAGAGAACTGTAATAGTTTTTTTAAAATTATGATAATTCATTTGAATAAATATATATTACTCACACACATATATTCAATCTGGTCTCTTGACAAAGTTCTTCCTATAGTTAGATTTTGTCGAAGTGGTAATAACTGTGCTCAAATGCTCAAATGCTCAAATTCCGGCGTGCCTGGGTGGCTCAGTGGGTTAAGCCTCTGCCTTCAGTTCAGGTCATGATCTCAGGGTCCTGGGATCGAGCCCCGCATTGGGCTCTCTGCTCAGTGGGGAGCCTGTTTCCCTCTCTCTCTCTCTGCCTGCCTCTCTGCCTACTTGTGATGTCTCTCTCTGTGTCAAATAAATTTAAAAAATCTTAAAAAATGCTCGAATTCCATCAGGGAGTCGATGTTCAACTTGGTAGGAAGTGACTCATAAAATTAGAGAAACCTAAATAAAGTATGATTGATAGTGGGGGGGAGGGAGGCAAATATGTCACCTCAATTGTCAAAAACAGTGCAGAAATCAATTTACGACAATTTACGACATCTATCTACAGTAAGAAATGACCTTGCATTCCTTTCTATCCTTTGATTCCGTGTACATTAATGCTTTTTTTTTTCTTGGATGTATTGTTGATGAAAATTGGGGAAAATGTATATCATTCTGAGTGAAATCTCCACTATGATCTAGACAGGTATCTTCTTCTTTTTAAACCTTTTTATATTTTTTATTAATTATTTGTTATTTTGTTATGTTAGTTATCATACAGTACATCATTAGTTTTTGATGTAGTGTTCCAAGATTCACTTTTTGTGTGCAACACCCAGTGCTCCATGCAATCCATCCCCTCCTTAATACCCACCACCAGGCTCACACATCACCCTACCTCCTCCCCTCCAAAACCCACAGTTTGTTTCTCACAGTCCACGTCTCTCATGGTTCGTCTCCCCCTCCGATTTCTCCCAATTCACTTTTCCTTTTCTTCTCCTAATGTCCTCCATATTATTCCTTATGCTCCACAAGTAAGTGAAACCATATGATAATTGACTTTCTCTGCTTGAATTATTTCACTCAGTATAATCTCCTCTAGACAGGTATCTTCAAATGCTTATTGGTTAAGGCTGTATGCCTAGGCAACATAGAAAAGTCAGAGATAAAAAATCCACCAAAAATAAAACTTGAGGAAAAAAATTGTAAATGAGGCTTTGGTAGTTGTGTTAATGTGTAGGTCTGCTCTTCCCCATTGCCTAATAAAGACTACAGAATACTCTCTATTACCTAATATGGTCTCTCTAAGTTCTCTCACTGCTGCCTTACCTTCCCTACCGCTTGCCAGGCTGCCTTGAGTCCCTCTGTGACTAATACGAGTGGACAAACCCACACTAAAAGGTCTATGGAGTCCTAGCCAACAAGATGCAATTGTGCACACAGAATACATCTCACAAGATGTGAGTTACTTCAGTGATGAGGGCTAAATAAACCACTATAAAAGCTTGCTCCTGGGGAGCCTGTGTGGCTCATTTGGTTAAATGTCAGTCTCTTCATTTTAACTCTGGTCAAGATCTTGGGGAGTTGTGAGATGGAACCACATATCAGGCTCCCTGCTGAGCGGGGACTCTGCTTGGGATTCTCTCTCTCTCCCTTTCTCTTTGTCCCTCTCCCTCCCTTTATTTCAAATAAATAAATAAATATTTTTTAAAAAACTTTCTCCTATGGAATAGGCCAGAATGTAATACATAATTGATAATATTCAGGATTAATTTCTTGCCAGATTGGTCTCTGTCAGTCACAAAGGCTACAACTACACTGTAAAGATCTGCTAGGAACATCTATATTTATATAAGTGTTGCAGTAACATGTAGACCATTTTCAGCTTCTTACTGGATACTGATGTTTGGGTTGCATATTTGCTGTTTGGCATCATATGTTAGTAAAATAAAGACACTAAATACATATGTGTGTGTGTGTGTGTGTGTGTGTGTGTGTGTTGTGGGTGTGTGTATGTAGCTAAAAAATACCAAAGAAATAAATGCTAATTCTTATATTTTCCATCAGTCTGGAGTGTGCTCAGTGCTCAGGGTCAACCCAATGTCACGAATTACTTCTGGGGCAAAGAAAGTCCTCCCGTTATGATGACTTGAGAAGTCTGGAGAAAATGCATAAAGAATGAGTATGCATATGGTCAGGAGAATAAAGGGCACAGCATAGGGAATACAGTCAATGATATTGTAATAGTCTTGTATGGGCACAGTATAAGGTACAGAGATGTTGAATCACTATGTTGTACACCTGAAATTCATGTAACATGGTGTGTCAGCTGTACTCAAAAAATTTTTAGAAAAAGAATGGCTATGTATAAAAGATGGATGCCATCAATCTTACTCTACTTGAATCCAATGATCCTACAAAACTTATTTTTTCTAAGATCAAAATCTTTCACTTCAAGATTTTTAATGGGAAAAACACAGCATCCTATTGTCCAACAATAAACTTCAAATTCTCTTGAATTTTTAAATTCAAGGCGCATTATAGTTTGACATCTGCCTACTGTTTCTAACTTCCCCTAACACTAACACACCCAGTATTCTTAGCACTCAGCACTAATATTCCTGGTCATATCATGTATTCTCACATTTTCATTCATTTTTGTTTCATTCCCACTGCTTGGAATGTCAAATCCTACAGCTTCTCTGACTGTCAAAATCCTAGTCATACTTTAAGAAGGTTCTCTAATGTCAACTCTCTCTTGGCAAGCATCTAGAATAGTGCCTCACTCACAGTAGACCCTACATGAATATTATTCAAATGGATACATAAATAAACTGGCAAATAAGGCTTTTGAGTTGATATATTACTTTCAGAATTTTGTGTATACTTCTAATTCAGCGTATTTCAAATATTATCATAGTGGAATGTATATAATGTATAAATACATTTATAAATGTAAGTATTTTTATATAAATAAAGCATATATTTTACATATAGTTATATGCAGTTATATACGTTAATGTAAGTGTTCTCTAATACAAAGTGTCCCGCCTAATATTAACTTGTTAAATGAGTGAATGCATCTACTACAAAAGTCAAGTGTATAATACTTATTACTTTTCATTTGAGTTATTTGTAAGTGTTTTAGATACTGAAAAGAGTTTATTTTTCTGTCCATTATGGTAGGAAAGAATATGTGCTAAAAACTTCAAATATCCTTTGAAAAAAGAAGGAATCTTCTAATTCATTATTTTTATTTTTCAAAGGGGAGGAACTTTGAGTGCTACTGAACTTACAGTTCATGACAACCATTTTTAACTCACAAGTGGTGACATAAACCATGCTAACAAATGCCTAAGAATTCATGTTTGCTTTATCTCATTGTTATTTGTTTGAATTTTATTTTATTTAGGTTCAGTTAATTAACAGATAGTGTGTTACTAGCTTCAGAGGTAGAGTTCAGTGATTCATCAGTTCCTCATTCCATCACGTGCCCTCCTTAATGCCCACCACCTGACATCATTGTTATTTTATCATTCTGAGTGACATTCATTATTAGCAATCTGTGGAGGTGACTGCTTATCTAAAGAATACTGTATTGATGGAGAAATTAGCACACTAAAACCAAAGTTTTGTATCCTTAACATTCATTAACAGTAACTTTGAGTTTCGAGAAAATGCCATTTGAGCTTGATACTGTCTCAATGACTTCCTCCCTGACCATTAATCCTTAGTCGCCCTCTCTCACCTCACATGACACTTATTGTATATTTGTCACTTGGTCTAAACTGCTCTGCATTGTTTTTTTTTTTAAAATCTCTTTCTATAAATATCAAGGGTAGGGATTATGTCTTATATCTCTGTGCCTGAACGTTTGAAGGAGAGAAGAATGAGGATAATAGAATGTTCTTGCTCCTCACTCTGTGGTGTTTTTAATAGCAAGGGCATAGTAAGAAACTGGTTTGGTCAAATTTTAAGTAAAATTTAAGTTGTATGGGGGCGCTTGGATGGCTCAGTGGGTTAAGCCTTTGCCTTTGGCTTAGGTCATGATCTCAGGGTCCTGGGACTGAGTGGAGCCTGCTTCCCCCACTCTCTCTGACTGCCTCTCTGCCTACTTGTGATCTCTCTCTCTGTCAAATAAATAAATAAAATTAAAAAAAATTAAAGTTGTATCGATAACACTGTAATTTAGAATGGAGAGATAATTTTGAGTATAATTAATTCAGTGTTACACAGTACTGAGGATTTGAGCAATGCTCTCCTTTTGTGGGGGATATTATTATATTATATTATATTATATTAATCGTATCACTACATGCTGTGGATGTTTTTGGAAATAACTATCAAAATACTTTATTCATTCATTAACT
Source organism: Neogale vison (assembly GCF_020171115.1). NCBI lineage: Eukaryota > Metazoa > Chordata > Mammalia > Carnivora > Mustelidae > Neogale > Neogale vison. The sequence goes on from NC_058105.1 coordinate 33,889,372, forward strand.
GCTTAACTGACAGCAGTTATTTCTAAACATTTTAGGAGTTTAGAAGTGTAAGGTAGATTTGTACAGCATAAAAAAAGGTTTTCTTTTTTTCAGTGCTAAGATAATACATTGTCTTTATTATGACCAACAACAGCATATTATAGTTAAGTAGTGTTTTTATATGCTAACACCATCGCATATTTATCTTTTTGTGGAAAATATGATGGCTTTTTACTTAATTGTAATCTGAAGAATATAAGCACCATTTGAAACTTCTTTTTATGTAGACAACATACTCCAGGCCTGACACATCAGTCAAGACCATTAAGTTATGTATCTTTCTGCTCACATTCCCATTTAAAAATTATTAAATGGAACTGAAGACTTTAGTCATCAACAGTCTATGTCGAAATTCACACATGCTAGGAAAAGTAAAGAATTAGGTCATTTCCTGACATTAAAACCCCAAGCACTGTGAAGTGGTAAGATTAATTAGTTCCTGGCAGAATCAGGGGCTTTGGTTTTAAAGCAACGCAGTCTGGGTCGATGGTCAGACCCAGATATAGACTCCACTTCTGGCTCTCATACTACTTACCTTTGTGTTATTAAAATAATCAGTTAAAAAAAATCAGTTAAGCTTGCCAAACCTTAGTTTCCAAGTCTGTAAAATGAGGAAGCTGAGGTATTTGAATTTTAATGTCTTTTCTGGCTCAGACCCTGGGTATAAACTAGTCATTGTCTTCCTAATTATCTGTGGAATATAGATATGTCCAGATCATTCTTTATTAACAGGACAATGCTAACATGAATATTGTTCATCCACAGCAAGAATAGCTTTCAGTCCTGTTCAAAATCATATGAAGGAAGCAAATAATCTTACCAAAATTTGGCTAACCATTTCCAGTAGATGCTTTTCTAAGACCACTGTTGTAGCACATGCATGCCACGACACTTAAGCAAAGTTAATTTTACTATTGTGTCCCAATGGGACATTGCTTGCCCCCTTTTCCTAACTGATGATGGCTCTGTCCCCATATCCCAGGAATGATCCTTTTTCATATATACTCTTCTTTGCCTGCAGCCAGGTGTTCTAGTCATGAAAACAACCTCATTCCAGTCTGACTACGAGTATTTACCTTGATTAATAGATATTGCGAGCTTCTCAAATGGGACTATATAAGGAACAATGTGTTCTTTTAAAGCCACTAACCCTATTTAATCCTAATAGCACAACAATTAATTTATTCTTTAATTCACTTAAGGGCAGGAAGTAATAATCTAGGGGTACTTTTGTGCCCATGGATGTTTAGTTTATATACATAGTAGCTTAGATTAGAAACTCAAAGTGCAGCATTGCCCAATCTGGGAAACTGAAATCTTAATAATTAGGAAACGAATTAATTAACATATACTGTATTATTAATTTCAGGGATAGAGTTTAAATATTTAGAAATGCAAAAAAATAAAATAATTAGGGAACTCTATTAAAAATTATAAGAAAATTACGTTAGACGGTCTTCACCAAAATTTACCTTAGGCCAACTACAGGTGAACTGGAGCTAAGAGGGCCACAATGTGGCAAGAAAGAATGGTATAGGGCGCCTGGGTGGCTCAGTGGGTTAAAGCCGCTGCCTTCGGCTCAGGTCATGATCTCAGGGTCCTGGGATCGAGTCCCGCATCGGGCTCTCTGCTCAGCAGGGAGCCTGCTTCCTCCTCTCTCTCTCTCTGCCTACTTGTGATCTCTCTCTGTCAAATAAATAAATAAAATCTTTAAAAAAAATAAAAGAAAGAATGGTATAGTGGAAAGAGAACAGGGTCAGGGTGACACAGGACTTCTGGTTCCTGTGTTAACAATGACTCATTTTACTATCATAAGCATGTCATCCTCTCTTGTTTTCAATGTAATGGAAAGAAAAAAGGGAATACTTGGGCAGGTGTTGTACCCAGTTCTTCACCATACTTGATACCCAAGAAGAGCGATACTGTCTCCACTACCTACCTCTGTTTCACTGTGTCACTGTGTCACTATCTACATATTTGTGCTCCTGGTATAAAGGGCTGAAGCTCTGGAGTCTGACCGAGCTGGGCTCTAATTTAAGCTCTACCACTCCTGAGCTAGGATAGATTTTTAATCTCTCTGATTCTCATTTTCTTCACTTTAAAAATGAAGTTAATTAGGGGCACCTAGGTGTCTTGGTCAGTTAAGCGATGGATCCTTGATTTAGGCTCAAGTCACGATCTCAGGGTCTTGAGATAGAGCCCCATGTTGGGCTGCATGCTGGGCATGGAGCCTGCTTAAGATTTTCTCTCTCCCTCTCCCTTTCACACTCCCCCACCCTCTATCTCTCTCTAAAAATAAAGGGAAGCTAATTATATCCAACTTGCAGGGTCACAGCATTTAGTTATCAGTACAAATAATAATAATTAAACAAGAGGCCACATGTGAAAGCGCTTTTCAAATTTAAAGGTTTTTAATATGTAAGAGCATTAAGTAGTGCACTTATGTTGCAGAATTTCCAATTTTTTAATCTATGATATTGTCACTGTCTTTAGAATTGCCAACCCTTGATTTCTCACTTTTCTATTTTTATTATTCTTTTTTGATGTTTAATTCATACCCTTATCTTCTGAAACATTTAACAAGGAATGAAGAGACCCATAGAGGTAAGGGAAGAGTATGAGTATTTGGATTTGGAGAAGAGATGAACACCAAAGGCCTTCAGAATTCTTGACCAGTGGTGAAATAATACTATTCTGTTTTTGATATATCTGCGAGTAGTCCTTAAAGGGATAAAAAATTCAAGCTAGTGGGGGACCAAAAAATTACCAGGTGGATTTAAAGTGTTGATCAATTGGTCTTACCAAAACAGCATAATTTTTAAAATAACTTGCCTAACTGAATTCTTATAAATAGCAACAAGTCATACTCAGGAATAAGATAATAATGAAAGAGTCTTCCTTCCTGATAGGCTATTTCAACACAACATGTCTCTGCCTGCAGATTTGCAAAGACATAGAAAGCATTTACTTCTTCCCTGGAAACAGAAGATAGATATTAGAGCCAGATTCAGTGAACCTTATCTTATTAGTATGGATTGTTTTAGAGACAACTCACATTTTTCTTAGTTGTGTTTCCAAGTACAATGGACTTTCTTCCAAACAATTTAATGTGGACTGTTACCAGAAGAAAGACACCTTTTGTTGGAACACTCCTCTACTGAGCAGGTACAATTAACTAAAGACAAAATCCTAAGTGAGACAAGGGGGGGCTTTACATCCTCAGGTCACAGTACTTTCCATTATTGTATACAAACATGGGGTGGTGAAAAGTGGGCACGGAAGGGAAGAAGTCAAGAATATTTAGTCTTAGGAAGGTACAGAGGAGAGTAAAAGATTACTTGTCTGGATAGGGGTCCTAAGCTGTTTGTTCTAAGTTATTTATTTGTTTTAAGTTGTTTATTTGTTCTTATTTGGCCGAAGTTGTTTCATTGGTTCCAAGTTGTTTGAAGAAGATATATTTCTTCTGTAAATCCAAGAAATTTCCTGTGTTTTTTTTTTTTTTTTTATAACTAACACTTAAGCTTTGGGCAAATTGGAATTTTTATTGTGGCAAAAATGAGCAGATCAGACCTCTAGCATTTAATGTATTTCCCAGGTGTTTATAGCTACTTAATATTAACAAAGACTCCCTTATTGTAAATCAACATATTAAGATATCTTCCTGTGGATGTATCCAAATTGATCTCTATAAGCTAGAAAGTATATTTCATCTTTTTTTTAAAAAAGATTTTATTTATTTATTTGACAGACAGAGATCACAAGTAGGCAGAGAGGCAGACAGAGAGAGAGGAGGAAGCAGGCTTCACGCTGAGCAGAGAGTAATTTAGTCATGTCATGTGGGGCTCCATCCCAGGACGCTGGGATCATGACCTGAGCTGAAGGCAGAGGCTTTAACCTACTGAGCCACCCAGGCGCCCCGAAAGTATATCTCATCATAAGAGGAAAACTGGAGAGAAAGAAACAACAACAGCATGATCTCTGAGGCATTGAAATCCTACAATCCTGACCCCCCCAGTGTTCTCAACTGAGAAATGAGAGCTCTCTGTCAGCACAACAAACAAGAACAAAGATCTCTCCAGTCTGGAGCATGGATTGTTGGTTCCTGGTGAGTTGGTCTGTTTGATATGGGGTGGGAATAACTTAAATTTCAAAGAGGTGTGGCTAAACTAGACAATAAGTTAAGAAGGGCACATCTTTAGAATATAACCTGATTAGGTTCTGCTTCTTAAAAGAGACAGTCACACAGGTCATGATCCCAGGGTCCAGGGATTGAGCCCTGCATCAGGCTTTCTGCTCAGCAGGAAACTTACTTCTCCCTCCTATTCCCCCTGCTTGTGTTCCCTTTCTGGCTGTCTCTTTCTCTGTCAAATAAATAAAATCTTTAAAAAATAAGAAAAAGCCACATATTAGTACAAATATGGCAGGTGTTTATTATTGTTTGCCTTTATTATCATTTGCCTCATATATAAGCAACAAAGTACACCACTAGGAATAAGGGTTAGGCATTTGGGTTATGTAATTTTTAGATTTGATACATTAGTGGGTCTGCCTTAAGGTTTTGCTTATTTCACGTTGTTTTCTCATTTAGGGAGAAAGAAGTAAAGCATAGATTGAAATTGTCACAAACAGAAACCAAATACTAAAATCTAACACCATCAAGTACTCTTGTTCAGGCATCATTAGCAAAGCACTGTGCACACACTCCCTATCCCCACTCACCATTTTACTTCATTTTACAGCACTTATTATGATCCAACTTTACATTTTAATCATTTATTTATTGTCCATCTCCTTCCAGGAATATAAGTTTCATTTTTAAAAATTTTATTATGTTATGTTAGTCACCATACAGTACATCTGTACTGTAAGGTGTTTTTGATGTAGTGTTTTTGATGTAGTGTTCCAAGATTCATAGCTTGCCTGTAATACCCAGGGCTTCCTGCAATACGTGCCCTCATTAACATGTCTGTGATTTTCACTGTTCCAGCCACAGCGATGAGAAGAGTGCCTGATGCAAAGTAGGTTGTTTGAATGAGTGAATGGATGGATAGATAAATAAGCAAATGAAAAAGAAGTCTAATGGGTGATGGGTATTAAGGAGGGCACCTGTTGTGATGAGCACCAGGTTTTATATGTAAGTGATGAATCACTCAATTGTACACCTGAAACCAGTATTACACTATATGTTAACTAAATGGAATTTAAGTTAAAACTTTTTAAACAAGTCTAGAGGGTTGTTTACTGATTGGTCTGTGTTCATGCGCCGCTCAGTAGTACAGTCAGACCCAGAACCCCGATCTCCTGGCTTTTAATCCTGTATTCTCTTATGCCATATTTTGTAGCTGATCACTAGAAGAGAAAGGGAAGTATGAAAATCCATAATAATTTCCTCCTACAGGAAGGTGGGAATGTGGAAATGCAGGTTGATGAATGTAATGAAAAGATCATTCTTTGAAGATTATTTGAAGACTAAAGACTTATACAGCAATTTTTTGCATCAAAAGTTAATTGTCGGGGTGCCTGGGTGGCTCAGTGGGTTAAAGCCTCTGCCTTTGGCTCAGATCATGATCCCAGGGTCCTGGTATCCGAGGCGCATTGGGCTCTCTGCTCAGCACGGAGCCTTCTTCTCCCCACCCCACTGCCTGCCTCTCTGCCTACTTGTGATCTCTGTCTGTCAAATAAATAAATAAAATGTTTTTAAAAATGTTAATTGTCCTTTTCAAAATGACAAAATTTGATGTAATCAGACCTGTCCCCCAAAATCCAGAGCATTTGGTCTGCATAGGTCTGATCGTCTTTGATGGCAGACGGAAGGAGCCCCAAGTCTCAATCACTGACAAACTGTGAGAAGGGGCCTGGCAAGAGGAGAGGAAAGGAGGATTGTCTAGGGTCACTACTTAACACTGGGGTCAATTGCCCTTTTTATCACCCAGCTCATACAACGTGGGCCAACCCCAGCCCCTAGGCACTCAAGATCTTGAAAAATGGAGCCACAATAGGATAAATCCTAATGAATGATCAGGGAAGCAACTGAGAGCTGAAGAGAATCTTCCCTGATTTCCAGAACCCCTTCCACCTCTAAAGGAGAGCCTGTAGGGGAAAGAAATCAAGAGATCTCATAATACAAAGATGATACTCAAAATAATTTATAAAAAGCACAGTCATTTAAATAAATAAGTACATCAGTATAGAAATGAAAATTTTTGTATATTTCTTTTTGTCCCTTGAACAAACCATTAATCATAAAACTAACACATGACAGACTCTGTAGCTTTTTCCATGGTAAAACCGGTGATTGAGAAGAAATGCACAAAATACTCTTTTTTTGGTGATTAAAGCTTCATGCAGTTCATTTAAATGCACGCAAAATAAGGAGAAGAGTCTGTTATATTGGTGGGGAGGCAAGGAGTGCTATATTTTAAACGGGAGAAAGAAAAGGGGCTAATCACTTTCTACTCTGTATCTCTAATATGCTTGTATATTTTTTGAGTGCTTATTTTTCAATTTCACTTATAAAAGGAACTTTTATAAGTGAAATATCTGTTATCTATCCAATCATCCACCCACCTATCTTATATCCTATTACAAGAAGTTCTCATGAAATAGAAAATTATTTTTTCTATAATGAACTGGATCAACTCAAATGTTTCCAAACCTAAGTGTTTCATTGGCTGGGATTTGGAAAATTTTTCTTTCTGTAAAACATTTCAATGTAATGGTATTTTGGACTTTATTCCTTTACACATTTAATTTGATGTTTATGGGGAGCCATACCACTAAACATATCCATATGGTAGGAAAGCAATTGCATTTCAAACTCGTTACAAAGACAATAGAACAGGTAAGTAGAATAAGGCTTTAGAAGGACATAAAACTAAATATTCACATTTAGAATTATTCAGAAATTTCTTGAATGCCCCAGGGTCTTTGATTATCCTGAAAAAAGGACAGTGGGATCTTTGTTCCTAGATATCTTGAAGAATGGGACACACTAACTACATGTACTTATAGATTATATGGATACTTTTAAAGTTCTAACATAACTAAAAAACAACAACAAAAAAAAATGCAGACCACTCAATCACTTACTGTCTATTAAGAATAAACAGCAATTTATCTTATGCAAAATATTTTAGTCAAAATATAAGTACTTGGAGGCACAGACATAACTCAGCATTGTTCAAAAGACACTTTAAGGGCTTGTAGATAAATGTAAAAACTTGATAGAAAATATAATCCTTAGAATACTAAACATACTATTTTGTAATAGTAGTAGGCAATACTTATATGCTGGTTATAAGCACATAAATGTGATTATATGTGCCAGGCACTATTCTGGGTGTTTTATTATATTGGTTAGTCTTTAAATCATGTGAGGTATATACTATTATCAACCAAATAAAGGTGAGGAATCTGGAGTATATCTGAGCTACTTCCTCAGCCTCTAAACTCATACCTAAACACAAGAAAAGAGGTTCTTTCTTTCTTATCAACATTGTCCTTGGCTGGTGCTGTGTTAGTATTTTCTACTTCTGTGGCCTCCGTGCTCTGTAATTTCTCAGCTCAAAGCTCACTTTTTAAATTTTGAGAAGTTCCTTGGCCTTTTTTATCTTATCACTTAAGATAACTTCTAATTAAGATCACTGGCAAATTATAATTACCGATAATTATTTTCTTGCTGAGAGAGGCCTGTAACAGGTTAGTGTCCTTTTCAGAATCAACTAAAAAAGAATTAATATTTGTAAAAGCTTCAATTTCCAGTGAGAAGCTGTATTGCTAGGAGGATTTGAGTCAACATTGTGTAGTGTGTGTACCTTCAGTTAATGAGAAACAGTGGGATACGTGGTCCTCATAAGTGTAAAATATAATGAAGCATGAATCGTAATTCTCTAGTACAGTAACAAAATAACAACGGCACTAAAACATTTGGAATTCTGTGGCACACTTAGAATCTTAAGTAGTTTTCCATTTTAATTACCACAAAAGGGTAATAAGCTGTTTCAAAATCTTTTCCACAAAACTTTCCCTGGGCCAGAAGTCTGAAGGAAATAATTTTCTTCTTGAGAACATGTCACTAAGGGGGAGGTCTCAGTTTTCTTAAGAACTGTAATTTTTCTAATGGTTCTTCTAAGAATAGACCATGGCAAGTGTATTTTGAGAAGACTGACATTAATAAAGTAATTTCCTCCCCAGAGATTAAAGTGGCAAAATGAAAACTTGAATTTGAGATATAATAGCAACTTCCCCCAAAATATCTGTGACTTTGTCCTATCTGTACCTCATTTCATCGGAATTAGGAAGTATTTATATTGACAAGGCATAAGATGTCATTAGAATCTGAAAAGTACATGATTAATAAAGATTTACGATTAGTCTGAAGGTGGGGGCAAGGCAATGGAGGGGCAGGGACAGGGAATTACTTAGTTTTGTCCTAGTTTTATTAATATTCTCATCCTCAGAACTGTTATCTAAAAACAAAATATATAGAAAAATCAATTTCCTTCATATTCTGGGGGATATTTTGGGTATTTAAAATTTAGATTTGAGAGGTAGTTTAAGAGGGTACCGTAGGAAGATCCCGAATCCACCTCCTCCCACAGATACAACAGATCTACAGCTCCATATGGAAAAATTTCCTCTGAAAAAAACCTGAGAACTACCTGAACAAGCTGCTCCATAACAGAGGATAAAAAGGCCACATCAAGATGGGTAAGGGAGGCAGAGATGCGGTCTCAGCAAAAGCCCTACCTACGGTGCTGCCACCGTAGTGGGGAGGGATCTCACAGATATGGAGATTCTCCTTGAGGACTTAGGGATCTGTGCCCCACATCAGCCATCCTGACCCTGAGACCAACGCCAGAGAGATGAGCTCCAAAAATGTCTGGTTTTAAAAGCCAGGGGCTGGGGCACCTGGGTGGCTTAGTCAGTTAAGCGTCTGCCTTCGGCTCATGGATCAAGCCCTACAGTGGTGAGAAGGGAGCCTATGTCTCCCTCTACTCCTCCCCTCCCTTCTGCTTTCTCTCAAATAAATAAATTTTTTTTTTTTTTTTAAGCCATGGGGCTGTAGGAAACAGAGACTCCACTCTTGGGCACCTGGGTGGCTCAGTGGGTTAAGCCGCTGCCTTCGGCTCAGGTCATGATCTCAGGGTGCTGGGATCGAGTCCCGCATCGGGCTCTCTGCTCAGCAGGGAGCCTGCTTCCTCCTCTCTCTCGGCCTGCCTCTCTGCCTACTTGTGATCTCTCTCTGTCAAATAAATAAATAAAATAAAAAAAAACAAACAAAAAAAAAACAGACACTCCACTCTTAGAGGACTTGGATACAGACTCATTCACCTAGGACCCAGAGCAAAAGCAACAGTCTGAAAAGCCATTAGACCATATGTTAAAAAGATTCACTCGCTAGTCTTGTTGTGCCTACTGGAAGGGCAAGAGCCAATGGAACTCTCTCCAGGGAACAGAAATGTAAGCAGAAGCCATTTTTTCACTCTCCCTTTAACTTGCTAGCCCTGGTGGTACTCGCTATAATCCTGCCTAAGCCAGCCAGCAAGAGCACTGCCCTCAGGCAGCACTCCACAGCCTCCTCTCAAAACAACTGGCCAGGGAGAGAGCCCTACCCCTAAGCACCACTCCGCCACAGCCTTTCCGAGGGGAATGCCCCTTGAGTGCCTGACTCTAGTAGCTAAGGGGAGTTACATTTTCGGGCCTTATAGTTCTGGAAAAATTGGAAAGGCAGTTCTTTGCAAGCTACCACCCCAAAGGTATTGCACAGACAGCAGACTGAAACTTACCCCCAGTCTTCCCATGGAAAAGGCCTATCTATTTGATCTGGAGCTCCAGTCTGAGGGTGGGCTCTAGGCTTACCACACATCTAAAGGCTACAGAAGTGCTCTTAGGGAATGTAGGCTGGGGGATACCATCTCTGAGTTCTCACTTGGCCTCATTACAGCTCCCTGATACTTCTCAGAAAGGAGCTCATATACTAATCAAGTATATGAGGGAGCGATCTCAATTAGCACCTAATTTCAGGATATTATGGAAGTTATAATATTTTAAAATATTTATGCACCTGACATAGAAGGACCTAAATACATAGAGCAAATACTAATATACATAAAGGGAGAGATATTGACAGTAATACAATAATAGTGGGAACTTCAGTACTCCAATTGCATCAATGGATAGATCATCCAGACAGAAAATTAATATGGAAACATAAACCTTGAATTACATGTTAGACCAGATAAATAAATGTATATACCTATTTGTGTATATATATTTTAATATTCCACTGAATAGCAGCAGAATATACATACTTCTCAAGTGTGCATGGAACATTCCTCAAGATAGATCACATGTTAGACCACAAAACAAGTTTCAGTACATTTAAGAAGACTAAAATATCAAGTGTCTTTTTCAACCACAAGGTATAAAACTAGAAATCAACTATAAGAAGAAAACCGGAAAAACCACAAATACAACATGGATGACTCTAGAGGGCATTATAACTGAAGTAAGCCAAACTTAGAAAGACAAGTACCCTATAGTATCATGGATAAAGATGATGTCACTCACACACACACACACACACACACACACACACACAGGAATATTACTCATCCAAAAAAAAAGAATTAAAAAGTTCCATTTGCCACAACATGGATGAGCCTAGATAAAGCTAAGGGAAATACATCAGACAGAAAAAGACAAATGCCATATGATTTCACTTATATGTGGAATCTAAAAAAACGAAACAAATGAACAAACAAAACAAAATACTTTGTGATTCCATTTATATGAAGTTTAGGAACAGGTATTTAACTATTATGAAAGAAGTCAATATAGCTATTATTTCTTGGGGCATGATACTGCTTATTGATTGGGCTGTGGCATGAGACACTTAGGTTGCTAGTAACTGTATATTTTAATCTGGATGGTGGTTACACCTGGGTGTGTATATATGTGTGTTTAAAAAATTACTTATATAGGGGCACCTGGGTGGCTCAGTGGGTTAAAGCCTCTGCCTTCGGCTCAGGTCATGATCCCAGGGTCCTGGGATCGAGCACCGCATTGGGCTCTCTGCTCAGCGGGGAGCCTGCTTCCTCCTCTCTCTCTGCCTGCCTCTCTGCCTACTTGTGACCTCTCTCTCTCTCTCTGTCAAATAAATTTAAAAAAAATCTTTAACAATAATTTAAAAAATTACTTATCTAGGGCACCTGGGTGGCTCAATGGTTTAAGCCTCTGCCTTTGGCTCAGGTCATGGTCTCAGGGTCCTGGGATCAAGCCCCGCATCGGGCTCTCTGCTCAGCAGGGATCCTGCTTCCTCCTCGCTCTCTGCCTGCCTCTCTGCCTACTTGTGATCTCTGTCTGTCAAATAAATAAATAAAATCTTTAAAAAAAAATTACTTACCAAAAAATACGTTAATGACCTATGCAATTAAGATTTTTTGCACTTAAACTGTATGAATGTTATACCTCAAAATAAAATAGTGCTCACCTAGAAATACAAATAGTCTAGTAGAATATAGATTTTATTTATTTATTTATGTATTTGAGATAGAGAGAGTGAGCACATGAGAAGGGTGAGGGCAGACGGAGAGAGAGGAGGGAATCTCAAGCAGACTCTGCCCTGAGCCTGGAGCTGATATGGGGCTCAATCTCATGACCCTGAGATCATGACCCTAGATGAAATCAAGAGTTGGATGCTTAACCAGGCACCCCTAGTGGAATATAATAAGAAGATATAGAAAGAAAGAATATGCACTTATTTACAAATTTTAAAGAACTTTATTTTTGGAATAATTGCAGATATACAGAAAAGTTGCTAAAATAATAGAGTTAGTGTATCTTCCCATCCAGTTTTTCACATTGTTCGTATCTTACATTACTGTAATACATTTGTAAAAACCAATAAACAAATATTTGCATACTGAAACAAACAAATGGAGAAAAAAATGAGCTCAAAAAAAAATAAATAAGAAACTTGAATGTAAGACCAGAAACCATAAAACTTCTAGAATAAAACATAAGTGGTAAGTTCCTGGACATTGGTCTAAGGGATATCATTTTGGATCTGAACTACAAAAGCATGGCAACAAAAGCAAAAATAAACACATGAGACTACCTTAAACTAAAAAGCTTCTGCACAGGAAAAGAAACCATCGACAAAATAAAAAAGCAACCTACTGAATGGGAAAAGATATTTTCAAATCATATATCCATTAAGGGCCTAATTTCCAAAATATTTAAAGAACTCCTATTACCCAACACCAACAACAAAACCCCAAGAAATCTGATTTAAAAATAAGCAGAGGATTGGAATAGACATTTTCCCACAGGAACATCCAGATGGCCAACAGGTGCATGAAAGGTTGTTCAACATCACCCATCATCAGGGAAATATGAATATGCTTCAAGACTACAGTGAGATATCACCTCATTAATTGTCAAAATAGCTATTATCAAAAAAAAATAAGTGTTGGTGAGGATGTGGGATCGTTATGTTTTACACACAAACCTAACATTATGTTATATCTCAATTATACTTCAATTTAAAAAATTTAACTTTGATATATTTGTTTCTGCATGGAAAGAAAACTCTAGCTTTGAGAAATTAGAAAAAGGTACACATTTTAGACCAAAATTATGTGACCGTTTTATAACTTTCTTTTTCCAGATTATTTGACCTAATTCAATCTCTTATACTTAAGATGATTTCTCTAAAGCATCTGTAAACTTTTGATTCTTTTTTTCTATACCAACAGGTAGATATTCCTGACCTGTGAAATCATAAAGAGATTTTTTTGACCAAATTGTTCATGACTTGCTTGTCACCCTCCCCTATCATCTACTTTATTAAAATCCTAAAATACAATCCTGAGAAAAATTTCTCTGCATATATAAATTGATGCATTGTGTCTTACTTATTTTGGAAAGCTCTTCCAAAATTGGTGGATTTGTGTGGTATGGAGTCCTCTGGAGGCCCAGGTCAAGGGTAGATGGTTTACTTTCATTTGGGGTATAGGGTGGCTCAGAAAAAGACTATTTTTGACTTTAAATAAACAATACTTTAATTTCTGAGTACTTTCAAATTTTCTTGGAATATAACACTTGACCAAATAGTTCAGTTATTATAACTTTTACAGTATACTGAAATATGGTACTTAAGGAAAAAACCCTTCATTTAACAACAAATTGTAAACTCTGAGATACTAAATCAATCATGTTACCTAAAAGTGCCAACACTGTTATTTCATCATGCCGATTTCAACCACATTTTTAAAAAAGGAGATAATGCCAATACTTATAATTGAAAGGATTTCCAAATATACAAATACAGTAACAATTCAAGAGCTGAGTGGGACTCAATTCAAATGACAAAAGTTCACTTTTTATTCAAAACTACAGCAAGTGCCTTGGACACATTCCTTGTTGCCAATAAATCCCACAGTTCATTCTCTACACTATTTTTAAAAATCTAGGTTAGTCATGGTGTCTTTTGAGGGGAGAGGCAGGGTAGGGGAAGCTAAGTGTTACATATAATTCCTGCAGTTCTCAAATTAAAGTGCTCAATTTCAGGTAAATTTTTTGGATACCCCTCATAAGTGTGTTTCCATCTTCTTTGAGTTGCCTTTTAAGGCTTTATGTATTCCTAGGATATTGTCATGGACTCAGTTTTAATTCTTGCAGAACATATATTTTAAGGATACATAGCATTTAAGAAGCCAGGATTGTATCAAAACTTATTAAAAAATCCCAGAATAAACTGGTTTGGAACTAGAACAGTATAGCAAAGAACAGCTAGAGGTACATAGACAAAAGACAATAATTTGGAAAAGAAAAAAAAAAAAGACTTACTTTCTGCATTTTGCTAGTTTTCTTCCCATCTCCTTAAATGCACTTTAAGCAATATTTTTGAAAAATTTACCGAAAAAGAGAGAGAGAGAGAAAGCTAATTTCCTTTTTATACAAAAATAAGTAGAAGGCTGTTCTCACCCACACAGGAGTTTTTTTTAGGTTTTTGTTTTTTCAGGTTTTTTTGTTTTGTTTTTGTTTTTTATTTTTTGTTTGTTTTTTTGTTTTTGTGGGTTTTTTTGTATTCTGTAAACAGTCTTTTTCTTTTTTTTTTTTTTTAACTCATAGTCCATTAAATTCTTTTCCTCTCTTCTTTTAGCAAACTTGTAACATATATCCTTTAACAGAAGGAATTTAAGCAAACAAACCAGTCTTTTCCTTTTCTTTCTGTTTCAGTTCCCCTTCTTATTTTGATTTATTTTTTGGATGCCGTATACAGCTAGTTAGGACTGTTACCCGACAATAATATATCCCGGATGAGGCTTTTGATGGAGATTTTACCTACCAAATGAACGAAAAATAATTGCTCTATCACGGAGGAGGAGACTGTGCGGAGGGAAGGAAGGCGAAGCAAAAGCTTTCCAAATCTCATTGGTTGGTTGGAATACTGGATTCTAACGTATTTCTCCAAAGCAGACTGGGACGTTTCCTGCCAGCTTTCCACACTGGCTACATCAGAGAGACCAATGGCATCTGAAGTGAACAGGATTATGGCTTTGATGCAGCTGTACTCGACGGGGTCGACGCGCAGAGCTTTGAACTTCTCCATTTGCTCTTGAAAAATCTGTACCTGGTCCATAAAGATGGCCACCTGGCTGGAGGACGCCGGCGAGCCCTGTAAGCTGGTGGCAGCCAGGAATGGGAGGACATGGAGTGGCATGGAGCACTGTGCCCAGTTCACCATGAACAGGTCACACCAGGTGAGGCGAAGCAGGGCCACTTGGTCGTCGATGGGCAGGTCAGGGAAGAAGGGTATTTTCCGGGCCCATTCAACGGCACCAAAGAGCACCCGGGCAGCTTGCTCACAAATGTTCTCAAGGGTCAAGACATCGTTGGGCTGCACGCACTGGCTGCCTGATCCGAACAGGGTATAGGGCTCGGCGTGGATCAGCAGAGAAATATAATCAGACAGGTTAGTGTGGAAGCCGAGGGATTCCCTATTGGTTGGCACTACTTGCCCACGGGTTGGCTGGACGAGTGGTATCCTGTTCTTGTGCACTGCATCTCTTTTCATACCCATGTCGACGCACTTTTTGAAGCGGCAGTACTGGCACCGGTTGCGCTGGTGCTGGTCAATGCGACAGTCTTTGTTGGCTTGACACGTGAAGTTCTGACTCTTCCCCACACTGCGCTTGAAGAAGCTCTTGCAGCCCTCGCATGTGAACTGGCCGTAGTGTTTGCCGCTTGACTTGGCCCCACATACCACGCAATCGATACGCTGTTGCTGCTGCTGCCGGTTGTCACCATTCAAGCCACCAAGGCTGCTCTGTTCCACAGCCACTGTTTCCGCTGGCGTGATGACTGGGCCACCTTGGCTGGGTGTCTGTGGCAGGTACGGGGCACTGGGTGGCGGGCCTGGCTCCAGAATCACCTGCAAGACTGGGCTACCCTCCAAGCTGGGGATCTCATCCTGGGGGTCGCTCCGAGTGTTGACCGCCGTTTCCATTTCTGTGGTGGCCGCGTTGGTATTTCCTGCTCCTCTGGCTGTGGATGATGGCGGCTTCTGATCTCTGGCTCCGGCGCACTGCCTTTTGTGTGTGCGACTATGCGACAGGAAGTAGGAAGGCGCCCCCGGGTGGCTCAGGGGCTAGTTGGTTGAGGTTAGTTAGTTTTTCCTTTTTTGTTTCTTTTTTGCAAAGTTTTATCAATTTCTTATCTGGACTGGTATATTTGTTTTGTTTTCCTCTGCTGGGCATTGTTTGTTTCCGGGGGCTTCCCACCAGGAACGGCAGGGTAAGTGCCGGTTGTGAGGGAGTGGGAGCGGAATATGGAGAGAGAGGGAGGGTAGGGAGAATTGCAAGTGGATTGTCTAGCTTCAAGACAGAAATAGGAAGAAGAAAAAAAAAATCTCCAAAGGTCTCACTTGCTTTCACTCTCTCCCTCCCTCTCTGGTTCACTCTTACGGAAAAAGATTCTTACAGGGTTTTTAATTTGGGAAGACTCTGTTGCCACGAAGTGGGTGACTAGTACAAATGCATCCCAAAGATTTGTATTTCTTGATTGATGTCGACAGTTGTAATTGCTTTCATCATTTCCATCTCCTATGGCTAATCGGATTGTGTTTTGGTTTTGTTGTTGTTTTTGTTTCGTTTTGTTTCGTTTTGTTTTGCCACAGTCACTTAATAAAATGAAAGCTGCAATAAAAAAGCAATCAAGGCTTTTTAGCAATGATAGCTTTTAGAAGAAAAGAGCAGAGGAACCTTTTTTCACCAACGCAGTATAGAAAGTCATTTTGAGTGAGAAAGCTAGGGAGAAATAGGATGCTACACTGTACAAGTT
Organism: Neogale vison; assembly: GCF_020171115.1. Lineage (NCBI taxonomy): Eukaryota > Metazoa > Chordata > Mammalia > Carnivora > Mustelidae > Neogale > Neogale vison. The sequence continues at coordinate 33,905,761 of NC_058105.1, forward strand.
GATTGCAGACCAACTAGGTTCAGGACTAAAGAGAACTGTGAGGTTGACCTGTGTGACTTTTCTAGTATTCAACTCTTTTTGCCTTATAAAAAGGTCAATTTCATGTAGTTTAACCTTGTGTCATCCATTTTCTACAGAACAAATTTATGAGAACCAGTGTCATAGAATACCAAAAGAGTTTAGGGTTTAATGGCTTGGAGGCAAATCTCACCCCTGTCACTTAAAATATGTGTGATTTTGGGTAAACAATAGTATCTTTCTGTGCCTCAGCTTTTTATCTGGATGATATTAGATTGTATTACTAAAGGCAGCCATGTCAGTATACATTTTACTGTTTCTTGTATAATTTAATTGCTCCCAGTTTGGGGTAATTACAAGCAATACTGTTACAAATAATTCTTTACACATATGTTAGTGCTTAATTGTAAGCCATTCTTTAGGATGTATACTCAACCTTGGAAGTCATGGATTATAAGGCATGCACTTTGCTAATATTGCTATATAATGCCATATTATTTTTCAATAGTTGTATCAATTCGCATTCATTCTCACCACAGTGTATGAGTTCCAGCTGTTCCACATGTTTGCCAACACAAATTTAAGTGCCAGCACCCTTTAATTTCTCCTGATCTAGTGACTATTGGTATTTAATTGTGGTTCTTCATTTCCCTGATTACCAATAAATTTGAGCACTGCATATGTAAACTCATCTGGATTTCATTTGTGAAGTACCTCTTCAGTTTTATCTTTTTGTCAATTGCACTGTTTGCTCTTTTTTTTTTGATTGATGCATTGGGCACTATTTTCCAAGACTATTCTCAACTAACTTTATAGTTTGAACTTTTTTGACTACTGCAAATCCCTGTGTGTTCTGGCTTGTGGTTAAAAATGATCAAAAACAGTTTCCTTCTCCAAGGCAACTCCAAGACACTTTTCCTTACAAACCATAGAGGTGAGAGTGTGGTTCAGGTTTACCTCTAATTAGGGTATAGTTCTGTAGGGTGCAGACTTAAAATGAGGATGATCGGTTGGTTTCCTGTCTGTATACTTTCAAACTCCCTTGTTTAGCCAACATCTGTAGGGCAAAATGTGCTTCAATCCTGACCCTATATGTTCCAACCTTGACTAAAATTTTGTCTTCATTATTCCTTACTATCTTGTGAGTTCTGTGATATGCGCGTGCGCATGCGCACGTGTGCACCACGTGTGCACGCACGTGTGCACACACACACACACACACACACATCTAATATGTTTGTTTGGTAGTGTTGTCCAAAAATCTTCATCTGCCATATTTCAGAAAACAGAACTCATTGCTGAGTAAACCTATAATATCCTGTTGTGTACCTCATGCCTCCCATTCTCTTAAAAATAAGTTGGCATCTAATAAAGAAAAACCAGGCTTGGAAAGAGTTTAATTAAAGTGTAGAGTTATTTGAAATATCTGCTAGGCTTTGGCTGTAACCATTCCCCCCACTGGCCTTCAAGAGTAGTCCTAATGTGAATCTGAATGAGCTCAGGGCCCCACTGTGAACAGCAGTTATCCTGCTTGAGTTAAAAGGATTCTTACTTAGCATAAAAAACTGTATTAGGGATTTTATCAATCCTGTTAACAGGTGCTTAACCTGCTTCCAGTCTGCAGGGCACAGAAGAAAACATATTCTATGGTTCTAATGAGTGTAGGGAGGGGAGGAAAAAGACTTGTTTTAGTATCAGCTCTCTGCTCTGCCACATGCTATGTGTGTGTGTATATCCACTTTGGGATTTAGTTTCCTTCTGAAAACCCAAAAAAATCACCTGTTTTCTCTACTTTACAAGGTTCTTCAAGGATAAATTGAAACATTATGTATGATTGAGTTAAATATTTAAGATATCAACTGTAGTCTTTGACCCGAAATAACACACCTTTACTATCTGTGTTTCCTTTGTTCTTATGAGTTATTCACTGACCTGAACCAGATTGAGGTCTAGGCACCATTTATTACCTTAAAGACCTATGCAGACAACTGAAAAACGAGGCTGCAACAAGAGGCAGTTTGAACTTTTGCCAAATGTCTTCTGAAATGGAATCCCAAGGAGCTCGGTCAGTCCATCATTGAGGTTGTTAGATTTATACACAAAACTTTTACTAATCTTTCCTCATTTGGCCCTATATATATTTTATTCTCTATTTCTTTTGTTTATGCAAAGTCCAAAAAAATAGTAAAGAAAGAGAATCAGGAAGGGAACTGGAGTATTTGCCAGGAGCTTGAAGTTTTCTGTCTCTGATCTGGGATAGCAAAGATTCCTTACGACACAGCACACCTCTCCATCTAGGTCCCAGAGGGCCAGTCACTGCCTCTTATATAGGGCATTCCATCTAGGTACCTCTGTTTTCATAATGACAGACACAAAAATTTTAAAATATATAATATATAAATTTATATATATTCATTACATGAATATATATGTGTGTGTATATAATATATATTTGTGTGTGTATACAAAAGTTCATATGAATAGATCTATGTGTGTGATTAGTATATACTAAGTGAATATTTATTACTTTTGATTAATATATACTAATATATATACTATATGTATTTATATATGCTATATATAAATTTATATATATTCATTATATGAATATATGTGTATGTATATATATAGTATATTATGTGTGTATGTGTATAAAAGGTTATATAAATATATATATATATTGTGTGATTAGTATATACTAATCGAATATTATTCATAAGGCTAGAAGCTATTTGTAAGCTGACTTACAATATATTGTATTCTTTTTTTTTTCCTGTTCTTTGATCTCATTTTACTAAACTATCCTTCATTTGGGACATATTGTGAGAAGTTTCTGGCATGTGAGCTTAAATAAAATTTTCCTGATCACGTTTATTTAGGGCTTCCAAAATAACATTCTACTGAAATAAATTCCTAAGATTAATTTGATTAATAATATTAAGATATCCATACATACTAAGTGCCAGATATTCTTCACACATGACCTCAAACCCTCAATGCCACCTCAGATAATTTTTCTGTTTTATAGATGAATAAAGTGTTATTTAGGAAAAAAAAAAAAGTGATCTGTCCAAGGTGAGAAGATAATGTAAGGATTTACACCCATGTTCAGCTGATACCAGAGTCCACATTCTACAGCACTATAACACCTCAAGAAATACCGCTGAGGTTCAGTGGTATTTCATGCTTATTGACATATGCATTGACAGATGGACGGACATGGTCCTTCCAATACATTCCACTTGCATTATTAAAAAACCTCTTTGGAAAAGGAATGATACTCATTCTTACATTCACAGTATTACCCAGAAATGATGCAGTACTTTATTTGCTGCCAAACATTTATTGTCACGTAGACATAGGCATGATCCATTTCTACATTTCTATCTTATTTCCTAAGGGATATTACAAAACCATTGTTTGCCCCAAGGATTTTAATTAGAAATGAATATCTCACCTCTCCATTAGTTACCTTTAGTCAGAATCACTGAATTTAGTCATTGCTGATTTTGAAATTTCTCCAGAAATTATTCAGGACTGATGCTGAAAATTAGTAATTTTACCTAGTGACAAGAAATCAGAAAATTCCAGACAAGTAACATTTAAATTATTCAAGTATTTTTTAAAAAGTGAGTAAGTTCCTTGGGGGCCAGGGCCCCATTTATTCATCTCTATATCCTAATGCCAAGTATGAAGACTGATACAGAGTGAACTTTCAATAAGTATTTATTTGGTAACTTGAAATATTGATACATGATCGCAGAAGGTGTCTTCCAAGACCATTTCCCTATAGACCTTATCAACTATTCAGAATGAGGCATGTTTTAAGACATGAACATAAAATTAACTAGACTAGAAGTAGATGAAGTATGAATGTCAAGAGGGGCAATCAAGAAAATGTTCAGAAAAAGTATGGAGATAATTTAACTTTACAGTACCTAATCTTAACACTTTTTAGTTATAGGGACAAGCAGAAGCCCTTGTAAGGGCAGTTGTACATATTTGCTCATTTTATTCATGGTCATTTTATTTATGTTTTATAAAGATTTTTAAAATTTATTTGTTTATTTGACAGACAGAGAGCACAAATAGGCAGAGAGGCAGACAGAGAGAGAGGAAGGGAAGCAGGTTCCCCGCTGAGGAGAGAGCCCCGATGCGGGGCTCAATCCCAGGACCCTGGGATCATGACCTGAGCCGAAGGCAGAGGCTTTAACCCACTGAGCCACCCAGGCGCCCCTTTATTTATGTTTTAATGCCATTTTTTTTTAACATAGCAGGTAGTATTTCAGGTACAATTTTTATCAATATATTAGTAAATTTTTATCATAATGTTTTATGCCATCATGTTTCTGTTTCATAGTATTTGTCATGACATTTTAAACTATATCTGTTTTTCCTTCACAAGTGTTAGATAGCAGAATGATAAAAATAAATCTCTAAAAGTTCCAGAGATAGAAGCTGTTGTATTTTTATTAAACTATGAGTAGAAGGTTACAATCCTGAAAGTATATGTATAATTAAACTGGGTTTCTCTATTTTTCCTCAAAGTTGAATTGGCTTTGAGTATATTTAAAAAGTATGAAAAGAACGGTTTATGAAACAATTTGGTAGCTGGGAAAATGCTATCTGCTTTGTGACAGTCATTTAATTGCTGCCATTGTGAGCCCTTTTCTCATCAGCTGATCATAGAGACATGAACTTCTGAACTATGTACTATGTGTTCAATACATGATTGCATCATTAGCACAGATCCCCACATTGTATATTACCTCTCTATACAAGTTTCTGCTTCCTACTAACACATAGAAACACACACGTGTGTACATATAATTATATTATAAACTCTCGTAGGCAGAGATTGGGATTAACACATTTGTATATCCCACTGTGTTTTGTTTGTTCAGCACTGAAAAAGAGCAGATATTCAATGTGTTTTATATTCATTGTGTTTTGGCACATGAGTTATAATAGCTTAATTATGACCTTTGTTTTCTTTGATCATTGTTAGAACATCTCCATCCTGGTGGCTAATTGGTCGTTGCTGGGCCCATAAGAGCTTCTTAAAGTGTTAGAGAGAGTAGAATTAGAGTGCAGGGTTGAGTGGGATGCAGTAGCTTCTGGGTAAAATAAGGCTTTAATTTCATTTAGATACATATTTTAGAAGGGATACAGAAACCAAATCTGATAGCTATAAAATTAGATGTACAAAGTAAAAGACATTTGGGCAATTATTTGATTTATTTAATCAGTTAATAAAAGAAAATGTTTAATTCCAGTCCCTGGATGAATTCTATGGTTTCGGTTATCTGATCTGGCTGACTAAAAAGTGTAAGTGAATATGTCATTGCAATTTTTGGAATGCACTTATAATACTGTTCAGCAAAAGTGATCTCTGAAAGATCAGATTAGTATCCCAAGAGTACACTGACAAACAAATTTCATTGTTGAAAAAGGTTACGATTCTATGATATCTACAAAACTGTCTCCATTTTGAGATGATTTAAGAACATGTGCTCCAATTCGACAAAGACTATTCCAGGATTTAATTTATATTTATAATTTTAGAAATTATATATGGCTATTTTCAATCACACTACACAATTTTGCTTCAACTCCCTCAGAGATTTTTTTTTTTTTTTTTAGATAGTTTCACTTCTGAAACTGGCTCATATTACAAAAAAACAAGTAAAACCTGTTACAGTAATATTGCTTTATTTTGAAGTTTGAGTGAGAGGAAAGGGTAATATTTATTTCTTGTTAATATAGTATGTATCTGTCTTAAATTTTGATTTAGAGTCTTTCCATAAAACAAGGTATAATGGGAGAGGGAAAAAGGAAGTTCTTGGGTAATTGATTTTAACAGTAAGGGAAACAAAATGGGTAAGCTCAGTCATTGAAGACAATCTCTGTTTATTGCACATATCTGCCTAAGAAAGGCCTTAAAATAATCCTGTTTTTGAGATAAAAGCAATTTTAGAGAATCTAAAACAATCTAATTCTACAAATCAGGGAAAGGAGGCTCAAAGCTAAGTGACTTCATCTAGATTACAAAGTTAGTGGCAAAATTGAAACTAGAAATGGGTGCCAGGTGGTTTAGTTGGTCAAGCTCTGTGTTTGGCTTTGGTCATAATCCCAGGGTCCTGAGATGGAACCCCACAATGGGGGGGGGTGATGCCTGCTCAGCAGGGTTCTGCTTCTCTTTCTCCCTCTGTGCTCTCTCTCTCTCTAGTAAATAAATAAAATCTTAAAAAAAAAATAGAAACTAGGCCTTCAGTGCCCTATTATCCCTTAGAATTAACCAATAAAAAGAGAATGTAAAAGTGCAGAATACAGAAATAGTTCACAAATAAGAGTAATTCATCTAAAGTCTGGCATCACAAGGTAAACTCAAGTTACATTATTGATGGTTTTTCTAAGAACTTTGATACGCCCCTCTTCCAGCTTTCCTCTCTGACCTGGTACCTTTCTAAATTCATTCTTTCCTGCCTCAGGTTTTGCTTCTTCTCCTTGACCCTAGGCTAAACTGGAATTAATAGCTGTTGTTGGACAAGGTCTTTGAACATGAGGCGGTTGTTTTATAGGCCAAAAACTGAAGTGATTTCGTTTTAGCCTATAAACAAGTGTAAGTCTCTCATCTGCAATTAAAGTACTTCCTTGACCTTCTTTTCCCTCTAATAAATATGATCTCTTTTGAGAGTCAGAACCAAGACTCTCTAAAAATTTTTTCATAAAAACCAAATATAATGTATGGAACTTATTTGGGTCTTGATTTAAGTGAATAAACTTGTTTAGATCCTAATTTGAGTTAACTGGGAAAAAGTGAGTATAGATTGAGTAGTAGATGATATTCAATGACCATTTTAAATTTATTAGGTAGCATAATATTATGGTGCTAAGTTTAAAATGTCACTGTAATTAAAGATGTATAAAGAAGTATTTACAAGGGCAGGCCTTCCAGAATGGTAAAATGAGGACTTCGGAGGAATCCTTTCTCACAAAAGCAATAAAAATATTTGCAAAATGGTGAAAATTGACCATTTCAGAATTTTCGAAATTAAGTGGGGCCTGACTGTTTTTGGAGTTCCATATGAAGCTCCATCCCCACAGCACTGTATTTGGAGTAGTTTTCTTGAAATACCTTTTTCCCAGAACATTGTGGCTATTTGACATGACTTTGAGTTCAGGTACTCAGAAGAAGTCCTATTCATAGGGTATTATTGAAACAATAGCAATAAGTTGGACTCAGTAATACTATAATTTCCTAAGGCTGTGAATTCATTGGAACAAACAAAAGCCTGGCTAAAAAGTTAGAAGGAATGTCTCAGTAATAGGAATAAGTCCAATATAGGGGATTTTAAAAAGCTCCAACATTTTCCAGGAGATCTAAAAACCGCACACATGCATGGCCCTGCACACACTTAAAAAAGCCCAGAGAGGACCCCAATAATTCAACTCCTGCTCTCCTTGGTGCCCTGCTCAAATAAGAAGTAAAAACAAGACTAATATGTAAACTCTTGAAATTTGAAGATGCAACTTCACACAAAAATCAAAGAGCAGAACAATAACTGGCTTAAAGCATTTAATGAAATATTTTAACCAACAATTGGCTAGTCAGAAATAATGCTGATCCAGGGGTAATGTCTAAGGAGCCAGGCTTTAAATAAAAACAAGAATTAAAGGAAAAATCTACCAGAGAAAATAGCAGCTACACATAGCAAGAAATATAGAATCTACAAAATTAACTTAAGAAAGTCATAAAGCAATCAAGAATAAGGAAAAAAGACCATTATCAACAACAAACACTGAGAGTAGAGGGATCTGACTCTGAAGGTGTTACAGTATATTATTTAAAATATCCAGTTTTCAACAAGAAAATACAAAATACAAAGGAACAGGAAAGTAGGGCCCATAGACAGGAATAAAAGCAGTCACTTTGGGGTGCCTGGGTGGCTCAGTGGGTTAAGTCTCTGCCTTTGGCTCAGGTCATGATCTCAGGGTCTGGGATCGAGCCCCGCATCAGGCTCTCTGCTCAGCAGGGAGCCTGCTTCCCCTTCTCTCTCTGCCTGCCTCTCTGCCTGCTGTGATCTCTCTCTCTCTGTCAAATAAATAAAATCTTTTTAAAAAAAAAAAGCAGTCACTTTCTAGTGTCTTGGAGGAGATCAGATGTTCAGTTGATTAGACAAAAAGTTTAAATCAGCTCTGAAAATATGTTTAAAGAAGTAAAGGAGAGTATATTTCAAGAACTAGAGGAAACTATGATAGTGTTTCATTGAATAGGTAAAATCAATTAAAAGATAAAAATTCATCTAAAATTAAAAAATAAACACAAATAGAAATTCCAGAGTTGAAAAATACAATGACTAAAGTTATAAATTCATTAGATGGGGTTAACAGAGGAATTCAGCAGGCAGAATAAGAGTCCATGAACTTGATGATAGGTCAAAAGAGATTATCCAGTCTGAAGAACAGAAAGAAAAAAAATAAAGTGAACAGTCTGTGGGACACCATCAAATGTATGCATAATTTGAGTCCTTAAAAGAGAGGAGAGAGAGAAAGAGGCAGAAAAAATTTGACATAACAATGGCTAAAATTTTCCCAAATTTGATTCTCAAATTTGATGAGAAACATTAATTTTGACCTAAAAAGCTCAAGGAACACCAATTAGGATACATTTTGGGAAGGATTATAAGATACTTCATAGTCAAACGATTGAAAGATAAGAAGCAAATTATGAATGTAGCATGAGATAATTTGACACATACAGGATGACTCATTAAAATTTAATGGCTGACTTCTTGTCAGAAACCACAAAGCCCAAAAGGCATGTAATTCAAAGACGGTCAACTGAGAATTCTATACTCAGTAGAACTGTCCCTCAAATATGAAAAAGAAGTAAAAAGGTTTTTACATAAACAAAAACAGAACTTGTCATCAGCATACTTGACCTACAACAACTACTAAAGGGAATCCTTCAACTAAAATGAAAGGCTAGATGGTAACTCGAATCTATCCGTATTAAAACACTTCTCCTAAATGATTTAAAAGACAAGTACATAAATAATAATACAAAACTATTTTGATGGGGTATAATGTAGAAAGGTGTAATTTGCATGACAATGATAGCACAAAGGATGGGGAAGGAAGGAAAGTACACTGGAGGAAAATCTTTACACATTTGAAACAATATAAATCTTGATAATTTTTTTAAAAGATTTTATTTATTTATTTGAGAGACAGCTAGAGACAGAGCACAAGTGGGGGAGAAGGAGAAGCAAGTTTCCCACCAAGCATGGAGCTGGATGAGGGTCTTGAATCCAGGCACCCCATAAATCTTGATTATTTTAAGTTAGGGTACACATTATAGGGAGTCACTGCTAATTTGCATGGGATTTCTTTTTGGGGTGATGAAAATATTCTGGAATTAGATCATGATGATTGCTTGACTTCCTGAAAATACTAAAAGCCATCACATTTTATACTTAGAAGGGGTGAATTTTATGGTCTATAAAATGTATCCTAATTTTTAAAAAAGAATGAAAATAAAAAAGATGCATATTGTAAGCCCCAGAACCACCACTAAAAATGTTCCAAAAAACAATAAAAAAGTAAACAAAGGAATTTAAATGGTACAGTAGAAAATATCTCTATCATCTCTAGTTGACAAAAGTAAAAAAATTATTAAAAGTTTTCTGTGAGTAGCAGTAGTTGGTCTTTCAAAATTCAGAAAAATATTGTCATGGTGGTAGGAAATTGTGTGGAAAAACAGTGACTTTGAATTTGTTTCCAAATATGTCATTCTTTATGTGGTGTATGTGAAGGGGGTGGGTCCTTCTTTAAGGAAAAAATGATTACAATTCTTGTATAATTTTTTAACTATTAGTATATTGTTTTCAAGTCAACATCTCTTGTCTACTTTTTACTTATTAGTATATTGACTTCAAGTCAACACATATGCCTTATTTTTATTTATTTATTTATTTTTATATTTTATTTATTTATTTGACAGACAGATATCACAAGTAGTCAGAGAGGCAGGCAGAGAGAGAGGAAGGGAAGCAGACTTCCTGTCGAGCAGAGAGCCCGATGCGGGGCTCGATCCCAGGACCCTGGGATCATGACCTGAGCCGAAGGCAGAGGCTTTAACCCACTGAGCCACCCAGGCGCCCCCCTTATTTTTTCCTGCCAGATTTGTTTAGTGTGCTTAATAACACCTGTAATGAAGGACTGCTCTAAGGTTTTGATGAATGGTATAAGTAAAAATATTAAATTAGAGAAACTGCTATTGTTTGTGTTACACAGCAAAGCAGACAGAAAAGAGTACATAGGATTTGAGGTTAGATCCATCTTTCCTCCCTGTACAACCTGAATTTAAGTTTCCTTATCTGTATAGGTAATTAATAGCACCCATCCTAAGTAATTTTATTAGATTAAGTCATAAGATTTGAGTAATGTGTTTGGCGTATAACTGGGCCCAAATATATATCAAAGCTCTCACTATAATTATCTTATTTTTGTTACTGTTATTACTTTATAGTATTTGGTAATTTCCATAAACCCATGATACTGACCTACTAGGCATGAATTAAAAAAAAATCAATAGTTAAGAAGTAAGGTCAGTTGAAGTTTATCTTTGTTGTCTTACTATTTTTCCTTTCTGTACTTTTATTTTTCCTATTAACTGTCACCTTTGTGTACTGTTAAATTCTCTTTTTTTCCCAAGTAATCTTAATACATGTCTGAAAAAAATTGCAGGAGGACATAAAGTAGGGCTACGAATGTCATACCTTTTGAGTTTCTTTATTTCACAATAAAAACTAGGCAGATATTAATCACATTATCACAATATTTTACATCAGAATTAAATACACTCTTAGATTTCCTCACCACATGTTCCCTCTTTCCTTTGGTTATTTATGTAACTAATTTAATTAGAGTTTCTTAAAAATGAAACTTTTAGGTGAATCAGCCAAGTAAAAGTTAATTCAGTAATTTGTCATAGTCCTGCATGCTAAAAAAATTACTTATGAAATGGTGGTCCTCAAAAATTGTTTTTATATTTTTAAATAAAATAAATTTTGGGGAAGTAGTCATTTAACTTTCCTACTCTACTTAAACTACAAGACTTTTACCTTACCTCATTATAATTAAACAAAAAAATATATATTATATTATAATATTAAAACCAAGAAAATACTTCCAGAATGTTTGTTTTAGTAGAGGTGGAAGCAGATGGTTTAAATTTTCACATGCATATCTATTTAATTGTAGCCAGAGGTTTGGTTCAATGCAATACTAAAAATATCTTATAACTGTATTGAGACTTAAAGTATACTAAATATTTTCCATTTCAGTCTTGAGTATTTACAAATACCTATAAAGTTGATGCTAAGTGAGATAATGCAGGTCAAAATACTTATCATGATAGGTACACAGTAAAAGCTAGTCATTCATAAAGGAGACTAATTCTGAGGGATATCCATTGATTTTCCCAAAATCACAATATTAGTATGGTGTTATTTAAGAGTCATTTGATTTAAAAAATCTAGCTAAAACACAGTATTTTTTAGTCAGAAGTAGAGCTAAGGACATGAAAATACAAAATTCAAATATGTATATGATTATAATTAATATTTAGCTTTAGTATAATTTTTCTATGACACAATTTTCTTTTTGTTGGTAACTAAGCAAAATATCGTGCTTAATGGAAATAGTTTGCTGTCTTTATTTCTCACTCCAGTTGCCCTTTTAGAGAACACAATGGTTGATTACAAGGGTTTATATGTCCCACCCACTGTTGAAACTCATGTATATACAGAGATGGTAATCAGGTTTTTGAGGAAATGAACATTAGACTTCAATCTCCCCCATTATGAAAAATAATTCAAAGAACATAAGGAATGTACTTTTCATTATTTATCTACACTTTATTTTGAACGCTTTCCATGTGAAACTAAATAAATCAAAAGTTAGATTTAGCTATTAGTTTAATAACACATGCTTAGCTTCCTCCTCTGTACTCGTTCCTAAAATAGAAAATCCAGGAAAGTTCTTTCTCTCTATAAATATGAAGGAGATATTAAACTGAGAATGTATGAGATGGAGTTAGAGTAAAATAGAAAAATAAGTAAGTGCCTAGTAAACATTAAATGCTTCTCTTTTAGCTCCCCTTCAAGGTTTTTTTCGACATAATTTTGAGGAGAAAATACTGTATGTTTTTTATTAGCTAGTGTAATTTTTCAGGTTCTAAAAATGATCTTGATCTAGAATAAGGAAAGTTTTGCTCTACAGAAGATGGTCTGACCCCGTTATCTTATGTTCACTCTAAATACTAATTCAGAATACTTTCTTTTCTGCTTCATTCTGAAATAGATTAAAATCCACAAATGCTGTGATCCCACAACTACACAGGAAGTAGAAATAAAGAATCTACAACAGCTCGGGCTACTTTGTATTTGTACAGACTTACATAAAGACCTTCAACTATCTCTTAACATGTAATTCAATAATAAAAATAGAAATATATAGGTAATTAAAACTCTATCTCCAGGACTTACTTTATTAACTATTTCTCAGTGAAAGAAATCTACAGTGTAAAAAAAACTCATTCAACCTTGATTGTCTTGATATTCTTCTTTTAAAAAGAAACGATGCCATTAAATCATAGAAAAAAATCCATAAAGTGGGTTTTGGGGGACTTAGTATTATGTGAACAATGTGCAAACACCTTGCCTGTGCTATATTTTGAATGCAGAACAATTAGAGTGCAAAGATTTTAGATCTTTTATTTGGAACACAAAACAAATTTCAACACTCACTGAATATGGAAATTTGACTAAGGAGGAAAAGAAAAAAAAAATTAACTTTTAAGGACTATTCCAAAAACCGAGATACTACACAGTTCAAACATTGTGTTGGAAGTATATAGAGCTAAATGAGAACAATTAAGATTCATAGCTGTAAGAGATTCTGTTTAGCATATGAAAGGTAGGTTTCAAGATTGAATTACTGCCCTTTGAGATAAAGACTAAGTAGGCTATTCTTAATCATCTCATAATGTTTAAAAGTGAAGTTTATGGATACATAGTCCATACATTCTAAGCAAATTTTCTCATATGTTCACTTAGATGGCAACAAGAGATAACATGTCTTCTGAGTTATTAAAATAATATCTAATTAATCAGTAGGTTTTTCATCTAGGGTCTCTTACTGGGACTAGTCACATTGATTATCACAATCATTGGCACATAAAAGTGTGTGTGATTGATTTACGAATGTTGAACCATCCTTGTAGCCCAGGGATGAATCCCACCTGATCATGGTGGATAATCTTTTTAATGTGCTGTTGGATCCTGTTGGCTAGGATCTTGTTGAGAATCTTAGCATCCATATTCATCAGTGATATTGGTCTGAAACTCTCCTTTTTGGTAGGGTCCTTGCCTGGTTTGGGGATCAGGGTAATGCTGGCTTCATAGAAAGAGTCTGGAAGTTTTCCTTCTGCTTCAATTTTTTGAAACAGCTTCAGGAGAATAGGTGTTATTTCTTCTTGGAAGGTTTGGTAGAATTCCCCAGGGAATCCGTCAGGTCCTGGGCTCTTGTTTTTTGGGAGATTTTTGGTCACTGCTTCAATCTCGTTATTAGATATCGGTCTATTCAGGTTGTTGATTTCTTCCTGGTTCAATTTTGGTAGTTTATATTTTTCCAGGAATGCATCCATTTCATCTAGGTTGCTAAATCAATCAATGTGATACAACAAATTAATATGAGAAGAGAGAAGAACCACATGGTCCTCTCAATCGATGCAGAAAAAGCATTTGACAAAATCCAACATCCGTTCCTGATTAAAACGCTTCAAAGTATAGGGATAGAGGGAACATTCCTGAACCTCATCAAATCTATCTATGAAAGACCCACAGCAAATATCATCCTCAATGGGAAAAAGCTTGCAGCCTTCCCGTTGAGATCAGGAACAAGACAAGGATGCCCACTTTCACCACTCTTGTTCAACATAGTATTAGAAGTCCTAGCAACAGCAATCAGACAACAGAGAGAAATAAAAGGTATCCAAATTGGTAATGAAGAAGTCAAACTCTCTCTCTTCACAGATGACATGATTCTTTATATGGAAAACCCAAAAGACTCCACCCCCAAACTACTAGAACTCATACAGCAATTCAGCAGCGTGGCAGGATACAAAGTCAATGTGCAGAAATCAGTGGCTTTCTTATACACTAACAATGAAAATACAGAAAGGGAAATTAGAGAATCGATTCCATTTACTATAGCACCAAGAACCATAAGATACCTGGGAATAAACCTAACTAAAGAGGTAAAGGATCTATACTTGAGGAACTATAGAACACTCATGAAAGAAATTGAAGAAGACACAAAAAGATGGAAGACCATTCCATGCTCTTGGATCGGAAGAATAAACATTGTTAAAATGTCTATACTGCCTAGAGCAATCTATACTTTTAATGCCATTCCGATCAAAATTCCACCGGCATTCTTCAAAGAGCTGGAGCAAATAATCCTAAAATTTGTATGGAATCAGAAGAGACCCCGAATCGCTAAGGAAATGTTGAAAAACAAAAATAAAGCTGGCGGCATCACCTTACCTGATTTCAAGCTTTATTACAAAGCTGTGATCACCAAGACAGCATGGTACTGGCATAAAAACAGACACATAGACCAGTGGAACAGAGTAGAGAGCCCTGATATGGACCCTCAACTCTATGGTCAATTAATCTTCGACAAAACAGGAAAAAATATACAGTGGAAAAAAGACAGTCTCTTCAATAAATGGTGCTGGGAAAACTGGACAGCTATATGTAGAAGAATGAAACTCGACCATTCTCTTACACCGTACACAAAGATCAACTCAAAATGGATAAAAGACCTCAACGTGAGACAGGAATCTATCAGAATCTTAGAGGAGAACATAGGCAGTAATCTCTTCGATATCAGCCACAGCAACTTCTTTCAAGATACGTCTCCAAAGGCAAAGGAAACAAAAGCGAAAATAAACTTCTGGGACTTCATCAAAATCAAAAGCTTCTGCACAGCAAAGGAAACAGTCAAAAAAACAAAGAGGCAACCCACGGAATGGGAGAAGATATTTGCAAATGACAGTACAGACAAAAGGTTGATATCCAGGATCTATAATGAACTCCTCAAACTCAACCCACACGAAACAGACAAACACATCAAAAAATGGGCAGAAGATATGAACAGACACTTCTCCAATCAAGAAATACAAATGGCTATCAGACACATGAAAAAATGCTCATCATCATTAGCCCTCAGGGAGATTCAAATTAAAACCACATTGAGATATCACCTTACACCAGTTAGAATGGCCAAAATTAACAAAACAGGAAACAACATGTGTTGGAGAGGATGTGGAGAAAGGGGAACCCTCTTACACTGTTGGTGGGAATGCAAGTTGGTGCAGCCTCTTTGGAGAACAGTGTGGAGATTCCTCAAGAAATTAAAAATAGAGCTTCCCTACGACCCTGCAATTGCACTCCTGGGTATTTACCCCAAAGACACAGATGTCGTGAAAAGAAGGGCCATCTGTACCCCAATGTTTATAGCAGCAATGGCCACAGTCGCCAAACTATGGAAAGAACCAAGATGCCCTTCAACGGATGAGTGGATAAGGAAGATGTGGTCCATATACACTATGGAGTATTATGCCTCCATCAGAAAGGACGAATATCCAACTTTTGTAGCAACATGGACGGGACTGGAAGAGATTATGCTGAGTGAAATCAGTCAAGCAGAGAGAGTCAATTATCATATGGTTTCACTCATTAGTGGAGCATAACCAATAGCATGGAGGACAAGGGGCGTTAGAGAGGAGTAGGGAATTTGGGTAAATTGGAAGGGGAGGTGAACCATGAGAGACTATGGACTCTGAAAAACAATCTGAGGGGTTTGAAGTGGCGGGGGGGTGGGAGGTTGGGGTACCAGGTGGTGGGTATTATAGAGGGCACAGCTTGCATGGAGCACTGGGTGTGGTGAAAAAATAATGAATACTGTTTTTCTGAAAATAAATAAATTGGGGAAAAAAAAAAAGTGTGTGTGAGATGTAACCCTGTTTATGGAATAGTATTTCTTCTTTTCGTCTCCCTATCATTCACAAAAGCACTGTACTTCTACCTCCATAATGATAATTTCAGACTCTGAGTAAGTAACTTGTTCAGTGACATCAGTAGGAAACCTAATTATAGAATTTTAAAACATAGAAGAAAACCTAGAAAATATCTAGTTCAACCTCCTACTCAAAACAGAAATTCCTTGTATAACCTTCAGTAATGGAGCGGTGCCTCGCCTTGAAAGATAGAGCTTTTCAACAATTAAGACCATTTTATAGAACTCTAACCTACTTCTTTTATCTTTTACCATTTATCTGGATCTTTTACCATTTATCTGGGTCTCACCTTTTGAAGCTATATGAGCATGAAAATGCTTCTACTATTTGAAGATATATTCTGCCCCCCTTCACATTTCCTTAATTCTATTTTTTAATCACATGGCAATGAAGGCTTTGAAACATGGGCTTTTGAACTATGTGTCTAAGAGGGTGTTTAGAGTCTGAAATGTGCTGAACTGAAATGACTTTGAGCAAAGCTATGGTTCTAAAAAGAGTGTCTATTAGCTGGGACCATGTATAGCACTAGTGAATGTACAGTAACTATTAACAATAATTATCACTGTAGAGCTTGGAGAAAGTACTCCTGGGTCTACAAGAGCTGAGTTTTTTTTTTTTACTTATGCTACTTATGTCTTTAGAGCCATATCAAGACAGGAAGCATGAACCAAGGTTTGGTTGAAGTCTTCGGGAACATGCATGTTCCGCATTTCTAGGGATCAGTGGCAGAAATACTAGTCAGAGTAGCTGGGGAAGTGGGGCCCTTAATACTAGCAATCTAAATGAAAATGGTTATTAGCCTTTTATGGACTTAAAATCAGGTAAAACTGTATATCTCAGTTTTCCTCATCTTTAAAGTGGAAAAAGTAAAATTCTGCCAACATATTGGTTGTGAGTAGTAGATGAGGTAATAGACATAGAGTAAGAGCTGAAAGATCAGAGTATGTCACCCCAAAATGGGCCACTTTGGCATAAGAATTATTTTTGACCTGAAAGCAACGGAGAAACAGTAGAGTCAGAAAAAGCTCTCTACCTTCCCCTTTACTGTCTAAAGGTAGAGTATAAATTTCCCTTTTTTAAGGTCTTCCAATACCAAGAAGAGAATTATTCTTAATCACTGGAAACATACTTATCCCCAGGATTGCACAAAATTAAATCTGCATAACAAGACGTATTAAAAATAACCTTTATTGTCCATTAGTTTTCCCCATATATTTACCTTCCCACAATTTACTACCCCAAGAAATTCAAAGCCTCTTTTTTTGACTTGCCACTTCTCAGTAATTTATTGCTCTTTTTTAAGATGATTCATAAGCCCCAGGTCTAACCATTTCTTCGAATCTTCTTTCCTAGGAAGGTCTTCAAATGCATTAGTAATAAACTTTCTTGTTAAACTGCCTTTTCCAAATTAACGTGCAGGATCCCAGTACTGAACTAAGAGGGCAGAGGAACATTTATCTTCCCAGATAGTGCTCAAATAAGCTAGCTATTATAATTATTAGAACATCATCTTCCTTACCATAAGGACCTGGCAACAAGCAAGCATTCAGTTGGGTGTTAGCAGCTATTACTTATAAGTGCTGGATATATGTCTATAGTCAAATGACTCTTACAAGTAGCAATGGAATGTTAACTAAAATTGTATTTTTAATTTATTTTGTGAATTTATTAGAGAATTAAAGCAACAATTAATCTGCAAAAGTTATATATCTCTAAGGAAGAAAGAAAAAGTACAAAGAATAACTAGAGATAGCAGACTCTAGAGATATGAACAAGAACCAGAATTTCTGGATTGTATTCTTTAATATATGCCACTGTAATTTTCTGTAAATATACTGAGTGCTATTGTTCCTTTTTACACTCAGAATTGAAACTTACCTGATAAAGACTTTTTTACTGAAGGGTAAAGAGCCTACAATGAGAGGATTATGTGTATCTGAAGAGGGAAAGGAGATATTAGAAGACATTTGAATGAAAAAGTAAAGATTCATAGGTCTAGATGGGGGAGCAGGAAATCCTCAGTATATAAAGTCATGAGTTATTCATTTATTCATTAAAAAATGCCAGATACAAGAGTAAATTCTAGGTATATGTAAGTTCACAAGACTGGCAAGGTCACTTCTTAGCCTTTCCAAGGGAAGTTTTTGTGTGGATGACTGAGAACAGGATTTAAGGCATCAGTAAATAAACTCTAAATCAGCTCTATAGAGTGTGTTAACCCTGGAAAACAACAAAAACCAAAACGAAACAAAACCCCAAAAAGCAAAAACCAAAAACAAACAAAAAACCACAGAAAGCAGTTTTACAGAGAGATTTTGTGAAGGGTGCAGGGAGAAGCATGGCTTTTTTAATGTTTGCATAACAAAGCAGTCTACAAATTATGGAGGGAAATATTCCCAGTTTTCCCAAGGAACACTGCGTATAATATAGACAGGAGCAAATGCAGTACCATGTGATATCTTGAGGGTTTGTAGGTTTGGCAGCACCAGGTAACAGCACCCAAGACAGGTAAGCGGCATTCTCATGATGGTGAAATGGCAGAGCATCAGCAGAGACCACAATGCCTGGTGGGAGATTGTGGATGCCCAACAGACATGGCGGTACTCAGCAGCTGCCCAGCACATGGTGATGGATGCCCAATGGAAGATGAAGAATGCTCAGTGGGAGGTGATGGATGACCAGCAGATACACTGAATGGTGGCAGGTGATGGAGGATACATACGTGCTTGATGAAAGGCCAGAACAGCTGCAGCAGCGCATGATGCAGATTGATTTAGTCCTGATTACATGTGAGTAATTCCTGGGGACTTCTAAAAATACTTGGAGGGAAGGTGTGTATTTTTCTAGGGGACTGGAGGAACTTCGTAAGCTCATGGGGATAATAAGCCAGTGACTTTAGGGCATTGATATCAAGATTGTCTTTCTTGTGCTCATAAGCTGGGAGGCCTATCTCAAACTTCAGTGCTTTTAGGGACAGGTAGGCAGTATGAATAAGACAGCTAGGTGGAAAGAAAATGGGGAGCAATGGAAAACACAGTGAAGAGGAAACCTACACACCACCGAAAGGCATTCATTTACAAAGTTTTAAAATCATGGGCTAGGACAAAACAACATTCACATTCAGACAGATGTCAGATAATGGGTTGCCAGTTCATCATCTCTGGTTTAGGTGAATACTGAGTATCGGTATTCATAGAACTTAATACATCATTTATCTAGGAATGTGTATCACCTTTATGCAAATAAGAAAATTGTTTCATTTTGAAAATGATTTCTGGGTATACAAATTTTGGAGCTCTTTTATATACTTTAGAAGATTGTTTTATTATTTGTTAACCAATTCAAAGAAATCAGAGAGATTCTACTTATCTCGTGTTTATTTCTACCAACTATAGCTTTTCCAAAATATTTAGGACAACCTGGGCTCCACTGAAGGAGTTCTGATGGAATCCCTGAAAATCCCCAGGATGATAGTGGAAAATATGAGGGTGGATCTATGTAATTCCCAGATACACTCCCAACTCTTCTTTTCCAAATGAACTTCTAGAGTCTGGGTTGGACAAAATCTATCCTTTACTAGAAGGTGTAAGTCTCCAGCAAAAGGGAGTGAAAATTTAAGGAATTCTTCAAAAGAAATGAAGATAAAATTACAAAAAAAAGGAAGACAGCTTATAAGCATATGTTCCATTTTAATAGAATAAATTTCAAAGAATATTTACCATCTTTATATATATAGATACCTATAGATATAGATATATAAAAATTATATTAAATATATATGTATAGAAATATATATATAGAAATCTTGTAGGAAAGTAACTAAAGATTATTTTGGCCAAACATTAGTTTCATCATGTTAACCCATGAAAAAAACAAATCATGGATATCATTTTGTAAGGATTACATTAGTTAATACGTATAAAATTCTTTGTAGAATGCCTAGGAAATAGTATGTTCTCAATTAATGATATTTATTATAAAATGTGAAGATGAAATGTGGTGATAGTAGTCTTATGCTTTCTGGAGTTACTAGTCAACAACTTTTGTTCTCTCTACTTCTAGTCTTCAAATCCTTTCAAATTACCAGTAACATTCTTAAACAGCTCCTTAATTTCTTTTGTATAGAGACAATCCTATGTTATATTTTGATAAGAAGCCGTTTTAGAACTTCCACAGAAAACTTATTTCTGATCAATAGATTTCTTGACTCAAGCAAACAGAGGACCAAACTCAATACACTTAACCTTCTCAAAGGATGCAAAAGTATTTAGGTGATTATTACAACTAGACCTGCTTTAGAAAGCTACTACAAGGAATTTTTAAAATCTTTAAAAAATTATACCAATGTTTACTTGCTTTCGTCCATTAAAATGGTTGTGTATATACTGTGTTTTGAATTTCTAAAAGTATTTTCTCTAAATAAAAAGAAAAGCTACTAAAATAAATTACACATTTTCTTAACAAATGGCTTAGAAGCTACTTTTGTATAAAGAGGTTTGCATGACATACATGCCAGCGGTGAAGGGGAAACCTTTGTTCTCTAAATCCCCTGGAAGACTAGATTGGTTGAGGACTTGAAAATGAATGATAAATATGTTGTCTGAAAAGAAATCACGGCTATCAGAAAGAGGCCTTCAGTTGGTATAGTTCCATTGTGGTAAACTAAATAATGTATGTGAAAGCAACATGAGTGCTCAGGGTCAGATATTATATGATAATGTCTAGATAGAGAATCGGAAATCCAAGAATGGATTACTCATACTTGCATAAAGTAATCCAATGGCTTTGAAAGAGAAATCACTGTCACCTGGTATCCCCATATATTGGTAGGAGAAAATGACCCAAGAGAAAAGCTAAAAAAATTTGGCAGGAAGACTCTTTTTTTTGGGAGGACATCCACTACAAAACTATGTAGAAATTGATAATAATTAATAATAATAATAACCTGCAGTTTAATTCTGCAAAGTTCTGTAGATTGGCAAGTGTGTGGTTTCAACAGCTAAAATTTTCTTTTTGCCTACTGCTTTTTGCTTATTCCTGGGAAGGCTGTTTTCCCCAATCATTACCTTATCCTTACTGCAAAACTATCTGTGCCTTCTGAATGACTCAGTTTCTGAAATGAAGATGCTCTTTTCTACTTTCCTGCCTCTACCTCACCAACTAGACTGTAATTTCCATAAACTTATGTCTCTTTTCCTGTTATATACCCAGTATTTAGCATGGTGCCTAATGCATAGTGAGCATTCAGAACTAATGAATGAATGATATCAAATTGTTGCCCACTGAATCTGAATAAATAGTAATGTGGGAGAACCCCAATGAGGAAAACCATGGTGGTGGTGGAGGTGGTGGTAGAGATAAGGTGGCGATTTCCAAGTTGCAGTAATGTGTGCTGAGAAGTTGTTACTCCATGAAGTGTGAGAAGGATGGATCAAACCCAAGAGCAGGCAAGGTGTCAGACAGCAACGACTTTGTTTCACTTAGCAATGAGTCTGTACAAAGCACAAGAAGTCCAAAAACAATCCAAGGAGTTGCAGTTGATAAATTGGGGACCATTAGTCTGAGGAGCCCTGTGTAAGCTTAAATATGACTTAGATATTTGGAAACATAGTAAAGAAAACCAAGGGAAAAGGTCAGTTTAAACTTGAAAGGTCTTCGGGTGCCTGGGTGGTTCAGTTGGTTAAGCATCTGCCTTCAGCTCAGGTCATGATCTCAGGCTCCTGGGATTGGGCTCCCTGCTCTTCAGGGAGCCTGCTTCTCCCTCTCCCTGTGCCACTCCCCCTGCTTGTGCTCCTTCTCAAATAAACGAATAAAAACCTTTAAACTTGCAAGGTCTATATTTACATTGAGTTCTGAAATAAAATTTTATCCATTTTAAAGAATATACTTCACCTGCCAAAACTATTAAATTTTAAAGATAAAATCTTAACGTGTATGTATATGTGTGTTAATTTTAAATAAATATGGAGTATATTGAGTCCAAACATTAAGATGTACTACTAACTTCTATACTGGACACACTTCTACACTGGCAAACAGATGGACAATAGTAGCTTACCACTATCAAATGGAAGTTGCTGAAAGAGGGATGGCTGGAATAAAAAATATATATATTTATTTTTGAAGGAGAAAAAGGGATAAGACTCAGGACAGCTCAACTGAAAGTCTTGGCATACAACAAGTTAAGCCCTAGAAATCCAGAACAGGAGGGAATTAATTTGAGCTATAGCCATTAGGAAGTTGGGAACTGATTTCTTCAAATTCAGAAATGGTAAATATCTGTAAGCCTGACCATGAGTATTTTTAATTCCTGCAAAACTGGAGACTAAAATTTTGAGAAAAAAAATTCTTTTTGTTTTTGCAAGAGCATGGGAGGAAATTGCCACTATTATGTGAATGTTAAAAACTATTCATTTTGGTTCTATACATCTAAGGTCAAAGTGTCCTTGTCAGAAAAAAAGAGGGAAGATAGATCCAATAGGATTCGATAAATATTTTGCACACTTCTGTGAAATTTTTAATATGGCTGAATAAGTTCATATATTTGTGTCTAAATATAATATTTACCTATATATCAGTATTGGTTTTGATTGAATGTGTTCTTTTTTTCTCCATTGTTTATTTACTTATTACTGTTCTGGTAAAAATTCAGTTTCTTCTGTTTGTTTGAGGGTGGCTGTATGTGATGGAGAAAGCTCTATGTACTTGAAAATCTCAGAAAAAACATCTATTTTGGAAAGACCTAATAGGAACTTAAAGGCACTTTGAAAATAAAACACTCGTAAGTTTCACATTCATTATCATTATTAACTTTTATTTTCTTCTGAGTTTATTGAATAGTGATTTTTAATAACTGAAGTAAACTGGGATCTCATAATATCTTTACCAGAACAGAATAAATGTGATGATATTCAATTTAATATATTGATTTGAATAATTTTTTGTAATTCATATAAGTAAATAATACATTTATATAAATAAATAATTAGTATCTTTATTTAAATAAATATTTTTATTTTTTTAAAAAAGATTTTATTTATTTATTTATTTGACAGACAGAGATCACAAGTAGGCAGACAAGCAGGCAAAGAGGAGGAAACAGGCTCCCTGCCAAGCAGAGAGCCCGATGTGGGGCATGATCCCAGGACCCTGAGATCATGACCCAAGCCGAAGGCAGAGGCTTTAACCCACTGAGCCACCCAGGTGCCCCAATAATCAGTATTTTTAAAACTGTACAGCAAATCTCTTTGCAGGAGGCATAAGATCACATAATACTTAGCTAGGCAAAGGTTTAGTGTGTGTCTGTGTGTGCGCGCGCGCGTGTGTGTGTGCATGTGCGCGCATGCATTTTCTAAGTGCTTCTTCCTCCTAAACTTAAAATGTTGGGAATACTCATCTGCTTATTTGCAGGAATCTTGCCAGGCTGTCAGGAAATAGGGAGGGCCAGGGCAATTGGTTTTCTAATTCATGTTAAGAGGAATGTTTAGGCTGGATGTTATTTTCTAAGAGCTAACAAAATCATGAATGTAAATTGAAATTGAAGAATATAATGTAATTCTACTAGCAAAATACTAAGTAGACACATCTCAACAATTTGATACCAAAATATTGGTGATTTTAAACAGGTGAAGAAAAAGAAATTTCTGCTGGTGAATATAAATACTGAGAGATTTTACCCTTTATTAGGTAGGTTTTTTGAGTGTCATCACCATGGAATGTCAAGTTGAGTTTGCACGCAACTGTGTCTTATCCACCTGAACAACTTGGGTACTTGTGCAGCAACAGGAGAATTAACAAAGGAAAGGTAATGACTTGACCTTATTCACTTTATGGTTTTCACAGGTTTTTTGTGTTTGTTTGTTTGTTTTCTTTTGTTATGGTTTTGAAGATTATGAAAATATGGCTAAAATGGTAGCTAAAAATTAAAATTGTACTGACAATATCTGAAAGGTAATTGGAGTATACATTTGGGGCTAAATGGTGCTGTAGGACTCTAATGACTTATAAAATATTAATATTAGTTAGAGTATATAGAGTTTTCAGTTTGGGGTTCAATTGTTACCTATGTTAATCTACAATGGAAGGATGCCAATGACAACTTATTCCAATTGATTTTTTAATTTTTTATGACTTTAGTGGTAAACATTGTCCTTAGGGAAGTATGTAATATCTAAAATAGCAGCAGTTTGGAACACAGTTATCCACTTTCTAAAGCCTATATTTTATATTTTAAATATGATGCATATATTATTATATAATTTTACATTTTTATCTATCTTATCCCTTAGTAGAGGGATCAAGGTCTTTTTTTTAAAGATTTTATTTATTTACTTGACAGACAGATATCACAAGTCGGCAGAGAGGCAGGTGGGGGTGGTAGGGGGGAGCAGGCTCCCTGCTGAGCAGAGAGTCCCATTCGGCACTCAATCCCAGGACGCTGAGAACATGACCTGAGCTGAAGACAGAGGCTTAACACACTGAGCCACCCAGGCGCCCTGGGATCAAGGTCTCTTGAGAGAATGCGAGTTCCATGTCCTAGTATAGAGTGAGGCTAGAATGCTTCAAAACTTATTTATGCCTTACACACACATTTTTGATTTGAACTTTTTATTTGGAGATAACTGTAAATTCACGTGCAGTTACTTGTGAGAAATAAGGCAGAGAGATTGCTAGTGTCCTTTACCCAGTTTCCTATAATGATAATATCTTGCAAAACAATAGGAAAATATCACAACCAGGATCTTGGTGTTGACATAGTTAAGATATGGGACATTTTCACTACTACATGGATTCCACCTGTTTCCCCTTTTATAATAACTACAGCCTCATTCCTCTCCGTTTTCCCCTTTTCTCCTTTAAGCCCCGGAAGCCATTAATCTGTTCTCTCTTTTTGTAATTTTGTCATGTAAAGAGTGCTATATAAATAGAAGCATACGGCATGTGATCTTTTGGGATTGGTATTTGTCCCTCAGAAAAATTCTCTGTAGAGTCATCTAGGTTGTGTCATTCGTTTTTATTGCTGAATAGTATTTCATGGTAGGGATATAACACTGTTTAACCATTCACCCACTGAATGTTGTTTCCAGTTTGTGGCTGTTGTGAATAAAGCTGCTACAAACACCAGTGTATGGTTTTCTGTTTGTTTTGTTTGTTTGTTTTTTTAATGCATGTATGTATTCATTTCTCTGAGATAAATGTCCAGGAGAGCAACTGCTGGATAGTAGAGTAGTTGCCTGTTGTATAGTTAGTTGCCTGTTGAGGATTTCAAGAAATTGCCGAAGTATTTTCCAAAGTGTCACCAACAATGTATGAGCAATCCAGTTTCTCTGAATCCTTGGTAACATTTACTTTCATCATTATTTCTTTATTTTTGCTGTTCTGATAGGTGGGTAGCAGTATCTCATTGTGGTTTTAATTTGCATTTCCCTATTGGCTGATAATGTTGAACATCTTTTCAGGTGCTTGTTTTCTATTCATATATTCTTCATAGAAAAATGTCTCTTCATGTCTTTTGCCCATTTTGTAAATGGGTTGTGATTTTTTCTTTTCTTTTGAAATTTGAGAAATCTTTGTATGTTCTAGATGCTTGTTGTACTTTGCTGAAAATGACCTTCTAAAAGATATCCACATCTTAATCCCTGGAACCTGTGAATGCTATTTCCTATGGCAGTAAAAAGGGGTCTTTGCAGATGTAATTAAATTAAGGATCTTGAGATGGAGAGATTATCCTGAATTATCTGGGTAAGCCCTAAAGGCGATCACATGTATCCTTATAAAAGGAAAGCAGGAGGAGATTTCATAAAGAGAAGAAGGTGATGTGATGAAGGAATCAGAGATTGGACTGATGTACCCACGAGCCAAGGAATGCCATCAGCTAGAAGTTGACAAAGGCAAAGAATGGATGGATATTTCTCTATAGCCTCTAGAGGTATCATAACCCTGAAGACACCCAGATTCCAGCCTAGCAATACTGATTTCAGACTTCTGGCCTCCAGAACTCTGAGAATAAATTTCTGTCATTTTAAGTTACCAGTTGCGATGACTTCTTATAGCAGCCATGGGAAATGATTATATTATTATTCCTTTGTTGGGTGTATAGTTTACGAATATTTTTCCTATTCTGTGGTTTATCTTTTCATTCTCTTAAAGGCGCATTTGGCAGGACAAAAGTCTTTAATTCTGAAGTCCAAGTTATACATTTTTCTTTATGGGCCATGCTTTTGCTGTCAATTGTAGAACTTTGTCTATGCCTTAGATCCAGCAGATTATCTATACTTTTATTTCCTACAAGTTTTATAGTTTTACATTTTACATTTAAGTGTGTGATCTGTTTTGAGCTAGTTTTTCTATAAGATGTAAAATTCAGATTGAGGTTCATTTTTTTTTTTTAACCTGTGAATGACCGGTTTCTTTGGCACCACTTGTTCTTCCACTGAATTTCTCTTGCACCTTTGCCAAAATTAACCAGACACATTTATGTGGGTCTATTTCTGGATTCTCTGTTCTATTCCATTGGTCTGTGTATCTGTTCCTCTGTGCATACAACATTGTCCTGATTACTACTGCTATTTTGTAAAACTTGATATGAAGTAGAGTGATTCCTTCCATTTTATCCTTCTTTTTAAAGACAGTTTTCACTATTTGGGGACCTGCTTGTACCTTTTCATATAAATTTTGGGGGGAGAGTGTAAAAACTCTTGCTGGGATTTTGCTAGGAATTGCCTTAAATCTATACAATAGATCAATTTGAGAAGTATTATAGGTTAAATCCCCCCCCATTTATATGTTGACGCCTCCAGTACCTCAGAAGGTGACTGTGTTTCAAGAGATGGCCTTTAAGATGATAATGAAGTTGAAATGAGGTCATTAGGTTAGGATGGGCCTGCATCCAATATGACTGGTGTCCCTAAGGAGAGGGAATTTCAACCCAGTGCAAGGCACAGCTGGGTGAGGACACAACTACAAAGCAGCCATCTGCAAGCCAAGGAAAGAGGCCTCAAAGGAAACCAACCCTGCTGACCTCCTGACCTCTGACTTTCAGCCTTGACATGAGGAAATACATTTCTGTTGTGCTAGCTGCCTGGTCTGTGCTTTGTTATGGCAGCCCTGACAAACTTGGCATTTCTACTATGTTGCATCTTCCAATCTCTGAACAGGATATGTCTCCTGACTTACTTAGGCCTTTGATTTCTTTCATCAACAATTTTGTAACATTAGGTGTACAAATACATGTTTTTATTATATTTGGACCTGAGCATTTTATTTTCTATTGAGCAATTGTAAATGATACTGAATTTTAATTTCAGGTTCCACATGTTTATTGTTTGTCTGAAAATGTGGTTGACTTTTGTGTGTCAATCTTGTATTCTGCAGCCTTGCTCAGCTCCTTTATTCATTCTAGGAGTTTTATTTGCAGAGTCTTTGGAATTTTCTACACAGACAACCATGACATCTGCAAATGGGAACAGTTTTACTGCTCTCTTTCTAATGTATATGCCTTTCTTTTACTGTCTTACCATAGTGGGCAAAAGTTACAGTACTGTGTTGTGTAACTGTCCTAAGAGCAGACATCCTTTCCTTGTTCCTAATCTTGGGGGAACAGCTTTAGTCTTGCACCCAGGTTCCACTGCTTCCACTGCTGTGGGCAGATGAACCTGACCTGTCACTGGGTATGGGATTACTTGCTAAATCCCTGTTTTGCTTTGTTCATTTGTCCCTGCCTGTTGAAGATCCTGAGTTGTAGTCCTCTCCAGTATCCAAGAGAACAATATATGGGAGATAAAAAGAAACCCCAGGAAAGTCACTGCCATGTCATTCTTCAAGTACTGAGTTCCCTAGTCTTCTTTGTGCTTTTAGAATCCTTTTATAATTGTCAAATCCTTTCCAGGGTATTTAGTTGTATTTAGAAGAAAGTAACCAGGAAAATGAGTCTACTTCATCTTATCCCTGAACCATGTATTTTTAAAATTTTTGTGTCATTAAATATGACAAGATACTGCAAGTATTTTTTTAAAGAAGAATCTGGAACATGTTATTGCTCTGATGGAACTTAGAGATAATTTGGAATGAAGACTTGGGTTAAGAGAGTTGATTGTGAGGACTAGGATATGAGTACTTGTGGCTTTAGTGCTACATATTTAAACTCTTTGGCCCTCAAGCATTTTGCCAATCTACATGCAGAAATAGTACTCAACTCATAATTGTCAACTGATGTGTGTTTATGGTGCTCCTAGGCATATTGCATTAGTCAATCAGTTCTGTATCATGAGCCTTAAAATTCCAGAGTAGTAGCCCAGAGGGCACATTGCATTCTTTTGGGGGAAATAAAAGGTACCTAGAGAACACTGCTCTCTGGCTTGGGGGTGGATCTGAGGGTAGCCTAATAATGGACAGATGAAAATAATCATCCTCTAAGTAGAACTGAAGTTTATAGCATAAGAGATATTGAGATTTTCACAAATTACATAATGAACTTTCAGATACATTTGAATTTTTTTCTCAATTATGCACGGCTCTGCTGTGCTAAAATAAATACGTGGTGTCTAAGACACTCAATCTGAAAAGTTCTGATTTAATTGCTGCATTTCATTCTGAATGATTCCTGGCTTAAACATCTAAAGCCCATGAGTTTCTGTATCATTACCCTGAAACCTGACTGAACTTTATCAAATTTAATAGTGTATGCTCACTTGCATTAGCAATTTGAAAATTTTGATGCCTGTTCCCAGGTCTCCATTTAACATCTCTTAAGTTTTGTGTACTTAATCCCTTTGCAAGTAGTTCCAATTTAAAAATAAAAGTTGAGTCCAAGTGAATACAGGATGAAAAACTATTTGGAAAGAATTGGGAAGCTGGGAACATGCATGCCTGAACTTGAGAGTTTTCACGTGCATTAATTAATTATGCCCTATGAATAACATCTCTTTTATATCCAGACTTGAAGGGCCAAATCCTACCTATTACCACAGCAGATCTTCCCAGACATTTGGAGTCAGCAATGGTTTCAAGGGAGGAAGAAATTTATAGCAATAACAATACTTTTTAACTTGAGACATGAGGTCACTGTAGAAGTTCACCAATGCAAACAAACAAACAAACAAAAAAACCAAACACTTTACATATTTATGGGAGAATAATAATTTTGAGGGTATCTGGGTGGCTCAGTCTTGGCCTCTTAATTTTGGCTTGGGTTGTGATCTTGGGGTCATGAGAGCGAGGCCCCCCCCAACCCCAAGTTTAGTGGGACATCTGCTTGAGATTCTCTCTCTCTCTCTCTCCCTGTGACGTGTTCTCTCTCTTTTTCTTTCTCTCTCAAATAAATAAATCTTAAGAAAAGAATATTTTGAAGCATATTGTGAACTAAATACCTCATTGATAAACAGAGGTCTTGGACAGCAAATGAACATTTGAGGCACTGAATCTATTCACAGAACTGCCTTAATTACTGCCAATACCTTGATGCACTTTTAAAAACCAGCAGGCCGACTATCTTGATGTTCTTGGAAACAACTTGATTTCGAATTGTCCTCTAATTCAATTTATATGCACCCCCCCAAACAAAATAAAGCAAAACTATCCTGGTGTTTTAAAGTAATTTGTGAGTGTCAAAACGATATAATGAAAAATGAAATGGATATCAGGATCTACTAGTCCAGCCATGTGACCTTGGGGAAGTCAAAGCCTAAGCAAAGGGTAGGTAAATGGCATGAGGTGACAAAGATTCTTTTCTTGACCAAACTTTAGTTAAGCTCCTGAGCCTTCAAGATGGAAAGTTCTTGTTACTGTTTTGTGCACTAGCCACAGATTGAGATTAGTGCTTGGCACGTAGTAGGTGTTCAAAAAATGGCTGTTGAATGATCTTCCATTTCTGTATCTATAAAATCAGATTTTTGTGAGAATTAAAAATTGCCACAACTGTTAAGGTTGTGACATAATATACTCACCTCTATACTCAAAATTTGGCCAGTGTCACCATCTCTGTGAAGTCTTCCTGAACTATCCTTCCTCAGCTCTAGTTTGTCCAATCATTTCACACATCCCTAGTCTTATTACCTGCTGATCTGATGTATATATTTTGCTGTATAACTACAACTGGACATGTTGGTGTTTTTATATCATATCTGCCACTTTCCTTTGAAGGTATTACTTGGATTTTTCGCTTTTACTCTTGTCTCTTTGACCAAGGGGGCTGTATCCTCTCTGTTATTTATTGTAGTGTATAAGAACATAGACTCTAAAGCCAGAAAGTCTCAGGGTTGTTTTTTTTTTTAATATTTTCTTTATTTGACAGAGAGATAGAGAGCACAGGTAGGCAGAACCGCAGGCAGAGGGAGAAGGAGCAGCAGGCTCTCTGCTAAGCAGGGAGTCCGATGTCGGCTTCAATCCCCCTGGGATCATGACCTGAGCTGAAGGCAGACGTTTCACCCATTGAGCCACCCAGGCATTTCTGGAAAGTCTCAGTTTAAATCTCTACTCTATAGTAGCCTAACTATGTAACATTTTGTGAGTTACGTAATAATCCTGTCCCTCTGTTCCATCATATGTAAATTTGGATGTTAACTGTATCTCAGTCATATGGTTTCTGAAAATTAAATGATTTAATACATGTAAAGTGCTTAAAACAGTGCCTGGCACATAGAAAATATTCAACAAGTGTTAGCTGTGGTTACTATACTTCCTACAAACAATTAATCATATGCTCTGCAGCTTTCATAAAGACTCACCTCTAGACAGCATTGGCAAGCCAAACAACATAGCTTTATATAATTGATTTGTCTACGCAGATCTTAGATACATATTCTAATTTCTTCAAAATAATGGAATATAGAACCACCTAAAGATGACACCTCAAATGCACATGCAGGGTCGCCTGGGTGGCTCAGTTGATTAAATGCCTGCCTTCAGCTCAGGTCATGATCCCAGGATCCTGGGATCGAACCCCGCATCAGACTCCCTGCTTGGGGCAGGGTGGGGGTGGGCTGCTTCTCCCTCTCTCCCTCTTTCTCTCAAATAAAATCTTTTTTTTTTATATGCACATGCAATGACAGGAATACAGGATGGAAAAAGAGTCAGAAAAGAAGAAATTATTTGAACAATACCAGAGTAAATGTTATAGATTCTGCTTTTTTACTAGGACTATTTACGTTAACCATTTTTTTCTTCAGTGATCTTTGGCAATTTGTCTTTAAGAGAATGAGTATTTCACGTAAGTTGTTGTACTGATAGGCATAAAGTTTTTCATAATATTCTGTTACTATATTTTAATGTCTTTAAGTTCTATAGTGATGCTCCTCTTTCATAAGTGATACTGGTAATTTGAGTTGTCTGTCTTTTTTTCTTGATCAGTCTGGCTAGGGGTTTATCATTTTCATGAATCTTATAAAAGAACCAGCTTTGGGTTTCACTGGTTTTTCTCTGTTACTTTCCAATTTTTAATCTTCCTGATTTCAGCTCTGAACTTTGTTAATTCCTTCCTTCTGCTTGCTTTGAATTTAATTTGCTCTTCATTTCTTAGTTTCTTAAAATGAAAGGTTAGTTGATTACTTTAAGACTGTTCTCATTTGTTTAAGATAAGTATTTAATGCCATAAATCTTCCCCTAAACAATACTTTAGTTGCATCTTATAGTTTTTAACAGCTATTGACAAATGAAAAACTGTATATATTTAAATGCACAATTTGATATGCTTTCACACACACACACACAGGTACACACACTTGTGCAATAATCACTACTATCAAGATAATAGACCTATTCATTATACCTCCAATTTTCTTCATGCCATCTAATAATCATTTTCATCTGTCCACTCCATTCTCATTGGTCCCTAGCAACCACTGGTCTTTTTTTCTGACACTCTAGATCGGTTTGTATTTTCTAGAATTTTATATAAATGGGCTTAAGGAGCATGTACTCTTTTTTTGTGTGACTCTTTTTACTCAGTTGAATTACTTAGGGTTTATTCATATTTTGTGTGTTATCTATCAATAGTTCATTCTTTTTTATTGCTGGTATTTAGCAATATTGATTATGATGTGTTGGTGTACTTTTTCTTTGAGGTTTGATGAACGTCTCAAATCTCTAAATTTGTGTCTTTCATAAAATTTAGAAAATAATTGGTTATTTTTCGTTTAATTTTTTCCCTGTACCAATCTTTTTCTCCTCTCTTTTGAAGATTCTAGTGACACAAATACTCTACAGTTTCTTAGAGTCTCATAGGTTCTTCAGGTCTTGTTCATTTTTCTTCAGTCTTTCTCTCTATACTTTAATTTGGATGATTTGTATTAATTCATCTTCAAGTTCCCTGACTCTTTGTTATCTCTGTTCTGTTATTGAACCTATCCTTTAAAAAGAAATCCAGATATTGGATTTTCCTGTCATAAAATATTCAATTTTTTAGTTTCTTCTTTTCTATAGTTCCTTTTTCTTTATTAAGATCTTCCATACTGCTATTCATTTCTATCCATTATATATATATATTATATATACTACATGGAGTAAAAAGACTTTGTCTGATATTTCCAATACCTAGGTAATTTGAGGTTTGGCATGTGTTGATGGTCATTTCCTTTAAAAATTTTTAATATTTCCTGGATTTTTTCATGTCAAGTAATTTTGTATTGCATCATGGACATGTTAATATTGTATTTTGAGACTCTGGGTCCTGTTAAAATCCTCTCAAGAATGATGATTCTGTTTACTTGTTTGGTTTACTACGCAATCAAACTAATTAGGTTCAGACTTAGTGTTCATGTCTGTGGGTCAAGGATTCAGTATCTTTTGTTTACAGAACCTTTGCCTATGCTGCTTTGAGTCTGTCCCACACACATGCCACTCAGAGCATGGTCCTAGACCCTCTGGCAAAGGCAGGACATGAAAAAAGGAGGGGAAAAATATTTCAATGATATTTGGCTTCTGGGGCTTCTGTTGCCTGTTATCCTGGCCAGAGAGATTGGGTATCCATAAGAGTTTCAGCCATTCCTGTACTACCACCATGTAGCTATGTGACTGGGTAGTGATCTTGGGGTAAAGCTGCTAGAGAAAGAGGGATAAGGGAGCCTGGGTGGCTCAGATGTTTAGCGTCTGCCTTTGGCTCAGGTCATGATCCCAGAGTCCTAGGGGTTCTAGGGGTCCTAGGATTGAGTCCCACATGGGGGAGCCTGCTTCTCTGACTCCTACTCCCCCTGCTTGTGTTATCTCTCTGTCAAGTAAATAAATAGAATCTTAAAAAAAAAAAGAGGGGGGAAAAATGAAAACCTCACCCCCCTACAGGTTATATTTCTAAGTTTTGATTTCCCTCCCAATCTGGCTACTTCTGTTTATTTTTCTGAGTCCTTATTCAGTTGCTTTTGAAATTTTTTCAGAATTATTAAAAGGAATATAGCAAAAGACGGAGTCCATAGTGGGCTTACTCTATTGTTGTTGGCATCAGAACTCTCATTATCCGTTTTATTTTATAAAAAAGATGTATTTATTTATTTATTTGACAGACAGAGATCACAAGGAGGCAGAGAGGCAGGCAGAGAGAGAGGGGGAAGTAGGCTCCCTCAATCCCAGGACCCTGAGATCATGACCTGAGCTGAAGGCAGAGGCTTAACCCACTGAGCCACCCAGGCGCCCCTCATTATCCATTTTAATGTTCAAATGTTCCAAGATTTGATGAAGGAGCCCCATTAAGCTAGCTTCTGTGCTTTTAAAAAGATACAGTCCCATCATTCTTTGAGCACTTCCTTATTTTCTAGCTCAAAAAATGTTCCAGTCTTGTTATAATATTCTTGCCCTGGGCCTCATTTCTCTATGGAATGTCTATTCCCATTTTGCTTGCTGCTACTCATGTGTTGTTGCTTTTAGGTACTCTTAATGGACACAGATAGAAAATAAATCTAAGTACACACATATTCACAACATTATATATATATATATTACATATATTTAATTACTACTACTATTATTAATATCTGTTTTCTCCATGAATTCATACCGATATCATGAAAATTAATCTGACACCACAGGATTCATTACTTGCTTTCCCCTTCCAAGTTTTCAGTTTCCTTATGTGACAGTGAGAAATTTGGTTTCTATTATCCTCGGGATACTTGTACACTTATCCTATCCCAGAATACAAAGGAAGTAGTTTCAGAATTGGCATTGTGTACCTCTGGTAAGACAAAACCTAATACTACAATTCATTCATTTACATTTTCTTTAGTTTCCCATTGTGTATATAAGACAAAAATTGTACTTTAAAGTTATATTGGTTAGGGTTATTTTTGTACTCTCTACTCAATGTAGTTATGTTACTGATTTCAGATAGAGTTAAGTTCATTTGACTCTGTTCATTATCTATTTTAGAGTTTTCTCTCAATCTTTATTTTTTATAAATAAAAATATAAATCTAAAACATTAGCACAGTTTCTGAAGTCAAAATTATCTAAGATGTGTATTCAGAGAAGTATAATTCTCCAACCCTAACCTCTGTTTCCAGTTTCTACCTTCCCCCTGAAGGTAATAAATCTCATTATTAGTTTCTCATTTAACCATTCTGTCTTTATTTTTTACAAAAATACGATGTGTATATTTTTATATTTGTCTGTTTTCTTACATAGATAGTATGCCCTATCTCCTCTTTTGCATTTTGCTTTTTTCACATGATAATATATGTTGGAAATTGCTCCATATTAGTTAATAGAAAATTTTCTTATTCCTGTTAATAGTTTCGTGGTACTCCGTTAGGTACATTCTATAGTACATTTAATTAACCTCTTTTGTATGGGTACATAGGTTGTTTTGAATATGTTGCAACGACAAGCAATCCTCATATGAATGACATTATACATGTACGTTTTTGTTTTATCAGAGGTTTATTATCCAGGGAAATTTTTAGAGGGTGATTTGCTGAGCTAAAATGTAAAATATGTAATTTTGTTCAGTATTGCCAAATTCCTCTCTATAATTACTGTACCAACTGGCATTCCCACCGCTAATATATGAGAATGCCTGTGTCCCACAGTCTTGCTGCAGTGCCATGTCAAGCTTTTAAAATTTTGCCAATTTGTATTTGCAACAACATAGATGCATCTAGATGGTGTAATACTAAGTGAAATAAGTCAGTCAGAAAAAGAGGAATGTCATATGATTTCACTCAAATGTGGAATTGAAGAAAGAGAAAACTAGGAAAGAAAGGAAGAGACCAATAAAAAGGTCAGATATTTACCAGGGGGATAGGGGAGAGGGGATGGTTGAAATAGATAAAGATTAAGAGTATACATCATGATGAGCACTGAGTAATGTATAGAATTGTTGAATCATTATATTGTCTATCTGAAATTAACATAACACTGTATGTTTGGTATATGTGAATTTAAAAATAAATTTAAAAATAATGAATACAATAAATTTTGCCAATCTGATAAGTAAAAAATGGTATCACAGTGTCATTTATTTTGCATTTCTCTTACAATGATTGAAGCTAAGCACTGTCACATATTTAAGGACTGTATATATCACTGTGTATATATAATTCAAACATTCACGATGTTTTAAAATATATTTTAAAAAATCACAACAACCTATTCATATCCTCAGTTCCTTTTTTCCTATGGAGTGCTGGATCTTTTTACCTCAGTTTTCATTTTTTTTAATTTTTTAAAAGATTATTTATTTAGTTATTT
Source organism: Neogale vison (assembly GCF_020171115.1). Lineage (NCBI taxonomy): Eukaryota > Metazoa > Chordata > Mammalia > Carnivora > Mustelidae > Neogale > Neogale vison. The sequence goes on from NC_058105.1 coordinate 33,941,602, forward strand.
GACAGAGAGAGAGAGAGAGAGCAAGAGAAGGAACAGAAGCGGGGGGAATGGGAGAGGGAGAAGGATCCTGATGTGAGGCTTGATCCCAGGACCCTGGGATCATGACCTGAGCCAAAGACAGACATTCAACAGCTGAGCCACACAGATGCCCCATTTACCTCAGTTTTTAAAAATTCTTTATATATTAGGGATATTAGCCCTTTATCTGTGATAAGCATTGCAAATATTTTCTCTGAGTTTGTTGTTTGTTTTGGAACATTGCTACTAATGCTTTTGCCATGTATTATTGTAATTATACAAAGATAACTATCTTTTGCTTTACCACATCTGAATCTTGAGTCATAGTTAAAAATCCTTTCCAAATACCTCAGTTATAGATGAATTCACTTTTCTTTTCTTCCAGTACTTGTATGGTTTCGTTTTTAAAATTAGATTTCTTATCCATTTAGAGTTTGTTTATATATTTGGCATGTGGCAAAATCAAATTTTATCTTTTTCCAAATGGCTATATTGTTAGCCAAAAACATTTCCCAGTGATTTGGAATGATACTTTTATCATATAGTACATATCCATTTGTACTGGGGTCTATTTTAGATTTTCTACTATATCCCCCTTGTTTGTCTATGTAAGGTCCAATGATACACTTTAAATGGTAGAGGCTTTATAGTATGTTTAAATATCTCCTAGTGCTATTCCTCTTGCATAGCTCTTCTCTTTCAGTTTTTTCAAGCTATTCTTGCATGTTTAATTTTGTAAATGAACTTTAATATCGACTCATCTAACATCATAAAAAAAGCTTTGGAAAGACACAAACATAAGACCTGAAACTATAAAACTCTCTGAAGAAAGCGTATGGGAAAATCTTCATGATGTTGGTCTTGGCAACGATTTAATGAATATGACATCAAAAGCATAGGCAACAACAAAAGAATAAATAAAGTTTCTACAGAGCAAAAGAAACCATCACAGGGTGAAAAGACAACCTATGAAAGGGGAAGGAACAAAAGTGTGCAAGTCATATATCTGATAAAGGGTTAATCTCCAAAATATATACAGAAGTCATACAACTCAAGTAAAAAAAAAACAAACTGTAATAATCTAATTAGAAAATGGGCAAAGCACTTGAGTAGACATTTGACCAAACATGACTTACAAATGGATAATATCCACGTGAAAATATACTTAACATCACTCATCATCAGATAAATGCAGATCAAAACCAAAATGAGATTATCATCTCACCCTATCAGAATGGTTAATTAAGAAGACAAGAAATAGCAGGTATTGGTATGATGTGGAGAAAAGGGAACTCCTGCACACTGTTGGTGGGAATACAAGATGGTGCAGCTGCTATGGAAAACACTATGAAGGATCCTCAAAAATTAAAACTAGAGCTGTTATATAATACAACAATCCCACTTTTGGATATTTTCCAAAAGAATTGAAATCAGGATCTTGAAGAGATATTAGCACTCCTATGTTCATTGCAACACTATTTACAGTAGCCAAGATGTGGATGCAACCTGAATGTCCATCAACAGATGAATGAAAAAATGTAATATAAATATATATAATTTATAGATATATAATATATACTACATTCAACAAAATACTATTTAGCTTTAAAAAAGAAGAAAAATCTGCAATATGTGACCACATGGATGAACATGGATGATATTATGCTAAGTGAAAAATAAAACAGTCACAAAAAACCAAATACCATATGATTTCACTTATATATGAGGTATCTAAAGTAGTCAAATTCATAGAATCAAAGAGTACAATGGTGGTTGCCAGGAGACTGCGGGAAGGGAAAATGGGCACTTACCAAAATATATAAAGTTTCATTTAAAACGAGTAAGCTGTAGATACCTGCTATACATCATTGTAACTTTAGTCAATAATAATGTATTATACACTTAAAAATTTTTTAAGAGGGTAGCTCTTATGTTAAGTGTTTTTGAGACAATATGCTTTTAAAAAATAAATCTTGTCATTTTTATTGGAATTGAACTAATTGTTACGTTAATTTTGGAAGAACATAGAGATATGCTTCCTTATCTTGGCTATTGTAAATAATGGTGCAGGAAACCTATGAGTATGTGTCTCTTTTTGAATTAGTGTTTTTTATTTTTTTCAATAAATGCCCAGTAGTGGAATTATTGGCTTATATGATATTTCTATTTTTAATTGTTTTAGGAACCTCTGTACTGGTTTACAAGTGGTTATACCATTTATATTCCCACCAACGGTGCATACAGTTTCCTTTTTTTTTTTTTTTTTAATATATAAAGTATTTATTTTCTTTTCTTTTTTTTTTTTTTAATTTTTTAAGATTTTATTTTATTTATTTGAGAGAGAGAGACAGTGAGAGAGAGCATGAGCGAGGAGAAGGTCAGAGGGAGAAGCAGACTCCCCATGGAGCTGGGAGCCTGATGTGGGACTCGATCCCGGGACTCCAGGATCACGCCCTGAGCCGGAGGCAGTCGTTTAACCAACTGCGCCAGCCAGGCGTCCCTAGTTTCCTTTTTTTCTACATCCTCACCAGCACTTGTTATTTCTTGTCTTTTTTTGATTCTGGCCATTCTGACAGGTATAAGGTAATACCTCATCATGGTTTTGATTTGCATTTTTCTGATGATTAGTGATATTGAGCATATTTTCATGTGGCTGCTGAACATCTGTTTGTCTTGTTTGAAGAAATATCTATTCAGGTCATCTGCTCATTATAATTAGATTATTCAACTTGGGAAATTACCTATTTTTAATGCTCTGAATTAATTTGCATATAAATCTACAAAGTAATCTCATGATTTAAAAAATGTATTTTCTTCAGTTATTCTCCTTGTGGTATCTCATTTTATACATGCTTTCTTCCTTTTTTAAAGTTAGCTGATGACTTTTTATTTTGTTTAACAAAATTTTTTTTAAAAACCAAGATTGATTTATTCATTAGATCTATTGTTTTTTATTCTGTAGTCAATTTCTACTTTCCTCTTCCTTTTTTTTTTTTTTTTTTTTTTTTCGTGCTTTCTTTTGGTTTACTTTATAGTTTATGTTTTTTTTTCCAAGGTTGTTTTTCTGGGAATTTAGTTCATTTATATGCTTTCATTTTTACTGATAAATGTGATTAGGGATATGAATTTTCCACTGATCACTGCTTTAAGTATTATTATTTAGACTTTGATATGTAGTGTTTATGCTGTCATATTTCTAAAGAAATCTGTAATTTCAGTTTACATTTCTCCTTTTGATCAAGAGCTTATTTTTCAAAGATTTTATGAATTTATTTGAGAGAGAGAATGAATAAGAGAGATAGAGGGAGAGAGGAAGGGAGAGCTCAGGGAGAGTGAGAGAGGGAGAAGCAGACTCCCCATTGAGCAGAGAACCCAATGTGGGGCTCCATCCCAGGACCCTGTGAACATGACTTGAGCTGAAGGAAGACCCTTAACTGAGCCACCCAGGTGCCCCTCAAGAGTTGTTTAAACATTTATCATAATTTCAGGATGAGATGGTCTTTAAACTTTTGTTAATTTTTCTAATATTATTGCCTTCTTATCAGAAAGCACTTTGGGTAATATTTTTACTTTTCTAATATTTTCTTTGTGGTCGAGTATTTTTATTAATTTTTGTGTGTATAGCATGTGCACCTACAAAGAAGGTATACTCTCTTTGATGACTCTCTTTGATGAGAGTATAAAGTTCAGCACACCTTCATAAGATCTATATCCTTTTTATTTTTTTGCCCAATCTTTCTTTACTGAGTATGATGTGTTAAAATCTCCCATTAGTAGAATGTATTTATAAATGTGTCCTTCCATGTTCTTTGGTTTTTGCTTTATACAGATCATTGCTGTGTTATTGGTGACATAGGTATTCTTAACTCCTATATCTTTGTTGTTAATTGGGGCTTTTATCATAAATAAGCATCCTTCTTTTTTACTCTTGTTGCTGTTTTCACTCGAAATTTACTTTGTTAGGCATTAAATCACAATTTCTGTTTTCTTGTTTCCATTTACTCAGTGCACTTTTGCTCATCCCTTTATTTTTAACAATTATGAATCACTGGGTTTTAAGGGCTTCTCTTGAATAGAGAATATAGTTGGGCCTTTCTTTTTAAGGCAAATTAAAAATCTTTTATTTGTAGTCATGTTTTAGGTTCATTCACGTTTACTCCTGCTACCAATATATTTGTTTTCCTCTGTCATGTTACATCATGGTATAATGTTGAGGGCATAATGTTATATTTTCTTGTGTTTGTTCTTCTAATTGATTTTTTTTTGCTCTTTTATTAATTATATTTCTTTTGGGGTTTTGGAAGATTTGTTTTTTATTTTAGTAGTGAACTTGAATATCACATTTATATCATGTTTAATGCCCTTAAACCACTGTTTTCTTATTAAAGCTATTACTTTCTGTTTTGCCAATTTTTTACGGTATCATTTAACTCCCACTTTTTGTTTATAGAAAAATCAATAAAATTATTTTACTTTCCTTTTCCTCTTTCCCTTTCTATTCTCCTCCTAATTTTAGTTGCATTTTTGTTAATTTTTTAGAGTTTATATTACATAATAGATGTTATATAACATATAACAGTATTCTTCTACCCTTATAGCACTTCTATTTTTGTCTTAGCTCTAAAATTACCCATATTAAATGCTCATCATTAGTCTTTTGGATGAAATTTTCCCAGTCATTCCTTTGTTAGTTGAATCTCATCTACTATTTGATTTCTTAAGAAGGGCTTAATGGGTTCAGAATTCTCTGAGTTCAAAATCTCAACTTTTTATAGCCTGCATGGCTAGCATGTCTGGATGTCGAAATCTTCATTTCAAACTCTGAGTATGTTTTTCCACTTTTTAATTTAAGGTATACTTTACATACAGTAAAATTTACCTTTTTAAAACTGCACACTAGAATTTATAGCTTTTCAAATTTTAAGAATTTATATATATATTTACATTATATATGTATAATTTACATATATATGTATATACATATATATATATAAAACCACCACATCAACATATACCAAAATAAATACCCCTTTTCACTCATCTTTCCACCTTAAACCACTTGAAACTAGTGATCTGTTTTCTTTCTTTATAGAGTTGCCTTTGAAAGAGTTCCTTAGAATTGGTTAACTTTTTGAATAATATTGCTTCTAACTATGGTTTATTTTTGTTAATTGTGAAGTCATTCTAATTCTCTTACTCTTGTGTACTTTTTATTTTTACCTGAAATTCCTGAAGATTTTTTCTTTATGTTTAAAGTTAAAAATGGAATTATCATATGATCCAGTAATTCCACTACTGGATATTTACCCAGAGAAAATGAAAACACTAATTCAAATATATACATACATCCCAATGTGTATTGCAGCATTATTTACACTAACCAAGATACGGAAGCAACCCAAGTGACCATAGAGAGTTGAATGAAAAGAGAAAATATGGCATATATATAATGGAAAATTACTCAGCTATAAAAAAAGAATGAAGTCTTGAAATCTGCAACCATACAATGGACCTAGAAGATATAATGCTAGTTGAAGTCAGAGAAAGTCAGATGCCATATGATTTCACTCGTATGTGGAATGTAAGAAACAAAACAAAGGAGAAAAAAAGACACATTAAAAAATAAAAGACTCAAATACAGAGAATAAGCTGGTATTTGCCAGAGGAGAGGTGGGTGGTGGAATGGGTAAAATAGATGAAGGGGAGTAAGAGTACCATTATCTTTTTTAATTTTTTATTCTTTATGAACATATATTTTTATCCCCAGGGGTACAGGTCTGTGAATCGCCAGGTTTACACACTTCACAGCACTCACCATAGCACATACCCTCCCCAATGTCCATAACCCCACCCCCTCCCCCCAGAAACCCTCAGTTTGTTTTGTGAGATTAAGAGTCACTTATGGTTTGTCTCCCTCCCATTATCTTGATGAGCCCTGAGACATTTATAGAATTGCTGAATCATTGTATTTTACATCTAAACTAATATAACACTGTATGTTAATTACACTTGAGTAAAAAAAATAAAATGTGACATAAATAAGGTAAAGGGATAGCAGAGTATGAAAAGGAAAATGAAAAACCTCTCTAAAATCAATATTATAAAAATTCTGAATGCCTGAATTTTATTATGATAATGTGACCTTGCACTTATATAATTATTAATTAATTAGTTATCCCCATCACCTTGTGAAAACATAAATTGTAGACCCCATAAAGAATAGCTATTATTGAGTGCATATTATGTGCCAGGCACTTAGTTTGCCAACATTTAAAGAGATTACTTAAAATACACTTATTAAGGATGAGGAGTCTCTTTTTCTTTCTTTGTGTAAGAGATGATACTAAGTATGTGTACCCCCCCCAAGAACATAGAGGTGAGAACATGTTTCTCACTGTCACTGTCACATGAGAACATGTCTCACTGTCCCATTGTATACATTAAGGTAACTATCATTGTTTATAAGTGAGACTGAGCAATAGAGTGTTTGTGCATGATTTTAATTACTGTAAAATGTCCGTTTTGCTTTTTGAAGATTCTGCTACTGATTTATTTAATAATATGATAAACACATCAAATTCTTCTGTCACACAATTTACTTTTTTCATCATTTTCCAAATGATATAAATAAAATGATTAACTCTATAAATGTTTACTCTGATACCTGACACAAATTTAGGATATAATCTGGGATAAAAAAAAACTAATAAAATTGTACTTACCATAAAGGATTGCAAGCAGAGACAGTGGCATGACAAGTAGTCCCACTAGCATATCAGCAATGGCTAGGGACATTAAGAAATAGTTGGTGGCATTGTGCAGTTTCTTTTCCAAGCTTACTGCCATGATAACGAGAATGTTGCCACCTATTGTCAAGATTATTATGATGACGATTGAAAGTGCTGGCCAGTTTTGTACCCCGTCTGGGAATTTGAAGCGTCCACCATCGGAGGTATTGAAAATGTCAGTTACTAGAGCTGCAACAGGGCTCACAGAAATATCGCATTGCCAAACCAGTAGGCCAATTAGGTGCACACTGAAAAATTAAGAAAAAAAAAATCAGATACATATTACGTTGTTTATATCAATAAACTACTTATACAAAACAATTGCTTTTCCTTTAGCAGCTCTTATCACATCACTGTCATCATTTCTACTGCCTTAATTAAATCTCACTATTTCTTCTTTCTATCCAAGGAATATTATGGGTCAGACACTTAGTTTATGGAGATATCTATATCTATATATAGATCTATATATACATACCTAAAAATTATCTGTATTATAAAATTGCATATATGTAATCTCATTTGATCACACACAACAACCTCATGAGGTCAGTATTGGTTTATATTCATTATGCAAATGATGAGTCTGAGGTTCAGAGAGGTTAAGTAACTTTCTCAAGGAAGAACAGCCAGTAAGTGGCAGGGACAAGGTCCATAAACACGTCCTAGTGATTTCAAAGCCTGTATTTTAAACTGTTACTTTATACAAGCAACATGAAGCCACAGTGTTGTTTGATTTGCTCTAAGGGTCTATTTTTATATTTTTTCAATATTAATTTCTTCTTGATCCCTTCTGAGACAACTGACAACAGAATGAAGAGAGATTTTTCCTTAAGTACCCAGTGCTCTGACAAGAAAATTGCACCATTGCCTTTTTTAATCTAAAGCTAAGAAGGAATAAGTTGTCATCAGACAGACTTCAGGGAAGAGGTTAAAAGAGGCACCGTGGGTTTGGGCCATAGCGCATATTCATTTCTTTCTAAAACTCTTTTTACCTTCTCACAGCTACAGAGTCTAGGCTGGCCCATACATATTAATATCTGTGCTGTAAATTTTCCTTCTATCTGACACTCTCCTCATTTCAGTCCTATGTTTTCTGGGCCCTGTGGTAGGCCAGAGAATGATTGATTTGTGGTGCTGATGAATTCCTATGGGTTTGCTGCTTTTCCTGTGTTGGATGCAAAGTCTCTTAAGTCATTTAAACTGTGCCTCTCTCAGGAAGGTACTTTCATAGACTCTACTAGTAAGAATATCAGGGCAGGTGGCAAACAATGTAGGAGAAGCGGATATGGCTATGTTTTGTGCATCCCAAATCAACTTCCTCCATAATGGTGTGGGATTTATTCAGGTTACATATATTAAGTGTCCTCTCAAAGTGTGTGTTCCTAAAGGATTTAATAAAACTAATATTTATTTTTATTAATGAAATAGATAAGAAAGATAGGCATATTCATTATTTCCTGCGTAAAAACAAAATTATTATTGAAAATGTTTTTGTGTATTGTATATTCAGTAGTAGTTATTTTATAAATATTAAGCAGCAACTACACTACAGGTAGTGGTTGTTAAAACTTGTTATTATTTATAGAGGAGGACATTTTCTCTACTCATACAATTACATGCTGAATAAATTTTTTTTTTTGCAAGACTGTTGAAGTAAGGGTCTTTCTGGAATTGGGGAGATCGAACACATGACATTAAAACATCTATAGTCTGAGTTCTTCACATAAATGATTTTATTTCATTATCTTATTCACTTTTTCTTTGAACTAAAAATGTTCCCTCTATACAGAGAAAATACATGTGTGATTTGATTAGCTTATCATTTATTATCAATCATCAGAGAAATTTACTGTAGTAAAACTGGATGATTATGATAGCATAATGATATCATAACTACAACATTATACACACATACATGCATATACACCATACTTTCTAACTTACACTGGAATGCTTGGCCTGAAAAACTATGTTTCAAAATTCAAGTAAAATACTGTAATAATTTTTTGGATTATTTAAAAATTATTTCTCTTAATATCTTGGTAATATACTTTTATGTCTTTTAAGATAATGAAGAAATTATGAAAATATTTTGACTTTCTCATTCTACCGAGGGTAGAAAACTAATATTTTAATCATTTTGCTTAAAATAACTTCCATATTAGTTGAAGTTACCTGACATTCTAAGCAACACGCAGGTGGTGATATACATAGTAATTTTTATCAAATAATCAGTAAATTATTGTATCAAATAATCAGCAAATTCTATTTCCTGGAACATAAAAATAAGTTAAAATTATATATGTTTCAAAAAATGTGTATCATAAGTAATCTGTGATGAATGCAAGTAGAAATTATTAAAATAAAGGACCAAATAAATAGAAGCAAGTTATTTGCTCTCGGCTTTGATTATTCTGTCACTATATTTGCTGCATTGGGCATGCGATCAATTTCCTAACTTCATGACCTCAATGATTTTTGACCAGTCACTTAACCTCTCAGAGCATCAGTTTCTTCATCTGTAATACCTATCATGTGATTGTTGGGAAGACTAAATGATACATATAAAGTCCTGAAAATTATACCTTTGTCATAAGAGGCCCTCAGTAAATATTGGGGCTTACTTTCCTTTTGCCTTAAAAGTTAAACAAAAATAGTTTATGTTAGCTATACCCTGACTCATGTATTTCACAATTGGTGATAATTTAAATCCTGATTTTATTGTAATAAGATACTAATTTATGCAAAAAGTGTCAATAATTTTAAATCGAGGTCTTTTCTGGCTTATCTGATGAAGAAGGTGTCCTTCTAGCGTTTAAAAAAAAAATCTAGTTTAAATTAGCTGATGATTATCTCAGCTAGTCCTGTAAAAGTTTATGCTCATAGTAAAATGTTGCATCTTCAATTGTCAAGTATAGAAAATAAATATATTTATCCTTCAGAGAATAAGGTCCTAACAGAATATGCATCCAACTTGAATTTTCTAAGCAAGTTGTAAAAACATCAAAGTCCTTTTGTATATTTCTCTAAAAATGACAGAGGGACACCTGGTGGTTTAGTTGGTCAAGTGTATGCCTTTGGCTCGGGTCATGATCTCAGGATGCTGGGATCAAGCCCTGTGTTGGGCTCCCTCTCCCTCCGCCCTTTCCCGCCAATTGTGCTCTCTCTCTCTCTAATAAATTAATTTTAAAAATTTTTAAAAATGTTAGAGGAATGCAGGATAAAATTGCATGTAAAAAATACATGAAATACTATTGGACAATTATCAATTTTAAAATTTGAGTGTCTTATTGTGGGTAGGAAAACATTTGGGATTGGTTATCTGCTGGCCAGATATTATTTTTAATTTTCATGAAAGAGTCCATGAGACAAATACTTAATTACTGAGGAAGCTTACAGAATCTAAATATACCTATTGTGAATTATAAAATAATGTTACTGGAAAGATCCTAAAAGAGTATTTACTTCAGTTTCCTGGTTTCAACTCAATTAAATTTAATACATTCTTACTGGGTGCTACTATGGGCAAAGTATTATAATTTTTTATTAAAGGTCAATGTTATTTTCTATAGTTTTGTAATCAGAAATTGGCTATATAATAATTAAACCTAACTTCTAATATTAACATGCTTCATGAAATATATACAGTCCTTTTTATAAAAGAAGAATAATATAGGTCTTAACCTTAAGTTAATTGTTATTAAGCCCACTGAAGTCTCATAAAATATGTACACAAAAACTACAATTTCTCCCTGAACAATACAACCAATTTATTCATTGGTACTAAAGGTTTAACAAACATATAATTTAATGTTCCTAGTAACCAAAATGATACTTTGATTTGAAAGAGTGTATGTTTTATTTTTTCATTTAGTTTTTAATTTTTTTTTTTTATTTGAGAGAGAGAGAGAGGATGAGAAGGGGCAAGGGTCAGAGGGAGAAGCAGACTCCCTGCTGAACAGGGAGCCCGATACAGGACTCAATCTTGGGACTGCGTTCTTGCATGGCATATGACAACGGGTGCTTTTAGAAGAGGTGAATTACCATCCATCCAGTGCAGGGCTGGGTCTCACAACTCTGAGATCATGACTAGAGCCCAAATCAAGAGTTGGTCACTTAACTGACTGCACCACCCAGGAACTCCTTCCCTTCCTTATCACTATCCTTCATCTTTTTCTTTTCCTATCTGCTGTTTTTCTCTTGGAATCACACATCACTAAGACTACCATCAGCACAAGGACATCCAAGATGGGCTATGGTGGAGTATATTGCATATTGTGGAGGATCCAGTGTTGATGTACTTGATATCTCTACTACTCCACAAACTTTTTCTTGGGTGAGCTCTTTTACAGGACTGATGGAGGAGACTATAGAAGCAAGGGGATTCAAGGTTTCTCAACTGTGACTGATTAGAATTTATAGAGCGCTGGATCTTTTTTCCATGTCCCATTCCTCAAAGAGTGGGTTTGGAGGAGACCAACCCAACATTTTATTAAGTTAAAAAGAAGATATACCTGGATTCAATTACATTTAGAATTGCTCAGTACTTGAATCCAATTCTTTTCTCCTTTGTGTGATATTCTATTGACCTGAACCACTGGATCATTGTATCAAGACTTTGGAAGGTGCCATTGTTTTCCTCAGCCTAGCGACATCACCCAACCTCTACTCTCTGACTTCTTATTCAACCATTCTTTATAAAACCAGAAACATCTTGTCCTTTTGGCTGTTTAGTTCATGCAGGAAGAAAAAGGCAAGACAAGAAAAGAACCTTTCTCATTTCTACATTTTAACCATGGAGAGAGGAGCCAAGAACATTGGAATTATTTTTGAATTTAAGATATAATTGCCATATATTTATTTGAATACATGAGCAGTTCTGTTTAACTGAAGTCTAAGTTATTGGTTTTTTTTTCCAATTATTTTTGAACAGGGAACATGCATTATGTTAGTCTATGGGCTGCAGGTCACTTGTGCAAATTGAGGCAAACATAGCTGAATGATCATAGAAAACCTCTTTAACATTTTTGTTCAAGCTACCGTAAAAAAGTTAACTTTTAAAAAATAATAAGTAATAACATCCTTACAGGAACGAATGCACCGCTTTCCTCAGGTTCACCATGATTGCTTCGGTGTTAAGCAACCAAAGTTTAAAATTTTGAAGAGGAAATTTAACAGATTGGATTCATAATTCCATCCTTTCTGGGGAGAGAGAAAAAAAAAAGAAAAAGAAAATTAGTTAAAAGTCCAAATAATTTCATAACAGCCAATTAAATAAGCTTAAATATATTTATTAAGTGTTAAGAAACAATAGTACAAAATTTAGCAAACAGGTAAGCATGTTATATCATTTAAGTGATAAAAAATGGCAGAGAATATATTTTTCATTTATTTACCAATATACAACCATCATAGTTCTTTTTCTTTCCTTTTTTTTTTTTAAGTTTTTCTAAAATTTCTTGTACACCCTTTACTCATATGGGGCTTCTACTGAAACTTCTTAGAGTACACATAGCTTTAAAAAAGTGCTTTTAGAAAAAATTAAGAATATATGCTTAATCGACAAACCATTTGGAGAAAGTTTGCGATGTAATAATTAAGCAACATGTATAAAATACAAAGTTTCATCTTATAAAGACACGGAAAACTAAAATAAGTTTTAAGTATTTCTATTAAGTGAACACATTCTGTACATTTCTTATTTATTTTCTTCAAAGTGAAGCAATCTGCATTTACATAGTTTTATTTATACTTTTGCATTAACCAACAATATTCTCTAGGGGGCAGCACCATGTTTATACCAAAATAAATGAGTTGATGAGGTTTACTATATTAAATATAGCAAACACCCTATGTACCAGCTTGTTAGTATCCTACAGGTAATTATAGTTCAGGGCACATGGAAGAATGCTAAAAATGCAAAGAAAAGGTCAGTTGCACAAGATGATGCAAACAAAAACCTTAATTTCTTCTATTGATTAAGAGGTGACAATGCATCCTAAAGGTATTAGGAAGGAAACATGAAAACTCTCCAAACAACTTATCAAAGAATTTCAGAGAGAATGCTGTTAATTTCTATAGGCTACTTTTCAAGGAATCATTTGCAAAACCCCACCAAATATTTCCGTAGCCAATTATTTAGCAATTAGCACTCACTATATTCAGTATGCTAGAATGTTCGCCAATGTCAATGTAAAGATTGATAGTGACATGTGCCACTCTCTAAAGATGTTATTGCCACAAAGGAGTGCAGCAGAGTGGCACATGTCACTATCAATCTTTACATTGATATTGAATGAATACTTAGAGTAAATTCTAGTGATTAACATAGAAACCCTTTTTTTTTTTTTTTTTTTAAACTGCCAGGAGATTCCTAACTAGAAACAAAGTGGATAAACCTCTCTGTTCTCTGTTCTTGGTTTTCTATATCTTCAATTTTAGGATTTTGATTATACTATCTTCCTGCACCAAACATTTAACTGAAATTCTGAATTTCTGGGATCACAGGCTTTTACAAGAGTCAGGATTGTGATGTTAGGTTTGTACGCAGTGGGCTGTCAATGAGAAAAATGTAGATGCTCTGGGGGAGGGGGAGAGAGACTTCAATAGCTTGAGAATGTGGAATAACATTGAAAAATCATCTGTTCTGTCTAATTTGAAGATATTTTCAAGGAATGTAAAAAAAATGTGTTGATAATCTCTTCTAGTGTTTTCTAGTTCCTGTTAGAAATTTGGAAATAAAATTTTACTGGAACAAATTGTACCTCCCTATGTTTCCCATCTCATTAATAGTACTATTATTCCAGTCATCAAGCTCTATGAATTTAATTTATTCTCTCTTCTTGTCCCCCACATCTCACTTGTGAGTTCTATCAGTGTTACCTACACAGAAATAAACTTTCTTTTTCACTAGAATAATGCATAAAGTATGGCCTCCAGTGTCCAGAAACAAAATATTCCATGGAAGAGATAAAGTGACATTTGCTAGATCATTAGTTATACCATTTTTATCCCATAAAATGCTGCCAGACAGTGCATAAATCCCTTTTCTTGGGAGGTCTGGAAATAAGTGACAGAAAAAAAAATGGTACAGAGAGACAAGAAGGTCTTATTTTGCTTCTACAAATACTAAAATTCTTCTTTTCCCAGTATTAAAATACAAAAATTGTTTTTAATTTTTACTTTTCAAGTGTTTAAAATTAATATAATGTAAAAGTTTCAAAGTAAAATATATTTCATTTGAGTAGATTATAACAAATCGTTTGAAATTGTGTTTGCTATAGCTTGATATGATAATCATCTCATTAAACATTGTATCTTCCATATTCTCAGCCATGTTAGAATCACGTTATTGTTACTCAAAACACTGTGTTTCTTTAAAATTTAATCAGTGTTGTCATCTTTTTTATATGTATATTTTCCTGTGAAATATAAACAAGAAAACAACCAATATCCTAACTTCTGATTTTGTTAATTGAGGAGAGTAAGTAATAATCACAAAAGTATATTGTGTAAACAGATCTTCAATTTATTAACAAAAGTACCTTAAGGGCAAAATAATATCTTTCTGTACTATTAAAATTTGTATTTTTTTGAAACCTGATTAAACTGGTTAGAAAATGCCCCTTGATTGGCGGTAAAAGCTTAGAACTATGATTTGATAGACAGGAATAAATTATATATAAATTATGTAAAGTAAGTAATGTTACATTACATGTTTCCCCAAAGGGCTAAGACACGGTGGTGATATTTTGCAATGAGAAATGTTCCGTGGGTACTTCTACAAAACCTCCTAAAGTCTTGGATAAGATAAGTTAAAAGATACAAACAAACAAAAATAAGAGAAACAACAACAACAAAAAACCCATACAAATCAACACTAATTAAACACTCTAATCTGCAAACCTCTCAGACTCTGTTAATCTTTCCTAATGGAATTCTCATCATTGTTGAACAGAAAAACAATACCTGGGAATTTAAGTGCTCAAATTTGAGAAGACTTGTATTTTAAAGAATTAAGAAAAAAATCACCGGTAGGATAACTGGTAGAGTGATTCATTTTAAATGAGAATTTACATGGTTCTCATAGAAACTATGTTTGGTCATGTAACAGTGTCAAAGTATTATATATATAAAGTAAATCACAGGTTAAATCATACATATACTTATGTACATATACACTTCCTTCATTCATTGGACAATAATTTGATGGTTTGCTTGGAAAACCAGTGCTATATTTTCTTTAAGGGATACCTAGTTTTCCATGCCCATTTGCCCTTCAAGTGGTGAGGGATCTATGGCCATCCTTGTGGTCTATAAAATACTTTATGTTCAATTCATTTGTGAAAGACGACCAAGATGAGAAAGGGAAATCACTTTTGCATGTTATCTCAGTCTTACACATTTTAAATTTAGCTTATGAAAGAACTTTCTCATGGCTCCGTATTGGGAGATGCAAACAACAAAGAAAACCCCAAGATTTGGACTCTAGTAAAGTCATCATTGGGGATTAGGTTTAAGAGTCAAGTGTTAACACCAGTAGCGAGTAGACATTAAGTTGGAGAACAGGAAAAATGAAGGAAGGCAGCAAACAGAAATGGAAAGAATAGGCAAAAAGGAAAATGACAAGGGAGACTGTTCTGAGAAGGAGCAGAGTCCTACTGTGCGACTCGTCTGAAAGAAGATTGCCAGTGACCTTAGCACCATTTCAAAAAAGTCGTGTACAAAGGGTCTAGAATGAAATTGGATGAAGGGGGAGAGAAGAGGACCATCCAGACAAGAGGAGGTAGTGGGTGAGGAAAAGGAATATGTTCAAAGGGTTTGTCCAAAGCAGCAGAGGCAGATGTGTGCTAAATATGTGCTAAAGACAAATTTTTGAGAGAAGGAGCCATCAAGATGTACTTTCCACGTAACTCCCACATTCCTTAGCCAAGTTCTGGGGTCCTTGACTGAGGGAAGTGCAGGGAGAGGGAGAGGCTTGAGGTTTAAGGTGTGAAGTGAAAAGATCCTAACGAATGAGAATGAACTGTGGTTTTATCTAAATTGTGTTTGGAGAAAGACAACTCTATGACTTTATCAAAAATCCCAGACATTTCCTTGCATCTCCAAAAGCTAACCATTTATGATTTGTTTTTACTATCATCTTTCCTACCCTTTGACACGGAAGAAAGATTGGTCGTGTTTCAATCACATTTCCTGTCCTCAAACTGTTTCCTAGTCATTCTTTTCCAGACCTGGTTAAACATAATACTGATAAAAATAGTAAGAAAGTGCCAGTGTTTCTACCTGATGCTTTAACAAAATTTGGAAGTAATAGGTTATCCCATTAAAAAACATAATTTACATGAGATTTCTTCAAATCCCATGAGCTGATTATAATGATGAAACAGCTTATTTTCTCTTATAATGAAGAGATTAAGTCTGACACCGAATGTTTTAAAAAACTATAGAAGAGGCGGTCAATTGAGATCATTCTTGTCTGGCTTTTTATAATAAAGCATTTAAGAATTTTATAATTAATAACAAATGTAGAGGTTTAATTTTTGGCAGTTTCCATTGTTCAGAAATTATGGACTTAGGATTCTAAACTAGATAAACTGATATCTAGTTTTTACTAGGTAAAAAGTGCATTAGTTAGAGATGTTCAGATTTCTCCTCAGAAGACCATGTTAATGTGGCACAGATTTACATTTTGGGGGGAAATCTTTTAATTCAAAAACTATTATATTATATTATAATACATACATTATAATATTATATTATAATAGTCAAAACTATTATAATATATTATGTTATTATTATATTATAATATTATAGGAATTTTCCTTTCAACTCCAGATGCACTGTAGGGATTTTCAAATAAAACGTAAAATTGTCATACTAAAAAATTTCCCTTTGCCAACTCTAGTTAAATCAAACAATAGCTATTTATGATTTTAATAAAAAAGGTACTATGTTATGCAGTTATTGTAATCCATGCAATTAAAGTCTGTTCTTTCATGTCAACACAGGATATTCAAGCATGTTAAGCGCAGTTAGAAATTTATTTAACTCCATTTTAATGAATCCAAATCTTCTACCTTCAAGTGTAAGGTCTTGATTTATCCCACAATTGTGAATTCATAAAACTTCTAGGGCTGAAAAATTATGAGTGATCAAATAATCCAGTCCTTGGCCCACAAATAGGTCTATACTTAAGCCACTTCAAGAAATGCGATAATTGATGTTCTTCAGAACAACCTCCAGAAGAGGCAATTTCATAACCTTCCAGTGTTTAGCAATCTGCTTCCCAGAAAGTCATGAATTAGGCAAAAAGTCTCAAACTAAGAGACTTCAATAGAAATGATTCGTTTCTTACTAAGTTGAATACAGATCTCTATTAAAGAATAATGCTCTACTAGCAACTTGCTCATTGCGTTTTTTCTTTGACTTGCCCGAGAATGCAGTGATTCGTACCCAAAACTGGAGACCTCCTCATGATGAGCCATAGGGAAGTCTAACGGTTCTGAAGATGCAATTTTATATGTTGGGTGAATTTAAAATTTCCTCTCCAAACCGAGACGCTTTCGAAAGTAAAGGGCGAGGGGGTATTCACTGGACAGGACTTCGGGCTTCTCCTGGACATGTCATTAGAACTGGTAATAAGGTGATTATTTTATCTAATGCAGGTGTAGTGTAATTTCCTTTCCTCACCGCCTTAAGTTAATGTCAGTGGTTGTTCAAAGAAATTTAACTGTTCTTCTTGTACATGGAATTAAAATGAAACATGAAACATTTTCTCGTTATTTGAATTTACTAAATGCTTCTTTGTGTTTTACATATTTTATAAGAGTGATTACTGTTAAATTTAGTGAGGCTTCACAAGACGGTTAACTCCAAAGATCTGCAGTTTATAAGGCCCTAAGTTTTTCCCTAGCTAGACCTATTCCATTTATCGAAATAATACTTTAACAACAGAACCCCTTCTAAGTTTAAAGAGTTAAAATAGCTACCCAAATTATTCTGTGATAATAGTAACAGGCATTGAGAGAGTCTGTCTTGGTGGGCAGCAGAACTATCCCTGAATATTGTCAGCATAAGGATCCACGTAACAGAGTAAACTGAAAGCTTTTGAACAGCAGAGCTCACAGAACAAACCATACGCTAAATCTCTGTTTTGGAGACCCGATTTACAGGGCTGAAAAACTGTATAACAGCATCTTATAACAGCATCTTCATGGGGTAGCAGACAAGCTAGACAAGGTCTCTGCTCTCACATAGCTCACATTCTAGCAGGAGATACAGACAATAAGCATTTAAACACACAAGTACAATAATTCTGGATTGTAAGGATTGCTATGGATAGAATGAAAGAGCACAATGGGATAAACAGAGACTGAAGGAAATACTTGAGATGGACCTATGTACGCAGCCATACCTTGGGGTTAGATATTTAAATGTATATATGCTGTGGTAATAATAGTAGCCAGCATTTGTTGGTTATTCTCAACCACAATAAAAAATACAGTTCTGTCCTACTGGTAAGTTTAAGCACATAATCAGCGTCTCTGATGGGAACAGTTCAAAATTTTCTGTTGGTTTGATTTTAATTTTGCAAACCAGGGTGGAGGGACGCAGGGGACACCTCTTCATCTTTTGCTGAGGTACTTAAAACTCAATTCAGCTGCAAACTAAAGTGTGTTCCCACTTACATTGGTGTCTCCTCCCCCATAAGCAACTCCCACTTTCTATTTCATTAGTTTAAGAGATCACAGGCTTTTGGCTATATAGCAGGCCTTCCTTCTGGCTGTAGAGGTTCCAGTAGAGTTGTGAAAAGCGAAAAGTTCAATCAGTTGCCCAGATGTATTTATTGCCAAATAACGGGGTACTTGGATACATCTGGACAGCCGAATGAACTCTTAACTCCTCATCTTTCCAAAAGCTCTTCATCTCACAGCTCCAGAATCACCTAGATAAAGGGAGAAAAACAAACAAAAGTCCACTTGGCAGTGGAAGGATCAGTCTATTCATGGTTCTGCTGTCCCATTAAAAAAAAAAACACAAAAAACACGTGAGTCCTACTTGTGCTTTATAACTTACTACACAATGCATATAAATCGCCAAAATACAGCAAGACTTAAAAATCACAGGTTAATGGCATGGCATCAAACTCTATCAAATACATAAAATTGAGTCAAAATCAAAATTAATTGTATTAGCAATTTATATAATATAGAATTCATTCTAGTATCATTTAGTACCTTAAATGTTAAATATATATATAACACAGCATAGAAGAGTAGGCTAGGAGGTTGGAGACACAGGTTCTAGCCCTGACTTGTTTGATGTATGGCTTAGGATAAGTCACTGGACCAATTCGGGCCTGAGTTTTTTTCATCCATAGCATGAAGTTGTTGTAATAGACAATCTTTATCTGTTCTGGCTCTGAAATGCTGAGATTCAAGTTGTTTTTCCTAAAAGCTTGATATTATTTTATGCTATTTACCAACAAGATGCTTCAACCCTCCCCCTTCGCCCCTCTTCCTGCTTATTATGCTCGCTCTCGCTCTCTCTCTCAAATAAATATATAAAATCTTTTTTTTTAAACAAGATACTTCTAAAGAGCTGAGCTTCATTGCAATTAAATTCTACTTCTTGTTACTGCCAATTAAATGTAAGACATGACATTCACCCACAACGTCTTGATTTGAACGGAGTGTGAAAGCGATTTTTAACTTCAGTATGTTCCTAATGCAGCCGACGTGTCCTACAAATTTATGTGCATGCATTCTGTCCTATTTCTTCTTCCTACTTCCTTAAATGAATCTGAAATGCGTGTCTCATCTTCAAGAGTTAAGAGACTACACAGACTCACAATAAATTTAGCAGAAAACTTTTTAATTGCAATTTTCTGATTTTAAAAAATCTGATGCCTAGAAGATAGAAGAGTGAGGTTTAAGAAGCAATCGTCAGATTCGTGGCTATCGAAAGCTTGACTTCTGCTTTAGAGGTTTAATGCTCAACTAATACCTGTTTACTGTTATGTGTGCTCTTCTTCCTTTTTATTTATTTATGGAGAAAAATAGTACTTCAGTTGGACAACTTTGAAAATAACTGTTTCTTGCACCAGTTCTGTGAACTTTATACCAGATGGTGTCAATATTTAGAAAAACAGATCTGCCTATTTTATAACTCCTCTCAGTGATATTAAGCTAGAATATCAGACCACAAATGACATGTAATGTTTTCACTTTTTTTCCCCAACTAGATGCGAGAAGAATTCTGCTAATTACTCTCCCAGAATGCCTCCTGGGCCACTCAACTTACAAAATAAAATCTGTCAGGAAATTCAAACCAACCTAAATCTTCAAATCCTTTGGTTCGTGACTTCAAAGTGTGTGTGTATGTGTGTGTATGGGGGGTGGGGAATTATTATCATCCTCCAAAACACCATCACTTCATAAACTCAAATCATCTCATGATGAGGCAAAGCCCTTTTGAGAAGATGAATATTTTCATTCATATTTTCCAAGCAGGAGAATTAACTTCCCTAATACTAAAAATCTACAAAATACTGAACACCGCAAATTGGGAAAAATGCCATTGGTGAAATAGCAGATGCTTCGTAACAACAAAAACTGTTTTTGATATTTCACCGAAAGATTATATATAGGCCGTCACGATTGTTCCACCCACTTGTGGGCCGTAGAGACGTAATTTTCTATCACACAGATTCATACCATCATATAGACCAGCAGTAAGCAATTTTGCTAAAATATCAACATGTTATTCTACAGTTTTACCCACAGTTAAGCTAAATTTGAGAAGAAAACCAACAGGGGTGCCTTCTATTGTTACATTTAAAGGGCTGCTCCCAAGGGCACCAGTTGTCCAACTGGCTCAGTCAGTGAAGCATCTGCCTTCAGCTCAGGTCATGATCTCAGGTTCCCAGGATCAAGACCCTCATCGGGTTCTCCGTTCAGCTGGAAGTCCTTATTATTATTATTTTTTTAAAGTGCAGGTCTTGTGCTACTATGTGTCAGGCACTGTGATAATTAGTTTCACCTAATTTAAGTTCCAAAACTCACTTTAAAGGAAAAAGAAACTGATAGGTTGAAAGAGGTTAAAGCAGTTTTTCCTAGAAAATTGCAAGTTTGAGATTCTAAAATTTGGGGAATTTTTTTTACAAAGCACATTTAGGAAGACAATGTAAGCAAAGAGTTTATGTGTTCATCTAGACACTGTTCTGGGCTCCTGGGTGGCTCAGTGGGTTAAGCCTCCACTTTCGGCTCAGGTCATGATCTCAGGGTCCTGGGATGGAGCCCTGCATTGATCGGGCTCTCTGCTCAGCAGGGAGCCTGCTTCCCCCTCTCTCTCTGCCTGCCTCTCTCCCTGCTTGTGATCTCTCTGTCAAATAAATAAAATCTTAAAAAAAGACATTGTTCATTTATTCAACTTATTTATCTAATGCCTACTATGTGCTTGGGATTTATCTAATACCTACTATGTGCTTGGGATTCTAGCCACTTGGGATTGATGGGGTTCAGGGCAGGACACCTCAGAATACGCCATTTTGGCACGTGGATTATTTGAACTGGAGGCAATCAAGGCTCAACAGACTCAAAATGAGCTTTTTATCTTCCACTGAACTGTCTAAAAAAATTTAGATAGGGAATCTGTACCAGGAAGATAGCTATCACTAACTTTTTTGTGCACATCAGGAAGACTTTTCCACCTGGAAGGCAAACATATGTTTACCAAACATTTGTTCCTCCTATCTCCTTATGAATTGTCTTCCTGCGCTTTGAAGTCCTAAACCCCAACTCCCTTCTCCTTAGCTCAAGACTGCACATAAACCTCAACTGCCTGTCAGTGGGTCTCATATCTTTGGGGAACCCATACATATCAAACTAAATTTGTTTCCCCCCTGCTCATCTGTCTTATGTTATTTTGGTTATTAGAACAGCCGAAGAACAGAGACGGGTAGGGAAAAAATTTCCCCTCCCAGACAGGAGACACCAGTAAATGAAGCAAAGCCCCATGCCCATATAGAGGTTACATTCTTGTTCTTTCTACTGATTACTAATTATTTGTTAATTGAGAATTTGTGATAAAATTTATGATTTTTAACTGTTTTCAAGGTTTTATTCATCTCTTCCATTGGTAAAGGAATAGCGGTTATGCAAGCTACTTTTGGCAAATTACCTTGATCCTTAAGGTTACTAAGATATTTGTGATTATATATTCACTACTATTCTCTACTCAAACTTAATTTCTTCCCACCATCTGCTGGTATCAGGGATCTGAAATAAAATCTGTTGTTACTGTATTGCTTGTATTGTAAGAAGGATTCCTTGAATTTTAAAATCTAATTTTAACTTACTAAAATATTTTGGTCCAGATTAAAACCATCTGTAGAGAGAAGCAGCTAAAAACAATGCAAGCCAAAGATAGAAGTGTTGGCAATATAGTGTCTCCACAGCTGAATTTATTATCACACACACACACACACACACACACACACACATATATATGTTTGAAAAATTCTACAGACCACAAAACACCTGCTACTCAAAGAAAGCCAGAAATTATTCTAATTGGTCATTGCAGTTGCCTTACCAAAAACTGAGAAGTTACATTCATGAAACAAGCACCCAACTCATGCCAATATTTGTGGAAACTTATTCATCGGCTTCCCACATACCTTTTGGCAAGATACTTTGCATCTGGCAGCAGAGAAGCTGTCAATATAATACTCTATAAAGTTCATGTCACTGAATGTGTTATTATGGTGTGCCCTGGGAGGTGTTACTCTCTAAGTCACCATCCGTCACCCTAAAATAAGTAGAGAGAAGAATAAAGAATCTTCTCGATTGGGTAATCCCTGTAGAAATTTCTCAGTATGAAAAGAATGTAAGAAGGGCATGCACAATGATTGTTTCCATGTATTAATTTTTAAAAGATTTTATTTATTTATTTGACACAGAGAGAGAGAGAGATCACAAGCAGGCAGAGAGAGAGGGGGAAGCAGGCTCCCCGCTGAGCAGAAAGCCCCATGCGAGGCTTGATCCCAGGACCCTGAGATCATGACCTAAGCTGAAGGCAGAGGTTTAACCCACTGAGACACCCAGGTGCCCCTCCGTGTATTAATTTATTACTATATGTCAAACACTGTAAGAAATACTTTATATACTTTGTCTCCTTTAATTGTTACCATGGCAACAGTACAATAGCTGATTAAAAAATAAATTGACATGTTAACAAAATACCAAATACTGTTAGTAAGTGGTAAAGCAGGATTCAATTTCAGAATTATTCACTCCCAGGTCTACACTCATTCACTCTATACCAGTAACCCTTAGAGTAGTTCTTTGATTTCTGTAAGAAACTATACAGTTCTCTAAATTGCCAGTCTCTGTGCCTAATAAGTATACTTTCAGGGAAGGTGTTGAAAGAGGCCACCCGAAGACCACCCAGCTTCCTGTTTTGATAGGTGAGGAAGCTGATCTAGAAGAGATAAATGATCTGTCCAGTATCCTTAAGTTAATTGTTGTCAGTGCCAAGATTAGAAGCAAATCTCCTATTCTCTTTCCAGTCCTTTGATGCTGAGCCTTATGGGGAGAAAAGGGCCTCTAAGAGTCACAGATGATGGAAATCTCACTAGTTTATGCAAAACTTTAGTACTGATGTCTCGTGCCCTCCCTTTAAGTGAAAGAGATGAAAGAAATGTCATAGACTACAAAATTAAATGCAGTAGAATGCTCCTTTGGAATGCATTCCTTAACACCTGGCTCTTCAAATATTCCAAAAAGGATGTCAGGCTAAAGGCAAGGGAAAAAAGGAAGGGAGGAAGGAGGGGAAGAGAAGGGAAGAAAGAAGGGGGGGGTAGTGAGGGAGAGAGAGGGGAAGGAAACAGAAGGAAGAAAGGGAAAGAAAACTGTTGTTCTCAAATCTGTATTAATTCCTAGTCTGGAAGTCCCACATGGTTGTGTTATGCCTACTGTTCCAGGGACTAACTCTGGCAGGGATATGCTGGCAGGACTATCCTCAAACATAAGTTGTTTATGCAAAACTTTGTTAAATCTCACAGTTGCTTTCTTGATCATGTAATTTACCCAAAACAATAGCAGGGGAACAAAGTGATTTTTAGATACAATTAACACTTCCCTGACTAGAGCGAAAATGTAAAGAAGACAGTTTTTTTTCCCCTGTTGGAAAACATATTCAGCCAAGTAGTATGGAAATAATCCCACCAATGAATAGTCTTAGATTATTTATTTATTTATTTATTTATTTATTTTTAAGATTTTATTTATTTATTTGACAGAGAGAAATCACAAGTAGATGTAGAGGCAGGCAGAGAGAGAGAGAGAGAGGGAAGCAGGCTCCCTGCTGAGCAGAGAGCCCGATGCGGGACTCGATCCCAGGACCCCGAGATCATGACCCGAGCCAAAGGCAGGGGCTTAACCCACTGAGCCACCCAGGCGCCCCTTAGATTATTATTTTATTTGGCGTAACTGACCCAATTGTAGGCAAAGCAAAACTCCACTTGGGGGGTTTTAAATAGTGAGAGAACATAGCTTTTAGCTTTGGCTCACCAGAATTAACCCAAGGGATTCACAAGAGGACGCTGTCTTTGATCTTGCTAAAACTGTTTCACTGTTCCAGTTGCTTTGAAAGCAGGCACTCCTTTGAAGCAATGAAGTATTCAGTTATAGTTGAGTCTGCCAAATAATGCCTTTTCTGTCTAGATCACATAGTTAAGTACCCATACACAGTCTTTGGTCCATTATATATATTTTTGAGTCAGGCAACTCACTTTTCGAGCACATTATGTCTCTAAAGCTTTAGGAGTAAATGCATACAGTAGAGGGAGAACCTGACTTTAATTGTTAATAGAGGAACACGTAAATATGTTGCATTTGAATGAGCACAGATTTTTGGGAGCCAAAGATGGAAAGATGAGCCCAACTTTTACTTCTTGAATTCCTAACTTTGGGCAACTCAATCCTTCTGTGCCTTTGTGTAATCTAGTGTGAGGCCAAAAAGCTGGTAAATATGAAATTGCTCCGTGAAGAGCTAAATGACTGGCAGATATTAAAGTGAAGAGGTATGTTTATGTAATGAGTAAGTGCATTTTCTCAAATTAGTCTATGGAATTATCTGATTATTTTAAAATTATGTTCGGAGTAACATGATTAGTTACCAAGCTATTTTAGTTCACATTGATTACTTTCCTAATATGCAATTCTAATAAAATATGTTCTTTTTTTTAAAAGATTTTATTTATTTATTTGACAGACAGAGATCACAAGTAGGCAGAGAGGCAGGCAGAGAGAGAGAGAGAGAGAGGGAAGTAGGCTCCCTGCTGAGCAGAGAGCCCGATGTGGGGCTCAATCCCAGGAGCCTGGGATCATGACCTGAGCCAAAGGCAGAGGCTTTAACCCACTGAGCCACCAGGCACCCCATAAAATATATTCTTAATGAAAAAGCTCACAATAAAAATTTATTTTCTCTAGATTTTTAAAGTTTGTCTTCAAAGATTGAGGCAAATCAGTCAGAAAAGGTTATAATACATGTATCTAAATCGTCTTAACTTGAAAAAAGGGGCAAAGGTGACATCAGAAAGAATGTTTTGCATCAGACTAGAATTGAAATTTGTAGGGTTCCCATGATATTCAAATGAGGAGGATACCTAAACACTCTGAGAATTTACACGTGTAGGGAAAGAAACCAAGTCACTCACTTAAGCCATGAACTGCAGAGCGGAAATAAATGGTTTGTCAAAAGGCAAAGTTTTTTCTTATAAATAGCTCTTTAGCAGCAGGTTCAGCATAAATACACTTTCCTGTCAGCTTTAGTCTCCTTATAACAGGCTGGATTATAGTACCATCTCAGGATAGTAACATCAGTAGCGTTTGGCAATCTAGTCAAGAGAAAAATGGTATCCAGGGGCACCTGGGTGGCTCAGTCAGTTAAGCGTCTGCCCTCTGCTCAGGTCCTGATCTCAGGATCCTGGGATGGAAACCCAAACAGGGCTACCTGACAGCGGGGTGATGCTTCTCCCTCTCCCTCTGTAGCTCCCCTGAATCTCCTCCCCTCTTTTTCAAATAAATAAATAAAATCTTTTAAAAGAGAGAGAGAGAAAAGTGGTATCCAAACAATCATGATGATGTATTATAGAAGCACATGTTTTCTAAAATGATGGGCCTTTTCTGTAGGTGTTTTTTTCCCATGGGTTTTGTTTTTGTTTTGTTTTTGTTTGATTGTTTTTTACCTTTTAGAGAGTGAGATAGAGGGAGAGGGAGAGAGAGAATCCCAAGCAGACTCCATGCCCAGTATGACCCCACAGGAGGCTCAATCCCACAACCCTGAGATCATGACCCCAATGAAAATCAAGTCAGTGCCCAACTGAGTGAGCCATCCAGGCCTCCCTTTCTGTAGGTTTTTAACATAATTACATCTTTAGGTTTTATAGTCCCATGGAAATAATGCACTATTAACACATATTTATAAATATGATACATGTTTTTAATCTTAGTGTCCATAATGATGTAAGAATTACATCTTATCGTCCATAATGATGTGAATAAGAAGTCCATTAAGAAGCCCCTATTACGGGCACCTGGGTGGCTCAGTGGGTTAAGCCTCTGCCTTCGGCTCAGGTCATGATCTCAGGATCCTGGGATCGAGTCCCGCATCGGGCTCTCTGCTCAGCAGGGAGCCTGCTTCCTCCTCTCTCTCTCTCTGCCTGCCTCTCTGCCTGCTTGTGATCTCTCTCCGTCAAATAAATAAATAAAATCTTAAAAAAAAAAAAAAGAAGCCCCTATTACTTCATCATTTTTAAGCAGACACATATACAGTAGGCACACAAAAATAGCTCTTGAGCTTTTGGAGTTACAGTGTTGAGGATAAAGAGTTCTTAGAGATTTTTTTCTGAGTTAAATTGGGGTAGTTGGTTGGTAGTCATTGACAGTTTGTATTTGCTCTCTGTAGACAATGGAATTTAAAATATTTTTAAATTTTGTTTAATTGTTTTTAGTGAACTCTAGAGAAGACAGCTGACCAAATCTTAAAATAATAACTTTATAAGGCTGATTGATTACATCCAGTTTATTACCATCTAATATTTTAATTCCATAAAATTATGTGTCAATTATATGTGATTGCTTGGTTACTACCTTTTTCTGGACTGGAGTGCCAAAAGCTATAGATTTCAGTTTAAGATTGTACTCTAATCCAGCCTATATAGAGAGGATGAAGCCAACTAGAGGGTATATTTATGCAAACCAAATTCTATAGATCATAATTTTTTTTTGTTCTTAAATCTTGAAATGACTGTAAAAGAGTCAACTGTGTGGCTTATTTTCACTTTTAAGGTCATAACTATCAGGACAAGCAGGTGAGGAAAAAATAAGTGCATGTCCAATCCATTTCAAATCTTTATATTGATTCAAATTCCATCAGCAAAATGTTCTCCAAGTTTCCATTTCAGTAGGACATCTGTTATCCAAATAATACAACAATGGTAAAACAAAGAGCCATTGAACTAGGGAAGTTGTATTATGTCTGTCAACCTTGAAAACATGATAGAATGCTTTTTCAATTGACAAGGGCAGGTAGAATCACAGACCTTCACATCTATTCATAATGATTTAGAGTAGCAAGTCAGTTCTATTTACAGGAAGGCATAACTCATACTCCATTTCAAGGAATAATTCAATGTGTCATTATATTAGTTATGCTACTATAAAAGAAAAAATAATATGAATGGGTACAAAACCACCTGCCAGTATAAACTGCTAGAGTGAAATGAAGACATACGTTTATTGTTCTTATATTTTATATTCTTTCAAATCTGAAGACTCATGCTTTCTTTGCCAAGAAATTCATAATTGAATCATAAGAAATGTAATAGAGCAATATCTGTTGCAGCAGCCTTTGATGTTAATGAGGGAACCGGCAGTCACATGAAATCAGACGGGTCACAGAAGTGTATTTGTGAGAAAGGAAACATAGGCTAGCAGCTTGGTATTTCTTCTATCTTCCATGAAAATCATAGATATGGGAAGGTTTTCCAAATCATCCTTTTCATTAAAGTTATCTAGAGGTAGACTTGAAACTATACCTGTAAGTGGTAGCCTTTTTTTTTTTTTTTTTGCAATGACAGTAAACCTGATTCACTTTAGCCTTGTAGTCCCTGAAAAAAAAAAAGTTCACTGTACTTAAGTGTTAGGTCTCTAACAAAAAACATTTGATGAGGAAAAGAGGAAAGTCTCCACACTCCTATTTATCATTAATTTATTGAATAAGCCTCAATTGAAGGCCTTTTATAGGTCAGGATCTGTGCTAGGTGCTGGTGGCATGGTGACAGGCAAAACAGACATGATCCTTGTTTTTGTAGGGAAAAGAAAGCTATGGCAAGTCACAGACCTTTTATGAATAATCACACCAATTCCATATTGCTGGAAATTGTAACTGGTGCTAAGAGAAAGGATAGGGTACTATGAGAGACTTTAATTTAGATTGGTTGATCAAATAGGGCTTCTTTAAGAAGTAACAATTTACTTGGATCTGAAAGATGCATGCTATTCCAATTTTCATCAGGCTATAAGGTTATTGGAATCAAACTGTATTTCAGTCTCAAGTCTATAAGATCCAAAGGCACTTACAGTGCCAGAGTTGTATGATGAATGTATTAAAAGTTGTAGCTTAAAGCAAAAAATACCTACTATAAATGTTTCAAAAAGAAAACTTGAGGACATTAAACCATGACACATTAATGCTTGCTTTATTGTTGGGCAATCCCAGTTCCCATAGAATGTCTGAGGTAGAATTCTGATATTTAATAAGTGAGACTTCCTTCTGTGGGCATCTTTCATTTTGGGCAACATGCATTTTAGAGCTGCCATCTAGTGACTACCACAATAATGACTTAAAAAAAAAAAAGGTCATTTATATTTGTGGACATTGTGGTGGTTTTTACACAGAATAAAATGCTTTTACCTAGATGCAACAGTCTATGTGAGTACACATTGAATTCTGGAGACTCTTTCTTTATATGAAGAGTACATCTATGTGCACATGGCAAGAACATAAATGTAAAATGAAGAACAGGATAAGTTAGCTTCAAAAATAACAGATAATTCACTTCAAATGTATCTCATGCCAATTTGGATAGAGCAATTTTGCAAACTGCCAACATTACAAATGAGTTTCTAAGAAAGGAAACAAAAGTGGTTCTCTTCTCCAATGTGGTTTAAAAAGGGGGGAGGTTATTCTCAATGTAGTATGTTAAAGTAATTTTTCGTTTTTATGATGTAGAAGAGAATAGAAAATAACATCATTTATTTGTACACAGTAAGAATAAATCCTTTTTTGTGTGTGAAACATTGTGTGTGTGTATGTTCTGAACGTCACACTAAAGTGTATTTCAATGCTGCCAATATTGGTCAAAATTTTATGAAAGGTACTTCAAATTCGAAGAATGATCCTAATGACCCTCATATGGGTCCAATGACCTTGAATAATCCCCTTTCCTATAAGTGTGACCAGGGCATGTAAAATGAGATATCACTCCCACGAGTTTGTTGCTTTATATGGCAAAAGAGATTATCCAGGCAGACCTAATCTCATCCCATTAGAGGTTTAAAAGCAAAAAATTTCCTCTGGCTCATAAGTGAAGGGTGTGTCAAAGGGAACTGAAGCATTAAGAAGGCTTCCAAATGCAACTTCTGACCTTGAGATGGAGCCATGGTGGGGTGGGGGGGAGACATGGGCTGCCCCTAGGAGCAGAAAGCAGCCCCCAGTGACGGCCAGGAGGAAAATAGGTACGTCAGTCCTTCAACCACAAGAAACTAGATTCCACCAACAACCTGAAAGACTGTGGAGGTAGATTCTTCTCCAGAGACTACAGATAAGAGTTTGGCCCAGAGGACACACTGACATCAGCCCTCTGAGACTTAACCAGAGAACCCTGGACTTCTGACCTACAGAACTATGAGCTGATAAATGGGTGTTGTTTTAAGACACGGTTCTTGGTAATTTGTTACAGAACAATAGAAACTAATACAGCTGGGGCACCTGGGTGACTCAGTTGGTTGGTTAAATCTCCAATTCTTGATTTCAGCTCAGGTCATGACCTCGGGTTTGTGAGATTGAGCCAAGCATTGGGCTCTGTGCTCAGCAGTCTGCTTGAGATTCTCTCTCTTTTTCTCCCTCTGCTCCTCCCCTCTCTAAAATAAATAAAGTCTTTTTTTTTTTAAAGAAGCTAATACAGTTAATCAATACAGTTAATATGAGGTATATGAAGAATCTTGAATTATTATAATGGCAGAGGTGGGAGCGAGTAAGGATCACAGTGTGAGGAGTAGGAATGATTGTGAAATGTCAGGAAAATTAAAAAGTGAGGATGATGGCACAAACATCTCAGAAAAATGGCCAGATGAGAAAAGTGAGGAATCTACCTGCAGGACACAGCAGGTGAAGGCTTGTTCTCTCTGTGCCGTAAAATTATTTCTTTCCCAGCAGAGAAAACAGGTTCATACCCATTTAAATGTTTGTATCTCAATTTATTGAATTTACTTTTTCTAGTATTCTCCTAAAAAGAAATGAGAGAATCAAGCCGAACATTTCTTAAAGATATGCTATGATGGATAAAGAAGTTTGGGAAGAAATTAGAAGTTGCCCATTGACACATCCATCTTCATAGAAAAGCTTTACTGGATTTGAACAAGCATAAATAGGAATTGAATTAAATTTATACCAAAAAAGCAGAAGACACTTTATTTGGATCGATGCAGAATAATAAATCAAGTGACTGAGTCAGTACGCTGCTAGATTTGTGGCACTAAAGGAAATGGAAACACTGAAAAGTTCTGCTTGCCCAATATATAGAGCGGGTGAAACACTGATGGATCCGTAGTAGGTAAATGCGGACTTGATTCCGTATGGCACAGATTGAAATTCCTCTGAGATTTGGGGTAACAAATATAACCTACTTAAGGAAAGATTGTCAGAAATTAAAACTCAGAGCTGTCAGATCACAGAAAGAAAATTTTTGAATAGGCTGTAATTGTTATTGAAACACTGAGGCAATTAAGATCTTAAATGTGAGGAAAAGCAAAGAGATGATGGCTTCCCAGGAGAATGCCATCAAACTTTAAATATTGCCTAAGCTCTAAACTGCTCAAAGAACTAGCAGGATTATTAAGTTTTTAAATCCTTTCCCTGCGGTGAAACCTCATAGAAAGCAACTACTATGAGCAAGACATTATTTTCTTCTTTTTGGGGTTTATATAATAAGAGGGCAAATGTAGGCCCACAGAGAGTTAATACTCAAAGGACATAGGAAAAAGGTGAAGTATCATCAATATTATATAGTGTGTCAATAATCATCAAAGCTCTTTCCTCATGTGTTGTAAATTCTTAACGGAGTCCAAATGAATGAACATAAAACCATTTCAACTGGGGCTGAAGATAAATGAAAAGTAGTCATGTACTTTCAGTTAGTTGGCTCCTGTAACTTATATTACTATTCATCTTTGTGGACTTGCTTGGTGGAAGAACATTGTTTCCAGAGTTCCTAATATCATTTTCCATATCCAAGCAGTAAAAATAAATGCTATACTTAATTTCATGACTTTCAGTAGCATACCCAAGACTTCTAAGACTACCCCACTTAAAAAAAAAAAAAAAACTTCTCTTTTATTCTGCAAATACTTATTGGTTTCTCAGTAAATCTGAAACATAGTCTTTGTAGGTAATTGATTAGATACAGATTTTCTTTCTCAGGGGAGGGGAAAAGAAAACAGGTGAAGCAGATACCGGTAGAACCTAAAAGTCACTAAAATACAAGGGATGATGGGTGCTTTGACTTGTAATTAGCAGAGGCACCAGTAAAATCAAATTTTATCTCAGAGTTTTGAGAATGGGTGCATTTTCATTTTTTCTAGTGTTCTTAGGGTGTAGTCTTACTTAGAGTTGGGGAAGGGACTAATGTCTATATAATCTTATTACTGTATAAAGCATGTTCATTTATATGACTTTGAAGAACTGACTTGGATCTGGACATCAGGCTACTTGCACAAAACTGTTTCATTGGTGATGCTCATTTGTTTCCTAGTGTGAATATGTGATTCCTGCTGTTAATGAAAATAGGACATTTTGCTAAATCAAGTCTTAAGATATAATTAAGTGGGAAGTATGACATTAAGCTTCAACGCAACTCAATCGTTTATATTATCATGGTGCATTTATATGGCACTTCATATTTGTCATGTACAAGATAAATGACCTCATATTAACTCTCCTATTGAGTCTGGGGAGTCAAAGTGAGCACATAACTCTGTTGTTCAATTAACCGAGTGAAACGCTTACAAAACCTCACAGGAATTATTTGTTCACTGTAGCTACTATTTGCATAACACTGGTGGTTCACAGCTAGTGTTTATTGCTGAATGGGCAAAGATTTAAACTAATGTTTATAATTCTGCTGTTAAAAACTTCATAGCTCTTCAAAATATTTCAATGAATAAAGATCATGGGGCTAGGGATTATAGTAATAAATATTTTAAAATGACTTCTCTGTGTTCATTACCATGAACTTGGAAAGGTAAAGGGAAACAAACGTGAGATTGCAGGTGAGTTTTAAGGAAAAGCAGATATTCAGCATTAGGAAATTTAGGGAACATTCTTTCTGTTGCCTCTTATTCCTAATCACACACAAACAAACATATTTTAAAACTCCGAATCCTAATCTCACCTAAGGAGTCTGAATCTGTAGTATCAAAAACCTCAGCCAGAGGCCTTAAGGTCTTAGGTAAAGGAATATTTTGTCTCTGTACTGAGTTTATGCATCACTTAATAGATTTATTAAAATATTCTTGTTATGTTGCCTTATTTAAAATGTTTATTTGTGCTTGTTGGTGCTCTGTCATATGGGAAGGGATCACAATCTTTTCAGTGCTTAGAGTCTTTAAAATCTTACTCTGAAAAAAATCTCACTCTGATGCTTCCTGAATGGAACTACAGTTGTGGAGGATAGTGAGATCTACTGCTGATACTAGGAATTTGAAGATTCCTGCAAGTTATTTAACAGTGATTTTCTCATTGAACCTTTGTGGTTGCACATTCAAGGTCAGCTTTGTTTTATTTTATTTTGGTTTTAACTAAGTTCCACGCCCAGTGTGGAGCCCAACATGGGGCTTGAACTCATGACCCTGAGATCAAGTGTTGGATGCTTAACCAACTGAGTTGAGATCAAGAGTCAGCTGCTTAACCAACTGAGCCACATAGTTGCCCCTCCAGATTGAGTTTTATGGTTATCGCATTAGAAACTACAAGGAGAGTCTAAAGAAGTAGGTCATGGTACGAAATTTGCTGATGACCTGGGATAATATTTCAAAAATCAACTCATCTAATTTCCTTAGATTTGGGGACATTCTCTCTGCATTTTTATGAATTTTCTCTCTGTTTTGCTTTGCTATTTAATCTTCTATTTTGTCAACTCTTCTTACAAAGATGGGATAGCATAATCAAACAAGATAGACAACGTTGGTTTTAAACACACCATAGGAATGAATACAGAATAAACTGACTGTAGTAATAGTACTACTAAAATGTTCTTGGATACTAGGAAGACATGTTATCACACTAATTTATAACCATCCCATCTCTTTCCCCCCATATTACACAGGAATTCTTTATTAAAAAATCATGATTATGACTTGGGAAAGAGAGTCTGTCTGAACTCCTGAACTCTCACCAAATGTATGGGCAATATTTTAGGAAGATATTGTGTTGACTACATATTTTTATTCTATCATATTGACTTAAGAATGTGTAGTCCAAATATTAATAGCAAATGAGTTTTGGAAGCTTCATTGTTCTTATTCAGAATTACTGATGATTGTATTAATACAAATCACCTTAATAAGATTAAATTACCTGGTGACATATTAAGTAATATGAAGCTCAAGTGCAAGTATTTGAACTACATTCTTATTCAAATACATGATTTAACAGACACATGTTTGGTAAAGAATACTGACATTGTATTAGAATGTCTACTTTAGATAGGCTTAAGAAACTAAGTTAGTTTCAATATTACTCATATAAATAAAACAGCACTCTCAAAAGCAAATAGATAGGAATGTCTAATATTTTCTGCTCATGTTTTCCAGTATTCCTCAAAGGCTAATTTTCCCAAAGATCATGTTACTAGAGGCAATTTAAAAGCATACTTAGAGAAGAATACTGAATTAGCATTCAACACAATCAAGTACTGACTGAATAAAAGTGATCTCATGATCCCAGGGTCCTGGGATTGAGCCCTGGATCGGGCTCCTTGCTCAGCAGAGAGTCTGATTCTTCCTCTGCCCCTCCCCTTACCCATACTCACTCTCACTTTCTCTAAATTAAATAAAATGTTTTAAAAACTCAAATACAAATTCTTAATATTGCAGGGAAGAATTAACATGATTTTGTACAGGAGACAAATTATTCACAAAAATGTCCATGCCAACAAGGTATTCACTATGTGCCAGGCACATGATGGCAGACTGCTGGGAACCAACATGTAAAGCACGGTCCTTATCAAGAAAGGGTTCACAATCTTGTAGTAAAAATTCATAGCGAAGATCACAATTCACTGAATTAGTTTCTCCATGAATTAAGAGCTTTTTGAATGCCTTCCAAAAACACAGATCAGAAGGGTGGATGTTAACTATACAGGACAAATAACCCAAGGGCAGGAAATCACTGGATAGCTGCCAAGAAGATGTACTGAGTTCAAAAGATGTTATTTATCATAGCTAAGCGAATTAGAACAGGGCTGGGAAAGTAAAGAAATGAAAAATAGGCAAAGCATCTGCTTCTCAAAATATCCAGTGTAAGGGGACAATTTGTAGAAGACTACACTGTTTTGAAACAAAACAGAGGGTCAAGAACAACCTAAGATTGTTCCTCAACTCCAAATTTGCCACCCGGTAAGACTTTTCAAATAATCTAAGGACTCGATATTCAGAGATATAAAATTATTTCTTAGAAGCCATACAGTTAAAATGATTGTATTTTTTTTTTAGTTTGTTCCTACAAAAGGCTAGTCCTTCATAAAGAAAATTCTCTTAATGGCTTAAAATTAAACCTGCAACCATTTGAATACACGAATTTATCAGAACCATGTAATAATGAACATAAAAACCAGATTTTTAAATTAACATACAATGTATTATTTGCCCCAGGGGTACAGGTCCGTGAATCATCAGGCTTACACATCTCACAGCACTCACCATAGCACATACCCTCCCCCATGTCCATCACCCGGCCACCCTGTCCCTCCCTCCACCCCTTGGCCCCAGCATCTTTCAGTTTGTTTCCAAGATTGAGTCTCTTATGGTTTGTCTCCCTCCCCCGTCCCATCTTGTTCTCTTTTTTCCCTCCCTGCCCCCCACAACTTCCTGCCCTGCCTCTCAAATTCCTCTTATCAGAGAGATCACATGATAATTGCTTTTCTCTGATTGACTTATTTCGCTTAGCATCACAGATGTTTTTTGAATGCATTACTTCCCAGGAAGCTGCTCAAGGAGGAAAAAAAGTATTAAATGTGATTACTACTGGATAGTAATTCCATATAAAGCACATAAAACTTTTTAAAATAACTTTTGCATGAAGTCAGAAATGTTTGCTCTGATGTTTATTTGTATGCTTACAAAAAAGTCTCCTATTAGTGCTGATAACAGAGCTAATATGATATATATGTTTGAATTATTCTGCACAGGAGACACATTTTTTTGCAGCCCAAGTGAGATTCTAGTAACCTTGTTTAGGAAAAGTGTTAGGGGTCAACCACTATTTTATTAAGAAGAGAGCTCTTTAATTATATCTTGGAAGAAAATCTAAATTATACGTTCAATCTAGATCCTGAGTTGAAATCTTGACCACTTTATTAACACCAAATATGCTCCCGATTTCATCATAAGAACATTACAACAATCTATCCAGGCTCACCCAGAAGTCCACTGGAAAGACACTATCACTTATACGTGAGACATTTGGGGAATGTTTAGAATTTCATAAATATTGAGATATGCAAAAATATGAAAATATACCTTACACACATATATCTAAAGAGATAGTTGGATAACTGAGAGAACAACTGACAGTTGGATAACTGTCTATTCAGTATCCAAAATAAATACTCCAGCTATACAGAAGACAATTTATTATAAAAAGAAAAATTTGCCAAAGTAGAATGTACAATCCCCAAAATTGTGATTTTATTTTAGGATGGAAAAATTTAGACATTTGGTAAACATTGCAAGAGAGATATGTTGAGTTGTATCAAAAGTGACTGAGAAAGAACACTACATTTGTTGAGAAAATGAGTTCTTTCAAGAAGTAGCAAATTATTGCATCTACAAATTAATCACCTTGCTGACTACATTGTTTTCAATCTGTGTATTTCTTATAAGTCATCTTGAGTTGGCTATGATTTCTAAAGTGACTAATTTGAGAGATAGCCTAAGAGGAATGAAAATGGGATAAAAACAAATTCAAAATGACTGGGCTAGACAAGGTTTACGAAAAGCAGAATAGATGAGGTAGTTAAGCATGCCAAATTGTGTAATATGTCCTTCTGACTTGTCTGTATGTTTTTTTTTTTAGACATTTCTACTCTAAGACAGTGCAATGAATATTTAGTTGTGCAGTAAAATGAACAGGGCTCAGAACACATACAATCCATGGTTTGATAAAGGCCAAGCAGATGGAATTTATTTTGGGTGTTCACAATAATAAAAAAATTCTATGTAAAATATCTATATTTTACCACGTGAAAATTGCTAATAAATGGAAGCCAAGAAAGATATTATAGAATAAAATGAATTCTTCAAGTTTTCAGGAGTGAAGAAAAATAAGCAATTTCATCAATTATTTTTTTTCTTTAGGTGAGCCAAGGAAAAGGTGGGTGGAGTAATTTCAAAATCTGAGACAGAAAGAGCCAAAGATACTTCTTATTTAAACTTTCAGAAAAAAAAGTGACAAAACTTGATTGCTAATTATAATTGTGTTTTGACACAAAATAACAATTTTCTTCTTTTCTAGAATTTTGCTTGTTCATACTAATATTTGCCTATTTTTTATAGTAGAAAAAATGACTAAGCTTCAGAAATAAGGCATTGGAAACTGTACAAAAGAATAATGTGTTCTCACTATGGTTCTTTTTCTCCTTGGTTTTATTTTTAATGGTAAGACCTTCTACCCTTACTGCCAACCTCAAAAATTCATCTTAATATCTCACAGTGGGGGAAAATGGCTAATTGTAGCAGTGAATAAGTCAAAGCACTTAAAAATTTTAGTTTGTTAAATTATAACTGAATATTTTAATGAATTTATTCCAATTTCTTCTGGCATTTCCACCCTGATTAGAGTTAGGTTGGCACTAACAAGAGACTTAACCTGGGGCTAGAATGAATGGAATTTTGCCCACCTTGCTGGCTTGTTTCTATTACTCACAGACACCAAAAGCAGTTGTTTTTCCTCAAAAGGAGGATTAAGCCAGTCCAAAAAGGAGGTTTTATATAATCTCATGGAAGTTGTCTTTAATATGGAAGAGCTGCATATCTCTAGATTAGATAATAATTTCTGTTCTTCTTATCTGTTCTTTGGGTCTAGTGATTTTTTTAAAATTTTTTTAAGACTTTAAAAAATTTATCTGACAGAGAGAGATGACAAGTAGGCAGAGAGGCAGGCAGAGAGAGAGGAGGAAGCTGGCTCCCCGCCGAGCAGAGAGCCCGATGCGGGGCTTGATCCCAGAACCCAGGGATCGTGACCTGAGCCGAAGGCAGAGGCTTTAACCCACTGAGCCACCCAGGTGCCCCTAGTGATTGTTCTTATATAATAATGGGAGTTATTCGGCCAGTCAGGAGACATTTGTTAATGTCTAGAGTCATTTTCAATTCTCACAATTGGTAGACTGTCCCTACCGGCCTCTAGTGGATAAAGGCTAAGAATACTGCAAAACAACCTGCGATGCATAGGGCACAAATACAAAGAAGTATTTGGCCTAAAATGTTAATATTGGCAAGGTTGTGAAACTCTGGTCTAGCTATACCTGGCCAATGACTTAATCTTCCCTTTTTAAAATAATAATTCTTTACCAAGAGATTTTAGGTTTCCATATTTGTTGATTTATATTTCACACATATCATTTCTTTGTAATCTTTTTTCCATAATCGTCTTTTAAGAGGCAGAACGTGCTGGAACATTGTACATAGAGGTCTTAAACTAGTCATTCAAAGCTGTTTTATAGTTCTCAATGTGGATGTCTCTTTTTCATGACTCCTATTACATAAGCCTCAAATTCTTTTTCAAATGCTGCCATTTTACTCTCAACATTCTTTATGAACACCAGATTAAATGCAACACTCTGTTGGCCTCTTAGTATTTCAAGACACAGTGGCCAATACACCGAACTCTTGGTTATCTTCAACAATGCAGAGAGATCTAGTAGACAATCATATCACTGAAGCTTTCTCACCCAAACAAAATCATTTATTTTAGAACACAGAACAAAAGTTTAGCCTTCAGAGCACTTTGTTTCTTCAAATCTATGTTTCTACTTACAATGTCAGTGCTGCAGACAACAATCCGAAGGCCATTTGCAATGGATAGTAACTGAAGTTTCAATTAGGTTACTACTCTCCAAATTAAACTCCATTAGGTATATTTTCATTTGAATTCTATTTTTTTTAAGTAAGTTCTATGCCTAACATGGGGCTTGAACTCACCATCCCAAGATCTAGAATCCCATGCTCTGTAGGCCAAGCTGGCAAGGTGCTCCTCACCTGAATTTTAGTATGTTAAGTTGATCAAATTTGAGAGTGCTGTGACTGAGGTAGGACCTCATCTCCTTCTTTTGGATAACAGTGACTTAGCTGCTATAAGAACAAACTTTATCTTGATTTCAGATACAAAAACTGAAAGGGTTTGATATCTTGCTATTGTGTTAGTACCTTCAATAAAGTTCACTTTATCAGTTAATTTTAAGTGGAGACAACAAAGTCCCCTTAGCTGTCATGGTCTCCAGGGATCTTAAACCGTAGTTTATCTTTGGAAGTTGTTATGATTCATGATTCCACCTTATTTTGGAAACTACTTTATTTCCTTCATGTGTTGTTTTCTTTCTTTTTTTTTTTTGTAGGTTATTTCACTGTTCTTAAATGAATATTAAGTGGGTTAAATTAAAATAGATTTTTTACAACCATTAGCATTGGAAATCTTAAATTTCAATATTCTGCAGAGAATTACAGAAATTGAGGGTACCTGGGTGGATAAGTTAGTTAAACATCTGCCTTCAGCTCAGGTCATGATCTGGGATTGAGCCCCCCATCGGGCTCCCCGCTGAGCAGGGAGTCTGCTTATCCCTCTCTCTCTGCCCCTCCCCCTGCTTGTTCTCTCTTTCTCTCTCTCTATGTCTCAAATAAATAAATAAAATCTTTTTTTAAAAGAATTGCAGAAATTGAGAATCTTGAAGTTGAAAAGAGTACTTCATAGTAGAGGGATTAAAAATGAAAGGAAAGCAAATTAGAAAATTCATTTTATGTGCCAAGTGCTTTATATTTATTATCCTATGAAAACTTCTCTCACAATATTTTGAGTAAAAATGCCATTACACCAATTTATAAACAAAAAAAATGGGACCTAGAAGGATTAAGTAAGTGACCAGGGTTCTAATTTAGGTTTGAGTTCAAAGCAGAAAAATGGTGTTTTGATGTACAACTGAACATGCAGAGTAAACTAATCTAAATGTAAACTAAACTAAATGTAGCTGTAATAATGCCAGCTTATAAGTGGGTTCTCTAACAAGTGTGGATTTTCTTAATTTCCCCAAAACTTAGTTAAATACCTACCATATATGACAGATGCTAAGATACATAAAAATGATTAAGACAGCATCCTTATTCTTTGAAGAACTCACAGTAGGCTGAGAGGGATATATAATTAGATAAAGTACAATACAGGGTAGCAAATGCTATAAGAGAACTCTGGGCAATCTGGAGTTAGGACAGGTGCAGTAGCCCAGGAGCAACATGTTACCCGCCCCCTGCCCCATTCAGAGTGTTGGTAACTATGATAGTCCCATTTTAACTAGGTGTATGAAATATTTTTAGCAGTAATAATTTAAATGATCATGCAAATGATATTTCTCCACAGAAGTCTACTGTTTTAATAATAACTTTATTTGTATTCTGCTTTGTGTGATTTGCTTTATATTTGACCCTCACAAAGAACTCTTCAAGATTGGTATTATATTTAAGATGAAGAAATTGAGACTCAGAAAGGTTACAAGTCTTACCCAAGGCCACACAGCCAATAATTGACAGAGAAAAGGAATCAGATTTGGGTCACAATTTGTGTCAGCTTTTCACTTCACTGTCTCTGTATACTTCCTTTACTCCTCTTGTGTATCTCTTTGCCTCTATCAGATTCTTTTTTCACCTATCTTTTTCTATTCTTTCACCTAACCTGACAAAAATAAAATATTGAAGCATCCTTTTTTTTTCTCTGTTTGGCATGTATGTGGAAGAATTTAATTCTTGTTTTTAGTTACAAAGTTGAGGGAATGTCATATTATTTATCTGAAAAAACATAAAAATGGAGTGCTTTCTACTTCTGTGATCCTTGACAAAAAGAAACCATCTCTCCTACCTCTGAACATTTTCTAGCCCTTTTATGTGGCTCCATTCACGTGATTCTTTACATATTTTCCCTTGTATTATGTTTATCCTCCAAAGTTTCAGTGCAGTGTTTTCCGTGGTTTAGGCACTCAAGAGATATTTGTCAAAAAAGTTTTCTGTAAGCCTTTGGCTTTCCAAAAAAAAACAAAAAAAAGCAACTTTTGTATTTTGCAGTGGGAATGGGCTAATAATGTTTGGTTTGCTAATTAAGTTTTCACATTGATCTTCTATACAGCATTTCTGCTGATGATCTTTTGTCACAACACTTATTCTTATTTTTTAATTTTTAAAAAGATTTTATTTATTTGGGGCACCTGGGGAGGTTCAATCAGTTAGGCATCTGCCTTCAGCTTAAGTCATGATCCTGGGGTCCTGGGTCCTGGTGGGGAGTCTGCTTCTCCTCGGGAGAGGAACAGAAGGAGAGGGAGAAGCAGAATCCCCATTGAGCAGGGAGTCTGACACGGGGCTCAGTCTCAAGACCCCAGGATCATGACCCGAGCAGAAGAGAGACACTTAACTAACTGAGCCACTAGGCCCCCTTAACATTTATTTTTATAATATCGATATTATTTCATACTTAGAAAGTTATCTTAGCATTGAGAGAAAAGTTTCACTGAATGTGTATAGCATATGAAACATATGAACACATCCCATATAGTAACAGAGGTAAGGGAAAAAGCAGAGGTAAGCAGTTTAACGACTGTAATGATGACCAAACCACACACCTGTAGTAAATAACTGTATATACATAGAAAAGACCTTATATTAAAATTAAATCTTTTAACTATATGCGATAAGTTAAAGCTACTTAATTTTTGAGAAGAAAACCAAAGCATATTTAACCCCTCTGGAAATGCTCATAAGAACTGGCATTTTCGATCTAGCTGACTATGGAATTTGCTAAGTGTTTAATAACAGACAGGAATTACTTGAAGTCCTTTAATGAAATGAGTAGGTAGACATAAGTATTTCTAAAATGCTCTCTTTTTTTCTGGGCTAAAAAATAATAGTGTTCAGTAATGGCATCTGATGAATATTAAAATTATAATCTTGAAATAAAATATATGAGCTGTAACTTATCAAAATTTTAGAGAGGAGTGAAACTTTTTTCTAGAATTATGTAATACTGTAAGTAAATAATTCTGAAGTATAAAAAACATCATTTATGATTTTTTAAAAAATGCATCTCCTGTTATGCTTTAATAGACTCACATTATTCCATCTCAAGAGATGAAGGTTTATATATGAGTGAAATCACATATGATGCATACCACAATCTAAATCTTCAATGGGTATTTGCTTAAAATACAGACCTATCCCATCCCCAAATTCCATAGGGCTACCCATTTAAATCAACTTGAAAGTAGCTGGTATAATAGTCAAAGAGTAAAGTGTGAACATACAGTAAATGAAATGCAATAAATTACAGCAGAAAAGATCTTGTTAGGCTACGAAAGCACTCATCAGGATTACATTTGTAAAATCTGTTGGGGATTTTAAACTATAACTCCAAGTATGACTGCTTAAAATCTTTAATTCCATCCTATGGGTCTTTACATTTCTGATCAAATTTCTATCACTTTTCCTTTGTTCTATTTGATCTGGAAAAAAATGCTTTTAGTCTCCCCACCGCCTAGGAATCAGAAAGCAAACCATCAGGTTCAGAGTTCTGTTTTCTTTCCCAAGCTAACATTTGGGAATCCTGGACTCTTCTACTGAATACTGGAGGCAGTTTGCTCCCATCCAATTCCATTATTATTGAGTGGCCCCAAATCTGATTTGCTCTAACCATCAATGCCTTAGATCCTTTAACTTCACCTGCTTTTTTCTGGTTTGAAGAAATTTGTGTAGATTGGGACTACAGATATACCTTTGGTCTCTAAGGACAACTTTGATTTCTTGGTTCTCAAACACTTAATAAGCTCTTGACCTCTGGCGCCATATGAGAAATAAAGTTCTGATTTGCCATTTCTGTCCAAGGCTTTCTCTCCCAGCTTCCTACTTGTCTACCTATACCCTATCACTGCCTGTAGAACCAGCAATGGAATGCCAAATTGCTTGATTTCTGGTTCATTTTTTCTTACATTAAAGGAACAAATACTGAAAAATTGGTAGTTACTTCTCTTGAAGGATTTCTTTTTTGTGTGAAAATAAAGATAGTAATTTAGGAAACATAATACATTTCTTTTAGGGAAGATTCAGAT
Organism: Neogale vison; assembly: GCF_020171115.1. Classification (NCBI taxonomy): domain Eukaryota; kingdom Metazoa; phylum Chordata; class Mammalia; order Carnivora; family Mustelidae; genus Neogale; species Neogale vison. Next base: position 33,984,331 of record NC_058105.1, read on the forward strand.
TGTTCCCTTAACAGGTAAATAAAACCTCAACATTGTTCTGTTGATGCATTTTCTCTTGTAAGGTTTCAAGAATTCTAAGCTAGCAGTGATTATATCAACAAGATATACAGATGTTATTTTTTCACAAACAGTAGCCATCTGAGAGAAACATATTTTATGAAACAGCCTATTTATTTGCATCAATATATTTGGAAGTAATTTGTTTTGAACATGCAAAAATACCAAATCTAATTGGTCAAGTGAATCCAAACCACGCCTCTGACGAACAGTGTAGGTATTTTACATTAAATTCCTGAGGACAGAATCTGGCATATAGTAGGAATTCAGTAAATATCGTTTAATGAGTAAACTGTCGATAATTGAGATTTTGTCAAGAATTTATACAGAATTAAGGAGGCATGTAAGATAGAGAAAACAACAAAAAATAAAGAAATTTCAAATAATTGTTGAAAAACCTGCCTTTCCAAAGATAGCTGACAAAAAAGGAAAAGGTTATATGATCAACAGTAAGCTCTGACTTTACACAGAAATCCTTTCTAAATTGCATTTCTCAATAGTATGTGACAAAGCAAAGTCAGCTTAATTTCAGTGTTGAGTAGGCTAAATCACCATTATTATTTTGCCATTCCTGAAGTTTAGCATCAGGCATCAGCTAGTGTGATTTCTATGTTACCACAGTCCTATATATAAGACTGAAGAACAGATGTTCATTTCTAGCTCACACACCCTTGACTTGCCATTGATTTCCGCAAATTAGTAGTTCACCACTAAGTAAAAAATTTCCAAGGGAACCAAAGAGAGAAGCATTCTAGTATTTCTTTTAAAGAACATTCCTTTCCTTCTCACTGTGTGACCTTGTTCTACGAAGTAGAACTTTTCGCCTCTATTTCCTCTTCTATAATGTGGACTTAGTAGTAGTGTCAATCTCATAGGGTTGTTCTGAGAAATGAGAATGAGATATATTAAGGTTATTATTGTTTTTAATATGACTGTGAGGATAAAATAAACATAGTGATACCCATTGAAGGGATCCCCATTTAATTAGCCAACCCCTGTCTGTTAATAAGATGCAGTGTAGTTTCAATAAGGGTCTTGGTCTAGGGTGTGGGCCATATGTTTTTCATGACACAATACACTTATTAAATCATTTGCAACATTTTTTCTGCTACTGTGCTAAAGCATTAATGTTTCATTACAGAGAATGAATAAGTAGAACATTGCAGCCTTATTTTTAATCCGTATTAACTGAGTTCTATTTTTATCATGTTCATCTTGAGCTAAACATCAAATAATTTACAAGGGGGTGCTTGCTCTATTATCCCAGAATCAATGATTGACTGTTTAGTGGCTAATTTACTCAGTATGGAGTAAAGGACTCCTTTTTGGTTCATCTATTGTTATTTGTGAGTTACTTCCTATAACGTAGTCTTTTAATGAAAGGTCTTCCATTGTATTCTATTTTTTATAGAATTTCTTTGTGTTACATCAGAAGAAAATAATACAGAAAAAAGAAAAACATCTTGAAGGTATTGAAGCAGATGGAAAACAGGCAATCAAAATCTCTGTAATGCTAATTTTAGGTTTTTTTTTTTTTCACTATATTCAGGAAGGGAAAAGAAAACAAGGAAAAGAAAGCTATCGTGTATTGAATATCAGGCACTCTGCTAGGAACATCCACATGTTCAGATATGTAATTCTTGCCCTCAGTTTGTAGAGGAGGAAATGGCTGGGATACAAATTGGAAAGCAGGTATTCATCTGCCTCTCACCCAAGTCCAGAAGTATCATGATCGTATTTAGTGCTCTGAAGAAAAGGAAGCTGGCTTTCTGGGGCAACACATGCTAAGATGTGTTGACCAAAATAATTCCTCACCCAGGAAACAGACTTTTCAAAATAGTGATAGACACCACAGATGCTCTGGTTGAAAATTACACAGAAAGTTGCAGTGTCGCTGTTCCTATTATTTGAATAAAAAAAAAATGAAATGTGTCTCCAGAGCTGTCAAATTGATACCTTTTATAAATACTGAACTTTTTTAAAAATGAAAAGACTTCTCTTACAAATGACAGAACATGTTCCTGGCAATAACTGCAAACTTAGTTTTACTCAAAAAAAATTTACTGTATTACAAACCAAACTTAATCTACCATTTTGTGGTTCTACTCAAATTATGAAGTTACTAATATCAAAACTAGTGTTGTAGTAAAATTATAATAAATAAGAGTTTATGGTCTAATGCCTTATACTTATAATATATCTGAGGTATTGATGGATTACAAATGATGTATTACACATCCATTTGAGGGAAACGATGCTGTCTTTGCAGTCACACAGAAATGGTAGAGGGGAACCCTGCAGCCATAAGGCCCTGGCCAAATTGTATTAACAAATTCCATTGAGTCTGATTTGTGAAACAAAAAGGTTATTTATTTACTAATTTAAAGTGAGAAAACGGGGGCCCCTGCCTAGCTCAGTAGGTAGAGCGTATGACTCTTGATCTCAGGGTTGTGAGTTCAAGTGGCATGGTGAATATAGAGATTACTTAAAATCTTAATAGGGGCGCCTGGGTGGCTCAGTGGGTTAAGCCCCTGCCTTCGGCTCAGGTCATGATCTCAGGGCCCTGGGATTGAGTCCCGCATGGGGCTCTCTGCTCAGCAGGGAGTCTGCTTCCTCCTCTCTCTCTCTGCCTGCCTCTCTGCCTACTTGTGATCTCTCTCTGTCAAATAAATAAATAAAATCTTTAAAAAAAAAATAAAATCTTAATAAATAAATAAATAAAGTAAGTGAGTGAGTGAGTAAGTATGAAAATGTATTCCTATGTCTTTATTTCAAGGACCTGAGTTCTTGTCATTCTGGGAACCAAACTGATGTAACATTAAATAAAGTATAACCAGAAGAATGACATTGTGTTATTCTCAAAGTGAACTTTCTCTCCAGGTTACGTAGATCCTTCTTGGATCACAGTCACACCCTAGAGGAAAAGTCTGCATGGCAAGGTACCATTGAGTAATGTAAAACATTTGCCATGGAAAAATCTTGTTCTTTTAAAACTTGAGATCCAGACTTGAGCAGAAATCAAGAGCTGGCTGCTCTATCAACTGAGCCACAAAGGTGCCCTGAGGAATAATCTTTTTAATTCACCAAATCTCTTCTAAATCTCAGCATAATAAAGGCAATGCTATGAATTCCACTACGGCTGAAATTTTCAAAATGATGTTTTAATCATTGACTTTACATAGAAATTTTATTTATACTAAGAAAAGCTTGGGGGTGCCTGGGTGGGTGGCTCAGTCAGTTAAACGTCTGCCTTCGGCTCAGGTCATGATCCCAGGGTCATGGGACTGAGTCCTGCATCAGATTCCCTGCTCAGTGGGAAGCCTGCTTCTTCCTCTCCCACCTCTCTTGTTTGTGCTCTCTGTCTTGCTGTCTCTCTCTCTGTTAAATAAATAAATAAAATCTTTTAAAAAAAGAAGAAAAGAAAAGAAAAAGAAAAGCTTCAAATCTGCCTTCAGCTCAGGTCATGACCCCAGGGTCCTGGAATCCAGTCCGTCATCAGGGTCCCTGTTCAGCGGGGAGCCTGCTTCTCCCTCTCATGCTGCCTGCTGCTCTGCCTGTTTGTGCACTCTGTCTCTCTATCATATAAATGAATAAATATAATCTTAAAAAAAAGAGAAAAGCTTCAGCTATATGAGAGTAATCAAATTTTAAAGTAATCAAAAATTTTTCTCACTCTTCTTTCAACAAGAGAACAAAATGAAATTCAGGAGGTTTTTAATTTAATGCATTTTGTTCTGATCTGAAACATTATATTATAAAAGTATTATTATTTTTATTTAAGTTAAAGGTATATGTAATAAAATTATACAGTATTTGATTTATTTTAGTTATGTCCCTTGATACGTATCACATTCTGTTTTCTATGATCTTTATTTTCAAAATTTATTTTAATCAAAAATATAAACATACTAGATGGAAGTGACATAGGTTAATTTTTCCTTCCTTTCTACCTTTGCCTACTTTACTTTCCAAATCAAAGGAAATATTTTAAAATGTGGACAGTTTTAAAAAATTATATTTTAAGATAAGTCACAAGATGTTAATTAGGAATAACAACCTCTCCCCCTCCCCCTGTAGACCTATGGCCCTCTCAGAAATAAGTCTCTAAAACATTCTCATTGGAACTTCAGCCTCAATGTTAGATGGAAATTCTAGCAATAAATCAGCAAGAGTTACCACTGAAAACACCTTTCCAAGGAAGACTACAAAGTTAATACTTTCTGATTGGAGGAAAATTAGTTCTAAAATCTGTTTGCATTCAGTAGCATCAAAGTGCCTACAATTTTATTTCTCATTCTATTTGCCCATGGAAGAAGAGTTCTGTGGAATGTGGAACCCGTGGAGAATTATTTCTGGAACATGTTGTGAAGTACAGTAGCTAAAAATTCTTCCTTCTGCTGCAGGGTTCTCATACCCTAATTTGGCCAAAAGTTTTAGATAACAAAATTATTTTTATGAAAGATGTGTTTTAATCATGTCTGAGAATAGTTAAATATTTTGATTAAATGGTGAATACTAACAGGGAAGGGCTGTCATGAGAATTACCAAAATGACCTTAATTTATATTATTGATTTTGAAAGGATTTGCTCCATATCAACTGCCTCTTATTGAAGGCTTGATATTGTTAAACTTCATTGACTTCAACAGTAATACATTTAATTGGAATAAAGTATGGGCTAGGTAGAGACAGTTAATCGGATCCTGGTTTTTTGCTTCTGTAAAATAAAACAATAAGACTAGATTCCTTCCCCTTCTAAAATCTTAAGAATCTATGATAATCTACTGTCATAACCTGTCTTAAGTAAATGCACGGCACTCAGAAGGCATCTGACAGACAATCCAGAAATTGACAATACCCCTGGTAAGGGGATTATTGTGATTTCAGTTTTATTTGTTTTAGGCAAAGAATTCAACTCCAGAAAACTGTATCAGCACATGTAAACACACACAGTAGTAATGAAAATTATGTAAGCTCCAGTAGTAGGTTAACACTTCACTGATGAATTCAGAATTCATATGATCTGTCTAATGAAATGTCACCAATACAAAGGCATGGTTTCATTTAAAGAATCTCCATGTCATTCATGATTAACAGATAAAGAACTATGTTGAATTTATCTCATGGTTTTTGAAAGTAAACTACCAAAATACTACTCAAGATGTGAAACAAGAACACTCTAGTATCTTCTTGCTTATAAGCTGTACAGTTGAAATAATTAAACATTGTCTTTGTGGGACAAAAAGATCCAATTTGTCCCTGGCATTTAGAAACTATTAATAAAAGTTTAAATATTAATCAATCTTATAGCTGTTGTTGACTGGTTCACTAATACATTATTAATTATATAAATTAATGGCATTTACAGTATAAATGGTATAAATTAATAAGACAATAATTTAAAAAACATGAATATCACCTGTAGAAAAAAAATAGCCATCATATTTTAGGTTACTAAAATGTGTTGATTGCAATACACAAATTCTATTCTTCTGGTTTTCTTTCCAATGCCTCAATCTACATCTCATTATTAGTTGAAAGATTTTAGTCTTTTAATCTATTTCATCTATTCAAATATTTACATGAGGATGCCTGGGTGGCTCAGTGGGTTAAGCCTCTGCCTTCTGCTCAGGTCATGATCTCAGGGTCCTGAGATCAGGTCCACATCAGGTTCTCTGCTCAGCAGGGAGTCCACTTCCCCCTCTCTCTCTGCCTGTCTCTCTGCCAACTCGTGATTTCTCTCTCTGTGCGTCAAATAAATACATAAAATCTTAAAAAATATATATTTACATGAACTTTTTACCTGTCTAGACTTAAAGATAGAAGTTTTACAGTAGTGGGACACATGGCTGGCTCAGTTGGTGCAGCATGCAACTCTGGATCTCGGGGTCATGAGTTCAATCCTCATGTTGGGCATAGAGTTTAAAAAAAATAAAAGGTCTGATTCTATTAAATTCAAAATAGCATATCAATTTTTAAAAAAGATTTTATCTATTTATTTGACAGACAGAGATCACAAGTAGGCAGAGAGGCAGGCAGAGAGAGAGAAGGGGGAAGCAGGCTCCCTACTGAGCAGAGACCCCCCAACATGGGGCTCAGTCCCAGGACCCTGAGATCATGATGCAAGCCGAAGGCAGAGGCTTTAACCCACTGAGCCACCCAGGCGCCCCTAGCATATCAATTTTTTTAAAAAAGAAGTTTTATAGTGAAGGTTTTTGACTTAAAAAGTGCTATTTTATTTTTTATTTTTTTAAACAATATGTTATTTTTTTCTAAGATTTTTTAAAATTTAATTTTAGTTTTTCAGTGTTCCAAGATTCATTATTTATGCACAACATCCAGTGCTTCATGCAATATGTGCTCTCCTTAATAGCCACCACCAGGCTCACCTGTCCCCCCACCATTATTTATTTATTTAACAGAGAGAGAAAGCATGTGCAGGCAGAGCAGCAGGAAGAGGGAGAAGGAGAATCAGACTCCCCGCTGAGCAGGGAGCCAGATGGGGGGGCTCGATCCCCACTGATCTGAGCTGAAGGCAGCCACTTAACCGACTGAGCCACCCAGGCACCCCCCAAAAGAGATCTTTTAAATTAAACTTTGTTAACAGCAAATTTATATAATGATTTTATGTATTTATTTATTTATTTTAGAGAGGGGAGATAAAGAGAGGGAGAGAGCAGGAGAGGGAGAGGCTGGTGGAGGGGAAGAGCTTTAAAAAGAAGCTTAAGCAGGCTCCAAACCCAACCTGATGTAACTCAGACCTCAATCTCAGAACCCTGAGATCATGGCCTAAGCCAAAATCAAGAGTCAGTCACCTAACCAACTGAGCCACCCAGGCATACCTATATCACAATTATTTTTAAGAAGTAACTTGTTTTAGTCCTTTTCCTATGATGATGTATTTTTAAAGTACCCTAGTGAGGAAAAATACAATCCTCCCACTACCATTCCCCTTTTTATAAATTTGATATTTTGTGATGATTCTCCAATACTTTATATGCCAAAATGCTTCTGTACTTAGTGTACATTAGCACTTAAAACATAGTCTCATTAAAGTAAAAATTATCTGTTGTTCTCTGGAAACATATCTCTCCCTTCGAATAAATCACCGAGAGAACCAAAGTTACTATTAAATAAAAATAATAGTTTTAAATAATACAAGTAAAGTTTTACAAATTTCAAGACTGAAATAGGAGAAGTTTTTACAGACCTCATATTATACACCTGGCTTTGGAGAAGGAAAATGAAAGCACATTCCAAAGTATACTTTTTCTTTATAAAACATAATTAAATTTAGTATACTAAATGCCTCTTTTAAAAAATTTAAATTCAATTAATTAACATATAGTGTATTATTAGTTTCAGAGGTAGAGTTTAGTGATTCATCAGTTGCATACAATGCCCAGTGCTCATTCCATCAACTGCCCTCATTAATGCCCATCACCCAGTTACCCCATACCCCCACTTCCCCTCTAGCAGCCCTCAGTTTGTTTCCTAGAGTTAAGAGTCTCTTATGGTTTGTCTCCCTCACTGATTTTGTCTTATTTTTACTTCCCTTCCCCTGTGATCCTCTGTTCTGTTCTAAATGCTTCTTTGTAAATAAGCATAATCTTTGGACTCTTTCTTGTTCAACTACATTTAACACGTGGCCAAAAGTTCTTAGAGCAATATCTTTACTTAAGACCAGTGAATAATGTCATCTTATTTCATTCTGCAGTCTTGGTAAGCATACCATTTTACAAAAAGTGAGAATTGGTCATGATACAAAGTATCTTGGAATACTTTGGTGACATTCTAGGATAAAACTATACAAAAATGCAAAAATACTAAGTTGGTGACTAGTTAATAATAACCAAGTAGCTTATTTAGTCTGCTGATAGAGACATTTTTTTTAAGATTTTGAGAGACAGAGAGAACAAGCAGGGGGAGGAGGAGAGGGAGAGGGAGAAGTAGGCTCCCTGCTGAACAGGGAGGCTGACATGGGGCTCAGTCCCAATACCCTGAGATCATGACCTGAGCTGAAGGCAGCTGCTAACCTGCTGAGCCACCCAGGCACCCTGATATAGACTATCTTAAAGGGTTCTCATAGAAAGCTGCTTGTTTATGTCACATCAATAAAATTTACATTAATTAAATATATTCACTGCGGCCAAGGATCATTTTTTTCAGAATGTACCTTAGCTATTGGATCAATTTGTAAAGAGAATATTGTTATCTCAAAAGATAACACTCCTAACAATTTTTTTAGTGTAAAAAATAGATAATTCTCGAAGTCAAGCATTCTGAATATAGTGATTCTTTTACTAGGTCACCATTGTCTCAGGTTCTTTTCTTTAAAAGATTTTATTTATTTATTTGAGAGAAAGAGAGTGAGAAAGAAAGAGAGAGCACAAAGGGAGGGAAAGGTAGGGGGAGAAGGAGAAGCAGGTTCCCCACTAAGTGGGGAGCCCCATGTGTGGCTCCATCTCAAGACCCTGGGATCATGACTGAGCCCAAGGCAGATGCTTAACTGACTGAGCCTCCCAGGCACCCTTGTCTCAGATTCTTAAGTCTTATTTTCTTTGCCAGTGTATGAGTTTGACGGATCATGAGTGCCTTCTGCCCCACCCACCCACCCAACCAATATTTCAATGAAACTCTGGGTTGTACTTACTAGGAAAAAAAGATTTAAAAGTGCAAATATGACATTCAGGGACATTTTGTGTATGGAAGTATTTGTTTTGTGTGGCTAAATGATATACTAGCACAGATGACCAGCAGCATAAAGTTATCTTGCTTTATTCTCAATCTGCTAGAGTCATCATTTGTATTTCAGCATGTGTTACAAAGAAAATCACAGAGAGAACATTTGCCTTTTGTGTATGTACTGATGGATTGCAGATGGTTAAACCTCAACCTCTCTTTCAAACACTGAAGTGTTTCATCACATTTCCAAAGAGTGACGTGAAGTTGTGACATCTGTGTCATGTTTCATCTGTTTATCTTATGGCTATAATAATCACAACCTTAGACTACCATTTACAGGAGCAAGATAAGGAGCCAGCTCTGCTTGCTGGTTGCATGTTGTCCGATTTGGCAGACAGGAGCTTCTATTTATATTTAAATAGTGTTAAATTAATGGAAACCTTTGAAAGAAGTAAGGGCATATTGTTCCTTTTCAAATAGTTATATGCAATAGACTGTTTCACTTCTTTGAAAATAAAAAAAGCTTGAAGAGAAATCTATTATAACTAGTTATATAAACTAGGTATATAAATAGGATGAAGTATTTTATAGGGTTTCAGAAACATGAGGAAAATGTAGTGGGAGGGTGTGAAGGACCTGGGAGGGGGGGAGGGAGAGAGAGGGAGAGGCAGATAGACCTTATCTCTAAGTTAATTGCTGATTTGGGTTTCTATTTTTTTTTTTTTTCTGGGTAAGCAAAAAAAAAAAAAAAGAAAGAAAAAAGAAAAGGTTTATGTCAATGAAGATGTTAGCAGCCCTACTATAAAACTTAATAAGCTGCAGAAAGCTAATGAAATATTCTTTTAAGAGAACGAAAAATAAATCTTATTTCGAAGACACCCTCATTTCTTTGAACTATGAAATTCTAAAAAGAGCAGCATATTAAGCAACATAAAAAGCACATTTACATATGGAAATGTCATCTAGAAATTTCAATATAAATGTGTTACCCCCTAATTATAGATACTAAGTAGTCCAGTTTTATAAAAGACTCAGTTTCTACTTAAAATAGTACTACTAACTTTAAAAATGCATCTCAAAAGTTATCATTGAGAGAAACATGGCAAATTTGAATCTACACTAGTTCAACCTCAATCATAGCATTTTAAAAGTATTAATTTATCTTTCATTAATGCTTCGAACATACACTTCTTCATGGTTCTATTTATTCATTTATTGTTCTATTGAAAAAATAAGTGTTAGCCTGTGAAATGAATTTCCTAATCTTTAAATTCTTTCTCTGAATGTAATTATATATTAATGGAATGTATGCATCCAAAACAATTGAATTTCTATGGGTGGCAAAACTTAACTAAAAGGAAATCTTCATTTAAAGTCTTCAGATAATAAAAATGGAAAAACTCCTCCTAAAAATTAAAATAAGGAATCCATGTGTCCCATATCCCATTTTTACTGAATGCATTTTCTTAGCTTCTCTTGAAGCACATGTTGTGTGTTTGAAGCCTCCTGATTATGGAAAGGGGAATATGGCTAATAGAAAGCACATGTACAGAAAAAAAAAAGCACACATACAGAAAGGAACATGTTCTGACAGTAGATAGCTCTAGTATATTCTAACAGGTTACAGAAATCTTAAGGGGAGTCCCTTCAGCATAGGTTTACCCTACAGAAGGAAGAGAGCTATCATGATTACATCTTGGGAATAGATTACTAAAATACTGAGATTTTTCAGAAGACAGCTTTTCACATTAATCTGAGAAGTAAAAGACAAAGCAGCGAAAACATGATCAAATGTGATCACTTCATTCAAAAGTTTGAGAGGAGTTTCTTCCTCTTTAAAAGGGAGATAGTATCTGCTTTCAAGAGTTGTGGTGGGAAAGGTGAAATCCTATAAGTACTTAGCACCGAGTAAGTGTTCAAAAGATGTTCATTATAATAATTATTACTAAGGTTGGCAGTGACCAAGGGGATGATTTAATAATGCTATCTAAATAAAAACAGTAATCTCACTTAGAATAAAATGACTGTCCTCAATTTGCTCAGGGGAGATAGAAGAGGATAACTTTTTGGCACAATATATTTAATAGAAGAAAGAAAGACACTGAAAGGCATTTAACACTGAAATAGGTTTCTTGGATGGATCACAAAGCTGATAACCAGAAGAAATGAGGTTTGTATGTGGCTGTCACCAATCTTAATCAGTCTACTGTGTTATTTTCCCTTCCAACATCTAAATTAACTGTCAAATAAGGGCACCATGGGCCACAATGCAGTATTTTTTATCAGTAGAGGCAATGGTAGCCTTTTATTGTGACAGTGTTGAGTGTGAAGTTGCAAAACTATGGCACAAGAGGATACAGGGAGATATAATACTTTTGTTACCACCAAAGATTCTTTTATTTTATTTTTCAGAAGATTTTATTTATTTATTTATTTATTTATTTATTTGACAGAGAAAGAGTGCACACATGCAGGGGGAACCACGTGCAGGGCTCGATCCCAAGACTGGTATCATGACCTGAGCTGAAGGCAGACACTTAATCAAGTGAGCCACCCAGGTGTCGAACCAAAGGTTCCTTAAACAAAGAGTATCTGTACTTTATTTTTGTACAGGGAAACTCCCTTAATTAAATGTTCTTAATCTTCACAGAATACAATTCATCAGCCAATCTTCTGCATAATTTTCTTCTAGAGATTTTTTCTTTAGCTTTCATTCTTTGCAAGATAATTAAAAAACCTCATATTAGAAGTGGTTTTATCTGGTAATTAATAACTACCTCTTCACAGAGGATGACAAGATCTTGTTTGTTATTTTGGTCACTTACTTCTATTTATCTTTCCCTTGATTCCAAATTTAAGTAGAGAAATTATAATAATCAAATATTGTCCAACTGTAAAACCAAGTGAAAAAAGAATCTGTAATTTGCCAAATTGTAATTTACAAGTAGTACAATCAGGTTCAAGATTTGTGAATTTAATGTGATTTATACATTATTAACCAATAAAATATTACTCTACAACTTAAATTTATCTCATTTGGAGATGATATCAGATCCTTAAAGAAGCTTAATGTGGCATGGTGGGCAAAGCACTAAGCTAGGAGTGAAGATCTAGCATTTGGGCAGATGTTTTGTGAACTTAGACAAGCTTCAATCTTTTGAGAGCTCAATTTCTTCTTCTATAAACATCAATTATGCATTATGTAAGCTCTTAGGTTTAGGATACAGCTGTAAGTATAAAATGGCCTCTAATTTCATGCCGCTTACATTCTGGATGGGTGTGATTTTCTCACTGGATAATGTCTAAATTCACATTCATTTTAAAAACTCTATAATGCTAATGTTCTTTCAGATTGCCAAGGATTGGCCAGCATTACATGTAGGAAAGGATGGGAAATGTAACAAGTGCACATTAAGTATGGAATGAGAAAAAGAGGGAAATCATCAAGCCCATCCCCACAGAAGGGGCTCTATGTGTACTTGTTCACACCATCATTTTACTAAAAGTCTAAATATGTTTTCCCAGTGTGTGGTTTAGCAGAGTCATTTACCAAACATTTTATATTTCTGTCTTTTTAAATTTATATTTCAAAATATAAATATATTTATTTTTTCTTTAGACAACTCTTGTGGAAGTCTAAAGAGACATCTTTTTTTGGGTAAAATTAGCCCTTCTGATTGTCAGATTACTTAGGCAGCAAGAACATTTTATTAGCTACGCTCATAGCTCTTCTAAGTAGTTACATACTAAAAATGAAATATCTTAAGGCTAACATTTTCAAAGTGATGTGTGGGTAGCTGAGAAACTAAATCTGGGTAAGATACATCAAAATTCCCTTATCTTTTGAAATGTTGTTACCGAGACTCAAAGGTACAATGCTCCCCAAATCTATGGTGCTTTACAGTTTGTAAAGCAGGTTCACATGCATCACCATCTCATGTGAACCTTGGGAAATGAGATAACTAGAATTTGATACAGGATGGAACAAAGCAAAGTCAATAACATCTTTCTTTTTTTTTTTAAATAATGTTTTAATTATGTTCAGTTAGTCACTGTACAGTACATCATTAGTATTTGAAGTAGGGTTCAATGATTCATTAGTTACATATAACACTCAATGCCATCTTTCTATTCGGTAATTCACATCAAGACTCTCTTCATTCCCCAGAATGGTCTGGTGGGTAATCTTCAATACCACTGCAGCACCTACATTTGTGCTTTTGTCTATGACTTTTCTTCCAGTTTGAGTTAAGAACATAGAAGAATACAGGTGGCAGTGTAGACAGGATGTGAGGGGGTTAGTTTGATCCTTTAAATTTAAGTCTGTTTTGCATTAGTCTTGTGTGTGTGTGTGTGTGTGTGTGTGTGCGTGCATGTGTGTGCAGCCAAATATGCAGGCCTCAAATATCTTCTCAAGCTCATCCTGTCTGATTAACCTGTAATATTTCCTACATGTTCAAAAGAAGAATCATTCTGCTCATAATCTATTCTTAGGGTCTATTTACCTCAATTTCTGCTGGGGTCCAAAGATAATTCAAAGCATGTAAGAAAGGAGAGGACAGTGGCCAGAGTTTCTAATTCAAAAGTAATTTTATGTTTCAAAATAGCATTACTTCAAAGTAGTACTGAATGTCTTTCTGTATAGTAGGAACTCCAGAAAACAGAAACAAATAAGAGTGCTTTAGGTCACTTCTTTTAGTAATAGCATAGAGGATCATTTCAATAATTCAGCAAACCATAAAAAGGAAAAGTTGTGATATCAGAAATGGACATAATAGTATTCTCATTTTTTCCTAATCTCAGGTACATGGGATTGAGCTCACTTAAGTTATGTTTTAGAAGGTAGATAATAGGGGTGCCTGGGTGGCTCAGTTGGTTAAGCATCAGACTCTTGATTTCAGTTCAGGTCATGATCTCAGGGTCCTGAGATCGAGCCCCACACAGGGTTCCACTGGGCATGCAGCCTGCTTAGGATTCTCTCTCCTCCTTTTACCCCTTCTCCTCCCTTCCCTCTCTCTCTCTCTTTGTCTCTTCCTACCTCACTTAAAAATAAAAAGACAGATAATACAAAAAGTTTAACTTGCTTATAACTATTATTTTTTCTTCTTTATTGCCAGGTACTCAAGATTGTCTAACCACCATAAAAGCCGTTGTGACTTATTATTAATGAGGGATGACCTTCTGAACTCTTCAATTTTGAAAATCTCTAAGTCTTACGGTGTTTTAAAATATAAGGCCTTGGGGCGCCTGGGTGGCTCAGTGGGTAAAAGCCTCTGCCTTTGGCTCAGGTCATGATCCCAGGGTCCTGGGATGGAGCCCCACATCAGGCTCTCTGCTCAGCAGGGAGCTTGCTTCTTCATCTGTCTCTGCCTACTTGTGATCTCTCTCTCTCTGTCAAATAAATAAAATCTTTAAAAATATATATATAAGGCCTTATTTTTATCATTACGAAGCTAGTGACAGAAAAATACCATTCTAAACTCTGTCTAGTGTATGGTTTCATTGTGCCATGGTTAAAACACCAGTAACTACAGTCGACCCTTTAACAATGTGGGGATTAGAGAAGCCAACCTCTCTCTTCCAACACAGTTGAAAATCCACAGTTAACTTTTGACTCCCTGAAAACTTAACTACTAATGGCCTACTGTTGACTGGATGCCTTACCGAGAACATAGTCAATTAACACATACTTTGTATGTTACATGTATTGTATACTGTCTTCTTACAATAAAGTAAACTAGAGAAAAGAAAATGTTATTAAGAAAATCATAACGAGGAGAAAATACATTTATAGTACTGTATTGTTTTTATCAAAAAATATCTACATATAAGAGGAGTCAGCAGGAGCACCTGGGTGGCTCAGTCATTGGGCGTTTGCTCAGGTCATGATCCCAGGGTCCTGGGGTTGAGCCCCCGCATTGAGCTCCCTGGTCAGCGGGAAGCCTGCAACTCTCTCTCCCACTCCATGTGCTTGTGTTCCCTCTCTCCCTGTCTCTCTGTCAAATGAATAAATAAAATCTCAAACAAACAAAAAAGAGGAGTCAGCAGTTCAAGCCCATGTTGCTCAAGGATCAACTGTATTTCATTATTCTCTAGAGCTGAACATTTTCTTTTAGTTAAGTGAGGTTTACCCTCCAAGGAGAAGACAAAAACAATCAGTCCTTCATTGAGATGTTATACACTGGTAATTTTCCCAGAAAATTTAAGCTTACATACCAGCTCATCAAAATATTTCTGCTCCTTTCCACCTAGGCCCTCATCAACTTGTCTAGAGCATTCCAACAGTCTCTCCTTGTATCTAGACTCTTCCTTGCTCCAATTCTTCTCAACATTGTCACCATAGCTTATTTCCTATATGAGACATGATCATGTTACCCATCAGCTCAAGAAATCTGTACTGACCACAGAATAAAGTACAAACTTTTTAGTCCTTCACACAGTTCCCACAGCATCCTTCTCATTTCCCCCTTCAACACCAGCCCTGCAAACAAACAACAAACACACATACACATCCAACACAAATCATGATATATTTCTTGAATATGTCAGGCACTTTTATGACTCTACACCTTTATTAACACCGAGAGGAAAGCAAATACAAATTTCTCAGGATCTGAATTAAATTAAGGAGTTCACACACTGAACTGGAGGAGGATTTCAAGTAAGCAAATCTCCCTCTTCTTCTATCCCTTAAATTTCACACTCACCCACTTGGGCCACCTGTTATCTGACAAGTTTGTAGCTCAAAAGCAGAAAATTTCAGAGCAGTCTCCTGATGTTTTCTAAGGATTAAAAAAATACTTCTTGTGGAGCATATTCATTCTGATCTTAAAGTAAAAAAAGCAAGGAAACAGACCAAAAAAAAAAAAAAACCCAGTACTGTAGGGCAGTAATAAATTATTAAGCCCTTTTTTTGGAGAAGTGATTTTCCATATTCTAATTTAAAAACTTTCAAGAGTAATTCTTTCAAGAGTTAGTAAATACTCATGAAAGAAAAAAATCTGTATTGCAATTTGAAAGTTGTAATTCCTGCAGATTACAATGACCTCTTCCTCTCCAAATGATTTCTTAGCAATGAGTTTTCCAATATGCATAAAAGTAGAAAGATTCTGCTGCCTAAATGATTTTTTCATTTTCCTATTCAAGAGTGGGCCTTTTCTTACCTCAGGAAGCTGAAGCAGAACATGTTTCTATTTTCAGTATGGAATAATGGCTATGGACAATCAAAGGTGATTATATGAGAAGATTAAGGAGGATTCTGAATGTTGGAGAGGGAATCGTTTTGCTTAGTCATTTTGCTATGTTAGCCAATTTCATTTCTGTACTTTCTCCCTCTATGTGTTAGGCACCTGTAGACAAAACTTACGATTACAGGCAAATGATTCTCAGGATTGATATTTACCTACTCAATATTAGACACGGTTATCAAGTACCCTTTAAAAACTTTAAAATAATCTATCAACAATGCAATAACTCCACATGTTTTTTGGCAACTGCTGCTTGAATATTTCTTCAGTGAAATGATGAAGATGTCGGCCTTAAACTATTTCTATGTCTGGCACCTCAGGAAGCCACAACTATTTGAGGCCATCACATTTTATGCACTGAGTCATTATTTCACTGTACCACAGCAAGCCCCATGGAAATAAAAGAAATAATGTAAATGCCAGAGGTCCCTCATTTGGAACTGTCAAGGAAAGAGTGTAAAATAACCTTTGAACAAGCATGTGTTAGACTAAGTACAACACATTAAGAAAAAAATTAGACTGTCATCCCATGGGTCCCTTTCAACTCTTGAGCCTCTGCATATAGGTTGGTTACGTCTTGGGCATCCTTTGAGATTCTTCCACTGATGTGAATGACAGATTAGATCTTTGAATAAAAGCAGAACAGGAGATTCACACATTTGAAAAGGATGTACAATTGTGTTGAAATTAAAAAAATATATATTTAACCAGAACTCCTCTTCCCACACTGTTCCAATTAACCAAGTCAAAATGTGTTGGGGTTATTTTGTCTAGTATTTATAACAAGGAATATGTTTGTACCTAGAGCATATGCATACAACCTTTTCACCTGGGTATCCACAGATATATTAAATAATGCAGAACATTTGCTGCTGAATATGCAAGCTTCTCTCATAATTATGTCATTAGATTAGAATACATCTATGTTGAGGAAAATGTTAATGTAATATTTACAGAGCCTCTTGTTTGCTTGTTTTATAGACACAGAGTAGAATCAAAAGGCAGCAACTGGCACAGTGCCTCCTATATTTAGCTGTAATCAAACTAACTCCGAGTTTAGATAAATGTGATTTTGCATTCAGGATCCATTATGAACAGAATAAGAAACTGTGAAATAGGATCTAAGATCCATCACCTTCTTAGACAATAGTAATAAATACAGTATCAAGAAAACTGTCTGGTAGACAGCACAGTTTAAAGTCAGGAAACATGGTTTCTAAAACCACCATTCCTTTTTTTTTTTTCTTTTTCTTTTCTTTTCTCTCTCTCGCTCTCTCTTTTTTTATTGTGACGTAAGCTCCACACCCAGCATGGAGCCCAGTGTGGGGCTTGATCTCATGACCTTGAGATCAAGACCTGAACTGAGATCAAGAGTCAAACCCTTAACCAACTGAGCCACCCAGGTGCCCCCCCCCCCATTGTTTATCATACACATTTGACTTTAGGCAAGATACTCCCTCATAGCTTAAGTCCCCATCTGTTGAGTGGGTATAATAATGGTCCTATATATTTGGAATAACTATTGAGAGGCTTAAATGAAATAATGGATGTCATTTTTTAAAGGTTAAGACACTATGCAATATAAAGCATTCTGACTTAAGGGCATCGATCAGCTCTTATTATGTATCACAAATATATTATTTCAGATTTTTAGATTTATGACTTGGGAAAATATGGGCAGCGATGCAATGAGAAAACTCTCTGAGGTGGGGAAGCAGATAAAGAAAAGAGGTGTCAGAAGATATATTGTCCCTTTTCTTCCTTCTGGCTTAATGCAGATTTAGAAAAAGATAAATTCTTGAAAATGTGTCACTCTTTCATTTTATTTTTTTTTTAATGTCTCACTCTTCTAAAGCCATTACTATGAGTTCAGCAGTTTTCCTGAAGAAGTTTGTTGTTTAATATGAGAAATGGTAGTAGCCCTTGAAGTGTTTCAAATTCTAAATGTTGCTATAGAAACACAGCTTCAGACACTGGATAGAATGAACCATCTGTCACTCTTTTTTTTTTTCCCCCTGATGATGATTTTCTTAGTACAAAGTACTGGAAAAGTAGACAAAATGGATGGCATGACACGTTATACAGCTCTTTGCCAGGCTGTGATTGCAGAGCCTGCACACTTGTTCATATGTTAAAAGGTGCCCCTGCACTGCCCTGAGGCACTGTCTCTGGAAAAAATGCAATTGTTGAGAACAGAGCTGTTTCCTCTACTGTCCATTCAAGCTGGGGGGCCAAAGATGCACCAAACAGCCTTGAAGTGACCAATGGCAAATGTGCTTTCATATCAAATGCCAAATGATGAATGTCTTTCTTCTTTTCTGAATTTATTTGCATTACCTCCATTGAGGGTAGAAATTCTAAGAAGGGCCAGTGACCAAGAGGTTTTTGAGTTTACTAGAAGGAAAAGTTGAATCATAACAAACTTCCATTTCTTAATCTTATTGTAAAATCTTGGTTTGTTTAGCTTATATCATATATGTGAAATTTCTCAATTCACGTCTTTTCTATAAAATCCATTGAAAACAATCATAGGAACATAAAAAGCAGACACAAATGATGTTTAAAATAAAAAATTAAAATAAAAAATTTCAATAATTTGGTGAAATAGTTAACTTCTTAGTGTTTTTGTTTTCTTGGAATTTATTATCCAATATAAGTTTCACCCCGAACTGAAGTTAATTTCTAATTAAGTCAGGTCACTGAAGTGAGATTCAGTGAGTTATTACTTTAAGCCAACCATAGTTCTTTGGCGACCTTAAGAGTTAATGTAGTTTTGTAGTTTGTTGACCTGACAACTGGGAACAGCTTCTGCCCTGAGAAAACCTGGCTCACTGATGGAGAAGCGCAGAATTTTTAAGTCTAGTTATACATGGGAAGCAACATTTTAACTTAATCCTGCTGATTTTAAGGATGTAATCAGGTAAGCCTCCTGATCCATATTAGTCTTGTTATAGTTAAATTAAGATAACTTTCTTTCATAGCTGTGCTGTTCATGTCTTATTTAATAGTGAAAATTTAAAGCAGGAAACATTGACTAAATAATCTAGTTAAGAAAAGCAAAATTGTGACATAGCACAATAATCGCAATTTCTGCATATTAACTATATATATATATATGTGGGTATTATATTTTCCAAGCTTATTTTTAAAAATCCACAAAATAAGCATACATGCCTTAATTTGAAGTCTTGGTTGTCTGTATGCATTTATACATATTGTGAATATTCTTAAGGTGGATGTAAGCTGGAGCTATTTTAAACTATGTATGTAAAAATTGTTATATCAAAGCTGGTATCCCCATTTTATAGGTGAAGAATATTCCATTTTACAGGAAAGATAAGTAAATTGCCCAAAGTCATATAGCTAGCATATTCCTCTTAAAAAATTATTTTGCATAGGTGAATGCTTACGTATGAATTTATTTAATCCAGGATATAAAATGGAATTAAAATTTTTATGTGATTTTATTCAAGTGACATGAAATACTATTTTATTTTACTTATTTAAAGGTTTATCTATTAATTTTAGAGAGCGAGTGAAAGAATGTGTGTGCAAGTAGGGAGAAGGGCAGAAGGAGAGGGAGAATCTTAAGCAGACTTCCCACTGAGCATGGATCTCCACCCACCCCTTACCCCCCACCCCCGACTTGGGGCTTGATCTTATGACCCTGAGATCATGACCTGAGCCGAGATCATGACCTGAGCCGAAATCAAGAGTCAGGTGCTCAACTGAATGAGCTACCCAGGCACCCTGTGAAATACTATTTTAAACCACATTTCAGAAAAACTTGAATTTCATAGTTCAAGTTTTTCTACTCTTCTGATGTAACACTTCTCTCTCATAAAGGTAAATGTTCCTGAAGGTTTTATTTTTTTATTTTTTCTTGTTTGTTTATATCTAACAGAATCCTGACAATTTTGATACATATTTATCTAATTCATTAGTGGCTTTTTTCATTTCTGTAATTCACAAAGGAGAAGATAAATGCTTGGGTAATGTCATTGTTCATTTTCTATGACAAGTACATACTAAACTCATTCTCAAGTATGTTGCAATTGAATACAACTATCTATATTTTTAAAGAAGACATTGTAATTGTATATGAATATTTCATTTTTACTTTCCAGTGAGCTGCCAACTGTGAATAATGGTAATGACTGAGCCCATTACTGGGTATGCCAACTTCTTAAAAATATGGTCCACATCAATTATGCCAAAGACTACAGTATAATAATTCTAATCATCAAAGAAATATTTTGAAAGCTTTATGATATTTTAAAAGATTTACACGTTAAGGGATATTACATATGTTATAAGTCATCATAGATTAAATTAACAACCAAAGAAATAAACCCATATTGTTGTGCGATATAAATCATGATAGAAATGTAAAAACAAATGACTTAAAAGTTAAAGCAAATGTCAAATCCAAAGCAGTTTAAATGCTGCAAACCCAGGTCTTCTGAATTTTGAGTCTATTGATTAAAAATGGCAAGCCTTAAGTAGCATAGCAAAATGCTCATTTTAGTTATTTCTTATTGAGGTTAATAACGACTTTATGTATTTTGGAGATCAGGCACCTGGGATCTGAAAAGAAAGTGCATGGCTATACTTACATGTAACTGCTTTAGTCATTTTAAATTTTAGATTTACATTTAAATTTTCTTGAGATTGCTAAAATTCATTTGTCAAAAGTCATCCATGGGTCTTAGTAAAGTAAGCATTCTAGCATACGTTCCTTCTGTGTATATCAATGGGCATACATGAAAATTTAAACGTTAATCTCAGTTTGATTTCCCCTACAGTATGTTAAGAGCTCTACAAAAACAGTTTTGCAAAGTGAAAAGGTATTAGGTACATCTTAATTAAAATCATTAACCAAAAATGTTGTTTTGACAAGATCAGGGAAATGACATACGTCTGTAGATGAGGCCCAGTCCTGGTTAACATGGCATGCCACCATGCGAATTTATAAAATCAAGAGTAGATGACCGGCTGAATACATCCCGTAACTTTAAATAGGAATGAATTTTAAGTCTTTTGTTAATTCAGGCCTGTTCCTTCATTAAATTCATGCATCAATGATAAAAACAGACTACTCTTGTGAAAGAGAAGAGTATTTTGCTCTCAAATACATTTTATTTGGGCAAATTGCCTAGAAGCAAACACATGGCCTACTCATAATACCAGTCTGTTGGTTTGCTTGCAGGGGATTGTTAATCATCTCTCTGCCACAAATGAATATATTTAATGAGAAATTTAATATATTGCATAAATTTCAGTTTGGGTCAAAGTATAGTTGTTATGCACAGTGACCGCATGTTATTAGATTAGTAAACAGCATAAGATATTACTGCATGCCAGCCTGAACAGAAGAAAAAATCAATTTTTTAAAAACTGTACACCTGCCTACCTGCTTATTTTAGGGTAAATATGTGTGCTTTGGGGACAAAGTTCAACGTGATGTTTACATAGTTAATAAAGACCAAACACAAAAAGAATGATTTTCTGAGGATAAAAATAGAAAATCTGATGGAGTAAACTGCTTGTACATGTTGTGCGATCTTGGGCTAGTTATTTAACCTGATTCTTTCCTCACATTTTCAATGGGGTTATTAGCAAAACTTATCATAAGAGACAGTGAAAAATAAATGTAATACTCTTGGAATAATGTTGAACACAAAGGAATTGTTTAATGAACGTGAGCTAATCAGTGCAAAACACACCTACTTTATTACACAACAGTATTCTTTCGACTTAGGATTTAAAGATAGGAATGCATGTATGAATCAAAAAGTCATTACTACATCTCTTTTGGTACTATTCAAAAGTAAATTCTAACTGACTCTCTGAAGCACTGTTGGACGGGGTTCCCAGTACCTAGGAAAGTAATGAAAGCCACATGGAAAAATTTTGAAGCTCAGAGGTGCAACTGATTTATAGTATTTAGGGTAGAATGGTCTAGAAATACCACTATTATTATGACAAAGTCACCATTTATTTTTTTCTCTTCAAAGAAAACTTTAGAGAGGAAAAACCCAATTTTGTTTGGCAAGTATTGAATGGGAAGAGTTGAAATTGGTGTTCTTGATGGTAATAGGCTTAATTCATTCAATAGCCTGATTCATCCTTGCTTACTGTGATGATTATTATGCTCAATTAAATGATTCACAATTCATATGATGGTCAAAATTCTAATTAATAGAGAAGGGGGCTAAGCAATAGTTTGGGTACTATTACATGAATTACCAAAGAATTAGGCTTTATGCAGCTTTTCTATTCCAATAAAAGAGCTCTAATCTACCAAGCTGTTCATCAAATTACAGTAATATTTCACATGCTGACAAAACTCTAATTTATTATCAGCAAATTATTTATGTGTGATTGTATTTCTTGGCTTAATTTGTAAGATTAATAACTGCCCTATAATTGCTATCATTTTTATCAGTTTTTACAATGACATCTTACCAATTAAAATGTATGTAATGTACTTTATAAAAGAACCTGTTGATGGGAAATGGAGTGAAAAAGGCAAATTAGTCCTATTATCCTCTGTATATCAAAAATTGACACAAGCAGAGAAAATATAGATAGTATTGTATAACACATGTATCTTTAGTTTTGACATCTGTAAATCATTTGAAAAAAAATCTGTTCAGGGTACATCAGCAATTCCACTGCCCTTCAAAAATAACTTGTTTTAAAAATGGCCTGCACTATATCATATATATACGTATATTATGTTTTCATTGAAGTAGAAGCTAATTTGTGGTCCAAAATATGTTACTTGAAGTAGCTGAATGATTTCAAAGCGATAATGAGGCTATATAATCTCTCCTCCATTTTGTGTTTTAGATCCTCCATGTAGAAGGGGTATGTAAGACCATCTTTATGAAATATGATAGGCAAAGAAAATCATTCTTGATATCCATGTTATGATTATATTACTGTTTTGATGGTTATAAGATATGTAAAATGCAATGGCATGGTAGAATGATACCAGTTTTAGAGTATTTGCAAGAAGGAAATATATGGCACAGAATTTACTTATTGGGTACATACTGAAAAACTTACTTTTACTCCTACCTAGGCCTTTTCAGATTCTGCACCCACCTGTCTTAAATTAAAATCTATCCATAAATATATATTCTTTAAATAATTGTAAAGTTTTGTTCCTTTACAGGATGGCTTTCCTCACAGCATTTCTGAGAGCTAAATAAGAATTTTAAAGCCAAACCGTGTGGATGAAGTTTGAAAGTAGATTGGAGTACGTGTCATTTTGGGTTGGTCATTAATTTCAGGTATTCTTAATACATGTTCTCAAAGTACCTTCAAATCTACTGTGTAAAGCTCTTGTTGAAGGAATTTGTTTTAATCTTGAGCACAGATCAGGCATCTACACTAGGAGTATAAATCCATTAACAGTTTCACCTTAGAAACATAAGGCAGTATCTTCTACAAAGGAAGAAGTGTTGTGAAAGAAAAATCATAGGGCTTGTCCTTGAGAATCTATTATACCAACCATTATTTACTGTGCTAGTGAATTTAAGGTATGTTCATATTCTGGATATATGTGTACATTGCTCTTTGGTATCAATGAAATAGAAGTTTTAGTATGTCCGCTATCTTCCAAGTCATGGGCAGATACAGGGGATAATTTTTACCATGCTTAAAGGAAAGTAATTTTTGCCATTCATAATGTAAGACTATAAGTAAATAAAATTTTTCTAAAATTATTTTAAAGCAAACATCAAAAAAGAATCTGTGGAGTTTTGAAATGTTTAAATAGCCAAGAGCTATGTCATTGTCTGTTAGCAAAGGTCATGTGTCTGGCTCACAATCAGGACACACACTGACTTTTCCTTCTATAGCTGCCTTGGGTTTGCAATACACATTTGGCAGATTGCACGCAGTGCAATCTGTGGTCACAACACTGAGAAAAACTAATTGGGTCCAATTTAGTTCCTTGGCTTCCTAGAGATTAATGTTGCACGTGATTTCAATACCACCTACTTCGCCAGCTCCAGTTCCCCCCAAAAGAGACTCAACATACAATAAATAACATTCTCGTAAGCTTTCCAAAGTTTAACAAATTAGTCCTTGTCCTTGTTCTTTTAGTCTAGACCCCTCAAAATACAAGTTAATATAAATTTTCTAGTATATATTATATATGATCCTGGAAGGAAAGATTAAGTTTGAAGTGTTAGATTAAGCAATAGCCAAAATAAATTCTTATCCTCCTGCTATAAATACTCCTTTTAGATCAATTTAATAATTTAACTGTTTATGTCAGATTACAAGTAAGTTTGGTAACCACTGCTAAAAAAAAATGTGAGATGCAACTAAAGAAATCCACTTCTTCAAAATATACTTAAATCTTATTGTAAGTATCTCAGGAAGACAAAAACAGAAGCTAAGTGTCCTCTCAGAGAGAGCAGAATTAGAATTGTGTGTAAATAATTAAATTTTATTGTTTTCACCAGGGCTCTTTTGGTTAAAAAACGACGTATTTGATAAATGATAGTTTTATTTTCAGATTAACCCATAATCTAGTATTCAGAGTGGTTGCTTATAGATTTGAATATATCAAGTGCCTTGAATGTGATATTATGTTTTCCTTTATTTGGTAGAGCCCAGAGTTCACTTACAATTCAAGAAACAAACAAATGATGAAGAGTTCAATGATTTCATGAATTATAAAATTTTAAAACTATTAAATTCTTTTCATAATTATATAGTGATAGCAAATAATGGTTGAAGTACCTAGCAAAGAGCTTGCTATAACCTATTTTAGCAATAAATATCATTGTCTACTATAGAATGCTTGAAGTCATTGTTCAAGATGAAATTAGTAGCCTCCTCCATCTCACTTATCTGTGTGATTCCTAAGAAGTCTTGCATGATGAAAAGAAATATATATATATGTATTTTCAAGAAAAAAAGCAGGAGTTTCAAGTTCACAATATTATGGTTTCTGAACAAATTTTGGTTATTTTCCAAGCTTCATACTTTTCTTTTACTTTTTATTTAATTGTCCTCAATGTATATCAACTCTAAATTACTAAAGTTTGTCTAAAAAAAAAGTTAAGTGATTCTGATAATCCATAGACCACAAAATGCTCTATAGCCTAGCAGAAAATGAATACAATGCAAAGCTATTGTGAGGTAGTTTAATTATCTATACCACCACTATAATTACTAAGGAACATTTTTTTAAAGGAACATTTTAAGTTTAAAAAAAAAAGTAAAAGGTTATTCAGGAAAAGTATGGGGAAGTTAAGTTAGTTATAGTACATTTTCTGAAATATAAAATATGCTTTTAAAATAAAGCTCTATCATAAATAACTTCCCCATTGCCTGTTAGTATCCAGTATTGCTATTTATTAAATTTAAGATATTTTCAAAGTCTTCTCAAAACATCTTTTAATTTAACTGTATAATGGATTACACTTAAGAGAAAATAATAGTTATGTGTATGAGATACAAAGAAACTCTAATGTAAATGACCTTAAAAATCAAGTCCATTGTGTTTTGTTTGTTTGTTTAAGTAAATTCTATGCCCAAAATGGGGCTTGACCTCACAACCCTGAGGTCAAGAGTCACATGGTCTACTGACTGAGCCAGCCAGGCGTCCCATAAAGCTCATGTCTTGAATCTTCTCAAAGTTATTACAATACTAAAATGTACTTTTTGCTTAAAACTGAAGTTCTCTATTCATCATATCTGATATGGCACCTTGGCAACATAATACAATAAAATTAAATAATTGTAGGGAGAAATAAGATTGTCTTTCTAATTGATAGAAATGTTGCTCTCTGAATGAACTAAAAAAAAAAAACCTATGTCTTACTCAGGTTGACTTTCATTTCAATTTCTCTAGGAAATTTTCTTTTGACTATTACATTTTATTATTTTTTGCAACATTCCTCAAAAGTACCTCTGAAGCTTGGTTAGCGTTACTCATTCTATTTTATGCAGAGAAAGTTGAACAAAGAGACCAAACTCAGAGCAGAATTAAACTCAAAAATCACAATTGTAACTTATATTTTCAATATGCTGCTTAACCACTAGGTCATTGTATCTTCTGGTTTCTAAATATTTTTATTTATTTATTTGATAGACAGAGAGAGATCACAAGTAGGCAGAGAGGCAGGCAGAGAGAGAGGGGGAAGCGGGCTCCCCGCTAAGCATAGAGCCCGACGTGGGGCTCGATCCCAGGACCCTGAGATCATGACCTGAGCTGAAGGCAGAGGCTTAAACCACTGAGCCACCCAGGCGCCCCATGTATCTTCTGGTTTCTAATGTTTCTGCTGCCTCTGTATTTTATTGCTAATTGAACATGTTGCTTTTTCTACTATGTGACACTTGATGCATCAACAGCAAGTGAACACATCTCTTTATGAACAGCTTTTAGTCCAAGAAATAATTAGATAATCAATGATAGGAATGGAAGAGAGTCAAATGTTACATCAGATAGTCAATGATAGGAATGGAAGAGAAGCAAGTGTTATATCTGAGAGATAAAGAATTAATTTCAGGAAGAAAAGTCTATCTTAAGGAAAGGAAAAAATAATGTGTCATGGATACTGATAAAAGAAAGGAGGGGTTAGTTTCCTTCAAGGTATATGTTTCAAGAAGAAAGGCATATCAAAAACAAACCTTTAAGTCATGCTTAAATTTTTATTACTATTTAAATATTTTACAAATATTTAAATTGTTAAATTGTTACAAATATTTAAATTGTACTTAAATTTAAATTAATAAAACTGCTTTTTAAAACTAACCAAAACTACAGAAAAATCACCAGTAGAAAACTGAACACTTTTCGGCATTGTGGAAAACTCCGACTTAAACTACAAAATAGCTTGAAGCACTTGGGTAAAGTGAGGCAATTTTCACAGCCAGTGATAGCCACAGTGATTGTGGTGGAGAAAAAAAACCTTATTGTGAAACCCTTGAAACTCATATAGGTGTATGTCAGATGGGAATAGAGATCGCTAATCTTCATTAATATAATGTCTTGCCTAATTGTGATTTCGACCTGCTGCAAAAAGACTGGTCTTTTCAAATAAACTTCCTATGCACCCGAAACTTCACTTCTGTCAATCTTCAGGACATGCTTACTCAAAGATTTTTCTACTGGTTTGTATTAGGACCTTTATAGATTCCCTGCCTTGCCCCCTTATCTGATACCTCTTTCTAGAGAATCCTACCTGCTGAGACAAAAATCCAACCTATTTTTCTAGTTCAGTTGATAAGAAGACATCTGAAGTTGATTTGTTGTTCTTCCTCTTCTGGAGAAAGGCCAACTTAGTAAACAAATAATTAAGAACAAACACAGGGTTTTTAGAAACACTTTTCCCTCACTCAGTGGTGGTTAAATTTGGAAGGTAACCCTGCTGTTTCAGAGATCTTAGTGTTATTTAAAATCAGTCAACTAAAACCAAACCAAACCAAACTAAACAAACAAACAAATACTTTATAGGAAGATGGAAATGATTTTTAAAATATGTATTCTGTTTTTTTGAATTGTCTGGGAGTTTTGGGTGAAAACTGTAAGCATAATTGTCAGTTGTTTATGATTTTCTTCTTGACATACTTTGTCTCAAAGCTTCACGAAGAATGTGACTACATATCTGCTATGGCCTGAATATGTCCCCCACCCCAATTCATATCTTGACTCCAAAACCCCATTGTAATGGTATTAGTAGGTAGGGCCTTTATGAAGAAATTGGGTCATGAGGTTGGAGCCCTCATGAATGGAATTACTTCTTTTGTGAAAGAAGCCCCAGAGACCTCCCTAGTCCCTTTCTCCAAGTGAGAATACAATGAACAGTCTGCAACCCAGAAGATGGCCCTCACCTGACCAGGCTAGCACCATGATCTCAGATTTCCAGCCTTCAGAACTGAAAAATAAATCTCTGTTAGAAATAAGAAGTGTTGGTAAATATGTGAGAAAAAGGAATCTTTGTGCACTGTTGGTGGGAATGCAAACTGGTGGCAGCCATTGTGGAAAACACTGATATTCCTTGAAAAAATAAAAATAGAACTTCTCTATGATCTAGTAATCCCACTACTAGGTATTTACTCAAAGAATACAAAAACATTAATTCAAAGGGATATATGTACCCCTATATTTATTGCAGCATTATTTATAATAGCCAAATTATGGAAGCAACCAAAGTGTTTATTGATAGATGATTGGATAAAGAAGAGGTGTTGTGTGTGTGTACATGATGTATCTACAATGGAATATTATTCAGCCACAAAAAATGAAATCTTGCCATGCAACAATATGGCTGGAACTAGAGAGTACAACGTTAAGCAAAATAAGTTAGTCAGGGAGGGGCAAATACTATACAATTTTACTCATATGTGGAATTTAGTAAACAAAACAAACAAAGGGAAAAAAGAGATAAGATAAAAACAGACTCTTAACTATAGATAACAAACTGATGGTTATCAGAGGAAAGGGGCATGGGGAGATGGGGGAAATAGGTGATGGGGATTAAGGAGTATGCTAATCATGACCAGCATTGAGTAATGTGTACAACTGTTGAATTAGCATATTGTACATGTGAAACTAATATGACACTGTATGTTAAATATATTGGAATTAAAATAAAAAACCTTAATTAAAAAAAACTTAATAAAAATAAATTTCTATTGTTTATAAGCCACACAGTCTATGGTATTTTGGAATAGGAGCCCAAACAGACTAAGACAATATTCTCTGTACTTATTTTAACATTTAAGTTTTAAGACTTTATTTTCTTTCATTGCATTTAAATCAGGTCAATGCATATTTACTATCATAACATCCTGCTTACTATCTCCTCTCCTCAGTGAAAAGAGTACTGTCCATATTATTGGAACAAATACGCTAAATACTTCATTAGGTTCTACAGGCAATTATTGACTACTGTTAAGAATCCAGGGCAGGGGCACCTGGGCGGCTCAGTCGTTAGGCATCTGCCTTAGGCTCAGGTCATGATCCCAGGATCCTGGGATCGAGCCCCACATCGGGCTCCCTGCTCAGCAGGAAGCCTGTTTCTCCCTCTCCTGCTCTCTCTGCTTGTGTTCCCTCTCTCGCTGTGTCTGTCTCTGTCAAATAAATCAATACAATCTTAAAAAAAAAAAAAAAATCCAGTGCAGTCCTAGGTCCTAGAGGCAATACAAACCAAAAAGAATAAGAAGGAACTGTTAGTCATATAGAAGAGCTTATGGTCTAATTGGGAAGGCAGGACCTAAATTAGCATTTACAGAACTAAAGTAAGTTCTGTGGAATAGACCCAATGGAGGAAATCCGCGATTAGCACGTATTGCAAGAATTAAGTCATACACCTACTTCTTTGTTACAGAGAACTGACTACTCATTCATGTGATCAGCCACTCTTACTAAACTCAAGACATTTACATTAGGCATCATGATTCACTTATTACTTATGTAAATATTTTATTCAAAAGCAATACTATTATATACATTTTATTTTAGGACGATTTACTCTCTTACTTTCTGTGTTTCCTCACTTATTCCCAATAAAGAACAGATAGTCTGTTTCACTGACAATTTCTAAGAAAATAATAATAATAAGGTGTGATCTCCTTCTGCAAGGTTAGCATTATTTTTTAGACTATGTGGGTTATTATCATAGTAAGTTCAAATTATTGGTCCTTTTAATGCATAATGGTTTCTGCATATATCTGTATAGTCATTTAGGGGGAAAAGGTGTGTTTCATTGTATTATAAAATCCCTGGGATATATTGTATGTGCAAAGATCTATGAAGTTATTTTTAAATAATTTATTCATCTTAGGTCCTGATTTTATTTCAAGTCCTACATTCACGGAACAATTTCCTTTTTTATATATATGATCTACATCTTGGTGTGTGTGTGCTAATAGGTAGATAAATGGGTAGATAGATTGATAGATACCACCTCAAGATGATTCTAGGTTGTAAAAGTATTTGCATATGAAAGCACATTGAGTGGAGTTTAGGGTTTGCTGAATTTTACTGTTTATTCTAGTGAAAGAAAACATGTAATTTTATAATAATGATGCCCATGTAAGCAAAAAAGCAAAATATTCAATAACTGTGCCCTCATCAACATTCTCCATCACAAGTGTCATAAATATGAAGTTAAGAAGTATAAGCCAGGTATTAGATGCCTCATTATTTCAAAAAGGCAGTCTCTTCATCTTGGATTCCCAGAGAATATTGAAAAACTCTGCCACTATTGTGCTTCTGTGTTTGTTTTAGTTCCAAAGAGGAAGACAATTACCAATAAAGGGAAATCAATATAGAATGAAACCACGTATTGACTGGGCAATGCATACAAATTCATTGCACATGTTTAAACATTTTCAAGTGGTTAACTAGTTTGCAGCAAGATTCCATCTGAAAGGCTAAAAGGGCTAATGAACTGACTAATAAAGCATCATAGGTTAATTTGCAAATTAAACTTTAGAAGAATGGGACCTAGGAAATGTAAGACTGGATTGATGTGTGTGTTTGCATGGGGTGGGAGAGTTAAGTAAAAGTCAAGAACTATGGACTCTGAAAAACAATCTGAGGGGTTGGAAGTGGCGGGGGGGTGGGAGGTCGGGGTACCAGGTGGTGGGTATTATAGAGGGCACGGATTGCATGGAGCACTGGGTGTGGTGAAAAAATAATGAATACTTTTTTTCTGAAAATAAATAAATTAATTTAAAAAAAAAGTCAAGAACAAAACCACAGTTGGACATTACAGTAGTGGTGCCTGAACAGCTTAGAAATCTGAGAGTACTAGATGCACAAGGATGGCAGAATGTGGACAGAAGTGTGAGAAATAGTTATTTGTAATTAGTTATCCTGAAAAGTGTCAATTATTGCTTTCAGAAGAATGAAAAGATTAAGTAAAAGTTTTCTATTGTTGTTTCTGAGTCTCATGCTGGGTGTCCTAGGAGATTTTAAGTGCCATGAAGTCATACTTTCTAAACCTACTGGGTTTAAACATATAAAACCTATTTTTTTGAATCTCTCATCTTGCATTGGGTAGTTGAAATATACATAGAAAAACTTACAATGAATGTATTATTTTCACATTATTAAAACCTCTTTGATAACCAAATAAACTAAACATTAGACCATAAGAATAATATGATGAAGAGCACACATTATGCCTTCTAGTCTTATTATTAGTCAGAAAGGAAACAGATGCAGAAGAGCAAGATATTATCCACAAATTAAGAAGTTTGGCAATAGATATTCATAAGTCAATTTCACATGAAAACCTAACCCAAAACTCAAGAAGCAAGTATATTCTGCAAACTGAAGAATGGAAGACTTCCCTCAGTATTAATTTGTTCTGTTAAATTACTTCATGCAAGGTTTTTTTTTTTCATGCAAACTTTGTTTTCATCATCACTACCTGACTTCTAGAGTAAAAATAAATTTTACTTCATAATACATATAAATGATCATTTCTCTTGAAACATACATTCCCTTTTGGAATGGTTTGTTGAATGTTATAAAACAATGTGGAAGAAAGAGAGGAAGTAAGAGAGAGCCTGTGCAAAGATGTGTGAGCAAGCATGAGGGGGAGGGGCCGAGAGAGAGAATCTTAAGCAGACTCCACGCTCAGCACAAAGCCTGACACAGGGCTCAACCTCACAACCCTGAGATCATGACATGAGCAGAAATCAAGAGTCCAAGGCTTAACTGACTGAGCCACCCAGGCACCCCAGTAGCACTTTTCTTCATGTTCCATCACACTGTTCCAATTAACCAACAAAATATCTATTGTATTTATATGCTGGCTTTATGAAGGGTACAGACAAAATAAGTGACCTGATTCCTACCTACAAGGAACATGTAATTTAATTCTGTTGATAAGCTAGATATGAATAAAACAAGGTTTTAAATGATTTTGTGAAATAATAAGAAAATTAGGTGTGTACTAAAATTGTAATCAAATAGCATAAACAAGAAGTGTAGTAGCTGTTCAGAGTCAGAAAACAGTAACAGATGCACTTATAAACGCCTACTGAAAGGATCTAATTAATTGAATTCATTCAATAAATATTTAATGAGAAACTATTATATACTAATCGACAAATTGGGAATTCAAAAATAAATAAATCAAGGGCCTTGCCAGTAACCAAGAGGTTTTAAGCCAGTGAACCTTAATATTTACTCTAGATGGATTAGATCCTCAAGGCATGATTGACTGTCTCCCAAACCATCAATCAATTGGCAAGGGTCAATAGTTTTACAGAAGGCACCTACAGAAAAATTGGATTGTTCTTTGAGAGTTCTTAAACTATAGTTACCAATAATCTTTTCTATCATGGAAATTATGAGCTTAAAAAATATGAAAATGAAATAAAAAAATTTCCCTGAAGAATTTCATTAAATGGGTCATGGCATATAGAAACATAATTGTGCCTACTCTAGACAAACTATATTCTAAGCAAAGTTGACTTATAATATTAAAACAGATTTCTTCTGTTCATTAAAATTGGTTACTTATTATTATTAAATGCTTTCCACATATATGTAGTTTATAAAAATGTATTTTGGTGTTGCACTGTTGAATTTGAATGAATTGTTTATAAAATGAAAAAGTTTTGCTCATATTCTAATTTTTATGGGTTTTATGCATGTAACCTTCTATTGATTACCAACAAATAGAAAAATTACCACCATCTCCAGATAAGATTCAAACAATTAAAAATGAAAGGTAATTTAGGTAAACACGAAAACATCAACTATCTTTAGAAACATAAAATACCAATGGCTAGTGGATATTTTTGGGGGGATGATTTTTTTCTGGTTCCATTCTATCATTATTTTATTTTTTTTTATTTATTTTTTAAGATTTTATTTATTTATTTATTTGTCAGAGAGAGAGGGAGAGCAAGCACAGGCAGACAGAGAGGCAGGCAGAGGCAGAGGCAGAGGGAGAAGCAGGCTCCCTGCCGAGCAAGGAGCCCGATGTGGGACTCGATCCCAGGATGCTGGGATCACGACCTGAGCCGAAGGCAGCTGCTTAACCAACTGAGCCACCCAGGCGTCCCTATAATTATTTTAGAATGAAAGAATAATCAGGTTATGGGAAATGTATGAAAATATTTTTATTTTAAATTAACAACTCGAAAACCAAGGAGTGTGATAAAAGACATAGGAACTAATTGAATTATACTGACGATATATGCCTCTAAATTTCATTGAACTGCAGCTATTTGTTTGAAAGATTATTTCATAATCACAACCTGAAAATTAACTTTTGGAGATAAGACTGCCTACTCTCACTGTAAACATTATTATTTTATTATTGTATAATATTTATTTCTTGAAGTAAGTTAGACCTTTTCCCAACCAGTTCAAACAGGATACAGCTTACTTAATTTTTTTTTAAAGATTTTATTTATTTATTTGACAGAGAGAGATCACAAGTAGGCAGAGAGAGAGAGAGAGAGGAGGAAGCAGGCTCCCTGCTGAGCAGAGAGCCCGATGCGGGACTCGATCCCAGGACCCCGAGATCATGACCTGAGCCGAAGGCAGCGGCTTAATCCACTGAGCCACCCAGGCGCCCAGCTTACTTAATTTTTTGTTTGTTTTTTTCCAAATGCCTTCTTCTAGATCAAGATGTCTTTTGACCAAAATTGAAGTTAAAGGAAATTATCAGCATGCTGACTTTCAAGCAATATGTGCTGATACAATTTGGCTACATTTAAAAATGTCTTTAGAAACATTTATTCATCTTCCATGAGAAGGTGTCTGTGTAAGGTCTATGAAAATGGATGGTGATTTAAAACATAGATTTTTTTAAACTAGATTTATTATTATAAATGGGTGTAACTCAGGGATAGCTAGATGGAAGAGGTGCATAGGGCAAGGTATGGGGAAAGGGCACAGAGCTTCCATGCTTTCTCAGAATATACCACTCTCTCCAAATCTCTAAAAGTAGAATATTTTTATGTAACTTTTGTTCAAAACAAAACCTATTCCAGGAAGAAAATTACCTGACATTTCAGTCTACCTTAGCAAAAAACCCTTCTTAAGCACAATATTGGATATGTATTCCTTCTCTCTCCTTTTTTAGACGATAGGGAGTTAAAGCAAAAGAGAAATGACTTGGTGGAAATGGGAATTTATATAGCATTAAGAAACTAATGGATATATCTATTCATTTGTAACCAACTGTGTGTGAAGTAATATGCTAAGGATAGTTACAAGATAAATGAACACATATATAGATGGGTGATTAAATGAGCATTCTTATATTCCACATTGAAATGATACTCTAGGAAGTATATCTACACTGTGTAAAGGCAGAAAGGACAGGAAGAAGTTGGGAGATCAAATTAAACTGATCTTTTCATCTCGATTCCCATTTTTAACTTCCCTAGTTAAACAATGAGTGAGACAATAAACTATCTAAGAGTAGCAAAATGAGCATATAAAAAGATGTTAGGTGATTCTGTGATAAAAGAAGTTCAGAAAAGCTGATAATCTCAGAAGAGATCTGAGACAACTCAAAAGTATATATGCAGTAGCAGAAGTCAATTGAATGGATCAAACAATGAGATAATTCATTTTCTTGCACAAAGTGACCTAAATGAAGGTAAGTTGGCTGAAATTACCATGCAAACAAAAATTAAATCCATATTTGAAATGATAATGAAAATAGGAAGAAAGCCAGAATCAGAATAATCAAAATAAATGTGCCATGATTCAGCAAGTTATTTATGCAGCTTTAATTAACAGGTCAATTCAAATGGGTAGAGTTTTAGCACAATTAAAACTTGAGAAGGTACAGAATCTTCCAAAAGAATCCAGTCAAATGAGTCAAAAGAATTTGAGAGGTAGAATTCTATAATGTGTATCCTCATTAGGCCCCTAAAATGGCAGCTAGAGATGTATTTCCTCCAGGATTTGTAGTAAGCCAAGTCATTTACTAACATCTTTTGGGTTGGTTCATGAGGTAGTTTTAAAATTATTTATAAAAATTTAGCAAAGGAATATGCATTTGATAGTGCCATAAGTACATAAGAACTTGAGGAACAATGAAAAATGTAACTGATAACTATGAAATGAGAATGTATAGCAAAAGAATATTAATGTAATTCCTTAGCAACACTCTAGTATGGGTTAAGAACACATCAAAGGAGTGTATTTAAGAAAAGATATTAAAGTAACCATTACAACATAATACATTTTGGCTAACAGAAGGGTTAGTTGGTTTGCCAGACTATTTAACACACCTGAAGAAGTAGTGCAGGGGTGCCTGGGTGGTGCAGGCAGTTGAGCCTTCCACTCTTGATTTCTGTTCAGGTAGTGATCTCAGGGTTGTGAGATGAAGCCCTGTATTGGGCTCTGCCCTGCGTGTGGAGTCTGCTTAAGAATCTCTCTCTCCCTCTGTGCCTCTCCCCACTCACACTCATGCTTGCTCTCTCTCTCTCTCTCTCAAATAAATAAATCTTTAAAAAATTTTTTAAAAAATGGGGCACCTGGGTGGCTCAGTGGGTTAAAGCCTCTGCCTTCAGCTCGGGTCATGATCCCGGGGTCCTGGGATTAACCCTCACATTGGGCTCTCTGTTCAGCAGGGAGCCTGCTCCCCCCACCCCGCACCCGCATGCCTCTCTGCATACTTATGATCTCTCTCTCTGTCAAATAAATAAATAAATAATCTTTAAAAAAATAAAATAAAGAAGTGGTGCAATGGCAACTTTCCCTGAGAGCAATGTTTAGTTCCATAAACAAACTAATGCACAAAAATCAAAATGTGTGTTCTGGTTGTTACTTAAACACACACACATGCACATATCATGCTCTAAGAAAAATCCTAAGCATTGCCACTTATTAGACTGCATTCCACCTCCTAATTCTTAATGTCAGGGAATTCTAGTGAACATCTAATTTCTAATATATCTTATTCCTTACTCACAGGTTTGTGAAAGTTGCATCCTTGTCTCTTATTTAGTCTTTTTCTTTTCATTTCTACCTCCAGTACCAGAAATGTGCTTTTTAGTTCCATATTGTACAAAACTCAAATTAATCAAACAATAAATTCTACTGCATCTCTCACTTAGGCATTACGTATTTAAATAATCTGCATTTCAATCTCCCTTAGAGAGTCAGCAGAGGTGCAACCCTCCTCTAGGAAGGCTTCCCTGATTGACTCCCTACTAGGGGCTGAATAGGGAGAGTCTGAGCTCACTCCTGCTGCAGCACTTGCAATATAATGTTGTAATTGTCTGCTTCTTTGTCTGTTTCTCCCGATATAATTTAATCTCTTTGAGGAGAAGGATTGTGTCTTACTGATTCCTACATCTGCAGCTCCTAGCACAGTACCAAACATGGTATGACTTCATTGATTGAATAAAAGAATATGGGGTACGATTCAGTTCAAGAAAAAAAAAGAGCTAACCAATAAAAAGTATTCTACAATTACTGCAAGTAAGTGACTATTAGTGATGATTCTCTAACTTTTAATCCTTCAAACTGTCATTCAGCACTTAGGGTTACGATCATGTATAACAAAGCTTTTTATCTTAATTTGTATTTAGAAATTTCATGAATTATATACCTCTAAATGTTAGTATTAATCGACATTACTAAATAATACATATATATGTATGAAGTTCTATATTTATTTATATATCTATTATTTTTAATTTAGGGAGTTTTGGAATCTCATGTGCAATTAGCTACAGTAACATATTTGTTTTAATTGATAAAGAGCAAAAACCTCCAAATGTGTTTTTCCACATAAATTTTTTGAAATTATATTTACCTTCTTATCTATTATGAGTTGGATCAATAGATTCTCTTTCAATGCACTGTCTTTACATAGATAAAATATTCTAAGTCACATTTTATAATGAGAAAACCTGGGTAAGGAGTATTAATTCACTGGCTCAGGATTACACAGCTAATAAGTGTTGAAAGGTTGTGGGGCAGGTAGGCCCTAAGTCTTCCATCCTCTTAGGGAGAAAGGGGACAATAATTGTAGTAGAAATATTTCAAGAGTTAAAAAAAATAAAAAGTCATTTGCATTTTATCATAGTATGCACTGTGAGCATTCAAGAATCACACTGATCTTCTTATTCTGTGTTTCTTAGATTGCTATATTTGAATTTACTTTTCCAGAGCAGATGGTTATTAATTCATTCAACAAGCATTTATACGATGCCATTTAAGTCCATGTGTTTGTATTTGAATGCAGAATGATGAACAATACCTGCATGATCCTTATATAGTTAAGAAAGAAGAAAGAACAAGAAGAAGACACAGGAAAAGAAAAAAGAAGGGAAAAAATGGCCATAGTTAGATTCTATCTGATATATGGGAAAGTGAATTAGGAGGAACATGTGTGAAAGGGGCCCGAAAACCAATTTAGAATCAGAGTGATCTTCATTACGTTCATTTGATAAGCATACATCTCTTGGGTGGGACAATCAGCTTGTTTTACTTCTGACACCTCTCCCTACCCTGATGAAGTCAACTTTTCCTATTACCCACTACCTCTCACAAATATGACCTAAGGGGAAATTAAAAAAAAAAAGTCTTTAATCTTCTCAAGAAGAAAACCAAAAGCTTTTATACTAGAAACAACTACTGCTGTTTTCACGATTTAAATTAATTTCTAACGACTTAGGCTAGAAGTTTAACCTGAAGAAGAAAATAATTGACAGAGTAATTGCTAAAAATATTTTGGATATGCTACACTAGAATTGATGTATGTAATGTATTAAGGGTGAAAAAAAAAAGCCAAGAGACAAAAGCTTGCAGGAACCTAGATTATGTTGTATTGTATTTCTATAAAAGACAAACAGAAGTTTTAACAATGGATGATCATAAAAAGATTTCTTGATGACCCAACATTAGTTGATTTTAATTTATTAAATGTCTTATAATAACATTGATTTAGTAATGTTTATGTATTTGCTTAAATTTCTAGAACAGGTAAGTTTGCTCTCTTAATTTTTATCAACTCTGACTCTCAAGTGCCTTTTTCTCCCTAAAACTTTCCCAGATGGGAAATGATCCAGCCTTCCTCTGACCTTTTAGGACACACTTATTGTTATCACACATTTGGTCATTTGTCATCCACCTCATATTTCTTCTCTCCCATATTAGATCATAAACTCTGTCTGGGTCGTAGTTTTTTCTCCTCCACATAACAGGTGCTCAAATAAGACTTGTTGGTTCATTTATTCTTTCAACAAATACTTATTGAGGACCTGCTATATGCCAGGCATGAAGAAACACAATGTGTTGAATATATTCTGACATTCTAAAAAACTATTAAAGCCTAATTTACAGTTTAATATTACAGAAAATGTCCCAATATTTCTAGTCAGCACTTATTAAATTCCTCTTTCCCTAAAAAAAATTTTCCATCTCTATTCTATTTATAAGTTCACTCAAATGTACTTCAGTTATGTTTCTTTGGCCTATAACATTTTTAAAAATTATTTTTGAACTAGGTTTCTCAATAAGTAATTCTAACTATTCATTTTGTTATTTGATGTCTAAATTCAGCTTTGCTTTTTAATATAAGCAAGGAGGGGCCAAAATAAGAAATAATGAAACAATTTTCTAATTATAAGGAATATAGTCAGGACTGAAGCAAGTATAATTTACATATGGAATTTTATGCAAAGATCACACAGCTTCCAGTCAAACTAATTTATTCTAATACCCTAAAATTTTTTTTGCTTAACTGAAGGACATGATAAATTTATAATTATTGAACTAATAGATTCTCACTATAAAAATATTGGGAATTATAGAAAATGCTAAACAAATAGGTTAAAGAAACATCCAGTTAGCTGATGGTAATATTAGCTGACAAGATGATATATTGACCAATATTATCATGGAGTAAAATGATACTATAGAAATTTCAATTATCAACTGTAAATAGAGAGCATCTAATGTGTTGGCAAAAGAGATTTTAATAAAATGATGAAAAATCATAATAATAATGTTCTTCCAAATGTGTTTTTATTATTCTATTAAAAGAATTCTCCTGTTACTGAAAGCTAACTCGGACTACCCATATGAAATTTTAGGAGACTTTGAATCTAAATAAAAGAGGAATAACAAATCTATTATAAAAGTATGTGCAGATTCTAGCTATGTTTGGAATCTAGGTTGTAGAACTGACAGTTTAGAAGGAGGTTTCGTAAAAACAAAACAAACCAAACAAACAAAAAAACCAACCAATCAAACAAACCCTAAAACAAAACACAACAAATTTAAAATAGAGAGTTTAACAAATCTATATGAAGCACAATTTGTATTTTACCTTCCTGGCTGTCTTTCAATCTCTATTATGTTCACACTGCACGCTCTGGGTATTGAATAAAAATATACACAGCCCATGCAATGAGCACATCCTAGAGCCAAATCCACTTGTGATATAATGCCCAAAACACAGTAGCATTTGCTCAAATTTTAAATATGACATAAATCTGAAATGATTCATTTTGAAAGTTGAAAGTTGGTCAAAAGACTACAGGATCTTAGAGACACTGCCTAAGTCATCTCTACTCTGTAGCCAGACTTTCTCCCCACTTCCAAACCATATCAGACAGATGAATATTGATCCCGAATGAATTCCAAAGGTATTTGGGGATAACCTGGGAGAACCCTTATCAGAACCTATAAACTCTAATAAGAAATGTCTTTGTTTATTATATCCAAATTAAATTCTTCTCTCTGGAGACTAAACCAGAGGTGGTGCCATGGAAAAAAGATATTGGAAACAAGATTAAGAAAATGTGAATTGTGATTATAATTATGTGACTTTGGACAAATGTGAATTGTGACTTATAATTATGTGACTTTGGAAAAGTCAGTTAAATTCTCCGTATTGAAGTTTCAATGCCTATAATACAGGGATAATAATAACAAATTTGCATATTTATTAGCAAAATGTTAAATGTATCACCATTATATTTTCCTCATAGGTCTTGTTTTCTAAGCTTTTGATCATCTTTGTATCTGTTCTTTGAAATCTTTCCAAGAGTTCCTACATCATTATTCAATTCCACCACCCTGAACTAGACCTAAGACTTAACTGGTTAACTGGCTGAGGTCTGTTATTACTTACTATTCATATTTCAAAAAAAATTATGCAAACTGGTTGCTTGGGATAGAGCTGCGAACAAGACAGACAAGGCTCTGGCTACCATGGAGTTTAGAATATAGGGGCAGGGCGAAGATGGTAGGGAAGTGAGTAAGATAATTGTAGTAGCAATTCTGTAAAAAATAAAATGGACCAGCATGAGAGATTGGGTGAGTAGCTTAGATCGGGTGATTGGGGTTGAACTGTTTAAGGCAGTGACATATAACCTCAGACTTGAAAGAGGAGGATTAGACATTTGAGCTCTGGGAGAAGGGTATTCCTAGAGAATGTCAAGTGCAGATGGCTTAAGGTGGGTGTGACCCACTGTGGCTGGGAAATAGGGAATGATTGGTATATGAGCAGACTAGAGAGAAAACCCTGCGACCCAGTCATTAAAGTGTTGTAGGTCATGGGAAGGAGTTGAGATAAGGACTTCTTGAACGGTTTTAAGCATGGAATGATGTGTCACAATGAACTAAAAAACCAACCTTCATGGTACACCCAATGATTTCTCAATCCTTTCAATACATTTAAATTAGTACCACCTGGGGTCTCTTCCACCTTGTAAAGGATCTGCAAATTGGACTTTAGGATTTTCCTTTTCATCCCTGTTTAGTAAATATTCTTTAGTTGTTTATATGGCACCTTGAAATAGATTAATGACTGACATTAAATTTAGTGAACTTAGAGATCCATTTTGCCCTCAGTTTCCAGATCTGCCAAAATAGACTGACATGTCAGGCCTGTGCTACCTCCATTTCATAGGAAGTCATGCAAAATTACAGAGGCCCTCTGTATGTGGATAAAACCGAATTTCCTACTTCTCACCTCCTTCAATGAGGAAATAAATGAATGGTGATATTGCATGGATATTCTTTAAAACACAAGAAAGCAAGAACTAAGGACGACTTTTACTTTTCTTGGGTCCCTACAGCAATGATGAAAATCTTTGCTGATGCCCTCTCTCCTCCCCTCCCCCCACTTAGCTCCCTCTTCCACCTACAAAAAACAAAGCATTCTTTCAGAGAACAATGTAATTAACAGTAGGATAAATACTGAATACATTCCTCAGTACTAGAAGAAATACTGCTGTATCTTATGGTGTCGGGAATTATCAATATAAATTAATCTTTTTTAAAAAAAGATTTTATTTATTTATTTTACAGACAGAGATCACAAGTAGGCAGAGAGGCAGGCAGAGACAGATGAGGAAGCAGATTCCCTGCTGAGCAGCGAGCCCGATGTGGGGCTCAATCCCAGGACCCTGGGATCATGACCTGAGCCAAAGGCAGAGGCTTTAACCCACTGAGCCACCCAAGCACCCCAATATAAATTAATCTTTAAGGAAAAACCCACAAGAATAAAAACTGTTTGAATTGTTGGCCAGTAGACAAAGATGACAAAAAGTGCTCCCAGTTGTTAATATTTTTTTGAACAGCATTTAAACGGTATTGAAAAAAACCTGAATTTGATAAAATCTCCTAGTTGCTTAAAACTGTATTAGGTCCTATGGATGGTTAGAGAACAGACAACAAGATCTAAATGGAGTCACTTGAGCTAAGCCCATGTCACCAAACTGAGACATAATACTTAACCCCATTGCAATTTCAAGCTTCTCTCAGGAATGTAACCTTTAACCAGTCAATCTAGAATTGGGGAGCACTAGTTAGTTAATTTCCCACAGACCCCTTCCATCCCCAAAGGAAGGTGACCCTGCCTAAAACAATCCACTCTTTGTTAGAAACTTCCTTTCCTGCTCACCTCTGCCTATAAAAGACGTTCATTTTGTACAGCTCCTCTGAGTTCCTTTCTATTTGCTAGACAGGATGCTGTCTGATTGTTGAATTGTTGAATAAAAGCAATTAGATCTTCAAATTTACTCAGTTTTGTTTTTAACACTTCCTTAATGAAGATGAACTGCAGTTACTCTGAAAACATAAATAACAAAACATGAATAATTAAATTCTCTTAATTATTTTTTAACAAGTGTAAAACTCCTTAGAACTTTAGATTGTAGAAAAGAGGCAATCTCGCTTTATGAGGTGCATAATATTCCCAAGCCTGACTTTCTCTTTTTCTGTTTTCTACCTCACCCACAATAACTCATCATCCCTTCTAGAGTTGCTATATTTTTAATAACTCCTCTATGTTTGTTTTGGTAACTCTATCTAGTGACCTGATTATAGGTCCTTGAGAAATGGTTCATATTCTGATCCTCTTCATGAAAACGTTTTCTTTGCCATTAAATTTTATTTATTGCCCTGAACTTGCATAAATCACCATAACCTTTTCCATTTTTATAATCCTGTCTTTTCTATTCTTATACTACACCTAGTGTATGCACATGCTTTCAACTGTGTTACTCTTGGTTGTCTGATTTTATTTAGTTCTTCAAATTCCCCTAGAACTCTCTCTTTAGTTCTCCCTTTGACTCTGCCCTTTATGCTCAGTTTCCTGTTGAGGCAACTTGTTTCCCTAACTGAGCATTAATGTATCTTTTTTTCTTTCGTATTTTCCATTCCTCTCACTAGCAGATACTTATGTTTCTTTTCCTTTATTATTTCCTAAGCTTCCTCATATTTCCTTCCTTCTCTTTTGTAACTGTTAAGTGGCTTTGCAGTATTCAGTAGAACAGGCACTATTGTCACCAAAACAACAGAGGAAGCACTCCTTTTTTTTTTTACACTTTCTTTGTGGGCTATTTTCATGTGCCTTTCCTTTCCAGTTACCCATAGTCCCTTCCTGAAAATTGCTATATTCTGTTTTTC
The DNA here is from genome assembly GCF_020171115.1 of Neogale vison. Taxonomy (NCBI): domain Eukaryota; kingdom Metazoa; phylum Chordata; class Mammalia; order Carnivora; family Mustelidae; genus Neogale; species Neogale vison. The sequence continues at coordinate 34,027,212 of NC_058105.1, forward strand.
TCCTCTGGAAATGTTTTCCACAGAGAATCCACTTTGGGGATTCTCTGTGCCACCATTTTCTGCTGATCTATCTGCGTATTGTATGTCTAGCCCATATGCTGAGGCTCTCAGTCACTTACATCACTTTGGACTAAGTGCAGTTAAGAAACTCATCATTGAGAACTAAGACCTTGTTCGGCATGCTCTCAGTTCTCATTTATTTCCACAGTAGGTTGCCACCAATTTTTAATACTTTCAATTCTGAGAAAATAATTACCTCAAAGCTTCTAGCAGTATTTATTTTATTAGCAGAAGCCTATAACTCTTATTAACAGAGGCTCAAGTACCAAAACCTTCAGATCCCATAAAAAGGCATTATGCTAAGTTAATACCATTAAATAGGAGTGACATATCTAATCTGCAAGAATAAAATGCTAATCTGATTAAATGTGAGGGGAACTATGCCATAGTTCTAGTAATTCTCCTAACCTGAATCTAGGAGGCTAATGAGGCTCTTTACCATGCACTTAAAATATGACTTACTTGGGAAAAGGTTGTTAAACACAACTTCTTAGAAATGTATCTATTGTGGATAATAAGGATACTCTGACTCATCTTCACTAGCTACACTGAGATTTGAATAATCCGCCATTCACTTAGGCAGGCACACAAACTCCCACACTGGTCTACCAATTCCAATTGGAGTTTGAAATATATAGCAAAGGGAATAAACCTCCAAAACCACTGGCCCAGAAGCTCAAATCTAAAGTCTGCTTTCTTTATACCTTATAGAGCAATTACTTCTCTGTTTGTGCTTTGAGGAATTGTTTTTTCTGCAAGACTAAAAACTAACAGGAACTTTTTTGGTTTTATTTCAGAGCAAATTGCCTGAAATTAAGCCAGCCCGGGAACATATAATTAATAACTATCAGCCCAAGTAAGTAGCTCTGTATTCTAATTAACTTGTACTTTCATAATTTCTTAGCAAAGTTATTTCACACTGAGAACATTATGCTGTTAAACCTGATTAATTTTGGTTTTGCAGAGAGGACAGAAACTCAAAGCTCAAAGGCTCTCTCCCATCTTGTATTTACCTTGTACTATCTGGTTTAAATCATCCAACTTTTCTGTGGTTCACATTTTCATTTAAAAAAATCGTATATGAAGGCTAACAAAGCATTTCGGCAGTGTGAAGTGTGCATAAAAACACCAGCTTGTACATTAAAGACAAAACAGAGACTACAAAATAATATTGCTCCATCTATTTCTAAGACATAGGTCAGTAACCTAGCTTCTAGGACTCTTGTGAACACTGAAACATTTTTTAGATGCTCTGTAAACTGCAAAGTTTCATTTATCCAGAAACCTCACTTACAGAACAAAATTATGAACCAGAAAGTAAGCAAAAATAATGTTATCACAAACTTCACATCCACCTCATTAATCATAACATTGTTTCTCCTTTAAAAAAAAATCATGTCTTCTAGTTTCTATTTTCTTAGAAAATAGGTTGTTTTGCAAAATTCATTGTTGAATTTTTTTCTGATTTATTCATCTATTGAGCAAAATGCAAAAGTTGGGAGTCAATGATCAAATCATTGTGGGCTAAAATTAACAAAAAAACCAAATGTGTGTGTCAGTAGTAAACTGAAAATTCATGAGCAGTCTAAGAAAATGAATTTGCAATTATACCTCAACTAAAAAAGTGGAAATAATATTAACAGAAAGCATTTAAGTATCTATATGAACACCACTATAAAAATCTATTGATTTTTATACAAATGTGTATGTACATATGTGTGTACACACACATATGTTATTATTATATATTTATATATATCTGTGTGTGTGTGTGTGTGTATAAATAAAATTTTGTTATTAGATAATATAGCAGACATCGGTTGTTTTTGACTTTCCAGTATTTTCTCCTACCTTTTTGTTACCAGTGTCTTTTTTCTTTTGGGGAACTCTTCTTTTTTATTTTTATTTTCATTTTTTTTAAGTAAGCTGTATGCCCAATGTGGGGCTCAGACTCAAAAGCCCAAGATCAAGAGTCTCATGCTCTACCTATTAAGCCAACCAGGAACCTCCTTGGGGAAATCTTTCCTCACCCTCTATGGTTCTACTGTAGCTCCCTTCCAATCAGAGGGGGTGTCCTCTATTGGTACCTTAACCTCTTGGTTACACTAATGATCCTATTAGGCAATTATAATCCTTCACAATTTTTCTAAGGTGGAAATTAAGGGAAAACATTCACAATTCCTCTGGATGATCATCTGTAAGGAAGGCTCTCTAAAGATAATAGCCACATTCCTTGACGAGTGGGGCAGCCTAAGAGAATGAGGATAGCACAGAAACAAAAGCTGAAATAAGAAATGTAGAAACGGGAAAGGGCTGTTTCTGACACTTAAATCCCAGGATGCCAACAACGCTCAAGGCCTGTACAAAACCCTACTGCGAAAATAAATAAAGAAAATAATCTCATTTAAAATGGAGTCAGAAGGCCCTAAAGGGGAGCTTTTAGGCATGTGCCACTTGTTGCAGCCTGCCTAACCAGCAAAAGGAAGGAAAGAGAATTATCTTCACAAGGGAAGATATTTTCACATAGGAATTTCATCTCCTGCTTTAAGAAAAAGAAGGAAGATCCCTCCCTGCCCCAGCAACAATGCACTATCCCCTGCTTGCTCCGAATGAGAAACTGATACAACCTCAAACTCTGATTCTTCTCCAATTCACTTTTGTTTAAAACAGCCCTCCCCAGAAACGGGAACCCTCTTCCAGTGTTGGTGGGAATGCAAACTGGTGTAGCCACTCTGGAAAACAGTAGAGAGGTTCCTCAAGAAGTTAAAAATAGAACTACCGTCTGACCCAGCAATTGTACTACTAGGTATCTACCCATAGGATACAAAAACAGTGATTCAAAGGTGCACGTGCACCCCAATGTTTATAGCAGGAATGTCCACAATAGCCAAACTATGGAAAGATCCCAGATGCCCATAGGCAGACGAATGGATAAAGAAGTGATAGATAGATAGATAGATAGATAGATGTACATCTATCTATCTATACATACACATAGAGGAAGGGAAAGAAAAATAAAATAAGATGAAAACAGAGAAGGAGGCAAACCATAGGAGACTCTTAACTATAGAGAACAAACTGAGGGCTGCTGGAGGGGGTATGTGTGGAGGGATGGGGTGATTAGGTGATGGGCAGTAAGGAGGGCACTTGACAAAAAGAGCACTGGGTGTTATATTGCAACTGATGAATCACTAAATTCTATCCTGAAGCTAATGATACACTATATGTTAACTAAACTGAATTTAAATAATAATTAAAAAATAAAAATAAAAGAGCCCTCCCCAACTTCCTCCAAAAACCTCAAAAAAGCTGACCTTTCTTTTGTCTCTGCTCTTGCTTATGGGTTGCTATAGTTTGCCTGTCCTGAATTGCAGTTCCTCTGCTATTCCCAAATAAACTTATTTTGTTGGTTAAATAACTGGCTATTTTATTTTTAAGATTGACATATTTGCCATATTTGTTAAGATGGTTGGAATTTTTAAAAATTTCATAAAACTAATAATGGCCCGATACCCTACAATACCATACACTTTTCTAGAGAAACTTAGAACCCAAAAAATGTTATCCTTCTGATACAGTAATCCTATACACAACACAAAAACCAATTAAAAACATAAGTAAATCCATAGAACATAAACAAAAGTATACATAAAAGATATGTCCCATTTATTATTCTAAATGACATCTATTCATGTTATTGCATAAAATACTAACTTGTATATTCCCACAAGAGTTTCAAAATAAGACATTTGTTCAGGTTTTTTAAAAGTTTTGATATAGATATCACATAGTATTAATAAAAAAAACTCAGCCATAACATAGCAAGTCCCTCTTCACTGCTTTAATTGCATCTTTTTTCATGTAAGGTACGGTAATGAGAACTAAACTATGAAAATGCAGACTTGATGTTTGCAAGGATGTATAGAAATTAACACAGTTTATTTTATCACCGCTTGAATGAGGACCACATCCTGATGGAATGGCATAATATCCTTTCTCAGTGATCTTTTCTCATTATCATCTGCTGGGAAATATAGCAGTGATCTTTTCTGATTATCATCTGCTGGGAAATATAGTCATACTTCCCTGCTCTCCAGAGCAATTTGAACTTTATTGAGGAAAAAAAAAAGTAAAATGTGGAAAGTAATTATGGAAGGAAAATTAACTTTTCCCTTGTTGATCTTACATGGATGACCACTTGCATCTAGCCTAGTCTGGAATGAAAGGGATTCTTTTTTTATTTCAAAAGCTAATCAATCAGGAAAAAAACCCTTTACTATAAGAGCTAGTCAGGAAAACCACTTCCAGCATTTCACAGAATTAGTCCTTCACCTTTAAATGAGAATATAATCGTCAAGGTCTCTGCATCAGAGGGGACTCCAACAGAGTTCTTAAATACAAGGACTCAGCAAAAGCAGAAAATAGTTTTTATGTTAAGAGAAAATAACTGAGTCCATTTGTAAATCTTATATGTCAATGTAGTCAGGTAGCATCTGCTTAAGTGGAAAATCTACTACCAATGAACACTTAATCTTTTGAGTTTAAGGATCAAGAAGAAACGAAAAGCAAAAACAAAACAAAAGATGATATAACTCAAAGGGGTAAGGTTGAAGAATCCTGCTTTTGCAAAGGGGTGAGGAGATCACAATCCGTGGACTGTAAAGCCCTTGAACGCACAGAATATTTATCTGTCTTTATTTTTTTTTTTTAAAGATTTTATTTATTTATTTGAGAGAGAGAGACAGTGAGAGAGAGCATGAGCGAGGAGAAGGTCAGAGAGCGAAGCAGACTCCCCATGGAGCTGGGAGCCTGATGTGGGACTCGATCCCGGGACTCCAGGATCACGCCCTGAGCCGAAGGCAGTCGTCCAACCAACTGAGCCACCCAGGCGTCCCTATTTATCTGTCTTTAATGTATTTAGCATGGAGACTGGTATCCATTAAGCCTCCAATGGCTGTTTGTGTGATAGCATTAAATATAAAATTCAAAATGGCATTGAATACCAAATTCAAAATGAGTTTCAATAATTTTTAAAGTGTGTGAAATTTGTTATCAAAACTGTAGCAGTTATGCATTTACTCTCAAGTTTTATTGTGACCTGGCACAGCATGGAAACACTACAATACTCACCTCCTGTGCAGAATGAGAATAGAGCATATGGACTATCCTAAAATCAAAATGGGGATGAAATTCAACCTGTGGTCTTGCAAATCATTGGTTGTGCTTAACAAAGTTTCTAATGTTCCTCTTTCTAATGGCCTATCTGGGTATTTCACTCTAGCTAGAGGTCCATGTCATGTAGGAAAGTTCCCTTGATTATTCCTACTCAATAATCATTCCTAATAATAGTAATGCGTTGCACCTTTTCAATCAAAGCAAGTGTAAACTACAGATAAGCAGAAATGTAGAGAGCAAAGACATCCAATCCTACTTTCCATGGTTCAGGGATGCAAGGCCAACAGTCTATTGAAGATAATACCAGTTCCCTTACTAGCTTGCTGAGATGATTTTCATTAAGAATAGATTATACATGGAAAATGCCTTACACATATTAGGTATTACATAAATATTTATTGAATAAAGAAATGAATGATAAATTTATATTTTAATTATAATTATATTTACTTTATAATTACGATTATTTTACTCTTCTGGTTTGCCACCATCACTTCACATCAGTTTCGCGAGTCATAGAGTTCTATAAGACAATCTTTCCCCTGGCTTGAGCTTAACCTATAATACCCTTCAAATTCAAGGACAGGAAGATCATAAAATATGCTGATCCCGTATGAATCTTTTTACATCTACTTATAACTGTAGAAGTAGCACTATACAAGGTTCAATACAAAATTAAAATACTCTCAGTCGTTATCACTATTTTCATGTGTTGCATGTACATTTATCATTGCAATATTATACTCTGTGAACAAGTGGCTTAAACGTGTTATGTAGAAGAAGAGATTACATGAGAAAAGTCTCTTGCATTTCAAAATCTTTAAATTTGAAAACATCGATGCTTTGTTCTCCCTTGCAGAGTTTCAGTGTAACAGGTTCACTGTCCTGAGGAAGTCCTCAATGCATTGATTACAACCAGCTTGTTAATCTTCTATCCCAGCGAAATTAATCATGGTGACAGTTGCCACTATGGCCTCCTCCCTGTATTTTCCAAGCATGGAGGAGGACAAGTGAGCACCTGCCTCCTAGATTTTAGATTGAAAATATCACTAGAACAAACCAGGATTCTTTACCCTGTAACAGAATATAACCTTCTGAAAAAGGCTGGGAGTCCCCTATTGAACATGTCCATATTCTGATCGTGGTTTTCCTTTAAAAATCAAATCCCTCAAAGAATTTGTAAATGGACTTTACCATTTATAATCTAATCATCAGTAAATGGCATTTAAGACGTTTATTTCACATTGTTTTATCACATTAACAGAATTCATCAAAAATGTGATCAAAATATTTATAGAACTACTTTTGTAACAAGAGAAGTCATTTATGGTTCTTTTCATAATAAAAATAATACACCAAATAAATATCCACTTTTGGAGCTGCTCAAGTAAAAGAAAAACCAGAAATATTAAAGACTGGTATTCTTCCCTTAGAACATTATTAAAACACCAGACATATTACATAATGTAATAAGATAGTATTACATAATGGTCACAAACACATTATAAAATGACCATTTTTAAAGTAGGAGGATTTCATTTACAACATATTTGATATGTATGTTTACTAACCTAAAGGCCCTGAGAATATAACATCTCATGCTTCCACATTTCAAAAACAGACAGCAACACATGCTGCTAAATCCCTATTTTAAAGTACTAAAAGTGACAGACTTTGACCTATATTATGAATTTCTATACTGTGTTGAACTCTCAGGCTGCTCTGTTGCCCCCTGTCAACTTGTTTTCAATAAATGATTCAGGGAATGAGTGGGTTCACATTAGCTCACCTGAGAAAGCATTCCTTGTTTCTGAAATCCTATGAATAGGTTTGCTTAGGAAAATCAGTGAAACAGTCCATTTAATCAGTCATTTCTTTCTACATTAAAAGACAAGGTAATCTATAACTTTGTTACAGAGCCCAGTAAGTTGTTCTGAAACACCATAGGATCATAGGATCTTACTATTTTTTCTGTCCTGGAAAATTCCCATATCTCATCAGGAAGAAAGGGAATACCCACCATACCACTGGCTTTAGTTCAGCCTCCTTTTTGTTCTTACATACACTACCCCTTAGCCAGTCCTGGCTTTGTTCAATTGTGAAAAATGAAGTCTCTCCTCTGCCTTTTTAAAAACAAGTTTGCTTTGCTCTAAGTCTGGCTTTTTGTGTTTCCTAGGGCTAGTTACCCTTCAACCCCGAATATCAATGTGAGCTAGCATTTTCATTTTCCTTTTCCTGTCTTATGCTTGTAAGACATCTTGTAAGGTGTCGTCAATCTCTAGAAGTTTTGGGATAAGGCCTAGAATTTGGATCATGCTCTTATTTTGCCAGAACAATGATTAAACACACACACACACACACACACACACACACACCACAAAAAAATGAGGTAGCGGTTTGAATTGTGTTTGCTTCTAAATCCTGAGATAATTTAACCCATTTTCCAAAGAAATAATCTACTTTCAAATTTAGCCTTATTTTAAACATACACTTAGGGATACCTGCAAGTTAATATTTCAGCACATTATTGATTGATTTCATATCATTCCATATGATTTTCATGTTACCTTGTCCTATCCCCCCTTTTAGTCAGAAGCTTTGATGGTTTAAGTGCTTTATCAATTGAGGGGGTAGAAGAGTCTAATATGGCTGACAGAATAAAACAGATTGATTTGAAATTCACATGCAGTATATTTGAAAAGATAGATTCTCAATGATTTACTTGCAACTCTATTTTCAACTCTTTTCAGTTAGTATTCAGCTGTTCATATCTCCAATTTAAAGCTTTATAGAGTTGCCTCAGTACATTTACAGATTTAAATGTACAGCAGTATGTAATTCTGAAAAAAATATACTCTATAAGCTTAAACATTTTAATGGGACTATGTGGAAAGTTAGTAGAATTATCTTAGCACATGGAATTCACTTTTTTCCTTATTAGTGAAAGGTACTAAGAATACTTTTCTGGAAAGGACCTCTGTTTGCCTTCTCAGGCCTAATCACCCGCAAAGTAAGGGCAAACCCCTTGTGGCAACATTGACAATCACTTTGATTGTAAAAGTGTGATATGGGGACGATAAGTACCCTTTGTTCTAAATTTCAACAATTTGGTTTCCTTGCATCATTCACTTTCAAGAAAATCTACTGTAGCTCAATTTTTTCCATCACTCCTACTTTTCATTCAACACTTCTTTACAAAATCCTGCCTTTTCTCCATAGCGGTCAACTGCTATGACCATGACCACCACTGTCAATACTGAAAGCAAACATCAGTCAGGTGGACTTGCAGTTGGATTTAAATAAATCTTGGCACTTCTACCAAAAAAAAAAAATTCTCTGTTTTATGATGTGTCAAATGTAAATGAACTAGGTGCCCATTTAAACATGACTTACATTTGATATTGTGTTTTGTATCTACTGTATTAAGAAGGCCCAGACTTCTTTATTGATAAACATAATTACTTTTAAGCATACTATAATTCTAAAGTACAATATAAATATTAGATCAGCAAAATCAGTTTTCTTTTGCCCCTCAGATTCCTTTCAGATTCGATCTATCTCCAACTTCTCCAGTTAATGGAGTGTAGTGTCTGTGTACATTATCAAATGTGATGTATAATCCATTCTGATGGTTTAGGGCTACTTTCCCCACTCCCCGCAATAGGAAAACCTGCCAAGAGATGTGGGCCTGCAGCCTTGAACCAGCTGGATTCACAAGATAACTCAGCTTCTTTGAGTTGGTAGAGTTCCTTGTTCAATTACTACAACTTCAGTCCAGAAAAAGCATGATCTCTCCTGTTAGGTGATTCACACGGGGGAACAAGAGCAAGCTTCCTGAGATCAGAATGATAGAGAGATAGGAAAACAGATCTCGGTTGTGAAAAGTGAAGGAGACCAAGGCTCAGTAGCCCTGTTTCCCAGCTGAATGGGGTGTAGCCTCCCTTACCTGAAGCATAAATGGTGTTTTTCATGCTCAGAAAATATGCCCTAGCAGCTTCTTCTCCCAGGTGGGCCTCCTCCTACATTCTGGGGTTATGTCATTATCACAGAATACAAACATGGTTCTAAGCCAATGAGGAAATAAAGGACACTTGCTAGGAAAAGTTTCCAGGCAATTTAACATAACAAATATTTGCTGGGTGGGGTTGACTTAACCTGCAGGCAATGTGGTGTTTTTTTTTTTTTTTAAGATTTTATTTATTTATTTGACAGACAGAGATCACAACTAGGCAGAGAGGCTGGCAGAAAAAGAGGAAGGGAAGCAGGCTATCTGCTGAGCAGAGAGCCCATGTGGGGCTTGATCCCAGGACCCTGAGATCATGACCCGAGCCGAAGGCAGAGGCTTTAACTCACTGAGCCACCCAAGTGCCCGGCAATGTGGTTTTTTGACAAAGAAGTGAAAGATCCATAACTGACTAGAACTAAGTCGCTGGAAAAATGGGTGATGGAAGTGCTTGCCACAGAATTTAAAGCAGGGAGGGAATTTTAGAGATCATCTGCATAGTCCTTAGTGGAGTGCCTTGCCCAGAGCAGTCTCACAGTAAATAAAACTGCTAAATGAATCCAGTTTACTCCCTCTTTTAACAGATGAAGGAACTAAAGCTAAAGGGAGGAAATAATTTCCTCAACAACATAAAGTTTGTCAGTGGCAGACCCAGTGTGAGAAACCAGAATTTCTAAATCCTTACTGATTATTTTTTCTATTATACCCTTTGTATTCATTCAGTCATTTCCACTGTCGACTGACCAACCATGAGCTTTTATTTTCACCATCCCTAGACCTTTGTCCACGTGACCTCATGTCTGCAAGGACCTAGAGTAGAACAACTCCTTAAATCAGACTTAACTACTCTAGTCCACATCCATGTATCGCTTTTCTGAATTCCCATGGTGCATCCCGCTTGTATCACAAATTTAGAATTTAAGTTCAGAGATGTATGGGTTATTTTACAATGGTTTCATATGTATCTCTTGGGTCATTAATAAGCTTGCATGCTCCTCTGCATGAGGGACATTTACTTATAGCTCTTTTATGTGTCAGCATGTAACTTCTTCGGTTTATATGGGTGCATGACAGTAAGAATAAGTATCTAATTTAATATCCCAACTAGGATACTTCTGAGACTCAAAGAAAGTATTATTGACATTTATTCAGTAAGTGTAAACTGTGACTCCCCTGAGCAGACGGGAATGTATGGTCACCCTAACAAGAGTTGACTGGATCAACGTGTGTTCAATTAAGTAGTCATCACATTGGTGATTGCACAGATGTCCAACTACGGGATACTGCCTACAATTTACCCAATAGCATGGACTGAAATTATTTCCAAAATAGTAATCATGGAAAACGTATGACATGTTGTAGAATTCTATTTACTGAATACGTGTATGTATGTGTCATTTATTTAAAAGTTATTACGAATATTTCCACAAAATATTTGTTGCCTTCATTTTTAAGTTGCAAGGCTAAAGTTGAATGCAAAACTTTCCTGGGGGTGGGTCTCGCTTTAATCATTCCAATATTGAAAATGTGACAGAGTGAAAATAAAATGGCATTGTTTCTGATTCTTTCCTGGAGGTAAAATATGAAATCCAATGGCTTTCTAGGTGGGGTAAGATAGATGGAGTGTTATAAGGAGCTATGGACAAAAAGGCCCAAATTGGAAGTTTAAAAATAGGTTTAAATTTAAATACCCCATTCAGAAAGCAGCAAGACATATGATTTTTAATTTCCTTTCATATAGATTATGGAGATATTAATAAAGAAAACAAGGAAAATCCATGATAAATTCCTATACAACTAATGACTAACATCTTCTAGCATTTACACACCATCATATTCTATATTAACTTATTGAAATAAAGCTTCACACTGATTTGTCAAGAAATAATCAAACAAGTTTTTGATACAATTTTCACCATACACACACACACACATACACACATACACACACACACACACACGTATATACATTTTGCTCAGATATCTAACAAAGGCCAAACATCCTGGACAAAACAGCCCATAGTTTGAATTTGTTAATATTGCTAAATTAGAGGTTTAATGATAAGAATTTCCTGCAGCAGAATGAATTTTAAGCACTAGAACAATGGCAGTTACACCATCTGCTCCAGACAGAAATGTGCTGTCTTGACAGTAACAAAGGACAAATAGGCAACAGAGATACACCAAGCTGGCAAGAGGCTAAATGCAATAAGGGAAGAAGTATTTCTTAGATAAATTACTTTTTTCGCTGAATACTACATTCTGTGCTAAACAACCCTTCATTCAGCTATAAGCAGATGTTTATCAAAGAGAATTCATAGTCTTTATCACTAAGACTGTTTTATATTATAAGAGAATCTAAACAGTCATATTTTTCCATCTTCAAAGTTCTAAATGAAATTAAAGCACACACACAGAAAAAAGACAAGCAAAAATAATTACATGGGAAAACAAAATAGCAATGTTGCCCTTAGGAAAAATGCTGAGAACAGACATTGTGTTGACAGATTCTCACCTACCCACATGAGCCTCTAAGACAAGCCCCTAGACTATATTATTTTAAGAAATTAAGTTTTAAAAATCTATTTAAAAGACTGTCTTCCCACATCTTGTTATCAGTATGATATGTGTGTTTATGTCTGGAGAGGGGTAGGGGAATGTTTAACTGACACTTACTCTGCATTAAAATAATAAGGGAAAAATAATAAAACTCTGTATTATTATAATGCATTTGTTCACGAGGGTAGTAGGTCTTCTGAACACTCTTTTGCCATATTTCTAAGGAAGAAAGTATTTATTTTCATTTAAAAAAGAGACCAATGTCTGGAACTTCAAGACAAGGAAGTTTACCTAAGGTACATGGTCCATCTTCTACTTTCATTTCCAATCACCCACATACTTGATGTTCATTTTTCTTTTATCCCTAGTTCAATAGTGTCAACAAAGAGGATAGTTGAAACAATAATAAGTAAAAAATATATACTGCATAAACAATCTTTCTAATGTATCCTTGCCAATCATCAGGAAAAAATGTATCATTTTTTAAAAACTTGGATGCAAATGCCAGTCAACAAGACTTTATTTATTTAGTTTAATGTGTATTTTTCACTGATATATTTCATCCCAATTGTATGAAAATAGTAATATAATGAGCTGCAAGGTATGTACATTTTTTTTTTTACAGTGTTGGGCCTAATTATTAGAACATAGCTATGAGCCCAATGTCCTTTCTGGTAGAGAGCCCTAAAGACATTTCCTAGGAAGGCAAGTTTACCATCTATAAAGTCAACATAAAAAAAATGTGAGGTCTTCCTCCAAAATAATTATTATCACTTAAATAATTTATCATGAATTTATTTCTTACAAACTAATCTTTTCTGGATTTTATTTTATTTTGTGTTATTTTTTTAAATAGGCTCCATGTTTAATATGGGACTTGAACCCACAACTCTGAGATCAAGAGTTGCATGTTCTACTGCCTAAGCCAGCTGAGGAGCCCTTCTTTTCTGGATTTTAAACGAGTTTTCAGTCTATATATATATATATTTTTACTACATAAAACAGTACCACATTTTATATGGTTCTAAAGCTATGGTATTCAATTTTCTAGAACTTTCTTTGAGTTCTGGTGATAAGAATTAATGATTGATTTCACAGGAAACTTACATGAGTTTATCCATCAGTAATTATTGAACTACTTTTTGTAGGGCACTGGGCTAGGTGCTTCTGTAAGTACTAAGACATATGAGCAGAGAGTTTTTGCTTTTAAAGAATTTACAACTTAGCTAATAAGATAACATTAAGGAATAAAAAAAAATGGGAAACTCGTCATTATCACACTGTGGTAGAGGGAGAATTTGTGAGAACTTGAGTATTTAAAGGTATTAATGAAGAAAAGAAGGGACCAGGAATGGATCTTGAATATAGATCTAAATTACAAGAAATAATGGAAAAGGAATTCTATCCACACAAGTTTAAACAGACTGTTATATACAGGGAATGAAGAGGTTGGGAAGGCTCGTTTGTCAGGAAGCTAGTAGAAATGAGGAGAAATAAAATACACTGGAGCCAATATCTGTGAGATAATTATAATCTCACTTTAATCACATCAAAGGGAAAAAAAATAACTTATCTCTCCTGTCCTACTAAATACTTAAAGAGCAATTTGCCAGGGTATTAAAATGAATTTATCTTGTAATATAATCACCATCTCAATCTTAGATCATTCTAGTAGTTTCAACCTTATTTTAAGGACTAGGAAACTGAGTCCAAGAGGGGTTAATGTAAATTGCTAAGAGTTACCCAGCTAATAATAATGGTGATGATAATGTAATAGCAATAACATTTTTTACTTCCTACTATTAACTTAATATGGACATAGCTTTGTTTAGTAGTAGCAAGTACCGAGCTGCTAGATTTGTCTCTCCACCCCCTCATGTTTCTTAGGCAGGGTCGCAGGACCCAGTAAATATGTACCCCCCAGCATGCAGGAGTAGCCCACAGCATGACTCTCCCAGCTTTGTGGAGGGATTTGCTTTTGCACTGCTCGATGCCCAATTGGTCAAGGAGAAGCCCAATGGGTCACTTGCCAGTGCTGTAGACAGTAGAGCCAGGGTTGGAAGCCCGTGCTCTCTTTAGAGGAATCGGCTTAGAAGAGGGGGTGGATATGAGACCTAAGTCATCTCAGAATCCATTCTTCATTCCCTCAGTATGGACACTACATACATGGGTTAGCTTTAAGGGAAGAAAATGTGAGTTTAGAATCGGGCAGATCTGGGTTCAGAATCCCAACTCTGTCACTCACAAGCTGTGAAACCTTAGAACCTCACTTAAGCCCTCTTGGCCTGTGTTTCCTTCTTTGTTAAATGGGATCAATAATAACTTGTTTATTGACAGCTGCCTGTTGTGAGAATTAGAAGGAATAACTTGCAGAGTTCAGTCTAGTCCCTGACATTAGTAGATGTTCAATAAGTAACAGCTATTGTTAAAAACAAACATCTCCCACTTCCCCAGTGACAATTCTCTTTCTCTTTCAAATTACTATTTGTGAGGAACTTGGTTACAAATTTGTGGAATTTTTTAAGTTAATAATTCTACACTTTTTTCTACTTCTCTTGTAATTTCCATTACAAAAGCCAACTTTCCTTGCACCTAACTATTTATATTGGCTTACATGTTGAATATGACTATTTAAAATAGCTTAAACTTGGGCGCCTGGGTGGCTCAGTTGTTAAACGTCTGCCCCTTCGGCTCAGGTCTTGATCTCAGGGTCCTGGGAATGAACCCTTGGTGGGGAGTTAGCCCTTGTTTCTTCTCCCTCCTCCACTCTCCTTACTTGTGTTCCCTCTTTGGCTGTCTCTCTCTCTCTCTGTCAAATAAATATATAAATAAATAAATCTTAAAAAAAAAAAAAAGAAAGAAAATTGCTTAAAATTTCTTGACAAGAATTTGTAGATCATTATCCTTGAATTATGTGATGAAGACAGATCTTTCTTGTGTGTCTAGAAGAAACTCACATTTTCCCAAATGTACAAAGCAGAAAACTATTCATTTGATATGTCTCCCATTTTTTCTTGGTTATGTCTAAAAATCTGTACATTGAACAGCCACTGTCAAATAATCATTACTTCTTACTTTTTGTTTGGCTTCGTAAAGTCATTGATAAAAGACTATGAACCATGGACTTTTCTAAATGTATAGTGTTCTGCTCAAAAAAAGTCTTTCTCTATAAGCTCTTATAGTTTTGTCCCAGCCTGGTATGCTGTCTTACCAAAGGATGCCCACTTAGGTGCTCAATTACCCTAGAATTCTAAGAACAGTCTGACTTCAAGTGCATAGAATAGAATTAATTATAACCCTTGTTATGTGAATCACCACTATCATCTCACCAGACATGGCTACATTGATATAATTAATTAATAATCAATTAAAATGAAAAAAAACCCACATCTTACATGCACTGTGAATATTCAGCTTTAGAAGACAATGCCAGCTTCTTCTCCCAAGTAGTTGTACAAATGTATACTTCCACCCGTATTGCATAAAAGATCTAGGTGATTCACATTCTTTCGAATGCTTGGCTCTTTGAAACTTTTTAAATTTTTACTGACACAATGAATAAAATATTCCATTTCTTTCTTGCCTGACCTCCCTAGATGAGGAAGTTCCATACTAAAGTTGGGGTTTAACACTTTTCCTAGATACCTGAAACAGAATGAAATCAAATACCAGAACTTTCTCAGCATAATGAAAACTACAGGTGATATTCTAGACCCTTCTTGGCTAAAGGTTTTAAAAAATGAGGAAGAAAAAAACAATTTAAAAGAATAGTACTCTAAGAGTAGGAGAAAAGTGCACTCCAAAATTTAAAGTGCATATATAGGCTTATCTGTGATGTATAAAAGAACGTATTTTCGGGCGCCTGGGTGGCTCAGAGGATTAAGCCTCTGCCTTCGGCTCAGGTCATGATCTCACGGTCCTGGGATCGAGTCCCACATCAGGCTCTCTGCTCAGCAGGGAGCCTGCTTCCTCCTCTTTCTCTCTCTGCCTCTCTGCCTACTTGTGATCTCTGTCAAATAAATAAAATCTTTAAAAAAAAAAAAAAGAACATATTTTCTTGCTTAAAATTCTAGAATAATGGCAAATTGAGGGGAAAACATGAGTTAGCCCTTGTTTCTGCTTTTCCAGTGAAGGAAACCTATTTCTAAAGTGTTGGTTAATCAGTTAAAATATAGACACTCTCTTGAATGTGCAGACTACTTGGTAGACATGAATACACAAAAAGGAAAAATACCATGTGACAAACTGGTTATTAATTATGGGTTTTAATAGTTTACATTGCCTGTGGGAGACCATCCATTTATGAAGTTGTGGTCCATTTAATTCATCATTCAGAAAAACACATGTTCAGTATTCCAATTTTGAAAAGCAATTGTTTCTCAGAATGATTGTTTTATATGTAATTATGATTGCAACAGCCTTAATCCTAAATCATAATATCACTTTCAATTTGCATACTCATCAAAATGTAATGTGGTAGTAGAATCAAGTCACCTACAAGAAATTTAGTCAAGATTTTTACTTTATTAATGATTGTCATTCTATCCCATAGTGGTGATGTGCCACTTTTCTAACTACGCTTAACCATGTCCCATTAAGATTATGTACTTGCCTAACATGCACTGCAACCATATCATTCAATGCCTTTTGGTTTCGTGGATGACTGAAATTTGAGAGGAGCATGTCTAACAAAAGTTCTTTAATATAAAGACATAAACACCAGAAGACCTTCTTAGGCACAAGATAGATACCATTTAAATACTGCTACTAAAGAGAGGGCTAACTCACACTACTTAAATATGTTATCAATTTTTAGATAAACCAAGCATTAGGGAAACATTTCTGCTGAAAAGTTAACTACTGGCCTTATAAAATCTTGATGTGATAAGTCATGATGAATTGATGCAGGCCAGTGGACTGAAATTGTTTTCAGAATCCAACAGGAGTTCAAATATTTATCTTCATTTTTCAATGCTGAGGGTAAGCACTCCTGAAGAAGCAGATTTGTAAGTTTTACTTTCAGATTGACACTATGATCTAATGATAAGGTATTTAATCCATGGTCATTATAGACTTTTCTCAAGATAACTATATATTTGAGAGAAAACCAAAATGTCTCTCTTTTGCTTGCTTTTACTATATCCTTCTCAAAAAATTAATGGTGACTACAATTGTGGTGAGCATGAGTAACATACAGAATTGCTGAATCATTATGTTATACACCTAAAACTAGTGTAATACTGTATGTTAATTATACTTCAGTTTTTTAAAAATTAACAGAAAATGAAGTAAGAAAAAAATTAGTTCATCAGCCATCAAGTCATTGTGGAGTGCCTAGAATGTCAAAGAGACTTCTGTGGATGCCTAGATAGGGTCCGAAAAGACAAATAATGAGATGGAAGACATAATGATGACCGCTCTGTATACAGTTCAGCCCAATTTGTAAGATCACCTCCTGAAGGCTTTCCCTCTGAAATGCAGGGTTCATTTATTTCTCCCCTCTTTGTACCTGTTGATCTTTGTAACACTCTTTTTTTTTTTTTTTGGTTTTATGGTAATTAATCTCATCTCGCCAAGCAGATGATGAGCAAGTTGAGAGGTCAGAGATCTTGGCCAATAGTTATCTGCAACTCCCCAAATTCCTGGCATAGTACTGATCCCATATTAGTTCTCCATAATTATTTTGGTGAATTAATGTAATATTCAAAGTGAAATTATCCAGATACCTTAGTCCATTCACTCTTTATTATAATCTCCAAAGACACAAAGAGAGGGAGAAAAGATGCAGTTCACTGTATCACCATCAGCTACAGGTTCTAGACTGTTCTATTAGTCAAATGTTTACAACAAATTGTGTGAAGACTTCCGAATAATTTAGAGTAATAAACAACATCCTTTTTCTGTGACAGGGGTATTTTGATATGTTAATTGTAGTGTTTTGCTTTTTAAAAACTGGGTTACATTATTTTTCATTCTAATGCAAACTTAATGCGCTACCTATTAATATGAAGAGTCAAACATAATGATCTTGGATTTATGTAATTTTCCTAAAAAATAAACTGAGAACTTTATGTTCTCTAGGGCATGATATCATAAAGCATAATGAAGGCAGAGCTGCTGGAGCTGTGTTCTGCCAACTTCTACTATCCAAATTGCCACTGACCTTCCCATGAAGGCTTTAGAGAGCCTCACCATCCTTTAGTCTTCCTCTAATTTAGTGACTATCTGTTATATCTCACAGCTATAACTCTGCCATAGGGAAGCTTAATCAGTCAATTGGGGGAAATAAACAAATATTTTTAAATGACAGAAGTCAATGTTGGATAGCGATAACACTAAAGAAAGTTATCTGAGAGCAAGTCATGAATTATAATGTAGGGTACATAGAAACTTGAAACAAATCATATTTATTCCTTCTATTTCATTTGCATTGGTGCCTCCCTTGGGAATCTAACATAGAAATCAATTCCCTAAGCTTATGAATATTAAGAAGTGATGAGTTTAATTCAACTTTTTCTAAAAGGTTGTCTTGATAGAAGATGGGACATTAAATAGATGATCAGATTTTTTAAATTGTGACTTAGACAAAATTTATCATATCAGAGTCCCAAGCACTGGAGAACTACCTAAGCATGACATGCCTCTGTAGCCACCTGGTGGTAGGGGATGCTTGTTACAGGTGTAATAACTGGAAAGCATGATACCAAAGCATCTCAACTGAGACAAAGATGAGAGATCCAGCCCATGTATTTGAGTATTAACACGTATTTCTCTTTGGAAGAACAGCTATAAATATTATCAAAACCCCTTAATCAGCATTTTTTTCTTATCGTCTTCTCCATGTTGATCTCACCTTAGCCCTTTACTGAGTATAACCCAATGAGGTCACAGGCCCCATGGGCTCCGCCTCATTCAATGCTCACTGCTTTCCAGGCTTTTTGCGAAGCCCCTCCTCCTCCATACACATTCTCGAAGTGCCTTTCTTCGTGACCTCTCTACATTCTGAATTCAACTGTCTTCAGTGTTGACATCACAGGCCACTTCTTATACTCCATCACGACCCAAACTAATCAGAATCTTTACCCTTCATTTGTTTGTCCTCCTTGGCCTTATCTCTTTCTTTCCCTGAGATATCTTTTCTATGATAAGTTCTCAAGTAAACATTTTTTTTCCCCCATAGAATCACTTTCTAGAAATGAACTTTCTAGCTTGGTTTTCCTTTAACAATTTAGAGAAGACACTGAAACAGCAGTTTTCTTTAGGATACTAGAGTTATTTGGTTATCTTTTTCCCTTTTAGAATCAGAGGTTACTGTCAGCCAATAACATCAAGATCTGTTTGTAAACTGAAAATCTGGTTTATGCTTTAAAGGCAGGAGGAGGGCCAAAACTCATCACAATGCATATCAAAAGAAGGAAAGCACCAAGGAGCAAAGAATGTAAGGAAGGTGTGCTACATTTAGATGTTAGCACATCAAGCACCAAAATCAATTGTAAATAAAACTTAAACAAATAAAGTGGAATAAAGAGTAATTCATTTGCATTTTTATATCGGGGGGAACATGATGTGTTTTGTTAAAATGAATTTGCAGAGATCAGTATATAGACTATTTAAAGGAGGCTTCCTCTGCAAAAATCTAAAGATAGAAAAATGATAAACAATAGTGGAAATAAGTCATTCACTCTCGCATCCAACATTTATTGAACACAAATATCAAGCACTTTCATGTCATCAATAAACATGTCTTCAACTATGAAAAGACAACCTTTGAATTGGGGCACAAATGAATGAATTATACTATTTTAATAGGACTATAACTAATACTCTTTTGGGACATACACAAATACCTAAGAAATATCTGTTTAAGTCCTTAGTGATTTAAACTATAGGAAATAGCAGATGGGGCAGAAAAAACCCTCAGAAACTTGGTAGTATGTGCTGAGTATTTCAGCCCTAAACCCAACCTCCTGATTCTGGGCACTTAAACTAAAATCCTATATTTGTCCAACATTGTTTTCTGAAGAGAAACTGTCAACTTCATTACCCAGGGGAATGCTGCTAAATAATTAGAAGAATGAGTATCTACCTTCTTATTTGGCCTTATTTAAAAATAAAAAGCATCCTTCAAGAGAAAATGTATGGGGTTTTGACATTTATTAAGTGGCTTTTATATGCTAGAAATTTTAAGTGAGTTGTTTCATGTAATCCCTTTGACATACTTGTATTATACTGACTCATGTTTTGGCTGAGGTGCAAAAGGCTTAGAGACATTAAGTAAGTAGCAATAATACTACTGACAATAATAGCAAGAAAACAGCAGGTAATTTCTGCTTAGCATTTGGAACGCGCTTTATACTTCATATCACCATATTTACACAATAGCAGTTTTTCTTAAGCAAGTCCAAGGGATTCAGGGAACCTTGGATAACTCACTTAAGCCCTCTAGGACTCATATGTGAAGTATGTGTAATAATAACCACTTTTATTCAAATGTGAAAATTAAATAGAATAATGTGTATAATTTTCAGCACATTGTCTGGCATTGAGTAGATGTTCAATAAATGATAGTTTATAATATAAATAAATAGAACACCTCTCCTTATTTGATGGGAAACCTGAGCACAGGTCCTTTGAATATCAGGAAAAAATAAAATTTTGAGGTGCCAGGGTGTCTCAGTTGGTTAAGCATCTGACTGTTGATTTCTGCTCAGGTCATGGTCTCGGGGTTGTGAGATTGAGCCCCAGGTTAGGCTCTATACCGGGCATGGAGCCTGCTTAAGATTCTCTCTCTCTCCATTTTCTCCCCTCTCTCTCTAAAAAAATTTAAAATTTCCTGTGTGTACATTTGCTATTCTTCCTAACTTCCATTAATAAATTGCCTTTCCTGTCATGGTTAGTCACTATTTAAAAGTCACCTAAAATTTTCTGACCAAAATTTTAGCTTTCCCTTTAGTGTGGAAAAGTAAAATGTCTCCCTCTGCTCTGCCTTTCATTTTGTTTTTTTACCCCCAGGTCATGACTGAGTCACAGCTACTGGTAGATATATTCCTTATTTTAGGAAAATCTAAGTAAATAGATGGTGGCAAAATTTATTAGATTGCTATGAGAAAATTCCTCAAGTCCCTTGTAAGTTCCCAGCAAATCTTAACTGACTTCCAGCATTCCAGTGAAACATGACTCCAAAACAACTGGACAAAGTCCTTTTGGAGGGATAAGATGAGAAATAGAAAGATAATTAGAGGAAGAGTTTTCTAGAAAGTATTGGGACTGAGTTAATTGTGTATTTAATATTCCATCCTTCCTAATTCTCAACTCTGATGCTTTGTAATATCCCATCATCTCACTCCACTGTCACTTCCAGAGAAATAGCAGACACATGTTCATTTCACCTCTCAGCATGTATGCCTACTCTCTGGCTCATCACCAGTGTCAGTCAGATGATGCGGCATTTATAGGGACCATCTTTTTAGTCTTTAATCCTTAGTTCTTAGCTTCCCTTTTTAGTCTGTGGTATGTTTTGTAATAATGGACAAATGGCTAGACTGCCCTGCCCTGCCTGGCTTTGTGATATTCATTTCCCCTTTCCTCAATGAATTTGCAAACCTTGATTATTTATATAAATGATTCCATAAAGCTTTCATATGAGAACAATTTGCTGTCACTTGCAGAGAGTCTTGACCTTTCAAATGTACTTTTTCCTGCTTTCCTCAATCATTTCTATTCTCTTTCTCCCTCTCAGCAGACCAGTCCTCTCTTAGAATTCCAAATATGGAACTTAATAGCATCCTCCACTTCTCATTCTGCATGCTCACTGGACAGCACAACTCATTAAAATCTGAAAGCATGGGGTGCCTGGGTGGTGCAGTGGGTTAAGCCTCTGCCTTCGGCTCAAGTCATGATCTCAGGGTTCTGGGATCCAGTCCCACATCGGGCTCTCTGCTCAGCAGGGAGCCTGCTTCCCTCTCTCTCTCTCTCTCTGCCTGCCTCTCTGCCTACCTGTGATCTCTCTCTTTCTCTCTGTCAAATAAATAAATAAATAAATAATCTTAAAAAAATCTGAAAGCATTTATTTTGTTTTTAAGATTTGTTTATTTATTTTGGAGGTGGTGAGGGGCAGACAGAGAGGAAGAGGGAGAGAGTCTTGAGCAGACTCTGAACTGAACGTGGAGCCCTACACAGGATTTGATCCCAGGACCCTGGGATGATGAACTGAGCTGAAATCAAGAGCTGGATGCTTAACTGACTGCGCCACCCAGGCACCACAAAATCTGAAACCATTTAAATATGCATATAAGGAATTCCCATTTCCCTTGAGCCTTCTCAGTTCAGAAGGACTTATTGTTCTCCTGTCACACTCTTATGTTCTCGGTTCAGAGAACAATAATGCTATTGCTTGCCTATTTCTCTTTCACTACTTCCCACTCTCTCTTCAGAAAAGCCTTGTGCGTTCAAGTCGTAGCTCAACTGAGATCTTCCCGAAAGAACCTATCCCACCACACACTTCCAGCCTCTGGCAAATTCATCTACTGGCACTTCATACTTTGGTGGGGTGGTTCACAAACTATAAACTGTTTTTGTATGGTCCATGAGCTAAAATGGCATTTACGTTTTATATGGTTGTAAAAAAATTAAAAGATGAATAATATATCATACTATGTGAAATCTATGAAATTTGAATTTCAGTGTTCATAAAATTTTATTAGAACCTAGCCACATCCATTCATATATAGGTTGCCTATGGCCAACTACATGGTACGACAAAGCTGAGCAGTTGCAAGAGGCTATATGGAACATAGTATCAAAAATATTTGCTATTTGGCCCTTTATGGAAAAGTTTGTTGACACCTGCTCTATTACCTTGCAATCCCAAGTATAATTCACGAACCAACAACATTGTCATCTGGGAGTTTGTTAGAAACACACACTGTCTAGGGGCACCTGGGTGGCTCAGTGGGTTAAGCCTCTGCCTTCAGCTCAGGTCATGATCTCAGGGTTCTGGGATTGAGCTCCGCATTGGGCTCTCTGCTCAGTGGGGAGCCTGCTTCCCCTCTCTCTGCCTGCTTCTCTGTCTGTGATCTCTCTCTCTCTCTGTCAAATAAATAAATAAAATCTTTCATTAAAAAAAAAAAAGAAACATATACTGTCTGGCTCCTTTCCAGACCTACTGAATTAGAATCTGCAGCTTAATAGGATCCCTAGATGATTCCATCCACAATTAGGTTTGAGAATCATTCCTCTAGGACTTCTTGTGCTGTCTTAAAATTGTTTGTGAATATTTTAACAGATGAAAAAATGGAAACATGACTAGGATATTAAAATGTACAAGTTATGGCAGATATCTATAATTTAAGACAAATTTGGGTCACTGCAAAATAGCAAAGTGCAATTTAGAGGAATAAAAATAAAATCAATATGAAATTAAAGCAGAAATAAGAAAACTTAGATAGCCAGGAGAAAATATAAACTTAGGATCATACCACTTATGAATGTGTTCATTTAGTAATATCGCATTTCAATTATATCCATATATTCAGTGTTATATTTATGCTATATTCAATATGTATTCCATTTTTATTGTGAAATATGAGTCCCATTAGCAATAATTCTTTTTAAAAATTTTTTAAAAAGATTTTATTTATTGACTTGAGAGAGAGAGTGAGAGAGAGCGCATGAGAGGGGAGAGGGTCAGAGGGAAAAGCAGACTCCCCGCTGATCAGGGAGCCCGATGCAGGACTCGATCCTGGGACTTCAGGATCATGACCTGAGCAAAAGACAGTTGTTCAACCAACTGTGCCCACCTTAATTCTTAATTCTTAATTCTTTATAGGTTATGCAGAATTCATTTGTCACAAATTTGAATTTGCTTATTTAATAATGCATAGCAGTGATATTATTTGGCTATCTGATGTCTTAAGATGTGACTATGAAACTTTTGGTGAATAATACAGGGCAAGAGGCACCGATTCAAAACCACTGTTGGACTGCTCAACAATTCAAAAGGGGTATTAGGCATTTATATGTCAATTTCTTATGTAGGCAATGTCACATTTAAAGTCATGGTGATGCTTTTACTGCCATCACAGTTAGCTGATAGCTCACATTGGCAGCCCAAAGTCAAGGTCTAAGTAACTGAGGCCCCTAATTTTTTTCACCAGTGAAATAGAAGAAATATCTTTTAGGCTGTGCTTTAAGGGCTTAATAGGAATTAACTGGTGATGTGAGTGTTTGGAAAGGTGGGAAATGCAAGGAAGTATTCACAACAGAAATGAGAACATGATGTGTTCAAGGAACTGAAACTAGACAGTTGTAGCTGAAGCATTCATGAGGGGGGTGAGACGACATGGCAAAATATGTTACAGAAGAGGTAGACAGGGGCCAGATTAGGTTCTCATATAAACTATAAAAAAGATTTTGGTATTTATTCTAAGAGCAGTAAGAATTGGGACAATGGGATTTGGGAGTGCAAATGGGTAATTGAGACAATTATTTAGAAGGGTGTTCCCGTACTCAGAAAAGAGGTGATAGAAAGCTAAACTGGTTTAAGGATGCTATGGAGTGAAGATATTCGGATAAAGTACACAGGAATTAGTGATGAAAATACTTATGGGACATAACGGATAAGAAGATGTTCAAGAATGACTGACAGTTTCTTGCCTAATCCAACCATCTAAATGACAGAGTCATTGCCAGTGATGCTAAGAAGCTTGCCACACACTGAGAGCATATTCTCATATAATCAAAACCCTATGAACTCAATGAGAATACTCCATGGCATGGCAATTACTTATATAGAGATTTTAACTGATATGTATTTTTAGAAAACATACCACAAATACATGTTCTGATTTTCATATTTTGTTATCTTTTTCTTAGTTTAGTATTAGCTTTACTAGTATCTCCAAAGATACAAGTAAAGATACTTAGTTTTGAGAAAGTTAAATGAACGACAGTAGCTAGGTGTACAAAGAGAATATTTTAGAAAGCAATTGTTAGCGAGCTCACATATACCATGTATTACTTGTCTCGGTCATATGTTTAATTTTGGTGGAGGGAAAAAGAATTTTCAAATAAGAGTAAAACGTGATAGAAACATAATGCAAATATGCAAATAATCATTTCACAAGACATGTAAAAATTTTGCATATCTGCATTTTATTGGAAAGATATGTGCCATTTCTAAAACAATGGCCATATGCACTAAAGGTAAGACTAATAAATATTTTAGAAGTGTGAAATAAAAAATCAACACTGTTTATGTCATAAACTCCTTGATAATTATAGCCTCTAATACAACATGTATTAATTTACTTGTTGTGGTTACTAAGGTTACTCCCATATTTTATATTTCAGGAGATCTGAGTGTTTTTGCAATGTATTAATTTGAAAATGCAAGCATATTTTTGAAAGGCATATGTTCAAAAACAGAAAACACCCAAAGAAAAAGTTATTTTACTACTATGATATAGTATGAATGGACATGTAACTCTACATTGAAACTGCTTGGCTAGTTAACTTTCCAAAATAAAAGGAATTTCACTTATTTTGAAAAGTTGAAATATTTTAGAATGTGGACATTCTAACCTGTGTTGTCAGCCTTGTTGGATTTTCACATAGGCTAGTCAGAGTGAAAAATATGTATGGTATACAGTTTTCAAATTATTAATTGACTCAATTGGATTATTAAAATCAATATTTCTTTAAATATTTTGTTAATGTCATATTTTTAAGTTTAATGGATTATTACAAAGGACTACTTAAATTTTTGGAATACATTTTTAAACATTTGTTATTTATATTCCATTTAGTTAACATATAGTGTATAATTAATTTCAGGGGTAGACTGTTGCACATAATATCAGTTGCACATAACTGTTGCATATAACACCCATATGCTCATACACCAAGTGCCCTCCTTAATGTCCATGAGCCAGTTACTCCTCCCCCCCACTTCCCCTCCAGCAACCCACAGTTTGTTTCCTAGAGTTAAGAGGCTCCTATGGGGTGTGTGTGTGGGGGGGGGTCCCTGGGTGGCTCAGTCCATCAAGCATTTGCCTTCAGTTCAGGTCATGATTCCAGGGACCTGGGATCCAGCCCCACATCACTCTCCCCACTCATCAGGGAGTCTGCTTCTCCCTCTCCTTCTGCCCCTTCCCCCACTTGTGCTCACT
Organism: Neogale vison; assembly: GCF_020171115.1. Classification (NCBI taxonomy): domain Eukaryota; kingdom Metazoa; phylum Chordata; class Mammalia; order Carnivora; family Mustelidae; genus Neogale; species Neogale vison. The sequence continues at coordinate 34,053,177 of NC_058105.1, forward strand.
GGCTCTCTCTTTCAAATAAGTAAATAATTAAAAGAAAGAGTCTCATGGTTTGTCTCCCTCTCTGTTTTCATATTGTTTTATTTTTTCTTCCCTTCCCCTAGGTTCATCTATTTTGTTTCTTAAATTCAACATTTGAATGAAATCATATGGTATTTGTCTTTCTCTGACTAATTTATTTTGCTTAGCATAATACTCTCCAGTTCCATCCATGTCATTGCAAATGGCAAGAGGTTTTTCTTTTTGATGGTTGAGTAATATTCTTACACACACACACACACACACACACACCCCACATCTTAATTTTTAGAATAATAATACAAATGAAAATTGTGAAGAATGTGGAATTATCTTATAAAGGCTTTGGTTTTCCTATGCTTTAAATATGTATACACACACATATCCATTTACTGAAATATGCCTATTTTCCCAAGGCACTATAATTTTATCATTACTAGCTCAATAGTTATTATTGAGCTAATTATTGAATACATCATTAAATACATATTATACGCAAAACACCATGTTGGTTCCTATAGGTGATATAAAAGGCAGGAACACAACATTTTAATACTCAATTCTGTACCCCTTTCATGAGTTTTGATTATGTATTATATACTTCAAGCAGATGAAGAGTTGAAGAGCAATAGAATGAATTTAATTATTTTATCAAATACAAGAAATAAAGTATCTGTGAATAAAACAAAAGCTACTGCAAAGTGAGATGATGGCATTGTTTATCAATGTAAATAATATTTGATTTTTGTTATAGTCTGTTTTCATTAAAGTAATTTGGTAACCTAAAGAACTTTATAGTAATAGTTATATATCAGAGAACTCACATTTAAAAAATTCTGTTAAGCAAACTTGCATTTATTTTAGCAACACAAATTCACATAATTAAAAGTTTAAAAGATAAAGTCCTCAAATTGTTAATAAAAGTGTCAAAAAAGTGACCAGTATAATCCTGTCATGACGTTGTAGCACCAACATACATACATTATTTCTTCATTTACATGAGCCCTTTCTGTAAAGAAACTTTAAATGCTGATAAAGTTTTACAGAAAAAAAGATAATATTTACCTTTAATACTTACTAATATTACTAACCTTATCCAGCTCAGGAGGAGCACAGTTGTCCAACTGATCATTTTTCACAGGAGACATTGAATACATTATGTGAATTATTACCTTAATGGTGATGTATATTACATATATATGTGATATATATTACATATCACAGTAGCATATGTAGCATTAAGTAGGGCTTTAGGAAGGTGTTACTAAGTTTGAATGATAGCTAGAGATAAATCAAGTCAACTGACTTTTATTTTTAAACATCAATTGAATCTCATTTAGCTTAAAATAGTCACAGAAATCACCGGGGACCCACATTTCAAAAACTCAAAGAATATGAGGTCATGGTTGTATATACATTAAAACTCTTAGTACTCTTTTATGTACAATGAGAATAAACATATTTAGTAACATAATCAAAACTATTTATGATAACCAGATTCTAACTTTATATTAAGTATAATTAAGTATGTTGCACAACCATTTTTATGTCACCAACGTGCCCTGATGAGGTCAGCCTTTTGGAGAAGTGAAGTAGGCAACAAGCATACAGACCTGCGTGATGAGATGTGGGGCATGTTTTCCCTTTTGACCAATCAAGGAATTCAATTGTTGGAATCACATTTTCAATGTCAAAATGGCCCTCTCTCTGGACAGGGTAGGACTTATTAGATATTGCTACCCTTGGATGAATTTTTGTATTAAATCTTTTCCAATTAACAGCTGGATAAGAATAAGATGTCAACAGGCCTTTGTACCAAGGGTGTAGGGGCCTTGGGGAAGAAAAGGGAGCACTCATTATGGAGACAATACGGGAAGGATAGAACAACGCTGAAAGGGAGATACTAAAGATGTAATTGGCTTACATCACATTCTTCTAAGGCTGACCTTGGTTTTTACTACCTTGTAGGGCCATTACTACCTTGTGGCCTTTGTGTGAGTGAGCGCCATTTGAAGCTTGAGAATGTAAACTTACCTGCATGTCCACGTTAACCTATTTCACCAATGCAGTGAAAACACCTGTGGGAAAACTTGGATCTTCACAAAAGTATAATGAGTGACTTCCTGTGCACTCTTAGAACAGCTACTGGGGCTCTTGAAGATTTTACATTTTACACTTTTTGAATTTCATATTTTCTTTATGGAAATCTGCCTATAGCATCAATAATTTTTTAAATATATATTAAACAAAGGAAGCATAACCTTTGTCACCATCTTAAATGGTAAGTCATCAAATTACAAAACAGGACACTTTGATGTTGACCATTCTGACTATTTACATTTTAATTCAGCCATTTTGATGCCACTGTCTTGGCATACAATCCCTGTTTTCTTCTTTTATTTTTTGATCTGTAATAATATGTTCAGCAGACATTCCCAACCCTATTCCATCCTTAACCTGTCTCCAATTTGGATAGACTTCGACTTTATTTTGTATTATTTAATTTTTATGTAATGAGTATATATTAATTTTATTCTAAAAAAGTCTGTTAAAATATGATTGTATAAGTAAGTTAACTTCTATGATCATTATCAATTCTTCCCCCAACACCATCATTCTGAAAACAGTTTGTGAAGTTGAATGCATGTTTATGACTTCAGGAACAATCAGAAATTTATTTGAGAATCCCCTGTGCAATCTGGAGCTTCAAATAAGGGATCTAATTTTGACCTACTCTGCTTAACTTGTAATAACATGCTTAGGAAACCTATAGTATGCAGAGTGGTCCATTCTCTAGGCCAGTGGTTTTTGACATTTACAACTTGATACCCCTTTTGAAACAAAGATCTCAGTCTCCTCTCCTACTCCTGGTCCATCCATCAAGAATATTTTTATGGACTTCACTTTCAAAAATTTGTGATAAGAAAATACTAGCTGGATTTTCTATAGCTTAATCTAAGATGTGAGTTTGTTTCTGAAAGAGAAAATTTCAAATTCATTCATATTTTATCTTCATTAGTCTAACTGTTCTTATTTATGCCATCTTATCTGATATTTATTTAGTATAAAGTCAGGGTGGTGATTAAACACTTTGGCAAATGTGTCTGCTTAACACGTTATTTGGTCATAAATAGGCCGAGTTTTTTTTAGGTTGCATTAACATTTTTTTATTATGTTATGTTAGTCAGCATACAGTATATCATTAGTTTTCAATTTAGTATTTCATGATTCATTGTGTATAACACCCAGGGCTCCATGCAATATGTGCCCTCCTTAATACCCATCACTGGGCCAACCCATTTTGTGTACCAATTAAGTAATTTTCTTTTTCATACATCATAAGTAGTTAATGGAAATTTTTTACTAGTTCAGAAATAGGTCTACATTACCAAAATAATTAGACTCCCCTAACTATAGTGGTTGACTATTGCTGCAAAACGAGACTCACGTAGCATGTTTATGGGTATACTTACAATTATTTTTGAAGGATGGTGACGGTTGGCCTATAGATGCTCATGGATATTGGATGATATCTCTGAAAACAAACATTTAGAAAAATGCAATGAGAACTCTATAAGTAAAGTACTATTTAGAATAACTACATTATTTATGTATAAAGCATAACTGAAAAATAATGAGGCTGATATCTATAAGCACCAGAAGACAATTTCATTTATATAAAATTATTGTAAAAAAAAAGAACATTAGTACAACTTAAAGAGAATATTAAACATCAGTTAAGTATTATAAATGAACCAGCAAAATCATGATTTAAATATTAAGTTAAAACATTATTTCACATAAAATCATTACAGAACAGAATTAGTGAAATGGTATTTTACCCATAGGTATGAAAATGATACTAGAAGCTGGAAGGGCAAGTTTGAAAAATCACCATTTCAGTATCAATTATTTAAAAAGTATCGATAGACAGTATTTATTTTGAGATTTGAAAACAAGATTCATACAAATATTAGCCAGCTACATTTTTGTAAGACAAAGAAATTTGCTGTAACAATGTTAATACTTAACATGTTTTTCCAACGTAAGAAGTTCCCTAAAACACATAAAACCTGACCAAAAGTTTTTAAATACACAGATTTTCTTAAAATATGAATCTGTGGGAACCCACTCATAACCCCAGAGTTGGTATAAAGCTTATTTTAAGTTGAAGACATTTTGAGATGCAACAGATGCAGAAAAAATCCTCCTCTGAGCTTCCCTTATTTGTCTAAAGGCTACAGTTTCTCGGGAGTGAGGCCACCAGAAATGCCCTCTCCATGGAACTGTATGGCTCTGTATAAGATGGAAAGACCACTGTAACTGTACCTGTATAGACAAACACTATCACGAATTTATCTCTTGTCTATTCTATTAAAAATCCATTTGTCTTTCCTAAACAAACCTATTTGTTTTTCCCAGAGAATTTGTTCCTCACTCCTCACTTATCTCTACTAAGTTAGGTATATAAGTCTTTAACTTTACCATTAAACAAGCCAGCTGCTTTTTTCTTGGTCTCATATGTATATGAAATAAAACTTTTTCTCCTGTTAATCTCTTGCTTGTCAGTTTAATTTGCAGTTCTCAGCAACAGAATCCAATAGGGTAGAGGAAAAATTTTGCCTCCCCTACAAAACTAATACGTCCATTGGTTCAAGTAAATAAAATCAAATAAAGACCATTAGAGTTGTAAGAAATAAATAAGAAATATTAATTATATTATTTGAAGACATTAAAATATTTTAGCTCATAAATTTATCAATATAAATTAAATTTATTTATATTAATATAAATATAATATATTTATAATATATATGTATTTATATTAAATATATTTTATTTTATTAATATATTTTATATATTAAATATATTAAATATATTTATATTTATGTGTATAAAGTATATATGTTTCAGAAGAAGAAGATTAAAACATGCTTCGGGGGATGCACTAGGACCTAATGATGTATGTCATTAGATATTATGAGATCGATTGCTTTAAATGGGAAGCATATTTTAAAAATCATACTTTGGGTAGAAAGCCCCAGTTTTTATCTTCAGGTTTCATGTACTTAAAATTCTTTCTTGATGATTATTATGTGAAATTAATGTATTTTCCAATATATTTTTAAGAGTACAATCAACCTCTTAATTTATTTATTAAATTTATTTATTTATTTATAGATTTAAATTTATATAAATATAAAACATATCTGAAGCATAGTATAAAATACTTATGCAATAAATATTAAAGCCACAAGTTAAATAATTTAATGTCACTATCCTTTTAATCATTCAAAAGACAACAGATTATAGTAGCAAATTTTTGTATTTTTCATTCCTTAATGAAAGAGCAAATAAAAAGTAAATAAATAAATGTAACGAAAGTTCTGTCTTCAAATTAGTAAAAAAACAGCATGGGTAAAAGCTGTTATATTCATCTAAATGTCAGAAAATACATTTAATATTATAAATTTGTACTGGCATTTTCTTGTCTCTCTTACAGCTCTAAATAATACAAAGATTTATAAAATAATTATGTGAGAACACATGATCACATTAAATTTCTATTTTCATCAAATTTTAGGGGATCTGTAGTAAACAAAATAATTTCTTCATGAAAAAGTATATAAAAGTGGTTCTATCTACTATATTTCAAGAAGCAGAGGTACAAAATTAGTAACAATCTTTGAGCAATGATGAGATTCCATGCTTGCTGAAGAAGCTGGTGGCCAAGTTATTAGTCTGCACAATAAAAACTGAACATAGAAATGCAGGAAAGCATGAAATCATTTCAGTACATAGTAATGAGCTGTTCTACCTGCTTGATACTTAATATTGTAGCTCCCACTTAATTGTAGAAGTACCCTTGCAGGGAATAAAACATTTGTGGTCACAGAACTGCTGTCAATGGAATTACAGCCCCCTAGTGGTTAACTATGACGATTGCAGTCAAAACACTGAGCTCCGATTGTCATTTTGTCATTTATTCATGAAGGATTTATTGCAGATTTCCGCAACCCCTTATGGGGAGGATTAAGAGATAATGAAGCACTTCTGCTCCTTTATAAAAAAAAAATCAATCTTATAGTTTAGAAAATTACTTCTAGACCTATCAACTGAAAATATATTTTCTGGTGTTCCCAACATTTTCATATACATTTCTAAAATTTTAGTTAATTTTGAAGAAGTCTGGAACTCCCTAGACAAAATTAAAACTTTTCTCAATTTCTCTCTCTTTAGCCTCACTTGCTTTGCCTCTGCCTCACAGCCACGACATTTTTTTTTTTTTAAGATTTTATTTATTTATTTAACAGAGAGATATCACAAGCAGATGGAGAGGCAGGGAGAGAGAGAGAGAGAGAGGGAAGCAGGCTCCCTGCTGAGCAGAGAGCCCGATACGGGACTCGATCTCAGGACCCTGAGATCATGACCTGAGCCGAAGGCAGCGGCTTAACCCACTGAGCCACCCAGGCGCCCCGGCCACAGCTTTAAGTGCTAATGCAAACACTATGTAATTCCCTCCTACAAAAATAGTGCATACACTGTCTTTCAATTTCACATGTGCAGTCCTATTACTTCTGATGATACTTATAACTGATTTATAAAGTGACATTAAGGGTGATTTTGTGGTTGTTCAAGACAGATTTTATCTTACTTTTCCTACAAAAATTATTGTTACTTTGCTTTCAGCCTACCCTGAGAAAGAATATTATAAAACAGTAGCTTCAGTTCCAAATTGTGCTTTAAAAGTCATAAGAATCCTGTAAAGATGTAATGGATAAGTTTGCTGCTTTATTTCTCCCCAGTTGAAATTACAGGGGAAAAGCAGGCATGTAAAGTAGAATGTCTATCAAAGAAATGCCTATCTTACTGTGGCTAAGAGTCATCATTAATATGCCAGTACTTAATCCTGAGCAGAAGGAATACATTACAAGAGAGTTTAATGTACTTCTTTGGAATGGCGTGGATATTTCATATTTAAAAGGAAGGAGGTCATCTTTCATTCAGGATTAAAAGATGATCACATTCAAACACAATGGTCACCCTTTGCTAACTACTTTGACTTTTAAAAAATCTACTGTAATGAAGTATGACTTACATATAATAAAATGTACATGTTTAAATATAGAGTTTGACCAGTTTTTAAAAATTTTTAAATCAAAATTTTAAAATTAACATGTAGTGTATTATTTGCCCCAGGGGTGCAGATCTGTAAATCGTCAGGCTTACACACTTCACAGCACTCACCATAGGAGTTTGACCAGTTTTAATGAAGATAATACATACCTGTGCAGTCCCATACCAATGAAGATATACAACGTTTCTGTCCTACTGTTCCTTTGTAGTCACCCCCCACCAACTCAAAGCAACAATTTTCTTATATCTATCATTTTAGATTATTTTTGCCAGCTCTAGAAGTTCATATAAATGAAACCATAAGGCATGCTATTCTCTTTTTTTATTTCTTCTACTCTTTGTTCAAAACATTTTTTCTCTTTCACTGAGTCTTAACAGAGTATTTAAAACACACATATCCCCTTGCCTTATCCTGTTGATTTATTCACTTAAATTTTCTTAACTTTCTCTTCAAGTTCATTGAGTTCTCTAATACTACAATATTTGTCTAATGTGATACTGCCTTTTAAACTTAGTGTGTTGTGTTAAAGAAAGCAATGGAGTGGGCTATTTCTGACACTTGCAACAGTGAGTTACAAGTCCAAGAACATGGCAAACCAAAGAAGCAATTGCAAAAGACAAAATCACTGGAAAAGCTTTCAAACACAAAATAGTGCATTGACTATTACATCCTCATATCTAGTACAGTGCAAATAATGAAAACAATTATTTTGAACTGTGTATAAAGTATATATGTTTCAGAAGGAGAAGATTAAAACATGTTTCGGGGGATGTACTAGGACCTAATGATGTATGTTATTAGATATTATGAGATCGATTGCTTTAAATGGGAAGCATATTTTAAAAATCATACTTTGGGTAGAAAGCCCCAGTTTTTATCTTCAGGTTTCATGTACTTAAAATTCCTTCTTGATGATTATTATGTGAAATTAATGTATTTTCCAATATATTTTTAAGAGTACAATCAACCTTTTAAAATTATTTTAAGATCTGATTTTTCATTTGAGGTCATGGATACAACCCCAAATCTTTTTTATCATTTTTATTGAGATAGAATTCACATGCTCTACAAGTCACCCATTTTAAAGCATACAATTCAATGGTTTCTAGTAAACTCACAGAGCCGTATAACCACTGCCACAATTTAGAATGTTTTCATCATCCTCAAAAGAAACCCTGTCTACATGTCACTCCTGACTACCTTACCTTCTACCCCCACCCAGATCCACCCCAACTCCGGCCACCAAGAAATCTTTTCTGTCTCTATAGATTTGCTTATTCTGGAACCTGCACACCTTTGAGAGATACACTTTCTGGGAATATCAAAGAAGTTGTTTCATACTAAGAAGAGTCGGCAAATAAAAGAAACTTTGTGGTTAGACTCGGGTAATACGGTCTTGATTAATTTGGGTAAATCCTTAATTTTTTTACACTTCTGAATGTAATAAAATTTTGTAACTGGGTTTCTATCATCTCTATTTTTGTTACTCAATTTTTATCTTAGTACCACAAAATCAATAAAAAGGAAAGCATCCTTAAAATACTCCTGTTCAAAAACAATTGATTTCAGAAAACTTTAGTTTCAAACTCTGGAAAGTTCCATTGCCAGTCCATTTCTTTCATTTTTCCCATTCTATCCAATCAACACTTGCAAAACTTGATGATTCTTTCCAGAAAGGAAGCATTTACATCAGAAAACTTTTAGGTGTGTGTTATTTGCAGTTGAATGCCATTAAGAAGCGGTTTTTGCCATCTGTTTTTGTTTTTTGTTTTTTTTTCCCCTAAATATCTAACATGAAACACACTTCCTTAAAATTACATCTATTCAGATGATCTTTATGAAGCAAAATTGTCTTTCATTCTTTTCTTTTTTAAAATAATCTTTTATTATGTTAGTCACCATACAGTACATCATTAGTTTTTGATGTAGTATTCCATAATTCATTGTCTGCATGTAACACCTAGTGCTCCATGCAATACATACCCTCCTTAATACCCATCACCAGGCTCACCCATCCCTCCACCTCCCTTCCCTTTAAAACCCTCAGTTTGTTTCCCAGAGTCCATAGTCTTTCATGGTTCTTTTCCCCCATCTGATTCCCCCCCTTCATTTTCCCCTTCCTTCTCCTAATATTCTCCATGCTATTCCTTGTGTTCCACAAATAAGTGAAACCATGTGATAATTGACTTTCTTTGCTCAACTTATTTGACTTAGCATAATCTCCTCCAGTCCCGTCCATGCTGATACAAAAGTTAGGTATTCAGCCTTACTGATGGCGGAATAATATTCCACTGTGTTTATGGACCACATCTTCTTTATCCATTCATCTGTTGAAGGGGATCTCGGCTCTTTCCACAGTTTGGTGATTGTGGACTTTGCTGCTATAAACACTGGAGTACATATGGCCCTTCTTTTCACTACATCTGTATCTCTGGGGTAAATACCCAGTAGTGCAATTGAATAAGATAGACTCAAAGGTCAATTTTTATCTGGCCTCTGTCTCACATCAGCAAATATTCAGTGTTTATGTATAATCAGAATGATGCAAACTTTTCTATTTAAGATGACTCTTTTTAAATCATTGATATTAACACCAAACCACACATTCCAGTAGCTCTCAGGTGGGGAAAGTGTCAAGTCTCTAAGCATCCAATAAATGGTAAATAGAAGAAAGTCTATACTTGCTTTATTATGGGGCAAAATTTGTGTTCAAAACTTCATTTTAGCTCCTCCATTCACAGTTGATATTTATTACATGTTATTTGGTAGGGGAATCCGTACATTGTTATGCAAGCTCACAACTTCCTCTCAGGCTTTTTGTTGTTGTTGTTGTTTAAATTATACTGCCATATATACAACTGGTGATTTTCATTAAAATTTTTTAAAGGAAACAAAACTAGAATTCAGTTAAAAACTAGTGAGATTCTAAATACTCTATAGGCTTTGCTCTGAGTAGTAATTGGAAGTTGGTTCTTAAAATATTCTTAGATTGCAGGTGGATTTTTTTTAATGATAATATATAACTTTTATGTATGAAATTAGATGAAAAGAGAACCATTTATTACAAGAGTGGAATGGAATTTTATGGAATCTGTACTCAAACATTTCATGTGTCACTATGGCTGCCTTTTTCTCCTAGTAAATGTGATTTGGGGGAACTTAAGGTTAATCTGTCTGGTCTTTTTCTTATTGTTTATTGAGAGTTTATCATGAGCTAGATTCTATGTATATATTACACATTACGTCCTTAGAACAATCTTGTAAGGCACAAATTATCCTCATAAATGGGAATGCTCAGACCCTAAAACCCATTTGTTTATTTATTTATTTTTAAGATTTTATTTATTTATTTGACAGACAGAGATCACAAGTAGGAAGAGAGGCAGGCAGAGAGAGAGAGAGGAGGAAGAAGGCTCTCTACCGAGCAGAAAGCCCGATGTGGGGCTCGATCCCAGGATGCTGGGATCATGACCTGAGCCAAAGGCAGAGGCTTTAACCCACTAAGCCACCTAGGCACCCCCCTAAAACCTATTTAAACTGCTCTTCAAACTATTCCCCAAACTTACCTTAGAACACTTACTTACTGTCTAGTAAACAGCATATAGATAACAATATTAACTAATATTGACTAAACATAATAAATAATACTCCTCATCTAATCTTAAATTCCATCTTCGAAAGCTTTATTTTTACATACTCCAAAAGCTCTTAATCACAAAGACCTCTAATTCAATAATCTGTGCTAGTTTTTTTTAATATTATGATCCATTTCTAGAATTTTTCTATTTCTTTTCCAATTACTATTATTAGATATCATTTTGCACACTTTTTCCATTTTTATTCTTATTAGTAAATAATGATTCCCTCACCTTTAAAAATAAACTGAAATCTTTGAAGATACATACACACTTGATTTGCAGAAGTTGATATGTGACTGATACCTCCTTGTTTTCCCTTTATTTCATTCTTTGCAAATATTGCCAGTGACTAAGTAAATGTTACACAGAGAGTATATTTTGGACATGTGCACTTGGCATATTTTTTAGACTTAAGGATGTTAATCAAGGTGCCATGGAAAAAGTATACCCAACCTCTTGAGTGAGACAGATTTGGGCTTGATTCCTGGCTCCTCCTTGCATTAGTTACGTGTCTGGGCACATGGCTTAAATTCCCTGTGTCTCCTTTTCCTATTTATTATGGCTGTTGTGAAAATTACATGAGGGAATATATACACTTTGTCAAAAGTGCTGACTAGGATCAGGGGGTGGGGTCTCAGTATTTGTTAATTCCTTTCCCTTCGTCTCCCCTTTTTACAAGGGGTACACACGACTTCTTTACTGAACCACATCCTGCCTCAGAGAGTCTGCTCTGTATTTCCTAGCTGAAATGGTAAATATAAGTAACAATTTCAGTAACTCTGAGGTTTAAAAGTTCTTACAAGAAGTTGAATCAATAGAAAATTGAAATCACTCAACAAAACCTACATTGCAGATTTTCCTGGGCTATGCATTTTCCTTCTGGTTACTGTTTCTGCCAGGGCACAATCCACATGAAAGTTAATGGTTTAAAATTTGCTTATGAGATATGTGAATGTTTCAGCTTGGTTTCAAAGTAATCCAGTATACTCAAGGCACACATGCAAGTGAATAATAGAAGAAGGATCACAAAAGTAAACAGACTTCATTCTATAAAATACTTTACATTATTTTTTACCTTTTAGATCATACCATTTAACTCATTTGTTTGTGTTATGATCACATCTTTCCATATTCTGTAATTCACAGATTCATTGTCCTTAAAACCACATGAAGGTCACTGGTTTGTTTCCTTATAAAAATGACATAATGGATTAAAGCTGGAATTCTGTAGCTGATGACTCATGCCTGCATTTGTACATTTCAAGAGATGTAATTTATAGAAAGGAATCATCCAGCCTTGAGCTGTTTCAGACTTCAGTTGCTCTAGCAAATTAAAAACATAAAGACTAACATAAATAAATGCACACAACCTGTCAACGGGTCCGTCATCTAATTTGAACCACAAAAAATACTCTTGTCTTTTACACGATTCTTTCACACTTGTGAAAATATATATATACATACATATATATGTATATATAATGTATATCATATCGTATACACACAAGGTCTCTTACCTGTATCAGTAAGATAAGAATGAAAGACATAATCTTGAAAGTATTCATATGTACTAATTTTCTGATTATTGAAGCCAATAATGTAAGTTCAGTTTCTATTTACTCTGGATTTATGAATCATGACATGATTCTCAAGGACAGTATGATGTAGTCAAATTTTGAGGGCTTTCATTTACTATGCCACATAGCCTTTAAGAGGCAGTAGCCCATGGTGGAGAAGAACCTGATTTCAGATTTAAGAGATTTGGGTTCTCTTTGTAAGCTTTTGCCAATAATTAGCTGTGGGACCTGGAAAAATCAGGGACCCTCTCTAAGCCTTAACTTATTTATCACTGGAACACAAGCAATAGTAAGTGCGTTACAAATGTTATCAGTATACTTTAGTTGTATTGATTTGTTAAAGAGTTTGTGTTAATGTATTAATGTTTTCATAATGTCATCCGTGTATTTTAGAATTGCGAAGTACTTTGTTAATATTCCTAAAAATAGCAAGCTCTATAAATTATCTAATAATTATGAATGGCTCTTTTGATATTGAGAATTAATAGTCACTTGATATTCAGACAATTGGTTTTATCTGAGAGTTTAATCTACAGCTCATCATTTACTTACTTAATATAAGCCAAGGTATAATTCAGATATCTAAGGACTTGCTAATCAGAAATAACTTCCATCCAAGTACTAACCAGGCCCGCCCCTGCTTAGCTTCCGAGATCAGACGAGATCGGGCGCGTTCAGGGTGGTATGGCCGTAGACAACTACCATATGATCTCCCTGATATGAGGAAGTGGTGATGCAACATGGGGGCTTAAGTGGGTAGGAGAAGAATAAATGAAACAAGATGGTACTGGGAGGGAGACAAACCATAAGTGACTCTTAATCTCACAAAACAAACTGAGGGTTGCTGGGGGGAGGGGGGTTGGGAGAAGGGGGGTGGGGTTATGGACATTGGGGAGGGTATGTGCTTTGGTGAGTGCTGTGAAGTGTGTAAACCTGGCGATTCACACACCTGTACCCCTGGGGATAAAAATATATGTTTGTAAAAAATAAAAAAATTAAAAAAAAAAAGAAATAACTCATATGAAAATAGCAAGCAATTCATATGACTCCTACTTGTAAGAAGCTTACTATTTCCACTTGCATTATTCAGCTAACTTAATCCATTACTATACAAACAGAAGGTGCTGAACTCATGTTTGCTAATTTATTTTTTAAATAAGTTAAGAGCAACAAAGTGGAGCGTAAATGACTCCAGACTCACGGAGGTGTTTTTGTTTCTGTTTTTGACAAAAGTATTATGCATCTGAGAAGTTCTGTGAGTCAGTAAAAAAGAGATTTGGTCACGATATGTTTAGATGATAGTGAACAAGGCACCTGATAGAGTTTATCCGCATTCATATTCCTTTTTTGGGTTTTGGGGCAAAAAGTTTTTTATATCAGTATTTTAATCCCATACAATTTTTTTTTTGTCTACTCTATTCACTGAAATGTCTCTAAGTTTCACTTAACAGTGGCTTTTTTTTTTTTAATTCCCAAATCCTTTACGTAGGGCTCATATATTGGATCTCCAACTGGACTCCAAATTACTGGAGATCACAACTTAAGTGTTGTTACCTCTCCTGGGAGGCCTTGGAATATGCAGTAAAATGTACTGTTAAACAGAACCCTAGTAATAATTAAATGTAATAATATATAAAGTTGGGCGAGAAAAACCGTTTCATTTTGAAGAATCTGAGAAAAATATTTCCTGAAGCTTTTCACAGTCAACAATCACTGTTTGAAACTCTGTTCTTTTCTCTCTACAACCTTCTCTCCCTTGGAAAGTTCTGAAATTTAGGTAAGCCAGAATAGTATGGATTGGTCCAAACTCCTTTATCTCCAGGCTTGACCTGTCTCCAGAGACCCAATATCATATTTTCAGCTATTCAAAGAACATGTGATGGTGCATGTATATATTTCATCTTGCCAAATAAAATGTAAGTTCCTCCATGGTAGGAAGCACATCTCACAAAAAAATGTTCTTTAAATACTAGCTTGACAGTTCTGCAACTCTAAGAGGAAATGTTATATTCTCTGTCATGTTTTTACAATGTTGGTGTAATTCAGCTTCAAAAAATATTTTTAAAGTGATGATGATAGAAATCTAAATGAGTATTCAGCTAGATCTGGAGTAGGCTTGAGTGGCACAGGTTAAAATCTGGCTGAGGACCAAAGTTTGAATAGTTCCTTTAATAGTACTTTATGTCAACATAAATGGTATAGCTTGAGATTCATTAAAGATAGTAATAAAGGAGCTCGATATCATTTTCAGGAGAAAGTAATTAGAAATCGAAAAGAACACAGAAAGGAGTCATGAACAAGGTATAAATGACCTTTCCTATTCTCTGTCAAACCATCTGCGGTCACCCTCAAAGACTCAAGAGTTCTGAATACAAATACAGCAAATTGAATACTCCCCATAAAAGAAAGGTTCTGATACAGGGGAAAAAGATAATATGAAATGTAATTAAAGGACTCAAGATGACTATCTGCCCACAAATGTCCTTTTCTTTTGAGACCCTTTATAAAGTAATAGCTTACATATGCAATTAAATCGAGGAATATATTAAAGGAAAAGACAATTTGTAATCATAAGGCTCAATCATAAACTAAGCATTGACAACACTGATTTTCTGCAAGATACTAATGAAATCTTATGGAGGGACTGTAGCTATAGACAGTTTAATTTAAACTACCTAAAAATGGTTATATTTAATTTGTGATTGAGAGCAGTGATGTCTTAAATTTGCTTTAATCAACAAAAGGCAAAAAGAAGGGACATTTTCACTCATTTAGTGGTCTTTACAGAATCATTTCAAATTTAGGTTCTGGAGTGAAAGGAAAAGGACAAGATCAAGATCCTAAGTGAGACTTGGCATTAGATTATCTAAGGAATTCTTAAGTAGTTGAAGAAGAGTTATGACAATTACCTTCTAGGCTACAAAAATAAACTACATGAGCATTATTATTTGAAGTGGATTTTTGGAACACAAAAGTGTTGGTATTTTCATAGATTGTAGCATTGGAAATGACCTTAGTAATCCATTCAGTCTGATTTACTTTTTTAACAGGTAAGAACATAGAGGCTGATAAAAGACTAGAATGCAAGTCATTTAACTCTAAATTTGTACTCTAAAAATCTTTCCCCACAGTGCTTCTGTGCTCTTACATATTAATTATTCAGCATATATATATTGAAAGAACCCACAATGTGTAATGGTCTAATGATGTATGCAGAGGGTAGTTGGGGTAGAGGTATAAACATGAATAATAAATAATTTTGTCCTCTGTGATTTCATAATCCAATAGGAAAGATAAGGCTCAAATTAAAAAGCAATATGATGTGTATAAAACCTTGAACACCAAGCCTGGCACCTGGGTGACAGAACTTAAACCTAAAAAACAGAAAACAGACAAACAAAACCAGATACAATACAGTGTGCCATGTAAGTAGCACAATTAATGATGTCCATTTTTGTTCAGATTAGAAATTCAAATTTTACTATTCTTATGTATGTGGGTGTCAGCCTGGATAATTTTTTAAAGATTTTATTTATTTAGAGAGATAGAGAGCATGCACGAGTGGGGAGAGGGGCAGAGGGAGAGAATCTCAAGCAGACTCCTTCCTGAGTGCAGGGTTTGACATAGGGCTCCATCCCATGACCCTGAGATCATGATCTGAGCCACAATCAAGTCATTCACTTAACTGACAGAGGCACCTGGGTGCCCCAAACTAGAGAAAATTTGTTTTATGACCAGTAGTCCCTTTATACAAAATCATAACACATTTAGTTTTACGTATTCTATCTTGGCTTTATAATCTGCATAATGATCTAAGTTCCTTCCATAACCCCACCTTAATTAAATAGTACATCTTTCTCTGAATTAAGAATGTGACTGTTTACAATTATTTCCTAATGTGGCCCATTACCTGGAGTTCATTACCTCATGACCCACCTTGTGGTCTTTTTATTTCACCTTGACATTTGGCATCTGGTTGCTATTAACCATATATATGCTTCGCCCAGAAGTTGAGCATCATGATTATGCGGCACTGTGCTGTGCATGGGCGATGTGCAAGGTTCAAACATGTGCAAGGCTCTGAAGTGAGCCGTAAGGTACTAACCCAGAGATTCTATAATCATCATGGGAATGAAAAGGGTGAAACTTTTGAGTAGTATTTGGTAAAAATAATTTAGAAGGTATATTGATGAATTTCACTGAGAATACATGGAGAAAGGTGATCCAACAATGACTCCAAGGCAGAAAGAACAAGCATTATTTCAGATTTCATGAAAAAGTAATGTGGGAGGAGGGATAGAGTACTTTTTAAACTTCTAACAATGTAAGTGTGTTGTGCTACAGAAATAAATGTACTTGGACTCCTGGGTAGCTCAGTAGGTTAAGCATCTGCCTGCCATTTAGGTCATGATCCCAGGGTCCTGGGATAGACTCCTGCATTGGGCTCCCTCCTCAGCCGAGACCCTGCTTCTCTTTCTGTCCTTCCCCCTGCCTGTGCTCTCTCTCTTTCTCTCTCACAAAAATAGACGAATAAAAATACTTTTAAAAAAGAAAGAAATGTACTTTTATTTGACCTTGTTGCTTCTTCTAAATCAAGAGACTCAGAATATTAATTATAGATATGAACACATTTGATGTTGTCTATACCATAAATTACAGAACTGTATTATTATTATAATAATTATTATTATTTTAGAGAGAGAGAGAAAGAACACGAGCAGGTAGGAAGGGGCAGAGGGAAAGGGAGAGAGAGAATCTCCAATGTCCAATGAAACGTGAAGTATAGAGCAGACCCTCAATAGATACTTGCTGAAATTCCATAATTGTTACAAGCTTTTTATTCACCTTCATTATGTAGTTGGCTAATTTGACAGATAAATGCGGATCATGAGTTTTGTCAATTGACTTACAAAACATTTAGATAATGGGCTGAAGTTTGGTAGTAGAAGCAGGAAAAGTGGAGGTAGACCATTATCCAATGAGAGGAAGATAATGAACATTCAAACTAAAGAATCAGCACGTGTTAAGATTTTGGAAAGGGGGGCACCTGGGTGGCTCAGTGGGTTAAAGCCTTCGGCTCAGGTCTTGATCCCAGGGTCCTGGGATCGAGCCCCGTATCGGGCTCTCTGCTCAGCGTGGAGCCTACTTCCTCCTCTCTCTCTGCCTGCCTCTCTGCCTACTTGTGATCTCTGTCTGTCAAATAAATAAATAAAATCTTTAAAAAAAAAAGATTTTGGAAAGGAAGAGTCATTGTATCAGACAGAAAGTATAACAGTGGTTGCCTGGGGTTTGGGCGGGAGGGGAAATTGTTTGGAGGGTATAGAAGCTTCAGTTTTACAAGATGCAAAGAATAACAAAAATGGTTGGTGGTGATGGTTGCACAGCTGCAGAATGGTTAAAAGAAGTTGACTTTTGGGGTGCCTGGGTAGCTCAGGGGGTTAAACCTCTGCCTTTGGCTCAGATCATGATCTCGGGGTCCTGGGATGGAACCCCACGTCTGGGGAGCCTGCTTCCTCCTCTCTCTCTACCTATTTGTGATCTCTGTCAAATAAATAAAATCTTAAAAACAAAACAAAATAAAAGAAGTTGGCTTTTATGTGCATTTTATGACAACAAAAATCATTTAAAGAAAAAAGAAGTAACCATCCTAATAGAAGTATCTTACAAAGGGAAAAAAGAGTCATTATATCTACAGGAAGTTTTTGGGCTTACAGTTCTACCATCTTCATCAATTCTATTCATTTGTTTATAATGATTTTCTAAGTAGGAATAGAAACACAAAGAGAAGACGAGAGAAATAAGTCTTTGGAGAAACCAGCTCATTTATGCTTTCTTAAAACTTGGTTTAAAAAATTTTTGTTGGAGAGATACCAGATCCTTCTTGTTTTACTTCCACCAAGAATAAAATCACCAAATTCTCTCTGTATCTATTTTAGACTGACATTACATTTAATAATGTGAGATATGGGAATATTAGCCCCTTGGGAATCAGTGACTAATGAAACAAACAAAAAAAGAATCTAGAACAACCTAACCACAAGCCACTAGACATTAAAATATTTTTTACTGTTTTTCTAATCTAAGATTTAAAAAAACCCAACAGAGTCCTGATTTTACCACTCATAGCAATTCATTAATAGTAACCTCTGATTTCCTATTATAAAAACAAGGTAATAAAGCTCTTATTTACAAGTTTATTTGTTGCAAAGGCATTTGGGAATTTTTATTTTATTTTTTTTAAGATTTTACTTATTTATTTGACAGAGAAAGAGATCACAAGTAGGCAGAGAAGCAGGCTGAGGGAGAGGGGGAAGCAGGCTCCCCGCTGAGCAGAGAGCCCGATGTGGGGCTCCATCCCAGCACCCTGAGACCATGACCTGAGCTGAAGGCAGAAGCTTAACCCACTGAGCCACCCAGGCACCTGGGAATTGTTATTTTAAAAAGAAAAAAAGTTCTGCTCCACTCTGAACCATCAGCTCATACCACAAAATGAGTGTAGACCTTTGAGGTTACTAATTAAAAACTAAAAAACAAGGGAATCCTACAGCCAGAATATGGAATTGATCCTAATCATTGATCATTACCTTTACTAGATATGTATGTGGCTAAAAGAATAAGGTCTCTCTTTCTCTCCTTTATATCTATCTATCATCTATTTTATAAAATATTTCTATATATTTATAGTTATGTATTTCACTGTGAATGAACTGAAAAATTAAAACTGCATAAGATAGGGCTAAGCTTTAGTTGTAAACTAGGTTAAGAAGATTTATAATTTCTTAATTGTTCTAAAATGTGTTGAGAGAGATGACATGACATAATTTTAGAGAAAACCGTTATTCTGTTAGATGCTTTGAGTTCTTAAGTTTTATTGGCCAGATGTGCTAGAAATTCTACTCTATTACTTCCTTCATCTTCTTTTACCTTTAACTACTGGAACATACATTCCTAAGAGGATGGATGGATGGATATATAGATATAGATATAAATATAGATTTAGATTAATCATATATATATATATATATATGGCAATACAATTAATCAAGATATGTTAACTGGGCAAGGAGTTTGCTGTATATGTGGGCTGGTCAGCAAAAGCTTTATGCAAGAGGTGGGCCTTAAACCAGACGTTGAAGACCAGGCAGAATTTAGATAGGTTTGGGAGGGGGAGCACCAACCACAGGATTGAACTTCCCCATTTTACTCCAGGTTTTCTAGCAATAAATTATTGTTGAATTGCAAGTCATAGTTTTTGTGTCATTAAAATGGAAGCAGTAAATGGAAATAGTTTTTTTTTCAACCAATTAAAAAAAAAGCCTTTAAGCATACAGACTTTTTGTCAGTATGCTTTTCTAAACTCTTCACTAACTTTAAGTACTGTACTCGGATACAGTCTTTCTACCTGAGTTCAGACCAGTAAACTAAAAATTGACAATTACTTGCTGCAGAACCTATTTTCCAAGCCACGATTATCAAATTATTTCTTCTGATGCCAGTGTGTAAAGGTACTACAGGGCAAATGGGATCAGACAATACTTCAATCCTCTCTGATACATGACAAATAATTTTTTAAAAGATTTTATGTATTTTACACAGAGAGATCACAAGTAGACAGAGAGGCAGGCAGAGAAAAAGGAGGAAGCAGGCTCCCTGCGGGGCTCGATCCCAGGACCCTGGGATCATGACCTGAGCAGAAGGCAGAGGCTTAACCCACTGAGCCAACCAGGTGCCCTGAGAAATAATTCTTAATGACCCTTCTGTTCCTTCCAGTCTCAGAACTCTAGGATTTCAATTTTTCTGTTCAATTTCTATGTAGGCAACTGTATATAAAGGACTAAATTTGAGTGGCCTTTGTTGTGGTATCACATAGGACAAGCCACACACACTTTTGAGTCCAACTTACTGTCATGACACCTTTTTCCAGTGACTCTCTGTACATACCAGCATTATTTCCCTGATTTTATTTCAATCTTTAAATGGTTTCTGTAAGTCCCCTGTCCCTCAGTCCCTCAGCATTAAAAGGAGTTACTCATTTGCTTTACTTTTTTCTTGATAACTGAATCTACAGATGAAATGTCACATGCCTATCCTATTACTTTGCCAAACAGCATATTAATGATTAATGGACACTGTCGGCAATAATATCCTCATTTTAACAGGCAAATCTGTTCTATCCAAAGACTAGTGGCTACAGTATGAAAGATACATTAGCCAATTCCTAAGCAGAGACAGTAGAGTTACTGCTAAACAGCATCACCTCTAGAATTAAAACTGCCACATCTCAAGCTCGGTTTTGGCTAGTTGGTTAAAGTGGACTATTTAACCTCTTTGTGGTGCCTTAGTTTCCCCATCTGCAAATTGCGGATATTAGTTGTACTTTCTCCTAGGGTAACTGTGATGCTTATACATGTGAAAACATGAAAATCTCTTATAAATCTGTAGTACATAGTAATTTTCAATAAACAACCGCTATTCCTGTCATCTTTTATACCTCTTTTGTGAAGAATAATTACGTGCTAACTTGGGCAAGTCTTCCTACCTCGATTATAGGAAGCTGTACCTGAAAGTATTACGACTTTGATTAGTGAGATAAAATGAGAGATACTTGAGTTTAAAATACACTTATAAAAATTTTGAACACTGTGACATTTATTCATAGGTATTCACTAATGACTTTAAAGACAACAGTCATTTTTTAGAAAACTGAAAAGATAAAGAGAACCCTAGTCAGAGTGGCCATTCCTATTCTTCTCTAGATATTAGTTGACGTCACCTTTGGTTTTGGTAGTGTTTAATTTTTATTTTAAAAACTTTTATATTGAACCTACTCTCCCACATCCTGCATTATAAAGTTGATCCAACTCTGAATGCTCACCCTCCCATCCTTACTCCCAATCAAACTGCTTCGTTTTCTTTGGAAGGCTACATTCACAACTCACTTTTATTCTTTCCAGGCTCAGCTAGCCGCTTTGTACAGTAGTTCATGCTGCACCAAGGTGTCTTGAACTAACTCTCCATTCCCTGATTCCTCTATAGCTCACTCCTTTTTATCAGAAATCTACTCCCTTTAGTGTCCACCAGAGGATACTTTGTCTTTATAGACCTGCACTGAAAAATGAGAAAACATGTTTACGAATGTGGGGCAAGTGGGACGCCTGGGTGGCTCAGTTGGTTAAGCAGCTGCCTTTGGCTCGGGTCGTGATCCCAGGGTCCTGGGATCGAGTCCTGCATCGGGCTCCTTGCTTGGCAGGGAGCCTGCTTCTCCCTCTGCCTCTGCCTGCCTCTTTGCCTGTGCTCGCTCGCTTTCTCTCCTTCTGTCTCTGACAAATAAATAAATAAAATCTTTAAAAAAAAAAAAAGAATGTGGGACAGGTGAAGTGGTCTTTGCTGACCACCTATATACTCTCAACAATGGTCCATGTGCCAAAAGAAACTCTGATAGAGGAGTATCATTGGGGATGGAATGGGGAATAATAGGCTCATGAGACTACTTAATGGAAAATGGGTCAGAAGGCAAGTGTGGTTATTTTAATAACTAACTTGAAATGTATTAATAATAGTAGCCTGTTACAAAGGATCCATTTTTATATAAAGAAGGTTAAAGAAACTGGTATGTGGAAGGCAAGGAGATAAAAAGGACTATGTAAGATAATGCAAAAAAGGAAGACCATATCGGGCGCCTGGGCGACTCAGTCAGTTAAGCATCTGCCTTCAGCTCAGGTCAGGATCCTCTGGTTCCTGGGATGGAGTCCTGAGTTGGGCTCCCTGCTCAGTAGAGAGCTTGCTTCTCCCTCTCCCTCTGCTGCTCCCCCTGCTTGTGCTCTCGCTCTCTCTCTAACTCAAATAAAGAAATAAATAAAATCTTTAAAAAGATTGGGAAGACGATATCATGGATGAAATCCTTAGAATATAGAAGAAAACAGGATCCAGGATATAGAGGGAGAAGTTAACTTTGGAGAACAGGGGTTCTTATTTTTTGAAGGTAAAGCAAGAGAAGTAAGCACAGAAGTGATAAATGTCTAGAGGCAGAGGAGAGAAGCTACTAAAGATGACATCTTCCTTATCCATCTCCTTTGCTTCTGTTTTCTCTGTGCAGCATGACAAGTAAAATTGCTGAAATTAGGGGATATGGGAGGAAATACCAAAGTTGGCAAGAGTTACAGAAGTGTGGAGCCTGTCTAGGAGTATAGGAAAGGGAGTCAACACGTAGACTTGGCATATAAAAGGATTGCTGACTGGTTTTGAGGGCCCAGCTGGGGCTGGAGACTATAAATGTGTAGTTTTGTTAGCTTTCTCCAGTAATGCTCAGAGATCAGAGTTGAAAATAGGGCGGATTAGCCCAAAGGAGTGGAGGTAAAAGGTGGGGCCCGGGAAAGGGCAACGAGGAATGGAGTGTGGAGAAACATGGTGATTGGCGTAAGGGTCAGGCTAGGAAGGAAATGAAGTGAAACCAAGAGGGTGCCTGGGACATCTTATGAGGTTGAAAAGCAGATACAAAAAAAGCTTGGTGTGGCGTGAGTGGATACTGAAAGTCATAATCTGAGCGTAGTATTTCTGAACTTAAAAGTTTAGAAAGTGATGTATTTCAGGGGTGTCCACGGGGCTGAGGACAATGGGAAAAAAGAGGTCAAGGAATTATGAGGCTTGACTATTATTTGGAAATCATCATAAATAATGAAGTCTCTAGAAAATGGCAAGATTAAAAATGGACAATAAGAAGAACTAGGTGCCAAAAATTTCAGTGAGGCTGTAGACAGCAAAGACAAGAAAGAAATGCTGAAATGCTGTAAGCATCAATAAAACATCACTTAAATAAAAGTAGAAGAGACTGGTTCTAGTATGCTGGAAGTTAAAAAAAAAAAAAAAAAAGAACTGGGAGAGATTCACCCATAGAGTTAAGTCCTTCCATTTGGAAGAGTAATAAGACTCATGAAGTAGGGAGAAGCAGAGGATAAGAATTCACTACATCTCACAGATGTAGTGAAAAGAAGGGCCATCTGTACCCCAGTGTTTATAGCAGCAATGGCCACGGTCGCCAAACTGTGGAAAGAATCAAGATGCCCTTCAACGGACAAATGGATAAGGAAGATGTGGTCCATATACACTATGGAGTATTACGCCTCCATCAGAAAGGATGAATACCCAACTTTTGTAGCAACATGGACAGGACTGGAAGAGATTATGCTGAGTGAAATAAGTCAAGCAGAGAGAGTCAATTATCATATGGTTTCACTTATTTGTGGAGCATAACAAATAGCATGGAGGACAAGGGGTGTTAGAGAGGAGAAGAGAGTTGGGGGAAATTGGAAGGGGAGGTGAATCATGAGAGAGTATGGACTCTGAAAAACAATCTGAGGGTTTTGAAGTGGCGGGGGGTGGGAGGTCGGGGTACCAGGTGGTGGGTATTATAGAGGGCATGGATTGCATGGAGCACTGGGTGTGGTGGAAAAAATAATGAATACTGTTATGCCGAAAATAAATAAAAAATAAATTAAAAAAAAAAAAAAGAATTAATCCATCTCCACTTGAGGGATCTGTTAGGAAGCAGGCAAGCTTCTATAGGAGTAATCCAAGCAGGAAAATTCCAGATTTTGGTTATAGCAAGGAGGTGGAGGAAGTGTTCAGTGAAAAAGCCTAGGATCCTTCCTTTCCGGTACATTGCTGTCCAAAAGAACTTTCTGCAATGATGGAGATAGTCTGTATCTGCACCCCCCAATAGGTAGTCACTAGCCACTTGTGGTTGCTGAGTAGCTAAAATGTGGTTTGTGAGACTGAGGGACTGAATTTATAATTTTACTTCATTTCAATTAATTTAAATTTCAATAGCCATTATGTGTATGTAAGTATGTAGTATGTGGTTCTAAAGGCTGTTCGACAGCTGTCAATTGATTTATGCTTAGTTATTAATAGGTAATGACAAAAGTAAGTTACCCCTCTAAGTGGATGTTTGTATTTAAAGGAGACAGTGACTGAAACCGGAAACTCCTCAGCGTAGAATTTCAAGTGCTGCTGCAAACCATGAAGGCTACTAATTTGGGGGTCAGAAGCCCTTTCTAGTGCTTCTCAAATTCATTCAGGTAACAGTTCCTCTGTGAACAAAGTTAACGCTAATGAAGAAAATTGACTTTACGAAATGCCAACTATATATACAACCTTGTAATAAACAAGTATCTTAGTAAACTGCAGATGGCACAGTCTTAAACACAGCTGAAAGGAGGAAGGATTAGACGGGATGAAGTTGAGATGCTGGGTACAGGGAGGGAAAAAAAACATAATTAAGATTCCTGCTCATGTGCATCTTATTTGAGCTCCTGCTTTTACTACATCATTTGTGTATAAAATGTCAGAAATGACTGCCAAAGTGTTGTTGTGTGTGACCATTAGATTCAATCTGCTAGTGACTGGCTAAATAATAGCGCAGCTTAACCTCTTGGTGGGTTTCAATGTTCCCCGTTTAAAATGGAGATCACGAGTGCCTGGATGGCTCAGTGGGTTAAGCTGCTGCCTTTCGCTAGGGTCATGATCTCAGGGTCCCGGGATGGAGTCCCGCATCGGGCTTTCTGCTCCGCGGGGATCCTGCTTCCCTCTCTCTTTCTCTCTGCCTGCCTCTCTGTCTACTTGTGATCTCTCTCTGTCAAATAAATAAATAAAATCTTAAAAAATAATAAAAAATAAAATGGAGATCACGAGGCTGTTTTGCTGCCACGTTGTCAGTATATTTTGAAGAAAGCCCCTGATGGATGGATCAATTGATGGAACACTCATTGAGCTGGTGATTGGAGGTTTCTGAGACTCGAGAGTATACAAGTTGTAGATAAAATAATATAGGTACACTGGAGCAGTGACAAATAAATGATAATAATAAACAAATACAGCTTTGTGCAATAACTTAAAAATTTTGAATGCTTAATATCTGTGTTCTTCACAATAAGCATATAGGATTAATATATTATTACATTAATGTATAACATACTAACATATGTTATTATATTACAATAATATATGTTATTAACTCCAACTTATGGTCAGGCTTTCCTGGTTTGCTCATGGCTATCCAGGCTGTTAGTGATACTAATTTACTATTTCTTCCACTAGACAATGCTAATCTTTACCAGATGCGCTAGTAAAATAATCTCAATACAAGCACTATAGATTCTTATTTTGTGAGATATTCCATTGCTATAAAAATTGGGTGGTAACAGATTCTTTGATGATAATGCCGAATAGCCGGAAGCTTCTGGAGACACGTTAACCTGGGACTTATTTGCCTGGAGACTCAGAAAGCGACTACCTTCTTCCATCTCAGAACTTGAGCAATTGATTAAGAGTAGCTGAAGATACTTGATGTTGGTTTTGGACAATCTCTCTCAAATTTTGTTTTAATTTTTGTGTTTCCCTTGAGTAGAGAGAAATAACTTTGACTTGAAGGAAATAAATGGGATAGTAAAATAACAGAATTCTTGCTGGCTTCAGATTGTTATTCAGATGTAGGTATTCACCAGCTAAATGCAGAAATATTCCTAAATAATTAAATTACAAATGGTAGTGGTAATCCTGCACATCTCTCATGATTTTAGAATTTATTTTTCAGACGAAAAATCCACGGCCTGTAAACTGCTGGGGGGTGAGATGCCCATGTTTGCTTAAACCTTTGGTGGATCAGTCCAACACTGTATCAGAGATGCTAGGTTTTTAAGATTTTACCTGTATTGTTAAAGAAATAAACATCTTTTCCCCAGGTAGTCTTGAAAGAACAAAGAAAATATTTTTTTATTCCATTGCCGTAAATTAATCTATAAGAATACCTTGAGAGATGGAAGGAAAAAAATCCAATGTTACCAATAAAAGGAGAATATCTAACTCATCATAGGTCTTGTTATGAAAACCATGTGAAATGTAATATATGTAATGCTTCTGGCTCCATGCCTGGCATCCAGCAGGTTTGCAAAAATGTCAGCTCTCACCTCTTCCCATGAATTCATACTGCACCAAAGCCTGTCATGTTATTGTCTGAAAGTATCATCATCCTCATCCATGACAGCTCTAGATACAGATCCCTCAGGAAAGCATAGGAAGGGTTAATAACCTTCTATAGATTATGCAGATAGAAAAACACTGCCATTTTTGACTTAAGCACCCCAGATCCTACCTTGAAATTGCAATCACAAGCCTTATCCAACTTCGGAATTTCAGGACTTACCTTGGGCTTGTTGCTGTAGATGATAATAGCTAGTGGGAAAGAAATTGCATGGATGAAATAAATAAATATTTTGCTTCCTCCCCCAGAGGATTAGAACATATTTAAGGACTAAAAAAAATAATTATATATTTTCCCAAAATACAGAAAAAAACTATTTAATTACCCCCATCCGTGGCAGGGGTGAGGTGTGTGGGGGAAGGGTGGAAATACCTCTCAAAGATCAAGGAATCAGGGTGCAAAAATATTATTCTCTTCCTAAAGGATGATGTTCAAGGTGACTTAAATACTGCCAGAAACAAACAAACAAACAAAAAAACAAAGCACCAACCCACAATGATTATGGTAGATATCTTCTTTTTCCCCCCTGTGGGGCATGTCAGTTTGCCCTTTTCATTGTGTCTACACATCCGTGGTCAACTACAGTAACACCTTGTTTCTACCGTGTTCATGGTTTGACTGTCAGAATGGCTGATCTGTGGATAAACTTCTTTAACATTTAAACTCTAGAACCCAGATGTCCTTTTGCACCACTGCGTGTGAGGTCACGAATGTCTGCAAACTGGGGAGCTCAGTGGTTACTCACTGCGCAGCGTCTTCCCCAACCCCAATCATTTTAGCTAAGTGCTATTCCCCCTAGAGCAAGGTTCCCTCCGTTAGCCTGCGTAAAATGTATGTGGTGAGGGGCATATGCACTTAGTGGCTCAGCAACCAGAGGTTTCCTTGGATGGGACTTGTGATGGTAAATATTAATGAAGAAGCTGAGCGGTACTGGCAATGATTCTCGACCAAATTAGATATTCTCTAAGTGCCAATGTCGCCCGCTGAATCTGAGTGGAGGAATGCTGTTGCTTAAAATAAAGGGGTCTTGAACACAATACTTGATCACCTCAGGTCGCATACTACCCGACCGGAAGCAAAAGGCAAAGGGCACGGCGCAAAAAAAAAAAAAAAAAAAAAAAGAGAGAAAGAAAGAAACAGACACAGGGACACGTTTTGCAATGACGAACTTTATGTGGCTTCAGGAACAGCAACCTGTTCTCACACTTAGCAATTCCGAGGTACACTGTAAGACTGCCGGTCAGGTTAAACTGAGTTAATGAACCGGAATAAGAGGCAGCACTGGAGACTTCCGCAATCCTCTTCAAAATATAGTGACTTAGGTAAACTAATTAATAAAAGGCTCGCTGAATGCCCTTATACTCTCCTCTTAAACTTACGTGACCATCAGCAGCGCTGTTCAAATTCAGCCCACAGCTGTTAGACCCAGACACAGATCCGCAGTGTTCATCTCCCCGGAGTTACCCGTGTTCACTCAGACCCTCCGAAAACTGGGGTCGGTTTTTAATGAGAACATCATAGAAGATCCCTCGCCCCGTTTTGCTCCCACGATCCCAAGCCTTGTGCCCCCCTCCCACCTTCCTGAAATCGGATTTCTTAAAAACGTAGCCCGTATCCCCAATTCAGTTGCACCTTCCGCAGCCAGAACCTCTGCCCAGAGACACCCGCGTTCACTCTCCCCCCGCCCTTCATTTCTTGAGACCCCCAAGCCCGCCTCCTGTTTCTCTCTCAGCAATCCGGGCGCTGAATTCTCGAGACCACCCCCCCACCCCGCCATCCGCCCAGTGCCTTCATCTCCAGTCCCCGCTTCCCAACCTCCTTTGAGGTTTCAGTGCCCCCCCCCCCCCGTGAAACTAATAACCTCTCTCCTCCCAGAGACCCCAGTCTGTCCGTGAGCTGCGCGTTCGGAGTCCTTCCCTACCCCCCGCTCCCCACCTCCCGCTCGGACCAGCGCAGTTCTGCAAGCTGCAACCATCCGGGACCTGTCCCCGCTCCCCACCCCATCCCCCGCCTAAACCGTTAGGGTCTCGGCTATCGATGCCGCCCGGGGCTCCAACTTACCACAAGCGTCCGGGAGGAAGACAAGGCAACGGTCGCCGCGGCGGCAGCTAGACGACAAACGGACCCGGCTGCAATCGCCCAGCGGAGCCCGCGGCAGTCAGTGCGCTGCGCTGCGCTGCGCGCCGCAATCTCGCGCCTCGGCGGAGGGAGGGACGGAGGGAGCTCGGCGCGATAGTAAGCACCGGCGAGTCGACCTCCTCTGGGCGACCGTGCACCCCCGGACAGGTTTGGCTGGTTTTGCTCCACTATCTTACTCTAGCTTAGTAACTGACCACCTCCAGCATCTCTGCACTATTCGCGTCTTCTTTCTTCTTCGATGGCCCCTAACTAACTACACTACTCTAAACGGACGAAGGCCATCACGCGAGCGCCACGACGATCTCGACGACTCCGACGACAACGGTGTGCAAGAAGGAAGAAAAGTTCATATGCAATCGCAGGTAAGGGGCGGCAGGCCGATGGAGCAGCCAAGGTTGGCAATCTAGCTGCTCCAAAGGCAGGATCGGAAATATCGGTGCGCCGTAGGCTGTGAGCTTCCTCGGCGAGCACCAGAGCGCCTACCCCGCGCTGGCGATGCTGCACCGCTCTCTTGGGCCAAAACAGGAGGAGGGGTGGAGCCAAGAGCGACCAATCAGCGCTCAACGTTACACTGCCCCCGGCCTGTTTGGGCCGTCTCTTAGTGCATCTGGAACCTGCTGGCAGGGGGCGCGAGACCCCATGGTGGTGGTGGTGGAGGTGGTGATTAACTTGATTTATGAGGCCTGGAGACTGGTGGGGGTACCGGGGTCACGGGGGCGTCTGTCTCAAGAATGCACCCTTAAAAATTGAAAAAAAAAAAATCTTCCCAAACACACACACACACACACACACACACCCTTAACATTTTCTAAGTCTCATAAGTTCTACCAAGCTTTGAAACTCCTTCGGAGATTCCAGGCTCCAACTCCTAATCCCTTTCCCCAACTGGAACAACTGAGGCATTCACAAGGTCAAGCACATTTAGTGAGCAAAGGCCGAGGTTCTCGGTCCCTCTTTCCCCTTTGTCCCTAACCTCAAATGCAGTGAAGGGAGAAAGGAAGACTCTTGGCCTCATGCCCCAAGAGGGCACAGCTTAGTCTCCTTCTTGACCCCACAGCCCTCGCTAGGTGCTTAGAAAGACATCCCCAAGAAACACACTTAGAAAGACACTGCCTAAAGGAGGGCAGTTCCTTTGGGTTTCTGAAGTGGGGCTGCACCTATTTCTCCGGTCCAGAGCCCGAGGCCCACAGCCAGTTGGTTGTCCAGCCGCTGCGAGGGCTGCCTTGGCATGGTCAAGACAGCAGGGTAAGGAGGGAACAGCAAAAGCTCCGTTTTAGCAACTAACGGGATGCCTAGCTGCAGTCCCGCAAGGAGAGCTCTTCTCCACTGGCTCCCAGGCGCCACGGGGCAGGTGCCTGCGGTGTCCGGGCTGCCCCGGGAGAAGGGGGGTGGTCGGAGACACCTTGACCACAACACCTAGGAGGTACCAAGACCAAACTTAGAGATGGAGAAGATCCCACTGAGAGGGGGGCAAAGGAGATTACTTCTAAGAAGAAATGGGATGGGGGGTTGTCTCCGGTCTTGGCTGAGGCTGCGTGGCGATATACCGAGGGCCGCGGGAGAAGTGGGGACTGGATCCCTGCCGGTCCCTGGTAGCTGCACCTAAGAAAGAGATCGAGACCCCGGTTTGGCTACTTAAGACCAGATCGCAGAGCGCCGCCGATTATGTGGATCAGGCGACAGGGGAAGCCGTACAGCAGCTAAGAGGATCGAACTCCAGGGAGTGCAGAGGGAAGGAAGCATCTGGCTGCTCTGGGGACCTTTCACCTCATTAGCCCCAAAAGTTAGGGTTGGGGAAGGAGGTGGGAGCAATGCTAGGAGTTGGGTCCTATCCTTATTCCCAGTCACTTCTTTCTGTGCCTTGGTTTCCCAATTTGGAAAAGGAACGTATTGGTTTATTTCAATAGGGCTTTTGGGAATCCTAGGATTCCCTCCATCTCCACTGAATTAAGACACTTCTGCAGCGTTCTGATTTTAATTTGGCAGTGAACATACTGTCCGCACCCAAGTTCTGTTTCGCAAAGGAAAAACCCATCGCAGTTTTCTTCATTAAACAGTAGCATCTGTTGAATGCTACTGTATGATGCCGCCCCGGTGGCGGCGACAGCGCTGCCAAGTCCACGGACTGCACAACGTTCACATCTTTAGAAATGCTATGTTAGCGAACAGTAATTTATAAATATTGAAGAGGAAAATGTATGTCTTCTTTTTAAATAATTAAGCACTCATCTTTTAAAATTCCCCAAGTATCCTTTTTCTCTATCCCCGTGAGCACACGTTGCTTCGTTCTGGCTTTTGTGGAGGGACTTATTTATTTTGTTGGAAGCTGAGACATTAGTTTTACTTTTAAATATGTAAATATAAATCTCTATGATACATTCTCCAGGCAATATGGACTCTGCTGAGCCCAGAGCCTGAGATAGCATCTGCCGAAGCCCGGGACCTCACCGGCTCCCTAGAGAGCTGGCTTAGAGCCGCTGATCGCAATAACAATGATGAGGATGAGTGTGATAATCATAATCATAATAATTATTACGATTACTACTACTGCTGCTGCTACTACTACTACTACTACTATTACTACTACTACGTATCTCGCTGTTTAGGCTGTTACCTCTTGCTCCTCGAGAAAGGCAAAAGTACTGAGAAAGACCCGGGGTGAAGCCCACTCCGGGACGGGGAAGGTTCCCGGTGCATCACGGAGTTAGCTAACCCGGCGGCGGGCTGAAGCGCGCCTGGGCTTCCGAATGCGAGGACACACGGGCAGGCAAATTTGCCTTTGAGCGGCGCTCGCCGAGTGGTCAGGAGCGGGTAAGCCTGAGCCAGAGCCGGGGACGCAGCCGGGCTCGGGGCACGGGGTTCAGCCAGGAGCGCCAGCTCCACTTTCAGGGCACATACCACACTTTGGGTTCTGTAGGTGGCGGTCTGGCCCAGCGCTAGCGGATTCGGTGGGGTTTGGTGGTTTTGGCAGCACTAACCGAGAGAGTATAGTGCAAGGAGTAATTTAGGGCGCACTTTAAGATCGGGAAAGCAAACTCAAAACAAGCACATGCCGGCGCGCTCTGCAGTCGCCAGAGAGGTTTTCTCGAACTCCTGCCTGAACTGTCCCGGGGAATCAGCTGAGGGTTTTCCCGGCTTTCCCTTCTCTTCCTTAGGTGTATGGAAGTTTTCCCTGGAAAGAGGAGCCATTTACTGTGAAATCCTCGGCTTTGACGCGAATCCCCAGCGGTCCCCGGAACAGTTCCCCAAAACGTGCCAGTTTTCTAATGATATAGACACGCTTTTGCAACTCACACCAGGGCGATTCCCCTCATCTCAAATATGTACCTTTCCAAAACTCCAGATTTAAAATTCAGGAAGGATTTAAAGAAGATTGTTACCAAGTAGATAAAAGTTCCCCGTGTTTTTAAGACTTTGGGAACGTTCTTATGAACAATGGTAGCCCACTGGAAAAACCTACTTCTTTATTCATTACTATTTCTCCTCTTGACCAGAGAACCTTATTATAACAAACGTAAAGGATTATAGTTTTCTAGACTATCCTTGATTTATTGATAAGCGTCCTGGTTCTTGAAAAATATTCCAAGGCAGATATTTTTGCAGAGCAAAAGAAACTACACAAAAAATTCTACCTGGAGACTTTTACTACGGGACGTAAATGCAAGACATTTTGATATTCCTTCCATATATGTATGTATGTATATATATATATATATATGTATATACATATATATATTAGGTCTAAAGGAAATTCTGATAGAGGGGTTTTTTTGGTGATTTTACAATTGTATCAGGTAATATTTTCAGCATTTCATATTTTTGCTTAACCGGAAAAAACCAGGATCATATCCATAATGTCCATCATTGAGGCTTGATAAACGAAGAGATAAACTTTCATATTATTTTACACAGTAAATTTCTCCTTTACAGTTCCTTAAGTGTGGTCATTGAATATGAATACAAATCTTAGATACAGATGGCTCATTATACAGGAAATCTTTTCAAAGTTTTTAGGATTATTTTAAATGAAAACCAATGCAGTTGAACTCTATGTGCTGTGTAGGAAGGCAGGGGGCAGTCTCTGATCACACCAGTCTTTCTCTGAGTGCAGCTTGTTTTTGGAAAGATCCCTGTTTTAGCGAAAAACAACAAGCAACTCTGGTTCTGTGATACTCTCATCCCTGGTTGGAGAAAAACCTGAAAATCTCTGGGGAAGATTTGGAAGTTCCCGTCTACATATTTTTGTCACTTCTCAGAATTAAAAGGTAGATCAAGAATGAGAATATGTGCTTATTATTATTTTTTAAACAGATGTTACTGAATTAACGTAATTGTATCTGACATCTTTGTAGTTGTGACTTCTAGCGATCAAGTATATATTTTTTAAAAACCCACAATATACACATGTCAGTTTGAATAGGGAGAGGTATGGATTCTAGTAGCCTCACCAAGGAAGAGGAAGAGCAAAAAGCTACTTAGATGTCAGTTCTTTAGAGAAACATGGGTTTTCATGAAGCACATTTATGCTATGATGGACGCATTTTATATTATGGACATGCATTTCATTCTTCCAACACAGAATGAGAAGGATGGCAGTTAGGGCCTTTTGTTTAAATTAAACTGAGATTGAAAGGCAACTGTGGTTTTTCTTTCATTCCTAGCCCTGAACTCTCAGTTTGCTGCCTCTACATCTTATTCGGACTCTTTCAGACCACTCTGATCTCTACTGTGCATTCCTGCAGTAATTAGGACTTCTGTTATGCATGAGAATATTTGCTTGTTTGAGATTTGTCTCTGAAGTTCATGCATGTGGCTTTCCTGGTCTGTAAATCAATATTATTGTGCTATTTCAAATGAAGTATGCCATTGTGCATTGCTAGCTATTTTCTTCTTTTCTTTTTGTAAGAACCATCTCCTCAACCAAATTAGAAGTATTTCAGGGGAAAGGGTTTACTCATATTCTTTTCTTCATCTACTTTGTTCCTGTTTATCCTACTACTGGGCAAAAATAATATAAATAATAATAACTATTAACCGTTGACACAAAAGGGGTTAGGATGAAAAGTCAAGAAGCGCAGGGCTGGTAAATCCTGAATTTTTCAAGGACCTGAATATAAATATAGAAGTGTTTACTAAATTGGCCCTTCATGCAAAGAGATCATGACAATTTGAATGGACCAGGATAAAACTTAATAGGAAAAAAAATGTAAGATGCTGAATTGGGGTTACCAAATTTCTGTGCACAAATTTTGGTCATGGTGGATTTTAGTTGCATCTGGCTCAACAAGTCCTCACTGTGATACGATTGCCAGAAAAACCTAATTTTATCTCGGGCTTTTGCAACTTTCATTGAAAGAGGACAAGATTAGGCCCTATTTGGTACTTCAAGACACAGTATTTAAAGAATGAAATCAGTAGATTGGAGTTCCTCCACAAGAATGCTTGTGTTAGGAGGGGGCTTGAATCATGTTATGTGACAAATTCTGGGTTTGTATCCTTCGGAAGACAAGACTCGGGATACTTGCTAGCTGACTTCAAATATTTGAGAGATTTTCTTATGGAAAGGGGATTTTCTTTGTTTCCCAAGGTTAGCATTCATATCTTCTTTGTGTTTGTTTTTTTGGTGCCTGGCACAATGTCTGACACAAACTGGGCATTCTATGGATATTTGCAAACAAGGAAACTATGACACAAGAGAATACACCTGAGAATTAGTGGAAGACCCTAACGATTCTGGCTCTAAAGCAGAACTTTACAACGTTCTGAACTGGCCAAGGGTGGAAGGAACTGTTTCTGAAGGTAGTGAGCTCCTTAACATTGGGATGTTCAACTCTATCTGTAGAGGTAAATCACTTAGTGAGGATCTTACAAAGGAGAGTCCTGTGTGAGAAAAGGGGTGGGGGAAACAGGCAGCTAATGAATGATATTTCAAGCTCTTTCCAATTCTAAATCCTGCAGAGTCCATAAATGTGGTCTCAGTCTAGTTTTAGAGGATACAAAGGATATTGAAGTTTTTGAAAAATAGACGGAGGAGGTTACTGCAGACTTGCCATAGATTGAGCTTTGCTGCAAAGCTCAATCAGAAGACAGTTTTGTTGATCCTGGTGCACTTGCTAGCTACCGACTACCACGGAAAATAAGCATCAGGAATCTTACTATCATGAAAACAGCAGTATTATGTTGGGGATACCAGCATACTTTATAATTTTAGAAGACTGTGGAAATGATCAAATTAAAAATGTCAGGATATGATGAAAGGATGTAGATTAAATTGAAGGTTACTATGAGAATTTTGCAAACACAAATTGAATGTTAGCTTCAACAAGAGGAGAATTTGTTTTTTATTAGCCAGCATAATATGTGTGCACGGACTTCAATATTCTTCAGTAACATCTTTGCCTGAGACTCTTGAGATTTGCAGAAAGAAAATTTTCACTAAGAACTGGCATAGAGAAGAAATTGAAGCACAACTAGAAATAATATTTTGAGCTGCTTTTTTTTTTGTTGATTTGTTTCCCTACTAACCACTTCATGTGACAGTACAAGAATTTGGGGCTAACAAGTATACCAAAGAAGACTTTGAGGTAAATCGTGATTATACAGTTTATGTCAGAAGTGATATATTTCATCAAGATATGATAAATTGGAGTGAAGGATAAGTTTTAGAACATGCACAGATCAAGCTTAGACTCTAGAGTTAAGGACTTTAAAAAATACTTACTTTCCCACGCAGTCTTTGTCTAACTGTGACCTGTTTTTGTTTATTTGATTCTATTCCTTCATTTTTGTCCCAAGAGTTATTATGCATTATTAGCTAAGAGCTGCCAAATATTTTAAAGTTTGAATTTAAATTAACATTCAAAAATATTTCCTGGACCTCAATAAATAATATCATTACATAAAGCTGTGTTACAAGTGAGACTATTTGTTCAGTACGATGTAAAATTAAGCTTAGTTCAGAGAGCTGTTGTTTCTTGGTTTCCCTAAGGCTGCAATGAACGCAACACACAGCACACTAAATAAACATATACCATAACTCCAATATACGTATGAGCCAAACACACAGTCTAACAGGTGAGAAAGAGCTCTTTAAACTAGAATTTGTAATTCAAAAGGGGAAAAAATGCTTGAGTTTGTAATCTCCTTTGAATGTTATCAGCTATTTGTTTTACAGAAGGGATAACAAAGATAAAAAGGAATTTGTTTATCAGTAATGTTCAAAATATGGCACTTTTTCTTCCCCAAAGATCTGTTGAAAATGTTCAGTATTTTTGAAAAAGATAAACTTCTCCTGGGTATACTCATTAAACAAGAATATGAATGATGGTCTATACGTCACTGTAGGATGCTACCTACCTAATAGAAAAAAATCTTGTACATGAAATTTTAAACAATAATCAATTTCACTACAGAACTCATACAGCCATATTATTTTCTTAGCTTGATATCCATACCCTCCCCAGTGAACAACAAAATCAACTAAGTTTAACTAATTCACTTGGATAGCATGGCTGTTAAGCTCCATAGCCCTGTTCTAATTCATCTGTGGTATTAAATATGTCATAGGGGTTTTTGCAAACCCTTAACACCTGCCATCTCCTAAAAATAATGGATATTGGAAGCCACAAGATTTAGTGTAGCAGAACCAAACCAGATATCAAAAACACACTATCTCTGCCACCAGTACTGCCACCACCCCCAATCTCATCATCTTCTCTATCAACATCATTGGCAAGCTGGCCAACAGCACTACTTAGTTGATTAATAAGCACCAATCATTTACTTTGTTAATGGTTACTTTCTTCTCTTTATCAGACTTTGCTTCTCTCTCTTCTTATCATGACACATTTACATAGGATTAAGACCTGCAACATTCCCTTATCCAAGTGACATCTCCTTCTTTCAAAATATCTTCTGTCAGTGTATCAACTTCTGGTAGCTTTGTGAAATAGAGCAGACTGAAGGCTCTTTCCCTACCTATTCTACTATGACTAACTGGTTAACCATGCTCATTTAATAAAATATCTCAACCAGGCTGCATTGGTAAAGAACTCTCTGCCACATATTGTAACATTATGCCAAATAAATGAAGATTTTTCCTTACTTCTTAACAACAAGCTTGAAAGACTAAGTCTCCACCATTTCAAAGTCTAGAACCACACAATTTCACTCAAGATGACACATTGAAAGCAAGCAACAACAAATGTTGTCTTTCAAGACTAAAGAAAAAACCTTAAATATTTTCTTATCGCCAAAAAATTTAATGTACTTTTTTATTTATGGACAACTATGGAAATCCTTTATTCTCTCCAAGTAGAGTTTACCTTGACGCAAAAGCCTAGACAGCAATGAATTGATGCCTATTGTCATGTAATGAGAGTCTTAGAGTAGAACTGCTGAAGTCAAAATTTATTTTCTGGCCTTTTGATTTTTGAAGTGCTATCATTGTACTCTTTGTGTGCCTTCTGGTCATTAGTAGAACACTGATAGTAAAAATCCTTTCCTAGGTGATCTTTAATTGGAGAGTAATAAATGCTTACACTGCTAATAGAAAGCGAGGGGCAGGATTGGCTAGAGAATTCAACTTTGTTAGCTTTCCGTTTGGCCAGTAATCTTCATCTATTAAGATATGATACAAAAATAAACCTTTATCTTTTAAAGCAGTATACACAATAACCAAGAATAGCTGCTAAATTAAGAACTAGATGGTTTAATCTATCATTGTTAAATTTGTCTGTGCATTACTGACTTCACGATGACCTTAATCTTTTTTTAACTTGGCTGAGTTTAAAAGACACAAGGAAAAAAAGTTAAAGATATAGAGAAGAACTGATCATCATATTATTTCAAGTCAAGTGACACAGTGGGAAGGAGCATCTCTATTGTCTGGTTTGATTGCAAGGTATTGTAGCTAGATTCTATCAGTAGTTCTGGCTTGTTAAGAGTTGCTTTTTTTTTAAAAGTTTGTGGTCAAGTAATATGGCATTTAAAAAATCCCAAC
Organism: Neogale vison; assembly: GCF_020171115.1. NCBI lineage: Eukaryota > Metazoa > Chordata > Mammalia > Carnivora > Mustelidae > Neogale > Neogale vison. The sequence continues at coordinate 34,090,723 of NC_058105.1, forward strand.
AGAGTCATTTCCATCCTTCAGAGAAAAAAGCAATCTCAATAGAACATATACAACTAAAAAGGTGATTTCAAGCACTGGATGGTTATTTCAATGATGTTATAATTCATCAAAATAGTTAATACCTCTTTTGATATTGTCTTAAGAATCTATGCATTTTTTTTTAATTTGGGGAAATATCACAAAGTCCTTAACAGCTATATCTGGTGATTAATGTTTTATCATCCTATATTTTGTCAAATCAAGGGAAAGCACAAACACACTGGTAGAAGTTTTTTAAAAGTGCCTTATTTATGTAATTTATTGAGTGACTGTTTATCTCAGAGTAGGCAAAAGTTTTTTCCATTTGTTCTACCTTCCATATGTCTGCTCCAGTAGAAACTGAAAGATGTAAGTTTTCCTGGAAGCGTACAGTCAGTCAACAAAGATGACATTTAGGGCAATATTTCAAAAATTGAAGATAATATTCTCACAGAAACACATATCACTAATCTGGCTATTAATGGTATTAGTATAATAAAACCGGGACAAGTATATCTCCTCACCCCCCCTTCCAGATGGATGAATAGATGGATTAATAATATAAATTAGAACTGCTGAGCTCTACTCAGCATTCACTCACATGCTGTGTAATCTGAAATATTTATAACTTCACAGTGTAACCATGGCTAGAAATCCTTTAAATTTGAGGGTTTAAAAAATTACGTTGTTGCATATGGTTTGCAAATGTGTGGAAGAACCAGTAATATGTATATAATCTCTCACAAAGCTAATTAATAAAGTTAATTAAGAAAGCTTTAATTCAGGAAAAATGAGTACTAGGTGACTTAATGAACAAATCCAAAATTAATACACAAACTGACCTACAATTTTAATCTTCACAATGCTGGTTGTCTACTGGTTGTGTTTAGAATGGAAAAGAGGTTTAAAGTACAATATTGGATTTATTAAAGAGGCATTTTCTCTGCGAAAGCCACCTCTATATTATTGCAGATAGTGTGCCACAATTCAATCATCTCTGCTCTTAAATTTTAAGAGCTTGACTTCTTACTTTGTTGCAAAGTGTGAGTTCTGACTGCTTATCTAAGGAAGCTAAAATATATACCATGTGGTACAAAAAACTATTACACAGAGACAGTTTGATCAGGTACCAGATTAAAATGCAAATCAAAGTAGACCTAGCCTTATTATAGATGAAATGCAATCTTTTACTTTTTTTTTTTAAAAGACTCATGAACTTCAGAAGTTGTTAGAGTGAAAAATGCTAAATTATTGAAAAACTTCCCTTTTTTTCCTGACAGTTGTATTAATGACTGCATGTGTACACCTTGGCTTTACTGGCTTCATAATGTTTCTTACTACATTGGGAATTGGATTGTGAAATATTTCATGAATGCAATAATTCTTAGTAATAGAAGACCTTGTTGGAGTCTTATCATTTGAAAGTTTTGTGATTTTTTTTGTTTGTTTTTGAAGATAATCTTCAAGTTAAGGCTGTTAGACTTGACAGCATCCCTCGGAGCAAAATCTATTAACTGATATAAGTGATTTGTTTGTTCCTCATTTATAGCTAATTATACAGTTACATGTCCCTTTGTCTCTTCAAGTCAACACTTCACAAAAAACAGCAGTGATGTTTCATTTGTGCTCTATTCATTAATGCATGAAAAGTACAATTAATTTTGCAAATTTAACATTGGAAATCATTGAAAAAAAAGTATTTTTAGGACATTGCAATCAACCCAGATGAAAACCTAACCCTACATTAACATTATATTTCCATCCAAAGAGGCTAATAAAGTCTGGTACAGTGAAAATTTTGTGCTTCTGTAAGAACTTACTCAGAAAAATAAGACATTTATTAAGGTTTGTGGGAGAGTTTTTGCCTTAACATAAACAAGACCTGTAAGATTTATTAAAAATTCTCAGCTATAGACTATTCACCAGAAAATAATTACAGAAAACAAGCAAACAAACAAAAAAACATTTGGCAGTTTTCCCAACCAAGAACTCTAAAAACTTGATAAAGCTGATAACCCAAGATAAACTTTCCATCCAATAACCAGGGCAGAAGTCAAAGCTGACCACATTTGATGGGGAATCAGTTGGATGTTAAACATAAGAAACTTCCAAGGTATCAATCTAGTAATCTAAGGGAATGTAAAGGTACATTTCTATGACCATATAGGTTGTTCCAATCACATTTAAACACCTCTAAAGAAGGGTGGCAAAACTCAAATATCTTTGCTATATTTTTAAGTTTGAAAATGGGTGACTATTCACATAGTCTTAATTTGAGATTGATTTCAAGAAGTGGAAATTTCAGTTTTAATTTGAAGTTTGAAATTTATTGATGTGGTCTTCCACTTATCATTCCATTCACTGCTCCCTTTCTTAAACTTCATGGCCTCTTTTTTTCGATATTGTCCTTTGAGGATGATTTATGCATTTTCTGTCTTTTTATCCCCTAGCTCCAGATTTAAACTTAGTAAGAAGAAGGTAAGTAATAGGAGCTCTGGAGACCACCTGGAGCAATGTTAATTTGTTCTTAGTTAATAAAAGTTTGGCTCATTCTTTTCTCCTATTTCTCCTCTCCTTTGCACTCTTCTTGCCCTCCAAACAGATGACAGGGAAGGAAACTGAAGAAGCTGGCCTTTCTATTTTATGTAATTTTGAAGATACTAATAATTAGGCCTAACTCATTTGTAATTCATCAAGATTTTACTTAGGAAGAATGCCTACATGTAAAATGTCTTTAATGGGCTTGGAAAGTTTGTTGAAATCATCCTTATCTTGAATTCATACAACATAGCTGACAATTTTAATTACCTTTGAAACCAGTGCTCCATTATTTTTCCCTTGGGGAATATTCAAATGGGATTTTTTTTTCTATTACAAACATGGTTTCTGAAATTTTTATTTACAGCTTTATTGAGATACAATTCACAAATAATAAAATTCACTCCCTTTAAAGTATATGATCCAGTGGTTTTTAAAAAACATATTCACTTTTGAAACCATCACCACTATCTAATTTTTGTTTTTAAATTTCAAAATGTTATTTACAAGTGACATGAATTTTGGAAGCTTTCATAAAGATAGTATTTTATTTTAGTAATCATTTCTTCTTTGTTATACAGAAAATAGAATAACATCTTAGAACATTGAGCTATAATTGGCAACATTATATTGCCTAAATTATAGAATAGTCTTTTAAATCTGGAGAGATACTTTGGACTTCTAGGATAGTACAATTTTTAAGAATATTCGGTATTGCAGGAGTTGTCCTTTTTAAAGATATCTGATTAAGTTTTTACTTAAATTCCTCTGAGTTACTATACATCATAATATTAGTTTCAGGTATAGAATTCAGTGATTCATCACCTAGTCAGTGCTCAACACAAGTGCACTCCTTAATCCCCACCACCAATTTAATCCATCCTCCTCTCTAGTAATCATAATTTTGTTCTCTATAGTTATGAGTCTGTTTCTTGGCTTGCCTTTCTTTTTTTCCCTTCATGTTTGCTTGTTTTGTTTCTTAAATTCCACATGTGAGGGGAATCATATGGTATTTTTCTTTGACTAATTTATTTTGCTTAGCATACTACTCTCTAGCTCCATTCATGTTATTGCAAATGGCATGATTTCATTCTTTTTGATGGCTTAGTAGTATTCCATTTCATAAACCATGCATACATGCACACAGAGATGTATACATGCAGGACTTGTCCTTTAGTGCATAGGAGTATAGTGTGTATCAGGTGATGAATAAGAATTTGGAGCCCTTGATAGCCCTAATGCTTTATCAAATATAGCATGTTTAATAATTTGCGTCTAGTCCCACTTGTGATTTGTCATCTCTGTTTCCTCTGGAATGACAATGAACTAATTTCATCAATAACAACTTGATAGACTGAATAGAAGCAGTAGACATAGGCTGTCAATCTTTAACAAGTATCACAGATTTGTAGGGTGGTTGATAAAATGGTTCAAAGATGCAGTTAATCATTATTCTTTTCATAATAGTAGGCACTATGAGCTGTAGTAGTTCGGTCACTACTAAATGTAATACAGAGTTCAGAATTCTTTTTCTTAGTTCACACTGAGAAACATTCTCTAAAGAGAAGAATATTGGCAGATACATATGGATGTGTTACTAAGACATTATATTAATAGATGGGTTTTTATATATGGGTTAATGTGAGAGTATTTCACATGTGGGCCCAGTGTGGTCAAGAAAAATGCAGTCATAATGAAACAGTGGAAAATGTACTACATAATGTACTAACAATACTACACTAATCTGTGTGACTGATAAAATAAGTGAAGTCATAACAATAACTATAGTAATTCAGCATTGCGTGTTAGGCATTTTTGCATGATTGTAACATTTAGACAGCACACGGCCCTGCAAGGTAAACATGAGTATCCTCCTTTGAGTGATGAGAAAACCAGAGATTAAAGTTTGTGACTTGGGCTCCAACATGGCTCAACCAGTTAAGCATCTACTAGGGTCCTGGGATTGAGACCTATGTCAGGCTCCCTGTTCAGTGGGGAACCTTCTTCCCCCTCTCCTCCCTTCCTGTGCTCTTTCTCACTATCTCTGTCTCTTTCTTGCTAAAATAAATTTTAAAAATCTTAAAAAAAAACAAAGCCTGTGACTTGACTAAGGTCACCCAGGAAGTGATTGTAGAATCAAGATTATAAATTCAGGTCTATTTTATTCCAGGATTGGGGTTCTTAAGACACCTTTAAAGCAATGGACTTGGTAGAGGTCATTTGGTGAGTCCTGGAAACATGGAGTCATGTAAGGGTTTAGGTATTCATGCCATGGTCATGTGTTTCTTTGATAAATTTTTCTGGTTTTGTTAATGAATCCTCTCTTGTCTCCACAGATTTAGGAAATAATAAGTTTATATATCAAATAAGTCCATCCCACATATTTTGTTTTTTATATTCGTTGGGTTATGTGTTTAACTTCCATGTGGGCTTTTGGTTCACGGAGCATTTTCAAGAAAAACATTTTTCCTTTATTCACCATCTGCATTATAGTTCAGCCTATTTACAACACTGTAGTCACTTAAATTTGAAGTTAAACAAAACTACATTTTTCAATAGATCACCCATAAGATTTATGTTCCCCTGTATATTTCCCCCTTTGGAGTTTAAGTAGGTTAAGAAGTTGGGAGTGTCCAATTTTAGCTTCCAATGACCATCAAGCTGTTGTTTCATAGGATAAACACGGCTAAATAGGTTCAAGAGATGGGGAATATTTTTACTGAGACTCAGTTAGTCAGGGGTAGAAATGGGGGATGGATTATATTTAATTCAAGAAAATCATTTTTTCTCTTGTATTTCAGTTTCCTTTTATTACCCATCCCTGAAATCAGTAGATGTGAGAATGAGCAAGTGCAAAGAAATACGGCTTTTAGGACTGCAAAAAATGATTATGTACACCCTTTGGAATTACATAAACGTGATTATAGTTTATTAATATTTCATTTAAAACACAGGTAAACCTCCACTACTGATAAATTTTACAGTTGGATACAATATTGAAGGTTCTAAAGATTGCGGGTGCCTGATATGTCAATGAGGAATACAAATAGTGACTTATTTCATTTTTTAGTACTGCCCATTTCATTTGAAATCTGTATGACTTAAAAATACTTCCAGATACTTTATCCAAAAAAATTTAATCACTTTAAGATTCACAGAACAACATTTCAAGGGCAGTGCTTTGAGTTTTGAATGTTGAGAATTCTGAACACTGTTTTATCACACTTCCATGCAGTTGGAAAAATATCGTGATGAATCTAGTTTATATTTTCATGCTTTAAATTCATAAATATTGCCAAGTTCATAATTCAGTTAAAATCTAAAGTGTGTATTCAACAATTTTAAATTTGCTGATTTTTCCATTAGCATTAAACAGCTGTTCTCCATTTCCACTAAGGATAAGACCAGAAAGAACAACACTTGCAGCATGAAGGATATAGACGAGCATTAGAAAAATCCTCCTATCAGCTTGGTGAGATGCTAGACAATGTTATCAAGGGAGTTGTTAGTCATCCATGCCAGAGACTTTAAAGAAGTCAATGGTATTTCTGGGAATGCATTTGGTGTGGTTTTCAACCCAAAACAAAAAGAAGAGTGTAATAATTTCTAATTTTTTTGGCCTTATAATTCTATGTACATTTTATTATAATAAATATCTTGTTTAACTGCAGCATGTCATCATCAGAAGTGGGAAACCTATTTCAGGACAGCAAATGCATTAACCTATGCAGCTATTTGAATACACCAACACTGGGTAATTAAGAAGCCGTTTTGAGGAAGGAAATGTCCAACTCCAGATCTTAACCCCAATTGCTTACTAGATACTTTCACCAAAACACATGCACGTCTTATAGGCACCTCAAAACCCAAAAGGGTTTTTCAAAACTAAAATTATTTATACTATTCTTAAATCTGTTGTTCATTTTGTGTTGATGTTTTTTTATCTTTTTTTTTTTTTTTTTTTTTTTTTTTTTTTTTAAGGCAGATGCTTGACAACTGAGCCTCCCAGGCTCCCCAAATGATAATGATTCTTTTTTTTTTTCAATTTATTTATTTTCAGAAAAACATTCTTCATTATTTTTTCACCACACCCAGTGCTCCATGCAAGCCGTGCCCTCTATAATACCCACCACCTGGTACCCCAACCTCCCACCCCCCCGCCACTTCAAACCCCTCAGATTGTTTTTCAGAGTCCATAGTCTCTCATGGTTCACCTCCCCTTCCAATTTACCCAAATTCCCTACTCCTCTCTAACGCCCCTTGTCCTCCATGCTATTTGTTATGCTCCACAAATAAGTGAAACCATATGATAATTGACTCTCTCTGCTTGACTTATTTCACTCAGCATAATCTCTTCCAGTCCCGTCCATATTGCTACAAAAGTTGGGTATTCATCCTTTCTGATGGAGGCATAATACTCCATAGTGTATATGGACCACATCTTCCTTATCCATTCATCCGTTGAAGGGCATCTTGGTTCTTTCCATAGTTTGGCGACTGTGGCCATTGCTGCTATAAACATTGGGGTACAGATGGCCCTTCTTTTCACGACATCTGTATCTTTGGGGTAAATACCCAGGAGTGCAATGGCAGGGTCATAGGGAAGCTCTATTTTCAATTTCTTGAGGAATCTCCACACTGTTCTCCAAAGAGGCTGCACCAACAGCCTCAGAGAGAAAGGTGAGCCATACATGATGTTGTCCCATCATTATTTCCCTCATCCCAAATTTTCACCTGTTTCATTAACTCTGATATACTTCCAGAAATATATCAAGTCAGTCCCTTCCTTTTCATCCCCAGTGCCACTGCTTCCCTTTAGTAACATGATATATTTCTATTTTTTTTTTTTTAGATTTCATTTATTTATTAGAGAGAGAGAGGACTAGCACTCAGGAGTGGGAGGGAGGGGGAGAGGGAGAGAGAGTAGTAGACTCTCTGCTGAGCAGGGACCCCCTGACATGGGGCTTGGTCCCAGGACCCTGAGATTATGACCTGAGCCAAAGGCAGACACTCAACAGACTGAGCCACCCAGGCACCTCTAGCATGGTGTATTTCACCTAGAATATTACTGCATGAGTTTCTGAGAATTTTCCCTCTTCCACACTTACCTCTTCAAGGTAGTTCTCTACATTTCTTCTAAAGTGACCTTTCCAGTGTATGAATTTCTTTGTCTCTTTGCTGCTTAAATCCTGGTAGTAGTGGCTCTCACATGGATGTATAAGATAAAGTTAAAAATCCCAATTATGAGTTATAAAAATTCCTTTCTTGGTCTAGTCCTTGACAATATCTGGCTCCATCTCCCACTCTTCTCTATATAAAATTCACTCACCCAGTAAGAACACCTAATTTTCTTTCAAGGGGTCTGCTTTTTTAGCCAATGCTTTCTGTCTGGATCATTTTACTTGCCTGCCCAACTAACCATTTTCAAATATGATCTCTAGGGTAACCCACTTGCCTTGCTCCTGTTTTGTGTTTACATGGTAACTGCCTCTATGATACTACATCATATTGCCATTACCACTTGTCTGTCCCTCTCACTAGACTGAACTTCATGGGGCATAGAGACAGTTAATATATACATCATATTTGTTTCTCCAGTACCTTGATAGATCTAGCACAGAGCTGAAGTTTAAAATGCTTATTAATATTGTTATCCATCAAGTAGAATTTGTCCAGGTGTTGGAAGGAGCTAAAATACACTTACTCTGGTTTCATTTAGTTGCACAGCTCTAAGTTGTGTGTTAATATTTACCCTTGTGCAAATGGTCAGCTTGAAGAAAAAATTGGCCCCATTGTAGCAAAACTTTTCCAGGTAAAGCTGTGAATTGGGCTAGTTTCTTCCAGGCAGTGCTTGGCTCTGGTTTTAGACATGACTCACTAAAGACTAGTCTATCTCTAGCAAGCTAAGCAATTAACTTTTCTGGAGTAACTTGTCAAAAATTCTAACAGAAAACATTTTAGAATGTATGAAGACAAATAGAGAATTAAAGTTTCTTACTACTCTACACATCTCAATTTTGAATTATATTGTATTTTTCAGCTTTATTGAGATATGATTGACAAATAAAATTATAATACATTTAAAGGGCATAACATGTTGATTTGATATATGTATACTTTGCAAAAAGTTTCCCACCATTGTGTTACTTAACACATCCATAACCTCACATATTGGCCTTTTGTGTGTGTGTGTGTGGTGAAAAAATTTAAGTTCTATTCTCTTAGCAAATTTTGATTATGCAGTATTATCAACTATAGCAACCATTTTATACATTATATTCTCAGACTTGTTCATCTTAAAACTGAAAACTTGTAGCCTTTTTCTGGCCTATCCTATTCCCCTACCCACCCCTGCACCTATTTCTATGAGTTTGACTTTCTCGCTCTTCATTCTTTCCATCTTCCTTCCTTCCTTCCTTCCTTCCTTCCTTCTTTCTTTCCTTCCTTCCTTCCTTCCTCCCTCCCTCCCTCCCTCCATCCCTCCCCTCTTTCCTTTTCTCCCCCTAAGATCCCATGTATAAGTGATACCATGAAGTGTTTTTTTTTTCTCTGTCTGACTTATTTCATTTAACGTAACACTTTTGAGGTTAATCCATGTTGCTGCAAGTAAAAGGATTTTCTCCTTTTTAAGGTCAAATAATATTCCATCTCTCTCTCTCTCCCCCTCACACACACACACACACACATACATGCACACACACACACAAACACACACACCCCCACATTTTCTTGATCCATTCATGTGTTGACAGACACACTTAGATTGTTTCCATACCTTGGCTAATGTGAATAATGATGCAATAAACATGGAATATAGATATCTCTTTGAGATTGTGGTTTTGTTTCCTTTGGGTGTACACTCAAAAGTGGGATTGCTGTATCACATGGTGGTTCTATTTTTAACTGTTTGAGGAAGCTTCATACTGTTTTCCATAATAGTGGTAGCAGTTTACATTTCCATCAATTGTATACAAAAATTCTCTTTTCTTCACATCCTTGGAATCAATTGGTATCTCTTGTTTTTTTGATGATACTAGCCACCCTAGCAGGTGTAAGGTGGTATACCATTGTGGTTTTGGTCTGCATTTCCCTGATGATGAGTGATTTTGTACACCTTTTCATGTACCTGTTGGTTATTTGTATATCTTCTTGGGTAAAATGTTGATTCAAGTCCTTTGTTCATTTCTTAATTTTTTTAATTTTTATTTTTGCCATTGAGTTATGTGAGTTCCTTGTATATTTTGAATATTAACTCTTTATTGGATATGTGGTTTTCAAATATTTTCTCCCATTTCATAGGTCATCTTTTCATTTTGTTGATGGTATCTTTTGCTATGTGGAAGCTTATGTTGTAGTCCTACTTGTTGGCTTTCGCTTTTGTTGCTTTTGCTTTTGGTTTCAAATCCAAAAACTCATTGTCAAGACTAGTGTGAAGGAGCTTACCCCTATATTTTCGTCTAGGAGTTTCATGGTTCTAGGTCTTACATGCTTATCTTTAATACATTTTGACTTGATTTTTGTGAGTGGTATGAGAGAGGGGTCCAGTTTCATTCTTTTGCTTGTGGCTGTCCAGTTTTCCCAACACTACTGAAGACACAGTCCTTTTCCTCATTGTATAATCTAAATCATTATAACTTTCTTTTTAAAAATAAGTTTTTAACATGAAGCTGATATAACTAAACTATATAGTTAATCTATGAACCAGTGGCCCATGGCCTAAAAAGAAATTAATCTGTAAAAAGTCAGATTTTACCAAAATAAAAATTATAATAAAATTGGGGAAAAAAGTGATTCATGGAGTTATTTTGCAAACTACTTATGCTTGTTTTCATTAAATGCATTTGTTCCTCTAATAATAGGAAGGGATTTTGAAATTTTGGTAGGTTAATAAACCCTAAAAGGTCATTTGGAACTTTTTGTAACAATCCTCTAGATAGTCTAATGAATTTTCCTTATTTAAAACAACAACCAAGTAATTAATCTCACTGTAGTGTAGCATCTCTGATGAATTGTGTTAGTCTCTGCTAGATCATGGTCAGTGCTGAGTTGCTGGCTACCTCAGAAGGAGTCCGTTTCTTTTGAGTTTCATAAGATGTTTGCTCACGCTGAGTTATCATTTCGCTCAAATTTACCCTCTGGAGCTCCACAGAGTAAACATATTCCTTCTCTAATATGGTAGTCAAGTTATTTGAAAATAGGGATCAAGTGTCCTCTAAGTTTCTTTTCCTCACACTAAACATTGTGGAATTTTAGGCTTACTCACAATCTGGTTGCCTGCTTCTGGAAATATTTTTTAAAATATGGCACAAAGAGTTGCATATGATAATGCAGATGTGATTGGACTATCTTATGGTAGGACTTTGCAACGCATGATCTGGATACACTATATATGTAATTGGAGCATAATTTTGGATTAATAGTTGGTGATAACGTGAGAATTTAAAAATAAATATCTGAATGCAATTTGATTTATGTATGGATATGTAGGTCACTGTTACTCAGTTATTTGAAGCACTTTCACACTTTCTTACAGTTTTTTTTCCTTAAATCTGAAACTAATTAATTTCCACTGTTCCAATGTTCCAAGTTCTGACTGTTTTAATCTGCTTCATAAGCTCTCTTTAAAACTCCATACACTTTTTTAAAAAAAGATTTTATTTATTTATTTGACAGACAGAGATCACAAGTAGGCAGAGAGGCAGGCAGAGGAGAGGGGGAAGCAGGCTCCCCACCGAGCAGAGAGCCCGATGCGGGACTTGATCCCAGGACCCTGAGATCATGACCCGAGCGGAAGGCAGAGGCTTAACCCACTGAGCCACCCAGGTGCCCCCATACCCTTTTTTGATAAACCTTCCCTCCCCACTTTACCAGTGTTCAAGACATTTTAGAACAGTTTGAAGTATTCCTGCTGAGTTAGCACTTAGCAAAAACTTTCCCATTATGGTATCAACAACCTCTAAAGGAGTAAATAAGAAGCTTAAGCAAAAAGGAATTTAAATGTCCAATAACAGTAAGCAAATAGCTGCCATATAAAGAAGTATTATGAGGAGAAGAGAATTTTGCTTTCTAATTAAAAATAGAGTGAAGGTAGCTTCTTAGGTTTAAAAAAAGTGTCATAAGGCCATTTAATTCTTGTTTTGGAGATGCATTTTTAATTGAAATGTAGTTGACATACACTATTATAGTAGTTTTAGGGATACAGTCATAGTGATTAGAGAATTATATACATTATAAAATACCATAAGTATAGTTGTCATCTGTAATAATACATTATTACAATATCATTGACTCTATTTCCTGTGTTTTATATATATATATATATATATATGTATATATATATATATATTTTTTTTTTTTTTTTAATTCTCTCTTGGAAATTTGATTGGTCCTGGGGAAAAGAAGGCAGGCAGCTCCTGCTTTCTGCTGAGGGTGCCACAAACCCTCACTATTTCCAATTGCCATTAATAGGGAGGTTCTCATGATTAGAGGAGGCCAGGAAGGCCTTGAGCTTGGGCTGGGTGCTGTGGCGCCCAGGTAGGCTGAGATCCGGAGCATGAGTCCAGGCAACTGACGGTCAGGACCTGGTGAATCAGCAATGAGTCCAGCAGGTTGAAGTCTGGAAAGGAGATCTTTTGCCCATGATGAAGTCCTGATCCCCCTCGTTCTGGGACAGTATGGTCTCAAAGGTCTTCAGGTACCCAGTAGTGCCTTCACTTACTCCTATTTGTCTGACTCCTAGTTTGTATAGATGAGGATGAGGTATTTGCCGGGGATATTCTCCATGCCATCATTCACCATGTGCACCAGAACCGCCTCCCACTGGTTTTTCCCAGAAAGCCTAAGGGAGTAGCCTGGATATCACAAGATGGCATTGGACTGGTACAAGGTCTCCATTCTGGAGCTTGGAAAGTTGCCCATAGAGACAGGGGGCCTTGAGTGAGCCCTTCAGCCCTGTCTCCACGGTCACCACCTCCTTCTTCCAGCTCTGGCTCTGGTGAGTCAGCAGCATACACATAGCTGCGAACAGGGAAGCAGGTGATGGAGTAGGGCATCATGGTTACTGTGCAGATGGTGGTGGCAGAGCTTTTATGTTATACTTTTTATCCCCATGGCTTATTTATTTTATAACTGCAAGTTGGTACCTCTTGATTCCCTACACCTGTCTCACCCATAACCTCCATCCTCCTTCCCTCTGGCAACTACCAGCCGAGGAAGTTTTAAGTAGAAACGGGTTGCTGATTTAATAATTAATTTAAAAAGTATAATGCCTGTGTTTGTATCCTTCACAGAAAATATTCTATGACTCTCTGTACTTCCCATATTATTTCAATTTTGATGATAAAGTTTCTGGCAAATTTCTATCCATGAGACACTTATTATTATTTTTTTTAAATATTTATTTACTCGACAGAGAAGAAAGCATGAGCAGGGTGAGGGGCAGAGGTATAGGGTGAGGGAGAAGCAGACTCCTCACTGAGCATTGAGCCCCACAACACAGGGCTCCATCCCAGGATTTTGGGATCATGGCCTGAGCCAAAGGTAGCTAATTAGCTGACTCAGCCACCCAGCCTCTCAAAACACCTCATATTTGTTAAGAGATATGGTTTTATATGAAAATCTGAACGACTAAAAAAAAAGCATATCAATGTGATTATTTGCCTTTTCAGACAATTCACAATTTACATACTTCCTGTTGTTTTTAAAATTTTATTTATTTGTTCTTCCAAGTTTTTATTTAAATTCCATTTCCCTCCCAATCTCCCTCCCTTCCTTTCTCTCTCTCTTTCTCTTTCTTTCTTTTCTTTCTTCTTTCCTTCTTTCAAGATTTTAAAGTAATATCTACACCCAGTATGAGGCTTTAACTCACAACCCTGTGATCAGGAGTCACATGCTCTACTGGCCTAGCCAGCCAGGAGCCCCCTCTTGATTTTTTTTAAAAGATTTTATTTATTTATTTGACACACACACACACACACAGATCACAAGTAGGCAGAGGCAGACAGAGAGAGAGGGCGTTAAGCAGGCTCCCCGCTGAGCAGAGAGCCCGATGTGGAGCTCGATCCCAGGACCCTGAGATCATGACCTGAGCCAAAGGCAGAGGCTTAACCCACTGAGCCACCCAGGCGCTTCCCCCAACCTTGATTTTTTAAAGTGAGAAATAATAAAGATAAAAATTTCTCTGCTTTTAGTTGCACATTTACTGCACAAACGAAGGAATACCTGCATGAGATTTGTATTCATCCAGGAAAAGCCTGTTCTTACCAATTACTGTTAGCTCTATTTAGACTCTGAGTAAATTTTTCTAAGTTCTAAGAATATAGTGGACAGAAAAACCAGATTTTCTGTTAATTGAAAATGTCTTTGTAAAAACTTCAGTAATGAAAATATTAAGAGTAATGTCTACTTTTATTGAAGTATGCTATTAAAAACGTCTTGCTCTATTTGTAACTTGCCTTGTACTTTTCATATTATACTTTGATTTTTTTCAAGTTCATTAACACATCAGTGGGAAATTGAATTTAAAGACCATTTTTCACAAAGCACTTTTTATTATTTTCCTGGCAGTTCTAAAATGAAATGTGAACTTTGGTAATGTTAAAATATCAAAACATGTAATTTTTCTCCAGCATACGATTGGAGGACTTTAATCTTTATTTTTCTCTAACTGACATGTGACAAATCTGTTTATTGCAAGCATTTTCTACTACATGGGAAAATTGTTAACCTGTGGGAGTGACAGATGATTTTGAGAATATAACTTTAATCATTATTTCTTTTGTCACCAAGTATGAAGACTCTATTAGATAATGGTAGTTCTTTTTGTGATATTTCATTCTGTCAGTGTTTCCATGATAACCTCTTATATAATAAAATTCAAGTTTATTAACTGCATATGTTTACTGTAAGTTAATGTTTCTCCTAAAAGAAAGCTTTTGTAATTATATTTCAACTTTTCATTGAAATGGGGTTTCATTGTACTGATATTTCTCCCATATGTTTATAAGGGTTATTTCACTTATTCCCGGGATCAAAACATTTTCTGGTAAATTCTTTTAAGATCATAAATACTATCCTGAGTTCTATATTGTTGATTACAAGCTAGTCTTATAAATTTGTGGATACTTTGCTTATGATTAAATGAAGATTGATTAATTATGACTACATATGCAAGCCAAATAAACAGTCCTTTTGTGTGCACACGTTGGAAACAAATGTTGATTGTATTTCGTTTTTTAAATGACTCCAATTTTCATCTTTCAGTTCCCCATCCTTCTCCAAAACACACACTTTGAAATATCCATGATTATGGTAGTTATCAAATCTGAAAGTGTTCAGACTTCCAGATTCTACTCTTCTTAGGTAATGGGTATTTTTCATAGCACATAAAGAATTTACTGCTAGTAATTTAAAATTTTTAAATTTCACAGGATACTGTGAAACACAAAACAAATTCCTAGTACTCAATAATTTTTATGTAGTAGAGAATTGGGCTCTGGATTGACAAAACAGTAATCCTTCTTTTAACAAGACTCAAAGTAACTTAATTATCGAGTAACCTGATTTTTCTGTTCTCTTCCAGAAAAATGAACTTAAGTAAAAGGAAAATTTTTGCTGAATATTTTGGGGCCAATTAATATTCAATTAAATATTATCTAAACTTTCTACAACCATAGAACTCTGCCAACAATTCTAAATTGAGCTTTTACCTATAAAGTGAAAGTAGAGAGCTAGATCTTAAGTTGAATGGTTGTCAAATGTTGGTGTAGGTAATGTGATAGTTACTACAGACTGATATTATTTATGGAGCTTGAAGAAACTTGAAAATATGACCTGAAATATAGTAGGTAGGGAAAAAGAAGGTATTCCAATGGAGTATAATGGTACAAATGGGCTGACTGGTCAAGACGCAAGGACAGAATTAGGATACAGGTTTGGCAAGATCAAGGGATTTTTTAAAAATTAGGTTGTATTAGTCACCATACAGTACATCATTAGTTTTTGATGTAGTGTTCCAAGATTCATCATTTGCATATAACACCCAATGCTCCATGCAATCTGTGCCCTCCTTAATACACATCACAGGGCTAACCTATCCTCCCAACCCTCCTCCCCTCTAAAATCCTCAGTTTGCTTTCCAGAGTCCATAGTCTCTCATGATTCATCTCTCCCTTTGATTCCCCCCAACCCTTCATTTTTCCCTTCCTTCTTCTAATGTCCTCCATGCTATTCCTTATGTTCCACATATAAGTGAAACCATATGATAATTGTCTTTCTATGACTTATATCACTTAGCATAATCTCCTCCAGTTCCACCATATTGATGCAAATATTAGATATTCATCCTCTCTGATGGCTGAGTGATATTCCATTGTATATATGGACCACATCTTCTTTATCCATTCATCTACTGAAGGGCATTTTGGCTCCTTCCACAGTTTGGCTATCATGGACATTGCTGCTATGAACATTGAGGTGCATGTGGCCCTTCTTTTCACTACGTCTGTATCTTTGGGGTAAATACCCAGTAGTGCAATTGCTGGGTCATAGGGTAGCTCTATTTTTAAATTTTGAGGAAACTTCACACTGTTTTCCAAAGTGACTGTACCAATTTGCATTTCTACCAACAGTGTAAGAGGGTTCCCCTTTCTCCACAACCTCTCCAACATTTGTTGTTTCTTGCCTTGTCAATTTTTGCCATTCTAACTGGTGTAAGGTGATATTTCAATGTGGTTTTGATTTGAATTTCCCTTATGGCTAATGATGTTGAACATTTTTTCATGTATCTGTTAGCCTTTTGTATGTCTTCTTTGGAGACGTGTCTGTTCATGTCTTCTGTCCATTTTTCAACTTGAGTATTTGTTTTTTGGTTGTTAAGTTTGAGAAATTCTTTATACATCTTGGATACTAGCCCTTTAACTGTAGTGTCATTTGTCAATATCTCCTCCCATTCTGTGGGTTGCCTCTTGGTTTTGTGGACTCTTTCCTTTGCTGTGCAGAAGCTTTTTATCTTGATGAAGTCCCAAAAGTTCATTTTAGCTTTTGTTTCCCTTGCCTTTGGAGATGTGTCTTGAAAGAAGTTGCTGTGGCCAACATCGAAGAGGTTACTGTCTATGTTATCCTTCAGGATTTTGGTAGATTCTTGTCTCACATTGAGGTCTTTCATCCATTTAGAGTTCATCTTTGTGTATGGTGTAAGAGAATGGTCTAGTTTCATTCTTCTGCATGTGGCTGCCCAATTTTCCCAGCACCATTTATTGAAGAGACTGTCTTCTTTCTTTCTTTTTTTTTTCTTTTAAAGATTTCATATATTCATTTGACAGAGAAAGAAACAATGACAGAGGGAACACAAGCAGGGGGAGTGGGAGAGGGAGAAGCAGTCTCCCTGCTGAGCAGGGACATTGATGTGGAGCTTGATCCCAGGACCCTGGGATCATGACCTGAGGCAAAGGCAGACACTTAACGACTGAGCCACCAAGGAGCCTGAGACTGTCTTTTTTTCCACTGGATATTTTTTCCTGCTTTGTTGAAGATTAGTTGAGCATAGAGTTGAGGATCCATATCTGGGCTCTCTATTCTGTTCCATTGATCTATGCTAGACCAAAGGAATCTTATATTAGAGCAAGGTACAGGTGCATAGAGCCATCAATCAGGTTGTGCTTCCAAAAGATTAATGTTGTAACATTGTATACAATGAACCACAGGTGAAGAGTGAAGACAGATGGATCAGCCAATTGGAATACTCTGTATTTCTTCTGGAAATATGAAATTATCCAAGAACTGGCTGTTAAGAAGCAATGGCAATTTAAAGGATGGTATGGGATTGATTATGACTTGAGAACTGGTTCTGAAAACCAAGGAAGAAATAACCAAAGACATGCAATATTCAGCATCTAAGTGATTGTATGCTGTGCTTTTGGGGCAGCATGGCAAAGTGGTTAAGAATGTGGGCTCTATGTTTAAAGTACCCTAGTTCTAAGAATGTCCTCAACTGTAAAAGGTGGTTTATTGGAAGGCCTACCTTATATAAAGTCTGAAGTGAATCAATATGTATTATGTTCCCAGAAGAGAGGGTGATTGGCAAAATTATTAACTTGCTGACAGAAAGTTCTGCAAGACCCTTCATTGTGTGAATGTGAACTAACATAACTCAGAAAGCTTTATAACTACAAGGCCTCCATAAAACATCTTCAATTGTCTCTTAATCAGAAATTAATTCAGAGCACCCTATTCTCTTAGCTTCCCACTAAAATTAAGTTATTTGAATTGCTCCATAAATCGTGCTTCCTGTTAAGTCATTGTATTTCTCTGTACCATACTGATGAGTAGTTGTAAGTGTACCTGTAGCTAACCTTTATGAGTGAAGGACACCTGGGCATAAACAATCCCAAGGCAGTATGCCATGTTCTGAATCAGACTTGGCATATGTGACTCTGGGAAGGCAATTTTCCTCATTTTATGTGAGGCCTGTTGATATTAGTGCAGTTTATTTGCCTGTAGAGTCAATTTACATTGCCAAAAGATAAGTTTGACACTTTCATTTGTACTGACACAGCCAATGAATATAAATTTTTTTGTTGTTGTTCTGCATCACCTAGTCTCCTTGATGCAAAGTCGCTCAGTAAAGGAGATTTTTTTCTCAATCAATTTTCTATCTGCAAGCAAACATCCACCCAATCAGTGGGAGCTTTCCTGCTCTCGCAACAGATTTATACCCCCTAGGTTTTCACAACGTGGCATGCTTTGCAAGGAAGCCGGAATAAATTAGAAAACTTTAGGGGCCGCCCAAATAGCTGTGTTTTCCAGTCTGGATACCAGAATGACTGCTGCTGAATATTTTTCTCCTTCCACATCAATAATTCATTTCACACATAAACACAAGATGTTCATAGGAGATCTTTTTGAGAACCTTGAGTTGAGACCAGTTTTTTTTTTATATAGAAATGTTACAACTCTAAATTTTTGCTTACTCCTCTTATGCTTCCATGCATTAAAGCAAGATCTGGGAAAACACTAGGAATGAGATTGGCTTTCAAAACCTGAATCTTTCATTTAGAAAACCACAGAGCTACATATGAATGTAAAATATGAAAAAGGCTATATATGAGAGAAACCAACTGTACTTTCTGAGTTAAATAATCCACAAGATTCCAGCTGTTTTCATGTAATGGTTTGTCTTATATACATCTTACTTTCTTATTCCATCCAGTAGTCTTTCTCAGCATTTCATGATGGATAAATATTAGTCTAAAATATCTTTGAAAACTCACGTCCATCCAAATGCATATATATACTACTTGTCAAGTTTTGAGTATTAACTAGTGACAACCATTGTAGTGACTTAAATTTATTCTATGAGACCGTGACTCAGGATAGGGTTCTTATCCCTGAGATGCTGAGATAATGTTGATGTTACCATCAGACTACATCTTTGCTTTATCTATGCAGTTTTGCAGCCTTAGTGCAGTACGTCAAACCCACAGTGTTCTTGTCGATATAGGAATTTCACATTGGATTTCTTTGCTGCTAACATTAGGAAATATTCTTTTTTTAAAAATCTTTTTTATTTTTTATTAACATATAATGTATTATTAGCCCCAGAGGTACAGGCCAAGTTTACACACTTCACAGCACTCACCACAGCACATACCCTCCCCAATGTCCATAACCCCACCACCCTCTCCCTACCTCCCTACCCCCTGGCAACCCTCAGTTTGTTTTGTGAGATTAAGAGTTTCCTATGGTTTTCCTCTCTCCCAATCCCATCTTGTTTCATTTTTTCCTTTCCCACCCCCCAAACTCCCCACATTGCCTCTCAAATTCCTCATATCAGGGAGATCATATGATAGTTGTCTTTCTCTGATTGACTTATTTTGCTCAGCATAATACCCTCTAGTTCCATCCTCGTCTTCACAAATGTCAAGATTTCATTTCTTTTGATGATTGCATAGTATTCCATTGTATATATATACCACATCTTCTTCTTCTTTTTTTTTTTTTTTATACCACATCTTCTTTATCCATTCATCTGTTGATGGACATCTAGATTCTTTCCATAGCTTGGCTATTGTGGACATTGCTGCTATAAACATTTGGGTGCATGTGCCCCTTCGGATCACTACATTTGTATCTTTAGGGTAAATCCCCAGTAGTTCAATTGCTGGTAAGGTAGCTCTATTTTCAACTTTTTGAGGAACCTTCATGCTGTTTTCCAGAGTGGTTGCACGAGCTTGCATTCAACAAAAGGGAATGTTCTATTCACAATTTTAATTTATAAAAATTTTACGGGAAAAGCCATTCAAATAATGGGTGGACTTTAGCAATGCTGTATTATTTGTTAAAATCACTTAAAAGGAACTTCTATTAAGGCAATTCCAGAACTTCCATTATGACATCCGTGCTTTGGTGGAGAAGGAATGCCTGGCTATGGAACATAATTAAGTTATTATTTATTTATTTGCATATGGAACTTCCCATCATGAAAAAATATAATGATTGATCAACCAAGTCATGAAGAGTCTGTAGGGCCCTCTCAAATTGGTGCTAAAGCAATAAATAATTTGTCTAAGCTGGGTGCTTACATTCCAGCAGCACTTTATCTTCCTAGCTGCCACTTCTCCCTCAGTCTATTCCAATGTCCCCATGAGGAGATTATTGTGATCATTTGGCTTAGGAGAAGAAGACTCATGTTTGGTTTATAGAAGATTCTGCAATCAGAAAGGATGCTATCACAAGGCAGAGGTGGATTACTGTCACATTACAGCTCTACTTGGAAGTCTCCCTAATGGGTAATAAGAAAGAACATCTTCCATGTGAGCAGAGCTCTGAACTCCAGTGTTTATCTGGAGGCCCAGTTTGCCTGCAGGGCAAAATGGCCTAAGGAATGCATCTACACCAATTCATGGCCTGTAGCTATTAGAATGGATAGCTGGTTAGGAACTTAACAGGAACAAGATTAAATGATTAATGACAAGAATTTTGGGAAAGAGGAATTTGGATGGACCTCTTAGAGCGGTCTCAAATGTGTAGATATTTGTGTTATTTAAAATAACTCCTGAAGGAAAAAATGGTCTTGGTGGCAGGGATGGAAATTATGCCTGTGATCCATTATATAGACTTTCCTTCCCCAAGACATTCCAGGCTATCATCACTGTTGTGTCCACAGTCAATCTATAGCAGTGACCGATCCTGATCCCCTCCATTTTTATTTGCATTTTATTTATTTATTTATTTATTTAATCCCCTCCCCCTTTATTTGAAGATGTCAGCTACTTGCCATCATGGTTGTGAGGAGTTGTGGACAGAATTGTCTTCACTGGAATAGAAACTTTTTTGGGACATGGATTTTCCTTCCTTGTTTTCCATATTTCTTTTGTTTGTTTGTTTGTTTTCCATATTTCTGCCAGCATCCCTGTCTGTGAACTTAGTGCACACCCTAGTTACCATCATGATTTGCATACAGAATTTATGGTGAAAGTGTGTGTCAATGGGCTGACGTTCCAAGGATTCCCTCCTTGTATCTTATCACTCAGAATACTATTCCCAAATTTCTATCTATAGTTTTCACTTCTGTTTTTCACACCCACTTTTCAGTTTACTGTCTTTATGTTTTGGCTCACGCAGTTCATCTGCCTTCACAGTCTTTATTCCTTATCAAAATTTCTGTATTTTTTGAGACCCACCCCAAGCATTGCACATGTTTTCTAGATTCCCTTTGGAATTTTGCCCCTACTTTTGTACTGACACTTACTTTAATCAATATTGTGTTGTAGTCATTTGCATATTTATCTTATTACTTTATAGGATTGGAAGTATCACATGGACAGAAACTAGATCTTATCCTTCCTTATATCAGCTATACATCCTTGTGCCCAGTGGGTACTCAATAAATATTTATTGAATCTAATTGTATCAATAACAAAAAGCTTTGTAATGTTGAATGCAGAGATGAGCAAGAAGAGAAACAAGGCAGCCAAGTATTACCTTAGTGTAATATGTGTTTTAACCAGTGCTTATTATATGGCTATGTATATAAATTAGCCCGGAAAAGAGAGAGTCACCGTTTCTTGATTTCACCCACCAAAAGTTATGGGGGAGGCATGAAAATGTGGTAATAGAAACCTTTCTTTATTAAAGTGGCTAAGATTCTCTACATGAAAGAGAAAATGTGCACAGAAGGCACTCGGGAACAATTTTTTTCCCAAACTACAAAAAATGCTGTAGAGCTAAAAAAAAAAAAGTGCTGTAGAGCTGAAAGGATACATTTTATTCCAAAATTTGCATAAAAATATCTAATGTTTGATATGCAGAAAAAATATTTCTATTCCCCTGGTCATATGAAAGGTTTGTTATTGTAGTTGAATACATAATATACTCACTGGGTCTATATTCCATCAAGATTAGAACAAAAGGATTTTTGTTTGTGTTTCTTTTATCTAAGGTTGGAAATTGAGTATGTGATATGGAATAAATGGACTCTCTTGCTGTCTTGGCCTTGATTTCCTATACCTTTTTTGTTATTATGTTCAGATACCCAACATATAGTACATCATTAGGTTTTGATGTAGTTTTCAGTGATTCATTAGCTGCATATAACACCCAATGCTTACCACAACACGTGCCTTCCTTAATACCCATCACCCAGTTACCCATCCCTCCAGCCCCCCTTGATTTCCTATATCTTAATCACTTTTTACTTTTGTGAACCACCAGGGTTTATGTGAATATATATAATTTCAAAAGTTTTTGTTCTTGAATGCATGTATACAGAAGAAAGCTTTGATCATCAGAACTTAATAAAAAATAAAAACAACTTAAGCTGTCTATAAGATATGCCATAGGTTTGTATACATTACCGTTACAGCTTTCTTTAAATATGTCAAAACTTACTTTTGGTACTTTCTTTGATTTATTGAATATCTGAAAGCAAATGCATTCAGTCACATGAACTCTGGCCAAGCAATATACAGCTTCTGCTTTGAAGGTACATCCCTTATAAAAATATAAGCATGAATATTGGATATTATGTGATGAATGGTGTTAAACTACATCATAGATGCATTTCAGCTTAATGGCTTATGGAAGGAATATGCATAAAATTGGGAAGTTCAAGGTACTGGTGAAGCATTAGACTAAGTAAATCACCTCCACTTTCTATGGGAATTACACAAGAGAAAACCATGATCTAAGGGTAATCATACTGTAATTATGGTTTGCATTTTTTTTTCCTAAATGAAGAGTTTTACTTAGGAAGAAGGGCAGAAAAGTAATAACATGATGTAAATTTGCTACTTAGTCACAAGGAGATGCATAGTTTCAAAACAGGAATTCAATTTAGTTGGCCTTTCAGTCAGGCTGGTTGATGGATGATTTGCCCTGTTATTATTCAGAGGTTGAGTGGCACAAATGCACACTTAATTAGCTGGGATTGCCCATTGACATCTATTGAATTAGCTGGTAAAAGTTTTTTTTCTGTTGTTTATAGGTTAAAGTAAAGATGTTCTGGGGACAGTTTATTTTTGTTTTGTTTTGTTTATTTTATTTTTCTTTAATTTGCCATCAAATTAGAAAGTGTAGCTCTGAATCATATGTTCATTTGAAAAATACTGTTGAGCAAGCTGAGGTTCCAATTATTGCCCTAAAACTTATCTTGAATTTACCCTTAGTTTTTTTTTTTTAAATGAGGCTTACTTTTTGGCCCTAATGCTTCATCTTTATCATAGTTATCGTATCTATCATATCACATTTAGAACAGATTTTTCTTATGTATATGGTGTAATAAGAAATGAAATAAAGATTTAAAACAATTATTTGGATAATTCAGTGTCATATAATGTGCTTCAAAGAAAAGCAGGAAGTGTTAACCATAGCGCTGGTCCGGACAACCTAAATTTCCTGAGATGGTGGCTTGGATTTTCATATGGTCAATCATAATCTTATCTGTTGCTGTTCAATTCATTATTTAGATCATAAGACTAATGAAATGTCACCATGGTTTTAATCTCTATGCAGTTTCTCTCATTAACCCTCTTCATCATCATCAAATGTTGATTAAGGCCTTACAATCAGATCTTGGAGATAATAGAAAAATACATGGTCTCTGTCCTTCAGCAGCATAGTTAGGGAGACAAGATGTACTTGTAAACATGTAACAGTCATTGACCATATAAAACTTGCCATAAGAGCTGTAGGAGCACTGGACTCCAGGTTGAATTGAAACTCTGGCCAACTTCCTTGAAAAGAGATAGCAGGGACAACTGAGCACAAGATTCTCATAAGATAGCTATAAATAATTTACAGCTCCTCACAAAAAAGTCAAAGGGCATGCCCGCACAAAACAGGTCACTAGTGTTTTGTCTTAGTAGAAGAAAGAAATTTTATTAGGTGACATCATAGAATGCATGACTTCTGTTTATCACGTTCTCTGACTTTATTTTTTTAAAGATGATTTATTTATTTATTTATTTATTTATTTGACAGAGATCACAAGTAGGCAGAGCAGCAGGCAGAGAGAGAGAGGGAAGCAGACTCCCCACCGAGCAGAGAGCCCAATATGGTGCTCAATCCCAGGACCCTGAGACCATGACCTGAGTGTAAGGCAGAGGCTTAACCCACTGAGCGCCCCAGTTGCCCCTCACATTCTCTGACTTTAAACTGCACTTTGCCATTTCTTCACTCTGACCTTTAACAATGTATATTAACTTCCTTCTATCTTTTTCTCTCCCTTATGAATTTTTATGCTTCCTACTCTTAATAGTTTCTTTTGATAAGTTTGACACAAAGCTTCATGATTTGCTCTCAGTAATTTTCCTCATTTTCTTGCAATTGTTGGACACTTACAATGCTGTTGGGTTACTTCATTATGCATGTTGTCATTTTATGCTTCAAAATTTCTAAACCTTTTAAGAATTATAATCCACATTCTCTGGGAAGGACAAGAGACCTCATCTTGGGGGCAGTCAGGGGAAGCAGAACCGGAGTCTCTTTGTCACAGTTTCCTCCATACAGGACCTAGATCTCTACCTATTTAAAGGCTGATTCAATTCTTCCCAACTGTTGTACTCCACTTTGTAGCTTGAAACTTAAATTGGCTTCTCTTTTCTACATCCCCAACTTAACTCAGTCACTGCCTTCAGTCTCCTTCATGAAAGATTCTCAGATACATACTTGATTTTTACTGACACCTTGGTGATTGCTTTTGTGAGAATTTAATGACTTTTCATGCCCTAACTGACTGCTAGATTATTTCTCCCTCAGGATTTGATGTCTCTGACAAAGAAACATGCTTTTGGAACACAGCAAATTTAGACAAAATGTTATGGTAGTAAAATCAAAATAAGTTAAGATTCTGAAATGACTTCTCACCTCCCAAATTAGTTGTTAGTGTGACACCAAACATGGCATATTTACTCCTAATAAGAGAATGGATTTGCATTTTGGGTTGTTATAGTTCAACAAATGTTTGTGTGTGTGTCAAAAACAGCCAACTATGCACTGTCCGCTCACTAGATAAACAAAGCCAATTAAAATGACTTTTACAAGTGCCTATAAAATGTGCACCTGTTATCTTTCCCAAGTGCATAGAATGAGAATATGAATTTTTAGCCAAATTAAAACAGGCTACATGAATGGAAAAATAGTGCTGGTCTGGGAATAAGTTGAAAAAGGAATAAAAGTAGCATATGGTTATTGGGTACTCAGAATTAAAACTTACAATTACAAACTACTTACCTATATTTGAAGTGGTCCATCATTGTCTCAGGTAGAGTGAGGAGTTGAGTGGCTTATAAAAAAATTTATTAGGGGGCACCTGGGTGGCTCGGTGGGTTAGGCTTCTGCCTTTGCCTCGGGTCATGATCCCGGGGTCCTGGGATCGAGCCCTACGTCGGGCTCTCTGCTCAGCGGGGAGCCTGCTTCCTCCTCTTTCTCTGCCTGCTTGTGATCTATCTCTCTCTCTCTGTGTCAAATAAATAAATAAAATTTAAAAAAATAAAAAATTTAAAAAAATTTATTAGAACTTATTGAATAATGATTTAATGCTGGCAGTAGAGACAGCTGCAAATATTTTGTGACCTGACACACTGTGTCCTGAGACCCTTGTTCAAAACAGTAGCTACAGTTTTGACATAGAATGCCCTTGATAACACTAATAACAATGTGATTGTTTAAAAAGTAATACAGCTTCAGCATGTCTGAAGTTACAAATGAAAAATAATTCTTAAATTTAATATTCTTAAATATTCTTTTAACTATCTCTGCTTTTTTTAATCAATTATGTTGATAAATTATTTATCAACTGTGCGAACTATGATGGTATAAAGACAATCATGGTGAAGTGATGAGAGGAAAAGAAAAGATTGAAGCAAAAATGTGGCTAAATAAATAATAAATTGTATAGATATTGGAGAAGAAATGCATAATCAATCATATACCCTGGAAATGATGTCTACATTTGTAGGGCATATAAATCTATTTAAGTTCTTCAGTGGTGTGTAAGTCATAGAGATCTGAGTGATTTTAAGGCCTCTTCTTTTTTTTTTTAAATTTAATTTCTTTTCAGTGTAACAGAATTCATTGTTTATGCACCACACCCAGTGCTCCATGCAATATGTGCCCTCCATAATACCCCCCCCGCCCCTTCAAAACCCTCAGATTGTTTTTCAGAGTCCATAGTCTCTCATGGTTCACCCCCCCTTCCAATTTCCCTCAACTCCCTTCTCTCCATCTCCCCATGTCCTCCATGTTATTTGTTATGCTCCATAAATAAGTGAAACCATATGATAATTGGCTCTCTCTGCTTGACTTATTTCACTCAGCATAATCTCTTCCAGTCCTATCCATGTTACTACAAAAGTTGGGTATTCATCCTTTCTGATAGAGGCATAATACTCCATAGTGTGTATGGACCACGTCTTTCTTGTTGTTTGGCATTTCTTCTTTCAATGTATTTTCAATGAATTTTTAAATTTCTCTTGCCATTTTTTTCACAGATGCATTGGTTATTGAATAGTGGGTTCCTTAATTTACACACATTTGTTAATTTCCAGATTGCTTTGTTATTGATTTCTAATTTCACCTCATTATGATTGCAATACATATTTTTTATTATTTCAATGTTTTAAAATTAATTGAGGCTGGTTTTATGGTCTAACATATGATCCGTCCTGGAGAATGTTCCATGTACAGTGGTGGAATGTTTTAATTCTGCAGTTACTGATAAGTCATTGTTGGTGTGTGATCTCTTTTTAAATTTTTATTTTTTTAAGTATTTTTAAACTTCTTCTTCTTCTTTTTTAATAATGTCAGCATCTACAGCAATAAACTGCCTTTAAAGAACTGCTTTAGCAGATCCCATATGCTTTGGTAAGGTTTATTTTTTGTTTTCATTTGGCTTACAGTTTTTTTCAATTTTCACTTATCACAAAGGTTTAGAAAAAGTTTGGATGTTTAAGTGTGAAGCTCAATTTCCAGTTCTTTTTCTGTTACTAATTTTTAGTTTCATTCCAACGTGTTCAGAGATATTTTATTATTTTAATTCTCTTAAACTTACTGAGGTTTGTCTTCTGGCCTGGCATATGGTCAGTCTTGGAGAAGGTTCCATGTGAGCTTAAGAAGAATATATTGTTGGTGGGTGGAGTTCTATAGATTCCTGTTAGAGCTAATTGGTGGATAGCATTATTTAAAGTCTTCTATTTCCTTGTCGATCTACCTCTTTGTTCTATTATTGGGACTGGAGTATCAAGAGTTCGCCAGTGTTACTGTTGAATTTCCTATTTCTCCCTTGTTGTATGTTAATGCTTGCTTCATGCATTTATTTTGAAGCTCTGTTTTTAGATGCATATACGTTTATGACTGCTATATATTCTGACTGTATTCATGCTTTTATTATTATGAGATGTTCCTTTTTAACTTCTGTAGACAGGATATAGTTGCATCTCTTTTTAATCTGGTCTACCTTAGTCTTTTGATTGATTGTTTAAAATATTCACATTTAATGTCATTAATGATACAGATGGATTTATGTCTGCTATTTTACCTTTTGTTTTCTATGTGTCCATTTTTTCTCTGTTTTTCCTTTATTGCTTTATTTGCATTAATATTATCTAGTCTAATATTTACAATTTCTGTAATGACCGTCTCACTGTATTTTTCAATGAATTTCCTAGTGGTTTATCTAGTGCTCATAGTATACATCTTAACTTAAAAGAGTCTACTTGAGATCTATACTAACTAAATTCCAGTGAGATATAGAAATTTTACTATTGTCTAGCTTCCTTCCTTTTTTCTGTATCATTATTGCTCTATATAATATATCTGCATATGTTCCAAACTCAATTACCTT
The DNA here is from genome assembly GCF_020171115.1 of Neogale vison. Classification (NCBI taxonomy): domain Eukaryota; kingdom Metazoa; phylum Chordata; class Mammalia; order Carnivora; family Mustelidae; genus Neogale; species Neogale vison. The sequence continues at coordinate 34,118,618 of NC_058105.1, forward strand.
GTTTTCTTTATTACTTTATTCAATTTTACATCTCTTAAAGAAGCTGAGAGAAGAAAGGAGAAAAAATATATATTTATAGTTTGTTATATTAAACTTATTGTAAATATATTCTAGTTTTGATGCCTTAGAGCCCAAAATACACACATATATATGGTTTAATACAATTGCTTTTTATATCAGTTGAGAGAAGAAAGAACAAGGAATATGCAATTAGAATGTCTTTTATCTGGGCGCCTGGGTGGCTTAGTTCTTCAAGTGTGACTCTGGATCTCAGCTCAGGTCTTAATCTCAGGGTTATGAGTTGAAGCCCCACAATGGACCCTACTTAAAAAAATGTCTTTTATAATTACCTACATGATTACTTTAACCAGTACTCTTTGCTCTCTTTTATGGATTCGGATTACTCTCTAGACCCATGATTTCAGCCTAAATAACTCTTTTAATATTTCTTATAAGATGGGTCTGATAGAAAATTCTCTCTACTTTTCCTTATTTGATGATATCTTTATTTTTTCTTTGTGTTTGAAAAATAGTTTTTATTGGATACAATATATATGGTGGACAGGTGTTTTTTTTCTTTTAATACTTTAAATATATTATACTGCTGTTTTCTTGCTTCAGTTGATTCTGATGAGAAGTCAGAATGTTAGTCATATTAGGGTTTCTTTTACATGACAAGCCATTTTCCTGAGACAATTTCAAGGTTTTTTTCTTTGTTTCTGGATTTCATCTTTTTTTTTAGAAAGGGAGAGGGAGAAAGAGAGAAAAGGAGAGATGATAGAGTGTGAAGGAGAGAGTGAGAGAGAGAATATCAAGCAGGCTCTACACACAGCACAGAGCCCAATGTGGACATCGATCTCATGACCCCGACATCATGACCTGAGTTGAAATCAAGAGTCAGACAGTTAACCAAGTGAGCCATCCAGGAGGCCTGGGCATTCAGCATTTTCATTATGATGTGTCTTGTGTATGGCTCTCTTTTCATTTACACCCTGGAGTTTTTGGAGTTTTATGAATGTATAGAAAAATGTTTTTTATATATCAAATTTAGGAGGTTTTTGCCTTTAATTCTTTGAATATTTCTACTCTCTTTCTCCTCACTTTCTGATATTCACATATTCTGAGGCTGTAGGCATTTTTTTTTTCATTCTGGTTTCCTCTGTCCTTTGAATTGTATTATTTCTATTTTTTAAAGATTTTATTTATTTTTTTGACATACAGAGATCACAAGTAGGTAGAGAGGCAGGCAGAGAAAGGGAGGGGGAAGCAGACTCCCTGCTGAGCAGAGAGCCCAACACGGGCTCTATCCCAGGACCCTGAGAACATGACCTGAGCCAAAGGCAGAGGCTTAACCCACTGAGTCACCCAAGTGCCCCGCATTATTTCTATTGATCTACCTTCGAGTTTGCTACTTCTTTCTTCTGCCAGTTAAAAATCTACTCTTGTGCCCTTGTAGTGAATGTTTCATTTCACCAAAATTGTTAATCACCCAAATTTCTATCTTTTTTTTTAATATAATTTGCTTTCTCCCCCAGGTTAGGGAAATTTTCAACCATTGTTTCTTCAAATACGTTTTCTGCCCCTTTCCATCTCTTGTCTCCTTCTGGGACTCCTAAAATGTGAATGTCATTCAACTTGATGTTGTCCCAGAAGTTCCTTAAGCTATCTTCACTCTTTTAAATTCTTTTTATAATTTCTCTTCATTGATTTTCTCTAACTGGGGAAACATTGCCATACTGGCTTCCTTTACTTCCTTAAGTGTTTTTTTGTTTTGTTTTGTTTTTTAGTTTTTAAAATGTGTTTAAAATGGGTGCATTGAAGCATTTGTCTGTTATATCTCACAATATTTTTGTTGTTGTTTGGTTTTATTTGTTTGTTTTATTTGGATAGAGTATTTGAGCAAAGTTTATTTCTTTTACTTAAGAAGTCTTTGATGTCACTTCTCAGAGAGCAGAACTGTGAACATGCATGCAGGAATGGTTTTAGTCCTCTTTTCCTGATCTGTGTTTTCAGATGTCTGTCATATTTAGTATCCCATGCAGTTGTTAGGCTCCACTAATTCCCAGCTGATTGCTCTATTGTCTTGGGGCATAAATTGCTCTATAATTGGATCCTTTTAAACTTGTGCAGGGGTAGTGTTTGAATTTTTTTTTCTAATGCAAGAAAGGCACTTCTTAGATTTTTCTTTCCATAGCTCTCTCCCGTGAACTAGCTGACATATAGTTTAGCTTGTTGCTCTTAACTAAGAAGAGCTATTGATTTTCAGAGTGCCCTTAGGCCTGAATTTCCTCAGACTCTGTTCGAATAAAGTCAATTCCTTTGGGGGAGATTTGGAGTCCTCTTTTCTTATGGACTGCCTCTTTCCCTGCACAAAATCTCTGAGCCACTAATCCAGTTACTGTCCAAAAGTGATAGTCTCTGATCTTCTTGAACTGCTTCATTCTATGTGGAACTTCTGTCCTACTAGCAAGCTGTGATGACGACAATTGATGCCCTAGTATTTCTTGGCCTGTTGTGCTTGGGGATTGGGTGAAGGGAAGGAGTCTCTGATCTCCTGGCTTCACTCTCTAGGAATTTAGTCTCTGCAAGTTAAATCTGGATAAGATAAAAAATGCTGGTATCCAGTTCCTCTTGAGGTCCCCTGTCCCTTAAATGGCAGCTGAGAGAGAAGGTAGACTCAACCCCTTGGTCACACAATTACATATTTGACTTTCTATTAAGTTGAGGTAGGGGCGGGTGGAGGAAGCATATCATGGCTCAAGGGTGACAGACTCTTGCTATTATTACTAAATTTTAGTAGATTTTCCTGAATAAATGTTCCATCATTTTCTGTAGGTCTTTATGACAATTTCCAGAGAACTGACTTAAAAAAAATAGCTTTTACCAATTATGCTTGTTTCACTGGGTAGCAAATCTGTAGACTTCTCATACTGCCATTCCAGAAGTGAAACGTTATTCCTTCTTTATGTTTTCTCTGATCTTAAAGAGTCTTATCACCTGGTTGCCAAATATCTGAAACTGAACACACATATATATCTAATATTTATCACTAGAAAAAGATTGGTAGAGATAGAAAGTCAGCCAATTACAACTGCTGTCTTTTTTAAAGACTTTATTTATTTGAGAGAGAGAGAGAGAACATGAGCAGGGAGAAGGGGCAGAGGGAGAGGGAGAGGCAGGCTCCCTGTTGAGCAGGGAGCCCAACATGGGGCTCAATCATAAGAAGCCAGGATCATGACCTGAGCCAAAGGCTGGTACCTAACCAACTGAGGCACCCAGGTGCCCCTAACTGTTTTCTTTCATATAATAAGCATTTTATCTTTGAAATTTGATATTAGCAATATGATCATATTTTTTCTTCACAGAACTTACGCTATTTAGCATTATTCTTTGTCTTTTATTTTTTTTTACATTTTTTTAAAAGATTTTATTTATTTATTTGAGAGAGAGAGACAGTAAGAGAGAGCATGAGTGAGGAGAAGGTCAGAGAGCGAAGCAGACTCCCCATGGAGCTGGGAGCCTGATGTGGGACTCGATCCCGGGACTCCAGGATCACGCCCTGAGCCGAAGGCAGTCGTCCAACCAACTGAGCCACCCAGGCGTCCCTATTCTTTGTCTTTTAACTTTAAGAATATTGTTGTGCTTTCTTCTGATTTCCTGATCACTTTCAGCAGCTAGGTAGAAATTTATGCAGAACCATGGGAAGTCAATAATATGTCAAAGTTTGTTTTAATAGTAACCTCAGTGGAAGAGGCTAAAATAATATGCATGGTTCTAAGGCAAGGCAAATATAATACTTTATATTGTTAATATGATTGAATTTATTGAATTTGTTATATAGGTACTAAAACTAGGGGAAAAAATTCCCACACTTTTTAATGCAAGAACTAGTAAACCAGCAATGGGGCTAAGGGCATTTCCACAAAATGTTTTTTTTTTTTTTTCCAATTTATTTATTTTCAGAAAAACAGTATTCATTATTTTTTCACCACACCCAGTGCTCCATGCAAGCTGTGCCCTCTATAATACCCACCACCTGGTACCCCAACCTCCCACCCCCCCGCCACTTCAAACCCCTCAGACTGTTTTTCAGAGTCCATAGTCTCTCATGGTTCATCTCCCCTTCCAATTTACCCAAAAGCACATACCCTCCCCAATGTCCATAACCTTCCCCCCTTCTCCCAACCCCCCTCCCCCCAGCACAAAATGTTTTTTGTTTGTTTGTTTTTTATCTTTAAACATCTTCTGTAATCCCAACTTTTTCTGGCTCAGGCTCAATTCCAAGGAGTGCTCATTAAATTCCAACTCTTCTACCTATCAAATAATCTTGAGTTTCATAACCTCTCTGAGCCATGCTTTTCTCAGCTGCTAATGAGAATAAACAATAATTGTCCTTCCTTATAATGTTGCCACAGGGATTGATGAGGTAATGCACATGAAAGCTCTTGTAAAATGAGACAGTTGTTAGAAACCATTGTGATATTTATGTGTGGAATATCCCAGTGCCTCAGAATGTAGACTTAAAAGTACTTTATTGTGTATACCCACATGGGACAAAATACATTATATTATATTTCAATAAATAATAAACTCTTATAACAGAACTCTAATTTTGATGTTTTTAAAATGTACAAAAACTTCTTAAATGTCAGTAGCCTGAAGGCACAACAAAAAGCAGGTTTCTTTAATTAATGCAGATACCAGTTACAGGTGGCCCAAGAGAAAGAAGCAAATTAAAATATTTAATATGTCTGGTCCATGGTAGAGTTTTTTCTTTATCTTTTGTTCTTTTTAAAAAATGAATTCTAAAGAAAAGAGAAATGTTATTTCTACCAGTCTTATTTTCTATTTCTTCCTTTGAGATTCTGTGTTTTCTGATTAGCCACAGGATATGATGCCTAATATTTAAAATCTACATTTAGTCAAAGGTTATATTAATTTCCCAGGAGCCAATTTCTCATTTCTGGTAGCACATGTACACACAAAATAAAAAAAGATTTGCTACAACTAATAATAAAAATGTTATTTTGTGTAATTATTGTAAAGCTATGAGTAAATTATGATAAGGCAACACTTTGTGAACTATTCTAGGATAATACATACTGAGGCGAAGTCCTTTGTTTGCAATTTAGACTAGTACACACTTAAAATGAAAACTAAAGAGTATTGTATATGAGGTAAAATAAAGTAAAATAGTGTAATTGAGGTCATGTGCTGACAAGACAAAAGTTACTTATTACCTGAGCTGTGGATGCCAGGAAGGGTTTTATATGAAATTCATCTTTATTCTTTGGCCAATTTTTAATATCATTGAAATAATCATGTAAGTTATGTCCAGAGAGAACTATGACAGACACTTACTGCTTTCAATTTTACAAGTGTTAGAAAGAAACTGTAGAGATAAAACAGAATAAGCTCCAGTTAAGCAATATATGTATTAATTGAGTTAATATCTGTAGAAATGATAAGCCTCTCTGCTTGATAAGCCCACTTGGAGCTTGGAATATTAAACTTAGTAGTTCAGATGTTAATAGCAACAAAACTGGGAATTTCTTTTTCTTTTTTTAAAAGATTTTATTTATTTATTTGACAGAGAGAAAGATCACAAGTAGGCAGAGAGGCAGACAGAGAGAGAGGAGGAAGCAGGCTCCCTGCCGAGCAGAGAGCTGACATGGGGCTCGATCCCAGGACCCTGGGATCATGACCTGAGTCGAAGGCAGAGGCTTTAACCACTGAGCCACCCAGGCGTCCCTGAGAATTTATTTTTCAAGTATTAAGTAGTTTGGGGGCAGGGCTCATTTAAAAGAGATAAAAATGTGTATTAGTATTTGATAAAAGAAAACCAATACGTAGGTAATTTGCCCAAATCCTATAAATTTTGTCTTAGGAGGATCTTCATTTAGTTAGAAAAGTGGAAAGGGAAAACTAAAGACTGGAAATGTAAGCCCCTTGCTCTCGGTCACACAGTTACTTTGTGCCAGATCTGGGAGGAGGACCCAGGTATTTTCCTTCTGGGCCACTTCCCTTTTCATTACATTATGGTACCTGATTTATCTGGATGAAATAAAAGGAAAAACAATGTATCGGTTATTGTGTCTTCTGTATATATAGACTCTTTCAAATATTTTATTAGAAAACCAAGAGTTACCTTATCCATTTGTTTCTGAAATAATGAATCTCCTATATTTCAGAGCTGTTGTTATCCAGTATGGTATCCACTAGATATATGTAGCTATTGAAAGTAAATTTGAAATGAACTAAAATTAGTAAATTCCTGAGTGGCACTGGCTACACTTCAAGAGCTTGATAGTCACATGTGTCTAGTGGTTACTGTATTGGACCGCACAGACATGGGACATTTTAATCATGAAAGTACGTTCTATTGGACAGAGCTGATTCTAGATCCTTTCTCAGGGAAGAAGAAAGAGACTAGTAGGGCTAACCCTCATGCAATTGATTACTCCTATTGTTGTCCTACAGTTCTTAAAAACTACTAGATGTCTTTATATCCAATTTTCCCAAAATCCTGTGATGCTGCTCTTACTAAATCTACCTTTAAGTTGAGAAAAGCTGGCATCGGGCAACTATCATGAAGCTGAAATCCACCAAATGCAGGTCTCTATCTGACCAGATGTTTTAAAGCCTTGATTTCCTTAGGTTTAAATGGCACTAATAACAGTATAATCTCAAGCAGTTGTGGTGAGGATTACGTCAATTAAAAATAATCAATGAAACAAGATGGGATAGGGAGGGAGACAAACCATAAGTGACTCTTAATCTCACGAAACAAACTGTGGGTTGCTGGGGGGAGGGGGGTTGGGAGAAGGGGGGTAGGGTTATGGACATTGGGGAGGGTATGTGCTTTTGGGTAAATTGGAAGGGGAGATGAACCATGAGAGACTATGGACTCTGAAAAACAATCTGAGGGGTTTGAAGTGGCGGGGGGGGGGTGGGAGGTTGGGGTACCAGGTGGTGGGTATTATAGAGGGCACAGCTTGCATGGAGCACTGGGTGTGGTGAAAAAATAATGAATACTGTTTTTCTGAAAATAAATAAATTGGAAAAAAAAATCATGTATGGGGGCGCCTGGGTGGCTCAGTGGGTTAAGCCGCTGCCTTCAGCTCAGGTCATGATCTCAGGGTCCTGGGATCGAGTCCCGCATCGGGCTCTCTGCTCAGCAGGGAGCCTGCTTCCTCCTCTCTCTCTCTCTCTCTCTGCCTGCCTCTCTGCCTACTTGTGATCTCTCTCTGTCAAATAAATAAATAAAATCTTTAAAAAAAATCATGTATGTTTTGGGTCTAGTATGAAAGTGAGTAGTTAATAATGGTAGCAATTATTAATAACATGTAATCTGTCACCCTTTTCCCAGGATGTGAAACTCTGGAAGTTAAAATGTCTTAATATAGAAGAAAAATGACAATATAGCCTTATGCTTTTGTTGCATTTTACACTTTGCAAACAATCATTACATATAATATCCTCCTTTGAGTCTCAAGCAGATAAGGGAATTTCATCTTTAGGGAGCTTAAATAACTTGCATGTAATTCATAAGTTGTAAATAGGAAACTAAATACAATTTTTTTTAAGCCCAGCTACATTTCCACAATATAGGACTGATACTAATGGTACAATTTTAGGCACTATTCTAAGCAAACAGTGACTGTTTGATCAAAATATGTAAATCAGCCACAATTCACTCACTTATGTAGTTTGGGATATACAGAGAAAAATGGAATCTGCCATGCCAAGTTAAGAACTCCTGATTCTTAACAGTTGAAGGGAAAAGAGAATTCAAATTATTTTCTAATAAATTTTCAATTTTCACTTTTTCCCAGCAAAATAAATTCTTTCCATAAATATCTTTTTATCTAAAAGATAGTTTATGCACTATCAGTATTCCAAAAATCATTTTAGACATGAAAATTCTCAGTTTGTTCTTTGCCACCTGACACATCTTGATTATCCATAGATATTTTTCCCCTGTCTTCATTTACTAAATTCAAAATGTTAACAAAGTAAATTAACATTCTTATTTGTAGCAACAGATGCAGTCATATCAACTTAATTTTGGAGGGAGATTTCTGATCAAGGACCTAAAGGCATTATTTAACATCACAGTTCAAACCATCACTCAAAACCTAGGAGATAGTTTTGCTAAAAGACTTCATTAAGGTCTATTCCTTCACAAACTGTTGAGAAATACAAACAAAACTCCTTTCCAAATGTTAACCTCACCCCTGACACACACACCACAACTGGCACCCAGCCCAGTTTTTGCCATCTTTTCTGTTGTGAGTCGCATGTCCCCACTATCAACTTTTACACATGCATTAGGAAACACTGATGAGAGTTACACCCGGTATTGCTGTCACATACAAGAAGATTCTGATAATTTTAACTTTGCAAAAGATTGAACATCTTTTGAACATTTATATTCAGGAATAGCATGAAGTAATTGCAGAACAATGATTCTGAACTATGTGAGTGTTTTAAAGTTTTGGTAACATAAGTTAAGGCTAGAACATAAGTTAAGGCTGACTAGAAACAAATTTAGTTGACAGCATTTCACTGAAAGGTAATATGGTATTGTGGCTGTTAACACACACTGAGTGATTCTGGAGGCAAAACAAAACACCCCCCCACCGCCACACACACACACACACACACAGACCATAGACACCTCATTAGAAACAGCATTAACCATGTTAATCATCCTAATCCAGAAGCTGTTTTAAACATATGGAAATAATGAATGCTTGGGGAAAATGGAATCTCTATTTAGAAAACTAGAGAGTTTTTTTTAATGTATTAATTTTTGTTCTTCCATTAGCTAATTTTTAAAGAGAACAACAGGAATTCCTAGATGCATATTGATTTTGTGGCAGTCTATATTAATTATTCAGAAGATAGCTAGAGATAAGCAGGAAAACCTGGTGTTTGATTTCTGTTTTTGTTCCTCCCTCCTGCCTATAGCTCTGGCTTGAGTCCCTATGACATCTTGGGGTGATCATTTGGCCTTTTCCGGTATAACCAGGAACCAAGGATGAACCAAGCTGAATGTTTAAAAAATTTAATGACAAGTTCTGAGACAAAACCCTGGCTGATTTTCTCTCAAGACATATCTGATATTTACGTGTGTTAGCCATTAGTGTAATAATCCCAAATATGATTTAAAAAATCAAAATCTTCTGAATACAATTGGTAATATTTGCAACAAGAGTTAATCTATAGATTAAGTATCAGAATCTGAATTTATATGATTTAGCTTTTCCACATGAAGTCAACATATTCTGAAAAAATTGTTTTATCTGGCTAATCTAATTTTCTCTCTCATTGTTGTTACTTTACCTGGAGCAAAACCAAAGTACTTCAGAATGTGAACATGACTTGGCCTACTAACAAACATACCAGGTAGAATTTTTGAGACTTTTCTTTTTTAATGTAGCATAAGTGTCTTGAAACAATTTCCAAGATTGAATTTTGATGATCAAAATCTGTTTAAAAACTTTAATATCTTCTCTTAATATTTCTTTGCCATTGCATAGTCCTGGTGATTTTGAAATTATAAACAGGCACCTATAAAATAACCAAGACACACTGAAAAATTTGGAAATTAAAAAATTTAGATTTTCTTTGCAGTTGGAGTAAATTTAGATTATATACTACACCCAGGTAAAGTAAGGCATTATGCAATATGATTTAGGAACAGATGGTTATTGTTGTTCATTAGAGGGGAAACTTGATCTACCATCAATATTCATTCACTCATTCATTCATTCATGTGAACCCCCATTAGTAAACAATTCCATAGACGTCACAAGATATTTAGACAATATATTTTGAAAGTGTGACATGTAGGATGCCAGTGTCCTAATGGGATCAAATTTACCTACATCTAGAATATTAATGAAGAATATGATTACCTTGATGATCAAAATAAATTAAAATTCATTTTTTATTTTGGTGTATTGATACATGTTCTGTAGCAATGTGCAGATGTAGATTAGAACTATCTAATTTTCTAAACTGATTTTTACAAAAACAATAATTTTGGCTTAGTTTCCAGGACCAGAAAACATAGTGCAAGGATATATTAATCTCCCATAAACATCAGAATTATAAAATCCATGATACATTATTGGTCCACCAATGTGATCCTGGGGATGAGTATGGGTGTGTTTTGTGTGCTTGTGCAGGGAGGAAGGATGTGAGAGAGAGACAGAAAAGCGCCATGGAGGTTGGTGCTCTTCTTGTCTTTAACAGTGCATTTGTGAACTAGGGCTATTTTATGTAAACAACTTTTCCACATATATGAAAAAATACAAAAGGAAATCTTTTGAGGTTTTGAGACCAATTTTCACCAGATCCTTGACTTGACTTCTCTTTCTGACTTTTGGTTCTGTGACTAACTATCTATAAGCTGGAAAAAGCAATGTGATGTAAGGCCTTGCAATTAAAAAAATTCTGGGGACATCTAGGTGGCTTAGTCAGTTAAGTGTCTCCCTTCAGCTCAGGTCAGAACACAATCTCAGGGTCCTAGGATGGAGCCCCATGCGTCTGCTTCTTCCTCTCCCTCTGCCCCTTCCCCCACTTGTGTGCTCTCTGTCTTTCTCTCAAATAAATAAAATCTTGAGGAAAATAAAACAATAAAATAAATCTTAAGGGAGCATACCATTAATGCAAGTAAATAACTGTTTAAACATAAAATATGATGATTTAGTGAGTATCCGCACCTGTTTTCTGTTGTATGTTCCAAAATGAGGTAATGGGTAACTCAGATTTCGTATTTTACGTAGCGTACTTGAGACCACACAGCATACACACAAAAAAATTCCTCTTTCAAATTAACTTCATTTGTAGCATATATTTCCATTTTGTTTGCCAGGCTAAGAATAAATAGAGACAAAATTTGCTCTTCCACCACACAATCTTGGCCACAATCGTCAAAATCAGTTTATGCATGTGACCCACTCTATGTTGATGGCTATTTTATTTAGCTTATTAAGTAGAAGAATTAGATAAATGCTTTGCTAGTAAGTTCCTGAAATCAAGAATCTGATTTTCCTTTCTTAATTACAAATGTTACAGTCAGGACAGCTCTCTTTGATTTGAAATTGTGGTTTGCTTCCAAAGGGGTTTGGAATGAGTCTCCCTAAAATGTGCCACATTGGCAGGTGGACAGATGACTTTGAGGATTTTCAAATGTAGTTGAAGTCAATGAAGGCCCAAAAAACTCAGGAAGTTTTATCTCCTCCTTAACAGCCTAAAATAATCTAGATAGATGGCCTGGTCCAGGAAAACTATCACCAGAGGTAACTAAAAAGTATACTGGCCAGTGTGGTAAGCTTGTGGGACACTCAGCAGGACCTGCTCACATTCCTCTTTGTGTCCCATTGTCTCTGCATGGCATGACAAACATCTAATTACCAAACATCTGCTCTTCTTATCCTCCTGTGAATTACCCTCCTTCCCTTTGAAGCCCAGACCCCTACCCTCTTCTTCCTAGCTTGGGATGCCATATAAACCTCAATTGCCTGTCTCTGGATTTCATATTTTTATGAAGGTCCTGAGTGTATGTAATTTAACTTATTTTTCTCCCGTTAACTTGTCTTATGTCAATTTAATTAAAAGACCAGACCAAAAACCTAGAAGGCTAGAGGACAAATTCTTCCATCCCTACACTTGGAGTGAATGAACATTTCCTCTTTTTCCAAATGGTATTCCCAATGGTAAGGATGCATCATCTATTCAGTGACACTGAATAGAGTCTTCTGAGAACCAAGTCTTTTGAGAACCACTGGTCCATATAGCAGTTCCATGTACACATCAGTTCGACTTTCCTCCTTGTCCAATTACAGCGTTCTATTAGAGATTGCTATCAGCATCTTGCACAACTCTAGTGATTATCAGGACATATGCCCCAGTAAGCAGGTCCAGGAGAAAGCTATTTTAATGTTAACCACTAGTCATAGGCAGCGATATTCTGTCCAAGCAAAATAATACCCAATTTTGAAAGGCTGCAGTTGAGAACACAATGGGAATGTTGAATTCTCTCTGCCTTTTTTTTTTTTTTTTTTTTTTTTGCTTAGCACTACATGGTCGTGCTCTCTGCCAATTCATATAATTATTATTTTTTTAAATTGGCATTACCTTTTACTTCCTTAGCCAACAACCCTATTAAGTACATTCCATTTGAATAATTCTGGCTTTCTCACAGCTAGTCAACCTTGCTGCTTGCATTTCCTGTGAGCGGTAATTTTAATTGACTTTCTTAGCTTTCTATGCACTCAAATTGAAATGAAGGACAGACCTGTCAACATTTCAAAACTCAGCACGGGTGGTACACAGGCTTTCCTCGGGAAGCATTTGTGCTCGGCCTGTGAGTCAACATAAACTCACAGTTCAATCTCCCAAAATGTTCAAAGCAGAGACAAAATGGAGTTCAACAGATTTGCACAAACCCTCCACCACTAATTTCTATGGATTATTTTTTAATGCTCTCTGATTAATCATATTTCAACTTTATCTAATAAACTAATCAATAAATATGCCCTGAATTTTTGTAGTGAATGATATATACAACTTCTTGAAAGAAATAGTGATATCTGTAGAAAATAGTTTTTCTTTATTCTTCCAACTGAGTGAGCTATATTCAAGTCTTTTACAGCATTACAAGAATAAAATATTTGCAGGGGCGCCTGGGTGGCTCAGTGGGTTAAGCCTCTGCCTTCCGCTCGGGTCATGATCCCAGGACTCTGGGATCGAGCCCCGCATCAGGCTCTCTGCTCAGTGGGGAGCCTGCTTCCCTTCCTCTCTCTCTGCCTGCCTCTCTGCCTACTTGTGATCTCTGTCTGTCAAATAAATAAACAAAATCTTAAAAAAAATATATTTGCAAATAGAATGACAGAAAAAGTAGGAAATTGGAATCAGAATGTCTAACTCATCAGCCACATGATTTTGACACATTAATTGATGTCAGTGGGCTCCCATTTCCCTAACTGTCTAACTTAGAAAGTAATCATTGACAAATTTTAGGTTAATTTTTTTAAACATTTCACTATGGAGAGACAAAAGGATACTTCATAGACTACCATTTGGGAGCCTATGATTTCAGGTTTTGGTATGGGGACCATTGTATGGTATTATAAAGAGAAATATAAATGAAGAAAGCTAAGCATATTCATCAGTTGGGTGTGGAACTGCCTTGTGATCTGATTTGGTTTGTTCTCTCTTGCTTTGGCTTAATCTCTTTTTGTATTTTAACTTGCCTCATTGGAGCCTGACCAGAATAATTCTCGAGTGGATGGAGCATAAAGTTTTAATAGATATCTATGAATTACTATTATGATTCATTCCCAACTAGGAAATTCATTAGCTGCATAAGGCATGCAATCCAAAAACTCTGAGAATCATCCAAATGTGAATTATTCCCAATGGACCTGATCAAGATTCAACTCCAGTTTCTTATCTACTACTTTGATACAGGCCCATCTTGTTTAGAGCCTTTCCAAATGATCATTTCCTACTGGGTGGGACAATGTGATTTATTTATTTATTTTTTTACTTTTTTTTTTTCCCCGATTTATTTATTTTCAGAAAAACAGTATTCATTATTTTTTCACCACACCCAGTGCTCCATGCAAGCCGTGCCCTCTATAATACCCACCACCTGGTACCCCAACCTCCCACCCCTCTGCCACTTCAAACCCCTCAGATTGTTTTTCAGAGTCCATAGTCTCTCATGGTTCACCACCCCTTCCAATTTACCCAAAAGCACATACCCTCCCCAATGTCCATAACCCTACCCCCCTTCTCCCAACCCCCCTCCCCCCAGCAACCCACAGTTTGTTTCGTGAGATTAAGAGTCACTTATGGTTTGTCTCCCTCCCTATCCCATCTTGTTTCATGGATTCTTATCCTACCCACTTAAGCCCCCATGTTGCATCACTACTTCCTCATATCAGGGAGATCATATGATAGTTGTCTTTCTCCGCTTGACTTATTTCGCTAAGCATGATACGCTCTAGTTCCATCCATGTTGTCGCAAATGGCAAGATTTCGTTTCTTTTGATGGCTGCATAGTATTCCATTGTGTATATATACCACCTCTTCTTTATCCATTCATCTGTTGATGGACATCTAGGTTCTTTCCATAGTTTGGCTATTGTGGACATTGCCGCTATAAACATTCGGGTGCACGTGCCCCTTTGGATTACTACGTTTGTATCTTTAGGGTAAATACCCAGTAGTGCAATTGCTGGGTCATAGGGCAGTTCTATTTTCAACATTTTGAGGAACCTCCATGCTGTTTTCCAGAGTGGTTGCACCAGCTTGCATTCCCACCAACAGTGTAGGAGGGTTCCCCTTTCTCCACATCCTCGCCAGCATCTGTCATTTCCTGACTTGTTGATTTTAGCCATTCTGACTGGTATGAGGTGATATCTCATTGTGGTTTTGATTTGTATTTCCAATGTGATTTATTGTCAGGAGTTCAGGATCTTGGGAATTGGAGTAAATGAACAATAAGGTCAATGAAATACCTATTATTTCAAACTATTACAACCAAAATCAAATGAGTTGATTTGAGTGGAAAAGAGGGAGAAAATTCTTTCATCTTATATTCTCAGGAAATCAGTTCACCAGAACTAACCATGCTTGAGGTTTAGCATACTAAAACCATTCTAATAAACTAGAGTTTTCAATTAAGAGCAATGGAGATTCCAAGATATAAACTCCACTTAGTGGAGCCTAAAATATTTTAAGCATCTCTTGGAAATAATAATCCTCTTTTGCACGTTGCAATAATAAGACGCTTTTGCAGATTATCTGCTAAAATCTTGAAGGCACAAATTCAGAGTGACTCCGGTGAATTACTTTTAAATGTTCTATGCTTAAGAAAGTGATTACTTTTGATCACATTTTCTATGGATGTGCTTGTCCCAATGTTCTTATTCTCTCTTGTAGGGAGAAGTCTTGGAATTTTGTGCCTTCTCTCAATCCCACAAAATCAGGCTGGGTGTCAAGAATCTTCCTGTTATTTTTTTCCCTCAAGGTAGTGCCCTGAAGTGTTTAAGGTGTTTGCCTTCTCCTGATCCTGCAGAGTGTAACGGATGGCTGATGTCAATGTGCTTTCTTTGGGAGTTTGTGCTCTCCCTCTGCGGAGCTCATTCTCACCATCTGTGCAGCATGTGGACACTGAATGTGGAGGCTCACATGGGCTGTTTTAGGGGCATGCACAGAGTGCTGGGGGCACTGGTCAGCCCCTTATGGGGGGGCTGCAGATAAGGTGTCCCATGGGGTTCATGGCAGAGCCCCTTGGAAGAATCTGTGAACCAGTTAATAGGGTTGTGGTTGGATTTTCAGATCCATGTTGTGGTTGTTGTGAGACCCTGTCCCTTTTCCCTGCTCCTGGAATTCCTCAGGCTATTTTCAGCCTTGCACTATACTGTCAGTGATCTGGATGGGCAAGCCAGAAGTGGCTTCACACGCAAAGTTCTGAGGCTGATGCAGCCCTGTAGCGCAGAGCTATGCTGCCTTGGGAGCAAGGTGACATTAGTTAAGTCAATCTGTTCTTTTCTTCATGTTGCTTGAAGTCTTGCATCTAGTCTCAGAATTTTTGCGCTAACAGGCTGCTGGAATCTTCTCACTGCACTCTTGGGTTCCCACAGGGGTATTCCTGTCCACAATGGCTGTTAAAATTAATGTTTCTGTGGAGATATAATTTACAGAGCTTCTTAAAAATTTTCATCAATTATGTTTTTTTCCACTGATAAGAATGTCTGTGATGGTCTTTATGACACTGCTGTAGAAACCGTTTCCTTTGGCTTTCTTTTGATTAATATATTCATAGACCTCTCTCTCTTCCTCTCTCTCCATATATATATATATATATGGAGATATATAATATATATATATTATATGGTGGATTATAATCCACCTCCTTTCATTTGTTTTCTATGGTTAGGTCTAAAGGAAGTATAACGAAGACAACATATGTTTTAATTCCTTTTTATTGGTGTATTTTGACCATTTTCTTTTAATGCATTTGTTGATATGTAAAGGATTAAGATTTCCATTTTATTATTTGTTTTTTCCTTTTTCTTGTTTCCTGTTTCCTTTGGTACTTGAAGCATTTTTAGAACGTTATTTTGATTGATCTGTCTTGTTTTAAATTTGCATATTTATATACCTTTTAGTAGTCGCTGTAGGTATTTACTTCATATAATAACCTACCATATTCTACTGGTGTCATTGACGAATTCAAATGAAATACAGAAACTTGGCTTCCCTTTACATCCGCCTTCCCTTCTTTGTTTATGTTTGTCTTAAAAATTTACTCTACTTACATTTAGAATGACTGAGATAGTGTTACAATTTTTGCTTCGATCCTTAAATATATCTTAGAAAACTCAAGTGGAGAAGGAAAGTCTATTGTATTTAATCGATGTTTTTGCATACTGTATTCTTTTTGTCCTGTACATTCCAAGTTTTTTTCCTTTATAGTTTCTTTTCATTGTGCCTTTCCTTTAGACATTCTTTATTATAGATCCACTGGCAACAAATTCTCTTAGTTTTCCTTTATATGAAAATATCTTCATTTTCAATCATTCATGAAGGATATTTTTACTTGCTGTAGGAGGCTGGAGTGACAGTTTTCTTTCAGTATTTGAAAACTGTTGTGCCAATGAGAAATCCCCTGTCTTTCAAAGTGTTCCCCCCAATCCCCATCCTAAGCTGTTGGGGTTTTTTTCCCCATTACTTTTTTTTTTTAAGATTTTATTTATTTAACAGATAGAGATCACAAGTAGGCAGAGAGGCAGACAGAGAGGAGGAAGCAGGCTCCCCACTGAGCAGAGAGCCCTTTGTGGGGCTCCATCCCAGGACCCTGGGATCATGACCTAAGCCGAAGGCAGAGGCTTTAACCCACTGAGCCACCCAGGCGCCCCCCCCCATTACTTTTTAAAAAGCTTTTATTTGTCCTTAGTTTTTATTAAATTTACTGTGATGTATCTTGATGTTTCTTTCTTTGGATTTTTCCTGTGTGAAATTCACTCAGCTTGTTGGAATCTGTATGTAGGTTTACATCTTTTTGTTCAATTTGGGAAGGTCTAAGAAATTATTTCCTGGCATTTTTTTAGTCTACCCTTTACCTTATCCTTATATGACACCGATGACATAATCTCAGATATCAATAAGATTGCCACATAATGTAGGGTTTTTTCTTTAGCCTCTATATCCCACACATTTAATTGGAAAATAATTTAAGGGGAAAATAAACTGAGATTTCAGGGATCACCATAATGTATTTTTCTGCTCTCTGGAAAGTGACTCCTCAAGTAGTAGTTTTATTTATTCTTTTTCTGAAACCTTCAAAAAGCTGTTTATATTTCTGTTCCATCCTCATTATGTTTTGTGGCAAGAGAGTTAGTTTGATACTAGTTCCTCTAATATAAGAAAAAGTCAAACACTTCAACTAGGAATTTCAGAAGCTCCCAGAACATTAGTTTTTTTCCATGCACTTAAAAAGCTGGTGGGAAAAAAATGGAATGAAGCAACCATTTCATTTACTAGTAAAGATACATAGGGCAGGGGAATACGCCTTGCTCACTCCTGTATCAAAAATGTTATCTATCTCATAGATAGTGGTTTAATAAATATTTGTGGCATGAATGCATGAATAAATGAGAAAATTGGCAAGTGCTTCCATTTAATAAGTAGCCTGAGGGGAGTCAGACTGAGAGTTGTTAATGGAATAATATGTTTCCTGAAAATTTCATGAATTCTAAATTAGTTAATTGCTAAATGTTTTGTAATGGAAAATAATGTAATTAAATGAGTTGTAGACTAGAGGCCAGAAAACTCGGTTTTTCTCTCTGTAACCTTAGGAAGATCACTTGTTCTCTTTTATATTTTTATAGTTTCAAGTTTTTATTTAAATTCTTATTAGTTAACATATAGTGTAATATTAGCTTCAGGAGTAGAGTTTAGTGATTCATCACATACATAAAACAGCCAGTGCTTGTCATAACAAGTGCCTTCCTTAATACCCTCACTTGGCCTGTTTTAAAGGAAGTTGTTGGATAACAAGATCTCAAAACCCTAACTTTCTATGATATTATGTGTTTCATCACATTCATAAGAAGAGAATTACCATGGCTTAGTTGCCATGGTGACAACAGATATACAAATACAGCGATGGGGACTTTATTTCTCTTCTTGCTCATTCTCCGGGATGAGAAGAGTAGTGATTTAATGCATATCTATTATACAGATACTGACATTGTGTATGTGCAATTTTAATTCAGTAATCACTGTTAATATCCGTAGTGTGTTCTAGCTTGCAGAAAAGATAAAGTACCCACTGTTAGGAATTTATAAATTAGTTTTAAGGGAAAAAATGAAGCAAAAATGGAACATTGTATTTTAACAATGTTTGCTTTACCTTTGGGCTTCTTGCTATACCTAGGGATTGTTAAAAAGAGCTAATATTTCTGCTTTATTCGTTTCTAAGTTTTAGCAATAGTTGGCCCTTTAGGGAAGCAGTAGTTGGAGATAACTGAGCTAACCTTTTTCTTTTTAAAAAAGGATTATGGAGAGTCTGGGTGGTGCAGTCAGTTAAGTGACTGATTCTTGGTTTGGGCTCAGGTTGGGATCTCAGGGCTTTGAGATCAAGCTGCCCTTGATATTGAACCCTGTGTCAGGCTCTACACTCAGTGCGGAGTCTATTTAAGTCTCTCTCTCCCTCTGTCCCTCCCCCATACTCTCTGGATCTCTCTAAAATAATAAATAATTTCATTTATTTTAAGAATTAAAACTGTAGAAATGGATGCACTTAAAAATTTTTGTTCAAGACTGAAAATTGGAATGGGATAACAGGGTGATGGGCATTAAGGAGGGCACGTAATGTAATGAACACTGGGTGTTATATACAACTGATGAATCACCGAACTCTACCTCTGAAACTAATTAATTTAAATTAAAAAATTTAAATTAAAAAATTAAATTAAATTTAAATTAAAAATTTAAATTTAAATTAAAAATTTTTTTTAAAAGACTGAAATTTAAATAAGTCAATGTATCTCTAAACTGAGTGAGACAAATTCTTTCGACAGGGAGGACCCTTTCTTAACACTTCTAGATTTTCAGTAATGTTCTGCTTCTGAGGAAATAAGGTATGTCTCCATAGCTTTTTCAAAAAGTATATCATCACTTTGAAATGTGATTTAATTTCTTTTGTGCTGTTTTGTCTGTGAAGATTAGATAGTTCAACACAAAAATCAATATGCTATAACTTAAGCTGGGAAAACATGACACCATCAGAAGGTAGTAACACACAAAAAGAATATTTGGTTAAATACCTGCCTCGCCTGGACTTCTCCCAAGAATAAGTGGGACTAAATTTTGCCAAATGTAGCAGAAATTTTAGTGGGATCACCTTTGATGAAACCACATTTTGCCAAGCAGATGGAATCTGTACTTGGGCTCTGGTGCTGACCCTATACTAGAGGATTATCTCAAAGTGGTGAGAGAATTGAATTCTCAACTGCCTAAGAGACTTCATTTAAAGTTTACTCACCTTAGCTTTTATTTTGTTTTGTTATATTATTATATTATTTTATTTTATTTTTAAGGTTAGGACTAGGGTTGGTACTAGGGTATGTGTCTGGTATCCAGCAGTTCAGAGACTTCTTCAGAGAATAAATCCCCAGACTTCTGCTGAGGTAGGATCGACATGGCAGCCATCTACAGAGCTGAAGAAAGTAGGGGATTTGGTGCTCTAAACTTATAAAACTCTGTACCCCCAAAATGAATAATCTAATTAAAAATGGGCAGGAGACGTGAATAGTCATTTTCCCAAAGAAGACATCCAGATGGTCAGCAAACACATGAAAAGATGCCCAGCATCACTGACCATCAGGGAAATACAAATCAAAATTACAATGAGATATGACCCCACACCAGTAAGAATGGCTAAAATTAACAACACAGGAAGCAACAGATGTTGGCGAGGATACAGAGAAAGGGGAAACCTCTTACACTGTTGGTGGGAATGCAAACTGGTACAGCCACTCTGGAAAACAGTATGGAGTTTCCTCAAAAATATAAAAATGGAACTACCCTATGATCCAACAATTGCACTACTAGGCATTGACCCAAAAAATACAAAAATACTGATCTGAAGGGATGTATTATCAACAATAGCCAAATTATGGAAACAGCCCAAGTGTCCATCAACTGATGAATGGATGAGGAAGATGTGGTATATAGGTTCGATGGAATAGTACTCACCCATAAAAAAGAAAGATATCTTGCCATTTATGATGATATGGATGGAGCTAGAGAATATTAGGTTAAGTGAAATAAGTTAGAGAAATACAAACACCATATGATTTCAGTCATATGTGGAATTTAGGAAACAAAACAAATGAGCAAACGGAAAGAAAAGAAAGATTAAGAGGCAAACTAAGAAAGTGACTCTTAACTATAGAGTAACAACCTGATGGTTACCAGAGGGAAGGTGGGTAGGGGTTGGGAAAATAGGTGATGGGGATTAAGGAAGGCCCTTGTGTACTCTATGGAAGTGTTGAATCACTATGTTATACACCCGAAACTCCTGTTAACTGACTAGAATTTTGAATAAAAACTTAAGGAAAGAATATTTAGAATTACAAGGAGGCTTCTATTAAATTTTATGTTTGCCCTAAGCCTAGTTGTTTAAGCCTTTTAAGAGACAGCATCAAAGAAAATGTGAAGTATTTCATATACCTGTCCATTTGTGGGTTCTAGCAAAAAATAATTAACAATATGAACCAAGTGTGTTTTACCAATTTTTTTCAGATATGGAAGATAATCTGCTTTTTTTTTTCTTAACACACAAAAATAACCCAAGCTGCTTAAAGATAGTAAAGCTTTTCTATGCCTTGTAATCATTGTTTACTCTGGGCTCCAGTGTCTGGAAATTTGATGCCATTACTTATTTAGGTGTTCACAAAAGAATCTACTTCTTTTAAATATATAGCATTTCAACTTTTTGAAGTTGAAATCCTATCCTTTTCCTTACAGCAAGCAATCCTTGGGACAAAGGGATTTATTTCGCTCTATGCTCTGCTCTGATGTGTTTTTAACCTTCTTAGCTTTATGAATATCATCTGTGCTTCCTTGGATCTCCAATAGAACTTATGGTTACTACTCATCTAGGTACTTAACATATATTATCCAAAATTATAGATATCCCTTCAAAGATGTTTGTGTCATGATCTCACTCAGAATGTAAGTTCCTGGAGAACACTGCATCTGAAATTCATTCTGTACCACTCGACTTCAGTGCTCAGATCAATGTTTTCCACTTAGCAGACATTCAGTAGTTACTCGTTTCTGTGCCTAAGGCCTTTTAAAACTGCCACAGAGGCTGAGAAGTATACTGAACTGAAATTCAATAATTCCTAAATTGTCACTGATGTGGCACTCTAGACCTCTTCCAATAAATCCATAGAACTGTAAACATTCGTCTCAATATAACAATGAACACAATCTAAGTTAAAAGAGACAGTGATTTTAAAGACGATACATGAGTTTCTCAGAAGCTCCTTCTTGTAACATCTGTCATTTTAAATTCTAAGCATTTTAACAGTTTCAAGTTTTGGCAAAACAGTACAAAGAAGATAAAAAAAAAAATGTATCCTCTCTCAAAGAGAGACCCTGACCTAAATTCAGACCATTCTGGCTACAGCTTGTGAGGTCTCAGATGCTTGGAGGCATTTAAAGTTTAGAAGATTCATTCTTGAAAGCCTGGGTTTTCACACAAGTTGAAAACGAAAGCACCTATAAGGTGGCTACTTCTGGAAGACTTCTGTGCTCTACATCTCTGTGGTTTGTAGCATCAGATGACTTAGAGGTTATGTTTGGGCCACAAGACTAATATCCATTCTGTGTTTATCTCCCATGGTCCCTCTTCTTCCCTTTTGTGCTGAATGTACTGCGCTTCTATCCAAATAAACTTATTCAGAAGTTTGGAGTTGTACTGTTTGAAAACCCAACTTAAGGGCCTAGAGTTAAATGGAAGAAAGGACGTGATCAAATAGGCCCACGCACTTCCATACATCCTTGTACACACATGTGCATGGGCCTATCTTCTTCTGGAAGACTCTGCTTTCCACATCTCTGTGGTTTGTAGGACACGCAAAAGCAGGTAGCATTTGAGGTATCCTCCCACAAAATTCTTAGACCGCGTGACCAGAATAAAGGAAGCAATGGTAATTCATCTTTAAAGAGAGTGGGGCAATCGTGTATATGCCTTAGAATAGGCTCGTGCTTACTGAATAAATTTGCAGAATGACAGTTTTCCAAAAGGATGATGCAGAATAAGAACATGGAAAATGAGATCTCCCTGAATTCTAAGCCCAATGGAATGCAAGACAAAACACAATTAATCATGTGTAGGATATCATTAAACTTCAGTCAGATGATTGCTTTCCTCTAATTTTGGGGCGGCCTGCTTCACTCCAGTGAAGCAAACTTTACTGCGTGCTGGGGGAACAGAATGATTAGGGCTCCCGAGTTGCAAATTGCTTCAGAAAATCTGCCACTAAGTATTAATTAACCTAAGAGGGCTAACAGATTTTAAAATAGCAACGACAGGAAATGATATTCTTAACCATACGCTTGACTAAAACACATCTCACGTGACTTAACATAGACAGTTTTTGCCGTGGAAAATAGATATCACACTTTGTTTATACATAACGTTTCTGGAATTTGAATTGCCTGCACTTACTTATTTCATTTTATCAACGTCACACTTTGTTTTTGAAGGACTAAATAAAAAATTGGCTATCTATGCAAAAATTTGCATGTATTTTTATAATAACGAATGTCTGAACATAGAGTGGAGTTTGTTTTAAATAATACAGTGAATTATATACAAATAAAGAAAAGACTGACATAGGCGTGCCCAGAAAACCGGAGTATGCTTTCTAGGGAATCTCCAGTTCAGACTCCACAAAGCAAAAACTTCTGCTTCTAATAAAACGTAACTACACTCCCTGCCTTCAATTTCTCAGTCTGATGACAGCTTCAACACACTAAAATGTTCACGGCATCCCAGGAAGTCCTCACAGCTTCCTGCCCCTCTGTACCCAGTTTCCCTCTGTTTTCTTCTCCATTTTTGCCATATATAAAACCTTTCAAGACCCAGCTGAAATATCACTTTCTTAATCATCACATTAGCTGAACCGAACTTCTTCCTTTTATCTACTTTCATAGCATCTTATTTCTACTTGTCTCCTGATGCTTATCCTCTTCTGTCTTTCATTAGAAATATATTTAAGGGGCGCCTGGGTGGCTCAGTGGGTTAAAGCCTCTGCTTTCGGCTCAGGTCATGATCCCAGGACCCTGGGATCGAGCCCCGCATCGGGCTCTCTGCTCATCAGGGAGCCTGCTTTCCTTCCTCTCTCTCCGCCTGCCTCTCTGCCTACTTGTGATCTCTGTCTGTCAAATAAATTTTTAAAAAATTAAATAGAGATATATTTTTTAAAAATGTATCATATTCCTCAAAGGGAGGATCTGGGTCTCGTGCATATTTTGCTTTCCCTATGATGGCTATCACATAGCCAAGCATATAGTCAATTTTTAAAAAGATTTTATTTATTTATTTGGTGGGGGTGGATGGAGATGGAGGGAGATGGAGCTCAGGCAGATTCCACACTAAACACAGAGCACAACGGGAACTCGATCCCATGATCCTGAGATCATAACCTGAGCCAAAACTAAGAGCCAGATACTTAAAGAGCTGAGCCACTCAGGCACCCCTAGTTCATTTTTAGTGTGTTTAGGTGAAAATCTCAAGCACATGGATAATATAACAGACAGTGGTGTATGACAAAAATGGCGTATTTTCTGTCTTAGAATGACCAGATCAGATACTATCAAAATATAAAGATTCCCAAACTTAAAAAGTTTTGGAGGTCCAGCTCTGTTATTTTCCAAATGCAGAGAATCAGGTCCTCAAAGAAGTCTCTGGGTTAGGGTCAAAAAGCTAGCTGACAAAGACCCAGAGATAAAATCCTGAGATGCTGCCCGGCACACTGGTTCCTTACCACCGATCTGCAATTCCTCTTTCAGGACTTGATCCTCCTTTTCTTCTAGACGGGACCATGCCCAGTGGTATTCATGTTTTGCTTGTATTGTTACTTCGTATTCAGTTATTTGACAAAGTCACAGTTGATGCAAGAAAAAACCTTGTAGAAAATTTATAGTATTGATATTCGCGGTTACTAAAAGCTGCAGACTGAGATAATCTGTTACCAGAGAAATTAATCAAAAGGGAATGACTACAAAAAAGCACAAAACTAAAAACGAGGGGAATGAATCATGTGCTGAAAAGAGATTTGTACTTTAATCCATGGATTAGCATTTGTCACATTAATGTAGGTGATTTGAAACTAATCTAAAAGCTACAAGATCTATTTTCTTTTTAACTATTTCACACTGGAGGCAAAGTGGGCTGACACAGAATCTGAAGTACAATAAACATCTACTGATCGGAACATTTTCTTCTGCTTTGAAAATGTTGCTTGGGTTGAAGTGAATGTCACATTTGTTGCCTTATGTAGGGGAAGAATTTTAACCTAGTATGCAATATTCCTATAAGAAGTTGATTGGCGTAGTGTTCAAGAGCCCAGAGATACTTGAACTCACTGTAGAACAGCCCAGAATAGATATGTATCTATTCAGATTGGAACCAATATCAATTGTTGCTAAATATCTTTTCCCAAACTTTTATATTTGAAATGTGATAAATCTTTTACACCCCATTACAGAGTTGGGGGATAGTAGGAGTGCAGTGACCAGAGATGGTAAATTACATCGAAAGGATATAAATAGAGATCATTAATTAACTGAGTTATCAAGATGGACTTCTTGAGAGTCTTCAATGTGCAACCCATGTGTAAGCCCTGAATCCTTCGGGAGAAAGAGATGTGTGTACTTTTCTCCTCAGAGCCTCTGCTGATCTTTTGGGATTCCTTTTTGTAGATTCATTGCCTCTTTTTTGTCTCTTCTATGAGGAATCAGCTCATTTGTGTAACTGGCAGTAGTTCTTTAGCTAGTTCTCTCCAGGTTTCATCAATAATAATGGATTTCTTTACCATAGTAGAGGTCACTAACATGACCTATTGCTATGTCCATCTTGATTTGGGAAAACAGTGAGTCCTTTTACCCCTTATATTCTTTGTTTACCCTTTTTGGGCTTTTCTTACTTCATAGAATCTGTTTCTAAGATTGTGACTTCCCTTGGCACCCCATTCCTAAATCTGGCTACATTGGTGTTCTTCAGAACATAAAATTTTGGAAAATTTCATTCATCACTGTAGCATGATGCAGAGAATTGCTAGAAATTAAATTCTCTATGGAAATATGACTAGAGTGACTAAACATCTTCAAAAGCTTTAACGATTCTGGAGGAATCACTCACCCCATGCACCGATCACGTTGTCTTATTCTTTAATATACATATAATAGAATTCTTGCTGTCTCAAGCAAAACAATAAAAAAGGGTTCACATCTTGATAAATGTTCTTAGCTAAATATGTAAACTTCATTATGAGAAAATTATGTGTTTCTCTACCATAGGATTTGAAATATGATTCAGTTGAATGTGGCTCTATAATAAAAATGCCACCACAAGTAAATTTTCTTGCCTTATTTCCCCTGTATTGTTAGTACATTTATCTCCTTAGAACTGTTAACTTAGTTAACTCTCCCAGTGTGATAGACTGGCATAGTTTTCCCGAGTCTCTGAAAAGAATAACGATCTGGGTGATTAAGAACGGCTTGGGTCTAGGACCTTTCCATAACCCTAACAACATGGATTCCATGCGTTTAAGTGGCAGTGTTCTGTAGTTCCAATATAGCTTTTTGTTATTATTAATTTAATACTAAGCTGCTTATGAATACCATTAATAGACCTATCATTTACCCATTATTAAGATGAATGAAGAAATATGGCTAGAATTTGGGTAACTGGAAACTTGGTAAGTGTGATGATATGAGAGATGGGGAAAATAAGTTATGTAACATTGAAACCGATATATACAGAAAGGGAGGAGGTACAAGAATATATACAAGATTTACAAGATGTACAAGAAAAAAGGAAGAGACTATCCTTTATAAGCAACATTCTTCTAAATTTTTTTGTCCAGTACGTGCTTACTTTTGCATAATACAGGACTCATTGGAGGTAAAGCAAAGCCTGACCACAGATTACTTTCAAAATCTCTCTTGATTTTAGCAATAGGGATTTTACTTGTGGTTCTTTAAAATTTTATGTCTTTATTATGGACATATTTAGGCACACACAAAAGTATATATATTTTTTACAAAGGTATATTTTAAGAGAAAAATATATTAACCCCCACATACCCATCATACTGCTTCAGCAATCATCAACCCAAGGTAAACATTGCATTTTGTTCCATCCATTACCTCCCATCACGTTATTTTGAAGCAAAATCCAGACATTGTATCTTCAATTCCATAAGTATTTCAGTATGTATCTCTAAAGAAAAAAAAAAACTTTCTAAACATAAAAAGAACACTGTCACAGCTAAACATTTTTAACAATAATCCCTTAATATAATCAAATGTCCAGTCAGTGTTCAAATTTCCAAATTGTCACTAATGACATAAATTTATTTTTGTTTGAATACACATTTAAATAAGGCTCATATAATGCAAATGAAAAATACATCTTTAGACTCCTTTTTAAAAATTATATATTTTATTTTCAATTAATAGTAGGTTCACATGCAGTTTTAAGATATAATACAGAGAGATCCTGTTTGGTTCATTAGTAATCTCCTACAAAGCTATAGGACAATTTCACAACCACAATAATGACTTTAATACAATTGAGATACAGAAAGTTTCCATCACAATAGGAGTCTCTCCTCTTGCATATTTACAGTTACACACACTTCCTTCCTGCCCCAGCACCCCCTTAACTCTGACAACCACTAATCTGTTCTACATTTCTATAGTTTTTTTTTTTTTTTTTGACAGAAAATACACATTTGAGGGGGGGTATGGAGAGGGTGGTTATGTTGTGGACATTGGGGAGGGTATGTGCTATGGTGAGTGCTGTGAAGTGTATAAGCCTGACGATTCACACCCCTGAAGCAAATAATAGTTGTATGTTAATAAAAATAATTAAAATTTAAAAATAAATAAAATTTTAAAAATATAAAATAACGTTTTTTTCATGAAGAGAGTAGAAAAATAATACCATGAGCTACTAAAAAGTTCTGGAGCTATATTTTTGTCATCTCAACACTGTTATAAAAATGGAATCATACAAGAAGTAAGCTTTTAGGATTGGCTTTTGTCCACACTATATAATTCATTGGATATTCATCCAAGATGTTGATTATATCCATACTTTGCTCATTTGTTTTCTATTGCTGAGTAGAACTCAATGGACTGTATGTAAAAGGGTCGTTTATTCATTTATCCATTGAAAGACATCTGGGTTACTTCCAGATTTTGGCTATTGTGAATAAAGCTACTATTAACATTCATGTACAGATTTTTGTGTGAACATTAGTTTTCATTTTTTTCTGGGAAAATTTGCTGAGTCATATGATAGTTGCATGTTTTGTTTTTTAGGAAACTACCAAACTATTTTCCAGAGAAGCTGTATTATATTATAGTCCCACCTTCAGAGTAATCCAGTTTCTTCACATCCTCAACAGCATTTGGTGTTATCACTATTTTTATTTTAGCCATTTATTTTTTATTTAGCTACAGGTGTATAGTGATATCTCACATGGTCTCGATGTGCATTTTCCTAATGACTAGTGATGTTCATATGTCTATATACTACTGGTATATCATTATTTGGCTAAATGTCTCTTTGGTTTTTTTCCTTTACCTGATTGGATTTTTTTAAAAAATTTATTTATTTGAAAGAAAAAGAGAGCAGAGTGAGAGAGCCCAGCAGCAGTGATGAAGGGCCAAGGGAGAGGAAGATTCAGACTCCACGCTGAGCAGGGAGCCAGCCCCAGGCAGGGCTCTATCCCAGGATCCTGGAATCACCACTGGAGGAGTGGAATGCAGGCGTCTCTTGATTGGATTTTTAAAAAAACATTAGTTTTTAGAATTTTCATACATTCTAAGTACTACTCTTTTTTTTGAATATGTGGTTTGTAAATATTTCCTTCCAATCTGTAGTGTTTTTTTTTCTTTTTTATTCTTCACATTTTTTGATGGAAAAAGTTCTAGATTTTTATGAGGTACAATTAGTCAAATTTTCCTTTTTTCATACATTTTGGTATTAAGTCTAAGAACTTTATACACAGTTCTCAATCTCAAAGATTTTCTTTCATTTTTTCCTAAAATGTTTATAAGTTCTGTTTTACATTTAAGTGCATGAATAACTTTCAGTTAATTTTTTTAATAACGTTTGAGTGGTAGGTCTTGTTAATATTATTTGTTTTATTTATTATGACTTTATCATTTTATTCCAAAGCAATATATTTATTTTTGTTAAGCTTTTAATTTTCTAAGATCACCTTGTTAAAAAATCTTTCATAGCATTTTTATTGAGGTATAATTCACACATTATAAAATTCACCCTATAAAAATCACACAATAAAAATTACATTATGAAGTTCAAAGTGTACAATATACTGCCTTTTAGTATATTGAAAAAAAAAGTTGCTCAACCTATCACCAATGTTTAATTCTAAGAAATTTTTAGTATTCTACTAGTGGTCTTTCCTACTCATCCTTCCAGCCTCTGGAAAACACTAATTTACTTTAAATCTCCATTTATTTGCCTATTTTAGAAATTTCCTACCTAAGGATTCATACAAATTTGTCCTTTTGGGTCTGGCTTCTTTAATTTAGCATGTTTTCAAGATTCATCCATATTGTAGAAATTAGAAGTATATTCTATTCCTTTTTATGACTGAATAATATTCCATTGTGTGAAATGTGTATATCCATTCATTCATTGATGGATATTTAGGTTTTAATTTTTTGGCTATGATGAATAATGCTGCTATGAACACTTATGTACAAGTTTTTGTGTAGACACATATTTTTAATTCTCTTGTATATATGTCAAGGAGTGATAGCTCAATATTTAACTTATTATGAATCTGCCAAACTGTTTTCCACATTAGCTATACTATTCTGCCTTCCCACTTCCAATGTAAGATGATTCCATTTTCTTCCTGCAACACTTGTTGTTTCATTATTTTTTATTCTAGTCATCCTAGTGTGCATGAAGTGATACCTCATTATGGTTTTAATTTGTATTTTCCTAATAAATAATAATGCATATCTTTCCATATGCTTACTAACAACTTATATATCTTCTTTGAAGAATTGTCTTTTAAAATCCTTAGTCCATTTTAAAACTGAAATCATTTCATTTTTATTTTTGAATTGTAAGAGCTATTTATGTATTTTGGATACAAATCTTTTATCAGATATATGATATGACAGTATTTTCTCCCATTTTGTTGTCTGTCTTTTCCACTTATTGACAATGTCCTTTGAAGCACAGAAGCTTTTAATTTTATCAAATTTGATTCATCTATTTTTTCTTTTGCTGCTTATGATTTTTGTGTCATTTCTAAGAAATATTTACCTAATTCGAGATTACAAAATTTATGACTATATTCTTAATAGTGTTATATACTTTTACTTCTTACATTAAGGACTTTGATGATATATTTTCCATTTCTGTCAAAATTTTATATTAATTTTTGTACATGGTGTGAAGTTGGGGACAAACCCAATTCATTTACATATTGATATGCAGTTGTTCCAGGACCATTTGTTGAAAGCACCATTTTCCCTCCTACTGAATAGCCTTGACACCCTGGTCTAGAGTCCATTGACTGTAAATGTCATATTTTACTGCTGGAATATTGAGTCTACTCCATTTATGTGTGTGTGTGTGTATGCCTATATATTTGCCTATCTTGATTTGCTACAAGTTTGTAGTAAGTTCTGAAGTCTGGATATGTAAGTCCTCTGACATTGTTCTTGTCTTTCAATATTGTTTTGGGTATTTTGGGTCACTTGCATTTCCATATGAATTTTTATAATCAGTTCATCAATTTCTGAAAATAGGGCAGCCAGAATTTTGATAAGGATTGTATTGAATCTGTAGTTTAATTTGGATAGTTTTGCTATATATCAATATTAAATCTTCTAAGCCATAGACATGGGATATCTTTCCAATTATTCATAACATCTGTAGTTTCTTTCAATAATGTTTTGTAACTTTTAGTGTACAAGCTCACTAAAATTATTCCTACTTACTGTTTTCAATGCTCTCATAAAATTTTTTGAATTTCATTTTAGGATTGTTCATTACTAATGTATAGATATACAATTATTTTTTCCAACTTCATTGAGATATAATTGACATACAACATCATGTGAGTTTAAGATGCACAACATGTGGACTTGATGCACTCAGATATTTTGAAATGATTTCCACAGTATTGTTAGTTAACACCCCCAAAACCCCACATACTTACCATTTCTTTTTTTGTGCATGTGATTTAAAAGCTAGTCTCTTAGCAACTTTAAGTATATAATACAGTATTGTTAACAATAATCTCTATGATATACATTAGATTCTAGAACTTATTCATTTTAAAACAGGAAGTTTGCTCCCTTTGACCAGTATCTTCCCATTTCCCACACACCTAGCCATTAGGCTGCCATTTTTTTACTCTGATGGTGGGATTGTTTTCAAGGTTACCAGGGTCCTGGAAGAGGAGGATGAAACTAGGACAAATTAAGTTCCACAAAGTTTTCTGTTCTTTAATAAACACTCCCTTAATTATTGCAAGCCTTTGGTTAATATTCAGAGTTCTGAAAAAAGTTGATTTTGATAACTTTTGCTAATGTCTACATTTCTTTCAACGAGGAGACAAGTTTTGGAGGTCATCCTCTGCCATTCCTGCTGATATTATTCAAAGCTTCATAGTTTTGGCTATGGATATAGAATTGATATGTTCTCTTTTCATTTTCACTTAGTCCATCATATGTTTTGATTTCCCTGAGACTTTCTTTTTGATTCATATGTTATTTATATGTGTGTTGTTTAGTTTCCTAATGTGTGGGGATTTTCTTCATATTTTTTAAATATCTACTTTGGTTTCATTGTGGTTAGAGTATATATTCTGTATGATTTCAATTCTTTTAAATATGTTGAAGTTTGTTTTATGGCCCAGTATGTACTCTATCTTGGCATGTGCTTTCTGGGGACTTTAAAATAATATGTGTTCTACATTCTTTGGTCCATTGTTTTATAATTGTCTACTACATATTGTTGATTATTGGTGTAGTTGTTTTTTTTATATCCTTACTGATATTTTTGGGCCATTTTATTAATTGTTAAGAGAGGGGTGTTGAAATCCAATTATAATTGTGGGTTTTATTTTTTTCTCTTTTCAGTTACATCATGTTTTGTCTCACATATTTGTAGCTGTCACTTGTACTTACACAAACGATGTCTTGCTATACCTTCTTAGTAGATTGAACTTTTTGCCATTATACAATGTTTCTTTATGTCTCTGGTAATTCTGCAGTCTTTATCCAATATTAATATAGCTATGCCTGCTCTATATTTATCAATGTTTGCATTATATCTATTTTTACATCACTTTACTTTCAACTTGCCTATATCATTACATTGGTGTTTATTTCTTATGGACAGTATATAGTTAGGTTATTTTTAAAATATCTTCTTCTAACCCCTGTCTTTTTTTTTAAACTTTTTATTTGTTTTTAATAGTAGCAAAGGACTGGAAATAAACCAGATGACCAACATTAGGGGACTGGTTACCAAAAGATGGGTATATTACACAATGAAGTGATATTTGACCATTAAAATGATTTTGTTAAAGTATTTTTATTGAAAGAAGAGTCCTAATATGTATTAAAGGAAAGATGTTATAAAATATGTTCTGATCATGTATACATTAGGATCCTATTTGTGCACACATGTATGCACACACATACACACACCTCTACATATCAAAGTCTACACATGAACAAATCTTTGTTTTTTCATCACCTTTTTTTAAACTTCATAACGTATTTTCTAATTTATACATCCCCCTATGTATGAAAAATGTGTTAAGTTGTTGTTCTTTTTCACATTCTCTCATATAATGATCTTAAAGAATGGATCAAATGGTTTATTATAGCTGAGATTTCACAATGCAGTATAAATTTTACCTTCATTCAGTATTATCTTCTTCCAATCATTTCCAGGCCTGAACCAATTCTGAAACATTTACAACTCAAAATGAAAACACTATGACATTAGCATAAAGGCTAGTCAACAAATGTAATGTAAACTTAAATATTCATATCAACATGAGTTCTAGTAATATGTATTATAGTTCCATGGGATGCATGAACAGAGCTTTCATTTTTCCACTTCTGAACTTCAATATTGCTATAAGTGTTGAAGATCTTTTTCAACTTTATAGCAAATACATTATATGTTAATTTAAAAAAGTAAGATTACAATAGTGAGAAGATGTTGGGAGCCAACCCTTGTCTTTTAATTGGTGTATTTAGACCATTTGCATTTAGTTTAATTACTGTTGTGTTAGAATTTAAATTTTATTGTTGTTTTGTGTTTGTTTTATCAGGTTTTCATTTCTGTTTTCTCATTCCTGTGTTCTTGGTTACCTTTTATATTTTTGAGTGTTTCACTTTGTGTAGATTTTTAAATTTATTGTTTTCAGAATCACATTACACAAACATAATTTACCACTGAGTAACAGTGTCATAATTCTACCAGTTCAAGTGATGTATAGAAATCTTATCTCCTTTTAAACCGGGTTATTCTCTCTAGTTCATAATAAATAGTCTTCAATACTTCCTCTATGTATATTTAGAGCCAATCAGATTGTGTTACAATATTTTCTTCTATCCATGAAATACAATATATAACATATAAGAGAAGAAAGAAAATGTATTTACTGATATTTTTGTTTACCATATTCTTTCTTCTTTTCTGATATTTCAGAATTCCTTATTTTATCACTTCTTTTCTGTAAATAGGACATCCTTAGAGTCATTCTTTTAAAGTAAATCTACTGGTGACAAATTCTCTCTCTCTCCTTTTTTTTCCCCACTAGAGATTATCTTGATTTCCTATTCATTTCTGAAGGATATTTTTGCTGGATATAGCCTTCTGGATTGATAGTTTTCATCCAGCATTTGAAAAATGCGGTACCATTTCCTTGTAGATCACTCGGCATCAGGGAAATACAAATCAAAACCACAATGAGATATCAACTCCGTGAGTTTTTAATGAAAAGGTCAATATATTTCAATGTTTTCTCACTAAAGTATTGTTTCTCTCTGGTTGCTTTGAAGATTCTCTTTTGTCTTCAATTTTTGGATTACTTCTCTGTAATTTTAGCTACTTTGTCCCTCTGTTTTCTCTACCTTCTATAAATTAGTGGTGAATGCTTAAAACTTAATCAAGTTTCCATTTTTTTTTCACAAACACTTCAAAGGTGATGGTGTATTCTTCCACCAAGGAACACATAATGGATTTTAGGTTGCTGTTATTGTTATCATGATTTGTGATGTCAGGTTCCATTGATGTCCAATGTCTGGATCTAACAATTCATAAGTGGTTTTAAATTGGCGATATCCTATCCTTTATTCAATTAATAACAGGCAAATTTTTATAAACAGAAATTCCCCCTCATCTACTACCTGGTTATTATTGAATAGTTCATTTCATACAAGAAAAGTAGTACATATATTTGTTGCTTTTTTTCCATCTGCCCATTAATTACCAAAATAATTTGTTTCTCTGATGGTGATGGATTTTATTACTACAGGCATACCTCAAAGACATTGCAGTTTGGTTCCAACTACTGCAATAATCAAATATCACAAGGAAGTGAGTCAAATGATTTTTAAAATATTTCCCAGTATGTATAAAAGTTATATTTATACTATACTGTAGTCTATTAAGTAAGTGTTCAACAGCATCATGTCTAAAAAAATGTTTATTGCTAAAAAAAATTTAGTAATATTTTGAAAGAAATATTTTTTTGAGCAGTAGGTCTCAATAGTGGACTTAAAATATTCTGTAATCATGTTGTAAACAGATGTGTTGTCATCTCAGTTTTGTTGTTCCATTCATAGAATATAGGCAGAGTAGATTTAGCATAATTCTTAAGGGGCCTAGAATTTTGTTTTTTTGAAATGGAAATGAGCACTGGATTCAATTTAAAGTCACTGGTTGCATTAGCCCCTACAGGAGAGTCAGCCTGTCCTTTGAAGCTTTGGCTTCAGGCACTAATTACTCCTCTTTTGCTTTGAAATTCCTAGGTGGCATCTTCTTCCAATATAAAGCTGTTTCACCTGGATTAAAAATCCGTTGTTTAGTGTAGCAATGTTCATTAATGATATTAGCTAGATCTTCTGGAGAACCTGCTGTAGTTTCTACATCAGCACTTGCTTCTTCCCCTTGCACTTTTATATTATGGAGATGGCTTCTTCCTGTAAACCTCATGAGCCAACCGCTGCTAGTTTCAAACTTTTCTTCTGCAGCTTCCTGATGTCACTCAGCCTTCATGGAATTAAAGAGTGGTAAGGCCTTGCTCTGAAATAGGCATTGGGTTAAGGGAATGCTGTCACTCATTTGATCTTCTATCCAGACTACTAAATCTTTCTCCATGTCAACAATAAGGCTATTCCAAAAAAAAAGGCTATTTCACTTTCTTATCATTTGTGTGTTCACTGTAGTACTTCTAATTTCTTTCAAGAACATTTCCTTTGCATTCACTACTTGGCCAAGTGGTGCAAGAGGCCTAGCTTTTGCTTATCTCAGATTTCAAAAATGCTTTTCTCACCAAGTTTAATGATTTCTAGCTTTTGATTTAAAATGACAGACAAGTGACTCTTCCTTTTACTTGAATACTTAGATGCCACGGTAGGGTTATTAATTGGTTTAATTTGATATTGTTGTGTCTCAGGGAACAGGAAAGCCCAAGTACAGGAAGAGAGAGGGGAGAATGGCTGGTTGGTGGAACAGTTAGAATACACACATTAACCAATTAAGTTCACCATTGTATGAGTGTAGTTCATGGTGTGCCCAAAACAATTACAATAGTAACATTAAAGATTACTTATCACAGATCACCATAGCAAATACAACACTAATGGAAAAGTCTGAAATATTGTGAGAATTAGTGAAATGTGACAGAGAGACATAAAGTGAGCAAATGCTCTTGGAAAAATAGCACCCATAAATTTGCTCAACGGGATTGTCACAAACCTTAAATTTGTGAAAAACAAAACAAAAAAAACGCAATATGTGTAGAGGGCAATAAAGCAAGGCACAATAAAGTGAGGTATACCTGTATTATCAACTGATGAGTTTGAAAATATTTCAGGTTTCAATACATTGAAATTACCATCCATATTGATGTTCAATTTCTTTTTGTCTATCTTTGGCCAGTAGAACACTCTTCAAATTGACTCTTGAATTGTGATGTTACTTTTTAACACACCAATAGGTGTCTTTGTTTTCTTTTTGCCACACCACTAGTTTTCTCTGATTGTTTTTGTTCTATTTGTCAGGACAAGTTTTTTCAGGGTCATCTTGTGCACTTCTTGTCTCTGATACGGAATTACATATTCTTCACATGGTCCTTGTTCCTTTGAATGGGAGAAGGTATTTCAAAACCAAAGTTTGGGCCACTAAAGGTGTTCACTGCTATTGCATTTCCCACTGTTTCTTGGCCTTTACCATTGACAAAACTGGTCTACAGAATTTTTATCTAATCTTGTTATCTTATATCTTTATTTCTGCAATGTCAGTGATCTCAGTTCTCAAAGACACAGAGGATGACAGAATTAAATATCTCTCTCTCTTTTTTTTTAAAGATTTTATTTATTTATTTGCCAGACAGAGATCACAAGGAGACAGAGAGGCAGGCAGAGAGAGAGAGAGGCGGAAGCAGGCTCCTGCTGAGCAGAGGGCCCGATGTGGGTCTTGATCCCAGGACCCTGGAATCATGACCTGAGCCGAAGGCAGAGGCCTTAACCCACTGAGCCACCCAGGCGCCCCTATCTCTCATTTGTTTTTACCACAGTATCCATACACCAGTTTCAGAATAACAATACTAACATTATTGCTCACAGTATGATTGATGAATAGAATTTAAGATTTGTCTTGCAGTTATATTTTTACTTAGGTAATATCTCACTAGGGATGGTCAGTCACATTACTATGTTTTAATCTCAATTTGTTTGATCTTTTAATGAGCATTACTGTGTAGTGAGGGCACCAATTTAGTAAAAATAGTTTCTTTTTATAAATATTTTATTTCTAGGGTTTTAAAAATTATTTTTTGTTTATAGCTATATGAAATAGTTACATGATTCTAAAATCAAATACAGAAAATGAGATGTATTTAAAAAGAACACCTTTTTTTCTTTCCCTTTATCTTATTTTCTACCACTTACTGTGTGTAACCATTTAATAGATTATGTTTTATTCTTCCATTGTTTGTTTATTTTTATTTATTTATTTATAAGTAGGTTCCACATCTAGCATGGACCCCAACATGGGGCTTGAGCTCATGACCCTGAGATCAAGACCTGAACTGATATCAAGATTTGGACACTTAACCGACTGAGCCATCCAGGCACCCCATTATTTGTTTATTTTAATAAGAGTAGGCTATATTTTTCCTGTATAGGAAACTGAAATTTGTCAGGGACACAGAAAGGACACCCTATATGGAGGTTGTCTCTATATTTGACCCACTCTATTTTCACCAGAAACCTCCTTTTGCTGCTACTCCCAGTAGATTCACCCTGAGCCCTGCAGAAATTTAAGGAGAATAAAGCAAGTCTGTTCCAAATTCCCTTAATGGGTGGTGCTTAGGGAGTGGGTAGGTGATTTCCCAGGTGGAGAAGCCCCACAGCTGGCCTCCAGGAACCGAGCTGCCAACTATATTCATTTGTCATCAAGAGATATAGTACACAGGCAAGAGATTTATTAAATTATCCAACAAAATTTTCTATCATTTCTTTATTCTCAAAATCTCAATTTCTCTTTCACTCAAGTTTCACCTCTCTTATTATAGCAAGTATTAATGCTATTTTTTTTCTTAATTCTTTGAAAATTTGCACTAAGCTAGGTCTAAAGAAGAGCAAAGTAGATCACCACCCCATGACTTCTAGGTGAGTGGAAGGAATGTTGGGGTTAAGGCCTGCATTCTAGAGTCCATTTTATTACTAAGATGATCTCTGTATCAATAAAATAAAAGGTCCCTCCCCCCCCAAAAAAAGAGTAGGCTATATTTTGAGTATTTAGGAATGTTTGATTTTAATAAATATCTTTTATCAGTGCCTTTATAGAATACTATTAGGTTGCTATTTCTGGTCATAGAATATTGGTTCCCTAATTAACTAATTAATTGATTATTTTTGGTCATAGAATATTGGTTCCCTAATTAACTAATTAATTGATTAACTATTTTTAAAGGTTTTATTTATTTATTTAATTGGCAGAGGGAGAGACAGTGAGAGAGGGAGCACAAGCACAGGGAGTGGGAGAGGAAGAAGCAGACTGATGCAGGACTAGATCCCAGGACCCGGGATCATGACCTGAGCCATGGGGAGACGCTTAACAACTGAGTCACTCAGGTGCCCCAAGATTTTAATTTAGAGTTATATCATTTTATTCATGGTCGCAACTCTATGGGAATCAAAATGTTGGTTATATTTCTTTTTCATAGGCTCTATCTATTGTCTTCCTCTTTTTTTATAGTTGTATAATATCTAAGTTGTTTGAGTATATAGCCATTGTATACTATATCCTATTCTTGTACAATATTATTCAGTCTTAGCTCAATGGTCAAAGTAAGTTTAAAGTTCACCCACAGTCTTTATATGAATGTCTTTCCAGTCATACAGTTACATACATACTTTTGCATAAGTTTGTAGTTTTATAAGTTGAAAAACCAGTTTGATTAAATATAAAATCCTAACTTTACCTTTTCCCCTGATTATCTTAACTATGTTACTCCTTTCTTTCTTTTGATATTTAGTACTGTTGTTGAAATGGCTGATGATAACTTGATTTGACTTGATGATTTTTCCTGGATTTTTTTCCCCAATTTTAAAAATTTTACTTAACATTACTAACTTCTACATATATGTTTGTTTTTCTTTTAAAACAGTACATCCTCATCTATCATGTAGACAAATTAAGAAGCATGTAAGTAACCAACAGAAAAAAAAAAGTGGTTCCTTCTGGGGAGTATGGAACTATTGTTTCTTATTATTGGCCCTTTATATGTGAGCTAATATATTAAGTATTTGAGAAAACATTTTAAAAATAAGCAAACTAACTTAAATCTTAATCAAAACTAGGTGTTACTCTCTAATGTATAATTATCAGGGTTGAATTTATTTTTAGACTTGTCTTGATGTAGCTCTAGTTCAATAGAAAAATCATGAGTCTTTGAATAAATGTGATATAATCTCTTTGATTTAGTTACCTAAAATTTATTCGAAATTTTCTATTTCAGCCATATGATCATTGCCACCCACATGCCATCTGGTGGCACATCTCCAGATGGCACATAGGAAGAATTTTGCCCTATAAATCCAAACTAAGAAAGTGCTTATAAACAGTTTCACATTGCTGAACGATTATGTAGAATTTTGTCTTTTAGGAAGTATTTTAATTTTAGTGAATTAAACAGCACCGGTGACAACAACAGAGGCCCAGGCTTCTCTTCAGTGTTATTTGATTGAAATTCTAGGTCTTCTAGAAAAACGATGAGTTTCCATGTAGGCAGAATTCACCCTCTCAAATTCAATTCCTGGTTCTGGTGGGTCCCCAGAATATAAGAGCTAGTAGGACAATATTGTTATATCATATCTTGTTAGTCATGAAAGTTGCTACAGTAAATTGTCTTTTTAATGTAAACTCCTAGAACAGTGGTTCTGAGCATTGGTTGTATGTTAAAATCACCTGGGGTGCCTTGAAAAATCCAGATGCCAAAACAACCATGCATCACATGGATTATATAAAATTCTCTGAGAGTGTGATAAGACTCTGTGAGACTGTAAATGAAGTCCTAAATTTTTAAAGCTTTCCAGATGTTGACAACGTGCAGCCAAGTTGGCAAAACACTGTCCTAGAACATTCTCTTTACCTTAAAACTATATTCTTGCATAAATAAAGGACTTCAAAGAGTTTTAAAATATAAAAAGTATATTGGAATTAAATAGGTCATAATTTGGGGGATTGGAACAATAACAAACAGTATGAGACATATACTTTGTTGGTACATTGGAATGTTAAGGTAAAAACCAAACCTTTTATGTGGCTTAGATCTGATGTTATTTTCTAAGTACTGTTAATCATAACAAAATCTATCCAAAAAGGATATGAATGATAAAAGCCATTTAATACAAATGAGAAAAATAAACCTCTTTCATAACATGAGTAAGTTTTCCAAAGACCTAATAAAAGTTCTTAAATTGAGTGTAAGAAGCCTTTTTTTAACACACAAAAAAAGAAAGTAAACATAAGAAAACCAGATTATTCATATGTTATGTTTCCCCAGACACTTACTAGTTTTAATTTATTCATTTATTTTTTGATAATACATTGTCCATATATCTCTTTGTGTGTAACCCTTGGTTTAAAATTTACATTATCTCAAATAGTTTTATTTGATATTTTCCATTATTATTTAAAATTCTTGTTTATTTTATGTCATTTTCTAATCTGACCTAGAGTTTGGTATAAAAAGAACATGGCTGTTGATGACAACAACAACTAAAAAAAAGCCATAAGATTTATTTTCTTTTTAACTTACCTCTGCATGTTCTCATTATCTCTTTTTAGGACCTTACAGTCTAAGCAGAAAATAACAGCACTTATGTTTCAATTTATGCTTCAAGTTTTGCACCTGTTATATATTTATATCATTTATATATAATTTCATTTGAAATTAAAATGTTATTCACTCAATAAAGATTAGAAGATGTCTCATATGATACCATCACCTAGGAAAACCTTTCCTTAAGACCAAGTTTAATAGCAGTTAGAAAATCAAAACCTAATTTCCAATTACCAAAATAAGAGTCATGTCCATGTGAAGTATTCTGATGGATTCATGTAGTTGCACTTTAATGTATTTATATAAATGTATATTTATATTATGTATGAAATATATAATACATAAAATATGTAATATATGAATATATGTACAATATATACACATATTAGAGATAAAATTATAAAATATCTTATGTATATATTATAGAATTTATATATAAAATATATATACATCATATGCCATCTAGAAAGAAAAAGAAATTAAAAAATAAGTTAATTATAAGTTTTAATTTTTTTTTAAGATTTTATTTATTTATTTGACAGAGATCACAAGTAGGCAGAGAGGCAGGCAGAGAGAGAGAGAGAGAGAGAGGAGGAAGCAGGCTCCCTGCAGAGCAGAGAGCCCAATGTGGGGCTCGATCCCAAGACCCTGGGATCATGACCTGAGCTGAAGGCAGAGGCTTTAACCCACTGAGCCACCCAGGCGCCCCAAAAGTTTTAATTTTTTAGTCCCACATAATTGAAGTTCAGAAAGTCACACTGACTGATTTGGAAAAACAAACTCACACAAAACCCCTCTCCCCAATATTGGCATAAATAAAACAAAAATGCAATATAGCTGTACAATGGAATATAGTTTGACAATGAAAAAGAATGAAGTACTGATACATGGTCCAACTTGGATGAACCTTGAAAACATCATGTTAAAGTGAGATAAGTCAATTGCAAGGACACCATGTTATATGATTCAGTTTATCTAACTGTCCATAAGAAGCAAATCCATATACAGAGAAAATAGATTGGTGGTTGCCTAGGCCTGAGCACCTGTGGGAGAATGGGACTGACTGTTAATTGGTGTAGATGGAGTTTCATTTTGGGGTGTTGAAAATGTTCTAAAATTAGATTGTGGTAATAGTTTTCCAGCTCAACAAATACACTAAAATACATAGAATTGTATACTTTAAATAGATACATTTTAAAGTGTGTAAGTTGAAAAAAATTTAAGGGATTAATTCTGTACGATGATAAAGGGCTAGTTTGGGGTTAATTCTTCTTATGAAATAACCTACTCACATAGAATATGAGACCCACCTTATGTCAACAGAGCTGAAGTCAATAATGTGGGCATTTAAAATTCATTATGGGTTTCTTACCAAAAATTCTGACACATTCAGACAGAATTCTGGTGGTCTGTTGTGATGTGGAACAGAGCACCCAAATGCATGAGATAGCAGAGGTAAAGTGCCTTGCACAGTGCCTGTCCATTAACAGTGTGCATAATGAATGAGTTATTTTTATCATTGTCATTATACTTATCACTGCTGCCATCATTATTATAACTTTTGGAAACCATATGGACACACAGACCTTGTCTCTTTTCTGGAAATTCTGCTCAGTTGAGTGTAAACGTAACATGGGTGTCATTTATCACCTGCTGTCAGCTACCACAATTACAGATAGTGTGACTCTGGGAAAATTAGTAATTACTATTGGGCTTATCTTTAAAATTCAATCCAATTAAGTTGGGGCAAATCTCACTCTACTTGCTCATGGTTGAGAAAATTTACATTCTTTTTAAAAGACAAATTATATTCTTCATTATGGAAATCAACATCAATGCAGCTTTCTTTTTGAAAGCCAGTTTGCTGATAAAGCTTCAAGAGAAATAATATGACACAGAAAGAAATTTTAATTCATAGAGGTAAGCCTTTTATTTTGGGGGAACTGTGGCCTGGAACTTTGTGACATTATTTTAATAAATATTCCAAATTCTATGCATTGCATTTACTAGGTGGAAAACACTCATTGAGTGTATATGGAAATTATAAAAAAGATAATGCCATTCCTAGTTATCTTAAGAAATAGAAACTTATGGACCATGCTATTGTGGAGGATGAAAGTAAATGGCAAGTTTTAAAAAAAAAAGTAAAATAACTATGTGCAGTTACAGTTTGACTTATTTCAAAAACTTGACATTTCCACCCCTGCCCCCCCACAACTTATGGAATTTTGAAAGCATTCAAGTGGTGCTTTTATATTGGGGCTTTTGTGAGAGGAAAGCTCCATAAGAAGCATTACTTGTAGGGGCGCCTGGGTGGCTCAGTGGGTTAAAGCCTCTGCCTTCGGCTCAGGTCGTGATCCCAGGGTCCTGGGATCGAGCCCCACATCGGGCTCTCTGCTCGGCAGGGAGCCTGCTTCCTCCTCTCTCTCTGCCTGCTTCTCTGCCTGCTTGTGATCTCCGTCTGTCAAATAAATAAAATAAAAAAAAAAAAAAAAAAGAAGCATTACTTGTAGTACTGAAAAAATAACCAAAAGGTCATTTAACTTTTACCTTCTCTCTGTCAATATTTAATATTCATATGAGTATTGGATAGTCTAAATATTCTGTCAACTTTGAATATCTTATCTGAGATTTAGTTCTATGGGATAATATTTTCATATGAAGAACTTTATGCTCTCCTTTAGCAGTCTTTTCCAGGATCTACCTGCCACTAATTTCACATTAAATTCTCTCCTTAACCTGATTCACTATTTTATTTTATTTACTTTTTTAAAGATTTTATTTATTTATTTGACGGACAGAGATCACAAGTAAGCAGAGAGGCAGGCAGAGAGAGAGGAGGAAGCAGGCTCCCCACTGAGCAGAGAGCCCAATGCGGGGCTCGATCCCAGGACACTGGGATCATGACCTGAGCCGAAGGCAGAGGCTTTAACCCACTGAGCCACCCAGGCGCCCTTGATTCACTATTTTAGATAATTGGTCCCATCTTTTCAGTCACCCAGGCTTGGTATTTGAGTTATTTTTCACTCTCTTGTTAGCTGCCAACCTTATCTGATAGAGAAAGAATATATCATAAAGGGGTAATGGGAAAGCCAAAAGAACTATTTTCTCCTATGCTTGAGGAAATTTGCATAA
The DNA here is from genome assembly GCF_020171115.1 of Neogale vison. Lineage (NCBI taxonomy): Eukaryota > Metazoa > Chordata > Mammalia > Carnivora > Mustelidae > Neogale > Neogale vison. Next base: position 34,161,685 of record NC_058105.1, read on the forward strand.
TCAGTTATTATTTCCTACTTTCTACTTTTTGGAAGAGAGAAACACCTTCATGATGAAGGGAAGGTTGTTAGTATCTATTTGTTTAAAACATGTTGACTATTATTCCTCAGATGAGTGACACCAGGAATACACATCAACCAGTGACTTATTAGAGGAAGGAATAGTGTCCCCAGTCAAATATTGTCTGGAGATGCCCTTTCTGGTAAGGAAGGGAAGCAACTAGAAAAGGCAAAAGAATCTTGCTCTAGACCCAGAACAGTCAAAACAATTCATTAGCAGCCAAATAAACATAGTTAAGTTTTTCTCAGAAAGCAGAAAATCAGAATATAACCATGTTTTCCTAACAGTTAATGTAAGGCTAATTTTAGAAGTGGAGTTTCAACTATTTACCAAATGAGACCAAACATTTCAAAAAGGAAGCCAACTTCAGAAAAGGAATGTTTAGATCCATGCTTATATGGTTCGTATTTCTACCCAGCTAGCATGGCTTATCATTGGGTGGGAGCCAGTAGGTACAGTCTACATTAGTTAGGAACTTGGTCAAATTGGGAGCCATTAAAATTTCAAGGTGACTTCATAATGAGCCATCATGTTGAGTAGACACATTTAGCTTTTTCTGAAACAATAATTCTTTTTCTTTAAAAAGATTTTATTTATTTATTTGAGAAAGAATGAGTGAGTGAGAGCATGAGAGAGAAGAAGGTCAGAGGGAGAAGCCGACTCCCCAGGGAGCTGGGAGTCCGATGTGGGACTCGATCCTGGAAGTCCGGGATCATGACCTGAGCTGAAGGCAGTCGCTCAACCGACTGAGCCACCCAGGCGCCCTGAAACAGTAATTCTGAAAGCATGTTTCATGAGTTAGAAAGTTCATCAATACTAAACACATTTTTGTTTTTAAGTCTTTGCTCCTTTTGTTATTTTTATGTTTAATCTTATCCTAGACTTGTGTACCTGCTAATTGGTTGCTTAACTTACAATGATATTTATTATAGTACAGATAAACAATTTATGGTCTGATGAAATGTTGGAGGCTATGGCATGGTTGGAGTTGAGGATCAAACCAGGCCCTGACTTGTGTCTCCTTCAAAGTCTGGACACCTTGACAAGGTTAAGGACAGGAAAGTTAAGTAACACTGAGAAAGGGTCTGTGCTATGTGTCTTGTGTGCTTGCCTACGTGACTTCCCACACCCTCTCCCTACTGAAGGGAACAATGTGGTCAGGATCATGAGTTCCTTGTTGGTCCTTGTTGTTCCTGTACTTCCCATAACCCACTCCCTGGTTGATTGTCTTGCTAATGGCATTAGCCGAGACTACCTGGCATCACGAGATTTGCTTGTAGTTAATGTAAACTTGTTATGCTGAGTGAAATAAGTCAAGCAGAGAGAGTCAATTATCATATGGTTTCACTTATTTGTGGAGCATAACAAATAGCATGGAGGACAAGGGGCGTTAGAGAGGAGAAGGGAGTTGGGGTAAATTGGAAGGGGAGGTGAACCATGAGAGACTATGGACTCTGAAAAACAATCTGAGGGTTTTGAAGGGGCGGGGGGGTGGGAGGTTGGGGTACCAGGTGGTGGGTATTATAGAGGGCACGGCTTGCATGGAGCACTGGGTGTGGTGAAAAAATAATGAATACTGTTTTTCTGAAAATAAATAAATTGGAAAAAAAAAAAGGAAAAAAAAAAAAAAGAAACCTGCAGTCATCTGACTAGATACTGATGTATTACTCCTCCTATTGTGGTCTGCCTTATAAATGCTTGTAAGATGTGGAATAAAATCGGCACTGTTGGACATCATCCTCAGTGTCCCTCCTGCCCCCATCTCTTTGTCTCCTAATTTCTTTTCACCATCCTCTTACCCTCACGTTTCCTGGTCGATTTGTTGTGCCGGCCGTGACAATGAAAAAAATCTATTGATGACAAGTGGTTGCTGTTAGAGACCTTACTGAAGTCCTTGCTCCTCAGCATCACCATCTAGGGGTGAGAATCTCAAAAAGACTATGGAGGCTTCTGGAGGTTCTAGACCTATACAATGTAGGCAGCTAATTCAACCATGTTACATGGTGATAGGAATACCACAATTTACTTAAATACTAACATATCTTTTTCAATTAAATTATCTGACAAAATATTTTTTTTCAATTTATTTATTTTCAGAAAAACAGTATTCATTATTTTTTCACCACACCCAGTGCTCCATGCAAGCCGTGCCCTCTATAATACCCACCACCTGGTACCCCAACCTCCCACCCCCCCCCGCCACTTCAAACCCCTCAGACTGTTTTTTAGAGTCCATAGTCTCTCATGGTTCACCTCCCCTTCCAATTTACCCAAATTCCCTACTCCTCTCTAACGCCCCTTGTCCTCCATGCTATTTGTTATGCTCCACAAATAAGTGAAACCATATGATAATTGACTCTCTCTGCTTGACTTACTTCACTCAGCATAATCTCTTCCAGTGACAAAATACTTTTATGCTGTGTTACAGGGAAAAAGTTATACCATCATTATAGGTTGTTTGTGTTACATGAATGTTCTTATCATTTGGAGAAGAAGACCCATGATATAGCATGTTTGTATATATTCGCATTTTTACAAGTCATATTTCCAATGGTATGATCAATGTTATTAACTTACTACTCAAAAGATTGATCCCCTCGTTCCCCAGGGATTTTTTTATACACAATTCTTGACAAGCACAATCTCTGGATCCTTGCCTTCCTCTCTTATTTATTATTAGGAGAGTTTCAGAGAAAAATCTCTACTCCTTCCCAAGGCAAATCCGTTTCCATATGGAACTAATGCACCATCTGGGCCCACCAAATATCACTGTTAAGATTTGAATGTTTTTGTATGCATAGGTTTCAAAACCATTTTTTTCCTTAGCCTAGACCTATGATCTTGTTTTAAAAAATCCCTGCCTTGCCTTTGCTACCCTTCAACTATATAGACTTTTTTAGATCACACTTCTAGAAAACTAAAATGTACTCAGTACCTGTACTTCCTTACCTTGAAGTCTTTCCTTCACTCGTCTCAATATAACATCTGGCCCTAGCTGTGCCAGTGTCTCTCTGAAAGATCACCAATGACCTGGCTAAATTCAAGTCTACCCTTAATCCTATGCTTTATAACAGAATATCACAACTTATACTTCATTAAGTCAGTATATTATATAATATTTTACACAGACACAAAGATATAAAAAGTAATGTAACGAGCATCTGAGTTTCAAGTAAATGTAGTTCAATACATAATAGATTACAAAACTCTGGTGTACGTGTCTCTTTTCTGGTCACGTTCCCCTTTTCTCCCTTATCATTCCTCCCTCTTTCAGGAAACCACTATCCTGAATTTTGTATTTATGTTTAATATTCGTTTTTATACTTTTACCACATATATATGTATCCCCAAATAGTAGTATAATATCGACCCAAATGTTTTAAAATTTTATTTAAATGGAATTATAACACTTGCATTTTTATGCAATTTTTATATATTATATATTTTTATATTTTTAAATTTTTTTTATATTTTTAATATTCATCTTATTGATCGCTATAGATGTATAATATCCATTTATACTGTGCATAATATTCCATCGCATGAATGCAACCACAATTTACTCTTCTGCTCTTGAAGGACATTTAGGTTTATTTAGTTTTTTTTCCCCCTATTTATTGAGATATAATTGACATACAACACTATATAAGTTTAAGGTATATGGCATAATGACTTAACATACATATGTTGCAAAATGATTGTCATGGTAAATTTAGTTAACATACATCACCTCATAGAGGTGATGAGGGCTTTTAGGATTCACTCTTTTAGCAACTTTCAAATACATCATACAGTGGTGTTAACTATATTCATCATGTTGTATATTATATCCCCAGTACTTGTTTTTTTTGTAACTGAAAGGTTGTGCCTTTTTTTTTTAACATATTATTATTTATTTATTTTTTTTCCAATTTATTTATTTTCAGAAAAACAGTATTCATTATTTTTTCAACACACCCAGTGCTCCATGCAAGCTGTGCCCTCTATAATACCCACCACCTGGTACCCCAACCTCCCACCCCCCCACCACTTCAAACCCCTCAGATTGTTTTTCAGAGTCCTGTGGTTTGCTGGGGGGAGGGGGGTTGGGAGAAGGAGGGTAGGGTTAAGGTTGTACCTTTTGATGACCTTCATTCAATTCCCTCCCAGCCCCCATCTCTGGTAACCACAAATGTGATCTCTTTTAAAATCAAGTTTAAAAATCTCTTTAAAAATCAAGTTTAGATTTTGTTTCTTAGATTCCACATGTATGTGAAATCATATAGTATTTGTCTTTGACTTACTCCATTTAGCATAATGCCTTCAAAGGCCAGCCATGTTGTTGCAAATTGCAGGATTTTCTTCTTTTTATGGCTGGATAATATTCATATATATATGCCACATAATAACTATATTACATTATGGATGGATGGATGTATATATAATCCCACAATTTCTATATCCATTAGTTTGTTGATGGACACTTAGGTTATTTTCATATCTTGGCTATTGTAAATAATACTACTATGAACCTGGGGTGCTGGTATCTCTTTGACATAGTGATTTCTTTTCCATTGGATATATACCCAGAAGTGGGATTGCTGAATCATATGGTAGTTCTCCTTTTAATTTTTTAAAGAGACTCCATACTGTTTTCCATAGTGGCTATACCAATTTACATTCCCACCAACAGTGCACCAGGGTTTTCTTTACTCCAGATACTCCCCAGCATTTTTTTATTTCTTGTTTTTTTTTTTTAAAGATTTTTATTTATTTATTTGACAGAGAGAGATCACAAGTAGGCAGAGAGAGAGAGAGAGAGAGAGAGAGAGAGAGAGAGGAAAGCAGGCTCTCCACTCAGCAGAGAGCCTGATGCGGTACTCGATCCCAGGACCCCAGGATCATGACCCAAGCCAAAGGTAGCGGCTCAACCCACTGAGCCACCCAGGCGCCCATATTTCTTGTTTTTGATAATAGCCATTCTAACAGGCACGAGGTGATATCTCATTGTGGTTTTTTTTTTTTTTAAGATTTTATTTATTTATTTGACAGAGAGAGATCACAAGTAGGCAGAGAGGAAGGCAGATAGAGAGAGGAGGAAGCAGGCTCCCCGCTGAGCAGAGAGCCCGATGCGGGACTCGATCCTAAGACCCTGAGATCATGACCTGAGCCGAAGGCAGCAGCTTAACCCACTGAGCCACCCAGGTGCCCCTCTCATTGTGGTTTTGATCTGCATTTCCCTGATGATTAATAATGAACATCTTTTCATGTACTAGTTGGTCATCTGTATGTCTTCTTTGGAAAAATTTCTATTCAAGTTCTCTGACCATTTTTTAAATGGATTCTTTTGTTTTTTGGCGTTGAGTTACAGGAGTTCTTTCTAAATTTTGGATATTAGTCCTTTATCAGATATATGGTTTGCAAATATTTTCCCCATTACACAGATTGCCTTTTCATTTTGTTGATTGTATCATTTGCTGTGCAGAAGCTTTTTAGTTTGATGTAGTCCTTCATTCATTTTTGCTTTTGGTGCTTGTGCTTTTTGTGTTATATCACCCCAAAAAATTATTACCAAGACTGAAATCAAGGAGCCTTGCCCTTATTTTCTTCCAGTCTTACATTTAAATCATTAATCCATTTTGAGTTAATTTTTGTGATGAGTATAAGGTAGGGATCCAATTCCATTCCTTTGTATGTGAATATCCAGTTTTTTCAACACCATTTATTGAAGAGACTACCTTTTCCTCACTGAATAATCATGGATCCCTTGTCATATATTAGTTGACCATATATGTGAGGGTTTATTTCCCAGTCCTGAATTTTGTTCCATTAGCCCATGTGTCTATTTTGGTGTGAGTACCATACTAGTTTAATTACTATAGTTTGTAACATAGTTTGAAATTAAGAAGTATGATGCCTACAACTTTAATCTTTATCAAGATTGCTTTGGTTATCCACGGTCTTCTGTACATCCATACAAATATTAGGATAGTTTTTTCTGTCTCTGAAAAATGTTGTTGGAATTCTGCCAGGGATTGCATTGATTGTATAGATGACTTTGGTAGTATGGACATTTTATCAATTAACTCTTCTGATCCATGAACACAAAATATTTTTCCATTTATTTGTATCTTCATTATTTTCTCTCATCAGTGTCTTAGACTTTGTTTTCCCTTACTTGTTGTTGGGTTGTTTTTTTTTTTTAAAGATCTTATTTTATTTATTTGACAAACAGAGATCACAAGTAGGCAGAGTGGCAGGCAGAGAGAGGAGGAAGCAGGTTCCCTGCTGAGCAGAGAACCCCAATGTGGGGCTGGATCCCAGGACCCTGGGATCATGACCTGAGCCAAAGGCAGAGGCTTTAACCCACTGAGCCACCCAGGCGCCCCTGCCCATACTTGGTTTTATATATAAGATCTATTGTGTTCTCTATCTTAATTTTATAGATTCTTACTTTACTTAATTTTTAAAATATTTATAATATTTTCCATTGATTCTTTTGGGTTTTCAGTTATATAATCATATCATCTGCAAATAGATAGTCTTACCTCTTCTAGATTTATATTTTCAATTGCTTTCTCTTATCCAATTAAGCTGGCTAATACATCTAACAAAGTATAAGTAATAGTGGAGAGTGTGAGCATAGTGTTGTGGGGGAAGTCTGTGACACCAGTTGAGAAATATGCTGGTTTGGACGCTGATGGTTTTATGTATGGAAATATATAGATTCCTATTTAATTTAATGCTTTTGAAAAAAATGAATGGTGGCTGAATTTAGCAGAATGCCTTTTAGGCATCTTATAAAGATGATAATGTGTTTTTCCCCTCTTAGTTCTATTAATATGGTAATTGTGTTCATTTGCTCTTTATGTTGAGCCACTACTGCATTCTCAAATAAATCCCAATTAGTTATGTAATCCCAAATCATATGTTATTTTTTACTATGCTGCTGGATTCTGTTTGCTAATGTTTTATGTAAGGTTTTTGCATTAAATATTTATAACTCATACTAGACGGTAGTTTTCATTTGATTATCAGTGTTATATTTGCCATATAAAAATAATTTGGAAATTTTCTTCCTTTATATATGCTCTGTAATTGTTTTAGAAGCACTGAGGTTAATACATCTTTAAAAGTTTTGTAGTTTCCATAGATCTAGTGCTTTCTTGCACGTGAATTCTTTATAATTGTTTCTATTTTTTCTATGAGAAATACTTTGTTTAGTGTTTTTATTTTGACCACCATTGAATTTTGTAAACCATATTTCCTAAAAAATTATTTTTCTAGATTTGAAAATTGAATTGCGTATACTTGTGCAAAATAGTCTAATTTAGAATAGTGTAATTGATGGCTTCTTTCCACTTGTCATTTCTGATTATATGAATTTGTAGTCTCTTTCCCCTTTTCATTAAGTTAATGATGTATCATTTTAAAAACACATTTTACAATGAACCAGCTTTTTTGTTTATGTATGATTTCAACAGTTTTCTATTTTCTAACTCATTAATATCTGATTTTATCATTACTTTAATTTTTTCTTTTGCTCTGTGTTTTAAATTCTTTTTTGGGCTTTTTTTTAGTTGAGTAATTAATCTATTTTGATTTTTCACTTTTGTTGATGTAGATATTTACTTCCATAAATTTTCCACTGCTGTTTTTGCATTTCTATTATTCTTATTCCATTATTGTTATTTATAAGAAATTCTCCAATTTTTGTTTTATCTTTCTACTTTGGCCTAGAAGTTGTTCACTAGCATGTTTTTAAACAATTTTCCAGGTAGAAAGATATCTATAAAGTTTTTTATTAATTTCTAGTTTTATCACACTGTAGTCAGAAAATTCTGTCTCTAACATTTCCATTTTTTGGAATTGAGATTTTGCACAACCAAATATGCAGTCAGTTTTCACAAATGTTTGATAAGCACTTGGGGAAAAAAAAAGCATATATTCTTTATAACCCAAGGTACCAGGAAAAATATTTACCTATGCGACATTGATCATATCATTGTGAATTGTAAATGAAGCATTATAAAGTGTTTCTTTTCACGCCTGCTAGTCTGAGTTCTACCTTGTTAGAAATCAAGATTTTGACTCATCCTCTCTTTTTATTTGCTGTTTTGGTATGAAAATGAGCAGTCTTTTATTGTTAACCTTTTGAAGTTTTTATGTTAGATATGACTTTGTATCAAGTATAAAATTGGCATAAAGTTTGGATTCTGCTTTCTCAGTCTAAACATTTTTTCTTTTAATCTGTGAGTCAAGACTATATTAATATATGTGACATATTTAGTCTTAGTTCTCCTTTCTATTAAAATCCGTATCCAAAGTTTTTTCCTATGAGATTTCTTCTCTCTCTTTCTTATTAATGTGGGTATTTAGGAAGATTTTATTTTTTTTTGTTCTGAAAATTGCCATTGTATTAATCCTTTTAATAGCCTTCATCTCTTCTTTATTTTAAACTTTCTGTTAGTTTCTTACTATAAACATTATTAAATAGCTACAAACCTCATCTTCTTTTTTCTTTCCTTAGTCCAATCATGTAAGTTAAAACTATATCCCTATGTTCCCAATAAAATATCTATAAGGCAATCAGCCAGCTTATTTTACTTACCACTGATTCTCCTTCTCCCTACCATTTTTGATAGTCACAATATATATGAATACACCTCTTCGTTCATCCTTTTTTTTTTTTTTCTCTTCGTTCATCCTTATTCCCATCACTTACACTTAGTGATACAGTTAAATATATTTAATATTCCGGGCGCCGGGGTGGCTCAGTCAGATTAGTAGCCGACTTGATTTCAGCTCAGTTCATGATCTCGGGGTCACAAGAACAATCCCTATATAGGGCTCCTCGCTGAGCAGGGAATCTGCTTCTCTCCCTCTTTTCCTCTCCTCCCTGCTCTCTTTCTTTCTCTCAAACAAATAAATAAAATATTAAAAACACAAATATATGCATATATATGTATATATTTAATGCTTACAACCAATTGAATATTTTCTTGGTAATCTGAAGTTCATTCCTATAGTAGATTATCTGGGAAGGCAAATATGTACAGTATTACCCCAAATTCTTGCATGTTCACAACAATTTATTTGTGGTCTTTCCGTTTCGTGTATTCTTTGAGTTTCTTATATTATTTTAGGAACTTCTGGTTTAAGACATTGCAGTTAACAAGCCTGAGGTTAATCTGATTTGTAAAACTCTTTTGCTTGGTATTTTTACCTGTATTCCCAAGAGTTGTTTTATTTTTTTTAGTATATGACATTTTTTCTTGAATATATCTTTATTTGATCATTCAGGGTTGATTTTCTCAGATTCCTTGAACATTCAAATACTCTTTAATTCTAAGAAAGTATTCTTGGTTATGGTTTTTATTATTTGAAGAGTTCTTTTGTCGTTTTATTCTTCCAGCACTCTTTCTTGTGTATACATTGTATTTTCTTTTTTTGTTTTCAGTATTTGTCACTTCCCATTCAAATTTTTAAAAAATATCTTTCTTAATATATTTTCAATTGTCTTTGCTTTTCTTTCTATTCTCTAGTTCCTTACTGTATTTTATTTTATATTTTTTTATAAACATAATATATTTTTATCCCCAGAGGTACAGGTCTGTGAATCGTTAGGTTTACACACTTCACCCTTACTGTATTTTAAATGCATCCATTCACTTTGTGTTCCCTGCGGCTTTTCTTAATTTACAATTTTTTCCTGCTCACAACTCAGACCTGAGCTGTTAAGACCAGTTGCTAAGTTTTCCCATTTACTAAATTTTCTCATTCTAATTTGGGTAGTTCTGCTACAATTAATATTATTCCATAGTGGTATTTAACTTGCTTTGAAATAATAGGTTGGAATTTTCATTGGCTTTGTGGGTATATATATATTTTTCTGGTGTGCTGTCATTTTCTGAAGTTGTATTTGGATCATTATCTTCTTTTTTTCTTACTTTCTGTATGAGTTTTCAACCATCCTCCTTTTCTCTTTTTTCTTGTCATGCTGAAGCAAGATAGAGTTTTCTGTGCTTTTAAGCTTTGGAGGCTGGGGGTGGGCCATGATAGCTTTCCTAGCTTCACTGCCCTGGGACTTCCTTTCTATTTTATTGTAAAGTAATAAAAATATGCCCTCTCACTGCATGCACATCCAATACTATATATTGTCTGTCTGTATCTCTTATCCTTTCCCTCATTATTATTTGAAATTTCTTTTTCTTTACTCCCAGTGTTCTGACTCTAATACTTTTGTGTTCTACTTCCAGCAGTTTCTTTTTCAGTACAGGGTTATAATCTTCTGGAAATGTTATTCTCTCCAGCATTTCCAAGCCCTGAGGATTCAGGACATCCTAGCACCTTTCACAGTTTCCTTATATTCATTGGCAAGATGAAACCTAAAGTGCCCTTCCCAGTTTCCACTGTTCTCAACGCAACCTTCAGAGAACTACACCCTGAATGGGAAAGGCTCCCTTTGAGAGTGAGCGTTTTGGTGATTGATGTGTTTCCTAGTTTGGGGGGATTGCCATAGATCCCCTGTATTGTTTCCCACACAATTTCTTGCTCCCTTAGAACTGCTATTTTGTGGGTTTTTTTTCTGTGCTAACTTACTTGGTCCCACTCAATCATATTCTGGGGTTTGATATAAAGCTTTACCACCTGGATTTGTTCTCTATGCGTTCTTGTTTTTTATGTGAGCTATGTGTGTGTGTACCTGCATATGTGCATGTGCGTGTACACCTGTTTGTGGAAATTTAGGCAGGGCAAAAGTCATACTACCACCACTGCCTCCACCACTGCCACTACCTTTGAGATGTCCTTCCTGGCCATATAAATTATGATAATTTTGGATTGTGAATTCATGATCAGTGTAACTTTGTGTGAATCTTGGGAAGCCTGGTTTTAGGGTCTATAGCTTCAGAAATGTGTGCTAGATTCTGAAACACACCTTAGTTTACTAACAGCCAAGGATTAGGTTAAATTAATTTTTCAGTTCATGTTTACTTGGGTCATGTAGCTATTATAAATTACAATGAGAAGATGAGATATATATAGTCAGGCCTGCCGATAAGACACTACTCTTAGGAAGATTTTATCTATTCAGATCCATGCCTACTTTTCTTGTTATTTTCCTTTACTTTTGGGTAGATTTTTTTTTCTTCAATCTACCCATTCACTGAGTATTTACCTATTTCAGGTTCTTTTGGGCTGAGGAAGTTCTAATGTGATTCTCTACCTTGTATTCGCCCAAGGTTATGTCATCTCTGCCCAGGTGATAGATTACTACAATAGAAGCCTCTTAGTTAAGGAGACCAGCCACCACTTCCAGAGCTCTGGTAGGTTTATCTTCAAGGTATCATTTTCTTTTCCAGCTCTCTCTTCAGTTTTAATCCCTGGGACTTTTCCTTCCTTTCTTATGAGCTCAGCCATGTATTGATTTGAAAGGATATTTATTAGATTTTATCCATCACTCCTGCATTTTTGAGATCGTTGGGGCTTTCTGTCAAAATATCTAGTTAATTGTATCGCTGGAGAGAGAAGTCTTGAGACTTCACCAATTTACACTAATTTACTAATTCACCAATTTACACTTTACAATTTACACTTCTACTCCACCAATTTATACCCTCATTGTTCTCACCTAGACAATTATGAGACCCTTGTTTTCCTTATTTCAGTTTCCAGTCCTTTTCAAATTACCTTTCAATCCTACAAATCAAAAAACCACTGCAGCGGGGCACCTGGGTGGCTCAGTGGGTTAAAGCTCTGCCTTCGGCTCAGGTCATGATCCCAGGGTCCTGGGATTGAGCCCCACATCGGGCTCTCTGCTCAGCAGGGAGCCTGCTTCCTCCTCTCTTTCTCTCTGCCTGCCTCTCTGCCTACTTGTGATCTCTGTCTGTCAAATAAATAAATAAAATCTTAAAAAAAAAAACCACTGCAGCAATCATATCTTTCTAAAAACTTAATTAGATGCCTATTGCTTACAGATGCTTTTATCTGATATTCAAAATTACCTACTATCTTGTCCTAACCCACCTTTGCTCTTTGTCCACAGTCTCTCTATTTCCTTTGTATTCTTTGCAATCCAGTCAGTCTAAATTGCTTGCACTCTCTAAGGTATACAACATTAATTCCAATGTGATTGTGTGCATACTGCTTTCTCTGCCTGAAATGCCCATTCCTATATTCCTATAGGAATTCCTGTGTTTCTAAATCCCTTTGGAAGTTTCAGTGTGATGTGTTCGATCAGTATGATTGGAGTGAAACATACAGGATTTCATTTTTCCATCTCTGCAGCTTCCTAGGTGTGTGGTCTCAACCATAATTTTCTTATTTGTGGAATAAGGAAAATATTTCTCTAGTTCTATGAAAGAATTGCTGGGAAAGTGAAATGAGGTAACAAATAAGTGTGTCTGTAAACTTAAAATTGCTGTAGAATTACAAGTATTAGTTTTTCTTTGCTTGCCCTTATTCATTCTTCGAGGTTAAGTTCAAAGGCTACATCCTTCCTTAAACCTTTGGAGTCCTCTCTAGTCCTGCCAGAACTTTATCTGTACTTACCACATGTTACTTTGTTTTTTTTTTTAAGATTTTATTTATTCACTTGAGAGAGAAAGAGAAAGGGAGCGTGCATGTGTGCCCTCGCGAGTGGGTGAGTGGGCAGAGTGGGGCAGAGGGAGAAGCAGACCTCCGGCTGAGCAGAGAGGCCAAGGCAGGGCTTGATCCCAGGACCCTGAGATCCTGACTTGAGTGGAAGTCAGATGCTTAACCAGCTGTATCACCCAGGTGCACCTAATACCACATATTAATTTGTATCATTAATTGTTTCCAGGTTTTACATTCCCAGTTAGAATGTGGATTTTTGAAGGATAGGGACCATGTCTGACTCCCCTCATACAATTCCTCGAATACTGTAGGTGCTCAATATTATTTGAAATATTGAGTTCTTAAATACAGCAAATTTGGGTAGTTATAAAATGTGCTGACAATGAACTTTTATTAAGTCTTTCATTTTTATACTAAAATTATTTATAAGTATTGACTCCTTTGTTGAAAAATAATCTCAATTCTTCTACTTTTTAAAACTAGTATTTGTGGTAAGGTTTTCTTCAGGTCCTTTGGTAGATACAGTGCACTAATTTTTTTCAGTATCTGTTTCAACCGTATCCTTTGAACCACAGACACAGGAAGGCTAAAAGTTACATTTCCGAAACCCCTCATAGCTAAGTTTTCAGGTTTCCACCAATCAGAATTATTTACCCAGAACTTACACTCATAACTGCATTAAATGTCAAGACAGACACTGGGAGAAGAAACATCTATTTTGATGGTATGGATCTGGAAAGCATGATGTGGTCTGCATTTACCAGTTCTGTCAATGGCTTTCTGATCTCCAAATCATAGCTCAGTGATAGACACTTCTGTGCAGCACTTTTTATAATGGCTTCTTAATTTCTTAATTGCTGATTGTGGTATAGAGGATAGCTCCTATGGAGGGACAATTCTGCGTGATTCCGGGAGCTATTCTTCCCCATTCTACATCTTGTTCACTCGGCCCCTCTAACAATTTTGTAAGCACAAAATTTCCTGTATTAAAGATCTCTTTCTGTTCAAAATAACCAGAGTGATTTGTCTTATAGATGGATACTCCCCATAACCATTTCTTTTCTTAAGATTTTATTTATTTGTTTAAGAGAGAGAGAGAACACAAGCAATAGATGCAGAGGAAGAGAGAGAGAGAGAGAGAAGCTCAAACAGACTCCACGGTCAGCGTGGAGCCTGATGTGGGGCTTAACCTCAGGACCCTGAGATCACCACCTAAGCTGAAACCACGAGTTGGATGCTTAACCATCTGTGCCACCCAGGTGTCCCTTCCCATAACCATTTCTGAGGTTCTACCTAATTAATTATCTCACATATGTAAAAAAAATCCAAGCATCCTAATTTTGGTATATTATTAAGAATTGTGTTTTCCTCCTATTTCAAGTTCCATGGACCAGTTTTCCAAAAACAATTGTATTGTTTAGCAAGGTTCACCTCAGCTCTGTAGTGTGAGAACTTATACACATAAATCTCTACTTTACTTAAGCTTTGTTGCCTTGCTTAATCCTAACTACTTTAACACTGTTACTAAATAAAAGCATCTTGGGGAGGACAAGAAAAAAATTGTAAGTCACTACAAAAATACTAAAAAAATATAACCAGTGAACAATGGAGATGGAGATAGGAAGACAAAAGGAAAGAATTTGATTATTATCATCATTTCAATATAGCTAGCCTGTCAAGTGACCTTCCACTTTTTTCACAAATCAATCTTTTTAAGTGTCAAAAAAGCTTTTCTGCAACAGGAAGCATACATAAGCTATTTGCCTACTGTTTGGGTCATTTATGTCAATGATGAAATGGACAGTAATCAGAAAGTCTGTCTGTGAACAAAATCTTTTTTTGAACATCTGATGTTTTGCACATGCAGCTTCATGCTCAATTAAGCATGCAACAGTGTGTACAAAATTCTGTTGCAAATTGCACTCAACTGCTTAAATAGCTCTTTCGAAAACTATTTCAATTTATTTCCATGTAAGATTTCACCTTATCCCATGCCAAGATACATTCTTAGAAATTTTCTCTCAGCAAAATTGGCAGCAGTTTTATAGGACAGGGGGAATCTGCATCAATTTTCTCTGAGAGGAGAAACAAACAATGCAAATGTGCAGGCTAGGCAGAACAGAACTTAATGAGTTAAATTCTTTTTTGAGAGAGCTTACTTTTTATGTCTCTACAAGAGCCTTAATAATCACAGGCAAATAAACTCACTCAAAATCCTTGACAACAAGAATGCCACAATAGCTCAGAATGGATTGATGAAATGTTTGAAAGCCTTTTATTAGAATTCTGCAAATGGGGAACACTTCTGTGAGCAAACCTTCCAAAGAAGGAATTTTTCATTTGATTGCCAGAGTAAGCACAACAGCATTAGACTCACAAAGAGATGCCTTTTGATAATCTGGAAGCCTTATAGTAGCTTTGTTTATTTTATCTTTGATCCTTGTGTTTAGCCCTTGATTGGGTCTTGCTCTAAGCTAGTCGAGCTAGCTAGCTAAAAGAAAAGCTAACTACACAGGAATCTGAAAACCTGCATAAAAAATCCAGCTTTTGCCACTTAGCTGGATGACTTTGGGTAGGTTACTTATGCACTCTGAGCTTCAGAGAATAATAAAAACAGTCCACTGGGTTGTTTTGTGGCTTAAATGAGGACAATTGTCTATAAAGCCTCTTGCACATTAACTGGTATTGTAGTAGAAGCTAATTAATGTGATTTTCCTCTCATTTCCTTTTTCTCTTTCCACAGGCATCACCTTCAGTCTGTGATTTGCTAAATGCCTTTGTGGAGGGGGGGAAGTTAGCTAGAGATATTTATTGTATGATGCAAATTTGTATGATGAAGTATCTTTAATCATAATCAGGTAGTTGATTTGGAGCCTTGAGCAAAGGAAGCTAATCATCAAAAAGATATATGGCATATACAAACCTCAGTGCATGAGGTGGGATTTTCTAGGAATGTCATTATTTTCACCAATTTTCACATGAAGACAAAGAATGTCTGTGAATGTGAATCTATCAGCTGTTGTGGTGCCAAATAATTCTTAATCCTAAAATTCATTTAATGACCATAAATTTTTAATAAGGTAGGTGCAGAAGTGTGTGCAGGGAACAGTTTCCTTTAAATCACTTTCTTTTTTGTTCACTTTCTTTTCCAATATTTCTAGCTCAGGTGCTAAGAAATATTTATTAAAGACAGTCCACAGTTTAAAATCACCTCAGTAGATATTGCAAATTATACTTTCAACTGTAATAAAGGAGAGATTTGGTCACAAATCACTTCTCTGAAACACATTTTTATGGATTCTAAACTAATTAAGTCAGAAAGTCTCATCATCTCCACAGATCCATAGAGGAGGGAAATACTTCTTCAAAGACAAGGCAGTTCTTAAAGTTTAAAACCAAACTTGCCATATTTGAGTGACTTGACCAGATAAAGTACTCAAGTTGAAAAGACCCAAGACTGAAAGATCAGAAGCCGACTGTGTTCTTAGTCCATGGTAGTAAACTCACATGCCCACAGAGGCCAGTGAAATGAGTGAAGCTGAGCCAAATGCATGGTCACAATAAATGGTGGAACTGACGGTATATTTCATGGGATGGCAGTTACTTGGCTCCAACCAATTGTTGCCACGTGTGATTTCAGTCTAGAATTTCATTTTGTTCCAATATTGAAGAAAACCTGGACATTCAGATACATTGATGAATTCTCCCAATTTTTTATATATCAAAACCAATTCAAATCTTATAACCTCACATGGAACCAAACAAAACACATCTTCTAGGTTGGCCACAATATCACTACAGTTCTTGATCCCTGTTAAGCATCAATCAGTTTTGTGATCCTGGAAAGACATCTCAATTTTTTGTGTCCCTGTTTCTTATTTTACATATATAGGATATTAGGGACATACAAACAATTGCCTGTTGTGTAAATAAATTTTTATTGGAACGTAGCTATGCTTATTTGTAGCTATGCTTCTTCCATGCTGCAACAGATTTGAGTAGTTTTGATGGACATCATATGGCAAAGTCTAAAATATTTGATACCTAGCTTTTTATGGAAAATGTTTACTGACACCAGGGGTAGATGTTTCATTTTTTATGTGTTAAAAGTGTTGCTGAAAGTGAGGGAAAGTATTATGTTCCCCAAAAGTGCACACATGTGACCACTTTTCAAAAAGAAAGATTAAAAAAAAAAAGAAAGATTAAGAAAATAATTGTAGTAGATTACATTACTGGTCCCAGTCAGTTCACCCTTCCTGTGTCCACACCTTTTACAATGTAACTTCAAAGCACCTTGCCCCTTGACTCTGGGCTCAGGCATGTGACTTACTTTGACTTATTGGATATTACCATATGTGACACAAAGCCTCAAAATTGGCACATGACTTGATACCTACTTTTCCCTATCATTATCATCCCCAGGAGAGCATGCTGGTACTAGGATTTTAGAGCAGGGATAGGCAAACTTTTTCTACAGAAGTACAGAAAATAAATATTTTAGGTTTTGCAAGACATATAGTTCTGCTACAACTATATCACATGGCTGTTGTAGTAAAAAGGCAGCTATATATAGCATATAAACCAAAGGGCAGTTCTGTGCTCCAATAAAACTTCACTTACAAATATGGTGGTGGGCTGAATTTGACCTACTAATTCTTCTACTGGAGGACAAGAGACACACGGAACAGAACTAAGTCACCCTATCCATCCCAGCTGAGATAGTTCACCAGCCAGCTAACCCACAAACATCTGAACAAATCCAGACAACACAGGCAGAACTGCCTGGTTCAATCTCAGGTGCATAAACAGTTAAGTCTTTATTGTCGTTTGCCACTGGGATCTTGAGGTTGCTTGTTACACAGCAAAAACTAACTGATTGAGTAATTAGTCTTCTAAAATTCCTGTGTAAGAAGTTTGACAAAACTCACACACACACACACACACACACACGAACTAAACAGTATTTATAGATATCTTGTGTCTACCTTAATAAGAGTAGCAGCAATTTCCAGATTGCCTATTGCTATGGGGGAAGGAATGTGATAAATCCATACATAATCACTAATCCTTGATACTTCCCTGCAATATAGATTTTTAAAATTATCTAATTTTTTTAGATGAGGAAATAAGCTTATTATGTAGAACTTGGCCAAGGTTGTAGATATATGAAATGTCAGAACAAAATCTATCTCCAGATTTCTTAACATCCAAATATTTGGACATACTATCAATATCTGAAAATACAAATAACATTTCCCAATTCAATGTAATCACGATTTTTTCCAGTATAATTTTTTAAAAAAGATTTTATTTATTTATTTGACAGACAGAGATCACCAGTAGACAGAGAGGCAGGCGGAGAGAGAGAGAGGAGGAAGCAGGCTCCCTGTGGAGCAGAGAGCCCGATGCGGGGCTCAATCCCAGGACCCTGAGATCATGACCTGAGCTGAAGGCAGAGGCTTTAACCCACTGAGCCACCCAGGTACCCCTCCAGTATAATTTTTTAAAGTATCTTTTAAGTAAACAAAGTGTTTTCAAACACCTTGATGGAAAAAATACTATTAAAACACACCAATTCAAACATTTCCTACTTTGCAGGATGAATCCTGGGCATAAGTAAAAACTGACTAGATTTTCACCAGGAGTCCAGAATTCTGTCATTTATAGAAAAACCTAATCAATCTGTGCCCAAATCTGATCTTGTCTTCTACTGTAAAATGATAGGCCAACTTCAATTTGTATGTAGTAGTTCAGTACATTTTCTCTGTTATATTTTTTAAATGTATGGTAATGATTTTATTTGCATATCTAGAATTTGTATGCTTATTTATATATATATATATATTTAAGATTTTATTTATTTACTTGACAGACAGAGATCACAAGTAGGCAGAGAGGCAGGCAGAGAGAGGAGGAAGCAGGCTCCCTGAGATCCCCGATGTGGGATTTGATCCCAGGACCTTGAGATGATGCGCGGCTTGATCCCAGGACCCTGAGATCATGACCTGAGCGGAAGGCAGAGGCTTTAACCCAGTGAGCCACCAAGGTTCTCCTGTATACTTATATTTTATCTTTCAGCTAAGTATAAAAAAAAAACTTCAGCTATCTCCCAGTTAGTCTGATTATCCTGGCCTTAGGAAATAAAACAAAACAAAACACTGCTGCAATTATCAAGGAGAACAAATAAATCAAGGAGTAATGAACTCTTAAGTCCTTGATGAGAGCAAAATTTAATTAATTAAAGTAACTGAGTATAAAAATTCAGCCAATAGTATTAAGGTATCAAAGCCAGTTTTATAACATTTTTCTTCATTTGGTCTCTGAACCTGAACTCAGTTTTGATGTAAGTAGTGGTTATTTTTTTAAAGATTTTATTTATTTATTTATTTATTTGATTTAAAGAGTGCTCCTGTGCTGTTCAGAGGGGTGTGGGAAGGAAAGGGACAAGTAGAGTGCAGAACCCAGATGCAGTACTTGATCCCAGGACCCTGAGATCATGACCCAAGCTGAAACCATATGGAAAATGTTCACTGACACCAGGGGTAGATGTTTCATTTTTTATGTGTTACTTTTTTACTGAAACACTCAACCCGCCAAGCAACCTAAGCACCCAAGTGGTGACTATTTCTAAAAAAAAAATATGTGTTTTCACATGTCCAAAGGACTTCACTAAATTCTAATTTGATTCTACAATTGGGTTGCTTGACCTCATACAAATCACTTGACCTCTCCAAGCTGGAGTCACCATACCCTGTAAAATAGAGAGAATAATAGTACCTACTTCTTTAGAATTGTTATGAAAATTAAAATGCTGAGGATGCAAAGTGCTAACTAGAGTCAGTGTCTGGCACATACACAAAAATCGCTCATTCTTTGTAGAATCTGATTCTATTGCTGAAAACAATGGTAGTCAGGGTAGTTATTTAATCTTTATTTACATACTATTAAAAAGTACTTCAAGTGAAACAATAATTAAATATATGATGTAGTGAATTATATGTGAGATTGACTGTGCATTTGATTATATTTCCTTGTGGAAAGGAGATGAGAAGTCAAGCAGCCATGTTTCCATTTACAGAGGGCATTGGCTCCAATCATAAACAGATCGATTTATTTTGGTGCCAGTAAAATATATTTTTGGGGACAAATGAAAGATTATAATGGTACTCATTTGACCTGTCTCCTGAACAGTAAATTATGATATATGGTAGCTGGTTAAAATTTCTAAGTAATCATAGAAAAGTAATAATAATATGCATAGCATCTTATAATTTTAAGATACACAAAATAAATGAGAGAGATTTTATAAAGTTAAGACAGTAGACCAGTTTGTTATTATTTGTTACCTAATGACCACATAATAAGGAAGCAGTGTATAGTGAAGTGTTAGGGAAGAAATCTGGAACATTCTGAGCATTAGATGTGACTATAATCCACCACTTACTAGCTAAAGGATCTTGGGCAGGTTTTTAAATCCAGAGGTTTCTGGCTTCTATAAAATGGCAATCAATCATTCTTTATTGATTCATTTAACAAATATCAATTGAGTACCACTGTATGATATGGACTGCAAAGGAAAGGTGAACCAAATTGACAAGGCATATATAGGTATCTATATCTATCTACCCATCTATCTCATACCATCCTCAAAAATCTTTTAGCACCTTGGGGTGCCTGGGTGTCTCAGTGATTAAAGCCTCTGCCTTCGGCTCAGGTCATGATCTCAGGGTCCTGGGATCGAGCCTCAAATCGGGCTCTCTGCTCAGCAGGGAGCCTGCTTCCTCCTCCTCTCTCTTTCTGTCTGCTGCTCTGCCTACTTGTGGTCTGTCTGTCAAATAAATAAAAATCTTTAAAAAAAATCTTTTAGCACCATGTCTGCTACTTATTTTGTTCAAGAAACAATTTTATTCTTGTTAAACTATCTGCTATTAATTAAAAGTTGTCAAAACCTTCAGGATTAGTTTTTTGTGAAGAGATTGAAATTGTCTGTTGTCATTAACTAGTAATAATAAAGTATTCCTTGACTGGTGGTGAGGACGTCTGAATCATTTATTTTAAGCACATAAAAGTGTTCATCCACGGGGCACCTGGGTGGCTTAGTTGGCTAAGTTTACGACTCTTGATTTTGACTCAAACCATGATCTCAGGGTTGTGAGATTGAGCTCCGTGTCAGGTTCCATGCTCAGTGCAGAGTTGCTCGGTTTCTTTCTCCCTCTCCCTCTGCTCCTCCCCCACTTAAAATAAATAAATTTAAAAAATCTTTTTTTTTAAAGTGTCCATCCAAGAAAGAAATTGTATTGCATATATTCCTTTGCTGCTGATTCAAAGATGACAACTCCCAAAGCATTTGAATCAGCCACATCATTACCAGGTACTTTGTAGGGGAGCTTCAATATGGGGCCATACTTGCCCCCCACCAACAACCTTTCAATTGCTGCAGTATTTGTTTTTATGGAACAGTAAGAACACCTGATGACAAGTTCCAATAAGAATGGACTGATACTGGGGCACCGGGGTGGCTCAGTGGGGTAAGCCTCTGTCTTCGACCCAGGTCTTGATTTCAGGGTCCCGGGATCAGGCTGCATCCAGCTCTCTGCTCAGCGGGGAGCCTGTTTCTGCCTCTCTCTCTGCCTGCCTCTCTGCCTACTTGTGATCTCTCTTTCTCTGTGTCAAAAGATTTAAACAAAATCTTAAAAAAAAAATGGACTGATACTGTTTTTTTAAAGTATATCTTCTTCCTAGCTGTACTATGCCATCACCCTATCAGATAGTAAGATTAAAGAGGTTTTTCTTCAAAAATAAGTTCTCTATTTGATAAAATAGCATATTTACTTAATTTATATCTGCATATATAGCATATATTCAATTTATATCTGATCAATATATCTATACATATTCTACATAATTTATACCTACCTGATCTATTATCTATCTATCATCTATCTATCTGTATATCCTGAGGACATAATAAAATGCAACTAAAATTTAGCCTCTGGTTAATTGAGATCTGAAGGGTAAATGTAAATCATCTTTGAATTGGAGGAGGGAGAGACAAAGAGAGACAGCAAAATGTGCAAACCTATTGATGCTCACCATGGCTAGGGTGAGTGGAGGAGGAAGATTTAGACAGGTAGGCTAAGGCCAAATCATGCATAGCCCTGTGTGGGGAGCCACTGAAGAGTTTTAGGAGAAGCATGACATGCTGTAACTTTCCTGTCCTATCTTTTCTTATCTACACAGTTTTCCTTTTAAATGTGTTAAGCCTTTTTTGCTGAACCATTTTTTTCGCTGTTATCAGTTTCACTGTCAACCGCGAAATAGACCTTTTCTCCTCTGTCTTCTAGTGTTCCCCTGTACACTTGGTTCTGAAACCTACCAGACATAAATTACTTCTGATAAACATCAGTAATTATTAAATCCTATGGCTACTGATAAACACTGTTTTTCCTAGCTATAAACATAGATTGAACTTTTTATTCCTTTCACACCATGTACCAGGGCATTAAGGGATGTATCCAAGGTACAAAAGGCTTAAGAAAAGCACACTCATGCAGAATTACATGAGAATTAAGAAATGAACATTTTCATATACAATTTAATGATGCCAAGTTCCTTTTCATCTATTAGTTTTTAAACTGCAGTGGCTATTTTATGTAATTCTCTATAACAGCAACAATTTTATGATTTCTGTAGTTTCTATCTTTACCTTTCTCTTTCAGTTTTTGTTCTTTTCTTGACATAGTGAGCATACATACATACTCTTGAAACAAGAGCGTATGCTCTTGTCGATGACCCAGTGACCACTGGCTTCCCACGAGTCTCTCCTCTATGTTAATGAAGCTCCATTCTTCCTCCATACCACTCTAAAGTCATCTCCTCGGCCCTACCAATGGCAGAAATCAACTCACAAATACCTCCATTCGTTCTTTGCTGAGGGTAAAGATTTTCATCTGAAACTTCAAGATGAGTCAGTGGGAGACTAGATAAATGTATGACACTTACTATATTTTCTACCTAAGAAGATTTTCTTATCAGTGGTGTCTTCATTTTTAAGATCATTTCTTTAAATGCCTTAGACTTGTACAAATTCAATTTGGTATTATTTTGTTTATTTTATAGAGTAAATGAAGGACGAGGGATAAAAACAGTGAAGAGGATGGTATCAATTCATGCACAAGGGGAAGGAGATTGCCATTGTCACAAACATATTCAATGTTTTAATGGTTGTAATGGCAGAAAGAGTACCCACCTCAATCCTGGAGTAATAGGATGGGATTGATGGCATCAGGAATTTTCATAAATCCCTTTTTTTGGAATAACCCTCTGGGACATTTCCCCTCAGTGAGACTCACTCTCCTTCCCTTTATCTTATCTTCTTAAATATTTACTGGGTTACTGAGCTGAAATGCTTTTGGAACGCAGGTAGTACTGCCTGATGACATGTAATTGTTTCTTTTTGTCTCTGGTAATGTGTCTAATTCAAGCAATTGCTTCAATGTGTTAACTTAGGGAAAAAATTTAGGCTTAGTGACAAAGGTAGAGAAGTCACCTTTAGCATCAAAACAGGCTTTCAGTTGCCTTACAGTTTCTAGCATGTGTTGTGGCATGCACAAATAGAAGATTGGAAAGTATGCACTCTGTTCATAAGAAAAAAGGAAAAGTCACATAAGTCAAGATGGTGAAGATAAAAATCATCTTTAAGGCAAAAAACAAAAAGTTTTCAGAATAGGTAAGAAGTAAAAAAGAGTAGCTAGTAACCAAGGACATAGGCAAATAGCCATAGTTATTTTCTAGTGTTTGGTCAAGAGAAAGAACATTAAAGTTTACAGTGAAAAATCATCAATTCTTTTTGGTGAACTACTAATCATCATTTCTTTCGGTCCCCACATTAATAATTTTCCTGTGTATGTTTCAATTTTAATCAATCTTCCTAATATTTACATTAAATGCATATTTTAAGTGTATGCAGTTCATGCAGATTTTAATTTCATTCTATCTGGTGAATGTACTAAAGCTCTAGAAAATTGAATAAAAGGTAGATCAAAATCACAGAACTAGCTCTCGAAGTATGGTCTGAAAGTTTGACTTAGTATTCTACACTCAAAATTCATATTAGGTAAAATATATGATAATAAGTAAAAAGAATTCATTCAAGGAATTCCTGTTTGTAACTCTTCCCCCAAATTAATTATCAAATTAAGAGTGCAATGTTACATTTAAAAAAATATTAGTGAACAGGTAATGAACTTCAGGATAACTGGGCAAACTTTCATTGTACACACAGCAAGACTGAAATAAGAAAGTACATTTTTACAAGATTCTTTTCAAAATGCAGTGAGGCATGTATGTCAAATGTGATCTAGTTCTGTCTGTTCTGTTTCTCCAAAAGGGCTGATAGAAAAAAAAAGGTTCCTTGGTGAGTGAAACAAAATTGTTGCAGGGAGGTGCTGGTGTTATTTTAACCTAAAGCTATGGCCAAGTAGTAGAAAAGGTAAGTGAGAACATCAAAGAGAAAGCAAGATGAGGGTAGCAAGAAAATTAAAAAAAAAAAAAAAAAAAAGAGGAGTGGAATGAAAATATGACAGGGGAAGACAGGGGAAAAAAAAAAAAAAAGGATATTCCCTGTCTTCTTGAAGCAGATCTCCCAGGACTTCAATATGCTGGGGGACTCTGCCTTTCTCTTAATGGACCAAACAGCTTCTTCACCTCTAGATATTTTTCTGAAGCTTACCTTCCTAGATATCTGCTAGTCCCAATTCCCATGCTTATGTTATGGTAACCTGAATGCATAGCCTTGCACTTGCCCTTGAGGACCCATAAGTTCCTCTTTTTCCTGCCACTTTGAAATTCCTAGTATTTTATTTGAAAAAGTGAGCATTCTAGTTTTCCAAGAAGCAGAGATCTTTAAAAAGTTGACAAGAGCTCACCACCTTTTAGGGTGATCAACATACAAATTCAAATCTCGGTGGTCATTATTTATGCTTTCACCAATCTTTCAACATTTTCAGATAAATAAAAATAAAACTAACTTAGAAGGTGTTTAGAAATGAAAGAAGATCTGCTTCTAAGCTAATGTTGAAAGAGAATGAAATAACAAATGTCTTAAAATTAAAACTGAGAAAGTTTGGCATTATTTAAAGCAACTATTAAACAATTATTAAGAAAAGTCTCCTACAGTGTAGATCTATAGAAATATGTGACAGGATTTGAAACAGCTTAGTAGGGACTAATATTCTTGTATTAAACTCTTTAAGTAGGATTTTTTTTGTTTTGCAAATCAGCTTAATTGCCATAGGAAAGAAGTAAGAAAAAAACATAACTTTTGTATATCAAAGTATTTAATTCATGTGGTCAACTAAGGACACCATTTGTGTAATTACTCTGCTCTCTAAGAAACTAGAATATTTCCACTAAATTTACTGTGATTTCCACAAGGCAATATGGCCAATTTTTTCCTCTATAGATTATCCATTTTACGGAAAAAAAAAAAAAAAAAGTAAGGAATGGCAAGCTTTAGGAAAATCTGATGCTGAAGCTAACCCATACTTCTCTTATAAATATGGTCTCATTGATAGAATGTGTTGTAATTGGGAAGATATGCACTACTTTTTAAAAAGATTTTACTTCTTTATTTTTTTAGATCAAGAGCCAGTATGCATGCACATGCAGAAGTAGGGTGAGGAGCAGAGTGGGAGGGAGAAGGAGAGGGAGAGAATCTCAAGCAGACTCTTCACTGAGCCCAGAGCTGTGGAGCTCCACCTCACAACCCTGAGATCATGACCTGAGCCGAAACCAAGAGTTAGATGTTCAATTGACTAAGACACCAGATGCCCCTGTACTACTTTTTATTATAAGCAAGTATTTTAGTAAGTACAAATGAGAGTACAGTGATTCAACTATTTATACATTCGGGGTAGCTTAGGCTTATTGGATTTGTCAAGTAGAAACACAGGAGGACTAGTTAAATTTCAATTTCAGAATAAACAAATAAATTTTCAGTCTATATCCCAAACATTGCATAGGATACTCTTATACTTATTAAATTCTTTTTTTATCTGAAATTCAAAATACTGGGAGCCCAAATTTTGTCTGGAACCCTACATAAGTCCTTCCAAAGGCTAAAATATTATTTGTTACCTACATGTACATTCTTTCAAATAAATCTGGGTGGTTTATTCATGAGTTTCTTTGCTTTTTATTCTTCTGCATGCGATTCCCTTCTTTCTGAATTTCTTTTCCTGAAGTAAGAGTTCTCTGGGCCCAGTGGTAGAAGTTGGGACTTCCTAGAATATTCGTGGTTTGAGGTTACCTTTCCTATATATAGATTTAAAAGCATCTAGTAATTCAGGAGAGAATTAAAATATTTATGACTTTTAGTTGGACCCAAACTATTCAACTTTCTATATATGTATGTGTGTGTGTGTGTGTGCGCAACTTATTATATAGCATATATATATATATATATATATATATATGGCTAAGATGTTCCTAAGTGAGTCATTTGTTGTTGTTGTTTTTAATTTTCTTGTTCTGTAATATTAGGTGATTTCCTTTTTTTCCCCTCTGTGATTATTTTTCTTTGTGAGTATTGTCCAGTGAAATTTTGAATTTTCATATTGATTTTACAGGGTATGCTAAATAGATTTCAAATTATTATTTTTTTAAATATTTATTTATTTGAGAGCTAGAGAGAATAGGGGGAGGGGTAGCAGAAGAGAAACTTCAAGCCGACTGAGTGCTGAGCGGGGAGCCTGATGTGGAGCTTGATCCCATGATCCATGAGATCATGACCTGAGCCAAAACCATGAGTCAGACACTCAACTGACTGAGCAACCCACATGACCTGCTAAAATAGTTTTAAATGCCAAGTAAGTTTGTACATGGATTCTTTTTTTTTTAAGATTTTATTTATTTATTTGACAGACAGAGATCACAAGTAGGCAGAGAGGCAGACAGAGAGAGATGGGGAAGCAGGCTCCCTGCTGAGCAGAGAGCCCGATGAGGGGCTCGATCCCAGGATCCTGAGATCATGACCTGAGCTGAAGGCAGAGGCTTAACCCACTGAGCCACCCAGGGGCCCCTGTACATGGATTCTTAAATGAGTATGAATCAGCTAAAATATTTAGGAATAAATAGTAGCCTCTGACTCTCCATTTGACTTCTCGGTTGCGACATGGATTCTTTATTGAAATAGTGAAGGATAGGAGAGGAAGGGTGGAGGTAACAGTAAGGAAAGATCAGTTTGGTGGTACTTGTGTTTTGCAATGGCAAAATAGTCTAAATGATTTCCTATTCCTACAATAAAAGTATACACATCACCCCACAGAAATTTAGTATATTTGCAAAATTTTGTCTATACTGCTTTTCTAAAAGTCACAATATTGTTTTAGGAAGAAAGTATTAAATATCTATAAGTCTATTTATGGTATGTTACAAAGTTTTGATTGAATTCCTTCCTCTTGAGATAAAATTATATATAGAAAATTCAACTAAGTAATTAAAATATTAATTTATGGGAACTATTTTAAGAATTCAATAATTTTAACTTTGAATATTTTTGCTAGTGAATTAGACAATTAGCTTAAA
The DNA here is from genome assembly GCF_020171115.1 of Neogale vison. Lineage (NCBI taxonomy): Eukaryota > Metazoa > Chordata > Mammalia > Carnivora > Mustelidae > Neogale > Neogale vison. The sequence goes on from NC_058105.1 coordinate 34,188,907, forward strand.
ATTGATAGACAAGGTGACTGCCTATATCATGACAGTGATAATTGTCATGACAATATATCGTGACAATTGGTATCTCTATAGATACCAATTATCTTTCTGAAAGACCATTAGGACTCTAATTCCTCCTATTAAAACTAAGATCACTGCTTACCAAATGTTTGTGTTACAGTCTAGTGCAAACACTATATTTTTTAGAGTTGGAAAATGGAGACTTGCATTGAGAATTTTGTATCCTCAATAAAATTTTTAAATTATATTTATTGCTTACTTCACTCTTCTTACTGAAATCAGGCTATTTTTCTTAAGTAAATGCTCCCTAGATTGCTACAAGGCTTTGATTCACTTCCAGAGTTCTGAAAAAGTTAAATTTTACAATTGTTTGGGGCGCCTGGGTGGCTCAGTGGGTTAAATCCACTGCCTTCGGCTCAGGTCATGATCCCAGGGTCCTGGGATCGAGCCCTGCGTCGGGCTCTCTGCTCAGCAGGGAGCCTGCTTCCTCCTCTCTCTCTGCCTGCCTCTCTGCCTACTTGTGATCTCTCTCTGTCAAATAAATAATAAAATCTTAAAAAAAAAATTTTTACCATTGTTTGATTGTGAAGAAAAGAATTTTTAAAGGTCCTTATGCTGCCATTTTAACTGACCTCACTCCTAACATATTTTTAAAGTACAGAGCTTTAAGCTAGGGACAGAACACCTTCTCTGCTGTGGCTAGGAAAAGTGTAGAAGAAAAACTCATTTCCTAGAGCATAAAGCGATTCTTGGCCCAGGATCCTGTATCAGTACCATGAAGTCCCAGCTACAACTGGGTGAGGGGCAGGAGATTATCCCCTGCATAGAACACACTTCAAATAAAAGGCAGAGATTGGCTTCTTGCCATTGAGTCTAGAGGCAAGAATTCTCAGAAATCTCCACCTTTGAGGCCAGGCATACAACATCTAGTGAAAAATGAAGCTAGATCAGGACAACAGACATTCTTCCCTGTAGCTTCTACCATGACTTTAGCACCTAATAATGAGATACAGTGGGCTGTTGGTAGGAAGTGGAAAAATCAGAAGAGTGGACCACTCTCCACCAGGTGTGCAGACAAAGTTGAAATAGGTTGAGAACTAATAGAGAAAAATGTGAACTGTCGAATCTCCCTCTAGCCTAAGTATAAATTAATAGTAGCCGGTGTACATTGCAGAAAACAATAGCTGTGCAAACCCAAACACAAACAAATTCCTGACTGGATACTTTTTTTAAAAAGATTTATTTATTCACTTGGCACAGAGAGAGAGAGATAGAGAAAGAGAGAGAGAGAGGTCACAAGCAGAAGGAGCAGTAAAGGGAGAAGTAGGCTCCCCACTGAGCAGGGAACCCCATGTGGGGCTTGATCCCAGGATCCCAGGATCATGATTCATGCTGAAGGCAGACACTTAAACAATGGAGCAACCCAGGCAACCCAAGGATACTTTCAACCTTGTACACTTAACAGACTGAAAAAAGAAAAAAAAACATTTTCAGGCAAAAATAACATTTATCTCAGTCCCTAATGTTCTGTACATTATGTCAGGTATTAAATTTTAAGAAAATTAAAACATGCAAAAAGACAAGAAAAAAATCATATTAATAAGAGACAAATCAATCAACAGAATCAGGCAGAACACAAAAATATCAAAGCTTGGAGGCTGGAACATTAAAATATCTGTAAATAACATATTAAAGGATCTAGTGGAAAAGGTGAACAATTTCAACAACAGATGGAAAATCTTAGCAGAGAGACAAAACTTTAAGAAAAATGTCAAATGGAAATATTAGACATAAAGATGACAATATCAGAATAAAAGAATGTCTTCAATGGGCTCATCATGGGGCTGACCATAGCCAAGGAAAGAATTTTTGTACTTGAAGATAGTTCAGTGGAAATTACCCAAGCTGAAACACAAAGAAGAAAAGGAATACTACTACTACTACTAATGACAGAAAAAAGCACTCAAGCCATGGGACAATAGCAAATGTTTTAGCATAAAAGAAAGAGAGAAGGAACATTGCAAAAAAATATGTAAAGACATAGTAATTAATAACTGCCTCCAATAATAAATGACATTAAACCACAGATCCTAAAAGCTCAGGAAACCTCATGTGAGATAAGCAACAAAAATAAAATCCCATATTTAAACAAATTCTAGGTCAAATATTAAAAAGTGAAGATAAAGAGAAAAATCTTGAAAGCAGTTAGAAGAAAAAATAAATTAAAAAGAATAAAGATTATAAAAGACATCTTGTCAGAAAATATGTATGGGGACACCTGGGTGGCTCAGTTAGTTAAGCATCCATGAAAATGTTTTCCTAAACTGCAACAGAAATAAACTAGAAAGTAATAATAGAAAGTTATTTAGAAATCCTGAAATATTTGCAAAGTAAACAATACACTTTTAAGTAACCTATGAATCAAATAGAGTATCCCAAGAATAGTTAGATAAATATTTTGAATTGAATAAAAATAAAAATGCAACATATCAAAATTGATGGGAGGCAGCTAAAGTAACACTTAAAGGGAAATTCAGAGCATTAAATACTTACATTGGAAAAGAAAAAGTACCTCAAATCAACATTCTGACATTCCAACTTAAGAAACTAGGAAAAGGGGGGCGCCTGGGTGGCTCAGTGGGTTAGGCCGCTGCCTTCAGCTCAGGTCATGATCTCAGGGTCCTGGGATTGAGTCCCGTATCGGACTCTCTGCTCAGCGGGGAGCCTGCTTCCCTTCCTCTCTCTCTGCCTGCCTTTCTGCCTACTTGTGATCTCTGTCTGTCAAATAAATAAGTAAAAAATTCTTAAAAAAAAAAAGAAACTAGGAAAAGAGAAAAACTAAATAAAGTAGAAAGAAAAGAATAATGTGGATGACAGCAGATATCAATTATACTGAGACCAGAAACAAGAGATAAAATCAATTAAAGTCTGAATCTTTGAAAAGGTCAATAAATCCAATATATCTTGATGTAGACTAACAAAAACACAACAACAACAAAGATATAAATTACAGATATCATTAATGAAAGAAGGCATATCTCTGTCGATCCCTTGGTCGTTTAAAGGATCATGCAGGGATATTATGAAAAACTTTGTGTCGGTAATTTTGGCACAATTTGGCAACTTAAAGGGATCAATTCCTTAGAAGACACCAATTGCCAGAACTTACTAAAAAATGCAACTATATATAAGATTCTAATATATTAAATAAATTGAAATTTTAATCTTAAAGTTTCCAAGAATAAAAACTCCAAGCAAAAATGGTACTCCAGGTAATATATTGATATTTATGAAGTAAATAATGTCAGGTATATATAAAGCTTTCCAGAAAATATGAGAAAATCAAATATTTTAATCTCATTATTTAAGGCCATTGAAGCCAAAACGAAACAAAAATCAGACAAAACCATTGGAGGAAAAATATTCCTCTGGAACACAGACTCAAAATTCCTTCACAGAATAGTAGCTGATTGGATTCAGGAAATATATATATTATACTTGGTCATTATATATTATATACATTATATAATACATATTATATTATGACCAAGTATAGCTTTTCTCAGAAACAAAACATTGTTTTAATGTGAAAAAATAAATTGTATATACACTGTTCACTATTAAAGCCTCTGCCTTTGGCCAAGGTCATGATCCCAGGGTTCTGGGATCAAGCCAGGCATCAGGCTTTCTGCTCAGCAGGGAGCCTGATCTCTCCTCTGTCTGACTGCTCCACCTACTCGTGATCTCTGTCTGTCGGATAAATAAATAAAATCTTAAAAAAAAAGAAATGCAATGAAATGCAATTATTAGTAACAGAGGTAGAAAGGTACTTGACAGGGGCTCCTGGGTGGCTCAGTGGGTTAAAGTCTCTGCCTTCGGCTCAGGTCATGATCCCAGGGTCCTGGGATCGAGCCCCGCATCGGGCTCTCTGCTCAGCAAGGAGCCTCCTTCCACCTCTCTCTCTCTCTCTGTCTGCTTGTGATCTCTGCCTGTCAAATAAATAATAAATAAAAATCTAAAAAAAAAAAGGTACTTGACAAAATTAAATATCCATTCATGATAAAAACTCTGATAAAAAGAATAAAAGAGGGACACCTGGGTGGCTCAGTGGGTTAAAGCCTCTGCTTTTGGCTGGGGTCATGGTCTCAGGGTCCTGGGATGGAGCCCTGCATCAGGATCTCTGCTCAGCGGGGAGCCTGCTTCCTCCTCTCTCTCTGCCTGCCTCTCTGACTACTTGTGATCTCTGTTTGTCAAATGAATAAATAAAATATTAAAAAAAAGAATAAAAGATAGTTTCCTCATCTGGACATAGGGTATCTATTACAGTCGATACCATACTTAGCAGTAAAAGACTGAGGGTCTTTTCCTAAGGTCAGAAATAATAAAAAGGACATCTGCTTTCACAATTCCTATTCAAAATCATAACAGAGATCCTTGCCAGTCCAAAGACACAGTAAAAATAAATTCATACAGATTATAAAGGAAGAAATAAAAATATTTATTTGTAGATGACAATTGTCTTTGTAGAAAATCCCCTAAAGAATCTGCCGCAAAAACTAGAACTAATAAGTATGTTTAACAAGGTGGTAAGATATAAGGTAAATAAGCAAAAATATACTTTTATTTCCATATGTTAGAAATAAACAATAGGTAATTAGAAAACAAAAAACATACCATTTACAACAGTATCAAAAAACAACCTTTATTTTAAAAAATTTTTTTTACTTAAATGAGTCATAGACCTAATGTAAAGGTAAAAAGTAAAAATAAAAAATTCCTAGAGGAGCAGACGATAAAATCTTTGTGATGTTTGGTTATTCAAGTTTCCCTTGACAGGAAACAAACAAGAAACTATTAAGAAATGATAAATTGGACTTCAACAAAATTGAAATCTCTTGCTCTTCAAAAGTCCCTATCAAAGAAAGAAAGTAAAATGAGCCACAAAGTTGGAGAAAAATATTTGCAAAACAATTACTGGACAATGGAGCAGTATTTTGTAAATGTTACATATATTTTATAGACACATATAGATATATGTGTTTATAAATACATATGTATTTTTAAAATATCCTTAAAACTCAATGATAAAAATCAAATTAATCCAATATAACAATGGGAAAAACTTTTTTGACATTATAATATGAGAAGTTTTTCAAACCTGTTTCCCAGGTAAACTGGTGAAAATTATAAATAACCACTTAAAGTCTCCGGAAATTGTCTGAACTAGGGTTACAGAGCAGATGAAGAAACATTTATCAGGAAAATAAACTTTGGTACAGCCAGTATAGAAAGTAGTGTGGGAGATTCTCAAAAATGAAAAATTTGACCATCATATGATCCAGCAATCTCACTCCTGGTTATATATAGTTAAAGAAAGTGAAAACAGGATATCAAAGAACTATCCGCAGACAGCTGATCACTGCAGCATTATTAACAATAGCCAAGACATAAAAATAAGTTAAGTGTCCCTCAATGGATGAATGGATAAAGAAGATATCTCTCTCTCTCTCTCTCACACACACACACCCACACACACACACCCACGAGATATTCACTCATGAGAAAGAAGGAAATTCTGTCATTTGTGACAACATGATGGACATTGAGGGTATGATGCCGAGATAAGTCAGAAAGAGAAATACAAGTACTGTATATCACTTATATGTACAATCTAAAAGAACCAAACTTATTTTTTTATTTTATTTATTCACTTGAGAAGGAGAGAATGAGAGTGAGAGAGCGAGCATGAAAGGGAGTGTTAGTGGGAGAATGAGACTCCTTGAGATCCCAGGACTCCAGGATCATTACCTGAACCAAAGGCAGTTGCTTAACCAACTGAGCCACCCAGGTACCCTAAAGAACCAAACTTATGAAAACAGAAATTGGGATGGTGGCTACCAGGGACTAGGGGATGGGGGAATTGGAGTGGTGTTGTTAAGGGTACAAGCTTACAACTAGTAGATAAATAAATAAACTTTCTGGAAACCTAAGATACAGCAGAGTGATTATAGTCAACAATACTGTATTAAATAAAACCTCAAAGTTGCTAGGACAGTAGACTAGATCTTAAGAATTCTCACTGCAAAGAAGAAATGGTAATTATGGGACATGATAAAGGTGATGCCTAATGCTATGGTGGGAATCATATTGCAATATAATAACTTATCAAGCTAACATGTTTACCTTAAACTTACACATTATTCTATGCCAACTATAATCTCAATAAAAACAAATTATTTTAAAGAAGGAAATGAGCTAAGACTCAGTAAGAATAGTGAGAATGTGTGGTAAATGAATGAAAATCTACTTCCTTTTCTCTTCCCTCCCAGCTCAGCATGATGGATAAGACCTGGCTTCAGAATGATAAATAGTAGCCAGGCAAATGGTTGTAGCCCCAAACACAGGGTACTCTTACTCCCGCAGCTTAAAGTTTGAGAGCTATAGAATCTCCCAGGAGTGACAGGATTTCAGACTTTTTCATCCTGCTCATGCTGCAATTTTCAGAGTCTATTGCCAAGAGATAGGAGTTCCTTTTTTTTCATTAACCTCCAATCAGAAGGCATAGGCTCTCCTTAGGTGCAGTGCAATGCGAGTACTCGGGCCCTGATTGATCACCCTCATCATAGTTCCTTCATAAAGCAAAGTTCCCCACTGAGAGAGGCCAACTCAAAATGCTAGAGACCACAGCTGTCCTACATCCCTAGCTGAGTGCACATCAACTAAAGCAGAAGTTACACTCAGAAAGGAGTCTGTCACTGTTGGCACCCTTAGTTCCAAGGGCCAAGTGTCTTAAGATTTTGCCTATGGATTTAGGCAGACTGAAGCATTCCCAAAAGAAACTTATTTTATTTGTCATAGAGCAAAGGTGTCTAGCCTAAGGGTTCTCTCAAAAACAATGGAAGATGGGGTGCCTGGGTGGCTCAATCATAAGCCAGCAAGTCTACCAGAGAGAACCAGTAAGGGCAGAGGTAAGAGCTTTCCTAGGTTCAGAACAAATTACAAACACTGAATTCAAAAACTATACTTGTAAAGGAGGTGAATTTATTTGGGTCACTCCGTGGGGAAATTTACATCCTAAATATTGTTAAAGACAATAAAACAATTAACCACTAATTACTGGAACTTAATAACTGAGTGTGGGAAGGGAAAAATATAGTAAATAAAGGCCTAGTGAAAACTCTTGTTATTCCATAATGACTGCACCCATGCCCAAGACTGCACCTCCAATGAGCAAAAATCAAAGGCTCCATGCTGGGGGCAGAGGGTGCAGATAGGCTTCACTAAAATAATCTGGCCAGTCAATACACAAATAATTAAATGACAACAAGAAGCCCAGAAGTGGGGAGACCAGAACTCAGAGTTGCTATGATACTATTCTCTAACGTGTCTAGTTTCCAACAACAACAACAGAAAAAAAAAAAAACCACAAGACATGGAAACAATAGCAACAACAAAACCCAGGAGAGTCAGACTTATACCTGGGGCAGGGGAGTAGAAATGAGAAACTGCCTGTGAAACTGAACAGATTTAGATTTAATAACAACAACAACAAAGAGACCTTAAATTAGCCAGTATAATAATATTCAAAGAATGAAATGGAAGTATGCTTCAAAGTTAAAAAATGCATTATGATAAAGTCTCAGCAAATAGAGAATAGCAATAATAACATAGAAATTATGAAAAAAAACAAATGGAAATCCTGGAGCTCAAAAGTACAATAACTGAAATAAAAATTCATTCAGGGGCTCAATAGCAGATTTGAATTGGATCTGAATAAAGGAAATTTGAGAATAGATTAACTCATGATCAGTCTGAGAAACAGAAAAAAGAGTAAAGGAAAATGCACCAAGTTTAGAGAAATGTGGAGTACCATTAAGTGTAGCAACATCTGTGTAATGGGTATGTCAGAAGAAGAGGAAGGGCACCTGGGTGGCTCAATTGGTTTGGCATTGGACTATTGGTTTTGGCTCAGGTCATAATCTTGGGGTCATGAGACTGGCCCCCATCAGGCTCCACACTCAGTGGGGTGTCTGCTAGGAATTCTCTCCCTCTGCCCCTGTCTCACTGCCCCTGTCTCACTCATGCACATGTTCTCTCCCTCTCTCTCAAATCAATCAATCTTTTTTTTAAAGATTTATTTATTTATTTATTTATTTATTCGACAGATAAAGATCACAAGTAGGCAGAGAGGCAGGCAGAGAGAGAGTGGGGAGCAGGCTCCCCGCTGAGCAGAGAGCCTTGATCCCCAGACCCTGGGATCATGACCTGAGCTGAAGGCAGAGGCTTTAACCCACTGAATCACCCAGGTGCCCGAATCAATCTTTTTTTTTTTTAAGGGGGAAGAAAAGAAGAATAGGAGAAAGAGAGAGAAAAATGTTTGACAAATTAATGGCTAAAAATTTTCCAAATTTAGGACATCTGGGTGTCTCAGTTGGTCAAGCAGCTGCCCTCCATGATCCTAGGATCCTGGGATTGAGCCAAACATTGGGTTTCCTCCTTGTTGAGGAGCCTGCTTCTCCATTTCCCTCTGTCTGTTGCTCCCCCTGCTTGTGCACTCTTTCTCTGTGTCAAATAAATAAAATCTTTTTAAAAGTAAAAATAAAAATTCTTCAAATTTAAAGTAAAACTTTACACATTCAAAAAGCTCAGTGAGCTCCATGTGGAATAAGCGCAAAGAAATTCAAAGATAAATAACTAACACAGGGGGCAAAGATAGCAAAGGAGTAGGGGACCCTATTTCAACTGGTTCCCTGAATTGAGCTGGATATTTACCAGACCACTCTGAACACCCATGAAATCAGCCTGAGATGTAAAAAGAGATATCTAGATCTCTACAAACAGAATATCTCCAGAAGTTGGTTTCAAGGTCTGAAGCAGGGAGCAGTGATTCTGAGGGCAGATATCAGAAGATAAATGGAAGGGGGAGGGAACCTCCAGGATCCTGCATGGCAGAGCACAAAAGCCTCCAGCGCTGGGGACTGGGCACAGACTCAAAGACCAGTAGCAGTGGGGAAAGGACTTTAGGACAGACCCCCAGATTGCAACCTGGAGTTGCAGGGGAGTGCATGTGAACTGGGGGCAGCTGGTGGTTTTAAAAACACAAAGGGACCTTGACCTGGAAAAAAGGGCTGGGAGTGCTGCTATGCACAACCCAGGACATTGTGGCTTTTAACAACACAGACAAAAACAGAGTCAGTGTGGCCTTGAGGGGTCTCTGAAGAACAAACTGTGAGCAATCTGTTCTGAAACAGAAGTTTGGATAGCCCTTTTGCTTTGATTCTTGGAAGAGACATGGAAAGCCACCAGGGAAAGCTCTCAGAGAACAAAAGCCCCCCAAAACCAGTTTTCACTGAGCCCACTCCTCCTCCCCCAGGAACAGGACAACTGTGCCCAAACAGGGTTGCCTGAGTAACAGTGTGGCAAGCCCTGCCCCCAGAACAAAAGCTGGAAGAACAAGAGGCTGACCATCCTAAGGTGTCTGTAAGACCAGTGCATCTTGCTTCAGTAGTGGTCTGACTCAGTGGTAATCTGGACTCTGTACAATATTCTCTCAACCACCCCTCAATAGAATGACTAAAAGAAGGAACCTCCAACACAGGAAAAATTCAGAGACTATGACCTCTTCCACAGAACTAATGGATATAGATATAAACAAGATGTCAGAAATAGACTTCACAGTAACAGTTATGCAGGCAGTAGCTAGGATGGAGAAAACCATTAGTGGCAACATAGAATTTCTAAGGGCAGAAGTGAGAGCTGATCTGGCAGAACTTAAAAATGCTATCAATGAGATCCAATCTAATCTAGATACTCTAACAGCTAGGGTAAATAAGGCAGAAGAACAAATTAGTGATGTAGAAGACAAACTGATAGAAAAGAAGGAATGGAGGAAGCCTGGAACAAACAGCTTAGACTCCATGAAAACAGAATTAGAGAAATAAATGATGCCATGAAATATTCCAGTGTCAGAATTATTGGGATCCCTGAAAGGGTGGAGAGCGAGAGAGGACTAGAAGATACATTTGAGCAAACCAGAGTTGAGAATTTCCCTAATCTGGGGAATGAAACAAGCATTCATGTTCTAGAAGCAGAGAGGACCCCTCCCAAAATTAAGGAGAACAGTCCGAGACCCAGGCCTGTAACAGTGAAATTTGCAAATTTTAAAACCAAGGAAACCATCTTAAGGGCAGTTAAGGGGAAGAGATTCCTTATGTACAGAGCGAAGAACATCAGAATAACGTCAGAATTGTCCACAGGGACCTGGCAAGCCAAAAAGGGCTGGCAAAAAACATATTCAGGGTACTAAATGAGAAGAACATGCAGCCAAGAATACTTTATTGGGCAAGAATGTCATTCAGAATAGATGGAGAGATCATTTCCAAGGCTGGCAAAAAATGAAAGAATATGTGACCACTGAGCCAGCCCGGGAAGAAATATTAAGTGGGGGGGGTTCTATAAAAGGAGAAAAAAAAAAACCCAAGAGTGATACAGAACAGAAATTTACAGAGGCAATCTACAGAAACAAAGACTTCACAGGCAACATGATGACAATAAAATCCTATCTTTGAATAATCACTCTCAACATGAAAGGCCAAATGCTCCCATAAAATGGCACAGGGTTGCAAATCAGATAAAAAGACATCCATATAATGTCTACAAGAAACTTGTTTTGAACCTAAAGATACATCCAGACTGAAAGTGAAGGGATGAAAAACCATCTTTCCTGCCCACAAGCCTCAAAGGAAAGTTGGGGTAACAATTCTTATATCAGACAACTTAGATTTTAAGCTAAAGACTGTAGTTAGAGATGCTGAAGGACACTACATCATTCTTTTTTTTTTTGACACTACATCATTCTTAAAGAGTCTATCCACCAAGAAGATCTAACAATTATAAATATCTATGCCCCCAACATGGAAGCAGCCAACTACATAAACCAATTGTTAACCAAAATAATAAATTAGTTGTAGGAGACCTCAACACTCCACTCTTAGCAACAGACAGATCATCTAAGCAGAAAATCAACAAAGAAAGAAGAGCTTTGATGGGGCGCCTGGGTGGCTCAGTGGGTTAAGCCTCTGCCTTCGGCTCAGGTCATGATCCCAGGGTCCTGGGATCGAGCCCCACATTGGGCTCTCTGCTCAGCAGGGAGCCTGCTTCCCCTCCTCTCTCTGCCTGCCTCTCTGCCTACTTGTGATCTCTCACCCTCTGTCAAATAAATAAAAAAAAAAATCTTAAAAAAAAAAAAAAGAAACAAGACCTTTGAATGATTCACTGGACCAGATGAACTTTATGGATATATACAGAACATCCCACCCTATAACAGCAGAATACTCATTCTTCTCAAGTGCACATGGAACTTTCTCCAGAATAGACCACATACTGGGTCACAAATCAGGGCTCAACCGATACCATAAGACTGAGATTATTCCCTGCATATTCTCAGGCCACAGTGCTCTGAAACTAGAACTCAACCACAAGAAGAAGTTAGAAAGAACCCAAATTACATGGAAACTAAAGAGCATCCTACTGAAGAATGAATGGGTCAACCAGGAAATTAAAGAAATATTTTTAAAAAAATTCATTGAAACAAATGAAAATGAAAACACATAGGTCAAAAATCTTTGGGATACGCCAAAGGTGGTCCTATGGGGGAAATACATAGCCATCTGAGCCTCTCTCAAAAAAATGGCAAAATCCTGAATACACAAATTATCTCTACACCTTAAAGATCTGGAGAATCAGCAACAAATTAAGCCTACTCCACCCACGAGGAAGGAAATAATTAAGATTAGAGCAGAGATCAATGAATTAGAAACCAGAAAAACATTAGAACACATCAACGAAACTAGAAGCTGGTTCTTTGAAAGAATTAATAAGATTTATAAGCCCCTGGCCAGACTTTCCCAAAAGAAAAGATAAAGGACCCAAATTAATAAAATCATTAATGAAAGGGGAGAGATCATGACCAACACCAAGGAAATAGAAACAATCATCAAAAATTATTATCAACAGCTATCTGCCAATAAGCTAAGCAACTTAGCAGTAATGGATGCATTCCTGGAAACCTATAAACTTCCAAGAGTGAAACAGGAAGAAATTGACAACCTGAATAGACCAATAACCAGTAAGAAGACTGAAGCAGTGATCATAAACCTCCCCCCGCCCCAAAAAAGAGTCCAGGATCTGACAGATTCCCTGGAGAATTCAACCGAACATTCAAAGAAGAAATAATACCTATTCTCCTGAAGCTGTTTCAAAAAAAAAAAAGAAACAGAAGGAAAACTTCCAGACTCTTTCTCTTGAGGCCAGCATTACCTTGACCCCAAAAGCAGACAAAGATCCCATTAAAAAGGAGAATTTCAGACCAATATCTCTGATGAATATGGATGCCAAGATTCTCAACAAGATCTAGCTAATAGGATCCAACAGTACATTAAAAGGATTATCCACCACCACCAGGTGGGATTTATCCCTCAGATTCAAGGGTGGTTCAACATTCACAAATCAATCAATGTGATAAAACAGATTAATAAGAGGAGAGAGAAGAAACACACAGTCCTCTCAATTGATGCAGAAAAAGCATTTGACAAAATACTGCCTCCTTTCCTGATTAAAACTCTTCAGAGTATAAGTTCGAGTTTAAGGATAGAAGGAGTATTCCTCAATTTCATAAAATCCATCTGTGAAAACCCCACAGTGAGTATCATTCTCAATGGGGAAAAGCTGAGAGTCTTTCCCTTAAGATCAGGAACAGGACAAGGATGCCCATTCTCGCCACTATTGTTCAACATAGTACTAGAAGTCCTAGCAAAAGCAATCAGACAAAAAAAAAAAAACAATAAAATGTATTCAAATTGGCAAAGAAGAAGTCAAACACTCTCTCTTCGCAGATACGTGATACTTTATGTGGAAAACCCAAAAGATTCCACCCCCAAATGACTAGAACTCATACAGCAATTCAGTAATATGATAGGATACAAAATCAATGCACAGAAATTGATTGTTTTTTTTTTAAGATTTCATTTATTTATTTGACACAGAGAGAGAGAGAGAGAGCACAAGTCAGGAGAGCAGCAGATGCAGAGGGAGAAGCAGGCTCTCTGCCAAGCAGGGAGCGTAATGCAGGACTCGATCCCAGTACCCTGACATCATGACCCGAGTCAAAGGCAGAGTCATAACCATCTGAGCCACCCAGGTACTTGGAAATCAGATGCTTTCTTATACATTAGCAATGGAACTAAAGAAAGAGAAATTAGAGAATCGATTCTATTTATAATAGCACCAAAAACCACAAGATACCTTGGAATAAACCTAACCAAAAAGATAAAATCTATATTCTAGGAACTACAGAACACTCATGAAAGAAATCGAAGAAGACACAAAAAGATGGAAAAAACATTCCATGCTCATGGATTGGAAGAATAAACATTGGTTAAAATACCTATGCTGTCCAGAGCAATCTATAATTTCAATGCCATCCCGATCAATATACCAACAGCATTTTTCAAGGAGCTGGAAAAAAACAATCTTAAAATTTGTATGGAACGAGAAAAGACCCAAGGAAATGTTGAAAAAGAAAAACAAAGCTGGGGCATCATGTTGCCTGACTTCAAGTTATACTACAAAGTTGTGATCACCAAGACAGCATGGTATGGTACAAAAACAGACACATAGGCCAACGGAATAGAATAGAGAAGCCAGATATGGACCCTCAACAATGTGGTCAACTAATCTTCAACAAAGCAGGAAAAAATATCCAATGGAAAAAAGACAGTCTCTTCAATGGTGCTGGGAAAATTGAACAGCTATATACAGAAGAAAAAAACTCAACCATTCTCTTACACCATACACAGAGATGAATTCTAAATGGATGAAAGACCTCAATGTGAGACAGGAATCCATCAAAATCCTAGAGGAGAACATAGGCAGTAACCTCTTCAACATTGGCCACAAGAACTTCTTTCAAGACAAAAAGCTTCTGCATAACAAAGGAAACGGTCAACAAAACAAAGCAGCAACCCACAGAATGGAAGATACTTGCAACTGACAGTACAGATAAAGGGCTGATATCCAAGATCTATAAAGAATTTCTCAAACTCACCAGCCAAAAAGCAAACAATCAAAAAAAAAAAAAATCAAGTCAAAAGATGGGCAGAAGACATGAAGAGACACTTCTTCAAAGAAGACATACAAATGGCCAACAGACACATGAAAAAATGTTCAACATCATTAGCCATCAGGGAAATTCAAATCAAAACTACATTCAGATATCGTCTTACACCAGTTAGAATAACAAAAATTGACAAGGCAAAAAACAACAAATGTTGAAGATGTGGAGAAAGGGGGACCGTCTTATACTGTTGGTGGGAATGCAAGCTGGTACAGCCACTTTGGAAAACAGTGTGGAGGTTCCTCAAAAAATTAAAAATAGAGCTACCCTGTGACCCAGCAATTGCACTACTGGGTATTTACCCCAAAGATGTAGAATAGCAAACCAGCAAGCTTTAGGCTCTTGCTTCAGCACAAAAACACTAAATAATCAGAAACTGACTAAATTAACTTTATAGTAGTTCTGCTAATCAGTCATAGTGCTATAGCAACTAAATGAAAGCCAAAACAAGCAGAAAGCCTAAACATGGTAAGAATCTTTTTCTTTAACAACAGGTTTTGGAGAAGATGTGAAAGGGGAACACTTCTGCACTGTTGGTAGGTTTTAAATTAGTGCAGTCACTCTGGAAAACAGTAGGGAGGTTCCTCAAAAAGTTAAAAATAGAACTTCCTTATGACCCAGGAATTGCACTATTATTTACCCAACAAATACAAAAATACGAATTCAAAGGGATACATGCACCTCGATATTTATTGCAGCATTATCAACAATAGCCAAATTATGGAAAAAACCCAAAGGTCCATTGCCTGATGAATGCATAAAAATATGCACTCTCTCTCTCTCTCTCTCTCTCTATATATATATATATATATAATATATATATAATGGAATATTACTCAGTCATAAAAAGAATGAAATCTTACCATTTGCAACAACATGGATGGACCTGGAGAGTATAATGCAAGTTGAAATAAGTAAGTCAGAGAAAGACTAATACAATATGATTTCTCCCATATTGGAATTTAAGAAACAAAACAAATGAGCAAAGAGAAAAAAAGAGAGAGGCAAACCAAGAAATTATACTACAGAGAACAAAATGATGGTTACCAGAGCAGAGGTTGGGGAGGTGGTGAAATGGTTATGGGGATTAAGGAGTGTACTTGTGATAACTACAGGGTGTTGCATGAAGTGTTGAATCACTATATTATGTGCCTGAAACTAATATTACACTGTAGGTTAATTTAAATAAAAAACTTTAAAAATAACCTTTTTCTTTAGTTCTTTTATTTTCTGTATCTTCAGTCCCAAATGTTAAGATAATTAAGAAGGAATTAAAAAGGTCAGTGAACTTGAAGTATCTCAAATAAACTGGTGGCTACATATTCTGGAATATTCCGGATTCCATGCACAAGCCATAACACCTTGAAATGGTTTTCTTTGTAAAATCATCTTGATATAGACAAAGTCAACCTTTGGCAAGTTGTGGACAAGTGGCTTATTGTCAAAGCTCCCCAACAGCATTTTCTGTTCAGTCCTCAGCACAACTAGAGGAATGCTTCCTCTCCCTGAGTTTTAGATTGCTCATAAAAAAATAAAAATAAAATCTTAAAAAAAATAAAGTGACTGTATCCATTTCACTTACTGAATGAAATGGATTTTTTTTAAATGCCATAGTTAGAATGACAGACTTTGAAACATTTAGAAAATTAAATGTATTTTTAAGTTTTATTTATTTATTTGAGAGAGAGAGAGAGCATGAGCAGGGGGAGGGGCTGATGGAGAAAGAAACAGACTCCCAGCAGAGCAAGGAGCCCAATGTGGGGCTTGATCCCAGGGCCCTGAGAACATAAACTGAGCTAAAGGCAGACCCTTAAACTACTGAGCCACCCAGGTGCCCCCAAATAAGTGCACCCTTAATCCCCTTCTCTTGTATCACCCATTTCCTGCCACCTGCTTCACCTCTGGTAACCACTGTTTGTTCTCTATAATTCAGAGTCCTTTTTGGTTTCATTTTCTTTCTTTTTTCCTTTTTTCATCTGTTTGTTTCTTAAATTACACATATGAGTGAAGTCATACCATATTTGTCTTTCATTGGCTTATTTTTTCAGCATTATACTCTCAAGATCCGCTCATACTGCTGCAAATTTTAAGATTTCATTCTTTTTATGGCTGAATAATATTTCATGAGCTATGCCACGTCTTCTTTATCCATTTATCTATTGATGGACATTTAGATTATTTCTCTAATTTGGCTATTGTAAGCGATGTTGCAATAAACATAGGGGTGCATACATCCCTTCAAATTAGTGTTCTTGTATTTTGGGGGTAAATACCCAGTGCTTTGATTCCTGGATCATAATATAGTTCTATCTTTAACTTTTGAGAAAGCTCCATAATGTACTTTGACCCAATACTTACTATTGGTTCAAGTTCCCGGAGTTAGTGAAGTTACATGATAACAAGCAAATTTTTTCTGATAGATATAATTTCTCTTCAATAGAAAATAAACACCCAAAGCTTATTTTTATTAACTACTTAAAAAAACCTGCTTTTGTTTTTAACCCAATAATTGTATCCTAGCCTTCTTTTATTAACTTTACGGGGAGGAAAAATTTTTCCTCAACACTCTTAGAGTCTCTGGCTAACAAAGACAGATTAACAAGAAAAAAAACCCACAAAAAATAAAGTTTTATGTGGCTTGGGGAGATTGATGTCCCCAAAAAACAGATCTGAGTATTTTAATTCTATGCTTGATAGATAATAGGGAGTTGTGGAGGAATATGATAGGTTAAGAAGTATGAAGCAAGTGTACTAAATTGGAGGAAATTGAGCAAGACTTGCTTGTTAAGATTCTTCTTGTCTTTGAAGACAAGGATGTTCCTTCCCTCCAGGTAGAAGGAAGAGAACTCTCATGTGATAATATTAGGAAGTGTTTCTGGGGAGATAGGCCAGATGTGGGGGGATTGGGAAGTGGGGAGGTCAGAATGACCTTCCTGCTTCTGTTTTTTTCCAACTCCTCCATTAAAATATTCAATATACCAAATTGTCATATTTTGGGAGTTGTGTGTTCTGAACTTTATCAACTTGCTTATAAATAGCTCTCCAGATTTTCTTAGAACTAGTTCACCATCTTACTGGTTCCCACAACAGTAAATAATTTGACATGTATTGAACTTATATTGGTATGAATTATGTTTTTAACTTTTTGGAAGTTTTATTTTGCCAGAAGAAGAAGGGAGAAAAAAACCCACATTGTTACAAAGAACTGTCCTGTAAAATTATTTTGTTAAAGAGCTTTACTTGTTCTAGAATGTGGCCACTGTCATATCTGCATATTCATGTCTACAGAAAAAATCAAATTCAATTTTTCTCCTGGCCTGCATGATGAGCTGTTAGTAAACAGATGTACTATGCAGAAACACAACAGAAAAAAAAAAAAAAGAAGAAGAAGATTCCTCCTTGCCATGCTGATGTCAAAAAAAGTGAATTACATTTCTCTCAGAGGTAAATAATATTATACTAAACTTCTCTATTTTATAGGTGTTATACTTAGAGACACTAGCATAATCAAATCTAAGTTCTAACCAGTAATATTATGAAAAAGCTCTATAGGAATTGAGTGCTTCAATTTTAATGAAAACACAAACAATTAAATGCAAAGGTAAACATTCTACATTATCATAAGATGAAAATGAAACTCACAATGATAAGAAAAACATAAATATTTTAGAATGTTGATAACTTATGAACTTCAATTTCTTCATGGCAACAAGGTGGGGCACCAACTTTGTTTCTATTATAGAAAAAGCAAAGCAAAACAGAAGAAGAAGGAGGAGGAGGAGGAGAAAGAAAGAAAGAAAGAAAGAAAGATAATAAAGGAAAATGCTATTCCCTAAAAATATATACAATAAGTTTGTCTTGGAAAATACTAGTTATCTAGCTAATGTTATAAATGCTATATTTTTGTTCTCAACTCTGTTATGCCAGAAGCTAGCAGGTTGGTTCTTAATATTTACCTTGAGCTATTCTATTTTTTGAGATAAATCACTTCTCTAATTTAAACAAGTCAGCTGCCTGACTGAGGGATAAAAGCCTGACATTAATACAAATAACTTCTTACTGCTAAAATTTTTACATATTTGGCAAGAGAGGTAGACACTTATAAAACACAAAAGAAATCCAAACTGAAGAGGACAATCACTGACATTTACTCAGTATTTGTGAAGTTGAGGGAAAACTATGGTATCACAATAGATAAATATAACACCCTGTCTTTTCCAACTATATTAAGTGAAAGTATAGCCATTTCGATTTGTTTAATCAGAAGTAAGCATGTCATTAAAACAAGAAGTCCTATAACTAACTGATCATGATATCCACTTACACAGCCTTTAGCATCTGTCATTAGAATGAATTTGTTGATCATATGCTTTTTAAGATTGGAGCATTTAATTGAAACTAGTAGAATGACAGGAGACAGGAAAAAAGCAGCATTCCTCATATAACTGAAATGATTACAATCATTTGTTTTATTCCATTTTCTCATTTAAAAACAATGCAGGAAAATAATGAATAATGTTTTTCTGAAAATAAATAAATTGGAAAAAAAATAAATAAAAACAATGCAGGGGTGCCTGGGTGGCTCAGTCGGTTGAGTGTCTACTCCTGGTTTCGGCGTGGGTCATGTTAACAGAGTTGTGGAATAGAGCACCACGCTCAGTTCAGTCTGCTTAGGATTCTCTCCCCGCCCCCTGCCCTTCCTCTTTTTTTCTTTTTTTTCAATTTATTTATTTTCAGAAAAACAGTATTCATTATTTTTTCACCACACACAGTGCTCCATGCAATCCGTGCCCTCTATAATACCCACCACCTGGTACCTGCCTCTTGGTCACACTCTCTGTTTTCTCTCTTAAATAAATAAATAAATCTTTAAAAAATAAAAATAAAAAAATAAAAATAATTCAAACTGCCTAGTATATAACCCCTTGGCAAAATAATAATAATAATAATAATAATAATAATAATAAAATGACAGCACTGTATTATTCCCAAATGTAAGTACCCCTAGATAATATTTCCTTGATTCATAACATTAAGAGTTTGCCAACAGTGTACATTTGTACCCATATACTCCATGCTCATAGTAAGGGAATTTTCCTGTATTTCCTGATTGATTAAATTCTACCACTTAATTTTGACTTGCTTTTTAACCTGGTGAGAAACCCACATGAATTCAGTAGCAAGATAATATTGAACTCTGTACCCTCCTACTGAGATTTATACATTTTGAGTATGACACTTTGAATTTACCTTTAAAGTTGAGGTTTTTCACTCTTTCCCACCTCTGTATTTTTAAACAGTGTGATGTCTCAAATTTCTTTTTATAAACAGTACGGAAAAATTCATTTTGCACACACCAGTAAAAACTGTAGTTTCCAGCAAGGCTGTCTTATCCTGTAAGTGTCACTTTTCATAACTGGCAGAACATCAGAGGAATTCAAGTTATAATTTGTTCCTCAAACCCCACACCAAGATTTTCTGCCTGCCCGAATAAAACTATTCCATGACCATCTACCCAGATGTAGTTGTCACTGTAGATATGATACCTATGAATAGAAAAACATTATTCATTCCTTAAATCATTTCTTTTATTCATTATCATTCCGTACATATGCCATCAGACTGGATAGGATTTTTAAAGACATTCAAAATGCTAATGACAGCTTTTTCTAGCAGCACTTTGAGTATGTTAAATAGCTTGCAGTTTGTATCCCATCAAAAAAGCAGAGCGACAAAAAGTACTACATTGAGAAAAATCATTTTCTGTTCCATTATTAAAAATACCAGTTAGGGGCGCCTGGGTGGCTTAGTGGGTTAGGCCACTGCCTTTGGCTCAGGTCATGATCTCAGGGTCCTAGGATCGAGGTCCACATCGGGCTCTCTGCTCGGCGGGGAGCCTGCTTCCTCCTCTCTCTCTGCCTGCCTCTTTGCCTGCTTGTGATCTCTCTCTGTCAAATAAATAAATGGAGTCTTTAAAAAAAAAATACCAGTTAGTTCTAAGGTATACAAGTGTCACAAATGACAAGAAAAGACAACTGGTCTGGCCTAGGAAAAAAATACCATTCATCATAAAACTTTAACTCTCCAAAAGTAAACTTTAAAAGATTTCCAAAGACATACGGAGCGAATTTCTTTTTCTTGAATCTTCCACTCAGAATAAATTTGTTCTAACGTAATCTTAAAGAATCAGAGTACAGCTGATGTTTCTCCATACATAAATGCATTGAATCTCAACATAGCTTCTTCTACTTGGAATTCAAGAGCCTTATATCAAATAATCTATCTGCAGCTCTTTGTTTCCCCTGACTAAAACAAAACAAAACAAAACAAAAAACAACCCACATTAGATGTAAAAAGAGATACAATGATAACTATCTTTAGTGATAATTTTTTTGTTAGAGTATTTTTAGGATGCAGCAGAATCTGATACCTGTGATTGTAGACTTTAAAGAACTAGCTTTTGCTTTGACTGGGATGGGTAGGTGTTTAAAAACTCATGGTTAATATTTTGTGTCTATTTCAACTCCCTAAGGGAATTATTTAAGACAATATGTAATTTTTTGTAGATACTATAATCACAAGTGTCACTTTTCATGGTCTTACATGATTTGAGAAATAAAATGAAGAAAAAAATTTATTGTAATATTGTCTAATATATTTATATATGTTTACTCTTCTATCCTTCTGGTTTTTCTTTCCCTTATAGTAGTACAAAATTTACTTTTGTTACTGATAGAACTTTATTTTAAGCTTCAAAGTTTTTATTTAGGAGTGCCTGGGTGGCTCAGTGAGTTAAGCCTCTGCCTTCAGCTCAGGTCATGATCTCAGGGTCCTAGGATGGAACCCCACATTGGGCTCTCTGCTCAGCGGGGAACCTGTTTCCATCTCTTGCTCTGCCTGCCTCCCTGCCTACTTGTGATCTCTGTCAAATAAATAAAGAAAAATCTTTTTTAAAATTTTTTATTTAATAGTTCACATTAAATTTTTATTCTTGTCACATTTGGAAAGCCTATATAGTTTCTTTCCTGTATGAGTTATAAGGGAGAATTTTCTGCATGCTATCTTCTGTTGTGTCTCCACTGTCTGTATATTTCTGGTTGGGAGAAATAATCTCTTTTCCTCACCTTCATTCATGTCATGATAGATAGCAGGATGAACAGGAGAATTCATGGAAGCCTTCCTAGACTGGGGCAGCTAGCAATGATTTAACTATTTACCAGAATGATTGGCAAACACACAAACATAATCTGCTAAAATTGAACTAAATGTGTCACTTTACGTGTTACCTCTCCCTAACTGGATCCACCTGGACCCATTCCAGTAGGAGGGAAAGTGTGAAAAATATGTGAAATGACAAAAATAAAACAATTTAGTAATTAGTTTGATATTCTTTGTTTAGGGAAAACAACCCATGGATGGAGCGGGGGGCGGTGTGACTCCCAACCAGTGAGGGAGCACCCTTCCCTAGAATTTTGTTCAGGAGAGAATTTTATAGAGTGTTAAAAGCAGCAAGGTGGAAACAGAGTGTGATCGGCTAGGAGGTCAGGGGTTTCCTGGTAAGGCTAGCAGGTTCTGTTTTCTAGGGTCAGGTGAATTAGCTAAAGCTGAGTTAGAGGATTGTGATTGGTGTATGTTATGTTTCCTCGACATGGGTTTTCCCACAAATTTGGTCTGATTTAGGTTTAGGTGTGTGATGTGGGCCATGCCACTGGAGCAGCCTCTATTTTGTTGGTCCTGATATATGAATTTCCTCTATCAGGTAGAAATTTAAATTAACAATGACCTTAAATAATTAGGGTTAAATTATCATCTTTTAGATGCTTTCATTTACTAACTTTGATTTTTAAAACTAAGAGTTGTCAATGCCTTCCCTTGATTCTAAGTTAACTTTTTTTAACATTTTTTCCAGTTTTATAGAGGTAAAATTGACAAATAAAATTATAATATATTTAAAGTGTAGAATGTGATGGTTTCACATATGCATACATTGTAAAAGGATTTCCCCAGTCAAATTAATTAATACACCCATCACCTCACATAGTTAACAATTTTGTGTGTGAGAACACTTAATATATAAACTCTTTGCAAATTTGAATAATATAATAAAGTATTATCAATCATAGTCACCACATTATACATTACATCTTCAGAATTTATTCATCTTATAACAGCAGGAGCCCACTTGGGTAGCATCAACCTTGACTTCAAAAGGACCAGTACATCCACAGAAGGAAAAGTGATAGCATCTACATCCTAAATCTGAAAAGAACCTATGAGAATCTTCTGCTGGCAGCTCGTGTCATTATTACCATTGAAATTCTGGCTGATGTCAGTGTCATATCATCCAGGAAAACTGGGCAAACTCATAGAAACAGAGAATAAAATCACGGTTGCCAGGGGCAGTGTGGGGGAAATGGAGATAAAGTTAACTTTTTTTTGACAATGATATATCTCTTATCGACCACTGCTCCAGATTTGGACTTCCTTTGTTGGATGGAAGATTTGTCTGATAACAGTTTCTTGTTTGTGTTCTTCTGCTCATCTCCATCTTACATTTTTCATACCAATGGATGGTTACTAGAATAATACCCCATGTGTAGGCTTTACTTATGTGTTGCTGTTCAATTTATACATTTGTTACCACATATCAAACCATGGCACTTCACTCTGTACAAAAATTACCTTTTAACTTTGGGATTGACTACTCAATAGGTAGGGTCAATGGGGGCATAATTTTCTAGGAAAAGGGAAGCAAATACTATCAGTGGTGAAAAGATATGAGCTACAAACAATTGTATGATTGGAAAACTTAGATATCCTAGGGCTTGGAAAACTTATAAGGTTTTATTTGCTTTATAATTGCTTACCAACAGTATCTAAGACAGAGAGGCCACAATTTTTTTTTAATCAACCATAAATGTAAAATTCCCTTCCTACCTCCCCCAAAGCAGTACTATAGCTCCCAAACAAATTTAAAAGTGAGCTCAGTGACAAAGATTTTCTCCTCCACCAAACTATACTCAGGCTCTTCTGAGCCCTTTTTCAATTAGACTTCAAACTTTTGGGCTTCTGTGTTTGTGCATTGTTCCATTTAGCAAGAATCTTGCTACCTCAGTTTAACAGGAGCTCTCCATTCTTTACATTTGATCACTCTTGATATCTAATTGGGTTCCTTATCCTTACTGAAGGCCTGCCTTCAGTAAGAATCCTGCTAGGTCAGTTTAGTTAGAATCCTTCCCTTGTCCATGATGTTCCCTCTCAGAAATTATCCACCCACTGACCACACACTGCTCCTTGGCTATTAAATTCCCACTTTTCTTTGTATTTGGAGCTGAGCCTAAACTCTCTCCCCAACTCTAAGATCCCATTGCAAGGGACCCTGCATGATAGTCCTCCTTTGAATAAAGTCTTTAACTGTCTTTGACAAGTGTCATAAATAATTTTGTCTAACCCAAGGACAACAGAAGACCAATGAGATTTTGTGAGTGTTAGGAAGAAGTAAAAGAACACATATATAACAAGGTATCTAAAAACATTTTTCCAAATAAAGAAAATACTACTTCTCTAAGGCTTTTTGCTTCTATAATAATGTTCATTTTCTATTCCAGAATTTTCTACACACACTGAAGTGATTCCCATCACTTTTCACTCTAATGGCGTTGGAGACTAGCCCTTAGACTACACATTTCCATAGGATTTGAAATAACTTGAATCAAAAAAATTCAAGGGGCTTAATGTAAAGATGTTGAAAGAGAGCTCTAAAGCTGAAGTCCAGATTCAACACTGCAGAACTATGAATGTGTGTAATTGCATTTTCTAGCATATATGTGTCAAGGTATATTTTAAGCATGGGCATCCTCCTTATGATTATTAAATTTAAGGGTAATGCTGGCAGAAATATTTCCCATAAAATCTTTATGACATCTATTTTTGCATATTTCAAAGACTATATTTGTTTCAAGTGCATCATTAAAGATTCCTGGT
The DNA here is from genome assembly GCF_020171115.1 of Neogale vison. Classification (NCBI taxonomy): domain Eukaryota; kingdom Metazoa; phylum Chordata; class Mammalia; order Carnivora; family Mustelidae; genus Neogale; species Neogale vison. Next base: position 34,213,073 of record NC_058105.1, read on the forward strand.
CCTGACTTTTTCTAAAGTGATCTGATTAGATTAGCATAAAAAGATAGCACATATTCAATAAATCATAATACCTACATATAGTTGTAGAAATTATGCTACTTCAAATCTAGTAAATTCTAGTGCATTATCTTACATTGGCTATTATGACAAAATAAAATGACATTTTCTGAACAATTCTAGAGAAGACATCACAGTTTAAAACATTTTAAATGATCTTTTTTGTCTACTTATTTCTGATTACAAAAGTGATACACATTGACTATGAAAATATAACTTGACACAATAAAGTAATATACAAAGCAAAAAATGAAAATGATCTGTATTTTCCACCCCGAATAACCACTTAAGATAGTATTTCAAACTCTGCCCAATAGAAATAAGTAGACAGAGTTTAGAGAATTTCTTTTTAATTAAAACATTTTTGGGGCACCTGGGTGGCTCTGTGGGTTAAAGCCTCTGCCTTTGGCTCAGGTCATGGTCCCAGGGTCCTAGGATCAAGCCCCGCATCAGGCTCTCTGCTTGGCAGGGAGCCTGCTTCCCCCTCTATCTCTGCCTTCCTCTCTGCCTACTTGTGATCTCTCTCTCTGTCAAATAAATAAATAAAATCTTTAAGAAAATTAAAAAAAAAACTTTCTTGGTGACACTAAATGATAGCATGGGGAAACAAAAGTTTCTTGAGCAAATCAAAATCAAAATTTGTTATTTAGTTAGTACATTAAAATATATCTTCTTATTTGAGGAATTTCTGCCTTTGACAATGTTCCTTGTGTTCTAAATGTATTAACAGCTAGAAACTATTTACTGTGGCATTCTCTTTAAGCATTAAAATTGTGCATAATATAACTCCAGAAATATACTTTTGTCGTATTGTAAGTTTTAAGATAATATAGTGGATTTTCTAAGAGAAATTTCAACTATATATGACAGTAGAATTTAGCAAAATGTCTAAATCTTATGAGACACCTGGGTGGCTCAGTGGGTTAAAGCCTCTGCCTTCGGCTCAGGTCATGATCCTGGGTTCCTGGATCCAGTCCTGCATTGAGCTTCCTGCTCAGTAGAGAGTCCACTTCCCCCACTCTGTCTGCCCCTCCCCCTGCTTGTGCGTGATCTCTCTCTCTCAAATAAATACAATCTTTTAAAAAAATAAAGTGGAAAATGGATCCATGATTCTTTACCAGCTCGATGATGTTATGGTTCCTGTTTCTGTTTCTATAGCAAATATGAAAATAGCAACTGCCCAGTGACATTTCTACTGGATTGTCTCATAGACTGCTCAAAATTTAAGGTCGGAAACAGAACTCTTCATCTTTATTTCTCCAGTGTGAGTTCACTATTCATTAGTACTCATACAGATAACTTATAAGCCACCCAGAAAATTCACTTCAAGTCTTCAAGCTACATAATACACATTTTAAAATTGTTTTCAGTAAACATTCAGCAGTAAATATTGAGCAGATAGAAGAATAGGAACTATATCTAAATTACAAAGAATTATGCTATGATTATCACTTACATACCTACTACCCAGGTTAAGAAAAAAGAATATAGTGTCTGCATTTTCTTCTCTGATCCCATACCTTTTCCTCCTAACTCTGATTTTAATTCATGACCTTGTGTTTTGTATTTACCTTTTACTCTCATTTATCTGTAACTTCATTACATGTTTGCATTCCTAACCAATATTTTACATGTTTTTCTACTTTCTATATATAGAACCACACAGTATGCATTCTTCTACAACTTTCATTTTTCACTCACCTGAGATTTATCCCCGTTTTTGTGCATAAATCATTCATTTTCCCTATAGCAAAATATTCATATGTATGTATATGGATATATGTATATGGTGGTATATGTTCATATACCACATATGACATACCACATACCACAATATATTTATTCATTCTGTTGATAGATATATGGTTTATCAATACATTTTTCTCTTTTAATAGTCTGCTTTATGCACTCTTCCATGTATGTGTAATGTTTTTTAGAGCAGTTTTTTTTTGTTTTAATTTAATTTTATTTTTTTAGTGTTCCAAGATTCATTGTTTATGCACCACACCCAGTGCTCCATGTAATACGTGCCCTCCTTAATACCCACCAGCAGGCTCTCCCATACCCCTACCCCCCCCGCCTTCCAAAACTGTCAGTTTGTTTCTCAGAGTCCACAGTCTCTCATGGTTCGTCTCCCCCTCCAGTTTCTCCCAATTTACTTTTCCTTTCCTTCTCCTAATGTCCTCCATGTTATCCCTTATGCTCCACAAGTATGTGAAACCATATGATAATTGACACTCTCTGCTTGACTTACTTCACTCCGCGTATTTCACTCCTCCAGTCCCTTTCATGTTGATACAAAAGTTGGGTATTCATCCTTTCTGATGGAGGCATAATACTCCATTGAATATATGCACCACATATTCTTTATCCATTCGTCTGTTGAAGGGCATCTTGGCTCTGTCCACAGTTTGGCGATTGTGGTCATTGCTGCTATGAACATTGCAGTACAGATGGCCCTTCTTTTCACTACATCTGTTATCTTTGGGGCAAATACTTAGTAGTGCAATTGCAGGGTCATAGAAAATAGAGCAGAGTTTTTAACTGGACCAAGGAAATTTTTTGAAGTCTGGTGAGTCCTACAGGAATTCTCAGAATAAGTTTTTAAATGTACAAGATAAAATCATAGAATTACAAAAGAAACCAATGATTCAATATCATTCAGTGATATTGAAACCAATGATATAGAATTACAAAAGAAACCAATGATATTGATATGATATTGATATAAAAATGTTAATGAATTTGTTATATAGTATTAAATACATTTAGTAATGCATTAAATAACAAGATCTAGGGCTAAGTCTAATTGTCTACCTGATTTTGAAGTAACAATGAGTGTAAAGAATATTTATACCCGGTTATCTGCCATAACTGTAATGTGATATGAGCATACCTTTGTTTCATTGGTGACAAAGTCACGGCTGCTGCTCATACTATTATGGTCTGTTGTCAATATTCATACACAAAAGAAATGTTAAAATTCATTTAGGCACTGCTGAAAATTTTTTAAAAAAGTAATTTTTTTCCATTCAAAATCACATGACCTTTATTTTGTTAATTTAAGTTCAATTAGCCAACATACAGTATATCATTAGTCTCAGATGTAACACTCAAATGACCTTTAAATTCTATTCATGAATCTCAGCAAAGGAAAGCTCTATTCTAGGATATAGTCTTAAAACAGGAATTGTTTTATTGCAGGGTATGGGGATCTTAAATAGATTTCCCATGTTGTTGTACCAGTTTATACACCTACCAGCAGTGTTTTAGTTCCCATTGATCCATACATTTTTTTGTCAGCCCTTGGTATTAATAGGTTTCTTAATTTCACCAATATGGATAGTATGAAATATTACTTCATTATACTCATATTTGGCAATCTTTAGAAACTATGGAAATTAATATTTGTTTTTTTCTTGACTAAAAGCATTTCTTTACATATATATTATATATGTTTATATATAATATATATTTATATATTATATATTTTTTCTTTTTCTTGTCTAAAAGCATATCTTTATATATAATATATATTTCTTCATTATATATCTATATATAGCATATATACTATATGTATATTATATACAAATATGGGCCATTAATCCTTTGTCAGTTATATTGTTGCAAATATCTTGCTCAATTCTCTGGCTTATCTTTTTTCTTTTTATATTGTGAACAGATGTCTGTAATTTTTTTATAATGTTATTAGCCCCAGGGGTACAGGTTTTTGTTTTGTTTTGTTTTTTGTTTTATAATGTATAGATGTCTGTAATTTTAATGTGGCTGAATTTATCAGTTTTTAACTTGATTTGCAAACTTGGTGTCATGTTCAAAAAGCACTTATTTCCCACATGGTCATGAAGATATCTTCTGTATTGTTTTAAACTGTTTTGTAGTTTAGAATTAGGAATATTTTATACTTCAGAACTAATTTTGGTCTATCATGCTAAGTAGAGGTCTAATTCATATTTTCTAAATGCTTAATCAGTAGTTCCACTACTTTTGGCGAAATCTGACTTTCTTTTTCACTGGATTGTGATTTTAAAAAATTCCATTAATGGGTGGGTCTGTTTCTAGGATCTCAGTTCTTTTTTTTTTTTTTTAATTGTCTTTACCTATTTCATCCATTCCTGCACCCACCTCCCCTCTGATAGCCAATAATTTGTTCTCTATATTTAAGAGTCTGGGTTTTTTTTTGTCTCTTTTTTTTTCTTAAATTCCACATATGAGTGAAATCATATGGTATTTGTCTTTCATTGATTGAATTATTTCACTTAACATTATACCCTCTAGCTCCATCCATGTAGTTGTAAATGGCAAGATTTCATTCTTCTTCATGGTGAGGAATACTCCATTTCATATAGATATGTATGAATATATATTATAATATATATGAATATATAAATATATTCCATATTTTGACTATTGTAAATAATACTGCAATAAACATAGGAGAGCCTACATCTTTTCAAATTAGTGCTTTTTTTAAAAAGATTTTTTAAAAGATTTTATTTATTTATTTGACAGACAGAGATCACAAGTAGGCAGAGAGGCAGACAGAGAGAGAGGGGGATGCAGGCTCCCTGCTGAGCAGATAGCCGGATGCAGGACTTGATCCCAGGACTCTGGGATCATGACCTGAGCTGAAGGCAGACGGTTTAACCCACTGAGCCACCCAAGCACCCCAGTGCTTTCGTATTCTTTGGGTAAATAATCACTAGTGGAATTACTGGATCACATGGTAATTCTATTTTCAATTTTTTGAGTAATTTCCAAACTGTTTCCCACAGTGGCTCACTAGTTTACTTTCCCAACAGGGCAAAAGTTTCCTTTTTCTCCACATCCTCACCAACACTTGTTGTTTCTTGTATTTTTTATTTTAGCCATTCTGACAACTATAAGGTGATATCTCATTAAGGTCTTGATTTGCATTTCTCTGATGATTAGTGATGTTGAGCATCTTTTCATGTCTGCTGGTCATCTGTGTGTCTTCTTTGGAAAGCATCTCAGTACTACTCTTTTGGTTAACATACCTATTCCTGCATTAAGACCAAAAATCCTTAATGGTTTTTTATGGCAATAATAGATATATTGTTCCTCTTCAGCAATATCTTGAGTATTCTTAGCCCTTTGCTCCTCCACATACATTTAGAATTAGCTTGTCAGTTTCAGCACCCAAACAATAACAACTACAACATTTTGGGGACATATACTGTCATTACATTAAGTCCACAAATCAATTTGTGGAGAAATGATGGACACCTTTAATATATTAAGTCTTCTAGTCTAAGAACAAAGGATTTCTCCCCCTTTTTTGGTCCCTTATTAATATTTTTAGATAAAGCTTTATAATTTTCTCCATAAGACTTTGCACATCTTTCATATGACTTATACCTTGAAAATTTATATTTCTATGCTATTTACAATATTTAAACATATATATTATGTTTGTTGCTAATGTACAGAAATTCAACTTTTTATATATTGAATTTTAAATCTAGCAGACTTGCTCAACTTTTGTTTATTTTAATAACTTATAGTGTTTTTTTTGGCTTTTAAAGTGGGTAATCATATCATCTGAGAACAATGACAATTTAATTTTTTCCTTTCAAATTCTTGCATCTTCTATTGGGAAGAGGTTCTATCCTATACTAGCTATGATCTCCTGTACAATGTTAAATAGAAGTGCTAATATTGAAGACTCCTATCTCCTGATCTCAGAGGGAAATTTTCTAGTGTCAAACCATGAGATACAATATTTGCTGTAGGTTTTTGTAGATACCATTTATCAAACAAACATTTCCTATGTATTATTAGTTTCCAAAGAGTTGTTGTTTTTACAAATAGATACTTTAATGAAATTTTCCTCTCCCCACTATTGAGCTGATCATATGATTTTTCTCATTTGACCTGTTAAGGTAGAAAGTCATACTAAATGATTGGTAGCACTGATATCACCAATTAATTCTTTCCCTGTATCCCTATACTTTGCCTTCTGTTTTTCTTGTTCCTAACCAGCCTGATTCTGAACTGGCCTTGTTTCTTACTTTGTTCAATAGATGTAGCAGATCTAGAGTATATCAATTCTCAGCCCAAGAGTCAATAGGTTTGTGTGTTTCCACTCACTCTTTTTCATTACTGGACTTTCTTACTCTTGGACCTCAGCCTCCACCATGAAAGCAAGCCCAAGCCAGTTTGCTGAAGAAAAAGATTACTCCCGGAGCAGAGGCAAATAGTCTCAGCTGAGACCATCCTATGCCATCTAGCTTCCAACAGATGTGCCAGAAACAGATATGTGAAGGAGTTCAGGTGAGATCAGCTAAACTTGGTTCAGAGCAGAAAAACCATCTAGTGGACCTGTATACTCATATGCAAAAATAATAAATGTTGTTGTGTTAAGCCACAAAGTTTTGGAGTAGATTTTTTCGCACAGCAATAGGTAACTGAAAGATATCTAGGTTAAACCCAACTTGGTCTTCGTGTATTAACTTTTTTTTTTCATAGATACCTAGATTTGCCGATTTTTTAAGTATTTTATTTTTTAGTACTAAATTCTATTGTTCAATAATTTCTATGGCCCTTTGCTCAACCACGTATATTTAGAATTAGCTTGTCAAACTCATTGAACTACCACAGTAAAAGTTCATGACTTCTTCAGGTAGCATTCTGTTTGGGTCTAACACAATCTCCCTTCTAAAACTAAGCCTTCTTCCGTGACATGGCTCTCAGACCCAAACTGGTGGGAAAATGTAGTTCCTGACTGCTCAGGAAAAGAAAATGATTTTGGTGAGCAAGTGGGCTGTTATTTAGGAAAGTTTGGTGTAAGACTGCAATTAAATGTTCTGTAAATGTTTATTAGAACTTAGCAGTCAAAAGTTTTAGGATTGGAAACATGTTATAGAATATTTTTAACTACTGGTTCAATATTTTCAAGTTTTATAAGATTCAGTTCTTTATTTCTTCTTCAGTCAGCATTGGTAAGTTATATATTCCAGGAATGTTTGTATTTCCTCTAGGCTTTTACTTCTTTGGATGAAGTTTAAAATAGCTCTATTTTATCCTTACAATACTGGCAATATCTCATCTTATATCCTCCTCTTTCTAATATTACTTCTTAGTATCTTCTTTTTTCCTGTATCAGTCTTATCAAACATTTATCAATTTTATTCACTTTTTTATAAAGAACAAAATTTAAAAGTTTAGAATTATTATCATTTTGTCTCTAAGTGAATATTTTATCATTATGTGATGATCTTTTGAATTCTAATAAAACCCCTAAAACTTAAATTTATTTTGTCTGGTGTTAATATAGCCATCCCAAGTCTTCTTTATTTGCTTGGTTGGGCTTTTCATTCTTTTATTTTCAAATTTTTTGTATCCTTATGTTTTTGGTACATATCTTGTAGATAAAACATAACGATTTTTTTATTATACTCTTTTCAAATCTTGTCCTTTTTTAAAAAACTTATTAACTAATATAATGTTCCTATCACTTTATTTGTGCTTCGATTTATATCCTCTTTCTGTATCTTTTCTCCCTATGCGGCCTTATTTTCTATCAATTTTTTTAATTTCTCCTGTCATATTTTGGGATACATTCATTCTGTTTCTTTCCTTTAGTGGTCACACTACAAATTTTAACATGAATATATATAACTTACCAGGTTCTAAGTTTTCTAAGTTTAATGAATTTTTTTAAAGATTTTTTTAATTTATTTGACAGAGAGATCACCAGTAGGCAGAGAGGCAGGCAGAGAGAAAGAGAGAGAGAGGGAAGCAGGCTCCCTGCTGAGCAGAGACGCCCCCCCCCACCCCCGCCCCACCATGCGGGGCTTGATCCCAGACCTGAGATCATGACCTGAGCTGAAGGCAGAGGCTTAACCCACTGAGCCACCCAGGTGCCCTAAGTTTAAGGATATTTTTATCTTATTCTAAATTGACAAGGATTTTCTATTTTGCTGCCAATCATCCTTTCACCCAACATATGTGCTTTTGTTATATTATACTATAGTTCTATTGTGTTTTTTAACCTCTCAACACATTTTTATTGTTCACTGCAGGTTGTAATTTTGCTGCTGTTCCATCAAGAGGTGGTTTTTATTTACCAGCTCTTTGATTATGGGCTAGCATTACTAACTTGCTTGACCAATATGTGGTAAAAGTAACATTCTGTGACATCAGCTTAGCTTTTAAATGTCTTTAGCTTTTCCCTTGGCCTCTTGGCATATTCATTCTCCTGCTGTTCCCTTTTGGGACACTTCTCAGAATCCAGCTGTCATGCTTTGAAAAGTCTATGACACATGAAGAAGCTACAGGCATTGTCTTTGAAAGGTAGTTCCAGATGAGCCTGGCCTTTGAGTCATACAGTTCTGGCAACAGACATGTGAGTGAAGGTAACTACAGATGATTTCAGTCCCCGATTACTGAAGTTACCCTAGCCATTAAGTCTTTTAAGTTGAAGCTCCAGTTATCTTAGAAGAGAGACAAGCTATCCCTAAAGTACCTTGTTTAAATTCTTGTCCTGTTGAATCCACGAGCATGACAAATGTTACCACATTCTGTCACCGTTCTTGGGGGGGATTTTTATACATAAATGAAAACCATAACATCTTTTTAGATTTATTCAAAGTTAATAATTTCTCTGTTAGTCTGAAATTTTACTTCTCTCACCTGTGATCCTTTTGTCTTATACCTAAGTATATTTTGCAGAATTCCTTTTAGTTAAGTTTAGTCAGTAGCAAGTATTTTCAGTCTTGATTTTTTGAAAATATCTTTATTAAAATGTTTTAGGCAAATAGCTGATTTGTCTAAATTCAAACCCCAAACTTAGAAATACTAGTTTAGTTTTTCTAGCTTTAGCCTGGTTGTTTGAACTCAGTCTTATGCAAGCATGATTCAAAGTCAGTCAGAGTATTCCTTTAACTTTTGCCATAACTGATATAATATAATTAAAACAGAGAAAACTGAAAAACAAAAAGCACCCCCCCAAAAAAAAAAACTTGTCATGACCAGAAGTACAAATTTCTGGAAGGGCTTTAAAAAAAAAAAAAAAAACTTTATTGTGGTAAAGCATACCTACCATAAAATTTAATTGTTTTATGTTTAAAATTCAATTACTTTTGGGTTTTTTTTGGGGGGGAGACAATTTTTTTTATTTTAAGTTATCTGGTCCAAGGTCCTGTTTCTTTGGGAGCAACTTGGTTCAGAGAGGTAATAGTCTTGTCACTTGGACTCCAGGTCCAATCTTGTCCTTACTTATCCCTGCCACATTCCTGATACATGGGTCATATTTTTTTTCAATTTCTTTATTTTCAGAAAAACATTATCCATTATTTTTTCACCACACCCAGTGCTCCATGCAAGCCATGCCCTCTATAATACCCACCACCTGGTACCCCAACCTCCCACCCCCCCCACCACTTCAAACCCCTCAGATTGTTTTTCAGAGTCCATAGTCTCTCATGGTTCACCTCCCCTTCCAATTTACCCAAATTCCCTACTCCTCTCTAACGCCCCTTGTCCTCCATGCTATTTGTTATGCTCCACAAATAAGTGAAACCATACGATAATTGACTCTCTCTGCTTGACTTATTTCACTCAGCATAATCTCTTCCAGTCCCGTCCATGTTGCTACAAAAGTTGGATATTCGTCCTTTCTGATGGAGGCATAATACTCCATAGTGTATATGGACCACATCTTCCTTATCCATTCATCCGTTGAAGGGCATCTTGGTTCTTTCCATAGTTTGGCGACTGTGGCCATTGCTGCTACAGACAAAAGGTTGATATCCAGGATCTATAATGAACTCCTCAAACTCAACACACACGAAACAGGCAAACACATCAAAAAATGGACAGAAGATATGAACAGACACTTCTCCAATCAAGACATACAAATGGCTATCAGACACATGAAAAAATGCTCATCATCATTAGCCCTCAGGGAGATTCAAATTAAAACCACATTGAGATATCACCTTACACCAGTTAGAATGGCCAAAATTAACAAAACAGGAAACAACATGTGTTGGAGAGGATGTGGAGAAGGGAGAACCCTCTTACACTGTTGGTGGGAATGCAAGTTGGTGCAGCCTCTTTGGAGAACAGTGTGGAGATTCCTCAAGAAATTAAAAAATAGAGCTTCCCTATGACCCTGCAATTGCACTCCTGGGTATTTACCCCAAAGATACAGATGTCGTGAAAAGAAGGGCCATCTGTACCCCAATGTTTATAAAATTCAATTACTTGTAATAATTTTGCCAAGTTATGCAACAATTGCTATTAAAAAAAAGTCAGCCAGAGATTTAGGGTGGCCCTGTGTACACAATTGGAACTCCCTATCTATGACTTTATTCTTTATGATCCTTCCTCCACTTTCCAGCTGCTGTGACCGACCAAGACTATGTTTTCTGGTTGGACAAACCAGTAAAAGTGTCAGGTTTCTATCTGCTTTTTCATCTCCCAGTCCTACAATTGGGACTTATCTTCAGGCTAAGAGCCATACAAAATGGGAAACTCGCTCATTATTATTTCCTCCACCCAGCTATCAATTCCTTCTATTATCTTCATTCTTTGTTCATTTGCCAATATCATCAAGTAGTTGGTTTTCCAAAATGTATATATTCCAGAGTTTATAGATTTTTATTTTCAGGATGATTAGTCTAACGTCTTCAAATCAGCCATCTCCAGAAGTAAACCCAGAGCTTACATTTTAATATGCCAGTTTATTTATAAACATATAAAATGACTTTTTATTCCTTTGGGGTTCAAGATTTATGTGGGATTCTTCTATTAGTCTCTGACCTGAATGGAGCCTAAGATTGATGACTTGTCTCTTAAACTCCATGAGGCCATGAGAACTAAAGTTAAAGTTCATCATATTTGGAGGATTCCCCTTTATGTGTAAGTTTATTTCAGTATATTTTGATCATCTTTTTCAGTTTCTTCCTTTCCTTATTTTTTTTACTTATTTTCTTTACTTTGTATTTCTTACTTCTTCACCAATGCATGTAGATAAAAAGAAATTCAGCACTTTTAATTAGTATGATTATAAGAGCCAGTCAGCTTATCTGGTCAACCAGTCTATTGGAAGAATTCTGAGTAGGTGTTTTTAAAGACTGATTGATTGATTGATTGATTTTAGTGGGGAAGGGGGAGAAGGAGAGGGAAAGAGAAAGAATCTTAAGTAGCCTCCCTGCTGAGTGTGGAGCTCCATGCAGGGCTCAATCTCATTACCTGAGATGTAATCAAGAGTCAGATGCTTAACTGAATGAGCACCCAGGTGTCCCTGAGTGGGTTTTTTTTTTTTAAATAATAAGCCAAATCATATCAACTGATCACTGAGTTCTAAAAAACCCTCCTATAATTTCTGATAACATTACAGATAAAAATAATTTTTAATGTTTTAGAAGATCTTGTCTGATTTAGCTTTAGTCTTCCTGTTATCATCTTGAATAAATTTCCCTCTCTGATCCAGTCATAGAGAACATCTTTCAGTTCTTTGAACATGATATGATCTCTCCCACCTCAACTCCTTTTTACATGTTATTTTTTTTCTGCTTGGAGTCCTTCTCTCTTCTACCCTTCATTCTAGTCATTCTTCAATTCTTTGCCTATTTGTAATATCTTTCAAGACTTTTTCTTGGCCTTTTAGACTAGTAAGGGAACGTCACTTTTTTTTTCTAATACTTCTTCCACTTTTGAAAGACATATCCATCATCTTTCTCAGATTATATTTAATGTACTCCTTTGAGATAAGAATAAGAATCTCATCCATCTGCTATCATCATTCTTCAATGTCTTCAATCAATACGATACCTAATGTCGAGTAAGTGCTTAAAAATATTTGCTAATTGATAATTTTGTTTGAGTCAGTCACACAAGAATCTTAAACTTTGGGACACAGATATTTTCTTTTTTTAATATTTTATTCATTTTAGAAAGAGAGAGAGAGAGAGAGAGAGTGTGTGTGTGTGTGTGTGTGTGTGTGCATGCGCGCAAGTGGGGGGAAGGACAGATAGAGAGAGAGAATCTCAAGCAGACTCCCCACTGAGTGTGGAGCCCAATGAAGCGTTGGATCTCAGGACCCTGAGATCATGACCTTTGAGGCACAAAGATTCTCTAAACCTTTTGGTATAAGAGCTGGACCTTGGACATTGGTAAAATTACCACAATAATATTGGCCTAAAAATCCCAGCTGGCTGGCAGTTCTCCTCATTCTTGACTGCAGATCCCCTTATTTTAAGATTCCCAAGTTATCATGTCACTCACTTACTCAAGAACCTACTGCATTCCTACCCTTCCTTGTTTAGTCTAAACTCCACAATTTGGTATTCAGTACCATCTACAATCTTCCTCTTTACCTATGCAAGTCCACCTTCCACTACTTCTCAGTATAAACATTCAAAACAACATCAGTTATATTATTCTCTTAATTATCTTTTCAAAATCAATTTTTCTATGTCATGTTCTGTTCTTCAGCTCATACCATGCCTCATGATAAAGATTCTGTAAGGATGTTTTTCTGCCTTCTTTCATTCTCAATCCTATGTATCTTTCATGGACAGCATAGATCCCAGGTACAGAGACAATATGATATAATGCTTTATAATATTTTCTCTGACACTTGCCAGATGTGTATAACCTTGAAAAAATTGCTTAGCTTTCTGTGCCTCAATTTCTTTATTTGTAAAATAAGGAAAATTGTAACTTATGTCATTGAGATGACTTCATGAATTACTATATAAGTACATAGAATGGGGCCTGGTGTGTAGTTTTTTTAAAGTATATTTTAAAAAATATCAGTTTTCTTTAAGTATATTTAACTATTCCATAAGATCTTACAAATCCATTCATTTATTTACTATCCCCATATTTGTGATGAACTTTATGTGTCAAACCCTTCACTAAGGACTGTTTATAAAGTAATAAGTTAGACACTGTCTCTTATGTCAAGGAACTCCTAAAAGAATTCTTTAAAAGATCAGTACAGGATGTTCTGGGACACAGAGTAAGGGTGCCAAAGTCAAGTTAGAAGAAGAGTTGGAAAGTGAATTGTTAAAAAAAAAAAAAGACTTGTTTTAAAGAATTGTTAAAAGAAAAGAACTAGCACGGCTTGCATAGAGCACTGGGTGTGGTGAAAAAATAATTAATACTGTTTTTCTGAAAATAAATAAATTGGAAAAAATCTAAAACACATACACACACACACACACAAAAGAAAAGAAAAGAACTATAAGTACAATTGACCCTTGAACAGTGTTGGGGGTTAGGAGCACTGGCCCTCCATGCAGTCCACATATAACTTTTGTCTCTCCAAAAACTCAACTACTAATAGCCTACTGTTGAGTGGAAACCTTACCAATAACAGAAACAGCTGATTAACACATATTTTTTTTTCAATTTATTTATTTTCAGAAAAAACAGTATTCATTATTTTTTTTCCAATTTATTTATTTTCAGAAAAACAGTATTCATTATTTTTTCACCACACCCAGTGCTCCATGCAAGCCATGCCCTCTATAATACCCACCACCTGGTACCCCAACCTCCCACCCCCCCACCACTTCAAACCCCTCAGACTGTTTTTCAGAGTCCATAGTCTCTCATGGTTCATCTCCCCTTCCAATTTACCCAAACTCCCTTCTCCTCTCTAATGCCCCTTGTCCTCCATGCTATTTGTTATGCTCCACAAATAAGTGAAACCATATGATAATTGACTCTCTCTGCTTGACTTATTTCACTCAGCATAATCTCTTCCAGTCCATATTTTGTATGTTATATGTATTATATACTATATTCTTAAAGAAAGCTAGAGAAAAGAAAATGTTATTAAGAAAATCATAAGGAAGAGAAAGTATATTTACAGTACTATACTGTATTTATTGAAAAAAATCTGTGTATAAGTGGATCTGTGCAGTTCAAGCCTGCATTGTTCAAGGGTCAGCTGTAGTTCCTTATGACTGTGCAATATAGTGGAAAGAGAAGAGAAATAAGAGGTAAACTTGAAGAGAATGTACATAAATGATCATGAATGATTTCATAAACTTGTCATGACAGTGTGTTTGACCCATTAGTCCTACTTTTCAGTTGGAGCATTTTGAAAGAAATCTGTTGGCAATTTACTGTCATCAAAATGTTATGATGGAAGAAATGCACTTGGCACTGATAAACAGCATTCATCTCTTCCCCATTGTCCTTAAATATTATTAACTTCCTAGTATATGTTAAACCATGTAGTAGATACTAGATAGAGTAATAAATAATCCTTGGTCTTTGCTTTCAAGGATCTCACATTTTATTGGGGCACACAGACTAGTAAACAGGCAGTTATAACAGAGCAGGAACTGAGCCACAGGCAATCACATTATGCTAAGGGAACCCAGAATGGATATGTAACCCAGTCATACAAGTGCATTGTTGTAGAGATGAGAGAGATCATAGTTCAGAAACAGCCTTCTAGGGGTTCTAACAGTGCAGAGACCTGATATTAGCCAGGTACAAGGAACAGGGAGAGTAAGGGAAATCCAAGAGCTGAGAAAAACACGTGTTGCATGGCCCATCTTTATCTCTCTTTTTTTCTAGACATTGATGTTACTTATTGTCTGAGCTGTTCATTTGGGATCAGATTATAATGCATCTTTTATAGCTTTATTTTGTTTAGAATGACTACATTAATTTTGTCTTCCTAGTGAAAATGTAATGAGACATGATGTCACATGGTTTCCTCTAACGCAATAGTAAGCAGCATTGGATAGGAAATAAATATTTACTGCATTAATTTACTGAATTAATTGCTCAACATTCTCCCTCTTATTGAGTCACCCCTAGGTTATTTTCTAAAGCAAGCACACACTTCTCTCGCTCTCGCTCTCGCTCCCTCTGTTTTATGTGTGTGTATGCATGGACACGTGCACATGCATACACACTGCCCAAAGAAAAAGGTGCTTCAAGCTTCCCAGTCTCACGTATCATATGATCTCCCTGATATGAGGAAGTTAAGATGCAACATGGGGGGTTTGGGGAGTAGGAAAAGAATAAATGAAACAAGATGGGATCGGAGAGAGACAAACCATAAGAGACTCTTAATCTCACAAAACAAACTGAGGGTTGCTGGGGGGAGGGAGGGTGGGGTTATGGACATTGGGGAGGGTATGTGCTATGGTGAGTGCTGTGAAGTGTGTAAACCTGGTGATTCATAGACCTGTACCTCTGGGGCTAATAATACATTATATGTTAATAAAAATTAAAAAAAAAAACAACTTCCCAGTCTCTCAGGTTTCTTTTATCTTTTTTTATTTGCACTTTTTAAAACAACTATAAACACCTACATTCTTTTCCAAATACAGAATCCTAAACTAAACATGAATCCCTGTGCCATAGTAAGGTTTTAGTCAATGCTAAGCACAAACAATTACTTGTTGGTTTTTACACATTGCTTATGTTTCTCATCACGTTCTATTACCATATTCTTAAATTCTGTAAGTTGTACCTTCCAGAGTCTTAAGTTTTCTGTTTAATTTTGACTCTTTAAATGCTAATCTGTAAAAATTCTGATAAATTCCGAGATGCACACTGTATCATGTTGCCCATTATTTATCTCATCATCGTCTTCCTCTTAAGCCATTGTCCAATGTAATTCCTACTTCTATTTATTTATTTGTGTCACAATATTTGCACAACTTCATACTTTCCTTTTGATAAGCTTCTTGTATTTAATGAGTCAGTCTGAAGTGTTATCTTGAATTTGTAACTCATTTTCAATAGCAGATCAAGAGAGCTGTGAGAGATCTTCAATTTTCACTGATGGAAATAAAGTCAGAGAAGTTTCTTCATCCTCTCAAAGTAACACAGCTTATTAGTAGTGTCACAGAGGCTTAAGTCAAAAGAAATAAAGTAGTCAGTATTAATATCTTGCTTTGGAGGGCAACAAAATCTTCCCAGAGTCTCTGAAATAACACCACTCCAAAGATTAGCCTTAGAGAAAAATATGGAAAAGACTGATTCTGTAATATGGAAACATTAAAATAGTGTTTGCAGCCATATAATGATCCTTTCCTCCCTTTCTACGAATGCAATTTGGTAGAGAGGGAAACAAAATGTGTTTGATGTTATTTGTTCTTTGTGAAGCCATGTTGCTCATTATTCAGCATTTTGTGCCCCTGTAGGCATTTTCAAATTGATAGTGTAATGACTTTTTCCACTATCATCCCAGGTACTGAAGTTAAGATAACAGGTCTACAATTTCCAGGATCATCCTTTTAGTAAAATTAGGCGTTGAACTCTATTTCAGACTTCTGGCACTTCTGCTCTGAACAACTTCCTCAAAATAGCAGCAAAGAACTTTGCAATAACATGCACCATTGCTTTTAGAATCCTTAGTTGCTGATCATTAGGACCTCCTGATTTAAATGCCATCCAGAGTTTTCAAGTTATTTCCAACTATTTCCATCCCCAACTTATTTTGTCACAATGCAGTTTCTCATAACTACCTTAGACATAGGATAAAAAAGGAATAAACCTGAAAGCATTTCTAAGCAATTGATCAAAATTTATTTTTTAAACACTCATTATAATTGCAGATTTCCTCATTTTCTTGACTTTTAAAAATTCTTCATTCTTATAAAGAGTTATCAAATTTTCAAATAATTTTCAAATTATCACTCCAGATCCCAAAAAACAAAGAATGTATATTCTTTTAAGTTTGTGGCCTTCAGATAGGTATAAATTCTGTCTCCCTTCTTCTGGTTGACATAAATAAACTGTTATATGACTCATCTAATGGTATGAATGCAGATTGGGATAAGAGAACTTTGGTCAAAGCAAAAGCAAAACCAAATATTGCTTTCCAACTTTGCAGCAAATCACTTTAGCTCCAAGGATACAAAATGTATCCTTAGCAGTTAGGGGAATTTCACCATATTATATTAATAGTAGTTGGGCTTGCCTGGTGTTACTTGAATCTAATTATATCTTAAGTGATCAATTTTAATTATATCTTTTCCAATTTTCATAATGTTTTCATTATGATCATATAAAAAATAAAAGCATTATCCATGTTTTAATCAGATAGGTGATGAAGTTTCAAGGCTTCTAAGCAACACTTATTATCCTCACCAGAAAAGAAAATCTTAACTGTAGTTTCAACCAGGGAATATTTGGATGAGATAATTAAATGTAAACTTAGTGATGAAGTTGACATTAAGGAATAAAATGAGTTTAAAGAATTTCTAGCAAGATTTAGCAAGTACCACACCATAACCTAGGACATAATTCTGCAGGATTATGAACGCTTTTTTTTTCTAACTGTGCAAAAGCCTTAAAGATAAAAAGAGAAGTTAAAGGGGAAAAAATCTGCCTAAAGATTCATAAAAACTTCTACCAGTCAGAAATATTTGAATTAAATCTTCACATAGTAATCGTGACATGATAAAATTTCTGTAAAAGATGGCATACCAAATTAAGTCAGGAAAAGTTCACAATCAACCAAAAATTCTGTTATCATATATTGACCTCTGAACCACTGAATTGGAGGATAATTGTAAAGAAAAGCTCTGTGCGAAATCAGGTTGACAAACTGAGCAAACTCTTCCTTGGAGTGGCCAATGAAAAGGAAGAAGTGACTTAGCAATTTGAAGACGGTGCACCTTGGCTTTCTAATATAGTGAGTCATGCTATATGTCTTAGTTCAGGCTGCTATAATATAATACCATAGACTGGGTGGCTTACGCACAACAAAAGTTTATTTCTTATAGCTCTGGAGGCTGGAAATTTGAGATTAGTGTGCCAATATTGTTGGGTTCTGGTGAGAACCCTTTTCTAGGTTGTAGACTGCTCACTTGTATCCTCACTTTGGAGAAAGAGAGTGGACAGCTCTTTGGTATTTTATTCATGAGGTCTCTACTTTCGTGAGTTAATTATCTCCCCTGAACTCCAAATACCATTGCTTTGAGATTAGGGTTTCAACGTATGAATTTTGAGGGAAACAAAATATTCAGTCCCTTGAAATCCACATTTTGGGCTTTAATTTTATAATCACAAAATCTATTGTAATTATTTCTAACCAACTTGATCATGGGAATTTGCATGATGATCCAGAGCAGAAAGCAGTTCTTATTTGGCATTATGTTTATAACAATATCCACTTTTTCTTCTACTACTTGATATGAAATTCATTTTTATTAATAATCTATCTGAATATGAACTATTTAAAGAAAAATGAAGGATAATTCAATTATTCTTATTTTTAGTATAAAAAACTTCAAGCTTCAATGTATATTTTAATATTTTATTCAAAAATTAAAATATGCCATACATGTATGATATATTAACTGAAATCACACTTTTCCTATTACTCGTAATTTTTTGACATATCACCTCATGCACTCAACTATTAGACAAAAAATTTACTTCTTTTAAATTATTATGAATTGTCTAAGACATAAAATGTAAAATTATTAAGTTATATATTAAAGTTATTAATAATATCTTCTGGATAGGGGTTCCTGGGTGGCTCAATCAGTTAAATGTCTGTTTCTTGATTTTGACTTGGGTCATGATCTCAGTGTTGTGAGATTGAGCCCCACATCGGGATCCATGGTGGGTGTGGAGCCTGCTTAAAATTCTCTCTCTTTCTCCCTCTGTCCCTCCATCCTTCTCTGGCCCTCCCCCTTCCTCTCTTAAAAAAAAAAAATATCTTCTAGATAAACACACTAAGGGAATTGCCTCACTTTGGTATTTTTATATTATATTGGTATTTTATATTGGTTATATAGAGTGATAGTCCTAATTATAATTTTTGAAATAGTGAAGAAGGAAAATTCAAAGTACTTCATGGGTGGTCGGAAGAACAGAATGTAATGACATTTTATATATCCAGATCTATAGCCATCTATATCTATCTGTATCTCAGTGCTATGAATATGTAGAAAGCTATAATTAAACTGATCTATAAAAGAGAATAACTTATTTATTTGTGGTTGCCTCACAAAAAAGAATTAATGTGAAATACCTCAACTTCAGGTAAGTTTCCTCCAGCACAAATTCGTATTAAGTTATTTTTTGCTAAGAACTTTTCCTTGGGAAGTGTATTCCATGAAATGCCAAGGGTTTGTAATCAAATAAATTTGAGAGATGTTGCATACTCTATTCTCCCTCTTGGTAACTCAGTGCACATTAGCATGGTACAGGCTTCTATAAGTATCTCAGTTAAGACATCTGGTCCACCTTGATTAAAGAAAGGTTTCCGAAGCTCATTTGATCATGATACCATTTTTCTATAATTCCTAATGGCAGCCAATAAACTAGAGTCCTACAAAGCCAGTTTGGGAAATGCCACAGTGAAGGAAATAGACTTGATGTTGAAGTTGAAAGAGATCTCTGAGATCAGTTAGACCAGCACATGAATTTTAATGAGTCCCATGAGAGATAATTTTTATCTTCCCAGCACATAGACACATAGTGACTATTTACATATTGTCATTTAAATGAATTCATAGATGAACAATAAGGCTAGGGTTAGAACTCAAGACTCATATGGCTTAACCCATTGAACTTTTTGAAGGACTTACCTTATTTTCTCTTATGGACAATGTAATCAGCTCAATAGGGTCTCTTATAAAGGGAGTTATTAGTTATATAGCCCTGGGCACTTATTTTCTTTGAGAATCAGGAAACAGTTCTCTTACAAGGTTATTTATCAGTATTAATTGAGAAGTCACACATGACAAAATGCTTACTACACACTGCACATTAAGTATTCAGTAAATGTTACTTTATCTTCATTTCCCTTATAGCAGTGTTTATGAAAATGATTGTGTTCGTGATAGTATCACCCTATGCACTAAAAATATTTTTTGTATTTTTATAATTATACAGTAGCATAAGAAACATAAATCATAAGTACACAGAATCCTGAGGTTTTTTTGAGGGTGGAGGGGCAGAGGGAGAAAGAGAATATCAGGCAGGCTCCACGATTAGCATGGAGCCACACATGGGGCTTGATCTCACAACACTGAGATCATTACCTGAGCCAAAATCAAGAGTCAGAAACTTAACCAACTAAACCACAGGCACCTCCTGATTGCTGAGTTTTAATAAGCTGAACAAACCTGGATAATAATTACCTAGGTTAATAAACAGAATCACAGAAGACATCCCTACGCCTTCTCCCATTTACTATTCCTTAAGGGGTATTTTATATAAATAAAATCATGCAGTACATAATCCTTGTGTATCTGACTTTTTTTTTGCCTCAACATGATGTTTGTGAGATACATCATGTTTTTGTATGTAGGCGGAGAGCATTCTTTGTCATTGCTATACAGTATTACGTTACATGGGTATACTATGGTTTATTTGTCTACTCTACTATTGATGGGCATGTGGATAGCTTCCAGTATGGAGGCATAATGAGGAGTTATGCAATGAACAGTAATGCACATGTCCTGTGGTGAACATATATATGTATTTCTATTGGATTATGCTTAAGAGTGAAATTTCTGGGTCATAGGAAATGTATATGTTTAATTTTAGTAAATAGCAGATAGCTTTCCAATGTTTGTAACAACTTGCACTCCTACCAGCAGTACATGAGAGTTCTAATACTTTCCAAAATGTTTAAATTATAGCCATGGATGTAAAACAAGAGTAACAGGGGTGTCTGGGTGACTCAGTAAGTTAAGTGGAGGCCTTCGGCTCAGGTCATGATCCCAGGGTCCTGGGATCGAGTTCTTCATTGTGCTCCTTGTTCAGTGCTCCCTCTCCCTCTGACTTCTTCCTGCTTGTGCTCATGCACTCTGTCAGATAAATGAATAAAATCTTTAAATAAATAAATAAATAAACAAAATCGAGCAACAAAATACAAACTGTGAATTAGATGTAGTGGGTATTAACGAAAGAATACTGTATTGACTGGTTCCTTGGGTTCTAGTAGAGGCTCTTTCAGCAACTCTGTGATCTTGGGAAAAAAATATTAGAGAATAATTTTAACATCTGTAGATTTAGACATTTGAAGAACTATGGCTCCTTTCTTTGAAAAAATGCATACACAAAATGCAATTTTGGGAGTGGTTGTCCTGGAGCCCATAAATAGGGGTGATGACTGGGACTCATCATGAATTTAGGCAAACATATCTGAACTAGATGACACTTGAAGTGTCTTCCAGTGGTAACAATGGTATCAGGATTTTTTTTTAAATCAGTACATCAGCTATTATTACTTATATACATCATATATATGTAATATGTGTATATATATTTATGTTTGAAATACAACCTTAAATAATAATAGGTGATGTATTATATATATCATGTATATATCTATATAATTGTATAGATATATACATGATATATATGTATATATATCATATATATCATGATATATGTGTATATGTATACATGTATATATATCATATATATATCATGATATATATATGTATATGTTTGTATACGTATACATCAGTGTATGTATACATATACATACATATACATTGTACCATCAGTGCAATTTACCTGGGATATATTTTATTATACCAAATATATGTTTGAAATACAAGCTTAAATAATAATAGCTGATGTATTATATATATCATGTATGTGTGTATGTATATATATCATGTATAGGTGTCTATACATGTATACATATACATATACATCATGATATAGATATATACATGTATAGACATGTATAGACACATATGCATATACATGTATATACATGTATATATGTATAGGTATACATATGCATGTATATATGTATAGATACATATGTATAGATACATATGCATATATACATGTACACATACATACATATGTATCATGATATAGATATATACATATATACATATGTATGTGTGTGTACATGTGTATATGCATATGTATCTATACACGTATATACATGTATATATCTATATCATGATATATATGTATATGTATACATGTATAGACGTCTATACATGTATAGATGTCTATATGGCATTCATGTATATGGCATATATGAATATGTATGTATATACATATTTGTATATACATATATATAGAGATCTATACATGATATATATATAATACATCAGCTATTATTATTTAAGGTTGTATTTCAAACATATATATACACATATCACATATATATGTATATATATGTATGTATACATATAAATCATGTATATATATATACACACACACATATATATACATGGTATATATAATAACTCAGCTATTATTATTTAAGGTTGTATTTCAAACATATATTTGGTATAATAAAATATTTCCCAGGTAAATTGCACTGATGTTACCAGCAGAGAGAAGTATTTCCAAATATTTCATCATTTAAAAAATTGTTTAAAATCATACTTAATAATATGATTACAAAATTACCAAAAAATCAATAAAACCTGAAACATAGATAATACTGTACTATTATTATTGAATAACAATTCATACCATCATTCCAACAAAATTATGGGGACATGGCAATAATTAGTTTTTTAAATCTTGATAGTATCAATTTTTTAGAAAAGATGGATTTTATATTCTTTCAAACCAAGGAAAATTTAACATTCTTTAAATCAATGCAACTGACTGGGTATTTGTAGAGAAGCCCTCTATAATATATTCAAAAGGGCAGTTTCTCTCATAACAGTGCTGTCTTATGTCTATTATACACTTCAGTATGAAAATATGCCCTTTATGGAATCATCTCGAAGTTGTTCAACTTAAAGTGTGATGATTTGCAAAACAACCTGAGGTCTTATTATACAAAGTTTTACACCATAGTTCTTTATATTACTGTCAGGATTCATCCCTCTCTAAGGACTTCAATTGTGCATTAAGAGGATGAAAACATTAGGGGCACCTGGGTAGCTCAGTCGTTGGGCGTTTGCCTTCAGCTCAGGTCATGATCCCAGGATTCTGGGATCAAGCCCCTGCCTTGGGCTCCCTGCTCAGCGGAAAACCTGCTTCTCCTTCTCCCTCTCCCACTCCCCGTGCTTGTGTTCTCTCTCTAGTTGTCTCTCTCTCTCTGTCAATTAAATAAACAAAATCTTATATAAAAAAAAAAAAGGATGGAAACATTAAAGGCAATATGTTAGCTAACCATCACATGAGCCAGGATTCATTTTTCTGGTCACCTCATTATCATCTAAACGTTGCTGGACAACAGATCTGTAGAAGAAAGGCATGCTGGACGGGAAAATACTAAAGAAGAAAGAGTTCGGGAGCATAAGACATCAAATTGAGCAAAAATTTACTGTCATAATGGCTTGGTTATATAGAGAGGAAAAATTAAGTAGGGTATAAAGAAATATCCTGAAAAGAGATGTGATTTCCAAATTGCTGAGTAGAATTTAAAACAAATACCAAAAAAGAGAACCATATTTTGCTTTCTCAGAAACATTAAGAATAATCTGCATCATTATTTCTTGAACCCCAAAATAAAGCATATTACAAGTATCCCATTCTCGTGTATTTTATAATAGAACAGATAACTCTAGTTTGGTGCTGTCTTACCTGGGAGGAGGTGGCTGGACTATTTGAACTCTCCAATTCACTTCCAGCAGCCCTCAAATATGTTTTGCTCCTGGGAGACAAAAATAAACATTATACATCTGGAAACGTCAAGGTAAAACCCTTAGAATACTTTTCTATATTATTTTAATTGAAAGATAACATTCTTTCTTATAAAACTGCTAAGACTGCCCATGCTTGCCTCCAAAATAGAAATCCCTATAGTATCGTTACTCAGATTCCCACTGTTCTTCCAAGAGCCAACCCTGAAAATCAATAGAAGCCAGAAAATCATTTCATAAAAAATCTGCTATGAAGAAAACTCATTGTCCATTTATAGCCAAGGGAACTTGCAAAGAACTAAATTGTCATGTTTTTTCTCTTACATAAATTTGATAATAAAAACATTATACTGTGAAATTTTCAAAAGTGTATAACTCGCTATAGATATTTTAAATAAATAAAAGCTTAATTAAATAGATAAATGGGCAAGTGGAATAAACATTGGATAAAATGATCATAAAAATTTGTGACATTTGTTGTTTAAGGATGAATAGACATTCTGTTGTGGTATAATATGTAGTAATGTGTATGTGAGATTATATATATTTCATATGATATAAATATATATGAACTATAGGAACAAAACTTTGATCTGGCCTCAAGTTGACTCTAATCTTGTACATTATTATACCTATTTTTACTATTTGTCCTGTTACAGCCAAAGTGGTGAGCTACTATAGATTTCAGAATATGTCTTATCTTCCTAGGTATGCTTTTGTTCACATTTTGTTCTCAATATTAAATGTTTTGCTTTTAAGGTTTTCTCTTTCCATTATAATGTTTCATTTCCTGCTGGTTCATATAAATGATGCCATATTCATTTATTTTAAGTGTTTCTTTCCATTTCAACAAATATTTGTTTTTATTTTTCTAGTTTTTATTTAAATTCCAGTTAGGTAACATACAGTGTAATGTTAGTTTTAGGTGTAGAATTTAGTGATTTATCACTCATACACAACACCCAGTGCTCATCAAAAGTGCCCTTCTTAATCCCCATTACCCATTTAACCCATCCCCCCACTCACCTCTCCTCCAGTAACCCCCAGTTTGTTCTCTATAGTTAAGAGTCTGTTTTCCAGTTTGCCCCTCTTTATCAGCAAACATTTATTGGGAACCTACTTTGTATCAGGTAATTTTTAAGATACCATAAAAAAAGATAGCATCTGTTTTCTACCATAATAAGATTGCAGTCTACTGAGGGAGACAGACAGTGAGCAGAAACAAACATGTGAATAAAAATGTAAATAGGTTCTAGGAAGAAAATAAAATTAGGTGCAATAGGAGAGAACAATAGTGTGAGATAATTTAGGTTAAATAGCTAGGAAAAGCTCCTTTGTGAGAAGGAAGTTTTAAGTTGAAACCAGGAAAATGAATAGGCACCAACCAAGTGAAATAGAAGGAGAATATAAAGAAGAATCAGCAGATGGAGGAGCGTGTACAGACTTCCTGAAGTAGCAATGTGTTACATGAATTTGGATGAAAACAACAAAAAGGTCAGTGTGACTGGAATACACTGAAGGGGAAAGTGGCCCAAGATGAGGTTTGAGAGACAGACCACTGTCAAGTCAAAGAAGATCTTATCTAAGTGTTTAGTATTTAGAGCAATAAGATCATAAATATCAGAAATTGTTGTAACTGCTCAACTTGTATTATCACATTGAATCCTCGTGAAGACCTTGTGAGGTAGGTACTTACCAGTATCCTCATTTCAAAGATAAATGAGCGGAGGGTAGCTGGGGGTGGGAGGGTAGGGACAAGGTGGTTGGGTGATGGACACTGGGGAGGGTATGTGCTGTGGTGAGTGCTGTGAAATGTGTAAGACTGATGATTCACAGACCTGTACCTCTGGGGCAAATTATACATTGTAGGTTAATAAAAATAATAAATGTTTAAAAGAAGATAAATGAGCAACACAGAGGTTGAGTGACTTGCTCATAGTCATTAGTATGTACTACAGACAGGATTCAAATTCAAGTGTTCTGGTCCTAGAACCAGAATTTTATCCCTCAGTAAGCATGGAGGGAAGCACTAGACGGGTTTTAAACAGGAAGCTTATCTCTTGAGACTTACAAATTCTAAAAATAATTCTGATTGAATTGGGTGGGGGTTGGGAGGACTGCTTCAAAGTGAGCAAAAGGAGAAGTGGGGAAAATATTAGGAGGTTTTTACAGTAGTCCAAGGAATAAAAGACAGTGGCTTGGTTCCTGGTGAAATAAGAAAAGGGGATGGATTAAAAATATATCTTTTAGGGGCACCTGGGTGGCTCAGTCAGTTAGGCGTCTGCCTTTGACTCAGATCATGATCCCAGGATCCTGGGACTGAGCCCCAGGTCAGGTTCCCTACTCAGTGGGGAGTCTGTTTCTCCCTTTCATTCTGCCTCCTGCTTTGCCTGCTTGTGCTTCCTCTGTCTCTCACTCTCTGTCAAATAAATAAAATCTTAAAGATATATATAAAATCTTAAAGATACATGTATTTATATGTTTAAAATATATATCTTTAAAATTTTTTTTCAATATTTAAATAAAATAGATGGGACTTAATATATTGGATGTGGGGAAGGAGGAAAGAGCCCAAAGTGATATATCTAGTAGGTGCTCCTTTTGCAGATAGATCATCATGATATCCTTGGTTTGCTTGCAGTTATAATTGAACTCAGCTAACTATTGTTTCTGTGGTAACTGTGAAGTTGGTTCTTTGTATGTGTCTGTTTTTGACAATGGCTCTTTTGTTAATTTGTTTTCCCCAATTTCTCTGTAAAACAAATGTAGTTAATTTAATTCATTGGAATTTTTGATGAATTCCAAATTTTGATGAATTCATCAAGAAAATCAAATATAAAAAATAAATAAGTATAATTCCTTACCCCCGATATTATCAATAATCTTAAATCATAAGGCCTGACATCAGTTGAAGAACATCAATTGCCTCATCCAGACCTTTAAGAGTTTTACATTGAATCCTTGGTAATTATGAGACATCTTGGGTTTATCTATCGACTGTCCTTTCGGATACTACCAGTGTCAAACAGGATTTTATATTTTGTGACAAAATGTCACCACACTTCCCATGTAATTTTCAGATCCAAGTTACCAGTGATCAGTGGGTAGGATCAGTTAAGACATGATTATTTCCAACTTGATTCTAGCTAGAAATTGTATGTTAAAAGTCACTGTATGTATGTGAAGAAGTCACTTTTTCTCTACACTCCTGGGTTTCTCTTTATAAAATCACATAGTATCAGTGATTACTACTTAATATATAAGAGCTCTTGGTTTCTCAGCATCTTTTTATAAAAGGATATTGCACGTTATTATGTGCAACAATACTAGAACTGCATTTTTTGTATTGCTTATGGCACCAGAGATTGTTTTAGTTTCTCCTTTGATCCTCTACATATTAAAAATCTGGCTCTCAATATTATGTGTTCCTATAATCTGTGGCATTTTATGCTCCCTGATTTTGCAAAGCATATATACACATATGTATTATGGGTATAAATGGATATGGATGCTGACAAATGCCTTAGTTCATTTGAAAAATCACTATTGCTTTAGAACTTGAGTATAACTTTTTCTAAAGATCAGGATCCATGATGACTACAATAAATTGGCTTTGGGTGGGGTTGAGCTATATACAGTATAAAACAGATGGAAGCCTCTCTACCAAACTGTCACTATTTTCAGGAACAAAATTCCCCCTGAATATGTCCCATATTTGTATAATGTTTTTGAAAGTTAATGGTACAAATGGAGAAACAGTATGTGTGAAAATTAACTGGTTCATCCATCTGCCTATTAGATTCACATCTGATGCTATACATCACTTATTTTACCTAACAGGAAATTATTTCTTAACTAGGTCTCTCCAGTACCTAACAGATAATATCCAATCTTTATAACATGACTTTCAATGCCTATACACAACCTAGGACCACTCTTTCTCTAGCCTTACCTTCTGTTTCCTTGTACATGAAACTTTTCTTCAATTAAACCAGGCTTCTGTTGATTCGTGAAACCAAATGTGTATCTATATGAAGCATTTACTGTAGGCATAGAATATTTTCCTTTTGCTCATAATACTGGATGGTCTTATATAGCCAATTCATTCAATAACTGAAAACCACCTCTTATGAATGTGATTATGAATGAGATATCCAGATAAATAAGTCCCAAGATATTTTAAAAATATAATTCTGTTTATTTCTTTCTGACATTGAAACAGGATTCAAGGACCCCAATTCAATACCATGTTTATTTTTTCTTTTTTTTGCTAAGATGATTTCAAACTATGTCTTTTAGTAAGAAATGAACATATTTCAGGGCAAGGTAAATCTTTACTATGTTTAAGCTCGGATATCTCCTTCCTAATCTCTTTTACATTTTACAAAGTTTTGAAAAAGTATGGTCTCTCAATGTGAGCACTTGCTTGCATAGCAATTGTTTGGGACGCAAAACTGTGGATAGTATGTATCCGGAAGTGACTAAACTGGGAACCATTTAAATGACCACAAGCTGATACTCATTTTGAGACTCTCATGCAATCCAAAAGAATGATTGAGAGTTAGGTCTAGAATAGAAATTCTCAGCCACCCTGTTCATTTCTAAAGTATCTGAGTAGTATCTTAGCAAAGACATGGACTATATCAGTGACACTACTGACTGTGGACAATGAAGCCAAATGTGCTAAAAATACTTATCTCACTGAAAATATTTTTCTCCAGGCTCGTAACTACCTTTAAAGGCATTAGCTTTGTATAGTATGGCCTGTTTTAAAAAATAATCCTTTGATTTTGAGTTTATTGAAGATTCATATGAATTTGTAAAAAAAAATAAGAGCGATCCCATGTACATTTATTCAGTTTCTCTGATCATAACATCTTGCAAAATTATAGTATACCACAACCAAGATACTGACATTGATATAATCCACCTATCTTATTCAGCATTCCCAGTTTTACTTGTACACATTTATGTGTATATTTGTGTGCTTAGTTCCATACAAATTTATTACATGTATTACTTCCTTAATTCATACAGTGATTATGAGATTTATCCATCTTGCTTATTATTTTTCATTGCTATATATTATTCGCTTATGTAAATATCAATGACTTATGCATTTTACTATTGATGAGATACACTCATTTCAAGTTTTAGTCTATTACCAAGAATATGGCTATCAGTATTTATTGCTTTTGGTAGACATATGTAAGTATTTCTGTTGGGCAGGTACCTAAGAGTAAACTTCTAGTCATAGGTATGTATTCAGCTTTACTTAGCTTTATTGCTAAAAGTAGTACCAATTTCCTCACTCACCAGCAGTGTAGAGGATTCTTACCAGTCCATATATTATAACACTTGATAATGTCAGTATTGAAAATTACAGTCATTCTGGGTGCTATGTACTATTACTTCACTGTGATTTTAGTTTATATTTGCCCAAGGATTAATTAAATTAAGCATATTTACAGACATTTGTTGGATATTTGAATACTCTCTCTCTCTCTCTCTCTTTTTTAGAGAGAGAGTGCAGGGGGAGTGCTAAGCAAAGAGAGAGGGAGAGAGAGGATACCAAATGGCCCCCACATCCAGCAGGGAGCTGCACATGGGGCTTGATCCCACAAACCCGACACTGAAATCTGACCCTAGCTAAAATCAAGAATTGCACACTTAACTGACTGAGCTACCCAGGTGCCCCTGAATATTCTTTTTGATAAGTATTGTCTGTCCTTTTCTTACTGATTAGTAGGAATTCTTTATGCTTCCTAGACATGATCTTATGGAATATTTTAAGTTTTTTTGTATTCTGTTTTGAGAAACTATGATCCATCTTGCGTTTTTTCTTCTACTTAAAAATTGACTTTTAATTACTATTAGTACACAAATTTTCAAAATATGAAAGCAAACATAATTTATTCAATTACTTCTAAAATGAACATTGGTATAAAACAAACTTTAAAATACAAAATGTCTGGTCTTATGCATGTAACTGTCACCTGGGCATCGTTTTTCAAAATCTTCTGAAAAAGGTAATAACAAGTAAAATTTCCTATTATATTGAAACCCTACTGATTTATATTCTGTTCACTAAAAACTTATGATAATTTATTTAACTGAATTGATTTAGCAATTTCACAACATGGCAGTGTATATAACATTAAGTTATAAAAATCTCAAAGTTTAGAATCATCCACTTACATATTATTTTATGTAACTCATCCCTTTTTACATCAATCAATAGTAATGTTTGATTCCCTTTAGATGTCAAAAGTCATACATCTATATACAAGCATTTATTTAAGTCAGAGGCTCAATTCTCCATTCAGGTAAATAGAATGAACCCCTAGAACATCTCCTTTCCTCCGGTGAAAACTGTTAAATAGACGTTACTTTTTAATCCAGATGACTTCTGCCTTACTTGTACTCATCTGTGCGTAGGCACATATGCATTTAGCTCTATACAATCTTATCACATGTGTAGGTTTGTGTATCTACCACCACCACAGTCAGGGTACAAAAGAGTGCTATCATCACAAAGACCCCTTGTATAATGATGACCACCTCCCTAGAGACTCCCATCCCCAATCCCTGACAACGACTAATCTGTTCTCCATCTTTATAGTTTTGATATTTCAAGAATACTATATAAGTAGAATCATATAGAATATAGTCCTTTGAGATTGACTTTTTTTTTTACTTAGGACAATATCTGTGAAGTTAATTCCAGTCATTGTGTAAATCAATAGTTCATTCTTTTGATTTATGAGTAGTATTCCATAGTCAAAATGAACTTCAGTTTATCCATTCTCCCACTGAAAGACATCCAGGCTGTTTATAGTCTTTGGCTATTATAGATAAAGCTGAAATGAACATTTATGCACATATCTTTGTGTGGACATAAAAATTTATGTCTAAGATCTGAGAAAATTTTTGTAATTCAAGGTCATGAAGATGTTTTCCTGTGCTTTTTTTTTTCCTTAAGAGTTGTATACTTTTATCTCTTACATTTAGGTCTATTCTGAGTTAATATTTATATATGATATAAAGTAGGTATCCAAATTCATCCATTTGCATGTGTCCCAGCACCCATTGTCCCAGCACCATTTTTCAAAATATATTCTGTCATCTTTAAATTTTTTGGCACTTTTGTTAAAAATTCATTGACCATAATTTAAGGGTTTGCTTCTGGGCCCTCAGTTATGTTCCTTTCATCTATACATTCATTTCTATGGCACTAATACTCTGTCTTGATTACTGTAGCTTTGTAGGAAGTTTTGAAATTAGAAATTGTAAATATTCCAACCATACGCTTTTCAAAGAATGTTTTAGCTGTTCTGTATCCTTTGAGTTTACATATCAATTTTAGAATCATCTTGTCAATTTCTACAAAGTAGCCAGTGGGGTCACTAACAGGCACTTCATGGAACCTGTAGATCAATTTAGTGAGCACTGCCATCTTTTCTTAAATTTAAATTCAATTAGCCACATATAGTACATCATTAATTTCAGATGTAGTGTTCAATGATATATCAGTTGTGTATAACACCCAGTGAACTCTGCCATCTTAACAAAATTAAATCTTATAATCCATGAATACAGGATGCTTTCCCACTTATTTAGATTTTCCTTAATTGCTTTCAACAACGTTTCATAGTTTTCAGTGTACGAGTGGTCTGCTTCTTTTGTTAAATTTTTTCCTACATATTTTTATTTTTTGATGCTATTTTAATTATATTTTAAAATTTATTTCATGCTTAGTGTATGAAAATACAATTAATTTTTATACATTGGTCATGCCTCCTTCAACTTTGCTGAAATTCTTTTTAGCTAAAACTTCAATCCAATGTTGAATAAAAGCAGCAAGAACAGATGCCCCTGTTTTTTTTTTTTTATAAACATATAATGTATTTTTATCCCCAGGGGTATAGGTCTGTGAATCGCCAGGTTTACACACTTCACAGCACTCACCATAGCACATACCCTCCCCCATGTCCATAACCCCACCCCCTCTCCTGACCCCCCTCCCCCCAGCAACCCTCAGTTTGTTTTGTGAGATTAAGAGTCACTTATGGTTTGTCTCCCTCCCGATCCCATCCTTTCATTTATTCTTTTCCTACCCCCAAGCCCCCCATGTTGTATCTCCACTTCCTCATATCAGATCATATGATAGTTGTATTTCTTTGATTGACTTATTTTGCTAAGCATAATACCCTCTAGTTCCATCCACATAGTTGCAAATGGCAAAATTTCATTTCTTTTGATGGCTGCATAGTATTCTATTGTATATATATACCACATCTTCTTTATCCATTCATCTGTTGATGGACATCTAGGTTCTTTCCATAGTTTGGCTATTGTAGACATCGCTGCTATAAACATTCGGGTGCACCTGCCCCTTCAGATCACTATGTTTGTATCTTTAGGGTAAATACCCAGTAGTGCAATTGCTGGGTCATAGGGTAGCTCTATTTTCAACTTTTTGGGGAACAGACACCCCTGTTTTGCTTCTGATTTTAGTGGATAAGTTTTCAGCCTTTCAAGATTTTCTCTTTGTCTTTCAACAATTTAATTATAATGTTTCTATTTTGGGGCCACTTTGAGTTTATCTTACTTGGAGTTTGTTGAGCTTCCTGGATGTACAGATAAATATTATTAATTATAATTGGGATATTTTTAATCATTAATTCTTCAAGTGGTCTTTCTGCCTCTTTCTTGTTTTTCTTGAGAATCTAATTATGTGTATGTTTATATGCTTGTTGGTTTGCCACAGATTTTTGGGACTCTGTTTATTTTCTACATTATTTTTTCTTTCTGTTCCTCGGGCTAGATAATGTTTATTGACTTATCTTCTAGTTCACAGCTTATTTATTCTGCCAGCTCAAATATGAAGTTGAGTCCCTCAAGTAAATTATTTTATTTTACTTAATGTACTGAAAGTTCTAAATCGTGTGTCAATTAAACTCAAATTTTTAAAAAAGTTTTAAAAATTGAACATCTATTTTTAAAATAATTTTAACCATACATGTGATAAAGGTCTCATAAACACAATACATAAAAATGTCTATCAATAATAAACTTTTGGAAAGGATTTGAATGAAGATTTAGTCAATTGAGAAATGGCCATTAAACATTTGAAAAGATGCTATATGTTAGTACACATTATGGGAATATAAATCAAAATCATAATGAGATACCATTTCACAACCACCACTATGAAGATAATATGAAAGAAGGGCAAAGATGTTCAAATAGCCTTTTCAATAAATGTTGTGGAAGCAATTGAACATCTATAGAAAAAAAAAGAGCTTCAGCTTAAACCTCATACTGTACATATAAAATCAACAAAAATATATTAAACATTTATTTAAAAAACATTTAGGGGTGCCTGGGTGGCTCAGTGGGTTAAAGCCTCTGCCTTCAGCTCAGGTCATGATCTCGGGGTCCTGGGATCCAGCCCCACATCGGGCTCTCTGCTCAGCAGGGAGCCTGATTCCCCCTCTCTCTCTGCCTGCCTCTCTGCCTACTTGTGATCTCTGTCTGTCAAATAAATAAATAAAATTAAAAAAAATTATTTTAAAAATCTTTAGAATCTATAGCTAGGACATAATTCTTAGACATGATAATGACAAAATGGACAATCAATCAAGAAGATACCACAATTTTAAAAATTTATGCACCCAATATTAGAGGGCCTAAATATATAAAACAAATACTAAAAAGAGTAATAAACAGCTATGCAATATAGTTGGGGACTATAATATATCCCATATATATCCATATATATATATATATATCCATATATATATATATATAATATTGACCAACAATAGATAGGTCATCCAGAGAGAGTCAGTGAGCAAACAGAAGATTTGAACAACATTATAGACCAAAAGATCCTAACAGACATATAAGAACATTCCACCTGACAGCAGAATACATGTTCTTCTCAAGCACTTCCTAGGATAGATATATGTTAGGCTGCAAAATAAGTCTGAACAAATTCAAGAGGAAAGAAATTATATCAAGTATCTTTTCTGATCACAGTGGAATAAAACTAGAAATCAATAAAAGGAGGGTAGGTGGTATATTCACAAATACATGGAAATGAAACACTTCAGAACAACCAATGGATCAAAGAAGAAATCAAAAGATTTCTTAAAGAAATTTTAAAAACTTTGACACAAGTGAAAATTAACCAAAACTTATGGGATGCAGCAAGAGCTTCTCTTAGGGAAGAATTAATAACAATAAACAGAAAAAAAAAATGAATACATCAAATGAGCAACATAATTTTATATCTCACAAAACTAGGAAAAGGAGTAACCCAAAGTTATCAGAAAAAGGAAATTAAGACTAGAGGAGAAATAAATGAAATAAAGAATAAGAAAATAATACAGCAGATTAACAACACCAAGAGTTAGTTCTTTGAAAAGATAAAACTGACAAACCTTTACCTAGACTAAGAAAAAAAGAGAGAAGATCCAAATAAATAAAATTAAAAGCTACAAATATATAAAATTATAAATAAAATAAAATTATGAAAAAGAAACATTAAACTGATACCATGGAAATACAAAGAAGCATGATACTACTGTAAAAAAACTACACGACTAGGGGGTGCCTGAGTGGCTCAGTCCATTAAGTGTCTGCCTTCCGCTCAGGTCATAATCCCAAGGTCCTGGGATTGAGCCCCGCATCCGGCTCTCTGCTCAGCAGGTAGCCTGCTTCCCTTCCTCTCTCTCTGCCTACTCTGTGATCTCTACATGAGATCTACATGACACCAAATTGGGACAACCTAGAAGAAATGGATAAATTCCTAGAAACATACAACCTACCAAGACTGAGACACAAAAATATAGAAAAATCTGGAAGATCAATAATGAGAAAGGATATTGAATCAGTGATAAAAACCTCCCAATCACAAAGCATAAAACTTCAGGACCAAATAGTTTCACTAGTGGGTTCTACCAAAGAAAAGAAAAATGAATGTCAATCCTTCTCAAACTCTTCCAACAAATTGAAGAACAAAGAACACTCTCAAACACATTTTAAGAGGCCAGCATTATCTTGATACCAAAGCCAGATATGGACTCTATAAGAAAAGAAGGCTACCCATCAGGGAAATTCAAATTAAAACCACATTGAGATACCATCTTACACCAGTTAGAATGGCCAAAATTAGCAAGACAGGAAACAACATGTGGTGGAGAAAATGTGGAGAAAGGGGAACCCTCTTACACTGTTGGTGGGAATGCAAGTTGGTGCAGCCACCTCGGAGAACAGTGTAGAGATTCCTTAATAAATTAAAAATAGAGCTTTCCTATGACCCTGCAATTGCACTACTGGGTATTTACCCCAAAGAATACAGATGTAGTAAAAGAAGGGCCATCTGTACCCCAATGTTTAGAGCAGCAATGGCCACAGTCGCCAAACTGTGGAAAGAACCAAGATGCCCTTCAACAGATGAATGGATAAGGAAGATGTGGTCCATATACACTAGGGAGTATTACACCTCCATCAGAAAGGTTGAATACCCAACTTTTGTATCAACATGGACTGTACTGGAAGAGATTATGCTGAGTGAAATAAGTCAAGCACAGAGAGTCAATTATCATATGATTTCACTTATTTGTGGAGCATAACAAATAACATGGAGGACATGTTGAGGTGGAGAGGAGAAGGGAGTTGAGGGAAATTGGAAGGGGAGGTGAACCATGAGAGACTATGGACTCTGAAAAACAACCTGAGGGTTTTTTTTTTTTTCAACCTGAGGGTTTTGAAGGGGTGGGGAGTGGGAGGTTGGGGGAGACAGGTGGTGGGTATTATGGAGGGCACGTATTGCATGGAGCACTGGGGGTGTGGTGCATAAACAATGAATTCTGTTAGGCTGAAAATAAATAAATAAATAAGGAAAGAAAAGAAGGCTACCGACTATGCCTATAAGAAAACTACCAACCAGCATATCCCTAATGAATATATATGCGAAAATTCTCAACAAAATATGTACAAAACAAATTCAACAGCACACTAAAAGGATCATACACAATGATCAAGTGAGATTCATCTCTGGGATGCAAGGATGATCCAACATACACCAACCAATAAATGTGAATACAACATATTAATAGAATGAAAGATAAAAATCCCATGATCTTCTCAAAAGATGCAGAAAGGTATCTGACAAAACATCTTTCATGATGGAAAGCTCAACGTATTGGATATGGAAAGGACATACCTGAATATAATAAAGGTTATGTAAAATAAACGCACATCTAACAGCATACTCAGTCGTGAAAGGTTGAAAGCTTTCCTTTAAGATTAAGAAGAAGACAATGGTGCTCATTCAAAATAGTACTGGAAATCCTAGCTAACGCAATCAGGAAACAAAAGGCACGTGAATCATATAGGAAGAGTAAAATTGTGTTTGTTTGCAGATTACATGAATATATATATATATACCCTAAAAACTCCACTAAGAAACTATTAAAACTAATGAATGCATTCAGTAAAGTTGCAGACTATAAAATCAACATATAGAATGCAGCAACATATCTATATGTTAATAATGAATAATATGAAAAATTTTAAAAGTTCCATTTACAACAACATCAAAAGAATAAAATACTTTTAGAGATAAATTTGACCAAGTAAGTGAATATCTGTACACTTAAATCTATAAGACACTGATGAAGAAATTGAAGAAAACACAAATAAATAGAACAATGTCCCATGCTAATGGAATTTCATGGAATTAAAAGAATTAGTATTGCCAAAATACCCAAATTACTGAAAGGTATCTATAGATTCAGTGCTATTCCTATCAAGATTCCAATGACATTTTTATCAGTAATAGAAAAAAAATGGCTCTAAGATCCATATGGAGTGACAAATGACCCCAAAGAGACAAAGCAACCCTGGAAAAGAACAAAGCTGGAGGCATCAAAATTTCTGATTTCAAACTATATTGCAAAGCTATAGTAATCAAACCAGTATGGTACTGGCATAAGAACAGACACATAGATCAATAAGACAAAATAGATAGCCTAGAAATAAACCCATGCATATATGGTCAACTAATATTTGCCAGGAAAGTCAAGCATACTCGATGGAGAAAAGATAGTCTCTTTAATAAATCCTGCTGAGATTTATTACCATCAGAAATGATGAATACCCAACTTTTGTAGCAACATGGACAGGACTGGAAGAGATTATGCTGAGTGAAATAAGTCAAGCAGAGAGAGTCAATTATCATATGGTTTCACTTATTTGTGGAGCATAACACATAGCATAGAGAACAAGGGGAGATGGAGAGGAGAAGAAAGCTGAGGGAAATTGGAAGGGGAGGTGAACCATGAGAGGCTATGGACTCTGAAAAACAATCTGAGGGGTTTGAAGGGGCAAGGGGTGGGAGGTTGGGGGAACCAGGTGGTGGGTATTAGAGAGGGCATGTATTGCATGGAGCACTGGGTGTGGTGCAAAAACAATGAATACTGTTACGCTGAAAAAAAATAAATTAATTTAAAAAAATGAATAAACAAAATTTAAAAAATCCTGCTGAGAAGACTAGATATTCATATGCAAAAGAATGAAACTAAACCCTTAGCTTATACCACTCAAAGAAATTAATTTAAGATCAGAACCTATATAACTCCTAAAAGAAAACAAAGAAAAGCCTCCTTGACATTGGTCTTGGCAATGATTTTATGGATATGGCACCCAAAACACAAACAACAAACAGAATTAAACAACTAGAGCTACATTAAACTAACAAGCATGCACATAGTGAAAGAAATGATCAACAAAATGAAAACTCAGTCTGCAGCACAAGATACAATATTTACAAACCACATATTTGTTAAAGGCTTAATATCCAAAATATATAAGGAACTAATATAACTCAAGGACAACAACAACAACAACAAATAAATAATCCAACTAAAAGGTGGGCAAAGGATCCGAGTAGATATTTATACAAAGAAGATATTCAAAAGTCCAACAGGTGCATGAAAAGGTGTTCAACATTACTAACCATAAATCATAAAGGAATTGCAAAGTCACTATGGAATATCACCTCACACCTGTTAGAATGAAAAAATATATATATATATATAATGATAAGTGTTGGTGAAAATGTGGAGAAAAGGGAACCCTTGCGCACTCTTGGTGGGACTGTAAATTGAAACAGCCACCATGGAAAACAGTATGAATGTTCCTTAAAAATAACACTATCACATGATACACCAATTTTATTTTTTTAAAAATTTTTTAAAGATTTTATTTATTTATTTGAAAGACAGAGATCACAAGTAGGCAGAGAGGCAGGTGGAGGGGGGTAGGGTCCCCACTGGGCAGAGAGCCCAATGGGGGCTTGATCCCAGGACCCTGAGATCATGACCTGAGCCAAAGGCAGAGGCCTAACCCACTGAGCCACCTAGGTGCCCAAATACAGCAATTTTAATTCTAAGTAGACATCTAAAGGAAATAAAATCACAATCAAAATATTTGCCCCCCATGTCTACTAAAGCATTATTTATAGAGTAAATTTTAAAAGTCCTCACTGCACATATTAAAAAAAAATTAACTTTGTGAGGTGATGAAGGTGCTAACTAACCCTATTGTGGTAATCATTTTGTAGTCTATACAAATAAACTTAACCCTGTTATGTGTCAATTATATATCAATAAACCCGAACAAAAAAAAATTATTTAAACATTCACTTAAGATGGGTCAATTCTATTTTACCTAATTTATTTTTCCAAAAAGTTGGTTTAAAAAACATATTTTGTGTGTGTGTGTGTGTGTGTGTGTGTGTGTGTGTAAATAATACTACTAGAGACATGACTTCATTGTTATGTTTGCTTAACTGGACTATATTGATGAATGTTTAGATTGATTACCTATTTTTATTATAAACAACAGTATTTTTGAATATTCTTATATGTGCATCTTTGCACAGTTTTAAAATTATTCTTTTATTGAAATTACCAATTTATGGTAAATGTCTAGAAGTAGAATTGTCCAGTCAATGAGTTCATATAACTTTTATATTCACTAATATGGGTGAACAATAATAACTCACCTGGTTTAATTAATATTTATTTAATTCTGAAATCAAATAAGGTTATACCTTTTTTGTCAATTGCACTTTTTCTTATGTTTTTACAATTATCTGTATATGCTATCTGCACACTTTCCTTTTGAGTATTTTTCTATCTTGGATTTATAATAATATAGTAAATTTTTCCACGTAGAATATGTAATAGGTTTGTCATATGCAAATACATCTCAGTCATTTGCATTTAAATCTTGCCTATTTTCATTTTGAGGCATACAACATATAGCTGCTTAACAGGTTCATATAATGTACTCTATCAGTCTTTTTCTTAATGGTCTCTGCCTTTAATGCCATACTTAGAAAGACCATTGCCCTCCTCTTTATATATAGTCATCAGTATTTTCTGGTTCTTTATATTTTTTAATCTTAGATCTTTGTCCCTTTATGCTATCTGAAATTTATTTGGCTATGTTATATTTGGAAGGAATTTAAGTTTTTGTCAAATTATTAACAAACAGCATCATCTACTAAAAGAACAATCCTTTCCCCACTGCTTTCAATCTATCTTTAACATATACTAAAATCTGGCATGTACTTGGCTATATTCCTGGCCATTCTACTCTATTCCAAAATTTTGTTCTTGCAACAACAAGATTTTGTTTTAAGTCCTCCCCTCCACTTTATAGTATATTTTTAAAGTTGGTCACTAATTTTTAACATTCTTAAAAGTATTTCCTGACTCTTGTCATTTTTTATTTCAAATGCTTATTTTAAATATTTAATGTCTTTCAATAAAATTGTTAGGTCTTCATTATGAGCCTCCAACATTATCTATTTAGGTTTATATCTAGGTACTTTCCTTTGTGCATGTATGTTTAATATGAAGATTTCTTTTGTTTTCTTTCATAAATGTTTTTTTCCAGATGTACAGGATAGTTCATTTTCTGTATTTAATTTACATAAACTACTTAAATATATTAATTTAAAATCTCTTTTGTTTTTTCTTGTTTTCCTTGTATAAGGTTCTTATACATGTATGTATCTGCAACTAATGGTGATTAATAATTATAATATATATACCATGTATATAATTAATAATTATAATATATATCATGTATCTGCAACTAATGGTGATTAATAATTATACTTCTTGTTTATTTGTTTACTTGACCTTATTGCTTTGATAAGAATCTCAAGCATATACTTTCATATAATAACAAAGTGCTACTACATCCCAGTATCTTTTTTGCCATGATTTAATGAGAGTGACCATAGCACTTTTTTGTAGTGGGGCTCTAAATACTCTTTATTGTTCCATATGCTTCTACACGTGGGAAAGCTCTTATATCTTTCTTTTTTTAAGTTTTTATTTAAATTCCAGTTAGTTAACTGTAGAGAACAACCTGATGGTTACCAGAGGGGAGATGGGTTAAATAGGTGATGGGGAATAAAGAGGGCACTTGTGGTGAACACAGGATGTTGTATGGAAGTGTTGAATCGCTATATTATACACCTGAAACTAATATTACACTGTATGTTGACCACAGTACTTTTTAAACAATTATTGTTTATGTTTCAAATAGATATTATCATGTCAAGAATTTTTTTAAAAATAAGAATGGATTTACAATTTATCAACTAGGTCTTTAGTATCTTTCAATATGATCATGTGTTTTTTCTTCTGTGATATGCTAATGTAATTAATCATATTAAATCAGTCTTCCCAATATTTTACTTTTACGCTATTTTTTCCTATGGAGTCTTGAAGAAGTTTTCCTAGTTTTTTAAAATTAATTATAAATTTTAAGGTCTCCAAATGGAAAAGTTTAACTTAAAAACATATTGTGAAACAGCAGAAATGTTAATATAATTGCTACTATATTTTACCAAAATGCATAATTGGAATATTTGCTAAGTGAGGTTGATTTGTAAAATCAAGAGAATACCTGGAATATATTGTCGCTTCTTACTCCTCGTCTTCATTTTTTTTTTAATCTCTAAAGAAATACTTGGTTAAGTATTTTCACTCATTTAGATGCTTCTTTGTAAGTTCTTAGGGATTTGTATGCATATTTTTATGTCTGTCTATTTCCATCTATGTGCATACTATATATAATGTTTTTGTCCCTTAAAACATAAATTTTCTTTCTTCCTCCAGCCTATCAGTGCTGTTGTCCAACTGATTCCAGGCCCTACTGGATCATTTTAGGGTTTCCTAGGTTACATGTCCCATTTATCTTGTTGAATGGCTGTTTGTACTTCTTTTTCTTAGTCTTGGAAAATAAGAGAATCCAAAAACCAGAAGCTACTGTATTAAATACAATGAGGGTTTCTGTGGGAACATAGGACTCTGTCCCTTACCATTGACACAGTTCCTTTTCAACTCTGTCCTAATCTGATCTGTCAATCAGATACTCAGCCCTTAGCTCATTTATTCTTTTGTAATAAGTTAACTGAGATAAAATAATTAAATGATTCAGTTAGCTTTCTAAACCTTATTCAAGCACCATGACTATCCACATTTTTAGTTTGTTTAAATGGTAAATTTTTTAAGTGTTTTTAAGAAAGTTTGCTTAAAAATTGTTTAATTTTATAAGGAAAACAAGTAAACATTGTGCCATGTCGCATAGTACTGCAATACACCCTTGGTGCTTTTTCTCTTCCTAGATTCTTTTCTAAATGTCCACTTTAATAAAACTACGTGAGCTTTACTTAACACAGTAAATGGTTGTATTATTACTGTGGCAAATCAACCAAAAAGGAAGAAGTTTCAATGTGGTTACCTGTAATCATCTCTGTACTTTTTTTTTTCCTCTGTACTTTTTAAATTCAAATAATGCTCTTTGTTAAGTTCTTTTTAAGAGCTTCAATTACAAACCATTAGTCATGAAATATTTTAGAGGCAAACACAGATGTTAATATACATCATTTTCATGTTCATAAAGCAGAAGAGGAAAACTATTTCTGAAGGTCAAAAAAAAAAGAAAAAATAATGTAGTACATAGATACCATTCATGAGTTTTTAAGTCTACCTGTAATACAATACTGAAAATACATTTTTGGCCGATTTTTTTCTTCTTGTTACTTTTCTATGTTATGCATTTAGAACTGCAAGGATAACAAATAATAAGTCACGGTGTAGACAGAAATTAGTGTTCCTTGTTTCCTATGCTTTCCAAGACTATCAAGTGGTACTAGACTAAACTGAATCATTATTAATTTTTTGATACCATCTTATAGCACAGTTGACTTTGTTAATAAAGTAGGATTGTTGTTATTGTTAACATTTTCAATGTAAGAAAAGTCATTTAAATTCAAACAGACTCTTCTACAGCTTATTGGTCTCGATAGAGATTACTTCTGAATTTAATTACTTCCTATCAAAGAATGACCACAGAAATTAATTCTGCAACATCAATATCAATTACTTTTTCTTTTTAAAGGTTAGCTAGAGAATTAAATGTAAGTCATTTATTATAGCATTACCATTGTTTTTCCAAGGAATGGACATAGAGCAATATGAAAAAGCAAAATACTTCTCATTCATTGTATTTCTTTTACATGTTTAACCTTTTACATAGTGTTTCTCAAACTGTGTTTGGTAATTCATTTGCATTAGAATCTTTTAAGATTTAAGTGAAAATAAAGCCTCCTGGGTTCTATCTCAGATGGACTGAATTAGAATCTCTAAGTGTGGTCTTGGGAATATGAATTTTCCATTTCTGAAGTTGATTCTAAAACTCAGTGGAGTTTGTGAACTACCGCCTAAAGAGTAAGGTTTTGAAAATATCTTCTATGCATTCTTTTTGAGGAAGCTCAACCACAGCCATTAATACGCTAATAGCTCCAAAGCTGTCTCTATAGCAAAACTCCCTTTTGAGAGCTAGACCTATATATACATAAATCACTACTTATCCCTTATAACTGAGACATGTCATGAAGTGATCTCTGTATCACTCTGCCTGTCTCACAACACACACACACACACACACACACACACACACACACTCACTTGCTCTCCTTCCACCTTGACCCGTACTTTTGGAGTCTAATGCCAACCAATCACCACAGCATTAAGTCAACCACAACCACTTAATCACCAAGTCCTGTCAATTCTTCTTATATATTTTCAATCCATCCACTTCTCTCTTGGTAGATAACATCAACATCTTCTTTATTGATTTCCCTACTTCTTGGTCCCTCACCAGCACTTTCTCTAAGCAACAGCAATAGTAATCTTTCTAAAACACAATATGATTATGTAGCTTGCCTCCTTAAAACCCCCCTCACTGGTTTCCATCAGAGTCAAGATAAGTCTACATTTATTGAATTCACATAACTACTTATCATCTTCTTCATGATATAATTAGTCTGTATCTAATTATCTTACCATAAACTCCTTCTTCTCCCCACTGATACGTTTTGTTGCCATTTTATAGAACTAAAAATCTACAGTTTTAGGAATAAGTTACACAGTCTCTTTCCTCCACAGCTTGTATCAAGTCATTATTTAAAAATTTCAATTTATTAATGTGTCTCCTCCTCTATACTTAGTTTGCTCACCTCTCTATCCCCAGTGACAAAGCACAATTTCTAGTACCTAG
Organism: Neogale vison; assembly: GCF_020171115.1. Taxonomy (NCBI): domain Eukaryota; kingdom Metazoa; phylum Chordata; class Mammalia; order Carnivora; family Mustelidae; genus Neogale; species Neogale vison. The sequence continues at coordinate 34,256,353 of NC_058105.1, forward strand.
TATAAGATCAAAAATTCTTCTGGATTGAACAGATAAATAATGGGTAACCTAGCATTTATTTATATTTATTAATAGTATGTGATATACAATAACATTTAAACACACAGGCTCTAGAAATGGAATCTCTGGGTTAAACTCTGGCTATGCTACTTATGGGACCTCAAATGATCTACTTAAATATCCCTATGTTTTAGGTCATTGATCTTTAAAATGGTTATAATAACATCTCTCCCTTAAGATCGTCAGGAAGATTAAATGAGAAAATACATATACAGTTGTTAAAATGTTAGGCACAAAGCAGGTACTCAAGAAACATTAGCTATTAATGGGGCACCTGGGTGGCTCAGTGGGTTAAGCCTCTGCCTTTGGCTCAGGTCATGATCTCAGTGTCCTGGGATCAAGTCCCGCATCGGGCTCTCTGCTCAGCAGAGAGCCTGCTTCCTCCTCTCTCTCTCTCTGCCTGCCTCTCTGTCTCCTTGTGATCTCTCTCTGTCAAATAAATAAATAAGTAAAATCTTAAAAAAAAATAAATATTAGCTACTACTTTTATTTCTTTTATGATTCAAGAATTATTCCCCACCTTTAACACATCTCACCATTTTATTCATTTTAATTTTCTTGTCTGCTCTCATCAATCATCTTGGAAGAGTCACATATTTTTTGGTCTAAATGTAATGGATGCCTCTCCATACCCTCTTTCATTTTAGAGGCTTTTCTCTGGATCTTCCCTAGCTCTGACATTGTTAGGTGTGATGACCAAAATATTAAACATTATTCTTGACAAGATGACATACTCAAAAGAAAAATATTTTTAGTTTCTATAGAATTTCCTGACAACATGCAATATTTTTTTTGCCTCAGTACCCCATTAACACTTTGAGACAATATCTTTAGGATGAGTATATGAGAATATCACAACCATAATAATTTCCTTGAGGCATAGTTGATATCTCTAAACCCACATCTCAAAACCTTGTGCTTGAACAAAATTTTTGTTGGCAACAGAAAGATTTTTTTGTTATTCATTTTAAAGAAAAATAATAAATGATTCAGCCTTGGGGCAGACTTATACCAATATACTATTTTTTTTTTAATTTGGTCAGGTCTTAACAAGGTTTGTTAAGGCCAAGAAATAAGTTTTACAAGATGAGGGAAATGGAAATTTTACATAAATTTATATATAAAATTTCATAAGATTTTATAAGATTTGAGTTCTTATCTTTTTTTTTTGCTGTTTTTGACTGAAAATTATAATTTTGGAGAGTTCCAAAAGAATAGTTTCTTAAATAAATGTTATACTTTTTAAAAACTTTTGCAGCAATACTACAAATAAAGTTTTTAGGAACAGTTTAATATTTTCAAATCAAAGAATCAACACTTTAGACATAAAAACATGACAAAAGTTATATATACTAATTCACAAATAAATGGAAAATGGGGACCAGAAAATATATGTAACGGAGATGATGTCACACAACTGGACAAGTGTCAAGATATCAAGATAGAATGTATATGTGCTGACTCAATTTATTGTTTTTACTAAAAAATAATAATCAAATTAGTTTATCAGAATGGGGAAATATAATGAGAAAACAATGACAGAATTGAAATGGAGGAAAGAATTCTACAACACAAGTTAAAATGGCAGAGGTGGATAATTATATCAATGGGTTATAATGAGGTAGAGAGGTTTATACCTTGTTAAGGGCTTCAAAGTCACAGGCAATGTAGTTGGACACAAAGCGATATTCATATACCTTGAAAGTTGTACTGAAAAATATCTTTTATTGAAGAAGACAACCACGTATATGTAGGGGCAATAAGTAAAATTAATTTTGAAACTTTAGAAGTAGGTTTGTTCTTTAAAGAAATCTTATTTAAAATGCCATAGTGACAATTGTCCTATAAAATGAGCAACCAGAGCCCAAGTGTGTATTTATCAAAGTGTGGTTTGCTGACCATCTATATTAGAATCAGAGAGGATTCTTTTTAAACAGTTTCCTAGATTCCCATTCTGGATCCCTCTCAGAACTGCACAATCTGAATTTACAGGAACAGAGCCTGGAACTACATTTTGTGGTCACCACATACACACCCCACACACAGATACACAAAACCACCACCACCACCACCTTGATTCTCTAGTGGTATAATATTTTAAGTCATAAGTTAGTTTAAGAAACATTTACAAACATTCATATTTTAAAAATAGAGTGAGGTGATGTGAGCATTATGGTGACATAAGACATTTCTCTTTTTATTTCTCTGTTTTAACAATAAAAAAGATAATATCTACAAACAAAAACACCTTTGCAGGTATTATGGGATCTAGCACCACAGGCCAAGGAATTCTGAAGGAGTCTTATCCACCTGTGCATCTGGTAATAGCGAGACAGATGTCAGTATATCTGCAGAACCAGCAGCCCCAGGAAACCTACCCACTCCCCTCATGTTGTGCCTGGAGAAAAGTCTACAGAGTATTGATTGGGCAGAGATACCCATGCAAGATAGAGAATTAGCAGAAGCCTAACCTTCTTGAGGGGAGATTCCAGTATGTGACTAGAGAAAAAAAAATTGAGTTTGGTGGGAGTGGAGACAGCAATAAGAGAAAATTTCTCAGCACCTCAGGAAATTCTTCATGAGGCTGATCTATCCAATGATGGGTTCCTCTACCTTGGGGGAAAGGACAGCAGTAATGAGTGCCTGGCCACACCAGCTGTGCAGGTCAGCTGAAGAAACCTGTTTTTCTTCAACAGCACCCAAAGCACGGAGGTGAGACTCCAAACTGGGCAGGTAGGTGATTGGGAAAGAGATAGGTAAGAATTTCAAAGGGAATAAAGGAATTGAATTCAGCATGAAGTCTATGCAGGAGATTTTAGAAGTACCACAAACAGTGATGTCCCTACTGGTTACATGGGCACCCCAACAGTATGAGTGCTAAACCCATACCTCTTCCAACTCTGTGGCTGGCTCTTTGTGCATGCTTCTGTGTGTGATGCTGAGAGAGTTGTAGGAGACCAGAAACGTGCCCAGCAAGGGGGAAACCACAAACTTGACTTGTAGCGCCACCTTCTGGAAAACAAAAGAGGAGTTTCCAGTAGGCAAACTGGTTAGTAACATGAAGGAGAAAAGACAGAAAAACTTAAGAATTCTGCCACAAGAGGGAGCAAGAAAAGTGGAGCAGTTGTATCCATACAAAGGTGGACAAAACCCCAGAAAATAAAAACCATCAAAGAGAATATTTCATATGAAGGCAGCTAGCAAAGATTTGAGGAGGTGTCTGCTACTTCAGAAGTTCATTGAGGTATGAGAAAAGTTAAAAAGACAATTCAATAAAATCTCAAAAAAATTACAATGATCAAAATGAGATTTTGACAAAGAGATAGAAATCATGAAAAAGAACCAAACAAATATTGGAGGTAAGGAACTCAATAAATAAAATAAAAATTAAACAGAGAATATCTGAAGTAGAATAGAACAAATGGAAGATAGGATAGGTAAGTTAGAGGAAGAATTTTGAAATTACCCAGTTAGAGGAGAAAAGGAATGAATGAAAAAGAGCAAAGAATGCCTACATGATCTATGGGAATATACCAAAAGAACAAATATTAGAATAATCAGGATTCCTGAAGAAGAGAGGAAGAATGGAGCAGAAAATTTAAATAAATAATAGCTGACACTTTTTCAAATCTGGAGAGAGAATTGGATAGCCAAGTTCATAAAGTTAATAGATCATCCTACTATCTATATGCAAAAATATCTTCTCCAAAACACAATATAATGAAACTGTCAGAAATCAGGGATAAAGAAATAATTCTGAAAGCAGCCATGGGAAAAAAGATTGAAACCTGCAAAGAAACCTCCAATAAGCTATCGATGGTTTTCTCAGTAGAAACTATGCAGGCTAGGAGGAAGTGGAATGAATATTCAAAGTGTTGAAAGAAAAAGAAGTCAACCAAGTATACTCTGTCAAGCAAACTTATCCTTTATTTATGGAGGAGCAATAAAGACTTCCCTAGACAACAAAAGCTGAGGGAGTTCATGACCACTAGACATGCTTTGTAAAAAAATGTTGAACAAAGTTCTTCAAGGTAAAAAGAAAAAACGGTAATCAGTGACACGAAAATATACAAAAAATATACAACACACTGGTTAAGGTAAATATACAGTAAGACTTCGAAAACTTAAAATCTGTAGTAGGATGTTGTGTTAACCATTTACTATAGTATGAAGGTCAAAGGAAAAGAGTCTTGCAAATAAGTATACTTATTACAATGTGTTATCAAATACACAACATAAAAAGAAGGAAATACCATCAAAATTATAAAAGAGGGAATAAAAAGATGTCTTTTAGATGGTTGAAGATTAGTTACTATCAGCTTAAGATGGATAGTTCTCTCTATGAGCTGTCTTATGTAAACCTCATGGTAACCACAAGGAAAAAATTAAGAGCAGATTCACAGAAGATTAAAAAAAGAAAAAAGAGGGAGAGAGAATAGAGCATACCACTATGGAAAATCACCAATTTGCAAAGAGAGGCAGAAACAGAGTGTAAAAGAGAAATAATGAATGCACAAAACTACTAGAAAACAATCAGATGATATTAGTAAATCCTCAATAATCAACAATAATTCTAAATGTTAATGGACTGAATTCACCAATCAAAAGGCACAAAATGGCTGAATGAACTAAGGAAAAAAAAAAGACTTAACTAAATGAGTCACATCAGTTTTAAGGACACACACAGGCAAAAAATAAAGGGATGGAAAGGTATTCATTGCAAGTATAAAACAAAAGAAATTGGAAAAAGCTATGCTTATATCAGACAAAATAGATTTTAAGCCAAAAATGGTAACAAAAGACACACAAGGTCATCATGTAATGATAAAGTGGTTGGTTTATTAAGAAGATACAATAATAATAAATCTATAGGGACTCAAGATTGGAGTACCTAAATGTGTTAAGCAAAATGTAACAAATCTGAAGAGAGAAATAGACTGCAATATAATAATAGTAGAGGACTTCAATAACTTACTTTCAGCAATGGATAGATAACTCAGACAAAAATCAACAAGGAACCAATGGACTTGAATCATATGTTATACCAAAGGAACCTAACAGATATTTACAAATATCCATCCAACAGAAGCAGATAACATGTCCTTCCCTAGTGCACACAAACATTCTCTAAGATTGACTATATGATAGGTTAAAAAACAAGTCTTAGCAAATATAAAAGGTTAAAATAATGCCAAGTACCTTTTTCGACCACAACAGAAAGAAACTAGAAATCCACAAGAGAAAAGCTGGAAAATCTACATATATGTGGCAATTAAGGAACACAGTCTTGAACAACCAATGGGGCAAAGAAGAAATCAAAAGTAAAATCAAAAGATAGCTGAAAACAAATGAAATAAGACATGATGTACCAAAATCTATGGGATGCTGCAAGGCAGTTCTGAGAGGAAAGTTTATAGAAATAAATACATATTTAGTGAAAATAAAAGTAAAAAGATCTCAAACAACCAAACTTTACACCTCAAGGACCCAGAAAAACAGAGCAATTCAAGCCCAGGCTTAGAAAAAGGAAGGCAATTAGACAGCTCAGAGTGAAAATTAATAAAACAGAGACCAGAAAAACAATAGAAAAAAATCAGCAAAACTAAGAGCTAATTTTTGGAAAAGATAAACAGAATTGACAAACTTAAGCTAAACTAAGAAAAAGGGAAGACTCAAATAGAAATCAGAAATGAAAAAGGAGACATTAAAACTGAAATTGGGGGGCACCTGGGTGGCTCAGTGGATTAAGCCTCTGCCTTCAGCTCAGGTCATGATCTCAGGGTCCTGGGATCGAGCCCCACATCGGGCTCTCTGCTCAACAGGGAGCCTGCTTCCCTCTCTCTCTGCGTGCCTCTCTGCCTACTTGAGATCTCTGTCTGTCAAATAAATAAATAAATCTTAAAAAAAAAAAACAAAACTGAAATTGGGCACCTGGGTGGCCCAGTTGGTTAAGCAGCTGCCTTCAGCTCAGGTCATGATTCCAATGTCCTGGGATCGAGCCCTGCATTGGGCACCCTGCTCAGCAGAGAGCCTGCTTCTCTCTCTTCCTCTGCCTGCCGCTCTGCTTACTTGTGTTCTCTATGTCTCTGTCAAATAAATAAATAAAATATTTTTTTAAAAAACCTGATATTACAGAAATGCATAGAATCATAAGAGACTACTTGAACCATTATATGCCAAAAATTGGATAATCCAGTAAAAATGTATAAATTCTAGAAACATATAATAGCCTACCAAGACTGAATCATGAAGAAATGGAAAATCTGAATAGACCAAAAATGAATAAGAAAATGGAACCAGCAATCAAAAACTCACCAATATAGAAAAGCCCAGCACCAGACGGTTTCACAGGTGAATTCTACAAAATATTTCAACAATTAATGTCAATTCTTCTCAAATCCTTCTAAGAAATTGAAGAGGAGGGAGCGCTTCCAAACTCATGAGGTTCCCATTACCCTGATACCAAAGCCAGATAAAAACACCACAAAAACAGAAAACTACAGGCAAATATCCCTGATGAATATAGACATAAAAAATTCTCAACAAAATACTAGCAAGCCAAACTCAATAATACTTTGAAAGGATGCCCAGGTGGGATGTATCTCTGGGATGTTAGGATGGGTCAACATACATAAATCAATAAATGTGAAATAAAGACAAAAATCACAAGATTATCTCAATAGGTGCAGACAAATCATTTAATACATTTTTATGATTTAAATTATCAACAAATTAGGTATAGAAGGGGCAAAACTCAACATAAAAAGGGTCATGTATGACAAGCCCACGGCTAATATCATACTCACTGATGAAAACTTGAACACTTTTCCTCTAAGATCAGGCACAAGACAAGGGTACCCATTCTCATCATTCCTCTTCAACATCATACTGTAAATCCTAGCTAGAGCAATTAGGCAAGACAAAGAAATTGAAAGTATCCAAATCAGAAAGGAAGATGTAAAATTATTTTCACGTGCAGATGACATGATCCTCTCTATATAGAAAATTCCTCAAGACTCAACCAGGAAACTATCAATAAATTCAATCAATAAATCAATAAAGCAGTAAAGTTGGAACTAATCAATAAATTCAGTAAAGTTGCAGGATATAAAACCAACATACAGAAATCAGTTGCTTTTCTATATACTAATGCCAAAACATCTGAAAAAAAAAAGAAAACTATGCCATAAGTAATAGCATCAGAAATAATAAAATATTGAGGAATAAATCTAACCAAGGAAATGAAAGATCTCTACAATAAAATGTACAAGTCCTTACTGAAATAAACTGAAGACACAAACAAATGGAAAGATATCCCACGTTCACAAATTTAAAGTGTTAATATTGTTAAAATGATCATACTACCCAAAGTCATCATAAATTTGATATAATCCCTATCAAAATTCCAATGGCATTTTTCAGAGAAATAGAAAATACAATTCTAAAACTTTTATGACCACATATGGCCTCAAATAGCGAAAGAATCATGAGAGAGAACAAAGCCAGAGTCATCACACTTCCAGATTTGAAACTATACTACAAAACTACAGTAATTAAAGTTATGTGATACCAACATAAAAAGAGACACTCAGACCAATGGAACGGAGTACAGACTAGATATTAACCCAACTAGTATTTGACAAGGGAGTCAAAAACAGTCAATGGGGGAAAGGTAGTCTCTTTGACAAATGGTGCTGGGAAAATTGGATAACTACATGCAGAAAAATGAAATTGGACCCTCAATTACAACACTCCCCAAAATTAACTTGAACTGGATTAAAGACTTAAATGTATGGCATCAGATGCCATAAAACTCCTAGAACTATAGTGAATAAACTCTTTAACATAGGACTGGAAAATGTCTTTTTGTATATGAAGCCAAAAGCACAAGCCACAAAAGTTAAAATCAACAAGCAGGACATCAAACTAAAAAGCTTATGCACTGTAGCCAAAATAGTACAAAATAGTCCTGGCACGAAAAGAGACATATGAATCAGCAGGAGAAAAAGAAAGAAAGAGAGAGAGAGAGAGAAAGAAAGAAAAAGAAAGAAAGAAAGAAAGAAAGAAAGAGAGAAAAGAAAACCCAGAAATAAACCCACAATTACGTGGTCAATTAATTAAAGGAGGAAATAATATCCAGTGGGGAAACAAAGTCTCTTCAACAAATGGTGTTGGGAAAACTGGACAGCATCATGCCAAAGAATAAAACTGGACCACATCCTAACACCATACACAAAAATAAACTCAATATGGATTAAGGATTAAATGTGAGATCTGAAACCATAAAAATCTTAGAGGAGAGCACAGGCAGTAATTTCTCTGACATCGATAATAGCAACATCTCTCTAGCTATGTCTCCTAAGGCAAGGGAAACAAAAGCAAAAGTAAGCTATTGGGACTGCATCAAAATAAAAAGCCTCTGCATAGTGAAGGAAGCAATCAACAAAACGAATAGACATTGTACTCAATGAGAAAAGATATTTTCAAATGACATATCTGATAAAGAGTTGGTATCCAAAATATATAAAGAAGTGAAATAACTGAACACCCAAAAAACAAATAATCCAATTTAAAAATGGGTAGAAAGAATGAAAAAATATTTTTTCCAAAGAAGACATACAGATCACCAGACACATGAAAAGATGCTGAACATCGCTCATCAACAAGGAAATGCAAATCAAAACTACAACAAAATATAACCCCACACCTGTCAGAATAGCTAAAACCAACAATGCAAGAAACAACTGTTGGAGAGGATGTGAAGAAAATGGAACTTCTGTCCACTGTTAGTAGGAGTGCAAACTGGTGTAGCCATTCTGGAAAACTGTATAGAGGTTCCTCAAAAAGTTAAATATAGAACCATCTAATAATCTAGTAATTGCACTACTGGGTATTTAACTAAAAAAATACAGAAACACTAATTCAAAGGGATACATAACCCCTATGCTTTTTGCAGTGTTATCTACAATGACCAAATTATGAAAGCAGTCCAAATATCCGTAAATAGATGAATGAATGAAGAGGTATTGTGTGTGTGTGTGTGTGTGTGTGTGTGTGTATAAATATAAAGGTATATATACAATGGAATATTATTCGCCATAAAAATGAAATCTTGTCATTTGCAACAACATGGATGGAGCTAGAGAGTATTATGCTAAGCAAAATAAGAGAAAAACAAATACCATATGATTTCACTCATATATGGAATTTAAGGAAAAAAACAAATGAAAAAAGGGGGAAAAGTTGAGAGAGAGAGAAAGAGAGGCAAACCAAGATACAGACTCTTAACTATAGTGTAGGAACTGATGGTTACCAGAGGGAAGGTGAGTAGGGGGATGGGTGAAATAGGTAAAGGGGACTAAAAGTACACATATTCATTATGAGCAATGAGTAATATATAGAATTCTTAAATAACTATATTCTACACCTGTAAATAATATAACACTATATGGTAACTACACTGGAATTAGATTAAAAACTTAATACAAAAATCAATAAAATGCTCATCCACAGCAAAAGAACAATCAACAAAATGTAAAGGCAACCTACAGAATGAGAAAATATTTACAAAACATATGTCAGATAAGGGGTTAATATCCACAATGTATAAATAACTCATATATCTCAATAACAAAAATAAAACAATCTGATTAAAAAATGGGTTAAGTGTACTGAATAGATATTTTTCCAAAGAAGATCTTACAAACAAATAAATTGAAACAAATTTGAAAACACATAAATAAAACAAATAAATAAAAACAAATAAATAAAATGGCCAACTCATACACAAAGGGTGTTTAACATTACTTATCAAGAAATGCAAACCCAAACTTCAATGTGATATCATCTCACACCTGTTAGAATGGCAATTATGAAAAAGACAAGAGGTAGCAAGTGCTGGGGAAGACACAGAGAAAAGGGACCCCTGTACACTGATGGTGGGAATGTAAATTGTTTCAGCTGCTATGAAAAACAGTAGGGAGGTTTCTAAAAAAAAATAAAATAAAACAGATCTACCATATGATCAAGAAATTCCATTCTGGAATATATCCAAAGGAAATGAAAACAGAATAATAAAGATATATATAGATAGATAGATAGATAGATAGATACCTATATATCGATATAGATATCTATATCTATCGATATCTATATATCAATATATATAGATCGATAGATATAGATATCAATCTATATATCTATATCTATATCTATATATCTCACCACATTTATTGTAGCATTATTCACAATAGCTAAGATATGGAAATAGCCTGTCTGCCAGTGGATGAGTGGATAGAGAGGTGATACAGGCTTGTACAATGGAATATTAGCCACAAGAGAAAAGGAAATCCTGCCATTTGTTTCAACATGTACAGATCTTGAGGGCATTGTGCTAAGTGAGATACAAGTCGGACCGAGAAAGTCAAATTCTGCATGATCTCACTTGTGTGTGGAATCTAAATAAGCCAAATTCATAAAAACAGTACAACGCTGGTGAGCAGAGGGTAGGAGTGGGCTGGGGTGGGATGGGGTGGGGTGGAGGAATTGGGAATATTTTTGTTCAAAGGAACAAACTTGGAACTAGTAGATAAGTCCTGGAGAGCTAATGCACAGACAGCATGGTGCTTATAGTCAACAATGTTGTATTATACAATGTTGTATTATACAATAATGATGTATTATAAGGGCACCTGGGTGGCTCAGTTGGTTAAGGGCCCGACTTCATTTTTTTTTTAATTTAAATTCAATTAGCCAACATATAGTACATCTTTAGTTTCAGATATAAAGTTCAATAATTCATCAGTTGCATATAACACCCAGTGCTCATCACATCACATGCCGTCCCTAATGCCTATCACCCAATTACCCCATCCCTCACCACCTCCCCTCCAGCAACCCTCAGTTTTGTTTCCTAGAGTTAAGAGTTTCTCATGGTTTGTCTCCCTCTCTGATTACTTCCCATTCAGTTTTCCTCCCTTCCCCTATGATCCTCTGCACTGTTTCTTATATTCCACATATGAGTGAAACCAAATGATAACTGGCTTTCTCTGATGGACTTATTTGGCTCAACATAATACCCTCTAATTTCACATTTTCATCTATCTTAATGTAAATGGTAAGTATTTATTCTTTCTGATGGTTGAGTAATATTCCTCTGTGTGTGTGTGTGTGTGTGTGTATGTGTGTATGTGTGTGTGTGACTTCTGCTCAGATCATGATCTCAGGGTGCTGGAATTGAGTCTCTGCAGGGAGTGTGCTTGTCCCTCTGCCCCTCCCCCTGCTCATGCTCCCTCTCTCCCTCCTTCTCAAATAAATAAATAAATAGAATCATTAAAATTATATATATTCAATTATAACCTTCAAGGTTGTTAGGAAACTAGATCTTAATTGTTTCCACCATGGAAAAGAAATAATTGCGATATGATAGTTTTAACTTATATTACAGTGTTAATTTTGCAATATACAAATACCAAATCGACACCTTATACACTTTTAAATTAAATAATGTTCTACATCTATTACATTTCAATTTTTTTAAGTGGAGCAAGGTTTCATTAAGAATGTTGAAGGAGCTAACTTCTATTTAACTGAATGTTTAGTGTAATATGTATCAGTGAAAATTCTTGTTTTTTCCATGTTCCTTGTGAATAAATTTTTTAGAAACTCTTCACTACCTTATAAAATGGAATGCAGACTACATCTTTATTATTGCCCATGGGACTCTTGATTTTACATACTAACCTTTGTTATTTTCTTACTGTTTAGAATGAGAGATATGGAGCTGAGTCTGTTTATTAAGGGCATAATTAGAATCCAAGAAAATTCCCTACTTGTTCTTTTTAGAAAATTTCAAATTTAAACTTAAAAAAGATAATTTAAAATTTGCTTTGTTTTCAAAATAAACCTGAATATATTTTTGCAACCACAATATTAAGCGTCAAGACAGTTCCTTTACTCCCCCAAATTTCACTTCATTGTCCATTTGCAATTAAAGCTTTCGCCCACCCCTAACTCCTGAAAACCACAGTTCTCTTCTTTGTCCCTATTATTTGTCTTTTCCAAAATGTCATATTGATTCTTACAAAATATATAACCCTTTAAAACTGGTGTCTCTCACTCAGCATAATGTTTTTGAGATTCATCTATGTATTTCATGGATCAATATTTAAAATCTTTCAATGGCCATATCATTATTTATTTCACCATTCCATTTACTTATTAAACTGAATTCCAGTTTTTTGATTATGTATAGGGATGTTATGAACATTCATGTACAAGTTTTTGTATTGACATATTTTCATTTACCTTGTGAATGTACCCAGAATTGGAATGCTGAGTAAAGTGACAATTCTGTATATGTAACCAGAGGTGCCAATGGGCATACCTCTCTCTGTGGCCCTTGGCAGACAGGATACTACAACTGAGCAAGGCTGGAGCTGGGTCACAGGGCTACTTCAGTGTCTGAAGTCAGATTTTAGGTCAAAGGTCTATGATTAGGGGCTTGGGCACACATGGATCCTGTTTGGTCCAGGACCTTGGTCAGTAGGGTTGGCACTGGGACAAAGGTCTGATTTAGGTTCACAAACAGGGGGCCGGCTACCAGGTGTGCAAAGAGGTGTGGCTCCTCTGTGTTCCTGGAAGGTCTCTTTCCAGATTTCTGGGCAGGTCTTTGGATAGGTGGGAACGGCCCTAGACCATGACCAAATGTGGTATAGCTGAGCAACGGCGCCAGGTAGTGTCCACAGCTGGAAGCAAAAATGAAGCCTTGCATGGCCCTTACGGAGGGGGGGAAGTGCATGGACATGGGCATGGGTGGGTGTGTATCCTTTCAAATCCATGGGTAGGCAGTACTGCCCTGTACCATAGCTAAGCAGTACTGGATCTGGGTCACAAACTCACTTTAGGGTTCGTGATCAGGTCCAATTTCATGGGATCCTTTACTGATGGAAGAGAAAAAAAGCATGTATCTTCCCAGGTTCCTTGGTAAATGGGGCTGATGGTAAGACCATGGCTAAGTAGGGCTTCAGCTGATTCCACAAGGACTTGAGGCTGTTTCTGGTTTGGAGCCAGGATCATGTTCAGTGAGCTTGACACCAGAGCATGTGCATGTGTCCACACTGTTTTTAATGGAGGAGCAGTTTCTCAGAAGTCCTTATTTGCCCATTCCAGGGGAGCAATGGGTGGTGATTTTTGGTGAGTGTTGTTTGGTGAAATTTTTATTTCTCTCATACTTTTGGTTCTGAAAGTCATATTTTTAAAATATTTGTCTTATATTTATCTTCTGAGATGTTCTATCTTTTTTTCAAGTTTCTGTTTAAGTTCCAGTTAGTTAACATATGGTGTAATATTAGTTTCTGGTATACAATATAGTGACTCATCACTTATATACAACACCCAGTGGTCATCACAAGTGTGCTCCTTAATCCTCATCACCCATTTAGTCCATCCCTCCATCCACCTTCCCTCTAGGAGCCCTCAGTTCATTCTCTATTGTTAAGAGTCTGTTTTCTGTTTTGCCTTTTTTTCCCCTACATTCATCTGTTTCATTTCTTAAATTCCACGTATGTGAGAAATCATAAGGGATCTGTCTTTCTCTGACTTGTTTCACTTAACGTGGTATACTCTAGCTCCATCCATCATTGCAAATGGCAAGATTTTATTCTTTTTAAGGCTGAGCACTATTCCATTATATGTATACCACCCTGTCTTTATCCATTCATCAGTCAATGGGTATTTGAGCTCTTTCCATAGTTTGGCTATGGTAGATAATGGTGTTATAAATATCAGGGTGACTGTATCCCTTTGAATCAGTATTTTTGTGTCATTTGGGTAAATAACCAGGACTGCAATTGCTGGGTTGTAGGGTAGTTGTATTTTTAACTTTTTGAGGGACCTCCATGCTATTTTCCAGAGTAGATGTACCAGTTTGCATTTCCACCAACAGTGTACGAGGGTTCCCCTTTCTCTGCATCCTCACCAACATCAGTTGCTTCCTGTGTTGTTTTTAGCCATTTTGATGGGTTGAGGTCATATCTCTTCAGGGTTTTGATTTGTATTTCCCTGATGATGAGTGATGTTGAGCATCTTTTCATGTGTTTGCTGGCCATATGTATGTCCTCTTGGAAAAGTGTCTATCATGTCTTCTGTCCATTTCTTAACTGGATTATTTGGGAATGGAGTTTGATAAGTTCTTTATAGATTTTGGATACTAACCCTTTATTGGGTATGTCATTTGCAAATGTCTTCTCCCATTCTGAAGGTCGCCTTTTAGTTTTGTTGATTGTTTCCTTCACTGTGCAAAAGTTTTTCATTTTGGTGAGCTCCCAGTCGTTTATTTTTGCTTTTGTTTCCCTTGCCTCAGAAAACATATCTAGTAAGAATTTGCTATGGCCAATATCAAAGAGATTACCGCCTGTGTTCTTCTCTAAGGTTTTGATGGTTTCCCATCTCCCATTTAGGTCTTTTATCTAATTTGAATTTATTTTTGTGTACAGTATAAGAAAGTGGTCTAGTTTCATTCTTTTGCATGTTGCTGTCCCTTTTCCTAACACCGTTTGTTGAAGAAACTGTTTCCCCCCCCACCTTTGGATATTCTTTATTACTCTGTTGAAGCTAAGTTGACCATATACTTGTGTGCTCATTTCTGGGATTTCTATTCTGTTCCATTGATCTATGTATCTCTTTTTATGCCAGTACCATACTGTTTTGATCACTACAGCTTTGTAATATAATCTGAGATTTTTTCTCTCTATCTCTTTCAAGACTATTCAACTTACTTCATGAGACATGGTTATGACAGTTACTGCAATGTATTTTTTTGGGATAATTACAACATTTGGGTCATCTCAGGGTTAATGTCTGTTGGTTGTTTTTTTCTCTTGAGAATTTGCCAGAATATCCTGTTCTTTGTACACCAAACAATTTTGAATTGTCACTTAAACATTTTTAATATTAAACAGTTCTGGGACTTTAAAAAAAAAAATCCTATTGAGATTTTTAAAACTGTCAGTTGTGCCAAGTAGGTTTAGGCCACATGTTTCAACTTGCCTTCATTTGGCTACAGTTCTTATGTAAGTTCAGTTTCCAAAGCTTCAGCAGTTATCTGGATCTGTCTACTGTGTGCACCTCCCAGGGGCCAGTCTGAGACATATGGTATGCTGTATAGAATCATATTTGATGCATGCACATCTTGGAAATGAGTCCAGAATTCACTGGCAACTTTATGGCAATCCCATTTTCAAGTTCATTCTTCTCCCTGATCTCCTCCTATCTCATAAAAGTCCTGTTTTTCAGTTATCTCACAAGAAATCCATAGGGTTTTTTCTTTCTGCTTGGTCACAAACTTCCCATATCTGTCTGTCTTTGGGGCCAAGAGGCAGGAGGAGAGAGGGAGAGAGAGAGAGAGCAAGCACCAGTTTTTCTCATCACAGTTTTTGGGCCACAGTTTTATTAATAATAGAGAAAGATTTTCCTTCCTCAGAGCTTTAGATATCTGCTTGCCTGCTGTTACATCACTATCAC
The DNA here is from genome assembly GCF_020171115.1 of Neogale vison. Classification (NCBI taxonomy): domain Eukaryota; kingdom Metazoa; phylum Chordata; class Mammalia; order Carnivora; family Mustelidae; genus Neogale; species Neogale vison. The sequence continues at coordinate 34,271,935 of NC_058105.1, forward strand.
AAATTTAAGCACTAGGATTGGAGCTTATGTTTCAGGCCAGGCCAGGAGGTGGAAAACACAGGGGATATCTACCACTCGTTATGTTCCTTATGCATCCTTCTTCCCCTAACTCAGAATAGAAAAAAGAGGACTTCCCTTGAACTTCTATCCATGCATGGTGCAGTTCCAGGAATAGGCTATGTTTGAGTCCAAGTGAGGACCTACAAAAGTGTGTTGACCTACAAAAGGACCTACAAAAGTGGGCGGGGTGGAGGGGGGAATTGACAGCTCAGTGCCAGATTGTTCATTTGCCCAGTTCTCATTTCTTTCCCCAATCTTCTTGCTACAATTTACTTTTCAGATGCCTCAGTTAGCTGTTCCATTCAGTCTGTCCAGGAACTTGAGTACATTCAAGTTCCTGGGAGAGCTAGTACGTTTACTCCATCTTAACAGGATCTAGAACTCCCTTTGGTTTTTGAAACACTAGAAATCATATTTTATTCCTTTTTCTATTATTAAATGTACATATATATTCATATAGCTTTAAATTCATTCAGACTCATCAGAGAAAAAAAATTACTTGCAATGAACTTACAATGAAGGTACAAATAGCTCTCTGCTAATGACCAGATTAAAAAACAAAAAACTCCAAAAAAGAAAATCTCTTTAATAAAGGAGGATTGAAAACACTTATTGTCAGACATATTTTAATTCATAGGTTAAAACATGGAATAAAATAAGTTCTCTATCTTCTAAGTTATGAGTAAGCCCACCCACAATACACCTCTTCTTTGAAATTCAGAGTAATTGCTAAGTTAGGGAAGTGAGTAATTATTAAGTTAGAACAATTATTTGAAGAACCAGTCAAATAAAGCTTATCCTTAAATCTTCTCCCTATTAATCTCAGACATTCAAGGCACATAGGAAGAAATTCCCAGTATAATTCTACTGGAAGCTCTAATACTAATAATTTGAATTTTATACAATATATCATTATTCCAAACTTAAATTTCTCATTTGTATATTATAAATAGGCATTATATTTTTGAGGAAAATTTAAGTGAGCTTTTATACCCCTAAAGACAAAATAACCCAAATGCAAGCAATGCTCCAAGACACTGACTTTATGCAAGTTTACCTTGAACAACTACCTAGAAAAGTTCTTATCTGTTTGGGAGTCAGTGACCTTTTTTAAAAACTAGATGAGAGCTAGGTCCATCTACCACCACCTCCAGGGAAATAAACACACACACACATACTATTTTTTGCATAAATATTAAGAGGTTTCATATACTCTTGAAGCCTGGATTAAGAACCCTTGACTAGATATGAATGATGAATAAATTTGTACTTTCCAAACCTTCTCTCTTGAATCCCAAACTTTCTTTTTCAATTATCTATGGGAAAACCCTACCTATATGTACTGGAGTCCCCTCAAATTAAACTATCATACCAAATTTGACACTTCATTTTGTTTTTCTTTTCTCAGTTAATGAATTCACCATCTATGTAGTCACCAAAACTAAAAAACCAGGAGTCATCTCAGAATCTCCTTCTCTCTCACAACTCACTTAAAATCAAAACTAGCCCTGTGTGTTCTGCCTTCTGAATACAGCTTAAATCTATTTCCTCATCTTCATCCCCACTGCCAAAACCTGAACTGAAGCCCACATAACATTCCACCTGATCTATTATATTCTTCATATCATTGCTAATTGTATTTCTAAAACATGAATTTGAATATCACATTCTTCTCTGCTGTCTAAAGTAGTGATTTGCAAAAAATAAAATAAAATAAAATGTAAATCAGAAAACTCCTGTTTTATGGACATTGGGGAGGGTATGTGCTATGGTGAGTGGTGTGAAGTGTGTAAACCTGGCGATTCACAGACCTGTACCCCTGCGGATAAAAATACATTATATGTTCATAAAAAATTTAAAAATTTAAAAAAAGAAGACTCCTGTTTGTTTCTCAAGCAAAATATCTCATAGAAGCTTAACATATCAAACAAAAAAATTGGTACAAAATATTATTTCCCAAACTTGCCATATTATGAATCTCTGCATGTGTTGGGAGCTTGTTTAAAGTAGCACTTGTCAAGCACCTGGGTGGCTCAGTTAGTTGGGTGTCTGCCTTAGGCTCAGCTCATGATCCTGGAGTCCTGGGATCGAGTCCTGCATCAGGTTCCCTGCTCAGTAGGGAGTCTGCTTCTCCCTTTGACCTTTACCTCACTCTCTCTTGCTGTCTCTCTTTCAAATGAATGAGTAAAATCTTAAAAAACAAAACAAAACAAAACAAAACAAGTAGTACTTATCAAAAACCCCAGACTTATTCAGGCGTAATCTCCATGGGTAGAGCATTAGAATCTGTATTGTTTACAGGTATCAAGTGATTTTTATAAACAGGCAAGTCTACAAACACTGGTTGATTTAGTCATCAAATATAAATGCTTTAAAATGACACACAAAAAAGACATCACACTTTGGTCCCAGTTTATTTTTCTAACCTACTTCCTTTCACGCAGCTTATGTTTCAAGCACATCAAACTATTCCCTGTTCTTTGAATTTGCCTCACTGTTTTTGGTCAATATACCTTTGCACATCCAATCTTCTTTTCCTGGAATGCCTTTCTTAACTTTCTCCACCTGTTGCTTTTCTACCTATCTTTGAAGAACCAGAGCAAAGGTCAATTTTTCTGTGGAACATTCCCTTATTCTTTATAGAACAGAGCACATTATACAATACATCTCAGTTTCCATCATCAGCTTGATGGCATGTACTATATCTGATCTCTACTTGTGTCTTCCATAACACAATATCCAACACACATTAACCACTCAATAAATATGTGTTAAATATTGAATGATTAATTCATGAATTCATTAATAAATTAATGAATAAATTCATGGATAAATGAACAACCAAGGTTTGGAAATATATTTTTTTAGAAAGAATATAATTATTTACTGAAAGGAAGTCATTGGGATAACGTTATTTTGATAGTAATTTACTACAAAATGATATAAATAATGTGATGCAGACCTGGGTGTGGGTCAACATTAGTGTATAATCCAGATGCAGTTAGTTAACCTCTGAAGTATTCTCACACAGGGATTCACATTTCTGTGGTAGAGAGTTACAAAAGGCTATGTTCAAAGTTTTTCAAGTATTTATATCTAAATGTACAGCATTAGATTTTAAAATTAGCATAGGACATGAGTTTTCAAAATATTAAAATACTTCAAGTTTATAGTTGTCTAGAAGGATGTGCAGAAATTTCCACCCTGGGGCGCCTGGGTGGCTCAGTGTGTTAAGCCTCTGCCTTCGGCTTAGGTCATGATCTCAGGGTCCTGGGATCGAGCCCCACATCGGGCTCTCTTTTCAGCAGGGAGCCTGCTTCCCCCACTCTCTCTCTGCCTGCCTCTCTGCCTACTTGTGATCTCTCTCTGTCAAATAAATAAATAAAATAAAATAAAAAAAGAAATTTCTACTCTGTGTACAAGGATCTTGCAGTCTCATCCAACTAACAACTTCAAAGAAACTCTCTAGATTCAAGATGCTGGATTGATGCCAATTTTCTACCTCTGGCCTCAATATTTAATATAGGAATCTGTTGTCTGATGCAATTAAAAACCTTGCTGCTCTTGCCATCAGAACATTGGTGCACCCATTTCTAAGTGAAACTTTGATGCAAAGTATTGTCTAAGTTTCCAAGAAGACATCATGAGGTCTTCAAAGAATATAGAAAACAGATTACATGTCTTTTTTTTTTCTTTTTGCCTGTTAATGTTTTTAGGCGTGGCAAAATTCAGCCTGAGACTTGTTTTATTGTAATATATCACCTATTAATGATGGGGCTATCAGAAAATACATCTATAACCCCTACCTATATTTTCTCCATAACTTTTTATTTTGAAAAAATTTGAACCTGCACAAAAGTTGCAAGAATAATATAGTAAGCGAGAACATGCTCTTCACTTAAATTTACCAGTTATTAACATAAAGTGATTTTACATTTGTGCATGCTCTGTCTTTATGTGTGTGTCTCCCCATCCTCATATGTATTGACTACTTAACCAAGAGTGAGTTTTGTCTCTCCACCTGCCATAGGTATTCAGTACTTAACTCTGAAAGTGAGTTTCATATTTCATGACAATTCACTCCTATATACTTCACCATGTATCTTCTAAGAACAAGTGCATACATAACCACAATGCAATGATTACATTCAAGATAGTCAACATTTATATAATGTTGTTATCTAATATACAATCCATATCTATGCTTCCTCAGTTGTCCTTTATAGATCTTTATTTTCTGATTCAGAATCTGAAGATAATAAATTGCAAGTGTTTGTCATACTTCTTTAGTTTCTTTAATTTAGAACTGTTCCCTAGCCATTTTCTCTTTTTGTTTTTAATAAAACTGATATTTTTGAGGGGCCCAGGCCAGTTGTTTTGCACAATGTCTATCAATTTGGACTAGTCTGATTATTTCTGCATGATTGGATTTAGGTGTAAAGTTTTTGACAGAAAAAGGCCACATAGATGCTGTTTTATTCTCCTTAGTTCATCACATGGGGAAGTAATTTTGTCTCATTATTGGTAATTTCAAGTCTGATCAATTGGTTAACATGGTATCTAACAGTTTTCTCTTACAGAGGTAACTTTCTTCTTTGTAATTAATAAATTATCTGTCAGGTAATTCATTTAGATGATATGAATGTCTTATTCCTCAAGATTTTGCCCTTTAATAACTCCTGATACTCCTAACTGAAGCAATACTATAGTGGTCTTCCAATTCCATTATTCAATTCAATGTTGGTCTTCCAATTCTATTTTTTTCAAAGATTTTATTTATTTGACAGTGAGAGAGAGAGAGCGAGAGAGAGCATAAGCAGGGGATAAGGGGAGAGAGAGGGAGAAGCAGGCTCCTTGCTGAACAGGTAGACTGATGCAGGGCTTGATCCCAGGACCCTGGGATCATGACCTGAGCTGAAGGCAGACACTTAACCAACTGAGTCACCCAGGCACCCTCTATTATTCTTTTCAAAATTTTTATTAGATAGACTTTTCTACAAAAAGAACGTTCCCCCCACTTTACCTTTTTAATGTCATTGTGCCATCGTGAATTATTTTTTATTCTGTGTGCTTCAAACCATTGTTATTATTTTTTTAATGGTCAGATTATTTCAAAACTGATCTAGTAGATTTCTTTCAAGCTAATTCTTTTTTTTCCCTCATATCCTTTTGATATTTTTCCTTTTGTACCTCAACAAGATACTCCTAGTTTATCTTATAGTTTACTTCTTATACTTGCAATCAGCTGTTTCTACAAGGAGTCATGATTCTTTTGAGGATAATAATGTTTAAAACCAAGATATGGGCAGTAGGTTTTCTTATTGCTCCTGGAATATCATTGCTTCTAGGACCTTTCACTGAACAAGGCTTTTGATTCATGAGCTCATACTCCTAACTCTAATTCCAGTCCCATATATAGAATTTTTTTCTTTGTTACTTAGTCCATATTTATATTTTCCTTTTCTCTCTTGTAGAATCATTTCCAACCTAAATATCAATATATTTACTCATTTGCTCAATTTTATAGTATGCACAAAATAATTTTTTATAATTACTACTATATAACACTGCTAATAAAAAACATGAGTAAAGTTTCTTGATTTTTTTGCAGTTTTTTTATGTCTATAGAATATATCCAGTGAGGATATACAGTTAGAGTACTACATTCATATGTTACTTGGCTTAATAATATGTGTAGTTTTGTTAATCTGATTAATAAGTACATCCATCTATACTCTTGTTAATTAAATTTCCATTTTTCTATATGTAAAATATTAACACGGTTTGAAAATCAACAGAGTACTTGGAGAAGACTCATTCTCTTCTTTATTGCTTTTACTCCATTGCCACCCACATTCTGTAGATGCCAATTTAGTTTCTGGTTTCTTTTTCTTGTGTCTCTTTTTGTAAAAATAAACACACACACACATACACACCCTCACCCCTTCTTTCTTAGACAAAACATTCAGAATATAGTCCTTTGCAAATTGTTTTTATTTCACTTAATGACATATTCTGGAAATTATTTAATATTAGTTCATTGAAATTTCCTTTATTTTTCAACCTTAGATGTGCCAGATTTTACTCAAGTACTTTCCCAAGTGTGGGCATTTCAGTTGCTTCCAAAATGTGATTATAAATAAGGCCACCATGAATAAATTCTGGCATATGTCTTTTCCCCAAAATTAAGTTGAGAAATGTCAAGAAGTGGGATTGTTGATTCAAAACTAGATACATATTTACTTTTGTTAGATATTGTTGAATTCTCCACTATAAGATTTGTACCATTTGCATTCCCATTGGCAATATAATAGAGTGAACATTTCCTACAACCTTGTAAACAAGCTTACCCTTGAGCTTTTGTATTTTTGCCAAACTAGTAAGTGAGAAATAGTATTCAGTAAAGCTTTGATTTACATTTCTCTTATTATGAGTGGAGTTTACCAAATTTTTGTATGTTTAGGGTTAATTGGTACATCTTTTTAATAAACTGTTTGTTCATGCCTTTTGCCCATCCTTCTTTTCTCTTGCGTTTCTGGTGGTATTCTCAATTTTTTGGTGTGAGACTGGCCTTTTATCTGATATAGCACTTTCTCTTTATTTTCTAATGCAATAAAATGCCAGTAGTATTATGAATTCCCTAATTTACTTAGGCTTATATACAGTAAGTTAATTTAGTGCTCGTAGTGCACTGTGATTTGAGTATTCTTACTCAAGTAAGAGGTGGTTTTATTATGATAACCTGAATTTAACCTCAATTGCTTATCTGAAACTCTTGGGGACAGGTATTTCTCACAGCTTGGAATTTTTTGAATTTGAGAAAAGTAATGAGTGCATATACTGTGAAATACATATTAAATATCTTTTATCACCCATTGGATAAGGGTCAACACCATGTAATTAAATACAAAAATATTTCTGAAACAAAACTTACAAATATTTACACTAGATGTGATAAAACCATAAATAGATTCACATCAGCTCAAGTACTAGTTTAAGCAATATCGGGTTTAGCCACAAAATGCTTTATAAATGAAACTTTCAGTTTCTAGAGATTTTTGGGTTTTGAAATAGTGGATAATAGACTTTAGACCAGTGACTCATTAAGCCAGTCATTTTTGTGTATTCTTTGTTAGAAAATTGTTTATTATTTTTTGTGTACTGTGTATTGTTTGTTTATTGTTTTTTAAATAAAACTTGAAGAAAATCATTAAAAACTCAATATGTGAAGGGGATTAAGGAGTGCATTTGTTGTGATGAGCACTGGGTGTTGTATGGAAGTGTTGAATCACTATATTGTTCACTCGAAACTAATGTAATACTGTAAGTTGACTAACTGAAATTTAAATAAAAACTTAAAGAATGTCTTTTTTTAAAAAAAAGGACAATTGTTCATACTCAGCTGACAATATCAAATAATTTCCTTATACTTCATAAACCCTACCTAATCAATATGAATATGGAATTAGGTTCAAGGGTTGCTTGGGACTCTGCATAATATTTTTAATATTATTTTGAAGACATTTAGTGTGTTTTTTAAAAAGATACATAAACAACTTTTCTCCCAAGTTATATATTTATTTGGTTATTTTTGTATTATTATTGTCTCTTAAGGTCTATTTTATTCACGACTATATCCCCAGTACCTAGCACAATGTCTGACAGGTTGTAAGTGCTTGATAATTATTTTGTAATAAATTCTTGAATGGAAGAAGGTCACCAGGAGGAGAAATAATAAAAGGAAACAAATTTAATTTTTCACCCATCTGCAATAAAAATACAAGTTGGAAACAATAACCCAAAGGATAATGCTATTTACCTCTTATTCTATCCAAATTCCTAGAAATAAACTCATGTATATCTAGAGAGAACGAATACTGCTTTTGCAAAGAGGAAAAAGTTAGCTTTGTTTGAACAGGTGGAAGTTAGTTATCTCCAGATGTCATTACCTTATGTCCTCTTTCTTCCCCCCCAATTATCACCCCAAAAGTAGATTAGAGAAAAATTAAAATATGCAAATCCTGTCTCTATTTTCATTCTCTACTCAATTTGTTGAACTGCCTTTGTATAATAATACTTTTTCTCTTTTTAAATATTTGCTTTCTTTTTCACATTATAAACCATAAACATATGTTTATGTCAGACCATCCAGAAAAATTATACACCATTGGAAAATAGGCAAAAAATAGTAAGAAGGAAAAATAATCCACACGTTCATTCCTCAAAGACAATGAAAAAAGGACAACTCATAATATTTTGTATATTTCCCTGTAGTCATTCATCTAAGCACAATATTTTTAAATATACCATATAGAGATTTAAAATCTTGTTTTCTAACCCTTTACACTTTAAATAGGTTCTAGGTCATTACAAAATTTTAATGAACGTAATTTTAAACAAAGACATAAGATTCCATGACATGGAAACACCAGCAATTTCTTAATTTTGCCCTATTATCAGATATTTCAGTTGTTTCTGATGTTCAGATATTACGCTTTGGAGAACAGATTGTAAGTATTTTTTTTCCTGTATTTGGTGTTGTTTGCTTAGATAATCTTCAGGTGTGAAATTACTAGGTCACATGGAATGAAGATATACAGGCCAGTTAGACACTCTTAAAAAATCTTTCCATAAAACTATGGAATCCTGATAGCTACCTAGACCTATGAAATCATTTTAAATCCCAAGTATCTGGTAACATGAACCTGGAAACAAATCCAAAAACTATTACCCACCTGCAATATATGGCTTTTGTCCTGAACTGCTAATTATGTTTTTTGACTTTGAAATTAAGGTAGTTTTTGTCAAGGAATGAAGGAGTCTGAATGCTTGTTTTTAAGAATGTATTAACAAATTGCTAAAGAGGTCTCCATCACGTTTGTATTTAGTAGCATTTGCCTGACTCCTTATTTCATGGATACAGTCATTGCATTATGTTTTTAGACACTATATTTCACATTTTATGGACTTAGTGCCCTAACTACTTAAACTGCCCCTGGGGGTTCTGAAAACACAGCTGCAATTTGACTTATTGTTGCATATTTGCCATCTAGTGGTTTAAGTGAGAAATGGCAGATTTACACCCTCTCTAGTTGGGGGAAGAAGACACTTAGAGCTTCTTTTTCAAAATAAATTTATAGTGGTGGAAAGCACAAACTGTTGGTGATATTCATTAGGGATGGATTGGATTGCTTTATATAGAAGTAATGTGTACACATGTTCAGTTAGAAGAGCCTACCTTTAAAGGAGGTAAGCCTCAAAGAAAATCATACATGGATATTCCCCAGCAAATGCTATCCCATTATCCTTATACCCAAGCACACACTCTTCTCAGTGAAATCAAAGGGATATTAAAGGCAACTTTCAAGTGTGAAATGAATCATTAAGGGCCCCACGATCCTACATATGAAAGAAAGGTAGGTACCTCCATTGCTTAGGTTTGGATATTGAGCGTTTATTATATGATGTTTTAAGATGAGCCCAGATCATTTACTTACACACTTGTAAAATGTCGTTCTTTCCCTTCTTTATAGTCTGAGGCAATCTCTAATTAAATAGAATGTGTGGCTAAGAAAGCAAGTTTTCCCATATTTACTGTACCTTAGTATTAGATGTATCGGGTAACTTTCCACTCTTTAAGTTTTTCAAATTATCCCAACCTGATCAAATGATATATAATTCTGAGAACATGGGCCACACAAATTATATGAGAGGCTCTTTTTAAAGATATACAATGAAGATGCTCAGATTTGGGGAGGGAGTACATAAAGTAAATAAAAGTAAGGGGGTAAATAAAGTAAATAAAGGGATGGAATGGAGACGTATTCTTTAAAAATAAGTTCCAAAAAAGCCTAAGAGCTGAGATGATATTCAAATTTTTCAGGAATTTTCTTTGCCTTCAGACACAGAGGACACAGGAAAGATGAAGAAAATTTTAAAAGGTGGGTGAGTTAGAGGTAGTGAAATATTTCAATAACAGCAGATTTAACAAACAATATTGAGTTTGAATCATTTCTAGGTAATCAGTTACACATGCCATTTACACAAATTTACAAACTTATAAAGCACACGTACACATACCTTGAAGTGTGGCAAATACAGAAGTCCTCACATCCGCACTTGAAAATCTTTTATGTATTCCAGAATTATTCCTTCACTCATCTATTCATTTGACAAACAACTACTAAGTGCACTTCAAAATAAAAACAAAATATATACCTTTGACTCAACAAGCTCATCATTTAAAATTTATTCTTTGATTATACTCACAAATGTATGACAAAATATGGTTGTCAGTTTATTTACTGCAGCGTTGTTTGAAATAGAAAAGAACTATAAATGATCCATTGGTGGTAGTGAGGTTAAACTAAACTAATTAAACATAAATCAAACTAAATGTAATCGCTACAATGGAATAGTATATATCTGGTAAAAAGAACGAAGCAGAGTTGTATATGTTAGTACATGAAACTCTGCAAGTTGTAATAAGTGTAAGCAAGGCAATTAATATAATAATATATATTGTGTATATATATAAATTATAATATATATTAATATATATTGTATAATATATATAGGTATACACATACACACAACTCTACATATATAACCGTATGACACCAGACGTTTCACTGTGATAATTTCCCACTGTTGGATGTTAGTGAAAAGTACAATTACAACTAAAACAGAGCCTTATTAAGATGATGAAATTCTTCAAGGCCATCCAAGCCCAGTTTATCAAAGCCTGATCTATGGTGTGCATTTACTCAATCTGTATCACTTCTGAAAATGGAGCAATAAAGAGAACTATCAAGATTTATCCTTACTTTTTCAGAATGAACCATATTTTAAGTTATTGATGTCTGGAAGTATGCTAACATTTTGGGTAGACGACCTAGGACTCCAGGATCTCTTTTTAGCACTTAAAATGAGAACCTAATTTGGGGGCTGGAGTTTGTAGCCAAAATTCCTTTACATATTTTTAAACTTCCTCACTTGAATACCTGATTTCATTATGTTGCTTATACTGGGTACAATTAATAGTCATTGAAGGAAATTGAGTACATAGCATTTACTGATTGCTTTCTTAGTTACATACAATATGCTAAGTCCTCATCAGTCTTTGCAACTCTGCTATGAGATAAGTACTAGTAGGTTTCTCACTTTACAAATGAGAAAACACATTTTGATGCCCTACCTAGTGGTGACCTCTCTGAGTAGTACATCTATGATCTGAACTCACTTGTCTCTTCCTTCCTTTAAAATGTTTCTGTCCTCTGCATTATTCCTTCAGGAGCATGTACATTTTTCAAAGGTGATGAATTAACCTATATCAGGTTTTTATGCTTGATTGGAGATTAACATGTCACCCTTCTTTGAGAATATTTACTTATTTAACAGAAGGGTTTGCAGACACAACATATATTCAATTATTCATTACTTGACCAATTTACACTACAGATACTAGAGATCGCTGTTCTCTTGGAACCTACAGATTTGTGGACCATATGGATATTAATCAAATAATTCATAGAAGCATATAACTTTAACTATGATAAATGTTATGAAAATAAAGCAATGTGATTAGTGCCCATCTTGTGGATTAGATAGAGCTTTCCTGAGGAAGTAAGGTTTAGCTCAATGTATGAAAGATACATAGGAGTTAATTAAGCAAACTGAGGGTGAAGACATTCCGCTCATCAGAATGATGCAGGAGAGCGAGGTTCTAGTCTCATGGAGTCAAAGAATGAATCTCACGAACAAAGGAGAGTGAGTAAAGTCATAGAAGTTTATTAAGCAAGGATAGAGATAAAGCTCTCAGGAGTGAGAGGGGTCCCAACAGCTTTGCCACTGAGGGCTTTTAGCAATGGTCTTTTATAGAAGGCTAACCAGGGAACTTAAACCTGTTTAACATCCTTATTGATAACATCCTTATTGATAGCACCATTGAGTAAGGACTAATGATAACACCTTTAATGGCTTACTTCCTTTTTAGGGTTGGTAATTATTGGTTGGTCACAAGTAGCTGTTATAACAAGACTCCACTTCTGACACCCAGGACAGGATGGTCTGGTTTGTTCCCCTATCTCTGATTTCCTTTCATCTCCCACATTTTGAATTTTGTGAGGCTGATCCCACTGCGCCCAATTTATCTCCCCCTGTCTAGCCCCACCTGTCCCTTACCCAAGAACAGCTAGGGCAAAGGCTCAGGTGTGGTTGGGAGCCTGGGGATCCAAGAAAGAAAGTCTGAGTGGCTAGAATTACTGCATTACACTGCCTACACTGAGTGAAGAGACTGGAGAGAGTCAAAAAGAAAACCATAGACTTAAAATGGTATCACTTAGTCCAAGTCACCAAACCATGGTTTAATACTTAATCTAAGTGCAATTTCAACCTCTCCCAGAAATTAAGTCTTAACCTGGGCAGTAGGAATTTTCTGATTAGCACCAAGGAGGATATCTGTCACATGGGCTATCTGTCTCCTTGCCCCAAAGGAAGATAAAGTCCTCTAAAAGATAAACCCCCCTCACCCCCCCTTCCTCCTAATGAAAATGACCTTACCTGAAATAATCCTTTTCTTTTGTTAATTACTTTATTGCCCCACTCACCTTTCTTTTTTTTATTTTATAAAGATTTTATTTATTTATTTAAGAGAGAGAACAAGCAGAGGGAGAGAGAGAGAGAAAAGTCCACTCACAGCTGCACAGGAAGTCTGACTCAGGGTTGGATCCCAGGACCTGAGAAGAAGACAAACTCAATCTGCTCCACCCACACCTCCACTCCTTTCTATTAAAACTTTTTTTTTTTTTTTTTTAAGATCTTATTTATTTATTTGACAGAGAGAAAGCACAAGTAGGCAGAGAGGCAGGCAGAGGGAAAGGAAGAAGCAGGCTCTCTACTATGCAGGGAGCCCGACATGGGACTCTACATGGGGCTCAATCCCAGGATCCTGGGATCATGACCTGAGCCAAAGGCAGCTGCTTAACCGACTGAGCCAACCAGGCCCACCATCTATTAGAAACTTTTTTGCCCAGCTTCTTGGAGCTCTCCTCTACTTACTAGAAGGGATGCTACTCCATTCATGAATCATTTAATCCAACTTGATCTTCAAATTTACTTGATTGAATTATTTTTTAACTACAGGTAGACAGAGACCAAAAGTCATACGCAACCTGGGAGAAATAAACAACATTTATGGAAATATGCCTGTTATGGAAGTATGCAAGGGAAACCTCTAAAACATGTTTTGAGATTCAGGAAAGACTTTCCAGAAATGCGAACTACGAAGGAGGACTAGACATTAGCTAGAATACTAGGAAGTAGAGGGGGTAGTTAATAGTGTTCAGGGCAGGAGGAACAACAAAGGTGTGGAGATAAGAGATATTAAGGTACATCTAAGGAACTGAGGGTGGCCTTATTAAAATGCAGATTTAGAATGCTGACTCTGGCTGGCAGTGGGGGAGGATCCCTGGGATAACTGTGGATGCAGGGAAAAGACTATTGGAGTCATAATGGCTGAAAGGAGATGAACAAAGGAAGTAGCAGTTGGGTAAGAAAAAAAGGGACTGATGATGTAAATATTAAGCAGGAGGAGTGACTGCATGGTGGATTATTGTAGAGAAAGGTGAAGAAGACAAAGAAACCAGATTTCTAACTGGGGTTACTGTAAGGGCCTATTTAGCCAGAGCGATTCCATCTTGGATTAAACAGTCATTTTGTTGTTTATGCAGTCAAACTTAAACTGCCCCTGCCCCCCCCATCCTCCCCCCCCCCACCCCGCCCAGGGGACTTACTTAAAAGCGAGTCTGGGAAACCAGTCCCAGGTAACAAAGCCCAAATACACGGGTGGGTCAGGCCAGGTGGAGACATCCAATCCATCCAATCGGTGGGGGCACAGGAGTATGGGCCCCGCCTTTTGGACACCAGTTCTGACCAAGGTGATAGGCTAGTTCAAATATCTACTAGGGTAAATTGTAATTCAATTGGCCACCCGTGTGTGACCTAGCATGACTGTGCAGCTTTCTCTGTGTGTTAAAATCTCATTGGCCACCTGTGTGTGGCCAGGCCCAACCACATGGCCCTTGCCCTTTAAAGTTAGTCCATAAGGTGGAGGTGGGGTTGCCCTCTCTGTAGGAAGGTAGGAAGTGCCGGCCTGTTGGTTTGATTCTTGATGGTTGGCGCGAAATAAAACTTTGTTTAACCTTCGCTTTGTATCAGTCTCGCTCCTTTCTTTAATCACGGACACATTATTGGGGGACCTTTCAGTTACCAGGTGCATTAAAATGTTATTCAGGAGGGCATGTGATGTAATGAACACTTGGTATGATATCAGACTGATGAATCACTGACCTCTACCTCTGAAACCAATAATACATTATATGTTAATGAATTGAATTTAAATAAAAAGCATTTTAAAATAAACAAAATACCATTCAGAGTGTTATAATGAAGGAGGAACAAGATAGGGAAGTAAGAGTGGAAGGAATTTAATTTGAGGCATGGTAAGTGTTAACAAATCTTTGGAGCACTCTTGGGAACATGTCCAGTTGTGAGACGTGTATTTGCCTCTATAACAGGAGAGATATGCAGGCCACAGTGAAAGATTAGAGCGTTATTAGCATATTGAAGGTACAGAAATGAGACTATACAGTATAAAAAAGGACTTAGAATAAAACTTTAAAAACAATAACATTTAAAGTGTGGGGAGGAAATAAGGAGCCCCTGAAGACAAGTGATCAAGAAGTAAGAGGAGAAAAAAACTTAAAAACTGTGATGCCATAGAGTTTAAAGACATTGTAAGGAGGGAATGATCAACATTAACAAATGCAAAAGCAGTCTAATAAGGTAAATATAGAGAAATATCCATTAGGTATACAACAAAGAATTTCTAAGTGATCTTTGTGATGTGGGAAACACAGACAGAAGAAAATGTAGATAAAATTATATGTCCCTATAACATGCAGCTCATTGACGAAGTACTGAGGCAGGCAGAGTATAATGTTCCTTCAGCAAGCTCCCAACTGTCTTAATGTTAATACCTTGCTAGAGGGAAAAACAACCTTAGTTTAACAATAGTTAAGGCCTCCAGGATCCAGTGCATCTTCTTTAGCATATGAAAATCCTTTTGTAACTTCCCTTTTTGCTACTTCCCCAACCCCAATGTAGTCAGTTGCTCCTCATAATCCCTCAGAAGCAGGAAACAGCAGGCAGCAGCAGCTCTTTGTGTTCACAGGTCCTGTCCCCATGTTTTAATAAAACCGCTATTTTGCACCAAAGATGTCTCTACTATTTTTTCTTGGCGGTGGACTCTGGACCCCACCAACCTCACCAAAACAATAAAAAACAAAACAAAACAAAACCTACATCATTTGCATAAGAAATTTCACAGAAGTAGTCCACAGGGGCTAGTGGAGGTCGAATAGTTAAAACAGTAAGAATAGATAACTCATTCATAAAGTTTGATTGTAAAAATTAGAGACATATGTAGTGAGTGCAGTACCTGCCTCCCTCCCTCTTGCTTGCTTGCTCGAAGAGGCTTTAGAATATATAAATGGTGGGAAGGAGCCAGTATAGACAAGGTAAAAGAGCAAGGAGAGAGGATAAAAAATAAAAATAAATTGCTAAGAATGAGGTAGTAAGTAGGAGGCGGAGTTGAAAAGATTATTATTGCCAAGGATGCAGGTTACTACTTTGATGCTGAAAAGTGGGAAGGAGAAAAATACACTGATAATGTAAGGGCCTATTTAGCCAGAGCGACCCCACCTCGGGTGAACAGCCATTTTGTTGTTTATGCAGTAAAACTTAAACTGACCCCCCCCCCCCCCCCGGGAAACTTACTTAAAAGCAAGTCTGGGAAACCAGTCTCTGATAACAGAGCCCAAATACAAGGGTCAGGTCAGGTGGAGGTAATGGAGCCCGAATGCAGGGATGAGTCCGGCCTGGTGGAGACATCCAATCAGTAAAGCGCACATACTGTCTCCCTAGCTACCAAGGAGTGTGGGTGCCACCTTTTGGGCACCAGTTCTGACCAAGGTGATAGGCTAGTTCAAATAGCTACTATGGGGTGAATTGTAATTCAATTGGCCACCCATGTGAGATCTAGCATGACTGTGCAGCTTTCTGTGTGTGTTACAATCTCATTGGCCACCTGTGTGTGGTCAGGCCCAACCACATGGCCTTTGCTCTATAAAACGTAGTTTGTAAGACAGGGAGGGGTCGCCCTCTCTGGAAGAGAGAGAAGTTTGATTCTCAATGCTTGGCACGAAATAAAGCTTTGCTTGACCTTCACTTTGTATCAGTCTCGCTCCTTTAATCACAGACCCATTATTGGGAGACCTTTCAATAATAATCTAGAATTTATGGTAATACCTCAATGGAGTATCGTTCTTTTTAAAATTATGTTCAATTAGCAGACATATAATACATCGTTAGTTTTTGATGTAGTGTTCAACAATTAGTTGCATGTGACTCCCCGTGCCCATCACCGAATGTGCCAGGGTGATGGGTATTAAGGAGGGCACATGTGGTGATGGAATATCTTTCTTACATTTTCTCAGTGAGGAAGAATTCGTGTTCATATGATCAAAGGGAGGGCGATTGGTGGTAACTCAGACTTTCTAGGAGTATGAAGAGTAACTGCTGTGGAGAATGGGAGAGAGAACAGATGAAGGAAAGAGGGAGTTTGGTCGGATTGATGGCTCAGTTAAGTTGAAGACTGTACATCTGCATGGGAAGCAGTTGGTATGGTAGTGTGATTTTTATCTCATGTTCAGCGGTCAAAAAATAGTACAGAGAATCTTAAGTTAGACCCAGGTCTGGAGACAGCAAATGATTAGGAAGGAGTTGCATTGAACTACCCTAGAAAGAAACAATATTCACATTGTAATCCAAACCACACAGCCTGTGAGCAAACTGTGAGTATGGTAGCCCTGGCAAGACTGGCTTCTTGCTCGGTGAATGCAGTGAAAGGATAACGAAGAAAGGGGGCTGATAATATTGTAAAGAGGTAGAATGATAGACCATGGAAACTAAGCTGGAGTGAAGGAATTAACGGCAAGAAGGAGAAAGTAAAGGGCTAAAGTTACTGAGTATGCCTGTAAACCTAAGAATGGGGTAATGAATATACCTATGGTAGGCCTTACACCTCCAAAGAGGGCAATTCTGATATTCCCCTAAAGGCCCTAACACCATCTCTGGATCTTAATCATTTTCTGGAACCACTGGATGGAATGTATGACCCAGCATCATTAACTCAGTTGAATTCTCTAAGAAATTTGCTGGATACCAAGTAAGCTTGCAGCATCTGATGGAAATAACATTAAGTGAGGCCTCTGAAGAGGGGCAATAAATAAACAAATGACCTTAAAATGCTTCTTACCCTCATAGTTTTGAAATAGAGTATCTGCTCTATTTGTTCTTTTGTTCTCTTATTTCCAAATGTGTAATTCCTATTGTTTCAGAAGTACAATAATTTGGCAAATGTTTGATTTTTCAAACATAACTCCCAGATAAAATTTGAAATCCAAAAGGTAAATGTTGAACCCAATAGAAATAAATAAATAAAACAAAATATCTGAGTTGATTTGTCAGGAAGACAAATATAAAGCTATTAATCACAATTTATGATTAAATCATCATTTTCAGCTAAACTGAGGGCAATTATATTCTTGCTGTATTGTGATTGATGAGTTAATTTATTTTCAGAATTCAGATTCTCAGTATGATGGGAAAGAGCTATAATAGATCTCGCACATATATAATTTAACATACTATTTTTTTAAATTTATAGTCTAAAATGTTTTGAATCTGTGCCTAAATCATTTGGAGATTTTATTTCTTCCGTATTTCTGTTGTATGCAAATAGACTATCAAGCTAGGATTTCACAGTCTATTCCTTTAGGTTCACTGTTTTAGAGAGCCTAAGATTAGATTCTGGCCCTCGTATCTTTACCTAAACCATACAAATTATATCTGCAGATCTTTTTCCCTATTAATCCTAATTTGGAGCCTAACAAAATAATAATTAACAGTTAATAGTTTGGCATAAATCATTTATCTGAAGTCACAGAGACCCAGAAAGACAAATTGAAACTTCTCTAAAAAAAGAAATTAATCAACCGTATGTGTGTTTGTGTGTAGACAAAGATAAAATTTATTTTCCCACTCTAAGTTTCTCTCACTTATGACAATTCCATGGAAAAAAAAACCATCAGAAGCTCTCTTTTAGAAGGTGAAATATTATCAGTGGATTTTCTAGTGAAGGGTCAGCAAGAAACCCTAAGTAAACTTTTCTCATAAAGTATTTGACCTCAATCCTATTTGACAATATTCTTCAACATGTGTTAGAATAAATTGAGTGTGTGAACAATAAAATTTTCTGAAATAATAATTATCCTCATCTGTACCAAATGAATCAAAATATTTGGTTGAGTGGGGATTGGAAATAATCAGTTAACAACTTCAGAAGCTGAGTTTCGTATACACTGTTCACTGATTTGTGCATGTGTTTGTCAGTATAAGCTTAAAAAAGATGAGAAAACAGAAAACTATAATCACAAGTTTTTAATTTTTGGAGTTGCTTACCTGTATAAGTTTCCATGAAATTTTTATTGTTCATAATTTCTGAAGCTGAACAGTTTTCTTAAATTGGGGTTTCACAGAAGCATAGGAGTAAAGAAGTCATTGACTAAAATAGAAAAATAATTGTTCACCATATATGACAAACACCTTTCTTCCCTCTCTATGACCCCAGAGCATTTGCTTCTCTGATTTAAACTGTTACCTACATAGAAATATATCTGATTGCTTTATATATTCCTATGCATGCATGAGTGTGTATACACACACACACCCACACACCACACCCCTTCCATTAACTTAAGTGTCCTCTGAATTTAAATTTTAGTTCTGAGGATATACAGCACTAATTCTCCTGATTTGAAAGCATAAACTGGTAGAAGGCAATTGCACTGGAAGTTCTGACTTTTAAAAATCTTCTTAGGCATCTTTGGCTTCTGTATACTTTTGTTCATATGTTTGTATGGCATTGTGCTATCTCATAAAATATGCCAGGTTTACAGAAATACTAACTGTTCAGAAAATATGGATCCAGATGGATTACCTGGATAATGGCACGAGTATTATCACCTTGGAAAAATGCCACCTCTCTGTGATAGACTCACATTGGTGGCCTATGTTTTTGTAATTAGAGCTGTGGTGTGTCAATGATCACATATATAATCTTTTTTTAATCTAGTGGGGGAAACACACTTTATGAGATCGTCAACAGTCCTTTTCCTGGAATACTAAAAAGTGTGTGACAAAACTGTGCCGTAATAATTTATAGTAAGAAAACATTATGACTTTGAGGGAAAGCTTAAACCGTATTTTCAACAAATCAGACAATAAAAGTAGAATGCTAGCAATAGCAGCACATGGTGACCATAGTGATATTGCATTCTTAAGTGGCTTTTCATTTGGATGAGGAACAAGACAGGAATGACTACAGATGGACTTTATGTTTATACAATTTATATGAGTCTGAAAGATTAGCAGAAGCAGAAAGTGAGGTTAAGTCTGTTTCATTATGAAGCTGGAATACAATGGCACCACTGACTTGCAAGCAATACTACTATTGAATCCCATGTCTTCCTCACAGGCCCTGTATGGAATCATTGAAAAAGTATTGGGTGCTTTGTTTTCCAATCTCTCCTAAATTGAATGGCAGTTCATGATTATATGGAAAGAGAAATGCCTTTCTTTCTTTTTTTAAAAAAGATTTTATGTACATATGTATGCATGTATGAATGTATTTATTTATTTGACAGAGAGAGAGAGAGAGACAGGGAGAAAGGGAACACAAGTACGGGCAGTGGAAGAGGGAGAAGCAGGCCTTCTGCGCATCAGGGAGCCCTATGCAGCTCAGTGTGGGGCTCAATCCCAGGACCCTGGGATCATGACCTGAGATGAAGGCAGGCTCAGTGTCTGAGCCACCCAGGTGCCCCAATGCCTTTATTTCTTATCTTCGAAGGAGTTAGTTTGGTTAGTCTCTACTTTGGTAAATAAATATACCAAATTGTTTTGAGCTTTTCACATCAAATACTATGCATATCCAAATCAGTCCTAAAGCTGAATATAAAAATAGACTTCAGTCAAGCTGCTCATTACTGAAGAACAAATGGTTAGTAACTGGTCTTACACTGGCTTATTGACTTATTTGATCTTTCTACACCCATCCTAAATGAACTTTTTAATGCAGATGATGAAATTAGCCCTTACATGTCTAATACCTTCTAAGATTATCTTCTTGAAGTAAAATGTCAGTGTACATATTTGTATGAATTAAATAAGCTGCTTATATTTTTAATCACTATGACTTCTCAATAACTGTAAAATCTTTATTGAAAAATCTTAGGGGTGCCTGACTGGCTCAGTCAGTAGAACATATGACTCTTGACCTTGAGGTTCTGAGTTCAAGTCCCACATTAGGTGTAGAGATCACCTAAAGATAAAATCTTAAAAATATGTATATTTAAAAAAATAAAAAATATTTAAAAAAAAAAGAAATCTTAGAGTATTCACATCTGAACACTATTCTCCACTTTGGCCAATTTGAAATCTGTTCCTCTCGTTTCTTTGAAAAACCTTCAAGATGTTCCTCATCTCCATGCTAAAGAAAAACTGTTACCTCATTGAATAATATAATATATAAATATAGTGATATAATGGTGTGTATGCTGTCACTTATAATAAAATTTTTATGAGATAATTTTTATGTTTACTCTCCTGTGCCAAGGACTATTATGACAAAGAAACAAGTTAATGATACAGTGATTATGAAATAATATGTATTAAATATTTTATATTCACATTATTATTTATGCTACTAACTTATTTGACACAGTCAAGAAAAAAATTGCTGTGGAAGTGTAGAGAAAGGTTTCATAAAGTGAAATTTAAAGAATAAGTAGAGATTTATGAAGCATAAAAAGAGAATATCATTTTGATTACTCAAAATATTTGTCTTAAGAAATTACAAAATGGTTAAATTTGAGGCTTGACTATAAAAGATGTTTATTTTAAACTGATATGTGTACTTATTACATACATTTCATGAACTGGTTCATAAGATAATAACTGGAAGAACCATAAAGTTAAAATGATAAAACTGGGGGCACCTGGGTGGCTCAGTGGGTTAAGCCTCTGCCTTCAGCTCAGGTCATGATCTCAGGGTTCTGGGATCGAGCCCCGCATCAGGCTCTCTGCTTAGCGGGGAGCCTGCTTCCCCCTCTCTCTCTCTCTCTGCCTGCCTCTCTGCCTACTTGTGATCTCTCTCTCTGTGTCAAATAAATAAATAAAACCTTTAAAAAATGATAAAACTGCTTAAAATGATGATTTTTTAAAAAATTTTTTGTATTATGTTATGTTAGTTGCCATACAGTACATCATTAGTTTTTTTTTTAATTTATTTTTTATTTTCAGCATAACAGTATTCATTATTTTTGCACCACACCCAGTGCTCCATGCAATCTGTGCCCTCTATAATACCCACCACATGGTACCCTGACCTCCCACCCTGCCCCTTCAAAACCCTCAGATTGTTTTTCAGAGTCCATAGTGTCTCATGGTTCACCTCCCCTTCCAATTTCCCCCAACTCCCTTCTCCTCTCTATCTCCCCATTTCCTCCATGCTATGTGTGAAACCATAGGATAATTGACTCTCTCTGCTTGACTTATTTCACTCAGCATAATCTCTTCCAGTCCCATCCATGTTGCTACAAAAGTTGGGTATTCGTCCTTTCTGATGGATTTTTTTTTTTTAATTTCTTCATGTAACAGAGAGAGATCACAAGTAGGCAGAGAGGCAGACAGAGAGAGAGGGAGAAGCTGACTCCCTGCTGTGCAGAGACCCTGATGTGGGACTCGATCCCAGGACCCTGAGATCATGACCTGAGCTGAAGGCAGAAGCTTAACCCACTGAGCCACCCAGGTGCCCCATCATTAGTTTTTGATGTAGTGTTCCATGATTCATTGTTTGCGTATAACACCCATGCAATCCAGAAAAGTCAGTGACATAAAAGTCACTTAAAAGAAAAAAAATCAGGGGTGCCTGGGTGGCTCAGGGGGTTAAGCCTCTGCCTTCAGCTCAGGTCATGATCTCAGGGTCCTGGGATCGAGCCCCCTCATCGGGCTTTCTTCTCAGCAGGGGGCCTCCTTCCCTCTCTCTCTCTCTCTCTCTCTCTCTCTGTCTACTTGTGGTCTCTGTCTGTCAAATAAATAAATAAAATCTTAAAAAAAATACACATGGTCAAACAATTTCTATTAATAAAGAAAGAAAATATCAGTGACTTAAAAGACTACAACTTAATTGCTGCTACAAGATAAAAAACGGAGTCATAGCCAAGTATCTCTGAACCTTTTAATTTTGCTGTAAAATTGTGTCTAGGGCAAAAATATTTGCAAACTAATCAAACATAAAAAGAGGGATGCCTGGGTGGTTCAGTCGGTTAAACATCTGCCTTCGGCTCAAGTCATGATCCCAGGGTTCTGGAATTGAGTCCTGCACTAGGCTCCTTGCTCAGTAGGGAGCCTGCTTCTCCCTCTGCCTGCTGCTCCCCCTGCTGATGTAGTCTCTCTTTCTCTCTCTCTCTGACAAATAAATAAAATCTTTAAAAAAACAAAACAAAACATAAGATTAGTGACTCTCAGCTATGGCTGCACATTAAAAAAATAGTAATCTGGTGGGCTTTTCAAAAATTAAAGTACTGAGGCCCCATCAACAAATAAATTCTAACACATAGTCAAGTTGAGAAACGCTGGTCTAGATGATCCTAGAGCGCTTCTATTTTCAATGGTCTAGTACTCGGTGCTATGTCAAATTAATTTTTTAAATATTAGTAAAAGCTGCTTATTGAATAGATTTTTTATTGGAATAGGTTCTTCAGATATGACCAAATCATTCACTTAGCTGAACTGACAAAGGTGGTAATTGGTAGTGTTCTTAGAATGGTATCATTTTCAGTTTCTTATTTTTCTAATTTAAAATAAATTATATAATATAATATAATATAATATAATATAATATAATATAATATAACAGCTGCTCCACACCTATATTTGTATGAAAGTAAAATTCAATTATATATTCAGAGACAAAAGTAGAAATTGAGTAGGTAATTTAAGTTTTCTCTTGTGTGTTAATGTATGTTGTTCAGCTCATTGATAGCATCAAAATTTTATCATTTTGGGGAAGCCTGGGTGGCTCAGTCAGTTAAGTTTCTGCATTTGGCTCAACTTATCATCCTTGGGTCCTGGGATCCAGCCCTGTGCTGGGCTCCCAGCTCAGCAGGGAGCCTGCTTCTCCCTCTCCCTCTTCTCTCCCCCCACCTCCCCGACCTCCACGGCTGTCTCTACCACTCCTTCTCTCTCAGATAAATAAATACAATCTTTTAAAAAATTTATCATTTTCCATAAGATTTTTTTTTTTCTGAGAAAAAAAAATAGATTGTGTCCTGGAAATTATTTGGAACAAAAACGGTCTCTTTTTCCGTGTAAACAGCATGACTGCTTCTATATGGCAAAATAAAAAGAGTTGTCAGCAGCATGATGCGAACATAACCTACGTTATCACTTAACTAACTACTCAGAGGTGAGGGTAGTGAGACACCTAAATAAACATTTTTTTAGGATTGGAATATAGCTAGATGTTCCCAGATGTATTGCACATAAATTTTGATATAGTTCTACTAAAATGACAATTTCAGGGATACACATTTTCCCTTGTGTATGTTAATTCTCTTGACTCCCTTCTCATAGTATTTACTGGAATGAAAGGTAAGGTTTGGCAGTGGCTGGGCCCATATTCTCTCAGAGATATATATAACCTACACTAGCCTCATTGCCAAGTATTTGGAAACTTTTCAGTCAAGCTGATCTACTTGACAATATTCCTAATATTTGTTCATTTTTTTAAACAATGTTATTGATTGCTTTCTCTGAGCAAGATGTATTTGATGTTTAAATCATGCCCAAATTTTTACACATCTAGATTGTAATAATCAGAAAAGCCAGGTTAAATTCTTACTCCTATTTACTTGCTGCTAGTCCTTGACTAATTTGCTTAAATTATTTGACTCTGTTTCCTCATCCGTAGAACTAGAGATTAAAAATAACCACATCACAAGGTTTCTGAAAGGATTTAGACAGAAAATGTATGTGCCCATGCATAGCAGACCTTCTAACACTAAACAGACATTCAATGAATGTCAAGTTTACTTTTCTCTTACAAAATTATCCACAATTTTAGGCTAGACAAATTTTATTCAACCATCTTGGTAAATTGCTTAACAAGTTTTAAAAAAGTTAACAGTATTATCTATTTACTAGTAATTTTATTTTTTTAATTTTATATAAGTAAACTTGTGTTATTATGGTCCATATCAAAAAGGGCAAAGAAGAATAATTTCTTTACTAAAATATATAAACTCTTAAAATTCAATGAGAAGAAAACAATACACAAGGAAAAAATGGACATGAATGAGCAATTCAAAGAAGAAAAACCATTTAGGGATAAAAATCATATAAAAACTGCTCAGCCTAACCAAAAATTAAAGATAAATTATAGTAACAGTGAGATATTATAGAGTTACATCTTTGCCTATAGTGTAGGCAAAGTTGGATAAAACTCATTGTTGGTAAAGATGCTAGGAAAAAACACAACCTATCTATTTTGGAAGGCATGTAAATGGGTCCAGTTTCTTAGGAGGGCATTTTGCCCACATCATATTGTAAAATACCTGTACTCTTTGACTCAGAAAATTCATTTTTAGACATGTATTCTATAGAAACACTTATAATACACAGACATACATCTATGCAAGAGTATTCCTGCAGAACTGTTTGCAAGAACAAACATTAAAAGTAACTACACATCTAGCAATTGAAGATTATTAAATAAATTTAAAAGGTACGTAAAAGCTAGGGATAAATCCAAATCATATTCTATTAATTTATTATCATATTCTATTAATATGATAAATCATATTCTATTAACAAAAAGAATATGGTAAATCATATTCGATTAATTTATTCTATTAATTTAAAAAATATTAAACTTATCTTTTGAGAGTACACATTTTGGCCTTCTAAGATGTATAATCTGAAATGATTCTATATTATATAAATATTTCTATAATAAATTATCAAAAATATTAAAATATAAAGAAATTAGAATTCGTCATAAGAAAATATTTTTACAGTGAGTAAAATCATTATATTTAGTGAAAAAGTATGATCTTAATATTCTAATTTTCCTCTAACATGGTAAAAGAATGTAGCACCCAATGCCTTTTTTATTTTTTTTTCTAAAGATTTTATTTATTTGACGGACAGAGATCACAAGCAGGCAGAGAGGCAGGCAGAGAGAGAGAGAGAGAGAAAGAGAGGAAAGCAGGCTCCCTGCTGATATGGGGCTGGATCCCAGGACACTGGGATCATGACCTGAGCCAAAGGCAGAGGCTTTAACCCACTGAGCCACCCAGGCGCCCCTGAAATGTACTTTTTTTAAAAAAAGGCATTGGGTTAAAGCCTCTGCCGTTGGCTCAGGTCATGATCCCAGGATCCTGGGACTGAGCCCCGCATCAGGCTTTCTGCTCAGCAGGAAGCCTGCTTCCTCCTCTCTTTCTGCCTGCCTCTCTGCCTACTTGTGATCTCTGTCAAATAAATAAATAAAATATTTAAAAAAAAAAGCACATTTCAAAAAGTCTGATAGGCTAGTTAACATTATTTTGGTACTCTTAGAGGAAAAGCATCAAGTAATTCTTTCAGATTACCATCTCTAGTTTTGAAATTTAGAGGCATATTCAGCAAAATGCTTATATAGTTGACCTTTGAACAACATGGGTTTAAACTGTGTGGGTCCACTTATATGTGGATTTTTTACAGTACAATGTTGTGAATGTATTTTCCTTGTAGATTTTCTAAATAACATATTCTTTTCTGTAGCTTACTTTATTACAAGAATATAACACATGATACATATAATATACAAAATATGTGTTAAAGAGCTGTTTCTGTTATCACTAATTCTTCCAGGCAACAGTAGGCTATTAGTAGTTAAGTTCTGGGAGAGTCCAAAGTTATATGGGTTTTTGTCTGCATGGGGGCTTGATGTCACTAACCTTTGTGTTGTTCATGGGTCAACTCTACTTTTATAATCTGCTTTGTTTATTTAAAACCAAGCGGTATCATTGCCAAAATTTAAATGAAATAAGATTACATTGGGCACATTAGAACACTGGAATTTCAGTTCATCCTTTATGAAACAGCTGGAAAGGTTAACACAAATGAAATACAATTAAATATTTAGTTCCTTGTGTTTTACTTCACAGTATGTGCTCATCTTTGCATATATGGGTAGTAGAGTAACAGGGTTAGTTTTGTCTTCTGAAACACAATACTGATCTTGAAAAAATGACCTACAATTCATTATGGAAATGTCAAAAACTAAAAATATGATCATACAAAATTAATTGTTTCTCAAGGCCACAGTTCTAAGTAGAAAAGAATTCTAGAATAAATTTCAATGTGGTTTTCCATTAATATTTTCCCAGCTCACTTCGTTTTGGGTGATATGGAGAAAAATAAACTTTAAGTCTAGCTTTTAGCCCAACTGTGCTTCCGTTTTAAATAGTTGCTTAAAGACTGGGATTTTAGGGAGAGAGATCTCTAAAAAGGATTTTTTGAGAAGATTCACCATTTGGGTCAAAACCTCTTCTCTTTCCCAATACAAGGGATTAGATTCTAATAAAGTTTTGGAAGAGATGATATTTATCTTTCATGCTCTCAGTTGTGTTTTGCTCTTTCTGTCCATCCCCATCCCACATTCAGTGCCTTGCCTCCTCTGCTGTAATGTCCAGCCTTGTCATTCTTTCCTACCCTTTGCATAAAGAAGAAATATTTTTCTTAAAAAAAAAAAAATAGCCGGGGCACCTGGGTGGCTCAGTGGGTTAAAGCTGCTGCCTTCGGCTCAGGTCATGATCTCAGGGTCCTGGGATCAGGTCCCGCATGGGGCTCTCTGCTCAGCGGGGAGCCTGCTTCCTCCTCTCTCTCTCTGCCTGCCTCTCTGCCTACTTGTGATCTTTTAGATAAATAAATAAAATCTTTAAAGAAAAAATAGCCAGAGCATTTGATATAGTTTGCTTTCTAGGATAAAAGACGGGTACAGAGGAGAAGGTTAAGTATAACTCAGAAGTTATAATTACTGAAGGGATAATTTCATATACTGTGGGTGGAGTGTTTTTTGTGCTCTCTAAATCAATGAGAGAAATAATTAAATGTCCTTATGCATAAATTAGGACCTTAGGTTATTACAAATTTAATTGGTGTTTTATTTTTCAAATTTATTTTGGTGTTCTTGGCTCTTTGAATTTCTGTACAAAATTTGGTTTATCAATTTCTACAAAAATTCCTCCCAGAATTAGGATTTAGAATTGTGCAGAATGTAGAGATAATATGGGAAATATTTTGTCTTACCAATATTGAGACTTTTTGATCCATATGCAAGGCATATAATTCAATTTATTATCTCCTCTAATTTCTGTTGTTAATAATTTGTCATTTTCAGCATAGAGGGCTTATATATAATTTTTTCAGTTGATCCCTAATTACTTTGTTTTTTTGTGACTTTAAAATGACATTAACCTTTCACACTTAATTTGACATTTGTGAGGTTTTTTTTTTTTTTTTTTTTTTTTAGATTTTATTTTTTATTTGAGAGAGAGACACACAGTGAGAGACAGAACACAAGCAGGGGGGGTAGGAGAGGGAGAAGCAGGTTTTCTGCTGAGCAGGGAGCCCGATGTGATGCGGGGCTCGGGGCTCGATCCCAGAACCCTGGGATCATGACCAGAGCAGAAGGCAGATGCTTACCCAACTTAAACCTCCCAGGTGCCCCTTAATTTGACATTTGTTTACTGACCTGTATCCTTTTTCCTTGCTAAATTCACCTATTAGTTTTTACTGTGGCTGTAGATACAGAAGATGATCTATAAGACAATAGAGACAATTTTGTTTCTTCCTTTTTAGTGATTTTTAATTTCTTTCTTCTCTCTCTCTCTCTCTCTCTGTGTGTGTGTGTGTGTCTGTGTGTGTGTTTTATTTTGTTTTGTTTTGCTTTGCTTTAGTATAATGGCCTGGACCTCCAGGATAATGCCTTGTTCTTAATCTTCAGAGGAAAATGCTCACAATTATCCCATTGAGTATGATACTTGTTTTTCTGTAGATATTCTTTATCAAAATGAGGGTAATTTGCTGAAAACTTTTTCCCAGGAATTTTGCTTGGGTGGCAGTCCTCTGTACCTTCTCAAGATTAATCTTCCAGTTTTGGTTACTCAGATATTAAACTTCCCTCTTGCTTAGGTATTTTTCTCTTTTGTTTCTCTGATTTCTTTTTTGTTGTAATATACTCTTGTTTTTATTGGCTTCCTTCTAGTTACTTTGGGTTCATTTTGGTATTTTTAAAAATCTAGTTAATTAAAATAGAACGTTAGATCAGGGATCAGCAAACTTCTCTGTAAAGAGATACAGAAAATACTTTAGGCTTTTCAGGTAATGAGATCTCTATCACAACTACTCAACTCTGTCATTGTAGCACAAAAGTAGCCATAGACAGTTTATGGACATGACTATGTCCCAATAAAAGTTTATTTACAAAAATAGGTGGTAGTCCAGATAAGGCATGAAGGCTATAATTTGCTGACCCCTGCTTTAGGTCATGGCTTTGAGAATCATTCTTTTTTTCCTAGTGTTAAGTATTGAAACCTACGTATTCCTTTATAAACACTTCTTTAGTTATAGCCCACAAACTTTAGTATTTAATGTTTTAACAATTATTCAGTACAAACTATTTTAGTTCTATTTTCTCCTATGATTTCTTCTTTGACTTGTGGATAACTTAGAAGTACATCGTTTAATTTTCTAATGTGCAAGGTTTTCTCAGATATTCTATTGTTATTGATGTCTAAGATAATTCTTTTGTGGTCATACAACAAATGCAAATGCTTTCAAACTTGTTTTATGACTTGTTTTATGACCCAGAATACGTTCTATTTTGTTTAATGTAACATAAGCCCTTGCTCTTGAAAATAATGTATATTCTGCAATTGTTAGGCACAGTTATCTATAAATATCAATTTTGTCAAGGTAGTTATGATATAATTCATATCGTCAACTTGTTTCTGAGTTTTTGTCTGATTGTTATACCTATTGCTGTGAAAGAATGTTAACATCTCCAACTATGATTTCATATTTACTTATTTATCACTTTAAGTTTGTCAAATGTAGCTTAATATAATTTTATTTTTATTAGCATATACATATTTATGATTGCTCTTTTCAATGAATTGATTTTTTATGATTATAAAATGCCCTTTATGGCAGTGCCTGGGTAGCTCAGTTGGTTAAAAGTCTGACTCTTGGTTTCCACTCAGGTCGTGATTTCAGGGCTTGTAAAATGAAGACCCAAGTTGTCCTTTACCCCTATTAATACTCTTTTTACCTTGAAATCTGTTATATCTGATTTTAATGTAGTCTCTTCTGATTTCTTATGCTTACTGTTTATATTGAATATGTTTTAAAATTTCCATGCAATAAACATTTTACAAAATAAAATGAAGGTCCCTCCTGGCAGATTAACAGAGCCAAAAAGTCAGTGATTCAGTGGTGTTGCCTATATCCTGAGGAGGTACTAGGGTTTTTTGGAAAGCGTTTGCTTAATAGCCTATAGGTTGTTACCCAGCTGAGTTTTCAGCCCTGTGAGCAATTCTACTATGTGGTTAATTAAGGAGAGGAAGAATCAGAAAACAAGAGAAGGGAAGTAAGGGAGAGAGAAAGAAGGAGTGAGACAGAGGCAGGAGAAAAAGGAGACTGAATCTGTAAGCGCCAGTCCTGCACTGGGCGGGAAACTCAGCAAAGCATGTTGCCTGGGAAAAAAAGTCTGTATAATTCTATCAACCAAAAAGTCTGTATAATTCTATCAGACTTCCTTGGTAATTTACCCTCCATCAACACTAATGTGTTTTGGTATATGCTTTTCCATCTATTTACTTTCAACTACCTGTAACATTATACTGAAAGTACATCTCTTGTGAACAGAATATTACCTTGGGATTCTTTAATCCTACTGACAATCTCTGCATTTCCTTTGTTTTTCTTTTCTGTCTTTTGTGTTAAATTGTTAGCAAGCAGACCAATCAGGTAGTTATTGCAGAAATCTAGGTGATTGTTGAAAGTGGCTAAAATTAGGTGGAATTGGAGAAAGGGATCAGATTCTCTATATATTTTTGTGGTAGAATTGATAATTCTTACATATGGATTATATATGCTCTGGAGATTCTACCTGAAAAGTGCAGAGTTCCTGTCTGGTATGTAATAGGCACTCAAGAGCTCTTATCAGTTCCTCTTTTATATATCCCTAATATACATCCTTAGCTCCAGTTAGACTAACTCATGTCTAACTCATGTCCCTTCAAACACACTATGTGCGCTTATGCCTTTATGGGCCTTTGCTAATGTTCAATTCCTATTTTTTCCATTAAGTTGTCTATTCTACAAAATCATTAATAAATAATAACTTCTTAATACTAATTTAAAAATAATAATATAAACTCCATAACAGTCTAAGAGGAGCTTTCCTAACAAAGAATCCCAATATGCTTGAAAGTAAGAAGCTAAGATGGAAACAAAGTCTATTCAATCTAAAATTATAGGTTGACTAGAGGTGGGAAATGGTGAGTAGAGCACAAAGCTCTGTTTCTAAGTAAGAGAAATAAATCCCGCGTTTGAAACCCTAGATAATCTCGGACTCTGATTGCAAACCTATCAACTCCTGGGGAAATCTATTGCCCCCCAATCCTCAAACACAGGCTATAAAGCAACAACAGACTGTACAACCACCCCCCATGTCACCACAAAATGTGAATTCTTCTCAATGACCATTGTAGATGTTCCTATGGAGGGCAATGGAAAAAGGAGATTCTCCCATAGACTTGAAAGAGGGCATGAGGGACAATGTCCCTCTGAATTACAAGTGTAACATTGTCTGATGAATTCAATTTGTGAAGATAGTGAGCCCTCAGTATTTCTATCCAATGGCTTGAGATATACACTATGAATCAATATATTGTTTACTATTTATTCTTTTCTCTGAATGGGAATATTTATTAGTTATCCCCATCTTTTCCACCATTGTATATTGCATGAATTGGGAATAGATAAATTATCATTTTTAGGATATGTCACCACACTATGAGGTAGCTCTCTCTGGACTTGATGGCAAGGACAGTATATAACCCTGAGGTACTGGACTGGGTCTAGCTTTAACAACTGGATGAAATATTGAACAATTTTCTTTGGATGGGGGTTGTGAGTGTGCTTACTGCACATTTTAAGCTAAGTTTATAAAAAGGGTGTAGGTATTCATGTTGGATAGACAAGAAGACAGTTCTTAGTGGATAGCGTGGTTGCCTTTGTAGCTTTCATTTTCTATACCTAATGGTTTAACACACATGTAGTTTCTGAGACTGGCCTCACCCCATGGGGGTAACTCCACTTCTCTTGTCAAAGGCAGTCCAGTTGGAATGAATTTAAAACTTCTGTTACATATGTTTTGGAAAGAAAGCTCTTTCTGCCCTAAACATAAGTACAAAAAAATATATAGTCCTATTTGCTACTGGTAGTTTTCATGTGATTCCATGCATTTGAAGATAGTAGGTTTTGCATCCTTCCTACTTCTTCTCTCAGTTAAGATGACGATCTCCTTTAAAATCCCAGTACCTCTTTCTGCGACAATCAAGATTGTTTATGTTTAAGTGTGCAATACTCTATGTGTAGTCTAATTAAGGCGTTGTGGAACAGGACTGTCTACGGAGAAAGGTATTGGGCTAGGATCTCAAATCTCGTAGCTTCCTGAGCATCACGCCACACCTTTCTGGGAGCATATGCAGCACAGTGTGGATAATTCAGGCAAACATACTTTACCTCTACCCACGGCTTTGTCTTCAGAGTTCTATCTGTATAATTCTGATCAACTGCCTTGGACTGCACGCAAACTCAAAGGTTCCTTTTGCCCCCTAGCTGAGGACATAGATGAGAGGCAGTCTAAAACAGCTCCTTGATCCTTTTCCCCATAGCCCTTTCTCTTGTCTTGACACTGTCATAGAATACTGACAGCAAGCGGATGCTTGGAAAAGCATGTGCGCTCATGCTTAAAAATACTGCAGCTTACTTAAATCATTTATTTTCTCTGGTGCTCCAGTTTTCCCGCTTTACCACCCAAAGACAGAGGAAGTGCTTCTCAGAAAGCAGATTCAAGTCTACCTTCCTCTACCAAGAACAACCACACTTAATGGGGAAATAGCATTAGGAATTTCAAAACAGTCAAGAAAGAAGGCAGTTTCTCGTTCACTCCCTCACTTGCTAAAATCACAGGATCCCTTGGCCTCTTTCTCTCTCTCTCTCAGGTCTAGTTACATTTTCTCCGCTCTAGTTAA
This sequence comes from Neogale vison, assembly GCF_020171115.1. Lineage (NCBI taxonomy): Eukaryota > Metazoa > Chordata > Mammalia > Carnivora > Mustelidae > Neogale > Neogale vison. Next base: position 34,304,541 of record NC_058105.1, read on the forward strand.
ACACTGTCATTGTCATTTCAGTCCCCAGTTTACAAGCATTACAAACTCAATGCCTGATGCTTACTGATCTATTCTCTTTAGTTACACACTGCAAATTCCAAAACAGAGAATGTAATTGGGCCAGGCAAGACTTGGGATAACTCCTCCTGGCTGAGATGTCAGGTCTTGTCCAAACATCTTTCCCTGCTGGGGCCACCCCTTGTGGGTGAGGAAGAGTTACCAAAAGACAAACTGAATTGTTGTAGCTGTGTCAGTTGTCAGAACAGCTTCTTTTTTTTTTTTTTTTAAAGATTTTATTTATTTATTTGACAGAGAGAAATCACAAGTAGATGGAGAGGCAGGCAGAGAGAGAGAGGGAAGCAGGCTCCCTGCTGAGCAGAGAGCCCGACACGGGACTCGATCCCAGGACCCTGAGATCATGACCTGAGCCGAAGGCAGTGGCTTAACCCACTGAGCCACCCAGGCGCCCAGAACAGCTTCTTTTTGCAAAACAAATGAAGCTGGTGAGAAAAATGGGAATCTTCACTTATTAGAATAGCCTACTAAAGAAGGATCACACCACATAAAATCATCCTGAATTTGATTTGTTTATCAAAATAACCTTACAGGAGAATGCGTTCTCTTAAGAATAGAATGTAGCTCCAGAAAATTTGGATAGGAAACAAGGGGCAAGCAAATATCTAAATTATATACTATTATCAAGAATGGTTTTGGTTGGGCACCTGGGTGGCTCAGTGGGTTAAGCTGCTGCCTTTGGCTCAGGTCATGATCTCAGGGTCCTGGGATCGAGTCCCGCATCGGGCTCTCTGCTCAGCAGGGAGCCTGCTTCTCTCTCTTTCTCTCTCTCTGCCTGCCTCTTCATCTACTTGTGATCTCTCTCTATCAAGTAAATAAATAAAATCTTTAAAAAAAAAAAAGAATGGTTTTGGTTAACATGGGTTCTGATTTTACCTACTTTCATACTTTCACATCATTACTGTATCTGTGGCTTCTAAATTTATATTTCTAACAAAATTCTCTTATGAGATAATCTGCCTTTGCATCTATAAACACCAACAGTCTACAACTATAGGACAGAAGAGAACGTAAGTTATTTACTTGTCTCTTGCCAGCATCTAACTGTCTGGATCATAGCAATCATTTGCTGAATGAATGAATAATTGAAAGCCTGATTAGCTTGGAAGGCGATCTGAGGATGCAGTGAAAAGGTGGGAAAAAAACCAGTAAAACAAGGATAGTGGTGGGGGAGGTTTGAAGTGATGGGAAAACACCAATTTTGGTTATTTATTATTTGGCCAAAGGTTGATCTCCGCAGTGAGACGAAGAGAAGTGGTTTGAAAAGGTGCGAAAATAGATGAAACCAGAGTGGGAGACAAACCATGAGACTCTTGGTCTCAGGAAACAAACTGAGGGTTGCTGGAGTGGAGTGGTAGGAGGGATGGGGTGGCGGGGGGGATGGGCATTGGGGAGGGTATGGGCTATGGTGATCACTGTGAATTGTGTAAATCTGATGAATTACAGACCTGTAACCCTGAAGTAAATAATATATTATATGTTAATTTTTAAAATTTTTTCAATTTATTTATTTTCAGAAAAACAGTATTCATTATTTTTTCACCACACCCAGTGCTCCATGCAATCCGTGCCCTCTATAATACCCACCACCTGGTACCCCAACCTCCCACCCCTCCCCCGCCACTTCAAACCCCTCAGGTTGTTAATTTAAAAAAAAAAAAAAAAGGTGTGAGGCTTTTCAGAAACCATCTTTAGCTAAATGGTTTAAACAACTAAGGTTCTGATGCCATGTCATTTCAGTTAGGCTTTAGTGTCTTATTACTTCCATTCAGGCACTTTGCTCCAGGTTGGATATCTACTTTCCAGCAAAAGGTGGGGTTGTGTGTTTGATTGCTTATGCTCAAATGTATTCCAAAAAATAGTTAGAAATGTAGTTCATATTTTGTCACCTTTGATTTACTTTTCTTTTAAAATATTCATTTTTTAAAAAATCAGTATAGATCATTTAGCAACTCATTACAAAAAGGTGATATTCATTGTAAAATAAGTTTCAGTGAGGCCAATTTATCATCACTGCTTCCCCAAATTCTGGCTTTCTTTTTCTTAACATTTTAATTTATTCTTAAATACATATATACTACTTAAAGTACGTTTGAATGTAAAGAGTCTGAAATCAGGGGCACCTGGGTGGCTCAGTGGATTAAGCCGCTGCCTTCGGCTCAGGTCATGATCTCAGCGTCCTGGGATCGAGCCCCGCATCGGGCTCTTTGCTTGGCGGGAGCCTGCTTCTCTCTCTCTCTCTCTCTCTCTCTGCCTGACTCTCTGCCTGCTTGTGATCTCTCTCTCTCTCTGTCAAATAAATAAATAAAATCTTAAAAAAAAAAAAAAAAAGAGTCTGAAATCATAGGTAAAACTAAAGTCTTTACTTTTTGACCACCACTTGAATTTTGTTTCTGCTGTGGCAATAACCACTTTCTACCACTTACACTGTGATTACTAGCTCTCCGCTGCTTACCCTGCCTGCTCTGGGTGAAGGTGCCTTCCAGCCAGGCCCCACTGTCTCTTGATAATCCAGTTTCCTCCCCCTGCAATCTGCCTTTAGCAATCTGTGTAAAACAGGCTCCTCACACCAGCCTGTACTATTCTCCCCCCCCCCTTTTTTTTAAGATTTACTTTTTTTTTTTTTTTTAAAGATTTTATTTATTTACTTGACAGAGAGAAATCACAAGTAGGTGGAGAAGCAGGCAGAGAGAGAGAGAGAGAGGGAAGCAGGCCCCCCGCTGAGCAGAGAGCCCGATGCGGGACTCGATCCCAGGACCCTGAGACCATGACCCGAGCCGAAGGCAGCGGCTTAACCCACTGAGCCACCCAGGTTTTTTTTTTTGAGAGAGAGAGAGCGAGAGAGAGCATGGGGTGTAGTGACAGAGGGAGAGGGAAAAAGAATCTTAAGGAGAACTTCCCTCCCATCCCCACTGCTGAGCACTGAACCTGAGCTCTATGCAGGGCTCGATCTCACAATCCCTCCCACAATCCGGAGATCACTGGAAGTGAAACCAAGAGTCCCATATTTATCCAATTGCGCCGCTGAGGGGACCCTGTCCATATTCTCTTTGAGCTTGTCCTTGCCTTCCTCCTTCTCTCTGCCTAGTGTACTCTACTTTTTCTTTACCTGCTGTGATCAAATGTCACCTCACTTTTGATGTCTTTCCTGTGTCTGCAAATGGTTATTACATATTAAGTCCTTGGAGAAATTAATCCCGTGAGATTTGGAGCTAGATTTTGTGGGTATGACTCTGGGTTTTGTCTCTTACAAGTTGTATGAGACCTCAGACTAAGTCCCTCATTTGTAAAATGAGTGTAATATTAACACCTTCATAATGCTTCATAATGCTGTTAGTAGGATTAAATGAGTTACGAATGCATGTGAAGATCATTAGCACTTGATAAATGTTAGTTATGATTAATATTGTACCATCCTTAATTAAAACGCTTTCCACATTTTATTATAACTTTTTCTGGTCTGCCTACCTTCTCTAATCCTCAGGGGGTTTCAGTCATGTTATTGTTCACTTTGCTTTACTCCCATTTCATTCTGCCCCTACCCTAAACTCCAAAGCCTATGTACTAAGCATGATGCCTGCCACTTAGCGGGTACTCCATAAAGAAGAATGCATGGGATGGCAACAAGTTCCTTACTAACAGAAATCTTCAATCTAGGCTATAAAACAGCATGCTTTCAGGGGACTCTTTATTCTAGCTCTCAGCCTCCAGGCTCTCTTGCTTTCTCTTTTCCTTGAGGCTAACTAAAAAGAGAGGCTTTGTCTTTTCTACTCTCGAGATGCAGCGAATGATCTCCAGTCCACAACATAGCTCAGAAGGAGGTTTCTTTGGCTCCCTACTTCTCTTCAGTCCTTGTGTTGTCTCCTTTTCTCATTCCCTACAATTCCAACTTATTGATCACTTTTTAGCATAGGAGGATTTCTTAGAGAAGCAGTCTTCTAAGCAATTTTGACAGAGTGCTTCAGACTTCTGGCCCCAATTGATCCAAGATTAAAGGTCTATGCTTTCATTCTTTCTTTCCCTCGCTACAATTTTGAAAACAATTGGATCAAACAAAACAGCTTTTCTGTTGGATTTCCCCTCAGTTAACTTGAATCAAGCTGTGTAGCTTTTAACCCAAGGGAATGACATTTTAAAAAATTCTCTTATTGGTGCATTTCAACTGAGTAAATTCTGTTCTCTAAGAATTTTTTCAAAAAAAGTAAAAACATACCAAGAATACAATTAAGATAAAAAGATGTATTGAATTAAATGCTATTGTTAAGTGATATAAACAAATAGATTCATAACCTATATTACTACTTGATTCATTAGAAAAATGAACACATTATTCTAGCTTTGGGTGAAGCCACTGGAAAATTCTTCTGGGAATGTCTGGAATATTCATGGGGAATATTCAGAGAATGGACCTGGTCAATACTTAATGAAATGTGTGTCACTATAAACTTATTATAAAACTAGCTTAGCTTGTGGGAATGCTTTAGAATGAATCTTCTTTTATAATGGTCAGTAACTCAAAGAGTTCATTTTATTAAAAGATCCTGGCAACATTTTAAACTACATCATACACAAACTCCAAATCTAGCACATTACTGTTGCTCTTTTACTTTCTACTTCAGTACTTACTTATTTTATTATTTCCATTTACTATAAAAGATTGTTTGATGAGATTCCTGGAAGAACTGATAAAGCACTTAATATAACAAGCAAAATGAAAAGTGGAACTATTGTTTTGTTTCAGAGCAAAACCCCGGCAGTTTTGAGTGTTGCTAGTGGTTCTCATTTAAGCTTTTTCAGGAGCATACTGTTTCTGAACTTTCTCAACTCTCCTGACTTCTAGGAGAATGAAAAGTTGAGGAACTACTGAGACTATCTTAGGATTCCAAGCTGCTCTTGAAAGTAGCTGTGCAAAACTTTTTAGCAGATAAAAACAAAAAATCACTGCACTGAGCTGGGAGGCAGGTCTGAGTTTCACCTGCTAAATTAATGTCACGTCACTTAATTTCACCATAAAATGGGGATAACAAAAGCTTTTACTCTTCTTGCAGGATTGCACTCTCAAGTGAGAAGACAGATGTATAAAAATAGTGAAAAATAGTTTATGAAATATTACTTCTATTACTTATATTATCATTTTGAACCATGCCATTATTATTCTTTTTTAAAGATTATAGGGTTGGCATGTGTCCAATACTATAAGTGGGTTCCTAAGGAAAAATTTTTATAAGCAGGGATTTAAGAGTTGATGCATATTGACCTAAGCCAACTTTGGCATTCAGCATATGACAGGTTCTTTTTGTAACTATTGGTAGTTTCCTATACTTACAGGTAGGTTGGGTCTTTGTATCTCCTCCCCTGCAAATTTACTGGATGTACCACTGCTCTAGGCTTTCCAACTGCTATTGTATGTGAAAGATTCACCTGAAGACAGACACAATGATTTTCTGACTACAGGATGCAAGAATAATGGGACTCCAGACCTCAAGCGGTACACAAATGTCCTTATGCTGCCTTGTTTGTTTGATTCATGTGTGTTGTTCATGCAAGGGCAATGGGACTTGTAGAGGTCTCCATATCAACTACTGATTTGGAACACTGTGTATTTCGCCAGTTGAAGAACATTTATATCTTTACACTTAATTATTTTTTTTAAGATTTCATTTATTTGACAGACAGAGGTCACAAGTAGGCCCAGAGGCAGGCAGAGAGAGGAGGAAGCAGGCTCCCCACTGAGCAGAGAGCCCGGCGTGGGGATCGAACCCAGGGCCCTGGGATCATGACCTGAGACAAAGGTGGAGGCCTTAACCCACTGAGCCACCCAGGCACCCCTTTTACACTTAATTATTAAATCCTTTCCTATAGATTTCACTTATGATATTTGAAGTATCAAGTGATCAAGTCTCAAATATGGACCTCTAATTAGGATACCCCTAAGATGTAGAATAGAGGTTTTGCACAATTGTATATTACATGGCATAATGTATGTAATATAAAATCCAAAACGCTAACTACAAGATGAGTATCATTTTATCGCTAGATAATAAGACCACATTCCCCTCCAAGTACTATTATCAAGTTCTCATATATGTTTTTCTTTTTTTTAAGTACTTTGAAATAATACTTAATATCTGCTTTACATGACAGATGTTAAATAAACTTACTGTGGAAATCATTTTATAATATATGCAAATTGAACTGTTATGCTATACACGTTAAACTTACACAGTGCTGTAGGTCAGTTATTTCTCAATAAAACTGGAGAAAAAAGGAGGAACCTGGGTGGCTCAGTAGTTAAGCATTTGCCTTCAGCACAGGTCATGATTCTAGGGTCCTGGGACAGAGTCCCGCAACCCATCTGGCTCCCTGCTCAGCAGGAAGCCTGCTTCTCCTTCTCCTTCTACCTCTCTCTCTGCTGCTCCCCCTGCTTGTATTCTTTCTGCCAAATATATAAATAAAATCTTTTTTAAAAACTGGAGAAAAATAATACTTAAGACATTTTAAGACAGAAACATCATTCATTTTATTAAATATTTTTTGAGTACTTAACTGTGTACTCAAATGAATGCTAGATCCTGGGGTGATAAAAATGAAGCATAATTTAAGTTCTTACAGTCTAATAAGGAAGCAGGTGTTGAACAAAGAAACACTGAAACTATGGTGTGATATTTGCTAGAAAAAATAAAAGAAAATTCTATGAGATCCTTTAGAATATCATCCTAAATGCATAAGCTAAATTTACACCTAACGGAGCTGGAGAGAGAACGACATTATTTAGAAAAAGCTTATGGAAAGAAAAAGAAATAATTTATCTTATGAATTAGAATTGCAGATACTGAGTCATCACAGTTAATTTCTTTTGCTTCTAATGTTTTTACTTTAAATTTGAAGATAAAGAGCAGAAATACTTATAACCAGGAAAATAACTTTATGTTCTATTGGATGGCCTGGCTGACTGAAACTATAAAGCAGGTTAAAAATCAAATGTCACAGGAATTAAAGACACTTCCACTGAGTCAATAACTCAATACATTACTTCTGTTCCCTTGAGGAAATCAACTTGCTCCATGAATAACTCAAGACACACTAACATTTTTCTATGGCCACTGAGGAAAACAACAACACAGGGAATGGAGTTTAAGGCTTTAAATTAATTTCTTATGATTTTTTTTCACTGTAGTGTTTTGTACATTTCAGTAGAAAACATCAGTAGACTTCAACTGGAAAATAATCTGAAAGGCAATTTCTGGTTGTGTGGGGTGAATTCTGATCATGCTGAGAACTGATTGATTTACTCATCTAATTTTTTAATAACTGACTTGAATTTCCTTTTTGTATCACTTAGTATTATAAGGGTGAAGCTTTTCACTGCAGGCTTAGAACTCTGTTAATTTTTAAAAAGATTTTATTTATTTACTTGCCAAAGAGACACACAGAGAGAGAGAGAGAGAGAGAGAGAGCGCACGCAGAGGGAATGGCGAATGGCAGGCAGAGGGAGAAGCAGGCTCCCCACTGAGCTGGGAGCCCCACCTGGGACTTGACCTCAGGATCCTGGGATCATGACCTGCACTAAAGGCAGATGCTTAACCAAATGAACCACCCAGGCACCCCAGAACTCTATTAAATTTTATATGCACCTTTATAGAATGCATATAGTATACTCTATTACATGTATATCATTTGAATATTTTTGTCTTTAGTCATTGAAATACAGTATAAACAACATAGAGTTTACTAATGAAAAGAAAGTTATTAGATGATGTCTAGCCATTTTACTTTTTCATAAGATGGTGAATAAATGAATAATGCAATTCTCAATAAAAGATGTTACATTCATGTTTTTCTTATAGCCTTTAATTACTAAAATGCCTTTCATACACTGATTCATTTGACCTTTAAAGATCTTAGCAAACAATATTGAAATCAGCAAATGCATACAAAGGAAAGGCTAGCAATTATATTCTGATTGATTCCAAACACCTTCTTACCATTTTTTCTCTCAATCAGTATTTTAAAGTCCCAGTTGAACAAGAATGCATTAAAAATTGTCATAGAATTTGAAATATTTAAGATACCAATGCAGACATACATGGACACAGATTAAAATAAAACAGGGTGCACACACACAGACCCAAGCACATCACTTCTTGGTATATTTCCCTGATGCCTTAGATAACACCACTGCAATACTGACATCAACAGTTTCAATGTCTCTATATTTTGACAGGTCTGATGATTCAGCAAACTCAAAGGCTCAAAGAATCTGTATAATTCCTTTACCTTTTTGATCTCTTGATATATTGAATAATATTTATTGAGTGTCTTGTAACAGGGATTGTTCCAGATATTGGGGTTAGAATAGTAAACAAAGCAAGCACAATTTTTTCGTCTCATGACACTTACGGATTTTTTAAATCCCACAGAACCACAGATAGATAAATCAATTCATAGATACATAGATGGATAGGTAGATAAATATAGATGTAGATATAGCTATAGATAGTTTGACACATGTAAACCTGCACAAAGGTGTTGATTGGTATTTGTTCCATTGTCTGATCTTTCCTGTATCCACAGAATTGGTAATAAAAATCACTGAGCTGGAGCATCTGGGTGGTTCGGTGGGTTAAGCATCTGCCTGTATCATCTGGCTTTGGTCTCAGGATCTTGTGATAGGGTCCTGCCTCAGGCTCTATGCTCAGTGTGGAGTCCGCTGCTCCCTCTGCCCCTCCCGTCCCCCGACTCTTGTGCGCGTGCACGCACATACATGCTGTCTCTTTCTCTCTCTCTCAAATGAATAAATAAAATCATTTTTTAAAAAAATCACTGAGCCAAAACAAAAGTTGCAAACTACCCTCATAGTTTAAAGAAAATGCCATCTTTGGCCACTAATTTGGGAACAGGCTGTGAAACCATTTCTATTCTTTCTCAATCTACAGGAGAGGATTGGATATGGAAAATTTTTTTGTGAGAGCTTGTGTAGGGTGTTTATTAAATGAAAGAAAGAATACTCTTTTCTCTTCCTTGGTCTTCTCTTTCTATGCCAGGTAAAGGGGAAATTCCAAGAGGACATTTGAAGACTGGAAATGCCTTTCAAAAAGGAAACACTAGCATCATGTTCCTTGGCTTAGATGCCTGATGAGATGAGAACAGCAGGTGGGCCTGCTGTTCTCATTAGAAACATGCAAGGAGACAGATTTCTTGAAATTGCTCTTGAAGTTTCGAAGCCTACAGGAACACAGAAATGGTGTCCATTTCTGATCTAGAGATTTCTTAAGACAAGGACCTTGCTAAAATAGCCCATGCCAGCAGGGTGTGAGGCAACCATAATGTAATGAGCTGGAGCAGAAAAATATAGTAAGTAAGAATCTCCATTCCAGTTTGCCTTCACTTTTAGAACCGTGGAAGTAAGGACCTCAGTGGTTCTCATGATTCCTCATGAAAGCAAGTGATTAGAGGTGATCCTGGTGACTCCTGGGGCAAAGCAATTGAAAGTCCAGTTGAGATAAGGAGCCTGATAGAGGGACTATAGTGAAATCTGGCTTCCTTTCCCTAAGGGTAGTCTTTAGATATAGAGAATGAGCAGAAAAACTCTACTTACGTGATATGTTTTCAGTTATATTGAAAAGAATTGCTAACCTTTACAAAAATTCCATTCTGCTCATTTACATTTCAAGTTCCTTCTCCATTCAATGAACAGATATTTATTGAACACGGACTATGTTCCAGAAACTATTCTAGTGTTGGAGATGTATCAGTGAACAGGACAGATAAAGAGAGAGACTATATGGGCGCCTGGGTGGCTCAGTGGGTTAGAGTCTCTGCCTTTGGCCCAGGTTATGATCTCAGGGTCCTGGGATCAAGTCCCGCATCTGGGCTCTCTGCTTGGCAGGGAGCCTGCTTCCTCCTCTCTCTCTCTCTGCCTACTTGTGATCTCTCTCTGTCAAATAAATAAATAAAAATCTTAAAAAAAAAAAAAAGAGAGAGAGAGAGACTATAAACTGAGTCCACTATCAGTCAGTGCTGCTAGCACTGGGACTGCAAGTTGTCCTGACCACAGTGTTTGACACAAAGTAAGAGAGTCCAATATATGTTATAATGAACCAATAAGTGAGGATAAACTAGATGACCTCTAAATTCATTTCCAGTTCTGATAATTTGCGTTTTCCTTACTGTCTCAGATTCTTCAGTTGTATATAGCTTATTTACTATCTTATTAATTTTAATATATTTGCATTTTAAGTGCTAACTATGTGCCAAATAATGCTAAAGTCTGTCTTACATTTGCATATACTATCTCATTTAATCTTTATAGTAGCACTAGGAAGTGTATTTTATTGTCCCATTCCATAGATGTAGATGACATGTTTTACCCAGTTAGCAGTGCTAGAATTTGAAAGCCAAGCATTGGGGCAGCTGGGTGGCTCATTCATTAAGCGTCTACCTTTAGCTCAGGTCATGATCCCTGGGTCCTAGGATCCAGTCCTTCATCGGGGCTCCCTGATCAGCAGGAAGCCCATTTCTCCCTCTCCCACTCCCCCTGCTTGTATTTCCTCTCTCGCTATCTCTCTCTGTCAAATAAATAAAATCTTTTTTAAAAAAAAAAAAAGGCCAGGTATTTTGCTTCAAAGCCCACAATTTTTCTACTATAACACTGTCTCTCCTTATTGGACTGTATTCTACTACAGAGTGTTAGAACATAATATTTTTAACATTCTTGGTGAAAACTTAATTCGTATAGCACTTAACAGTTTTCAAACTATCATATATATCACCTCCATTGGCATAGAAATATTGTTTTTTTTCTTATTTATATTCAGTATAGGCAAGAAATACCCTCTTTGCACTATTTTACAGGTTAAGAAACTGAAATTTAAAAAACTTAGATGATGTAATTAATACAACTAATAAGTGCCAATACTGACATTGGAGCTCATATCTTCCAATGCATTCAAAATACCACAATATAGTATGCTAATTTCAATATACTACAATGTTTCAGTGGGCCTTGGAAGATGCTCTTTCTTCCACAGCCTCCCTCAAATTCCATTTTAAAACTTAACTCTTCTAGAAAGTTTCCTGGTAATACAGCTTGACCTCAAATCATGTGTATTCTCCCCGTATTTTCTGTACTTCTGTGTTGCATGCAGTAACACTAGCTGATATTTATGAAGAGGCTACGAACTACCATATGATCTGGCAATTCCACTTCTGGGTGTATATCTAAAGGTATATGCTAACTTGAAAGGATAGCAGCACCCTTTTGTTCACTGCAGCATTATTTATAATAGCAAAGACAAAAAGCAACCTAAGTGGCCATCAGTGGATGAATGGATAAAGAAAATGTGGTGTATACATATACAATGGGATGTTTGTTATTCAGTCATAAAAAATGAGGAAATTCTGCCATTTGTGACAACATGGCATTATGCCAAGTGGAATAAAAGGCATTATTGGCATTATGGGCATTATGCCAAGTGAAATAAAAAAAGAAATAAAAAGGAAAAATATGATAAGATCTCACTTATAGGTGGAATCTAAAAACAAAACAAAACAGGGCACCTGGGTGGCTCTTGTCGGTTAAGCGGCTGCCTTCGGCCCAGGTCATGATCCCAGGGTCCTGGGATCGAGCCCCACATTGGGGCCCCATGCTCAGCGGGGAACCTGCTTCCCCCTCTCCCTCTGCCTGCCTCTCTGCCTACTTGTAATCTCTTTCTCTCTGTCCAATAAATAAATAAAATCTTTTTTAAAAAGGTACAAACTTACAAATATAAAATAAGTAAGTCCCAAGGATGTAATGTATAGCATGGTGACTACAGTTAATAATACTCTTGTATATTTGAAAATTGTTAAGAAAGTAAAACCTAAAAGTCCTCATCATAAGAAAAAATTTCTTTATGTGTAGTAATCCATGTGAACTAGACTTATTGTGGTGATCATTTTGCAGTATATACAAATAACATATTATGTCAGACATCTGAAATTAATATAATATTATATGTCAATTATTTCTCAACTAAAAACGAAAATAAAGAAGACATTGAATACCTAAAGACCTTCTTACAACACAGATGGGTGGGTTCCACCCTAGGAATTTCTGATTTAATACGTCTGGGATGAGGCCCTAAAATTTACATTTTGATCAAGTTCTCAGATGATGTTGATGTGGTTGTTCCAGGGACCACACTTTGAGAACCACTGCTCTACAGAATTACTGTGCTCCATGAATATTTTGAAAACCTTCCTTTTTTTTTTTGTTGAAAACTTTTCTGAAAGCATCCAATTACTTACAGTTTTCACTTCTTATGGGTTATTACAGAAGAGAAAATGGCCCTATATCATAATCATTTCCTGACTACTTTGATTAGAAATCTCAGGTCTCTATACCATTAGTTATTACTAATAATGATCAAATTTTAATAAATGCTACTTTGAAGGCTTATATTATCAAGCCATTATGTAGCAGATGGTCTTTTTTTATTTATTATAATCTATCAACTAGGTAGTGTTATTATCCCCACTTTACAAATATGAAAACAAAGCCACACAATAGTAAGAAGTAGGGCCAAGACTCATAGGGGTCTGCCTTACACTAGATAATGAGGTATATATGAACTATAATTCTGAGCTGTAATTTCCTATCAGGTAGTAATTTGTGGAGACCAGAAATATAATTTTGATGTTTGCCACAGGCTTTAATTGAAGAGAAATAATTACAAATGACTATATTTATTGAGGATTGTTAAAAAGTACCTACTATGTGCGGGGTGATGTTTTCAGCACTACGCATGCACTGATTCACTGAGAGCTCATGGAAACCTCTTGAGGTAGATTCCATTGCAGTTCCCATTTCATAGATGAGGACACTGAGGCACAGAGAATTTACCTGACTTGTCCAGTTGTCAAGAAATAGTAGACAGAAAAGCTGGATAATCAATGTGGACAATCTGGCTCCAGAGGATCTTTATTCCTACCCAGTTCACAGCTCACTCCCTGTGACTACAGTTCCTGTAGTCATCCTGTGAATTATTTTACTTTGCTTTCGATTAGACATTGTTTGATGTTTTAGTCAATCTTTTTTTCATGTCTCAATCTTAATAAGCAGGCTGCAACTCAAGTCTTTCCGTACTTCTATATAAGTAAGGTTCATTATGGCATTCTACAAATGGAGGGAGTTTAGCAAATAAATTTTAAGAGAATGGTAGCTCCTTATGCATGGAGACTACAATTTAGCAATCTTTTCAAGATCAAAGGTCTGACTAAGCTCCCTTTCCTTTCTCTTCTTCTTTGAACCCCTCATGGCAGGAAATATTGGACATTAGTTTGAAAAAGTATCATGAGGTTTTTCTTAGGTATTAAATTTACTTTTCCAAACTGATGTTGAAATTGTTTTCTACGAATGAGAATGGCTTTGAGCCGAGAAGTCATAACCTTTCCATCCAATATCCCTGGCCATCAAAACACTGGTTCTCAAGTTAGTGCCAGAGGGGAGGGTGACATTCTGCAACCAGAGATTAGAAGAAAACAAAGAAGAGGTTACACAGAAGAGGTTAGGCCTACTTCTAGTCCCTCTCATGTTACACATACATGTTATTCCATTTACATACACATACTTGACAGAGGGGAATCTCTTAAGCAAACATGATTCCATTCTCCTGGTTTCAAACATTCAATGGCTCTCCTCTGCCTGTGACAGAGTTTTTCAAATCTGGCTTAAATCAAAATAACCTGGAAAACTTGAAAAAAATGTAATTTCCAAGGCCACAGATAATTGTGGGTTTACCAGGCTCCCTAAAGAATTTTGATGCTCATTCAAAGCTGAAAAACACTGGCCTATTAGAATCAAGGGCAGTCTTTTCAGCTTTGCATTCAAAACTTTCTTTCACATTGCTCTGTTCTGGTATTTCCAGCCTTTTCTTCTGATAGGTCTATATTTGAATCATCTTTATAATTTCCAAAGCTTTTAGTAAATGCTTTGCACAGAGCATCAAGTATGTTTATAAATTGACCTTGCTGTCTCAGTGTTCTAGTCCACTAAGCTAAGTAGCCATCAAGGTGTTGTGGGAAGTGATATTTGTCCATGTCCTTTGCTTACTCTGCTACTTCTCCTTTCTTCCCCATCAAATGTATTGCTGCCTGAAAAATGAAATATCAAGGTGACATTCAGGTTTTACTTAGTCATTGAACTTCAGAGAATGGTCACAGTAGAGTGGAGAGGTAGAAGGCAGAACAATCCTTCATGCCCAGAATAACAACCCTTAAGGCGGAGCAAAAATCATAATCCAGTCACCTCCTCCATCATTTCACATTAATGATTACAGTTCTGAGGTTTAAAATACAGAATCTTTGCTGTTTCAAAAGTCCTTTATTTCTCCACATTCCCAATTCCATCTTAGATTCAAAATGAGAGATATAGAGCCAGCTACTACTTTCTCTCTCTTCAGTCTAGAAGAATGCCAATGTTCCTAACTCACACCAAATGGTCCCATTATTCTTGTTTGCCTGTCTGTCTGTTAAGGCCTTATTGCCCCTTGCTCCCTTGAAAAATAATGTCAACGTCTATAAAATCACTTAACCGCTTCCCACTCTCTGTGTATTGCGAAAACTCACTGATGGAAACAGCAATTCTGCCAATACGAAAACAAGAATAACCCAACATTTACTTTAATATTTGACAAGTCATTGACATGATATGAATTTGAATTAGCTAAACCAAAGAACCAAAGCATCTGCTTGTATGTTTGTATGTACATTGTGCTTATATATGCGTGTACATTCATCGTACTTGTGTGTGTGCCTGTGCATGTGCAGGGAATCCAGCTGTGTTCCACATATACTTGGTGCAGTGATGGGTATGCCAGGAGGAAAAGTTGCCTTTTTTCTTGCCCAAAAGTTACATCTGATCACCAAACCATGTGCCCAATGGGCCACCTCTTTTCTGATTTAACGGTTAATAGAGGGTAGTTTTTTCTAATGTTCACAGAAACCCATATAGGCTAGCAGTGCCTATGTGAAAATATATGTTCATACATATGTTCACTTGTGTGTGTGCATGTGTAAGAGAAAGAGAGAGAGAAATGATTAAACCATGCATTTGTAGACTTGGAGAGCTGACATTCAAAGTGTTTCCACCTACTGTGGTAGGAATAAAAGTAAGGTTCTTCTTCCTCTTCATGATATTAGGCACCTATGCAGGTATCCCTTCCCCACACACAAATACTGCTGATAATTATCATCACTGACCCAAGGAAATGGAAAATCTCCCTCACACTGGTAGTGGGGTAAAGATGAAGGAACACTGGGATAATAATTGGGAGATTTGAATTTTCTCCTACCCAGCTCTAACACTCAACTATGTGACTGTGGGTGAATTCTATAACCTATCAATGTCAATATTCTCATGTACCTACATGAATTCCTCAGGACTTATTTTCTGTGCCTGTACAACTCCATCTATTCACATACATGTGCATATGTATTTATCTTCAAAGAAAGAGGAAGCGTGGCTTGCTCCACATTTTAATAACATTCCTTTTGGGGCTCCTGGGTGGCTCAGTGGCTTAAAGCCTCTGCTTTCGGCTCAGGTCATGATCCCAGGGTCCTGGGATCAAGCCCTGCATCGGGCTCTGCTCAGCAGGAGGCCTGCTTCTCTTCCTCTCTCTCTCTCTCTGCCTGCCTCTCTGCCTACTTGTGATCTCTGTCAAATAAAAAAATAAAATCTTTTAAAAAAAATAACATTACTTTTCCTTGCTTGGGCTCTTCTAACCCCCTCTATAATAAAATCAGTTGCTGTCTGGTAATTTTTCCTCTCTGATTTATCTTAGGAAAAAAAGCTGCTCATTTTTTTCTCTTTTTAAAAACCAACTCCTTACTGGTTTTCACTACATGGAAATGGGTGTGAGTTGATTAAAAATAATAAATACTAGGAAGATTAAAAAACTGGAAATCTCGGAAAATGACAGTTGAGACTTGGAAAATTCAAGAAGCTTTATCTGGCTTCCTTTCCTCCTTCATTTTGATAAATACTTATTGAGAGACTACAAGATGGCAGACATCTCTAAGCTCTGGAACGATAGCAGGGAACAAATTAGACAAAAATCATTGCTATTATGGAGTTTACATTCTTTTTGGTAGAATCAAACAATATATATAATACACATATAATATCTGATACACATATGTATTATCTATTATATATTACCTGATATATAATATTTGATATATTTTCTCATATGTAGAAAATATCTGATATATAGTGTGAATATTAAAATAATGTCTGAGATATATCAAATAGTTGTGTTATAGAGAAAAATGAAGCAGGAAATGGGAATAGGGTGTGTGTGTGCATGTGTAGAAGAAGTTGTAGTTTTAAATAGAGTGACCTGGAAATGCCTCACTGCAAAGGTGACATTTGAGCCAAAATATGAAGGAGTGAGTCATGTGGTTATCTGAGAAGGGCAATCTAACACAATGGACTTGAGCCAGAAGCATGGCTGACATGTTCTAGTAACAGCAAGGAAATCAGTGTGGCTGGAGCTGAGTGACTACTTGGAAAAGTAACAAATGCCAGAGAGCCAAGACAGAGGACTGCTCTGTGGGACCTTGTGAATCACCACAAGTGCTTTGGATTTTATTCTGAGTGAGAATGGAAACCACCAGAGGACTTTGAACAGTTGAGTGATATGATTACAATTATATTTTTGAAAAGATTACAATAGATGCTGTGCTGAGAATGGATTGAAAGGGAAAGGATTTAAGTACAAATTTCACTTACAAAACTATTGCTATGACTGAGATGAGAGACTGGTGGTAACTGGATCAGAGCAATAGTAGCAGACAGTAACAGAGCGATCAAATTTTCTGTATATTTGGAGGTATGACCACAAGATTTGCTTATGGTTTGGATGTGGCTGAAAGAGGAAGAATGGGTTGATGACTTTAGGGTTTCAGGTCTGATAGCTGAAAGTATGTACTGTCATTTACTGATTTGGGGAAGGCAATGGGAAGAGAAGAAGGCATCTCAATGGGGAGATCAAGGATTCAATTTGGACATGTTAGGCTCAAGATGCCTATTGGACATCTCAGTGAAGATGTCAAGTTGGGAATTTGACACATAAGTCTGTATTTCAAGAGAGACATATGAGTGAACTAGAGAAACAATTTAAGAATCATCAGGAGGTGGGTTGGGGGATAAGTGAAATAGGTTATAGGGATTCAGAAGGGCACTTATCATGATGAGCACTAGATGTTGTATGGAAGTGTTGGCTCATTCTATTGTACACTGGCAACTAATATAACACTGTATGCTAACTAACTGGAATGAAACTAAAAATAAAAGAATAAATATAAAAACTTAAGAATCATCAGAAAATAAATAACAATGAAAATCATTAGACTAATCTGATCACCAAGGGAGCAACTGGAGATAAAAAAGTTCAAGCAAGGACTGAGTCCTGGGACACTGCTATGTGAACAGCAAGGAAACAGAAGGAGAGACAAGACCATAGGAAAGTGTGAAGTTATGGAGGTCAAGTTAAGTAATGGTTTTAAGAAAGGAATGATCAGGGGCGCCTGCGTGGCTCAGTTGGTTAAGCAACTGCCTTTGGCTCAGGTCATGATCCTGGAGTCCCAGGATCGAGTCCCACATCAGGCTCCCTGCCCAGCAGGGAGTCTGCTTCTCCCACCAACCTCTCTCCTCTCACGCTCTCTCTCTCATTCTCTATCTCTCTCAAATAAATAAATAAAATCTTTAAAAAAAAAGAAAGGAATGATCAATTGTATCAGTAGTTGAGTATAGATAAGTTAATAGTTATCCAGGGATAACTGGATTCAGCAATGTAGAGATACTGGGAATGTAGAAAACGGTACATTCAGGTCAATGGTAAGTATGAAAATGTGTAGTTTAATAATTCATACAGAAGGAACAGCTGTGTAACCCACGTAAATCAAGAAAGAACAAAACAGCACCCTGAAAATACCATGTAGACCTCGCTAATCAAAAACCTTTCCCTGTCCCTTAGAGCCAACCACCATCTTGACATTCTCAATTGCTTCCTAGGTAATCTTTACATCATAGAAGTCACAGGAGTATGTACCCTTAAACAATAACAACTGTTTAGTTTTGCCAGATTTTGACATTTACATAACTGTATTCACACTGTATATATTTGTGTCTTGCTTTTTTTCACCGTTTTTGGATAATTCATATTGCAGTTTTTAGTTGTACTTGCTTTATTTTTACTGCTGTATGCATATGCTATAATTTATATATTGATTCTCTGTTGATATTTGGGCTTCTCTAGTTTATGCCCTGCACCAACATCAGATTTCAGTCGCAGTCGTGTCAGCAGTACCACTGCATGATGAACCTGAAGCAACCCTACTGAATCAGTGCCTAGAGCCATTTTGGCATTTTTTTTTTCCTTTTGCTCCAGGTCTTTTCCCAAAACCTCAGTCGACTGCTTTACTTACTAGCAGGACAGCTCACAAGAACGTTTGAGCTAATTTTCCCATGGTCAGTTCAACCAATGAGGGACCACAGTCTTTTGGAGGGAAAACTTTGAGGTGAATGTACTTCCTTATAATACAAGTGAGCTCCGTCACCAAGACTACTACTCGGTTTAGTAAAGCAACCTATTAGTTTTCCCTTTTTCCGTGTCTCGTTCTTGCTTCTTCAATTTGTATTTATGGGGATCACCTACAAAATAAACAACCTGAATTCAAATCTTTTCTTATAATCTGCTTTAAGGGCAACTAAAAAAACAAAAAAACAAAAAACAAACAAAAAAAAAAGCATTTTTTTTTAAAGATTTTATCTATTTATTTGAGGGAGAAAGAGAGAACAAGAAAGAGAATGTGCACAAACAGGGGGAGGGGTAGAGAGCAAGGAGTCTGATATAGGGCTCATCCCAGGACCCTGGGATCATGACTGGAGCCAAAGTCAGATGCTTAACTGACTGAGCCACCCAGGCGCCCCAGACAAAGCTTTTATAAACAATGCAACTGTGAATATTCTTATACATACCTCTTGGGATACATGTGTACAGATCACACTAGGGCAGGACTCAGCAAACATTTTCTGTGAAGACTAGGTAATAAATATTTTAGGCTTTGCTGGCCACATATGATCTCTGTCACGTAATTCTTCTTTTTGTCATTGATTTGTTTTCACAAGCATTTAAAATGTAAAAGCTCTTCCTATCTCTTAGGACAGATTTGACCTGAGGACAACAGTTTACCACAAGATGGGTAAAAGCCTCTGCCTTCGGCTCAGGTCATGATCCCAGTGTCCTGGGATCGAGCCCCGCATTGGGCTCTCTGCTCGGCAGGGAGCCTGCTTCCTTTCCTCTCTCTCTCTCTACCTACTTGTGATCTCTGTCAAATAAATAAATATAATCTTTAAAAAAATTTCTTTCATGGATGTATTATGAATTTCAGCATTTAAGTCTTACATTTCTTTTTTTCTTTTTTAAAGATTTTATTTATTATTTATTTGACAGACAGAGATCACAACTAGGCAGACAGGCAGGCAAAGAGAGAAGAAGGGAAGCAGGCTCGCTGCCGAGCGGAGAGCCCGATGCGGGGCTAGATTGTGGGGCTCGATCCCAGGAGCCTGGGATCACGACCTGAGCTGAAGGCAGAGGCTTTAACCCACTGAGCCACCCAAGCGCCCCAAGTCTTACATTTTTTTTGTTAAATTTATTTCCAACTAGATTTTATTATTTTGATGCCATTGTAAATGTAATTTTTCTATATTCTATTCTTGCATTGTACATTACTGGTATATGGAAATACAATTAAATTTTGAATATTGATCATATATTGTCCAACCTTGGTGAACTTCTTTATTAGGTCTAGTCATTTTCTTGTGGATTCTTGAAATTTTCTACACATTAGATATTGTCATCTGCAAACATAAATTTACTTCTTTCCAATCTAGATGTTATTATTTCATTTTCTTGCCTAATTGCTTTTTCTTGAACATCCAGTACAACAATGTATAGGGAATGTGAGAATGAACATCCTCATCTTCTTCCTAAACCTTAGGGAGAAAGCATTTTATCTTTCACCATTAAGCATGATGTGTGTTATTCATAGATGCCCTTTAGCAGGTTAAGGTTATTACTTTGTGTTGTTGTTGTTGTTGTTTCATAGAAATGGATTTTGTCAAATGCTTTTTTCTGAGTCTATTGAAATATCATATGTATTATGATATAGTGATTAAATTTTGCATATTGATATCATCTTGCACTCCTAGGATAATTCCCTATTGATCATTTTGTATAATGCTTTTTTATATAATGTTGGGTTTTGTTGAATTTTTATGAGTTTTTCTGCCTATATTCAAAATTTATAATGGTCTATAGTTTTATTTTCATGTGATGTATTTTGGGGTCTTGTTATCAGGTAACACTGACCTCAGAATGAAATAGGAAGTGTTTTCTTTTTTGTATACTTTGGAAGAGTTTGAGATGGATTGATGCTAATTCTTTTTTAAACTTTATCTTTTTAAAAGTTTTTACTTATTTATTTGACATAGAGAGAGAGATAGAGAGAGAGAAAACACAAGCATAGTGAGTGGGAGAAGCAAGCTTCCTGCTGAGCAGGGAGCCCCATCCTGGGCTCAATCCTGGGACCTTGGGATCAAGACCCGAGCCAAAGGTAGATGTTTAACAACTGAGCAACCCAAGCACCCCCTTTTTTAGACTTTGGGTAAAATTCTCCAATGAAGACACTTGAACTTTTCTGTGGAAGATTTTTTAAAATTACTAATTAAATCATTTTACTTGTTATAAGTATATTCAGATTTTCTATTTCTTCCCAAGTTAGCTTCAAAAGTTGGTATCCTTCTATGACTATATCCATTTCAACTAGGTTATCTAATTTTTTGACATGTAGGCATTCATACTATTCTAATAATACTATTTATGTTTTTTAAGGTTGATAATATTGTGCCATCTTCATTCCCAATTTTAATAATTTGAGTCTTCTTTATTTTTTCTTGGTGGGTCTAGTTGAGGGTTGTCTACTTTGTTTATTTTGCAAAAAGCCAAACTTTAGTTTTATTAATTTTCCTCCATTGTTTAATATACTCTATTTCATTTATTTATACAAAAATAACTTCTTTACTACTTTCTGCTTGCTTTATATTGATTTCTTTTTCTAGTTTTGTAAGGTGTGAGCTTAGGTTATTGATTTGAGATCCATTTTATTTAATATAGTCACTTACAGATATAAATTTCCAAGTATAACTTTAACTGAATTGCATATAAATTGTAGCATGTTACGTTTTTGATTTCCCTTTTTACTTCTTCTTTGACTCATTGCTTATTTAACTATGCCTTAATTTTCACATATTTGTGAATTTCTCAAATTTACTTCTGGAAATAATTTCTACCTTTAATCCACTGGTCAAGCAACAAGTTTTGTATGATTTTAGTCCTCTTAATTATATTGAGACTTGTTTTATGGCCTATCATATGGTTTGTCCTAAAGAATGTTCCATGTGCACTTGAGAAAAATGTGCATTCTGTGGTAGTCAGGTAAAGTGTTCCATAGATGTCTGTTAGAGCTACTTGGTTCATAGGGTTGTTGAAATCTTCTATTTCTTTCCTAGATGACTTTCTGTCTAGTTGTCCTATCCATTAAGGAAAGTGGGTTTTTTAAGACCTATAGTTGTTTTATCCATTGCTGAAGGTGGGAATTGAAGACTCTTAATATAATTTTTGAAATGTTTATTTTCCCCTCAATTCTGTCCATTTTTGCTTCATGTATTTTGGGGCTCTGTTATTAAATGTTATACTTGTTATATCTTCTTGTTGAATTGACATTTTTTGTCATTACAAAATATGCTTTTTTCCCCCTCTAATAACAATTGTCTTAAAGTCTATTGGTTACTGGCTTCATGACATAGTGGTTGCCATTTCTTTACTTTCAACCTATTTATGTGTTTGAATCTAAAGTGAGTCATTTGTAGACCACATATAGTTAGATTGTTTATTTTTATCCAATCTGAACATCTCTTCCTTCTAAATGGAGCTTATTCCATTTAAATTTAATGTTTACTGATAACGTTATATTCAAGTCTGCTGTTTTCTATTTTCTTATGTGATTCTTTTATACATAATTGTATATGTAATTATAATTTTATGTATACTGTGTGTTTATAGTATATGTACTGTGTGTATGCATTTATAAAACACACAGTACATTTTTTATATACTGTGACAACCCTGAAAATCAGATTCTCCCTCCTTCCCAGGGTTTGTTGTTGCTACTATTTGTCTGATGACTTTTCTACACTGTCTATAAATTCTGAATCTTTTTCAAGTGTGGACTCTGAAATCTCTTTCCAGGTAGTTTAATAGCTAATGATCAGCAGAAATTTCCTTACATGACTGGAACAAATAATCCTCTCAGTCCTTTCTAAGGGGCTCTGTGTACATGTTGGGGCATGCCTTGGAAACTAAGCTAATAATCTTACTAGTTTACTTTATCCTTTACTACTTGCTTTTGTACAGCCACTTTTCAATGGTGTCGCTTTTTCCATTCTTTTAAATGTATTATTGTTTGAGGATTTGGCATGCACCCTTCACATTGCATGTATGATCTTATATTCTCCCAATATCTTTATAAAGTTGACAGTATTACCCTCAGTGTATAATGATAAAGCTAGGTCTCAGCTACATCTTTCAAGTGGCTGATCCATGTCTTGAATTCACATATGACTTCAGAGTTTGTCCTCTTAACCAGAATCCTGTGTTAATGTTTTCTGAAATAGAAAATCAACTATTAGAATCCTTCTTTCATTTTAGATCAGGTGAAGTATTTTAATCTCCTTCTCACAGTGAGAATCCTCCCATCTAAATACTGTTTGTATGGATCCCTGAGGGGTAGGAAATTATTTTTGTAAAGTAATAAGACATTCAATTTCCCTCAAGTGCCATAGTATTAGGCCCCTTACACTTTCCTATATTCAAAGTGTCTAGTCATAACTGCCCTCTCCTTAATGGTTATAGTTTCAACTTTCCATTATTATATCTTGGAGCATATTTTTATTTCCTGTAAACTCACTGATTTTTGTCCTCATGTATTCTCTTTCCCTTAAGGGCCTTGACCCCGTGGATATGTGTGAAAACATTCCATAGGATCTCTCTGCTGGAGACTAATTTTATGTAAATCTTGACTGGTGGTTCAAACAATGACTCTGACCCTCCATTCCATAAAGGATATCTATGTCATGGTCAAGATTCATATTCATTTTTGTGATTTGGAGGAAGCTATGTAACATTATTGTGTTAGTTTAAATCCTCTGAGGAGCACTCCCAGATGAAATTAAGTGTAAAATAAAATTAGTAGATTCTATGAAGGATAAATAGGGAGGAAGCAGGGAGTAGGCAGAGCAAGATTACAGACTGTGAAACAGGTATGCATAGAGAAGCTTCAGACTATGACACTTATTGAAGAAGAGTAGAATGAAGTAGGGTTTGGTAGATAAAGTGTCAGAGAGCAGTGGAGTTATAACATTTATAGTTTTAGCCAGGTTTATGAGGAGTCTGCAAACCAAACTGTCCATTAATGGAATTCCATGACCAACAGGAATGAGCCTGAAATAGAATCATTTTCATGTTCAGTTAGTGGCCATGAACAGTCCAGGGCAACTGTGATGTTGGCACTAAGGTGGTGCTAAATACAGACAAACAGCAGCTGGGGATCTCACTCAACTGTGTTCTCCACAGTAGAATATCTGTCTGGTGTGTATTCATGGTTGTCACAATCTTGCACACTTAGATTTATATCTCACATGGTCATTTGTTTCTATAAAGCATTAGGATTTATTAAACAGATTAAAGGTAGACAAATACAATAAGGAATTTCAAACAACAACCATAGATTGCAAAAATGACCTAAATTATTAAATGCTGTGATAATTAAAATATATATTGGGTTTACATATTTATAAAGCAAACTTCAATATAGTAAAAGAATGTCACTTAAACCTTTCACCCCTATAAGAAAATAAACTTACCAGTGACTTGAAATTTTATTCTAAGGTTTAAAAAAATTGGTTTTCAAAAAGAGAGAAACTATAAATGAATAGATTCCATTATTTAGGGATTAGAGAAACAAATATTAAAGTTGTGTCTATAGCTATGTGGAAAAATGGTTCCACTGTTTAGACTAACCAGACATTTTCCTAAAAGACAGCGAAATATCAACAGCATTTTTCACTGAACTAGAACAAATAGTCCTAAAATTTGTGTGAAACCACACCCCAATAACCAAAGCAATCTTGAAAAAGAAGAATGAAACTGGAAGTATCAAAATCCCAGATTTCAAGATATACTACAAAGTTGTAGTAATCAAAACAATACGATACTAGCAGAGATACAAGAGAACAATATAGAACACCCAGAAATAAACCCATAATTACGTGGTCAATTAAACTTCAATAAAGGAGGAAAGAATTTGCAATAGAAAGAAAGTTTTTGCAATGGGAAGACAGTCTTTTCTACAAATGGCATTGGGAAAACTGTACAGCAACATGCAAAAGGATGAAACTAGACTACTTTCTTTCTTTTTTTTTAAGATTTTATTTATTTATTTGACAGACAGAGATCACAAGTAGGCAGAGAGGCAGGCAGAGATGGGGGGAGGGAAGCAGGCTCCCTGCTGAGCAGAAAGCCCATGCAGGGCTCAACCCAGGACCCGGAGATCATGACCTGAGCAGAAGGCAGAGGTTTAAGCCACTGAGCCACACAGGCACCCCTAGACCACTTTCTTAACACCATACCCAAAAATAAACTCAAAATGGATTAAGGACCTTAATGTGAGACTTGAAGTAAAAATCCTAGAAGAGAGCACAGGCAGTAATTTCTCTGACATCAGGCGCAGTGATATCTTTCTAAATATTTGCAAAGGAAGCAAAAGCAATAATAAACTCTGGGGATTCTATCAGAATAAAAGTCTTCTTCACAGCCAAGGAAACAAAAAACTAAAAGACACCCTAAAGAATGGGAGAAAATATTTGCAAATTGCATATGCAATAAAGGGTTAGTATCTAAAACATATAAAGAATCTATACAACTCAGCATCCTAAAAACAAATAATCCAATTTAAAATGGGCAGAGGACATGAACAGACATTTCTCCCAAGAAGACATTCAGAAGGCCAACAAACACATGAAAAGATGCTCAACATCACTCATCATCAGGGAAATGCAAACCAAAACTACAATGAGATACTACCTCATACCTGTCAGAATGGCTAAAATCAACGCAAGAAACAACAAGTATTGGAGAGGATGTGGAAAAAAAAAAAAGGAACCCTCATGCACTATTGATGGGAATGCAAACTGGTACAGACACTGTGGAAAATGGTATGGAGGTTCCTCAAAAAGTTAAAAATTGAACTACCTTACAACCCAGCAATTGCACTACTAGGTATTTATCCAAAGGATACAAAAATGCTGATTCATAGTGGCACCTGCACCCCAATGTTTATAGCAGCATTATCAACAATAGCCAAAGTATGGAAAGACCCCAAACATTCATAAAGAAGATATGGTATGCATGAGTATGTATATGTGTATGTGTGTGTATATGTGTGTGTGTATATATATATAAATAAATATATATATATAGAGAGAGAGAGAGAAAGAGAAAGTATTCCTCAGTCATGAAATCTTGCCATTGCAACAACATGAATGGTTCTAGAGGGTATAATACTAAGTGAAATAAGTCAGTCAGAGAAGTCAAGTCCTATATGATTTCAGTCATATGAGAAATTTTAAAAAAAGATTTATTTACTTAAGGGGGCAGGGAGGCCAGAGGAAGAGGGAGAGAGCAACTCTCAAGCAGACTCCCAGCTGAGCAAAGAGCCTGATGTGGGGCTTGATCACATGATACCAAGATCACAACCTGAGCCAAAATCAAGAATTGTATGCTTAACTGACTGAGCCATTCAAAGCCCCACACTCATAAATATAACTTAAGAAATAAAACAAATGAACAAAGATGCAAAGGGACAGAGAAGCAAGCAAAAAACCCAGACTCAAGTATAGAGAACAAACTGATGGTTACCAGAGGTGAGGTGGTTGGGAAGATGGGTTAAACAGGTAAGGAGATTAAGAGTACACTTACCATGATGAAGCCCTGAGTAATGTACAGAATTGTTGAATTGCTATATTGTACACCTGAAATTAATATAATCATGTATATTAAATTTACTGGGATGAAAAATAAAAATAAAAGCAGAAATAGCAACCAGAGAAGAAATAAATTTTGCAATGTATTCATCAAAATTAAAATCTTTTGTACTTCAATGGATACTATCAAACAAGTGAAAAGACAACCCCCAGAATGGGAAAGAATATTTACAAATCACAGATCTCATAAGGACTTGCATCTAGAATATATAAAGGACTCTCAGGACTCAATAATTAAAAGAAAATTAGCACAATTTAAAAATGGGAAGGAATCTGAGCAGACTTTTCTCTAAAGCTATCCAGAGCCAATATATACAGAGTAATATAAAAGTTGGTCAACATCGTTAATCATTAGGGAAATGCAAAGCAGAAAGCCCGATGTGGGACTTGATCCCAGGACCCTCAGTTTATGACATGAGCCAAGGGCAGACCCTTAACTGACTGAGCCACCCAGGTAGCCCCTCTGCTTATAAAGAGTTTTTATTTGGGGTTTATCATTAGCTATTGAAAAAAAAGTAAGCTTTCAACCACTATTATGTTACATGGCTCTAACTTAATGCTATTGATATAGAGACACATAATTCACTTTTGTTAGTGATGTATAAACATAAATTATGTGTGCTATACCTTAGTTTGAACTCATTTCCATATGTTAGTTGCACATGAAAACTGAGGTATCAAGCTCCTAAAAGTTATAGTATCATATGAGAGACTGGTAAGAATCAGTTGAAGTAAAACCACATAGTAGAAAGATGAGAATAGTATTCAAGGGACTGTTTGTAGTCCAGGATTTAAGCCAGTATTGTCTATGTGAAAAAGCAATTCCTCTTTTATGGTCTCAGGTGTTTCAAGTGATGAAATTCAACCGGATGATCTCTAGACCTTTCCTCTCTGGCAGATACTATTGATGCTCACTGTATGTCTTTTTTTGCCCTTAAAGTTAGTCATTTGCTTAAAGGTAGTCATTTGCTTTGACCAATGAAATGAAGATATTGATATGTGTCACTTCTGTGTGGAAGCCTTTAAGAGTTTGTGATCCGTTCTTGTTTTGCCTTTTCCTGCTGCAGCTACCAGTAACATTTATGATGGTGGAATCTCCATTACCCTGCATCCTTGTGTGGAAATGACATGAAGCAGAGAACCCTGTGAACACAAAATGGGTAAGTAGTGAGAAAAGAAATGCACCTTGTTCTATTTAAGCCACTGGCAATTGGGGGTTGTTTGCTGTTTATAAAAAGATACAAATGTTGGTACCAGGAGTAGAGCACCATAACAACAACAACAACAACAACAACAACAACAAAAATCCCCTATGGTAAATAACATTGGTTTTGAAGTTCAGTAATGTTTGGAAGATAAAACTACTATTTGAGGCTGGAAAGATGAGGATATATTGACAAAACATTTGACAAATAGGTCTTCTGTTATATATTGGAATGCAACTCATATACCTAATGAAGTTACAGCTTCAGAAGAGACTGGAAAGAATGTTATTAGCTGGAGTTAGTTGCTTTTGGCAACATTTGACAAGAAGAAAATGAGTTCAGGAAAAAAGAAGAGAGAGATCAGGGACATTACAATGTTGGAAGAAGTGACTGCTTGGAAGATAAACAACAGGGATAAAATTAAGAGAGACTTTGAAAGACTCAAGTTCAAGTGAAACTAATCCTTGAAGCAGAGAGCCAATTAAGAATAAGTCTCCACACCTATTGTTAAACTCTAAAAATAGATAAGGTAGTTCAAAGCAAAGGTCAAATTAAGACTGTTATGTTCAATAAATTTTTTACATTAGGAGTAATGACTCAGGGGAAAACGTCTGAGAGTAGCTCTCATTCTGACACTCCTTGGCTTAAGTAACCGGCCATTAATTGGAGATATAAAAATGGAAGTATTTCTTTACTGGATTTTTGTAGTTGTTTTTTGGGTGTTGACATGCTAAGCAAAATAGGTCAGAGGAACATAAATATCATATGATTGTACTCATATGTGGAATTTAAGAAGCAAAACAGATGTACATAGGGTAAGGGAAGGAAAAATAAAAGAAGTTGAAAACAGAGAAAGAGACAAACCATAAGAGACTCTTAGCTCTAGAAAATAAACTGAGGGCTGCTAGAAGGGAGGTGCGTGGGGAGATGGGGTAACTGGGTGATGAACATTAAGGAGGGCACTTGAAGACATGAACACTGGGTGTTAGATGCAGCTGATGAATCACTGAATTCTACTTCTGAAACTAATAATATGTTATATGTTAATCAACTTGAATTTAAATTTAAAAAATTAAAAATGGAAGCATTTAATCCAATAAATAAAATATTTCTAGAAAATATGTCTTGAACAAAACTGTTAAGGTTTTTGGCACGTGAAACTGACTATAATAGATAAGAAGCCTATTAAGTTTTTGAGAGAGTTATATGGCTAATTAAAGCATGCCACTGTGATTGTTAAGATTTAAAAGGAGCCCTGAATTCCCAGCAATTTATGAAGAGTAGCCTGGTTAAGAAATCTATTCCATTCTTATGGAGTCTATACAGCATGCCACCCTATTCACATACGGCAAATTCTGTAGAGTGTAGCCAGTGACAATAGAGAAAAATGGGTTGGGGGGCCTTTCCCAGAGATCAGGATCATCCCCATTATATCTTGCTTTGGATAATGAAATAAAAATATTTCAAGTTCACAGTTTTGGGGGTTAATCAAATGGAAAACACATGAAATTGCTCAATGAATATTTATTATTTCACACCCATGGACATAAAAGACAATTTCTAGGCTTCTGATAATTAATCCCTAGGGGGAAATAGCTATTTAGAGGTTGCGTTTTTACCAAAGAATTTTTTAATTTTTATATTTGTATTTCTTCAAAGACAATTTTAGAGCATATTTAGGTTCACAGCAAAATTAAGAGGAGGATGGGGAGATTTCCTATATACCTCCTGCCTCTACATTTGCATAGCCTCCCTATTATCACTATCACCCACTAGAGAGGTACATTTGTTAAAACTGGCAAACATAATCATCCGAAGTCTATAGTTTACATTCAGATTCACTCATAGTGTTATATATTTTATGGGTCTAGAGATGTGTATAAAGACATGCATCCATCATTATAGTACCATGTATAGTATTTCCACTGCCCCAGAAGTCCTTTGTGCTCTGCCTATTCATTTTCCTCACCCTCAACAACTCCTGGAAACCCAAATATTTTTCTGAATTCATAGTTCTGCCTTTCAGAATGTCATATAGTTGGAATCATACAACACATAGACTTTTCAGATTGACTTCTTCACTTAGTAATATACATTTGACTTTCTTCCACATTTTCATGGCTTAATCATTTCTTTTCAGTGTTGAATAATATTCCACTTTCTGAATATACCACGGTTTAGTTAACCATTTACTCACTGAAAGACATCTTGGATGTTTTCAAATTTGGGGGATTATAAACAAAGCTGCTATAAACATCCATGTGAAGATTTTTTTTTTTAAATGAAAGTATTGGTTTTAATGATGAGGATTACAGGTCTCTTTTTTATTTTTTTTATTTTTTATTTTTTTATTTATTTGAGAGAGAGAGACAGTGAGAGAGAGCATGAGAGGGGAGAAAGTCAGAGGGAGAAGCAGACTCTCCAAGGAGCAGAGAGCCCGATGTGGGACTCGATCCTAGGACCCTGGGATCATGACCTGAGCTGAAGGCAGTCGCTTAACCAACTGAGCCACCCAGGCGCCCCGATGTGCAGATTTTTTAATAGAAATATGTTTTTAACTTCTTTGGGTAAATACCAAGCAGCATGACTGCTGGATGGTATGGAAAGTGTGTTTGTTTTAGAGGGAATGGTATGGAAAGTTTGTTAGTTTTTTTTAGAGGGGGTAGGGAGAGGGAGAGAGAATCTTAAGCAGACTCCATCTTTAGCATGGAGTCCGACATGGGGCTTAATCTCACCACCATGAGATCATGACCTGGGCCGATATCAAGGGTCAGCTGCTTAACTGATGGAGCCACCCAGGTGCCCCGAGAGTAGGTTTAGTTTTTCAAGAAATCACACAACTATCTTCCAAAATGACTGTATCATTTTGCATTTCCATAAGAAATAAATGAGAGTTCCACATCCTTATCACCATTTGGTGTTATCAGAATCCTGGATTTTGGCCATATTGAAAGGTGTGTAGTGATACATTGTTTTAATTGCAATTCCCTGATAACATATGATGTGGAACATTTTTTCTTTTAAGATTTTACTTATTTATTTGAGAGAGAGACACACACACAGCAAGAGAGGGAACACAAGTTGGGGGAGTGGGAAAGGGAGAAGCAGGCTTTCCGCTGAGCATGGAGACCCTGGGATCATGACCTGAGCTGAAGGCAGACAC
This sequence comes from Neogale vison, assembly GCF_020171115.1. Classification (NCBI taxonomy): domain Eukaryota; kingdom Metazoa; phylum Chordata; class Mammalia; order Carnivora; family Mustelidae; genus Neogale; species Neogale vison. The sequence goes on from NC_058105.1 coordinate 34,335,187, forward strand.
TTTACTAGTGAGCCACCCAGGTGCCCTGGAACATCTTTTCATATGCTTATTTTCCATCTGTATGTTTTCCTTGGTGAGGTATCTGTTAATGTCTGGCGTATTTTTTTTTTTTAATTTTAAGAGTTTTTGTATATTTTGGGTAACAGTCTTTTATCAGAGGTCTGTTGCAAATATTTTCTCCCAGTCTTTGTCTGGTCTTCTCTTTCTCTTGACATTGTCTTTCACATAGCAGAAGTTTTTCATTTTAATGGAGTTTTAAATTTTAATTTTAAAGTCATGGATCATGTCTTTGGTGTTATATCTAAAAAGTCTTTGTAATACCCAGGGTCATCTAGGCTTTTCTCTATGTTATCATGTTGGAATTTTATACTTTTGTATTTTACACTTAGGTCTCTGTCCATTTTGAGTTAATTTTTGTGAGGTGTATAAGATCTGTGTCTAGATTTTTTTACATGTAGATGTCCAGTTATTCCAGCACCATTTGTTGAAAAGACTATTTTTTCTCCATTGTATTATCTTTGCTTCTTTGTCAAAGATTAATTGATTATATTTATGTGGGTATATTTCTGGACATTTTATTCTGTTCCATTTATCTTTTGTCTATTCTTTAAGCAATGCCATATTGTCTTGGTTACTATAGTTTATAGTAAGTTTTGAAGTTGTTTCAGTCCCCCAACTTGTTTTTTAGCAATATTGTGTTAACTCTTTTGGGTCTTTGTCTCTCCAGGTAAACTTTAAAATCAGTTTGTCTATATTCACAAAATAACTTGCTGAGATTTTAACTGGGATTGCATTCACTCTATAAATCAGTTTAGGAAGAATGGACATCATGACAATATTGAGTCTTCCTATCTATGACCATGGGGTATCTCTCCATTTATTTAGTTATTTGATTTAATTTATCAGAGTTTAAATTTTTCCTCATGTAGATCTAGTATAAATTTTGTTAGATTTATACTTACGTATTTCATTTTAGGGGTGCTAATATATAGTATTTTGTTTTTATTTTCAAATTCTACTTATTCATTGCTTATATATAGGAAAGCAACTGACTTTTATATATTAATCTTGTATCTTGCCTCCTTGCTATAATTGCTTTTTAGTTCCAGCTAAATTGTTGTTTATTCTTGCAGATTTTCTACATTGAAAATCATGTCATCTGTGAATAAAAATGATTTTATATCTTCCTTCTTAACCTGTATACCTTTTGTATTTCCTTTTATTATCTTATTGCATTAGCTAGTATTTTTAGTATAATGTTAAAAAGGAGTGGTTAAAAAGGAGTGGCTAGGGAGCACCTGGGTGGCTCAGTGGGTTAAAGCCTCTGCCTTTGGCTCAGGTCATAATCTCAGGGTCCTGGGATCGAGCCCCGAGTCAGGCTCTCTCTCAGTGGGAAGCCTGCTTCCCCCTCTCTCTCTCTGCCTGCCTCTCTGACCACTTGTAATCTCTATCAAATAAATAAATAAAATCTTAAAAAAAAGGAGTGGTTTGAGCAAACATCTTTGCCTTATTCCTGATCTTAGTGGGGTTGCTTTGAGCCCTTAGAGATTTTAATAAAAATATACTTATGACAAAGTACAGATAGTTCAGTTCTAACAGGTAGAATTCTAAGTTTTCTTAGAATTAATGACTTTTCCTTTCATGGAGATTTCTTGATCCCAAATCCTATAAATAGTACTTGCATTTCAAGTAAAGGTGGGTAGGTACTTTGGACTAATTATCCCACTTAAAACAACTAGCATACTTGATTAAAGTAAAAAAAAAATCATCTGCTCAGAGGTATTTGGAACCTAACAAGATAGCTTAAAATTTCTATGCTAGAATTTGGGGTAGTATGGAAGCTTTGGCGGTGTCTGGACATATGGAACCATTTTACCTTTATGGCAAGATTGGCAAATTATGACCAACAGGCCATATCCAGCCCACTTCCAATTTTTGTATATAAAACTTTATTAGAACATAGACCTATTTATTTAATTATTGCCTGTGGTTACTTTCATGCTATAACAGCAGTATTATGTGGGTACATTAGAGACTTATGGTTTGCAGAACTTAAAATATTAATTGTTCATTAGGATATTGGGTGATTCCAGATGATGCAACGGAGAGTCTGAGAGGCTGAGTAGAACTTTGAATTACATTTAATGGTTAGAGAGATAAAGTTTAAAGTCAAGAACCCACTGATGGGTAGGCAGAGCATCTTATTTCTAAAATTGGATTGAGATGATCTCAAATTACTAGTGTCAATAGGTCCCCAGCAGAAGCAAATGCAAATTCCTCCTGGTGAAAGACTATTTCTTCAAACTGTTCAAATACAATGGCCAGAGAAAAATAAAGAATAATCAGGGACAAAAGAAGAAAAGGTTACATGAATAAAAATCAGCAAAAACAATACATAATAGAAACAGACCAAAATGAGCTCTTGAGCCACACTTCAAAATCCATCGGAGACTTGATATTACAGGAAATATTTAATGTCAATAATTTATTAGATTTCCTTAAAAGTTTTTTTTAAACCAACTACTTGGATGATTGGCATATAGGTAGTAAAAAATGGTGCTTTCTTGATAGCATGTTAATACATTGAATCATTGTTTATGTCATGTCTATTCATCTCTCTCTGTCATATTCCTGTATTCTCAAAGGCACCAGAATGCATATACTGTACAAATTGATTGCTGTAAACCAGGAATGCTGCTCTCTCTAAACCACTTATTGAAACACCATGAAGTATCTTGTCTCCAAAAGACAATGGTTTTTATAACTTCCAATGCCTAACCAAATAGCTTAAATTTCTGCTGGACTGATAAGATCAATCATTCATTTTAAATAGACAATCAAAACCAAAAGCTTATTCACACGAAACAAGTGCAGCTAAGTAAACTTAAGATATTAATGGAAGCTGAAGTATAAATAAAATTTCCTAAAAGAAACATCATTTCTGTTTGACAAGAGAAAGATGAAATTATCTAAAAATCACAGTTTGGAACCAAATTGTTTTAAAGTGGCCCAAACTACTTTTAAATTTATTAAAGGCAAGTGGAAAGTGAACAGAACCAAATATAGCTCTCAAAAGATGCTAGTGTTGGGAACTTGGCATAGATGGGTATCTGGCAGGTGTCAGCCAGAGCCTTAGCCACTCAGCAAGGTAGGGCAGTCCAGGCAGGTGAAACCAAGTTCAGGGGCATCATTGTAAATCAGTAATGCTATCCCAGATTAAGGGAGACATTTTGCAAGCATGCAGCATATCATTGCAAATTTTCTGTACTCTATGTGTTCTCTCGGTTGGCACAGCAATAGCTCTGACCTTTTAAGTCATTCTTTATTGAGCCAGAAAAATGAAAAGCCAGTCAAATCTTTGAGGAGGAATGGAGAGGAAGGCAAAAGCTTTTCAGGTGTAGCCCCCTTCCTTCTCTGACAACAGACATCTTTTCCGCCCTAATGAACAAGTTGGGCAATTTCTAAATTTATAAAAAGGAGGTAGTTGACAAGCTCTTTCCCTCTTTCTCTGATATATGTTAAGACTTTACATATTTAAAGAGGATTTGGAATATAAAAATGAAAACTAATTGTTATGCTCTCACCTACTAAATCATCTTATAGTAATGCTGAATGTCCTGATAATTTGGTCCTGGCCTATAATATTAAATATATCCCACACTAGTTTTGGGACTTCTTCCCAAAGTTTATTTTTTTGAAGTCTCTTCTGCAGGAGAGCCCTAAGTTCTCCTGGTTACTGACTTCAGTAGTAACCTCTTAAAGTTTTAATGATCGTTTTGCTTCGTACCTGGAATGGTAAATACCATGATCATGATCATATCACTTCAGTGTGCTTTGATATTTGGGTTTCAGTGCACCTTCTGGTTAATTTTTAACCATATAGCTGTTCCTTTTCTTTATAACAAAGACAATTTTATACCCCTTACATAGGTATTACTATCACATGTGAGAGACAGTAGAGTGGTTAAGTCCTTGGATTCTAGAATGAAACTTCCTAGGTTCAAAACTCAGTACCACCATTTGTTAACTGTTATTTCAGGCAATCTCTTTTAGTCAGTTGCTGGATAGTTTCCAGTTTTTTACCACCAAGAAACAGATCTACTAGGGGCATTTGCATAAGATTTGATTTCCATTTATCTTGTTTATATATCTAATAGAATTTCTGGGTCCTATTGTAAGGATATGTTTGACCTTTAAGTAACTGCTGAACTCTTTTCAAAAGTGGCTGTACATTTTACATCCTCACTATCAGGGTACTAAGTTTCCAGTTTCTCTGCATCATCACCAACAATTGTTACTGTTGGTCTTTCACTGTAAACATTTTAATGGGTTTGTAGTGATGTCTAATTGTGGTGTTAATTTGCATTTCCTGAGAAATTATAGGTATCTTTTCATGTACTTATAGATGTAGTTTCTATATCTTCTTTGGTATACTGATACACCTATTCAAATAATTTGCTCATTTGTAATTTTTGTATTTCTTCTTACTTAGCTGTAAGAATTATTTATATATTCTAGATGTAAGATCTTTGTTATATCAGGGCTTGGCAATTATTTTCTGTAAAAGGTTAGAGGGTAAACCCTTTTGGCCTTATTGGCCCTATGGTTCCCACAGCAACAGCTCACCTTTGCTACTGCAGCATATAAGCAACCATAGAAAATATGCTAATATAATATAACTGTGTTCTAATAAAACTTTAGTCATATAAAAATAAGCTGGCCTGGGTACCTGGGTGGCTCAGTTGGTTAAGTGTCCAACTATTGATTTCTGCTCAGGTCATGATCTCAGGGTCATGAGATTGAGCCCTGTGTTGAGCTTCCTGCTGAGCGTGGAGGCTGCTTAAGTTTAAATAAATAAATAAATAAATATTTAAAAAAATAAAAATAAGCTGGTCCATGGGCTATATAGTTTGGTTTACTGACCCTTAAGTTACATGATTTATAAAAGCGTTCTTGAGTGAGATGGTTGGATGTTATGCAAATATTCTGTTTCTGCTTTTTGGTTTCACCAACTCATTTTAACATCTCCTTGTGGATCTTCCTTCCAGGAATTGTTACTATACTGTTCTAATGGTGATTTTCTATTTTCTGCATTTCTTCTGTATTTGTTACTTGGAATTCTTCTACAAAAATGGTTTGTTCCTTCTCCTTTATTTAATAATTTAACTTAATTTATTTTATTTTTGAAATATTATAAAAATACTATTTTGAAATATTGTATTTCAAATATTAATTTATTTTAATTTATTCAATAATTTAAATAATTATACTCATATGGATATGATTTCACATGTATTTGTTTCATTTGGTGGTTGTAAACTGATAATCTCAATACTTACTTTGTTGTTCAAATTATTTTGTTTAAGAGCTCTTTCAGAACTGTGTCCCTTTGGTTCCTGTATTCTTTTGACATGTTCCCATCCTTTGTGTTCTGAGCACTTCCTCGATTCCAGGAACTCCAAAATTCAGGCTCATGTTGCATTTTTCCTACTTTAGCCCTTGAATCCGCCCTTTCTTCAATGAGCCCTGTTCTTTGTTTTTGTTGGTGTTCTTGTCGTTGTTTACTGGAAAATGGTACTTAAAAACTAAGATGTGTGTTAGGCATACTCCTGCAATTTCTAAATTTTTTATTTTCTAAATCCCCTTTAGTGGACAGAACTATATATTTAGATGTGGACTAACCCATGTGTACAAACACATTGCTGTATTTATCTATGTATGTACCTTTATGTATGTATGTATGTATTTTTATTTATAATAAAATACACATGCATTCTACTGATATCTCTGGCTCTACTATGGTACCACATACTCACTCTAGCTCTTCCTGCTTGTTATTTGCAGATTCCTTTTTTTTTTTTTTTTTTAAGATTTTACTTCTTTATTTGGCAGAGACAGTCAGAGAGTATAAGCAGGTGGAATGGCAGAGAAGATAGAGAAGCAGGCTCCCCACTGAGCAGGGAGCCTGATGTGGGACTCCATCCCAGGACCCTGAAATCATGACCTGAGCCAAATGCAGACACTTAACTGACTGAGCTACCCAGGAGTCCCTATTTGTAGATTCTTTAGCTGACAGTGAGAAATTCAGCCTTCACTATTTATAATATATTTATTTATGTATTCAAATTGTATATGTATAAAGTAGTTTCATAATATCCCATGCATGCCATCTCTGAGAAACAACGTTACCAACTAAAGTATAAGATTCATGTACACTTTATGTTGGCTAACTGAATGTAAATTTAAAAAAATGATTCATGTACACTTTTTTTGGTTTAAATTTAGCCTTATATTATTCAAACAAAAAACTATTTTGCAAAGACACTTAGGTCAGCTTCTTTTTCCCACTCATTTCAGTGAAATTATGTCATGCATTTGTAACATAGGTAGACTCATTTGTCATAATCTACATTCCACCCTGGTTTCCCTCTGACATTCTGGTTGTTTTTTTGTTTTTGTTTTTTAGGTTTGCATACATCAAAGTTTACTCTTGTGGTGTATAGTTCCCAGTTTCTGCTGACTGCTTCATTTTCTGACTTTGTGCCACATTTTCCTGTTTCTTTGCATGTCATATAGTTTTTGATTAAAAAAAATTGGCTGCTATAAATTATACACTGTAGTGACACTGGAATTTTTTCATCTGAAGATTTCTGTTTACTTTACCAAGCACTGAACTTGCATGGACTCAAGATTCAAAATCTTTCTTCCAGTGATTTACAACAACTAGCATCATCGCATAGATTTTTTTATTTCTAGCTGCTGGATGTGTGGCCCTTTGTGTAATTTCATGGTTTAAAAAAAAAAATTGGGCACATTTGTTCCAAGATTTTTGCTATCTTTGTGTTCCTTTGCTTCCAGACATTTCCTCCTAAATTTTCAGTTGTTCTTCCAGCCTTGATTTCTTCCTTCTAACATGGCAAGTCATTAAGGCTTCCACTTTATATCATTTAAGCTATGCATGTATGTTTAAGAATGTTTTATGTCAAAATCACAACAAAACCCCAAATCTGATCATGAAGAGTTCTGTATATGAAGATAAATTCTCGCTGTCTAGATTCTACCTGATTTTTCAACAGATTCCCTAGGGTTTTCTACATGTCTATATGCCTAATTTTAAGATTAGTCTAGGGATTTGGGCAAATTTTTTATTCACAGTTTGGACATCAGCCTTTTTATAGCTGTTTCCCCATTAAAATTTCCACCTTAAATTTCTAGCTGCTCGGCTGATGGCAGTTCTGTAACCTGCTATCCCTAACCAGTAGCTGAGTTTTTCCACTACCAGAGTTTGAGAATTGAATAGTGCTTCCAGGAAAATAAGATACAAACTTGAAGTTCTTTATGCAGTGGTCTTTCTCCAATATTTTCAAATCATTTTTCATAAAATAATTTTTGTCCAATTGTTATAGTTATTATCTGCATGAGGAATTATACGATGGCTTATCCTGCCATTACTGGAGGTTTCCTTCTTTATTTTCTCTTACAAATACTAAAAACAAACAAACAAACAAACAAACCATTATATTTTCCTCTATATTTGCCTTATTCTAATTCTCTTCATTCTTTCTTGCAGAAGCAAGTTTTTATCTGGTATAATTTCTTCTCAACTCTAGTTACTTTTAGAACTTTGTTCTGCTGTGCTACTAGAGATGAATTCCCTGAGATTTTGCTGTTGTTGCTGTCTTTATCTTTATTTTTGAAGAATATTTTCACTGGATGCTCATTTTTGGTAGGCAAAATAATGTCTTCCCAAAGACATCTATAACCTAATGCTTGAAACTTGTGAATAGTTACCTTGTATAGTAAAAAAGACTTCAGATATGATTAAGTTAAGGATCTTGATGGGAGATTATACTGAATTAACCATGTGGGCCAAATGTAATCAAAAGAGACTTTATATAAAGAAGGAAGGTAAATAAGAGTTAGAAAGAGACTGGAAAATACTATACTGCTGGGTTTGAAGATAGAGAAAAAGACCATGGAGAAATGTATGCAAGACACTTTTTTAAAGCTGGAGAAAGCAAGGGGATAAAACCTCTTCTAGAACCTCCAGAAGTGTGCAGCCTGGGTGGCACCTTGATTTTAGTTCAGTGAAACCCATTTTGGACTCTTGACATCCAGAACTGTATGACAACAAATTTATATTAATTAATCCACCAAATTTGTTTATTTTTTATTTTTTTATTTATTATTTAAATTCAATTAGCCAACATATAGTATATAATTAGTTTCAGATGTAGTGTTCAATAATTTATCGGTTGCATATAACACCCAGTGCTCATTACATCACATGCCGCATTTAATACTCATCACCCAATTACCCCATTCCCTTATCCTTCTCTCTTAGCCACCAAATTTGTGATAATTTGTTACAACAGCAACGGGATTAAGACACAAGTTACCTTTTTTATTTCGTATTAAAGATGTTGTCTTCTGTTCTCTACCATCAATGAAGAAAAGTTGGATACTCTTTTCATCACTGTTCCCCTCTATTGTCTTCTTTTGTCCTGAGTGCCAATGGTTTTCGCTTTATCTTTCTATTATAGCAGCTTCATTATGATTTGCTTAATGCAGCATTCTTGGCATTTATGTTGCCTAGAGTTTGCTCGGCTTTTTGAATTTGGGGGTGATTTTTTCAATTAATTTTTTAGTCATCATTTTTCAAATGCCTTTCCTTCCCTCTTCTGTCTTTTCCTCATTGTCTGATAGACCATATAAGATTATCTTACAAATTACTGAGGCTGCCTTCGTTTTCTTCCTCTCTCAGGGCTTCAGTTGGGATAATTTTACTGCTTTCAACTTCTCTGATCCTTTCTTCTGCATCGTTAAATCTACTATTAATTACATCTAATAATTTTTTTATTTCAGATTTTATATTTTCCAGCTCTCAGATTTCCATTTGCTTCTATTTGAAGACTCCGTATCACTTTGCAATTCACCATCTTGTTTTTTATGTTCACATTTTTTTAAAAGATTTTATTTATTTATTTAACAGAGAGAGATCACAAGTAGGCAGAGAGGCAGGCAGAGAGAGAGAGGAGGAAGCAGGCTCCCAGCTGAGCAGAGAGCCCGATGCGGCACTCGATCCCAGGACCCTGAGATCATGACCTGAGCTGAAGGCAGCGGCTTAACCCACTGAGCCACCCAGGCGCCCCCACATTTTTTTACAAATAAGTTAGCATATTTGTAACAGTTATTTAATGCTCTTGTCTGTGAATTTCAACACCTGGATTATCTGTGTATCTGATTTCCTTCTCCATTATCTTGTTTGGGTAGGGTCATATTTTCCTGTTTCTTTATGTGTCTAGATATTTTGCTTATATACTGAGAATTGCAGGGTATGTCCTATTTGACTCTGGATTCTGTTATTTTCCCCAACGAATATGAAATTCCATCATAGTAAGCAGTAAACTTACTCGCAAATCATGTTGGTCATCTGAATACTTGGCTTTAGGCTTTCTAGGGCAGGACTAATTTAGTTTTGCCCTTCTTTGTTAGGCATAATTCACAGTCCTGGGATATGGAAAAGTGTAAGCCTTTTTGAGTTTCTTATAGAAACCCTGGCTGTTTATCAAACTCCTCTAAATTAGCAAGACTTGAATTCGTAACTATATTTCTCCAGCTATTGATAACCACAAAAACATCTACACAGTTCTTTGTACCTTTCCAGGAGTTGCTTTTCTACAAGGTTGCTTGGAGTCTCACCCTATGTATACAGTGTTGGCAGAGTATATAAGGATAATTTGGGTCACTTCCATCTGTGGGTCCCTCCATCCCAGAATTCTTCCCATCAATTTTCAAATGCTCTGGAAGCTTTAATTACTAACACTGTTGCACTCTGCTGGACTGATTCTCCTTTATTTTCAATGTAAACTAAGAATTGCATACATGAAAAAAGGCCAGTTAGAAGTAAATTTCATATAGGAAATACTAAATACTGGAACACTGATAAGCAAAGTAGACAACAGAAAAAATTCAATAAATTAATGAAATCAAAATGTTATTCTTTGAAAAAGGAACAAAGTTGAAAAACTTTAATTAGATTAAAGAAAAAGCAAGTCTTAAACTACTAAAATCAGGAATGAACATGAGGGCACTAATACCTAAACTTACTGAAATTTAAACAAAAAGTATTATTAAAAAAAAAAAACTAGAAACATGTGTATGCCAGAAAACAAGATAACCTAAATGCAATGGACAAGTTTGTAGAAACATGCAAGCTACCAAATCAATCAAGAAGAAAGAAAAATCTGAATAGACCTATTAAAAGTAAAGAGTTCATAAGAGAAATAAAAAAATATCACAAGGAAAAGTCCGAGAGCAGATAGCTGCACTGGCAAGTTCTACCAAATATTAGAGAAGTATAACAGTTATTTAGATCCAATATACAGCTGGTGACTATAATTAATAATACTATATTGCATACTTGAAATTTGCTAAGAGGATTGATTTTACGTATTCTCACCACACATACGAACACACACAAAGGTAACTATGTGAGATGATGGAAATGTTGTGGTAATCATTTCCCAATGTGTATACATATATCAAAACATTGCATTACACACTTCAAGTAATCTCTCCACCCAACATGGGGCTTGAACTCACAACCCCAAGATCAAGAGGCACATGCTCCACCCACTGATCTAGCCAGGCCCCCTCATTGCACACTTTAAATATATACAATTTTTATTTGTTAATTATATGTTTATAAAGATCTTTCAAAATATAGAAGAGGAAGGAACAATTTATAACATTCTATGAGGCCAACATTACTCTGATAACAAAGCCAGGCAAAGACATGATAAGAAAATGTAGAACTTTATGTATGTAGATGCAAAAATCCTCAACAAAATACTAACAAACTGAATCTAGAGTGTATGCAAAAGATTATTTAAAATGACCAAGCGGAATTCTTGTCAGGAATGCAAAGGTGGCGCAATATATGAAAACTGACCAAATGTAATACACTGCAAAAACACAATGAAGAAAAAAAAAACACATAATCATCTTGATTGACTCAGGGAAGCATCTGACAAAAATCCAACACCTTTTCATAATAAAAACACTCAAGAATCTAAGAATAACACTAAGATTTCTCAACATAATAAAGGCAGTATACGGTTGGGGGGAGCCCAATTTACATCATATTCAATAGTGAAAGATTGAAAGCTTACCGCCTCAGATCAGGAACAAAACAAAATGCACACTTTCATCACTTCTATTTAATATTGTACTGAAGTTCTAGACAGAGGAATTAAGCAACAAAAAGAAATAAAAGGCATCCAAAATGCGAAAGAGGTAAAACCGTCTTTATTTGCAGATGACATGAAAATGGGATTTTCTTTAGAAAATCCTAAAGAATCCACAGTAAACTATAATTGAATTCAATTATTGAATTCAACCAATAATTGAATTCAACAAAATCTCAGGATATAAGACATGCAAAAATCAGTTGTATTTTTATATAGTAGTAATAGGCAGTCTGAAAAAAATTAAGAAAACATTCTATTTATAATGGAATCCAAATGATTAAAATGCCTAAAATTAAACTTAACCATGGAAGTGAAAGACATGTTCACTTAAAACTGTAAATTATTGCTGGAAAAATTTAAAGATCTAAATAAATGGGAAGACATTCCATGTTCATGGGCTGGAAAACTAAATATTGTTAGGATGACAATACTTCTCAAACTAACTTACAGATTCAGTGTAATCCCTATGAAATGCAGATGGTCTTTTTATAGAAATAGAAAAGCTGATTCTAAAATTCATGTGGAATTACTAAGCACCCCAGCTAGCTGAGTTAATCTTGAAAAAGAACAAAGTTGGAAGCCTGTCATGGCTACAAAATATAAAACAAAGTTACAGTAATGAAACCAGGGTAGTACTGGTATAAGGATAGACCTATTGACAAATGAAATAGAATTGAACACGTCTTGTACAAAAACTAACTCGACATGGATCAAATAATTAAATACAAGAGTTAAAACTACACAATTCTTGCAAAAAAACCATAGGAACCAATCTTCTTCATTTGGACTTGAAAATGTCTCCTTAGGGACGCCAGGGTGGCTCAGTTGTTTAGCACCTGCATTTGGCTTGGGTCAAGATACCAGGGTCCTGGGATCAAGTCCCACATCGGGCTCCCTGCTCAGTGGGGAGTCTGCTTCTACCTCTCCCACTCCCCCTACTTGTGTTCCCTCTCTGACTGTGTCTCCTCTCTTTGTCAAATAAATAAATAAAATCTTAAAGAAAAAAAAAAGAAAATGTCTCCTTAGATACGATCCCCAAACCACAAGCAACAAAAGAAAAAAATTAAATTAAATTTTATCAAAATTAAAACTTTTATGCATCCAATGACACTTTCAAGACAGTAAATATCTATATATAATGCAACTCAACAACAAAGAGACAACTCAATTTACAAAATGAGCAGAGGACATGAATAGACATTTCTCCAAAGATGATATATAAATAGATAACAAACATGTGAAAAGGTGCTCAACATTATTAGTCATTAGGGAAATGCAAATTAAAATCACAATGATATACCACTTCATACCAATTAGAATGTGTATAATCAAAACCACAGAAAATAATAAATTTTGATGAGGATCTAGAGGAATTGGCTATCATGTGTTGGTTGTAGGAATATAAATGGGCATAATTGCTGTGAAAAAGTTTGGTGGTTCCTCAAAAAAATTAACAAAATCACCACATGGTCCATTACACACTCAGTAGAACTGAAAGCAGATACTCAAATTAAATTTTTACAAACATGTTATATAGTTACATTGTTCATAACAGCTAAAAGGTGGAAACAACCCAAATGTCCAGCAACTGATGAATGGATAAATAAAACTTATCATAAAAAGAATAAGGAATGAAATTTTGATAGATGCTACAACAAAGAAGAGCCATGGAAACACTGTGTAAAAGAAGCTAGACAGGCTGCATATGAATCCATTTATCTGAAATATCCAGTATCAGCAGATTCCCAAAAAACAAAAAACAGATTCATACTAGCCAGGAGCTGGGGAAATGGGGGAAATGGAGAACAACTACTTAATGGATAAAGGGTTTCCTTTTGGGGTGATGAAATTTTCTGGAAGTAGGTAGTGGTTATTGTTGTACAATATTATGAATTTGCTAAATGTCACTGAACTGTTCACCTTAAAATGGTTTATATGGTAAACGTCGTTATGTATATTTTGCCTCAGCAATAAAACTTAAAGCAGAAAATAGTAGATCTCATTAAATATGCTTGTGGTCTTTAAATATTCATATTCCAGAGCTCATATTTGTTACTGATTGCAGAGTTAGTCTTATAGCTAACACTGTCATTATTGAAAATGCAACATGACTAATGCCATTGTAATCTGTGTTTGTTACCCCTTGTTTGTACCTACGTTTCAAGTGCTGATCCTTTCTTATATTGAGACACATTTGTTGGTTTTTGTGGATTCCTCCACTCAAGAGCTCTTAAGACAGTTTCGAGTTATGGATGATACATTTCCTCACTGATTATTTATGATTACTTTTCATCCAGGTCCTAGTGTCTGATGCAGTATCTCTTTTGGGGGTCACCAACTGTGCTGGCAGTCCTCTTGAGAAGAACCCACTTCAAAATGACCCAGTTTTGTTTACTCCCAGAGGACCCATAATTTTTCATGGTGAATGTGTATCTTTGCCCCATCATTGGTAGAGATGAATCTCTGTACACTTTCCCGATGTCTCTCTACTCTGCACCACAGGCTTATTAAGTCAAAACCTATGTGCCTTTAGTCTTTTTCAAAAGTCAGTTTTTTGTTCTCTTTTATATAACTTGACAATGGGTGCTTTCTGTTGGCAGGCCAATTTTAAAGATATAACCATTTCACAATATCTTAGGATGTTTGGGTGTACCATCTTACCTAACTTAAGCATGCGAGGCTAACTTAACCCCTATTTTGTTGTTCTCTTAACTTTTAAGTTTTTGCTGAAACTCTGAGCCCATAGTCATATTTGGCACGCCTGTTTTGTTTATTAAATACCCTTCTCGATGTTTCTTTTCTCCCCAAATTTTGTTTTCTTCTTGTTATGCATATCCATTTAGATTTTGTTCAGCTTCTCTCATCTTAACATTATCACACTCATCATTCTGCTTAGCAACATAAGTAACTTCCTTAAGATCTCCTTTTCTCATCAGAGCACAAAGTATTATAAATAACAATTTTATCTTATATAAATATTTTTTTCTCTGACAATTTTCTCACCATTTTTTTTTTTTTTTTTAGTAGAAAAGAATAGCGTCTGGGGCATCTGGGTGGCTCAGTTGGTTAAGTGTCTAACTGGTGATTTCAGCTCAGGTTATGATCTCATGGGTCCTGATGGAGCCCTGCATCAGGTTCCCCTGCTCAGCAAGGAGTCTGGTTAAAATTCTCCCTCTGCCCCTCTTCCCACTTACATCCTCTCTCTCAAAAATAAATAAATCCTTTTAAAAAAGGAAAAGAAAATACTGGCTTCTGGGCAAATTATGACTAAGAAGTCTGGCTGTTTCTTTAGAAACAATATGTCCCATTTTCTCTGGTGATTGGCTGCTTCTATTTCATAAATGCAGGCACACCTCATTTTGCATTTAGCAGATAAATTGTGTTTTTTTAAAAATTGAAGGTTTGTGGCAATCCAGTCTCAAGCAAGCCTATCGGAGTCATTTTTCCAACAGCATTTGCTCACTTTGTGTGTCTGTCACATTTTGGTAGTTCTCGTAATATTTCAAACTTTTTCACTAGTATTATATTTGTTATAGTGATCTGTGATCAGTGATTATAACTCACTGAAAGCTCAGATGATAGTTGGCATTTTTTAGCAATAAGGTTTTTTTTCTTTGAATTAAGGTAACGTGCATTGTTTTTTAGACAGAACGCTATTGCACACTTAATAGATTACGGCATAGTGTAAACATAACTTTATATGCACTAGAAAACGAAAAAGTCATTTGACTCACTTTCTTGCAATACTTGTTTATTGCAATGGTCTGGAATTGAACCTACACTAATTCTGAGGTATGCCTGCACCCTCTGTGACAAGTAAAAAACAATTGATAAATTTAAAGGTCTTTATTTCTCTCCTGTCCTAATAACACCTAAACCAAATTGCTGTAAAACTCTCCTTAAACATTGCTGTTTGTTTCATGCTTTGGAGAAGGAATCAGGATGAGAGCCGACAATGTGATTTATTTCACGCTGCATAGGAAATTCACTAATAGAGCCAACATGGAGTTACTCTCAGTAAGTGCCATTATCCAAACTCAATTATATTAACTATGAAGTCTGAATAAGAACCAGACATTGTGTAGGAGTTCTTTGGAACTGTTTTCTTTCTTTCTTTCTTTTTTATTTTTTAAAAAAGATTTTATTTCTTTGACAGAGATCACAAGTAGGCAGAGAGGCAGGCAGAGAGAGAGGGAGAAGCAGGCTCCCTGCTGAGCAGAGAGCCCGATGTGGACCCTGAGATCATGACCTCAGCAGAAGTCAGAAGCTTAACCCACTGAGCCACCCAGGTGCCCCTGGAACTGTTTTCTAACGTGGAAAAAAACAAAAAACAAATAGGTTTTCTTCCATTCAGCTTCACTTACTTCTTTTGGACCAAGTTATCACAGTCAACCTCAGGATCTTCTTTGCATTTCTAAAAAGTGATTCGTAGAATTCTTTGTGTCTCTGGAATAAACTGCTTAATTTGGTTCAAAAGAGAAAGAAGTCTGCAAAATCATTAATGAACTATTGTGTAATTATGTACGCTATTACAGTGTAATGAATGTGATGAATAGAGAAAGCTATAACCTTAGATATCCTATACAACACATTCTCACATTTAATTGAAATAGTAAAATTTATGGAGGTTGACAGCAAATCTGTCCTTGCCTGCACACACACTTGAGCCAAGTAAAAGAGAGGACAAAAGCAGCGGCAGTTTCACAGGTCCAAGCGACTGAGTGTGCCTTAGGCATTTTGCTGATCTTTAAATATACTGTCAGTCAAATAAATCTTTAAGCTTCATGACTGGACTGTACAATAAGCTTTGGTTTCATTTGAAGATTTTCCCAGATTCCTTCCACCACCATGAACTGCTGTATAGCACACCAATAACACAGAAGGTAAAATGACACATTTCAGAGAGTTGTGGAGGGTTGGATGTTGTTGAACCTTGGATCATCTAATGTAATGGTGCCCATACCCCACTGCCTATGCTTATCCTTGGTGTGAGGATTCATTTTGGCCGAGGTGGAGGGAGAGGTTTGGGTGAAGATACTACCACTTTAGTACAAACTCTTTATGTTTGATGTGATAAAACAGACCTAGGGAAGGGAGGTTATAAAGCAAAGGTTACACCAGTGGGGAGCAGGGGTAACACTCCTGACTCTAATTTCTAGGCCTGTGCCTCTCAATCTTTTTCATACCATATCCTTTCCGGAAAGACATTAGAAATTAAAATTATCATTTATTCATTGATATCTCAAAATGAATTAAATACTGCAAAGACTAATTCATCAATGAGTGTAATTTTAAAGGAAAATTATTTTGATACTGAAACATTTATTATTGCTTTGAAAATATAATATGAATCTCCATTTAGGCTCTTTTCTTCTTGCTGCAGGCTTTACTAACCTAGATGATGTAAAAAGGTTTTTTCTAAGATAAATCTTACTAATGTGCATTTCTCTCTCTCTCTCTCTTCCTCTTTTTGTCCTGACAAAAGTACAGAAAATGAGTTAATTATACTTCTCAGTTTATGGTAAATATTCATTATCAGTCCAGTCAAAGCCTTTTTCAAGTTATTTGTATATATTTATTCTTTTTTATTATCACTCACAATTCTTACAGTTGCTTATAACCAACTACTGATTGAAGTATATGTTTTATGTGAATGTGTTCAACTATCTTTTAATTCTGTATGTACTGTCTAAAATTCTTAATTTTGAATCAATCAACTTTATCAAATTTTTTGCCTTGTCATTTACACTTTTGAGGTTGTATTTAAGAACAGGTCACAAAGACCTGTTACTTCCCTGTTACTAGGTCACAAAGATATTATTTAAGATATTTTTACGTTAAGTAGACAGTTAACGTTGATATTTAGATCTTTAATAGATGCACCTTTATATTACATGTTAAACGAAAATTTAGTTTCACTTAGTTTAATGAGCCGGTTTTTCCAAAATCATCTATTCAAAAATATGTCTTCGGGCGCCTGGGTGGTTCAGTGGGTTAAAGCCTCTGCCTTTGGCTCAGGTCATGATCCCAGACTCCTGGGATCGAGCCCCGCATCGGGCTCTCTGCTAGGTGGGGAGCCTGCTTCCTCCTCTCTCTCTGCCTGCCTCTCTGCCTACTTGTGATCTCTGTGTGTCAAATAAATAAATAAAATGTTAAAAAAATATGTATCTTTTTTCCAGATTCAGTGTTTCCTTTAAGTTTGTGCAGAAACGCACCCCTCCCACATACGCACACAAATCACTTCACATCATATCACATTAGTACGCCTCAGAGTGTTCAATTCTTCACTTGTGTCTTTTCTCTCTTTGGTCAATACCACCTAGGTTTTGGGCATGTCTTCCTTCATTAGCTTTAATTTTAAAGATTGACATGAAAATCTTTATCCTTCATATAAATTTTGTCTTAAGTTTGTCATGTTCCTCAAAAAACCAAACTCCAGCTGAAATTGTGAAGGGTATTTCCTTCAATATTAGATCAATTTATAGATAATTGTGATCCTTATAATATCAACCTATCCCATCCAAGACCATGGATTACCTCCTTTTTAACATTTAGATCATTTTCTGTGTCCTTTATTACTGTTTTGAAGCTTTTGTCAAAAGGTTTTCCCCCCCAAATATTTTTAGTTCTTAAATATGGCTTTTATTATTATTGTAATAATATTTTATTTAACTTGTATTATCTACTTACTTATTTTCTGGTATAAAAATGATACATATTTTGTAGGATCCTCTGAAAATTGGAATCTTTGTTTCATTCCTCTATTAGTTCTAACAATTCCTCATTAATTCTATGTTCTTCTCAGATTTATTTCCATAATGTGCAAGCACTGCTTTTCTCAAAGGAGATGATACGCTTGTTACCCTTATCCGTCAACCTTCCTCATTACTGGAGCAGATCACTATATTTGTAGATATTCTATTTTTTAATTACTCAAATATGTTTCTTGAGCATTTCTTTATGCTCTAGAAACTGGGAAGAATATAGAATGGTGAGCGTGACCAACATTGTTGCTGCCCTAATGGAGCATATAGCCTAGTTGGGAAGATAGACAGTCAGGCAAGCAGTTACATTAAAATAGGTTTTACTATTATAAAGTAAGTAAAGTTGCTACCAGAGCATACTGTAAGGGCAAGTAACCTTGTTTAAGTGATGTGGGAAGGATTCTTGAAAGGAGTGTTTCAGCTAATATGTGAAGAATGCATAATTATCATCTAGTCATAGATAGAGGGAAAGAGTATTCCATGCAATATAAATTTCCCGGGGCAATATAATTTCCATGAGATTTACAGTAACTGAAAGAATTTTACTACAGCAACAATGCAGACTGTGAAGGAAGATGAACCTGATGTGTTAGGAAGGGGCCAGCTCATAAAATGCTTAGCAAGGACTTTTATATAGAGAACAATGAAGAGCTACTGAAATGCCTTTGGCAAAAAATCGACACAATTTGATTTATAATCTAATATTGGAATTATTCCCATTTAGAGGTAATGTACATAGTGTGGGCCTGTAGCAACTCCCCTTTCTACAATAATTTCTCAATTAAGAATGTAAGGATTATGGCATGGCATTTTGTCTAGGTTCATTTAACAGAATGATTAAACAATATAGAAATATTATTATACCATAAAACAAGATGAATCAAAATAGAGTGTTTCCAGGCTTAGTTAATTCAGTAGATTATCAACTTCGGTGCTCTATATTAGCGTCTCTGCAATTTTTTTGTTTCTAAATTTACAGGATGGGTGAAGCTCATGAGATATTGTCCAGAGGCAGGGAGTTTCTCCTCAGTACGTGTCTTTTCATATCATAGAAGAAAATCATAGAGAAGTTTTTTTGGAGACATTGCCTTGTATCACATCATCTAGTGCTGGATCACTTGCCCATTCACAGAATGACATCACGAATGACTATGACTGTCTTAGACTAATAAGACTTCAATCCTTGGGGCTAGGGGGGAAGCGAGGTCATTTCGTCTGAGTATAAAAAGCAGAGCCCTATCAACGATAAAGAACAGAGGTGAGGGTGGATTTTGGGTAGGCAACCTTGAGTGTGTACTATGCTATACCACAGCCAAAAACCTTATATAGTATGGCCCGACCCTATTCTTCTATCCTCATCAACTCCCTCACCCATCTATACTGGTAATCACTATTCTACTTCAGAGTCTTTACACTAGCTGCTTTTGCCTAGGATGTGGAGGGGAAAGACTGTGGGTCAGTAACTAAGTAACTGTGGGTAAGTCTCTGCCTGCCAAACACCACCGTCATATTCTTTATTTTATCATCCAAACAAGTTAACTGAGTTAGGAATAGGAAACTCAAGGTGGGGGCCTCTTTATCTTGCCCTTCTTAAAGCTCCTCATTAATGATCTTGCTCACATTCTCTCTCATGCTTACCTGATATAGTGGTATATATATAAAGATTTTAGTTTTTTTTATTGACAGAGAGAGAGATCACAAGTAGGCAGAGAGGCAGGCAGAGAGAGAGGGGGAAGCAGGCTCCCTGCTGAGCAGAGAGCCCGATGCGGGGCTCGATCCCAGGACCCTGGGATCATGACCTGAGCTGAAGGCAGAGGCTTAACCTACTGAACCACCCAGGTACCCCATATATATATTTTTTAATGCATTCTCACATAGTAACTCAGCTGATTCTTATGCAATCCATAAGGTAGTCAGAAGAGTCCAGAGTGGTAGAATGACCTATCCTTAGTCATTAGTCTATAGATTCTTTTAATTGATAATTCATTCTTAACTATGATCATACTCATTTTTTCATTTGAGAAACACTGTATTAGATAATAACAAGGGGGGGGTGCCTGGGTGGTTCAGTTGGTTAAGCAGCTGCCCAGGCTCAGGTCATGATCTCAGGGTGCTGGGGTCGAGCCCCGCATCAGGCTCCCTGCTCAGCAGAGAGCCTGCTTCTTTCTCTCCCTCTGCCTGCCTCTCTGCCTACTTGTGATATCTCTCTATCTCTCTGTCAAAATAAATAAATAAAAATCTTTTTTTAAGATAATAACAAGGTATAATTTAGACAAAAGATCTGAAAGAAACTATAGAAAGAGAATGAATTCAGTTGAGAGGGAAATATAAGCCAAATCATGTCCAGTCTCAGTACTTAGGCAGTAGGAGATCTGAGCCCACAGTCCAGTTAAGCCAGCCATTTGCATAAACCTCAGCAGGAAACTCCAGAATGGCTATGCACCTGCTCCAAAATACTGGCAAATGAAATGTTTTGAAACAGGCAAACCAGGGTGTACTGGTATTAGGCTTCAGAGGATCACTCATGCCTAGCTGGTTTGCAGGATAATGTTAGTAAGCCCAGATGGTCTGCATACTGTGTTGCTTATATCATACAAAATGGCTGTGGACTCTGACATTCAAATATCCATTGTAATATCAATTTCTATTGTCAGTTCCCCCACCAAAAACAAGAAAGCTGACAAAAACAAAGCCATCCCCCTCCTAACTAAAATCAGATTGAAATGACCATTATCATTGTCATGAACTATGTGCTTTTGTTTACCTGATTATTGCTTGATGTATCATAATATGTTCATATGATCATACTTGAGAAGTCATTTTCATTCAAACACACGATCTGAAAAGAAACTAATTTTCTTTGTTTAAATGTGTGCTTAAATGTTTATGTCTGTTTGTGCAGGTGTTTTGTATTCTATACTTTCTATGTAGAAAATAATTTTTGCTGTTTTATTTTTTCATCTAGATGAAAGCATGCCTAATAGTGTATTTATAGGGCCATAAGTGACCCTAATTAGAAAGATGCAATCAATATTACAAGTCTTATGTTCAGCTTTTACCAGTGTATTATCCATTAGCTCCCTCAAGCCTCATACTCAAATCCTGTTTCCATCCCTATACTTATTGTATACATTATATCTGTGTTAAAATATAGCTTACTGTTTTCTTTTACCATTGGAGTAAATGCTTTGAAAGGTATATTTTATTATTTAAGAGAATTCCCTTTTTTTCTAAAATTTAATTACTGGAAACTAATATTTTGAAGGATGGATTATTTAAAATGAAAATATTCAATGGAACAGAATAGAGCCTATAATAGACCCAGGACTGAGTTTGACCTTAGGCAAGTTATTAAATTGCTCTAAGTTCCAGTTTACTCATAAATAATGTGAATATTTTAATGCTTCTTTAAAAGATTTTAATGATTGAATACTTAATGAAGCATAAAGGAACACTAAATTCACCTTATGAGGCCAGAAATACCTTGATATTAAAACCCAGACAAGGACACTACAAGAAGGAAACTACAGGCCAATATGCCTCAAGAGCATAGATGCAAACATCCTCTACAAAAATATTAACAGAATGAATTCAACAATATATTAAAGAGACCATTCATCATAATTAACTAAGATTTATTCCAGAAATGCAAGATGGTTCAACATCTCTAATATGATACATCACATTAACAAAATGAAGGATAAAAATCATCTGTCTTAATAGATGCAGAAAAAGATTTGACAAAATTCAACATCCAATCATGATAAAAACTGTCAACAAAGTGGATATAGAAGGAATTTACCTCAACATAATAAAGTCTGTATATGACAAACCCACAGCTAACATCATACTCAATGGTAAAAAGCTGAAAGCCTTTTTTCTAAGATCAGGAACAAGGCAAGTATGCCCACTCTCATTACTTTCATTCCTATAGTGCTGACAGTCCTAGCCAGAGAAATTTGGTAAGAAAAGATAAATAAAAGAAATAAAAGACATTCAAATGAAAATGTCATCTATTTGTAGATGACATAATACTATGCATAGAAAATGTTAAATACTCTACTAAAATATGGCTAAATTAAATAGACAAATTCAGTTGAATCACAGGATACGAAATCAATGCAAAAGTCAGCTGAATTTTATACACTAATAATGAACTATCAAAAAAATAAATTAAGAAAACAATCCCATTTATAATTGCATCAAAATAATAAAATACCTAGGAATAAACTTAATCAAGAAGGTGAAAGATCTTATGCTAAAAACTATTGATGAGATTGAACTATTGAAATATTGAAATGGATGAAAGAAATTGAAGAGGTCACAAAAATTGGAAAGTTATTTCATGCTCATGGATTGGAGGAATTAATAATGCCAAAATGTCCAACTACTCAAAGCAGTATACAGATTCAGTGCAATCCCTATCAAAATGCCAATGGTAATTTTCACAGAAATAGAACAAGAAATCCTAAAATTTGGATGGAGCCACAAAACACCCTAAATAGCCAAAGTATCTTGAGAAAGAAGAACATAGCTGGAGGCATCATGTTTCTTGATTTCAAATTGTATTATAAACCTACAGTAATCATAAAAGTATTGTATTTGCAAAAAAACAGATGCAGAGATCAATGGAATAGAATAGAAAGCCCAGAAATAAACCCATGCATGTATGATCAATTAATTTATGGCAATGGAGCCAAGAATATATAATGGGAAAAGTATAGTCTCTTTAATAATTATTGTTGGGAAAATTGGGTAGCTATATGCAAAAGGATGAAACTGGATCCCTATCTTACACCATACACAACAAATTCAACTCAAAATGGATTAAAGACTAAAACGTAAGATCTAAAAAGATAAAACTAGAAAAAAGAAAATGTAGTGGGTAACCTCTTTGACATCAGTCTTGGCAAAACAAAAAACTTCTTCCCAACAAGGAAAACCATCAACACAATTGAAAGGAGGAAAATATTTGCAAATCACATATCTGATAAAGGGATAATATCCAAATTATATAAAGAACTCACAACTCAAAAAACAAGCAATATAAAAAATTTATACATATTACCAATAATAAAAGAAAAAAGCAGACTAACATCTTAGGAGAATAAGGGGCAGAGGCTTTAAACAGATAATTGGTGGCTCAGTGGGTTAAGCCGCTGCCTTCGGCTCAGGTCATGATCTCGGGGTCCTGGGATCGAGTCCCGCATCGGGCTCTCTGCTCGGCAGGGAGCCTGCTTCCCCCTCTCTCTCTCTGCCTGCCTCTCTGCCTACTTGTGATCTCTCTCTGTCAAATAAATAAATAAAATTTTTAAAAAAAAGAAAATAGAAATGACCAAAGTCAGTAGTCAGACTTTATTGGTAATCAGGGAATCTGTTGAATCCTGAATTCGACTCCCTTTACCACAGGCTTTCACGTAGTGATCCTTGCAGGAGAAGAAATGTGAGTTCATTAATTTCAGTGAGCAGAACTATATGCCTTCCAAAAGATATGCCAATATCCTAATCCCCAAAACCTTTAAATATTACCTTATATGGGAAAATATCTGATTAACTTAAGTAACTTGCATATATCCTTGATTAATGAGGTGGGCTCTAAATGCAGTCACATTTGTCCTTATAAGAGAGAGGTAGAGGGGGTTTTGACACACACAGAGAAAAAAGCAGTATGAACAAACAATCTGAAATTAAGGTTATGCAACCAACAAGCCAAGAATTATCAAGCAATTCTGACAGTCATATGATGCAAGAGAGGACATGAAACAGATTCTCCCTCAGAGCCAGAGGGTGTATGGCTCTGACAGTGTCATGCTTTTAGATTTCTGGTTTCCAGAACTGTGAGATAATTAATTTCAGTTGTTTTAAGCTACCAAGTTTGTGGCAATTTTTTATGACAGTCCTAGGGAATGAATACACTAATATTTGGTATACCTAATCTGGCCAATAGAAAGGATGAGCAGATGCTGTGGTGATCCTTAAATGCAACAAAACTGACTTCTCTTTTTCTTGATACCACCCATCTAAAAACAATTGTTTCCCCCTCAGTTTGAAAAACATTGAAGGTTGATAATATCCAATATTAGCAAAATATGAGGCAAAGTTCCATTTCATACACTTCTCATTAGAGAATATGTTAGTACCGTCTTTTAGCAGAATATTGGCCAATGCCTATTCAATTTTAAAGTAAGCACAGTAATTCCACGTTAAGTCTCTTCTAAATAATATTTCCACTCTTCACAGTGAGGCACTTACAGGAATATTCACTGTAGCACTGAGAAAGAGGAAAAAAAGTATTTACCTATATGTTCAGTAAAGGAAAATAGGTAAATCAAATCTGGTTTAGATATCACATGCTGGTTAAACAAGAAAGCAACAGGAGTACCTGGGTAGTGCAGTTGGTTGAACATCAGACTTTTGGTTTCAGCTCTAAGGTGGTGATCTCAGGGTCATGAGATTGAGCCCTCTGGCAGTGTCCATGCTCAGTGTGGAGTCTGCTTGTGTTTCTCTCTCCCTCGGTCCCTCTCCCCCACCTACCCCCGCTCTCATGCACTCCCCCCCCCGATAAATAAATAAATAATCTTTTATTTATCTAAAACAAATTATTAAAGATATTTATTTATTTGCCTGAGAGAGGGAGAGGGAGAGAGAGCACAAGCAGGGAGAGCAGCGGCAGAGGGAGAGGCAGACTACCCACTGAGCAGGAAGCCCAATGTGGGGCTTGATCCCAGGACCTTGGGATCATGACCTGAGCCAAAGGCAGATGCTTAACTCACTATGCCACCCAAATGCCCCAATAAATCTTTTTTTAGAAAAAGAAAGCAACAGATTTATATAACTGACATGGAATGATCTGTCATATGTATATTTTTATTGGAAAAAATCAGAGCATTATATGTATAGTCTAGTAAATATGAATATGAAAAGATAGATCTTACATCCACCTGCCAATACCTGCCTAGTCCAACCTACCATCTTCTCTGTCCTTACTATCAGGGGTCTTTCAGCCTCCTCTGCCTCAACCTACATTTTCTCTCACAGTCATTTTCCAATAACCAATAAACTTCCTGTACTTCTCAACTTGAAGTCGGCTTCTCAGAGGAACAAGACTAACGCACCAAATCCAGAGTGGCTTCCTTTAGTCAGTATTCCATCCCCTTGTTTATTTTCATCTTAGTATTAATGTAGCCTGAAATTACTGATTAACTGTACATTCATTCATGGTCCTCCCACTCCACTCCGAGCATCATGAAGATCATAATTTTTCTTATTTATCCTGTGTCTCCAGCGTAGTGTGTGACACCAATTAGGTATTCAATAGATAACTGTTGAATCAATTAATCCATTCATCAATCACTGAGAAACAAAGAGGGGAAACTACAAAATCTTGCTGGGGATATTAAAGGAGGTAATAAGACCTAAGTTTACATATAGGAAAGAGAGTAAGTTAGGGGGCTGTAATAAAGAAGGAATTTCAAATTTTACTCTGTGTACTTTAAAATTTCAGCAAATGTGTGTTCTTCTCCATTCATTTATAATATCAAAGAAATTAAGATAAAATAGGTAAAAAAATAAAATGTCAATAATTCATATCAATAGAAGGAAAACCAAGATGAATTCTAGTAGAATCAAAATAATTCATTATTTCATTCAACTTTCTGATAATCTTGTCTTAATGAGATTTTAAAACATATTATAAACTGTAATATTCCTTTATTTAATGAATATAAAATAATCTGTGTGCTTGCTTCATAAACCCATAATCTAAAGAGAGAATGGGTAATGATTAAAAAAGGTAAGGAAAGGACAAGATATATTTCTAGAGTCACTGTGTGATGGAACACAAAATATTGCCTTGCCTTTTGATCCTCATTTGTGATCTCATGATGATTAAAGAAAGGTTCCCCAAAAGAATTAATAATAGATTTTAAGAAAGGTTTGTTGTCAGGTGAGAACACAGGGACACAGGGACATTTTTATAAACGCATGAGACCACAGAGTATTAGTTAAGGTTCTACAAGTTCAGCAAAAGAATGGGGTAGGTAGGAAATGGGTGTCTGTATAATTAAATTAATGATATTGAATGCCTACTATGTGTCAGGTGTTGAGTTAGAAAATTTGGATAATAAGAAAGTTAGAGTTCTTAAACTCATAGAACTTATTAGTTTAATGGAGAGAACAAAGTGGTAAGAGCTAAATCTAGAGAAAGAAGCTGAGGCAAGATATGGAGAGGTTTTGGATATTATGCTAAGTGACTTGGGCTTTTCCTCAAGGGCCACTGATATCCCAATTTTGATTGTGCATCCCAATCCATTAAAAAAAATAACTGAACACAAACATCTAATGAATGTACATTTTTTGTATTTATGAATAGCTTAATGATTATGTTATGTACATTATAAAGCATCTAAAATAAAGTGTTCAAAGATAGCATTACAATAAAAAGAAGGTAGAATATTTTCTTCCAAATAGCATAAATAGTCTTTTTTTTTAAAAGATTTTTATTTATTTATTTGACAGAGAGAGATCACAAGTAGGCAGAGAGGCAGGCAGAGAGAGAGGAAGGGAAGCAGGCTCCCTGCTGAGCAGAGAGCCCCATGCGGGGCTCCATCCCAGGATCCCGGGATCATGACCTGAGCAGAAGGCAGAGACTCAACCCACTGAGCCACCCAGGCGCCCCCAAATAGCATAAATAGTCTTGATCATCCCTTTTAAAAAAAAATTACTTATTTATTTGACAGAGAGAGGGAGATACAGAGGGAACACAAGCAGGGGAAGTGGGAGAGGGAGAAGCAGGCTCCCTGCTGAGCAGGGAGCCTCATACGGGACTTGATCCCAGGACCCTGAGATCATGACCTGAGCCAAAAGGAGACGCTTAATCAACTGTGCCACCCAGGCATCCCTTAATTATTTTAATTTAATTATGTTGTGGCCAGAGAATATATTATCTCTGATGTAGATTATTTGTGATTTATTGAGACATGTTTTATTGCCTAACATAAGATCTACATTGCTGAACACTATGTGCACTAACAAGGAATATATATTTCTGTAGCTCTTGGATGTATGTTGTATTGTATGAATGCCATTTGGATCATATTTGTTGATGGTTTTATTCAAGTAAACTATATCATTACTGAATATTTAGCTATTTGTTCTATCAATTTCTGAGACAGGGTTGTGGAATTTTCTACGTATGATTATTGATTTTTCTGTTCCTCGCTTTATTTCGGTCTGTTTTTCTTTATTGCATCTGAAGCTCTATTGTTAGGTGACTACACATTTGTGGTTGTGATGGCTCCTTGATTATTTGACACCTCAACATTTATCACTATTAATACACCTTGAATTAATTCTCCTTTATCTGATATTAGATAGCACACAGATTTTCTCATGCTTCATGTGTGCATGCTTTATCACCCCTCCTTTTTACTTTCAGTCTTTCTGTGACTCTTTATATAATCAGTATTTTTTTCCTTTCCAAAATTTTTAAAATTTAAATTCAATTTAATTAGCATATACCGTATTATTAGCTGCAGAGGTAGAGGTCAGTGATTCATCTGTTGCATACAAGAGCTTGTGCTCATTACTTCAATTGCCTTCCTTAATGTCCATCACCCAATTACCCCATCCCCTCACCCATCTCCCCTCCAGCAACTCTCAGTTTGTTTCCTAGAGTTAGGAACCTCTCTCTTTTTTTTTTCAATAAACAGCATAGAGTTGGGTCTTGCCTTTTCTTTCCAGTCTGACAATCACTGCCTGCTAAGTAGATTGTTTCATACATTTGTATTTGCTGTAATTATTGATATGTTTGGTTAAAACATACTACTTGGTGTTGTCTCATATGTTCTTTTTTTCTTCGTTCATTCTTGCCCCACTTCTTTTGTATTGATGTAATATTCTTCGTATTTAATCATATTTCTCCTGGTGACTTTTTAGCTCTACGATATTTTTAATAGTTACTCTAAAATTTAGAATGTGTATCTTTGGTTTATCTTCATCTATTTTCAAATACCAGACAAAAATTTTCACCAGATGAAAAATCTTCAAACAGTATAATTTCATTTATCCCATTTCCAGTCCTTCAGGTTATTTTTTCCCCTAGATATTATTCTATATGTGTAATAACCCCACAACACATTGTTATTATTTTTGATTTTCATAATTTTCATAATTTAGTCAGTAACTTACATGCATGTATACACATACTGTTGCATGTGCAAGGCAGTTTGTTGAGAAACATACTCTTAGAGATTCCCATTAAGAAATTTTATTGGGGAGGGTTCCTGGGTGGCTCAGTGGGTTAAGAAATTTTATTGGGAATATTCTCCATATCTCCATATTTATAACTGCAGAAAGTAGGATTTGGCAGAAAAGTTGGTATGTAAAACTATCTCAACAAATGCTTTAGCCTCTCCCACTGGGGACTGTGAAACTGAGATGAATCTTCAAATCTGTCCTGTGATTTTAAGGTTTTATATTCCCACCAATAACTGGAGGCAAGGTATTCCCAGAAAGAAACTGTGGTCTTGGAAAGAGTTGGTCATCTCCAATAAGGGCAATTTCTGATGAGGGCTGAAAACTAAAGGCTACCAGTCAAAAGTAATCTTAGTAACCTGCAGAAAAAGTCCTTTAGCTCTGAACCTAAAGAGGATCTTGATACTGCATCACATAGCCCACTGCAGATCTATAGATTATAGAAAGATGACAGAATAGAAATTTTATATATACATTTTGTAAGCACTTTGGCAATGATGTCCTAGGTGTGACTTTCTCATGATGTAACCTACTTGAAATTCCCTGATCTTGGTTGGAAATGTGGGGTCTTTTATCAATCATGAACAAATCTTAGTCATCTCTTCAAAAATTTTTGCTGTGCCATTCTTACTCATGTTCCTTTGTCCGACTCCCATTACACATGCTAAACCATTTGGCACTGCCCACATCTTTCAGATGTTCTGTCAGTTTTTTTTTTTTTTTCCTTTGTTTCAGTTTGGATAAATTTCTACTGACTTTCTTCAAAGTCCCTGACCATTTATTCTGCCAAGTATGTTCTGCTATTAAGCCTGCCAAATGAATTTTCAAATCCAATGCTGTCTTTTGCATTTTCCACTTAATTTTTTAAATTTAATTTTCCATTTAATTTTCCTTTCCACTTGGGGCACATAGGTGATTCGGCTGGTTGAGTGTCCAACTCTTGATTTTGGCTCAGGTCATGATCTCATTGTCATGGGATCAAGCCCTGCATGAGGCTTTGTGGTCAGTGGGGAGTCTCCTTGAGATTCTGTTTCTCTCTGTCTGCCTCTCCACCGGGCTCATGCTCTCTCTCTCTCCCTCTCTCTCTCTCTCAAATAAATAAACCATTTTAAAAAATTATATTCACTTAATTATTTTATATATTTTACGTTCTTCTGCTTACATTCCACCTCTATTCAAACATGTAGCTCACTTTTTTCTCTAGATTCTTCCATATTATTTATCATACTTATTTAAAAATCTTTCTCTGGGAGTGCCTGGGTGGCTCAGTGGGTTAAGCCTCTGCTGTCAGCTCAGGTCATGATTTCAGGGTCCTGGGATCAAGGCCCACATCACTGGGCTCTCTGCTCAGCAGGGAGCCTGCTCCCCCAACCCCTGACTGCCTGTCTGTCTACTTGTGATCGATCTCTCTCTCTCTCTCTCTGTCTCTGTCAAATAAATAAATAAAATCTTAAAAAAAAATCTTTCTCTGTATTTATCATACTTAAAAATCTTTCTCTGCTAATTCCTGTATCTGGGTGAATATTTGTTGTCTACTATTGTTTGATTTCTTTCCTTATTATGGGTCATGTATTCCTACTTCTGTACATTTTTCATATTATTTTGATTGTATGGCTAGTTATGTGTACAGAAAAAGCAGTAGAGACTGAACTATATTATATTAACCTTGAAAAAAGGGCACATGTCTTCCTGTGCGAGGCAATAAGGTAGTGGCCTGAGTCCATCTAAGCTGTAATAGAGCTATATCTGGGGTTCGTTGCAAATTCAGTTCTCCAGACTTTGAAAATATATTCAGTATCTCTTGGACATTTTTCTTTGTGTTAAGCCCAGCTTCCTGCTTTCTGCAATGTGGGCATATACCTGCTGTTTCTAAGCTGATTTACCATCTTTTCATGACAATCATGAGTTCTATTTAATCTTCAAATCTACCCTGGCTATCTGTGCCTTAGGAGAACTTTCCGTTCTGCTTCTTTGACACCAGCTTTCAGGGGGCCATTAATGCAGCACTCAACAAAACCTGCATTTACCTTGATTAGAGTCTCTCTCAGTCCTCTTAACCTTATCTCTGCTTTTAGCCTGTGTCTCCCATGCATTCAAGGAAGGCCCCATGGAAAACCTAGGCAGGAGGTAAGTGGAAATTGGTTTTGTGATCTCAGCTCCTCTGGATTCTTATCTCTTGCTCTAAACCACAATCCAGCTAGCCAATATACATTTATTAAGATTGGCTGGTGTCTCCTTACCCCAACTGTAGTGAATTTGCTTCTCTTCCTATAGTGCCGCCAAGGTTATAAGCTTGGCAGTCATATAGCTCTGCTCTTCTAGGAAAGGTTTGCACTTTATTGGAAATTAGTGATTTTAGTTTATTTTGTTAGCTTTCTGTCACACACACACACACACACACGGAAAAGAGGGAGAGAACCAGAGAAAAGAGGAAGAGAGAGAGCCTATTCCACTTTTTCTATTTGCTGGGCTACCAGTGGTGGTTTCATAAATTTCTACATCAAGACTGGACATAGAACTCGGGTTATTACTCATGATTATTTAATAATATTTAATAATAATAATAATAAATAATTTAATATTTAAATAATATATTTAATGTTCTCACAGTATATATTTTCTTTACCAATACCCTGACTAAATATTGTATTTCAAATTCTCAACCACTGGGGCACCTGGGTGGCTCATTGGGGTAAGCCTCTGCCTTTGGCTCAGGTCATGATCTCAGGGTCCTGGGATTGAGCTCTCTGCTCAGTGGGGAGCCTGCTTCCCTCCTTTCTCTCTCTCTGCTTGCTTCTCTGCCTATTTGTGATCTTTTTCTCTCTCTGTCAAATAAATAAATAAAATCTTAAAAAAAACACAAATTCTCAATCACATTTGCAATTTCCATTTAGATTTAAATTTTTCTAACATGCATTGTTTACCACAACTTTTTTTTTTTTCTTTCCAATATTATATGTCCAAAATACTTGAATGTCTGACACTGGATTTATTTGTTTCTGCAAGTGAATGATATCTTGATTGGCCTAGTAAACTCAGATTTTATTCCTTTTTCAAAATAGTCTCTGATATTTTCCTCCTACATCCTAATTCCTTGCTACTCTTCAGGAGGTTATGGACCAATAGCTTTGTCATCACCTGGGAGTTTGATAAAGTTGCAGACTTTATAACCCTATTCCAGATCTGCTGAATCAGAATTTGCTTTTTAAAAAGACCTTCAGGCCATTTCTGTGTACAGTAAAATTTGAGAAGCACTGCTCTAGTTTTCTTCTTTTGTGATGACACGGCTGATACTACTCTGATTCTTTTCCTTTGTAATTAAACTGATCTTCCTGACTTAAAGTTTTTTATATATTTTTCTTTGCTTTGAAATTAAAGAATGTCACTGGGAGTTTGTCTAGTTGTGCATCCCTTTTCATTCATCCTGCCTCATAGCCTTTTTGATGTGGCTTTGGAATATAGGTGAGGTTCGATGGAGTGGGGTCCGGAGCCACGACCAAGAAAGAATTCTTGAGACATCTTTGGAGCAAAATAGTGGTTTATTAAAGCACAGGGACAGGACCAGTGGGCAGAAAGAGTTGCTGCCCCAAGGTTGTGAGGAGTGGCAGGTAATATAGATGGGGTTGGGGGAGGTAGGGAAAAGGAAGGTTTCAATAGAACTTTCATATGCTAAAGAGGGCCTACAAAGATACTGGATGCCTTGAGGCCTTGTCATTATCAAGGTTTTTACCTCAGTCATGGAATTAACATTAAGATAGTTGGGAGATTCCTAAAGAATGTTACATGTCCCACCCAGGAGTGGGGGTGGGGGAAGGTTGCAGGGTGTCAGCTTTTGCTTTGTCCTCAGCCAGCCTTCTGTTCCCTCATCAGGGACCACCTGAAGCCAGGCAGCAGGCATTCCTCTTTCTAATGGATTTCTAACAGATGGGTTCCCTCAGATGACTATGAAATCTACTTTCTCTGTTCTATAAGAGGTAAGCCTTTGACTCTGCTGTTGGTCTCTTGGCTCTTGCACAATGTCAAGGAGAGTGAAGTTTCATTCTTGAAGAATGAAATTCTCTTCTTCAAGAGATCTTGAAAGCCTCCAGAGCATTTTCCAGATTATAACAGCATGTCTGCCCCAAATCCACCTTTCAGGACATGTGTGCACACACATGCACACACACTTTTTGTATCTTATACATTACAATATGCTAAAAGTATATATTTTTAAGAACAATATGTACTATTACAAATGTAAATAATATATTTTTAAATGAGTGAAAGGTTATTTATGGGAAATAGAAGAACTACTAGAGTCCATTCTTTTAGAAGTATGGCTGATAAGAAAAGGAAACAAATAGATTAAAAGAGAAAAACTAGGTTCAAGAGCTGTTTTGCCTGGTTTGTTTTGGTCTGTCTTTGAAGATGGAATAGGCTTGAGCATGTTTACATATTAAATTGCAGGGACAGATGTTGAAGATACAGAAGAGAGATGAGATGAGAATATAGTCTTTTCTCAATTAACCAGGATGCTTGCATTGTAGTTAACAGTCTTAACAACTGCCTTTTAGACACTCTCTTCTGTTTCATCTTATTTGGTTGAAAATCCATTTATTAAAGTTCCAAATCTGTCTTTGTGCCTTAGTAAATAAATTCTAGTGAAGAACTTTTCCAATATACCTCGATTATATTAAGTATGTAGAAAATGGGATATGTGTTTAAATAAATAATTTAAACAAATTTTAGACACCTTTTTTTTTTCAGTAGAACTTATACTTTAATTTGTTATATGAAAAGCTACTCAGTCTTTCCTGAAATTATTTGACCATGCCATTCCCTACTTCTGCCAAACCTGAGATCATCTTAGGAGGCTACTATCAATGTAACATACATTGGGAAACAGTGCTTAAATCAAGGGATACCTGTTAATTTTTTTTTAAAGATTTTATTTATTTATTTGACAGAGAGAAATCACAAGTGGATGGAGAGGCAGGCAGAGAGAGAGGGAAGCAGGCTCCCTGCCGAGCAGAGAGCCCGATGCGGGACTCGATCCCAGGACCCTGAGATCATGACCTAAGCCGAAGGCAGCGGCTTAACCCACTGAGCCACCCAGGTGCCCCACCTGTTAATTCTTTAAATCAATCATCTATTGTTGAATTACAAAATCTCAGTGGTAGATAATAATAAACATGTATTTCTTTCCCAACTGTATATCAGCTATTCTAGACTGGCTAACAGCACAACGAAGTTTGTTAGCACAATTCAAATACCTGCATTGTATTGTATTTACTCTTGTCGCATTGACCAAAACAAGTTATATGGCCAAATCCAAAGTTAAGGAGCTGGGAGGGATTGCAAAGTTACTTGAATAGGATGAGGCTGTGGATTGTGGGGAAGAATTTGGTTTAGTAACTCAATCTATCAGAGTTCTCAGGATTATCACTTTGAATCTGCATATAGAAGTCAGGACAACTGACTTTGAAGTGTTTTTCACTGGAGGTTCTATGGACATTTTACATGGGGCAATCCTTCCTGAATGTTGTCAGATTTTAGCATTGCTGGCTTTCACCTACTAGATGCCAGTAAGCATTTTGACAAACTTTTTCAAATATTCCCTAGGGAATCAGTTACATCACTAGTTGAGAAGCACCGTTTGATTCTACTGTTTACTAATTTTGTGACCTTGGACACATAATTAATCATCTCACTTTTCTAAGCCATTAAGAAGATATTAGAATTAACAAACTCTAATATCTGTTTCAGCATTAACATTTGACAAATTGAAAGATAGAAAAAAGGGATGACTGGACTGAATGTTTCTGAAAACCAGAATATATGGTCCAGGACATTTCTTCTACTTCCAAATCATGCCAGGAGCGTATGATTCCTTTTTCATACTTTAAGATGACAGTAACAAGCTAAAGAATGTCAGAGGAAAGCAATTAGAATGGTTGTTGAGGACTGAACAACGTCATATTAGTGACATTATATCCAACTGAGGTTGTTTAGTCAAGAAATAAAGAATGAACTTGGTTAGAAAAGAGACTTGGAGAATGATGATAAAAGGCCAATAACAATTTCATTTGCTCATTAAATCATTATTGAGTGCCTAATATGTGCTATATGTCTGTCATGTTGGCCCTTTTCAAATTTTCATGGAAGATATATTTAATATGCATTGTTCAGGGTCATTGGGTGTAATGGTAAGTAAATTAATTTTGACTTAAAGTAAGAAAGAAAAGCGTAATTATTAGGGAGTCTGAAAAAAAATGGATGATTTCAGCAGTCAATAAGGTCCTCATAATTTGGGATGTTCAACTTTACAGAGGGTAAGAAATTAATCTTATCCATCTTTGAATCCCTGGTAACTTTGCACATGTTGAAGAGATAGTAGGTGTTCAGTAGGAATTTGTTTATATAAACAAATGCATCAAATGGGTGACGGAAATAATTTCTTTCTAAAGTTATCCAACTAAAAATTTGGCGATTTTAAGAGAACATGGAACCCCACAAAGTCATTTTCTTTTTTTTTTCTCACCTCGTAAAATATGTTAAGGGGAAATATCCCTTCAAACAAAGTTTGAGGACAAAATAGAGGAAAAAACTAAGTTATCCAAGGGTAGCCAGATTCATGTATATGGAAGGGGATATAAAGTAGTGCTAGTCTTTGCATAGTCATGTCTGGTTAGGGTTGACAGTATGCATATGAGTCATCATTGCCTTTTGCCTACCATCTATAGTACTTTGAGAAGTACTAAGATAAGTTTCTAGAGAAATTAATCCTCCATTTCCTTCATTACTTTTGAATTGCTACAACAGACTGTTTCTTGTCATTAATTTCCTTCAAACTAAACAAAGCCTAATAGAAGCACAAATCAAAGAAAAACAAGTCTCAATTACAGGCTTTGGTTAGTTAGGTTTTGGTTAATCAAGGTTTTATCTTACTAAAAATGTGGGAAAGAATGTTCTTATTGGTTGAAAGTAAACAGTTGCCAGATATGAGCAACTGAGCAGGAATATATGTTTGAGTCACCCATGACTCCCCAAGGAAAATCTTAAGAGTTAGAAGGGCCCTTCTTGATATAAAGTAATCGTTCACATATAATTTGTATTTTGACAACATATAAATTTTAGTGCTAAAACAGGAAATGAAGTCTAAAATATAATCCTTTGCCAAATTAACTATCTATTGCCACCTGAGGTTAGGACTGAATCATAAATATACTGAAATTAAGATACATCCTGGGTGTCCTCTTGATGCATACACATTTTTTCAGCACTTACCACAACACTAGAAATGTGCTCATCCTGTGGGCAATAAAAAAGTGGATGAAGTATACTTCTTTATTTCTGGCTATGGTGAAATAACAGAAACTAGATTTATCCTCCCACTGAAAATAGCTAGAAAATTGGATCAAATATGTGAAATAACTATTTTCATACATTGGACAACAGGCAACACAAGGAAGAGAAATGAGGTGAGCCATATGATAACACTGACTTTTTGCCTGAAGACATATTCCACACCACAAAAAAGCAGGGAAACTGGAACAGGATGGTTTCCCTGAATTCGAGAGACAGAGATTAGGGAAGCTGAGTGGGCTAGAACATAAAGGGCAGAGTCCCAGAAAAAAGAACTCCAGAATTTTACTTGATGAAAATATACTTCAAAAATAAAGGCAAAGTCAAAAAAAAAAAAAAAAAAAAGGCAAAGTCAAAATAACCAATAATAAAAAATTAGAAAAAATTCACCAGTAGACCTATGCTAAAAGAAATGCTAAAAGAATTTCATCAAGCTAAAGGAAAATTATACTTGATAAGAAATCAAATCTAAAAAAAAGTAACAAAAAATTTTTTTTAAAAGTAACAAGAGGGGCGCCTGGGGTGGCTTCAGTGGGTTAAGCCTCTGCCTTCGGCTCAGGTCATGATCCCAGGATCCTGCAGTGGAGCCCCGCATGCATCGGGCTGTCTGCTCCGCAAGGAGCCTGCTTCCCTCTCTCTCTCTCTGCCTGCCTCTGCCTACTTGCGATCTCTCTGTTAAGTGAATAAATAAAATCTTAAAAAAAAAGTAAAGAGAAAAATTTGAGTCAATATAAAAGGTTTATTTTTGCTCTCCTTAATTCATGAAAAAATATTGACTAATTAATGCAAATATAATAAGGTATTCTGAGCTTGACATATGTAGAAATAAAATCTCCAACAACAATAACAAAAAAGAGGGGGTAAATAAAAATATATGACTGTAAGGTGCTTAGGCTGTATGTAAATCTGTACAATATTAATTCAAGGAAGAAAATAAGTAAAGGACATATAATGTAACTAGTAAAATAATCATTGATCTATAGGTATTAATAAAAATGACAGAATGAAGACATTTGAAAATCAAGAATAATAATGGCAAAAATTGTCAGAATCAGCATTTTCTGGATGCTGGAAATTAGTTGCTTGCAGCAACCTAGAGAGCATTTATTCTAGAATATAAGCTGAATCTCAGTAAGAACAGTGACTTAGTGGCTTTTTAATTTGCTCAGTTCCTATTCTCCTACGTTGCCCCCAGTGAGGTTCATAGTAAACCTGAAAACCAACAACCCACAAACATGGTGAAACCAGCAGTCTGACAGCCACTGGAGGAGACAAAACAGATTTGGAGCTCATTTTAAATCCTCCTTCTCAGAAAATTATTGCTTTTTTTGGTCTGGTTGTTCCCTGGAAGACCCCGCTAGCAAGGCAGTGTATTTGACCTGACCCGAAATAAACAACAACAACAAAACAAACATTCCCTGGGTTATTTGTCAAAACATTTTTTTTTTATTGTTTAAAATAACAGATGCCAGGGTGCCTGGGTGGCTCAGTGTGTTAAAGCCTCTGCCTTTGGCTCAGGTCATGATCTCAGGGTCCTGGGATCGAGCCCCACATCAGGCTCTCTGCTCAGCGGGAAACCTGCTTCCCCCACCCCCATCTCTCTGCCTGCCTCTCTGCCTACTTGTGATCTCTGTCTGTCAAATAAATAAATAAAAATCTTTAAAAAGAAAAAAAATAACAGATGCCTAGGGTGGTGCATATCAGTTGGGGCAAAAGAGGGTAGTAAAAAACCTCAAAAGGGTAATCTAAGGAATGAGATATCCATAGGAGCTTTGGAAAGCTCTGGTGTATCACTGGGACTCTAAGAGACAATGGGAATGTGTAGGGCTGTGCGCATATGCTCAACCAAAATCTGAGAAGACTCTCAGCACTCGCTAAATTCCTAGCTACAAATCCTTGCTACAATTAGCAATCCTAGTAAGGCAATGCAGCTAATATAGGAGCAAAGTTTCCTTTTTTTCCTTTTTTAAGATTTTATTTATTTGTTTGTCAGAGAGAGAGAGAGAGCAGGAGCAGGGAGCTGGAGAAGCAGGCTCCCCACTGAGTAAAGATCCTGATGAAGGACTGGATCCTAGGATCCTGGGATCGTGACCTGAGGCCAAGGCAGACACTTAATGTACTGAACCACCCAGGCATTCCTAGAGTCTTCTATATTAATGATACTACCTGGTACTAATTTAAAATAATGTTATGTTAATTAATTTTAATACTCTGGACAAGCACCAAGAAAAGGATCTCCCAAAATACAGTAAATAAATGACAAGGGAATGAAAACGGTACATGAGAAAATGTCTATTTAAAACAAAACCATAGGGGGACGCCTGGGTGGCTCAGTTGGTTAAGCGGCTGCCTTCGGCTCAGGTCATGATCCCAATGTCCTGGGATCGAGTCCCACATCGGGCTCCTTGCTCGGCAGGGAGCCTGCTTCTCCCCCTGCCTCTCTGTCAGCCTGTGCTCACTCGCTCGCTCTCCCTCTATCCCTGACAAATAAATAAATAAAATCTTAAAAAAACACACACACACACACACAAAACCATAGGGATGCCTAGGTAGTTCAGTCAGTTAAGCATCAGACTCTTGATTTCGACTCAGATCATGATCTCAGGGTGGTGAGATTGAGCCCCATGTCTGGCTCTGTGCTCTGTGGGGTGTCTACTTGAAGATTCTCTCCCTCTACTCTCCCTCTTCACTTGTGTGCTCTTTCTTTCTCTGTCTCAAGAAAACAAAAACAAAAACAAAACAGCATATTAAATAATTCAATTTATAGGAAATGTCCAGAATAGGCAAATCTATAAAGACAGAATATAATTAGTTGTACCTAGGGCTGGAGGGATCGGGTAAATGGGGAGAAACTGCTAATATATGTGGAATTTGGGGGGAGTTCTGGAAGTAAATAGTGGCAATGTTTATGCAGCTCCATGAATATACTAATACTACTGAGTTGTATACTTTAAAAAGGCAAATTTCATGGTTTGCAAATTATATTTCAATTTTGAGGTGCACCGTAAAAATGTAAAACACTAAGTAAATAGCCCATAAAGGAGAACAAATGGAATTGTAAATACTCTGTCCAAAAGAAGATAGGAAAACAGAAAAGAGATACCAAGAACAGATGGAGGAAATAGAAAACAAATCCTAAGATGGTAGACTAGATCCAGTAATGTCAATAATTATAATAAAAGTAGATGAATAAACTCTATAGTTAACAGGTAGAGATCCACATAAAAGATACAAAGGAAAACCCAAATATATGCTACTTATAGCAGATTCACTTTACATATGAAGACAAAAACAGGTTGAAAGGAAAAGAATGTAAACAAACAATATCATTATAATGTTAGAATGACTGTCATTATCAAGATGGACCATATATTGGATAGTAATACAAATGAGTTCTGAAAATATCAGTGGATTAAGATAACATGGGTTTCCATCTTTGGAAGCAAAATATACTAACTCAAAACCAAAGTCATTTGAAGGGAAGATATATTAATAATACGAATGGAAATAATAGAGGAAACCAACAAAATAAAACATTGGTTCTTTGAAATTGCTGTTAAGATTTAGAAATAGTTAGCAAGAATAATCAAGAAAATAAATGGGTATAAATTAGTCAAATCAGATATGAAAGAGGAGTCATAACTCTGGATACTAGAGACATTAAAAATAATAATGAAGTATTATGAACAACTTTATACCAGTAATTCAAGAACAGTGACAAATGGACAACTGCCTTTAAAGATGTAGTTTAGCAAATTACCTCAAAGTAGCTGACAGTCTAAATTTGTGATTAAAAATCTTGTCATAATGGAAACGTTGGACCTAGAGGAATATTCTGCAACCTTTTTTTATGAGGCAAATATAACACAGATACCAAAAGTTGAAAAAGATATTACAAACAAAGAAAACATAGATCGATATCCTCTATGAGTATAAATATAAAAAATCACTTAAAATAATAACAAATCAAATTCAGCAATATATAAAAGAGATAAATCATTGTATCCTGGTGGGTTTTATCTTATGATTGCTGGCTTGATCCAACATTGGAATGTCAATCAATATAATTGACTACATTAATAGAACAAAAGAGAAAAAAACACATGATCATCTCAATGGATGCAGAAAATACACAGGACAACTATCAATGCCCATTCCTGATTTTTTTTTAAAGAACCTTTTAGCAAAGTAGAAATGGAAAGAAATTTCTTAAAATAATAAAGTGCATTTATGATAAAACTAAAAGTAACCTTAAACTTAATGCTGAAACAGTTAATGTTTTCCATTAGCAAACAGGGAACAAAGCAGGGATGTTCACCCTCGCCATTTTTAAATAACACAGTAGTGAAAATTCCATCCACATAAATAAATTAGAGAAGATGAAGCAAATGTCTGTTTATTTTCATGGCTATGTAAAATATATAAAGAAGGTCCCTGCCCAAAATACTCAAATTTTTGAAATAATCAAAATATTTTTTTGAAATAATTATTTTAAATAATCAAAATATTAAAAATATTTAAAATAATCACATTTTTAGTATTAATTGGTGATTTTGGCAAATGCTTTGGGTACAAGGTCAATATAAAAAATTGAATAGGATTTTTATATGCTACCAACACTGTAAAAGTAAAAAGTTACAATAGCATAAAATAAAGTAGTAACAAATCTGACAAAAATTTGCAAAATCTTTTCACTAAAAGCTTAAAACATCACAGAGATAAATAAAGAACAAATTGATAGAGGCCTTTTATTTTTAGATGAAAATTGGGTAATTAACAATGCCTTTAAGGGCACTTGGGTGGCTCAGTGGGTTAAGCCTCTGCCTTCTGCTCAGGTCATGATCTCAGGGTCCTGGGATCCAGTCCCGCATTGGGCTCTCTGCTCGGCAGGGAGCCTGCTTCTCCTCTCTCTCTGCCTGTCTCTCTGCCTCCATGTGATCTCTCTCTGTCTGTCAAATAAATAAATAAAAATATTAAAACAAAACAAAACAAAACAAAATGTCTTTAGATTTGAAATGAGAGCTAATTACCTTTTTTTTTTAAGATTTTATTTATTTATTTGACAGAGAAAAATCACAAGTAGACGGAGAGGCAGGCAGAGAGAAAGAGAGGGAAGCAGGCTCTCTGCTGAGCAGAGAGTCCGATGCGGGACTTGATCCCAGGACACTGAGATCATGACCTGAGCTGAAGGCAGCGGCTTAACCCACTGAGCCACCCAGGCGCCCAGAGAGCTAATTACCTTTTAAGCAAACCCCTTTCCTTTAATTACATCAAGATTAGAAGGCCTGGAAATTTGGGAACCCATGCCCAGTGCATAAAATCAAAATTCTGATTCCCTTTAATTAAAAATCTTTTTCTTAAAAGATTTTTATTTATTTATTTGACAGAGCAAGACACATCAAGAGAGGGAATACAAGCAGGGGAAGTGAGAGAGGGAGAAGCAGGCTTCCTGCTGAGCAGGGAGCCCAATGGGGTCATGACCTGAACAGAAGGCAGAGGCTTCATGACTGAGCCACCCAGGCACCCCTCCCCTCAAAATAAAAATCTTGGTTTTCAACTTCTGCATGTGTGTGTTTAAGCATATGTGGCTGGAAATGCTGTGTGATTTTCCTACTACTTACTGCAGTGCGAAGCAATTCGCTGAAACCTTGCTTCAACTTTCCAAGGAATAGTACTTCTCTGTACTTTGAGTCTCCTATTTTGAATAAATATCCAGTAACAAAAGAATTGTCACACCTGCCCCGGGAAATTTGGTATGTATTTGGACTGTGTACTGACTTTCTATCAAGTTAGCATTATTGCTGAAGCGCCAAATTAGTAATGTTTTGATGTTTCATATTTAGATAGTAGCAACAGGATAAGAGCCTGATGAAGGGTAATTAGCTTTCTATTTAACTAGAACCCATTTCCATCTTCAAGAGGAATTTATCCTCTAAATTATTTTGCTTGTAGGAAGTTTGTATTCATCATTTATAGTCTTCCTTTTGCAGAAGGAATGTCATTGGGCCATTCAGGAATCACATTATCACATTAAATTCTATGAATGAAAATTGCTGAGGAAATAGTGTCTCCTAGCTTTCCCACAAACAAGAATTTGAAACGATAGCTTTGTCGTCAGTGTCATTTTAGAAATGAATTGTGATGGGAATTTCATATTACATTGCTTCTCCTTAGAGTGTGAAAAATGGATTATTACCGCAAAACTGCAGAAAGATTCTCCAAAGCCTGAAAAACTGGATCTGTTGCTTAGACTTGTGCTTAAGCAAATGGATATTACTTTTGTCTGGCCTTGGAGGCTTGGTATTCACTTGTGATTTTTCTTTATGTTCCCAGCATCAAGGATTGTCAGGGAAAACCTCAGTTTTACAGTAGAATTCTGTTTTTGCACTCAGTTATTCAAGAAATCAACCAGTCTATCTCTTGCCATCCGACCTGTTATATCCCACTTTACCCATATAAAATTATGTGTATTCACACTAACCCATCAAACCCAAGTACTAGTGAATCCTTCCATTAAAGGCAATTTTTCTGTGTGTTAGTGAAATGCTGCTTATTTCTCACTGTGTAATTATGTCTGAGTATGTCTAAACACCTAAACCAGTAAGAGAGAAAGCAAAGCATTTGGTAGTTCTCTGATCAGAATCTTTTAGAACTTGATGAGGTCAGGGAATGTATATTGTTCAGGTTTGCCTCCTCAGTATTCAGAAAAATGCCTGACAAAGGAGTAATCAAGAAATCCATGTTTAACAAGTAAATATGTAAATGAAGCAAACACCTCCATTTTAAGAATATTCAATATCATCATAACCGGTTTCACTGATTTTTTTTTTCCAAGTTCCGTGTGTATGTGTATGAGTGGATGTGATGTCATTGGTGAAAACCGAGACAAAGCCGCCTAATTACTACAATTTTTGTGTTCGAAGTCAGCAGGGTGAAACTACAACTGATCTTTTCTGTAGGTTTTATGTCTTTATGTCTAGAAAAACAGTAGCTATTTCTCCTGAAATCAAGCCTGCAATGTTAGGATCATTTCCCACTCATCAGCACACATTTAAAACACAACTAAGTCTTCCACAACTGCTTTGTAATTTCCCAAGCCCTTCCCTGTCACTGTATCTATAGACACTGTCTATGCTCTGGTTCCCAAATGACTTGATTACAACCTTTCTTTGACTCTATTTGCCTTTGTACCTGTACTAGAGCATAATGAAATGACCAGCACTAAAACCAGTTTCTTTCAACTCATCATACCTCTCCTCATGTTCTTTTGACGGTTCACTGTTGGACTGTAGGTTATTTAAAGATTTGTTTTCTATATTTGCTTTAAGCAAAATATGGTACACATGCGCACGTGTGTGTATTTGTGTAGACAGAAAAGAGTGGGGTCCTCGACCTTAAGAAAACTGTAATCTGTAGGGGAAAATACACACACACATGCATACACACACATGCATACTTTAAGGCACATTTGCAAACCAGTCACCTAAAACTTCTCTGCACATTAATGAAAAATTTATATATATATATATATCACTATAAATTTATAAATATATAATGTTATATATATATATATGAATCCACACATATATGTACTTCAGAACTAACTAGAAATGTTAATCAATTTTGATGATAAAGTTTCTATGTCCCCTGTAAATGATACTTCCCTTCTTGTATTCTCCCACTCTTTCTAGGTACCTGTCTCAAATGCAAAGTAGTCTACTATATATCACATTTTTCATTGAGATTCCATTGTATTTAAGAATCATCAGATTCTGTGTAGGAAATCTCAAATCATGCCATCAGTAATCTGTGGAGAAGCTGCACATTCCAAAAGGCATGCCTTTGTTTTATATGTCCATGAGTCCTGGACTCACAGATTTTAATTCATGAAGGGGCACACATGCTTCAAAAGGGCCAGACCTTATGTCTCATTTTATAAGGGGTCAGCTTTCTTCACCTGCCTGTCCCAAACACCAGGGTCATACCCACAATTTTCAGTCCAGACATGTTTATAACAACATTAGCATGGATTATTTTACTCAGGATGTTAGGTTGACAAGAGAAGAAAAATTAATTGAGGATAATCAAACTCACCCTATCAAATAAGCTATATATAGTTTACAACAATCAGTGTAGGCACAATTATATACAAAAAAACTATAGATACTATGTTTTGTACTTTAACTATTAATACCCATTGTTTGTTACTAAATTGGTGAAGCCTTTAGCAAGGTGGGCCTTAAAGGGACTCTCTCTATTCTGATAAAATCCATATCTTCTTCCACTACCTTCATTCTGGATCTGATACTCTTCTATGACTGACACCAGTCTGTATTTGTGCTGCATATTTCT
Source organism: Neogale vison (assembly GCF_020171115.1). Classification (NCBI taxonomy): domain Eukaryota; kingdom Metazoa; phylum Chordata; class Mammalia; order Carnivora; family Mustelidae; genus Neogale; species Neogale vison. The sequence continues at coordinate 34,379,153 of NC_058105.1, forward strand.
TGTATCAGTCATATTAATTGCAGAAGATTCTATCTTCCCACCTGCTATGCCTCAAACTTCACACTTTCTGTATAGTCTTCTACAGCTATATTTGCATGGCCCCAGCAATCCCTTTTCTTGCTTTGCTACTGGACAGATCTATTAAAGTCTATTAAAGCCACACATTTTCTTTGGAATGTTCGATGGCTCTCTCTCTTGAGAATGGTTCCTTTCTCCCTGCTATGCTGTTGCTCTTGGAACTTACTAACTTTCTCGGATGCATTATAAAGAAACTGTAGAATGGCAAAGAAAACAAATAACCTAAAATAAATAAGGAAGAAAAGACAAATATTGTGCAAAGCACTGAAAATTCACCCAATGAGCAATAGGCTCATTCAAATGTGTATTCCAGAATGCTATGATATTCCCAAAATTTGGTGGGAAATGAAGAATTACTATGATTCATAATAGCAACTATTTATAGTAGGTCAGTTAGAAAGTCCAATTTTTTTTTTAAATAAGAGGAAAAGCTATAGTTCCACATGATGGTTTAACAACTGAGAATAACCAGCAGTCCTTTTTAATATATAGTGTGAGTTCACTTTAAGCCACAAAATGTAGCTGGTGATAACGAACATTCAAATAACCATATAGAACTTTCCCACTCAAAATATATTGGAATACCCATGAGTGAGAATGCCATTATCCTAGAGACAGTCTTGAGCCTGTTCTAAACTATAAAAATGAAACCATTACTGTACCAATTACATGAATAGTAACAAATTTTATATGAATTATTCGACACCACTTAAGAGAATAATTTGCATAAAGACACATCTTGCCTTGACAGACACCCAAAAGAATTCAGGTATCCCTGTTGAAGGATTGGCATACTCTTATTTTTAAAACATGTTGTTTTCATTACATTACAGGAACTGGTAGAGAATAGGAGGATAAATAGCACATTTTTAAAAAACAAAATTGAGAATTCTAAAAACAAAGTTAGAACATTTTCTTGATTGATTGATTTTCCCTTGTTCCTTACAACTCAGAAGCCTCATTGTTCTGAATTGAACCATATCGATCTCTGAAGTAGTTCTATTCAGAAGCTTTATTTATGGGAGTTAAATGCCAAACACTCTTTTCATTAATGTCCGCGTGAGGCTTAGCTTTCAATGTTACAAATGTATTCCTAATTCTTGGGATTTTCACATTATTGATCAAAAAGGAAAAGAAAGGTGTGCTTTTTGCTTGTTCCTAAGATGTGCATTACAAACAAGTCTAGATATTTAAGAAACACTTTGTACATATTTTTTTTTTCACTTTGTACATATTTAACGTTAGTATCTTTTCACTGTTTTTGGCTTTCCTCCAGAAAAATCCAAATGATTCTAAAAGACTAACCACAACATACTGGTCATGTGTGGAAGATGAAGGGGAGTTAGTGAAAATAAAAACAAAAGGCAATCATTCATCAAAAGCAAACATTTTCCGAAAGTATGTGGAAAATGTATATACAATATCCTATGAAATAAATCTTATTAATAGCATGGTTGAAGTCTTCTATATTTTTATAATATTTGCTGTGATTTATTAGTAACAGAAAAAGGTTTTTTAAAATATCAAATTGTGAGCATGGAATTATCAATTTCTCTTTGTAGTTCTACCCATTTTTTCTGTCATATATATATAAATACACTACATATAAAATATATATAATATTTGGTGTGTTAAAGTGTTTATTTTTTATTGAATAAATGTGATGTCTATCATTGTATGAGATGACAGTGTACAGTGTGTTACTTTGATACCTATATATTGTAATATGATTGCTGATTTGATGATATTTATCACGTTGCATAATTATAGCATAATATTATTGTCTATACTTATTATACTGTGCATTAGATCTCTATAGCTTATTTACTACCCATTACAAATTCATAGCCTTAAATACCATCACTCCCAATCCCCCCCCATCCCCTCATAGCCATCATTTTACTCTCTGGTTTTTACAAGTTTAACTTTTTTTTAGATTTCACATGTAAGTGATATCATATGGTACTTGTCTTTGTCTGACTTAGCACATTTGCCATAATGTGATCAGGGTCCATCCATGTTGTTGCAAATGAGAGGATATATTCCTTTCTCATGGCTGAATAATATTCCAGTCTGTATATGTACCACATATTTTTATCTATTCACCTGTTGATGGGCATTTTGGTTGTTTCCATATCTTTTTTTTTAAGTTTTTTTTTTAAAGATTTATTTATTTACTTGGCAGAGAGATCACAAGTAGACAGAGAGGCAGGCAGAGATGGGGGGGGAAGCAGGCTCCCCGCCAAGCAGAGAGCCCGATGCGGCGCTCGATCCCAGAACCCTGGGATCATGACCCGAGCCGAAGGCAGAGGCTTTAACCCACTGAGCCACCCAGGTGCCCTGGTTGTTTCCATATCTTGACTGTTGTGAATAATGCTGTGATAAACACACACACACACACACACACACACACACAGGATTTTGATTTTATATACATATAAATATATTTACATATATTTATAAAAAGTATAAAATTTTATATTTATATAAAATATTTATGTAAAAATATATAAAATCAAAATCCCGTTTTCATTTCTTTAGTTATATACTCAGAAGTAGAACTGCTGGTTCATATGGAAGCTCTATTTATAATTTTTTGAAGAAACTCCATATTGTTTTCAATAGTGGTTGGACCAATTTACATTCTCATTAACAGTGTATAAGAGGTCCCTTTTCACCATATCCTTGCCAGCACCTGTTGACTCCGCTTCTTGATGGCAGCCATTCTAACAAGTGTGAGAGGATATCTCATTGTGGTTTTGATTTGCATTTCCCTGAAAATTAGTAACGTTAAATACTTTTTCATGGTCGGTTGTCCATTTTCCTTATCTAATATATGGTTTGCAAAAATTGTCTCTTGTTCTATAGCTTGTCTTTTCATTTTATTAACTGTTAATTTTCCTGTGCAGAAGCTTTCAAATTTGATGCAGTCTCATTTGTTGATTTTTTTTTCTTTTGTTGTTTATGCTTTTGGTGCCATGCCCCAAATTATTGCCAAGACCAATATTGATGAACTTCTTCCCTACATTTTCTTCTAGGTCTTACATTCAAGTCTTTGATACATTTTGAGTTAATTTTTGTGAGTGGTATGAGATAGAAGTTTGATTTCATTGTTTTGCATGTGTTTCCTAAGTTTGTCTAGCACCATTTGCTGAAGAGATTATCTTTCCCCATTGAGTATGCTTGACTCCCTTGCTGCATGTTAGTTGACCATATATCCCATGGTTTAATTGTGGGCTTTCTATTTTCCTCTATTGTTTGACGTGTCTTTGTGCTGGTACCACACTATCACTTTGTAGTATAGTTGGAAATCTGGGAGGTGTTACCTCGGACTTTTGTTTTTTTCTCTTGGGATTACTTTGGCTATTTGGGCTTTTTTGTAGTTTCTCACAAATCGTAGAATTATTTCTTTTATTTCTGGAAATAATGTGTTTGGTATTCTGATAGGGGCTGTGTTGACTCTGTGGATGGCTCTGGATAGTATGAGCATTTTGATAATTCTTCTGATTCATGAACATGTGGTATCTTTCCATTTGTTTGTATTTACTTAAATTTCTTTCAGCAAGGTTTTATTGTTTTCTTTGTACAATTCTTACATTTCCTTGGTTACATTTACACCCAAGCATTTTATTGTTTTTGATGCTATTTTGAATGTGACGGTTTTCTTCACTTTTTTTTAACATATTCTTCATAAATGTAAAGGTATACCACTGATATCTGTGAGTTGATTTTGCTTCCTTCCACTTTACTGATTCTTCGGGATTTTCTATATATGGGATCAGATCTTACCATCAGCAAATAATGACAATGTCACATCTTTCTTTTCAATTGGGATGACCTTTATTTCTTTCTTTTGTCAAATTGCTGTAGCTAGGACTTCCAGTACTATATTGAACGACAGTAGAGAGAGTGGACATCCTTGCCTTTTTCCTGATTATAAAAGAAACACTTTCAGTTGCTCTCCATTGAATATAGTGTTAGCTATAGGTTTGCTGTATATGACCTTTATTATGCTGAGGTATGTTCCTTCTATACCTAGTCTGTTAAGAGTTTTAATCATGAAAGGATGTCATATTTTGTCAAATGCTTTTTCTGTGTATATTTAATTTAATAATATAAATATTTAAAATATTTATATTTAAAAATATTTATATTTTAAATCATATATATGATAATGGCTTAATATAAAAATACATAAAGAGCTCATACAATTCAATAACAAAAACTAATTTGATTATAAATAGGTAGAGGATCTGAATAGACATTTTTCTACAAAAGACATCCAGATGGCCAACAGGCACACGAAAATATCACTAATCACCAGGGAAATGCAAATCAAAATCACAAAGAGATATCACTTCCTGCTTGTCAGAATGGCTAGTATCAAAAAAAAGACAAGAAATAATAAGTGTTGTCAAGGATGCAGAGAAAAGGAAATCGTCATGCATTGTTGGTGGGAATGTAAACTTGTATAGCCACTGTGGAAAACAATATGGAGGTTGCTTAAAAAATTAAAAGTATAGCTACCGTATGATCCAGTAACTCCGGAGAGGGGAGGGAAGCACTAATTTGAAAAGATATGTGCACCCCTATGTTCTTTGCAGCAATATTTATATAGCCAAAGCAACCTAAGTGTCCATAGATGAATGAATGGATAAATAAGATGTGGTAAACATCCACAGTGTAACACTACTATATATAGCAAAATATCATTTTTTTGAGAATATTCCAAGGGATCTCTTAGTACAAATGTATTCTGTATTTCATGGTATTAGAATATGATTAGAATTAGAATACTAGGGCGCCTGGGTGGCTCAGTGGGTTAAGCTGCTGCCTTCGGCTCAGGTCATGATCTCAGAGTCCTGGGATCAAGTCCCGCATCGGGCTCTCTGCTCAGCGGGGAGCCTGCTTCCCTCTCTCTCTCTCTCTGCCTCTCTGTCTACTTGTGATTTCTCTCTGTCAAATAAATAAATAAAATCTTTAAAAAAATAAAAAATAAAAATAAAAATAAGTATAATTTAATTTTTAAAAATACTTAAGTTAAAGCAACCACAAAAAAATCATTTATCAAGACAGGAGCTGAAAATTAAGGGTTACTTTAGGTATTTGAGCTCTGAATTCTCATCCTTACCTCTTACAATATACCCAAAACAAAAGTGGAGGAGGGAGCCTGCTATGTTTCTACTATACTGAGCTACCTTGTCCTTCAGTTTCAAAGTAAAATGAAAATGTTAATACATGTGGGGGGAAAAGGACTATATTTTTATTACTTATTTTATTTTAAAAAAATTATTTATTCATGAAAGACAGAGAGAGAGAGAGAGAGAGAAGCAGGCTCCCTATGGAGCAGGGAGCCTGATGCTGGACTCCATTCCAGACACCTGAGCCAAAGGCAGATGCTTGACCCACCGAGTCACCCAGGCACCCAAAGGAATATATTTTTAAAATTCAAATGAAGTCTTTTTAAATGACTGAAAGTCAATAGGAGTAAAACCAATTTCAAAATTTAACTCTCAAAATACATAGCTTTTTGGCTACAGAGAGAAGAGGTTTCACTATAGAGATCCCTATTTGCAGCACATACTAAGGAACAGGTGGATCTCAATTCAATTTTAATAACTCCTCTCCAGTCTGGAAACTTCCAGCTACAGTTCCTGTGTGCCACGGAAATGAAAGTGTTCTAAAGACCTTTCCACCTCAATTATAGTCAGCTTTTAGGAAGCAGCAGAGAACTTGTACAAAGTAGAATAAGGTTTGGTAAACCCCAACCTTCCTTGCTATTTCATTAACATATCATTAAGAAAAGCCAGTTCTTGGACTATTTCTTTTTTCTGAAAGGTGATGCATTTGCACTCTAAGTTGTTATGTTTGGTGCTATGTAACACGGGTCTCATTGGGAAGATTTTTTCTTAATGTTTACAAGGTCTGCTTTTTTATTTCCAGGATCGTAAACAGTTACCTCTATAACATTAGATGACTCAATATTTTGATGACCAAGTCTGAATCTTTCCAAATTGGGTTGATAAAATCAATGGCTTAAAGCCATCCCTTTGTAATGTTCTTAACAAAATCATGTGTAAATAATGGGCAGTCTTGGGTTCAAAAACTGTCCCTTAGGCTCTAACAATACAAGTTAAATTGATTTAACCTCCTGAAGAGAAAGTAAAAGTGCAAAAGCAGTTTTAACCCATCGGGAATCATTTGCTATATCCCAGCACAGGAGTTACTTGAACTGTATTGTGTAAATGTGTATGTTAAGATGGTCAAGTCCATCACATGACCTAGTCATAATTTAGTGCTAACTGCCTAATGAATGATTAAGCACCAATTATTTTAGATTGGTCAAAATGTTTACTATATAAAACTTTTATTAATCTGTTTTCTTTTTGCATTTCCTTTATCTTTACTATAATTATTCTGCTTAGTAAGCAAATACCAAAATTTTTATCCAGAACAAGCACTTACTAAAAAACTTATATCGTAGGTTTAGTATCCTTCATGTACAGTAGAATCTGTCACCTGAGAGTCTTTGGGAAAATGTTTTATCTTTAATCTGCAAGCTTATATCCTGCCAAGCTGTTTTTCATTGTATTTTTTTTTAAATAGCTTCAGTGAGGTATAACTGACAAAGAATAAGCTGCACATATTTAAAGGATACATTTTGGGGTGCCTGGGTGGCTCAGTGGGTTAAAGCCTCTGCCTTCAGCTCAGGTCATGATCCCAGCGTCCTGGGATCGAGCCCCACATCGGGCTCTCTGCTCAGCGGGGAGCCTTGTTTCCCCTTCTCTCTGTCTCTGCCTGCCTCTCTGCCCACCTGTGACCTCTGTCTATCAAATAAATAAAATCTTTAAAAAAATAAAAATAAAGGATACATTTTGATAAATTTTGAACATTATACTATCACTACAATAAAGATAATGAAGATAATGAATCCGTAAGTCCCCAAAATTTCTTTATGTCACTTTTGCCATTCCTGCTCCTTCCTTCCTAAGCAAACACTCGTTTGGTTTTTGTCAATACAGGTTAATTTGTGTTTACTAGAAATTTATGTAAATGGAACCATAAATATGTACCCTTTATTCTAACTTCTTTCTTTAAGCATAATTATTTGAGATGTAGTTATATTGTTGGGTTATCCATAGTTAACCGTTTTAATACCTAAATAGTATTCCATTGCATGTCTATACCACAGTGTTTTTATTCATTCACCAGTGGATGGACATTGGGTTGCTTTTATATTTTTGGTTTTATACAAAACTCTGATGAACAATTATGTACAAATCTTTGTATGGGAATAAGTTTTCATTTCTTGCATAACTGCCTAGGAATGGAATGCTGAATCATAGTAGGTAAGTATGTTTAATTTTTTAAATTGAGATATAATTGACAAATAACATTATATTAAGTTTCAGATGTACAACATAGTGATTTGATGTTTGTATATATTCTGAAATGATCACCACAATAAGTCTAATTAACATCTATCACCATATAGTTACATTTTTTTCCTGTAATGAGAATTTTTCAGATATACTCTCTTACCTACTTTTATATGTGTTATATAGAATTCGTGACTATAGTCATCACGAGAGACATTACATCCCCATAACTTGTTTATTTTATAATAAGGAAGTTTGTTCCTTTTGACCCTCTTCACTCATTTTGATCACCCCCAACCATTACCTCTGCCAGCCACCAATCTGTTCTCTGTATCTATGAGCTACTTTTTTTTATTAAGAAAGAGAGAGAGCAAGCGAGAGCATGCAAGCTGGGGGATGTGGGGAGTGAAGAGGGATCTATATCTATCTATATCTATATCTGTATCTATATCTATATCTATATCTCACCCAGCACAGAGCCCAATGTGGGGCTCAATTTCACGAACCTGAGATCATGACTTGAGTCGAAATGAAGAGTAGGACCCTTAACCAACTGAACTACCCGGACGCCCCTATTAGCTCTTTTTTAAATGTATTTTTATTGTAACAGCATATGCATAACAATTAACATTCTAACCACTTTAAAAGACCTTATTTACTTATTTGACAGAGAGAGAATTCACAAGTAGGCAGAGAGGCAGGCAGAGAGAGAGGGGGAAGCAGGCTCCCTGCTGAGCAGAGAGCCTGATGCAGGGCTCTATCCCAGGACCCTGAGATCATGACCTGAGCTGAAAGCAGAGGCTTAACCCACTGAGCTACCCAGGCGCCCCCATTTTAACCATTTTTAAGTGTATAGTTCTGGGGCATTGAATACACTCATGTTGTTGTGCAACCTTTACCACCATCCATCTTCAGAACTTTTCATCTTGCAAAATTAAAACTCTATACGCATTAAATACTAACTGCCCATTCCCCTCACTTCCAGCCCCTGCCAACTACCATCTTACTTTCTGTCTCATGTAAATGAATATTTGGGCTTCTTGTGACTGGCTTATGTCACTAAGCATAATATCTTCAAGGTTCGTGCATGTTATAACATGTGTCAGAATTCCTTTCTTTCTTAAGGATAATAATACTCCATTGTATGTACATGCCACTTATTTTTTAAATCTGTTCATCCTATGATGGATATTTGGCTGTTGTGAATAATTGCTGCCATGAACATGGGTGTACAAATGTCCATTCGAGTCACTGCTTTCACTTCTTTTGGGTATATACCCAGAAGTGAAATTGCTGGTTCATATTGGTAATTCTGTGTTTAATTTATTTAGGAATCACTGTGCTGCTCTCCAGAGTGGCTACACCATTCTACACCCCTATCAGAAAGGCACAAGTGTTCCAATTCCTCTATATCCTTAGCAACACTTGTTAATTCTCTTTAAAAAAAAAAATAATAGCCACCCTAATGTGTGTGATTATATAAACTTGATGAATCTAAGTGAAGTGAATGAAAACTTAATTAAATGATGCCCAATATTGTTTAAGAGCATTTAAGCCATAGAAATTTTTGATGTAACAAACTGCATGTAAAAGCTTACTCTGTGGAAGAGACGATGACAGGGCCATTCTGTTTGAAGTGAGGATGGGAACAAGAAGTTTGACAGCCTTATCAAACTTCTAGGCTCCCAGCCTTGTTCCTGTCCTGGTAGCACCCCAAAGAAACTGTCTAAAGCAGTCAGCAGTGTCAAATGGTTTAAAATGTCACCACTTCAAACCTATAATGGTTCAAACTTGTAACTTCTGCTTTGGTAACCACTATAGCCACCATTTTTTTCAGTAAAGTGAGTTTCAAAAGTTAGCACGAGTAATTAAAAAGTCGGAACTAGACTTGAAGCTGTTAAATATCCTGTGTAATCCTACAAGTGCCCTCATGGTTCCCTAGTATCTCAAAGTACTTTGGCAAATCCATATTATCCCTTAATCCTCTCAAATTGACTTGAATGCATTGACATCATTTAAAAACTAATTTCAAGCTGATGAACCCTTTCCTGTCCTTGTATTTTAAATACAAATAGGCTGGAATCTAAAGTGCATGATCATCCAATCATTTTATATGCATGATTTTCCAACAAATATACTCTATAGGAGCCACTACTTAGTGAGTCCCCAATATTCCATTACTCTCTTAGTGAAATCTAAATTCATAAATCCTTTTTAAATATGTATACATAAAAGAGTTTCTGAATCAGTCAGACAGTTAAGAGGCAGCATCGTTTAATGGTTGAGAGCATGGGCTGTAGAGCCAAAAGCTGCCTGAGTTAGACCCTTGTTTTACTATTTAAGAGCTGTGCCATGCTGGGTAAATCAGGTAGGACTCTGGACCTTAACTTTCTGATCTGTTAAAAAGGGATTATGATATCGAAACCTGTTTCATAGAATTACTATGAGAATTAATGTCACTAATATTTATAAATTAATTAGAACAATGCTTGGTACATAGTAAATGCTATAATAAAATGCCATAAATCAAATTAGGTGCAATTTCCTTCTTTTCTGACAAAGGTTATGTTACAGCTATATTTCCCTAGAGATGTGCTGAGTTCTAATACAGATCTTTCTTGACTTATGATGGGGTTATGTCCCAATGGATTCATTGTAAGTTGAAAATATCTTAAGTCAAAAGTGTATTTAATACACCTAACCTACCAAACAGCATAGATTAGCCTAGCCTACCTTAAATGTTCCCAGAACACTTCTGTTAGCCTATAGGTGGCCAAAATCATCTAGCACAAAGCCAATTTTATAATAAATTGTTGACTATCTCATGTAATTTATTGAATACTATAGTGAAAGTGAACAACAGAATGGTTGTATGGGAACACAATTGTCAGTATGTCAGTTGTTTAACTGCGTGCGTGATTGGTGTCTGACAGGGAGCTCTTGCTGCCCAGCATCATGAGCGTGGATTGAACTGCGTATCTCTAGCTTGGGAAAGGATCAAAATTCAAAATTTGAAGTATGGTTTCAATGGAATATATACTGCTTTTGCACCATCATAAAGTAAAAAAATCTTAAGTCAAGCCAGCATAAGTAGGGCACCGTCTGTGTATATTGTCTACGTGCTACCTCACTTTATAAAGCCAAGGAACTGCATATGGACTTGATCAGTGTCTTTCTACAAAGTATTTTAAATGCCAATAGAATGGGAATAGATGATTAAGAACATTTACCTCCATAACTTATTCCCTCCATAACTTATTCCCTGCTACTTTTCTTGCCCTTTTCCACCAATCTATAAAATACCTCTGATTCTAGCCATAATGAAATTCTTGTAGTTATCCAGAGGAATTGTGCCTTTTCAATTTCTACACCATCTTACATCCTTTTCCTTCTCTTTTAATCATCCTTGCAACATTTCTTTGTCTTGCTACTTCACATGAGATTTCAATACTGATTAAGAAATTGTGATTAATGGATAGATTTATTTGAGTTCTGGGCATGAGGATAGTGTATCAAAACAATCCCTAAATGAAGAAATACCATCAGTAATAACAACAACAAAAAATTCCATATTAACTTTCTCACCAAGAGTTACAGCTTAAAATTCATTCCACTTAATATACGACTTTCTTCTTTTCTTTTTAAAAATATATATTTATTTTAGAGAGAGAGTGTGTGTGCACATGAGGGGGCAGAGAGTCAGAGGGCGAGGGATGCAAGCAGACTCCCTGCTGAGCAAGGAGCCTGGCCATAAGGCTCAGACCCAGGACCCAGGACGGTGAGATCCCAGGACCGTGAGATCATGACCTGAGCCAAAACCAACAGTCAGATGCTTAACTGACTGAGCCACCTACGTGACCCACAACTTGTATCTTTTACAGGAAAAGAAACGAGGTGGCCATGCTACATGTAACTAGAGGATTGGTCCTTCCTTTCCATCCCCTTCTCCCCTTCCTCTCTCTAGAGTTTGTCCCTTAGCAATGTTGCTTAGTGCTCCTGGTTCAACTATAGACCAGTATTTACCACCTGTCACCCTTTAGAAATTCTGGACACAGCTGTCTCCTAAGTTGCCATTCCTTTTCTGTGCAAGCCAGAGGCAATTCCTGCTACACTGGTAGAACTATCACCCACATTAGTCAGAAACATCTTTAAAACCTTCATCCTACTTTCCAGTTAAGAGCCACTGAGGTAACCGCTACTCTGATTTCTACCATCATATACTAATAATTGCTCTTCTTAAATTTCACATAAATATAATATAGTATATAATGTTTCTTTTTAACATTAATGTAAATAAAATGCAGTCACATTTTTCCAGGTAGTAGTAGTATGTTCTTTTCATTGTTCTCACATACATTTACAGCAATTAATTTAAACATGGTATAGTTGGCCATCTGTATTATTTTCAGTTTTGTGTATAATAAGTAAATTTTTTACATGTCTTGAAGTATAGATATCAGATATGCACTTCTTTTCTATCTATCTATCTATCTATCTATCTTTCTTTCTTTCTTTAGAGAAGGGAGAGAGGGAAAGAGAGAGAGAGAGAATCCAGCTGGATGGGGGGTCTCTCAACCCTGAGGTCACGACCTGAGCTGAAATTAAGAATTGATGCTTAACCGACTGAGCCACCCAGGCACCCCTACACATATTTCTTTTGTGTGTGTACCCAATGGTGGGATTCCTGGGTAGTATAATTGTACACACACATGTGAATGGGCACATGCACACAGACCTCCCAAGGAGAAATATTCTCAGAGATACGACTCTAAATCTATCATGAGTAAGAGAATCAACAGTCATTTACTAGGTTGCTCCAGTCTTCCATGACATATACTAGGCATGACTGCCTCATAATGTGTTAGGCAGATTGTTTTCTCGTATAAGTCATATTTAACATGATAATGAAGATAGTCTTGGTTCCTTTATTTCATTACTTACTACTCATCTGTGTCTCTCAAATTTTACACATCTGGGCATGCTTTAGATCACAAAGGGCCATAATATTACCATGAATGCCTCTTAACTTCCATTCTTTTACCTAGGAAAATTCAGTGAGGAAAACTTAGGATGTCAGTAATTCTTAACTAAGGACCTATCTAGTCCTTTGTCTCTGAATAGGAGAGGAGCAGTTGTGTGGTACCATCATAAGAGATGGTTTACTTCTGGTTGCATAAGGGTCATATAAGCATGTATAGTAAAAGGAATAAGGCATTTTCCCAACTATGTTCCAAAAAGTGTAAGGTATTATTCACCTGAGAAAAGAGGTGTTCTAAATTTCTGGAAAGTGATAGCCTAAAAATAATGAGGCATATTAATAATTGCTGCAAGAATTATTGAGGCTTTTAATATTTTATGAAGTCCTACATTAGTAATACAGACTTTATAATTTCCAAACTTAGTGAACATGAAACTGTTTTCTCAGAGTACTTAGTAACATCTTTATGGAATCAGTGATTATTAGAGCCAAGTTTGAGACATACGTTCATTGGGATATGAGGGATGCCATGTGACCAAATGAATTGAACCCATTGCTTCTCTTCAGAGGCACTGAAGAAATTTCTTCAGAGGCATTGAAGAAATCAGAGGCACTGGAGAAGAAATTTCTGCTCAATAGTTGTTTGCTGTGTGACTCATGTGTTGCCCTCCCTACAATGGGTACAAGGGGAGATAAACACAAGCTCAGGCCCTCTTCTACAGTTGGTTACAGGCATGAGTTGCTCTCACTTGTGCAAAAATCATCTTATTCTGGGCTATAATCACAGAGAAACTTTCTTACCTGGAAGCTTTCCTAGGATTATTATCCCCCTGGGGCTAAATTGTTCTTCTGTTTCTTTATGAATGCAAGTATGCATCCCGCTTAATTCTGACCAGCATTTATAGGAGTGCTGGGTTTTAGAATTATAAGATACTATACTTGGATACTACTTCCTATTTTTTTAAACATTTTGCATGTTCTTTATCTCATTTGAACCACACAACTCCGATGATTATCGGACAAGAGAGAGATTATTATTTCTGTTAGATATATGGAGAAATTGAGATAGGGAAGTAATACAGAAGTTAACATGGCAGAGTTGGAAAATAACTGAATGAGAAATGAGAAACCCATGCCCTGGTGCCCTTGCAGATATTAACTGACCGTATGACTTTTGCAGATATTTACCTGTTTCTCTTTTGAAATAATAAAATCTGTTCTATGTACTGTTGGGGTTGTTGCATGACTTAAAATACAGATAAAATATTTTGCAATAGTGTAAGCACTAAACAAGTGTGAAGTATTCTTATTAATTTGTTCACAGCTCTACACTTGATCAGAGATGCAATCATGAGAAACCAACCCTCATGGATGAATCTTGTGCTTTCTTTCCACAATATTAAGATATGGGAAGTCACACAAATACAAAGGGTCAAATGTCTTCCTGTTTTTCCTGATTTCATGCTGGTGCTACAGTAGCCTGAGCAGACTTTTAAAATGTGAAAATGTTTGTCATGCCATTCCCCTGCCTAAAAATGTTTTATGACTTACCAATGCACTAAAAATAAAATCTACGGTCTGTTCCATGATCTACAAGACCAGGCTTGATCTGGCTGATACCTATCTTACCAACTTCTATTTACTATTTCTATCATTTACTACCCTTCAGATACATCTATTTTACTTCCTTGAATTCTACAAGCTTTTTCCTACCTCTAGAACTTTTCTACATGCTAGTGCCTCTGTTTGAAATGACCCCTCCGCCTTCACCTGGCTAATGGCTCCTCATATTTTAGATCTCAGTTTAAATGTCACTTCTTCAGAAAGGCCATCTGTGTATGTTATATATATCATGGCATTTTCTCTCATTTTTCTCTCTTTTTAGAAAATGTCATAGTCTTCATAATATTAAAAAAAAAACAAGTGAAAGATCTTTTTTAATGTTTGCTTTCCCTCTTGTGCTCTAAACCTCATGAAGGCAAAAACTTTATGTATTGTTTATTGGCTATGCACAATGCTTATTACAGTAATGACAAATAGTAGCCACTCAATGTTTGTTGGATCGGTTGAGTGCATACTTCTTTTTATCAAAAGCATCAATGTTCTCTTTTGGTAAAAGAAGAAATACAACTTCCTGAGGGCAAGCCATGATGAAGCCTTTATTCTGAAAAAATAATCATAAATAGTATCAAATATTTTGAGATCACATTATGAATCTTTTAATCTGTGGTCCCCAACTGAAGCATGCTAGTAAGTCTTTCATCCCTAACAGATCACTGGCAGCCACCATCCACTTTTGTCTTTACTATTAGTACTTACCTCTCCAATTTCACAAAAACTTTGGGAGAAAAAAGCTCCTCCTGACAAATATGCACCTGTTGGGCAAATGAATGGAGTCACCACCCATGGGAAGGATATATTAACTGTAGCATTTATATAGCATGCTATTTTTAAAGGAATTCTTGAGCATTAAATATTTCCTTTAATCACATGCCATTTTGATCCTTATAAAAACGACTAGAAAAAATAAAATTTTATTTGTATATTTACTTTGTAATAAATGGCACCAGAAGATGAAAATCCAATACTGAGTCATCAGCTAGAATTTCACTCTAGTCTTCTTTCTCTTCATGTCCCAGGGGACTACTCCTGCTTTCTAGATATTTTAGGTTGAATGAAACAAATGGCTCATAGATCATGTCCCTGCTGGGGATATCTTGCAAAGACCTGTATACTTTGTTAATCTTTGAGCCCATCTGTCGTCTTCTTGTGCCAACCCTAGAGTGATCTGTAAAATATTTAACAGTTATCTTCAATGCTTCTAGAGTCTCAATAATACCAGGATACTAACCTTTACATAATATCTTCTACATGAAGGGTAAAATTATAAAGCAAATCACATTTTCAATTTTCATCTTCTTTTTTTCTTGTCACTAATCAACAATTCAGCATAGTTGCAGGTCTCTGTTTATTTTACTTTACTTCCTCACTTCCTTAGCATATATGTTTTCATTCAGTCATGCATTCATTTTTCAATATTTTATTTTGTAACAATTTGAAATTAACTTGTAATTGAGAAACCTCATGTGTCCTTCACTTGGCTTCCCCCAGTGACAATATCTAACAAAACCATCATAATTACCTAACCAGGAAACCAGCATCACTGCAGCACAGATTTTATTCAGATCGCAACAGTGCTTACATGGATTCTTTTTTTTTTTTGATGAATAATTGTGAAATATTATCATATGACTAGGTTTGTATAATCAGTACTATGATCAAGACACAGAACTGTTCCATCATCCGAAAGAAATTCTTTAATCCTGTCCCTTTATAGCTATACACTCCTATATAGCTATATATACTATATATATATAGCTATATATATATATATGTGTGTGTGTGTGTGTGTGTGTGTGTGTGTGTGTGTATCTGGGAAACCTGAACCCCTAATTTTGAAAGTGTCGTATAAATGATGTCATAAATGAGGCAAATTTTAGAAACTGGTTATGTATATATGTATGTATTACCAGGATAGTTAACACACAGTGTGATATTAGTTTCAGGTGTACAATATAGTGTTTCAACACTTCCATGCATCACCCAGTGCTCATCATGACAAGTGTACTTAATCCCTATCACCTGTTTGACCTATCCCACCACCCACTCCGGTAGCCATTAGTTTGTTCACTATAGTTATGAGTCTATTTCTTGTTTTTTTTCTCTCTCTTTTTTCTCTGTGTTTTGTTTTGTTTCTTAAATTCCACATATGTGTGAAATTACATGGTAGCCATTAGTTTGTTCACTATAGTTATGAGTCTATTTCTTGTTTTTTTTCTCTCTCTTTTTTCTCTGTGTTTTGTTTTGTTTCTTAAATTCCACATATGTGTGAAATTACATGGTATTTATGTTTCTCTGACTGACTTATCTTCCTTAACATTGTACTCTCTAGCTCCATCCATGTCATTGCAAATGGCAATATTGTATTCCTTTTTATGGCTGAATAATATTCTATTGTATATACATACCACTTCTTCTTTATCCATTCATCCATCAAAGGACACTTAGACTGCTTTCGTAATTTGGCTATTGTAAATAATCCTGATACAAACATAGGTGTGCATGTATCCCTTTCAATTAGTGTTTTTATATTTGAGGGGTAAATACTCAGTGTATGATTATATAGGGTAGTAGTAGTAGGTAGTAGGTTGTAGGGTAGTTCTACTTCTACATTTTTTTTAAAAGATTTTATTTATTTATTTGACAGAGAGAGATCACAGTAGATAGAGAGACAGGCAGAGAGGCAGGCAGAGAGAGAGAGGGAAGCAGGCTCCCCGCTGAGCAGAGAGCCAGATGTGGGACTCGATCCCAGGACCCTGAGATCACGACCCGAGCCGAAGGCAGCGGCTTAACCCACTGAGCCACTT
Organism: Neogale vison; assembly: GCF_020171115.1. NCBI lineage: Eukaryota > Metazoa > Chordata > Mammalia > Carnivora > Mustelidae > Neogale > Neogale vison. The sequence continues at coordinate 34,396,015 of NC_058105.1, forward strand.
TTTGAGGAAACTTCTTACTGTTTTCCACAGTGATTGCACCAGTTTGCATGCTCATCAATAGTGTATGAGGGTTCCTTTTTTTCTACATGCTCTCCAACATTTGTTGTTTCTTGTGTTATTGATTTTAGCTCTTCTGACAGGTGTGAGGTGATATCTCACTGTAGTTTTCTTTTGCATTTCCTTGATGGTGAATGATGTTGAGCATCTTTTCACGTGTTTGTTGGTGATCTGTATGTCTCCTATAGAGAAACATCTGTTCATGCCTTCTGCCCATTTTTAAATTGGATTATTTTTTTTTGGATGTTGAGTTATATCAGTTCTTTATATGTTTTTGATACTAACCCTTTATCAGATATGTCATTTGCAAATATCTTCTCCCATTTGGTAGGTTGTCTTTTAGTTTTGTTGGTGGTTTCTTGTTGATGGTTTCCTTTGCTGTGCAGATGCTTTTGATTTTGATATAGTCCCTATAGTTTATATTTGCTTTTGTTTCCCTTGCCTCAGGAGACATGTCTGGAAAAATGTTGCTATGGCCAATATCAAAGACATTACTGCCTGTTCTTTCTTCTAGGATTTTGATGGTTTCCTATCTCACATTCAGGTCTTTAATTCATTTTGCATTTGCTTTTATATGATGAAAGAAAGTGGCCCAGTTTCATTCTTTTGCATGTAGCCAACTAATCTTTCTAACACATTTTGTTTGTCTTTTTCCCATTGGATAGTCTTTCCTTCTTTGTTGAAGATTAGTTGACCATATAATTGTGGGTTTATGTCTAGGTTTTCTATGTCATTCTATTGATCTGTGTGTCTATTTTTGTGTTAGTATCGTACTGTTTTGATGACTACAGCTTTGTAATATAACTTGAAGTCTAGAAAAATACAGCATACATTCATGATAAAAGCCCTCAACAAAGTCAGTTTAAAGAGAACATACCTCAACATAATAAAGGCCATATATGAAAAACCCACAGGAAACATCATATTCAGTGGGAAAAACTGAGAGTTTTCCCCCTAAGGTCAGGAATAATACAAGGATGCCCACCCTCACCATTTTTATTCAGCATAGTATAAGAAGTCCTAGCCACAGCAATTAGACAACAAAATGAAATAAAATCATCTAATCTGGTAAGAAAGAAATATCTGCAGATGACATTATGCAATATCTAGAAAATCCTAAAAGCACCACCAAAAAAACTATTAGAACTGACAAATACATTCACTAAAGTCATAGGAAACAAAATCAATGTGCAGAAATCTGTTGCATTTCTATACATCAGTAATGAAGCAGCAGAAAGATAAATTAAGGAAACAATCCCCTGTACAATTTTACCTAATGTCACCTATAAACCTAATAAAAAAACGTAAAAGATCTTTACCCTGAGAACTATGCAACATTGATGAAAAAACCTGAACACAGTACAAAGAGATGGAAAGACACTCCACACTCATGGATTGGAAGAACAAATATTGTTAATATGTCTATACTACTCAAAGCAATCTACAGATTTAATGCAATCCTTATCAAAATACCACAAGCATTTTTCACAGACCTAGAACAAAAATACTAAAATTTATATGGAACCACAAAAGACCCCCAATAGTCAGAGAAATCTTGAAAAAGAAAAGAAACTGGCATTTTTAAAATTCAGCATATAGCTGAGATCCAAACATGTTGTTGTGTGTATCAATGTTTCATTTTATTGCTGAGTAGTATTCCATGGTAGTCCAGTTGTAGGACATTTGGATTTTATACAGTTTTGGGCATTACAGATAATTGCTGCTATGAGCATTTGAATACAGAATGTTGTGTGAACATATGCCTTCATTTCTCTCAAGTAAACATTTAGGAGTGGAGTTGCTGGGTCATCTGGTTAAGTGTATGTTTAATTTTGTTGAAACTGCTAACATGTTTTTCAGAGTGACTGTGCCATTTCCATTCCTACAAGTGACATATGAGTAATCCACTTCTTCCATATCCTTGCCAGAATTTTGTATTGTCACTAATTTCTATCTGAGCCTTTATTTTAGGTATATAGTACTATCTCATTGTAGCTTTAATTTGAATTTCCTTAATGGCTAATAAAGTTGAATATCCTTTCATGGGCTTACTTGGAATCTATGCATTCTCTTTGGTGATATGGCTTTTCCTGTCTTTAGCCCATATCTAATTAACTTTTTACTGCTGATTCTAGAGAGTTCTTTAAATGTTCAGGATAAAAGTCCTTTTGTTTGGAGCTGATTTGCAAATATTTTCTCCTAGTCTGACTTGCTTCTTCCCTCCATTAACAGGGTTTTCACAGTGCAGTGGTTTTAAATTTTAATGAAATCTAATTTTCAATGTTTTCTTTTATATATCATTCCTTTGGTGTTGAGTCTAAGAATTCTTTGCCTAACCCTGAGCAATGAAGGTTTTCTCTTATTTTTTTCTAAAAGTTTTATAGTTTTACACTTTACCCAAGGAGTGTGATCCATTTTGAGTAAATTTTATTAAAGATGTATTTATTTATTTATTTGGGAGAGAGAGAGAGAGCACGTGTACCTGTGAGTTGGGGGAGGGGCAGAGGAAGAGGAAGAGAATCCCAAGCAGACTCCTCGATCCCACAACACCGAGATCATGACGTGAGTCAAAATCAAGAGTCAGACTCTTAACTGACTGAGCCACCAAGGCACCCCTTGAGTTAATTTTTATGTGATCTAAGAGGTTTAAGTTGAACCTTTTGTTTTTTTCTTTTGAACCTATGGATATTCAAGTGTTGAAAGGACTATCTATCCTTCCTTCTTGGAATTACTTTTGAATCTTTGTCAAAAATCACTTAGGGGCGCCTGGGTGGCTCAGTCGGTTAAAGCCTCTGCCTTTGGCTCCAGTCATGATCTCAGGGTCCTAGGATTGAGCCCCAAATGGGCTCTCTGCTCAGCAGGGAGCCTGCTTCCCTTCCCCTCTCTCTCTGCCTACCTCTCTGCCTACTTGTGATCTCTCTCTGTCAAATAAATAAATAGGGGCGCCTGGGTGGCTCAGTGGGTTAAAGCCTCTGCCTTCAGCTCAGGTCATGATCCCAGGGTTTTGAAATCAAGCTCCACATTGGGCTCTCTGTTCAGCGGGGAGCCTGTTTCCCCAGCTCTCTCTCTGCCTGTCTTTCTGCCTGCTTGCTATCTCTGTCTGTCAAATAAATAAAATCTTTAATAAATAAATAAATAAATAAAATCTTAAAGAAAATCAATTAGCCATAGATATTTGAGTCTATTCTCCACTCTATTTGTTCCATTGATTTACACGTCTATCCACCCACCTATACCACATTACCTTGATTATCATAGCTATCTGGTGAGTTTCAGTATCAGGTAGTATGATTCCTCTAACCTTAGTCTTCTTTTAAAAGTGTTTTTTTTATATTCTACATACTCTACTTTTCCACATAAATTTTAAAATCAGCTTATATATATCTACAAAAAATCCTGTGGGAATTTTGATGAGGATTGCATTAAGCCTGTAGATCAATTTGAGAAGAATTGACATTTTTGCTATTCTGAGTCTGCCAATCCTCGAACACAGTATGTCTCTCCATTTATTTCAGTCTTTTATTGCTTTCTTCATACATGATTTTTTAGATATATACCTAAATATTTCAATTCAGGGGTATTATAAATGCTATTGTATTTTAAATTTTGATTTCCATTGCTACAACTTGATTTGTTCATTGCTAGTATATAAAAATATGATTTATTTTTACATGAAAATCCTGAATCTATGCAATTGCTAAATTCCTTTGTTAATCCCAGAAGATGTTTTTAAAATAACTATATATATATACATAAATATATACATATACATATATATAATTATTTTAAATATATAACCCTCTTTGCAGTTTTCTACATAATCATGCAGCATGAATATTTTTGGCATCACGTTTACAGTACAACTTTGTGAATAAGGGACTTATAATGGTTTTCTCTTTTTTATAGACTATTCAAAGCTTTTTAAATTTTGCTTTCTTCTTTAATTCTAAGGCTTCAAATCAAGTAATAACACTAGATAAGACTTTGCGTCTGCAACGCAGTATTCCTAAATTGAAAACTCTGTCTCTCTCTTTCTCCTCTTTCATTTTGACCTGATTGTAGTATCAAAGGTTATCCTGATGCCATCTGTACATCTCAGCAGAAAAGGACTTTTGAAACATTAAAGTTTGGAGATAAGGACCTCACAGTAAAAATAACTACAGAGGCGAATCTTTCTCTCTTGTGAAAAATATAGCAAATAACTACAAGTCTCTTTCCAAATATAAAAATGTGTCTTTTATTTAATCGTTAGATATTATTACACCTATGAATATATAAGACTTTCTTCATGATTATTCTTTCCCAAGATATTCTGCATCCAACAGCAGAAATCATATTTCTTTTCAGATGTTCTCATTAGGTGTCTTCTTTGCAGAAACAAAATTTATGCTAATACTTATCAATTTAATACATCTAAAATTGCCAGTATGTGCCCACCCAAATTTACTTATTTCAAATTAGCTTGTACTTGTTGGGCAATTAAGTATTGCAGATGGGGGAGTGTGGTTCAAATTTATTGCACTTATTTATGTTTGAGTTTTTGATTGAGAGGCAGTCCCTTTTTGAAGGGCATCAAAACTTGATGAGGTAATTTTGGGTATGTTAATTCAAAAAGCTGGCTAGTGATCACCACCATTCCCTACTTAAAAATTACTAGAGAACATTTTCTGTCTTTGGGGTGGTAGAGGGTTCACAACAGCATTTTTAACCTAATAAACATGGTTGTTTAATGCTTTTCTTTCCCAAGTAGATTAGTGACTTATTAAAAATCCCACAGGGGAGATACACTATTCATTGGCTCATTGATATCTTTGCTGAACGATTCTTACAAACTTCTTGATGCCAAGATAGGATAAACATTAGTCTTCAAAATCCCTGTACAGAAAAGAGTTGGCACTCTTTTTCAGTCTATGTCATCTAACTCAGATGAACTGAAAAAGTACTTAACAGCTATATTTCTTATTTTTAGAATAACTGAATTCGATGCAGTGTTAATTTTAAAAGACTTTTGCTGACAAAATCTTTTTATTTTAATTCAGTTAGTTCAAATTAGTGCAGGTGCCTCTGAGATAAAATCAGTATCAGCAACAGACTCAAGTGGATAGAATTGAAATTTATTTTATTTTTTTAAAGATTTCATTCATTTATTTGACAGAGATCCCAAGTAGGCAGAGAGGCAGGCAGAGAGAGAGAGGGAGAAGCAGTCTCCCCACTGAGCAGGGAGTCCAATGTGGGGCTCGATCCCAGGACCCTGAGATCATGACCTGAGCCGAAGGCAGAGGCTTTAACCCACTGAGCGTAACAGACACTCCAGAATTGACATTTAATAAGAAAATTTTGAAAGCAAAATTGGTCTGTAAACAAGTAAGAATTGATATACATTTGTGTGATGTCAAAGGTCAAAGTAGGATTTTGGATGTCAAAGTAGGTAAAAAATACTAAAGACACTGTGATAAACTCAAGTTAATTGAATTAAAATTCATGACGTATTTCACAGAAATAAGTCACCCCACTTTCTGACGGATTCCTATTTACATGGTTACTAAACTTTTAAAATGAGCAGTATTATCATTATTTTCCTCCCTTCAATTTTAATGCCCTGAGACAAAGTCCTAGCCCCTTTGCCCTAGTTCCAGCTTTACTTACAAATCAAAATAAACATACATTAACCAAAACTCAATCAATATCCTCAAGTTACTCTCTGTCTTATCTGCACTCCACCAGAAGAGATTGGAGTTTTAGTTTTTAAAATGCAAAAAAAAAAGAAAAGAAAGAAAGAAAGAAAAATTAATCCAGAGTAGTCAACCTGGAGTCAGCATACATTCACCCCAATTTCCTAAATCTACTGCGTCTACATATAAGGTTCTGAATAATGAGAATGGATCTTCAATCAAGATGATAGCCTTGAAAATTTCCTTAATTATAAAGTCAAGCTATTTGACTGGCACATTCTGATGCGGGAGAGCTATGTTCTTGTCTCATGGAGTCAAAGACTGAATCTCACGAACAAACAAAGGAGAGTGAGTAAACTGATAGACGTTTTATTAAGCAAGGATAGAGATAAAGCTCTCAGGAGTGAGAGGGCTCCTAACAGGGTTGCCACAGAGGGCTTTAGCAATGGTCTTTTATAGAGGGCTAACCAGGGAACTTAAACCTGTTTAACATCCCTGTTGATAGCACCATTGAGTAAAGAATAGTGATAACATCTTCAATGGCTTACTTCCTTTTTAGGATTGGTAATTATTGGTTGGTCACAAGTAGCTGGTATAACAAGACCCCCACCGCTGACACCCAGGACAGGATAGTCTGGTTTGTTCCCTTATCTCTGGTTTCCTTTTTATCTCCTGCATTTTTGAATGTTGTGAGCCAGATCCCATGGCCCCCTACCTATTTCTCCATACCTAGCTCTGCCTGTCCCTTACTCAATCCCATGGAAGATGGGGAAGGGGGTGGGGGGAGAGCATGTGCTATTTGAATATTAAAATAAAATAGGTGGAAGAGGTGGTGTGTATGTAGGAGCAGGCTGTATATGAAAAACCTCTATACTTTTTGTTTAGTTTTGTGGTGCACCTAAAAGTGCTTTAAAAAATAGTGTATTTAGAAAACAAATAAATGGCATGTTCTGTGAATCTTTAGCTATCCCAAAGTTCAAATAATCAGAATCAAACTTCCAAAAGTATATGCCAGTTAAATATGGCTTTTCTTTTTTCTCTGTATTTCCAGTCAAAATGATAAATGACCAGCCTTCTGTGCTTTAGGTATGAGTCCCACATCAAGTAAGGCTGATAGAGAATTCTACTGAAGGCTCATGAAGCTGTACAGCATTTGGCAGTGACAAATACATTCAGCTGACAGTAATAGAGACTCATCAACACTTGGATATTGAATTTCATTCAGCCGACACTCGTGTGAGGAATAGCTTCTAAAACACTTTTTCATGCACATATGTTTCTCTGCCAGTGAAGAAAAAGTCTTATGAGAATTTTTGACTACCTCATCAGCAGGTACAGAAAATCTTCCTGTTTCCCAAATTTAGGATCAGTTTTATAAGTCTCAGTTGTGATATTCACTTCCTGCCCCAATAGCTTATTATGCCTTCTGTTTCTTGGCATTGCTTCTGCTGTAGCCTGAGAAGACCCTCCTTATTGAAAAGGGTATTAGTTAATGTCAAGGTAGCCTTTCAGACTTATAACATTTGAAAAATCAAAAGACATGGAAAAGGAGAGAGCTTTACTTTGATACAAGAAGAAGAAGAAAGCAAATATCTACTTGGGGAAAGGTTTCAGTAGGGTTGCTACATTTCTATAGCAGAAAAAGCCCAAAGTATAAAATGATCCGCATTTTCTTTCTATGGAACATTCTACGGGCAAAATGTTTGCCATATAATTCGTTTTGAAGATGACAGTCAGAAGGCTTATTTTTTTTTTAAAGATTTTATTTATTTATTTGACAGACAGGGATCACAGTTAGGCGGAGAGGCAGGCAGAGAGAGGAGGAAGCAGGCTCCCCACTGAGCAGAGAGCCCGATGCGGGGCTGGATCCCAGGACCCTGAGATCATGACCTGAGCCGAAAGCAGAGGCTTAACCCACTGAGCCACCCAGGTGCCCCCAGAAGGCTTATTTTTGTCAGCATACTCCAATCCTAGAGGTAAGCTAATTTCTGTGGCAACAAAGCCATAGAGTTAAGACTGTTTCAACACAGTATGCTAGACTAAAACAATGTGCTAGATTCAAAGAGTCAAACATAACTGTGAAAAAAATTAGAAATAATTTTTAAGTCCTCTTTTTCTCAGAAAGCTCATGAATGTGTAATGAAATAAAAAGAAAGCCATCTGTACTTTTTCAGGCAGTCTAAAGGAACATAGCCAAATGGAGGTTATGGCAGATGTTTTGTCGCCACTCATTAATCTGGTCAGAAACAGATTTTACCAACTGAATTCTACATGTGCTTTCCATAATCCTGCAAACACCTTTCAAAGTACTGTACTTATATCGTAGTTCTAGGGTTGTTGAGGAGAGAAAATGCCTGGCATCCTTTGGAACTGGCATAGCCAATGTTTTTCAAAAGGGACTAAATTCCTGGCACCTTTCCTAAGCTTATTAAAGTGTTGTATTTGCCTTCTAAGTGTCACTTTTTAACCAGAACACTCTCGTAATTTTACTCTAACTCTATGACCACTCCTGTTTTTTAAAACAGCAGAATTTTAATGTTTTGTACACATAACAAGGGAATAAATGATCCCTCCATGAATAATTTTCATTTTTGCAGGATGAAGTTATTAAGTAGAAAGCTTCAGTAGACCTGCAGTCACTGTTTTAGAGATGGACAAAAGAAATAATATTGAAGGTGATATGTCTAACTGCCATGAACAGCCACAGTAATAATATTCATTAAATTCAGGTGAAGGGCCACAGATCTTAAAATCCATTCCAATAATTGGGGGGAGCGGAAATCTATTCTAAGTGAATAGTTTTAAAGAGGCGTAGTTATGTTATGAGCATATGGGAAAAATACAAAATGAACTGATGAAATAATTCTCAGCCAAACAGATGAAATATGGAGTCAAGCCTATTAGAATGCCTTTGTCTGGAGAAAAAGAAGGTAACAGCTGCATTAAAGATATTCCATATGATGCAGAGAGGGAGGGAGAGAGAGGAACAGACAAGTAGGTAACTACAGGGTAATGCAACATGGAATACTGAGGTCCTTTATAATGGAAGTCTTCTATATCCCTATGATATTAGTAAGCAGGGAGGTCGAATTCCTCTTTCATGCTGGGAAGCAAGATAAATTCACGTGCTTCTAGAATTGCCCTTCATACTTCTCAAAGAGCCACTGAGGGTCTTTTTTAGGAGGAAAAAATTCCGTTACCACTTGTTATAAGCACGAAGTCAAGTTTTCTTAGAGTGAGACTGGAAGTGATACCCTTTGGTCCTCTTTCCCAGTATTGTTCCTATCTTCATGCTGTCAAAGAAATTAATACGGGATGTCAGTGAAATAAGTGAAAAGAATTAAACTATGACCAAGGCACCTCTCCAATTTTGGGGTCCAGGTATATCCTTGGACAACAAATTTCCTACCACAGATGAAGACACAAAATCATGACACTGTCTCTATATCTGAGCAAGACCAATGGGCACACATCAACTAGTTCCACCCTTCTTTTGGCTACAAATGTGATGGCTCTGATAACACATATGAAGAAAGCTGCGCTTCAGGTGTTAATTATTGATACACCCCCTACACATATAAAAGGCAACAAACATCTTGTGGGTCTTACATTATGTACCTTACAAAAACCTTGGAGGTCAAATTGGAAGGAATCTCATAGACCACCTAGTTCAATCATTGCATTCCTTATAGGTGAAAACTTGAGTCTTGGGAGGGGAATGTATGAGAGCATTGTGCTAGTTAGGGTAGATCCAGGGCTGTATCCCACATCTCCTGATTACCAGTCTGGCAAGATATCCCACATGACTAGAGCATTTCCCATTTTCCCTTACAATGTTGGGGATGGTTACTTAAACGTATCTGTAATACAAACTTCCGTATATGGTATATGCAGTCTGTGTCTTGAAGATAACAGAGTGAATATTTTAAGACCAAAAGAACCACACTGTTTTCCTTAATGGTTTTCTTTAACTACTATATTTTCGATCTCCAGAATTATTGAGTTGAACAAACCTTAATATTTTGTACTGAAGTGTTGCCCATTGTTCACCTATTGATTCAAGTTTTCTTAATGGTATAATTCATTTTTATTTCCAACCACTTTAACTACGAACTCCCAGGAACAATAATACTAAATGCTAAAAATAGGAAAAATTTTAAATGCATAATTTGTCACACTCCTATCTTAGAAAAAATAATTGATCTTTGAATACTTGTTCATTAACTATTTCCCAATATATACTATTGGGTTTTGAGTGCAAAACTCTCACAGTGCTATTTGCATTTTAACAAGGACCCAAATTTAGTTTCTTAAAATGTTAGTTTAATTCATGCATTCTCATATTATCTGTTACTGTGTATGCTTATGCTTCTTCTCTCCTCAGCTAGATTACACACTTCTCTAAGTGTAGGAATCACTTCATCAAACCTTTCTTATACTTTTCCTTGCATGCAACACATGGCTGGCTACGTAGTCAGTGTTCCATATACAGTTCTAGAATGAACAGATTTATTATTTATCTCTAAGATAACAGCTATATAGTCTTGGTGAAGGACACAGGATTCAGAAACAGACAATGTTAGATAGGATGATACAAATTTACCAGTTATGTGGTCTTGCAAAAATTACTTGACAAGGTTAATACTCAGTTTCTCACCTGTAATATTGAGAAAAAAAATCAATGTTTCTGACTACCCCACAAGCTTGCTGTGAAATGAGATAATATTTATGAAATGTCTAGCATATTTTCTGCCTTTAACAATGGACAGAAGCAATAAACATTCTTCCCCTTTTCTCTCTGTTTCTTTTAAATTAGAATCAAATAATCACAGAAATGACCTGGAAGACCTTAACAGAAAAACAAACAAAATATCAGGCCATGGAATCACAAAGAACAAGTTACTTTACTGCAATTCATTATTTATAAAATGAAGATAATGTTATTATCCTCACAAAACTAATGGGAAGATTAAGGGAGAATAGTAAGCTGTGCCTAGTTCAGAGTAGATGCTCAGTACATTATATTTATCATTGGAATATTTTATTCAACCAAAGTTTTCCATTAGTATGAAGTCAATTTTTAATACATTCATTGTTCTAAAATTATAACTAAGAAATAATATTATCTAACTATATTTATGATATACCCATGGCAGTATATGTAGACCCTGCACAGAATGTATTTATGGGTAACTTTCAGATTCATTCTCAGCCTATGTTAGTGTGTCTTCTGTGCTGCTATTCAAAAGAAACAAAGACCACCACTCAATATACTACTGAGAAAGAGGGGCACAGTGCTGGGGCCACAACAAGGAGAAAAGGGAAACACTGGGGATGAGAAAACTAATCCTCTATCTTTCCAAACCTACACAAAAGCAGAGAAAATCAGGTAGTGAACACCTTTGTCTGCATTATGAGTTTCAACAATCATCAGACTTTGGCCAGTTTGATTCTGCTATCAGGTCCTAACTCTATAATGTGTGGGTATTGGATTATTTTAATTATAATACCAGACATCATGTCATTCCATCCAAAATACTTTAGGATGCCTGATACAGACTTTTAGTTAACATAAACACCATGCCATCATCACACCCCCCAGAATTAATGTTAATTCTGTACTATCACTTAATAGTCTATATTTCAACTGATCTGTTTTTTTCAACAAATTTTTACAGTTGATCTTGGTCCAGTCAAAATCCCAGTGAGAAAGGGACAGACAGGACTTGGTAGGGAGAGGTAGATAGGAGGCTCCATGATCAGACTTACAGAAATCCCAGAGATGTGGGCGTGTAAGGAAACCAGAAATAAGGGAACACTGCAGATCACCCTACCCTAGCTGTCTGGAGTTGGGGGAGTCTTATTTATGACAGTCTCCGGTGGTCAACAGTGAATAAAAAGACCCTGAAAAGAAGTAAGCCTTTAAAGATGTTATCACTAGTCCTGCTTACCCAAAGGGGGTGTCAAGTAGAGAAGTCAAAAAGATTTAAGTTCCCTGGTTAGTCTTCTATAAAGACCAGCCCTAAAAGCCCTCAGTGGCAACCCTGTTGGGACCCCTCTCACTCCCGAGACCTTTTTCTGTATCCTTGCTTAATAAAACTCTATCACAGGTCCACTCTCCTCTGTCCACAAGATTCATTCTTAGACTCCGTGAGACAAGAACCTAGCTCACCCCCTTCACCAACACGGTCTCTACATTATGTTTAATTGTTATTTCTCATAAGTCTCTTTTATTCTATAAGAGTCATTTCCTTTTCTTTGCCAGTCTGAGTTGAGACTTGAGCAAATTTGTGACCCTCATTCAGACATTTTGCCTGGAGCTGGAAATGCAGACTAAGTTAGAATAGCTCCTTGTAGATGCTCACATATGGTGACCATTATCAACTTACTTAGTAACCACTAACAAACACTATGAAATAATTTGACTAGACCTCCTGAACGTGAATATAAGTTACTCTTTAAAACAAAAGAACAGAAAAACAAACAAAAGCCATCTATTTTTTTTAAAGCCATCTAATTTTTGTTGCTTAACCTTACTCCTGTGTATCATTTTGCTTTACTGCTATGCTTCCCTTTTCAGAAGGTAAAGGAGATTCTCTAGAGTCATACAGGGCATACCACTGAAATGGCTATGCACTAGTGATAAAAAATATACTTCAGTTTCTTTCCTCCAGAACTAACCTCTGGAGAAACTTAGCTTCAAACTTTTATCTGCAGCATGATCCAGTGCTTGCTTTTCCATGAAAATTTTAGCTTCAAGGTGCAGTTAGTTGATAAACCCTAAAATGATCTGTACTTTTCACTGTTGAACACATTAGGACATTTTTCCTTAACCATTTTTTATTGCTTTTTCGATTCTCCAGGCTTGGCAGTGTCCTGGAGGGTATTAATCTGACTCATGCAGTTTGCTGCAAAATAAGGTAGTAGTCATTGTATTCATAGCTCCTTTATAGGAGCAGTGTCTTAGAGGTAAGCAAAGTTCACCCCTAAAAGAGCGGTTGTCCTTGGACCACTAGCATGTCACTTTGTATGGAAATTTATTCTAGAATTCACATTTTTAAAATCCACACTAGCATTTTTATATTCCCTTAGTTTACATCCCTTATTCTATATGTCTTCTTTCTTCATCAAATATAACTTTTAGGTTTACTCTCCTCATTCTGGCATTCAGAAATCTCAAAGACCTCACCCAGAGGTTGGATTTCTGTGAAGTTAATTGAATGAGACCTGTGATCTCACTTGCTTCAGTTCCTTCCAAGACTCAGGCAGGGCCATAACCGTGTGTTCATATGGCCATGAATTTCTGAAAAGCTTACAAAAGTATCATATGTTAACTAGATTCAGTTAGGACCCCTCTTTCCTTTCACTCTGATTTTGCTTCATGTCAGATGGCATTGGAGGGATCATAGTCATAGGCCTTTTTATAATCTGACTGAAGAAAAGTTGACAAGTTATCTGAAACTGACAAAGATAACACAAAATTCGTAATTTGCTATTATAATGAGTACACTGATGACAAATTTGTTAATGAGTACCATCAATTCAAAGAGTGCCTAAGATTAGTCATTGCCCAAGAAAATTTGAAGTGTCAAAGAATCTTTCAACTTACATATGAAAGAAAGTCAATAGCAGTTTTATCAAATTTGACAGTCCTAAAATTTTGCATGACATTATTTATAATGAGTTGTGAAGCTGAAAGAACTTGTTTTAAACTAGCAATGAAAAAAATAAATTCCTATCACACTACAGGTTAAAAGCAATCATCCCTCTCTTTTTCCCATAGACATTTATATTACTAAGCCATTATCTAATGAAGAGGCAATCAATAAGTGTCAGCATAACTTGTATAAAGAAAAGTACTGTAGAGGTGTTCAAATGGTGATTTAATAAAAATGTTATTTTTTTAGATGTTAAAAATGTTTGTCAGCTTTCTAAAACTTGAAGTTGGTTGAGGTTGCTTTTCTCTTTCTAAATATTTTTACTTACACCTAAAATGGCACTCAAAATTTTATAGTATTTCTCTAAAAAGGGACCCAAATTACATAAGCTTTAGAACCCACCAAACCTAGATGTATCCTACTCTGACCATTTGTTACCTAGTTAAAATTGTCTCCCTCTACTTCCCAATATGAACCCTCTACATTAATTGAGCCAGCTTCCATTCATGCTGATCAAGTCAGTTTCCATATCGATACTTGCTTCTACTTTTATTCAGCTTAGCTTGTCATCCATCCTTCAGCCGCCCAACTATGCATATATATTTTTCCTCCTTCAAGAGTTAACTCAAGGGTGCCTGGGTGGCTCAGTGGGTTAAGCCGCTGCCTTCGGCTCAGGTCATGATCTCAGGGTCCTGGGATCGAGTCCCGCATCGGGCTCTCTGCTCAGCAGGGAGCCTGCTTCCTCCTCTCTCTCTCTGCCTGCCTCTCTGCCTACTTGTAATCTCTCTCTGTCAAATAAATAAATAAAATCTTTAAAAAAAAAAAAAAAGAGTTAACTCAAGGGGCGCCTGGGTGGCTCAGTGGGTTAAAGCCTCTGCCTTCGGCTCAGGTCATGATCCCGGGGTTCTGGGATGGAGCCCCGCATCGCATCGGGCTCTCTGCTCAGCGGGGAGCCTGCTTCGTCCTCTCTCTCTGCCTGCTTGTGATCTCCGTCAAGTGAATGAATAAAGTCTTTGGGAAAAAAAAAAAAGAGTTAACTCAAGAGCCATCACCTGTAGGAAGTTTTTCTTGATTTGATCATTCCCCCTCAGATGCAATTTGGTCACTCTTTTCTCTGAATCATCTTTCACCTTATATTAACTTATATAGGAGTTAAGTACTGTAAGTCAATCCCTCACTAGATTATGATTGTTCTCAGAGCAGGAGGAATTTTCTTAGGGTAGTTTCTGCCAGAATGCCTGGTACATTATTTTCCTCACTGTAGGATATCAACTGATGTTGGTTGAATCAATAGGTGGGTGTGTAGTCGGAGTCTATTTTTAGAACACAACTGAATTCTACCCCTATGAAACTATTTTTTCCTTCTACCCAAGCCCAAATTGATTCCCTTTGCATTATAATCTGTATCTTGATCATTAATCATGTAACAACAGCAATTAATATATGTTGTTTTCCCTTTAGAATTGAGAGTAGGAACCATGACAGATTTCTTTGCGAACTCCCCTAGAGCCTTGCTATTCAACTGAATTGTTTAATTGCATTTTAAGCACATTTTAGTTATTCCTCCAGTACAAAATATTCTTTCATTTATTTTCATTGATGATGGACTATAACATTCACAACCACTGCCATAACTTTCCAACACCTGTACACTCATTTACTTATTATTTTCTCTTAACACACTCATTAAAAAAGTGTATATATATAATAAAAAAGATGTTTATACATACACACATATGTATATATATATAAAAAATGAAAAAGGAAACAGCTTAAGTAGTTATAAAGTTATAAAGAGCAGTTATGATTTCTAGCTTCTGCCAAATGCTGTCTAATCCCAAGCCTGTCTCCTGTTTATGAAACAACATTTTCAAATGTTAGAAAGATGTTAAAGACTCATTAGCCCCAAATTGAGACTTTCTCCTTAACGTAATCCACTCATTCCTATGACTGATATTTGTGGTCTTCCTACTTTGTGCCTGGATATTCAAGACACCTGGCCTCACTGGAACCCTAACTGGGAGAAAAAAGCAATCAGTACAATTAAGCACATGAGTTTATTTGAGTTGGAGCAAATTCGATAAAGAAAATAAAATGGAGTAATATGTAAGACAGTGACTGGGGTGAGAGTCATTTTCAATTAGGCAATCAGAATAATAAAAAGAAGATTGTTAAGAGATAGCTTTCTTACTGAGTTACTATTTGTAAAGGCTATCTCTGTGCATCACCCAAAATAATCCAAGTGCAGTGCAGATGTACATGCCTTACATTTTGGCAAACATTAGACCATATTTACATTTTGCAGTAAATAGATATGGGTAAAATCTCAGCTCTACCACTTAACACCTGTGAAATCTTGGCCAAGTTATCTAATTCTTTTCAGTTTCACTTCCCTTATCAGAGAAACGAGGACAATCAAAATAAGATAAAAAAATAAAAACTATTGGAGTGCTATAAAGATTAAGAGAAAGTAGGTAATATGCTTAGCAGAGCTCCTCGTGCATCGCAGTCTTTCGTAAGAGTCCTATGGTAATTTCGCCTTGTAACAATCATCAAGTCCTTTCAGTACATAGCCTTAAGTGATGAGAATTTGGCAGAGGCTGTACAGTCCCTACCCCCAAACTTCACCACTTGGTGTTATGCTTCATTGAAAATAGGTCTTTGATCAAATTCTGTTATATGGACAAATATTTGTCCAAACATTCATGACCACATGTAGCTCAAGTGAATTTCCACTCTGCACTGAGACACACAAACTGATAGGTTGTAGGAAAGATTTATTCTAGGGCAGATACAATGATATTCCTCCAGCAGGAGCAGCCAATGTGGTCGTCTCATCAGGGGGCAGAGTTCTCAGTGAAGTGGAGGGACACAAACAAGGGGGATCTAGACATTGAGCTCTGCACAGAGGATCATATGTTGCTGGGATTGTCAGATTTATATACCTGCTTCTCCTAAGGGTAGCATGATCTGTGCAATCTTTCTAATCAGCCATGTCTCTTCAACTCTCCAGTGGTGACACATATTAACATCTCTAACATCTCTTAAATTAATTACAAAATCTCTGGTATAGATTTTGACAATAATATCAGAAATGCTAAGTAACTATTTCTGTTTTGTGGATTCCAACATAAGTTACTTCAAACACTAATTAACTGTCCCTACTCTGGCGTTGTCTTAATTTGTACATGCATTTATATCATACTGTTTATACCGAAGTATTTTTAAAGTAAAATACTCCACCATATAAAAAGCCAATAATGTTACCTGTTATTTACAGTATAATAAATATAGGTAGAACATTTATTGTAACAATTAGAACTCTTTTGAAGGAAAATTCAATTATCTTATTATTGGATAATTACCTATTCTTTCCATCCCTAATGATTCTGTGAAAGTAAACAGAGCTTTCAGGAAGAGCTGATTAACTCTTTCTGGTCACCAGTTAACCAGAGCATTAGCTTTTATGAACTCATAAGCCATATCAGATAAATAGTAGGTGTTTATGGTAGCCTTCCTTTTGGATAGACAAGAATAGTCCTAAAACACTGATTATAGATATTATTATGATGACTGCTTCTGTTTCAAATGGAAAGAGAAAACAAAAATCAATCGTTTTCTTTCATTTTCCTTCAAGTTTTAATTGTTTTTAGTAGAAACAGCATGGTGTACAACAGGAAGATATGGAGCACCGGGTCCTTCTCTGCTACTGATTAGCTGTGTGATTAATCACAAGTCATAGCTTCTGTGCTTCCATTTCCTTATCTATAAAGTGTGGATCATACACACTCTCTCTGACAGAGTTGTTTTGAAAAGAGGATGAAGTTGCTAGATGAGGACAGGTGTTGAAAAATTTAAAATCACTACACTTATATAGACTGCTGTTCTTAATATTTTTCTTTCAGCTTGATTTTTACTCAGTAAGCATAGTAACATAGGAACCAATGGTAACAGCATTAGTGACAACAGTTCAATTAGACATCAGTGGATGGCAGAAGGTAAGCTATTAAGATATATCAGCATATATAAAAGTCATTCATTTTTCATAAATGCCAAAGCAAAAGAAATGTTTTCTTCAATGGAGAAAGTGGTAGTTCTCCATCTCCAACTTTTTACATGTATATTTTACATTTATATCTATAAGTCTAGTAGAAACATTTTCTTGATGTTTTTGAGTTGTAACTGAGTACACTGTCATGACCAGTTCTGTAGGCTAGGTAGCTGCCTATATGTTGTGCTTCCAAAAGCTCAAAAGGTTCTTTTCTTTCCAGTCTTTATTCCACATTCCTGAAAAGGCCAAGACCATTTGCATCAAATTTTATGAGTTTTTCTAAGAATTAGATTTGACTGTATTAGGTGTTCTCTTACCCTGGAGAAGAAATACTTTAGTAACCATATTGTAGGAATTGATTTTATTATTAATTTAATGTCAACGGAATGAGTAGAAATGTGGAGAAAAAGCTCTAAAATGATTTTCTGTCTTGGTCTCATGAGATGTAAGGGAAGCAGAGGAAGACAGAAGGCACAGTAGGAGACTGCTTAAGAACAACAACAGAAGGGATAGAAAGATGGGGCAAACAGAGGACCAACTTGACATCATTCACCACTTCGCTGGAGATAAACTTTGAAGACAGAGATGAGGAATCAACTGACTTGACAAAATCCAATTTGCCTCTCAATTCCCACTGAGAATCCTCAAGCATTCAGAGATAGGGAGGCCATGTCAAAATGAAAGTCCCCAAAGCAAATTTTACCTAATTTATATTTTGGCCTCTGGCCAGCCTTGTAATGAAGTACTGCATAGAAAATATTATCTCATTTAAACCTTATCATATTATGCTTTGTGTGAAGCCAGATATTCTCTATGGCGTGAAGCCCATTTATCGATGGCTGGGCACTGTGATAAAATCCATAAGATATACAAATTGAAAAAAAAAAGGGGATCTTTAATCTCCAACAACTAACATGTTTTGTAATCCTTTTTTAGTATTGCTCATCTGTAGGCACTTACATCTTCCTACTGCCAGATCTGAAGCTATACCTGACCAAGCCAAAGTGTACACAAGGAGACGCATTTCAATCACTGAGTGAGATTTTGAATTACCCAATTTGTCCTATCCAGCTTGGTCTTGGTTTCTGGGTGTGATTTTTCACTGGAGCTGAAGCCTTGTCTGGATCCTGAATATTGGAGAGTAGAGTATGTTTGGGGCCTTGGAAAACTTTCCACGTATCGCCAATTACCTTTGTCTATATTTCTTGCACCTGCTAGGAGTCTTGATTAAAATTTGATATAAGACCTATAAACATATATTGCTTCATCAATCTGAAATTGCCTATCGGCACTTTCTGAAATCTCCTGTTTCTGTGGCTTTACACACTAGATTAGATTCTTTAGGACTCTATTGCCAGCCAAGATAAAGCACAAGTTAACCACATTTGATTGTGTTAACCACAACCACGTTGTGACTATTCCAATTTAAGCTATTGACTATCACTCTCAGGAATTCGTTTTGTAGTGATGTCAGCAAATCGTTTGCATTCTACCTGTTCACCTGTCCTTTCCCCACTAGCTTTGAAATTTAGCCTACCTGGGTCACTGCTGTCACTTTAACGGTCAAGTTAAGAGCCAGTTATTGATTTTGATATGATTGATTTTCCTAATCACAGTCAAAATATATATACAAAATTTCTACTGTGTCTTGTCTGCTCTACAATTCAGAAATGCAAATTATTTTTATTTTCTTCTCATTTTCAAATCAGAATGCTAATTTATGATTGCCCAACCATCTGTTTTTTCCAAGAAATATCTACAATGAATTTACTGATACGTTAAAGAAACTGAGAAGGAAGGAAATAAAGAAAAAAGGGAGACCTCATTAAGCACAGTGAAAAATTCAGTATTTGGGATGTTGGTTTACATCCAAGTATACTTCAAATGGAACATAAAAATCTGCAACTTATGACACAAATGTGAAAACTTCTCCCTTGGTACAAACTTTCTTTGGTATTTATCAGCTGGAACTCAAAACAAAATAAAACA
The DNA here is from genome assembly GCF_020171115.1 of Neogale vison. Classification (NCBI taxonomy): domain Eukaryota; kingdom Metazoa; phylum Chordata; class Mammalia; order Carnivora; family Mustelidae; genus Neogale; species Neogale vison. The sequence goes on from NC_058105.1 coordinate 34,415,442, forward strand.
AAAAAACATTGCTCTCTAACTATTCAAGGAATATACTTATTATACTATGTAACACACCATTAATGCAGAAATAAAATTTTTTAACATTAAAAATTTATTTTTGTGATTTACATTAATTTCCACAGCATGGTATGTGGCATTGTTTGTGCTTGTGATTAGAGCACTTATCTTAAACACACTGCCCTAGATGGCAGAAGAAAATAAACTAGCATAAGGAGGAATACAAAACATGAAGGTGTAAATTGCCTTCAAAAGTCAAGTCTAGAAAAAGAGGTTAGAAGACAAATTTCACATTACTGCTTAGAATCTAAATTGAAGTGTAATTATAAGATAATGAAAGTTATTTTCTTGTGTGATACATCAACTGGTTCTGATGGCAGCTACCAAAATTGCAATGCACCCAGATTTGCAGCAATGTCAATAAAGTTAGAATATGTGTATGGTCTCATAAGGTCACTGTGTGAAATAAACAACATATTTGTTTCATTTATGAGTTTCAATTATATTGGTTTACTAAACATCACCCCATAAATCACTAAGTGATGTGAATGAAGACAGAAGCATACAAACGGACTAGAATATAGGCTTCTATTCTCATATGAAATTGTAAAAATACCAATTTCAAAGCCATATTAAAAATTGTGGAAGTTTCACAATAAAAAGGTATCACATGACTAAACAATTCATATTCCTTTATTTATTTTACATTATTTTTCTCTTTCTTAGAACTACTTAGTATAAAGCTAAGGTTAAGATGGTACATGAAAGCAATATTCAAAGATTGGAATAACTGTACTAAGGTGGAAGCCAAGAAAACTTTCCTTTCTTTATGGACAAAAGACAAATTATAGGGTGCCTGGATGGCTCAGTGGGTTAAGCCTCGGCCTTTGGCCTTTGGCCCAGGTCATGATCTCAGAGCCGTCGGGCTCTCTCTCTGCCTGCCTCTCTGCCTACTTATGATCTCTCTCTCTCTCCGTCAAATACATAAAAACTTAAAAAAAAAAGACAAATTATGACCACAAAAAGACAAAATAACCACAGCAGAGACCAGTATATGTTTTAAGAATTAAAGTGGTATAGAGGCTCCTGGAGGGCTGAGTCAATTAAGTTAAGTCAGTTAAGTGTCTGACACTTAATTTGGGCTCAGTCATGATCTTGGGGTTCTGGGATCCTGCCCCATATCAGGCTCTGTCCTCTTCCCCTTCTTCTTCCTCTGCCCCTCCTCCTGTGTACGTGCTCTCTCTTTCTCTCAGATAAATAAATCTTTTAAAAAAAGAATGAAAGTGATATAAATTCAGGTTTATAATATCACTCCTTCCCAAGGAGAACATAAAAAGGGTAAACAAAATTAAAGTATTATTTAAATTATGCAGTCTCCCAATCATATAACACAATTTGGAAGAATACCATGTAGACATAAAGTATTTTGGATGACATTAGAAGTACACACTAAGGGAATTTAAGAAAAAAAAAAGAGGAGGGAAAAGGGAAGTGGGGAAAGAAAAAAATGGAGAGAAGGAAGCAAGCTATAAGTGATACTTAAAAAAAAAGATTTTTATTTGCTATTATTTAAGAGAATCAGACAGGGATAGTGAGAAACATGAGGGTGGAGGAGAGGGAGAAGCAGGCTCCCTGCCAAACAAACAGGGAACCTGATGTGGGACTCAGTCCCAGGGTCCTGGGATCATGACCTGAACCATAGGCAGCCACTTAACTGACTGAGCTACCTAGGCACCCAGCCATAAATTACTCTACTTCTTCTTCTTCTTCTCTTTTTTAAGATTTTATTTATTTCACACACACACACACACACACAGAGGGAGAGTAAGAGAGTATACAATTGGGAGTAGGAGAGGGAGAAGCAGGCTTCCCACTGATCAGGGAGCCCAGTGTGGGGATCAATTCCAGGACGCTGGGATCATGACCTGAGCCTGAGCCGAAGGCAGACGCTTAACAACTGAGCCACCCAGGTGTCCCCATAAGTATCTCTTAATGGTAGAGAACTAACTGAGGTTTGATAGAGGGAAGTAGGTGGGGGATGGTCTAGACAGGTAATGGGTACTAAAATTTGATGAGTACTGGGTGTTGTACATAAGTGATGATTGACTAGATTCTATTGCAGAAACCAATACTTCACTATGTTCATTAACAAAATTGAAATTAAAAAAATGTATACACTAAGAATCAACTATAGAGAGAGCAATGTAATTTGGTGGGATACAAAGATAAGAAAGAATTAAAAAAACAAAATCTCACTGCTATTTTTCAAATTGAATGGGCAGCTGAGAGCATTATGTCAGCCAGGAAACAAATTGAGGAAATATCATAGTATCACCTAATGTTAAAATGCAATTAAAGTAAAAAATTGGTGGGGTTTTTTATTGGTGAAAACTGGAATGGAAGACGAGTGAGTGCATAACAGATAATGCCAAAAAGGATAAGGAATAAAGCCTATTATGAATAAAATAGGGTAAGTACTTATAAAAATTGGGATTCAAAATCTGGATAACTGAAATGCCTCATAAGAAGAAGGAAAAAAAAAGAATTTAGCAACAAGGACAAAACATTGACAAGTGTAAAAGAAGAGAATCTTCCAGAAATGACAGAAGTCCTGAGTTTGCAAATCAAAAGGCTTCACTCTTCCAAGAAAAGTTTATAATGACAAAACAATAGAGAGGTATCCATCATGATTTAACTTTGGATAAAGAAGGACTGTTATAGATATTTAGATATAAGAAGACCACTATGGTTATAAGTCAAAGAATGAATGGTTTAAAGTTGTTTAAAAATAGGTGTTTCCATGGAAAAATACTCAACATCACTAGCCATCAGGGAAATACAAATCAAATCTACAATGAGATACCACCTTATACCAGTTAGAATGGCAAAAATTAACAAAATACGAAACAGCAAATGTTGGTGAAGATGTGCAGAAAGGCGAACACTTTTACACTGTTGGTGGGAATGCAAGCTGGTACCACCACTCTGGAAAACAGTATGGAGTTTCCTCAAGATGTTAAAAATAGAGCTACCCTATGACCCAGCAATGACACTACTAGGTATTTATCCCAAAGTCACAGATTTAGTGAAAAGAAAGGGCACATGTACCCCAATGTTCATAGCAGCAATGTCAACAATAGCCAAACAGTGGAAGGAACTAAGATATCGTTCAACAGGCAAATGGATAAAGAAGATGTGATCCATATACATAATGGAATATTATTCAGCCATTGGAAAGGATGAATACCCACCATTTGCGCTGATGTGGATGGAACTGGAGAGGATTATGCTAAGTGAAGTGAGTCAAGCAAAGAAAGACAAGTATCATATGGCTTCACTCTTATGTGGAACATAAGCAATGGCATGGAGGACCAAAGGGAAGGGAGGGAAATCTGAAGGGGGAGAAATCAGGGAGGGAGATGAACCATGAGACTCTATAGACCCCAAGAAACAAACTGAGGGTTTCAGAGGGGAAGGGGTGGGAGGTATGGGGTAGCTGGGTGATAGATGTTAAGGAGGGCACTTGTTGTGATAACCACTAGATATTATATGCAACTAATGAATCATTGAACACTACATCAAAAACTACTGATGTACTATATAGGGGCTAACTGAACATAATTTAAAAAATTTAAATTTAAGTTAAAAAAATAAAATGAATAAATAATTTAAAATGGTGTTTCCAATTTTGTTTTGTTTTTATTTTCCTCACATTAAAAGCAATCCAAAAGAGGTTGTTCCAGAATTGGTACCTTGGCTCAACAATGTCCACCAGGATCTGGGCCCTTTATATCTTTTCACATCACTATCATTAGTAGAAGGGTTTTGCCTTCGTTTTTTTCTTCCATGATCAGTATGACTATTGTGTCATGTCTCATTAAGTCCTTACATAGCTACACTCAAAAGTAGAAATAAAGGGTAGATACTTTCTCCTCATTGTCTGTGTATGTGTTTATCTACCTATCTATCCATCATCTATCTAGTTGTTTATTTGACTAGAGGTTTTAGTTTCAAAGTACAAAAGATGGAAATGCAATAGTATTTCACATTTTTAATTTATGTTTCTGCCCCACTGGCTTTATATATATATATATATTTTTTATGTTTTGATGTTAATTCTATGCTGTGTTGATGTAAGAACAATACAGATTCTGTATCTGTGGCTCCAGGCACATATCTGATAGTACAAACGAGCTTCAAGTTACACACTGAACAAAAAAAAAAAAAAAAAAAGTTGAGGGAATGAAGTAGGGGAGGGCACATGGCAGAAAGGGAAAAAGAAAAAACAAAGAATTGAACACCCACACAGACATTTCCACACCACCTACAATGCTAACTTGCTTTAGAGAAAGAGTATAAAGTTAGGCAAGAATGAGATTCAACAATTGTTGACCTGTTACCACATCATGCTTTTCAGCAACATTTCAGGAGAGTCTGAAGCACTTTTTACAGCAAAGCGCCTGGGTGGCTCAGTGGGTTAAGCCACTGCCTTCAGCTCAGGTCATGATCTCAGGGTCCTGGGATCGAGTCCCGCGTCAGGCTTTCTGCCCGGCGGGGAGCCTGCTTCCCTTTTCTCTGCTTGCCTCTCTGCCTACTTGTGATCTCTCTCTGTCAAATAAATAAATAAAATCTTTAAAAAAAAAAAACTATAACAACAAACTCCCCAAACAACCTTAGGCACCTCAAGCTAACACCCAATTAATTTTAAACATTGGCATGAAGTTTGATTTAACCAATTAAAGAAAGGAAAAATGGTAACAGTTATGCCTCCATAGTGTGATTAACCTCTCTTAGATGTTTGCATCACCTAGAAGTCAAATGGCTTTTAAATGATCTCCATTTCTAATGGTGATCTTGCCCCATCTGGCAGGAGATAATATAGTAATGCTGAAAAAGCTTCTGTGCAGTCCTTCAATAGTGTCTTAAAGAACCAAAAAGCTGGAACCAGTAAAATCCACAGAAATACATTCTTGTCTTTAAGAACTTTTGAAAAAGTTTTTCTTTAAAAACCAGTGGGGATTGCATGGAGCACTGAGTGTAGTGCAAAAATAATGAATACTGTTACGCTGAAAATAAAAAATAAATTAAAAAAAACAAAATAAAAAAAAAAATATATATATATATAAAACCAGTGGGGCAGAAACCTAAATTCTGAGACAAAATGTAAAAGTCAAATTTGGTGTTCCTCACTGACAATGGGGAATTTCCAAAGAGTGGGGTGGGGATGGGAAGGAGTGGGAGGGGTCAGAGATGGTTTCTCTTGTTGGCTTTTAGGTCTCACTGATTTTCATCTTCTATATCATGCATAAATTCTTTATTCTGCTCTTTCCAATCACCCTGCATGTCTGAAGTTCACAGTGTCAGATTATCGTGTAACAACTGCATCATAAGTGTAGAGTCCCTAGAACTTACTTCACTCAGCACATCCATTTCTGTAACTACATCATCAAAGACTGCTTTGGCCAACCAAAAGTCATGGTCAGAGGAATTAAGAATTTCATAGTAGAATACAGAAAAATTGAGAGCAAGAGCTGAGTGAATGAGAGGTGGTGGTCCAGGTTCTATCATTGCAATATCATTAGCAGTTTTCAAGCCACTAGGCTATTCTCCACAGCCTCCTTCCTGTAGAAAATTCAGCCAGATACCTGTGATAGTTCCTTTTTGTTTTATAATAGAAAACATTGGACTCACCAGTGTTAGGCACTGGAATGAAGTGATTGTCCAGTGTCTCCAAACTCTCATAAAATATTAACCCTAGCTCAATCTCAAACCATCTGCCAATGTTCCTGAATTATTTTCAGTTTGCCTACTCCTTCCTTGTTTTCTTCTACCTGTTCAATGCTGCTGATTATTCTCCAGGAGGGTCTTCTGGTCAGCTCCAATCACCCTTCTTTTTTTTTTTAAATTTTTTATTTTTTATAAACATATAATGTATTTTTATCCCCAGAGGTACAGGTCTGTGAATTGCCAGGTTTACACACTTCACAGCACTCACCATAGCACATAATGTTCCCAATGTCCATAACCCCACCCCCCTCTCCGAACCCTCCTCCCCCCAGCAACCCTCAGTTAGTTTTGTGAGATTAAGAGTCACTTATGGTTTGTCTCCCTCCTAATCCTATCTTGTTTCATTTATTCTTCTACCCTCTTAACCCCCCATGTTGCATCTCCACTTTCTCTTATCAGGGAGATCATATGATAGTTGTCTTTCTCCGATTGACTTATTTCGCTAAGCATGATACCCTCTAGTTCCATCCACGTCATCACAAAAGGCAAGATTTCATTTCTTTTGATGGCTGCATAGTATTCCCTTGTGTATATATACCACCTCTTCTTTATCCATTCATCTGTTGATGGACATCTAGGTTCTTTTCATAGTTTGTCTATTGTAGACATTGCTGCTATAAACATTTGGGTGCACGTGCCCCTTCAGATCACTATGTTTGTATCTTTAGGGTAAATACCTAGTAGTGCAATTGCTGGGTCATAGGGTAGTTCTATTTTCAACATTTTGAGGAACCTCCATGCTGTTTTCCAGAGTGGTTGCACCAGCTTGCATTCCCACCAACAGTGTAGGAGGGTTTCCCTTTCTCCACATCCTCGCCAGCATCTGTCATTTCCTGACTTGTTGATTTTAGCCATTCTGACTGGTGTGAGGTGATATCTCATTGTGGGTTTGATTTGTATTTCCCTGATGCCTAGTGATGTGGAGCACTTTTTCATGTGTCTGTTGGCCATCTGGATGTCTTCTTTGCAGAAATGTCTGTTCATGTCTTCTGCCCATTTCTTGATTGGATTTTTTGTTCTTTGGGTGTTGAGTTTGCTAAGTTCTTTATAGATTTTGGACACTAGCCCTTTATCTGATATGTTATTTGCAAATATCTTCTCCCATTCTGTCAGTTGTCTTTTGGTTTTGTTAACTGTTTCCTTTGCTGTGCAAAAGCTTTTGATCTTGATAAAATCCCAATAGTTCATTTTTGCCCTTGCTTCCCTTACCTTTGGGGATGTTCCTAGGAAGATGTTGCTGCGGCTGAGGTTGAAGAGGTTGCCACCTGTGCTCTCCTCAAGGATTTTGATGGATTCCTTTCTCACACTGAGGTCCTTCATCCATTTTGAGTCTATTTTCGTGTGTGGTGTAAGGAAATGGTCCAATTTCATTTTTCTGCATGTGGCTGTCCAATTTTCCCAACACCATTTATTGAAGAGGCTGTCTTTTTTCCATTGGACATTCTTTCCTGCTTTGTCGAAGATTAGTTGACCATAGAGTTGAGGGTCTATTTCTGGGCTCTCTATTCTGTTCCATTGATCTATGTGTCTGTTTTTGTGCCAGTAGCATGCTGTCTTGATGATGACAGCTTTGTAATAGAGCTTGAAGTCCGGAATTGTGATGCCACCAACTCGGGCTTTCTTTTTCAATATTCCATTGGCTATTCGAGGTCTTTTCTGGTTCCATATAAATTTTAGGATTATTTGTTCCATTTCTTTGGAAAAAAATTGGTGGTATTTTGATAGGAATTGCATTAAGTGTGTAGATTGTTTTAGGTAGCATAGACATTTTCACAATATTTATTCTTCCAATCCAGGAGCATGGAACATTTTTCCATTTCTTTGTGTCTTCCTCAATTTCCTTCATGAGTACTTTATAGTTTTCTGAGTATAGATTCTTAGCCTCTTTGGTTAGGTTTATTCCTAGGTATCTTATAGTTTTGGGTGCAATTGTAAATGGGATTGACTCCTTAATTTCTCTTTCTTCTGTCTTGTTGGTGTAGAGAAATGCAACTGATTTCTGTGCATTGATTTTATATCCTGACACTTTACTGAATTCCTGTACAAGTTCTAGCAGTTTTGGAGTGGAGTCTTTTGGGTTTTCCACATAGAGTATCATATCATCTGCGAAGAGTGATAGTTTGATTTCTTCTTTGCCGATTTGGATGCCTTTAATTTCCTTTTGTCGTCTGATTGCTGAGGCTAGGACTTCTAGTACTATGTTGAATAGCAGTGGTGATAATGGACATCCCTGCCGTGTTCCTGACCTTAGTGGAAAAGCTTTCAGTTTTTCGCCATTGAGAATAATATTCGCTGTGGGTTTTTCATAGATGGCTTTGATAATATTGAGGTATGTGCCCTCTATCCCTACACTTTGAAGAGTTTTGATCAGGAAGGGATGCTGTACTTTGTCAAATGCTTTTTCAGCATCTATTGAGAGTATCATATGATTCTTGTTCTTTCTTTTATTAATGTATTGTATCACATTGACTGATTTGCGGATGTTGAACCAAACTTGCAGCCCTGGGATAAATCCCACTTGGTCGTGGTGAATAATCCTTTTAATGCACTGTTGAATCCTATTGGCTAGTATTTGGTGAGAATTTTCGCATCTGTGTTCATCAAGGATATTGGTCTGTAGTTCTCTTTTTTGATGGGATCCTTGTCTGATTTTGGGATCAAGGTGATGCTGGCCTCATAAAATGAGTTTGGAAGTTTTCCTTCCATTTCTATTTTTGGAACAGTTTCAGGAGAATAGGAATTAATTCTTCTTTAAATGTTTGGTAGAATTCCCCCGGGAAGCTGTCTGGCCCTGGGCTTTTGTTTGTTTGGAGATTTTTGATGACTGTTTCAATCTCCTTACTGGTTATGGGTCTGTTCAGGTTTTTTTTTATTTCTTCCTGGTTCAGTTGTGGTAGTTTATATTTCTCTAGGCATGCATCTATTTCTTCCAGATTGTCAAATTTGTTGGCGTAGAGTTGCTCATAGTATGTTCTTAAAATTGTCTGTATTTCTTTGGTGTTAGTTGTGATATCTCCTCTTTCATCCACGATTTTATTTATTTGTGTCCTTTTCTTTTCTTTTTGATAAGTCTGGCCAGGGTTTATCAATCTTATTAATTCTTTCAAAGAACCAGCTCCTAGTTTCGTTGATTTGTTCTATTGTTTTTTGGTTTCTATTTCATTGATTTCTGCTCTGATCTTTATGATTTCTCTTCTTCTGCTGGGTTTAGGGTGTCTTTCTTGTTCTTTCTCCTACTCCTTTAGGTATAGGGTTAGTTTGTGTACTTGAGACCTTTCTTGTTTCTTGAGAAAAGCTTGTACCGCTATATATTTTCCTCTCAGGACTGCCTTTGTTGTGTCCCCCAGATTTTGAACCATTGTGTTTTCATTATCATTTGTTTCCATGAATTTTTTCAATTCTTCTTTAATTTCCTGGTTGACCCTGGTTGAGACTAAAAGGATGCTGTTTAGTCTCCATGTATTTGGGTTCTTTCCAAATTTCCTCTTGTGATTGAGTTCTAGCTTCAGAGCATTGTGGTCTGAAAATATGCAGGGAATGATCCCAATCTTTTGATACCAGTTGAGACCTGATTTAGGACCGAGGATGTGATCTATTCTGGAGAATATTCCATGTGTACTAGAGAAGAATGTGTATTCTGTTGCTTTGGCATGAAATATTCTGAATATATCTGTAATGTCCATCTGGTCCAGTATGTCATTTAAGACCTTTATTTCCTTGTTGATCTTTTGCCTGGATGATCTGTCCATTTCGGTGAGGGGAGTGTTAAAGTCCCATACTATTATTGTATTATTGTGGGTGTGTTTCTTTGATTATATTATTAATTGGTTTATATAGTTGGTTGCTCCCATGTTAGGGGCATAGATACTTAAAATTGTTAGATCTTCTTATTGGAAAGATCCTTTGAGTATGATATAATGTCCTTCCTCATCTCCTATTAAAGTCTTTGGCTTAAAATCTAATTGATCTGATATAAGGATTGCCACCCCTGCTTTCTTCTGATGTCCATTAGCATGGTAAATTGTTTTCCACCCTCTCACTTTAAATCTGGAGGTGTCTTCGGATCTAAAATGAGTTTCTTGTAGGCAACATATAGATGGGTTTTGTTTTTTTATCCATTCTGATACCCTGTGTCTTTTGATTGGGGCATTTAGCCCATTAACATTCAGGGTAACTATTGAGAGATATGAATTTAGTGCCATTGTATTGCCTGTAAGGTGACTGTTACTGTATATTGTCTCTGTTCCTTTCTGATCTACTACTTTTAGGCTCTCTTTTTGCTTAGAGGACCCCTTTCAATATTTCCTGTAGAGCTGGTTTGGCGTTTGCAAATTCTTTCAGTTTTTGTTTGTCCTGGAAGCTTTTTATCTCTCCTTCTATTTTCAATGATAGCCTAGCTGGATATAGTATTCTTGGCTGCATGTTTTTCTCCTTTAGTGCTCTGAATATATCATGCCAGCTCTTTCTGGCCTGCCAGGTGTTTGTGGATATGTCTGCTGCCAATCTAATATTTTTACCATTGTATGTTACAGACTTCTTTTCCCGGGCTGCATTCAGGATTTTCTCTTTGTCACTAGGACTTGTTAAATTTACTATTAGGTGATGGTGTGTGGACCTATTCTTGTTGATTTTGAGGGAGGTTCTCTGCACCTCCTGGATTTAATCCTTGTTCCCTTTGCCATATTAGGGAAATTCAATAATTCTCTCCAATATACCTTCTGCTCCCCTCTCTCTTTCTTCTTCTTCTGGAATCCCAATTATTCTAATGTTGTTTCATCTTATGGTGTCACTTCTCTCTCAAATTCTCCCCTTGTGGTCCAGTAGTTGTTTGTCCTTCTTTTGCTCAGCTTCTTTTTTCTCTGTCATTTGGTCTTCTATATCGCTAATTTTTTCTTCTGCCTCCTTTATCCTAGCAGTGAGAGCCTCCATTTTTTATTGCACCTCATTAATAGCTTTTTAAATTTCAACTTGGTTAGAGTTTAGTTCTTTTATTTCTCCAGAAAGGGCTTTTATATCTCTGGAGACGGTTTCTCTAATATCTTCCATGCCTTTTTCGAGCCCGGCTATTGAGAATTGTTATTCTGAACTCTAGATCTGACATATTACCAATGTCTGTATTTATTAGGTCCCTAGCCTTTGGTACTGCCTCTTGTTCTTTTTTTTTTGTGGTGAAGTTTTCTGCCTTGTCATTTTGTCCAGATAAGAGTATATGAAGGAGCAAGTAAAATACTAAAAGGGTGGCAAAGACCCCAGGAAAATACGCTTTAACCAAATCAGAGGAGCTCCCAAATCATGGGGGGGAGTAAGGGGATAAAGAGGTTCAGAAAAAGATAAACTAGTTAAAAAACGTTAAAAAAGAAAAGGGTAAAAGTTAAAAAAACATTTAGCAGAATAGGAAAAAAAATTGAAAAAGAAAAAAAAATTAAATTAACTGCAAGACTAAAGAATCATGGGGAGAAAGCCATGAGCTCCGTGCTTTGCTTTCCTCCTCTGGAATTCCACTGCTCTCCTTGGTATTGAACCTACACTCCTTGGTAGGTGAACTTGGTCTGGGCTGGATTGCTTGTTGATCTTCTGGGGGAGGGGCCTGGTGTAGTGATTCTCAAGTGTCTTTGCCCCAGACGGAATTGCCCTGCCGTTACTGGGGGCTGGGATGAGTAATCCTCTTGGGTTTGCTTTTGGGAGCTTTTGTTCCCTGAGCTCTTTCCGTAGAGTTCTGGAGGACGGGAATGAAAATGGCGGCCTCCCAGTCTCCGGCCCAGAGGATCCGAGAGCTCGGGGCCCCACTCCTCAGTGCGCCCTCAGAGAATAGCACCCAATTACTCCCGTCTCCCTGGCCTCCGGCCGCGCTCTGAGCTCACCAAGCCTGCGACTGGTTCAAGGTAACCCCGAGCTGGGAGCTCACTCCTCGGCTCTGTCTCTGTAGCCGGCTTTCCCGTTTTAATACCTGCAAGCTCTGTGACACTCAGACACCCCTGATCCTTCTTTGACCCTGCGGGACCTGAGGCCATGCTAACCCCGCGTGGGCTTCACCCCAGTTTAGCCTCTGGAGCGATGTCCCTCAGCAGAACAGCCTTTTTAAAGTCCTGATTTTGTGCTCCATTGCTCCGCTGCTTGCTGGGAGCCAGCCCTTCCCCCTGTGGTCTATCTTCCCGTTGCTTTGGATTCACTTCTCCGCCAGTCCTACCTTTCAGAAAGTGGTTGATTTTCTGTTTCTAGAATTGCTGTTCTTCTCTTCAATCTCCTGTTGGATTTGTAGGTATTTGCAATCTTTAGATAAGCTATCTAGCTGATCTCCTGCTACCTGATGTAGTCTCAGCCTGCTACTTCTCTGCCATCTTGACTCCCCAGCCTCCAATCACACTTTTGTATGCGACAGATAGACTTGTTTCTTTGAATATCATCTAAATGTTCACCCCTCCTACTTTCTTCATTAATTCTACCATTTCGTGCTATCAACAAGACTGATTGGCCAGCCTCACCTGGTACATCAGATTTTGTGAGCATCCATAGTGGTGCCAGCTCCAGTGACATCAATGTGACAGAAGGAACCAGATAGCATCTCTTACTCACCCCCTCTCAATACCTCTCTCTCCATTTATTAGTGAGGAAAATCTTTTTTTTTTTTTTTTTTTTTGGAGAGAGATTGTGTGAGTGTGAGCAGGGCAGTGAGGAGGGGGCAGATGGAAAGGGAAAGAACTGTATGCTGACTCTGCACAGAGCATGGAACCCAACTTGGGGCTCAGTCTCATGACCTAAGATCATGACTTGAGCCGAAATGGAGAGTCAGACACTCAGCCGAGTGAGCCATATGAGCACCCCCAAAGAAAATCTTTCTTACTTGTTTTTAAAGGTTTGTTTTATTATTTATTTATTTATTTATTTAACAGAGAGATGGGGGAGAGAGAGAGAGAGAGAAAGAATGAGAGAGAGATGGCATAAGCAGCAGGACCAGCAGGCAGAGGGAGAGGGGTTTACAGGGATGCTGACATGGGGCTCGATCCCAAGACATTAGGATCATGACCTGAGCTGAAGGCAGATGCCCAACCAACTGACCCACCCAGGGTCCCTGGAAAATCTTTCTTAGGACAATTGAACAAAAATTTCCTTATATCTCTTGAGCTAGAACAAGGCTACACGACTATACTGTAGCTGTAAAGGAGGCTACAGAAGTGAATATCTGACATTTTCATGCTCTAGTATTAACAATGGACTTTGATGGCAAGTGAGAAGTAAAAGGGGATTGGCTAATGCACAGGCAACCAAAAGTGTCTGCTATAGTCATCTACTAAGGGAAATAAATTATTGGGCTATTAGATTTTCAACAATACCAGATACCAAATATAAAAATAATATCAGAATATTTTATAAACTATACATATGTATTTATATATATACATGTGTTTACACATCTATATGTACAAAAAGTGCACAAATCATGTCTATATAATTTAATGAATTTTATACACAATAAACATACTTATAAAAACACCCAGATTTAGAAATAGATTGTTACTGGGACCCCAGAATTCCCTCTTTTACCCTCACCTGCTCTCCAAATGCAATCATTATCTTGACATCCAACATCTATTAATTTTGTCTGTTTTAAAATTTTGTATAAATTCAAGAATACAGTATATAGTCAAGTTTTTTCTGTTCTGTCACTTTTGCACAAATTGAAGTTGAATTTAGTTCATGCTGAGCTTTTCCCTATTGTAATAGTATTACTCAATAAAATCTATCCTTACCACTTTAACTAGTGACTTTAACTAGTGACTTTAACTAGTAACTGACTTTGTCTTTGACATTGATTAAGAGCATGGAGTATAGGAGCACCTGGGTGGCTCAGTCATTTGGGTGGTTGCCTTCGGCTCCAGTCATGATTGGAGATGCGTTTCTATCACTGAGTAAGATTTTGAAGTAATCCTGTTGCTCTAAGTCAAATGTCTGATACCCCTCAACTTCTCTGTTAAACCACTTTGGGCGGAGAGCTTGCTTCTCCCTCTCTGCCTACTGCTCTGCTCTGCCTACTTGTGCTCTCTCTCTGTCTCCCTGTCAAATAAATCAATAAAATCTTAAAAAAAAAAAGAAAAAAAGCATGGAGTTTAGCCAGACTATGATGCTTCAGATCCCAGCAGAACCACTAGTTGTAGAACCTTGCTGTTTGTTTTGTATCTCAGTTTCCACATTTGAAAATAGGAATAATAATGGTAGGTTGGTAGATAGGATTACATGAGCTAATCCACATAATTAAATTAGAATGTAGTCTGGCACATAGTGAAGGCTATATAATGGTTTTACTAATTACTATCATTGTTCCTCAGCAACGTGCTTCTAGAAATTGGTGGGAAATCGTTAAAAGAGAAATATTTGCATAAATATTTGTAATACTTCTGTCAAAGAGTTTATATAAAAAGAGCTCTTATAGATATGCTTGGGTGGCTCAGTCAGTTAAGCACCTGACTCTGGGTTTCAGTTCAGGTCATGATCTCAGGGTCTTGAGATCAAGCCCCTCATCAGGCTTGTGCTCAGCACAGAGTCTGCTTGGGTTTTTCTCTTCCTCTCTCTTTGTTCCTCCCCAGTCTATAAAATAAATAATTTTTTTAAATGAGTCCTTATAAATTAATAAGAAAAGGAATGAGAGCACCTGGGTGGCTCAGTTGGTTAAGTGACTGCCTTCAGCTCAGGTCATGATCTTAGAGTCCTGGGATCCAGTTCTGCATTTGGCTCTCGGATTCTGCTTCTCCCTTTGACCCTTCTCCCTCTCATGCTCTCTTTTTTTCTCTCTCAAATAAATAAATAAAATCTTTTTTTTTAAAGGAATGAATGTTCTGATAGAAATGTTTGCAAAAAGCAGCAACAGACAATTCATAACAAAAGCAAATATTGGTCAATAAATGTATGAAAAGCTCTTTGAGCAAAGAAATGCAAACAGACAAAAAAAACAACAAAAATCCAATGAGATGTCATTTGTCTTTTATGTGACAAGCAGAATTGAAAGAATAAAAAAGAAATTAAGATATCCAGTTAGGGTTATGGTTAGAAAAATGAACACTCATTCTTGGTCTCTTCAGGTTTCAAAATAGTAAAATTTTCCAGAAAGTTATCCGTCAAGAAGTATAAAATTTTTATATTTGTATATATACTCAGGAAATTCCCTTACTAGGACTACATCATCATAAAAATTGCCAGAAAAAGGAAAGATATGTATAAAAATTGTTGTCTTTGCATTGCTTATAAATGCAAAAAAATTGGGAATAATGTAAATGTCCATCCATAGAGGTTTTTTAAATAAATCATGATATTACCACATAAGAAAATGTCAGAAAGCTATTTACAAATGATGCCACTTTTGTTTAGAGAATAAAATTCACTGACTACAAAATTGTCCACAACACAATGATGCATGAAAAAAGCACATTGTGAAACAGCATGTAAAATTTGGTAGTTTTATCTTGTTGGCAGGATTTCACTGATTTAAAAAAAAAATCATGTTTTGGTTTTTCACACTGCTTGAATTTTTATAAGCATTTATTTTTGTAAACAAAAAAAATGAAAACAAACAAAACTGTCTTGGTCTTAAGTAATGGATGAAGAACAAATACAAAAGTTTTAGGACAAAATCAGTGAGGTGGAAATAGTGCCAGTAAAAAGCCCACTTGCCCAGCATTCTATAGTAGGAACACTGGCAAGGAACATCCTATTAGAGTTAGATATGTACCTGTGGTGGGGCACCTGGGTGGCTCAGTTAAGCTTCTAACCCTTGATTTTGGCTCAGGTCATAATCTCCATGTGGTGAGATGGAGCCCCATGTTAGGCTCAGTGGTGGGCATAGAGCTGGTTTAAGATTCTCCATCTCCCTCTGCACCTTCCTAAAAGAAGAAAGAAAGAAAGAAAGACAAGAAAGAAAAGAAAAAGAAAGGAAGGAAGGAAGAAAGAAAGAAAGAAATGTACGTACGTGTGGCCTTAGGAAAATTTGGAGAGACAAGGTACTGGTCAAAATTTAGCTTGGTTATTGACTAGGGCTAGGGACTAAAATAAAGGAAAATACAAAAGACTTCCTTCTTGAGAAATACCACTGTTGGTGAGTGATGCCACTGTTCATCAGAGATTAATTAGAGCTAAATACAGACTTTTTAAAAAAAGATTTTATATATTTATTTGACAGAGAGAGACACAGTGAGAGGGGGAACACAAGCAGGGGGAGTAGGAGAGGAAGAAGCAGGCTTCCTACTGAGCAGATAGCCAGATGCTAGGGTTGATCCTGGGATCATGACCTGAGCCAAAGGCAGATGCTTAATGACGGAGCCACCCAGGCGCCCCCTAAGTACAGACTTTGAGTTATTATAAAAGGAGATGGTTGAGAAGTGAATGAAGAGAACGATGCATTAATATATTGAATTCTTACAACAACCTTACAAAGTAAGGACAATTATTTTTCCCACTTTGTAGATGAGAAAGCAAAAGTACAGAGAAAACATACTCTCCCAAGGTCATACAATTATGTATGAAAACCCTGGCCCGAGGTATTTAGGCTGTATATAAAATAATGCTTGTCAAACTTTATCTGTGGCATGGAAGAAGAAAAATACTGGCAGCAGTAGTCGTAAGCAGGTGGTTCAGAGGCATATCCAGCTTGTAGATTGCTTTCCTTGGCCAACACAGTGTTTGCTCTTTGTTTATTTTTTTTAAAATATTGTAGATATTTTAAAATCCAAAAAGTCCACATAATATTTCAGACCATCAGTTGTCTTGTATTTTTTTTCCCTTTTCGGAAAAAAAAAAAATCAGATGTGGCGATACTCATTTCTGCATTGCAGAATCTGTGATGTTTGAGTTGAGGCAGTCCCCTTTAGAAGAGGCATGCACTCCCCACTCAGCCTGTCCCCTTGCCTTATATCACCTGCTTGGCTGTATTGGAGTTTATCCCATCGGTGTCTGTGAACGCACAAAGACCATTAAAGAGTACCCTTAATTGTCTATAAAGATTAGGAGGGCAATTGACTCTTTTGTAATCCAGATATGATGGGTGTCCAGTGAAGATAGAAACAATTCCAACTAACTGATGATACACCTTGTCATTTTCTATACCCAAAGAGAAACCACTCTGCCAGCTGTATTAATAAACTGGTATTTTGTTCATGATTTGTTTGGGGAGTGGTTAGGTTTATGTCACACCCCAAAAGCAAAATTATAAGAAAATATCAATGAGGTATCTCTGTTGTCCCTCTAAAGTTCTTCACCACTGATCTACCTTGTTGGCTTTGGCCTCCCCAGTCTAGTATGCCACACCTCCAATGGTGCCCCGCCCCCACCACGTGCAGCAGAGCAATTCAGCTCTTTTCTTATTCTTTTAACTTCACAATTATAATGCAACTCTGGTAATAAAATGCTGACCTTAAGATCGGCTCTCCATAGAAATTGTATGGTGATTATAAATAAATTATTTATCCCCAGATACAATTTTTCCCCCTTTTTACACTTGTATTTTAATTCCTCCGAAGTCATGACTATTCTACGTCATGACTTAGGGGGGAAAAAGAACCACATTTTATCCTGTGTCTGCCACTTGCTTACATAGGGATTACTTCAGCTAGTTGCATACCTATTGGGTTCTCAGACTTTTCATTTGTAAAATGAGGATATAAATGAGTAAATTTCTTGTCTAACCAGGCTCTTGTTAACATCAATGCGCTTTCTAACCTGAAAACATGTAGAAAACAAAAATTGTAATTTTTAACGTGCATTTTCAAATGTTCTGAAAGTTAGGTTTTCGTATAATGAGCATCTTCTCTTGAACTCCTCGTTCAAGTTATAATAACTGCAGTGTCATCTGCCCATTAGTCTGGAACTCTCCGGATATGTCTAGGGAGGATCACAAAATTACTTGACTTTATAAAAAACATTTTTATACTCATGTACACAGGCTTAGGGTTAAAAACATGAAGCAAACTGAGGATATTTTCTGTCAAAGACTTAGGGTTTAAGTACAGTATTTAGTATAAGTATAGTATTTCTGTAGCAATCAATTCTATTTACAAATAGTCTTATTCTATTCAGTGTTAGCTATCAATTGATTCTGGTTTCTGGCAAACTAAGAAGCAACCATGGGAGATTAGGCTCGGGGGGCTGGAAATAAATGACCACTTACATTTGATTGCTTAAATATGCTGAAACAATACATTTTTTCCTTTCTTTTCTTTTTTAAAGATTCTGTTTATTTAAGAGAGAGAGAGAGAGAGAGAGAAAGTGAGCATGAGCAGGGCTAGGGGCAGAGGGAAAAAGTAAAGCAGGCTCCCAGCTCAGCAAGGGGGCCTGATACAAGGACACAATGTGGGGCTTGATCCTGGGACCCTAGGATCAGGACCTGAGCCAGAGGCAGATGCTTGATGACTGAGCCACCCAGATGCCCCTGGAACAAGACATACGGAACAACCTGATGGAGCTAGTAGATGTTGTGAAGGTAGAGGTTGAGCATTAGAGCCTCCTAAAGACCACCAACAAACCAAGTCGACCTTGATTGTCTGATTTTCATTTTCAAGTGGTCTTGAGGTGATCACAGTGTCTCAGTCTACCCTCGTTTTTGGTGTAGAGGTTCTTTGCGATGATTTCTGAGGGGCAGCATTAGAATTGGACAGAATGATTCAGCAAAAAGAACTGGAAAGAGTTCTTCTTGTTTTTTTTCCAACATTACAGGAGAAAGTTTTTCAAGAAAAAAAAATAATGCTCATTTCTACTCAGTAGGAGAGGCACGAGTTTCCAGTTTGACTGACAATGGTGTGATACCACAATAAAATTAAGCTTGTATGCTAATAGGATGTGTTTCCTATTTCATTCTTCTAGTAATACTTCCAGGGTTCTCAATTCTATTTTGGCTGAAAGTAATAACAGAGCATTAAATAATTTGATTTTGCTCACCCCCCATCCACAGCCATCTATTTTGTAAGGCACTTTTCTTTTGGATATAAACAAAATTTCTTTAATATTAAGAAGCCTGGAGAGGATAATACCTTTGCTCAGCCTGCTGGTGCTATAATTTTGTAAAACGTGGCCCCTAATTCAAGTTAAATCTGGGAAAGCTCCCAAACATGTACTAATTCAGGAGTTATTATAGGGCTGTATAGTCCTGAGGCCTATGAATTTGGCAAGCAGGAGGATAGTAGAAGCAGGTCCAGATGGTTTCTTCTGGGCTATGAATTGTCAGCCATTCCTGCTCTACCTTCCTCAGGCTTGAGGCTAGGAGAGTCAGAGAAAGGAACAAACACCATCAGCAACTGTAATTCTAACTAATTCTAACTCGTTGAAAACAAGAAATCTAGCACTTCACATTGGGGCCTCGAGGACATATGGAGAAGCTTGAACTCCTTAGAGAGAAAAAAGTCTTATGTATGCTGACAATAACAAGAGAAAACGGTGATTTTTAAAACAAGAAATTTAAAAGGGCTGCAGATGTTTTTATTTTCTTTAAAGATAATAATAGTTTAGAAAAAGGTATTGTCACAGGGAAAATGGTCCCCTATAGCTAGCTAAATGTCAAGGGGAAATCAGGATACCTACTTCCTGAAAATATTAGATTCATCCTTTGTGAAAATTCAGTGACAAAGAATTCTATTATGCCAAATAATAGATGTATACCAAGCCATTCTGTCTGAAGTATAGAGGTGTGGTTGAATCACAACTGTACCGTAGTCTATTTTAATAGCTACCTTTTTTTTTTAAATACAGAGAAACAAGGAATTATTACCTACTGTGGCAATCAATTAACTATGGAGAAGAAAAACAACAGATTCAGTCATTTTGTTCTTATTCTTTTTTTAGGGCACCTCACATATATAACACAAGGTATGACTGTAGAAGAGTAACACTAGTACTTAAATAAACACGCAAGCCTTATTACATTTCAGTGACTTGTGTCCTCTTCAAAGTACTATCATCTTGGCTGTGTACTTGATAACTATCGGTTCCAGTGCTCGCTTCGGCAGCACATACACTAAAATTGGTAGCTCTCAGTTCCAAATTGTCCAGGACAGATAATCCAGATGTCCCCAAATTTTATTATTCTCAATAAAAGTGATTCATGCATGGTAGAATGCAACATTTCTTAATCTGAATATTTTTAAAGACCTTTTGAAGGTATTTATAAATCAAGAGAAACACTTGGTTGAATCAAATGTTGTGATTTGGAGTTCAGCAAATATGGTTGCAGAAACCATGTAGTTATCCTAGCAACGTGTGGAATTTTTCTGGCAACTGCCACCAGAACCAGCTTATGAGTCACACAAGGAAATCACTGTTATTACTTTATCTTACTGTGAGATATATTCCTATGGCTGAGCATAAAAGCATCTCAGCAACCTATTTTCTTTTCACAGGGTTCATAAGCTAACTTCTGAGTCCAGTTCTTCCATGTTAAACTGACATGCTTAAATGTTAAAAAGAACATGATTCCCAGTCTTCAAGATTTCTTTACTAATGTGTTTGAAAATGTTGAATTCTGAGGGCAGTATATAATAAGGTATAGTATTACATTATTACATGGCATATTACATTAAATGCATTGGAAGCATTTATCCTGGGGATTTAGAATACCCTCATCATTTTCACATATAACTTTCCTATGGATCGATCCATTAATCTACAGGTATTGAGTGATCTATTTGTGCCTAAAACTGTGGTAGGTGCAGCCAGTTAGTTTGCAGAAAGGTATTGTCAGCTCCAATTTTAATAATGAAAAATAGATGAACTCAGAAATTAAATCATTAACCTAAGTTCACATGATGACACACTGGTATTGCCAGCAGAGAAAGCCAGCTTTCTTAATCTTGACTCAGTGATCTTTCCAGAATAACTTTCTTTTTCTCTCTCACTCTAAGTGCATGTGGGTACACATGTGTGCATGCGCCCCACCCCCACAAATTTTTTGTAGCCTTCTTTTCTAAAATATTTAAAACCATGACAGTAGACGGCTTTTGCAGTGAACATGTTATGTCTACTTAAGGATGTTTTGAGTGAGGTAGGGGAATGGGAAATGTGGGGAGGGAAAGTGAAAGTATAGCATGATTTATGCTAGGCCTGTTAAAGAAAATTTTAAAAGACTGCAAATCCACAAATAAATGTATTGGGCTCACCTACCCGAACAAATAGGAGAAGTCTCTCCTACCTGAGTTGAGACAGGAAGATAGTGATTCACAGAGAGAAGATACCAACTGATTAGGAGAGAAAATGGAAAAGGCCAGACTCTAGAAACATTGTTTATATTTTACCTATGGTAAAATACCTATGGCTTGTAGACACCCTGACATATCTCACACTTACACTCGGAATTCCTGGCTGAGTGAAGTATCAGTTATGGATCAGTGAGAAAAGGTAGGGAGAATGGTAGGGGTAAAAGCTACAGTCCCATAGTATCAGCCTAATGAAAAAAAAAAAAACTCAAATAAAACTGAAGACAGAGGTGACAGAATTACAAAATTTTCTGATAAAATGTTAAAGGCAATTTTTCATACCTCTTCCAATTTACAGTTGTCCTTATCATTGTGATGCATGTGTCCCAACCAAAAAATTTGTATATTTGGGGTAAATAATCAAATGTATATTTACCAGCTGAATTTATTGTTCCTTATGTACAGACAGGCACCATGTTGCTTATTCTATCAATTTATGCTCACAACAGTCTTCTGAGATAGGTACTACTATCATCTCTGCTCTACAGATAAGAAAATTCAAGCTCAGGGAGTTTAAGCAATGTGTCCTTATCACACTACAAAATACTTATGGAACTAAAGATCCCAGTAAGGTTGGTCTGAATCCATTTGTTCCTCATAATGGCCCTGTAGGGAAAGTGGCTAGAAAAATGGAGTCTCCTGCTAGGTTCTTCATTCACTCTCATTAAACAATTATTTGATCTATAGGCAGGTCACTGTGTATGCATGCAGAATACAGTGGTAAACAGAACAGACCTGGTCACTATTCTCATGGAGCTCACCATTACTGGGGAAATAGAATTATTAAACAAAATCTCCTCCCAGCATAGAAAACATCTCTGCAAAAGTAATAGACAAAGAAAACAATTTTATTATTGACTAAGCAATAAATAAGAATGCAAAGCACATTACACTCAATCTGCTAAAAAGATTGCAAAGGCAACAAAAATATTACTCTTTTACATAGCTAAATAGATACAAGACATTAAATTCATGTTCTCAAGATAAAATGGTTAATTATCTGCTCTCTTTAGGACTGAAGGTAGGTTTTGGCCTTTGGAGTCAGGTGGTAGCTGAATTTAGGTGTACACCCTGCCAGGACACTGGGAGAACGGGTATTATATTCTTTGATGATTATATTTGAACAAGATGATTCTCAGGTTCTTGAGGAAAAATTCCTGAGTTGTGAGACTGGCAAGAATTTTATTTAGTCCTTAAAAAGATTTACACGTATATGAAGAGGACAGGGAAAGAAGTACCAAAAGAAAAAGAAGGAAGGGGATTTCTTCCCTTCTTTTCAATAGGGAGAATTTTTAAGTCATATATTTGAATTTGTATTTGTACTTACACCATTAATTGGGGAAAGATGATAATAAATAAAAACTTGAATAAATAGAGAGATATACATTTTGATAAATTCTATGAAACCAGCATTCAATAAGAATAATAATGAGGTGCTTAATCTAGTGTAGGAACTGCTCCCTAATGAAAGTTCTTTTTAGATGCGTAAAGAGGATGTGGTCTGTATATACAATGGAATATTGCTCAGCCATCAGAAAGGATGAATACCCAGCCTTTGCATCAACATGGATGGGACTGGAGGAGATTATGCTGAGTGAAATAATTCAAGCAGAGAGAGTCAATTATCATATGGTTTCACTTACTTGTGAAACATAAGGAATAGAATGGAGGACATTAGAAGAAGGAAGGGAAAAATGAAGGGAGGGAAATCAGAGGGGGAGACGAACCATGAGAGACTGTGGACTCCAAGAAACAAACAAGAAAAAAGGGTTTTAGAGGGGAAGGGAGTGGTGGGATGGGTGAGCCCAGTGATGGGTATTAAGGAGGGTACATATTGCATGGAACACTGGGTGTTATACGTAGACAGTGAATCTTGGAACACTACAGCAAAAACTAATGATGTACTGTATGGTGGCTAATATAACATAATATAAAATAATTTTAAAAATAATTTTTAAAAAAGATGCATTCTGAGCAATGAGCAGGAATTAGTTTCTTAATGGACAAGAAGAAAAGTATTTCCAGAAAAGCAATAATATGTGTGAAAGCTCTGAGATCGGAGCGAGCTCATTGTCTTCAAGTAACTAAAGGAAGGCTATTGCTAGAGTGGAATGAAAGAGACAGCAAGTGACATGAGGACTACATGCACCGCTAGAGTTACAGCATAGCTTAACCAAGGGACACATGGGAACAAGGGAAACTGTCCTCTGAGACTGAAGTTTTAAACACATAAACAATGAGAGTAGAAAGCTGTTCAGGCGACTGAAAGAAGGAAAATGACTCTCAGATTTGCAAGCCTTGACAGGTACATGACTGCAATTAGTATCAAATCTAAACGAAAGAATTGGGGGGCGCCTGAGTGGCTCAGTCAGTTGAGCATCCTACTCTTGATCTTAGCTTGGGTCTTGATCTCAGGGTCATAAGTTCAAGACCCATGCTGGGCTCCGTGTGGGGTGTGGAGTCTTCTTTAAAAAAATAAAATAAAATAAAGGAAGGAAGAACTGTGCACTTCAAAATTTGTCAAGAGGATAGATTGTGTGTGAAGTGTTCTTATCAATATAAAAATAAATAAAAAGAAATACAGGAGGGAACACTGAATCATATCAAATCAAATTACTTAAGACTAGTGCTCAAGAGAAGCTCTTACAAGCAACCAGAAAGAAAAAAAAATGTACAGAGCAGCAAAGAAAAGGAAGATAACATATTTTTCTTAGAAACAATACAACAAGAAGATAGTAGGGTGATTTTTTTTGAAGTGCTGAAAGAAAAAATAAAACAATCAGCCCAGACTTCTCAACCTAATGGAAATACCTTTTCACAGAAAAGGCAAAATAAAGACTTTTTGAGAAACAAAAAGATGAAATGATCACTAACAGACCATTAATACAAGAAATGTTTAAAGAAGGTCTTAGGGCAGAAGGAAACAGATACCAGAGGGAAACACACATCTACAAAAAAGAAATAAAGAGCACTGGAAATAGTAACTACATTTGGCAAATATATACCATTGTTTTCTTATTATTTAAATATTTTTAAAATATAATGGGCCTTAAGTAAAAAAAAAATAAAATTAGGAGAGATTGCCAGTAAAATATAACAAAAACATCACTAAGACAAGCAAAGATAATCCCAAACAAGCAGAATGAGAAGTGCCTTGGCCCAAAGATAAAATATTTTGTCCTGTGGCAAGTACATCCCTATTATAGGAGTGCAGTTAAATAACCTAATAAACTCTTCTTATCCCAAGTTCAGATTCATCAGTTAAAATTTGGATAATATTTAGGTATTCCATATAGGGGAGAAAACAAAACGATAAGAGAAGAAGAGTCCTGCTCCACTTGACAGTTCTATTTCTTGATCTCAAACTGCTGTAAAATATGAAGCTAAGCTTAATGTGAGTTTATTCTGTTGAAAATTCTTTCTTAGTGAAAGTTTAAAGTCCTCCATTAAGTGCCTATTTGGGCAGCTCTGGCCTTCCTCTTCATTACTATTTCAGTTTCCTATGGAAATTTCTATAGGCCAATTATTCATCATAAGGTTTCAGTTATAGGTTTGATTCATGTTATTTCTCTATCTTGTTTGCCATTTATTTTGTCATATAGATGCTTCTCTTCCAGCTGCCTATAAAACTACTCATTGCCATCTTTACCTCGTGTCTAACCATTGCTCAAAATATAGATGATACAGAAGAATTGTTCTAAAAATATTTAGAGAGTAAGATGAGTTCTTACTAGTTTTGTTTTCCACCTTTTTCCTATCACCTGGCCCCCCATTGTTAACTAAAGTGTAGAGGGATAAAGGGATACCTAGTGCCCTTATGAACTCTCGCTTGCTTATGATCTCAGAAAGTGACATCTTCCCTGACTCCCTTTGTAAACATAGGTTTTGCCTTAATCATGTTACTATAGCTATGTTTCAGCACACAGTATGTAGCAGTATGATAGGCAAGTACTTACACACAAACATACATACAGTGTATATATACTGTAGTTAGGCTTTTTAGTTTCACATTCAGAGTCTAGTCTTGGCTCTTGGGCAAGTTACTTGGCCTTTTGTGCTTGTTTCTTCATTTGTAAAACAGGACTAGTAATCATATCTACCTCATAGAGGATTAAACAATACAAAACGCAAAAGGCATCTCTAAAGTATTCCAAATGATAGTTAATACCATATTTTCCTATGTTTATTATTCTGTGCTAAGTTTACTCACATTAGACAACCAGCATCTGTATGTGAGATATACCCCCCAGGACATAATCAGATTTTGATAATACCTTCTTCTTTCCAATGGCAAGGAAGTAAAGCACTCTCCTCATTTGTAATTCTCCATTGATTAACATTGGAAATGGTAGTTCATATGGGTTGTGGCATATTTTTATAATTATTATTATAATTAGCCAGAATCTGGCTAATTATTCACTGAACTGTAGGGGAGGGAAAACTCTTCTTCTACCTGCACAGGTTCATGGCTGGGACTTGCAAACTAAACTTATAAAAGACAGATGAATAGGAAGAAAAGGCATACAAATTATATTTTACATGCACTGGAGTTTCACATACCCATAAAATTAAAAAGATTGAAAGAAATGGTTAGACTTCAGAGTTGACATACCATTTTAATAAAGGGCAATAAGCTTTGAAAAAGTGACTAGATAAAGAAAAGGGAGTTTGGGCTTCAAAGAGTGGTTACTATAGGGAGGTAAATATATGGAGAAAATGAATGGTAGTTTGGGTTTATTTAATAAAACTTGTTCATGCAGGCTCATCTCTGTGCCATTGCTGTCTTTGGCATTAAGAGTTGGTCTTCTTGGGGGCGTCTGGGTGGCTCAGTGGGTTAAAGCCTCTGCCTTCGGCTCAGGTCATGATCCCAGGGTCCTGGGATCGAGCCCCGCATGGGGCTCTCTGCTCAGCAAGGAGCCTGCTTCCTCCTCTCTCTCTCTGTCTGCCTCTCTGCCTTCTTGAGATCTTTGTCCGTCAAATAAATAAATAAATAAATCTATAAAAAAAAAAAAAAAGAAGAGTTGGTCTTCTTGGACTGCCTGGGTGGCTCAGTGGGTTAAGCCTCTGCCTTCAGCTCAGGTCATGATCTCAGGGTTCTGGGATCGGGTCCCACATCGGGCTCTCTGCTAGGCAGGGAGCTTGCTTCCTCCTTCCTCTCTCTCTCTCTCTCTGCTTTCCTGTCTGCCTACTTGTGATCTCTCTCTGTCAAATAAATAAAATCTTAAAAAAAAAAAAAAAGAGTTGGTCTTCTTGGGGCACCTGGGAGGCTCACTTAGTCAAGCATCTGCCTTTGTCTCAGATCATGACCCCAGGGCCCTGGAATTGAGTCCTGCATCAGGCTCCTTGCTTAATGAGGAGCCTGCTCCTCCCTCTGCCTACCGCCCCCTCTGCTTGTGCGCTCTCTCTCTCTCTCTCTCATTCTCTCTGATAAATAAATAAATACATAAATAAATAAATATGTCTTTAAAATATAAAAAAAAAATGTTGGTCTCCTCTTGGTATGGGAGAGGGCAACATGTTCACAAAGGAAATTTATGCCCTACTTTAGATAGATGGGGGAGTGCCTTCCTGTGTCTGTGTTTTTCTCAGTTGTCTTCAGTTTAAAATAATCCTTATGCCAAAGTGACATATTTTGCAGTGTCATATTCTGGATCAGCAAATAATTTTCGAATACCAGCTATATGCCAGGCTCCAGGCACTACAGTTTATAGAGCTTGATTTTTGGTTGGAGAGAAAGAATATAAATAAACATAAAATATATGTGATATTGGAAAAATAACAAAGTAAGAGGATCAAGAGTGGTGGAATGGGAACACTACTTTCGATATATGTGCTTTCCAGTGAGTTAACTAGAACTCCACCCTTTCTTTTTTTCCCACTCTAAAGAACACATCATAGCACAAGCCTGAGTGACAATACCATTGGGATCATTTTTTACCTGTTGTGCCTTACTTCTAAATGTAAACCTTTTGGGAACTTTAGGTTAAGCATAATTAGTAATAAATATGAACACGGAACACAAATGATTGCAATATTTTGGGTCCCAAGTATCTGATCCTAAATTCCAGGGGACCATCAGTGTTCCATAGCCACACTGAAGATCTCTACCTCATCCTTACCCAAGTTATCATCCTGTAGACCTTCCACTCCATATTGGTTTCTGAAAGGATCCCCTTTGTTCTTGGCAGAGTTACAAAGCAGAGAAGATTAATACTAGCTCAAGGAATGATCCATTCTTTCCTGGCTCAGGTTACAAGCTATTCCTACTTCTTCCTATTCTCATGGAAGGAGCCACCCCTTACGTGTTCAGGGGAATAATGTTCTGAAAATTATTAATAATAGTTCACCTGCACAAAAATAAAGCAGCAGCATCTTCATTTTCAACAGCAGTGGCAAAATATTAACCTAAGGTAACAATACAGTTTTAATCTGGGAGGTTCATGGAGTTGCTGAAAGTCATACAAGTTAATGACAAAGGTAGAAAATTGAACCTAAAGTTCCTCATTTTAAAAGATCATGCTGAGCTTTAAAACAGAACTGGAAGTACCTTTAAAGGGGTAAAAAAAAAAAACAAAGGAAATTTTCTTCTGAAAAGTTCCATCACACAGTAGATTCCTCTTAGTATGTGGAAATACAACAATCAGTATGCGACAACAGAGTTAGGTAAGGCTGAAAAATTCTGCTAGTCCAGGTTCACAAAGGTTCACTTTACAAGTGGGAAAGAGTATTGTTTTCAGCCTGACACAAGATGCTTCCAATCCTCAAATCCTTAGTCTTATCTGATCCAACTAAAGGCCCAGCCAAGGTCTTTGTTTTACCCAGACAAGGGTGTCACCATGGAAGCTTCACATAAAACTCTATAGAATCCAAAAAACAAACAAAAGAACAAAACAACTCTATAGAATCCAAATCGCCAGTTTCCCCATGAAAGGAGAAAAGAACATCACTGACACAGGAATATGAAATTAATTAGATCTATATTTCACTTCAGATCTCCAAATCATTGCTGATAAAGGAGTCTTTAATCTTCAACACAGGAGGACTCTGTATTGCAAGCACAATTGAAATCTCTCCACGAAAACTAGCTCTTTGAAAAATGCAGTCTTCATAACCTTCATAACCCAGCATTCAGGGGAATAATTTCTTACCACCTGCATTATCAGCTCTATCCCTTTTATTAGAGAATCTGTCAAAAATGCAGTCTTGTAAAATGGTTATGATTTTAATCTTTATGGTGATTGGAAATGGAGCACAAATGGCTTTGATTGCAGGCAGAAATGTTTGCTAAAAGTCATTACAGCTTTTGCTTCTCATCCTCTTAAATAAATTAATAACATTTGGTGAGAAAACACCCTAAGGTCTCAATATTATTTCTATAACACCAAGGTAGTCTCAAATAATGAACATGCTCTGGAACCATCACTTTTTTCTCATTGCTAGGAAAGTGTGTATATGTAAGTTCCTCTGAAAGACATACTTTAAACAATAAAATAAAAGACGTACTAACCCCTAGTCAACATGTAAATATATTTAGGTGTGAATATATAAAATATATACTATACATACAACAGGATATGAGTATATGCACATCAAATGGATTCCCCCCATAACAACAAACAAGAGAAGAAAGCATCTGGGGAGCTCAAGGGCATCACAACAGATAGGAAGAACAAAGCATGTAATACTAGGTGAAAAAGTGTTATGCCTGCATGGGCTGGATATTATTCACAGAGAGAGATTGTTTCTTATGAATTTTATTTTCTTACTATTTCTGAAAAAGAAGAATGAAAGATGATTAGAGAATGAGGGTACATGCTCCATAAATATTTTAATGTTTAATGTTTAGCGTGCACCAGGTTCACTGAAAGTGTAAAGGCTGTAGCATGTGAGCAGGTATTGTTTTCTGACCTCTCTCCAACTCACAATCTGTGCTCTGTAATAGGTCCGTTCCATCCAGACGAAAGTCTCTCAAAAGCCCTCTACAGGGGCACCTGGGTGGCTCAGTGGGTTAAGCCGCTGCCTTCGGCTCAGGTCATGATCTCAGGGTCCTGGGATCGAGTCCTGCATGGGGCTCTCTGCTCAGCAGGGATCCTTCTTCTCTCTCTCTCTCTCTGCCTGCCTCTTTGCCTACTCTGTCTGTCAAATAAATAAATAAAATCTTTTAAAAAAAAGTTACTTACTGGGATTATTGACCATATAAAAGAGAAAAGGGAAAGGCTTGTTAGTTTAATATGGTGAAATGGAGAAATAAAAAATGAAGAGGAGTGGTGGGGAATGAACCACTATTTTGAAGCAATCAGATCCCACTGCCCTCTTAGTCACACCAGTGTCAGCAATACTTTCTCTGGGTATATCAGACCTTCCTTGATACTACGAAACCAGGTATATTTAATGAGGTTCATTAACATGACTCAGCATGCATCTGTAGACATGTGAAGTATCAAGATAATTTCACATCAGTACTAGATTTTTATGCTTGCAAGCCTTTAAAAGTCAACCATTTTTGCATATTTTCTATTCTACTTTATTGGTTTGTTAAAGGTTTCTCTCTTTTGTTTGAGTTTTGCTTTGGTTGATTTTCTATACTTAACCCCACTTTCCTTGAACTCTGCTCCTGTCTTCTTCTGTTTCCTGAAAGGCTGACATACCTAATACTCCCTCTTCTTGTTCTGGAGTTTAAAGAAGAGGAATAAGTCTGATGTGCTGATTTGAATAATGCCATCCTCTGTGTCATCCCCAGAAGTTTTCTTACTACCTGTAATGCTAATGGCATGTGGCCTCCCAGAGAAATACATCCCCCCGACCCCAAAAAATTACATAAGCTTTTCTGGGATTCTATTTATTGTAAATAATTATGCTTTTTTTTTAATTGATCTTAAGAATCATTTGGGGAGGGACGCCTGGGTGGCTCAGCCATTAAGCATCTGCCTTTGGCTCAGGTCATGATCCCAGGGCCCTGGGGTTGAGCCCCACATAGGGCTCCCTGCTCAGTGGGAAGCCTGCTTCTCCCTTTCCCAGTCCCCCTGCTTGTGTTCCCTCTCTCGCTGTGTATGTGTCTCTCTCTGTCAAATAAATAAATAAAATCTTTAAAAAAGAAGAAGAAGAAGAATCAGGTGGGGACGCCTGGGTGACTCAGTTGCTTAAGCATCCAACGCTTCATTTCCAGTCAGGTCATGATCTCAGGTTTATGGGATTGAGACCCATGTTCGCTTCCTCCTTCAACGGGGAGTCTGCTGGAGAGTGTCTCTCTCTCTCTCTCTCTCTCTCTCTCTCTCTCTTCCCTCTGCCCCTCCTCCTGCTCATGCGCTCTCTTTCTCTCTCTCTCTCTCTCTCTAATAAATAAATAAATAATTCTTTTTTTTTCAAGAATCAGGTGGACTAACTATTCTCCCTACCATACTTACTAATAACTAGATCTGTGTTATTTAACTTATCGAATTGTTTTTATCAATTGCAGAAAAGGAAACTGGCAAATCAGTTTTGCTCATTCTGAATAGCCTTGAAGTGATGATTAGGGAAGCAGTTCAGCGTGAGAAGCTGCATCAGAGTATTTTGAATATGTGATCACCATTGGCTTTCTTCCTTTCGCTAGCCAGGAAATTTTGTACCCTAACTAAGGCACTATGAAATGACCTTTATCTACTCTGTAATCTTTGAAACTGTATTCCTACACCCTTACCTCAACTATCTTTGCTAAACAAAATAATCATTCTTACTCCATATGTATATGGTTTGTATATGAGAACAAAAGCCTAGGAAACATCCCTAAAATGATAAATTGACTTCAGATTGCTTATGTTTGTTTTTATTTTGGAGGGTGAGGTAGGAAGCCAGAGGTCTAGGGAAGTCATTTTAGGTGTAGTATAACCTTTTAAAACAAGCTTTGTATAAGAATGAAAATAAAGAAAAAGAAAGAAGACAGACTGAGGAGATGAAACAAAGACTGTGTCAGAATATGGGAGGAAAAGGCGTACAAGGGACTAAAGAATAAAAGAGAAAAGGAGCTGAGACATCAGGAAATGGAGTACCGAGGGAGCACTACACCAAAAGTAGGGAGACACAGAGAGCAATTATATTTTCAATCAATACTACTCTCTTTTCTTCTTAAATTCTGTAGAATAATTATCTATAATTTACTGTGCATATTTGTGCTCAAATTTGATCCTCAGAAATATAAGGCTCTGATCTCCAGCATTTTGAACTCCAACAGCATAAAACACCAAGACAAGATAATATACTATGATGAAAGCAGCTTTGCTTAGGCAATTCAGTCACAATGTTGCAAAGCAGGTAGCTTGAGAGGGAAGATGCAAAGTTGTATTTGGGAACAGAGTTTATTTGAGGTGATGACAGCATTTCCAAGGAGAGATATTCTGGCAGTAGTAGAAAGCCAGCGTGTGGAGTCCTGTTGGGAGTATATGGCTGGTGAGTAAATTGGAGGGTCATCAGCAGATACCGGACAGTCAAAACAGAGGAAATTAGTGCAGATAAAAAGATCCTATGAGAATTCTGGGAATTGCAGGACTGGAGGATAAAGTAGAGCAATCAAAGGGAGACAGAAAGAACAATCAAGTGACATTTTAAACACATACTCTTTGCCTGGTACTGAGCTACACGCTGGGGATACGAAGATGACTCAAATATGGTCTCTGCCCTTAAGCTCACGGTTTAGTTCCAGAAAACAATTTGCAGTGAAGGGACAGAGTGGACACAAAGCATCAATTAACTATGGGGAAAAGATAATAAAAGCATAGTCTCATAGAACACCTGATACATCATTAGCAATGTCTAAAGGCTTTGCATGATTGTTTATTAAATCTCCACAAGTACATTATATAGTAGATTCTAATACGATGTTCATTTTACAGATGAGGAGACTGAGGCCCAGAGAGCTTCAGCAACTTACCCAAGATCTCAGAGAATTGAATTAGCAGAGCTGGCAGGCAGTCTGGCTCCAGAAGATTTAAGCATCCCCACCATACTTAAGAGGAAGAAAATAGAGTATGAGGTATTTGGCTTGCTATAAAGAAAAGTGTTAGAAGTTTATCAGGTATTCAAGGTTGGAAAAGACATTCTGGACAAAGAGAAAAGCTTAAGGACAGAGCCATGGCGTGGCATGGCATATTTGCTAAGTTAGTCAGTACAACCTGCCTATTAACACAATATCCTGACTTGGAACCCAGCTTTCATGGTTCCTAAGAAAAATCTTTCAGCTGTTGCATGGCTTACCGTTTTATCAAATTTTGGAAATTATTTTTTACTTAGTTGGTGCCTCCATGGGTCTCACTTTTAACTAAGTGCTATATAAAAAACTACTTCTCAATCCCAGGTGTTTTAGAATAATAATAAAAAAGTCTAAACAATCCAAAGCAGTTTGGTTTACTTTGATTTATAAATCACACGTTCAAGTCCTAAGCCATTGCCGAACCTTGTGGGCTTTGCCAAAACACAGACAAGAATTTTTTCTTGTTGTTCTAATTAAACATGTAGCTGGTGTTTCTGCCTTCTTTCATAACCTTTATATACCAATTATGATTCCCTATTTTTCTTCACGAAACATCATTTTCCATCTTCCTCCATTATTCTTGTTATCTCTTCCTTTTTGCTGTGCACATTTGTTCAATTTTGTTTCGTCAAGTAGTTCTTCCGAGTGCCTCAGCTCTTTCTCAATAACAACCAAGAGGACCGACATCTTAAGGCAGAGAACACAGAACTGGGAGGTTGCTTTCTATGATGATGTGTGGCAGAGCAATGATTACATTTCATTTATAGGGCTGGTCCAGAGATTAGGTTGGAGATTGGCTGTTGTCCCAATGTTTAAGTCCTGAAATATTGCTGAAATATTGTTGGAGTATTTTACCTGAATTTCTCTTTAATCTTTTTTTTTTTCATAGAGAAAGATGTAGAATGAAACTGTCCTGCTGCATTCTTGAGATTTTTCCTCCTTTTATGCTATACCAGTCTTGTCTCTACAAATTGAATTAGAGATGAGTTATTGTGTTTATCTATGGAAAAACACTCCTTTATAGCAGTGGCAATTGTCAAGAGATGAGAGAAAAGACTTTGCGAATATTTATGATACTTCAAAATGACTCATATGCTAATGAAACAAATGCCTTAGGGCCAGTTGAGAACCTTATGCATAGATTAGGAAAGGATTAAGAGCAGCAATTAATTTAGTAACAAGTCTAAGTGAAATGGGATTTTTCTTAAGGGAACTATTTTTAGAAAGTGTATTCAATCTAGTCCCAGTTTCAAACTTCCTTTTGAATCTTTCACCTGTTGACTTTTAAAAATTCAGAATAAAACACCTGTGCCCCTACATTTAATGCACATTAGCCTCATGCTCTATATGTTTGAGTTTATGAGAGACACTGTTCCTATTCTCAAGAAGGCCACCGTCTCATGGAAGAAATATCACATCATATTATAACTGCCTATTTATTTGTTCTTAAAGAACAATAGGATACAGATGTCATTATAGGGCATAGGGAAACCAAGCGCCCTCTAGGCACCCTGAAAGAAGTGATTTCTTTCTTTTTTTTTTTTTTTTAATTTTATTTATTTATTTGAGAGGAAGGAGGGGGAGAGAGAGAGTGTGTGAGCACATCAGTGGAGGGGAAAGGCAGAAGGGGAGGGAGAAATAAGCTCCCTACAGGGAGCCTAATATGGGGCTCAATCATAGGGTTCTAGAATCATGACCTGAGCCAAAGGCAGACACTAAACCGACTGAGCCACCCAGGTGCCTGTGATTTCTATTTTTAAAATAATGATTTATTTATTTTAGAGAGGGAGAGAGAGAGTGCATTCATGGGGAGAGGGGCAGATGGAGAGGGAGAGAGAGAATCTCAAGTAGATTCCCTGCTGAGCATGAAGCCCAATGTAGGGCTTGATCTGGCAATCCTGAGATCATACCTGAGTCAAAATCAAGAATCGAACCCTAACTGACCAAGTCACCCAGGCAATCTTGGAAGAAGTGATTTCTAAGAAAAAACTTAAAAACAACTCTGGGAGTGCCTGGGTAGCTCAGTCAGTTAAGCATCTGCCTTTGGTTCAGGTCATGATCTCAGGTCCTGGGATCAAGCCCTGAGTCAGGTTCCTTGCCCTGTGGGGAGTCCGTTTCTCCCCCCCTCCTTCTGCCCTCCCCCTGCTCATGCTCCTGCTCTCTTTTTCTCTCTCTCTCAAATAAATAAATAAATAAATCTTAAAAAAATAAGGAAAATAACCAGAAAAACTTTGGTTTAACCAAAGAAAGAAAAGTATAGGACCATGGTTAAAGTATATGTTTTGGGGTAAGGTATCATTTCATAAAAGAAAATACTTGATGGTCAAAATTAAGTTTTTTAAAACTCTGGAAACTAGTCAAATGCAAAAATTCAAGCAGCATTAAAGAAAACCTGATGAATTGGTAAAAAAAAAAATCAGAGTTGATTGTATTTAACTTAACCTACATCCATCCATGCCCTTCCTTCTAGTTCTACAATAACTTTGAAAATTAGTAGCCTCACAAATACAGTAGCTGTCAGAACCAGCAGACTTGCATCCACTAGAGGAAATAGATAAGATTTGGAGTTTTTAAAAAAAGTCTCATCTCCAGACCGTTTCCTTGACCTGGCTGGGAACACCCTGGAAAAACCCCATTTACCAGGTGTTGTTATGTGACTTAACTCCCAACTTCAGCTCAATCCACAGGAAAAATTTTATCCTGAGGTAGCTATTCACTATTTTAGCTGCCTAAGATGTAAATGCATGTGGGGCAAACAAGAGGCTGGCCAAAAACTTAAAAAGAAGATCTGGGGAAGCAATGTCCACAGGTAGCTTTAAAAAGCTCTGGCGCATTAATGGGGATTTAGAAGGCTAAGTGCACATGCAGAGAGGTGCCCATGAAAGAATTAAGAAGGCCCTGATCTAGGAAACCATTAAAATCCTAGAGGAGAATACAGGTAGAACCTCTTTGACATTGATCTTACCAACTTCTTACTAGATATGTCTCTTGAGGCAAGGGAAACAAAAGCAAAATAAACTATTAGGACTTCGACAAAATAGCAAGCTTCTGTACAACAAAACAAGCAATCGACAAAACTAAAAGACAACTTCCTGAATGGGAGAAGATATTTGTAAATAACATAAACAACAAAGGGTAGTATCCAAAATATATATAGGTAGTATCCAAATTATGTATCCAAATCATATATCCAAATTATATGAAGGACTTATCAAGTTCAACACCCAAAAACCAGATAATCCAGTTAAAAAATGGGCAGAAAACATGAATAGACAATTTTTCAAAGAAGACAAAAAAGATGAATAACAGACTTATGAAAACATGCTAAACATCACTCACCATTAGGGAAATACAATTCAAAATTACAGTGAGACATCACCTCACACCAGTCAGAATGGCTAAAATTAACAACACAGAAAACAACAGGTGTTGGCAAGGATGTGAAGAAAGGGAGGCCCTCTTGCACTTTTGGTAGGAATGCAAATTGGTGCAGCCACTCTGTAAAACAGTATGGAGGTTCCTCAAAAATTTTAAAATAGATCCAGCAATTGCCCTACTAGGTATTTATCCAAAGGATATAAAAATACTGATTTGAAGGAATACATGCACCCTGATATTTATAGCAGCATTATCAACAATAGTCCAATCATGGAAACAATCCAAACACCCATCAAATAGTGAATGGATGAAGTGATTATATATATATAATCATTTCATATATACATATATATGAAATATAAACATATATATTTGTATACATATATATGTATACATATATATGTGTATATATATAGCTAACCCATAAAAAGAATGAAATCTTGTCATTTGCAATGACATGGATGGAGCTAGAGAGTATTATGCTAAGCAAAATAAGTTAGAAGAAGGCAAATACCATATGATTTCACTCATATGTGGAATTTAAGAAACAACAACAAAAAATGAAGATGGGTGGGGGAGAACAGAGGCAAACCAAGAAAGAGATTCTTGACTATAGAGAACAAACTGGTGGTTACTGGAGGGGAGCTGGGCAGGTGAATGGGTTAAATAGATGACATGTACTGAGGAGGGTCCTTGTGATGAACACCAAATGTTGTATGGAAGTGACGAATCACTAAATTCTACTCTTGAAACTAATATTATACTGTATGTTAACTAACTGGAATTTAAATAAAAACTTGGAGAATCTAAAAAAAAAAGTAAAAGAGAAAGAAGGCACTCATCTCTTATCTGAGCACACTTTGAGGCTCTGCACAATTAGGAAGTGAAGGCTAAACAACAACTGTGTGAGCATTGGAAACATGCTTCAATACATAAACACAGAGCCCCTCAAAAAAAGTTGAAAAAATAACTATTTCAAGGCATTAGATGATCTGTGTTCAATTGTTAGTTGATCATTAAGCTAAACAATCAGAATTCAGTAGCTGAATGGAATACAGACATTACCAAATTAGTCCAGAGAAGTCACTAAACATACAAACAGCAACAAGAATGACAGCAACAACAATAAACCCTGGGGAAAGGTAAATCTGATTTCTAGAGTTGTCACATTATATTACTGAAATCCAGTTTTCAACAACAAAAAATATTGCAGGATATACCAAGAAACAGGAAAGAAGGGCCTGGGCTGGAAAAAATTGTCAGTTGAAACTATTCCTGAGATAGATAAACCATTTGACTTACTATAAAAAAGACTTTAAATCAACTATAAAAAATAGGCTGAAAGAACTCAAAGAAACCATGTCTAAAGAGCTAAAAGAAGGCATGACCATAATGCCTTAGCAAATATTAACAAAGATAGAGAAATTATTTTTAAAAGAATCAAGTAGAAATTCTAGAACTTAAATTGTAGTAACAGATGAAATGTCCACTAGAGGGGTTCAACAGCATATTTGAACAGACAGAAGAAAGAAACGGCATATTTGAAGATAGGTCAATTGAGAGTATCCAGTGTAAGGAACAAAAATGATAACAAAAAGACTAAGAAAATTGAACAGTGCCTCAGGGATCTGGGAGCCTTCTTCAATCATACACACACAAAAAGGAAGAGGAGAAGCAGAAAGGGGCAGAATTAATATTTGAAGAAATAATGGCTGAAAATTTCCCAAGTTTGATGGAAAACATTAATCTATATATCGAAGAAGCTCAATGAGTTCCAAGTAAGATGAACTCTTTGAGGTCCACATGTCTGACTGTTGAAATCCAAACACAAAAAGAGAACTATGAAAAGAGGAGGAGAATAGCCAGAACAAATGATCTTCAATAAGATAAAAAGCTGACCTCTCACCTGTGGGACCAAAGACAGTGGAGGAGATTCAAAATGTTGAAAGGCTGTCAACAAAAAGTCTATATCCAGCAAAAATATTCCTCAAAAACAAAGAAGAAATTAAAGCATTGATAGATAAACAAAAACTGGAAAATGTATTACTGGCAGACTTCCCCTAGAAGAAATACTAAAAGAAATCTGGCAGCTGAGGTGAAAGATACTACAAAGTTACCTGGATCCAGAGAGAAATAAAGAGTGCTGGTAACAGTGATTATGTCAGCAAATATAAAATGTAGTATGGAAGTATTTTTTTTTTTTTTAGATAGGATTTAGAAAATTGTTTTTTAATTGAGGTATAACTTGACATATAACCTATCAGTTTCAGATACACAACATAATTAAATATTTAGATATACGGCAAAATGATTTCCTTTTCTCTGTATGAATTTTGGAGATTAGTAGAAATGGGCCTCTCACAACAGGATCTATCCTATCATAATTCATTTTCAGACAGCAGTTTCAACAAACTAGATTCTAAGTATCAAAATTTTTTTTTTTCAAAATTTCATTTTAATGAAGCAGATTCCTCTTAGGCACCCCAAGAAACCAATTTTCATTTTTGTGGAAATACATATACTACTAAGTTTGAAACTCCTCAGGTCAAAAGATCTAAGACATATATTCTAATGCTTTAGTGTTGTTTATAAACATGAACAGGATTCTAAGGTATGTCTCTACTCCCACTAGAAAATCAGATTAATAAAAAGTCTAATCACATAAAGGAATATAAAACTATTTATTGACCACTGTTTACCAGTATTTACAATAAAGTAAACAATATACAGTTGGATAACATTCTGACTACAAAGTTACTGTTTTTCCTGGTTTCTGCTGAACCAGTAACTCAAATACTGAAAAGACTGAGCCTACATGTCAGGAATGAACTGGGGTAAAGAAAAAACATGCAGGTGAAGAATTTGGATTATACAAGCCTGTCCACCCATTTACTCCAGCAGGTGCTAAACTGCCAACATCTCTAACCATCTGATTATGATTAGCTTCCATGAAGGAAGTTGTAGACAGTCCATGAATCATGACCTTTTAGTCAATACAG
Organism: Neogale vison; assembly: GCF_020171115.1. NCBI lineage: Eukaryota > Metazoa > Chordata > Mammalia > Carnivora > Mustelidae > Neogale > Neogale vison. Next base: position 34,453,835 of record NC_058105.1, read on the forward strand.
CCCAGAGAATTTCAACTTCTTAAAAAGGAATGGTTCACTAGAAGGAACCTTTACATGTCCATTTAACTAAAGTATTGCTTACCTAAGTAAAACACACAAGGACTTGTCTAGTTTTGTCATTTGGGTGGGGAGGTTGTTGGTAGTGATAAAATTTTCCTTTCAGGGATCTTGCAAATATACTTGCGTTTATATGGCTGTAGAGAAGGATATGGATTCTGACATGGCTGCTTTTAAATTGTCCAATTTAAATTGTTTACATTATATTTAAATTGTCCAATTAATTACAAAATTTGAAAGGTTAAGGCCTCAGGAAAAACTTCAGTTTAAGCGATTTATTTCTTAAAATGCTGAAAATGATAGCATCCCGGAAACATGGGCTTATCCATGGTTATAAAATGCTGTTTTTGTTTTGGTGAATGTTAAAAACAAAAACCACTTATGTATTTTAAGTATACACACAAAAAACCCCCTAAATAAACAAAAAACCCAGAATGGTCCTTAGGCATATAGGAGTTAAACACAAATTCTGACTGAGTAAAGACTATGAAGATTTCCCCCAACATTTAGAAAAGGTTCTCTAATGCAGGGGGATAATATATCATGGTCTCAAATATTCTTTTCCGATAAAGGAAGCAACTACAGAAAGCTTTTATTTGTTTAAAGTAACCAGTGCTATAGATGCAAAAACCCCAACAACTCCCCCAATACTACTTCAAAACAAACATATCAAACTTGATTTTCATTAGAATGTTATTTCTTCACACTAATAAATCAAAAAACAAAGACCCAGATTTTATATATATATATAAATATATATAAAAAGCAATGCAAACAATTATTGAGCTTCATCTTCTGGACAAGAATGCCAAGTTAGTCTCTCTTCATAAAAAGCAATTACAATTTGAGGACACTTCATGTTTGCCTCTTTTGCCAGCACCAAGTCTGCCTCATCTGAATCTTTCCATTTCATGAGAAACATTAATTCTCCACTGCTATCTGTGGCACCAATTATTCGTTCAGGATCAAGACCTCTGGCAAAGCCTCTTGGTTTATCAGCAGCATCTCTTTTCTTCTTTGATTTGCTATCATCAGATTCACTGTCAGATAAAGATTTTCTTTTTGTACCATCTTTTTCTTTACCAGCTTTTTGAGAGTTAAGAAATGCTTCAATTAACTCTGGACAATCTAGATTTTCTTCAGGCTCCCAAGTATTGTCAGCATCTGTAAAACCCTTCCACTTCAGGAAATACTCCACCTTCCCATTCACTACACGTCGGTCCAGTACTTTTTCCACCACAAATTCTTCAGGCTCTGCCTCTTCTACTTTTTTACTCTTTCCATTCTGTTTCTTTCCCATTTTTTGCAATGTAGTTTTATTGGAGGCCATTTTTTATTGCAGACTTGAAGAGCTATTATTCACCGCCTCCGAGCTGCTCCGGGTCCCGGGTCTGCGGCGTCTCCCGTATGGAAGTATTTTTGTTTGCAATTCTTCTGATTTAAAATACAAGTACATAAAATAATAATTATAAAATATGGCTGATGTGTTTATCATGTATAAGGATGTAATGTGTGTGATAACACACAGAAGGGGAAGTGAATGAAAATATATTGAAACAAATTTCTATTATGATTAAGTTGGTATTAATTAGACCTAGATTAATTGTGTATTTATGATTACTGCATAAAATTGTATTTCTCAGCATAACACTTCAATAACCAACTCATTCAAAATATAGAGAAAAAAATATAAGTGATACAATGGAAACTATCTAACACAAAAGAACACAGAAATGGAGTAATAAAGAAGCAGAAAGGACATAAGACAGATAGAAAACAGCAGAATGCCAGACTTAAATCCTATCAGGAACTACATTAAGCTACGATGAATCAAATGTTCCAACCAAAAGGCAAAATTGATAGAATAGATTTTAAAAACAAACACATTATCTGACTATATGTAGTCTATAGGAGACACATTTTAGATTTAAGGACACAAATAGACTGAAAGTAAAAAGAGGAAAATAATATATACCATGTAAACAGTAACCAAAATAAGCAAAAATTAAATAAGGAACTGCCCAGCTCCTTTTAATATCACACACAACAGTTCATATGAAAATCCTCTCTGTTTAATTTTATTTTTGGTATTGATTTATATTTTATGTGAAACATGTTCAGAAAATATAGTATAATACAAATTCCTTGAAATTTGTTTAAGACTGATTTTATAGGTTAATATCTTGTCAATAATCTTTAAATTGTCTACATATTCTTAAAAAGAATATACACAACTCTAAGCAAAAAGGATGTGGTTGGGAAAGTCTATTCTCATACCTTCTCTTCTCTTATTAGAAAAAAATGTGAATTTGAGGTACCTATAGAATACTTAGAAATAACCATAAAATGTCTGAGGGATCTGGAGCAGTCTGGATTAGAAAGGGTGTTGGAGGTCATGAGCAAAGAAGTGTAATAAGTAATGGACAGAGATGTCTTCTAAGAGTAGGCCAGTTTGGTGGGTTTAGGTTTGTTTTTGATCAGAAACTAGGTTCCCTTGTAGGCTCTTGAGGAAGGGCAATGATATTTCGTGTAACCCTGCTAGCACTGGCCAAATACTGCCTTGTGTAGGCACCATGCTAAAATTGCATTGAAGAAATAAGATCTCTTTGATGAGCTTATGAGCACTGGGTGTTGTACACAGCTAATGAATCATTGAACACTACATCAAAAACTAATGATGCACTATAGGTTGGCTAACTGAAAATAATAATAATAATAATAGGGAAATTCAAGAATTACCGAAAGCATTTGCTTTCTCTGTTACCTATTTAACAACTTAATATCTAGTTAATAATTCTTTAGATTAAATTCTCTCTGTTCAATGACATAGATTTTATTTAGTAGAAAGATTGATTTCTTATAGAAGCAACTCAATGTTTAACGTGTTATTAAATATATCTAATAAAAAATACTAGTAAGTATGTTAGAAAATCAGATCTTGTTCTGGTTAGGCATTTCATGTTATAGGTCATATACTCTGCTGAGTTTTTTGTTTGTTTTGCTTTAGTTTTTGTGTTTGTTTTTGCTGTTCTGTAATGATACTGTTGCATTATTAATTAAACTCCCCAAATTATTGCATTATGACATGAATCATTAAATAATAAGCAATATGCATTTATCATTATTATAATAACCATTTAGTAAGTGTATATTTATTGTTATGGAAATTTTCTCAGCATAAAAACTAACCAGTGTTCAAATTTAGCAGAATTATATACATTTTTGAATTTTTTGAATTATATACATTTTTAATATCACATAATGTAATAGAGAATTGTAAGCTAATATAGCATTTATTCCAGATGGCAAAAGGAAAATCAATGAAATTACCAGCATCAGAAAACACAAAGCCATTAAATAAGAAAATTATATAAAATTATTTGGATAATTAGGGGTGCCTGGGTGGCTCAGTGGGTTAAGCCTCTGCCTTCCGCTCAGGTCATGATCTCAGGGTTCTGGGATTGAGCCCCGCATCGGGCTCTCTGCTCAGCGGGGAGCCTGCTTCCCTTCCTCTCTCTCTGCCTACTTGTGATCTCTCTCTCTGTCAAATAAATAAAAAATAAATCTTAAAAAAATTATTTGGATAATTAAATTTGTTTTTGAAGAACAATAGATGGATAAATGAAGAAAAAATTCAAAAATTTCTAGCTTCAGGAGAACATAGCACAGATAAAACAAAAATAAAGTAGATTGAGGGTTTACTTTATCTTTAATATCCACAATAACCAAACAACATTTTTAAAACTGTAAAATAAAAATAACTGAAAAATTATTAACTAAATGTATTTTCTTCCAATTCAGACACATAGGAATATAATTTGAATATTAAATGATGGACACTCTTGTTGAAAAATTGCATGGTTTGAAGTTTTATGAAACTTAGTCTGTATATATGTTTTCTAATGACAAAAACCATTTGATTCTGGTTATTTATTTTTCCTAAAATAATTCTATAATTTTTTCAGTCCCCCAAACTCTTAAGATAGAAAAAAAAGGTCACCTGCAAAACAGGAGTACGGATATTGGCAGCATGGATTTAATTTGTTAAACTTGAAGAAAGTGGAAAGCATATTACTAATAGTTCTAGGCACTCAAGATTTTAATCCAGGTTGAAATAATTGACATTTTATAGACCAACAAAGTAGGAAAATGGGAAAAATGTTGTTTTTGTTTAGTGCATAACATACCAGTTTCTACATATGGCAGATCAATACCTAGCATTCAGACTAAGATTATCCAAGAAATTTTATGAGCATAATAATGGCAATTTTATTTATTTGGAAAAAATAAATGCAACATTTGATAACATTTACAGCTAAACATCTATGCAAAACAGAATGATATAAAAAAACCAAAAAAAGAAATTAAAAAAACCACAATGACACAAAATACTATTAAAGATTTTAGGGAATGAAATCCAAAGGTAAATAATTAAAATTATAATAGATGTGGTGAATAGAATACTTTTGAGTAAAGTAAAAAGTTTGAAATACTATTTGATTATTTTAGTATATTTAGTATTTTTTAATAAAGATTTTATTTTTTAGTAATCTCTACACCCAATGTGGGGCTCAAACTCACAACCCCAAGATCAAGAGTCACATGTTCCATCAACTGAGCCAGCTAGATATTTTAGTATATTTAGTATAACAAAAGGGCAATAGATAGGAAAGTGACAAAAAATGAAATACAAGTAAAATAAATAAACCTAACTGTATTTTAGCTAAATAATATCACATTGTAGTAACGCTAACCAAAAGTACTTTTGAACAAAGTATTTTGATCACAGGCCCTTGGAATAAAGATAATTAGAACTATAAACAAATTATGCACACTCTTTTTTTTTTTTTAAAGATTTTATTTACTTATCAGAGAGAGAGAGGGAGCGCGAGCAAGCACAGGCAGACAGAGTGGCAGGCAGAGGCAGAGGGAGAAGCAGGCTCCCTGCCCAGCAAGGAGCCCGATGTGGGACTCGATCCCAGGATGCTGGGATCATGACCTGAGCCAAAGGCAGCTGCTTAACCAACTAAGCCACCCAGGCGTCCCAATTATGCACACTCTTAATTGGCTAATTTGTTTTCCTAGTGGATTGAGTTAGCAATTTTGACACTACTTTATGTATATTGTAGGACTGATCAAATAAGTAAATATATTGTGGATAATTAGAATCAGGCTTTCTGCTGTTGGAGAAGAATTAAAATTATGGAAACAGGAAAGAAAGAATAAATCATGTATTATTTACTGGATTTGAAAGTATCAACATTAATATATATTAACATATCTATATACACATATATATTCTAGGTTTTACATATATATACATATATCCCCCCCAATAAATATGACATGCATATACATATTTATGCAAATATACATATATATGTATACATAATGTATATTTATAATGTGCATATATAATGGTATGCATATATACATATATAATGAATATATAGATTATAAATATAATAAATAAATACATTATATTCTATAGTTGTATATATGTATATATAGGACCTAGAAGCAAGAGCATGCCAGTGGTAATCAATGAGCTCATCTAGCACCCAGATGTTGGTTTCTAAATGTAATTTTCCACTAAGAGGAACCAGGTTCCTTGGGAAGTTCGGAGCAGGGAAAGTATAAGATAACCCTGCAGGAACTTATGCCAGAAAATGAGGAAATGCTCAAATAATGATTAAGACATGTTAAAAAGATACAGAAGTCAGCTTGAAGGGGCTAACACTTGTCAAATCAGAAACAATTTAAGAATCACAATAAATAATGTAGTAACAGACAATAAACCACAGAATAAAACGTAAAAACATGAGTCCATATTAATATATGTGTAAATGAATAAAATAAATAAATAGAGGAGAAGGGAAAACTCATCTTTACATTAGAATCCCAACTATCAAAAAAGAAATGAACAAATTAGAAAATCATCATTTGACAACTCCCACAGCAATAATTGCTTGAGACAAGGGTCATCAGTGAACACTGAAGCCAGTGAAAGATGGGAAACAAGATATTTCATTAGTCTCAGAATCTCTCTCTCTGTCTACCATCTATCTATCTATAAATTGCAAAGGGAAAACTAGTAAACTTATAGTGGAGAAGTCTGGAAGACACTCCTTTAACCAAATGATCAAAGTTAAATTGCCAGTAAGGGGACAAATTGCCATCATGGACCTCATTATATGTGATGAAAAGAACCAGTATTTATTCTGTGATATTCCTGTCAAAAATGTGTAAATTGAATCTAATCAAAAGGAAACATCAGGCAAACCTAAACTGAGAGACATTTGACAAAATAAGTGGCCTCTACTCTCCGAAAGTGTCAAGAAAGAAAAACAAAGACTTTTGAAAAGTCTGATTAAAGGAGACTAAAGTAATGTGAAAATAAAATGCAATGTGCGAATCCAGAAAATAATCCTAAATCAGATTTTTTTTCTTTTCCGGTGAAAAACGTTTGTGTGATAATTGGTAAAATTAAATAGGACATAATATTATTTTACCATTTTTTAAGTTCCTCATAGTGATAAGTATCTATACTTATATAATGGAATGCACATTTTAAAGAAATACTTATTGGCATATTTAGAGATAGATCGAATTGTATCCTCAACCTTTTCTTAAATAGTCTTGAAAAAAAATCATATACATGTGACAGAAGAGAGTAAGACAGACAGAGAGACAGACAGTAAACCTGGTAAGTTAAAATTTTAGTATTTGGGGGATCTTAGTGAGGAGTATATAGAAATCATTCAAATTTATAGTATTTCTTTAATTCTAACTTTATTTCAAAATGAAAAGTTAAAGAAAAAGTCAATTTTAACTATCACTCAGCTTTAAGGTACAACTGCTGATGTATGAACCAGTTAAAGCAAATAAAAATTAATAGATTTTTGAATTTCTGTCTTTATATAGAACATTTGGGTGTATATTCCGCAGCAGATGTCACAAATGGAGAATTATACATGTTTTCAGTAGTCTACTGTCAAAAACTGAATATTAAAAAAAGTAACTTGAGAGGCCAGGGATACTATACTGCTATGAATATTCATTGAAAGCATACAAATTTCAATAGGTCTTTAAAAAAATCTCAAGTATTCTATTTTCTTTTCCCTTTTTCCTTGAACCTGATAGTGAATGATATAGAAACATCTTTTGATATCATTAGGAATTATATTATCCGAGAACTGTACAACTAGTTTTCTGCTTCAACAAAACATGGGAGCATACTGAAAATACATTTGCCAAACAAATTTAAAGCATTCTGAATATGCAATAAAAAAAACTAAGTTGACACCATCATGACACTAGAAAAACAAAGTAATATGGAATTTCCTTGATATCAATAAATATATAGATTCAAGAACAGAAATTAACTGTTTACTTTGCTTTTATTTAATTTTTTAAGTAGGCTTAAGTCCAGTATGGGTCCCAACACAGAGCTTGAACTCATGACCCTGAGATAAAGACCTGGGCTGAGCTCAAGAGTTGAATGCTTATAACAGACTGAGCTACCCAGGTAGCCTCAAATGCCAGAACTTCTAATGTCACTTTCTTAGGAGGGATTTAGTATACCTAAGATACGGTTCTTGGACCCTGCTGCCCCTGCTATTCTATTGTCTCCTCCCAGCAGCACCTCCCACCCTCTCCATACCTACAAACTAAAGCTTCAAGCCTGCCTAGGACTCCAGTTTTTCCTTATGAATGTCAGCAGCTAATGACTTCCCAGTCTGTGCTAGATTGCCAGTTATGCTGTACATGTACGACTCTCATTATCATTGACAGTTTAAAATAATTGTCTTGTAGCATCACTGGCCATAGAATATCTTGTAATACCGAGGCATTGCATTCATTTGCTAGGGCTGCTGTAACAAAGTACCACACGTTGGGTGGCTGGAACAACAGAAATGTATTGACTTGTAGTTCTAGAGGCTGTAAATCCAAAATTAAGGTATTGGGAAGGTTTCTTCCAAAGGCTTTGAGAAAAAGTCTGTTCCATGCCTCTCCCCTAGCCTCTGGTGGTTTGCTAGCAATTTTTTGGCCTTTCTTAGTTTTTAGAAGCATCGTACCAATCTCTGCATTCATATGTCATTCTATGTGCATGTCTTTGTCCAAATTTCCCCATTTTATTAGGACATCAGTTATACTGGATTAGGATCCACCCTAATAGCATCATTTTAACTAATTACATCTGCAACAACGGTATTTCCAAGTAAAGTCATAGTCTGAGATACTCGGCATTATGACTTCAACATAGGAATTTTAGGGGGACACAGTTCGACCCATACAGGCATGAATTGCTTCTCATTCAAAAAGAGTATCATTTCTAGCATGGGCTAAGCATGATTAATGAAGAAGCTCTTCTTCCTCATTGTGGGAGTTTGTTTACTGTCAATGACTAGAAATTTTAAGGAACCGTAATAAGCCATTGTGGTGAACCTCAGTTCAGGTTATTTTATGCCTTCTCCAGTGGATATTCTGAAAAGATGTTCTCTATGATCTAATTCTTCAAGCTGAAAATATTATATAATTGACCTGATTAAACTGGATATGAATTTTTGTAGCAACAGGGCAAGTCACTGAATGGAACCCTTTTACAAGCCATTAATGGATTATCTACCCCTTGATGATAGCTTTTTATGGAGATGGTCTTGTGTCACAGAGTAAATTTCATGTTTTGTTGCCTGTTACACATATTGCATATTTAGAAAACTTCATATGAAGGCATTGACTAGAGATTGTGTCTCTTGAAATGGAAGTTTATGAAAACTTTCGCCATCTTTCCTACTCCTAATCAAATGGTTCTAGTGAAAAAAAATAATGCAAAGAAGAGATTGTTCTAGACGAAACTGGACAATGGCAGAAATAGCTAGATTTCAGCAAAGATTCTTGTTTTGTAGTCTAATGGCTAGATAGTGACTACTTAATTCGAGACCACACTTCCTAGGCTGCCAAAGAATTAGGTAGGGGCATGTGACTGACTTCTGGCTAACAGAAATAGAGTTAGGAATTTTTTTTTTCATTTCCACATATGGCTATTGTTCATAAAAACTTCCTGCAATAGTACTTCCTCACCCCCACCACCAACTAGATTTGAATTGTAGGGTGACATTAGAAGCTGCATATTAGGGGCACCTGGGTGGCTCAGTGGGGTAAGCCTCTGCCTTCCGCTCAGGTCATGATCCCAGGGTTCTGGGATCGAGCCCCACATCGGGCTCTCTGCTCAGCAGGGAGCCTGCTTCCCTTCCTCTCTCTCTGCCCGCCTCTCTGCCTGCTTGTTATCACTGTCTGTCAAATAAATTAAAAAAAAAAAAAGAAGCTGCATATTAAAGATAGTTTTTCATTTGATGGCCTGAGACCCAACCATACATTTTCACCACTACCAAATAGACTTTACATGAGTGAGAAATAAACTTGTATTGTTTTAATCCACTGATAATTTTAAATTTAATCTTCTATCACAAAAACTAGCATTTACCTTTGCTAATGCAGGCAGAAATTGTGTCAAGTTTCTTATTCCTTAATGTACCATATTGTGTGTGACCACCAAAATGAATCCCGGATTTACTTTGCATGGTTTGCCTTAAAAACTACACTCCTGGGTGGCTCGGTGGGTTAAGCCTCTGCCATCGGCTCAGGTCATGATCTCTCAGGGTCCTGAGATCCAGTCCTGCATCTGGCTCTCTGCTCCCTGCTTCCCCTCTCTCTCGCCTGCCTCTCTGCCTACTTGTGATCTCTCTCATTCTGTCAAATAAATAAATAAAATATTAAAAAAAACCCTGTGCTCCAAATTTAGTAAGACTTTTTTTTTTCTTTTTCCCATTTATTTAAAAGAAATGATAAGCTTTCTACAAACTATGGGGTGAGACCAATAGAGCTAGTGATAGTATAATTGAATTCCAAGGCTTATGTTAACTATTTTCAGGTTGCCATATGTTGAGAAGTGAAAGGTAAGTAAGGAGATGAGACGTAGAGACTCTACTCTTTAAGAGGCAATGGCTTACAATATTTGTTTGGTTTAGCAACCAGTGTATGGTAGATAATTGAGTGATTGATCAAAAGGCTGAGTAGCCTCTCCCCTAGAGTGGTCCCTCAAGGGAATTGATCAGAGCTAAGTGCCAACACCAGATAGTTTCAGACACTGTCTTTAAACATGAAGATATGACCATAAAATAACATTTAAAATTATATTAGCTTAGGGACGAAAATAAGGAGTTGCTATGATTTAATATTAAATCCTTTGTTGTCTGCTGAACTGCGTTTAGTTGAGTAATTTTATAGCAAAAAATTTATTTTCAAAGCATGATTTGCTCTTTGCTTAAATTTTGCTATTGATATGTCATTAGCCTAAATTGACCTAAATCACATAATATAAAAAATGCAATGCACCTTTCCATTTCCATATGCCCTCCCTTGTTCTTTCTGTCTGGATATGTCTCCCTGTTTTCCTTGTATCTAAATCTTGCCTTTATTTCAAAGTTGAGCTCAAATCCTATCACTTTCCTCAAACCATTTCAAACCAAAATGACATTTTCCTTCTCTAAATTGTTTTGATCTTACATTCCTTGTACCAGTCATTAGTTATAAATCATAAACTACTATATTTCTTCATCTTTACAAGTGGACGTTTTGTTTTTCCAGTTACATTAAAAATTTCAGGAGTAGAACCCCTGTCTTAGACTAGTTTGCAGTCCCCAAACCTAGCAGAGTACATTTGCCTTACATGTAGTTAAGAATAAAATAAATGGGGATGCCTGGGTGTTTTGGTTCTTAAGTGGCTGCCTTGTGCTCAGATCATGATCCTAGGGTCCTGGAATCGAGTCCCGAATCAGATTCCTTGCTCAGCAGGGAGCCTGCTTCTCCCTCTGCCTGCCCCCCCCACCTGCTTGTGCACAAGTGCGCTCTTTCTCTCTCTCTCTCTGACAAATAAACAAATAAAATCTTTTTTAAAAAAGAATCAAATAAATGTTTCAGAAAGGGTAGACGTGGGGTTTTGCAGAAAATACTCTAACTGTAAAAGAAAAGGTGTAAATTTTGAGGCCAGATACTGATGTTTATTAGCTTAGTAAACTCAGACAGGCGTTCAATTAATTCCATTTGTTCTCTTTTCTCCTATGTGAAATGGTGATTTAAATACTGGCTCAACCAACTTCATAGATTAGTTCTTACGATCCAATGGGGCATAATTTATCTGAGAGTGTCCAGTGGGGCATAATTTATCTGAAAGAGCTTTGTACACTTGAAAGTTGTAAAGTGGTATGCAGAATTGCTTTTTCATTAAGTATGGTATAGTAGGGTATGGTATGGTATGGTGTGGTGTGGTATGGTATGGTTATCTCCACAATGCCTGACACATAGTCGGCTCTCTATAAATACTTGATCAAAGAGTGGATGAATAAATTATTTACTGATCAGCAAATCAAAGCGAGTAGTTCTTTTCATTTAAGATCCCCATGCAATCTTTCTGAGATAAGCCCCTGCTATTTCAATTTTTATTTTTCCTGACCAGAGGACAAATAACTTATCTGGCTCTTCATTTCTCCTCACTCAAAGGCTCTCATAGAAGGAATATATTGACTTCTGTCAAATATTACCTCTCTTCACATATTCTGCTCTTGTAAGCTAACATTCTTTCCTTTTAAAAATTTTGCTAGTTAATACAGAGGTAGCTTTTTCTACCTTAACCAGTACTTCTAGCTAATATAAATCTCAATTTCAAAAGTTCTTAGGAGTTAACTGTTAATACAAATTTTTCAAAATCAATAAAAATATAGGGTTTAAGTGTCTTGACTCTGGATTCTAGATTGCCATGTTCTTCACAACTGCCAATTGGTAGTTGTATGACCTCGGCTAAAGTATTTAACCTCTGTTTCTTAGTTTCCTCAACTCAAAACTTGGGGAAAATAATAATAATAATATCTACTTGATCAAGTTGTCATGATGTTAAAATTAAATAATATCTACAAAAAACCTTAAAATCCTGTCAGACTCATAGTAAATGCTCAAAAAATGACAACTGTTATCATCAAATAAAGTAGAAAAGCTTTAAACAACTCCTACTTCCATTACTTTCTTAAGATTTCCTACTACACTAGCTTGAATCTTTAAACCAAGAGTCTCTTCTGTTTCCCTCTCTGTGTTTTTCTGCTTGCCTCTTTGTGCTTCTCTCTCTCTCTCTCTTTCTTTCTCTCTCTCTCTGTCTGAATGTCTTTCTCTGTGGTAATATGGTAGAATGGAATTTTACACTAACTAGAAACAGTCTTTGAAAAACAGACAGACCTGTGTTTTAATCCCGACTTTACTGTGTTGTCTGACATTGGGGGTGATATTTAACTTCTTTAAACCTCAGTCATTCCATCCTTATAATGGGGATAATACCACATCTCATAGGGATGCCTGGGTGGCTCAGTTGGTTAAGTACCTGCCTTTGGTCAGATCATGATCCCAGGGTCCTGGGGTTGAGTTCCATCTTGGGCTCCTTGCTCAGCAGGGAGTCTGCCTCTCCCTCTGTTTGCCACTTCCCCTGTTTGTGTTCTTTCTCTCTCACTACTTCTTTCTCTCTGTGAAATACATAAATCAATCATAAATTTTTTTAACACTTTAAAAATGCATTTCATAGAGGTGTGCTGAGGATTAAATGGTATGAGGATTAATGGTATTTTTATTTAAAAAAAAACACGTTTTAAATAAGTTCCCTACTGGGTGGCACATAGTAAATGCTCAAAAATGATAACCATCGATATTAAATATAACAATTTTAAAACATCTTCTGATAGCTTATTCCTGGTAGTATCTCAGTGCAGATTTATTATTATTACATATTAAGGAAACAATTGATCTGGAGAGGAAAATGGGTATGGCAAAATAATTTGACACAATTCCCTCTGCATTATCCATCAATTAAAAATTAGTGCCACCTGCATATTGGACTAATTTGATCATATTTAGGTAGATGTTGTGGTGGGTATAATTGGTAGGTAATTTGAACGTATAATAAGCATACTTATCACAATGAAATTAAAACAGAAGAATTTGGGTATTCCATTTTAAGTTCACTATGATGTGAAGTATTAATTGAGCAAGCTGTTTATTAAACTCAAAAAAATTCTAAGTGTTGAATTGGTGTCTGGTACATAGTGATGGTGAAAATAGACATGCATACTTTCATACTGGTTTATAAATTCTGTATCAAGCATATTTCACTTTAATGGATCACAAGGGAAGATGAAAAGTATAGTAAAATAATTAATTTTTTTAAAGATTTTATTTATTTGACAGACAGAGATCGCAAGTAGGCAGAAAGGCAGGCAGAAAGAGAGGAGGAAGCAGGCTCCCTGCCAAGCAGAGAGCCTGATGTGGGGCTCGATTTCAGGACTCTGGGATCATGACCTGAGCTGAAGGCAGAGGCTTAACCCACTGAACCACCCAGGTGCCCCCAAATCATTAATTTTTATAGTTAACTTCTGCATGTACTTTTGAAAAGATGTTGTATAACTTAATATGTAATAAATGAAAAACCTTTTCCCAGTTTACAAGGGTATGATGTAATGGGATACCGGGGGTCTCAGTCTGAAAAGTGTATGACTTTGGCTCAGGTCATGATCTCAGGGTTCTGGGATCAAGCCCCACATGTGGAGCCCTGCATCAAGCTAATGCTGGGAGTCTACTTTTCCCTCTGCTCCTACCCCCTACTTCTGTGCACCTCTCTCTCTTTCTGTCTCTTTTTCTCAAGCAAATAAGTAAAATATTTTTAAAAAAAGAGTGTGATATGGTAATGAAGATGATAATGATAACAATAATAAACTTCTATCTTCAAAGATTGTCTTTGGCCCACAAATATTGAAAATTGAATTTAGGATTGTTTGTTCCAGCTCTTTGGAAAATGGCAGTGGAATTTTGATCAGGATGGCAATGAAAGTATAGATTGCTATAGGCAGTGTAGACATTTTAACTATGTTTATTCTTCTGATCCATGAGCATGGAATGCTCTTCCAAACAATCCTAAAATTTGTATGGAACCAGAAGAGACCCCGAATTGCTAAGGAAATGTTGAAAAAGAAAAACAAAACTGGGGGCATCACGTTGCCTGATTACAAGCTTTACTACAAAGCTGTGATCACCAAGACAGCATGGTACTGGCATAAAAACAGACACATAGACCAGTGGAACAGAGTAGAGAGGCCAGATACGGACCCTCAACTCTATGGGCAAATAATCTTTGACAAAGCAGGAAAAAATATACAGTGGAAAAAAGACAGTGTCTTCCATAAATGGTGCTGGGAAAATTGGACAGCTATATGTAGAAGAATGAAACTCAACCATTCTCTTACACCATACAAAAAAATAAACTCAAAATGGATAAAAGATCTCAATGTGAGACAGGAATCCATCAGAATCCTAGAGGAGAACATAGGCAGTAACCTCTTCGATATCAGCCACAGCAACTTCTTTCAAGATATGTCTCCAAAGGCAAAGGAAACAAAAGCAAAAATGAACTTTTAGGACTTCACCAAGATCAAAAGCTTTTGCACAGCAAAGGAAACAGTCAAGAAAACAAAGAGGCAACCCACGGAATGGGAGAAGATATTTGCAAATGACAGTACAGACAAAAGGTTGATATCCAGGATCTATAAAGAACTTCTCAAACTCAACACACACAAAACAGATGATCATATCAAAAAAATGGGCAGAAGATATGAACAGAGACTTCTCCAATGAAGACATACAAATGGCTATCAGACACATGAAAAAATGTTCATCATTGTTAGCCATCAGGGAGATTCAAATTAAAACCACACTGAGATACCACCTTATACCAGTTAGAATGGCCAAAATTAGCAAGACAGGAAACAATGTGTGTTGGAGAGGATGTGGAGAAAGGGGAATCATCTTACACTCTTGGTGGGAATGCAAGTTGGTGCAGCCACTTTGGAAAACAGTGTGGAGATGCCTTAAGAAATTAAAAATAGAGCTTCCCTATGACCCTGCAATTGCACTCCTGGGTATTTACCCCAAAGATACAGATGTCGTGAAAAGAAGGGCCATCTGTACTCCAATGTTTATAGCAGCAATGGCCACGGTCGCCAAACTATGGAAAGAACCAGGATGCCCTTCAATGGATGAATGGATAAGGAAGATGAGGTCCATATACACTATGGAGTATTATGCCTCCATCAGAAAGGATGAATACCCAACTTTTGTATCAACATGGGCAGGACTAGAAAAGATTATGCTGAGTGAAATAAGTCAAGAAGAGAGAAAGAGAGTCAATTATCATTTGGTTTCACTTACTTGTGGAGCAAAAGGAATAACATGGAGAACATGGGGAGATGGAGAGGAGAAGGGAGTTGGGGGAAATTGGAGGGGGAGATGAACCATGAGAGACTGTGGACTCTCAGATACAAACTGAGGGTTTTGGAGGGGAGGGAGGTGAGGGATTCGGTGATCCTGGTGGTGGGTATTAAGGAGGGCACATAACTGCATGGAGCACTGGGTCTGGTGCATAAACAATGAATTTTGGAACACTGAAAAAATTAAATTTAAAAAGATGAAAATTGAATTTAATCATTTGTAACTATCAATAAAACTTACCATTCAGCTGAAATTCAATAGCATTCGATTATCAAGAAATAATTCTCACTTAAAGATTAAATGGAAATTGTATGTTGTAAAAGACATTTTAAAGCCTACAGACCCAGGAAGTATGCTTTCTAAAAATATTAAAGCATAGAATAAAATACCAATATGGACATTAGCTCCACTCTGCCTACTTCACTACCTTCCACAGATTTTCATTTAACTAAGGTTTAAACACAGGCTTCCTTTATAGTTTGTCAGAAAAAACGTAGTCTTGAGCTTTGCAACCAACATCCCATCTTTGTGTTCCAACTACAATACTACATATGTGATCCATAGTAGCAGGCAGGATGGCAGAACCCGCCTGACATCAACATGGTAGCACAACTACATTTGAATACTTTCTAACCATCAATTTGAAAATTTGATTTGAAAGTTAAAATTTTAAGTTATCCAGTGTTATTTCTACTTCTAATAATTACTGTCACACATGAGCAAGGAAATATGTAAAGAAAGGTGCTTATAAAAAGAAAAAAAAAGGAAAGGTGTTTCTATGATTTTTTGGTAATAATTAAAGTTTGGAAATAAGTCAAATGCATATCAGTAGTAGACTGGTGAAATGAATTATTGTATGTCCACACAATAGAGTATTTTGCAGCAATTCAAAAAGAAGAATCCTACTCTATACGTGTACATCAGGAAGTATCTTCAAAATATATATTGAAGTGAAGAAAAGTAACAAGGTAATATATGCAATATTCTTTGTATAATAAAACATTATACTTGTATAGTCATTGACATTTCAAGGAAGGTATACAAGAGACTGTTAACATTAGTTATTTCTGGGGATTAGAAAGAAAGGTTAAAATAATTATAGTTTTTAAATTCATAGCAAAATTCTAGTTAGGCAATTTGCCTGATTGATTATAGAAATTAGGCACATGTCTAAATTCTTAGTCAGTTGAAATCTACTTCCCAACAACAGTGTAGTCAACATATATAGAATGATCACTAAGTAAGCACTAAGGAGATATCAGTAAAAAATCAGCAGTCTTGGTGAGCACCTGCTAAATACAAGTCTGGCTTCTCAACTAATTTGCTGTGTCAGGTGGACTGGTAGTAAATGTAATTTTTTTAAAGATTTTATTTATTTATTTGTCAGAGAGAGTGAGCACAGGCAGACAGAGAGGCAGGCAGAGGCAGAGGGAGAAGCAGGCTCCCTGCTGAGCAAGGACTCGATCCCAGGACGCTGGGATCATGACCTGAGCCGAAGGTCGCTGCTTAACCAACTGAGCCACCCAGGCGTCCCAGTAAATATAATTTTAAATTCCTACTTAAAAATGATTCTTTACAAAAAAAAAAAAACAAACTTTAAAAGCTAACCACCTCTGCTAATGAAATTGCTGAAATACTGAACTGATTAACCAAAGTGTTCTCTTGACATTTAAGGTGTTGTCATTATTCATAAGTCCACTACCTATTCCCACCCCTGCCACCAGTTAACAAATTATAGAGCAAAACATCCGAACAGTTCAATGGAGAAAACACACACTAAGATATTTCTTTCATAAAGGACACCATGTTTGCTTTGTTTTGACAATAAAAGAGATGGAATACAATTCTGGAAAATGAATCATTGTTTCAAAGGCAAAGGGGGTTGGGCAATATTGCACTGGCCACTAGATGGCCCCCATATATTTTTCCCTCTATAATAAAAACATGAAAGAAACAAGTGAAAAATAAATATTTAATGATGTATGATTCTTTACCTTTTGCCTGAATACTCACATTTAGAAATTATGACTCATTTACCACTTATTTAGTATATACAGGGAGCTAGTAAAACTACATTTCTCAATAACATTTTCAATGGTTCTGTGAAAATATTTTGGAAATTAAAAGTTTTAATGTTTAACTTCTAAGCAACACCAAAATTGTTCATTTAATTTTGTTCCTAATAACTAACAACAGCAATTTTTTTTTCTGAGTTTTGATTCACTGGTGATTCTCACATTCTTCACTTCTCTGCTTTAAGTAAATCTTCCTTTTTAAAAACAATTTTGTGAATTTACATTTTTAAAAAGATTTTATTTATTTATTTGAGAGAGAGGGAACACAAGCAGGGGGAGGGGTGGAGGTAGAAGCAGTCCGAGTAGGGAGCCTGATGTGGGGCTCAACTCCAGGACCCTGGTATCATGACCAGAGCTGAAGGCTGACAGTTCACCGACTGAACCACCCAAGCTCAGCCCCTCATGAGTTTACATTTTGAGCATAAACAAGTCATTTACTTACAGGTATGCATAGCTTTCTCTCATTTACCACATTGCATATATTAAAAACCAATATATTTTTTATGTAAAAAGGACAGTTAACTTAAAATGTCCGCTGATTTATATTTCATTTAGCTCATAACCCATTTAACAATAAGCTACATCTACAGAGGTGCTTTCATTATTGTGCGTTTATAATGGAAATATCTGAGATTCCTAAAAATAGTAAAGAATAAGTGATTGCCTTAATGATTAATCACCTGTAGTTTGGCAGGTTACAGAATATCAATGTGTATCACATTTCACTAATGATCATTACCTTGATTTCTCATTTTCTGCTTTCCCTAAAGAAAGGGCTAATCAGTTTCATGTCCTGTAAAATTTTAAATAGAAAACAAATTTAACTTCCCCTTGCAAATTATGTTTTCCGCACATGTGATCCAATTCAGATATTCGAGTTGGGGTCTGTATAGTTGAAAATCCTGCCCCCAAAATCACCTGTTTAAAAATGTTCAATTCTGACTTCAAGTGTTTACGGATAATTTCCCAATTGATTCTGTTTCCTGAGAGCATTGGGCACTACTGAAAATATCTAACATGCTGCAGATGGCTATTCCTCGCCTCTTTTCGGCTTGGTGGTCAGGCTTGCGTCCTTCAATCAGTAATTTGAAGCAGCCATGAGATTTCAAAACCACATTGCAGCAACCAAATCAGCAGGTTTTTGACACACTCAGACCTTTCTCTTTTGTAGGGAGACAAGTGCCATATGAAGATTAAAACAACCCTGTTTTTTGTTTCCTTGTTTTACATGGTAAGAAGCTATTAAATGTAATAAAACACAACTATGAAAATATTGTCTATGTATAGGTAAATTTGGTACTTTGTTCACATTTTCTACCTAGTGGTTAAAAAAAAAAAAAAAAAAGCTGAAGTCCTGTAGTCCAGTGGAGCACTGGGACACATTGTCCTCATGTCAGTTCCCAGGGTGACTTCCAGTTCCTTTGTGTATAATTGTGTTTCTGTTCTTTTTATTCTTCTCTGCTTTTTTGTTCTTCTTCATTCCAGAGTCCTTCATTGAAAGGTTAAGGATAATATCTGCAAATAGGTGTTTCATCCACGGAAAGTTTGTATAGAGAGTCATTTGAAGGACTCCTCTTTTCGTTGAATGGCTTATCAGAAACCATTCAGAAAACACATTCCCTCAGGCAATTTCAATCTATTCAAATTCCCTGAGAACTTAAAGGTGTTAGTTTCTAAACTGTCTGTTTTTACTATATAAGTCTTCTCAGATGGCCTTGAAGGAAAGAGATATTAAGAGAAGAAAGAAGAAGAGTTCATGACCTCCGTTCCACTTACAAAGACACATCTGAAAAATGAACTTTATATTTTTAAAGGCTGTATTTACCATTGAATTTGAAGTAAGGAATCAGAAACTCAAAGGGTAAGGATGAACAAACTATAAAATCATTTAATGCTGATTCTTCTCTATAATATCCCTATCAAGTATTTCCCTGGCCTTTGCATAATCTTGCTCAATTACTGGGAACAACTACCTTGAAGACAGAGCTTTCGAAAATTATGAGAACTTCCAAGATCAGGCTAAAACCACTTCATCCATGCCCCATCCTCCATTCCAAAGGTATGGAGGTATGTTTACAAAGGTAACCACTATTTTAACTTTCTTCTTGGTCTTTTACTACGCTTATCACAATATTTAAGTAGACATATGATATAAATTTTTTCTTTGGTATTTGTTTTAAACAATGATGGCTCGGGAAATTTTCCATGTCATATAGACACGCTTAACGCTTTTTAACTGCTGCATAGTAATCTACAACATGAAACATGGTTTATTGAGCCATTTTTCTTCCAGGTTTTTTCATTTCACTATAATAAGTGGTGCTATAAACATTTTTTTCTGTGCCTTCTGTGTATGTTCCAGTGCATCTCCGGAATAGACATGGAGATTTAATTTTTGGCAGGGAATTAGGAAGGTAACTGACACTGTAACACTTTAAAAAAAAAGATTTTATTTATTTGAGACAGAGAGAGAGAGAGAAGGAGCAGGGGGAGGGGCAGAGGAAGAGGGAGAAGTGGACTCCCTGCTGAGCAGGGATCCCGATGTTGGGCTCAATCCCAGGACCCTGAGGTCATGACCTGAGCTGAAGGCAGAGGCTTAACAGACTGGGTCACCCAGATGCCCCACTATAATACTTTAATTCGACAAATCCACTCAAGAAATATTTAAAAAGTGCCTACTGAATTCTGGACACTGTTCTGTGTACGAGGGATATGGCAAGGGGTAATACAGACAAGGATTCCCTTAATATTTTCTCATTTAATTGTCATCATTAACTTCAGTGTTCATGCATTTTATTTTATTTTATTTTTTTAAAGGTTTTATTTATTTATTTGAGAGAGAGTGCAAGAAAGAAAGAGAGAGTGAATACAAACTTGGGGAAGGGTAGAGGGAGAGGGAGAAACAGACTCCTTGCTGAGCAGAGAACCCTATGCAGGACTCAATCCGAGGACCTAAGGATCATGACCTGAGCCTAAGGCAGACACTTAACTGACTGAACCACCAGAGTACCCCATTATGTTCATCTGTTTTACAAATGAGGAAATCAAATCTCCAAAAAGCAATGTGCAAAGGAAGAGCTATGACTTAAACTCAACATCTATGTGAATCAAGAGCACAGGTTTTATAACTTCCCTCACATTCTAGAGGGCTCTTACTATTAATGACCTCTTTAGTTTGTTGAGATATAATTACAACTTATGTCGGCTATTTTCCTAGAACACTTGATTGGAGGTCGAGTCTAATTTCACTTTCACATTACAGTCCTTATAAAAAAGTAATGCCAGCTATTATACTTGAAGTATTTACTATCCACCAGACCCAATAAGTACATACAGACTGAGTTGTTTAATCCTGACCAAACCTCTTTGTGATTTATTTCATTTATTTTGCAAACACTTACATCACAGTTGATCTCTATCTGGCTTTGTTTTGAGGGCTTTACAGAAATAATTAGTATATCCTCATAACAGTTCTAAGGAACAGATGCTACTACTATGCAAGTTTTACAGAAGAGGAAAATAAGACTTCAGAAGTTAAGTAATTTGCTCAAGGTCACAAATGTGTGTAGTGGCAGAGTTGGGATTTAAACTTAAGGAGTGTGTCTTTGCAACGTACTTTCTTACTATACTATGTTATCTTACTTTAAAATCTTAGAGGATGAGGGCACATACACCCCAATGTTTATAGCAGCACTATCCACAATATCCAAAACATGGAAAGAGCCCAAATGTCTATCAACTGATAAATGGATGAAGAGGATGTACTATATCTACAATGGAATATTACTCAGCCAGCAAAAGGAATGAAACCTTGCCATTTGCAAGATGTGGAGGGAGCTATAGTGTATTTTGCTAAGCAAAATAAGTCAATCAAAGAAAGAGAAATACCATATGATTTCAGTCATATGTGGAAATTAAGAAACAAAACAGATGAATATAGGGGAAGGAAGGAAAAATAAAATAAGATAAAATCAGAGATGGAGGCAAACTGTAACAGACTCTTAAATATAGGAGACAAACTGAGGGTTGCTGGAAGGGAGATGGAGTGGAATGGGGTAACTGGATGATGGGCACTAAGGAGGGCACTTGATGGAATGAGCATGGGGTGTTGTATACAACTGATGAATCATTAAACTCTACCCCAGTAACTAATAGTACACTATATGTGAACTAACTTGAATTTAAATAATATCTTGAAAGAGAAAAAAAAATCTGAGGATGAGAGTCATACAACCCTCTGCCCTTGCTTTATGCCAATATTTCTTATGACAAGGATAATATCTTCAGCCTGGTTTTACCAATTGGTATTAGAAATCAGTTTCATCATTCTATTTACTTTCCTCTCAATGCAATGCAATTTGTTTATTTTCTTTTAGAATAGGGATCCCAGAACAAATGCAATATTCTAGGTGATCATGGAACCATCTAAAATTCTGGGTACTATGTTAGTATTATTACAGCCTAAAATCTCACTAAATTTCTCATAGCCACTTCAATCTTTTGATTCATTTAGAATTTACTCTTGCTACTCCAGCCCTATCCTCTTATATATCACCATGATAGACTCATTGCATTATTCTAGCTGGCAAGACATTTGAGGATCCTGACTTCATTACTAAACATAGAGGATGTTACTCCCAGTTTTGTATTATCTGCATATTCTATGAGCATGTTGTCCCTGTATTTTCATCCAAATAAGTCACTGATAAAAATACTTAAATGTGGGGAGCCTGGGTGGCTCAGTGGGTTAAAGCCTCTGCCTTCGGCTCAGGTCATGATTCCAGGGTCCTGGAATCGAGCCCCGCATCGGGCTCTCTGCTCAGCAGGGAGCCTGCTTCCTCCTCTTTCTGACTGCCTCTCTGCCTACTTGTAATCTCTTTCTGTCAAATAAATAAATAAAATTAAAAAAAGATTTCACTTATTAAAAAAAAAATACTTAAATGTAAATATCAAGGACAGAGCCTTGTAGTTTCTCATTAGAGATTTCACTCCAGGTTAGTACTGATTAAAAGTAAGGTGGCTTTTTGGGGCACTTGGGTGACTCAGTTAAGTGCCTTCCTTCAGCTCAGGTCATGATCTCAGGGTTCTGGAATCTACTCCTGCATCAGGCCCCTGCTCACTGGGGAGTCTGCTTCTCCCTCTTCCTCTGCCTCCTCTCCCCGGCTCATACTCTGTCTCTATCTCTCTCATTCTCAAATAAATAAATAAAATGTTAAAAAAACACAGGTGGCTTTCGTTACAGTTGTTGAATTAGTAATTAGTCTACTTAAACGTCTTGGCCTCCCTCTTCAACTATTAAGAACCCTCATATTAGGGCACCTGGGTGGCTCAGTGGGTTAAGCCGCTGCCTTCGGCTCAGGTCATGATCTCAGGGTCCTGGGATCGAGTCCTGCATCAGGCTCTCTGCTCAGCAGGGGGCCTGCTTCCCTCTCTCTCTCTCTCTGCCTGCCTCTCCACCTACTTGTGATTTCTCTCTGTCAAATGAGTAAATAAAATCTTTTTAAAAAAACCCTCATATTACATGGAACCCACTGGTTTAGGATAATCTCCCCATTCTAAGATTCTTAAATTAATCAAATCTGCAAAGTCCCCTTGGCGGTATAAGGTTGCATATGTGCAAATTCCAGAGATTAAGACATGAACATTTTGGGGAGGCATTATTCTGCTACCCCACCCTCTTTCTGGTCTGGGTAGTTATTTCTTTGTTTTTGAAATATTTAACATCTTTGCTATTTATGTAGCAAAAATACTTCTTGCCCTTCTTTTCTATTACTCCTGCCCTGTTATGGACCCAGCCCTACTCACTGAAATCACATCAGCTTCTTCTCACTCTCTGTTTTTTACACCTTTATACTTGCTTAACTGAAGCTTTCTGGGGTTTGTTCTGGAGTCGGAAAGTCTGTATCACTAATGGGTAGGTAACTGACACCATGAATAGTCTTATTCCAACTCTGTTGATACTTTCATTACCAAATCATTCCCCACTGTCATTGGTATTGCCCTGCTCAGCAAGTATGAGCATGAGGACTATGAGAATGCTGGTCACGTTGTGTCTATTGGCCTCACATATTTAACCAGAAACTCTGACTCTATCAGTATTCATGGCACCTGGAAGACAGGAATTTCTCAAAGGTGGTATGTGTGTTGTGAGAGAAGGAGAGACAGAAATGGAGGGAGGGAAATAGATACAGACTTAGCAAATGTGCTTCCCATTTTCCCACACAACATACCCAGTTTTGTCTGTGGGAACAGTTATCTATTTTCCTTCCCTTAATACCCCTCTTTATTACCCTACTGACTCCTTTCACATGGCCCTTCTGCTAGGTTCTGAGCTGTCATGACTGCTCATCTTTTCCTTAACCTTGCTCAGACCCATCCAGAGGTTTTCATGATGGACTTTTATTATGGCAATTTGTGCCTTAATTTCTTTTTCTTTTTTAAAAAAGACTTATTATTTATTTATTTGATATTAAGAGACAGATCACAAGTAGGCAGAGAGGCAGGCAGATTGAGAGAGCGGGGGAAGCATCCCAAGAATCCGAGACCATGACCTGAGCCGAAGACAGAGGCTTAACCCACTGAGCCACCCAGGCGCCCCTGTGCCTTAATTTCTTCTATACCATTTCAGTATTAGTTACCTAGTGGCTGTACTGTTGACATGTCATCTGTCCTTTGAATCTTTCTATTCTTTCTCTTCTTTTTATTGCTTTTCTTATATTTTGACTCAGCAAAGCATGATCCTGATTGGCATTGGGGAAGGTAGCCAACTTATTTCCCTGCCCTTTGATGGTCCTTGTGCTGTATTTTTTTTTTTTTTTAAGTATAGTTGACACACAATGTCACATTAGGTCCAGGTACACAACGTAGTGATTTGACAGTTTATACATTGTACTATGTTTACAAGTATAGCTACCATCTGTTTTGATACATCTCTATTATAATATCATCAGCTATATTCCTTATGCTGTCCTTGTGCCATGTTTTAATGGCATCATGCTCAAATATAAACTTATTTAGTCCCCATATTCCTCTGGCACACATCTTACTTTTTGAGAAACTGATTTGTACTGTCAAGATGGTGCAAAAAATAAAAAGGATGAAAATTTAACTTCTATGTTGTATTTGCATATAATTCTAATAAGTTCTATAAGTGGAGTTTCTTTTTTTGCATGAAAATTCCTGTGTAGACAGGGGGAGGGAATTAATGTTTATTAATCATTTTTTATGTACTAGGTACTGAGATGGGTGCTTTAAATCTATCATTAGTTGATTCTTAATCTAGTAATTTGCTCTCAGCACATTTGCATAGCCTTGATGAGAAACAATTGACAATTATAAATTTTACAAAGTGTGAGAAAGCTGAAGAAACACTCTTCCAAAAATATCTTTTTATACATGTGTCTTAGTCAGTTTGGACTGCTGTAACAAAATACCATAGACAGAGTGCCTTAAACAACAGAAATTTATTTTTCACAGTTCTAGAAGCTGGAAAGTCTAAGATTGAGGTGCCCAAAAATTTGGCTCTAGGTGAAGGCCCTCTTCTTGTTTTGCAGACTGCTGCCACCTTACTTTGTGCTTACAAGATCTCATTTTTGTGCTTACTTAGGAGAGAGGGAGGAGAGAGTGGAAAGAGGGAGATGGGGAGAGAAGGAGGAGGAGAAAGTAAGAGAGAGATCTCATGCTTCTTCTTTTTCTTATAAGAACACTAATCCCATCATGAGAATATCACTCTCATGACTTCATCTAAATCAAATTACTGCCCAAAGGCCCTATCTCCAAATAGGATTACACTTAGAGTTAGGGCTTCAACAAATGAATTTGGGGTGTATACAAACATTCAGTCCATAACAACACGAAAATAATTTAATGATAATATTTGGATAATTAGGAACTTTCTGAGTAATTCAAACACAATATCTCATTTGTCTAATTTTTAAACCCTGGGCTATTATGTTGAACCATGAAGAGTAACGAATTTTAATATTTTTATTTATTTATTTATTAGGAAATGAATTTTAATATCTTGTGTGTCTAATTGTTCTAGGGGAGGTAGTGTCTAGAATCTACCCCCTTCATAAATTCTTAAAAGGAACTAAAGCCCAATGTATACTTAAGCACTAGACTAGGAAATTTACATATATGATTTTATTAGACTGGAGAGCCAGATAAGCCAGTATAGAGTAGGAAAAATTTTTCTTTTAGCCTTTTTAGGGTCTCCAGCTGAGTCTAAGAATTAAACTAATATGAGGCAGGGATATCTGGGTGGCTCAGTTGGTTAAGTGCCTGCCTTTGACTCAGGTCATGATCCCAGAGTCCTGGGATAGAGTCCTATGTGGGCTTCCTTGCTCAGCAGGGAGCCTGCTTCTCCCTCTGCCTGCTGCTCCCCCTGCTTGCATTCTCTCTTTCTTTCTCTGTCAAATAAATAATTTAAAAAATCTAAAAAAATTAATATGAGGCAGGTTAACAGGAGAAAAGCATACAGGTTTTATTAGAATTTTATGTGTACAAAATGTACATGGGGGTGTTCACAAGAAAATAAAATCCCAAAGAAGTGACCAGAGCAGAAAGCTTATATCTTTAGACAAAGAACTGATGAATTTGTGGAGAAATAAGCCACTGGGGTGTGGGCAAGGAATAGTGAACTTCAGATAAGTGACTAGGTGATATATGACGGTGTGGGGAATAGGATAAAATAAGGGTTATTTCAGTAAGTTTGTACTTATTTCAGACTTGATCTCAGACTCTGGTAATAGGGATGTTCTTATTTTCCTAGTACGGGGGCCACTTTTCTCATGGGAAATTGTATGGCTTGTTTATAGGTTCAAAGAAAAAAAAAGAGACACAGAGAGAGAGAGAGAGAGAGAGGAAGTCAGCATATTTTGCATGGCATGTCCTGAATTCCTTTACTAGGTTGGGGTTAGGAAAAGAGTAACATTCCAGGCAGAGGATACAGAAGGTTCAAAGACAAGGTGTCAATGAGATTGACTTTTTGATAAAGATGAGAATTTGGGGAAGAGGTAGACAATATTATTGCTACACTTCTCTTTCCCCACTTTTCTCTTTAAGTTCTTCATTATCTGTCAGTAGCACTCAGTATCAGTCCATTACTGCTTCTCGACTTTTTTGGGTACTTTCATAGCAACATAAAAGACAATTGCTTCTTTACTTTGAGATAAAATGCAGTCATCTCCAATCCCATCACTACTTCCAGGACACATAAGAACTTTCCTGATCACAGAGAAAGTAGGATCTTTTCTGACTGGCTTCTAAAGCTGCCTCTTTATTTTCCCTCAAACCCAGTTTCTTCATGAAAAAAAAAAAATCTTTCCTTGTGGGTCCCTAGATCTGACACAAAATCTGTACTGGAATGTAAGTTTGATGAGGGCGGATATATTTGATTTGTTTTATTCACAATACCAGTTACAGCACACACACACACACACACACACACACACGCACACACACACCTTCCTTTACTTCACTCTACTCTATTTCCTTTACCTCCCACATATCCCAGAATCAACTGTCCTCCTTCTATAACTCTACCACACACCATTCTCACTACTTTCCTCATAATCTCCAAGTTAGTAAGAGAAAGGAACCTCGATGTCAAACAAGTAATTTTTGCATCAAGTAAGCCTCTAAGAGCATAGACTTTCCTACATAGCTTTTAGCTGACACCTAATCATCATTAAGCCTGTCTTGTGCACTCTATTGTCTGACAGATGATATTAGTGTACACAAATATTTTCGGTTCTCTTCTACTTTCCACAGCATTACTCCTCAAAGTTAGATATCCAGAAGTGGTTTGTTTTGGTCAGTGAACTGTCATTGGCAGTGTCACTTCTGGAAAGAAGCATTTAAGTGTCAGTGTACAATTCTCCATGCTCTTTCTTCCCATATTCTAGAAATTACTGAATTATGTATTGTTAAGATGTCACAAGATTAAAGCAATCTGGCATACTATGCCACTATATGGAACACAGCTTCTGTTAGGAACTCATCTGGATCTGAAGTACTTTGAATGAGTAAGGAATATACTTCGTGTTAAGCTGATAATATTTTGGTGGCATTACTTCAGCATAACCCAGTTTATCTCAACTGATACAGAAATTGGATACACAGAAAAAAGAAGAAAATCCTGTCGTTTGTGATAACATGGATAAATTTATGCTAAGTGAAATAAACCAGACTCATAAAGACAAATTTGTATGATCTCACTTATATGTGGGATTTTAAATAGCTAAACCCATAGAATCAAAAAGAAGAATGTTGGTTGTCAGCGGCTAGGGGGAAGGGTGAAAGAGGGAGATGTTGGTCAAAGGGGTACAGAGTTTTAGTTGTGCAAAATGAGTAAGTCCTGAAAATGTGATAATATCGCATGGTGACTGCAGTTAATAATAGCATATTATGTACTTGACATTTCTAAGGGGATATATCTTAAGTACTCTCACCACAACAAAAGAAAAAAAAGATAACTACATGCAGGTGATAGATTTGTTATTTAGCTTAATTGTGATGATCATTTCACAATGCATACATATATCAAAACATCAAACTGTATGCCTTAAATATATATGTTTATATTTCAACTATATAATTGATGAACACAAGTTTGTACTGCATGAGTCCACTTATGTGCAGATTTTTTACAGTACAACACTGCAAATGTATTTTCCCCTCCTTTTGATTTTCTTTTCCCTAGTTTACTTGATAAGAAAACGGTATAAAATACATATACAAAACCCATTTAGTCAACCATTTATGTTATCGGTAAGTTTTCTGATCAATAGTAAGCTATTAGTAGTTAAGATTTTAGGGGGTTAAGGTGCCTGGGTGGCTCCAACAGTTAAGCATCCGACTCTTGGCTTTGGCTCAAGTCATGATCTCATGGGTTGTGGGATCAAGCCCTGCCTCAGGCTTGCACTCAGTGGGGAATCTGCTTGAGATTCTCTCCCTCTGCCCCTCCCCTTGCTCTCTCTCTTTCCTAAAATAAATAAATCTTTTGGGGAAAAAAGATTTGGGGAAGTAAAATCTATGTGTAGATTTTTTCACTACATGGGGGTTGGCTCCCCTAACCCCCACATTGTTTAAGAACCAACTATACTTCAAGAAAGCTAAAAAACAAGAAATTAGATAGAAGGAAGATGTGGCAAAAGCATAAACTATCTAACATTGGTTCAGTAGTTGGAAGGAGTGCAAGTAGGAAAATACTATTAGAGGCTGCAAAAATTATGACCTAGATCACTTATCTTGTGATAACTGGCAAAACAGATCATGTACCTAATTCTCTTATACCTCTAGAGAAGGATGTTGAAAAAATTGAAGAAGTTGCAAGGAAGAATTTAGCTCAAGAAACTTTGGCCAATTTGTAAACTGATGTAAAGAAAAGTTCAGAAATTCAGATCCTTTTTACAGTTGAAGAAATAAAGACAACTACTTCTGAATTTAAAATCCCTCAGCTTAAAAAAAAAGAGAAAATATTGAGAAAAACTTTGAGGAATAACCATTTAGAAGATGCTTTCTCCTAAGTAAATTACATTAAGGCAAACTGGTCACGAGTAAGGATACCCAGCAAAACTCTTCAGTTTTGTGAAATGACTGAGAATAAGAGCCAAAGGATACAGTTTTTCCAGTTAAGCCCTAGGTTCAAGGTTCCAACCTTTAGGTCAAAACATCAAGACAGAAAGGTAAGGGGAAATAAAGCAAATAAATATGTCAGTTTTGTATATTGCATCTTGAAAAATAACTGTGGGTTCTTAGAATATGTTGTTGATTGTAATAAAATGGTTAAGGATCTACTATGTTTTCAGACTTGCACTGCCAAGAAAACCATAGCTCTGGAATAAAAATATCTACCTGTTTAAGATTTAAAATAACCCTTGTACCTTTCTTTCTAAAGTTAAGAAGTAAGCTGCAAAAGTTGTTAAGCTCCAAGTAATACATATATCCCAATGCCCATTTACTCGGAATCAAAGATGGTAGAAAAGAAAGAATATCTCAGATGGGAGAAGCAGGATCTACAGCTCTGAGGAACCTCTTTCCATGTTAAAATCATCCCCTAATTCAAAGATTTGCTATCAACAGAGAAAGACTGCCCAGTGGGATTTCAGAATTACTTAAAAAAAAAATTCACGGGGCGCCTGGGTGGCTCAGTGGGTTAAAGCCTCTGCCTTCGGCTCAGGTCGTGATCCCAGGGTCCTGGGATAGAGCCCCACATGGGGCTCTCTGCTCAGCGGGGTCCTGCTTCCTCCTCTCTCTCTCTGCCTGCCTCTCTGCCTACTTGTGATCTCTCTCTGTCAAATAAATAAATAAATAAAAATTTCACTGCTCTTTGTCTCTCATTCTTCCCCTTTCCAATGGTGGTGCTAATGGAGATTGTCCTGTCCCTGCCACACCATGGTATGTTGAATATGCTGAGAGCAGAAAACTTGTCTTTTCAATTTTCAGAACTATTCTTGGGCTCTGAGGTAGGCAGTTATTCAGAGATCCTAGGCTTTGTGTTTACTTCCCTGAAAAATTCCAACATTTTGGTTTGTCTTCCTCAGAGAGGGAGGGAGTATGTCTACTTACAAGAGGGAAAGTGAGCCAAATATTTATTGAGCAGAAGGGCAAACAGGCATATATCCCCTTCCATAAGACAAGGACCTACTTTAGCTAATCCTGGCCTATCTTTACTGAAACATATTTTCAGTGTATAGTACTGTGTTTGATATATATAGACACTTAATAAATATTTCTTGACTGAATGAGTAAAATAATTAATTTGGGACTTCACCCTCTTAGAACACAGAAGATACTACAGTGTGACTCAATTGTATAACAAAATCAGAGGTTGTCCCAGTATCTTCCAGCTCAATCTATCGTGGTCATGGTTTGATCCTTCAACAAACTGTGGGTTGCTGGGGGGAGGGGGGTTGGGAGAAGGGGGGTAGGGTTATGGACATTGGGGAGGGTATGTGCTTTTGGGTAAATTGGAAGGGGAGGTGAACCATGAGAGACTATGGACTCTGAAAAACAATCTGAGGGGTTTGAAGTGGCGGGGGGTGGGAGGTTGGGGTACCAGGTGGTGGGTATTATAGAGGGCACGGCTTGCATGGAGCACTGGGTGTGGTGAAAAATAATGCATACTGTTTTTCTGAAAATAAATAAATTGAGAAAAAAAAATTTCCCATCTAACAATATTGATTGAAATGTTTCCAGTCTAACAATATTCATTGTCAACTGCAGTATTTTAAAATGTTTGTGAATGAAGATTATTTGTGAAGCCATTCATTTATTCATTTCTTCAACAGACATTTACTTTGGATACATATTATATTCTAGGTAGGGATTGTTCAAGAAGTTGGAGTATATAGTAGTGAAGAAGACAAAGTTTCTGCTTTCCAAGATTTTACAATCTAGAGGTGGAGGGAAACAATAGAAAATGAACATATAATTTGATTACAAATTGTGCTGAGTCTAAAAAAGGAGCGGTAGTTACTGCTATGAAAAGGAATAATAGAAGGGACCTAATTCAAATTGATTGCCAATAGGGAGTATTTAGGAAGACTCCTTGAGGAAGTGATTCTTTGCTGAGACCCAAAGGATGACTGGAACTTAGCAAAACAGTGTTTGGAAAAATATTTGGGGCAGAAAGAATATTATTTTTTTATTGATGAATTTAAGTACCAAAGATTTTTTTTTAATAGAGAGGAATTTAGTTGATTCCTATAATTACATTGACTTTCATTCTGATAGACCTTCTGGAACAAGGAAGAAATGGGTGAAATTATATTCAGGGTGCAAGAAAATGTACGTAAATAACTCTGGGTATTCTGCAGACAGTGTGCCTCAAGTATAAATGTCATGCTTTTGAGAACCAGTGGTATGAAGAGATTGATTTTAGGTGTTGTGGTCTTTTTCATGTTTATTTTGTTGTACTATAGTACTACAGTAGTTTTTTTTTTAATATTTAGAACATTTTGAGTATTTGGCTTCTAATTTTCCTGCCCTTTTTGTGGTAGTTCAGACTTATTTTTGTTTTGATATTTTGTATCTGAATATTTTGTATCTTCCAATGATGGAGATAACCATCATTTAAAAAGCACTTCCTCTAGCTTTAAGTTCTTAATGCTTTTGTATTTTTAAATTTCTTTGTGTTCTTTTAAGTTTTTATCAGTTATTTTATTCCAGACCATGGAATGTTTTCAGATTTATATTTTTTGGCATTGTTTCCTGATTAAACCAGTAATAATATTATTTTTGAATCATTTAGTAACACTTTACAACTTTAAACATTTAAAAAATAAAAGGTTTAGATATTTTCAAACTACATGTTACCATTAACTTCCTTTGAGTATAGATACAGTAAAGTCAGTAAAAAATTGGGTATCTACCAAAACAATCATTATCACCTAACCATAAACCCAAATGTAATAAATATATTTGTGTTATCATTCTTCATGAAATAATAATTTATTGCACTATTTTCAAATAAATTGAATAGTTTAATTGTGGTGAAATTTAATTCCAAAACAAGAAAAAGAAAAAAAACAAAAAACCAGACTTCATTTGAACTACCAAGCCTTTCCTATTATGCCTACATATTTAATTCTAAATATTGAGGGGGATTTTGACAAAACTCTTTCACTTGATGACTAAAATTCTTCAAACAAAATGAAATGCTAAATTTAATTAACAATAAGTGATTTCCTCTCAATTAACATGCCGAGTATGCCTTTATCTGACTAAAATTGATAAAAACAAGATGACTCCCTATTAAAGAGATCAGTGGTACTAAAGTTTCAGATACTCCTTTTACCTCTCTCAAAACACAACCCAAGCTCCTAGTAAAATATTCTAAAGAATTTTAAATGCAGAAAACTTATTTTTCAGGAGTTGACAAAAAAGATGCATTTATAGTCTCTGGCTATCTATCTGTCTACCTATCTACCATCAAAGGGTATAGCAAATATCCTGTTTTAATAATGAGCCCAGAATCTATTTGAAAACTCAAGCAATAGGCTCAGAGATTTAGAAAAAAATCTCCACAAGTAATCTTTATTAAGTACCTACCATGATACTTTAAAAATAAATACCAGGGGCACCTGGGTGGCTCAGTTGCTTAAATGTCTACCTTTGGCTCAGGTCATGATCTCCAGTCCTGGGATAGAGCCCCATGTCTGACTCCCTGCTTAGCCTGGAGTCTGCTTCTCCCTCTGCCCCTCCCCCTGCTCATGCTTTCTCTTTCTCTCCCAAATAAATAAATAAAATATTAAAAATATAGATACCAATTTTTTAAGAGTACTCCCATTAAGATTTAGGGCCTAATTCCCCTCCTATGAATACTGAGCTGGTTTGACTAATAAAAGTTGACCAAAGTGAAATTCTGGGACTTTTGGAGTTAAGCCATAAGATGTCCCACAGCTTCCACCTAGGTCTCTGGGGGTATTTACTCTTGAAGCCCTCAGCCATCCTATAAGAAATCTGTTCTGTGCCTACTTTGCTGGGGAAATCATGTGCAGCGACCCTGGGACTATAGGAGAGACAGTCCCAGAAGACTTCAATCTTTCAGACAGCACTGCTAAGGCATCAGGCAAGTGAATAAATCTTTCTTAGATCCTCTAGGCCTTCTCAGCCATCAGCTGAATGCCACTGAGTGACCCTGGTTGACACCATGTGGAGAAGATGAATCACTCAGCCAAGCATAGCTGGAATTCAAAACACATAAAACCATGAGTTATAACAAAGGGTTATGCTTTGTAACAACCAAAATTTGGGGTAGTTCATGTCAGAAACTACAGAGCCTGGCTTGTAGTACTTACAAGTTAACTAGCTGCCAGAAGAGCTGGATCAGAGACAACGGACTGTATTACTTACAGCAAAAGGAGTCATGAGAGCTTCATGTTGAATTGTGTAGTATCCCCATGCCACCTGTGTCTCACTGGGGCAACCCAAAGGGTCCATGATAGATGCTTATATATAATGTGTTATGTTACAGGAGGGAGAGTAATGTTATGTTTAGAAAATTCAAGAAGCAGAAGCAAACCTGCTCTATGGAAGGAGATAATACCCCATCCTTCAGGGTTTCTTTGCAAACAACCTTAAGAAATGGTCCAGGTAAAGCGTGATCAAGATCTGCTATGTTTAGACTATCCAGTGAGAACATACCAAGATATGTCAAGATACTCAAGGGCCATCATAGACTGCTTCTCCTAAGAGACTGTTATACAACAACACACTTCATTTTCTTCTGCGCATTTATCACTACGTAGCATGGCCTTGTCCTGGGTACTAAGACATAAATATTACCATTGTTTTTGTGGAATCTCATGGGGAAAAGAAATATCGTATGGCAGAAATTTGCCACCTCTTTGCAAAATTTCTTGTTTCATTTTTTTGTTGATTTTTGTTTTGGTTTTTTAAAAATATTTCATTTATTTATTTGACAGAGGGAGAAACAGAGAGAGTACAAGCAGGTGGAACATCAGGCAGAAGGAGAGGGAGAATCATGCTCCCTGCTGAGCAGAGAACCTGACATGGGGCTCCATCCCAGGACCTTGAGATCATGATCTGAGCTGAAGGGAGATGCTAAAGCAGCTGAGGCACCCAGGAGCCCCTCTTGTCTCATTTTGAAAAATAAAACATAACACTTCACTTTCAGTGTGGGCTTCATTTTCCAATTCCCTTTTCCTGCCATTAACACTTAATTCTAAAGCAGAGATTTTTTTAATGTGGTACTTTAGTTTCATGATGGGTTTAATGGAGTATGTAAATGCCCTGAAATTGTGTACAAAATGTTATGCATGTCCATTTATACCTTTCTTTCTCTGTGGAGTTAATGCATAGATCTTCTCAAAGAAATGTGTGACTAAAGGTTAAGAATAGAGAAGATATGTGGAAAGCCACTATTTTAATCAACTTTGAGATTTATCTTTAAAGCCATAAAAATATTTCACGTGCCATCATTGGCAAGCTAATCTCTAATCACTGATCATTCCTAAATGGTTAGGTGTTATACTGTGTAGGATAGAAACTTTGGTGCCTCCAGACAAATCCCTTTCCCATGGTTCAGTGTGTGTCATGTGGAAATTTTATTCACAGAATTGGAGTAAATAGATCAGGACTATAAGAAATGTAATTCACACAAATGGCATTAATCCTTTTTCTGATGAGGATAAGCCAGTACAAAGACATAGATTACCTGGTCTTAGATTTCTTATTGTTCCTTTATTGGCTATACAGTTCCCATAAAGCTGGATAAAATCAGCCTTTGGAACAAAAACCTTATTCACAAGAAGTCAAAGATTTTAGAGTGCCTCTGGTCTCTTCTGACACTACACCTAAATTAATAGCATTGAAGTTAGCAACATAACTAAAATATCAGGTATCAGTAATAAATTCCACTGTATCCCCTTCCCCTGTGTAACTGGTCTGTCTGTATAGCATAAATCTCATGTCAACATATAGGTCTCATTGTCTTCTTAGTATATGCCAGAGTGAACTATATATTTAAAATCATTACATTTTGATCACCTTAATTCCAGATAGATTAAAACTAATTAGTTTTTAAAAAACTAATTAATTGAGAGATTCAGGGGATGCTTTGAGGACAGATTTATTTCTTGGTCGTCAAAGGCTTCTGTTAAACTGAACTTTCTTTCTTTCTTTCTTTTTTTATTTTTTTTATTCTGTTCAGTTAGCCACCATACAGTACATCATTCATTTTTGATGTAGTGTTCCATGGTCCATTAGTTGTGTATAACACCCAGGGCTCATCACAACATGTGCCCTCCTTAACACCCATCACCCAGGTAACCCCAAACCCCTGACGCCCCTCCCTTCTGAAACCTTCCAGTTTATGTCCTGGAGTCCATAGACTTTCATCATTTGTTTCCCTCTCTTTTTGCCCCTTTAGTTTTCCCTTCCTTCTTCTATGGTTCTCTGCTCTATTCCTTATGTTCCACATATGAGTAAAACCATACAATAATTGTCTTTCTCTGCTTGATTTATTTCACTTAGCATAATCCCCTCCAGTTCCATCCATGTCAGTGCAAATGGTGGGTATTCATCCTTTCTGATGGCTGAGTAATACTCCATTGTATATATGGACCATTTCTTCTTTATAGGGCATCTTGTCACCTTCCACTCTTTGTTTATTGTGGACATTGCTTCCATGAGCATTGGGGTGCATGTGCCCCTTATTTTCACTACAGCTATATCTTTGTGGTCAATATCTAGTAGTGCAAATGCTGGGTCATAGGGTAGCTCTATTTTTACCATTTTGAGGAACTTCCATATTGTTTTCAAGAGTGGTGCGGTGCCTGGGTGGCATAGTGGGTTAAAGCCTCTACCTTCAGGGGGGTCATGATCCCAGGGTCCCAGGATCAAGCCTCGCATCGAGCCCCACATCAGGTTCTCTGCCTGGTGGGGAGCCTGCTTCCTCCTCTCTCTCTCTCTGCCTGCCTCTTTGCCTACTTGTGATCTCTGTCTGTCAAATAAATAAATACAATCTTTAAAAAAAAAGAGTGGCTGTACCAGCTTGCATTCCCACCAACAGTGTAAGAGGGTTCCCCTTTCTCCACAACCTCGCTAACATTGTTCCTTGCCTTGTCAATTTTTGCCATTCAAACTGTAAGTTGGTATCTCATTATGATTTTGATTGGAATATCTCTGATGGCCAATGATGTTGAATATTTTTTTCATGTGTCTGTTAGCCATTTGCATGTATTCTTTAGAGAAGCGTCTGTTCATGCCTTCTGTCCACTTTTTTACTGGATTTTTTATTTTTTAGGTGTTGAGTTTGAGAAGTTCTTTATAGATCTTGGATACTAGCCCTCTATTTGCAATGTCATGTGCAAATATCTTCTCCCATTCCATGGGTTGCCTCCTAGTTTTGTTGACTGTTTCATTTGATGTCCAGAAATTTTGATCTTGATGAAGTCCCAAAAGTTCATTTTTGCTTTTGTTTCCTTTGCCTTTGAGACATGTCTTGAAAGAAGTTGCTGTGGCTGATGTCAAAGAGGTTACTATCTATGTTGTCCTCGAGGATTTTGATGGATTCCTGTCTGACATTGAGGTCTTTTATCCATACTGAGTTTATCTTGGTGTATGGTGTAAGAGAATGGTTCAGTTTCATTCTTCTATATGTAGTTGTCCAATTTTGCCAGCACCATTTACTGAAGAGACTTTTTTCCATTGGGTATTTTTTCCTGATTGGTCAAAGATTAGTTGACCATAGAGTTGAGGGTCCATTTCTGGAGTTTCTATTCTGTTCCATTGACCTATGTGTCTGTTTTTGTGCCAGTACCATGCTGTCTTGGTGATTACAGCTTTGTAGTATAGCTTTAAGTCAGCCAATGTGATGCCCCCCACTTTTTCTTTTTCAACATTTCCTTGGTGATTTGGGGTCTTTTCTGGTTCTATACAAATTTTAGGATTGTTTGCTCCAGTTCTTTGGGAAACAAGAATGGTATTTTAATAGGGATGACATTGAAAGTGTAGTGTGCTCTGGGAAGCACAGACATTTTAACAATGTTTATTCTTCCAATCCATGAGCATGGAATATTTTTCCAGTTCTTTGTGCCATCCTCAATTTTTTACATAATTGTTCAGTAGTTTCTAGAATATAGCTCCATTATCTCTTTAGTTAGGTTTTTTCCTAGGTATCTTATGGTTTTTGGTACTATAGTAAATGGAATTGGTTTCTTAATTTCTCTTTCTACAGTTACATTGTTAGTGTATAGAAATGCAACTGACTTCTGTGCATTAATTTTGTATCCTGCCATGTTGCTGAATTGCTTTATGAGTTATAGTAATTTGGTGGTGGAGTCTGTTGGGTTTTCCACATGTCATCTGCGAAGAGAGAGAGTTTGATTTCTTACTGCCACTTTGAATGACTTTTATTTCTTTTTGTTGTCTGATTGCTGAAGCTAGGACTTCTTGTACTATGTTGAACAATAATGGTGAGAGTCTCTGTCATGTTCCCGACCTGAGGGAAAAGCACTCAGCTTTTCCCTGTTGAGAACGATATTTGCTGTGGGCTTTTCATAGATAGCTTTTATGATATTGAGGTATGTTTCCTCTATCCCCACACTCTGAAGAGTTTTCAGGGAAGCATGCTGTATTTTGTCAAATGCTTTTTCCCCCTCAATTGAGAGGATCATGTGGTTCTTTTCTTTTATTAATGTGCTCTATCACATCGATTGATTTGTAAATGTTGAACCACCCTTGCATCCCAGGAATAAATCCCACCTGGTCGTGATGGATAACCCTTTTAATACACTGTTGGATCCTATTGGCTAGGATCTTGTTGAGTATTTTGGCATCTATGTTCATCAGGGATATTGGTTTTTAGTTCTCTTTTTGATGGTGTCTTTGCCTGGTTTTGGGATCAGGGTAATTCTGGTCTCATAAAATGAGTTTGGCAGTTTTCTTTCTGTTTTTATTTTTGGAAAAAGCTTCAGTAGAATAGGTATTATTTCTTCTTTAAATGTTTGGTACAATTCCCCTGGGAAGCTATCTGACCCTGGACTTGTTTTTTGGGAGGTTTTTGATTACTTCTTCAACTTCATTACTGGTTATTGGTCTATTCAGATTGTCTATCTCTTCCTGCTTCAGTCTTGGTAGTTTATAAGTTTCCAGGAAGGCATCCATTTCTTCCAGATTGTTAATTTGTTGGCATATAACTGCTGGTAATAATTTTTTAATATTTGTTTCTATTTCCTTGTTGTTAGTCATGATCTCTTCTCTCTCATTCATGATTTTATTGATTTAGTTCCTTTCCCTTTTCTTTCAGATAAATCTGGGCAGAGGTTTATTGATTTTATTAATTCATTCAAAGAACCAGCTTAGAGTTTGGTTGATCTGTTCTACTGATTTTCTGGTTTCCATTTCATTGATCTATGTTCTAATCTTTATTATTGCTCTTCTCCTACTTGGTTTACGTTTTATTTGCTGTTATTTCTCCAGCTCCTTTAGATGTAAGGTTAGCTTGTGCATTTGGGATTTTTCTACTTTTTTGAGAAAGCCTTGGATGGCTATGTATTTCCCCCTTAGGACTGCCTTTGCAATATCTCATAGGTTTTGGACCAATGTGTTTTCACTCTTATTAGTTTCCATGAACTGTTTAAGTTCTTTAATTTCCTGTTTGACAAAATCATTCTTTAGCAGGTTGTTCTTTAACTTCCAAGTGTTTGAATTCCTTCCAATTGTTTTCTTGTGCTTGAGTTCCAGTTTCAAATCCTTGTGGTCTGATAACATTCTGGGAATAATCTCAATCTTCTGATATCAGTTGAGACCTAATTTGTGACCCAGTATAGGGTCTATTCTGGAGAAAGTCTGTGTGCACTCAAGAAGAATGAGCATTCTGTTGTTTTAGGGTGGAATGTTCTGTAAATATATATGAAGTCCATCTGGCTCAGTGTGTCATTCAAAGCTCTTGTTTCTTTGTTGATCTTTTCCTTAAATGACCTGTCTATTGCTGAGAGTAGAATGTTGAGGTCTACTATTAATGTATTATTATCAATATGATTATTTTGGTTAACAGTTTATGTAGTTGGCTGCTCCCATGTTGGGGGCATAGATATTTACAATTGTTAGATCTTCTTGTTAGATAGACCTTTGATATAGTGTCCCTATACATCTCTTACTATAGTCTTTGATTTAAAATCTAATTTGTCTGATATGATTTGTTACCCCAGCTTTCTTTTGAGTTCTGTTGGCATGAAAAGTGGTTGTCCATCCCCTCACTTTCAATCTGCAGGTGTCTTTAGGTTTCAAAATAAGTCTCTTGTAGGCAGTATATGGATGGGTCCTGTCTTTTTATCCAATCTGAAGCCCTGTGCCATTTTATTTAGGCCATTCACATGGAGAGTAATTTTTGAAAGATGAATTTAGTGCCATCATATTGCCTGTAAAGTCCCTGTTTCTATAGATTACCTCTGTAAATTTCTGGTCTATGTTACTCTTGGGGTCTTTATTCTTTTATAGAATCCCCCTTAAAATTTCTTGTAGGGCTGGTTTGGTGGTCACATATTCTTTCAGTTTCTGTTGGTCCTGGAAGCTCTTTGTTGCTTTGTCTGTTCTGAATGACAGCCCTGCTGAATAAAGTATTTCTTGGTTGCTTATTCTTCTCATATAGTACTCTGGATATGTCTTGCCAGCCCTTTCTGGCTTGCCAGGTCTCTGTGGACAGGTCTGATATGATTCTGATGTTCCTTCCTCTGTATGTAAGAAATCTCTTCCCCTTAGCTCCACTCAGAATCACTTCCTTTGTTCTAAGATTTGCAAGTTTCACTATTATATGTTGGGGTGTTGGTCTGTTTTTTTGATCTTGCAGAGGGGTCCTCTCTGCCTCTTCAACATGAATGGTTGTTTCCTTCCCCAGATTAAGTAAGTTCTCCCCTATGATTTACTCAAATATACCTTCCAGTTATCTCTCTCTCTCCCTGCCCCCTCAGGGATCCTAATAATTCTGACATTGGAAGCTTTCGTGGCATCATTGATCTAAGTCTGTGCTCATGGGCTTCTAACAGCCTGTTCCTATCCTCCTAGGCTTCCTTCTTTTCTATCAGCTTATCTTCTGGATCACTAATTCATTCTTCTGCCTCATTTACCTTGGTTGTTGGAGTATCCAGTTTAGACTGCATTTCATTCATAGCATTTTTAAGTTCAGCTTGATTAGATCTCATTTCTACCCTTAGATAATCTATATTGTCACTAATGCTTTTCTCAAGCCTAGCTATTGACTTCATAATTGTTACCCTGAAGTCTATTTCTAACATCTTGCTTATATCCATATCCATTAGATCTGTGGCTGAGGACATTGTCTCTAGTTCCTTTCTTTGTTGGGAGTTCCTCCTCCTAGTCATTATGTTGAGCGATGGTTGAGGGAATGTACAGAGTCCAAAATAACCGTGACCCAAGTAAGACGCACCTAGAAAAATTTGGAGTGGATGGAAGCCACATTTGAAAAAAACAAAGCCAGAATAAAACAAGAGTAAAATTTATAAAATTTAAAAAAATTATAAAATTATAAATTAAAAAAGGGGGTGAGGGCAAAGGGGGGGGCTATAGTCTCTCAGTGTGCACAAAGTAGTGTGTTTCAGTTGTTCCTGGGTGTATTTTGTTCTGTTTGTTAGAGGACATTGCTTCCCAGAGAAAGTAAAATTTTATTTATATATAAAACCAATGTGTTTTCATTCTTCTTAGTTTACATGAACTGTTTAAGTCCTTCTTCTTAATATATAATAATAATAATAAGTTCTTCTAATAGATACAGATTTTAGATACACACACATTTATATATATATATATATATATATATACACACACACACACACAGTGGAAAAAAGGACCACAATGAACCATATATCTATAAATATAGGTGTGAAAAAGTACAAGTTAAAAAGCTACTATGAAATATAAGTTGATATATTAAACATTTAGATGCTATAACAAAAAGGTAAAAAGAAAAAACAGAGAAAAAGCATAAGAGAAAGAATAAAAATAAAGAGTTGTATCTGAAAAGTAACCAAGCTCTGAGGCAACAGGTTGAGCTCAATATACTATTTAACCCTGGTGCTGAGATTTTACAGTCTTATGGGGATCATAAGGTTTTTATCTTCTTATTCTTCCAGCCTGTCTTCTGGGGGAGGGGCCTGCTGTGCTGTTTCTCAAACAACCTGCTTCAGTGGAGTTGTCCTGCCCCCTGTCAGGAGGATGGGCTCCCTGGAAACCAGTTTTTTGAGCTTTTGTTCTCTGGCATCTTTCCATGTTTCTTCTGAGGGTCAGAGCAAAAATGGCCACATCCAAACCTCTGTACCAGAGCAGAAAAATTGCAATCTGTTCTCTTCAATAAACCCTCCAGGACATACAGTCTTCATTTCTGTATGTGCCACTGAAAACTGCTGCCTCCAGCAGGGTGGTCCCACAGTGACTCTCTGAGGTCATCCAACAGACCCAGATGTGTCCCTGCCCTTTGTGCTTTTAAAACTGCCAGCGGCTGCAGCTCCTGGATCCTGTCTGACCACCACTCTAAAGCCCTTTCCCGGCCACTACCACTATGTGAGTTTTTGCCGGGTCCCTGGTGCAGGATGCTTTTGTGATCCAATGTTATATCACTTTCCAGGTACCAGCTTATGGATGCTCCCTCCCCCTTCTGTTTATCTTTCAATATATTCCCACAGATACATGACTCCACCCTCCTACCTCTTGACAGGTGGTGTTTGTAGAGATCCAGATATATATTCTTAAATCTCAGGCTGATTTTGTGGGTGATCAGAATAGTTTGGTAGATATCCAGCTAAATTCAGGAGACTGGTTAAAACAGGTCCCTCACTCCTCTGCCATATTGCCTTTCAACCCTTATTTCTTTTATTTCAATGTTAAAGCAAGTCATTTCAGCTCCAGCAGAGATGTGAAGCAACTTAATTCATTAAATTAAAATATAGTACTACTTAAATGGCTCCAATTATTTTTTAAAAATACAATTAATTTAAATCACAAAAACATTACACTCTTACCCTTCAACTGAATTCCTTTCTCCAACCCTATTCCAAATAGATTTATATATAGAATCACAAAATGAAGCTGGCTATTTATAAATTTGATCTTATTATAATGAAAACAAGCTGAATACCAAATCTTGAACTTTGGTGAAAGTATTAGTATTTTTTATAGTATTTTTTTAGAGAATACTACTGATGTGTTTTCTCTAGAATATAGCAAAACATTCTAATTTACATTTACCAAATACCACATTTCAAGTTTTCAAAATTATTCTTCATACATCTAAAATATTTTCCCAACTATTCTTATTCTGTTGTTCAATTACATGTCATTCAATTACTATTTTCTTTGAAAATGAACTTTTGCATAACTTTCATTTTATTAAATATTAAATGCAATTACATACAATTTATATACTTACATAGATACTTAACATTTATTTAGCTAACTCAAATAATTATAGTGATTAGTCCATAATTAAATGCTACCAAGGTTAATGTGCTCAATTGCTTCAGACTTTGAAAATTTCCTTTCTATTTTGGAATGTATACAGAATGGTACTAGATAATCAGCATGGAGATGATTTCAAGTATAGGAGAAAGGCCTATCTCCTCCAGTTTCAGTTAAATCTGTTGCACTGCCTTTTATATATTACACACATATATTCTTTCATATATTTTAATGAAAAAAACATTTTCTGAGACTTATGGAAAGTAGCTTAAACTTAAACCCTTTGAGCCTCAGTTGATCCATCAGTGAAGTGGATATAGTGATATCTAACTCATAATGTTGTTTTAAGATTTTAACGAGTTGTTGGTTAAAATAACTATCATTTCTTTACTGTTCACTAGGTTCCAGGTATATGTACTAGCTGGAACCCAAGTAGTAGTGCAGCTACATTAAAAAGACAGATTAAAAAAAAAAAAAGACAGAGATCAGAATTCAGAGATTCTGACATGTTTAGAATCTGTGCAGCAAGGGCTCTGAGTCTATGTGGTACTATGGGCTCTTTAGTGATGGAGAGCTTTGAATTTCTGACATACCATAGAGGAACAATCTGCTTAACACTATGCTGATAACTATCTCATCCAAAGGAGACATCCATAAAAGTTATACCTTAGGAAGAAGGACTATGTCCTTAAGTGAGGATTGGCAAAATTTTTCTGTCAATGACTGGATAATAAATATTTTAGGTTTTGTGGCTTATACAATCTCTCTTACTCCCTCTTTTCATTTTCTTTCTTTTCCTCTTCCTTCTATTCCTTCTTCTTTTTAAAAGCCCTTCAAAAAAATAACATATAAAAACATAAAACATGGCCCTGTTTCTAGGCATTTGGATGGCTCAGTCAGTTATCAGGGTCCTGGGATTGAATCCTGTATTGGGCTCCCTGCTCAGTGGGAAGCCTGCATCTCCCTTGCCCTCTGCCCCTCCACCCCACTTGTGTTATCTCGTACCATCTCTCTCTCTTAAATAAATAAAGAAAATCTTGAAAAAAGAAAATAAATACATAATAAAAAGCATTCTTAACTTGACAGTATGAAAAAACAGGTCCATGTGTTTGCTGATTCCTGTTCTAAAGTAAGGTCTAATGTGGGATCACATTAACAAAACCGAAAATCAAGGCCTTAGAAAATTCTATGTGAAAAGAGTTTAGAAGTTGAGTTCTATCATGCTTTTGGGTCTTTGAGGATACCTCAAAAACTATTTTGTTTGTTTGTTTTTTACAAACTTGCCTTAAAAATATGCAAAACCAAGCCTATCCAAATTCATGTATTATATAGTTATTTCATTCATTACAAGATAGAAAAAAAAATCAACACCATTCAGAGAAAGAATAAATAATCCAGTGTCTACACAACATAGCAGTCACAAAAGTTAGTATGGTATAAACAATACTAGACAAACAGAAAAATAGGACCCATTGTCAGGAAAAAAAAAGCAGTTAATAAAAATCAACTCTAAAATAGCCTAGATGTTGGGTTTAGTAGACAAAGATTTTAAAATTGTCATTGAAAATATGTCCAAAATATTAAAGAAAATGTTATTAAATAATTAAGAAAAATATAGTATTAATGAGTGAACCAACAGGGAAGCTTAGTAGAGAAATGAAAACTATACATAAAAATCAAAAAGAAATTTTAGAAAGACAAGGCAGAATAAATGAAATGTTAATTTTACTCTTTTGCTTAACAAGAGATTGGTGATGGTAGAAAAAAAGAGGGAACCTGAATACAGATCAATAGAAGCTTCTTAGGAAAAAAAAAAGATTTCTTTAAAAAAGGTTAAGAATATGGGATGATATCAAGCAACTTAAGGGAAGTATATATATATATATATATATATATATATATATGGAGATTTCTTACATTACTAACATTAATATGAATAACTGACACTACTGTCATTCTCTCCAAATACATATAATTGGAGTCTGGAAAGAAAGGAGAGTTATAATGAGAAAAAAAAAAGAATATTTAAAAAATAGGAGTCACATAAGTGAACTGGTAGAGAAGTTATCTCCAAATGTCTATCCTTCCACAGAAACATTGAAAAACAAGCAGTCATTTTTAGACGCAACTTTGTGAGATTTCTTGAGAATAGTCAAGAATTTAAAGCAACCAAATGAACACTGAGTCAAGAAAAAGGTAACTTAAAAATGGTGGGAAAGCTTTGTGGGTTTTTACCTCCCTTTGTCCCACACTATCCCTGGCTTAGAAATAGTCTTTAAGATTACAGACTGCATTCTCATGGTGAGACTCTGATTTCCTATTTTGAAGGGAGTAGAACAGATCACACTGATAAATTACTAAGTTTGTCTG
The DNA here is from genome assembly GCF_020171115.1 of Neogale vison. Classification (NCBI taxonomy): domain Eukaryota; kingdom Metazoa; phylum Chordata; class Mammalia; order Carnivora; family Mustelidae; genus Neogale; species Neogale vison. The sequence goes on from NC_058105.1 coordinate 34,498,639, forward strand.
TTTTAATCAGTTTGTTCAGGTTGAGGACTACCTGAAGTCTAGGACAAGGCATTCTTCTTTGTTTTCGTGAACTTGGAACTCACTCTGAGCAGAAAAGCATCAGGAATTGCTTGAAAATACTGTAAGGAGAATAAAAAGCTAGCAGCTGCCTGGGTAAAAGATTATGGTTGAGACATACAATGGACTACATTCAGCCTGGGAGGAAAAGCTAAGGTGAGAGTTATCTTAGGAAATTAGGGTACTCAAAAGTGTGAAACTATTCTAGGGAATTGAGAAAGCTAAATGCATGCGTAGGACAGGATGCACACTCTGAAAATACATCAGAAAATCCTAAGCTTTTACCTCTGGCTGATCTCCAGGCTCCGTGCAAGTAGGAAATGAAGGCTAAGATATAGTTAAAAACAGCCTCAGAACAGAGACAGTCTGTAAAGACTAAGAGACATGCTTTTTTTGTGTGTGTGTATTTTCTTGTTTGTTTTTAATCCTGTGTTCAAGACAATTTTTGTCAAAACACTAGCTGAACACAAGACAAAAGAACAGGAACATTAGGGACCATACATGTCAAGCAATCGAGTCTTTCTAAAAAGAATTTTTTGGGCACCTGGATGGCTCAGTTGGTTAAGCAACTGCCTTTGGCTCAGGTCATGATCCTGGAGTCCTGAAATTGAGTTTCACATCGGGCTCCCTGCTCAGCAGGAAGTCTGCTTCTCCCTCTGACCCTCTCCCCTTCTTGTGCTCTCTCTCTATCTATCTCTCTCTTAAATAAATAAAATCTTAAAAAAAAGAATTTTTGAATCTAACTAATCAAATAGATGATCACAACATTTCATAATTAAGAACAACTAAAATTTGGAAAGAGGGAGAATCTTATTTCCAGAATTATCACATTATAATATTCAACTGCCCAGGTTTTATTTAAAAAAAATCACAAAGCATAGAAATAAGCAGTTAAATATGACTCAAAGAAAAAAATAATGACAAACTGACAGAAACCATTCCTGAGCACAGATACTGGACTTACTAGAAAAAAAGACCTTAAACCTACTGTCTTATTAAATATGCTCAAAGCCAAAGGATACCATGAACAACGACTTAAAAGAATTCAGGAAAATGACTTATGAGCAAAATGATAATATCAATAATGAGATGGAAATTATAAAAATACAAATTCTGCAGCTTAAAAGTAAAATAACTGAAATGAAAATTCCACTGCAGGAGTTCAAAAGCAAATTTGAGCAGGAAGAGAAATATCAGTGACCTTGAAGTTAAGATTATTGAAATTATCCAGTTTGGGGAACAGAAAGAAAAAAAGAATTTAGAAAAGATTAAAAAAAACATATAAAACAGCACTCTGTTCCCACTACCACAAGGAGGCAGAGGAGTCACTTTGCTATAACCTCTCCTTATTATACAAGGGTGAAGCGGTAGGGTGGTGGCTGACTGTGGTATGAGTGAGTTGGGACGCATGCAGTGTGACATCTGGACTAATTCTGGGCCACTTGATGGAGGCTTCTTTTAGAAAAAGATACTTAGTGACTTAGTATCATTTTTTTTTTTCTGAATCTTCAGCTACGGGTTCTGGTGGACAACCTCAAGGCAATAAGAAAAGTCCTATTCAGCATTCTGTTACATTAGACTTCCACATATATTGTGGGTCCTCTAGCAAGTCTCCCATATTCTCCCAATATCATTTTGTGTATCAGTACATTGGAAAGAATTAGGGACCTACTCTTTTGGAGTTTTGTTTTTTGTGTGTGTGTGTTTTTTTTTTTTTAAGGTTAAACTAGTATGGGTGTAAAGGGCTTGTAGAGACTAAAAGTTCAGGAAAATTTGAGAGTACTTTTAAATGTTTATTCAGGGAAAAACCCTGATTTCAGTAGAAATTAATACAATGAATGTCATGCTTCATGACTTTTGGGGAAATGATCTCTTTCAGAATGTAAACTTTATTACATATTCTAAAAGTCAAAATAAATTATAACATTAGTGAAACTCATATATGAATAAATGAATTTGTTTTTCTGAATTCATTTATCTGAATAATTATCCTTCGGTGAAGTTGATTTCCTTAATTTTATCTTTACTTTTAAATTTGATTATTCCATGAATTTGAGTAAAGAAGAGATTTTTCTTTGGAATTTGTTCCATTTTTTAAACCTAAGGACTTTCATTACTTTGCATTGTTTTCTTATCCAAAACAGCAGGCTATTCATATTATGCTAGATTGCTCACTTCAAAATTAGGCACTGAGATGATTCATTATGATATATACTTGACACAAAAGGTCAGTATGATAGGCTATTTGATGATAGCATGTGTCATAACTGGGATAGTTTGGGAGCTATGAAAATTAAAGGAGCTAACTCCTATAAAGCACTTAGCAAGGTGACTGGCATATAGTAAAGCTTCCATAAATGCTAACTATGATTAAAATGATTATTAAGCTTTCTACAGAGGCTTTTAACTATTATCAGCATGCCAAGTTAACTTATAATAATAAAATGTTAATAGGAGAAAAATGGAGTTGGACAATAATAATTGGAAACTGTATTTATTCACATGACTTCTCCATTTTAGAAAGCACATACTTAATGGTACTTAAATACTGTTAAATAGAGAAACACAAAAATACAGTAATTCTCCAGAAGACTTTCTGGAAATGAAAGTTTCATGACTAATCACACATCAAAGGGCATTGATAAACCTTTTTTTTCTCTGACATAGTGGTAGTTTCTTTAAAGTGTGCTAAATTGAGGAAACATAAAAAAAATGAATATGTACCATAAAAGTTTAAAACATAAAATGTATACTGGCCCTTTTTGACATAGGACCTTCACTTTGAGTATACAAAATCAATAGTCTGAGCTCCACATTATCTTTCTGATATAAACTGTATCAGATAATTCATTTTTCTACAATTTTTTTTGTTTCCTTGAAGACGTTAAAGAATTAGGAAGAAATCTGAGTTCAAAAATCATCTAAATTTTAATGAAATTTTCCCTATATTTGCAGTCTTATCCACATCAAATTCAAAAGCAGTGTTTCAAGGCAAATTTTATTAATTTATGTACATATTTTTAAAAATTTTTCCCCAAGTTTTTATTTAAGTTCCAGTTAGTTAACATACAGTGCAATATTAATTTCAGGTGTAGAATTTTGTGATTCCTCATTTACATTCAATACCTGGTGCTCATCACACGTGTCCTCCTTAATCCCCATCACCTATTTAACTCATCCCTCCATGCACATCCCCTCCAGTAACCATCAGTTTGTTTTCTATAGTTAAGAGTCTGTTTCTTAGTTTGCCTCTCTCGCTTTTATTTCCTTTTCTCATTTGCTTTGTTTCTTAAATTCCACACATGAATGAAATCATATGATATTTTGTCTTTTTCTGACTGGCTTATTTCACTTAACATAATAATCTCTAGTTTCATCCACATCATGGTAAATGGAAATTTCATTCCTTTTGCTGGCTGAGTAATATTCCCATATATATATGTATATCTATTATATATAATAGAATATCCATTATGTCTCATATCCATAAGAATATGTAGTATAGAATCTTATAGACTGCATATCCATAAGAATATGTAGTAAAGATTACATTCTGTAACAGATCATTTCCCCCAAAGTGTATGTCACTTCTTTATCCATTTATCAATTGATAGACATTTGGGCTCTTTCCATAATTTGGCTTTTGTTGATAATGCTATTAAAAACATAGGGGTGTCTGTATCCCTTTGAATCAGTATTTTTGTATCCTTTGGGTAAATACTAGTAGCATAATTGCTGGATCATAGGGTAGATCTATTTTTAACTTTTTGAGGAACCTCCATACTGTTTCACAGAGTGGCTACAAGAGTTTGCATTTCCACCAATAGTGTAAGACTCTTCTCCTTTCTCCCCATCCTTGCCAACACCTGTTGTTTCCCATGTTCTTAATTTTAGTCATTTTGATTGGCATGAGGTGATATCTCACTGAGGTTTTGATTTGTATTTTCATGATGATGAGTGATATTGAGCATATTTTCCTAAGTCAATTAGCCACCTGTATGTCTTCTTTGGAAAAATGTCTATTCATGTCTTCTGCCCATTTTTTTTTAGCTTTTTAAAAAACTATTGTTTTTTAGGTATTGAGTTTGATAAATTCTTTATGTATTTTGGATACTAACCCTTTATTGTTTATGTCATTTGCAAATATATTCTCCCATTCCAAAGGTTGCCTTTTAGTTTTGTTGATTGTGTCCTTCCTGAAATTAATAAAAAAAGAAGCTTTTTATTTTGATCAAGTCCCAATAGTTTATTTTTGCTTTTGTCTTCCTTGCCTCAGGAGAAAAACCTAGTAAGAAGTTGCTACAGCCAATGTCAAAGAGATTATTGCCTGTGCTATCCTCTAAGATTTTGATGGTTTCCTGTCTCACATTTAGATTTTTGATCCATTTTTACTTTTTGTGTATGGTATAAGAAAGTGGTCCACTTTAATTCTTCTGCATGTTGCTGTCCTATTTCCCCAACACCATTTGTTGAAGAAACTGTCTTTTTCCCATTGGATATTCTTTCTTGCTTTGTCAGAGATTAATTGATCATAAAGTTGTGGGTCCCTTTCTGGGTTTTTATTCTGTTCCATTGATTTATGTATTAGAGACAAACTTTTAATAATAATTTCCAAAGCACTGGTGTAAGTTTTCATAGAAAGAACAGCTCTTTCTGCATTTATATTTCATCACTTTACATTACATTTTCTTAGATCACTTAATACAGTAACATGTACATCTAGCATAAATAACTTTTAGAACAAACTCAGCAGACTCTTAGTAAGCACAGAATTTAAATAGTGGGAGGAAAAGCATGTGAGGGTTCTAAGAAAACAGCCAACTATCAGCATTTAGACTGTCCTGGGCATCAATTAGAATGCTTTATAGAGGAAACAGAATATTGATTATTTTGGCAAATAGTTAACTGATAGTGTGGTTAAAGGAACTTCTTTGTATTTTATTCTAATCAGATGACACTTTAAATTGCTATAATGGAGACAATTGATCTACTTAGTCACTATCTCTGGGTAGTAAAGATTTTTGTCAATGAGTTCAGATTTTTACAATTTATTTTCATTGTTATTGCAATGAAAAAAAAAAAACTGAATCTCTTTGAACTAAAAGTGAGCTCCAAAGAACCACTTATGTATAATTTTCCTCAACCCTTTCTGAAAGATGTCTCTGCAAGAGGTAAGCAATTTACAATGTACTCAGAACATAACTTAAGCTATTAAAGTAATGGAATAGTTCTCTTACAATAAAGGATTATTGATTTTACTCCTCAGAATGTGCTACATGTTTGGGAGATGGGGATTGACATTGTCTCTTGGTATCTTTCTGCACCACTGTTCAACTTTAAATGTTTATGAAGCCCTTCTTTATATAGTGGGATTCAGAGTTCTAGATGTCCCTTAGTACAACCAAACAAGAAACTATTTGTCTTGTTCTCCTTTTGCTTTTGGATGATTTTCAGAAGGTCAAGGTAGAAAATTCCATTTTACCCCATTTTAAGACCAGATTTCTCAACCCAATCTTTGCAAAAAATAGTTAAATTTAAAGATAATTAAAAAGCATCTGCAAAGTCCTTCTTTTACATGCATACACACACACACATCTTTCATAATTTCTTCAGAAATTAAGTCATCAGACTTGATAAACATTATTTCAAAGGTCACTGACATAATGGTTTTTTCCCAGAGAACAACAGAATATGAGAAGAACCACCATTTAGTTAAAATACAATGATAGAGACTACCTTAATATTTTGTTTTGGAATAATCTATGATTTACAACTGATTTTTTATTGTAAATTTCCATACTTTCTTTTGTTTTTATTTTTCTTAATTCTGAAAAACTTCCTTCATAGTTTTTATGATGCAAGTCTGTTAGTGACAAATTCTTTAAGTTTTCTTTACCTGAAAATGATTTGTTTTGTCCTCATTAACAAAGTATATCAGATTTCACGTTTTTTTCCCAGCACTTAATGTTTTTCTACTATCTACTGACTTCCATTGTTTCTTATGTCACTGTTTATTAAATAATTTCCCCCTGATTTAATGTATTACTTTGCCTGCTGTTTCAAATTTTCTTCATCATCAGTTTTAAGCAGCTCACCTATGATATGTCTAGAGGTGGTCTTTGGTATTTATTCTGTTTGAGTTTCACTGAATTTCATGAATCTGTAAATTTATACATCTAACCAAATTTGTGATTTTGTTTGCCATTATTTCTTCAAATACTTTTCTGCTCCATTCTCTTTTCTCTTTTTCTGGAACTCCAGTAATACTATGTTAGGTATCTGTTCATTTGAAAGATAATATTTCTGTTTTTCACATAGGATACTTTTTTTTTATGATGATAAGTATACTCTTTAATCCTCATCACCTATTTCACGCCCCCCCCCACCTCCCCTCTGGTAACCATCATTTTGTTCTCTATAATTAAGAGTCTGTTTCTTGGTTTGTCTCCTTTTCCTTTCCTTTGTTCATTTGTTTCACTTCTTAAATTCCATATCTGAGGGAGATCATATGGTATTTGTCTCTGACTGATTTACATTGTTTAACATTATACTCTCTAGCTCCATCTGTGTTTTTGGAAATGACACAGTTAATGGTTGTTGGTAATAATCCTGTGTGTGTGTGTGTGTGTGTGTGTGTGTGTGTGTGTAAAAGTTCTTTATCTATTCATCTATTAAAGGACACTTGGGCAGCTTCCATAGTTTGGTTACTGTAAATAATGCTGCTATACTGGATCACAGGGCAATTCTCTGTTTAATTTTTTGAGGAAACTCTATGCTGTTTTCCACAGTGGCTGTACCAGACTCCATTCCACCAACAGTGCATGAGGGTTCCTTTTTCTCCACATCCTCACTAACACTTGTTGATTCTTGTGTTTTTTATTTTAGTCATTGTAACAGGTGTGAGGTGACATCTCATTGTACTTTCAGTTTACATTTCTATGATGAGTGATGTTGAACATCTTTTCATCTATCTATTAGCCACCTGCAGGTCTCCTTTGGAGAAATGTCTCTTCAAGTGTTCTGTCCATTTTTTAATTAGATTATTTATTTTGGGGGTATTGAGTTTGATAAATTCTTTATGTACTTTGGATACTAACCCTTTATCAGACATGTCATTTGTAAATATCTTTGCCCATTTGGTAGTTGCCTTTTAGTTTTGTTGACTGTTTTCTTCACTGTGCAGAAACTTTATTTTGATGTAGTCCTAACAGTTTATTTTTGCTTTTATTTTCCTTGCCTCAGGAGGCACATCTAGAAAAATATTGCTATGGCCAATGTCAGAGAAATTACTGCCTGTGTTCTTTTCTGGGACTTTTATGGTTTCAGGTCTCACATTTAGCTCTTTAATCTATTTTAACTTTATTTTTGGGTATGGTGAAAAAAATGGCCCAGCTTTATTTTTTTGCATGTAGCTTTCCAGTCTTCCCAACACCATTTGTTGAAGAGACTGTCTTTTTCCCATTGTATATTCATTCCTCCTTTGTCAAAGATTAATTAGCCACATATTTGTGGGTTTTCTTTTCTATTCCATTGATCTGTATGTGTCTATTTTTCTGTCAGCACCACACTGTTTTAATTACTACCATTCTGTAATATAACTTGAAATCTGGGATTGTGATGATCTAATTATATTTTTCTTTTTCAAGATTGCTTTGGCTATTCGGGGTCCTTTGTGTCTCCATATAAACTTTAGGATTGTTTGTTCTAGTTCTGTTAAAAATGCTGTTGGTATTTTGATAGAGGTTGCATTAAACTTATAGATTGCTTTGGGTAATATGAATATTTTAACAATATTTGTTCTTGCAGCTGATGAGCATGGAATGTCTTTCCATTTCTCTGCTTCATCTTAAATTTCTTTCATCAATGTTCTATGGTTTTTTTTTTAGAGTAAAAATCTTTCACCTCTTTAGTTAGGTGAATTTTTCCTTTGTTCCTAGGTATCTTTTTATTTTCAGTGCAATTGTAAATAAGATTGTTTTCTTAATTTCAATTTCTGCTGCTTCATTATTACTGTATAGAAATGTACAGATTTATGTACACTTATCTTGTGTCCTGTGATTTTACTGAATTCATCTTTCAGTTCTACTAGTTTTTTGGTGGGGTCTTTAGGCTTTTCTACATATAGTATCATGATATCTGGAATAAGTGAAAGTTTTACTTCTTCCTTACCACTTTAGATGCCTTATATTTCTTTATATTCTATTTGCTAAGAAAGATGGGATAATTTTTATTGATCTAGCTTCAAATTTCTCGATTTTTTTTCTGGCATTTCCATTCTTCTGTTAAGTCTGTTGAACAATTTATTTTAAGATATTGCATTTTTTAATACTACAAGTTCCCTTTTGTTTATTTTATTGATTCTTTTTTCAGCTGAGATTTCTTTTAATTCATAACAAGCATACTTCTTTTATATCCCTCATCATAGTTATAAAAGCTGTGTTATAAAATATTGGGTATTTATGAGGATGGAAAAGAAAGATAGCCTGAAGGCAAAATGTTACCATGGCAAGATTTCTCCTTGGTATTTAACAAAGTGAAGGAGGAGAATTTGGAAACATTTTTCACCCCCAAAAGGGGGTGAGATGAGGTGGTTGGACTATGAAAAGTGGAGAGTGGGATTCATCCAGGCTCACACATGACCTTTTGATTTTTTTTCCCCAAAATGGAAACTTCCCTTGCAAGATGGTGGAGAAAGGGTCTTAGTTCCCAACTTCTTGCTTTAGCCAATTTGAGGGATACTTCTGGTGGGCTCAGAAATAATTCAGTGTGGGAAACTGAGAGTTAAACCCCACCTGGGACAAATAAAAAAAACATAAATAAATCTTGGGTTTCTGATGTAATGAAATAGCCATAAAATCTTGAGGCTGGTGTCCATTGATTTTCTTTCCTTTTGAATCAGTCATTTCTCCAATTATTCGTATTTTGTGTATTTTTGGTTGTACATTAAAGCTGTAAACCTTGTGAAACCCTGGATTTCATTTTGTAATGTTTTGCAAAAGAGTATTATTTTTAAAAATAGGTTGTTAATTTAGTTGAACTGATAATGTCAGCAATGTCTCTCCTATGGAAGATGACAGTTCAGATCTCAGTTCAGTTCCCTTCCCTTAGTTTTACTTGTTGCATTCTGTCTCACTTATGTGTTGTTCAAGAGTGAGCCAGAGATATGGTCAGAGACTACTCATAATATTGGGACAGTTCTCTCCTAGACTCTTTCTTCTGCCATTTTTCTCTTCACTTTTAATTAGCTGTGGTTTCCCAGAACTCTTTCCTCTATTTCTCAAGCCAGGTAGACTACAAATTTCTATCATAATATTATCCACAAAGCAGGCAGTGACTGGGACCTATCTTCATGCCAAAATACACTAAAAATAGAAAAATAGAAATAGAATCTCACCTAGTACCTTAACTTTCTTCTGACAGTCAAATTTATTCCCAGTTGCTGCTTGCGTTTGGTCATAATCCAATGCCTTGTAATTATTATTATTATTATTATTATTATTATTATTTTAGTATTTTGCCCAGTGTAGTGTTATCCTTACAAGGTTGCTCTGATAAGGAATACTTAGCCATTATTGAATGCTGAACACATCCTCCCTTACCTGTATTAAATATCTACACATGAGAAGACGAAATAGTTACATGGATCTCGAAAACACTAAATTGAGTTGCTCTAAAATTTGTCTTCAGAAAAAGTAGTGGAGGGTCTTTGATTCTTATAGTTGGTCACTATTTCTCTCCAAGTGGAAAATTAAGGGAAGAGAGAATTGTATGAATTGTCTTTAAAATAAAGCAGAGAAAGTAGACTTCATAGAAAAAGTGATGTGAAGACAGATATGTTTCTAGAGTAGTAAAAACACATTTTCAAGTGTATTTTGACATGCATATCTAAGTCCAAAGGCATGTAATATGGTTAACAAATTTTAAACTATGCATATATATGTATGTGTGTGTGTGTGTGTGTGTGTTCAGAGAGAGAGAGAGAGGGAGAGAGGGTGGGGGGGCAGGGCATGCATTAGGGCACATATCTTCACATTCACAGTCAATTTAATTTAAAATGCATGGAGTACTCTAATCCCAACTTACCTGTTCCTTATTTTTGTACGAACACATCTTGGTCTAGAAAAATGTATACTTCAGCCTTAAAAAGTAAGGGATTTTAAAAATGAGGTTTGCCTTACATGGATCACTAAGTAATTGAGAGGCTTATAATTTAGAAAATGATAGTAATTATTACTTAGTGCATCATTATGTTTAAGTATATGTACTATAAATGAAGAACTACACATGAAGTAGTACAAATTTTCTCCAAAATGTTAGTAATATTCACAACCATAAAGGTATAATTAGATTATACCACCTTCTTAGCCAATAAATTACTAATGGTTGCTGAAAAAGACTAGTTTCAGTTTTCTTAAATATTTTTTTTAACACATTGATTCCTAAATGTAAGGGGTTATTTCATGTGGTTAACTTGAGTAGGGGTACAAGAGTAGGCTCTAATCATATTTTTGGATTACTGGCAAATTTAGAAAAATCACAGGAACAAGTAATAGCTTTTTTCTCCTATACTTTTATATAATCATTTATGAGCATTGTCTCCATGAAGCTAATGGTTTTCCACAATAATCAGCAAACCCATTTTGTCAGTTATCCAGGTTCAAAATCTGAGTCATTTCTGACTTTTCCTTTGTTCTCACAATCAATGCAGTCACAGAGCCCTGTTTTTACTTACTTCATAGTGTCGTCCCTATCTGTTCTTTCCTTTTGATTATTATTGAAATTGATCTGGCTCCGAAGCTTAATGCCTCATGCTTGTACTACTATCATTGATTTATCATACCTTTCCTTGTTACTGACATCCTTACCTCCAGTCCATTCTGCACAGCACTGCTACTACTAATAATCATTAACTATTGCAAATAGTCTTAAAATATTGTTTTTTAATGTTAATTGTTTGGTCATTAATACTTGATGGTTCATCATTCTATAAAGAGTTTAAACTCCTTAACCTGGTGACAAACATCCTTCCAGTTTGAACCATCTATTTCACCAGTTTAAGCTAATCATTGTTCCCCCAAGCATGGCATAGGCTACATGTTGTTGCAGGGTAGGAGTAGTATATTTCTCTTTTGAATTTTAATGCTTTGAGCCTCTATCTTGGAATCTGATGAGGGTGATCCATGGAATAAAAGGAGAAATATTAGTCTGTCCATTTGTTAACCTTACTTATCTATTAAGACATATATTCCATTTTCAAACATAAAGACTTCAAGATTACTCTAGTGAAGTAAAAATCTCTCTGTACCATTCACTTATTCAGCTCTCACAGAGGACTACTCTGTTTTTCAGGATAGCTATTCACTCCTTTTTATTCCCTTGAATCACTTTACTTTTCTTCATGCCACTTATCATTGCTTGGCATTATATTGTAACTATTAGTCTATTTTCTTATTTATTATTTTTCTCACTTGAAAATCAGCTTCATGAAGATAAGTGTAGTTTATTCTCACAGTATTGACAGAGCCTAGAACAATATAACAGGTACTCAAGAAATACTGTTGAACAAAAGAATTTGACAACATGTAAGCATTTTATAGTTAATCGTCTTTTTGTGAATGTTCTTGATGATCCAACAATATAATATATTCTTGAGAGTAGGGCCTCCTTCATACTTTTTTGTACTTTATAACACCCAACCCAGTGGCACAGATTTGCTGATACACATTGCTCTATTGACATGAGTCTGAAATGACATTAATAATTGACTTGAGTTTTATTCTTTAAGTAATAATGTGGAAGAAAGAATAATGCCTACCTCCCAAAAATGTCTATGTTCTAATCTGCAGAACCTGTTAATATGTTACTTTGCATGACAATAGGGACTTTACAGATGTGATTATGGTTAAGGACCTTGAGATGGGCTGATTATTCTGGATTATCAAGGAATGTCTAACCTAATCTCATAAATTCTTAAAAGTGGAGAATCAGGGGTGCCTGGATGGCTCAGTGGGTTAAAGCCTCTGCCTTCTGCTCAGGTCATGATCCCAGGGTCCTGGGATTGAGCCCCACATCGAGCTCTCTGCTCAGCAGGGAGCCTGCTTCCTCCTCTCTCTCTCTCTGCCTGCCTCTCTGCCTACTTGTGATCTGTATCTGTCAAATAAATAAATAAAATCTTTAATAAAAAAAGTGGAGAATCATTCCCAGCTGTAGAGAATCAGAGACATAGTAACATGAAAACAACTAAGACTGCTGTTGCTGCCTTTGAAGGTGGAGGAGGATGGGGCCATGAACCAAGGAATATGGATAGCTCCTCGAGGCTAGAAAAGACAAAGAAATGGATTCACCACCAGAGTCTTTTTTTGTTTAAAGATTTTATTTATTTATTTGACAGAGAGAGATCACAAGCAGGCAGAGAGGCAGGCAGAGAGAGAGGAGGAAGCAGGCTCCCTGCTGAGCAGAGAGCCCGATGCGGGACTCGATCCCAGGACCCTGAGATCATGACCTGAGCCGAAGGCTGCGGCTTAACCCACTGAGCCACCCAGGCACCCACCACCAGGGTCTTTAGAAAGAAATGCAGTTCTGCCGATGCCTTGGTTTTAGCCCAGTGAGGTCCATATTGGATTTAGGATCCTTAGAGATCATTTTGAGCTACTAAATGTGTGAAAATTTGTTCAGCAGTGATAGAAAATGAATGTAAAGAAGTTTAGTAATAAAAATAAGCACTTTAGCTTCTCCATATGAGAAATAAATCAGATTTTCTTCAGGGCTGGAGAATTTTTCATATATGATCAATTATAAGATAATTTTGAATATGAAGACTTTTTCTATTTTACTGAAGGAAAAAGAAAATTAAAAAGGAGTGTGTGACTAACAAATACAGAAAATTGTATAAATAGAAGTTAAAAAAGCAAGTATCTACTTATAATACTGACTTGAAAATACTTAATAAAGTAGTTACACATATATATTTAAAACCACACATTTAGCAATGGTTTTTCTTTTTTTTAAAGATTTTATTTATTTATTTGACAGAAAAAGAGATCACAAGCAGGTAAAGAGGCAGGCAGAGAGAGAGGGGGGAAGCAGGCCCCCTGCTGAGCAGAGAGCCCGATGTGGGGCTTGATCCCAGAACCCTGAGATCATATGACCTGAGCTAAAGGCAGATGCTTAACTCACTGAGCCACCCAGGTGCCCCACCAATGGTTTTTCTATCTCTCATTCTTTATGAAACAATTTTATTTATACTCTATTTGCAAATTTAATGTCAGTTGTGATCACCACTAAAGTTCATTTTTTAAAAATTATTTTTATTAACATATAATGTATTATTTGCCCCAGGGGTACAGGTCTGTGAATCATCAGGCTTACACACTTCACAACACTCACCATAGCACACACACTCCCCAATGTCCATAACCCAGCCACCCTCTTCCTCATCCCCAACCCCCCAGCAACCCTCACTTTGTTTTGTGAAATTAAGAGTCTCCTATGGTTTCTCTCCCTCCCCGGTCCCATCTTGTTTCATTTTTTCCTTCCTTAGCTCCCACCCTGCCTCTCAAATTCCTTATATCATAGAGATAGTATAAAATTTATTTTTGAGTGATCCAACCCAGTTTTCCAAAGTGCAACATACTTATTTCTATCTAAGACATTTTAGAGAAAACACTTTTTTAATCTACATATAATGCTGTCATGAGAAATATATCCTAAGTCATAAGTATGTATCTCTTTTCATCATTTTTATGATATAACCACTTATCTATATGCTTTTTTTTTTTAAAAGATTTTATTTATTTATTTGAGAGAGAGAGACAGTGAGAGAGAGCACGAGCGAGGAGAAGGTCAGAGAGCGAAGCAGACTCCCCATGGAGCTGGGAGCCTGATGCGGGACTCGATCCCGGGACTCCAGGATCACGCCCTGAGCCGAAGGCAGTCGTCCAACCAACTGAGCCACCCAGGCGTCCCTCTATATGCTTTTAAAATAGCTTTTAAAAGGCTTGTTTACAATAACATCTAAAATCTGCAACTGTGAGGTCATCCCCCCTCTCCATAGACATTTTAAATTTAGTATTAATTTTTCATCATCCTCTTTTTTCTTACCAATTGTGACCAGTAGTTCCTATTAGCATTCAAAACTAGCATTGATATGGATTATTTTATTTTATTTTATTTAAAAATTTTATTTATTTATTTGGCAGACAGAGATCACAAATAGGCAGAGAGGCAGGCGGAGAGAGAGGGGGAAGCAGGCTCCTCACTGAGCAGAGAGCCCGATGTGGGACTCAATCCCAGGACCCCGAGATCATGACCTGAGCCGAAGGCAGAGGCTTAACCCTCTGGGCCACCCAGGTGACCCATAAAGATGTCTTCTATATGATAAAATTTTGGAGCTAAAATTCACTTTTTACTCAAGAAGATAAATAATTTCATTTTATTTACTTACTTTTCTTCCTTTTTTATGGCTTCTTTCAAGCAGCTATTTCAATGATGTCCTATTTAATATTCTCTTTAATTGCCATGTGCTATTTTCCCTATTCCTCTATTAGTAAATCTTTAAACTGATTCCAACTTCTAACAACGACATATGATGCAATAAATATTACCTTGCACATATTTTACATGCTTGTGTATTTCTACAGGATAAAACCCTACGGATAGAATTGCTGTGTGAAAGGGAACAAGCATTACACATTTGAAAACTATTGCCAAATTGACCTACAAATATACAAATAACGTTATGTTGTTATGCATAATGACATGAAAAAGTCCTTCTCATCTCTCCGATGGTAGGGAGTGTAATTGACCTGCAGCCCAGCTGCAGCACTTTGAAATCCATCACTGTGTTTGCTCTCTTCAGAGGCCATTCTTCTTACCAGTTGCTCCCAGCCAGTAAATAATTGAGCACAGCAGAGATAAGACAGGTCTACTTCTGAGACATTCATGACTGTTCTGATGCATGACTTTGGCTCAGGGATGCCCCAGTGACCTTGCAGAAGTCTCTTAGGATCACAGTGCAGGCCAGCATGCTTTTACTCAACCTTATTTTCTCCCTTCTTTACCTTTCTCTTTCATCCAGAAGGCCACATGCATTAAGACTGTGAACAGGCCTAAGGTTATGCTCATGCTCAGAAACATCTGGGAAGGCCCTCACCTTCTCACTTGAGAAACTCTCACCTCTCCCTAACCTTTAGGCTTTAAGCAACCAGGAAGTGAAAGTGAGGATGGAGTTGTAAACTGCGTAGCTAAGTGTTTAAGACATATTCTGGCATATACACATCCCCACACAGAGCCCTGCTACAAAAACTAGGAGATTTATTGGTTCCAAGTATCTAAGGAAATCTCATATTATCATTAGCTGCCCAGTAAGCAGCCTGAGCAGAGATGTCAGAGGTCACACATGACAAATAACACAGACTTTACTACATTAGTTTAGAAACTCCACTAAAAAAAAAAAAAATTAGATACCACTGCACACTTATTAGAATAGCCAAAATCAAGAACATTGGCAATACCAAATGCTGGCAAGGATATGCAGAAGAATATGATTTGAAGATTTCCTGCACAACAATATCTAAAATGTCCAGGTTTCAATAAAATCGCCACATACGCAAAGGAATAAGAAAATATGGCTGATACATAGGAGAAGAAGCAGTCAGTATGATATGTCCCTGAGGAAGATCCAACATTGGACTTACTAACAAAAGCTTTGAAATTGCTAATTTAATATTTCCAGAGAACTAAAAATACAACTAAATAACTAAAGAAAATATGAGAACAGGGTCACCAAAAAGAGAATATAAATGAAGGGATATAAAGAATTTCTTAAAAAGGACCAAATAGCAATTCTGAAGTTGATGAAATAACTAGAATGAAAAATTCACTACAGTGGTTCAGCATCAGATTTGAGGAAACAGAAGAAAGAAAACAGCAAAACTGAAGCTAGTTCAATTGAGATTATCCAATCTGAGGAAAAGAAAGTCATGCAATTTAAGAAAGAATCAAATGCCCATTGCTGTTTTTGATAGTACAAAGGGGCATGAGCCAAAAAACAATGCAGATAGTTTTCAGAGGGTGAAAAGGCAAAGGAACAGGTTCTCTTTTAGAGCTTGCATAAAGGAATATAGCTATGTAAACATCTTGATGTTAGCCCAGTGAGGCTCACTTAGACTTCTGAAGTTTGGAAATGTAATTTTAAAAATTGATTATTTTAAACCCATAAATTTGTGTTAATTTGTTACAGCAGCAACAGAAAGTCAATACATACTTGGGAACACATTCTCCATAACTGACTACGGTTAATCCTTGAACAATTCAGAAGTTACATGTATCAACCGCTGACACAATTGAAAATCAATGTATAACTTTTGACTCCCCCAAAAATTAACTACTAATAGCCTATTGTTTACTGGAGCCTTATAGATAATATAAATAGTTTATTGACATATATTTTATAGATTATATGTATTATGTGCTGTATTCTTACAATAAAGAAAGCTAGAGAAAAGAAAATATTATCAAGAAAATCCCAGGAAAGAGAAATTATATTTAAAGTACTGTGCTCTAAAAAATACACATAAAGTAAACTCACACAGGTCCAATCCATGTTGATCAAGGGCCAACTGCATATATTAGGCCACAAAATAAGTCACAATAGCGATGAAAGGAATGAAATCATATGAAGTATGTTTTCTGACAACAATAGAATAAAATTTCAAATCGATAACAAAAGGAGATCTGAAAAATTATTCGATCTATGATATTAAATAACATCACTAAATAACCAATAAGTTAATAAAGAAATCACAAATTAGAAAATACTTCAAAATAAGTGAAAACAAAGACAAAATATATCAAAACTTGGGATGCAGAGTAAGCAGTTCTTTGAGCTAAAATCATTGCTTCAAAAATTTAAAAGAAAGATCTCAAAATCTCTATCCTAATCTCTTACCTTGAATAAAGCAGAAAAGGAAAGAAGAGCAAACTCCAAAGCAAGTGAAAGAAATAATGACTAGAGTGAAGATAAGTAAAATAAAGAAAAATAATGAAGAACTCAACAAAACCAAAGTTGTTTTTCTTTTGGAAAAAAGTCAACAAAATTGACAAACATTTAGCTAGACAGACCATGAGAAAAGACTCAAGTGACTAAAATTAAGAATGAAAGAGGAAATATTACTAGGATTTTAGAGAAATTAAAAAATATAAGGGAATATTAAAAATGATTGCATGTAAACAAAATAGATAACATAGAAAAGACAAATTCTGATAGTGACACAGTCTATCAGAACCAACTCAAGAGGAATTAGAAAATCTGAATGAATTTATAAGAAATAAATAGATTGAATAAATAATTTAAAAAATCAACAAGGAAAAGCCTAGGAACAAGGGCTTTCTTGATGAATTATACCAACTATTTAAAAAAGATTTAACACCAATCCTTCACTAACCCTTACACATAATAAAAGAGGAAGGAACAATTTCAATTCATTTCAGGAGGTCAGTGATATCCTGACACAAAAGTAAGGCAAAGACATCACAATAAAACTAAAAACCAATATCTCTTATGAACACAGAACCAAAATCCTCAACCAGAAAGCAAATCAATATCCAGCAAGGCATGAAAAAGGTTTGTATGGGAGTAAGGCCAGCAAAACTATGGAGCAGCAATTCCAAACATCCATTCCTCCACAAAAGCATTGAAAAACAAGTAGGTACTGTCAGAACCAGTTTTGTTAGACATCTGGGAAATGGTCAAAGTTTTACAGCAAACAAGTAGATGTAAATCAAGAGGAAAAACAACTTACAAATGGTAAGAAATCTTTGTGGCATTTTTACTTGCCTTTACCCACTCTCTCCTTGGCTCAGCAGTGTTAGGCCTTTGTACCTGGTTCTGGAGGGAGTCTAGCAGATGTTATTTGCAAATTACAGTGTTTATCAATTCTAATCTGCCTGGAGCTACCTGAAAGACTGACAAAAGGTGCCATTTCTCTACCTAACTAAAAACTCACTTAAGGGCAGAAAAAAAAATGGCAGGCACTGCTGAAAAACATTGTAAACCTAAAGAAAAATCTACAGCCAACAGGGACCATAGATCATGTTTGAGCACACAAATGACCGCATACAGCCTGGCAGAAAAATCTGGGAGACAATTGCTCTGGGAAATAAAGACATTTAAAAAAACCTGTGTACACTGTGGGCTTTAGAAAGCCACATGCACATCATTAGACAAGATGCATGCTCAGAAAAAAAAATGAAACAATTCAGCTAAGTTTTCTGGCAGTATATAAAAAAGATAATCTTTTCTCTGATTTCTAATGACAAGTTCCCCATTTCTTTCCGAGCCTTCTCCAGAGATGCCTCTAATGCTTATATTTCTACCAGCATTCTATTTATGATAACAAGCAATATATGTATTCTCTAAGTTGATATAGACTTTCTCTACCATGTTTCTGAGCCCTCACTTGAAAAGCCTTTAACATCCTTATTTCTATCAGTCTACTCAAGGAAATCTAAGCTTTTTCTACCATGCTTCTCAAATTTCTTGTAGCCTCTATCCATAACTCAATCCCAAAACCACTTTTAGATTTTTTGTATTTGTTACAGTAGCATCCCATTTCCGGGCACAAAAATCTGTATTTGTTTCTTATGGCTTCTATAACAAATTACCAAAAACAATGGATTATTTAAGAATAAACACAAATTTATCTTATGGGGACCATAAATCCAAAATCAGGATATCAGCAGAGCCATGCTTTCTCCAAGGATCTAGGGTAGAATATGTTCCTTGGTTCTTCCAGCTTCTTGTAGCTGACAGCATTCCTTCTTTTATGACCTTATCACTCCAATGGAATGTCTTTCTCTCTTTCTCTTATAAGGATACTGATGATGGCATTCATGGCCCATATGAATAATCTCCTGATTTCAGAATTCTTAACTTAATCAGATCTGCAAAGACCCTTTTTCTAAATAAGGTGACATTTACATGTTTCAGGAATTAAAAACTAATACCTTTTGGGCCACCATTCAATCCACTACATCCTTGAAAGGAGGAACCAGCTTTCATTAAAGAAAAACTATAAACAAACTCTTGGCTCTACAGTCACTTGAATTATTCAGTTTCTCTGTTGTAAATAACTCTCTCTGAGCTGATAAGCCAAAAGATACAAATTATTCATAATGCATTTACTGACTACTGAAATTGCCCAAAAAATTAAAATAAGAGTAATCTGGCCTATTTTGCATTCTTAATTTTATGTAACAAATTTCTCTTTACTGAATTGAATGTTTACTAATTGGATATTTTTGGCATTCAATAAAGTTCTGTTGTTGTCAAATTATTTTACTACAGCTCCTGTCTTTTCCATATGAAATATAAATATCTTAAGTTTTTTATTGAAGGATATTAAAAGATGTTACAGATAATTTTGAAAAGTCATAAAGTATGGAAACTATAAAAAACAGTGATAGTTCATATATTGTCCCAATTATTCATCATTTCATCTATATAAACTCAGCCTGGTTTTTCTTCCTTTCTTCTTTTTTTATCTTAAACTGATTTTTGTGTCATTTCATATACTATAAAATTCAATGTAATTTGTGATTGTTGAAATAGTTGTTTAAATTGCTATCTTTGTTATTTATAGCTGTTGATATAAAGCTTTAATTAAATAAAAATAATTTATTGCAGTTTCTAAATCTACAATGAAACAAAGATCTTTGTTAAATTTTGACAAATACCAACCTCAAATTCGGAGATTTTCTGCTAGTGCCAGGACACTGGCAGTGTGTCGGGTCACTGCCATCATGTTTCTATTGAATAACAGGCATCTGAGCTTTACTCAAGGTCTATTTGATAGACAGGAACTAGAAGAGACACAAGAATTGATGAGCAGAGCAGGAAACTATTGTGCAGGATAAGAAAAGGCCAGATAGTGCATACTGGAAAATGTAGGGTGGGTTCGAGCCGAGTAAAGAAGGTTTGAGAAAGGCCAGGAGGGGTTGAGCAGGACCTTTTCTCTTTTTCTTTTTAGAAAGAGAAGGAAAAGGTAGGATAGTGTAGAGATTCCTAGGGCAAGGAAGGGTTGAGCAAGTTGGAACAGTGCAGGGCAAAATGGAGCACGATAGATTTTGTCAGGTTGAGCTAGCACAAGGCAGGTAGGGCACTGCAGACAACTGGTCAGGATAAGGTTGAAAAGTAAGATACAAATAGTGCTAGGAGGGATGGAGCAGAATAAGTCCATTGTCAAACTCCGTGTAATGTGGATTGTGATAGGGCACAGGTATACCTAACAGAGAATGAAAAGTCTAAATAGGATAGAGCAAGAAAGGGGGGCACAGAAGACTTGGGTAAGTCTACACAGGGAAGGGAAGGGCACTGAATAAGCTGAGTTTGTTGAGAAATCTTGAGTCCCTGATGAAACTAAGAGAAGGGTCCCACTAGTTAATAGACATTATGTGGCATATAGTTATGATTGACACAAGTTTTCAATGCTGGTAGCACATATTAAACAAGTCTAGGTTAAAGCCTCTGCCTTCGATTCGGGTCATGATCCCGGGGTCCTGGGATCGAGCCCCGCATCAGGCTCTCTGCTCAGTGGAGAGCCTGCTTCCTCCTCTCTCTCTCTGCCTGCCTCTGCCTACTTGTGATCTGTCTGTCAAATAAATAAATAAAAATCTTAAAAAAAAGTCTAAATACTGATTATCCCAACATCAATGTGCCCTACATCAAGGTGCCTATGAACATTCATGTTACTAATCACAAAATTTTATTCCACTACTGGTCCTTAAAACTTAAAGATTGTTTTAAACATATACTGTAAACAAATTAATACCTATTGTCATAAATAATATTTACATATTCATAATTTAATAGTATTTATCAACTAGAGTGTTAAGGATCACATGTGGAATTTGTGGAAATGTATATTTTAAAGTTCTTCCTATAATGGCACGTTTAATAAGGTTGGTGCTATCTTATTCTCACAAGGTTTTTACAATCAAGAAAAGTGAAAACTTACATTGCAGTTCAAAGATCTAAGAGGAAGCCATTAATACCACATCTGTCATTAGGAACATCTATTCCAAAGGGAAGAATGTTCAGTCTTCTTCCCTGAGACAGAGGGTGGGAGAATAGAAATATATTTAATGGGTGCCACTATCTCTTTCCAATTAGTAGATCTATTTCTGTTTGCTGTAATTTGCCTAGCATTTGAATATACAACTTACATAAGCCATAAATGTAGTCTACTGCCTTGGTTAGGACTAGATTTATCTCATCCTTCAACTGCTGCAAAAGCATTCCTTTTTAAAAGATTGTATTTATTAGACAGAGAGAGAGAGAACAAGAGAGAGAGAGAGCAAGATCACAAGCAGGCAGAAAGGCAGGCAGAGGTGAAGGGGGAAGCAGGCTTCCTGCCCAGCAGAGAACCCCAGGTGGGGATTGATCCCAGGAACTTGAGATCATGACCTGAGCCGAAGGCAGAGGCTTAACCCACTGAGCCACCCAGGCGCCCTGCAAAAACATTCTAAGTGGTCTCCTAGAGTATTATCCCTCTTCTATTAGTTTCTCATAGCACTACTTGGTGTAAAGTTTTCAGGAGCTCCCACTACTGATAGGATAATCAAAACACACGAGTGAAATGGAAAAGAACTTCATTCTAGATTACTATTTAGGCTAAAAAAATCCTATTCTTCCCTTCTTTTTTTGCCAAATGGTCACACACTCAGCTAGAATCTACATTTCACACCCTCCTTTGCAGACAGGTATAACCATATAACTAAATTCAGGCTCATGGAATATGAATGTAAGTAATGTATGTAAGATCTGAGTCATTTCCACCTGAAAGATGAGTTTATTTTTCTGAATCTTGATTTTTTTTTTAATCCTTCTCAAAGGCTAGTTTTTTTTTTTAGATTTTATTTATTTATTTGACAGATAGAGATCACAAGTAGGCAGAGAGGCAGGCAGAGAGAGAGGAGGAAGCAGCCTCCCTGCTGAGCAGAGAGCCCGATGCGGGGCTCGATCCCAGAACCCTGAGATCATGACCTGAGCCGAAGGCAGAGGCTCAACCCACTGAGCCACGCAGGCGCCCCTCAAAGGCTAGTTTGAACCTGTGGATAAGATCAAGACTCTAGGAGAAAGTGCAGTGATAAGATGGAAGGAAAATTTTATTCTTCTACCTGTCTACCCATTCTGGAATTAAAAAAGAAATAAACACATATCTGGTATTGTGGAATCCATCATAATTGTGGATGTCTTTTTAGAATAGTACAACCTTCAAAACAATAGATTAAATATATTTTTATGCTCTTCCTTATTTATCTGCATCTGACTCACAAAGTGTTTCTTGAGTGAATGAATAGTGATACTAAAACTGACTGATCTTGTGGGGGCAGGCATATGCTCTTGAATATATGAAAACATCATCATCTGTGGTATTTTGTTACATTCAATTTTCATTTTTAGGTTATACTTCAAATAATGTAGATGTTTTTGTATGTCTGCCATTTTTTCACAAGATTTTTGTTGCGTGTACAGTCTCCATAAAAATAACTTTGGCAGTAAGACCAGGAGTATCAATCTATTCTCCCTTCTCTTGCCATAGTCTGTCTACGGCACCATGAAAATTATGTCCTCTGTATCTACTCTCCAGGAGACCCTAGTTGAGATGAAAGTTAACATGTCAAGCCACTTTCACCCATTTACCACCTGAAATAAATTAGTCTTCATATTACTTTCAAATATGACAGTTGGAGTTCACAGGCCCTAAATAATAAGAAATTTAAAGAAAGATTTAATTAGGTAGAAAGTCAGAAAAAAAAGTCCAGGCCATGGAATGCTGCTGGGCGAAAACATATCTAGCCAGATCCCAACTTCTTCTCTGTAACCAACTGCTGAATGTCCAAATTTTACACATAAGTACTAATTCTTATCACTCATATGTGCTCAGATTGAAAGTTATAAGTTATTGTTTGGTTGAAATTTGCTTTTAAAAAAATAAAAAATAAAAAGTAAAAATAGAGAGGCATCTGTGTGGCTCAGTCAGTTGATGTCTGACTTGATTTTGAAGATTTTATTTATTTATTTATTTGACAGAGAGACATCACAAGTAGGCAGAGAGGCAGGCAGAGAGAGAGAGAGGAGGAAGCAGGCTTCCTGCTGAGCAGAGAGCCCGACACGGGACTCGATCCCAGGACCCTGAGACCATGACCTGAGCAGAAGGCAGCAGCTCAACCCACTGAGCCACCAGGCGCCCCACTTGGCTCAGGTTGTGATATCAGGGTTATGGGATTGAGACCTGCATCAGGCTCCATGCTCAGTGGGGGTCTGCTTGGGATTCTCTCTTCTTCTCCCTCTCTTTCTGCCTTGCTCCCTGCTTGCATGTGCACACTTTCTCTCAAATAAATAAATGTTTAGAAATATGATGGCTCCTCGATACAGGAGAAAAAGAAAAGTGCTTGGCAGACACTGGTTGATAATACCTTTAGTTTTAAAAAATATATTTTTGGGGCGCCTGGGTGGCTCAGTGGGTTAAGCCGCTGCCTTCGGCTCAGGTCATGATCTCAGGGTCCTGGGATCGAGTCCCGCATCGGGCTCTCTGCTCAGCAGGGGCCTGCTTCCCTTCCCCTCTCTCTGCCTGCCTCTCTGCCTACTGTGATCTCTCTCTGTCAAATAAATAAATAAAATCTTTAAAAATATATATATATATATATTTTTTTTTTGTTGTTAAAAGTTGAAAAAAAATAGAAGATGAACTAGGATAACACTGTCAGGAAGATCACAACCAATTTACAATGTTGACTCAGTAGCACCTCCAAAACTGAAAAATATGAATACATTTCAAGAAACAAATGTTCCTGATTTTCATTCTGAAGTTGAGGAGTAAAACGATCATGTTTACAGACTGACTGAAATTTTCTCTGACTTGCCCATGAATCAGTCTCTTAGATAGCAAAGGGATTGATCTCAAATCATTCCCACTCCCCTGGCAAGTTACTAGATAAAAGTAAAATAATTGCCCATAATAAAATTTTTATTCTCTTTAAAGGATCTAGATCTTTCCATATCAGTAGTCCTCCTGGTGAATTTTTAAAATATATTATTAGTCATTGATTTCGTTTATGTAAAATTAGCACTAAAAACTCCATTATGAGATGATAAATGATAGGCAGTTGGCAAGCCCACTGATAGATAATTTTTACTGTCAATTTTAAGTGGAATAACAAGCCACAAATATCTTTCTAGAGATGTCAGAGCCTGCTAGCCATTAACTTAAGTATTTGAATCTAGCCCCCCCACACCATGCAAGGGGTTTCTCATAGCTGAAATCCCTCCTCTGATCTCTGTTCTGCTACAAGAACTTTTGGGTATACCAATTTACAGTTGTCTCCTGCCCAAACTTTACCCTTGAGATCTATTGAATAGGATCGGTGAGTTGATAAGTATGACAATCTTAGTAGAAAGAGGGAAGAAGGTCCTAGGTCCTTCTTTCTTCAGTAACCTCAATGCTACATAGCCTTTAATTTAAACATACCCTGTCATGTCAATAAGAAAAACAAGGAATGGTAACCATCTTTCTCCATCCCAGTAGCCTGCTGTTCATTAAAAAGAATCTTCAGACATAATCATCCAATTTATCCCCTTTACTACAAAGGCACTTGTTAGGGCCAATTTAATGTTAAAACTTGTTTAACTATTAGGGCCTGCTTAGCTAGACCAACTCCATATTGCCTAAGTAGCCATATTGTTGTTTACATCCACAGACTTCATTCCGGGAATAAACGCCCCCGTAGTTCCTGGTGTGGTTCCGGGTATCAATTCCGGGAGTAAACACCTTAACAATAGAAGCCACGTACCTTGGGTCTGCAGTTATGCCCTATAAAACCAGCCTGTGATATCGGAGGGGGTCTCTCTTCGGAGGCGGCCCTGGCGGGCCAGTCTAACTTCTAATGCTTGGCATAGAATAAGGCTTTGCATAACTTTCACTTTGTCTCAGTCTCCTTCCTTTGATAGCAGACCCCAACAGCACTACCATTATTCCATCTGTGACTTTATTTCTTTTGTCAAAAATGTCATCACTTCTCTATTTTACTTACACATCTTGCATCAATTCAATTCCCACCTCTTCCATTGAAGCCTTCCCTAAAAACATCAATTATAAATATCTTCCTCTTTTTAAATTCTCTAACATTTACAGTCTTCACCACAAATGCAGTAAGCTTACATGCCTATCTTCTATTGATAACAAACTGTTTTTATATTAACCAATTATGTATTCCATCTACGTTGTGTTTATGTATTTTCAAATCCTCCCCAGTGTCTAGTAAAATGCTCAGCTAATTGACACTTTTATCCCATGAAAATCCATCATCACAGAGCAACCAGAATAATCTTTTTAAAAACACAAATCAAGGGGCGCCTGGGTAGCTCGGTCGTTAAGCATGCCTGCCTTCAGCTCAGGTCATGATCCCTGGGTCCTGGGATCCAGCCCCACATTGGGCTCCCTGCTCAGTAGGAAACCTGCTTCTCCCTCTCCCACTCCCCCTGCTTGTGTTCCCTCTCTCACCGTCTCTCTCTCTCTCTCTCAAATAAATAAATAAATAAATAAATCTATCTTAAAAAAATAAACAAACCCATAAATAAAGTTATTCCACTCCCCAGATTTCAAACCCTCCAATGACTTTCCATCACACATAGAGTAAAATCAAATCTTTTTTTTACTGTGGCCTACAATGCTCTGTGTGATCAAACTACAAACAATATTGAGGATCAGCCCTAATTGGTTTTAATCCCATGACTGGATTCTCTTGACAACTTTTCTTCCGATCAAGACATGATAGTATAGTGTACCATTGAAATGCACCCCAGTTCAACTAGTTGCCATCCTAGGAGGAATATGATCAGGAAACACTTGCCATGTTATTTTACAAATTCTTTCATTCAGAATATTTATTCAACACCAACTATATGCTGGGTTCTGTTCTAGATACTGGAGTATAGAAATAAACAAGAAAATGTCCCTAACTTCTTGATTTATTCTAACTAGGGTGACCAACTATCCTGGTTTAAATGGGGAAGAAGAGGTTTTCTGTGACGTGGGACTTTCAGTGCTAAAACTTAGAAAATCTCAGAGCTAAACCTGTGGTTAGTTGATCACTGTAATTCTAATGGAGGAAATAGACTATAAATGTATACATACAGAAAAAATCTAATAAATACCCGTTGAATCAATAAAGCAATACTAATTAAGGAAGAAAAAAAGTCTTTCCATATTTCTTAAAACCTCAATTAATGATCTTGAAGCCTGCCTTATGATTTCCTATGGAATTTACCATGGGTATTGTTGCACAATAAGTTATCCCAAAACTTAGTGGGTTAAAAAAACCAAGTGTTTTCTCAGTTTCTAAGGGTGAGGATACATATAAGAGTAGTTTAGCATCATGGTTCTGGTTCGAGATGTGGCATGAGGTTGTTGTCCAGATGGCAGCAAAAAACAAATATTTTTGCTATTATCAAAAAACAAATATTTTTGTTATTATAAGTGCAATATACTATACTATGTCCCATTCATACATTCAAAACTTCAATGTTTCTTTGAGAACAAACGTGTAGTTATCATTTATTATATAAGAACACATATTATCTGTCCCATTCTCCAGTTTCCTTTTACCTGTGATCAAACTCTATTTTTCTTCCCACCAACTTGGATGTAGAACTCAGCCCACCATCACAATCACTGAAAAGGGGCTCCAGTTATTAGAAATCTTGATGGGGGCTATGGGGTCTTCTACTAAGCTCACTTATATGATTTTGTAAGGTTTTAGTTCTTCACAAGATGTTGGCCAGGGGCCTCAGTTGCCCACCCTCTCTATAAGCCACCTGAGTGTCCTCAGCTGGCTTCTTCCAGAGCCAGTTATCATAGAGATCCCCCAAGATGGAAGCTTAGTCTTTTTATACCTAAATATAGGAAGCAATAGCCCATGTACTATCATTTCTGCCATATTTTATTAGTTATAGAGAACAAACAAAATCAAAGGTGGGAAGGAGCTATATAAAGGTATATATACTAGGAGATGGGGCTTATTAAAGGCCAATTTGGAGGCTGGCTAACACACCGTGTTTCTATTTCTGATCATCTCTGCTTCTTACCATAAATTAATAGTTTTGAAATTTACTGATGAAGAACCCCTTTTAAAAATACAGACTTTCAGGACCCATTTCTAAAGATTTGATTCGGTATGTTAAGGCGCAGCATTTTTATGAAGGCTGTGTGAAGATCACACATTAAAAAAAGAACTCAAAGCATGCCCTCAGTACATTTTTATCTAGTCCTGTTGGTTTAAACTATTTTTATATGATGAAGAGTCCCAGATCTATATTTTTCTGGTCTAGCTTCAGCATCATTTCACAGAGATGTTTCCCAGGTAGCTCAAACCCCTTAAATTTGCTACCCACACCATTCCATAGCTGCACCTTTTCCCCAATTCCTGAAATTGATGAACAGAAATATAATTTTTTTCAATAGCTCAAGTGAGAACTCCTTTGCTTTGCTAAAATCCCTCATATCAACATATCACAAAGTCTGTTGATTCTATTTTCTTTTTTTTTTAAACTAGTCTTCTCTACCATTGACAATGCATTAATCCATGCACTCCTGCTGGATTGCTGTCAATAGCATTTTACCAAGTGCACATGCTGTCAATGCTACCTTTTTCAATCTATTCTCCATACCACTCCATAACTTTTTTATAGAATGCTGATTTGATCATCTTATTTCCTGCTCAAAACCCTTCCATGATTCCCATTACTTTCTGGATAAAATACAAACTTTGTACTGTGATATAGAAGGGTTTTTTTTGTTGTTGTTGTTTTGTGTTTTTTTTGTTTTGTTTTTTTTGTTTGTTTGTTTGTTTGTTTAAAGATTTTATTTATTTATTTGACAGAGAGAAATCACAAGTAGATGGAGAGGCAGGCAAAGCCTCTGGCCAATATCTCCAGTCTTGCCTCTTGAAATTCTACCAATTCTCCAATAGCCTTAACAGAAATATGTAAAGTTACAGAATTCACTGCAGTATCAGTTTTCCCTGATCTTTTTTAAATCTGTAAATTCCTATTCATTCGGGGATTCGGTACAGGCATCCCCTTTTCTAGAAATGTTTTGCTAAAGTTTTCTAGGAAAAAAAATACCACTCTGTTAATCCCTTTCTTTGAAAATGCAGTTACTTAAATAAGTGCCTATTAATTGAATAGTGAATGTTTCATAAGACCTTAATTATTGATTGACTGATAAATACAATATGTGAATTATTATCAAGGAATATAAGAGAAAATTTTAATTTAGGCTAACAATACATCTTCTTTGATTCTGCCTTTAGAATCATGGATCAATGAAACAACAGAAACGAAATGACCTCAAGCTTGGATAACGTCTAATTCTCTCCTATCCTCATTTTGTGCACACAGACACACACAAAAACCCCAGTCAGATTTGGAATAATTAGTCTGGTTCAAAATCCAGAAGAAGTTAGTGAGATGATGGACTAGAATATATTCACATAAGTGGCATATGTTTATGCAGAATGAGGCATAAAAACACACACACAACCCTACATTTTTATACATTAGAGAAGACCAGATTTCATTTAACCTGGGATTCAGATACATCTGAGCATCCCTGTTAATATTTGTTGAGCAAGGATGAGCAGACATAGTTTGTGCAAAGTTAAGAAGGGTTTTGTTTTTTAGTGTGTGTGTGTGTGTGTGTGTGTGCGCGCATGTGCATATCCGGCTGGATTAAAGGAAAGAGAAATGTAGGTGATATACCATTTATTGGAAAATATTGGTCCTTTGCCCTTGCTGAGTAAGCTAGTATTTGAGTCTGGGAGAGAAAGAGCTTTAAGCAAGAGCTCTCTGTTTACTAGGGAGACTCTGTGAAATATGGGAAATCAGGGGTGCCCTGGGTGGCTCAGTGAATTAAAGCCTCTGCCTTCAGCTCAGGTCATGATCCCAGGGTCCTTGGATCGAGCTCCGCATCAGGCTCCCTGCTCAGTGAGGAGCCTGCTTCCTCCTTTCTCCTCTCTCTCCGCCTGCCTCTCTGCCTGCTTGTGATCTCTGTCTGTCAAATAAATAAATAAATAAAATCTTTAAAAAAAAAAAAAAGAAAAAAATGGGAAATCAGTAATACTATTTCAGGGCCTGGATGACAAAGCACAGCACTTATAAGAAGAAAGGACATTTTTCATATTTCTGCAAGGAAATAGTTTTTAGTCACTCAGGATTCCAAAGGGCCATGCATCATCTCAGCACTCCCATGGGTTTGCAGCTAGAGAAGAATTAGAAGATAGTTCCCTGTCATTCGTACTATGGATTTGGGAAAAAGGCCCTGTCAGTTTGGACTGCAATAACTAGTTACTGTAAACTGGGTGGTTTAAACAACAAACATTTATTTCTCATAGTTCTGGAGGCAAGGAAGTCCAAGACTGAGGTGCCAATAGATCAGGCATCTGGTGAGAATCCCTTCTTGGTTTGCGGATGACTGTCTTCCTAATAAGTTAAAGACGTGTGTGCCCAGCACTCAAAACGCAGAAAAGTTTCACTGCTACCATAAAACAATTCTTCACTAAAACAGCCTAAATGTATATCTTTATCTCTTACTTCCTCATGTACACATTCCTAGAACCACTACATTTAACAATCTATATGACCATTTCACACATTATTATTATTATTATCATCATATTTTTGTTATTATGAGTTCATTCTTGGCTTTCCAATCCATCGTAAATCTACACTGAAGACAATCTACTATACCATGTCCTATTCAATACTGTTTTCTTTGAGAACAAATGTGTAGTTATCATTTATTATATAAGAACACATATTATCTGTCCCATTCTCCAATTTCCTTTTACCTGTGATCAAGCTCTATTTTTCCTTCCACCAACTTGGATGTAGAACTCAGCCCCCCATCACAATCACTGAAAGAATCCCATGCCATCTCAAACCTTGTCCTCTTTTCTTTTTTTTTAATGTGTTAGCTCACATATAGCATATTATAAATTTCAGGTAAAGTTTAGTGATTCATCAGCTGCATATAACACTCAGTGCTCTACTTAACGCCAATCACCCAATTACTCCATGCCCATCCACCCACCCACCCTCCCTCTGCCATCCCTCAGTTTGTTTCCTAAGTTAAGAGTCTCTTATAGTTTGCTTCTCTCTGTTTATATCTTATTTTATTTTTCTTTACCTTCCCCTGTGTTCTCTGTTTTGTTTCTTAAAATCCACATATGAATGAAATCATATGGTATTTGTCTTTCTCTGACTGACTTATTTCGTTTAGCAAAATACCCTCTGCTTCCATCCACGTTGTTACAAATGGCAAGATTTTATTCTTTCTGGGGTGCCTGGGTGGCTCAGTTGGTTAAGCAACTACATTTGGCTCAGGGAGTCTACTTCTCCTTCTGCCCCTCACTCTGCTTGTGCTTTCTCTCTCTCTCTCACTCTTTCTCTCTTAAATAAATAAATAAAATCTTAAAAAAAAAGATTTCATTCTTTCTGATAGCTGAGTAATATTCCACTGTGTGCATGTGTCTGTGTGTATATATATATATGATTTTATATATATATATATATATATGATTTTATTTATTTATTTGACAGAAAGAGAGACAGCAAGAGCAGCAGGAACATAAGCAGGGCGAGTGGGAGAGGGAAAGCAGGCTTCCCTCCAACCAGGGAGCCCAATGTGGGGCTTGATCCCAGGACCCTGGGATCATGACTTGAGCCCAAGGCAGGCACTTAAAGACTGAGCCACCGAGGCGCCCCCTGTTTGTATTCTTTAGGTAAATACCTAGTAGCTCAATTACTGGGTTGTAAGGTAGTTCTATTTTTAACTGTTTGAGGAACCTCCATATTGTTTTTCAGAGTGGCTGCACCAGTTCACATTCCCACCAACAGTGTAAGAGGGTTCCCTGTTCTCTGCATCCTCACAAAGATCTGCTGTTTCCTGAGTTGTTAATTTTAACCATTCTGACTGGTGTGAGGTGGTATCTCATTGTGGTTTTGACCTGCATTTCCCTGATGATGAGTGATAATGAGCATTTTTCATGTGTCTGCCAGCCATTTGCATGTCTTCTCTGCAGAAATGTCTGTTCATATTTTATGCCCATTTCTTGATTGGTTTTTTATTTCTTTGTTTTTTGGGGTGTTGAATTGTATAAATTCTTTATAGATTTTAGATACTCACCCTTTTAAAAAATATATTTTATTTATTTGGCAGAGAGAGACACAGCAAAAGAGGGAACACAATCAGGGGGAGTGGGAGAAAGAGAAGCAGGCTTCCCACAGGGCAGGGAGCCTGACATGGGGGTCGATCCCAGGACTCTAGGACATGACCTGAACTGAAGGCAGGTACTTAACGACTGAGACACCCAGGTGCCCCGGATATTAGCCCTTTATCTGATATGTCATTTATAAATATCTTCTCTCATTTCATAGGTTGACTTTCAGTTTTATTGATTGCTTCCGTTGCTGTGCAGAAGTTTTTATCTTGATGCTGTCCCAATAATTTACTTGTGCTTTTGTATCCCTTGCCTGCTCAGAGATGTGTCTAACAAGAAGTTGCTATGGCTGAAATCTGTTCCATTGATCAATACCATACTGTCTTGATTAATACAGCTTTCTAATACAACTTGTAGTCCAGAATTGTGATGCCTCCAGCTTTGGTTTTCTTTTTCAACATTACTTCAGCTATTCAGGGCCTTTTCTGGTTCCAAACAAATTTTAAAATTGTTTGTTCCAGTTCTGTGAAAATCAAACCCTATTCTTCATTTGATAGTGTAGAGTCCCTTTTATAGGCCAGGTCATAAATTTGTACAAAGACCGTTACTATTTCATGAGGTGGAGCTACAAAGCAGATACCTACATGATACAATTGTTCTTTATTAAAGAGTTTACAATTCATTCAGCTCTGAAGTTATAATGTTCTTAAACATAAATTGATCCATAACGTAGCACAATTAATTCTGACATGTTGCGATGGATTTCATTTCAGGGGCATGTGAGTCTGAAGAATGTGCATTATCATTGTATTATATTGCTTATTATAACTAGAGTGCAATTCCATTTCTCACTGTTCCTTAAATGGGGACCACATTAGAATTTTGGGTAGGACAAGTCTTTGTTATGTGGGACCTTTTGGCATTCCTGGTCAATGCTCACTAAATGTTAGTGTGGTACTCTAGTCATTGGACAATGAAAAACATTACCAGACACTTCAAATTCCCCCAGATGGAGATGTGTATGATATTACCCTCCTTTAAGAACTACTGCAAAGTTAACAATTTTTGCTGGATAACAAAATCTGTCTATATTGAATTACTCTGTTAACAACCAAAAGCAATGGTATCTAAATGGCATTGTTTTGGTGGGAGCTTAGCTACTAAATATCATGGGAAAATATAAACAATTTCAAAGAATGTACATTTACTTTGCCTACTTCCTAGAAGCATAGTAAAGCTTCTTTACTCCTTTGATGTAGCTAAGGGAGTCATCAGGGGGTTAAGTAACTCGCCAAAGATTCCAAAATAGTGTATCTTTGACACTTTGACTTTTTACATTTTAGATTTGAATATCATTTTTAAAATAATCTAAATATAATTTGAAAAACAGCAATAGTTCTACTAATCATTACTCTCAGGTCAGGTTTCTTTGGCTTAAGCTAGCTCTAATGAATGCTATTTCATTGTTCTCCATTTAATTAACAGTAAACCCTGAACAGCTCAATGAAGTACCTAAAGAGCAAGAGGCATAGAATCAAAGCTGAATAATCTATTAGTTATAGGCAAAATCCTTTTTCTCTCATATTGTTACAGATGCCAAGGAATTGAGAATCTGTACTAGACAAAAACAAAAACAAAAAACCTAATTTGCAGATTTGCAGGCAACACTTCAAAATCTAATGATCAATCTTGTTGGTTGTTATATAGGAAATTAGCATTAGAAAATGTGTGATTGGAACACATCATTTAGATACGAAACCTGAGAGTTACTCTTGGGTTAACGTTCAAAGGTGACAAATTAAAATTTCCTTAGAAAAGACACAAACTAAAATGAATCAGAATGGTGGTCTTTTTAATTTTATAGAATTTTCCACATCAGATTCATCTAGTCTGAAGAATCTGAAGGAAGCTGAATGAGTAGTCATTGTAATTGCAATATGTGCCATTCAGACTTCAGTAGACAATGAGAAACATTCTGTATCAGTCAATATAATTTGAAACAAAAGTAAACATATCATGTCTCAGAGTTGTGAAACAAAATTAGCCTTGTTGACTAATGTCCAGAGGGGATGAATAAGTGTGTATGTGTATGGAGTGGGAGGGCCACTGTAAAATGAGAACTATTATTGCCAAAATTCTCATGGCAGCATATTTTCCTGCCTCAGTATGAGATATTTCCCTGCCTCAATATGAGATATGTTATCGATGGAGGCAGAAAAACTTATCTGAAAAATAAAAATAAGGCTATGCTTTTTTGTATCCCAAAGTATTCAACTGTTGAATTTTTCTCCACATTGTGCAAGGAAGATTTATTGTAATTTATTATTATGTGAAAGAAGGCAATGTTCTGCAGATCTGAACAAAAGTCAAAGAGCTGTCAAAGGTTCTAATGAAGAAGCTCTTCAAGAGTCATCTCTTCCATAAAAACAATGAGAATATTGAAAAAAATCAAATAAACATTTTTTAAAATTTGGAAAATTAACTAAAGGCATATAATAATCCAAAGAGTATTTTTTTTCAAGAGAAACAGTTGAATCTCTGTAAAAACAGCAAGTTTCATGGTATTTAAGCTTGCCCTATTGCTATCTATGGGAAGCATAAAACTAACAGCCTTGCAACTATAGTAGCTGTGAAAACCAGCACACTAACAACAGTTGGGGAAAACGGAAACGGGTTTGGAACTCCACAAAACCTGTATTCTGATAACTGTCAATACTTGACATGACTAGAAGATCCTTGCATAGCTCCCTTCTCAGCATTGTCTTTAATTGACTTGAGTCAGAGCGCCCTCTGTGCAAACAAACCAATACCTAGAGAACTTGTTGAAAAAATAATAGTGGTAATTGTTAAACATTGCAACTACCTAAGATAGTGATAGCAGTTGGAGTTAACAAGAGGCTGACTAAAAAAGTCAAAAGTAAAACCTGGTGGAATGAGATGTTTGAAGCAAGCTTTGAAAAGCTCAACATGTGGGGGCGCCTGAGTGGCTCAGTGGGTTAAGCCTCTGCCTTCAGCTCAGGTCATGATCCCAGGGTCCTGGGATCTAGCCCCACATCCAGGCTCTCTGCTCAGCAGGAGGCCTGCTTCCTCCTCTCTCTCTGCCTGCCTCTCTGCCTACTTGTGATCTCTGTCAAATAAATAAATAAAATTATTAAAAAAAAAAAGCTCAACACGTGTTTGGGACTCTAGAAGTCCACATAGGTGTGCAAGGCCATAAGAATGCCTAAGAAAGACCTCAGAAAACCCTGCATCTTTCACCTCTGACTTTAAGACTCCAAATAAGGAGGAAGTAGGGCTAAGGCAGAGCTGTAAACTACCAGAAAATTAAAGGTATGTACCAAGGAACATACAAAATCCTTTGGCAAAAAGCTGGGAGAATTTCTGGTTCCCAGCATTCAAGAAAATCTCTGTCCAGTTATTAGTTGACTCCTGGGTTAACCAAACAGATGTTTTACTGGCTGCATATGAACAAGAAAACAGACTTTATAAAATTAATCCAAGAAAGTCACTAAACAAATGAACAATAGCAACAATGACAGCTAACAGCAATAATGACAAATCCTCGGGAGAGTGAAATTCTGATTTCTAGAGGTACCATATTTTATTACTTAAAATGTCAGGGAATTTTAGAATACATGCAAGGAAACAGTAATGAATGGCTCATACAAAGGAAAAATGGCAGACAACAGAAAATGTCCATGTGGAAGCCAAGGTGTTGGACCTATTAGATAAAAGCTTTAAATATTTAAATATTATAAATATTTATTTAATTTTAAATTTTTTGAATTTATTTAATTTTATATAAATAAGTATTTAAATATTATTAAAAAGGTTCAAATAATCAAAGAAAATCCTATGATAATGATGTCTCACAAATGGAGAATGTTAATAAAGAGACAGAAATTAGTAAAAATATAGCAATGCTGTAGCTTAAAATCACCATAATTGTTTCAAAGTTCTGTATAACACCATCACATACACCAGTGTATATATATTGGGAATTCTGGAAGGAGAAGAAACATTTGATAAATCTGCATAGTCAAGTAGTTCAGTGATCAATCAGTAGGATAAGCCAAAAAATATCCACACATAGACACATCATAGATGAACTGCCAAAGTCAAAGATAAAGAGAGAATCTTGAGAACAGCAAGTGAAATGTAACTCTTACATACAAGGGATCCTCAATAAGAATAAGAATTGACTTCACATCAGAAATCATGGAAGCCAGAAAGCAGTGGGATGATATATTTAACATGATGAAAGAAAAAACAAAACACTAAACAAGAATTCTCTATCCAGTAAATTGTAATTCAAAAACAGATTTTAAAAGGTCCCTGAAGGCCTCGGTCAGGTAAGCATCTGACTTGATTTTGGCTCAAGTCATGATCTCAGGGTCATGAGACTGAACCCCTTGTCGGATTCCCAGCTCAGCCAGGAGTCTCTCTGAGATTCTCTCCCTCTGCTCCTCCCCCAACTTGTGCATGCTCTCTCTCTCTCAAATAATTAAATTAATTAAAAAAAACAGATTTTAAGACATTAAAAGTAGCTATGCTTAGTAAACTTTTACCAATCAACAACAAAAAGACAGATAATCTAATTTGAAAAATAGACAATCTCTGAATAGACCTTTCTTCAAAGAAGATATACAAATGGCCAATAAGTACATGAACATCCGTTCAAAATCATTAGCCATTAGTGTACTGCAAATCAAAATGATATTAAGGTACCACTATACACCACATGGATGGCTAATAATCAAAAGAAAGAACAATAGCAAGTGTTGGTGAGGATCCAGAGAAATTGAAACTGGAGGTGATAAGAATATGCCACTGCAAAATATGCCATTTGGGCATAAGGATTATTTTGAGCTGAAGGAGGTTAAAAAATAATAGACATAGACATAGGAGGAACTCTCTGCCCTCCTCTTCTCTATGGAAAAGGGGGGCATACATTCCCCTTTTGGTGTTATCCCCCTCTCCTCTCATCTACCAGGAAGAGGAGATCACTCGTCAATGGAGCATTGACTTGTCTATACAACTAATCTTACAAAATAGCCCTCATCTTCTTGTCACTTCTCCAAAATTTACCACACTTTGTTAGAGTGCTATATAAGCCCCTGGGCCTAACACTTCTTTGGGATTTTCATTTCCTTCCTATGTAGCTCCTGTGTGCATGCAAAATAAACCTTTCTCACATTAATCTGTCTTTTGTTACTTTAATTCACGATTCTCAGACACTGAACTTAAGGTAGTAGAGGAAATGTTTCTTTTCTCCCCTACAGAAACTTTATCCACTGCTGGGAGTGTAAAATGGTGCAGCTTTTTTGGCAAAACAGTTTGGTAATTCCCCTAAAAATTCAGTGCATATTAGCCAGCAATTTCACTCCTAGGTATATACCCAAAACAACTGGAATAGATAAGTACACACAAAAACATGTACAGGAATGTTGAAAGCAGCATTATTCATAATAGTCATAGAGAAGTAGGGAAATGGGGAGGGACTGCTAATGTATAGGTTTCTTTTTAAGGTGATAAAAATTTCTAAAATTAAATTATGGTAATGTCTATAGCACTTTAGTTGTATAGTGAATGCAGTATAGGCTATTACAGTAGATACTTTTAAAAATGAATTTTATGATATGTGAATTTTATCTCAAAAAATTGTTATAAAATTGCTAACAAATCTGATTGAAAGGAATAGCCACAGGGATAACTGGGTAGCTCTGTTGGTTAAGTGTCTGCCTTCAGCTCAAGTCATGATCTCAGGGTCCTGGGATCGAGTTCCTCGTGGAGCTCCCTGCTCAGCTGGGAGCCTGCTTCTCCCTCTGCCTGCTGCTCCCCCTGCTTGTGCTCTCTCTCTCTCTCTGACAAAATCTTAAAAAGAAAAGAAAGGAATATCCACAATTTTTCAAAGATGTTAGTCTGTCATACGGATAGGACATTTTCTACCAGGCCACTTCTGTTGTCAAAATAACAGAGTAACATTTTTCTGTCAAATGACAGCCTATTGTATGCTAATTATTACAAACTCCAGTTCAAAAATTAGAGTTCCAGTTTTCTTCTTTCACATGCTAACCATCAATAGTATTTCAATTAAATATTGGAATTCCTATTAAGAACAAAGCTTTGATTGAGTTCTAGTAAATGTTAAGAACATGAAAAGTTGGAAATCACAAGGAAATTCATGAGGACTAAAGGTACTTATGACTGCCAAAAGTAGCCAAGCCTATATCAACCAACCAACAGGTTTGGCTTCTTTTATTCATATTTTGGTATAGTCATGTAGTAATAATAAC
Organism: Neogale vison; assembly: GCF_020171115.1. Lineage (NCBI taxonomy): Eukaryota > Metazoa > Chordata > Mammalia > Carnivora > Mustelidae > Neogale > Neogale vison. The sequence goes on from NC_058105.1 coordinate 34,536,270, forward strand.
AGTGATAATAGGTAACATTTGTTGAACGCTTATTACATAACATCACATGAAATAAAGAAGTATTATCCTGATTTTTATAGACGCAGAAACTGAAATGTTAAGTGGCCAAAGTCCACTCAGTTAACAAGTGGCAGAGCTGGGATTATTTGAGTTTGTCCATGTACTGACATGTCTAATCCTCTTAAACTTGATTTTTCAGTGATCAGTTTACAAAGCAAGTATTTCTTTTAACAAAGTAGAATAATAAAATATAATAAAGGAGCAGATTTCCTCTGACCCTTGAACTGAATAAAGCTTAGTATAGCGTAAAATTAGATTTTTATTCTTTTTTTTTCAATCAGAATCTAACAAGTGGGGTCTTCTTTCAATCTTGATTTTTCCAAGGAATCAGATTTAAAAAGAAAAGTATTTGATCACAATCAGTGCAATCATTTCAGTTATTTTCAAATTCCCCAAAAATACATTGTAAGTATAAACATATACCTCTCAAATATGAATAAAATATTTAGCTTGATGAATTGGGTGAATAGACCAATGTATTATTGCATTCCCAAGTTAAAATCTAGTTTTGACAGAGTACTAGTTGTGTCACAGTTTCTGGTTTGTAAGTACACATGAGTACTTATAAATTCCAGATAAATCATATTTCCTAATTTTTCACAATCATATGATCAGGCAATATGAAGAATAATGGTGAGTTACTGACTGTAATGAGTATTTCTTATCTTATTAGCAACATGCAAATTCTTCATACTGTATTTATAATTCATGAGACTTGGCTGAAAAACCACCCAAAACATTTCATAGTGTTTTCTATATTATCCCAATACCTACAGAGGTAGAATGTTTTCACTGCCTAGATATAAACATTCCAGAGTCAAAGGTAGTTGGAAAAATGTGAGTACCCCCGTTCAGAATCTCCTCAAATAGTTAACATATACACTTAATAGACAGACGAATTTATGCTTTCAGAAGGCATCTCAGAATTTCAAACAGGACCCCAAGTCATGGGGATTGCCACAGCACTTACCTACAGCAGAGGATAAGGAATTATAAGGCATATATCTTACAATTCCTGTCACTAGAATTTTGATCTACAACATGCATTGAAAGTAGTATCAGGGAAGGTACTAAATTGAGTTATATCAGCAGTAAATGAGTATCAGTTACCAGTGATATTTTAGAAAAAAAATCCATGATCAAGTTTTAAAGGCTATTATCTTAGAAATTTTCTTCTGAATCTTATATCTCAACATCTCACATAATTTTTACAGAAATATAGAAAATGATAGACATTTTCAATTTACAAAAATACAAACTGCCTTTTTATAGCCCTTTTAGTAAAAGGAGATTTATTATATCCTCTTCAAAATAAGGGTTTTACTGAAAAATATGTTTCTATTATGAAAGTCATATACGTATAGCCTGGTAGGTTTTCTACACAAGGAGATATTATAGGGATGTGACTGATAACACTCCCCAAAGCTCCCTACCTCCCCAAGAATTAACTCTTTTGTTGCTTCCTGTCTGATGTCTGTCTGAACTTCTTCCAATACATATTAGAAGTGGCCTAATGAATTTATTAAATGTCTTGTATTTTCTTTTTTTTTAAATTAAATTTATTTATTTAATAAATAAATAGTAGGCAGAGAGGCAGGCAGAGAGAGGAGGAAGCAGGCTCCCTGCTGAGCAGAGAGCCCGATGCGGGACTCGATCCCAGGACCCTGAGATCATGACCTGAGCCGAAGGCAGAGGCTTGACCTACTGAGCCTCCCAGGTGCCCCTTTATTTATTTATTTGACACAGAGAGAGAGATCACAAGTAGGCAGAGAGGGTGGTAGAGAGAGGGGGAAGCAGGTTCCCCACTGAGCAGAGAGCCCAATGCAGGACTCGATCCTAAGACCCTGAGATCATGACTGGAGCCGAAGGCAGCGGCTTAACCCACTGAGCCACCCAGGCGTCCAGATACATTCATTTTTATTCACTCTCTGTTTTCCTCTCTCAGCTATTCATGATTTTGTAACAAAATTGAATTTTTGCATGGCCTTTTCTACAATTACTTTGTGAAAACCTACAATATAAGAGACATTAACTTCTTTCAACTTTATAACTTTCTTTTTTCAGAGAAGAATCTGCAGCAGTTTTTCTTTGTAAACAAAACCTCTGCTCTATGGTTCATGCTCAGATGTGGGCTTCATTCAAATCTGCTTCCCTTCTTCTGAGCTGCTAGTGGGAGCATATGGTAACATTTCTGCCTGGACTAATTTAAATCATCTCCCTTAAAGTGAGGCTAAGTAGATAACTTAGCAAGTTATCTCTTTTATACAAAGAGGCCTATTTTGACACAGTGTATAATTGTATATATACAGTTGAATAAATACAATTTTAAAATAATAGATTTTCTTCTCCCACACACTGAATGGAGTTCATTGTATGGTGAAAATGACTGGCATATAATCCTTTTCTGAGAGCAGCATTACCCAGAAAAAGTGGGGACAGATCAACAGACCCCTGGGTTTGTATTCCAGGAAAGGGAAAAACACTGTGGGGGTAGAATTTACATGAATCTTATTGTCAGTATACCTTTGCCTCAGGAAATGGGGCATATAAGGAAGCTTGTATTCTACTCCCCTTGTGGAATGTGAGGTATTTTTTCTTTTCTTAAAAAAATCTGTGAGTAGGAAGAAATTACAGCACATATTAACAAAGAACCTTCCTGCAACATTTTAAGTGCCAAAAAAGGTATGTCTATATCCAGTGAGGTTTACTTTATAAGATTTAAATCTATTCATGCTATAATAAATTAGGCTATTCAAGCAATTCAGGGCTCATCTATCTAGTCTCATGCTTTTGAAATATTAACCTTTCAGTCCTGTTGCTTATAAAATCATATAATGCTCACTTTCATGCCAATTTATGTTGATTTAGTTCAAATAATGGAAATTTTGAATCACATCACAGCTGTTTTGACAGGTACACAGACCATGGTAAAATGGCTTTGGACATGTGTTCAGAATTCTATAAGCAAGGGAAAAAGTAAGGAACATAAGTATAAAGGATATAAATATTAAGGATTCTTAATTCCCAAAGGTTGGTCGTTGCAAAAAAAGCATCTGTAGGCAATTATTTTATAAGAACTTTAGATAATATGCACTAAAATAAACACACTATTATAAATGTGCACTAAAATAAACATACTATTATAAATATGTTGAAATTCCCATTAAGTTTAGTTTCCTATCAAAATTCTCATTAAAAAGATGTTGCATTTTATTTCTATAGAAAATAAAGGGCAATGACATTGTCAAGTTAGGAGACTTCGAGTTCTGATTCACAAAAATTTAATTAGTGAGTTCCTAATGCCATATATTCCAGTAGATTAAAGATATTTGGACTAAAAGTGAGTAATTCCCTTGATCCTGACAAGAACTGGGTGTCTTACCCACAGTAAGTGTTTTCTACACACTACTCAAATTGACTGACAGGTTTATAGATCAAAGTTCTTTTCCCTTTAACCTTATATTATTTCTCTTCTAACATTATTTCCACCCCAGATACTCTGTGGCACTTGGGGCATGGTAGTTATAACAATTGAACTTGAAGAGTTTAGCTTTCTGACCATTATAAGAACTCAAGGTAGAGTTGGCCTTAAGCTCCAGTGTAATAGCCAGTTGGGATATAAAGATTACTAATCTCTGTATATATCCTTCTCTCTTTCAGACTCATTACAGTGCAATTCCCACCAACAAGGGTTTCCTTTTATGAACAGTCTCTTTCTAAATTTCTCTTGGAGAGGTAATAGACCAGATGTCTGACACTTTATTGACAATTAACTTACCGGAACTTTTTCCTTTGGGACTGGGAAGATCCAGGCCAACAGGAAGGCACTGGACACCTGGGACTGAGGCATTGCACAAGGGCCAAAGAACACTGCAGAGAGTTGCAGAACATCTCCAAAGATCAACGTGGCCTCCTTTACAGTTTGGTGAAGGGCTGACCCTTGAGCGAAAAGAACCTCTCTAATGAACAGCTGTAACCATAGGGTACACCTCTAAAGAACAATTATTTCTGGCTGGAATGTACAAAACTAAAAAGCTTATTTCCCCCCTCTTGTTCCACTTAGCTTATAAAATCTTAAATCCAAATTCCAAGACAAAGGTCCTTAATAAGAGGAAATTCCTCTGGCATTAAATGGGGAAGATTAGCAGTGGCTATTATCCCCTTTTATAATCATGTAGCTACTAAAAACCAAATGAAAGAGGACCCCCTGCCTTGCTTACATTGTGAACACGTGGGAGAGAATGGGATCACGTGCCCAAGAAGGCCTGCATGTGCTTGAAGGGCATTCCAAGGGCCTGCACCCTCACCTCCCAACTGGCTTAGGATTCATGCCATTCCAGTCACTCTAGATCTGTTTTAACAAATGGAATAACAGAATCACGGGACCCAAGAGCCCCCAGGGTCATCCTCTTCCTAGTTCCAGGGTAGCTCTGTGACATCACTGAATGCTTTACTACAAGGAAAAAGAAAAGATGATATAAATGAATGTTCACTATATGCTTGGCACTTTACATTTATTTGAGTTAACTGTGGCAATAATTCTGTTTAGGTATGCTTATTACCTTCATTTTGCAGACGCAGAAATAGGAAAGGAAAGGTTACTGAACCTCCTTAAGGTGACACAGCTAGTGAGCAGCTGAAAAAAGATTTGGACACTAACAATATACTCACACTGCCCACAACTTCTTACTATCATACTAAGTTGTCAGTGGATGAATAGGACCCAATGAAAATGTCATCAATAGTCCCACACTTTGCACGTCATTGTATATTCCACATCATGGGAACAAATATTCAGATCGAAGACTAAGTATTTTATATTGCACCTGGGTGTTCTGGCATCAGATAAAGAAAGGAAAGGGACCTCTATTCAGTTATTTACTATTTGTGGTGGTATCAGCACACCACACACAGAACGAGAGAAACAAATGCTCATGTTCATACCATGTCTCTGTTGTGCTGAAATGCACCTGCACCTCCAACTGCTTGCTTTAATATATTTCAGTGACATGTCACCAGGGGTAGCCTCAGCAAAATTTTAAAAGTTAGGTTCATCTCTAGTGCCCTTTACATTTGCAGGGATGCACTACCCTTTTGTCCATGCCAGGTGAAAGGTGACTTCATGCTTTATAAAATCCCCCTTTTACAGCATGCTTTTAAGGACAAACCAATCATGAAGCCCTTACAAGCCCTCTAAAAAGCCACTGGATTATATGATTCCAAGTCCTGCAAGTCTTGAAATTCCTGTATAGGAAAAGTGCAGTGATAAACTGACTGATTAAGTACTAATTATGTAAGTTAAAAGGATGAGGAACAGAAAGACTACACATGGTAGTGGCTTAGACCAGAACAATTTCTTGAAAATTTCAGCAAGCAAATTTTGCTATGCTACTGCCTTCTAAAGGCTGTAATTAAAGACCTTCTGTAAAGGCTACACAGGTACCCATTACTATAAAATATAATCTGTTAATTTCTGTGTGTGTATCAATCTCTCTCTCTGTCCCCTGCTCTCAAAACTGTCTGTAGAGATTAAAATTTAAAAAAAAATTTTTTTTCAAAAAGATATGATAAATTTTGAGATCTGGTATTTTTTTTAGGTACCTGGGAGCCATTGATTGAATGGCAAAAAAATGCACTGCCTTCTTTTACCTTAATACCCAAATACTAAACTTCATTGGGAAGTTGCCTTGTATATCTCAGTTCTATTAGAACAAATAAAGTTCGTATTTAGGTAACAATAAAAATGCCCTTTAGAAATACAGCTCTCAGCTCTGCTGTTGTAGCACAGTAACATCTATAGAAAACACATGGAAAAAAATCTATAGAAACACATCTGTAGCAAGCACATCTATAGCAAACACATGGATGGAATTCTTTCCCAGTAAAACTCAATTTATAAATACTGGTGACTAGCACATGGGCTATAGATAGTTGAACCCTTCTCTACAAGTGTTATAATTTTAGGTTTTATATTTAGGTCTATAATCCATTCTGAGTTAACTTTTGTATATGGTACAAGATATGGATCAAAGTTCGTTTTCTTGCATATTGATATCTAATTGGTCAGTAACATTTGTTGAAAATCCTTTTTTTCCTCTAGCTTTTGTTTGTACCTTTGTCAAAATCAGTTGTCCATATACTTGTGGATTTCTTTCTCAGCTCCTTCTGAAGTTTCATTGAGTTGTCTATCCCAAAGGCTAAAATCATACTGTTTTCCATGTTTTATAACTATGTAATGAATCTTGAAATCAGATAGTGTTAGCGCTTTAATTTTGTTCATTATTCTCTGACTACTTTTAAGATTTTTCTCTTCATTGCTGGTTTCAAGAAATCCAATACTGGCATGCCTTGGACTTTTCCTTGAGCTCTTGTCCTTGAGGTTCTTTGAACTTTCTGGATCCTTGGGTTTATGGTTTTTATCAATTTTGGAAATTTTTTGGCCATTATTTCTTGATGTATCTTTCCTGTCCTGCCCTCTGTCTCTTCTTCTCGAAGGGCATGAATTATAGACATTTTAGACTCTTTGAAGTTATCCTAGAGCTCAAGAATGGTCTGTTTCTTTCATTGGATTATTTTTCATTCTTTGCTTCATTTTGGAAAGTTTCTATTGGTAAGCCCTTGAGTTCATTAATCCTTTCATCTCCAGTGCCTAGTCTGCCCTTAATCCCAATCAGTGAATTTTTCAGCCCATACTATATTTCTCATCCTTAAATGTTTTATTTGAACATGTTTAAATATCTTTCAAGTCTCTGCTTACCTTTCTGCACATATATAATACCATTATAACAACTGATTTAATGTCCTTATCTACTGCCATCTACTATGGCAGTCAATTTCAGTTATGTGATTTTTCTCTTTGTTATAAATTATATTTTCCTGCTTATTTCCATGCCTGGTAATTCTTTATTGGATGACAGAATTTGTGAATTTTACCTTGTTTAGGTAACATATATATTCTTATAAATAAATATTCCTATATATATATATATATGTATGTGTGTATATATATATGTGTATCTATATAATATATTCTTGTGCTTTGTTCTGAGGTGCAGTAAAATTACTTGGAAATGGTTTGATCATTTCAGGTCTTGCTTTCGAGAATTGTTAGGCAAGATTAGTTTAGCACTATTTATTCCCCACTAATGAGTCAAGACCCTTCTGAGCATTCTGCCTAATGCTCCATGGACTATGAGGTTTTCCAGTCTTGCCCGTGGAAAAGCATGATTTCCAGTCCTGTATGAGTGCCAGACATTGTACTCTCTGATCGTCTCTGACAATCTTCTCCTCTGACTCAGGTAGAGTCCTCATACACGTAATCCAGTCATCAGCTGAGAATTTTCAGTACACTGAGTTCTCTCCTGTGTGCCTGAAGAGAAGAAGCCAGGGCTGAGAGTTGGCTTTTACAGGCATGGCTTCTTTTGATACTCATAAATATATTTAGTGTCCATGTATTTCCTTGTCAGTTCTGACATCTATGTTCCTGGCATTCTTTACAACTTCCTGAACCCTCTCTCTAATACACTGCCCTTTATATTTTAGTTAGCTTGGTTTCTCAAGACCTCCAGTCCCTCAACACAGAGACTCTGCCTGGCTTCTTCCTACCTGTGCTATGGACTCAAAGTTCTCTTAAATCAGTAAATTTGGAAAATCATATGGCTCACCTTATATAACTGGATTTCAGGATTCACTATTCTTGATTACCTGATGTCCAGTGTCTTGATGGACATGGGTTCAATTACTTTGTTATTTTCTGTTTGTGTGTTTGTTTCAGGAAGGAGGTTAAATCCGGTCCCTATGACTCCACTTTTTTTTTTTTTTTAAGATTTTATTTATTTATTTGACAGAGAGAGATCACAAGTAGACGGAGAGGCAGGCAGAGAGAGAGAGGAAGGGAAGCAGGCTCCCTGCTGAGCAGAGAGCCCGATGCGGGACTCGATCCCAGGACCCTGAGATCATGACCTGAGCCGAAGGCAGTGGCCTAACCCACTGAGCCACCCAGGCGCCCCAGGGATGGCATTATTCTGCTAACCATGATCACTAATAGCAAACTTAGGCTCCCTCTTTCCTTTTCTGTCCCCTTCCTGCTTGCTCAGTAACTTTTGCTACAAAGAGACATCACATTACAGTCCTTCTGGAGACATTAAAAAAATAACACACACAGTAACAAGAAAGTATACAACACATTGTAGTGGTTACTACATAAGCACCTCTGATCAAATTTTACCATGCAGTGACAGCCAACTTATACCTGACTGATGGTAAAACACCATAGATTTTTAAGATGCAGCCCTATATCAAAGATGTTGGATGTATGAAAACAACGAGTATCTTAGAATCAATGAGATACCCGTGTACAAAGGAATAATCCACCAATCTGCCAACAGGTCATCTGATGGGTCTCTGAAGAACGGAATCTATACATGGTAAGCTTTGACAGAAGTAGAACAAGAACAAAGGCACAATCTATGGTGAATAGTGAAAATGAGGCATGAAGGCACTAAGAGCTGTGTCCAAAAATGAAAACTGAGATGATCAGTATATACAATGTAAATAATCTTATGCTCATTTAAAAAAAGGAAACTTTCAATAAATCTTCAAGGAAGTTTTCCATTTTTATAAACATATACTAGGTTTACTGTCTACATGTGTTTATCTATTTTGACATTTTGAATTGCACAGCAATAAGTGTGTTTTGGAGAGTGATTAATTTAAGAAGTCAAATCATGCACCATAAATCAGATAACGAGCATAAAATGATTTCACAATCTAACATAAAAAGTCTTCAAGTGCACATTTCTAAAAACCATTTTTCATAGTTAATTTCCTTTCTCTTTATATCCATGGTAGGGACACTGATTTATTAACTATCTTAAGGTGATAAAAATGTAAGGACAGCAAATAGAAACAAAGCTTTACCACTGTTTACTAAATTTCCACTTTGAAAAACAACAAAGCTTCAAGATGCAACTACAGACAAAAATTCAATAATTGAGAATAATTGGGAAGAAGGCAATTCTGATGTAGCAAAAAGTCTAAATCACCAAGTTTGCAAAGGAATATGGCAGAGTTACTTTCATACAGTTTCTTGAGATAGATTTTTAAAGATTATTTATTTATTTATTTGACAGAGAGAGATCACAAGTAGATGGAGACGGAGGCAGGCAGAGAGAGAGAGGGAAGCAGGCTCCCTGCTGAGCAGAGAGCCCGATGCGGGACTCGATTCCAGGACCCTGAGATCATGACCTGAGCCGAAGGCAGTGGCTCAACCCACTGAGCCACCCAGGAGATAGATTTTTAAAAAGCTAACCATTTTTTAGCAATCGATGGGACTTGTTTTAGCAAAAATATGATTGTGATTAAGTTCTAAATGGACAGCATGGAAAATAGTAGAAATACCCAATGGACTGGGAGTCAAGTCATATGTACCCTGTTCCCCTGTCTGCCGCTAAGCAGCAGTCTCCTCATCCATAAAATGAGGGGGTTAGAATGGTTATTAGCTGAGATTTTTTGAAGCTCTACAATGTTTGAAGTATTTACATATCAGTAAGTAGAGGTTGCTACAGTGGTTATGGAACTCAAAAACTTGAATCAGTGATTTAGGCATTCCTCCTATAATCCTCTGGAAAATATTAATTTGTTTAGCAATCCCCTTTTCTAGACATAGCCCAAAAATAAGTGAGTCTCTTGCAAGGCTTGTTGTTGTTTTTTTAAATTGGAATTACTTTTCTGGTATTCTGACAGCTTCCTGTAGTTTATTTTCATAGATAAACGTCAATTGAAGCAATTAAATAAAGTTAACTCACTAATGGGAAACACGACAAAGGAAGCGTCAGTATTTCCACCTGCTTTCATCTTGGCAAAGCATTAAAATTGCTCTTTATATAAAAATGATGCAATGCGGTCATTTTGCTGTCAGTCAAAATCTGCTCTGTGCTTTCAACTGAATGACAGCAGGGATTAGCAGGACTGATCTAGTCTGAAATGTGTGTGGGAAGGAGGAGGAGTAAGCTCACAAGAATGCGGCTCAAGCTCTTTTTGGTATTTGTGTGCTTCACAACCCACTCTTCCCTATTTGTGCAGCTGCAAACCTTTCCAAAATTCCTACCCTGTCTTCCCCACCCAAGTTCGTTTTGTTTTACCCCTTATCTTTCTTCCCTTCTCTTCCACAACTCTTGCTCTGTAACCACAGAGTTAAGTCCTATCCCATAAGTTAATTTCTTGCATTCATCATTATTGAGAGAAAGGCAAATCTAAATTAGATGAAATAGTGCCTATTTTGCTTAAAACTTGCTAAAATTCCAGTTAGAATGTCAAAATGGGATTCCTCTGCCAGCAGCTGTTTCCTTCTATTTTATCAGGACCATTTTTAATACAAGCAGCCCACAAATGTTCTCTTATAGTTTTACATTTAGCTCTTCGTTTGTAATGGAAAATTTTATTTAAATTGAAAGAAAAACTAAGTCATTTGCATGCAAATATAGCAATAAGGAGAGGTTGCACAAATAATGAACATGGTATATTAGCCAATCTTCCCACACTCAGTGACCACGAATATATTCATTCTGAATGATTTTCTGATTCATTTTAGTTATTACCATAAAATATGTCCTAAGATGTGTATATATCACTTGAGATTAAATGGCAGTGACTCACAGTACATTTTCCTCACAATGTCACGAATTATAAGGACTGCATCTGCATTGGATATGCTTAAAACACATATCATTAAATTATAAATTGCTAAGTGGATTTCAATCCGAAAGCATTTGGAAAACTAACATTTTGTGAATGGTTCATGAATGGTTTGCTTTTCTTCATGGAGCTGTCCTTCATCAAACTGAAATATGACTCATCTTCTTTGACAAGAAAAGGTTTGGATTTCTTTGACTTGGAGAACAATGAAATACATGTGGATGCTTTTAGCTAAAGATGAATGAGCACCGAACAGCAAAATGACAAGTTTGCTGCCTCCACAGCAATAACCATGTCTCTTTCATGGATCACGCTTTATGGAATAGAAAAGGCCTTTGTATCTCGTGTTTCATTTGATTCCTAGTGCATCCTGGCACAGGAGATCAAACCTGTGTGTTTATCCCTGTTTTACAGTAGGTGACGAGGTTCTTTCTCAGAGACTGTATTACTTGTCTAAGGATACTCAGCATATGTCATATCTGCTACGTCCGTGTTTCTCAAATGTAAGAATAGAGAGAAAGTGTATTTTGAAAATAGAGCTATCCTTTGTTGCATTAACTTCAATCTGTTTTCAGTCTTTATATTTAGTTTATCTTAAAATTACAAATAACATTAAGGGTAATTTAAAATTGTTTACACATTCCAAAGAAGCATGGCTTATAAAAGATAGGGAAATAATATTCTGAATATTCTGATATGTTTTGATATTTAAAAATGTTCAAGGCAAAATAACTGTTAGATGAAATTGGCAAGAAAATGGTAGCTTTGCTTGTTTTTTTTTTTCTCTTTATTTGTAAACACTTGTGGACAAGGACTTTTTTAAATGAATTACTCTCTTTGACATACCAATAGCCTCTCGTTATTGACAACTATCAACTGAATGATGCAATAAAAATAGTAATAATAGCTACCACTTGTTTAGTACTTGTACCAAGAGTTATTCTAAAGCTTTAAAATGTTTACTAATTTTAACTCATTAATTCTCCTTAACACCCCTATGACACAACACTATTATTGTTCCATTGTACAAGCATGGAAACTGAGGCACAGAAAATTAACATATTTTTTCAGCTCATATGACTAGTAATTGAAACAAAATTAAGGCAGTCCAGCTCCAGAGTCACAACTCTTAACTATTACGGATGCTGCCTAAAAAAAATAAGTTTCTAGGGTGTGCCTACTTAGGTTCCAGTTCTGGATCTATCCTTGACTTGTTGCAGTCAAGTTATTTAATATGTCTAGACCTTAGTTTCTAAATCTGTAGTACTATGATCATATCAACCTCATAGGGTTAATGTAAAGAAAATATAAAACAGATTAAATAAAACATAGCAAGATCCCTGGAAACTGGTTGTTAATGACTGTTAATTCTCCCTCTTGTTTCTTTTAAAGATTTTATTTATTTGTGAGAGAAAGAGAAAGAGAGAAAGACAGAGAAGTGTGGGGGTAGGGGCAGAGCGAGAAGGAAAGCAGACTCTCCACTGAGCAGGGAGCCCAGTATGGTGCTTGATCCCAGGACCCTTGACCAAGACCTGAGCTGAAGGCAGCCGCTTCACTGACTGAGCAACTCAGGTGCCCCAATTCTCCCTCTTTTTAATGACAATTCGAGTGCTGCCTCATGAGAATTCTGTATCTGAATTTGGAGGTTATCATAAGTTTGTATTTGTAACATGATCTCTTCTGTGCCTCCTATATTCCAAAGAATTGCATTTTCACTATCTAGAAGTACCTGGGTAACTTGGCAAAAAAGAGTTAGTCAACCAAATGATTAATTGATTTATCTCAATGAGTTACTGATTTACCGATTTTTTTTTATCTCAAGTAATTTGATTTTAAACTGAAATTCCTTAAGAGGCTGCTAGATTTGGCCTCGTGTATAGGCTAAACTATCACCGTTAAAAGGCACTATATGATTAGTGTCCACCTCTGAGAAATGAATGTGATCATCCACCTTAGTTTGTTTAGGAGATTACAAATACACTGAATGGAGAAATTTTAAAATCCTGAACCTTTACTACGTTAACCACATTACCTGAACATGCTTTCCTGGCACCTGACTGTAGACCAATAAATCTTATATTTTCAAGAGTTAAAAATAAAGTTCAGTGAAACAATCATGAAACCCTCTTTATAGACAAGAAATTATTGGGGCTCTCAAAAGATTTCAGAAGTTTTGCAATTGTGAAGTCAGTTTCCCAGAATTTATCTGTGGTGTGCACTTTAGTAAACCCAATTGAAAGGATGTTTCTGATTGATAACAGAAATCTTAACCAAGATCCAGTAATGAGTTATCCAAAACTCAAACTAAACTCATATATCAAAACAGCAGCGAAGTTCAGTTTTGACTCATCTATCCAGATTTTGTAATAAAAAATATCTAGAAAAAAAACATCTAATTTAATCTTAGCTTATATTCAAGTTTTACCTCATTTTGAAAAATAGATTTATTTTAATTGCATATCAATATATTGATCATACTTTTTCAAGGTTTAGGATCTTAATCTAATCCCACCCCAAATTATTTTATTGATGACACACCATTGTGATCTGTGTGACTAAGCACTGACTGGGGTATATTCTGGAAGAGGGCCTTGGAGCAACTGTAGCACAAATGAGGACAGGCCATTTCTAAGTCATCTTGCCAAAGCTGAACTTTGAGTTAGTATAAAAACTATTCAATTTCTAACTTCCAAATTTCGGCTCTCTTTCTGTTAGAGCTTGACACAGAAGAGCAGCTTGGGAAGACTAGTTGGTCGATCCCTGATTGATTGCTTCAGGGGTCTGTTCTGAAGAACCTTTAGAAGAGCTGCCTGCCTCCTGCCTCTGCGCGGTTCCTGCAAAGCAGGCACCTGACAGATTTCTTAGCTGAAGCTGACTGCCCATTGTTCAGGGAACGAAGCCCCTCAAGCATCCTTGAAAGGCTTTTTCTCTTTGGAAAGAGCATCTCTCAAACCCTCACAATTTTGTTTCCTTGGATGCTAATTGGTTTTGAAGCCTGATGCATTAACAAAAGTTAGCTAAAATTCCAAGTTGCCTTTGACGTGTAATGGCCCAAATGGATAAGCCTCTCTAGTTGATTTTTTCTTTCAGGTGATTTAGGCTTTGTCTATATAATCCCAGTTTCATATAGCAGAGTTGAGGCTGAATATAGCCAGTTTTGAAACAGATGTTAATGGCATGTTAACAGATTCCAGCCACTGGGCAATAAAGGCCATTGTATTTAAGTTTCTTTTTAGGAGGCAGAGAATAGTTCAAGCTTATGAAAGACAAAAACAGAGATTTTACCTCTTGGCTACATTGATTAACACTCCCATATACTCATTTGCGCATAGGTCTTCCTGGGATTAAGGAAAGAAATTGACAATTGTATGAAATAGTGACTCTGCCTCAACTGACCTCAGGCTCAACTAAAATGAGAACTCAGGAACTGGAATTAGTTCCCAGAAACTTTCCACTATTCACCAATCACATGTTTACAGATGTATAGACGTATGGAAGTGCACACACACACACACACACACACACAGAAATTGTGAAAATCTTAGCACTTCAAAATACATCCTTGATATCTACTTGAATTTTGGTTGAGCCAATTTATTTTATTTCATTTATTATTATTTTCTACTCCGAAATAGCTTCTTTCAAGCTTGCTTATTCTTTTCCAACATGTTGATGGTTTAGTTATTTAGGCTGGCATGCTTTGACATGGGCAAGGTTGGTTAGACATATGCATGCATGGGAAGAAAAGTTCCTCACTCATAGTCCCCCTCTTTCACCTCAATCTCGAAAAACAAGGCTATTTTTTGGACAACACCCAGAATTGTTCAGGAGTGTGGAAAAATGTTTTAAAATTCCTTTACTTTTATAAGCACTAGTTAAAGCAACGCCTATAGGTTTTCAGAGATAACAATATTATTAAAATGCTAAATTCATTACATGTTCTTTTAAAAAGTTAAATTCCAAAAACATTTGACATCAAAGTGTTTTGCTTTTTCAGCTTATTCCATAAAAATGAAAAAAGGAAGAAAAATTAAAGGAAATAAAAGAATAATAAGCTAAAAACCTCTTTTGAGGTGAGCAATTTTCTTATACTGTGAATATCTACTTAAGTCTGGAAAATTCTGTTCTATTAGTAGTGCTATGTGGTTTTATTTCATAGTTATGTTCATTCATTTGCATGAATTCACTTATAATTAATAATAAACATTACAGACACCTTAAAAATCTCTGAAGCCATGAATCTCCCTTATTGAGTCTTCTTTATGTTTAGCATAAAATGCATCAAAATTGTCACATGTGAACTTATCAAGTGGAAATGGGAAGATTAAGGTAAGAGCCCATCCTCTGCTTATGCACACTTGCTGGGAAAAGCTTTGAATGACAAGAACAATGATAATGTCTTAATTCCTTGTCAGAAAAATCACAATTCAAATCCTTATGAATATATTCACAATGCTGCTTGGAAAAGAAAATCGGGCTTCGATATTGAAGAATTGTCACAGAGCTTCGATCATGGAATATTTTGATTTTGGCCCTTGTGATAATGGTTTAGTTCCATATATTTTTAAATGTTGCATGTACACAGTGGGGATTTTGAGTGATTATTGGGGTCGGAGGAAGTTTTTCATGTAATTAATATAATTAATGAATCAAACTAGCTAAGGACTGGAGGACTGACAAAAAAGGTAGAAAGATTGGAGTTATTCATCAGTTATCAGTTAATGAAATCAAGTTAGAGCTCTAAGATTAGGCTTAATTGGATATACACACTTGGAGCCTTATTGAGAAACTCTTAAAATCCATGTTTACTAACATCAGTAATTTATGAAATACTTGTTTATTATAAACAATGCCTATTCCAAAAACATTTTCAAATTGCTTTTCATGAATGAGTATTCTTTGCTTCACTTGTTTTTACATAGTAAGCTATGTATGCCCGAACACCTGCAAATAAAGAATCCAACTTCTGTTTCAGAAGTAGATTGTGATATTTTTATTCATGTTTTAGGAGGGAGATTCCAAGATCAACAAACAGTTTATTTTCTCCTGAGTACTTTGACTGCAATTAAAAACTGCCACCAGGTGGAAGGTGATATTTTCATAACGGCTAGGATCACCACCATATGTCCCAACTGGCTTAGGAGAGATTTAAATTATGCTTGTTGTCTCATATGAACTATTAATAGCACCTCCTTTTCACTCTCAAAAGTTTCCAAATTTGGACAATTAATTTTATGATCACCCTACTGATGACTTCATCATCAAAGAGCATTGCTGACTCTAAATTTAGGTGAATGGGTTCAGGGTCTTGCTAAGATAATGCATGACATAAAGAACCTAGCACTCCAGGTAATATTTCCTTTTATGTACAACATTTTCCCTTAGATTTAATACTTGTATGTATTTTTTGTTTGTCATATTTCCTTTGAATTATTTCTAAGTTTGTTTTTTTGTTTACAGCCACACATATGCTTACAACAGTGTAATAATCTGTAGGTTCCAGGCTTTTCTGGAGAGTTCTATCTTCTAATCTAGTCTGGACTTGTTGCCCACCAGCTCTGCTGAGTTACTGCTAATCTGGGACTTCCACTGGCCATTAGTGAGATGCCCTTCATCTCTCTGTCACTCTCTCATGCATTGACTAACCTGCTTCTTAGATACCACTCTATTGGCTTCTTTTCTTGTTTTAGTAGAATACATTCTCCAGTAGCTTTAAATTTTTGAGGCTTTTCATATGTGAATGCATGTATAAAAATAAACCCTGATTGATAATTTTACTACATATGCAATTTCATTTTATTATTATTATTTTTAATTTATTTATTGGAGAGAGAGAGAGAGAGCGACTGAGCACAAGAGGGAGGAACAGAGGGAGAGGGAGAAGCAGGATCCCCACTGAGCAGACACCCTGACATAAGGCTCCATCTCAGGACCCTGAGATCATGGCATGAGCCAAAGGCAGATACTTAACTGACCGAGCCACCCCGGCAACCCTACATATGAAATTTTAGATTAAAATAATTTTGCCCAAGTATCTTGAACATTGCTTTTTAGCTTTCTAGCATTGGTATTAAGAATTTTGAAGCTATTCTGATTCTTGAACCCTTGAATGTAATCTATTTATTTTTCTCTTTGAAAACTTCTCTCTGTCCCCAGAGTCCCAATTTTATGTTGTTTGCCTTTGTGTCTTTTAATTTTTTTTTGTACTAGACAACTAATAGTTACTTTCAGTCAAGGAGCTGATAGCCTTCCATTCTAGAAATTATTTTTCATCTGTTTCTTTGAACCTTTCCTAACTTCTACTGCATCCATTCTCCTTATTTATTGAATTGAGTTTTTATAGTGGTGAAACATATCTCCCAGTACAGCTATCTTTCAAGGGCCCTTTAAAAGTAACTTCAGAGAGCCTAGCTCAGTGCCTGGCACACAGTTAAAAGTAAATAAAAGTATATTAAATAAATGACAACCATGATCATTTAATGCCAAGTATAAAATGCAACCTCTGCTTATGCCTGATCTTCCCTCATACTGATTTTTCTATTTTACCTAGAACCATCTGTCTCAAGGAGATGTGACAGGAATATTTTGATAATGTGATATTATCCTCTCTCATAATGTACCATTTTACTCTAAAATTATTTACTGGTAATTTTTTCTAACATTTAGATCTTCAGGGGCTGTTTCTCACTCCCTTGGCTTGTAGAAACTGCTATAATTCAATGATGATCACTAACAGAACATCATGTTTTGAAAGACATCCAGTTGGTTCCCCTGCAAAGTCTTAAAGGCTGAATTTGAAGAGACCTATCATTGAATACCCTGACTGCTAGAGTTTGTGGCCTAGAAGGGGTGATCCATACTTAAGCAGGGTGTAAAGGTGAGATCAAATATAATCTCCAAAAGGTCAACTTATTTTCCAAGTTTCTTCTGCTTTAAAAGTTGAAAAGCTTAGTATCACCAAGTGACATTTAAGAAATTCAGAAATTGGGTGAATTGTAGCAATAAAATTTTCTGAGAGGAACTAAGAGCTATTTACTACTCAAATCTAGGTGTATGGTGAGGTCTCAACCTAAATAAAATTGACAGTCTCCTACCAGAAATGTTAGGAGTTGTGGGAACTCTCCTCTTCATGAACAAGCAGCAAACTTCCCTACCACATGTCCATCTTCCATAGCATACTGATTCTCATAATTAGAACCTTTGGGGCACTAACATCAAAAATTACTTAGTTAACTAATTAATCCTGGGATGTCATGATTCTTCCCTGTGGAAGCTATACTCAGTAATGTCATTGGACCTTTAGAGGACTAATTCTTTCACCATTCACAACTCTCTCCACCAACCCCCTACATTCAATCACACATAACCAGATTTTCAGGTGATCACTAGGCATAAGAGAAATAAAGACTATCTCTCCCATGGTGGTGTACTTTCCAGAAATGATTAAAAAAATTTACTGATTCATGAATTCAATGAAGCCTACGTGGGGTGTATATATATATATATATATATATATATATAGTGTGTGTGTGTGTGTGTGTAAGTGTATCTCCACCCTAAGACAAATCACAATGAAACTGTCAATCAATGGTAAAGAGAAGATTTTAAAAAATAGTTGCAGTTCAATAATAGACTTTTCATGGTCTAAAATGGAAATCAGAAGACTGTAGAATAATATTTTCAAAGTGCTAAAACAATAACTGCAAACTTAGAATTCCATTCCCAATGAAATATGCTCATCTTCCAATAATTAGTGAAAAATAATGACCTCTTTTCAGACAGTTTAAGTAGACTCTCACTAAAAAAGAAAACTCTAAAGAATGGGCTTTAAGCGCATAAAATGAATCTGGGTACAATAATAACCATAAAAAATCTTGAATGCAATAACAAAGGTATAACAAAGAAAGTGGAACAAAAAAGTATTACTTTTCTCTGAAAATGTGGCAACTTCTGAGTTAAAATTCTCTGTAAAGTCTCTGTTAAGTGTAAACATGCTATAAAAAAGGAATGACATATGTCATTATTATTTCTAATACAGTGTGTGTTCTAATACAAAAAGTGCTCTGAGATACATTAATAGGTGTGACTTGAAAATAAGGTTCCGTGCTCAAACAAGTATGGAAAGCATGGTATTAAGGTGAAACCAGATTCTTGAGTGAGGAAATTTTCAGGACCCTTAATAATACTAATGTACATTTTTGAATTACCAAGAAGATGATAGAATATACAGCATTCCCCAATTTTATTTAACTACAGATTTTTTTTTTTCAGAGTAACTCAGTGAATTGGCATTCCATAGATCACCCTCAAGGATGGTATATCCTAGCATTTTCCTTGTGATTCTTTATCAAATTAGATAGATGTTAACTTAAAAACAGCAAATAGTCCCTGATTCAGTGGGACAAGAGATAGGTAAATCCTTACAGAAAGAAGCAGAAAGGGCATGATTTAGAGTAGGAAGTGGTTTCTGAGATGAAAGATCCAGATGGGGAGCTACCTTTGTGAGAAGGAGAATTGCAAAAGCAATGAGGACCAAATGACAAATAACAGCATGTTCTTAAAACTGGGGCGGGGCCTCGGTGCTCAACTGCATGGGTCATCCATGAGTATCTGTAATCTTTTGGCAATATAAAATAATACAACTGAGACATGAAATAAGCATAGGCATCCAAAACATGCAACTGGTTCTCCTTCTGACGCATCTGATTAGAAAGCAGCATCCACTGACCATTCGTGAAAACTGATGTGGAATCCTGAAGTATAATTTTTGCCTCAGTATAAGATATAAAATAAGAAAATCAAATGGTTTTTCATTATACAATGTTAATATGACTTTACATGCAATGACCAAATATTTATTACATAAAACAATGTCATCAGAGGCCTATAAGACGATTATAGTTTTCTTAAATTCCACATATGAGTGAAATCATTTGCTTTTGTCTTTCTCTGACTGACTTACTTTGCTTACTGTAATAACCTCTAGTTCTATCCAAGTTGTTGCAAGGGGCATGATTTCATTCTTTTTTATCGCTGAGTAACATTCCATACAATACATTACAATAACATTGTACAATATTATATGTACAACATATTACAATATGTAATGTTGTACAATATTATATGTACAACAACATTGTACAATAACATTGTACATATTTATGAAACAAAACAACAGACATGGGGGAAAAAAAAGAGGCAAACCAAGAAACAGACTCTGAAGTATAGAGAACAAACTGATGTTTACCAGAGGGGAGGTCGGTGGGGGTTGGGTGAAATAGTGATAGGGATTAAAAAGGGCACTTGTGATGAGCACTGGGTGTTGTATGGAAGTGTTGAATCACTAAATCCTATGCCTGAAACTAATATTACACTGTATGTTAACTAACTGGAATTTAAATGAAAACTTGGATGAAAAAAAAAAAGACTATATGGGTGCCTGCCTGGGTGGCTCAGTTAGTTAAGTGACTGCCTTCGGCTCAGGTCATGATCCTGGAGTCCCACATCAGGCTCCTTGCTCAGCAGGGAGTCTGCTTCTCACTCTGACTCTCTCCCTTCTCATACTCTCTCTCTCTCTCATTCTTTCTCTCTTTCTCAAATAAATAAATAAAATCTTTTTTTTTAAAGTTCACTTAAAAATTTTTAAAAAAGGGTCTCGATAGGTTTCTGATTCATCAGCAAAATACATGTCTATTCTAATACTAAAAGCAGTAATATATTCCCTAATAACAATAAGAATTTGTCCTAACAAATTTAGAATTAAAAAATTTTAATTATTAAATCAGTAATTGTATTAAATTAGTATTTTGTTATTAAATTTTATTAAAAATAAATTTATTTATGGAAGAAAAGAGTATTGCAGAGCTGTATAGTATTTTTCTACACTTTTTCAAGGTAACACTGAGAGAAATAGGCAGACCAGTAGATTGGCAGGTTATATGACTTGCATAAAGTCATGCAGCTACTCAAAGATTGCAAGAATTAAAGGATTATAAAGATTATATAAAGATATACAAAGATTATAAACTGATGTTCTACTCCAGATACTTCCAATTAAATCATATTGTCTTACTTTATTATTTTTTCTTTTTTTTTAAGATTTTATTTATTTATTTGACAGAGAGATCATGAGTAAGCAGAGAGGCAGGCAGAGAGAGAGAGGAGGAAGCAGGCTCCCAGCCGAGCAGAGAGCCCGATGTGGGGCTTGATCCCAGGACCCTGGGACCATGACCTGAGCCGAAGGCAGAGGCTTTAACCCACTGAGCCACCCAGGCGCCCCTATTATTTTTTCTTCCCATGAACTAAGGTCTGAGCCAGAAATGTATTTCAACTTAATTACTCATGGTACAGAGCAAGAAAGAGATTTCTTTAGGTTTTATATAGAATTGCTTTCTTCTGAAATGATCACATTGCTTTGAATCCCATATTTTTTCTCCACATGTGCTATTTTACAAATAGAGCAAATAAGGCTTAGAGAGTACAGGAAAATTGCCCAACATTACATATAAAATACATTTGGGATCTTTGACCAGAAAGGAGGGCATTCTTTTGTACATATGTTCAACGCTGTGTGGGACAATGCTTACCTATAGTAATGAACAGAGATAATTGTTAATAGAGATATGATCTCTAGGTTTCAGAAGAATCAACTCTTCTCACCACTGGCGGATAAAGAGCCAGGTCTCAAAATGAGGCTAAGTAGGGAGAATAGAGTAGCTAATAACAGAAAAAAATAGAGGTATGCACTGGTCAATTCTAGGAGGTGTGGAGACCAAGATAGCCAACAACTAGGGGGGATAGAAGCATGTATGTATATGCCAGAATCCACCCCAAAGAATCAAATAGGAGTTACTGCTTCATTGGTGATGGCAAAAGCTCAGAGAAAGTTCAGGTTGCATTAACAGTAGAGGCATGTGGAAGCAGAAACAATTCAGACTTCTGGGAAGAACTCCAATTAGAAGACAAATATCATATGATCTCCCTGATATGAGGAAGTGGTGATGCAACATGGGGGCTTAAGTGGGTAGGAGAAGAATCCATGAAACAAGATGGGATAGGGAGGGAGACAAACCATAAGTGACTCTTAATCTCACCAAAAAAACTGTGGGTTGCTGGGGGGAGGGGAGTTGGGAGAAGGGGGGTAGGGTTATGGACATTGGGGAGGGTATGTGCTTTTGGGTAAATTGGAAGGGGAGATGAACCATGAGAGACTATGGACTCTGAAAAACAATCTGAGGGGTTTGAAGTGGCGAGTGGGTGGGAGGTTGGGGTACCAGGTGGTGGGTATTATAGAGGGCACAGCTTGCATGGAGCACTGGGTGTGGTGAAAAAATAATGAATACTGTTTTTCTGAAAATAAATAAATTGGGAAAAAAAAAGAAATATTAAACACGTGAAAAAAAAAAAAAAAGAAAATAGGAGAAATCAGCTTAAACGTACATAGTTAAACTCCTTATTCCAAAGACCCTATTGTTCTAAGTGAATATAATTTCTGAAAAATAAAGTTCTAACATTCCCTGAAAAAAAAAAAATCCAATATTCTGCATAGGTATTTTAAGATATCTTAAAGTATATAAAGATATATATCTTAGACCATATATATATATTTAATATATATTAAGAAAAAATTTTGGGCCTCACTCTTTCCTCTTCATTAAAGATCCCCTTTTTGGTTTTGGGTGTGTTGAGATGATCTTGACACTGGCATACTGCTAAAAATATATTTGTACTTGGAAAATTTCGAAGTTTTTATTAGGAACATTGGCTATTTTTGTTGGTTTTCTGGATTGATAGCAAATAAATTTGGTGTAATTTAAAGATTAAAAAAAAAAAAAAAAGAAACAGGCTGAATTCACGAGGTCAAGCAAAGATATTGTTCTAAGTTGTACTTGCATTATTCTAAATTTACCAGCAGCTATTAGCTGACATACATTATGAATTTTTTCAGATCACATGAACTTAAGGACAGGTAATTGTTGGCTTTGGTTCTTAACTCCATTCAACTTTGTCACTGCACTCTAAGATTCCATATTTTTCCTTTCTTGTGGTGTCCAGGTGATTTTTACACCTTCTTAATTAGTCATTATAAATTTTGGATTGTAGTCTAGATTGTAGATTGTAGAATTTGCTCTCCTATGCTTACTTTTCCCCATCTTTAAGATAATTAGTTCATTTTCTTTCTCTTCTTTGTTGCTTACAATTCTAGTGCAGGGTCTTGAAGGAACTACACCTATTTTAATTAACTTTGAATTGTCTGGTCTTTATGGAATGACAGCTAAGTTATTCATTCTACATCAATAACTCTTTGAGCTTAAATGTTCCTTTCTTCTATGAGGGATAACACATTTATGACATGTGTAACAAACAGATTACATGATTTCTGTCACTGAGTCCAGACAAAAACGATGTAACACTTTCTGTGGCTGAAGTACTGTTACACGTATTTTAAAGGTATTAACAGATTTCATCTCCAGACTCAACTTGTAAGACAGCTACTTCCATTATCTCCATTTTACAAAAAGGGCAAGTGAAGCACCAGTTTAAGTGGCTTGACCAAGATTGCACAGATATCACCTGTAGAGCTAGAATTTGAATCTGCTAGCTCTGGATTCCATGTGCTTTACCTCTGATGCTACATTACCTCATATTTCCCAAAATAAAAAGCTTACATGATCAAACCCAAATGACCACAGGCCTTATTTCTATAGATTTCACATTTCTTTTACTGATATAGAAGAGGGGGAAAAATGGATGGCATGATACGTGTACTCAGTTATAGCTATCACTGGATCAATCACCTTCTTAAAAGTAATGAATGAAAAATTAATCACACAGAGTCACACAATACACAAACTCAGCTATGGTGTACAAAGTTGGTTCCTTAAACCTTGGACCTAGGACAAGACTTGGTTTCTGCTTTGTTAGCTTCCTATTGTATAGCTGGTATGACTGATTTCCTCAAAATTTGGTGGCTACACCTCATGTTGGAGGTTTGGCAACTCTATTAGGAAATTAATAAAGTTAGAGGCAATAATTGTGATGACTATAGCAAAACAGGGCACACAGATTAAGAGACCCTCCTAACAACTACTAATGACACAGAACTGGTTTGTCAGAAGCAGTGACTTGGGAAAATAGAAATGTGGGTTTTTCTCAGGACAACTAAGTTTGGATGTCTGAGGTTTTAGGAAGGGAGAGAGAAAAGGAAAGAAAAAAGGGTCAAGCCAAGATTCATGCTTCTAGAAGGGCCTAAGCAACCAGGCAATAATATTGGATAACATTGTGTGGCTGAGAGCCAAAGAGAATATCAGTCAACAAAAGATAAAGTGGTAAAACACCAGATATTAGAGTAGTAGTTAAGAGCCAGCTATCATTTCTGGCTCTTCTGAAAACATCATTACTCTGCATACTTTATCTTAAAATATCTCACTTCACAGTTCTTATTAAATGTCAAATACTGGACTGAACTATCTCTAAATATTCTTCCAGCTCAATCATTCTATGATTCTGTGATCCATAAATTTACTTAAGAAATTAGGATTCTGACTTCTTTAAACTTTACAATACAACCAATTTAAAAAGCATAGTTTTTGGCAGGCTGCTTGGTTGAAAATTGAATTATTATCAGCTAGATGGTGTCACCTAGGATTTTTTTCTTATCCTACTACAAGAACTCAAGTAATCTTAGGACTTGATTTGACTTTTCCCAAAGGGCTTCCAGATCTGCCTTTCAGTCATCCAACAGTTTACTGAATTCCCACAATATGTGTGGACACTGGGTTAGGTCTTAGGAAGAGAATGATTAATAATACAGAGTCATGGTTTTAAAGACAATCACAGTATAGTGGGGGAGATAGTAACAAATGCCATGAGCACAATATCATGGTAGAGATATATGTAGAATATTATGGGCACAGAGGATAAGAGTATATAACTCAAATTGAGAGAAACGATAATAGAAGGTTTCTAAGTAGAGATTTTACCTTATGTTATTCATCAAACCAAGGTGTGTTCTTGTGGGAGAATGTTGGGCAGAGCATGCAACCAAAGAGAACAATATGAGCTAATGAACAGAGGTGAGAAATAGCATGATGAAAAATGTAGACCTCTATTGTATTTGTCTGTTCCTACTTTTTTTCCTTTTCTTATTTTATCCATATATTTCTCTCTCACTCCAGTTATGTAATGGGACTGTTAAGCATGTTATACTGCCCCTGTGGATACAGAGATGGGCACGTGTCTCAGACATAGTCAATCATAAGATACCATTCCCCTGGGCATAGCTATTCATACAAGGGATGGCACATTAACCAAGCTAGATCAATCAGACTCTTTCACTAAGGTTTTAATATACCAAAGTTGTGAATGAAAAAGAATGTGTCACAAATGATAGGGTAATATGCTCTAGTATAAGGCTGCCTAGGTTCAAATATATGTTCTACCACTTAATAGCTGGGTAAACTTAAAGTATTCAATCTTGTTGTATCTTACCTTTGTCATTTGTAAAATGGAGACCACAATAGTACCTGCATCATAGTATTGTGAAAATTAATGTGTTGATACACATAGAACACTTAGATTATTTATTGACACACAGTAAATACTTAGTAAATATTATTGATAATATTGTATTTTTATATAGTATTATTATGTTTGTTATATACTAACCACTGATTGCTATGGGATTCTTACCTTGGGATAATATATGATTTGAATCACCACAAGAGTGAGGTTTCTCTATTAACATTTGGGCAAGTTAATTCTTTGTTGGCAGCAGTTATCTTGCACATTTGGGCTATTTAGAATCATTCCTGGCCTCTTCCTTTTAGATGTGTATAGCATAACCCCAGTTATGATAAAAATGTCTCCAGAAATTTCCTGATGTTTCATTGGGGACAAAATTGCCTCACAGTAAGAATCACTGCAGCCATTTCACCTTTCAACTGGAGAAAGACTATTTACCATAGGAAAGAAGGAAGTCAATAGGTGAAGAAAAATATAACACATGAGAATATATAACACATGAGAAATGGGGAGATTTAGACAGAATACCTCCTTCATTATGTACTATGTCTTCAGTTCTAGTCCCTAAATTTAAACTCTACTGGTGCTTGCAAATCACTTTTTCTTTTACTTTATCTTCCTGTTAAAATTTTTCCTTTTTTGGGTAGATCAGTTTACTTGGATTTCTCTCACTTGCAAACAGGAAGAGATCTGGAATATTAGCACATAGAGATTATCATTATCATCTGTGTGGGTATGTGTGGATGTCTCTTCTGTGTCTCCACTGCAGTGTAAGTGCTATGAGAACAGAAAAAAATCTGTCATGTTCACTACTGTATATCCATGGTCCAGAATAGTAATTGGCATATATGAAGTACTAAATAAACATTTGTGGATGAATCAGTGAAGAAACTATAAGCAGTTGCATGTCGCTAGAGCTGAAAGTGTATGAAAGTGAGTGTGTTGTATCTTATAAGGGCAGTTGGGTAGTTTTAGAAGTAACCTAATTGCAATAATATCTCTCGGGATAATCAGCACCTGAAAGACCACAATCAGGAATTATTTCCATAAGGACTGGTTACTTAACATTGATCATCTTTAACAGAAACAATACCATAAGGTCTACACCTTATTTTCAGGAATATAAGAAGTGAATTTGGGGTTGCCTGGCTCAGTGGGTTAAACGTTTGCTTTTGGCTCAGGTCATGATACCAGGGTCCTGGGATAAGCTCCTTGCTAAGCAGGGAGCCTGCTTCTCCCTCTCCCCCTGCCACTCCTCCTGCTTGTGCTCTTTCTCTCCCTCTGACAAATAAATATATAAAACCTTCTTTAAAAAAGAGAAATGAATTTTAATTGACAAAATTAGTGGTGTTTAAGGTAGATTATTGCTAGAAGTAATGTATCAGACCTGCTTACCCCTTCATGGAGAAGGTTTAGAATGCAACAAAGAGCTAAAGGTCTAGAGCGCCTTTGGTCTTATGGACCTCCATTTCTCAGCTTTCTCCTGCCTAACTTGATTGCAAAGATCTATAGTCCTACCACTGCTACTTCCTTGCACCTTCCTCAGAATGTGATTTACATGCAAAGTGCCAAAATTTGGGTTTAGGTCAGAAAGTGGGATCTCCCAGAACTATAGAACAGGTTGAAGTATATATGTTTGGTTTCATTTCTAACACATGTTTTATGTTGGATGAAATTTAATTTGAGAATTTCTTTCATTGTAATATAATATCTACTACCCAGGGTGTGTGAGAGGGGACATATAGCTCCTAACTACCTCTCACCACCAGAGGCTACCAATATTTACAAAGCAACAGCAACAACACATACCCGTACACACACACACACACACACACACACACACACACACACACATATGAACCTGGCATTTGCTACATTGTCCAAATGAATTTCACTCATTGCAACACATAGATATGGGCTTAAAAAGAAAGGTAAGGTAGGTTTGGACTTACGTTGGAAAGCAGCCACTAAAGAGTTTAAAAGAGGTGAGTGAACTAACAAGATTTGAAATTTCGATGTTTTTATTGTGTAGACAAAGAGTTCAAGAAGGGAAAGAATATGAAAGCAGGCAGATTAACTTGAAAGGTTTTAACCCAGGTGAGGAATAAGACAGAAAGTGATTGTAGGGCAGAAGATGAGGGGACATATTACGAAAATATTTGCAGTATTTAGAATAAGCATGTTGTTAAGTCAGATGAGGGGAGTAAAGAAGGGATAATCATAGATGCATCCTAGGTTTCTAGCTTATATTATTGAAGGAGGATGGTGGCACCAAATGAAATTGAGATTACAAGAGGAGGTGCAGGTGCTTTTTGTTTGTTTGTTTCTTGATTTCTGTTTTCTCTTCTCTACTTTCTAGTCAGCTTCCTTTGACTGCCAAATTCCATCTTAACACCTTGACCCGCTGACTTCGTTCCCTGTAGCTATGGTAAATATTTACTTTTCAGCCCTCTTTGTGCTATGTGTGCTCATAAGTCATTTTGACAATAAACAAAATAAAATAGTTGAATTCAGCCAAAAGTGACTATTAAAAAGAACACCATTGAAATAAAACAGCACTGAATGGCAACTACTTGGTGATTTGTTGGCATCATCAACATTATAGTCAACAAATATTTCAGTGCCAACTCAGTTCTCAATGCTGTCCTGAGCCTTCAGGATACAAAGACCCAACGAGGCAGCCTGTTAGAATGGAGAATATGCTGATTTTGGAATTAAAACCAGAGTGTAACTCTTGTTCCACCTAGTAGGTTTGTGACCCTGGGTTAGTGGTTAGCCCCTGAGAACCTCATTTTCCATATGTAAAACTGGGATAATTGGATAATTGCATAATAAATGCATCATTCATCTGTCATGTTAAGTGTACTAACAAATCCAACTTAGGACAGTAGCTGATGCATTATAAACACTTGATAAATGGTAACTGCTATGAAATAAAATTATAATTATCCTCTCAGGAAGCTTAGAGTCATATTCCTTAGAGTCATCCTCTCAGGAAGCTTAGAGTCATATATATATATATATGTGTATATATATATATATATATAAAATCTTTTTTATGAGCCTCCCATATTTTTTTATTATCAGTTCAGAAAAAAAAAGCAGTATTGCATCATTCTTTTTTTAAAAGATTTTTACTTATTTATTTGACAGAAAGAGAGATCACAAGTAGGCAGAGAAGCAGACAGAGAGGGGGGAAAGCAGGTTCCCCACTGAGCAGAGAGCCCAATGTGGGGCTCTATCCCAGGACCCTGAGACCATGACCTGAGCTCAAGGCAGAGCCTTAACCCACTGAGCCACTCAGGCACCCCAGCTGAATTCATTCTTATCATAAGGAATGTATAATGATTTAAAATGTTAGTATCTCATAGTCCTAGAACAGCATTCCTTTAAAAAATCTGAATATAATCGAGTATAACATTGAAAGTCTTTGGAGACTTACTTCAATGATCCAGTGAAGAAAAAGCAAACTCCTTTAGAAGAATAATGAAAAAATGATGTATTGCAAACAAGCAGTTAAGATGTGTTAATTGGTTGTAATGTAGCACCAAGGGAGTGATGGGGTTTAGAGGAAGGGGGGAAAGCAGAAGCACATGAAGTAATATCAAAGTTTTTGCCAGATTGGGTAATAATGAACTTACTATGTTTTAATGACTAGTAACTGAGTGTCTTATTAAATTTCACTAGAATCCACTGCAGGCCATTTTACTATATCCCTTTTAAGATCTTTAATGAACACAGAAATGTGCCAAATACTATAAAAAAGAAAACCCACCCACATTACTTTATTGCCATCACCATAAAATTTGATGACAATGTTTGGCAGCAGTTAATAACCTATATTCTTTCTCATTTCAATATTATTTATCTTATAATAAATAAAAAAATTGGAAAACAATATTCATCTAAAATATTCTTTGCTGTTACAAAATAAGAGAGTAAATTTGGGGTGAAACATATATCTTAATAAAGTTCTAAGTTAAAGAAGTAAATATTAAAAAAAGAACCTTTGCCTTGGAATTCCTTTTTTCTTGTTCTTTTCTTTCTTTTTTTTTTTTTTTTTTGGCTTAGATTTTCAAAACTCACTAAGTAAAATTTTGTAAAGACTAAACTTACACATTCTATGCAAACTCTTGGCTAAACTCTGCAGAATACAAATGCCAGTAAAACAGATGGCAATGACCCCTGTGTGGATAGTCCAAGCAATGCTTTTCAACATTCAGCAATAGTTTCTTTGATCATCTACATGGAAGGCCAGTGCTTGGCAGTGCTATCCAGTTGGCAAATTCTTCCTTTGTTGTCTACTATTCCTGGTTTTGTACCCTTTTTCAGACTTTCAGCTGTCTCTTCATTGACAGTCAGCAGTACTGACCATGCCACTGTCCTCAAATCTTTTTAGTTGAGAATATCTCACATAAGAGCAACATGTCATTTTCCAAAGGGCATTTTTACATCACAGGTTAATGCCTTGAGAGCCTCTACTGAATGCAAAACATAAATATACACTTAGTTTGAGTTTTGGGCAACTTTACTCTTTGTATCTCCTAAGCTGATATTTTATACCCAGTAGGCAATTCAGTATTCCTACCTTGCCCAGAATTAATGTTTTTCCTCTTCACATGCCTTTCAAATCATCATGCAAGGCAGAGATCCAGTCACTTCTCTGTCTCACTCAGGAATCCTTTCTCTAATGGCTCTTAGCTTGAACATTCTTTGCTTGGGGTAAAATGGAAGGAAGGAGGAAAACTAGTTTTTGTATGATAGTTGAGCCAAGTAAAGTCCTAAACAGACAATTTCATTATTTATAGAACCATGTCCAAATCTGTAAGCTAAAATGAAGAAGCAAACTTTTCAGTGTTAATTGACACTGTCAAAAAGTAGAGTTAGTGGACTTAAAGATGATGTTTCTTACAAGGGAGGTCCAGGTTAGACAGAAAGAGAAAGAAGGCATTTAATTTATTCTTGGTGGTTTATAGGGAGAAGAAAAGGGAAGGCAGAGAGGGTTATCCAAAATCTATAAAGACTAATCAAACTCCACACCCTCCAAAAACAAATAACTCAGTTAAAAAATGGGCTGAAGACATGAATAGACACTTTCCCAAAGAAGACATCCAGATGGCTAATCATCACTCATCATCAGGGAAATACAAATCAAAACTACAATGAGATAACCCCTCACACCTGTCAGAATGGCTAAAATCAACAACACAGGAAACAGTAGATGCTGGTGAGGATGCAGAGAAAGGGGAATGCTCTTACACTGTTGGTGGGAATGCAAACTGATGTAGTCACTCTGAAAAAGAGTACAAATGTTCCTCAAAAAGTTAAAAGTAGAATGACCTCATGATCCAGCAATAGTACTGCTAGCTATTTTCCCAAAGGATAAAAAATACTGATTTCAAGGGATACAAGTACCACAATGTTTATGGCAGCATTATCAACAATAATCAAATTGTGGACAGAGCTCAAATGTCCACTGGTTGATGAATGGATAAAGAAGATGTGAGATATATATACAATGTAATATTATTTAGTGAGCAAAAGAATAAAATTTTGCCATTTGCAATTATGTGGATAGAGCTAGAGAGTAATATGCTAAATGAAATAAGTCAGAGAAAAACAAATACCATATGATTTCACTCATATGTGGAATTTAAGGAGCAGAACAGATGAATATGGGGGAAAAAGAGGAAGGCAAACTGTAAGAGACTCTTAACTATAGAGAACAAACTGCGGGCTGCTGGAGGGAAGGTGGGTGGCAGGATGGGCTAAATGGGTGATGGACATTAAGGAGGGCACTTGTTGGGGTGAGCACTGGGTATTATATGTAAGTGATGAATCACTAAATTCTACTCCTGAAGCTAATATTACGCTGTATAGTAACTAACTGGACTTGAAATAAAAACTTGGAAGTCGTAAATAAATAAATAAATAAATGCATCAGTTATGTATTTTGGAAATATTATCCTTGTTACAAGTGTCTTGTTAAAAACGTTCTCCCAAAGCTAGTTATTCTTATGGGCATTCTCCTTAAGCCTACTACTTTCCTGCCTCTCCTCTCAAACCCTGCCTTCTTAGATGTGTTCATAAGGGAACACTCATTGCCACTTTCTCCTCACTTCCTCCCTATCTCTAAATGTGCATCTGTCCTTATATTCTGCATAGCAGAAGCAGTTTCTCTTCTTCTTTTGACAAAGCCTGTGTTTCCTATTGCAAAATAGCACTTATGAAATCCAAGCATTGTGTGTGTATGTGTGTGTGTGGGGGGTGAAAGTGAGAGAGAGAGAGAGAGGAATTAATTTCCTAAATTCTTCTTATTCCCAATTAACATAGCAAGAAGCAAAGGCACTTTATCTAGAGTTTTATATAAGAAAAGTAATCATGGTCAGATAATAAGGGAAAGGAAACATCTGATCCTAGTAGCCCCAGTGGAATACAGGGATTGAAAGGAGAGATAGGTGTATGTTTGCCTGTCTACTTTCCCTATCTGGCTTGCCTCTTGTTTGGGATTCTGGAAATTTCTGAAAGGAGAAGTCCTCAGAGGTTGCCCCTATACCAGAGTTTCCCTAAGAGCTTCCCTGTGTTTTGAAAGATATACAGAAGTTGCTGTTTCCTGTGAAGAGTGGTAGAATATACCTGCAGGTTATCAATAGGGAGCTTATCCATCAAGGTTGTGGTAGGGATAAAGTAGCTCTGGATCCCATGACCACATGATACTATTCTTGATCCCTTATCCTGCCAGACATTATTCTAAGCACTTACACATTCATAACCATTCAGGCATTACAACATTCCTCTGAATTCATACCATTATTTCAATGTTCAATATTATATAAGTCAGTCTTAAACATCATGCCTGCACAATATATTCAATATACAACATCAGCAGGAGAACAAGTATAGTTTATTTCATAAAGCATGATGTTGGCACATTGCAAAGGTCATAGATATCAAGCTTTACTGCATTCATTTTATATTTCTGGTCACTAATGTCGTTCAGTAACTTTGATTTCATTTTCCACTTCACTGGATAATTGCAGGAACTTTGGCTCTTGTATCCTAGTTTCAAGTGGTAATCATATCTTCCAAGTAGACTTCAATTCTGCAGTTAGCTGACTGTTGCTCTCTTCTTTCAGATTAATTTCCTCCTGAGGGAATGTCCATTCTCTTTGCACACTCATCTACATGTTATCAGGTGCCAGTGTACTCAATCTTTTGTAATGTAATTGTGTCTCTCTATGTCAGAGAGCATGTTTGTGAGGTGGCCTTCTTTCTTAATGTAAACTCAGAAGGGTTTCAGTAGCACAGTTTCCCTTCTTCCATAGTTAGGTTATTATAGATATTCCCTAAATAACATTTCCCACAACAGATTTTACTTAGTATCAATGACCTGAATGATATTTGGAGACCCATCAGAGCCATTTCTCATTTCCATGTTCCTTCTCAAAGACTGAAATTATAAAGTATAAAATCTGTCCCTCTGTTAAAGAGAACTCTGCTTGCCCCACCCCAGATGGCTCTGAATAATTACTCTTCGATGTGCACTTCGATGTGAAAGATAATAAATATCTTTCACAGATCGTTTATTACAAAGATGTTACTCATATTTCTCAATTTCAGTGCTATAATTGGGTTCTCCATTCTTTGCCCTGATTTTCAGAAAACCAATAAAGTTTACTCAGTTGGACATCCCTCTGACTTGGATGCAAAATCACTTCAGAAAACATCTATGTGGTATTTGACAAATCACATCCCCTTTCCAAATTTAACCTGCACACATACACCTTCCTGATCTTTATCATCTTTTCTTCATTATTATTATTATTTTTTAATTATGTTATGTTAGTCACCATATAGTACATCATCAGTTTCTGAGGTAGTGTTCCAAGATTCATTGTTTACATATAACACCCAGTGCTCCATGTAATACATGCCCTCCTTAATATCATCTTTTCTACAAGCTAAGTTGATTGAAACCTGTTGATGTTTTTCTATTTTTATATACCTTCTGTTTTGACTTACCCTGTGTGAAATCATCATACTTAACTAAGTAAATTATTACTTGTTAGTTGATCTCAATTCTTTGGAACCAGATTTGCATTTGTGGTTTTCCTAGCAGTGTTGTGGAAACAAACAAATTGTTCTTACCTCATTCTTTTATGCTCCCATTGTTGTTCCCTGCTCTATCTTAGCCCTAACCACAGTCTGCTTTGCATTATTTTCATATGTAAGTGTCTAGCTGAGTATTCCATATCTCTGTGATTTGCTGGGACAGCATTCTAGTCATTTCTCAGTAGGTAGCACAGTGTTGTGAACACAGACAGTACTTCATAAAGTCACAAGTAATTTTCATTGAGTGTCATGTCTTGGCTAATAGAGAGCACATAGCAATAATTATTTCTTAAACTGGTGTTTATTTCTATCTCCCTCTCTATTGTTTTCTGTAGCATATTTGGTCAAATGTCAGTACTTGCTCTGTCCCAGGTTTGTTTTGGTGGCATGGCCCAGCAAAAGAGGCTAGCTCTTTATTGATCAGAATGGAGGAAGTCTGTGGTCCACTGTGTGGTTATTCCTGTGTTTTATTATGAATGTGGTTAATCACTGTCATTACTAAACCTTTTGTAGCCCCTTGCAGTCCTGCCTATTGAATGCCAAGTTATATCACAACTCTACCCAGCACATATAAGGAAGCTATTATGCCAATAACAATATAAATAGCAGTATGAGAAGTGCTTTACACACACATTTTCACTGACCTGTCACAGCATCCACATGAAGTTAGTATCACCAATACAAATGACCTTTGAACAATGTGAGGGTTAGGAGCTCCAATGTCCCATGCAGTCAAAAATCTGCATATAACTCTTGCGATGAGGTGCCTGGGTGGTTCAGTAAGTTAAGCTTCTGACTCTTTTTTTTTTTTTTAAGATTTTTCATTTATTCATTTGAGAGAGAAAGAGAGCAAGCAGGGGCACAAGGAGAGGGGTGGGGCAGAGGGAGAAGCAAACTCCCCGCTGAGTGGGGAGCCCAAGACAGGACTTGATCCCAGGACTTTGGGATCACGACCTGAGCTGAAGGTAGATACTTAACTGACTGAGCCACCCAGGCACCCAAGTGACCAACTCTTGTTTTCAGCTCAGATCATGATCTCAGTGTTCTGAGATCAAGCCCTGCACCGGCTCCAAACTGGATGTAGAGCCTGCTTAAGATTCTCTCTCTCCCTCTCCCTCTGACCCTTCCTCCTCTAAAAAGAGAGAGAGAGAGAGAGAGAGAAAATCTCCGTATAACTTTTGACTTCTCAAATACTTCACTACTAGTAGCCTACTGTTGACTGGATTACTTACCAATAACATAAACAGTAAATTAACACATAATTTTGTATGTGATATGTATTATACATTGTATTCTTACAAAATGTAAGCTAGAGAAAAGAAAACATTATTAAGAAAATCATAAGGAATGGAAAACACATTTAGAGGACTATATTGATACTGTAAGTTTACATCACCTGTTTATAAGATGAATTATCTGTTAGTACATCAATATTATCTTACGATACAGAATGTATCTAATGATACAGAACTAGATGATATATGCATTATTAACACTAGATATCAAAAACGAAAAGATAATGTGAAAGAGGAGGTGCCTATGAAACTATTTATCATAGTAGAGTATGCACTACAGTTAATTTTGTGCAGTTATGATTTAATACTGCATCTTTAGGTTTGTTCATATTTCTCTTGACTGTGAATGGTGCCATGTATAGTGTGTGTGTGCAAAAGTTTTGGTAAATTTTTACTTTTTAATAAGAGATTTCTGTACATTTTATGATAGTAAATGATAGGTTAGTATCCACATATATTTTATGCATTCATCACATACCTAAATTTTTCTTTTCTTTTTTTTTTCTTTTTAAGATTTTATTTATTTATTTGACAGACAGAGATGACAAGTAGGCAGAGAGGCAGGGGGGCGGGTGGGGTAGCAGGCTCCTGGTTGAGCAGAGAGCCGGATGCGGATGCAGGGCTTGATCCCAGGACCCTGAGATAATGACCTGAGCTGAAGGCAGAAGCTTTAACCCACTGAGCCAGCCAGGAGCCCCTACCTAAATTTTTCTTAATTTTTTCAATGTTTTTAGGCTATGTGGTTCATCTGCAAGGTTTTTTTTTTCCAAATGGCCACAATCTCCAAAAAATTTTCCAATACATTTATAAAAAAAAAAACCCATATTTAAGTGGACCCATGCAGTTCAAACCTGTGTTGTTCAAAGTACAAGGGTCAAGTGTATATCTTTCTTACAGTTGAGTAAACTGAAGTTCAGAGAAAGTAAGTAATTTTCCCAATATCATACAGGTGGTAAAAATAGACCAGGACATATGTAAAATAATAATGAGCAAAGACATCATAGAATTAAGGTTTAATGAGCTGAATGGGGAATTAAATCCACAAGTCGAAAGGACTTATCAGAGAATAGAAAAATGAAGAATATTAATTAATTCTAAAGTAATCTATTTGAGAGTTTAAATTTTATGAATAAAGAAAGCATTCCAAAAAGAATGCTTGCTCCAAATCAAACTGTCTTAAAGGAATAAAAACCAGGCTGAGCTCAACATTAGTCATCAGAAGACAATGCAACCACCTAACATTTATTAGGGCTTATTATGTACTAGCACTGTGTTACATAGGTCACATTGACTGCCTCAATTTAAGCTTCACAACAATCTTGTGATACTGGAATTATCTTTTAGCTTCACTTGAGGTTGAGAAAACTCAAGGCACAGTATTAAGTACTTTTTAAAGTTCTCACAGCCAGTAAGTTGGAGAATCAGAACTTAGACCTATTTGTGTGCATCCAAAACCTGTCCTTTTATCATTTCAATGATCTACCTAACCTGCTTTTCCATCTCTGTTCTCAAGTGCTTAAACTTCTCTCTTCTGCTTCTTCTTGTTTGGTTTAACCCAACACGTAGAGTACATCCTCACTTCCAAATTTAAATGCTCACTTTAACACATGTTCTACCACATTCCACTCCCCATGATCAAAATGACCTACCCTATGATGTTTCCTATTTCATAAGTGGTATAGTCTGAATGTTTGTGTCCCCCCAAAACTCAAATATTGAAAACCTAATGTCTAATGTGATGGTATCAGGAGGTGAGGTCTTAGTGAGGTTTTTAGGTCATGACAGCAGAGCCCTCATGAATGGAATTAATTCCCTTATAAAAGAGCCCCCAGAGACCAGCAGTCTGCAACCTGGGAGAGGGTCTTCAGCAGAAAACAACACCATTGCTATGATCTTTGACTTCCCCAAATCTAGAAAGATGAAGAATAAATCTCTGTTGTTTATAAGGTACCCAGTCTATGGTATTTTTTAAAAAGATTTATTTATTTATTTATTTATTTGACAGACAGCTCACAAGTAAGCAGAGAAGCAGGCAGAGAGAGAGGAGGAAGCAAGCTCCCTGCTGAGCAGAGAGCCCAACGTGGGGCTCGATCCCAGGACTCTGGGATCATGACCTGAGCCCAAGGCAGAGGCTTAACCCACTGAGCCACCCAAGTGCCCCCAGTCTATGGTATTTTGTTATAGTTGCCTGAATAGGCTAAAATAATAAGACAGTGTTCTGAGATCTGATCCTGATGGTGACTTAAAAGTCATCATTTTTTGTAACTCATTTACCTCTTCTGTTTTTCTCCCATCTACCTTTACTTTCTCCACCTTATGCCTTAGCTCAGGGTCCCCCAGGTTCT
This sequence comes from Neogale vison, assembly GCF_020171115.1. Classification (NCBI taxonomy): domain Eukaryota; kingdom Metazoa; phylum Chordata; class Mammalia; order Carnivora; family Mustelidae; genus Neogale; species Neogale vison. The sequence goes on from NC_058105.1 coordinate 34,573,300, forward strand.
ACTTCCTGCCTGAAGGGCTCTCTGTAACACCCTGCTTATGGGCAGGTAGATCTGGTGAGCAAAGAATCTCTGAATGTAAATTCAGCTGAAATGTTACTCCGTGTATTATTTTATTGAATAAATGTTTTTTTCCATATATTCAAATTATACAAAAAGACTCTCTTTTTGACATAAAAACAAAAATCAAAGAACCAGAACTTTGAGAATAGAACTGTATGTTCTTCTAACACATTGTTACTGAGGCTCTCAGGAAACAGAGTGGGCTTATAAATAAAATACAGCTGTGAACAGAAATTATTTGTGTATATATACACATGCTATCTATATTTGCATATATGCTAATTTACAAAACAAATGTTTCAAATTCATTTCTACAAAATTTACTAACTGCCTACTATAGGCAAAAACATATTCTCTCCTTCCACATCCCATACCCCATGTCCAAAATGATCTTTAATTTAGTCTTTAAATCTATATTTGATATTTTCTATTTTATAAGTGAATATCTGCATTGCCCCCTAATTCCTATGTTGAAACCCTAATACCTATGGTGATGTTATTAGGAGGTGGGGCCTTTGGGAGGTGATTTGTTCATGAGGGCCTGACCTAAAGAGAGCTTAGTTGCTCCTAATAACGTACCGTGGTTCTGGAAGACGATAAAATAGGCTCTGAAAGAACACAGAATTAGTTTGAATCTTGACTTTTATTCTTAACACCAAGGCGATCTTGGGTAAAAGACTTGAAGTCCTTAAAGTTTTCAAACACAACCAGGGGATTTTACTTATGGTGTGGTTATGCAGATTAAATGAAGCAGTGCACACTAAAACACTAAAAATTCCAAGAACATTCATGGTATACACTAAGCACTTAATCAGTGTTACTCAATGTGCCTTTCCACTTGGTATTTTCAATATGTGGGACATCAATGACAGTAAGCTAGTTTTACAAAACACATAAAGGGAACTCCAAAAAGTGGTTGATTCAGTACCCAAAACAATATATAAACAATAAACACAACAAAAGGATTTGCATAACATAGTGCTTTTTAAAAAAATGAATTTATTTGAGAGGAGAAAGAGAGAGAGTATGGCCCAAGCAGGAGCACTGTGGGAATGCATAAGAAGGGAGAAGCAGACTTCCCACTGAGCAGGAAGTCCTATGTGGGGCTACATCCCAGGAGCCTGAGATCATGAACTGAGCCAAAGGTAGACGCTTAACCAACTGAGGCACCCAGGTGCCCCCAAATAGTGCTTTTATCCTTTTCAAAGTACCCTTCCTTAGATTGCTTCATCTGTATTTTACAAGAATTCTGAGGCAAATGGATAAATTATGAGGAAATTAAGGAACAGATAGGTCAATTGATTCAGCTAAATTATAGGGGATAATTAGTTAAAACTGGGTTGATGCAGACAAAGAGAGAGCTCTAAAAATTCCAAAACTGATTCAAAGTTTTGAACTTGGGAGATCTGAAGTTCCTACTGCCAGTTTTCCACCAAGCATGCATAACCTGGCTGACTCTCAGGTCATTCCATGACAGAAGGGTCATGTTAAAATGAAATTCGGAGGAAGGAATGAAGGTATTATGGTTAACTCTCTGAGATAAAGCTTATAAATAACAATGAGATTCCACATACAAGACCCAATTTGTCTTAGTTTCTTATGCTAAAACAGCAGGGACAGGGGAGCAAAATCATCTGAAAATAACAGTACACATTTTCGTGGGTTTTGATATTGTATCATAGCTATTCAAATTGCTACCATTGAGAAAGACTGAGGACATGATGCATGGGACTCCCCTGTACAGTTGGGGGGTGGGTAACTTCATGTAAATCATTATTATCTTAAGATAAAAGTTAAAAAAATAGCCTTGCACAGCATAAGCCTGTGCTATTTGGTACCTAATTCTTTTTTTTTTTTTAATTTAAAAACAGTTGTATTAGCTTTTATTGAACTGAGATTGGAATTTAATATTTAAAGAGCTGAGTATGGGAAAAAACCAAGGAGCCATCTCACTAAATAAAAGATAAATTCAGAAACTCACATCATAAAAAACAACACCAGAATAAGGAAGTTCCTGGACACTAGGACAGCTGCGCATCAGGCGGCATGCACTCAAGTCTGTAGGCACAGGGTGCTCCCGAACAAGAGTGATGGATGCCATGGCATGTTGTTACTGTGAGTTAATAGAGCTCCTCAAGAAATTTCTTTCCTTACCAGCTATATTTCTCATCCAAACACTGTTTAGGCAAGTGACTATCAGCCACAGCGGCTATGGAAAACCCTTTTTTCTAGCCTAATGCAATCAATATTATTGTGAGGCAGGCCCTTATAACTGAAGAGAGAGCTCTGTCCATTATGATAAGCTTTAATCTCTTTGTCAGGGCTCACATAAAGTTGCTGGGAGTTAGAAAATTTGATCAAAATAGAGAACTATTGAGGACAGTGTTTTCTAAGCTATGACAGTGCTAAGCACTGAGTAGGCTGGACCTTTGTTTATCTATGTTTGGCGCTGGTGTTTTCTTTTTGTTTCATTTATCTGTGTTCGTTATGATTATCTACCTCTAAACTGCTTCCTTCAAAAAATGTCCTTGTCATTATCTGCACTAAAACCTCTCTCCTGATTACCATTCTCTATTTAGAAGGGATATTCCCAAATGTCTTCATATAGGCTCCTAGGTATCCAGGCTCCATACTGTGGTTTTCCACCTTGATTATCCTGATCCGAACATTAAGCCTATGGTTGGGCTTTTTTTCCTCCACTCTGACCCATCAAATTTTAACTGTTCTGTGTCTCATCCAAAGAAAGACCAAATGTGGCATGTTACACTGAAAGAAACTGGTCAACTAATATGCTAAATTCTGGATTAATTCTTTGCACCGATAGTGATTGAAGACTTACTTTACACAAGACATATTCTAGGAAATGAGGCTATAGCAATGAACAAAACAAATTCCATGTCTTCAAGGTGCTTACTTGTTAGTGGGGGAGATAGGAAATAAAAGAAATAAACAAACATGCAATATAATGTCAAGTGAAATGAAAATAAAACAGAATAAAGGAATAGAGAATAATTGTTGTTATGGGGCAATCTCAGGGAGGCCTCTCCCTGAGTTAATGGTATTTGAGTAGAAACCTAAACGATGTGAGGGGGAGTCATGGGAGGTAAGAGAGTTACAGGCAGAAGGAATAGCAAGTATCAAGATTGAGTGAATATTAGTAAATTATTATTTTAGATATTTGGCATTCTCTAAGGACCTTAGTAAATTTCAGTTTTTTGTGACTGTCCTTTATAATGTCCTAGAGGTCCTACAAGGTGGTGAGTTGTAAAAAGGTCACAGTAAATGCAACATTTAATTTTTTTTGAAATCTTTCTTCCTCCCTGCACCTGCCATATGTGTATTAATTTTGCATCTAATCCCTACTATTCTCCAATAACTAGAATCTTCAACAAAACACATCATTTTCTCCCTAAAGGGACTAAAGGATATCAAACTGACTAGTCAAAGCTATTTTATTGTGCTCCATTGTATAAAGACACATTGCCCTGACTGCCAGTGACTGTTACTTTTAATCAATAAAGATTCTAAAGAGTGACAGAATGACAGTCTTGCCACATCTGAGCTTCTTTTATACTATTTGGTTCAGCTCTTAATATTTGAGCTCAAAAAGTTCATTTTTTCCTAAAAAAAAAATCTATGCACACAATGTTACCTTTCTTTTCAACTTCTCTTCCTCCAACTCCTTTCCAATTTTTTTTTGTCCTCTCCACTGATCCTGAAGCCAGGATCACCATGGCTGTTTTGTATGAAATGCACCATTATTTCTATTGCTGAAATATCTCATTTGGTCATTCCATGTCAAAACACCGCCTGCTGATTATGAATTCTCCAGGACTCTGCTCTTGGTTACTTGTAATTATGACTGAACAGAATCCTGAGCAGTTACTCCTGGATTCAATTATCATATACATGCACATAGCACACTGAGTTCAGTCAGGTGTAATACCCAAAGCATTTGCATTTGTATAGAAGATTTAAGATTTTATAAGGGAAATGTTGTAGTAATTAATTTAGATTCTTTAAGTTGACATAAAATTTTATTTTTTTCAAGAATTGACAACTAAAGAATGCATATCAGCTTCTAATTGTGAAGTCTATCTTAACTTCAGCAGTAAAGAACTAGGCATTTATACTTTATAATGCTTTTACTATACATTGCTATTCAGTCAAATAGTTTATAAAGACAGACTCTTCCTAAATGTGTTCAGACAACAATTGAAAAATGGGCATTTCAGAATTTGTTCCATCTGTTATTCCTGACCCAGTGGTAGTCTAGTTCTCTAATAAAATATAATTAAGTATATATGTGGGAAATTAAAAGTTAAATCAAAATGAATTTCATTGAACTCAATTTAAATTAATTCATGTCTTTTACTGTGTATAGGGTTAATTCCCACACTTCCCAATAGTTATAAAATCTGAACATACCTTATGTTAAAACTAACATTATTATGGGTCAGTTTCCATGTTGATTCAACATGATCTTACTTTCTTACAATGTAGGGACTGAGGGTCTCAAAGTATTTGTGATACTGAGCAATGCTTACCGCTTCCATTTTTTGAACACAGTCTTTTTTATTTTAGAGAAAGAGAAAGAGAGAGAGAGAGAGAGTTCGTGCAAAGGGGAGGGGGAGAGGAAGAGTGAGAAAGGAATCTCAAGTAGACTACCTGCTGCACGCAGATCCCTGGCAGGGCTCCAGGCAGGGTTCTATCTCATGACCCTGAGATCAGATCATGACATGAGCCAAAATTAAGAGCTGGGTGCTTAATTGACTGAGCCACCAGGCATTCCATTTTTTGAACACAGCCTTAATAAGATTGGTGAAATGACTTCCATGTAAAGGAAATAATAAAGATAAATGATTTCTCTGCTCCATACAGCTCCCAAAGTATGCTCTAACTTTTTTTAACTTTAATTTTATTGATGCCTAGTTCCTAGAATTATCTCTACTTTAATACAAGTTCTTTTTTCACTTCTGCCTCAGCGTTTCTATAGCACTGTATTATCTCTAGTAAAGTGCCTAAGATATTTCACTTTTTTCTGTTATAGGTTCTTCTTATCCACTAAATGCTGGATCAGGTTCTGTGATCTATTTAACTTTATATCCCCTTCTCTTCTTCAGCACTTGGTACCAAGTAGGATCTCAGGAGATGTTGATGGAATGAATAAATGAACAAATGGATACATGAGAACAGAGTATATCACTGCAACTTTTCCTTTCAGTGTAAATCACTTTCAAGAGATGATATTTTAGAATATTGAGTAGCCTGGAAAACCTGAGGAATTCTTAGTCCATGCACATAAAAGACATCTAGATAAACAAATCACAAAATCTATAATAATTTTCTCAGTCATAAATCACTTAAACTGACCTTGAGGACATGCCTACTAATATGATTAGAATTGCCATTTCATGCTAATTTATTATTGATCCACACAATTATGAACAACATTGCCAGAAAAAGCAGAATATAATATCAAGTTGTAATGTGATACCTCTGAAAATGTAATAAATTGTGGTACTTTCTTCCTTCTGAGGTTTTAAAACTATACATTCCTTTGAGGGACTGTTGATTTATACAAAATAGTTAACTAATTTTGGTAACTTGGACTGAAAAAAAATCATAATTGGAAAAATATAATGGCACCTTCTGTGTAGAGAATTTCATCTTAAGTTGAAATTATATTTAAACTACAAATGGGAGAAGTACTCACTGTTTAACTGTTCAGAGTAGAGCAAATACCCTTCTTCTTGCCAAAGAATATAAACCTATTCTCAAAGTGGTAGTACAGGGCTGACTTTAAGGTGTGTCTGTGTTTTTCCTGGGAGAAGATGGCAGAGTAGGAGGACCCTAGGCTTATGTCCCTGAATGAATACAACTAGAAAACATACACAGTATAAATTACCCAGAAAACAACCTGAAGATTGGAGGAATAAACTCCATTAAATGTAGAGAAGAGGCCCCAGTTAAGAAGGTAGGAAAGGCAGAGACACAGTTGGGAAACAAAAACAAAAACACCAGACCTGAGGGACTGTCCAAGGGAAGGAGGAACCCATAGAGATGGGAGAGAAACAGACTTCCACATGGGGGAGCCCTCACAGGGAAGACAAATCCCCATAACATTTGGTTTTGAAAACAAGAGGGATCAAATTTCTTGACTTCTCACAACCAACAGAACTCAAACCTGACATTTTAAAGTTAGTGGGCTCAGCTCTGGGAGAGCAGGGAGGGCCAGAGGAAGGGGAGTCCCTGCTCTTAAAGAGACAGCACTACAAATAGCCTGCAAGAGATACAGCATAGAAAGAGCAGTTTGAAAAACACCTGGAGCATAAGGGAGGAAACGGTGCTTCCTAATCTCAAAGCCTATGAAATTAGGGACGGCAGGGCTAGGTGGGGAGAGATAGGTAGGCGGCCATGGGATCAGGCTCACAAAATTAAAAAATGCAGGAGATGAAAGGAAACCAGAGATAAGGGAACAAACCAGAACATCCTGTCCTAGGTGTCAGAGGTAAGATCTTGGGCGCCTGGGTGGCTCAGTGGGTTAAGCCGCTGCCTTCGGCTTGGGTCATGATCTCAGGGTCCTGGGATCGAGTCCCGCGTCGGGCTCTCTGCTTGGCAGGGAGCCTGCTTCCCTCTACCTCTCTCTGCCTGTCTCTCTGTCTACTTGTGATCTCTCTCTGTCAAATAAATAAACAAAATCTTAAAAAAAAAAAAGATCTTGTTATAGTAGCTAGTAACCAAGAATTAAGGGACCCTAAAAAGGAAGTAAGCCACTGAAGTTGTTATCACTAGTCCTTACTCAATGGTGCTATTAATAGAGATGTTAAACAGGTTTAAGTTCCTGGGTTAGCTTTCCAGCTAACCATTCCTAAAAGCCTTCAGTGGCAACCCTGTGGCGGGGGCCCTCTCACTCCCGAGAGCTTTCTCTCTACCCTTGCTTAATAAACTTCTACCACTTTACTCACTCTCCTTTGTCCCAGAGATTCATTCTTTGACTCCATGAGACAGGAACCTTGTTGGTCTCCTACATCACTATCCTGGAGAGAAAAATTGCTGGGGAAACTCCACTAGGAACAAAGGAATTAACAGACACTGTTTCCTTCCCCTACCCCCCTCCCCCATAAACTTTGGTCACCTAGGGAACATACTGCCTAACGTGCTAGCACTGCCAGTCCACCCTCTGGCACTGTGCCTCAGCCAATTCAGCCTTCTGGACCTCCCACTTCAGACCCAGAACTTCAAGGCCCCTCCCACTGAGGACCGTGCACAAAAAGCTTGCTAGCACTGCATACCTATCTCACCACCTTCCACCATTCTGTGCTTCTGCAGATCTGTCTTCTCAAATATGCTCTTAGACAGAGCCCATACAGGGTGGTGCTGCAGGCCTGGCAGTGTGCATTCAGTCCCTAGAGAGGCAGGCACCACTCCAAAGTGACTCCTACCAAGGAAGGTGGGAAACATAACCACACACACCAGTTACACAGAGCCCTCAGCAGTGGACTGGAGGCAGACAACTGGTTTGCTTGCAGAACCTGCCCACAAATTAAAGCTTCTCAGTAGAAAATACAAGGAAAGAGTCCTGTAGTTTGGTGCTACTGCATCTCTCTCAAATGTGTAGTCTGACTCAACTCAAGACCAAGATGTCCCCAGAAGGGCCCACTAACACCACAGGGACCAAACACTGTCCACAAGAGGCAAAGAGAGCCACTGCAGATGGCCAGACTAAAGGAAAAAGTAACTCAGCCACAATAGCAGGGCATACGCATAAAACATAGGAGACACCCCCGCAGTGTCAGGTTCTGATGAAGAGGGGACAAGCCATGGCAGGGCACTACAGGATCTCTTCCTTACAAGACCACTACTTTCGAGTGCAGAAAACATAACTGTCTTTCCTACTACACAAAAGCAGACACAGAATGCTCTACAAAATGAGGAGACAGAGGAACATGTCCCAAATGAAAGGAGACAAAATCACAGGAAGAGACCTAAGTGAAACATTTATAAGTTATATACCTGATAGAGAATTTAAAGTAATGATCACAAAGATCACGAAGTTCACAAAGGTTCAAAGTAAAAATCACAAAGATCACAAAGATCACTTAATGGACTTGAGAAAAGAGTGGAGGACATCAATGAGACCCTTAACAATGAGATAAAAAAGAAACAGAGATGAAAACCACAATAAATGAAATTACAAACATACTAAATAGAATACACAGTAGACTACATGAAGCAGAAGAATGAAATAGTGACCTGGAGGACAGAATAATGGAAAGTAATCAATTTGGGCAGGTAAGAGAAAAAAAATTATGCAAAATGAGAATAGACTTAGGCAACTCAACACCATAGAGTGTAATAACATTCACATTTTAGGGATCCCAGAAGAGAAAAAAAAAAGTGCGCAGGAAATTTATTTGAAGAAATGATAGCTGAAAACTTAGAAAATCTGGGAAAGGAAACAAAAATGGGAAGAAGACATGCATAGACATTTCTCCAGAGAAGACATGCAGATTGCCAACAGACACATGAAAAGACCCTCCACATCATGTATCATCAGGGAAGTGCAAATCAAAACTATAATGAGATATCATCTCACACCTGTCAGAATGGCTACAATCAACAACACAAGAAATAACAAGTGTTGGTGAGAATGTGGAAAAAAAAGGAATCCTCTCACACTGTTGGTGGGAATGCGAATTAGTGCAATCACTATGGAAAACAGTATGGAGTTTCCTCAACAAGTTAAAAATAGAACTATGCTGGGGCACCTGGGTGGCTCAGTGGGTTAAGGCTCTGCCTTCCGCTCAGGTCATGATACCAGGATCCTGGGATCGAGCCCTGCATCCGGCTCTCTGCTCAGTGGTGAGCCTGCTTCCCTTCATCTCTCTCGCTGCCTGCCTCTCTGCCTACTTGTGATCTCTGTCAAATAAATAAATAAAATATTTAAAGAAAATAGAACTATGCTATCATCTAATAATCACACTACATGGTTTATCCAAAAGATACAAAAACACTACATCAAAGGAATACATGCATCCCTATTTTTATAACAGCATTATTTAGAAAAGCCAAATTATGGAAGCAGCCCAAGTGTCTACTGATTGATGAACAGATAAAGATGAAGTGAGATATATATATATATAAAATATATATACATATATATTAAATTATATATAATGGAATATTATTCATTTATAAAAAAATAATGAACTCTTGCCATTTGCAACAACATGGATGGAACTAGAGAGTATTATACTAAGTGAAAGTCAGTCAGAGAAAAACAAATACCATAGATTTCACTCATATGTGGAATTTAAGAAACAAACAAATAAAAAGAGAGACAAACTAAGAAATAAATTCTTAACTATAGAGAACAAACTGATGGTTACCAGAGAAGAGGTGGGGGTTATGGGTGAAATAGGTGATATGGATTAAAGAGTACACTTATCACAATGAGCACTGAGTAATGCATAGAATTGTTGAAGCACTATTTTGTACACCTGATACTACTATAACACTGTATGCTATATACATTGGAATTAAAATTTAACAAAATAAATTAGGGGCATCTGGATGCCTCGGTCAGTTGAATGTCTGACTCTTGATTTTGGCTCAGGTTATCATCTCATGGTCCTGGGATCAAGCTTTGTGCCAGGATCCATGCTCAGCAGAGTCTGCTTGTCCCTCTCCCAGTGCTCCTCCCCCTACCTTCTCTATTTCTAAAATAAATAAATAAACTCTTGTAAAAAATTAAGTTACAAAGAGATGCATCTGTAGATCATTGCTCCAGTCTGTTGCTTTAATACAACATTCACACCATTTCCATTATTCACACAGTGCAGTGCCCAAACATTATTTAAGTATTGTGAATAAATTGTAATGACTCAATTAACTTGTAAATCAAATTACTCATGGCAATAATGTTATATTTAAGAAAAGTAACAGTTAAAATTGATCAGTAATTTAGTTTAAAAATTCTGAATTCACAAATATGAGTCACAATTTTTGAACTAGAACTTTTGTACTAGAACTACCTGTTGCCTTGTTATATACTGTAGATGAAAGTGAGAGGTCCAGATGCTGTTATGATTTTGATAATAGGATGAGTTATATACTAAACGTATTTTTTTAATTTCTTTTCAGTGTAACAGTATTCATTGTTTTTGCACCACACCCAGTGCTCCATGTAATCCATGCCCTCCTTAATACCCACCACCTGGTTCCCCTAACCTCCCACTCCCCGCCCCTTCAAAACTCTCAGGTTGTTTTTCAGAGTCCATAGTCTCTCATGGTTCACCTCCCCTTCCAATTTCCCTCAACTCCCTTCTCGCCATCTCCTCATGTCCTCCATGTTATTTGTTATGCTCCAGAAACAAGTGAAACCATATGATAATTGGCTCTCTCTCTGTTTGACTCATTTCACCCAGCATAATCTCTTCCAATACTGTCCATGTTGCTACAAAAGTTGGGTATTCCTCATTTCTGATGGAGGCATAATACTCCATAGTGTATATGGACCACATCTTCCTTATCCATTCATCCGTTGAAGGGCATCTTGGTTGTTTCCACAGTTTGGCGACCGTGGCCATTGCTGCTATAAACATTGGAGTACAGATGGCCCTTCTTTTCACTACATCTGTATCTTTGGGGTCAATACCCAGGAGTGCAATGGCAGGGTCATAGGGAAGCTCTATTTTTAATTTCTTGAGGAATCTCCACACTGTTCTCCAAAGTGGCTGCACCAACTTGCATTCCCACCAACAGTGTAAGAGGGTTCCCCTTTCTCCACATCCTCTCCAACACATGTTGTTTCCTGTCTTGCTAATTTTGGCCATTCTAACTGGTGTAAGGTGGTATCTCAATATGGTTTTGATTTGAATCTCCCTGATGGCTAGCGATGATGCACATTTTTTCATGTGTCTGATAGCCATTTGTATGTCTTCATTGGAGAAGTGTCTGTTCATATCTTCTGCCCATTTTTTAATATGATTGTCTGTTTTGTGTGTGTTGAGTTTGAGGAGTTCTTTATAAATCCTGGGCATCAACCTTTTATATGTACTGTCATTTGCAAATATCTTCACCCATTCTGTGGGTTGCCTCTTTGTTTTGTTGACTGTTTCCTTTGCTGTGCAGAAGCTTTTGATCTTGATGAAGCCCCAAAAGTTCATTTTCGCTTTTGTTTCCTTTGCCTTTGGAGACATATCTTGAAAGAAGTTGCTGTGGCTGATATCGAAGAGGTTACTGCCTATGTTCTCCTCTAGGATTTTGATGGATTCCTGTCTCACGTTGAGATCTTTTATCCATTTTGAGTTTATCTTTGTGTATGGTGTAAGAGAATGGTCGAATTTCATTCATCTACTTATAGCTGTCCAATTTTCCCAGCACCGTTTATGGAAGAGACTCTCTTTTTTCCACTGTATATTTTTTCCTGCTTTATTAAATATTATTTGACCATAGAGTTGAGGGTCCATATCTGGGCTCTCTAATCTGTTCCACTGGTCTATGTGTCTGTTTTTATGCCAGTACCATGCTGTCTTGGTGATCACAGCTTTGTAGTAAAGCTTGAAATCAGGTAACATGACGCCGCCAGTTTTATTTTTGTTTTTCAACATTTCCTTGGCGATTCGGAGTCTCTTCTGATTCCATACAAATTTTAGGATTATTTGCTCCAGCTCTTTGAAAAATACCAGTGGAATTTTGATAAGAATGGCATTAAAAGTATAGATTGCTCTAGGCAGTATAGACATTTTAACAATATTCATAATTTATTATTTTTTAAATTTTATTTTTTTAGTGTTCCAAGATTCATTGCTTATGCAGCACACTCAGTGCTCCATGCAATATGTGCCCTCCTTAGTGCCCACCACCAGACTAAGCTTAATTTAAATTGCAAATACTCCTTTAAAATTTTGAAAAACAAAATTAATTTATAACAATATTGTCTGATAAACAACAGAAAACTCCCTGCATTTTCCCAGCAGTCCTGTGAGAAGATTATAGGTGTAACCTAAGCATTTTCCTAGGTATGATGTCAGGTGAAGATGAAATCACATCTATTCGTTTTGTTTTTTGGGGTTGTTGTTTTGTTTTGTTTTTTGCTTTGGACTAAATAAGCATTTCTTTTTTTAAAAGATTTTATTTATTTATTTGACAGAAAGAGTGATCACAAGTTGACAGAGAGGCAGGCAGAGAGAAACAGTCACTCCCCACTGAGCAGAGAGCCCCATGTGGGGCTCAATCCTAGGACCCTGAGACCATGACCCAAGCCTAAGGCCAAGGCATAACCCACTGAGCCATCCAGACACACCTAGATGAGCATTTCTAACCTTTGGTTTATAGGAATACACATTCTACTAAATGTTAATATTTATGTGTATATATAAGAGAGAAATAATAGAAGGAAAGGATCTGTGGTCAAGTAAATTTGAATTTTTCTGGATTAAAAAATGTTTTAAGTGGTTTTCCCCGTCCAGTAAATCCAGTAATTTAAAAGATATTATTTGTATTGAGGAAATCTGTGATTTCAAAGATCTAATGTCTCAAGGGATATTAAAATTTCAAAAAAATACATTTTAGGTAATACTAGAGTAGACATTAAGCTCCTTTGAAGGTAGGAAGAATTTCCAATTCACTTCTGCATTTCTATTGCCTAATAAAGTACCTGAGTTCATGCTGTGTATTCTTAAGTACATAGCATAGGTTATAAGCATAGACAGATAGCTCTATACCTCTCTGTGTAGCCAATAGTTAAAAGCCAAACTGAAAGTGGAGAAAACAGTCACTCTTATAAAGATAGCCCCACAAGAAAATTCTAAACATAAAAGAACACAGGGATTTCCAAATACAGTTATAAGAAATTCGGATTTTTCTTGTGTTTTTTTAAAAATTTTATTTATTTATTGAATTTAAATTAAAAAAAAGATTTTATTTATTTAAGAGAGAGAGTGTACGTGAGCAGGGGGAGGGGCAGAGGGAGAGAAAGAGGAAAAGAATCCCAGGTAGACTCAATGTCTAGCATAGAGCCCGACTCAGGACTCGATCCCAGGACCCTGAGATCAGGACCTGAGATAAAACCAAGAGTTGGACATTTAACCAACTGAGCCACTCAGGCACCCCTGGATTTTTTTTTCTTCCCTTTTTTTTTTTCTTGAAGATTTTATTTATTTATCTGACAGACAGAGATCAGAAGTAGGCAGAGAGGCAGGCAGAGAGAGAAAAGGAAGCAGACTCCCTGCTGAGCAAAGAGCCCAATGGGGGCTTGATTCCAGGACCCTGAGATCACGGACCTGAGCTGAAGGCAGAGGCTTAACTCACTGAGACATCCAGGCTGCCCCCCTTTTTTTTTTCTTCTAAACATCTATTTTCATTACTAATATTTTGTAACCAACCTTGATTTTACAGCTAAATGGCTACAATTGATTTTGAGATCATGAGTGCTGTTATTTACTGTAAAAATGGAAATCCTGTAATTGTTTGAAATGGGCACTGATCAGATTAGAAAATGGATGCCAACTAAGAAACATGTTTCTGACAACCTAGGCAGCTTTCTGAGCTGAATCTCATACAGGGAGCAGAATGTGTCACTCGAGACTCCATTAAGGAAATAAAAATGGAGCAATTGTTAAGATGACTTTATTTGATTAATTGTAACATGTCACAAGTCATGTTGGCAAAATAGAAGGAGGTATGAGCATGGAGTTCAAGTAAAAGGGTGTCAAAGAAAAGTTAGCAATCATATGTTAGCAACATAATTCTAAAGCACGCAAAGCTGGAAGGCTAATCCCTGGAATCATTAGGGCTATAATGAAATACAGACTGTACATTGTATTTAAGAAAGTAGGGGAGCATGGGATGGGTGGCTGGATGGCTCAGTCATCTGGGCAGCCAACTCTTGATTTCAGCTCAGGTTATGGTCTCAAGGTCAAAGGATCAAGTCCTATGTCAAGTTCTGTGCTGAGTGTGAAGCTTGCTTGAGATTCTGTCTTCCTCTCTCTATTCCTCTCTTTCAGAAAAAACAAACAAACAAACAAACCATAAAGTCCAGAGTGAGGCAGATCTTTTAGACAGACACTGATACATACAGGCTGTGGGATGCCAGAGCATTTAATTAACTTTCTAAGCCTCAGTTTCTTCAGTTTGTGAAATAAGGGTAAAAACTACTAACTGCAGAGAATTAATATAAGAAATACGTAAAGGCATGTAAAATGCTTTATGCAGGGCTTGGCTCATAGTATTGTTGAATTAAATGGTAACTATTACTTTCACCATGACTATTACTATGAGACTGGCTAGTTGTCTTCCTCCCAACTTTTAGCTATAGCACATGCCATATACTTTGATGATACCGTAGCCCAAGTTGCATTATTCTTTGATTAGCTTCTGTGACCTGAAACATCCCTACCATTTGGGTCAAGCTGAAGATATGTCTGGGTATAAGTCTTCTCACCTCTGAGATTTTTTCTGCAGTGGTTTATTCCTGGAATACCCTTTGCCTTAGCCTACTAAGTGGACTCCCTGGGGTTAGATATTTTGATGTCTCTACTTCTTGTGTTTAGAGACTCCATTAAACTTTGTTTAAATTGGTTTTTAAATATGCTGTTTTATTTTCATGTCATTTATTTATTATTTATATATCACTTTTTTCCAGAAAAGATCAGAAGTGGCTAAGTAATGTTCCAGTAAGCTTGATTTTTGAAATCTTATCTCTATATTAAAATTAATTATTATTTCAACAACAAAAAGGAATTTTAGGATGGGGTGATGTTTATAGGGAGGCAACTCAAAATAAATGGGAAACCGTACAGTGTCTATTTTTTTTTATCATATAACACATTGTTTAATGATGACTTGGGAGATGGCATACAATTCTTATTCACATCCAGGTAAAGGGAACCAGGAAGAATAAGAGAATTGAAAGAGATTGATAAATAAACCTGAAGCAAAGTCACAGAACAAAATGCAATAGGTAGCGAAAAAGAGAGGGTAAGCATTTACGAAACAAGAATGTGTAGATTCTAGGAACCATTAAGGAAACCCTGGGCTTTGAACAAGTCCATGGGATGAAAGCCCATGTTACCTTTTTTTTAAATAATTTTTTTATTTTTTATAAACATATATTTTTATCCCCAGGGGTACAGGTCTGTGAATCGCCAGGTTTACACACTTCACAGCACTCACCAAAGCACATACCCTCCCCAATGTCTATAACCCCACCCCCCTTCTTCCAACCCCCCTCCCCCCAGCAACCCTCAGTTTGTTTTGTGAGATTGAGAGTCACTTATGGTTTGTCTCCCTCCCAATCCCATCTTGTTTCATTTATTCTTCTCCTACCCACTTAAGCCCCCATGTTGCATCACCACTTCCTCATATCAGGGAGATCATATGATAGCTGTCTTTCTCTGCTTGACTTATTTCACTAAGCATGATGCGCTCTAGTTCCATTCATGTTGTCGCAAATGGCAAGATTTCATTTCTTTTGATGGCTGCATAGTATTTCATTGTGTATATATACCACATCTTCTTGATCCATTGATCTGTTGATGAACATCTAGGTTCTTTCCATAGTTTGGCTATTGTGGACATTGCTGCTATAAACATTCGCGTGCACGTGCCCCTTTGGATCACCACGTTTGTATCTTTAGGGTAAATACCCAGTAGTGCAATTGCTGGGTCATAGGGCAGTTCTATTTTCAACATTTTGAGGAACCTCCATGCTGTTTTCCAGAGTGGTTGCGCCAGCTTGCATTCCCACCAACAGTGTAGGAGGGTTCCCCTTTCTCCGCATCCTCGCCAGCATCTGTCATTTCCTGACTTGTTGATTTTAGCCATTCTGATTGGTGTGAGGTAATATCTCATTGTGGTTTTGATTTGTATTTCCCTGATGCCGAGTGATATGGAGCACTTTTTCATGTGTCTGTTGGCCATCTGAATGTCTTCTTTGCAGAAATGTCTGTTCATGTCCTCTGCCCATTTCTTGATTGGATTGTTTGTTCTTTGGGTGTTGAGTTTGCTAAGTTCTTTATAGATTTTGGACACTAGTCCTTTATCTGATATGTCGTTTGCAAATATCTTCTCCCATTCTGTCAGTTGTCTTTTGATTTTGTTAACTGTTTCCTTTGCTGTGCAAAAGCTTTTGATCTTGATGAAATGTGAAAGAATTGAGTTTGTCAAATGTTAGAACTGTAAAATTCGAGATCAAGAAAGAACCTCAGTGCTATTTCTTATGCTCCACAAATAAGTGAAACCATATGATAATTGACTCTCTCTGCTTGAGTTATTTCACTCAGCATAATCTCTTCCAGTCCCGTCCATGTTGCTACAAAAGTTGGGTATTCATCCTTTCTGATGGAGGCATAATACCCCATAGTGTATATGGACCACATCTTCCTTATCCATTCATCCGTTGAAGGGCATCTTGGTTCTTTCCATAGTTTGGCGACTGTGGCCATTGCTGCTATAAACATTGGGGTACAGATGGCCCTTCTTTTCACGACATCTGTGTCTTTGGGATAAATACCCAGGAGTGCAATGGCAGGGTCATAGGGAAGCTCTATTTTTAATTTCTTGAGGAATCTCCACACTGTTCTCCAAAGAGGCTGCACCAACTTGCATTCCCACCAACAGTGTAAGAGGGTTCCCCTTTCTCCACATCCTCTCCAACACATGTTGTTTCCTGTTTTGTTAATTTTGGCCATTCTAACTGGTGTAAGGTGAGGAGTAGGGAATTTGGGTAAATTGGAAGGGGAGGTGAACCATGAGAGACTATGGACTCTGAAAAACAATCTGAGGGGTTTGAAGTGGCGAGGGGGTGGGAGGTTGGGGTACCAGGTGGTGGGTATTATAGAGGGCACGGCTTGCATGGAGCACTGGGTGTGGTGAAAAAATAATGAATAATGTTTTTCTGAAAATAAATTGGAAAAAAAAAAAAGAAAGAACCTCAGGCATCAGTTTGTAAGAAAGCCTCATGTTAACAATGAGAAATCTAAAGACCCCAAGTTAAATGATCCCAGTCACACAGCTAGTTAGTGGCATCATCTTTTTGTTTTATTTTGTTTTTTAAAGATTTTATTTATTTATTTGACAGAGAGAGATCACAAGTAGGCAGAAAGGCAGGCAGAGAGAGAGGGGGAAGCAGACTCCCTGCTGGGCAGAGAGCCCAATGTGGGGCTCGATCCCAGGACCTTGGTATCATGACCTGAGCCGAAGGCAGAGGCTTTAGCCCACTAAGCCACTCAGGCACCCCTATTTATTTATTTTTTAATATTTTATTTATTTGACACAGAGAGACAGAGAGAGAGGAAGAGGGAATACAACCAGAGGGAAGGGGAGAGGGAGAAGAAGGATTCCCGCTGAGCAGGGAGCCCTATACAGGGCTCCATCCCAGGATCCTGGGATCATGACCTGAGCTGAAGGCAGAGGCTTTAACCCACTGAGTCACCCAGGTGCCCCTCAGCTTTTTGTTTTAAATAGTAAGGGATTAAGTAAAATTAAGCTGATTGTATTTTCTCAGTTATCTATGATTATAGAAAGGATTACTGCCTCCCTATATTGCCATCTGCCATCTGTTGTCAGGGTATCTCATTTGAGGCAAAGTACCAAGAAATAAAATATTTCTTAGATGTTCGACTCACCTGCCTAAAATTATAGATAATTTTAATGCCCCAACACTACTACTCTAAGAAGAGGGTGGTAGCATGAGAAATCAGCATCAATGTCATACTCTCATCTTTTCAACAGTTCTTAGGATTCTACTTCCTTAGAATAAGGATAAACTCGTATATTAATGAAATTGTCAGAAAAGAGCTTTGGGCCCCCTCCTTTACTTTTAGAATTTGTCCCTAGAACGAACGTACTCTTGTTCCATTCTTAGAATTTATTTACCCCCAATCAGCAGATATAATATATGCTTAGCTACTAATATTTTGACACAAAATGATAGAATTTTACAAATAGAAGTGTTAATACTATTATTCTAATATCTATGTCCTATTCCATACCTTTGTCTTCATCTTAAATGATGAGATATATCTTAGACTGTAAACCCCTAAATAGAAGAATCCTTTCTTTCACGTGTTCACTCAGTAACACTTACTTAGGGGGCACCTGAGTAGCTCAGTTGGGTTAAGCCTCTGCCTTCGGCTCAGGTCATGATCTCAGGGTCCTAGGATCCAGCTGCGCTTTGGGCTTTCTGCTCAGCAGGGAGCCTGCTTCTCCCCCACCCCGCCCCCACTTCCCCGCTTCTCTGCCTGCTCTCTGCCTACTTGTGATCTCTGCCTGTCAAATAAATGAATAAAATCTTTAAAAAAGAGAATACTTACTTAGCAAACTACTGCATATCAGATCTTGAACATCTAGAACCAGGTCAAGGTGAGCTCCCTGAAAAAAAACTATATAAATAGTATGCTTAGCATATAGTAGAGGCTTATATATTTGATAAATAAGTGAAAGATACAATAGGTGTGATCTCAAAAAAGGCCAGTAAAAGAATCTAGATTATTCAACCCCACTTCTCAATTTAACCTATGGATATCTCATCGTAGTTATGCAGTTCCATGTACTAAAAAATTGGTTAATCTTGATGACAGTGATGTTGGTCATGGTACCTTTCATTGCTCATGATTAAAAAACAAAAGGATGGCTTTTTCTCTATGCCTACTGAATTCCTCCACAAGATGAATTCAAGAAAAGGTGCCCTTCTTGAATTTAAAAGACCATAAATCTGACTCAAAGATTTCTTTCAAAGTAGGTCTTTTTAATGTTATTTTAATCAGTAGGATAAAGGTTTAGAATTAGTGAGACAAGCTTTATCTCAATATACATTTTCTGAATTTGCTAATGTTTCAGTTGTTGGGTTTGGAGTGGTGGGGGTGGGAAGCTTTCAAAATGTAAGCACTTCATTTTTTTTTTTTAATAAGTAAGTTCTAATCTGGGTGCTTAAGTGCAATATTGTTTTGTCATGTATTGAGCCTGATTCTACAGTGCAAAGCTATATTCTTCCCTCAAATATATATGCTTAATTTCCCCTGAAAATAAGAGTTTTGCTTGAATGATTACAGAATGTGGAACACTGATTACTTCCTGCTTGAATATACAGTTCTTGCTTTGGTTCACAAGATTTGGAATATAATCACATGTCACGGTTTGTACTCCTTTCTATAAGCTTACCAGTTTATAGAGAATAAAAGTTAAACTTCTAGCTAATTTGCAACATCTACTTTAACCTTGGAGTCTCATGAACTTCACCATGTACCTTGATGTGGACTCAGTATTACTTTATAGGACAAACAGAATTCTCTATGACTCCCATTATCTCCAAATTGCCACTTTTCTCGAGTAGGGCTTATCCGTGCTCTTTGGAGTTTTGTTAACCAAAGGGAGATATGTAACAAACAAGGACAATTGTTCGTGACTTTCTTAGCTCCAAGATTTTACTTTAATTTCTTTCAGAGTCCTGCAGCCTCTTCTCTAGTGCTCCAGCTGAACTGTACAGTTCTTCAGGAGGCCCTTTTAATCTGCCTTTGACACCTTTTTTTTTTTTTATCCTGAAGTCAGTAGAGAGAGGTCTGGAGGAGATACAGACTGACTTATTTGGGACTGCTTAGCAGGAACAGAGACTGCTCCCCCCCCCCGCCCCCGGCCTTTTTTCTTTCTTTCTTTCTTTTTCTGTTGTTTTTTGTTTGTTTGTTTGTTTTTTGTTTTTGTTTTTGTTTTTGCTAGTCCGATTAAATTTGTGGGAAACATTTCCCTTTAATGAATCCCAGCATCTTCTCCTATGTTCACATCTGGCAGCCATTGTGGCCTTGACAGAGAGGGCTAACTGAGTTATATAAGCTGCTGATGTGCCTGCCATTCACGCATATATTCAACAAAGCTACTTTGAACTACAAGTCTTAACACTTTGCCTTTTTCACTCTGCTCTAGACACAACAAGTTTGTTTCCACTCCAAGGCATTTACACTAGCTGCTCCTTTTCCCTGAACTGATCTTTCTCCAGATCTTCCTGTGACTTTCTTCTCTGTTTTGTTCAGATCTCTGAGGAAATTATCTCCCATCCTGGCCTCAGAAAACCCTGTCTAATGCAATCCTCAACCCCTATAACATTCTGCTTTCATACTCTGCTCTCCTTTTTTTTATTCATAGAATCTATCTGCTACTTGGAAACATGCTACACATTCATGTATATTACTATTTATAACCCTGCTAAAATATAAGCTTCGTGTAGATGTGGATACTGTCTAACTTGTTCTTATTGTTCCTCTATACCCTTACCTCAGAGCCTTGCACATGGTAGGTGCTCAACAAATACTTTTGAATAAATGGATAAGATAGTAATTGAAGTGGGATATATGTTTGGCACTGTTCTTAGTTCTAAGGATTCAGCAGTGAGTAATACTTATAAAACCCTTGCTTTTGTGGAACCTACATTAATGGAGGACTTTTGCAAATATCCTAGTGAGAGATCATGAGAAACTACCAGATTTGCAGTGGTATGGATGACCGAGAGGGATTAGACTGGAAAGGTGTTTAACAGGTAGACTAAATGTATGTTGCTGATTTTCAGCATTAGGGTGACAATTCATTGTCATCAGGGTCTGGATAAACTTTCAATTGAGTTGAAGAACTTTTAATCTTTTTGATGCTTCTTATTTCCTGAACTCTCTGTCTTTTGTCCAAGTAGTCAGTGCTGTCTTCAGTTTTGCTGACTGGGTATCCTCCCCAGTGCATCCGGATCTATTTTCCCTATACATGTCTAATATTCCAAATTTCCCTCTCTTCACTCTCGTTGAAATCTCTAATTCCCGGGACTCAGCATTTAGGCAGCCATATCAGCATAAAACCTCTCTACATCTTGGTCTACATCTGGAATGGTCTTATATCTTAGGCAACAAAAAGTTTTAGCACTGCTGTGTGCTAAGCGGTAAGGATAAACAATTAAACAAGATAGACAAGATCCACACCTTCAAGAATCTCCCCATCACAGTCATTCCACAACGTGAACAGCAGATGATTTCTGTGTTTTCTTTTTTATAAAGACCACCCTTAGTCAAACCACTTCCTAGCCTATTTCTTATATAAAGAATGTCATTATTTTTCAGGTGATCAATATACCCAGAGCACATTAATGTTCAAACCCCTTCCACCTCAGGTTACCAAATTCACTTACATCCCAGATACCTTCATTCAGTGGTTTCTACCTTGTGTATACTTCTGTTACTTCCATCACTTCCACGCTCACACCAAACCAAGGGGAGGGACTAGCAACAGAAGTAATTTAAATAACATTAATTTAAACAATAATTAGCAACAGAATAACAATATTAATAAACCATCTAACCATCAGAAGAGTGGGTTGCCACCCCAACAGCTTAGATTTTACAGGTCTCCTCCCATGTATTACCGAAGGGTTGCAATGTTAAGCTAGACATTGATATTCCAGTGTAACTCTCTCATTTATTTCTAGGTCAGGCTTCAGTGAATGTCTAGATTGTTTTTTCCCCTACTGTTGACTGATATGCGCAGTTTTTAAAAGCTTAGGTTGCAGTGCTATCTTATTTCTCAAAAAAAATTAGTGCCCATAAGCAAGAAATATAGTGGCTATATATAATTTTACCTTAGAAAAGTGGTTCATACAAGATATATGGTGTTCATTTGAATACTTCATGACAAAGTGAGTATAAACAGAGGAATAACTAAGAACCATTTGTTGAAGACCTGGTCATTTATAAGTAGTCTGTAAAATACAGACAGCTGTACTGTTCAGATGGCAGAGTTATTGGCAACAGCTGGATAATTGTGTGAATCTTAAGATTACAATTTTAATATACTTTTTAAAATTTTTTCTTATAATCACTAATAAAAACTAAAATGAGGTTTTAAAAGCCTGAGCTCAAAGCATTAATTTTCTAGTTTCCTCTTAGGGTCATATATATTTCTGGTTGATATGATGCTCATGTAAAGAACAGGAAATTTTTCCAAAGTGTCAGAAAATCTAACACATATAAGAGTCATAACATTGATGGAATATTAAAGAGAAAATATAGTTTTTTTAAAAAGTAACTGTCAGGTACAAAGCTGTCTAGAATGAAGAACTTTACCATAAATAAATTTGTGTTTTTCCAAATCCATGAATTTGTAATAACACATTAATTTAAGTGTTATATTTTTAGAGATTAATAACCTGTTCTATGAATTTGATTTTTTAAAGCTTCTAAATAAGTTATACCATATATGATTAGTTTTAAATATTATCAACATCAAAATGTATGAATACATTTTCTCATTCTTGGTAGCATTTATAAAATCTTGACTATTTAAATGACCGTGGTCAGTACATGGATGGATGCATAGGTGTGCTCATCAAATTTTTACCATGAATAAAATGAAATAGGGCACATAATACTATTACTACTACCAGCTAACCTTTAATGAATACTCTGTATGTCCCAGACAATGCTTTAAACTCTCTACATCCTTTATTTAATTTCATCTTTACAACCAAAGATTAGGTCATTTTTCAGATGAAGAAACTGAGACAATAAGCAACTTCATACTCAGCTTCATACAGTAAATGAGAAATACAGAATTTGAATCTACATAGTCTGGGTCTAGAACCTATGCTCCTATCCTCTCCATGTGTGAGAAAATAGAACTAAAATTCCAAAGGCTCATGTTTTCCAATCTTAAGATGCTAAATTTGGGTAAATTGGAAGGGGAGGTGAACCATGAGAGACTATGGACTCTGAAAAACAGTCTGAGGGGTTTGAAGTGGCGGGGGGGTGGGAGGTTGGGGTACCAGGTGGTGGGTATTATAGAGGGCACGGCTTGCATGGAGCACTGGGTGTGGTGAAAAAATAATGAATACTGTTTTTCTGAAAATAAATAAATTGGGAAAAAAAAAGATGCTAAATTGAATTCATATATTTGTATGTAATTTGTCCTCAAATTTCAGTAAAAGGCACACCAAATCAAATTTGGTACAAAGACTATAGCTTACCAGCTCTGGTTCACATAAAATATAAAAGGGAAACATACTGATCTATACTACACAGAAGCAGTCTATAAAAGCTAGTTTGGAAAACCATCCAGAAAAAAATGACTAAGTTTCTTTTTCCTTGTTATAAATAAGTTGCATAAAAAAATAGGAGAGTTAACCTACAGATAAAAATAATTTAAAATACATATCCGTCGGTGGCAATGTGTAGACATTATGTTAACTTTAATTTTTAAATGTTGAAAAAATGGGTGTGCCTTGGGTGGCTCAGTCAGTTAAGCTACTCAATTTCAGCTCAGGTCATATCTGAGGGTTGTGAGATATAGGGCATCATTGGGTCCTATGCTGGGTGTGGAGTCTGCTTAAGGGTCTCTGCCCCTCCCCCCATGCTAAAATAAATAAATGAAAAAATGGTAAAAAAATGATATTTATGACAAATTAAATTTTAAACACTGCCTGGATATTTTATGATACACAGTAATTTTAATTAATATTTAGGTATCATACTCATACTGTGATTATTCTTTCTTAAAGTATCCTTATATTTAAGAGATACATTTTGAAATATTTATTAAAAATGAAAGAGCATCTGGGATTTGCTTCAAAACAGTATGAAGGAAGGAGATGAGCCAATAGACTACATTATAATGATTTCTGGGGATTGCTGAGGAGTATCCAATCTGCTTTGTATGTTTAAAATTCTTAATAATATAAAAAGCATAAAAGTTGTTTAAAAGGTGACAGAGACTTTAGAATGACTCATGAAATGTTCAAAAAATGAATTCAAAATGTAACTATCAGAGAACTGGTAACTAAAAATCAAATAATTTTAGACTTAAGAAATACAATAACTGAATTTAGAACTCATAAGATCAAATTTCTGCTTCTGCCCAAGACTTTCAGGAACAAGATTTATCTCCCTGACCAAAATAATTTAAAAATCAGAAAAAATATACAAAATAATAGTTTTTAGCCTTTATGTATCTGGTAGCACAGGACAGTGTTTCCAGGAAAATGTGAGATGAAAAAGTGAGTCCTAAGACTATTCCAGTTTACTTGATGGAAAGAGATTTCAGGCTAATGTAGAGGAGAAATTCAGATGGAAAAAGGGCTCAAGAACTTCAAAGGGGTCTTCTCAATTCTTTAGACAAGTACTAAACAGAACATGTGTCTGGAAAAAAATACCCAAAGCCAGAAAACACACACACACACACACACACACACACACACACACACACCCCTCTGAAAGAATTAGAGGCAGCAATTCCTGATGCAGGAAATAGTTTGTGTTTCCACTAGCCACAATGAGGAAAAAAGCCTCATCCTTTACAGCAATTCGGATAAGATATTCAGAAGGCTATTGCCTCAATAAAGACAACCTTAGACCTAGAATAAAGGTTGCACTGATATTACCTAACAAAATTTAAAAGTAAACCTCAAAAAGACAAAATTATTCCTGAATAAATGAACTGTTTTGTACAAAAAAGCTCAAGAATATTCACAGGGATACAAAAATAATCAGCAAGATAAAATCCACAATATGCAGCATTCAGTCACAAATTACTGAGCATGCGGGGTGCCTGCGTGGCTCAGTGGGTTAAGCCTCTGCCTTCAGCTCAGGTCATAATCTCAGGGTCCTGGGATCAAGTCCCGCATCAGGCTCTCTGCTCGGCAGGGAGCCTGCTTCCTTCTCTCTCTTTCTCTCTGCTTGCCTCTCTGCCTACTTGTGATCTCTCTCTGTCAAATAAATAAATAAAATCTTTAAAAAAAAATTGCCGAGCATGCAAAGAAGCAGGAAAATGGGACCCAGAATGAGGAGAAAAATTGATCAATACACCCAGAAACAAAACCAATGATAAAATTAGTAGGCAATGACATTAAAACAGTTATAATGGTCTTCCATGTGCCCAAAAAGGTAGATATTAAGTAGAGTCATGGAAGATATAAAAAAAAGTCAAAATAAAACTTCTAGAAAATAAAAATACAATATTTGAGATAATAAATACACTGGATATGGCAAACAGCAAATTCAAAACTAGAAAACTATAGCAAACTTGAAGACACAGCAATAGAGACTATCCAAAAGAAAACACATAGAGGAAAAAAAACCAGTCATAAAAATTGACAGAGCATCAGTGAACACTAGGATAATATATGTGTGATTATAGTCACCAAAGAGGAGATTGAGAAAGAAAATGAAGAAATGAAGAAATATTGAAATGAAGGCCAAAAATGTTTAAAAATTGATTAAAACCATAAATGAAAGTTTCAAGATGTTCAGCAAAACTCAAGCAGAAAAATACATGAGGAAAATTACACCAAGAAATATGAGATTCAAACTACTTAAACTAGTCATGAAGAAAGAAAATCTAAAAAGTAGCCAGAAAGAAAAGTCACATTATGTTCAGAGGAAAAAATATAATATAGTGACAGTCGATTCCATGTCTCGAACAGTGGAAAAGACAAGACTGTATAGCAACATCTTTAAAATACAGAAAGAAAAAAAATTGCAATCATCCCAAAATACTATACCAGAAAAAATATCTTCTAAAATAAAGATGAAATAAAGACTTTCTTAAACATAGAAAAGGTGAAAGAATTCATTACCAGCAGAACTTCACTGGTAGCAATGTTAAAGGGAGATTCTTGGGCAGAAGGAAAACCGTATAGATGAAGATGTGGTTTTGGACTCATAAATAGAACAAATTGGTGGTTGCCAGAAGGGAGTTGGGTGCGGGAGATGAGCAAAATAGGTGAAGGGAATTAAGGAGTATAAACTTCCAGTTATAGAATAAGTAAGCCACGGGGATGAAAAGTATAGCACAGGGAATACTCAATAATACTGTAATATTGTTTGGTGACAGATGGTGACTACACTTATCATGGTGAGTGCTGAGTAATGTATAGAATTGTTGAATCACTACATTGTATGCTTGACACTAATATGGCACTATATGTTAACTAGGCTTCAATAAAAGATCTGGTTTTATATGAAAATATAAGGAGGACCAGAAATGGTAAATATGTATAACTGAAAATTATATTTTAAAAAATGTAAACATTTGAAAATTTTGAAAAGGGCTTAAGGTAATTAGCAATAATATGTATGACAGCAACCCAAAGGCCAAGAAGATGTGAAAGAGAAGTAAATTATTGTAAGGATCTTATAAAATAAGTATATTATTACTTTCAGTAGGCTGTGATATTATAAAGATATATACTATAAATCATAAAGCAAGCACTAAATTTTTAAAAAAGGTCATAGCTAGTAAGCCAACAAAGGAAATAAAGTGGAAATATAAAAATACATTTTACTTTGTCAAAAAGAAGGTAGAAAAAGGTTAAAAGGAAAACAGATAGATGAGTCAAATAAAAAAAAACACAAAAAGCTAGATTTAAAGCCACCTTCTCTATACACAGTTATTGTAAATTGTCTAAACACTCCAATTAAAAGCATAGATTATAATATTTTATATGAAAGAAGACCCAACAATGTACTGCATACAAGAAACTCAGGATAAATATAATGCCCTATGTTAAAAGGGTGGAGAACTATATACTATGGTAAAACTAATGAAGACAAAGCTGGGCGGCTAGATTAATATCAGTCTAAATACATAGCAATGCAAACATGTTATCTGAAATAAAGAGGGTCAGTTAATAATCAGTCAATTTATATAGAGAACATAACAATGCTAAGTATTTATGCAACTAATAATGAAGCTTCAGATACATGAAGCAAAAATGTATAGAATAGCAAGAAGAAGTGGACACTTCATAATAAAATAGGATATTCCAATAACTCTTTCTTAATAATTGACAGGGACAGGGGCACCTGTGTGGCTCAGTGGGTTAAGCCTCTGCCTTTGGCTCAGGTCATGATCTCAGGGTCCTGGGATGGAGCCCCACACTGGGCTCTCTGCTCGGCAGGGAGCCTGCTTCCCCCTCTCTCTCTGCCTGCCTCTCTGCCTTCTTGTGATCTCTCTGTCAAATAAATAATTAAAATCTTAAAAAAAATGATAAAGACAATTAAAATTAGTAACACTGAAAAATTGAACAAGACTATTTATTGATCAAGTTGATCTAATTTACATTTATAAACACTCCACGCAATAAGATCAAAATAAACATTCTTTACATGTACACATGAAAAATTTGCAGAGATATCATATTGAGTCTAAAACAACTATCACTACATTTTAAAAGATTCAAAATAATACAAAGCATGTTATTTGATAATAATGCAAGTAAATTAAATAACAATAACCTAGTGTTCTCATGTTACCAGCCGTAGCTCAGAGTCTTTGCTCTGGGGAAAAGGGAAGCTTTAGGAAGCTTTGAAACCAAGAGCTCCAAAGCTCTCCCCAAAGCAATTGACTTCATTTACACTAGGTTATCTGGAAGTTTAAACTTGAAGACACTCTAAAAAAATAATGGAGGTTATGGAGTAAAGTAATTAAGGGAGACTTAATGAAACCACTGTCATCACAGGAAGGATGACAATGGGCATACCTATGGCTGCATCCTCATACAGCAATATTGCGAGTTTTGCACTGGAGGGGCAGTGATACTAATAAAACAAATGCTATAAATATATCTTGTCCTTCCTTTCTTCTCTCATATTTTAAAAAAATATATGAAAATTTATATCAATAATTTAATAATGCATTATTGTATTTGTATCATATATTATGTAATTTGCATAACAACAATACCACAGAAAAGGGGAAAGAGGAATAGGGTTATATAGGAGTACGATTTTTGTATCTCACTGGAATTAAGTTAGTACAAATCTGAAATATATCCTAGTAGGTTGAGATGTATACTTAATAACATATAGTGAAAAAAAATCACTAAGGAATTTAAAACATGAGAAAATATTAAGCTAATGTAAGAGAATGCAATAAAAAAGGAATAGGAAAACAAAAAAGATGTGAGAGAGGAAAAATATACTTAGAAATCAGTTCATGGTTTCTAATACTATTTTCCAATAAAAGGACTCTTTGGAGAAATGGCTGATTCTAGGATTGGAACAAGAAATATCCAAGTTGGGGCTTATAACTCTTTATACTGCCAGAGAGCTACTGGAAAAGATGAAGAAGAGGAAGTATGTTAAAGTAAAACAGAAGCCATCTGAAAGAGATACCAAAAATCAAAGCTGGAACAATTTGAGCAGCAAAATAAATGAAGTAGCATTGGATTCTAATGCTGTATTATTTTACCAGGGCTGCCATAACAAACCCACAGAGTAGGTGACTTAAACAATAAAGATGTATT
Source organism: Neogale vison (assembly GCF_020171115.1). Lineage (NCBI taxonomy): Eukaryota > Metazoa > Chordata > Mammalia > Carnivora > Mustelidae > Neogale > Neogale vison. Next base: position 34,601,630 of record NC_058105.1, read on the forward strand.
TTCTTATGGTTCTGGAAATTATACATAAAGATCAAGGTGTTAGAACACTCAGTTTCTTCTGAGACCTTACTCCTTGACTTAAGATGGCTGTCTTCTTGCTGTGTGCCCACAAGGACTGCCTTTGCTCTGTGCCTATGCATTGCCTGGTGTCTCTCTGTATGTCTTAATTTCTTTTCATAAGTATATCAGAAAGATTAAGAAAGAATCGGAAAGATTAAGGTGGGTTTACAGCCCACCTTAATGTATTCATTTTAATTTAATAGCGTTTTTAAAGGCCCTATCTTCAAATGCAGGTATTGTGGTTAGGGTTTCAACATATAAATTTTGGGGAGACACTATTTGGTTCATAACAGATGCAAAGTATAAAATAAATATATATCAGTCCATACTGATATAAATAAATGATTCATTTTTTAAAAAATGGAGCAGAGACCAGTCTCTTATGCTGAAGAATTACAAATTAATTTTATAAATAGTCCACTCTATTAGAGGGGGACCATATATCTCCATTCCTTAAGTGTAGGCAACACATAGTTACTTCCTTCCAAAGAGTACAGTATATAAAGGAGAAAAAGAGCAATTTTACAATGGAGAGACCTGACAAACACTATTTCCTAAAGTTTATATGAAAACTCAGTGGAAGTAAAATAGGCAAGACAATCTGAAAACAAAATTCCCAAATTCAAAACAAAGCAATAGTGATCAAGAGACTATAGTAATGGCATAAGCATAGCCATATAGATTAATAGAATAGAATTGAAAGTCCTCATATAACACTGTATCTATGGCCAATGATTTCTGACATGGGTGCCAAAACTATCCCATGGAGAAAGAATAGGCTTTCAACAAATGGTACTGGAACAACTGGATAGCCATATGCAAAAGAAAGAAGTTGCACCCTTATCTCACAACATATACAAAAATAAATTAAAAAATCCTGACTATACCAAGATTAACCAAAGACATCTAGTAACTAGATCAATCATAAACTGCTAATGGTGCTGTAAAATGGTACAAACACTTTAGAAATTTATTTGGAATCATCATAAAAACCTAAACATACATCTACCATATAACACAACCATACTACTTCTAGGTAGTTACCTAAGAGAATCAAAAGCATAAACCCACTGAAAGACTTATACACAAATGTTCAAAGAAGCATTACTCATAATATCCCCAAACTAGAGGCAATCCGAATGTGCATATACATTAAATAAATAAATTATAGTATATTCGATTAATGGAAAACTATTCAGCAATAAAAAGAAACACAACTGATACCCACTCCAATATGGATGGATCTCAAAATAATTATGCTTAAAAACAATAAAAAACACAAAGTACATAATTGATTATTCCATTTATATTAATTCTAGAAAATGCAAGCATGATGCAAATTATATCAGTGATTATCTAGAAATGGGTGGAAACAGGGTTAAAGGAGGGATTGCAAAGAAGCATAAGAAAACTTTTGGTGAAATATATCCATTATCTTGTGGTGATAGTTTCTTGGGTATAGGCTTATATCAGAAATTATAAACTGTGTAGTTGAAATACATGCAGTACATTTTGTGTCAATGATATCTCACTGCAGCTGTTAAAAAGAGCTATAGATGCACTTAAGGGCATATAAAGATAGAGTAGAAGAGAGAATATGTGATCTAGAAGGTAGATCCAAATAAAATATCCAAATTGAAGGATAGAGGAGAAAAAGTTTAGGTACTACAAAAGAGCATGAAAGTCATATGGTAGGTCTAATATATGTTTAATTTGGTGGGCCAGAAGTAAGGGAGAGAAAAAGTGGCATGGGAGAACTATTTGAACTGTAGTGATCAAGAATTGTCCAAAGCTCTCAAAAGCCATGATTTCAAGAAACTATATTCCCTAATTAAGATAAATTCAATGAAGGTCACATTTGGGTATATCACAGTAATAATATGAAAAGATAAAAATAAAAATTTTAATATAATCGTATACAAAATAAGCATACCATTTAAAAAGGAGCAACACTAAACAGATAGCCACTTCTTCAACAGAAATACTGAAAGCCAGAAAACCATGTAATTACATTTTAAAATGCTGATTATAGATAATAATCTCCAATTTAGAATTTTAGAGAAAGGAAAAAAATATCTCAGAAAACTGTTACAAGCCCAGACGAATTAGAAAGAGTGACTTGTCAGGTATTGGAGTAGTCAATTATAGCAACAAGCCCAAAATGAAAGTAACATTCAGCCTTTAATCATATAGCAAGAGGCTAAACCAGAGAAAACTCTAACTCCCCCCGTTCCATTTTCTTTAATGGAATGGCACGCTGGTTGAAGATCAAGTGAATCAGCAGATTTTTTTTTTTTCACTGCCAAAGGATTCTCAAAAAAAGTCTCTTGGAGTTTTATAGACTCTGGACTTAGGGAACTGGAGAGGGGAGAGTAGGAGAAGGTCTAGTAAGTACCAAGTACTGAGTGAGAGTAGAGAAAAGTATCTTCAAGTTTTCCCCCTCCATGCATAAGAAGGCCCAGGCAGAAGTACCTGAAGAAGACCCCGGATAAGGAGGTCTCTCAATAAAGGCACCTGAGGAAGGAATGCAAAATACACATAAGAACATGACTAGTCAGTGGAGTCTGAGTCCTTGACTCCAACTCCCTTCCAAGACTGGCTATGTACCAAACCTAGTGTGAGAAGGGCAGCTTTCCCCTGTAGGGACTATCAAACAAAGTCTTGGTAATTGGCTATGCAACAATCACACACAGGGCCTGAAAAAAGTCTTGCATAGTTTTTTTTTTTTTTTGACCAGGAGCCAGATTCCTTAAAAATAAACTCAAATCATCAAATAAAGTATTTTCAGGAAAACAAAAAACTAGGAAACTTTATCATCAGCAGCCCTGAACTAAAAGAAATACTAAAAGAGAGTTATTCAAGTATAAAAACAAATATTAATCCAGATGGAAGCATAGAAATGTAAGAAAGAAAAAAGAACAATATAGAGAGATTTATAGGTAAATATAAGTGAGTACTACATAAAACAATAATAGTGTCATGCTGAATAACTACTGAAGAAAGAATAAAAGAATGTATCACTGATGAGCTACTAGTGGGGAAAACAGAATAATAAAAAACTTGAATACTCCAAAAATAAGGAATAAAAAAATAAATCATAGAACAGACTCACATATAAAGAACAAAAAGTAAGTTGGTAAATTTAAACCCAAATTTCATCAAAAATTAAAAAAAAACCTCCAAATGAAAATAAATGTTTAGAATGAATTTTTTAAAAAGATTTATTTATTTACTTGAAAGAGAGAGAAAGCACACATGTGGGAGTGTTACAGGATTTTTGTTCTCTTAGCACCCATAGTTCTTGGTCAAGCTGCTTTGAAGAAAGAAGAGGTAGACCAGACGAAGACTGGTGGGCAGAAAAGCAAAGTTTATTGAGCAATAGTTCAAAGCTCTCAGAGAGGGAGGGAACCAACAGGGTTGCCATTTGGGCCTTCAAATTTAGAGGTTTTTATAAACTCTTTGCAGATCTTGAGCATCCTGAGTGTGGTTCCCTTGGGAATTGGCTGCTAAGGGTTATTGTTCATGTTTTATTTATTTATTGTTGATGGTCTTTTTGGGCTGACATTTGGAGACTAACTGCCTCAACTTTTAATAGTAACCAATATTTTATGGTTGATTGATTCATTTCAGGATGTTTTCCAAAAGTCAGTCCTGCTGTGGTCTTGTTTAAGCTGTAAAACAGGATGCTAGTGTGGTTTTATTTTAGCTGTCCTGACTTTTTTGCTTTATTGTTGGGGACCCTGGCCCTAACTAAGTGTACAGTTAACTCCAAACAGGAGAGGCAGATAGAGAGGGATAGAAAGTCTTTGAAGCAGACTCTGCGCTGAGCATGTGAGCTTGATCTCACACCCCAAAAATCACAACCTGAGCCAAAATCAAGAGTCAGACATTTAACCGACTACACCACCCAGCCACACCTGGAATGAATTTTTAAAGCTACTTTTCACAAAAGACACAATGTAAACAAAAATTCAGAAAGCTTGAAAGCAATAGGATAAATATATGTCATGTAAATATTAATTAAAGATACATAGTGAAGTAATACTAATATTGGACAAAGCAAAGTTTAAAGCAATAAGGTTTACTAGAAATAGAAGGGATATTTTAGAATAAAAGGTCAATAAGGTAGGAAAATAAAATAAATTATATGCCCTAACATCATAGCTTAAAAATATAGAGAGTAAAAATTGACAAAGTAAAAGGGGTAAAATATTTCAAAAATCTCATAGATTTCAGCATACCATCCTGAGTAATACATTAAGCAGACAGAAACATTAAAGGTCATCTATAAAATTTTAACAACATGGTTGACAAAATTAATCCAACTGACATTTATAGAAATGTGTCAACTACAGAATGCAAATTCTTGGAACACTTACCAAATAGGCCATATGCTGAGAAATAATATAAATCTCAGCTAATTTATGTGATTAATTATAACCACACAGATTATATAATCTGACCAGAATGGAAATAATCTTGAAAACACTGACAAAAAAGATAACAAGGAAATCAATCTCCCCAATATTTGGAAATTTATCAATACCTTTTTAAAATAATCCATGGGTAAGAGAAAAAAAATGAAAATGAGAAAATACGTTGAATGATAATGAAATAACATTATTAAATATAAATTCTATTATAACTTAAATTATGACATTAAAATTTGTTAGGGGTAGATAAAACCACTCTTAAGGTATAATGTATAGCCTGAAATACGTATATTAGAAAAAGAATAAAGGGGAATATTCTGAGGGGCCAAGAAGAATGTGCCTGAGAATTATCAGCCCGTGGGAAGAGAAGGGAGCTTATCTTCTTTCTTCTTAATCAAGAGCTTATCTTCTTTCAATTAATCAAGAGCTTTTCCATGGACTCCCATACTTCTAGGCCTCTTCATACTTCTAGGCTGTGTGTTCATGGATGCAGGGCAGATACGCACATATATCTGCCATTGCAGATAGGATAAGCCCTAGTGAAGTGAGGTAAAGTGCTGTCAGGTTACACCTGTGTGAAGTTGGCTGCCACAGCAATGTCTGGTGAAAAAAGGCAGGCCTAGAGCATGTGAAGTGAGGCCTAAGATCGGTGCAATACAACATCCATTTCAAGTTAAAAAAGAAAGAAAGGAAGGAAGGAAGGAAGAAAGAAAGAAAGAAAGAAAGAAAGAAGTTAAAGTAAAAGAAAACAGAATGAAATACCAAAGAGCAAAGAGCAGAAATTAATATAAAAGAACTAGAGAAAATATCAATAAACACAGTTTGTTTCTTTAAAAAAGACCAATAAAATTGAATAACCCCTGGCAAGACTGAGAAAGAAAGAAAAAACCACATAGAAAAAGTACTCATTGTAAATATTTAGAAGTAAAAATTTATTGAATCTACAAACATCAAACAAGAGGATATTATGAAGAGCTTTATGCCAATAAATTTGAAAATTTATTTTTTTTTAAAGATTTTACTTATCTATTTGACAGAGAGAGATCACAAGTAGGCAGAGAGACAGGCAGAGAGAGAAGGGGAAGCAGGCTCCTCACTGAGCAGAGAGCCCAATGCAGGGCTTGATCCCAGTACCCTGGGATCATGACCTGAGCCAAAGGCAGAGGTTAACCCGCTGAGGCACCCAGGTGTGCCAAATCTGATAATTTAAATAAAATTGATAACTTCCTAGAAGAGTAAAACAATGGACACAAGAAAAATATAGATCTGAAAAATTCAACTCATTAAGAAAGAAAATTAAATTTATACTTAAAAAAGATAGCTTTACCAGTGAACTTCCCCACACATATTCATAAATGTCCCCAAACTTACCCAAACTTTTCCAGTGAATAGAGAAATGTTCAGTTCTTCCCAATTCATTTTATGAAGTTGACATAAAACTTTAACACTAAAACCTGACAAAGCCAATGTGTAGATGCAATATTACAAGTCTATTCCTACCATAAACATGTGTGCAAAATCTATAAACTAAAGCCAGAAATTTATAATAAATATAATACATGATGAAGTTGGATTTTTTCAGGAATGCAAGATTGGTTTAACATTTGCAAAGACATCACTGAAGTTCACCACATAGAATAAAGGAAAAAAAATATGATTATCTCAATAGATATAATAGAAGTATTTGATAAAATTCAAGATTCCTTAATGATAAGGGAGGAAAATAATTCTTAGAAAATTAGGAATATCAGCAATGGGTCTTTCATATATGTGGTCTTTAAGATGTTGAGGTATATTCCCTCTATTGCTACTTTGTTGAGGGTCTTTACCAAGAATGGATGCTGTATTTTGTTAAATGCTTTTAAATGCATCTATAGAGAGGATCATATGACTTTTATCCTTTCTTTTATTAATGGGAAAACAGTATAGGGTTTCCTTAAAAAGTTAAAAGTAGGACTACCCTACGACCCAGCAATTGCACTTCCAGGTATTTATCCAAAGGATACACAAATACTGATTCAAAGGGACACATGCACCACTATGTTTATAGCAGCATTGTCAACAAAGCCAAATTATGGGAAGAACCCAAATGTTCATCAACTGATGAATGCATAAAGAAGTGGTATATATTTATAATGGAATATTACTTAGCCATCAAAAAGAATGAAATCTTGACATTCACATTGACATGGATGGAGCTAGAGCGTATTATGCTAAGTGAGACAAGACAGTGAGAGAAAGACAAACACCATAGGAGTTCACTCATATGTGGAATTTAAGAAATGAAAAGATGAACATAGGGGGGAAGAGAGAGAGGGAAGCAAACCATAAGGGACTCTTATAGAGAACAAACTGAGGATTGATGGAGAGGAGATGGATGGCAGGGGAATGGGCTAGATGGGTAATGGGTGTTAAGGAGGGCACTTGTGATGAACATTGGGTGCTATATATAAGTGAATCACTAAATTCTACTCCTGAAAACAATATTACACTATAAGTTAGCTGACTAGAATTTAAATACAAATTAAAAATAAATACATAAATAAATTAAAAATTAAGAATAAGTTGAAATTTCCTTAATTTCAGAGAAAGTTTCCATAAAATTAACAGACTTAATGACAAAATGTTGAAAGTCTTTCCTTTGAGGAATAGAACAACTTCTTTACAATATTGAATTGAAAGTCCTAGCTAATGCAATTATAAAAGAGAAATGTATTTTTCAATGAATACAAAATGGAAAGAAAGAAAACACATTCATTTCTGAAGGTATGGTTGTATATAGAAAATCCAAAATATTTACAAGTAAACTATTAGAATTAATAAGTGGACCTTAGCAGGGTTGTTGAATATAAAATGAATGTTCAAAATTCAGGCATGTTGTAATTTTCCCATCTTAAAAAATAAAAAATGAACCTTAAAAAAATAGGTACCACTTATAATAACATCAAATTATCACATATATAAAAATAAATTAATGATGGATTCCTTTCTCACATTGAGGTCCTTAATCCATTTTGAATCTATTTTTGTGTGTGGTGTAAGGAAATGGTCCAATTTCATTTTTCTGCACGTGGCTGTCCAATTTTCCCAACACCATTTATTGAAGAGGCTGTCTTTTTTCCATTGGACATCCTTTCCTGCTTTGTCGAAGATTAGTTGACCATAGAGCTGAGGGTCTATTTCTGGGCTCTCTATTCTGTTCCATTGGTCTATGTGTCTGTTTTTGTGCCAGTACCATGCTGTCTTGATGATGACAGCTTTGTAATAAAGCTTGAAGTCCGGAATTGTGATGCCACCAACTTTGGCTTTGTTTTTCAATATCCCTTTGGCTATTCGAGGTCTTTTCTGGTTCCATATAAATTTTAGAATTATTTGTTCCATTTCTTTGAAAAAGATGGATGGTACTTTGATAGGAATTGCATTAAATGTGTAGATTGCTTTAGGTAGCATAGACATTTTCACAATATTTATTCTTCCAATCCAGGAGCATGGAACATTTTTCCATTTCTTTGTGTCTTCCTCAATTTCTTTCATGAGTACTTTATAGTTTTCTGAGTATAGATTCTGTGCCTCTTTGGTTAGGTTTATTCCTAGGTATCTTATGGTTTGGGGTGCAATTGTAAATGGGATTGACTCCTTAATTTCTCTTTCTTCTGTCTTGTTGTTGGTGTAGAGAAATGCAACTGATTTCTGTGCATTGATCTTATATCCTGACACTTTACTGAATTCCTGTATAAGTTCTAGCAGTTTTGGAGTGGAGTCTTTTGGGTTTTCCACATAGAGTATCATATCATCTGCGAAGAGTGATAATTTGACTTCTTCTTTGCTGATTTGGATGCCTTTAATTTCCTTTTGTTGTCTGATTGCTGAGGCTAGAACTTCTAGTACTATATTGAATAGCAGTGGTGATAATGGACATCCCTGCCGTGTTCCTGACCTTAGTGGAAAAGCTTTCAGTTTTTCTCCATTGAGAATGATATTTGCGGTGGGTTTTTCATAGATGGCTTTGATGATATTGAGGTATGTGCCCTCTATCCCTACACTTTGAAGGGTTTTGATCAGGAAGGGATGCTGTACTTTGTCAAATGCTTTTTCAGCATCTATTGAGAGTATCATATGGTTCTTGTTCTTTCTTTTATTGATGTGTTGTATCACATTGACTGATTTGCGGATGTTGAACCAACCTTGCAGCCCTGGGATAAATCCCACTTGGTCGTGGTGAATAATCCTTTTAATGTACTGTTGAATCCTATTGCCTAGTATTTTGGTGAGAATTTTTGCATCTGTGTTCATCAAGGATATTGGTCTATAGCTCTCTTTTTTGATGGGATCCTTGTCTGGTTTTGGGATCAAGGTGATGCTGGCCTCATAAAATGAGTTTGGGAGTTTTCCTTCCATTTCTATTTTTTGGAACAGTTTCAGGAGAATAGGAATTAGTTCTTCTTTAAATGTTTGGTAGAATTCCCCCGGGAAGCCATCTGGCCCTGGGCTTTTGTTTGTTTGGAGATTTTTAATGACTGTTTCAATCTCCTTACTGGTTATGGGTCTGTTCAGGCTTTCTATTTCTTCCTGGTTCAATTTTGGTAGTTTATATGTTTCTAGGAATGCATCCATTTCTTCCAGAACACAGGCAGCAACCTCTTCGACCTCAGCCGCAGCAACATCTTCCTAGGAACATCACCAAAGGCAAGGGAAGCAAGGGCAAAAATGAACTTTTGGGGTTTCATCAAAATCAAAAGCTTTTGCACAGCAAAGGAAACAGTTAACAAAACCAAAAGACAACTGACAGAATGGGAGAAGATATTTGCAAACGGCATATCAGATAAAGGACTTGTGTCCAAAATCTATAAAGAACTTAACAAACTCAACACCCAAAGAACAAATAATCCAATCAAGAAATGGGCAGAGGACATGAACAGATGTTTCTGCAAAGAAGACATCCAGATGGCCAACAGACACATGAAAAAGTGCTCCATATCACTCGGCATCAGGGAAATACAAATCAAAACCACAATGAGATATCACCTCACACCAGTCAGAATGGCTAAAATCAACAAGTCAGGAAATGACAGATGCTGGCGAGGATGCGGAGAAAGGGGAACCCTCCTACACTGTTGGTGGGAATGCAAGCTGGCGCAACCACTCTGGAAAACAGCATGGAGGTTCCTCAAAATGTTGAAAATAGAACTGCCCTATGACCCAGCAATTGCACTACTGGGAATTTACCCTAAAGATACAAACGTAGTGATCCAAAGGGGCACGTGCACGCGAATGTTTATAGCAGCAATGTCCACAATAGCCAAACTATGGAAAGAACCTAGATGTCCATCAACAGATGAATGGATCAAGAAGATGTGGTATATATACACAATGGAATACTACGCAGCCATCAAAAGAAATGAAATCTTGCCATTTGCGACAACATGGATGGAACTAGAGCGTATCATGCTTAGCGAAATAAGTCAAGCGGAGAAAGACAACTATCATATGATCTCCCTGATATGAGGGAGTGGTGATGCAACATGGGGGCTTAAGTGGGTAGGAGAAGAATCCATGAAACAAGATGGGATAGGGAGGGAGACAAACCATAAGTGACTCTTAATCTCACGAAACAAACTGTGGGTTGCTGGGGGGAGGGGGGTTGGGAGAAGGGGGGTAGGGTTATGGACATTGGGGAGGGTATGTGCTTTTGGGTAAACTGGAAGGGGAGATGAACCATGAGAGGCTATGGACTCTGAAAAACAATCTGAGGGGTTTGAAGTGGCGGGGGGGGTGGGAGGTTGGGGTACCAGGTGGTGGGTATTATAGAGGGCACAGCTTGGATGGAGCACTGGGTGTGGTGAAAAAATAATGAATAATGTTTTTCTGAAAATGAATAAATTGAAAAAAAAATAAATAAATTAATGAAAACTTTAAGACAGCTACAAACTATATATTTTTGAGAATTAAAGAAAATTTTTTAAAATGGAAAGATACACGTTACCAATTGATTGAAATATCTGTAGATTCAATGCATTTCACGAAAAATGTATATCCAAATGTCCAGTAAGTTTATGAAAAATGCACTACCCCATTAGTCATTAGGGCATGCAAATTGAAACCAGGACATACACCTATAACCCCACTGAGATGGCCATAATTTAAAAAACTGGCAAAACTGAAAAGAATCAGAATCAGCTGAAACTCTTACACACCACTAACTCTGAAAACTTATCAGTATCTACCAAAGTTAAACTTATGTATACATATGACCCAGAAATTCATTTCCCAGCTATGCACCTAACAAAAAGTCGTATGTATATGCACCAAAAGACATGTATGAGAATGTGCATAATAGCCTATTTGTGATAGCCTGACATTGTATAATGCAATTATCCAATAACAGTAGAAATGTTTAATGAATTCTTTATAAGAATGAAGCCACTAACAGCACACATAGAAAATATGGATGAATTTCACTGAACCAAAATAGCTGGAAACAAAAGTAAATGATACATGATTTCCTTTATAGAATTAAAATAAGACAAAACTAAGCTATGATATCATCAGTCAGATATTACTATTCAACTGTGGGTCAGTGAGTCAGGGTAGTGACTGACCAGAAAACATGAGGGGGACTTTAGAATGCTAGCAGCGCTCTGTTTCTCGATTATAGGTGATTGTGATATGTTTACTTTATGATGATTCACCACACTCTGTACTTACTTATGTGATCTTCTCTATTATGTTCAAATATAATTTAAAAATCAAATTTATCAAAGTGAGATTACCTCCTTTTCCTTAAACATGCTTCTCCTCTAATGCCTATCAATTCAATGTAAGGAACCATTCTCGATTGTTCAATCTTTCCAATCGGCCACTTTGTTTTTTTCTACAAGCTACCTATCTCTAAACACATCTATGGTACTTCTGTTACTTTATCTTAAGCCATCATTGTCTCTCATCTGGATTACTGAAACAATTTTTCTCCCAACTCTTTCCCTTGACTTCATTTTCTGCCCTTTCAAACCCTTTCTCTAGGGTGTAGTCCAAATTGATTTCCTGAAGCACAAATCACAAAACTGGTCTTGTAATTCCTCTGTTAAAAAAAAAACATTCATTTCTTCCTATTACTTTTAAGATAAAGTCTGTTGACTGTGATGTTACTCATCAAATGCTTAATGATCTGGCTCCAGCTTATTTCCCCAGCCTTATTTCCTGCCTTCACTGTTTATCTCCTCTTTCCATCAAAATGTGCTCCATCTACACTAAATAATTTGCAGTTACTAAAATATATGCCTCTAACTGGTCAAGACACTAAAAGGTCAGAAAGGCTTTAGGGGCAACAGTACTACCAGAAGTCTTTAAGGGAAACAATGTTGTTAGAAGATGATGCTGAAAGTGTTGATTCGAAGTTGTATTCCCATAACAAACAAATGTTTTTGTACGTGTGTTTTGTAGCTGGAGGACAGTACTAACAGAGCTTATGAGGGCTTTATGAAGCCTCCCTTTGTCACCAATTTGCTCCAGATATTTGTGCTTGTAATTTGTGCTTTCTAGAACTTTTTTTTATTCTGTCTCCCTTCCCACCTAATCACTAGATCATTTTTCTAGGTCAGATACTACTTCCTCCATAAAATCTTCCCTAAGTCTTCAAAGCTCGATTAGGTGTCTGCTTCTGTGTAACTTGGTTCTATCAGTGCACTTATAATATATTAGAGTAACATGTTAGAGGGTAGAATCTAAAAGTCCTTTGTCCTTATTCTCCCATTGTCAATGAGATGGTTGTAGGATGACTGTGGGGTTCATAAACCTACTTGTGAGAACATAGAGAGAGGCTTAGAGCCTTGAGTTTCTGTAAATGCAGTAATTTTAAGTGAACAATAGAGACCACTGGAGGAAAAGTGTGGGTGGAGCACAAAGAGAAAAAAGATGGAAACTGCAGCATGAGGCTGGAAAACTAGACAGTCCAAGATTATGTGGAGCTTTATTGGCTTTTTATGGATTTTGATCTTCATTTTTAAAGCAATGAGATGTTGTGATTTTTTAATCATGAGAAAATATCTAAGGTAAATTAAAAATGGTACAAGACTGCCATGGTGTCCCTGCAGAGAGTGACATACAGTAAAGGTAAAGTCATAGTGCAGATGGGACAGACATGCTCTAGTTTGGTAAGGCCAAAATTCTTCTGATACTGCTTTCTCTTCAGCTATAGATTACTTGTGAGAACCAGGGACAAGGCAAGATACACAGTCCTTTTGGAAAGGACTATGTATTTATGTATGTACCCACCCCCAGTGAGGTATCAAGGCTTAAACTTGGACAACTTGAATATTCTCACTACCATCATCTTCTAAAAGATGATCTTGCTTTTGCTCAGTCCTCCTATGAAGAAGACTAAGACCTCTTTCTTAGACATCCCTTCCAGAAAAGTAATCTGCAGAAATCTCTTCCCTCCTAGATAATAGCATAAAGACTATCTTTGTCTGGCTGACACATGGCTGCATTATACCAGTTAGCCAGTGGTTCTAGCTGTACATGGCTTCCTAAAATCAAAAGTCAAAAATCAAAGTCCCAACAGCACACTGGCGACCATGTCATTTGGACAGATAAAGATAGATTAATCCAGTGCGTTATGAATTTCCACTGACTTCTCTAAACTCAAGAGGGCCCTGATACCAACACAATTGCTAGAAATTACCACTCTCTCTCAGCAGGTTATAGGTGTATTTCATGGAGCCAGGGAGACTGTTGCTTTTCTGAATCAGCTCTGGTCCAGTCTCAAGGTCAGGTGGTATCATCTACACAAAGGAAGCAACTCAGTGTGTTCAGCTGCTCTGCTAAGATACCATTCATGATTGCCTGCAAGCTCAGTCTCATGAAGAAAAATGACCACAGGGCCAAAGTGGTAGCTAAAGCTCCTCTAGGCTCTGGAGTAGCTACACTCAGCCACCAACCTCAGGACGTTGATCTAGCCATAACTACAGCTATAGTCATCTTGACTTACAGAAAATATGTAGTTGTAGAAACGTTGGGCACTACCATGTTGGTCATGTGAGTAATAATGCTCAAGTATTTTAAAACAGACCCGTTGCATGATCCAATTTGTTTTGTGCGTTTTTTTGAGGACCACTCTGTGAATTGTGGATAGAAGAGGGGAGACTGGAAGCAACAAAACCTGCTAGGAAGGTATTATAGTAATGTAGGCAGCAAACAGTGGTTGTTTGGATAGTATACTGTGGTAGTGGAAGATAGAGGTTATTATATATGTAGGTAAAAATTTATTCTAATGATTATTTGCAAAAATCATATTTGATGCTCCAAGCAATAAATGCATTAAATGTATGCCATTATAGATGGAGTGGTCATACATGAACACACATGAAGTATTTGCTCTGGGTCCTAAAATGGAAGAGTCTTTGATGGATAGAAAGGAGGAAGCAGATAGGGGAGAAGAATAATCAAATGCATGGGAGACAATGTTAAAAGTGTCTAGGAGGGTAATAAATACAACAACTTAACTGAACAGTTTTTTTAAAAAGGGCAGGGTGGAAGTTAATGCAGGTAAGACAGATTGACACCAAATTGAGAAAGTCTTTGCACATGCCAATGGGCAGTTTTAATTTTATCCTCTGGGCAATGGGAAATTACCAATCTTTTTGAACTGGAAGTTAAAGAAGTTGGTGGTTTAGGAATATTAATCTGGCAGTGGTGAGCAGGAGTGATGAGGAGAATCTGGAGGCAGGGAGGCCAATTAGCAAATTACCACAGTATTCCTGTGGTATAGATGCCTGGTCTTAAGTTAAATAAATACATGGAAGGAAGGAAGGAAGAGAAGAAGGGTGGGAGGGGTAGGGGGAAAAAGATAAAAGGGAGAAAGGAAGAAAAGAACAAAATCCCCAATAAATGACTGAACTAAAAATGAGAGGGTTTTATTTTTTTTTGTTTTTATTTTTAAGTGATCTCTACACCTACTCAAGCATGGGACTTGAATTCACAACCCTGAGCCAAGAGTCACATGTCCCACCAACTGAGCCAGATAGACTTCTGAATTAGCCGTATGACAGTGGGAATGGGAAAACTCTGTTATGAAAATTCCATAGGAGTTGGGAACATTATATCACAATTTTGAGCCTCAGTTTACTCAGTTATGGATGACAATGTATTCTGTCTTTGTTGAGAGGAATATATGAGACAAATCACACAAAGTACTCACCAAAGTGCCTGAAACATACATGCCCAAAGGATAATTCCTTCTTTTCTGTTTCTTTAATTGCTATTTAGACAAATGATCTAAAACTAAAGGTAGGCACCAAAGCTTGATTTGAAAACTTTATATGTACAAACCTTTACTGGGAAATGGACTCTACTATTTATTATAATAGCAGCCCAATTAAAAAGATAAGAAGTGATCAGGAGAAGAGGTACTAAGAGGAAGAAAGGCAAATTCAGTTTTTGATATATCATCCTATTCAAATACAAGATCCTTGCTTGTTGTCAAAATTGCTGAATCAGACTGAAAGTCTACCCTGGCAGCACTAGTTGAAGCCTTGATATTAGATAAAGTTACCAAAGATTAAGTACAGAGATCAGAGAATTTTTGCTCCTGGACAATTAAAACTTTCTCCTAACAACTGCCAATTTTCTATAAGATAGGAAATATGCTACAATAAAGGGCTCTATTCAAAGTCAATCTACTTTCTTTGAGCCTTCATTATTTGTCAGATATTCTGTTAAGCATTTTATTCATATTGCTGCATATAATTCTTCTAATGACCTTCAAATAGATTTTTTCTTTTTTAAAAATAGGACGGGACTGGAAGAGATTATGCTGAGTGAAATCAGTCAAGCAGAGAGAGTCAATTATCATATGGTTTCACTCATTTGTGGAGCATAACCAATAGCATGGAGGACAAGGGGGGTTAGAGAGGAGTAGGGAATTTGGGTAAATTGGAAGGGGAGGTGAACCATGAGAGACTATGGACTCTGAAAAACAGTCTGAAGGGTTTGAAGTGGCGGGGGGGTGGGAGGTTGGGGTACCAGGTGGTGGGTATTATAGAGGGCACAGCTTGGATGGAGCACTGGGTGTGGTGAAAAAATAATGAATACTGTTTTTCTGAAAATAAATAAATTGGGAAAAAAATAGATTTTAATGATCCTATTTGTATATGTGAAAAAGACAAGTTTCAGAGATGTTAAATGATTTATGAAAGGCCATACAGTCAGTGGACCCCAAAATCCAATCCAGATCTATCTGACTCTATGACCATTAAGCCTGAATTCACTAAAAAAATTGTTTATAAATTGTCCAAATTTTTTACTGTCAAAATATCCTTACTTACATGCTATGGTTCTTAGAGGATCTTGAAATAAAAATCAACTGGTCAGACACACTGGATTTGAAGTCTGGATCTGTCACTTATTCCTCACATGTTAACATAATTAGACAATCAATATAAACATTGTTTATATTGAGTCCACTGTTGGGCATATTCTTAACTACATACTAGTTTCCTCCTTTCTTTATTTATTCTTATTTCATTAAATTTTGCATTTAATTTTTATTTTTCTTAAATTTTATTTTCAGTGTTCCAAAATTCATTGTTTATGCACCACACTCAGTATTCCATGCAATATGTGCCCTCCATAATACCCACCACCAGGCTCACCCAACCCTCCACCCTACTCCCCTCCAAAACCCTCAGTTTGTTTCTCAGAGTCCACAGTCTCTCATGGTTGGTGTCCCCCTCCAATTTCCTCCAACTCCCTTCTCCTCTCCATCTCCCCATGTTCTTGTGTTATTTCTTATGCTCCACAAGTGAAACCATATGATAATTGTCTCTGTCTGCTTGACTTATTTCATTCAGCATAATCTCTTCCAGTCCCATCCATGTTGATACAAAAGTTGGGTATTCATCTTTTCTGATGGTGGCATAATATTCTATAGTATATATGGACCGCATCTTCTTTATCCATTCATCTGTTGAAGGCCATCATGGTTCTTTCCACAGTTTGGCAACTGTGGCCATTGCTGTTATCAACATTGGGGTACAGATGGCCCTTCTTTTCACTACATCTGTATCTTTGGGGTAAATACCCAGTAGTGCAGTTGCAGGGTCATAGGGAAGCTCTATTTTTAATTTCTTAAGGAATCTCCACACTGTTTTCCAAAGTGGCTGCACCAACTTGCATTGCATTTAATTTTGAGAGTGTCTCCTACCAAAAAAGTTTCTCTTCCAGGGCACACCCTGTTATATGAGTAAATATACATTTTAACCCATTTGCCATTTGCAACATCAACTGTTACTCTCTTTTTAAATCATCACTAAAATAATTTTATATATATATGTATATATACATATATATATACTTAATAACCACTCTTTGGAAAAATTCTGCCATTTCTATTTTCTTGCTCTAATATACAAGTGTTTACCATTTGACAAAGTCAACATTTTTCTTTCAGTTTCTACTCTCAGGAGGACAAGTCCATGTCTCTTCCCAAGTCCTGAACAAGTGTAAATATGTCATGTGGGATTGGATATAATTCCAAAACTACTTTATAAATTGATAGCTCTGGAATGTAAATCTAAAAGAGGCTATAACAATTAGCAAATTGTAGTGATATTGGAGGCAAAAGCAATGTTAAATTGTATTTGAACTTCTAAAATTTTTAATACTTTGTTTTTGAATCTGAATTCTAGCAAATATGAAAATATTGTATATTGTAATCTAGGCCAACTAAAAAGGCGCAAATTTATTTTTTAAAATTTTTTTCTGCTTTCCATGTCCATCCTTCTTCCCTTTAGCCAGGTATGATTTTCCCTACCTATCTGGAAATGCTTACCTACCTCAAATCAGGCATCAGTGCTGGCACTGGGTAAAATGCAAGCTAGAAACAGAATCTGTGGTTATTGTGCCTTAGTGATACCTGAGTTTCAGGTCATTTGCTATGAAATCATCTACCTGTATTTCATTTATACACCATTATGAGTACCAGCAATTTGAATCATAGAATACTCATATCCTCCTCCTTGCTTTCATTCACTTGCCTGGATTTGTTGTCTTATCTCTTTGCCTGATTCCTACCTTGTCATCCATCTCTTTTCAGTCGAAGTCACAGTTTTAGTCACCTTATCCTAGACTTTTCTTTTTTCCCCTGTCACTTAACTCCTAGCCCAGTACTCCCTATGAACTTTGTTGTTACATGTCCACAGATGTCTTTGTGTGACATTTTTTCACAATGCTTTTTCTTAGTATTCTTCACACACAAGATATCTAAATTGACTTGATCAACTTCACAACATCCCAGCATCTTCTATTCAAGCTCAACGTTTTATGTAGTGCCTTCTTCTCCAGAAATTTCCTACCATGTGCCTCCATCAAAACTTACCTATTCCCTGATCCATATTTTTGTACCTAGATCTCTGGCAAGTTTAACCCAATAAATAAAATCTGGCTTGGTATTAATGACTGATTATGTATTAAGGTATAATTCCTACTAAGAAACAACACTTTTATTTTTCCTTGGTTTTTCATGTTTTCACCCAAGTAAGTGTGACTGGTAAGGGGGCTGTATTGGGATTATCTTTGAAACACCCTTCAAAAGATATCACACAGTCAATATTGCAGCCATCAAATTTCTGTATTGTTTCTGAAGAATTAGCTCCTGCAAATGTGTATTTATACACAGTTAAACACTCCAGGACACGTTTACTCTTTATCTAAAAATGTGTTTGACATTGAATGTATTTTGGATGCAATTTTCTCTGTTCAGTTATGATATTTCCCAAAAGTAATTACCATATTTCAATGGAGTCTATTACCCGAAGATGAAAACTTTTCATATTTTGAAAGGAAGTCAATGCAATACAAAATTAACCAAAAAGATAAAGAAGATTGAAGACCTGATTACAGATAGAGAATAAAAAATGAGTCCTCATCAAGGCTAATATAGACCACAGTGCAACCTTGCAAATTAAAACAGAAATATCTTAAAATCATTAAATATTTTAACAGCTTAAAAATGTACAAAAACACTACTATCTCCTCTACCCATGTCAAAATCCAAGCCCTCTCAACATTCCCCATGTAGATGACAGAACCAGGTTCTACTGAGAGGAGATGCCTTTAAAATGAACTCCTCCCCTTCTAATTTACCCAAAAGCACATACCCTCCCTATTACAGTTACTATGAAGTCTTTGCCAGGCTATGAAGGCCTCTCCTAGCCAGAAGGCATACAACCTCTCTTAGTCTGTCTGGGCTGCTATTACAAAACCATAGACTAGGTGGCTTCTTAAACAACAGAAACTTATTTCTCACAGTTCTGGAGACTGGAAAGTACAAGACCAAGACACCTACAAATCTGATATCTGGTGAGAATTCACTTTCTGATTTATACAGCACATTCTAGCTATACCGGCACATGGAAGAAGGGGCAAGGTATCTTCCTGGGGCCTCTTATAAGGACACCGATACCACACAGGAGCACTATGCCCCAGTGACCTAATTACTTCCCAAAGGCCCCATGCCTTGGGGGTTAGAGTTTCAACAAAAGAATTTGGGAGGAAATGCAAACATTCAGACCATATCACAATACCAGCTAGAAGTGAGTTCTTCCTTTCCTGAACTCTAGTCCTACCATTCTTCTGGCATGTTTATCACATTCTAATATGTATTACAGCCGTTTGTGCACATGTTTTGTCCTTTGACTAAAGTGTATGTTTTTTTGAAGAAGATATTATATCTTTAAATCCCTAGTGATTATTAGAGTCTTTAGTGCATTAAAAAGCATTACCAGGAATTATAAATAATTCCACTCTTATTCCTTAATTCCCTATTGATTTGTTTGTTCAACAAATATTTATTAAGCACTCATGATATCCAAGACACTCTCCTAGTCAGAAGGTATACGGTGATTAGCAAGAAACAGGGTACTTGCCCTCACAGCACTTATATTCGTGTGAGGGAGAGAAAAGCAGCTATTAATTAGTGACAAATTACTTCATTAAATGTAATAAGTAAAAGGAAAACAGATGAATGATTGCCATGGGTTAGAGAAGGGATTGATTATAAAGAAGATTCACAGGGGAACTTTTAGGGTAAAATAACTATTCTTTAGATTTAGGATAAAGAACCTTTATGTATTTGGGTGGTAGATAAATGTTTACACGTATTTGTTAAAAATGACAGAACTATAAATTACACAGAGTGAATCTTAATGTGTGCAAACTAAAAATTATAATCAGGGGCGCCTGGGTGGCTCAGTGGGTAAAGCCTCTGCTTTCAGCTCAGGTCATGGTCTCAGGGTCCTGGGATCGAGCCCCACGTCGGGCTCTCTGCTTAGTGGGGAGCCTGATTCTTCCCCTCTCTCTCTGCCTGCCTCTCTGTCTACTTGTGATCTCTGTCTGTCAAATAAATAAATAAAATCTTAAAAAAAAATAAAAAAAATAAAAAAATAAAAATTATAATCAATTGTGATGTCAAAGTATTTTAGGATGGAATGTAGATGTGATAAATGAATCTATCTGTATTACAAATGTATGGTATGACCAAAATGAAGGGGGCAGGGAAAATGGGCTGAGCTAAGTAACTTTGGGGAAAAAATGTTTTGACTGAAAACTGTAAATGACAAAAAGACAAAAGGAATTATATATAAATACTGTACTCTAGTTGATAAATTTGTTTCTCATGGGGATACAAGCTAATAATTCTGAAACTGTTTTCCACATATATTGCTGTTGAGCAAATAAGTAAATAAATGTATGGTGAATAAGTGACAGCCAGGTTTCTTAAAGTTTAAGTGGGCTGTTATAGTCAAGTATGAGAGGAAGACTAGAACTATAATACTGGATTAGAGTAAGAGACATATGCATGAACTCATAATTTGCCCAATATGGATAAAAATTGGTATATACAGAAGTATTTAATATGTTTAAATACATGGTTTAGCATACATATACGTATTTTCTTGCTCTGTCCACCCAAAAGGCCCAACAACAATGATGTTTCAGTAGCAACAAGCATAGTCAGTATCCAGATCTTGGTCTATAAACACCATTCTGCAGTTAAAGGCACCAGGGTTCCTGGGAGAAAAGACTGACACTAGGGCTGAAGTGAGGAATGTACAAAATTAGCATGGAGCACTTTGTACTGCCAGGAATTACAGAAGTGATTCCCACCCCCAAGAAAAATTCACAATGTTGGGGATATGTCAGAGGGACACTGGAAACACCTTGAAAAAGCTTCAATTGGCCAAATGTGGAACAACGTGAGCAACAAAATCAGTAAAACAGGATTGAATTATAACCCAAAGTATAAAATAAATACATATACATCAGTCCATAGTGATACTAATAAATTATGGAATAACTAAATGGAGAAATGGAGAAAAATGTTTCTTACATAAAAGTTCCAAATATGTGCAGATAATCCCCTGTCAAGGAGGTGGAGCTTAACCCTCCCCAACCCAATCCTCACTTAGTATAGGCTGGACTTAGTGACTCACTTTCAAAGAAAAAAGTAGGGAAAGGGAAAATTACAACTTTATTAATACACCTGACAAACACTACATTAACCAAATGATACAGGTTAACATCATCAGAAATGTCATAAGGATATCATGTAAACTCTGATAGCTTTGATGAGAAGGGTACTTGATCTTGGCAGTATTCTTCCCAGAAACCCATATCTCCAGTTTTCATGAGAGAAACACCAGAAAAACTCAGGTCAAGAGGCATTCTACAAGATACCTGGTCATACCCCTATAGATGTTCAAGCTTATGAACAACACAGAAAGACAAAGAAAATAACACAGACTAAAGGAAATCGGAAGTAAATGAAAGGTGATATCCTAGATTGAATCCTGAAACAGAAAAGGGACCTTAATGGAGTGTGTGTCACACACATACACACACACACATACAGATCTGTTTAAATTATCTATTAAATTGTTTGTGGTTCTTGCTAAAGCCTATCTTACTGTTGTGTCTTTGGCTTCTTAAAAATCATCTCCATCCTCTGTCCATTTTCACCACATCCAGAATCATTTCCTTACAACAGTGCTTTCACTCTCTGCTCAAAGACTATTGTGGCTCACCATGTCTATAGAAGAAATCCCAAACTCCTCAGGTAGATACATGAGTTTCCTTTATCAGTTGATTCTTACCTTATTTTTCCAAACTTACATATATATAAATTGAATAGATAAATCTTAATTGGAATGGAACAACAAATGTTTATTAAGCACCAACTATTAGTCGAACATTCTGCTGGGTACTTGGTGCTATAGAGATTATGAAGGGATTATATCTGCCCCAGACTTGTAAATAGAAACAAATAATTCTAAATATTACAAGTGCCAAAGTAGAACGGAGAAAAGTAATGTAGGAAATAACATTACATGAATATGTAACTTACAGGGAAGGGAGTACAAGAGATGAGTCTTGAATGGAAGTAGAAGTTGACCAAGCAGAGAGGTATATTTAATATAAGGAGAAACAGTGACAAATTCAGAAAGCCATAACATACTTGAATAGGGAACAATGCCTAGAGAGTAAAAGGTATGTGGTAGAAAGAGGCAGATAGGAGCAGAAGAGCAAACTAGAGTCAATCTGTGAAGAGTCTTGGATTTTTAGCTAAGAAATTTTATCTCCTTTCTTAAAGCTGTAAGTAACCTCTCTGCTAAAATGCTAAGTCATCAAATAGCATTATATGTCATCTCACACTGTTTTGTAGGTACATTTGTATGAAATATTCTTTAACAAATCCTGCTTTTCTAGCCAAGTCTTCCATTTTGGATCCCAATATTATGTAGCAGAGTACTGAGTCCATCAAGCAGGACTTCCTGAATTTTTTTGGTTCAGGGGTCCTTATGGTTTATGCCAGGCATTCTTGTAACGGAAAACAAATTTCTTATTTTTGAGAACACGTGCATCCTGGTATTTGCATTTCTAAAAAGTTCACTAAATATATAACTGTAACTCTTTCCTTAAATTTTGGTATCAGTCAGTATTACACTTTGCACAAAATACTAGGTCATTCATCTAGTGGCCTTGAATTGACCTACTGTGTCTGTGTACTCTAGAATCTATAAGGAAAAGCCAGTATCCCTGGTAACTTGCCCTATGCTTGGAAGCATGGGGATTTCCCAGTTTGTCTTATGGTTACAGTCAGCTATGAATGAAATTGGGTTATGGTCTCTATTCTTGCTCCTCTTCCAATCCGATGACCAGTGCATTATCCAAATCCAACCGATGACCAGTACATTATCATTGTGATATGGAGAGATGAGGGAAGAGTTTGCTGAACACTGCAAGGCAGTCAAGTTTTTTCCTCTTTCTCTCTTTCAGGGAAACAGATCGCATGAAACACTTTTGCACTGCCAGAGAAAATCAATTACACTTTTAAGGTGAACAAAGGTGTGAGACATTTTCACCTTTATATTCTACATGAGAAAACATAGAGAGGCTATGTGAACACTTTGAAATCACAGAGCCAATTATTAGGGGTTCCAAGACCAGTGCAGGTCTCTTAAAGCAGAACTTTATAAAAACTGGTTTACCAACAACCCAGATAACACATATGCATTTTTAGAAAATAATGAAACTGCCTGATGTAGAATACCCCAGCCAAATTTTCCTCATGAAATGATGCTCTTCCATGGACTATAATTTTTAAGGCAGATGTTGTTGAAAGCAACCAGGGTAATTACAAAAATAACAAAATTACATTTGTCATGAAATTCACTCACATACGTGAAAAACAATATTTTTCTTGTGCAATATCAGCCACTGCACGGAAAATTTCATGCAACTGACAGAATCATAACTACACAAAAAATGAGCATATTTAATTGGGTAAAAAACAAATAGACTGTGTATGTAAATCCAAAACATCTATCACGGTCACCAAAGGTGATCCAGATAATCACAACTCCAAAATGAAGCTCCTGATTACTTGAAGGTGGGAATTAGGCTATGTGATCTGTGTGACAGCCGTGGCAGGTAATAAAAGAGAAGATCCAATAAAGAGACACAGGGCTGCATAATAATGTTATAAGAAGCAACTGATACAATCAAAATTCATTAGAATTTGAGCTTATGGTTAGCAAAGATAGCTTTTATTCTGCAGTTATTTAAGAATTAGGGAAGTACTTGCCCCCCTAACTTAACAGGAGATATGGGTAGCTCCGAGATAAGATGATATCTGCAGTTTCGATTTACCTAAGCTAGCTGACAGCAGCCTTCATGTTTTCTCACTGTTATTGTGCTGTGAAGATTCTTTTGCTATTCCAATTCCCAGGAAGTGAAAAGTACAATCAGTTTTCTTTTTCGCTTCTCAATTTCCTTCTATTACACATTGTCTTTGGAGACCTTCTTTCACTGGCTCAATGACTGGCCAATTACTTTATACCACAAATGAAAAAAAAAATAATATCGTTAAGTTCAACACATACAAGGGCTATATACTACTGACAGAATAGAAAATAGAATTTTCCCTACATTTAATAATTATCCAGCCTTAGATATATTTGGACAATAGTGCATATGACATAATTTATTTTACAAATTCTAGGATATTGGTAGCACAATATCTCTCTTCCAAATGAGCCCTTGGCCTTTTATCCCCCTATGCCTGGATAAGAGAAACATCAAACTAAGGGTTAAGAGAGGAAAGGATGATCTAAAGAGACATTTGAGATAATTCTCGTTAAATGGACTATATGATTATATTTCATATTTCTTCTATTAATCACAGGACCCTGTTTTCAGGAAAATTCTACCTGTGTCATTACTCTTAACTAAATATAGAAGATAAGGTATTTTATCAGAGGGATAACCTAAGCAGGAAAAGTGAAATAACTGTCTTAGTTTTCTATTGCTGTGTAACACATTACTGAAAATGCCGTGGCTTACAAGAAAAATATATTATCTCACAGTTCTGTAGGTCAAAATCTGCATAGGTGTGGCTGATTTCTCTCTTCCAGGTTTCAGATGCTGGAATCAAGGTGTCATATGGCCAATGCTCTTATATGAAGACCTTAGGGGCAAATCCTCTGCTCACTTCAGTTGTTGGCAATATTCAGTTCAACGTAGCTGTAAGATTGAGGTCACTGTTTTCTATCTTTCTTTCTTTTTTTTAAAGTTTTATTTATTTGACAGACAAAGATCACAAGTAGGCAGAGAGGCAGGCAGAGAGAGAGGAAGGGAAGCAGGATCCCTGCTGAGCAGAGAGCCCGATGCGGGGCTCAATCCCAGGAGGGATCATGACCTGAGCTGCAGGCAGAGGCTTTAACCCACTGAGCCACCCAGGCACCCCAGGTCACTATTTTCTTGAAAGCTGTTAGTCAGGGGTTGCTTTTATCCTCAAGACACCACTTGCATTCCCTGGTGTGATATTTCTTCCATTTCTCAGAGTAAGAAGTGGTGGCTTGACTCCTTAAACTTCGAATCCCTCTGCTCCTTCTGCATCATCTTTCCTATCTTCACTTTGAGAAATTTCTCTGCTTTTTAGGGCTAATATGATTGGATGGAACCCACTGAGATAATTTGCTCAGAATAACTTCCCTATCTTAAGGCCTATACCCTTAATTACATATGCAAAGTTCCTTTTGCCACATAAAATAATCACAAATTCTGGGATTTGGCCATGAGTCTCTTTGGGGGAACCAGTGGTGCTTGGAGTACCATGGTAACCTACCCAAGACCAAACAGCTAATGAATGAAGTAGAAGTTTGTTAAAAGCTAGGGCTTTTCTCACCTAGTGCATAGCTCTTTCCACTAAACTTTGCTATCCCGTCAGTCATTTTCTTCCAGGTTAATTAGCAAAGAACCAGTAAGTCACCATGACTATATTGGGCAGTAAATATGACTTGAAAATAAGCAAGATTGCTAAAAATGGAAAAATTAGGGAGTTTTATTTAAAAACTTGAAGCCCAGAGCTTCCAAGTAATGTGTTGTTCCCAGGGAAGAAATCTGCCATTTTTCAATCAAAAGCTCACAATTTTAGTTACTTAAAGTTAGTAGGTAAAAGAAACTCCATTTCCTTATACTAACATATATTTTCATGGCATGACAAAATATTGATTAGAAAAATTATGTAGGGGTGCCTGGGTGGCTCAGCTGGTTAAACATTCAACTCATGATTTCAGCTCATGTTATGATCACAGGGTGTTGAGGTCCAGCACCCAACAGGCTCCTCTCTCAATCGGGAGTCGCAATTGTGATTCTCTATCTCTCTCTTGCTCTGTCCCTTCCCCTCCTGAACACAAACGCACTCTCTCCTTCTCTCTCAAATAAATAAATACATCTAAAAAAGAAAAAAGAACAATTATCTAAGATTAACCAGGATGTAATGAACACCATCCCATTTGTTTGTTAACTTATTTTAAGGAGTTTGATCTGGTTGATCTCTCTTACTCTGCGAATTCTATGAAGAGCCGTACTTTGATTTTTTCTTTCTGATTTCTTTAAAGTCTAAACACATACACAATCAGAATCTCCAGAAGTTCTATTCTAAGCCTAGTGCTTAAGAAATCAAGAGAACTGAATTCTAGTCCTAGATGTAGCACTACCTGTACAATTTTAGTTCAATCACTTCAGTTCTCTGGGCTTATCTTTAAGTTAAAGCATGTAATACAGGTGAAATAACCTTGGTGTCCTATCTATTTACAATGCACTGTTGTGCCAAGAAATTCTCTAAATCTCTAAAGGCACTGTGAATGAAGGGTCCTAGGATTCCAAACTTTGAATTTTTTTTAAAAAAATTTACGATTTTATTTATTTGCAAGAGAGAGTGAGAGAGGGAGAGAGAACACTGGGTGGAGAAGGGAGGGAGAGAGAAGCAGACTCCCTGCTGAGCGGGGACACCCATCCTAGGACCCTGAGATCACAACCTGAGCTGAAAGCAGATGCTTAACTGATCAAGCCACCCAGGTGCCCTCTGAACTTTGAATATTTTTTTAAAGATTTTATTTATTTATTGGAGAGAGAGAGCATGAGCAGGGGGGAGGGGCAGAGGGCGAGAGAGAAGCAGACTCCCTGTTGATCAGGGAGCTCAGTGCAGGACTCGATCCCAGGACCCTGGAATCATGACCTGGGTCAAAGGCAGACCCTTAACTAACTGAAAAATCAATTAGCCTGAGTGAGTGCAGAGCTGCTGCCCTAGAAGTCCTAGAGGTACAATGAGTATGGCCAGGTCTTTAGCCAGAGCTCCAATCTGGTGCAGCGCCAGTAGCAGCACACTTCTGAGAAGCCCTACTCCTGTAGTCAGCAGGGCAAGGCCTTCATCTGGAGCTCTGCCCTCAGCATCAGTGCATCCACACCCGTGAATCAACTCATTAAATGGTGAGATGCTCTATGAGTGTATCTCACTGACTGGGCCAAGGCTTTCTTCAGATGTTCTCACTTCTTTCAGCACCTACAGACACAGATGGGTCAGAGCCCTTTGTATGTGCAGCCTGTGGCAAGACTTTTAGCCAGCGCTCCCAGCTCCTACAGCACCAGAGGGTTAACTACTGGAAGTAGCAATTCAAAGAGGCCATTGCCCAGCTGGGGAAGGGATGCGGGTCAGTGCCGGGACAGAGGCTCCTGATTTCTCACTATTCCTGATTGGTACAATTGGCACCACACATCAAATGTCCCAAATAAATTCTTTTTAATTGATGAAAAAATAAGTCTTTTATATGGCCAAATGATTATAATTGGTCTTATTGCTATTTTTCAATAAAGATGGTACTTTCTGAACAATGAGGTTTATACTATTTTTATTTTATTGAAGATGTGTTTGAAAGAGTGCATGGGCACACATGCTTGTGAGAGAGAAAGAGAGAGAGATTTGCGTGGGGAGAGGGGCAGGGGGATAAGGAGATGGAGAGAAGCAGACTCCCGCTAAGAAGGGAGTTGATACTGGCCTTGATCCATGACCCTGAGATCCTGACCAGAGCAGAATTTAAAAGTCAGACACTTAACTGACTGAACCACCCAAGCGCCCCAGGTTTATACTATTTAAAAAAAAAATTATTCCCTGAATAGTGGATGAACTGCCTTTGAAGGCAATTTGGTATCTGTTATTCTAACTTAATTTTTTTTTTTGGAAGATGGAGGCAAAGATACACAGGCTGAAAAACCTAGTCCAAAGCTTCCTGCTCCATTTTAAATGCCTTTGGAAAACTTGGATCAAATTTCTAATGAGAAGGGAACAGGAGGCCTGATCACTATTTTTTTTTCCATTTAGCAATCTAGTAAAATGATTGAGAAAGATGGCAATAAATACAATGATTTTCAGTCGAGGTAAGCTAACATCTGTAATAAGACAACTATAAGCCTCACAGATGTGAGGAAGTATAAGCATATTTTTTTACTCGGTATGCTTTAACAGTAATAATGAAGGTAGGGCAACTTCTGCTCCAGTTATTCAGGAAAGCAGGCTGCTAACAGCTCTGCAATTTTCAATAGATGATTTCCAAAGTCACCCTTGGAGAGAATACACAGCCAGGAGACATTAGGAAAGGGCGTAAAGAATGATAAACAAAATATTTTAACAGGTCAAGCTTGAAAGAACATATGTTATTTCTATTTACATTCTTCTGGCTATAAATCATTCATATGTTCACACCTAACTGCAAAGAAGGCTGGGAAAAGCAGTCCAGTCATGTGCCCTGGAAGAGGAGGTCTTTAATTGATGGGATGAGGCCCACCCACATTACTGAGAATAATCTCCCTTAGTTAAAGTAAAATGATTGTAGAGGTTAACCACTCTACAAAATAGTTACACTGCAACACCTAGGTTAGCATTTGAATAACTGGATACTATAGCTTAGCCAATTTGACACAGAAAACTAGCCATCATAGTATCTGTTGAAGGAATATTTGCAGTACAAAAGATTATTTCCTAATAGGTAAAATAAATATCTCAAAGATAATACCTGGTTTGGCTATAAAAAATAAAATTAAAAGGTTGTTTCTCTAGAGACAAATTTTCAAGCAAAGTTAATTGGTTCCCAATGATTATTTTTTTCAATAACAAGACCATAACAATCATGGTCAGTACATCACAGACTAAAAGCCAGCCAAGATATATATAAGGAAGGAGTGGAACTGAAAACATGCCACATCCCCGACACCTAAATTTGACACATGCTATAAGAAGAAGGGACGCCTGGGTGGCTCAGTTGGTTGAGCAGCTGCCTTCGGCTCAGGTCATGATCCCAGCGTCCTGGGATCGAGTCCCACACTGGGCTCCTTGCTTGGCAGGGAGCCTGCTTCTCCCTCTCCATTTGCCTGCCATTCTGTCTGCCTGTGCTTGCTCTCTCACCCTCTCTCTCTCTAATAAATAAATAAAATCTTTAAAAAAAAAAAAGAAGAAGGTAAAAATCTTGATAAACTCGATAAAGCCTAAATGAATGCCATGTAAAAAGACACAAATATCATATTAATAAAATGATCTAATTAGAACAATTATGAAACAATCTTGGGCAAGATTAAACTTAATTTAGCCATGTTCACTAGGACCTTTGTGTGATTAATAGTGATTAATATATATTGAGTTACATTGAATCATCTTGTATTCAATGAGACTACCTATACCCAAAATCCTATGAAGAAATATTTATAGCAACAAATCAGATCAAGAAAAGTCTATAGCAGCAAAAGATATGGGTATATTTGAGGGAACTCTACATAAGGCTTAATATAAAAGAATTAAATATATTTTTATTCATCACCATTATCACTTATGTTGATCATATTCACAAGGTAAATTCCTCCTTTTACTTTGTCTTTGGAGATGCAGCTTTCAGACTTACACTGAGAGAAGATACAAAGTTAAAAATGAAAAGAGGAATAAAAAGCAAGTATAGATTAAGGAAGTTTTGTAAACAGATGGGCCAGTTACAATTATTTTCAACTTTTTCCATAGTTCATAATACTTTACCCCGACCCTGAACTCTATTCTGGGACTGGAATGGTGTTATGGACTGAATGAATGTTTGTATTCCCCAATTCTTTTTTTTTTAAGACTTTGTTTATTTATTTGACAGAGAGAGACATGGTGAGAGAGGGAACAGAGGCAAGGGGAGTGGGAGAGGCAGAAGCAGGCTCCCCACCGATCAGGGAGCCCAACATGGGGCTTGATCCCAGGACCCTGGGATCATGATCATGACCTGAGCCAAAAGCAGATGCTTAACAACTGAGCCACCCAAGCACCCCTATTCCCCTAATTCTTAGGTTGATATCATAATCTCCAATGTGGATGATATTTGGAGATCGACCCTTTGGAAAGTAATTAGATCATGACTGGGATAAATGCCCTTACTGGAAACAATATGAGAAAGGTTTTCCCACTCCCTCTTACTCTTCTTCTCTCTTCCTCCCTCCCATGTGAGGACATAACAAAAAGAGAGCCATCTGCAAAAACAAGAAGAATGTTTTCACCAAATCCTCAATTTGCCAGCACCTTGATCTTGGACTTTTCAGCCTCCAGAACTGTGAGAAATAAATGTTTGTTATCTAAGCCATCCAGTCTATGGTAATTTGTTATCGCAGCCTGAACTGACTAAGACAGATGAGGATATGCTTATAATGGAAAAAAATTATTGATTAATGAAAGATGATATCATTCATAACACAGCTGGTGACTGTGCTCCCTTCGTAGAAAACTAAACCAAAATCCTTCTGGCCAATTACTCACAATCTATGACTTTGTCCTCTGGTGACTTTTTTTTTTAATGTAAAAAGAAATAAATTTAAAATTCCAATTATACCTATGTGGAAAGGTTAATTGGTAGTCAATAAAAGACAAATGATCTCTTTCTGAATATATTTTAGAACAGATCAGCAACTGAGTATAAGATTCTTTGACACCAACTGTATTTGCTGCAAGTATGTCTTCAGCATATTTTAAAAATCTCCTTGATCTTCATTTCTTTATCTCAGAAACAACCTTTATCATTGACAAATTCAGACCCTTGCAAGACTTGATTTAGATTCTTTACTGCCATTCTTCATTTCTATTATATATTTTGGAGGAAAAATTAAAAAGGGGAATGAGTGAAGGGAAAATTTGTTCTGAAAAAACTCATGTAAACTACTTGGCTAAGACCGCTGGCATTGTACCGAACAGAATATAGAAAATATTTGATTGATATGCTCATGATCTAAAATTAAAAATTCAGGGTTTTGTGAATCATTTTAGTACTCACAGATTTTGTAAGAAAACACATATATCTAGCTGATGAATAGTAATATTTAGTGTTCCTGAGCACTTTCATCTAATGTTTTCCACAATATAATTGGTGACATTCTTGTTTTCCTTTCTGAGAGCCAGGAGATCTGAAAAAAAATCTTGTGTTTTGCAGGTGGAGTTTTAAATTTTTTCACCTCAATTAATGAATGGGCCAAGGTTGCATGAAATGTAAGAAAATAATGATTCCATGAGTAGCTATCGGGTCTCCTTACTTCCAGTCTATTTATTTCAGTAAACATCTTCTAGATTTGAAAAAAAAGTCCTTAAGTCATATAGTTACTTAGAACATACCCTCTTTTCTCTGACTTTACTTCAGGAGGCTAGGAACGAGTCACAGTGAATAAAATAATTTCTGCCTGGAAAACAGAAACAACAACATCACTATATTTCTTAGATTTCATAAAGTTAAATTATTAGCTGTCCAACACCAATATAGAATCAGTCACCTAGAAGTTTGTGCAACAAAAGTCATGCTTTCACTATAATACTTGCTTCTGGTGACTCTTAATATCCTACAATTATTTTGGTTTCTAACTTAAATAGAAAAAGAGCAGTGATACATTTAGTAATTTAAAGTCCCATGAAATGCACTCTGAAAAGAACATTTTCCATGTTTCTTAATAGATCTTTAAAAATCTCAATGACCCTGCACATATTTAGCCTTTATTTACTTGCAAATGACCTATCTATAATTCTTCTATATGAATTAGCTTACAGTTCAAGTTTGATTCATTTTTTTTCATTAATGAGAATAGAAAAGTTGGTTTTGTCTTCCATAAGCTGAAAATCTTAATGGATACAACTGGAATAAAAAAAAAAAGGAAAAGAAAAAAAGAAGAAATGAAAAAGTTCCAAACTAAGACTTCCGAGTGAAAAATTCCCAACTTATATCTACTAATAGAATATTCTATTTTTCAATAATATAGTATTACAGAGAATTTGGGTAGAACTTTCTGTTCCTGAGCACAGTGCCCTCCTACTTTCTATTTCCTGATAAATCAATTACCATAGCATTTATATAAAAACTAAACTTGGACAATTGTACCGAAAAGAATAAAATACCTAGGAATAAACTTAACCAAAGTGATGAAAGATCTATACTCTGAAAACTATAAAACACTGATAGCATTTTTCACAAAAAAAGAACAAATAATACTAAAAGTTGTATGGAACCACAAAACACCCCAAATACCCAAAGCAATCTTGAGAAAGAAGAGTAAAGCTAGAGGTATCACAATCTCAGATTTCAAGATATAACACAAAGCTGTAATAATCAAAACAGTATGGTACTGGCATAAAAATAAACACATAGATCAATGGAACAAAATAGAAAACTTACAAATAAACCAAAAGAATGAAACTGGACCACTTTCTAACACCATACACAAAAATAAGTTCAGAGTAGATTAAAAACCTAAATGTGAGACCTGAAAATATAAAAATCTTAGAAGAGAACACAGGCAGTCATCGGCTATAACAATGTTTCTCTAGGTAAGTTTCCTAAGGCAAGGGAAACAAGCAAAATTAAACTATTGGGACTACATCAAAATAAAAAGGTTTTGAACAGCAGAAGAAATCATCCAAAAAGAAAAAGACAACCTACTGAATGGAAGAAGATATTTGCACATGACATATGCAGTTAGAGGTCAATATCCAAAATATATAAAGAACTTACACAACTTAATACCAAAAATACAATCTAATTTTAAAATCGGCAGAGGACCTGAATTGACCTTTTTCTAAAGAAGATATACAGGTCCAACAGGCACAGGAAAAAATACTTAACATCATTAATCATCAGGGAAATGGAAATCAAAACTACAATGAGGTATTGCCTTACACCAGTAAGAACGTCTAAATTCAAAATTATGAGAAATAACAAGCACTGATTGAAGATGTAGGGAAAAATAAACTTTTGTACACTGTTAATAGGAATGTAAATCAGTACAGCCTCTGGAAAACATTTTTCCCTCAAAAAATTGAAAATAGAAATAACATATGATCCAATAATTCTACTATTGGGTATTTACCTAAAGAAAATGAAAACACTAATTTGAAAAGATATATATACTCCTATGTTTATTGCAGGATTATTTACAATATCCAAGATACAGAAGCAACCTAAGTGTCCATTAACAGACAAATAGATAAGGAAAATGTGGTGCATGCACACACACACACTCACACACACACACACACTGGAATATTATGTAACCAAAAAAGGGTGAGGTATTGCTATTTGAGATAACATGGACAGACCTAGAGGGTATTATACTAAGTGAAATAAGTAAGAGAGAGAAAGACAAATAGTGTATGATCTCACTTATCTGTGGAATCTTAAAAAGTTGAACTTAGAGAAATGGTGGTTGCTAGGGACTTGGGTGGGGGGAAATAGGAAGAGGTAGGTCAAAAGATACAAACTTCCAGTTACAAGGTAAGTCCTGGGGATATAATGTACTGCATGGTAACTATAGTTAACAATAATGTATTATATGCTTGAAGTTGCTAAGAGAGTAAATCTTAAATGTTCTTACCATAGGAAAAAAGTGCTAATTATGTGAAGAGATAAAGGTGTTAACTAACCTTATTGTAGTAATCATAGAAATATATAAATATATCAAGTCATCATGGCTCTACACCTTAAACTTATACAATGTTATATGTCAATTATATCTCAATTAATGTAGGGGACAAAAAGTAAAGTAACATGTGATTATTACCCTTCATTAACCCACGGGCTAGTAAAAGAAAAACATGTGCAAAAGCATATTGAATTACAAAAAGGACTAAAACAGAAGCCTTTACAATACTCTAAGAGAACAACAGTTAGGAAGCTGTTGGAATAGTTTAGGTATTGTTTTGGGCCCATATAAGGTATCAATAGTGGGAATGGACACTAAGGGAAACAATTGACAGTACTGCCCAGAAACAATAGTTCTTAACTGATTATGTCAAGGGACAAAGAATGAAAGAGAATCATAGATACTCTAAAATATTGAGAAGACATTTGAGGATGGCATTTGAGGATGGCAGTGCCATTGAACAAATCAATTGAGGATAAAAGTAAATTAGGGAGGAATGATGAAAATGCATTTTGCTGGAGTTGTTCCTTCCATGATCTGATTAATCTGGGGTTGTTACTCCCTCAGGGTATAGTAAACATTTTTAAACACTTTATATCCTTTGAACATATATATGGAATTAAGCATAACGCTGCAATAATCAGTATTCATTAGTTACAGTTTTTTTTTCTCAACAAACAGAGAGACATCCTAAGAAATAACCAACCACTCCCCAAAACAGGCCCCAGAGAATCTTAAAGAATCTCCATCATATTTTCTTAGTGTCATGGGAAATTGTAATTTTTGGAGTTGGATGGTATCAGGGTCAGATGGTTCTGGAATCAAATATCAGGTTTTCCATTTAGCTAGTGTCATGATTTGCAGGCACCACTGCTACAATTCTCCAAGCATCCACTTTTTTTTTCCCAATTTATTTATTTTCAGAAAAACAGTATTCATTATTTTTTCACCACATCCAGTGCTCCATGCAAGCCGTGCCCTCTATAATACCCACCACCTGGTACCCCAACCTCCCACCCCCCCCGCCACTTCAAACCCCTCAGACTGTTTTTCAGAGTCCATAGTCTCTCATGGTTCACCTCCCCTTCCAATTTACCCAAATTCCCTACTCCTCTCTAACGCCCCTTGTCCTCCATGCTATTGGTTATGCTCCACAAATGAGTGAAGCATCCACTTTTTTCATCTATAAAATGGGTATTAAAATACTACATTATAGGTTACTTTTGAATATTTAATCTAATAGTGTATGTAAAACATCTGCCAGGGGCACCTGGGTGGCTCAGTGGGTTAAAACCTCTGCCTTCAGCTCAGGTCATGATCCCAGGGTCCTGGGATCAAGCCCCACATCGGGCTCTCTGCTCTGCAGGGGACCTGCTCCTCTTCCTTTCTCTCTGCCTGCCTCTCTGCCTACTTGTGATCTCTCTGTCAAGTAAATAAATAAAATATTAAAAAAAACCCTTTAAAACATCTGCCATACATCCTATCACATAATAGTTATCCCAAAATAAAAAACTCTCTCATCTCCTTCTCAATGTCCACGAATTCAGATAAGGTTCTTATTTAAAAAAAAAAAACTCATTGAAGATAACATTATTAAAAATGATTGTATTTAGCATTCTCTGTAGTACAAATATCTAATCAGGCATTGTGATTATTGCCACAAGATATTATCTCAATAAGAAATCTTTGAACCATTCTAAATGTTTTACAAACAAGAAATTCAATTCCTGAAAACATCCTTTGTAACAATTATGGATTCTTAATTGAGCTAAGTCTTCTCTCTCCTAGGAATATCTTTCTTTGATCCTTACTCAAAGTACTGTGTTCATGTATTTCTTTACTATACTAACAAGTTTTTTAAAATAACTAGCCTGTCCTGTCCTGGATTCTTTCACTTTTTCCCCCTTTGTCCATTCATGCTGATACCATTCTCTTAAAAATCATCCCAACTGTCAAATTTAGTGAGCCTTTCTCTGTTTTCATCCTATTGGTATGCTAGAGGATATATATATTTAAAAAACTGGATAAATATGATACATCTTACAGATTCATCAATTTTACACAAAGATTCAAGGAATATGTTTTATATGAAAAATAATTATGAGGTAGAATAAAATTTGCATGAAAATACAAAGTACAGGAGATTTCAAAGAACCGTAATTATAGATGGCTGTCCTAAATCACGCTCATTAATGTTCTCTTGCTGACTTCTATTTTTGTTATACTTTCCTGGTCCTCCTCCTATATTTTGTTATACTTTCCTGGTCCTCCTCCTCAATTTCTCTTCCTTGCTCAATGTAGTCCTTACATTTGGTTTTCCCAGGGTGATATTCTTTTCCATTTGCTGTTCCTCAATGCTGATGACTCAACAGAATCTGGAAACTACAGTATTAGAAAAAACAAGATGTCAACATTGGCTACAGCTGTTCCATCTTACTATTGATGGGTTTGGAATAAACCTGAGCAAATGGAATTGAGCATTGCCCACCTGATGAATCAGTAACTGAAGAAGTATCAGTTGTAAGATAGAGTGGTCCAAATTCACCTCCGTGAAAAGAATAACACATTATGGGAAACCAACGGCCCTTGTAATTTTTAGAGACAACTTGGTAGAGAAGGGCAAGGAGAGTTGGCCTTGTTTGGATAGATAGTAAGAGTTGGGCTTCAATGTCTTACATAGAGTGAGTTCGCTCCTCAAAAACTAAACAATTATGTAAGAAAGTAAGATTATTCTGCTGTCTCATTTCTATTTGTTCTTTCTGCTACTTAATATACTAAAAAAAAAAATGAATGTTATCTTAAAGTCTTGTGGCAAGTACATTCTCTGCTAAGTCCATGATCAGCATAGTATAATATGCCATCAAGGCAGAAACAAACAAACAAACAAACAAAAAGCATCGCTTGAAGGCAACAAAAATACCAAACTGAAGACCCTTACTTGGAATACCTTCAATAAATAATGATCACCACTTAAGCATCTCTAACCACATTTTCAGTTGTGAGGAAAGACATCCTTCCCAGCAAAAGCACCTTTTGTAACTGGATTATTCACAAAGCACTCACAATTTCCAGTGTCGGACTTCACTTTCATCTTCTATTTTATAAAGATTTTATTTATTTATTTACACAAAGAGAGAGAGAGAGAGAGAGAGTGAGAATGAGTGGGGGAGGGGCAGAAGGAGATGGAGAGAGAGAGAATCCCAAGCAGACTCTGACCTGAGCATGGAGCCAACACAGAGCTCCACCCCACAACTCCAAGACCAGGACCCAAGTCAAAACCAAAAGCCCCTCAACTGAGTGAACTACGTAGGCACTCCTTCACTTTCATCTTTTAATACCTGATAGAACTTAGTCCACTCTAGTGGCTCAGTGAATATATGGAAGAAGATTAAATGCCCTTCAATTTATCAATTATTCACATTCTTTTCCTTCTATCCTTGCCCCATCCTTCTAAAATGGTAAAAAATATATTCCTAAATTTTAAGACAAAATCACTTCAGCTTCCCTTTATATGCTCTTATTTTGCTGGGACATACCCTGGGGAATGTACTGACAACCTTTACTTTAAACAGTGTGTTTTAAAATTGTATATGCCTTACATTTGAATTCCTGACTTGTTTGAATTGTTTCTTTCCAAAAATGCTTTTCAGTCTTGCCTTTGCAACAAGGAATGGATGTATCTTTCTGAGAGAAGGATCTTGTAATTTAGTATCAAAGACACTAGTTACATCAAAGTTTTATCTGACATTATGATCTTGAAAAACATACCATCTTTGTGTTTTTGGCAAAAGGTATTTTATACCACCTGGGTGGCTCAGTGGGTTAAAGTCTCTGCCTTCGGCTCAGGTCATGATCCCAGGGTCCTGGGATAGAGCCCCACATCGGGCTCTCTGCTCGGTGGGGATCCTGCTTCCTCCTCTCTCTCTGCCTGCCTCTTGGCCTACTTGTGATCTCTATCTGTCAAATAAATAAATAAAATCTTTTTTAAAAAGGTATTTTTAAATTATTTTATGGAATGCCACTTTATCAATCTTTAATGCACTGAGTCAAATTTCATATTATACTGTTGGTTACTTATTAGAGCAATGTCTGGGAATACCTTACCTTGTATTCTTAGAATAGGATGGATCTCATATACCTTATTGTCTAAAGAATAATCTAGATAATGGGTAATCTGAAGTGCTCTGAAAATTCCCTTGATTTCACTCAAATGAATTTCAAAAGACATTTCCCTGAAGATGGCCTTCCATTCTGCATTTTATTACACTTGGATCTGTAAGCAGATAATTAGTGCAACCTTTTGCATCTCAATCAGAGCTTTTTAATGCCTGAATTGATTGTTGGATCTTCTGCAACATGCATTTCTTGCGCACTTCTGACCTTGCTGTCAAAACTGTGTTATGGATAGCATTTATACTTGTCCAACTCAGTAATGCTGCTACTTTAAGTAGCCATGCTCACCCCCTTTAAAAAGATACCAGTGAGTTATGCTGATGGAAAAAACAACAATGACATATTACTACACAGCTCAGTATATTTCCTATGCTGTCCATTAGTTCTATTTTTATGTATCTCTGGTTTCTCAAACAAACAAAAATACAATCACAACAGTGAGTTTCATTCTTCTGTCATTTTGCATGAAAATGAATAGGTAATTTAGCATGGAATAGTGGACAATCGTTGGTAGATTACTGAGACATTTGGGTTTGAATCCTTTCTCTGATACTAAACAACATGTGGCCTTGGATAAGTCTTTTCCACCCTCTAAACCTTGTTTTCCTCATTTCAGACTATAGTGTAGTTTATTAAGAGGCATGGGCTATGAATCCATTCTCCATGGACTAAATTCCTGACTCTGCTATTCACCACATGTGTGGCCATGGATAAGATACTTAATTTATGAGTGACATAGTGGAGATAATAGTCTTAACCTTACAGGGCTTTAGGGAAGAGTAAGTGAGTTTAAAGCAAAGAAATTTGAACACTGTTTGGCCTTTACAAAATGTTCACTGCATGTTAAGATATGTTAATGTAAAAAATAAGGTTATTGGACCAGATAAGATTTATAAAGTCTTCCAGTTCTACAATTCTGTGTCTGTGACTGTATATTGTAAACTCCTTAAGAACAATGCCTATGTGAAATTATTCCCCCAGATTACTTATTAAGCCCAGTATTTGCCACATAGGTGCATGCTCAAAAATGCTTAATGACTTAAATGAAACAAAATAATAGAAAAACCTATATTCAAACAAAAAGACAACTCTTTGTTATCTATTACTGTCAGGTAATTTTCACTGATTGATATTTCCAAAAATATAGAGAAGTTTCAAAAAGTTTCCAGAAGCATCCTTATCAATTAAGATGAACTGTTTTAATTTGTTGACAAGATGGAAACTGATATTCTGTCCTAAGCAGAAGCTGGATTGTCTGAGAAGCAAGGCATTTTTAAAATCTAATGGTAAGTACATCCCCTAACCTATTTAGACAGTTCAAGGCTGAAAGCAAAAGAAATTTAGAAAACAATATACAATGTCAGTAGATGTTAAGTCTGATATTCAAAACTTACTTTGTCATTCACACCTTCCTCCTATGCATATGAAATTCTTTTGTGTTATCTTAAAAATTTCGACAATCGTGGCACCTGGATGGCTCAGTTCCTAAACATCTGCCTTTAGCTCAGGTCATGATCCCAGAGTCCTGGGATCAAGCCCCTCATGGGGCTCTCTGCTTAGCAGGAAGTCTGCTTCTCCTTCTCCCAGTCCCCTTGCTTGTGTTCCCGCTCCTGCTGTCT
The DNA here is from genome assembly GCF_020171115.1 of Neogale vison. NCBI lineage: Eukaryota > Metazoa > Chordata > Mammalia > Carnivora > Mustelidae > Neogale > Neogale vison. The sequence goes on from NC_058105.1 coordinate 34,640,721, forward strand.
CTCTCTGTCAAATAAATAAATAAAATCTTTTTAAAATTTTTCAACAATAGTCAAATTATAGAAAGAGCCCCAAAGTCCATCAACTGATGAATGGATAAGGAAGTTGTAGCGCGCGCGCGCACACACACACACACACACACACAGGAACATTACTCAGCCATAAAAAATAAGGGAATCTTGCCATCTGCAACAACATGGATGGAGCTAGAGTGTATTAAACTAAGCAAAACAAGTCAGCCAGAGAAAGACAAATACCATATGATTTCACTCATATGTGGAATTTAAAAAATGAAACAGATGAACATAGAAGGGAAAAAAGAGAGAGGGAAACAAACCATAAAAGAGACTCTTAACAAAAGAGAACAAACTGAGGGTTGCTAGAGAGGAGGTGGACAGGGGGATGAGCTAAATGGGTGATGGGTACTAAGGAGGGCACTTGTGATGAGCATTGGGTCTTGTATGTTAGTGATGGGCACTAAATTCTACTCCTAAAACTAATATTACACTGTATGTTAACCAACTGGAATTTAAATAAAAATTGAAACAAACAAACAAAAAAAGCTTCTGTTCTTGTAAGTGACTAACTGAAGCTGGATGTTATACAAAAAGAGAGTGAAAAGAAAGAGGTTGGTTGCACCAGCTTGCATTCCCACCAACAGTGTAGGAGGGTTCCCCTTTCTCCGCATCCTCGCCAGCATCTGTCATTTCCTGACTTGTTGATTTTAGCCATTCTGACTGGTGTGAGGTGATATCTCATTGTGGTTTTGATTTGTATTTCCCTGATGCCGAGTGATATGGAGCACTTTTTCATGTGTCTGTTGGCCATCTGGATGTCTTCTTTGCAGAAACGTCTGTTCATGTCCTCTGCCCATTTCTTGATTGGATTATTTGTTCTTTGGGTGTTGAGTTTGTTAAGTTCTTTATAGATTTTGGACACTAGTCCTTTATCTGATATGTCGTTTGCAAATATCTTCTCCCATTCTGTCAGTTGTCTTTTGGTTTTGTTAACTGTTTCCTTTGCTGTGCAAAAGCTTTTGATTTTGATGAAATCCCAAAAGTTCATTTTTGCCCTTGCTTCCCTTGCCTTTGGCGATGTTCCTAGGAAGATGTTGCTGCAGCTGAGGTCGAAGAGGTTGCCGCCTGTGTTCTCCTCAAGGATTTTGATGGATTCCTTTCTCACATTGAGGTCCTTAATCCATTTTGAATCTATTTTTGTGTGTGGTGTAAGGAAATGGTCCAATTTCATTTTTCTGCACGTGGCTGTCCAATTACAGCATGGAGGTTCCTCAAAATGTTGAAAATAGAACTTCCCTATGACCCAGCAATTGCACTACTGGGAATTTACCCTAAAGATACAAATGTAGTGATCCAAAGGGGCACGTGCACCCGAATGTTTATAGCAGCAATGTCCACAATAGCCAAACTATGGAAAGAACCTAGATGTCCATCAACAGATGAATGGATAAAGAAGATGTGGTATATATACACAATGGAATACTATGCAGCCATCAAAAGAAACGAAATCTTGCCATTTGCGACAACATGGATGGAACTAGAGCGTATCATGCTTAGCGAAATAAGTCAAGTGGAGAAAGAGAACTATCATATGATCTCCCTGATATGAGGAAGTAGTGATGCAACATGGGGGCTTAAGTGGGTAGGAGAAGAATCCATGAAACAAGATGGGATAGGGAGGGAGACAAACCATAAGTGACTCTTAATCTCACGAAACAAACTGTGGGTTGCTGGGGGGAGGGGGGTTGGGAGAAGGGGGGTAGGGTTATGGACATTGGGGAGGGTATGTGCTTTTGGGTAAATTGGAAGGGGAAATGAACCATGAGAGACTATGGACTCTGAAAAACAATCTGGGGGGTTTGAAGTGGCGGGGGGGTGGGAGGTTGGGGTACCAGGTGGTGGGTATCATAGAGGGCACAGCTTGCATGGAGCACTGGGTGTGGTGAAAAAATAATGAATACTGTTTTTCTGAAAATAAATAAATTGGGAAAAAAAAAAGAAAGAGGTTGGTTAAGATGAGGATGGTTTTAAAAGTTGAATATCAAGGCTTCCTCTCTCTTACTCCCATCATAACTAATATATATCTCTTATGGTAATTACCACACACATTAAAATGCCTTATATATGTGACTTTCTCTTGAAAAGACTGAGTTCTTGGAACAGGGACTCTGTGTCCTTACTGATCTTTGTACCTTCGGTGTTTATTTCATTTCCTGAATATATATATATATATATATATATATATACATATATATATATGTATATATTTGTATATAAATTAGGTGATCAGTAAATGTGAAATAATTAAACAGATAAATGAAAAAGCTATTATCTTTTGTGTCTCTGAGAGTTAAGACATCCCAACTAAAACTTTCTTTTCAGATGTGTGTTCTATTGTTTCCTACTGAACAATTACTCAAATATAATCAGAAAGAGAATGGATAAGTACTTGGTGAGGATTCTCAGGACTGGAAAGGTAATTCTGATGACAGGCTGAAGCTACCAAAGTGGCAGAAATGAACGTTGAGACATGCATGTGCATGTGCATGTGCTGATGACATCTTTCTGTTGCTTCCTTAATGAAATCTAATGAAATAATTGATATTCTTGAATTTTAAGAGTTTTGTCTAAAGATCTCTATCTGGCTACTCTTGTAGTTCTAGAACTCACAGACTTCTGTGGGCAACAGAAAGGTAAAATTAATACAAGATTTAAAATTAGCATTTTTAGAGCAAGAGGTTGGTATATATAGGACATTAGACTTAAGGTGGTACACATATTCCTAGTACAGTAGCTCTTAGGAAAATGGGAAGTTCTGTTACTTTCCTCAATTTCTCTCATTTTCTACATGTCAATCTTTGAATAACAAATAAACTATATATTTTTTTCTAGATAAGAATCTAGGTCTTATTTTTACTTATGGTCCTGTACAAGGTAGGCTTTGATGATAGGCTGATTTTAAATAAGGATGTTTAAAGCACAGCATTTCTTTTTAAAATTTCTTTTCGGTGTAACAGTATTCATTGTTTTTGCACCACACCCAGTGCTCCATGCAATACATGCCCTCCCTAATGCCCACCACCTGGTTCCCCCAATCTCCCACCCCCTGCCCCTCCAAAACCCTCAGGTTGTTTTTCAGAGTCTCTCTCACCTCCCCTTCCAATTTCCCTCAATTCCCTTCTCTCCATCTCCCTATGTCCTCCATGCTATTTGTTATGCTCCACAAATAAGTGAAACCACATGATAATTCACTCTCTCTGCTTGACTTATTTCACTCAGCATAATCTCTTCCAGTCCCGCCCATGTTGCTACAAAAGTTGGGTATTCATCCTTTCTGATGGAGGTATAATACTCCATAGTGTATACGGACCACAGCATTTCTGATTGTGGCTCTTCAGGGTGTGAGCATTCAGTGATAAAGGTAGCCATTTAATTCAACACCCTCATTTTAAGAATCTGGAAACTGAAGACTAGAGAAAAAAATTGACTTGATTGTCTTGCCAAAGATCATATGAATGTTTGGTCAAAGTGTTGGGACCCGCACACAGCACCCCAATCTTCTTTCAACTTTTTTTCTCAGGGAAAAAAGGCAAAGGATCTTCGATAGAAAACAAAAAAAATCCTCCTAAAAAGAAACATAGTGGAAATGTTTTGTAAAGCATTCCTTTCATATTTCAAGCAACCTGGTAAATTTTATATCTAACCTATTTGTAGAAAGTAGTTAAAGGCACTGTGGACCTATGCTTTCTAAACTTTGGTAAGCCAGGTTATGATATTTCTTGCTATCTGACCACCTTCCTTCCCCTAAATCATAGCCCTGGACCTGTAGAACAATTTAGTAACAGAAATCTCTAGAGAAGAGCAGTGACAGCAAGTTGCAGAAGACACATTCAGCGGGAACAGTAAATACAAGTAAATGCCATTGGTCATCAATGTATGATATATTACTAGCTTTTATGTGTTATCATCACAATCCAAATCTTTCTTTCTTTCTGTTTTTGAAAGAGAGAGTGCATGCACAAGTATGGGTGGTGGGAGAGAAGGAGAGGGAGAGAGAAAGTATCAAGCAGACTTCCCACTGAGCATAGTGCCTGACACAGGGTGTGATCCCATGACCCTGAGATCTGACCTGAGCTGAAATCAAGAACAAAAGTCTAAACAAATTGGGCTACCCAGGCACCTCATCATATCCAGTTCTTGAATAAACATTCCCTTGTATTGCTTTGCAATTGGGAGATGTTTCAAAATACATGTTGAATGAATGAATAAAGTGATTACCTTTGAAATAAAATGACATTTGAAGTGAAATTTACAATTTTATTTGAAATGAAATTACACTGTTAAAGTTTGTTTCTTATGTATTACTATGATTCACACATCTCACTCCTCAGCAACCCCCTTACTGAGAAATAATCTAATAACAAATGATAGAATGTAAAGATGTAGAACAGCAGGGATTTGGCCTCTCTTATTCATCACACCATCTCTTGTACATAACACAATGCTCAGTGCATAGGAAATGTTCAATAACCACTTAATAAATGTTGAATGGAAACGTATTAAATAGTAGTGTCTATGTGATGTGAAGAGCATTGGGTGTTATATGCAACTGATGAATTATTGAACACCATATCTAACACCATAACTAATGATGTTGGCTAATTTAATTATTGAATTTAAATTAAAAAAATAAATAGTAGTGTCTACATCCTCCTCTTTTACAAAATGTTTCCATTGTTTAGTGTACTTGGGACACCAATAGCAAATTACTCATGTGTGGAATTTGAGGACAGTGTGCAAGATATCTGGTGTTGAGGACTTTCCACTGTTGCTCATTAAACTATTGTTTAATACATCTGTTTCTACTGCTATTATTCCCAAGAACACTTACTTGGAAAGGCTACCATTATAAGAACTCAACATCTATAGAAATTTTAATATTAAAATAAGGATCTAGAGGTTTCTCTTCTTTTTCTTCAAACAATTATCATTTTGTGATACCATTTCTCCAGGACTTAATATAATATTCTAATATGTTTGGTTTTGCCCAAATTTATCAGTGACACTCTTGTTCACTATTTCTCCAGAGAACTGATACCAGCTTAAATATTGAGGGAAGAACTCAAAGAACTAGCACAAGACTGATTAAACACAGCCTACATGTATATTTAACAAACATTAAAAATGCCTTTACCTCAAAGATTTAAAAAGACATTTCAGGGGCACCTAGGTGGCTCAGTGGGTTAAAGCCTTTGTTTCAGCTCAGGTCATGATCTCAGGGTCCTGGGATCAAGCCCCAAATCAGGCTCTCTGCTCAGCAGGGAGCCTGCTTTCTCCTCTCTCTCTGCCTCTCTGCCTACTTGTGATCTCTGTCTGTCAAATAAATAAATAAAATCTTTAAAAAATAAATAAAAAGACATTTCACTAAGGAAGCTATCCAGATAGAAAATAAACTCATGAAAATATGTAAAATATCCATAGTCAAAAGGGCCATGCAAATAAAAATCACAGTGAGATACAATTCTGCATGTTCTAGAATGTCTAAAATTAAAAAGGTGACCATACCAAGTGCTGATGAAGATACACAGCAACTGGAATTCTCAAATTGCTGATGGGGATATGAAAGATGCAGCTACTTTAGAAAACAATTTGGCAGTTTCTTACAAAGTGAAATATAAACTCAACATACAAAATAGTAATCCACTCTTAAAAACATACCCAAATAAAAATGAAACATATCTCCACAAAAGACGAATGCATGACTGTTCATAGAGGCAATAATTTTAATAGCTCAAAAAAAGAAGCAAATGTCCGTCAAGTTGTGATTGAATGAACAATCTGTGATACATCTATTCAATGTGATGCTACTCTGTAACAAAAATAAACAGGCCACTAATAAATTTAACAACACAGAAATTAAGACTGTATACCATATAATGCTAATTACATGAAATTCTAGAAAAGGCAGAACTATAGTGACAGAAAGCAGATTATTAGTTTCCAGGGCTCAGGTAGGGGAGGAAGGTATTGATTGAAATAAGCACTGAAGGAACATTTTTTAGTGATAGAATATTCTATATCTTGATTGTGGTGATAGCCATATGACTGTATATATAGGTATAGATATAGATATAGATATAGATATAGATATATATCAATACTCATGGAACAGTATACATAAAACTGGTGAATTTTATTATATGTAAATTATACCACATTAAAGCTAGTCTAAAAAATGCTTTGCCTGAGTAGGTTTCCCTCAGCAGCCAGCCATAATACTTGAAAAGACTCATCACTAGCCCTTCCCTTGATGAAGTCCTACAAGGTCTCTGCCTGAAATGTAAGTCATACATGAATGATGTCATATACCAAGTTGTTATTCTTCATGAACAATTTATGAATTTATTTTTCCATCTAGCTTCAAGGCCCCTGCAATGATATATAAGAATGGAACCTAAGAGATAAAACAGATTGCAAAGGAATAGACATGAAAGGCCAAAAGCAGAGGTGATGGTAATATGGTGAATGGGGACATCGTAATGGAGGTAACAGGAACCAACAGAGTCATTATAGGACATGAGATGAAGGTGGGAAGAAACTAAAGGATAATGCAAAGAGTGAAAAAAGATCATTTATTGTATACCCCTGATTAACACTGCTATCCAAATTTAATCTTCAAATTAACCACAAAGAAAATGTAAGTATCACTAGTTACCAGGGCAAATACAATTATCACAAGGTTACAGATGTGGAAACTGAGGTACAGAGAAGTAAGGTAGCTTGACTAACATCACAGCCAGTGAGTAGCAGAGCTGAGATTTAAAATTACATGTGTATCCTAGTTAAAGAACTGTTCAAATTGTAGTTTAAAATGTGTTGAAAGTGTATCCATTCTAAAGTTTTCATGTTATTAATAAGGATGATAAAGAGTTGCCATCAAAGATTCAATTCTCATGCTCCTGCACATGCAAATCCTTGTTTGTTTGTTTGTTTGTTTTTTAAACTAAATGACTCTGTAACTTTAAAGTTGGAAGTGGCAAATCCAATTTACTGCAAATATTATCTAGAATTGGCAAGTATGAAACTAGGAGCTAGCTTTCAATGGGTAATCAAACCTAAAAAGCTATTGAGACTAAGAAAAAGACTGAAAACACTAGACATAGAAAGACTGTAATCAATGTTATTAGCAACGGAATTGAATTTAGATCAAAGGAACTTTTTACAACATGAAAAGAAAAGTAAGGCACTTTTGGCTCAATACATGGCCTGCCTCAAATAGTTATTTTTTAAAAAATTCTTATGTGTTGAGTTATGGATAAGGGTTCTATTTTTCATGAATAACATAAAGGCTAAACAACAGCTTCTTTGATACTGAGTTTACTGCCACCAGTTCTAGGTAAAATTGGGTGACGTTAACTTTATTTTCCCATGCTGATATTTTCATTCTCTCATATTTTACATCTGATTAGACACATACAACTTTCTTAAGAAATCACAAGTCAACATAAAAACTAAATTAGATGAGCAGTTGTATCAAAAAAAGAGATTGCATTGTAAAACTATATCATTTTAAAGTTATATTGTAAAACCATGACACATTAATTGAAATTAGGAGAGAGTTCAGATTGTACTTCTTTTTAATTTTTTAAAGATTTATTTATTTATTTGAGAGAGAGAGAGAGTACAAGTGGAGAAGAGGGGCAGAGGGAGAGGGAGCAAGAGAATCTTAAGTAGACTTTGTGCTGAGCGTGGAGCCCAACATGGGACTTAATATCACAACACTGAGATCACAACCTGAGTGAAAACTAAAAGTCAGATGCTTAACTGATTGTGCCATCTAGGGACCCCCCGCCATTGTACTTCTAGTTAAAAGATACTAACTTTATTACCAACATTGTCATATTCTGATATTTAAAAATTTGTTTCAGTTCATTTTCTGACTGCAGGCCAAATTTCTATAGAGGACCCTGCCATCAGCTTCCTATAGGTTTTTCTTTTTTAATTGTTTTCCATAACCAACAGCTGCACTCACACATATTTGGTCCTATTATTTATTTATTTATTTATTTATTTTTAAATTGTTTTCCATAACCAACAGCTGCACTCACACATATTTGGTCCTATTATTTATTTATTTATTTATTTATTTTGGTCTGGCTATCATCTCAGCACTAACTTAGAGAAAACTACCTCAATAATCAGCTACCTTAGGGAAGCTGAGTAGTGTACTTCATCAGGAAAAGCACATAGAATGAAGGAATTTCTTAAATGTACAAGATACATTATAGAGGGCACGGCTTGCATGGAGCACTGGGTGTGGTGAAAAAATAATGAATAGTGTTTTTCTGAAAATAAATAAATTGAAAAAAAGATACATTCCACAAAGCATATGCAAGATTTATTTAGCCTAAGTCAGTTGAGGTTGAAATCCCAGGAAGAGATGCTAAGTATGATATGCCTAAAGAGGGCTTCCCAGTGTTCAAAAAATGACATGTAGATTAAAGAGTTCAAAATGGTGCATCAAGGAGCGCCTGGGTGGCTCAGTGGGTTAAGCCTCTGCCTTCGGCTCAGGTCATGAGCTCAGGGTCCTGGAATCAAGCCCTGCATTGGGCTTTCTGCTCAGCAGGGAGCCTGCTTCCCCCTTTCTCTGCCTGCCTCTCTGCCTACTTGTGATCTCTCTCTCTGTCAAATAAATAAATAAAATCTTAAAAAAAATGATGCATCAAAAACAAGGAGGTATATTTGTACAGCCAATTCATGAGCACAAATATACCTCATGGATTGGGAGAACAAATATTGTTAAAATGTCCATATTACCCAAGTCAATCTATATATCTAATGAAACCCTTATCAATACATCAACAGGATTTTTCACATAGCTAGAACAAACCTAAAATTTGTATGGAACAACAAAACATCCCCAATACTCAAAGCAATCTCAAAAAAGAACAACAAAACTAGAAGTATCACAATCCCATATTTCAAGATATAATACAAAGCTGTAGTAATCAAAATGGTATGATCCTGGCAGAAAAACAGACACATAGATCAGTGGACCAGAATAGAGATCCCAAAAATAAACCCATAATTATATGGTCAATTAATCTATGACAAAGGAGGCAGGAATATACAGTGGGAAAAAGACAGTTTCTTCAAAAACAGTACTGGGAAAACTGGACAGCTATATGCAAAAGGATGAAACTGGATCCCATTCTTATACCATACACAAAATTAAACTCAAAATGGATAAAAGAGATTATGAGATCTGAAAACTTAAAATTCCTAAAAGGAAACATAGAAAGTAATCTTTTTTGACTTGGCCATAGAAACATTTTTCTAGGTACATCTTCTGAGGCAAGGGAAACAAAAGCAGAATTAAACTACTGGGACTATATCAAAATAAAAAGTTTTTTTGTATATCTAAGGAAACCATCAACAAAACAAAAAGCAACAAAATGGGAGGGAGACAAACCATAAGTGACTCTTAATCTCACGAAACAAACTGTGGGTTGCTGGGGGGAGGGGGGTTGGGAGAAGGGGGGTAAGGTTATGGACATTGGGGAGGGTATGTGCTTTTGGGTAAATTGGAAGGGGAGATGAACCATGAGAGACTATGGACTCTGAAAAACAATCTGAGGGGTTTGAAGTGGCGGGGGGGTGAGAGGTTGGGGTACCAGGTGGTGGGTATTATAGAGGGCACAGCTTGCATGGAGCACTGGGTGTGGTGAAAAAATAATGAATACTGTTTTTCTGAAAATAAATAAATTGGAAAAAAAAAAGCAACAAAATGGGAGAAGAGAAGAAGCTGTGGAGAAGAAGGTACACTTGTGCACCATTGGTGGGAATGAAGGCTGGTGCAGCCACTGTGAAAAACAGTATGGAGGTTATTCAAAAAATTAGAATTACCATATGATCTAGCAATTCCACTGGGTATTTATCCTCCCCAAAATGAAAATAATCATTTGAAAAGATAAATGCAACCCCAATACAGCATTATTTACAATAGCCAAGATATGAAAGCACCCTGAGTTTCCATCAATAGATGAGTGGATAAAGCAGATGTGGTATATGTTTACAATGGAATATCTCTCAGTCATAAAAAAAGAATGAAATCTTGTCAGTTGCAATAATACAGATAGATCTATAAGGTGTAATATTAACTGAAATAAGTCAGAGAAAGACAAATACCATATGATTTCACTTGTACAAGGAATTTAAGAACAAAACAAACAAAGAAAAAAAAAAGAGACAAACCAAGAAACACTCTTTTTTTAAGAAAATATTTAATTTATCTGTTTGACACAGAGAGAGAGATAGCAAGAGAGGAAACACAAGCAAGTGGAGTGGGAGAAGGAGAAGAAGTCTCTTTGCAGAACAGAGCCTGTGGTGGGACTCGATCCCAGGATCTGGGATCATAACCTGAGCTGAAGGTAGACAGTGACTGAGCCACCCTGGTGTCCCAAGAAACAGACCCCTCCCCCCAAGAAACAGACTCTTAACTATAGAGGACAAACTGATGGTTACCAGAGGAGAGGTGGGTGAGGGGGTAGGTGAGATAGGCAATGGGGATTAAAGAGTACACTTATTGTGCTGAGCAGTGAGTAATGTATAGAATTGTTGAATCACTATGTAATATCCCTGAAACTAATATAACACTGCATGCTAACTATACCGGAATTAAAACATACATAAAAACAAATTTAAAAATAAACAAGGAGGTTTATTTTAGGCCCACCTTATAACTTGGTGTGATCTGTGTGGGAAGCTATATGATGAAAATGAATAAATAGACTGGACTCAAGTCAAGGTCCTAATCCACAGAGGTACGTACTAGTCATGTAGTGTTGGGCAAATCATTAATTTCTCTGTGCCTTAGTTTTCTCTTCAGCTGAATGGTAATGATCAGATATAGGATTCTTACAGTAAAATATAATATCTTAGTTCTCAATCTCCGCCCCCCGTGTCTCCTAGAAATAAGACAAAGCAAAAATGAAAATGAGAAAAACATTGTAAACTATATTTCCAGTGACTCTAGGAAACAGAACATGTAATTCTACATAAAGTAGCTGAAGTCGGCCAAGCCTTGTAGTAAACTCCAACACAGGCATTTCAGGAAAGAATAGGAAAGTAAGGGGTCATCAAGATGCAAGATCTCAAATATCATCAATAAGTATACATTGTAAAAGAAAGTCGATTAAAAATGTTACAGAAATACTTTTCAATTCATCAAATTAAGTCCAAGACAGCTAGTAGATATAACATAAGTAAGAATATAAGTTACCAAGGAGAATAATTAAATTTGATGGCTATACATTGAACTTAGAAGTTCAATAATATAGAGTGTATCTTCTTTTCAATTGTCCACAGATGCTCCAGGAAAACTGAGCCTATATTTTTTTTACAAAGACAACATAAACAAATTATAAACAATAGAAATGATACAGATATTTTATGAACATACCATAAAATTAGAAATTAAAAACAAAGTCAGAAAACAAAGGACTCCTCTTTTACCTATAAATTGGTATATACGGCTCTCTCTCTCATATAATTCTTAGGTCAAAAGAGAAGTAAAAACAGAAGGTGTAGAATTTTGATAAAATAGTGAAAACAAAAACACCATACTTAATAATCTATGCAATATAATTAAAACAGACATTGGAGAAAATTCTGAGCTTCAAATGCTTGCAATGATTAAAAAAAAAATGAAGAGATGGTTCCATCCAAAAGTTATAAATAAAAACAGTAAAATGAAGGTAGAAAAACTCTTAATGTAATTCATCATGCCAACAAACTGAAAGAGAGAAAAAATTATATAATCACTTCCCTAGAAGGCAAAAATTCATTTGACAAAATTCAACACCATTCCTGAATTTAAAAATTTAAAATAAAACACTCAGTAAAATAGGAACTGATGGTTACTTCCTTACTGTAATTTTATGCAGCTGCAGTTAAAAAAGCAAGTTTCATCCTTAGCGAAGATCACTAAAGACAATTCTCACTGAAGACTAGGAGCAGGATGTCCATTGTCCCTACTGAACCCTGACTGTACTGAAGTCATTACCCAACACTACTAAATCCAACCAGTAAAGAAAATCAGACATATTAAATTCAGAAACAAAAAGGTGGAATTTCACCATTATTAATGTTTTTGTTTGTATACCTGGAAAACCAAAGATAGTGTAATAGATAACATTCATAAACAATAGAATAAAGTTAATAAATAATGAAGTTCATATATACAAATAGAAACTAGTTAGAATGCAAAAAAATGAAAGAATAAGCTAATTTACAATTACAAAAAAAAATTACCTAAGAAAATGAAATGCACTAAATTTTCCTGAAGAAAATTCACTTTAAAACACTCCTAAAAGGAGCACCTGGGTGACTCCGTCGTTAAGTGTCTGTCTTCTGCTGAGATCATGATCCCAGGGTCCTGGGATGGAGCCCTGCATCGAACTCCCTGCCTAGCAGGAATCCTGCTTCTCCCTCTCCCACTCCTCTGCTTGTGTTCCCTCTCTCATTGTATCTGAGTCAAATAAATAAATAAAATATTAAGAAAAAAAAACCTAAAAGATGCCAAAGAGGACATGAATAAAACTGAAACATGTCATAGAAAGGTACAATTCAACATAGTTTATACTAACCCCATTTATAAAGCTATTACAATTCCAAAAAATAATAATATTTTTTTCCCAGCTTGGAACTAGAGAGTTGAATCCAAAGCTCACATGAAAAATTAAATAGACTAGAATATTGGGGCCAGGATGGATGCACTGAGGGAGCATATTGTATGGCAACTGTCCAACTACTTGGAGTATTATGCCCAGGAGCCTGGTATCATCACATAGAGCCATCCATGCCTGTGGCCACCATGGTCTTTGCCCATAGCTGTGGTCTATGCCTGAGGTCACTGCCCCATGCTCTGTGGCAGCCCACAAGGGCTCAACTAGTCCTTCCTGTCCTCCTACCATGACTGCTCTAGGAACCACATCGAGATGGTAGAACAAATGGTGTAAGAGATATTCAGCAACCACTAAGGTTTCAGCGGGGGCATTCTTGACCTTCACATAGATGCTTTGAGAGACTACAGATGGGGACAAACATGTACCTGGGTGTGGGAGTTCAGGGTCATCCAGTACTGCCAGCACCTAGTAGCCTTGTGTGCTGGTCTCATGGGGTACACTGAACCTGACTTTAAGTTTCATGGGTGGAATGGTTTTTGTTTCTTCTTCATACCTTTACTGTCATCCTTTTGGAAAAGATTGGTAGCCTGGGCTCTTCTGTCATGCTTAATGGCAACAATCTGAATTGATTTATAGGCAAAATTATCAAGAGTTCTAGGATTTTTAACTCCTTTCTACCTTCCTTTGACGAGCCAAGTCAAGATTTGAGATGTCAAAGAAGAAATAGTATAAATGACTTTCTGAGACATTTTTATCTACATTTATACAAGGAATCTACACTGATAATTCAGTCAGAAGTCTTGATAAGTTCTCAGAGGTGCTAGGACAAAGGCAGGAATGAGTCCCCTTCAAGTGGGGGAAATGGGGAGTCCAAAGGCTTATCATAATGCACCAAAGAATTGCAGGAAAAATTGTTGGTCCGTTAAATAAGAAATATGTGCTATTTGTTATATTTGCATAAGTGTGATTATCAACCTCTCGTCTATCCATGATTTCATGTGTTATTGCTAATTTATCAAGGCAATGGGCCAGGGTGAAATAATATCAAGTCTCAGTTTAATGAAGAATGTAATATTAAAATCTCTTACAAGAAATTCTTTCAAAATTCTTTAAAATTTAATTCCTAGGATTTTCAGGTTTCTAGAGTTAATATAGTAAGAATTTATTTGCCTGACATTAATAAATTGTTAAATTTCTTCAAAGTTTAAACAAATGTATGCATCTTCATTTTCAATGATATGGATAGAGCCAGAGAGGATTTATGCTAAGTGAAATAAGTCAGTCGGGTAAAGACAAATACCATGTGATTTCACTGATTTGTAGAGTTCAAGAAACAAAATAAGTGAAAGTGAAGCATGGGAGGTTTGGGAAGAAAGAGAGACAACCCAGGAAACAGACTCTTAACCACAGAGAACAAACTGAGGTTTACTAGAGGGGAGGTCTATCTATCAATAATCACTCTCAATGTGAACGGTCTAAATGCGCCCGTAAAATGACACAGGGTTGCAGATTGGATAAAATGACAGGACCCATCCATATGTTGTCTAAAAGAGACCCATTTTGAACCTAAGGATACACCCAGACTGAAAGTGAAGGGATGGAGAAGCATCTTTCATGCCAATGGGCCTCAAAAGAAGGCCAGTATAGAGATTCTCATATCAGATAAATTAGATTTTAAACTGAAGATTGTATGTAGTCAGAGATACAGAAGGACTACATAATTCTTAAAGGGACTGTCTACCAAGATGACCTAACAATTGTAAATATCTATGCCCCCAATATGGGAGCAGCCAATTACATAAGAAAACTATTAATCAAGATAAAGAGTCATATTGATATGAATACATTAATAGTAGGAGATCTTAACATGCCTCTCTCAGTAATAGATCATCGAAGCAGAAAAGCAGTAAAGACACAAGAGCATTGAATGACACATTGGACCAGATGGACCTCATAGATATATACAGAACATTCCACTCTAAAACAACAGAATACTCATTCTTCTCTAGTGCACATGGAACCTTCTCCAGAATAGACCACATACTGGGTCACAAATCAGGACTCAACCAATACCAAAAGATTGAGATTATTCCCTGCATATTCTCAGATCACAATGTTTTGAAACTGGAGCTCAATCACAAGGAAAAGTTCAGAAGGAACTAAGAACACATAAAAGTTAAAGACCACCTTGCATAAGAATGCTTGGATCAACCAGGAGATCAAAGAAGAACTTAAACAATTCATGGAAACCAAGGAGAATGAAGACATTTCAGTCCAAAACCTATGGGATACAGCAAAGGCAGTTCTAAGAGGGAAATACATAGCCATCCAAGCCTCCCTCAAAAAAATTGAAAAATCCAGAATATACCAGCTGTATCTACACCTTAAAGAACTGGAGAATCAACAACTAATTAAACCAACTCCACACATAAGAAGGGAAATCATCAAGATTAGAGCAGAGATCAATGAGGTAGAAACTAGAGATACAGTAGAATGTATCAATGAAACTAGAAGCTGGTTTTTGAAAGAATCAATAAGATTGATAAACCACTGGCCACACTAATCCAAAGAAAAGAGAGAAAGCTCAGATTAATAAAATTATGAATGAAAAGGGAGAGATCACAACTAACACCGAGGAAGTAGAAACAATCATAAGGAGTTATTATCAACAGTTATATGCCAATAAGTTAAGCAACCTAGATGAAATAGATGCATTCCTGGAAAACTATAAACTATAACTATAAGCTATAAACTCCCAAAATTGAACCAGGAAGAAACTGACAACCTGAATAGTAACGAGATTGAAGTAGTGATCAAAAACCTCCCAAAAAACAAGAGCCCAGGACCTAACGGATTCTCTGGGGAATTCTACCAAACTTTCAAAGAAGAAATAACACCTATTCTCCTGAAGCTGTTTCAAAAAATTGAAGCAGAAGGAAAACTTCCAGTCTCTTTTTATGAAGCCAGCATTACCTTGATCCCCAAACCAGGCAAAGACCCTACCAAAAAGGAGAATTTCAGACAAATATCATGGATGAATATGGATGCTAAGATTCTCAACAAGATCCTAGCAAACAGGATCCAACAGCACATTAAAAAGATTATCCACCATGACCAGGTGGGATTCATCCCTGGATTACAAGGATGGTTCAACATTCACAAATCAATCAATGTGATAGAACAAATCAGTAAGAGAAGAGAGAAGAACCACATGGTCCTCTCAATTGATGCAGAAAAAGCATTTGACAAAATCCAGCATCCATTCCTGATTAAAATGCTTCCAAGTATAGGGATAGAAGGAACATTCCTGAACTTTGTAAAATCTATCTATGAAAGACTCACAGCAAATATCATCCACCGGCATTCTTCAAAGAGCTGGAGCAAATAATCCTAAAATTTGTATGGAATCAGAAGAGACCCTGAATCGCTAAGGAAATGTTGAAAACAAAAATAAAACTGGGGGCATCACATTACCTGATTTCAAGCTTTACTACAAAGCTGTGATCACCAAGACAGCATGGTACTGGCATAAAAACAGACACATAGACCAGTGGAACAGAGTAGAGAGCCCAGATATGGACCCTCAACTCTATGGGCAAATAATCTTCAACAAAACAGGAAAAAATATACAGTGGAAAAAAGACGGTCTCTTTAATAAATGGTGCTGGGAAAACTGGACAGCTATATGTAGAAGAATGAAAATAGACCATTCTCTTACACCGTACACAAAGATAACTCAAAATGGATAAAAGACCTCAATGTGAGACAGGAATCCATCAGAATCCTAGAGGAGAACATAGGCAGTAACTTCTTCGATATCAGCCACAGCAACTTCTTTCAAGATACGTCTCCAAAGGCAAAGGAAATAAAAGCAAAAATAAACTTTTGGGACTTCATCAAAATCTAAAGCTTCTGCACAGCAAAGGAAACATTCAAAAAAAACAAAGAGGCAACCCACAGAATGGGAGAAGATATTTGCAAATGACAGTACAGACAAAAGTTTGATATCCAGGATCTACAATGAACTCCTCAAACTCAACATACACAAAACAGAAAATCATATTCAAAAATGGGCAGAAGATATGAACAAGGACTTCTCCAATGAAGACATACAAATGGCTATCAGACACATGAAAAAATGTTCATCATCGCTAGCCATCAGGGAGATTCAAATTAAAACCACATTGAGATATCACCTTACACCAGTTAGAATGGCCAAAATTAGCAAGACAGGAAACAATGTGTGTTGGAGAGGATGTGGAGAAAGGGGAACCCTCTTACACTGTTGGCGGAAATGCGAGTTGGTGCAGCCTCTTTGGAGAACAGTGTGGAGATTCCTCAAGAAATTAAAAATAGAGCTTCCCTACGACCCTGCAATTGCACTCCTGGGTATTTACCCCAAAGATACAGATGTCGTGAAAAGAAGGGCCATCTGTACCCCAATGTTTATAGCAGCAATGGCCATGGTCGCCAATGGCCATGGTCCATCTGTGGAAAGAACCCAGATGCCCTTCAATGGACGAATGGATAAGGAAGATGTGGTCCATATACACTATGGAGTATTATGCCTCCATCAGAAATGAGGAATACCCAACTTTTGTAGCAACATGGGCAGGACTGGAAGAGATTATGCTGAGTGAAATAAGTCAAGCAGAGAGAGTCAATTATCATATGGTTTCACTTATTTGTGGAGCATAACAAATAGCATGGAGGACAAGAGGAGATGGAGAGAAGAAGGGAGCTGAGGGAAATTGGAAGGGGAGGTGAACCGTGAGAGACTATGGACTCTGAAAAGCAACCTGAGGGTTTTGAAGGGGCAGGGGTTGGGAGGTTGGGGGAGCCAGGTTTGGGGTATTAAGGAGGGCACGTGTTACATGGAGCACTGGGTGAGGTACAAAAACAATGAATTCTGTTATGCTGAAAAGAAATTTTTAAAAAAAGCAGAAAGAAAAAAAAAGAATGAAAGAGTGGAGGTATCTTAAGGAAACCATGAGATAACATCACGCAGACTAACGTTTGTATTATACTTGATTAAAAGCACGATCATCATATTGACAAATGAAAAAGAAAATTTAGAATTTAAATAGTAGCAATAGGGCAATGAAAGATAGACACATAATTTGATATGGAATTCTTGACATCTTAGAATTATAAAGCATTTGGGGTACAGTGAGAAGAAGAGAGGATATTTTAGAGAGTCAGATGTGAAGCTGCTGTAGCAACTCCAAACCTTGAGTCTGTTGACCACAGAAGTAGAGTTGAGCCTCTTTTGTCATCCATGAAATTGGGGAGAATTATTTTATTTGCCTCTTATTTGGGTGATCTCTAGGACTACCACCAGGTCCAGCGATTGTCTAGAAAAACTCATAGTTCTCAAGTCATTTTATCTATGCTTACTAGTTACCGTAGTGAGAGACACAAAGGAAATCTAGCAAAAGAAAAGGATGCATGGGATGAAATCCAAAGGAAACCAAGCACAAGTTCCCAAAAATCTTTTCCCCATGATATTACATAGATGGACTTAATTCCTCTAGCAACAGAGTTGAGATAATCCACGTGTTGTCTACCAGGGAAGTTCATTACAGACTCAGAGGCCAAGGTTTTAATTGTGGTTGGTCACACAGGTACACTGGCTTTGCCTCAGTGATACCCTCCAGTGCCCTGGGTTAAGGAAGTTAAAAGAAATCATAAAGGTCTATCTTAGAAAGCTGGTGGCTCTCTCCTTGTTTCCATATCATTTTTTTTAAAACTTGGTCTCAGTTATCCATTCAGTTATAGCACAAATGTGGCAGGTAATTTGAAGCTGACCTGAAAGTCTTCCAGGGCCAAGAAGGTATCATGATAACCAGGGTGCACACATGGATAAAACCCCAGAGAACATATATGGTCCTCCTGAAAACAAGATCACATTGGTTGGGTAGCCCAAGCAGCACATACATTAGTCAGGCAAAAACAGGTAAACAGGGCCCCCACTGTGACACCACGTGGAGTCTTTCATGCCAGGGTTCTTCATTCAGTCCAAAAAAATTAGTTCAGTCATTGGTTTCAGAAGGACTGCCTGAAAGACCATCAGTTCCCTACAGTTTTGCTTGTCTGTGAAAACAGTTTATTTGCCTCATGAGCATGGCCTACACATGGAGGTGTTCTGTGTGGAAAGTGCAGAAGCCTTTGCAGTCAGTCTCTTAGTCAGCACTGTCCACACTGTGTGATAGTAGGCTCTGCCATCAGTTTGGATTCAAAGCACTTGCAGCACTTTGGGAAGGCAGCATGGAGTGGTTTTCTTTGGAAGAGGGAAGAATTTTTAGGAGGAGTTTTGAAAAATAAATACTATTGGTGTCTTTCTCCCTTCCCTGTGCCTTCCCAGGTGCTGGGTTTTTGTTTTTCTTCTGTTATAAAATCAGTGTGTTCCATTTGGTATTCATAACTTCACAATTTTTTATTTTTTAGGATTTTATTCATTTATTTGAAAGAGAGAGAGTGTGAAAAAGAGAGCATGAAAGAGAGAGCATGAGTGGAGAGAAGGGGCAGAGGGAGAAGCAGGCTTGATGCAGGGCTCTGTCCCAGAACCCTGAGATTGTGACCTGAGCAGAAGGCAGATGCTTAACCAACTGAGCCATTCAGGTGCTTCCTAACTTTAGGATTTTTAAGTTATCCCATTATCTCCTACAGACCTTTCACTGGAAAGGGTTGTGTGCAAGAAGGGCATAATCATGTTTATAGAAAAACATGTTTATATACTTTAACTAGAAAGACACCTCATGATCAGGAGATGGTCCTGATAAAATCTTGAGTTTTTAATTTTGTTTTTCAAAGTAAGATTACCTAACCACCCCGCCCAAATCTGTTTTCTCCTAACCATTTATCCAGTGAGCAGCCAAGAAGAAAAAAATCAATCTATTCCGGGGCACAGCAACACTTAATAATTACACCGTATTGTTAAGTTCTGTTTATTAGGGAAAAGGTGAAGGAAGCAGCATCAGGCTATCGGTCTGTTGTTGCACACTTCAACTAATCCAGAAGGCCAAGGAACACAAGTCAGCATGAGGTCTCCCTGAGCTGGGATGAAAGTCCAGTCTGTCAAGATTAGGTTCAAGGGTCACTGTGCTGGTCAAGTGCCCTCCCATGACTTGCAGTTTTCTCAGGAATTATAAGTTAGAAATGCAGTTAGCCTGTGTCAGAAACATGAAGCCTACGGGCAGCTCGATTTCAGATGGCCCCATCAGAGAACAAGCCCTTTCCATGGGCATCTGCAAATGACCCAGCCAGTCCAGCCAGCATCCATAATGATTGTTATCATTTATGGGCTCAGAGAGGAGTACCCTAGAACTGTAAAGGTCCAAGAGACTGGGATCTGTTCATTGAGCCCATGCTTGCTTTCAGTTCAGCACATATCTTGCTAAGATGAAAATAGGCCATAGCAAACTGTAAAAGGTTTCAGTTCAAAGTCAGATCCAGGAAATTAAGATCTGAGAATTCAGGACTCCAAAAGCCAGTAGTTTTTCTTGGGGAGCAGCCTAGCCTTCAGATGTGGTAGAGCCAGACTGTGTGTTCCAAACCCAAGAGCCAAAGTAAGGCTTCTGTAAGCCCGTTTTATCTTGTCAGTCTTGGAATCCAAATTGACCCACTCTGAAACATGCACATCAGGCAGGAAAATTATCATCTTCTAGGGGTCACAAATCTAATTTTATAAGAGCTCATTAGCAAACCAAAAAAAAAAAGTGTTTTTTAAAACTCCGAAAGTATATCCCCATGTGAAAATCACCTCTTTTTATCTTGTCTCCCATCTTCTAGAGGTTCCAATAGGCCAAAAATCACAGAAAAAAAAATCACTGTTTACAGAGAATCGTTTTGTTTCCAAAACTGGAAGAGTTTGAATTCCAACATGTCCATTAGGAGCAAAAGGCAAGGAAGTTGCATCCCACTAAATTGTGTATACATGTATATGGCTTTTCCTTTATCATTTATGAAATTGTAAGCATATAACATTTGATGTTCATTTTTATCATGCACCCATATAGTATAGTCATAAAATACAAAGACATTCGTTAAAATCCCTCTCCCTCTTTTATCTCCCTACAAGTCTACTCACTTAGTAGTAAATTATAAATTAATTAAGTAAATTAAATTAGTTAATTAAAAGATTAAGATGGGGGTGGGATGGCTGCTGTAGCAGTGACATCAGGAAGACTGGAGTGGTTTCTTTCTTTCTTTCTTTCTTTTTTTTTCCTCCTCTGGTTTATCTAAAGCATTGCTTGTGCTCGCTTCGGCAGCACATATATCTAAAGCATTGCTCAAGCCCTGTGAACTGATCTGAACTTTTTCATCCTACTTGAAGAAGGGAGGAATGCAGATCTTTAATATTTTTGGTTCATTCAAAGGCCGACTTCGGGATTTTTTGGATTATGTCCCCTGCCACCTGGCAAAAAGAACAGTTACAAACCACTTTTTTGTGACTTTTACCTATCCAAAGCCCATTTCTGGGGAATGTTCCTCATACCTAGAGGAAAACACAAACAAAAGGCATCACCCAGGCCAAGCTTTCCCCTCATTTTGGCTAGCAAGGCCAAAAGCATCTGGGGGATCCAGGGAGACAAATCTCCCAGGGTTGGATCTATCATTTTGAAATCCACAGGTAACTTTTACCTCTCATCAAAGAAAGCAACTTAGCTCCATAACCGCTCAGGCACCAGAGTTTTGCCATCCCTCACCCTTCTCTCTTTCTTTTTTCCCAAATAACATTGTAATCATATTTCAGTGGAACAGGGTCATTCTAGTAAACACCATAGTTACTGCTGTGTCAAGTGTTCCCAAACCACTCCCATAGTCACAGATTCATTATTCACTATCGTTAACCACCACTAAAATCAATTTTAGAATACTTTCCCAACCCCCAAAACAAACTCTGTATCCATTAAGCAGTCACCCTTCCCTCCCATTCTCCTCTCCAGTCTCTGGCAACTACTAATCTAGTTTCTCTCTCTATAGATTTGCCTGGTTTGGACCTGCCCTACAAATCTGATCATATAATATGTGGCCTTTTGTGACTAGCTTCTTTATTTTATTATTTTTGAAAAGATTTCATTTATATATTTGTCAGAGAGAGAGCATGAGCAGGGGAAAAGGCAGGCAGAGGGAAAATCAGGCCCCCCGCTGAGCAAGGAGCCTGACCTGGGACTCAATCCCAGGAGCCTGGGATCATGACCTGAGCCAAAGGCAGAGGCTTAACCCACTGAGCCACCCAGGCATCTCTGTGGCTACCTTCTTTAAATTAGCATGTTTTCAAGGTTGATCTATGTTGTAGCATGCGTCAGAACTTCGTTTTTTCTATGGTTAAATAATATTCTTTTATAAGGATAGACTACATTCTTAAAAGTCCATTGATTGTTCATTGTTTGTTCATTGATTGTTCATTGGTTGTTCCCAGCCTTTGGCTGCTATGAATAGGGCTACTTGGAATATCCCTGTAAAGATATTTGTTTGAATACCTGTTTTCAGTTCTTTTGTGTATATATCTAGGACTGAAATTGCTGGGCCATATGGTAATTCTGTGCCTAAGATTTTGAGGAACAACCAAACTGTTTTCCATAGCAGCTGCACCATTTTACATTTTCACCAGCAATGTGAATGTTCCAGTTTCTCTACCTCCCAGCTAAAACTTGCTATTGTCACCCTTCTTTCCTTCCTTCCTTTCCTATTATGATAGCCATCTTAGTGGCTGTTAAGTGATAGCATGTTGTGATTTTAGTTTGTATTTCACTAATGACTGGTAATGTTGAGCATCTTTTTGTGTGCTTAGTGGTCATTTGTATCTTTTTTGGAGAAATTTATTTCTATGCAGATCCTTTGTCCTTTTTAAAAATTGTGTAATTTTTCTTTTTAATATTAACTTATAAGTGTTCTTTTTATATGTTTGATAACACCCTTATCAGATTATGCAATTATGATTTGCAAATATGTTTCTTCCATTCCACAGGTGGCCTTTTCACTTTCTTTGTGGTATCCTTTGAATCACAAAAGTTTTTAACTTTAAAGAAGTCCAATGTGTCAAGTTTTTCCTTTAGCACTTACATTTTTAGTGTCACATCTAAAATGTCATAAAGATTCACTCCCACGTTTTCCTCTAATAATTTTTTAAAACATTTTATCTCCTACATTTATTTAGATCGATGATCAGTTTTGAGTTAATTTTGTATATAGTATGAGGAGGGGGTTCAGTTTCATTCTTTTGCATGTGAAAACCCAGCTGTCTCAGCAGTGATTATTAAAAAGGCTATTCTTTAAAAAGAAAAGCTATTCTTTCCTCAATAAATATTTTGGCACCCTTGTCAAATATCAGTTGCCCATAAATGCAGGTGTTTATTTCTGGACTCTCAATTCTATTCCATTGTTCTATATGTCTATATTTATGCCAACATCACATTCTTTTTTATCAACTGTAGTTTCACGGCAAATTTTGAAATTAGAGTCCTCCAACTTTGTTCTACTTTTCCAATATTGACTTGGCTGTTCTAGATACCTTGACATTCTATATGAATTTTAGGATAAGCTTACTTATTTTGGCAAAAAAAAAAGCCAGGAAGTGTTTTTATGAGGAATTGTATTAAATCTATGAATTGGAGAGTATTGAAATCTTAACAATATAAAGTATTCCAATCAATGAAAATAGAATTTCTTTCTTTTAAAATTTCTTTCAGTAATATTTTATAGTTTTTAGAGATTTAGTTTTTCACTTCTTTTATTAAATTTATCTTTAAGTATCTCATATTTTTGATGCTATTATAAACAGAAATTCTTTACTTTGTTTTTTGGATTATTCATTGTGTGTAGAGAGAAATACAGTTACACTTTGTATTTTGATCTTGTTACCTTGTAACGTTGCTGGACTTGTTTATTAATTCTAACAGTATTTTAGTGGATTCTTAGGATTTTCTATATACAAGATAATGTCATCTGCAAATATAGTTTTGTTTCCTTTTTTCCACTTTTAAACCCATTATTTAATTTTCTTGCTTAATTGCCTGGTTAGGCTAACTTTCTTCTGTACACCTAATGCTCACAGGTTTTACTATTGAACGCCAGAGGAAATAAGGAATGTGAAACTGCTTTATAAACTGTAAGCCCTATCTAGACAAATATAAGTGTTTATTATCATAAATTTGAGTCACTATTGTATCTGGATGAAAACTGGGGTTATTGCAAATTCAAATCAAATGTCTTGGTACTGACTAGAGACTCTATTGACAAATAAATTCTCTCTGTTTAGGAAAAGGATATATTTTTCCATTTGCACAGTGGCTTGTTTCCCCACCTCTGTATATCAGGGAAACAACCCTGGCTTCTATTAATCTGTGAAATCTCAGCAGAACTGGTAGAATGATATGGTATAAGCTAAATGCAGGAAAGAGAGTTTCTAGCATGTGCAATCCATTTCTCTACTATTTCCTAGAGCTTGCCACAGCTTAAGAAAGTAAGAGTAAGGATCCATCCACCAAAAGTAAGGTCTTAAATGAGAGAGTCCAGAGATGGGGTGGGTTTGGAAATGCCCACATAAAGGAAACAATATATATTTGTTGCTGCTATACAAACATGTAGAAAAACTGAAATATGGGCTTTCAGCTCTTTTTTTCCTATCCGCTAACAAATCTAAATCTCAGCAAATATGATCTTAAAAATACAAGTAGAAAATGGACTTTTTCCTGCAGAATAAGTACATCTCTAAAATTTAAAAATGAATTATACAGAATAGAAGTTTTTAATATGATGACCTATCTTACTCTTATATTCACTCTAACTCCAAAATGTGATTATGAGGCTAATTGGAAGAAGAAGTCAAATACAACTTTTGCCTGATTGATCTCAACTAGATTAGAGGAAGATGGCCAATTTTGTCCATTAAACTTTACTTAATCTGTGGTAGCGTGGAGCTTTTTAGGTCTTATTCAGTCAGTATTTCTTCTTATTTTGCCTTCATGGCCTATAACAGGACTATATGTTGAATTTTGGGTCACTTTAGTAAAATATATTGGATAATATATTATGTGACCTGGGTGGCTCAGTGGGTTAAGCCTCTGCCTTCAGCTCAGGTCATGATCTCAGGGTCCTGGGATCAAGGTCCGCATCGGGCTCCCTGCTCAGTGGGAAGCCTGCTTTCCCCTCTCTCTCTGCCTGCCTCTCTGCCTACCTGTGACCTCTCACTCTCTCTCTCTCAAATAAATAAATAAAATCTTTTAGAAACAAAAACAAAAACAAAATAAAATTGCAAGTTTAAGGTGAGAATTAAAATGAAGTACGAAAACTTGGCTCACTGAAGTGAATACTGTTTTTCACAGTAAGTGTAAAACTTAAGGGTTAAAGAGTAAGTAAAAATCAAAGGTAAAGCTTGGGCTATAAGCTGTAGTTAATGTCACCCAACAAAACCAAGAACCTCAACCTCCATATGTTTATTACATATTTTAAGAAATAGATATAAAATATTACAAAAATGCTATAAGGTTATAGTAATATTTTTCTCAACTTCTTTGTATCACTACTAAAGAAAACACCTGTAGTTGGTCTTCATAGTAAAAGGGTAATCTGTATCCATCAGCAGCAATCGCTTTTTCAAGAAATTATGAATAAGCCAGTTTTGAATGTATCAAAATGGGATTTTACAAAAGGTTTTTTTTTTAAAGATTTTATTTATTTATTTGACAGACAGAGATCACAAGTAGGCAGAGAGAGAGGCCGGCAGAGAGAGAGGGGGAAGCAGGCCCCCCGCTGAGCAGATAGCCCGATGCGGGGCTTGATCCCAGAACCCTGGGATCATGACCTGAGCTGAAGGCAGAGGCTTAACCCACTGAGCCACCCAGGTGCCCTCTTTTCTTAGATTTTATTTTCAAGTATCTCTACACCCAACAGGGGGCTTGAACTCATGACCCCTAGTTCAAGAGACACATGCTCTACCAACTACCAACTGAGCCAGCCAGGTTCCCCCAGACAAAGACCTTCTTGACACTTTATGAAGAAAAAGGAAAAAAAAAGAACAGCTGAGTTCAAAATGAGACCCCTTACCCTCAAAAAAAAAAAAAAAAAAAGAAAGAGAAAAAGAAAAAGGAAAAAAAAGAAAAACCACAACACACACACACACACACAAACTGTTGCCTATTAAAAAGCCATAAAAACTAAACAGTGTGCCTCATTTGGCTTGGAGGATGTATGTCATAAACACATAGAATGAAAATATCAACCACATGGATGCCATTAGTTTTTTTAAAATTAGCATTTATTGAGCACTTATTATATATAAGCAAACTTCAATTTAGCTAGCTTATGATATTCTTTATTTTAAAATTTTCTCCTCATAACAATCCTGTTGTGGAGATACAGTTATTATCTCCCACTTTTCAGATGTGAAAACTAGGTTTATGGCAATTAAGTAACTTCCTTTCAGCCAGTAAATGACAAATAGAGGACTCATACCTAGATCTCATTTTATCAGAGAACAAGCTCTGAAAGACATTATGCTCCAGCATTAGGTGTCATTATAATAAGACATATATTGGCCAGGAAGGGATTCAGAATCAAAATGAAAGTCATCTTTGCACCAGGAACACTTTGCAGAAACCACTTTTTGTGATCAAGAGTTACATTTTAAGATTTTTTTCTCTCTTTTTGAAACTGCCACTATTTTCTAATGTTTATATAGGGAAGCCTACAATTTATACAATTTTTAAAATAAATTGCCATCAATAAGCCACATTTATTATAAGTTTTGACGTGTGCATGTGTGTGTGTGTATAAAATCTGTGAAATCATCACCACAATCAAGATAATGAACATTTGAATTATCTCCCCCAAATTTCCTCTTGCTTTTTTTAAATCCATCCCTCCTTGCATTATCAACTCCCTCTACCCCAGTCCCCAGGCAAACACAGATTTTTCTTTCATTGTAGATTCACTGGCATTTCCTGGAAGTTCATACAAATAGGATCATACACAGCACATATGTTTGGGGGGAATATGTGACTTCTTTAGAAACCATCATGTTTTTGAAATTATCCAAGTTGTTGACTATATCAGTAGCTGTTCTATTTTATATTATTGTATGGATATACTATATCTATCTATCCATATGTTGATGAACATTTAAATAGTTTCTGTTTGGGGGTTTTACAAAACCAATTATGAACATTTGGACACATGTTCTTGTGCATACACTTTGGATAAGTATCTTGAAATGAAATGGCTAGTGTATATTTAACTAAATAACTGCTAAACTTTTCAAAAATGTTTGTACTACTTTGTGTTCCTACCAGCAGCATGGGAGAATCTTAGGTTTTATCCTTACGAACAGTTTGTATGTTTTGTTTTGTTTTGTTTTTTTAATTTCAGCCATTTTAATGGATATTGTTGTCTTGGTATCACACATGCTGTGGATTTAACTTGTTTCTCTGATAACTAATGACGTCGAACATTTTAAATATGCTTATTAGCCATTCATATACCTTTTTTGTGAAATGACTTCATATTTGTGTCCATTTCTTAAAAAGATTTTATTTAATTGACAGAGAGAGAGATCACAAGTAGGCAGAGAGAGAGGGGGAAGCAGGCTCCCCACTGAGCAGGGAGCCCGATGCGGACCTCAATCCCAGGACCCTGAGATTATGACCTGAGCTTAAGGCAGAGGCTTAACCCACTGAGCCACCCAGGCACCCCATTGTATCCATTTTTTTTGGGGGGTTGTCTTTTTCGCTATTGAGTTGTAAGACTTCTTTATCTATTCTGGATACAAGTTCCTTTTTATTATATGTGTTGCAAGATTTTCCTTCCAGTCTGTGATTTGCTTTTTACTTTTAAGATTGTCTTTTGTATAGCGATATTTAGAAATAATCTTATCTTTTTTTCCCTCTATGTTCTGTGTGTGTGTGTGTGTGTGTGTGTTCTGTCAAAGAAACCACCTATATATAGTTCACAAGGATTTTCTTCTATGTTTTCTAGACAGTTTAATGTTTTACATAATTTATTTAGATTTAATTGTTCCTTTATTTCCATATGAATATCCAGTTGAATTAGGCAACTCATTGAAAAGACTTTCTTTTCACCTTTGAATTGTCTTACCATCTTTGTCAAATTGGTTGATAATATATATGTGTGAGCTTATCCCTGAACTTTCTATTTTGTACCACTGATCCACTTATGCATCATTTCAATAATACCAAACTGGATTAATATAATTTACAGTAAATCTTGTGATCAGGTAGCAAAAATCCTCCAACTTTTTTCTTTTTGCGTTTTCAAATTTCTGTGGCTTTTCTAGGTCCTCTGAACTTCTGTATATATATATACTAGAATTAGCTTGCCAATGTATTTAAAAAAGCCATCTTCAAATGTTGTTTTCTTATTCATAAACATATCATATATCCTCATTTATTTAGTCCTTTGAAAACTTCTTTAGCAATGTTTCATACTTTGTAGGGTATAAATAAGGCCATCCTTTGTTAGATTAATATTTTATATTTTGATGCTATGGCAAATAGACATTTTATTTGCTGCTAGTATATAAGAATACAATGGATTTTTATATTAGTATACATATTTACATTTAATTTGGAAGGCATTGCTGAATTTTAGTAACTTAACTATACCTTTTCTGTTTTAAATATAAAAATCTTAACCTTAGTTCCCTTTCCCTACCAGTGTTTTTCTCTTCAGGATCAAAGTTATGTTAAAAATTGAAAATTCCTTGTTTCCTCGTTATCTCACATTCATCACTGTCCAAACTCTAACTTGGTTTACTCAGGTAACAATTTGCTGAAATTCCCATCACTTCACTGCAATTTCTAACACCATGGCCATCATTATCATTATCTTGTTTGACCTCACTTCTTTTTTTCACACTAATGATAATGTCTAATGCAGTGTTTTTCTGATTTAATTCCTACTTCTCTACCAACATCTTTTAAACCTTTGTGTGAGCTTCTTGCTTTGCTCAGTCTTTTAAGTTAGGAATCCCATGTTTGGCCCTCTTCACAAAACATGCACTCCTCAGGTAATTTCATACAATTCTCTGACTCCAGTTACCATTGATACCTTGATGATTTGGACATCTCTACCTCCAGGCCAAACCCCTCTAACAAAATCTAGATCAAAGCTAAACATCATTTCTTAGTTTGTCAAATTGTTTCACAGAGGATAAGGACTAACACATACACACACACACACAACCCACAAAGAAACCAGGGTTTTATCCTTGATTACCAACTTCTTTTTTTAAATTTTATTCATTTACTTATTTTGATTACCAACTTCTAATCAATTGTCAAATTATGTTATTTTATATCCTTAACATTTCAGGATCCACCCTACTTTTTTCCCCACTCCCACTGAAATGAACTTACCAACAGGCAGTCCACCAACTACACTACATCCACAATGATTTCTTTTTAATACAAATCTCATAATGAATTATCAAATTATTCAATTATAAAACAGATGAGCCTGTTGTTAAGACCAAAGAAATATAAATGAAAACTAACCAACCTGAAGAACAGAGATAAAGATGGAAAAAAAATGAATAGAGCCTCAGAACCTGTGTGATACTATTAAGTATCTTGAGAAATTTTTTTGAAGTATGAACTGCTAATACATATGATATCATGGATAAATCGCAAAAGCAATATTTTGAGAGAAAAAAAGCCAGACACAAAACAGTGATTGCTATATGATTCCATTTATGTGAAGTTTTAGAATAAGTGAAACATATCTAGTGTGGAAAAAAATTAGAAATATGCATGAGTGAATTTTACGTTGAAAAAATTTAAGCCTGGAAAGGCATATTCATTTAAAACTTCTGAATCACACTAAATAGCATTGAGAATGATCTATGTATGTACACACACAACAAATACAATGTTGAGTAAGAAAAGCCAGACACAAAATCATAAATCCTAAATGATTCACTTCATATAAATTTCAAAAGTAGGTGAAACGAAATTGTAATGTTTAGCAATACAACACTTGGTGATCAAAGTATGAAAGAAAGGCAAAATGGTGATTTCTAAAAAAGTTGACTTTGTGGCTATTGTGGCTGGTGAAGATAGAAGGGGTTGTGACTGAGAAGAGATTGAGAGTTCTAATAATACTTTATTTGATTTGGATGGTGGTTATATGGGTATTCACTCTATAATAATTGAGCTGAAAAATACTCATTTAATCACCAAATGTGTATTTGCTGAATGTAAGTTCCATGGACATATGGGCTGAACAAAAGTATTTCTCTTCTTTAGTGCTTTGTCCCCAGAATCTAGCACATAGTGAGTGCTCAATAAATATTTTTGAAAAAAATGAATGAATGAATGAATGAATGAATAAACTGAGCACTCATTCTGTGTTTGGCACTCAGCTATTGTCCATTCCTGTGGGTTTGCTCAATTTACTGATAGCCACGTGTTTTTTTTTAAAGATTTATTTATTTCAGAGAGAGCACACATGCATGCGTGTGTGTGCAAACATTGGGGGGATAGCAGAGGAAGAAGCAGCTCCCCACTGAGAAGGAACCCCTGCAGGGGCAGGATCTCAGGACCCTGAGATATACTTAACCAACTAAGCCACACAGAAGCCCCCTGATAATCTTGTTAATGAGAAATAGGAGTTTCTACAACAGGCATAGAATAACTTGTAAGCTCACAAATTAACTTTGATTTATTTTTCATTTTCCAAGGTCATTATTTAGTTGTTACATTATTAATTTCCATTATAAAATGTATTTAGGAAACTTCTATTCTGGAAGGGTTAACAGGTTTGATACTCCACTTTTGCAAACATGAGTATACTCTTTTCTTATGAAATGGAAGACTTTTGGAATTCTACCCTATTTGTGCAAATGCACTGTTACCATGAGAGACTATGGACTCTGAAAAACAACCTGAGGGTTTTGAAGGGGCAGGGGGGTGGGAGGTTGGGGGAGCCAGGTGGTGGGTATTAAGGAGGGCACGTATTGCAAGGAGCACTGGGTGTTGTGCAAAACAATAAATACTGTTATGCTGAAATTAAAAAAATAAAAAAAATAAAAAAATGAAGATAATATACTATTCATCTAGGGTGTCTGGGTGCCTCAGTGGGTTAAAGTCTCCGCCTTTGGCTTCAGTCATGATCCCAGGGTGCTGGGATGGAACCCCCGCATTGGGCTCTCTGCTCAGCAGGGAGCCTGCTTCTCTCTCTCTGCCTGCCTCTCTGCCTACTTGGGATCTCTGTCTGTCAAGTAAAAAATAAAATCTTAAAAAAAGGTATTTATCAATAACTCTTCATAATAATGCTAATAAAGGTATAATCTGATTGCTTAATATCAACTTGTTTATTTGAATTACAAATTGATTCTAACTCATGATTCTACTTCTTAGATTCTGCTTAGCCAAAATTCTATCCTTGGCTGTTATGCAGTCTTGTTTGTTTTCAAATCTCCAGATATTTGCTCTCCGAGGAAAAACTATATCATAAGACAAATAAATAAGTAGGTTACTACTAATAGCACAGTACTTGTAAATTGCATTAGGTTTGCTATTCCATATTCTTGTTTCTTAAAGTGTTGTTAAAGCCTTCTTTATAATGGAGTTTCAAAAGTAAATAAACTCAATACCAACAAGCTTAACAATGCTAAAGGTCAATGCAGGGAATAGAAAATAAATGTCATTGGAGTTCATAAATATGTTCACCTAATAACATTTTAATGGATTTTTAAAATACCTCTTGTAGATATAGGTTTGTTTTCCAAATTAAGGAATAAGCAACAAAGTAATGTTTCCATTTATTATAAATTGTGAGACTGTAAATCAGAGAGAGGTGAAGGAAACATTTTAAAAGTGCACACTACTTCCCATACAAATAGGCATTAAATATAAAGCAAACATTACAACCAGCAAATGTATAAGTAGTGCTTGGTTACAGAACTTAGAGCAATGCTGTTTGTACTGAATTCCACAGATAATAAAAAAAATTTCTTTTTCATTAAGGGTTAATATGATATTATTCGACATGAAAACGTGACAAAAAAAACCTTAATCACTCTTACTTTTAGGTAAATCAAGTACATGAGAAGACCTTCATTCACAATCTCTCTAGCCCTTAGATTTATTCTGTGCTTTTGCTATAACCTTAAAGTAGCATTCTTCCTACAGCTTGTTCACAGGAATAAAGATGGGTAAAAGAACAGTGGGTTGTTGATAGTAGATGGAAGGGTAGAAGGGTAGGTGGGTATAAGGTCAGCATTAGAAGAGACAGAAGAGAGACAAACTACAGAATTTGTCCAACTTCAGTTTAGTCCGCAACTGAGTACTCAGGATATTTCTAGCTCAATAGGTGCTTGTTGAATGAACTAAGATATAGTTTGAGGTAAAAGTCCTAAGCCTGTGTATTTAGTGGCTTATCTACATCTTAAAGGCCAGCAGAGTGATCACAACTGAATCTGTGAAGCCTGATTTCAATACCCTTTGCATAATTAGTGTCAGGTTAACTGACATTCTATTAAACTACACCACTCCTGACCACTGCCGCTGTATTTTTGTTTTGTTTCTGCCTTCCCTGTCGAGGAAAGTAAACGTTTTCTTCAAGCCAGATATACCCAGGTATGATTTCTATAAGGTAAAATTCAACTTTTTTAGGTATACAGAATTGAATTCAATTTAATTCTATTGTGAGATGTGAATGAATTGTGAAAGATGAGTAAAGCTGAATAACCATAACCAAAATCAACATACAGATTATTTCTGTTTCTTTAAGACTCTTTTTTTTTTTTTTTGTACACGTTTGTCAAGTTCCCTCCTCCATCACAAGCTCTTAGCAGCTACTGATCAGCTGCTCTCTGTCCCTATAGTTCTGCTTTTAATTAGAACATCCTAAAAATATAAGCGTATCATGTATAGCCTTTTTGGCTCTGGCTGTCTTCACTTAGCATAATGTTTTTGTGATTGATCCATGTGATTGCTTATTTCAGTAGGTCTGTCTTTTTATTGCTGAGCAGTATTCCTTTCTACAAACGTACCACACACTGCTCAGTCAGTTACCAGTTAATGCATAGTTGGGGTTATTTCTGCTTTGGTTTTTTTTTGTGTGTGTGTGATCATGAATTAAGCTGTTATATATATTCATGTACAAGCTTTAGTGAGGACATGTTTTCATCTCTATTGGGTAAATATCTAAGAGGAGGATTGACGACTCCTATGACAAGCATACGACTAGCTTTATCAGAAACTACCAAACTGTGTTCTAAAATGACTTTACTAGTTTGGACTGAGTTCTAATTGCTCAATGTTATTGCTACTACCTTTTCCCTCATTCCAGTAGATGTGAGTTTCTGGTTTTAATTTGCATTTCTCTTACCACTAACGATGTTGATCATCTTTTCATGTGCTTATTTGCGATCTGTATCTGCTATAATGAAGGGTCTTATCAAGGAAAATACTCTAACTGAAAAGGGAAAAAATGTATTTGGTGCATGTTGGGACTCCTGTGCAGCCTATTCTCATCTTCTCTGAGACTACTCTCCTCACAGGGATGGCTCCGAGCAGCACGTTTGCATTATGCGCTCTCACTCTTGTCTTATCACAGATGATTGGACCTAACTCAAGGGAAACCAATTCAATGGCTGGGCTGGACAAATCAGAGCAATCTGTAGAAGCTGGATCATTTAGCTACAGATGCTGAATTTGGAAGGGTGCTAAATACATTATTTTGAGACTGTTATTAGAGCTCATGTATAAATGGAGCCAGTCTGAAGAGAGGCAGAGGGGAAATAAAAAACAGCTGCCCAGAGAAAATTGTAGTCGAGACTCTGTGGCCCCAGAAAGAGAGTGAGGGAGATGGTTTCTGGTGGCTTTTCAGTTTTAGGAAGTCTTTCATGTATCTAGATTCACTTCCTATTGTTGATTCTCTGTGAGATAACCCTAGATACTTCCCATAAATTTCCCTTTTCGATTAAACTAGCTTAGATTAACTTGGTTGTGTTTCTTTTCCTTGCCATCAAATGGCCCTTGACTAAAATAACAAAACAATATTCTGAATGAATAAAGAGCAAAACAGAGAACAATTAAAATCCAAAAGAATTCCAAGTTTTTTAGGTAATAAAGTGCTTATTAGACAAAAGATGTTTCCAAGTATTAAAAGCTACCGGGCCTACAGATCCTTTCTGACCATTTCCCTGTATAATATGTTGCTCCATGGACTTGTAACAATAAGCAACAGTTGGTTGGACCCAATACTGATGTCTAAAACAATGGCAACAATCTAAAAACTGGACAACAATGGGGTAGCTCAAATCATAATACGAACCAGTAAAGGTTCGCTAATGTTGCACAATGATTGGCTAAACTAATATCTTCAACTGGATAAGTCTAAATGTGAGAACAGAAAGATAGCCAAGAACTGCAGGGATCAGTGGAAGCAGAGACAGAACACTTGAGTCACCATTATAGAGAAACACTAGCATTTAGCTGTAAATAATGTAATATTACAAGGCATATTTTTTACCAATCTATGTGGGAAAAAAAGAGCGTGTATTGAAATGACTCTAAGCTCAAGACAAAATAGTAATGGGAAGTGGTCTGCAAATTAAAAAAAAAAAAAAAAACTATTGTTGTATAAGATTGTATCCATAGAAAGATAGTGGGGAGAACCATGAAGGTAATGAGACTCCTTTATCTAGTCAGGATGGTTCAAGAGCACTGTTTTAAGCTCTGAATTATATATTTTAAGAAAACTCTTGACATATTACAGGTATATTCAGAGAAAGATGACCAAAATTGGTGAATGATCAAGAAATCATACACTTGAAAAAGAACTGAGGAACTGAAGGGGATTAGCTTGGGAAACAGAATATATAGAATATATACATTCTAGAATATATATATTCTATTCTATATCTCTAGAATATTATATTCTATCTATATATTCTAGATATAGTATCTAGAAGATAATATTCTAGAATATTTATTATATAGAATATAATAAATATTAATTTATTCTAGAATAATTTAGAATATTAATATATTATTATACAATATTCTAGAATATTATATATAATAAATATAATATTATTATAGAATAAATGTATTTCATGTACATCCAGAGGAAAGAGGTCAGGTATAGATTAAAATTTTAAATAGATTTCACATCAATAAAATGTATTTAATAACTAGAAGGGCTAAAAAATGGAGCTGGAATGGCTTCTGATGTTATAACATTGTCAAACAACAAATCCCAAGAGAAGTCAGACAGGAATAAGTCCGAGATATTTGGAAAAGAAATTTCCTTCCAGCCCTGACATCCTCATTTAAGTAAATATTACTCTTGGAACAAATTTTCTCTCATCCTAGATGCTTAGCTCCTTGAGGGCAATAACTTGGCCTTTACTGTGTATTAAAAAGTACCAAGTTCTGAATGTAATCCTTGTAAAAATATTCATTAAGGTTTTAAAATGACCTTTCATTTTCGTGTCCTCTCTTTCCTCTCTCATCTACCAAACAAATACATCATATAAAAATGCCAGTGAACAGCAAATACTAATATCTGTTCCTTTGAAAGAATATATTATTTCTATCATATTTTCCTTGAGGGCATCTTAACATTCTTGCTTCTTCTCCAAAGAGGTCTAGTGAGATCCTGTGGACCAATCAGTGGAATGTCATTGCTATAATACATCATAAGACATTCTGCTGGCAGGAGCAGGAGGTCAGGAACTGCCCTTTTCAAAAACTTTAATGAAAAATAATATACCAATCAACTTTATGTTAAATAGGCTCAGAGGCAAAGCTAGGTCCCTATGAATGAAAGAATTTTTTTTAAATACCTCTATAAATCAGTGGAGCGAGGGAAGAAATCATTCAGAAATAAGCACAGTATTGGGAGTCACAAGACTCCGGACTTAACCTCAGCAATGACTCTAAGCTAAAGGTGCCATCTCAGGCAAATTGTTTCATTTCTCTGCACCTTAGTTTATTTATCAGCTAATGGTCCTCTAATACCTGATCTCACACACTGGTAGATTCCCCAGTGCCACAACCTCCTTAGTGTGCAAAGGAGAAGGTTTCCCCCTAAAAAAGAAGCCCTGGTTCCATTTATAGGGTGTCACCAACTCTTTTTTTTTTAAGGATGTTATTTATTTATGAGAGAAAGAGAGAGGGAGGGAAGTTATGTGCTGTTCAGCAATCCTATATTCAGCAATATAAATAATCATTATCAACACTTTTGCTGTCACATACCTGGAGTCCCTGGAATTTTTACTGCCTCATTACAAGATCTTAATTTCATACACATTAGGTGTGCAAGCTTTAGTAAGTTATTTCACCTCCCTGGTTCTCAGTTTGTTCTCTGTAAAATGGGTATACTAAGACATAGTTCACAGGTATGTAAATTATCTAGCACAGGCTTTGGTACTTGATAGGTCCTCCCTGAGTACTACTTCCATTCGCCTTGTCTTACTTTCAAGACTTTGGATCCTCTACCGCTAGTCTTATGTGACCTCTTGAAGGCCTTGTTGTCTTCCTCAGGCTTCTCCTCTTAACTACATTCCTAGCTTGACCATACCTCCTCCAGACTACTTTACCCTGGGCCTGGACTAGACTGCATTTTAATGCACAGTGACACTTTTTAAAGGTGGTCCTCTGAATTTCTAATTCCCTTTTAAGACCTTTGGGGGCCATTTAAAATTTTTGAAGTAAAAGACACATCCCAGAACCTCTCTATCCAGATTCAACATCAGTGTCTTGGGGTTAGAGAAACATATTTTCCCAAGGGAAAATGTTACCTACCTTCCAGTCTTAAAAGGCAGCTGGGAGGATACGAAAGGTAATAGAAGTAAAGCTTTGAATAACTCCCAGGAGTAGAAAAGAATTATTTAAATGGAAGAATCTCTTCAATCAACTGGGAAACTATTTTTCTGACAATGAGTGTGAAACCTCATAGCAATTAAAATTATCTTTCTAGCTTGCCACATCAATGTCCCTTCTATTGTGCCTCTGTAAAGCTCATTCTGGTTATATTCACTATATATTCTACAGATTACCGAAGCAGTCACTGCAGTAAGAAACCCTTCCTAAGCTTCGCAGGATCGTACTAGCATGTTCTTCAATACACAGAGCAAATTCTGATCCTGAATAAGATAATACCACAGTGAAAACATATTTTTGAAAACAGTGTTTTCTTTGTCCTCTTTCTCTACAGATATTTCTGTGACAGGATTTCAGGCAAGAGACAGTGAGTGTTTGGTTCCTATTTCAATGAGGTACTCAAATAGGAATAATGATGATATCAATGATAAACAGTTTTATTGCTAAAAACTGCCATGCAAAGCGCCAGGGGATCTCTTCACCGCACATTTAATATGAGGTACATATATGGAGATGCTCTCGCTAACCAGTGACAGTAGGGTGTGCAGTTTGAGCACTATCTTCAGTTGTGATATTGGGCTGGTAAGCCATCCACCCACTCTGTCTCCTATTTCATTCCTTACTTTAATGAATTTGTGAGATTACAGAATTAGGAAAGAGGGCAATGGCAGAGAAAAATAAATGACAACCTCTGTGATGTAAAGTGACTTTGATTCTATTCATTCATCACTCATCAAACTAATATTAAATACTTATTATGTGCTATGTTTTATACTAGGTGTTAGGATACAAAAATGAACTTGGTACCCTCAAGAAATCACTTCTTAAGAAGGATACAGACATTTAATCCGTTCGCTGTGGTCTACTAAGTCTATAAACATTAATATACTTAAATATGTAGAAAGTGCAATGAAAACTCAAAAGGAGCAGCAACTAAGTTGGCCTGTGAGAATCAGATGGGGCTTAAAAGAATAGATAATTGTCAGGGCGCCCGAGTGGCTCAGTTGGTTAAGCATCTGCCTTGAACTCAGGTTATGATCCCAGAGTCCTGGGATTGAGCCCCACATCGTGCCCTATGTCAGTCTCCCTGCTCAACAGGGAGTCTGCTTCTCCTTCTCCCTCTTCTCCTCTCCCTGCTCCTTCTCTCTCTCTCCCTCAAATACATAAATAAAATCATTTTCTAAAAAAGGAATAAAGAATTGTAGGTGAGGAACAGGGTGGAGGAATAGGTCATTTTAGCAGAGATGAAACAGAAAGTACAGAGGCAGGGAGACCCAAGAAAACAGTGCATTTGTGAAACTTCATACAGTTTGATATTCCCATAGCATTGTACAGTCCATGCTTTCAGCAGACAAGTCAAATTAAATATACATATATTGTCAGCTATGCAGTGTGATTCTGGCATGGTTCTTAGTTTTAAAAAGTTGGGTTCAGTTCAAATTAAATCCTACCGTGGATGAAGAGGAATTTTAATGACTCTCAGACCTGAGAGAGCTCAGGCTACTGATGTTTGCTTTCCACAGGTGCACTGGTACTGCCATATCTGTCAAGATGGAAATGAGTGGGTAAAACTGTTCAAAGTTGGCTAGTATGGAAATAAGACTTAAGGTCTCTTTTAGCTCTGAGAGTCTGTATGTTATATAATGAAATTTTATGAATTTAAGCCAAAATAAAAATCATGGTCAAAACATAGAAAAGAATGAAATCACAAAACTTAAATCTCATTTTAAAATGACGCTTTTCCTTCTCCAAAGGTATAAAGCTACCTCTTGGAAGCAAAGATAATGACTATTGGATCACTGTTAGGTGCATTAGGTATTTTGAGTTGTTTCTCTTTGGTGAGGGATATTTGACAGGTCTGTTATCTCCACAATCTGTGGTCGACAGCAAATACTTACAGGGAATATAAATTGAATTAAGTTCATTCTCTGTTAGGGTATCTATATTATCTATGCATGTATCATTTACTTCTCTCAGGAACCCTAGGAGATAGATGCTACCATCTGTTTATTGTTGATGTTAGTTGTGTATGTGCGCACACACGTGTGTGTGTGTGTGTGTGTGTGTGTTTTGTTTTAGAAAATGGAGGCAGAGAGAGGGTCAGTGAATCTAGTATTGAAGAATCAGAATTTAACTTTAAGGCTTGTGCTCTCACAAGACATACCATACTATCAAGCTCTAATGAGACAGAAAGTTGACCAGGATCAGGGGTATAGACAACTTCTTTACTGTTAATCCTTCTGTTTAGGCATATTGGTTCAAAACATGACATACATCATCTTTGTTTCCTTTACTGTTCTGATCTGTTATATTTCCTCCCTATAATCAACTTATCTAAGTAACATATATTCTTTAAATATGCCCTACATCTTCCCAGAAATATTGAGTTAACCCGATCACCTCTTTGTCTTCAGAATTCTGGTAGCATTTATTGTCTGTGCTGTCAACTTGGAACTTGCTATGTGTACAGATACTTATCAGATTATTTGTACAGACCGTATGTACATGTCTTGTAAAACTTTGCATTCCCTATGTCTAGTCCAGTCCAGTGATTTATAGAGGTAAATATTCAGTATGCTTTCTCACGATTATGGCAATCAGAGAATACTTAATTACATATTGACTTCCTTAGCACCAGTTGCTAATTTAGAAACATAATCATTTTACTCTAGTGTTTTATTTCTTTATGTAGGTCTCAAAAATGGTATGCCATACAAGTTTAATGTAGAACTACAATTAAGCACAAGAAAACAGCTTGAGGTATCAATGCTAAAATGTAAGTAAAAACAGCCCAAAGACAATAGTTGTAATTATTTTAGAATTGAATTTTAGAATTGAATTAGAATAGAATTTAGAATTGTTATTTAATAGAGGTTGTATTTGCTTTTCCAGTTTCTATTTGCATTTTCTTTGTTAACCTTTTTGACAATTTTGCAAAGGGGCTGAGGTCCAAATGTGGCAGATGCTGTGTGTCTGATTAGTTCGTTAGATGAGGAAAGGTAGTCAGACTCTGTCTATAGATAGTACATGAACCAGACTGTGACATTGCTGGCATGTTCATTTAGATGGCTGACATGATGGATGCTGATGACCACAGCTAAATCCATTGAGAAAACTGGCAAACTGAAGTAATCATCAGGATCTGGGCCATTTGGAGGTCATGGATGTTTACTTTTTTTTTTTTTTTTTGGTAGCTTTAGAGAATTTAGCTCTTCTTTTGGCTCTACCATTCTAAATTTTCCAATTTGAGAATTCTCTTGATTACAAAACTCATTTAAATATCCACAGAATAATTTGTGTAAGGAGTAATATACAAATACATACATTTTTATATGTAGAGTTGCTTCTTCTGAATGCCTTTATCAAAAGTGACTATTGACAGTGAGTTAATGAATCTAGGTCTACAGGAAAATTTTCTCAACTATATGGTTTGACCAAAACTATTTTTCTCCTACTGTGTCCCTTCTTGCTTTATGTTGAAAAATATTCTTAAAGAAAAGGTCAGATAAGTATTTGGCTTGTGGCTAGCCAAACAACAGATTTTTTTTCCTGTAAAACTTTCTTTGTACAAGAGAAGACAAATGAGAAGCATCCCATTTATAACATTGCTTTGTCTAAATCCTGATTCAATTAAGTCCTTACTCTCAAGTAGAGATAATAGCAAGCCTTCATATGGAACAGAAGTAGTTAACTTTTACTTTCAAGGATATTCCAGTCAGCTGGGGAGTGACAAGGCTAATCAACCTTTGTGCTTGACATGATTATAGGCTGTTTTGAAGAGGACATCTAAGCCCTAAACTTAAATGAATTTCTCACACTTTAACTTGTTTGCTTCTTCTCAAGCCCAGATCTATACCTCATGTGCAATCACGGCCTGCCTCAATTTTCTGGTTATTACAACATTTGATGTAATTTTTAAGCTTCAAGATTCCTCTAGCAGTTTTAGCAACTCTGCTTCTTCTTTCCCAACCACCTATCCAATAGTCTCTGCTTATTTGCTTTCCTTGGCTTGGTCTTTGAGTGTCTCTCTGCTGTTAGTCCCCCCCCCATCCCTATAGCAATAACCCCCATTTAATAAAGTCTTTCTTTACAAATGTCCAAACCTGTGTGTCTTTGCATGCACATGTGTGTGTGTGGGGGGGGAAGTTTCAAGTCTGGGGAGGCAGAATTTAGACAAGAGAAACTGCCACATTCTAGAATTTCTTAACAAATAATTATATAAACCAGGCCTCAGTTTCTCATCTCTAAAATGAGAATAATGATTTCTTCCTGTTCCTACCAGACATATTCAGGTGACACATGAGGAGTCATATTTTGCTATGAGCCACTTGGAAGTATAGTGCTGTCTTACAGAATTAGAAGTCCTTAGTACTATCCCCACTAATATCAAGGATGTCCTTTTTTTAACCCAGTGATTTTCCAAGTGTGATACTTGAAGGTTCTTGGTCCAGGAGTACCAGAATCACTTTGAAACTTATTAGAAATGCAAATACTTGATTCTCACTTCAGACCCATTAAATCAAAAATTCTGAGACTAAGGCCCAGTAATCCATGTTTTAATAAGCCTTTCAGGTAATTAAGGAACATGCTCAAATTTGAGAACTTAATAATCAAAATACATTAGTGATTTTGAAAAAGAATACATTTTGCTGAGAGCTTTGAATACATTTGTGTAAGGTACCAGTTGCATTTATCCACACCTAAAAATAATGCCTAAATACCTGGAAAGTCATTTTCAAGCATTCATTATAGATATTCTTTCAGGTGGACAATGTGGATGTTTGACTCATTTCTTATTCTTTATTAATTTCCTTGCTTCTTAAAGAAATGTGAATGAACACAAGAGGCACATTTTGTAAAACAGTGCCCTAAAATTCCTCTCACATCCTCCTCTCATCATGATAAAAAATTCACTATTGATGAATGACTCCTGTACTCTGTGAGATATCAAGCCCTATTAGTCACTCATTTACGCCATTTAAATGCTAGATTTTGTTTTTCAGTGCTGCAGACCCATTACCAAGAGGGCCCAGCTGTTACTTTTTTGCTTCAGGGACATTCTCTGCAAATTCAATGGGTTTTGATTCAATTCAGAAAATGGAAAGCATGAGGTTTGTAACAATAATTATATATCTCTCCAGGGCTCTTGCACTATCAAGCCAGAGAGGAGAGTAGTAATAATTGGTTAGATTCATCAAAAGGGAAAATTTATTCTTACATCTTCTTGCAGTGGGCAAGGGTCCATTGAACAGATGGGCCAATAGGCACAATGTTAAAATTCTATGCATACCTAATATTTGGGTGTCACTGTTGAAAATACATTCAATAACTACCTCTTCCATATTTATGTTCACAGAAACTCTTGGGCTACGTGAGACTGGTGATCCAGAGTTTGAGCAAATAATACCCATTTCTTTTGACTCAATATTCACCTCCTAGAGTAAAGGCAGTGGGAAGACTTATGCAACTGACAATGGAGAACAAATCCTCATCTTCTTAAAGAGATGGCACTTCTTTGGCACATTTAATTCCTTCTAACACTTTTCTAAGCCTTCTAACATTTTTAGCAAATGAGATTTTTCACTCCTCTTCAACTGCTCCAAGTCTGCAGAATAGCTAGACTCCACTCCTATCATCAAGCAATGTGGCCTGATACGGTGATAAAGTAAGAATGTGGAGAATTGTTTGGATATTAGGAGTAGCTTGGGGACACCTGAGGGATAAAAGTACTCAAGTCAAAATACTAAAAGCAAAGACAATAGCTCAAATCTCCTGGCCCTTTTTAATGTCTTTTATGCACTAAGATTTCTCAGTTTTGAACACATGTGTTACTTTTTAGAAGTCATACCTAACAATAAAGCGGTAGTTCACCAACTTTTTGTGATTGTAGTAGGAGTTACTTTTTCTGAAAGCTTTAAGATCATTGAGGAATTTAACATGTGTGTATGGACAGGACAGATGGGGCAGGTGACAGGGCACATAACACCGACACCTATGTCTAAGAATAAAATTGTTGACATCATGGGCTGTGGATGCTGTTGCTGGCATGCTTCTTTTGGAAGCTGTCAAACTGGAACATGAATTGGAACCAACATAAAGATACAGAGAATATCTCTTACATTATTTTTCTGAGATAGATTTATTAGCACTTTCAACAAGAAGGCAGAGCTGATTGTTAAAAGGCAACAGACTCCTCTACAGAATTCAAATCTTTCAATAATGAAGTCCATTAAGATATGGAGTCCATAACTTAATTGGTTGGACAAATCCATTGGGCATGCCACTGGAGACACATGATGTTTGAGTAAATGTGAAACCAACCAAAAACCTTCCTGCCTTTCTCCAAGTAGCTATGGGGATTTTCTTTTCAACTTGCAATAGAGTCTGACATTTCCAAATGTCAAATAGTAGCTTAACAAGAAAAAACTTTAATTACATTTAAATGACTGAAGTTCAAGGCCAATTTCTCACAGTGTTAGTAAGCATTTAATGATAAGTAATGTATACCTAAAGACATAATTTTATGTGAGAAGTTTTACTTCATTCTCACCTATTACTTTTTGGTAAGAAATAATGAAGCACAGTTCTTACAAAGGTAAAAACCTGGCTCTACTATTTAATTCCCTCATTTGTTCTTTAGCACACACTAAGTATCTTCTCTGAACTCACACAGCACACATCTCTCACACCTTGATCAACATTTTACCCTAGTGGTGAAAAGAGTTGAAAGACTATTCCTTACTAGTCATGGTCAAGTTAGTTAAACTCTCTTGAGCCTCAGTTTCTTTGTTTGAAAACAGTGACTAAGAGCAAAGGTTTAGAGTCAGATCAACCTAAATTCAGATTTTGGCTTTGCCTTTTTAGGGTAGAGAAAAAGGAACCCTTGTACATTGTTGTTGGGAAAATAAATTGGTATAGCCGCTGTGGAAGACAGTA
Source organism: Neogale vison (assembly GCF_020171115.1). Classification (NCBI taxonomy): domain Eukaryota; kingdom Metazoa; phylum Chordata; class Mammalia; order Carnivora; family Mustelidae; genus Neogale; species Neogale vison. The sequence continues at coordinate 34,684,213 of NC_058105.1, forward strand.
TGGAGTTTCCTCAAAAAATTAAAAATAGAAATACCATATGATCCAATAGTTCCACTATGGGGTATTTACCCAAAGAAAATGAAGACACCAATTTAGAAAGATATATGCACCCCTATGTTTATTGTAGCATTATTTACAGTAGCCAAGATATAGAAGCGACCTAAGTATCTGACAATAGGCAAATGGATAAAGAAAATGTGGTGTACACACACACACAGGAATATTACACAACTATAAAAAAGGACGAGATCATGCCATTTAGACAACATGGATGAACTAAATAGTGAAATAAGTCAGAGTGAATCAAATGACTTCTATGAGCATCAGTTCATAATATCACCTACTATATATGGAGGATTTTTAATATTAAATGAGATAATGTACATGACACACTTAACACTTAGCATAAAATAAATGCTTATTTAGTTTTAGCTGCTTCTATGATGATGACTGACAGTAAAGATGTTGATGATAGGGCACCTGGGTGGCTCAGTGGGTTAAGCTGCTGCCTTAGGCTCAGGTCATGATCTCAGGCTCCTGGGATCCAGTCCCGCATCGGGCTCTCTGCTCAGCAGGGAGCCTGCTTCCTCCTCTCTCTCTGCCTACTTGTGATCTCTCTCTGTCAAATAAATAAATAAAATCTTTAAAAAAAAGATGTTGATGATAAATATGATGAAGAGATGATTATGAGGATGGTGATAATACCTGCCCTACTTACCTCACTAGAAAGTGGAAATCACTATGCAAAAATAAAGGAAGGTCAGTAATGATTTGCCTAGCAGTATAGATGCTCTTCCGATGAAAGAAGCCTAACTTTTACTTTGAGTAAAGATATTCTCACACCTTCTATCACTGGACTGTACACAAAGTATATGCTCATTGTGCAGCCAACTATATAACAATTAAACAGCATGTTATACTATGATTAGATATAATCCTAGAAAGGAAACTCATGGGAAAGGTGAGAAGTGCTGGATCCATGTCTTTAAATAGGGAAGAGGGAATGGGATTTAATGTACAAATGGAGGAGGTGAGCTTATCGGGAAGCACTGACAGTTTAGGCTAAAATGAGGGCAAATGGAGTATATGAATATAAATGCAACTAGGTGTGCAGATGTGACAGAGTGAGTCTACAGAGGTTGTCTTCTGGTGGCTTCACAGGAAGATTTAAAGATGATGGAGGAGGTTCAAATAGAGAGATGGAAATATAACACGAATTAGTACTGAACCAACAACTAGAATTGAATATCAAGTTCTGGGAAAATCCTGTTTCAGGATTATAAAGAGGGCTATTTCCATTTGTTGACAATCCAATGGGAACCAAGGAAGGAATATTTGTTGAGAACCAAATGGTCTGTGCACTGTACTCAGTTGTATACTGAGTGAGAATCCCATCTCAAGTTCCTCATTAAAGTGAAAACAGATAAAGCCCAAAGGAAGCATTTTAAAAAGTATTAATTCTATATAGTTTTTTACCTAACCTTTATCTTCTCAGTGACACATGACTTTTGAAATGTCTTTGGAAGTTTCAGGTTATTCATCTCCTTTATTTTTTTCCTTAGCAGAGATCAGAAGGAAGGATGTAATATGTCAAAGTTTAACAGCAGTTAAAACAAACTTACTATTTTGCTATTTCACCACTGCTGCTGATATTCTGTGGCCTGAATATTTTCTAATGGTAATTTGTGAAATAGTTTTATTCCAGATGGGGGAATAAGTATTATCTTTGTCTCCATTGACTTGTTTAATTGGTATCAGCCCATAGTAAATCTCAGTTTGTAATTACTACAATTGATCTATCATAACTTTATATTTTTAGTGATTTTCATTCTATGAACATGTCTGTAATTAACCTCAGCTTTTAAAAATAATGTAATAAATTAACTTTAATTAATTTATAAAAAATAAAAAAATAAAATAAATAAAACAAACTTACTCCAGGGAACTTATGCTATCGAGGTGATAGGAGGGCTCCTGTCTATGTGCAATGTTATGCCTCTGTGTTAGAAATTGGATTTTGATTATGAAATGAAAATTGTGTTCTAGTTTCACACCACTTAAAGAGGAAAATGGCCATCTGGGGTCAGTATATCAGACTGAGTGGTGTGATAGGGAGGAGAAAATAAGTATGTTTTAAGTGAAGCAATATATGTAATCTGACATAAAGAATTTATAAATGCCATGTCTTCAAAATATTTTATCCATTATAAATTTTGGTTATATTGAACTGGGCAACAGTTTTATTAAGTGACTATTTCCTTATATCATTATATTCACTCTTTATTTAGTCATTATTACCCATATGGCTGTTTTTCACTAATATTGTTTTATATGTAATTTCAGTTTATCTTTATTAATATCTTCCTCTTTCTTTTGGTTCATTTTATTATTATTTTACTTGTTTTTGAAGCTCAATATTTAGTTCACTGTGTTCAGTCTTTGTTTTAAATCACCAAAATAGAAAAATTAAATAAATACTTTCCTCAATTGACTCTGTATGCCACAGAATGACATGAAGGATCCCTATTTTTATCATTTTGTAAATAATTTATCATTTATGTTTTGTTTTTACCTCAATTTAGAGCTTATTTAACAAACTATTTTTAAATGTTTAAGGTTAAGAGTGTGTCTCCTTAATGTTGACTTCTAAATTTTTAAAATTGTGGTCAAGAGAATGAATTAATACAATCTCTATTCCATGAAATAGTTGTTCATAATAAATAAATATTATTACTATTAACATCATTATTAATATCTTTATGGCCAAATGCCTGAACAATTTCTTTCTATATAATGACTATTTATATTCTCTATTTTTAATATTCAAAGTTGTGTATCAAGCTTACTGAGGTTATTACACAAATTCCATTTTCTCTATTTTTTTCAAACTCACTTAGTAGGTAAAGAACTAAAGATACATACTAACACCTCTAACTATAATTTTATCCATTTCTTATTGCATAATGTATTTTTCTATTTTGAATTTTGTCACTAGGTTTTTGCATTAAATGGTTAAAATTGTCACATCTTCATTATTTTTGTCCCAGAGTCATTAATAAAGCCTCATAAAAGTCTCCCATTTGGATGAAAAACTGCATAATCACCTTAATTATACTATTATCATTCTACTCTTCATCTTACTTGCTGCATTTGATCTTGAACTCTCGTATCTCCTATATTAATACTGCCAATCTTCAAAAAAAAATACTGCCAATCTCATTCATCTACTATTTGCATTTGCCTGGTATCTTTTTGCCTTCGCTTTTATTTTTTTCTTATTGTGTTATGTTAGTCACCATAAAATACATCATTAGTTTTTGATGCAGTGTTCCAAGATTCATTGTTTATGTATAACACCCAGTGCTCCATGCAATACATGCCTTCCTTAATTTTTTAACTTTTTTGTCACTTTATTTTATGAGCTTTTCTTATAGAACATATTTTTTTACACAATCTGAAGGATTTTCTTTTGCTATGGCAATTTAGCACAGTAACATCCAAATTAACAGGTGAGCTATATCTTATACATTATTTTTAGTATATGCTATATTTTGTAGATTCTTTCCCCACTACTTCAGATTCTTTAGTTTGGTTTGATTGATCAAATTTCCTTTCAGTACAGCCCCCACATACCAACGGCCATAATAATTTGGAAGTTTTTAATGAATCTTAAATATATATACCTTCTACTTGAGATGGGATTCTACACATACTCACTGACGGCCTGCAAATCCTTACAGGGCAAGAGGAATTTGCTAATGTCCAAACTGATGGGTCTTTAACTGGCCCTGTAGTTAAAAACAACAACATCTCCAAATCTGCACAATATTCTGGACACAGTCTCAGCTGTATCTGACCTCATCTGCCAGTCCCAACACTCACACAGGGTTATTTTAGTGGTTAGTTATCTAAGCAGTGATACAGGAAGGGGAGAGCACTGGAAACATATTCTCAGACTACTATTTTATTTATATACTTTAAGTTATATTGGATTGTCATGTCCTAGACCTCCAGCACTAAAATTGTACATTTCAGCTTCTCCATGATCTAATTTCACAGAAAACAAAAGTAGTGACTTCTTCTTCATTCTGAATGATGTGGAGGGATAGAAAATAGATTGGGTGGCGCAGTTGGTTGGACGACTGCCTTGGGCTCAGGGCGTGATCCTGGAGTCCCAGGATCGAGTCCCACATCAGGCTCCCAGCTCCATGGGGAGTCTGCTTCACTCTCTGACCTTCTCCTCGCTCATGCTCTTTCTCACTGTCTCTCTCTCAAATAAATAAATAAGATCTTTAAAAAAAAAAAAAAAAAAAAAAGAAAATAGATTCAACTCTTTCCTGTGTCTTTGCTTTTTCAAAATCAAAACAATATGGCCATTCCTATCAAGAAAACATTTTTTAAATTTATTTTTTATCTATTTTCAGCATAACAGTATTCATTATTTTTGCACCACACCCAGTGCTCCTTGCAATCCGTGCCGTCTATAATACCCATGACCTGGTACCCCAAACTCCCACCCCCTGCCCCTTCAAAACCCTCAGATTGATTTTCAGAGTCCATAGTCTCTCATGATTCACCTCCCCTTCCAATTTCCCGCAACTCCCTTCTCCTTTCTAACTCCCCATGTCCTCCATGCTATTTGTTATGCTCCACAAATAAGTGAAATCATATGATAATTGGCTCCCTCTGCTTGACTTATTTCACTCAGCATAATCTCTTCCAGTCCAGTCCATGTTGCTACAAAAGTTGGGTATTCGTCCTTTCTGATGGAGGCATAATACTCCATAGTGTATATGGACCACATCTTCCTTATCCATTTGTCCATTGAAGGGCATCTTGGTTCTTTCCACAGTTTGGCGACTGTGGCCATTGTTGCTATAAATATTGGGGTACAGATGGCTCTTCTTTTCACTACATCTGTATCTTTAGGGTAAATACCCAGTAGTGCAATGGCAGGGTCATAGGGAATTTCTATTTTTAATTTCTTGAGGAATCTCCACACTGTTCTCCAAAGAGGCTGCACCAACTCGCATTTCCGCCAACAGTGTAAGAGGGTTCCCCTTTCTCCACATCCTCTCCAACACACATTGTTTCCTGTCTTGCTAATTTTGGCCATTCTAACTGGTGTAAGGTGATATCTCAATGTGGTTTTAATTTGAATCTCCCTGATGGCTAGCAATGGTGAACATTTTTTCATGTGTCTGATAGCCATTTGTATGTCTTCATTGGAGAAGTATCTGTTCATATCTTCTGCCCATTTTTTATATGATTTTCTGTTTTGTGTGTGTTGAGTTTGAGGAGTTCTTTATAGATCCTGGATATCAAGAAAACATTTTTATTCAGAATATAAAAATAATTTTAAGTCCCCAAATTTATATAATGGTCTATAGCAAGGCTTACATTAATTCATTATTTTAGCTGTATTCTCATAATAACTCTGTGAGAAGCAAGAGAGTCATTATGTCCACTTCACAGGTAATGAAACTAAGGCTGAGTGATGTTAAACAACTTGTCCAAGTTCATATAACTAGTAAGAGGCAGGTGCTATCTGGGTATTGTTATGCTAAAGTTATTCCTCTTTTCTTGAGACATCCTGTACCCTTAAATATAAAGCCACTCAGGTCCAATGTCAGATTTACAGTTCATCACTCCCCACCCTTGTTTCTGAGAATCTAGAAAGAAAAGCAGAATAAAGTAAAAAAGGGTAATACCTAACTAAGATGGCTTAAGAGGAAGCAATCAGACTTGCAATCTCTCTCAAATATGAGAACTTGAACTAAGTCCTTTGATATAACTTTTTATGGGACACACATATTTTCATACTAAGAAACTGACACCTGCATCTTACTTTAGTCATTTCCCAATCATTTGTTTGTAATATGGACACAAACTGAATGTCAAATGATTACTAAAGTCTCCAAGTCCTTGCAGACTCATAAGAGTTTTCAGTTGGTAGAATTGTTTCTCCAGAATTTGTTGCCTTTGAGAATATCACATATATAGAAAGAACAAAGAAAGACAGTTTCACTGGAGTAAAACTACTAATATAGAAAATTACAGAGCAAAATAAAACTTCCAGAGAGAGTGTTACGGCCAAGAATAAGCTCAGGTAGGCTTGGGGAAATGACTAATTGACATACATTTGCTCTGTTATGTCTTCTTACATTCCTTGGTCAGACCTAAGGTGATAGCTGCCACTACCTCTTATCCACAAGGTAGAACTAATGCCTAGTATTTATATGATAATGGAACTCTTCATAGCACATCCCCATATGTTAACTTGTTTGAGACTCACAACAACCTGTGATATGCCAAATAATAATTATGCTAATTTTACAGAGGCACAAAGAAGTAATGAGATTTTTCCAAAGTTGTGTGGTTACTTTATTTTGTTTTATTTTATTTTTTAAAGTATTTTACTTATTTATTTGACAGAGAGAGAGAGATCACAAGAAGGCAGAGAAGCAGGCAAAGAGAGAGGGGAAAGCAGGCTCCCTGCTGAGCAAAGAGCCAGTTGCGGGGCTTGATCCCAGGACCCAGAGAGTATGACTCGAGCCGAAGGCAGAGGCCCAACCCACTGAGCCACCCAGGTGCCCTCGTGTAGTTACTTTAATGCTAAGATTAAATGTCCAGTGATTTTTCCACTATGTTGCTTTTTGTGATTATAAAAACTTTATATTAATAAGTACAACATTTTAATGCATAGTAGGTTTTTCAATATATATGAGAATAGTTAAATTAAAATTTATGTTGGTTTGTGGTCATTATTTAAAAAAAACATTTTATTGAGGTATAATTGAATGCACAAAGCTTAGATACTTAATGTATATGTCTTAATGAGTCTGGAGAAATGTGTACACCTGTGAAATCATCACCACTATCAATGCCATTAATTGTTGTGGGAGGAAGTGGTGTCTGAAATATTCTTTTAGAGTTCTCCAGCTCAAATCCCGGCCTCTCCCAATATTTCACTCTAATTTATTAAATATTTTGGAATATAAATTCATTGATAGTAGACATCTATATTTCATTATTTTAGGTAGGAAAACCAACAATGCATTCCCAGCTCTTCTCTAAAATTCTAGTTTTCTTAAATCACTAAAAAGTTTGAAAATGCCTAAATTACTAGCTACCAAGGGTTTTTACATAATACACAGCAGTTAAAATATCAAATACATATTTTGAGGTGGAGGCTTTTGCCCTAATTAGGTTTACATGAGGTCATGAGAGTGGGATCCTAATGATGAGATTAGTGTCCTTATAGGAAGAGACCAGAAAACTAGCTCTCTCTCCTTCTCCTTTTCCACCACGTGAGAGCACAGCATGAAGGAAGCCATCTGTGCACTTAGATGAGGGTGTTTACCAAAAACTCAGCCACACTGGAAACTTGATCTTGGACTTTGTAGCTCTCATAATTGTGAAAAATAAACATCTGCTGTCCAACTCCCTCCCATCCCCCACACCGGCAGAAATACTAAATACATAATCATTTAATACTGGATGAACTCATTAGCAGATCTGTTTTGGGCAATATTCCATGATATTGAACCGCATTCAAAATTAATCACATTTCTTTCCACTTTGCAAAGAACAGGTGCTATGAACAAATACTGGGACTAAAAAGTGGTGAAACCCTCCAGGAATGGGTGGGGAAATCATAATGATAATGTACAACAGGTTAAAACAATACAAGGAACAGTGTTATCAGGAGAACAGTTGAGATACTGTTGTAGTATATTCTATATCCTCTGGACAGGACTCTGGTGGAAGGTAATCATTTTTGTTGGAGTAACTAAGAGATCCTAATAGTAAGTTTACATTTTAGGTAGTAAATTTTGAGTAGACATGTTTTACAAATGACTAGACCAGATATTTAGATAGTGGGACTTCAAGGCTTTTTTTTTTTTTTTAAGATTTTTATTGATTTATTCGACAGAGAGAGATCACAAGCAGGCAGAGAGAGAGAGGAGGAAGCAGGCTCCCCGCTGAGCAGAGAGCCCGATGCGGGACTCGATCCCAGGATCCTGAGATCATGACCCGAGCCGAAGGCAGCGGCTTAAACCACTGAGCCACCCAGGCACCAGATAGTGGGACTTCAAATACAGAGTGCTATGCATATCGTAAGTAGTTTCTGGGAACATAAGATTCACTGGTGAAGAAAGCAAATCAGTTAAATACTAACATCTTCGTGTTCCCAGAAACTAACACAGTTCCCAGTACATTCAATCTGTAATCAATACATGAAGAATGAATGAAGGAAGGAAGAATGTGATTTGACAAGGTTTTAGTTACTTCTGCACATGCCATGCCTTCTGAATTTTTTGTCAAACTATAATGCTTACTTATATGAATGTGTTTTCCAACACTTTTCAGTATCAGTAGAGGAAAATCTATTCTCAGTTAAAACATTCAGTTGATTGATTTACTTGTAAAACCTCATTCTCTTTCACTAAAATTTAATACAGTATAGAATATAGTATAATAATTTATTGTTGGTATGCAAAGCCATTATTATTATTTGCAATCTCTATTTCTCCAGAGAATTAATCTAACTCATGATTTGTAGATAGTTTTATTTAATATTGTTAGAATAATTTAGTTTACTCTAATGCATGAAGATCATGGCAAAAGTTGACTATCTGGTGCTTGGGAGACAGGGCTGTAATATAAATTAAGATGGGTTTAGAAGGGAAAATATTATTATTGCCAATCTGGAAACAAATTGGCTATATGATACATAGATGTTCCCTTATCAAAAAATTTCCATGGGAAATACTTAAAAACATTTGTGGAATGTTTTTTAAATGACTTGTGATATATTTATAAATAACAGTAAGTACATATTCAACAACCATGATTTTCTTAATATGATCTGAAATATTTTAATATTTGTTAATTATTATGGATTTTAAAGATTCAATTAAAAAAATAAAGAGAAAATATATAGATAAAATGATCATCTAAAAAGATTGTCAATTATTCTTAAAGAGAATTACACTTACTAGTCAGGTTTTACAGAAATCTAAACTACAACCATTAGTAATTTGACTTAGAGTTTTCCTTGAGAAACCACCATTAACCCATAAACAATATTTAAGCATTTTTATATTTCATCAAATACACAAATTTGATACTATATAGTAGTAAATATGAACTTTGAAGAATAAACTTGGTAATAATCAGTGGCACTGTATTTTAACACTCTATGGGAAATTCCTTTCCTTTGGTAAAAAGTTTGTTCTGATGGAGGGGCAGCAGCTTTTATCTCACCTCCTGTTTTATTTGCCCAGTGTGGTAACTAAGTTGATGACTTGGTTTCTTGACTGTCCCACTAGAATCAAAGCTTTACTGTTTATCCCAGCATCCTTAGTTCTAAACCAAGCAGTGAGCTCAAGTCCTCTACACAGGCCACTCAGAATGTCTAATGCTCTTGCTCTAATTATCACAACACTGGTAAAACCTGTGCCTTTCAATCTTGACTGTATATTAGAATCTCTTTGGTTGAAGCAGGGAGTGCTTTGGACACCTAAACTTCACCCCAGACCAGTTGAATGAGAATCTCAGATGTGGGACTTAGCATAAGTCTTTCAAAACTCGGCAGTTGACATCCATGCACAACCATGTGCAAAGTTTAAGAAACACTGGGCTGGATATTTCTGCTGCCTCATTCCACCAACCACACTGAAACATTTATACAGTAAGACCACCCAGAATGGTGCCAGAGTATCATACCATCATCCTTTGGCACTGTAATTTGGAATGACTCATCACATCAACCAGATTAGGGGCCCTAGCTTCAGCTTTGCCTGCCCATGGCTTCCTCCCTTTTCCTTGTAGGTACATGGGCAACTGAGGCCACATAATTTATGCCAAAATATGCCATTTTATTCATTTAGTATTTTAAATGTTTCCCTTTTTTAATAAACCTGCTTTATTTTCTCAAACTATTTTAAATGGACTCTATCACATAGCTTAAAAATAGGTTATAAACATAAAATTAAGATGAGAATAAACTAGATAATGACAAAAGCATAATATATAGCTATGGAAGGTACGATTTGGAAAGAGAAAAATGATTGTGGTAAAATATGTTGCCAAAGCAATTACTATAACTAGAATATTTATTGAATATAGTCCCCAGAACTAATTATAACAGGAATTAAAGATAAAATTAAAACTTTCATTTGAAACCTGCCCAAATTTAACTTCAGTATTTATTTGATTTCAAACACAGAGGTAATATAACTCAGCTGAAAAGAAGTCAACTAGTTGATAGGTAGGTTTAATATGAAAATAAGATAAAAGGTATTAATGTATCAATGTTTATTTAATCTGTTTTTCTTTCCTCTGGACAAAACTGTTATGGAGAAATAATGTGATTACACCAAGTTTACTGCCTAGCACTCTCAGCTCCAGCATCATAGCAAATAAGACACTTGAGCACATTAAAACAGCAACCTCAACGACTACTACTGCTATTGCTACTCCAGACTAAAACAATGACAAGACATTGCTCCTTGGAAAAATTTTAACAATGGGTTTCAATAAAAGGGAAAACATGGAAAAATAAAACAAGACATAATCAGAGAGGGAGATAAGCCATGAAAGACTCTTAATCATAGGAAACAAATTGAGGGTTGCTACAGGGGAGGGGGAATGGGGTAACAGGGTGATAGGCATTAAGGAGGGCATGATGTGATGAGCACTGGGTTTTATATTCAACAGCTGAATCACTGAACTCTACCTCTGAAATTAATAATACACTGTATGTTAATTAATTAAAATTTTTAAAAAGGGGAAAAATACAATGAAACCAAAGTGCCCCTAAATTATAAAAATATACAAAGCATTAATAAAATTGAAACAGAAGACCATAGAAATTTCTCTAAATATTCTCAGGAACAGTCAGGTTGGCAGGAGAATATCCAAGAAATAAAATGACTCAGTATTGAATAACAAGAGCTACATTTTTATAGGACAAATCCTATTATAGATTAACATGAGCCGCAGTGAATATTTATAGAATACTTATATTTCAAGACCACTAAAGTCATCCCTACCTATGGTCCAATAGCAGTATATGAACTAAACAAGGAAAACAAAGCTGAAAGGGAAACATATCTATTAAATAAGACTTCAAATATATTAAGAAAAGAACAAGATTCAAGAAAATGTTGAAGAACAAGGGACAGCTTGTGTTAGAGGAGAATGGAAAGTTTCAAATACAGAAAGGGATCACTTAAAGAAAAAAAATAGGTAAAGATGACATTGGGAAACATTGGGAATCAATTCACAGGACTTGCAGCTAATTAGTTGGTTATATAAAGAATTGGAAAATATTAGAAAACTCCTATTAACAATTTGAGAAATCATTGAGTAGAAATAATCTTTAGGACTGGAAAAGAAAAATGTGTACATATTTAAAAGTTAAAGAAAAGACCTTCAAACACTGGGCTGATTATTTTTACACTGTTATTTTAAAAATATATATTAGGAATAGATGATCTAACAACCAGTTATAAAGCATATAAGAGCAAACAATCATGAACAGCAATTAATGTAGATTTAGAAAAGGGAAATCAAGGACTTTGTGGATTTCACTGACAAAAGGAAAACATTTTAATCAACTTAATTCATACAAAACCATTGATTCTTTCTCACGTGACATTTTCAAAATGAGAAGTACAGACTTGACCTTGAGGACATTGACTGGATGTCTCCCATGTGCTGAACATGAGCTGACTAGGCACTATTATATAACTGGATCAACACAATCTTCTGAATTATTTTTATTAACCAGATTCAACTAATGCATAAACTGAGACATAAAATGTTTAAGTAGCTTATCAAAAGCATACAATTATTAAAGAAATTGACTTCAGATTCTATGTCTCTCGTTTCTCCAATTGTTCTTTATGAATTAGTCATACATAGGGGAAGAGCCCACGTTGGTTGGGCAACTTGCCTTCTCCTCTCTGCCACCAGTTTTGACATAATTATTATCACCTCTGCCATTTTTATAGCTGTTTTAAGAATCCTTGCCAATAAGGCTTTTACTCTGCGGCCAAAACCACCACTACACAGCTGTGATCCCTATCCTCATCATACGAGTGAAGGCCAAGAGGGTTCTCTCTTTCTTTGCCGGGACCATGCTGGAAAATTTGCTGCTCCTCTTTCTAAAGGAGGAGGAACTGTTTTCCATTTACTCCCAGTATTGATCAAAGTACAGGTAGAAAAAGAGATGTGCCCTGAGTGTACTAAATGTATTTTTCTTATTGCAGGTAAGTATTTAACTAACCATCTTTGAATACCCAACTTTTGTAGGAACATGGACGGGACTGGAAGATATTATGCTGAGTGAAATACGTCAAACAGAGAGAGCCAATTATCATATGGTTTCACTTATTTGTGGAACATAACAAATAGCACGGAGGACAAGGGGAGTTAGAGAGGAGAAGGGAGTTGAGGGAAATTGGAAGGGGAGGTGAACCATGAGAGACTATGGACTCCGAAAAACAATCTGAGGGTTTTGAGGGGGCCAGGGGTGGAAGGTTGTGGGAACCAGGTGGTGGGTATTGGAGAGGGCACGGATTGCATGGAGCACTGGGTGTGGTGCAAAAACAATGAATACTGTTAGGCTGAAAATAAATTAAAAAAAATTTTTAAAAAAGGTGGTTAGGATTACAATACGATTAACAATATAGGTCAGCTACATTGTGAATTGAAGAGATTTTTTGTGGGCAAACAATGGACCTGATCTTCATTTATAATGTTGTTCCTATAGGAAAATTTCTTCTGTTTTAAAAACAACTTACTTTTAAACGCACTTCAGTTTTACACACACACAAAACACGAAGTAATGGCATGCAAACTTATGACAATATGTTTAATTTGCTGATTAAGATGAATATATGATAACACGCAGAATACTCTAGTATTGTAATACTGATGCACAAATCAGTTTTAATTCAAGTATAAAAGTTTAAAAACTATTAAAAATAAACTACAGCTACAATAATCTGTTAATGGATATACAACATACAAAGATGTAAAGTGTGACATCAATGTCATAAAATGGGGGGTGGAAGAGTAAAACTGTGGAGTTTTTGTATGTGATTCAAATTGTTACCAGCTTAAAATAGAGTGTTATAGCAGTAAGATGTTTTGTGTAACCAGAAAAAAAAAACTCTAGCAAGAACACAAAAAATCAAAGTATACCATTAAAATCAATCAATCAATCAACAAATTAAAAAGGAGAATACCAAGAGAGGAAGAAAGGAACAAAGGAACTAGAAAACAGTCATAAAAAATCTTAAAATGGCAACAGTAAATCCTTACCTATAATTAGTTTAAATTAAAATAGGCCAAACAGAGGACACATAGTAACTGAATGGAGAAAGAAAAGAAGAGAGGGTGGGATGGAGAGGAAGGAAAGGGAAAAAAAAGAAAAAGGAAAAGGAAAAGGAAAAGGAAAAGGAAAGGAAAAAAAGAAAGGAAAAAGGAAAGGGAAGGAGATTTATCCAAAAGTATGCTGCCTTCAGTTTTAAGGATACACATAGGCTCAAAGTCAAGTGATGGAAAAAAGAGATCCCATGCAAAGAATAACCAAAAGAGCAGAGATCACTATACTAAATCAGACAAAACAGATTCCCAATCAAAATCTATCACAACATATAAAGGTCACTGTATAATGATAAAGGAATTAATTCATCAAGAGGATATAACAACTGTAAATATATATATATACATATATATATATATATATATACAACCAACATTAGAACACCTGAATATATAAAGTAAATATAAACAGAACTGAAAGGAGAAATAGATAGCAATATAATAATAGTAGAATATTCCAATATCTGACTTTGAACAATGGATACATGATCCAGGCAGAAAATCAATGAGGAAACAGTGGATTGAATAACACTACAGACCAAATGGACCTAACAGACATATACAGAGCATCCCATCCAACAACAGAATACATATTCTGAAGCATACCTGGAACCTTCCAAGATAGATTGTATGTTAAGCCACAAAACAAGTTTTATCAAATTTAGGAAGATTAAAATTATATCAAATATCTTTTCTGACCACGATGGTATGAATTTATAAGTCAATAACAAAAGGAAATTGAAAAATTAACAAATACATAGAAATTAAATAACACATTCCTAAACAACAAATGTGGCCAAAAAAGAAATCATAGGCAAAATCAAAAAGTATCTTGAAACAAATAAAATGGAAATGCGATGGACCAAAACCTATGGGATGCAGCAAAAGCAGTGCTGAGAGGGAATTTTATAGTGATAAATGTCTACATTAAGAAAAACAAAAGGTCTAAGTAAACAAACTTACTTTATATCTTAAGGTACTAGAAAAATAAGAACAAACTAATCCTTAAATTATCAGAAGGAAGGAAATAATAAATATTAAGCAAAAATAAACAAAATAGAAAGACATAAAAAAGAGCAAATAAGATTGGCAAAACTTAGCTGGACTAACCAAAAGAGAGAAAAAAAGAGAACACTCATATAAATAAAAGCATAAATAAAAGAGGATACCTTACAACTGATACCACAGAAATATAAAGTATCATAAGAGAATACTATCAACAATTATTTGCCAACAAATCAGATAACCTACAAGACATACATAAATTCCTAGAAACATACTACATCAATACTAGCCATGAAGGAATAGAAAATCTGAATAGACCAATAATGAGTAAAGATATTGAAGCAATAATGAAAAACTTCCTAAAAAATAAAATCCCAGGACCAGATAGCTTCACTATTAAATTCTTCTAAACACTAAAAAAATAAAAAATAAAAAAAGAATTAATGCCAATTCTTTCAAACTCTTCCAAAAAAATTGAAGAGGAGGAGGGAACATTTCCAATCTCCTTTTCAAGGCCAGGATTACCCTGAGACTAAAAGCAGACAAGGACACTACAAGATCGAAAAAGATAGCTGGAAAAAATCCTAAAGAAATATTAGCAAACTGAATTCAACAACACATTAAAAAGATCATACACAATGATCAAGTGGGATTTATCCCTGGCATGCAAGCCTGGTTCAACACAGGCAAATCAATAAGCATAATATTTCCCTTTAACAGAATAAAAGATAAAAATCACACTATCATCTCAATAGATGGACAAAATTAGTGCAGCCAGTATAGAAAGTAATAGTATGGAGGTTTCTCAGCAAATTAAAGATAGAACTACCAGATGATTCAGCAGTACCATTAGTGGGTATATATCAGAAGGAAATAAAATCATTATCTCAAAGAGATATCTGTACCTCTGTGGTCACTGCAGCATTATTCACACTAGTTAAGACATGGAAACAATCTCAATGTCCATCAACAGATGAGTGAATGTTTATATATGTATATTATATATATATATATATAGCACATGTATATACATATATTATACATATATAATATATAAAATATAATATACATATATACATGTAATACACATACATGTATGTGTATGTATATGTATAATATACATATATATTTGTAATGTATATATACATATAACACATATATAATAATATATATACAAAGAAGAATATATAAAAAGGATAATATATATACTTATGACTAATATATAGTATAATATATAGTATAATAAAGGATAAATGTATATTTATAATGTAAATATAATTTGCGTAAGTTTATACATATATATTATATGAAAAAAGATAATAGAAATCCTGCCATTTTGGCAATGTGGGTGGACCTGGAGGAAATTAAGCTAAGTGAAAAAAGTCAGACCTAATACAAATACTATACAATCTCACTTATATGTGGACTCTCAAAAAATGAACCCACAGGAAGAGAGAACAGATTGATTGGTGGTTGCCAGAGGAGTGGGGTGTTCAAATGATGAAAGTAGCCAAAGTTTTAAAGAGAAAAAAACAAGTAAAATCAACAAAAGAGACCCATGAAATCTACATACAAAATTTTGAGTTGAAGTCACAGAAGCAGAGAGTAGAATGGAGGTGGTTGAGGCTGGGGAAAATGAGAAGATGTTTGTCAAACAGTACAAATTTTCAGCTGTAAGACCAATAACATCTAGAGATCTAATGTAGAGCATAGTGACTATAGTTAATAATACTATATTGTATACCTGAAAGTTGCTAAGAGAGTAGATTTTAGTTCTTCTCACTAGACACCCACACAAATGGTAACTATGTGAGATCATGGATGTATTAAATAGCTCGATTGCAATAATCATTTTACAGTGTGTGTGTGTGTGTGTGTGTGTGTGTGTGTGTGTGATCACCTTGCATGCTTTAAATACAACATTTCTTTGTCAGTCATACCTCAATAAAGCTGGGAAAAACACAGTTCATATGGTAAATCTTAAAAAGAAATACAAGAACTTCTTGATGGGGGGAAAAACACTGGACAATTCATTGGAGATTATACACATCATTGGTTTTCCACTCTTAAGCAGAGAACCACACTTGATGTAAATGTTTTAGATATTGACCAGTGTGTAAAGAAGGAATCAGAATCGATAATTTCTTTTTTTTTAAAGATTTTATTTTATTTGACGGATAGAGATCACAAGTAGGCAGAGAGGCAGGCAGAGAGAGAGGGAGGAGGAAGCAGGCTCCCTGCCGAGCAGAGAGCCCCATGCGGGACTCAATCCCAGAATCCTGGGATCATGACCTGAGCTGAAGGGAGAGGCTTTAACCCACTGAGCCACCCAGGCGGCCCCAGAATCAATAATTTCTTAAGGTTTCCTCCAATTCCAGCATCCTAAATTTCTGTAGTATAATTGTCTATTTGTCTGTTAGGACTTCTAGACTAGAATACCACAGGGTAGGTAGCCTAGACAACACAAATACATTGTCTCACAGGTACTGAAGCCTGGAAACTTAAAAATTTGGGCATCTGCAGGGTTGTTTCCTTCTAAGGGCTATGAGTGAAGGATCTCTTTCAGTCCTCCCTGCTTGGCTTGTAGATGTCCATGTTTTCCCTATTTGTCTTCACATTATCTTCTTGCTATGCATGTCAGCTTTTGTGCCAGATTTCTCAGTTTCGTAAGGACACTAGTCATATTGGATCAAGGCGCTCCCTAGTGACTTCATTTTAACTTGATTACCTCTGTAAAAAACTATCTCCAAATAAGGTCATATCCTGAGGTATTGTGGGTAATGACTCCAATATATCCTTTCTCTCTGTTTTAAAGATTTTATTTATTTATCTGAGAGCAAGTATGAGCAGTGGGGAGGGGCAGAGAGAGAGAGGGGGAAGCAGGCTCCCCCCTTAGCAGGAAGCCCAATGCGGGGCTTCACCCAGGACCCTGAGATCATGACCTGAGCTGAAGGCAGATGCTTAACTGACTGAGCCACCCAGGCGCCCAGGACTCCAACATATCTTTTTTTGGAGGGACACACTTCGACCTGTAACAAAGAGTATGACATATGCACCGTTATGTTGCCACTAACTAATGTTATCCAATGACATAGACTGTTATCTATAGAACTATAGTAGATTTTCTTGTTTCTGCAGAACGTTGAAGTGATCTTTAGTCTTATTTCACCTTTATCCTAGGCTTCTGAGAGAGAATGATGGATTTTGAAGCAACACACTGCACCTTTACATATAAATAGGAGAAAAGTTTCCTCTCTTCACAATTTTGGCTTTTGCTGAGGTCTCAGATATGTTTGAAAGTTTTTAAAATTAGAAGCTCACATTGCTCTCTTCATTCATAGTGTGAATAATTGGGGACAAGGAGAAAATACCCTGGGTAGTTGCTAATATACCCTAGATAATCAAGTCAGCATTTTTGTTTGTTTGTTTGTTTGTTTTGCTATATGCCATATATTTTCCTAAAGCAAACAGCATCTATATGACAGCAAGAAGGTAGAGTCGGCCAAAAATACAATAGGGCCTGGTGGGTTACTTTGGTCTCCCAGAGTGTATAGTGCTCTTTAATTTGGCAGAACATTAATGTCTTGTGAAACTAAGTTTTTGGCTCAAGATGACATTGAGTTCAAAGAAGAAAACTGACTGAACAGCTTCCTGAATTTGACAAGATTGATTCATTCAGTGATTATGCATTGGGCACCTCTTTTTTGTTCTGTGCTATACTAGGCACTCTGAGGTTATTCACTAAGGGAAGTGGCTTCTATTTACAAGGAATTTAAGCTAACAGGGAAGATAAACAAGTACACAGCTAACTTGAAGACAAAGCAACATGAAATAAGTACTTTAATAGAGCTAGAAACAGAGTGCTGTGGGGCCCAGAGGAGAAAGACATTAATCACGTCCGGATTTCTTCTTAGGAATGTACATTAACACTAGTGTTTGTTCTTTTGCTTTTACTTAAAAATCTGGAAGGTGAACTTGGGGAAAACTTTGCAGTCACATTTTGGGAACTGATCCTTGAAACCAGAAGGGTAAAGCTAAATCCTGTAGCTGATAAACACAGAGTTATATATCTGCGTCAAAAGAAAATGCTGCTGCATTAGTACAGCAGTTCAATCAAATGTACCTAATCCTACCTCAATCTAAATAGAATACAGCCATACCTTTTCCGTTCCAAGCATATAAAAAACCAACCAAACAACAACAACAAAAAACCTGCTCAGAGAACGGAAAAGTGAAGTTACTGCCATTTCATGAAAATTATGCTGCCAAAAATACCATTTAACTTAAGCTGCTACTAGAGAAAAACATATTTAATTAAATGGGTGACAGAATCATCATGGTTTCTTTTGTGGGGTGGAGAGCGGATGACTCTACACTACCATTATGGTTGCTAACAGTTCCTCTTAGTGAATAAAACATTAAAAATGAAAAAAAGAAAAGAGAACATGATGCTTTTTCTCCTTGAAAAAGAGAAAATTATTCAAAAGTTAGGAAGATTATGAAAGAAACTTCAATGTGCTTTTATGGTAATCAAAATCAGCAGCAGGTACTTATTATATATTCCAAAGTTCAAATGAACTTATACCTCCCACTGAAATTCTATAGCTACTAAGAGAGGATTAGAATGATTGTTACCTAAATCACATGAAGCATTTCCTGAGTAAATACATAATAAAATTCTGAATAAACTTAAAAATTTTTAATTCTTATAATGTTTGATAGAAACAGAATTGAAAAGGATCGTAAAATTTAGCTCAAACCCATCATTTGACGGATGAGGAAAATGAGGTTCAGATGGTGGAAAATGACCTGTCCAAGGTTCCTACAGCTAATGGAACTCACATCAGCACCCAGATCTGCTTCCCAGTCTGTTTATCTCTCCAGTTGGCTATTTATCCCTTAAGAATACAGAATTGAAGATGTTAACTCATGTTTTATGTATAAAATCTAGGGTGACAATTATTTCAAGTTCAAATACATGGACTCTGGAAGCAGACTTCTTAAATTTAAGTCCTGGTGTCTCCATCTACCTGTTGTCAGATTTAGTCAAGTACCAAATCGCCCTATGTCTTATTTCCTCATCTGTAAAATGAAGATGATAGTATATTCCACCTCAGAGTTACTGCAAGGAACAAATAACAAGTGTGAACTGACTAGATACGTGCCTGAAACATAATGTGCTTTCCTGTTATTATTTCAATACTCTAAATCTATGATGTGAACACTGCCTTCCACCAAGTGAATCTTAGCAAAATTTAGAAGCAGCTGAGTTTATCTCTTGTGTACCCATTCTTTCTTGATGAGCCTCCTTTACTCATTTTTCTTTGGTAAGCCCACTATCTTTAGGTACCCACTGTCTGGACTACATTGCCCATATCCCATAATAGCTATGTCTTGCTTGGTTCTATCAACATCTGGAAGAAATTTCTATAATCAAATTTGTCAATCGGGGCGCCTGGGTGGCTCAGTGGGTTAAGCCGCTGCCTTCGGCTCAGGTCATGATCTCAGGGTCCTGGGATCGAGCCCCACATCGGGCTCTCTGCTCAGCAGGGAGCCTGCTTCCCTTCCTCTCTCTCTCTGCCTGCCTCTCTGCCTACTTGTGATCTCTGTCAAATAAATAAATAAAATCTTTAAAAAAAAAATTTGTCAACCATTTCCTCCTCACCAGAACAGTCTGGTTTTACTCCCTTGTGGTCCCATGAAGTAGTATCTGAAATGTTAAAATGTACTTGTTTAATATGTTGCCCTTTCTAAGAATATTGTGCTTTTAAGAGAGATTGTTGTATTGTCATCTGAATATTAAGATGACTATCTAATTAGAGAATTTTAGATATTATGGTAGAACAGTAAGGAAGGGACAGGGAATGAATGACTTTTAAGTATTTGTTGTTATTTCAGTTAATTCACAAACATGAAATATATTATTCTCTTCCATTTCAGAGATAAGGACACCAAGGCTCACAGAGAGAAGGTGACTTGCTTGAAACCATATAACTAATAAATCCAAGTAGTAGCTTGCAATCTCTGGTCTGTCTGGTTCCCAAGACTGCTCTCACTATTTTTGATAAAGTGTTCTGTAATCAGTGCTCCTCATCTCACACCACATATGCAAATGGTTCTTACAGATGTCTTAAGATTGGCTCTTTTTTTTTTAAGATTTTATTTATTTATTTGACAGACAGAGATCACAAGTAGGCAGAGAGGCAGGCAGAGAGAGAGGAGGAAGCAGGCACCCTGCTGAGCAGAGAGCCCAATGCGGGGCTCCATCCCAGGACCCTGAGATCATGACCCGAGCCGAAGGCAGAGGCTTTAATCCACTGAGCCACCCAGGCGCCCCAAGATCGGCTCTTTTTCCCTAGAAACTGCTGACCTGCCCTCAGGTTGGCATCAATTCAAAATATATCCAGAACACTTGCTATACTATATTAATAGATAGAAAATTGAGGTACCAACTAAAAGGCATAATGTGCTTCAGATAGCAATTTTGGATATACTATAGAGCAAACACTTGTGTCTGTTACACATGTGAGCTCTCTGTTGATCTACCATGAAACAAAAAGATAAAGCTGAAATAAAACAGGTACAATGGACATGTTTTCAACATGTCAGTGGATCTAATTGAATAGTTATTCCACAACAGAAGAAAGTACAACATGGTGCTTATATTAAATCAACCAAGTACATTTTGCACTAATAATTGTTGACAGGAAAAAAAATATTACATGGAAGCATAAATATACAATGACTTTGCTTTAAATCTGGGATATATTGGTTGCTAAGGTGGAAGAGCCAAGGACATATGAAATAATCTGCAAATACATGAATTAGCATAAATATGTCATGAGATTGTCAAACTCTACTCAGAAAGGCTTAAGGTTTTATATCTGAAAAAAACCTTTTTTTCCATAATTTATTCTTTGCTGAATCACCTTATCTTAGTTCTAAGAGAAGAAAAGCCCTTTAGAGAGTTTACATTGATTTATTAACTTCTCCAGAGTGTTTCTTTAATAAATGTATCTTCTTAGGGCTTCTCTGAATGGCTTCTGAAAGGAGCATATCAAACCTTCCTTTTATTTCCATGTTTCATTGCATATTATCAGTCAATAAACACATAGTATACACTAAAAGTACAATGATAGTATGGAGCTTAGATGGTGCATAGAAGAAAAGCCATCAACTTAAGGAAATAACAGTTAAAAACACATAAACCAAGTGGTGTGAACAATTAGTGCTCTAGATCAGGCAAATGTTCTGCCAGCTAGAGTATCAGAATGAAAATGGGTCAGGCTTCATAGATCAGTTTATTGTACATAATTTAAGTCTTTTTTTGTAGAGGATTTATTTATTTGAGAAAGAGGAGAGTGGGGCTTAGGGGCAGAGGGAGAGGGAGAGAGAAACTTAAGCAGATTCTGGCATTGAGCACAGGGCCTAATGCAGGGCTCGATCTCACGACCCTGAGATCGTGACCTACGCCCAAACCAAGAGTTTGTTGCTTAATAGACTGTGCTATCCAGGCATTCCTCCCTTTTATTTTTTGTACTCCTCCCTTTTTTTTGTATTCCTCCCTTTTATTTTTTGTACTCCTCCCCTTTTTTTTGTATTCCTCCCTTTTATTTTTTTTAATTTATGTCTTAACTCAAACTGTGTTTTGTCTGTCCTCATGAATGCATAATAAGGAAGGCATAGGCATTTCCACACACACACACACACACACACAAGGTAACAAAGTCTAAGTAAAAACTGATTATATGGTACAAAAGATCAACTCTGTGAAAGTAATCTAATAACTTGTAGTTTTAAACTCAGATGCTATAAAATACTTATTGGATGCTAAGATATGTGACACAAACTATAATCAACCAAAATAGCAGAAAGCCAACTGAAAATGATAACCATTAATACACACAGACTTTCCTCCACCTTTTTACTGTAGAAGGGAGTGTACTATGGTACCAGAACACCTCATTCTTTTGCTATATGGCAAAGTCATGAGTATCAGTGAATAAGTGAGAAGACCTATGAGCCAGGATCAGAAATGTTGAGACAAAGTATAAAAGCAAAGTAGAAGAATAAATAAAAATAATAGTCCAGCCATAAATTACGTCTAAAACCCAGATGATAAGAAAGTGACATAAGAAGTCTGAATAAGTCAAGCAGAGAGAGTCAATTATCATATGGTTTCACTTATTTGTGGAGCATAACCAATAGCATGGAGGACAAGGGGCGTTAGAGAGGAGTAGGGAATTTGGGTAAATTGGAAGGGGAGGTGAACCATGAGAGACTATGGACTCTGAAAAACAGTCTGAGGGGTTTGAAGTGGCGGGGGGGTGGGAGGTTGGGGTACCAGGTGGTGGGTATTATAGAGGGCACGGCTTGCATGGAGCACTGGGTGTGGTGAAAAAACAACGAATACTGTTTTTCTGAAAATAAATAAATTGGAAAAAAAAAAAGAAGTCTGAACTAGTAGCCAAAGGCCAAGGATCACATAGAAATAAAGTATTTAGATGGAGCAATGGATCAAAATTAACAAAGCAATAAGAAGAATGAAGTAAATAGAATGTTCAGAGAAGGCAGGATTACTAAAAGAAAGCCTAGTAGGCCAGCTTTATTAGACCTGGCTAGCCCTAGGCATGAATTCTGAAAAGCTGCTATTGTCTTAAAACTTAACATACCTGAAATATCTTGTACTTTATTCTTCCAAGGGAAAAAGGCAGTTAAGAATGATTCATGAGGGGTGCCTGGGTGGCGCAGCCAGTTGAGCTTCCAACTCTTGGTTTTGGCTCAAGTCATGATCTCAGGGTCATGAGATGGAGCCCTGCACTGCTTTACTTTCTTTCTCCCTTTGCCTCTGCCCCTCCCCCACTCTCTCCAAAAAAGAAGTTAATCCTCTTTTTTTTTTTTTTTTAAGATTTTATTTATTTATTTGACGGAGACAGCCAGAGAGGAAACACAAGCAGAGGGAGTGGAGAGGGAAAAGCAGACTTCCTGCCGAGTAGGGAGCCCAATGTGGGGCTCAATTCCAGGGCCTTGGGATCATGACCTGAGCTGAAGGCAGATGCTTAATGACTGAGTCACCCAAGTGCTCCTACATAAGTAAATCTTAAAAAAAAGAAAGAATGATACATTAAATGGGGGCTGTAGACTCCTTATTTCATTGAGAAAAAAAAGAAAGTTAACCTTGCTACTGAATTGTTAAGCTAAGATAATGGAGGAAATCATGTTTAGAGTCAGATCTTTGCTTCAGCTTGTATGTAAATGTTAGAAAGAACACTTTATTCCTACTGAAAGTTTTTGTGAAGATTCATTTGAGAAGCTATATAAGCCCTAAAGACAACTACGAGAATTGAAAATCCCTCCCATATTTGTAAAGCAGAATAAGAATGAGTCCTGCTTATGGTTGAGTCAAATGCTTTTAGAAATGTGCTCTCTGAATTCAATTTGAGCATGGTTTAATTTATTACCTAATTGATTGTCATGCTTTATTGTCATATTTAGAAATATTCCCACCAAAATACGCCATATGGGTTTGTTGCTGTAGTGGCTTTGTTGCTTTATGAAAACAGCATTTCCAGGAATAATTTCAAAAGAGAGCAGCTTATTTGGACCAGTAAGAAGATAATGTGAGTTTTTCTTTTTTTTTTCCAGATAAAGAGAGGGAGAGAGAGCGAGCACAGGCAGACAGAATGGCAGGCAGAGGCAGAGGGAGAAGCAGGTTCCCTGCCGAGCAAGGAGCCTGATGCGGGACTCTATCCCAGGACGCTGGGACCATGACCTGAGCCGAAAGCAGCCGCTTAACCAACTGAGCCACCCAGGTGTCCCAATATGAATTTTTCTTAAGAAGATGTCAGCACTTAGGAATCCTCACTTATCCTTAGTATACTCTATTTGCAATTTTGTCAAGCATAGAGAAATAAAACAAAGCACAAAACATTCATAGAGGATGGTTTAAAAAAGAATATTACCCTACTCTTACCTTCTAGGAACTTATAAAACTAGAAAAAATTGGAAAAAAACCCAATTAAAATCATTTCCATATAAGTTAAAAGAGTAATAAGGTATTGTTTCATTCACTTTGCTATCTACCATTTAAGAAACACAGAGCCAAAATAAAGTTTGACAAATTTAAGTAAATGTCAGCCTTAGTTACTTACAAGAACTTATTTTATTTGCTTAGCTCTATAGTGTTTTACAGATATAATGGGTTTTCAGTATTTATTTATTTACTTATTTGCAAATTGAAGGCTAGTGGCAACCCTGCATCCAGCAAGTCTATCCGCACCACTTTTGCCAACAGAATTTGCTCATTTCACATCTCTGTGCCACATTTTGGGAATTCTCACAATACTTCAAAACTTTTCATGATTTCTATATTTGTTGAGGAGATCTGTGATCAGTGATCTTTGATGGTACCATTGTAATTGTTTTGGGGGTGCAACAAATACGCCCATATGACGGTGGACTTAATTGATAAATTCTGTATATGAACAGAGTACTCCACCAACTGGCTGTCCCTCATCTCTTTCCCTCTTTGTGGGTCTCTCTATTCCCTGAGACACAGCAATATTGAAATTAGTCCAATTAATAACCCTACAATGGCCTCTAAATGTCTAAATGAGATGAAGAGTTGCATGTTTTTCACTTTAAATCCAAAACCTAGAAATGATGAGGCTTAGTGAGAAAGACATGAAAGAGTTAGCCAAATTGTGAATGCAAAGAAGTTCTTGAAGCAATTAAAAGTGCTACTCCAGTGAACATACAAATGCTTAGAAAGTGAACTAGCCTTACTTTCTGCTGATAATGCAGACAGTTTGAGTGGTCTGAACAGAAAATCAAACCAGCCACAATATTCCCTCAGGCTAAAGCCGAATCCAGAGCAAGGCCCTGACTCTCTTCAATTCCGTGAGGGCTGAGAGAGGTAAGAAAGTTGCAGAAGAGAAGTTTGAAACTAGTAGAGGTTGGTTCATGAGTTATAAGAAAAAAAAATCTCCATAGTATGACAATGCAAGAGGAAGTAGCAAGTGCTGATGTAGAAGCTGCAGCCGGTTCTCCAGAAGATCTAGCTAAGATAATGAAGATGGCTACACGAAACAACAGATTGTCAATGTAGACAAAACAGTCTTCTAGTAAAACAAGATGGCATCTAGACTTTCTTAGCTAGAAAGTAAGTCAATGCTTGGCTTCAAAGCTTCAAATGACAGGCTGGCTTTCTTATTAGGTACCAGTGCAGCTGGTGACTTTTAGTTGAAGCTGATGCTAATTCACCATTCTGAAAATCCTAGGCCCTAAAGAATTATGTTAAAATTACTCTGCCCATGTTCTATGAGTGGAACAATACAAGCCTGGAAGATAGCACATCTGTCTACAACATGGTTTACTGAATATTTTAAGTCCACTGTTGAGACCTACTGCTCAGAAAAAAGAAAGATTCCTTTTAAAATATTGCTGCTCATGAATAATGAATCTGGTCACTCATGAGCTCTTCTGGAGATGAATGAGATTCATGCTGTTTCCATCTCTGCTAACACAACGTCCATTTTGCAGCCTATGGATCAATGAGTAATTTTGAATTTTAAGTCTTATTACTTAAGAAATTTTGTAAGAATATAGGTACCATAGCTAGTGCTCCTCTGATGGATCTGGGCAACATAATTCAAAAAAAATTCTGGAAAGGATTCACCATTCTAGACATCCTTAAGAACATTTGTGATTCATGGGAAAAGGTCAAAATATCAACATTAACAGGAGTTTGAAAGAAGTTGATTCCTTCATTTCACTGAAGGAAGTAACTGCAGATGAGGTGTAGATAGCAAAAGAATTGGAATTAGAAGGGGAGCCTGAAGATGGGACTGAGTTGCTGCAGTCTCATGATAAAACTCTTTTTTCTTCTTTCTTTTTTTAATTTAACATATAATGTATTATTTGGTTTAAGGGCACAGGTCTGTGAATTATTAGTCTTACACAATTCACAGCACTCACCATAGTACATACTCTCCCCAGTGTCCATAACCAAGACACCCTATCCCTCACACCCCCACGCCCCAGCAACCCTCAGTTTGTTTCCTGAGATTAAGAGTCTCTTATGGTTTGTCTCCCTCTGTGGTCCCATCTTGTCTCATTTTTTCCTCCCTTCCCCCAATGCCCCCCCCACTTTACCTCTCAAATTCCTCATATCAGGGAGATCATATGATAATCGCCTTTCTCCGATTGACTTATTTCGCTCAGCATAATACCCTCTAGTTCCATCCACGTCATTGCAAATGGCACGATTTCATCTCTTTTGATGGCTGCATAGTATTTCAGTTTGTGAGTGTGTGTGTGTGTGTGTGCGTGCGTGTGTGTGTGTGTGTGTGTGTGTGTAATCCTCTCTATCCATTAAATGTTGATGGACATCTAGGTTCTTTCCATAGTTTGGCTATTGTGACATTGCTGCTATAAACATTTGGATGCACATGCCCCTACGGATCACCACATTTGTGTCTTTAGGGTAAATAACCAGTAGTGTGATTGCTGGGTTGTAAGGCAGCTCTATTTTCAACTTTCTGAGGAACCTCCATACTGTTTTCCAGAGTGGCTTCACCAGCTTGCATTCCCACCAACAGTGTAAGAGGGTTCCCCTTTCTCCGTGTTCTTGCCAACATCTGTCATTTCCTGACTTGTTAATTTTAGCCATTTTGACTGGTGTGAGGTGGTATCTCACTGTGGTTTTGATTTGTATTTCTCTGGATTCTGACTGCTGTTGAGCACTTTTTCATGTGTCTGTTGGCCATTTAGATGTCTTCTTTGCTGAAATGTCTGTTTATGCCTTCTGCCCATTTCTTGATTGGATTATTTGTTCTTTGGGTGTTGAGTCTGATAAGTTCTTATAGATTTTGGATACTAACCCTTTATCTGATCTGTCATTTGAAAATATCGTCTCCCATTCTGTATGTTGTCTTTTGGTTTTGTTGACTGTTTCCTTTGCTGTGCAAAAGCTTTTTATCTTGATAAAGTACCAATAGTTCATTTTTGTCCTTGCTTCCCTTGCCTTTGGTGATGTTTCTAGGAAGAAGGTGCTGCAGCTGAGGTTGAAGAGGTTGCTGCCTGTGTTCTCTTCAAGGATTTTGATGGATTCCTGTCTCATGTTTAGGTCTTTCATCCATTTTGAGTCTATTTTTGTGTGTGGTGTAAGGAAATGGTCCAGTTTCATTCTTCTGCATGTCACTGTCCAATTTTCCCAACACCATTTTTTGAAGAGACTGTCTCCCCCCCCCACCATATTGGACATTCTTTCCTGCTTTGTCAAAGATTAGTTCACCATAGAGTTGAGGGTCCATTTCTGGGCTCTCTATTCTGTTCCATTAAAAAGCATGAAATCTTCCCATTTGTGATGATGTGGGTAGAACTAGAGGGTATTATGCTAAGCAAAATAAGCCAGTCAGAGAAAGCCAGTTATCATATGATTTCACTGCTTTGTGGAATTTAAGAAATAAAACAGATGAACATAGGGGAAGGGAAAAAATGAAATAAGATGAAATCAAAGAGGGAGATAAACTCTACAAGACTCTTAATTATAAGAAACAAACTGAGGGTTGCTGGAGGGGAGGTGGGTAGGGGACAGTGCAACTGGATGATGGGCATTAAGGAGGGCACTTGATGTAATGAGCCCTGGGTGTTATATGTAACTGATGAATCACTAAATTCTACCTCTGACATTAATAGTACACTCTATGTTAATTAATTGATTTTAAATAAAATAAATACCTTGTTTGTTTCACCATCTAGTAGAAAAGACAAACCCTAAAATGGGAAGTGTTGTATGGAAGATTAGTAACTAAGAAGCAAAGTGAATCTCAGGAAGAGGATTCTCTGAGCATCTTTAAAATTCCTCAAGTCTAGGATGTAAAAAATTAAGAACAAATTTTGATGAAATCAAAGATTCCAATTGTAACTGTTCCAAACTAATTAGTAGGAAGCAGAAATACTAGTTATCTAACTTTACAACTTCTTTTTTAAACTCTTGAGCAGCTGTTATAAAATTTTAAAATCTCCTAACACCTTTGGGCTATAATCTTACTAGGTTTCAAAAACAGCAGAATTGGGCTTAGACAGAAACTAAATGAAAACAACAAAAAGAAATCCTTACTTGCTGGTGTGTAGTAAGTATTTTGGGGAGATTCAATTACTGAGTTTCTGGTTTCTGCACTAAAACATAAACCAGCTTTAGGGAGACAATGTTCTCCAATAAGAAAGAGATGTTTGATTTTGAAAGAAATGGTGATTTAAATTTTAGTGACCATATGGCATCTTCAGATGAGTAACATGTTAGCTTGATAATCTCAGAAAATCATCCAGTGGGCAAATCTGATGCAGCTTTCTAATGAGATTCCAGAAATGGCATAATTTTACCACAGGTATTAGGTAACCCATCCAAATCCAAAACCCGATGAAAAGTAAAAAAGAAGACAAAATAAAAATTGCTTTGTTGCTTAGGGTAGACAAACTTAGATGGAGTGTTTTCATGAAGAGGTTCTCAAGGCCAGGGCTAGATAGGTCAAAAAGCAGAAGAAGACCCAAGACAAAAGTAGATGCTACCAAGGGCCAACTTGTATAATTTCAATATCTTGCCTGGTGAAAGGTCTGATTCTTGTTTATAACTGTGACTCCCGTGAGTACTGTTAGCTTATTTAAAAATAACCTAAAGGATACTACTTTGTTTGTTTTCTATTGAGATGTAATTGATATATAACATTATTACTAGTTCCAGGTATACAACATGATTCAATATTTGTAGATATGGTAAAATGACCACTACAATAAGTTATCATGCATCACTGCAAATACTACAAATTATTGTGTGTGTCAAGGAATTTTAAGATCTATTGTCTTAGCAACTTTCAAGTATACAATACAGTATTATTAACGTCAATAATGACTACTCTTAATATTCATGCAGAGCATGCTTTTAATTTTTGACTCAATATACTGTTTCAGAGGTTGATTTTGTGTGGATAGTGTGTACTGTATTGCATTTGAAGTGAATCCATTTATGCTAAAAATTGTTTATTACTTAGGCAAGAGGAAAAAATAGTCTCAAGGATTGAGGGTTATTTATATATACTATCTGGCCATTATAAATTTTATTTGTTTTTGCCTATTACATATTTTGCCATACATGTAATTCACAAAAGCTAAATGTATAGTAAATGCATTCTTCCCACTGTGATTTAGAGTAAGGCTACAATTATGTAGTAAAGAGTATAAATTGTGGTGGGGGGGAGTGCCTGGATGGCTTAGTCAGTTAAACCTCTGCCTTCAGCTCAGGTCATGATCTCAGGGTCCTCAGATGGAGTCCAGAGTCTGTCTCCCAGCTTAGCAAGGAGTCTGCTTATCACTTTCCCTCTTCCCCTCCCCCCTTTCATGCACACACTTTCTCTCTCTCTCATGCTCCCTCTCACTCACTCATTCTCTCTCTCTAATAAATAAATTAATTAATAAAATCTTTTTTAAAAGAGTGTAAGGATTTCATATGGTTAAATTCACATGTCTGTTGGTCAAAGGAGAGTGTTCTTTCAACTCAAATATAAACTAAAAATTTTTTGTGGGAAGAGGGACCAGGGAAGACACACATACACAAAGTGGCACTCAGCACCCTTTCATTTTTCACCAAGAAATCAAGTAAGACTTTAGTGTTAACTGTAATTTTTACCCAGAATATTATTTCAGAAACTCCAACTTCCATATAGGTTTACAATATCTTTCCTGCTTTTAAAGTCGGTATGGATTTTTTCTTTATATTTGTGAATGGAAGATATGATACGTGTGCTAATTTACTACAGTCTTCTTTGCATTTCCATCAACATGGAAACTATTTGTGTGAAGTAAGGTCTCCTTAATTCAAGGTTATTAGTGTCTTAGGGAAAGAAGATGTATAAAGCATTTGAAAATAAGGTGAACTTTACAAGTCATATATTTGCTAGCAGAAACCTAAAGTCTGTCTTTCCTTTCATGATTTAACAGTGGGATTCAAGGCAAGATTCAAGGCCCAGAGTTTTATTAAGTTCCCACATGAAAATATCATACAACAAGCTTCCCTACTGAGCCCTAATATATATGCATTTTTAATCTTTTTCTCTACATAAACATTAGCTACCTTAGATGGTACTAGGCAGAACAAATGCCATAATAGGGTTTCAGGGACGACCTCCTATGTATTGTTACCTAATAAGTGTAAGTATTGGGAATGAAAAAAATTCTACCATGGAATTAGGGGCAAAAAATACAGTAGGTAGACTAACGGTTGTGTTATTCCCATGTAGTGCCCTGATGCTGTTCTTACTGACAATGGTAATGTAAAGAACTCAGTCCCTCTCCCACCACCTACTACACATACACATACACACACAGACACACAGACACACACACACATTGTGCTCTGTTTTCTTTAAAATGCTCCAAACAAATCAAATATACTTGTGGAAAATGGATGTAGATTGTGATGTGCAATTATTTCTCACAGTTAGACCTATTAAAATCAGTCTCATAATTTAAATCCAACTCAATCTTGGCCTATGTGATTTGTGCGATATCACTTAAAAAACAAACAACCCCAAAATGCCTATAAAATCTCATTCACTAATCCTTTCCGTTCTGTCCTGTTTGAAATTCAATAAACAATAGGGATAAACTGCCCAGATTCATAACCACAGTTCAAAAATACTGCTTATTTTGTAAGAAGATATTTCTTTCTAATAATATCTTATATCTGGATATGGCTACATAATTTCTGGGTCCCTTGTTTAAAAATTATTAAAGACAATGACTACAGATCATTAAACCAAGTGTGGGGCTAAGTATGGAAACTTGTACAAGTGTGCAGACAGCATGCGCATAAAACCAATTATTTTAATGTACTACTTATGTAGTTAGTACACACAGATTACTTCATTTGGTTCCATACTTGTGAGATAGGCAAAATAGTTAATATTGGTCTCAATTTTTCCCTGTGACATTTATGCAATTTATACAAGTTCCTTGTATGGCCACCTAACTTGTAAGTGACAAAGCTGGAATCTTAACCCTGACCTCCTGACTTTTGAGTTCAGTGTTCTTTCCACTCTACTATATTGTTTATGAAAATAACAACACAAAATGTACCTGCCTGCTAATTAGCTGTATATTGATAGTGCCTCGATAGAATGCAATTATAAATAATAAAAATAATAGAAATAATAAAAAGCATGCATAAGTAGTCACAAATTGTTATCTGTTTGAAAATCTGTCATTAATTCAACTGTTATTCAATCACAAACTGAGAGTTGGGTATTCTTTTTTCCAACCAAGAAACAAACAAAGCAAAATGAACTAATTAAAATTGCATTACTTTTTTTCACCAGGAGTGGTTTCAGGCAAAGAAAATCTTTGTGCCCTTTGCCTGTCCACAGCGCTCAGCAAGCCTCTGACAACCTCAACACTAACTGTCATTATAGTGCTTTCTCCTTCCACCTGTATTATTGAAGGTTACTAATGGCAGAACTCACCCAAGAAAACAGCATTTTATTGTAGTAGCTGATCCCTCTCTGAAAGAGAGCTCCACTGCTAATCCAAGTGAAAAACCATAAATTGCCTTTTCTATCTACCTATTCACTTCCAGAATAGGAAAAAAATGATAGTCCTTCTCTCCCCTCTCTTTATCCCCAGTTTGTGTAAAATCTGTTCTTGACCCTCCTATGGTTTCTTTCCAATCTGAAAAGAGATTGCCATGGCAACCAATTTACTAACTCAGGCAAATGACTTTTCTCACCTTTTTCTGAATGCTTAATTAACACAAATTGTATCATTTATCCAGAACATTGTTCAAACCCTTACTGTATAGTGAGACACCTGATCCAGTCTCTTATGAGAAATAGGGTTTGCGGGACAAAAAGAGAAAACTGCTAGGCTGACATCAAAGAACTAATGATGTGAAATCACACAGAGACATAGACACACATACATTTATATTCTCTATAATGAACAAAATTTATATATTAGATATACTTACATAAAATATCCTCATTTTATACATTATATATACTTACTTGTTAGATCTCTTTGATTTGAGGTATTGTGCACTGGTGATTTAAAATTAGGGACTTTGGATGAGATTTTGTTTCCTTGGAATACCCAGGATGGGAAAGGAGGCTGGCTCACATAATTCAAGAGTAAATGCTTCTTGAAAGAAAGCATAACAAAAGAATTGTTAATAATTTAACTTAATGCAGTTTCCTTTCAGTGCACACTATGGTCTAGTTCATTCATTACAGAGAACAATTGTTACAGGGATAAAAACCAAAGAAAGTCCTTATGAAGGCATAGTCATTGTGTAGAATGTATTATACTCCGATCAACAAACTTTTGTTTGAATAATAACCGTAATTATTTTTGTAATTCCTTGCATTTGCATAATGCTTTCTACTTTGTGAAATGCCCTCCAGGATCTTGTATCTTTTTAAAAAAATATTTTATTTATTTTTTTGCCAGAATAAAGAGAGAGCACAAAGCAGGGGTAGCATCAGGCAGAGGGAGAAGCAGGCTCCCTGCTGAGAAAGGAACCCCATGCAGGACTCCATCCACTGACCCTGGGACCATGACCTGAGTTGAAGGCAGATGCTTAACTACCTGAGCTACACAGGTGTCCCAGGATCTTGCAATCTTGTATAACTTTTCCAAATCTTACAGTCATAGGAATGAGCTTCTGCAGAACCATGTTTCAGAGGAGTTTATTTTAGGCTCTAAGAAAGCACTTATTTTCCTCCCCTGGGAATAGGTTATATTTATATCATTGCTAGAGGATAGAACCCCTAAATTCCCATCCTTTTTGTTGGCTGGGGAAGAAAGAAAGTTAAATATTTTAGGGATGAGGGTGAAGATATCAACATTCACTGCCCAAAAGATAACAGTTTGAATTGTAGCACTCCTCTCTTGGGATAGCAGGGAGGACTAGAGTGGGATGCTCACTCATATTTCCTTCTAGGCCAAACATCTGGTTTACTTTCTAGTATCAATTTTTTATATGTGTGCATTTGATTTCTCCATAAGTTTTAAGATGTTTTCTATAATTTTCAAGATTTTTGAGTGCGAAGACTATGCCCATCATATTTTTATGTACTTTTCATAGTCTTTCACATGAAGGGTGAGGGTACACAATATTTGTTGCTTTTTTTCCTTTAAATTCCATAGAAATATATACACACATACACATTTATTTGTTTGTTTATATAAAATATCCCTGGCTTCCTTTCTTTAAGCATTTGAGTCTAGATGGCCTGTCTCTTTCTTTTCAATTCCCGTTATCCCTCAAGAGTGTCAGGATCATTTAAAGCAGGCTCAATCCCCTGGGTCCCAAGCAAAATTTTATACCCCTCATTCCCTGTGCTTCCCAAGATCATCTTTATCATATTCTTTGGGAACACCTTAAAATAACAGAAAGAATCCAATTTCCAATTCTAACCTTATTCCAATTTAGTTCTGCAACCTTGGGAAAATAATTTAGCCTACCTGGGCTTCAGTATACTAATGTCAAAAGAGGTTAAATAGGACTACCTTACATTTTTTTTTTTTGGTTTGTGGCATCTATCAAATTAATGAAGAACAGCAAATGATGAAATAATGTCACTGCTGAAAGAGACCTTAGAAGTCATCTAAAGCAGTCCTGCATTTTAGAGGATCTCCATTATTAATGCTTGCCCAAACTCACACAGTAAGAAAGCCAACCCTGTATTTTAGGTTCGTATCCCAGGACTGTTTGCACTACTTTCTATTAAGATTCTGAAAGCATTAAGAAAGGTACAAATGCAAAATGTTATGATTAGTATTCACTCTATGACTCCTTCAAGCGCTGCAAGGTCTACTGAGGATGGTAAAATACAAGACAGCAATGCCTTTATCAGTGGTCATGATAAGAAACAAATACCTCAGCTGCCAAGGAAGGGATAGGAAATCAGTCAATGTCCTTAATAAAATAAAGTCTAGGTCTTCCAAGATGATAATGAAAGAAGAGTCTATGCATATAAAAGGTGATTACATTTGCCTTTTGTTCCCCTAGACTCATCTCCCTCTTGGAGGTGTTACTAATCCATCTTGCCATCTCTATGCAGGACACAGAATTGTAATGATTAGTCGGGGAGACACTCTCCCGCCTTTATCTCCATGGACAAAGTATATATAACAATATATTCATTTTAATTTTCTGCTACATAGTTGAAACCAGGCTTTTATATTTATACAAGATGAATAAATACCTGGGGATAGTAGAAGGGAAACAAACTTTAAGAGTAACCTATTACTAGATAGTATTATTTCTAAAACCCAAGATACTTATCCTCAGTAATCTTTCAGAGGGTATGTTCAGACCAAGCTCCCAGAATGCTTCCACGTGGCCATTATAATCACTGCTAACTAGAAAATTCTTCAATTATGTAAGGGTTCTTTTAGATGTAAAAAAAAAAAAGAATGCCCTAGAGGATTATATTTTCCCTGTTGCTTAAGACTCACCTTATAAATTTGCTTCTTCCCCCAATTGAATGACTCTAGAATTCTATTCCCTTTAAGTGACCTATTGATGGGCACCTAGGTGGCTTCATCAGTTAAACTTCTACCTTCAGCTAGGGCCATAATCCCAGGGTCCTGGGATTGAGTCCCACATTGGACTCCCTGTTCAGCAGGGAGTCTGTTCCCCCTCTACCCCTCCCTCCTGCTCATGGTCTCTCTCTCTCTCTCTCTCTCTCATATTCTCCATCTCTCTCAAATAAATAAATAAAATCTTAAAAAAAACGAGTGACCTATTGCTTACCAGTTCCAACTTTTTCAGTGGGACCAGCAAAACCCTTGGTTGAGACTACCTCATAGATCACTCCCTTTCTTTATACAGTCATACTTCCTTCACTTTCCCACATATGTTGATCCCAAGATCACCCCCAGTAAACTTCCAGCGTACAAATCTCTGCTTCAGGGTCTGTTTCCTAGGTAACTCTATCAAAGAAGTATGAGGTTCCAGGAATAGTCAAAGGAGGCAGATTAAAATGGGATTTTGAAGCAGGATATATTGCTCACCAGCTAGTAGTTGGGGCCTTCATAATTAGGTTTAAGTGAAGTACTCATAATCCCTGGCATGGGTATAATTACTAAAATCTAAACAGCTTGCAAAGTAAGATGGGATACTGCTGGAAGGGAATAGAAGATCCAACAGTTAAGGTTTTTTAAAGGTTTCAGTAGAGTACTAGTGATAAGGAAAACATAATCACTGAGTGACATTGATTCACTGAAGAAAAACAAGGAAAGGCTAAGCGTAATTCATCACTAATTGAAGGTGAAGCATGAAAGAAATAAGAAGGCTTTGGGAGCATATAAACAGAATGTTATCTCCTGAGTTTAAAGACCAGAAAAAGCTTTGGATTTCATCAAGGCCTTAATTATAAGAGTAACAGAGGTCCTGAGAAAATGGAATGCACATCCCGGAAATGGTTTTTTGTTTTGTTTTTGCCAAAGTTAGAACCTTGGTTATGAAGAATGGGGCCCTAATATTGGGTAATGAGGACAGTTGCACTGATCCTTCAAAAACCTTGAAATCCTAGATTCCCTTGAAGTGGCTCATTCACTATCACTATCACTCCCCTTTACCTAAAGACTGTGCACAAGCCTCTGTCTTGCAAGTCAGTTTGCACTGGTATCCAGCATCTATTCCCACCTCCCCTTCTGGCCCAGTAGTTCAAAAGCTCGGGTCAATTAAAAAAAAAAAGCTGGCTAGGGAAGTTCTGGGCCTGTTAAGGATAAAAAGTTACTAGCAGAAGCTGGGAGAATATATCTGGTATGGGCTCATAAAGGGGCTGGCTGGATCAAGGGAAAACAGAAGATAAGGTTGAATAAGGGTGAGGGCAGTTTTCCATTACAAAGAATTTAATTCCCTGACATGAACTCCTGCTTCATTCATCTTTCACTCATACCTCATAATCAATAACACTGGGACTCTTTTTCCTGGGACTCATCTTTCAGTTCTCGGTACACTCTTATATACTTCACCAAACAGCTAAAGAGTTACTCATCTTATATCCACTTTCTGCTTAAAATTCTATTGCCATCTTTCTTTAGTTGATCATCTCTAGCTCATCCTTCATGAATTAGCTTACCTCCAAATCCCCAGCTTGGGCTAAGTGTCTCTTCTTAATTCTCATAGGCCCCTTTGCAGACCTCTTATATGGTGAACTTATTTAATGAACTCTTTCCCCCACTTCATTTTCAGAACCAGAAACTTAAGTGTTATTGATCTTTGTATTCTCTGTATCTGTCATGGCTCCATTTGCATAAAGGCATACAACAGATATTTGACTGAATTGCATGAAACTCATGAACAATTGTCACCTTGAGAATGAGACTCCTTCTTGAATCATAAACAAAGGTCTGCTCATAGCCATAGTCACTATTCTCAAGGTGAAGATTGAGGCTACTGCTTTATGGAGTGGTTGTAAATGAGTTTTGAAATTTTATACAAATATAGTTACATATATACATACATACACACATATGTATGCATATGTATATGTATAAGTATATATATACACATGTGTATGTATATATATACACATTTGCACACATATAATATCTCAGAAATAACTCATTTCTGAAACTGTATGGAAGGTTGATTTCTAAATGGAGAAATAGAAGAGAGTAAGTCAACCTGGTAAATTAGTTTCTCGGTTATGTTCTATCTAGCCTCTTCCTTCATACAACACATTGAAAGTGATCAAATTCTGGAATGCTTGGGTGGCTCAGTGGTATGCCTCTGCCTTCACCTCAGGTCATGATCCCAGGGCCCTGGGATCAAGTCCTGCATCAGTCTCCTTGCTCAGTGGGGAGCCCGTCTCCCTCTGCCTGCTGCTCCCCCTACTTGCGCTCAGGCTTTCACTCTCTCCCTCTGTCAAATAAATAAATAATTTTTTATTTGATTTATTTATTTGAAAGAGAGAGGGAGAGAGACCACAAGTAGGCAGAGAGTCAGGAAGAGAGGTAGGCAAAGGGAGGGGAGTAGCAGGCTCCCTGTTGAGCAGAGAGCCCAAGGCAGCCAGGCTAGATCCTAGGACCCTGAGATCATGACCTGAGCCAAAGGCAGAGGCATAACCCACTGAGCCACCCAGGCGCCCCAAATAAAATCTTAAAAAAAAAAAAAAAGGAAAATGACCAAATTCTACCTGCTTCAAATATTCTGAGTACAGAGAGATCAATTTTAATTAATACATGTCTTTGTGGCATCAAAAATTGATTCAACACTCAACTATTTCAAAAAATGAAGCTAAAACTTACAGTTAAAAAAATAAGTATAGAAGGATTCCTTCTCCTAATATTGGTAAAAGCACACTCAAAACTCTGGAATGCTATGCTCTTCTATTTAAACTTTTTAAATTGAAGTTAAATTAAGTAATTTGACATTTGATATTTCTCAGCCTGCTAGAGGAGGATCTGGGGATAAGAATTATTATGCATAAATAAAGAAGGTGGCATCCTTCTTACTAGAAATTTGTTGTGTCAAGAAGGCCACTCACAGGGGCGCCTGGGTGGCTCAGGGGGTTAAAGCCTCTGCCTTCAGCTCAGGTCATGATTCCAGGGTCCTGGGATCCAGCCCCACATCGGGGCTCTCTGCTCAGCAGGGAGCCTGTTTCCCCCTCTCTCTGACTGCCTCTCTGCCTACTTGTGATCTCTTTCTGTCGAAAAAATAAATAAAATCTGTAAAAAAATAAATACACATATTGTTTAAAAAAAAAAAAAGAAGGCCACTCACACCAAAATACTGCCACTCATTGAAGCTTAAAATTTTTATGTAAATTCGTGTATCATATAGCCTATAGCATAGCTATTTCCCTACAGATTCTATTTATGCATTTTTTGAACATATATATGCCAGCTGCAAGGCAAATTCTCCTGAGAGGCAACACTATTGCATGAACAAACTTATCATGTCAGTCTGAAGGAGAGAGGAGTGGCACTTGTAAAGAAGAGAGTGGCACCAAAAAGAAGGAAAATATGGAAACTAAATGTTGATGTTGCAGAGACTAACTTAGTTATCTTATAATTTAGCTGAAAGGTTTTCCTGATTGAGAAAGTTATTATATATATATATATGTATATATATATATATGTGTGTGTGTGTGTACACACACACATGCATATGATGGAGCCCTGATATTGTTAGGTTCTTATAGTGTTTATTGCCCATAAACTCTGAGGAACTGAAGGAAGGTCCTGTAGGGATATCTTTAGGAGGATATCACTTATATTGTTAGGAGGAGTTTTGAAGGATCTAGTATTATGATAGTCAATGGACTTTCAAGTAGCGGGCAGTGAACATAATCATACAGTAATTGATAACCCTTTAGAAAGCAAGAGCGGATGCATGATTAAGCACAGTATGTGTAGGAACAGCACAAAACCTTCAGAGTTAGAATGTCTATTTGGGATACTGGAATCAGTCTAAAAAGGTAAGATTTAAATGTCCTATTAATGAGTTTATCATTTATCTGATTATTTTGAGCAGAGATATGACACCACATCCATATTTGTAAAAATAACTTCCAAATGGAACATAGAAAGGGATAAAAAAAAAAAAGAACATGGAAGACAAGGTAAATAGAGTTGTGATGCAAGGATCATCTACATCAGAATTACCTGGAGAAAAAGAAAAAAAAAAGAATTACCTGGGAGAAAACGGAAAGTGCTTGTTAAAATTCCAATGCTCAGTTTCCATCCCCAGACCTGCAGAATTAGAATCTCTAACAGCAAAGCCTGGATAATCTGTTTTTTCTAAGATATTCTTAGGAAGATGTTAGACCTACTAAATTCTGCTCTAAAGAGCTATGTTCTTATACTTTAATACTAATTATTTTTTTTTAAAGATTTTATTTATTTATTTGCCAGAGACAGAGGGAGAGAGAGCGAGGGAGCACAGGCAGACAGAGAGGCAGGCAGAGGCAGAGGGAGAAGCAGGCTCCCCGCTGAGCAAGGAGCCCGATGTGGGACTCGATCCCAGGACCCTGGGATCATGACCCGAGCCGAAGGCAGCTGCTTAACCAACTGAGCCACCCAGGGTTTAATACTAATTATTATCACCTGTGCATAACAATGTAGCTTCCCAGCTCCCACGCATAGAGATTCTAATTTTATACATCTGTAGCTTGGGAATCTTCAAAAATGCGCCTCCACTGCATTCTGATCATTTATCAAGTTTGAGAACTGCAAAGTAATGAATTGATATTAAAAATGAAAAGAATATTTTCAGAAGATATTGTCATAATATAATAGATAAAATATTTTGTTAGGTTTTTATGTTGAAAGTGAGGAAAAAGAGATAGATTGATAGAATACTGCACTAGGATTCTAGATTTTTTACTTCACACCTTGATTCTGTTCCTATTAGCTGTGTGACCTTGGGCACATTATTTCCCCACCTCTGGATTCTTTAAAATATAAAATAAATGAGTCAAATTTGATATGGGTTCTCAAATATGTTCCACAGGTATTTCATAAAGTGATACACATGTAGTATAATGGTTTAATGACCAAATGTTTTCAGAATCTGTATGTTAAACAATGAAACAATTTGTTTACAGGGTAATATCTCAGAGCACTTGATATGTTTGTGTTCTCTGAATCTATAAAAAGAGAGTTGAAAATGCAGTTTTTCATAAACTTATTTGACCATGAAACACTTCTAGGATTGTTACACTGACTTAATGTTTTGCAGAACATACTTTAAGAAATACCAGCCTAAAACACATTTATATTAGCACTCCAAAGAAATAAAATCTAACAAAATATGTACCAGATCTATATAAGGAAAACTATAAAAATTATGGTAAAATAAATAAAATGAATAAATAAATGGGGGAGATAGTCAATATTTACAGATTAGAGGACTCGATATTGTCAAGGTATCAGTTCTTCCTAACCTGACCGATAGATTCAGTGCAATCCCAAACAAAATCCCAGCAAGTTATTTCATAAACTGATTTTAAAGTTTATATAAAGAGGTAAAAGGCCCAGAATAGCCAACACAATATTGAAGAACAAAGTTGAAGGACTGACACTACCCAAACTCAAAATTTACTATGAAGCTACAGTAATCAAGACAGCATGGTATCAGCAAAATAATACACAAGTAGAACAAGAGAGCAGACAGCCCAAAATAGACCCACATAAATATAGTCAATTCATCTTTGACAAAGAAGCTAAGGCAATACAATGGAACAAATATGGACTTTTCAACAAACAATGCTGAAATCACTGGACAACCACATGCAAAAGAAAAAAAAGAATCTAAACACAGACCTTATGCCCTTCACAAGAATTAACTCAAAATGGATCATGGACCTAAATGTAAAACAAAAAATTATAAAACTCCTTGAAGACAACAGAGGAGAAAACCTAGATGATCTAGGGTAAAATGCTAACTTTTTGCATATAACATCAAGGCTGATCCACAAGAGAAATAACTTTTGCTCTGTGAAAGACTATCTTAACAGAATGAGGAGACAGGTCATAGACTGAGGGAAAATATTTGCAAAAAATTTTTTGCAAAATATTGCAAAACATCTGATAAAGAACTATTATCCAAAATGTATAAAGAACTCATAAAACTCAACACGAAGAAAACAAAGAACATAATTTAAAAATGGACCAAAGTCCTTAAAAGATACCTCACCAGAGAAGATACACAAATGACAAGAATATGAAAAAATCTTCCTTATCATGTCATCAGGAAAATGCAAATTAAAACAATGAGATGCCACTACATACCTATTAGAATGGCCAAAATCCAAAACACTGACAACTCCAAATGGTGGTGAGGATGTGGAACAACAGGTACTTTCAGTCATTGCTGATAATAATGCATAATAGT
The DNA here is from genome assembly GCF_020171115.1 of Neogale vison. Classification (NCBI taxonomy): domain Eukaryota; kingdom Metazoa; phylum Chordata; class Mammalia; order Carnivora; family Mustelidae; genus Neogale; species Neogale vison. The sequence continues at coordinate 34,725,521 of NC_058105.1, forward strand.
ACAGCTACTTTGAGACAGTTTGGTAGTTTCTTACAAAATTAAGCATACTCTTACCATACCACCTAGTAATCACACTGCTGGTGTGATCCTAAAGGAGTTGAAAATTTGTGTCCACACAAATAATCAACAAAACTTGGAAGCAACCAAAGTGCCATTCAGTAGGTGAATGGATAAATAAACCATGGTACATCCAAACAATAAAATATTCAGCTTAAAAAGGAAAAAATCTATCTAGCCATGAGAAAACATAAAGAAACCTTACATGAGTATTTCTAAGTCAAAGAAGCCAATCTTAAAAGGCTACATACTGTATGATTCCAATTGCATAACATTATAGAAAAGACAAAACTATAGACAGTGAAAAGATCAGTGTTTGCCAGGGATTGGGGAGGGGGTTACTGATAAATAAGCAGAGCACAGAGGATTTTCAGGACAGAGAAAACACTCTGTTAGATAATATAATTATGGATACATGTCATTATACTTTTGTCCAAACCCTTAGAATATACAACAATAAGATTGAACCTTGATATATGATATGATTTTGAGGTGATTACATTGTGTTAATGTAGATTAATCAGTTATAATAAATATACTACTCTTGTGGGAGATGTTGATAATGGGGCAGGCTACATGTGTTGGGGAGAATGAATTAATAGGAAATCTTTCTACCTTCCCCACAATTTTACCATGAACCTAAAATTGCTCTAGTTTTAGAAAAGAAATTCTTATTTAAGAAAAGACATTCCTGGGGCACCTGGGTGGCTCAGTGGGTTAAGCCTCTGCCTTAGGCTCAGGTCATGATCTCAGGGTCCTGGGATGGAGCCCAGCATTGGGTTTTCTGCTCAGCAGGGAGCCTGCCTCCCCCTTTCTCTCAGCCTACTTGTGATATCACTGTCAAATAAATAAATAAGAAATCTTAAAAAAAAAAAAAAAGAAATCCTTATTGGGAGAGAAAGATAGAAACTTATTCTTGTTTCTAATTACAAAGTGCTTTGAGTCCTGCATGTCTACCTGAGTAGAACAATGGTAGGGTAGGGATTACCAAAAAAGGCAGAAGGAAACACACACTTTGGGGCCCATTGAGTTTGAAATGCCTGGATTCATTTTTGAGAGCATTTTGTGTAAATAATGGAAGAGTAGACCCCTCTAGAATATTTAAAAACTTTTAGGAGACATCAAAGACAAAACATCAGGAATGTGCATTTGGAATTTAGTGTTGTTCAGGTAGTTTATCTTGTCTTCATGTTTATCACAATTTAAAATTGCTGTTCTTAGTTTTGAAAATTCATTATCTTAAGATTGTACTCTTTTTCTGCTTCTCCATCACTTTTTTTTTCTCTTTCCACGCTTTGGTTAGGCATTTCCAGCACCAATTAAATAGAAGGGATTGACTAGCACACCAGGTCCTCTACTTTCCTTTTTGTTTCCCATCCACAGATTTTTTTCTATCACACCAGGTTTCTTTGCTTCAATCCATCTGACTCATTATCTGATTGCAAGGGTATCATTTAATCTTTTAGCAGATCAATTTCTCTCTTTATAGAACAAGAATGATATTCTTATCTCCTGCTGAACTTGGATGGATGGTATAAGGATTAATATAGTGAACCCCTAAAAATCAGCTAAAATCCTTAAGGGAGAGGAATCCTAGAAGTAGTACCCATTGTCCTCATTATTATGTTTTGGTTCTATTCTAAAATAAGCCAGCATTCACATATTGCAACCAGATAGCTTAACACAGGTAGGAACTATAATCATTTTAAAAGTACATATGTTTGAAATGTGGCTTAGCTGTTTTTTGGCAGAAACACAAAACTGTATCTCCAAAAAAAACGTCTTTACAAGTTCTTGCTTCTTTTATAGAGTTCTGAAATGTATTCATGGACTGTGTTTTTAAGCTATCTTTCCACACTTTGTTGAAATGATGGAGAGGGTATTTTACAATAGGTTTTCAGGTCTTAGTATTAATTAAATAAATCAAAACCAACATTGATCTTTCTTATCTAAGATGGAAAGAGATATTATGTCTAACTAAAGTTTTAAGAAGAAATTCTAGTCTAGGCTTTTATTATTTTGGCATAATGTATAAATCAAATAAAATTGTTGACATTTCTGATAAGTGCCTTCCTAAAGAAGGAGAAGAAAGATGTTCTGGGTTTTCATATGTCTGTTTATAAATCTGGGTAAAGAAATAGACCAAAAGAAAGAAGAGTTTGGCAAGACTATGGATCCAGAAGGGTAGATTTAGAATTTGTGAAAAGATATTTTAATTGTGTAACTCTTAATAACAGATTTGCTCACTTCAGAATATTTATTGAATATTTACTGTGTGTCACCATCTAAACTTTGCTTTGTTTAGTGAAATGAATTTTGTATAGCACCTAGCATCAAGTTGTTGAGACTATTCAATGAATATCAAGCTAGTTGTCAAGCAAAAACAGGTTGTGCAACAGAAGACAAAACAGAAGATATCTAGCTCAATTTCCTTGTTTTAGGTCTGTTCATTCTGTTTGGAAACAGAAGAAAAGAAGCCAATGGTATTAAATGTTAAAAATATAACCAAATGACATTAAGAAATATTATATCAGTACATGCAAATCACTGTAACTATCTCACTTTCTATATGAAATATATTTATACAGCTGAGCCAGAAAATGTCAAGAGATTTCAGACTGAAAAAAAATCCATTAAGAGCATTTCTGAAATTTTGACTTTGCTGCCCTTCTGTTGCCAATTTTGCGTACTATTTTTTCACAGAATATTAGTTACAAAATGTTTCTAGATACATAACATTGTAAAACATTTTTCTTAAATAAATTTGTTGAACACATTAAGGAGCTTTTTGATAAAAAAAATGAGCAATATACCAAGGAGATGGTATTTACAAAACACTTTGGGCTCCCTTCAATGGTTTCCATGACAATAGTGTCATTCCCTTTAGTGTAATCATTGAATTATGTTTGCCTTCAAATCTTTTCTTTATTCTCAAATTGGTAGCTCTGATTTAGAGCAAGTGTAGTCTTCACTTGTCATTCAGCACACTGTAGTCATTATTAGCTTGGTTTATAGTACAGGTCCACCTACCTTCATATAACTTTGTGAATGATAGAAAGTCAAGGGACCAGTTTTCCTCTTGGGAAATTTACAATCTGTTTGTGACTTAGAAAACGTATTTTAAAATGTTCTCCTAAAGAATTATTCCCGCCTTTGAGGAGTGGGTTTTCTAATTTTAATTTTTTCTTCCATAGGCATGGGTTTAGCAGAAGATAGCTGTGCCACTTTTCCACTCTGCCAAAATTCATGCTGGCCAAATAGCTTATTTCCTATAGCTGTTTTGTAGTTTGAATCACCTTAATCTATAATTAGCATTCACATATCTTATCTCTTTAATCAGTTTCTTTACAGGTTCTGAAAAACACAGCTGGTATCACCTTAAGGCCAGTAGAGGCAGTAAGATCATTAGGAAGTTAAAAAGAAGTAACAGGATAGATACAACTTTTTCACCATTAAGTGCTCTTGGATTTGAAAAAAAACATGGATCACTGTTTCCCTCATAAGAATAAATGTAGGCAAGTAGTATATAAGAGTTTCTTTGAAAGTGCTTATGTAAGAATTTCTTGTGGAATTTTAGTGGTCCTATTATACAACTTCGCGATGATCTAATGAATTCTTTTGACATTTCATCCATCACTCAATAACTATTCTGGAATTTTCATAGGGATGACTGCTTTCCTATTTCTATTGGGTTTATGATAAAAATGTGGTGTTGATTGAGTGGCTCATGTATAATGGTGTTTTAGATAGAAAAAAGGGAAATTAGTTTCAATTCAGCAATATGTAAATACTCGACATTTGGACACTCACCTGTGTTCACTTATTTTAGCAAGGAAAGCCTATATTAATTGCAATATAAACAAACAAAAATGAAAGTAAGCAAATAAAATTAATTGTATATGTAAGTAAAATATGCTGTGATCTGATGGTTGCCAAGAATATGACCTGGTGCCAAATATCTTCCTGTAACACCTTTAATTGTTCCAGGAATATTTATTTCATTAGATTTAACCATCACTTGTCCACTATAGATCAGAGTTCACTTTGAATAGCATGCCAATGATTCTTTAGGATGAACATGACTCTCAGACTATTATCACAGATCGAGCTAAGAGAAGATGAGAATAGTGAATGTCTGCGAATGGAATGGATATTTTTAAAAGGAGAAAAAGAAAGCATCTAAGGAACAATAACTATTTTGCATGTTCTTTTGTCACACGTTCTTTAACCTTCAATGTTCCTTCAGAAGTTTATGCTCTAGTATTCGTTCTGAGTTGTATGACTATTTATAAGGTAATTGTAGGTCAAATGAGAAACAATTTGGAAGTCCAAATTTCCTGAATGCCTTGACAAAATCACATATTATGAATTTGTTCACTTTTGTTCTATCTTTATATGAACAATTCATAGAACTATGTCACTTGGTGATGCTTTTGTGAAGTTGCTGATTGTTGGCTATGCCAATGATGTCCCAATAGTCAAAACAAATGTATTATGTGGTTATTTGAAATAACTCAGCAGGTGTTTTATTGGCCTTGACAGCTAGAATCAAACTGATGCAGCAAACAAACCAACAATATAATTTCTATTAGCATATTTTTGATAATCTTTCAACAAGGAAAGGTTTTATCCCTTTATATACAAGAGAACTGAAATATGGTAGATTAGCACTACTATTTCACATTACAGGGTAGAGACCCCATTAAATTTCCACTTGCTTCCATAATCCATCTCAGTACCATATTGCTTATACAAAGTAGCCTTCCAAATTTTAAAGACATCTTTTTAAGACTGGTAATATCCTCAAAAAGTAAATTCTTGTAAGTGAACATCTGCCAATATTTTAGCCAAGTCTCAGGTATAATTTTGATCAGTCGTATCTCTTGAAGTGTAAGTACCCTAAGAGTATCAGAATATAAGTGGGTATTTCAGGAAGGTTTTGATTGACCAATCATGTATTAAGGGATTTAAAAAGATTTTAGGATTCATTAAGTTTTCAAAATAATCCTGTTAAACAGAGTACAGCCTCTGAGATGGATGTGGGTGAACAAAAATACAAAATTTGCCTCTTATAAATAAAGATTCCTCAGATACATATATCGACAATCATTTGGTTTGCTAGTAAATATGCTATTCAAAGTTTCCTCTCTAGAATTTATAATTGATGAAAATAGTAAAAGAAAATTAATAACTTGGAGGCCACAAACCCACTTTCTAAGGATCTACCCATAAAAAAGAGACATGGGGAGGTTGGTATTAAATGTTCCAGAAATTTGGAAATATGAGGTTCTGTGGATGCTAAACCATCTCAATATAGAGGAATTAAATGCTGTAACATTTTGGTATTTTGTAAAATGAAGAAGTTATTACAAAAGAACAGAGATACAACCTCTGCTGGGACTAGTTCCAACCAGACAGTTTGAGAGGATGCTTCTCTTTGTCCCAAATAGGGAGAGATTGGAAATTTAAAATCTTGTTAAGGGTTTCACTAACCTCACAAACTGGAAAGAGGCAAAGACTAGTGTATTCAATTCGAATTAGATTAGAAAATCAGAGTCACTCTATGTATTCACAGTATGAAAGTTTTCACTGGTGGCACTAGAACTTATGAAATTTTGGGGAAGAAGACCAGGAGCAGAAGTCAGGAAGTCATGACCCATTACCTCAGTCTTTAGTAATAAAGCAGGTAGTTCTCTCGAGTTCATACCCAAACCACAGAAAATACCAAGAACATTTAGGAAGTTTCCCAAGTATTTCAGTACACGACAGTGAAATTAGTGGTTCTCAGGAATTTCTGAAGCTTCTGTCAATGCAAGAAATGTCAGGACTATTCTGACCAACTATTCAGGTATAGGTCATGAATCCAAGTTATTCGTAAGTTCTCCTGCAAGTTTCTTCAGACCTGATGTCCGCCCACTTGTCTGCCACCAGCTGCTTCTAGAGAGTAATGACCTCTCCTTCTCTTCTGCTTTTCAAATCTTGTGTATCTTTTATTGACAAAATTTAACCAAGAAACAAATGGAAGAGGAATTCTGGAAATTCTTAGCTCCTCTTCTATATGACATAGGAGACTTTATGAGGGCTGTTGGTACGAAGTTAAAAAATAAAAACATGGCATACCTACTGAGTTGTAAGTAATGATTTTTTTTTCTATCAGCATAAGGAACAGCAGTTGACAATAGTCAGAGAGGCCCAGAATAAGAGGGTAGAAATTTCTGGGAACTGAGATATTACCATGAGGAAAAAATAGTGCTACAAAAAGGGCAATATTCAATTAAGTGGGAAATGAATCATTGTGGTACTTCTTACCAAAAAGACTCCCTTTAGCGTTGGTGACATCCTAGCATGCTATCATGCTAAGGTATGTTTACCTTAGTTCATGTGACAGGTAGAGGCAACTTCAAGTAAAAAAGATATTTAAGGACAAGAAGCAAAATGAAAGAAGGCAGTAAAACTAAGCTTTAGAAGAAATTCCTATATATCTGGGTAAGATTTATATATCCTCTGTATCTTAACCAACGTAATGGAACTGGAAGAGAAATTTAGTTGTTCTCACTAGTGGTTTGAAAAAGACATCCCCTGATCAAGGGTTTGACTTTCTAAGATTAGAGTGAAAAGCACTCATTCTATTTTTCTTTTCCTTCGTAAATTAGAAGTAACCTGTTAACTTGTGCAGAGGGGCAGATTTTTACCACACTTGGCTCCTCTCTCTTTGGCACAGGTCTCTTCCTTTTAAATGCACAAAAGAGAAGAGCAATGCTGATGACAGATAAATGGTTTACAAAACTGTGTATAGTTGTCACAGTTGTTGAGGCTTCAAGGAAATGTTTTGTTTTGGTGTTTCTATACTGCTGATGGCAATCACAGGGCATATCCTCAAATGCTGATTACTATAGTATTAGGAAATTTAATGGTTACAGCATAAAACTTAGAAGTATTACCCGAAGTTTTCTAATTTTCTATAATGTCCTGTTGCCTTGAAGCTTTCCCCATTTCAGATGAGACCTTGACATTCAGTGCCTCAGGACACAAAGTTTATGGGAGAAATGAAAAGGAAAAAAAAATCAATGTAAAGTTTATTTTGAAACTAGTGGCAGAGAAACTGGTTAGAAAGGAAACTATTTTTGGCATCCAAAAACCCAGGCATTGAGAATCAGAAGCCAAAGTCATAAGATATTTATTTGGAAGAATGCATAATAACATACAAACAAATTCTCCAACACCAAAGGAAATAAAAGGTTCTCTGAACTGGAAGAAAATAAAAAAGATAAGAAGGAGAAATAAGACAATGAAACCCTGGTTAGTACCTATGAGAACTGATTCTGAGAATTTCTTTCTCCAAGTTGTGTCCCTGGGGTGTTGTAGGGAAGATAGAAACTGCAGATAGATTCAGGGATCTGAGAGAAGAGAAGACTTGTGCTTTATACTTAAGGTGAAGCCCAGAACTTGAAAAATTCTCTGCTCCCACCCCGGTTCAGCAGTAGTACCACAGAAACAGTGATATAGTGTATCTAGGATACAGGGCCCAAAACTGGGCCAATGATTTCCTGAGGCCCAAGAGAGAGAATATTTCCTGTTTCTCATGAGTGGAGAATATGATAGTAGAGAAAGTGATGACAGACCTATAGATACTGTGGATACAATGCCTGTCATATACTACTAACTGGGTATCATATAGATTTCAACAGATGCCAGAAGAGAGATTTACCAAGAACCAAAAAACAGACACTCCTTTTGAAACAATGGCATAGCATTACAAGAACACTGGAAACTGTGATGTAGGAGTGGGGAGAATACAAGGTATGAGGACGAAACATAATTTAACATATATTCATTATAAATGATATAAAACATATTCATTTACTCAAATGAGTAAAGCTTCTATTCATTGATTTTAGTTTAAATCATGTAAGATAAAGTTTTCAGCCACAGAGAATGTGGACTCTTAAAATGTATTACTTTCTGTTTTAGAGAAACAAATTATCTTGTATACTGTAATTTGTGTTTTATAAGCTTTATACTGACTGCATCCTAGTCTACTTTATGAACTGAGGACCTATATGACACATAAAATATGAGGGAGCATAAAGACAATTTAATCTAAACCATTAAGTACTGTGGAATTAATAAAAACATTATCAATGAAATTCAAGAAAACAGTGACAGATAAGCCACATTTTCCATTGTAAAAGACAGTAGATATAGCACACTAATGGATACATAATGGGCCCTTTTTTTGCCCAATGCCTCAGAAATGAGGCTATAATGTGATGTGACTTACCCTATTTCTCAACATGGATTTCTTCTTTAACATGTAGCAGAATGTGACTTAGTGTTTTTAAAATAATTTATGTAAATATTAAAGATTCTAAATTGAAATGGAACCTTTGAGAATATTTTCCTGATATATGTATATGTAGTTTTTATTTAATAAGAAATGCTATAATTGAATATTATGTCTACCTTTGTCACTATAATTTATATAACTTACATTTCCTGCCATTTTGGCCAACTAGCCCCAAAGTCTCATATGGCTCATTCAGAGACCAAGCAATTGCCCGGCTATTTCTCAGGAGCAGAAAATGAGCCGTGAGCTTTGGTCCAGGTTAGCTTAGAAATATAAACGTTTTATTCTATTACTTTTGCATGTTAAGTTCATTTTTAAGCTTTCAGTGTGATTAATGTATTTCTTACTTTTTTTTTTACTATGGAAGAGGGAATTAAGTCGTGACTGTGTAAATTGTTGGGGACATTTTATATTTTTGGTTGGTATAGCAAGAGTTACAATAAGCCTTGCTATCTGTAGATATTTCAAGGACACTTGGATATTGATACAAGTGACCAGGAGCTTCATTTGCAAGAGTACCTCAAGTCTCATGAAAGAAAATGTGAAGGGGATTTTAGTAGTATATTTACAATGTCCATGAACCCTCCAAATTAAGAACCTTGTACAAAAGAAGTAGAAGTCTTCCAGGATCTTGAGCCACACAACAGGCATGGTCTTGAAAACTCAGGGAACTATTTCTATATTAAGAATGGAAAGAAAGAAAAAGAAACAAACAAACAACAGTAGAATTTTGTGATACAGTTTCAGATTTGGTTAAGAAATGTTAATTGCAATTGCACAGTTTCTGGATTTGGCAGACACTTCCCAACAGAGGGAGCTGTGAACCTGAAAGAGGAAGGCTAACTTTCAGGGTGCAAAAGAATTGTGAGTTCTTAGAAGCTGGGTCCTTTATGGTTGACTGGAAAAATTTCTTCTGTCTGGCACAGAAATCACCGTGACTCTTACTTTAGCATTTGAGGTTTGGTGGAAAATGCAGAATTTTCTATATAATACAACTTAGGGTACAGCTGGAGCAGAGAGAAGTGGCCACAGTACGACGGAAGCTCCTTCAGGAAAAGAGACCTCTCTCCTTTCTGATAAATTCCTCATTATCAGGGGAAAGTAAAAGGACATAAAATGTCCCCAGTCAAAATTCCAGTAAAATTTAAATTGAATAATATCAAGGACCAAATACATCTGTGACTGTAATTCAAATCCTGGTGTTTTTCTGTAATAAATACGACCTTGGAAGTCAATTTATATTTTAAAACTATCAAAGCAATGAGTTTCATAATATGAAACAAAAAAAAATCTGTGCAAAATGGATGCTTTAGAGAAGGTAGGATTGGAGAATTCCAGCAGAATTTGCTCAGCAAACTCTTTCATGTGCTCACGGTTTAAAACAAGAAATAAAATCCAAAGATAACAATTAGTATCATTCAGTCATGGATTAAGCACCTTTGATGTATCTGCACCATGCTAGGTGCTAAGAACACACAAATGACTTAGATGCTTTTTCTGCCTCTAAAAGGAAAATTGAATCTTGATATTAACTGTTGTCACTGTAGCCATTACCTGAAATTTGATCTGTAGTTAAGACACACACTGCGTGCACAAGTTTTTCCTGTTTTTATTTGTATTTTTAAGACATAACAGACACCAGGGAAATATTGCCACCAGAGATATTTTATGTGTTTTAGAAAATTCTGTCCCAAACACTCATACACACCACCAGAGAAAATTTAGGGAATTTTGGTTAGAGATTCACAAATGATAGAATCGAGTCTCAGCTTTTCAAGTTTGTATATCTTCCCACTTTGTACTGGGAATGCATGCAATTGTTCTCTAAAGAAGACAATTGAGTTTTGTATGTTAGGGTAGAGGGGAGAGAGGTGGGGTCCCATTACTTGCTTGTCTAGTACCAAACATTTATCTTGGTAATAAAATTTCATTTTTTCCCATGTATTCACTTCCTGAAAGTAGAAGATGAAAAAAAATATTCTCCATCATAAACAAATTAAATAACATGGCAGAAGTTTAAAAATACCTTTTTTAGTCCTACTTTAAAGCCCCATGTTGAGAACAAAGGCTAATTTATAATGACATATCTCAAGTGATGGACTAATTCTAGAGATAATCCCCAACCTGTACAACAAATCTCTGTTAATATTCTTAGGTATTTAAGTGAATGGAAATCCATATACTAGTGATTGGATTGGAATGTTAATCTCCTGTCACTCTAATCCATTTTAAGAAAACTAAACTCAAGAATAACAAAAAGCACTCAGCCCTACCCTTCTGATTTTTTAACCTCGAGAGAAATTGCAGAGGCTGTAAAGTAAGAATGATGGAAATGTTTACTGTGGTTATTCTTTGTCACTTCGATTTGTATTTTTCTCAGCCTGACAAATCTGTCCAAATGGGGAATTTTCTGTAATCTCCAAATCTCACAATGGTGTCCTCACCAGAAGGAGCACATAAACTTAAATCGGTTTGTTTAATCTCATAGCCTGAATGCAGAGTTACACTGTGGGTAAGGACTCACCAAACAAATAGGATTTACTTCAAAAATTTCAAGACCTTTGTGAAGACACTCTTTCACATAGTAACAGAAGTACATCATCTGAAAAGTGAGCTAACAAAGAGTATTTTAATTGGTTTTTTACTTCCTAGTTCAGAGGATAGGTATCAGAAGATGCATAAACTATAGAAGTAAAATGTAAGAAAAGGAAGCTCCCCAAATAACTGTCACATCTTGAAAAATCTCACCTTTTAAAAAATACTTTATTTATTTATTTGACAGAAAGGGAGAGAATGAGAGGGGAGAGGGTAAGAGGGAGAAGCAGACTCCCCACTGAGCAGGGAGCCCAATGTGGGGCACAATGCGGGGCTCCACCCAGGGACTTCAGGATCATGACCTGGGCTGAAGGCAGACGCTTAACCAACTGGGCCACCCAGACACACCTCACCTTCTTGACTCAATAGAGCTATAGTAGTGGCAGGAAATAAGATGATGGGGGTAGTCAAAAGAAAAAAAAAAAGGCAGATTAAAGGGATTTTGGAGATAGGCCGCTTTCGTTTCCCTTTTGTGGTCTCTCCTCCTCTTCGTCACCACTGGATGTTAGAGGGTCACAGTGCTCAGTTCTGGCTTCTCTCTCTGCATACTCTTTTTCTGGGAGTTATCAGTCTTATGGCAATAAATGTTATCTATAGTCCCAATTTCCCATATTGCTATATTCATCCCTGACCTATCCCTGGAATTTCTGGATTTATATTCCTTTTGCTTACTTGACATCTCTACTTGGATGTCTCATGAGTAGCTCATATTTAACTTTACCTCTTACCCCACACACACTTTCTGTTTCAATCCTGCAAATATCAGTAAATGGCAGTAACATCCACCTAGTTTTTTCAAACCAGAAACCTTAAAGTTTCCTTAATATTTTCTTCCCTACTAATTCAAATGCATAATCCATCAATAAGTACTGCTAGCTTTAATTTCTATATCTGTATCTATATCTGTATCTATATCTATATCTATATCTATCTATCTATATACATATATCAAACAAATTCATTTCGCTTTATCTCTACTATAACCAGCATTGTTTAGGCTACCATCACGTGTCTTGGAGACCACTGTTACAGCTTCCTGAATGGTCTTTGTTCTTCTTTCTTTCCCCCTCTTATCATTGTTACACATGGAAGTCAGAGAGGTCTTTTAAAAATATAAAATTATATTGCACTGTTCTATTGATTAAACCCTTTTCTGGCTTTTCTGCACACTTAGGATGAAATCTAAATTAAAACCTATGACTAGGATGCATGGGTGTCTAAGTTGGTTAAGCGTCTGTCTTTGGCTCAGGTCATGATCCCAGGGTCCTGGAATCAAGCACCACATCCCCACTTGGGGCTCTCTGCTCAGTGGGGTGTCTGCTTCTGCTTCTTCCTCTCCCTCTGTCTCTACCCCTGCTCATGCTTGCACACATGATCTCTCTTTCTCTCTGAAATAAATAAACAAACAGAATCTTAAAAAAAAAAAAAAACCCACAGCCTCTAAGGCTTTAAATAGTCTCTAACTTGCTTTCAGCCACTCTCCTCATCACTCATTTTTCTCCAGTTATACAAGCCTCCCTTCACTTCACTGAAGATGCAAGACTCTTCCCCATTTGGGTCTTTCATACATGCTCATCCTTCCATCTAGAATAGCCTCCACTCTTATTTGCATGGGTGGGTTATTATCATTCTTTAGGACTCCCCTTAAATGTTAACTCCTCAGCCACACCTTCCCCGATATTGTTTCATAACATCAGGCTCTCATGATACTCCATCACCCATATGTATTAATTTCCTTCACGTAACTTGTTGGTTTAATTATACAATTCTTTATTTTGTCTCTCCTACTGAAATGTAAACTCCATAAACTCAGGCACCATATTTGTTTTATTTACCAGCATATATTCATAATGTAATAGGTTCTTAATAATTATTAAGAAACAAATTAATAAACCAGGAATAGACTTTAATCCAGAATTCTTTCAACTATGTTATTTATATTTCAGTCCTGTCTAGGTTCATAGCCTAGGCACTTAACTACCATGCTATAGTCTCTAAATGTGAATATTATAATAGCTATAAGATTGTAGTTATCAATATGGTCCAGAGTATTCAGGAATAATTTCCTTAAAGTTTGAAATTGTTCTGTCTGGGCCACTTGGAATTGACCTCATTCCAGTAAGTAATCTTCCTTAAAGTTTTGTTTGTTCTCTTCGTTATAAACCTCCTTTTGGTAGGAAGTCATGATTGTATACTCATACCTAAAACAAGATATAGGTGTTCATTTTTTTTTTATCCTGTGGAAGGGCAAAGCAAAGAGCAATGAAACTCTTCTGATAACTAACAACATGAGTAGTTAGGATCTTAAGTGAGTCATTTGATTGGCAGAGATCACACAATATAACTGTTTGCTTCCCCTATTTTTGAAAATATTTTTGGGTACCTGGGTGGCTCATTCAGCTAAACAACTTCCTTTGGCTCAGGTCATAATCTTGGGGTCCTGGGATGGAGCCCTGAGTCAGGCTTCCTTTTCAGCAGGGAGTCTACTTTTCCCTCTCTCTCTGCTCTCCCTGCTTGTTTTCTCATTCTCTCTTAAATAAATAGTCTTTAAAAAAAAAACCTATTTTCATCTTTGTACTTTCAGCTCCTAGAAAAGGTCTTGACATTGAATAAAATTAAAAAGCCACAGTAATAATAAATAACTGATAATTTTTATGTATTGTAAATATTACACATATTACTTAACCCCCACAAAAACCACATGCTTTTCCAAATTAAAAAAAAAAATCTAAGATACGGAGATACTAAATTACATGTACCACATGGTCTAACTGCAGGAAATGGAGCAAATACTTCAACATAGTTAGTCTTGCTCCACAGCCTGGGGACTTAATTACCACTCAATACTCTCTAAATATAGATTTTATAATAGTCCTTACCTGGGTGAGGGACTCTGAACTCTCAACCTAGACTTCCAGGACAATGGAATCCACATTGGTAAACACAGATAATTGATAATAACTAATATGTTAGATTTCCATAGTTCTCAATGGCTGCTAATGAACAAGTAGAATGATTGTGTTTGACTCACAGCATGGAGCCAAATGATATCACAAGAGAAAGGAGTCATTGGTTTTACATTCCAGCCTTACCACAGGCAGCTGAAAGACTTCAATATAGGAAACATTCATGAGAACAAGTACCTCCTTTGCCCATCAAATTGTGTGACTGTCAAGTTCTGGTTTCAAGTCAAACTCTGAGTTGAAGATATAGCAGGTGAAGGAAAAGGTGATGTATATAGAGAAAAGAAAAGGAAGTATAAGGCATTATTGACTTTAGGTAATATAATTTTTGAATCTGCCAGTCCAAAGAGCTGTGTAGTGTGTAAGTGGGATTTAGCATAATTTGTAGCAAGGCTAGATTTGAAATCCTCAGGGTACTGTATTATGCTGAGAATGATATGACAGACTTTCAATGACTTGAAACTTTCTCTACGAATTGCACCATTAGTTTCTCAATGATGTGCAACTATTTGCCCTCCAGAATAATAAACTAAGAGAATTGGTCCTAGTTAAGAACTCTGCATGTTAGATCTTTTACTTTATTTCTATGCTTGAGCAGATTTTAGTACATTTATAAACAGAAACTATGGTACATGTTTGAACAGAAAGAGACAATATCTTAAAAAATTAGCACTATAGTATGTAGGAAATCACTTGACTTGAAAAATTTTAAAGTTTTTTGTCCTAAAATTCAAGAAATGTGCATTGTTTAGCTATAAGTACCAAATATTGTGAGGGAGCTGGTACACCACAGAGAGTAACACAAAGCCCTCCACATAGAAAATACCCAATAAATGACAGCCATCTTCAGCTTGCATCAATACTTTCTTTCCCTCCAGGACTTTTTACAAAACCCTAGGTGGCTCTTAGCAAAATGTAAAGCGTTTTCAGTATATTTTCATCACCTCTATATGCCATATTCATTTCTAGAATTATTCAACCTCATAACTGCCCAATTGCTGTCTAGAATTCCCTAATGCAATGCCTGCTATCACCTTTATAAGTCCTATTTCATGTTCTCTATATTGTTGTTATGTTTCCATCAAACTTTACCTTGGTAAGTTTCACCTAACTAAACCACTTTCGAGCAATCTGACAAATTAAGACCCTTTTTTACAGTAATACTTTTTAAACTGAAAATGTTTGGAAATACAAAGGAATAACTTTTCTAATAAAGGAATTTCAGATATAATGGGAAAGATCAGGACAAAGTCACATCAGTAAGAATAAAAAAAACGTTTTATACTGTCATTCCCACATAAAACACCAATTTTGACATATTTACCCATGGATAAGAGTATCTTAATGACAGTGAAGTGGGTTCAGACATTGTTGGAGAAAAAAATCTGAAATTGGATTCTTATGTCATCCTTCACATAAGGTGGATTATAAAGAATATTGAGGCTTCCAATTCACATATCAATCAATGTGATATATAACATTAACAAGAGGAAGAATAGAGGAAAGATAGCAGAGAAGTAGGAGGACCCTATGCTTGTCTCATCTCTGGAACACAGATAGATAAATATCAAATCATTCTGAACACCCAAGAAATTGATCTGAGGACTGACCAATCAAATTGCACAACTAGAGGGACAGAAGAGGCCACATCATGGAAGGTAGGAGATGTAGAGATGTAATTTGGGGGAGAAAAGGATCATGGGCATTATGAAGGAAAGACAGCCCTGATCACAGAGAGAGGTGAGACTGGGTGTGGGAGCAGTGGTGGGGAAAAGAAGGAAAGAGACAGAGAGAGAGAGAGAGAGCAGAGGATTCCATAAAGAAAACATACTCCCAAAGCCACTGACTGAGATAATGAGAAGGGCTGTCATTCAGAATAGAAGGAGACATAAAGAAGTTCCCAGACAAACAAAATCAAAAGGAGTTTGTGGCCACTATATCAGCCTAATAAGAAATATTAAAGGGGACTCTTTGGCTAAGAAAGAAAAACAAAAAACTAGAAAAGAACAGAGGAAATCTTCAGAAACAATGAGTTATAGAGTAATACAATGGCACTAAATTCATATCTATCAATAATCACTTTGAATGTAAATGGAGTAAATGTTCCAATCAAAAGACATAGGCTATCAGAATGGATTTAAAAAAAAAAAAAAAACAAGACCCATTAAGGCTCAGTAAGTTAAGCATCTGCCATTGGCTCAGGTCCTGATCCCAGGGTCCTGGGATCAAGCTCTGCACTGGGATCCCCACTCAGCAGGGAGTCTGTTTCTTCTTCTCCCTCTGCCTCTCCCCCTGTTCATGCTCTCTCTCTCTCTCTCTCTCATGTTCCCTTTCAAATAAATAAATACACTCTTAAAAAAATAAACAAATAAGAACTATCTATATACTGCCAGCAAGACATGCATTTCAGACCTAAAGACACCTGCAGAATCAAACAAAAGGAATGGAGAACCATTTATGATGCTAATAAATGGCAAAAGAAAGCCAGAGTAGCCATACTTATATCAGACAAACTAGCTGATAAGCCAGACTGTAACAAGAGATGAAGGGCATTATATAATAATTAAGGGGATTATTCATCAAGAAGATCTAACAATTCTAAACATTTATGCCCCCAAATTGAGAGCACACAAATATATAAATAAATTAATAACAAACATAAAGAAACTAATTGTTAATAATACAGTAATAGTAGGGGACTTTAATACCCACTTGGAATAGTGGATGGATCACCTAAGAAGAAAATCAACAAGGAAGCAATGGCTTTGAATGACACACTGGACCAGATGGACTTAACGGACATATTCAGACTATACCACCCTAAAGCAGCAGAATACACATTCTTTTTGAGTAAACACGTGGCATTCCCCAGAATAGATCACATACTGAGTCACAAATCAGGTTTCAACAAATACAAAATGAGTGAGACCATACCGTGCTTATTTACCAACCACAGTGCTATCAAACTTGAAGTCAACCAAAAGATAAAATTCGGAAAGACCACAAATACCTAGAGGTTAAAGAATATGTTACTAAAGAATGAATGGGTTAACCAGGAAAATAAAGAATAAAAAATATGCGGAAACAATGAAAAGAAGATAGTCTAAACCTATGCGATGCAGCAAAAATGCTCACAGAGGGAAGTATATTACAATATAGGCTTATTTCAAGAAACAAGAATAATCTAAAGTACACAACTAACCTTATACACAAAGGAGTTAGAAAAAGAACAATAAATGAAACCTAAAGCCAGGAGAAGAGAAATAATAACAATAAAGATTAGAGCAGAAAATAAGTGATATAGAAACAAACAAATCTCAGTAGGAGATATCAATGAAACTAGGATCTGTTTCTTTGAAAGACTAAATAAAACTGTAACCCCAATCCAGACTTATCAAAAAGAAAAGAGAAAGGACCCAAGTAAATAAAATCACAAATGAGACAGGAGAGATCACAATCAACAGCACAGAAATACAAACAATTATAAGAAAATAGGGCAATCTGGAACAAGTGGATATATTTCTAGAAACAATACACTACCAAAACTGAAACAAGAAAAAATAAAAAATTCAAGCAGACCAATAACCAGCAAAGAAATTGAATTAGTTATCAAAAATCTCCCAACATGGAGCACTGGCTGTGGTGCAAAAATAATGAATACTGTTATGCTGAAAATAAAAAATAAATTTAAAAAAATCTCCCAACAAACAAAAGTCCAGGGCCAGATGGCTTCTCAGGGGAATTGTATCAGACATTTAAAGAAGAGTTAATACCTATTCTTCTCAAACTGTTTCCAAAAATAAAAATGGAAGAAAAGTTCCAAATTCATTCTATGAGGCCAGCATGACCTTGATTCCAAAACCAAAGACTTACCCCGTCCAAAGAGGAGAATTATGGACCAATATCTCTGATGAACAGGGATGCAGATATTCTCAATAAAATACTAGCAAATTGAATACAACAGTACATTAAAAGAATCATTCACCACAATCAAGGGGGAATTATTCCTAGGCTATAGGAGTTGTTCCATAATCAGAAATCAATCTATGTGATATAACACACTAATAAAAGGAAGGATAAAAAACATGACCCTCTCAATAGATGCAGAAAAAGCATTTGACAAAATAGAGTATCCATTCTTGGTAAAAACCTTTAACAATGTAGGGATAGAGGGGACATACCTCAACATCGCAAAGGTCATATACAAAAGGCCCACAGCTAATACCATCCTCAGTGGTGAAAAGTTGAGAGCTTTCTCTCTACAGTCTTGAACAAGACAGGGATGTCCATTCTCCATTGTTATTTAACATTGTACTGGAAGTCCTAGCCTCAACAATCAGAAAACAAAAAGAAATAAAAGGCATTCAAATCAGCAAGGTAGAAATTAAACTTTCACAATTTGCAGATGATATGATACTTTATGGAGAAAATCTAAAAGATGCCACCAAAAAAAATCACCAAAACAGTTCCACGAATTCAGTAAAGTTGCAGGAGACAAAATCAACATACAGAAATCTGTTGCATTTCTATACACCAGTAATGAAGCAGCAGAAAGAGAAATCAAGTAATCCATCCCATTTACAACTGCACCAAAACCAGTAAGATATAGGAGTAAGCCTAACCAAAGACATAAAAGATTTGTACTTCGAAAACTTTAGAATACTGATGAGAGAAATTGAAGAGGAAACAAAGAAATGGAAAACCATTCCATGGCCATGGATTGGAAGAAAAAATATTGTTAAAATGTCTATATTACCTAAAGCAATCTACACATTTAATGCAATTCCTATCAAAATACCAACAGCAGGGGTGCCTGGGTGGCTCAGTGGGTTAAGCCTCTGCCTTCGGCTCAGGTCATGATCTTGGGGTCCTGGGATCGAGCCCTGCATCAGGCTCTCTGCTCAGCAGGGAGCCTGCTTCCCCCCCTCTCTCTCCCTCTGCCTGCCTCTGCCTACTTGTGATCTCTCTCTCTGTCAAATAAATAAAATAATTTTTTTAAATACCAACAGCATTCTACACAGAGCTTGAACAAATAATCCTATAACTTGTATGGAACCACAAAAGAAATCAAATAGCCAAATGGCCTTGAAAAAGGAAAGCAAAGCTGGAGTCTTCATAATTCCAGACTTCAAACTATATTACAAAGCTGTAGTGATCAAGACAGTATGGTACTGGTACAAAAACAGACACACAAATCAATGGAACAGAATAGAAAGCCCAGAAATGGACCCACATCTATATGGTTGACTAATCTTTGACAGAGGAGGAAAGAATATCCAATGGAAAAAAGGCAGTCTCTTCAACAAATGGTGTTGGGGAAACTGGACAGTGACGTGCAGAAGAATGAAACTGGACCCCTTTCTTATACCATACACAAAAATAAAGCCAAAATTAATTAAAAACCTAAATGTGAGACAAGAAACCATCAAAATCCTAGGGGAGAACACAGGCAGTAATCTCATTGATCTCAGCTGTAGCAACTTCTTACTAGATACATCTCCTGAGGCAAGGGGGGAAAAAAAGCAAAAATGAACTATTGGGACCTCATCTAGATAAAAAGCTTCTGCACAGTGAAAGAGACAATCAACAAAACAAAAAGGCAGCCACAGAATGGAAGAAGATATTTGCAAATGACATATCTGATTAAGGGTTAGTATCAAAAATCTATTTAAAAATTTTATTAGGGCGCCTGGGTGGCTCAGTGGGTTAGGCCGCTGCCTTCGGCTCAGGTCATAATCTCAGGGTCCTGGGATCGAGTCCCGCATTGGGCTCTCTGCTCGGCAGGGAGCCTGCTTCCCTCTCTCTCTCTCTGCCTGCCTCTCCGTCTGCTTGTGATTTCTCTCTGTCAAATAAATAAATAAAATCTTTAAAAAAAATAAAAACTAAAAAAATAAATTTAAAAAATTGATTAAACTCAATACCCAAAAATAAACAAATAATCCAGTTAGGAAATTGGCAGGAGACATAATTAGACTTCTTTTTTTTCCACAGAAGACATCCAGATGACTAACAAACACATGAAAAGATGTTCAACATCACTCATCATTAGGGAAATACAAATCAAAAAACTATGATGAGATACCACTTCAAGCTTGTCAGAATGGCTAAAATTAACAACACAGGAAACAAGTGTTGGTGCAGATGTAGAGGAAAGGGAACCCTCTTACACTCTTGGTGGGAATGCAATCTAGTGGAGCCATTGTGGGAAAACAGTTTGCAGATTCCTCAAAACGTTAAAAATAGAACTAAGTATAATTCAACAATTTTACTATGTGGTATTTATCTAAGGTACAAAAATACTGATTCAAATGTATACAAGCACCCACATGTTTATTGCAAAATTATCAACAATAGCCAAATTATGGAAACAACCCAAATGTCCATCAATTAATGAAGGTATAAAGAAGGTATGTTATTTGTGTGTGTACCCACACATACACACACATACACACACACACACACACAATGGAACATTAATCAGCCATCAAAAGAATGAAATCTTTCCATTTGCAGTGATGTGGATGGAGCTGCAGTATATTATGCTAAGTGAAGTAAATCAGTCACAGAAAGACAAATACCATATGATTTCTCTGACTTGTAGAGTTTAAGAAACAAAACAGATGAACATAGAGGGGAAAAAGAGAGGGAAGCAAACCATAAAAGAGAATCTTAACTATAGAAAATAAACTGAAGGTTGTTGGATTGGAGGTGGGTGGGAGGATGGGCTAAAGGGGTGATGGTTATTAAGGAGGGCACTTGCTGTAATGAGCATCGGGTGCTGTACATAAGTGATGAACCACTAAATTCTACTCCTGAAACTAATATTACACTGTATGTTAAATAGCTAGAATTTAAATAAAAACTTGAAGCATAAAAAGAAAAAAAAAGAAGTATAAAAACCATCTGATCATCTTGGTGGATGTAGGGAAAGCATTTGACAAAGTGAAACATCATTCATGATGAAAACTCTCAACCAAATAGGTTTAGAGGGAACATATCTCAATGTAATGAAGATGTAGAGAAAGAAGAACCCTCTTACACTGTTGGTGGGAACACCAACTGGAGCAACCATTCTGGAAAACAATATGGAGGTTCCTCAAACACTTTAAAAGTTAAAAAACATACAGCCCTATAGTATAGCAATTGCACATTTGGGTATTTACCCAAAGAATAATTTTAAAATAACCACTAATTTGAAAGGATATATGCACTCCTTCCAAATTATGGAAGCAGCCCAAGTGCCCATCAATAGGTGAATATTGAAGAAGAAGAAGTGACATATTACATACATAATATATATTATTTATATATAAATGGAATATTATATATAATACATTGCATATTGTATATAATGGAATATTACATAGCCATAAAAAGAATGAAATATTGCCATTTGCAACAACATGTATGGAGCTAGAGAGCATGATCGTATGCAAAGGAAGTTAGAAAAAGATAAATATCATATGATTGCACTTATATAGAGAGTTTTATTTAAGATTTTATTTATTTATTTGAGAGAAAGAAAATGAGAGAGAGATTATGAGAGGGGCTAGGGGCAGAGGGAGAGGAGAAGCAGACTCTCCACTGAGCAGGGAGCCCGATGCAAGACTTGATCCCAGGACTCCAGGTTCATGACCTGAGCTGAAGACAGTTGCTTAGCCCGCTGAGCCACCCAGGTGGAGTTTAAGAAAAAAATGAACAAATGAACAAAAGAGAGAGATAATCAAGAACAGACCCTTAACTATAAAGAGCAAACTGATGGCTTCCAGAGGGGAGGGTGGTGTGGGATGGACAAAATAGGTGATGGGGATTAAAGCATACATTTATCATGATGAACACTGACTAATGTATAGAATTGATGAAGCACTATATTGTGTACCTGAAGCTAACATAAAACTGTATGTTAACTGTATGTAATTAAAATTAAAATTTTAAAAATCTTAAGAAAAGAATATAAAATAGAATATTAGTCAGCCATAAAAAAGAAGGAAATTCTGACCTTTGTGACAATATGGTTGAACATGGAGGACATTATGGTAAGGGAAATATGGTAGAGGAAAAAAAATACTGTATGATCTCACATGTTGAATCTAAATTTTTTTTTTCTAAGTCTAACTCATAGAAACAGAGAGTGAGTGGTGGTTGATAGGGGTGGCTATGGGTCATGTAAACAGGCAGATACATGTCAAAGGGTACATAATTTTGTTTATAATATAAGTTCTGGATATCTAATGTACATCATGGTTACTATAGTTAGTTGTACCATATTATATAGTTAAAATTTGCTAAGACAGTAGATATTAGATATTCTCATGACCCCACATACAAAAGGTAACTATGTGAGGTGATAAATGTGTTAACTTGATATGCTAATCATTTCATAATGTATACATATACAGATCACATTATATACTTTGAATATACACAATTTTATTTTTCAACTACACCTCAGTAAAGCTGGAGAAAAATGAGAAAGATTAGTGAGTTGCAGAACAACTTTTACCACTGTGCACAGTGCCTAACCTTTCACCCTGAGCATCACTTTTAGTTTAAATGAGTTTTCTTTTTTTTAAGATTTTATTTATTTGAGAGAAAGAGAGAAAGGGAGAGGGACATGGGGCTTGATTCCAGGACCCTGAGATCATGACCTAAGCCAAAGTCAGATGCTTAACTGACTGAACCACCCAGGTGCCCCATAAGTGAGTTTTCAATGTGTGATAACAATAAGACATTTATCTTCTCTAAACTTACGTCATACGTTTATACCTTGTCTGCATACTTCTGCCTACTTTGTGCTGTAGAAGTCTAGAAAACCAGGTTTATATCAGAGCATTTGGCTTATGCTATCAAGAGGAAGGGGTAGATACTTTTCTGTCACATAAAGAACTTTAACTGGTAAGTTTGTACACACACCATGTCTATAACACAATGATAAGATCAGCTTGATATAGAGGAATAAATACTGATCTGGGATTCGAGCCACTCACTCTTCCTATTTCTTCCTCTATAATGTGAAGAATTTAAATTAGGGGATCTCTAAAACTTCTTGCTGCTCCAATAACTTACTAAATGTCTAAGGCTTATACCAATACTTACACGAACAAAAGTGCTCATATATATATGGTTACATTAAGCTTTCACAAAAATTTAGAAATGGAAGATGTCAGGGTTTAAGTTCCTCTTCTCAGATGTGTTGATTTATTTAAATAGGAGAACCTAAAAGAAATGTGTTCAAAATCCAAAAAAATGTATATCTAATGATATAATATTAAACATTAGAACAAATGTGTGTGTACACTCCTGAGAACATCAACTCCTCAAATTTGACCACTTGGTAGCTTTTGTCCACCTATAATTCCAGATTTATACAAGTCAAGAACTAAAAATATGCAATGTGAAATTTAGGGGTAATTTTTCTACAGAAAATCCTGCAAAAATACTTATTGCTATTTAAATAGTATGCATGTGTCTTTGGAGATATTTGGGGTAGAGTTTTCAATTTTGTCACTGAAAATTCCTACAATACTAAGAAACAGAGATATGAGAGTATCCACAAATGGACTGTTTCAGAGAAACAGGAAACAGCTTCTCTTTTTATTTTTTCTATTAATTTATATTTTCATCTTTGTACTGTGTACCTAGAGGCTTTTCAGATATAAATTAATAAGAGAATTTGATCGCAGATCATAGTTCTTCTATGAGGAAAATTGGGGTTGGGTAAAGAAGAGAAGAAATGAAGACAAAAAGGGACATTTTTATAAAAGACTTTTTTTTTTCTTCTAATCAACACCAAATACTTTCTTTTCAAGTTCTCTTTTGTGAAGTGGTGTTTGAAAAGCAGGAAGAAAAATGAAAAAACTGTAGTTACCTGAGGCCAACCCATCCGATTGCATTATTACCTAAACTGTTATACACAAATATGTTAGCTGGTAGAGAAGGACTGTTGAAATCTCTTCCTGCAACACATCTTCCAACTGCTTAAAATGGATTGGTACACTCAGGGGCGCCTGGGTGGCTCAGTGGGTTAAGCCGCTGCCTTTGGCTCAGGTCATGATCTCAGGGTCCTGGGATTGAGTCCCGCATTGGGCTTTCTGCTCAGCGGGGAGCCTGCTTCCCTCTATCTCTCTCTCTCTGCCTGCCTCTCTGTCTACTTGTGATCTCTCTCTGTCAAATAAATAAAAATAAAATCTTTAAAAAAATGGATTGGTACACTCAAACGGTACCTTTAAGAAAAGAAAATGGGCAGACATGAAATTCCTAGTAATCCCTGTTGTCTGTGGTATACTCTTCTTTTGACATCAAGTACACAATTCAGCAAGAGTTGAAGGACTTTCTATGGATCATTAATGCAGGTGGTGGTAACCCCAGATTTGGCCTATTTCACTATAAAGAATACTTTCTGGGGCACCTGGATGGCTCAGTGGGTTAAGCCGCTGCCTTCGGCTCAGGTCATGATCTCGAGTTCCCGGGATCGAGTCCCGCATCGGGCTCTCTGCTCGGCAGGGAACCTGCTTCCTCCTCTCTCTCTGCCTGCCTCTCTGCCTACTTGTGATCTCTCTCTGTCAAATAAATAAATAAAATATTTTTTAAAAAAAGAATACTATCTGTGGGTATGTGAATATAAAAATCACATCTACTGAATACAGCCTGTCACTCAAATGAACAAGTCTGGATTGACAGTTTAGTCTTACTGTTTGGATTTGCTTTTCCTAAACTCTGCAGATATCTCTACTGCCAGAGCTTTATAGGACTATGTGTTATAAGTGGATGGATATTTATATTTTACTCATTTTGATGAGGTGGAGTGACAGTGGTAAAAATCAAGTTCTGGAAGAAATCTCAGTAAAAATAACATCTGCAATTCATTTTGCGTAGTAGAGCACTTCTGCATGTGACCAATCTAATCTATTTTATGTTGATCCTAGTAATTTTAGGTTTGGAGGAAGACAGTTTTTTGACTTTCTCTCAAAACTTTGGAGCTATACCTTAATTACATTAATTACATTCTGTGGCCCCTATTGGTAATAATCAGCCAATCAACATTTAAGTAGGTGTTTTGACCTGTATCACTGGACATCTGTACAACTGGCAGGACAATGTCATTTATCCCCTATATCTGTACTTCCACCTTTTGGCTTATGATAGCAGTAGAGACAGAACAGATTATTCTTAGGAAATCTGAATCAATTCAGTTCATAACCAGTCTTTTTTTTTTTAAAAAAAGATTTCATTTATATATTAGACAGAGAGAGATCACAAGTAGGCAGAGAGGCAGGAGAGGCAGAGAAAGAGGGAGAATCAGGCTCCCAGCTGAGCAGAGAGCCCTATGCAGGGCTCGATCCCAGTACCCTGGGATCATGACCTGAGCTGAAGGCAGAGGCTTAACCCACTGAACCACCCAGGTGCCCATAACCAGTCTTTTTAAAAAAAAGGTATTTATTTATTTATTTGACTCTATCTCAACCTGAGCCAAAGTCAGATGCTTAACTCACTGAGCCACCCAGGCATCCCAACTTTTTTAATTTAAATTGTCACTTAATTGGCTTAATTGGTTAAGCGTCCAACTCTTGGTTTTGGCTCAGGTCTGATCTTGGGGTTATGGGATCTATCCCTGCATTAGACTCCTACTCCAGGTGGAGTCTGCTTGAGATTCCCTCTCCCTCTGCCTCTGCTCCCCCCACTCATGTGTGCACTCACTCTCTTTCTCTCTAAAAAACAACAAACAAAACAAAACAAACAAATAAGCCATTAAATATAGGGGCATATTAAAATGACTGAGGTTTAGTTCAAAGGCCAGAAGGAAGATATAAATGATTTCTCAAAATCTTTCCAACACAGTGATATTATAATGTTTGGTTATCACCACCATCAAGAAACATATTCCAAATAGTTATTTGCTGATACAATAATATTGACACTTGTCAGGCAGGGACAGTGACAAAATGGTTACAATCTGTTCTCCACAACATGAAACTATGTTGAATGCCAAAACATGGAAGTAAAACAAATGGCAGCTTCCTAGTTCAAATGTTTCCTTTAAAAAAAATTATCTTGTACCAGGATTATATACCACCTGGTAGACTAATGCTCTAAATGATGATTGAGTGGTTATTTATCAACAGATGTTCAAATAACATGTTACTGGGGAGCGTCTGGTAGGAATAAATTGGCAATTATAGTTTAACAATCATCAGTTGGTTCACCGGTTGATAGCACCTACAAGACAATGTACTTGAATTTATATTTTCTGGTTTTTAAAATTAGTTACAGAGCTTTCATGGTGGAGAACTGAGTTTGAAAAATGACAGTAATTTCCTTGCTCTTGGAACTGAATAATCATTTGCTTTTTAATATTTAAGAAAATTATCAATACTTATTCTTGTGAGCATAAACACATTTGAGAAGTTAGATTAAGCCTAAACCATCTCAGAAGTATAATTTTATTTTAACTTTATATTATAATACAGTAAAATATAATTTACTGCCATTTACTCTGCACCTTTATAAATGCAAATCCAATAGTGCAATCATATAAGAACTGTTTTAAAGGCAAAGTCAGGCTATGAGAAGATTAAAATCTGTATTGCATTTTGGATAGGCTTTTTGCTTGTTTATGTTCAATACCTATCTGAAATATATACATTATAATGAAAGTTAACAGTATGTGGTCCTAAAAATTCCAACTTATATATTTGAAGCAAAGATTTGAGAGGTGAAGAAGAGGTTGAGATATTCAAACAGGATGTTAGTAAATGCAGGGGAAGGTGACCTAATATAGCTCAAAGAGCTATGGGTGAATATGAGGAATACTAACTTCTAGTCCAGATTAATGTTGCCAAATACTTGACCTGGCTTTATTCATCAGTTAAATGAGAAACTTAGATTAGGTAATTAGGTAATTTCTAATATAATGCCAGTAATTATATGCTATATTTTTATTGTTGGAATATTTTTTCTGATGGCCCATATTTTCTAAAGGTGAGGCCTAGAAAATCATGTACATAGTATTTTAAGGTTCTATGAACTGACGGAGCTACCTGAGGGGGGAAAATGCTTTTAGATAAGAATATGACTAACATATATAGAGAAGTCTAAGCCAGGCTTTATAATGTAGAGTAAGGCAGAAAGTACTACAGATGCCAAAGAGAAGAGGACACAAAATTTTTTATTTGAAATATAATAAACAGATATACCTGGATATATATATATATAACATATATGCAGATATATATAAATAAGGATATATATATTATATATTATTTTTAATGTAGTTAGTTGCCTAGTATGAGGAAAACCACTTCAGATTTGGAAACAATAGCCTAGCTCTTATTTCTAGTTACACTAGAGCTCAGGCAAGAAAATGTCATTTTTTTTTGTATTATAAGAGGGGTACTTCAAACTCTACAGGTTGTATACATATTATATATTCAAACATATAAGATACCAGACTCAAAACTTACTTTATGTCATATTTTAACTTCTGTTTTAATTCATCTTTGCATATACCCATAATAGAGGTTTGTTGCAACAACTTATGAACCATGTTGACATTAACACCAAATTCGAACTCTGTATAGATTTACTTGTGTGAAAATTAAGAGCAGTTTTCAGGTTCAGAGTAAAATGCTCATAAATTAGAACAATATCTTCTCCATATCAGTGTATGTAAAGATGTCCAAAATGGATCATTATATTTATTATAAGGCTATATATTAAGTACACTTAAGCATTTCATGTGCATAATTTTTCTGAAGTAAAACATCATTTTAAAACTGTAGCCAGAGAATTCTGGGAACATCTGTGCCATACTGACAAATTTTCAGTCATCCCAAATTGCCCCCACAAATACAGGAAAACTAGATTAATGAAACAAATACCT
Source organism: Neogale vison (assembly GCF_020171115.1). Lineage (NCBI taxonomy): Eukaryota > Metazoa > Chordata > Mammalia > Carnivora > Mustelidae > Neogale > Neogale vison. Next base: position 34,753,362 of record NC_058105.1, read on the forward strand.
CATAACTAACATGTATTAAATACAAAAATTGATAATGCATCCCTTTAAAACCACAATACACTTCAGAGATAAATCAAGAAGTGGAACCAGATTGATTGGCATTATCAAATATGAGGAAGAAGTGATACTAAGATAATGGAACTTTTGATGGCTGGAAGAGCCAGGGCACTGAAAATCAAACTGACAACAGGTACCAACTCTAAAATGAAAGGTTATCACTAGGCATAGGAAATGTGATGGCCAGTCTAAGAATAGCATTAAAACTAGGAGAAAACTATACAAATTCTAGTTTTCTAGCAAGTTCAAAAGGGACCATGTACAAGTCTGTTGGTGAAGAATATTCTCTGCCTCTATGAACTCAAAATAAACCAACCATATTTTAGCCCCCCTCCTCCCCGACATGGAGGAGAAACTACTGGGAGTATAATTTAATCTGAACTGGTCATGGAAATTCAGGGCAAAATAAATTAAGGTTGAGATCAATATGAGGGAAAGGAACAGAGAAAGCATATCTTAGGCTATCTTAGTCCATTCAAGTTACTATAACCAGATACCACAGACTGGGTAGGTTATAAAAAAAAAAACTAAATCTATTTCTCACTGTTCTAGAGCCTGGTAGTCCCAGATCAGTACCAGCATAGTTGAGAGCCCTTTTCTGGGTGGCAGACTTCTCATTGTGCCCTCACACTGTGGAAGGGACTAAGGAGCTCTGTGAGGTCTCTTTCACAAGAGCACTAATCTCAATCATGAGAGCTTTGGTCTCATAATTTAATTACCTCCCAAAGGCTCTGTCTACTAATTTCAATATCTTTGAGGGTTAGGATTTCAACATATGAATGGGGGGAGGAGTTATAAACATTCAAACTTTAGCAGAGGGGGAAAAAGCTACATTAATATCTATTGGATATTCTTTTTTTTTTTTTTAAGATTTTTTATTTATTTGTCAGAGAGAGAGGGAGCGAGAGCAAGCACAGGCAGACAGAATGTCAGGCAGAGACAGAGGGAGAAGCAGGCTCCCTGCCGAGCAAGGAGCCCGATGTGGGACTCGATCCCAGGACGCTGGGATCATGACCTGAGCCGAAGGCAGCTGCTCAACCAACTGAGCCACCCAGGCGTCCCTTGGATATTCTTTTCTGCTGTGTCAAAGGTGAGTTGACCATATAGGTGTGGGTCCATTTCTGGGTTTTCTGTTCTGTTCCATTGATCTATGTGTTGATGATTGGATTCTAAAGTTTTGGTTGTTTGTTTGTTTGAAGATTTTATTTATTTATTTGACAGAGAAAGAGACCACAAGTAGGCAGAGAGGCAGGTAGAGAGAGAGGGGGAAGCAAGCTTCCTGCTGAGCAGAGAGCCTAATACAGAGCTCGATCCCAGGACCCTGGGATCATGACCTGAGCCAGAGGCAGAGGCTTAACCCACTGAGCCACCCAGGCGCCCCTGGATTCTAAAGTTTATAAAGAATTGCAAATAATCAAAAACATACTGTATAAGAAGAGCAAAGTCCAAGTGACCCAGCACTATCTGATTTCAAGATATCTATAAAGCTATAATAATGAGGGCATTGTGGGGTTGGCATAAGTATAGACACTTGGAGTAAAGGAACAGAATAGAATGTCACAAAAAATTTATACAGGGACGCCTGGGTGGCTCAGTTGGTTGGACGACTGCCTTCGGCTCAGGGCGTGATCCTGGAGTCCCGGGATCGAGTCCCACATCGGGCTCCCAGCTCCATGGGGAGTCTGCTTCGCTCTCTGACCTTCTCCTCGCTCATGCTCTCTCTCACTGTCTCTCTCTCTCAAATAAATAAATAAAATCTTTAAAAAAAAAATTTATACATATCTCCTGATTTTTCTTTCTTTTTTTTTTAAGATTTTATTTATTCATTTGAAAGACAGAGATCACAAGTAGGCAGAGAGGCAGGCAGAGAGAGAGGAGGGGAAGCAGGCTCCCCAACAAGCAGAGAGCCCGATGCGGGGCTTGATCCCAAGACCCTGGGATCATGACCTGAGCTGAAGGCAGAGGCTTTAACCCACTAAGCCACGCAGGTGTCCCTCTCCTGATTTTTCAGTTAAGCCACCAATACAACTCAGTGGGGAAAAAAATGTTTTGTTACAAATTGTATTGCAACAGGATGTCCACACAGAAAAGATGGGAACCCTATCTTTGGTATTTATATACGAAAATTATTTTGACGTCAATTATGTAATTAAATGTAAAAATATAATATTTTAATGCTTCTAGAATAATATGTAGGGATAAAGCTTTCCATTATAAAGTATTAGAATAGATATTAAACACATTGAAGGTTTTCAACACCATTACTCATCAAGAGTGAGATACCACAACTCACATACTAGAATTTCAAAAGTTAAAAAGACTGAACAAAGCAAGACTGTTGAGTTCTCAGTACCCTTATTTAACAAAAGTACTGAAAGTCCTTGCCATGGCAATAAAGTAAGAAAAGACATGCAGATTAGAAAGAGCAAAATAAAAATGTCCTTATTTATAGTTAATACAATTATCTATGAAAAAATGGATACTACAAAATATTTCAAAATATTTCTAGAACTAATAAGTGAGTTTAGCAAAGTCTCAGGATATAAGGTTAATACACAGAAATATATCTTATTTCTAGGTCTTAGCAATGAACATATGAAAAATAAAATTAGAAATAATACCATTTACAATTGATCTAAAACATTAAATACTTTAAATCTAACAAAGTATGGAATTGATATGCTATAAATAACAAAACGATGATTTATGATATTAGAGTACATAGAGTGTCCCTGGATTGGGAGAATCACCATAGTAAAGATACCAATTTCCCCCAAAGTGATAAGTCGGTTGATGCAATTCCTATAAAAATACTATAAATTCCTATAGAAATAACATCAAGATTTTGGGTAGATATTTTCAAGCCATATAAAATTTATATGGAGGGTCACCTGAGTGACTCAGTCAGTTAAGCATCTGACTCATGGCTTTAGCTCAGATTTTGATCTCATAGGTCATAGGATTGAGTCCTGAATCTGGATCCAGGCTCAGTGGGGAGTCTGCTTAAAGATTCTCTCCTTCTGTCCCTCTCCCTACTAACACATGTGTTCTGTCCCATTCTCTCTCTCTAATATAAACAAATATAACTTTTAAAAAATAAAAAATAAAATGAAATAAAATCTATGGAAATGCAAAAGGTTTAGTGGAACTAAATTTTTAAAAGAATAATAAAGATGAATCACTCCATCTAATGTTAAAACATTATACAGAATCAAGAGTGTGTTACTGGCTAAGGGAAAGAAACACAGATCAGTGCAACAGAATAGAGAGCCCAGAAAGAGATGCATATAAATAACCCCAGCTGATTCTCGCTGAAATTGCAAAAGCAATTCAATGGTGTAAATTCTTTTCAACAAATGGAATGGAAGGAACTAGGTACCCATAGGCAAAATAAGGGCCTCAACCGAAAGCCCCCACATTAAACACAAATTGTTTCAAAATCAATAATGAGTTTAAATGTAAAATGTAAAGTTATAAAATATGTAGAACAATTCTTTTTTTTTAAAGATTTTATTTATTTATTTATTTGACAGAGAGAGATCACGAGTAGGCAGAGAGGAAGGCAGAGAGAGAGGAGGAAACCGGCTCCCTGCCGAGCAGAGAGCCCGACGGGGCTCGATCCCAGGGGGCTCGATCCCAGGACCCTGAGATCATGAACTGAGCCGAAGGCAGAGGCTTTAACCCACTGAGCTACCCAGGCACCCCTAGAAGAATTCTTACAAGATAAACTTTGGAAGCTAAAACTAAGTGATGAGTTCTTAGACATGATACTACAAGTACAATCTATAAAAAGGACAAGTGATAAGCTGGAGTTTTCAAAATTTAAAACTTTTGCTCTGAAAAAGATTCTGTTAAATGGATAAAAAGACAAACTACAGATTCATGAAAATATCTGCAAACCCATATCCAACAAAGGAGCTGTAGCTCGATCTAGAATATATAAAGGGCTCTAAAAACTCAGAAATAAAACAGAAACATCTAAGACTATTGGTTCTTTTACTTGGGGATTCTTTTTGGAGTTTCCATTATAGGGACCTCCCCCTGTAGATCTCTTAATGAGAAAATACCTCTTTTTAAATTGATTTCTTAAAATATCCTCCTTTATGTGATGAGATTTGGGTTTTATTGCAGTTCTGGAGTCAGATTATTCCACCTTCTTCCCCTTTAAGACTCTCCAGGCTGGTTTTCTATAAATAAGTCCACATTTGCTTCTCAAAAACATGGCCCTTTGCCATAGGTTCAGTGGAAGTTCACCTGCTGTTAACAGACCCTTCTTTGTTTTACTGCCTTAGGCCAATGATACTAGTTAGTCTCTCATCTTCAGTTTTCTCAAACAAGTGTCAGTCCTAGGTTTCACGAATTTCATACATTTTCAAACTCTCCCAGGAGTAGTCTAAAATCTCTCTCTAACTTACTTAAGATGAGACTTAAGTAAGAATCCTCCTCTGACCATGGTAGAGCATGAACAAGACAATGCAATTGTCTTTGAAGACAGATTAATCTCCCTATGCATTTCATAACAAGTATTACTTTCCAAGACAAAACCAGATTAATAATCTCATAAAATGTGCTGAATAGGAGGTCTGGTTCCAGAGCCACCATATCTAATCTGGAAAGTTGTCCTTCTCATAAAACAAAACAACACAACACAAAACAAAACAAAATAAGAAGAGGGGTTGTTTGGCTTACCTTGTGCTAACCCTCAGAGTGGGTTGGGAGCCCGTCCTTGACTCTACCAAAGTACCATTTTAAAAAAATTTTACGTTTCTCTTCCTCACTAGACTGTGAGCCACTTGATGACAGTGTGTTTTCTCTGCATTTATAGGACTTGACAATGCTTGACATTTTATTAGATGATGAATAAGTATTTGTTAGATAAATATACAAAACTATCTTTGTCTTATAACCTAATAAGAAAATAAACTCCAGGGCCCTATTCCATCATGTCACCCATTTTAGGATTACGGCTTTACTATTTGATACCTTTCATGTACTGACAACACAGCAGGGACTTTGAAAATGAGAAACTAAAATATGGCCTCAGAGGAGAATATATACAAATTAATTGAGCTCATTTTGTTGTAAAAAGCAGAATAAATATACATTTTGGGTTGGTCACAATCATTGCATTAAGGGAATCTTTAAAATTATTTCCACTGAGTTATTTAAAAATGTGTCTTTTTATGAAGGTTCTTAATTGGTTTATACTGTTTTCTTAGTGAGAAAGTTCAGGAGAGACTCAGCAGACAAATCTTGAATAAATTATCATATATTAAGCAAAAATGTACACAGGTTCTGAAGTGAACAAGTTGATGGTAAAAACAGTTACAAAGAAACAGGGACTTTGGAATGGAATCTTTTAAGCAGAGTTCAGAGACCCTTTCCAGTTTTTATGATTTGCTGAGCACAGGTGGTTGCATATAAGACCTAGTACTAACAAAAAATAGATTATTTTCTTCTCAATATGCAAGTTCCACATAATTAAACTATAACAGATTTCTAGCAAAACATGATAGAGATTACAAAAATGGTTTTGCTATATAAATTTTACATTTTAATTGTCCTATAAATAGAGAATAATAATAAACATACTGTTTAGAAATATTATTTTCTTCCATCTGGAAATGACAGATACTAGTATTAGTACTTCTTAAATTTTTCCATTTTGATAAATATATTGTAATAAGAGTCGATTAAATTTGAATAGTGTTAACAATTTTTCCTTAACATAGGATGGTAACATTCATATATCAAATTATAACAAATGTTACATATCATTTTAGCAAAGTGAAAAAGTCAAGATAAATACATTTTCATAGGTACACTACTGTCTTTTTACATATTAGCAACAAGAAGTAGTTAAGGAATTTCGGGGTTCTTATAGGATAAATTCAGATACCAAAACCTGAATCTTTACATCATCAGCAGAAAAATCATATAAAGAAGGGAAACTAAATTCTCCATATCTCACGTCTATAATTTAACTAAAATATAGAGATTGGTGCAAATTCTAAAGTACTTATAGTTTTAAACTAAGCATACCAAACCAGTCCACTATGTCCATGGCTTAATCCAGAATAAAATATCAGCTAGACTATATGGAGAACAGGAGAAAGGAGCTAGGAACTAATAGAGGCAGGGCCAGAAAAACATCACTTCTGGAAAGAGAAGAATCCTCTTTAAGAGAGGAAAAGTGAAAAAAATTTGAAAACTGATGGATCAGAGAACTGGATAGTGGTGAATTTCAAGGAATGGTCATAGAGGCATGCACAGTCAGGAGTAGCAAACTTGAAAAGATACCACTCTTACAAGAAAAAGAGGCAACTTGGAAGGAAGACATATTTCAGATGCCTGGTAGAAAGAAGAGAGAATGAAACAGGAAGATTGAAGGGGAAAATAAACATAGGAACAGAATTTAAGGGTCCCAGAGAAAGACAGGTGAGTGACAAAATCAAACCCTTCTACCTACATCAAAATGTTTGATTAAAAAAAATCTCTTATTTGTGGAGCATAACAAATAGCATGGAGGACAAGGGGCGTTAGAGAGAAGTAGGGAATTTGGGTAAATTGGAAGGGGAGGTGAACCATGAGAGACTATGGACTCTGAAAAACAATCTGAGGGGTTTGAAGTGGTGGGGGGGTGGGAGGTTGGGGTACCAGGTGGTGGGTATTATAGAGGGCACGGCTTGCATGGAGCACTGGGTGTGGTGAAAAAATAATGAATAATGTTTTTCTGAAAATAAATAAATTGAAAAAAAAAAAACCTCTTCAACATGAGTTCATAACCAAAACACCTTAAAGCTGCCAAATATTGCTAGTCCCAAAAAAGTAAGACATTTAAACACAAACACAAGTATGTCCATATAAAACTATTCTGAAAAGAAAGAAAATGAAAATCAAACCATTTCAACAAAAATTATCCAAAACAAACAAAATAACATTATGAACTGAAAAATTATGAGTAGTCTAACATGAATTAATATTCAGAAAAAATAATTTTAAATATAAAATAAATCTTTAATCAGAAATTCAAAACCTCAGCTCTAAACAAATACATAAACTAAAAGAAATGAAAGGTGATCCAACTCAGGAATGAAACTGAAGAAAAAAGGATAATAAATGAAGATTATTTTATAAGTTATGCAAGATTCAAATAAATATCTAATACAAAAAATAAAATGATCAATTACATGATAATGGTTAAGAACATCTTCCATAAATAAAACCTGTAATCTCTGAACCTAAAGTTACAGTAAACAAAAGCCACAGTCAATAAAAGCAGGACAATTTTGCCAGAGGGTACATGAACTAAGGAAGGCCAATGTACAGTGTGTGTTCCCTGTTCTCACTAATTCTAGTATGGGAGTTGGCACTGTTATGCTTTATAGGAAATACTACAGGCTTTCTGACTTGGGCAACAAGACAATTCAGTCTGGAACAACCATGAACATTGGAAAAAGAGAGAAAACCAAGAGAGCAAAGAGCCACAGAGCAGATCTTTAAATTATATTTCCTAACGTGTCTGGCTAATGCTAAAACCAAAAATTTGCAGAACATAACTCAAAGCACCTCAGCTAAGAACAAACACATGAACTCCTCTGCTATGCAAGAAACAGACTTTTCAGTTTGAACCCAGTGAACTCAATTGCCTCTTAAAACAAAAGAAAATGCTAAAATAAATAAATAAATAATACCGTCTCCTAAATAAATAAAAGAAAATAGTCTCCAGAAGTTAGCATTCATAAATATGCTGGATAAAATTGAATATAATATGAGATATGGAGAGCTAGGAAAATATAATTCCTTTTTAAGAGAAGAACAATTAGCTAGCACAAACCCCAAGATCTACCAATGACAGATTTAGTAAACAAAGATTTTGAAGCAGCTATTATAACTGTACCTAACAATGATAGCTATATATTCACAAGTAATAAAAAGATATTAAGTCTTAATAAATATAAATTTTATTTAAATTTTTAAATAGAATTTTAAGTGGCAATTGTATATTAAAGATATTAGAGATTAAAACACATATTTACTGGATGGACTTAACAGAATGGGAGTGACAAACAAAGAAATCTGTGAACTTGAAGATAAATCAATAGAAATTATATAATCTGAAGAACAGGGGAAGGGATTTTTTAAAATGAACACAAGAGAATGAAGAGACATATCACACACTGGAAGGAGATATTTGCAAAAGACATATCTGATAATCACTGTTATCCAAATTATACAAAGAATTCCTATAACTCACAATAAAAAACATTAAAAATGGGCCAAAGTCCTTAACAGAACAATTCACCAAAGAAGATACACAGACAGAAAATAAGCATATGAAAAGATTCTGTACATTATATGTCAACAGGGAAATGACAATTTAAAAAACAACGAAATACCACTACATGACAACTAGAATAGAACCAAAACCTACACACAAATGTTTTTAGCAGCTTTATTCATAACTGCCAGAATTTGGAAGCAACCACTCCATGATGTCCTCCACTAGGTGAATGAATAAGTAAACTATGGTACATTCAGAAAATGAAATATTCAGCACTAAAAATAAATGAGTTACTAAGCCTTGAAAAGACATGGAAGAACCTTAAATGCATATTACTAAGTGAAAGAATCCAATCCAAAAAGGCTACATACTGTATTATTCCAAGAGTACAATATACTGTAAAATGTAAAACTACACAGAAAGTAAAGAAATCAGTGGTCTCCAGGGGTGGAGGGGGAAGGAGGGATGAACAGGTGAAACACAGAAGAGTTTTATGGCAGTGAAACTATTCTGGACGATACTATATTAGTGGATACATGTCATTATATACTTGTCCAAAAGGATAGAATGTGTAACACTATGAGTGAAGTCTAATGTAAACTATGGACTTGGGCGATAAAGTCAATGTAGGGTCATTGACAGTAACAAATGTACCACATTCAGGATGTTGGTAGCTGGTGCATCATTTACCTTTCTTATTTTAATCATCCAGGTACCAGGTACCAGGCAATAAGGCATCATCTCTGTGGCTTAGAGTCTGCCACAATTATTCAAATTAGCCAATCCTAAATTGTTTAGTTTGTCTTCTTGCTTTTCCTATGGAAACTCCAATAAAGCTTGTGGCTTAGTCTTTCCCCTCACTCTTGTACTTTGTTTCCAGGCCAATGATGTTGTTTTCCTATGTGGCCCTGTGTGCTATGCTATGTCTCCTATTTCTAGCACCTGTTGAGTATAGTAAACCATTTTCCTGAGCTTCTCCTCTATTTTCTTTTGTGCCATAGTTGACTGGCTACCACACAAAAGAACACAAAAAAATAAGGGAGCCTATACATGTGTGGAGGCAGGGGATATATGGGAATTCTGTACTTTCCACTCAATTTTGCTAGGAACCAAACACTGTTCTACAAAACAAGCAAACAATAAAAAGTTTATTTTAAGAAAATGAACAGATTCTCAGAGATTGGATAGTTAATAACAAGCTAAAGCACATGTAATTGGGGTACCAGAAGGAGAAGAAAATAAGGCAGGAAACAAATTTGAAAAAATAATGTCTATAACAATTCTAAACTTGATGAAACGTAGATTTATAGAATCTGGATGTGTAAGGAACTCCAATCAGAATAAAGATTTAAGCAATCTCTGGGGCGCCTGGGTGGCTCAGTGGGTTAAGCCGCTGCCTTCGGCTCAGGTCATGATCTCGGGGTCCTGGAATCGAGTCCCGCATCGGGCTCTCTGCTCAGCAGGGAGCCTGCTTCCCTCTATCTCCCTCTCTGCCTGCCTCTCTGTCTTCTTGTGATCTCTCTCTGTCAAATGGTTAAATAAAATCTTTAAAAAAAAAGATTTAAGCAATCTCTGTTTGGGCATTTCATCATCAAACAGTTGAATGTGGAAAAAAAGAGAATCTTGAAATCAGCAACAAGAAAATGGCATATTGTGTATAGAAGAACAATGATTCAATTAATAGTTAGCTATTCATCAGACATCTAGAGGCCAGAAGAAAATGAAACATATTTAAAATGCTGAATGCAAAATTAGATCTGTCAATGATATTTTCTTTTTCCCTTCAATAATGAAGGGAAAATGATGACTTTTTCAAATGAAAGTAAAACAAAGGAATGTGTTACTATTAAGCTTACATTATAGGAAGTAGCAAAGGAAGTTATTCAGGCAGAAGGAAGTTGAAACCAGATGGAAACTTGGATCCTCCAAAAGGAATAAAGAGCATAATAAATGGTAAATGTAAAAACATTTTTTCCCCTTTAGATTCCTTCAAAACACATATGACAATTTAAAACAAACTTTATAACATCTTTTAGGTTCTATAATCTATGGTACCATAATACCTATAATAACTATAGCATAAAAGATGAGAAGGAGAGCAACTGACCTTTATGGTTGCCAAATTTCTACATTTATTTAAAGTCATGCCACATTAACTCAAAGTAGATTGTGAAGTGTTAAGGATGTAGCTATAATATTTTAATATGGTTTTTAAAACACAGTCTTCCCAGCCACATCTCTTATCAAGTTCTCAAACTCAGAGCAACAATATATCTGCCCTAAGTGCCTCAGGGCCAGATACCAGACAACCAGGGACAGGCCCTATGCTCCAAAACTCACTGAGTTATTTCAAACTAGCCAATCCTAAGCCTCTTTGTCTTGCCTCACCATTTCTTCCATAGAAACCATAATAAAGGTGCTTGCCCACAGTTGCCCACCCTCCCTCTGTGTCTAGTGCTTGCCCGGTATAGCCATGGATAATGTATTCTATCCTCTCCAGAGAACTGTAACTAAAACAAGCTGTAAAACTCTTGTTTTTCTCTATCAATGTGTGTCTGGTCTTGCCATAACTCACCCAAGGTAATATAGTTAAAATAAATCCCTAGAGAAGTCATTGAAGAAGCAAATCAAATAAGTATAGCAAAAAAGCCAGTAAAAATATTTAAATGAAATACTAAAACTTAGTCAAATAATATTTTAAAAGACAAGAAAAAGGAAAAGAGGGATGAAAAGCAGAAAGAATAAATACAAATATTAAAATGGTAAACATGAACCAATAGCAATAATTATATTAAACTTTAATGAACTAAGCACTATAATAAAAGGTAGGTATTATAAAAATGCATAAAAAGCAAGAATCAACTACATGCTGTATACAAGAGACATATTTCACATATAAAAACACAGGTATGATGAAAGTAAGTGAATTAAAATGTATATCATACAAGCAGTATGCATAAAAGACTAAAGTAACTATTTAATACAAAACATATTGATGACAATGAGCAGTATGAAAAATAAAATGGGACATTTCATAATGATTAAGGGGATAATTCATCATAAGACTTAACTCTTAAAAATATATCTATGCTAATAATAGCTATGGAGTATATAAAGCAAAAATTGATAGAACTAGAGAGAGAGAATCCCACAGTCATAGTAGAGATATTGTCAAGACTAGGAAGATCCAGTTACCAATCCCAAGTGAAGATTCCTACCATATGCATGACATCAGAGATCATAATAATGCTAGCACCTATATGTAGGAGCCCACAGACATCTAGCCACTATATCTTCTGTGGGTTTGGATTTGCCAAGGAAGACTCAAAACCTAAAGCACTGGCTAGAACAACACTTTGTTCACAAAAGAGTCACAGCAAGATCAAGGTCTATAGTGTGCACTGGTCTTCCATGACTTGTTGATCCCTCCTAATACCTGACACACGATGATGGACTGCACCCATCCCTTTCATACTATAGGCAAAGACCCCATTTCCTTATAGTGGGGGTGGGGCTGGCCAGGTACCATATGACATACATGCTCGAACAATAAAAAGAAGTTTACTGCATATCCAGGACAGAGGCAGGTTTTTCCAAATAAGAAAGAAGACTATAGGACCAAGCAACAACTTCATCACCCATGTTTCTATATAGGGAAATGTTTCAGGCCCAGGGCATTGATTGTGCCCGGAGAGGGGTGGCAGGTCATGTGATGGCTGTTCCCTCAACATGAAGAATCTATTCTAACAAAACCAAAAAGCTGCCCCTTCCATGATGGATGCAGACCACCCTAATCAACCTGTCATCAGGCAGGTGCCTGATCACCCTGAGCAATGGTGCTACATTGAGGACTTAGTGTTTTCTGTTGCTGGCAGACTGGGTATTCAGGTGGCCATACACATGGCAGGTTACAGGATGGCTGCTTCCCCCAACAGATGTAAGATTGTTCTCTCAGCAATTGATAAAACAACTAGATAAAATCATCAAAGACATAGGAAAACCAAAAAACACTATCAACCACTTTAAACTATAGCCAACAACCACAAAGTATACATTATTTTTATGTCCACCATAATGTAATTATTAATCTAAATGAAGCACACATGCATAAAGTCATATCAGTAAATTTAAAATGATAGACATAGTATAGAGTGTGTTTTCTAACCAGAAGTTAAATTAGAAATCAAAAGCAATAAGATATATCTATAAGAAATCTCCATTTTTTAAAAAAATGAGCACACTTCTAAATAATACTGAGTGAAAGAAAAAGAAAATTATGAGTCAAAAAAGAAAAACAAAACTGGGGGCATCATGTTGCCTGAATTCAAGATTTACTACAAAGCTGTAATCACCAAGAAAGCATGGTACTGGTATAAAAACAGACACATAGACCAGTGGAACAGAGTACAGAGCCCAGATATGGACCCTCAACTCTTTGGTCAAATAATCTTCCACAAAGCAAGAAAAAATATCCAGTGGAAAAAAAGACAGTCTCTTCAATAAATGGTGTGGGGAAAATTGGACAGCTATATATAGAGGAATTAAACTCGACCATTCTCTTACACCATACACAAAGATAAACTGGAAATGGATAAAAGACCCCAATCTGAGGCAGGAATCCATCAGAATCCTAGAGGAGAACATAGGCAGTAACCTCTTCGATATCAGCCACAGCAACTTCTTTCAAGATATGTCTCCAAAGGCAACGGAAACAAAAGCTAAAATGAACTTTTGGGACTTCATCAATATCAAAAGCTTCTGCACAGCAAAGGAAACAGTCAACAAAACAAAGAGGCAGCCCACGGAATGGGAGAAGATATTTGCAAATGATGTACAAAGGGCTAATAGCCAGGATCTATAAAGAACTCCTCAAACTCAACACACACAAAACAGATAATCATGTCAAAAAATGGACAGAAGACATGAGCAGACACTTCTCCAATGAAGACATACAAATGGTTAACAGACACATGAAAAAATGTTCATCATCATTAACCATCAGGGAGATTCAAATCAAAACCACATTGAGATACCACCTTACACCAGTTAGAATGGCCAAAATTAGTAAGACAGTAAACAACATGTGTTGGAGAGGATGTGGAGAAAGGGGGACCCTCTTACACTGTTGGTGGGAATGCAAGTTGGTGCAGCCACTTTGGAGAACAGTGTGGAGATTCCTTAAGAAATTAAAAATAGAGCTACCTTATGACCCTGCAATTGCACTACTGAGTATTTACCCCAAAGATACAGATGTAGTGAAAAGAAGGGTCATCTGTACCCCAATGTTCATAGCTGCAACGGCCACAGTCACCAAACTGTGGAAAGAACCAGGATACCTTTAAACGGATGAATGGATAAGGAAGATGTGGTCCATATATACTATGGAGTATTGTGCCTCCATCAGAAAGGATGAATACCCAACTTCTGTATCAACATGGACAGGACTGGAAGAGATTATGCTGCGAAATGAGTCAGGCAGGGAATGTCAATTATCATATGGTTTTGCTTAATTGTGGAGCATAAGAAATAACACAGAATGCATGGGGAGATGGAGAGGAGAAGGGAGTTGGGGGAAATTGGAGGGGGAGATGAACCATGAGAGACTGTGGACTCAAAAACAATCTGAGGGTTTTGGAGGGGTGGGGGATGGGAGGTTGGATGAGCCTGGTGGTATGTGTTATGGGGGGCACATATTGCATGGAGCACTGGGTGAGGTGCATAAACAATGAATTCTGGAACCCTGAAAGGAAATTTAAAAAATAAATAAAAATTTTTTTAAAAAAAGAAAATTAGGAAATATTTCAGTAAACATAACAAAAATATGATATATGGAAATTTGTGAGATGCATTTAAAGAAATACTTAGGGGAAATATTACAGCTTTAAATGCATATATTAAAAATAAAAAAAAGACCCAAGACCCATGATCTAAGGACTTATCTAAAGAAATCAGGCCAAGAAGAAGAGAATTAAACCAAAGGAAATAACTAACTACAAGGGCAGATACCAAGTGAACAGTAAATATGCCATAATTAGAGAAAATAAATGAAACCAAAACCTGGTTCTCAGTAAAGATGAAGACAAAAAGAGAAAATATGCTAATCACTAGCATCAGAAATAAAAGAGGGGAAATAACTACAAATACTACAGACAGTAAAAGGCTAAGGGAATATGACAAAAAATTTTTCTGCCAGAAATTTGAAATTTACATATACTATCAATCCATTAAAAGACACAAATTACCAAAACTGACATAAGAAAAAATAAAAGAATGTCCACATGGCTTCACTGGTGAATATCATTTAAAGAGGAATAATTGCAATCCTACATAAACACTTTCAGAATAGAAGAAAAGTGAACATTTACCAATGCATATAAGATCATTACTTCAGAAACACTAAAATCACACAGACACCACAAAAAAGGAAAACTGCAGATCAATATTCCAATGAATATAAATACAGAAATTTTTCAGAAAATATTATGTAACAAATCCAGCAACCCCAGCAGGTTCGACACTAGGACTTCAAACTTCGTTTATCATCTTAAAAAAAAAAATCAGTCAACTCAAATCACCATATTAATAGAACAAAAGACAAGAAAACATATAATTTTAGTAGATGAAGGTAAAGCACTGTACAAAATCTGACAGTCACAAATGAAAAAACACTTCTTAAATTATTAAAGGCAATATAAAAATTACCAAGAGCTATCAATGATGAAAAACCCAATGCTCTTATTTGAAGATGGCAAACAAGGCAGAGATGTTTGCTCTCAGCAATGCTATTCAACATTATATGAAGTATCTCAGTAACTGCAATAAAGTAAGAAAAGAAATAAAAGACATTGGAAAGGAAGAATAAAATTATCCATGTTCATAAAAGACGTGATTGTTGAAGTGTATCTCACCCCTCAAACACAGTTAGATAGTAATCAAATTATTCTGAAAACCCAAGAAGTCAATCAGAGGTTGAAAGGACAAAAATTGCAAGTCTGCAAGCAGAAAAGTGACCACCTTTGGAAGGTAGGAGGTCCAGAATTTTACCTGGGGAAGACATAGCTATGGATGTGGCTGCAGGGAAGGAGCCTGCTTATAGAGGTTACTGCAATGTAATAGAAGTGGAGGAGTGCAAAATCTGAAATTTTAAGTCCACTACTGTGGGGGATGTGCCTGGATTAAAGGTGTTCAGGTGGCAAAGAGGGTCAGAATCTCAGGAGTGATGGGGTGGTCTGAGGATCCTCTGGGTTGCAGAAGAACAGGATGTGCCGAGGTGCTGAGCTGTTCCCAGGCATAGGAGTTGCAAAGCTGTCAAGGGCTGTGGGTCTTGGTGCTGGTTTTCAGCTATAAACTGTGAACTGCCATCTGGTCATGCAACCACAATCCTGGGATGGGCCAGCAAGCATGGCGACACTCTTCCCTGAGGAACAGTGTGGGTCTGTGCCTTGGGCATCCCTGAAATTTGGAGTTTTGAAACTCAGTCATGCACCTGAGATAAAAAGGCTTCCACAAGGGCAGGGTGAACATAGGGTTCAGACACAAACCAGGGAAACAAGTAGGGTGATTGATTGTTTTTCTGTAAGGACACACTGAAGAGTAGAGTGTTCAGTCTTTCACTCAGAGGCTAGAGAGCAGGGCACAGCCGTTTTCATCCCGCCCATCAGTGCTGAAAGCCTTTCAAGGAGCAAAATAGCACCACCTAGTGAAGGACAGAGCGGCATACAGCAAGTCCATCCTTCCTGTCCCTAGAGAAGCATTTCTTTTCTTTTTTTTTTTTTTCCAATTTATTTATTTTCAGAAAAACAGTATTCATTATTTGTTCACCACACCCAGTGCTCCATGCAAGCTGTGCCCTCTATAATACCCACCACCTGGTACCCCAATCTCCCACCCCCCCACCACTTCAAACCCCTCAGATTGTTTTTCAGAGAAGCATTTCTATTCAAGTCTGCCAGAGAATCAGTGCATCAGGCCCTTCCCCAGAAGACCAGCACAAACTATTCACTTGCACCAAGTCTGCTGATCATAGAGTGCTACAAAGCTTCAGCTCTAGGAGAAATAGAATCTAGCTTCCTTTTTACTTTTATTCTTTACTTTATATTTTTATTATTTTTTTCATTTATTTTCTTATATTTCCCCATTCCCTTTTAAAATTTTTAAATTATTTTTAAAAATTTATGTATATATATACTTTTCATATATGTTTTTAAAATTTTTGCCTAATTTCATTTTATTTTATTATGTTTTATTTTATTTTAATTTTTCTGGGCTCTAGAATCTTTCAACAATCAGACCAAACTACACCCAGCATCTAGGAGGGTTTTGTATTTTTTTTAATTTTTCTTTGTTTTTCACATTGTTTTGGGGTTTTTTTTGTTTGTTTTTATTTTTGTTGTTCTTCTTTCTCTTTCTTCTTTTCTTTTCTGGACAAAATGACAAGACAGAGGAATTTATCCTGAAAGAAATAACACAATGTAGAACTCACAGCCAGTGATTTAATCAATACAGACATAAGTAAGACATCTGCACTAGAGTTTAAAACAACACTTAGGGGTGTCTGGGTGGCTCAGTGAGTAAAGCCACTGCCTTTGGCTCAGGTCATGATCTCAGGGTCCTGGGATTGAGTCCCGCATCGAGCTCTCTGCTCAGCAGGGAGCCTGCTTCCCTCTCTCTCTCTCTGCCTGCCTCTCAGTCTACCTGTGATTTCTCTCTGTCAAATGAATAAATAAAATCTTTAAAAAAAACACTTAAAGGATACTAGCTGGGTTTGAGAAAAGCATAAAAGACACTAAAGAATCCCTTACTGAAGAGATAAAAGAACTAAAATCTAGTCAGGTCAAAATTAAAAATGTTATTACCAAGATGCAAACACAAATGGAGGCCATAAAAAAGAGGGTGGACAAAGCAGAGGAGTGAATCAGTGATATAGAAGATAAATTTATGGAAAATAAGCAGAAAAGAAGAGGGAAAGAAAGGTAATTGACCATGAAGATAGACTTAGAGAACTCAGCAACTTATTAAAACATTCATATCTTTGGAGTCCCAGAAGACGCAGAGAGAGATAAAGAGGCAGAAGGTTTTTTTGAACAAATTATAGTTGAAATCTTCCCTAATCTGGGGAAGGATACAGGCATCAAAAATCCAAGAAGCACAGAGAACTCCCATTAAATTCAACAGAAGCTGGCCATCACCAAGGTGTATATTAATCAAATTCACAAAAGACACAGACAAGGAAAGAATCCTGAAAGCAACAAGGAAAAATGGGGTCTTTAACACACAAGGAAAAACAGATCAGGTTTATAGTGAATCTGTAAACAGAAACTTACAGGCCAGAAAAGAGTGGAAGAAAATATTCAAGGTGTTGAATGGGAATAATATACAACCAAGAATTATTTATCTAACAAGACTGTCATTCAAAATAGAAGGAGAGATAAGGAGTTTCCCAGACAAACAAAATAAAAGGAGATCATGACCATTAACTAGCCTTGAAAAAATTATGAAGAGGACTATCTGAGTGGAAAAAAAAAAGACCAAAGCAACAAAGACTAGAAAAGTCCAGAGAACATCACCAGAAACACCAATTTGAACATGTAACACAATAGCATAAAATTCCTAGCTCTCAATAATCATCCTGAAGGTAAATGGACTTAAAATTCCTAGCTCTCAATAATCATCCTGAAGGTAAATGGACTAAATGCACCAATCAAAACACACAGTATGTCAGAATGGATTAAAAAAAAATAAGATCCATCATATGCTGTCTACAAGAGACTCATTTTAGCTTTAAGGACACCTGCAGATTGAAAGTGAGCAGATGGAGAACCATCTACCATGCTAATGGATGTCAAAAGAAAGCCAGAGTAACTGTACTTATATCAGACAAACTAGATTTTTAAAACAAAGACAGTAATAAGAGATGAAGAAGGGCATTATATTATAATTAAGGGGTCCATTCATCAAGAAGTTCTTATAATTGTAAATATGTATGCCCCCAAATTGGGAGCACACAAGTATATAAATCAATTAATGAAAAACTTAAAGAAACTCATTGATAATAATACAATAACAGTGGGGGACTTCAACACCCCACTTAGAAAAATAGACAGATTATCTAAGCAGAAATCAACAAGGAAACAATGGCTTTGAATGACACACTGGACCAGATCAACTTAACAGATATATCAGAACATTTTATTCTAAAGCCTCAGAATATACATTCTTCAAAAGTGCACATGAAGCATTCTCCAGAATAGATCACATACTGGGTTATAAATCTGTCCTCCACAAGCACAAAAAGATCAAGATTGTACCATGCATATTTTCAGACTGTGCTATGAAACTGGAAGTCAACCACAAGAAAAAAATTGAAAATATCTCAAACACCTGGAGGTTAAAGAACATCCCACTAAAGAATGAATGGGTTAACCAAGGAATTAAATAATTTAAAAAATACATGGAGACAAATGAAAATGAAAGCATGATAATGCAAAACTTTTGTGATGCAGCAAAGGTGGTCCTAAGAAGGAAGAACATTGTAGTACAGACCTACCTCAAGAAGCAAGAAAAATTTCAAATACACAATCTAATCTTATACTTAAAGGAGCTCTAAAAGTAATAGTAAATAAAGCCTAAAGCCAGCAAAAGGGAAATAATTAAGATTAGAACAGAAATAAATAATATGGAAACAAACAAACACCCAGTAGAATGGATTAACAAAACTAGGAGCTGATTTTTCAAAAGAGTTAATAAAATTGATAAACCCCTAGCCAAACTTTTTGATAAGAGATCACAACAAATACCACAGAAATACAATTATAAAAGAATATTATAGAAAACTATATGCCAACAAATTGGACAATCTGGAAGAAATGCATATATCCCTAAAACATACAAAGTACAAAACTGAAACAAGGAAGAAACGAAAAATTTGAACAGACCAATAACCAACAAAGAAACTTGATCAGTCATCAAAAATTTCCCAACAAACAAAAGTCCAGAGCCAGATGGCTTCCCAGAGGAATTCTACCAGACATTTAAAGAAGGGTTAATACTTATTCTTCTCAAACTCTTCCCAAAAATAGAAATGAAAGGAAAACATACAGACTCATTCTATGAAGCCAGCATGACCTTGATTCCAAAACCAGACAAAGACCCCACTTAGAAGGAGATTACAGACCAATGTCCCTGATGAACAGGGATGTAAAAATTCTCAAAAAAATACTAACAAATTGAATTCAACAGTACATTAAAAGAATCATTCACCACAATCAAGTGGGAATTATTCTTGGACTGCAGGAGTGGTTCAATATTCACAAATCAATCAACATAATACACTGTATTAATAAAAGACAGGATAAGAATCATATGGTCCTCTCAATAGTGGTGGGAAAAGCATTTGACAAAATAGGACATCCATTCTTGATAAAAACCCTCAACAAAACAGAGATAGAGGGAACATACCTCCACATCATTAAGGCCATATATGAAAAACCCAAGCTAATATCATCCTCAATGGGGAAAAACTTAGAGCTTTTCTTCTACAGTCAGGAATACAACAGGGATGTCCACTCACACTATTATTATTTAACATAGTACTAGAAGTCCTAGCCTCAACAATCAGGTAACAAAAAGAAATAAAATGCATCCAAATTGGCAAAGAAGAATTCAAGCTTTCATTATTTGTAGACAACATGATACTCAAAGTAGAAAATACAAAAGGGTCCACAAAAAAAATTGCTAGAACTCACATGTTAATTTAGCAAAGTCTTGGGATATAAAATCAATATGCATTTCTATACACTAATAATGAAACAGCATAAAAAGAAATCAAAGAAATGATCCCATTTGCAATTGCACCAAAAACAATAAGATACCTAGAAACAAATATAACTACAGAAATAACAGAGCTATACTCTGAAAAC
Source organism: Neogale vison (assembly GCF_020171115.1). NCBI lineage: Eukaryota > Metazoa > Chordata > Mammalia > Carnivora > Mustelidae > Neogale > Neogale vison. The sequence continues at coordinate 34,773,621 of NC_058105.1, forward strand.
TATACAGCATTGATGAAAGAAATTGAAGAAGACACAAAGATTATTCCATGGTCATGGATTGGAAGAACAAATATTGTTAAAATGTCTATGCTACCCAATGCAATCTACACATTAAATGCAATCCCCATCAAAATACCACCAGCATTTTTCAAAAAGCTGGAACAAACAATCCTAAAATTTGTATGGAATCACAAAAAAAAAACCCTGAATAGCCAAAGCAATTCTGAAAAAGAAAAACAAAATTGGAGGCATCAACGATTCTGGATTTCAAGCTATATTACAGAGCTCTAATCATCAACACAGTATGGTACTGGAGAAAAACAGACACATAGATCAATGGAACCGAATAGATAACCCAGAAACGGAGCCACAACTGTATGGTCAACAAATCTTCAACAAAGCAAGAAAAAATATCTAATGGAAAAAAAGACAGTCTCTTCAACAAATGGTGTTGAGAAAACTGGACACCGACATCCAGAAGAATGAAACTGGACCACTTTCTTATACCATACACAAAAATAAAATAAAGATGGATGAAAGACCTAAATTTGAGACAGGAAACCATCAAAATCCTATGGGAGAACACAGACAGTAACTTCTCTGACCTCAGCCATATTAGATATACTAGATACATTGCCACCAGCAAGGAAAACAAAAGCAAAAATGAATTGTTAGGACTTCATCAAGGTAAAAAGCTTTTGAACAGCAAAGGAAACGACCAACAAAACTAAAAGGCAGTCTACAGAATGGGAGAAGATATTTTTAAATGACATAGGTGATAAAGGGTTAGTATCCAAAATCTACAAAGAACTTATCAATCTCAACACCCAAAAAACAAATAACCCAATTAAGAAATGGGCAGAAGACATAAATAGATATTTTTCCACAGAAGACATCCAGATGGTTAACAGACACATGAAAAGGTAATCAACATCCCTCATCATCAGGGAAATATAAATCAAAACCACAATGAGATACCATCTCACACCTCTCAGGATGGTTATTATCCAAAAAAACAAGAAATAATAAATGTTGGCAAGGATGTGGAGAAAGGGTATTCCTCTTGCTCTGTTGGTAGGAATGCAAACTGGTGCAGGCACTCTGAGAACAGTATGGAGGTTCTTCAAAATGTTAAATATAAAAATATCCTACAGCCCAGCAATTGCACTACTAGGTATTTAACCAAAGGATACAAAAATACAGATTTGAACAGATACATGCACCCTGATGTTTATGTTTATAGCAGCATTATTAATAACAGGCAAACTATAGAGAGCCTAACTGTTCATTGATTGATGAATGGATAAAGAAAAAGTGGTATACACAAACACACACACATACACACACACACACACACACACACACACACATACAATGGAACATTACTCAGCCATAAAAAAAGTGAAATAAGTCAGAGAAAGACAAATACCAGTTGAACTCACTCATATGTAGAATTTAGGAAAGAAAACAGTTGAACATATGGGAAGGGGGAAAAGAAAAAAAGGAGAGAGGGAAACAAGCCATAAGAGACTCTTAACAATAGAAAACAAACTGGGTTGACAGAGGGAAGAGGGTGGGGATGGACTAGATGAGTGATGGGTATTAAGGAAGACACTTGTTATGATGAGCACTGGGTGTTACATTTAAGTGAAGAATCACTATATTCTACTTTAGAAATCAATATTGCACTGTAGGTTAACTACCTAAAATTTAAATTAAAAAAAAAAAAGACATGTTGATTACATAGAAATCCCTAAGGAATATATATGAAATGATCACATGAATTGAAAATCTTAAGGAAATTAAAATACAGTTACTAGACGCTGGACATTGGGGAGGGTATGTGCTATGGTGAGTGCTGTGAAGTGTGTAAACCTGGCAATTCACAGACCTGTACCCCTGGGGATAAAAATACATTATATGTGGGCGCCTGGGTGGCTCAGTGGGTTAAGCCGCTGCCTTCGGCTCAGGTCATGATCTCAGGGTCCTGGGATCGAGTCCCGCATCGGGCTCTCTACTCAGCAGGGAGCCTGCTTCCCTCTATCTCTCTCTCTGCCTGCCTCTCCATCTACTTGTGATCTCTCTCTGTCAAATAAATAAATAAAATCTTTAAAAAAATACATTATATGTTTATTTTAAAAATAAATAAATAAAATTTAAAAATACAGCTACTAGAACTCATAATTTAATTTAGCAAGACCACAGGATACAAGGCAATATACCCTCTATCAAACTTAAGGATTTTTGTTCTTTGAAAGACAAAATTAAGAAAATAAAATGTCAAGCCATGGATTTGGAGAAAATGTTTGCAGACTTATCTCTGACAAAGACTTGTAAATGGAATATATAAAGAAAATATTTTTATTGAAGTATAATTAACATACAGTGTTATATTATCTTCAGATGTACAATTTAATAAGTCAACAATTCAGTGTTCACCAAGAGAAGTATATTCTTGATCTCCTTTATCTATTTCACCCATCTTTCCCCCTATGTCCCCTCTGGCAACCACCAGCTTGTTATGCGGACTTAGGAGTCTGTTTTTTTGTTTGTCTCTTTTTGTTTTAAGAGAAATAAACTGAAAGGAATCTATTCAAAGCTGCCCTCTCCCCTCCTCAAGCCAAGCTTACAGACAAAACTCACAGGTGTCTGCACTTAGCCCTAACTCTGTTTTTCTAGGTCACAGTGCCCTCCATCTCAGAAAGTGGACCCCAACTACAAAACATTCTTTTCTAGCCTGACCACATTCTTTTCTAGCCTGACCAGACAGAGCCCCTAGAAAAACTTGCAACCTCCTGCTCTATCTCAACAAGGGTTGACCCCTTCCATACCCGCTCCCTGCATGCACATAGCTGCAACACCCTCATATCCTTCAAAGCCCCTTTAAAGGCCCAGCCTGACAGAAACTCAGGGCCAACATCTCTCTTAATGTCTGACCCCTCTCCTCCCTTAGAGAGTGAATAAACTCTATCCTGTTTGTTGTTCTATTCTTCATGCAATTCTTTGCTGCCCAAGTCACCAGCCACCCTATCATAAACTAATTAAAAATTGGCAAACTATTTTAATAGATACTTCAGCCAAGAAGATACATGAAAAGCTAATGGGTACATACAGACACCACCACTAGGCCTCCAGGAAATATAAATTAACAGCATAATATTAAATTATTACACACACATTAGAATGGCTAAAATTTAAGACTGGTGAAACTTAGCATTGACAAAGATGTGAAGGAAATAGTAGTGAGATTGAAAAATGATAAAATCTCATTGGATGGATAAAACTTTGGTAGTTCTTTGTGAAGTTAAATGTACATTTACTATATAATTCAGCAATCCCATTCCTAGGTATTTACCCAAGAGAAATAAATACATAAATCCACAAAAGATTTACATGTGAATTAAGACTGCATTATTCACAGCTGCATTATTCATAATATCCAAACATTTGAAATAACCTCCATGTCCATCAACTGGTGAATAGATTCTTAAAAATAGAATAAATCTGTGCTATTGACATCTACTTGACAATAACAAGGAATGAACCACTAATACATAGGATAATATGAAGTGAATCTTAAAAACATTCCGAGTTAAAAGCACATATTCATTTGGATGGAATAGTATAGGAGGCAAAAATATAATATCAGAAATTATATAGGTTTATTACTTGTTACCTGAGGCTGTGACTTTGGGGATGAGACAAAGAGGAATGATGTTACTTACAGTATGATAGTAATATTCTATATTTTGATTAGAGTCATTGGTTATTATGTGGTTGTATACAACTGTATCTCTAAAAATACTGTAATTTATTTTATAATTTGTTTTATGTAGGTTATGCCTCCATAAAGATGAGTGAAAAAAGCAGTCAAGAAGATGAAAACATAATAATGAAGAGATAAAAATTATTAGTGACTTGATACAGTAAATAAGCAAAGACAATATAATTTGTTCCTTAAAGAAGAAAACGAAAATGATTAAATATAAATGATATTCAAAACTACAATCAAAGAAAGCTTTTCCTTGGATAAAAAGATATGAATCTAAATACTTAAATGACTAATTTAAGTGATAACTGAGTTGCCTACACTAGGATATCTTTTCTTTTTTTTTTTAAGATTATTTATTTATTTATTTATTTGACAGAGAGAGAGAGAGAGAGAGAGAGATCACAAGTAGGCAGAGAGGCAGGCAGAGGGAGAAGGGAAAGCAGGCTCCCTGCTGAGCAGAGAGTCTGATGCCGGGCTCGATCCCAGTACCCTGAGACCATGACCTGAGCCAAAGGCAGTGGCTTAACCCATTGAGCCACCCAGGTGCCCCTAAACTAGGATATCTTAATAAAGCTACTAAAACTATCATTCAATTTTAAAGGCTATAGAAAAACAGTTTCATCACTAAGTATTCAGATAACATTTCATTCATTCATGCATCTTTTCAAATAAATCTAGTAGAAGACTAGCCTTCGCCAGTCAAAATATGGCTGGGGATACTTAGGCAAAAAAAACTAATGGTGACTATTGAATATTTTCAATTATACAACTAAGAATATAAAGTGGAAAAAAGCATGGAAGATTAACATGTATGTGTTCTGTGTTCTGATAGGTAGAAATAACATCTAAAAATGGGAAGAGAAAAGAGAGATAAATGAAAATAGATAAATCTCATGAATTGTTCCATAAGTAATACATGGGAGTAAAAGGATCTTATTTATTTATTATATTTATTTATTTATTTTAGAGAGAGAGAGTGGGAGCAAGGGCAGAGGGAAAGAATCTTCAAGCAGACTCTCCACTGAGCGGAGCCCAACATGGGGATTGATCTCACAACTCATGAGATCATGACCTAAGCCAAAACCAAGAGCTGGATGCTTACCCACCTGAGTCACCCAGGCTCCTCTCAAAGGGTCTTATTTAGAGTTGATTTTAAAATGGCAGAATCCAGATTTAAAAAGGGTATACCCTTTATATTATAGAACTTGTTCGATTAAACATAACCATGAGAAAAATACATATATAGAGTAAATAGTGCAAATTATGTATATATATATATGTATATATATTCCTAAATAGCAAAAGAGAACAAGGAAAACAGGTCACATAGAGAAGAGATCTAGAAAATAAAAAATAATATGTACTAAAACAACATAAATGGTAGGAAATAATTGATATCAAAATTATTTTAGGGGCGCCTGGGTGGCTCAGTAGGTTAAGCCTACACCTTCGGCTCAGGTCATGATCCCAGGGTCTTGGGATCGAGTCCCGCAATGGGCTCTCTGCTCGGCAGGGAGCCTGCTTCCTCCTCTCTCCCTCTCTCTCTGCCTATTTGTGATCTCTCTCTGTCAAATAAATAAAATCTTTAAAAAATTTATTTTATTTATATAATGGTAAAAGGACAACTCCTAATTTTAAAAAGAGCATTTGAGATTGGCTCATAAAATAAAACTGACATTTGACTAATTAAAAGACATATCTAAATCAAAATAATTTAGAAAAGGAAAAAATTATAAACAAACATATACAACAGAAATGCAGGATATAAGTAGGTGTTACCATCCTGATATAAAAAGATGAATGCAGCCCAAAATACATTAAATTAGAAAAGGGGCACTTTATAATGTTAAAGGCCACATTCACAATGAAAATATAACAAAAATATTTATGTGTTAAATAATGTAGGAAATACCTCAAAAAGCAGAAATTCCTGGAAAGACAAGAGGTACATGGTGAAACGTACTACTAATACTAGAATTCTTCAACACGTAACTCAATGAGGTTAAGTTCAAACAAACAGCTAAGAATGTAAAAGATTTAAAACAACATAATAACTGTATGTTAAATTTATACACTAATAATAGTAAATATTCTCCTGAAATTTCCATAGTACATCTTCAAAACTGGCCAGATATCAAGTCACAAAGTAAACTCAATAAATTTCATAAAAGGAGAACTAAAACCAACATTCTCTTGTCATAATAAAACAAAATGTAAAGTCCCTTCAACCTGGACTTTTATTTTCCTCCTGAGTTTGAATCATATTTTCCTGCTTCTTTGTATGTTTTATAATTTTTTATCCAATGCCAGACATTGTACATTTTATCTTATTGGATGCTATATATTTATATTCCAGTGGATATTCTTAAGCTTTATTCTCAGATGCAGTTAAGTTAGTTGGCATCATTTTGATCCTTTTTCATCTTGCCTTTAAGATTTAAAAAGCAGAGTAAGGGGGGCACTAGGTGGCTCAGTGGGTTAAGCCGCTGCCTTCAGCTCAGGTCATGATCTCAGGGTCCTGGGATCAAGTCCCGCATCGGGCTCTCTGCTCAGCAGGGAGCCTGCTTCCCTCTCTCTCTGCCTGCCTCTCCATCTGCTTGTGATTTCTCTCTGTCAAATAAATAAATAAAATCTTAAAAAAAAAAAAAAGCAGAGTAAGAACAGCATCTAGGGATAATTTTCCCCACTTCAGAGTCAAAACCCTTCTGAGCACTCTACTCAAGGCTTTTTGAATTATGAAGTTTCTGGCTCTGGCTTTTGGGAACAGAACCTATTTCTGACTCTGTGTGACCCCCAGAGATTATTGTTTCTAATTTTCTTTCTGTTATTTCTTCCAAAGCCTCAGGTAGTTCCCTCACATACCTGTGATTATCAATATTCTACCAGAGGGAGACTACATGCAGATCTCTGGAACTTTAATTTTAATCTTTTTATAGCTCTTTCTTCTCCAACAATCTGTCCTGAGAATCCAACTGCCTCACGCTCCCTGATTCTCAGTTCTATCTTATCAGTACAAGGAAACTGTTGGGCTATAGGTGAATTCTTCTGCCAATGTGCTGTGGCCTCAAAACTCTCTCTAGGAACTAAGCTGGAGCAATCATAAGGCTCCCTGTGCTCATTTACTCTCTCTCAGTGTCACTACCTTCCATTCCCTGAAGCCCAATACCTTGAATACCATTATTTCATGTATTTCACTGATTTTTAAAACCATTTCAGGTGGGGGAGGGGCAAATCCACTGTCATGAAAGTACTTTTAAAATAATTTTAATTTATAAAATGCGACTGTTTTATATGTTCAAATATTAAAATGAATTGTAAAAAGATTAGGGGAAAAAAGCCAAGACTTAAAATTAAATGCACATAGAGATAATGAGAACAACTATACAAAATGATAACCACGGGAGCTTCTGAATGTGATCATATATGGTATATTTCACAAAAACAAGGTTTGCCAGCTAAATATTTATTAAGTGCAGGGAAAAAGATAACTAGGCTTTTTTTTTAAGATTTTATTTATTTATTTGACAGAGAGAGATCACAAGCAGGCAGAGAAGCAGGCAGAGAGAGAGGAGAAAGCAGGCTCCCCGCTGAGCAGAGAACCCGATGCGGGACTCGATCCCAGGACCCCAGGATCATGACCCGAGCCGAAGGCAGCGGCTTAACCCACTGAGCCACCCAGGTGCCCGATAACTAGGCTTTTTAACTGTGACACAGACTTGCCACATCCTTTGTGCAGGCTGAAGACGCTAGATGACCATGAAGCAGAAATGGGGATTAAGTAGAAAGAAGCAACATTTTTACCTGTTTAGATGATATGGCCCAGGTGAACTTGATAAGTGATTTAAAAGGGAAAAACATGTTGGTGAACAAAGCAGACTGGTGGGATTTCATCAACCTATTAAAGAGCATAGTTACCATAGATGCTGAGAATCACTAGGATTGACACCCTAAACCACCCTGCTGACACCATGACATACTTACTTGATTTTTCCCATAATACACAAATGAAATATTTTCAGATCATGGAGGTTTGCAAACATTGGGTGAATATATCGGACACTGTGAACCTAAGCAAAACCACCTTCATCATCCCCAGCACATCCACCAACTAGACCATGACCCTCAACAACCACCTGAGCACTGTCCACTGCCAGGCTCCTACCTCTACCAGTGCCACTATTTCCTAAACCAGGCCTGAAGTCTCCTAAATTACCAATCTACTCTACCAGTCCTCAGAGACATCCAGGACTGCAGTGGCCAGCAGAACATGTCCCTGTACACAGTAACAGCCCAGAACAGGACTGACTCCTAGCAAGCTCTCATCCTGTGTCCACCCAGATTCTTACGATTCCAAGTGTTTCCCTCTATGCATGCTGGCAATTTCATATGAATGAAGAATACAGCTACCATTGTCACTCAAGCCCCAGGAGCTCAGTGTCTTCAGATCCAATGAGGCCTAGCTGCCCAGGAGGCCTGGCCAAGTAGCACCCAGAAAATCTTGTGGGCGTGACCCATGTGTTAGGTAGTAGCCAACCAACACTAACTCCTCCCAGAAGAGTAAGCACCAGTCCTCAGTGAGACCTGTCTCCACCTGTGAGTTCTCTCCTCCTTTCAGGCCTTTGGCTCCCCTCAGTGGTCCAAGAATAACAAGGAGATCACACCTCCCTGCTGCATACCCTGGGGCACAGCAGCCCAGCCTACATCTCCTCCGTCACATGTAGGTGGAGTGATAGGGCCTCCAGCACCACCAGGAAACAGCAGTGTCAAACAATTGTCATTCCTGAAGACCCCAGCCCCCAGCTCAGTGCCATCATGGTTAGCAGTGACAGGGACACAGGAACAAGGAGGAGGAATATGCCCTCAACAGGTAAGGCCATACCACCTTCAGACTTCCAGGAAGGAATAGGATGGGACATGTGCTATGTGCTGCCATGTGAATTAGAGAGAGAGATATTCAGGGATCTGGGCCACTTTCCATCACCAGACATGACAATTTGTCTCCCCTGGTTTCTACATTTTGTTAGGTCCTAGAGTCCTAAAGCAGTTTCAAGGGAAAGTCCTGAAGATTTACCATAATTGTTCAAACTCAAAATATTTTGAATCACTTTGGTCTTAAACATAGTTATAGGCACTCTACACCTGGGAGATTTGATACAATAAAAGGTGGGTTCACAATACCAGTGTATTTCAACCCCTGTAGGGTTAAAAATCCTTTCCCTGGTCTAATAAATTTATTCTCAGTTGGTCAGGATATTTCTCTAACATCTCCTCGGCTCTCTCAGAATTTGAAGTAATTTTCCAACTTATCAAAAATTTGCCTGTGTCTGACCTAATAGAGTGTCACTAAATCTCTAGAACCTGATGGCATTTCTTAGAACTTTCAGAAGAATGCCAAAGCAAAATTATTATTCCAGACCCCTAATATGTGTCACTATCAGTTGCCCCAGCAAATGGATAATCAGCTACTCAAATGTGTGAGGACTCCTGAACATGATAGGGCACACTGGGAGTGAGAAATTAAAGGGGAGAGATAGAATGACAAACATTCACGAAGTGTTTTCTTTTTTTTCCCACAAAGTGCTTTCATTTACACTATTTCATGTATCATTTGACAGGATATGCAAAGCAAGTAGTTCTAGTGCCATTTGGTAGACAAGGAAACTGAGGTCCAGAAAAAGTAAGTGATTCTCCCAAATTGATAAAGGTTCTAAGTAGAAGAACTGGGATTCAGATCTCCTGCTACTGAAGAAATGGTGATCTTAATTATTGACAAAAACAACTGATTCCTCTTCAGTTATTAATTTAACAAATATAAGTTCTATCCTGCCCCTCATCTGATCATTACCATGCCCACACCCTTGGTTGCATCCACTGTATGCAAGGCATCAGGTCAAGGCTGTGGGATGTTGACAGTATGTTCACAGAGCCATGACAGTGCTACAGTTCTAACAGCAAAAAGGGAAGAAGACAGCTCTTCTAATTCTTTGAGAAGAATTTTTGAAGTAAGGAGGCAAGAAAGACCCAGAAGCCTGCTTTTTCTCAGTGAGTTCCTTTTGAGCAAGGGGGCTCTGTGGGCATGCCTAATCTGTGGGCATGATTAGTCTAAAGAAAGAAGACAAACCAAACATATTTTCTGGGTCACCCAAGATTAAGTAGTAGAACCAGTCTTTTTTTATTTTATTTTTTAAATTTAATTCCAGTATAGTTAATATACAGTGTTATGTTAGTTTCAGGCGTACAATATAGGTGTATAATTCAGGTGTACAACAGATTCAGCAGTTCCGTATTTCACCAGTGTTCCATCATGACATCATCTATTTCATGCATCTCCTCACCCCCAGCCCCTCTGGTAACCATCAGTTTCTTCTCTGTAGTTAAAAGTCTGTTTCTTAGCTTATCTCTCCTCTCTTTTTTTCCTTTTCTCATTTGCTTTAGTTCTTAAATTCCATCTATGAATGAAATCATATGTGTTTGTCTTTCTCTGACTGACTTATTTCATTTAACATTATACTCTTAGTTCTATCCATGTCATTGCAAATGGCAAGATTTCATTCTTAACATTTTGCCTGAATAATATTTCATTGTATATGTATAGCACATCTTCTTTATTTATCCATCTATAGAAGACCACTTGGGCAATATCTGTAATTTGGTAATTGCAAATAATAATGCTATAAACAGAGGGATACATGTATCCCTTTGAATTAGGGTTTTTTTGGTAGTTTTTAGTTAAAAATCCAGTAGTGTAATTACTGGATCTATAGTAGTTTTATTTTTAACTTTTTGAGGAACATCCATACTGTTTTCCAAACTGCACCAGTTTGCATTCCCACCAATGATGCATGAGAGTTTCTTTCCCTCTACATCCTCACCAATACTAGTTGTTTCTTGTGTTTTGGATTTTAGCCATTCTGACAGGTGAGGTGATATCTCATTATAATTTTGATTTACATTTTCTTGATGATGAGTAATGTTGAGCTTCTTTTCATAGGTCTATTGGCCAAATATCTGTTCCTGTCTTCTGCTCATTTTTAATCAGATTATTTGTTTGTTGGGTGTTAAGTTGTATCAGTTCTTTTTTTTAAAGACTTTATATATTTATTTGACAGACAGCGATCCCAAGTAGGCAGAGAGGCACAGAGAGAGAGAGAGGAGGAAGCAGGCTCTCCACTGAGCAGAGAGCCCGATGTGAGGCTCGATCCCAAGACCCTGGGATCATGACCTGAGCTGAAGGCAGAAGCTTTAACCCACTGAGCCACCCAGGCGCCCCAGTATCAGTTCTTTACATATTTTGGATTCTAACCCTTTATCAGGTATGTCATTTGCAAATATGTTCTCCCATTCAGTAGGTTGTCTTTTAGTTTTGTTGTTTCCTTCACTGTGTAAAAGCTTCTCATTTTGATGTAGTTCCAATAGTTTGTCTTTGCTTTTCTTTCCCGTGCCTCAGGAGGCACATCTTTAAAAAGTTGTTATGGCTGATGTTAGAGACATTTCTGTTTGCACTCTTTTCTAGGATTTTTATGGTTTCATGTCTAACATTGAAGCCTTTAATCCATTTTGAATTTATTTTTGTGTATGGTATAAGAAAATGGTACAACTTCATTCTTTTGCATGTAGCCATAGAGTTTTCCCAACACCATTTGTTGAAGGGACTGTTTCTCATTGGATATTCTTTCTTGGTTTGTTGAACATTAATTTACCATACAATTGTGGGTATATTTCTGTGCTTTCTATTCTGTCCCATTGATCTATGGGCCTATTTTTGTGCCAGTACCAAACTGTTTTGATCACTGTAGCTTCATAATGTACCTTGAAGTCTGGAACTGTGATGCCTCTAACTTTCTTTTCTTTTTCAAGGTTGCTTTGGCATTTCAAATACTTTTGTGGCTCCTTTAAAAATGTTGGGATTGTTTGTTCTATCTCTGTGAAAAAGGCTGGTGGTATTTTAATAGGGACTGTATTAAATGTGTAGATAGCTTTGGGTAGTACAGACATGTTAACAATATATTTTCTTCTGGTTCAGAAGCATGGAACATCTTTCTATTTCTTTGAGTTGTCTTTGATGTATTTCATCAATGTTTTATAGTTTTCAGAGTGCAAGTCTTTTTTTCCTTTGGTTAGATTTATTCCTAAGTATATAATTATTTTGATGCAATTGTAAATGGGATTGTTTTCTTAATTTCTATTTCTGCTGCTTTATTATTAATGTCTAGAAATGAGTCAGCAATCAATGTGCAAAACTTATTTTAAACATTTATAAATGATTTTGATTAGAGGAGCATTTGACCACCTATAAGTGCTGAATAATCCATCTTTCCTCGTTGAAATTACCTGGACAAATTAAAAAAAACAACAACAACTGATAACCACACAAAAAAATAATAATACATCTGTCAACTTTTGAAAAGTATTCTCTGTAAACTCATAAAAGGATATATTCTAAGCACCAAAATAACTAAAGAAATCCAGGGGAAATTCCAGGGAAGATTGCAGAATAGGAGGAGCCTGGGCTCACCTTGTCCCACAGATTCAACTAGATAACCCCCACATCAGTGTAAATAAACTAGAAAAAAAATGCAAAGACTACCAGAACAGATGTTACACAGTAAGTGTAGAGGAGAGGCTGCATTGAGGAGGGAAGAAAAGGTAAAGACATGGATGGGAATCCAATGGATACACAGAACTGCCTGTGAGAGAGAGGAATGAGGCAGTCATAGAGACAGGAGAGGAGCAGACCCATGCCAGACACCCCAGGCATGAGGGACTCACATTGTGAAGATGAATCCCCATAATACTTGGCTTTGAAAACCAGAAGGGTCTGACTTCAAGAGATCTTAGAATAAGTGGGGCTTAACCCCAGAAACCTTAGAAATCAGTGTACTCTACTTGGGAGAGCTAGAGAGCAATAGGAAACAAAGTCCCCACCCCTAAAGAGACAGCACAAGAAACAGGCCCACTGAGATACAGCATCACAGCAACAGTTTGAAAAATGCTAGGGGTTTACAGGAAGGAGATTTATTTACTAATCTCAGAGGTTCTGCTGGAGGGTCAGGGATCTTTAGGAGAACTCTCCAAGAGCATAGGAGCTGGTGGACACCATTTCCCTCCCTGATCTCCTAGCCTAGATATAGGGACATCTGTTGTGACCAGTGTGGTGGGAACATCTTCCACCTAGTTTGTTAAAAGTGTACCTTGCCTTCATGCATTTATGTGCATCCACATCCTCCAACCCCATCAGCCTGGGCAGTTTTTCCAAGTGGCTGCAGGTCCCCTCCTGCAGTGGACCAGCATGGGCCTGCTGGCACTGCGTACCCTGACTGAATTCCCAGGCAAACCCCAATCCACAAACACACCCTTGAGAGAAGTCATCCAAAGCTGTGTCACAAGCCTGGTAGTATGCAAGCAGCCCCAACAGGGGCCATCCACGCCAAAATGAGTCTTGCCCAGGGAGAGGGGAAGATAACCACACAAACCAGTCTGAATATAGCCCCAACAGTGGGTTGGGGTGGACATCTGGTAGGATTTGTGCCAGTCTTACGCACCAGTGAAATCTTCTCAGGGGACAGCATAAGAAGAGTGCCCTGAAATTTGGTGTTACCACAGCTCTGGCAAATGCCTGGTCTGACTCAATCCAATGAGGCTCTAGACTGACCTATTAACAACACAGGGATCAAATCCTGCCCACAACTGGCAAAGAGAGTCATTGACAACTGGCAAAGAGAGACATTGCAGATGACTGAGCTGAAGGCAAACACAGCTCAGCCACAAAAATACATGCAACACACATAGGAGACAGCACTTAAGTGCCAGTTTCTGATGAACAAGGGACATTGTGTTGCAGAGACTTTAGGGTCTCTTCTTCATAGGGTCACTGCTTTCAACATTAGGAGACATAGCTGATTTACCTAACACATAAAAACAGATATAGTTAGACAAAATAAGGAGACAGAGCAATATATCTCAAATGAAAGAACGGGGCAAAATCAGACCAAGAGAGGTAAACAAAAGGGACATAAATAATATGACTGACAGAAAATTCAAAGTAATGGTAATAAAGATAATCACTTGAGAGACTTGAGAGAGGAATAGAGGACCTTAGTGAGATCCTCAACAAAGAGTTAAAAAAGAATCAGTCTGAGAGGAACAACTCAATAAATGAAGTTAAAAATATACTAAAGGGAATAAATAGTAGACTAGAGGAAATAGAAGAATGGATCAGTTACGTGAACAAGAGTTAATGGAGAGCAATCAATCTGAATACAAGAGAGAAAAAAGAGTAATAAAAAATGAAAATAGATTAAGGAAACTCAGCAACAATATTAAGCATAATAACATTTGCATTATAGGATTTTCAGAAGAGAAAGAGAAGGGAGAAAGAAATAATAGCTAAAAACTTGCTGAATCTGGGAAAAGAAAGAGAAATCCTGACCCAGGAGGCAAAGAGAGCCCCAAGAAAATCATCCTAAGGAGGTCCACATCAAGTCACATTGTAATTAAAACTAAAAACTGTGATAAAGAGAGAATTATAATTTTTAAGATTTATTTATTTATTTTAGAGAGAGTATAAGTGGGAGGGGCAGAGGGAGACACTCAGCCAGTTGTGCCACCTAGATACTTTAAAGAGAGAATTTTAAAAGCAGCAAGTAAAATAATAATAATAATAATAAATAAAGGCAGCAAGGGAAAAAAAAAAGTTACATTCAAGGGAAATCCTTTTAGGTTATCAGCTGAGTTTTCAGCAGAAACTTTGCAGGCCAGAAGAGAGTAGCATGATAAATTCAAGGTGCTGAAAGAAAAAAAGAAAAAAAAAAAAAACCTCAAACAAGAATACTCTAGCCAGCAAGGCTATCATTCAGAATAGAAGGAGAGATAAAGAATTTCCCAGACAAACAAAAGCTTAAGGAATTAATCACCACTAAAGCAGCCTTACAATAAATGTGAAATGGGACTTTGTGAGTAGAAAGACCATAAGTAGGAGTAAGAAAAGTAAGCAGCACAGAAGCACTAGATTAAGTATTATCCCTTAAAAAAAATCACTCAAGGGACTCACAAAATAAATGGATGGAAAGCATGAAATCATGTACCTAAAAGAAGAGGGTGAGAGAAGTAGAAATTCAGTGCTTCTAGAATGGGTTCAAATTTAATTAACCATCAACTGAATATAGACTGCTATATACATAGAATGTATATATAAACTTAATAGTGACCACAAATAAAAAACCAGTAATAGATATACAAAAAATAAAGAGAAAGAAATCCAAGTATATGACTAAAGAAAGGCAGCAGCATGAGAGAAGAGAGCAAGATAAGAAAGAACAAAGAACTATGAAAACAACCATAGAACAAGTAACAAAATGATAATAAATACATACCTATCAATAATTACTTTGAATGTAAATGGACTAAGCAGTCCAATTAAAATGCATACAGTAACAGATTAAAAAGTCAAACTTATCTATACACTGCCTATAAGAGACTCGTTTCATACCTAAGAACACACGCAGATTAAAAGTGAAGGGATGGGAAAGCATTTATAATGCAAATGGAAGTCAAAGAAAGCTGGATTAGCAATACTTACATTGGAAAAATTAGACTTAAAGACTCTAACCAGAAACATAGAAGGGCACAAAATAATCATAAAGAGAACAATCCAACAAGAAAATATAACAATTGTAAATATTTATGCACCCACTGTGGGAGCTCTCAAATACACAAAGCTGCTAAGAACAAACATAAAGGAAGTAATCCATAGTAATACAATAATAGTAGAGGACTTTAACAGTCAACTCACATCAAAGGATAGTTCATTGAAACAGAAACCACACAAAAAAATAGCTTTGAATCACACATTGGACCAAATGGATCTAACAGAGGCATTCAGAATGCACCATCCTAAAACAGCAGAATATGCATTCTTTTCAAGTGCACATGGAATATTTTCCAGAATAGACATACATTAGCCCACAAAACCAATATCAATTAATTGAAAAAGACTTCAGTCATACCATGCATCTTTTCTGACAAAAAGACTATGAAACTAGAAGTGAACCACAAGAAAAAGTCTGGAAAGACCACAAATACTTGGAGGCTTAATAACATGCTACTAAACAATGAATAAGCAACCAGGAAATCAAGGAGGAAATTTTTTAAAAGTACATGGAGACAAATGATGATGGAAACGCAATGATCCAAACCTTTGGGATGCAGCATAAACTGTTGTAAGAAGAAAGGTTAGAGCAAGACAGGCCTACCTCAAGGAGAAAAAAGTATCAAATAAGTAACCTAACTTTATACCCAAGAGAGCTAGTAATTAATTAATTAATTAATAAAACAGCAAACAAAATCCAAAACCAGTAGAATAAAGGAGATAATAAAGTTTAGAGCAGAAATAAGGAAAATAGAAACTAAAACAATATATAAAGAGAACAGATTAATGAAACCAGGAGCTGGTTCTTTGAAAAGATAAACAAAATTGATAAGCTTTTAGCCACAATCATGGAAAGGGCGGACTCAACCGAAATCAGAGATGAAAGAGAACTAAGAACTGATATTATAGAAATATAAAGGACTACAAGAGAATATTATGAAAAAATTTATGCCAACAAAGTGGGTAACCTAGAATAAATGAATAAATTTCTAGAAATATATAACACCAAAATTAAAGCAGGAAGAAATAGGATATTTGAACAGACCAACGACTAGCAACAAAATCAATAATCAAGAAGCTCCCAACAAACAAAAGTCCAGGACCAGAGGCCTTGACAAATTCTTGAAAACATTTAAAGAATGTTAAACATTTAAATAATACCTATTCTTCTAAAACTATTCCAAAAAGTAGAAGAGGAAGCAGAGCTTTCATTCTATGAGATCAGCCCTACCCTCATACCAAAACCAGAAAAGACACTGAAGAAGAAGAGGACTATATGCCAATATCTCTGATGAACATAGATGTGAAAACGTCAACAAAATATTAGCAAAATGAATTCAACAATACCAAGAAAGTGGGATCTACACTTCAGACACAAGGGTGGTTCAGTATTTATAAATCAATCATTGTGATACATCACATCAACAAGAGAAGGATAAAAGCCATATGATCATTTCAAAGATGCAGAAAATTGCTTTGACAAAGTATAACATCCATTCATGATAAAAAACCTTGAACAAAATAGGTTTAGAGGGAACATATCTCAGTATAATAAAGGTCATATATAAAAACCGTAGCTAACATCATACTTAACTGTGAAAAATTGAGAACTTTTCCTCTAAGGTCAGGAACTGGACAAAGACATTACCAATTTTACTTAAAATAGTACTGAAAGACCTGGTTACAGCAACCATAAAAGAAAAAGGAATATAGGCATTGAGATTTGTAAGGAAGAAATAAAACTTTCACTATCTGCAGATGGCATGATACTATATATAGAAAACTCTGAAGACTTCACCAAAAAACTACTGGAACTGATAAATGAATTCAGTAACGTCACAGAATAAAAACCAATAAAAACCACTACATTTCTATACACTAATGATGAAGCAGCAGAAAGAGAAAGTAAGAAAACAGTCCCATTTGCAATTGCACCAAAAATAACAAAATACCTAGAAATAAACTTAATCAAGGAGGTAAAAGACTTGTCTGAAATCTATAAAACACTGGTGAAAGAAATTGAGGATGACACACACAAATGGAAAGCTATTTCATGCTTATGGATTAGAAGAATAAATATTAAGATATTCATACTATCCAAAGCAATCTACAGATTTAAAGCAATTCCTATCAAATTACCAACAACATTTTTCACAGAGCTAGAACAAACAATACCAAAATTTGTATGGAATTACAAAAAACCCCAAATAGCATTACCAATTTTGAAAAAGAACAAAAGTGGTGGTATCACAATCTCAGATTTCAAGAAATATTGCAAAGCTATAGTAAGGAAAACAATATGGTACTGGCACAAAAACAGACACATAAATCAATGGAAAAGAATAGGCATCCTAGAAATAAACCCAAGAATATATGGTCAATTAGCCTTTGACAAAGGAGGCAACAATATGCAATGGGAAAAAGATGGTCTTTTCAACAAATGATGTTAGAAAACTGGACAGTTACATGCACGAGAATGAAACTGGACCATTTTCTTACACCATATACAAAAATAAACTCAAAAAGGATTAAAGACCTAAATGTGAGACCTGAAACCATAAAAATCCCAGAAGAGAAAATAGGCAGTAATTCCTGTGACATTGGCCATAGCAACATTTTTCTAGCTATGTATCCCTTGGCAAGGGAAATAAAATAGGCAGTAATTCCTGTGACATTGGCCATAGCAACATTTTTCTAGCTATGTATCCCTTGGCAAGGGAAATAAAAGCAAAGTTTTAAAAAGAGAGAGAAAGAAAGAAGGAGGGAAGGGAGGAAGGAAGGAAAGAAAGAAGGAAGGAAGGAAAGTGAGAGCGAGGGAGGAAGGAAGGAAGGAAGAAAAGAAAAGAAGAAACCACCTTCTCTTTTGTGTTCAGAAGAGCTTTTGAAGCTCTCTACCACTTTCTCTTTAAGAGAGGTTTTGCTTACTGCCGCCTACAGATTACTGACCACTGAAGCCTGTCTCCTCTCTGTACCCTTGTTTGGGCAAGTGGTCCCTGCCATTCAAACACTAGTTCTGTTAGGAACGCTAAAAAGAAAAAAAATCCTGGCTACGTTAGCAAAGCAGAGTGTAAAGTAAAATACAGGCATAAATAAAATTTAAATGATCTTTTAAAGGACTGAAGACATATCATCCAATTACAATACACAGATTTTATTTGGATCCTGATTTTCCAGGAAACTGTATATGTGTGTGCATAAAACAATCAGCACAATCAAAGAAAAGCAATCTTTAACTCTGACTGGCTATTTACTGGTATCATGAAGAAATCGATGTTGATATTTTGAAGTGTGATAATGATATCGTGGTTATATTTTTTTAAAAAGAGAGCTGTTAGAGAGGAGTAGGGAATTTGGGTAAATTGGAAGGGGAGGTGAACCATGAGAGACTATGGACTCTGAAAAACAATCTGAGGGGTTTGAAGTGGCGGGGGGGGGTGGGAGGTTGGGGTACCAGGTGGTGGGTATTATAGAGGGCACGGCTTGCATGGAGCACTGGGTGTGGTGAAAAAATAATGAATAATGTTTTTCTGAAAATAAATAAATTGAAAAAAAAAAAGGTAAACTGTGGGACTGCATCAAAATAAAAATCTTCTGCATGGTGAAGGAAACAATAAAAAAAAACTTTAAAACAACCTACTGAATGTGAAGAGATATTTACAAATGACATATCTGATAAAGGCTTAGGTTCTAAAATATATAAATAACTTCTACAATTCAACACGAAAAATACTAAATAATCCAATTTAAAAATGGTCAGAAGACATGAAGAGACCTTTCTCCAAAGAAGACATGCAAAAGGCCAAAATGCAAATCCAAACCACAATGAAATATCACCTCACACCTGTCAGAATGGCTAAAACCTAAAACAGAAGAAACAAGTGTTGGTGAGGATGTGGAGAAAAAGGAACTCTTGTGCACAGTTGGTGGGAATGCAAACTGATGCAATCACTGTAGAAAACATTATGGAGGTTCTTCAGAAAATTAAAAATAGAACTACCTTATAAACCAGTAATTCCCCTATTGGATATTTATCCAACTAGTATGATAACACTAATTTGAAAAGGTCTATGAACCCCGATGTTTATTACAGCATTGTAATAGCCAACTTATGGAAACTCAGGTGTCTATCCATAAATGAATATATAAAGGTTCTGCAGTATATATGCACAATGTAATATTTCCATAAAATAGAATGGAATCTTGTCATTTGAAGCAACATGGATTGATCTAGGGGGTGTAATCCTAATTGAAATTTGTCAGAGAAAGAATATCCCATAAGATTTCACTCTATGTGGAATTCAAGAAACAAAGAATAAAAAGAGACAAACCAAAAACAATCTTACCTATAGAGAACAAACTGATGGTTACCATAGGGATGGAGAGTGGAAGATGGGTAAAATAGGTGAAGGGGATTAAAAATACATATATCGTAATAAGTACTGAGTAATATATAGAATTATTACATCACTATATTGTATATCTGAAATTGTTTTAACATTATGCTATTTATATTAGAATTAAAATCACAAAATAGAAATGTTGGACATTTTGTTAGCTTTGTTCTTAGTGTTAGCATTGGAGAATTTTTATATATTTATTTATTTATTTGTTTGTTTGACACAGAGAGAGAGAGAGATCACAAGTAGGCAGAGAGGCAGGCAGAGAGAGAGGGGGAAGCAGGCTCCCTGCTGAGCAGAAAGCCTGATGCAGGGCTTGATCCCAGGACCCTGAGATCATGACCTGAGCCAAAGGCAAAGGCTTAACCCACTGAGCAACTCAGGTGCCACTGGAGAATAATTTCTTTTTTGAGAATAATTTTTTAAATGAGAAAATATATTTAAGTTATTGTGAACCAGGGTTCTCACAGTATGAGAAGGGAAATACAGAAACAATATGGAAATCTTTTTTATTTATACAGAGAAAAATATAGTTTATAAAACTCATATACTTAACAAAAGAAAACAACCATCAAGTCTACATTCTGTGTTATTTTCATCCTACTTTATTTTTTATATTGACTTATTTATATTCTTTAAATTTTTAGAATTTTATAGATTTAGTAATTTCAAAGATTCCACTATTTATTATTATTAAATTATTTTTAGATGGTCAAATGAACACAAGCCAGCCAGTTGAAGGCATTACTATTTCAAATAGACTCCCAAACTGGGGCTTAAACCCATGACCCTGAGGTCAAGACCCAAACTGAGATCAAGAGCTGGAAACTTAACTGACTGAGCCATTCCAGCACCCCAAGTTCAAGGCATGTTAATCTCAGTCCTTTGCACAAACATAGACACTTAAATCACACTTGCTTTCTAGAATACATTAGACTTGCAGGACCATATTTGATCTTTTATTATTCGAGATAAAGAAGCAGCAACTTACTTCATTTATTTTAGTGGAAAACTGCATTTGGAACCAAAATTTGGTCAGTTACTCACAGATGAAATGTTTCCAGACATGCACTGGTGGTGAAAAAAGTGAGAACTTTGCAGGCTACTAGCATGGCAGAGATGGAAATAAGTAATTTTTAAGGTTATGAGTTCCTATTGATTTCTCAATTTAAATCTAATGTTATCTTGTGCCTTCAAGTTTTCTTCCTATATAAAAAATAAATTATTTCCTCTATAACTTGCCTTTTTGGGTTTTCAGTCCTTCATCTAATCTATAATCATGTCCCATTCTTGTTAAAATTCCTTGCTATAGACTGTTTTTGTGCCCCCCAAATTCATACATTGAAATCTAATCTCCAATGCAATAGTGGTATTTCGGGGTAGCATCTAGGAACTGATTAGGTATTGAGAGTGGAACTGTCTTGATTGGCATTAGTGTCCTTATAAAGAAAGCCTGTGAGAGATCCCTCACACTTTCTGCCATGTGAGGACACAGCAAGAAGATACATGTCTAAAATGCAGGAAGCTGACTTTCACCAGAAATGAATGTACCAGTACCTTGATCTTGGACTTCTCAGCCTCCAGGCCTACGAGAAGTAATTTTTTGTTGTTGATAAGCCCCTGAATATATGGTATTTGTTTTTAGCAGCCCAAATGGACTAAGACAGTCTTTTGGTTCATCAATCACTTTTTTCTAATCACTTTATTGACTCTTATTTTAGATATAATACTATATCCCTATATTTGTTTTCTAATAGACCTGCATTTTCAAGTTTACTTTGTACAACTTTATAACAACAACAACAATACCTGCATTGTTAATTATATCAGGTAGGGTTCCAACAGAGAACAGGCATAGTCAAACAGGGAATTAAGGAGAATTCAATAAAGAGATTGTTTACAGAGACATGGGCAAGTTTTAAAGGAAATCAACTAGACATGGTACTATATCTTGTGGTAGCAACAGGAGAAAGTTTTTACAGCTCCTAGACCAAAAAGAAAGAAAAGAGAGTATAGATAGCAAAATTCAGAGAAAGAGAAAGAGCTATAACTTATGACAAAGATCAATGGGGAGAGAAGGGTGAATGGACTTGAACAGAGGAATAGAAACAGGCTATGGCCTTACAGGGAGGTATCAGGGGAATAAATATCCAAACACACCTTTCCATTTGCCCTCATATTTCCTGCTGATTCCCCTCATTGGCTAACTCCAAGGGTAAGATGAGGGCAAGAGAATCCAATGATGTAGTCCATAAATTTTAGCTTCCTAGAGAAAGAGCTGGGCAGAAAAGGAGTCTGAAAAGGGCAATGGAAAATATTTATCTTCCCTGCAAAAAGCCACCTCTTTCTAAGCTCCCAATCATTTCGTTAAGTGCCGGTTTCACTTAGTTCATGCTATTTCAAATCTATTTTCTCTGAAACTATTTTCAGAGCTCCACCCAAAATCAGTTTTTCCTCTCCTTCTGGATAAATGAAGTCATATCCAACCATTAGCTCAAGCCAGAATGTGACTATTATTCTTGACTTATTTTTCCTTTCTAACATAAATCATCCTTCAGACAACATAATTTGGAAAGCAAACCTTTAAAATATCTTTAAATTCTCTTTCTTCTTATCAGTCCTGACTGTCATAGTCTTAGTTCAGGCACTAAACATTTTCTCCATGGACTACTGTACTAAGTTCCTAGCTGGTCCTATTGTCTTGCCTCTTTCTAAGAAATAGTTCTAGAGCCTAATAACTTGTCTTTTTAGTACTACTATTGCTCCGTTCAAATCAGCCAATTATAACCTGCTCATGTCTTTCATCTGATAATTATATAAAGGTCAATCTCCTCGACTTGGTATTAAGACTCTTTTGTAATCTATCACCAACCTACCTTTCTAGCTTCATTCTCACCCCTTCTTTACTTTAACCTTATGCTCTAATCAGACCAAAGTATTTACAGCATGCCATACACAAGATTTCTTTTGCAACAAACATTTATTGATTGCCTACAATGTGCCAGACACTGAGCTATGTGCTGTGCCTAAAAGGATGGATGACATTAAGTCCATGACCTCAATAACTTCCTTTAATCATAATATTTCTGCTATATGCAATACAGACCCATTTTGTTATATTGGAAAACTCTATTCATCAATCTAGTTTCAGCTTAAACATGGCTTCCTCTGTGAAGCTGATGTAGTTTTTGAATGTAGGTAAGGTTTGGTGGGGTCCAGAGCCTAGGGCCAAGAAAGAATTCTTGAGATGTCTTTGGTGCAAATGCTGGTTTTATTAAAGCATGGGGACAGGACCCCTGGGCAGAAAGCGTGCTGCTCCCTGTTGCTCCAGGATTGTGAGGAACAACTGATTATATACTTTGGAGTGGGGAGAAATAAAGATAAGGGAAGTTCCAAATAGATTTTCATATGCTAAAGAAGACTCACTAGATATAGGAACACTTGCTACTGTCAAACTAAGGTTGTTTTTCCCTCTAACAAGGCATTAAAATTAAGACAACTAGGAGCTTCCTGGAGGAACATTATTTTCTGTCTGCCTCAAGTATTTGTCAATGGGCTGCAGGTTATAGGAACATTTAATTTTATCTATATTTCCTTCTGCCTTTGTTTCCCACATTAAAGTCTTTCCTGATTATACCAATTAGAGACAGTCACTTCTTCAGTGTCCACTAATATCATAGACATATTGTTATTTTAGCACTTAATATCCCACTGCTTTTATGTACTTAAAAGTCTTGCTTTCTAACTAGATTGAGTTATATTATCATACTTTGCAAATCTTTGTATCCCCAGTGTTTAACAGAATCTCAATAAGTATTTGTAAACTAAAGAATGAATGATGGAGTTAGTGAATTAGAATAAGGGAGCTAAGGGGAGAGAAGTGGAAACCAGAGAAGAGAGTAGAGGAGAGGGGAAAAGCAAAACAAAAATCCTCTACAACACTCTGAATCTGTTTGAGGGCCATAATATTTTCAAGGTTAAGACAAAATGCAGGAAACTAAGGTGTTTGTTTTGTCATTTCTAAATATTTTACCCTGAGCAATTATCTTTATAGTAAGCTTCCTTTCAAGGACTATATTTTGTGGTTATATTTTAATTAATTAAAAGTGATTCGACATGTCAAAAATCCAAAAGCCTACAAAGTGACCTCATTATAGTCAATGAGAAAGGTTATGAAAAGCAATATTCCACATGCACAATCATACATGCAAGCACCCCAAGCTATAAATCATATTTATCAACATTCAGTTTTATTACATACAGTTGTCTGTGTAAATTCATTGCTCAGAAAAAAATTTAACTTCTGAAATTAACTAGAAGGTGTTTGATTTCCAGATGAATTATTTAGGTTGTTTCTTTTACATGACTTATTCTGGGAATCCCAGATTTGTTTTGTTAATTTTCTCAATGTAGTATGCCTTTCTTTCCTATTTATATGACTTCTGTTATAATTTTAAGAATGCAAAAACAACTATATTTACATTTAGTGTGATGTTAAATGTCTTTCTAATAGTATTTTGCTTATATTTAAATAATTATTATTATTCAAAATACAGTAACAAAGAAAGGAAGGACTTTAGAGTAGTAGAAAACGCTTGGATGGGACTTCAGGTAATTTTTACTTTTGATTTTTCTTTGTTAGCTAATTAAACAGGTTGGTCTTGGGCTAAGTCACTTCCTTCTTGACTCCAATTTTCTCTTCTGAAAAAAATCTGTGCTCAACTGATAAGAGATGGCAAACTAGAACGTCACAGTTTGAAATCTGTATCAGATGGGTTTTAAAAAAAAGTGTTGGCAACTGTAGAATTTTAAAAAGAATCTGAAAGATTCAGGTAAGCTTTCAATCCCAGATTTGCCCTCTCCCCTCCCCTTACCCCTAAACTGCTCATGTGCAGAGCAGGCCCAAAGAAGGATAATGAAGGCTTTGAGAACTGAATTGTGATATAAACACCATCCAAGACACAGACCAAACTCTGCTCTGGTAACCACCCCCAAACTTTCTATTGTCATATACCAGTGCCAGTTAATAGTTGCCATATACTTGCTATACTTGCAGATGTGAGAGAAATTAATTTGTGGCTTTAAGATAAATGACCATTAAGCTGCCTTCTTCATTAAAATGTAAATTTTCAGAGAAGTTTAGACATACCTATTAGGAAGGGTATTTAGTCTTTCTGAGAAAGTCTCTCACAAGTGATGTGTTTTTGGAATATAGGTGAGGTTTGGTGGGGTAAAGTCTGGAACTGACAATCAAGAAAGAATTCTTGAGACATCTTTGGTGCAAAATGGTGGTTTTATTAAAGAATGGGGACAGGACCCATGGGGAGAAAGAGATGCTGCACTGGATTTGTGAGGGGCTAATTATATACTTGGGAATTGGGGGACCTAAGGAAAAGGTAGATTTTCAAAACTTTTGTATGCTAAAGAAGATATACAAAATATTGGAGGCCTTGCAATTATCAAGTTAAGGTTGTTTTTCCCTCTAGTAAAGCATTAACATTAGACAGTTGGGACTCTCCCTCTGGAAGTTAGGTTATTGATAAGAATTTTTTTTTTTTTCTTGTAAGTCACTGAGACAATTGTAAAACGAGGGAGACATAGATTTTCCTGGACTGTGATCTCTAGGAGTTAACCATTTGTTTTTTCTTCCTTTAGCTTTAGGGCAGCCAGGAGTGCCTGGGGAATGTCACACATATCCCACCTGGGGTGGGGAGTGGTTTGCAGGGTGTCAGGTTGTACTTTGTCCTCAACATGCCTTCTGCCCCCTCATTACAAGTCTGTATTGCTCGAATTAGGCGTATGAAAGGAGTTCTGTTATGGCCATTGATTTGAGGATTAGCTGTCTGAAAGCTTCTGGGATATTAGCATTTTTAAAAAGTGTTTCATGAAAAAAGGACCTTGTGCAATTACATTTTATATTCTTGAATATAGCTTTTATATTCTTGACTATAATCTCCTATGAGACATAGTACATGGTCAATAATATTTTGAAAGAATAAATCTGCAACAAAATACAAGGCAGAGCTAAGGTTAAGCAAAACTTAATTATAAGCCTAACTTTGGGGAACCTTAAATGTACAAATATTCATGTAACCTCTTCAAGTACAAAAATACAGTCTATTTAAAAAGCTAAATCTTTTTAAAAAGGTGAAAAAAGGTCAATCCAATTGGAAACCAAAGGAAAGAAAACTTTTCTGATAAACCAATTTAGATGACTTTACAATTATATATTTCCAATTCCCTGAAGAAATGACTTTTCTGAATTTTAATATTTTTCCTTCTGCTTTGTTTCTGGAGTGGAGGCAAATTAAATAATTTGTCTTTGAGGAATATTAGTATCTTCTATAAGACAGAGATTGGAGGCTGCATTTTACTTTGTCTGTCATCTCTCATATATTAGCTAATCAATAATTATTCATAGTTTAGTTTCAGCTTTCTTTTTTTAATTATGAATTTTACACTTTCTTTTTAATTAAAATTGGTAAGTTGCATAATTATTTTTGCAGGAGCTTGGAGTTGAATTTAGAAACCAAATATAAGAGGATTAATTAGCTACTTTTGTTTAGATTTTTAATCTTTTAAATAAAGTGCAATTTCCTTTAAAATATGGCAAATCTTAACTTAAAATCTTGCATGATCATGATTGCAGGTTAGAAAAATGGGACATAATGTGGGTTTTATTGGGATACTCACTTGAATAAATGTATTTACTAAAATGGCCTCATTAATTTTTATAAGCCTCTGTGCAATGAAAAAGAATCCTGGCTTATATAGTTTCACTTTCAGGGTTACTAAAGAAAATGTTTACTAGTCTCTGATGATCATCAAAACCTAGTAAGCATAGGGGTTTGATGGTGTGACTATTTGCAGAAATTGCTTGCCAAGAAATAATGCAAGTCTTATGTTTTGAAAATAAGAATATAACAACCTGTTATTCTGATTCTCTGAAATTTCTGTATGGTGAGGTGTGGCTTTTCCATTATGAGGTCTCCAGTTTAAAAGAAACGGCATCATGTCTCCTAATCTCCTCAGATCATTGAGGATACATTATATAAATAATTGTTTAGAAAAGTATTT
The DNA here is from genome assembly GCF_020171115.1 of Neogale vison. Taxonomy (NCBI): domain Eukaryota; kingdom Metazoa; phylum Chordata; class Mammalia; order Carnivora; family Mustelidae; genus Neogale; species Neogale vison. The sequence goes on from NC_058105.1 coordinate 34,800,514, forward strand.
TTCTTTGTAAAATTGACCATAACCAGGCAGCTGAAAAGTCAAAACTAACTTTGTTTGGAAACAAATTATCAGAACTTTCTCCTTCCTGTGACTAGTCTGTTGGCTCTGATTTATCTTAAAATTTAAAAATTCTTATTTTCTTTTGGATTCAGTTTAAGATAAAATGAAGCATGATTTCTCATTCAAAAGGGAAACTAGAGAGTAAGATGAAACCTAGAGTTGATGTAATTTTTCCATCCTTCAATTTTAGGTGTTGATGATTTTTACTAATGGATTGCTGGTGGTAAAAAATAATTAGATTTCTTTCATAAAATATTAATTTAGGGAAAAGGGTATGGTTTTGAAATTTGTTCCTGTTTCATGTTGTTGTTTGTAGAATTAACCTATCAAATAACCTTACCTCTTAAAACTAAGAATATAAAACACTGGTTCCAGCCACAATGAGTGAGCCTACTAATCACACTGATCTAAAAACTTGGCAAAATGCAAAAAGCAAAATAAAACACCTACCTGAGAACTTAAAAAGTAAAAAAAAAAAAAAAAATGGGCAGGCTGGAATAGGAAATCAAAACCTGAAGAAAGACCAATACGGAGAAGGTGTTTTTTTGTCTGATGGCTTCTTTTTAACTTCCTTTTTCTTCCGGCTCTAACTTCAGGGCAGGCCAAATCAGTGATTGCTTAGCAGTCAGGTCAGTGAATTCTCCAAGAGAAGTCTGCCTTTCAGTGCCAGACAAATATTTATTTTTATTTATTTTCTTTTTTTTTTTTTCCTCAGTCCTGACTTAAGTAAGCCCTATTTGAGGCATGGGAGATACAACATAATCACCTATTACTTGGAGAGAAAGCCCATCTCTCTGAATAGAGAAACTGGGCAAGAGGCCCTGTTATACAGAGTGTGGGGGAAACCTCATAATTTGCACATCCCTTTTCTCTTGCCACTTCACCTCAAGTGCAGCCCAAGTGGCATGGACCTGCACAGCACTGTGGGAAGCTAAAACTTTGAGAGAACTCCATCTTGCCAGAGAAATGGGGAAATAAACCCCTTATACCAGGAGAAGTGGGGGGACTCTCCAAGTGAAGAATAAAGAGAATGGGTCACTGATTCTGCATATGGACCAAAAAAGCTGAGGGCTCACTCCCAAACTGTGTATGCATGGAATACACCCAGAAAAGAAAAACAGAGCATTTGAAAACTGAGCTACAATATAAAAGTTGCCTAAGGTGCAGACCAAACCCTGAGTGTCATATGCAAGGGACAAACACAAACAGTACTGAAAAGGCTTTGAAAAATGAACTGACTTTGGAACCACCTTTGTGGTTTGAGAAGGCAAGAAAAAACTTGGAGTCTGAACTTCACCAGGTTGATTGCCTACTAAAACAACATCAGCAACAATAACAAAAACAGTAGGAACAACAAATCAACATTCTCCAAAGGATTTTAAAAGGAATAAGAGCTTGATTACAATATTCAAAATGTTCAGGATACAATACAAAATTACTCAACATACAAAGAAACATGAAAGTCGAACAAAATCTCAGAAAAAAAAAAGACCTTAGAAGCCAGTATAAGTGCCATTAAGTAAAAGTGAGGACTCTTAAAACAAATGTACAGAGATCAAATCTGTAACAAAGAAATAGAAACTATATGACTAAAAAAATTTTGAACTTAAAAATATAATATTTGACATGAAAAATGTACTGATAAGCTCAGTAATAGAATGGAGTGACAAAGAGTCAATGAACCTGAAATTAGACCAAGGGAAATTTTCTAAACTGCAAGAACAGAAATAAAGAAAAAAAAACAATGAAAATAACTGATCAGAATTTCTGGGATTTCTAGAATGATATCAAAACATCTAATATTCGGGCGCCTGGGTGGCTCAGTGGGTTAAAGCCTCTGCCTTCAGCTCAGGTCATGATCTCAGGGTCCTGGGATAGAGGCCCGCATCTGGCTCTCTGCTCAGCAGGGAACCTGCTTCCTCCTCTCTCTGCCTGCCTCTCTGCCTACTTGTGATCTTTCTCTCTCTGTGTCAAATAAATTAAAAAATAAAATTTAAAATAAAATAAAATTAAAAAAAAAACAAAAAAACCTAATATTCATGTCACTGGAACCCTTGAAAGAAAGAATAAAATTAATGCAGAAAAGAATATTAAAGTCTAATGATTAAAACTTAAAAGATTTGGTAAATATTTAAAGTAAAATACTTATAAAGCTCTGCAAATCACAAACTAGATAAACTCAAAGAAAACCATGCCCAGACACATCATAAATTGTTGAATATCAAAGGTAAAAATGTGTATATGTATATGTATATATTTCCACATAAAAGAAAACAACAATCAATTGCATATTTCTCATTGGAAATCATAGAGTCTACAAGACTCTGGAATATCTTTAAAGCGCTAAAAAAATTGTCAATGCAAAATTGTTTAACTGGTGAAAATTATCTTCAGGAATGAAAGCAAAATAAAGGCATTTTTAGATAAAGGAAAACTAAGAGAATTCATGACAAGCATACCTTACTCTAAAATAATGTCAAAGAATCTTCTTCAGGCTGAAAGGAAATGATGCCAGATGTAAACTTAGAACATGAGTGTGAGTATTAAAAAAGAAAAGTAACAAGCATGATAAATTTCTGAGTAAGTAAAATAGATGATCTTTCTTCTCTAACAGTCTTTACAACATATATGACTACCAAATGAAAAATTATAACATCTTCTGGGGAACATTTTAATGTTTATAGATATAATAGATATGAAAACTTATACAAAGGGAAGATATAAAATAGAACTATATGGTTATAAGATACTTTATATACAGTAGACTGTGGGAATATATATTATAATGTATAGTGTAACACTACAAAAGATACTAAGAGAAAACACATGAAAGGCAAAGACAAAAGAAACAAAATATGAACATATATTCAAATAATCAAACATAACATTTATTAAGAAAGACACTGTTTTAGTGAAGATTAGACACACAGACCAATGCCACAAGATATAAAGATACAGATATATATATATATACTCCATTAATTCTTGCCAAAATGCAAAAGCAATTCAATGGAGAAAGGAGTGTTTTCATTCCAACACAAAAAGGAAAAAAAAAAAGTGACCTATACTTCATTCTTTATACAGAAATTAATTCAAAATGGATGATAGACCAAAAGGTAAAAATTAAAATTATAAAATATTTAGAAGAAAATGAAGGAGGAAATTCAGTGGCCTTGAACTAGACAAACATTTCTTACATACCATGTTAAAAGCACAACCCCTTAATGAAAAACTGATGAAGTGGACTCCACCAAAATTTAAAATTTTGCTGTGTGAAAGAAACCCTAAAGAGAATATAAACTCATACTGTGAACAGGGAGAAAACATTTTAAAATTATGCATCAACCAGAGTTTTACCTAAATAAGTGAAGAACAATCAAAACTCAATTATAACAAAACAACCCAATGAAAAAATGGACAAATGTCTTGAACTTACTCTAATCTTAGATACTTTATCTGACTCTATTCTAGCCATCTGTCTCTCAGTGTTAAATATAGAAAATGAACACATAACTTATCTCCAAAATTAGTTCCTTAGAACCCACATCTTAGAAAATTGTATCCCAAAAAAAAGAGAGAAAAAGAAAATTGTATCCCCATTATACCAGTTACTCAGGCCAATTCTCGTGTGATTCTTGACTTTTTCTTTCTTTTACACCCCATGCACTGTCTTTCAGCAAATTCTATTGATTCTGCCTTTAAAATATATTCAAAATACAGCTGTTTGTAGGTATTTTACCCTTAGCTAAATTTTTTGATAGTCTATGAAATGTATATTGTATTTATGCTCATTTTTATTTTTATTTTTTATGTTCATTTTTAGATATTATACACATAGTATTAAGACTGTACTGTTTGTGTCATCAAATCTTCAGTGAAATTGGTCTACTTTGAAGAAAAAGGTACCTATAAGAATATCCATCAGAAAGGAGAGCATAGGGAGGAGGAGTTAAGATGACGGAGTAGTAAGGGGACCCTATGCTTGCCTTGTCTCTCAAACACAAAGATAAATATCAAATCATTCTGAACACCCAAGAAATCGATCAGAGGACTGAGAGAACAAACTGCACAACTAGAGGGAGAAAAAAAGCCAGTGTGGAAGGTAGGAGGTGCTGAGAAGTAATTTGGGAGACAAAAGAATTGTAAGTGTTGTGAAGGGGAGGAAGCCATATCACAGAGAGAGGAAAGACAAAAGAAAGAGAAAAAGAGAAATCAGCATGCCAATGATGCTACAAGTACGTCCCCAAAACCATTGACTAGGAAAACAAGAGGGACTGATTATCACAAGTTTTTACAAGCAGTGGAGCTCAAATTCTGAAGTTTTGGAAGTCCACATCATCCCCCCAGGAGAGCTGGGTGGGCATAGCAGTGCACCTGTGGAGGAGGGCAGAGGCCCAGGAGCAGAAAGCATGGTCTGGAGGATCCCCTGGGTTGCACTGAGAAAGAGTGGAGTGCATTTGGGAGAGGTGGCACTGCCTTTCCAGGGAAAAAGAACTGGCAGGTACCATTAAGCTGTCCCAGTCATTAGAATACAAAAACACAGATTCCTGCTGAGGGCAGTAACCTGGACACCAGCTTTTTGCTGTGCTTTACCATAAGTTCCAAACCCCTGCATGGTCACATGACTGCCTTTCTGGGACAAATTAGCACCAGCCTCAGTGTGGTGAGATTCTCCTCCACAGGATAACCATGGGTCCATGCCACACCAGGTCCCTGAAATTTGGAATTTTGAAACCCAGACACATCCCTGATAATAAAACACAGAAGCACTGCATTGCTGCCAGGTGGGCAAACAGCTTGGACACAGGATGAAAACAGGGATCCGATGGAAGCCTAGGACACAGGAGGGAAGATTGTTTACTCTTCTGTGAGGGTTTTCTAAACAGTAGCAGGCAAACTCCTCTCTCTGGGAATGAGAGCAGGAAGATGCCATTTTTCACCACTCCCATCAGCAAAGATCAGCTTCAGAGAGTCATAGTGCCCACACTGGTGGCTTGAGCCTACACCAAGCCCCACACCCTGCACTCTGCCAGTGTTTTTGTTTTTTGGTTTTTGTTTTGTTTTGTTTTGTTTTTTCACTACAGGCAAGCGTGCCTGAGAGCTAAAATAGCAGTCCCTCTACCAAAAGACCAGGACAATCCTCCAGCATGCACCAAGTCTACTCACCATAGAGTGCTAAAAATCTTCAGCTCTAGGGGAAATAGGATCTAGTCTTTTTTAACAAGCAGACCAAAACACACCTTCTTAAACCCCACCAAACCCTGGACAAGGGCCAGACGGTCATCATTGCAGACAAAAGAGAAACCCTGAGGAGGACTGATCTGAGGAAAAGAGCACCCAAAACACAACAGCAGAGTGCACCCAACATAAACCAAAAACACTTTCTGAAATGCCAGGACCAGGACAGTATATGACCTCTTCTTAATATAGCCATTACTTTCAGGAGCAGGAAACATAGCAGGCTTTCCAAACACACAGAAAACAGAGATCTAGACAAAATGCTAAGACAGAGGGATTTATCCCAAAAGAAAGAATAAGGAGAGGTCCTGGCCAGGGAGCTAATAAAAAAGTAATATAATTAGTATGCCTAAGCCAGAATTTAATGAAACAATCATGAGGATACTAGCTGGGCTTGAGAAAAGCACAGAAAACACTAGTGAGTCCTTTATTACAAAGATAAAAGACCTAAAAAGTAGCCAGTCTGAAATAAAAAATGCTATAACCAAAATGCAAAACATACTGGATATAATGACCACAAGGATGGAAGAAGTAGAGGGATCAATAAGTAATATAGAAGATAAAATTATGGGAAGTAAAAAGGCAAAAAGAAGAAAAAAAAGAGAAAAATATTGGATCACAAATATAGACTTAGGGAAATCAGAGACTCCATAAAGCATAATAACATTTGTATCACACAAGTCCAGAATAAGAGAGAAGAAAGGGGGCAGAAAGTTTATTTGAGGAAACTATAGCTGAAAGCTTCCCTAATCTGGGGAAAGAAACAGAAATCTAAATCCAGGAAGCAGAAAACTCCCATCAAAATCAACAAAAGCAAGCCTATACCTAGATCTATTGCAGTAAAATTTACAAAATACAGAGATAAGAAAAAAAAAATCCTAAAAGCAGCAAGGGAAAAGAAATCCCTAACTTAAAAGGGGAGACCCATAGCCTAACTGCAGACTTACCAACAGAAAAGTAGCAAGCCAGGAAGAAAGTGGCGTGATGTATTCAACCTGCTGAATGGGAAAAATATGTAGCCAAGAATATTTTATCCAGAAAGCTGTCATTCAGAATAGGAGAGATAAGCAGTTTCCTAACAAACAAAAACTAAAGAAGTTCATGACCACTAAACCAGCCCTGAAAGAAGTATTAAAGGGGACTCTTTGAGTGGGAAAGAAAGACAAAAAACAACAAAGACTAGAAAGGAACAGAGAAAATCTTCAGAAATGACATTACATGTAGTATAATAGCAATAAATTTATATCTTCCAATAATCACTTTGAAGGTAAATGGACTAAATGCTCCAATCAAAAGACAAAGGGTGTCAAAATGGATAAAAACAAACAAAACAACAAATAAAAACCAAAAAACAAGACCCAGCTACATCTGCCTACAGGAGACCCATTTTAGACCTAAAGACAGAATCAAAGTAAAGGAATGGAGAACAATTTATGATGCTAATAGATGTTAAAAGAAAGCCAGAGTAGTCATTCCTATATCAAACAAACAAGATTTTAAACCAAAGACTGTAACAAGAATTGAAAAGGCATTATATCATAATAAAGGGGTCGATCCAACAAGAAGATGTAACAATTGTAATATTTATGCCCCCAATTTGGGAGAACACAAATATATAAATCAATTAATAGCGAACATAAAGAAACTCATTAATAATATGACAATAATAGTAGGGGAGTTTAAGACCCCACTTAGAGCAATGGACAGATCATCTAAGCAGAAAATCAACAAGGAAATAATGGCTTTGAATGACACACTGGACCGGATGGACTTAACAGATATCTGTAAAACAATTTATCCTAAAGCAGTAGAATATACATTCTTTTTGAGTATACATGGGACATTCTCCAGAATAGTATCACATACTGGGTCACAGATCACCCCTCCAGAAGTACAAAAAGATCAAGATCATACCATGCATATTTTCAGACCACAACGTTATAAAACTGGATGTCAACCACAAGAAAAAAATTGAAAAGACCTCAAATACCTGGAGGTTAAGGAATATCCTACTAAAAAATGAATGGGTTAATCAACAATTTAAAGAATTTTTAAAAAATATGTGAAATCGGGATAGCTGAAAATCTTTTAGATGCAGCAAAGGTTGTCCTAAGAAGGAAGTATATTTACAGGCCTACCTCAAGAAGCACGAAAAGTATCAAATACACAACCTAACCTTACAGCTAAGGAGCTATAAAAGGAACACTAAATAAAACCTGAAGTCAGCAGGAAGGTAAATAATAAACATCAGAGCAGAAATAAATGACATAAAAACAAAAACAAAACAGTAGAATGAATTAATGAAACTAAAAGCTGATTCCTTGAAAGAATTAATAAACTGAAACACCCCTAGCCAGACTTATCAAAAAGAAAAGAGAAAGGACCCAAATAGATAAAATCACAAATGAAAGAGATCACAACTAACACTACAGAAATACAATTTTAAGAGAAAATTATGAAAAATTATACTCCAAAAAGCTGGGTAGTCTAGAAGAAATGGATAAATTCCTAGAAACAAATAAACTACAAAAACTGAGACAGGGAGAAATGGAAAAATTGAGTAGGCCCATAATCAGCAAAGAAATGGAATCAGTCATCAAAAATCTCCTAACCAACAAAAGTCCAGGGCCAGATGGCTTCCCAGGGGAATTATGGCAGACAATTAAAGAAGAGTTAATGGCCATTCTTCTCAAACTGTTCCAAAAAAATAGAAATGGAAGGAAAAATTCCACACTCATTCTATGAGGTCACATGACCTTGATTCCAAAACCAAAGACCCCACTAAAAAGGAGATAACAGACCAATATCCCTGAGAAAAACAAGATATGAGCCAATCAAATCCTACTGTACATTAAAAGAATCATTCACCATAATCAAGTGGGATTTATTCCTGGGCTTCAGGAATGGTTCAATATTCACAAATCAATCAACATGATATATCATATTAATAAATGACAGGATAAGAATCATATGATCCTCTCAATAGCAGCAGGAAAAGCATTTGACAAAATAGGACACCCATTCTTGATAGAAACCCTCAACAAAGTAAACATAAAGGCCATAAATAAAAGACCCACAGCTAGTATCAACCTCAATGGGGAAAAATTGAGAGCTTTTCCTCTATGGTCTGAACAAGACAGGGATGCTCACCCTCATCATTTTTATTTAACATAGTACTGGAAGTTTTAGCCTCACAATCAGATAATAAAAAGAAATAAAAGGCATCCAAATTGACAAAGCAGACTTTGAAATTTCATTATTTACAACATCATGCTCTATGGAGAAAACCCAAAATATACTACCAAAAAACTGCTAAAACTGGTAAATGAATTCAGTAAAGTCACAGGATACAAAATCAATGTACAGAAATCTGCTGCACTTCTATATACCAATAATGAAGTAGCAGAAAAAGAAATCAAGGAATCTATCCTACCTACCATTGCACCAAAAACCGTAAGATATCTAGGAATAATCCTAATTAAAGAAATAGAGATCTGTACTCTGAAAACTATACAACACTGATGAAAGAAACTGAAGAAGATAAAAAGGAAATGGAAAAACTTTCCATGGTCATGTATTAGAAGAATAAATATTGTCAAAATGTCTACACTACCCAAAGCAATCTACACATTTAATACAATCCCCACCAAAATACCAGCAGAATTCTTCACAGAGCTAGAACTAACAATCCTAAAATTTGTATGGAACCACAAAAGACCCCAAATAGCCAATGGAATCTTGAAAAAGAAAAGCAAAGCTGGAGGCATCAAAATTCTGGACTTCAAGCTATATTAAACAGCTGTAGTAACCAAGAAGTATGGTACTGGAGCAAAAACAGACATATAGATCCATGGAACAGACTAGAAATCCCAGAAATGGACCCACAACTATATGGTCAACTAATGTTTGACAAAGTGGGAAACAATATCCAATGGAAAAAATGACAATCTCTTCAATAAATGGCATTGGGAAAACTGGTCAGTGACATGAAGAAGAATTAAACTGGGACACATTCTTACGCCATACAAAAAATAAATTCAAAATGCAAGAAAGACCTAAATGTGAGACAGGACTCCATCATAATCCTAGAGGAGAATGCAGGCAACAATGTCTTAGACCTTAGCCTTAGAAGCTTCTTACTAAACATATCTCCAGAGGCAAGGAAAATAAAAGCAAAAATAAAATGTTGGGACTTCATCAACATAAAAAGATTCTGCAGAGTGAAGGGAATGATCAACAAAACTAAAAAGCAGCCTATGGAATGGGAGAAGATATCTGCAAATGATATATCTGATAAAGGGTTAGTACCCAAACTCTATGAAGAACTTACAAACTCACCAGCCTCCAAAAAATAATCATTAATAAATGGGCAGAAGACATGAACAGACGTTTTTCCAAAGAGAATGTCCTAATGGTTAACAAACACATGAACATATGCTATACATCACTGATCATCAGAGAAATACAAATCAAAACCATAATGAGATACCACGTCACACCTGTCAGAATGGCTAAAACTAACAAGTCAGGAAACAATAGGTCTTGGTAAGTATGTGGAGAAAGGGGAACCCTCCTACACTATTGGTGGAAATGCAAACTGGTATAGCCACTCTGGTAACAGTATGGAGGTACCTAAAAAAGTTGAAAATAGAACTACTGTATGATCCAGCAATTGTACTACTAGATATTTAACCAAGGCTATAAAATACAGATAAAAGTGGCACGTGCACTCCAATATTTATTGCAGCATCATCTACACTGGCTGAATTATATCACACACACACACACACACACACACATACACGCATATGTGACTCCTTACATTTATCAGTTGATGGACATTTGGCTTGCTTTCATATATATATCACACATACAATGGAATATTACTCTATTATCAAGAAAGAATGAAATCTTGCCATTTGCAACTATGTGGATAGAGTTAGATTGCATTTTGCTAAGCAAAATAAGTCAGGGAAAGACAAATACCATAGGTTTCACTTATATGTGGAATTTAAGAAGCAAAACAATGAATCATGGAACACTGTATCAAAAACTAATGATGTACTGTATGGTGACTAACATAACATAATAATAATAAAAAAGAAAATAGATGAACATAAGAGAAGTGAAAAACAAGTGAGAGGGAAGCAAAATATAAGAGAACAATATATTGCCTATAGAGGAACTTTAGTGGCTCAGTAGGTTAAGTGCTTAACTCTTGATCTCAGCTCAGCTTTTGATCTCATGGTCTAAGTTTGAGCCCTGTTTTGGGCTCCATGCTGGGCATGGAGCTATTAAAAAAAAAAAAAAAGATACTTGTAAACTACAGAGACCAGATTATGGGTTGATGGAGGGAGGTCAGCAGGGGAAGGTGTTAAATGTGTGATGGATGTTAAGGAGGCCACTTGTGATGAGCACTGGTTGTTATATGTAAGTGATGAATCACTAAATTCTACTCTTGATACCAATATTACACTATACTTTAAGTAGAATAAATAAAAATTTGAAACAAAACAAAAGGAAAAAATAAAGGAAAGCATAATACAATTTCAAAGTTTCAAAGTATCACTTATATTCCTGGGAGGAAAATGTAAATTTAAAATCCACTTTGTCATTTGGACTTAAATTATTATACTAGTGGGAGTTTAGCTTTTTCATAAGTAGACAGATTAACAAAATCCAGTGACTATGAACACTGGTTCCCTGAGTTGGGAGTAGAAATTAAGAGGAGATATTTTTTCTTTAAATATATATATGTTTATGATATTTAAATTGTTAATTATGTGTATGCACTGTTTTATAACTAAAGGAAAAAGAATAAATTTATCAAGTTAGCTTTGTAAAAGAGTACCATTTAGGAGATTTACCCTATAAGATATAAACAATTATTAGAAAGTCATTTAATTAAATCATGTTGGTCTACTGGAATAATTGATTGCAAGGATGATGGAATGTAGTAGAATATGAGAAGAAGCCTTAGTAGTTGAAATATTTTATATAAGAGAAATGCATGGTATAATGATAACAGCACAGATTCTGGAGTCAGAATACTTTGCTCCAAGTTTTAGATGTATTCCTTATTATCTGTGTGACCCTGGGCAAATTACTAAACCTCTCTATGCCTTAGTTTCTTCATCAGTAAGAAAAGGATGATAACAGGACTTACTTCATAGGGTGATTGTGAAGGTTAAATGAATTAATATATAAATATAAGAAGAACACTGCCAAAAATATACATAGCATTTAGTTATTAACAGAAGTCAAAGGCATGTGACTATTGTGTATTATATACTTGTTCATAAATTTATTTTTCCTGGAGGCAGGTACTAGCAATTCTGAAATCGTAAATGTAATAGGAATAAGCAAATAAATGTATTTTCAATAATGCAAGTCAGATATCAATGATAATTTCTAGGGCGCCTGGGTGGCTCAGTCAGTGAAGTGTCTGCCTTCGGCCCAGGTTATGACCTCAGGGTCCTGGGATCAGGTCCTATGTCAGGCTCTCTGCTCAGCAGGGAACCTGTTTCTTCCTCTTCCTCTACCTCTGCCTGCTATTCTCTCTGCTTGTGCGCTCCCTCACTCTCTCTCTCTCTGTGTCAAATAAATAAGCTCTTTTAAAAAAAGATAATTTCTTGGTTTTATTGATTGTACTGTATTTACATAATATTTTAATATTTGAAGAAACAAGGGAAGGGGTTTACAAAAAGTCTGTGTACAGTTTTTGCAAGTGATTTTGTAAATATGAATTATTACAAAATAAAGCCTTAAAATGATAAAACAATAGAAGAATGATATAACAATAAATAATGTAGTGTGTCAACTATTCAAGAAAAAAATACTTAGATCCTGACTTATGATTACAAAATGAAATAGATTCCAAATAAATGAAGGAGGATTTATAGATGTTTTTAAACATTTGAAGAACATATTGGAGAATATCTATATGACCTCTGGTTTGAAAAATGCTTTATATGTATATATAAGCCAGTATAAGAAATCAAAAGGAAATGTAGATATTACTTCATAAATATTAAACATTATATATAGGTATCACAATAATAATTAAGAAAGAGTGTATAAATTAGGTTACAAATTTCACCAAAACATATTAGAAGAACCATTAATATTTAGGCAGCATGGAAAGGTCTCCTCAAAACAATAAAGGAGTATCTTATCATCCCAATATATAGGAAAGTTGGTATACCTAAATGCCTGACAAATAGATGTCAAGGTATAAAACATTACCACAAGTAAAAACGTGATTTCATAATAATATGTGACTGAATTCCCCAGAAAAATAGTAGTATTGCATATGTACGTTGATAATGGTAAAACCGTAAAATGTACCAAGCAAAAATTGATGGAAATTCACGGAAAACAGAATACTCCATGACCATAATAGAAGAATTTATCAATTCTCTCTTTGTAATTAACAAGACATGGAGACAAAATTTTCACAAACTTAAAAATTTGAAGAAATAACAAATTGTCTTAAAGAGCACATATGGAATATTTAGAGAAACAACTGTGGAGTGTACATTCTTTGAGATATATATGCAACCTTTATGAAAGTTGGACATACACAGCATCAGAGAACAAGTCTTAAAAAACTCCAAAGACCCCAAATAATAGAGTATATCTATAATAAGAAAATTAATCCAGAAATCAATAGTAAAACTACTAAAAGCTGTACATATGTTTGTGTACTATATTCATAAAATTAAGAAGTAAATGAACAAATAATCAAGTGGTTAAAAATGAAATAATAATGAAAGTTTAAAAATATTTTAGACTGACTAAAGAAAATACTACATATAAAAACAGGATATCCAGCTTAAGTGCTATGTAGATATAAATATAAAAGAAAAAGAAGAGAGACTAAAGTTCATTATCTAAGTTTACCATTTAAGAAGTTAGAAAGATTAACATAATATATCCAAATGAAACAGAAGCAGTTAAATAACAAAGGTAAGAACATAAATTAATGATGACATTTTTAATAAAGAGTTCAACAAAGCCGAAATTTGTGAATACCCTAATAACACTAAGAAACCTCAGCACACAGCTCCTGGGTGGCTCTGCTGTTTAAGTGTCTGCCTTCAGTTCAGGTCATAATCCTAGGGTCCTGGGATTGAGCCCTACATGGAGACCTGCACTGGGCTCCCTGCTCAGAGGGAAGCCTGCTTCTGCCTCTCCACTTTCCCTGCTTGTGTTCCCTCTCTTGCTGTGTCTCTGTCAAATGAATAAAAAAAATCTTAAAAAAAAAAGAAACTTTGGCACATTAATTAAGTAAAAAGGGAGAAGACAGACACGTGGACAGACAGACGCACAATTTAGTTAAGTATATAAAGGGACTAAAGTATAGGTACAGAATTCACAATTACCCATTGGTTGCACATTTTAAGTGAGAAGCAAAACTTTAAAAAAAGTTAAAGATATACAAAATATTAACAGGATGTACTTGGGGTATGAAAATATTTCTTACAGAAACCACAAAAAGTTAAAAGAGTTAAAACCAGAAAAAAATTGTAAAATTTAACTGCATTAAAATTAAGAACTATCGTTTATTAAAGGATATGATAAAGATAGTGAAAAGGGAGTCCACAAAATGAGGGTAGATGGTCTGATAAAAATAACTGAAAAGTATCATTGTCTATGATATATAAAGTATTTCTAAAGTCTGTAAGTAAAGATGACCTAATAGAAAGGAAAGGTCAAAAGACATGAACAGGCATTTCACAGAATAGTGAAAACTTATGGACTTAAAAATATATGAATAGATGCATACTTTTATTAAGTAACTTGGAGCATATACACTAAAATCATACCATTTCACAACCACCAGATAGGCAAAGATTAAAAATTTGACATTGCTGTTAACTTGTGAGGCTGTAGAACTTGAATACTCAAAAAATGCTTGTGGGAGTATAAATTATTAAAATCATTTTGCAAAAACATAATATTTAGAATTATCTAGTACAGTTGATGATGCACATATCCTTTGATGTAACAATTCTAACTGTAAATATAGTCCTTAGAGAGATGCTCACATATAAAGACAATTTAACGTGTAGAAGAATGAGCATTACAGTGATGTAGGAAAGCAAAAACCTGAAGACAACAAAATTTACATCAAAGGCAAAATTGATAAATTGTGACGTATTTATACAATGGAAAACAATATAGCAGTGTAATTGAAAGAACTGCAGCTTTACATCTCAGTGTGGATGAATCTCACAGTCGACTGAACAAAGTGCATTACAGAAGAATACATACAGTCTGATTCTATTTCATGTAAAATTAAAGAGTTTCTTGTTTTAGGATACATATCCACGTGGTAAAATTAAAATAAAAAAGAAAGAAATGATGAACGATAATCAGGGTAGCAGTTACCTCTGAGAGAGCAGGAAGGGAGGGGAATATGATCAAGGAGGGATTCAAAAGTACTCAGAATTGGTATTTTTCTATGTTGGGCCCAAGGCGTTCTTCTTAGGATTTTTTTCATAAATCATAAATAATAAAATGTTTCATATATTTCATACTAAGATATAGAACGTTACAAAATATATCTGAAATTGGACAAAGTTCACTTCAAATTTGTTAATGTTTTATGGATGCTGTTTCCTAACAGGTCTACATTAAAAGAATACCAGAAAATTAAAAGATTATTGTATGAGTTAATTCTAAAATCATCTTGATTCACCCTCCTTCAGCTAATATGGTCATCTGTTAGTCCTGTTCTGTAAGTTATACACGCGATTTCCATGCATGAGCTGTTACTTGGAGGTTAAAAAGGAAGATGATACTGGTTATACTGTGATCCACACAAATTGCAATCTATATGCCTTTTTTTTTTCATTTTGACCTAAAATGGAAATTTCTTTGAAATTAATTCCTTTCCTGATTAGGGATAAAATATTATTGTCACAAAATCACTGAACAAGAATACCCAAGGATCCGGCCATAGATACCGATGCTAAGTAAAATGTGTATTTATTTGATATGCTCTGTTTTCTGTGTATTTCAAGACAGTTCCAAGTAACTGTACTATAATTACCATCTCTTATCAAGAATCACTTGCTCTTCTTTTCCCAGTGAGCTGAAATCAAGTTGAAAAGAAAGATTATGCAAGAAAAAAAATTCCCTAGAATCCCACCCTGAAAAATTAACTTGGGTGATTCAGAGATCCTTTGGAATATCAAATAGTAAAAAGAACCTCCAAAGGTCTCTAAATTTCCCCACTAACATATCTGATAGGAAATAAAATGACTCCAACATTTCAGATTGTTTGTATTATTTTAGTAAGGTTAATCTTTAAGTAGAAAATAGTGATTGGGGCGCCTGGGTGGCTCAGTGGGTTAAAGCCTCTGCCTTCAGCTCGGGTCATGATCCCAGGGTCCTGGGATTGAGCCCCACATCGGACTCTCTGCTCGGGGGGAAACCTGCTTCCCACCCCCCCTCTCTGCCTGCCTCCGTGCCTACTTGTGATCTCTGTCTGTCAAAAAAGAAAGAAAGAAAGAAAGAAAATAGTGATTATTGATGCTATTATTTCTGTAGAATAATCATTTTCAAAATCTAAGGATGGGCCCTGCTGTTTACAAAAATCCCGCCTGATTTAATAAAATGATATTTCTAATGCAGCTTCTGATACTGATTCTTTTTCATGGAGTAATATAAAATACCATTCTTTTGAAAAGCTCCAAATATCACATTAAAAAGTCCATTTTCCAATCTATGATATAAATTTGAAACTAATTTACCAGGAAACAAGAAGTCAAAGATTGTACAGTGTGGAGGGAGGTAGAGGAAGTTGCTAATAAAAGCAAATTAGAGAAAGAAGGTGTTCATGTTCTTCAAGGCTCCTGCCATCTCCTAATCAGGATGGTAAAGAATTAAGGAGCCCTCTTGTGTGTTAATTTCTCTTAATGTCCAAAGTTTTACATCTCATCCCATCTGCATCTTATAACAATTTAGTATGTGTAGGGACATGCATATTTTTAAGGTGGTCAATGTAACATGTTTATATTAAAAATCAATCTTCGGTGACGGAAATTAGAATACTGTTTATCTGCATGGTGGAAGAGGATAGCAGGGCTGGGTGATTGGCTGGGTATATTGGTGGGGAACGTTCTGGAATAATGGAAATGTTCTGTATTTGATCTGGGTAGTAGTAAGGTGTATATATATATGTGTGTGTGTGTGTGTGTGTATACACACACATATATACATACACACATATATACATATATATGTACATACACACATATACATATATATGTACATACACACATATCACTGCATATATATAGTTGTGTAAATTTTTTGATATGTATACTTAATATTCATATAGTTTGCTCTATGTAAATTTCACCTCTGTAAATTATTAGCTATATGTATATTGCATATATATGCAATATTATATTATATGTTTATATATGAATGTAAATTAGAGAGTATCTTGATTCATGGTTTCCCATGAATTCCCATTCTATATTTAGAATAAAATCCAAATATCTTACAATAGCTTGTAAAATTCTACATAATCTCATTCCTACATGTCCCTCTATCCTGCTTTCCTGACACTCTCCTTTGTTACTTTGTATGTGCCATGTGATTCTTGCTGTTCTTTAAACTATACACCAAGTGTATTTACCCATCAAAGAGTCTTTGTATTTGCTGTTAACTCTTCTTAGAATACTCTTCTTCTAAATAGTTTCATGACTAACTCCCTCATTTAATTGAGGTTTCTGACCAGATATCACTTTCTCATAGAGGTCTTTCCCAGCCATCTTCCCCTTGGTCTCCCTTGATTTTCTCATAGTACATGTGGGTACCCACATTATACATTCACTTACTTACTATATTTTCCCTATAGGAATTAAGAGTAGGCTAACCAATATAAAAATAGACCCAAACGTGATGTCTCGAAGACAGAATATTCTTACTCACCTAGCAGTCCTCCACGGGTATTTAGATACCACTGATGGCTCATTTCTATTCAAGTCTAGCCAATCTTCCATCTTGTTGATTTGTAATTGTATAAGAGCCTCATTGTTTTCTTCATCCATGTACCCAGAGGAGAAAGCATGGGAGAGCTCACATGGAATATTTTATGGGCCAAACTTCAAATACACTTTTACTTACATTCTGCTGGACTTAATCACATGAACTCAGTCCCATATTCATCTAAATGCAAAAGGAGGCTGGAAAAAATATAGTCTAGCTGTATGCCAGAAAGAACAGAAAATAGAAAATGGCTGCACCTAGTAGTTTCATCACATTTTTCCAACTGGAATACATGCCACTTGATGACAAGGACTTTGTCCGTTTGCTCACTATAGAATATCCAACTTCTTTTTTTTTTTTTTTAAGATTTTATTTATTTGACAGAGAGAGGTCACAAGTAGGCAGAGAGGCAGGCAGAGAGAGAGGAGGAAGCAGGCTCCCTGCTGAGCAGAGAGCCTGATGCGGGACTCGATCCCAGGACCCTGAGATCATGACCTGAGCCGAAGGCAGCGGCTCAACCCACTGAGCCACCCAGGTGCCCCGAATATCCAACTTCAAACACACACACACACACACACACACACACATTCATACATACATATACATATAGCAAGATATTTATTATAGGAATTGGCTCACGTGGTTCTGGAAACAAAGAAGTCCTGTAATCTGCTGTGTGTAAGCTAAAGAAAGAGAAAAATTGGTGGTATATAACTGGGTCCAAGTTCAAAGGTCTGAGAACCAGGGAAGCTGATGCCGTAACTCCCAGCCCAAGGCTAAAAGCCCTACAATTGGGGGAGGTGGGCGCTGGTGTAAATTTCAGAATTCAAAAGAACTCTAATATCTGAAGTCAAGAGAAGATGGATATTCCCACTCAAGAAGAGAGAGAGAAGTCACCTTATCATGCCTTTTTGTTCTACTTTGAGCTTCACAGATTGGATGGTGCCTACTGACACTAGCGAGGATGGATCTTTACTCAGTCTACTCATCTAAATGCTAATCTTTTCCATAAACACCTTCATAGACATACCCAAAAATAATGGCTAACAGCTCTCTGGACATCCCTTAGGTAGTCAAGTTGACACATAAAATTAAACATTGTGCTGATAAATACTACAAAATAACAAATTCAGAAAAATATTAAAATATCTACATTAATTAACTGCTTGGCACACATTTATTATACACTTTTACTATAAATTTTGGCGGAAAACTCCCTAAATAGTTCCTTTTTATACACTTTACAGTAGCTAGCAGGGTCAAGTGTACAAGGAATACTTTTAAAAGTTTGTTTATTGAAGTATAATATACTTCTTTTAGTATATCGTTCTATAACTTTTGACAAGTACATATTATATAAACATCAAAATCAAGATAGAGAACATTTCCATTAGCTCAAAAAGTTCCCTCATGCTTTGTTCTAGTTTGTTTGGGCTTATAGACAACATAAATATAGTTCTCGCAATCCAAATTCAATGTGCCGGCTAATTCAGTTTTTAAGGAGATCCTGCTTCCTATATCGTTGCCTTTCCGTTGTAACCTCACTAGGCAGAAAGGGCAAGAGGGCTTTCTTAGGTCTCTTTTACAAGGATACTAATTCCATTCAGCAATTTTCTTCCCTAATGCTCTAATCATTTCCTAAAGGGACCTCACATCCTAATACCATCACCTTGAGAGTTAGTATTTTAACAGATGAATGGGGCGGTGACACAAACTTTCAGACGAAAGCTTGCCCTTCCTAGTTAAAACCTCCAAATTTCCAGTACCTAGCAACCATTTGTCTTTTGTCTCCATAGCAACAACAAACAATACCCAGCTCAACTTCTGACAAGACTGACAACACTATACAATACAGGCCTAGCAGAGGAAGAATGACCATTTCTGAAAATAACTTACATTTACATCTGTCTGTATTGCTGAACACATAATATTTAGTACTCAATTAAAAATAAGACACTGTAAAAAACGGGGGAAATGAACAAGTTTCAAAGCAATCAACAAAACCAGCTTCAGAGGTGAAGATAATGTTGGGATTATAAAATAAACATTTAAAAATAACCATGATTAATTATACTAAATGCCCTAGTGGAAAAGGCAGACAATATGAATAGATGGAAATTTTCAGCAGAAAGACAGAAACTATATAGAACAGTCATATTGAAATGGTGGACCCAAAAAAGATGAATGCTTTTGACAATTCTTTAGGTAGACTCAAGATAACTGAGGCAAATACATCAATGAATTAGATGGTAAGTCAGTAAAAATTACCCAAATTGATACAAATTAAATTTAAAAAAGAAGAAGAATGAAACACCTTAGAGCCGTGGAAAACTAAGAATGAAAAAACTAAAAGATTATATTTTGCATTTATTCATTCTTTCTCTAATACTTTCTTCCTTTATATCTGTATATAGTTATATCTTTATATATAAAGGATATAGTTATATCCTTTATATCTGTATATAGTTCTTTATATCTTTATATAGTTCCAAATTTCTGACCTATGTATTTTTTTTCTGTCTGAAGAATATTTTAACATTTGTTGCTTAGCAAGTCCGCTATGGTAAATTATTTCAGTTTTTGTTTCTCTGAGAAAGTCTTTCTTTCTTTCATTTTGAAGAATTGTTTCACCGGATACTGAATTCTTGGTTGTTAATCTGTTTCTTTCAATACTTTAAATATTTTAATCCACTCTCTTCTTGTTTTCATAGTCTCTAATGAGAAATTTTGTGTAATCCTTATTCTTGTTCCTATATAAATACTGTGTTCCCTACTCCTTTCATCTCTGCCACCTCCTTTCAAGTTATTCTCTTTGTATTTGCTTTTCTGAAATTTGAGTATGATACCTCTGGTACTTTTGATGTTTATTCTTCTTGGTGTTCTCTGAGACTTTTTGGTCTTTGGTTTGGTGTCTATTACTAATTTTGGATACTTCTTGGTTGCAATTATTTCAAGTATTTCTTCTGCTATATTGTCTCTTCTCATTCTGGCATTCTAGTCATGAATATGTCACATCATTTGAAATTGTCCCACATGTCCTGAATGTTCTGTTTCTTCATTCCTTTATTTTTTGTATTTCAGTTTGGAAAATTTCTATTGACATATCTTAAAGCTTGCTGATTATTTCCTCAGCTGTTTCCAGTCTACAAATGAGCTCATCAAAGACATTATTCATTTTTGTTGCAGTGTTTTTGATTTATAGCATTTCCTTTTTATTCTTCAAGTTTTCATATCTCTGCTTACATTATCCATCTGTTCTTACATGCTGTCAATTTCTTCCATTAAAGGCCTTAACATATTAATCATAATTATTTAAAATTCTCTGTATGATATATCTGACAGGCCTGTCATATCTGAATCTGGTTCTGATGCTTGCTTTTCTTCTGTGAACCATGTTTTCACATTTTTACTTGCCTCTTAGTATGCCTTAGAGTTTTTTTGGTGAAGGCTTGGCAGGAACGGAGGTAAATAAGCCTCTAGTGGGAAGTCTGTTTAAGATGTGTCTAAAAATTGCACTTTGTTTAATATTTGCTGTCACTATAGGTGTCAGAGGCTTTGAATTTCTCTGTTGTCCTTATTTTCATCTCCCCTCTTGCCTTGATCTTTCTTAAGTACTCTTCCTTATAGAGATTCTGTATCTTTTAGCTCTTTCAGCACTAATCCATTATTAATATATTGAATCCCTTCTTAGGTGGTGGTAAGGTATGGGGAAGTGGAAGAATTCTGTAATTTTCCAATTACATCTCAGTTTTTAGTGGGCCTGTGTCTTTGGCCTGCAACCTTCACAAGTATTTTTTATTGTATAAATATTTTAATTTCATTTATTCCACCACCAAGTATCAGTGAAACAGGAAGGCTTGAGGAAGTCTCTTTCCTTATGGCTCTGGGACAAGGTTCTGATAGTCTTTAACCCTGGAGAGAAAGCATCTGTTACAGAGAATGATCTGTCTTATTTACATGGATTATTCTTTCTCACCTCCTTCTAGACCCTTGAGGAGAACTTCCTTCATTCTTCAATGTGAGAATCTGATGGAATTCCCAGCTCCTGAGGTTGTAAGCGAACAGATCTTGATTTCAGTTCCATTGGCTAAATAACCGAAGTGGGATTTCTGGGTCATATGGTTGTTTTATTTTTAATTTTTTGAGAAAATTCAATACTGTTTTTGACAGTGTCTGGAACAATTTTCATTCCCACCAATATCTTACTAAGGTTCCCTTTTCCCTACATGCTCACTACACTTTTGTCTCTTTGATACTAGCCATTCTAAAGGTTTTAGGTGATAGTGGCTTGAAATTGCAATTCCCTGATGACTATAAATGGTGAGCACCTTTTCAAATACCTGCTGACTCTTTGTCTTCTTTGGAGAAATGACTGTTCAAGACCTTTACCCATTTTTAAAAATTGAGTTTTTTGCTTTTATGCTATGGACTTGTTATATATTTTGGACATTGACCCTCTGTCAGATACATGGTTTGGAAATATTTTCTTTCATTCTGTAGGTTGTCTATTCATTTTGGTGATTATTTCCTTTGCTGTGCAAAAGCTTTTTAATTGATGTAGTCCCACTTATTTATTTTCACTTTTGCTCCCTAGCTTTTGGCATCATATCCAAAAATTATTGCCAAAACCAAACTCTGTGTTTTCTCCTAAATGTTTATAATTTCAGATATTACATTTTTAGTTGATTTTTTGGTATATTGTATAAGGGTGAAGATTAATTCCTTTGCCTATAGATGCCCAGTTTTCACAGCACCATTTATTGAAGAGACTATCTTTTCCCATTTGTATATTCATGGTGCACTTGTAAAGATAACTTGACTGTATAGAGTTTATTTTTGGACTATTGTGTTCAGTTGGTTTGTCTGTATTAACACTAGTATTACACTGTTTGGATTACTTGAGTTTTGTAATACTGTTTGAAATCAAGAAGTATGGTGCCTCCCACTTTGTTCTTTCTAAAGAGTGCTTTCAACACATGGGGGCTTCTGTGGGTTTATATGGATTTTAGGACTGCTTTTTCTACTGTGAAAACTGCTAATAGAATTTTTATAAAAATTGCATTGAAGCTGTAGATTGCTTTTGGTAGTGTGGACATTTTAACAATACTAATTCTTCTACTTCATGAACATAGTATATCTTTTCATTTGTTTATATCTTCAATTTTCATCAGTGTTTTATAATTTTTAGTGTACAGAATTTTCAGTTCCTTGATTAAATTTATTTCCAAATGTTTTATTCTTTTTGAAGCTATTGTAAATGGGACTGTTTTTTTTTTTAATTTCTTTTGCAGGAAGGTCACTAATAATGTATAGAAACACAACTGATTTCTTTTTAGAAAAAAGATTTTATTTATCTATTCAACAGAGAGAGAGAGAGAGATCACAGGTAAGCAGAAAGGCAGGCAGAAAGAGAGGGGGAAGCAGGCTTCCCGCTGTGCAGAGAGCCCATTATGGGGCTCGATCCCATGAACCTGAGATCATGACATGAGCCAAAGGCAGGGGCTTAAACCCACTGAGCCACCCAGGCGCCCCCACAACTGATTTTTTATGTTAATTTTGTATCCTACAACTTTATTGAATTTATTAGTTCTAATCGATTTTGTTGGAGTATTTAGGCCTGAGCAAATTCTCTCCACTTTTTTTTCTTTTCCCAAACAACTTATCAATTCTTTTCTTAGAATATTTTTCTAAATTTTTATCTTTACAGTTATATTCCATCCCTTCATCATGTTTACCCTTATTTGTGTGTGTGTATTTATATATATGTATATATATATACATATATATATATATGTTTTTCTTTCTTTAAAAATGTTTGGGAGGTAGTTTCTTCTAAGAAACCAAAGTATACCCAAAATCAAGCGGGTGGCTCTGTTCTATTCACCAGTCTTATATATAAATATATTAAATATATATAAATATATATGTGTGTATATACATATATATGTGTATATATATATATTTATATATATGTATTTTAATTTTTTTTAACTAAAAAAAGAACTTCTTTTTATTTCCTTTCTTCTCCCCCCAATTTGGGGTCTCTTCTGATTTGGTTAGCGTACATTTCTCTGGGGATTTTGCCACCTTTTTAGTATTTTATCCTCTTGTTCATATTTTCTTATCTGAATAAAATGACAAGGTGAAAAACTCACCACACACACAAAAAAAAGAACTGGGTGCAGTACCAAAGGCTAGGGATCTAATCAATATGGAGATTGGTAATATGTCAGATCTAGAGGTCAGAATGATGATACTCAATTCTCTTTTATTGTCTTTTATCTATTTGTCTTGTTTCTTAGATTCCACATATGAAAGAAATTATAGGGGCACCTGGGTGGCTCAGTGGGTTAAAGCCTCTGCTTTCAGTTCGGGTCGTGGTCTCAGGGTCCTGGGATCTAGCCCCACATTGCACTCTCTGCTCAGCGGGGAGCCTGCTTCCCTCTCTCTCTCTCTGCCTGCCTCTCTGTCTACTTGTGATCTCTCTCTGTCAAAATATATTTTTTTAAAATTTAAAAAAAGAAATTATATAGTATTTGTTTTTCTCTGATTTATTTCGCTTAGAATTATACTCTCTAGCTCCATCTGTGTTGTTGCAAATGTCATGACTTCATTATTTTTATGGCTGAATAATATTCCATTACATTCCACCATATATATATATATATATATATATACATATATTTATTTCACTTCTTTATCCATTCATCTGTTGATGGACACTTGGGCTGCTTCCATAGTTAGGCCACTATAAATAATGCTGCAATAAATATCTATCCTCTCAAATTAATGTTTTTGTGTTCTTTGGGTAAATATCTAGTAGTGCAATTACTGGATCATAGGGTAGTTCTATTTTTAATTTTTTTAGGAACCTCTATACTATTTTTCACATTAGCTGCACCAGTTTGCATTCCCACTAACAGTGCAAGAGGGTTCCTTTTTCTCCACATCGTCACCAACACATTATTCATTTTAGCCATTCTGACAGGTTTGAGGTGATATCTCATTGTGGTTTTGATTTTCATTTCCCTGATAATAAGGGATATTAAGTATATTTTCATGTGTCTGACGGCCATCTGTGTATAAATATATATGTAAATCTAAGTCATAATTGTCTATGAAAACCACTTATTAATAATTTGTTTTGTATGTAAGCAGAAGGAACTAATATATTAGCAAAAAATATAAGCTGGAAGGAGTAGGATCTGGGATAAAATATGTTTTTTTTCTTTAATTTATGAGGAGGCTAAACAAAAATAAGGATATATGATAGAAAGAAATTATTAATCATGTTAAAAACATGACAGATAATGAAACCATTCTAATTTTTTTGCAAGCTTGAGCATTTCCATGATAAAATTTAAAAACAAAACAAACATAAATATAAAAATAAAGTGAAAAAGGTAGATGCAATTCAAAAGAAACCTGATATAGCAAAAATAATGCTAAAATAGACTTTGATGTTAATGGTGTTTTAGAATAAAAACAGCATCTTTCCAAAAAAAAAATCACAAGGACCATTTCACTAGGAAGAGGTTAAAATCCTGGCCATGTGTGCATCAAACAATATAGTCTCAAAGTATATAAAGAAAAATGATTATACATGTATGCAGATATTAACTACACAATCATACTGGAAGATTGTTAACATCTCTCTGATACCAAGTGACTGAACATAACAACAAATCATAACAGTATAAAATAATTAATAGATCCAATTAACCAGTTTAATGTAATGGACATATATAAAACACACTATATTGGACAATTTAAAAATAGCCATTATTTTCAAGCACACATAGACTCTTTTAACATCTGACCTCGAAGTACTCCACAAAAAGTTTTCAACAAATACGAAAAGTAAATATTACAGATGACTCTTAAACAACACAAATTTAAATTGTGCAGGTCCATTTATACATGGATTGTTTTCAATAAATACAGTACAGTACTGTAAATGTATTTTATCTTCCTAATTATCTTTTTTTAAATTTTTTCAGTTTCCTAAGATTCTTTCTTTATGCACCACACCCAATGCTCCATGCAATACGTGCCTTACTTATTAATACTCACCACCAGGTTCTCCCAACTCCCCAGCCCCTCTCTTTCAAAACCTCAGTTTGTTTCTCACAGTACACAGTTTCTCGTGGTTCATCTCTCCCTCCGATTTTCCCTCTCTTCTCTTCTTCTTCACCCAATGTCTTCTGTGTTATTCCTTATGCTCCACAAGTAAGTGAAACCATATGTTAATTGATTCTCTCTTTTTGACTTATTTCACTCAGCATAATATCCTCCAGATCCATCCATGTTGATATAAAAGTTGGGTATTCATCCTTTCTGATGGAGGCACAATACTCCATCGTATATATGGACCATATCTTCTTTATCCATTCATCTACTGAAAGGCATCTTGGCTGTTTGCACAGTTTGGCGACTGTGACCATTGCTACTATGAACATTGGGGTACAGATGGCCCTTCTGTTCATCACGTCTGTATCTTTGAGGTAAATACCTAGTAGTGCAATTGCAGGTTCATAGGGTAGCTCTATTTTTAATTTCTTAAGGAATATCCACACTGTTTTCCAAAGTAGCTGTACCAACTTGCATTCCCACCAACAGTGTAACAGGGTTCCCCTTTCTCCACATCCTTTCCAACACTTGTTGTTTACTATCTTGTTAATTTTAGCCATTCTAATTGGTGTAAGGTGTTATCTCAACGTGGTTTTCATTTGAATCTCCCTGATGGCTAATGACGATGAACACCTTTTCATGTGTCTGTTAGCCATTTGTGTGCTTTTTTGGAGAAGTGTCTGTTCATGTCTTCTGCCCATTTTTTGACGTGACTATCTGTTTTGTGTGTGTTGCATTTGAAGAGATCTTTACAGATCTTGGATATCAGCCCTTAGTAGTGTCATTTGTGAATATCTTCTCCCATTCCATGGGTTACATCTTTGTTTTGTTGACTGTTTCCTTTGCTGTCCAGAAGGTTTCGATCTTGATGAAGTCCCAAAAGTTCATTTTTGCTTTTGTTCCTTTGTGTTTGGAGACATGTCTTGAAAGAAGTTGTTGTGGCCAATGTCAAAGAGGTTACTATGAAAAACCCACAGTGAAGATTATTCTCAATGGGGAAAAGCTGACAGCCTTCCCTTTGAGATCAGGACACGACAAGGATGCCTACTCTTGCCACTGTTGTTCAACATAGTACTAGAAGTCCTAGCAACAGCAATCAGACAACAAAAAGAAATAAAAGGTATCCAAATTGTCAAAGAAGAAGTGAAACTCTCTTCACAGATGACATGATACTTTATACAGAAAACCCAAAGACACCAACCCAAACTACCAGAAGTCATACAGCAATTCAGTAATGTGGCAGGATACAAAGTCAATGTACAGAAATCAGTTGCTTTCTTACACAGTAACAATGAAAACATAGAAAAGGAAATTAGAGAATCAATTCCATTTACTATAGTACCAAGAACCATAAGATACCTGGGAATAAACCTAACCAAAGAAGGAAAGCATCTGTACTCGAGGAACTACAGAATACTCATGAAAGAAATTGAAGACACAAAAAGATGGAAGAGCATTCCATGCTCATGGATTGGAAGAATAAATATTGTCAAAGTTTCTATACTGATTAGAGGAATCTATATTTTCAATGCCATCCCTATTAAAATTCCACTGGCATTTTTCAAAGAGCTGGAACAAACAGTCCTAAAATTTGTACGGAACCAGAAGAGATCCTGAATTGCTAAGGAAATGCTGAAAAAGAAAAAACTGGGGACATAATGTTGCCTGATTTCAAGCTTTACTACAAAGCTGTGATCAATAAGACAATGTGGTACTGGCACAAAAACGGACACATAGACCAGTGGGACAGAGTAGAGAGCACAGATATGGACCCACAACTCTATGGTCAAATAAACTTTGACAAAGCAGGAAAAAATATACAGTGCAAAAAAGACAGTCTCTTCAATAAATGGTGCTGGGGAAATTGGACAGTTGTGTATAGATTAATATTAAACCATTTTCTTACACCATACACAAAGATAAACTTGACATGGATAAAGGACCTCAACATGAGGCAGGAATCTATCAAAATCCTAGAGGAGAATATAGGCAGTAACCTAATTATCTTCTTAATAACATTTTCTTTTCCCTTGCTTACTTTATTGTAAGAATATAGTATATAATATATATATATATATATATATATATATATATATATATATAACATACAAAATACATGTTCATTGCTTTCTATGTTACTGGTAAGGCTTCTAGTCAATGGTAGGCTATTTGTAGTTAAGATTTGGGGGAGTCAAAAGTTATATGCAGATTTTTGTTGGAGGTTGGCACTGCAACAACCCTTGCATTGTTCAAGGATCAACTGTATACTGACCACACTCCATTACCACAATGTTTAAAATTCAGAATCAATAATGGAAAGACAACTAAAATCTCATAGATTTAGAAATTTTAAAAAACACATTTCATGTAATTAATGGATTACAGACAATGAAAATAGAAATGAGTATATAATTTGAAGAAAATGACAATAACAAAAGCTACACATAGCTTGTGGAATGCAGTTAAAGCACTACTTAGCTAATGGATTTTACTATCTCTACATTGTTCCTACTATTGTTGCTGCATTCTAACTTTCTGTGAATAATCATTCTACTGTTTCCATCATTTTTATGTGATCTGACTTCATTTCCCTCTATTTTTTCTATATATTTTTTCACTTATATAATTTTTAAAAGACACACAAGCTCAGATAAATATGAATATTGTAAATTATAGTTTACTCTGCCATCACCCATATTAAGGGCTGAATTGTCTTCCACCAAAATCCATACAAGGGAGTTGTAACCTCTAATAGCTCAGAATATAACTGTATTTGGAAATAAAGTATACAAGAAATGACTAAGTTAAAATGAGGCCTGCTTGTGATCTCTCTGTGTCAAATAAATAAATAAAATCTTTAAAAAAAATGAGGTCATTAGATTGGGCATTAATCCAATATGAGTAGGGAACTTAAAGAATAGGAACAGACATCAGGGATGTGTATGCACAAAAGGATAACCATGGGAAAAGGTAGCAGGAAGGAAAGCAAGCCCAGGAGAGATGCCTCTGAGGAAACCAACCATTCTGGCATCTTGATCTTAGACTTCCAGCCTCTGGAACTATGTCTAAATAAGTTTCTTTTATTTAATCCACCTAATCTGTAGTATTTTGTTGAGTTATGTAGGGACTACCCCATTATTCTTGTTTTTATTGTTGACCACCTAAAAGTTATCTTTGATGTCATAGCTGGCTTAATCACCCTTCTGATTGTCTCTCTCTGTCTCTCAGATAAATAAATAAAACCTTTAAAAAAACTAAGCCTAATATAATATGTCTAACATATAGAATCATAGATTTAGAAAGGACAGTAAAAATCAGTTAATTAAGTTGTTCCCAGTGAGAGGACTGTCTTCATCAAAATTCTTTAAAAATATAGACTTGCTGGTTGTATCCCACATCTACTGAATCAGACTTCCTGGGTGTGGGGCCTTTCATCTAAATTTTAAAACAGCATCACACTTTTGATTCTAATGGAATACAGGTTAGAAACAACTGAATTAGTTTAACCTCTACCATTATATAAAAGTGCCTTGTAAACAAACTTGTTCTGTAAAAGGGCAGATAGTAAATGTTTTTTACTTTGTAGGCTATACAGTCTCTCTTATGAATTCTTAGTTTTGCCATGATAATGTGAAATAATACACCACCAATATACAAATAGGCATGGCTGTGTTCTAATAAAAAATTACATACAAAACCAGAAAGAGGAAGGTCACCAAAAATGGTGGAGGAAGAACCTCTGGAAATTCTCTTCTTCAAGAAAGCAATAAAAAGGGGCACCTGAGTGGCTCAATTGTTAAGTGTCTGCCTTCAGCTCAGGTCATGATGTCAGCGTCCTGGGGTGAGAGTTATGTCAGGCTCCCTGCTTAGCAGGGAGCCTGCTTCTCCCTTTCGCACTCCCCCTGCTTGTGTTCCCTCTCTCACTGTGTCTCTCTCTGTCAAATAAATAAATAAAACCTACCCAATGTTCATAGCAGCAATGTTCACAATAGCTAAACTGTGGAAAAAGCTGAGATGCCCTTCAACAGATAATAGAGAAGATGTGGTTCATATATACAATGGAATATTACTCAGCCATCAGAAAGGATGAATATCCAACGTTTGCATCAACATGGATGAGACTGGAGGAGATTATGCTGAGTGAAGTAAGTCAAGCAGAGAAAGTCAATTATCATATGGTTTCACTTACTTGTGGAACATAAGGAATAACATGGAGGACATTAGGAGAAGGAAAGGAAAATTGAATCGGGGGAAATCAGAGGGGGAGACAAACCATGAGAGACTGTGGACTCTGAGAAACAAACTGAGGATGGGGAGAAGGGAGGGGGATGGGCGGATGGGTGAGCTTGGTGGTGGGTATTAAGGAGGGCACATATTGCATGGAGCACTGGGTGTTGTACATAAACAATGAATCTTGGAACACTGCATCAAAAACTAATGATGTATTTTATGGTGACTAATATAACACAATAAAAAATTATACCAAAAATGTTTAAAAAGAAAGCAATGAAAAAATAGGCAAAAACACAGAGATTCAAATTCCTCAGAATTATGGAAATTCACCAAAATCTTGCGAAAGTCTGAAAAATGTTTATTCGAGAAAGAAAAAAAAAAACAAAAAGCTGAGTCTTAGTAAAAAGAGCAATTTTTGTGGGTTTTAGCTTGCCTCATTACCATCTTTTTTCCCCCTTCAGTTCCATAGTAACTCTGAAAACCAACAACCCTCAATCTTGATGAAAAGGAATGGCCACACAGCCACTGGAGGTGGCAAAATGGGGCTTCACACCCTCTAGAAGCAACAGAATGGGGCTGGAGGCCCTTCAAAGCCTCATTATCAGAGAAATGTCACTATTCGACCTGTCTAGTAGTTCCCTGAAAAATCCCACTCGCAAAGCTGTTTTTATTTGACCAGATATGGAACTTGCCCAGCATGAAAAGACTTCTCCCTGGGGGCATATGTAAAAAGAAAAATAAAGAAATGATGGAAAGGAAAGGGAAGTATTAAATTGATTAACTTGTAGCTGCCTAAGGCAGGCTATCCAAAAGCTTTTTAAAAAAATTTAGAAATTAAGATGTCCAAGGAGGCTTTGGAAAGTTCTGAGGCATTCCTGTGAATGTAGAGGCTTATGTGTATATTTATGCACATGTCTAGAGCTGTGTGAATATCCAAGCAAAATATGAGAAGGCATTAATCTCTCACCTCTGGTTAACCTTGAGACTTTGCACAAGCAGAAAGAGAAATATGAATTTTGGAGGAATCCAATAGATTAAGTTTTCAGTTACCTGGCTGAGTGTTAAATGTGGGTCTGACCAAGCACAAAGAGCTCTGTGGGAAAGACTAGGAGAATTATTGATTCCATAAAACCACTACATTAATTGAGTAGCCACATGCCACAAAGACTTCATGGAATTAGTTTAGAAAAGTAATTAAACAACAAATTTAAAAAAAAACAAAACAATAGCAACAAACCCTGAATAGGGAGGATAATCTGATTATCAAAGTTTTTACAGCATTTGAAACATTCAGTTTTTGACAAAAACATTTATGAGTTGAGCAAAGAAACAAGAAAGTATGGCCCATACAAAGGAAAGAAAGTAATTAATAAAAATTCTGCCTGAGAATACCCAGATATTGTGTAAAGACTCTAAATCAACTATTTTAAGGTTACCCAAAGAAATAAAGGAAACCGCGTTTTAAAAAATAATAATAAATATGAAAATGATATCTTACCAAATTGAGAATATCAATAAAAAGAAATTATTAAGAAAAATAGGATTTCTTCACAGTTGTGAAAAATTCACTAGAGGGGTTCAACAACAGATTTGAGCAAGCCCATACAGGAAAAAGCAAACTTGAAGAAAACCCAATTTGAAGTATCCAAAGAAACTGAAAGAAAGAATGAATGAAGAAAAATGAATAGAATCTCAGAGATCCGTGGGACACCATTAAGGACAACATGTATAAAACAGGATTCCCAGAAAAAAAAAGACAAAGAGAGAAATGATCAGGACTATTTGAACCATAGCGAGAATCTTTCTAAATTTGATGAAAAATGTTAGAAACCCATCCAATAAATTCAACAAACATCAAGTAGGATAAACTCAAAGAGATCTACAGACACATCATAGTCAAATGGTAAAATGCCAGAGATAAAGGGGGAAACTTTAAAGAAGCAATAGAAAGGAGATTCATTATGTACAAGGAACCCTCAATAACATTTACAGTTGTTTTGTCATTAGAAACCATGTAGCAAAGACTGTGAGGTGACATATTTAAGGTGCTAAAAGAAAAAGATTACAAACTATGGATTCTATATTTAGCAAAACTGTACTTCAAAAAATAAAGGAGAACTTAAAACATTCCCAGGTGCAAAAAAATCATTGTTAGCTGACCAATTCTACAAGAAATACGAAAGGGAGTTCTTCAGGCTGAAAGCAAATGAACTCAGATAGTAATTCATATCAGGATGAAATGAAATGATATTAGAGAGTAACTTGAATCCACATGAATAAATGAGGAGCTCTGGTAAAGGTAACTACTAAGTAAAAGAAAGAGACAATTTAAATACATTTCTGTTTGTAATGTTTTTCTTATTTTTTCAGATATAAAAGACAACTGAATAAAGCAATACTTACAAATGTGTGGTGATTGACATAGAATATATAAAGCATTAATTTCTGTGAGAATGGTAGCACAAAGAAGGAAAATAAGAATAAAGATACAGAGAAGAAACATTTTTGTGTATTACTGAATTTAAATTGGTATTAATCTGACATAGATTATTATCAGTTAAGATATTTATTGTAATGCCCATAGTAATTTCAAAAATAGATTTTAAAAATATACTAAATTCCATAAGAAAATTAAAATAATGCATTAGAAAGTATTATTTAGGGGAGCTTGGGTAGCTTAGTTGGTGAAGTGCCTGACTCTTGATTTTGGTTCAGGTTACAATATCAGGGTCCTGGAATGAAGCCCCAGGTTGAGCTCTGCACTCAGTGGGGAGTATGCTTGAGGGTTCTCTCTCTCCATATCCCTCTGCCCCTCCTCCTTCTCATTCTCTCTTTCTTTATAAAATGAAATAAATAACTCTTTTAAAAAAGTATTATTTAACAGCACAGGAGATAGCAACAGAAGAAGAGAGGAACAAAAAATGTAAGACAGAAAACAAATAACAGAATGGAAGAAGCAAATCCTATTTATCAGTAATTATATTAGTTGTAAATGAGTTAAACATTTTGTTTGTTAAAGTTTTTTAAAGATTTTATTTATTTATTTGAGAGAAAGAGAGGGAGCACAAGACATGGGAGGGTCCAAGGAAGAAGCAGACTCCCCTCTGAGCAGGGAGTCCCATTCAGGGCTTAATACTGGGACTCTGGGATCATGTTCTGAGCAGAAGGCAGAGGCTTAAGCCACTGAGCTACCCAGGCACCTTGAGTTAAACATTTTAAATAAACGCATAGTTTGGAAGAGTGAAATAAGAAATTTATTATGTGCCTTCTATAAGAAACTCTAGACTCAAAGACACAAATAGGCTGAAAATAAAGAAATGGAAAATTATATACCATGCAGACAGTAGCCAAAAGAGACCTGGGAGTGCCTATATTAAGGTCAAACAAAATAGACTCTAAGACAAAATTTATTAGCGACAATGAGAAACATTTTATAATGATAAAAAGTTCGGTTAGGCAAGAAGATAAAATAATTATAAACATATATGATCTAAATACAGAGCTCCATGATACATAACATAAAAACTCATAGATTTCAATGGGATATAGAAAATTCACCACAATAGTTGAAGATTTCAAATACCCCCACTTATAATAATGGATAGAACTAGACAGAAGAACAATGAAGAAATAAGGAGTTGAACAAAGCTATAAAGCAAGTGGACCTAATAGACATCTATAGAACATGTCAATTCAAACAGCAAAACATATATTTTTCTCAAGGACACCTGGAAGATTCTCAAGGATAGATCATATATGACACTATGAAACATTTTTCAATTAATTTAAAATAACTGAAAGCATACTCATTGTTCTTTGATCAAAATAGAATTAAATTACAAATCAAATACAAGGGAATTTGGTAAATTAACAAATATGTAGAAATCAAGAAATATACTCCCATATAATCAATGGGTCAAATTGAAATCATAAGGGATATTAGAAAACATTTTGTGATAAGTGAAAACAAACATGCAACATGAAATGTATGGAATACAGCAACAGTAGCATTTCAAGGAAAATTTATAGCTGAAAACACATTAAAAAAGAAGAGGATGGCTGTTTGTTAAGAGTCCAACTGTTGATTTCCACTCAGGTCATGATTTCAGTATTGTAAGATCAAGCCCCCTGTTGCTCTAAATACACTATGGACACTAGACACAGAGCCTGCTTAAGATTCTCTCTCTCCCACTCCCTCTGCACCTCCCCCCACCCTTTTTCTCCCTCTCTCTCTAACAACAACAACAAAAAAAACAAAACAAAACTAACTTCCCAACCTAAGACCCCAGAAAATAGAGGTAACTAAACACAGAGGAAGTAGGGAAAATACATAATCAGCATTAGAGTGGAAATAAATGAGATAAATTAAAGAAAAACAATAAAGAAAACTAATTGAAAACATGATCCTTTGAAAAGACTAACAGATTTAGCAAACCTATAGCTAATACTTACCAAGAGATAGAGAGAACACTAGAACACTGTGATTACTAGAATCAAGTAGAATCAAGAATGAAAGCAGGGGTTTTACAGCCATCCATACAGGGGTAAAAAAGGCTATAAGGAAACACTGTGAATCATGATATACCAACAAATTACACAGCTTAGATGAAATGGACAAATCCCTAGAAATGCAAAACTACTGAAACTATACCAAGAAGAGTCTGATAGATCTATATCAAGTAAAGACCTTAAATTAGTCATCAAAAAATTTCCTGTTGCTCAAAAGAGCTTAGAAGCAGATGGCTTCCCTAATTCTACCAAAGATTTAAGGGCGAAATAACACCAATCCTTTTCAAACTCTTATTGAAACAAAAGAAGAAATATTTACCAGCTCATTCTATAAGGCCAACATTACCCCAATATCAACACTAGATAAGAATATAAGAAAACTATAAAACAAGTTCCTTATGGGGCGCCTGGGTGGCTCAGTTGGTTAAGCAACTGCCTT
This sequence comes from Neogale vison, assembly GCF_020171115.1. Classification (NCBI taxonomy): domain Eukaryota; kingdom Metazoa; phylum Chordata; class Mammalia; order Carnivora; family Mustelidae; genus Neogale; species Neogale vison. Next base: position 34,835,129 of record NC_058105.1, read on the forward strand.
CGGCTCAGGTCATGATCCTGGAGTCCCGAGATCAAGTCCCACATCCGGCTCCCTGCTCAGCAGGGAGTCTGCTACTCCCTCTGGCCCTCCCCTCTCTCATGCTCTCTCTCTCTCATTCTTGATCTCTCAAATAAATAAATGAAATCTTTAAAAAAAAAACAAGTTCCTTATGAGTATAGATCATAAAGATAATAAAGAGAATCATCAAGATACTATAGCAAGCTGAATCTAGCAGTGGATTAGATCATTAAAAAGATCGTACATCATGACCAAATGGAATTTATCTCAAGAATGCAAGGCTGATTTAAAATATGAAAATCATAATATACCATATTAATAGAAAAAGGAAAAAAATCTAATACACAGATGCAAAAAAGGAATTTGATAATTCTAACACTCTTTCGTGATAAAAATAAATGAATAAATTAGAAACAAAAAAGTACTGCCTCAAACCGAAGAGGGCAACTATAAATAATGTGTATGTAACACAATGTTTTTTACTGAAAGATAATACTTAATCTTATGTTTAGAAACAAGACAAGAATGTCTGCTCTTGCCATTTCAGTCTGCATTGTCCTGCAGGTCCTATCCAGAGCAATTAGGTGAGAAAAATAAGCAAAACACATTGAGATTGGAAAGGAAGAATTAAAACTGTATCACAGATAACATGATCTGGTAGGTAGAAAAGCCCAAAATATTCACAGAAAAAATATTAGGGTTCTTAAATGACTTCAGTAAGATTGCAGAATACAAGATCAATATACCCAAATCAATTGTATTTCTATGTACAAGGAAGTAACTATCAGAAAATTAATTTAAAAATTGATTTACAGTAGTATGAAAAATAGTAAAGCACTTGGGAATAAATCTGAACAAAGAAATGCAGAACTTGTACAATGAAAATTAGAAAGTACCATTGAAAGAAATTTTTTAAATACCTAAATAAAGGGCAAGATATCCTGTCTTTGTAGATTGGAACATTTAATAGTGCTAAAATGGCAAGAATTCTCAAAGTGATGGATAGATTGAATGCTATTCTTATCAAAATCAGAGCTGTCCTTTGCAAAAGTTGACATACTGATTCTAAAAATCATATGAAAATGCAAGACCCTCAGAATAGCAAAGGCAATCTTGAAAAGGCAGAACAAAATTGAAAGCCTCATACTTCCTAATTTTAAAAACTTACTACAAAGTTATAGTAATTAAGATTGTTTCATTGGCATAATGATAAACATATGGAACACTGGAAGATCTAGAAATTAACACACAGTCAATTGATTTTTGACAATGGTATTAAGACAATTCATTGGGTAAAGAACAGTCTAACAAAGGTGTCAGGACAACTGGGTATCTGCATACAAAAAAAGGAAGTTAGATTACCTCACATCATATGCAAAATTAACTTAAGTTTGTTTAAAGACCTAAATGTAAGACTTAAATCTATAAACTTCTTAGAAGAAAAATGGATATAAACCTTTCTGTCTTGGATTGGGCAGTAATTTCCTGGACATGACACCTAAAGCATATGTAACTTAAAAAAAAAAAAGGTGAATCAGGCTTTATTAAAATTAAAAACTTCTGTGCATCCAATTATACTAACATAAAAGTGAAAAGACAACTTATAGAATGGGAGAAAACATTTGCAAATCATTTACCGATATCATACAAAATTCATATATATGTGATAATCCTTCGTTTTTCGGAGTTCCCATAAAGTTATTTAAGCCAGTATTTAGGGTTTTTAAAAAATTTCATTTCTGGGGCGCCCGGGTGGCTCAGTGGGTTGGGGCCTCTGCCTTCGGCTCAGGTCATGGTCTCGGTGTCCTGGAATCCAGTCCCACATCGGGCTCTCTGCGGAGAGCCTTCCTCTCTGCCTGCCTTCCTCTCTGCCTACTTGTGATCTCTGTCTGTCAAATAAATGAATAGAAACTTAAAAAGTAAAAATTAAAAAATGTCATTTCTGTGGGGAATAAAGGTCCTGGAAATTTTCTACTCTACCATCTTTCCAAACCCCCAAATTCCAAGGTTTTAAAAGCTGTGATGCCTCCCTTTTATTGTCTAGATTAACTCTCACTGCTTTCATCAATTATATTTCATCACCTGGCAACATTTATATATTCCCTTATGATTCCTGATATGCAAACATTGAAATTTGGAATTCCACTGACAAATTTGTTCAGGGCAGATAGAACCTCTTTATTGACTTATATACTCACGTTGCTTTCAGATTCTTTTAATGACATTTTAAAAATGCTCTGCAATGATCACAAATTCTGAAAAAACTTTAACAATAAGAACTTTTCTCTTTTTCTTTTTTTTCATCAATATTACCATTAACCTCAAACTTCAGTTCATTTTGGCCATTACCTGTGTAAACACTCTTCTCACAATCCTTTCTGATACAATCAGAAATCTTTACAAATACAGGTTCACAAAAAGTTTCATTTGTAGTTTCATTGATTGTTTTGGGTACTTTAATCTTTTCTTCCTTCATAGTCATAACTCCATTTTTTGAGAACATTTATCCCTGTTTAATCATTAACTTATATTTTAGAGTGGGATCAGACATACCTTTTTGCTTAACTCTTTCATCACTTTCTTTCTGAAGTCCAAGAAAATACAGTAGTATCCAAACATTTAACTGCATGTAATTCTACTTAGATATGACATCATTTAGTTCTTAAAATGAAAAGTTTAAAGAAAAAGTAAGTTAGAAGATTACGGATTATCCATCCCCTTGAAGCTACTTAGAAAATAGCAATCACTTCGTCACTTGAACCAGACTATATTTTAGAAGTAAAGGGTCGGGACACCTGGGTGGCTCAGTGGGTTAAAGCCTCTGCCTTCGGCTCAGGTCATGATCTCAGGGTCCTGAGATCGAGACCCGCATCGGGCTCTCTGCTCAGCGGGGAGCCTGCTTCCTCCTCTCTCTCTCTCTGTCTACTTGAGATCTCTGCCTATCAAATAAATAAATAAAATCTTAAAAAAAAAAAAAAAAGAAGTAAAAGGTCACTGACCTTTGACCTCTTGGCTTCATTCAACTCTGTATCTTGTAGTCAACATTGCTACATGTTACTTATTCCCTTGAAGAAAATAATATATTTACATTCTATATTAGTTCCTATGATGACTGTAATAAAGTACACAAAATAGATGGTCTAAAACAACAGAAATTTATCTTCTTAGTGCCGTAGAGACTTCCAAGTCTGAAATGATGGTGTCAACAAGACCACCCTCCCTCTGTGACTCTGGGTAGAATCCTTCCTTGCCTTCTGCTAGTGACCAGAAACCCTTAGCACTCCTTCTCTTTCAGCTGTATTAGTCCCATTTATGCCTCTGTTTTTCATATGGCGTTCTCCCTGTATAGTCTCCACACCTGTTTTTTCTTATAAAGACATCAATCGTATTGAATTAGGGCCCATCCTAATGACCTAGTCTTGCCCTATTTCCAAATAAGATCACATTTATAGGTACTAGAGGTTAAGACTTCAGCATATCTTTTTGTGTTACAGAGTTTAATTCATAACATACTCCAAAGTTGGAACTCAAAAAATGATTAAATCTAAAATATACCCCCCCGTTTTTCAATTACTTCGATAAGCATCACTGCAACCATTCTCTCTAAACTGTATCTTCCAGTGGCACAGAGAATTGCTGAAGATGATGAGCCATTTTAGGGGAACTAAATTCTAATTAACTTTGTGACTGATTAACTTTGTCAGTGTTTTTCAGGAAATGGGGAAAGGATTAAAAGATTAATGCAGGTTGTCACAGGTGGCAGCAGACAAGGACCCAGATGCTCACAAATCCTTTCACCCCTCAGTGGAATATGCATTGTTTAAAGTAAAAATATAAGAAAAAAAATTGGAAGGCATGTAATGCAACAGACTTCTTAAAAGTTTTCTCATTTTTCTAACCATTTGGTAGTAGAAATATGTAATAAGAAACAGAAAAATGGCCAGAATTAATGCAGTAAAAGACCATGAGAAAATTATATCTAATTAATCAGTTCCTGAACAAAACAAGATTGGTCTGAAATGCTCAAGTTAACATTTCCACTAATCATAACAATGTTATCATTTTAGAAATAAAATACATTGTCATATATAATGTAATGTAGTAAAACTCTCTCTTGGCAATATTATACATGAGAATTAAAGCAGTTCTCTTAAAATCGGGAAGGGATTTTTTTCCCTAGGCATTGCCTAGAAATGAAAATCTTGGCAATATTATACATGAGAATTAAAGCAGTTCTCTTAAAATCGGGAAGGGATTTTTTTCCCTAGGCATTGCCTAGAAATGAAAATCTATGATATAAATCCAGACTTTTTCCAGACTCAAAATCCCAACTTAATAAAAACTGTGTCTCTAGATATTTAGATAATAGTTCTTCCTAATACTAAATTATATGTTTATTTAATGATTTGTCATTCCCCAGTTGGAAAATAGACAGAACAATAGCATAACCAAGGGAGAAACTTTATATGAACCCATTATTCTCCAGTACATTCAGAATAATCACAAACACATAGTAGGTACTCAGCAGGTATCTCCCTTATAATTAAACAAGGAATCCTAGAAATAATTTTAATTCCACATTAAGATTTGTGGTCTTACTCTTGGCCAAATTTTTACAAATGTTTTTCTTTTAATTAAAATTAAAGAATTAATGTGAAACCATTTTAAATTACAAAATTCTTTACAGGTATGTTATTAACATTATATAATGAGTTGATAAGTGACATTTTTGAAAAAGTGGGTTTTTTTTCCTTTGGGCCATTTATTATTGCCCTCCTGAGTACAATTTGATTTTTTTTTTCATTAAATTATTTCTCTGGTTCGTATTTTAGGATGAACGTGGAATGTCTTTTATGTGAAATATATGCATAGATGAGAGAGAAAAACTATCTCTGCTCATATTGTAGGATTTGAAATATATTAACAAGGGGTGCCTGAGTGCTTCAGTCATGTGTCTGACCTTGGCTCAGGTCTTGATCTCAGGGTCGTGGAGTTGGCTCCATGTCAGTCTCCAGATTGGCCTCCACCTTGGCTCTGCAACTCTGCACTAGGCTCTGTGCTCAGCGGGGAGTCTACTTCTCTCTCCACCTTTGGCCCTCCCCTGGATGATACTCTCTCTCTCAAATACATAAATAAATAAAATCTTTAAAACAATAAAAATAGATTAGCAAAATTAAGCCTCACCATGATCTGAATATATATGTGAGGCATCCATTTTGTAAAACTCTTTGCAAAATCTGTGCTCTTCGAATGTGAGTTAACTTATTTAAATTAAATATTTAAAATATTTAAAATTTACCAAAATCAGAACAAGAACTTTTTTTCCCAGTATTTGAAAAGTATCAGTAAAATAGAAACAGAGTTGTCTACTAAATACTCTTTTCACTAGAAAGGAAGTAGCCTCAAGTATTCAGATTATGAATGGGAAATGAAATAGATGTATGAAGAGAAGCAGAGGTAATACTGTAATAAAGATAGCAGTTAGATGATCATCTCTCTTTTCCCATTCTTCCTAACTTTCTCAAAACTTTCTCTCAGCAACAGTCTCCTCTCTGGCTTCCATGCATCTAAGTCTTGCCTCTCTCCAAGCCATTCTCTAGGATGCAACCAGAATTATCTTTTGTAGTGTAAATATGATCATGTTACCCCCTTGTTTAAAATGTTTTAATGAATATCCATTTCCTACAAAGTGAAGGCCAAATTTGTGACCATGGCCTTTAAGAACCATCATATTCATGCTTTTCTTACCGGCCTTACGCCTCACCATCTTCCTGCTCTTGACCGCCATCGCTATCCCACCCTCAAGTTCTGGTCATGCTGAATTGATCAGAATCCTTCAGTGCTATTATTCTCTCTTCATCTCTGGAGCCTTTTCACATCCTAAGCACCTAATCTCTTCAACATCTCTCTCAAGGCACAATTTAGCAACCATTTTGTATGAGCCTGTAGGATGCAACACACTTGAAAATCCCTAAGAATTTTTAAAAAGTTAGCTAAAAGTCTAACTATTCTCTTTGAAACCTTCCTTGACTTTCCTAGGCAGAATTAGTTTCTTTTCCATTACTCCTTTTGTACTATGCACATTTCTCAATTATGGCATTAAATGTTGCATTTTAGTTCTTTGTCTGGCTATCTCACTCTCTACTATATATACAGCATCTTAGTGATGTGCCTAACACAAAGTTGATGTTCAATAAATATTGAATGAGTAAATATATCAATAAATCAACCAATAAAGAATGATCAATTATTTAAATTGTGATATCCCAGGATGATATGTTAATTCAGGGAAGCACAAACTGTGAAAGCATTTTCATATGGTTCTCAGAGCAGAAGAAAAGAGGAAAAGTATTACTTTTAGTCACCATAATTTATGAGAAAGATCCATTATTCATAGTATAGCAACTAAAAGCAAATTAATGTTTCTGTCTATAGCAAAGATTTCTGAGGATATCTATAGTTGAGTTAATCTACAACAGATAGCTATGGCAATTAATTTTGAGGGGAAATTTATATTCCAAAGTGATTGCATACACATAAATATTAAAATACTTTTTTTTCTTAAATGTGTTACGAAATATTTATAATTAGTACCAGGATTGTCTTAGTCCATTCAGACTGACCTTACAGAGAACCATAGATGGAGCCTCAAATAATCTCAATTACTTTTCATGAACAATAATCAGCATTCAACCTAAAATAAAACATATAAAAATTTTTACTAAAAACTAAGAAAAATAGACTATATAACCAAACTCATGTAAAGTCTGGAAATTGTAGTTTTAAAAATAATCAACAATTTAAGAAGTTCAATGACAAGGTGAAGAATTTAGTAGAGAACTAAGAATTGAAGTTAAAAAAATCAAATAGAAATTCTAGAATGAAAAATTATAATAATTAAAACTAGACCTAATGGATGAGTTTAAAAGCATATTAAAAATGAAAGGAAAAGAAACAAATTGAAATATATGTTAGAATTAAAGAAAGACTATGTTATGAAACAAAATAATAGAAAAAAGTATAAAAAACATATGGGACATAAGGAAGAATATTGACATACATGTAATTGGTATCACAAAAAAAGAACAATAGAAATTTGGGCAACAACAATCCTTGCAGACAATGCCTAATAATTTCCAAAATTGAGAGGTAATATCAAGCTACAGATTCAGAATGTGCTACCCCAAGGATAAATACAAAGAAAGTACTTGTAGTATAGAAATTAATGAAATAAATTGAATGCAACACAAATGAAAAGATATTTCATGTTCATGGATTGGAAGAATTAATATTGTTAAAATGTCTATAGTATCCAAAGCAAACTACAGATTCAATACCAAGCCTCTCAAAATATCAACAGAACTTTTCACAGAACTTGAACAAATAATCCTAAAATTTGAATGAAAACACAAAAGACCCCAAATAGCCAAAGAACACTTGAGAAAGAACAAAGCTGGAGGTATCATAATCCCAGATTTCTAGACACACTACAAAGCTGTAGTAATCAAGTGTGGCACAAAAATAGACACATAGATCAATGGAATATTATAGAGAGCCTAGAAATAAACCCATACGTATATGATCAACTAACTACAATAACAGAGGCAGGAATGTAACATGGAGAAAAACTACCTTCAACAAATGGTGCTGGGAAAACTGGTCAGCTACCTGCAAAATGATGAAGCTGGACCACTTTATTACACAACACATGAAAGTAAACGCAATATGAATTAAAGAACTGAATATGAGACCCAAAACCATAAAACTCCTTAAAGAAAATATAGGCAGTAACCTCTTTGGCATTGACCTTAGTAAAATTTTTCTAGATATGTCTCCTCAGACAAGGAAAACAAAAGCAAATATAAACATGGGTTTACACCTAAGTAAAAAGCTTTCACACAGCAAAAGAAATCACTAATCAAATGAGAAGAAAACCTGCTAAATGGGAGAAAATATGTGCAAATCATATATTTGATAAACATTTGATATCCAAAATACATAAAGAACTTATACAACTCAACACCAAAAAAAACCACCAAAAAACCCATAAACAATCCACTTATAAAATTGGCAGAGGGCATGAATAGATATTTTTTCCAAAGAAGACACAGATGGCCAACAGACACATGAAAAAATGCTTAATATCATTAGTCATTAGAAAAAAATGTAAATCAAAACCACAATGAGCTAACACCTCACTTCAATGAGAATGGTTAATAACGGAAAGACAATAACAATTGTTGGCAAGGATGTAGAGAAAAAGGAAACTTCATGAACTGTTAGTAGGAATGTAAATTGGTGCAGGCACTATGGAAAACAGTTCCTCAAAAAATTAAAAATAGAAACACCATATGATTTAATAATTCCACTATTGGGCATTTACCCAAAGAAAACAAAAACACCAATTCAAAAAGATGTAGAGAAAAGGGAGTCTTCATGAACTGTTAGTGGAAATTTAAATTGGAAAACAATTCCTCAAAAAAGAGATATATGCAACCTCATGTTATTGCAGCATTATTTATAATAGCCAAGATATGAATGCAACCCAAGTGTCCATCAACATATGAATGAAGAAATCATACACACACACACACACACACACACAATTTTTCTCTTCTCTCCCTCTCTTACACAACACACACACACACACACACACACAGAAATATTACTCAGTCATAAAAAAGAATGAGATCTTGTTATCAGACAATATGGGGGGACCTAGAGGGTAGTATTTTAAGTGAAATAAGTCAGACAAAGATAAATACCATGTGATGTTACTTATTGCGGGCTCTAAAACAAACAAACAAAAACAAAAACAAATGAACAAACAGAAAAGCAGAAACCCATAAATACAAAGAACAAACCATTGTTTGCCAGACTGGAGGGGACTGGGGACATAGGAAAAATGAGTGAAGGGGAGTGGGAGGTAAAGGCTTCTAGTTACGGAATGAATAAATCACAAGGATGAAAGGTACAGCACAGGGAATATAGTCAATGGTATAATAGTGTATGGTGACATATGGTAGCTACACTTGTAGTGAGAATAGCATAAGATATAGAGTTGTAGTACCACAATGTTATACACCTGAAACTAATGTAAGATTATATGTCAACTATATTTCACTTAAAAATCACTAGTATATGAGAAAATATGAAAAAAAGAAAACTATGCATATGCTTATCATAGAAAAGTTGCTGAACCCCCACACAAAATTTTTAATTGTAAAAACAGCCATAGAAGGGAACACATTTATTAACTTTATATTTTGGGTCACTTTGTCCCTACAGTGTTTCCATTGGGATGACCCAAATTGAGTTCCTTCTGTGGGATCCACATTTAGCCCACAGGAAACATGGGAAGCACACATCTTTCTATATATAGTCAATCTCTGAAGGGGCAAGCTATTTCCAAACAGCTGTGCCTTTCTGCTCTACTCCCCTATTTGTCTCAATCCTTCACTTTCATTTTTTATTCCTTTTAAGATTTTTATTTATTTATTTGACAGACAGAGATCACAAGTAGGCTGAGACAGGCAGAGAGAGAGGAGGAAGCAGGCTCTGTGCTGAGCAGAGAGCCCTATGTGGGACTCGAAACCAGGACCCCGAGATCATGACCTGAGCTGAGGGCAGAGGCTTAACCCACTGAGCCACCCAGGCTCCCCTACCTTCATTTTTAGACATAAATCAGGTATGAGCATCTTTATCTTCGAGATGTCCCCACTGAAATACACATAAATCTCCTCTTAAACCCTTCATTTGGCTTGATGGAGTAAGTACACCTCTCATTGGCATAGGGTGGGATTGGAGAGGTAGAAAAAGACCGAATCATTAAGTTTCTTGTTAAGTCATGGTTAAGAGAGAGAGATAAAGTTAGCTTTCTAGTGCAAGTGGAAGACTTGAGGTGTGTTAAAAAAGGAGGATAAAGGTACAAATGTCCAGTTACAAAGTAAGTAAGTCATGGAGATGTAATGTACAGCATGATGACTGTAGTTAATAATACTGTATTGAATATTTGAAAGTCGCTAAGAATAAGAAAGCACATCATCACAAGAAAAAAAACTTTTTGTAACTATGTATGCATATAAGAATGTTAACTGGACTTACATGGTAATCATTTCACAATGTATACAGATATCAAATCATGTTGTACAATGTCCTCCTTGTTGTGATGAACACCAAGTGCTATATGGAAGTGTTGAATCACCATATTGTACACCTGAAACTAATATAACATTATATGTCAATTATACATCAATTAAAAGAAGAGAGAGTAAAAGAAGAAAAAAGAAAGGAGTAACAATATAATGTTTACATTTTAAAAATATCAGTATATTTGCAGTTTGGAAATAAGATTAGTTGTAGCAATAGAAGATAAGGCAGGGACACTAAGAGATCATTGAAATTTTCCAAACTAGAGATTATGGTGGCTTGAATTTGATGGTGATAATACATATATAAATAAGTATGCAGATTATAGAAATATTTTGAATGATTCTCTTTGAGGTAGCCAGGGCTCCATTCTTGTCTGCTACTTTGACCCATCTGTGGCTTTTCATGTCAGTATATAATAGCTTTTAATATTTCTGTTGCTATTACATAGAATTCATGATTTCTTATGATATATAAAGAAAGAAAAAGTATTCTTTAGAAGATTATAATTAGGTTTGGTAGTAGTTTACATCTGCATCTTCTCTTTAACATGTTCTGCAGTATTTTTATTTTTCTAAGTTTCCATATATGGTTCTTTTCTCTCTGTACATCCTCAAAAGATGCAGTATTCATCCAGATATTATAGCAAAGACAGCATCCATTAATTTTTTGGTTGTATTCACTCCTTTGCTTCCATGAAACACGTTCATAGAGACACAGAAGGTAGACAAGTTGAGTCTCTACTATACTAAAGTGGGTTCTATTTCTATATCCACCTATTAATTTTCTGATATTTGGAAGCAAAATAGTTCCAGAAATGAAAAATAGTTGGGCACTGTGCTTGCTCCTAGGGCTGTTCACAGATCTAGGTTTCTCTATAGTGACATGGCAAGATGGCACTCCCAGCCTTTGTTGAAGTTAGGTAATGTTTTATTTGGCCAATAAAATGGACTGTCATTTACAGGAGAAATGTTGAGATATTGTGTGATTCACCATCTTCCCTTTCCAGTGCTCTAGTGATAATGGAAGCTCATGCCAAGATAAAAACTCCATCAACCTGAGTCCCTATTTAATGATGATGAGCAGATGTACACTACCCAAGCCCCCCCAACTTCCCTTGTACTTTTAGCATGTGAGAAACTTTTTAAAAATATATTTTATTTATTTGAGAGAAAGAGAGAGCATGTAGAGAGGGAGAAGGAGAAGCAGACTCCCCACTGAGCAGGGAACCCAACACAGGGCTTGATCCCAGGACACTGAAATTGTGACCCGAGTTGAAGGCAGACACTTAACCAACTGAGCCACTGTGAGAAACATTTTTGTCCTAAGCCTACTTTTATAGTGGTTTGTTAATGTGCAGAGCCTAGTGCATCCTTATGCAGACAGTGTGTTAGGTCAACCTCTCACTTCCAGTATGAGTTCCCTCTAGAACAATGGAGTTTCTGGACATGTAACATGGATAGTGATTGAGAACTTAACTGTCTTGAGGTAGTGTTCTCTATTTTTAAGTAGTTAAAATTAATAAACTATTCTTCCTGTTTTTTTATATTTTATTTATTTATTTATTTGCTAGAGAGAGAGAGAGAGAGAGCGGGCGCACAAGCCAGAGGAGCAGCAGGCAGAGGCAGAGGGAGAAGAAGGCTCCCTGCTAAGCAAGAAGCCTGTTTCCGGACTCAATCTCAGGACCCTGGGATCATGACCTGAGCCAAAGGCAGCCACTTAATTGACTGAGACACTCAGGTGTCCCTATTCTTCTTATTTTGAACCAAACTTTGCCTCTTATAATTTCTACTCAAAAGTTAATTTAAATACTGGGCTTAGTTAATGAAAAGGTAACTTCTAAATTTCTTCAGTGATATTCTGCAACTTAGAATTTATAACCTGTCTCAGGAAGTGTTCTGTTGAAACTATTTTCTGAAAAGCCTAAACCCTAAACAACAGAACACATTGAATGTAAATTAAACTGTGCTCTTGAGCAGAAAATTAAATTTGTTCTATGACTTGGATTTTAAGGCAGCCCACATAATATAAACAGTGCTGCAAGTGACTGATAAATCTGTAAATTCAATTGATACCCTACCTTGGTGATAACCAGTGGAGAAAATTAGAGTAATATGCATGAGCTTCTCATTCAAATACTTTGATTTTATTATCTAAGCAGAACCAGAAAATATTTTCAGGTAATTAATAACACTTTAGTCTAGAAGTATCAATATAATATACTTTTAAAGTGCTCTTCTTGTGATGAGCACCGGGTGTTGTATGTAAGTGCTGAATCACTTTATTATACACCTGAAACTACTATACACTGTTAACTAACTAGAATTTAAATGACAACTTAAAAAAAATACCCTCCTTTTAGTTTTTATAGGAAGAATGCTCTACTCACCATAATCCTAGGTTTAACACTAGTGTTTGGTGGTTAAGAGTTCGTTATAATGGTCTATTTTACAACTGGTGCAAAGAAATGAGTAACAATCTACCCAGTACAATTTATAAGGCACTAGAAAGTTGTTAGTGCTCCAAATATCTTTACCAAAGGTCATTCACATTTCAGTCTTATCATATTATTAAATATTTTTTGAGCTCATAATCAATACAACTCATAAATGTATGACAGAATAATAAGAGGAGAAAAATAAGGTATTCAAAAATGAAGAAATACAAAAGGATAAAGAATTGTGTGTAAACACCCTTAATTCCTTAGAAATCAAATAGCAAAATTAAAGTAATAAGATCCCATTTTTCATCTATAATATTGGTAATTTTGTTTTTACTAACAATATCTGTTATTGATAAGAGTTTAGGAAATGCACCATCATCACTTTTGATAGAAAGGTAAAGTGGCACAGTTTTCTCTATCTATCTATCTATCTATCATCTATCATCTATGTATTTCTCTATCCATCTGGTGATTACTGAAAAGGAAAATACTTTATAATATATAATATAGCAAACAAGACCCAACAGGGATGAAGAAACTAATGTCTCAGGTGCCTCAGAGGTAAATGTCATCACCACCAGCTCCAAACAAGAAAATTAGACTTGCTAAAGTGTTATGTGTGAGAGAAATTTAGAATGTATAGTGAAGGATGAGTGAATGTTAATTACATCATCAGAATCAGTGACAGCAAGTAAGACTTGTAGATTCTTCTACTGCTTCTCCTGTATCAAAACCTTTTTAGAGATTGTGACTGGTCACCATCGTCAGGGTTAATAGACATTAATGGACAATTTTATCAGGCTTCTTGTGTATCTCCTCACATAATCCAACAGCAGTTCTGAATCTCACCATGCCTGTGGCGAACATTTTGTGCTGGTTTCATCCTACTTCACACTAACTGCCCAAAGAGGCTTCCACATTTCTCTCATTTATGGCTCTAGGTTTTCTCTGATGCTGCCCCATGGGCCACCTATGGAAGAATCCTCAGCACTTTTATATGTTCTACCAAGAAATGTGGGAGAGTTAATAACCCAATGGGACAACTGTTAACCCAAAGAAGATGAAAGTCAAAGGATGAGCGCTTTTGCCCTTTATGCTCCAACAGAAACTTTACAAAGGCATCTGATACAGACTTCTTAGATGTTCCTGTGGAACAAAGAACTAGGTAACTGTTATTTTTCCTCTGTCCTAGGTTTTACTCCCCATGGGCCCTCAACCCTACAATCTCACATAACATTCCATAAAAACACCCTTATATGGGCCCTTGTTCTAGGTTTTATTTGAAAGAAATCCAAGCTACAACAATATGAATAACTTTATACAGAGCAACATATTTTCAAGAAATTTATTCTGAGGAAATAATTAGTAACAAGAAAAATTTTCCTTCTGACATATCAGGTGTAATATTTTATGGAACAAAAATACTTAAAATACAAATGTTCAGTAATAAGGGGTTGGCTAATCCAAATTTCAAATTGCTACAGGGAAATGACAGTAGTTTTATTGGAAGATAACCCACGTTTTAGCCCATTTCCACTTTGGCAAGTAAGTGAGATCCCTAAAACCTGGCTGAGAGTCACAGAATAAAAACTATAAAAGAGGAGATTATTGGATTTTGACTTCTATGGAAGTTTAATTTATTATAAGATTTCTCCCAGATTTCATTTTTGTGTTTTTAAAGTCTCTTTGGGAATTTATAATAATGGAATAGAGGTTGATTATATTTAAAATTCAGCCCTCTTCTATTCTGTTTTATTGTATAACCCTTTGTGAAGAATAGGGTAAGATAGTGTAACTTTACCTCTTATTTATTGGACCAATGAATAGGAGTCAATATTCAGCATCAGGAACAGGGAACCCTTAGAGGTAATTTAAGTTATGGTTCTGACCAATCTCTGAAACTTTCAAATCAACTAGAATATCTATTATATTGGTCCAAGAAGGATCAGTAGAAGCTCTGCTAAATTATAAACAAAATATAGAAATTGTATTTTTGATAGGCCTTTTATCTATATTTTCCTGAGGGAAACAACCACATCATGGGCTTGCCCATTAAAGTCAATGGCTTAAATAAGAAAGGAAAGCAAAAGAATCAGGGAGAAGCTCTTACCCTTTTGGCTGCTTTCCTGTCCACTTTTGTCTGTACCTCCTTCCCACCCAACTCCCCAAACCAAAATAGGTGAAATAATAATCTGATTTGTTAGATACTAGGAAATTGATTAGGTTGTAATTACTATGAGAGTAAGTGTCATAAGTGCTGATGAATCTCTTTGTTTTTCTTCTTTTTTCTATATAGCATTGAGAAAGTAAAGATATGTAGCATATTCTCTCTCATGGGCTTTCTGGGATTTAGGCCTTCTTTTTACTTTGAGTTCAGTGAAAGGCTGGTTGTAAACTATGAATTTGAAATGAGGCAAATGTATAGTCCTTTCTACATTTCTAAATTACATGTTCTAATTTAGTCTTATGAGAGAACCTTGCATTTCAGTCTGTAGTGACCTGGATAATAAGAGAGTAGCAGTTCTTGTCTAATTTAGCATTTTCAGACATGCATACAGCTTTCTAGTAAACTTCCAGGGATGAGCTGGGGTAGAGGCAGGATTTATGTATCCCTAAGTAATCTGGATATACTACCATTTAACTTCACCACAACCTTAATTCCATATATCAAATACTACTCTTTCATATCCAAAAATTAACTTTTTAGGACTGACTTTGAATTATCTGTTATTTTTATATGGTCTTAAATTTTCAGTGAAGTTGGATAATTATGAAAACCTCAAGTTCCAGAATACTGCTGATGTACAACTACAAGGTGTGGAGGTGGAGCAAATTTCACATATGTAAGGTGGTGTTTACCTTGATAGGTAGGACAATAGATTCATTTATACAGTTCAGTTCAAGTCATGTGCCCCACTTATATGTTCTCATAGAATCCTTTATTTTTTACTTTGCATTTGCCATTGGCTGTCACTCCTGTTAATTTGTAAGCTCCCAAAGGTAGGTTTAAGTTTTTTTGCATTCCCAGTAACTACTAGATTTCCTAGAAAAAATTGTGCACTCAATCAATAAATTAACATATACTTTGTATCATGAGAAAACATAATGTCTTAGTCTGCTCAGGCTGTTGTAACAAAATATCATAAACTGGGTGACTAAAACCACATACATTTATTTCTCATAATTCTGGAGTCTGGGAAAATCAAGGTGCTACACAATTTAGTTCCTCCGAGGACTGTCTTATGAATGATCAACTCTTCATACCGTGGTGACAGTGAGGAGTGAGAGAGAACAAGCATGAACAAGAGTAAGCAAGCAAAAGCAAACTCTGGTTTCTTGTAAGGGAAGTAATCCCATCGGAAGAACCCTACTCTCATTACCTCACTTAAAATTAATTACCTCCCAAAGAACCCACCTCCTGATACCATTACATTGGGGGTTCAGGCTTTAACAAATGAATTTGAGGGAACACAAGCATTCAGTCCATAATAGCTAGATACATAAATGATCTCATAGTATTTGAATTGATCCTTTTTTTTCTGTTTGTTTGATTTTTTTTTATTAAATTAATTTATTTATTTTCAGAAAAACAGTATTCATTATTGATCTTTTTAAAAAGCATTGTGAATTTGAAAGGAGAGAGCTTCTGACTGGTATGAAGACTGGTAAAATAATTTTAAATAACTCAATCATAAAAATAATTACTCTTTGGCAATCTATAAATTCTTATTTACTTATTTATTTTGAGTTTGGGAAGTTGGCATGATAGTTAAATATTAAATGAGTTTATTTAACTTTATTTAGTTTTAATTTTTTTTATTATTTATCTGAGAGAGAGAACAATGGTAGAGAGATTGGTGGAGGGAGAGGGACAAGCAGACTCCCTGCTGAGTGGAGAGCCCAACATGGGCCTCAATCTTAGGACTCCAAGATCACAACCTGAGCCAAAGTCAAATGCTAAACAGACTCAACCACCCAGGTACCTGTTTATTTAACTTTATTTTAGTCCTATGTATATTTTAAAAGAGTAAATCACTTTTCCTCATTATACAGGGGTTGACAGATGTTTTAGACATCAGGATAATATAATGATGGAAATTAAAGTATTAATATTGTTTTTTTTTTAAATCTTACTGTAACATATATAATAATAAGATATTCTGCTAATTGAGGGCAAATTACTCTTTGCAGTCTTTAGTTATCTGAAATAAGCAACAGAGATACAGTTCCTTGCCAAGACAGCATAGGTATCATCTCAGGGGGCACCTCTAAAAGTATTAAGTGCTCATTTACACCACAATGAGCAAACACCCTCTAAGTGATTCCTGAGAGTAAGCTGAGTACCTTTATTTGACCCAAATATATCTTCACTTGTCTACATGGTTAATTGGATGATTCAGTTCATTTGCTCTTCTATTTAGCTGACAATTACTATATATATATTATATGGATTACCCCATTTCAACAAAATGGCATTTCACTGTAAGGCAACACTGAACACAATTTATATTCTTTAATGACTGAGAAGGCACCTCATAATCTAGTTACAGGACCTCAGGGACATCACGGTAAATCTCCCACATCACAGTGATATATAAAGAATTGATTGAAGTAATATACTGTGGTTTCAGAAAAAAATAATCAATTTGTTTATATTTTACTTTGCTATACTCCCCAAAATTTTATACAAAAAATAATTTATTGATACTTTGAATATGGCAATGCCAGTACAGCATCTTGTTAATCATTAGCTCTTTTTTTTTAAAAGAGATTTTATTTATTTGTCAGAGAGAAAGAGCACAAACTGGGGAGCAGGGAGAGTGGCAGGAAGAGGGAGAAATAGGCTCCCTGCTGAGCAAGAAGCCCAATTACGGACTCAATCCCAGGACCTTGGGATCATGACCTGAGCCCAAGGCAGGTGCTTAACCAGCTGAGCCACCAGGCATCCCTCATCAGCTCTTCTTTTTAAACCATAGAAATTGCCATTATTTAAATCATAAGTGTCCTTAAGGAGAAATCTGCAACATTCTGGGAGGTACCTCCCGACCCCGGGAAATTTATCTCAGTTTCAAAAGACTTCAGTTAAAATACAAAAACTAGGAAATCCCCTGTTAAATAGGGTGATATTATAAACCTGATTAATTGTTCCAAATAAAATTTGGTGTATTTAAGTTTTAACCCACTAACTACAGTTTTATTTAAAGTAGCATTACATAGAGAATTAGAAAATAAATTAGATAATAAACCTATAAAGTGAATTTTTGTCTTAACAATTTGTTATATAGCTAACCTGGAACAATTTCTAGAAGAATTAGCCACCTTGGGAATAATAAATCTTTATAAAAGGAAGAAGAGACCTGTGATGTGTTCATCTCTCCAGTTAAATCTAATAATTAGATAACTGTCTAGTGGTGATTTCTGACCTTTTGTTAATAAAAAATAAACAAATTATTTATTATTACTGCTGTAATTGAATCCTCCCCTCAACCCAGATATCCCCAGTAGTAAGCTGGCAGCCCAATACAGCTTTTCTTCTCTTCCTCAAAAAAAACCCAACAATTATGCTAATCAATTGTTGCCTAACAATCAAGCTATTGTGTGGAAATGAACTATCATAAAAATATACTTATTCCATTCCAAAGAATTCAAAGCAAGGCCTTGTTAGTAGTTCATTTTAAAACCATGACTTATTTTCACCACACACTGTGCCCACATTCCAGTTACACAGCTGCTGCCAGGCCCAGCTGCTGAGCCATGCACCTTGTCATACCCAGCCATGTGCCCCATGCCACCATGGTGTACCTTGTCTAGACATATCCAACCATCACCACATGCTGTTCCCAGTCTCACACACCCACAGCTGTGTGTATCCTCCAGCCACCACATTGCTTTGGGGGACCTGGCATCAGACTAGAGGCTGAGAGAACGTGTTTTACTAATACTGCCACTTGCTCCCAAGTTCCCTGGTAAGCACACCCCCTCAGAGCTGACAGAGAGCAAGTTTAGCCCACAAAAAACAGAGAGTCAGTATAGACAACTACACTAAAAGGAAAAGTAACTCAAATGTAACAGAAGGGTGTAGGGAATATACATAGGATACTCTCCTGAAGTGCCAGGTGCTGGTGAAGAGTGAACACTGTATTTAAGGCATTCAGGACTGATTCTTCATAAAGTCACAATATTCAAGAGCAGAAGACATAGATGACTTTCTTAACACCCAGAAACAGACATAGAGAGGTAAAAAAAAATGCAGAGACAAAGAGATCTATCCCAAACAAAAGAAAAGGACAGGGCCACAGTCAAAAATCTAAGTGAAACAGAAATAAGCAGCATGCCTGATAAAGAATTTAAAGCAATAAAAAAATATTCACTCAACTTGAGAAAATGGTGAAAGACATGAATGACCCCTTAACACAGAGATAAAGAATAACATAGCAGGGATAAAGGGCTCAATAAACGAACTGAGAAACACACTTAATGGAATGAACAGCAGGATGGAAGAAGCAAAGGAATGCATTAGTGACCTAGAAGACCAACTAATGGAAAGTAATTAAGCTGAACAAAAGAGAGAAAAAAAGAAGTATACAAAAGAAGAATAGACTGAGGAAACTTGGTGACTTCATGAAATGTAACTACATTCATATTATAGGAGCCCCAAAAGAAGAAAAGAGAGAAAAGGAGCAGAAAATTTCTTTAAAGTAATAATAGATAGTTGTGTAGCCACTTTGGAAAACAGCGTGGAGATTCCTTAAGAAATTAAAAATAGAGCTACCCTATGACCCTGCACTACTGAGTATTTACCACAAAGATACAGATGTAGTGAAAAGAAGGGCCATCTGTACCTCAATGTTCATAGCAGCAATGGCCACAGTCGCCAAACTGGAAAGAACAAAGATGCCCTTCAGTGGACGAAAGGATAAGGAAGATGCGGTCCATATACACTATGGAGTATTATGCCTCCATCAGAAAGGATGAATACCCAACTTTTGTATCAACAGGGATGGGACTGGAGGAGATTATGCTGAGTGAAGTAAGTCAAGCAAAGAGAGTCAATTATATGGTTTCACTTACTTGTGGAGCATAAGGAATAACACAGAGGACATTGGGTGAAAGAGAAGAGAAGGGAGTTAGGGGAAATTGGAGGGGGAGACAAACCGTGAGAGACTGTGGACTCTGAGAAACTGAGGGTTTTAGAGGTGAGGGGAGTGGGGGGTTGGGTTAGCCTCGTGGTGGGTATTAAGGAGGGCACGTGTTCCATGGAGCCCTGGGTGTGGTGCATGAACAATGAATTTTGGAACACAGAAAACAATTAATTCAATTTAATTTTTTTAAAAAAGAAAAGAAATAATAGCTGAAAACATTCTTCACCTGGAGAAGGAAATAGATATTCAGGTCCAGGAGGCACAGAGAACTCCCATCAAAATCAACAAAGCAGACATATATCAAGACATATTATAATTAAAATGGCAAGAAACAGTGATAAAGAACAAAATTTAAAAGCAGAAAGATAAAAGAATATAGTAACTTACAAGGGGCAAACCATAAGTCTAGCAGATTTTTCAACAGAAACAATGTAAGCCAGAAGAGAGTGGCATGATATACTCAAATTGTTGAATGGGAAAAAAATCTGCAGCCAAGAATCCTCTATCCTGCAAGGCTATCATTCAGAATAGAAGGAGAGATGAAGAGTTTCCCAGATAAAAACGAAAAGAGTTGTGACCACTAAACAACCCCTTCAAGAAATACTAAAGGAGACTCTTTGAGTGGGAAGGAGAGTAAAAAGAGACAGCATAAAATCACAAAAGTAGTAAAAATGAATATTTCTGTAAAAAGTCAGTCAAGGAACTCACAATATGTACCTAAAACCTGGGGAGGAAAAGAATAAAGAATGGGTTCAAACTTAAACAGCCATCAACTTAATAGCGACTACTATATGCAGAGGAGGTTATATACAAAACTAATGGTAACTTACATCAAAAACCACTAATAAATATGTAAAAAATTAAGACAAAGAAATCCAATTATATCACTAAAGAAAAGCAGCAAACCATGAAAAACAAGAAAAAAATCAGAGAAATTTTTCAGAAATAACCACAAAACAAATAATAAAATGATAATAAATATATATCTATCCATGATTACCTTGAATGCAAATGGACTAAAACAATTCAACTGAAATACATCAGGTGACAGAATGGATAAACAGACAAGACCCACCTATATACTGCCTACAAGAGACTCATTTTAGACCTAAAGATACAGGCAGATTGAAAGTGAGAGGATGGAGAAACATCTATCATGTAAATGGATGTCAAAAAAAGCTGAATGGCATCACTTATATCAGAAAAATCAGACTTTAAAACAAAGACTGTAATAAGAGACAAAGAAGGATACTATATAATAATAAAGGAGATAATCTAAAAAGAAGATATAACAATTGTAAATATTTATGCACCCAATTTGGGAGTACCCAAATATAAAAAACAATAGCAAACATAAAGGAACTAATCAATAATAGGAAAAATCATTAAAGGAACTAACCAATAATAATACAATAGTTGTAGGGGACGTTAAACCCACTTACATCAATGAGTAGATCATCTAAAGAGAAAATCAGCAAGGAAACAATGGCATTGAATGACACACTGAAATAGATGGATTTAACAGATATATGCAGAACATTCCAACCTAAAACAGGAGAATATGCATTCTTTTGAAGTGCACATGAAACATTCTTCAGAATTGTTCAGATTGCATATTAGCCCACAAAACAAGCCTCAACAGATTCAAGAAGATTGAACCCATACCATGAAACTTTTTTGACCACAATGCTATGAATCTAGAAGGCAACCACAAGAAAAAATCTGGAAAGACCATGAATACAGAGAGGTTAAATAACATGCTATGAAACAATGAACTAGTCAACTGGGAAATAAATGAAGAAATTAAAAAGTACATGGAAGCAAGTGAAAATGAAAATACAATGGTCCAAAACCTTTGGGGTACAACAAAAGCTGTTCTAAGCGGGAAGTTTATAGTAATATTGGCCTACCTCAAGAAGCAAGAAAAATCTCAGATAAACAACACAACCACACACCTAAAAGAGCTAGAAAAAGAACAACAAGCAAAATCCAAAACCAGCAGAAGAAAGGAAATAATAAAGATTATACTAGAAATAAATAAGTAAATGAAACTTAAAACAACAATAGAACAAATCAATAAAACCAGGAGCTTGTTCTTTGAAAAAAATCAATAAAATTGAAAAACCTCTAGCCTGACTTATCAAAAAGAAAGGAGAAAGGACTCAAATGAATAAAATCAGAAATGAAAGAGGAGAAATAACAACCAACACCACAGAAATACAAACAGTTACAAGGAAATATGAAAACTATACACCAACACACTGGACAACTGAGAAGAAATGGATAAATTCCTAGAAACATAAACTAACAAAACTGAAACAGGAAGAAAAAGAAAACTTGAGCAGACTGATAATCAGAAAAGAAATTGAATCGGTAAAACAAAACAAAAAACCTAACAAACAGAAATCCAGGCTCAGAGGGCTTCACAGACAAATTATACCATTTATTTTTTTAAAAGATTTTATTTACTTATTTCAGAAAGAGAGCACATGTGCAAGCACAAACATGAAGAAGGAGAGGAGCAGAGGGAGAAGCATACACCCTGCTGAGCAGGAAGCCAGATGCAGGGCTGGATCCCAAGACCTTAGGATCATGACCTGAGCCAAAGACAGATATTCAACTGACTGAGCCACCCAGGCACCCCTTTACCAAACATTTAAAGAAAGATTAATAAGGTTAATACCTATTCCTCTCAAACTATTCCCGAACCCCTAAAAAAAAAAAAAAAGAAAAAAAAGAAAAGAAAAAAAAAGGAAGCAAAACTTCCAATTCATTCTGTGAGGCCAGCATTACTCTCATACCAAGACCAGATAAAGATACCACTAAAAAAGAGAACTAAAGGCCAATATACCAGATGAACACAGATGCAAGAATCCTCACCAAAGTACTTGCAAACTATGTCCAACAATACATTAAAAAAATCATTCACTGTGACCAACTGGGATTTATTCCTGGGTTGCAAGTGTGGTTCAATATTTGCAAATCAATCAATGTGATACATAAAATCAATCAGAGAAAGGACAAGAACCATAAAATCATTTCAATAAATGAGAAAAAGCATTTGACAATATACAACATTCATTCATGATAAAACCATCAACGAATGAAGTTTAGTGGAAACACACCCCAACACAGTAAAGGCCATCTAGGAAAAACCTACAGCTAATACCATCCTCAATGGGGAAAAACTGAGAGATTTTCTTCAGACAGGAATGAGAGACATGGATGTCCACTCTCACCACTGTTATTTAACATGGTACTAGAAGTCCTAGACTGAGCAATCAAACAACAAAAAGAAAGAAAAGGCATTTAAATTGGCAAAGAAGAAGTCAACCTTTCACTATTTGCAGATGACATGATACTATATATAGAAAAGCAGAAAGACTCCATCAAAACACTGCAGAACAGATACATGAATTCAGTAAAGACACAGGATACAAAATCAATGTGCAGAAATCTGATGCATTTCTATAAATCAATAATGAAGCAGCAGAAAGAGAAATTAATGGGGTACCTGAGTGGCCAAGTCAGTAAGTGTCCAGCTCCTGATTTTGGCCTGGCTTATGATCTCAGGGTTGTGAGATTAAGTCCCATATTATGCTCTACAATCTTCAGGGATTCTGCTTGAGATTGTCTCTCCTTTTTCTTCTGCCCTTCCCCTTGTTTGCATTCTCAGTCTCTAAATAAATAAATAAATAAATAAATAAATACCAAAAACAATACAATACCTAGGAATAAACCTAACCAAACAGGTGAAAGAACTGTATTCTGAACACTTATAAAACACTTCTGAAAGAAATTAAAGATGAAACAAAGAATTGGGAAGTCATTCCATGCTCATGGACTGGAAGACCAAATATTGTTAAAAGGTATATATTACCCAAAACAATTTAGATATTTATTATAATCTCTATCAAAATACCACCAGAATTTTTCACAGAGCTAGAACAAACAATCCCAAAATTTGTATGGAACCACAAAAGACCCTGAATAGACAAGGCATCATTGAAAAAGAAAAGTGTAACTGGAGGCATCATAATTCTGAACTTCAAGTTATATTCCAAAGCTATAGTAATCTAAACAGTATGGTACTGATACAAAAATAGACGCATAGATCAACAGAACAGAAGAATACAAAGTCCAGAAATGAATCCACACCTATTGGTCAATTAATCTGGTCAATTAATCTGTGGCAAAGTAGGAAAGAATATCCATCAGGATAAAGACAGTCCTTTCAACAAATGGTGCTGGGAAAACAGGAGAGCAACATGCAAAAGAATGAAACTGGGCCACTTTCTTATACCAGACACAAAAATAAATTAAAAATGGATTAAAGACCTAAATTAGTGACTTGAAACCATAAAAAGCCTAGAGGAGAACACAGGCAGTAACTTCTTTGACATCAGCTGAAGCAATGTCTTACTAAATATGTCTCCTGAGGCTAGGGTAAGAAAAGCAAAATAAGCAAAATTTTGCAAAATAAGCACAAAAAGCAAAATTTTGACTTCATCAAAATAAAAATCTTGTGCACAGTGAAGCAAACAATCAACAAAACTAAAAGGCAACCCACAGAATGGGAGAAGATTACCTGCAAATGATTTATATCATAAAAGTTTAGTATCCAAAGTATATAAAGAGCTTATAAAAGTCAACAACTCAAAAAGGAATAATCACATTGCAAAATGGATAGAAGACACAAATAGACATTATCTCAAAGAAGACATGCAGATAGCCAACAGACACATCAAAAGATGCTCAACATCACTTATCATCAGGGAAATGCAAGTCAAAACTACAATGAGGTATCACCTTACACCTGTCACAATGGTTAAAATGAAAAACACAAGAAGCAACAGGTGTTGGCAAGGATGTGGAGAAAGAGGAACACTATTGAAAGGAATGCAAACTGGTAGAGGCACTCTGGAAAATAGTATGGAGGTTCCTCAAAAAGTTAAAAATACAAGCACCAGGATAGCTCATTCAGTTAAGTGCCTGCCTTCAGCTCAAGTCATGATCTCAGGCTCCTGGGATCAAGCCCTGCATTGGGCTCCCTGCTCAGAAGGGAATCTGCTTCTCCCTCTCCCTCTGGCCAACCCCGCACTCTTGCTCATGATTTCTTTCTCAAATAAAAAAATAAAATCTTTGGGCGCCTGGGTGGCTCAGTGGTTTAAGCCTCTGCCTTCAGCTCGGGGCATGATCTCAGGGTCCTGGGATTGAGCCCCACGTCGGGCTCTCTGCTCAGCAGGGAGCCTGCTTCCCCCTCTCTCTCTGCCTGCCTCTCTGCCTACTTGTGATCTCTCTCTGTCTATAAATAAATAAATAAATAAATAAATATCTATAAAAATAAATAAATAAATAAATAAAAATCTATAAAAAAATCATTTAAAAAAATCTTTAAGAAATAAAAAAATAGGGGGCGCCTGGGTGGCTCAGTGGGTTAAGCCACTGCCTTCGGCTCAGGTCATGATCTCAGGGTCCTGGGATCGAGTCCCACATCGGCTCTCTGCTCAGCAGGGAGCCTGCTTCCCTTCCTCTCTCTCTGCCTACTTGTGATCTCTCTCTGTTAAATGAATAAATAAAAATCTTAAAAAAATTCATTTTTATATAGATTTTTTTTCAGTTTTTTTAAATGTTCAGCATTGTGTTTGCTAATGTA
Source organism: Neogale vison (assembly GCF_020171115.1). Lineage (NCBI taxonomy): Eukaryota > Metazoa > Chordata > Mammalia > Carnivora > Mustelidae > Neogale > Neogale vison. The sequence continues at coordinate 34,860,537 of NC_058105.1, forward strand.
GAGAAAAGACATGTTTCCTTATCTTTGCTGGAATAAAAGAGAGCTAAATATGGTCTCAAAATACAAAGAAACCCAGATAAATTTTGATTGACTAGAAATATGAGACGGAGTAAATTTAGTTGGGAGAATAGACTCTTCAAGTGTAACTTGCTTTTCATATGGTATGTTTAGGAAACTCAACATCTGTGTGAATGTGATACCTGTTGGGCACATGTTTGGAAAATCTACCAGAAGGGAGAAAATCATCAGGATGTGGAACTTGATTTCTGGTATACTTGTAATTAAAGATAGAGTCAAAATCAGGGGAAATGATGAGATATCCCTTCAAAGTAGAAAAATAAGTGTAAGAATTTCTATAATTTTAAGCATACTTGGTTAAATTTTATCTAGGCCCTGATGCTGCTGAGTAGTTTTTTTTTTTAAGACTTCATTTTATTTATTTGAGAGAGAGAGAGAGAGTAAGCAGAGGGAGAGGGAGAGGGACAGAGAGAGAATCCTCAAGTAGACTCCCTACTGAGGGCAGACCCTGATGCAGCCCTCTATCCCACAATCATGAGATTATGACCTGAGCTGAAGACAGATGCTTAACTGACTGAGCTATCCAGATGGCCCTGAATAGTTTCTAAAAGGCATGGAGAACAGTGATCTAAACATATTCAGATAAAAGATTCGGGACTTCTATGATTGGGAATAAATGTATGTGGGTATATATGCATATCAGTTTAAAATGTGTACTTATGTGTGAATACTTCAAATTGAATAGCACTATAGGAATTTAAGTTGACACAAATACTGATATTTACTAAAGTGATAGTCAATTATTGCCAGGGATAAATATTTCTCACTGAACCTATTTTCTCAATTTCATATTCACTTTAACTCACACTGGAAATAAAGGCAAATCTCAGTTAATTAAGTTGTAGTACAATTAATCTATTGCTAGTGCTCTTAATTCCTCTGCCTGAGTGTTTTCTCTCTTATTCTTTCCACATCCTCCAAAAGTTTATTTCCACAGTTGGTAATTCAAACTTGGACACACTTTCTTTAAATCACTGAATTGATCACTCATAAAGAAACTCTCTAATATTGACTTAGTTTCCCCACTAACTTAGTTTCATCACACAAGTTAGCCAATGGGAATATTCTTTTCCACTTGGTACTCTTATTGCTTAGTATTAACAAATATATTGATAGTCTCTGTTTTTTTAAAAAAATCATTTTTCAAGAAGTTAAGTTAGCAGGACATCTGGGTGACTCAGTCAGTTAAGTGTCTGGCTTTGGATCAAGTCATAATCTCAGACTCCTGGGATCAAACCCCACATCGGGCTCCCTACTCAGAGGGGAGTCTGCTTTTCCTTCTCCCTCTGCCTCTGCCCAGCTTGTGCTCACTCTCTCCTTCTCTCTTTTCAGATAAATAAATACAAATCTTTTTTTTAAAGTTCAGTTAGCAATCTCTAAGAATTAAGTTTTCTCTGATAAACTGATGAAATTGAGTTTCTGACCCTGTAATTATGAAGATCCTATCAGAGTACAGATATTCTTTGCGGCTGTTTCTAAAAGCAGTCAAATTGACCCCCTCCCAACACACACACACACACACACACACACACACACATTTACACAAATATTACAATAGCTTCTTTTCTTCTCCCTTGAACATGCATAAGCTTCCCCAATGTTTATTTGAAAATTAAATTGACATTGCTGTTTTCTCTAGCTTCCAGTTTGATGCTTTACATTCCCCTGAAGTCTTTTATCACCTTCCTTTAGTATATCATTCTGAGCCTAGTTTACCTATCACTCTCACGAAACCATCTATTCCTCCTCATACTGCTTACCAGAGTTTTAGAATTCACATTTAGTTTGTGTGTGTAAATATTTGATTAGAATATTAAAATATTTCTTATAATTACTGACTATGTTATTCATCCTCATTAAACCACAATTTTTCCACTCCATGATTCCATAAAAAGCACTTATTCCTAACCCCCACAATTTCAAAAAGCTGCTTTGTTGAAGATAATGAATGTCATAAGTATAAAATCTAGTTAATTTTTGTACTTTATTTATTTTTTATTTTTTTTGTTACTTTTGACTCAAATTTTCTGCATTTGATACTGTTAACAGGCTCCTCAAGACAACCTTGGAATGCACTTTCACTCTTTCAGTTTGGGAGATAGTTCATTATTCTCTTTTATCATCTACTTGAATTGCTGTGTTTTTTTTTTTTAATCTCTGTGGTTTTTAGCTTTCTCCGAAGTTTCTCCAAATGCAAGCATTACTGAAGACATAGTTCTTGACCAAGGAATTACTATTCTAAACTAATTATCCTTGTGAGTTCCATTTTATACCTTCAATTACCTTCTCTAGATCTGTAGGCTTGACCTATCCTATCATCAGAGTTCAAGTTCTCTGATGTAAATTGCTTACTGAACATTTCTATGAATGTCCTCCTCATTTTCCCCTGTACATGCTAATTCTCTCAGTCAAGGATGGGAAACTCATCCGTTTTTTTATCCCTTACATAATGATTCAATTATCCAGACCTGTCAATCCTTCCTCTTCATTTCTCATATGTATCTATAGTTCCTACCTTCAAATTCTCAGTACTTCAGAGTACAGAATAATATCTCAGATCATGCTGAGACCACACATTAAATAATCACATTTCCCTAACCTTATTTCATGCCATTCCTACCCACCCATTCCTATGCGCCCAACAATACAACATCATTTTACCCTCTCCTATGAACACTAAAACGATGAACATATCAGCACCAGTTACATACCGCTATCTTACTACCAGTTAGCCTTTTGCTATGAATAGCATATATTCATACTCTTTAAAAAGACTATAAGCTACTTTGTAACACGGACCCTTACTCCACCCACAACTCTTAATTAGGTAGTAGTGTTAAGATTTTTTTACAGCATGGTGTCCTGGGTGATCCTTCCATATTACAGTATCATATTTCAATTTTACCTAATTAATATCATATAGAAAATGGAATATATGCCCACAAACACTTTTAAGGTATAGTAGTAGTAGTACTTTAATGAATATATTACACTAGAATTTCAAGGTATTTCCCATCTATTGACTCATTTGAGCATCTCATAAGTCCAGATGATGATATTGGTATAAATTTTTATACTCGTTTTATAAAAGAAGATGCTGAAATATTCAAAAGTTGAAAGACTTGGTAATTAAAAAATCACACTCTTTGATATACCTATCTGCTTTGGTGAACTATTTCAAAATATAGAGAAATTTTGAACATGTTGACCACCATGTTTCTTATAATAGTGTCAAAGGAATAAGTATATTTCCAAAGGATTATTTTTTTTAGCAAAAATTAAAGTCAACATAGATATACTCAATATTTAAACCCTGAACAAGACATATAATACTTTTGCTCTGATGAAAATTACATTCATGTGGATAGAGTCAGGAATTAAAATTAAATACACAAATAAACAAGCAAGAATATACCAGAATATAATAAGGACTCTGCAAAAAGAAAAGAAAAGAGAAAAGAAAATAGAGACAGGGTTAGGTGATGACTAAAATGGTAACTTTAAAGCTGTTTGATACAGAAACAATAATAGAGATGATGATTAAGTGACATGTCAAAGTGACAATGCTAGAAATGTAGGTGATAAAAGCAGCATTGAAAGCATATTATAATAGCTTAGTAAGATATAATGCACAGAAAAAAGGAGACTGGAAGAAAATATACCAATATGCTTATGCTACTCATCTTAAGGCACTAGAATTAGGGGGATTTTTCCTCTTTTACACAATGAGAAAAAATTTATATAAATTTTAATTTTAACATGATATTAAAATAAACTGACTTGCATGTGGAGGAACCAGTATTCAAACTCAGTCTTTGGGACTTGAATTTAGTATTATTTCTATGAAACAAAGAGTTGTATGGGAGAACAAACAGTGGTGGAAAATGTTCATATTGTGTCAAAATAGCAACAATAATATCCGTGAAAGAGGCAGTTACAGAGTCAAAGCTGTAAGTGTCTGAATGAATTTAAGAACTTCTTGGGCACCTGGGTGGCTCAGTTGGTTAAACATCTGCCTTTGGCTCAGGTCATGATCTCAGTGTATTGGGATCAAGTCCCACATTGGGCTCCGGGTTCAGCGGGAAGCCTGCTTCTCCCTCTGCCTTCCACTTCCCCTGCTTGCACTCTCTCTCTCTCTCTCTCTCTCTCTGTCAAATAAATAAAATCTTAAAAAAAAAGAATTTCTTGAGCATATGGATGGAATTAAATAACAGGCACTATTTGTAGCTTCAAATTTAGTAAGTTTTTTTTTTCAATTTATTTATTTTCAGAAAAACAGTATTCATTATTTTTTCACCACACCCAGTGCTCCATGCAAGCTGTGCCCTCTATAATACCCACCACCTGGTACCCCAACCGCCCACCCACCCCCGCCACTTCAAACCCCTCAGATTGTTTTTCAGAGTCCATAGTCTCTCATGGTTCATCTTCCCTTAAGGTTTTTTTGTCTTAGCAAATTTACTGCCCTTTCAACATTTGCCTTTTTTCTTAGTGCTTCATTTTTTTAATTTAAATTTTAGTTAGTTAATATATATGGTAAAACTGGTTTCAGGTGTAGACTTGAGTGATTTATCACTTACATATAACACCCAGTGCTTATCACAAGTGCCCTCCTTTTTTTTTTTTTAAGATTTTTTTTTAAAATTTATTTGACAGAGAGAGATTACAAGCAGGCAGAGAGGCAGGCAGAGAGAGAGGGGGAAGCAGGCTCCCCGCTGAGCAGAGAGCCCGATGCGGGACTCGATCCCATGGACCCTGAGATCATGAACCGAGCCGAAGGCAGCAGCTCAACCCACCGAGCCACCCAGGCGCCCCCACAAGTGCTCTCCTTAATACCCACCATTTAGCCCACCCTCCGTCCACCTCCCTCTATCAACCCTTAGCTTATTGTTTATAGTTAAGAGTCCCTTAGGGTTTGATTCCCTCTCTTTTTTTTTTCTCTTCCCTTATGTTCAACTGTTTGTTTTTTAAATTCCACATGAGTGAGATCATATGGCATTTGTCTTTCTCTAAGTGATTTCACTTAGTATATAATATATTCTAGCTATTTCAAATGGAAAGATTTCATTCTTTTTTTATAGCTGAGTGATATTCCATTTTATACACACACACACACACACACACACACACACACACACCACATTTTCTTTATCCATTCATCAGTCAATGGATATTTCAACTCTTTTCATAATTTGGCTATTGTTGAAAATGTTGCTATAAGAATAGGGGTGCATGTGCTCCTGGGAAACAATATTTTTGTATCCTTTGGGTATTTACTTTTTTAATTTGGATTTATACATGAGGAAGTGAGTAAAGCATTTATATACGGGAAAGTGAGTATGCACAGTAATATGTGTACAGTTCTAGGACACATATACCAATGCAGGTATAGAACATTATTCATACACTATCAGGTTCCTTCATGTCCCTTCTGATTATAGACACTCCCTTTCCCATTATAGACACCCTCTCCAGAAGAAGCCACTGTCTAGACTTCAGTTACAATGGATTAATTTTTCCAGTTTTTGAATTTTATACAAATGTTATCATATACTATGTATTCTTTTGTGAGTAGCTCCTTTCACTTAACATTACATTTGTGATATCAATTTATGTATTTTAATGAAGCAGCATTAATTTATTTTTTTTCCCAATTTATTTATTTTCAGAAAAACAGTATTCATTATTTTTTCACCACACCCAGTGCTCCATGCAAGCCGTGCCCTCTATAATACCCACCACCTGGTACCCCAACCTCCCACCCCCCCCGCCACTTCAAACCCCTCAGACTGTTTTTCAGAGTCCATAGTCTCTCATGGTTCACCTCCCCTTCCCATTTACCCAAATTCCCTACTCCTCTCTAACGCCCCTTGTCCTCCATGCTATTGGTTATGCTCCACAAATGAGTGAAACCATATGATAATTGACTCTCTCTGCTTGACTGATTTCACTCAGCATAATCTCTTCCAGTCCCGTCCATGTTGCTACAAAAGTTGGATATTCGTCCTTTCTGATGGAGGCATAATACTCCATAGTGTATATGGACCACATCTTCCTTATCCATTCATCCGTTGAAGGGCATCTTGGTTCTTTCCATAGTTTGGCGACTGTGGCCATTGCTGCTATAAACATTGGGGTACAGATGGCCCTTCTTTTCACGACATCTGTATCTTTGGGGTAAATACCCAGGAGTGCAATTGCAGGGTCGTAGAATCTCCACACTGTTCTCCAAAGAGGCTGCACCAACTTGCATTCCCACCAACAGCGTTAATTTATTTTTAATTAATTTTCATAATTAATTTTCATTGCTATATAACATTCTATTGTTTGTAGCACATTTATACATTATACTTCTGATGGACAATTGGATTATTTTCAGTTTGGATCTACAATGAGTAAAACTGTAACGAAGATTTGGGTACTTTTCTTTTGGTGGACATATGCCCTCATTTGTCTTGGATATGTATGCATCTAGAAATAGAGTAGCTGAGTAATAGAATAGGTAAATATTTAATTTTAGTCAAAAGAGACAATACATACACTTTAAAAGCCCTAGTAAGTAACTAGAAACTGATTTTTATAATAAACTGAATCAGTCTTGAAATTAAAGACTTCCTGAGGAAAAGTACAGAAGAATCTGCCTGATTATAATCCTGTACCCATTCCATTGCTGAATTTCATAGCTCTGTGATATATAGGTAAAAGATTTTGTTGTTGCAGAAACATTAAAGTCCACAATTCACAATATCTATGTTCTTCCTAATAGAGAAAAGAATGTAAATCAAATAGACTGTAGGTACTCACTACTTTAAATGCATGTTTTCACAAAGCATTATGTTCCTTTACAAATTATTACTAACTCATAGAGCAGAAGAAAACACAGAGTATAGTTTGGTTTTGGCACCAATTTCCCTTTAAATTCAACAGTATTTTTAAAAACACATTCTAAAAAAACCCACATTTGAGGAACTATGACCTATTAACTTGATTAAGTTTCAGCATAGATTCTAAAGTGATTATTTCAAATATATAGACACACTTCACTTTTTTTTATTTCATCGTCACATCTCAATACATTCCTTTTAGCCATTGATATCATTGAATGGGAAGATTCACCTATCAGTCATAGGCGAGGATTCTCACTATGTGGAGGAAGCAAAGAATAACAATGCCAACCACCAGAAGTAGGGAGCCCACAGATCTTGGCCCACAAGGCACTGGTTGGAACAATGCTTTACTCACAAAAAGAGATGCACTAAGATCAGGATCTCGACTGTGCTCTGGTCCCCCATGGCCAGTGGGTCCCTCCCAGTACCAAGGCAGGGCAAGGGACTGCACACATTCCTCTCTTGCGGCAGCAAAAATACCATGTTCTCTTTCAAGTAGGCTAAGTGCATTATGGAATACATGCTTAAGTAATACAAGGAAGTTCACTGTGCATCCAGAACAGTATCCTAAACCAAGAGATATCTTGGCAGTAGACCTCCATATAAAGGAACGGTCCAGGCACAGGGCACTGACTAGGCAACTCCTGAGGAGGGCAGCAGGTCATGTGACGGCTATCATCCCAAAATGGAAGGCTTTCCAGTTTAATCGCAGAAAGACTTCTGGTAAAGAGTAAAGTTAATTATGTAGCACAATTTGAACATTTGCATCATATTTTCTTTATTGGGGTAAAAAACACATAAATTTATCCTCTTAAAGCACTCCTCTTAAGTACACACTACAGTATTGTTAACCATATGTAAATTGCTATACAACAGATTTCTAGATCTTTTTCATCTTGCATGACTGAACTCTCTATATCCATTAACAAGTCCTTGTTTACCCCTCCCTCACAGTCCCTGGAAACCCTCATTCTACATTTTGCTTCTGTGAGTTTGATGGCTATAAGTAACTCATGTTAGTATGATCATGTAATATTTGTCTTTTTGTGATTGGCTTATTTCACCTATCACAATGTTCTTAAGGTTAATCTATGTTGTAGCATATGACATATTTTTTTTTAATTTTTTAAAAATTTATTCATTCATGAAAGACAGGGAGAGAAAGAGAGGCAGAGGGAGAAGCAGGTTCCCCACCGAGCTCCCCACTGAGAAGGAAGCTGGATGCAGGACTTGATCCCAGGACCTGGGGACCATGACCTGAGCTGAAGGTCTGAGCCACCTGGGCACCCAGAATTTCCTTTTTTAAAAAGCTGACTAATAATCCATATATTCCATAATATTCTATATATATATATGTATATATATGCCACATTATCTTTTTCCATTCATACATTAATGGACATTTAGGTTCCAAATTCCACATCTTGGCTATTGTGAATACTGCTGCAGATCACTCTTCAAGATCTTATTTTCAGTTCTTCTGGATATATACCCAGAAGAGGAATTGCTAGGTCAACAACAGTTCTATTTTTAATTTTTTTGAAGATCCTCTATACTATTTTCAAAGCTGCTGGACCATTCTGCATTCCCATCATCAGTGTGCAAGGGTTCAAATTTCTATACATCCTCACTAACATGTGTTATTTCTTAGGATTTTTTAATAGTGGTCATCTTAAGGGGTGTCAGCTGATTTACCATTGTGGTTTTGCTCTGCATTTCCCTGATGATTAGTGATGTTGAGAACATTTTTTTCTTTCTTTTAAGATTTTATTTTATTTTTTATTTATTTAAGAGAGAGAAAGTGGGGGGAGGAGTAGAAGGAGAGGTACAAGCAGACTGAGCATTGTGCTCAATGCGGGGCTAGACCTCACAACCCTGAGACCATGACCTAAGCCAAAATCAAGAGTTAGATGAGTAACTTACTGAGCCATCCTAAGTGCCCCAAGCACATTTTCATATACCTAGTGGCCACCTGTAGCTCTTAAGTGCAAAAATGTTGATTTAACTATTTGCCCAGTTTTAAACAGGTTATTTGATCTTTTTCATTGACTTTAAAAAATTCTTTATAGATTCTGAATATTAACCCTTTATCTGGTATATAATTTGCAAATATTCTCTCCCATCCCATAGGTTACCCTTTTACTTTATTTCCTTTGTGTGCAGAAGTTTTAAAGTTTGATGAGGTCTCATTTGTTTAGTTTTGCTGTTGTTACTTGTGCTTTTAGTGTCATATCCAAAAAAATCATTGTCCATTCCAATGTCATGAAACTTTCCCCATTTTCTTCTTGAAGTTTTATGATTTTAGATCTTATCTTTTGGTTTTTAATTCACTTTTGAACTAATTTTTGTGTATAGTATATAGGAGGGTCCAGTTTCATTCTTTGTCATGTAGATATCAACATTTGTTGAAGAGACTACCCTTCCCCCATTGTGAAGTCCTGGCCACCTTGTTGAAGTTCAGTTAACCATATATGTGAGAGTTTATTTCTGGCTTCTCTCTTCTGTTCCAGTGATTTTGTTCTGCATTTCCCTGATGATTAATGATGTCGAGAACATTTTTTTTCTTTTTTTAAGGTTTTATTTTTATTTTATTTTATTTATTTTATTATTTTTTATTTATTTAAGAGAGAGTCAGTCTGAATTTATCCAATATCATACTGTTTTTACTACTGTAGCTTTATTTTTTTCTTCTTCTAAGTTTTTATTTACTTATTTGAGAGAGGGTGATTGAGAGAGAGAGAATGAGCAGGGGGACAGGGAGAAGCAGACTTTCCACTGAGCAGCGAGCCTGATGCAGGGCTTGATCCCAGGGCCCTGGCGTCATGACCTGAGCTGAAGGCAGACTCTTTGCTGACTGAACCATCCAGGTGCCCCATACTGTAGTTTATGTTTTAAAATCAGGAGGTATGAGGCCTCCAGCTTTGTTCTTCTTTCTCAAATTGTTTGGCATATTCAGAGTCCTCTGAGATTTTATATGAATTTTAGGATTTTTTCTTCTATTTCTTAAAAAGAATGTCATTTGAATTTTGATAAGGATTGCAGTACTCTGCAGATTCCTTTGGGTAGTTTGGTCATTTTAATAGTATTAAATCTCCTAATCCATGAACATATGATATCTTTCCATTATCTGTATAGTCATTAATTTCTTTCAGCAATTTTCTTAATTAAAAATTTTCTATTTAGTTTCCAGTTGACAAGTTTTTCTCCTCTTTGGTTTACTTTATTCCTAAGTATTGTATAAGTATTGTATTCTTTTTGTAACTATTGTAAATGGGATTGTTTTCTTAATTTTTTTCAGATTGTTGTAGTTTATAGAAATGTAACTTATTTTTGAGTGATTTCTAATCTGGAAGTTTATTGGCTTATTCATTCTAACAAGTTTTTTCATAAATTTTTAGGGATCTCTACATTTAAGATCATGTCATCTTGGGAAGAGATGATTATACTTCTTGCTTTCTAATTTGGATGTCTTTTCTTTCTTTCTTTTTTTTAAAACCTAATTGCTATGGCTAAGACCTCTAGTACTATATTAATTAAAGATGGTGGGATGTCTGGGTGACTCAGCTGGTTAAGTGTCTGCCTTTGGCTCAGGTCATGATCTTGGAGTCCTGGGATCAAGTTCCGCATTGGGCTCCTTGCTCAGTGGGAAGCCTGCTTTGCCTGCTGCTCTCCTTGCTTGTGTGCGCTCTCTTTCTCTCTCTCTAACATAAATAAATAAAACTGGGCATTCTTGACTTGTTTTTGATTTTACAGGAAAAGATTTTTGTCTTTCACTACTGAATATAAATTAGCTATAGGCTTTTCATATATCATCATTATTATGTTGAGACAATTTCCTTTTTTAAGTAGTTTAAATGTTTTCATCATGAAAAGCTATTAAATTTTGTCAAATTATTTTTTTCTGTTGAGATGGTCATGTGATTTTTATTGTTTTTTTTTTTATATGCTGTAACACAATGATTGATTTGTATATTTTTAACCTTCTTGCATCACAGGGGTAAATCACACTTGGTCATGGTGAATGATTATTTTAATGTTCTATTGAATTTGGCTTGCTAGTATTTTGTTGAAAACTTTTGCATTAATATTCATCAGGAGTATTGGCCTGGACTTTTTTTTCTTCTTTTGTCGTAGTTTCTGGCTTTGGTATCAAGGTAATTCTGCTCTCATAAAATAATTTTAGAAACATTCCATCCTTTTAAGTTTTTTGGAAAAGTTTGAAAAGGACTGGTATTAATCCTTTTTTAAAAATTTTGGAAGAATTCACTAGTAAAGCCATCTGGTCCTGAGCTTCTCTTTGTTGGAAGACTTTTTATTATCTTGATAATTTATTTTAGTTAGTCCAAACTAAGTCCTAAATCTTGCTTCTTGAAAAGCAAGATTTGAAGTAGTCATAAATCGCTTCCTGCATATTGTCAATATATGTGTTTATTTTCACTTCGCTAACAGTCAAGCTAAAATGGCACGTCACTTTTGACAAAATTCAATGGAATACTGAAGCAACCATTAAAACAAGGCTTTAAGCAACATAAATGAAATATAAAGGGGACAAAATTAATATATCACATTTTTACTTATCTAAGATAATGATAGTTCAAAGGCATAAATAAAATGGTTACCCTAAAATAAAAAGAATAAAAGTAATTATCTTTTCTGTGTACTCTATAGGCAACTGTCATTTTATTATCCATAATAAAAGTCACAGGATTATACTTCCCTCAGCTTCCAAGATAGGCTCTAAGGGATAACTATGGACTCTGTGGTTCAGAGTACAAGGAAACGACCTTAGTTCCAATGTTGCCATAGGGGGCAGAAGACCAAATAATATAAATATATGTTCATATCACTGCATTTCTGTTTTCTCTACCTTTTCATGTTGAATTGCTTTCTAAGCATTTGGCCACTGTGTTTCATTTGACTATTGCAGGCCAGATTTTGCAGTGAACAATAGAAATCTAGCAGATAATACTGAATGTCCTCTACCTTCAAGAAACTTAATGTGTGTGGGTTTTTTTAAGGTTTTTATTTATTTGTCAGATGGAGAGAGAAAGCGCACAGCAGGGGGAGCAGAAGGCAGAGGGAGAAGCAGGCTCTCTGCTAAGCAAAGAGCCCGATGCAGGACTCCATCCCAGGACCCTGGGATCATGACCTGAGCGGAAGGCAAATGCTTAACCAGATAGGCCACCCAGGCCTCCCCTTAATGTGTTCTGAAGGAGGCAGCCATGCATGAGAATTTTCCTTTGGAATTATCAGGGAGGGAGGAGCTAATTTCAACTATGGGGTAAAGAGATGATAATATTTGAAACTCTACTCATCTTTTTTCTCATTTGAGTTAAATAATTCCTAGAACACAATACAACATTTACTTATAATTTTTATAGTAACAGTTGATATTTACTGAGCACTTAATATATGCCCCTATACAGATTAATTATCCAAGTAAGCCAAATATTAGCAGAGGTAACTCTGACTTTTGACATTTAGACATATTAATTTAAGCATGTGTTACTCAACTTTTGGAGCCCAGTGTTCTCCCCAAGATTCCTGCTCTTCTACGGACTATTTTACTTTTGGCTCTAGGTCCCAGCTTTCACTGATGCTTGAATCTTATTCTCTAATATCATACCAACATTCTCTTCTTCTTTGTACTAAACCATTTATAAGGTCTATTTACAGAAGACATTTGTTTGTATAGTTTACTAAAGTTTTGAGCAGGTAGAAGAATTTTACATTTCAAGAATACCAAGAAATTAAAATTAATTATTTGTGTTCTTAAGCCTTTTGGCCATCCTGATACTGAACATTTCCAGCCACTTATTTATTCATAGCTCAGATCCATAATTTCAATTATCTCTCTCTTCTTTCTCCTCATGACTAAGAAATCTATTCATTTTTTAAGCAGAGAAGTTAATTATTTCTTACTGTCTTTTTCTAAATCATGGTTTTAGGACCTTATCTTCCATAGCTAAATAAGTAGTTCAGGCTCTATGTTCCTCCCTGTTCAACAGACAGCTGTATCTTCTTGTGCAATGCCAGCTGCATGTCTGAGACTCAATGGTGAAAGTCAGAGTAAATGGATTTGGCCATATGGGGCACCTGGTCACAAGGACTGCTTTTAACTCTGACAGAGTGGATACTGTCATTGCCAATGACCTCAAGTATATGGTCTACATATTATTGTATGATTCTAGCATGGCAAGTTCAGTGGCAAAGTCAAGGCTGAGAATGGGAGACTTGCCATCAGTGGAAAACCCATATCCATTTTCCAGGAGCAAGATCCTGCCAACATCAAATGGGGGCAATGCTGGTTCTGAATATGTTGCAGAATCCGCTGTTGTCTTCACTATCTTGGAGAAGGCTGGGGGGTTTACTTGAAGGGTGGAGCCAAAGGCTCATCATCTCTGTTCCTTCTGCTGATGCCCCATGGTTGTGATGGGAATGAGCCATGAGAAGAATGAAAACTCTAAGACTGACCATAACGCTTCTTGTACCGCCACCACCTGTTTGCCCCGACCCAGCCAAGGTCATCCATGACCACTATAGCATTGTGGAGGTACTGATGACCACAGTCCATGCCATCACTACCATCCAAAATACTGCGGATGACTCCTCTGGGAAGCTGTGGCATGATGATCAAAGGTATGCCCAGAACATCTCCCCTGCTCCTACTGACACTACTAAGCTGTCGGCAAGGTTATCCCCAAGTTGAATGGGAAGCTCACTGGCATGGCCTTCTGTGTCCCAACCCCCAATGTGTCAAACAGGAATCTGACCTGTTGCCTAGAGAAAGCTTCCAAATACAGTGACATTAAGAAGGTGGTGAAACAGATATCAGAGGGCTCCCTAAAGGGAGGACGAGACTGAGGACGAGACTGTTTTCTGCAACTTTAACAGTGATGCCCACTCTCCCACCTCTGATTCTGGAGCAGCATTGCCCTCAACAACCACCTTTTTAAACTTATTTCCTAGAATGACAATAAATTTGGCTATGGCAACAAGTAGAACTTATGACCCACATAGCCTCTAAAAAGTAAGAGCTCCCTGGACCACCAGCCCCAGTGAGAGCAAAAGAGAGGCCTTCAGGTGCTCGGGAGTCCTTGACTCAACTCAATCCCCCCAACACACTGAGAATTTCCTGACTTCTACAGTTTCCACCCCAGAACCACAAAGAGAAAGGACTTAGGGAGCCCTACTTTTTCATGTACCATCAATAAAGTATAATATACTCAGCCTCAATAGTTTACTTTTTCTGAGTAAAAGCAGTTCCCTTAATAAGAGGAAATCTGTTACCAACAGTTTAAATGATATATTTTCACTCTGCTGCCCATATTTCGTTTAGTTTACTTTTTATGATAACCCAGTGAACTAGATATCATTCATTGTCTCCATTTTATAGATTAGAAAACTCATGATAAGTAAAGTTATTTAAAGTTGGAAAATTACAGATCCAAGAGTAGAATTATAATATGATTCCAAAGACCAAAGTATGGTGTGTGTGTGTGTGTGTGTATTTCTGCTTATATATCCTATCCTACTTGACTGGGAAAAATCCTAAAGCCTAGATCTGCAAAAGAAATCATTTTCATTTATCTAGAGTAGCATATTACCTATAATATATAGAATTGGAGCCAATAACTATCAATTTTTTTTCTATTCCTGAAATTTAGTGAAACATTCATGTTTTATCTATTTGGTTTGGTTTGGGTTTCTGTTTCTACATACTACTGTACTCAGAAGGAGAGAAATCACTTGACAAATATGCTCACAGAATTTTAATCTATGTCTTTAATTGATGAGGAGTTATTAATAGCTTCAAGATGTTTTCTAAGCATATTCTTCTATAAATAAAAAATTATCAGTACACTTGAATACTACGCTCTAGAAGCTATATTAGATGTGATTCTTTGAATAAAGTTTCTACATTAAAATCTTCAAGAGATGTAGAAATAACAATAAGTTAGTACTCTAAATGTGATGGATGGTTAGGAGAATTGTGATTCCTAACACTGATGATACATTAGAGAAAACAACTGAAACTTAAATTTTCACCTAATATAATGAACAGAGAGAAACTATGAAGTCATAGCAAATATCTACTTCTAGCATTGGTGCTTTACCTCGCTTTTGGAGATCTTCAGTAAACATTTGCTACATTGAGCCAAATCTAGGAAGAGAAATATTTCTAATATATGTTCATATTGCCAACATTTTGATAAAATATACTTCCCCTACAAGTAAATGAGAAAAACTTACCTTTAAAAAGGTTAAGAGCTAATAGAGTATTTTGAGTCTCATGTAATTTCCAAATTTGAAGCACACTTAAGCCAGACATCAGTAATTATCAAGGTGGTAGATATGAAGAACTAAATCATGCTACCTCTAAGAACAAGAAAAATTTATAGTTAGACTGCTTCATGTCTCTTGTAAAGTTTCAGAACTGAATATATATGAAACCGATGGGCAGTAGTCACAGATGGAAGGAGGTGGTGGTCTTTTCTTTAACTAGAAAATTGAATGTAGTGTATCATAGTTCCAACTGAGATATAGATGATTAATTCTGAGAAATTTTGTTATTATTCTTGTTCTTCTTAATACTATCAGATATCCTAGAGGATTAACCGAAGCTCTGTTATGTATACATTAGAATGATATCATAAATTCATTAATAAAATGACTAAAAAGCTAAAAAATTTCCATGAATAGAATGTGAAATTTTAAGATGAAAAATTATTTTTGAAGAAATAGAAAAGAGCTGACTCTTCATAAATGAGTTGTTACAAGTCAAACAGTAATCACATTGCAAATTATATATTTTAAAAGAGCTGAAAATGACTTTAAAGGTGATCTACTCAAATGCTTTCATTTGTAGATATAGCAGTTAAGAGACTTGCCCAATGTCACATAGCTGGTTACTGACAGAATATCTAAAACTACACTTTCTCAGCTCAGTCCTCTTTCAACAAGTGATTATTTGTATTTTTTAATAGCTGACATTTTATTATTTTATGATTTCTTTTAAATAATGATATATATATTGAGTGTGTGTGGTAATTTAGTAGTTTATAATTATACTTTCAGATTCTAAATGTAATTGACATAGGTAATGCTATTTGGAAAACAGAAGGATGTGAGACAGGAATCCTTCTATTTTCCAAATAAAGTTATCTCTGTCAATTGCATCTAGATTCTGAAAGTATAATTGTGAGTTTCTAATATACCTTAGTTTTTGTATACTGTTGGAAATTGGGTTCAAGATGTTTTAAGTGCCAGATTCCTTAACTTGATACATTTCTGGAGTATTCTACCTTTTAAATAGTTATTATAATATTGATCTTTTAGATAAAAGTGTGTTATTATTAAAACTAAATAAACCAGATGGATTTTTCATTCTTTTAATAGCAATTCAAGAAACAAAATGCTCATTTGTATTTTACAAAAAGAATTATCTTATTTTAGCAAACATTGACTTTAATCCCATCATTAATTAGCAATTATATTTTCTACATGTCTACTAGCTCTAGTAAAGTACCACTACTGTCCTCTTCACATTCTGGATTGTGGTTATATCGCTGAAAGACATTTGAATCCTCTATTTCTCTAACACGTCCTGACCTGGCTTTTGTTTTTCAATTTTCAGCAGATAAAAGAAGTAATAAGCTTATATTGTGCCATTGCTTTCTGAGATGCAAAGAGGATGTACTCATAGGGGCAAAAGTAATTTTGGATCAGACTGAGGGCATAACACAAAGCCAGTGAAAACCTCTCAGAGAAAAAGAAGTACAAGGACTACAAGCAGAATTAAGGTTGTGGAAGGTAGGAATCCTAGAGGGGCCCAATTAATAATCATCCTTCTGATATGCTGTCTGGCTAGGGACATCATTTTGGTCCACTTTAAATATCTTGTACATTCAAAATGCAAGAAATAAGAGATGCAGGTTATAATTAATTTAAGTATCACTTTAATGAAGAAGATGATCATATGGGGGTAAATTTATACAACCAAAATTTCCAGGTTTATTGAGTGAATTTCAAAATAATCATGCCAAGGTTTATAACTACTCACTTCTATGGTCACATTCATGCCACTTTTTAGACGTTCTAACGAAATTTTTTCCCTATTTTTTTTTGTTTGAATAAATCTTAGCACACGTGAAAATGTCTGGTATTGACAGAAATTTGTTATAGATGTTTCCAAAGACATATGGATGAATTGTTATTGTGTGAGAATTTGTTAGCAATTTAGCGTCTTAAGTGGGGATTTATTTAAAAGCAATTTCTAATAGCAGTGAACTACCAAGTATAGGCTAGTGGAAGTGGTTCACAGATGCAGGCACTGAGGAGGTAAAATGCTTTTGGAGAATTTAAAAATAATGATAACATTCCTGAAAGTTTTTTTTTTTAATATCACCATGCACCAGCAATTACAAATAACCTCAGTGATAACACCTTATTCCTCACTGAGGCAGACTGCATGCAGATTGCATGCCCATCCTCCCTTTGGTATGCCACTATCTAACAGTAAATGGCAAATATATGTGCTACCATGTAATATTACTTATGAATGTGCAGTCACTCTTCCATTCTTTGTGTTGACATGATTGCCAGGACAGTGCAGAGTTCCCTTTAAATATCCATATTAAGAAATTTCTATTAAGGAATCTGTATTGAGGGCAGCTGTGTGGCTCCTGGATTAAGCATCTGCCTTTGGCTCAGGTCGTAATCCTGGAGTCCCAGGATTAGGTCCCACATCAGGTTTCCCGCTCAGCAGGGAGTCTGCTTCTCCCTCTGACCCTCCCTCCTCTCATGCTCTCTCTCTCATTCTCTCTCTTTCAGATAAATAAATAAAATCTTTTAAAAAAAGAAATCTGTATTGAATAGCCAAGAATAAATATATAGAGGGGGTATATATAGATAAATACTTAGGTTTAAGTATTAAATTTATGTTTTTAAGATTTACTGTATATTGTGTAAATGTTACATCTTATAATGTATACACATATTCAGTAAACATCTTGATACATTTTTACATATATGTGTATTTATAAATATAAATTTATATATGTGTAAAAATGTATCAAGTTGCTTACATACATAATCTTCACCTAGATCTAGATATAGGAGTTCCATCACCTAGAAGTACCCTTTGTGTCCTTCTCAGCCAATACCTACCCAGATGTTACTACTCTAACTTCTATCACCATAATAGATTAGATTGTTTAACTTGGTCATTGTATAAATTGAATCATACAGTGAATAAAGAAAAAGAAAAAAGAAATCTGTATTTAGAAATATGCCTTGTGGTTTTTTGAGATGAAGCCCTATGGTGCTTTTCATTCCTGTGGTGTGTCTGTTCCATATGGACCTATAACATGGCTCTTACCCAGATCATCCCTGACCAAACAAGAATATCTTAATGTCCTTCAAACTCATTAAAACAGCTGTTTCAGATTAGAAAGGAGCAGGCTAAGCAAGCCTTGCTACAATTCTACTTCCTTTCTTTTCCCTTAATTCAGAAGCAATACAAATTCCCAAAACATTTCTTATTCATTAAAATATCTAAAGCTACATTTTCTCTTCTGTGTTGTGGGATACCCTGTAAACAAATGGTTAAATGGTCAAATAAGCTTGGGAAATGTTGCATAATATCTTCACCTTTTGGGAAATCAAAACGTGCGCTAGCACATTAAAGTCACTAAGAAGTCCTATAAGAAAAAAAATGTATATACATTTAACCTAGTGTTTTCAAACTCATTAAGAATTCTTTTGCATACCAATTTAAAATATTCCATGAAAGTAATATTCTCTAGTAGGAGCATTGGGAAATGCTGGTCTAATTAATTTATTATCACTTTATTGAAAAGCCATCTGTACATTCCATGAGAAATTTTACATCCCTAATAAATCATTCTCAATACTGTTGGCATTTTAAACAATTTTGAGCCAAATTTAAGACATTTTCATGATTATAAGCCATATTATTATTTATGGGAAGCTTAGCTTTAACTAAACCAGAAATAAGTGTGAAAGGAATGTTTATGTAACAGTATTTGTATGCATGCCTTTATATGGACATTAAATAACATTGTAGGTATGTCCTTAAGAAAAATACCATAACAAGTATAGTTGTGATTTGCTTTCATAGCATCTTTAGATAAAAGCTGGAAGGATAACCTTAAATTCTGATTCAGAGATAACAATCTACGAAAAGAGAGTTGTTGCATTACACATATGCTTATTTTATTACTTTTGTTTTATTAGAGAATAAAATTGCACATATAAATTCATTTTCTGAATAACAGCAACTTATACATTTAAGCTCCAAAACCATTTCCCCCCTTTATTTAGTCATCTCTGAAATGAAACTTCTAGAACTCAACTCATTTAACAAATTGTATTGAGCTTTTTTCTTGAGTACTTGAGGCAAAGAATGAGTGGTATAGCAATATTTCCTTCGACCAGCTGTCCCTTTTAAGAATATCAGGTTCAATGCTTCTTTATCAAGTTAACTTTAATTTGCCTATGATCTTAAACTGATGGGCTTTAGTTTCTCCTAAGTATCTGAGGCCTTAATGGAGATCTTCCCCCCACTCCCACCCCCGGCCCCGCATGTGGGGTTCTGTTGCAGATAGTTGTTGGATGTCTGGGAAGGGATGGGAAATGATATGGAAAGGGGTGTAGGGTAAAATAGTTGTGGGATTCCCTTGTAGTGGTTGAAGGAATGCACTTTGGTATTCCTGAATTTTGGTACTGGCTCCAATACTAACTAGTTATTACCTGCTGCAAGTTATCTAACTTGTGAGCCTCAGGTTTCTCATCTGTAATATACAATCACTGTATTTACCTATGTGTAAGTATTAAAACAGATTCTAAATGTCACATGAGAGACTATGGACTCTGAAAAACAGTCTGAGGGGTTTGAAGCGGCGGCGGGGTGGGAGGTTGGGGGAACCAGGTGTGGGTATTAGAGAGGGCACGGATTGCACGGAGCACTGGGTGTGGTGCAAAAACAATGAATACTGTTATGCTGAAAAAAAAAGTCACATAAAGTTGCAGGTCACTACTATGCTGATAGCTACAATGATAGCATACATAAACACTGAAAACCTAGAAAAGCAACAAATCAAAAGACAAATGACAGCAAAGAGCATGAGGGAATATTTTCTGCTCAAAGCAAGGAAAGACTTCTAAAATACAAGCACAGAGTCACCTCTTTATGAGACAGTATAAAGTAGTTAAGCATGTATGTTTTGAAATCTAGCGGTATTGGTTTTAAACCAAGGCTTTAAAACATCTTAGGTTTATTACCATGGTCAAGTTATTTATCATAAACCTCTTTATTCATATCTAAATGGGATTATATTATATTATAGTTATGAGAAGTGTGCAACACACACATACTTTCTTAGTTTATGGCTGTAAGACCCAGTTATAGTGTTGACACGATAATGGCAAAGATGGTAACAATGACGTAACACACTCAGCATAATTCCCGATACAGTGTAAACAGGTAGATATCCTCCAGTGCTGCTAATCAAGCCTGGCTTCACAGATTCTTTCACTGTAATGCTATAAAAAGTGAAAAATGAACGTTTTCTTATTTCTTACTTTTCCCCAATTTTATGTCATATAAGGAATCTTGTCATTGTAAAGTTGCATTTATCAAAATCTCTAATGAATGCTATCATCAAAAATTTAGGACAGAGAGTGAAAATTAAGGGAAAAAACCTATATTTAGCATATTTGGATGCTTGGTATTTTCTCAGTTGTTCTCCTCCTTGGCTGCAAATTCTAATCACTGAGGAGCTTTTAAAAATCCCACTCCCATAACAACTCCCAAACCAGAATTTCTGGGGATTGGGGCCCATGATCAGTAATCTGTAACCTCCCCAGGTGATTCCAACGTGCAGCCAAGTTTAAGACTGACTACTTCACATCAGTGGTTGTCAAGTCTGGCTGTGTATTAGACTCACCTGAATACTTTTCAGAGTTTATACCAATTGAACAAGCTACCACTTACTGGGGACCTACTATAGGTCAGGTGTGGGGCCACAGAGTTTAAATATATTGCTTTCTTTACACTTCACAATATTGCAAAATGAATTCACAATATTCCTAATCTGCAACACAACCCTATGAGGTATGTATAATTTTCTAATTTTAGGGATTTTAAATTCCATAAAGATTTATGTATCTTATTTGCCTTATCATCAGAAACTAGTATAGTACCTGGCACAAAATAAAAAAGTGATAACCATTTGCTTAATGAATGAACAAACAGAGTTTCATGTGAAAAAAACTTAGAGAATTTAAGAAATTTTCCAAAAGCTGCAGAGGCAGGATTTAAAGTCATGCACAACTGATTCAGGAACCCATGCTTACCATACCCCACCACACTGCTTTTCTTGCTTGCCTATGGAACTGTATCAGCTTTCCATAATAGCACCAGTAGTATCACATAGGCAAGTTTTGAGACTGTCAAAGAAGTAATTCATCTTTTTGTACCATCGCAAGTCCCCCCAGGAGGTGGTCCTAAAATCCATTCCAGAGCCATTGCTTACACTTGCCAATGCACATATATGTATAGTAAATCAATCTTTATGAGTCTGAGGACACTGTGGGAGTGTCTCTATCCAACCCAGCTGAACCCAATCTATCCTTCATGACCATCCTAGAAGAATTCTAGACAACTCTAACTTCTTCCTTTCTTTGGATTCCTAAAATAATTATCATTTCTATTATTCATTTTGGTAAATGTCGCGGCCAGCGCGACGAATTGACCAGGGTAAACGTGGGGGCTAAGAGGATGATGAAAAAAAGTTAAGAGACAAAGAGATGGGGGCAGGAGGGACACTGACGAGGATGTCCAACAGAGCCAAATTTAGTCCACGTCTTACAAGCATTTATAAGGCAAACCAGAATAGGAGGAGCATTACATCAGTACCTAGTCAGATGACCGCAAGTTCCTATAACAAGTTTACATTAGCTACAAGCAAACCTCCTGAAGCCAGGTAGTTTCGGCTAAAGCCATTAGCAAGACAATCAACCAGAGAGTGGATCATGGGAGGTACAGAACAACAAGGATTAAGTAAGAACTCAGGAGTCTGGCCACATTGTTCCCTACTGCAGGGAGAGTGTGTGGGAAGTCACGTAGGCGAGCGCACGACGCGTAGCACAGACCTTTTCTCAGTGCACTCAACTTTCCCGTCCTTAACCTCATCAAGGTGTCTGGACTTTGAAGGAGACACAAGTCAGGGCCTGGTTTGGTCCTCGACTCCAGCCATGCGGTGGCCTCCAACAGGTAAATATTACATCCTGACTCATATGTGTAACCTTCATGGAAGCGTGTTCTGTATATCTAGTAGAATTACAGAATCTCTAAAAACAAGTAACAATAGCATATACTGTGTCTCAGATACTATCCTGAGTACTTTATATATAGTAACCTATTTACCTTTAGAATAACCAATTGAAGTAGGCACTTTTAATATACTCATTTACAAATGAAAAAAAGTTATATTGAAGTACAGTTATCAAAGTATCTTTAAATTTATACAATACAGTAATATGTTTTATTCATTTTAATATATTTGATAACAAGATTATCAGGCCTAAAATGATCATAAATTTGAAATAAGATGAACTCAAATTTTATTTCAATATAATTATAACATTTTATGTGATGTGGAATTATCTGTGTTGTCTATTGCTAACAAAGCCATAGGTAAGGTCTTTTTATCACAGTGTCCGTTGCCTATGTTCAAAATCAAAGGGAATGCTAATTTGGGGGGGATGGGGAAAAAAGAGATGTAATTTTCCCTATCCAAATTTACATACCAGTTGAGTTTAATTAGCAAAAACCCAGGATCCATGAACTCCAAAATAAGACCTCCTGGCCCCAAAACAGTTACTAGGCATTGAACCACCTGCTACTTCATATGTTCAAATATTTATGTGGGGGAAAATCAACTTAGAAAATGTGCTTTACTCCTTATTAGCTTGGAAATATATTTTGGTTGTATTCACATCAATTATTAGTGAACATTTGGATCAAGATTTAGAGTACTCTGTTGACTGGGTTAGGCTGTGAAGGTATTCAGAGATATTCTAAAGAGAATTGGTTTGTACTTTTGGTAATTTTTCCAAAAATGTAATCAATGTCCAGAGACCATAATAGAAAAACAAAGAAAAAAATTTAAATTGTAACCAATGCCATGTAGCTTCTATTTTTACACACAGCATTCATTTAGCCAAAAATTTGGCATTCAGTAATGTACCTTCAGTGGTGCCTGGGTGGCTCAGTGGGTTAAGTGTCTGCCTTCAGCTCAGGTCATGATCCCAGGGTCCTGGGATTGAGCCCCACATCGGGCTCCCTGCTCAACGAGAAGTCTGCTTATCCCGCTGACCTCCCCTCTCATGCTTGCTCTCTCTCTCATTCTCTCCTCTCTCAAATAAATAAATAAAATCCTTTTAAAAAATAATGTACATCCAGCTTTCCCATAAAGTACAAGTTGAGGCTACCAAAAAAAAAAATACAGATTTTTTTTTTCTTGCTAGGGTGAGCCATGATAAAAAGTCAAAACCTTACCTGTATTAGTGGGATCTGATTAGTCAGCTGCCAAATTGAAATTGGTATCTTTCTTGTTAACAAGCACCAACAAATATTGCATGTTATGAATTGCGGAAAGAGCTTTGTTTTGCTTTAGATGAGTTATTTATTCATGATATATTCAGGTTAATGAATATGATTTTCTGCTATATTTAATGAATATATATCTGCTTTTATGCAGTAGTTCTGTTAGACACAGTGACATAGATTAGCTAAATTATGCAGGTACTTAGTTCCCCTAGCTTAGAGAGAAAATGTTTTCTTCAGGGAACAAAATAAAACAGAATGTTTATTAATATATCTTTAGAAAAAATAAACCTGTTTAAATGTTCTACTAGTCTCTACTAAAGTTCTGAAACAAGGTATTTGTCTTTTAAACCTGCTAGACAGCAGCTACACATCACATCTTAGTACTCTGTTATACCTACATGAGGTGAGCAATAAAGCCTTAACCTCAGGTTATAAGCATTTAGTAGTGCCAGTTTGATTTATACAAAGCACACCAGATATATCAGTCTAACTTTATGGACTGTGCTATAAAACTTTGATGTTTTGATTCATAATTTAATACATTTGTGCAAATATAGCCAAATGTAAATACTTGATTTTTTCTTTTCAGAAACTAGGTATTGGTATTCTTACAAAATTCTATGTTCTTTTTTTTAAGTTTTTATTTATTTATTTGTCAGAGAGAGAGAGAGAGCACAGGCTGGGGGAGAGCAGGCAGAGTTGAAAAAGCAGGCTCCCCACTGAGCAAGAAGTCCCATGTGGAACTCAATCCCTGGACCCTGGGATCATGAACTGAACCAAAGGCAGTGCCTTAACCAACAGAGCTAACCAGGCATCCCAAATTCTATGTTCTTAAGTAGCTTGTATATTCATAAAAAAATTATGCTTTAAGTAGCCTGAAAAACACCACTGTTCATAAAATTTAAATTCCCAAAAGATAGGAATTTTTCAATTCAAATATTATTTGGAACCATTAAAACATACTTAAATTCAAACAAAAAGATTGTTCAAAAACTGAGTTTTTATTTTCATCATATTGTCTTCTAACAGAAATTGTCCAACTGTACCTCATTATTTTTTTTGCCCGAAATAAATATTCACAGAATGACTACTAGATCAATTTAAAATTCTGCCATATTGATTAGAAAGCTTGAATTTGTGAGAAAAAATATTTTAATGGATAAATTATTAGTGAACCAAAAACAAAACAGTGGAACTATTGCTTATTTCCTTACTACATGAATAATAATTTAAATAAATTTAGTAGAGTAAAGTGATGACAGTTTCAAATGGAATAGGACCAAAATAAAAAGAATGGATTTATACATGCACATGAAATTTCATTCCCAGAACATTAGTCAAATAAGAGGCTCTGAAATTTTCTTTTGGTCAATTTTTCTGTAAACATTGACTCTGGAGTCATAAAATGAAAAAAATTAATAAATGTTTTATCTCAATAATCTATTTTTCTAGTTAATCATCTACAAGAAGAAACTTGCTTTGTTTGTTTGCTAAGCTAACTTTTTATTTTCTTAAGTTTTTACTTAAATTCCAGTTAGTTAACATACAGTGTAAGATTAGTTTTAGGTGTACAGTACAGAGATTCAATACCCATACATCACCTGGTGCTCAGCACAAGAGCACTCTTCAATCCCCATCACCTATTTCACCCATCCCCCCAACCAACTCCCCTCTGACAACCTACAGTTTGTTCTCTATAGTTAAGAGCTTCTTCCTTGGTTTGCCTCTTTCTCTCTCTTTTTTGCCCTTTGACTCCTATTGTATTTGTCTTTCTCTGATTGACTTATTTCGCCTAGCATAACATTCTCTAGCTGCATCCACATCATTAAAAATGGCAAGATTTCATTCTTTTTTATGACTAATATTCCATGGTGTGTATACATATATGTACATGTGTGTATATATACATACGTGTGTGTGTAGCACCTCTTTATTCATTCATCAATCAATGGACAATAATTTGGCTAATGTATAATGCTGTTATAAACACTAGGGTGCATGTATTCCTTTGAATTAGTATTTTTGTATTTTTCCGGTAAATACCTAGTAGTGCAATTGCCTGATCGTGGGGTAGTTCTACTTTTAACTTTTTGAGGAAACTCCATATTGTTTTCCAGAGTAGCTGCACGTCTTTGCATTCCCACCAATAGTGCCAGAGTGTTCCACATTCTCCACATCCTCTTCAATACCTGTTGTTTATTCTGTTGTTGATTTTAGCCATTGTAACAGGTATGAGTTTTCACTGTAGTTTTGATTTGCATTTCCCTAATGATAAGTAATATTGAGCATTTTTCATGGGTCCCTTGGCTATGTGTATGTCTTCTTTGGAAAAATGTCAGTTCATCAGATATTGGCCTACAGTTCTCCTTTACTGGGGTGTCTATCTGGTTTTAATATCAGGGTAATGCTGGGCTCGTAGAATGAGAGAGTGCCCGCTCCTAAACACTAGACCACCAGGGAGGTTTGGGCTCATAGAATGAATTTGGGTTTTCTTCCTTTTCTATTTTTTGGAATAGTTTGAAAAGAATAGGTATTAATGTTATTTATTTATTTATTTATTTATTTTAAGGCGGGGAGAAAACATTTCTTTATTTTGCTTTTCTGTATTTTAAAAACTTGCCTCTAGGCATACATAAAGTATTTTTTTTCCAATTTATTTATTTTCAGAAAAACAGTATTCATTATTTTTTCACCACACCCAGTACTCCATGCAAGCCGTGCCCTCTATAATACCCACCACCTAATACCCCAACCTCCCACCCCCCCGCCACTTCAAACTCCTCAGATTGTTTTTCAGAGTCCATAGTCTCTCAGTGGTTCACCTCTATAATTGCACTACTAGGTACTTACTCCAAAGATACTAATGCTTCTTTAAATGGTAGAATTTGCCAGTAAAGCTATCTGGTGTGGACTTTTGTTTGTTGGGAATATATATATATATTTTTATTACAGATTCAATTTCATTGCTGGCTATCAGTCTGTTCAACTTTTCTATTTCTTCCTGTTCAGCTTTGGTAGTTTGTAGGTTCCTAGGAGTTTATCCACTTCTCAGTTTTCCAGTGTGTTGCATATAGTTTTTCATAATATTCTCTTATAATTGTTTCTGAAGTGTTGGCTGTTTTTGCTACCTCCTGACGGTATAGGGGAGAAGAATGAGGCATAAACAAGTCAGTTGCAAGAAAATGGGAGCAGGGGATGACAGTAGAAAAGACTGTCAGCCCAAACAACTCCTCAGTCTCATATTTATTAGAAAGTGAGTAACAATCTGAGGGGTTTGAAGTGGCGGGGGGGTGGGAGGTTGGGGTACCAGGTGGTGGGTATTATAGAGGGCACGGCTTGCATGGAGCACTGGGTGTAGTGAAAAAATAATGAATACTGTTTTTCTAAAAATAAATAAATAGGAAAAAAAATCTTAAAAAAAAAAAAAAAAGAAAGTGAGTAACAACCAACAATGAAGCCAGAGTAGATTACACATTGACCATGAGTCTTATAGATACGTAAGAAGAAAGGCAAAGTCTGTCTAGTTACGTAGTACATGGCCTATAGTGAGCAACCCCAAACAAAAAGATGGACTAAGTGCTGGTGCGCTCTGGGGAAGGGAAGATAAGTGAAAAATGAAGCAAGTGGCACTCTGCCCTGAGCTGGCCGGGCGTTCCTAGCTGCTCACTTTCAAGGCAGTGTATCATCCTCTCCCCCGGAGGCCTATTGCCAGTACATGTTTTTCTTAAGGTTATTCTGAGCATACTTGGTAACTAGTATAATTTCTCATAGGTTATATTTTAAGCAGTATGCTGTTCTGAGGGACGGTTACGGTTTTTCTCCATTTTCATTTGTGATTTTATTTATTTACTTGGGTCCTTTTTCTTTTTGATATGTTTGGCTAGAAGTTTATCAATTTTATTATTTTTTTTCAAAGAACCAGCTCCTGGTTTCATTGATCTGTTCTGTTTTTGTTTTTGTTTTTGTTTTTAGTTTCTATATAATTTATTTCTGCTCTAATCTTTTTTGTTTCCTTCCTTGTGCTCATTTAAGGTTTATTGTTCTTTTTATAACTCCTTTAGGTGTAAGTTTACATTATGTATTTGAAATTTTTGATGTTTCTTGACATGGGCCTGTATTGTTATATACAACCTTCGCTGCATCCCAAAGATTTTGGACTGTTGTGTTTTCATTTTCATTTGTATTCATGTATTTTTTAATTACTTCTTTTATTTCCTGCTTGACCCACCCATTGTTTAGAAGCATGTTGATTTACTGCCAGTATTTTTGGTATTTCCACATTGTTTTCTTGTGATTGACCTCTAGATTCATAGCGTTGTGGTCAGAAAAGGTACATAATATGACTTCAATCTTCTTGCATTTGTTGAGGCCTGTTTTGTGGGCTAATACATGATCTATTCTGGAGAATGCTCCATGTGCACTTGAAAAGATTGTGTATACTGCCATCCCAGGATGGAGTGTTCTGAATATATATGTTAAATCCATCTGTTCCAGTGTGTCATTCAAAGCCATTTCCTTGTTGAAATTCTATTTAGATGGTTTGCCCATTGACATAAGTGGAATTGAGTTCCACTATAATTATTGTACTATTATTGATTAGTTCTTTTATGTTTGTTATTACTTGTTTTATATGTTTGGGTGCTCACATATTGGGTGCATAAATATTTACAATTACTATATCTGCTTGTTGGATCATCTCCTTTATTATTAGTGTGTCATGCTTTGTCTTTTGTTACAGTCTTTTTTTATTTCAAATCTATTTTGTCCCATATAAATAGTGCTACTCTGGCTTTCTTTTGACATCCATTTGCAAGATAAATGTTTTTCCCTCCTCTCACATTTAATCTGCAGGTGTCTTTAGGTCTAAGATGAGTCTCTAGTAGTCAGCATATAAATGGGTCTTGTTTTGTTGTTGTTGTTGTTTTTATCCATTCTGCTACCCCATGTCTTTTGACTGGAGCATTTAATCTTTTTACATTCACAGTAATTATTGATAGATATGTATTTATTGCCATTATATTGTTTTATGGTTGTTTCTGGAGATTTTCTCTGATCCTTTCTTGCCTTTCTCCTTTCATATTCTGCTGATTTTCTTTAGTGATATATTTGGATTTCTTTCCCTTCATTCTTTGCATGTTGATTAGTATTTTTTTTAAATATATGGTTACCATTAGGTTTGTATATAACCTCTTCTGCAAATAGCAGTCTATATTAAATTGATGGTCACTTAAATTTGAACCCATTCTTCTCTCCTACCCACGGTTTAGGTATATTATTATATTTTACATCCTTTTATATTGTGAGTTCCTTGATTGGTTTTTTTACAAAAGTATTCATTTTTACTGCTTTTGTGTTTTCCACCTTTCTACTGTCACTTTCAGTCTCTCCTTTCCACTCAAAGTGTCCCCTCTAATATTTCTTGCAAGGCTGGGTTAGTGGTCATGAACTTCTTTAGTTTTTGTTTATCTGAGAAAATGTAACTCTCCTTCTATTCTGAATGATAACCTTGCCAGATAGAGGATTCTTGACTGCAGATTTTTCTCATTCAGCACTTTGAATATATCATCCTACTCCCTTCTAATCTGCTAAATTTCAGTTGAAAAATCTCCTGCTAGCCTGATAGGCTTTCCTTGTAAGTTCCATTTAAGTAAGACTTCCTTTGTCTTGTTGCCTTTAAGACTTTTTCTTTATTGCTATAATTCGCAAATGTAATTACAGTATGTTTTGGTGTGGGCCTGTTTTTTTTTTTATTTTGATGGAAGTTCTCTGTACCTACTTGATTTATCTGTTTCCTTCTCCAGGTTAGGGAAGTTTTATCTATTAATTCTTCAGAACATAAATGTTCTGTCTCTATTCTCTCTTTCTTCTTCTGGAACTCCTATACTATGAATGTTATTACATTTGATGGAGTCACTGAGTTCCCTAGGTCAATATTCATGTTCCATATTTCTACTTTCTCTTGTTAAATCAGTCTCATTGGTTTCCTTAATTTGTCTTCTAAGGTATTAATTCATTCTCCTGCTTCTTCCATCTTGCTTTTTCATTGCATCACACATTTTTCTTATCTCATTTACTGTACTCTTCATCTCTGATTGATTCTTTTTTAGTACATTTATCTCTGTGGTAAGAGTCTCACACATGTCTTCATTTCTTTTCTCAACCCCAGTGTGTATCATCATGATTGCTGCTCTAAATTTTCCATCAGCCATGTTACTCATATCTATTTTGCTTAGATTTCTGGCCATAGCCTTAACCTGTTATTTCATTTGGGATAAATTCCTCTGTCTTCTCATTTTACCAAATCTCTGCCTTCTTCTGGTGTTAGAAAAGCTCCTGAAAATAATGACCTTATGAAGAAGAGGTCCTGTAGTGCCCAGGGCCTTGTGCTTCAGGGAGTGCTTCTAGTATGTGTTTTGTGACTTTTGCTGCTGTCTTCTTCAGGCCAGTCATCTGGAGAGGCTCTCCCTGACTGCTGTCAGTAGTATTTTGGTCTCTGGCCTGAATAAGGTAAGTTTTCATTAGGTATGCTCTGGTCTGCTCGTGAAATGAGAACTGTCACTACTTCTACCAGAACTGAGGCCCTGCAAAACTCTGGTAGGGAGACATTTTGTGGGCAGAGGTTTTTGCTGGTCTTTTTAGGGAGGGGCCCACTGCCCTGGGACAGAGTTAAGAATGACTGACAAAGGCTGTTCCATCCAAGTGCTGCAGAGTGGGGCTTCCTGTAAGCAAGTTAGGCAACCAGTGTCCCCCTGTGTTGATTCCTGCAGGTGGTTCTGTGTTTATGCAGAGGGGCAAGGGAGGGATATGCTGCTGGTCAATTCCTTTGTTCCTGGAGCAGTGTCTCCACGAATGCTGCCTCTCAGGGACAAACTCCAAAAAGAACAAATACACTCCCACTGTTTGCCCCAGGTGCTCTTCTGATCACTGTTTCCACACTGTATGCCCCTGTGGTTGTTTATTTGCCTTCTATCCAAGAACAGCACAGTGCCTTCCACATTCCATCCCAGCTGAAACTGTTGGCCTTTAAAATGCCAAGATTTAAGTCCTGTTGGATGCAAGAACTTACGAAATTCAGCGCCTCTTGTTTTCCAAGCCAATGGTTATAGGTAAACATTCTCCTTATCTCCTATGTGTGTTCCTCTCTTCTCTCTCTCTCTCTCTCTCTCTCTCATTCCCTTCTTCACAACCACATCATCCTCCCTTCCACAGCAGCCAGGATCCCGTTTCTCCCCTAAACCATATCTCTTCATTTCCTGTCGTCTTTGATGTGATCTCTTCTTTCTATTTAGTTTTGAAGTTTGTTCTATCAGTCCCAGGGCAATTTCTGGGGTATTTATGATGATTTAATAGTTTTCTAATTGTATTTGTGGGATGAGATGAGACTACTATCCTCCTACTCTACTGCCATCTTCCTCTCTCCAAAAACCTTGTTTTTGACAGATTTTACCTCTTATGGTACTGGCTGATTATTACTATTATATTGTATTTTGGTCTGTGAAATTAAATTTAAATACAAAGTTTCCTATTGTTCACAAGTTTATAATGTTTTCTATCTATAATGCAACATGCAGTTTGGATTTTAAATCAATATTTTAGTAATTGATGGACTTATGAAATGGAACTTACGAGTTTTTAATGCAGAAATAATCCAAAATTAGAAGACATGCAAACCAACTATAGCTCTCACATTGATGTGTTGCCACTAAGATTTGATATTCAATAAATTTAACAAGTAGCATACCTTACACTTGGCACTGCTTAATTTTTTTAATTATTCCTCACAATAACATTATAAAATAGATTCAAACATGTTGAATAATTTTCCCAAGATAATAGGAAAGCCAAAACTATAATTCAAACCTTAGTCTAAGGCTTCCACAACTACCAGATTGCATTCTTATTTTATAATTATCTCTGAAAAGTTTAATACTCTGCAATGGACAATAAAAGAAATAGTCAGAAAGGTAGACAGAGCTGGAAATTCCAGGTAGTAGAATAGACTCCCAAAATTTCCTCCCCCAAGTATGTGAAATAATTTCAGAACTATGAACATTTTACACCAACATCACACCTCAGCCTTACTTCAAGACAGGATAATGAAACTGCAAAATGACTTAGGGAAACAAAGGGAAATCAACAATACTTAGCACACAGTCATTCAACTCCTTCCCCCACATCTCTGCCCTGCTACAGAGATTTGTGACAAGCAAATGCAGACTTGGAAAAGCTGTGAGGAGGACTGGGGCTAGCAAAGGTTCCTAAGGGTGATTTGGAATGTGCACCTAAAAAATTAAACCAACATTAAATCTAAACACAGTGATAAAGTATCTAGGCAAAACAGAGTATGAGTACAGGTAGGAAATTTCAAAATAAGTTTGATTTAAAGGGTCAGAGACAATTTATAGAGATATATAAAATTTGAAAAGACAGTTTCACAATCTCTTAGCTTCTGGGGAGGAATAAAGAGTAAAAGGAAGGAAAAATCAATTTATGGCAACTAGATGATAGTGTGGAAAAAACAAGAAAAAATGAAAATTTAAAGTCCTGAAAAATACAAGATAAACTTAAAATCAAATACTCACAGTATTCAAACGCCTCTTTCACCATCAATGTAAACAAAATAAAACATTACTGCAGAACCTGCAGTTTGCTAGACTCACAATAAAGGGCAACATTAAACAAGGAAGCTTGTAAATCACCCCAATGCTGTAAAAATGAGGAGGAGGAATATAATAATATCCATAGAGAAGTATTTGCACAATCAGGAATGAAATTTCACTCAGCTGAGTAAATCAAACCTGAAAAACACCCTTGATGCAGAATAAAACTACAAGTCTTTACTCCAAAAAGAATTAAATATACTAAAACAAGTGTTTAACATATGAAAAACTTTCAAAACAAACAAACACAAGCCATAGGAAATTTCATTCTTTGCTGTTGGGAATGGAAAATTGGAAAATGGAATGATACAGCCACTTTGGAAGATAATTTAGAAATTTGTAACTAACCTACACATAGTCTTCTCATATGATCTAGCAGTCATGATCCTAGGTTTCAACTGATTTGAAAACTATGTCCATACAAACACCTACACACAAATGTTTATAGCAACCTTATTCAAAATCTCTAAACCTTGTAAGCACCCAAGTTGCACTTTAATACAGTAATGGATCAACTGTGCTATATCTATATAAGAGACTGCTATTCAGCAATAAAAAGAAATGAGCCATGAAGCTACACAAAAACATGCATGAATTTTAAGTACACATTACTAAGTAAAAGAAGCCACTCTTTAAAAGGCTATATACTATATGATTCCATTTATATGATATTCTGAATACAAGCAAAACTTAGTGGTTACCATGGGTTTACTGTGTGGAGGGTTGAATAGATGAATCACAGGATTTTTGTGAGGAGGTGTAAAGTTGGACTTGAATCTCCCCTTATGAGTGTGGACTGCAAATAAGGACTTCTTTCCAAAAAAGACAAAAAAAGAGTGACTTTTCAGTGGAGAGCCATGACAAAAATTAATTCAGATAGGTGGCTGAGCTTGACGTCAGAATTATAAGTTATATTGTAATATGTACTCTTGATATGATATGTTGTGAATGTCATTTTAGTTCTTAGGGCTTTCCTCCCTCAAACCCGTAATTCCAATCTAATCATGAGAAAAACATCAGACACAGCCCAATGGAGTGGCATTCTATAAAATCCCTGACCAGTACTCCTAAAAAATTTCAAAGCCATCAAAAACAAGAAAAGTTGGAAACACTATTACAACCAAGAGGGGCCTAAAGGGACATGAAAACGAAATGTTATATGGTACTCTAGATGTGATCCTGGAATACTAAAAGAACGTTAAATAAAAATTAAGGAAATAGAAAATATTTGTTTCTATTAATAATAATGTAACACTGTTGGCTCATGAATCATGACAAGTCTACCATGGTACAGAAAAGTTTACATCTTTAAATATAACAATATTAAATATATTAAATATAACAGGAAACTGGATATGGGATTTATAGGAACTCCATACAATTTTACCAATTTTGCTATAAATGTAAACCACCCATAAAACATCAAGTTTATTTAAAATATTAAACTAGGGGCACCTGGGAGGCTCAGGTGGTTAGGTGTCTGCCTTCCACTTGGGTCATGATCTCTGGGTCCTGGGATGGAGCCTCACATCAAGCCCGGCTGGCTCAGCAGGGAGTCTGCTTCTCCCTTTTCCTCTGACTGTCCCCCTTCTTGTGTACTCTCTCTGTCTCTCTCTTTCTCTCTCTCTCTCTAATATGAATAAACAAAAATCTTAAAAAAAAATAAATTATTAAACTATTTAACAAAGAGTGTGAATCAAGGATTTTATATCCAGCCAAGGTGTCCTTTAAGTATCAATGTTATTAAGGGGTACCTGGGTGGTTCAGTTGGTCAAACATCTGTCTTCAATTCAGGTTATCCCAGAGGACTGGGATTGAGCCCCACCTCTGGCTCCCTTCTCAGTGTGGAGTCTGCTTCTCCTTCTCCCTCTGCCTGCCACTCCCCATGCTTGTGCTCTCTCTTGCTATTTCTTCCTGTCTCTCTCTCTCTGTCAAATAAATAACTAAAATGTTTTTAAAAATTCTGAATTGTATGCTTGAACTTTACTAAGACAGTAGATCTTAAGTTTTCTCACCACATAAAAAGCAGTTGTGAAAGGCAATAGATACATTAATTTGCTTGACTGATAATCATTTTTAGAATAAATACATATACCAAACCATGTTATACACCTTAAATATATACAATTTTTATTTGCTAATACCTTAATATAAGGTATTTTTATTTAATTCTATTTTATTTGCTAATTATACCTTAATATAAACAGAAAGATTTTTATAAAGAACTTAAGGAATTCTGCACCTATTAGTAATGCTTGAGGAATCTACTAGATGATGAATTGTTATAACAAGTGATGATAGAGAATAACTTCAGCAAAAGGACAAATGTTCAATTTTTAAAAACATAAATATATATTATAAGACTAAAATCTAAGTGAAGATGAAGGTACGAAACTAATTTATAAATGTTATATATTATAAGAAAATTACAAGAAAATTAAAATTATGAATCTAAAATAACCAAAGAATGGGTTGCCTGGGTGGTTCAGTTGGTTAAGCGTTCAGCTCAGGTCATGGTCCTAGGGTCCTGGGATTGAGTCCTGCATCAGGCTCCTTGCTCAGCAGGGATCCTGCTTCTCCCTCCCTCTGCCTACTGCTCCTCTCTGCTTGTGCTCTTTCTCACCCTCTGACAAATAAATTAATAAAATAATTTTAAAAATTAAAGAAAATCAAAGAAAAGGCAGAAGAAAGATGACAATAGAAAATATTATATTTGTACAGCATGAGTGGATTTTAAAGAAAACTGGAAAAAAATGAAAAACAAAAACAAATGCAACCAAACAAAAACCCAAACAACCAAACCAGAGAGTAAAATGCTAAATAAGAATGCATAGGAACAGGGAACTAGGCTCATTTTTTTAAAGATACAAGCATGTGTTAGTATAAATACAAACATTTTCTGGTTGTGTCTATTGAAAAGACTTAGACACAGTGACAACCCAGTAGGAAAGCATACCCTGTGTGTAGATCTTGGTTTCTAAATAACATTTTCCAATGAAAGAAACCCAAGTTCATTGGAGAAATGGCTGATTTTAAGTCCAGAGAAAGTGAAACTGAAGGTGGGCTTATAGTATCTTATAGTACCAGAAAACAAGGTTGTACTCAAGATACATGAGGATGGAGCCATGTCAAACAAAACAGGGATCAATCTGAAAGAGCTCCCAATGGCCAAAATTAGAATAAAATAACAACATAGTACTATATGCAAAAATATTTTAATATTTATATTTATTATATGAAGTATACATTATAGATTATGTATAATATTGTATATTAGTATATATTTATATTTTATTATATGAAATAAATTTATTTTTAGCAAAACAAATAATATTAGATTTTAATCAAAAGTATAGAATAGGGTGCCTGGATGGCTCAGTGGGTTAAGCTTCTGCCTTCCAGTCAGGTCATGATCTCAGGGTCCTGGGATTGAGCCCCACATCGGGCTGTCTGCTCAGCAGGGAACCTGCTTCCCCCTCTCACTCTGCCTGCCTCTCTGCCTACTTGTGATCTCTCTCTCTGTCAAATAAATAATTAAATATTTGATAAAAAGTATAAAATAAATAATATGTGATCTCACATTGACATAAGTTATTAGATAAATAAGTGGATTACAAGATAAATTCTTAGATGAAAATTCCAAATATACATAAATACTCCCCCAAAGGTTAGATTTTAATTTTTTATACCCCGGAGTAAGAATAGACTTAGTTTTACATCCAAAGTATTGAATACTGTAAGTATAGTATATTTATAGAACCCTTACTATTTTAACCACTTTATTCTTTATTCTCAAGATTGCTTTAACTTTTCAGGGTCTTTTGTGTTTCCATACAAATTTAGGATTGTTTGTTCCATTTCTGTGAAAAATGCTAGTGGGATTTTGATAGGTATTGCATCAGAAGTGTAGATTACTCTGGGTAATGTGAATATTTTAACAATATTAATTCTTTGAACCCATGAGCACATAATATTTTTCCATTTATTTTTGTCTTATTCAGCTCCTTCTTCAATATCTTATAGTTTTCAGTGTACAGGTCTTTCACCTCCTTAGTCAAATTTGTTCCTATGTATTTTATTTTTTTGGTGCAATTGTAAATGGGATTATTTTCTTAATTTCTCTTTCTGATACTATGTTGTTTGTATATAAAAACACAACATTCGCAAATCAATCAATGTGATACAACAAATTAATATGAGAAGAGAGAAGAACCACATGGTCCTCTCAATTGATGCAGAAAAAGCATTTGACAAAATCCAACATCCGTTCCTGATTAAAACGCTTCAAAGTATAGGGATAGAGGGAACATTCCTGAACCTCATCAAATCTATCTATGAAAGACCCACAGCAAATATCATCCTCAATGGGAAAAAGCTTGCAGCCTTCCCATTGAGATCAGGAACAAGACAAGGATGCCCACTTTCACCACTCTTGTTCAACATAGTATTAGAAGTCCTAGGAACAGCAATCAGACAACAGAAAGTAATAAAAGGTATCCAAATCGGTAATGAAGAAGTCAAACTCTCTCTTTTCGCAGATGACATGATTCTTTATATGGAAAACCCAAAAGACTCCACCCCCAAACTACTAGAACTCATACAGCAATTCAGCAACGTGGCAGGATACAAAGTCAATGTGCAGAAATCAGTGGCTTTCTTACACACTAACAATGAAAATACAGAAAGGGAAATTAGAGAATCGATTCCATTTACTATAGCACCAAGAACCATAAGATACCTTGGAATAAACCTAACTAAAGAGGTAAAGGATCTGTACTTGAGGAACTATAG
The DNA here is from genome assembly GCF_020171115.1 of Neogale vison. NCBI lineage: Eukaryota > Metazoa > Chordata > Mammalia > Carnivora > Mustelidae > Neogale > Neogale vison. The sequence goes on from NC_058105.1 coordinate 34,897,589, forward strand.
AACACTCATGAAAGAAATTGAAGAAGACACAAAAAGATGGAAGACCATTCCATGCTCTTGGATCGGAAGAATAAACATTGTTAAAATGTCTATACTGCCTAGGAAATCTATACTTTTAATGCCATTCCGATCAAAATTCCACTGGCATTCTTCAAAGAGCTGGAGCAAATAATCCAAAAATTTGTATGGAATCAGAAGAGACCCCGAATCGCTAAGGAAATGTTGAAAAACAAAAATAAAGCTGGCGGCATCACCTTACCTGATTTCAAGCTTTATTACAAAGCTGTGATCACCAAGACAGCATGGTACTGGCATAAAAACAGACACATAGACCAGTGGAACAGAGTAGAGAGCCCTGATATGGACCCTCAACTCTATGGTCAATTAATCTTTGACAAAACAGGAAAAAATATACAGTGGAAAAAAGACAGTCTCTTCAATAAATGGTGCTGGGAAAACTGGACAGCTATATGTAGAAGAATGAAACTCGACCATTCTCTTACACCGTACACAAAGATCAACTCAAAATGGATAAAAGACCTCAACGTGAGACAGGAATCCATCAGAATCTTAGAGGAGAACATAGGCAGAAATCTCTTTGATATCAGCCACAGCAACTTCTTTCAAGATACGTCTCCAAAGGCAAAGGAAACAAAAGCGAAAATAAACTTCTGGGACTTCATCAAAATCAAAAGCTTCTGCACAGCAAAGGAAACAGTCAAAAAAACAAAGAGGCAACCCACGGAATGGGAGAAGATATTTGCAAATGACAGTACAGACAAAAGGTTGATATCCAGGATCTATAATGAACTCCTCAAACTCAACCCACACGAAACAGACAAACACATCAAAAAATGGGCAGAAGATATGAACAGACACTTCTGCAATCAAGACATACAAATGGCTATCAGACACATGAAAAAATGCTCATCATCATTAGCCCTCAGGGAGATTCAAATTAAAACCACATTGAGATATCACCTTACACCAGTTAGAATGGCCAAAATTAACAAAACGGGAAACAACATGTGTTGGAGAGGATGTGGAGAAAGGGGAACCCTCTTACACTGTTTGTGGGAATGCAAGTTGGTGCAGCCTCTTTGGAGAACAGTGTGGAGATTCCTCAAGAAATTAAAAATAGAGCTTCCCTATGACCCTGCCATTGCACTCCTGGGTATTTACCCCAAAGACACAGATGTCGTGAAAAGAAGGGCCATCTGTACCCCAATGTTTATAGCAGCAATGGCCACAGTCGCCAAACTATGGAAAGGACCAAGATGCCCTTCAACGGATGAATGGATAAGGAAGATGTGGTCCATATACACTATGGAGTATTATGCCTCCATCAGAAAGGATGAATACCCAACTTTTGTAGCAATATGGACGGGACTGGAAGAGATTATGCTGAGTGAAATAAGTCAAACAGAGAGAGTCAATTATCATATGGTTTCACTTATTTGTGGAGCATAACCAATAGCATGGAGGACAAGGGGTGTTAGAGAGGAGTAGGGGATTTGGGTAAATTGGAAGGGGAGGTGAACCATGAGAGACTATGGACTCTGAAAAACAATCTGAGGGGTTTGAAGTGGCGGGGGGGGGGGGTGGGAGGTTGGGGGTACCAGGTGGTGGGTATTATAGAGGGCACGGCTTGCATGGAGCACTGGGTGTGGTGAAAAAATAATGAATACTGTTTTTCTGAAAATAAATAAATAAAAAAAAACACAACAGATTTAAAGTTTTTGCACAGTAAAGGGAACCATCAACCAAATGAAAAGGCAACCTACTGAATGGGAGAAAATATTTGCCAACCATGTGTCTGATAAGAATTTAACACCCAAAATATATAAAGGACTCATACAACTCAGGAAAGAAACAATCAGGCTGTTACAAAAATGGGTAGAGGAGCTGAATAGACACGTTTCTAAAGAAGACATACAAACGGCCAACAAACACATGAAAGATGCTCAACATCACTAATCATCAGAGAAATGCAAATCAAAATAAAAATGAGAAAGCACCTCATGCCTGACAGGATGAATATTATAAAAAAGATAAGAAACAATAAGTGTTGGTGAAGATGTGGAGGAAAGGAAACCTTTAAGCACCAGTCTGCTTTCCTGTCAACAGTACATGAAATAGAACTACCATATGATCCAGCAATTCAGATTCTGACCATATACCCAAAGAAAACAAAAATGCTAATTCAAAAGGATGTATGTTCATTGTATCATTATTTACAGTAGTCAAGGTATGAAAACAAACAAGTGTTCATTGATGGATGAATGGATAAAGAAGATGAGCACACGCATAATGGACTACTAGTCAGACAAAAATAATGAAATCTTGCCACTTGCAGCAATGTGAATGGGCCTTGAGAGTTTTAAGTGAAATAAGTCAAAGAAAGACAAACACCATACAATCTCACTTATGTGTGAAATCTCAAAAACAAAATGAACGAGCAAACAAAACAAACTCAAACAGAGAACTGAATGGTGGTTGATGGGAGACAGGGGGGTAGGAGCTGGGTGAAATGATTGAAGAGGGTCAACAGGTACAGTCTCCCAGGTATAAAATAAGTCATGAGATGTAATGTACAGCATGGTGACTGTAGTCAATGATATTATAGTGTATATTTGAAAGTTACTAATGGAGTAAACCTTAAAAGTTCAAATTATTAAAAAAAATTACAACTGCATGGTGATGAATAGTAATTAGATTTATTGTGATTATTTCACAGTGTATACAAGTATCAAGTCATTACATTTTACACCTAAAACTAATATAATACTATATGTCATTTATACCTCAATAAAGAAATCAGTTCTCATGAATCCATAGAGCGCAATCCCAGTAAAAATTGCAGTTGTGCTTTTTCCTATTTCTCACCTGATTTCTCTTAGATTTTGCCCAAGATAATTAGAATAACTGGTTAAGACAAACCTGACTCACTGCTATAGTTTTTATTTTGTTACACACACATTCCAGAGAAATAACTATATTCTTCACCACTTAGGGATATTTATACCACACAAAACAGTTATGTTCTAAGCAGTAGGCAAAATTAATAGAAAACAAGTATATCTTTGGGAATTTGGTTGAGGCAAGAGCCCAAGGAAATGAAGAGATCAATGTATAGGCTTTTGTTATTCCTGTTATTCCTGTTTTTTTGGTCTTGTGGCAGCTGTAAGTAATTCACATTTTCATAATTGTAAAGGGAACATATAACTTACATTGACCTTGAAGGTGGTGACTGACCTAACCCAGCATCCAGGTGGTTGTACAAAAATAATGATAAATTCGAGGGAGCACGCTTGCCTGTAACCAATCTAAAGCACTTTCCTACCAGCAAGCCAAGCTCTATGTGATATTAGTTTCATGAAAATGGAGTCACTCTTAAATCAATCCTTTAAGTAAATATTGACGGTAGACATTGCATGAAGCAACATACATTAAATCATCTCATTTGTTTTTATGAAAGTGCCATATTATCAGTGTTTGGTCATCAGCTTAACAAAAGAAAGAGCATTGCATCCAGACAAACAGCAGAACTTTGTCATCAAAAACTTCCAAAACTACTGAATAAAAAAAAAAAGGCTAGACTGAGCAGAGGTAAACACTTCACTTCACATCAAAAGCTAAATGCTGCTATTGTAGAATATAAGGAATTCACAGCAGTGTTGAAATGGAGTGGATAGAACTGTGATTGGAGGTTGTGGAAGTTATCATCAACATTCTTATCAAAAAAGTCAGATTCTGAGATTGATCTGACAAGTGATAGATAAATAGCTAAATTCTAGCTTGACTACATCATAAAGTGTGAAGGAACTAGAAATTGGCAAAGTATGAAGCTAAGCATTGTACTCAAGCAAAATTAAGACCTCTAAACAGCTAAATGTGGATGAAAAGTGCAACTAAACTGAAACTGTAAAGGAATACTATTCTATTCTATTCTAAAACATACAAATCTGCCATGGAGTATCACCATCCCATTCACTATTCTAAGATATAACACAAATTAGAACACTAAACACTGAATAACCACAAAGCAGTGTGTGGAAACCTCAAGAAATAGCACGATACTTCAATGCATTCTAGGCTCCATAAGAGGATACCAGGCTTTGATTTCTCAGTTCACTTGCTGACCACTTAACACAAAGTGGACCCAGGACAGTTTCATATTCACTTTAGTGGCTTGTCTCAGATTACACAATGAATAGGTACAAAATAGTCCAGAGAAGAAGGAAATATTGGTGAGATAAAATATGAATAAAATAATGAAAGGATTTTGTTAAATAATATGTGGGCCTCAACTTTTAGTATTAACTTGTCTGTAATATTGATCCCAGGACTCAGCTCTGTCTGAACACTGTGGTTTAACAGATCTTATATAAAGCTTCCTGTTGAAACCTTTAGTATCTTTTCTTCACATGTGTGGAGTGACATGAAGATAAAAAGAACTGTGATGAGTGTGGTCACATTTCACAGGTAAGTGAGACTAAGGCAAAACCATTAACCAAAAATTCCCCAAGAGACCTAACATCCATCATCCCACCTCTATCTGTATCAATGGATGAACAAAAACGTTGACATCCATTTTTATAATATAAGTTGATCTCTTCTCAAGGAGTTCCTACTATACTATACTATAATTCCATAGGTTATTTTGAAACCATATAATCAATAAAACTGTCATCAGTGATCCAGAAATAACAGCAGATGCATGCCAAGAAGGAATGGCATTTTGCCTTATTCGTATTCTCCCACATGATTATATAATTCATCCAAGACTGAAAAAATGATTCTAATAAAAAGTTCTACATAGTCTCCTGAAAGTCTGTCAGTATAATCTAAGCCAGACAGGGAGCCCTGCGGTTTGTGAACCTTGACTGATAAAGTTCTTACTAGAGACAGCCTGCTGCTCAGAAGTAGCCAGGCAGCTCTCACACAAAAGGGTGACCATGAATTGCATCTTCCAGGAGCCAGATGCCATACTGTGAAATGCCTCAGACAGAAGGTAATGATCAGATCTGTTTTCTTTATTTTTTCCCTATCCAAGCATATCTTTCTAATGGAGAAAAAGAAGAACATGAAGAGTTTTGTTTTGTTTCTGTTTTTTTTTTGGGGGGGTGGGGTTTTTTGTTTGTTTGTTTTCGCTGAATCAAAATTGCAAATGTCCAATTTCTCTTCACATTGGGAATGTCCTAAGCCTCAATAACATCATACCCAGTGAAAGGAAACTGCAAGAATATAAAAATTAAAATATCCTTATTCCAGTGGAAATCCAAACAAAATATTGTAAATAGGAAATATGGTCATAAATACTGCTTACAATCTGGAATAACACAAATAAGCTTTGGAGATTTTATCCTCTATGTACTTATCGATAGGTTAGTATAAGTCAATAAAGTCATACTATAAGCTACAAAACAAATTAAAAAATACGCTAATTGTCACTTGGTAAATAAAATATGTTGAATTATGTATTTTTTATTATTATATTTTTTAAAATCCCAAGTGTATAAGAAATGTGGCAAATGTAACACAATCAACTCCAGACTGGAACCTATATCAAGACATCAGTTTACTTTTTTCAAGCGAAAAATGCGATGAAAATCCTTCTTTTGGGATTTTGAGAGATGCCGCATTGAACTTACAGATTGATTTAGGAAGAATTGGCATCTTATGCAATCTGTATGTGTCCATTATTCAGACTCACTACCATGTGTTTAAGAAAATGTGTTTTCTTTATATAGAACTTGCACAAATCTTATTAGGTTTATCTTAGATACACTGAGTTAAGACTCCAATTGCAAACCAACTTAAGCTTGGTTAAGAAAAATGTGGGATTTATTGATTCATGTGAACACACAATGGAAAGTTCAGGAATGGGCTTAGCCTCTGGGAAGAATTAATGCAGATTATCAAACATCATATTTTCTCTAAATAGAGACTTTGACTCCTCTTCTCCTTTCCCCCCGCCTCTCCTCTCCTCTCCCTCCCATTCTCTGTCTTCACTCCCTACCCATCCAAAACAGCTTCTCTACACCTCAGATAACACCATTTTCACCATGTTGTTCTATCTTTATTACACTGATAGTACCAAACCTGATTTATGTTTTTAGTATTTGCATCATTTGTCTTTACTAACCTCTTCATTTTATGCCTTTTTAAGTAAGGCTCAGGTCGTGATCTCAGGGTCCTGGGATCAAGTCCCGCATCGGGCTCTCTGCTCAGCAGGGAGCCTGCTTCCCTCTCTCTCTGCCTGCCTCTCCATCTACTTGTGATTTCTCTCTGTCAAATAAATAAATAAAATCTTTAAGTGTATCAACGAGAGACCACCAATTTTTTTAAAGCAAATCTGAGAATCAGTCTTTTCAAAAATTCAGGTAGAAAAAGAGTGCCACCACCAAGATGGCCAATTAGGAAGCCTGAGGTCTTTAGTCTCTCATGAAAACAGTTTTAAAAAAACCCTAAAACAACTTTGTAGAAGAAAGTACTGTCCTATAGCAATATAGCAAATGCTAAATGAAGAAAAAAAACACATTCAAGATGGTGGGAATTTTTTTGGCATTTCTACTGGCCCTTCTCCTATGCCCTTTGGGGCACATGGTAACAAAATCTAAAGGAAGAAGTATCCCAGTTTCCAATTCCCTCACTCAAACAAGAGGTAGCAGAGAATATCTTATTTGTAGTGTTCAACCCTGTGTGATAGCTGTCTGAGGGACTGGTCTCTGTTTTGCCTGATTCAGGTCAGATGAGGAATAACACCATAGTTTGGATCATAGGTCAGGAAAGGTCATGGAAAGTAGCAGGCATGTTTATGAAAGATGCAGGAGGACTATAAATCCATGACACTTAGGGAAAAGATTACAGGTAAAGGACTAAAATAGAACATGGAAAGTGCCAAAGACAAGTTAAGCTGAGATTCTTTGTGAAATTAAGACATTTTAAAGCAGCCATGCATACAAGGTAACAAAAAGCCACACACAGGAGAAGGCAAAATGCACAACCAGAGAAGAGATGAGCAGACCTTAAGCCTTTCATCCCAGGCTGATCCCAAGGTGCAGAACATGACCTGTTAATTAGCGACTGTCTTTTCCAGTACAGAACCAGTCTGCAAAGACTGGAAGAGGTCACAGACTTTTTTTCAAATAAGTTATTTGTAACAACAATAAAAATCCTCAAAGCATATAAATAAATAAGAAAACATACTACAAAGGAAGAAAATAATGTGGCAGCAATCATCCCTGAAGAAACACCAGCATGGACATATTAGACAATGGTTTTAAAACAATCATCTTATATATATTCAAATTGCTAAAGGAAAAATGGACAAAGAACTAAAGGAAATTGGGAAAACTATATGTGAACAGGATAATAATGTCACAAAGAAATAGAAATTATAAAAAGAAACAAATAGATGTTTTGGAGCAGAAACATAAGGAACTGTATTGAAAAATTTGCTAGTGGATGGAGTTTAGCTTACTCAAACAGGCAGATGGAAGAACAGTGTACTTGAAGACAAGACATTTGAAATTATTGTGTCTGAGAAGCAAAAAGACAAAAGAGTAAAGAAAAATCAACAATGTCTAGGAGATTTATTGGATACCACTAAGAAGACCAATTTATATGTTACGTGATTCCCAGAAAAGGAAAGAAAAAAAGAAACAGATTATTTGAATTAATAAGTGGCAAATGTATAAAAAATCAGTACAAATCTATGTTGATGGGTACATGATACATAAATATGTAATCTGTGATATCAATAATATAGAGTGGGTGTGCTCAGAGCTGTAGGAATAGTTTTTGTATGTGATTGCAATTAAATAAATCTAAAAAAGACTGATATAGCCAACATATAGAAGGCTACTTGAATATAAATAAAATATATTTGAAAGACTAAAAAATTTTAAAAAAAAGATAAAACTTTAGGATGTTTTACATAATCCCCATAGTAACTACAAAGAAAATATTGTATTCACAAAAGGAAATGAAAAGGGAATCAAAATGTGTCACCATATAAAAACAAAAACAAAAAACCATAACCAGTCAACTAAACACAAAATCAGTTAAGCAGGAAGGCAGGATATAAGGGATAAGATCTGTAAATCATACAAAAAATAAATCACAAAATGAGGAAGGTCCTTTCCTCAGTAATTAAATGTCAATGGATTTAATTCCCCAATCAGAAGACATAGAATGACAGAATGGATTTTAAAAGAACATTTGGGGCACCTAGATGGCTCAGTGGGTTAAAGCTTCTGCCTTAGGCTCAGGCCCTGATCCCAGGGTTCTGGGATCAAGCCCTGCATCAGGCTCTGTGCTCAGCGGGGAGCCTGTTTCCTCCTCTCTGCCCGCCTCTCTGACTACTTGTAATCTCTGTCTGTCAAATAAATAAATACAATCTTTAAAAAAATAAAAGAACATTATTTAACAATATCTTAACTATAAGAGATCGCTTTAGATCTAAAAATAAAATTTAAAAGTGAAATGATAGAAAAAACACTTGTACAAATTGTAAACAATAGAAAGCAGGAGTGGCTATACTCATAGCAAACAAAATAGACTGCCGAAAGCTATTACAAAAAACATGGAAGGACATTATATAGTAATTAAAGGGTGATTGACCAAGAAGATGTAACAACTATATATCACTGAACATCAGAGGTTATAAATAAATACATGAAGAGTTGAAATGAGAAACAGTAACTTCTATAATAATAGACTTCAATACACCACCTTCAATAATGGATAGAACAGCCAGACAGAGACAGCCTTTCCTTTGGTGTCCTTTCTGATGCTCCCTTGTGGTGTGTTCAACAAACTTTTATCTCCTTTAAAAAGAGAAAAGAAGAGCCAGACAGTAGACAAATTAGTAAACAGATGTTGTGAACAACACTATAGACCAATTAGAACTAACAGACATACACAAAACAGCAGAATATACATTTCACAAGTGCACAGGGGTAATTCTCTAGGATACATTATATGTTAGACCACAAAACAAGTCCTCATAAATTTTAAAGATTGAAAATAATATACAGTGTGTTTTTGGATCAAAATGAAATGCAACTAGAAATCAATAGGGGAAAGAAAACTAGAAAGTATACATTTATGTGGAAATTAACACATTATTAAATAGCTATGTCAAGAATGGATAAAGAAGATATGCTCCATATATACAAAGAAGTATCATGCCTCCATCAGAAAGGATGAATACCCAACTTTTGTATCAACATGAACAAGACTGAGGATATAATGCTGAGTGAAATAAGTCAAGCGGAGAGAGCCAATTATCATATGGCTCTTGTAGAGCACAAGGAATAACATGGAGGACATTGGGAGAAGGAGAGGAGATGTGACTTGGGGAAAGCGGAGGGAGAGATGAACCATGAGAGACTGGGGACTCTGAGAAATAAACTGAGGATTTTGGAGGGGGGGTGTGGGGGTTTGGGTGAGCCTGATGGTGGGTATTAAGGAGAGTATGTATTGCATGGAAAACTGGTATGATGTTAGATTAAAATCTAACATCCCAAAACTTATGGGGTGTAGCAAAAGCAGTGCCATGAGGGACATTTATACTAGTAAAAGCTTATATTAAAAAATAAAAAAATCTCAAATCAATGTAACCTTACACTTTAAGGAATTTACAATGTAACTTGACACTTGAAGGAATCAAAGAGTTTCAGGTGAGCAGGTAGAAGGAAATAAAGTTTAAAAAACATAAATAAAAGAATGCAAAAGCAATAGGGAAAATCAATGAAAGCAAACATTGGTTCTTCAAAAAGATCAACAAAATTGATAATCTTTAGCTGGCTGATGAAGAAAAAAGAGAAAACATGCAAATAACTGAAATCAGAAATGAAAGTAGGATGTTACTATCAATTTTAACAAATAAAAAGATTATGTGTAAGTACTCTGAACAATTGTATAAAAATTGGATAATGTAGATGAAATTGACAAATTGCCAGAGACTTGCAACCTACCAAAATTGAATAATGAATTGGGTATTCATCCTTTCTGATGGAGGCATGATACTTCTTTGTATATATGGAGCATATCTTCTTTATCCATTCTTGACATAGCTATTTAATAATAATGAAGAAACAGGAAATCTGAGTAGACTTATAACTAATAAGGAGATTAAATCAGTAATCAAAAATCTCCCAGCAAAGAAAAATCCATGACCAGTGCACCTGGGTGGCCTGGTCAGTTGTCTGACTCTTGATTTCAGCTCAGGTCATGATCTCAGGGTCCTGGGATCAAGCCCTGTGTTGGGCTCTGTGCTCAGTGGGGAGTCTGCCTGAAATTCTCCCTCTCCCTCTGCCCCTTTCCTTGCTCCTGCATATTCTCTCACTCTCTCTCTCAAATAAATAGATAAAATCTTCAAAAAAAAAACCCCATGACCAGATGTCTTCACTGCTGATTCTATCAAACATTTTAAAAAGCATTAACATCAATTATTCTCAAACTCTTATAAAATATTGAAAATATTTAACATTCAAAATACTGAAAAGGAAGGAACACTCCCTACAACACAAGAAGCTACAGACCTGTATCACTTACGAATATGGTGAAAAAGTCTTCAACAAAATATAAGCAGACTGAATGCAATGACACTAAAAGATCTATGCACCATGAATAAGTTCCTAAAAATAAAATAAAATAAATGTAAAATTGCCACATGACTCAGAAATTCCACTTCTGGACATATATCCAAAAAAAATTGAAAGGAGAGACTTTAAAAGATATTTATGCGCTAATGTTCACAGCAGCATTATTCTCTATAGCCATAAAATGAAAACAGAAATATCCACTGATAGATGAATGGGTACGTAATATGTGGTATATACATACAATGGAATGTTATCAGCTTTAAAAAGGAATGAAATTCTGACACATGTTAAAATATGGATGATCCTTGAAAATATGCTATGTGAAATAGGTCACAAGTTTTATATGATTGTAGTTATATGAGGTATCTAGAGTAGTGGTAGAATGGTGATTGTCAGTGGCTGGGCCTGGGGAAGGGACTGTAGTATGGGCAGTTATTGATCAATGGGTACAGAGTTTACACTTGGGAAGACAAAATTCTAGAGATAGATAGTATGGTTGTACCATTAATCTGTACAGCTAAAATAATTAAAATGGAACATTTTATGTTATATGTTTTACCACAATTAAAATAAACCTAGGTAAATTTTACATACATTGAAATGACAAGATTCTTTTTTTGTAATGTCAAGATTTTTACGACTGCCATTTGATGAATTTTGTAAATTGTAATCACCCATGTAAACAGCAATCTAATCAAAAGATAAAAATATTTTCTGCATTCCAGAAAATAATTTTCTTCCTTGTTCCAGGCAATCACTGTCCCCACAAAGGCAGATACTTTCCTTACTTCTATTATCTTACTAGTTTTAGCTGTTTTTGAGCTCCATCTAAAAGAGTAATATAATATGCAATTTTTTATGACTGACTTCTTATGCTCACCAAATTATAACATTAATTAATTGTTATGCTTGTTAATATAATTTTTGAAATTACAGAGTAATATTGAATTGTATGAATTGAACATACTTTGTATATTGACTCTTTGTGGATATTTGGGTTATTTCCAATTTGGAGCTCTTACGAATAAAGCTATTACAAAAATTCCTGGAAAATGTTACTGTGAATGTATATCATCCTTCCTTTTGGATAAATTCTTAAGAGTGGAATTATTTGGTCATAGAGTAGGCTTGCTTAATATAATAGTAAACCTGCAGTTTTACAAATTCATTTTATCCTTTTACACAACAATGTGTTTGAGTTCAGGTTGCTCCATATCTTAGCCAACACTTGAAGTTGTCAGTCTTTAATTTAAGCCTTTCTAGTGGTTGTATAGCTTGATTCCATTGTGATTTTAATTGCATTTCTATCATAAAAATGTAGAATATCTTTTTGTGTGCTTAATGGCCATTTATATAATTTCTTTGGTGAAATGAGTGCTCAAAACTTTTGTCCGTTTTAATTAGGTTGTTTTCTTATAACTGAATATTGAGTTTTTTATATATTTTTATGAAAGTCCTCCACTCCAATATATTATATTAGAAACCTCTACTTACATTCTTCCCCTTTATAAAATATATGTTAAATATATAAATATATATTAAATATTTTCTTAATGAGACATTTTAAAGTTTTTGATTAAGTCTAATTTATACTTTTTGTGACTTGTATGGTTAATGTGTCCTCTGGTGGGTCTCTGCACTTAACTGCTCATAGATTATGCTAGGAGTGGTTGGATCTGAGTCACATGACTGTTTCAGGATCTACTGTTGGACCAAGTTTAGCTGGCCTGCCTCCAGGGACAAAAACGGGTGGGTGCTGAGTTTGACTGGGCTGTTCTCAGAGCACAGCAGGGAGGGGCTGAAGCCAAGTCACATGGTGATTTCACCATCTACTGTCAAACCGAGTTTGGCTGGAATGTCTATGGGGGACTGAGTAGCATGTTTCCTGGTGCGTTCCTGGACTCGCAGAACTGCCTGTGGACTATAGCCAGGGATCAATACTCAAATTTCAGGTATAAACATTTATATCTAAATGTTTCCTGTTACAATTTCTTCCATTTCAGTACTCTGCAAGCAATTTTCACCTTCTTCAGCAACCTTTAACTTTGATCTTTGCATCCTTGATTTAGCAAAGCCACTGCTCCAAGTGGGCCCCATTGCCCTGAACCATATGAAAAGTGTCCCAACAAGGAATGCAAGGTGAACCTGGGGCTTATTTTTCTAGATTCTCTTCTCTGCCATCCAAGTACTAACCAGGCCCGACCCTGCTTAGCTTCCGAGATCAGATGAGATCGGGCGCGTTGAGGGTGGTATGGCCGTAGACTCTAGATTCTCTTCTCTGAAGGAATATTCTGTTATTCCTGATAGATAATGCCCAAAAAGAGTTGTTTCATATACTTTGTTCAGTTTTATAGCTGTTTACAGAGAGATAAATCTGTTAACAGTTATTCCATAATCATGGGGAACCTGGGAAGTTCAGTGGGTTAAACGTCTGCCTTGGGCTCAGGTCATGATCTTGGGGTCCTGGGATCGAGCCCCACATTGGGCTCCTTTCTCACCAGGGAGCCTGTTTCTCCCTCTTCTCCTGCTAGTGCTCTCTGTCTCTCTCCTCACTCTCTCTTTCAAATGAATAAATAAAATCTTAAAGAGACAGTTATTCCATAATCAGAAATACATGTGTGATTCATTTTCATTGAATCAGAACTCTGTCTTAGATATTATGATTGCTGATATATTTGGTCTTATGAGAGGCAACATAGCATAGTGGAATATTATTGTCTGGTCTTGAATCCTGACTCAGGCATTTATGACTCTTGTGATAAATGACTCATCCACTATATTTTAGATAACATTTAGATAATGAAAATGTAGATTTTTGAAATGGGATTAATAATGTTATCAAATTTATCTAAATGTTATCAATATTAAATGAATTAAAATATGAGAGTAGGATAGCAATTTGTATATAGTAAACTTAATACTAGTTCTCTTGTTTTGGCTTTCTATGTATGTTTCAAGTGGGATGTCAAGGCCTAAATTATTTGCTTTGGAAGGGGACTAACATAGCTGTTTCATCTCTTTAATTATCTGGATTATTCTTCTACTTCCAGCCCCCACTGGTTCTAATACTGACATAGAAGTCCATCATAGCCTAATTTAGGAAACTGAATAATTTGTACGTCTCTTCTTTTAACCTCTATGAAATAATTTCTCAGCTCTGTTAGGTTTCATATATATATATATATGCACATATACATGCACACACACATATATATAATTTTCCCATATTTTCCATAATTTCTCCATATTCCATATTCCATATTTACATACTCCATGTATATAGAATATGGAAAAATAAATAAAAATAAATGAATAAAAATATATATTTCTATAAAATTTATATATTTATATAAATATTTATATTTAAATTATATTTATACATATAAATATATTTATATTTATATATATTTATTTATTATTTTATTTATAAATATCTATATATATATTTATTTATAAATATCTATATATATAGATAGCTGTATCTATAGATCTATAGATATATATAGATATAGATATCTATATCTATAGATATATAGAAATATATATCGATATTTCTATATCTATAGAAATATATAATTTCTATATATATTTCTATATAATATATAAAAATATTTTATATATATTTTTCACACTTTTAAAATTTTTTATTATGACATTTATAAATGCCATATTTTATTTATTTATTTATTATTCTTTCATTTATTCTTTTATTATTTATTATATTTATTCTTTTACCATGTCATATATAAATGATAAAAGAAGTGTGAAAAATTATATGTAATTTTTCACACTATATATAATATATTTCACACACTATATATAATGTATATATACACTATAGTGTATAGTATATATATATTTCACACACTATATACATTATATATACACATTATATATAGTGTGTGAAATATATATATATACTATATATATATACTATACACTATAGTGTATATATACATTATATATAGTGTGTGAAATATATATACATACATATATACATATATACATATACATACATATATACATACATATATAAAAATATATATAGTGTGAAATATATATTATACACTATAGTGTATATATATACATTATATATATAGTGTGTGAAATATATATATAGTGTTTTGACACTTCTTTTGTCATTTATAAATGACTATTTATATAGTGTGTATATATACATTATAGATATATGTATATAATGTGTATATATATATATAATTTTTCATACTTCTTTTGTCATTTCAATGGGATTTGGGGAGGGGAGAAGAAATCTTATCTATTTGGAGACAGCTATCTTGAACCAGAAGTTTCTTTGTTATTTTTTTAATTAAATATTTATGTATATATGTATATGACACACATGCATGCATGCACACACACAGAACATTTGGGTGAGTCATGCTTGTTTCCTTGCTCAAAGAGAAAAGAATACCAATGGGTATTTCAAACCTATATGGGTTCATAATCCATCCGTTCTTGTATCTTGTATCTTTCTTGTATCTTTAAATAATATTTTCAGAAATAGTTAATTTACCACCTATTATATACAGAATCCATTTTAATCATAGAGTATTTTATAGTCTCCTTTAGTAATCATGGTTTAACTAAAAAGTCTAAACTTAGATTCTTAGGATTTATGCAAGCTTGGTGATGACTAAGTATTCACAGAATACAGATCTACAAATAAGCTTTGTCATCAGAGTGGTGAAACACACAGATCCATTTGTGGAGTTTTCTAGTATTAATAAATAATATTGTGTTTCAAAATATGCCAAGAATTCATAAGATGAAAATAATCTACTTGGATAACATACCATAGGATAAACCCAAATTAGAAGTGAAATTTGCATATAAAGAATAACTCTTATCATTCCTCCTGATAATTCCTCTATTGCTTATATTGTAGGATAGCTTTATGATTTGGTTTTATTGTGAATGGAATGGCATGTTAGTATGAATAAAAGATTATATTCATTTTATTTATTTAAATTCAAGTCAGTTAATATATAGTGTAGTTTTAGTTTCAGGAGTAAAATTTAGTGATTCATCACAACACTCGGTATTATATGTATAACATCTCAGCGAGTGCCCTCCTTAATGCCCATCACCCATTTAGCGCATCCCCCTACTCCCCTCCCCTCCAGCAACCCTCAGTTTGTTCTCTATAGTTAAAAGTCTCTTATACTTTGCCAATCTCTCTGTTTTTATCTTATTTTATTATCTTAAGATTAGATAAAACTTGAGTTTTTTGATTGGACATTCAGATATCACATGACCTGTCTATATGGATTAAACTATATCCTTAACATAAAGAATTTGATTTCTGGTCTGAGTGGTGATAAAATTTGTAATATATTTCAAAAAGTTTTAGTATTTTGAAATTTAAAGACTTCTTTTTAAATTATTATTATTATATTTTTCATTATGTTCAGTTAGGCAACATACAATAGTAGTACATTATAAGTTCTTGTTATAGTGTTCAACAATTCACTAGTTGTGCATAACACCCAGTGTTCATCCCAACATGTGCCCTCCTTAATGAAATTTAAAGAGTTCTTATGAATAAATAACAAAAAAGACACACCAATAGAAATTAAGCAAGTATATAAATGTAAAAGTCAGAAAAATAAATACAAAAGCCCAATTTTATATATATAAGAAAATATATATACATAAAGTTCACATTCAAGTAGCCAACAAATACAAGCTAATAGCAAGAAACTATCAGCCAATCAAATTAGCAAACTTTAAAGCAAATAATATGATAACAATTTTCATGGGGACTCGAAAGCAGACATTCATACAAGTTAATTAGTTAGAGGAAACATTTGTATTAACTTTCTTGAAGGCAATGTAGCTATTCGTACCAGTTATTAATTGACATTTCATTTGTTCCAGTAATTTACTTCTACATATTTATCCTAAGGAAATAATTAAGCATGCATGGGGTTTAGCTATAATTAATTTGATAATGTCTTTGAGAATAAGAAGTATCTTACATGCCTAAGTGTAGGAGCCTGAGTAAACAAATTAAGGTTCACACAATTTTTTTCTTTTGAAAATTGTGGTAAATCTATGCAATGAGATTTTTATGCAGAAATTAAAAATGGATTGCAGAAATCTATTTTGTTAATATGGAAAGTATTTCATAATTTATGTTTGGTAAAAAGTTATCCTCAAATAAGTATACCTACTTCTATGCAATTATTTTTTTGCAATTATTTATTTTTTTAAAATTTTTTATTTATTTTCAGCATAACAGTATTCATTGTTTTTGTACCACACCCAGTGCTCCATGCAATCCATGCCCTCTATAATACCCACCACCTGGTACCCCGACCTCCCACCCCCCGCCACTTCAAAACCCTCAGATTGTTTTTCAGAGTCCGTAGTCTCTCATGGTTCACCTCCCCTTCCAATTCCCCCAACTCCCTTCTCCTCTCTATCTCCCCGTTTCCTCCATGTTATTTGTTATGCTCCACAAATAAGTGAAACCATATGATAATTGACTCTCTCTGCTTGACTTATTTCATAATCTGGACCACATTTTCTTTATCCATTCGTCCGTTGAAGGGCATCTTAGTTCTTTCCACAGTTTGGCAACCGTGGCCATTGCTGCTATAAACATTGGGGTACAGATGGCCCTTCTTTTCACGACATCTGTATCTTTGGGGTAAATACCCAGTAGTGCAATGGCAGGGTCATAGGGAAGTTCTATTTTTAATTTCTTGAGGAATCTCCACACTGTTCTCCAAAGAGGCTGCACCAACTTGCATTCCCACAAACAGTGTAAGAGGGTTCCCCTTTCTCCACATCCCCTCCAACACATGGTGTTTCCTGTCTTACTAATTTTGGCCATTCTAACTGGTGTAAGGAGATATCTCAATGTGGTTTTAATTTGAATCTCCCTGAGGGCTAGTGATGATGAACATATTTTCATGTGTCTGATAGCCATTTGTATGTCTTCATTGGAGAAGTGTCTGTTCATATCTTCTGCCCATTGTTTGATATGATTGTTTTGTGTGTGTTGAGTTTGAGGAGTTCTTGATAGATCCTGGATATCAACCTTTTGTCTGTACTGTCATTTGCAAATATCTTCTCCCATTCCGTGGGTTGCCTCTTTGTTTTTTTGACTGTTTCCTTTGCTGTGCAGAAGCTTTTGATTTTGATGAAGTCCCAAAAGTTTATTTTCGCTTTTGTTTCCTTTGCCTTTGGAGACATATCTTGAAAGAAGTTGCTGTGGCTGAAATTGAAGAGATTACTGCCTATGTTCTCCTATAGGATTCCTGTCTCATGTTGAGGTCTTTTATCCATTTTGAGTTTATCTTTGTGTACGGTGTAAGAGAATGGTCCAGTTTCATTCTTCCACATATAGCTGTCCAGTTTTCCCAGCACCATTTATTGAAGAGACTTGTCTTTTTTCCACTGTATCTTTTTTCCTGTTTTGTCAAAGATTATTTGACCATAGAGTTGAGGGTCCATATCTGGGCTCTCTACTCTGTTCCACTGGTCTATGTGTCTGTTTTTAATGCCAGTACCATGCCGTCTTGGTGATCACAGTTTTATAGTAAAGCTTGAAATCAGGTAACATGATGCCCCCCCGTTTTATTTTTGTTTTTCAACATTTCCTTAGCGATTTGGGGTCTCTTCTGATTCCATACAAATTTTTGGATTATTTTGCAGTTATTTTTTAAGAAGTACACACACATAATACAGAACAGAATAAATGTTGTGTATCTCTTTGAGATGGTAATACAGATGATTAATAGTTCTTTTGATTAACAGTATGCTCTGAATTATCTATGATAATATTTTTGTATTTAAGAAAAGCAAAATTTGGATTTTTAATATGAAAGATATTGAGTATATACTGAATAAGATGAAATAAAACTTGAATAAATGAGAGATTAACACTACTTCTTGAAAATGAAGTCTACATCCTAAGAAATATAATTTCACTCCAAATTATCAGTTTAAGAAATTAACAACAAGAATATCAAAAGGACTAATTTTGGTATTTAATAAAGTGACTAAAGTGAAGATATAATAATTAATAGACGAATGAGTCAAGTCAATTTTGAGAATTAAAATACTGAATGGACACTTGAACTAAGGTATACAAACTATAGTATAAGGTAACAATACTTAAAATAGTTTAAGAAATACTGTAGGAATGTAAGAAGACAACACACCTTTAATTTCAGGAATTAAGCATACACACACACACACAAACACACACAATAAGTACATAGAAGTCCATATATCCTAAGTTTACAGCCCCAAGAATTTCTACAAGGTGAAAATCCCAGAATAATCACCACTCAGAGTAAGATATAAAACATTAGAAGTTTTATTTATCCAATCCTAGGCACTATCCCTACCAAGGGCACTCTCAGTCATTACTGCCCACTAAAGGTAACTACTATCATGGCTTCTATTTGTTCTATTCATTATTGTTAAAGCTATATCACTTTGTTTCAACAAACTGACTTTTGGCTTTGTTTAATTTCTTCACAGTATTTTTTTAATATTTCATTTCATTTACTTTATATCTTATATAAATCTATAAAATATATTTATTATATTCTACATATATTAAATTTGATCTGCTGTTCTATCCTAAGCTTATTTAGATGGCTACTTGAATTACTGATACTGATTTTTCTTTTTTTTTACATGTGCATTAAAATCCTTATTTCTTTTAATTTGCACATCACTGCATTATATACAATTTAATATTCAATGATTTCATAACCACCAATTAATTTTTTTTAATTTTCATCACATTTGTTCTCTGTGTCATTATTCTAAAGTTTAACTTCTGAACCCTTGATGATTTTCTAATTAACTTTTTCTTGTTAATTCTTGGCTTAATTCCACTGTTTTCAGAGAACATACACTGTGATTTCAGTCCATTCAAATTTGCTGAGACTTCCTTTATCGTCCAGCATATAATTTATTTTGGTAAATATTGCTTATGCATTAGAAAATGATGAGTATCCTGAATTTAGGTGGGTAGAGTATTCAAAATATGTCACACACCTTTCTCAGTAATTTTAGAACAACAGACAAAAAGTTTAATTGTATTTTTCAAAATTTATATAACTTAAGTGACTTCTTTTTGTCTCTTATTCTAAAATTACTGAGAAAGGTGTGTTAACATCTTCAACCAAATTTTAATTATACATTCTTGTAAAATCCTTTTAGTGTTTGAGGATTAGAATACACATACTTATTACATCCTACCTTATTTAAATCACTTATTTTACCACATTCCAAGTAATGCAAAAAACCTACAAGAATTTCACTTCATTTAGCGTCTCCCATTTTTTGTCCTATTGTCATAATTCTTCTACATATGTTATAAACTGCAAACTTATTTACCCTTCTTGGTGCTACACATTTTATTCTGCAGTCCTATGCTTCTATATCACATAGAATATCATTGGATTCATCATATAATTGGAGCTGAAGAATTCCATTTAGTTTTTCATGTTGTTTAGCAATGATTTCTCTCATATTTTATCATAAACATATTTCATTTTTGAAGGAAGATTTTACCAAATGTAGAATCTATTTTCCATTTTTTTAAAGCATTTTGGATGCGTCATTAAATTGATTCTACAGTTTTCTGTAGAATCTTCTTCTACAGTTTTCACCCAAAATAAACCACCAGTCTTAATATAGATAATGTATCTTTTCTCTATGGATCCTTAAAGAGTTTCTTTTTAATTATGGGTTTTGGAAATTTGACCAGTGTCCTTATATGTGGTTTTCTTTATATTCTGACCTGCTTGGTCTTGTTGAGTTTCTTGAAACTGTGATTAATACCCTTCATCAATTTAGAAAAAAATTTTTATTGATTTCTCTTCAATTATTGCTGCTTGCCATTTTCTTCCTCTTGTCTTTCTGAGAGTATAATTACATGCATGCTTTACATTGTGTCTACACATGTCTCTTTCTCTCTTGCTCTATTACAGTTTACTTTCTGCTTCAATTTGGATATTTTCTCTTAATCTGATTAAATTATCTAATCACATTTACTGCTGCATCCATTCTTCAATGTAGCTCTTCCAATTAGCTCTTAATTTTAGATATTGTGTTTTTCATTTATCAAATGCCCATTTATGCTTTCATTTTTATTCCTACTCTGTCATTTTTTTAAATTTTTTATTTATTTATTTTTTCCAATTTATTTATTTTCAGAAAAACAGTATTCATTATTTTTTCACCACACCCAGTGCTCCATGCAAGCCGTGCCCTCTATAATACCCACCACCTGGTACCGCAACCTCCCACCCCCCCGCCACTTCAAACCCCTCAGACTGTTTTTCAGAGTCCATAGTCTCTCATGGTTCACCTCCCCTTCCAATTTACCCAAATTCCTACTCCTCTCTAACGCCCCTTGTCCTCCATGCTATTTGTTATGCTCCACAAATAAGTGAAACCATATGATAATTGACTCTCTCTGCTTGACTGATTTCACTCAGCATAATCTCTTCCAGTCCCGTCCATGTTGCTACAAAAGTTGGGTATTCATCCTTTCTGATGGAGGCATAATACTCCATAGTGTATATGGACCACATCTTCCTTATCCATTCATCCGTTGAAGGGCATCTTGGTTCTTTCCATAGTTTGGCAACTGTGGCCATTGCTGCTATAAACATTGGGGTACAGATGGCCCTTCTTTTCACGACATCTGTATCTTTCCTCTTGTTCATCTTGTCATCTATTTTCTTTAGACTATGAGTTATTTCAAAGTCCTTTTTAATATTTGTATCATCTGAAGGTTTTTACTGTTTTTTAATGTTTTCTCTTATTTATTGGCCACATTTTTATGCCTCTCTTCATGTCCAGAAAATTTTATTGTTTAAAAAGAAAATCAGAAACCCTAAATAATGTTATCTTCCATCAGAGAATACATCTCTTCCCTCTTTTGGCAGAACTGAGTGAGGAGGTAATCATGTGAATCCCATCAAGGAATAAGCTGAGCGGTGACCAGGTTGATGTTTTGCTAACATTCAATACACCTCTGTTTTCAGTCCTGTTTGGGAGCATGGCTTTCTTGAAATTTTTTTTAAGATTTTATTTATTTATTTGACAGAGAGAGATCACAAGTAGGTAGATAGGCAGGCAGAGAGTGAGAGGGGAGAAAGCAGGCCCACTGAGCCACCCAGGCACCCCGGCCTTCTTGAATTTTTAACTGAAAACTTACTGGATCTTCCTTTCCTCATTTATGAAAGAGGAAATGCCTTTATTTTATTTTTTTGAGCTTAGCACTTTAGCTGCCCACACTCACTCCCCCAACTTTGAATTCTGGAAAATGCCTTGATGGAAAGAATTACCACGTATTTAAAGCTGGTGTTTCCCTCTTAGCTAGGCTTTGTCTCCTAAGCACTACAAGAATACAGATAATCAGGGGGCCTGGGTGGCTCAGTGGGTTAAAGCCTCTGCCTTCCGCTCAGGTCATGGTCCTAGGGTCTTGGGATCGAACCCCACATCAGGCTCTCTGCTCAGCAGGGAGCCTGCTTCTCTCTCTCTCTCTCTGTGGCCTCTCTTGCCTGCTTGTGACATCTGTCAAATAAATAAATAAGATCTTTTAAAAAATTAAAAAAAAAAAGAATACACAACCTGAGGGGTTTGAAGTGACGGGGGGGGGTGGAAGGTTGGGGTACCAGGTGGTGGGTATTATAGAGGGCACGGCTTGCATGGAGCACTGGGTATGGTGAAAAAATAATGAATAATGATTTTCTGAAAATAAATAAATTGGAAAAAAAAAGTATACAGATAATCTCAGTATGCCTTTCAAAATCAACTGCCCTCATTTACCTACCACTCTCAGGCAGTCCCAGAAATCAGCAAAATCCCATGGTGAAAACTCACCATATCAAAGTCTCCTCAGGTTTCAAAAATGTGGCCCATGCAACTACCAAAAAAACTGCTTCATCTTGGGGTGCTTGGGTGGTTCAGTAGGCTAAACATCTGCCTTCAGTTCATGTCATGATTCCAAGGTTCTGGGATTTAGCCCCATGTCAGGCTCCCTGCTGAGTAAGGGGTCAGCTTCTCCCTCTCCCTCTGCCACTTGCCCTGCTTGTGCTCTCTTGCTATCTCTGTCAATAAATAAATAAAATATTTTTAAAAATTGTTTCATCTTTCTTCCTCTTACTGTGCCCACAGTCAGGAAATGAAATCACGAGAATAAAATTGCTGGTGATCATCAACTCTGTCAGAGAGGCTTTCCTCTCTGGAATTCCAGTTTACATAGTATTAGATTTTTTCCATTCAATAACTCTCTGATATCTTTAAAATAATGTTCCTGTGATTCATCAAACTTCTATTAAATGATATAAATATTTGATATTTAGGGATTTTGTTATTTTCTTCCAGAAAAAATTTAATATGCTTCTGGGAAATTATTTGAGACTACCTCCTCCAGGATCAAGGCCTGAGATTCCTCTGGAACACCCAAGTAAGTCATGGATGCAAATCCATAGGAGATCTGGTTTATGTCTGGTATATTTTTGGCTCACCCTTCATATAAGGTTATAGGCCTTTGAGTTCCTATTTAAAAGAGGAGGTCATTGTTCATCAGACTTTACCCATATTTTATTAACCCTTGATTTTGAATTCTGTTCACCTCACTGCCAACCAAGTCACACCTCAGTTTTATAGCTCCTTTTTTCTAGATTAGAAAATGTCAAAAGCCATAGTAGTTCACTTCACTGGATTAGCATCTCATGTTTGCTTTCAGTCCATTAATTCTTTACCCTACTGTTATTACTTGCACACTCTTTAAAACAATATTTTTAACTTATTATCCAGGTCTTTAGTTTTCATCAATGGGAGGGTTAATTACCTACCCTACAATTACTGAAATTAGAAGCATGCCTTGTATTTATTATTATGGGGAAAACTGAGCTGAATCACAGTCTATAGAGCATAGTTTCAATTTTACTTAAAAAAAAAGTCTATTGAGAAAATTAAATTAGAGTCCTGCATTAAATAGAATTTTTCTCCAACATTTTAATGTTAGGAGAGAAAGAAACATCTGAAGAAAATAACTCTAAGTGTGTTTTGAGCTCTTTTTTGGGGGGAAATATCTAACTCAGGGAGAAAAATATCTAACTCAGTGCCAGATGACCTGAATTTTAGTTCCAGGCCACTAACCTTGGCCATCATTTTTCTGAGTCTCAGTCTTCTCATTTGAAAGATAATTGAATTATCTTCAATGACTCTTTTAATTCTTAAGGTCTTTGGAGTTTATAGGGAGTATTTCCTAGAAGTGTTCATGGCTTGGTAATGTAGGTCACTGCTCCAGGAGAAGAGACGTAGGTCTCTCCATTTACAGAATCATTCAGTAAATTGGTATAAAACAACTTATTTTATTTCTAGATATTGCATAGCTGTCACAGCAAGTATAATTTCTAATTTTTTAATTTTAAAAACTAATAGATTTATATATTTTAAATTTGTATCCAGATTATTATACAATATCCACTTATTTTTTAGTTGTTTTGCCTTGAGCTTTCCAAACACATCTCCCAATAATTATTATCTTTGTTTCCTTCATTCCAACAACTATGATTTTGCTTTCTTATTTATGTTCTAATATATTAATATTTATAGAATGATGAAAAATAACAAGTAGATTTTCAGGAGGACTTGTCTTATTGCTTATTCTAGTGTGATTAGAATTTGAACAGTATATATGATGCTTCCTCATTAAGATGGAGATACATATTCATTAATATATTAAGGAAGATTTGTTTCTAACTCTACTATTTCTATTTCTTCCTCAGTATCACTTATACATCATAGGTTACATTTCTAATCTCCTGCCTTCTTCTCTATAATTATCTTCTTATAGTTTGTTTGGTTTTGGTCCTGTCATTTTCCTCTATTGTATGAGACAGTGTATTACTCTTGTCATTTACAGGACAAAAATGATTTTTGACAGTCTTTTTTTAAAGATTTTATTTATTTATTTGACAGACAAAGATCACAAGTAGGCAGAGAGGCAGGCAGGGGGTGGGGAAGCAGGCTCCCTGCTGAGCAGAGAGCCCAATGTGGGGCTTGATGCCAGGACCCTGAAACCATGACCTGAGCCAAAGGCAGAGGCTTAACCCACTGAGCCACCCAGGTGCCCCAATTTTTGACAGTCTTAATTATTTTCTCTACTCAGTTCATTCACATTGAACTGAGTTAATTGAAAAGTTAGTTCTTTAATAGTATAGTTTATTGGTGATCTTTCCTTATTTCAGCCATTTTCATTTACATCTGACCTTGTTTCTTATTAAAATCTGCTCCCTTTTTGAAAAGACCATTCTTCCTTGCAGTCTCTTGAGGATGCCAAAAACCTTCAGAAATGTCTTCACAATTATTCAGTAGGCCATTTGTTTCTCAAATATACATGCTTCCTTTGAAATTGTGGGTTTGTGTTCCCATTCTCTTTTTCTGTATATGTCCCATAAACCCAAGTTGCTTCTGGTGGTGGTTGTGTTTGTTTTTTCTTTCTCTATTTTTCCTTGAATGATGTAAAGCTTTATCTGAACTCATTTGACAGTCCACAGGACTACCTTCTACTCACTGATTTATAGATAAATTAATTTCTAAAGGCAATTCTGGGGACATGTTGATGTGCATAGTTTCCATCCCAAACTCATATCAGAAGCTATCACTTAGTACAGTTCTGATGTTTGGAAGAAGGAAAAATTTCTACCACTTTGGTTGGTATCCTGACACATAGACCAGCTGGTTACATGGCTCCCAGGGCTCTTCCTCTCTCTGTGCTTCTTCTCCTCCCTACCTGGCTCTCCCCACAACAAAACCATATTTCTGGAAAACATATCCCTTTTTTCCTGTGTTGGTATGTTTTTGTTATTGTTGTTTCTGTATGTTTTTAATGTACAAGAATAGCTGCCCTGACTTCCTGGTTTCTTCCTGTCCTTTTAGAGAGAAATTATTCATCAGGTGAAATCCAAGAGCTCATTGAACAAGACCTGAAGGCACTTTCTTAATCCATATCCACACAGTTTTAGGTAATGGAAATTCCTTCTAGAATCTAGCATTAGATCAGTGTTAGTTTTCAGTGGTGATGTGAGATTTAATATTAATGCATGCCTCCATTTGGTATTTTAGAAGGCATATGGAGAGCCTCAATCAAGGGCTACAAATCAGGCATTATTTTAAGTTAGAAATAATTTTTGGACACTTCAGTGAATGTCTCATTTTATTGTACCTGGTTTAATCCATAGTCTCTAATGGATAGCAAGTTGGTGTGGTCTATTTCTTTTCTTTCTTCCTCAGCCTTACTGAGGAATAATTGAAAAACATAATATTATGTATTTAAAGTATACAATGTGATGATTTGATATATATATATATATATATACATTATGAAATGGTCACCAAGATAATTAACCTATCCATCACTTTACATAGCTAACTTCTTTTTAAATACGTAGATAACTCTTGTGTGTGTGCATGTGTATGTGTGTGTTGGGAATGCTTAAGACCTTATCAACAGGGAATGCAAATCAAAACCATAATGAGGGGCGCCTGGGTGGCTCAGTGGGTTAAAGCCTCTGCCTTTGGCTCAGGTCATGATCCCAGGGTCCTGGAATTGAGCCCCGCATCAGGCTCTCTGCTCTGCAGGGAGCCTGCTTCCCTTCCTCTCTTTCTGCCTGCCTCTCTGCCTGCTTGTGATCTCTGTCTTTCAAATAAATAAATAAAATCTTAAAAAAACATAATGAAATATTACCTTACATCTGCTAGGATGACTATTATTGAAAAGAGAAGAAATAACAAGTACTGGAAAGAATGTGAAGAAAAGGAAACTCTAGTGTACTGTTGGTGGGAATATAAATTGGTGCACCCACTATGGAAATCAGTATGGAGGTTCCTCAAAAAAACAAAATTAGAACTACCATATGATCCAGTAACCCAACTCCTCAGTATATAACTGAAGTAAACAAAATCAGTATCTCCAGGAGATATCTGCACTCCCATGTTCATTGCAGCATTACTCACAATAGCCAAGATATGGAAATAACCTTTCAGTAGATGAATGGATAAACAAAATATGGAATATATAAGCAATGGCATATTATCCAGCCACAAGAAGAAGGTAATCCTGCCATTTGTGATAACATGGATGAGACTGGAGGGCATTATGCTAAGTGAAATAAGCCAGCAGAGAAAGGCAAATACTGTATGATCTTACTTATACATGGGACCTTTAAAAAAAAAAACTCAATTTCATAGAAACAGAGACTATAACAGAGGTTGCCAGGGACTGAGTGGCAGGGGAGATGTGGTAATATATGTCAAAGGATATAAACTATCAGTCAAAAGATGGATAATTTCTAAGGATTCAATGTACAGCTTGGTGACTATGGTTAATAATATGGTATTGTATACTTGAAATCTGCTAAGGCATACTCTATTATGGCTCAAGACTTCCTATGAACCTACTCCTGTATTTATCACTGTCCTCAGTGCCTCCAGTTCCTTTTATCTCTAAGTTTTCCCAGTGGATTTTTTTTACCAGGTATTAGATTCCATAAAGGATAGTTTCAACCAGAGTCCATTAAAATTATTCAAAAAAGCAAAGTACTATTTTCTCTTTATCTTATATAGAAGAAAGCATTGGTTCACAAACACTCCTGTCTGAAGGTGATTTCTCATTTCTTATCTTAGGTTTGTACTGGAAAGCCCATGATATATTATCTAGGGTTTACAGCCTGAAACAATTTAAACTATCCCTTAAGTGTCTCAGAGGGCCTAGGGACAGGCATCAGCAGCAATTTCAGGTTGTACTTTGTTTTAGAAAAATTGAAAAATAACAGTATTTGGTAACTTATTGAATAAAAAATTAAAGTTTATATTCTACATAGTATTTATATTCAATAGAGCAACTAATTTTTGTAATTACAGAGCATTTATCAATTCAAAACAATATGAAGCAAAACTTGAAGATAATGAATATCACATATGATATGTTAAATGACTTGCAAGTATTCTTCATTTTGCTGCCAGAAATGAAATTGAAAGAACTTTGCATTTATAATTTGTTCAGATAAGGGTAGCCATATTAAAATATAAGAGGAATATTATTTTCTTTCAGAAAATATAGTTTGTACATAAATTAAAATTAAAATCAATTCCTGATTATTTAACTATTTAATAAAAGCATTAAATTAAAAAATGTCAGTGTAAAACTAATGCATGGTGTCATTTCCAAATACTTTGAACAAGAAAGAATTTGTATTCTATGTTCAAATTAACAACTTTAATAGCCCCAAATATAAAAGAGAAAGTCTAGGATAATACACAGAAGAGGAAAGATATCATACACTTATTTCACTTCTCTAAAACTGAGACTCCTATGAATTAGGTATAAAATAAAACTAATAAACTTATCACAACTATCTCTTAGTAGGCCTGAGAGAAATGAATTCAAAACTAATGGGATAGAGATTCAGTTGTGCAATCTTAGGTCCTTTAAATATTAAGTAATTGCATAATTTTACTTCATACATGTTATTAATGTAAGGCTAGATCTGTTACAAAATACATAAGAAGTCATATCCTTTTTAACAAACTTTTGTCTGCCAATTCAGTTTCTCTAATACTAGGTTTCACATATGTGACTTCTTGCTTAAGTTGGAACAGATCTCAATCAGTTTTACATCCTACCGCCTCCTACTCTCCATTACTAAAAACCTATCAAGTGAGAATCCTCTTAGATACAAGGGACTGTTTTTCTGTCATTTAAGTTGTCTCAGATTTTGCCATTTGGCAAAATCTTTAGGGAAGTCTCTCTTTTGGATCTGAGAATGTATGAATTGTATATGCAAAATAGGTTTTTAAGTTCTTGTTGGACTCCTAGCCATATATTCATCACCTTGTTTAGTTCTGAAATCCATTCATTCAGGATATCTACCTCTGGCTCAATGGCATCTCTAAACTAAAATTATCTCACCTTTAAGATAAACCAAATAACTTTCTTTTAAATTGTTTTACTGAGGCAGTATTAATATAGAGGTACCATAATTACGGTTCTAAAAACCAAGGAGAGAAAGCAGAGAACAGTTGAACAGTGTTGCCTTGGGAAACAGAGAAATGTGGACTCAGGTCTTTACTCCATTGCATACTAATCACTGGACCTTGGACAATTTTCTTTCACTATCTTAGTCTTAATTTCTTCATCTGTAAAGTCAGGACATTAGTACCTGCCTCATGAGACATGAGGGTTCAATGAAATGGCACAGTTGAAATGGTATGGGTCAAAGTTGGCATCTAATAAAGCTACTTTCCTTAATAGCCACACAACACTCTGAGGGGTGGGAAACAATGTCCTCGTAGCAATAGGAAGTCTAGAAACTGAGCTAGGATGGGTCAGGATTTATTTTTGGTACTTTGCCTCCTTCCATGTTTCTTCTTTCATACTTCTTTAAGATCATGAAAACAATGTGTTGTTCATCATTTATCCTCTAATGATTTCTGTGCCAGGCAGAATAAACCCCTTTCAGTTTCTCAAATCTTTTATGCTCTTGAGGTCTTAACCCATGCTCTTTCCTCCACTTGGAATACAAATCACCCAACTCTTTACTCATCTGTTAGGTCTGTCTTAACTAAATCTCCCATGAGTCCCTGAATTAGGGTTTGATGTCCTTTCTGGTATTTCCATAGCATGTATGTCCTGTATTGTATTATTAACACTATTTTAATTGCTTGTTTACTTGTCTAGCTCTTCCTCTATAATGTAAATGCCTTGAGAGCCAGCACAGTGAATAAGTGAATAGTAAGTGACAGTTTCTCACTTGGACCATTTGTCAGAGGACTGTGAAAGGCACCCTACTATCTGTCCAAGTTTACCCAGCTGAACCTGTTAAACTGGCAGATGTTTCCTTCCTAATATCCTCCCTATTTCATGAGCAATTCATATGATCTACTCATTTCTGTTTTTCAGATTCATCATTACAGTAGCATTATTAATAAGCTACCCCCTCCCTTGAATTTTGGGGTAAGTAAGTAAGTAAGTAAGTAATACTTGGGCTAAGTAAGTGGTCTGATTATGATAGTTTTAGAAGAGACCACACCAAATGGAAATAACAATGGATTAGGAGCTACAAATCCCAAGTACTAACCTTACCTTTCTAACCCATTATCCCGGTAATCTTAGTTGTCTTGTTGGCTCTGTTCCTCATCTGTAATCAACCATATCAATTCTAATTATTTCATAGGGTCACTGAAAGGTTCAAATGAGGGGAACCTTGGTGGCTCAGTTGGCGAGGTGTCCGCCTTCAGCTCAGGTCCTGTTGATGAGGTCCTGGGATCAAACCTTGCACTGTGATCCTTGCTTATTGAGAGTCTGCTTCTCCCTCTCTGTCTGACCTCCCCCACTGTGCTCTCTCAGTCTCTCTCTCTCTCTCATTCAAATAAATAAATAAATAAATAATCTTTTTAAAAGGGGGCAAACGACAAGAGATGGGTCAAAAGAGTCAAACTGACAAGCAATTTGAACATGCACAGTTTTATAGTTCATTGAATCTTGAGAAAATGACTATCTCATCAAGAATTTAGAAACTTTGTAATATAAGAAAAAGTAAATGTTACTATCTTTTGTAAAATATCATACTGCATAGAACAACCCTATATTTTAAAAATAAACTAAGAGGTACTGGTGAGGTTTGTTCAATTTTATAACTCACATTACAATTCATTTATAAAGTGGAAAAATAACCTTCTTCCAATAAAGCTTTTGAATATATTTCATTAGTATTATTCATGTGAATAAAAATGTATATGGAAATCACTTTAATGTATAGTTTAAAAATTGAACATTTTTAAATTAAATAACAAAATACATTTTTATTTGAATACTTGAACATTTACACTCTAAGTTATTCACAAAGTATACCATATGGTTTTCCAGTCTTTTAAATTTAAACACCTAGTAGAATACTATTTTTAAAATATTGTTTATCATTCTGTTACAATGTACTTTCTATGAGGATGACTTTTGCAGACATGCTTAAAAATCTGACTTTTACCTCTTAGTCAGAAAGTAGAAAGCTCCCATGAGATACTTTTCCACCCCATAGACCTTCTACTTTTCTTTTTATAAGACAACTTGAATCTAACTTAGCCCCTTAAATTATCAGTACATATTTGATTTGTGGAATCATGAAAAAACTCACTATATGATTAATTTTAAAGGGAAAATGACCAGTTTTAATTCCTACTCAGAATCTAACTATGCAGCGCAGAAAGAAATTGGTAATTCTTAAAGCTAAGCTTTCTTAAATTTAATTTCATGCATCCTTGACACCAGCTCAAATAGCATCCAGATTCTAAATGAGGTTTGAAATATGTACAAAAACTCCCACATTTGCTGTTTTCTACAAAAGTACACTATATCTCTAGCACCCAGATATTTTTAAGAAAGTCAAGCTTAAAAACATCATCTGGCCTTTTTTTTGCCCTCAAAACATATAACAGTACCTTCTATGGATGAAGAAGTCCATATGCCCTAAAGAAAGTGTTTCTTAGTGAAAGGGTCTTCAAAAGTTCTTTGGGGGAATGAATGAAGTTTTGAATAGAGCTGTCTGATTTTCATAGGGCCAGTAGAAAATTGCCTCCAAGATATAAGAAAAACCATGAACAAAAGGCACTTGACTCTAAGTATTTTCCAAATTAAACAGAAAATTTCCTGAAATGTCCATATTATTCACTGCTTTGAGTTAAAATTACATACTCTTCTCATGACACTCGTTACCTTATTACCTATGGTCCTGTGATGGCAGCCTTCTTGTTCTTTCTACTGTCTGTGTGCCATTTTCATTGCTTAGAATTCTCTCTGCTACCTGGTCTGACCAAATCTTATAAATCATCCAAGTCTCATCTTCCTCTGTGGTGATCCACAAATAAGGCATGAACCCAAGGAAAATGGAGACTATACCATGGCACTGATAGGGGCACTTTGGTATTAGAGAATACTTAGGTATGATGGGGTTATATGTAAGTATAATGGATAGCAGATAAGGATATCATGGGAGGGGCAGCAGAGCACTGGAAAAAGAGACATTTGACAAAGAAGAAAAACTTCCTCAAATCTAGAAATCTTCCCCATGGATAAACAGGTAAGGAAAAGGTGATGAATGTGTAATTGGAGAGACCTAAAAGAAAAAGGTGTTTCAAGATTTTTTTTTTCTTTATAATTTCTACTTGCCCTCCAGATCAAGTCTTCCCCCAAACATTGACACGACCGTATGATAATAGCCAGAGTTTAAGGTAAATCTGGTTGTGATAGGGAAATTTTATCGTAGAGTAATAGCTTATCTAAAAGTTTTTTTTTTCTGTGTCTTTGGCCAGATTAAGTGGAGTGAAAATGTTCAAACACAACAAATTATTTCTTTGACATTTTGCCAAATTAACCAGTTTATTTACTAAATCTCTCAGTTTTCAACTAGCTATTCTGGTGTTATATCAATGCATGTAGGCTGATTGCTCCATTGGGGTAAAGCATTTCATGATTGTGGACTGTCCAAATGTTACTTTGCTTTTAAGGGACTCATTCTTTGGAAATAGTAACTAGAGCGAAATAAGTATGGATGCTGTATGCTTGTTAAATTAAACTGAGTTTTAAAAAAATTGTAGAAATGTCAAGTTTCAAAAGGCATCTGACCTTACATTTTAAAAAGGATTTACAAAATCTACATTTTAGGGAAAAATACGTTTGTGATTACATATTTAATTAGGTAGGCGGATTTGCCTTGTCAGTAGGTTAATAATAGTATAAATGTTTAATTCTACAAACTAGAAATACAGGGCAGTAAAAATCCAAACACCACATACAACCTCAAAATATTACTAAGTATTGATAGGCCAATATTAAGGAGATGAAAAGAATAATTTATCTGTATAAAGATTTGTCCTACATTACATGCAATAATTTGGTACACTTATTGCAAAGGAAACCTCTTCTCTATTGACTTCTCTACTTTCTACAGGGTTAGTTTAATTAACCTAAAGTGACTGACTGCTGGTATGTTAAGGACTGATAGCTTTTGCAGGACATCAGACTGTGCTAAAACAAGCAAACCTGCCCAATATCTGTGGTTAGGCACCAGTTCATGATTTTGACACAAAATATATATGTAACCACGTAATCACCCTCACAGGATGAAATTCTTATGACATATGGACCAAAATTTGATTCTAGATAAAAATTACCACCATAGTTCAAAATATCTATATAAGGAAGAAGTGACTTAAACCATGTTATAACAAAATATCTGTATAAGGAACAAGTGACTTAAACAAATGTTAAAATATAAGAGCTCTAGGCAGTTCAGGAACTGGAGTTAGCTCTTCCAGGGGAAGCATGTATCTTTCAAGCAAATTTTTAAGAAGTAATGGCTATAAATTTCCAATATACTGGCAGAACCAGAGTCCGTTCAAGACATCTGGTGGTTAACCAACTACAGTCAGGAATGTAGAGAATTGAGTATTAATTCAAACATAATATTATAACAGTCAAATATGTGGTTATTAAAACTATAGTATAGCATCCAGAGTGCAGTGTAATGGAAATATTTTGACAAAAGCCAATACCAAAGATAATGATAAGGACTAGAAATATTTTCACAGTAAACCTCAAGTTTGATGCCTCTTTATAGCCAACCTTGGACCTCATCAACTCAGCTAGCAGACAAAACAGAATCAAACCAGGGAAGTTAATATGGCCAGAAAAAGGGATAATAGGAAAGTCAAGATAGTCATTATGTGGAAAACAGACACACGATTTTGGAGGTCACTGGCTGAAAAGAGTTAGTAGAAAATAATGTGGTAGTTCAAAATGGATTAAAAAACAGTATCTTTAAACTACTATGCAACATTTTTGGCAATACTATATGAATTTGACGAAATGCTTTTGTTATAACTGAGCTTTCATTTTTCACTAGAACCATCATCATTCATAAGAAAGATAATGTGCATTAGATCAAATTATTCCAGCTGAGCAAGATGTTAAATGTCACTTCAGGTAATGAGATAAACGAAGGAAATTTATAGTAAGTGGAACAGTCTCCCAGGGACTTATTACACTCTGGAGAATTTTAATCTGATTTCATGGTAAAGGTTAAATATTCAGATAGCTCCTACTTGTACTTGTCACTTAAAAAGTATTCTTTCCTGCAAAAAGTTCAAGGCAGTGGTATATTTCCTCCATTTCAGAGGGTACAGGGTATCCTTTGTGAGAATGATAATTTCATCAATATCATTAAGAGCAAACATTTATTGAGAACTTTGTAGTTGTAGAGCAGTGAGCTAAATGCTTGGAACACAGGAAGGCACAAGATATAATCCTTTTCCTACAAGATAAATTTCATTATAGTATAATCCAGAGTGTATTTGTTTGTTTATAATATAGATTTCTAATAAAATGTAGACTCTTTCCATTTGAATAAGAAGTATTTAAGCCAGATAAGATTACATACTATTCAAGACAACTCAGCAGATAATTTAAAAGCTATTTACTCAATACTTCTTTCTATGCTACTGTTTTTCAGCAACTACAATTCTAGATCTATATCTCTTTGAAGGGAACAATGGAATCTGTGGTGTGTAGGGTTCTCCAATATCACTTCTGAAACTAAACATGTAGAGGTGTCCCCCCATGCTAACCAGTTCTCCACACTCCACCAACTGGATGTCCTACAACTCAATTCAATTCTGACACTAATTATTCAGAATTGCATAGACCCCACAGGTTATGGGCTCAGTCTCACAGGACTGCCCCAAATTCAGGTGCCAATTGTATGTTCCAGGTTGTCACTTGTACTTGTGACTTGCCAGCTATAAATTCAGGGATTTCCTATAACCCCCTCCTCAGGTTCAATAATTTGGCAGAACAGCTAACAGAACTTAGGAAAATACTTTATTTACTATTACCAGTTTATAATAAAGAATACAAATGAAAGGCCAGAAGAAAAGGTACATAGGGTCCCGAGTGTAAGAGCTTCTGTCACCATGGAGTTGGGTGTGCCACCCTCCAAATACATTGATGTGTTTACTAATTTGGAAGCCCTTTGAGTCCTATCATTTGGGGGGTTTTATGGAGGTCCCATTTCATAGACATGATTGATTAAATCATTGACCACTGGTGATTGAACTTAATCTCTAGCCCCTCTCCCCTCCCTGGAAGTCCAGGGGTGTGGGATGGGGTGGAAAATCGTAAAGCTCTAATCACATGTTGTTTTCTCTGACAAACATCCCCATCTGAAAGCTGTCTAGAGGCTCACCAATAATCTCTTTATTTGCATAAATTTAGGTATGGTTGAAAGGGGCTTGTTATAAATAACAGAAGACATTCCTATCACCTTCATCACTCAGACAATCCAAGTGTTTTAGAAACTCTGTGTCAGGAACTGGGGACAAAAACAAAATATCAACTTCTTTTTCAATCACAAGTGGTAAAGAAGGCTGGGGCTAAGATGAAAGCTTACTGAAACAATGACCTTTCAAAAATGTTATTCTTAATTAAATTCTCTATCTTTTCATGTTAGTCAAAATGGTAGGCAAAATTTCTTAGTAACTCAGTACATTAAAAACCTCATTAGGCATTGATATAATTGTTCATTCTGTGTTAAGTAAAATATTTTTTCTAGAATTTCCAAATCATCATCTGTAATCCTTCTGCAAAGTTTAATATTAAAATTTAGAAAGCAAATGTTATAAAGGTCACTGTAAAAAAGAATGAGAAAAATCCCAGGAAATTAAAAGAAATGCCCCATTTTGTTACACTAATGGCAACTGAAAGGGAGCTAATATACTCAGGGAGTATGATTCTTCATTTTGACCATTTATACCTCATTAGTAAGAAATAAAAGTCAAACAAATCTCTAATCCTCTTCACAATTACACTATTAAATATGAAGAGAGAAATGTGTGCAGATATTTACTTTTAATATCTTGCTCCAACATAGATCCCAGTAGGTTAGTTTTATATACCCTGCAAAATACTTAAGTCTTCATTCCCCTGTTATTAAACATCATAAAGAGGCATAGATTTTTCAGATCCAGGAAAAGATGGCACTCACATTCCCCTGCACTTCCGCTCTAATAACAACTGCATGCTCTGGAAATAACTCAATAGACCTCCATAAAAGGCTCATTTTATCCTTTTGAAGGATGAAGAGAAAAAGGCAGACTGGCTAGAAACCTCAGTACTTAACGAATTTGGCTTTTCCTTTTGATGTACCATATATTCCATATGGGGCTCTAGAGAGGGCTGTAGTCCAGAACATACAATGAGAAGAAAAACAAAAGAAAACAAGGAAATCCTGATGTATTTGGCCAGAGGACTCCAAACAGGCAGCCTAGCAGAGACCTAGTGGAGAGATCCATCCATATCCTGTATTCAAGGCAGTGTACAGCCTAATCTATCACAGCAACAGCAACAACATTATTTCTACCCAACAACCAGGACAGCATCAGCCGGATCTACAGAGCAGCAACAGGAAATGTGGGGTCCAACATGGACGTACTGAGAACCTCACACCTGGAGCAGCCTCAACCAACCATAGGAGTAACAACAATGGCAATGTATAAAGTACACTGAGACAGGTGGCTTTTTCTGCCACAGTGGGAGTGCCAAGAGTTCCCTGTCCAATACCCAGGGCAACAATGGCCTACAAAATGGATCTTCTGTAGTAGCAGCAGAGTAGAGCCCAGTAAAAAACCCATCTCACACAGCATATCCAGAGTGGGAGCCCAAACCACCACAGAAGAGAAACAGCAGGATCTCTTTCCTAAACCCAGAGAAGCATCAGCCTTATCTTCCACAGTAGGAATATGGGGCCAGTCAAGGATTCATTCACCACTCCCAACCCAAATCAGTGATAGTCTATTCTTTTACAGCAACACGTGCATGAGGGAACCTGTCAAATCCCTGGGAGAGCAGTGACACTGATCCTACAGAGTGGAAGTAACCAAAACCTCGAGTTTCCCGAACTTCACACTAAATGACACTGGGTAACCTAGGCAACACATGCAGGAATTGAGCATGAGCTCCAGTGGAACCAGAAGTAGAAAGCCAATCAGAATAGAATTCCAAGGCTCTGAAAATTATCATTAGAACTACAGCTCATAAAAGCAGGCAGCAACCAACATGCAAAACCTAAATAAGATGACTGCCTGCTGAAATAGAAGATTTAAGTGGGATCAAGAGTCTCCTGACATACTACACAAAATGTCCAGGATACAACCATAAATCACTCATCATACAAAACAATAAAAAAACACTACCTTAATGAGAAGAGACAATCGACACTAATACTCCAATGAAATAGATATTGAGATTGTCTAACAAAGATTTTAAAGAGGCTTTATAAATATTATTTTTAGAAATAACTACAAATTCTCTTGAAATGAATGGAAAAAATTGAAAAGTTCAAAGAAATACAGGTTATAAAAAGCCAATTGGAAACTATAAAACCTAAAACATAAAGTAGCTGAAATTTTAAAAAAAAACTCACTGGATATGCTCAATTGTAAAATGGATATGACTGAAAATAGAATTAGAGAACTGGAAGACTGATAAATAGTATTTACATATTCTGAGCAACAGAAAGTCACGACATTTTAAAGAGAAGATAGGATGTGAATAAGTCCTTGGTTCAAGGGCAGAGCTCAGTTAATCAGGAGAGATAGGCAAAAGGCATTCTGGGTGATAGGAATATTGGGTACAAAGGTATAGAGATAACACTAAAGAAAAGTATCAGATGGTGCAATTATGAAGAGATAAATGTAAGCTCAGTTATAAGAAATGCTTTTCTTAAACAGGGATTTCAAAAAGTAAAATAGAGTACCCTGAGATGAAAATGACTATCTCAAAAAGATTTATACCCCTATGTTCATTGCAGCATTATTAAAATGGAAAGAATCTAAGTGTCCATCAATGGATGAATGGGCACAGAAAATGTGACATCCGTACACATACATAGGCATATACATATATATGACTGAATATTATTTTGCCATAAAAAGAAGGAACCCCTGACATTTGCAACAGCATAGATGGAACTTGAGGGCATTATGCTAAGTAAAATAAGTCAGACTGAGAAAGAAATACTCTATGTTCTCACTTAAATGCAGAATCTGAGAAATCCAAATTCCTAGAAATAGAGAGTAGAATGGTGGCTTCCAGGGTCTGGGGGGCAGTGAGGGAAATGGAGAGATGTTAGTCAAAGGTTACAAACATCTAGCTTTAAGATGAATAAGTTATAGGGATCTAGTATACAGCATGATAACTATAATGCTTTTTTATATATTGTTAACAGAGTGAATCTTAAATACTGTTACCCCACAAAAATGGTAATTATGTGAGGGAATGGAAGTGATAACTAACCTTATTGTGGTGATCATTTTATAATACATATGTGTACCAAATAACATTATATGCCTTAAACTTACATATCCTATATATCTCAACAAAGCTGGAAAAAAGTAGACATGATGATACTGAAGAGCCTAGATAAACACATCTGTTTGATGGGATATTTTATAATCATCAGTAGGAATGAAGTATGTTCATCTGAGCTATGGACAAGTATACAAGCTCTATTAAGTGAAAAATAAAAGGTGCAGGACTTAGTAAAATTATATTTGTAGAAGTTAGAAAATATATTTATAGATACATATACGTGCTGCAATATCCTTTTTTTTTAAAAAAGAAATGATAATAGATGCTTAATAAGAGTTAACTCTCAGGGTAAGAATTAGTGGTTAGGAGTTACTATACTTTTCATTGTGTAATTTTTTGCATTTTATAAATTTAAACATATGTCTTTTTGTCAAAAGGGGGTAGACTTTCTATGTTAATTATACTTCCTTAAAAAAAAAACAGAGTTTTAGCACAGTTGCCTTTTTTTATCAACCATGTCACATAGTTGAACCAGAGTGGGTCAGAATGTTCAGGTGTTTTTTACCCAATGTTCCATACATATTTTGTAGCTGACAGTTAATTAACTGAGCAAAAAGAATGAGAGAGGCAATATGCAAAGGCAACCACTGTAAAGATTTTCAGATACAGTTTTCTTCCCTTTAGAACTCTATGTATTTATGCCTCTCTAGCTCTATAAAAATTTCCAATAGAGCATAGGACACTTTTTGTGTCTAGTGAGGACTTGAAGAAACAGCACAAATCAGTATAGGGTGGGAAGCTACTGAAGTAGTATAAGCAAGATATGATGGTGGTTTGGATTAGGGTGAGAGCAGAAGTGGATAGATATGAAGAGACTTAGCATGTTTTTGAAAGTGGAACTGGCAGGTTTTGGTTAAAAAAAGTCTGTAGTTAATAATGCAAAAGGAATAAAAACTGTGAGTGGAATTGCAGACAAAGATGGGAGAGATATGATAGGCCTCTGTCTATAAACATGAAGTAAGAAAAAGGAGTTGAAAGCACATAAATATCATTATTTGGCATAAAAAAGATGACCACAATGATAATATTATATTAATACCATTGGGTAGATAAAGAATGACATTGAGTAAGTTTTTTCTTTTTTCCTTTAGAGGGATCACAAGTTCCCGCAAGTGAGTGGGAGAGGGGAAGAGGGAACCCGAAGCACAGCTCAGTCTCACCACCTGTAGATCATGACCTGAGCTGAAATTGAGAGTCAGATGCTTAACCAACTGAGTGAACCAGGCACCCACATTGGATACGTATTAAAGATCTGAATTTGAGTATCCTTTCTACCATATAATGTCTCTGAGGCTCAGGTGGTGAATTGGACTTTTTCAAAAATGCAATTAATAATAGTACTAAACTCGCAAGTTTCTTGTGAGGATGAAATCAAATAATGCACCAAAAAATTCCCCTTATAAACTTTAAAGCACCATATGGGTGTTAGTTTTTAATATTATTACTATTATTGACAAACAATGAAAATTAACAGCTTTCCTTTAATTAAAACTCGTTACCACCAACAAGTCACACTGCATATAGCCTCCAAACATCAGACTTTGCTTTCTGTTATCTTCTACACTTAACATTATATTTTGAGATTTATCCCTGTTGGTATGGGTAACTCTACTTAATCCATTTTAATTGTTGCATAGTATTCCACTGAAAGAATAGACTGCAGTATAAATTACCCTTTCCTCAACTTAACATTATATTTTGAGATTTATCCCTGTTGGTGTGGGTAACTCTAGTTAATCCATTTTAATTGTTGCATAGTATTCCACTGAAAGAATAGACTGCAGTATAAATTACCCTTTCCTCAACTTAACTACATGTAAAATAATTTAATTTTCTTGTCATTACAGGGCTTCAAAAATACTGTCATATATGTTTTTTGTGTATATAATTAGGGTTTCTCTAAGATAAATATCTAGAAATGGGTGATGTTGGTTGTAGAGAAGAAACATTATCAACTTTATAGGATATTGTCAAATGTTCTCTTAAGCGTTTAAAACAATTTATACTCCTACAAACAGTGCATGAGATTTCCTTCTTCCTCAAAATGTTAGAGACAGCATTGTTAAACTTTATTTTCAATGTTTGCAACTTATAATGAAGGTGGTGATAGAGATGGAAAGTCTTTGCTGAACTTTGCACTTCTATACAGCTAACAGTCTTTCACAGGTTTTTAGTCATGCGTATTTTCTCTTTGATGAATTACCTTTTTAAATCCTTTGCTACTATATAGACCAGTTGTTTGGGTTCCACTCAAGATTCATATGTTGAAACCTAACCCCCAGGATGTTGGTATTCAGAGGTGAGGCCTTCAGGAAGTTAATAGGTCTTGAGGAAGAGCCCCATCTATGGTATTTGTGCCCTTATAAAAGAAGTAGGAGAAGAATCCATGAAACAAGATGGGATAGGGAGGGAGACAAACCATAAGTGACTCTTAATCTCACGAAACAAACTGTGGGTTGCTGGGGGAGGGGGGTTGGGAGAAGGGGGGTAGGCTTATGGACATTGGGGAGGGTATGTGCTTTTGGGTAAATTGGAAGGGGAGATGAACCATGAGAGACTATGGACTCTGAAAAACAATCTGAGGGGTTTGAAGTGGCGGAGGGGTGGGAGGTTGGGGTACCAGGTGGTGGGTATTATAGAGGGCACAGCTTGCATGGAGCACTGGGTGTGGTGAAAAAATAATGAATACTGTTTTTCTGAAAATAAATAAATTGGGAAAAAAAAAAAAAAAAAAAAAAAGAAGTCCTAAAAGAAGTCCCAAAGAGTTCCCTAGACCTTTCCACCTTGTGAGGACACAATGAGAAGATGGCCATCTGTGAATCACAAAGTTTTCACTAGACAGTGAAATTTGCTGGGGATTTGTACAGCCAGCTTCCAGAGCTGTGAGAAATAAGTATCTGCTTATAAGCCACCCAGCCTATGGTATTTTTGTTATAAACCCTGAAGAAACAAAGACTCTTGCTTATTTTTTTATATTAAGGTGTTTGTATAATTGCTTTGTGGTAATTTCTATGTATTCTTGATATAAAGGGGTTTTTGTTATTAGCATTGAAAATATTGCTTCTCAGCTCATGGTTTGAATTTTAAATTGATTTATAGCCTCCTCTAATGTAGAGTTTTGTTTTTCAAAATTTAGTCAA
This sequence comes from Neogale vison, assembly GCF_020171115.1. Classification (NCBI taxonomy): domain Eukaryota; kingdom Metazoa; phylum Chordata; class Mammalia; order Carnivora; family Mustelidae; genus Neogale; species Neogale vison. The sequence continues at coordinate 34,938,835 of NC_058105.1, forward strand.
TTTTATCGGTATTTTTCCCACTAGGATTTAAACATTTTACATTGTGTTAAGAAAAAATTCCAATTCTTAAATCAGAATAACATTCTCTTAATAGTAGCTCTTTTAAAAAAGTTACAGAAAAATAAAAAATAAAAAAATAAAAAAATAAAAGTTACAGTTAGGTCTCTAACTAGTCTGAATTTTTTTTGGTATGTGAGTTATGAATATAATTGTTTTCTACATTAATAACCAATTACAGTATCATTTATTGACTATGTCATCCTTCCCATCTCTGATTAGTAATTTCCAAAACGATTCCATCTATGCGTGGGTCTTTTTCTACAGTATCTTTTTTGTCCCATTATTCCCTTTCTCTATTGCTAAGCGAATATCTCATTTTGTTAATTAGCATAGATTTATAAGAAATCTTGACACCTTTTTCTTTTTTCAAAATTGTGTTGGCTATTTTTAGCCTTGTAATTTTCCATATAAGTCTTACGATCATGCCTTTTAAGTTATATGGAAAAAATCATATGGGGTTTTAAATAGAACTGTATTGGATTGTGGATTGTGTTGGTACTAATGTCTTTATCATACTGAGTCTTCCCTTTTATGAACATGATAGACTTCACCTTTTTTTTCTTATTATCCTTCAAATTTTCATAAGGATTTATTTATTTGTCAGAGAGAGTGCACACGCTAGTAGGAGGAATGGCAGGCAGGAGAAGCAGGCTCTCCAATGAGCAAGGGGCCCAATGTAGGACTCGATCCCAGGACCCTAGGATCATGACCTGAGCCAAAAGGCAGAGGCTTAATTGATTGAGCACCCAGGCATTTCACTGTCTTTCAAATTAAAAAAAAAATTGTTTACACATCATTTTTTAAAGATTTATTCCAACGTCTCTTTTGGTTTTTACCACTATTTAAAATTACATCTTTATTCCATTTTATAATCTTTATACCAGGTGCAGAGAAAAAAATTTATTTGGTAGTTGATATTGGGTCCAATAAAATTACTGAATTACATTAATAATAACAATGTGTTTTTATAAGTCTTAATAAGCTTTATTGATTTTTATTTCCAGAACAATTTTTTTAAAGATTTTATTTATTTGAAAGAGAGAGAGAGAGCACACAGAGAGTGAGAGGGAAAAGCAGACTCCCACTGAGCAATATGGGGCTTGATCCACCCAAGCTGAAGGCAACTTAACTGACTGAGCCACCCAGGTTCCCCTATTTCTAGAAAAATATTGTAAACAAAACATAATGGTAGATATCTTTGTATTATACTGATTGCTAAATACTTTTCTAGTATTATTACCACTAAGCATATTATTTGCTCTATGTTTGTGGTAGAAGGCATTTGTCAAGTTAAGGAAATTTCTTTTATTCCTAATTTGCTAATAGTTTTTCTGATGGAAAAATTATTTTTATCTAATGACATGCCTGGATCTACTGAAATAATCATACTTTTTCTCCTATAATTGGTCATCAACTCTTGGATTTTTTTTTTTGAGATTTTATTATTTCACAGAGACTGAGAGATCACAAGTAGGCACAGAGGCAGGCAGAGAGAGAGGGAGAAGCAGGCTCCCCAGGGAGCAGGCAGCACAATACAGGGCTCAATCCCAGGACCCTGAGATCATGACCCGAGATAAAGGCAGAGGCTTAACCCACTGAGCCACCCAGGCGCCCCTGGATTTCTTTTTAAAGGAGCCCACCTAATCCCAATGTATATTGCTGAACTTGTTTTAGAGATATTTAGACTTCAGCCTTTTTGCATTTATCTTCAAACTAAGATTGGTCTATATTTTTTATCTTCTTGTTATCTAGATTATCTATTTGTTATCAAGATTAGATAAGAACAGTTTTATCTCTATTCTCTATAACAGTTTGCATAAGATAGGGTATGCTAAAATTGGAATTGAAAATAAGACTGACCCACAAAACAGTTTGGGCTTAATATTTTGGGGATTATGGCCAGAAAATAATTTAATTTATTCACTAACTGTCTTTAGTATTTATTTTACTAAGGTTTTTCATTTTTGTGTAGGTCATTATTCACAATTTTTCTCTACTTTGTTATCTTATTTTATCTGCTTTTTAATTTAATGGGTAAATATCTCAATATTTATAAAATTCTTACTCCATCTTAATTTATTAAACTTTTTCTGATCCAAATATTACTTACCTTTGCCTTCTCTCTGTTTTTTAACCATCCCTGATACAGGTTTATCTGTTTTATTAGTCCTTTCAAGTAACTGGTTCTCTCAGTTTTATCCTTATTTTCCATTTTAATTTCTGTTCTTATCTCTATTATCTTATTAATTCTGTATTTTTTAGATTTACCATGTTATTTTTTTCCAGCTTTTTGAATTAAATGTTTAATTCATTTTGAATCTTTCTTGACTTTTAGTAAGATTTTTTTACTATATTTTTTTAATTAACATATAATGTATTATTTTTTTCAGGGGTACAGGTTTGTGAATCATCAGTCTTACACAATTCACAGCACTCACCATAGCACATACCCTCCCTAATGTTCATCACCCAGTCACCCCATAACTCTCTCCCCCGGAGTTTTTACTATAATTTTATCTTAAATATTACTAAGCTGCATCACAAATAAATTAGAATTTAATTATTAAAAGGACAATTATAAATATCTGTTACTCACATTTTTATTTCCTTTTTCATAAATAATTTTAAAAGGGCATATTTCAGTTTTTTTCCTCCCATACACATTTTTAAATTAATTTCTAATATAGTTTCTATAATCAACAGAATTTATAGAGTTTTCATTGTTCAAAATTCATTTTAAATGTGGTCAAGTTTTAAGTATTTCTATATTCTTGAAAATAATATATTCACTTTAGTCATTTCTTTGTACATATACTAACTGTCTTGTTAACTGTGTTGTTCAAAGTTTCTATTACCTTATGAACATTTCTTACTTATCAGTCTCTGTTATCATTGTATTAAATCTCACTGAGTTTATAGTATTACAAATTTCTTTTTATGTTTTCAATATTTACTACATGTATATAAAATCTATATTTTTGAATATATACATCTTGATGATTTTCCTATAATCTTTCTTGATCATTGCTTATATGTTTTGAATTATATTGTCCCTCTATTGTCATCACTTTTCTTGGCCTTGAGTGTGATTGTGTAGGAGTTCAAAAGCAGTATATCAGCTTTCTTCTCCTATTATTTTAAAACTATCCATATCAGTTTGTTTTAGGTATGTCTCTTTCTTTCTTGTTCTTTCTGCAGCTCCTGCTTTTGGTATATATTTATTATTATAATATTTTATTATGTTCAATAAGACAACATATAGTACATTAGTTTTTTATGGTATTAGAATTTATTAATTGTATTTTCCAAACAGGAAAAATGAGCTTCAAAATAGTGAAGTGACCCGCCCCAAATAACATAACCCAACACACTTGGGATTCAAAACATCTAACTAAATCCAAAATGCAAGCATTTTTCCTAACTCTAAGTTTCCTTGGTGTAACGGTGCTCTGTAGAAAAAAAATGACATTATTCTCTTTCTACAAACATTTTTTTAAATTTTTTTAATTAACATGTAATGTATTATGAGCCCCAGGGATACAGGTCTGTGAATCACCAGGTTTACACACTTCATAGCACATACCTTCCCCAATGTCCATAAACCCACCACCCTCTCCCTACCCCCCTCCCCCCGGCAACCCTCAGTTTGTTTTGTGAGATTAAGAGTCTCTTATGGTTTGTCTCACTCCTGATCCCGTCTTGTTTCATTTATTCTTTTTCTACCCCCAGACCCCCCATGTTGCCTCTCAACTTCCTCATATCAGGGAGAGCATATGATAATCATCTTTCTCTGATTGGCTTATTTCACTAAGCACAATACCCTCTAGTTCCATCCACATTGTCGCAAATGGCAAGATTTCATTTCTTTTGATGGCTGCATAGTATTCCATTGCGTGTATATATACCACATCTTCTCTATCCATTCATCTGTTGATGGACATCTAGGTTCTATCCATAGTTTGGCTGTTGTGGACATTGCTTCTATAAACATTCAGGTGCATGTGCCCCTTTGGATCACTACATTTATATCTTTAGGGTAAATATCCAGTAGTGCAATTGCTGGGTCATAGGGTAAATCTATTTTCAACTTTTTGAGGAACCTCCATGCTGTTTTCCAGAGTGGTTGCACCAGTTTGCATTCCCACCAGCTGTGTAGAAGGGTTCCCCTTTCTCCACATCATCACCAGCATCTGTCATTTCCTGACTTACTAATTTTAGCCATTCTAACTGGTGTAAGGTGGTATCTCATTGTGGTTTTGATTTGTATTTCCCTGATGCCAAGTGATGTGGAAGCACTTTTTCATGTGTCTGTTGGCCATCTGGATGTCTTCTTTGCAGAAATGTCTGTTCATGTCCTTTGCCCATTTCTTGATTGGATTATTTGTTCTTTGGGTGTTGAGTTTGCTAAGTTCTTTATAGATTTTGGATACTAGCCCTTTATCTGATATGTCGTTTTCAGATATCTTCTCCCATTCTGTCAGTTGTCTTTGGTTTTGTTGACTGTTTCCTTTGCTGTGCAAAAGCTTTTGATCTTGATGAAGTCCCAATAGTTCATGTTTGCCCTTGCTTCCCTTGCTGTTGGTGATGTTTCTAGGAAGAAGCTGCTGCAGCTGAGGTCGAAGAGGCTGCTGCCTGTGTTCTCAAGGATTTTGATGGATTCCTTTCTCACATTGAGGTCCTTCATCCATTTTGAGTCTATTTTCATGTGTGGTGTAAAGAAATGATCCAGTTTCATTTTTCTGCATGTGGCTGTCCAATTTTCCCAACACCATTTGTTGAAGAGACTCTTTTTTCCATTGGACATTCTTTCCTGCTTTGTTGAAGATTAGTTGACCATAGAGTTGAGAGTCTATTTCTGGGCTCTCTGTTCTGTTGCATTGATCTATGTGTCTGATTTTGTGCCAGTACCTCACTGTCTTGATGATGACAGCTTTGTAACAACATTAGATTTTGATGTAGGGTTGAATGATCCAAGAGTTGCATATAACACCCAGTGCTCATCAGATCACATGCCCTCCTTAATACCCATCACCTAGTTACCCCATCCCCTGATGCCCTCCCTTCTGTAACCATCAGTTTGGTTCCTGGAGTCCAGAGAGTCTCATGGTTTGTCTCCCTCTCTGATTTCTTCCCATTCAGTTGTCCCTCCCTTCCCCTGTGGTCCTCTGCTCTGTTCCTTATATTCCACACATGAGTGAAACAACATGATAATTGTCTTTCTCTACTTCATTTATTTCACTTAGCATAATCCTTTCCAGTTCCATCCATGTCAGTGAAAATGGTAGGTATTCATCCTTTCAGATGACCGACTAATATTCCATTGTATACATGAATCACATCTTCTTTATCCATTTATCTGTTGAAGGACACATCAGCTCCTTCCACAATTTGGATATTGTGGACATTGCTGCTATGAACATTGGGATGAATGTGTCCCTTCTTTTCATTACATCTGTATCTTTGGAGTAAGTACCTAGTAGTGCAATTGCTGGGTCACAGGGTAGCTCTATTTTTAATGTCTTGAGGAACCTCTATAATGTTTTCTGCAGTGACCAATAACCAGAAAGGAAACTGAAACAGTGATCAAAAACCTTCCACAAAGTAAGAGTCCAGGACCAGATGACTTCTCAAGAGAATTCTGTCAAACATTTAAAGAAGAAATAATACCTATTTTACTGAAACTGTTTCAAAAAAAAAAAATGGAAGGAAAACTTCCAAATTCATTCTATGAAACCAGCATTATCCTGATCCCAATACTAGTCAAAGACTTCATCAAAAAGGAGAATTACAGATCAATATCCCTGATGAACATGATGCCAAAATACTCAACAAGATCCTAGTCAATAAGCTCCAACAGTACATTAAAAGGATTAGCACCACCACCATGACCAGGTGGGATTTATTCCTGGGATGCAAAGGTTGTTCGACATTTGCAAATCAGTCAATGTGATTGATCACCTTGACAAAAGAAGAGACAAGAACCATATGATCCTGTCAACTGATATGGGGAAAGTATTTGAAAAATACAGCATCCTTTCTTGGTGAAAATTTTTCAAAGTATAGGGTAAGAGGAAACATACCTCAATATCATAAAAGCCATCTGTGAAAAGTCCACAGCAAACATTCACAATGGGTAAAAACTGAGAGCTTTTCCCTTAAGGTTGGGAACATGACAGGGTGCCTACTCTTACCACTATTGTTCAACATAGTACTAGAAGTTCTAGCCTCAGCAAACAGACAACAGAAATAAAAGGCATTCAAATTGGCAAAGAAGTAAAACTCTCTCCCTTCACAGATGACATTGTATTTTATGTGGAAAACCCAAAAGACTCCTCCCCCAAATTACTAGAGCTCATAAAGCAATTCAGCAATATGACAGGATATACACACAATGCACAGAAATCATTTGCACTGTTATACATTAACAGTATGTCCAAAGAGAGAAATTAAGGAAACGATTCCATTTACAATAGCACCAAAAACTGTAAGATACCTAGGAATAAATCTAACCAAAGAGGTAAAGGATGTATAGTCTAGAAGCTACAGAACACTTATGAAAGAAATTGAGGAAGATACAAAGAGATGGAAAATCATTCCATGCTCAGAGATTGGAAGAATAAATATTGTTAAAATGTTTATGCTGCCCAGAGCAATCTAAACATTCAATGCAATCCCTATTAAAATACCATCAACATTTTTTACAGAGCTGGAAAAAACAATCCTAAAATTTGCATGTATTTAAATGCACATGTATTTAATCTGAAATTCTTAATGGGTTTAGTCTACTATTTTTAAAATAGTTTTGTAGATTAAAAAAGTTCAGTCTACTTATTTTTTTGTTTTTTTTGTTTTGTTTTGTTTTATTTTTTTTCTATAAGAAGTTTTTTTTTTCAATTTTTTATTTTTTATAAACATATATTTTTATCCCCAGGGGTACAGGTCTGTGAATCGCCAGGTTTACACACTTCACAGCACTCACCAAAGTTTAGTCTACTTATTTTTATTATCATTACGGACATTTTGTGCATTACTTATTTTTTGTGTTTATTTAAAGATTTTATTTATTTACTTTACTTTATCACTTTATTTTATTTATTAATAGAGAGAGAGAGAGAGCAAGAGCAGGGGAGAAGGAAAGGGGGAAAGGGAAAAGCAGACTCCTTGCTGGATGGGGAGCTTGACATGGGGCTCAAACCCAGAACTCCAGGACCATGACATGAGCTGAAGGCTAACACTTAACTGAGTCACTATGCTTATACACTGTCTTATGTTTAATCTTTATTCATTTTATTTTCTGTCCATGTTGAAAGATACGATTTTTTATTATTATAGACATTCAAATTTTAATATGCATCCTTACCTTTAAAACAAAATATAAATTGACATACTTTTCCTCCCAAAGAAGACAGAAGTCTTAGAAAATCTTAACTCACTTCGAATTACCTCTTTCATACCTACACAAATATCCAACTTTATCACTGTTTAGACTCTAGAATTTTCTCTTTATTATTAAGCCCAAATACACATACTCATACATACATAAGTTATATTTAAATACCAATAATTAATCAAATATATTTACATTTTAAGTTAATATCTGTTCTCACTCTTAACTTCCCTAACTTTATGTTAATTTTATTTCTTTAGTATCATTCATTACTTAGTATTTAATTTACTCTTTTAGTATTTATTTATTCTAAATATATATATGAATAAATATATATACAGACACACAGACACCAAAGAAAGATTTGTATATATATAGGGAGAGAGAAAAACAAGAAATCAACTTTCCAGATTATCTAATAAAATACTTTACATGTCTTTTTTCTTACCTCATATCTGATTTTTTTCCATAGTTTATTTTCTTTTTCTGTTTTTTTCATTAGTTATTTCTTGGAGGATATTAAACACACTTGTATTAAAATCTCCAGATTATTCTATTTTAGTTTCACCTGATATGAAATTATCCTCTGCTGATTTTTATCTACCTAATATTTGTCGTCTTTTTAAGCCTCGGTCTTCTGACTAATCTTGTAATAACTCTCTCCATTTCTTGCCATCTCTCCTACTTTCTTCCTGCCTTGTGGCCTTGGAGTTGCCTCTACCTGGTACCCCTACCCCAGGACTCTACATGGAGTTCTACTGATCTAGGGACCAATCCAGCAGGTATTTTAGCTTATCCACTGATCATGAATTCATATCCATGTATACCTATTTATCTAGGAACTGAACATCATATAAGCATTATAACTCCTGGCAGCATTCAGAAGTAACTTACCTTAACTTCCACTCCTGAATAGGGATAACCTTCCTTGGGCTGTGGTTGTAGGCAGTGGGCTTGGCTCTAGACTTGTATTTTGGGTAGAGGATTTTTACCCTACTTCAATTTACAAGAGATGATCTCTCAGCTACTTCTGTCTTCATCTGGACCTGAAGACTAGCAATTAAGCACATTCAGTCTTGCTTCTCACTCTGTATATTTCTTTTCTATTCCTGGTCCATAAAGATGTTTATCTTATTTATGGTATCATTTTCTTATATTTTTTATTATATTTTGTTTTTCATTGTTAGGTTTTTGGAGCCAACAGAAAATCTCTTGATCAAAAGTACCAGTCTTAAGACACTTGCTATTCAGTGTCATTTAAAGATTTATATTTTTGATACATCAGAGATTAATTTATTGGATTTATCCAGTTACCAACCCTTTGTCATAGGAAAATACATGTACCTCACAGTTCTTTTTAGCATCTTGATGTGTTTCTTCTGTGAGGGGTCATAAAGAACCGCGAACAGTATATAGGATCTCAAACTCTGGAAAAAAAATCAAAGGGGAATAATTAAGATGCTGAAGGAGTTTAACGATTAGGCTAGTGAGAGTGAAGGATCTACCCACTTAAAACTGCAAGAAACCAAAAATTCTTAAGTATTTTAGATGGCATTAGCAGGTCCTAATTCAAAGTTTCTGCTTTCTGATGATGAATTCTGAAACTGATTCTTTATATATTCCTATTCAATATTTCCTGCTGACATGTTACCTTGGCTAAGACAGATGTACTTTTTGTGCTTCATTTTCTGTTTATAGAATACTAAGTTATTAATTATGAGATCTATAATATTACCTTGAACAGTACCTAATAAAAGTGGTTATAAAATCCAATCACCCATGAATGTTGGTTTAGATCACCAGTGGCAACACTATAACATAGTACCAGAAATGCATGGGAAAATGCTTGCCACTACAAAGTAAATAGATTTCCATTTTATGTATATATAATAACAAAATCAAATTTATTCAAATAAATAGAATTTAAGAAGTCTACCTTTATAGATGAACAGATACTCATAGAGTCATTTCAAGCTGAATTTCAATGCAAACTACTCAATTCATCAATGATCAACATTAAAACCAGCAAATACTACATTAATAGTATATAAAAAAATCTCATAACTCACCATTTTAAGTCCAGTCATACAAGAATGCTAGGAGGGGCAGAAAAATTTATGTGACTTAGCCATTCTTTCAACACAAAGTTATTGAGCACATATTATTTGGAAGACAATGGAAACTAGCTTCTATTGGACAAAAAAATTATTAAGATGTTGGGCGCCTGGGTGGCTCAGTGGGTTAAGCCGCTGCCTTCGGCTCAGGTCATGATCTCAGGGTCCTGGGATCAAGTCCCGCATCGGGCTCTCTGCTCAGCGGGGAGCCTGCTTCCTCCTCTCTCTCTCTGCCTGTCTCTCTGCCTACTTGTGATCTCTCTCTGTCAAATAAATAAATAAAATCCTTTAAAGAAAAAAAATTATTAAGATGTCTTCAATCAATAAAATGTCTATATATTAATATAGATGAGGCATTATGATAGGGATTGTTAATTTCTTCCAAATATAGTTTAATACCTATCTTATTTAGTAACAAAACCCTAATTTTTAGCTGGGCATCTCATCCCCCAGAATCAAAACTGCATTTCTGAGCCTCCTTTGAAACAAATGTGCTCATGTTGAGTTTTGGCCAATGACACATACTAAATGTCTTCAGACCCATTCAGGGAATAAATGTAAATAAATGGAACATGCCCCTCTTTATTTCTCCTTTATTCTTGCTTGCTGGAATGCAGATATGATGCCTAGAACTAAAGCAACTGGACTAAGTGATACAGTAGAAGACTCAGGCTAAGGTTGTTGGACAATAATATTCAATGATGCCATTTTTATTATGTGATAGAAAAACAATAGATCTGAACTATCTTTCTCTAAACCACTTTTATTCGTGAAAAATAGGATCATATGTTGTTTAAGCCACTATAATTTCGAGTTTTCTGTCTTGTTCAGGCAACCCCAATTCTAAATGAAACTAATATGTAAACAAGTATACAGTGAAGTGCCATTAGTTCAGTAACAGAGGAATAAACTTCCATGGCATGTTCAAAAAGGAAAGATTTGGGGTACTACGGACTACTCCTCTTCCCGGGTATTATGAAGTTCCCATATATTCTAACAATTTTGAGCCTAAAATAAAAAATAATCAATTATACAAAGAAACAAGATACCATAAATGAAACCACCATGAGAAATATATCCAGAAATATCTTAAATATTAACAGCAGAAACATGAGAAAATAACTGTCTACAATATTTAAAAGAAATAAAATAAAGAATTAAAACATGAGGTAAATCACAAAAGTTGATAAAGACCAACAGATTCAAATAGTCAAATAAAATGTCTTAGAAATAAAGGTATAAAAGAAAAATTTTAAATTATGTACGTGAATCTCAATTTCAATTAATGGCACAGCACTTCAGTCATACTGATTATCCAAAGACAGAAATTATAATAATTAATTAATTGCTAATTAATTTATTATGGACAAAAACAAACAAATCTACAAAGCTGTTGGAGAACACAGTAGAGAGCAACAGAAAGGAAGCAGAAACTGAAGTCAACTACTAAAAAATAGGAAATACACTTAGTGATATCTGGATCTTTGCACCACTTTGATTAAGAGCACTTCCTGAATCAAGTAGCATGTTGTAGCTGAAAACTTCATTCTTACTGTCTTGAGATGTTAAAGAGTTTAGTGATGGCAAAACAGTTGGAAAATTAAGATGACAAATCCTGGAAAGAAAAGAGATGCAGAGCAGTGAGCCCCAAAAATGATACATGAACCCAGCTCAAAACATGGATAACCACCAAAGGACATATATGCAGAGAAGTTTTCAAGAGTTCTGGCCAAAAGGTCTTAAAAACAAACAAACCAAATGGAATTTAATCTGGTAGCCACCACAGGAGAGACAGACTTAGAGGTTTGGTCCCAGCCAAGAAGAGAACTATTTGTAGAACAAAAATAGGGCCTCTTCTGAGGAACATGACTGTGTCCATGACTTTACAATGTATAACCTACTATGCCCACCATAAATTTTTATTTACAAGACATACAACAAAGGAGAAAATATGAAATACCATAAAAAATTCAGTAAAACCAACCACAAGATGATAAAGATGTTGAAATTAGTAGACAAGGATTATAACAATTAGCATATGTTCTGGCATTTAAAGGAAATTATTTCCATGATATATGAAGAGATGAGGATTATGGGCAGAAAATAAAATCATAAAAATGAATCAAATGGGAATTTATAACTGAATAGTTAAAATGAAGATTTTCCCAGATGAACTTAGCAGCAGATTAGAGAGAGCAAAAGAAAAAGTCAAAACTTGAAGATACAGCAACAGAAATTACATAGCCTGAAAAATACAGAGGAGAAATGAAGAGAGCCTCAGTGACTTGTATAATAATATTAAACAACTTAATATATGTGTTCAATATAACAATATAACAATCTCTATATATGTAGCCCCATAAGGGGAGGAGAAGGAAATAGGGACAGATAAAATATTTGAAAACATTTCCAAGAAAGAAAACTTGCATGTCATATAGAAAATATACAGATCAACTTGGAGATTTTGAAAGTTCAATGCAGATATATACAAAGAAAAGATCATACTCAAAATGTTTTAAACAGAGAGATCTTAAAGTATACAGAAAATGACCCATTATATATAGAAAAAAATACAAACAATTGAATTCTCAGAAGATACTGTAGAAGTCAATGAAAATGTAATAACATCCAGGTTGTCTTTCTAGTGCTGGAAAAAAACAGCTGCAAAACTGAATCCTATGTCCAGTGATAATATCTTTGAGAAACAAAGGAGAAATAAATATATTTTCAAGTAAATGAAAATTGATTTTGTCACAAGGAGGCATAAACTATAAAAATACTAAAGGAAGTTTTATATGCTTGTGGCAAATGATATCAGATGGAAATATGAATCTATAGAAAGAAACTGATACCAGATAGAAATGTGAATCTATAGAAAAAAATGAGGAGCACTACAAATTATAAATATAAATATAGATGTCTGCATGAAAAGACACGAAGAAACTTTAAATGCATAGTACTGAGTGAAAAAAGTTAGTCTAAAAAGGCTACAAACTGTATGATTCCAACTGTAAGATATTCTGGAAAAGGCAAACTATGTACACAGTAAAAACATCATAGACTGCCAGGTATTAGGAGGGTGGGAATGAATATATAGACAATAGGGAGGGGATTTGTAGAACAGTGAAACTATTCTATGTGATATTGTGATGATGGGTAGATGTCATTATACATTTGTCAAAAGCTATAGAATGTACAACATCAAGAATAAACCCTAATCTAAAGTAGGACTTTGGGTGATAATGATGTAGTCAATATAGGTTCATCAATTGTAAAAAATGTATCACTGTGATGCAGGATGTTAATGTTAGGAAAGACTGCATGTGTGGGGGTAAAGATAAATGAAAACTCTCCATACTTCTCATTCTTCTAAGAATCTAAAACTACTCTAAAATATCATGTCTATTAAAGGACATTTGAACCTTAGAGAAATGAAAACGTATGTACTTATAAAAACTTGAACATCAATTTTTATAATAGCATTATTCATAGCAGCCAAAAAGTTAAAGCCACCCAAAATAACCATCAACAAACAAATAGACGAACAAAATTTGAAATCCATTCAATGGAATATTATTCAGCTTTTAAAATAAAGGAAGCACTGATAAATGCTACATCATGAATGAAACTGTCCTCCATGCTATTTGTTATGCTCCACAAATAAGTGAAACCATATGATAATTGACTCTCTCTGCTTGACTTATTTCACTCAGCACAATCTCTTCCAGTCCTGTCCATGTTGCTACAAAAGTTGGGTATTCATCCTTTCTGATGGAGGCATAATACTCCACAGTGCATATGGACCACATCTTCCTTATCCATTCGTCCATTGAAGGGCATCTGGGTTCTTTCCACAGTTTGGCTACCGTGGCCATTGCTGCTATAAATATTGGGGTACAGATGGTTCTTCTTTTCACTACATCTGTATCTTTGGGGTCAATACCCAGTAGTTCAATTTCAGGGTCATAGGGAAGCTTTATTTTTAATTTCTTGAGGAATCTCCACTCTGTTCTCCAAAGTGGCTGCACCAACTTGCATTCCCACCAACAGTGTAAGAGGGTTCCTCTTTCTCCACATCCTCTCCAACACATGTTGTTTCCTGTCTTGCTAATTTTGGCCATTCTAACTGGTGTAAGGTGGTATCTCAATGTGGTTTTAATTTGAATCTCCCTGATGACTAGTGATGATGAACACTTTTTCATGTGTCTGATAGCCATTTGTATATCTTCATTGGAGAAGTGTCTGTTTATATCTTCTGCCCATTTTTTGATATGATTGTCTGTTTTGTGAGTGTTGAGTTTGAGGAGTTCTTGATAGATCCTGGATATCAACCTTTTGTCTGTACTGTCATTTGCAAATATCTTCTCCCATTCCGTGGATTGCCTCTTTGTAATCATGCCAAAGATGGTCTTACCAAATTGTATGTTTTACACTTCCCTTGGTACACTGTTGGAATTTAATAAAAGTTGGTATGTGATAATGAGCAGCATCACTCCCTAAAGATTGAAAACAAAAATTCCCAACCATCTCCATGTATAAAGACAGTAGAAACATGAATCAATTCCGTTCTTCTATGAGATATCATATAGGGAAAATTTAATGTTGTATATTACCATGGACTGTCATGCTAATAGCTAAAGCACTATTGCATTTCCATGTAAATGTCCACATTCTATATTAAAGAACAGCTAGTGGAATGCTGAAATGCTTTGTCCCTGAAAGAAGGTGAAATACTGATGGTATACTATGTTTCCTAACTGCCGATAGGATAAAACAATTTCCTTAGTTCAACATTCAAGCATTTCTAGAACTCAATTCTGACGTTCCAGCCACTCTCCAATATCTTATCCTTCATGAAATTCTTCCTCCATCTCAAACACTGACACACAACATATCCTATATGCAGTCTCTTCCATTTGTACTGTTCATTCCAAATTGAAAAACAACATCTTCCCTCTTAATTACTAAAAGTTTACCCATCCTTCATTTCTCTCATGTAGTAAGTGTTCAATACATGTTTCCTAACTAATTCTCTAGAATGTTCTCCCAAATTTTAAAGTAGAGGAAATAAAACCTTAAGAACCTCACTTAAATACCACTGTCCTTAACCCAATTATCAATGCGAGGTGACATAGTTTTCTTTAAAGACAAATAAGCAAGTTATGGTTCCAATCCACTTTCAAATACTACCTAGTGTATATTTTCAAACTACTTTAAATGGTTTAGGGTGGAACCTGCGCCTGGGTGGTCCAGTCGGTTAAGCATTTTACTCTTGGTTCTGGCTCAGGTTTTGATCTCAGGTTCATGAGATAGAGTGCTGCATCAGACTTTGTGCTCAGCACAGAGTTTGCTTAAGACTCTCTCCCTCCTCCTCTTCCATATCTCCCGCTGACTCCCTCTCTTTTTTCTTGCTCTCTCAAATAAATAAATAAATCTTTAAAAAGAAAAAGAAATGGTTTAGGGTAGAGCCCTATACTACAGTATAAAACCTATTAGAGATTTTTCTCATTTTTTTTTATTTCCTCATGAAAACCACTGCAGTAGAGGCCACCTTCTACCTTCTCTGTGAATAGCAAATATGAGATGAATTCTCTGTGAAGAAAATTAGTAGTGGAGCCTTGGTGTTTAAAAACAATGTGAGTTGCTATTGAATTATGCATCAGTGTCTTTAAAAACTGTATACAATTTCAGTGTTCCAACTTATTCATAAATTCACCTGGAGGAGAACAAAGCAAAAAGGACAAACTACTTGAGAAATTCAATCACTGTGCTATAGATATTTTTGTTAATTGTTCCATTGAATGATTTGGCATACACATTTTCCAAAGTGACATTTCAAGATTTTACTACATTCTAAACTTTCTGACATCATCCATTTTAAAAGAGGGAATTTGGGTAAATTGGAAGGGGAGGTGAACCATGAGAGACTATGGACTCTGAAAAACAATCTGAGGGGTTTGAAGTGACGGGGGGGGTGGGAGGTTGGGGTACCAGGTGGTGGGTATTATAGAGGGCACGGATTGCATGGAGCACTGGGTGTGGTGAAAAAATAATGAATACTGTTTTTCTGAAAATAAATAAATTGAAAAAAAAGAGAAAATATTTATTGTTTGATAATAAAACCTATTTTTTTTCCATCAACTTGGACATAACTGGATCTGTTTCTTTCTGGAAGTTTACAACCTTAACATCATACCGATTTCCATAGAGCTTCCCTATCCCACGTGAAAGACAAAATTATCAGCAAAACTAAAAGGAAGAGAGAGTTAGTGGTTGCTTCCACTTTGTCTCCCTTTCCATTTAGTGTGCATCTTCTCTCCCAAACCAAAATTCTCTCTCTTTCAGAAATTCTGCCCAGAAAACTCTTAAATCTATTCTGGCTGTACCAAGTTTTATGTAAGAAAAAAAAACACAGTTACAAAGTTGGACACATAAATACCTGATACATACTTGTTGATAGGCATTGCATTACAATTACAATGCCAAGCACCTGGATATACATGTCACCTAGGTTTTTGTAACCATGAATATCCTAAGCACATAATGATCTGTCCGAGTAAAATATTTGCAGTTTGCTTTTCCTTCACTGTGTACAGATAGCAATGTGTACTGCATTGCAGAATAATATCTGTAGCCTGAAATCCAGCCTGTGGTCAGTGGAAATGTCAACCTTTTATTTAATGAACCCCAAGCAGAGCGTCAGCTCACTGAAATAGGAAGAGAGATAATGCAACTTTAAGGCTTCATTTGAATTTCATAAAAGAGAAGAAAATCACCACCTCTATGCTTCTTACCATGAAGCATTCAATGGAGAATTGCAACTCCAGTTTTCGCCACCAACATATCCTAATCTGGGTGTTGTAGTACCTTTATGAAGAAAGACAGTAGAGCAAGGTTTGATGGGCTTTTCCTGGTTGTTCATTATTCTATTTAATGTCATCATGAAAAGAAACCCCACAACAATGACTCCTCATACCATTTATCTCTTTAGCATCATCATAGACATTAAGAATGCTTTTCTTTGGGAGAAAGAAATCCATAGGTGATGAAAGACTTCTAATACTGAGAGCTAGGTTAATTCACTTGATTGCCAATTGATAATACAATGGATACTCTTTTATCTTCTCCAGAATGGAAAGAACTGCTATCATACCCACGAATAAGTGTGCAAAACAGTGTCAGTGTGAACAGCCAAGTACACAGTAGTTCTCATGGTAAGAGGAAGCCCAGTAGAGAGACATGGGATTTCTACTAGGGGTTGAATACTGATAAGAAAATCATCATGAACTACCAGAACTGGAGCATTTATTCTTACTAGTGGAGATTGGAAAAGACCATATGTTTGGAAGTTCATTATATCAATTTAATATCTCACCACAAGTGATAGGGATTACCTCTTTTATTCAAGATGTCTACTCATCACAAAAAACTATTTCAGTAAATGTCATCTTCCCATCCTTAGTCTTTCTCAAAGGTTACAGGAAAAGTACCCTGAGAGATAACCTGTAGGAGTCATGTTTGGCACAACTAAAACTTTAGTAACTCACCTAATTAGCATCATATCTCAATTCATTATAATGTCAGCAAGTGATTATGTTATGTTTGGTATACTATTCTGTCTTTCTTGAAGCACTTTTTTACCATGGCCATGGTCATCATCTCAATATTTATCTAGGCTTCACCTACACTTGCAATGAGCTAGAGCTGAGGGTTAGAAACCAAAAGAGTATGGATGGGGGTCATGGCAAGTTGGTGCCCTCTCCCCTTGAGCAGTATAAAATTGGGTGCTTCAGGTCAGTTATAGACTGTGGTGAAAGTGGTTTTGAGGGCTCATTTGCTTGTACATAGAAAAAGTAGTGTAACCTTACCACACTGCATACATTGCTGGTTACTCATCAGCTCTGTCAGCATCAGAAAAAGAAATGGAACTGAGTTAGAATTGTTCAACCACTCTAGGGAGATGCCAGTGTACACATCTGCATTTCTTCCTAGCTAGGACTGAACAAATAGGCCATTTGCTGCCTGAGGAAGGTAAAATGAAGACAGATCTACTCTTTCTCCTACCCTCCCTTTTCTCATTTCCTCTCCATTCAAGTAGGGAATATGTTTTGACTTGCAGAGAAATAAGCAGGGTGTTTAAACTGTGTCCTCAGGCTACATGGCAAAGAGACAGAGTATAATTGAAGCAGGTGTAGTGTTAGGGGAATGGGTGGGGAGGAAATCTATTCAATCCCAGAACAGTATTCTATGTTGGGGAGGGGAAGGGCAACAGATAATAGCTTCAGCATAGCAGCCAGTCCCCAAGTTAAAAGCATACACCACTGAGAAATAAAGAGATATACTATAAAACTGTTCTTGGTCACTCTGAACTTTGCCAGCCCTTGAATATCTTGCCAGGGCAGTGGGGGTGCTCAAGTCGTGTCAAATACATACTCTTGTACAGGAGTGTTGGATACATTGCAGAGGGAGGTAGATAAAAGAGAAGAATAGCAGCTGAGCAAAGACTGTGAAAGTGGCCTTTGTACCCTTGCACTTAGCTGTTGAGTTTGGAGAAGGCCTGGGGAAAAAACCATCAAACAGAAATCTCTTACTATGGTTCTCAGAAGAGGAAACAAGCTAGTTCTGAGAATATTCCTATGGCGGGGGGACGCTAAAGCATGTTAAGTGAACTTCAGACATATACATATGCCCATAAATCCTGCTCAAAGTTGTGACTAACCCTACAATATCACAAATACATTTTCCCAGCCTATTGAGCCCCTGCTTCTCATCACCCATGAACAGAAAAAATCTCTAATGTTATGAAATCATATATAAATATTTAGAACAGTGTAAGAGTTATTTGGTATTGTTGATAGATCCTCACAAAAAGGGTCCCATTATCTTACTTTGTGGTTTACCAATATGTAAATCCCCAAATTTCTGAGATTTACAGCAGAAGAAGAAACTATTTCTAAGACACTATTTCTCTAGTAGTGTCAAGGTCGATCTAAATAAAACCTCACTCAAAAAGCTAATTTTACCTAGTGTGGCACAGGCTTTAAACAACTCCATGTTTTCTCATAAGCTTCTCCATTAGAGTAGATAATGACACAGATATTGAAAGGATTTGTTATCAAACACTGTGGGAGGGAACTGATTTTCTTTTTCTTTTTTTTTTAAGTGGGGGAGGAGGGCAGAAAGGAAGAGAATATTAAGCAGGCTCCATGCCCAGCGCAGAACCTGACATGAGGCTCCATCTCACAACCCTGAGATCAAGACCTGAGCAGAAATCAAGAGTCAGACACAACTGACTGAGCCACCCAGGCACCCCTGATTTTCTTATACATATCAGGCAGCTGGTCACCAGTGTAGTAGCTCTCTCGAAGGTCTGATGTTAAGAATTCTGCAATATTTCAGTTCATTACACAGTTGTAGCTCAGCTGGAAAGGCACAGATATTCCCTTTAATATCTGACATTAAAGGGAAGGGTTAGTATAATTTGTTGTGTGGGTACATGGGAAAGACAATAATTTGGAGGAAGGAAACATATGTAGGTAGTAATAACTTTAAAATAATTTCTGTAAATGACAATAAATTATGAATAGTCTTTTTTTTAAATTTTTTTTTAAGATTTTTATTTATTTATTTGACAGACAGAGATCACAAGTAGGCAGAGAGGCAGGCAGAGAGAGAAGAGGAAGTGGGCTCCCTGCAGGGCAGAGAGCCTGATGTGGGGCTCGATCCCAGGACCGTGGGGTCATGACCTGAGCTGAAGGCAGAGGCTTTAACCCACTGAGCCACCCAGGCGCCCCATGAATAGTCTTAAAAGTAGCATTAGCATTTACCATGAACTAGTCAATCCTAGGAAATCTTAGATTCCCCTTTTCTGTATCTTTTCTTTTTTTAAATTATTTTTTATTATGTTAGTCACCATACAGTACGCCATTAGTTTTTGATGTAGTGTTCCAAGAGTCATTGTTATAACACCCAGCGTATCTTTTCTACCTCAGTAACATCGTTCCACCTCTGGAACCACCTACAGTGTTTATTGCTGAACCATTCCATTTAGAATTTATCCTGAGGTAATGGAAAGTGCAGTGGACCCTGAAGCAGGAAGTTCTGGTCTAGCCTTTCCCGCCAACTAGCCATGGGATGTTTGAGCAAGCATATCCACAGCTCTGTCCTCTGTTTCTTACCATGGGAAATGAAAAGTCTGGATTAGATACATCACTGATATCCCTTCTACTACCTAAATCCTATGGCTTCCAAATATTGTTCTCAAACTGCTTCAGTGTATCAAATAATCTCAAGTTTGAAAGAGATCTAAATAGTTTAGCCCACATACTCATTCAATATTTGAGACACTACAATATAACATTGGTTCTAAATGGCCATTTAGCCTCTTCAGAAATACTTCAGTGTTTAGAAACAATCTTCCATGGTGGCTCATTGCAATATTTCAGACTATTACAAAGTTCTTAAAACACATAGAAAATCAGTATTTCTGTTCAATTAAAGACACCATGTGTAGCATTAATAAACAGATAGCTGATTAGAAAAAGAACCTAAAACTAAAGATGAATTAGCATCCACTATATGGTAAACTGTTAAATATCAATAAGAAAACTATAGAAATTATGATAGAAAACTGAACAAACTATTCAGATAGCAGGTTTACTGATGAAGAAACCCAAATAATAACAAATACTTGAAGCAAAGTGGAATTTGAGCTCTCAGTTTACATTGATTACACTGAACAGTTATAGTAGTGAATAATCTGCCACATGTTGGCAGGGATATGAGGTTAGATCAGGCCTCTGGACGGCCCAAGGGATGAATGAAATCCTTGTCCAAGACTGAAGATCCCACAAAAATGTTTTTGCATTTTTGATGCGTAACCAAAAAAAGGAACAAGAAACATATATAACAAAGACTCTATGTGGTCAGTAAAATCTGAAATATTTATTATCTGGCCTTTTGTGAATAAAGGTTGCTGACCCGTGAACATCAAGATCTCTCACCCCCTGTTTGTAGAAGGAGCCATTCTAGAGAACAGTATGGAATTATTCATCAAACTAAGTGTACACACACTGTGTAATCCAGAATATACATTCTCACAGAAGTACAAAAATATATGTGTCTAAGGCAAAATCATTTATGGCAGCAAAGAGATGGACATGATTGGGATATTCATCACTGGAGTATTTGACAAGGCAAAATGTGGTGGATGCACATTATGGAGATTATGTTGCATTTAGGAATGACAAAATAGATATATATGCAGCAAATTAAATAGAACTTTAAAAACATCTCAAGTGAAAAAGGAAAATAAATAGAATGAGATCTATATAACAATACCATTTATGTAAACTAAAAATGCACACACACAAAACAACAAAACACATTTTACAAAAGACATAAACATTAAGAGATTAGAACAATTGCCTGAGGGAATGAGAAATGGAAATAAATACAAACAAACAAGTATGGACCTTGCAAGTAACAATATCAGTGTGCCATCAACCAAAAAGTACGATTAACTCAACCCTCCACAACAGAGATGCAGTAAGGAAAAAAAAAAGTTCTTAAAATAAGATGAATTCTTTCAAGTAACACCTACCTACTTTTTGGTCCCAAAAAGTAAATCCTCTATTATGTAAAATTAGTACAATCTTTCTTCCACACATATCAATGACAACTCCACTTCTCAGGCTCTCTTTCTTCTATATACACAGTTGTAGAATCTGGATGAATTTTCTTAGTATGACAACAAGGAATGAACTTATTATTCCATGTATAGGCTAACCATCATGTAGTAGAATGAAACTATTGATTTCATTCCAAGCACTATATTTCTCTCAGAGAGGCCTAACTTGGAATTAGGGGCAAAAATCTTGCATTCTAACTCTTCCCCACCATGAGTCACACTGAACATTGTTTTAGACATACACCAGTAACTTTGTAAATGCACACTGATTGATTGTACATAAGCATATACCTCTCCAGTGTAGAAAACTAAATAAAAAATCATCATAGGCTTAGTTTCCTGTACTAATATGTCCTGGACATACAGCTAACAAAACAAATCTATCATAATCTCAAGTGATAAATTTCAACAGTGGAGAAGTTAAATTTCCTATAAGGACTTGGATAAGTTCAAAACTTTAGTCAATAAACTGTATATTAATGGGGTCGTGTGTGCAGTGTGCATTATTTGAACATAGACTGAATCAAATATTGGGTTGGGATCTTGATATAGTATTAGTGAATATCATGCCTATATGGATGAATATATATATGGTTCATTCACTTTTTTTGGTTGTAGAAATAGCTGTGTTGTTCTGATTGCTCAATGATCCATCATTTCTTTGACTGCTAACTTCAAATCCATCTAAAACAGCATCTTCAACTAGATGGATAATCATAGAACTGAGTCTATACACAGATTAACAAAACCTTTAAAAATCACCTTACTCTTTAAAGTTAATGAAGTATCTGTGTCAAAGAATGATATCTCTGAAGGTTATGACTTTCTAATTATGTGTTTCCAATGGCCATAAAAAAAGTCAAGCAAGAACAAATGTTGGCAAGGATGTGCAGAAATGGGAACCTTTGTGTACTCTTGGTGGGATCTATATGTTGGTACAGCCACTGGAAAACGGTATGGAAGATTCCCCCCCAAATTAAAAATAGAACTAATGGATGACCCAGCAGTTCCACTTTTGGAAATATGTCCAAAAGAAAAAAAACACTAACTTGAAAACCTATCTATACCCCCATGTTCATAGCAGCCAATACATGGAAATCACCTACTACTCCATTGGTGGATTAATGGATAAAAAAGTTGTAGTAAATAGATATACACACACACACACACACATACACATGCTCATATATATATATATATATATATATATATATACACATACACACACTATATATAATGTCTATATGTATATATAAATATATAATGTATATAATGTGCATGTGTGTGTGTGTGTGTACATGTATTCAGCCATACAAAATGAAGAGTTCCTACCATTTGTGACAACATGGATGGTCTTTGAAGGCACTGTGCTAACTGAAACAAATTAGACAGTGAAAGACAAATACTACACAATTTCATTTATATGTGGTATCTAAAACCAAAACCAAAACACCCAAATTCATAGTAAAAGAGATCTGATTTGGGGTTACCAGAGGTGGAAGGCAGAGCAAGGAATTAGAGGAAGGAAGCCAAAAAGTACAAACTTCTAGCTATAAGATAAATAAGTACTAGGGATATAACGTACAACATGAGGATCATAGTTAACACTGGTGTATGATATATACCAAAGCTGTTAAGAGAGTTAATCCTAAATGTTCTCATCACAAAGAGATTTTTTTCTTTTCATTATATCTATATGAGATGATGGATATTAGGTAAACATAATGATGTGGTAATTATTTCACATAATTTAATATATGTAAATCAAACCACCATGTAATATGCCATAAACTTATACAGTAACACATAGTAATTATTTCTCAATAAAACTAGAAAAAATATATGAATATTTTTAGTAAACTTGGAAATAGGTGAAGTGAATTAAGAGGTACAAACTTCCAGTTATAAAATAAGTCATGGGGATGTAACACACAGCATAGGGAATATAGTTAATAATACTGCAAAAACTTTGTATGGTGATTGATGGTAACTACATTTATCATGCAGATCATTTGCTAATGTATAAAAACATATCAAATCATTATGATGTATACCTGAAACTAATAGGATATTATATGTCAATTGTACTTCAGTATAAAGAATTGTTTTTCTAAATTAGACCAAAACTTTTGCTGTGAATGCTTAATTAAAACAAGCATATAAGATTTTAAAAACTGGAAAAAAATAATTGAATGAATATTTTTAAGAAAGTTAAATGAAGAAGTAGAGAACTCAAAGAATATTCAAAGCTTTATTATATTTGTTTAGAGACTTTTTAAAAAGATTTTATTTATTAGAGAGAGACCATGCACACTTGGTGGGAGAGGGGCTGAGAGAGAGAGAGAAGCAGACTACTTCTGAGCAGGGACCTTCTCCTCTCTCCCCGGGATCATGACCTGAGCCACCCAAGTACCCTAGAGACATTATTTTTATTCTCACCAATGCATCTCACAGAAAAATGCTTTACCTCTTTCTAATCCAAAACACACTGAAAAATATAAACTTTCACTGTCTCTCTCCAAAATTCAAAATATACTTATGAGATCTAGCATATATTTTTCAGGCTATGAAGGTGAATGTACCATGGCTTTCTGCTGTGTATCTTCATGGAAACTTTCCATCACAGAAACCAAACATGTTTGGATAAGGTTCATTTGCATATCTGCAAGTCAACAGGATAACAAAGAGCTTCCACAATAAAAGGAAAAATACCAAAGTATAACAGAAACACATGCAACTCTCCAAACTTCAAAAGTCCCATGAGCATCTGGAGATAATCCATCTTGCTGTCTCTTAATTGCCAGTAGGTTTATCACAACTTCCACAGTTTAATTTTTAAGCAGGCTGAACTGTAAAGCATTGTTATAATTAGCTCACTAAAGTGTGTAAGGAAAAATGGAGAATTATAATTCATTTTCACTCAGGAAGACAGGAAATCAGGAAAGGGACTCATTCACTTTTCTCAGATACTTTTTGGGCATAGGTAGAAATGAAGAAACTGATGACATTCGCATCTGATGATAAAATACGGTTACACATCTTTTATGCAATTTCTCTAATACATAATTCCTATAGAGGAAAAAAGAAGTTAACTTGTGGAAGTTTATCTGTTTTTGTTTGGGTTTGAATTATGAGACTGACTACATGCAAAACTGTGATAAGCTTTAGTGTTAATAGAAATTTGATCTGAATGCCGATAAGCCTAGAATTAGATATCTCAGAATACTTACTAGGCAAGGACTCATTGGGAAATATACTTTTACTTTTTCCTTCCCAATATGTTCATCAAATCCATAGGTCTTAATTTTATTTGTGGTATATTCAGTATTTATGAATTTACAGAATGGCCTACAGAATAATTTTTGCTACAGTGGTTGGTTGCCTACTAACTATCCACTTCTCCTTTTTTTTCTTGCAAAAACTCTATTTCATGTGTCTACTCCTGCCCCACATGACTCAAGGGCTAAGGATCCTATTCTCAGCCCCAGGCAAAAATCTTGATCAGTCTATACCAATTATTGTGGCCCTATTCTCACTGCCAGTATTTGGGTTAATGGTAATCATGTAAATTGTGGCCAGTGAGACATGAGTGAACATTTGTTGGTGGCTTCTGAGAAGTATTTCCTCATTCCTCAGAAGATGACACCAATGACATGACTAATGCAAGTCATCATTAGGATTAAAGTAGATAATGAGTTCAGAAAACTAAAGAAATATAGTAGAAATACTTACGTATCTATTTAAAATTTATTTGTTCTAGGCTCTTAAAAATACCACTTATAAAAATTCGCAATTCTTCTGTCTTGTTTATCTAAGTTCTCAAGGATAATTAATAATAGGGTCTTCATTTTAAATTTCATCTGCATTTTATTATTTTTAAGATTTTATTTAATTTGACAGAGATCACAAGCAGGCAGAGAGGCAGGCAGAGAGAAAGAGAGAGAGGGAAGCAGGCTCCCTGCTGAGCAGAGAGCCTGATGGGGGGCTAGATCCTGTATTGATAGTCCTGTATTGACAGGACTCGATCCCAGGACCCTGAAATCATGACCTGAGCCGAAGGCAGAGGCTTAAAGCACTGAGGCACCCAGGTGCTCTCCATCTGCATTTTAAATGTAAACTAATGGTTAAAAATAATGGACTAAATTTAAAATTTCCCACTTGAAACTCCTAAGTAATGCTGATAATATTATAATAACAAATAGTGACAATAATAACTTTTGACATTTTTTCTTCAGGTACTTTGGCCAAACACTGTTTTAAGTACTTTACATGTACTAATTTCGATAATATAAGTGCTTTTAGTATCCTTATTTTTCAACAAAATAAATAAATAAATGAATGAAAAGAAACAGACTCAGACAAGTAAATTACCTATGATTTCTCAGTTGGTAACATGGCACCACAAAAATTCAAACCTAGAGAGGGGCACCCGGGTGGCAAAGTCGGTTAAATGCCTGACTCTTGATTTTGGCTCAGTTGTGATCTCAAGGTCCTGAGATCAAACTCCATGTCAGGCTCCGGGCTCATCATGGAATGGAGTCTGCTCAAGACTGTTTTTCCCTCTGCCTTTGCCCCTCCCCCACCTCTCTCTCTGATAAATAAATGAATCTTTAAAAAACTTCAAACAGAGAGAGATCAGCTTTAGAACCTTGGCCCTTAAACACTATGGGGAATAAAAAAAATCATAAACCCACGAGGACAAAGGTAACAGGAGAGGAGACAAAATTGATGAATTGGTGGAAAAAATGATGAATTGATGGAAAAATGAATAGAGGAGTGTTGACTGAACAAAGCTGAGAGGAATCAATGTCTACATAACAACAGAAGGGGGTATTAGTGAGAAGCAAATTAATATAATCCATGGAAATTGGGAAAGGGAGCTTGAGACACATCAAAAGATACATGGAGGAGGTGTAGAACAGAAAAAAAGAATTATTTGAAGCATGTATAAGAATTAGTTCGATTTCAAGGGCCCCTTCTTTACCTTAGTAAGTGACTAGGTATCTGTTTTTGGAAAAATTAAAGAAAGGCTCCAGAGTGTGATATCAAGCAAAGTGGTAGGCAGAAGAAAGAGCTTTTTAAAAACAGTAGGATTAAATTAAAGTTTTCACATTTTCTGGCTCTCCAGGCAAGAGATTACATAATTCATCTCTGATGAACCAGTGTCTCCCCAGAGGGGGCAACCTCATACACTAATACACACAAATTGGGAGTTACAGCCCTCCAAAACCCATGTTTCTGTATAGTCACTCTATATAAAGACCACCAGTTAACTGACAAAAGAACAAAGGGTTTTCTTTCTTTTTTTTAAATTATATACATGTTTTTCTCTGTACTTTATTTTAAATACATTAATTTTTAAATGATGCTCATCTTTTTTTCATCTGGTGGTAAAATATTAGTGCAACTTTTTATTAAAAAAAAAAAAGGTTTACCACAGATATAAATGAATTTTCCCAATTGGAAACGGTCCTTCAGTTGCCATTAAATGAAACTTCTCAACCTAACTTAAGTTACCAAGAAAAAGAATTGGTAGTTGCCATTATAAGCAAAAACGTAAACTACTACAGCATCACCTACATTGCTCCTTAGAACACAAACTTTGAAAGAACCAGAGACACTTTATAGAAGTTTTGTTGGTTTTGAAAAGGCACATGGGTGTGGTTTTTTTGTTTTTTACATTCTAGAAATTTTGCCACCACCACTCTGTTCCTGTTGCAGAGATGACATCCATGACTATCAGTAAAGACAAGAAGGTTGTTCAAATGAAAGAAAGCCAGAAGCCAAAATTTTAACTGCAAAGTAACAATGTACTTCTCTTCAGGCAGCCTTGTGTTTCCTATATGTTCAATTTTCTAACATGCATTAGAATACATAAACTTGTATTCTAATGATTTTACGTTTGATTTTACAACATGGAAAAAATCTGAGAAAAGACGTGACCTGGGAAAGAGAGAAGGGAGAACGCTTATCACAATGAAAATAGATACATTCATACCCAACTATATACTAAGAATATAATCCACTTAAGTTTCCAGAAATAATACTTCTCAAACCTTCCCATTCACTTATGGGAAAGATATCTCCTCTGTGGCATTAAGTGGGGGGAAATCTGTTTCAACAGAAACAGTTCACAACAGGAAAGACTTTAACTTTGGTCCACTTGTCTGTTAGCCCAAGGACAGTCACACTGCCCATCATCAGTTCAAAAACCCAACACATAAATTTACAAATATATTCATTTGCTATTTCATTCTAAAACAGACATAGGTATTCTGTTCTCATTCCCTTCCCTTTCAGCTTGGGAATCCACTGTTGATTTGGTCTCTAAACCATCAGCATCTTCGCGATCTTCCCTGGTAGCCTCAGTACAATCTGCTTGGGTGGGCTCTCTCTCCTCCTGGTTCATGACTTCAGGGGTCACTTGTTCCAAGTCGGCTTCTAGAAGTTCAGTCTGTACTTCTACTGGCATCTGATTTACCTGCTCGACGTGCAACTCCTCCACGTGTACTTCAGTACCTTCTTCAGTCTGAATTTGACCCACTTCTAGATAACTCACCTGGACCTGCTCTGGAAGATCACTCATATGTGAATCATGCACTTGGCTGTCCTGGAGCAGATCAGGATGGACCTGTTCCACAATCATTTGTGCTGAATCCACCTGAAGCTGAAGCAATGGTAACACATGCACCTTCCCAACTTGTTCTAAAATAGCCATTGACGTCACAGGTTCAGTCTGCACATGTGTTTCTACTGAAAGAACTTCTTCAGTTACTAGACACTCTGAAATATTGTGAGTATCACTGAGATGCCTCCTGAATTCATTTCCTTGCATAAACCACAAGTCACATAAAGAACAGTGGTTGGGTTTATCTCCAGTGTGTATTACCAAATGATCTTTAAACTGGTCCCAGCTGTTAAACACACTGTTACAGACCTCACATTCATAAAGCTTCTTTCTTCCCTTTTTTGCCCGTACTCCGGTCTGGCATGCAGTCAGATGACATTTGAGGGTGCTATTTCTGGCAAATCGTTCATGACAATTTGGACATTCAAAAGGTTTTTCACCTGTATGTTTTCGAAGATGCTCTTTAAAATGTCCAAAGTGATCAAACTGTTTCCCACAGTATTGACATATGTGAATTTTTTTCCCAGTTCTTTGCTTCTTACTGACTCTGCCTTCTTGGAGGTGGTAAGAGTTGAGGTGCTGTTTCCATGCACTCTCCCGAAGATACCTTTTATTGCATATTTCACACTTGAAACTCTCAGTGGAGTGTAATTTCATGTGTTCCTTAAAATGGTAAAACAATTTAAATGAACGGTTACATTTCTCACATTGGAACAAGTCCTTCACATGTGACAGCTGAAGTTCCACAATTTCAATACCTTCTACCTGTTTGCTTGTGGGGTCAGATGCACAACCATCTTCTTTTATCTGCCCTTTTCTATCATCTTGCTGGTACTTGCTGGTAATATCTGCCAACAGTGCCAGGGAGGAATCATCAGAGGACCCTGTGCTCTGAATGTACTTTATGGATTGCTTGGCAGAAGCCACTTCCTCCAACGTTCCGATGCCTTCATCTTCCACTTCAATTGTGCCTTCGACAATCTCCACCTCAATTTCGACAGGTTCTGATTCTGCAGAGGGCAATGACTCAGTGATAACATTTGAAGTTTCTGCAATCTTTCTTTTTTTTGCCTCACTTTTTCCTGTGGTATTTTCCTCTAGTGGAACGGAGTTTTTTTTGTTCCGGACTTCAAGGGCTTTGATAGCTTCTAGCATTTGTAGGAACTCTGCTGCTTTCCATACATCATTGGCTTCTTCTTCTCCTTGTATCATTAATTTTGCTGTGTATGTGAACTCAATTAAATGACGGAAGGCCATTTTACTAACACCTTCTATCTCCACCAAAGTTTCCCGAGTAAATTCCTGAAAGAAATTGTAGAAGAACTTACTGCAAGCAGCCAAAACAGCCTTGTGGGCCTTAAAATGATGTCCGTCAACAATGAGGGTGATGTCAGTAAACCGATCCTGCTCTCGCTGTTCATTCAATCGGTCCAGAATCATTTTATGATGTTCCGGGAACTCCTGAAGGCATTCCATCTTCTCTTCAGCCTCCATGGCGGTTGGGTTGCTGTTGACGTGCTGCGTCACACGCTGGGCTCCAGCTGACGTGAGATGCCGACTAAGCGACTAAGCGTCAACCAAGCAGCGACCACTGAGGAAATGGGCCCCACCCCCACCCGCACGACTAGTAGCAGGCGGAGTCAATGGGGGGAGGGGGGAGGGGAAAGAGGGAGAGGAGGGAGGGGAGAGAGGGGGGAGGAGGGGGGAGAGGAGAGAGGGGGAGGAGGGGAAGGAGGGGGGGAGAGGAGAGAAGGGGAGGAAGGGGGGGAGGAGGGGGGAGGGGAAAGGGGGAGAGGAGAATGGGGGGGGAGCCGCTGCTAACGCTAGCTTGTGATCCCCCCTTTCTCCTCTTGGGCAGTCAGAGCTGCTTCTTCCTCGCTTTCCCATCTTGGGGTGAAACTCAGCCCACGCTGTTCCCTAGCTCCCTTGCCCTCCATTTCCTCACCAGTGCCCAGATGCTGCCTCTGCTGGGTCTGGCTGTGCGCTCGCTCTGAGACCCGGACAGCCGCCAACAAAGGGTTTTCAAATCACTTTTTGTTTTCACTCTTAAATATAAATTGACAGCTCTTATTTCACTCTTAAATATTAAGAGTGAAGAGCTAAGGACGACTATCTATTTGTGGAAATCTGCAATATAAAACACAGGTCAAAATGAACAAACAGAAAAGGGGAACAAGTTGATACTATAAGATAAAATGTTTCAATCCTCTAATACCTTAGAATATTCAGCATCCATAGAAACAAAACAAAACTGGGTGCTATATCATAAAAAGGAATAAGAAAAAAATCTTGGAAATTAAGTCAAAGTTGAGGATATATATAGACTGTACATCCTTTCCTGATTAAAACTCTTCATAATATAAGGATACAGGGAACATACCACAATATCATAAAAGCCATCTATGAAAAACCCACAGCATATATCATTATAAAAAGGGTAAATCTGAGAGCTTTTCCCTTAAGGTCAATAACATGACAGGGATGCCCACTCTCACCACTTTTGTTCAACATATTACTAGAAGTCCTAGCATTAGCAATCAGACAACAAAAAGAAATAAAATGTATTCAAATTGGCAAAGAAGAAGTCATACTTTCTCTCTTCACAGATGGCAGTATACTTGATGTGGAAAACACAAAAGAATATACTCCCAAATTTCTAGAACTCATACAGCAATTCAGCAATGTGGCAGGATGCAAAATCTGCACAGAAATCAGCTGCATTTCTATACACTAACAATGTAACTGAAGAAAGAAAAAGGAATTGACTCCATTTACAATAGCACCCAAAACCATAAGACACCGAGGAATAAACCTTACCAAAGAGGTAAAGGAGCTATACTCTAGAAACTACAGGAGCCTTATAAAAGAAATTGAGGAAGATACAAAGAGATGGAAAAACATTCCATAATCGTAGATTGGAAGAATAAACATTGTTAAAATGTTTATGTTGCTCAAAGCAATCTACACTTTCAATGCAATCTCTATTAAAATACCATTGACATTTTTCACAGAGCTGGAACAAATAATCCTAAAATTTCTATGGAACCAGAAAAGACCCTGAATCACCAGGGGATTGTTAGAAAAGAAAACCAAAGTTGGGGGAATCACAATGCCTGACTCCAAGCTATATTACAAAGCTGTGATCATCAAGACAGCATCACATTGGCACAAAAACAAACACATAGATCAATGGAACAGAATAAAGAACCTGGAAATTGACCCTCAACTCTATGGTCAATTAATCTTTGACAAATCAGGAAAGAATACCAAATGAAAAAAGACAGTCTTTTCCATAAATAGTGCTGGGAAAACTGGACAGCCACATGCAGGAGAATGAAACTGAACCATTCTCTTATATCATACACAAAGATAAACTCAAGATAAATGAAAGACCTAAATGTGCGACAGGAATCCATCAAAATCCTAGTGGAGAACATAGGCAGTAACCTCTTCAACATCAGCCACAGCAACCTCTTTCAAGACCTGTCTCTAAAGGGAAACAAAAGCAAAAATGAACTTTTGGGACTTCATCAACATAAAAAACTTTTGCACTACAAAAGAAACAGTCAACAAAACTAAGAGGCAATGGAAGAATGAGAGAAAATATTTGCAAATGATATTTCAGATGAAGGGCTGGTATGCAAGATCTATAAAGAACTTCTCAAACTCAGTGTCCAAAAAAACAAATAATCCAGTCAAGAAATGAGCAGAAGACTTGAACAGACACTTCTCCAAGAAAGACATACAAATGGCTAACAGACACATGAAATGTGTCTGTTCATCACAAAAATGTCCAACATCACTAGCCATCAGGGAAATACAAATCAAAACCACACTGGAATACCACTTTATACAAGTTAGACTGGCAAAAATTAAAAAGACAGGAAACAACAAGTGTTGGTGAGAATGGGGAGAAAGGGGATCACTCCTACACTGTTGGTGGGAATGCATGCTGGTACAGCCACTCTAGAAAACAGTATGGAGGTTCCTCAAGACATTAAAAATAGAGCTATAATATGACCTAGAAAGTGCATTACTAGGTATTTACCCCAAATAAACAGATATAATGAAAGAAAGGGACAGATGTACCCCAATGTTCATAGCAGCAATATCCACAATAGGGAAACTGTGAAGGAGCCAAGATGTCCTTCAATAGATAATGGATAAAGAAGATGTGGTTCATATATAGCTATCAGAAAGGATGAGTACCTACCATTTACAATGATATGGATGGAACTGGAAGGGATTATGCTAAGTGAAATAAGTGAAGCAGAGAAAGACAATTATCACAAGGCTTCACTCATATGTGGAATATAAGGAATAGAGCAGAAGACCACAGGGGAAGGGAGGGAGAACTGATTGGGAAGAAATCAGAGAGGGAGACAAACCATGAGAGACTCTGGACTCTAGGAACCAAACTGAGGGTTATAAAAGGGAGGGAGGTGAGGGGATGGGGTAGCCAGGTGATGGGTATTAAGGAAGACATGTGGTGATAAACAGTGGATGTTATACGCAACTAATGAATCATTGAACACTACATCAAAAACTAATGCTGTACTATATGTTGGCTAATTGAACTCAATAATAAAAAAGAGGGTAGAAAAAGAAATAAAATAATCATTACAATGATAATAACAAATTCTCTATAGTTTTTATAAAGTTCTAGTACTTTACATCCTTTCATTTTCTCTTTACAGTGAGTGGTAGGATAGACACTATTAATTTTGCATATGAAGAAAATGAGTCACAGAGAAGATAGCTAACTCACCCAAGGTCAAACCTAGTAAATTGTGGAGCTAGATTTAGAACCTAGACAATATAACGCCAAAGGAAATGCTTATATAACTACTACACTGCCCCCTTAGACAAAAGGAAAGAAAAGGTAAAGAGATAACTATATAAAAATGGTAGGATCAGTCCAAGAAGTCTGACAAGTTCTAGCCAAAAAAAAAAAATAAATAAATAAATAAATAAATAAAAAGGGAGGGAATAAAGGTATCAAAAAAATGACTCTAATAATATTTCACAATGGAAGGATATGGATGTTGGGTAAAAGGGTTTAACATAGGGACACTTGGTTGGCGCAGTCAGTTAAGTCTCTTGACTCTTTTTTTTTTTTCAATTTATTTATTTTCAGAAAAACAGTATTCATTATTTTTTCACCACACCCAGTGCTCCATGCAAGCTGTGCCCTCTATAATACCCACCACCTGGTACCCCAACCTCCCACCCCCCTGCCACTTCAAACCCCTCAGATTGTTTTTCAGAAGTCTCTTGACTCTTGATTTTGGCTCAGGTCATGATCTCAGGGTTATAAGATAGAGCCCTGCCTGGAGCTCCATGCTCAGCAGGGAGTCTGCTTGAAATTCCCATCCCTCTTCTCCCACAGCCCAATTGTCCCACTCATGCTTGCAGGTACTCTCTCTCAAATAAATAAATCTTTTTTTTAATGTCTTAACATATCTCTACCTCCAGACCCACTCAATAAATGAAAAGAGGCTCAGACCAGGACACATCTTCAGCAAATTTCAGCATACTATATATAAAGACAGGATCCTAAAACCTTCTAGAAATAACACAAGTCACATACAAAGGAGAAAATCAGAATCATACCAGACCACTCAACTACCACAGTGTAAACTAAAAGATTCACAAGTGGAAATGACTTTTCACTTATAATTCCATGCCCAGAAAATCTATCAATTAAGTATGAATGTAGAATGAAGGTTTTTATTTATTTATTTATTTTCAGCATAACAGTATCACTATTTTTTTCACCACACCCAGTGCTCCATGCAGTCCATGCCCTCTATAATATCCACCACCTGGTACCCCGACCTCTCATCCCCCTGCCACTTCAAACCCCTCAGATTGTTTTTCAGAGTCCATAGTCTCTCATGATTCACCTCCCCTTCCAATTTACCCCAACCCCCTTCTCTCTAACTCCCCATGTCCTCCATGCTTTTTGTTATGCTCCACAAATAAGTGAAACCATATGATAATTGACTCTCTCTGCTTGACTTATTTCACTCAGCATAATCTCTTCCAGTCCCGTCCATGTTGCTACAAAACTTGGGTATTCCTCCTTTCTGATGGAGGCATAATACTCCATAGTGTATATGGACCACATCTTTCTTATCCATTCATCTGTTGAAGGGCATCTTTGTTCTTTCCTCAGTTTGGCGACCGTGGCCATTGCTGCTATAAACATTGGGGTACAGATGGCCCTTCTTTTCACTACATCTTTATTTTTGGGGTAAATACCCAGGAGTGCAATGGCAGGGTCATAGGGAAGTTCTATTTTTAATTTCTTGAGGAATCTCCACACTGTTCTCCAAAGAGGCTGCACCAACTTGCATTCCCACCAACAGTGTAAGAGGAATAAAGATTGTTCGAAACACATAAAGTTTCAAAAAATTTACCTCTGCTGTGCCCTATCTCAGGAAAACAGCAAGAACATACTTCACCCAAACATAGAATATAATAACAAGAAAATGATATGGATAATAGTATTAAGAAGGGTATTCCAATTCTTTTGAAGAGCGAAAGGACATGAGTTTATGGAACAAAAAATTTCTCAAATAGTGATAAGCACATACTGACGTAACACAAAATTATGACAAAATACCCTTTGGAGATACAGAAAAAAAATATGGGAATTATTTCAAAAACTGTGTTAGGAGAAATTACACTTCCAAAGTACTAATACCACTCTGAGATTCATTGAACACATTAGTGT
Source organism: Neogale vison (assembly GCF_020171115.1). Lineage (NCBI taxonomy): Eukaryota > Metazoa > Chordata > Mammalia > Carnivora > Mustelidae > Neogale > Neogale vison. Next base: position 34,973,452 of record NC_058105.1, read on the forward strand.
TAAACTCCTAATCTCCCTTTACCTGACAAATCTTGCTATAGTTCTGTGTGATTTTCACATTCATTTGGGATGACACAGATCCCATTTGAGCATAATAGTTCATTACCTACCCTTTAACCTTAATGATCTTCGCCTACACTCCCCTTCAAATACCCAAGTCCATGACCATCCCCTGGACTTCATTGTCATTAACTACTGCAACTTTGAAAATTTCAACTCCATTTATCCCATTTTCATTTGTTTTTTTCTTAGAGAGGGAGAGAGAGAGAGCAAGCAAGTAACCATGAGTAGGGGGCAGGAGGGGCAGAGGGAGAGTAAATCTTAAGCAGGCTCCAAGCTCAGTGCAGAGGCTGACTTAGGGCATGATTTCATGATCCTGAGATCATGACCTGAGCCTAAATCAAGAGTCAGACACTTAACCCACTGAGCCACCCGGGTACCCCTCCATTATCCCACATTCTAATCACAATTATTTATCCTTCCATTAATCTCAGTCTCATAACACTTATACTTTGACTTTATTGATATCACAAGTATCTTAACTTCTTTATAACAACTTAATAGCCTTGGCCTTGCAAACTAGATGTTTCCTTCTTCCCTGTACAAACTAGGTCATGTGGTCAATTACATTGAGTTAATTAATTAGCATTTCATAAGCGCCATCAATTATTTTGCCTTCTTAGGCTTCTTCCCCACAAAACCACCAATCTTGGATAAATCCAAAAATGTACCTTCTTCAATACTTACACATGCATGACTGATGGATACTGGAGAAAACAATTGAACTCTGTGGTTTCCAATATTAAGTGATCTTCTACATGGCTTCCAACACAAATTACTTGTCCCTGACTAACCCCAATGATGGCCAATGTCTCAAATTTCAAAGGTCATTTCTGAATTTCTGTTTTACTAGACCTATTAACACCATTTGACACTGTTAATTATTCCCTCCACCTCAAAACATTTTCCTCAGTATCCACTCCTGAGATACTACCTTCTTTATTGGCTATGTTGTTTTATTTTCCTTTGATATTTCTTGTCCTTCCCAATCCCTAAAGGCAAAGAACTAAAGCTCAGTCCTTCATATTATCTTTTCTATTCAAACACATTACATAAATAGACTCATCCAATTTTACAGTTATAAATAAGAGCTATAGGTTGATCACCTTCAAATTTGTATTTCCAGCCTGACCTTTCTAAAGGTCAAGATATTCTTGACCTGAAATCAAGATATACATATGAAATCACCAACTTGGTATTTATATCTTAAACTGAACATGATTCTCGCCTTTTGCCAACTTGCTCTTACTATGTACTAACTTGATTCAATATGTGGCAATTACATTTTCCTAGTTGCTCAGTCCAATATTTCTTAGAGCTATCCTCGACTTCTCCCTTTCTCTCATATACCACATCCAATCCTTCAGCATGTCTTGTCATAAATTGCTTTAAATATATTCAGAATCCCATTACTTCTCATTACTTCTACTGCTAGGACCCTGATACAAATCACCATCACCTATCACTCGATTTAATTACTTCAACTACTTTAAATATGTTCTTCCTGATTTTGATTCTTCCCTCATGGTTTTTTTATATAAAGCAGACAGAATGATCTTTTAAAAGATATCATATAATTCCTCTGTTCAAATCTCACCAATGCCTTCATGTGTTAGAGTAATTGACAGCGCACAATACAATCTAACACCTGGCTACTTCTTTGTTCTCACTCTATTCTGCTTCAACCACATTGGTTCCCTCCTGTTCCTCAAACAAAACAAGCAAATCCTCCTCTCAGCAATTTGTTCTAATTTGTGCTTGGAATGACCCTCCCACCCTCCCCTATATACTATCACCTCCACATATTAGCATGACCTGATCTCTCATACCCTTTAAAACTTACTAAAATACTACTTTATTACAAATAATTTCCAGGCCTACTTATAAAACAGCATCCATATCCATCTTTATCTCCTTATCTTGACTTTCTTATATGGAATTATTCATTGCCTGACAGTTTTTTTTAAATTTTTTGTCCCCCTCCCCAAGAATATAAGTCTTAAAGGGTTAGAGTCATTATCTATTTTGCTTATTGCTTAATTTCCAGAGCCCAGAACAATGTCTGTCAGTAGATCTTAAAATATTTTCCATTATCAAAATCCTCTATTAACTCTATTATCTAATCTTACAAGTGTTACTTTCCCTGATATTATATTCTTTTTCTCATGTCTTTATCACTGCTTATACCATTACACTATGATTTATGTCCCAATAATTCTACCTTTAAGGTCACAAATTGACTAGATTGTTATGATCTCAGTCATTATTTTTACCTGACTTCTCTGTAGCCTTTGACCCTGTTAAATGTTCTCCCCATTTTGAAATGCTGCCCTTGATATCCATAGCACCACAATTTTCTGTTTCTCCTTATACTCATCATGAATGTTCCTTCTCAATCTCTTTAATATATTTTCTTCTGTTTGTCAGTCAAATGTTAGTTTCCTGCAGGATTTTCCTATAGCTTCACCTTGCTTTTCCTTTTTGCCTGTAGACATTCTCCATAGGGAGTGTTTTGACGTCCCACAATTTTAATTTAACCATCCATATCCAGGTAACTCCTATAATCTGTATGACCAGAATTCAGTGCACTGCTCATTAACTAATGCTAGCCAAGTACTGGATAGTTTGATTTAGAGCAGCTCATCCTAAACATGAGAGTTTAGCACTCTTGGATTCTGTATCTAATGATTGCACTATGTCATCCCAGAATATAGGCCAATAACTGAAAGCAGTGAACATCACCATTAATTTTGCTCCTTGACAGAGACCATGGCTCTTCCACTTAGCACTTTTTTTCATAGTTCACTGAAAGCTTGATTTTTATTTACCTGATCTATGAAGGATGTGTACTCTCCTAAGGATAAGCTTGAATCTAGAATTGAGCATGTGGCTTAGATAACTATGGTGTTTTTAGGGCCCACCAGAAATGAGATCCATACTTATTCTTTGATAGTGCCTCCATATATACTTTACATAGGGTCAGACCCTAGAGCTTTATCAAATGGAATTCACCATTTTAAAGCTATTTTTTTGAATCCTGTGCTTATAGGCTGATGTCTGAAACTAAAGGAAAAGTAGGAAAACATCAGCTCCTGGATAGGTAGAGTTTGAAAAACTCTTAGTCACAAAAATTTGAATCCGCACTCAAAAAAGGATGGGTAGATTTAAAGTTACAGGTAGAACAAGGAAACTGGTAGTTGCTTCACCTCCATACTAAAGTAGATTAAAAGACTCTCTAGATTTGCTTTGGAGTTGAGGCATACAGCTCTGGTCTTAATACCTTCTGCTTTACTTTGAAGTTCCATCCTAGTTGGTATTACAGAGATTTAGAGTTCTGGGCTGTCTCAAAATAAGGAGGAACAATTAGGTGGTAATCAGAGCTGCATACTCCAAGAATCAAGTATTTATCAGCATGTTTCCAAAAATACATATAGCTTGGATTTCTCATGACCATTCTTTGCTTCCACAGAATGTACATATATAAAGTCATACTTCTCATTCACCAGATTTCTGATTGAAGCAACTATTGGAAATATGCAAAAAATAAGAAAGGAAGAGAAAGAAATTTTATAAATATTAGAACTAGCAATGCATAGTAAAGAACTATAAGGAGGTAGTAAAGCATAATACTTAAGAGTCAGGATCTCAAGTTAGAAAAACTTGGATTCAAATCCTGCCATTATTATTTGCTAGCTGGGATACCTTGTCAACTTAAATAAAATTCTCTGATCCTCATTTTTCACATCTGTAAAACAAAGTTAAAACTATTTGGTGGTTGTAAATCTTAAATGACAGTAAGATGCAAAGCATCCCATTCAGTGCATAACACATAGTAAGTGGACAAAAATATCTATTCTCAGTATCACTATTAAAATCAATATAGCTACTAGTATAATTATTAGAAGTTACAGAAAAGAATCTCTGGTTTTATATCCCCGAATTCTGAAAAATCAGATATGGGCCTTCCTATAGCAGTTTTCAATATTAGTTTAATATAATACAAGTATCTGTTTCTTCCCCTCACATGGGAGAGTGCTAGAAATATTTATAAGGAATTTAAGTCTACTACATGGCCCCCAAACTAGGTCATTAAGGAAGGCTATAAAGTGGGTTCTAAGGAGTTTTTAAAAAAAGATATTCAGGTGCCCTCACTTGAGGAGTCTTTACTCCATCATTGCCTCAGTGCTTTATTTGTTGTCCCCTGCAGTTACTCATGCAGAAGTTAAACAGCAATATGTCTACTGAGAGGTTAGTATACATGTCCCACTCTATTCTTTTTCAGTTTACTTATCATCTGCTAATGAACTGTAACTCAACCTAAAAGGCCACTGCTGTCAAATAATAAGGCATCTTTCTCCCTGAATTGAGAAATTAAACCAATACATAACATTTGCCTTCCATTTTGTACAGAAACAGTACAGCACTTATTTGTCAAATAAACATAAATCTCCCTATTCTTCAAGGAAGAGATAAAAAAAACTACAGCACACTGTTGGCATGCCTAGCAGTGCAAAAATCTAACATTCTCCTTGGAAGTAACTCTAAAAGTGAATAAAGTGCTGATGTCCTTTTTTTTTTTTTTTTAAATCCCTTATCTTGTAAGGCAGAAAGATTTTTCATGGTTACCTTCCATCTTTGAAATTCTACACCAATGCCTCTCTTATACCCTAAAGAAAAGCTTTTAAATTCCTCTTTCCCTTTCCTGCTGGGCACTCTGTCACTTGGTTTAGGCTTGATCCAAGGGGAAAGCAGATTTTTTGCCAGCATTAGATGTAAATTCAGGCTTGGGTACAATAATCCCAACAGTGGTAAAATGGAAATACCATTGCAGAGTATGGCAAAGATTATGACTTATGTATCAGGTAATTTAAAAGTCCTAGCTGATCTTCTTGAGACAATGCCAGGTAATACAGTAATACCTCAATAAAAACAGATTAAACGAAAGAATATTTGGTATGTTAGTAAGGATAACAGAAACACTTTTTCTACTTGTCTAAAATTACTTCCCTCTAATACCTGTCATAGGCTGAAATATGTCCATGTTATTCTGTAGTTGAAATAAAACCCTTTCATAGAGACTTTCTCAAGAAGTTTTTAGTAACTAACAGTTCCTAGGTGATTCCCCAAGCACAAATGTTCGAGTTATATAATTATAGGATATCTGTTATAATCTAAGTCCTCAAAAGAATGAGAAGTTAATCCATTACACCAGTGCCTTACCAAATACTTTTCTCTAGCCACATAGAACCAAATCAAGGTGCCAGCACTCAATTCTAGTACAATAGTAACTGATGAGGTTGTCACAATTTATATGTCCATTTAATTTCTGGTCCTATTACAATATACAAGTCACAGACATGTCAGAGGAATATAAATATATGTATAATTATCCTATGAAACAAAAGCTACAATTTTATATTCAAAAATCAGTGATAGTATACTAGCTCTGTTGAAAACCAATAGATCTATCTTTGTTCGTTTATGTTTCACGGAAGAATTTCAAGGAGAATTTGGTAAGAAGAGAAAATATTACTTCAACCTTATGAATTGGACTTTCTGAAGTTGTGAAAACAATGCTACTCTAGCCACCATAACACCATCCAAGGTCTTAATTCTGGCACTCTTGAATTCTTCCTCATATCTTATTGAATAGGTTGTCCAAACCTACTTAAAACATTGGTCTCCCTTGTTTTATTGTTTTTGTGTATGTTCCTGTTTTATTGGTTTTGTGTATGTTCCAGAGAGAATCTCCTTTTATTTTCCCAATAACAAATATTAAAAAAAAGAAATCTTTTATTTTTTTAAAATCTATTTTTTATTTATTTTCAGCATAACAGTATTCATTGTTTTTGTACTACACCCAGTGCTCCATGCAGTCCGTGCCCTCTCTAATACCCACCACCCGGTTCCCCCAACCTCCCACCCCCCCACCACTTAAAACCCCTCAGGTTATTTTTCAGAGTCCTTAGTCTCTCATGGTTCACGTCCCCTTCCAATTACCCCCAACTCCCTTCTCCTAACTCCCCATGTCCACCATGCTATTTGTTATGCTTAAATGGAAATCTGACTAGTATTCCAGTGGAACCATAAGATCCATCACTACCCATAGGATTTAAATGGTGTTTTCGTTTTTCAGACTGTTTTTCAGAGTCCATAGTCTCTCATGTCTGAGGGGTTTGAAGTGGTGGGGGGGTGGGAGGTTGCGGTACCAGGTGGTGGGTATTATAGAGGGCACGGCTTGCATGGAGCACTGGGTGTGGTGAAAAAATAATGAATACTGTTTTTCTGAAAATAAATAAATTGGGAAAAAATGGTGTTTTCGTTTGGTGTTGCTATTTTGTAGTGTCTTGTAGTGGTGAGGAGGTGGGAGTAGAATGGTATGTAGTGCTGTTCTTTCTTTGTGCCTTAGTATAGTAGAGAGGTTCTGATACTTGGTTTATGCTGGACACTCCATTTCTAAAGCTTTCCAGGTAATTAGGATGATTAACTAGGCCTTAGGGGAAAAAATGGGATAGAATATTGGGTACAAGCATGAACTTTGAAGCCACATAGGTTTGCACTCAAAACCTAACTACCTATTCATTGCCAGCCTGTGATCTTTTTTTTAAATTTATTTTTTATTTATTTTCAGCATAACAGTATTCATTATTTTTGTACCACACCCAGTGCTCCATGCAATCCGTGCCCTCTATAATACCCACCACCTGGTACCCTGACCTCCCACCCCCGCCCCTTCAAAACCCTCAGATTGTTTTTCAGAGTCCATAGTCTCTCATGGTTCACCTCCCCTTCCAATTTACCCAAATTCCCTACTCCTCTCTAACGCCCCTTGTCCTCCATGCTATTTGTTATGCTCCACAAATAAGTGAAACCATATGATAGCCTGTCATCTTAAGTTACATAACCACTGTAAGTTTGAGGAAGATAATATTTATCTTGAAGTGTTGGTATATGTAAATCTACATAGTCCATTATCTAACAACAGTGAGCAATCTAGAAATGGTAGCTATTTGTAGGTTTAACCAACAAACCCCAGAAAGTAAAACATTTTTTTGTTTTTAAATATTAAATCTTAACACACACAACACTTGATTATAGTATCATTTCCCATCCCTCTCTTCACTCTTCCCACATGCCTACCACTAAATAACCACAAAGATAATTTTTCACCATCAGGAAAACTCTATCAATGTGACTTAAAATCTCATCAGTGCATTTCAGTATTTTACCCCATAAGGTTTGGTACAAGCCACATTCATCTTTGTTTCTTAGCCCCTAACTTTGTACTGTGAATAGATATTCAGTGTTTGATGAATTAATGCAAATATTAGCATACACATTCAGAAGAGCTATCAGATAGGAAAAAAAGTGATGGCACATGTAAATTTTGTGGCTAATCTTGTGCATCCTCTTTTCCTTTTCCCCCCGCCAAATGTTCAAAGTTTATTTTGTCAACTTAAAAAGTCCTCAGGTGAATCATTCAGGAGAGTAGTAGAAGGGAGAACATGGTTATGGTATGAAAGCATAAGAAGCATATTCTTAAACTGTTTATGTATGCATGTTTTAATACCTGCCTAGAAAACATGCCCTAGAAAGTGACCCCACTGACTTACAATGTGAACAAAAGGCAAAAGAGTAGAAAACAAGGATTTGAGAGAATTAATCATGAGAATTAAATAATGAACTAATTTCAGAGAGGGAAAAAAATCACTAAATCTTCATCCTCTTGAAGGACACTTTCACAGTTATGTTAAAGGAAGAACATATATTTGAGGACTGACCCGAAGAGAAGCACTTTCTTTACAGTTCCTGTCACCACCACGAAATTCCATTCCAAACTTTTGGATAGTGATATGTAGCTGACATTTTAACTTTGGCATAAAGCTGTAAAAAATGAGCCCATTTACTCTCTGCTCAGCAGGGAGCCTGCTTCCCTCTCTCTCTCTCTCTGCCTGCCTCTCCATCTACTTGTGATTTCTCTCTGTCAAATAAATAAATAAAATCTTTAAAAAAAATGAGCCCATTTAAAAGGGTAATAGGGATTGTTCTGTGGCTGATAAATCTAAAACATGACAAATGCCACCACATTCCAAAAAGTAACCCTTCTATTATTTGTGTATTTCAACTTCCCAAATCCCATCCAAAGTGACAACGGAAGGACCACAAATGGGAGTTGGAATCAGTCCCCAAGGGAAATGCAGTCAATAGTTCTGAGAGAGAACTGCTTCATTTAAAAACTTATTTCTGATAAGGCTTTATTTCAAAATGATTGTAATTCTATTTAGCTATAATGTTAAATGGAGTGTGAGCAATTTTTAAATTCTGAAACTGCCTCCATCATCAAAGAAAGTTAAAGCTAGAAATCACCACATGCTGAGTGGTCAATCCTTATAACTTGAGGACATTGATTCGGTATGAAATATTATTGCTGCTAAGTCATATAAAATATCAGAATACTTTCAGATTCATAATGCTAGAACTTTACTTTGGTGAATGCTGCCAGAAAGTAAAACCATTGACTTTTGCAAATGACTCTTAATGAAGAAAATAAATAAATAAAGCAAATCCTTATCAGGTATCTCTAGTATATTGGGCAATCAGAACAAACTCCAGGTGGCTGTTTAGCATTTCTAGAGTACAGTTAGACAAATGGCTGAAGTAGGCTTGGGGTGCTATTTGTAAGCTGTGATAATGGAATCCATAGGAACATATAAAGAAAAAAATAGTTCTAAAAGATCGTTGCATGGGTGGATTTTTTTTCCAAATGATTTTTTAAAAATTACATTAGCCTTCATACTTTTGGCATGGTTTTTAGCATATGAAAGTTCTTATAGATAATCACATCAAAAAATGGGCAAGAAGACATGAACAGACACTTCTCCAAAGAAGACATACAAATGGCTAATAGACACATGAAAAATGTTCATCATTAGCCATCAATCAAAACCACATTGAGATACCACCTTACACCAGTTAGAATGGCCAAAATCAACAGGACAGTAAACAAGTGTTGGAGAGGATGTGGAGAAAGGGGGACCCTCTTACACTGCTGGTGGGAATTCAAGTTGGTGCAGCCACTTTGGAAAACAGTGTATAAGAAATTAAAAATAGAGCTACCCTATGACCATGCAATTGCACTACTGGGTATTTACCCCAAAGATACAGATGTAGTGAAAAGAAGGGCCATCTGTACCCTAATGTTCATAGCAGCAATGGCCACAGTCGCCAAACTGTGGAAAGAACCAAGATGCTCTTCAACAGACAAATGGATAAAGTAGATATGGTCCATATATACAATGGAGTATTATGCCTCCATCAGAAAGGATGAGTACCCAATTTTTGTATCAACATGGATGGGACTGAAGATTATGCTGAGTGAAATAAGTCAAGCAGAGAGAGTCAATTATCATATGGTTTCACTTACTTGTAGAGCGTAAGGAATAACACAAAGGACATTGGGAGAAGGAGAGGAGAAGTGAGTTTGGGGAAATCGGAGGGGGAGACAAACAGGGAGAGACTGTGGACTCTGAGAAACAAACTGAGGGTTTTGGAGTGGAAGGGGGTAGGGGGTTAGGTGAGCCTGGTGGTGAGTATTAAGGAGGGCACGTGTGGCGTGGAGTACTGGGTGTTGTGCATAAACAATGAATTTGGTAACACACACATACAAAAATTAAATTAAAAAATAAAATTCTTATAGGTTGATAATAGATAACAGTAAGTCTAGGTATCAACACAAATGGTTAGATAATTGGCAAAAGGTACCATTAGCATGGTGATTTTACTACCAACTAGGGTCTGACCCTTGTCAGAGAGTCAAATTCACATAAAAATTATATTGATAGAGCAGACTACCAATAAATTTACAACACTAAACAATCCTTTTTAATTGCTGTAGTACTTGTGTCTCTAGGGAGCACCAATCCTGGTATTTCAGAAATCATAGGAATTTGAATGAGTGATTAGAGGATTGTTTGGTGAACATGTATGCAATCACAACCAATCAAAGAACATATGACTGAGGACAATTTTATACAAGTCATAATGAGGCCTAGTATATCATCCCTACACCAATATAGAAAAAATTTCTCTAGTGACTAGAAACTTTATGTCCTACAGTTTCAGTCTCCGGACAATACTAACTTAATGGCTCTTTAGGCTCCCCTATCTGTGCTCTATTAGACCAGTGGTACTCTAACTTTTGACCAGACCTCTTAGGCAGGCCAACATAGACATAGGTGCATGCATTCTCACTCCTTGTGGGATGGAAAAATGGTAACAACAAGGAATTAAAAAGAAATAAAATCACACTAAAACCATGACCAAAGGGGAAAATTATAAACACATGTAAAACTAAAGGTAATTCTACAATCCTTTTTAATTAAATAAGAATAATAGCGATTGAACCCATTACCAAAATGAAGAAGAACTGATGATACAGAAACAGAGCATCCTTCCTAAAAATTTAAAGGATTTCACTGAAGCCTTTGCACAGTTGCTAGGCATTTCATGACATCCATGTAATGTTCTTACTTTTATGTAGCTCTAAGAAGTACTTCTCTGTACGATACTGAATTAGAATACTTGGTAAGTCTAGTACCATGTTAATTTGTCCAGGTGTTCTAATGATAACTCTTACTACTGATTTCCTTTTTTTTAACTTTTTTTTCCTTTTATTTATTTTCAGGATAACAGTATTCATTATTTTTTCACCACACCCAGTGCTCCATGCAAGCCGTGCCCTCTATAATACCCACCACCTGGTTCCCCCAACCTCCCACCCGCCCGCCACTTCAAACCCCTCAGATTGTTTTTCAGAGTCCATAGTCTCTCATGGTTCACCTCTCCTTCCAATTTCCCCCAACTCCCTTCTCCTCTCTAACTCCCCATGACCTCCATGTTATTTGTTATGCTCCACAAATAAGTGAAACCATATGATAATTGACTCTCTCTGCTTGACTTATTTCACTCAGCATAATCTCTTCCAGTCCCGTCCATGTTGCTACAAAACTTGGGTATTCCTCCTTTCTGATGGAGGCATAATACTCCATCATGTATATGGACCACATCTTCCTTATCCATTCGTCCATTGAAGGGCATCTTGGTTCTTTCCATAGTTTGGCGACCGTGGCCATTGCTGCTATGAACATTGGGATACAGATGGCCCCTCTTTTCACAACATCTGTATCTTTGGGGTAAATACCCAGGAGTGCAATGGCAGGGTCATAGGGAAGTTCTATTTTTAATTTCTTGAGGAATCTCCACACTGATCTCCAAAATGGCTGAACCAACTTGCATTCCCACCAACAGTGTAAGAGGGTTCCTCTTTCTCCACATCCCCTCCAACACATGTTGTTTCCTGTCTTGCTAATTTTGGCCATTCTAACTGGTGTAAGGTGGTATCTCAATGTGGTTTTAATTTGAATCTCCCTGATGGCTAGTGATGATGAACATATTTTCATGTGTCTGATAGCCATTTGTATGTCTTCATTGGAGAAGTGTCTGTTCATATCTTCTGCCCATTTTTTGATATGATTGTCTGTTTTGTGTGTGTTGAATTTGAGGAGTTCTTGATAGATCCTGGATATCAACCTTTTGTCTGTACTGTCATTTGCAAATATCTTCTCCCATTCCGTGGGTTGCCTCTTTGTTTTCTTGACTGTTTCCTTTGCTGTGCAGAAGCTTTTGATTTTGATGAAGTCCCAAAAGTTTATTTTTGCTTTTGTTTCCTTTGCCTTTGGAGACATATCTTGGAAGAAGTTGCTGTGGCTGATATCGAAGAGATTACTGCCTATGTTCTCCTCTAGGATTCTGATGGATTCCTGTCTCATGTTGAGGTCTTTTATCCATTTTGAGTTTATCTTTGTGTATGGTGTAAGAGAATGGTCAAGTTTCATTCTTCTACATATAGCTGTCCAGTTTTCCCAGCACCATTTATTGAAGAGACTGTCTTTTTCCCCTGTATTTTTTTTCCTGTTTTGTCAAAGATTAATTGACCATAGAGTTGAGGGTCCATGTCTGGGCTCTCTACTCTGCTCCACTGGTCTATGTATCTGTTTTTATGCCAGTACCATGCTGTCTTGGTGACCACAGCTTTGTAATAAAGCTTGAAATCAGGTAACGTGATGTCCCCCATTTTATTTTTGTTTTTTAACATTTCCTTAGCGATTTGGGGTCTCTTCTGATTCCATACAAATTTTTGGATTATTTGCTCCAGCTCTTTGAAGAATGCCGGTGGAATTTTGATCGGAATGGCATTAAAAGTATAGACTGCTCTATCTTTTTAAAGTGTACGTTAGATGCACACAAAAATAAGCATGTGAAATTGTGTAATACTCATCCATAAGAACTGAAAAGAGGTTCTTGGCCCATCAGAAACCCCTGGAAGCCAAAGCCAAACAGGGTGCTATCAACTAGTTTTTAAACTTTTTAAGATAACTTTTCTAGGATAAGTCTTTTTTTTTTTTAAGTAAGCTCCACACCCATCCTGGAGCCCAGCTCCATGGGGCTTGAACTCACAACCCTGAGGTCAAAAGCTGAGCTGATGCAAAGAGTCAGATGCTCAACCAAGCCACCAGGTACCCCTCTAGGATAATTCTTGCCCTTTTGTATACACAGTATTTTTCTAAACAGTATGTAATAGTTGATTATTTTTCTGTTGCCTAAATTATAGCCACAAAGTTCCAGATACTTGGAATTGTTCTTAGGTTATCTTAATAGGAGTTTGGGGGGCTTCAATCATACATGTATAATATCACAATTTACCATCTACCAGATAGGTATTTACTTTAATCTTTTATGAGCTTACTGGGTTATCTATCAAAGGTCATTATCTCCAAGCTATTGGCAAATACAAGATAACTTGTTATTACCATTATGGACAATAATAAAAATGTTTGCATTTCATAAATAAATCTTGCTTTTTATAGGTCGTTTTAAATTTTCTACCTAGGAGCCAGATAAGCAAATATTTTCATATGTTCATGGCAGTAGTCACAAAGCAACAGATATTTCTTAAGTAACTACTGCTGACAACATAACATAAACTGAGCTCTATCTAATGACTATGTTCACTGTTCTTCTCTGTCCTAGTTACTAGGCTCTGAAAGAGATATGTCATGATTATACATGCAATTATTTAAAAGAAGAGATCTCGGGGTGCCTGGGTGGCTCAGTGGGTTAAAGCCTCTGCTTTCCGCTCAGGTCATGATCCCAGGGTCCTGTGATCGAGCCCCGTATGGGGCTCTCTGCTCAGCGGGGAGCCTGCTTCCCCTTCTCTCTCTGACTGCCTCTCTGCCTACTAGTGATCTCTGTCTGTCAAATAAATAAATAAATAAATAAATCTTAAGAAAAAAAAAAGAAGAGATCCAAGTTCTGTAATGGGAAATAAAAGGGAAAAACATACTTTAAAAACCAATTATGGCTGATTCTTTTGGTAAGCATGTCTATTCTACAAACTGAAGTTTACCTGTGGAATCATGTGTTTCAGCTAGGTTATGCATAGTTTTCAGGTTTCTGAATTGTGCTAGGGATATATGATGTCCAGGAATAAACAACAGCACTTTTTTAAAGGATCAGTTTTTTTTATGTTCTTTAATGAATTGGAAGCATTTCTTATATGAGCAAGCACAAAGATATTGAGGAATGGAATGCAAAATGTGCTTACGTTTTTCAAGATACAACAATGAAATCACTATGCTTTCAGAAGTACCTTGGGTATATCTTAGGGTCACAGTTTTTGAAGTGGCGGGAGGGAGGGATTCAGTATATAGAGTAGCAATAAATTCTACTATCTTTGAGTCTAGTGCTATGTGCGATTAGATAACACTTTAACATCATAGTAGATTAATTTCTAGGGGGACATGCTGTCTTTAGTTCATTTTATTTTATATTTTTCAATCCGTTATTAGATAGTATACTATTTATCTTCACATCACCTGCAATATATGGCTCATGTTTGCACTTGGTAGATACAAGACAAATATTTACTGATTATTAAATTATTATTAAATTATTAAATATTACTGATTATAAATTATTGAGTTTGCTAATAACCCTTGACTAAATTTTACAAATAAAAGTCTTGTTTGTAGGCATATCTTCCCTGGTGCTGGCTAATTTCTGACCTCAGTGTCCTTCATATTGACATCCTCCCCGCAGCACTGCACTGACTCTGCAAAATGTTCCACAATAATTTACATAATGTGTTGTGCTTAGCATCAAACTAAAAGACCAGATGTTCCCAAAAAGCTGAAAAGAGCTTTTAAATCTAGTCTAGTTCTTAGTACTTTTTTCCTTGATTTATTCTACATTCTAAGTTTTCCACTATCTTTTACATTATTGATCAGAAGTACAGAACTCTCCTTTACTCCAGTTTATTGTATAACTAACAATAGTTATAGAGAATTTCATTGCAGATGTTCCACACAATTAAACAAAACATGCAAGGCCACAATCTTGCTGAGCACACAGGAGAGAAACCATTAAATTCTTTACCTATCTTTTCATAACAAATAAAAAATAAGTTCTTGAAAAAATAAAATCATGTGCTTCTGACAATATGACAGAATTGGGATATAGCCCTTTAATGGAAATGCACCATCAAAATGTTCACACAAGTTTAGGTAAACATTTATGTCTTGGATTTTCAAACAAGGAGAAAAAAATCTTCCAGAGATGGAAAAGGAACTAGAAACAAAGGGAAAACATGGGAAATACAACTGATTCAAATCTCAAATTGATATCTCTACTCCACCAGCTCCATTTAGCTGTCCAGGAAAAAAGTACCTTAAGCAATATACTAAAAACTGAACTCATGAACTTTCCCCAACCAAACTGCATCCTTTTTCAGTGTTTCTTATCTCAGTGAATGGTATCCTCATATGCCCAATTCTACAAGAGGGAATTGTAGGGAGCAACCCTGATACCATATTGTCCCTCTTCCTCCATATCTAATATATGACCATGTCCCTTTGATTTTACTTCCTAAATGTCTTTAACAACTGTCCACTATTTGCCATCACCACTTCCACTACCACAGCTTAAGTTATCTCCTTTCAGGATTACAGCCACCTAAGCACTTTCCCTGAATCCTGTCTCTGTACTCCACTGTATTGATCAGTATCCAGCAGCCAGATCCATCTTTTCAAAATATGAGTCTGATCATGGCACTGGTAACTATTTCCAGCTTAAAATCTTTCAACAGCAGGGTCTGACTTTGACTCAGATCATGATCTCAGCATCCTGGGATCTAGACCCACACTGGGCTCTGCACTCAGCTTCTCCCTTTATCTCTGCCCCTGCCCTCCTCCCACTCATGTGTGCTTGCACCCTCTCAAATAAATAAAATCTTAAGAAAATATATCCTTAAGATATAAAACTAACATCCCGTAAACTCCAACATGGCCAGGTTCTTGTTACCTCTCTTTCTTCATCTCAACCAGATTTCAGACAGTTTTCTGTGCCCCAGTCAAGCTGACCTTCAGTATTTCCCACCAAGCCTCCTTATAAAGTACTTTTTTTTCCCTTTCCATTTGGGGACATTCTTCCCTGCACCATCTTCATGCCCCTTTACATAGTTAACCTCTGCTCATCATTCATTTCTTATCACAAATGTCACTTCCTAAAGGAAGTCTGCTCTAAACCCTCTTCTTGTTTTATAGTCTCATTGATGACACTTTCAATTTTTTAAAAAATATAGTACCCATCATGGTTTATGACATATAAAATCATCAGTAGCCTCTGTGGCTAGGTATTATATCTAGCTTCTGTTTTTTCATTATTTATTTATTTATATATTTATTTTTAAAGATTTTATTTATTTATTTGATAGACAGAGGTCACAAGTAGTCAGAGAGGCAGGCAGAGAGAGAGGAGGAAGCAGGCTTCCCACTGAGCAGAGAGCCCAATTCAGGGCTCAATCCCAGAACCCTGAGACCATTACCTGAGCTGAAAGCAGAAGCTTTAATTCACTGAATCACTCAGGTGCCCTGTGTTTTTTCATTTTTTAATAGCTTATAATTATTTTTTTAAAAAATTGTAATAAATTCAATGGAGGTGTAATATACCAAAAAAATACCTTTTCATGTGTACAATTCAGAGTTTCAACTAATATTACTCATGTCATCACTACCACAGTCAAAATATAGAATATTTATTTCACCCTAAAAACATCCCTTGCACTCTTCCCCCAACTCCACCCAAAGACAAAAAGTTAGTTACCTGCCTTCCATCATTATAGTTTTCCTGTTCTAGAATTTTTTTTAATTATTTATTTGTTTGGGGGGGGGCAAACAGAAAGAACCTTCAAGCAGACTTCCCACTGAGTGTGGAGCATGACATCAAGCTCTATCCCATCACCCATAAGATCATGACCTGAACTGAAATCCAGAGTGAGATGCTTAACCAATTGAGCCACCCAGGCATCCCTAGAATTCCTTATGAATGAAATTATAAAAGAAGTACTGGGCTTCTTTACATCGTATATGCTTTTATATTTACATATGTTGTCATGTGTATCAGTAGCTTGTTTTTTTTTTTATTTGTGAATAGTATACTATTTTATAGCTATAAGTCAATTTACTTAGCCATTCATCTACTGATGAACATTTGGATTAAGTCTAGTTTTGAGCTATTATGAATAAAGCTTCTACAAACATCTGTTAAAAAGATATGGCAATATCTGTGGCGATATATAATTTTGTTTTTCTGGGAGAGTATCAAGAAATAGAATTGCCAGTTCATATGATAATTACATGTTTATCTTTATAAAAAATTGTGAGATAATTTCCCAAAATGATGGTACCATTTTATATATCCATCACTAGTCTATGAGGGTTCCAGTTAATCTCTATCTTCACCAACATTTGGTACCCCAAATCTTTTAATTTTAGGTATTGTACTGAATGCATTCTGGTATCACATTGTGACTTTAACATACATTTCTCTAATAATTAATAATATAGGGCATATTTTCATGTGCTTTCTGGGCATTTGTATACCTTTTCTGGTGAGGTGATTGTTCAAACCCTCTGCCCATTTTTTAAAGTTTTAATTTAAATTCCAGTTAACATACAGTGTTATATTAGTTTTAGGTGTACAGTATAGTGGTTCAGTACCTCCATGCAACACCTGGTGCTCATCACAACAAGTGCCCTCCTTTATCCCCATCACCTATTTAGCCCATTCCTCTTCTTACCCCCCATATCAGTTTGTTCTCTACAGTTAAGGGTCTATTTCTTGGTTTGCCTCTCTCTCTCTTTTTTGTCCCTTTGCTCATTTGTTTTGTTTCTTAAACTCCACATATGAGTGAAATTATATGGTATTTGTCTTTCTCTGACTGACTTATTTCACTTAGCATAATACTCTAGCTATCTCCATCCATGTCCTTGCAAATGGCACAATTGCATTATAATCCAGCAATTGTAATACTAGGTATTTACCCAAAGTATACAAAAAACAAATTCAAAGGGATACTATATGTTGGCTAGTTGAATTTTTTTAAAAAAATCATTTTAAAAAAATAAATAAGGGATGCCCGTGTGGCTCAGTTGGTTAAGTGTTTACCTTCAGCTTAGGTCATGATCTCAGGGTCCTGGGATCAAGTCCCATATCTGGCTCTTTTCTCAGTGGGTAGCCTGCTTCTCCCTCTGCCTGCCACTCTTCCTGCTTGTGTGCATGCGCTCTCTCTTTCTCTGACAAATATATAAAATCTTTAAAAAAATAAATTAATTAAAACTTTAAAGTATGTAATTAATATGTATTATTAATTACAGTCACCATGCTACACATTAGATCCCCAGAACTTACTCATCTTACAGTTGGAAGTTTATACTCTGACCAGTACCTGCTCATTTCCCCTACCCACTAGATCCTGATAACAAGGGTTTTACTGTTTTGGGCTTTTAGATTCCACATATAAGTGAGAACTTACAGCATTTGCCTTTTTCTGTCTGACTTATTTCACTTAGAATAATGCCCTCAAGGTTCATCCATTTCATTGTTAAAAGGCATGGTTTCCTTCTTTTTTATGGCTAAATAGTATTTTATTGTGTATGTGTGACTTTTTAACGTTGGTTTTTATTTTTTAAAGCAATCTTTCATTTCTGAGAAAAAAAATCCACTTGATCATAATATACAATTTTCATATGTTCGCAGATTCAATTGGCTAATCATTTCTTTTGTTTTTAAGATTTATTTATTTATTTGACAGAGGGAGAGAGATTACAAGTAGGCAGAGAGGCAGGCAGAGGGGGAAGGGAAGCAGGCTCCCTGCTGAGCAGAGAGCCCCATGCAGGGCTCAATCCCAGGACCCTGGGACCATGACCTGAGCCAGAGGCAGAGGCTTAACCCACTGAGCCACCCAGGCGCCCCTGGCTAATCATTTCTTAAGAATTTAATGTCAGTCATCATGAGAGTTATTCCACTTTTCTGTATATGTAATTTTCTCCTCTTGTATCTCCAGTGTCTGGAATTTGACATATTTTTTGAGAAACTCTTTAATTTCTAATTCAATTTCTTTGGTGGTTAAAAAGATATTTCCATTATTTTATTTTATTTACTGGTTGAGATTTGGTTTTGTGGATTTCATGGGATTTGTCCATTTCTCCCAAGTTGTTTAATTGATTAACCTAAAGGTGCTTGTAGTGTTCCTTCATTACCTTTTGAATGGCTGTAGAATCTCCCATTTTGTTTCTGTTACTGTAAACATTTAGGGCCATTATATCTATCTTTGCACTATTTTGTGTCATCGCACATATTTTCATATGCTGTATTTTTCTTTTTATTCTGTTCAGTGTGTGCTTTTTTAAAAATTTATTTTTTGTTTATTTTCAGCATAACAGTATTCATTATTTTTTCACCACACCCAGTGCTCCATGCAATCCGTGCCCTCTCTAATACCCACCACCTGGTACCCCAACCTCCCACCCCTCGCCACTTCAAACCCCTCAGATTGTTTTTCAGAGTCCATAGTCTCTCATGGTTCACCTCCCCTTCCAATTTCCCCCAACCCCCTTCTCCTCTCTAACTCCAGTGTGTTCTTTTAAGCCTTCATTTGAACTTCCTTTTTGATCCATGCATTATTTGGATATGTATTATTTAATTTTCAAGTGTTTAATGATTTACCTGTTGCATCTTACTGATTTCTAGTTGGATTCAATTTTGATCAGTGAACATACTTTATGATTTTAATTCTTTAAAATTTGTTAGGCTTTATTTTATGCCTTAGGTCATGATCTATTTTGGTGAATGTTCCTTGGGTACTTGAAAGAAAAATGTATATTCTGCTGTTGTTTTTCAGGTGTTTCTATACATGTTGATTAACATCATTTTAGTTGATAGCCTTGTTCAGATAGTTAGACTGAAGTTTTAGAAGTCCTTAACTGTAATTTTGGACCAGTTTATGTGTCCTTTCAGTTATATCACTTTTTGATTCATGTAAATTGAAGCTCTGTTGTTTGGTTGATACACATTCAGAATCAGTATGTCTTCCTGGCAGATTGATCCTTCTATCATGATATAAAGTCCCTCTTTGTCTAAAATAAGTTCCTGTGCACTGAAGTTTACTTTATCTCATATTAATATGGCTACTCCTGCTTTTAAAAAATTTGATTTATGTTTCCAAGAGATATCTTTTATTTATTCTTTTGCTTACAATTTACATGCATTGTTGAATTTAAAATGAGTTCCTTGTAAACAGCATAGAGTTGAATCCCGATGTTCTATCCACACTTCCATTATCTACCCTTTAAGTGGTATATTTAAAAGTATTTGCACATAAGGCAGTTATGGATATGTTAGACTTTAGGTCTCTCATTTTGCTATTTGTTTCTATTTGTTTTCTCGGTTTCTCTCTCTCTATTTCTCTCTTTGCTTTCCTGTGAGTTACTTGAACATGTATTTTTTAAGGATTCTTTCTTTTTTTTAAATGAATAGTTGGGGGGTTGTTTGCTTTTAAAGATTTTATTTATTTGAGAGAGAGTGCAAGCAGAGGGAGGGGCAGAGAGAAAAGGGAGAAAATCTCAAGCAGACTTCATGTTGAGTGAGGAGCTCAATGCAGGGCTCAGTCTCCCAACCTTGAGATCATGACCTGAGCAGAAACCAAGAAAACGTTGCTTAACTGACTGAGCCAACCAGGCTTTCATGAATATTGTTTTGAGTACATATCATTATACAGTTTTTAGTGGTTGCTCTGGGTATTACAATATACACATCTGACTTATCATACAGTCTACTGGAGATAACATTTACCACTTCAAGTGTAAACCATACTTCCATTTGGGGCCCTCTATTTTCCCCAGTTATAAATATCATTATCTTGCATATTAGATGGTTTTATAAATTTTGTTCAAATCAGTAACTATTCTGTTTGTACCCTTATTTCTGATTTTTCATTTTCTCTTTTTTCCATCCTGATGTTCCATGACTTCTTTTTCACCATTTTCTTTCTTTTTAGCCATTAAACATAAGGATGACTAGTGACAAATTATTTTCATTTTCCTTCATCTGAAGATATCTTTATTTTTCATTCATTGCTGAAGGTTACTTGCACCAGATATAGAATTCATGGACAGCAATTTTTTCTGCATTCAAAAATGTTTTCTTTTTTTGTTTTGGCCACCAGCGTCATATGAAAATACTCTGTTGTTAGAATTGGTATTCCCTCATAAGTAATGAGTCTTTTCTCTCGGACTTAACATTTTTCTTTGTTTAACTTTTCAGAAGTTTATTATGTGTCTCACTGTGATGTTCTGGATTTCCCTATTCAAAATTAATTTACCTTTTGAATTTATAAGATTATATCCTTTGCCTAAATTAGGAAGATTTTGGCTATTATTTCATTGGGAACCATTTTTTCTCCTCTCCTTCCTGGACACTGATGATATAATTGATGGATAACTATTGTCTTACACATAGGTCTCTGAGGCTCTGTTAGTTTGACTCTATTTTCTCTATGTTGTCAAAATTGAGTAAATTCTTTTTAACTGTACTGATTCTATCTTCTGTCATCTCTATTCTATCATTAAGCCCATCTAGCAAATGTTTTGTTAATTTTAATTTTCAGTTCTGCACTTTCTATTTGATTCTTTTTAATGGTTTCTACTTAGTTGCTGAAATTTTCAATTTTTTATGTGTTTCAAGTATAAAAGAATTTGTAATTGCTTGTTAGAGCATTTTCATTTAGGATGCCTTAAAATACTTAACAGATAATTCCAAAGTCTAATGTAGGTTCACGTTGACATCAGGTGATGTCTTTTCTCATCTGTACTGTGATTTTTCTGATTCTTAGTATGATGTATCAGATTATTGTATTGATTGTATTGTATATGATTATTGTATCAGATATATTGACTATTATGTTAGGAGGCTCTGCTCCCTATTTAAATATTTTATTTTAGCATTCATTCATCCTTCTGAGGTTTTACATGGAGTTCCTGTCCTTTTTAAAGATGTAACTTCAGTGATTATTTGATTTTCAGAGGCTCTGTGGTGCCATTATGGTCTTCTTGATTTATTTCTGCTGCTGGGTCTACCTCTAGAGTTTGTTATTGAAGGGTACTGTCTAGACTGGGCTGCCTGGACTGGTAGGTAGGTATAAGAACATCTCCAAGCCTAAAAGAACATATTGGTTTCCTGTGCCATGCTCCTTGTTGGGTTAGGATCTCCCTTATTGGTGCTGTTTACTCACTCAGTGTCTCATAACAGGGAAGAAGAATCTCAGTCCCACAGATATGAAGAAGCTTCCTGAGCCAACCCCTAAATATGGGAGAATCCCCTTTGTTCATCTCCCCAGATGCCTTCTGTCTCTCACCAGGAGAGGAGTATCATGTGCAAGCAGAATAAGAGGGTTTCCCAACCTGGGTCATTGCGGCATGGTCCCTCTTTCTGGTGCCATCCAGCCCCTTGATATTGGTAGGGGAGGGTATCTAGGCCAGACCAGTTCTTGTGGAACTCTCCTTGCTCATATGCCTGGGCATGTTGTATCTCTGGATGGGGGATGGGGGTGTCAGGCCCAGGAGGGAAGAAGTGTACTTTCCCTGGACCTTAAGGGTCAACTTAGCTCTCTGGTAATTTCCTTTACTTGTGCTACCATGCTCACCTGGTAGGATACCCATTTAATCCAGGGGAGGATTGAGCCTATTTGGGTGCCTTTTATTCTAGATTAGAGTTTAGGAAATGTTGGTCCTGAGTTGACTTCTGTTGTGTGGGATGCAATAAGACACTTTGCTGGAAATTTTTCCTTCAGTTTTGGGGTTCCCAATCAGTTCACCTTCTTCTTTGCACCTGCCAGCATTTCCTTTTGTTATTTTTCATTTTTTTCCAGGTTTTATAGTTGTACTATGCCTGGAAGAGCAGGGAGAAATGAATCCCATCTGGTCTGAACTAGAAGTCTAGTTAACTTTAAGAACACATGGAATATAGTTATAATAACTGTTTTAATGTCTTTGTTTCCTAATTCTATCATCCTGTGGGTTTTGTTCAGTTTCAGTTGGTTGACCCCCCCCCCCATTATGGGTTGTATTATCTTGCTGCTTTTTGTATGCTTGGTAATCATTGATTGGATGCCAGCCATGGTTAATTACCTTATTGAATACTGTATATTTTTTCTATTTGAAATATCCTTGATTTCTCTTCTGTACAGATAAACCATTTGAAAAGAGATCGATCTATTTCAGTCTTATTTTAAGATTTGTTAGGTGGGGCCAGAAGACTGGTCCAAGGATAATTTTCTATTGCTGTGGCAAGATCCTTTTGAGTACTTTAATGAAAAACCCATGAATTACATGGTTTTCCAGGCTGGCTGATTAGAGCAAGCACTATTCCCAGCTCTGTGTGAGAGCTGGGTACTCTTCTTGTAATTTTCTCAGTTGATTCTTTCCTCAGCCTCATGTAGTTTCCTCATATACATGCTCTGATTAATGCTTTGTTGAATACTCAAGGGGACCCTCCATAGATCTCTGAAGTTTTCTTGCTATGCAGCTTTATCTCCTCCTATACTCTATCCCTCAAACTCTGGGCTACTTGACCTCCCAAGATTTTCAACTTTGTGTCATAAATTGACAGAGTCTGCTGGGCTTACCCTGGGTTCTCTCCCTATCCTATAGTGTGAAATATTTCTCAAGTCAATAAGGAAAAGCAACTATACAGTTCACGATTCTCTTTGGTTCCTTTCTCTCATGTATCACTGTCTTTTGTTGCCTGATAAACAATGTCTTAAGAACATTATTTCATAAGTTTTATATTTCATTTTTGGTTAT
Organism: Neogale vison; assembly: GCF_020171115.1. Lineage (NCBI taxonomy): Eukaryota > Metazoa > Chordata > Mammalia > Carnivora > Mustelidae > Neogale > Neogale vison. The sequence goes on from NC_058105.1 coordinate 34,996,767, forward strand.
TTGAGTCAGGTGGGTTGATATGATCCCTCTTACTTCATCTTCTCTTGAAGAAGAAGTCTTCACATTATTTTTTGCAAGACATTTTAAAATATTTTCCATGGGTATAGATTTCTATTGATAAAATTGATGATTTTTTTTTCCCTTCAGAATGATGCTTTTCTAGTTTGCATAGTTCTGATAATAGGTGAGCTGGTATTTTTATCTTTGTCCTTATAGATAATGTCTTCTTTTCCCTCTGGCTGCTTCTAAGACTTTTCTTTTTATTCCTTACTTTTATTCTTAATGCTTTGATTATGGTATGCTTGTGCATGTGTGGGTGTTTGTGTATGTGTGTGCATGCAGAGGGGGTGTTTTAAGAGATATCATTTTTTATAGCCATTTTAAGTTCACAGATCCTACAATGCATACCCTCTTCTATTACTAACATCCCCCACCAGAGTGATACATTTGTTATAATTGATGAGCCTACATTGACACATTACAATCACCCAAAGACCTTGGTTTACATTATAGTTCACTCTTGGTGTTGTACATTCTGAGTTTGGACAAATGTATAATGATATGTATTCCTCATTATAATATTATGCACAGTATTTTCATTGGTCTTAAAATCCTCCATGTTCTGCCCATTCATCCTTGCCAGGGGCCTGTGGAAGATCAAGACTTCTTTTATTTAGTAATATGCATTTAACCTTGGTGTGGTTTTCTTCCTGTGTATACTGGCTGAGAGTCTTCGAGTCGTATGCTTTCACAATTTTTCTAACCCCACATGCATTTCCTTTTCCTCACTTCAATTTGTCACCAATTCTCACACAAAGTGACCTAACTTTTTCCTGCTATGGGTATCTAGATTGGAAATGCTATCTAGTCAAATTAGTATGACATTATATACACAAAGGGCACCAAATAAAATGTAAAAACTCAATTGCTCTTGAAAACATGTCATAAGGTAAAAACAGCATTTAGAAAATGGGGATAAGAAAAAGTAAGTAACTAACATTAATTATATATTTAGCCCATCCCAAATATTGTGTCACAATATTATAGGTATTATATCATTTAATTCTTTTATTAAGACTTCATTAATTTAGGGCACCTGGGTGGTTCAGTCAGTTAAGCATCTGCCCTCAGTTCCAGTCATGATCCCAGGGTCTGGGGATCAAGCCCAGCATTGGGCACCCTGCTTAGCGGGAAGCCTGCTTCTTCCTCTCCCACTCCCCCTGCTTCTGTTCCCTCTCTTGTTGTGTCTCTCTCTGTCAAATGAACAAAATCTTTTTTTAGAAAAAGGTTTTATTTATTTATTTGACAGATACAGAGAGATAGCTAGAGAGGGAACACAAGCAGGGGGCGGGTGAGAGAAGGAGAAGTAGGCTTCCTGCTGAGCAGGGTGCCCAGAACTGAAGGCACACACTTAATGACTGAGCCACCCAGGCACCCCATATCATTTAATTCTCATGACAATCTTATGAGACAGGGGGTATAATTTTTTTACAGGTCATCAATGAGATAATTGTGGTTTGGAAAGTTGAATAAAACCTAACTCATAAATTCAGAAGCCAAGTTTTGAATCTAGACCTATCTGATTTCAAAGTTCATACAATTTTTCTCTAAGCCATATTAACAAGTTCCTGTGCTCTGAAAGGGCATTGGTCCTTTCAAAAAAGTGTCTCAGACAATATAATGTCTTTACATATCTAAGACTTTAACATTTCCATGTGCAATTAGTCTTGGCAAACCTGAGAATTATATTCTTACAAACTCTTTATGGAGTCAGCACTTACCGTTGATTTGCAGGTCAGTGGTTTAGAAACATATATAAACAGTCTCAAGAACTCTGTTTAAATAGCATCTGTTTTTTTTTCCCCCAGACAAGATCAACTACAGTACAAAATGTTTAAATAATCCATTATAGGCATTTGCTTACAAAATTGTTGGAAAACCTGCAAAGACACACTCTGGCTGTATCCACAGAAATAAGTTCCAGAATATCTTAAAACTGATGACCCAAGGATGTTTCTACTTCTGCTAAAAGCAGAAGGTAGCCTCTAGGATTACTGAATTCAAGGGCACACTATTACAACTCTGATACAGGAAATAGGAAGCCATTGGCACTACCACCACAACTCCACTTCAACTCCGTGGAGTTTGCAAATAGGCCCAGGAACTTGCACTTGGTCATAGCATCTATTGAAAGTCAGCATAGCCTGCGGGGTAAGAGCCTATCCTAGAGCCCTGTAACTGAAAACAAATCTGGCTTCTACCACTTACTACTTCTCTAATCATTTCCTTCCCTGTGGCCCAGATTCCTCATCTGCAAATTGAGGATAATACTAGCTCCTAGGATTACCAAGTATAGTGTAAGTGTCTGACATTAAGGTTTTGATTGTTCAGGTATCCATTTCAAAAGTCATCCATCTTGAAAAAACACATTGCCAGCTGCATGAAACAGCAAAACAACTAGATAAAGAGTTAGGTCACCCCCACTTATGAAGTTCCCTCTTTCAGAAAACCCTGAGTAATTTAGATTATTGCTTACTGGCATGATCCTGTTTCTCACTTCCTCCATCCTAAATCCTACTCTTATACTTTAAATTAGCCAATAAAGCATGAATCCCAAAACCTTGGAGATCCTACCCTCAAGCCCTAATAAACTCTGAGTTCTGATTTCTTTCTTTCTTTGCTTCTTTCTTTCCTTCTCTTTCTTTCTTTCTTTCTTCCTTCCTTCCTTCCTTCCTTCCTTCTTTCCTTTCTCTCTCTCTCTCTTTCTTTTTTTCTTCCTATACAACTTAACTGTGTAGCCCACAGGTGTGCCATGTATCCTCAAAAAAAAATAATAAATCCCGTTCTTCAAAGTTTCCTGATGATTTTTACTGAAGTGCATCCTGTAATTCTGGTAAAAACAAGCTCCAGTCAAGCCACAACATTAGCCACAGTGGGAGAAGTATCTCTGAGGGATTTCTGCGAGTAATATGGGCCAATACTTCAGGGATTCCCAGCCAAAAGCATCACTATCAATAGCCTGGGACTGACACAACAACAAGGCAACTATACATGTAAAGAAAATATTATAATAATTAAACCTTATATATATATTTTTTTCTTTTTTCAATTAACATATAATGTATTATTTGCCCCAGGGGTACAGGTATGTAAATCATTAGGTTTACACACTTCACAGCACTCACCATAGCACATACCCTCCCTAATGTGCACAACCCAACCATCCTCTCCATAACCCCCCTCCCCCTGGCAACCCTCATTTTGTTTTGTTAGATTAAGAGTCTCTTATGCAAACCTTATATATTTTTATCTTTTTCATATCTCACATCTAAGTAAGATATTTTTTAAAAAGTCAATTTTTTTTTCTTATCAGTACAGCATATTGAAAGCACACGTTTTTTGGTTTAACTCACCTGGGTTTCCATATCAGCTGTGCTTCTTACTAGTTTTGTGATCTTAAACAAGTCTCTTAATGTCTCGGAATCCAGATTACCATGCCTGCAAAAAGGAAATAATAATAGTACTTGTATCTAAAGTCTTTAGTACAAGGCCTCAAAGATTATAAGAATATAATAAATGTTAGCATCTAGAATTATTATTTGAGTCTGTATAAACATTTTGCTTTGGATTTTAAACCAAAAAATTATCTCAAATAAGTATCCTTAGATAAAAGTCCAGAAAGTTCTAAGAGTTTGACTGCAATGTCTACTAGGGATACTTAGTATTCAGTTTAACAAAACACCAAATGTTGTTGCAATGACAAAGTCTAAATATAGTTTTCCTACCAATTACCCTTGAGTGACACAAAATGAGAACTATTTCTACAAGAAAAATTCCAAGAGAAGGAATTGGGATCAGAAAATCCTGCAAATAGTGGTGCCTGTGTGTCTCAGTTGGTTAAGCATTGGACCAACTGATTTTGGTTCAGATCCCCACCTTAGGGTTGTGGGATCGAGCCCCATGTCAGGCACTGAACTCAGTCCAGAGTCTGCCTGAGATTCTCTCAAGTGTCCCTTGAGCCCTCACATTTTATGAGCATGGTATGAATCGGAGTTCTGAGTTGAAAGCAACTGAATGATTTAAGCCAGAAAAGTAGCTTAAGAAAATAATTAGTTCACAGAATCTTAAAACAAAAGATGTTACAGTAACAGGCTTAAAAAATAAACAACGATGTGGCTGTAATCACAGGCAAAATCCTTCACAGAACTTGTGCACTGAGGACACCACTGTCACTGTCATTGACCATCAAAGCTTGTACTGATGCTGGCATCACTCTTGCTAATGCCCCTGGACACAGGTTGCTATTAATGTTACCATTAACATGTATTTCCCATTCTTTGTTGCATTACGTCCCTAGTGCTAAATACTAAATTCAAGGAAGATGCATCTAGTTGACTGAGTTTGTCTGCCATTAAGAATCCATGAAACAAGATGGGATAGGGAGGGAGACAAACCATAAGTGACTCTTAATCTCACGAAACAAACTGTGGGTTGCTGGGGGGAGGGCGTTGGGAGAAGGGGGGTAGGGTTATGGACATTGGGTAGGGTATGTGCTTTTGGGTAAATTGGAAGAGGAGATGAACCATGAGAGCCTATGGACTCTGAAAAACAATCTGAAGGGTTTGAAGTGGCGGGCGGGTGGGAGGTTGGGGTACCAGGTGGTGGGTATTATAGAGGGCACGGCTTGCATGGAGCACTGGGTGTGGTGAAAAAATAATGAATACTGTTTTTCTGAAAATAAATAAATTGGAAAAAAAAATGAATCTAGACACAGATTTCATACATTTGACAAAAATTAACTCAGAGTGGATAATAGATCTAAATGTAAAATACAAAACTACAAAGCTTCCAGAAGATAAAGAAAAAACCTAGAGGACCTTAATTATGGTAGTGAGTTCTTAGACACAACACCACATGTATGATTCATGAAAGAAATAAGTAATCAACTGGACTTCATTAAAATTTAAAACTTCTATGAATGACACTGTCAAGAGAATGAGAACACAAGCCAAGCCAAAGGCTGGGAGAAATTATTTGCATAAAAACGTATCTGAAAAAGCACTGTTATCCAAAATACACAAAAGAACTCTTAAAACTCAACAATAAGAAAACAAACAACCTGATTAAAAAATGGGCAAAAGGGGCGCCTGGGTGGCTCAGTGGGTTAAGCTGCTGCTTTTAGCTCAGGTCATGGTCTCAGGGTCCTGGGATCGAGTCCCGCGTCAGGCTCTAAGCTCAGCAGGGAGCCTGCTTCCCTTCCTCTCTCTGCCTGCCTCTCTGCCTGCTTGTGATCTCTGTCTGTCAAATAAATAAATAAAATATTTCAATAAATAAATAAATAAATAAAATGGGCAAAAGACCCAAGTAGACACCTCACCAAAGCAGGTATACTAATGGCAAACAAGTATATGAAAAAATAAACAACAACATCAGATAGTATCAGGGAGCTGCAAATTAAAACAATTAGTTAAAACTAACAATTATTAGAATGGCCAAAACCAAAAACACTGACAATATCAAATGCTGGCAAGGACATGAAGCAACAAGAACTCTCATTCATTGCTGGTGGGAAGGCACAATGGTACAGTCACTTTAGAGGAAAGACAATTTGGCACCTTATTATACAACTAAACATTCTCTTAACATATGTTCCAGCAATCACACTCCCTGGAATTTACCCAAATGGTCTGTAAATTTATGTCTACAAAGAAACCTGCGCATGAATGTTTATAACAGCTTTATTCATAACTGTCAAAACTTGGAAGCAGCTGAAATGTCCTTAATTAGGTGAATGGAAAATAAACTATAGTATATACAGATAATGGATTATTATTCAACAGTAAAAGGAAATGAGCTATCAAACCATAAAAAGAAGTGGAGTCTTAAATGCATATTACTGAATGAAAGTGATTTTTTGCTCAAATTTTCAATCTCTGCTATTCCGAAGATGCATCATTTAGAAACAGGTTCTTAAAAAATTACCAAACACAATTTTAACAGTATCATTTATATTTGTAATAATGATAGCTCTTGCTCAACTACAAAAAAACCATTTTTATTCATATAAACCAATGATTCCATTTATTTGGACTTCTCTGGATTAAAGATAATAAAAACATTTTTCAACTAGTCATTTTTGGTTGGTGGAGAAAAAACAATAACTGCTTTCTTTCATTTGAAAAGTCCTTTCTATTTTTCAAAGAACTTCCATATGCATTAATCTCATTCGAATTTAAAACATTTCCATAAAGTATGCAAATAAACTATTACCACCATCATTATGTAGAGATTTCCAATGACTTCCAAGTCATATTGCAATTCATAACCAAGTCTATATGTAACCCAAGTCTAGTGCTTTTTTTTTTTTTTAACCTTAATAAAACCTGGTTTAGACTGGCAAATTTCTTTTCTTTTCTTTTTTCTTTTCTTTTTTCAGTGGTCCAAGATTCATTGTTTAGACTGGCAGATTTCAAGAAACAGAAAGTTACCAAAAAAAAAAGTCTTCCAGATGCTATCTAAATCATAAAGACCCAAAGATGTGAACTTTAATGTGTAGCCGATTTGGATTCCTCATCACACCAAAAAAGAGTAGCTACTACAGATGTAATCCCTAGAGAGATCATTGTTGAAGCCATGAGGGTAGATACCTTCTCTAAGGAAGATGGAAAGAAATCAAAAGAGAAGAAATTTAGAAAATATCCAACTTGCTTAATTTTGTGGATTTACTCTTCTTGCACCTAGATTAAATAGCTAGCAAATGTTAGAACTTCTTCAGTTAGTCTGAGGTTATGAATAATTTCATTTTTTGCTACTTAAATCTGCCATTTATTTAACACAGAATTTCTTTCCTTATTGAGCTCTATTTTAGGGTTTTATAGTTGGCAGACTTTTTCAGGTGTTCCCACAAGATTCCTATCTTCTGGGTATTCAATTAAACACTACACTAATGATAGCTATGAAGGGAACCTTACATATTAATTAATATGTAACATATAAAATTAATGTTGCCAATCAACAGACCTTAAATAGAGTATCCTAGATTATCCAGGTAAGCTCAATGGAATCAAAGGTGTCCTTAAAAGCAAAGGAAACAGTCTGAGGGGTTTGAAGTGGTGGGGGGGGTGGGAGGTTGGGGTACCAGGTGGTGGGTATTATAGAGGGCACAGCTTGCATGGAGCACTGGGTGTGGTGAAAAAATAATGAATACTGTTTTTCTGAAAATAAATAAATTGGAAAAAAAAGCAAAGGAAGAAAAACAGGATACAGGCAAAAGATATGCCTCAAAGCAGATCATATAGGAGAGTCAAAGATATTTTAATCATGAGAAAGCCTCAGTCCACTGTTACTGACACCAAAGGGGTCAAAGAGGTAGAGAATGTCATGTCAAGGTCTCAAGAAGCTGAGAACAACTGCCAGCCAGCAGCTAAGAAAGAAATGAGAACCTTAGTTTCCCTGCTGAATGAAATTGAATTTAGCCATCAACCTGAATGAGCTTAATGCATACTTTCTTAGAGCCTCCAGAAATGAAGACAGCATGGTCTGGCTCTTTTGTTATAGCTTCGTAAGTCTTCAAGTAGGAGAACCATCTCCTCCACACTGCGCCTGAACTTTGGGCCTACAGAAGTGTGAGATAATCTTTGTTTGTATGTTTAAAACTCTTAAATTGGGATGCCGGGGAGGGTCAGTCTGTTAAGTGCCTGCCTTCAGTTCAGGTCATGATCACAGGGTTTTGGGATGGAGTCCCACATCTGGCTCCTTGCTCAGCGTGGAGCCTGCATCTCCCACTACCTGATGCTTCCCCTACTTGCTCTCTCTCTCTCTCCACTCCCCCACCAACAAAATCTTAAAAAATAAAACCCTTAAATTTGTGGTACTAAAGCAATAATAGAACACTAAAAGAGTTGTGAATTCTATAGTAAAAGAGACATGGTCAGTTCCCTATGTATTTTCCCCATGCACTACCCTCCTCATCTGCTCTCTGTGCTTGCTCTGACCCCTCCAAGAAGAGAACAATACTTGTTTCATATAGTTATAGTCTAGCATCAGTACCTGCATTAGTCAGCATTCTCCTGAGAAACAGAACCAATAAGATATATACAGATATATGTACATGGAGATTTATTATAGGAATTGGTTCACATGGTTGTAGAGGTTAAGTCCAATGATCCACAGTCTGTAAAGCTGGAGAACCAGGAAAGCTGGTGGTGTAATTCGGTCTGATTTCAAAGTGCTAAGAATTGCAGGGGTGGGAGGAGCAATGGTGTAAGTCACAACCTGAGTCTGAAAGCCCAAAGAATCAGGAAAACTGGTGTCGTAGGGCAGGTTTGTTCTATTCATGCTCTCAACAGATTGGATGGTACCCATCCAGATGGGTGAGGGTGATCTTTACTTAGTCTACTGCAAACACCTGGGAGATTTTTAAAAATACTAAACTAACAGTTAAGTAGCACCCAGACCAATTAAATCAGAAACGCTCTGGTCAGTGTATCTAAGGCACCCCAGGGAATCCAATATGCTGCCAAATTTGAGAACTACTGGCCTAGTGTAAATTTATGTATGTCTACTTGTTAAAATCAAATTCATTTCTTTGCAGGTCTACTACAAATACAACTTTTTCGAAGAAGTTTGTTCCTCAAGTTCTTAAGAGAATGTAGTATCTCATTATCACTGTTTATATTTTTTTTCTGAGACATATTTTACTAAGCCACTTAGTAAATTTATTATCAATTTATTATTTATTTATTAACAATTTATTATCACAAAATTTCTATAGGTCTCTAGTATTATCACTCTGGTCCAAATTACAGTCACCCCCACCAGTCTGTTAACAATAGTTTCCAAAGTAATTTATCTTTTTTGATTCTCTATCCCTCACTCGACCCCCTCCATACCCTACCTGGCAAACTGAATCACCATTTCACCATGTAAATATGATTTTCACTCCCTTGGCTTTAAAAAACAAACAAGCAAAAACCTTTCTTTGGTTTATCATAGTTCAAAGGTCCTTGCATAATTTTCCTCTCCTTGTCTACCATTTTACAGGCAAAATTCTCTGCTCAGGTCTTCACATGTCAAAACTCAAGGTGTCAGTTGGGGCTGCATTTTCATATGCATCTCTGGGTCCTCTTCCAAGTTCATTCCAGTGGTTGCCACAATCCAATTCTTTGTGGTTGGAGGAGTAAAGTCCCTATTTTCTGGCTGTCAACCAAGGGTCACTCTCAACAACTAGAGACTGCTCACAGGTCATTTCTATGTGGATCCCTCCATCTTCAACCAAGCAGCAGTGTCTTCAACTCCCATGAGGTCTGAATCTCTGACTTCCTCTTCTGTTACTATTTATAAACAACTCTACTTTTAAGGGACTCCACTAATTAGCCCACCTGCATAATACCTTTACTTTAGAGTCAGCTTATTAGAAACCTTAACTACATCTGCAAAATCTCTTTTGCCACATAACATAATTATGCCAGGGAGAGTAGCTCATGGGGGCCATCTTGGAATTCTTCCTAACATGCTTGGTATTACATATATTTATATATTTGTTTTTTAGTGGGAAGATGTTTAGCAGCAAAAAAACAAATTTTGTATTTCTTTTTATTTTCCCTATTATTTCTTCCACAATCCACAACTCAGTACGATTCTATGAACATAGCTGTTCAATAAATACTTGTTGACAAATAACAAATTATAGTCAACTAAACTAATGACAAATTATGGTCAACCTGCTAGCTTGTGAAATATGAACATATTCATTCTTGCAATAATCATTCCCCCAAATCATACCCTGTGGCAGACTAATTGTGGCAGCACATCTAAGATTTGCAATCCAAATAATCCAGTTACCAAATATGGTCACCAAGTTGAAAAATGGTGGTATGACTTCATGTGCAGTCTATTTAGTAAATATGTTCCCTAAGGAAAGCTATTTTTTGATTATCTTATAAAAATAAATAACAAAAAAAAGCTAGGCTGCCATTCATTTTAAGTACATGCAATAAACCAGTGTATTTATAAAATTATCAGCTATCCATTTTCCCAAATATAAACGATGCATGACTTTTATACATATTTGCATTGCACACTTCAAGGACACATGCTTTCATGTTCATGTATTACAGCTTAAATGGATTTACTTTAAACTATTATGCTAGCAACATAAGCTTACAATTTTAAAATTCAGAAACGTCAAACTTCTAAAAGGATCAACATTTGGAAAGGCAAATGCTTCAGAACAAGATTACCCTTGTCTCTTTACTCTCTCTGGGGCAGTTGTTCTGCTTGCTTAGAAATCTGCATATATTTGAGAATTTTTATGGCACCACATTGCATTAAATGCTATCAAGGGATAACATTGACACCTATTTATTCACAGTGAGATTTTTTAAAACTTTAAATAGTAGCTTTTCATAAGTAACCTGATCTTCCAAGTAACCCGATCTTCCACAACCTGAAAATGAAATCAACCAAGAGGAGGCATTTTCCCAGTTTGTTTTATGCTACAAATTAAAATCATTACTCCCATTTGCCCATCACTCTCCTTTGTTATTTAAGACACCTTCAGTGGTAAGGCCATACAAGTTAATGAACTTTTAATTTAAAGATTTAATTTAGAAAACAAAACTGTTAGTCTGTTTATCTCATGTATTATAAAATGATTTTGTTGAGTCACGATGGTTTAAATACAATTGACATTAACTAGGTTTGGCTATACTCACAAAACTTGCAATTCCCTCAGTGTGATACTATGGGGATTGGTTTTCAACAGACTGTGAAAAAACTCAAAACCAGTTTTTCTGTTTATTGATTTTTTTGATCCAAATTACGATTCTCTTATAATTTGGTTTCATACTTTATCAGCCTTCCTCACCTGCCCTCATTCTGAGTTTTACTTCTCTTCCTCCCTTCACTTCTTTTATGTTCAGAGCTCAACTTTTAATTTTTCCTGTTTCCACCCTGAAACCAGAAGAAAGATATCTATTTCTAATTTATAAGGCCATATAATATCAAAATTTTTCATCCAAAAAGAGAACAACACTGTAACAAAATCTTTCATTTTCATTTAAAGTCATAGAAGTATTTATTTGATATTATAGTATCTGCCTAACTTCTTTTATTGTACTAGAATTTTTCTGCATTAAATAATGTACCAATAGCATACCAATGGTATTTGCTTGAAAAGCATTTTGACCGAAAAAAACTATAACAATGGGCTCAGGCCCATTGTAACATAGTATCATCTAAGTGCTTTATAAGCACTTCTCTAATTCCAACAATTCCACTAGGTAGATACTACATTAGTTATGTCCATTTTACAGAATGGAAAACTGAGAATAGGGGAGAGAAGAATTTGTGGAGGTCACACAGCCAATAATCGTGAAACTAAAATTTGAACCCAGGCAGCTCACCATTAGAGCTAGTGCCACTATTATACATTACGGCCTCCTAATTTTGTTGAGAGGTCAAATGCTTATAAGCATGCAGATAACTGTTTCCCCATAGTGAAGCACTAAAACTTCTGTGTTTACATGAATGTATACTTTGCCTCTGCAACTTTTTTCACATGAGGATGTTAGAACTACTACAAGACATAAATCTTGCATTACTTATTGATAGTTGAATTAAGAAAATAACCCAGCAATTATCAGCTAAAATTTAACAATGTGGAATCATAATATAGACAGGAACGGCCATATTATAAATCTTCATTGTCAATAAGAGCAATGAACGAACACTGGTGGTCATTTCCTTGAATTTATAATTGATTTCCAAAAACAGTTTTCTTGGAAGTTGCACAAAGCAGACATATTGCTCTATGGGAATATGTTTCCTCTCTCAATGTGGGCATCTTACTAGTGGGGATGTAGGCTTTAAAGGTATTTTGGGGGGACACCTGGGTGGCTCAGTTGGTTAAGCATCTGCCTTCGACTCAGGTCATGATCCCAGGGTCCCGCATTGGGCTCCCTGTGTGGTGTGACGCCTGCTTCTCCCTCTGCCTGCTCTGCCTGCCGCTCCCCCAGCTTGTGCTTGCTTGCTTGTCCACTCACTCTCACTCTTTCTCTGACAAATAAATAAATAATAAATAAGTAAATAACTCTTAAAAAATAAAAGTGTTATTTTATATATATATATATATATATATATATATATATATGCACATTAATCACGTATTTCCTGATATTTCATAGGTTCATGCTCCTGGAGGAAATAGCTTCATCCTCATAATGCTTGAAGTATCTCTAACAATTCTCCACCTTCACCTCATTACTAATCATACTAATCATAATTACAGCTGTGACCCTGTCACAGGCAGCTGTGAGAGAGTCAGAATGGTGAAACTAATCCATTCACAGCTGGTCTAAGCTTGCTTACCAGATTCAGACAAAATTTATGGATTATACCAATCAAAGGCAATCTAAACAGCTTATCATGAAGTCTAAACAAAAATAAAAGAAGAGCCAAGTGAATGTAAATCAATTAAAAATCTAAAATGAAAAAATCTTTACTAGTGAACATATAAAATGTTAGTCATTATATGACTTATGAAAAACAGAAAATAGGGGCACCTGGGTGGCTCAGTGGTTTAAGCCTCTGCCTTCAGCTCGGGTCATGATCTCAGGGTCCTGGGATCGAGTCCCGCATCGGGCTCTCTGCTCAGCGGGGAGCCTGCTTCCCCCTCTCTCTCTGCCTGCCTTCTGCCTACTTGTGATCTCTCTCTATCAAATAAATAAATAAATAAAAATTTAAAAAAAAAAACAGAAAATAACTAAAATGTCTTGAAAATATTAGAGGATTAAATGAGTTATGCATGAGTGAAACATGGGGACTTTAAGTCCCAGAAGGCTGGAGTCCATGTTTCCAAGTCTTTGACTAAATTTAGCTTTTCTTACATTGTTTTCTTATTGTTGCCAACATACAGAAAGTTACTGTGTATAAAAATATGCAGAATTATAGAACTAAAAAGGGGTTATCTAACAAATCTCTCATTTTTTTAAAGATTTTTTATGTGTTCATTTTTTTTTTAGGATTTTATTTATTTATTTGATAGACAGAGATCACCAGTAGGCAGAGAGGCAGGGAGAGAGAGAGGGGGAAGCAGACTCCCCACTGAGCAGAGAGCCCGATGTGGGGCTGGATCCCAGGACCCTGGGATCATGACCTGAGCCGAAGGCAGAGGCTTTAACCCACTGAGCCACCCAGGCGCCCCATATGTGTTCATTTGCCAGAGATCACAAGTGGGCAGAGAGGCATGCGGGGGTGGGGGGTTGCCGGGAAGCAGGCTCCCCGCCGAGCAGAGAGCCCGATGTGGGGCTTGATTCCAGGACCCGGGAACCATGACCTGAGCTGAAGGCAGAGGCATTAACCCACTGAGCCACCCAGGTGCCCCAAATATCTGATTTTAATGGCAGTTATTGACTTAAGTCAGTAACAGTCAATAGCAGAATGAAAACTAGGTTCTGTATCCTGTATCAGGATTATTATTAGTAGTAGTAGTAGTAATATCCTGTACAGGATATTCTGTATGAGGACACTATTCCATTTATCATGCATATCATGTCTTAGTTTTTAAAATGCATAAAACTAGCATCTTCAGGAAGAGAGTGCTTATTTCTCTGCTGCCAAGTTACTGGTTGTAAATTATGCAATTAAAAGGCATTTTCAGTAAAGCTTGAAATCAGGCAACATGATTCCCCCAGTTTTGTTTTTCTTTTTCAATATATCCTTAGCAATTTGGGGTCTCTTCTGGTTCTATACATATTTTAGGATTGTTTGCTCCTGCCCTTTGAAAAATGCCAGTGGAATTTTGATCAGAATGGCATTGAAAGTATAGATTGCTCTAGGCAGTATAGACATTTTAACAAAGTTTATTCTTCTGAACCATGAGCATGGAATGGTCTTCCATCTTTTTGTGTCTTCTTCATTTTCTTTCATAAGTGTTCTGTATTTTCTTGAGTACAGATCCTTTACCTCTTTGGTTATGTTTATTCTCAGGTATCTTATGGTTCTTGGCACTATAGTAAATAGAATCATTTCTCTAATTTCCCTTTCTGTATTTCCATTGTTCGTGTATAAGAAAGCAACTGATTTCTGTACATTGATTTTTTATCTTGTCACATTACTGAACTGCTATATGAGTTCTAATAATTTAATGGTGGAGTCTTTTGGGTTTTCCATATAAAGTATGATGTCATCTCCAAAGAGAGAGAGTTTGAATTCTTCATTGCCAATTTGAATACCTTTTCTTTTTGTTGTCTGATTGCTGTTCCTAGGACTTCTAATACTATGTTGAACAAGAGTGGCGAGAGTGGGCATCCTTGTCATGTTCCTGATCTCAAAGGGAAGAACGCAAGCTTTTCCCCATTGAGGATGATATTCGTTGTGTGTTTTTCATGGATAGATTTTATGAAGTTGAGGAATGTTCCCTCTCTCCCTATACTTTGAAGGGTTTTAGTCAGGAACGGATGCTCTATCTTGTCAAATCCTTTTTTTTTTTTTTTTTTTGCATCAATTGGGAGGACCATGTGGTTCTTCTTTCTTCTCTTATTTCTTCTATCACATTGATTGATTTACAAATGTTGAACCACCCCTGCATCCAATAGATAATCCTACCTGGTCATGGTGGATAATCTTTTTACTGTACTGTAGGATCCTATCAGCTAGGATCTTGTTGAGAATCTTAGTGTCCATATTCAGCAGGTATATTGGTCTGCAATTCTCCTTTTTGGTGGGGTCTTTGTCTGGTTTGGGGATCAGGGTAATGCTGGCTTCATAAAGAGTCTGGAAGTTTTCCTTCTGCTTCAATTTTTTGAAATAGCTTCAAGAAAATAGGTATTATTTCTTCTTTGAATGTTTGGTAAAATTCCCCAAGGAATCTGTCAGGTCCCAGGCTCTTGTTTTTTGGGAGGTTTATGATCTCTGCTTCAATCTTGTTACTAGATATTGGTCTATTCAATTTGTCAAATTTTTCCTGATTCAGTTTTGGACGTTTATAGGTTTCTAGGAATGCATCCATTTCATCTAGGTTGCTCAACTTATTGGCATATAACTGTTGATAATAATTTCTGATGATTGTTTCTATTTCCTCGGTGTTAGTCATGATCTCTCCCTTTTCATTCATAATTCTATTAATTTGGGTCCTCTTTCTTTTCTTTTGGATTAGTTTGGCCAGTGGTTTATTGATCTTATTGAATCTTTCAAAAAAACAGCTTCTAGTTTCGTTGATGCATTCTACTGTATCTCTAGTTTCTATCTCATTGATCTCTGTTCTAATCTTGATTATTTCCCTTCTTGTGCATGGGGTTGGCTTAATTTGTTGTTGACTCTCCAGTTCTTTAAGGTATAAATACAGCTGGTGTATTCTGGATTTTTTCAGTTCTTTTGAGGGAGGCTTGGATGGTTATATATTTCTCCCTTAGGACTGACTTTCTTGTATCCCATAGGTTTTGGACTGAAGTGTCTTCATTTTCATTGGTTTCCATGAATTGTTTAAGTTCTTTGATTTCCTGGTTGATCCAAACATTCTTAAGCAAGGTGATCTTTAGCTTTCAGGTGTTTGAATTCCTCCCAAACTTTTTCTTGTGGTTGAGTTCCAGTTTCAAAGCATTGTGGTCTGAGAATATGCAGGGAATAATCTCAATCTTTTGGTACCAGCTGAGTCCTGATTTGTGACCCAGTGTGTGATCTATTCTGGAGAAAGTTCCATGTGCACTTGAGAAGAATGAGTATTCTGTTGTTTTAGGGTAGAATGTTATATATATATATATATAGTCCGTCTGGTCCAATGTGTCATTCAATGCTCTTGTTTCTTTATTGATTTTCTGCTTGGATGATCTATTAGTGAGAGTTGCATGTTAAGATCCCCTACTACTAATGTATTCATATCAATATGACTCCTTATCTTGATTAACAGTTGTCTTATGGAGTTGGCTGCTCCCATATTGGGGACATAAATATTTACAATTGTTAGATCTTCTTGGTGGATAGACATTTTAGGAATGATGCATTTTCAGACCACAATGATGATACTGTTCCCATAGGGTTTCCCCACCAGGGAGCGACTTCAGGAAGAGATAGGTCTGGGAAATATTATTTGTGGAGGACAATAGTTCCATTCACACATATATATGACTTAGCTTTGCAAATGTTATGATAAAATTCATTGGACATTTATGGTAAGTAAAAGCAGAAATTGTGGGAAATGTCTTTGGAGATCATCTAACCCAACTTCATTTTGGGGATATGGACAGCAGAGAAGAGGGGATAAAATTTGTTGTAATTGGCCGTAGTGATAATCTTGATGTGAAGAGTAGGTTTCCTGTATTTTTCTAAGGAATAAAGTATTTTGCCTCAAAATATCTACCAATATTTGGTTATTGATATTCCAGATTGGTTCTCTAAGAAGTGAGAACCTCCAAGGATGGGTTATTTGTTTAGCAAAACACTGTCAAAAGAGATATACTTCTAAGTTTTTATTATTTTTTTTTAATTTAACTAATCTCTACACCCAACATGCAGCTCAAACTCACAACCTTGAGATCAAGAGTCACCTGCTCTTCTGACTGAGCCAGTCAGGCATCCCAAGAGAAATATTTTATTTATTTTTTTTTAAGATTTTATTTATTTATTTGACAGAGAGAAATCACAAGTAGATGGAGAGGCAGGCAGAGAGAGAGAAGCAGGCTTCCTGCTGAGCAGAGAGCCCGATGCGGGCCTCAATCCCAGGACCCTGAGATCATGACCTGAGCCGAAGGCAGCGGCTTAACCCACTGAGCCACCCAGGCGCCCCCAAGAGAAATATTTTAAAGTTTGTGATGATGAGATTAAATTATGCCCAATTACAGCACTTTATGAGTCCTATAAACTTCAAATGCATAATTTTACACACGTGTTCTGAAAGAACTATATTGTACACTTGTCAAATAACTACATAACCTGGTGATTTTGATTATTCTGAGTTGTGTTTTTTTATGGTTATAAAGCTATTTAGCTCTTCTTGAGCTTATGTTTACTGGAGGAGCAGCAGAAGAAATGACTTTAAGTGGCAGTTGCAAATGTTCTCTTAACATAAAGTCTGTTATTAGATTCCAAAGACAAATGGAGGGATTGAGATTATTCACACCCATTTTAACATATGGCCAAGTACTTCAAAAAATTCCTGTTCCCCCAGTAAAAGGCAGACATTAGTGAGAATGACGTTATTAATATAACTGCATCTTTCTTTTTTTTCATTTTTTAAAGATCCTATTCATTTATTTGAGAGGGAAAGAGAGAGAGCATGAGTGGGGGAAAGAGCTGAGAGGTAGAGGCAGACTTCTTGATGAGCAGGGAGTGAGATTTGGGGCTTGATCCCAGGACCCTGAGATCACGACCTGAGCCAGTCAGATGCTTAATTGACTGAATGCCCAGGCGCACCAACAGCATGCTTATTTGTAATTCGTTGATGAAATATTAAAAGAGATAATTGGTGGTGGTTTTCACTAGAATAGTGAAAATAAGTTCATGTTCTTAATATGAAAATTTTAAGTTGTGGTCATCTTTATGGTGTTAGATTCTGCCAGTTATGTCATATATATTTTGATTACTAGAGTAAAAACAGAAGAGTAAGGACTGAGGAAAGCCTAGAATAATGATTTAAGAAGTAGGGAAGAGTGTCCTATATCAAATAATGGTGATAGATTGAGTAAGAAGATGACTGAAAATTATCTATGGAATTAGCAACAGAGATCTTTTATAATGTAGAATTTTAGAGTAAGGATTATTAAGTTATTGTTCAAAAAGATTAGCTGCCTCTCCTTAGAGTTCATCCCACAAGCTTTTCCTTGTGGGGTGGGAGGTTAAATATTCTCACACCATAGATATGAACAGAAGTATATGCTTCTTTTATTTTTTTCTTCTGGTATAGGAATGACAATGTTCCACATAAGAGTTTTCCCTTTATTCTAGATAGATCTTAAAGAGGGCATGTTGACCAGCAATCAAAACACAATATGCAAAAGAAATACATGTTTGTTGTCAGCAAACCAGTTAAATTTTGGAATTGTTTATTACTGCAGCATAACCTATTCTAATTGCTATAATTTGTCAAGGCAATTTTAATGGAATGATATTGATGGGGAAAGATAAGAATGAGTAAAGAATGAAGAGATGACTTACTGCACCAATAATAATTTATTAGAAGTTAGTGGGAAACCTTCCCAACTACAAATACATGGAAATGCCAAGTAAAACAAATTTTTGTTTTAAATAATATAGTTGGGCTCAGAAAAAACAACAACAACATAACAACAGATAAATGACCAAGAACAGAAAAAAAGAGGAGAGATATATAGAGAGATAGACTGAAACTGAGAATAAACTGATGACCAGAGTTCTAGACACCTAAGATGACACTGAAGCCACTTTGGTATTGGAAAGAAGGAGGGATGTGGGTTATCATAATGACAGAGTTTGAAAGTTTTAATGACCCTGTAATAAAAAGGTAGGGCTTGTCCATCCCTAAGAGGATAAATGAGAAAAAAGACCACTGTTTAAGTTGACACCAGAGCTTTTAAACTAGTGTGTGGTGGGGTATAGCTTAGTGTGCCTTACAGATGTTACAATTGTATTTTTTTAAAGATTTTTATTTATTTGAGAGAGAGCGAGAGCACAAGTGGAGTTAGGGGCAAAGGGAGAGGGAGAAGGAGGCTCCCGCTGAGCAGGGAGCCAGTTGTAGAACTCAATCCCAGGACCCCAGGGATCATGACATGAGCTGAAGGCAGATGCTTAACTGACTGAGCTATTCAGGCACCCCAGATGTTACAATTTTCAATGTACAGCATGATGTAAAGAGTTTAGGAAGCTTTAGATAGAAACATCATATACTTTAACATTAATAAAAGGATAAAATAGAAAATATCCATTCAATCTCAGTGGAAGACAAGAAAGGAGCTTGTCAGTCTAGGAGATTTTGGGAATACAGGCCTATACTACATGGGGTTTAGGGGTTAAAATATACATTATATGTATAAGAACCCTTAAACTGAGATATTAGCACAATCTATGCCTCATATCTATGGTACACTTGTAAGACCCAAATCATAAAATCATTCTGAGATACACATTCTCAATTCATATAACAAAGAATCATCACAGAAAATCTTACTATGGGGCGCCTGGGTGGCTCAGTAGGTTAAGCCTCTGCCTTCGGCTCAGGTCATGTCTCAGGGTCCTGGGATCCATTCCCACATCAGGCTCTCTTCTCAGCAGGGAGGCTGCTTCCCCGTGCTTCCCCAGCCCATGCCTGACTTTCTGCCAACTTGTGATCTCCATCTGTCAAATAAATAAATTAAATCTTAAAAAAAATCTCTTAGTAGATATATGGTTACAATGAAAAATTATAAAACAAATGAGAAAACAATCTAGCAGGGTGAAAAATTACCTGACATAAAAGCACAAGGATAAAACTCTCAAAAACAATATTATAGAAACTATAAAAATGCTTTAAAGAATTAAAGATATAGTAATAAAAGAGGTAATGTAAAAAGAAACACTATGTAAAAGAAGGAGATCTTAAAAATTGACCTTATAAAACTCAAAAATATAGTGATCACAGTACAAATAAAAATAGATTGTATAAATAATAACACAAGGAATTCAAGAAATGGAAAATATGTTTTAGAAAGTTGCCAAAATTTAATACAGAGATAAACAAATGGAACATATGAAAAAGATATTAAGAGACGTGGGAAGCTGATTAGAACATTCAGTATACATTTCATAGGAGTTCTAGAAAGGATGAAGAGAAATATGGGGGAAAGACAATATTTTGAAGAGATAATAGCTGATACATTTCCAAAATTCAAAAGATAAGCATTCTCACATTCAGAAGTCACAAAAAGTCCTAAAAGAAAATTTTAAGAATAGAGCTATCAGAAAGCTATATACAGAACAGCACACATAAAATGTTTCTTCCTGTGCCCATATACAGAATCTGGCACATAAAATTAGAAACACATTATGTTCAAACACACATGGAACACTTATGAAAACTGAACATATGTGTGATCCAAAAACATAATATAGTACAAAATGTTGGTATGGACTATATTCTCTGAACACCATGTAATATAATTAGAAACCAAGGGCAAAAAGATACCTAAAATATAAAGCCTGGACTTATTTGTAATATGTATGTTTTTATATATTTGAAATACACACACACACACACACACATATATACACACACACACACATATATACACATATATATTTGCATTTATCAATATATCAATGGATATATATATATATCCATTCTAATTTTCTTGTAATCCATTTCTTCTTTTTTTTTGTAAAGATTTTATTTATTTATTTGACAGACAGAGATCACAAATGGGCAGAGAGGCAAACAGAAGGAGGGAGGGGGAAGCAGGCTCCCTGCTGAGCAGAGAGGCCAATGCGGGGCTTGATCCCAGGACCCTGAGATCATGACCTGAGCCAAAGGCAGCACCCTTTTTTTTTTTTTTAAGATTTTATTTATTTACTTGACAGAGAGAAATCACAAGTAGATGGAGAGGCAGGCAGAGAGAGAGAGGGAAGCAGGCTCCCTGCCGAGCAGAGAGCCCGATGTGGGACTCGATCCCAGGACCCTGAGATCATGACCTGAGCCGAAGGCAGCACCTTAACCCACTGAGCCACCCAGGCACACTTGTAATCCATCTCTTGACCCATAGAGTACTTAGAAGTATATCAGTTAATTTCCAACATTTGGGGATTTTCTAGATCTCATATTGTTAGACTTTTAATTTAATTCCATTGCATTAGAAGAACATATAACCTTCTGTATGGCTTCAAACATTATACATTTATTATGGCTTGTTCTATGGCTAAGCATATTATCTAAGTGAATATGCCATGTGCACTTGGAAAGAATGTGTATTCTTCAATTTTAGGGTATAATATATAAATATTAGCATCAAGGCTGTTGATAGTGCTTTTAGATCATTTATGACTTTATTGATCTTTGGACTACTTACATCAATTAAAGACAGATTTTGTTTTTTTATTTTGTTTTTTATAGATTTTTAAATTTATTTTTGTGACAGAGAATAAGAGAGAGAGAGAGAGAGTGAGCACAAGTGTGAGGAGGGGCAGAGGGAGAAGCAGACACCCTGCTGTGCAGGTAGCTGACTAGGGACTTGATTCCAGGACCCTGGAATCATGATCTAAGTGGAAGGCAGATGCTTTACCAACTGAGCCACCCAGGCTCCCTAAAGAGAAGTTTTAAAATCCCCAATGAAGTTTGTGACTTCCTCTATGTTTCCTTTAATTCTGTCAATTTCAGTTCATATATTTTGAGGCTGTTTTTAGGAACATGCATATGAAGATTATTTTATGTAAAATGCAGGGCTTTATCTCTATGGCTCTCTCCCCTTTCTTGGATTTTCCCCTAATTTTCTAGATCCTTTACAATTCTGTCCCTCAGGTTCTTCAATTTAGTTGACAAGGTTCCCTTTAGCCAAAAAAATAGAGCCTAAATATAGTGCACTGTATATATGTATTAGGGTAAACAATGCTAGCTACTGTGATTATGCTTACATCAAATTTCCTTGCCAAAATAAATCTTTATTTTTTACTCATATAATCATAATCAGTTTAGATAACTCTCCTCCAAGAGTTGACACTAGATCCTACTTGATTCCATCTTGTGGTTTCAACATCTTGTAATTTTAATACTGCCTTTATATCATTCAGTCTTAGACAAAGTGTGGTATAATGAAAAATATGTTTGATCTTTGTCTTAATTTCCTGACACAGAACTAAAAGCACTTCCTTGGAATTCCTGGAGCGATATAAATGTCTTTTGTCATTCATAGCAAACTTCTTTGGACTATATACATGTAAGCATGAAAGAAATTATATCAATAATTTAAAACTATACCCAGCAAAAATCTTCCACTATGACAAAGCAGATTAATAGATGTGTTCTTATATATTTAAATGAGAGGAAGTATCAATCTTAGAGAATGTGTTAATCTGTGCAAAGGTTTAAAGTATAAAGAAAATGGCAAAGTACTCAATATCCTTTTGTGAGGTTGGTCTATAATTTTTGCCAAAAAAAAGAACTGACAAGTATAGTGATACAAAAGAACATTTAAAGTCAAATATATTTATGAGCATAAATATATAAGTTTTATATAAGACATTAGCAATGTAAGACTATCAGTGTATTTTAAAAGTGACTTATGAATAAACTGGATTTCTTCCAGGAACTTAAGAATGGCTTATCATTAGAAAATATACTACTTTTTAATACTATATTAACATATTTAAAGAGAAAATTATATGATAGTCTTAAAAAAGTCAAAACAATAGATCAAATTAAACATCCTGTCATGATAAAAACTCTCACCAAAATACAGATTAAGGAAATTTTTTTTTAATTCTATAAAGTGTGTTGATACATTTTACAATAGACATCTAATTGTGAAATGTTTAAAAAAAACCTTAATTTCAAAAATGTTTACTATACTACTTCTATTCACCACTAAAATGAAGTTATAGCAAGTCTAATTAAAAAGAAAAATTTAAAATTAAATTGAACATATAAAGAACAGAAGGAGGAAGCAAAGCTACCATCATTTGCTGTCTATATAATTATTTATACAGCAAATCCAGAAGAATTAAAATGCAAATGATGACAGATAACAATATTTCTGTATACCAAGTCAGTATAAAAAATTGCTCAAATCCAAAATACTGACAATAAAAAGTGCTGTGTGAATAAAGAAGAACAATAGCTCTCATTAATTGTTGATGGGAATGCAAAATGATACAGTACTTTGGAAGACAGCCTGGCAGTTTCTTACAACACCAAGCATATTCTTATGATATAGTCCAGCAATAGTATTCCTTCAAATTTACCCAAATAAGGTGAAAATATAGTCCACACAAAATCCTACACATGAAAGTTTATAGATTTATTTATAATCACAGAAAACTGGAAGCAGCCAAAATGTCCTTCAATGGGCAAATGGATAAACAAATTGTGCTACATCCATATGATGGAATATTACACAACAACAAAAAATTAGCCATCCACCCATTCAAAGACATGAATGGGTCCTAAACGTATATTGGGTTTTTTAAAAAGCATTTTTAAATTTTTTTAAAGATTTTTATTTATTTGACAGAGAAAGAGAGAGATCACAAGTAGGCAGAGAGGCAGGCAGAGAGAGAGGGGTAAGCAGGCTCCCCACTGAGCAGAGAGCCCAATGTGGGGCTCGATCCCAGGACCCTGAGATCATGACCTGAGCTGAAGGCAGAGGTTTCAGTCATTGAGCCACCCAGGTGCCCCCTAAAAGTATATTATTAACTGAGTCCATTTAAAAGCCTATATACTTGTATGATGGGAATTATAAGAGTGATCTGATTGTCAGCTCAAGGTGTGCATATTTTAGGAATCAAGAATAGGAAAAGCACAGGGAGTTCTTTAGGCTATGAAACTATTCTGTAGATACTGTAATGATAAACACATTACACTATGCATTTATCAAAAATTACTGAACTTTATAGGACAAAAAGTAGAGACTCAAAGACTAATGACAAAAACAACCATATACAAATACTGCACATTATTAGATAAACTTGTTTTTTCCCAGGGATTCTGGTTAACAATCCTGATACTGCTATATGCTGAATCTAAAGAAATAAATAAGTGGGTAGCATATAGTTGGATCTAGGCTTCTTACTATTAGAGTGGGAGTTTACAGACAGGCAAGGCTAAAATGATCCATATGGTAATGGATTAGAGTTGGATTCATCATTATGAACTCGTGTTTATCTTACTATAAATAAAGATGGGGGCATATAGAAATATTTATAAATATGTGTATATACATGGGTTAGTATACATATGTATGTTTCATTGTTCTATCAGCTGTGTGGATCTAAAAACAACAACAACCCAGAAGCAATGATCAATTGCTCATTGCATTGAGAAGAATAAGCCAATCTCAGATGAAAGTAACCAGAAAGATCTTTGGAAAAATGGTTGATTTAATGACTGGATCAAAAAACATACAAGATGAGTTTAAAGTATCTTGTAATGCCAGAAATTAAGGAAGTGCTAAAAAATATCCATGATGATGGGGATATGTCAGATGGACAGAGAAACCAACTGAGAGAGCTCTAATGGCCCAAACTGGAATAATCTGAAAAAAAGTAAATAAAGTGGTACTGGATTATGATGTAAAGAATAAAATAAATGTCTATGAGCTCATACTGATATAAGTAAATGATTGAATAAATAAATGGGGAAAAAGACAGATCTCTCCTGTAGAATAATTCCAAATAATTTATGTAGCTGCTCTACTCTCAAGAAAGTCGAGCAAAACTGCCCTCTCCTTAATTGAAGGTTGGCACATAGACTTCTTTCCAAAGAGTACAATATGGAAAGGGAAATGAAAAGAACAATTTTCCAGTAAAGAAACCTGACTGCCACTATATCAACCAAGTATTTGATGCCACCATCCTGCCATTTGCAACAACATGGACATACCTGGAGGACTTCAAGTTAAGTGAAACCAGCCAGACAAATACATCATGACCTCACATACATATGGAATCTAAAATAATCAAACTCAAAAAGCTGAGAGTAGAATGGTGGTGGTCCTGGGGCAGGAGGAAGGGGATGGTGGGGGAGGCATCAGTCACAAGATATAAAGGTCTCAGTTACACAAGATAGATGAGTTCATGAGATCTACCATACAACATATGGTATATTATTAATAATGTTGAATTATATACTTAAAATTTCCTAAGAGAGTAGATGATATAAAATCCTCTTACCTCAAAAGGAGGGTGGGGGAAACAGAGCAAACCTTCCCAAAGAAGGTGGGAGGAAACTTTTTTGGTGGTGGTGGGTAAATTTATCACATTAACTATGATGGTGATTTCACAGGTGTATACTTTAAACACATCAAGTCATGTATATTAATTACAGTTTTTATATGTCAATCATACCTTAATACAGTGGTTTTTAAAAAACGTTTCACCAGTAGTACTCAAATTTAAAAAAATTCAAGATCTTTATTGTATGATTATAAACTTGATTAAAAGACATAAAATAATAAGAGTATGGAAATGCACCATATCCATGAGTAGAAGCACTCCATATAATAATAATAATTCTTGTCAAACCAGTCAATAAATTCAATGCAATTTTTTAATGAAAATACCAAAAGATTTTTTATGGAGCTTTTGATGCTGACCCTAAAATCCCTCTGAACAACTAAAGAATTAGGGATATGAAAACAATTTTGATGAGGAAAAATATGGCATGGGACTTGTCCTACCAGTTATTAAGATTTATTATAAAGCTGTAAAAATGAAAATTCTGTGATAGTCATAGAGGGATGGGCTAATAAACAAATGCAACAGAACTTATATAGAAATAGCTTTAAATATGCATCAAAAGTTGATATGTAATGAATGTGGCATTAGGAAAAAATGGAGGGAAAATCAGATCTAAAGTAAAAGGTACTGGGACAGTTATTAAACCTCACCTCCTCTTAATCTCACAATTCTTACTCTACTCCAACCACTTTGACTTCCTTGCTGTTTTCCAGCTGCATTAAGCTGATAGTGCCCTTGTCATTCTCTTTCATGGCTAGCTCCCTCTTTTCCTGAGGTCTTCAACTAAAAGTCATCTTATCAGTGAGACCCTTTGTCTCTATATTCCTCCACTAGAATTTAAGTTCCATTTTGTACAGGACATGGTCTGTTTTGCTCACTGTTGTATCATCAGAAAAATAATACATGCACTAATACTAGTAATAGTGATTAGCATGATAGTAGGTACATGTTCCTGAGTGAATAATAGTTGCTGAGTTAATAAATGAATGAATAAATTATAATCCAAAAAAAAACCCTAAGATAATGTATACAAAAATCTTCATATGTATTTGAGATGACATGGAAAAAAAGTAAAATTGAAAACTATTTTAAAAAGAGAAAAGACTATTATGAGATTTAAGAACATGATTTTTTAAAACATAAAAATGAGCAAAAGTGGGGATATGGAGCAAGATGGTGGAGGAGTAGGAGACCAAAATATCATCAAAAGGTCCCAGGAGTTTGGCTAAATATTTATCAAACCATTCTGAACACCTGCAAACTCAACAGGAGATAGAAGAGAAGAAAAGCAGCAATTCTAGGAACAGAAAAGTGACCACTTTCTAGAAGGTAGGATGTGCAGAGAAGTGAATCCAAAGTGACAGGAAGATAGAGTGCGGCGGCGGGGGTGGAGGAGGGACTGGCTCCTGGCAAGTGAGAGAGCATCGGAGCACAATATCAGAACTTTCAGAAGTCTGCTCCACTCCAGAGGCTAAGTGGGGGATGGAGCCCTTGCAGGGAGAGTGTGGTCTCAGGACCCATGAGGACACAAAAAGACCAGGGGTGTCTGAGTGTGCACCTGAGTGTGCACCAGGGATGTCTGAGTGTGCAGAGCTCTGAGGTACCAGAGCAAGGAAGCCAGTTGCAGAGACAGAGCTGAGAAATGGGCTCTCAGCTCAGGGTTACTTTAAACCATGAGGCATAGTTGGACCACATCAATGTGGGTATGTGTTCATTTGTCTGATGTGTAGAAGTCACTCAGCTGATTTCTGGATTTTGTTCAGCAGGAACTGTTGTCTGAAGCTGAAGATCTGGTATGTCCATGGGAGGAGGAATGTTTAATAGCTTCCTACATCACCACTGGTACCAGAGCTCAAGCTTTTCCTTCTTTTTTTTTTTTTAAGATTTGATTTATTTATTTGACAGAGAAAGAGAGAAGAGGGAGAGGGAGAAGCAGGCTCCCCACTGAGTGGGAGCCTGATGTGGGGGCTCGATCCCAGGACCCGGGGATCACGACCTGAGCCAAATGCAGACACATAACTGACTGAGCCACCCAGGTGCCCCACAAGCTCTCATTTTCTTAGCCATCTTTAAACCAAAGTCTGATGCATTTCATATAAAATAATACACTAAAAAACCCCAAACCCTTTGCCTTTTGCTATATTATCTTGGCTAATGCTTTGTGAAAACAACAAGAAAACAGAAAATATAACTGTACTGCAATTTCCAGAATAGCGTTAGATGGTATCTTCATGTTTCCTCATACTTCTATCCCATAAAATGATTTAATTGCCCTTGCATTTAAACATTTCTGTCTACAGCATGAATCACAAACTGTTGATGTTTGCTCATTCTCTGTGTCAGAAAGTCTATTTTTATATTAAGATGCTTTGAGGAAAGAAATTAATTTCATTGCCTAAAATCACCCTTTTAAATTCACAAAAGAATAGAAGTAAACTTCACTGGGAGCTTTTTTCCCCTTAACGAAAGGATATGCTCTATTCCCAACTTTGTTAATGAGCTACTGGAAAGTAAACACATTTATTCTTATTGAAAGTGGGAAATCAGTCCTTTTCTTCAGCTAATTAACTCATCTATCTCTGAAATTTTGATGACTGATTTATTTAGTAATGTGCAGTAGAATTTGTCCAAACACTTTATTTTAAACTAAATGAACGAATTCCATCCCAAATATGATGCATTTAGGAAAATAGCAGCAAATACAATAGATTTGTCCGTCTTTCTTCTCTGTTAAATGTTTTATCTAAGGACAAAATGAGAATGTTAAAGTCGTTATTAATTTTAGGTATCACATTTGAACACCAGGATTTCAGTTTTACATTTCAAAGAACCTCAAAACAATATTCTGATTTTATTTTACAAATGATCAAATTCTTTGAAGGAATAATTGACCATGGTATTATTTAATGTGTTTAGCCTTATGTAAATTGCCCTTTAAATTTTATGTATGTTTAGATTTCTTTTTCGATCCCAGCTCTTTTAAGCTGCTGGATTAAAAAATCCATTTATTTAAAAAAAGAGCCATAGTGAAGTTTGTTTTTAAATAATGTACACATAACCAAAATAAAAATCTCAGGCCACAAACATCTGCTAATAATCAAATGAAAAAAAATACATGTATTTATGGTTTTGTTTGTATTTCTTTATATGCTGTCACATTTTATCCTTACTCCATACACCATATCTATTTGACAAAGAAGTAAAGTATGAACTACATTATGAAAAGTTAGCAAATCAATTCAGATATTCAAGGTAAACACTCTAATGTATTATCATTCATAATATTAGGACTAGAAATGCCACTTTGAATTATGAAAAGTTCTTACAGAAAGGAAATAATAACGGGATTTATCTAGGGTACAATATTTCATATAAAGTCCAATTTAAGTGTGCTTTGTAAGAAATAAATTTCATGCAGGCTTATTCATTCTAGTGAACTGTTATCTCTACCTTGAATTGTCAGTAATGTAAAAGCATTGTAGCAATCGATAATAGCCATCCATGTGGAGTTTCATGATGATAGTTTTGCTAAGTAGCTGAGTGACATTGAATAAGATAGCCTCTCTGATTCTGAGTTTCTCCATCCAGCAATAAGATTCCATGATTCCATAAAAAAGACACGAAAATATAAGATAGCTCTATTCTGCTTGAAGAAACTATAACAACATACAAATTAAAATTATAAAAAAAAACCACAGGCAAGTTGTTTACACAGGGTTTTCATTTTATCAAAACATTTACTACTGGGTTATCTTAAACATGATCTGTTCTGGTGCAGTTCACTGTTTACACACCATTCATACATAATAAAGAGGCTAGAATATAGCAGTATCTCTCTAGAAGAGTTTGCTTGGGAGAAGCCGGAGGTATTTGACACAATATATCCATTATATGTCATAGAATATCAAAGGTTATTAAAAACCTCCAATGCATCACAGTTTAGTCAAACAAAGCACTTTTTAAGGCACACACAGAAAATATAAAAAATAAGAGTAAATGCGAATTCTGTTTAGGAGAAGGAAGGAAGGATTAACACGACATTGGAAAGCTAGGATGTTATTTTGATAGAAACGTTTTCTGTCTTCATTCTTCCGGTAAAATTGTTGTATCCAGAATATGTGCTGTGTTTTACTTTTTGCTGAGGTACCATAGGATACCACTATGTTGTATGAAATTTCCTTTTCAGATGTGGAAATGGAGATGCAGAATGGCTAACGACAAAATGGTATTCCAAGACCACCCAGGAAAAGTCACTCATTTCCCCCTTTTTATGGACCGAAAAAAATGAGGTTGGAAAATATTTTCAAAGCATATATCAAATCAAAACATACAAAGGACTTGTTTCTAGAATATATAAAGAACTCTTACATTATAGCGATAAGAGTACAAATAACCTGGTTTAAATATATGGACAAAGGACCTGAATAGACATTTCTCTAAAGTAGATGTGTTAGTGGACAATTAACATACAAAAAGGTAATTAACATCCTAGCCATTAGAGAAATGCAAACCCAAACCACAAGGAAATACTACTTCACACCCAGGAGGATGGCTGTAATAAAAATGACTGATAATAAAAATTGTTGATAAGGTTATAGAAAACCTAGAAACCTTAGATTTTTCTGGTGGAAATATACAATGGTTCAGCTGCTTTGGAAAACAGTCAGACAGGCTTTTGAAAGGTTAAACATAGAGTTACCCTATCACCCAGCAATTACACTTCTGTTCCTAAGTACATACCTAAAAAAAAGAAAGCATTTACACAGACTTGTACATGACTATTCATAGCAGCATTATTCATAATAACAAAAATAGAAATAATTCAAATGTCCCTCAACTGAGAATGGATAAATAAAATTTGGTAAATATCCATACAATGGAATACTATTTAGTCATATAAGAGATGACATACTGATACATGCTACAATGTAGCTGAATCTTGAAAACCTTACACTGAGTGAAACAATTCAGACATTAAAAAACCCATATTGCATAATTTCATTTGTATTAAGTGTCCAGAAAAGACAAATCTATAGAGGTGGAAACAAGATAAGTGGTTTGGTGGGGGGGTGGAGATAGGGATTGATGGCCAAGTGGGTGACAGAAATATTTTAGAACAGATTGCAGTGACTACTGAACAACTCTGTAAATTTACTCAAAATCCTTGAATTAAGCATTTACAATGGCCGAATACTATGGTGCATAAATTAGATGTCAATAAAATAGAATTTCATATATATATAATATTCTTAAGATATTACATATATAAACATACTTTCATAAAATATTTAATATTATATATATCTATATAATTGTTAACCTTCTACAAAAATCTATCACCCTGTGCTGGTATGCTGCATAAATCAATACTTTGTTACAAATGCAAAGAATGATGTTTTGGGTACTCTATAGTAGAAAGTATATTGCTTGAAACTTTGGTGAAATTTGATATTTTTCTTCTTTGTAAAATTAGGCGCAGAACTTTGAAACCTCAAAACTACTTTTAGAAAAAAATTAAAGAAAATTTCTACTTGCCTATAGATCAGAGAAACAATTTGCAATAAACCTTCTAAAGAATTTAGCTAAAACATGAACAATTACTGTCAAATGCAAATAATCCACACTTGAAAGCTGTGACTCTAAACAGTTCAAGCCTAGAGAAGATATTGACAGTCACAATCTCCAAAGACAGGCTGTTGCTCAGTGATTCTATTAAGAAGAATAGAGTTAAATAATTGAGAAAAAATATTTAAACATTCATTATTTCAAGTAATTTTGCTTGATTCAGGTTGATTAGCTAATAAAAGTAATTATGATAATGAAAGCTTTCAGTCCAACAGATTTCAAAAATTCAGATTAGAGAATCTCTAAAAACTCTAAGTACATTATCAGAAAACAAATCGCACAAGAATTCTTATAGTTCTTGTCTGTAAGAGGCTTAAAACATATTGATATTAAATATTAAACATATTTCTCTCTCTTCCTAATATTTATAATGCTAAAACATAATTTCTTTAAATTGCTTCCAGATTGAATTTTGGAATAACAATAGTTATATCTTTTCATGGTGTATAAATTACATTTACATGCATACATCAGTTAATAGAGCAGAGCAGCAATGAAGAACACTTTGGAATCTAATAGGCTATCACATATTAGCTGTACATCCTTATACAATTAACTTCATCTCTTTGAACTTCAATTTCCTTATATATAACATGGGAATAATATTAAGATATAACACATAGAATATTATATGTTAAGTGCAAGCACATAAATATTAATTAAAACTGTAGCCATATCTTATACATTATGTATAATATTACATACAATTACACTGTGAGTTATTTAAAACAGATGGGAGTTTCAAATTATATCTATCTATCTATCTATCTAGATAGATAGATAGATAGCTATCTCCCCAAAGGAAATTATGTCCTCTGAGTTCCATTTTACTTATATCTAAAATATCCTCACATTGTAAAATATACGATAAGAGCTTCTTCACAGTGTTATTGTAAGAATACTTGATATGACATACGCAAAATGCCTTAAATAGTTCCCCTGATGGAGTAAACACTTGCATTGAGTTCTCTCCTTTCTCGTCTGAGTGACTGAGGTAGTCCCTGAAGAATCTGCAAAATATTATAATGGCATAAGACTGAAATTTAATGGCAGCAAATTTCCTTAGAACCCACAATCAGGGCCACCAGGATAGCCATGGCAAAAACTAATGCTAAGAAATGGCTGAAGGCTTTTTTCACCTTCTCAGACTGAGCACTGATTTAAGTCATTTTGTATAGCTATTCCCTCTAGTCTACAAATTCTTGCTGATTTCCAACCAGGTCCCCTCAGTTCTCTCATTATCTTTATTCATTTATTTATTTATTTTTATTCTTAGTACTTGAAATTTTATTTTTTGCTTATTTGTTTCAAGGTTTTATTTAAAATTTTTTAAATTTTTTTTTTAATTTTTACTAAATTCTAGTTAGGAGGTGCTTGGCTCAGTGGCTCAGTGGGTTAAGCCTCTGCCTTCAGCTCAGGTCATGATCTCAGGGTCCTGGGATTGAGCCCTCTATCAGGTTCTCTGCTCAGCAGGGAGCCTGCTTCCCCCCTCTCTCTCTCTGCCTGCCTCTCTGGTACTTGTGATCTCTGTCTGTCAAATAAATAAATAAAATCTTACAAAAGAATAAATAAATTCTAGTCAGTTATCATATACTGTCATATTGTTTCAGGAGTCTCATCTTTAGAACAGGCTTTCACAATAATTGTACTTTTGACATTTGGGGCTGGGTATGGAAAAGTATCTTTGCTATGGAAAAGTATCCTGTGAATTATAGTGTGATGTTAGTAGCACTCCTCCCAGTTAATGTGACACTGTATCCCTAACCTCCTCCTTTGCCCCAATCCCTTCAAAGAGATCAGCATTTTGTTATTGTTATTCAGAACATTTATAATGGGTCAGACCAATAGATATATTTGCTTGGTGTTGCCAAATGTTTTCTATTTCTTCTAATAGCATTCTGTATAATCTAATATACTTTAGAAAGAGATAAAATTCTATGAATTGAAAATTTTGAAATTTTTCAAAAAAAACCTTCAAAAACATCAAAAAATTAAAGTTGAAAGTTCAGAGCTGACCTCCAAATTTGGCACATTTGGCAAAAATTGCCATAGTATTTGAACATACAGTAGCAGGTGTTTGGAAAAGACATGTTTTAATGTGTCATGTAAAACTCATTCACTTATTTAGTCTATGTTGATGGTTATAAACAAAACAAAACAGGCAGAGATCAACAAAACTGGAGGATTTACACTTTCAGATACCAAGGGGCATTATAAAGCTACAATAAGACAATATGATATTAGCAAAATGTTATGCAAACTAACCAACTGAACAAAAGAGAGAGTCCAGAAAAAATCCCACACATATATGGTCATCTGATTTATGCAAAAGTGTCACAAGAGTGCAGTGAGCAAAGGAAGACCTTTTCAATAAATAGTGCAGGAGCAACTGGATAGTCAAATAAGAAAAAATATCTAGATCCCTGTATCTTACACTATAAATAAAAATCAACTTCAAATATATTGCAAATCAAATTTAAAATAAATCCAGCTTTGTGAACTTGGAGTAGCCAAAGATTTCTGAAATGGAATCTAAAAAGCATTCATCATAAAATAAAACAATGATAATTTGGACTATATTGAAATTTAGAATTCCTATTTATCAAAAGTCACCATTAAAAAAGTGAAAACAGGGGCGCCTGGGTGGCTCAGCGGGTTAAAGCCTCTGCCTTCAGCTCAGGTCATGATCCCAGGATCCTGGAATTGAGCCCCACATCGGGCTCTCTGCTCAACAGGGAGCCTGCTTTCTCCTCTCTCTCTCTGCCTACTTGTAATTTCTGTCTGTCAAATAAATAAATAAATAAAATCTTTAAAAAAAAATAAAAAAAATTTTTTCTAAGTGAAAACAATAAATAAGTAAATAATTTTTTTAAAAAATTGAAAACAGGGGTGCCTGGGTGGCTTCTGACTTCAGCTCAGATCATGACCTTAGAGTCCTGGGATCAAGCCCTGCATCAAGCTCTCCACTCAGCGGCAAGTCGGCTTCTCCCTCTCCCTCTATGAATTCTCTCTCACTTTTGCTCTCTCTTAAATAAATAAATAAAATCTTTTTAAAAAAAGAGTGGAAAGGAACTCACAGAATAAAGGATATTCATAATACTTATATTCAAGAAAAGACTTCTGTCCAGACTATTTGTAGGATATCAATAATGAAAAGACAAGAGGGAAAGAGGAAAAAAAAAAAAAAGACTAGAATGAGAACTTTACAAAAAAAGATGCGCAAGTGACTCTAAAACATGTGGAAAGGAACTCACCTACATTAATCAATTAACTACTACTACACATCTACCAGAACTGCAGGTGCTACAAAGAATAATACCAAGTATGAGGATATGGAATTCAGACTCTCATGCTGCTGGCAAGAGTGAAGCTGATATAGCCACTTAGGAAAAATCTTTGTCAGTCATTACTAAATGGATGCATTCCCAAGGCCCAGCAAATATCCACCTGAGTCTATATCCAACAGAAATAAGCATACATATTGACCAAAAGACAGGTACTAAAATGTTCATAATAACTCCCTCCATAATAACTCCAGATTATATAAACAACCCAATTGTCCATCAACAGTAGGTTATATAGTCACACAAGAATGTTATACAGCAATAAGCATAAATTACAACTCTATACAATAGTTTGTATGAATCTCCTATGCAAAATTTTGAATAAAAGCCAGAAACCACAAAGTTTATGAGGTATAATCCCTTTTATATCAAGTAAAAAACAAACAAACAAACCATGAAAGCTGTCAGAAGACAGGTATTTTACTTCTGTGGGAATATGGGGGTTGTGACCAGAAGAGATTATGTGGAAGTTTTCTGGGGTTTTGATAACATTCTATGTGTTGTTCTAGGTGCTCCTTACTTAGATAAGTTCATGTTATGAAAAATGTTCCAGTTCTTTTGTGTGTTATTTAGACTCTATATGAAGATGAAAGAGATACCTGTCTTGCTTCATATTTTATCTACAACTTCCATTCTATATGCCAATAATGCTTTCAGCCATTTATTTTTTCAATCTAGGGCCAAATCTACACTCTTCCCCACTTGGGTTCCCTAGTTGCCTTGGTACACGGAGAAAGCCAACTTTTCTTCTACCTCTGCTCATTTCTTTGCTCTAGTTCAGACTTGGCAAATTTTAATATCCTACCTACATTTCTGTTCACAACTAAATTCTAAATTTTTGACTGAATATAATAGTTGCTATTCTCTTCTCTGAATGGTTGCTTCTCATCCCTGTAGGGAATACCCACAAGTAATAAGGCTGAGCTGTTAATACAAATAAGCTCTAAGGCACAGTGGGTAGCCACCTTTCTTTTATTTATTAATACAGATATAAACTCTTTCATTTGCAGAGTGTTCGAGGACAATGGTCACAACAAGACGCTTTAAATTATATAAATCCAAATGAACTTTCCAGGGGCTTGTTATATTGTTCCAAAAATATATAACTTTATCAAGACAGTATGTGTGCGTGAGAGAGAAAGTCTGTTTCCTATTAATTCTCATCATAAGAAGAGATAATCAAAGACTTTGCTTCAGAGATAATTTCCCATTATTAAATACTTTGTTATCTTTTAATTAGATGAATTTAACAACATTAGGGAATATTACGTCTGAAGTGCTATCTTGTTTGCTGTTTGAAATTCACTGTGCTAGGAATAAAGTTGAGTTAATATAACTGAAATTTATAATGCTAATATTTCCCCTTACACAAAGTGGAGACACAAAATTATTCTGATGTAATGGTCCAAAAAGTGTATCCATACCTAATGTACTTCTACATGGCTCTTGCATTTATGTACTATAAAATTTGGACTGTGATTTCAGCATACTATTCAGCATACCACTCTTTTCTCATAAATATGGCAAAGAATAAAATGCATTTATATAATAGTTACTTCTAAGTCTTCTATCCCCTAAAGCATAAACAATATATTCTTGGGCTTCCAGGCTCAGAACTTTTAGTCATTCAGAACATTTAGTCATTTAGGTATTCCGTTAATCACCAAGTTATGCTCACTGATCTTTAGGAATATTCCTTTAAAAAAAAATTTTTTTTAAGTAGGCTCCATGTTGGGTGTGAGCCCAATGTGGGCCTTGAACTCACAACCCTAGATCAGATCTGAGCTGAGATCAAGAGTTGAATGCTTAGCCGTCTGAGCCACCCAGATGCAACTTTAGGAATATTTTACTTGTATTTCTGTTTCTAGAACAACCACCACCTCACTTCATGCCAAAATGCATGTAATTTCCTTCTCTTGATGTCATGACCATCATTATACCCATGCTCTAGACAGTAGATAATTCCTATCTCTTTAAGTAGCCATTCACCATTTTTAATCATTTATATTTAAGCTACACAAATTACAACTTCACAGCTTCAGTTATTTCAGCTGTCCCTTCTGGTATAATTCATCTTTCCTGTTCTCTTCAAAAATCACTCTTGTAATACTGTTTTTCTGAAAATAAATAAATTGGAAAAAAAAATCACTCTTGTGACTTTGTTTTCCAGAGTCCTCAGGTACACTTCCCTCCTACTTGATAAGAATTCCCTCAGTTTGCATCCTGTACACTTTAAAATTTCTGTCTTCATCCTGCTGCTCCTTTGCTCCTCTCTCCAAAGATAACCTTTCCTTTTGTGGTCAGCTGGTATTGGGATTCAACATACATGCCAAAGGATTTGGTTCTGCTACCAACTCTATCACCTAAAAGCTGCTTGTTATTGGGCAAGTCCCTTATCTATTCTTTTTTTTTTTGAAGATTTTATTTATTTATTTGACAGACAGAGATTACAAATAGCCTGAGAGGCAGGCAGAGAAACAGGAGGAAGCAGGCTCCCCGCTGAGCAGAGAGCCAGATGCGGGGCTTGATCCCAGGACCCTGGGATCATGACCTGAGCCGAAGGCAGAGACTTTAACCCACTGAGCCAACCAGGCACCCCCCACCTTATCTTTTCTAACCTGTTTCTTTGTTCATCAAATGGAGAGATGGGATAAGGATCATTAGATCATCATTTGTCCTCCTCACCTCACAGTATTGTTTGGGGCATCACTTCATTCATTTATTCAATAAATGTTTACTTAGCATCTATTATATGCCAGACATTATTATGGATTCTAAGGATGTATTAATAAGTGGACTGTTTTCATGGAGCTTACTTTCTAGTGAGGCCTAACAATAAACATATAAAAAAAGAATTTAGTTTATAATTAGATAGTAACATTTGCTCTGAATAAGATGAATCAGGGTACGGTAAGAAAGTGACCATATGTGAACAGGGAAGGCCTTGAAGACAAGATGGCATGTGAGTACAGGCCTATGGGAAGTGAGAAATTAAGCCATGATTACTTCTTGAGGATGAGCATTCCAGCAGAATGAGCAGCAAGAATAACAATATTCAAGTAGGAGCTTAATTGGTGTGTCTGGGGAACAGCCGGGAGGTCAATGTTGCTAGAAGAGAGTAAGTGAGGGGGAATAGGAGAAAATAGAGTATGACCTCAGAAAAGAAGGTAGGGCAGAACAGGTTCTGTAAAAAAGTCATATAAATCATGACACACACACACACACACCCACATACACACAAATTTTATAGATGCAAAGGAGCTTCATATTATACCAAATATCACTACTATTAGCTTTATTCAATATGAAAATGATTTTATTCCTTAAATTATCAAGGTTTTTCTTGATATGTTCAGTCATTGGCTTTTCTTCCTTTTCTGCCAGGCTGCTCCTATTTTTCTCAGTCTAATAAAATTTCCTTCTGCTCCTATGTCCTCATTCTCTTCTCATTGCCATTAACACCAACTTCTAAGACGAAACAGTTTAAACTTCCTATTTCACCAACTACACCCTTCTTAAATCATTTACAATCTGCCTGCTTTCTCTACTGTTCTGAAAGTGTACTACTGGAAACATCTTTGACTTTGCCTTTCCACTTGACTTGCTCACTCCCCCACATCTTATACCTCTTTAGATTTCTATATATGTGAACTCTCGATTTTTTATGGTGCTGAAGCCTTCTTCTGTGAGTCTGGTCCAAGTCCCCACAACCTCTCTTCTAGGTCCTAATATTTCTTTACTTATCTCAACCAGTTTATTTCATATATCAAAGATGAATTAATTGTCCTAAAGGATAGCCCTGATTTCAATTATCTTTTATTTTCTTTGTGGCAGAAGCATAAAACATCACAAAGAGAAAGATAACCTGTAATATCACCACTTTTAAAACAATTTATTCTATGATTATCTTCTCTGGTTCTTACTCATATGAATAACAATCTTTCTGAGTTACTAATAAAGCATAAATATAATGTTTCCCTGGTTTATTTACTTTATCCAGTTTCATTGTTGTTGCTTGGTATATTTTTTACCAGTTTGAGAAATAATGGGCATACATTACTATAGAATTTTAAGGTATACAGCATGATGGTTTGATTTACATACATTGTGAAATGATTGTCATAAAACTTCAGCTAGCATAAATATAACTTTGTATTCTGTTCAATTCACTTATTTCCTCTTAAGAACCTGTGGATATTACATGGTCTCCAAATGATCTAATCTAATGGTTACATAATAGTCCACTGATTTAATGTTCTATAATTTACTAAAGTGTTCTCCTACTGTTAGACATTAGGTCACCAAATGACTTTCATTTGCCTATTTAATTAAGAACAAACTTCTTTGCCTGGCCTCATAATTACTTCAAACTCTCCCTCCAGCTTTCTGTAAATCTACTTTCATACTTTTGCTTCATATTCCTGCCAAATCATGCTATTTCTGCTATTTTGTGCTATTTCCAGTCTCTCAGATCATTCTCTTGTTTTGAAATTTTATTCATAAATTTATGTAAATTCTTTACATAAATTGCCCCTATCCATGTTATCTCCTTCTTGAAAACCTATCCAAAGTATTCATCCAGTCTTAATGGTCTAGTTCAAATGTCACATATTCCATAAAGACTGAGTGATCCCCCTAACTAAATAACTTCTCTCCTTCTCTTCAACTACTATTTGCTTTGAGAAAACCTATGCCATAGCAGTTATCCACTCTGTCTAACGTTTCACCATGTTATGTACTCATATTTATTGGATGTGTAAAAGATGAAAAGAAGTCAGTTGACTAGTCATTAGTAAGAAGAGTCTTGCAATGTAAGGTATTTCATTTTACAAACACTTTACTAAATGACTCATTTTCAGGTACTAGTTTAAGCACTTTCTATATATTGATTCATTTATTTCATATATCAACACCTTGAAGTACTTGCTTTTATAATCCCATCTTTATTGATGAGAAAAAAGAACCTGGAGAAATTAAGTAAATTCGCAACAAAACAAAGCTACTAAGTGGCAGAACCGAGATTGAAACTTAGGTAGCCAGAATCCAGACACTGTATTCTTAATAAATTATTCAGCTTCTCATTGTATAACCTCTAGAGGAAACTTTATAAAGAAAAGAAAGAGCATTTAACAATGATGAATATAATAACATAAAATTATATTTTCCAGTTCCTCTAATGGAGGACTAACATTTTGCAGAATGAATTTCTTGCTGCAAACAAGTAGAACAGTTGTTAAAATATTTTTAAGAATTTTTTGAAGTCATTAAGAAGCTACCATAATAGTGAACTTGCAGGGCCAGAGCTTGGGAGAAACACACACACACACACACACACACACACACGTACATACACAGACAAGTCTAACAATTCTCTTGAAATGCTTACAAATATTCAACCAGTAGCTGAGAGGAAAATTGTATCTATGCACTTCCTAGTCAAATTGCTGAAGACCAATGACAGAGAAAATCTTTGACAGAGAAAATCTTTGACAGAGAAAATCTTTGACAGAGAAAATTAACACATTGTACTCAAAGAAATAATTCACAAGAAACTAATGTGGACAGAAAGCAATGGAATATCATCTTTAAAGTACTGGAGAGAAGGAAAAAAAAACCCCTCTTAACCCCAAATTCTGTACACAAGGAAAATACCATTAAAG
The DNA here is from genome assembly GCF_020171115.1 of Neogale vison. NCBI lineage: Eukaryota > Metazoa > Chordata > Mammalia > Carnivora > Mustelidae > Neogale > Neogale vison. The sequence goes on from NC_058105.1 coordinate 35,036,284, forward strand.
AATGAAGAAGAAATATAGACATTTTAAGGTAACAGTATCTTAAGATAAGTCACTGATGATAAACTTGAACTATGAAAAATGCTAAAAAATTTATTCAAATTGAAAGGAAATGATATGAAGGAAGCTCAGCTCTTCAGGGAAGAATAAAGAGCATCAAAAAATAGTAAAGAGGTAATTATAAAAGTCTACATTTTCTTAAGTTTTCTAAAATACATGTAACAACTTAAAGCCCAAACCGTAACATTTCATTGTGACTTATGTATGGAGAAGCTATACACATAACAAGTATAGCATAAAGGATGACAGAGGCAAATGGATACATATGGTTGCAAGATTTCAACTTTCTATGTGAAGTGGCATATTATTACCTATGAGTCTGAGCAACCAATAAAAAATATATAAGCAAGTACAGAAAAATAACCAATAGATAAAATGAAATTCAATCAACAGAGATTACTCAAGTAATCAAAAAAAGAGGAAAGAATAAAATAAATAGAACACAAAGAAATAACAAATATTAAAATGGTAAACCTAAATATCTAAATACAGCCATATCAATGAGAGTATAAGATGTTGGTGGATTAAATGCTTCAATTAGAAGCCACACATTATCAGAATAGATTTTTTTAACTTTTTAAAAAATATTTTACTTATTTATTTATTTTTGAAAGAGCTAGAGAGAGAGAATGCATGCCCTCATGAATTTGGGGAGGGGCAGAAGGAGAGGAAGAGGGAAAGAATCCCAGACAGACTCCAGGGAAGGCATGGAGCCAATCACAGGGCCTGATTCCAAACCACTAAGATTATGAACCACGTAAAAAACTGAGAGTCAGATGCCCAATCAACAAAGCCACCCAGGTGCCCCAGAATGGATTTTTTTTTCTTTTTTGAGAAATAGCCTGCATGAGAGGGAGGGGAAGAAGGGGAAGAGAGAGAATCTTAAATAGGCTCCACACCCAGCATGAGGCCCTACTTGAGGCTGGATATCATGACCCTGAGATCATGACCTGAGCCAAAATCAAGAGTCAGCTGTTTAACAAACTGAGCCATGCAAGTGCCCCCAGAATGGAATTTTTTAAAAATAAAGGTTCAACTTCATGCTGTCTACAAGAGAAGCAATTAAAAATAAAACAGAGGGACGCCTGGGTGGGTCAGTGGGTTAAAGCCTCTGCCTTCGGCTCAGGTCATGATCCCAGAGTCCTGGGATCGAGCCCCACATCGGGCTCTCTGCTCAGCAGGGAGCCTGCTTCCTCCTCTCTCTCTCTCTGCCTGCCTCTCTGCCTACTTGTGATCTCTGTCTGTCAAATAAATAAAAATAAAAATCTTAAAACAATAAAAAAAATAAAACAGAGGTAAACTGCAAAAGGAAGGATGAAAAACAGTACACCATGCATACAGCAAGTTAAAGAAGGTTGGAATTGCTTTATTAATATCAAATAAAATAGATTTCAAGATAAAGAGTGTCACTAAAGATATAGACATCACAATTATTAAAAGATTAATCCATCAGGAAAAGACATGAATCACAAAGCAGAACTTCAAAATACATGAGGGGAAAACTGATGGTATTTGAAGGGGAAGTATACAATTCTACAATTATATTAGGAGATGTTAACATGACTTTCCTAGGAAATTATTGAACAACTAGACAAAACAACTTAGTCAACCAGACAAAACAAAAACAAAAGCAAATCTTAAGATTTGGACAGTACTATTTCCTTGACCAATTTGACATATTGAAGAGGACCCCTACCAAACAGAGAGTACATCCTAGGCCATAAATCAAGGTTCAATAAATTGAAAGGACTGAAAGCATGCAGAGTATATCCTCAGTCCACAACAAGAATTAAAAATTGGAAATCAATAACAATAAGATATCAAGGAAAACCTAAAATATTTAAAAATTAACCAAGTTAATTTTTGATTAACCAAGTTAATTTTGATTAACCAAGTTAAAAATTAACCAAGTTAATTTTTGATTCTTTAGGAACCAAGTTTCTAAATAATCAAAAGCAAAGGAACTCTCAAAGGAAATTAGAAAATACCGTGTATCACAGTTTGTGGGAAGAAGCTAAAGCATTTATAAGGGGGGAAATTAGAGGTTTAAATGTTTATATTGGCAAAAATTAAGATGAAATAAAAAACATTTTTAGACAAATAAACACCAAGGGAATTTTTCACAAGCAGAGCCTCACTAAAGTAAATATTAAATAGAGTTATTTATGTATGAAAACATCATCTGAGATGCAAGCAATAACAGTTAAGAATGATATACACCAAAATAGATAAATACAACTCTATAAAACAACATTAATACTTTGTAAGTTTTGAATATATGCAGAACTAAAATGCATAAAAACAACAAAATTGTGGAGTAGAACTTATGGATTTAATATGTTGTACAGGAATTAAAATGTCCATTTTGGTAAAAGTACTTTTGATATCAGAATTTAATTGGTATGCTATAATTTTGTTGATAATCACCATAAGAGAGTAAAATAGTGTCTATATATATAAAGAACAACCTAGCACAGAAATAAAAAGTAGCTAATCAAAAAGGATAGAAAATAAAAAGGACATAGAAATATTCAGGCAAATGGAACAGAAGTAGGAAGAATATATTTTTAATATAAATAGATGATTATTTACATTAAATATAAGTGGATTATATACTGCAATTAACACATAAAAATTATCTAACTGGATAAAAAATTATATGCTTCTTAGAAGAGACATACTTCAAATGTAAGAATACAAATTGGTCGAGAGTTAAAAGACAGGAAAATATAGATTCTAAAAGCTCTAACCTAGATTAAGTTGCTTCAGTTACATATTAATATAGGATGAAATAGACTTCAACATGAAAAACATCACTGGTGATAAAGAGGGACATTTAGTAATTATAAAATGATTAGTCATAAGAAGGTATAATTAAGTACAACATAATAACATTGCTTCAAAATAAATGAAGCAAAACTGACAAAGGAAAAAAGAATCATAATCATAATGAGAGTTTTAATACAACTTTCTCAGTAACTAGAAAATTACACAGGCTACAAAGACAATGACCAATTTGATATATATGGAGCACTGCACCCAGTAATTTCAAAAAAACCATTCTTTTCAAGTACAAAGGGAGCATTTACCAAATCTTAACATATAGTAGGCTGTAAATTTCAATACATTTCTGTATATTTAAATCATACAGAATTTTTTTCTGACCACAGTGTGATTAAGCTAGAAATATTTTAAAAAAAACTAGAAAATATTTCCAAATACTTAAAAATTAAACACCATACCTCTAAAGAAGTCAAGGATCACAGAAGAAACTGCAATGAAAATTAAAATATATTTTGAATAAATGACAATGTGAGTACATCATTTCAAAAACCTGTAGAAAGCATCAGATGTTATTCTTATAGAGAATGTATGTCCTTAATTCCATATATTAAAAGATAAGAAACATTGAAAATCATCAATCCCTTCAAGAAGTTAGAAATGTACTTGAAGAAAGAAAAAAATGAAATAAAAACGTAGAAACTAATAAAATTAAGCAAAATGCTAACAAGGAGAAACCTACCCAAAACTGACATCTGAAACAAGTTATGAAATTAATAAAAGACTGGTAAGAATGAATTAATAAAAGAGAGGAGGTGCAAGAAGTCAATATGAAAAATGACAAACGAGGGGGCACCTGGGTGGCTCAGTGGGTTAAAAGCCTCTGCCTTCGGCTCAGGTCTTGATCCCAGGGATCGAGCCCCGCATCGGGCTCTCTGCTCAACAGGGAGCCTGCTTCCTCCTCTCTCTCTGCCTGCCTCTCTGCCTACTTGTGATCTCTGTCTGTCAATTCAATAAATAAAATATTAAAAAAAAAGAAAAATGACAAACGGGATGTTATTGAAGATGGTAATAATAAGTATGTACAATATGTGCAGGACAACTTTATTGGGAAAATTTATATGAAATGTACCACTTCCTACAAACTTACAACATTCAGGTTAACCCAAGAAAACTTTAAACACTTGAATAGTCCCATATTTATTAAAATAATCTTGGGAAAAAAATCTTTAAATTGTCTAGAAAAGCCTTCCCATAAAGAAAATGACAGATCCAAACAGCTTCATTTTTGGAATTTTTGGGAAACTTTTTTGTAGTAAGATATACATGATATAAAATGTATCACTTTAACCATTTTATATGTAAGTTTAATGGATTAAATACATTCACATTTTTGTGCCATCACCATCATCCATTGCAGAACATTTTCTATCTGCCCAAACTGAAACTCCATTCTTACTAAATGTAACTCCCCAGTTCATCCTGTGTCACCAACACCTGGCAACCACCATTCTACTTTGTCTCTTTGTGAATTTCATTACTTTAGGTACTTCAAGTAAGTGGAATTACACAATATTTTTCCTTTTGTGACAGGATTAATTCCTTAGCCTTATGTCTTTCAGTGTCATCCATGTTGTAGCAGTGTCAGAATATTCTTCATTTAAAGGCTAAATAATATTTCATTGTCTATGGATGCAACATATTGATTATTTGTCCATTGATAGACACTTCGGTTGGCTTCCACCTTTTGGCTGTGGTAAATAATGCTGCTATAAACATGGGTGTATAAATATATGTTCAAATCTTTGTCTCAATTATTTTGGGTATCCATATAAAAGTGAGATTGCTGGATCAGAGGGTAATTTTATTTTTAATTTTTTGAGGAACAGCCATAACATTTTCCATAGCAGCTATACCATTTTACATTGCCACTATCAATGCATAAAGGTTTCAATTTCTCCATATCTTCACCAACATTTGTTATTTTCTGTTGTTTTAATAGCCATCTTAGTGGGTGTGAAGTGATATTTCATTGTGGTTTTGATTTGCATTTCACTAATTATTAGTGATATTGAGCATCTTTGGATGTGCTTGTTGGCCATTTGTATTTTTGCTTTAGAAAAATGTCAGTTCAAGTTGTTTCGCCATTTATTAATTGGATTGGTTTTTTCTTAAGTTGTATGTACTTTACGTATATTCTGAATATTAACTCCTTATCAGATTTGTGATTTGCAAATATTTTCCTTAATCCATAAGTTGCCTTTTCTCTCTGTTGATAATGTTCTTTGATGCACAAAAATTTTAAATTTTGATGAAATCCAATTTATCAAGTTTTTCTTTTGTTGCCTGTGCTTCTGGTGTCATATCCAACAAATCATTGCCAAACACAATGTTATGAAACTTCCTCTTATTTTTTCTTCTAAGAGCATTATAGTTTTAGCACTTACATTTAGGACTTCCAACCATTTTGAGTTAATTTTTGTACATTACTTTTACCAACATCATTCTTTTGCATATTGCTATACAGTTTTCTGAATATTGAATGATCTTGGCACCCTTGTCAAGAATCATTTGATCATAGAAGTGAGGGTTTATTTCTGTTCTCTCTATTCTATTACATCAATCTATATGTTTGTCTTTATGCCAGTAACACATTGTTTTGATTTGTGTAGCTTTGTAGTAAATTTTGAAATAAGAGGTATGAGATCTCCAATCTTGTTCTTATATTTCAAGATTGTTTTGTTGCTTGGTGTCCTTTGAGATTTCAGATGATTTTAGGGAAGATTTTTCTATTATATTTTGATAGAGGTTGCATTGAATCTGCACATTTCTTTGTGATTACCATGGAGATTATATATAACATTCTGAAGGTCTATTTTATATCAAAACTATCTTAATTTCACATGAAAATCCTACTCCTGGGGTGCCTGCCTAGCTCAGTAGGTAGAGAATAGTGACTCTTGATTTTGGGGTTGTGAGTTTGAGCCCCACATTGAGTGTAGAGATTACTTAAAAATATAATCTTAAGGAAAAAACTCTACTCCTTTACGACTGTAAGCTACAATTCATGTTACTGATGTCACAAATTATATCTTTGCATGTTGTGTACCCATTAACATATTTCATAATAATTTGCATGCTTTTGTTTTTGAAATTCTACAAAATATAAAAAGTTATAAACCAATATCATAATAACACAAGTTTTTAATTTGTTTTATGTATTTACCAGTAATAGAGAATTTAATATTTTATATGGCTTTGAGTTACTGTCTATTTTTCTTTTATTTCATCTTGAAGGACTCCCTGTAGCACTTTTTGTAGGGCAAGTCTACTCATAATGAACTCCTTCAGCTTTTGTTTATCTGGGAATGTCTTAATTTTCCATCAATTTTCAAACGGGTTTTCCAGATATAAAAGTATCAGTTGATTGTTTGTTTCTTTCAGAACTTTATTTTTTTATTATGTTAGTCAACATTCAATACTTCATTAGTTTTTTATGTAGTGTTCCATAATTCATTATTTTCATATAAGACCCAGTGTTCATTGCAATACCTACCTTCCTTAATACCCATCACCTGGCTAACCCATCCCCTACCACCCTCCCCTCTGAAACACTCAGTTTGTTTCCTGGAGTCCATGTTCTCTCATGGTTTGTATCTTGCTCTGATTTCCCTTTCTTCAGTTTCCTTTCCTTCTCCTAATGACCTCCATGCTATTCCCTTTGTTCCACATGTGAGTGAAACCATATGATAACTGTCTTTCTTTGCTTAACTTATTTCACTTAACACAATCCCCTCCAGTTCCAACCATGCTTAACTTATTTCACTTAACACAATCCCCTCCAGTTCCAACCATGTTGATGCAAATAGTGGGTATTCATCCTTTCTGATAGCTGAGTAATATTTCATTGTATATATGAACTATACCTTCTTTATCCATTCATCTGTCGAAGGGCATCTCAGCTCCTTCTATAGTTTGGTTACTGTGGACATTGTTGCTATGAACATAGGGATACATGTGACCCTTCTTTTCACTACACCTATATCTTTGGGGTAAATACCCAGTAGTGCAATTTCTGGGTAGTAAGGTAGCTCTATTTCTCATATCTTGAGAAACCTCCATATTCTTTTCCAAAGTAGCTGTACCAACTTGCATTCCCACCAAGAGGGTATGAGGGTCCCCCTTTCTCCACATCCTCTCCAAATTTGTTGTTTCTTTTTAATTTTTCCCATTTTAACTGGTGCAAGGTAGTATCTCAATGTGGTTTTGATTTGAATTTCCTTGATGGCTAATGATGTTGAACATTTTTTCATGTGTCTGTTAGCCTTTGTATGTCTTCTTTGGAGAAGCGTCTGTTCATGTCTTCTGTCCATTCTAAAATTTCTATGGAACCAGAAAAGACCCTGAATCACCAAGGAAATGTTGAAGAAGAAAAACAAACCTGGGGCCATCATGTTGCCCAATTTCAAGCTATATTAAAAAGTTACGATCACCAAGACAGCATGGTATTGGGACAAAAACAGACATATAGATCAAGGTAACAGAATAGATAGAGAGTCCAGATATGGACCCTCAACTCTATGGTCAACTAATTTTTGACAACTTGAGAAAAAATATCCAATTGGAAAAAAAACAAAAACAAAACAAAACAAAACAGGGTCTTCAATAAACGGTGCTGGGAAAATTGGACAGCTATATGCAGAAGAATGAAACTCAACCATTCACTTACAACAGACACAAAGATAAACTATAAATGGATGATGGGGCACCTGGGTGGCTCAGCTGGTTAAGTGTCTGCCTTTGGCTTAGGACATGCTTTTCAGGGCTTGGGATCAAGCCCTGCACCAGGCTCCCTACTCAGCAGAGAGCCTGATTCTCCCTCTCCCTTGGCTGCTCCCTTTGCTTTTTTCTCTCTAGCTCTCAAATAAATCAATAAAAATCTTAAAAAAATAAACTTCAGATGAATGAAAGACTTCAATGTGAGACAGAAATCCATCAAAATCTTAGAGGAGGGGGAGGGGCAAGATGACGTTGAAGTACGAAACCCTGTTCCAACTGGCCCCCTAAAGGGAGCTAAATATCTACCAGAACATTCTGAACACCCATGAAATCAGCCTGAGATGTAAGATTATACACTTCTGGATCTTTACAGGGGCAGAAGACATCAGTGGAGAGGGAACACTCAGACTGTTACTGGAGGATAAACAGGAGGGGGAGGGAGCCACCAGAAGCAACCCATTGGAAAGTAATACCCCAATATGAAAGTGCTCTGTGATTGGGGACCAGCATAACTCACAATCTGGTTAAAAGCACTCAAAAGGAGCAAGAGGTCTTAATGGGCAAGTGGTGGAATTGGGTGGTCATGGGCATGGGCCCAAGCCCATGGTCCCAAGATGGTCACCACCAGTGATGACCCATGTCAGAGAGTGTCCATCAGGGCCTCCAGTCCATGGTCTCTAAGCCTGCAGCTTTCTGCTTCTTGCACTACCGCTCAGGCTGAGTGCACTCCTTCCCATTCCCGAGAGAGCCCAGTGGGGGTGCCAGCTGGTAATCTCTAGGCCCGCACCCTTCCACCACCTCTGTGGCCCTGGGATGTGACTGTGCCCAGCCTGTGCCTGAGAGAAGCTGGTGTGGACTCTGGTTGGGGTCCCTCAGCCCACATCCTTCTGCAACCTACATCGCCAAGGGGTCTGAGCACACCCAGCTCATGCCTGAGAGAACCTGGCACAAACTACAGTTGGAGTCCCTGGGCCCACAGCCTTATGTGACCTGTGCAGCCACTGGGTGTGAGTGCACCTAGCATGGGCCTGAACTCCGGACAACAATCCCAGCAATGGCAGAATCAGGCTCCTGGACCAATAACACTCGTGGTTTTAGTGGCATGGGAGTGCAGAGACAAGTGGGGGCCTCGGGTGACCACTGGAATGGTGGCTATGGCTATGCACCATCTGTGGGAGGTTGTGGTTTTCAGCAAAGTTTGCAGAGGGGTAGTCTGTGTATTCTGGACCACCCAGAGGGGAGAAGACTTAGGCTTCCCTCTGAGGCAGAGCTCTGGGTGCAGACAGTTTACTTTCCACTAACCCTCTGAAAAGACACAACAAGCCACCAAAGAACAAAAACCTCCAGAGAACAAAAGCCTGAAAAACCAGTTTCCACAGAGCCCAAACCCTTGATAGGGGGCAGGGCGACTCAACCAAAGCAAGATTGACTGAAGAACAATGCAGTAAGCCTCTCCCCAAGAAGACAAGCCAAAAGAACAAGAGGACAACCACCATAAGGTCCCCATAAAACCGTAAAACAACATCAGGGAAAAACAATATATTAAGCTCCTAGTATTGCCCACAAACCTGTATATTTCATAGATACAACTTTTCTTTCTTTTTAAAAAAATTTATTCTCATGATTATTGTTCCTTTAATTTTTTAACCTATTTACCATTACAACTAGCAGTTTAATACAACATGTTCCATAATAAATTTTTAACTTGAAATTTTTTCCATATATATACCTCTGTATCATTTTCTTTTTCTTTTTTACTATACACAGAGATATAAGCTTTAAAGTAATCCTTTTTCCCTAGTCAGTACTACCATTATATATAAGCCACTTTTAATTTCCCTGTATCTCTGGAACGTTGAGTCCTTTAACAAAAACAAGATACACCCAGGAAGAAACAAAATAACTTTCCCCACCCACATTGAGGGTTTATAACCACCCTCCCATTTTATTCTTCTGTTAGTGTTTCTGTGTATTTGCTTTTGTTCTGGTACTATATAAATCTTATTATCGGGGTTCATTTTGGCTGGGTTTTTCTTCTTTTCTTTTTCTTTTTTTTAAATTAAATTTATTTATTTTCAGCATAACAGTATTCATTATTTTTTCACCACACCCAGTGCTCTGAGCAATCTGTGCCCTCAATAATACCCACCACCTGGTACCCCAACCTCCCACCTCCCCACCACTTCAAACCCCTCAGATTGTTTTTCAGAGTCCATAGTCTCTCATGGTTCACCTCCCCTTCCAATTTACCCCAACTCCCTTCTCCTCTCTAACTCCCCATGTCCTCCATGCTATTTGTTATGCTCCACAAATAAGTGAAACCATATGATAATTGACTCTCTCTGCTTGACTTATTTCACTCAGCATAATCTGGACCACATTTTCTTTATCCATTCATCCGTTGAAGGGCATCTTGGTTCTTTCCACAGTTTGGCGACCATGGCCATTGCTGCTATAAACATTGGGGTACAGATGGCCCTTCTTTTCACTCCATCTGTATCTTTGGGGTCAATACCCAGGAGTGCAATTGCAAGGTCATAGGGAAGTTCTATTTTTAATTTCTTGAGGAATCTCCACACTGTTCTCCAAAGAGGCTGAGCCAACTTGTATTCCCACAAACAGTGTAAGAGGGTTCCCCTTTCTCCACATTCCCTCCAACACATGTTGTTTCCTGTCTTGCTAATTTTGGCCATTCTAACTGGTGTAAGGTGATATCTCAATGTGGTTTTAATTTGAATCTCCCTGATGAACATTTTTTCATTTGGCTGATAGCCATTTGTATGTCTTCATTGGAGAAGTGTCTGTTCATATCTTCTGCCCATTTTTTTAAATATGATTGCCTGTTTTGTGTGTGTTGAGTTTGAGGAGTTCATTATAGATCCTGGACATCAACCTTTTGTCTGTACTGTCATTTGCAAATATCTTCTCCCATTCCGTGGGTTGCCTCTTTGTTTTCTTGACTGTTTCCTTTGCTGTGCAGAAGCTTTTGATTTTGATGAAGTCCCAAAAGTTTATTTTTGCTTTTGTTTCCTTTGCCTTTGGAGACATATCTTGAAAGAAGTTGCTGTGGCTGATATCAAAGAGATTACTGCCTATGTTCTCCTCTGGGATTCTAATGGATTCCTGTCTCACGTTGAGGTCTTTTATCCATTTTGAGTTTATCTTTGTGTACGGTGTAAGAGAATGGTCGAGTTTCATTTTTCTACATATAGCTGTCCAGTTTTCCCAGCACCATTTATTGAAGAGACTGTCTTTTTCCCCTGTATTTTTTTTCCTGTTTTGTTGAAGATTAATTGACCATAGATTTGGGGGTCCATATCTGGGCTCTCTACTCTGTTCCACTGGTCTATGTGTCTGTTTTTATGCCAGTACCATGCTGTCTTGGTGACCACAGCTTTGTAATAAAGCTTGAAATCAGGTAACGTGATGCCCCAGTTTTATTTTTGTTTTTCAACATTTCCTTAGCGATTCGGGGTCTCTTCTGATTCCATACAAATTTCTGGATTATTTGCTCCAGCTCGTTGAAGAATACTGGTGGAATTTTGATCGGAATGGCATCAAAAGTATAGATTGCTCTAGGCAGTATAGACATTTTAACAATGTTTATTCTTCCGATCCAAGAGCATGGAATGCTCTTCCATCTTTTTGTGTTTTCTTCAATTTCCTTCATGAATATTCTGTAGTTCCTCAAGTACAGATCCTTTACCTCTTTGGTTAGGTTTATTCCCAGGTATCTTATGGTTCTTGGTGCTATAGTAAATGGAATAGATTCTCTAGTTTCCCTTTCTGTATTTTCATTGTTAGTGTATAAGAAAGCCACTGATTTCTGCACATTGACTTTGTGTACTGCCACATTACTGAATTGCTGTATGAGTTCTAGTAGTTTGGGGGTGGAGTCTTTTGGGTTTTCCATATGAAGAATCATGTCATCTGCGAAGAGAGAGAGTTTGACTTCTTCATTGCCCATTTGGATACCTTTTATTTCTCTTTGTTGTCTGATTGCTGTTGCTAGGACTTCTAATACTATGTTAAACAAGAGTGGTGAGAGTGGGCATCCTTGTCGTGTTCCTGATCTCAACGGGAAGGCTGCAAGCTTTTTCCCATTGAGGATGATATTTGCTGTGGGTCTTTGATAGATAGATTTGATGAAGTTCAGGAATGTTCCCTCTATCCCTATACTTTGAAGCGTTTTAATCAGGAACAGATACTGGATTTTGTCAAATGCTTTTTCTGCATCAATTGAGAGGACCATGTGGTTCTTCTCTCTTCTCATATTAATTTGTTCTATCACATTGATTGATTTGTGAATGTTGAACCATCCTTGTAGCCCAGGGATGAATCCCACCTGGTCATGGTGGATAATCTTTTTAATGTACTGTTGGATCCTGTTTGCTAGGATCTTGTCAGGAATCTTAGCATCCATATTCCTCAGTAATATTGGTCTGAAATTCTCCTTTTTGATAGGGTCTTTGCCTGGTTTGGGGATCAGGGTAATGCTGGCTTCATAGAAAGAGTCTGGAAGTTTTCCTTCTGCTTCAATTTTTTGAAACAGCTTCAGGAGAATTATCTGTTACTGAGAGTGGCATGTTAAGATCCCCTATAATTAATGTATTCATATCAATATGACTCTTTATTTGCTCAAGAGTTGGCTTATGTAGTTGGCTCCTCCCATAGCAGGGACACAAATATTTACAGTTGTTAGATCTTGGTGAGTAGACACTTGAAGAATAATGCAGTGTCCTTCTATATTTCTGACTACAGTCTTTAGCTTAAAATCTAATTTATCTGATATGAGTATCACTACCCCAGATTTTTTTTGAGGCCCTTTGACATGAAAGATGGTTCTCCATTCCTTTACTTTCAGTCTGGATGTATCTTTAAGTCCCAAATGTGTCTTTTGTAGACAGCATATGGATGGGTCCTGTTGTTTTATCCAGTATGCAACCCTGTGCTGTTTTATGGGAGCATTTAGGCCATTCACATTGAGAATGATTATTGAAAGATAAGTTTTTATGTTGCCTGTGAAGTCCTTATTTCTATAGATTGTTTCTGTAATTTTCTGTTCTATGTCAGTCTTGGGTTCTTTCTTCTTTTATAGAGGTCCCCCATAATATTTCTTATAGTTCTGGCTTGGTGGTCACATACTCTTTTAAACCTTGCCAATCTTGGAAGCTCTTTATCTCTCCATCCATTTTGAATGTTAGCCTTGCTGGATAAAGTATTCCTGGCTGTATGTTCTCATTTAGTGCCCTGAATATGTCTTGCCAGCCCTTTCTGGCTTGCCAGGTTTCTGTGGACAGGTCTGACATTATTCTGATGGTCCTTCCTCTGTACAAAAGGAATCTCTTCCCCTTAGCAGCCCTGAAGACCTCATCTCTGAAATTTTGATTTGTGAATTTCACAATTAAGTATCTGGATGTCTTTCTAGACTCATTGATCTTGGGGGTTTTTGTTTTGTTTTATTTTTATTTTTTGCATCTAGGACATGAACACTAGTTTTATTCCCCAGATTAGGGAAATTTTCATCCAGAATTTGTTCAACTATATCTTCTAGTCTTCTCTCTTTCTACATCCCCCTCATGGATCCCATTAATCCTGAGGTTGAAATGTTTCATGGCATCATTTATTTCCCTAATTCTTTTTTCATGGCTTCTTAGCTGTTTGTTCCAGGCCTCCTCCTGATCCTTCCTTTCTATTGGTTTGTCTTCTAGATCACTAATTCTATCTTCTGCCTTGGTTACCCTAGCTGTCAGAGTATTTAGATTAGATTGGATCTCATTGATAGATTTTTAACTTCAGCCGATCACCTCTCACTTCTGCCCTTAGAGATTCTATGTTGTAATTAATGGTCTTCTCCAACCTATTCATTGCCTCGATAATTTTTACCCTGAATTCCCTTTCTGACATACTGTTTATGTCCATATCCAATAGTTCTGTGGCAGAGTGCACAGTTGCCGAGTTTTTCCTCTATTGGGTGTTCCTCCTCCTAGTCATTTTGGTGAGAGGTTGTTGAGAGGATATATAGCTGAATACATCAACCACGATCCAGGCAAGGTGCATCCTGGAAAGTTTCAAAGCAATTCGAAATCACCACCAAAAAGAAAGAAAAAAGAAAAAAGAGAGAAAGAGAAAAAGAAGAGAAAACCCTGACAAAATGAACCCCAAAAGTGAGATTTATAAGGTACATAAACAAAAGAAACAAAAAGACTAACAAAAGTAAAATACAAGAAAAAAAAAAAAAAGAATCCATCAGGACCTGGGCTCTTGTTTTTTGGGAGGTTTTTGATCACTGCTTCAATCTCGTTACTAGATACCGGTCTATTCAGGTTGTCGATTTCTTCCTGGTTCAATTTTGGGAGTTTATAGCTTTCCAGGAATGCATCCATTTCATCAAGGTTGCTAAGCTTATTGGCATATAACTGTTGATTATACTTCTGATGATTGTTAAAGAGTCATATTGATATGAATACATTAATTGTAGGGGATCTTAACATGCCACTTTCAGTAACAGATAATCCAAGCAGAAAATCAATAAAGAAACAAGAGCATTGAATGACACATTGGACCAGATGGTCCTCATAGATATATACAGAACATTCCACCATAAAACAACAGAATATTCATTCTTCTTGAGCACACATACAACTTTCTCCAGAACAGATGGAATACTGGGTCACAAATCAGGGCTCAACCAATACCAAAAGACTGAGATTATCCCCTGCATATTCTCAGAGCACAATGCTTTGAAACTGGAACTCAACCACAAGAAAAAGTTTGGAAGGAATTCAAACACTTGGAAGCTAAAGACCATCCTACTCAAGAATGTTTGGATCAACCAGGAAATCAAAGAAGAACTTAAACAATTCATGGAAACCAATGAGAATGAAGACATTGGTCCAAAACCTATGGGATACAGCAAAGGTGGTCCTAAGAGGAAAATGCATAGCCATCCAAGCCTCACTCAAAAAAAAATGGAAAAATCCCAAATACACCAATTCTCTTTACACCTTAAATAACTGGAAAATCAACAACAAATTAAAGCAACCCCAGGCACAAGAAGGGAAATAATCAAGATTAGAGCAGAGATCAATGAGTTAGAAAGTAAAGATACAGCCAAGAACATCAAGGAAACTAGACGCTGGTTCTTTAAAAGAAGAACCAATAAGATCAATAAACCACTGCCCAAACTACTCCAAAAGAAAAGAGAGAGGACCCAAATTAATAAAATTATGAATGAAAGGGTAGAGATCATGACTAATACCAAAGAAACAGAAAAATCATTGGAAATTATTATCAACAGTTACATGTCAATAAGTTAAGCAAACTAGATGAACCGTTATGTGCCAATAAGTTAAGCAACATAGATGAAATGCTTGCATTCCTGGAAACCTATAAACTTCTAAGACTGAAACAGGAAGAAATGGACAACCTGAATAGACCAATATCTAGTAAAGAGATTGAAGCAGTGATCAAAAACCTCCCAAAAAACAAGAGCCCAGGACCTGACAGATTCCCTAGGGAATTCTACCAAACATTCAAAGAAGAACTAATACCTATTATTCTGAAGCTGTTTCAAAAAATAGAAAGAGAAGGAAAACTTCCAGACTCTTTCTATGAAGTCTGCATTACCCTGATCCTCAACCCAGGCAAAGACCCCACCAAAAAGGAGAATTTCAGACCAGTATCCCTGCTGAATATGGATGCCAAGGTTCTCAACAAGATCCTAGCTAATAGGATCCAACAGTACATTAAAAAGATTATCCACCATGACCAGGTGGGATTTATCCATGGGATGCAAGGGTGCCTCACCATTCGCAAATAAATCAATGTGATAGAACAAATCAATAAGAGAAGACAGAAGAATCACATGGTCCTCTCAATTGATGCAGAAAAAGCATTTGACAAGATACAGCATCCGTTCCTGATATAAACGCTTCAATTTATAGGGATAGAGGTAACATTCCTCAAATTCATAAAATCTATCTATAAAAAACACACAGTAAATATCATTCTCAATGGGGAAAAGCTGACAGCCTTCTCTTTGAGATCAGGAACACAACAAGCATGCCTACTATTTCCACTGTTGTTCTACATAGTATTAGAAGTCCTAGCAAGAGTAATCAGACAACAACAACAAAAACATAAAATAAAAGATATTCAGATTGGCAAAGAAGAAGTCAAACTCTCTCTCTTCACAGATGACATGATACTTTATATGGAAAACTTAAAAGACACCACCCCAAACTACTAGAACTCATACAGCACAGAACTCATACAACAAATCAGTAATGTGGCAGGATACAAAATCAATCCACAGAAATCAGTTGCTTTCTTATGCACTTAAAAATGGAAATGTAGAAAAGAAAATTAGATACTCGATTCCATGTACAGTAGTCCCATATCCCCAAGATAACTGGGAATAAACCTAACTAAGGAGGTAAAGGATCTGTACTTGAGAAACTACAAAACACTCATGAAAGAAATTGAAGAAGACACAAAAAGATGGAAAAGCATTCCATGCTCATGGACTGGAAGAATAAACATTGTTAAAATGTCTATACTGTCTAGAGCAATTTATACTTTCAATGTCATCCCAATCAAAGTTCACCAGCATTTTTCAAAGTACTAGAACAAAAAATCTTAAAATTTGTAAGGAACAAGAAAAGACCTGGAATTGCTAAGGAAACGTTGAAAAAGAAAAACAAAGCTGGGGCATCACATTGCCTGATTTCAAGCTTTACTACAAAGCTGTGATAAGCAAGACAGCATGGTACTGGCACAAAAACAGACACATAGACTAGTGGAACAGTGTAGAGAGTCCAGATATGGACATACAACTCTATGGTCAAATAATCTTTGACAAAGCAGGAAAAAATATACATTTGAAAAAAGTCTCTTCAATAAATGGTGTTGGGAAAATTGGACAGTTACGTATAGAAGAATGAAACTTGACCATTCTCTTACACCACACACAAAGACAATCTCAAAATGGATAAAAGACTTCAACGTGAGGCAGGAATCTATGAAAATCCTAGAGGAGAATATAGGCAGTAACTTCTTCAAAATTGGCCACAGCAACTTTATTCAAGACATGTCTCCAAAGGCAAAAGAAACAAAAGTGAAAATGAGCTTTTGGGACTCATCAAGATGAAAAGCTTCTGCACAGCAAAGGAAACAGTCAACAAAACAGAGGCAACCCACAGAATGGGAGAATATATTTGCAAATGACACTACAGACAAAGGGACGATATCCAAGACCTATAAAGAACTCCTCAAACTCAACACTCAAAAAACAGATATGTCGAAAAATGGGCAGAAGACATGAACAGACATTTCTCCAAAGAAGACATACAAATGGCTAACAGACACATGAAAAAAATGTTCATCATTGTTAGCCATCAGGGAGATTCAAATCAAAACCATAAAGAGATACCATCTTCCACCAGTCTGGATGGCCAAAATTAATAAGACAAGGAACAACAAGTGTTGGAGAGTATGTGGAGAAAGGGGAGCCCTCTTACATTGTTGGTGGGAATGCAACTTGGTTCAGCCACTTTGGAAAACAGTGTGGAGATTCCTTAAGAAATTAAAAGTAGAGCTACCCTATGACTCTGCAATTGCACTACTGGGTATTTACCCCAAAGATACAGATGTAGTGAAAAGAAGGGCCATCATACCCAAAAATTCATAGCAACAATGGGCACAGTCATTAAACTGTGGAAAAAGCCAAGATGCACTTCAACAAACAAATGAATAAAGAAGATATGGTCCATATATATAGTGGAATATTACTCCGCCTTCAGAAAGGATGAATACTCAATGTTTGTATCAACATGGATGGGACTGGAGGAAAGTATGCTGAGTGAAATAAGTCAAGCAGAAATAATCAATTATCATATGATTTCACTTACTTGTGGAGCATAAGGAATAACATGGAGGACATTAGGAGAAGGGAAGGAAAAGTGAACTGGGAGAAATCAGAGGGGGGAGAAGAACCATGAGAGACTGTGGACTCTGAGAAACAAACTGAGGGTTTTGTAGGGGAAAGGGGTGGGGGGTTGGGTGAGCCTGGTGGTGGGTATTAAGGAGGGCACATATTGCATGGAGCACTGGGTGTGGTGCATAAACAATGAATGTTGGAACACTGAAAAAAATTAAATTGCATTTTTAAAAAATCTTAGAGAATCACATAGGCAGTAACCTCTTCACATCAGCCACAGCAGCTTCCTTCATGACCCGTGTCCAAAGGCAAGGGAAACAAAAGCAAAAATGAACTTTTGGGACTTTATCAAGATAAAAAGCTTCTGCACAGCTAAGGAAACAGTCAACAGAACTAAGAGGCAATGGAAGAATGGGAGAAGATACAGATAAAGGGCTGGCATCCAAGTTCTTTAAGAACTTCTCAAACTCCACACCCAAAAAACAAATAATCAAGTTAAGTAATAGGCAGAAGGCATGAATAGACACTTCTCCAAAGAAAACATGCAAATGGCTAACAGACACATAAAAAATGTTCAACATCATTAGCCATCAGAGAAATTCAAATCAATACCACATTGTTTGAGCACTTTAAATATATTATCCCACTGGTTTCACTTCTCTACGGTAGAAAAATCCATCATTAATCTAATTGAGGAGCCCTTGTATGTGACAATTTTTCTCTTGCTGCTTTCATGATTCTCAGTCTTTGACTCTTGATAATTTTATTATAATGCATCTCATTGTGAGTCTCTTTCATTTTATTCTTTTATTCTACTTGTAGTTCCTTCACCTTCTGGATTTGTATATCCACGTCTTTTTCAAATTTGGAAAGTTTGAGACCATTATTTCTTCAATTATCTCTCTGGTCCTTTTTTCTCAGTTTCTGGAATTCTTATAAAGGGTATACTTATCTGTTTGATGATTTCCTTTCAATCTTCTAAACTTTGATTACATTTCTTCATTCCTTTTTCTTTTTGCTCCTCAGATTCATTAATTTCCAGTGACCTGTTTTTTAGTGTGTTGATTTTCTCCTCTTCCTGTTTGAGCCCGCTATTAAACCTTTCTTGTAACTTTTTCAATTCAGTCTTTATATTTTTCAGCTCCATAATTTCTGTTTGGTTCTTTTTTTTTTCCCAAACAATTTCTATCCCTCTGACATTCTCATTTTGTTGATATATCATTTCCCTGATTTCCTTTAATTCTTTGTCCTTGTTTACCTTTAGCTCTTTAAGCATATTTAAGACAGTTGTTTTAATGGCTTTGTCAGATAATTCCCATGCCTATGTTTCTTAGTGATGGGTTGTGAAGATTTATTTTGTTTCTTTGAAAGAGCCATCTTTTTTGTTTGTTTCTATACCTTGTAATTTTTGTTAAGAATTTGGCATGTGATAAAAGAGCCACCTCTCCCAGTCTTTGTAGACTGACCGAGAAGACCTTCATTAATTAGTAAGGTGTGTTCTGAGTGCTGGGATCAGCCCAGAGCAAAGGCTTAAGATCTTCTCAGCCCTTTTCTGGACATGCATACTACCTGGGAGTATGTGCATGTGTTTCAGTTGCTCCTGTATACATGCTCTTAAATATCTTAATTTCCAAATATTCCTTACCCTATCTTTTTATTGGTACCTTAGATATTTTATTCTCTTTCTCTGACCATCAATTTTTGTCCTAGACATCCACAGATCAGCAGACCCCCTATAGTTTTTGCATACTATTACACTCACTATTGCCTTCTGCTCCTTTATTAGCCTGAAATTTGAACTATGCCACCTTTCAAAGTCAGAGAGGACCAGGCCCTCTGACACAGACCACAGACAGGTTAAAATATTACAAATAAATTCTGCTGCACTCCTGCTGCCTCAAGGAAAGGAACTGAGAATTGGGCTACCTCCTAAAACTACATCACACTGCACAAAGGATGGAGCAGGGACAGGGTGAATAAAAGTGCCACAAAATTTCCTACTGTTTTGAATGTAGCTTTTCTTGATTAAGTGTTATCTTGGTGCTTGCTGCAGAATTTTGACTGGCTTCCAGAGGTCCTAAAAAGTTATTTTAGTTAGTCTCAATTTCTAAAAATGTTTCCGTGGGGAAAGAAGGGTCCTTTCCGTTAGGAAAGAAGCTTCCTAATTCACCATCTTGCTAACATCACTTCTAAAACTACTAAACCGTATGTAAAATATGTTTTGAGCTGTAACTTCTGTAGCAACAGAAGTGATGTAACCAACATATATGAAAGCTTCTACAAACCAGTAAGAAAAAGACAACTCAATAAAAATGAGTGAAAGTCATACACAGATATTTCACAAATGATGATAGCCAAATAGCCAATAATCATGAGAAAATGATCAACATCTTTATTCAACACAGAAGTGGAAATTAAAACCATGGTGGTATGACCCTGCACCAAATACCAATTATTGGCCAGAATGTGAGCAAAGGGAGCACACTAATCTATCTCACTGAACATGACATTTTAAAAGGGTACAACAAATTTGGAACTCTATTTGGTAGTTAGAGCCGAATTGAGTATATCAAATGATCTAGTGCTCTACTCCTAAGTATACATTTTATAGAATATATGCCAAAAACATGAACAAAAAGTCCATGCCCAGATATGTATCCATGTTTCACTGATGTGAGGCTTATACAATATCGAGGGCTCTGGCTGATTTAAAAAAATACAAAATTAGGAATATAAGATTAGATAGAGAAATTAATATTAAATTAGCATGATAAAAGATACCACAACTATAGTAGGCTTGGAGATTCAGGTCTCTTTCTTCTGAATGTTTTTAGATATCTTACCAGAAATGCTTTAATAGAGATATTTCACAGAATATGAATTCATATGAATATTCCCCTCCCTATCTAGAATACTCTATAAATCTTAACAATTTATATCTCTCAGAGAGGCCTATGCAAATGAGGGACCCTGAAACTTAAGCTTCATCAATGGCTTGATAAATCTGCCTATGATCATCATAGCATTACCCAGGAAATCCAAAATTGGGGGAAAAAAATCCATGTATCCATCAGTAGCAGAATGCATGAATTGTGGCACATCCATACAATGGAATGCTATACAGCAATGAAAATGAATATCACTACTATGTGCAACAGCATGAGTGAATCTCACAACCATAATATGGAATGATGGAGTCCAAAAAATGAATATATACTGTATGATTTCATTTCTATACATATACTGTTCAAAAACAGACAAAATAACCTATGGCAATAGAAGTATAAGAAGTAGTTTCCTCTGGGAAAGAGAACTGGAAATGCTTCGTAGGTGGCAGAAAGGGGACTTCTGAGATGTTCATAATGCTCTATTTTTTAATCTGGATAGCATTTATGCATAGTGTGCTTACTTTGTGATAATCCATCAAGCTATACATTTAGAATCTGTGTACTTTTTTCTTCATACATTATACTTTAGTAAGAAGTCTGTTAAAAGTAGCAGATGGAGGGAAACTGCGTGGCTGAGTTGGTTAAGCCACTGCCTTTGGTTTGGGTCATGATCCTGGAGTCCCAGGATCAAGTCCCACATCAGGCACCCAGCTCTGCAGGGAGTCTGCTTCTCCTTCTGACCTTCTCCTCTCTCACGCTCTCGCTCATTCTCTCTCTCTCTCTCTCTCAAATAAATAAATAAAATATTTTAAAAAAACAAATAAAATAAAAGTAGCAGATGAAAAAAAAAGTAGCAGATGAAAGCAAGATATTAGTTTGTTAATGAGAGAAGTGGGCAGTTTTAAGGGGGTATCACCAAACTATGAGAACTTCTCCTTAAAATACTGATATTCTTGCAAAGGCAACTGGCAGGATCCTGAGAATTGATCACAACACAGTACTGCCTACAGCATCTAAAAGAATCCTGATAAATTCTTGTACTTTTACCACCATTTATATGATTCCATTCAAAACCCTTACACATTACATTCTTCTAAATTTGTGGAGAACTTCCCAGTTACTGCAACTATTTTTAACATAGTGTGATTTTTAGGCTATTTTCAACCCTCATTGCTTATTTCCAAACACATAATGATTTTCCTTCTCTTCAAGAATAGAGTCTAGAAATCTGAGTTATTCCACATGTGATCTGACTAAGACAGAGTAGAATGAATACATGACAGTGCTCATTCTAAAGTTTTTATTTTGTGGATTAAGTTTTATATCACATTAGGTTTTCTAAACTCTTAAATTCCTCTGTGGACTCAGACTGAATTTACATTCCACTAAAACTAGTAAGTAATGGATTTGGAGGGGTTAGAGGGTTGTTTGTATTTCTTTTAGTTCTATATTCATAAAGTTGTATTTTGTTTTGTTTTATGACCCAAACATAAACTTTTCATTTTTTCCCTGGGAAAACATGAACCTCTTAGGTTCCTAATTCTGCAATTTAACATATTGTTTATCCTTCATAGTTTGGTTTGATTTCCCATTTTCTTCAGCAACTACTGAAATACTTAACTAATCCACTGATAAAATAATGTTATATAACAAAACCCTCTGTGATACAGTTCATGATTCTGGTTATGAAAGAAATAACCAATAAATAAATAAAATATTTTAAAAAAAGAAATAACCAATAGGTTATCAGTCAGAAAACACAAGACTTGAAATTTGTCTAAATCAAGACAAATAATTAGGTACATAATTTTCTTCTTATATTTGAAAAGATAAATAAAATAATAGAATCACCCATCGTGCCCCTTTATAAGATTTTTAAGAAACAAAGTAGAGATTCTTTATGTAAAGGCTTTAAAGAGAGTAAAATGATAAAAATAAGGGGGGTATAGTTGTTAATGCTATTTTTTACCTACAGTAAAATTATTGATCGATTTCCCAATGAAGTGACCATTTGCTTGGCATTTTGTAAAGAGATAGTTTATACCAACTTTATAATGCATATTATTATGTACCCAAATTTATATGTCCACCCATATGAGTCTATCACACTCAAAGACAGATAATAGAGCACTGAAATGGGATGGCAGGAATGATTAATTCTTGCAGAACAGAAGCACTATGTTGACAAGGTAATGAGAATTTTGCATTTTTATAATTCTTCTATAGTTCTAACTTTGAGAATTCTGGTACCTATTGTAAAAGCTTTCCTTCATATTTTTAAATGCAGGAAATGTCACTAATCATTCTGATTCATGAGGTAAGATCACTCTAACTATATTTTTTAAAAATCATAAACACTTTAAATTCCTAACTCTAATTATTTCTTAGTTATTGTGTGTATACTTAGAAGTACATCAAATGCACACTTAACTCACATGTAAGAGGCAGTATAAAGTCAAATGTAAGGAAAAGCACTGAGGTGATATTTGTTACAGATTGGGACTGTTTTTAAATGTGAGGGTATCATATCATGACATAAATTGTGTGCGTGTGTGTGTGTGTGTGTGTGTGTGGTGTTTGTATGTATGTAGATAGATTTTTCCCTTGAGAAGTGAACATCCCAATGGTTATCTACAAGGAAATCAGTCTTTTTTTCTACACAAACAATGCAAAATCATTCAAGAATACACTGCAGAAAGCAGAAATGCTATGACTATTTGAGGCATTTAGCAGAGATACTGGAAGCATGAAATGAGGGGTGACCAAAGCACAGAGGGATAGGGGAAATACAATAAGAGCACAGCAAAGACAGCATGAGAAAGGAGGAATTACAGTCTTATGACAGACAAAGCAGCAGGTGCCTATTATAGGAGAAAGACATCAGTGTTTTACTTCTTTCTACTAGAAGGGAAAAACACAGGAACACAAGAAAGTACAAGAGTATTGGGAAAATCCATGACCCTGCAATTGCAGTACTAGGTATTTAACCCAAAGATACAGATGTCGTGAAAAGAAGGGCCATCTGTTCCCCAATGTTCATAGCAGCAATGGCCACAGTCACCAAACTGTGGAAAGAACCAAGATGCCCTTCAACAGACTAATGGATAAGGAAGATATGGTCCATATATACAATGGAGTATTATGCCTCCATCAGAAAAGATGAATACCCAACTTTTGTATCAACATGGGAGGGACTGGAGGAAATTATGCTGAGTGAAGTAAGTCAAGCAGAGAGAGTCAATTATCATATGGTTCCACTTACTTGTGGAACATAAGGAATAACATAGAGGACATTGGGAGATGGAGAGAAGTGAGTTAGGGAAATCAGAGGGGGAGACAAACCATGAGAGACTGTGGACTCTGAGAAACAAACCGAGGGTTTTGGAAGGAGGGGGGAGACGGGAGGGGTGAGCCTTGTGGGGGGTATTAAGGAGGGCATGTACTGCATGGTGCACTGGGTGTGGTGTACAAACAATATTGGAACACTGAAAGATATAAAATAAAATTACAATTAAAAAAAGAGTTATGGGAAAAAGGAAGAACACTTCTATAAAGATTTATAGAAAGGATTAGTAACATATTACATAATAAGGCCAATAACAGAATGTGACATTGATTAATTTTCAGGAGGAGTTCAAAAGGCCCCCTCAATACACATACAAAGCAACATGGAAGGCTGTGTAAAGAAAAGGAAAAAGAGGCATAAGATAAGACAAGAATAAAACTATGACCCTTACCTCATCATTCCCTCCCTAAAGAACTGATCCCCACAGTGACCTAAGAAAACTCCCACATGATTATGTATAATGAGTTGAAATAGTAAACTTACCTACTTAGTAAATCTGTTTATAATTTATTGTATACTTAAATTAATATCAGTTCTCTTTCAGTTTGAAATTTCAATTAAAAAGTCCTAATAGGAGACTGTGTATAATAAAAATTTAGTTTGAATGTAGGGACCATCTGGTCACTAGAAAGAATGTTACAGAAACACCTGTAGTCCAGCAGACTAAGAGGAGAGTAGGAGGGCTTATATAATTATCTCCCTCCTCTATAGAATAGGATTATAGATCTTAAATTCTTAAAAATATTTATTTGACAGAGAGAGAGATCACAGGTAGGCAGAGAGGCAGGCGGGGGTGGGGGAAGCAGGCACCCCACTGAGCCAGAGAGCCTGATGTGGGGCTCAATTCCAGGACCCTGAGATCATGACCTGAGCCAAAGGCAGACTTAATCCACTGAGCCACCCAGGTGCCCCTAGATCTTAATTTTTTTTAAGAAAATCTTCTTTTCCACCATCCCCTATTAAATATCAGTAGTTTTCAGGAATCCATGTATACTTCATATCTCTTTTCATTCTACTTCCTCCTTATCCCTGCCTGTGGCCCACTCCAGGACATCATACTGACATTGTCAATGAAAACACCTCTCTGGTGGATGTCCCACAGACACCTAAACCTCAAAAGTCCAAGGACGATTTTATCAAATTCCTTCACATTTCTCTTAAACTAGTCCCTTGTTTGTATTCCATATTTCCACTTGAAGACCTTAAAACCCATCTTATTTCCCAAACTATGAATTTCAGTGTCATTTTTAACTTGGATTTTCTTTATCCTACTACATATAGGTCACCCTTTTTTTGTAGATTTTACCTTCTAAATATCTCTGTGATTTGTTCCCTCCTTTTCATACCTATTCTTATCATCATAATCCGGGCCTTCAATATCACTTGCTATTGGGTAAATCTCTATTTTCATACATTCTCTGTACAATGACCAGTGATCTACCTAAAATATGAACATATTATTCCATGTATGAATGATTTCAGTGGAGTCAGATTCCCTAACATGACACCCAAAGGACTCTGCAGTTTAGCCACTGCTTAACCTTGCAAACTTTAGCTCCTGCAATTTTTCTACAGGATCCCCATGTCTTCCCCAATGTGAAGTAATTCAATTCTCATAACATACTATTTCTTTCATTTCTACATATATTTACTCTTGACTTTTTGTGAGATTCATACTCATCCTTCAAAAATTGGATCAATAGCATCCTCTCTGTGAAGATGTTTTAAAATGGAAACACCTCCCATCCCTGGGACAAATATTCTTTCCCTCCCCATTGTAAATAGAGTATATAATGCATACCTTCAGAATACATAAAATTGTTGCTAAAGGGGCAACAGTTTATAACTGCTATGTATAAACATACTGCAAATAAGAAAGTCAATACATATTTGTAGAATTTCAGCATACAGGAATTAGCAAATCCACAATAGCAAGTGTATTCAGACTTCTCTCTATATGTTCTATATAATCTGGAGGACTGTTCAGCTTCTGTTTCCCATAAATATTTTACATTCATCTAAACTATTATTTCTTTTTTTAAGATGTATTTACTTGGGGGTGCCTGGGTGGCTCAGTGGGTTAAGCCGCTGCCTTCGGCTCAGGTCATGGTCTCAGGGTCCTGGGAACGAGTCCCGCATCGGGC
The DNA here is from genome assembly GCF_020171115.1 of Neogale vison. Taxonomy (NCBI): domain Eukaryota; kingdom Metazoa; phylum Chordata; class Mammalia; order Carnivora; family Mustelidae; genus Neogale; species Neogale vison. The sequence continues at coordinate 35,062,219 of NC_058105.1, forward strand.
TCTCTGCTCAGCAGGGGGCCTGCTTCCCTCTCTCTCTCTCTCTCTCTGCCTGCCTCTCCACCTACTTGTGATTTCTCTCTGTCAAATAAATAAATAAAATCTTTTTTTTAAAAAAAGATGTATTTACTTGAAAGTGAGAGAGACAAAGTATGAGAGCATGGGGAGAAGGGCAGAGAGAGAGGTTGAGAGTTTCAAGTGCAGCCTGATGCACAACACTGAGATCACTACATGAGCAGAAACCAAGAGTTGGATGCTTAACCGACTGTGCCAACCAGGTGCCCCTAAGCAATTGTTTCTATGTACCCATTGACTAGTAAACTCTGAGCTCCAGGCATCTTTTGAGTTTGGGTTCCTGGCCATAAGTACATAAAATGGCTAGCAGGGACCAAGACAATGAAATCTAATCTTACCACCAGTGAAAACAAGAATGATATTGCTGTTCACAGATGCTCCTTTCTGACCACCTTTTGCTTTACCAATAAGAGGCCCTTATATGTCTTAAAAGGAAGGCATTACATATGGTGCATGTAGAAATAATTAGGATAAACTGTGACCTAGGTTCAAACTGGCTGTTTTTCTAATTCAAAGTGAGAACTCTATACATGAACCTCACATGACTCTAGGGGATCTTGGTAGAAAGCTGAAAATACAAAATGGACATCTACCAAACCCATCATGCCTAATTTTTATGCAATTATTAACAGTTATACTTCATTAAAAAAGAAAGTTTGGAATACATGCTAAATGTGCTATTTGCTAGAACAATGGACATAAACCAAGACTGTCTAATATATATGTATACATCATTGTCTTGTGCACTATGAAAGATACAAAATAAGTATACGATGAGAGCCCTACCTTCAAAGTTAAATCTCATTAGATAAAATATATTCATCTGAGATAGAGAGCTATGGAAGAGTGAATATTTTAGTGGGGGAGACAAGATGGCAGGGAAGTAGGAGGAGGCACCTTTTCAACCTGTACCCTAAAGTGAGCTGATTACCTACCAAAGAACTCCGATCACCCACAGAATCAGACTAAGATCAGAATTATACATGTTTGGATCTCTACAGGGGCAGAAGATGCCAGTGGGCAAGTAAAGTGGAGTGGGAACGTTGGACTGATATTGGAAGATAAACAGAAGGGGGAGGGAGCCACCAGAGGCAACCGATTGGAAAGTAATACCCCTAATACGAGAGTGCCCTGCATCTGGGGACCAGCATTAACTTGAGACAGGTTGAAAGCACTCAGAAAGAGCAAAGGATTGGGGGGGGGGGTGTGGGAATCCGGGCGACTAGAGAGAAGGGCTTAAGTCCCCAGACCCAGGACAGCCTCCCCTGGTGCTGAGCGAGAGAAAGTGCAGCAGAGAAACCAGGTCTTGGTCCCTGAGCCACCAACGTGCCTGAGAATGCATGGGGTCTGGCTCCTGTGAGGGGCTGGGAGCCAGCTGGCAGAACACTGAGCCATGCTACAGAACCTGAGACACGTGTACCCCTCACACTCCCCTGAGAAAGGTACACAAAGGCCCAGCCTGGTGCTCTCGGACCTGCGCCCTGCTCGCAGAGCCTGAGACACACGCGTGACCACAGTGCAAGCCCAGTGCTCTAAGACCCAGAAAGACTAGGCACTCCCAGTCCGTGCCAGTGGGAAAATCTCAGTGTGCAATTGCTGCTTGGAACCTCTCTAGCGGTCTGGAGCTGCCCAGACAGCCACTGCTGCCATGGTTTTGGGTACAAGCAGAAGACCCTGCGTCCTCAGGGACCGCGACTTGGAACCTGCTCTGCCAGCAGCCCAGGGGGAATTTATATGGATTCTGAAACACCCACAGGGGACCAGACTGAGGCTTCTCTCTGAGGCGGGGGGGGGTTCAGTGTGCAGTTTGCTTTCCTCTAAACCTACAAAAACCATCAAAAATGGTCAAGGTGAGAGAAAAAAAAAGTGAACAAACATAAAAACCTCCAGAGAACAAAAGCCTGAAAAAAACTGGATTCCTCAGAGCCCACCCCATTGAGAGGAGCAGGAGGACTTAACTCAGGGAACATCATTGACTGAAAACCCAAGTGGCAGGCCCCTCCCCCAGAAAACCAACCAGGAAAGAAAAAAAAAGACTAATAGAGAACAACCACCACTACTTCATAGAACAGCTTTATTTTTAACTCATTCCCACTATTCTGGTTCATTTTTTTTTAATATAGATAATTTTTTAACCTATTTACCATCACAGTGAGATGTCCAATACATCAAATTCCATAATAACCTTCTAACCTGAACTTTTTGATACATACACCTGTGTTTTTCTTTTGCATTTCTATTTTTTAAATTTTTTCCCTAAATTTTAGCTAAGTTTAGTCTACTTTATTCCTTTTTTATTTTTATTTTCTAACACTCATATAGAGTTAAACTTCAAGGTAATCCCCTTTCCCCAATCAATGCTACCCCTATAGGTAAACCAATTTTTACTCCCCCTTTATCTTAAGAAAGTTGAGTCCTTTAACAAAAATATCAAGATACATCCAGGAAGAATCAAAACAACCTTCCTCACCCACACTGAGAATTTATAACCACTCTCCCATCTTTTTCTTCCACCAGTGTTTCTTTGTTTTTGTGTTTGTCCTGGTAGTATATAAATCTTACACTTGGGGTTCTTTTCGACAAGGTTCTTCCTTTATTTGCATACATATATTTTTTTCTCTTCTCATATACTTTTATCAGTCTTTTTGTTTGTCTGTTTTTGTTTGTCTACTTCATAAATCTTACCTTGGGGTCCATTTGGGCTGAACATTTTCTTTTATCTTCTTTTCCTGTCTCTCTTTTTTTCCTTTTTCTTTTCTTTTTTTCTCTCATTTGGGTGAGGAACCCTGATTGCTCAAAAGTGTTCCAGGGTGCACCTTGACTGCACTGTGGCCAATACATCCAGCTACATCCATTCAGTCATCTCTCACCAAAATGACTAGGAGGAGGAATGCCCAACAGAAGAAAAATACAGAGGATGGGCCTTCTGCAACAGAGCTAACAACTATCAACATAGACAATATGTCGGAAAGAGAATTCAGACTAACAAATATCCAGGCAATAGCTAGGTTGGAGAAAGCCATGGATGACCAAATGGAATTGATTAGGGCAGAACTGAAAGCGACCAGGGATGAAGTTCACAATGTTAGGGCAGAGCTGAAAGCTACCAAGGATGAGGTTCACAATGCTCTCAATGAGTTCCAATCTAATCTAAATTCTCTCAAAGCTAGGGTAACTGAGACAGAATATAGAATTAGTGATCTGGAGGACAAACAGATAGAGAGAAAGGATCAGGAGGAGGCCTGGAACAAACAGCTTAGAAGCCATGAAAACAGAATCAGGGAAATAAATGATGCCAGGAAACGTTCCAACATCAGAATTATTGGAATCCCTCAAGGGGAGGAGAAAGAAAGAATTCTAGAAGATATAGTGGAACAAGTTCTTCATGAAAATTTTCCCAATCTCGCAAATGGAACAAGCGTTCATGTACAAGAGGCCGTACAATCTCCACCCAAAATTGTAGATTCCAAAAAAACATCAAGGCACCTCGTAGTCAAATTGAGGAATCATAACTGTAGATACAATCTCTTAAAAGCCGCTAGGACAAAGAGGCTCCTTACTTACAGAGGAAAGCCAATCAGAATAATGTCAGACCTGTCCACAGAGACCTGACAAGCCAGAAAGGGCTGGCAAGATATATTCAGGGCACTAAATGAGAAGAACATGCAGCCAAGAATACTTTATCCAGCAAGACTGACATTCAAAATGGATGGAGAGATAAAGAGTTTCCAAGACCAGCAAGGCTTAAAAGACTATGCAACCACCAAGCCAACACTGCAGGAAATATTAAGCGGGGGGTTCTATAAAAGAGGAAAAATCCTAAGAAAAGCATTGAACAGAAATATAGAGACAATCTATAGAAAGAAAGACTTCAAAGGTAACATGATGTCAATAAAACCGTATCTATCAATAATCATTCTCAATATGAATGGCCTAAATGCGCCCATAAAACGACACAGGGTTGCAGATTGGATAGAATGACAGGACCCATAAAATGAGTTTGGGAGTTTTCCTTCCATTTCTACTTTTTGGAACAGTTTCAGGAGAATAGGAATTAGTTCTTCTTTAAATGTTTGGTAGAATTCCCCCGGGAAGCCATCTGGCCCTGGGCTTTTGTTTGTTTGGAGATTTTTAATGACTGTTTCAATCTCCTTACTGGTTATGGGTCTGTTCAGGCTTTCCATTTCTTCCTGGTTCAATTTTGGTAGTTTATATGTTTCTAAGAATGCATCCATTTCTTCCAGATTGTCAAATTTGTTGGCGTAGAGTTGCTCATAGTATGTTCTTATAATAGTTTGTATTTCTTTGCTGTTAGTTGTGATCTCTCCTCTTTCATTCATGATTTTATTTATTTGGGTCCTTTCACTTTTCTTTTTGATAAGTCTGGCCAAGGGTTTATCAATTTTATTAATTCTTTCAAAGAACCAGCTCCTAGTTTGGTTGATTTGTTCTATTGTTTTTTTGGTTTCTATTTCATTGATTTCTGCTCTGATCTTTATGATTTCTCTTCTCCTGCTGGGCTTAGGGTTTCTTTCTTGTTCTTTCTCCAGCTCCTTTAGGTGTAGGGTCAGGTTGTGTACCTGAGACCTTTCTTGTTTCTTGAGAAAAGCTTGTACCGCTATATATTTTCCTCTCAGGACTGCCTTTGTTGTGTCCCACAGATTTTGAACCGTTGTATTTTCATTATCATTTGTTTCCATGATTTTTTTCAATTCTTCTTTAATTTCCCGGTTGACCCATTCATTCTTTAGAGGGATGCTGTTTAGTCTCCATGTATTTGTGTTCTTTCCAAACTTCCTCTTGTGGTTGAGTTCTAGCTTCAGAGCATTGTGGTCTGAAAATATGCAGGGAATGATCCCAATCTTTTGATACCGGTTGAGTCCTGATTTAGGACCGAGGACGTGATCTATTCTGGAGAATGTTCCATGTGCACTAGAGAAGAATGTGTATTCTGTTGCTTTGGGATGAAATGTTCTGAATATATCTGTGATGTCCATCTCATCCAGTGTATCATTTAAGGCCTTTATTTCCCTGTTGATCTTTTGCTTGGATGATCTGTCCATTTCAGTGAGGGGAGTGTTAAAGTCCCCTACTATTATTGTATTATTGTTGATGTGTTTCTTTGATTTTGTTATTAATTGGTTTATATAGTTTGCTGCGCCCACGTTGGGGGCATAGATATTTAAAATTGTTAGATCTTCTTGTTGGACAGACCCTTTGAGTATGATATATTGTCCTTCCTCATCTCTTATTATAGTCTTTGGCTTAAAATCTAATTGATCTGATATAAGGATTGCCACTCCTGCTTTTTTCTGATGTCCATTAGCATGGTAAATTCTTTTCCACCCCCTCACTTTAAGTCTGGAGGTGTCTTCGGGTTTAAAATGAGTTTCGTGGAGGCAACATATAGATGGGTTTTGTTTTTTTTATCCATTCTGATACCCTGTGTCTTTTGATTGGGGCATTTAGCCCATTAACATTCAGGGTAACTATTGAGAGACAGGACCCATCCATATGTTGTCTACAAGAGACCCATTTTGAACCTAAAGATACACCCAGACTGAAAGTGAAGGGATGGAGAAGCATCTTACACCCAGACTGAAAGTGAAGGGATGGAGAAGCATCTTTCATGCCAGTGGGCCTCAAAAGAAGGCGGAAGTAGTGATTCTCATATCAGATAAATTCGATTTTATACTAAAGACTGTAGTCAGAGATACAGAAGGACACTACATAATTCTTAAAGGGACTATCCACCAAGATGATCTAACAATTGTAAATATCTATGCCCCCAATATGGGAGCAGCCAATTACATAAGAAAAGTGTTAATCAAGATAAAGAGTCATATCAATATGAATACATTAATAGTAGGAGATCTTAACATGCCTCTCTCAGAAATAGATCATTGAAGCAGAAAATCAGTAAAGAAACAAGAGCACTGAATGACACATTGGACCAGATGGATCTCATAGCTATATACAGAACATTCCACCCTAAAACAACAGAATACTCATTCTTCTCAAGTGCACATAGAACCTTCTCCAGAATAGACCACATACTTGGTCACAAATCAGGACTCAACTGATACTGAAAGACTGAGATTATTCCCTGCATATTCTCAGATCACAATGCTTTGAAACTGGAGCTCAATCACAAGGAAAAGGTCAGAAGGAACTCAAACACCTGGAAGCTAAAGACCACCTTGCTTAGGGATCAAGCCCCGCATCGGGCCCTCTGCTCAGCAGGAAGCCTGCTTCCCTTCCTCTCTCTCTGCCTGCCTCTCTGCTTGCTTGGGATCTCTGTCTGTCAAATAAATAAATAAAATCTTTAAAAAAAAAAAGAATGCTTGGATCAACCAGGAGATCAAAGAAGAACTTAAACAACTCATGGAAACCAACGAGAATGAAGACACTTCAGTCCAAAACTTATGGGATACAGCAAAGGCAGTCCTAAGGGGGAAATACATAGCCATCCAAGCCTCCCTCAAAAAAATTGAAAAATCCAGAATATACCAGCTGTCTCTACATCTTAAAGAACTGGAGAATCAACAACAAATCAAACCAACTCCACACATAAGAAGGAAAACAATCTTGAAAGAAGTTGCTGTGGCTGATATCAAAGAGATTACTGCCTATGTTCTCCTCTAAGATTCTGATGGATTCCTGTCTCACGTTGAGGTCTTTTATCCATTTTGAGTTTATCTTTGTGTACGGTGTAAGAGAATGGTCGAGTTTCATTCTTCTACATATAGCTTTCCAGTTTTCCGAGCACCATTTATTGAAGAGACTGTCTTTTTTCCACTGTATATTTTTTCCTGTTTTGTCAAAGATTAATTGACCATAGAGTTGAGGGTCCATACCAGGGCTCTCTACTCTGTTCCACTGGTCTATGTGTCTGTTTTTATGCCAGTACCATGCTGGCTTGGTGATCACAGCTTTGTAATAAAGCTTGAAATCAGGTAAGGTGATGCCGCCAGCTTTATTTTTGTTTTTCAACATTTCCTTAGCGATTCGGGGTCTCTTCTGATTCCATACAAATTTTAGGATTATTTGCTCCAGCTCTTTGAAGAATGCCGGTGGAATTTTGATCGGAATGGCATTAAAAGTATAGATTGCTCTAGGCAGTATAGACATTTTAACAATGTTTATTCTTCCGATCCAAGAGCATGGAATGGTCTTCCATCTTTTTGTATCTTCTTCAATTACTTTCATGAGTGTTCTATAGTTCCTCAAGTACAGATCCTTTACCTCTTCAGTTAGGTTTATTCCCAGGTATCTTATGGTTCTTGGTGCTATAGTAAATGGAATAGATTCTCTAGTTTCCCTTTCTGTATTTTCATTGTTAGTGTATAAGAAAGCCACTGATTTCTGCACATTGACTTTGTATCCTGCCACGTTGCTGAATTGCTGTATGAGTTCTAGTAGTTTGTGGGTGGAGTCTTTTGGGTTTTCCATATAAAGAATCATGTCATCTGCGAAGAGAGAGAGTTTGACTACTTCATTACCAATTTGGATACCTTTTATTTCTCTCTGTTGTCTGATTGCTGTTGCTAGGACTTCTAATACTATGTTGAACAAGAGTGGTGAAAGTGGGCATCCTTGTCTTGTTCCTGATCTCAACGGGAAGGCTGCAAGCTTTTTCCCATTGAGGATGATATTTGCTGTGGGTCTTTGATAGATAGATTTGATGAAGTTCAGGAATGTTCCCTCTATCCCTATACTTTGAAGCGTTTTAATCAGGAACGGATGTTGGATTTTGTCAAATGCTTTTTCTGCATCAATTGAGAGGACCATGTGTTTCTTCTCTCTTCTTATATTAATTTGTTGTATCACATTGATTGATTTGCGAATGTTGAACCATCCTTGAAGCCCAGGGATGAATCCCACCTGATCATGGTGGATAATCTTTTTAATGTGCTGTTGGATCCTGTTTGCTAGGGTCTTGTTGAGAATCTTAGCATCCATATTCATCAGTGATATTGGTCTGAAATTCTCCTTTTTGGTAGGGTCCTTGCCTGGTTTGGGGGTCAGGGTAATGCTGGCTTCATAGAAAGAGTCTGGAAGTTTTCCTTCTGCTTTAATTTTTTGAAACAGCTTCAGGAGAATAGGTGTTATTTCTTCTTTGAAGGTTTGGTAGAATTCCCCAGGGAATCCGTCAGGTCCTGGGCTCTTGTTTTATTGGGAGGTTTTTGATCACTGATTCAATTTTGTTATTAGATATCGCTCTATTCAGCTATATGTAGAAGAATGAAACTCGACCATTCTCTTACACCGTACACAAAGATCAATTCAAAATGGATAAAAGACCTCAACGTGAGACAGGAATCTATCAGAATCTTAGAGGAGAACATAGGCAGTAATCTCTTTGATATCAGCCACAGCAACTTCTTTCAAGATATGTCTCCAAAGGCAAAGGAAACAAAAGCGAAAATAAACTTCTGGGACTTCATCAAAATCAAAAGCTTCTGCACAGCAAAGGAAACAGTCAAAAAAACAAAGAGGCAACCCACGGAATGGGAGAAGATATTTGCAAATGACAGTACAGACAAAAGGTTGATATCCAGGATCTATAATGAACTCCTCAAACTCAACCCACACGAAACAGACAAACACATCAAAAAATGGGCAGAAGATATGAACAGACACTTCTCCAATCAAGACATACAAATGGCTATCAGACACATGAAAATATGTTCATCATCACTAGTCATCAGGGAGATTCAAATTAAAACCACATTGAGATATCACCTTACACCAGTTAGAATGGCCAAAATTAGCAAGACAGGAAACAACATGTGTTGGAGAGGATGTGGAGAAAGGGGAACCCTTTTACACTGTTGGTGGGAATGCAAGTTGGTGCAGCCTCTTTGGAGAACAGTGTGGAGATTCCTCAAGAAATTAAAAATAGAGCTTCCCTATGACCCTGCAATTGCACTCCTGGGTATTTACCCCAAAGATACAGATGTCGTGAAATGAAGGGCCATCTGTACCCCAATGTTTATAGCAGCAATGGCCACAGTCGCCAAACTATGGAAAGAACCAAGATGCCCTTCAACGGATGAATGGATAAGGAAGATGTGGTCCATATACACTATGGAGTATTATGCCTCCATCAGAAAGGATGAATACCCAAGTTTTGTAGCAACATGGACGGGACTGGAAGAGATTATGCTGAGTGAAATAAGTCAAGCAGAGAGAGTCAATTATCATATGGTTTCACTTATTTGTGGAGCATAACAAATAGCATGGAGGACAAGGGGCATTAGAGAGGAGTAGGGAATTTGGGTAATTTGGAAGGGGAGGTGAACCATGAGAGACTATGGACCCTGAAAAACAGTCTGAGGGGTTTGAAGTGGCGGGGGGGGTGGGAGGTTGGGGTACCAGGTGGTGGGTATTATAGAGGGCACGGCTTGCATGGAGCACTGGGTGTGGTGAAAAAATAATGAATACTGTTTTTCTTAAAATAAATAAATTGGAAAAAAAAAGAAGGAAAATAATCAAGATTAGAGCAGAGATCAATGAGGTAGAAACCAGCGATACAGTAGAACGTATCAATGAAACCAGAAATTGGTTTTTTGAAAGAATCAATAAGATCGATAAACCATTGTGTTGGGAGTCTTGTGCCTAGAAGGGGTTAACCCAATAGAGCAACAGTTCTTGGGAACCTCTTCAACCGAGGACTTTCACGGGTGGTGAGCTAGAGTGCCACCATGTTTCCCTGGATTGTTATGAGAACATTGTAAGGTTTGGCTTGTTGCCTTTGAAGCTGCTGTCTCAAGACTAAGTTAATAAGGCTCCTATGTTTTGAGAATATTGAGTTATGGCCTAAGTGTCCCAACCACGAAGGTCAAGGCTGTCTGATATCTCTGCATGGCCAGCTACTCTCAGGCCAAAATAGAAACTAGATGTACAGAAAGCGATTTTCTTACTGTGTGGTATAAATCAGAACTCTGCAAAATAAACTTTGGCACTTGCTTGATACATTTGCCTGTGTCCCTCCTGTTCCCCGCATTCCCGTTCTTCATTCTCCTATCCTTCACCCGTGTTCCCTCTTGTCGCACCGGCCACGACACCATTGGCCACACTAATCCAAAAGAAAAGAGAGAAAGCCCAAATTAATAAAATTATGAATGAAAAGGGAGAGATCACAACTAACACCAAGGAAGTAGAAACAATCATCAGAAGTTATTATCAACAGTTATTTGCCAATATGCTAAGCAACCTAGATGAAATGGATGCATTCCTGGAAAACTATAAACTCCTAAAATTGAACCAGGAAGAAGTTGACAACCTGAATAGACTGATATCTAGTAACAAGATTGAAGCAGTGATCAAAAACCTCCCAAAAAACAAGAGCCCAGGACCTGACGGATTCCCTGGGGACTTCTACCAAACTTTCAAAGAAGAAATAACACCTACTCTCCTGAAGCTGTTTCAAAAAATTGAAGCAGAAGGAAAACTTCCAGACTTTCTATGAAGCCAGCATTACCCTGATCCCCAAACCAGGCAAAGACCCTACCAAAAAGGAGAATTTCAGACCAATATCACTGATGAATATGGATGCTAAGATTCTCAACAAGATCCTAGCCAACAGGATCCAACAGCACATTAAAAAGATTATCCACCATGACGAGGTGGGATTCATTCCTGGGCTACAAGGACGGTTCAAAATTCGCTAATCAATCAATGTGATGGAACAAATTAATAAGAGAAGGGAGAAGAACCACATGGTCCTCTCAATCGATGCAGAAAAAGCATTTGACAAAATCCAGTATCTGTTCCTGATTAAAACGCTTCAAAGTATAGGGATAGAGGGAACATTCCTGAACTTCATCAAATCTATCTATGAAAGACCCACAGCAAATATCATCCTCAATGGGAAAAAGCTTGCAGCCTTCCCGTTGAGATCAGGAACACGACAAGGATGCCCACTCTCACCACTCTTGTTTAACATAGTATTAGAAGTCCTAGCAACAGCAATCAGACAACAAAGAGAAATAAAAGGTATCCAAATGGGCAATGAAGAAGTCAAACTCTCTCTCTTCGCAGATGACATGATTCTTTATATGGAAAACCCAAAAGACTCCACCCCCAAACTACTAGAACTCATACAGCAATTCAGTAATGTGGCAGTACACAAAGTCAATGTGCAGAAATCAGTGGCTTTCTTATACACTAACAATGAAAATACAGAAAGGGAAACTAGAGAATCTATTCCATTTACTATAGCACCAAGAACCATAAGATACCTGGGAATAAACCTAACCAAAGAGGTAAAGGAACTGTACTCGAGGAACTACAGAACACTCATGAAAGAAACTGAAGAAGACACAAAAAGATGGAAGACCATCCCATGCTCTTGGATCGGAAGAATAAACATTGTTAAAATGTCTATATTGCCTAGAGCAATCTACACTTTTAATGCCATTCCAATCAAAATTCCACCGGTATTCTTCAAAGAGCTGGAGCTAATAATCCAAAAATTTGTATGGAATCAGAAGAGACCCCGAATCGCTAAGGAAATTTTGAAAAACAAAAATAAAACTGGGGGCATCATGTTACCTGATTTCAAGATTTACTGCAAAGCTGTGATCACCAAGACAGCATGGTACTGGCATAAAAACAGAACATAGACCAGTGGAACAGAGTAGAGAGCCCAGATATGGACCCTCAACTCTATGGTCATATAATCTTCGATAAAACAGGAAAAAATATACAGTGGAAAAAAGACAGTCTCTTCAATAATTGGTGCTGGGAAAACTGGACAGCTATATGTAGAAGAATGAAACTCGACCATTCTGTTACACCATACACAAAGATAAACTCAAAATGGATAAAAGACCTCAACGTGAGACAGGAATCCATCAGAATCCTAGAGGAGAACATAGGCAGTATCCTCTTCGATATCAGCCACAGAAACTTCTTTCAAGATATGTCTCCAAAGGCAAAGAAAACAAAAGTGAAGATGAACTTTTGGGACTTCATCAAAATCAAAAGCTTCTGCACAGCAAAGGAAACAGTCAACAAAACAAAGAGGCAACCCACAGAATGGGAGAAGATATTTGCAAATGACAGTACAGAGAGAAGGTTGATACCCAGGATTTATAAAGAACTCCTCATACTCAACACACACAAAACAGACAATCATATTAAAAAATGGGCAGAAGATATGAACAGACACTTCTCCAATCAAGACATACAAATGGCTATTAGACACATGAAAAAATGTTCATCATCACTAGTCATCAGGGAGATTCAAATTAAAACCACATTGAGATAACACCTTACACCAGTTAGAATGGCCAAAATTAGCAAGACAGGAAACAACATGTGTTGGAGAGGATGTGGAGAAAGGGGAACCCTTTTACACTGTTGGTGGGAATGCAAGTTGGTGCAGCCACTTTGGAGAACAGAGGGGAGATTCCTCAAGAACTTAAAAATAGAGCTTCCCTATGACCCTGCAATTGCACTCCTGGGTATTTATCCCAAAGATACAGATGTCGTGAAAAGAAGGGCCTTCTGTACCCCAATGTTTATAGCAGCAATGGCCACGGTCGCCAAACTGTGGAAAGAACCAAGATGCCCTTCAACGGACGAATGGATAAGGAAGATGTGGTCCATATACACTATGGAGTATTATGCTTCCATCAGAAAGGAGGAATACCCAAGTTTTGTAGCAACATGGACGGGACTGGAAGAGGTTATGCTGAGTGAAATAAGTCAAGCAGAGAGAGTCAATTATCATATGGTTTCACTTATTTGAAGTGGTGGGGGGGGTGGAAGGTTGGGGGAACCAGGTGGTGGGAATTACAGAGAGGGCACGGATTGCATGGAGCACTGGGTGTGGTGCAAAAAAAAAAAAAAAACAATGAATACTGCTACACTGAAAAAAAAGTGAATATTATAAAAATGCAAAGTAAGTCGTATAAATTGTGGAATTACAATAATTCAACTGCGAAGCTGGGTTATTTAGAGAAGGCTTCATGGAAGAGCTAAAACTTGAGATAATAGGAAAAATATTTGTTGTGTGTAATTGAAAGCAATCTGAAGACAGCAACACAAGTCACACACAGTCATTATTATTTTATAGCATCTAGTATTGTAGTGGCAACCTAAGCACACAAGCAATGAATAAAATGGCTTTAATGTTATTTGACTCTTAGCCTTGCCTTACTTAGCATTAGAGCTCCTGCCATGAACATATATGTCAGCCCACAGTAATCTCGCTTTTCTCTTCACTTTAGTTCCTGAAGCTGGCCTTGTGATTCTACTTTCCCTAGCCTAACCACCAGAGCAATCTATGGTTTTCCCAGAAAGACCTCAGTAAACCACTAAGAGAGCCTAGCAGTGTCCTTCGGCTGCTCTGTGACTACTTGACTCTACTGACTCTCTGACTCCTTATATCACACATTAGCTGGTGTCTAGGCCTCATAAATGGAGCTAAGTCAGGACAATTATTGGACTCATATCTAAGTTAAACGTTCAAGAAGCATGCCACAAACATATCTATAGCTGGCCAAGGGAAAGATACCAAGACTAATTGCCTGAGGCATGATCTGAGTCAACCATGATAGTGAGAAAAGCCCTTCAGAAGTTTGTATTGTTTCTATTCATGAGTTTCAGCAACACAAACAGCTATGTTAAGAGCTCCCTTTAATTATTCTTATCAGATTCCATCAAATGGCTTCATCCATAAAGCATCAGATAAATCTTTTAGACTTGATGACTTCTAAATAACTGCACTCCCAAACTGGGATATCTTGTGGTGTCTTGACTTTTTTACCATCAGTACCTTCTGATTCCAACCTGAGACAAGCATTTTCATCAATAAGTTACTTGACAGACTTTGAATATCCCGAGTTACTTTTCATAAATGTTTCTGAGCTTTAAAAATAGATTTTTAATATCTCCATCAGCCCTATACTATATGGATTTCTGCAGCTGCTTTTCTTGGATGATTTTCTAGTCAGATTTCTCATTAGGCTCAATCATGAAGGCTCAACCTACATTTAGAAAAACAAGGTAGCTACATTCCAGGGAAAAATTCTTTGAGTAATAAAAAATTTATGAAAGAACAATGGAAATAATTGTCTTGTATAGAAATGAGCACTGGGACTTTAATTTTAACATCTGTATAACAGAATCTCTCTTTTTTTTGCATTTTTAAATGAACACTTGAGCTCAACATTTTCAGATCATAGAGTAAAGAACTTCCGTTCTTTCATTTCTTGTGCTAAGGGTGATAGCTTTCAAGTGAATGACAATCACCTGAATTCTGAAATCAAAGCCTGAGGAAAGGTCATTTGACCCAGCCTCCTATTGTCTTCAATAAAATCTACATGTATGATTTTCCTGGAAGTGGGGAGGAAAAAAAACCTGTGACACTACATACTTAATAGGAAGCCTTTAATAGCTGCCCAATTGCAAGACCAAGAAAACCAACTTACATTTGCAAAATGAAGATAATAAATGCAGAAAATGGCATATCTGATAGATTATGAAAAGGATTAATTGTAATTAAACACCATTTCATTACATGCTAATTTACCATGGCTACATAGAAATTGCATTTGAGTTTCATGGGGTTATGCACACTGGTCCCCCTCAAAAAAAATTCACCCAGTATATATTTGAAAATGAGTGCAAGTCATACAACAAATGAATGTTTTACTGCTCACAATGAAGCACAGAACTTAGCAAAGTCTGAATGACCAACTAATATAAAGGGAGACCTGTTTTAGTAAAATGGATTTCTAGCATAAATTAAGTCTATGTTTCAGTCAACTTCTGTATTTATGAGACAGAGAGATCAACTAAAAGAAAATGTTTCACTTTTAATGACACCCTTTCTACATTCAACTTTTCCAAATGATTTTTAGGTAGATCCACCTTCATTGCAGCTATGCTAACTCAACACAGTCCAACAGTGTCCAGGAGAGTTTGAAGTACCTAATCCCTCCCTTCTCTCCAGCCAAGTGTCCAAATAACTAGTAAGTCAGGCATTTAATACATTTATAGCTACATTTAATTTATATTTATTCTTATATATACATTTAATATACACATAGCTACATATGTAGCACATGTGTTATGTGTTTAACATATAGTCTATACCTAATAAAAATATGTTCTGACCCCCTGAGATGAGATGACCTCATGTCATCTGACAGCTAACTTTTCTGCCTTTTCCTGGATAACGAGACTTCCTGATGAAACCGTGAACTACTTGAGGTCAGGGATTGGGCTCCATTAATATGTGTATCTTCAACTTAACATAGTACATGACGCTTTATAAATTATCAAGGAATGGATAGATAGAAAAGTGGATGATTGATCTTTGTCATGATATCCAGATACTTGACCTCAATATACTAATCTGATTCCAAAATTCTAATTATTTCTTTAATTTAGTGGTTTGGTTTGAGCTTCTCAGTCCCTATTTCTTTCTAAAATCTAATTAACATAATCATAATGACACAGTAATATAGGCCCACATCTCTTTCCTTAAAATTTTTAGATGAGAACAAAATAAGTGCAAACTAAGGAACTAATGGGCCCAAGTAGAGCAATGTAAATATTTTACATAAAAATAATTTAAAAATAAACTAACATAGGACAATTAATGTGTTTGCAATTTTCAACAATGTAGCACTTTAAGAACTGATAAAAATAGATTTTTAGTTGATAAAAATTGCTAGATCAGAAAAAGAACAATCTAATCTAAATAAAACAAGCTTTTAATATTTGCAAATGACAAGGGCAGTATAAATAAAGGATTAGTATCCAAAATATATAAAGAACTTAAAAAACTCAACACCCAAAAAATGAATAATCCAATTAAAAATGGGAAGAAGACATGAACAGATATTTTTCCAAAGAAGACATACAGATGACCAACAGACACATGAAAAGATGCTCGGTTGACACTACTGGTCATCAGGGGAATTCAAATCAAAACTACAATGAGATGTAACCTCACACCTGTCAGAATGAGTAACATCAACAACACAAGAAATAATAAGTGTTGGTTAGAATGTGGAGAAAGAGGAACCCTCTTACACTATTGGTTGGAATGCAAAGTGATGCAGCCACTGTGGAAAACATTACAGAGGTTCCTCAAGAAGCTAAAAATAGAACTACCCTACAATGCAGAGATTGAACTACTTGGTATTTACTCAAAGGATACAAAAATACCAATTCAGAGAGGCACACGTACCCTGATGTTTATAGCAGCATTATCTACAATAGCCAAATTATGGGAGCAGCCCAAGGGTCCCACTGACTGATGAATGGATAAAGATGTGATAAATACAATGGAATATTACCCGCCATAACAAAGAACAAAATCTTGTCATTTGCAATTACATGGATGGAGTTAGAGAGTAATATGCTAAGTAGAATAAGTCAGTCAGAGAAAGACAAATATCGTATGATTTCATTCGCACGTGGAATTTAAGAAACAAAACGAATGAGCAAAGGAAAAAGAGAGAGAGAGGGAGAGAGAGAGGCAAACCAAGAAAGAGACTATTAACTACAGAGAAAAAACTGATGGTTACCAGAGAGGAGGCGGGTGGGGGGAATGGGTGAAATAGGTAATGGGGATTAAGGAGTTCACTTGTCATGATGAGCACAGGGTGATGTATGAAAGTGTTGAATTACTGTACTGTGCATCTGAAACTAATATTACACTGTATGTTAACTAAATGGAATTCAAACAAAAACTTCTAAAAAGAAGTAACTTATTTTTAGCACAAAATGTAGCAATATCTACAATCAACTGTAAGAGAATTTGTCATTTTTAGTTCTCTGATTTAGTAAATTTTTGCTATTATCTAAAAAAAAAAAAAAACCCAAAACAAAAAAACAACAAAAAAAAACTTTTACACCAAAGCCATTCAGACTAGTTGGAAAAAGATGGTAAGTTAATCATCAAGGTCAATTTTTCTGATGAGAAAAAAACATGTAGTCATAAGTTTCTGTTTAAAGTTACATGACTAAAACTTGTCTTTATATTAATTTATGTTAAATACCAATATGACCATAAATCCAATACATATTGTATCTTTTACTGTAGCATTTTGAGAAAATGTTGGAAGGTGGGGTAAGAATACCATAATTTTCCAAAAAAACATAGAAAAACAAAAACAAGTTATTAAAAAAAATGGCAAGCAGAGGATTTGTCATTTGATGCTACTTGTACCCACAACCCATCCTCTACCAAGTCACCAGTAAGGACATCGAACAAGTAATTATAAAAGCTATTAGAAAAACTGGAGAATCTCATAAATCTACTTCTTTTTTGACTGTGAATTCTTGGCTTACAAATTTTAAAGTTATCCATTTCTATTATCATTAATAGGGCCCTGAAAATGCTGGAAGAATTAGGAACACTTGCAAAAGATACAATAGTTACCCAATCTGAGACCAATGTACTTGGAAAACAGAAGGAAATTTATCCCAATTTAGGTAGAAAAACTGAATAAAGAAACAGTAAATTATCAATTGATTCTTCAAAGACCATCATTATAATACCTGGTTTATGCATACTATTTCCTGTCTCAATATCACTCCATGCAAGATATTACCTTTAGTTTCCACAACAGGGCAGATAAATAGGGACTATTTTCTCCTTCCAATAAATTAATAAATATATAAAATGCTCAGGTTTCCTATATTCAATAATTTTTCTGTTACTTTTCCCCAGTAACTGAACTTAGTAAATTCTTAATAATTACAAAGGACTGAGGGTTTATGTTTTTTGCAATTCACTAAAAGCTTCCATTTGTCTCAAAATGATATCAAAAAGACAATCTAAAGTAGGCAAGTGGCATTTTTATTTCACCTAAATTCTATTTGCATGCCCACACCACCTCAATCAAGAATAATCCTCCCAAAACAGTGGCAGACAGCTCTTGCCTTACCCAATTAGAAATAGATAAAATTCAAAAGCTTATGGGGATGTCTGGGTGGCATAGTCAGTTAAGCATCCAACCCTCAGTCTGGCTCAGCTCATGATCTTGGGGTCCTGGGATTGAACCACTCATCAAGCCCATGTTGGGCCCATGCTTAGCACAGAATCTGCTTGAGAATCTCTCTCCCTCTCCTTCTGAACCTACCCCCACGCCACTCATGCTATCTCTCTCTGTCAAATAAATAAGTCTTTTTAAAGAAGCTGGTATCTGAGAAATACTTGAATAGTCTATTTTCACAGATATTGGCATCTCTTATCCTTAGCAGCCTCTGCATAGAATTCGGTCTAAAATTCTGGAAACTTGTGTTGGGATATGTTCCCATTGCAACATTGTGTTGCAATGTTCCATCTGGCATCCACAGATTTGATGCAAGAAGCTTGTAAAACCTAACTTCTCACCTGAGGTATACTTTCTAAGCAAGTGAAAACTACACTTTGGCCAAGTATCTTGGTCCAATGGCCGGAAGTTAGAGGCATTTTAGTAGCTTACACATAACAGAAAGGGGACAAAGAAAAGATTGGAGGCAAGGGAAAAAATGGGAATCCATAAATTTCATTTACGTCATCAAAGTTTATAGCATCAGTGAAAACCATTCTATGAAGAAATTGCTTTTTTACATTTTTTTGCCAAACTTCAGTCACCTTTATTTACTTGCAAAGTCTATTAGTTGTCAAGTTTTATTCATTTTATCCACCATGCATGGCTCAAGTTCATTTGGAAGGCAGCTATGCTCACCACTATACCACCAACGCGGCTCAAGTTCATTTGCTTCTCAGCATCTACACTACCATCATCCTGTTGGAGCTAGTGCCAACTTTTGTCCAAATTCCTGCAATGGCCTCAAAATTGGCTTCCTAATCTCCAATCTATCCCCTTCCTATCTACCTTCTACACTTCTGCCAAGACTGACCTTTTAAAAATGGAAGCTCTGTCTTTCATGCCTCTATCCCATTTCAGCTCCTGCCATACTTAAAACCTTTCAGTGACATTTCATCACTCTAGCCTAAAACAAATTTTCTTAACATAGCCTCCAGGCTCTGCTTAGGCTCCTTCATGCCTGCTTCTGCAATATCATCTTTGCATAAGCTCCTCCGTAGTTTCTCTGCTCCAGTCACATTAACTTTGCATGTGTGCGTATGTGCATTTTCTTTCTTTCTTTCCTTTTTTTTTTTTTTTTTTAAGATTTACTTATTTATTTTAGAGAGACAGAGAACCTGTTGGGGCAAGGAGCAGAGGGAGAGGGAGAGTCTTAAGCAGACTCCATGCTGAGCAAAGAGCCCTACAAAGAGCTTGA
The DNA here is from genome assembly GCF_020171115.1 of Neogale vison. Classification (NCBI taxonomy): domain Eukaryota; kingdom Metazoa; phylum Chordata; class Mammalia; order Carnivora; family Mustelidae; genus Neogale; species Neogale vison. The sequence continues at coordinate 35,081,554 of NC_058105.1, forward strand.
TCTCATGATCTTGAGATCCCAAACTGAGCCAAAACCAAGAGTTGGACACTTAAGCAACTGCGCCACCCAGGGGCCCCTGTGTATGCATATTCTATGCATCTATCCTTACAATAAGAACCTTGTGGATATCTCACTCACTCTCCTGTAGCATCTTCTCCATTATTTCAAATTAACATCTTTGTATCCTTTTGATCTAAAATGGAATTTCCTCAGATAAGCCCTCTCTGACCCATCAGACCATGTCAGTTACTTCTGTTACATATTCTCATCCCACACATACCTATCATAGCACCTACCAGAGATTTGCATTTCCTTGAGTGTATGATAATTGGATTTCTCTTCTCTCTACCATTAGATTGCAAGTTTCATAAAGGCAAAAGCTATAGCAAATGTGCTTAACTGTTGTATCCCCAGATTCTAGCACACTATCTGGCACAGAGCTGATGACTGTGATAAACACCACTAAATTGGTTTATGTGAACTTTGACAAATCACTCAACTTTACCGTGCTACAGTTTCTTCATCTATAAAAGATGAATGTGAGAAATGACAATAAAATTAGCTTATTAATACATTAAAAGATGCAAAGTACCTATGGACATGGTGTGATAAAGAGAGTCATGCTGGTTATGATGAGCATGATCCTTTCAGGATGGTGCTTTCAAAAGAGAAGGTATTGCTTTCATGGTTGAGAGGAGAAACATACAGTTACTGAGAAACTATGCTGGGTCAGGCTCTATGTCTGGCACATTATACTCATTATATTGGTGAGTCTTCAAACGTGAAGGTTGTAGAACCAATCTACTTGAGACATATGAAGAAAACAAAATCTCTCTCTCCCTCTCTCTCTTTCTCCTTCTGTGTCTCTCAACATGATCTCAGCAATGCAGCCTAAAATATCACCACACAGTCCCCTATGTTCCAGTGATTAGGGAATAAACTAATCAAACCCTATAGCAGTTCTTTCTGAATATAATTCATATCAGTAGAGCTGGCTATAGACCGTTGTTAATGTACCATTTTCATTGCCAAATTTAACTTCTGTGTAATTCTTCCTTTTTCAGTCACCTTAATTAATAAATTAATCCCCTAAAATGTTTTTCAGGTCAGCCAATTCTCTCCTCATTTTACAAATGAGGGAACAAAATCAATGAGATTTCCTTAATGCCATAGCTGAGTTGCAAACCCCTCGATCAAATGCACCTTAGGGATATCAATTTTTGTAAGTCCTTCCAGGACATCTTCACTCAGTTCAGTAGCTCAATGTTATGATTGCTGTGACCTCAGGAAACAGCAACATTGATGACGGAAGTTAAGTTTAGATACTACAATCAGGGTTGTAGGACATTTCTTTCTCTTGGTGGCTGTCACAAGAGTGGTAAAACCACCCAGCATGGTTTATATAAAGGTACATTTATGTCACTTCCATAATTTAACAGTATTCAAAACAACCCTTACTTCATTAGAAGATCAAATTTCTCCATCAATCAGCATTATAGGCATTAAATAGGTATAAAATGGGTGGCCGAATTTGTCATACCTTATACTTGATTTTAATGTTTTTTTCTTAGATATACATTTTTACTCTATAGAAGAACAAGTTGAACAGGGCCTTTAGTTGCACAACATACATGGGTGATTTCCATGCTATTTCTGACAGATAAGGTCACCTCCAATAGACAAACAGAATGCTACATTGCAGTGTTATGTTGAGATGTTTTTGGAGTGGAAAGCATGGGGAATCACATCACTGCTTTAGAAAAGATATTGAAGGCCATGACTGTTAAACTTATTGAAAGTTTATGATTTTCTGGCTTCACATTTAGACTGGCAATATAAATTGGAAGATAGTTTTAAATCAGGAGTTGCATTTTTCACTTAAAGAAAGCAATTTTTTTTCAAGACCATGTACTGAGCAAATCCTGTACCTCCCTCTTTTTTAGTTTTCTGTTCCAGTTAAGAACATGAAAGATGGTACTCTATCCTCAAGAATCAAACAATATTCGTCCCAGGGAAAGTGACTTCAGATATTTTCAGATTTTCAAGTGAATTTCTTCTAGATAGCACATACTTGGGTCATGGTTGGTTGATTGTTTTTACCCATTCAGCCACTCTATGTCTTTTGGTTGGAGAGTTAAATCATTTACTTTTAAAGTAATTATTGATAAGAAAGGATTTATCATTTTTATTTTGCTAGCTGCTTTCTGTTAATCTTATAGTTATTTTGTCTCTTTTCTTGCTGTCTTCCTTTGTGTTTTGTTAATTTTTTTGGTATTAACAAAAAATTGAAATTATTTGGCTTTTATTGGTTTATTTTTTTCTTTTGTGGAATTTCCACAAGTGTTTTTTTTTTGTGTGTGTGTGGTTACCATGAGACTTAGAGAAAACAATCTTTTTAAAACTGATGACGAATTAACTTCAACTGTATAAAAACACTACTTTTGTATACATTTCCATTCCCAACTTATGTATTGATGCCAGAAGTTACATCTTTATATATTCTGTATCCATTAACATAGTTCCACAGTTATTTTTTTGCATTTTTTTTAAATTCCAAGGGCCACTTCTTCTGCTCTCCCCCAGACAGTTACACTATGATAGACCCAACAGAGCTCTAAGATAGGTGTAGATGCTAGTTCTCTGGATAGTCCTGATGAAGTTAGGGTGCTGGATGCATGGATTAACTCTTTCCCTCCCCAGTGGGAAGCTAAGAGCTGGAGGATCAATGAAGTCTACCAGCCCAAGCAGCCACTTCCATTCTCTCCTGAGCAGCTAGACTGCCAGTCATGTCACATCTCCAAGACTGGCAAGACCGAAGCCGGATCTCTGGGGAGCCCTGGCAGAAAAATTGGTGCACTGTACACATTAACCAATCACTTCTTCCCTTGCATGAAGCTGGGTACTAACAGATCTTTTCTGGATCATATAAAGATGCTGCACTGGGGGAGGGGTTTTCAGTAAGAGGGTGTCCCAAATCTTCCTACCAGTTTTGGTAAGTCTGGTTTCATGTTTTCCCAGGGTGCAGGAGCTTTTCAATGAGTTTATTATCTCTCACGAAGGAAATCTGTCCAAGAATTATTGAATCAGTTTTTTTGTTAGGGGAAAGGAGGGTCCAGAGCTTCCTCCTTATCTGTATTATTGATGTCACTCATATATAAATGGATATATTAAAGGGATAAGCATATTTTAATATAAATATATAATCTATATCTTTTTATATAAACAAATATCCTCTTAATATAGTTATTGAAAATCAAATTCTATCTTATTGTGAATTCTTCATTTTAAGACACCTATAATCTGAAAAAGTTAATGGAAATTTTTTATATGAATTTTCTATGTTAGTCTTAGATTTTGTTGAAAAGCAATGATCTTTCCTTCTGAAAAAATATGAAGGGAAATCGTTTTTTTCTCAATTAAAGGAATCATATCCCAGCAAATTCATAGTCATGAAGTCAGGAAAATGTATAGGCAGCAGTATCTGTTAGATGTAATGGTTCTCCCTGCTCAAACAACTTTCAGTTCTCAGAGACTCCAAGAAAAGGACCCCTGTAAAACAGAGAAAGCACCATAGCAAATCCAGAGGGCAGGGTATGGGGGATCAGGACTGCACCCTTTTGCTCTCTTTCTCCATGTTCTAATAAGGCTACCAAGCACTGCCCTTAGAACACTGCTAATCAGAAAAATAAGAAATGAACACATAATAATGGGTCATCTTTGAAAACTTGGTCCATTTGGCATGGAAGAATTGAAAAGAAGAGAAAAGTCACTGATACATTGTCTTAGGTGATGAGAGTTTTCTGCAAGGCTACATACATAGAGAGAGAGAGGGTTGCATAGGAAACAGCCTCAACAGTCTAATGTTTGATCTCATGGAGTCTTGAAGCATCATTCAGGATACCACAGCAATCCCAGTCTCCCACAAAATCTCTAGCGCTTGAACATTTCTGGAACTCAGCTTCTGCTTTCCCTTTTTCTTTTTCTTTTTTTTTAATTTTCCGACTGGGTTTTACCGTAATTGCCATCTGTGTTTGATCACTCCAGAGGAAAGGCTCTGTTTAGGTCAGTTGGTTCTTATATTAGATAGTTTTCTTGCCTGGACGACTCAAATAACAGTAGTTAGCTTCAATCCCACTTCCAGTCAGATACACTCAAGGTGTCAGGGTCACATGGAGTTAAATACCATTAGGAAAAATCGGAGGCTATTTTTCTCAAGAGAGTCAATATAACCAGAAAATAATTTGGGGATTTGAGGCTGCAGCAACAACTTTTTATTTATTCATAACAGTGGTTGATGATGAGTACAATGATGAGATCAAAAGCAATAGCTACTTGTTTTAACCTTCATAAATTCCCTAAATGTCATAATTAAGATAAAATATCTAACAAGCTACTTCCAGAAATGATTTGTGTTATTTCAAGGCAAAAGTATGAGATTTCTTGCTAGTAGGGCTTCTTCTATCTTCTTAGCGTACATTTTCTAAGGTTGCATGATCTTTCCCCAAAAAATGAAAAAAAACCTAAAGAATAGAAATCTTAATTTTTAAAATAAGTATATCATCCTCATTGCTGTCTCTCTTTATTGCCATTTTCTCCTCTGGTCCTTTTTCTTTTTGGTCCTCAAATTGTGATTCAAATACTTTTAAAAGATTTTAAGCTGCATTGATCTTCTAGAACTGGAATGATATTGTTGACTGAATAAACATAATAAAATGCTAGCTCAGAGCAAGAGCATGTCATAACCTTCAGTGAGATGAAACATGCTTTATGATGTAGTAAGGTATCAGTAATTACTCTGAAGCATACTCATACCATTTAAATGACCAAATTTTTTAAAAAGATTTTATTTATTTATTTGACAGAGAGAGATCACAAGTAGGCAGAGAGGCAAGCAGAGAGAGAGAGAGGAGGAAGCAGGCTCCCTGCCGAGCAGAGAGCCCGATGTGGGGCTCGATCCCAGGACCCCGAGATCATGACCTGAGCCGAAGGCAGAGGCTTAACCCACTGAGCCACCCAGGCACCCCAAATGACCAAAATTTGATGATATTAGCAATAGCTAGAGCATAAACATTTTCTTGTTATACAACAGTTATAATTTATTATGAAAATAATGCCAACCCTCAACCCAATTTCTACGATCCCATTCCTATGACACTGATTTGATGTGCTTGACCACAGAAGTGAAAGATGCAAATATCAGTCAAAGAACTGAAAAAAGATAAAGAGCAGCAGGACATAAACATCATGAATTTCATTATTTGAGATACTGTTTTAGAGCATAATGTCTGCGATAATAACCCAGTAGTTGCCATTAATCTCTTGCACCTTAGTGAAAATTATGTGCTCAATTCTGTGTCAGAGGAGGAAAAATTAACTACATTAAAAGCAATAAGCAATTAGAGGTTGAAAATTTTTATAATGGGCTTTGTGGGAGTTGGGTAGCAACCACAAGTTTGGGGTATTTTTTTAAAGATTGTATTTATTTATTTGACAGAGAGAGCCAGAGAGCACAAGTGGAGGGAATGGCAGAGGGAGAGGGAGAAGCAGGCTCTGCACTGAGCAGGGAGCCCAACATGGGGCTTGATCTCAGGATCCTGGGATCATGACCTGAGCCAAGGGCAGATGCTTAACAATCTGAGCCACCCAGGCACCCCCACAAGTTTTTATTTTAGCACAATCTTGCTACTTTATTGCATATTATAGTGTACCTAACTACAAAAGACAATAATTGCACTTCATTTCCCAGGGAAAGCCTTTACTGACCTGCAACAGGCAGTTCCCTTTTTATTGGCTATGTTCCCCCAAATTCTCCTTATGCACTCATGTAACAATAGTTGCTACCTAGTAACAGAAATCGTCAGCTCTTCTTACTGAATTGTAAACTCCCTTGACTCAAGGCAAGTACCACATTCTCTTCATTAGTATATCCTTAGCACCAAGCACAGTGTCTGATACACACTGTTTAAGTGCTCTAGACTCAATAAGATAAAGGAAGCTCCACAAACACATTTTCATCTCTACTCCTTCTCTTCCATCTTGTGAAGTGTGTGTGTGTGTCTTTTATTTCCAGTTTAGATTTGATGGAATATTATAGTGAGGTCATTTGGCAAGATAGGGTAACAGAAATGAAGGATAATTGTCAGCAGAAGACAAACAACAAAGATCAGGGTCCCATGCAAATACAAGGTAAAAAGCAAATAGCTGCATACTGTCATGAGATAGAATGAATAAACTATTGTTATATTTTAACTTATTTCTTATTTCCAAAAAGAAATGTGCATTCTCATTTTTGAGGCTAATGGTTTTACATTGGACTCTTGATTAAATTGTCTGTGACCCTCTGATCTCCCTCCTTTCACTGTACAAACATGATTAAGGTCCTTATATTTTGGTTTTTTTAAAATTTTCTCTCCTAATGAGCTATCCCCCAAGCTACCTCTGCACCCCTTTCTTTTCTCTTCAGCATAGAATGTCCTATGAGAGTAGTTTAATTTTCCTGAACCCCCAAACTCTATAAAAATCAATGTTTTAATGTCACCAAATATATAAATGCAATAATATCAATCATTATCTTACTTATATTGAAGTCTTATTTTAAGGTGTCCCGGGCATTTTGAATATAACATGCCAAAATTCTAACAATTACCTCTCTATCCAAATATGCTCCATTTCCTTCATTTTCTATAGTGGCATCCTTACCTAGGCTAGAAAAACTTCATCTGTAATGACAGATTCAGTAATGGAGTATTAATCTTCAGATTGAATAGACATTATCTCACAAAATAAAGATTTTTTTTCTGCTAAAAAGACAACTTGAAATGGTTTATTTTTGGCTGGATAGTCCATTGTAGAGTATAGCTACCCCACACATTTGAACTGGGCAGCTCAAAACCTTCCATGCTTCCTTCCCTATCATTGTAAGAAAGCAGAAAATCTGAATTAAGCACTGCATGGCAAATTTTCAAATGTGGTCAGTAGGAAGGTGAAAACACTTTTCAGAGTGTTTCTTACACATTTCACAACTAGTAGTCATGATTCTTTTAACAAAATATGGATAAACATGATATGGTTTATTCATATAATACTACTCAGCAATAAAAAGCAACAACCTACAAAAAATGTACAACTATAGATGATTTTAAAAAGCATGCTGAGTGAAGAAGCATAAATGTACAATCCCACTTATATGGAATTTTAGAAAAGATACACCAGATACACAGCAGGGGGAAAAAGCAGGATAGTATTGCCTCTGGAAGGTGAGGACATGGTTATAATGGAAAGGCACAAGAGGAAACTTTGGGAGGTTATGGTATTGCTCTATACCTTGACAATAGTTTGATATATACAGCTCTATGCACTTGACAATGCATACCACAGAATGGTATACTTCACCTTAAAAAAGGAAAAATATGGGAAAAATAAGCCATTTAAATCAACTGTATGTGGACTGAAGTGTTTAGGGAGTATACTAAATGTCTGCCACTTACTGTTAAGTGCTTCAAAATATAAGATGGATTATGGATAGGTAGAAAGATGGATAGAGAGATTTATATGTAATAAATCTAATTGTAAAATGTAAACTATAGGCTCTAGGTGGTAGAAATATGAGTGTTCACTCTACAAGTCTTTCAACATTTTTGCATGTCTGCAATTTTTCATATTAAATGTTGAAATATAAAAAAGAAAAATCAGCCTACAGTTTGATTTTGGACACAAGCTTAGAACATTTAATCACCAATATATATGTGTATTTTTTACTGTGGTAAGAAAATTTAATATGAGCTCTGCCCTCTTAAAATTTTAAGAGTATACAGCATTCTTATCTCTAGGCACTATGTTGAATAGCAGATTTCTAAAATTAATTCATCAAGCATATGTGCACCTTTATACCATTATAAACAATCATGTCCCATTTCCCCTTCCTCCCAGATTTTGATAAACCACTGTTCTACTCTCTTCTATGATTTTGACTGTTTTAGATATCTCCTATAAGTGGAATTATACAGTATTTATCTTTCTGTGACCAGCTTATTTCACTTAATATAAGGTCCCCCAGGTTCATCCATGTCATTGCATATGGCAGGATTTAATTCTTTTTTTAAAGTCTAAATAATATTCCATTATATGTATGTGCTACATTTTCTTTACCCATTCGTCATTAATGGACACAGTTTGCATATCTTGGCTATTGTGAATAATGCTGCAGTGAATGTGGGAGTGCAGATATCTGTTCAAGATCCTGATTTCAATTCTTTGGGACAAATATCTAGAGGTGGAAATACTGGATCATGTGGTAGTTCTTTTTAAAATTTTTCTGAGGAACTCCCATTGTTTTCTATTGTGGTTGCACCAATTTATAGTCCCACAAACAGTAAACAAGGGTTCCAGTTTCTCCACATCCTTGCCAAAGCTCATCTATTTTTTTATGATAATGATCCAAAAAGATATAAATGGCCAATAGATATAAGAAAAAATACTCAACATCATTAGTCATCAGGGAAATGAGATTCAAACCACAATGAATAATCATGATATTGGTAGAATAACTTTTTATATATCTTTTGGAGTAGCATCATTTTGTAGTTTTCTTTTTCTTAAGAAAAAAAGCTTCTTCCATCTAAAGGCTAACTCTCTTACAAAAATTAAAATATAGTTAGTGAAATAATTGTAATAATATGTCCAGAGGCTCCTCGGAAGCAAATAATCTCTTGGGCACACATCTTCCGAGTCATATCTAAAAATTATGTAAAAGGGGGCTCTGGGGTGGCTCAGTTGGTTAACATCTGACTCTTGGTTTGGGCTCAGGTCATGATCTCAGGTTCATGAGATTGAGTCCCAGACAGGCTCCACACTCAGCATGGAATCTACTTGCCCCTCTCTCTTGTCCTCTGCCCCTTCCCACACTTGCACTTTCATGTTTGTACTCTCTTTCTCTAAAATAAATAAATCTTTCAAAAAATAAAAATTATGTATATGTATCATGAAAAAAAACCCGATTGTAATTATATATGGCTATCCCATAAAGAGTTACCTTTTCGAAATAAAAAAATAAAAATAAAATGTATGCAGATAAGTAAAAAAATATTTCCTCCATCCAAGTATATGGTAAACAAGGATCAGCATCATATGCTGTATAATGGATATAAAGAATTCTATGCTTCTTTGTGCCAATTCAATACATCTCTTTTTCCCACTGTGTATATTAGGCCCCTTTTCCATCGTGCAGATTACCAAAACCTTTCTTGGGAATGTGATTAAGTCCCCACCACTATCTGTCCCTCAGCTTGGGACCAAAAAGAAAGAGAACTGGATTCCATTTACACTATCCATTGTATTTTGCCTGGGAGTACTTCACTTCCTTCGCCTCTGTCTCTGATTAACAGTCATCATGTGTGTGTTTGTATGAACACACAAGACATGTGCACATATACTTAGATACACATAAAACACACACATTCACCTTTATGATAGCATCCATGTCCATACATATAGTTTGCTATTTTTATTTTTTGTTTTATAGTTAGCTACTTTTATTTTATTTTTTCTTATTTATTTTTATTTATTTTATTATTTTTGTTTGTTTGTTTTTAATATCTTTTTTAAATTTATTTTCAGCGTAACAGTATTCATTGTTTTTGCACCACACCCAGTGCTCTATGCAATCCGTGTCCTCTCCAATACCCACCACCTGGTTCCCCCAACCTCCCACCCCCTGCCCCTTCAAGACCCTCAGATTTTTTTTCAGAGTCCATAGTCTCTCATGGTTCACCTCCCCTTCCAATTTCCCTCAACTCCCTTCTCTCCATCTCCCCTTGTCCTTCATGCTATTTGTTATGCTCCACAAATAAGTGAAACCATATGATAATTGACTCTTTTAAATACCATATAGCTCTCCAAATAAGAGCACAAGTTGAAGGTTTCAAACACAGCTGAGATGAAGTACTAGGGATAAAAAGCTAATCTTTTGCAAGTAAAAACCAGAAAAAAAAATATGAACCAATGGTTTTCAGAGAATAACCATCAAATAAAGATAGTCATGCCCTAAGTAATGGAAAAAAACAAATTAGCTCTACTATTGCCCTGACTTACTGTCTGGAGATAATTTGTGAGCCATAGCACAGGGAAGGCAACCCCAAGCAAAGTCCAGGGAACTCCCTGAGTTATGGAGAGAAATATGAGGGTCCAAAAAAGCAAAAGGAGCCAGAGTTTGCAAGGAAGAATAATGAAGAGAAAGAACAGAAAAAAAATGTTTTTTATTCTTTCTCTGATATATTTCCAGCAATATTTATATAACTCAAATCATTTTTTTAATCATTTCTCCACCTAAATACAGTTTTTGTGTTTGCAAGAAAAACCTCAAATTGTTTTATGGCTGGATAAAGTTACAAACTCAGATTCTATTAAGAATAATTTGTATAGTTTTACTGGATATTTAATTCTGATTTCAAACTATTAATTATATTGATTCTTAACTGTTCAAAGGAAACTTCTTTTTTTTAAAAAAAGATTTTATTTATTTATTAGACAGAGAGAGATCACAAGTAGGCATAGAGGCAGGCAGAGAGAGAGAGAGAGAGAGAGAGAAAGGGAAGCAGGCTCCCTGCTGAGCAGAGAGCCCGATGCGGGACTTGATCCCAGGACCCTGAGATCATGACCTGAACCTAAGGCAGCGGCTTAACCCACTGAGCCACCCAGGCACCCCTTCAAAGGAAACTTCTTATCAAATTCACTTTGTTTTGCTGAAAATGTTACTCAATGTTGCACACTTTATTATTTTTTTTACACAATAAATAGCTTGTTTTGTTTTAATTCTGTCATGGCAGATTGAAATCACCACTTACTATGAAATTTTCAGCATGCTTCCTTCCAATCTATCTTCTCCTTTACTATTCTGGTTGTACTACTTGTTTCTGCTCTCCACTCAATTTTGAATCAGAAGTATGTTTTTATTATAAATTTCAAATGTATCCAACTTTTTTAAGCTAGAAAATGACTTGATTTTAATACAATTAAATTTACTTATTAGTAAATTTAATAACCAATTATGATTTACATACAAATCACACTGTCTTCATAAAATATGCAAATAAATATGTTACAATCTTATATCAGTGCTTAGAATAAATCATTGGAGCTGAATCAATCTCTTGACACTGACTAGATTGATGGTGTGGTTATGTATAATACTAGAAATAACACACAAGACATGCACACTACAATATGAGAATATCTTATGCAAAGCAATCGTAAAAGTGAAATGTAGTCCTACCAAAATGTTAAGTTGTGTGTAATGGAAAAGACAGTTTATAATATTTCAGTTTAATTTTAATTAATTAAAATGGAATATGATTTTGAAATTCTGTTCTCAGTCACCCTAGACTCATTTCAAGCACTTAATATCCACAATTGCTGGCGGTTACCATACTACACATGATAGGACAGCATTCCTAATATTACATAACATAGTTCTTCTTCTACTATGTATAAGATTTCTCCTGTCAAATTATTCAAATATCTGGTCAATCCAAGGGGAAATTCTATCAGTCTGGGCACTGCAGATAGTCATTGGAACTATATCTAGTTACCATTGGCTCTATTACCATTACATTTAGCTACCAGTATCTATTGCCATTCCTTTGCATTGGCTACATATCAAACAAACCTGTACGACAATTAATCTGTGATTTAAAGTCAATCCAAAATAGGATAATAAGATAACTGTAAATTCATATGAAAGAGAAAAATCCATCCAAGTAGTCAATTACATTTGGTTAAAGAACAGTAATGAAGAGGAAGTTGCCATATTAGCACTATATAGCTACATGGTATTTAAAACAGAGTAGTATTGGCATAGAAACACATGGTATTGGTATAATTAACTAGCAACATAGAAAAAAATATAGACCCTTTGTTATTTCATCCCATATGCAAAAACAAAATAAAACAAAACCAAAACCAAAAACAAAAACCCAGATGGGTTAAATAGGTAAACATAATTATAAGACTATAAATTTTTAGAAAAAAGATATTTTAGGAGGAGAAAAGCCACCAAGTTCCAAATCTATAAGTGAAGGTTGGCAGATTTTTCTGCCTAAAAATTAAAATATTTTAAACATATTGCCCTATGGAAGGGCATTCAGATTATTTTCAGTTGTTTACTATTTATTTATTTTTTAAGGTTATATTTATTTATTTGACAGACAGAAACACAGCAAAAGAGGGAACACAAGCAGGGGGAGTAGGAGAGGGAGAAGCAGGCTCCTCACCAAGCAGGGTGCCTGACATGGGGCTTGATCCCAGGACCCTGGAATCATGATCTGAGCCAAAGGCAGACACTTAACAACTGAGCCACCCAGGTGCCCCAGTTGTTTACTATTTAATATAATGCCTATATATGTACTTGAACATGTAGCAAGTAAAAAAATATAACAAAGATATTGATTTATGCATTCTTTTAAATAATGAGTACATATTTAAATTCTGAGTATAAATATTTAAATATTGAATATATATATAAATGTGAATATATTATCCCATAGGGAATTGCTTAAATAAATGAATTTATGCCTATATGTGAAATTTATAAAGTAGTATGTAGCATTTAGAGGAATATAATAATAGCACTATAAATTCTGATATTCAAATATCTCCAAGATATATTGTTAAATAGAAAGCAAATTAAAAATAGAACTACCCTACAATCCAGCAATTGAACTACTAAGTATTTTCCCAAAGAATACAAAAATACTAATTCAAAGGAATACATATACCCCTGATATTTGTAGCAGCATTATCTACAGTAGCCAAATTATGGAAAGAGCTCAATTTTCCATTGACTGATGAATGGAAAAAGAAGATGTGGTATATATGGAATATTACATAGCCATAAAAAGGAACAAAACCTTGCCATTTGTAATGACATGATTGGAGCTAGAGTACTATGCTAAATGAAATAAGCCAGTGAAAGACAAATACCATATGATTTCTCTCATAAATGGAATTTAAGAAACAAAACAAATGAACATAGGGAAAGGAAAGAGAGGTAAACCAAGAAATAGACTCTTCACTATAGAGATCAAACTGATGGTTACCAGTGGGGAGGTGGGTGGGGGGAAGGGTGAACTAGGTGATGAGGATTAAGAAGTACACTTGTCCTGATGAGAACAGGGTGATGTATGGAAGTGCTGAATCACTTTATTGTGCACCTGAAACTAATATTATACTGTGTATTAACTAAGTGAAATTTTAATAAAAACTTTAAAAAACTAAATATTGTTATTTTCTCAACATTTCTCAATACTTTCTCAATTTCTAATTTCTCAATATGTTCTCAATATCTCTCAAGTTCCTGGACAAAAATCAAAGCTTATTGGTATTTTTTAAAGAACAGAATTAATAACAAAAACAATCCATGTTTGAACACTAGTCAAAAATAGACATTTGTATCATGTCCCTGAAGTCTTGTACCTCAGCATGCTCTTAACAATGGCTATTGCTGACTCCATACCTACCAAACTCATCTCTAATGACTAGGCTTGCTTCTAGTCAGACCATTTCTACACATACACCACACAAATGTCCACCCCCTCCCCACATACTCCTCACTTTTCGTTTCTACTTCCATGCCTTATTCCACACTTTCCCCTCCCCAAAGTGCCTTTCTTCCTCCTTTCTATCAGCTTCTAGCCATTATTTCCTCAATCTTTTTCCTCCAAAAAAACCTGATTTTAGCAACATAAAGTAATCATAACTTGTAGTCCTTTATGTACATTCAGTTTGTAATAAAGTCAATTATACTCATAGAAGGAATCTCCAGAGAAAATTTAGTCCAATGGATTTAAAATTTTTATTAGCCATTATATTAGTCAGAGTTCTCCAGAGACAAAGAACTAATAGGATGTATATATCTAAAGAGACTTATTACAAACAATTGGCACATGATCATGGACATTGGTAAGTCTAAATCTGCAGTGTAAGCAAGCAGGCTGGAGACCGAGGAGAGCTGATGGTACAGATGAAGTCTAAAGTCAGTCTGCTGGAGAATCCCCTCTTGTTGAAGAGGCTAGTCTTTTGATTCTATTCAGGCCTTCAACCCATTGGCCTCTATTCCCATTATGGAGGGTGGTCTACTTACCTTAAGGTCATTGGTTATAATGTTAACCTCATCCCCAAACACCCTCCAATTTGACACATAAAATTGACTATCACAGCCATAAGGCCTTCTTCAAATGGAATCTTTAATCAATATCATTATTGTTGTCATTGTCATTACCATCATCATTGTTAATGCTATTTAAGAGCTTACTATAGTTTGGACACTATTACAATTGCCATAGTTTTTTAATCCTCAAAATTATATTGGGACACAAGTATTGTTATTAGCATCCCTGTCTTACTGATGAAGAAACTGAGGTATAGAGAGGTTTATGTAACTTTCTCAGGGTTACACAGCTAACAAGTGACAGGGTAAGGTTTTGAACTCAGCCTAATTTCAGCCTTCTGTATGCTATATTGCCTTTCAAAGAGATATGTTTAGACACTGAATTCAGTATCCATTTTTCCCTAACTTATTAATTTATTTTTATATATTTTAATTTAATACTTTTAAAAGAAGATGCATGCTATTTAAAATAATATTTGCTCAATGTAGTCATTTTAAATATATAGGAAAATCTAAATTAAAAATAATGAACTCCTTCCACTTTTATTTACAAGATATAAAGTCTATGATATAAATACTGGAGTTGTTACATCTGGCTTAAAATTCAGTCATTACAGATGATAGTACATCAAAGAGAGGGAGTGTGGTGATTAATTTTATGTGTCATCCTAACTGGGTTAAGGAATGTCCAGATAGCTGATAAAGCATTATTTTGGGGTACACTTGTGGGGGTGTTTCCATGAAGAGATTAGCATTTGAATCATCAGTAGACTGGGCAAAGAAGATCACCCTTACCAAAGTGAGTGGACACTATTCAATCTGTTGAGACCCAAACAGAATAATATATATAGAACAATATATATCTATGTATAGATATAGATAGATATAGATTATAGATACAGATATAAATATATTCAAATGTGCGACCACATGAAGGCAGAAGTAACCACAGTCAACAAAGGAGATAACACACATACATATTCCTATTGACATTTGTATCTGCATCAAGCCTTACCTAAAACCTTCCACATTTACATTCATAAGTTTCTTTTTGTGACTTAGCCAACTTAAAATAAGTTTTCTGTCACTTTCTGTCAAATAAATCCTAAATAAATAAAAAGATGGGTCTATTATATATTTTTTCTCATTTCATCCCCATGATATGCATCAATCAAGAGTTTTTATTTTGCTTAATATAAGGGTTAATACATAGATATAGGTTTTCTATATTTTTATTTCTGTTGGGAAAGATAGGTCAAATTCTTCATGTGGTATGTATTTTACTTTTTCTCAACAATAGCTCTTGGAAAGACTTTCACATTTTATTAAATGGCTGTATCATATTCCCTAGTATTGATGAACCAAAATGTAGTCAACCATGTTCTTCTGAATGGTCTGGGGTTTTTTTCTTTTTCTTTTCATTTCTTTATTTTTTATTGTATTCGAAGCAAATTACAGTAAAGTGTCTTTGTTCTTCTATTAAAAAAAAAGAGAGATGACATGTAGAACAGATGTTCTAAAAATGGCATTGAAACACTTTCACTAAAATCCTATTGCCAATTAGATTTTACTTCCTTGTTGAACAGATAATCATGCATATATTATTGAATAATTATTAGTGTTTCTCTAACCAAATTTTACTGTGGACAAGTATTTAACAATTTATTTACTCTATACTCAGATCCTAGGCTCAAGAAAGAGGAAATCATTAGAAAATACATACGTTGCAGTCATGTCTAGGAATTTGGTTTAAAAAAATGGTGCCTTGTTCTTCTATGGGTAAAAAATCGAAATTACAGGTTATCCCATACTGTAAGACTTTTTTTTTTTTTTTTTCCCAATTTATTTATTTTCAGAAAAACAGTATTCATTATTTTTTCACCACACCCAGTGCTCCATGCAAGCTGGACTTTTTAAAAATATTCTTTCATTTTCATGTGTGCTTTAGGCTTGCCACTACCAGTAGGAAAGTGGTTCTCACAAAAAGATTATACCTTTGTTTTTCTGGGATTCTCTTATAAAGCTTATCCAGAATTATGGATTTTTCAGAAATGAAAACTAAATAAATATGAACATAATACAGAGCTTTGAAAAGAGTAGCTTTTCCTTTGGTAAATGTCAACTGCTAAGCCATTTCCAGGAAATATGAGGGAAGAATATTATAGAATAGCTAAGTATCTAGGCTATGGAGCTAGATCTAACCTTGAATCCTATCTTCACCACATACTAGATAAGTTCATCACCATTTCTGTGTCACAATCTCTTCATTTGTTAAAGGGTGACATCGGTAGTAAGCATCCCACAGAACTGTAGTGAGAATTAAACATGGAAATACTCACATATTTTCCATACAGTGTCTGGCACAGAATAAGCATTCAAAAATATAAGCAAATAGGTAATATTTATCTAAGCATTTATACATGAGTCCTCTCCAAGACTTTGAGCTAGGTGTTACTATCATCACCATTTAACAGAAGAGAAAACTGAAGCAGATAGGCAAAGTGATTTGCCTAATGTCACAGAACTAGTTAAGGTGCAGAGCAGGGACTCAAACCCATGATGCCTGTCTCCAAAAGCCATGTACTTGGCAACTAAGCCGCATGGCTTCTCAAGATGCAGTTGAATTTTTGTTTCCATAATTCCTCTATAGGAGATGAGATAGATACTCTCTGAAAATGGAAATATTTTGTCCCCTTTTAAAGGTACTCCAGACTTTGACAAATGGGTGAGGGCTGTGTTTGGAGTTGGGGGTGGGCAACAGTCTTCACAGGATCCCTAAAGTCACTGGTGGCTTCCTGCTTCCTTTTTCAGAATCCCCTCCTCTTTTGCTGGCTCAGCTTTATGAACTTGCCTTAACTACTTTCCCTTCCCCAGAAAGTAATTTATACATCCCAGACACAGAACTGTCACCATGTAAATGAAGCTTCCCCAGTCCTGACATGGTGCATTAAAATATTCTTTAAATGTTTTCAGAGACATCAGCCCACTGAAGCAATCATTATGCTATAGCAGTTATGTCACCTGAGAGGAGTTACAGCTTTCAAATGGGAAGATATAATTTTTCAGCACCTCAGTTATGACCATATTCTTGTTTCAAAATTAATTTGACTTCTGTATGGGATGCAGTCTTGGCATCAGTATTTTCATTTTAAAATTTAGCAACCAACGATACTAAAATATCATCAGCAATCCATCAGTGATTCAATAGCAATTCAAAAGAAATTTTTTTGTGAAATGTCTTCAGTCTTCACCAGCAACTCATGCCAATGACTTAAGAAATATTGCACTTAAGAAATACTGGTACATGTACGTAGTGGTTCAGAGCTGCTACTGGAGATATATTACTCTATTTATGGAGTGATCTCATTTTGTTAATAGATGGGCCAAATCATAGACTTCTATTGAGTACTTGAATGTAAAAGTCAATTCCCTAGTACAGCGATTCTCAAATCCTAAGCTATAGAGCACTAGCATTCCATTCAATCACCTTATGGTGATGCCTTGTGGAACAAGGCTGACTGTGTAGGATTGCTCACCATGCCGACCTCTGCCTCCACCAGAGTAATTCCTCATTTATCCTTTGATATATTGGGATTCCTCATAAGATTTCTTTTAAATTAAAAGAAATTTAATTAAATTAAGGT
Organism: Neogale vison; assembly: GCF_020171115.1. Taxonomy (NCBI): domain Eukaryota; kingdom Metazoa; phylum Chordata; class Mammalia; order Carnivora; family Mustelidae; genus Neogale; species Neogale vison. The sequence goes on from NC_058105.1 coordinate 35,099,359, forward strand.
AATTAAATTTAAATTAATTAAATTAAAAACTAATATTTTGATAAGACAAAATTTGGAAATGATCCTTGTGAACAGAAAAAGTATATATTCACTGTTTCCAGTAAGATATACTATTTGGGGGGGGGGATATAGGATAGACAGAGTATAAAGCAATATATTATAGGAATCTAGGGAGGAAAGAATAATTTTGAGCTGACTGTTCAGCGCTGTTGCACGATCAGACAAACCAGCACAGATAGTTCCTTGCATTTTATATCCATCATCACAATAAATCTTTACAACAGTAATGATAATAGTATCACTGTCCTAATTTTATGGAGCAGTAAACTGAGTTTCAGAGAGTTTAAGTAACTTGCCTAAAACCACATAACTAATAATCCACAGAGAAGGGACTCAAACACATGCCTGTCCATCCCCAAAGTCCATGGTCTTTGAACGCTGCATTAACTACACCTCCAACACCTATCACTGTCACAGGATTTCAGAAATGGATGACATCAATATAAGCCATGTAATATACGGAAGCTCACCTAATAAGTCTAGCACACAAATATTCAATTCTATGTATCAGTTTGGCCCTTGTCCACTACAAAGCTGCAGAAGTGTCAAATTACAGAAGTCCCAAAGAGGCTGGCCCTCAAGCTGTATTTAGCTCACAGATGTGCTTCTGTTTTTCATGCACAGAGTTTTTAAAAATCAGGACATTCTAGTAAAGTTCTTTTCTTTATTGTTTTTATTGCCTACTATACTCATTTGTGCTACCTGCATGGCTTCTGTGGAAAACTGCATCTATAACCCCTTGTTTAGGAACTAGGAACAGGAGAAAGAACCTTCCTCCAACTAACTGCTTTGAGACCATCTACCTGGAAAAGATATTAGAAGGCATTTTGGCAGAGGAGCACATGAATAATATGGTGGTAAGACCCCAGTCTGGAATATACTGCAAAAGAAGCAGGGAATTCAATATTTCATGTGAACAACATCTATATGGTAGAATGGAACAAAACACTCAATAAAGAAAAAGATGAAAAAATATCTATTCATACATGTATTTACTCATCACTTACCATGTTTCTCTAACCAACAGGAAGACAGAAAGAAATGTAAAGCATCTGCACTGCTATCAAGTGACTTAGTGTAATGAGGCACAAGACAAGAAAATGGACAATTAAAACATGTGAAAAAATAGAAGCACAATATAATGAAAATAAGCATAAAGTATTATAGGGGCACAGATATGTTTGTATAAAACTAGGAGTTCAGGGGAAGTTACCATGAATGAATATGATTTGCTAGATGAGAAACAGATGAGAGAGAAAGTACAATCCAAGTAAAGGAATAAAGGAATGGTATTTATGAAAGTAGAGAATTTGAAAACATCATAATTCCTCAAAGAAATATGTATTCTCTTTACGATTGATGCAAACGGGGGACGTTTGGGAAATGATTGAGGATGAAGCTGGAAGACTAGGTAGGCATTTATTCATATACATTCATATACTCATTCAGTAAAAACTTAAAGGTACCAACTTGGGTGCTGGGGATACAACAGAGAACAAGGCAAATGAGGACCCTTCCCTCATAAAGTTTACATTCTTCTTAGAAAAATATTTATTTATTTATTCTAGAGAGAGAGGGAGAGAGAACAAATGGGCAGGAGCAGAAGAAGAGGGAGAGAATCTCAAGCAGACTCCCCACTGAGCACAGAGCCTGACTCAGGGCTCAATCCTACAACCCCAAGATCATGACCTGAGCTGAAATCAAGAGTCAGATGCTCAACCAACTGAGCCACCCAGGTGCCCCTAAACTGAATCAGATTAACAATATAAATGATTAACTTGATTAGTGCCATGATGGAGGTGTTTTGTTTTGTTTTTAAGTACTATAATAGAAACTAGTAAGAGAGCTGGGTTTAGATAAGGTGATATAGAATAACCAATGGTTCATAAACATACATGTCTTTTTTTTTTAGGAAAAGAGCTCTAGATTTTATGCAAAGTGCCACAGAGAGCCACAGAAGGGTCTTATAAGGGGATGGAGTTGTGGTATGATCAAGTGTTTTAGAAAGGTAACTGTGCCAACAGGGTGAAGAACACACTGGATGAGGGAAACACTGGAAGTAAGGAGACTGGTTAAGAGACTTACTGGTAGTATAGGTAAGAGAGGTGATGGCCTCCACTACACTATTTTTGTTGGAGGTTAAGAGATGTAGACAGACTTGTGGAGTTGCTAAATGACTACTGTGGATAGGAGAGAGAAATTTGTAGTATAATGCCAAGTTTCTAATGCTAGTGTGTCAATACCAAGATAGGATCCAAACCTATAGTCAAGTGTGAGTGAAGGTCAGGGAAGGTGAATATAATTCAGACAGCAATAAGGAGAGTAGAGCAAGTCATAGAATCCATCAGTTCAGCTGGATATAGTGAAAATAGGTGGGTTTCTTTTAGTTCTTATTTAAATTCCAGTTAGTTAACTTACAGTTTAATATTAGCTTCAGGTGTACAATATAATGATTCAACAATTCCATACATCACCCAGTGCCCTCCTTAATCCCTATCACCTATTTCGCCCATCCTCCCACTGGCCTTCCTTCTCTTGACCATCAGTTTGTTCTCTATAGCTAAGAGTCTGTCTTATTACCTGAGCAGTACCAGTCCCTTTTTTGAAGCTATGTCATATGTCATAGGCAAAAAAAAATGGCTTTTGGTATTTGAGAAACAGACCAGGTTGTGACAGAAGATTTCTGGAGAAGCTGACTCAGATCATTGAGATTAAGATAGCTTTAGGAACGGGAAAATTCAGGCAACTAGAGATAAAGGAGAGCAATGTGTATTAATAGCACAATGAGAAAAAGGTGCAAAGAGGAGATGCAAATGACCAATATATTTTGAGGGGATAGTGGCTGTAGCAGAATATTTATATTGGTGCAAATGGAAAAAATATCTTATTCCCAATATTATCTACAATTACTATGATAGAAGATATCAAGCACTCTACTTTCAAAATATTACAAAAAATCTCTATTTCCAAATGCAGCATCTACCAAAATTTATTTGGCTTCTTCTAACACATTTTATTAAGTCTCTATACATATATGACAACTAGTTTCATTTTTTCTGTGAAAACATAGCATAGTGAAAAATTACTAACAGAATATTACCTAATAACTTCCAAGTCCAGCCAAATGAAGTATAAAATGGCTAATTTGAGAAATCTTTTCATTATGAATTCATGAACTCAGGAGACAGTTAATATTTTAAAGGAAATGCCCATTCTAGACAGGATAAGATAAAGCCATTGTATTGAAATTGTGTAATAGAGAGGTTTTTTCCTTTCCATCTATGGGGGACCTGAGTGGTTCAATTGGTAAAGCATTTGGCTGCAGGTTAGGTTCTGATCTCAGGCTCCTGGGATGGAGCCTCATGTTTGGCTCCCTGTTCAGCAGGAAGTCTGCTTATCACTGTCTCTACCCCCTGATCATGTGCATGACCTCTCTCTCTCTCTCTAAGATTAATAAATAAAATCTGTTTTAAATATGCTATCTGCAAAAGAAATTATATACTTTTAAAAACTACTTCATTTTTACTGCTGTGACATTCTATATTGAATCTGAGTAGATAACTTTCTTGTGTAGAAAGAGAGAAATGCACAGATAGAATTTTTTTTTACAGTAACACTAGTATTTGAAAATCAGCACTAAAATATCTGAATCTTTTAATACAAAATCCCAAGATTTCAAGACAGAAATGTAAACTGAAAAGGAAAAGATGAAATTCCAATAAGTACATAGAGGTACTTAATAAAGTCTCAAGGTAGCCCAAATATGGATCAGGCTGTCCAAACAATTGAATCCAGAAAATTAGTAGAGGACTGTCTGAATCTTCTCTCAGAAGTCCCATCTAAGGTACGCATTTATCAAGCATTCTCTTTGGTTTCTCTCTCTTTGCTTCTTATCTGACCTCTCAAATAATAGGAACATTCTTTACTCCATTATGACTTGAAGATGGTTCTACAACTCTCATTGACCAATTCTGAAAAAAGGTTTATTTTGTTTAGATGGGGCCTAATTAAGATGAGTGTTTTCAGACTCTTGTTCTGCATTTTAACTTTAATTTTTTTGTATACTTAATGTGCTCCTACATTTTAGTGATCAGTTTTAAAGATTGGTTTGGAATTCAGTGTTCTTAATTAACAAAATGAGAGCCATTTAGCTACTCTCAGAATAGGCTTCAGAGTCTGCTTATATATACTCACTTAGCATAAATTCACTTCTTCATTAATGAAAATAATGTTACAAAACATTTTGTATAAGTCTTCTTGAGTGCTAAATGTGCATTTCAAAATATCTGAAAAATACATTTTTTCTAGCTAAAAGATTTAATTAGAAATAAAATGCAGTGACATTTTCCTCTAATAAAATTGGGTTTTATTGGAGCTAAATGAAGCATGATGGTATGACCAAAGGAAAACAGTCCCAGCTCTAAAAGTCATAAAACAATCCTGATCAGGGCAGGTACATGTCATAGAAGAAACAACACTGGGAGAGGGTCTTGTAGGATGAGTATGTCTCCACAAGGCAAATGGTGTGTGGAAGGAATCAGAAGGGAATTCTAGGCAGGTGAAATGGCATGAGCAAATGCCAAAGAGTACTGAAGTTTACTGAAGATTCAGAGAATAGGAATTAGTTTAGTAGAGCTAGAACATAGGTTACATGATAAGGAAGCAGGAGCAAATTAAATACCAAGTGTGAACTGGGGCTGAATTACAACAGTCTTTAATGCCAAACAAGGGAATATATAACTTATTTATATTTCAGAGAAGAGGGTCCTATGAATGTTTAGTTAAAAGAATCACATGCTGAGAGTTATGAGTTTTATTTTAGAGAGAGTGAGAGAGTAAGAGCATCCACAAGTAGAGAGAGGGTTAGAGAGAGAGGGAGAGAGATAATCTCAACCAGAATCCCTGGAGCCTGACATGGGGACCGATACCAAAACCTGAGCAGAAATCAAGACTTGCATGCTTAACCAACTGAGCCACCCAGGTGCCGCTGAGAATTATATTTTAGTAAGATTACTGTGGGAGCATCTGGGTGGCTTATTCAGCTAAGCATCTTCCTTTGCCTCAGGTCATAATCCCAGCATTTTGGGATTGACCCTTTCATTGGGCTACTTGCTCTGTGAAGAGCCTGCTTCTCCCTCTCCCTCTGCCTGCCACTTCCCCTACTTGTGCTCTCTCTCACTATCCCCTCTCTTGCTGTCTCTCTCATATAAATAAATAAAATAAATTAAATATTTTTTAAAAGAAAGAGACAACAAAAGGGGGGACAAGATGGTGGAGGAGTAGGAGACCTGAATATAATTGGGCCTCAGGAGTTCAGCTGGATTGTTATCAAACCATTCTGAACACCTACAAACTCAACAAGAGATTGAAGAGAAGAAGAGCATCAATTCTAGGAAGAGAAAAGTGACCACTTTCTGGAAGGTGGAATGTGTGGAGAAGTTAATCTGAGGTGATGCATGGGAAAAGATACAGCAGGGGAAGGAATACAGGGGAAGGAGCCAGATCCTGGAAAGCAGCACAGCAGAGGAGAAAAAAGTTGGAAGTTTTAGAACTCTTCTCCACTGAAGAGGGCTCGTGTGGTCTCAGAACCCGTGGGGTCACAGAAATACCTGGGGTGTCTGTGGCAGAGCTCCCAGGTATTGGAGCAGAGATGCTGGCTACAGAGAATGAGCCAAGGAGTGAGCTCTCAGTTCCAGGATACCTGAAACCATGATCCAAGGCACAGTTGGGCCACTTCACTTTGAGGAGGGACCCCACAAGTGGCAGATCTGAGGAGATACCCTCTTTCCTCCTCCAGAAGAAGCAGTGCACAAGCGCACTGTAGGAATCTGCTGGGTTTGGAGACTCCAAATGGGCCATGCACTGAGAGAAAAATGCTCAGTCACAGGCTGGATGTGATTGGAGTGCAGCCAGAGACCAGGGAGACAGGAGTGATCAACTGCTTCTCTCTGAAGGCACCAGGAGCCAGGCCCTGATCTCTCAGCTCCCATGGGGCCAGAGATTGGGAGGCTGCCATTTTCATTCCTGCCCTCCAAAGCTCTAACAAAGCCTTCAGGGAACAAAAGCTCCAAGACCAAAGCCAAGCAGATTACTTAGTGTGGCCCCTGGCAAGGGCAGTGCAATTCTGGCTCTGGCAAAGACATTTGAGAATCACTGCAATAAGCCCCTCCCCCAGAAGATTAGCAAGAACATCCAGCCAAGACCAGGTTCACCAATCAATGAGAACTGAAAAACTCCAGAGCTAGGGGAATGCAACACAGAGAATTTATGGCTTTTTCCCAAGATTCTTTAGTCTTTCAAAGTAAAATTTTTTAATTTTATTTTTTCTAATTATATTTTTAAAAATTTTCCCTCATTTCCATTTTAACCTTTTTAAAGTATTTTATCTTATCAATGACTGTTTTAAAAAATCTTTTTCAATTTTTATTGTTATAGTCATATTCTATCCCTTCATTGTATTTCACCTTATTTTTTTGTATATGTATAGTTTTTTTTTTTAATTTTGGGATACAGTTGCTTCTAACAGATCAAAATATACCCTAAACCTAGTGCATGGCTTTCTTCTAGATTCCAGCCTGATCACATTATTTCCTCTTTTTTTTTTCTTTTTTCAACCAACTCTTATCAATTCCTTTTTTAGAAACATTTTAAATTTTCATCTTTACAGTCATATTCTATCTATTCATCATGTTTACCCTTATTTTTGTATATATATGTTTTTCTTTCTTTAAAGTTTTGGGAGGCAGTTTCATCTAACAGACCAAAATATACCCAAAATCAAGTGTGTGGCTCTCTTCTATTCACCAGTCTAATATGTATAGGTATTTTCTTTTTCCCTCCTCCTTTCTTCTCCCCCAGGTTTTGGGTCTCTTCTTATTTGTTTAGTGTATATTTTTCTGGGGTCATTATTACCCTTTTAGTATTTTCTTCTCTCATTCATTTATTCTTATCCAGATAAAATTAGAAGGCAGAAAAACTCACCTCAAAAGAAAAAGAGAAAGAAAGAAAGATGGATAGACAAGAGGCAGTACCAATGGCTAGGGACCTAATCAATACAGACATTAGTAAGATGTCAAAACTAGAGTTCAAAATGATGACTATCAAGGTGCTAAGTGGGTTTGAAAAAAGCATGGATGAAACTAGAGAATCCCTTTCTGGAAAAATAAAATCCCTTTTTGGAGAAATAAAGAACTAAAATCTAACCAAGTTGAAATTAAAAAAAGCTACTAATGAGGTGCAATCAAAATGGAGGCTCTTACTGCTAGGATAAATGAGGCAGAAGAGAGAAGTAACAATTTGGAAGACCAAATGAAGGAGAATAAAGAACTTGAGAAAAAGAGAGACAAACAACTACTGGACCATGAGACGAGAATTTAAGAGAAGTTATACCATAAGATGAAACAATATTAGAATAATTGGGATCCCAGAAGAAGAAAGAGAGAGAGGAACAAAAGGTTTAAGGAGCAAATTAAACAGAGAATTTCCATTTGGCAAAGGGAACAGGCATCAAAATCTAGGAGGCACAGAGAACTCCCCCAAAACCAATAAAAATAGGTCCATACCCTGTCATCCAATAGTAAAACCTGCAAGTCTCAGTGACAAAGAGAAAATCCTGAAAGCAGCTTGGGACAAGAGGTCTGTAACATACAATGGTAGAAATATTAGATTGGCAGCAGACCTGTCCACAGAGACCTGGCAGGCCAAAAAGGACTGGCAGGATGTATTCAGAGCACTAAATGAGAAAAATATGCAGCCAAGAATACTATAGCCAGCTAGGCTGTCACTGAAAATAGAAGGACAGATAATAATCTTCCAGGACAAACAAAAACTAAAAGAATTTGCAAACACCAAACCAGTCCTACAGGAAATACTGAAAGGGGTCTCCTAAGCAAAGAAAGAGTCTAAAAGTAGGAAACCAGAAAGGTCCAGAAAGGAACAGAGAAAATATACAGTAACAGTCACCGTATAGGCACTAAATTCATATCTTTCAATAGTTACCGTAAAAGTGAATAGACTAAATGTCCCAATCAAAAGACACAGGGTATCAGAATGGATTGAAAAAAAAAAAAAAACAACCCAAGACCTATTGTTATGCTGTCTATGAGAAACTCATTTTAGACCCAAAGACACCTCCAGATTTAAAGTGAGAAAACAATTTACCATGCTAATGGACATCAAAGAAAAGAAAAAAAAAGCTGGGCAATCCTTATATCAGATAAATTAAATTTTAAGCCAAAGACTATCATAAGCAATGAGGAAGGACACTATATCATACCTAATGGGTCTGTCCAAAAAGAAGATATAAAAAATTAAATATCTATGCCCCTAACATGGGATCAGCCAATTATATAAACCAGTTAATAACAAAATCAAAGAAACACATCAACAATAATACAAATAGTAGGGGACTTTAACACACCCCTTACTGAAATGGACAGACCATCTAAGCAAAAGATCAAAAAGGAAATAAAGGCTTTAAATGACACACTGGACTATATGGACATTACAGATACATTCAGAACATTACATCCCAAAGCAACAGAATACACATTCTTCTCTAGCGCACATGGAACATTCTCAAGAATAGATCACATCCTGGGTCACAAATCAGGTCTCAACAGGTACCAAAAAACTGGGATCATTCCCTGCATACTTTCAGACCACAGAGTTCTGAAACTAGAACACAATCACAGAAGGAGAGTTGGAAAGAGATCAAATACATGGAGGCTAAAGCACATCCTACTAAAGAATGAATGGGTCAACCAGGAAAATAAAGAAGAATTTAAAAATTCATGGAAACAAATGAAAATGAAAACATAACAGTTCAAAATCTTTGGGACACAGCAAAGGCGGTCCTGAGAGGAAAGTATATAGCAATACAAGCCTTTGTCAAGAAACAGGAAAGATATTAAGTATACAACCTAACCCTACACCTAAAGGATCTGGGGAAAGAACAGCAAAGAAATCCTAACCCAGCAGGAGATGAGAAAGCATAATGATCAGAACTGAAATCAATGAACTAGAAACCAAAAGAATGGTAGAACAAAACAACAAAACTAAGAGCTGGTTCTTTGAAAGAATTAATAAGACTGATAAACCCCTGACCAGACTTATCAAAAAGAAAAGAGAAAAGACCCCCAATTAATAAAATCATGAATGAAAGAGGAGAGAGATCACAATCAAAAGAAATATAAACAATTATAAGAACATATTACAAGCAACCACACACCAGCATGTTTGACCATCTGGAAGAAATTGATGCATTCCTAGGGATATATAAACTACCAAAACTGAACCAGAATGATATAGAAAACCTGAACAGACCCATAACCAGTAATGAGATTGAAGTAGTCATCAAAACTCTCTCAACAAACAAGAGCCCAGGGCTCTTCCAGGGGAATGGCTTCCCAGGGGAATTCTACCAAACATTTAAAGAAGAATTAATACCTATTCCCCTGAAACTGTCCCAAAATATAGAAATGAAAGGAAAACTTCCAAACTCATTTTATGAGGCCATCATTACCGTAATCCCAAAACAAGACAAAGACCCTAGAAACTGAGAGTTTTTCCCATAAAGTCAGGAACACTGCAGGGATGTTCACTATCACCACTGCTATTCAACATAGTACTAGAAGTCCTAGCCTCAGCAATCAGACAACAAAAGAATAAAAGGCATCTTCATTGGCAAAGCAGAAGTTAAACTCTCACTATTTGCAGATGATATGATACTTTATATGGAAAACCCAAAATACTCCACTCAAAAACTCCTAGAACTCATAGAGGAATTCAATAAAGTGTCAAGATATAAAATAAATGCACAGAAACCAGTTGCATTTCTTTTTTTTTTCTTTTTTCAAAAATTTATTTTTTTATTTTGACAGAGAGAGATCACAAGAAGGCAGAGAGGCAGGCAGAGAGAGAAGTGGAAGAAGGTTCCCCACTGAGCAGAGAGCCAGACACGGGGCCTGATCCCAGGACCCTGAGACCATGATCTGAGCTGAAGGCAGAGGCCTCAACCCACCGAGCCACCCAGGAACCTCATCAGTTGCATTTCTTTACACCAGCGGCAAGACAGAAGAAAGAGTATTTAAGGAGTCAATCCCATTTACAATTGCACCAAAACCATAAGATACCTAGGAATAAACCTAACCAAAGAGGCAAAGAATCTCTACTTAGAAAACTATGAAGCATTCATGAAAAACATTGAGGAGGACACAAAGATATGGAAAAACTTCCCATGCTTATGGATTGGAAGAACAAATATTGTGAAAATGTCTATGTTACATAAAACAATCTATACATTTAATGTAATCCCTATGAAGATGCCATCATTTTTTTTCAAAGAAATGGAACAAATAATCCTAAAGTTTATATGGAACCAGAAAAGACTCCAAATAGCTAAAGGAATGTTGAAAAAGAAAACCAAAGTTGCTGGCATCACAATTCCAGACAATTCCAGACTATTACAAAGCTGTGATCATCAAAACGGTATGATACTGGCACAAAAGCAGACACATAGATCAATGCAACAGAACAGAGAGCCCAGAAATGGACCCTATACTCAACTGATCTTTGACAAAAGAGGAAAAATATCTAATGGAAAAAAGACAGTCTCTTCAACAAATGGTTTTGGGAAAATTGGACAGCCACATGCAGGAGAACGAAACTGGACCATTTCCTTCCACCACACACAAAAATAGACTCAAAATGGGTGAAAGACCTCAATGTGAGACAGGAATCCATCAAAATCCTTGAGGAGAACACAGGCAGCAACCTCTTTGACCTCAGCCACAGCAACTTCACCAAACATCACCAAAGGCAAGGGAAGCAAGGGCAAAAATGAACTATTGGGATTTCATCAAGATCAAACGCTTTTGCACAGCAAAGGAAACAGTCAACAAAACCAAGAGACAACCGACAGAATGGGAGAAGATATTTTCAAATAACATATCAGATAAAGGGCTAGTATCCAAAATCTATAAGAAATTATCAAACTCAACACCCAAAGAACAAATAATCCAATTAGGAAATGCACAGAGACATGAACAGATTTTTCTGCAAAGAAGACACCCAAATGGCCAACAGAACTCATGAAAAAGTGTTTGAATTCATTTGGCATCAGAGAAATACAAATCAAAACCACAGTGAGATACTACCTGACACCAGTTAGAATAGCTACAATTAACAAGTCAGGAAATGACAGGTATTGACGAGGATGTGAAGAAAGGCGAACCGTCCTACACTGTTGGTGAGAATGCAAGCTGGGGCAGCCACCCTGGAAAACAGTATGGAGGTTCCTCAAATTGTAGAAAATAAAGCTACCCCCTGACCCAGCAATAGCACTACTGGGACTACTGGGTACTTACCCTAAAGATACAAATGTAGCAATCTGAAGGGGCATGTACACTTGAATGTTTATAGCAGCAATGTCCACAATACCCAAACTATGAAAAGAACCTAGCTGTCCATCAACAGATGAATAAAGAAAATGTGGTATGTATACACACACACGCACACACACACATATGTATACACACACACACAAACACAATGGAATACTATGCAATCATCAAAAAATAAAATCTTGTCATTTGCAATGATGTGGATGGAACTGTATTATGCTAAGTGAAATAAGTCAATCAGAGAAAGAAAATTATCATATGATCATTCTGATGTGAGGAATTTGAGAGGCAGGTTGGGGGGTCATGGGAGGAAGGGAGGGAAAAATGAAATATATGGAACCAGGGAGGGAGAAAAACCAAAAGAGACTTTTAATCTCACGAAACAAACTGATATTTGCTGCAGGGTGGAGGGGAGGCATAGGGCAGCTGGGTTATGGACATTGGGGAAGGTATGTGCTATGGTGAGTGCTGTGAATTGTGTAAGACTGAGGTTTCACAGACATGTACCCCTGAAGGGAAAAAAATGCATTATATATTAATAAAAATTTTTTAAAGGAAAAGAATCAAGAAGCTGTATGTCATAGGTTACTAGTTTGATTTACTTAGTAAGAAGCACTGTATTTTTAATTAGCAAAATGAATATAAATAGAAGAAAGCATGGGATAAGTTTCATTGGGGTGATGAATTCAGTTTGGGACAATTTTTGTGACATCCAGCTGCAGACACAAGTTGGAGATATGACTAGAGATAGAGCATTTAGGAGTCACATGTGGGTGGGCAAGACCACAGAAAATAACTCCAGGAAGGGGATTGAAAAACTTTAAATGACACAGATATTTGGAAAGGATTTGATAAAAAGGAATCAGAATGAGAGGCTTAAATGATGCTGGCCAGGGAACCTGGGTGGTTCAGTGGGTTAAAGCCTCTGCGTTCAGCTCAGGTCGTGATCTCAGGGTCCTGGGATCGAGCCCCACATCGGGCTCTCTGCTCAGCGGGGAGCCTGCTTCCCTCTCTCTCTCTCTCTCTCTACCTGCTTCTCTGCCTGCTTGTGATCTCTGTCAAATAAATAAATAAAATCTTTAAAAAAAAGAAGAAAAGAGGAGAGTTCCAGGAAGAAAGGAATAGTTGTCTGTCTTCATCAGACTTTGGGATGGAAGAGATGTTGATCAGACCTCACTTTCCTGATTCCTCAACCAGCTGTCTATTGCTGTAGTATATTCACAAGCTACACACCCACACATAGTACCAACTCCAGGAATATCCACACTCTTTATTATTAGCTAAATTTTTAACCTATACCATCTGATGATCTGCCTACCCACTGAGCTGGGATGAACCCACTGAAACTGAAAGAATTTTTCTTTCCCCTGGACTAAGAAATGAAGTAGAGGTATACTGTGTGCCCTGTCCCTTAGTATCATCCCCTTAACTTCCAATAACAAGAGAAGATGAGGCATGAGAAAGTGAACTCACACAAAGAGCCCCTCCCCCCATGGCCACAGTTCCCTGCATTATTTCCAGTAGGGCCCACAAAGGCTAGGATTTTACCGTACTCAGATTTAACCCAAAGCTATCCAGAAATTAAGCCAAGATATTACTTCCATCCTATTTGTCATATTCAGCTATATTCAGCTATATCCACTTAAATTGTATCCACTAAATATATTCAGCTATATCCACTTAAATTGCCCAACATAGCTCACCAGAGAGAAGAATTGTAAATCAATCAGCAGAAAAAAGTGACAAACACTGTAAGAGAACATAAAAAGCCTCACATTTGCCATCTTACAGCTTGCATCAATTTAAAGCCTTTTATGCTTTCAAAGTAATCCCTTGTTCCCAGAGAGAATATAAACTTATGAAAATTACATTTATTATATCTTACACCAACCAGAAAACAAAAATATATGTTCTTTTTTATGTACAATGCATCTTCCCTCTCTATTTTACTTTGGCAAGTTTTTTTTTATCGTGAAATATATAGAAAGGTAGAGATAATAATAGAATATATATTGACCATCCAGCTTAAATAAATCTTAACTATTTTCCATTTCTTTTGGATCTTGAAAACTCAGAGTCCTAGCACCTTGTGTTTATCTATTGATTCCATTCTCCTACATGTTCACTTCAATACGGAGAATGATACATATAATCTGATTTGCTTATATATATTAGCTCTTATATATTCATCTTTAAACTAAGTGCTAGTTCTCCACATTTTAGCTGACATAAATGGCATTCTGCTGTGCATATTCTGGAATTTTTGCTTTCATTATCATTTACTATTAAATATGCATGATTTCCCTTGTGAATTGCTAGTTATTCCCCATTTAGTAATTCATATTTTTTAACTTCCAAACATATGGTTTTTAACTAACATATATTTTTTAATCTATACTTTAACTTCAATGTGTTCAGAGAAAGTTTCCTGCATGATACCAGTTCTTTCAAATGTGTTTAGGTTTCCTTCAGGATCTAGCACATAATATATTTTTATACATTTTGTAGATGAGCTTGAAAACCACATATATTACATACTTTTTCACTGAAGAAATATGTGTGTATTAGATCAAACTTGTTATTTGCATCTTTGGGTTTTCTCAAAACTTACTAGCTCTCTGTCTGCTTAATCTATCAGTTTCAGACAGATATTTGTAAAAATCTTGCAGTGTCATACATTTTTGTGAACTTCTGTTTGTTAATCTGTCAGTTCATATTCTATTTTTGAAGATACTTTTTTTTGTTTTTTTTGTGTTTTGTTTTGTTTTATTTTGTTTTTTAGTGCATAAAAGTGCATGCCAGTTATATCTTGGTAGCTTGATCTTGTTATGAGTGATATCTCTTCTTCTCCCTGTTAATGCTTTATCCCTTAAATTCTATCAAAAGAAGCCTTACCCATCTCTTCTCTCTGCTTTCACATGTAGGCTCCTTCCTGATTTTTTTTTGTTTTAGCTTATTTAAGTATGTTGGAATCCTAAAATGATACGTTATTTTATTTCATATTTTTAATGTTAGATAAGTGAAATCACATTCTTTTGTAAGTTCCTTCTATCACTAACATTATGACAAAGATTCATATGTGTTATTGCTTAGTTTAGTTCATTCATTTGCACTTCTGTGCAATAGCCCACTGTATGAATATGTAACAGTTTATCTATGCCACAATGGATAGACATGTATATTATTTCTGGATTGTGGCCACTAACAAAGAATGAAGTTAGGGACATTTTTATAAACATCTCTTCATGTGCATACATTAAAGTTTCTCCCAAGGATAGGTAAATTCTGCATAAAGGGCCAGATAGTAAATATTTTAGGTTTCGTGGACTACATAAGGTCTTAGTTGCATATTCTTCCTTTTCCCTACAACTCTTGAAAAATATAAAAATTGGGGGGGGTGTGGCTGAGTCAGTTAAGCATCTGCCTTCAGCTCAGGTCATGATCCTTGGGTCCTGGGTTCCAGCCCTGTATTGGGCTCCCTGCTTAATGGGGAGTCTGCTTCTCCCTAACTCTCTGCCTCTCCCTTGGTTTGTATTTGCTCTCTCTCAGTCACTCTCTCATAAATCAATCAATCAATCAATCGATAAAATCTTTTTAAAAATGTGAGAGAATGTCCCTGAGGGCTAGTGATGATGAACATTTTTTCATGTGTCTGATAGCCATTTGTATGTCTTGATTGGAGAAATGTCTGTTCATATCTTCTGCCCATTTTTTGATATGTTTGCCTGTTTCGTGTGGGTTGAGTTTGAGGAGTTCATTATAGATCCTGGATATCAACCTTTTGTCTGTACTGTCATTTGCAAATATCTTCTCCCATTCTGTGGGTTGCCTCTTTGTTTTTTTGACTGTTTCCTTTGCTGTGCAGAAGCTTTTGATTTTGATGAAATCCCAAAAGTTTATTTTCGCTTTTGTTTCCTTTGCCTTTGGAGACATATCTTGAAAGAAGTTGCTGTGGCTGATATCGAAGAGATTACTGCCTATGTTCTCCTCTAAGATTCTGGTGGATTCCTGTCTCACGTTGAGGTCCTTTATCCATTTTGAGTTTATCTTTGTGTACGGTGTAAGAGAATGGTCGAGTTTATTCTTTTACTTATAGCTGTCCAGTTTTCCCAGCACCATTTATTGAAGAGACTGTCTTTTTTCCACTGTATATTTTTTCCTGTTTTGTCGAAGATTAATTGACCATAGAGTTGATTAACAAAACGGAAACAACATATGTTGGAGAGGATGTGGAGAAAGGGGAACCCTCTTACACTGTTGGTGGGAATGCAAGTTGCTGCAGCCTCTTTGGAGAACAGTGTGGAGATTCCTCAAGAAATTAAAAATAGAACTTCCCTATGACCCTGCCATTGCACTACTGGGTATTTACTCCAAAGATACAGATGTTGTGAAAAGAAGGGCCATCTGTACCCCAATGTTTATAGCAGCAATGGCCACGGTAGCCAAACTATGGAAAGAACCAAGATGTCCTTCAACGGACGAATGGATAAGGAAGATGTGGTCCATATACACTATGGAGTATTATGCTTCCATCAGAAAGGAGGAATACCCAAGTTTTGTAGCAACATGGACGGGACTGGAAGAGATTATGCTGAGTGAATTAAGTCAAGCAGAGAGAGTCAATTATCATATGGTTTCACTTATTTGTGGAGCATAACAAATATCATGGAGGACAGGGGGTGTTAGGAGAAGGGAGTTGGGGTAAATTGGAAGGGGAGGTGAATCATGAGAGACTATGGACTCTGAAAAACAATCTGAGGGGTTCGAAGTGGTGGGGGGGTGGGAGTTTCGGGTACCAGGTGGTGGGTATTATAGAGGGCATGGAGCACTGGGTGTGGTGAAAAAATAATGAATACTGTTTTTCTGAAAATAAATTAATTTAATTAATAAAAAAAAGTGAGGGAAAAAAACATTCTCTGTTTACAGGGTCTTCCTGAAATGTTCTGTAGGACACACATGTCCATGGCCCATAGTTTACCAACCCCTGCAGAATAAATAACCAGCTATGAAAGAGCTGTCAAACTTTTATATTTTTGCCAACATGGGGGATATGAAATGGTATCTTGTTGTCATTTTAATTTAATAAGACTGAACATCATTTCATATGTTTATTGGCCACCTGGGTTTCCTTTTCTGCACAATGACTATTCAAGTCTTTTGCTCATCTTTCAAGTAGATTGCTTTTTCTGATGTCCTGCATATAAGTCACTCTTGACTAAAATGTGTTGCACATATCCTCTCATTCTGTGCCTTGTTTGCTGAACAGAAACTTTTAAACCTTAATCTAATTTATCTACCTTTTTTATTGCATGTGCTTTTTGTCCCTTATATTGTCTTCTAAAACTTCTTGTAATACTAGCCAGAAGTCTTTAGGACAACCTAAAATCTATATTTATGCCCCATGTGAGGTGGGAGCACAGTTTCATATCTTTCTATTGCAAATTCTCTTCTTTCTTCCTTGAACTGGAAAACTGATCCTGTTGTACCTTAGGTTCTCTTAAAATTAATGCTGCAATAACAAATAGCTCCCAAATCTCTGTGGCTTATGCAGTTTCTTTCTTACTGACATTACTGACAGCATATCAGCACTGGGTCTCATCTACATTTCTATTTTTTTTCAGGACTCAAACTGAAGGAGGAGTCCCTATTTGGAACATGACATTTTGTTCTGGCAGACGGAAAAGAATTGTCAAACCATGCAATGAAATTTCTGTCGTTATATAGTTACAGAGTTACCATGGTTAAAGCCTCTGACAGGTGTGGCATAAGTCTGCTCCCATTCTGTTGGCTAGAGCAAATCACGTGGCCAGGCCTGACCTCACAAGGAGGAGATACTCCTCTCCTGGAGAGGGACTGAAAACTATATGGCAATAAGTAGGTACCTAAAATCCTCTAACAGAGAGAAGGGAAATCTGGGGAAATAATAATACAGTTTACTTAAACATATGTGAAAATATTTTTCTGTGCTATTTCTCTTCCTCTGGTCAAGTTCTCTATCCCTGTGCAAATATTACATCATCTTAATTAGTATAGTTTCATAATTATTGATATCTGGTAAAGCAAGGCACCACACTGTTCTTTTCCTTTAGCAGTATCTTGACTCTCCTTGGCCTTTGTTCTTACATATGTATTTAAAATACACTAGTAACATTAAAATATTTTAAATGTTTCATGCTACTAATAACAGTATCTCTTCTTATAAATTCTCTTGGTTTCTGGTGAATATAAATGTACTTAATGGATTTTTGTGTCCAAAAAATTTGTCAACCTGTTCTACTTTACTAATTCTGAGATTAATTGATTTTGTAGATTCTTTAAGTATTTTTTTAAGATTTTATTTATTTGAGAGAGAGAGAGAGAGCACAAGCAGGAGTGGGGGGCAGAGGGAAAGGGAGAAGCAGACTTCGCACTGAACAGTGAGCTTTACATGGCACTTGACCCCAGGACCCTAGGATCATGAGCTGAGCCCAAGGCAGACACTTAACTGTCTTAGCCTCCCAGGCACCCTTCTTTCAGCTTTTTATGTAGGTAACCACCTCAAGTACAAGATGACAGCTTTATCAAAATATTTTTTCTAATATATATATTTTCCAACTTTATACTCATTTTTTATTTTAAGTCTCTCTTATACACAGTATACCTGATTCTTCTCAAATCCAATCTGGTACTCTTGTTTAATTCATTTTGATTATTATATATTTGAGTAATTTCACTCACTCTCTCTTGTGTTTCCCTTTTCCTTTTCCTTCTTAATAATTCACTTCTACCCTTACCAATTCTTTTCTAATGCATAAAGTTTTTCATAAAACTTTTTACTTCCTGTGGTACCCCCAATTCCAAGGATTGAATTTCTATTTTATAAAGGATTAGACTTTATATTTTTATACATATCCCTACCTAAAAACTTTTCTAATAGTATCTAACATTATTTAGCACATCTTTTCTCCTCCTCTGATATACACACACACAACAGTCTTGGCTTGCTTTTCTTCTTGAAGTTTTTATTGAAATTCCACTTAGTTAACGTTCAGTGTAATATTAGGTTCAGGGGTATGATATAGTGATTCAACACTTCCATATATCACCTGATGTTCATCAAGGGGCACAAGTGCCCTCCAAGAGGCCCATAACCTTTGTCTTGCTTTATTTTTTTTTCCTTAGAAAATGTACTTTTTATTTTTTTTAATTTTTTTTCCAATTTATTTATTTTCAGAAAAACATTATTCATTATTTTTTCACCACACCCAGTGCTCCATGCAAGCCGTGCCCTCTATAATACCCACCACCTGGTACCCCAACCTCCCCCCCGCCACTTCAAACCCCTCAGACTGTTTTTCAGAGTCCGTAGTCTCTCATGGTTCACCTCCCCTTCCAATTTACCCAAATTCCCTACTCCTCTCTAACGCCCCTTGTCCTCCATGCTATTTGTTATGCTCCACAAATAAGTGAAACCATATGATAATTGACTCTCTCTGCTTGACTTATTTCACTCAGCATAATCTCTTCCAGTCCCGTCCATGTTGCTACAAAACTTGGGTATTCATCCTTTCTGATGGAGGCATAATACTCCATAGTGTATATGGACCACATCTTCCTTATCCATTCATCCGTTGAAGGGCATCTTGGTTCTTTCCATAGTTTGGCGACTGTGGCCATTGCTGCTATAAACATTGGGGTACAGATGGCCCTTCTTTTCACGACATCTGTGTCTTTGGGGTAAATACCCACTATATGTAGAAGAATGAAACTCGACCATTCTCTTACACCGTACACAAAGATAAACTCAAAATGGATAAAAGACCTCAACGTGAGACAGGAATCCATCAGAATCTTAGAGGAGAACATAGGCAGTAATCTCTTTGATATCAGCCACAGCAACTTCTTTCAAGATACGTCTCCAAAGGCAAAGGAAACAAAAGTGAAAATAAACTTCTGGGACTTCATCAAAATCAAAAGCTTCTGCACAGCAAAGGAAACAGTCAAAAAAACAAAGAGGCAACCCATGGAATGGGAGAAGATATTTGCGAATGACAGTACAGACAAAAGGTTGATATCCAGGATCTATAATGAACTCCTCAAACTCAACCCACATGAAACAGACAAACACATCAAAAAATGGGCAGAAGATATAAACAGACACTTCTCCAATCAAGACATACAAATGACTATCAGACACATGAAAAAATGCTCATCATCATTAGCCCTCAGGGAGATTCAAATTAAAACCACATTGAGATATCACCTTACACCAGTTAGAATGGCCAAAATTAACAAGACAGGAAACAACATGTGTTGGAGAGGATGTGGAGAAAGGGGAACCCTCTTACACTGTTGGTGGGAATGCAAGTTGGTGCAGCCTCTTTGGAGAACAGTGTGGAGATTCCTCAAGAAATTAAAAATAGAGCTTCCCTATGACCCTGCAATTGCTTTATTTTTTTTAAGATTTTATTTATTTACTCATTTGAGAGAGAGAGAGACAGAGACAGCAAGAGAGAGCATGAGCAGGGAGGAGAGGGAGAAACAGGCTCCCTGCTGAGCAGAGAGCCTGATGCAGGGCTCCACCCCAGGACCCCAGGATCATGACCTGAGCCAAAGGCAGACACTTAAATGACTGAGCCACCAAGTGCCCCTAGCTTGCTTTAAATAACCACTGGACATATTGTAGAGCAGGAACTGATTCCCATTGTTATTGTCAACTAATATTTTAACTTCAACTTTCATTTTAATTTTAAAATGCTGTTTTCTATTCAATAGTGAATGTAATTTGCCAGGGTATTTTCAAAATCTGTGCTTGACACTGTTTCTAGCAGTCTACACTGTTACATTCACTTTTCTTGCTGCTGAAAGACATCCTTTAGAGAGTCTTTCAACAAGAGTCTTTGTGTAGCTATGCATCTTAATCTTTGTACCTTTCAAAATGTCTTTCTCTTTGGTTCTTAGGATGGTAGCTGAACTGAATATATTATGCCAAGGACTTTGGGCATCTTTTCATACTGAAAAGATATCCAATTTTTAAAAATTATTGTTCTTTTTATGAATCATCTGGCTTCTATGTATAGTAGCTTTTAATTTTCTCTGTGTCTTTACATTTAGCAACAATATTCTGCAGTTTTATTAAGTTGTATCTAACTATGAATTTAATTTTATTTATCATGTGATTTAGTTTTGAGTGGAGGACTCATGTCTTTGTTCAGCTTTGGAAACTGTCTTCAAAATCTCTTCAGCGGTACCTGGGTGGCTCAGTGGGTTAAAGCCTCTGCCTTTGGCTCGGGTCATGATCCTGGGGTCCTGGGATCAAGCCCCACATTGGGCTCTGTGCTCAGTGGGGAGCCTGCTTCCCCCCCCCCCGCCTGCCTCTCTGCCTACTTGTGATCTTTCTCTGTCTCTCTCTCTCTCTCTCTGTGTGTCAAATAAATAAATAAAATCTTTTAAAAAATTTAAAAAAAAAACAAAAAACAAAATCTCTTCAAATGTTTCTCTGTCATTGTTTCTTCTTATTTTGTAAGTCCTATTAGACTTATAGCAGAATGTAGTTCTTTTTTTTTTTTTAATTTGACAGAGAAGAGTACAAGCAGGGGAAGCAGCAGGCAGAGGGAGAGGGAGAAAGAGACTCCCTGCTAAGCAGAAAGCCAGGTGCAGTGCTCCCTCCCAAGACCTTGGGATCATGACCTGAGCTGAAGGCAACTGCTTAACAGACTGAGCCACCCACGCGCCCCATGAAATGTATTTCTATTGTCTCAACTTCGATCATTATGATATCTTTATTTATGTGCTGCAGTCTGAGTGAATTTCATGGCCATATAATCAATTTCGTAAATTCTCTTTTCAAGTGTTTACAGTTTATCTCACCTACAAAACTGCTAGCTAAATAATGAGGTTTTTCATTTCTTGGATTTCTATTAGGATCATTTTTATCTTAATCTTTCCCCCAAAGTTTACTGATATACAATTGACATATTTATAAGTTTAAGGTATACAACATAATAATTTTATATAAGTATATATCATGAAATGATTACCACAATGAGTTTAGTTACCATCCATCACCTTACATAGTAATAATTTTCCCCCCTTGTGATGGGAACTTTTAAGATCTAGTCCTTAGAAACATTTTTTTGTGGGGGGGGGAGTTGCTGCAGAGGAAGACAGGGAGAAAAAAATCTTAGGCAGGCTCCTTTGCCCAGCAAGGATCCCAATATGGGGCTTTATTCCACAATGCTAAGATCATGATCTGAGATGAAATCAAGAGTTGGATACTTAATCAACTGAGCCACACAGGCACCCCAATCCATTTCCTATTTTTAAAAGAGGAATCTTCAATAATTTATAGGCATTAGGGCTTTATGAAATGGATCCAGGCAAAGGATGGAGAGGAGAATTGAGGAAACCAAAGGAGGATTAATTGTTTTATTCAAAAGTAAAGGCATATAAGGAAAAAGATAAGAGATCCAGAGGGGATCTTTGACAAATGAGGACAGGAATAGAGCAAGGGAGGGTGAAGAGAGGGTCAGATGATGAGAGTAATTTATGTGAAGAGAGAGAGGAGTGAGCATAAGGTTTGGGGAGACATGTATAAAGCACATTTTTTGAAATATAATTGACTTATTGAAAAAGCTGAACTGTATAAATTACAATCAGAAAAAAAAAATTTAGTCTTTCTCTTTGTTGGAATTATGAGGATATTCCAATTTTCCCCACTTGAGTTTGGAAGTCACTAAAATATTTATAGATATAAATAAGAAAGAGAAACAAAAAAATCTCTATAACTGGTATATCTTATATTGGATAATGTGACTTATGTCTGTAGGCAAGAAGACTTTCTTATACACACTGCAGATTTGGATAGGATCATCCCCAGGTTGTAGTGGAAAATCTTAAGCCGCCCCACATTGGGGTTCTGGCTTTGTATAAAATTCACTGCATAGGGGCACCTGGGTGGCTCAGTGGGTTAAAGCCTCTGCCTTCGGCTCAGGTCAGGATCCCAGGGTCCTGGGATTGACCCCTGCATCAGGCTCTCTGCTCTGCGGGGAGCCTGCTTCCCCTCTCTGCCTGCCTCTCTGCCTACTTGTGACCTCTGTCAAATAAATAAATAAAATCTTTTTTTAAAAATTCACTGCATAGAGGCAGTGACTGGAATATGAACTCCCTACATGCCACAAAATCCTGAGTGAAAAAGGAGAGTCAGATTCTGAGTGATACTTTTAGTTCCTTATCCCAAATTTATCACTCATATAAATCACAATAGTGATATCCAGGAGCAAAGTATGTGAGGAGGGTGGAGAGACTGTATGGTGTGGTTTTCTTTAAATTAGTGTTCCACTATATGGAAGAATATCAGGTAGGAAAATAAGCCTTTCTTTCCTATTATGGAGCACTTACTACAACACAAGTAAACTGACTTTCCAGGGTGATTTCACAGGTTTTCTGGTCGTTCTTGAGTAACACAAGTTCAGCTTAGTAGATAAAACCCTCTTGTTTATCTTAATATTTTCCCCATGACTTTGGATATTGGGGATTTAGGAAGTTACTTAGAGTTGAAGAAACTGAATATGCTGAAGGATTTACATCATGTTTATGATGTAAAGGCAACACTATCATAGACTGGGTTTCTGAAATCATCTACATAATGTCAGTAGGGGCTTCAAAAAATATATAGTGTATATATATTTCTTCTATATATATCTATATAGAAATATATAGATAAGGGTGCCTGGGTGGCTCAGTGGGTTAAAGCCTCTGCCTTCAGCTCAGGTCATGATCTCAGGGTCCTGGGATCAAGCCACACATTGGGCTCTCTGCTCAGTGGGGAGCCTGCTTCCCCCTCTCTTTCTCTCTGCCTGACTCTCTGCCTACTTGTGATCTCTGTCTGTCAAATAAATAAAGAAAATCTTTTAAAAAAAGAAATATATAGATATATTCTATATATAGAAATATATGAGCCCATGTATTTCTGCAAAGACTGATGAGGGAAGCAAGTACAAAATTATTAGGCATGGAGAGAGAGATAAGGGAGAGAAAGATATAGATAGAGAAATGCCCTATATACAAAGAATCTACAAAACTAATGTTG
The DNA here is from genome assembly GCF_020171115.1 of Neogale vison. Taxonomy (NCBI): domain Eukaryota; kingdom Metazoa; phylum Chordata; class Mammalia; order Carnivora; family Mustelidae; genus Neogale; species Neogale vison. The sequence continues at coordinate 35,122,891 of NC_058105.1, forward strand.
AGAATAGTAGCCCAAATAACCAGATAGAGGATTAAAATGGAAAACATTTAGAAAAGATTTAAATTGAGTATAGTTGGGAGCTAAAAGAGATAAAGGAATAATATAAAAGAATTATATATATATATGTATATATACATACACACACACATATTTGTAATACCAAGCCTTGACAACATTATGCCAAGTGAAATATATATATATTTAATTCTTTTATATTATTCCTTTATATATGTGTGTGTGTGTGTGTGTGTGTGTGTGTGTGTAGAGAGAGAGAGAAAGAGAACACAAAATCAAGAGCCCCCAAATAAACCTGTTTATATAGGGTCAACTGATATTTGACAAGGCAGTCAAGAATACTCACTAGAGAAAAGACAGTTTTTTCAGTAAATAGTACTAGGAAAATTGGATATATACATGAAAAGAATGAAACTAGATTCCTACCTTACTCAACTCATATAAATTAATTCAAAATGGATGAAAGATTTAAATGCAAGACATGAAAACATAATACTCCTAGAAGAAAACAGAGGGGAAAAGCATCTTAACATGGGTGTCACCACTGATTATTTAGATATGACCCTTAAAGCAGAAACAACACAATAAAACATAAACAAGTGGGATTACATTAAACTAAAAAGCTTCTTCACAGCAAAAGTAATAATCGACAAAAGAAAAGGCAAACTAAAGAATGGGAGAAATATTTGTAAACTACACATCTGGTAAGAAGTTAATATCCACAATATATAAGGAACTTGTAAAACATAATAGCAAAAAACACAAATAATCCAATTTAAAAATCGGTAAAGGATCTGCACATTTTTCCAAAGAAGATACTCAAATGACCAACAGTATGAAAAGGTTCTCAATATCACTAGTTATTAGGGAAATGTAAATCAAAACTGGAATGAGATACCACTCATACCTGTTAGAATGGGTATCATCAAAAGAATGAGAGATAATAAATTCTAGTGAGGATGCAGTAGAAAGGGAATCCTGTTGCAGTGCTGGTGGAAACATACATTGGTTTAGGTCCTATGGGAGACAGTGTGGAGATTCCTCAAGAAATCAAATGTAGAACTGCCATATGATTCAGCAATTCCACTTCTGGGTATATATATGAAGAAAACAAAACTATTATGTGAAAGAGATATCTGTACCCCATTTTCATTGCAACATTATTTATAATAACTAGGACATGGAAACAACCTAAGCGTCCATCAGTGGCTGGATGGATAAAGAAAACTCACACTGGAATACCTTTCAGCCATAAAAATTAAGAAAATCCCGTCATTTGTAATACCAAGGATGGGCCTTGACAGCATTATGCCAAGTGAAATAAATCAGACAGAGGAAGATGAAGACTGTATGTCTCACTTACATGTTGAACAGAAGAAATCAAACTCATAGAAACAGGGATCAGATTTGTGGTTGTCAGAGGTGTGGGTGGGAAGTGGGGGAACTGGATGCTGGGAGTCAAAAGGTACTAACTTCCATTTGTAAGAGAGATAAGCACTAGGGATATAATATACAACATGGTGACTACAGTTAATAATACTATGTTGTATATTTAAAATTTCTAGGGGTGCCTGGGTGGCTCAGTCAGTTGGTTGTCCAACTTGATTTTGACTCAGGTCATGATCTCAGGGTCTTTAGATCGAGCCCCAGCATTGGGCTCTGTGCTGAGCATGGAGCCTGCTTAAGATCCTCTCTGTCCCTCTCGTTCTGCCTCTCCTGCGCCTCCCAACCTCACCACCTGCTCATGCATGCATTATCTCTCTTTACAAAAAACATGGTAAGGGATATAAGAAAATATCGGTATCACATATTATCAATAAAGCATTAAAATCCAGAATATATAAGGAACTCCTACAACTTAACAACAACAAAAAACAACACACTCAAAAATAGGCAGACAGTTCTCCAATGACAATTATAAATATAGAATAGACATTTCTGGTGAACCATGAGAGACTATGGACTCTGAAAAACAACCTGAGGGTTTTGAAGGGGTGGGGGGTGGGTGGGAGGTTAGGGGAACCAGGTGGTGGGTATTGGAGAGGGCACGGATTGCATGGAGCACTGGGTGTGGTGCAAAAACAATAAATACTGTTATGCTGAAAAAATAAAAAATAATTTAAAAATTAAAAAAAAAGAACAGACATTTCTCCAGAGAAGATATGTAAAGGACCAAAAACCATATGGCAATATGTTTATTATCATTAGTTATGGAAATGCAATGAAATACAAATACATACCCATGAGCATGGCTATTATTTTTTTTTTAAAAAGTGATGGATATTAACTTACTGTGGTGACCATTTTGCAATCCATACATATGTCAAATAACATAGTTATTATGTTAATACAATGTTATATGTCAATTATATCTCAGTAAGCCTAGGAAAAAATTAAGTAACTAAATTGTGTTTAAAAAATGGTAATTAACATGTATTGGCAAGGGTTGGAGAAATTGTAAACCTTGTGCTTCATAGGTGGGAACATAAAATGGGGCAGCAACTGTGGCCAAGAGTTCGGTGGCACCTCAAAAATTTAAATATATTGGGCACCTGGGTGGCTCAGTGGGTTAAGGCCCTCTGCCTTTGGTCAGGTCATGATTCTGGGGTCCTGGGATCAAGCCCTGCATCAGCCTCTCTGCTCATCAGGGAGCCTGCTTCCCCCTCTCTCTCTGCCTGCCTCTCTGCCTACTTGTGATCTCTCTCTCTCTCTCTGTCAAATAAATAAATAAAATCTTTTTAAAAAATCTTTAAAAATAATGAATGAATGAATGAATGAAATATAGAATTTACTAAAGAGGGGCGCCTGGGTGGCTCAGTGGGTTAGACCTCTATCTTCGTCTCGGGTCGTGATCTCAGGGTCCTGGGATCAAGCCCCGCATCAGCCTCTCTGCTCATCAGGGAGCCTGCTTCTCCCTCTCTCTCTGCCTGCCTCTCTGCATATTTGTGATCTCTCTCTCTGTCAAATAAATAAACTCTTTAAAAAAAAAACAGAATTTACTACAGAATTACTACATGATCCAACAATTCTACTCCTGAGTATACACCCAAAAAACTAATGAAGGGAATCAAATAGATACTTGTGTACACCAATGTTCATGCAGAATTATTCACAATAACAAAAAAGTGAAAACAACCCAAGTGTCTGTCAACAGCTGAATGAATACAAAACATGATACACACACACATACACACACACACACACACACGAATATTATTCAGTCATAAAAAGGAAATTCTGATACATACTACAACATAGGTAAACTTTGAAAACATTATACTAGGGTGAAATAAGCCAGACACAAAAGGACAAATAAAGCATGATTCCCCTTATGTGAAATATCTAAATGGCAGATTATTTGAAACAGAAAGTAGATTAGAGGTTACCAGGAATGAGGGAAAACTGGGGAAAGAATAGGAGTTATCATTTGATGGATACAGAGCTTTTGTTTGGGGTGATCAAAAAGTTCTGAAAATGGATAATGGTGATGGTTGCATGACATGAACATAATGCCACTGGATTGTAGAGTTGAAAATGGTTAAAATAAGAAACTTTATATTATGTATATCTTGCCACAATAAAAGCTTTAGAAAGTTAAGGCAGAAAGACTGGAAAATAATACTTTAATACCATTATCCCTTTCAGACATGTCACATTCATATAATAGATACATAAACTTAGCCAAATCATTTCACTTCTCTAAACTTCACTTTCACCATGTATTGAATGGGGGTAATATTGCCCTGCCAACTCCACAGGGCTGATTCAAAGTTCATTTGCAGTTAGGGGGTGCCTGGGTGGCTCAGTCAGTTAAGTGTCTGCCTTTGCTCAGGCCATGGTCCTGGAGCCCTAGGATCAAGCCTCATGTTGGTCTTCCTGCTCAGTGGGGTGTCTGCTTCAGCCCCTTCCTTTGTCCCTCTCCATCACTAGTGCTCTCTCTCTCTCTTTCTCTCAAGTAAATAAATAACATTTTTTAAAAAATCTAATGTGTCTAATGGGTCAATCATTAGATGCCTAATGATACATAATATGTGATTGGGGTACTTTTCTCCCTTTATATTTTATAATGAGCATGTTATGTAAATGTAGTTTTGCTAGTATTAATGAAAGGGGCATTGCCTGTGATGGCTGTGAAAACAAATCCTCTGGAAAAGGGATTTTTGTTATCTAACTGCCAATATACCCTAGCTTGAGTGATTGTTGAAATTATCAAGTCTCATGACAGAATTCAAAATTTCAAGTGATTTTGATGTCTGATAGGCATCTTTTTAAAAAGATTTTATTCACTTCTTAGAGAGAGATAGAGGAGGAGGAGTAGAGGGAGAGGGAGAGTCTCAAGTAGACTGTGCGCTGAGTATGGAGCCTGATGTGGCTCTCATGACCTGCGATCATGACCAGAGCTGAAATCAAGAGTCAGATGGTTAACCAACTGTGCCACTCAGGCACCCCTCATAAGCATCTTAAAGTTAACATGTCCTAAAAAAGTTCTTTAACATTCCTCCTAAAGATACTCTTCACCCAAATCTCCTACATGATAGTAAATCAAACCACCATTTTCCCAGTTGCTTGAGCCAGAGACACTTCTGTCCCCCTCCTGCCAACCCCACAATACTAAATCCAGTCTATTCTGCTTCTAAAATAAATCTCATTTCTGCTTTCCCTTCATTCTCACTGACACTGTCACCACCTGAACTGCAGAAAATCTCTGAATTGGTCTCCCTACTTCCTCTCTAGACTCTTTTTTTTTTCAATTCTACATTGAGTAACCAGGGTGACTCTCATATTATAGATTGGGTTATGTAACCTTATTTTAAAACTCTTCAATTGCTTCTAAATCATTTTGAATAAAACCTAGACTTCTTAATGTGGCTCTGACAGTTCCTGTAAGGTCTAGCCTTTGCCTGCAATTCAGTCCCATCTGGGCTTCTCTTCCAGCTCTTTCCTCCTACCAGCCACACTCATCTTCATTCCTTAGAGACACCAAGCCCTTTATCATCTCAGGACTTTTGCAGATTCTACAGCTTTGCCTGAAACATTGTCACTTCATCAGGTTTCAGTTTAAATGTCACTTCCCCAGAACAACCTACTAAGACCCTATAATCTAAGTAGGTTCTTTATATTAGCACCTATACACTGATTTATGTACTTGTGTCTTGCCAACTTCTTAAACCCAATGTAATCTCAATGAGAAGTGGGATCATAACTGTTTTATTCACCACTCTATCCTAACACTACCACAGTGCCTGAGCATAGGAACATTCAGTAAATACTTGTTAAATGATTTAATAAAAAAAAAAAAGTAACAATGTGGCACATAACTACGTGCTTCATGAATATGTACAATTATGCACATACATATTCCTACACATAAATAACTACATGAGAGTGAAAATGTATTCACGTTTCAATCAGTTAGAGGGTATTGCTCAAATATTTTAGTTTCTACATAGCCGATGATCATTTCACATCCATATAAGAAAAACACAAAAAATGCTGCCAGGGATTTCTGGGTGAGCTATCAATCATAAGTGGTTTTGCCCTTTTAGCTTGTGCAGCTTGTAAATAATCCAATCAAGAACAGACGGAAGTTATTTCCAGTGAGACTCTTAAAAATGTTCAATGCTGTGACGGCCTGGTCATATCATATCATCTATTAAATTGCTTTTCATGTTTATTTTCTTCAATAACCAGTACTTCCTCTGAGTTAACCCTTCATTTAAATTCAAATGTATGCACATGCAGGAATGCACACACATGGGTCTGTATTTGTATCCACAGCCAAATTTTATTAAAAACCTAGAATTTTCAAAAAAATTGGAATTTTCTTTATGCTTTATAATCACATCTCAATCATTGGAAGTATAGAATATATCCTGCAGACAGATACCATGCTTAAGTAGCATTCAGGGAGCTAGGAAGTAGGGGCCTGGCATATAGATGAGTTTTAGAGGGAATTTGGGGGGCACCCATTTTATGACATTTTTATGCTTCACTGGCTAAGTGTCTGTTGCGGTCCAAATCAAAACTTCCATTATCTGATACTCTGTAAGCCTTTTACCCTGAATTGAGAACAGATAGCTACCCAGCCAAGTTAATTAGGTTTTTCATTAACTTTTTAGCCCTGGTATCACTTTGCTTTCAGTATGATGGAAAGTGTTTTTGAGCAACAAATTTAAGTAAGAATCATATAAACTTAATTTGGGAGGCTGCAGATATCCTTTGGCTAACTTTCATTAGATTGGGCTTCAATGAGTCAAAGGAGAAGGAAGAGTTCGAGCAGGATATGTTCTCCAATTGAAAGTAGCTTAAAATGTGCTATCAGAGCAAATCAGTGGTGATTTGGTTTATATAATTTAATTAAAAGGCAACAAACCTTTAGTACTCATCCTTTCATATTAACACCCTTGTGCTTGAAAGCTGCTCACACCAAATCACATCATCTTAACATAATTACCAGCTCACCATGAAAGGGAAGTGTGGCCTAAAGTTAGCTAAGTCCACAGAATATTATTCCAAGAAAAGCCTTTGCCCATCACCTAGTCCAAATGTTTTCAAAGACTTTTAAAAGAGAAATTCTTTCCTCAAACATTACTTAAAATGGAAGCCATAAATGTAAAATAGATGTTAATGGTAATGATTATAATAATAGCAAACAACCGACTAGTGCTAGCTATATGCCAGGAATTGTTCTGGCTCTCTATCAGCATCCTTACAGATGAGGAGAAAACAGAAGAAGGTTAATAAAATGCTACTAAATGGTAAAGCCATTGCTTCTTTAGAACAAAGGGAGAGCTCTTTGAGTTAGGAGGGGAAGAACTGAGTCCATGTTTGATAAACTCTAGAGGGACATCTCCAATGCTCTCTTGCCCCATAATCCTACCCTCAGGAATTCACCAGATGGCTAAGCAACCAACATCAAACAAAAAAGATCAAAGTGTATTAATACACTATCCAAAACTCCCAGAAGAATAAGGGCTTCACCAGCCAGAATTTGGTAAGTGACAATGTAATCAGAGAAAAGGCAGGCTTAAGGGAGGAAAGTATTTATGCATTACTTAGGGAGGGACTACATTTCTAAGGAGTCATCAGTCAATTGGTTGGATATGAACCCTAACTAGCATTGGCAAATGTCAAAAAAGGGAAAATGCATTACTCAATTGATCACAGCATGTCATAAGGACCACGTATCAACCTAACACCCACAAGGTATCTGGGAATCAGTTAAGGGCATCCAGAACTGCATATCCATTTGGACCAGGAAAACTGTGGAAAGGTTAGTGGGAATACTTTGGGTGGCTATCTTTTGGGTGAAAAGAAATTAACACCAAGCAGACATCACAAGGTGGTGGGCCCTTCTCATCACAGGTCCTTATCCACATTCTCTTTTATCCCTCCAAAGAAAGAGCAGGTTTCTTTTTTTTTTTTTTTCCAATTTATTTATTTTCAGAAAAACAGTATTCATTATTTTTTCACCACACCCAGTGCTCCATGCAAGCTGTGCCCTCTATAATACCCACCACCTGGTACCCCAACCTCCCACCCCCCCGCCACTTCAAACCCCTCAGATTGTTTGAAAGAGCAGGTTTCTTTACAGATGATGAGATCCTGGGGTCCAGGAAAGTGAAGCTCCTTATTCGGAGTTTACATTCAAGTTAAACTTCAACCCAGGAATATTACTCCCAAATGTGGGTTTATTTTGTTGTTTTAAGTGTTGGTACCTTGAAAATACCTTCTGAAATAGACTCTGGGGGCCACCTGGGTGGCTCAGTTAAGCATCTGCCTTTAGCTCAGTTCATGATCTCCAGATCCTGGGATCTATCATGGGATCCTGGGATTGAGCCCCACACTGGGCTCCAGCCCCACGTTGGGTTCCCCGCTCCCTCTACCTCTGCCCCTCCCCACTGCTCATGCTCCAACTCTCTCTTGCTCTCTTTCAAATAAATGAATATTAAATAAATATATTTTTAAATTTAAATTAAACTAATTAACATATTAATGTATTATTGGTTTCAGAGTTAGAGGTCCGTGATTAATCAGTCTTTTTTTTTAAAGATTTATTTATTTATTTATTTATCTGACAGAGAGAACGAGAGTGAGAGCGAGAGCGAGAGAGAGAGAGAGAGAGAGATCACAAGCCGGTAGAGAGGCAGGCAGAGAGAGAGAGAAGGAAGCAGGCCCCCTGCTGAGCAGAAAGGCCGATGCAGGGCTCTATCCCAGGACCCTGAGCCCACGACCTGAGGTGAAGGCAGAGGCTTCAACCCACTGAGCCACCCAGGCGTCCCTAATCAGTCTTATATAATACCCAGGGCTCATTACATCACGTGCCCTCCTTAATGTCTATCATAAATAAAACTTTAAAAACAATGAAAGAGACTCTGGGAGTAAGTGGAAAGGTTCGCAGAGCTGGTAGGTATTATTTTATTTTAATAAGTGATTTTGATACCAGGGTTTTCATTTGTTTAAACCATAGAGGCACCTGGGTGGCTCAGTGGGTTAGGGCCTCTGCTTTCAGCTCAGGTCATGGTCCCAGGGTTCTGGGATGGAGCCCCGCATTGGGCTCTCTGCTCAGCCGGGAGCCTGCTTCCTCCTCTCTCTCTACCTGCCTCTCTGCCTCCTTGTGATCTCTGTCTGTCAAATAAATAAATAAAATCTTAAAAGAAAAAGAAAAAGAAACCATGGCTTTGTCCATGCCTAATAATATAAATGACAGCATTTAGATTATTTCTGGTACACCTAAAATTCAACTTCACTTGCAAGGGAAAATCATCATTGGAGAACTATAGCAATTATCTTTCTTAGCACTGATTAACTGATCTCATTTACATTGCTACTGTTTTTTTTTTTTTGAAAATTAAGAAAAACAGATTTTTAAAATGTGTCAAAAGCAAACACAATTTTAGATAAAAGTCATTGAACTATTACTGAAGAAGATATTTGTTTATTGAAAAAAATTATTAAAAGAGAGAAACCTTACTTTCTTCACTGTCTGAAAAGCAAGAAACTGATAGGCTAATTTGATAACATCTCCCTCTAGAGTAACAGGGTGAGACCAAAGACTCAGTGCAATTTTGCAAGTTAGAAATGTTGTATCTATTGTATCCCCCTCAAAAATTTCTTATATGCATGCTGAATAAAAGTAGAATGAGGGCCATAAGCATTTGTACAAGTGTATAAGTAAATATATATATATATATAATTTTTACTTCTTAAATTTTAAGATATATGTATACATAAGAGTGCATAAAACATATGTAAAATTCAAAGATAATTACAAAGTAAGCATGCAAGTACATCAGATGAAGAAAGAAAACATTGGCAGTGCCCCAGAAACCTCTTTTTTTTCTCTCCCCATCATATTCTATTACCGCTCTCCTGGAGGTAACCATTATACTTACTTTTACGATAATCATCTGGATTCAAGTCTTTCTTTCTACTTTTACTATCTGTGTATGCATTCCCAAACAGTATAGCTTATTTTTGCCTGGTTTTGAACTTTTATAATTGAAATATTCTGTTTTTTTTTTCTGAGCTTATTTCCCTCAATGCTATATTTGTCAAATTTATTCAAATTATTGGCTGTACCATTAATACAACTGAACCCCAAACCTTAGAACCTTTCAAAAACAAAGTTTTGTTTCTCACTCACATTATATACCCTTTTCAGTTTAGTTGCCTGTCTGCTTTATGTCTTTTCCATTATAAGACCCATGCTGGAAAAGCAGACCCTGCATAAACCATTACTGGTCTCATAAAAAAGTAAAAGAGGAAGATGGAAGTCCACACAGTGACTCTCAATGCTTCTGCTTGTGGCAATTGTCACTTGCATTCACACTTTTTGGAAAAACACATAGCCTAGTCTGATAGAAATAGGATGGGAAGTAACATCCACCCATACGAACAGGTCCAGTAGGGAGCAGTAGAATATAATATCTTTATCCATCCATAGAAACAACCTACAGTGAACATTTACTGTGAATGGATTTGAATTGTTTCTCCTTTGGGGCTATTATGAACAATGCTGCTACAAACCTTCTTGTATATGAAGTTTCTCTAAAGTATAGGCCTAAGGGTATAGTTGCTAAATCATAACATCTGCATAACTTCAACTAAATAATGCCAAACCATTTTTCCAAAGTGAGTATACTAACTTATTCTCCAACATTATTATATGAGTTCCTATTTTTCCACATCCTTACTAACACTTGGTATTGTCTTTATGAGTAATAGATAGTATCTCAGTTTTATTTAAATTGCATTCCCATGATCATAAATGAGCTTGGGGTGGCACGTGGGTGGCTCAGTGGGTTAAGCCTCTGCCTTCGGGTCAGGTGGTGATCCCAGGGTCCTGGGATCGAGCCCCGCATCGGGCTCTCTGCTCAGCAGGGAGCCTGCCTCCCCCTCCTTCTCTGCCTGCCTTTCTGCCTACTTGTGATCTCTGTCTGTCAAATAAATAAATAAATAATCTTTTGAAAAATCATAAATGAGCTTGAGCATCTTATGTTTTATAGCATCTTAGCATTCGTATATCCCTATTTTTGAAACTGTACACATTTTAGATTGTATTTGAGATTTACAGAAAATGTGAAAAAATAATACAGAGAGTTCTCTTATGCCCTTCAAATTTTTACTCAACATCAAAAACTGAATAATCCTTTCATTAGCTGTTGTCAGCACAGGTGCTACAGAGTCTTGAGTCACCATGGAACACCAGACGAGATTTATTCTGGCAAGAGCACAGTAGCACTGTACTTAGTTGACAAACATGATCCCATAGAAATGGTTCTCCCTGCCACCTTATAGATAAAAATTTGGCAATCTGTACGGTTATAGGAAAAGACACTTAACTGGATTTCAAGCAGGAAGTCAGGTAGCAAATGAATACATGTCAGCTATAAATCGCTTCTGACCTCAGCATTAGTCCCAAATATGGGAATCATTTTTTGAAATTTAAATTATATTGCATGAATGTAAGTTCCCTCTTTCAAAAATGATTGTTTTGATCGATTCTACCATAGGATCGAAAATATCCCCATCACTTTTCAAATATAAGGGGATCTTAGATTTTCATTTTATAAGATAGTTTACTCTGTGCCTTTTTTTAACATACAAACATCTAATTGAATTAACAGTTAATAATGGGAGAGCTAAGATTTCATCCCAGGTACTTAGTCTTCAGAGTCCCTGCTCAGTATCATTCCATGACAGCACTGTCGCGCCCTCCCTGCCTGCAGAGATGACGCAATACCAACACACACACAGGTTGATGCACAAGCTCTTGTTTATTCCCTGGTGGATCTTTTTCCTTCCTGCAGGGAAGTTCCCTTGCCTTATATAGGGCATAACAGCCAATCACAGAGGTGTTCACGTAAACAGGAGGTATCTGGGGCTCGTAGGCAGTGATGGCATGCGGTGTTCATGTGACGAGCACGAGGTCACGTGTGGCCAGGGTGGATGTTTTTCAGGCTGTCCGTGCTGTTCGGGCTATGTAGCCGGCGCCATCTTAGGGGCGCGACCACCACACAGCACCTCTTAGTAACTCTATCTCCTCACAGACATTCTGATTCTAAATTGAGGACACTTATGCCCACATCACACTGTTTTGTTTAAAGGAGTTTGACTCTTAGCTGGATTTTCATTAAGCAATTAATATTTTTATGTTTAAATAAGTGATTCTTTCATGAGGTTGAAAATAAATTTGAGAAGCCTATCCTTTCATCCCTGCCCCAGTTCATTTGTTTCCCCGCAATGCCCCTAACCATTGCCTATTTATCTGTGTAGTGTTTCTTTGTACAAATATAAGAAAATATGAATCCATATTCTCATTTCACCTCATTACAAAAAAGAGGGACTACAATAAACACTGCTCTAACCCTTGCCTTTTTTGCATTATATGTTAAAGATCTTTCAGTATTACCACACAGAGTGTTTTGTCATCTTCTCCAGCTTCATTGTGTATGTACCGGAACCTATGTAACCAGTGCCATTTTAAAGAAGATTTTATTTATTTACCTGAGAGATAGTGAGAGCAAGAGAGAGAGCATGCACACACAGAGGGAGCCCAATGCAGGGCTTGATTCCAGGACCCTGAGATCATGACCTGAGCAGAAGGCAGACGCCTAACTGACTGAGCTGTCCAGGTGCCCCATAATCAGTCCCTTTTTGAAGGCCATGTGTTGTTTTCATCTTCTGTCATTGTTAAAAAATAAAGCTACAAAGGGTTACTGAATGTACAAATGAATAAAGAAACCCTATACATAAATTTATGAGAAAAATGTAGGCTTTTGTTTGATGACTCTTCAATGTACTGCTGTATAAATCAACCCTAGAAGGCATCTAAAAACACACAAAATGTTCAAGACCTAAAGTTACCCCACCACATTCTTACCAGCCTCCAACACAATGGCTACTGTCTCTGAACCCTGTTCTCAGGGAAGAGTCATTTAATAGTTTCACATACTTCCAGATGCTCAAATGGTAACTCTTTCCTGTATGGAAAAGGCAATGTTTTTTCCAAAGGCATGATTCCTAAAAATGTGATCTCAGGCAGGTTGATAAAAGGTAGGGAATATGATTTGGGGTAAGTTAAGGGACCTCCTACTATCATTATAATCACCTCTACAGAAAAGCACACTGTAATTATAGAAGACTGATCTAATCTTTAGTGGTCAGAACTCACTTATGTTATAGGAATTCAATGATTTCAGAGTTTGAAATTACTTCAGTGTAAAAGGGGCCTGTGTTTTGTCTTTGACCACATCCCAAAAGATACAAACTGGGTCCCAAGTGATTATTAAGTCCCAATTTTATCAATGAGATTCTATTCCCTGAGACTGATAATGGTTTTTGTTTGTATGTTTGCTTATGTGTTTGTTTGTTTGTTTGTTTGTTTCAGCTGGGGTTTAACTTTGGGGACATAAAAGGGCAAAAAAGGGGAAAACAAAGCAATTTGTGGAGTTTCTCTCAAGAAAATATAATTAACAGTTTTCTCTTTCTTCAGGCCCTTTTGGTCCTGTCAGACATATTCCTGAGCAGCTAGATATCACAAGCTTAGGATGGTGATCCAAGAGGGAAAAGAGCACAGTAATGAAGAACATGGCTTTGGGCACCCACTGCCTGGATACAAAGCCCAGTTCCATCACTGACTATCTGACCTTGAACAGGGCACTCTCTGTGCCCTTGTTGACTGCTATTTAAAAAAAATAAAGTTAGTAACTACCTAATGGGGTTGTTGTGTCAGTGAAATGATATGATATATGGAAAGTACTTAGTACAGATTATGAGTTCAGTAAATGTTCACCATTTTATTTTATTACATCTTCACTAGACTGTGAAGTCCTTGAAGGAAGGCAAGAACTATAAATTTATCTCTGTATTGCCCACTTCTTAGCTGAGTACTGGGTACATAGTAAGTGACAAATTAATGCTGACTACATGTATGAATGAATAAAGAAATGAATAAACTAAAGGACACCAAGTCCTCCTTTAGACAAGTGGAGGTCTTCCTAATATTAACACCCATCACCCTGATGATAAGGGAGATGAATATTTTGGTAGACCCATCTGAGAAAACACCATCCCTTTGCTTCTGTTTGGCCAATAAATATCATAATTTATGACTAGACAGCCAGTTCTGGGGACTATATATGCTTCAAATAGCACTGTGAATTAAAATTTTGAATCAAAATTGTCCTAAGACATTAATCATGCTCTTTTATTTTTTTTTTCTGCTTATGAAATAGATATACTGATCCATGTACCCTATGGCTACTCAAGTATACTTTAAAGGTATACTTTACTTTAAAGTATACCTTTAAAGTATACTTTAAAGTATACTTTAAAGTATACTATACACAAATTAGTAAAGTATACTTTACTCACCTTCAAATCTTCAGTATATCCCAGACCTGATTAAGAATTTCACCTACAGCCTCAGATTCTCCCTTCTCTGAATTTCTACTGTACTTTCTTTTTTTTACTTTATTTTTTTTATTATAGTTGACACCCAATGTTACTTTAGTTTCAGGTGTACAACATAGTGATTCAACTTCTGTACACATTATGCTGTGCTTACCATAAGTGTAATTACCATCTGTCAGCCCCACCTACTTATTCTCTTTGGACATCTTCCCAGCTCCATGTTACATTTCCTCCATCAAGACTGCATAATATACAACCAATCTGCAGCTTTACAAAGACAATCATGATTTCATGTAAGTTTGTTCTTACACATATGTGTGCACAATACATATTTTCATAAATATATGTAATATATGAATGTATTATACATAAAGAAGATGCATATTTTCATATATGTAATATATACATATAGATATATGTGTATACATAGATACACACTTTGTTTTCTGCCTTTTAAAGCTTTTAATGTAATACATTCACAAATTTAGGAAGAAAAAAATCTTTTGTTGGATTCTGCATCAAGTCACAATGTTCAGTTCAGAAAATAAAGTCATTATAGAGATCATACTTAATTGTTACCCTGTCACCTTCTTCCCTCTCCTCCATAAAGCCCTGATGATTTAGTTTAGCAACATATTGTATATATGTCTTTTAACATAAGCTACTTCAAACTAATTTTAGTAGCAGGTGGGTATAATTATTAGATAATTAAATAGCTAGAAAGATAAAAGATATAGATAGATAGATGCTAGATCATGATAGATGATAGATAATAGACAGAGAGGCAGACTCTTCTTATGTCTAACACAGATGTAGGGGGCAGATGGTTGATAATACTTAAAAAGGCGAAAAATGGCATTTGTACATTAGTCACCGTTGTATGGAGCTCAATTTAAAAAATCAAGTGTGTTCATTGTTTCCCAGAAATAAACCATCAGCAACAGCCTGAATCTTTTAAAATCAAATGCCTGCTTGACATTTTCACTTGAATGTTTTATAAACATCAAAAATTTAACATCCTCTGAATGGATGTCTTGGTTGTTCCCCATCTCATACTGGTCATCATCATCTAAGTAAATGGCATCATATCCCTCCAAGTGAGAAATCTGAGTTATCACCAATTCTGCCATGTCTCCTACCTCAACATCCAATCTATTTATTAATGACCTGCGATTCTACCATCAAAATATATCTTGAACCATCAATTTCTCTCTTCCTCCACTGACACTGCTCTCATCCAGACCACTATCATTTCTCTGCCACAGCATTCCTGTGTCCCAGTTTTCTAGTCTTACTTTCCCCCATAAATACTGATGTCATGGAACAAAAATTATTTCAAAATATTAATCAGTTCATGTCATTCCTTTGATTTAATTCCTTCAGTTGCTCCCCAGTGGACTTAGAATTAAAGTTAAACTCTACTAAGGCTTAGAATTCTCTGCTGCATGTTGCCTCTACCAACTTTCCAACCTCATCTGCTGTCCCTTTCCCTTTGCTCACTCTATTCCATCACTTCTGTGACACTTTTTCTACTCACATCTTTATAACTAGACATGCTTATACTGCTATTCATTGACGATTCACTTTTAGATAATATCTGTCAACATCCTCTTATACAACATGCACAGCTCTCTTATACTATTTTTACTTCCTGTAAAGTACCAAGCACTTTCATGCCTCTAATCCTTTATAAAAGGTTCTGTTTCTTCTGTCAGGGAGGCTCCTTCCCCTACTACCATTGAAGAATTTTTTCTTCAACCTCTTAAAATTTATTGTAAATCACTTTACTGGCTAATACATGAACCATCTTTGTGCTATTTGCAATTTTAAAAACCATTTTAATTTGATTAATTAACATATGATGTATTATTGGTTTCAGGTCTGTGATTCAGCAGTCTTATAAAATACCCAGTGCTCATTACATCACATACCCTCCTTAATGTCCATCACCCAGTTATCCCATCCTTCCATCCCCCTCCCCTCCAGCAACCCTCAGTTTGTTTCCTATGATTAAGAGTCTCTTACGGTTTGTCTCCCTCTCTGGTTTCATCTTATCTTATTTTTTCCTGTCTTCCCCAATGATCCTTTGTTTTGCTTCTTAAATTCCACGTATCAATGAGATCACATGATAATTGTTTTTCTCTGACTGACTTATTTCACTAAGCAGAATACCCTCTAGTTACCTCCACATCAGCTCCTTAATTTTTTTAAATTTAATTTTATTTTTCAGGGTTCCAAGATTCATTGTTTATGCACCACACCCAGTGCTCCATGCAATATGTGCCCTCCATAATACCCACCACCAGGCTCACCCTCCATCCCCCAAGACCCTCAGTTTCTCAGAGTCCAATGTCTGTAATTGTTTGTCTTACCCTCCAATTTCCCCCAACTCATTTCTGTTCTCTATCACCTCTTCAAAGAGATCTTCTCTAATGACCTGCTCTATAAGAAGCCTATCTCTTGTTTTTTCATCTTAACTCCTTGTCTCTCTCCTTCATTGCATTTAATACAATTGGCAATTTTTACATCTGTATTGTCATTTTATTGTTTTTTTTTATCATTCTCCTTGACTTGAATATAAACTTAATGAAGAAGTAAACACATAGCTCTCATTTTTCCATTACATCTCCACCATTTATCACTGTGTTTGCCACACATTGCAAGTGGTCAAATATTTTTTAGCAAGTGAATTTCAATAAGTGAGAGCAAAGGAAAAAAATTTTAAAAGTCTGATTTTGACATCTCCCATTGCAATGGAAAGCCAAACAAACAAAAAAGAATTTTAAAATCTATGTAGTCTTTATATTTATGAAAATTGCACAGCTATACCAGTATTTCATAACACTTACCTTAGTTCTAATTAACTTACAGCTTAGTATATTTAATACTGTTCACAAAAAGAAAAACAAAGATTTACAAGGACTAAAGGGTCAGGGCAAAAAAAAAAAAAAAAACAAATTCAAAGGATCCAAGAAGAAAAGTTTTATTTTATATCTAAAAGCAATTCTTCAAAAAATTAAAAATTATACTTATTTAAGAGTAAGTTTTTAGAGATGGAGGTATACACCAAAAAATAAATTTCATAAGGAATAGGTTTGCTTTTAGTTATAAACAACTTTAATTTTCCTAAACAATGACAAAGGTAGTTTTTATATCAAAAAATAAGTTTATGTTGGGTCCTTAATGTCAAAAACAAAAAACATAATAGTACCATCAACATGATCAAGAAGCATTTGTTAACATGACCAGTTGAACATTAAGATGCTCTATAAATGAAATTTCTGGCTAATGGTCCATTACTTGCTACAACAACTTCAAAAGAGTGCTTGCTTTCTGAAGAAACAGCACACATGCTTGACATCTTATTGCTTTCTATTCATGAGTCAGATTCTAGAGGTCAGGCAACACTCCCATGCAGAACTTTTAAGTAAAAATCTCCCACTGATTTCAAAGTCACCTTCACACAAAGAAAATTCCATGCAGCATAGGAGAAAGGACAATGCAAAAAGGGCAAAATATAAATCTGTATCTATTAATTATCTGCCTACATACCTACCTGTCTGAGAAGTAAAAGAAATGTGGCATTCACTTTTTTTCTGTATTTTTACCTTTCTAAGAGTTGTGTTCTTAAAACTATTGTATTTACATCATTTAAAACTCCAATAGATCTCTAAGGCTTATTACCAGAAAGAGTGCACCCCCTGCTTCCCCCCTTAACATCCCAGATTCCTTTCCCCACAGGAATGTTTATCTATTCTAGCTGTTTCTTTCGGTATTTACCCCCATGATTGGAAATAACATGCTTAAAACACTTCTTTGATTTTCAGTTTTATATACTTTCCATCATCTTCCTGCTATGGAAGACAAGGTCTCATCACTCTTAAACTGACTCCTGCCACACACACACACTTCTCCTTGTAATATCCTCACCATAGATTTATATAATTAATTTGGGTTAAATCAGTATTCAGGGCTGGAGTTATATTACTAATTAGGACTACGTAACTACTATTAAAATCCTAGGGATGCAGTGTACTATAATTACTTAGTTCTCCTTCACAAGTTTTAGCTCTCTCTCCTCTTTCATGACCTACCATTCATTTATCTGCTTTCTAGCTCCCAAAATTGTGTTAACTTCTCATCTGCTCTTCTACTCCCTTTTTCCTTATGGATTTATGTCTTTTTATCCGATTAGTGAAGTTTAGGAGAGAAAAGAAATGAATGCATGATCACTCTGCCATGTTTAACTGGAAGTTAGCATTGAATTTTTTGATAGACCAAGGATAAACTGTAGACAAAATCATTTCATGCCCCGCCACCATTCTGAAATGAATTTGTCAATTACTGTCTGAGTTCAAATGGTTCTATTAATGGCAAAGTTGTGAGTTAAAAATCTTTGTAAAGGTCAGTTATGTCTACTCTGTTCTTGGGTCACAGCCATAGCTTAGCCTTCATCCCTCAAAGAGCTCATAAATGTATCCTAGGGACTATAGCAGGATCAGGGGAAGAATTATATATAGTTTCTTTTATTTCTATCCTGAAGACCAGGAAATTTACTCACAAATACTCTTCATGGAAAATGGTATAATACCAATTACTAAACAGGTAGCATATACAACAGCCTGAGATTCCTCTTGTCTTACTGCCATTCTTGAGTGCTCCATTTCCCTGAACATGTGAAGTACTAGGATCAGCCTGAGAATACTAATAACTAATACTAATAACTAATACTAATACTAATACTAATACTAATAACTAATCCTCTAAGTACTTGAGAGTTCATGTGTGTGTGTGTGTGTGTGTGTGTGTGTGTTGGGTGCTATGGTTAAATGCTCAGCTATGACAGCAAGACAAAAACTGAGACTTAAGGGCAATATTGTTACTTCCTTAATGTCCTGCCAAGTCACAAGAGTTAAATAGAAAAGATAGAGGACTGGGTTGGAAAAGAGTTGGGGCCCATTTAAAGTTTTGACTTGACATTGTAGATTTTAGCCTACCTGCTATGCATATTGATGTTTTCAGTTGCTTTGAGTAAGATGCATGGAGTCATCCAACTAGAGTTGATGTTACTGATGATGTAGATGCTATGCTCTTTCACACTCCACACCCTCCTCAGAGCTTTTTGTCTACATTGGCATTCATTGCTTAAGTAACTTTGACATAATTAAAAATCAATAATGTTTAACTATTCTAAACTGAATATACATCAGCAGCACTTCTCTGTAAATCAGCTACTATTTAATTAAAACACAGTAAATGTCTCATCATATCTAATTAAAATGCTTTTTGAAGGCAGGTAATTTATTGCAATTATCCCTCTCCTAATAGTGTGACAATAATCTGCATCAGTCTGAAGGCTCTACAAACACAACTAGTAGGGTATATAAATGAGTTATAAAATTATTTTCACAAATAATCTTTAGAATTCTGCTTTGATTGTCCCCAGCCCTTCACTGAAACAGCTGTCAAAAATCATTGTTGACCCTCAAGTCCACAACATTAATAGTACTGCCTTGGTCCTTATGCAGACATTGCCAACCATTTTCATTCTTGAAACTCTCTCTTCCCTTGTCTTCCCATAATTCACCTGCCCTTCCAATCAGTGTGATCACAACTGTTCAGTGTGCCTGCACCCTCACCTCAGGAATCCTCCCTCTCAACACACATTTTCTATGTAATTTTCCCTAGCTTTGTTCTTTATTCACTCATAGTTAAAGTTCAAGCCCGTGTTATCTCACATCTAGAATACTGCATTAGACTCCTATCTGGCTCTCTGTCAGCACTTCTTCCCTACATGTTATCACAATTACTTTTCCAAAATATAAACCTGCTCATATCACACTTTTCCTCAGAATTGCTTACCATGCTCTCCAACACTTATAAAACCTACAATTCTTCATATTCTATAAAATGATCCCAACACACAATCTCAGTTGTATCTAATATTGACCTTCTCTATCCATCCCAGTCACTCAACCCAAGGAGCTGCAGTCCAAACATACCATCCACTCTTTTAACCTTGCTTTTGCTCATATCTCTTCTAATCTCTAATGCTTTACCATCTTTTTTGGCTCACACGTTTCTAGACTTTAAAGATCTTATTCAAAATCAACCTGATTAAAGAACATCTCCCAAGTCAAAATTCATCTCATTTTCAGTCCTTTTGCCCACCCTTGATGTTTAGTGAAAAGTGATATGAAAGATAAAGGTATGATAAAACTTATGTTTAAGCATGTGCTCAAATTCTAATAAAGTGTACACTCCTGACAAAGATAATTTTTGTCTTCTTTTTTTCTCTCTTCTTCCTTATTTAACATATAACTATCTTTTCACTAATAGAGATACTCAGTTTTGGAAGATCCCTTTGGCACAAAAATGAATTGTTACAAATAAATCAAGACAAAAAGCTAGCAAAACAACTTTCTGGTGGTTTACATCCAGTAATTGTTCCTGGAGCTATCTATCAAATGAAAATTGTGTAATACTTTGTTTACATGAAGCAAGCATTGATCCACCTGTTGTCATGTTATGTATTTGAAGGTTTTTTTTGATCATGCAGATAGTTTTTTTTTAATTTTTATATTTCTTCTCCTTTGATTCCTGCCTACTTAGAGGTTGTACTTCTACCTGTGCTGCAAGAAAAAATGAAGTACTGACTCTTGTTTAAGGTTTTAGTTTCACTAGAGTCATGGTGCATCCAGCTAAACTCATATGCCACTATATTTAAAACAATTTACTGAGATCTAATTCACATACTATACAAACACCCATTTAAAGTGTATAATTTGGGCACCTAGGTGGCTCAATCAGTTAAGCATCTGCCTTTCAGCTCAGGTCATGATCCCAGAGTCCTGGGATAGAGTCCCAGTCTCCTTCTTCCCACTCATGCTCTCTCTCTCTCTCTCTAATAAATAAATAAAATATTTAAAGAAATAAAACTAAAATGTATAATTTAATATTTTTATTATATTCAGAGTTTTGCAACCATCAACACAATCAATTTTAGCACATTTTCATCACCCCAAAAGGAACCCCATATTAACAATCACTCATCTTTCCCCAACTCCCACAGACCTAGGCAACCATGAATGTAATATCTGTCTAGAGTTCATTGTTTTGGACATTTCATATAACTGAAATCATAAAATATGTATCTATTTGTGTCTGGCTCCTTTTGTTTAGCATAATGCTTTAAGGTTCATCTGTGCTGTAACATATATCAGTACTTCATTATTTTTATGATTGAATAGTATTTCATCCTATGGATATATCACAGTTTATTTACCCATTCATTAGTTTATAAAAATTCAGGTTGTTTCCACATTTTGTGATGAATAATGCTGCTATGAACATTTGTAAATGAGTATTTTTGAGAATATACGTTTTCTTTTCTTTTAGTATGTATCTAGGAGTGAAATCTCTGAGTCACAATGTAACTATATATTGAAACTTTTTTTTCCAGAGCACTGCACCATTTTATATACATTTCCAACAGCAGTGTACAGAGTTCCAGTGTGTCTGGATCCTTGCCAACATTTTGTATTATATGTGTCTTTTATTATAGCTACCCTAGTGGGTATAAAAGGAAATTTCATTGTGGTTTTGGTTTGCATTTTCCCAATGACTAGTGATGCTAAACATCTTTTCATGTGTTTCTTGACAATATTCATATCTATTTAGAGAAATGTCTCTTGAAATCCTTTACCCTTTTATTAATTAGGTCATGTGTCTTTGTATTGTTGGGCTGTAAGAAAGAGTTCTTTATATATTCTGGATAAAATTTCCTTCTCTGATACATGATTGGCAAATATTTTCTTCCCTTCAGGACACTGTCTTCTTAAAAAGGACACAGTGAAGAAAGTTTCAAATACACACACACACACACACACACACTCACGTGTGTGTGTATTTAATAATCAAAGCTCACAAAGATTTACTAGCACATTTTGTTCTAAGAGTTGTATAATTTTAACTCATATATTTAGGTCTATGATCCATTTGTAGTTAATTTTAGTATATGGCTTAAGAAAAGAGTCCAACTTTAACCCATTTGCATATGGATATCCAGCACCATTTTTAGAAAAAAGATTATCTTTTCCTGCATTGAATTGTCTCAAGACCCTTATCAAAAATCAATTGCCCATAAAAACCTGGGTTTAAATCTGAATTCTGTAGTCCACAGATCTCTTCTTGTGCCAATCCCACTCTTTTTATTACTGTAACTTTGAGGTACATTTCAAAATCAGGAAGTGTGTGCCCTCCAACTTTGTTGTTTCTTTTTTTTTCTAAGATTTTATTTATTTATTTCACATAGAGATCACCAGTAAGCAAAGAGGCAGGCAGAGAGAGAGAGAGAGAGAAGCTGGATCCCCACTGAGCAGAGAGCCTGATGCAGGGCTCAATCTCAGGACCCTGAGATCATGACCTGAGCTGAAGGCAGAGGCTTAACCCACTGAGCCACCCAGGTGCCCCCAACTTGTTTCTTAAGATTGTTTTGTCTATTCTGAATCTCTGACATTTTCATAAATTTTTTATTAAAAAACTACCAATTTCTGAAAAAATGAAAGTTGGAATTTGAAAATAAAGTGCATTGTATCTGTAGGTTTGGAAAGCACTGCCATCTTAAAAAATATTAGTTCTTCTGATCCATGAACATGGGCTATCTTTCTGTGTATCTAGGTCTTCTTTAAATTCTTATAACAATGTTTATATTTTTCAAAGTAGAAGTTCACACTTATTTTGTTAAGTTTATTTTGAGGTATTAGTTATTTTTGATACTATTTTAAATGAAAATTTTCTTGGTTTCATTTTTAGATTTCTGCATAGTTAGTGTATAGAATCCCTTTTTTTTTGGTTTTATTTTTTATTTTTTTAAAAGATTTTTATTTATTTATTTATTTATTTATTTATTCCTATTTATTTATTTTCAGAAAAACAGTATTCATTATTTTTTCACCACACCCAGTGCTCCATGCAAGCCGTGCCCTCTATAATACCCACCACCTGGTATCCCAACCTCCCACCCCCCCGCCACTTCAAACCCCTCAGATTGTTTTTCAGAGTCCATAGTCTCTCATGGTTCACCTCCCCTTCGAATTTACCCAAAAGCACATACCCTCCCCAATGTCCATAACCCTACCCCCCTCTCCATCAACAGATGAATGGATAAAGAAGATGTGGTATATATACACAATTTATTTTTATATAGTGGTCTTATTCCCTATAAACTTGTTGAACTCATTTATTAGTTCTAGTAGATTTGTGATACATTCTTTATGATTTTCAATTTACAATCATGTCATTTATAAGTATAGATTGTTTTATTTCTTATTTTCCAAACTGAGTACCTTTCATTTCTGTTTATGACTTGCCATAGCCCAAACCTACAGTACAATGTTTAGTAGAAATGGTGAGAGTGGACATCCTTGTCTTGCTCCTCCTTTCCTGGAAAATGCTAACTCTCTCAACCTTAAGTATGATATTAATTGTGGGTTTTCCATAAATAGTCTATATCAGTTTAATGGAAGTTATCTTCTAATCTCAGTTTATCAAGTGTATCCACTGCTTTTTGTTGGTTTTAGTCCTTTATTCTATTAATATGTTGTATTACATTGGTTAATTACATTGATTAATTTCATAGGGTACACCAACCTTGCATTATGCCACATGATCATGTTATATAATTATTTTTATATATTTTAATTTCAGGCTGCTAGTATTTTGTTTAGAGCTTTTTCATGCATATTCGAAAGGAATATTGATCTTTTGATTTCTTTTCTTATGCCTTTGTCTGTTTTGGGAATCAGGGCAATTGAATAAGTTTGAAAGGGTTCTCTTCATTCATTCATTCATCCATTTAGTGAAGGACTGGTGTTAATTCTTCTTTAAACATTTAATAGAATGCACTAGCAAAGCCATCTTGTCCTATGCCTCTCTTTGTAAGAAGTTTTAAAATACTAAATCTCTTTACTTTCATAGGTATCCCTCCTTTTTCACCTCCTTGATGTCACCGATTACCAACTTTGTATCTTGTGGACTCATTAATATAGACTTATACTAATTTTTATATATTTATACTTTAATGTCTATAGAGGAATAAAAAGTAGGGCTATAAACCAAAATTATAATATAGTTTTTCTATTTATCCATATTTGTAGCCTTATTAGAGAACTTTTCATATGGTTTCAAGTTACCATATTGCAATCTTTCATTTCATTTCAACTTGAAGGACTCCTTAGCATTTCTTGTAAGGCTGGCCTAGTGAAAATGAATTTCTTCCCTTTTTGCTTATTTTGGAATGCCTTAATTTCTCTCTTATTTTGAAAGGACAGTTTTTCTGGATATAGATCTCTCTGTTGGCAGTTTTCTTTCTTTCAGCATTTTAAAGATATCATTCAGCTACCTCCCGTCCTCCAAAGTTTCTGTTGAGAAATCAGCTCATAATCTTATTGAGAATCCCCTATATATGACAACTCTTCTCTTATTGCTTTCATGATTCTTTTCTTCCATTTTAGACAGTTTTATTACAGTGTGTCCTACCAGGGCACCTGGCTGTCTTGGTCAAGCATGGGACTCTCGATTTGGGGTTGTTAAGTTGGAGCCCCAGTTTTGCTGTAATATTTACTTAAAAATAAATTTTTTAAAAAGTATATCTAACTGTGAGTCTTTTTGTATTTATTAAATTAGGATCTGTTGAGCATCTTAAGTTTGCGTATCTATCTCTTTCCTCAAATTTGGAAAAAAACTGTCCATAATTTCTTCAAATAATTTCATTGCTCCCTTTTTCCCTTCTCTTTCTGAGATTTCCATAATGTAGATAATGGAAACATTTGATAATGTCTCAAAAACCTCTTAAGGCTCTTCTCACCTTGCTTCATTCTTTTTTTTTCTTTTTGCTCTCCAAACTTGATAATTTCAAATGAACTATTCATCAAATTTCTTGATTCTTTCCTCTGCCTGTTTGAATCCTCTGATGAACCCCTTTAATGAAAATTTCATTTCAATTATTGTATTTTTCAGCTCCAGAGTTTCTGTTTGCCTCCTTTTCATAATTTCTATCCCTTTGTTAACATTATAATTTTTTTTCATATATAATTTTCCCAATGCTTACATTTCTTTATTGCTTTGTATGCATCATAATCTTTGGTTGAAAACTGGGCATTTGAAAAAAAAAGTGTCTTTTTCCCTAGTCTTTGCAGATTGGCTGTGTTGGGGAAGAATTTCACTAATTGGCCTAGCATGAAGGCTTAATGTCTTCTTAGGATTTTTATGGCCATATATCTTCTCTGGTCCTGGGTGTGTGTGTGTGTGTGTGTGTGTGTGTGTGTGTGTGTCCATTTGTCCCATGTACAAGGCTGCTTCTAAATGATTTAATTTAGAGTCTTATTTAAGAGTCTAAGGTAGAGTTTTATCCCTCTAAGTGTCTTACTTCTGTTTCTTCTTGGGATCTATGATATTACACTATATTCCCCAGTTCCTAATCTCTTGCCCCAGGGTATCCACAGGTCTCCAATCTCCCTGCAATCTTAATGTGGCACAGCATATACCACTGCCTTCTGCAGCTTCCAACTTGAGATCCAAACTATGCCACCATCATTCCTGTCTGAAACCTCCATTAGGTGATTCAGAAACCAGTGCTTTAGGCAGTCTTCAAATAGACAAAAATGTTACAAACGAGTTTTGCTCTTTTTCTTCTATTCTGAGAGAAAGAACCAGAAATTGAACTTCTTCCTCCTGACAATGCCATGTAGGGAAGGAGCAGGATAAGAGCAAGCAAAAATGCCACAAATTTTCCAACTGTTTTACATGTAACTTTTTCTTGATTATTTGCTTGGTTATTGCAGATCTTTGGCTGGTATTCAGAGCTCTTACAAAGCTATCTTAGTCAGCCTATAGCTGTTCACTTGATGCTTTTGGGGAACAAGGGCCTGCAGCCTCAGTCTGCCCATCTTGCTCACACTGTTGTCTATGTCGAGCCTTAGGTTTGTCACGTAAAAACAGGAAGAACAGCGCCTTATTACACAGATTTACATAAGGTAATGATAGTCCACATTTATTAGATTTTAAATATGTTTATTTATATGCACATTTACAATATGATTACATATATGCATAATCCCATTCATTGTACACTCCAAGTATATGAGATAGGTTCTCTTATTATCACTTTTAAGAGATTGAGAAAAACTGGGCTTTAAATAATATGCATAACTGCTCAAGATCACAAAGAGCTTGGGACCAAGATTTGAATCTGGGTCTAGCAGAGTTGATAAAATTCATGACCTTAAACACTATGGATACTATAATATGCATTGATGAAATGCTAGTTAATCTCCTTCCTTCCTCTACTTGCTTTCTATGCTAAGGAATGGCCACAAGGTTGGCAAAATACTCCAATTTCTTTGGAACTGGAAGCTACACACACACACACACACACACATACACACACACACACCATTCATCCACTTAAAATGTCTCAGTAATGGGAGCTGCCAGAATATAAGATTGCTCTAGAGAAAGAGAAAGATTGTGATTACTTATTGCCTACCCTATCATAAACTGTCCCAACAAAAGCAGAAGTGAAAATCAGGTTAAGAAACTATGGAAGGCAGCTTCCAAACACAGAATCTGTGTCAATAGAGAAGACCACCAGGGAGCCAATCAGATAGTATGCCTGGGAGCCTGTGGTGGGAAAAAGTACAGCAAAGCTGAAATTGATGTTTTTACCTACCAAGTCTATTTGAGGAGGAAGAATGTGAAATGGATCAATTTTAAAGCTGCAGAAATCATAAGGGCAATTTAAAACACAATTTCCTTTCTACCAATTTTACTAATTGTTTATACTTTTCAACAAGTCTCTTTTTACTTCCAAGTGTTTGAATGCTTTTGCCTGTAAATAGGCACCTCAAAAGCAATTATTAGACTCAAAATATATATGAAGTATTAGGAGTCACTGTTGCTTTTTGTTTTCCAAGGAGACATCAAATATAAGTACACACAGACAAACCATGTCAACACTCATATTGCTGAAATTCTTTCATATACACCCCTCAGTATGGTATTGGAAAATTTATGACAACTACCGTTTTCACATGTCCCTTTTTCCTTTTCAATTCAACTTCAGTAGCTTTTGTTTTTCACTGATGATACCTAATAATAGTAGTACTGGCTCTTTCAAATTTGCAGAGCAGAAAATAAAATGAGACTCTATGACCTTTCTGGAACATCAAAAAGATTTAAAATGTCTCTCATCTTTTATTGGTGACAACATACTTAAATTCTTATTAATTCTCAAGGCTGAGTAAAATCAAGCATGTCCATTTCTATTGCTTTTTCAAAATATGATGTACAGACTACAAACATTAGAATCAAGTGTTTGATAGGCCACATCTTAGACCTGTGGAATCAATCTGGAGTGAGGCCATGGGGTCTATATTTTTACAAAGCTCCCCCAGAAGAGTCTCATCCACTTAAGTTTGAAAATTATCACGTGAAACCCTTTGAATAAACCACTATGTGGCATAGAAAATCACAGTTTTCTTCCCAGCCCCATTCTCAAAAAGAATGCATTCAATGGTAAATAGAATTACAACTTATTGAGTACTTCCTATATGCTGGGTACTGTTTTATGATCTCTATATGAATTACCTCATTTATTCCTCAAAACAACAGTAAGGACTACAATTATTCTCATTGTACTGTGATAATACTGAGGATCCAGTTATTTAAGTAAATTTCCCAAGGTCACAGCCCTAGTAAGAGATAGAAATAATATTTGAACATAACTGGTTGATTGAGCACACTACCTTTACCACAATTTATTTTGCTTTCAAATATCTAAATATTTGAAGGAGACACGAAAGTAGAAATCTCCAGGACATGAAAACATTCAAAATTTAATATGTTCAAAGGAAAGTAAATCTTAGATGCTTATGTGATTTGAAACAAAATCCTATTTGGTAGTTACGGGTACAGGAGATAAGGAGCTGACATCTAGTTCATCTACACTAACAAAAATAAACCTGTCTTAGGAAATAAATTGCTGAGAGGACTGACAAGGCAGGAACTGACAGGTGCCAATTAAATCACAGTAGACCCTTCATATACATGGACTTAACATTTGCACTGTTGTCTCTTTAGAGTCAGGCAGGTCTATGGTATGTATTAATTTGTAATGAAGATGGTGAAAAATTCTCATAGGGTTATGAATATTAGATAATAATGTATGTAAAGTATGATTTAAAGGGAAGCAGGTATGTGGGAGCAAATCACATAGGCAGTGAGTGAATTTAACCAACACAAAAGCCTGGGATCCATACTACATTTAGCAGCAGTCAAGAATTTAAGGAAACTTGAAGGTCTTATAATCCTCTCTTATGGCTATCAAAGTTATTTTCATAGAAATCATGAAAAAAAAAAGACTGTGCTGAAAACTAGCTCATGAGAGCGTCTCCACTATGACTATGGTTTCAATTCTATTTCAAATACAATATAAAAGTTGAATATTTAAAAAGCAAAATGGAGGGCATCTCAAGGGATACAGCACCACTAGAAAACTTTCTAGTGGCCTTAAATCTACCATGAGGAAATGAGATTAGGCCAGCATATCAGAACAAAGAGCAGAGGTGTAAAAATGGAAGGTAGCAGAACCTTGGGGGAAGGAAAGCTGAGCATCTACTATGGATCAGTACCTACACTGAGACACTACATTTATCTTATTTAATACTCATATGGACATTTTGAAGTAAGCATAATTTTAATTTTCATTTTATAGATGAGGAAACTGAAAGCCAACAAAATAAGTAATAGGTCCAAAGTCAGAAAGACAGGTGGTGAAAGGGTGCCTGGCTTGTTGAGTTGGTGAAACATGTGACTCTTGATCTCAAGGTTGTGAGTTCAAACCCTACTGGTTGGGTGTAGAGATTACTTAAGAAAAAAAAAATAAATAAAATCTTAAAAAATAAAAAAAAGGAAAGACAGATGGTGACAAAACACATTTAAAATTGCCTACCTCATTCTAAATCCCCTGATCTTTCCATTATGCTATTTTACCTCTGTGGAAGTCCAAATATGTTTGGTACCAGATTTTGCTAACTCTTAATCTCATTAGGGGTGTTACAAGTATATACTATAATTTTAGATAGTAATAGGTTCAGTGAAGAAAATGAAACTGAATACTGTGATAGCAACTGCAGGATTGAGATGAGGGATATCACACAATGACAACCTCTCTGAGGAATTAATATTTGAACTAAAACAATTCATTAGAAGGGGTCACCTAAGGGAAGATCTAGGAGAAAGCAAAGGAAGGGCAGCCTTACTAGTTTTGAAAACTAGCAACATTAGGTCACTGTTTAGCTAGTAATTGAATATGGAAGAGAGTGATAAGAGACAAAGACATATTATACTGGGTCATGTAAACTATGAGAAGGAATTTAGATTTTATAATGTGATGGGAAACCAGAGGAGAATTTTAAGTAAGGAAGTGTTATGATTTCACTCACATTGAAAAGTTAAAATTCTTCTGGATTTCATATGGAGGATAGACAAAGAGGCAACTATGGAAACAGGAAAATCAGTTGGAAAACAATCATACAGATGAGAGGTAATGGTGGTCTAGAGTAGTGTAGGTAACTGTAAAATTGATAAATTGTAGTTGGATTTGGAAAGCATTTTCAAATTAGAGTTAATAAAAATTGCTGGTAATTAGATATAGCAAATGGGATGAAAAGTTAAATCAAGATTCTTAAATCTGAGGCTTGAGAATTTGAGGAAATGTTAGTTTCATTAAGTTCGATGAGGAAGACTGTGGAGGAGATGGCAATGTGGGAGGCGGTAGGAGAAGCAGTGAAGAGATGGAAACATTTTTGGATATGTCAAGTTTAAGGTGTTTATTCCTAATGAAGATCTCAAGCAAGGAGCTGCACATAGGGATCTAGAATTCAACCTTTTTCAATACCCTTATAGATCAATTCACTTATCCTCCCCATGTACCCTCAAGCCAATGGGCCAGATAAAAGGGGACAAAAGATGGTTAGCCTAACAACCATTATGCTACTCCATGTACCAGAGGGTTAATGAGATGCTCCACGTATCACCATGAAATGCTTTTATGACATTATAGTTCATGCCACTGCCAAAAGCATGCCACTGAAGAGCAAGTAGAACCTTCAACATCAATATTTTTCTATACATGGATAGGCTAATCCTGACCTGGCCATTATTTAAAAAAAGCCTAGTATACCTATTGCCAAATTGAGGTAGCAACTCAATTTAACAGACCTTCAGGAGTATCTGTCCATTAGAATAAATGTAGATGGCTTTCATCCTGCATCATGCTATAGTCAACAGAAAATCAGTTTGGTGCTCAGTAAATGATTTTCCTTTATTCTTGACATTATGTTAGGATGAAAAAACTGCAATTACTAACATTTGGTAATTTTTTACTATCATAACAATGATTGAAGGTGGCTAAAAACAATTTAAAAAATTAAGTCCATTTTACTTGGTAATGGCAGAAAAAATTGGAATCTATATTCCTTTACTCAAACCACATGAAGACCTGACCTCTCCCCAAATTGGGATTAAGTTTTGGAGTGTTGGTGAAGAAGTTAGAAAGTAATCGTCTCACACTATTAAATCTATAATGCAAGCAGGAGATAAAGAAGCTCATCTATTTCTTAGTCACAGGTAGTTCCTTTGGGGAGGAGGTCAGGCTGAAATATATATTGTGAGGAGAGAGAAGGAAAAAAGCATACTAGGAGACCAAAGTCAAAGATTATAGATGGTAGGTGCTTTCTAATAATATCAAGCCCAGGCAAGCTACCAAGTCACCTTCTTCTTTCTTACCAAAAGACCTAACCCATGCCTTTCAGTGATCAGTATACGGTGTCTCCTCCAAGCCAAGGAATTTTATAAAAAATAACTTTTTAAAATTTTAGAACAATTTTAGATTTATGAAAAAATTGTGGCAGCAGTACAAATAATTCCTTTATAACCTACATCCAGTTCCCTTATTGTTAACATGCTAGTGTGGTACCTTTATTATAATTAATGAATCAATATTAACAAATTTTATAACTACAGTCTACACTTTCTTCAGATTCCCTTTCTTTTTACTCAATGTCCTTTATCTATTTCAGGATCTCATTCTGATTAAAATATTCTTTAGTCATCGTGTTTCCTTATGCTCCTTCAGGCTATAACAGAAACAGACTGTTTCTTATATTTTCATTGTTTTGATGACCTTGAAGGATGTGAAGATTATCAGTAAGGTATTTTGTAAGGATGTCCCTTAATTAGACTATATATGAAAATTTCATGATGATCAGTCTATAATTTTAAAAATGGAAAGAATAATGAACACTCAAATAAGTGCTATTTTTGTCACATCATATCAAATGTACATATTATCAACATGATTTATCACTACTGATGTTGACTTGAGCACTTGACGGAGGTAGTGTTTGTCAGGTTTCTCCACTGTGAAATTCCTCTTTCTCTACTTCCATAGTGTACTCTTTGGAAGGCATTCACTATGTGCAGTCCAGTCAATTTGTGTAACTTAGTTGAAAACTATATCCATGCAAGTTCTGCATGCAAAGATTTGTATGAACATTATTCTTAATTGATAAAAATGAAAGTAGCCAAGATGCTCTTCAATAGGTGAATAGATAAACAGCTGCACATCTTTATAAGGTAATATCACTCACCAGTAAAAGAAATGAGATATCAAGCCATGATATGGCATAGATGAACCTAAAATGCATATTACTAAGTGAGAGAAACGAGGCTAAAAAAGCTACATACTATACGATCCCAATGATATGGCATTCAGAAACAAGCAAAACTATATTGATGGAAAAAGTAGCTGTCAGGGGCTCAAGGGGAGAAGGCAAGTATGATAGATGAAGCATGGAGGATTTTTGTTAAGATAGTCAAAGTCTCTTGTATGAAATTGTAATGGTGGATTCATGACATCATACATTTGTCAAAACCCACAAATCTTTATAGCACAAAGAGTAAAACTTAATATATGCAAAATTTAAAACATTAACTAAGAGATCCAGAAGATTCTAGGATGAAATTCAGAATGTGACACATCAATCTGACTGTATTATAAGTGCAGGAAAAAATATCATTAGAGGGAGGTAGGGGAAATGTTGCTGACTAAAGTAACTTTGGAAAGGAGTGGAGACTATAATACTAATGGCAAAAGAAATTGTCCATAAATACTGAACTATATTGATAAGGTTTTTTTCTTCACATGAGGGTATAGGTTAGCAATTCTGACACTGCTATATATGTGTACTGGAGGTGAAAAATTTAAAAATGGATGGCAGCTGATCAGAGCTACATTTCCCACTGTTGATATGAGAGGATACAGATAAGCAAAGGGAGGAGGTTAGAATGATTAACTGTGATAATAGATTAGAGTAAAAAAATATCAGTATGAACTCATTTACTTAATATAGACACAAATGGTTACATATATAAAAATGTTTATAAATATGTGTATATAGATGGGTTATTTTATATATGTGTATTTCCTATCAGTTAAAATGGTCTAAAAGTACTGAAACTCTAGTAGCAATGAGTACATCTATTGCCCAGATATGTGTTTCTAATTCTATTCTGTAAACAAATAAACCAGATCTCCATAGAGACATGGCCTATTCTAAGCATTTTTTTAACCTTTAGATGCACAGAATCAGAATAATAATAATCCATGTTTCATTATTAATAAATTCTTGGTTTATTGGTTCATCAATGAGCCTCTTTTTTTTTCTAAATCTGATTGTGCCCCCATATTAGTTGTGTATCCTTAGGCAAGAAACAACCACTTCTAATTTCAGTTTTCTAATCAGTAAAATAAGAATACTGAAAGCAGTTAACTTACATAGTTGAATATCACAATACATATGCAATATTGAATAGAGAACCTGGCACATAACAAGCATTCTGTAATTATAAGCCTTCCATAAGTTTTCTAAATAGGACATAAAGGAAAATTTTGAGACATACAGAGAACTGAACAAAATTAACTTGTTTTTCAGAGGGCAAGTGTTTTCAGTGTCTTTGCTCATTCTGAACACTATGACCCCCATATTAGGCTAGAAGCAAATATTGAGTGAGCAGCAGAACTAGGCACTGGATGTGGGTGGTGGTGAGGGAGGCAATAAATTGGGTGTTGAGAGGCCTAACTAAATAGAATTTAACTTTGCTCTCTTCTCTTCTTGAGTGTAGCTTAAAGAGCATTGGGATTAGGTGAGATCTATGGAATGAGGAAGCATAATGATATATTCATGTGGGAATGTAGTTTATATTATCATACAAAGGACAAAGAGCTATGTGGAGAAAAAACTTTTACGGCAAAGGAAAGCAGAAGAATCATGGAGTAAATAGCAGAGAGGGAAAATCCCAGTTACCTGTTCTGATATATATATATATATATATATATATATATGTCATATATATATATATGACATAGCCTAACAGAAGAATTTTGGTAACTGAGAAAAACATTTGGTTGATGGTCTGAGGTATTTACTTTTCAAATAATGGCTTTGGCAAAATGAAGAAACAGCTTTAATCTGAATTTAAAATTTCATAATAAAACTTTCTCAGAGATATTTCTTTTGAAAAAAATTCCAAAGAAGTCTCAATAGAGTAAGATGGTAGAATAGGAAGCCTTGGTTCTCATTCTCCCTCAGAAACACTGAATTCTCAATATACAGAATAAAATATGACAACTCCAGAAAACAGTTAAGTTGCAGTACCTCCAGTAAGCACAAATCTGAGAATAGCTCCATTGAAGCAGGAAAGAAGAACTGTTTTACTTTATCTGTGACAGCCCACCCCCCAAGCTGGCACAGCTTATCTTGGCATACAGCTTCTTCTTTGGAGGGTGAGGGAAAGAGAAGACTGGCATCTGTATCCCTCAGAGAGCTGCCTAAGAGACTAATCTCATTCTTGTTTGACTCAGGGTCCCAACAAGACCAGCACAATTTAAATGCCATAGGACCACTGAAAGCAAAGGAGAGGGTAGGCAGTCCACTATAAAACCAGAGTGCCTGCAGTGCCATAGACAGAGGCTGGCATAATTTGACACCGTCAGAATATACCCAATTCATGGCTTCTCCTTTAGAAGAGAGAGAAAAGTGGAGCTTGAGTCCAGCACTCCATCTTTTCAGGGAGCAATCAAAAGGAGTTGCCTGTCTTTCCTTATTTAGGGAATTAGTGGGAAGTCAGCATACTTTGGATTCCTGGGGGCCACTCACCTGGAGAGCCAGGTGGCTTGCTGCTGCAGTACTAAAAAGCCTTCAGTACCACAGACAGACAAGAAAGAGCAAGGAATTATGAGCTCCTGAGAAAACAAAACAAACAAAAACAGCAAACCTTTCCAAATATGAAGTTACACACATAAACCCAGAAAAGCCTCATTCCTGCAAAAAGTTTCAAGGAGCTCCAGAATCTTAAGCAAGACTGATTGGGGTAAAAGTCTTCCTCTGTATTAAGCTAGTCTGTATAGACTGGGGAGATAACTGTTTATTCAAACATAAAAAACTCAGCAAAACAAAAACAGACAAAAAAAAGTAAAGCACATGAAGAAACAGGGAAATATGGCCCAGTCAAAAGAAAAAATAAATTTCCAGAAACCAACTTTAAAGAAAATAAATCTACAAACTATTCGACAAATAATTCAAAAGAATTGTCCTAAAGAAGCACAATGACCTATAAGAGATAGCTAGCTTAAAAAAAAAGGAAAATAGTGCATGAACAAAAAGAATATCAACAAAGAGAAATAAACTAATTTTTTAAAATCCTGAGGCTGAAGAATAAAATAATTGAATTGAAAAATTCACTAGGGAGATTCAATAGCAGACCTGATTGACCAAAAGAATCAGTAAACTTGAAGACAGATCATTTCAAATTAAGGCAAAAGGAAAAAAAGCATGAAAAAGCAAATAAAACTAAGAGACTTACAGGAAACTGTCAAGAAGGAAAATGTACACATTATGAAAGTTCTAGGAGAAGAATGAAACTGAGAAAGTGAGTGAGTTTTTTTGAAGAAATAATGATTGAAACATTCCAAATCTGAGGAAGGAAATGAACTTCCTAATACAAGAAGCTCAAATGATTCCAACCAGAATGTATTCAGAGAGGCCCACACCAAGACACCTTATAATCAAACTGCAAAAAGTCATAGAAAAAGAGATAATCTTGAAAGGAGCAAGAGAAAAAAGCAATTCATCACATTCAAGGGGGCTCCCATTAGATTATTAGTGAATTTTTCAGCAGAAACACTACAGGCCAAAAGAGAATGGGATGACATATTCAAAGAGTCGAATGAAAAATCCCAACCAAGTATATTGTATCTATAAAATTGTCCTTCAAGGGAAATAAAGACTTTCCCAAATAAACAGAAGCTGTAGGTGTTCAATACCACTAGACTTGCCTTATAAGAAATGCTAAAGGGAATCTTACAAATTGAAATGAAAGACTACAGTCATAGGAAAGCCTATGAAAATATAAAACTTAATGGTAAAGGTAAATATACACAGAAGTATAGAATACTATAATGGGGTGGAGCACAAAGCACTTTTAACTCAAGTATAGAAGTTAAAAGCACAATATATAACAAATAAAAGCATAAAAATAATTATGGTTAGATGTTAAAAGCATAAAATATAAGCATAAAACAAAGCACAAAAATATAATGATGTTAATGAGTACAGAATACATGAAGATATAATTTATGAATTGATAACAAAGGAGAATCACAATATAAAAAGAATTGAGTTTTTTTAATACAATTAAAATTAAATTGTTAACATAAAATAGACTATTATAACTCTAGGTAGTTTTATGTAATCCTTATGGTAGCTACAAAGAAAAAACCTATCAAAGATACATAAAAGAAAATGAGAAAAGAATCAGAGTATGTCAATACAAAAAAAAAAAGTCAAACATGGTTAGCAAGATGGTGGAAGAGTAGTAGACTGAAATAGCATTAGGTCCCAGAAGTTCAACTAAATAGTTATCAAACCATTTCAAACACCTACAAACTCAACAGGAGATAGAAGAGAAGAAGAACAGCAATTCTAGGAACAGAAAATTGACCAATTTTGGAAGATAGGGTGTGCAGAGAAGTGAGTCTGAAGTGATGGGAAGATAGACCACAAGGGGAGGGCCGGCTGACAGCAAGCAGTGGAGCAGCAGAGCACAAAACCAGAAGTCCACTCCACCGAGGGACATTGCTCCAGAGGCTAAATGGAAGTGGAGCCCTCATGGGGACAGTGTGGTCTCAGGTCCCACAGGGTCATAGAAAGACTGGGGGTGCCTGAATGTGGCAGAGCTGCAGGTATTGGAGCGGGGAAGCTGGGTACAGAGATGGAGCTGGAGCTGAGGAGTGAGCTCTCAGCTCACTTAAGGGGTTACCTCAAGCTGTGATCCAAGGCACAATCAGGCCACTGCTCTTCGAGCAGGGACCCCATAGGTGGCAGATCCAGAGAGACTCCCTCCTTCCTCCTCTAGGAGGAGCAGCAAGGGAGCACATGGCAGGAATTTGCTGGGTGTGGAGACTACAAACAGGGCCCTGTGCCAGAGATAGAAATGCTCAGTCACAGGCTAGGTGAGTTAAGAGTGCTGCCAGAGGCAGGAAGATGGGAGGCATTGACTGCTTTTCTCTGAGGGTGCACTAATAAGTGGGGCACTGAACTCTCGGCTCCTACAGGCCAGAGATTGGGAGGCTTCCATTTTCACTCCCATCCTCCAAAGCTGTATGGAAAGCATTCAGGGAACAAAAGCTCCAGAGAATGTACCCTACCAGATTACTCAGCCTGGCCCCTGGCAAGGGTGGTATAATTCCACCTCAGGCAAAGACATTTGAGAGTCACAGCAACAGGTCCCTCCCCTAGAAGATCAGCAAGAACATCCAGCCAAGACCAAGTTCACTGATCAATAAGAACTGTGAACTACAGAGCTAGGGGAAAGCAACACATAGAATTCATGGCATTTTCCCCATGATCCTTTAGTCCTGCAAGGTGAAATTTTTTTTTAATTTTATTTTTTTCTTCTATTTCTTTAACTTTTCCTCCTTCCTCTTTTTTTTTTTTTAAGATTTTATTTATTTATTTGACAGAGAGAGATCACAAGTAGGCAGAGAGGCAGGCAGAGAGAGAGAGAGAGAGAGAGAGAGGAAAGCAGGCTCTCCGCTCAGCAGAGAGCCCGATGTGGGACTCGATCCCAGGATCCTGGGATCATGACCTGAGCCAAAGGCAGCGGCTTAACCCACTGAGCCACCCAGGCGCCCCTCCTCCTTCCTCTTTTAACGTTTTTTAAAATAATTTATCTTAACAATACTTTTTCTTTAAAAAATCTTTTTAAATATTCATTGTTATAGTCATATTTTATCCCTTCATTGTATTTAAACTTATTGTCTTTGTATACATATCAGTTTTTTTCTTTAAAATTTTGGGATACAATTTTTTCTAATAGATCAAAATATACCCTAAATCTAGCACATAGTTTTCTTCTAGTCTCCAGTCTGATCACATTCTCTCCTCTTCTTTTTTTCTTTTTTCAACCAACTTATCTTATCAATTCCTTTTTTAGAAACTTTTTTAAAATTTTCATCTTTATAGTCATATTCCATTCCTTCATCATGTTTACCCTTATTTGTGTGTGTGTGTGTATGTATATATGTACATATATATATGTGTATATATATATATATATATATATATATATGTTTTTCTTTCTTTAAAATTTTGAGAGGCAGTTTCTTCTAAGAGACCAGAATACACCCAAAATCAAGTGGGTGGTTCTGCTCTATTCATCAGTCTAATATGAATATATATTTCCCCCCTCCTTTCTTCTCCCCCCGGTTTTAGATCTCTTCTAATTTGGTTAGCATATATTTTGGGGGGGGGGACTTTGCTATCCTTTATTTTTAGCATTTTATTCTCTCATTCATATATTCATATCTGGATAAAATGACAAGGTGGAAAAACTCACCACAAAAGAAAGAACAAGAGACAGTACCAATGACTAGGGACCTAATCAATATGGACATTGGGAATATGTCAGAATTAGAGTTCAGAATGAAGATTATCAAGGTGCTAGCTGGGCTCAAAAAGGCATGGAAAATATTAGAGAATCCCTTTCTGGAGAAATAAAAACTAAAATATAACCTAGTTGAAATCAATAAAAGCTGTTAATGAGTTGCAATCCAAAATGGGGGCTCTTACTGCTAGGATAAAATAGGCAGAAGAGAGAATTAGTATTATAGAAGACCAAATGATGGAAAATAAAGAAGCTGAGCAAAAGAGACAACTACTGGACCATGAGGGGAGAATTCAAGTTATAAGTGATACCATAAGACAAAACACTATTAGAATAGTTGGGATCCCAGAATAAGGAGAGAGAGAGAGAGACAGAAGGTATACTGGAGCAAATTAAACTAGAGAATCTCCCTAATACAGCAAAGGGAAAAAGCATCAAAATCCAGGAAGCACAGAGAGCCCCCCTCAAAATTAACAAAAATAGGTCCACACCCCATGATCTAATAGTACAACTTGCAAGTCTTAGTGACAAAGAATAATTCCTGAAAGCAGCTCAGGACAAGATTTATAACATACAGTGGTAGAAATATTAGATTGGCAGCAGAACTATCCACAGAGTCTTGGCAGGCCAGAAAGAACTGTCATGATATATTCAGAGCACTAAATGAGAAAAATATGCAGTCAAGAATACTATATCCAGGTAGGCTGTCATTGAAAATAGAAGGACAGATAACAATCTTCCAGGACAAACAAAAATTAAAAGAACTGCAAAACCATCCCTGCAGGAAATATTGAAAGGGGTCCTCTAAGCAAAGAGAGAGCCTAAAAGTAGTAGACCAGAAAGGAATAGAGACAATACACAGTAACAGCCATCTTACAGGCGCTAAATTCTTATCTTTCAATAGTTACCCTGAATGTAATGGGCTTAATGTCTCAACCAAAAGACATGGGGTATCAGAATGGATAAAAAAAAAAACAAGACTCATTGATATGCTGTCTATGAAAAACTCATTTTAGACCCAAAGACACCTCCAGATTTAAAGTGAGGGGGTGGAAAGCAATTTACCATGCTAATGGACATCAAAAGAAAGTTGGGGTGGCAATTCTTATATCAGATAAATTAGATGTTAAGCCAAAGACCACCATAAGAGATGAGGAAAGACACTATATCATACTTAAAGGGTATGTTTAACACAAGATATAAAAATTTTGAATATCTATGTGCCTAACATGGGAGCAGCCAATTATATAAACCAGTTAATAACAAAATCAAAGAAACACATCAACAATAATACAATAATAGTAGGGGACTTTAACACACCCATTTCTGATTTGGACGGATCATCTAGGCAAAAGATAAACAAGGAAATAAAGGCTTTAAATGACACATTGGACCAGGTGGTCATCAAGATGTACTTAGAACATTCCATCCCAAAACAACAGAATACACACTCTTCTTTAGTGCACATGGAACATACTCCAGAATAGATCATATCCTGGATCACAAATCAGGTCTTCACTGGTACCAAAACACTGTGATCATTCCCTGCATATTTTCAGACCACAATGCTCTGAAGCTAGAACTCAATCACAAAAGGAAAGTTGGAAAAAACTCAAATACATGGAAGCTAATGAGCATCCCACTAAAGAATGAATGGGTCAACCAGGAAATTAAAGAAGAATTGAAAAATTCACGGAAACAAATGAAAATGAAAACACAACTGTTCAAAATCTTTAGGACACAGCAAAGGTGTATATAGCAATACAAGCCTTTCTCAAGAAACAAGAAAGGTATCAAGTACACAGCCTAACCCTACACCTACAGGAGCTGGAGAAAGAACAGCAAAGAAAGCCTAAACCCAGGAGGAGAAGAGAAAGAAGAGAAATCATAAAGATCAAAGGAGAAATCAATGAAATAGAAGCCAAAAGAATGGTAGAACAAATCAATGAAACCAGGAGCTGGTTCTTTGAAAGAATAAGATTGATAACCCCTGGTCAGATTTATCAAAAAGAAAAGAGAAAGGACCCAAACAAATAAAATTGAATGAAAGAGGAGAGGTCACAACCAACACCAAAGAAATATAAACAATTATAAAAACACATTATGAGCAACAATATGCCAGCAAACTTGACCATCTGGAAGAAATGGATGCATTCCTAGAGATATATAAACTACCAAAACTGAACCAGGGACAAATAGAAAACCTGAACTGATCCCTAACAAGTAAGGAGATTGAAGCAGTTATCAAAAATCTCCCAACAAACAAGAGCCCAGGGCCAGATGGCTTCCCAGGGGGATTCTACCAAACATTTAAAGAAGAAGTAGTACCTATTCTCCTGAAATGGTTCCAAAAAATAGAAATGGAAGCAAAATTTCTAAAGTCATTTTATGAGGCCAGCATTACCTTGATCCCAAAACCAGACAGACCCCACCAAAAAGGAAAATAACAGAACAATATCCTTGATGAACATGGATGCAAAAATTCTCACCAAAATACTAGCCAACAGGATCCGATAGCATATTAAAAGAATTATTCACTACGACCAAGTGGGATTTATTCCTGGGGTGCAAGGATGGTTCAACATCTGCAAATCCATCAATGTGATACAATACATTATTAAAAGAAAGAACAAGAACCATATGATATTCTCATATCATATAGGAAATGATGGATGTTGGCAAGGTTACAGAGAAAGGGGAACTTTCCTATACTGTTGGTGGGAATGCAAGCTGTTGCAGCCACTCTGGAAAACAGTATGGAGGCCCCTCAAAATATTGAAAATAGAGCTACCCCATGACCTAGCAATCATACTACTGGGTATTTACCTTAAAGATAAAAATGTAGTGATCTGAAGGGGCACATGCACCTGAATGTTTATAGCAGCAATGTCCACAATAGCCAAACTATGGAAAGAACCTAGATGTCCATCAGCAGATGACATTGTGACGGGGAGGGGTGTAG
This sequence comes from Neogale vison, assembly GCF_020171115.1. Lineage (NCBI taxonomy): Eukaryota > Metazoa > Chordata > Mammalia > Carnivora > Mustelidae > Neogale > Neogale vison. The sequence goes on from NC_058105.1 coordinate 35,163,851, forward strand.
AGAGGGGGGCTGGGTTATGGACACTGGGGAGGGTATGTGCTATGGTGAGTGCTGTGAAATGTGTAAGCCTGATGACTCACAGAACTGTACCTCTGGGGCAAATAATATGCTATATGTTAATAAAAAGAATTTAAAAATATTTGAAAAGTAAATAAAACACAAAGGAAAGCAGCAACAATAGAAAAGAAAGACAAAATTGTTATAAGACAAAAGGAAAACAGTAAACAAAATATGATAATAAGCCCTTCCCTATCAGGTTTCACTTTAAATATAAATGGATTAAACTCCTCAATCTAAAGATGGAGAATAGTTAAATGGACTTAAAAAAAATCTATGCAACTATATTCTGTCTACAAGAAATTCACTGAAGATGATGCACATAGGCTGAATGTGAAATTATGTAAAAAGATCTTCCATGCAAGTAGTAACCAAAAAAGCAGGGATGTCCATATTTATATCAGACAAAATATATATTAAGTCAGAAATTGTCATAAGAGACAAAGAATGACTTTAAATAATGATAGAGGATCAATTCACCAGGAAGACATAATAATTATATGCACCTAAAAACAGAGTACCCAAATATATGGAACAAACATTGAAAGAAATGGAGAAATAAATTGAAACACAATAGTAGTAGGAGACATCAATACCTCACTTTCAATAATGGATAGAACAACTGAAAAGATTAATAAGGAAAGAAGGAACTTGAAAAAAAGACTATAGACCAATTGGGCCTAATAGACATATATTGATCATTGCACCTGAAATCTGTAGAACACAGATTTTCTCATGTGCACACAAAACATTCTCCAAGATAGATTGCATATTAGAACAGAAAAATAGAAAAAGTCAATAAAACTAAGAGTTGGCTTTTTTAAAAGATAAAAAAAATTGACAAACCCTATGCTAAACTAACAAAAAGAGAGAGAAGACTGGGGAAAAAAAAGAAATGAAAAAAGACATTACAACATATGTCATAGAAATAAAAAGGACTATAGAAGACTATGATGAACAATCATACACCAATGAATTGCATAACCTAAAGGAATGGATAAATTCTGGAATTATGCAAGTTTACCAAGACTGAATCACAAAGAAATAGAAACTCTGAACAGATCTATAACTGGAAAAGAGACTAAAACAGTAATCAGAAATGTCCCAACAAAGAAAATTCAGGATCAGATGTTTCACTGGAAGATCCTACCAGACATTAATTTTTTTAAAGATTTGATTGATTGATTGATTGATTGATTGATTTGCCAGAGAGATAGAGAGAGAGAGAGCAAGCAGGGGAAGCGGCAGGTAAAAGGGAGAAGTAGGCTCCTCACTGAGCAAGGAGGCTGATGTGGGACTCATTCCCAGGGCCCTGGGACTATGACCAGAGCCAAAGGCAGACACTTAACTAAGTGTACCACCCAGGCATCCCACTACCAAGCATTTAAAAAAAAAGTATTAGCACAACACTTCTCAAACATTTCTGAGAAATAGAAGAGGAGAGAGTACTTCCAAACTCATTTTATAAAGCCAACATTACTGTAATACCAAAGCCAGACAAAGATATTATAAGAAAACTACAAACCCCTGTCTCTGGTGAATATATATGAAAAAAATCCTAAAGAGAACACTAACAAACCAAATTCAACAGCACATTAAAAGGATTATACAACATGACCACGTGGGATTTATCCCTGGGAAACAGGATGCTTCAACAAATGAAAATCAATGTAATACATGACATCAGTGGAATGAAGGATAAAAATCTTATAATCATTTCAATTGATAAAAAATGCATTTGACAAAATTTAATACCCTTTCATAATAAAAAACACTCACCAAACTAAGAATAGAAGGCATTTCTTTCAACATAATAAAGACCATGCATGAAAAACCCATACCTTACATTATATTCAATGGTTAAAGACTGAAATCTTTTCCACTAAGAACAGGAACAAAGCAAGGGTTCCCACTATTGCCACTTCTATTGAACTTAGTACTGGAATCATGGCCAAAGCAATTAGTCAAGAAGGGGTAATGTTATATATAGAAACCTAACGATTACAAAACAAACAAACAAACAACAACAAAACCCTGTTAGAACTAACAAATGAATTCAGCAAAATAACAGGATTCAAAATCAACACACAAAAAATAAGTTGCATTTCTATACATTAACAATGAACAAGCCAAAAAATAAATTAAGGAAATAATTCCATTTACAATAGCATCAAAAAGAATAAAACACCTTGAAATAAAATTAACCAAGGAGGCAAAAGACCTGTACAGTGAAAAAATCAAGGTATTGCTGAAAGAAACTAAAGAAGGTACAAATAAATGGAAAGATATCTTTGTTCATGAATTAGAAGACTTAATATTGTTAAAATGCCCACACTACCCAAAGTGATCTACAGATTTACAGCAGACCTGATCACAATTCCAATGACAGGGACACCTGGGAGGCTTAGTTGGTTAATCATCTGCCTTTGGCTCAGGTCATGATTCCAGGGTCTTGGGATCGAGTCCTACATCAGGCTGCTTGCTCAGCAGGGAACCTGCTTCTCCCTCTGCCTACCTCTCCCCCTGCTTGTGCTCTCTATTTCTGACAAATAAATAAATAAAATCTTTTTAAAAATCCCAGTGACATATTTTGTAGAAATAGGAAAAAAAACTCCTAAAATTCATATCAAATCTCAAAAGACCCCAAATATCCAAAGTAATCCTGAGAGAGAACAACAAAATTGGAGACTGTACACTTCATCATTCAAAACATACTACAAACCTACAATAATCAAAACAGCATGGTATAAATGGAATATGATTTAGAAGAAGAGATCATATTTGTGGTTACCAGAGGAGGAGGGGGGGGAGGTGGAAATTGCATGAAGGCAGTTAAAATGTACAAACTTATTGTTATAAATAAGTACTAAGAATATAATTTACAATATGATGATCATATTAACATTGCTGTATGATATATATGAAAGTAGTTAAAGTAAATCCTTAATGTTTTCATAACAAGGAAATTTTTTTCTTTTATTTTGTATCTATATGAGATGATGGGTGTTAACTTATTAGATTAATCACTTCATGATACATGTAAGTCAAATCATTATACTGTCCACCTTAAATTTGTACAGTGGTGTATGTCAATCACATCTCAATAAAACAAGAAAAAATAGTATGCTGTTGACATAAAGACAGACATGTAAATCAATAGAACATAATAGACAGTCCATAATAGAGAGTCCAGAATAGAGAATCAAGAAATAAACCCTCATGTATATGGTTAAATGATCTTTTACAAGGGTACCAAGATGATATACAATGGGGAAAGCATGAATGGTGCTGAGATACTGGATGTCTTCATACAAAAGAATGAGATGGATCTTATTTTCTACCACACAAAGAATTAACTCGAGATGGATGAAAGACTGAAACATAAAACATGTCATCATGCTTCCTCCTCTCTCTCTCTCTCTCTGCCTGTCTTTCTGCCTACTTGTAATCTGTCTGTCAAACAAATAAATAAAATTTTTAAAAAAGAAGAAGAAAAAAGAATGAAATCCTGTCATATACTACAACATGGATAAAACTTGGAGAATTTCTTGCTAGGCAAAAAAAGCTAAACACACAAAAAACAAATTTTACATGATTTCACTTATATGAGATCATATAATCAAACTCACAGAAACAGAAAGTAGGTTGGTGGTTGCCAGGGACTGTGGGAAGGGTGAAATGGAAAGCTGTTGTTCAATGGGTCTTAGTTATGCAAGGGGAAAAAAAGTTCTAAAGATCTCCTATACAATAATACGCACACATTAGCAATATTGGAATGTACTCTTAAAAATTAAGAGGTTAAAAGAGTTTCAGTAACATTGGAAGGAAAATAAAAACTTTTTGATACCCACAAAAAGAGAGAAGCACTGCTGTCAACATTAGCCTTGTATACTCAAGTAAAATTTGTGGTTTTTCTTAAAAATTCCATAAAGATATTAACTAAAAAATTATAAGAGAAACCCTTGGTTGAGTTGCTTCAGAATCTTTCCTAAATCCCATGTTTAAGTGTTGCAAAGTAATTGATTATGGTAAACAAAACTCAGACCAGTTTTCCAACATATGGGCTCCACGTGTGTATTCCTAAGACAGAAGGCTTTAATTTTCTTGGCGTTTCGTTATTATTTAGCTGGCTTTTCAGGATAAGAGCAATAGCTGTGTAGACACTTTGTGGGCTCTCATGAAACATACTTAGATAGCAATAGTTCCATAAAATCTTTCTTTATTACATTCACCACAGTGAGCACATTATACAATTGTTGCACCCTATAACATACTTCTCACAATCTCTTATCAATGAGTCAATGTTCAATCCAGGCACTCTTTAAAAATGCGCTACATTCTCCAGAGAAGGGATATGCAAATGAAATGCCATCAAATCTAAAGTAGAATATTTACCAGCCAAAGCAGTGAAATAGAGGTATCATAACAGTAAACTCTAGTGTATTCCATGGCTTCAAATGATAATTATTTTCTATGTACTTTTATTCTTACAAGAGAACGTCATGCTTAATGCCCGAACCACACTGAAAATAAAACATTTGCTTGCCTCATTTTGCCCCCAAAGTCCAGAGAGCATAGACCACTTGGAGGCTGCCTAATGATGTCCTTGAAAGATCCTTTCAAGGGGTGTTCAGCAAGATATATATTTCCCCTCTATCCTAATAAAAAGCAATTATCAACAATTTGTTGTCTGACATCCTAAGGTCAGGAGAGAGAAAATGCTGTGTATATAACTTTGGCAAATTACATACCTTTGATACCATTTGGCAAGGATATTATCCTGCAAACACAGAAAGAAAAATAAGTTTTGTATCATGTACCTCCTGGAAAACCACACATGTTTGTCTTTGATGCAATAATTTCTGAAGCTTTACCCTAGTTCCTAGCTGACATCCCTTCTCAGTTCCTACTTCATTCCATGATGCCTTTTGGTCATCCAGAATTAGCACTCTACAACTTGACAATGGTGTTCAAAGATCCCCCTATAGCCCTGTAAATTGCTTTATCGCCCTTGACAATGCTTCCCACCCAAAAATTCCTTCTTGTTCCTCCATCTCATCCCATTTAAATTCTAAAGGTCCCAGGTTTTGAGTCCACCTAATAATGAAGAGGAAAACTTCCCATTGTGTTAGTTCATTTTAAAAGGTGACCTTTTTAGGATTTGGTGATGTCAGAAGGTATGGGAGGCCTTTTGGTAGTGGCTGGAATTCAAATCATATCACATCAGAGAGGCCTGCTGCTATGATAAGCCCTGGTAATAAAATTAAGAGCTGATTCATAGCATCTACCCATTTCAGTCTCATTAGTTTTGAGCCGTCACAGCTTCAGACCTCTAGCTTTCTCTGGTCTTCAGATAGGTCTGTAGCTACACCAAATTAATAAGATATGAGTGGGTTCTACCACAATGTCATCTTTACAAAATGCCAGTTTTAACTAGTACTATAGGTCTACTAACCCTGTCCTTTTGCCCTCAATATAATACATCTCATCTGGAACTCTTCTGATTCCAAAGTTAAGGACCCAAACATACAGTAGCACATCATTTAAGAAACACCACTCTACTGTTTTGATCATTATATTTTGCTTTACACCAAAGAATTATACTCTAAATAGAGCCAAAAGCCCAAGAGGAGCCAAAACACATACATACTAATAATATTCATGCTTTTAGTTTGGGAGATAATATTGCTTCCCTTTACTGACATTTCTTAAATTGTCTATTATCTCAAGCAAATCAACAATGATACCTAAAAGCTCAGGATTAGTGTTTCTTTACAAGGTGATTACATCCTAACAAACACAGACCTTTTCTCATTTCTTCCTTCTATTCCTTGGCAATGTAGCCTTGATGGCAACAGAGTCTAATTTTTCTCCAAAGAATAGACAAGAGTACTAGGCAAGGTAGTTTTAAAGATATTTATATTATAACAGGAAAGAAGGAAAGGATGGATGTATATGTAAATAGATTTTTACTTTTGGTGGTAAGAAACTACACAAACTTAGGAACTGAATAGGTAAGCCACTTACTGCTTAGTAGTTAAGTTTTATGAGCATCTCCTTAATTCTAGAAACTTCTTCAATACACAATAGTTTTCTATTATGGCATGCTATATTCCTTGCTCTATAAGGATGAGAGTCATGCCTGTCATCACTATACTTTATATCCCTATAGAATAACATGTTGCCTGGCCTATAGGTGTTCAATATTTCTTTAATGAGGAAATTGAGACACATTTATTTTCTTGACACATTCATTTGTCTTACTAGACTCCTTGAATCCAAGGACGATGTCTATAGTCCAAGACACCCAAAAGTGTCTGGCATGTGTTTATTTTTGCCTGATCAATGAACAAGTGGATTTTAATCACATATTCCTTATATCTATCCCAGGTCCAGGTCTAATTAGCTATCCAAAATGTCACCCTGAATTCCATTCTGTTTCCATGTGTAGTCTTGTGTTTTAGAGCTTTACATTTCTTGGGTCTCTAAAGTAATAAATACCTTCAGACAAAATATATGGTTTTCTTTGTTTGTTTTTTGCCTCAGTTAATGCAAAAATATTCTGGTATGAGGGCCCTCATCTCAGACTTATGTGAATCTCTGACTTTTATACAAGGTAATACTTTGAATTCACATTTATACTATTCCAATTTATTTTTCAGCTAATCCCATTCCCACTTTGTCTTTTTTCTAGTTACATGTTGTTTTCTTTCCTAAGATGCTTAAGTCACAATTTGCTTTTATTATTTGTCTGGTTGTACTCTGGCCTTTGCTGAATTAGACCTCTGGTCCTTGACTTAGCTAGCTATAGTACTCCAGAACATATATATTTTTTAAATAAAATATCTGAGGAGTCAAGATGGCGGAGAAGTAGCAGGCTGAGGCTACATCAGGTAGCAGGAGATAAGCTAGATAGCTTATCTAAACATTGCAAACACCTACAAATCCAATGGGAGATCGAAGAGAAGAAGAACAGCAATTCTAGAAACAGAAAATCAACCACTTTCTGAAAGGTAGGACTGGCGGAGAAGTGAATCCAAAGCAGCGGGAAGATAGACTGCGGAGGGAGGGGCCAGCTCCCTGCAAGCAGCAGAGCACTGGAGCACAAAATCAGGACTTTTTTTTTTTTTAAAGATTTAATTAATTTATTTATTTGAAAGACAGACATCACAAGTAGGCAGAGACACAGGCAGAGAGAGAGAAGAGGAAGCAGGCTCCCCGCGGAGCAGAGAGCCTGATGTGGGGCTTGATCCCAGGACGCTGGGATCATGACCTGAGCCGAAGGCAGAGGCTTTAACCCACTGAGCCACCCAGGCGCCCCAAAATCAAGACTTTTAAAAGTTTGTTCCACTGAGGGACATCACTCCAGAGGCTAAACCGGGGTGAAGACCACGCAGGGTCAGCTTGGCCCCAGGTCCCACAAGGATCAGGGGTGTCTGAGTGTCGCAGACCTTGCAGGTATTAAAATGGGGAAGTCGGCTACAGAGACAGAGCTGAGGAGTGAGCTCACAGCTCGGGATTACCTTGAACCAGTCGCAGCCTGGGTGAGCTCGGAGTGCACCCAGAGGCCAGGGAGACGGGAGTTATTGGGCGCTATTCTCTGAGGGCGCACTGAGGAGTGGGGCCTCAAGCTCTCAGCTCCTCCGGGCCAGAGACTGGGAGGCTGCCACTTTCATTCCCATCCTCCGGAACTTTACAGAAAGTGTTCAGGGAACAAAAGCTCCCAAAAGCAGACCAGAGCGGATTACACAACCCGGCCCCTGGTAAGAGTTGTACAATTCCGCCTGGGGCAAAGATACTTGAGAATCACTACAACAGGCCCCTCCCCCAGAAGATCAACAAGAAATCCAGCCAGGACCAAGTTCACCTACCAAGGAATGCAGGTTCAATACCAAGGAGAGCAGTGGAATTCCAGAGGAGGAGAAAGCAAAGCACTGAACCCATGGCTTTCTCCCCATGATTCATTAGTCCTGCAGTTAATTTAATTTGGGTTTTTTTTTTAATTTTTTTTCTCTTCTTCTGCTAAATTTTTTTAACTTTTACCCTTTTCTTTTTTAACATTTTAACTAGTTTATCTAATATATATATATATTTTCTTTTTTATATTTTTTCTTTATTCGTTTTCTTTTTTAATTGTTTCTTTTTTTTCTGAAATTCTTTTTATCCCCTTTTCCCCCCCCTCACGATTTGGGGTCTCTTCTGATTTGGTTAAAGCATATTTTCCTGGGGTCTTTGCCACACGTTTAGTGTTTTACTTGCTCCTTCATATACTCTTATCTGGACAAAATGACAAGGCTGAAAAATTCACCACAAAAAAAAAAGAACAAGGAGCAGAACCAAAGGCTAGGGACCTAATCAGTACAGACATTGGTAATATGTAAGATATAGAGTTCAGAATGACAATTCTCAAGGTTCTAGCCGGGCTCGAAAAAGGCATAGAAGATATTAGAGAAACCCTCTCGGGAAATATAAAAGCCCTTTCTGGAGAAATAAAAGAACTAAAATCTAACCAAGTTGAAATAAAAAAAGCTATTAATGGGGTGCAATAAAAAATGGAGGCTCTCACTGCTAGGATAAATGAGGCAGAAGAAAGAATTAGTGATATAGAAGACCAAATGACAGAGAATAAAGAAGCTGAGCAAAAGAGGGACAAACAGCTACTGGACCACAAGGGGAGAATTTGAGAAATAAGTGACACCATAAGATGAAACAACATTAGAATAATTGGGATTCCAGAAGAAGAAGAAAGAGGGGAGCAGAAGGTTTATTGGAGAGAATTTCCCTAATATGGCCAAGGGGACAAGCATCAAAATCCAGGAGGCACAGAGAACCGCCCTCAAAATCAGCAAGAATAGGTCCACACCCCATCACCTAATAGTAAAATTTACAAATCTTAGTGACAAAGAGAAAATCCTGAAAGCAGCCCGGGAAAAGAAGTCTGTAACATGCAATGGTAAAAATATTAGATTGGCAGCAGACTTATCCACAAAGACTTGGCAGGTCAGAAAGAACTGGCATGATATATTCAGAGCACTGAATGAGAAAAACATGCAGCCAAGAATACTATATCCAGCTAGGCTATCATTGAAAATAGAAGGAGAGATAAAAAGCTTCCAGGACAAACAAAAACTGAAAGAATTTGCAAACACAAAACCAGCTCTACAGGAAATATTGAAAGGGGTCCTCTAAGCAAAGAGAGACCCTAAAAGTAGTAGATCAGAAAGGAACATAGACAATATACAGTAACTGTCACCTTACAGGCAATACAATGGGACTAAATTCATATCTCTCAATAGTTACCCTGAACGTTAATGGGCTAAATGCCCCAATCAAAAGACACAGGGTATCAGAATCGATTAAAAAAAACAAAACCCATCTATATGTTGCCTACAAGAAACTAATTTCAGACCTGAAGACACCTCCAGATTTAAAGTGAGGGGTGGAAAACAATTTACCATGCTAATGGACATCAAAAGAAAGCAGGGGTGGCAATCCTTATATCAGATCAATTAGATTTTAAGCCAAAGACTATAATAAGAGATGAGGAAGGACACTATATCATACTCAAAGGATCTGTCCAACAAGAAGATCTAACAATTTTAAATATCTATGCCCCTAACGTGGGAGCAGCCAACTATAAAAACCAATTAATAACAAAATCAAAGAAATACATCAAATAATACAATAATAGTATGGGACTTTAACACTCCCCTCACTGAAATGGACAGATCGTCCAAGCAAAAGATCAACAAGGAAATAAAGGCCTTAAATGACACACTGTACCAGATGGACATCACAGATATATTCAGAACATTCCACCCCAAAGCAACACAATACACATTCTTCTCTAGTGCACATGGAACATTCTCCAGAATGGATCACATCCTGGGTACTAAATCAGGTCTCAACTGGTATCAAAAGATTGGGATCATTCCCTGCATATTTTCAGACCACAATGCTCTGAAGCTAGAACTCCATCACAAGAGGAAATTTGGAAAGAACCCAAATACATGGAGACTAAACAGCATCCTTCTAAAGAATGAATGGGTCAACCAGGAAATTAAAGAATTGAAGAAACAACTGTTCAAAATCTGTGGGACACAGTAAAGGCAGTCCTGAGAGGAAAATATATAGCAGTACCAGCCTTTCTCAAGAAACAAGAAAGGTCTCAAGTACACAACCTAACCCTACACCTAAAGGAGCAGGAGAAAGAACAAGAAAGAAACCCTAAACCCAGCAGGAGAAGAGAAATCATAAAGATCAGAGCAGAAATCAATGAAATAGAAACAACAACCAAAAAAAAAAAACACAATAGAACAAATCAATGAAACTAGGAGCTGGTTCTTTAAAAGAATTAATAAGATTGATAAACCCTTGGCCAGACTTATCAAAAAGAAAAGAGAAAGGACCCAAATAAATAAAATCATGAATGAAAGAGGAGAGATCACAACTAACACCAAAGAAATACAAACTATTAGAAGAACATACTATGAGCAACTCTACGCAAACAAATTTGACAATCTGGAAGAAATGGATGCATTTCTAGACACATATAAACTACCACAACTGAACCAGGAAGAAATAGAAAACCTGAACAGACCCATAACCCATAAGGAGATTGAAACAGTCATCAAAAATCTCCAAACAAACAAAAGCCCAGGGCCAGATGGCTTTCCAGGGGAATTATACCAAACATTTAAAGAAGAACTAATTCCTATTCTCCTAAAACTGTTCCAAAAAATAGAAATGGAAGGAAAACTTCCAAACTAATTTTATGAGGCAGCATCACCTTGATCCCAAAGCCAGACAAGGATCCCATCAAAAAAGAGAACTACAGACCAATATCCTTGATGAACACAGATGTGAAAATTCTCACTAAAATACTAGCCAATAGGATTCAACCATACATTAAAAGGATTATTCACCACGACCAAGTGGGATTTATTCCAGGGCTGCAAGGTTGGTTCAACATCCGCAAATCAATCAATGTGATGCAACACATTAATAAAAGAAAGAACAAGAACCATAGGATACTCTCAATAGATGCTGAAAAAGCATTTGACAAAGTACAGCATCCCTTCCTGATCAAATTCAAAGTGTAGGGATAGAGGGCACATACCTCAATATTATCAAAGCCATCTATGAAAAACCCTCCGCTAATATCATTCTCAATGGAGAAAAACTGAAAGATTTTCCGCTAAGGTCAGGAACATGGCAGGGATGTCCATTATCACCACTGCTATTCAACATAGTACTAGAAGTCCTAGCCTCAGCAATCAGACAACAAAAGGAAATTAAAGGCATCCAAATCAGCAACGAAGAAGTCAAGCTATCACTCTTCACAGATAACATGATACTATATGTGGAAAACCCAAGAGACTCCACTCCAAAGCTGCTAGAACTTTACAGGAATTCAGTAAAGTGTCAGGATATAAAATCAATGCACAGAAATCAGTTGCATTTCTCTACACCAATAAAAAGACAAAAGAAAGAGAAATTAAGGAGTCAATCCCATTTATAATTGCACCCAAAACTATAAGATACCTAGGAATAAACCTAACCAAAGAGGCTAAGAATCTATACTCAGAAAACTATAAAGTACTCATGCAAGAAATTGAGGAAGACACAAAGAAATGGAAAATGTTCCATGCTCATGGATTGGAAGAACAAATATTGTGAAAATGTCTATGCTACCTAAAGCAATCTACACATTTAATGCAATTCCTATCAAAGTACCATCCATTTTTTTTCAAAGAAATGGAACTAATAATCCTAAAATTTATATGGAACCATAAAAGACCTCGAATAGCCAAAGGAATATTGAAAAAGAAAGCCCAAGTTGGTGGCATCACAATTCCGGACTTCAAGCTCTATTACAAAGCTGTAATCATCAAGACAGCATGGTACTGGCACAAAAACAGACACATAGATCATTGGAACAGAATAGAGAGCCCAGAAATAGACCCTCAACACTATTGTTGAAGATTAGTTGTAATCTTCAACAAAGCAGGAAAGAATGTCCAATGGAAAAAAGACAGCCTCTTCAATAAATGGTGTTGGGAAAATTGGACAGCCACATGCAGAAAAATGAAATTGGACCATTTCCTTATACCACACATGAAAATAGATTCAAAATGGATGAAGGACCTCAATGTGAGAAAGGAATCCATAAAAATCCTTGAGGAGAACACAGGCAGCAACCTCTTCGACGTAGGCTGCAGCAACATCTTCCTAGGAACATCGCCAAAGGCCAGGGAAGCAAGGACAAAAATGAACTATTGGGATTTCATCAAGATCAAAAGCTTTTGCACAGCAAAGGAAACAGTTAACAAAACCAAAAGACAACTGTCAGAATGGGAGAAGATATCTGCAAATGACATCAGATAGCAAGTGTCCAAAATCTATAAAGAACTTAGCAAACTCAACACCCAAAGAACAAATAATCCAATCAAGAAATGGACAGAAGGCATGAACAGACATTTCTGCAAAGAAGACATCCGGATGGCCAACAGACACATGAAAAAGTGCTCCACATCACTCAGCATCAGGGAAATACAAATCAAAACCACAATGAGACATCAACTCACACCAGTCAGAATGGCTAAAATCAACAAGTCAGGAAATGACAGATGCTGACGAGGATGTGGAGAAAGGGGAACCTTCCTACACTGTTGGTGGGAATGCAAGCTGGTGCAACCACTCTGGAAAACAGCTTGGAGGTTCCTCAAAATGTTGAAAATAGAACTACCCTATGACCCAGCAATTGCATTACTGGGTATTTACCCTAAAGATACAAATGTAGTGATCCGAAGGGGCACATGCACCCGAATGTTTATAGCAGCAATGTCTACAATAGCCAAACGATGGAAAGAACCTAGATGTCCATCAACAGATGAATGGATAAAGAAGAAGTGGTATATATACACAATGGAATACTATGCAGCCATCAAAAGAAATGAAATCTTGCCATTTGCGACGACATGCATGAACTAGAGGGTATCATGCTTAGCGAAGTAAGTCAATCGGAGAAAGACAACTATCATATGATCTCCCTGATATGAGGAAGTGGAGATGCAACATGGGGGATTAAAGGGGTAGGAGAAGAATGAATGAAACAAGATGGGATTGGGAGGGAGACAAAACATAAGTGACTCTTAATCTCAGAAAACGAACTGAGGGTTGCTGGGGGGAGGGGGTTTGGGAGAGGGGGGTGGAGTTATGGACATTGGGAAGGGTATGTGCTATGGTGAGTGCTGTGAAGTGTGTAAACCTGGCAATTCACAGACCTGTACCCCTGGGGATAAAAATACATTATGAGTTTATAAAAAATAAAAAAATAATAATAAAAAAACAAAAATAAAATATCCACTATAACATGCAGCAGTAAACTTTGCTGCCTTTAAATCGTCAGCAATTTTTACTTAATTCAAATGTTTCCATAACAGAATCAGGAAAAAAAAGCCCCAGATAATTTTAAGACAATTTAGGTCAATGGTTTGGAATATTATTTGTAGATTCATTGGAGGCAGTGGATTGGGTCATGGAGATGGAAATAATGTACAGTTTTAAACAGAGCTTGAAAATGCCTAAGAAGATCAAGCATTGTCTTTAAATGGAATACATGACATGATATGGCTGGTTTCCTCATTTTGTCTCCCCATCTCATGTCTGCCAGGACTTTTCCCAAACCCACTCCACTAATACATTAAAAATTGAGATTTATGGAGTGAAATCATCTAGAGGATTAAGATATTACACTATAATCATGCCCATACAATTTAGTTAGCCAGAAATAGAGGAGGTATGACAAGATTTTCTGAGACAAGCAGGGAAAAGTTAGGGTACCTCTTAAAGACAGATATGTTGCACTCTTCAGGAAAAACTTCACCTATGGTCTTTCTGTTGGCCTCTTCTTACAACCCAGAGTTCATGTGGCCCTGTTTCCCCATTTGTTCATGACTCAAGTTTGATCTCTAAGCTCTCTGGGGAACATATATTTATTCAATATTTCTCTGCCGTGGCTCTGAGACTGCATGCAGCAACAGCATTAGTAAGCAGAATAAATATGTAAGCCATTTCTGTATATTAACTCTAAGTTGAAAAATATATGCTTTTATAATGAACAAAACAAAAAACAAAGCAAAAAAAAATTTCTAAGAAGGCTCACTAAAGTCACTATAGTTGTCTATTCCTCTGTATTTTTTCAATTAACACATACCAAAACACAATTACTATTATGAGCTTATGAGTGTTTATAGTAAAAGGTATCCTAGGAAATGGAGAACAGTAGGGATTGCCCATTTTAAATGATTTCTGTTAACACAACTAAAACACAATGACTAAAAATTCCCACACCCCATTAATGTTCTACTTACTAGGATAGTATTTCAAATAAGTACATCCTGCTACAAACCCTTGAACCATTATTTTTTGATATAGCAAGATTTGAGCTCCATATGCAGAGAAACAATGATATAGATAAATATCTATAAGGATATATAGATAAATAATCTGTAGGCTTAGATTTACTATCAAAACTCTCTTCCAAAATAGTAAAATGTGCCAGTCCAGTGGCAGAAAATAAATTTCATTTTGGTTGGTAACAACAGTCAAAGGCCATTCACTGCTTGGAGTACCATTCAGAAAATGATGCTAAGGTATCATCCATGCTCACCAGGTGAAGAATGCCATAATCAGTTAGCAATGTATCATGGTCTGGGAATGGGAAACAGAGAAATGCCTGCCACATATTTACCATTGTAGACCATATTTTACCTTGTGTCTGAATTTCTACAATAGTTTCTGAGTTGGCACCATTGCTCTAACCAATTCATCTTTTAAATTAGTCATCTTCCAACTCTGAATTGGCTATTATACAGCTCTCAACCGAATTATTCAATGGATTCTGTGATGCCATCAGAATTTGAGCTCATCCTATACATCTAATCTTATATTATCACTCCTCCACCTAGTATCTCTAACACTTGCCAGCATGATCATCAGGCTCTCTAACATACTACACTCATTATTCCTTCCTTTGGCATGTACTAGTACTTCCCACTTGAAATACCCCTCTTTTCTATTGATTATAATCCAAACTTTCTATTCTAATTAGATTCTTTATGCAGTTTATCCAATTAATAGAAATAAAACAGTGGGGAATTTACTGTAGGGAAATATGTACACTAAAATTAACCTTGTAACTTGGAAGGCTCTAACAACTGAGGAAGCTCTAGAAATTGGCAGTGCTCTCCATTTATCTATCTCTCATGAGTTATAATGGTTTCTCTATGTCTCACCTCTACTTTCAACATCATCCTGCTGATTTACTCTTTTTTCTTTTTTCTGTCAAATAGGCTTTTCTGATTCCTCAGAGTTTCTGCCCCCTTACATTTTCTGTTCCTGATATGTTTGCCCTGAAAATGGCCATTATGATCTCGGCCGTTATGACCTCCTTTACTGTCCTATAGATCAAAACCTCTACTACTGATAATATCAATCTCTCTGTATTGCTTACGTGAAAATTCAGAGTCCAGGGATCTGGTTGACCCAGCCCATCTTTTTGTATTAGCCCACAATAAAATAAGTCACTCAACAGTCTATGGTTTCATCGTGGATCAGAACGCCAACCAAGTGGCCAAGTAAGGTGAGGGACAGAGGGGGCATAAAGTACAAAATATTGCTGGGCTAGTTCCTCTTACAGGCTATGAGGGCAAGCAGACAATGAGACTAAAACTGCCAACTCTTCTTCCTTTCCCATCTAGCTCCAGTCCCTTTTCTTCTATGAAGCCATTTACAACTTGTAGACATGAGAGGGTAATCTCCCTTCTGAGAATTTCTATACAATGGAGAGTCAATACCACTTATTAGGTTTTAGAATATGTACTTACAGATTATTCTTAATTTTAATAGATCCATAGTTTAATCAGACATTAAGTACAAGAGCCATGTCATAGTTTTTGCTTGGTTTCAATTTGATTTTGTAATTATTCATAATATCTAACACAATGTTGGTTACTCAGCAAATAGCTAATACATTTATTGATAGTAAAACTGTGGAATTTATAATGGGATTATATTCTAAGACTAAGGGAAAAAAGAAGCATTCTTATCTCAAAGCAATTGCATAAGTCAAGATATTGAGCAGATGGGTGTATAATTAATTATTTTATAGGTAGATTTTACTATTCATTTTTTCTTTCCTAGGAAATTACAAGAGTCAGTTTAAAGAAACCTGAAAAATTCCATTTGAAGAGATTTCCCCTGGAGTTAATTTATGCCAGATCATGTGAAATGATTTGTGTTTTCATTTAGACAGCCTAATTCCAAAGCTAGTGACATGATTATTTTAGTGACATAAAAAAAGATCCAATAGTTTTCATAGTAGAAAGTTCTTATCTATTATATAGCTTAGTATAGAATCAGTATGTTACATTATAAAAAGAGGAATTTTTTAATTGTATTCATTTATTTAAATTCAATTAATTAACATATAGTGTATTATTAGTTTCAGAGTTAGAGTTCAGTGATTCATTTACATAAATTCAATTAATTAACACATAGTGTACTATTAGTTTCAGAGTTAGAGTTCAGTAATTCATCAGTGCTCATTACATGATGTGCCCTCCTTAATGCCCATCACCCAGTTACCCCATCTCCACCCACCTCCCTCCCAGCAACCCTCAGTTTGTTTCCTATAGTTGAGTTTCTAAAGGTTTCTCTCCCTTGTAATTTCATCTTATTTTCCCTCCCTTTCCTTATGATCCTCTGTTTTGTTTCTTAAATTCCACATATGAGTGGCATAATATATTTGTCTTTCTCTGACTTATTTTGCTTAACATAATACCATCTAGTTCAAGCCACATCATTGCAAATGGTAATATTTCACTTGTGATGGCTGAGTAATATTCCGTTGTATATAGTATTCCTCTGTGTGTGTCTCTGTGTGTGTATACACATACATACTATGCCATCTTTATCCATTTATCAAAAAAAATTGCTAGATCTCATACAGGAATTCAGTGAAGTCCAGGATATAAAATTAATACACAAAAATCAATTGCATTTCTATACACTAACAATGAGACAGAAGAAAGAGAAACTAAGGAGTCAATCCCATTTACAATTGCACCAAAGACCAAAAGATACCTAGGAACATACCTAACCAAAGAGGTAGAGGATCTGTGCTCTGAAAACTATAAAAGAGGCATTTGACTACCTAACTTATACTTCATTAATGATGAAAAGCAGGAAAACTGCTCAAAATTTTGTCTCCAGACAAATACTTCTCTGTGTTCCAAGTCAGTTTACCCAACTGTTTAATTTATATTCTTTTTTAGATGTCTCAATGGCACCTCAAAAGTAAAAACAAATACCTGATACTCTTCTTTTGCCTCTACAACCTAGTCTTATTTAAGTGCCACTTAAACTTCCAAGATGGATATCACCATCTATTCAGTTCAGCACTCTCTCTCCCTTACCCCATATATTCAGTCCATCACCAAGTCCACTTAAATATCTCTACAGTCCATCTACTAATTTCTATGTCTACCACTACCTTAACTTATTAATTTGTCTAATCCTCAGCTATTCTTCTCTCCTTCCAGACTGTTTTCCACACTCAGAACAAGTTGTTTGAAAGAAAATCTGATTATATCTTCCCTTTGCTAAAGTCTTTAGTGCCTTCCTGTAACATTTGGGATAAAGGCAAAATCTGTTAATATGCTCATGGAGACTTCCTATGACCTCATCCATAAGTACACCTACATTCATGTTCTCTCTTATTTGTACTTCACTAAACACACTGACCCCTCAGACTCTCATATTCACCATGCTCCCTCCTCACATAAGTATTACCACATGTTGATTCTCCCTTTGGTTAGTTAAGTTCTAATCATCTTTATTTCAGCTCAAATATCATTTCTGAACCACCAGACTGAGGTTTTGTCAAACTATTTCAAAGTATTACATGTATCTATATGGTCTTTCAGTTAATATCTGGTTGACTTAGTTTACCAAATTATAACTCCATAAGGGCAGGGGCCATGACTGTTTTGCTTTCCATAGTATCTTCAGTGTAGAGCACAGTCCTGAACTGGCACATTTTAGGTGCTCAAAAATGTTTTAATAAGTGAACTGACAAACTACTGTCTGAATTTGAGGTTTTACAGTGTGTCCTAAAGGGAGTTTCATTAATTCTAGTCATATCCATCAAGTGATTTTGTGAGTCTTATTTAGGTAGCAAACTTAAGGATTTAAGCAGAAGAGCTTTAGGACTTTGAAACAAATAAGGCATGATGGCTAATTTTATGTGTCAACTTGGCTACACCATAGTGCCCAAATATTTGGTCAAATATTATTCTGGATGTTTCTGAGAAGACGGTTTTTTGTTCAGATTAGCACTTAAATTGTAGATTTCAATAAAGTAGATTATCTTCTATAATGTGAATAGGCCTCACCTAATTAGTTAAAGGCCTTCATAGAACAAAGACTAACATCCTTGAGCCAGAAAGAATTCTGCCAATGGACTGCATATGCATTCAGATTGCAGATCTTCCCTGGGTCTCCAGTCTGTCCTCTCCACTGCAGAATTTGGACTTGCCTCCACAATCATGTGAGCTGATTCCTTAAAATAATTTATCTGGAGAACCCTAACTAATATAGAAGGTAAAGTAAAATCAACAAAAAGTTCTATTTTAAGAAAAGTTGAATGCAGTAGAACCTTTTTTCCCTCAGAATTACATGAGCCTGCATTTGTTTTTATTTTTTTAACTGACATAAGTTGCTTATACAATGAAATCACATAATCTCATGAGATTTAATGTTGATATCAAAGAACACAAGCTTTATTAATATGTATTATATACCCCCTACATAATAAAGATGACCATATTTTATTAAACTTGGGAGAAATTCCTTCTAACTTCCCTTGGGTCTTTTTTTTTCCAAGATTTATTTATTTATTTGAGAGACAGCAAGAGAGAGTACAGCAAGGGGAGAGGGAGAGAACCCTCAAGCAGACTCCTCATTGAGTGCAGAGCCCGACAAGGGGCTTGATGAGAGGCTCAATCCCAGGACCTTGAGATCATGACCTCAGCAGAAACCAAGAGTCAGATGCTTAAACAACTGAGCTACCCAGGCATCCCAGAGTTCTCCCAAGTCTTATGCCAGTTTCTGTTTCAACACCGATGTGGAAATACAGGAGAATGAAAGAAGAACAGAAAGAAGCAGAGTTAATCTACATAGTTTTACTATGTAGCAGAAATGTAACCCTACTACACCATTCTCCTAAGTGTTCCACATTTCAAACTCTGATGCTCTTGGGTTCTTCATATTAGCTTTCCCTAGCCACCTACTACTCACTATCTATAGTTAATTCAAATACCCAGACCTTTTCTTACCCGCTACTCTTTAGTTGTATCATATTCATTCTGTACTTGAACAGTTAGGATAAGAAACAAATTGAAGATCTTTACATTTTTCCCTACCAAATTTCATTTTAATAGTTTCAGTCTATAAGTTCAGACTCTTATGGTCTCTTGAGATTCTGAATCTGAGCTATCCCTCCACACACTTAATTATTGTGTCATGAATATCCCCACCCCAATCATTAATAAAAAGTACATAGAGTCATCTTAAAGGAAACCTCTCTCTCTAGGTTAATATCAACTCTTTCTCTTTCTCTTGGATCATTCAACCACTTAACTTATATTTTCATTTAGTTCTAATATCTCATTCCTATCCCAAAGTCTATCCACATAGTTAAGCAAGTACCCTGCAATATTACATTCATTTATTCGTCTGTGGAACTGTGTGGATTGTATAGAAACTGACATTATATCTTGCATTAGACTCTAGTAATTAATTTCCCTCTCTCAATCAACAATTGCCATATTATCAACACATTAGTAAAAGAAGGGAAATCTTGACTTTAAACATCTAAGAATAAAATAGCAGCAATACTACCACTTACAATTTGCAAAAAGTTTTCAATTATTATTATCCTCATCAACATCATAAGCATCCTCTTCATTTGACATGCAAATTGTTAAACACTTTGTTATTATTACTGCCATTTAAAAAATGAGTAAACTGAAGTTCTTTAATAATTAGTTGACTTATCCAGAGTCACAATGAAAATAAGTGGGAACAGAATACAGACCATCTGACTTAGAGTTTTATTTTTATTGTACATTAAACTGGATCACTAGACAAAACACTTTGTAGATGAATACATAAGATTAATATGAGTTTTTAAATGACAGATTAAGATAACATCAAGCGAGGGGCACCTGAATGGCTCAGTTGGTTAAGCTCTGCCTTTTGCTCAGGTCATGATCTCAGGGTCCTGGGATGGAGCCCTGCATTTGGCTTCTCCCTCTCCCTCTGCCCTGTCCCCTTCTTGTACTCTTTCTCTCTCTCTCTTTTTCAAATAAATAAATAACATCTTTTAAAAAAAAGATGCCATGGACATTGGGGAGGGTATGTGCTTTTGGGTAAATTGGAAGGGGAGGTGAACCATGAGAGACTATGGACTCTGAAAAACAATCTGAGGGGTTTGAAGTGGCGGGGGGGTGGGAGGTTGGGGTACCAGGTGGTGGGTATTATAGAGGGCACGGCTTGCATGGAGCACTGGGTGTGGTGAAAAAATAATGAATACTGTTTTTCTGAAAATAAATAAATTGGAAAAAAAAGATGCCATGAAGCCATTCAAAATTAATCTACCTTTTCCACAACTTTTACAAAACAAAGTTCATATGTATCTATTAAACCTAAAACTTATACTAATAGAATATTAGTTTAAACCTCAATTGAAAGAAAATACATCATGGTTATTTCTGTATATACTGTCTTGTGACAAAAAATATAAAAAATCTAAAAAATAAATCTAAAATCTTTAAAACTGTTAAGTCCATGGGTATCTTAATCTTGCTTTGGAAATTAATCTTATTATCTTATTATTGCTTAAAAAGCAATCTAAATAATTGCTTTTTAAAGACAAAGGTTGATATTGAGTAAAAATATGTTGTATTTTTCTTATTTATTTATTTATTCATTTATTTTTAATATTTTATTTATTTTTTTGACAGAGAGAGAGATCTCAAGTAGATGGAGAGGCAGGCAGAGAGAGAGAGATAGAGGGAAGCAGGCTCCCTGCTGAGCAGAGAGCCTGATGCGGAACTCGATCCCAGGACCCTGAGATCATAACCTGAGCTGAAGGCAGCGGCTTAACCCACTGAGCCACCCAGGTGCCCCAAGATGTTGTATTTTTAAGGTCCAAAGCCAACATGTACCCTTTGGGTGAGTCTTTAATACAGAGAATAAGTTAATTTCCCTTTTACATTTCTGATCAAAATTTAGAAATGGCCTGGGTATCATTTTTCTGATTGCTGATGGAAACATTTTCAATTGCCACTACTGTCATATGCTAAATTGTATTTGATTTATGAAAGCTAAGCCTCAGGATATAGTTCAATTATATAGATTACAGAATACCAAAAATCTGGATAGTTAGAAAAACTCCCAGAGATTAATCCATTTAAAATAACTATTCTGGGTGTTATGCACAACTAATGAATCATTGAAAACTACACCAAAAACTAAAGATGGGGCTCCTGGGTGGCTCCATGGTTAGGTGTCTGCCTTCAACTCAGATCATGATCCCAGGGTCCTAGGATCGAGCCCTGCATCGGAATCCCTGTTTACTTCTCCCTCTCCCACTCCCGCTGTTTGTGTTCCTCTCTTGCTGTGTCTCTCTCTGTCAAATAATACAAAAAAAAAGGATGTACTATATGTTAGCTAACTGAACATAATATAAATAAATAAAAGATAAAAATATGTTCATTTAATAAACAAGGTAAGATAATTTTGAGACAAAATAATAAAACAAAATAAAATTAACTATTCTCCTTCAGTTTGACATAGAATGGGAAAAAAACCTTGGTTATGTCTAGAGATGAGTACCAAATCATAATAAACTTTATATTTCACCAAATTAACTGATAGCAAATGTAGACATGTCAAATGGATATGCTTTGCAACTCTCTGATGAATCAGTCTGACGTTTTGCCACTTTGTACCATGCCTGAACTCTGCAGGGAGGATGGCTAGCTAAGTATGCTTGAGTCTGCTGAGGTTAATCTAAAATGCAAGATGAGGACAGAGGAAATAACTTACCACTGCCTCCATTAAACCACAATTACTAGTACCTTCACGGACCTTCTTTTCAATATTGACAATTTGTTTCTCTTATTCTCTCTTTCCAGTTTAAGATTCCTAACTCTCTTAACTTCCACTTGGGAATATGCTTCTAATATCTTCCTATCTTGCTTACTCTATTGATTTCTAACTTCTCAATAACTTGGTATTTTGGCCCAACTCCTGATTATATTTTTGTTCTGTGGTTTAATATTGGTATTCTTTACCCTGGACTAGTTACTGTGGTCATGATGACTCTGCCATAGTGGCTTGGCAGAAGTCTCTTACTCTGATTAGCTGTTGTTTCAGCAAAAACTATTTTTTTGAAACTCTTAAAATTTTTTTTATTTATTAAAATAGAGGTTACACACAATATTACATTTGTTTCAGGTTACCACATTCCACAACTCTATACCTTATGCTATGCTTACCACAACCGTAGCTACTGTCACCATACAACACTACCAGCACGATCTCTTGATGCTAACTGATGGTTATTAAGTAAAAAGTGCATTCACCTCAACTTGTTCAGGGAGAGGATGGAATCTCTTTAGGGCTGTAAACTCTAAAGTTATATTCGACATTAAGGAATTGCTGCCTGTTAGCATTTTATTTTATTCCATTTACTTAAACACATACAGTTGTAATATGAAAGAAAAACATTTGAGTTTGCACATTTTCCTTAGCTATATAATTAATGAAGTCAGCAACAAATGTTAGGCACAGATAACAAAAGGAAATTGTAAGAAATTTTTCATTGAACATCCTTAAAATGGTTAGCAATTCATCCATCTTCTGAAAGGGTATGGACTGTGGCAAGAGTGAATTGATAATGTTATAAATTTCCTTCCAGCATTTTGGTTCTATTGTTCTATTTGTTTTGTCAGTGGAAATAGTCTGGTGTATATAAATCAGATTGCCATTGCTGTCCATTTTGGTAAAGCATACACATTATAATTCATTTCTCATCACAAATTGCAGGTGTATAGAAAACAAAATCAATGAAAAAAACATTCAAGCAGATCTTCTACTTATAGCTAAGTAAACAACCATTATTACAAAGAACAAAGTACTTGTACCCAAGAGATTCATGCAACAATACACAGCCAGAGTCAACTTTGGATTTTTAAGGAAAATCATATGAAGGACTGTTTCTGTCTTCTGCGTAGATAGGAAAATAATTTGATGTTTCAAAATACAGAGTTCCCAAGATAACTATCCAGCAAAGTGTCAAAAGACAACTTCTTAATTATTTTTAACTTAGTCATTTTTACATGTATTTATGGCTAAAAAGTTCAAGGACAAGTGATTGTGTCACATTCAGCTCTATTTTTATATCAGATAGATAACTAAATATAATGTTTATTGAATAACTAAATGATCATCCAACTGATAAAAAATAAAACCATAATTGAGTAATTAGTGAACTACCCTATCTTCATCACCCTAGGCATCCTGGTAAATATCCAAAACACTATTTGATAATGTTGCCACCACCAAGAACTTTCCCTAGTCAGAAGAATATCTTTGTTCAGATAAGCAACTCTACTTAACACTGTACATCACCAATGTAGTCTCCCTTCATTCACAATAATTTCAGATTTCTAAGATTAGTCCTGAGTGACCCTTAGTACATTTCTTTTGGGTCCCACTTGAGTCCACTTGTCTCATACTTTTGATTGCCCCTCTTCATTTCATTCTAACATGGCCATTGTAATCCTACAACACACAAAGCCTATGAAGTTTCACAGCCACTGAAACTTATGAAATTTTGTAGGACTAAGCATTATCTTGATGTCAGGCTATTTTTCAGAAGCATGTTCCTAGAGGTTAAAGTCTATTCTGTGATAGTTCAAAGGGACTTTTTTCTTAAATTAATAGGTAGTAGTTGCGTCATTATCTTTCCAAGTAGGCCTTTACCTTGCTACCCTTAATTCTCCATGTGAACCCTAGGTTCCCTTGTTTGGTTCCTGCTTCCAGATTCAGTGGAACCACAGGAGACACAACTTTTCTGTTTTTCTGTGTAATATACCTGTGCAAACCCTAACAGTGGGCAGCTTTTCCTATCCTTTGGTGATCTCTGCCAAGAATCCCCCTCTCCATTTTCTTCTACTGATTGTTCTTCCTTTACAAAGGACACAGGAAGGGTAACGATGAGTGAATTGTGTCAGGGCGTCTTTTCACTCACCTGAAAACAAGGGTTTCCAAGTCTAAAAATCCGTAAGTCTGTGATTCCTTCAACCACACTCTCAGTCTTCACGAAAGTTGACAACTGCTATATTTCTCTGGAAAACTGCAAAAGAAATGACAAACCGAAGGTTACTAGGAGATGTGAATGGCTGCTTTTTCACCTCTCATGCTTTAGAACTTTTATCTTGAGCCTAAAAGCCATAAAGACAAAAGAGAACAATAATTGCACATAAAATGAGAGCCATAAAATCCAAGCTGAATTGTAGCTTCTAGCTCCCTCCGACCTTAGTTATACAACATATATCAGATGAAACTGTGCTTTGTGAGCCAGGAAGTAAGACAAATGTCCTGTCAGAAAGTTAGAATATTTGAAATTGTAACTGTCTCTGAAAATCCAACTTCATGAGAAATATAAGACATGCATTGTTTTCTCTATTTTTCAGATGAGAAAATGGAAGCCTAGAAGGAGGAGAGGAAACCCAAGGCAAACAGACCCAAGGTGGTAGAGAACATGGGCCCAGTCTCGTAGGCCTGTGTTCTTTCAACTGTAAGTTTAGTTTGTGCTTCCTCTGAACACATCTTGAAAACTAGATAGCTAATGAACTTCCAAGTCACATCTCTACTTCCCATATTCATTAAAATTTCTAAAGCAGAATGCATAATTATATTATGGAAATAATTAACATTATATGAGAAAAAAATCATTACTCTCAAAGTTTCAATCAGCAATAACTGTGCCTCAGATAAACTTCATGAGCTGTTATACTGCCACTGAGAAAGATAGATACATTCAAATTTGATGTCAGGGAAGAAGCTGATATAAAAACCACTTGAATCAGAGAAATTTGAGAGTGGACATGTTAATACAGAAATTTATTAGTTCCACAACTTTTGTATGATTTGAGTGACCCGAAATAACTGCATAGTTTCTTTTCAAAAACCCAACTTTCCTCATTCATTCCACTTGACAAAATTTCTCGCACCATGATGAACACCTCTACTTAAACTTATCCTTACATTCGATGAAACATACATTCTGGTTGTTTGCAAACAGCATGCAATTTTAATGTCTTTCACCAGAATTACTTTGTTGCCTAGGCAGAAGGGGGGACTATCACATTAAGAAAGAAAAAGGAGAGAATGTTCTTGACCAAAGGCAGTACAAATCAATCCACAATGTTTAACAGAACTGAACTACTAAGAGTTGATAGGGACTCAAATGGTCAACAAATCCTGTTGATGGTCACTTGTTCGTACTTCGATCATGTGAATAACTCTTCTGCAGTCTGTCTGTAATGGTCTTCCAGTACATTTACACTCAGCCTCCTTTGAGACAGTCACACATGTCTCCAAGACCACTGTGGCTAGAGTCTGGAGTGTCACCTACGGCAGCAGCACAGGAAAAAGCTGACTAAGTGGAACACAGCTGTGAGCTTGACCTTATCAGCATCTTAAGCTTGTGCCTGCATAGTACAGATCCATGGTAATCATTATGTCAGTAAAGAAATAGAAGAACAAAGCAAATTCTTTATATTTTTGTATCACACTTTGGATTGCAAATGGTGGATGAGGAAATGATGTGAGAAGAAGTAGTGATAATAAGTGTTGATTACTATTTCAAGAAATGTATTGATGAAAAGAAGAAGAGGGGAGCAACACTCCCAGACAGAAGCAGAGTTAAGGGAAGGTTAGGGGAGTTAGGGTGGGAAAGATTTAGCATGCTCCGTGGCTAATGATGGATGGAAAGATCAAAGAAGCTGAAAGTACAAAAGAGAGACAGAGATTGATAATGTCTAATGGCTAATAGACACATAAAAAAGTGTGCAACATCACTCGGCATCAGAGAAATACAAATCAAAACCACGGTGAGATACCACTTCACACCAGTCAGAATGGCTAAAATTAACAAGTCAGGAAAGGACAGATGTTGGCAAGGATGAGGAGAAAGGGGAACCCTCCTACACTGTTGGTGGGAATGCAAGCTGGTGCAACCACTCTGGAAAACAGTATGTAGGTTCCTCAAAAAGTTGAAAACAGAGCTACCCTATGACCCAGCAATAGCATACTACTGGGCATTTACCCCAAAGATACAAATATAGTGATCTGAAGGGGCACGTGCACCCAAACGTTTATAACAGCAATGTCCACAATAGCCAAACTATGGAAAGTACCTAGATGTTCAACAGATGAATGAATGAATAAAGATGTGGTGTATATACACAATGGAAAACTATGCAGCCATCAAAAGTGAAATCTTGCCATTTGCAATGATGAGAATGGAACTAGAGGGTATTATATTAAGCAAAATAAGTAAGACAGAGAAAGGAAATTATCATATGATCTCTCTGATATGAGGAATTTGAGAGGCAGGGCAGGGGGTCGTGGGGAGAAGGGCAGAAAAATGAAACAAGGTCGGACCAGGGAGGGAGACAAACCATAAGAGACTCAATCTCAGGAAACAAACTGAGGGTTGCGGGAGGGGATGGGGGTGGTGGGGATAAAGTAGCTGGATTATGGACATTGAGAAGAGTATGTGCTATGGTGAGTGCTGTGAATTGCATAAGACTGATGATTCACAGACCTGTACCCCTGAAGCAAATAATACATTTTATGTTAATAAAATTAAAAAAGAAATTGTTAATGTCTAAGACTCTGTGCTTATTTTATTCTTCCACACCCTTCCTCTTTCCCCATACCACTCTCATGCTATCTTTCCCATCTCATATATTTCCATCCCTCTAGTTTCTCAAGTCAAAAATCTAAAAGACATACAATCCATTAGGAAGTCCTGTCAACTTCAACTGTAAAGTAAAATCCAAATCCAAACATTCCACATAGCTACTCACTTGTGTCCATTCTACCTACATCTCACAAGTAAATGCAATACCCTCCTAACTGCACTACATCTTTTTGCTTTTGCATTCTCTTATAATTTATTCCCTATATACAAACTAAAATTCTCTTGTGAAAATATTGTAACTCTGGGTGCCTGGATGGTTCAGTTGGTTAAGTATCTACCTTATGGTCAGGTCATGATCAAGGGTCCTGGGATCAAGCCCCACATCAGGCTCTTTGCTCAGCAAGCAAGCTTGCTTCTCCCTCTCCCTGCCATTCCCCCTGATTGTGTTCTCTCTCTCTCTCTCTCTCACTCACTCTTTGTCAAACAAATAGCATCTTTTTAATTTTTTTTTAAATAAAGTATTATAACTCTGATGTCTTCCTAAAGCACTGTAATAGAACTCATATTTCATGGTCTACAAAGTTCTATCTGACAAGATTGCTATTTACCTTTTCAATTTCATCTTCTATCATTCTCCCAAGTGTTCATTAGACTTGAACACATTGATCTCTTTCTGTCCCATTACTGTTAAGCTCATTTCAACCCCTGACTTATATATTTGTGATTTCCCCCACCTCTTCACACGTTTAGCTCCTTGTGTGTCAGCTCAAATGTCATTTCCTCAGACAGGCCGTTCTGGATCAGCATATCTAAAATAGACCAAACTCAAATCACTTTCTTGTATATCTCCTTCTTTTAAAATTTCCTTTATGAAGCTTACCTGTATCATACTGTATATTTATTTGCTTTCTTATTTACTATCTTTTTCCTTCAATTAGATGTAAGTTCCACAAGAGACAGATCTTTGCCTGTCTTGTTTGTTAATGTATCCTCAGTTACTAGAACAGTGCCTAGCAAATATAAGTATCTATTGGCTGAATCAGTGAATGGGTAATAAGTGAATAAAACAAGCTCATTGAAAAAACTGAGACCATATCATCTGTAGAATAGGAAGGAAAATATACATCTGAGACAGAAGAAACAGAAGTTAGAAAGGGTACATATAGGCTTGGAGATACGAGACTGATAAAATCATTATTTGAAGATGAGCCAAGGTCCTCTTCCAAGGGCAAGTGGGACACCTTGTCAGTTGCTTTCTGTATAGCAATATATAATCTGTTTACAACATATCCCTAAGTATATTCCTGGCACAGCTAACACTGCCATCAATTTTAGCTCTAAATTCTTTTATATCAGTTTTTCCTCACTTACTAATCACTCACTCCCTTTCTCTAATGTCATTCATACATTTTATGGTTGGAGAAACATTTGCCTTAATGAAGATGAGAACAAGAGACCTGACCATAGAGATTCGTTCTCTGTTATTTGCTAACATCATACTATTTACCCCAAGCAGAAGACCTAGCCCTTTCTGTTTTGCATTTGTAAACATAGGTGAAATCATTTTTTTTTAATTTTGTCTTTGATACTTTATGTAATCCTAAATCTATTCTGGACCTTAACTCCCATGAAAAATCCACACATTCATTGAACACATCCTTGATTATATGTTACTACCATTAACAATACTGCATCAGTTCCCCTCACATTTTAATCTAACAATTCTTGTTTCCTCTTCTTTTTCTTTCCTTCACAAAATTTATTAATTTTCAGAATACAATATCACATTTAAGCTATCTTTTTGTTTTCACAGTTTCTGGCCATGAGATCATACTTACCTTTTTTCTAACTTTCTGAATATTGCTTTCATAGAGAAGCAGGACCTGAACATGACCTATGTCTCTTTTGCATTTTATTTTGGTCCCTTTAACCCCAGTTTCTATCACTTACACAGTACTAGAATACAGATTTTCAAACTCCAGTACATTACTATTATCATTATAATGCACTGGGCAAAGCAGATTTAGTTGTTTAAACACCTCTCCCCTGGATTTTTAATCTATTGATATTCTGCAAACAAACTGGTTATCACATCACCACATTCTGGGTTTTCAGGACTTAAAAGAGAAAATTGTATATGTATGAGTAGGTAGATAGGTAGGTAGATAGATAATGTTAGAGCAAATCTCACATCTCAGGGGTTCCACAATGACCCACTTAGTCTCACATGACTCAAATACAGTAATACTCAAGGCTAAGATTTTTTTTTCAGACTTTATTTATTTATTTATTTATTTTAAAGAAAAAAGAGAGAGACAGTGAGCAGAGGGAAGGGGAGAGGGAGAGAGAGAATCTCAAGCAGACTCTCCACTGAGCACAGACCCCAGTGAAGGGCTGGATCCCATGACCCTGAGATCATGACCTGAGCCAAAACCAAGAGTTAGATGTTGAATGGACTGAGCCACCCAGGTGCCCCTCATGGCTAAGATTTATTACAGCAAAGCATACACTACAGTAACAGCAAGGAAAAGATATCCATAAGTAAAGGGTAGAGAGGTAAAAATCAAGCTTCTTGTTCTCCCTCTTTGGGGATTACACAATTGCTTTTTTTTTTCTGTCCAACTGTAAAGTTCAGAGACATGTGGGAGATGTTCTCGCCAAGGGAAGTCCATTTGAGTCTTAGAGTTTACAGTTCTTAAAGAGAGCTGTTCATGTAGACACACAACTGTCATGTGGCCAGCCATGATATGGACCCCAAACCAGGAGTCAGGTGCACATCATGAACCTTCCTATTTAACTTAAATATACTGAACACTGGTTCGTCTTGACCCATTGCTTCATGAGTACATATAATATTACATAGTAACTTTGCAAATATTCTAGTTGTTTATTTCTCAGAGTTATTGCCATGGTTACAAAGATAAACAAGAATTGAATAAAACAGGTCTCTTTTTAATATTGTATATATATATATATATATATATAAAATACATATATTTAATACACACACACACGTCTTTGTGTTTCATGTATTTCACATTATATAACCTTCATAGTAATCCTATGAAATGTCCATGACCGTTCTCCCCTTTCACAGATAAGGCAACTGGGATATAGAAAGGTTAAAGTCTAAGTAACCAAATCACACAACCACTAGTTTTTTTTTGTTTTTTGTTTTTTTTTATTTATATATAATCTTTTTTTTCCAATTTATTTATTTTCAGAAAAACAGTATTCATTATTTTTTCACCACACCCAGTGCTCCATGCAAGCCGTGCCCTCTATAATACCCACCACCTGGTACCCCAAACTCCCCCCCCCCCCCCCCCCCCCCGCCACAACCACTAGTTTTAAAGCTGAGATCTGACCTCAGGATCCCCTCATTGCATGACAATTCAAGGTCAGCTGGGCCCAACATAAGCAAATGAAGAGAGGTCAAAGGCGTTCAGAAGCCTTCCTGAATCCGAAGGATTTTTGTTTTTGTTTTTCTTTTAATAGCAGCTCATGAAAGCCATTGAAGTTCAACTGGTGTTGAGGGAAATGCTACTCTGTGTCATTTATGAAGGAACGGGATTGCTTTTCCCACAAAGACAACTAGCCTGTCCTTTACCCTTCATGTAATTTGGCACACCCAGGGAAAACTCAAAAGTGGCACCTTGTGTTTTAAGTGCTGCCAAGTGCTGATTACAGCTCAGCACTGTTTATGCAGCTTTCTAAAATTGCCTTTAGGCTATGAATCAAGAGTGGGGCGACAGAGGAACAGAGCTAAGGAACGGCGCATTCGCTCACGTGATGAGGTGTGACTGGGTTATATACTGAACATATCCCTGCATGTTTACAGCAAATTATCTCCAGGCCTTTGGTTTAAGGCAGAAGCCGCTTAGTTACAGTCAGGGCCAAACCTCACCACAGCTTGGTTTTGTAAATAAAGTTTTATTGGAACACAGCTGAGTCCATTTGTTTATATATGGTCTATGGCTGCTTTCATGCCACAATGAGAGAGTTACATAGCCAGGATAGAAACTATAGGTCCTGCAAAGTCTAAAATAATTACTCTATGGACTCCACAGATAAAGTTTCACAGCCCCTGGTTTAAGGAACAAAATCTCTCTGCCTATGGATCTCTGTGGGACTGCCCCAGCCCATAAACCAGAGCTTTGAGAGGTTTCTTCTTGATTACAGAACAAAACCTATGCTTTGCATCTTGTTAGCAAGCTCTCTTAATTGTTTTAATTTGCCTAGCAAACCTTTGCTAAAGGGTCTTTAGGGATATACTTCAGCCACTGGGGGAAAAAATTCTTTTATTTATTTTGCCTGTTATAAATTTCATTTGAGCCTTTAGAATAAAACTTTCCTTTTATCTTCTTTTTATTATTTTAAATAAGAAATGAAAATAGCTGGCCTCCTCCTCCACCAAATGAAAAATGAAACAATGTTATCAGTATATTCCAGGCTACATGTGAGATTTTCCCATTTTCCCCAAGATTCAGAAAGAAAAGTTGCTCTAACCAATAACTTTTCATACTTGTGTAAACTATGTGTTCCCTTCCAAATGTGTAGCACACTCACTGAGATCCACTGGGCACTTCTCCTCAGGGAAGTTCCACCTTCCCTGGCCTTTATTTTATATGTTCTTATTTTACAATGGTACTAGTGCAACAGTATCTTCACCAAATTGGTTCGGGCTTGTCAGGTCCAAAGCCCACTAAGTCATATGCAAGAATTAAAAAGTGTTTGGAGCACCTGGGTTGTTCAGTTGGTTAAGTCTCTGCCTTTGGCTCATGTCCTGATCCCACGGTCCTGGGATTGAGTCCTGCATCAGACTCTGCTTCTACCTCTGTTCCTCCCCGACTATGCTTCCCATTCTGCTTCTCCCTTTGCTCCTCTCCTGTTTGTGCTTGCTCTCTCACAAAAAATTAAAAGACTTTTTTTAAATAAATTTTTTTTAAAAACGTATTAGTCTACATATTCTTAATTCTGTGGGAACCCAAGATACTATTATTTTCATAAAATTTGTGATTTCTTTTTATTCTATGGTATATATCTTTCATATAAATGATACATTTGTTGGCCTGTCTTGGTCATTTTTAGCAGCCATAGCAATTGCTTATGTTCTGCAGAGCTTTTCACAATCCTTTCACATGGTTTTATTTCCTTAGGCATTCATCTTAGGAAGGTTAGAGCCTCTGCACCTAAAATCACTGCTTCCTGCCACTTCAAGAACTTAAAAGTTTTAGCTCCAGAAATCAATAAGGTCAGCAAAGTGACTTTATTTTAGGATCTTGTAGGAGAAAATAAGTATGCTCAAAGCCATAGTTTCTAATACTGATGACTTAAAATTCAGCCAAGTTACCACTCACTTGATTAGTAGCTGAAAAAAAGAGTAGAAATCAAAACTAGGAATTGCCTCACAATGTAATCCCTCCATGTGTTAATTCTAGAAAACAACTAGATGGTTCAATACCTTTTTATAAGAGTACGTGAAAGGAAACCCAATGGAGTACTAAAAGAATCTTCAACAATGCTACTTTAATTGATCTACTTTACATCAAGAGAGGATTTCAAAAGGCTTCTCCCAGTATTCTATTAGTCTTAAATTGGTTCTCCTATCATAACAAAATCAAGAAGTTTGGTAAGACTGATATTTTTTCTAATTAGTTCTATTTATCTTTGTGATAGATGTGGTCAGCCTTGTCAAATTACCTGTCTTTACAGAACATAAAGCTACTTCTCTTGGTAACAAAGTTTCTTCTCTTGGTATCTCCTCACTTACAGAAAGCACAGAGGCCCTCAAGAAATAGTGAACACAATCTGCCTGTATTGACCTAAAGCATCCCCAGAGAAAGGTAGTAGATATCAGGAGCCAAATGAATCTTGAGACTGAGCTCATCTATAACTAGATAACTAGATAATTTTGAAAACAATCCACTACTAACTGAGTACCAGAATCAATTCAAAGACCTACTGCCATATTGGCCAGTTTGATACAATTTGGCTTTCCTTTACTCTCCAAACCAGCTTCTGCAAATGAGTTGTTGCTCTTCAGGGAAAAGAAAGGTCTCTTGATATCAGTCTTGAGTTCTTCTTCTTCTTCTTTTTTTTCAAAGATTCAGTCTGAGTTCTTAATCAACTACCTACCTATTTTTCTCTGCCCAGAGCAACCAGAGTCCCATTATTGACAACAGTCACCATGAACACTTTTCATTTATGGAAGCACAACCAATGTCCAGGCATGAGCATGTTAGAGTGATGAACAAACCTAACATCATGTCCTAACACATCCAAAAAGATAGGCTTTCTGTCCTTTCCAACCAAACCAAATGCAAAAATTAACACGAGATTTTGAATATACTCTATTTCTATAGCAACCAAGCAAAACACAAACCATGGGGGATCATAATGTCAAGATAAGAAGGAAAGATGTATAAAGGACTTGAGAAAGCAAATATTAATTCTGAAAATGATTAAAAACTATAACCATATTTGATCATTTTATTCATCTACATTTGTTTGTTTAAAATCTAAAATATGCAACATAGAAACCCATTTCAGTGTTCAAGTTAATGAGACAAACCAATTTAAATATTTTTACTGATAATCTATCTGATGGTATTTAAACTATAACAGTCATAGTTTAGAGAAATTTATAAGGAAAACATGAAATTTCTAACATAAGCTTGATATTTTACTATTACAGATATGCCTAATGTGAATGATAGGTTTTCAAATTTTGTATTATTATTATTATTATTATAACTATAATGAATGAATTCTAAGTTCATGGACTCCCATAAATTCTTTTTTTTAAAGATTCTGTTTATTTATTTGACAGAGATCACAAGTAGGCAGAGAGGCAGGCAGAGAGAGAGAGAGAGGGAAGCAGGCTCCCTGCTGAGCAGAGAGCCCAATGCAGGGCTTGATCCCAGGACTCTGGGATCCCAGGACCCTGAGATCATGACCTGAACAGAGGCTTTAACCCACTGAGCCACCCAGGCACCCATCTCATAAACCCTTATATCCTAAATATGTGACTCTGGCATGTGAGGTAAGCAAACGTTTGTGTTGTGTGCGTGTGTGTATGTGTGTACATGTGTACAAAGAGGGCCAGCCAGCCCAAATCAAGAAAATCATAACGTCTCCACTTTCAACAAAGAAATATTTCTGGAGTATGAAAATATGCCCACATGAAGGAGATGATATTTGTTTAACTGAGTAGTACATTACTGATGAAGAAATTCCTATGGGTTAGGGTCCACTGAATCTTGAGGGAAAGGTAAGTTCTAGATAAGCAGAGGGGCAGAAATGAGTACTATATTTTCAGTGGACATTACTGTCTCTGAGCTAATGATTTCCTAAGTTGTGAAAACAATCAAATGGTCCTTAAATGAAAATTAGGTGTGTATCCATTTACAAATGTTAAATTAAAAGGAAAAGAATAACAGATTTGTTTCATAGACACACTTCTAATAGCTATACGGTGCCTTTGAGGCAAAAAGAAAATTTAATTTTCTTTATTGTTTTCCTCTTTTAAAGGCTATCTAATTCAAGCCCTGGCATGATTCAAGCTCTAATTTGTGACTTAATTCTTGGGAGTAATTATGAACTGAATCTCATTCAAAATTCACAGCAACAGCAAAGCTCTGACACCAAATCAGAGAGTTGGAAGTTTAACACAAACTTTTCATTGCATTTAATCACAATTTTGGAGCTATGCAAATATTATGAATAATTCCTTAGCACACTGCACTTCATTCACAAGCTAGGAAATAAATTACAATATACAGGGTTGAACCAAAAAGTAGGTCTACCTAGTATGATCCCTGGGTTTATACTGTTTGTAGTCTTATAGATGCCAC
This sequence comes from Neogale vison, assembly GCF_020171115.1. NCBI lineage: Eukaryota > Metazoa > Chordata > Mammalia > Carnivora > Mustelidae > Neogale > Neogale vison. Next base: position 35,198,831 of record NC_058105.1, read on the forward strand.
AGATTTCACAAGTTAGAGAAGCAATAAATAATAAATCTAATACCTTTCTAAATATAAGTTTAGCAAATCCTTTATTAAAATATAATTTAATGGATTTACACTTACAATATAGAAAATTGCCAAAAGCCATTATTCCTACCCTAACAATGTAAACAATCCAAGTGAGCCATAAAACTATAATATTTAAAATTCACTGAAGATCTGAGAACAAAAGTAAAGCTAAATTAAATAATCTCCAGAAAGTGCCAAGTACTCACAAGTAGAGAAGAAACCTAGAGCTACATCTATCCCAAGTAGGCCAGAGGAGGCAGACATAATCAAACATAGACTGGTAACAAGAAGCCAGCAAGACATAAAAACCGGGGTTGACAAAGTATAAGCATACACGATAGATCGGCATGTCTTGCAAAAAGCAACAAACACTAAGTAAACTTGTAATCATGCCCTAGTCAGCCACCAACTCTTTGCCTTGGCCTTTACTGATCACACAAAGAAATATGCTAAAAGCTGAGGCAAGGCCAGAGGGCTGAGATCAGCCCTTCTAATGCACTTGCCTTTACTGACAAGTAAGGCAGTATAGTGTGCTAAATTGCAGTAGCTCTATGAAGCCTGGCAGCAAATCAGCCAGATTGAGATTCCTTATTGTGGTGAATGCAAGGCAGGAGGTGGGGGGAGGGGAAACTGCAAAGCAAAGGGAACTTTACACAGACCCAAAAGACTGTCAGCAAAGCTGTGAAGCATTAAGGCAACTCCAGATTCATACCACTCCTCATATTTCCAGCAATTCTGAGAAGAAAACCATCACCCCTTTATAAAAGCAGTTAAATCCACTGGTGGTAAACTGAATCTAAATAAGATTGAAACAAAGTCAAAATAGTTCAGAGAAACATCAAAAGGTGGCCAAGGAGTTCAAATGAACAAAAAGTTCCTCTAAAATAAATTTTATATGAAAGGATCTAATGGGAAAGGTAGACAACAGAGAGGGAGTTGAGCTGGATAAATGGAAACTGTAAGTGTAAAATAAAAGAATATAATAAAAATCAATGAGACTATTAATAGTGAAAACTACAGTATCAGAGAGGAAGAGTAAATGTGATGGCCCTAACAGCAAGCTGGACACAGGCAGAGGAAAGTATCATTGAATTTGGATAAAGGTGAAACAAAAACAAACCAAGCAAATGAGATATGTAGGCTATTACAGGACATAAGGACATAACGTATGTGTAATTAGAGTCTCCGAGGGAAGTAGAGAGAATGAGGCAAAAGACATAAATGAAGACAAGCAGCTAAAACATTTTTTTAAAACAATAGGTGGTGGATGCCTGGGTGGCTCAGTAGGTTAAGCCTCTGCCTTCGGCTCAGGTCATGATCTCAGGGTCCTGGAATTGATTCCCTTATCGGGCTCTTGCACAGCAGGGAGCCTGCTTCTCCCTCTGTCTGCCATTTCCCCAGCTTGTGATTTCCCCACCCAGCCCTACCCTGATAAATACATAAATCAAATCTTTTAAAAAATAAAAACAATAAATGGTATCAAACCACAGAACTAAGAATATTAGCTAAGCTCATAAAGGATAAATACAAAGCTGACACATAAGCACTTCATAGCTAAACTGCTTAAAACCAAAGATAAAAAGAAGTTCTTTCCCATCAATAGGAAAAAAGATACACTGTATAAAGGGATACAATATCCAGAATGTTGGCTGACTTCTTGATACAAATGACCAAGCTTAGAACAAAATGGAGCAATATGTTTGCAAAGTCCTGAGGGAAATAAGCTGTCAACCATGAATTCTATATTCAGCAAAAACGTCCTTCATATATGACAGCTAAGTAAATACACTTTAAGATAGACAAAAGCTAAGATAATTCATCTTTACTAGACATACAATAAAAGAAATGCTAAAAGAAGTTTTTTAGGCTAGGTAGAAAGGAAACCTGGTGGAAATCCAGATCTGCAGGAAGGAATGAAAAAGAATAGAGTAGATGAGGATTATTACAAAAGATGTTTTTAGCTGTTTATTGTTTTCTGTTTTATATGCATATATTACATTTCTTTAAAAGATGATTAACTCATTAAGATTAAAATGTTACTATGCATGGGAGGTTTATAAAATAACATAAATATAAAAGATAAACTAGTAAAACTTTCAGGACACAAAAGAAGGAAAGTCTAAATGGCATTATCCTGTTGTAATGTAAAAACTTACATTTTTCATGAAATGGCATAAAAGTATTTGAATGTACTTGCAATAAATTAAAGAGAGATACTGTAATCTTTCTAGCAACCCCTAAAATGATACAAAATTAAATGAATTTAATAGAGGAGATTAAAATAACATTATTTAAACTGTTGAGAAATGCTTAAGAAGGAAGGTAAAGAAGGACAGAGAAATAAAGAGTAGATAGGTTAAATAAAAAATAAATATCAAGGTAGTAACCTGAAACTCAAGCAAGATGATTATATTAACTGTGAATGAATTAACCACTGTAATTACAAACAGATAGTGAGATTCACTAAGAGAGTAAACACTAACTATATGGGGCTTACAGAAACATCCTTGAAATATAAAGATACACACAGGACGAAAGTAAAAGAGTAGAAAAACTTACAGCACAGGAACACTAAGCAAAACAAAGCTACTGTTCTATGTGAATATTGGACAAAAATGCACTTCAAGAGAAATAGCATTGTTAGAGATAAAAATGAACAGCTCATGAAAAAGAGTCAAATGATCAAGGATACACAAAAATGTATGCACCTAATAACAAACAGTGTTTTAAAATATGTGAAGCAGGGGCACCTGGGTGGCTCAGTGGGTTAAAGCCTCTACCTTCAGCTCAGGTCATGATCCCAGAGTCCTGGGATCCAGCCCCGCATCAGCTCTCTGCTCAGCAGGGAGCCTGCTTCCCTTCCTCTCTCTCTGCCTGCCCCTGCCTACTTGTGATCTGTCAAATAAAATAAATAAAATCTTTAAAAATAAAATAAAATAAAATATGTGAATCAAAAATATATGAAACTAAAGGGAAAAGTAGATGAAATTCAAAATTATAAGAAATTTGAAACTTTTTTCCATAAATTGGTATGATAATTAGATAAAATTAGTAACAATATAGAATATTTTAACATTGTTAAACATTGTTAACAATTTTAACAGTCAATGGCGTAAAAGAACATTAGAACTGATGCAAAATTCCAAATAGTTTCAACTATCCATAGTATGTTCAATTATATAGATCATATGAGAAGCCATAAACTATTTCTCAGTAATTTTAGAATGACTGAAAGGATAAAGAATAAATTCTGTGACCACAACATATTAAATTAGAAATCAACTGGAGTGATGTCAGCAGGAATGGCAAAGTAAGAACCCCTAGAAACTCTCTCCTTATAAAAATAACAAGGACATTGGGCAAAAAAAGTCAAATCAACATTTTTATATCAACATATAATGTATTATTTGCCCCAGGGCTACAGGTCTGTGAATCATCAGGCTTCAAACCAACATTTTTAAAAGCTGGGGAAATTAACAAAAGGTTTGCAAAAGCCCAGGGAGTGTTTATTCAAGAGAAGCAGCTGAATCTTAGTAAGAGCAGCAAGCCCTGTGGGGTTTTACACTGCCCAAGACCTATTTCCCTCCTCTCAGTCCTGAGGTAGCCTTAAAAACTAATACTCTAGGGGCACCTGGGTGGCTCAGTGGGTTAAGCCTCTGCTTTCAGCTCAGGTCATGATCCCGGGATCCTGGGATTGAGCCCCACATCGGGCTCTCTGCTTCGGCAGGGAGCCTGCTTCCTCCTCTCTCTCTCTGCCTGCATCTCTCCTACTTGTGATCTCTGTCTGCCAAATAAATAAAATCTTAAAAAAAAACTAATTCTCTAAAATCGTAGTGAAAATGAGCAATCTAATAGCCACTGGAAGGGGCAGAATGGGGTACGACCTCTTCCAAAGGCTGATTTCCAGTTACTTGATATGATTGGACCTGTCTCGCAGTTCCCTGACAAATCTCACTCACAAGACTTTTCTTTATTTGATCTGACCCAGAGGTCACCTAGTGGAAACAGCCTTTTTCCTGAGAATGTCTATCAAAGAAGGACAAGCAGTGATGATTGTTTAACCTACAGCACTGCCTGAGGTGGTGATAACAGTTGGAGCAAACAATAAGCTAACAGAATCCTAGAGGAGAACATAGACAGAAACCGCTTCGATATCAGCCACAACAACTTCTTTCAAGATAATGTCTCCAAAGGCAAAGGATACAAAAGTGAAGATGAACTTTTGGGACTTCATCAAGATCAAAAGCTTCTGCGCAGCAAAGGAAACAGTCAACAAAACAAAGAGGCAACCCACGGAATGGGAGAAGATATTTGCAAATGACAGTACAGACAAAAGGTTGATATCCAGGATCTATAAAGAACTCCTCAAACTCAACACACACAAAACAGACAATCATATTAAAAATGGGCAGAAGATATGAACAGACACTTCTCCAATGAAGACATACAAATGGCTATCAGACACATGAAAAAATGCTCATCATCATTAGCCCTCAGGGAGATTCAAATTAAAACCACATTGAGATATCACCTTACACCAGTTAGAATGGCCAAAATGAGCAAGACAGGAAACAACATGTGTTGGAGAGGATGTGGAGAAAGGGGAACCCTCTTACACTGTTGGTGGGAATGCAAGTTGGTGCAGCCACTTTGGAAAACAGTGTGGAGATTCCTCAAGTAATTAAAAATAGAGCTTCCCTATGACCCTACCATTGCACTTCTGGGTATTGACCCCAAATATACAGATGTCGTGAAAAGAAGGGCCATCTGTACCCCAATGTTTATAGCAGCAATGGCCACGGTCGCCAAACTGTGGAAAGAACCAAGATGCCCTTCAACGGACAAATGGATAAGGAAGATGTGGTCCATATACACTACGGAATATTATGCCTCCATCAGAAAGGACAAATACCCAACTTTTGTAGCAACATGGACGGGACTGGAAGAGATTACGCTGAGTGAAATAAGTCAAGCAGAGAGAGTCAACTATCATATGGTTTCACTTATTTGTGGAGTATAACAAATAGCATGGAGGACATGGGGAGTTAGAGAGGAGAAGGGAGTTGGGGGAAATTGGAAGGGGAGGTGAACCATGAGAGACTATGGACTCTGAAAAACAATCTGAGGGTTCTGAAGGGGCGGGTGGTCGGAGGTTGGGGGAACCAGGTGGTGGGTATTAGAGAGGGCACGGTTTGCATGGAGCACTGGGTGTGGTGCAAGAACAATGAATACTGTTATGCTGAAAAGAAATAAAATAATATATATATATAAAATAGGAAAATTAAAAAAAAACAATACGCTAACAAAAAATCTTAAGAAAAGATAGGGAATGAGTTGTTCATAAGCATGTTGAAAAGGCTTAAGCAGGGGTGCCTGGGTGGCTTATTCAGTAAAGTGTCTGTGTTCAGCTCATGTCATGATCTCAGGGTCCTGGGATTGAGCCTCCTAATTGTAAGCCTCCCAGCTCAGCGGGGAGCCTGCTTCGCCCTCTGCCCCGCCCCCTGCTCATGCTTTCTCTCTCACTCTGTATTTTGCTCTCTCTCACAAATATGTAAATCAAATCTTAAAAAAAAAAAAAGCTTTAGCAAACTCCTTGGAATAGAGTAAGTGATGCATATATGTAAATTTGTATGTGTGCTCAGGAAAGACCTGAGAAGGCCATTCAGCAGACCATGAGTTAAGGCACAATCAGAAAGTGAAGGACCACGGTGGGATTGTAAACTGCCTTCCTTAGCATTGAAAGTGTGTCCCAACCCATACACAAAGCCTCCTGACAAAGACTTGAAGAATTATTGATTGCAAACACTTAAGGTAACATCTTTCTGATCATTATTGACCATTAAGCTCATCAAGCAGGGATTTCAGTAGTCACCCTTGAAAAAGAATACAGACCTTTTTGAATTAGTTCAGAAAAGTTCTAAACAACAATAGGAGTAAAAGACCAGCCAAAATAACAACAAATAGCAATGACAACAAAGACAGAAAAGATCTAGATCCAGAGTTTCCATATTCTTTAAAATGTACAATTTCAACAACAAAAAAATGATTATGTGATATGCAGAGAAACAAGAAGTATGTCCATGCATCGCTAGGAAAACAGTCAACAGAAACTATTTTTCTGAGGAAACCCCAAAGTTGGACGTACTAGACAAAGATTTTGTTTATTTATATATTTTAGAGAGAAAAAGCAGGGAAAGGGGCCGAGGGAATGAGAAAGAATGTTAAGCAGACTGCATACCCAGTGTGAAGCCCAACACAGGGCTTGATCTCACAACCCCGAGATCATGACCTAAACCAAAATCAGAGTCAGTCGCTCAACTTACTGAACCACCCAGGTGCCCCTAGACAAAGATTTTAAATGAAGTATGCATATTCAAAGAGCTAAAGGAAATTATGCCTAAATACTTAAAGGGATTGTATGAGAATAATGTTTGACCAAATAGAAAATATCAATGAAGGCATACAAATTATTATATATATATATTTTTTAAAGATTTTATTTATTTATTTGAGAGAGAGAGACAGTGAGAGAGAGCATGAGCGAGGAGAAGGTCAGAGAGCGAAGCAGACTCCCCATGGAGCTGGGAGCCCTATGTGGGACTTGATCCCGGGACTCCAGGATCCCGCCCTGAGCCGAAGGCAGTCGTCCAACCAACTGAGCCACCCAGGCGTCCCCAAATTATTATATTTTTAAAGACACAGAAAGTCTGGAATCAAAAACAATTACATCAACAAAAAATCTACTAGAGGGATTTCTATTACTTTGCTAGGGTTGCCATAACAAAAATGCCACAGATTGGGTGGGCTAAACAATAGAAATTTATTTTTTCACAATTCTGGAGCCTAGAAGCCCAAAATTTAGTGTAAGCAAAGTTGGTCTTTTCACTTCATTCTCATATGCTCTCTTCTTATAAAAACATCAGATATATTGGATCAGGATACTGCCTTATAATCTCATTTAATCTTAATTACCTCTCTAAAGATTCTATCTCCAAATACAATCACATTTTAAGGTAACAGAGATTAGGACTTCAATATATGAATTTCAGAACAAGTCAGTTCATAATAGGGCTCAACAGAAGATCTAAGTTTGCAGAAAAAATAATCAAGAGTCTGAAGATAGTAAATTGAGCTTATAAAGTATAAGAAAAATGAACAGAGCATCAGATACTAGTAGAACACTATGAAATGTAACAATATACACATAGTAGGAGACCCAGAAACAGAAGACAGATAGAACAGGGTAGAAAGAATAGAGAAATAATGATTGAAAAGAGTTTTAAGAAAAAATTTAAAAGCTGTAAATGTCTACATGAAAACACAAGAAATATTTCAAGCCTATATAAAACCTAATATCTAACTTAAGAAACTGGGAAAGAGCACACTAAACTTCAAAACAAGGAGAAGGAAATAAATAGTAAAAATTAGACCAGAGAAAAATGACATGGGAAAATACAAAAACAATAGGGATAACCTATAAAACCAAAATTTGGTTACTTGAAAAGTTCCATAAAATTGACAAAAGTTTCATTAGATGAAGGGAAAAAGAGAAAAAATTACTAGAATTAGGAATGAAAACGGAACATCTACCAATCCTATAAAAATAGAAATGATTATGAGAATAAAATGGTCAGCTGTATGATAGTAAATCAGTAACCTGGATAAAATAAGTTCTAAGAAATACACAAACTACCAGAGCTGATTCAAGAATATACTGATAACTGAACAGACCTATAACAGGTGAAGGGATTGAGTCAGTAAATTAAAAATTTCCAACAAAGAAAAGCATAAGAGCAGATGGCTTCACTGATAAATTCTACCAAAAATTTAAAGAGAACAAATGGAAAGGAAATACTTCCTAGATTGTGAGATCAGTATTACCCTGATACCCAATCTAGAGAAAGATATCACTTGAAAGGAAATATATAGATTAAAATTATTTATAATCATACATGCAAAAATCATTAACAAAAACATTGAACCCAGCAGCATATTAGAGGGATTATATATCATGACTAATTAGAATTTGTCCCAGGAATGCAATAATAGATCAACATATAAAAACCAGTAATTTAATATACCATATTAATAAAACAACAAAAAACTCATTATCATCTTAATACATGTAGAAAAAAACATTTCACAAATAATTCAACACCTTTTTATGATAAAGACACTCAACAAGCATAAATGGGAATTCCCCCTTCTTAATAAAGGACAGCTATCAAAATCCCATAACTAATATCATACTTGATAGTGAAAGACTGAAAGCATTCCCTGTGAGATCAGGAACAGTACAAGATGTCTTCTCTCACCATTTTTATTCAAAATTGTATTGGAAGTTCTTGCCAGAGCAATGAAACAAGAAAAAGAAATAAAAGTTATGCAGATTAGAAAGGATGAAGAAAACTACTTCTATGTGCTGATTGTGCGATCACTATAAAGAGCTCTAAATATTCTACAAATAAAGAAATAATGAACAAGTTCACCATGGTTGTAGGATATATAATCACCACACAAAATTCAGTTTTATTTCTATATACTAGAAATGAACAATCTAAAGATGAACTAAGAAAACAATTCTATGTACATTAGAATCAATAAAAATAAAATACTCCTGAATAAATATAACCAAGAACAGATTTCTGTACTGAAAATTACGAAGTTTATGAAGTAAATTAATGATGAATTAAATAAATGCAAAGATATTTCACAATCATTGACTGAAAGGGTTAATAATGTTATGATACCAATTGTCCCAAATTTATCTACACATTCAATACAATCTCTACCAAAATCCAGCTGTCCTTTCTGCAGAAATAGAAAAGCTGATAATAAAATTCACATGGAATTGTGAGGGACCACAAATAGCCAAAACAATCAAGAGAAAGAAAAAGAAAGTTGGAAGACTCACACTTCCCAATTTCAAAACTTATTATGAAGACAATATGATCAAAATAATATGGATCTAGTAAAAGATACACATATATACACAACTATATCTAGATATGTTATATATATCATCTTGTATATACCATATATATCATATATACATATATTTATAATGACATATATAAGATGATGATACATAAGTGGAACAGAATTAAAGAGTTTAGTTCAGAACTAAACTCTCATATTAATGGTCAATTGATTTTTCAACAAGAATGTTAAGATATTAAATGAAAAAACAGTCTTTTTAATAAATAGGGCTAAAAATATAAAATCCACAGGTAAAATAATTAATCTGGACCCCTGCCTCACACTGTTTACAAACATTAACTCAAACTGGATAAAGGATTTAATGTGAGAACAAAATCTACAACATTCTTAGAAGTAAACATAGGTATAAATACCCATGACCTTGGATAGTCAATTTTTTAAATAGAACACCAAAAGCACAAGCAACAAAAGAAAATATAGGTAAGTCAATTTAATCAAAATTAAGTTTTTGCACTACAATGAGATACACTTCACACCTGTCAGAATTCCTAAAATTAACACAGAAAATAACGGGTGTTTTCAAGGATGCGGAAAAGGGGAACCCTCTTACACTTTTGGTAGGAATGCGAACTGTTGCAGCCACTCTGGAAAACAATAATGGAGGTTCCTCAAAAAGCTGCAAATAGAACTACCCTAGGATCCAGCAAATGCAGTACTAGGTATTTACCCAAAGGATACAAAACTACTGATTCAAAGGAATAAATGTGCCCTGGTGTTTATAGAAACATTATCAACAATAGCTAAATTATGGAAAGAACCCAAATGTCCATCAATTGATAAATGTATAAAGAAAAAGTGGTATATATATAGATAGGTAGATCGATGATAGATAGATAGATAAATAATGGTAGATATAGATAGATATAGATAGATAGGTAGATATAGATAGATATTACACAGCTATAAAAAAGAATGTAATCTCACCATTTGCAATGACATGGATACATCTAGAGAGTAATAAGTCAGAGAAAGACAAACACCATATGATTTCACTCATATTTGGAATTTAAGAAACAAAACAGATGAACATAGGGGGAAAAAAAAGAGAGGCAAACCAGAAAACAGACTCTTAACTACAGAGAATAAACTGAGGGTTAATGGATGGGAGGTGGACAGGGATGGGTTAAATGGGTAATGGGTATTAGGGGGGTCACTTGTGATGAGCACTGGGTGTTGTATGTAAGTGAAGAATCACTAGATCCTACACCCAGAACTAATGTTACACTATATGTTAGCTAACCGGAATTTAAATAAAAACATGAAAAAGAAAAAAGAAAGAAACCAATTTAAATAAATACATACATACATACATACATACATACATACAATTTTTTAAAAAATTAAGTTTTTGCATGTCAGAGGACACTGTCAAGAAAGTAAATAACAATAACTGGAAGAACTGAGAAAACATTGGCAAGTCATGTATGAGATAAGGGTTTAATAAGAATTCTTACAACCTGGGTGCCTGGGTGGCTCAGTCGGTTAAGCATGTCTTCAGCTCAGGTCATGATACCAGGGTCCTGGAATTGAGTCCCACATCAGGCCTCCTGCTCTGCAGGGAGTCTGCTTTTCCCTTTGCCTCTCCTCCCACTCATTCTCTCAATCTGTCTCTCAATTAGTAAATAAATAAAATCTTTTAAAAAAAAGAATTCTTACAACCCAACAGTGAAATATAAATGACTCAATCTTTAAAATGAGCAAAGAATGGCTCAAATAGATAATTCTCCAAGGAAAGTATACAAATGTCCCATAACACATGTGAAGACACTCATCATTAGTTATTATGGAAATGTAACACAAAGTTACATGAGATTTCATACCCACTAGAATGAGTACAATATTTTAAACACTATTTATTTATTTGAGAGAGAGAGAAAAAAAGCAAGCACAAGCAGGGAGAATGGGAAGCAGAGGGAGAAACAGGCCCCCAGTTGAGCAGGGAGCATGAAGCAGAACTCGATCCCAGGACCTGGGATCATGATCTGAGCCAAAGGCAGACACCAAACTGACTGAGCCACCCAAGCGTAATTAGAACACCTATATTTTTTTAAAAAAATGGAAAATGATCAATGTTAGCAAAGATGTGATGAAATTGGTACCCTAATAAATTGCTGTGGGAATGCAAAAAGGTGAAGCAACTATGGAAAACAGTTTGGTATTTTCTCAAAAATTTAAAATAGGTTTACCACATAACATGGCACTTTTACTCCTATGTATATACCCAAGAGAACTGGAAACATGTTCACACAAAAACTTGCATATATATGTTTCTAGCAACATTACTTGTAGCAATGCAGAATGACCCAAATGTCCAGAAACAGATGAAAGGAAAAATGAATATGGTATATCTATACAACTGAATGTTATTCAGTCACAAAAAGGAATTAAGTACTTAAAAAAGGAATTAAATACTGAGGCATTCTAAGACATAAATGAACCTTGAAAATATGCCAAGTGAAAGAAGTCAGACACAAAACGCCACTCATTTTGTGATTCCACTTAAATGAAATTTCCCACATTAGATAAATCCATTAAAGGAAGAAGGTAGGTTATTGGTTTTCAAGGATTGAGGAAAAGAGGTAATTGGAAAGTATAAGATTTCTTTTTGAAGTGCTGAAAATGTTCTAGACTTAGATAGTGGTGATGGTTGTACAGCATTGTGAATATAGTTAAAGCCACTGGGTTATATACTTTAAATTGGTTAAAATGGTAAATTTTATTTATGTGAGTTCTATCTCATCAAAAAACACAAGAATATCTCAGTAGATATATAGATTATAGAATATCTCAATAGATAAAGAAAAAGCATTTCACAAATTTGGACACATTTCATGATTAAAAACAGTAATAACAAAAAAAGAAATAAAAAAGAAGATGAAGAATAGAGTGAACTTTAACCTGATAAAGTGTACCTATGAAAAACTCACTGGTAACACACTTAATGGGTGAAAGACTGAACATTTTCTACCTGAGATAAGGAACAGGACAAGGATGTCTGCTTTCACCACTTCTATTGAGTATTAGAGGTTCTTGTCAGGGCAACCAGACAAGAAAAAGAAATAAAAGGCACGCAGATATTAAAGGAAGAAATAACACTATCTTTATTACCAGGCGACATTATCTTGTATATAGAAAATCTTAGGGAATTCTACATACACATACAAACAAAACTACTTTGAGCTAATAAATGAGTCGAGCAAGATTGCAAAATACAGTATAAATATTTTAAAAATCTATGTATTTTTTCCCAATTTATTTATTTTCAGAAAAACAGTATTCATTATTTTTTCACCACACCCAGTGCTCCATGCAAGCTGTGCCCTCTATAATACCCACCACCTGGTACCCCAACCTCCCACCCCCCTGCCACTTCAAACCCCTCAGACTGTTTTTCAGAGTCCATAGTCTCTCATGGTTCACCTCCCCTTCCAATTTACCCAAATTCCCTACTACTCTCTAACGCCCCTTGTCCTCCATGCTATTGGTTATGCTCCACAAATGGATGTTTTTATAATCTAGAAATATACAATCTAAAAAGGAAAGTAAGAAGTAATTTTAGTCATAATAGTGTAAAAAGAGTGAAATAAAGGTAAACTTAACAAATTTAACAAAATTAAGTGCTGGTCTTATACACTAAAAACTATAAAACATCACTGATAGAAAATAAGTAGAAATATATCCTGTATTCATGAATTGGAAAAGTTACTTATGGTTAAGGTTTCAATACACCCCAATTTGATGTATAGTTACAAAATAATCCCTATAAAAATCCCTGTAAAAATCCCAGCTGCTTTTTTTTTCAGCAATTAAACAGGCTAAATTTAAAATTCATAGAGAAATTCAAGGGACCCTGAATAGTCAACACAATCATGAAAGGGAGTGCAGGTTTCACACATCCTGGCTGTGATGTTACTTCTTCTAGCATCTCTTTGGAATTGTGGAAGAGCAGAACATAATGAGAAATTTAGAGCTAAGTGGATTTAGCTCTGGAGGTACTAAAGGAGCTACCATTTCAATAAAAGTTGTGGGCGCCTGGGTGGCTCAGTGGGTTAAGCCGCTGCCTTCGGCTCAGGTCATGATCTCAGGGTCCTGGGATCGAGTCCTGCATCGGGCTCTCTGCTCAGCAGGGAACCCGCTTCCTCATCCCTCTCTCTGCCTGCCTCTCTGCCTACTTGTGATCTCTCTCTGTCAAATAAATAAATAAAATCTTTAAAAAAATAAATAAACGTTGTGAAAGGTTGTATAGGGCTGTTGAAAAGGATAACCGAAACACTCAAATATCTAGGAAAGTCTTCCCTGGCTCAATCTGAACAGAATCATAAATTGGGATAAAAGAATTTTCTATTTTAATTTCATTGGCATATTAATTTCTCTCTGGGGAGAAGACATTTTATTTTTATTTTTCATCATAATTTCTGTAGCATTTTAATAATTCAAGGTGGCTCATATTCAAAATGTACACAAATCATGGGCCTCTCCATATTGCTGTCAGTGCATGCTTAAAGCTATGTTATCGTGTGGTTCTCATTGTAAAATCTATGGTAAGGTAAATTGGACAATATCGTTTGGCAAAATGTAAGTAGGGAAAAAGAATCAATGATGGGTTTTGGTTTTTAAGGCATGGCCTTAAAATTAAGTCCTGGTTTGTTCATTTTAGAGTCCTCTGGGAGCCAACTCAGTAGGACTAAGGAAGTTTATCTCCTGGCTTCATTCTCTGAGGGAAGAATCAAATCTTTGTTTTCACATAGGATTGACTACTAATCCAAACAGATTAAAAGTATTAATGCAATATAGAAAAAAAGGAACTCTCAGCAACACCATCTTGTCCATATGAGGTGTTTCTTTACATACCTCCCTTCCAGCTCTCTCTGCCACTGAGATCGAGGGTCTTGCTGATACTTACATTTACTAGCACTGATCACAATAGGTTGAAAGTCCAGGACTCCATTCTTAGCTCACAGTCTTTCATGGCTCATCTTCTTTGGACCTGACTCAATAAATAGAAATGAAGCTTACCCTTATCAGGTCCTGTCAGCTCTTTTAATTCCTTTATCCATGCAGCTAGCCAAAAGATGCCAACATGCAACAATGTGGTTTCTGCCTTTAAGGATATGTGAAAATTCTGTTTAACCTTTTGCTAAGTTAAATACTTCAGCCCATCTTTAGCAGAAATCTCAAAATTGGGGTACGCATACCTGGTATACCTTTAAGGGGTACTACTGTGTATACACAGCTCTTCTTCGGGAACCTTATAAGAATGCAGGGGTTGGAAAAGATGCAATTGGCAAGGTATAAATCAAACATTCTTGGGATTTGTGGCCAAATGCCACCTGTATTAATTTCCTGGTGGTATATAACAATGTACCACAAACAGGGTAGCTTGTAAGGACAAATTTATTGTCTCAAAGTTCTAAAAACTAGAAGTCCAAAATCAAAGTGTTGGCAGGGTTGGTTCCTTCTCAGGGCTATGAGGGAGAATCTGTTCCATGTCTCTCTCTTAGTCTTTGGTAGTCTTAGGTGTCTCTTGGTTTTTATATTTTTTATTTTTGTTATATTTACATTTTTGTTTTCCCTATGTTTTTACATCATCTCTCTCCTCATCTGGCACTTTTATAAGGGCACCTTTGTATTGGATTAGTGGTCCACCTTATTCCAGTATTGACCTAATCTTAATTAACTATGTCTGCAATGATCCTATTACTAAATAAGGCCAGCATTTAGGCATGGGTGTTAGGACTTCAACATATACATTTGGTGTACATAATTCAACCCATAACAGTCTGCCCTCTGGCCCCTCAAATTTCATGTCCTTCTCACATTCAGAATATATTGATCTAATGACAACATCCCCCCTAAGACTTAACCCATTCCACCATTAAATCTAAGTCCAAATTTAGTATTATCTAAATAACACATGGGTGATACTTGGGGTATGATTCATCCTAGGACAAAAGACCTCTCCATCTGTGAACCTGTGAAGGCAGATAACAAGTTATCTGCTTCCAAAATACAGTGGTGAGATAGGTATAGGCCAGACATTCACCTTTCAAAATGGAAAAATCAGAAGGAAAAAGGGGGTAATGGGTCTCAAGCAAGTCTGAAAACAACAAGGCAAATTCCATTAGATTCTAAGGATCAAGAGTAATCCTCATTGGATTGGTGCTCTGTCCTCTGGGCCCACCATACCAAGGAGGTGGCCCTGCCATCTAGAACTGAGGTGGGAAGGTCCTATTCTGCAAATGCATACTCTGGGCCCTCAGTGGCATAAACAGCTACATTGGTCTTTGAACTGGAGTTCTCTGGAAAGCATGGGTTTTTTTTTTCATTTTTTTGTAATGTGAATAGGCTAAGAATTTTTGAACTCATCAAGTTTTGTTTCCTTTTTGCTTAACAATCTCTCTTCAACTTACCTATATCCTCTCTAATTTTTTGTAAGCAGCTAGGAGAACACAGGCTGCACCTTTACCACTTGGCTTAGAAATCTCCTCCACTAGATACCCAAGTGTACCGCTTACAAGTGATAGTTTTAATCCAACAGAAAGCACTTCAGCCAAGAATTCTGTCTTTATAATAAGGATTGCCTTTCTTCCAGTTTCCAATAATGTTTCTCATCTCCATCTAAGACCTGACAAGAAGCACCTTTAACATTCATACTTAGCAATATTCTACTCATGATTATGATCATGATCATGAAATAGATACAGATTTTCTCAGATGAAAACCACTTTCTCCACTGCTCTCCTGTCTTTCTGAGACCTCACCAGAATCTATTTTAATGTCGGTATTTTTACCAACAATCTTTCTGAGGCTATCTAGGTTTTATCTATCAATCACCTAAAAACATTTCCAGCCCAGGGGCACCTGAGTGGCTCAGTCAGTTGAATGGCTGACTCTTGATCTTGGCTCAAGTCATAATCTCAAGGTCCTGAACTCAAACCCCATGTCAGGCTCTGTCCTCACATCGAAGCCTGCTTGAAATTCTCTCTTCCTCTTCCTTTGCCCCTACCCTTTTGCACATGTACTCTCTATCTCTCTCTCAAATAAATAAAATCTAAAAAAAAATTAAAAAGGAAGTTTATTATTTTAAAAAATGAAGTTAGCCCAATATTACCCAAGATGATTAGAGTAGGTCAACCTCTGACAGCCCCTGTGTAGTCCTCATAATTAAAGTGGCTCTAGGGACGCCTGGGTGGCTCAGTGGGTTAAGCCGCTGCCTTCGGCTCAGGTCATGATTCCAGGGTTCTGGGATTGAGTCCCACATCGGGCTCCTTGCTCGGCAGGGAGCCTGCTTCTCCCTCTGCCTCTGCCTGACTCTCTGTCTGCCTGTGCTCACTCGCTCTCTCTCCCTCTGTCTCTGACAAATAAATAAAAAATAAATAAATAAAAATAAATAAAATTTAAAAAAATTTAAAGTGGCTCTAAAGTCATTAAGCATACATACCCTTGTCAGAGAGATGACAACCACAAAAGCAGCCAGTAGTAGGACAAAATCAAATCTTTCCTACATGGCTGGCAATTTCCTGCATTATCTAGTTTCTATCTCTTGCCATTTGATACGCCACAAGTCACTAAAACATGTCACGCTCTCTCTTGCCTAGAGGTTTTTACACTTACTCATCTTGCTACTTGAAATACTCTACCTGACCCTTCTTTAGCCAGCATCTTTTTATTCTTTAAGATTCTCTTAAAAATTCCGTCCTTATGGATATACTTATGTACTCTATACTAGGCTAAGCTCCCTGGCTGTGTGCTCCTGTAACACTGTGTCATTTCCCTAGTATTACACACATCATACATTATTGTAATCACATATTTATGGCCTGTCTTTGCCAATAAACTACAAACACCATGAGGTCAGACACTAAAAATTCCTGGTTCACTGATTTATACCCAATTTCTAACACCACGTCTGGCACATGATAGGTGTTGAGTAAACAAATAAATGAATGGTAGAGTCATATTCGCCTCCAGAACAGTCCTGTGTCAGCATTACTTTTCATGCTCTCAAAAAGAATTTCTGATGAACAATAACTTTGCATACCTAATCACTAGTTGATAGCTCAGAGTCAGTTTTTTTTTAATTAGACAACATTGTTACATATGATTAGTAGTAGTGTAGGTGTTTGTTTCCCCTAAGCAGTTTGTTCAGTGCCTTGGCACCCAAAGATAAGAACTCAAGAGAGAAGTTCACAAATTGAAAATCAAACCCATTTAACATCTAAATTTCCCTAAAGTACCATACATGGCATGCAGAATAATCACTCCATCTAAATGCTCCAAAACTTTAAGAGGTAACTTGAAGGCCAACTCCTGATGGGTCTCTAATGGCAATGAGCCAAGGTGAAACCGGAGAAAGACAAGCTGGCCCTGTAAGTTGCCACCTTTATCTTCCCACATGGGAGTAAATACTTTCCTTAAAACATCCATGTTAGAAAAAGGCTCAATAGCCCACTTCTTTTTCTATCTGAAAAATAGGATTTTTTTTTCTGGAGCTTTTTTAAAATATGCAAACTGAAGATTTCTGAGATTTGAGAAAAAACTTCCCATTCATATTAACTCAGTTTCACATAAGTCTGACAAAAACCCCTGAGAGTTTCCCCTTCAGGTTTTAGGATATAAGAAGGGCTTTTTCTGCTTTCCACTTGAAAAAGCAATTTTAAACATTTATCACAATCTCCTTTACTGGGTTCTGATACAGGTAAAGAATGTATCATAAAGTGCTTTGGAGGGAAATATTACTGTCATCACCATTATTTTCATGTATAAAAAATAAATTTTTATTTCAGCTGCAGTACTTATCTACTAACTTCTGGATTTCCATAAATCTGGTTGTAACATTTTACTGTGGTGACCATACCTGGAAAGTTTGCCACCTACTTTATTCCTTTCCTCATAAAAGTATATTTTCTAAGAGCATAGCTTCTGATATTATTTTGCAGGCACTAATTTTTATCTTTTTGAAGTGTTTTATGAAGTCAAAGTATTCTTAGAACCTGGAAGGATAGAATTAAGTTAGTGTCTTGCTATCTGTGGCTTACCCGGTTAGAACAAAGAGGGCATAAGATTTAGTGAAGAGGCAGAGACAAAGGAGGAGCTAGTAGACATTTTAGTCATTTGAAAAAGCAAAATAAAACTAAATTTGAGCAATCTGATTTTTCTACACTGAATATTAAATACTCTGTATATCTCAGGACTTTAAAGATCAGGCGTAAACACACCATCCACAAGGAAATCACAACAGTGCTCTTTTGCTTAAAAATAATGCTTTGACTCCTGTGGTTCATTTTAATTGTGCTTATTCAACTTCACCTTCATGAGGGTTAAGATAAATATCCAAGCTGTGAAGTTTGTAAGCCTGACAATTCACAGACCTGTACCCCCAGGGCAAATAATACATTATATGTTAATTTTAAAAAATTAATAAAAAAAGACAAATATCCAAATTACTACCAAAGTAAATAAGAAGCAGTACGAGAAAAGGAGGAAGGAAGCAAGGTAAAAAAGACTAAGAAGAAGAGGTAAAATAAGGGAAGGAGAAAATAACCAGAAACTATTTTTTTCAGACCCTATGTTGAAGTGACAAGTGTCATGGAGAACTTCTTACTCTGATACCAGATTGCTTTTTGCAAACAAACAACCAACCACAAAAATCCCAAAACCCCTTTCCTTTATTCTGACGCTGCTAGCTATCCTTAATTCCCTTTCCTCAACTTTTAACACTAGGCTATGGAAATCAATCTTATAGCTACAATGTATCTAATGGGAAATCATACAGTTTATGGTTATGCAGAGATTATTCTTGCTAAGATGTATTGTACTGGTTACCTAGTCCCAAAACTATACTACAGCAATATACTGTAACATACGATGCCAACTTCTGAAGGAATATTTATCTGAACCATTTGATCAATTTCATAATTTATCTCATCTGTACTTAAGAATTAACTTATCACCTATCAGCATTCTAAATTCATTAACTTTCTATAAAGTGGAGGTAAAGTGGCTAAGCCTCCTAACATGCTAATGTCAGAGGTTGTGCTCAATGTCTCCCAGGATGTGAAAGAAACAAATTTTATGTGAAGATTTATCATCTTTCCCAGATAGGAAACAATCAATAAAATGAAAATGCAACCTATACTTTGGGAAAAATATTTACAAACCTTATATTTGATAAAGGGTAAATATCCAAAATGCATAAGGAACCCAACTCAATAGCACAAACAAATAAACAAATACCCAATAAGAGGCAATGATCTTGAATAGACATTTGTCCAAAAGGAAAATACAAATGGTCAAAAGGTATATGAAAATGTGCTCAGGATCACTCATCATCAGGGAAGTGCAAATCATAAGCACAATGGCATATCAGCTCACACCTGTTAAGATGTTAACCATCAATAAAAACAAGTGCTGGTGAGGGTGTAAAGAAAAGGGAAACCTTATACACTATTGATGGTAATGTGATGGTAATGACACCATGGGAAAGAGTATGGAGGATCTTCAAAATTTCAAAAGTAGAATTACCATATGATCCAGCAATCCTACTTCTAAGTATATATATATATATATCTGAAGAAAATGAAATCAATATCTGGAAGAGATATCTGTGCTCCCATGTTCATTGCAACATAATTTACAATAGTCAAGACATGGAAACAACTTAAACATCCATCGACAGATGAATAAATAAAGAAAATATCATATTCGTATGTGTATATGTATACACACATATACACACACACACACACACACACACACACAATGGAATATTATTCAGCATTAAAAAAGAGGGAAATTCTGCCGTAAGTGACAACATGGATGAAACTGGAAGGAATTGTGCTAAATGAAATAAACCACTCACAGGACAAACACTGTTTACTTCCACTTACCTGAGGTATCTAAAAAGTCATAGAAACAGAAAACAGAATGTTGTTTGCCAGGAGCTGGGGGAAGGAGTCGATGGAGAATTGTTATTCAATAGGTATAACATTTCAGTTGCACAAGATGAACAATTTCTAGAGATCTGTACAGTATAGTGACTATAGTTAATAATACTGAATTGTCCATGTAAAAATGAAGATCTCACGTTATGAGTTTTTACCACCATAAGGAAGAGAGTAACTCAAGTAAATTATCTATAAAAGAGCTGAGAGGCAAAATTCCACAGGATATATGATCTTTTCTTTGAGATAAAGAAAGCAGTGTGATTCTCTGGATTCATACTAAAATTTTTAAATTATCTTCCCTGATGCAGTAAGTAGGCATTACAATATTCTTCCCTTCCCTATCTAATGCAAATCACTAGTTCCCCAAGATCTTCATTGGTCAGGTTTTCCTTATCTGGTCCTGCCCCCTCTTACCAGTGCCCTGGCTCCAACTTCTTTCTTCCCTAAGCTTCCCTATGTGAAGGAGGAAGGAGTGAGAAGGAAAAATTGCATGTGTGTGTGCGTCTTCTTTTCTTAAGAATCCTGACATTAACATAGTAAACCTCAAAGAAACTCTCAATGGCTTGCTATTGACTGTCTAGCCATATTCTGACTATTTTGTCATTTAAAGTCATTTACAATCTGCTCCAACTGACCCCTAAGTAGGAATCATTTATCTCCAATTTCATACTGGTTTCTGCTTAAACCAAACTGTTCCACACATTGTACACTCAATGCACTAAGCTCTTTCATACTCCTGATATCTCACTCCATCCTAACATTAGTACTTCTTCTAAGAAGCCTTTCCCAACTGCAACATCTCACCTTGATATTGTCATCCACTGAACTTTCTAGGTAATACCACACATATATGTTGTTAGTACATATATGGCATGCTTTAACATTTTTTCTCCTTCTAATAATATTTTAATTTTTTTTGGAAGAAAAAAACACTTCATGTCCTCTCATGCTGCTAACAATATGTTGGACATATAGAAAGAACTTAGTAAACACCCACTGGATTGACCTAGTATTTTATTGCCATTATATAAATTTTCTATAGCTATGCCACTGCCATTCTTGCCTTTCTGTAATCAGATTGCAGGTGTTTATTTTGACCAAAGTTATAGTTGCAAGGTCTCTTGTATATTGGCTCTGCTGCCAAGCGTAGACGTCTAATCACATATTGTTAATTCACAAACTAAATTTGTTCTCACTCACATACTCTCTTCTCTTCCTCCAAGAAAACTGAGAAAACTTGTGGTACAAAAACTAGGCCTACTCAAGTGTCAAGCTCTTAATTGTTCATACATATGGAAGTTCAAATTGAATATCATATTTTGATGAAATAGAGAAAAGCACCTGGAAAATAATGTATCCTTAGCTGGCATGATGAAAGAGTGATGTGTATCATTTAATTTGCTATTAGAGCTCTGGAAAATATAACCATTTAGAAGAGCTTTACTGATTTTGTAAATGTGCTAAAGCTTTGATGCAGTACTGAATCAGTAGCTGCCATGCATGAATTTTATTTCCTTATTTTCATTTCAATGAATAATTTCCATTGAGTAGTAACTAATGGAATCATAAAGAGGGGTCATTAGATATTAGTTCAACAAATGGCATTTGATGTAATAGACTTCTGAACACATTGGCAGGGAGAACTATTATTTCAAAAAAATACTAATGTAAATTTTTTCTAGTTGTCAAAAATATCTCTGTATATGCATAGAACACCACAGCTTTAAACAGGCTAGTGCATGATAATAACTTTCAAATGGTATGAGAAAATGCTTTTAAAATCTATCTTCTTTTGTTTATTTTAAAGATAAATTTTGTGTTCTTTTTGTTCCCAGAAATAAATGAAGATGTTATTTGCCAATAAAGTTTTATAACAAGTTTCAGTTGCTCTATGAGGCTGAAATATGTCATTAAGTAGAGATGGAACTATCAATTCTAGTTATATCATGTAACAACTTTGTTATATTTGGTTGAAAATAAGGGAGAAAAGGAATTCAATCAACGTCTTTATAGCCAAAATAAAATGTATGATTAGTGAAATGGCCCATGTAATAGAAAACAAAAGCAAGCCTGCTTTGTTATAAACATTCAGATAATTCAGAAAAAGCACTATTTTTCTTTAAATTTCCCCAATAAATGGTACTTAAATTAACAATAATTGAACCTTACTATCCCCATAGTAGTATGACAGATGCTAAGAATACAAAAAGGTATAAACATCTTTCCCCCACTTAACTCACAGTCTAGCAGAGAGAAATGTTTAAACAAAATTTGCTATGAAAGTTATACAGAGCAGTTCAGTTTCTGGTAATAAAGTAGATTATACAACTTTAAATATCTCTTTATACAAAACAACTGGAGTGTTGGATAAAGTAGAACTTTCCAGAATTTGCTAAGAAGTTTATCTTTAGATTCAAGATAAATGTGAAGTTTTGACCAGAGTTTAGAACTAAAACAGGAAGAATCATAGTGAAGCTAAAGAAACTCAAAGGCAAAGATCTTAAAAGCAACTAATGAGAAAAGCTATATTAAATTCAGTTTTGTTCCTTGGACTTATAGTAGACTTCTGAAAACAAGGAATAACCTTCTGTGTTAGCAAAAATAGATACTAATCTGTAGTTTTATATAAAGATAATCCAATATCAAAAAACTAGGGGAAAAAAGATGCATTCAAACAACAAAAAGAGTGAACAATGAGTAAAAAAAAAAAGTAGTAAATGTAGATAAATCTGAAGAAACAATGTTTGCTTCGACAATAGCAAAAATCATAATGACAAACTTGAGAGGATATAAAAACAATGTGGAACTAAAATATTGGATGTAACATAAAAGAAATGACACAAGTGGTCTAAATTAAATCAGCCTAAGGACCTTGTATTGTTCAAAATAGTAGAAGTACTAGTTAATATTACATCATGTTAATTGAAGTATGCATGTAAAATATTTAATGGTAATGAGTAAAAGGAAATAAAATACAAATATGTAAATTCCAAATTATAGTAGGAGCAAAAAGGGAACAAAGATATTATATGCTCTTCATTAAGTGCTTGCAATGTGAAAACACTAATATTAACTAATACAGCACTTAACTCTAAGTAAGTCAAAGCCTTAAAAAAAAGGAGAATTTGATTGGAATCTTGAAAGAAATAAGTATTTACATGGCAGAACATGAAAAGTTAGATTAAAAAGAAATCCATAAAGGAATAAAGTATGATAAGGGAGCATAAGTCAGCTAAGGACAAAGGACAAGGTGACACCCTGCAACCTCCCCCCCAACACACACTCCCAGTAGAATATGCTTGACCTTACTTCAGGAAACTTCTAGCTATCTTAAGGTTAATGCCTTGGTAGAGGGAAAAGCAACCTTAACTTGACAATAGCAAGGCCTCTAGTATCTAGTGAGTCTTCTTTAACATATGAAAATCCTTTTGAAACTTCCTTTTTCTTTACCCCCACAACTCCCAAGTATATAATCAGCCACCCCCTCACAACCCCAGTGCAGCAGCTCTTTCTGCCCAGGGGTCCTGTCCCCATGCTTTAATAAATCCACCATTTTTCTCTAAAGACATCTCAAGAATTCTTTCTTGGGTGTTGGCTCCAGACCTCACCCACCAAACCCCACCAATATTCCAAAATCATATGAGAGTATATTTAGAGAACAGCTATTATTAAGATCAATCTAAAACATTCAGGGTCTAGGGTGGAAGGAACAGAGCAGGAGTTAGGGAGTTATTCTGGATAAAGATATAAGGTCAGGGATTAAAAATTAAAACACTTTGTTAATATTAACAAGTCATATTTGTATCCTAAAGATACAAATGTGGTGCTCTGAAGGGGCACGTGCACCTGAATGTTTATAGCAGCAATGTCCACAATAGCCAAACTATGGAAAGAACCTAGATGTCCATCAACAGATGAATGGATAAAGAAGATGTGGTATATATACACACAATGGAATACTATGCAGCCATCAAAAGAAATGAAATCTTGCCATTTGCGATGACGTGGATGAAACTAGAGGGTATTATGCTTAGCAAAATAAGACAACTGGAGAGAAACAACTATCATAGGATCTCCCTGATATGAGGAAGTGGAAATGCAATGTGGGGAGGTTGGGGGGTAGGAAAAAAAATGAAAGAAGATGGGATTGGGAGGGAGACAAACCATAAAAGGCTCAATCTCAAAAAACGACTGAGGGTTGCAGCGGGGAGGGGAGACAGGAAAGGGTGGTGGGGATATGGACACTGGGGAGGGTTATGTGCTATGATGAGTGCTATGAAATGTGTAAACCTGGCAATTCACAGACCTGTACCCCTGGGGATAGAAATACGTTATATGTTTATTAAAAATAAATAAATAAATAATTTTTTAAAAAAATTTAAAAAAAAAGTCTTGTCCTTTAGAACAAGAATCTCCATAATTTTTATTACTGCTCTTACCAGAAAAATATAAGCATGTGTCTTCCATAACATGCATATTTCTTTCAAAACATTATTGCTGTTCTATTCTACTAAACATTATGTCTATTAAAATTTGATAATAATAGGCTCTTGGTTAGCCAAAAAAATTTGATAAGAATAGAAATTTTTAAAAGTGAAATAACTTAATAATACAAATTATTTTGATCATTGACACAATTATTATTACCATTTTTCATGTTCTCAATATTTAGCTTTTAAATGCCTTGGTAATCATTATGACTTTATATTATTATATTACCATCTCAAGGTGAAACAAGCACCTAACCCAAGTTCATTGTTTATAACAGCAGATGTAAGTCATATTTGAAATGTTCTTCTTGAAAATATGGAACATTTTTAGCTGACTTCTTTTCACATTTGATTACATTGTCATTGTTTTTATATGCTTAATAGTGTTTATATATATTATTACATATTATTAGTACTTTGTATGATGGACAAATATCTTGTACCATGAATAGAATTGTAAACTCTGCCATGTTTTCCTTGTTCATTTAAATTTACATTAGCATTGTCTTAAATCCAATAATTTTTTCTAAGAATGTTAAGATGCTTTTCCATTTTGTAAAGTTGAATTCATTTAAAGCTAAATTATATTATCTGTAAATCCAGTTAACTAGGCACATCCAAACAGTAACATACCATGATATGTCAAAAGCAACAAGGGATTAAGGGCATTGCAGTCAATTCTAAATAAATTGTGATGTTCATAAAACACTATATAGCAGTGAAAATTAATAGAATTACAAATGTCAGTAAAAATGAAACTCAAAAATATAGTATTAAGCAAAATAATTTGTAGCATATGTACATATAATTTATGTATAGCTTAAAAGAACAAAAAGTACAATATATTATTCATATATTCATATATATGTAATAAAATATAATTGTAAGGTTTTATAAGCGAGATAAACATGACACCAGGTGAAGTAGGTGCAAGGCAAGGATTCTTAAAGGCACTCTCAGGTGAAGTTTCAGGGCTCAAGAGAAGGGGAGCCAAGGAAGTTGCGCCGGGAGGATGTGGGCACCCTCGGGTGAGGTTCCGCGACTCTGGAAAGCAGAGTGGGGGAAGTTGCACTGGGAGGGAGTTGGTGGGGGTCTTTTCTCTGTTTCCTGCATAGGTATCAGGTCACCTATGGAGACGTGACCTGGGCATACATCCTTTTGGCGGGACAGTCAAGGGTGAATGAAACGGGGGGAGGAGGCTGGAAGACGGCAGGACCCGGCAGTCATTTCTATTGTTCCTCCTGCACTCCTGGAGCCTCCAGAGCCACCGGTCATTTCTATTGTTCCTCCTGCACTCCTGGAGTCTGCTGACCCAACAATAAGGAAATACATGGGAATGATAAACATCCAATTTATAACAGTAGCTCCCTCTGAGAGAAAATGGAGGAGAGGCCACCAAAGAGAGAACACAAGATACTTTCAGTGTTTTGGTAATGTTTTATGGCTTAAGCTCAATATTAAATATCCTGTTGTTCATTGTATAATTTTTTACACATTTTCAAAATATGTTTAATATTTTTTTTGAAAATTTATTTTTAAAAAAAGGAAAGGAACAGATAAAACAGACTGACAGAGTTCCAAAATGTAGTCAGATAAATATAAGAGATCGGTCTTATAGAATAAAAATTTTTTTCATATCTAAGGGTCAATAATGTCAATTAACTAAGATGATAGCAATGAAGTCACCAAAATTAAGAATTGGGAAATAGGTCAAGATGGCAGAGGAGTAGCAGATTGAGATGACATCAGGTCATAGGAGTTCAGCTAGATAGTTATCAAACCATTCTGAACACCTACAAACCCAACAGGAGATCAAAAAGAAGAAGAGCACCAGTTCTAGAAACAGAAAATTGACCACTTTCTGAAAGGTAGGACATACGGAGCAGTGAATCTGAAGCCATGGGAAGATAGACTGCATGGGGAGGGGCCGGCTCCCAGCAAGCGGTGGAGCAATGGAGCACAAAATTTGAACTTTTAAAAGTCTGCTCCACTGAGGGGCATTGCTCCAGAGGCTAAGTGGGAGTGGATCCCCTAAGGGGACAGTGTGGTCTCAGGTCCCATGGGGTCACAGAAGGATCAGGGGTGTCTGAGTATAGCAGAGCTTGCAGGTAGCAGAAATGGGAAGCTGGTTACAGAGGGAAAGCCGAGCAATGAGCTCTCAGCTAGGGGTTTCCTTAAACTGATCTGCAGCACAGGAAGGCCACTGCTCTTTCAGCAGGGACCCCAACAAGTGGCATACCTGGGGAGACCAATCTTCATCCACCAAAAGAACAGAGCAGCAGGATCTTCTGGGTTTGGAAACAACAAATGGGGCTGTGTGCCAGAGACAGAAACACCCAATCACAGGCTGGGTGAGCTTAGAGAGCAGTCGGAGACCAGGGAAACAGAAGTGATTGAGCACTTTACTCTGAGGGTGCACTGAGGAATGCAACCCTGAGCTCTCAGCTCCTCTGGACTGGAGATTGGGAGGTTACCATTTTCATTCCCATCCTCCAGAGCTCTACGGAAAGTGTTCAGGGAACAAAAACTACTGAGAGTGAACCTGAGCAGATTACTTAGCCCGGCCCCTGGTAAGGGTGGTGCAATTCCACCTTGGGCAAAGACATTTGAGAATCACTGCAACAGGCCCCTCCCACAGAAGATCAGCAAGAACATCCAGCCAAGACCAAGATCACTGATCAAGGAGAACAGTGGAATTCAAGAGGAGGGGGAAAGCAAAGCATGGAATTCATGGCTTTGTCCCCATGATTCTTTAGTCTTGCAAGTTAATTAATTTTTTTTAATTTTATTTTTTTCTTATTCTATTTTTAACTTTTCCTCTTTCCTCTTTTAACGTTTTTTAACTAGTTTATCTTTCTAAAAAAATCTTTTTAAACCTTCATTATTATAGTCCTATTTTATTCTTCATTGTATCTAACTTTATTTTTTGTACACATATAGGGTTTTTTCTTCTAAAAAATTTTGGGATACAATTTCTTCTAATAGATCAAAATATACCCTAAATCCAGCACAGGGCTTTTTTCAGTCTTCAGCCTGAGCAAATTCTCTCCACTTTCTTTTTCATTCTTTTTCCAACCAACTTATCTTATCAATATCTTTTTTTAGAATTTTTAAAAAATTTTCATCTTTACAGTCATATTCCATCCCTTCATCATGTTTACCCTTATTTTTGTATATACATGTTTTTCTTTCTTTAAATTTTTGAGAAGTGGTTTCTTCTAAGAAACCAAAACACAACCAAAATCATGTGGGTGGCTCTCTTCTATTCACCAGGCTAATATGTATATATATATATTTTTTAATTTTTTTAAAACTTCTTTTTACTCCCTTACATCTCTCCCTGATTTGGGGTCTTTTCTGATTTGGTTAGCATACATTTTTCTGGGGGTTTTTGCCACTCTTTTAGCAGTTTATTCTCTTGTTCATATATTCTTATCTGGATAAAATTACAAGGTGGGAAAACTCAGCAAAAACAAAACAAAAACAAAACAAAACAAAAACCAAAAAAACAAGAGGCAGTACCAAAGGCTGGGAATCTAATCAATAGAGACACTGGTAATATGTCAGATCTAGAGTTCAGAATGATGATTATCAAGGTGCTAGATGGGCTTGAAAAAAGCATGGAAGGTGTTAGAGAAACACTGTCTGGATAACTAAAAGCCCTTTCTGGAGATATAAAGGAACTAAAATCTAATGAAGCTGAAATCAAAAAAGTTATTAATGAAGTACAATAAAAAAATGGAGACTCTTACTGCTAGGATAAATGAGGCAGAAAAGAGAATTAGTGATATAAAAGACCAAATGATGGAGAATAAAGAAGCTGAGCAAAAAAGAGACAAACAACTACTGAGCCATGAGGGGAGAATTCAAGAGATAAATGATACCATAAGATGAAACAATATTAGAATAATTGGGACCCCAGAAGAAAAAGAAAGAGAGAGGGGGACAGAAGGTATATTGGAGCAAATTATTGTAGAGAATTTCCCTAATATGGCAAAGGGAACAAGCATCAAAATCCAGGAGGCATAGAGAATCCCCCTCAAAATCAATAAAAATAGGTCCACACCCTGTCATCTAATAGTAAAACTGACAAGTCTTAGTGACAAAGAAAACATCCTGAAAGCAGCTTTGGACAAGAGGTCTGTAATCTACACTAGTAAAAATATTAGATTGGCAGCAGACTTATCCACAGAGACCTGGCAGGCCAGAAAGAACAGGTATGATACTCAGAGCACTAAATGAGAAAAACATGTAGCCAAGAATACTATATCCAGCTAGGGTACCATTGAAAACAGAAGGAGAGATAAAAAGCTTCCAGGACAAACAAAAATTAAAAGAATTTGTAAACACCAAACCGGCCCTACAGGAAATATTGAAAGGCCCCACAGGAAATATTTAGTGTCTCTAAGCAAAGAGAGACCCTAAAAGTAGTAGATCAGAAAGGAACAGAGACAATAGACAGTAACAGTCACCTTACAGGCAATACAATGGCACTAAATTCATATCTTTCAATAGTTACCCTGAATGTAAATGGGCTAAATGCCCCAATTAAAAGACACAGGGTATCAGAATGGATAAAAAAGCAAAACCCGTCAATATGCTGTCTACAAGGAACTCATTGTAGACTCAAAGATGTATCCAGATTTAAAGTGAGGGGGTCAGGGACGGCTGGGTGGCTCAGTTGGTTAAGCAGCTGCCTTCGGCTCAGGTCATGATGCCAGCGTCTTGGGATTGAGTCCCACATCGGGCTCCTTGCTCAGCAGGGAGCCTGCTTCTCCCCCTGCCTCTCTGCCTGCCTGTGCTCGCTCTCCCTCTCTCTCTGATAAATAAATAAAATCTTTAAAAAAAAATAAAGTGAGGGGGTGGAAAACAATTTACCATGTTAATGTACATCAAAAGAAAGCTGGGGTGGCAATCCTTATATGAGATAAATTAGATTTTCAGCCAAAGTCTATAATAAGAGAGAGGAAGGACACTATATCATACTCAAAGGGTCTGTCCAACAAGAAGATCTAACAATTTTAAATATCTATCCACCTAACATGGGAGCAGTCAACTAAATAAACCAATTAATAACAAAATCAAAGGAACACATAGACAATAATACAATAATAATAGGGGATTTTAACACACACCCCCACTGAAATGGACAGATCATCCAAGCAAAAGATCAACAAGGTAATAAAGGCTTTAAATGACACACTGGACCAGATGGACATCACAGATATATTCAGAACATTCCATCCCAAAGCAACAGAACATACATTCTTCTCCAGTGCACATGGAACATTCTCCAGAATAGATCATATCCTGGGTCACAAATCAGGTCTCAATCAGTACCAAAAGATTGGGATCATTCCCTGCATATTGTCAGACCACAATGCTCTGAACCTAGAACTCAATCACAAAAGGAAAGTTGGAAAGAACTCAAATCCATGGAGGCTAAAGAGCATTCTACTAAAGAATGAATGGGTCAACCAGGAAATTAAAGAAGAATTTAAGAAATTAATGGAAACAAATGATAATGAAAACACAACTGTTTAATATCTTTGGAACACAGCAAAGGCAGTCCTGAGAGGAAAATATATAGCGATACAAGCCTTTCTCAAGAAACAAGAAAGGTCTCAAATACACAACCTAACCCTACACCTAAAGGAGCTGGAGAAAGAACAGCAAAAAAAGCTTAAACCCAGAAGGAGAAGAGAAATCATAAAGATAACAGCAGAAATCAATGAAATAGAAACCAAAAAAAATAAAAAAATAAAAATCCGCGATAGAATAAATCAACAAAACTAGGAGCTGGTTCTTTGAAAGAATTAATAAGATTGATAAACCCCTGGCCAGACTTATCAAAAAGAAAAGAGAGGGGTGCCTGGGTGGCTCAGTGGGTTAAGCATCTGCCTTCGGCTCAGGTCATGGTCCCAAGGTCCTGAGATCGAGCCCCACATCAGGCTCT
Organism: Neogale vison; assembly: GCF_020171115.1. NCBI lineage: Eukaryota > Metazoa > Chordata > Mammalia > Carnivora > Mustelidae > Neogale > Neogale vison. The sequence continues at coordinate 35,229,274 of NC_058105.1, forward strand.
CTGCTCAGCGGGGAGTCTGCTTCTCCCTCTCCCTCTGCCTGTCTCCCTGCTTGTGATCTGTCTCTCTCTCAAATGAATAAATAAAATCTTTAAAGAAAAAAAAAGAAAAGAGAAAGGACCCAAATTAATAAAATTATGAATGAAAGAGGAGAGATCACAACGAACACCACAGAAAGAAACAATAAGAAAATATTATGAAAAGTTATATGTCAACAAAATGGGCAATCTGAAAGAAATGGATAAATTCCTAGAAACATACAAATGACCAAAACTGAAACAGAAAGAAATAGAAAATCTGAGCAGACCCATAACCAGTAAAGAAACTGAATCAGTAAACTAAAATCTCCTAACAAACAAAACTCCAGGGCCAGATGGCTTCCTAAGGGAATTATATCAGACATTTCAATAAGGATTAATACCTATTCTTCTCAAACTGTTCCGAAAAACAGAAATAGAAGAAAACTTCCAAACCCATTACCTTGATCCCCCAAACCAGACAAAGACCCCATCAAAAAGGAGAATTACAGACCAATATCCTCTGTAAACATGGATGCAAAAATTCTCACCAACATAATAGCCAATAGGGGGCGCCTGGGTGGCTCAGTGGGTTAAGATCAGGTCGTGATCTCAGGGTCCTTGGATTGAGTCCCCCATCAGGCTCTCTGCTCAGCAGGGGGCCTGCTTCCCTTCCTCTCTCTCTGCCTGCTTCTCTCTGTCAAATCTCTCTCTGTCAAATAAATAAATAAAATCTTTTTAAAAAAATAGCCAATAGGATCCTACAGTACATTAAAAGGATTTTTCATTACAACCAAGTGGGATCTATCCCTGGACAAAATGGCAATGAAAAAGTGAATGATTTTTCTCCAACTGGAAAGATGAGGGAAGCTTTCACTTAAGAGGTGACCTTTGAGGGGAACCCTCCTACACTTTTGGTGGGAATGCAAGATGGTGAAGCCACTCTGGAAAACAGTATGGAGGTTCCTCAAAAAGTTGAAAATAGAGCTTCCCTACAACCCCGCAATCACACTACTCTTTACCCTAAAGATACAAATGTAATGATCTGAAGGGGCACATGCACCTGAATGTTTATAGCAGGAATGTCTACAACAGCCAAACTATGGAAAGAACCTAGATGTCTATGAACATATTAATGGATAAATAAGTGGTATATAGATATATAGTGGAATAGTATGTAGTCATCAAAAGAAATTAAATCTTGCCATTTGTGATGACATGGATGGAACTAGAGGGTATCATGCTAAGTGAAATAAGTCCATCAGAGAAAGATAATTATCATGATCTCTCTTATATGAGGCATTTGAGAGGCAGGCAGGGATTATGAGGAGAAAGGATGGAACAAATGAAATAAGATGGGATCAGGAGGGAGATAAATCATAAAAGACTCTCAATCTCACAAAACAAACTGAGGGTTGCTGGGGGTGGGGAGGTAGGGATAGGGTGCCTGGGTTTTGGACACTGGGGATTGTATGTGCTATGGTGAGTGCTGTGAAGTGTGTAAGACTGAAGTTTCATAGACCTGTACCCCTGAAGCAAATAATACATTACATGTTAATAAAAAAAAATATTGTCATTGGAAGCACCTGGGTGGTGCAATTGACTCTTGGTTTTAGCTCAGGTCATTATGTCAGGGTTGTGGGATCAAGGCCCACACTCGGCTCTGTGGTAGGCTCAGAGTCTACTTGGGATTCTCTCTCTATCTCTCCCTGACTCTCCCACCCCCACTTGCACTCTATCTCTAAAATAAACAAATCTTTAAAAAATATATTGTCATATATAAATAAAAAATATAAAATATAATATAAATAAAAAATAAAAAATATATTGTCATATATAAAAAAATAATAATAAAGCCAAAAGACAGGTAAGTAACAAATCAGAAAAAGCTAAGAGAAATTTAGAAATCAGGATGGAGATAAACCATGAGAGACTTTGGACTCCAGGAAACAAACTGAGGCTTACAGAGGGAGAGGTGTAGGGGGAATGGGGTAACCAGGTGATGGGTATTAAGGAGGGCATGTGTGGTGATGAGCACTGGGTTTTACATGTAACTAATGGACCAGTGAACACTACATCAAAGACTAATGATGTACTATATGTTGGCTAACTGAACATAATAATAATAATAAAAGAAATTTTAAAACTGGAAAATCATTTGAAAAACAGCCTACCAAAATGTAGCATTGAGAAGTATAAAGATAAAAAATTTGAGAGAGTTTAAAATACATAGAACATAAAATTAAAACATAATATTTTTTAAGAGTTCCAGAAGGAAAAAAAAATAGGAAAAAAAAAAGGAAAAAAATGATATCCAAGATGGCAATGAGTGGAAATTTCCAAAACTTATTTTTAAAAAATGCAAATCCTCAAACTGAAGTGTGCCAGCTACCAAGCATTATTCCAATTATGATAATAATTACAACAACAGTAACTACTATTATTATGTGAAATAAATCAAAAGAGAAAAGCCAAACCATAAATAAGGAGGGAGAACAGATTACCTAGAAAGGAATGACACCTAAAATGACAACATACTTTTGGGAAGAAACAGAGGCCAGAAGACAGTGGAATTATACCTGCTAAACTAAAAGTGAGAGTGAAACAGACATTTTAAAACAAAGACTTAGTTTAGTACTTCATAAATCCTTGCAGAAAGAGATGTAACAGATATACTTTAGCAAAAAGGGAAACAGAACTTACAAGAAGAGCTTGAGATGTAGAACAAATATATAAAATGTCTTGATAAATACCAAAAAAGCTATGGAACGAAGACCAATTTCCTTAAATTATTAAACAACAAAAAATAATCAAATTAATCCATTACTCTCATAAAAACAAAGAAAATTTCTAAGTAATTCATGTGCCAAAGTAGAAATCATAAAAATATTTAAAATATTCATCATATCTGAACTTCATTAAAAACAAAATGGGAAAAATATGGAGGTGCTTCTATGGCTAAAATTAGAATGAAATTCATATCTTTAATGATATATATCAGAAAAAAATTTAAAAGCTTAAAAACTTAATGAGATTTAAAAATTTTGTTACATGTGTATATGTACCTAAATGATACATTTATTAGTATTATTTATTAGTTAAATCATTAGTTAATTGTTAATTATTAGTTATATTTATTAGTTAAATTATTAATAAAATTAGTTTTATTTATTAGTTTTTTTACTCTTATTTAAATCATATCTTAGTGTATATAGCATAAAAGATAAAGTAATAATAAAAACAAAAGTTAGAATATGGTAGGTATGTGTACTAACCATGTTAGTTTATGGATCTGATATTTTGTCATCATAGCATATTGCTGACTAGAGAGGAACTACCTTTCCAAGGGCCAGCAGATTGCTAGACATAACAACAACCCAGTTAGCATGGCTTTCATAAACAAACTAGCCAATCCAGGTCCCATACCCTACCCCAGACCCCACCAAATGCCTGCTTCGTCATGGACTAGCACTTGTGAGACACTAACTTCCTTCCCTAATCAATACTGGGTCAGATACAAGACAACTAGGAGTAGCTCCTACATCCTTGAGCACACTGAAATTACCCCAATCATCCAATCTGAAATTTGGTCAGCCCACTTACAGTGCTCTGCCCATTCCTTCCCCTAAAAAACTATAATAAAGTCTTTCCCACAGTTCTCCTCACTCTCTCTCTCTGCCTATGACCCATCCCAGTGTTGTCTCTTGTGACCCTGTGTAGCATGGCATACTGCCCTCTTGGGAACTGTGAGGAATAAATTGTATTTTTATTTTATTTTATTTATTTGACAGAGAGAGCACAAGTAGGGGGTGCAGCAGGCAGAGGGAGAAGGAGAAACAGACTCCCTGCTGAGCAGCACCCCCCACCACCACCATGTGGGACTTAATCACAGGACCCTGGGATCATGACCTGAGGCAAAAGCAGATGCTTGACCAACTAAGCTACTCATGTGCCCCAATAAACTGCATTTTCAATAGGAATCATATCCTAGTCTGTTGGCACTATGCCCATATTAAACTTGGGTATATTTTAAACAGGATAGAAGGAGTAACATCACCAAGATAGTGAAGTAGCAGACATCAGCCTCTCTTGCCCCACAAAGATCAGCAATTAGAGAGCTATCCACAAATAGGAACAGCTCTAGGAAAACTCAGGAGTACAGTTCAACAAAACAGTGGAACAAAAAACCTGAACACAATCACACAAAATGGGAATGAAGACTAGTGTGATTTGACCTGCATCGCCACCCCAGCTTCTAGACCAACCGTGCTCACCACTAAGAGGGAACTCTCTGGGTAGAAAGAGTTTCCCTTCTCAAAAAAGGGAGAACAGGGTGAGTGACCAGCTTCCCCAATCTTTTGGGGCACTACACAAAGGGTCTGCTTTGGTTTCATCCCACCCAGAGACTTACAAAGCTGACACACACAGAAATGGCTAGGAACAAGGAAGATGAGAAGGGGCTACCAATATCAATAGACAGCAAGAGCAAGGGCAAGTTCCCAGTGAACTGCTCTACAGAAGGCCCAAGTAACTTCCTCTGTGAAAGAAACCAATGGCCAGCACAGTTGTCAAGAACCACCTACAAATTTCACTACTTTTCACCCCACAGTATTCAAATTCCCAGACACCAGCTGCCTAAGTCCCTCCCTGCTTCCTCCTGCCCTGTTCCTTCCAGAGCCCAGAATCCAGCCAAGGCCTTTGCAGCTACATGAGTGCAAGATGTCAGTAGACTCCCACAACTGACTCCCATGACAATGTTTGGGCTTGGGCTAATCCCTTCTGCCATGTACCTGCACACCACTGGCCTAGACCCTACACTTATAGAAGTGCATGCTAACAGCCAATGCCCCCGCACACAGCTAGCCATGGGACCAGATTCAGCTCTATCTCCAGTTCCTAGTCTACACAAATAGGCTCACCTGCAGCTAACCCCACAGCTCTGCAGCTGGATACCCCTAGTCTGACCTCCCTCACCAGCCTCCACAGCAGTGTGCCTGCCTGTTTGCAGATTGCAGCCACAGGAGTGCATGCTGACAGCTAGAGTCTGGCAGCTGCTTGTGGACCTAGCAATGGCCCTGAGTCTTGTCATTGGCCTGTGCTGCTGGACTTCCTGGCAATTAGCCCCTCTAACCATGCACATACACTGTGCCATCCCACCTCCTACCACTAGCCTCCATTGCTGTGCATATGCCAGCATCCAGGGCCCCAGAGCTAACAGTATAGCTAAGCTGGCCCTGGCCCTTGCTACACTATGTGTGTGTGTGTGTGTGTGTGTGTGTGTGTCTGCAACCAGCCCATACCACTGCACAGATATCTGCAGCTGACCCTGTAGCCAAGTGTGTGCATATGACTGTCCTGATCCCTAGCTGCTAGACCTGGAAGCACTGCTGAGGACCCCAACAGGCATTGCAGCCATTGTGGAATCCCTGCAGTGCTTGCCAAGGACCATGCAATAGTCAATGCTATGGACCTTAGCAGCCTCAGTCAATGAAACATCACATTCCCTGGAACCAGAGCCTCCTACCACATACCCCTGATCTTGGCATTGTGCACTAGTAGACCTGGGGTCAAACCACACTCTAGCATGTCCCCCTCAGCAAGTGAAGGTCTTTCCTTACTGAAGTCAGCCCATAAAGACTTGAAGAAATCACTCCTTCAAATGCATATGTATGCAAGGCTACAGAAATCACAACTATTCAGAAAAACATCATGCTACCAAAGGAACATAATAAACTTCCAGTAACGAACACCACAAAAATGGCGATATATGAATTTCCAAAGAAGAACTCAAAATAATTATTCTAATTATCCTCAGAGATCTATGAGAACACAGATAAACAATTTAACAAAATCAGGACTGCAACATAAAAACAAAATAAGAAGTCCAACAAAGAGACAGAAAACATGATAAAGCACCAAAAGGAAATTTTGGTGCCAAAGAATACAATGACTGAAAAAATCCAATAGAGAATTATAAATTATAAGTAAAGAAGGAGACAGATATCACAGCAACACAAAATATTGCCACATAATGAGACTACAAAAAAGACTGCAGGCAAATGTCTCTGGTGATCATAAGTGCAAAAGCCCTCAACAAAGTACTAGTAAACTGAATTCAATGGCACTTGAAAGGATCATAGTCCATGATCAACTGGAATTTTTCCCTGGGATTCAAAGACAGTTCAGTACACACCAATCAATAAATGTGATATGCCACATTAATATAATGAAGGACAAAATCACATGATCATCTTAATATGTAGAAAACTCATTTGAGAAAAATCAACGTAATAAAAATGTCATGATAAAAATTCTCAAGAAATTCAGTTTTAGAAGGAATACACTTCAATATAATAAAGGCCATATGTGACAAATCTACATCTAATACATTCAGTGGTGAAAGGTTAAAAGCTTTCTAATTTCAGGAATAGGACAGGGGTGCCTACTCTCAACAATCTTATTCAGCATATTACTAGAAGTCCACACCAGAGAAATTAGGCAAAAAAAGGAAGGAAGGAGGGAAGGGAAAAGGAAGGAAGGAAAGGGAAAGAATAAAGAAATAGAAGGCTTCCAATTCAGAAAGGAAGAAGTAAGATTGTCTTTATTGGCTGATGCCATGACCTTGTATACAGAAAATCCTAGGCTCCACCAAAAACTTTTATATCTAACAAATTCAATAAAGTATCAGGATATGAAATCAAGACAAATGCAAATACAAAATTCAGTGGTTTTTCTATATACTAATAATCAACTATCTGAAAACGAAATAAAATAATCCCACTTAAAATAGCATCAAAATAGTAAGATACTTAGAAATAAATTTACCAATGAAATGAAAGTTCTATACACCAAAAACTATAAGACACAGATGAAAGAAAATTAAGAAGATGCAAATAAACTGAAAGATATTCCATAATCACAGACCAGAAGAGTTAATGTTGTTAAAATGTCCCTACTACCCAAAGCCATCTATAGACTCCAGTATCTCTCATAATTCCAATTGCATTTTTCACAGTAACAGAAAAAAATACTAAAATTCATATGGAAGTACAAAAGTCTTTGAAGAAATCTTGAGAAAGAACAAAGCTGGAGGCATCACATTTCTTGATTTCAAATTATATTACAAAGTTGTAGTAATCCAAACTGTATAATACTGGCATAAAAACAGTCACATAAACCAAAGGAACAGAATCAAGAGCCCAGAAATAAGCCCAAGTATTTATGGTCAACTAATATTTAAAAAGGGAGCCAAGAGTAACCAATAAAGATTACTTTATTGTAATCAATAAAGAATAGATAAACTTGTCAATAAAAAATGTTGAGAAAACTAGATATCCATATAAAAAAGAAAGAAATTGGACCCCTATCTTATACCACCCACAAAAATGAATTATAAATGGACTGAGAACTTAAACAGAAGACGTGAAACCATAAAGTTCCTAGAAGAAAATAAGAAAATCTTTTTGACATCAGTCTTTGCAATGTTTTTTGGCAATTTTACTGAAAGCACAATTAAAAGAAAAATCAACAAGTGGGACTACACCAAACTAAAAAGCTTCTGCACAGCAAAAGAAATAATCAACAAAATGAAAAAGGGGAGCCTACAGAAGGGAAAAGAAAGATTTTCAATTCATATATCTAACAAAGGGCTACTATACAAAACATACAAGGAACTCTTACAACTTAACAGTAAATAAATAGATAGGCGAATAAATAAATAAATAAAATGCTCAATATAATTTAAAAAGTTGGCAGAGGACTTGAATACACATTTCTTTAAAGAAGATACACACATGGCCAGCAAGTACATGAAATGGTGTACAGCATCACTAATATTAGAGAAATACAAATCAGAGCAGAATGAGCTATCTCCTCACACTTGTTATAATGGTTATTATCAAAAAGGAAAAAGATAGCAAATGTTGGTCAGGATGTGAGGAAAAAGGAAAATGATACATTAGTGGGAATGTAAATTGGTACAGTCACTGTGGAAAACAGTATGAACATTCCTCAAAAATTAAAAATAAAACTACCATATGATTCACCAATCCCACTTCTAGGTATACATCCAAAGGCAGTCACTATTTCAAAGAAATATCTGCACTCCCATGGTCATTGTAGCATTTTTCACAATAGCCAAGACATAAGAACAACTTAAGTGTCCATTGATGGATGAATGGACCAAGAATATATGGTGTGTAGACACACACACACACACACACACACACACACAGAAGTATTATTCAGCCATACTTAACAATATGGATGGACAATGATGGCATTACGCTGAGTGAAATATGTCAGACAAAGACAAATACTATCTGACCTCACATGTGGAATCTATAAACATTACACTCATAGAAACAGACAATAGAATGGTGGTTCTTAGGGACCTAGGGGAGTGGTTGGTTAAATGGTGCAAACATTCAGTTATATGATGAGTAAGTTCTGGGAATCTAAGGAAAAGCATGGCGACTCTATTAATATAGTTACACAGGTTAATAATACTGTAGTATATATTTGAAAGTTGCTGAGAGTAACATTTTAATGTTCTTACCATATGAACAACAATAAAAGTGGTAATTATTGAGGTGAAGGATATGTTAAGTAAACATTTTTTATAAAAAAATTTTATAGACATTTCACTATATGTTTGTATCAAATCATAATATTGTATACCTTAAACTTACATAATATGTTAATTATATTTCAATAAATCTGGAGAAAAAAGAATATGTAAATCTATATCTTTGTCCAAATGTTTGAAATATTTCCTAATAAAATACCCTAATGAGTTATGAAGGATAAAAACATTTTGAATATTTTTATAAATATGATACAAACTTTATAAAATATGTTTGAATATATATATGAATATCTCAAATATATACTTGACTCATCTCTTTCTCTCTCAAATCATATACAGATCACCAGCAAATATGATCCATTGTCTGTCACTGCAGTCTATGCTGCATCCAAACACTTTTCAACAACCCCAATACTTCTACCCTATTTCAAGTCACCGTTGTTTCTAATCTGGACTATAATACTAGCCTCTCTACTGTTTTCCCCTTTCCGTGAGCTTGTTTCTTCACCATCCACACATGTTCTATTTAAAACATAAATCCGGGGCGCCTGGGTGGCTCAGTGGGTTAAGCCACTGCCTTCGGCTCAGGTCATGATCTCAGGGTCCTGGGATCGAGTTCCGCATCGGGCTCTCTGCTCAGTGGGGAGCCTGCTTCTCTTTCTCTCTCACTGCCTGCTTCTCTGTCTATTTGTGATCTCTCTCTGTCAAATAAATAAATAAAATCTTAAAAAAAATAAAATGAAACATAAATCTGACTACGTCACTCTGCTGCGAAAGCCTTTTAAACTTTTTTAACAGTTACTTGGTTTTTTGTTTTGTTTTGTTTTTTGGTTTTGTTTTTTTTTTTTTTTTTTTTGCTATTGAGTTGAGTTCCTTATGCATTTTTTTTTAAGATTTTATTTATTTATCAGAGAGAGAGGGCAAGAGAGCAAGCACAGGCAGGCCGAGTGGCAGCAGAGGCAGAGGGAGAAGCAGGCTCCCTGCCGAGCAAGGAGCCCGATGCGGGACTCGATCCCAGGATGCTGGGATCATGACCTGAGCCGAAGGCAGCTGCTTAACCAACTGAGCCACCCAGGTGTCCCAGTTCCTTATGCATTTTAATTATTAACCACTCATCAGACATTAGGATTGCAAATATTTTCTCCCATTCTATAGCTGGTCTTTTCATTCTGTTGATTGTTTCTTTTGCTGTACAGAGCTTCTTAGTTTGCTATAATCCTACCTGTTTGTTTTTATTTTGCTAAACGTTCTTTTAGGGCCACATATTAAAAAAAAAAAAAACTACCCAGACTAGCATTAAGAAGCCTTTTGCCTGTGATTTTTATAGTCTCATGTATTATTTTTTCAACTTGAATTCATTTTACTTACTTTTTTGTATACAATAGGAGGTAAGTGTCCTATTTTTTTCTTCTGCATGCAGATATTCAGTTATTCGGTTTTCCCAACATCATTTGTTGACATCCTATTCCCATTGTGTGTTCTTGGCACTCTTGTCAAAAATGAGTTGATTGTAAATGTGTGGGTTTATTTCTGGGCTCTCTATTCCATTGGGTTTTATGTCTGTTTTTATATTAGTACCATACTGTTTTAATTACTATAGCTTTATAACACATTTTGAAATTGGGAATTATGAGACAAGGAAGAAGACATGATATAGGGTCATGGAAGATAGTCATTAAAGTCTGGAATAGCCACATAAGATAGCATTAGGTTGATTAGGGATGAGTACAATGATTACCAAACAATGCTGAGGGTCTAAGAGAGGTTAGAAGCCATCAATCTGCAGAATTTAATTTCTTCTTTTTGAAAATGTAGGCTGTAACGGCTAGGAGGCTGAAGGCTAAAGGGAGACTTTTGTTAGCAAGAATGTCTTCATCTTTAAAAATCCATAAAGTGACCTCCAGATCAACAAGAAATGAAGTAAAACTCCTTTCTCCCCCCACATTGTTAAAGACAGTACAAGGTGTAAGCAAATTAAGACATCACCACTGCTGTGGAAATGTAGCCATCACAGAAAGGCCCTCTGTTCCAGAATACCCCTCCACCTGGCAACACAGACCCCCTACACTCCTACCAAGAGAAATTCTTAATCAAAAATAAGACACATCTATCCTAGAAATCCTTTCTCAGAAAGAGGAAGAAAAGCTTAGCCATCAGTAGAACTCTGCAATTAATTTATTTATCATATTTCTTTATCTTGGTAATGTAGCCTAAGAACTAGCTCTGATGTGGAATGAGTGAGGCATCAATCAAAGGCAGCCTTCCTTTCTTCCATAGGTTTTCCTAAAACCAGAAATAGGGCCATACAACTTCAAGACTCTCCCATCAGTTCACATAGATCCCAAGTGACAGATCTCTCTATCAGCCCCTTCCTGTCTTGCCATATGGATTTGTTTTTGTACAGATAGTTCACATGTTACAAAATCTTTCCTGTAAGAATCAAAGCTAGGCCATCAGTTTAGTTACATGTAGTTTCCAACTGAGGGAGTTTCCAGCACTTTGTAAATCACATAAAGGAAATGATTTGTATATCAGTTAATAGTGCTAAGCTTTATGTACCAGAAAATTCAAGTAACATGCTTAAATACATAAGTTTTTTTTTCTCATGTAACAAGAATTCTAGGTGTACCTATCAAGAACTATTGTAACAGCTTTAGAATATGATCAGGGATCCAGACTTCCATCTTTGTGTTCACTGGATAACTGCAGGAAGAGGCAAAAGGGAGAGTGGCAAAAGCACATTTCACATTTCTGTGAAAGTGTCTACTGTGAAGACCCTATTTAAAAGGAGATTGAGGTGGGGAGGCACCTGAGTGGTTCAGTTGACTAAGCATCTGCCTTCACCTCAGGTCATGATTTTGGGGTCCTGAGATCAAGCCCTGCATCCGGCTCCCTGCTCAGCAGGGAGTCTGCTTTGCCCGCTCCTTCACTTGTGCTCTCTTTCTCTCTCCCTCTCTCTCATATAAATAAATAAAATCTTTTATGTTTAAAGAGATGAGATAAAATATGAATTCCATCAAGAACATTCAAGTAAAATATAGATCATTTTCGGTATGCTTAACCTGAAGGAAACTAGAGAATACTTTTATAATCAATGAACCATTAAGGTTTAAGGACAAGATTTCCCTCATGGGGTAGTATCTGTAAAAGATACAAGCTTCCTGACATTTTCTCATATTTTTCTCCACCATGCAATAAATAACTTCCTATTTGAATTACTTATCAGCATGAGGATAAGAAAGCAAAAACAGACCATTAATGTTTAGAAAATGTAAAATGAAAATGAATGATAAGCAAACTCTTTTCTCTGGAGGACAAAAAGCAGTTGCAGGAAACAGAATTCTTAAAAACTCATTGAGGCTCAGCCCTGATGTGTTCAAAGATACTGTTTGACTGATTAAAATGAGTTTTTCTATAGTCAAATCACATTATTTCTCCTGGAAACTGCTGTGACAAACTCCTTATCTGCAAAAGGAAAATTAACCTTCTTATCTATTTAACTTAGTTTGTGAAAAGGCACAAGGTCAGCCTGTGGAAGAAAATCCCATTTTTAAAACAAGTTTCTTCACTTTTGTGTAGAAATTCTATAGAATTGATAGGATTTGAGAAAAAAACAAAACGTAGAAGAGACCACATAAGGAAATTGCCCCATTTGGTCAATTGAAGACTTTGGTAGCACTTTAGCAAATCTAAATAGTACATTGCTAGGTTGATCAAGTTGTTTCTGAGAACATTTTTCACCTTGCCCTATCTGCCCACCAACTGAAAAGAAATACCATTACTACTCTATATGATAGTCAACACAACTTAGAGCTTGTAACAAACTGGGCCATTGCCCAGAAACCAGGCATCAAGGGAGGACAAACATGAGGGGGAAGATTAAGAAAGAAAAGCAACCATGGTATGTAGACTTTTAGGATGGCCCCAGGTATGTGTGCCCTTGCGGGTGCTTCCAACCAATAGAATAGAGCAAAGATAATGGGATGTCATTTCCATAAGTTAAAAAAGATCGTGACTTTTGTCTTGCCAGCAGACTCTCACTATTGTTTCCTTGGTTTATATTTTTTGATGCAGCAAATGACAAGGAACAGAAGGCAGGCCCCAGCTGACAGCCTGTGAGAAACTGAGACTCTCAGTCCAATAACCTGCCGAAGATGGAATCCTGCCAAATATTACAAAGTACACATTTTCCTAGGCAAACCTGGCCCAACATCTTGAATGAAGCCTTGTGAGGACCCTAACCCACAGAAATTGTGGGAAAAAATGTTATATAGCAATAGATAACTAATATAAAACAAAATCTAATTCTAGGGAAACACGAAAAACTGTTAGTAAATTCACAATGCCATACCTCAGAGAATATCACTGGGAAATGAGAAGAGAGACCTTTCACAAGTTTCTAATACCAAATGTACCCACATACCAGCAATAATGTTATTATACTCAGCTTCCATCTTATTACTATAGATGAATTATTCACATGCCTAGCTATAATTAATGTCTCTACTTATTTGCTGGACCCCATTCTCTCTCACTTACTCAAAGATATTGATCTAGCAATTCTCACCCTCTCTTTCTCCCTCATTCTTTCCATCTCCCATTCCTTCTCCCTCTCTTTTCTGTATCACTGGTTTTTCACTTTACCAGATCTTTTCCATCAACTTTAAATGTGGTTTTAGCATCCTAAAAACAAAAATAAAAAAACAAGTGAATAACAACAACAAAGACTCTCCTGGTCCCATTTGCTTCTCTATTCCTACTTTTGAAAATATTGGCTAATTAGTGCTTCAGATTCTGATCTTCCTATACTTTCTTGAATTAATTTGTTATGAGTTCAATTCTATCCCCCCACAAAAGATACACTGAAGTTCTAACCTTGGTACCTGTGATAGTGACCCTACTTGGAAATAGGATATTTACAAATGTAATAAAGTTTAGATGAGGTGATTAGGGTGGGCCCTAATAAAACATGACTTATATTCTTAGATGAGTGAAAGAAAAACACAGAGGAAGATAAACAATGGTAAGAGGACAGAAGAGGTTATGCTGAGTGAAATAAGTCAAGCAGAGAGAGTCAATTATCATATGGTTTCACTTATTTGTGGAGCATAACAAATAGCATGGAGGACAAGGGGCGTTAGAGAGGAGAAGGGAATTTGGGTAAATTGGAAGGGGAGGTGAACCATGAGAGACTATGGACTCTGAAAAACAATCTGAGGGGTTTGAAGTGGTGGGGGGGTGGGAGGTTGGGGTACCAGGTGGTGGGTATTATAGAGGGCACGGCTTGCATGGAGCACTGGGTGTGGTGAAAAACCATTTGAAGACAGAGACAGAGATTGGAGTGGTGTGCCTATAAGCCAAGGAACACCAAGCACAGCCAGTAATCACTGACAGCTGGAAGAAATGAAGGGAACATTAGCCCTCAGAACTTCCAGAAGGATTAAGGTTGGACAATACTTGGATTTCAAACTTCTAGCCTCCATAACTGTAAGAGGATGAATTTTTATCATTTGAAGGCATACAGTTTGTTATGACATCCTTAGGATTTTAGGAAATTAAAGTCCATTCAGACTGGACTTTCACTCATACCCTTATCAGTGAAACTATTCTTGTCAAAGTTATCAATGACTCTATGTTGCCAAATCCTAAAATCAACTCTTACTTGTCACCTTAAACTATCACCAGCATATGAGAAATTTAATCACTCACTCTTTAAGTTTCTTCCTTTGGTTTCCAGAACACCACACTCTTGGTTTTTATCCCAACTCACTAGTCACACCTTTTCTGTTTTGTTTTGTTTTGTTTTTGCTGGTTTCTCCTTAATATTGGAGTGCCCCAGGATTTAATCCTTAGATTTCTTTTTTCTCTTTCACTTGCCTCCGTGGGGATATCATCCAGTTTTATGAATTTATGTTATTGTCATAGGAAGTCATTGAGAGGACATGACTGCTGGTTTACATATGAGCCATTCCCAGGAAATCAGAGGGTCCTCATCTTCTTCCCTGCCGTTGGAATGTGCTCTCTGTTTGCCTTTCCCATGTTAGAAGCTGCCCAAGGACATACCCTTGAGACAGTAATGTGATTTTGAGACCATCTGGATGGTATACATGACTAAACCCAGTTAAGACTTCTACATGAACTTTAATATTCTGGCAGGCAGGTGCAGAGAACTACTCATCTTACAGCTGCCTAAAACAAGTGTCATATGCAAGTTTCCTTGCTTATTAAACCTGACACCTACCAATCTGCTTCTTTCTTTGATTTTTCTCTGCCTCCTATGTACAGGGACCAGTGTCAGATTGTACACAGTAAGTTACTGAGGTTGTAAAGTTACTGAGTTTGCAGAACAGCTATCCATATACTGATGAATCTCAATTTTATATTCTCAGTCTTGATATATTTTATGAATGTCAGTGTCCTATATTTGGATTTCAAGTAGGCTGCTGCAACTTCTCATGGGAAGGCTGACTAAGTCATCAATAAATCAGGTAGGAGGGCAAATGGTAGCACAATGTACCATGTGACTATCAATTTTTTCTCACTTCTCCAGAATCAATTATAAACTCTGAGTTATGTAACTAATTCATGAAAGGGCTGTCAAAATACAGTCTATTACCACATAGAAAACCTTGCTTTTTTAGATGATTAAGCTTAAATATAAAGTCCAGATGATGGTGTAAAATACTATTTATATTTCCAGTACAGTTGTCTATCGTGCTAAATCCATTCCACTTCTGAAAGTCATCAGGGAAGGGAGACCTCCTATTTGTTCTCCCTCCTTTTCTCCTTTCTCTCCTCCTCCCCTATAATTCACTGATTTCATTATTTCTCCATACTTTCCCCTATGGTTCATCTTGTTTGTCCCTTGGCAGAACTGGGGCAGGGGGAGGTGCTGTTACTTCAGGTCCTGTGAATTTAAAAAAAATTGGAGGAAAGTGTAAAGTGACACCCCCATCATTGAGTGTCAGAACAAAACACCTATAAGACAAACACTTCTCTTGCAACATTAATCACCCCTTTGAGCAATACAACATACTTTCATTAAAAAACACTCAACAAACTAGGAATAGAAGAGAAATTCCTCAACCTGACATGAAAACTCCACATATAGCACCACACTCAATAGTGAAAGACTGAAAGCTTTCTGTCCCAAGATCAGGAATAAGACAAGGATGCCCATTTTCATTACATCTATTCAACATGGTACTGGAAGTTCCAACCAGAGCAGTTAGGGATGAAAAAGAAATAGAAGGCATCCAAATTGGAAAGGAAGAAGTTAAATCATCTTTATTCACAGATGACATGATCTTATATATAGAAAATTCTTAAGAGTCCACCAAAAACCTATTAGAACTAATAAATAAATTCAGCAAAGTTGCAGTACACAAGATCAATGCACAAAAATCAGCCATATCTTTATATAGTAGCAATGAAAAATCCAAAATGGGAATTAAGAAAACAATTCCATTTAAATAGCATGAAGAAAGTATAAAATACTTAGAAATAAATTCAAACAAGGAGGTGCAAGACTTACAAACTGAAAACTATAAAACATTGCTGAAATAAATTAAGGAAGACTTAGATAAATGGAAATACATCTCATGTTCATGAATGGCCTACTTAAGGCCAAAATACACATAATGACAAAGCAAAGTCACATGAGATCAAATAAGTTATTAGTAAAGAGAAAAATATCAAGTTTGCAATGCATCACTGAGGAACAGAGATGATATGTGGACAATAGATCATTTGATTCTATAAAAGACAGAAAGAGTATCCCTAATTTGTAACTTTCCAGTTTCAATCCCCATGTGGCAAAACTATACTTTGCTTTCCTGTTCTTGTGTATCTAGAAAATTGCTTCCTTGTGTCCTTATATCATGGGTCACAAACTTGCTACCCACATGCTAAATCCAGGCCACAGACAAATTTTGTTTGGCTTTCCACAGTGTTTGGCTTTTTTGGTTTTGTTTTCAAAACAAGTTGTCAACTTTGAGTCATCTGGACAAGTCATACTAAAATCAAGATCTTTCCTGAAAAGCTGGAATGTCTGGCAACACTGAATATACATTCACACATGGCAATGCCTGACTAGAGTGAGTACTGCCCCTTTCCAGTGCAATGCAGAAGCCAGCTTTATTTTTTCTATCTGGCCTTTGTAGGTCATCTACACTTGCAACACCACTGTTAACATTAAAAGGGTTAAGAAGATTTCTTTTTCAGAAATCAGTTGTATTTCTATACACTAACAATGAGACAGAAGAAACAGAAATTAGGAGTCAATCCCATCTGCAATTGCACCTCATAAGACACCTGGGAATAAACCTACCCAAAGAGGCAAGAGATCTGAATTTAGAAAACTATAGAACACTCATGAAAGAAATTGAGGAAGACACAAAGAATTGGAAAAATATTCCATGATCATGGATTAGAAGAACAAATATTGTGAAAATGCCATGCTACCTAGAGCAATCTACACATTCAAGTCAATCCCTACCAAAATACCATCAACTTTTTTTTAACAGAACTGGAACAAATAATACTAAAATTTTTATAGAACCATTAAAAAAATCCCAAATAGCCAAAGGAATATTGAAAAAGAAAACCAAAACTGGTGGCATCATAATGCAGGACTTCAAGCTCTATTAGAAAGCTGTAATCATCAAGATAGTATGGTACTGGCAAAAAAACAGACACATAGATCAATGGAACAGAATAGAGAACTCAGAAATGGACATTCAGCTCTATGGTCAACTAATCTTTGACAAAGCAGTAAAGAATATCCGTTGAAAGAAATGACAGTTTGGGGGCACCTGGATGGCTCAGTAGGTTATGTGTATGCCTTCTGCTCAGGTCATGATCCCAGGGTCCTGGGATCAAGCCCCACATCGGGCTCTCTGCTCGACATGAAGTCTGCTTCTCCCTCTTCCTTGGCCTGCTGCTCCCCCTGCTTGTGTACTCTCTCTCTCTATATCTATGTCAAATAAGTAAATAATATCTTTTTTTAAAAAAAAAGGAAAAAAGACACTCTCTTCAACAAATGGTGTTGGGAAAATTGGACAGCCACATGCAGAAGAATGAAACTGGACCACTTCCTTATACCACACACAAAATAGACTCAAAACAGATGAAAGAACTAAATGTGAGACAGGAATCCATCAAAATCCTTGAGGAGAACATAGGCAGCAACCTCTGTGACCTCGGCTGTAACAACTCCTTGCTAGACATGTCTCCAAAGGCAAAGACAACAAAGGCAAAAAATGAATTATTTGCCTTCATTGAGATAAAAAGCTTTTGCACAGCAAAGGGAACAATCAACAAAACTAAAAGGCAACCTATGGAATGGGAGAAGATTTTAACAAATGACTTATCAGATGAAGGGCTAGCATCCAAACTCTATAAAAAACTTATCAAGCTCAACACCCAAAGAACAAATAATCCAATCAAGAAAAGGCCAGAAGACATAAACAGACATTTCTCCAATGAAGACTTACAAATGGCCGACAGACACATGAGAAAATGCTCAACATCTCTCAGCATCAGGAAAACTCAAATCAAAACCCCAATGAGATACCACCACACACCAGTCAGAATGGCTAAAATTAACAAGTCAGGAAAGGACAGATGTTGGCAAGGATGTGGAGAAAGGGGAACCCTCTTACACTACTGGGATGCAAGCTGGTGCAGCCACTCTGGAAAAAAAGTATGGAGGCTCCTCAAAAAGTTGAAAATAGAGCTACATTACAACACACCAATTGTACTACTAGGTATCTACCACAAAGATACAAATGTAGTGGTCAGAAAAGGCACCTAAACCCCAACGTTTATAGCAGCAATGTCCAAAATAGCCAAACTGAGGTAAGAGTCCAGATGTCCCAAAACAGATGGATAGATAAAGAAGATGTGCTACACACACACACACACACACACACACACACATGCACACACCATGGAATAGTACTCAGCCATCAAAAAAGAATGAAACCTTGCCATTTGCAATTGTACGAATGGAACTAGAGGGTATTATGCTAAGCAAAATAAGTCAATCTGAGAAACAATTATCATATGATCTCACTGATATGTGGAATTTAAGAAACAAAAAAGAGTATCATGGGAAAGAGAGGAAAAAAACATGATGAAATCAGAGAGGGAGACAAACCGTAAGAGACTCTTAATCATAGGAAACAATCTGAGGGTTGCTTGGAGGGGAGATGGTTGGGGGGATAGGCTAATTGGGTGATAGACATTCAGGAGGACACATGATGTAATGAGTATTGGATAGCATATAAGACTGATAAATCACTGACCTCTAACTCTGAAACTAATAATATATGTTAATTTGAACTTAAATTTTTTAAAAAAATTTTTAAAAAGAGGATATCTCTTCCTTTGAATAGAATTGCGTATCTGTCCTTTGCTCCAGCTTTAAGCAGCCCTTCTGGGGTAAGTAATTAAATGTTCATAGGAACAGTAGAAGTCAAGGCTCTGCTAATAATGGGGATTATAGCCCAAACAGAAGAGTAGAGACTCTGGAGAATTCAACTAATCCTTTTTTTTAAAAAAAGATTGTATCTTATATCTAAGATGCACAACATGATGACTTGATATACACATATATAGGGACATGATAACCATAATCAAGCTAATTAGCATATCCATCTCCTCATAAAGTTACCATTTTTTTTGTTTGTGTGATGTGCACACCTATAATCTACTCTCTTAGCAAATTTTCACTATACACTACATTATTATTAACTAAATAATGCCCACCCATTGGGCACCTGGGTGGCTCTGTCAGTTAAGTGTCCAGTTCTTGATTTTGGCTTAAATCATGGTCTCAGGGTCATGAGATGGAGACCAACATTGGGCTCCAATCTCAGCGGGGAATCTGCTTGAGATTCTCTCCCTCACCATCTGCTCCTCCCACTACTCACTCTCTCCTTTCTCTAAAATAAATAAATCTCTAAAAATCTGTAGTCATAATACCATACATTAGGTCTTTAGAATGTATTCACCCTATGTAACTGCAACTTTGATCTCTTTGAACAATATCTACGTCTTTCCCCACCTCCTCACACCTGGTAACCAACATTCTGTTCTCTGCCTCTATAAATTTGTTTTTTTTTTTTCAGATTCCACATATAAATTAAATCATATGGTATTTTTCTTTCTGTATTTGGCTTATTTCACGTTGCATACTGCTCTCCAGTTTCTCCTTTTTTTGACTAAATAATATATCATTGTATGCATGTATTACATTTTGTTTGTCCACTCATCTGCTAACAAACACTTAGGCTGTTTTTATATCTTGTTATTGTGAATAATGCTGCAATGAACATGGAAGTGCAGATATCTCAAACCAATGATTTCATATTCTTTCAATATATACCCCAAAATATGTGGCTGGATCACATGATAGTTGAATTTTGAATTTTTCGAGGAACCTCCATAGTTTTTTTCATAATAGCTATACCAATTTACATACTCACCAACAATACACAAAGGTTTCAATTTCTCCACAACCTGGCCAGCACCACTGTTATTTTGATTTGCATTTCCATAATGATTAGTGATGTTCAACACATTTGCATATATTGGTTTGCCATTTGTGTGTTTTCTTTGGAAAAATGTTTATTCAGGCTCATTGCCAATTTTTTAATCAGGTTATTTTGTTTTGCTATTGAATTGTATGAATTATTCATATATTTTGGATATTAACCCATTATTAAATATAAGACTTGCAAACATTTTCTCCCATCCATAGGTTGCTTTTTCAGTTTCTTTTGTTGTGCAAAAGCTTTTAAATTTGATGTAGTCCCACTTGTTTATTTTTGTTTTGTTGCCATAGCTTTTGGGGTCATATCTAAAGAATTATTGACAAAACCAATGTCAAGGATATCTGCCTCTATGTTTTCCTCTAGGAGTTTTACAGTTTCAGGTTTTTATGTGTAAGTCTTTAATCATTTTGAGTTGATTTTTGTATATAGTGTAGGGGCCTGATTTTATTCTTTTGCATGTGAATATCCAGTTTTCCCAACACCATTTATTAAAAAGACTATCCTTTCCTCATTTTGTACTTTTGATGTCTTTGCCCAAAAATTAGTTGACTGTATATACTTGGGTTTATTTCTGGGCTATTTTGTTGACATTAGTCTGTAAATCAGTTTTTATGCCAGTACAATTATTCTCATTACTATAGTTTTGTACAACATTTTCAAATCAAGAAATGTAATGCCTACAACTTTGTTTTTCTTTCCTAAGATTGCTTTGACTATTCACAAGGTCTTGTAATTCCATAGGAATTTTATAATTGATTTTTCTATTTCTGTGAAAAAGTTTCATTGGAATTTTGATAGAGATTTTGCTGAATCTGTATATAGCTTGAGTTATGTGCACATTTTAACAATATTAATTCTTTCAATCCATGAACACAGGATATCTTCCCACTTATTTGTGCATTCTTCAAGGTTTTTGTCAATGTCTTCTATTTTAAGTGGACATATTTTTTTACCTCCTTGGTTAAATTTATTCCCAAATATTTTATTCTTTTTGATTACTGCCATAAATGGAATTGTTTTATCAATTTCCTTTTCACTAGATCATTATTGATGTAAAGAAATATAACTGATTTTTTGTATGTTGCTTTTTTATCCTGCAACTTCACTGAGTTCATTTATTTATTCTAAGTTGTGTGTGTGTGTGTGTGTGTGTGTGTGTGTTTGTGTGGTCTTTAGGGTTTTCTACACACAGAATCATGTTATCTGCAAAAAGCTAATCTTACTTCTTCCTTTCTGATTTGGATGCCTCTTCTTTCTTTTTCTTTTTTTTTCTTTTCCTTCTCTTTTCTCCTTCTCCTCCTTCTCCTTCTTCCTCTTTCTCTACTTCCTTCTCTTTCTTCTCCTTCTCCTTCCTCCTCTTCTTATGTTTTTTCCTTGTGGCTATTGTTAGTACTTCCAGTATTTTGTTGAATAAGTGGCAAGAGTGGGTATAATCAGAGGAGAAGATTTCAGGTTTTCCCCATTGATTATTATGTTACCTGCAGACTTTGAATAAATGGTTTGTTGTGTTGAGGTTAACCTCATTCTATACCTATTTTGATGAGCATTTTTATCATGAATGGATGTTGAATTTGGTTAAATATTTTATGCATCTATTAAGATGATCGTATGATTTTAATATTTTACTTTGTTAATATTGTGTATCACATTGATTGATTTGCATATATTAAACCATATTTGCATTCCAGAGATAAATCTTACTTGGTCATAGCATATAATGTTTTTCATGTGCTCTTGCATTTGGTTTGCTAATATTTTATTGAAGACTTTTGCATTGATGTTCATTGGATATTGATCTATAGTCTTCTTGTGGTGGGTTTGCCTGGCTTTGATATTAGGGTTATGCCAGTCCCTATCAAGTGAGTTTGGAAGTATTCCCTCTAGTTCTATTTTTGGACAAGTTTAAGAAGTATTATTATTAATTTCTCTTTGTTATTAATTCTTTAGGCAGAAGTTAGCCATGAAGACACCTGGTCCCGGACCTTCTCTTGTTTGAGAGGTTTTTGATTACTCCTTCAATCTCCTTATTTGTTAGAGGTCTGCACAGGCTTTCTATTTTTGCTTAATTCAGTCTTTGTAGGTTGTATATTTCTAGGAGACAAATGCCTACTACTCTATTTCTTTTAGAATATCCAACTTGTTGGCACACAATTGTTCATAATGGCCTCTTGTAATCCTTTTTATTTTGGTGGCAACCTTTGTAATGTCTTCCCTTTCATTATTTGAGTCTTCTCTTTTTTTCTTACCTAGCTAGGAGTTTGTTAATTTTATCTTTTAAAAAAAACAACTCTCGGGGCACCTGGGTGGCTCAGTTGGTTGGACAACTGCCTTCAGCTCAGGTCATGATCCTGGAGTTCCAGGATCGAGTCGCACATTGGGATTCCTGCTCAGCAGGGAGTCTGCTTCTCCCGCTGACCTCTCTCCTTTCATTCTCTCTCTCAGTCTCTCTCTCAAATAAAATAAAATCTTTAAAAAAACCTCTCAGTTTTGTTGACTTTTTTCTATTGTTTTTCTGTTCTTTATTTTATTTCTCTTCTGATCTTTATTGCTCCCTTTCTCCTGCTAATTTTAATTTGTTCTTCTTCCTGTAATTCCTTTAGTAGAAAGTTAAATTGAGATTTTTTGTCTCTTTTTAATATAGGCATTTATCACTCTAAAATACTGTCTTATGCCGAAAAATACAAAATAAAATACTCTATTAATACTGCTTTTGCTGCATTCCAAAAGTTTTGGTAAGCTGTGTTTTCATTTTCCTTTGTCTTAAGACATTTTTTAAATTATCTTTTGATTTTCTTCTTAACCTGACAGCTGTTCAATAGTGTGTTCCTTAGTTCCTACCTCTGTGTGAATATTCCTATTTTCCTGCAGTTATTTTTTTAATATTTTATTTATTTATTTGACACAGAGAGAGAAATCACAAGTAGGCAGAGAGGCAGGCAGAGAGAGAGGGGGAAGCAGGCTCCTCGCTGAGCAGAAAGCCTGATGTGGGGCTCAATCCCAGGACCCTGAGATCATGACCTGAGCCGAAGGCAGAGGCTTTAACCCATTGAGCCACCCAGGTGCCTCTTTTCCTGCTGTTATTGATTTCTAATTTCATTCCATTGTGGATGGAAAAGATATGATTTTGATTTCCTTAAATGTGTTAAGACTTGTTTTGCTACCTAACATGTGATCTGTCCCGGAGAATGCTCTATGTGCAATTGAAAAGAATGTGTTTTCTTTTGGTGTTTGGTAGAACATTCTGCATATGACTATTAGATTCATGTAGTCCATAGTGTTGTTGACATCTACTGTTTCTTGATTTTTTGTCTGAATGTACTATCTATTATTGAAAGTGAGGTACTGGAATCTCCTACTATTATTGTATTGCTGTCAAGTTCTCCTTTCAGATCTGCCAATATTTGCTTTATATATTTATGTACAGTAATGTTGGGTGCATGTATATTTATAGTTGTTGTATCTTCTGTTGAATTGAGCCTTTCATTATTATGTAATGACTTTCCTTATCTCTGGAAAAAATTTGAAGATTTTATTTATTTGACAGAGAGGGACAGCAAGAGAGGGAACACAAGCAGGGGGAATGGGATAGGGAGAAGCATGCTCCCCACAGAGCAGGGCAGGGCTCAATCCCAGGACCCCAGGATCATGATCTGAGCGAAAGGCAGGGGCTTAATGACTGAGCCACTCAGGCACCCTTCTAGAGAAAGGTTTTGACTTAAAGTCTACTCTCATATAAATATAACAACTCCTGTTTTCATATGGTTACAATTTGTATGGACTATCTTCTTCCATTCCCTTACTTTCATCTTATGTGTGTCCTTGAAACTATGACAAATTTCTTGTAGACACTATAGTAGAAACTATGACAAGTTTCTTGTACAGTTGGATCTTGTTGTTTATTCATTCAGCTACTCTATCTTTTTACTGGGGAGTTCATTCTATCTACATTTAAGTTATTAATAGGGAAGAACTTACTATTATCACCTATTTTTTACTGTTTCCTGTTTGCTCTGTAATTCTTTGTTCCTCTTTTTCATCCTTGCTGTCTTCCTTTGTGTTTGTTTTTAAGTGATAGATTTTGATTTCTTTCTTTTTTTGTGTGTTGTTTCTATAAGTGTTTTCTTTGAGGCTATCAAGAGGCTTAATAAAATATCTTATAGTATCATGTTTTAAGCTGTTAACTTCTCTTACATACAAAGTTCTCAGTAACCTTGAACAAAAAATATGAAATTTTATTTGGGGGCATTAATGACATTGACCCCAACACTCTTTACCTAACACTCTCACTTGCTGCTACAACCTACATTATGCTCTCTCACTGAGTTGGATAAATTATTGTTCTCTGCACTTTTTCAAAAGAATTTATTTATTTATTTGGCAGAGAGCGATCACAAGTAGGCAGAGAGGCAGGCAGAGAGAGAAAGGAGGAGGAAGCAGGTTCCCTGCCGAGCAGAAAGCCTGATGTGGGACTCAATTCCAGGACCCTGAGATCATGACCTGAGCTGAAAGCAGAGGCTTAACCCATTGAGCCAACCAGGAGCCCATGTTGTCTGCACTTTTTAAAATAACTTGCATCATCTCTTTGATAAAGCATGTCCCTTTTACCTAAGTTCCCTTTTATATGAAGCTTTTCAGTCCTGGATTGTAGTTCAAATTCTGTCACATGTTGAGACTCACTGGGTATGTAACTTTCTTTGTTCCAGAGCAGAATAAATTTTATGGATGAACCCATAAAATAAATTAATTAGATATCAGTGATATATAATATTTCTAATTACTATAGAATATTACATGATAGTCTTAACCTGGTTTCAGTCTCTCCAACTACCCTGATGGAGCCCCATGTTCATCCTTCTTCTTATGTAGATCATTTACCATGTATGCATATTTTCCATATGATTGCTATCCCATATATTTCTGTTACTGTTTTTTTTAAATATATCTACATGATTTAGTGTTTTGAAGACATTAGTGGTTTCAATTAATCAAAAAACAAAATTGAAAATATTGGGTTTTGAAATTAAATATTCATTTTCTCAAAATTTTGCATTCTTAATTTCTAGGATAGAAACACTTCTTTGGATTTTATTTTTATATTGCTCTAGACTACAGAATTAGAACCAACAGATGAAATTTAAAAGCAGTATATTTTTAGCCAAATAAAAGTAAACTTTTGACAAATATGTAAAATGGGTAACTTTATGAGGGAGTGAGTTTCTCATCACTGAATATGTTTAGGCAAAGACTGAGTGACTACGGAATAGATGAAGTAAAGATGATTCATTCATACTGTACAGAGTAATAATCAAGGACTGAAGTACTCTAAGTTCTCTTCAAATGGACAGACTGAGAATCTAATTCCTTAGGGTAATTCCAAAACTTACTTACCTTTCCTGAAATACACACCAACTAATGAAGAGAGGCTTTCCAGTGGCATTAATTGGCTTAATTGAAAGAAATTTAATGTACATAAAAATTGATCATGGATGTTGATTATTGATAGTTAATAATCATAAAATGATCATTATGATAATACACTGAGGTACCTTGGTATCCTGTCTTCAGAGTACATGCTGGAAATTATTCATATAAGGAAGACTTCCATAGAATGAATCACTTGGATGTAAATTTCTTGGATATTTAAATAACTATATTTTATGAAACAGAGTCAAAGAGAGATATGTCCTACACAAAAATCTTTTTCTTGACAAATAAGAATATATTGAGATTTCCTCATATCATATTATATGAAAGTTACATTGTAGCTTTCAAAAGTTAATAGCATGCATTGTCTACAGTGTGTTGTCAATTTGTGATGACCAACTAATAATATATTCAGGTAGGTTTTCAATAAGAAGTGATGTTGAAGGTATCATCCTGTTCCTAAAAATAAGCCAAACTCTTAAAATTTGACAGATAAAATGTACAAATATTATAGATTTGGGGAAACACATATACTTTTCATTTTTACTATTAGTGGTGACTATGAGGTGATCCACAAGAACTAGAAAAAATGGAAAATAAGAAAACAAGATAGTCCTTTGAAACATAATTCAGTAAAATCCACTAATATGTAAATAACCACCTTGGAAAATAAATAAGGGATTATGTATAAATGGGCAATTCAGAAAAGTTTGGAGATACCAAAGACTCCAATCAAGATGACCCAAAGAAGCAAGGCAGGAATGCGGTTTTAATTAACTTAAATGGAAACATAATTAACTGAATTTTCTCTTGTTTGGAAACTTAATGGACTGTTCGGTACTCTAAAGAGACTAGGTGAACAGAAGAATTAGCTGAAACTACAGAATTGGTAAAGCCCAGAGAGCTGGATATGATAGTGCCTACCCAAATATAAGCCAGGAAAGAAAGTTTTCTGTGACACTACTCTTGCTCTGATTCCATACTCATTCAGCAAAAAATTCAGTCTGAGAATTTTTCCTATACTACAGGGAGAGACCACCTAGATCTGGGGAAATAAACAATCCAGTCTTCTTGATGGTTTTATTTCTCAGAATAAATAGGCATTCTGTTTTATAAATCCATTTTGCTAACTTGATTAACTAATCTTTCTTTAACTAATCTTTCTTTAATTAACTTAGCTTTCTCCCCACCTTCCTTCTACTCCCTCAAAAAGGAAACAACTATTCTTGGTGTGCTAAGACAATCAAATTTCTGATGGCCAACCTCTGGACCACAGCGAATTTATCAGGGCAAACAGTAAGTTGTGAGGCTTTTCAGCACTCAACAAGACTTCAGTTAGTATACTGTAAAAGGAAGTTAGAACATTTAAATTGATCAGTATAGTCCTTACTTATAATCTTCTTACTGGCCTAGAATACTTTCCAATTATTCTCAAAAATAAGCCTGATTCCTCAATATAAAAAAAAAATGGCACTGCACCAAATGAATTACTGAATTCAGCTACTGATTCTATTATCTGTGTTTTCTGAAGCTCCCTTTAGAACTGAGGAAAAGAAAGGATGACTTAAAAAAAAAAAACAGGGGTGCTTGAGTGACTCAGTGGGTTAAGCCTCTGCCTTCAGCTTGGGTTGTGATCTCAGGGTCCTGGGATCAAGCCCCGCATTGAGTCCCGCATCGGGCACTCTGCTCTGCAAGGAGCCTGCTTCCCCTTTTCTCTCTGCCTGCCTCTCTGCCTACTTGGGATCTCTGTCTGTCAAATAAATAAATAAAATCTTTTAAAAAATAAAAATAAAAATAAAGTCAGATTTATTTTGAAAATGGAAAATTGAGAAAAGGAAATGAATCTATTCCAAAACCTTAGGAATCCTCCATATTTTGTTCATCTCTTTTTTCTAACAGCTGATACTTAATATTAGAGGAGAGACAGAAAAAAATTACTGACCAAGAGAGCAACTAACACCACCACCTGCTAGCTTGACAACTCACAAGAACAAGAAAATCATCAGACGTATTTTCTCAGAGCCTTACTTTCAAATTGTCAGATCCCCCCAAAAGGTCCTGACTTTTACTGACAGTTGAAGTAATAAATATTTTCAGTGAGGACTCTGGTGGTAGAAGTGCTATTTTATGGCCTTTATATTGCAGGTCTTTGAAAATGTAATACAATACTATCTCACCTGTTTGGAATGGAGTTCAGCAACAAACCAAATTATCCATTTCAGAGCTGAGAACCAGAGGATAAAAAATGAATTGCTTCACTCAGTGAAAATAGTCCATGCACTAAAAATCATGTATTTTACTCAAAGGGACACTCTCCAGTCCCCTATTAACAGCCCATGTCTATACAGTGCTAACAACCTCAGTGTGTGCTTTACCAATTTAGTCTATATATTATCAAGGAAGGCATGTTGAAGCAGGAAGTCACACTCTGCAAGAAGTAACAGATGATAGCACAGGAACAGATAGAATATAGAAGTGGCAGATGTAACCATCGTTTTTCTCCATAAAAAGAAAAAAAATGCTCTTGTCTTAAGCCACTTATTACTGGAGAAAATATTAATGAGCATCTGCACATTTAATGAAGCCCAGAGGGTATCAGTACCTTCTAGCATAGCGTAAGCTTGATGCTAATAATGATGGTCCTGCATCATTAGTAAAAGGCAGACTAAAAAGAAGAGTATGTTTACTCTATTTAAGGTGATGGAAAATTGAGTCATGTATTATTAAAACATTTTTTAAGTATTAAAAAATCATTTATAAAGGAATGCAGCCAACATACAAAGTAAATTCAGGTATCCAAATAGTTAATTTTCAGAGAATTTCTAAATGGTTCAGATTCTATTGCAATGATGTCTAAGACTATTGGCAACCCCAGACTTCTGGACAAGAGGCTTTGAATTAAAGTAAATTGCCGTATCTATTTATACATCTAAATATATTTCTGGAAGTCAGATGTTGTATATCAGAGGTATGAAAATTAGAGTTCTATGGATCTTTTCAGAAATAAGATGGCAAAAGACCTTTTCCCTATTTTCTGTTTTAATTATTGGGCTTCCAAGTAAGAGCTTATTTGAAGAAAAAAAGGTCTAATGTATTTTTAAAAGTTTAATGAGGTATAAATGACAAGATATAAACTGAACACTTTGTAGTATACAATTTGATAAGTCCTGATATCTATACACTCATGAAACCAATAACACAAGCAAAATAATGAGCATATCTACCACTCCTAACAATCTATGTATTGTAGTTACTAGCCCTCTTCCCCATCCCCCTCAAGCAAGCACTGACTTTTATTCTGTCACTATTGATTAGTTTGCATTCTTTAAAAATTTTTATTAATGGAATCATAAGCCATGTACTTTTAGTTTTATGGCTTCTAGCAGGTCTTAAAATTATTTTGAGATTAATATTATGGTATGGATATGCATATGTGTATGTAGTATATACACGTGTGTGTGTGTGTGTGTGTGTACAGTAGAAGTATTTTAAGATTATACGATAAGTTGTTTATCCATTCATCTTTTGAGGAACATTTGTTGTTTTCAATGTGAAGCTATTGTAAATAAAACTTCAATGAACATTTGTGTGCAAGTCTATATGTAGACATATTCTTTCTTTCCTCTTGGGTAAATGCTTAGGAGTGGAATAGCTCAATCATGATAGATGTATGCTTAACTTTTTAAGAAACTGCCAAATAATTTTCCAAAGTGGTTGTGCCATTTTACATTTCCACCAATAATATGCGAAAGTCCCAGTTGATTTACAACTTCACCAATATTTGATACTTTTGGGCTTTTTAATTTTAGCCATTAAAATAAATGTGTAATTGTTTCACACTGTGATTTTGACTGATGATGTTAAGCATAGTTTTATGTGTTTATTAGCCTACTATGTATATTCCTTAGTAAAGTATCTGTTAAGTATTTTGGTCACTTTTTTTTTCCCCCAATTTATTTATTTTCAGAAAAACAGTATTCATTATTTTTTCACCACACCCAGTGCTCCATGCAAGCTGTGCCCTCTATAATACCCACCACCTGGTACCCCAACCTCCCACCCCCCCACCACTTCAAACCCCTCAGACTGTTTTTCAGAGTCCATAGTCTCTCATGGTTCACCTCCCCTTCCCATTTACCCAAATTCCCTACTACTCTCTAACGCCCCTTGTCCTCCATGCTATTGGTTATGCTCCACAAATGAGTGAAACCATATGATAATTGACTCTCTCTGCTTGACTGATTTCACTCAGCATAATCTCTTCCAGTCCCGTCCATGTTGCTACAAAAGTTGGATATTCGTCCTTTCTGATGGAGGCATAATACTCCATAGTGTATATGGACCACATCTTCCTTATCCATTCACCCGTTTTGGTCACTTTTTATTGGGTCGTTTATTTTCTTATTAAGATCTCTGAGTTGTTTATAAACCATGAAGGAAAGTTCTTTATCAAATGTACTCTGGGCAAAGATTTTCTCCCGTTTGTGGCTCTCTTTTCCATCTCTTAACAGTTTCTGTTGAAAATATTACATTTTGATGAAGTATATTTTATTAATTTTTTTTGTGCTGATAATGCTCTTGGTGTCATAACTAAAAAGTCTTTGCCTAACCCAGGAAGTATTTTCCCTATGTTTTCTTCCAGAGTTTTTTTAATATTTTATTTATTTGAGAGAGAGAAGTAGAGCACACAAGTGAGGTCGGGGGGGAGGGGCAGAGGGAGAGGGAGAAGCAGGCTCTCTGCTCAGCAGGGCTTGATCCCAGGACCCAAAGGCAGACACTTAACTGAGCCACTCAGGTGTCCCATGAGAATTGTTTTCATTTTCAAAAACTGATTATTGACTTTTACTCTTTTTTAGAAGAGTAAATTTTTTAATTTTTTATTTATTTTAAACTTTTTATTTATTTTTACTTTTTAAAATCTTAATTCCAATGTAGTTAGCATACATTGTTATATTCATTTCAGGTGCACAATACAGTGATTCACTTACTCTATATATTTCTCACTGCTTATCACGATAAGTGTACTCTTAATCCCCTTCACCTGTTTCACCCATCCCCCCACCCACCTTCCCTCTGGTAACCATCTTCTTTTTCTCTATAGTTAAGAGTCTGGTTTTTGGTTTCTCTCTCTCTCTCTCTCTCTCTCTCTCTTTTAGCTTTGTTCATTTGTTTTGTTTCTTAAATTCCACATGAGTGAAATCATATAGTATTTATCTTTCTCTGACGTATTTCACTCAGCATTATACTCTCTAGATCCATCTATGCTATAGCAAATGACAAGATTTCATTCTTTTCTGTGGCAGAATAATATTCCATTGCACATATATACAACCTCTTCTTTATCCATTCATCTATCACTTGGGCTGCTTCCATAATTTGGCTATTGTAAATAACGATGCGATAAACATAGGGGTGCATATATCCCTTTGAATAGGTGTTTTTGTATTCTTTGGGTAAATACCAAGTAGTGGAATTACTAGATCATAGGATAGTTCTATCTTTAATTTTTGGGGGGAACCTCTCTACTGTTTTCCGAGTG
Organism: Neogale vison; assembly: GCF_020171115.1. Lineage (NCBI taxonomy): Eukaryota > Metazoa > Chordata > Mammalia > Carnivora > Mustelidae > Neogale > Neogale vison. The sequence continues at coordinate 35,260,397 of NC_058105.1, forward strand.
GCTGCAGCACTTTGCATTCCACCAAGAGTGCAAGAAGCTTCCTCTTTCTCCACATCCTCACCAACACTTGTTGTTTTTTGAGTTTTTTCTTTTTAATTTTAGCCATTCTGACAAGTGTGAGGTGATATCTCACTTGGTTTTGATTTGCATTTCCCTGATGAAGAATGATGCTGAACATTTTTTCATGTACACTGACTTTTACTCTTGATATGCATTCTCCATAGAGAAAGTCCTCATTAAAATTCTTTCAGTTTATCTCATGAGCCCTGTCACTTGTAAACCCCACTCTAAACCCCTGTTGTACCCATGTGTAAGACCCTGTATAAAGTTGTCTACATTGTTTCTGACCACTATTCACATGGACCTGAACATTTTCAGGAGTGTCCAAAATATATTATAATGCATGAGAAAATTTTATCATATTAGAGAGCAATTGGGATAAATATAAGTAACCCTTTGTCATGTATTTGGTTAACTAAAGGTTAGTTGATGTCCCCTTGGTATTCAGAATTTATCAAGATATGAATTCTTTGGAGAGTTTATAAAGATGTGAATTCCTAGGACCATCTTCAGATCTATTAAATGAGAATCTGGGAATTGGGCATGGGGGGGTGGTGAGCATGCTAGGTATCTCCATTTTAACCAAATTCCCCAGATAATTCTTTTGCGTGCTAATGTCTGAGTACCACCCATTTTGTACTAGGCTCTGTCCCTAGCTTTCATATTTGATGCATAAAAAGTAAGACATAACCTTCCTCCTTAAAATAAATTCAATGTAATATTAATATATTTATGTGTGTATTATTTGTACATATAAAGCTATCATGTAATACACTGTATAAATATAAAAGCAGAAATACGTACAAAGTACTGAGTAAAGACTCTGAAGAGAGAGTCATATATAAATGGGGTCTTGGGAGATAAATAGGAATTTTATTCTACCAGGTAGTAACATGAGTTGGAAGGCATTGGGGGTCTAATGAATGAATAAATTTACAAAGCAATGGCACTGCAAAAGGTGAGATCATTTGAAAAAAATGAGGAGAAATTTGTTGAAACAGGTAATAGGCCAATGTTTTTGAAATCAGAGCATGTGAATCTCCTGAGGGCCTGTTAAAAATTCTTATTCCTGTGCTCTATTCCAGAACCACAGAAGCACAATCTTAGGGATTACTTCAGATTCCCATTGTCAGCAAGTTCTCTTGGTGCTTCTAACACGCACCAATATTTAAGAACCATTGATAAGGTTGTGTTGCCTTTACTTTTCCATTGATCTTGCCATTTATAATGAATGAATACAAGGTCGTTATTTAAACATGCCAAAATCACCAGTGTTTATAAAAGCCATATCAGACAAAAACTGCCATTAATCCCTCCCAAACTAACAAAGAGGAAAAAATGGAAACACTACACCAATCCATATGTAGTCTGGTTAGTATTTTGGCAGAAAACTTTCTAATTTATATGTAGATTAAGCACTATCAGCATGCTGGCCAAAGATTTTTAAGTTATTGTTAGAAAGCATAGTTTTTACCAAATGTAGTTTAAACTATATTGAAGAGTATAGCACCACATTCAAAATAGGAAAAAAAAAGTCCTTTCAAAGAAAGATAACCCTAAAATATGTTGGTTGTATTCTTCAATGCCTATTTTATACAACAGCCTAATTTTAATATATATAACATTCATTTTTATTTTTACTATAGAGTTTGAGCCTTTTGAATGCAATTTTCAAATATATTCCACTTAGTTAAATTTAATACAAATGTAGATTTATGTTCCTATATTTTCTGTGTCTGATCACTTTATAATATGCACCTAAGTGTGTTTTAAAATAAATTTATTTTATTCAAAATATTTATCAATTCATTCCTTTTGACAGAAAACATGTCAATTAATAATTACATTCAAAATAATATGTGTATGTTTTCATTTCCTGGGGGGGGAAACTTTCTTTACTATGAGCCCCAAAGAACTTACATACCTTATAGGCTTTTAACTCCCTAATAAACTGGCAAAGTCTATCTGAGAAAATCAAGACCACTATACTCTATTGCAGATTACACCTCATTAGACTTTAGACAAAAGAAAAAAAAGTGACTCAAGAAATCACTGTGAATGATGGGCAATTTTTATTAATTACAGATAGTAAGAGTCATTAATCAGGGAAAATGGATAATCCATGACTTGAAGATGGAAACATACTTCATGTAATTATGTTTCACTCTTGCTCATCATCAAGATGAGTTAAATGTCTAATTAAGTAACATACTAAAGCAAAATTCTCAATTTTCAGCCTGTGACAATTAACTAATACTTTATATTTGGCCTTTCCTGGAGTCCCCAAACTTATTTGTACATCAAATATTAATTAAATACTTTTTATTTTGCACATCACCTATAAGATTTGATTCCTAAATTTGAGCACATTGTCAACTGAAAGAGATCTCATATCGGATTTACATGATATATTTATGTCGAAGTGCCACAACACATATATGCACCACATGCCATGGAAGCACAAACATATGAGGAATAATCCAACTATTTCCCTCTAGAAGTTGATTAAAAAGATGAAATTTAGAGGGTGCCTGGGTGGCTCAGTGGGTTAAGCCGCTGCCTTCGGCTCAGGTCATGATCTCAGGTTCCTGGGATCGAGCCCCGCATCGGGCTCTCTGCTCAGCAGGGAGCCTGCTTCCTCCTCTCTCTCTGCCTGCCTCTCTGCCTACTTGTGGTCTCTGTCAAATAAATAAATAAAATCTTAAAAAAAAGATGAAATTTAGGCAGAAAAGGAATTAAGGGGGGGTTTGCCTGGCTGGCTCATGTGGTTAAGTGACTGACTCTTGGTTTCATTTCAGGTCATGATCTCAGGATCATGAAATGGAGCCCTGCATCAGGCTCCACAGTCATTCAGGAGTCTGCTTAGAAGTTTCTCTCCCTCTTCCCCTCCCTCCCCCCCTCTCTTTCCCTCTCTTTCTCAAATAAATAATTTTAAAAAATAAAGCATGAAGATGATGAGCTGGAAAGCAACATTAAAGTGTTGGGTAGAGAAAGTGGAATCAGCAAAAATGAAAAATAAGTACTGAGAAGTAGAAGAAGAAAGAGTGAACTGTCACAGAAGGTCAAAGGGAAGAGGTTCTGTGATTGAACACGAGGGTTACGAGGCTTCAGAGAAACCAGGTACAATGAGGAGATAAGAAACCAAATTCTGGATTTGGCAGTGTCAGGGACATTGATGAGGAGAGAAAACAGACAGCAACAGGTTAAGAATGCAAGAAAATGGAGGCAGCAAATGTAGACTACTCTAAGAAGTTTGGTAGTGAAGAGAAGAATACTAGTACTAGTATATTACAGACATCCAATAAATCTTTGTGCAAGGATGAAAGGGAGGGAGGGAGCAAAGAGGGTACTTAAGAAGATAACCTGATGTTCCTCAAAAAATTAAAAATAGAGCTACCCTATGACCCAGAAATTGTACTACTGGGTATTTACCCCAAAGATACAGATGTAGTGAAAAGAAAGGCCATATGCACCCCAATGTTCATAGCAGCAATGGCCACAAAGAGCAGAGATGTGGAAAGAGAAGAGATGCCCTTCAACAGATGAATGGATAAAGAAGATGTGGTCCATATATGCAATAGAATATTACTCAGCCATTGGAAAGGGTGAACACCCAACTTTTGCATCAACATGGATAGGACTGGAGCAGATTATGCTAAGTGAAATAAGTCAAGGAAAGAAAGCCAATTATTATATGGTTTCACTTATTTGTGGAACATAAGGAATAGCATGGAGGACATTAGGAGAAGGAAGGGAAGAATGAAGGTGAGCAATCAGAAGGGGAGAGAGAACCATGAGAGACCACAGACTCTCAGAAGCAAATTGAGGGTTTTAAAGGGAGGGGGTAGGAGGAATGGGTTAGCCCAGTGATGAGTATCAAGGAGGGCATGTATTACATGGAGCACTGGGTGTTATATGGAAACAATGAATCTTGGAACACTACATCAAAAACTAATGACATTCTATATGGTGACTAATATAATTAAAAATAAACAGAGGGGAGCCTGGGTAGCTCAGTGGGTTAAAGCCTCTGCCTTCAGCTCAGGTCATGATCCCAGAGTCCTGGGATCGAGACCCACATCAGGTTCTCTGCTCAGCATAGAACCTGCTTCCTCCTCTCTCTGCCTGCTTATGATCTTTGTCTGTCAAATAAATAAATAAAATCTTAAAAAAAAATAAAAATAAAAATAGATAGATAGATGATAGATAATCTGATGGATAAACGAAAAAGTTTCCTCAGTCTGAGGATCTTACTAAAACCAAAAAGTGGGGGCGCCTGGGTGGCTCAGTGGGTTAAAGCCTCTGCCTTCGGCCCGGGTCATGGTCCCAGGGCCCTGGAATTGAGCCCCGCATCGGGCTCTTTGTTCAGCTGGGAGCCTGCTTCCTCCTCTCTCTCTCTCTGCCTGCCTCTCAGCCTACTTGTGATCTCTGTCAAATAAATAAAAAAATAATCTTTAAAAAAAAAGTGATTTTACCAATTACCCAAAGCAAGTTCTTTGTTTAGCCAACAAGAAGCTAAAGAGCATGCCTAAGTCATTGAAAATTATAAACAGTATACATTCAGAAGCAGAGTTCTTGTTCTATGAATAAATCATTAATCTATTTCTCATTCTAGGCTCTAAGAACAAGGGGCGCAGGGCCTTTGCATGCTGCTTCCTCCCACTGGAATGTCATTTCCTTAGAGAAGTATCTTCTAATCTCCCAGAGGAGGCCATAGTCTCCCCATGATAGTATCTCCGCTCTAGTGCCAAATGCCTTTCCTTCATGATTCATGTCTCAGTTTGTAATTACACATTTGTTTGTTTGTGGGATTATTAGCTTATCTGCCTCCTCTGTTTAACTACAAATTCTATGAGAGGATGTGACAGATCTGTCTGTGCTCATCAAAATGCCCTTGGTGCCTAGCACAGTGCCTGGCAAACAGCACGTACTCAACAAATACATGCTGAATAAAGGACCAAAAGAAAGCCTCTAAATGACGAAAGAACTTCTTAAACTCAGAGGCTTGCACTGGATGAGTGCCCATGCTTTCTGTGTCTTCCTCTTTAAGGCAAATGCAGATAAAGTGCAATCAAACCGAGATAACTTTAATCAGACTCTTCCTGTCCAAGTGCCATCTGTAATTCTTGATGAACAGGTGAGACTCATCTAGAATGTGGGAATTCCTTTTTGCTTAATAGCATTGCCCAATACCTTTCTAAATAAAGTTTTAATATTCATCCCCTTTAAATGGGTACCATAGCACCACTACCCACAGAAGTAGCCAAGTTTCATGTAAAAGTAAGGAGAAAGTTAGGTTATCTTATTTTTTTAAGTAGGCTCCACACCCCATGTGGGGCTTGAACTCACAATTCTGAGATGAAGAGTCACATGCCCTACTGACTGAGCCAGCCAGGTGCCCCAATATCTTCCAAGGTGAAGATAAGAATTCTGAAGACATAGAGATGACAGAGAGCATAGAAACCAAGTGTTTGAGTTCAAATTCTAGCTTCATTTTCTATATTTGTAATCCTGACAACTTATTTATTTATTTTTTTAAAGATTTTATTTATTTATTTGACAGAGAGAGATTACAAGTAGGCAGAGAGGCAGGCAGAGAGAGAGGCAGAGAGAGAGGAGGAAGCAGGCTCCCTGCTGAGCAGAGAGCCCGATGCGGGACTCCATCCCAGGACCCTGAGATCATGACCTGAGCCGAAGGCAGCGGCTTAACCCACTGAGCCACCCAGGCGCCCTCTATATTTGTAACCCTGACAACTTATTTAACCTGAGAGATGCAGTTTCCTCATCTCTGAAAAATGGTTACTAATATGGATACTAGTATTAGCTACTAATAGTTGTTCTGAAAATTAACTTAGTTAACATATGTAAAGGATGTAGAACAGTGCCTGTCACACAGTAAGTGTTCAATAAATATTAGTTGTTTTTTTTATTATTATTGCTCAATATATATCACGAGCATTGTTCCAAAATTCAGTATTTATGATCCAGTGAACATACTGTCTAAACCATAGGGTAATGCAGTCCACATTCACCACTTTTATCCATTCAGTGGCTTTTCGATTAAAGAGATGTAAACTCACTTTGCAAGACTTTTTCCTCTATCCCCATTCCAGTAAACTAAAGGAAAATAAAAATATCATAGATTAGTCTTTGTTCCCTCCTTCCCTAAAACTCTCCCAGGCCTTCACCTCCCACTCACCTTCAGGAATATCTTCCAATCACTTCATCCATTTTTAAAGGGAGGATTCTGTTCCTCTGTGTCTCCTGCAAGAACTGACAAGATAAGCTGACAAGTCTGAAGCAAATAAGCTTATAGGGGCCTCCCACATAGATTTGTTTAGTTTGCAACCAACTCATACTATTTACCTATAAAAAATATCTTTGGTCTTACCCAGCTGTGTTTAAATCAGCTTAACTTCCAAGGAGGTTAAATTTTCAGATAAAAAGGAAACATCATTCCTTCCAGATTATATTCAAAGAAATACCCATCTGCAAGTCAGGGCCTGTAGAATGCCACTGTGTCTGAAAGGATGGCCTTAGACACCTTTACATATTGAAAAGCAGGGGACACAAGGCTAAGCCCTGGTGATTTTGTTGATTAAAGGTCTTAGGGACAGAAGGATAGTTGCTTCTGAACACTTCTAAGTTTTGTTTGTTTAGATAAGTAATGGTAATATAGGATATGACATGATGCATATCAAAAGAGAAGTATAGACAAATTGCCTTCATAACCCAGAGAAACTGTAACCATGGCTTCTAGCAGACTTTTTATATTCCAATCCTAAAACACAAACTTTGGAGTTCAAAACATGCTTTCAATAGGAAGATTTACATTTGTAGCTCTTTGGATTTCTGACATCAAAGGAGGTGTGTTCAGTGTAAAGACACACATCTTACTTTGTGAACAATTAATAGCAGAGTTATGTTGGTCTTCATGTCTAATGGTCTGAGTTGCTGCTAACTTGCTATGTATCCTTAGCAAAAACTTCACCTCTGTGGTACAGATATTCAACCTTATAAATGTTTTGAGAAACTCAAATTAGATAAAATACAAAAAATGCTTTGAAAAAGTTTCAGGCCCTCTACTGCTGCCTGGTGTTATTACCATATAGACTGAAGTCAAGAAAAATTTGCTTAACTCGTAATACTGAGTTAGTATATATGCTGTTAATTGATTTTATTACTTTTTTATTTTAAAAGGTCATGCATATCAACTTCTGTTCCTAGAAATATAACAGATTGGACATCTTTAAAAATCCATTAAACCTCCAAGAAATCCTGGATAAACTATAATAAGCATGCTATTAAATTCAGTTCATCCAACTATAAAGTTAAAAATATTCATGTATATGAGCCCAAGAACAAGAGCAAGTTTTAGAGCCAGGAGGAAAGGGAGTGAGAAGAATTGGGGCACATACAAACACACATGTAGAAATCAGAGAGATAAGCCAATTATAAAATTGCAGCAGCTTAAAGGAGACTTACTAGTATTAAAAAATCCAAGCTATTTGGCTTAATAGCCAATAGAGAAAGAATTTTGTATACTGTGGATAATGGGAATTGAGATAACACATAAAACTAGGAATCTAGGGACGCCTGGGTGGTTCAGTTGGTTAAGCAGCTGCCTTCGGCTCAGGTCATGATCCCAGCGTCCTGGGATCGAGTCCCACATAGGGCTCCTTGCTTGGCGGGGAGCCTGCTTCTCCCTCTGCCTCTGTCTGCCTGTGCTTGCTCTCTCTCCCTCTCTCTCTGACAAATAAATAAATAAAATCTTAAAAAAAAAAACTAGGAATCTAAAAGTTCCACACCTCAGTGAAATGGCAGACTGGAAAAAAAAATCCACCCACTAGCAAAGACAGAAAGCTAAAAAGAACTCTTATCTGTTCCAGCTTAGCCTTTGATAGAAAATATCTTCTCTGAGAATTCAAGTACACAGGCCTATAACAGGTTTGTGTCTAAATACACACTTTTTGCATGTTCCTTAAAATCCAAAGCTAAAAAAGTAACTTAACATGGCACTAAATTAGTAGCTCTCTGATGTGGCTAGCAGAAGCAAATGCCAATTTCCATGAAAGAATGAGTCTGCTGGTGGGTATTAAGGAGGGCACATATTGCATGGACCACTGGGTGTTCTATGCAAACAATGAATCATGGAACACTACATCAAAAACTAATGATGTATTGTATGGTGACTAACATAACACAATTAAAAAAAATAATAAACCATGGAACTGCACCTAATGGATTCCTACAGATAAAGCCCCATGCATGTGACCACAACCTCAAACTATAAGCAGTCAGTCCAGTTAGCCACCACAGTTAGCAGATAAAAAATAAAATTTAAAATTAGATCCACAAGGATATGAAATACTGAAATTAATGGATACTGAATAGAAAATACAGAAAATGCATATTGAGAAATTAAAAAATAACAATAGTCAGAACTTAGTCAAGGAAAATGACATCATTTTTAAAGACCAGCTATATTTCAAAACCAAATAAAACATCTAGAAGTAAAAAAAAGTGAACTAAAATACTAAGTCTCAATAAATAGACTAAGCAACAGGAATAGACGCTAATAAAGGGCAGATCTGGGAACTATTAGATCTGAAAAATATTACCCAAAAATGTAGTTCAGAAAGACAAAGAGATGGAAAATATTAAAAGAGGGGTTTAGAAACATGTAAATAGAATGAGAATGTCCAATGGGAGTCCTGGAAAAAGAGAATTCTGAGAATGGGGGAGAGACAACAGTCAAAAAATCACGACTGATGCCTTTGGGTCTAGGAGACAGAATGAATCACAAGCAGGACACATTTTTCAAAGTCCGCATTGGACATGTCATAGTGAAACTGCACAACGCCCAACCAAAAAGATGTTATCAACAGCCAGAGAGTGAAGACAAAATATTTTATATCAATGACTATTAAACTGAGAGTAGACTTCACCAGAGCAGTAACAGAAAACATGACAGGGTAACAGTAACTTCAAAATACTGACAGGATAGAGCTTTTAATTTACAATCTGACATTCAGATTAGCTCTCATTCAAATTCACCTTTCTGAAAAACAAAAATGGAGAAAATTTACAAAAAGCAGACCATGAAAAAGGAATTTAAAAAAATATATTCTTTTTAAGTAGGCTCCATGCCCAACATGGGGTGTGAATTCATGAGCCCGAGATCAAGAGCTGCATGCTCCACCAAATGAGGCAGCCAGGAACCTCCATGAAAAGGGAACTTTAAGGGATGTACTTTGGGAATAAAGAAAAGGAAGACTTACAGAAGGAAGGCTCAAGACCCAAAAAGGAATGAGCAAAGAACAATTTATATTTTATATAAATATAAACAAATGTTAATTGAATAAAAAATAATAGTATCTTACTAAGGGAGTAAAAAGAAAAATAATACAAAACTAAAATACAGGACAATGGTAACATGTAAGATGGAGGTAAAGTGGTCAGAGTCAAAGCATTCTAAATCCTTAGATTGTTCAAGAGAAGCCTAAAAATGGTGACTAACTATAGACGCCATTAAATATTCAGCTTAAATTTTTAATAGTATCCACTAAAAGAATGGAAATAGTGTATTTACTTCCAAATTATTAGAAGGAGCAAGAAAAATGTATGAAGGAAATGATAAATATGTGGCCATCTGGTCAGAAGCCTGGAAAGAAAAGGACTGGCAAATCAGAGACAGAAAAGTCTAGAATAGAGGCATATGAACACATGGGAGTGGGCACTAAATATAAATATTTTGTGTATTACACATTAATTCCCAGCAGAATGCATTCACCATGGAAGACACACTGAAAAACACAACTGGACAAAATAACTCCACCAGTTGTCATCAGCTACCCTGGAAATGGCATAATGGACCCATGAACAGATCGGCAAAGGGGAAGGTTATATACAGGCCTTCTAGCATATACTTTCACTTTCTAAAGCTAGTTCAGCTAGTGATGCCTCTGAATCTCTATCCTTTCACACACCAATGCTGAACTCCTGTTACAGCTCTGTGTCTCACAGAGACCAGCAAGCCACTTAGCGGCAAGTCACCTACATCAGACCCATTATTTTGAGAAAGGTCAGTGGCTTCTTCTCACGGGGATATATATATCTTCCAGGAATGGGCTTGCCTTTCCCGACTGAAAAGCCTCAGCCAGCACTGCCATCCAGAGGCTGAAAGAAGGCTCAATCCATGGGGACAGAATCCTACACAATATAGTATCCAACATATCACCAGTGTAAAACAATTCAAACAAAGAAGGTGCAGAAATGACCCCATGACCATGGTATCCACAGTCAAAATTGTATACTGCACTGCCCAGAGGGAACTGGCTTTACAGAGCCCTGGAATAGTCTTCTAAGGGCATAGCTAAAGCAAAAGCTCAGATGCAATGTTCTCTAAAGGAATGCCATCTCCCAAGGCATGGTAAATGTATTAAATTAGAGACCTCTAAATGGTATTGTGTTCCCAGGAGGAAGGCTAAATGAGTCCAGAAAACAGGGGTTCAAAGCAGGAGTGGTCCTGGTACAATCACTTCCAATGAGGAGGACTTTGTGTTTTCCATCTTTACTTTTCTAGGTTCTACATGGTGGGAGGTCCTGGTCCTCAAGGGGGGTGAACTTTTGTCAGTGAACACGTTTTTTACACTTTAAAAAAATAGCTATATTGAACTATAATTTGCATACAATAAATTTCACATTTTAAAGTGTACAAGTCAATAAATTTTGACATATCTACACAAGCATGAAACCATCACTCCAACCAAGCCATGAATGCATTTACCTCCCTCAAGTGTTTCCTTATGACTCTTTGCAATCCCTCTCTTCCGCCCTTCTTAACACTTCCCACTGAACAACCAATGATCTGTGCTTGTAACTATGAACTTGTTTTCATTATCTTGAATTTTATATAAATGGAATCATACAGTATGAATTCTTTTTTTTTTACTTTATTCATTCAGCATAGAGATTCATTCATGTTATTGCATGTACCAAAAATGAATATACCAGTTTGTTCATCCATTCACCTGTAGGTGAACATCTGAATTGTTTCCAGTGTTTAATAATTACATGTAAAACTGCTGTGGATATTCATGTACAAGTAATTATAAGGAGATATGGTTTTATTTCTCTTGTGTAAATACTTGTGAGCAAAGGTGTACCCTTAACTTTTAAGAGAAGTGGCAAACTGTTTTTCCAAATGGCTGTACAATTTTACATTCTGTTCAGCAGTGTGCAGATATCCAGTTCCTGCACATCCTTGCCAACACTTGGTGTCATGAGTCCTTTAAATTTAGCCATTCTAGGGATGCCTAGGTGGCTCATTTGGTTAAGCGTCTGCCATCAGCTTAGGTCACGATCCCAGGGTCCTGGTAATCGAGTCCCACATGGGGCTCCCTGCTCAGCAGGGAGTCTGCTTCTCCCTCTCCCTCTCCCTCTGCCTGTTGCTTCCCCTGCTTGTACTCTACTCCTGTCATAGAAGTAAAATCTTAAAAAAGAAAATAAAGTTTAGCCATTCTGACAGGTATGTAGTGGTATCTCATTGTGGTTTTAATATACATTTCCTTAGTGACTGATGATGTTGAGTATTTTTTTGTGTGCTTATTTGCTATCCATAAATCTTCAGTGAAATATACTAATTCAAGCATTCTGCCCATTTTATTATTAGGTTGTTTGTACTTTCTACTGTTGAGTTCTTTACATGGATATATGTTCTTCATCAGATATATGATATGCAAATATAGTATCCTAAGTCTGCAGCTTATCATTTTATCCTCTTAACAGTGTCTTATGAAGATTTATAGACAAATTTCAAATTTTGATAAGTGCAACTTATTTTTTTCTGTTATGGACTGTGCATTTGTTGTATCTAATAAAGGATAGTAAATTTCTCTCTGAAGAACTAGATAGGAAACATTTTAGGCTTTTTGGACCATATGGTCTCTGTCACAACTGTCCAACTCTGTTTTTGTGGCATAAGAGCAGCCATAGATAATATGCAGTGAATAAGCAAGGATATGTTCCAATAAATTTTTATTTATAAAAACAGATTGTAGGTTGGATGTGGACTGCAGACTATTGTTTGCCCATCCTCTACTTAAGAAAGCTTTATATTTAGGTCTATGAAACATTTTGAGTAAATTCTTAAATGTGTTACAAGGGATAGATTGAAGTTTATTTTTTCATATGACTATCCAATTATTCCAGCCCTATTTGTTTATAAGTCTCTCCTCAGGGCGCCTAGGTAGCTCAGTCGGTTAAGCTCTGCCTTTGGCTTAGGTCATGATCCTAGGTCCTAGGATTGTCAGGTTCCTTGCTCAGCGGGGAGTCTGCTTCTCCCTCTCCTTCTGCCTCTCCCCTCTGCTCATGCCTGCTTTCTCTGTCTCTCTCAAATAATAAAATCTTTTTTAAATTTATTTTTATTTTTTTAAGAGCTCAGATTTTTTTTAAAGATGTTATTTGTTTATTTGACAGATAGAGTCAGAGAACATAAGTGGAGGGAATGGCAGAGAGAGAGAGGGAGATGCAGGCTCCCACTGAGCAGGGAGTCCGGCATGGGCCTTGATTCCAGGACCCTGGGATAATGACCTGAGTTGAAGGGAGATGCTTAATCATCTGAGTCACCCAGGCACCCAAATAAAATCTTTTAAAAAGTAAAAAAAGACTCTCTTTTTCCCACTGACTGAAATCTCATTGCACCATTATCGAAAATCACTCTTACATACATATGTATGTGTCTACTTCTGGACTCTTCATTTTGTTCTGTTGACCTATTTGTGTATCTTCACACCAATGCTACATTGCCTTGATTAATACAGGTTCATAGTAAGTACTGAAAACAGGTAATGTTCATCTTCTAATTTTTGTTCTTCCTATTGTTTTGGCTACTCTAGGTCCTTTACATTGCCATGGTAATTTTAGCATCAGTTTGTCAATTTCTACAGAAAAAGCCTGGTGGGATTCCAATAAGCATAGAGCTGATTCCATAAACCAATATTTGGAGAGCTGATAAGGTTTACAACTTTGAGTCGTACCCATACACTCTGGCCACCAAGAAATGGCTACCTAAATTTGCATCACGGACCTTGGCTGACCATCGGCTATAGCTCCTCGGGGTCCACCACCACATTTGTGCAAAGGCCACACTCTCTCTAGGCTGCTCCTAGCCAAAATTCAAGCACAGTAGAGAAACACACATGGGCCTATTCCTGCAGACCATGGGTATTCTCGAACTGGCAGGAATTCCTAGTCCAGGAATACTCACCGCCTTGGCCAAAACTTTCTTAGAATAGCACTGCAGTCTGAGACTCTTCCTTACTCATACCCTTCTTTCTTTCCTTTCTTTGCACTCTCCTACAGGGGTCAGACTTACACCACTGTAGGAATACACTCCCAGTCTACAGAGCCCTTCCCTTGGTCTTTCATAGATATTTCACTTTTAGATAAGTCTCTTACAGGTCTAATCCTGCCTTGACATCTGCTTCCTGAAGAATCCAGAGTAGCACCTATGGAGAAGATTTTTTGGTTTGCACTACTGCTTAGCTAGAATTTGACAGTGCTCTACAGTGCAGGAAGGAATTGAGCAGCACATTTTCTTGGTAGTGATAACTAACTTATCAAATCCTTCCACTTACATGGTATAAATGCAACAGATGGTTGCATAACAACATTTCATTTCAGATTGGCGCCCAGCATCCATTTTCTTGCCTCTCTTCCTGATACAATTTATAGCTCCTGAAAAACTCATAAATTCAGCAATTATACATGTTGTTTGAGGAATATTTCACATTACTAAACAATTCATTTTATCCCTGAAGGTATATATGCATCTGTCTAAGCATGCATGGGTAAAATTTAGTTACCAATTCTTTTCTTTGGTTATTAATGCATATCAAACTATAATTTTTTGATTAATATCACTTTATGTAGTTAATAAGGTTTATTTATATTTGAAAAATTAAAACATTCAAATCATGTAATTTTGACTTAAATGTGTGATAATTTGCTTTTTAACTTTATCAATTTTGTTTTTTAAAAGGTAACTTAAAATATAAAAATAATTTAATTTTTAATTTATTTAAATACATAAAATTCAAATTTTACCAATTTTGAATACATTTTTATTTTAATCCTTCAAGTCAGAACTGCAAGGGGAACACAGATTGTGTGAAAGCCTTGATTAGAACATCCTGATGTTAATCTTTTGGCAACGAAAGCAAGAAAAATAGAGTTAATAAAACAAATATATACTAGCTTATGAAGCATGTATGCATTTATTACTCACCCAAACACCACCGGACTGTAAACAAAAAGATATGTAAAGTAATAGTTCACTATTTGGGGGCATTTTACTAATTTTCAGCATAGAAAACAATTGTTACACATGTATGTTTTGATCTTACCATTGCGAAGGCAGAGTTGTCAGAGAGTATTATTTAACCTTTTGTTACATCTATATGCAACTTTTCAATGTGTATAAAACTGGTACACCTCCTTCTGTTGGCATGCTTGTTCTGGGAGCTGCAAATGTGGGGGATAGGCCTAGCTTTCATTGTGAGTGTGGAAGGATCAAGGAGGCGTCTTATCAAAAGCTCCTAGCCTTGGGTCTTCCACTTTAGCCCTTGATAAAAGTAAGAGAGTGATCCAAGTTACCAGGAGCAAAGAGAGCTCAAGAACGGCCTCTTCACTCATACCTGTGATGGTTTCAAGGTTGGGAGAAAGGAGGACCTGATAGACACGCAGCTTTAAAAAGGCTGCAGGCCATGGTTCTACGTTTTATCATTTTCCTTGGTCTTATCATCTTCTTTCCCAGATCAGGAGAGCTCCACCCTAGCTGCTGATTTCCCCCTGTGAGTTTAGCTTTCCCCCTCCACATATGCAATGCTTTTGGCTCCTTTATTCCACAGAAGTCAAATTATCAATAACTTCTGCCTGTATCTGAAAGGAGAACTCAGTTATGCCTGTCTTTCACCACCAAGTATGTCTCTACCCTATTCCTGCCCACAGAGTACTTTATTGTTTTGTCACAACCGTGTTTGTCTTAAGTTATTTTTGTATAATCATTTTTAGGTGTTTCAAGTAGGGCACAGGGAAGATTAAGGCATAAACTCATTGTACATCTTTTTCTACCTTTTGACTACTAAAGACAAATCTTGGTACACATTTATTTGTATTCATATTTCTTCTTTTGTAAATTTTCTCTCATAGATTTTGCCCTTTTTTATTAGGATGTTATTATGTGTGTATTTTTTTTAATTATCACTGATCTGCAAAATTTCTTTACATATTAAATGCATTGGCCCCTTATCTGCTATATTTGCAAAAAATTTACCCCAGATTGTCATTTGCTATTAAATTTTTGATTCATTCAGATGGACAAATGTTTTAGTTTGTATATGTTTATTTTTAAATTGTAAATAGTCAAATTATAGTATTTTTTATAATTATTATCTCAATTTATAGCCTATAATATCAATATATTCTATAGTTCTATTGTGACTATGAGGTTTCTCTCAGTGTTCCCTTGACAATATTAAGAATCTTTTGTTTGAAAGGTCTTTGCTGTCTGTGTTCCCCCTAAATAGTGGCAGTAAATTAAGGAACCTACCAATTTCTACCTACAGTGCATGTTCAAAAGCTACATAATGTAGCTCCATTATTCTGAATCCCTCCTTTATGACTAATTGAATCTACATGCACAAAGACATTTTGCACAACAGCTGGAGAATTAAAATATTAAACTCCCACTGCTGATCACTAATTATTTTCTTTCTTTCTTCATGACAGATCTCAAATTGTCAGAATGCAATGGCAATGTACATTACAAATAGAAATCACATTACTGTGAATTCAATTTACACACATCTTTATAGGAGAAAGACACTAATCATGACCTACCAAAGATAACACTGTAGCCTAGAGCACTCACATTTAATCCTTCTTAATGAAAATAATGCAGAAATGTTCCAGAAGTCTCAACAAAGTGCTCTCCCTGTGGGAGTCAGCAAGTACCTGTTGGTTTCCTTCCCTGTGGATTTTTCACTTAAAAAAAATGTGACTTAGCTAAATTCAATAGTCACATCTCAGATTGTTTAATTCTCAGCTTCATTGTCTTGTCTACCTTTCAAGGTTTTATTTCTCTGTCCCTCCCCCCCCCCAGGCTTCCTTTCTTTTTCATGGAGTATAATGGAAAAATCACTTGATTTAGAATGAAATATCAAGCATTAGAATCCAAAATAATTTCCAACTGTGTAATCTTGGTCCAGTTATATAATCCTTCTGAGCATCATATCATCACAAAGCTGTTATGACAATTACATGAGATCACATATGTAAAAATATCAAGCCTAGCACACAGTGACTAATCACTAACTGGTACTGAATCCAAATCTAAATTTGCCCATTGACTTTTGGAATTCATCATGGTTCAGTCCTAAGCTCTCTGTTCTTTCCCTCTAAATTCCACTTCCACATACTACCTCTTCAAAGTCTAACTGGCACCCATCAAATCTCTTCCTTCATTGACCCCAAAAGTGTGGTCAACCTTTATGAGGCAGGAGATTTATTACAAAATCAACGTACAGTTGTTGATATTTTGTTTTGAGTGGGGTTTTTTTTGATAATTTGTTTTTCAAATATTTCCCACTGTGTATGTTTAATTGCACCAACTAAGATGATCCACTTGTGGAGTCATAGGCCACGTCTTCAGTTTTTGGAGGAGTTGCTGTGAAGCATAATACAATGAATGTGGCACTCCATAACACACAATGTTTTACATATCCCTTCTTAAATAAATGTTTCAGCATTCTGTCTACTTATAGATTTGATTTAACTAATATGACAGCCTCATCAATCAAAAACTATAAAACCATTCTGCTTTTTCACCAGCTTCAATGATGTGAAAGTATACTTTCCATGCTATGACTATGCATAGGAAGGGCCAGCTAAATTATAAAGTGGCAAGAAAAGGAGACAGCCAGTCCGCCAGCTTAGTGAGGTATAACTGGTAAGCAATGAATGAGAAAGGAGTCAAACAAATTGTGGGGGGGAAGTGATGTGTAGGGAAGTTGAAAGAGGTCATTTTAAACTATAGCTCTAATAAATAAAGGATAACAGCTCATGTTCATTGACTACTCTATCATCCTTTTTCTCCTTGAAGTTTGTATTTTGACCTCTATGTACCATATAAGCAGGCCCTCACTCTGCTGCTTCCCTGCCTGCTGCCTTAGCAGCTATTAATAAGCAGGGATCACAGTTACTTCAGCAGCAGATCCGGGGAGTGAGTAACAAAAAGAAAGGAAGGAACTGAGGTAAAGTGTAAAGGATATATAGTCTGGGAAAAAAAAGATGCCAGGTAAAGTTGTGGCTCCTGGGTGGCTCAGTTGGTTAAGCATCTGGGTGGCTCAGTTGGTTAAGCATCTGACTCTTGGTTTTGGCTCAGGGCATGATCTCAGGGTCATGAGATCCCACCCTGGGTGTGGCTCCAGGCTCAGTGTGGAGTCTACTTGAGATTCTCTCTCTCTCCCTCTCCCTCCCCTTCTGCCCCTTCTCCCACTCACTAAGGGGCAGTTAAGTTGGCTTTATGCTCACTTACTCTCTCTCTCAAATAAATAAATAAATTCTTTAAAAAAAGATTCCAGGCAAAGTCAAGGATATAGGGATTTTAAAGATCTCTTGTACTGCATTAAGAAGTTGAATCTTGCCATTTGCGACAACATGGATGGAACTAGAGCGTATCATGCTTAGCGAAATAAGTCAAGCAGAGAAAGACAAATATCATATGATCTCCCTGATATGAGGAAGTGGTGATGCAACATGGGGGCTTAAGTGGGTAGGAGAAGAATCCATGAAACAAGATGGGATAGGGAGGGAGACAAACCATAAGTGACTCTTAATCTCACGAAACAAACTGTGGGTTGCTGGGGGGAGGGGGGTTGGGAGAAGGGGGGTAGGGTTATGGACATTGGGGAGGGTATGTGCTTTTGGGTAAATTGGAAGGGGTGGTGAACCATGAGAGACTATGGACTCTGAAAAACAATCTGAGGGGTTTGAAGTGGCGGGGTCGTGGGAGGTTGGGGTACCAGGTGGTGGGTATTATAGAGGGCACAGCTTGCATGGAGCACTGGGTGTGGTGAAAAAATAACGAATACTGTTTTTCTGAAAATAAATAAATTGGAAAAAAAAAGTTGATTTTTATAGCTGCCCTCAGTGGTTGAAGGGGGCCTATAACCTAGGATTTAACCACATCCTCTTTCATGGATACTGGTAAGACAATGGATGTTCTAAGAGCCAGATGAGAAGGCTGAGAAGTTTCTTCTGAAACACACCCTTGCCCTCTTCTCCATCTGCTGATCTCTATCCAGTATTTTCCTTTCATTCTTCTCCTCAACTTTCCATTTTTTTTTTCTATCATTCTGCTGGCCTGTTTGTGAAAATACCCTTAGGATTGTTGTTAATGAAATTCAACTGAGTAAATTTTAAAGATCTTATTAGACTTATTCAGTGATTCATGAATCAAGCAGCATCCAGTCTAGCAGATACAAAGAAGTTCTGAGGAACTGTATAAAATGAAAGGCATTTATAAGCAGAAGGGAGTAGGAACAAGGAAATTCTACTAGGCAAAAAACTGGGCTGGTTATTGCAAGATTACTCTCTTTTAGGGGATATCAGGGGCCTATCAAGCAGATTACTAAACTAGTGCTGATTGGGAAATTCCTGGTTGACTGGATTGAGATTCCAGTTATGGAAAAGCCGAAACTGTAATCAAGTGTAGGTTTGGTGACATGGAGTGTAGCAGAAGTGACTCCATTTGGGGCTTATTGTCTTATTTTTAACACTGTGAAAGGCAACAAGGCAAACACAATTGTATTTTGCCTCTTGCCTGTAGCCAAGTGTGAACACTAAATGAATCATGGGGCCAGCTATACTGGGCATAAGCTCTGTGAACTACATCTAACTTCCATCCACTCAAAACCCACAGTTTGTCCAGAACAAAGTTGTTGAGGGTAGAAGTGGGAATCCATCACTTTGAATATAAAAATCAAACCTAATCAGAGAAAAAAGAGATGGAGTTATCCTGAAAAACTCAACACATACTGTATGGAATATAGATAAAATGATCAAAGAAAATGTAGAAGAGAAGCACACTATCAAGAACTTATGTAAGTATTTCCTTCTCCCACAAAAAAGACTTCTGGTCTTCTGGATATAGAACTATTTCAGCAAATATCATTCTCAAAGCCAGCACCACAGTCCTGGATTATAGTTAGATTTTTTTTTCCTTTGCCTCCCAAGAAGCAACTTCATTAGCTGATAGCAAAAAGCATAGCATATAAGGCATAACTGAGAGTATACATTAAGGAAATGGTTATCGACATTGTGAAATATTCTCTTCCTCACCCAGAAATGTGAGGCCACATCAATCAGTCAGATTTCACAGATGAACTATAAGTGATCCAATAAATGCAAATATTAAAAGACAGGAATAATTGACATATTCTGACCTGAAGAGAGAGCTATTTACATTATGATAGAGTTTATCAAAATACTCCGAAGGGAGGAAAGTGAAAGACAATCTATTTCCTCATGCTTAATTTATGCAAAACATCAGATTAAATGAGCCTAAATAATTGAGGCTACTTAAAATTGCAAAGATTTCTAAGAGGACACTAGGGACTTTTGAATGGAAAGTATAAACCTGGGTAAAAATGCTAGTAGGTCAAAGAGTTAATAACAAATAACAGCTATTAAGTGCTTGGCCTGTTTCAGGGACTTTTTGAAACAATATATACATCATACATACATACATACATATGTATACACACATATATGGATAAATATATAGATAGATACATATATACATATATACAGTTCTATCTATATGTATGTAGATACATATAAATATATATGACATCTCTTTTTATCATCAAAAGAATTGTATGTGTATGTGGTAGATATTCTTGTTGGCTTTATTTTATAGATAAAGGAAATTAAAGCACAGGGAGAGACTGAGTAACTTGTTCAAAGTCATGCAGTAAGTGGTGAAGTCAAACACCTACAGTCTGGCTCTGGAGATCAAGTAGTTAAATGCTGAACTGTAGATGGGAACACAAAAGCATCAAAGAAGGGAGACCAGTTAGGAGAACAGAGTCAACGTGGAAGGGTAACATGCTTGAAATGATGATAGATGTAGTAGGAATTTAAAAGATTTATAGGAGAGGCAGAAGAAGAATCAGTAGAATTCAACATGTTATATATGAAGGATGAGAAAGAGTTGCTTAAATTGACTAAGTTTTAAGTCTGAGTAATTTGGTGGTAATGTTAACTAACTGAAGAGAAAGGAACTATAGCTGCTTTATGAGGAAAGATGGGTTCAATTTTAAATGCATAAAATTGAGATATCTAGAGGATATTCTGTGTATAAATAAGTTCCCAGAAGGCAGGTAAACATATAAACCTGGATCCTAGAAACAAATGGGGACATACATGTATAGAAAACTGATCTGGGGACTGAATCTTTGAAAAATCTATAATGAGTGTATACAAGATGAGTCAGAAAGGGAAACTTGATCAGTTTCCCAGAGGTAAGAGGAGAATGAGGGAAGCCCAATTCCAGAAACCAAGAAAACTTTCCAGCAGGAGGAGGTTTTCAAAAGTGTATAATGTTGCAAAGAAACTGAGCAGCATCAGGACTGAGAAGATGTAATTGTACTGTCAGAATGGCATGAAAGATAGTTTCACTAAAGTGGTGAGGGCAGAAGACATATTACGAGTCACTGGGAACAGAGAAATATTAGTGGAGATAAGAGATGATACACAACTCTTTCATGACATTCATTCTGGAACTTGAATGTGAATGATAAAGTAGAGTTTTAGGAAGAGAACGGGGTCAAATAAGGACTTCTTTAAGCCACTGACTCTTTAAGCATACATGTAGACAGAGATAAAGGAACCAGTGGAGAGAGATATTTAAAATAAAAGTCAGAACAAATAATTTATTTCCTTTCCTGAGAAGCGATGAGGGTAGGATTAAGATCCCAACAACATAAAGGCAGAAGATGATGACATCAAGATGAATGCTTTCCAAATGCCAGTTCATAAACTGATTTCACAAAGATGGTGTCAGAATCACCCTGGGAGTTTATTAAAAAGATCAGTTCCTGGGCTCAGCCCTCACAGGTTCTAATTCTCTAGGCCTTAGTTGTGGCCTAGAAACCTGTACATTTAAATATTAACACTGTTGCATAGGTATAGATGAGAGGTTTTTCACCTCTAGCAGACCAAGGCCTCCTTGTATTAAATACTTTGTAATGTCCTCTTCATGAAAACCATAAATAATATAACTCATGTACACACAAAATTTCAAAATACCAATATAATGCCATAACAAAACATAACAAGAGAAATACCAGAAAAGGGCTTCATTATATGATACTATGTAAAGATTATACATCACATACTTCACTATGTAAATGTTTGGGCATGAAGATACTTAAGGACATAATGAAGTAGTTACATATTTGTATCTACTTAAAATGAAGAAGTTTGGCTTTCATGTAAGTAAGATAATATTGAATTGAGTATTTTCACTACCTTTTCTTTCTATTTGACATTTCAAAATAAGGGCTATAGAAACAGATTTATAAAATTGACATGTGTGTGATAAAATTGCCTTGGATATGCCAACTATAAATGCAGACTAATATAGGGATATTGTACTGACAACTCAAATGCCATCAGTGGGCATTGACATTGATTAATTACACAGTTTTTTGAAATAAACAGCCCTAGATGAAGTTCTAAATAAAACAAAGTAATATCTCCCCTTGACTTATATACAGCAGTTGCATTTCTGGAAAAGTCAGCATATATTAAAACTGTAGAAAACACATCTGCATTCATATAAAAAACTGGAGTTATATTCTAGGCCGACATAATTTTAGGGTTTTCCCTACATGAATATCTGAGGGCCATTTGAAAGTCATATGAGATACTGGGAGAATCTTCATTGTGTAGGCTTGTCCCAAGTACTGCAGGGTAATACCATGAATGCCTGGTCCCCATCCATCAGATGCCTGTACCATCCTCAAGCACTGTGAAAACCAAAAGAAAATACCATTCCTTCCATTTCTAAAACCTCCCCAGGAATGGGATTGCCTACCTGGATAACCACTGCTCCAAAAGAAGATAACAGAGGCTGCAAGATTAAGTGCCTTTGGGTATTTCACAGATCCTAGAAATAAGGGAAATGTATGGATATTAAGCAATAGGGTCTGTGGGGCTCGTGATAAACTAGAGAAAACAGGCCTTGCCTAAAGGCATTTACAACAACAACAACAAAGTTTTCAGTATTATACAAGCATATGTACTTACTTTTCAAATGAATGAATTTAACTTGTAATGCAAGGCTAGCATGTATATGTAGCCTTATGTCATATCCACAGTTTAACAAAAAGCATTCTTTAAACATAAGAGGCCACGGTCGCCAAACTATGGAAAGAACCAAGATGCCCTTCAACGGATGAATGGATAAGGAAGATGTGGTCCATATTCACTATGGAGTATTATGCCTCCATCAGAAAGGATGAATACCCAACTTTTGTAGCAACATGGACGGGACTGGAAGAGATTATGCTGAGTGAAATAAGTCAAGCAGAGAGAGTCAATTATCATATGGTTTCACTTATTTGTGGAGCATAACAAATAGCATGGAGGACAAGGGGCGTTAGAGAGGAGTAGGGAATTTGGGTAAATTGGAAGGGGAGGTGAACCATGAGAGACTATGGACTCTGAAAAACAATCTGAGGGGTTTGAAGTGGCGGGGGAGTGGGAGGTTGGGGTACCAGGTGGTGGGTATTATAGAGGGCACGGCTTGCATGGAGCACTGGGTGTGGTGAAAAAATAATGAATAATGTTTTTCTGAAAATAAATAAAGTGGAAAAAAATAAATAAAAATTAAAAAAAAAGAATTCCTCCTTAAAGAAAAGTGTCCAAGCATCGGCCAGAAATAAAATTTTTAAAATGAAGTTTTGATATTTAACAAATTGTGACCACCAATGTCATAATCAAAGTGATTAAAATAGACTAGAATAGAAAATATCAGAGCACATCAGGCTAAGTATTATTTTGTCAAGAGTGTATTTCAGGTGTGTGTGTGTGTGTGTGTGAGAGAGAGAGAGAGAGAGAGCGAGTGCATACCAGGCACAATGCAGACTATATTTTACTGGGAGTCTTAATAGAAACAATTTTGGAAAACACGGGGGTAGATAAGTGATAATTGGGGGTGCAGAAGGATCTTTCCCAACCACACTGTACCCACCTAACATTGTGATCTTCTTTTGCATATTTGTTAGGAGCAGACTTTGGAATCAAAGAGAATAGTGTTTGAGTTCTAGCTGTACCCCTCAAGTTCATGACTATAGGCAAGTTACTCCAACTCTTTTTACCTCGGTTTTTTTATCTATAAATTCGACGCTCCCTGGTGGTCTAGTGGCTAGGATTTGGAGCTCTCTTTACCTATAAATTGAAGATAGTAATGTATTATAAGATTTTTGTGATAATTAAATGAGATAATGCATGTCTAATGCTTAGTATACCATTTGGCACACATTAAGCAATAAGTGACACAGTAAGTAATAATAAGCAACATATAAGGTTTGCCCAGTTGATCAGCAAAATATGAGATATAAATGTTAGGTGTTTAAATATGCACCAAATGTTTTCTTCCTTTTCTAGGAATATTATTTGAAATATCTAAAGCCATAATCTTTATATTAATCATTTATTGCTCTGTAATAAATTACTCTGAAATTTAGCAGCATAAAACATTGATTAGCTCACACAGTTTGGGAAAATCAGGAATCTGGGATCAGCATAGCTGGGTGGTTCTGGCTCAGAGTCTCCCATAAGGTGGCAGTCAAGTCATGACTAGGGATGCACATACCAAAGGGACCCAAAAGTACTCGCAATCACTCTTAGGGGAGTATTGGAGGGAGGCCTCAGGTCCTTGCCAGGCGGGCTTCTCCATAGACCTGCTCATGACTTGGCTTTCTCCAAAGTATGTGAGCCAAGATCGAGAGAGAGAACACCAAAGATAGACCCCACAGTCTTGTATAGATTCATATCTGAAGTGACATAACATCACTTGCACCATATGCTATTGGCCACAAAGTCTAACCCTGGTATAATTTGAGAGAAGACTACACAAGTGTGTGGATACCAGGGAGCAGGAATCATCATTGGGAGCCATTCAATGTTTATTGAAAGTCGATCCTCTTCAAGTAAATTTTTCATGCAAATATGATATTTCTCCAAGCATAAGTAATTATCGCTGACTGCCCGAGTTAGCATTAATATAAATTTGAGGAGTCATCAATTTTGTTAATGATGTGTAACACCAGCTTACTTAATAAATCATATGTAACTATAAGGCAAATTTTGCATAATCTTAGCATTATCTTTCTTTTAAAAAACTGAACTTTAGTAAAGGTATTTTAAATATGCCTCTATGTTTTCCACCACATAATATTTGGTTCCTTCTTAAGAAAAATTACTTCCTCTAGCTACACTTTATTACATTCTAAAAATAAATGTTTGAAGGCAGGCTTCCTTTTTTGGGCATGCAATCAGATAGTAATATAGGGTGAAGATTTCAAAAGTAAAAATCAATGAAGATTTTTTTTTACCATAAACCTTTTCAGAGATGCTGAAAGTAGAATGTGAAATGTCAATACTCTTAATGCCAAATATTTAACAAACTACAATAATACATTAGAGTAATTGCAAAAGATGACTTTAACCATAATGTAGATATGTTATCCAGGTAATGTTAATGAGAACAAATAACCAAAATCAAGCTAGGAAACCAATACTCCCTTATAAAACAAACAAAAAAAACCCCACATTAATTTCCAGGGAGTCATCTAATTTATGAAAATGCTTGTAGTTATGAAAATGCTTATAGTTATGTTTTTAAAATACTTTAAATATTTATTTATTAGAATTTTTTTGAGAAAGAGAGAGAGAAGAAGAGAGAGAGATATCCAAAGTCAACAAGCATGCAGGGAGAGGTAAGGGGAAAGGGGCAGAGGGAGTAGGAAAGAATGTCCCAAGCAGGGTCCTGCTGAAAGCAGAGCAGACACAGGGCTAGATCTCATGACCCTGAGATCATGACCTGAGCTGAAATCAAGAGTAGGACACTCAACAGACTGGGCCATCCAGGCCCCCCTGCTTGTACTTA
Organism: Neogale vison; assembly: GCF_020171115.1. Taxonomy (NCBI): domain Eukaryota; kingdom Metazoa; phylum Chordata; class Mammalia; order Carnivora; family Mustelidae; genus Neogale; species Neogale vison. Next base: position 35,285,700 of record NC_058105.1, read on the forward strand.
CTTTTTAAGTTTGACTTTTAATATAAAGATTATTTTGTCTTCAATATTAGTCATTGTATATTTCAAATTAGTTTCTGAGTTCATTCACATTTTTAAAGTAGTAGATCACTCTGGCCTTTGGCAAAATAATGTTACTGACTCCCCTCCCCATCTGATCTCTCCCCTTCACTCTTGCTTGCTTTCTTACCCCGTGCACTCTAGTTTCCACACTTGGCCCATTAAAATGTTTTCTGACACTCATACTGAGGCAAAAATGACTGAAAAAATTTTAAAAGTACTAAACATGTATGTATCCCCATGGGGTAATGTAGTCATTAAGATAACACAAGTAAACTGCCTATCAGAACTCCTGATACAGCTTAGACAATTAATTGTAAACTTCCCCTCTTTAGCAGCTTTGCACTTCACTGACTAATAATATTCACTCACACATTTAAATCCTAACTTCTTGCCAGCCATCCTGCTTAACACATTTACATATGTATTATCTAATTGAATCATCACAACAACTAGGTACTAGATATTATTCTCATTTTACAGATGAAGAAACTGAAACTTAAAGCTCATCACAGCTAGCCACTGATAACGCCAGATTCAAGTTGAGGTCTTTTTTGATTCCTGGACCTTTTTCTAATCCTCTACTCTTTATCCTCATATTTACATTAAACCTGCCCTATACTTCTTGAGAGCTTTGCTTATTCTTTGGCTTTTATCCCCTGCCCACCCCCTACGAGTGTACAAATTCAAAACAACACCACACGCGATCCAGTGTAACTGCAGATAACAACAAAGCAATGGATGCTGCACACAAACTTTTCTTCAACTCTTTTATTCCCCATTGAAAATAACTCAACAGATCAAGTTCACAATGACACACACTCATTGTGATTCCGGATCTTTTAGTTTACCCCTCTCTTTCTTAAGAAAGTGCAGAAATACAAGTAGGGCAGAGTCCAACAAAACCAGTTAGCCTATTTCCCCAGAGGAATAGGAATGAACAACTAGACATCATATTTCCAAACCTTTCTTGCAGTTAGTGTGGACCATATGGCTAGTTTTGGTCAACAGGATGTGAATTAGTATGATGTGTATAATTTCTACATGATCTCCAATATGCTAAATGACAACAACCACCTTAAATCTTTGCTTACCCCTGAAGTCTAACATGAAATGTCCAAGACTCAGTTATGACCATACTGACAAAGGCATTTCTTCAGGGTAGCAATGGGCAAACTTTTTCTATAAAGGACCAAACAATAAATATTTTAGGTTTTGTTGGCCAGACAGGATCTGTGTTGCATCTACTCCATTCTATTGTGGTACAAAAGCAGTCATAGGCAATACATACACAAATGAGCATACCTGTGTTCCAATAAAAATCCATTTACCAAAAACAGATAGTTAGTGGCACAGATTTGACCTACTAGCTATGATTTGCTAATCTCTGTTCTGGTGGGTAGTAGAAAAACAAGAAAAAAATAGAAAGACCTCAGAGTCCCTGAATGTCCACCAGGCAGTCTAGACCACTGGTATCTGGATTCCTTGTTAAATGAGAAATTTCTTTCTTCAGCAAGTCACTCAACTGGGGGAGTCTCTTTGTTACAGCATCTTTAACTTTATCCTAACTAATATAGTGAGTGATAGAGATTGATTATATAAAGCTTGGATGTGCCAAGAAAAAATGTAAGTAAAATCATCCAGTGTGCCAGCATTTTATTAATAGTAAAATAAACAAAAAAATACTGGGCACATTCTCTCTAAACTGATTGCTGTAAGTTCAGGAACCAAAAATGCCAAAGGGGAAAGCAGCTGCTGGATGTGATCAGCTTTACCAGTTTCTAGAAACCCGAATTACCAGAAAACTTGGGATCACCTTTATTTACATTTTTTAAAGTAATCTAAACTTTCAGCTCTACTGCTGAATTTCAGTTAGCAAATAGTAGGAGGATAGGAGAAATGTTTAGGGAAGACAATCTAGGACTCCCACCCTCAAAACCTAGATCATAGGATAAAAGCAGTGGCCTACCTTGCCTTCCTACGTGGCTATCCTTATTAATGCAAGTATGCTAAAAGGCCACACCAACACAATTCTACATACCATGAGTATACCTTCCCCACCATGTTTGTTATTCATTCAACAAGTAAGTTGACAGACTCCTAAATAACCTTTGAATTCCTTGTCAGAACTGATAAATATATGAGGAAACAGCCTTTTCCTCTTCACTGAGTAGGCTGCTTTGCAGAACAAATCCACCTTAATGGCATTTTTCATCATGCATAGTCATTGCTAAATATAACCATACTTCTGTCTTACTGAGGGAGCAGATTTAAAATGCATATTCTCAGGTATTACTCTCAAAGTGTCTAGTACAGCAAATCTAGTATGTAACCCTGAGAGTATGTTTTTAAGAACCAGATGATCATAATGTATCCAATGAGCCACTTATCCATATACTCAGTTTGGGAAATGTTGTTGTAAAAAATTACAGGAAATATACAGTTTGACCCAAGCTTGATCATTGCATAGGATATTTGTCACAACTTTCCAAAAAGACACATTAATCTATTAATCTATTAATCAGGCTTATAAATGTTAACTCTCTCCCCTGCATTTTTCATAGAATAGATGTCCTCAGCTTTTATTTTTCTGGTACTTTCAAACCCTAGAAAGAAGGGATTATTGTTCTTCTGTCCCTTTATCCTCAATGCTAAGTATAATGTTTATACTTTCAGACATTAGTAACAATGATAATATTGATTTTATTATATATCTGATAAGGATTATTATCCAGAATATATAAAGAACATTACAACTCAGTGATAAAATGATATAGAACACAAATTAAAAATGAACAAAGGAAATAAAAGACATTTCTCCAAAGAAGACACACAAATGGCCAATAGGTACATTAAAAGATGCTCACCATCATTAGTCACTAGAAAAAGGCAAATCAGGACCATAATGAGATACCACTTCACACTTACTAGGATGGCTATAGTAAAAAACAACAATAATAAACCTTGGCAAGGATGTGAAGAAATTAGAGCCCTCGTACAGTTTGGGGAAAGACAAAAAAAAATAAGGTAGCTACTGTGGAAAATGGTCTGGCAGTTCCTTTTTTTTAAATTTAATTTAATTTATTTATTTGGCTGAGAGCACAAGCAGGTGGAATTGCAGGTAGAGGGAGAGGGAGAAGCAGACTCCCTGCTGAGCAAGGAGCCCAATGTGGGGCTCAATCCCAGGACTCCAGGATCATGTCCTGAGCTGAAAGCAGTTGCTTAACCAACTGAGCCACCCAGGTGCCTTGGTCTGGCATTTCCGTAAAAGGTTAACCATAGTTGGCATATGAGCCAGCAATTCTGGCTCTATACCTTAGGTATACGTCCAAGAGAAACAAAAACATATCCACAGAAAACTTGTACGTGGATGTTCACAGCAGCATTATTTGTAACAGCCCCCAAACTGGAAATATCCCAGATATCTTTTCTTATTGAAGTATGAGTGAGGCAAAACATTATATTAGTCTTAGGTGTAAACACAGTAATTCAACACTTGTATACATTAGATTACCATGTTAAGTCTATTTACCATCTGTCACCACACAAGTTTACATCTTTTCTTGTGATGAAAAGTTTCAAGATTTACTTTCTCAGCAACTTTCATATTTGCCATACAATACTATTGACTATAGTCCCAGTGTTATATATTATTTCCTCATGACTAGAATTTATAACTAGAAGCTTTTACCTCTTGATCTCCTTTACCCATTTTGTTCATTCCCCAACTGCTATCCCCTCTGGGAGCCACCAATCTTTTCTCTGTATCTAGGAGTTTTATTTTGTTTTGTTTGGTCATTTGTTTTGTTTTTAGATTCCAGATAGACAAAATTAAATGGTATCTGTCTTTCTCCAACTGACTTATTTCATTTAGTATAATACCCTCTAGGTCCATCCATGTTGTTTGCAAATGGCAAGATTTCTTTCTTTTTAATACCTGAGTAGTATTCCACTGTATATATAAATACCACATCTTTATCCATTCATCCACTGATGTGCATTTAGGTTGTTTCCATATCTTGGCTATTGTAAATAATGCTGAAGTGAACATGGATATATATATATATATATATATATATATATATATATATATCTTTTTGAATTAGTATTTTTGTTTTCTTCCAATAAATATTAGTGAGCTATAGTGAGGCTAAGTGAAAACTTGAAGGTAGTATCCCCTAACCTACATTTCCTGAGAACACTTCCATAACTTCCAGATGTGTGGTAAACCTGAAGGCTTAACCCTCAAGCTGAGGCTCCAGGTCAAGTAGATAGGGTTTTTTTCCCCCTCCACAGGAAGACTGGGGGTGTGTTTCAGTCTGCTGTCTGTATAGTGCCCCGGGGGTGGTAGCCTGCCATAAACTGTGTTTCCAATTGGCTCAGACTCATAGAACCCAGAAACACAAGCCCCCTTGATCAACAGAGCCAGACATTCAAAGGGTATCTCCTGTGTGAACAGCATGTGCTGGCCAGCTTGAACCTGGCCAGCTTGAATGAGACCGAAATAGAGCAGAGCATGGTGGTGGGGTACTCACCTGGTTGGCTTTGGCAGGGTCACATTGAAGGAGCATGGGGGCAGAATGGGGCCAGATGTCTTTTTTTTTAAGATTCTATTTATTTGAAAGAGAGAAAGAGCACAAGTGGGGGCAGAGGGAGAAGCACACTCCCACTGAGCAGGGAGCCTGAATTGGGACTCAATCCCAGGACTCTGAGATCATGATCTGAGCCAAAGGTGGATACTTAACCGAATGAGCCACCCAGGTGCCCCAGGATCAGATATCTTTTAATGGGTGAATGCTTAGCCACAGTGTGGCATATCCATACAATAGAATATTACTCAGGAGTAAAAAAAAAAAAGTTATAAACAGCAACTTGGATGAATCTCAATGGCATTATGCTGAGTGAGACTAAACAGTGTCAAAAGGTTACATACTTATGATTCCATGTATTAGACACTGTTAAATAGGTGGAAAAACTATAGTGACAGAAAACAGATCAGTAATTGCCAGGAGATATGGATGGCTTGAGAATGACTATATAGATATACTATAGAAGAGATTTTTGAGATTCTGTATCCTGATTATGGCAGTGGTTGCATAAATCTATATATCTATTAAAATCCAAAGGGAAAAAAGTCAATTTTTCTTCATAATAATTTTGAAAATAAAAAATATTTAAAAACAATTAAATGGTTATTTAGTTGAACAAGGAATCAGTTGTATAAAACAAGTTTCATTATTAGACATTAAGATTAGTCATGAAAAGTATACCATAGGTATGTATTGAAAGACAGTAAAAGTTATTCACAATATTTTAAGATTTGAAGAAAAACATCAAGTAATATTTTTACTATTACTCCTTTTTTATAAAATTATAAACTAAATGTATGATACATAAACAAAAAGGCTGGAAAAAATAAATCAAGATATTAATGTTTTTTTCCATGTAGTCTGTCTTGAACTTTTTTTGCTTATTTGTATTTTTGGATTTTTCAATGATGAAAATGTATTACTTTTGCAATTTAAAATAAAATTTTTTTTAATTGTCTCTTTATTTTTTATTTTTTTTCCAATTTATTTATTTTCAGAAAAACAGTATTCATTATTTTTTCACCACACCCAGTGCTCCATGCAAGCTGTGCCCTCTATAATACCCACCACCTGGTACCCCAACCTCCCACCCACCCCCGCCACTTCAAACCCCTCAGATTGTTTTTCAGAGTCCATAGTCTCTCATGGTTCATCTCCCCTTCCAATTTACCCAAAAGCACATACCCTCCCCAATGTCCATAACCCTACCCCCCTTCTCCCAACCCCCCTCCCCCTAGCAACCCACAGTTTGTTTCGTGAGATTAAGAGTCACTTATGGTTTGTCTCCCTCCCTATCCCATCTTGTTAAAATAAAATTTTAATACCACAAATTGTTAATCAAGGATTCTAACATCCTCTATCAAATGTAACATTACTTTCCTACTCTGTTCCCCAATCTAATTAATTTCCACTAAAAATTCACCTCATCCAGTACTCCCACTTGTGGGTATATATCTGAAGGAAACGAAATCACTGTCTTGAAGAGTTATCTGTACTTCCACGTTAATTACAGTGCTATTCACAATAGCTAAGATATGGAAACAAACTATCTGTTTGCAGATGGATAAAGAAAATATGACATATATATGCAATGGAATACCATTTAGCTTTTTTTTTTTAAGATTTTATTTATTTATTTGTCAGAGAGAGAGAGGGAAAAAGAGCAAGCACAGGCAGGCAGAATGGCAGGCAGAGGCAGAGGGAGAAGCAGGTTCCCTGCCGAGCAAGGAGCCCGATGTGGGACTCAATCCCTGGATGCTGGGATCATGACCTGAGCCGAAGGCAGCTGCTTAACCAACTGAGCCACCCAGGCATCCCATATATCAATCTTTTTATAGTAACTTTCCCCTTGAACATGGGACTTCTTAGGTCAATGAGATAAGAAGTCTTTTAACTCATTAGTCTCTATGTATTATTTGAACTTCGGCTCAAGGAACATAGAGTATTTTGTGTTAAAATTAATAAAAACTAATAATTTGTGATAGTAATAGGAAAAGCTATATTTTCCCTTTATCCAGATAATATTCCTTTATCTTGATGTTTAATTACTTTGTAAGGAAAGCTCACTATATTATATTTTCAAACATTTAATGTTTGTAGAGACTCAAGATTTTGGTTAAAAAGATTGACTTTTTATACTTTTTATATATAATGAATCTTTAAAATCTATGCTTAAAAGTTCCAATTCAGTAACATTATTTTCAGTTTTAAGGAAATCACTAACTGTAACACACTAATATCACTAATATCATTTGGTGGCAGCAAACCAAACCACAAAGGCAGTTTTTGAAGAGTGGAACAAATTTATTTACAGTTTAAACTGGAGAGCTTGACCTCTAATATGCAGAAACATCTGAAACCCTCCACCAAAAAGTATGATGGTAACAAACAGTCAAGAGACCAACAACCAGGATAATTCTCGGGAGGGAGAGTACGCTACGCCGGCACCATAATGTGCAGTTAGACTGGGCTCTTATTGCACACCATGGGCTGAATTCAATAAAGGCGATTTGTCTAAATGGGCACAGTAAGTGAATCAAGTACAGACAGTACAGAGATGCCAGTATGAACGGGGACAGGAAGTTTTACATTATACATAGTGATCAAGGCTAAAACTAAACTAAAGGTGATAACTAAGCCATAGTCAAGCCAGGCCCACAGAGTACCTTTGTGCAAATTATTAAAAGGCTCCTATTCCTCCAGGCAATAGAGCCCCATGCCAAACCCCATGTTCCCCCTCATCCTGCTGTTTGAATGCCTATACAACTAAACAGCATTAGTACGGGCACCTGACTGGCTCACTCTGTAGAGCACATGACTCTTGATCTCAGGGTTATGAGTTCAAGCGCCAGGTTGTGTGTAGGGATTACTTAAAAATTAAAAAACAAATTTAAAACCCAGCATTAGTAGAGAGTCAGTTTCAGGAATTCAAGGAAGAGCTAGAATATGAGAGCTAGTATGTGAAATTTAGGTCAAGTTGGGCTCTAATTGGGTTACCTACTTCTGATATGACATAATGCCAAGCCAGACTAAAACAAGATGGGGGCCAGACATGAGTAGGTCTTTTCAAGGTCAAGTACATATGAGACCTTCTATAAGTCCAGGCTGACACAAAAAATCAGCCATCACAAATCCAGATAATAACCATGAGGTAATAGTTCTGTTATATGTTTAGAGAAATGATTATTGAAGTGGACCAAATGAACTTACATTGAAACTAAGTATATATAGATATTTAAGATTTTAGAAAAATAAACATGAATATCTTGGCAAGCAAAAAATTTCAGTGTGACCAAGTTTGATCACATTTATTTTAGTGATGCAGCTATGTTCCTAAGATAAAATTTTCTACTACACTAATGTTGATGTTATGTGTCTGTTGGTCAATGATGAGAATATGATGAATTAAATAAAGTTTATCCATTAATCAGGCACCTTAATGGCATATCCTTCAAGGAATGCAAGTGTCACATTTGTTTTCTCAAATTCGCACATAGTTCATGTCACTTCGAATCATTTTTCATCAAACCACATTGATTAATCAATCATTTAATCAAGTACCTTCTATGTGCCCAGAATCATGCTAGAAATGGGGAATCATGGCAGTAGAGAAAGGAAATCCTATTATTAAGGCAAGTGAAAACTAACTGAGAAGCAAGACACACAAGACAATGAAAGTATATACTAAAATGCTACAGTCCGTGATATCAAAAGTAAACAATAAGATCCTTTTTGTGTTATGCACACAGTAAATGTAAAAAACAAAGAGTAAAGAAGGGAGAATTCATCAGAAAATGTTTCACAACAGAGGGGATAGATGGGACTTGAATTAAGCCTTAAAGAATAGGTTGGATAAGCTTTTCTGTGCTATAAGCCTTTTTGAGAGCACAAAAATTGCATAGAAAAGTCTATTTTTCTCATTTAAACTGAACATCAAACAGGACTTCTAGAGAGCACTAATGTGTTTCTAGCCCTCACTTCTTTGGGGAAAGGGGAGGCGAGGGCAAGGTCTCAGCTATCAGCACAGAAGGCTTGTTTATGCTTTGTTGAGGGAGACAATCTTAGCTTCTACTTTGCTTGGTCATTCAGATTTTAGATCAGTGCTGCTTCATTGCTGCTGGATATTTTAAGTAACTGGAGTATTTGGATTCTCTATTTTCTTATGACCAAGTCTTTTCTGTCATTTCTAAGGTTAGATATTTCCTTTAATGAAAGCCTTTAGAAGGGTTTGAAAATCCAATATGCATTCTCTTCTATCTGTGATAAAAGATCTTATTCATTGTTTTCTTAAAGAGGAAACTAAGACACAGTTTGCAAGAGCTGATCAGGGTACTTCATTCTTCGATTAGTTTAGCAGTAATTAGCTATCCCAATTCTCATATTTTATCATTCTGCAGTAGGAGGTTGCTTCCTAATTACCACATGGCATTTATGCTTGATTACTGAGCAGTTGTATAACTAAAGAGATAAGCACATGCTGAAGATACAAATAATTTATTAAAATGACTCTAAAGAACAACAATAAATTTCTGAATTCTTATGGTGTCCGACTTCTTCAGCCATGGTGTTCCATATTCAGTGTTCCTTAGCTCCGACTGTAAATGCCATTGGAAATATATATAGTAACTAGCTTCTTTCCAGGGCTCATCTTATAGTCATAAGATTCAGGGAATATCATCACTGGAATTCATATTGGAGATCGTCCCTCATTTTACAGAAAGAAAATAGCCAAAGAGGGAAGAACTAGCTATTGGCAGAGTCAGAAATGGAATTTATATCTCCTGATAAGAGTGAATCCAGAGTTTGTTTTCAAAAAGGTTAAATTGAGAAGAGTCAAAGTGTTGGCAGCCTATAGTTCTAGGCATCATGAGTGGAGGTACACTTTTGAAAACTCTAAAAACCCTGATGTCAACTTAAGGTTGATCTTCTACCAGTACCATGATATCATGGAATAGTTCTTGGGGTAGGTCCAAAGCTAAGTCCTATAGTAGGATCCAGAGGAAATACTACATATTCACCAGCAGCTATAGGTTATTCTAAAATATGCTGTAATTCTTTCTCATCGTAACTCCCAATTCAGGCCTGTATTCACACCCACTTACACTCTACAACTCTGTTCCCAACCCACATGATCACTGATTAATTTGGGGTATATACCATATAAATATTAAGGAAGAAATCCCAGCAAGGAACTTTTAGTAACTGAAAGAAAATTAGCATAGGTGATAGGCCCAGAAAAGCATCAAAGTATTAATCAAAAAGCCATACTGAAAATAAAACAGTAATGGAAGACCAAAACATTCTTTTTATCAAAATCCAGTATCTAGCAGTGCTCTGTAACAAGTGCTCAATAAATATTTTACTCTAATGAGCAATGTATAAAGGGATGTTGTATTGGAATATGTACTAAATTTCAGAATTATAATGACACTAGTGGGAAAGGATTTGTAAGGAGTGGGGGATGAAGGTAAAGTAATAAACAGAGATAAACAGACCAGTTATCAGACGAAATAAAGAGAATTGAGGACTCCTCTAGGGTGGCATTTAGAATCAACTAATAAACTAGATTTAGAATGCTAGGAAGGCATAACAATTACTAGTAATTGATTGCGATAGGCCATGGTACACAATCATAAGATATGGTAATCTGAACCTCAAAGTAGAGCATGATCCCTAAGGATTATATTTAAAAATAATCACAACTGTAAATGGATGGTATATTAGCTCATGCTATGATTTTAGCATGTACAAGGTGTCAACTTCGTTTGCCCCCCACATTCAACCATGATGTGTGAGGTTTAATAAGCGGCTCAATTAGAGCAATAAAACCTCAATTATCTACCCCCTCTCCTCCTAAGGGATCCTTCTGGGGTGAACAGAGATTCATGGGAAGTGTAGGAAATTTCTCATCATTCACTCATATGGAGGACTAACTGCTCTGACTTCTGGATACAACTTTCCTAAAGGTCAAAAGTAACAGTGGCATCAGGATACATGGGGTCTATGACTTCTTAATATACTATCTCAATATCACAGAGGAAAAAATTAGGTCAAAAATATATGAAAACTTCACAAATTATGAATTAAGGGATACAGTACTATTTGTTCTGTGACTGCTGTAAAATTTTATATTAAGATAGAAAATACAAATCAGAAGAGGACTATCTCATTGGAAGACCTACCCTTATTATATCTAAATTATCGGTTTTCTTCCAAACATTTTCTAACAGGGACAGAAATTGCCTTAGAAATTGCCTCCAGACAAGGTTTCAGGAAAGTCTGTAGGGGGCAAATAAAGTTCATAATGCATACTATGATAAGTCATGAAATCTGACCACTTTGGTTGAGAAGTTGTTTTTTTTTATCCTGCCTCCCAAAACATAGGATTATGTACCACAAATAGAGGCCCTAAGAGGTTGCCAAAGGATCCTAAATCAACTGTTTTCCATATCTTCATGGCCTGATTCTCATTTATTTACTCAATAAAATGTTATTAAACACCTATTATTTGCTAGTCACTACAACAGCTTTTGACAATTATAATAAATATCTGTATAATACTTTAGAGCTATTAGTAACAAGATCAATAAAGAAGGGTCAGCAGCTATCCTGAGAAAGCTTTCCATGGCTCTATCAAAAAGGGTAAGAGTGCCTAACTGCAAAACATTTCAAGTCTGCTTGCTTATATCTATTCATATCCAATTGTCCAAATTGGTTTTAACAATTTACCTGGCCAATCACAACAACACTGGAGAAAGGAAATGTACTCCACTAGTAGAAGAGGAGTAGGTAGTAAGTATTTCCTGAACAGTCGTATGATCTTCCACATAGGACACTGTAGTAGAATATGAGTATGGAGGCTTCTCTAGCTAGGATTGTTGAGGACAAGCTCTCCTAGGAGGTAATATTAGAGTTGGATCTCCAGTGTTAAGAAGAGTAACAGCCATGCAATTTTTGGAGGAAGCGCACTTCAAACAGAAAAAAAAAAAAAAGCCAACAATTTCAAGTATTCTGAAACAGAAAAGAGCTGTATGCATGTGTTCAGAAACAAAAAGGTTAGGGGCGCATGGGTGGCACAGTCAGTTAAGGGTCCCACTTGATTTTGGCTCAAGTCATGATCTCAGGGTCATAAGACAGGGACCACACAGGGTTCTGAACTCAGCAGGGAGTCTGCTTGAGATTCTCTCTCTTCCTTTCCTGTCCCTCCCCCTGCTCATGCAGAACATCTCTCTCTCTAAAATAAATCTCGAAAAAATTTTAAAAAAAACACCAACAAGATTAGCAGAATGAGGGGGATAGAGAGAGATGAGTCAAAGAAGTAAACAAATTATGTAAATCTTCTAAGATTTCTATAAGGGGTTTGGCTTTTATTATAAGTGGTTTGAGTAGCCATCAGAGATTTGATTGCTTTTTATTTTTAAAAAAACCCTATAATTAAACCCTATATTAAAGAGAATGGTGTAATAAACCTCATACATCTATCACCCAAATTCATTAATTATCAATATTTTATATTTGCTTCACCTGTGCTTTTTTCTTTGCTTATGTATTTTAAGCAAATCTCCCAGACTTCATGTCACTTCACCTCTATATACATTATTCAGTATGCATCTCTGAAAAGTACGGATATTTTCTTACATAGCTACAATGCCATTCTTGCACCTAACATTGGTAACAATTAAGTCTTTGGTGTCATGTAATAACTAGTCTGCAATAAAATTTATCCAGTTATGTCACAGATATCTTTCACCATTGGTTTATTCAAAGCAGGATCTGCACAAGTTCTACACAGGATGCTTGTTGTTATTCTTTTATCACACTAAAGTAAAACCCTCCTTTTTTTCTTTGTGTCATTGAGTTGTAAAAGGATATGTCTATTTTACTGGAGGATATCCCAATATAGTGGATTCACTTCCTTGTGATGCTGTTTAACTTGTTTATCTAGTTCCCATATTTCTTTAAATGGAAGCTAGTCCTTAATTAGATTCAAGTTCAACTTTTAAATATATATCTATCTAAATAGATCCATATTTAAGTTATATCTATAACTTTTAAACATATATATTAATAGATATATATTTAAATATATATACATATATGTATACATATATGTATATATATGAAGGCTGTGCCATGTTTTTCATCTTGAGAAAACAATTTCTGGTTGTTATTTTTGGTGCTTGATCAGATCCATGTGATGGTAGTCTGATCCCTTCATTGTAAAGTCCCCCATAAATCCTTCACTCACTGCTTTCATCCTTTAAAGATCATTGCCTAAATCAATTTTCTCATTAAGTGCTACACAGTATGGATTTTCTAATCCTTCATTGTTTCTCCATTTATCAAAATCCATTTATCAAAATAGGATTCTTAACTAGAAAAGGAAAAATCTCACTCATCTACAGCTATTTCAATAGCCTAAAATACAGTCAGTAGAAGGCTTTCAGTCATATGATATTATTTATTCTTTAGAAAGATGCACTGTGGGCTGGAGAAGGGTAAGTATAAAGGAGGAAAACTAGCTAGAGAGCTGGAGAAAGGTTCAAGAGATAGAGGTGTCCTGAAGTAATATTTTAACATTGGAAATGATGAGAAGTAGTCATAAATAGGATACGTTTTGAACATAAATCCAAGAGGACTTACTGAAGGACTGGATGTGCACTATGAAGGAAAGAAAAAAATCAAGACTATCTCCTAGGCTTTTAGCTTAAGAAACAGGGTGTCATTTACTAAAATGGGAAATGTTTGAGGAGAATGGATTTCAAAGAGTATAAGGTGGAGAAAATTCAACTGTTCTGTTTGATCATATCCAGTCTGTTATATTCATTAGATACCTAGATCATGAGTAAGCAATGATATCCAAAGTTTAGGTCAGGGGCGCCTGGATAGCTCAGTCAGTTAAGTGCCCTGACTCTAGATTTTGTCTCAGGTCATGATCTCATGGGTGGTGAGATCAAGCCCCACATTGGGCTCTGCATTCAGCAGGAGTTTGCTTGAGGATTCTTGCCCTCCACCTCTCCCACAATTTGCATGTACTCTCCCTCTCTCTCAAATAATAAACCTTTTAAAAAATGAAATCTTTTATTTTTATTTTTTTTAGATTTATTTATTTATTTGACAGAGAGAGAGATCACAAGCAGACAGGGAGGCAGGCAGAGAGAGGAGGAAGCAGACTCTCTGCAGAGCAGAGAGCCCGATGCAGGGCTCTATCCCAGGACGCTGGGATCATGACCTGAGCCGAAGGCAGAGGCTTTAACCCACTGAGCCACCCAGGTGCCCCTGAAATCTTTTATTTTAGTAAATAGACATTCAGGATCATATACACCCAGTAAAGTATACATATTAAAGTTCTCAACAAATTTTCAAGCATTCCTGTATAACAACACCAAGATCAAGAAACAGCACGGGACACCTGGGTGGCTTAGTCAGTTAAGCCTCTGCCTTCGGCTTGGGTCATGATCTCAGGGTCCTGGAATGGAGCCCTGCTTGGGACTCCCTGATGAAAGGGGAGTCTGCTTCTCCCTCTCTCTCTGCCCCTCTTCCAGCTTGTGCATGTTCTCTCTCTCTCTCTCAAACAAATAAAACCTTTAAAAACAAGAAACAAGCATAACTAACATCCAGAAGTATCCTGTGTGACCCTGCACCCTGTCTTCTCATTCCCAAGGGATAATCAGTATCTTGATATCTAAACAGCATATATTGGCTCATATATCTGTTTTTGTACTTTTTATATTAATAAAATCATAGAGAATTTATCTTGTGTCTTTTCTTTTACTCAATGTGTTTGTGAGATCCATAAATATTGTCAATCCTTTTTTATTGCTGTATAGTATCACCTTGGTGAATTTTGCTACTTTGGTTTGCTATGGGTATTTTATTACATGTTTCCTTTTTAACTTATATACGACTTTCTTTTGGATATTTACCTAGGAGTGGAATTGCTGAGTGATAGGGCATCAGTTTATGGTTTTATTAGATACTATCAGTTTTTCAACCAATTAACACTCATGCTAGCACAGTTTGAAAATAGCAGCGGTCTATATCCTAACCATTCTCTTTTTTCTTACTTTTTTGTTTGTTTTAGACATTCTGATTGGTACGTGGTATTTTATTGTGGTTTCAATTTGCATTCCTCAATGCCTAATGAAGTTGAGCAACTCTTCTTCCTTTTTTGGCACTGGATAGTCTCTTTTGTGAAGTGTCTGTTTAAATCATTTGTCCGTTTTTCCTTCTCCTTCTTTTTTTTAAGATTTTATTTATTTATTTGAGAGAGACAGCACCTGAGAGAGAGGAGGGAGAGAGGAAGAGGGAGAAGCAGACCCCCTGCTGAGCAGGGAGCCCAATGCTGGACTCGATCCCGGGACCCCAGGACCATGACCCCAGCTGAAGGCAGACGCTCAACCAACTGAGCCATCGAGGTGCCCCTTTCTTTTTTGTTACAAAACAATTTATTGATCTGTAAGAGTTCCTTAATCTCAATGCTAGTCATTTGCTAGTTTTATGTGTCTCATAAATATCATGTCCCATTTTATAAGTTACCTCTTAATTCTCTTAATGGAATCTTTGATAAAAATAAGTTTTAAATCACAATATAGTATAAACTGTCATTTTTTTCTTTTATGATTAACTCTTTTAAGAACTCTTTGCCTTCTCCAAGATAATATATTTTCCATGTTTTCCTCTAAAAGCTTTTATCAATTTACCTTTCATATACAATACATCTAAAATTGTATATGATGTGAAGTAAGGGTCAAGATATAATTTTCCCCACTTGGATATCTGATTGAGCCAGTACTATTTTAAAAAGTATCCATTCCCTAATGTACTATGGTGTCATTTTGTCATGAAACAGGGGACTGTGTATATGCAGGTATATGGGTTTTTTCTTTTTACTACATTTTGTTCCATTAAAAAGTTTGTTTATTTTTATATCTGTTTTAATCACTACAGTTTTAGAATAGATCTCAATACCCAGTAGTGTAATTCTCCAGCTTTATTCTTTTTTAATTATGATTGTCATGGCTATTCCTTTGAGAGGTAAATTTGAGTTACTGGCTTTTAAGTGGTATTTTAAGTTCTGTGATTCCTTGCAATGCCTAAGGAGAGAGTATAGATAGAGAAGAGAAAGTGGCCCAGGATATAACTTAACCATTTTAACAGTTACAAGTCATGTAAGAGAGGGGCACCTGGGCAGCTTAGCTGGTTAAGCATGCAACTCCTGATTTTAACTCAGGTCATGATCTCAGGGTTATGAGATTGAGCCCCGCATCGGGCTGGCACTGGTGTCGAGCCTCCTTAAGATTCTCTCTCTCCCTTTCCTTCTGTCCCTCCCACCCCTCTCTTTAAAAAAAAAAAGAACTCATATAAGAGAGAGTAATCAAGTTTAGAATATGTAGTTAATGAAATAGGAAGAAACCATGTAAGTGTAGTGTTATGGAAGCCAAGAAAAGAAAATATTTCAAAAAGGAAGAAATGACCAATCATGGCAAATACATTTGAAAAATGAAAATAAGGACAGAGAACTGGCTGTTGGCTTTGGCAATATGTAGGTCTTTGGGGTCTTTAATAAAAGCTGTTTCGGTAGAGTTCTGGAGATAAAAATCCTATTAAAATGAGGTGAAATGAGAATGGGAAGTAGAATTTACATAGCTGACATTAAAATAATAAAATATAAACCTAAATAATTAGAAGAGTGGTGCTAGAGCCAAAATATAATAAGAAGGAGTACAGAAAGCTTAGGAACAAACCCAGGGGTGTGTGTGTGTGTGTGTGTGTGTGTGTTTTCCAGTTAGCAAATACTGATAGCATTTCAAATCTCATGTGGGGAAAAAAAGAATATTAGTATGTGGATTTGGTTATTTAGAAAAAATATATCTTGGGAGAGAGTTCACAAGCTTAAAAACAATTTTCATAAAAATACCAAGAGATAATTTGTCATTTTTACTCTTATTCTCTTATGTGTATGTTATGGGGTATTTCAGAGGTTACCTAATGTGTCTCTTATGAAGCCAGATATTGTAAAGATTTGCAAAGGTAAAAAATAACAATAGTCTTCTCACTAAATTTATTTTTGTTTTAAAAAATACAGTTACTTTGTGTCTTCCTCAATTTCTTTCATGAGTACTTTATAGTTTTCTGAGTATAGATTCTTAGCCTCTTTGGTTAGGTTTATTCCTAGGTATCTTATAGTTTTGGGTGCAATGATAAAAATAGAGCTACCCTATCACCCAGCAATTGCACTACTGGGTATTTACCCTAAAGATACAAACGTAGTGCTCCAAAGGGGCACGTGCACCCGAATGTTTATAGCAGCAATGTCCACAATAGCCAAACTATGGAAAGAATCTAGATGTCCATCAACAGATGAATGGATAAAGAAGATGTGGTATATATACACACAATGGAATACTATGCAGCCATCAAAAGAAATAAAATCTTGCCATTTGTGACAACGTGGATCGAACTAGAGGGTATCATGCTTAGAGAAGTAAGTCAATCAGAGAAAGAACTATCATATGATCTCCCTGATATGAGGAAGTGGAGAGGCAACATGGGGGGTTAAGGGGGTAAGAGAAGAATAAATGAAACAAAATGGGATTGGGAGGGAAACAAACCATAAGTGACTCGTAATCTCACAAAACAAACTGAGGGGTGCTGGGGGGAGGGGAGTTGGGAGAGAGGGGTGGGGTTATGGACATTGGGGATGGTATGTGCTGGGGTGAGTGTTGTGAAGTGTGTAAACCTGGTGATTCAGGTGATCCAGGGGTACAGACATGTACCCCTGGGGATAAAAATATATGTTTATAAAAAATAAATAAATAAATAAAAGAAAAAAATTAAAAAATTAAAAATACAGTTACTTTCATTTATAGAGGTGTATATTAGTATGTAGTAGATTTCATATTCTTTTTAAATAGGTAAATATAGTTTAAATTTTTTAGCTTTAATCTCCAGTGCCAACATTGATATATATAACCTATATGAACAAAAGCTTTTGGAATTCCTCAATAATTTTTAAGAGGGTAAAGAAATCCTGAGATAAAAAAGATTTGAGAATCAGTGAATTAAAAATAAAAATTTACAAAAAATTAAAATACAAATGTACTAGGAGAATACATATAATGATGAGATATGAAAGAACTTTTTAAAAGACAGCAATATAAAATAATAAACTTGAATCATTTACAACATGCTAAATGCAGTGCTTTCATACCTTCTCATCAAATCTAACAACCTCATGACACATGATCATAATTTCCATTATTTCTGCCAACTGGCCTGGCACTCTGGCACTCAGCTACCACAAAGGGTTAATTCAGCCTGTCTCTTTACCCCAGTTCAATTTCTTTCTTTCTTTTTTTTTTAAGATTTTATTTATTTGACACAGAGAGAGAAATCACAAGTAGGCAGAGAGGCAGGCAGAGAGGGAGAGGGGAGGAAGCAGGCTCCCTGCGGAGCAGAGAGCCCGACACCGGGCTTGATCCCAGGACCCTGGGATCATGACCTGAGCCGAAGGCAGAGGCTTTAACCCACTGAGCCACCCAGGCGCCCCCCCCCAGTTCAATTTCTAACTAATGTAATTATTGTTTAGTAATGTAAAGTTTTAATATTATATATAGACCAAGTGTATTAAATTCTTATGGGCGAGAAACTTTCTTAAAAAGACTAATCAGAACACTGGCTTGTTTATGCGTTTTAGGGAAAGCACTGCATTTTGCGGTGGACCCCTCATGGAGGAGCGCAGCTCTGCTCACAAATAACTGTCATTAAAAGGGCCACTAAATGCAGAGTAAGGGCAGTGGCTGGGAGCAGGGGTCTGGTACTGGAAGGTACCCTCTCTGATGGCTAAAGGAGATTTTCTAACCGAGGGTCTTCCCTACCAAGGTCCCACCAAAGACCAGCAAAGGCATTCAGAGAGGCGGGGTTGCGGGAGGGATCTGTGGTCTAGGCATGCGCAGTGGGAGAAAAAGGCATCCGCCCCGGGAAGGGGACAGACAGACAGACATACCTCCTTACAGACTATGCCCGCTCCTTGGACATTCTAGTCACCACGGTGACCCGAAAGGGGTTGCTGGAATGGAAACCAGACTTCTGTCAGCCTCCGCAAGGCCAAAACAACACGGTCACAGGTCGAAGTAGCTGGAAACATCCGCGGCATTGCTGCGGCACTTACGCACCTGGTATTCGTCTACATCAGGAAGGCTGCCCAAGATACACACCAAAAGGTGAGGCAGAACGCCCACTGTAGCAGAGGATGCTGGTCTGGCTGACTCTGTGAGCCAAGGGCGGGAGAGTGACGTGGGCCGGGTGTCCGTGCTCCGTCCCCCCTACACCCCCCCCCCCCACACCCAGTGGGCAAGGAGGGTGAAGCCTGGGACTGTAGGCAGAGGGCCCCATAGACCATTAAATGTCTATCTGTTGTCTGATAGTTGAGTAAAAAGTAAGAATCAGGCTAACTATTCCTCAACCTCCAATTTTATTTATTATTAAAGTTATTTTTATTATGGTGACCATGCTGGTTTGAGGCAGACTGCTAAATAGAACCATCTTGTCTTTAAGCCCTTTCCATCTGCTTTCATTTGCCCTTCTCTTGTTTTTTGATAACCATTCTGAGTCACTACACAGGGACTGCCTGCCCTCATTACATTCTAAGTACTATAATAGACCCCTCATTACTACCAGTGCAGAATTTCACTTAAATACAAATTCAGTTATTCCTACTACTTTCTTTGATTTAATGAATAGTACAGGCTATATGTAGAGAGCTTATATAGGTATTCATATAAAGGAACATCTGCTCTATTTTATGCCTAAAGTAGGTAGCCATGACAACAAGAACATGGAATCAGTATAAAAGCCCAAAAGATGCACTCCAAACATACATTTATTCTTTGCTCACATCTACATACACTAACCATCAACTGAAAAATAAAAATTCAGTCAAGCCAGTTATTGCTCATCATATAGACTATCAGACACATTCTGAAATAAGCCATTTCATTTTTTCTCAATTCACAGCTTTCATTTACAACAAAATGCTCCACTATTATACATTATTAGGGTACTAAACAGTTTTTAAATAAATAAGAGAAGATTTCATTGGGCCTCTAGTGAAAGAAAAATAATCTCATTTAATATTTACATACTATGGGCCATATTCATCTGTCATCTAATTATTGGATCCACATACCATTACAATTTGCTCAAAAAAGATGAAAAATAAAAAATGCTTCTCACCTTCTCATCTCTATATCTTTGCTCATGTGTCATCTCCATGAAATTCCCCCTCTCATTTTGGCAGATTGAATCCCACTCTTCCTTCAAGTTCCTGTACTTTCAAATTCCTATAATTTCATACTCCTGTATTTTATTTATCCTTCTTCCTTTGTCTGAAATATATTTACTTCCAAACCATGTCCAAATGTTTACCCACCATGTAGCTGTCAAAGGCTCTCTTGCGCCTATGATGTTCACCCTGATTGCATAAGCCAAAAATAGGGGTTTTTTTCCCTTTTAACTTTCATAGAAATTCATTTGTGCCCTTTCTTCCTGCATGTTTTATTTTTACCTTGTATTAAAGTTATTTATATGCTTACATTATCTTCCCCACTAAAAGGCTCCTTGAGAGCAGACATGGCTCTATAGGATTTATTTTGTATGCCTTAGGTACCTAATACAATTTCTTTCTCTTAGAAACAGCTTATTATTCGTTCATTAAAAGAAAAAAATCTGCTTTTAAATAATTCATTTGAGGCTTAAAAACACAATGTATTCTTTATTTCATTCATTCATTCACTCATTCATTCATTCATTCAACTAACATTTATTAAGTACCTATTATGTTCTGGACAATGTTTTAAGAAGGCTGAATGTGGCAGTAAGCACAACAAAGTCCTTACAGTCACAGATGTTATATTTTAATGAATAGATACATAAAATAAACAGGTAAATATAAAATATGCCAGGTTATAATAATAATGTGGAAAAAATAAACCATGGTAAAGGAAGAAAGAGAGAATATTAGTAAGGATTAAAAATAAGTTGATTAAGTAATGAACAGCATGGTGATGATAGTAAGTGATCCTGTATTGTATATTTGAAAGTTACTAATAAGAGAGTAGATCTTAAAAGTTCTTATCACAAGAAAAAAAAATCACAACTGTGTGTAGTGATGCATGTTAACCAGACTTATTGTGGTGATCATTTCACAATTATACCAATATCAAAACACTATGTTGTACACTTGAAACTAACATATTGTTATATGTCAATTATGTCTTAATAAAAAATAAAACAAAATAATATATATTTCTTAATAACATTCCTTAAAGATATCAGATCAAGGGGCATCTGGTGGTTCAGTTGGTTAAGCATCCAATTCTTGATTTTAGCTCAGGTCATGATCTCACAATGGTGGGATCAAGCCCCATGTGGGGCTCTGTGCTCAGGGAAGTCTGCTTGAGATTCTCTCTCACTCTCCGTCTGCCCCTTCCCCCACTCACATGCATGTATGCTCTCTCTCTCTCTTGCTAATAAAATCTTTTAGATATCATATCAAAAGTAAAGGTTTGATTTAGAAATAAATAAGCAGATTTAGATTCATCAATTCCAATAAAGTGAAGCTTAGATTGAAAAAGATTAAGAAACTTCAATAGCATTCAGAAAAATTTAGGAAATATATTCCTGGAATAAGCCAATCCAAAATCCAATTATTAGATTTGAAATATTCTCCTGGAGCTAACCATCTCTTTAAAAGAAAAAACATTTTTTAATAATATGCATAGTAATAACTCAATATTATGGTCTATCAACTAATTTCACATTATTTTAATGAGTTAGAGCTAAAGAAAGATAGATGAACACCAGTTTAAGTTTTGCTTCTCTGTTAAGGAATACTTTCCCTTGAATGAACTCAAAGGACTACTTGTACATTTCAAAATGTAAGAATTCTAGAATTTAGATTCATGTCCAGGAGCATGGTTCACCTCTAGTGTTCAGTTTTTGGGGATCAGTCTTTAGTTATATGTCAGCTTGTATTGTACTAATGTCTTCATATGTATTCACGCAATGAACATTAACTGAAATGTGCCTCTCAAATGCCTGGCACTGTGCTAGGCACTCAAGATAGGAAAATGCATAAGATGCGGTCCCTTCCCTTAGCTCACAGCTTACCAGGGAAGAAGGAAGCAGATACACAAAATGTGAGACATAATATTAAACAGTTATAAGAAAAGTTTGGTAATAACATAGACAATAAAATTTGCTTTAGGAAAAAGTGTATGGTGTGACAAAAAGGTTTTTATAAGAGATTAAACATGAGCCAGGCTTTAAAAAATAAGGAAGTTTTCTGGGTTGGCAAGGGGGAAAAAGACATTGTACGGCCTCTACTTCCAGTAATGAGCTACCAGATGTATCCTCCTCACCCCGTGGAAAAATAAAATAAAATAAAATATGGTTATTTAGAAAACTGCAAATAGTCCTGTGACAGAGCAGCATTTCCCAAAACATGTTCTATGAGAGAGCTCTTTGCAGGGTGTTAAGAGGTGGTCTTCAAAAATTGGTTCCATTATCCAATAAACTGTAAAATAACTGATTCTTGTTAAATCTCTTCATTACAGTATTTTTTTCAGAGTTTTTAATATACGATATTGCATGCATTCTAAGTACGGGATGTAGTATGCAGCACTGCCCAAACTTATATGACCACAAAACCTTTTTTCCCAGTGCTAATAGAGTTAAGGTTCTATAGAAAATTCTCTGGAAAAAAAATTAGACTATGACAAAATTTGCATTGTGAAAGAAGTGTAGGTGGTGAATGATGTAGCTAGATACAGAGGTGGAGTCAAATTTTGAAGTACCTTAAATAATTCTCTAAGTATATTAGATTTGTTTTTCTATAGGTAATAGGAAACATTAAAAATTTTATAAAAGGGAGTTACATAATTAGACCTACAAAAAGATACACCAGGCATACACCAGGCAGTAAAATAAACATTGGATTCAAGGGACTAGAACCAAGGATATCAATTGAGATGTCATTGCCATGGGAAATAAGATGAGGGCCTGCACTAGATGAACACTAATGACAGACACGGTGGTATTGTCTCAAGTGAATGGTGACTTATTTGAAAGTTAACACTATGTTAAATGTTACAGTTCTTACATTCTTCTCCTCTAACCATAAGATCTAAGCACAATGATGAGTGTCAGGAGTGTCTATTGTTTTAAAGGCAGTTCATTAGACATCTTCTGTGAGGTAACTGAATGTGCCAACTCTGAGCTCCTGAGGAACACAGGAAAGAAATTATTCTAGAATTCAAGACATCTAAGTAGAAACCATTTTTTTCAGATGGCTCTTCTAAAACTATTGTAGGATCCAGTCTCCAAGCCAGCCCCAATGACACACACCTCCTAGTATTTTATACTCTTGTATAGTCTCAAATTATACCAAGTTCATCTGGATGACCAACATAATATACTAGAAACAGACTTAAATATAGGGAACAAACTGGTGCTTGACAGAGGGGAGATGGGTTGGGGGATGGACTAAATAAATGAAGATTAAAAGGTATGGATTTCCAGTTATAAATAAATCATGGTGATGAAAAAAACAGCATAGGGAATATACTCAATAGTATTATCATGTTATATGATGATGGATGGTGACTACACTTACCATGCTGAGCACTGAGTACAATGTCTAGACTGGCAAATTACTATGGTATACACCTGAAACAAATATGACATTATATGTCAACTATACTTTGACAATAAAATAAAATTTAAAAAAAACAACATAACAGAAATGAAGCTTATGGCACTTCTGAGCTGAAGTTTTAAAATCTATCTTGGTCATTCATACATCACTGGAACACTCACTGTTGGGGAAGCCAGCTGGCATGTCATGAACGGCCTTATAGAGAGGCCCATGTGTTAAGGACCCAAAGCCTCAGCCAACAGCCCTGTGATTAAAACTTAGAAGTAACATCCATGCAAACAGTGAGCATGAGATGCCTAGGGTACCTGTAATAATTTCTAATCAAATACATTTTTAAACAAAATATATAACCAGAGATTATATATTATTATCCTTACAATAAAAAAGTCAATTCAATAGGACAGAATGATCATAAGTGCATTTACCCAATGAAAAGCTTCAAAATACATGAAGCAAAAATCACAAAATTGAAGGGAAAAACAGATAATTCCTCAATAATGCTGTGTATATTAACAGCCCTCTTAGAAATTGATAGAACAACCAGACAAAAATAAAATCGGCAAAAACTTAGATCCGACGAAAACTATCAGTCACTTCAATTTACTTCATATTTATAGAACACAAACAAAAATGGAAGTATACACATTTTTTTCAAGCACATAGTACCGTTCTATATTTATACAGTCAATTGATATTTAACAAAAGTGTCAAGTTAATTGCATAAAGCAAAGATGATCTTTTCAACAGATGATGTTGGAACTGCATAGTTGTATAGAAAAAAAAATGAACCTTGACTTTTATTGCACACCAAACACAAAGATAACTCAAAATGGGTCATATATCTAAATGCTAAGAGTTAAATAGTTAAACTTCTAGAAGAAAACACAGACGAAAATTTTTGTGACATTAGGTTAAGTAAAAGTTCTTAAACAGGACAGTAAAACATAAAATAGAAAAAAAACTGATGAAATGGACTCCACTAATATTAAGAAAGTTTTCTGTTTGAAAAACTAATTAAGAAAAAAACATAATTAAGAAAAGAACAGAAAATTACCTACAGCCTGGGAGTATTTACAAATCATCCACCTGACAAAGGGCTTTTGCATCAATAATATATAAATATCTCTTGCAATTCAACCACAAAAACACAACCCACTTTATTAAACATAAGCAAAGGATTTCAATAAACATTTCTCCAAAGATACACATATGGCCCATAAGTACATGAAAAATGCTTAGCATTAGTAGTCATTAGGGAAATACAAATTGTAACTGCAATGAGATAATCACTATTCACCCATGGGTATGGCTATACTCAGAGTGATGAATGATAACAAGGGTTGTTGAAGATTTGGAACAAGGTGGGAATATAAAATGGTTCATCCACTTTAGAAAAAAGTCTGGTGGGTGCCTGGGTGGCTCAGTGGGTTAAGACTCTGCCTTCGGCTCAGGTCATGATCTCAGGGTCCTGGGATGAGCCCCACATCAGGCTCTCTGCTCAGCAGGGAGCCTGCTTCTCCCTTTCTCTCTGCCTACTTGTGATCTCTCTCTCTCTCTCTCTCTCTGTGTCAATTAAATAAATAAAATCTTAAAAAAAAAAGAAAAGAAAACAGTCTGGCATTTCCTCAAAAGGCTAAGCACAGAGTTATCATATAACCTAGCAATTCCTCTCATCAATATTTAACCAAGAGAAAGGGAAACATATATCCACACAAAAATAGCTATGTGGAAGTTCATAGTAGCTTTATTTGTAATATTCCCAAACTGGAAATAACCCAATGCCCAGTCACATACAACTAAA
Organism: Neogale vison; assembly: GCF_020171115.1. NCBI lineage: Eukaryota > Metazoa > Chordata > Mammalia > Carnivora > Mustelidae > Neogale > Neogale vison. The sequence continues at coordinate 35,310,865 of NC_058105.1, forward strand.
AAAATAAACTGTGTTATATTCATAAATCAGAATACTATTCATCAATAAAATAGTGAACTTTTCACACATATGGCATGGATATGTCTCAAAAACATTATGGTCAATCTATAGTTCTTGACCAGGAATGATTTTGCCCCCTCCCAGGAATAACTGGCAATATCTGGAGGCATTTTTGATTATCACAACTGGGGAGTGCGACTAGCATCTCATAGGTAGAGGTCAGCAATGCTACGCAACATCCTAAAAAGTACAGGCCAGGTCCCCATAACAAAGAATATAGCCCAGGGGCGCCTGGGTGGCTCAGTGGGTTAAGCCGCTGCCTTCGGCTCGGGTCATGGTCTCGGGGTCCTGGGATCGAGTCCCGCATCGGGATCTCTGCTCAGCAGGGAGCCTGCTTCTCTCTCTCTCTGCCTGCCTCTCTGTCTACTTGTGATCTCTCTGTCAAATAAATAAATAAATCTTAAAAAAAAAAAAGAATATAGCCCAAATGTCCATTAGTGTCAAGCTGAGAAACCATGCACTAAGCAAAAAACATCAAATATAAAATATTACGTTGTGTATGATTCCATTTATATGAAATTCAAGAAAAGAACTATAGTGACATAAAACAGATAAATGATTGCCTGGGGTCAGGGATAAGAAGGAATGAAGTTAATGGGACATGAAGAAACTTTTTAGGGTGATGGAACATTCTATATATTGATCATGGTGGTGTTTACACAATTGCATGCAATTACCAAAATTCATTAAAATGTGTACTTAAAATTGATTGTAAAAATATTGCATGCATATTAGTCACACTTTAAACAGAAAGGTATCACAATAGGGACAAAAGCACTGAAAACGAATGTAATGGAACTCCAAAGATAAGCTTTGCAAGCCTCATCTGTGTGAGTGAAGAGAACTGACTTTAACAGATGAATGGATAAGGAAGATGTGGTCCATATACACTATGGAGTATTATGCCTCCATCAGAAAGGATGAATACCCAACTTTTGTAGCAACATGGACCGGACTGGAAGAGATTATGCTGAGTGAAATAAGTCAAGCAGAGAGAACTGACTTTAAACTCTATGGACACCTCCAGGTCTCTGAGCTGTTTTTCAGGAGAACATCATACCAGCATACCCTGTTATCTTGAAAATAAGGAGTTAAATCAGTTTCCTACTCGATTCTAGGATGGACAGTGAATTACAAAGAGCTTTTATACTCTTTTAGATTTTTTAATTCTTCAAAGAATATTCTCATTAATAGCAAATCTGGTTCAAGATTATTCCACCAAGTGAGCATTTTTAAGAGATTATTCACTATGGTAGGTAGTGTGTTATACATACTACTTTTATACATTTTTATAACCTTTATTATAAAGTTTCCTTGGTAAATGAATGAAACCCTTCCGGGAGCTGCTGAGATGAACTTATTTCTTTGAAATTCTGGGAACACTGGAGCTCTCTTTATAACAGCACATTTGCTCAAAGGCCATGAAAGAAACACCTATTACACTTCCTTAACAAATACTTCTTTGACTGTGAAAAGTAAAGAAGGTAAAATTACAGTTGATGAAATCTAATCAACAAGAGGTGAGAGTTATTTCTCCTATTGAGGTTAAATCAGAACTTTTCTTTCATTTTGAGTCTTGTTGAGACAGTTATATAGGAATATCCCCTTACATCAGCTACTCTGAAAAAAAGTTATTTCTCCCACATGTGTCATTAAACCCTTGGAAAAAAATCATCTTGGAAGTAATAGAAATCATTCCATTCAACTCTGTGTAGATTTTTTGTGAAAGCAGAGAAGTACACAGCCAGGTTGCCTCCAGAGTTCCTGTAGGCTCCAGAGTTCTGTGTGAATCCTGGTAATCCTACTATAATTATTTTTTTAAGATTGATTTATTTATTTGAAAGAGATCAAGGGAGTACAGTAGGGGAGGGATGGAAGGGAAGGGAGAGACAAACTCAAGCAGACTCCATGCTGACTGTGGAATATGAAGTGAGGCTCAATCTTAAGACCCTGAGATCACCACCTGAGCTGAAACCAAGAGTCGGGCACTTAATCAGCCATACCATCCAGGTGCCCCAGTCCTACTACAATTAAGGAAAAAACCCCAAGAAGATGCAGAAAGCTCTTGCTCAGCGTTTAAACTGAGAAATAAGTATTTTTAATGCTGACTATGAAATTACCTTGATTTTCCACATTCTTCCAAGTTAGAGCCTTTAACATTTATTTATTTTGAGAGAGAATGCATTGTGAAGGACAGAGGGAAAGGGAAAAAGAGAGAAGATTCCCCACTAAGCATGGAGCCCAGTGAGGGGCTTGGTCTTAAAACCCTGAAGACAAGACTTGAGCCAAAATCAAGAATTGGACCCTTATCCACCTGAGCCACCCAGACACCCCTAAGTGAAAGTCTTTCAATGTTAATAGCCTACTTTTTGATATTTTTCAAATGCCTTGCATAATCTTTTAGGCCTCATTTCTTTTGATGTGAGTCTAAGGGTTTTTTATTTGGGAACTCCAAATAACCACTTTGGGATGATGGCCACAGCCAGAAATGCTATCAGTTGGGCCAAGATGGTCAGTCTAATGATATGGAGCTAGCTTTTTGAAGTTGACTCATAACCATATCTTAGCACTAGTTTGGAGCAATGTGACCGTAAAATAATTAGTTGTTTATACCAAATAAGAAAATAATATTATATCTTGGCTCTTATGTTGAGTTTCTAGAAATCTATACACATTAAACAGGATTTTTGCAGTAAGATCCTCACTAGGAGCCAAGGCTGCAAAATATCGTAGTGGGGTTTGTTGCCCCATCTTCCCCATTCCTTCCACCTCCATCTCCTGCCTGTGTCTACTTGGTATACAAAGCTTGGTTGGAGAAGTAGAAAAAAAGCTTATTAGGGGCCTCACTTTAAAATAGCAGAAAATGAGAGTTTTGAGGAAGAGGATTCATGATTATTTAAAAATAGAATACTCTCAAAATATTATTACTCAGTAGCTAGGTTCTGTATAAATGCGTATTTGTACACATTATGCATAATTGCCTAATTACCTTTAAATTATCTTGCTATAGGGAAAGTATAGGGATTGCCTACATAATATACAAAAAGTTACTAAGCAATAAATTTTCAAAAATACTCAATCGTTTTGAAGTACATTGTTTTGATACCTTAAGTAGCTCCAAATACCTCAAACTTGCAATACCATGAGTAAAACTAGCCCTGGAACATTCTCCCTTCATGTGATTTCAATGTGCTATATATGCTAGACATAGAAAAGTAAAGGTCTTTGGAGAATCAAGCAATATTTTAGGTGTCCAAATAAGTCATTTTTTGGTCATCCATGTCTTCTTCTTATACTCTCTATGTTCTGAACAATCATTCTCCTGAAACACCAGGATTATGTTGCTCTATTGCCTTGTCAATGGTCCAAACCCAAGTATGTGCAACTCCCTCTCCCATTCTGCTTCTCATTTATTAATATTGTCCCTCTCTCCTCTTCACTCGCCTTCTGCATCCCTCCTTCCCTCTTTCCCTCTCTTGCTCCCTCCCTCCCTCTCCTTTGTCTCTCTCTCTCCCCCTCTCTCCTACTCTCTCTTTTTCTCTTCTTTGCTTTCCCTTCACAAATCCCATCATCCCCTAGATCATCTTCCTTCAGGCCCTTGCTCTCAATCAGGCAGCATACACAGAATACACACAGCTTATCTTAAGGAGTACTTATGGATTGATAGGCCAGGCAACCCAATGAATTTTAGTGCTATTCAAGAACCAGCTCCTCTTGGAATCGCAGCACATCCCTTCCTTGTTAGAATGATTCCAAAGTACAATTTTCCTTTAGAGAGTTACTCTAATTAATCCCACCCCTTCTCAAACCTGCCAACAAAAACTCAGCATCCTCAAAATATTTCTACGAGCAGAGGCACATATTTATTGGCACAAAAAGCAAGCTTCATTTCCAAATATGACTGCAGCACCACTGAGAGATTCCAATTCTGCCTCATCAATCTACAGATAGAGTGAACACATTAACTTCCTACATAACCCTACAGTCTACTCTTCAAAGTAAGATCTTTGCATAGACATACTCAGATAATATTTCTCAGTGAGAAACTAATCCCCTTAATTGTAAGAGAGAAAACGGTACTCAATGATAGGATAACTCAACTAGTTGGAAAGAATGTTGAAAAGGCAAAACTCAAAAACAAGAAGAAAAAGCTTATTTGAAAATGATGTTTTGATACGGAGTCAATTAACTGTCAGTTCTCATGTCAGCCCATACCAGATTGGAGAAACTCAGAGATGAGATACATAAAATTGATTTAATGTCCATAACATGCGTACTACTGCAGGGCTTAGAGTTTTCTTTTTAATGTCAAGTAATTATTGTGGTCAGTTCATACAGTTGTCTGTGCACTAATCATAAGCATTGCATGTTGCTATTTAACTGTTCAATGTGGTTTTTCATGTTTTTGTGCTTATATGTCTATGTTATATGGATAAAGCTTTTTCCCTATGTAGTCCATAAATCCCTGATGGGTATGTTCAATAAATAATCCTTGGGCTGACCTGAATTGAACTGGGGGGGCAATAACATCAATAATCTCCAGCTCATCCCTATCTGGCGTTTTGATGGGTGTTTGTATTTCCATTTCAATAGGGATATGTCTGTGTTATTAGGACTTTGCATAATTTCAAATAATGAAGTCACATTGGGAAGAGGTGATTTTGAAGAAAATGGAAAGTAATCCAGTTTATACTCATGCTGAGGACTAAAGCAAGGCACCAAGTCCAGCCTTGGGGGCTTTTAACAATTACAGGCTGAATGACTCACATCTTCCCCAGGGAATGGAAGAATGGATCATAACGCCCCTGAGTGTAGATCAGGATGGGGAGGAGGGAGGTGGGCAAGAAGTTAGGGGGAGATGTTTACACACCCTGAACATTGCCTCCTTTACAACTCCTCTGAGCAGCATGCTAAATTAGAAGAAGAGAAAACTACAGTAAATATAATAATGTCAACAAATGAACTGGAAGGGGAAAAAAACTAGCATGGCTTTGTTCCCTATTCTAATCACTTAGAGAAGAATTTAAAGATTCTTCTGATAAGCCTTAATGCAATAACTGGGAGTTAACTCTATCACTAGTCCCACACCTATCAATCATTTACCACACACAGACAAGCAAATCCTTCTGAAATCCACTGCTAGATTAATCTTAAGGCACTGCTTTCAGCATGTCATTCCTCTACAAGGCCATCCATTTGCCCATAGGATAAAGCCAAAACTAATCAACCTGGCATTCCAAGTCTTCCATCAACTGACTCCACCCTAGCTATTCATTCTAACCCCACACTAATCCCCAACATGATCGCTAGCCTCAGTTCTGTCAAACTGGCCCCCTTAAAATCACATACCAGATTCTTGCCTCTATACCTTCACTTGTTCTACTTCCTTATATCTGAAATGCTTTCTTTCCTTTCTTCTCACCATTCAAAACCCCAATTTCCTTCTTTCAAAGCGCTAAGTTCAAGATTCATCTTTTCCATAGGAGCTGCCCTATTTAACCCCATCCTTCAGTGACCATTTCCTTACTTGAAATGCCCACCGCATGAATATGTATGTCAGTACCAAATACTTCCATGGACTTTAATGTTCTCAATATATGACTAGCTTCCACACTTAGATTCTAGGCAAATGACAAAGGATCTTTTTGTCATCATCGACATCACTTAACACAGTACCCAAGATACATATGTAGCTTCATATTAATAATCAATAAATAGAAGCCTGTTTTTAGGTCAATACAGGGTTCACTTGGCATGAAATGGTATACTTGTTAGAACTTTCTTTTCTCTACATGGTAATATGGCATTTTTAAATGTCCAGATCCCTTTACTTGCTTCATTTTTCTAAACTGAACTCATTTTCATTTTACCTTCTTTTTTAAAAGAACATGTTCTTTATGTTCTTTATGTTCTATTTTTAGAGCTCTGATTTTTAGTGCACCACTGAGGGTATGAACAACCATCAGGTCTTAAATGTTCCAGCTGAGGTACTGTAATTTAACCTTTACATATATCTGCAGTTCTGTAACCTAGACTGATGAAAGAGGAAGAGCTATCCCACCAGGAGGCCTCAAGGAAAAGATGCTGTTCTTTAGAATTGAGTTTCACAGAGAGAATCACTTTCTCTCCCACTTGGATATAAGCTCTCCTTGGAGCCTGGAGGATGATTTCATGACTCAAAACAGATGGATTTTTTTTTCCCTTTATGTATTAGTCTTTACTTAGGTAAAGCACAGCTGCTTCCATTCCTTTTTTTTTTAACCAAGTATTTTCTAAGTCACACTATTTATTTTAATCTCTTCTGGGTATTTGGAATTTCAATCAGGGGGAATAATTCATTGACATTCTTATAACTAAATTCATTCATTTTCTTGTCCCTTATAGACAGAGTATTGAAGGAAAATTTAAAATCTGCTACTGCAGTGAGTTGACATGGCAGATAGAGATCATGATGGTATGATTTTTAAGGGCAGGAATCCTTACTGGAAATTTATTAGTTTGAATCTGATCTACTTGCCCATGCCAAAATTCTGCTAGAAAACACAGTATCTTGTCTGGGCATCTTCCTATAAAATTTAAGTGTCCCTGAAAGCATTAGCAAATGTGTCATTATACTATAGTTTAGACTAGTTTATCAAATTTCCCTCTTAACTGATAACCAGCTGTGTGCATTGAGGGAATGGAATTTGCAATAGTGTGTTCTGCTAATTAGCCATTCTGGAAATCTCAGAATAAGTCTGGATTGACTATATTAGTCTTATATTCCATATCTCCCAATACACTCATTATTTGCAATCATTCAAACCATGAATTGTTTTTAATTCATGTGACTCTGTGACTTTGTCCATGCTGTTTATTTACTCCTCCGTAGATTCCCTTTTATACGATCATAACTTTTTGCCATGCCCAGATCATGCACCACATCCTTCAAGAAACAGTCCCTGCTCCATGCAAGCCGTGCCCTCTATAATAGCACTGGGTGTGGTGAAAAAATAATGAATACTGTTTTTCTGAAAATAAATAAATTGGGAGAAAAAAAAAAAAAGAAACAGTCCCTGCATATGTCACCTGGTAACATGCCTCATTCTTCTTTTATCTATCAGTTAAAATGTTACCTCCTCTATGAAGCAATCTTTGACTTTTCCAGGCATCTTTTGGTATTCTTTTCCCCTAGGTTCCCACACTATAGCTTGAATCCTACCCCAGTATGTAATTATTGAAATTATTTTATTGTATGCCTCTCCCTCCCATAAGACTGAGTTTTTCAATGTCATGGACTAGACTTCATCCGTCTTTATTTTCTAGCCTATTTTCCCCCAGATATTCAATATTTGATGAATTAACAAATCACAGGATTAGACTAAATAGAAAATTTAACAGGATCTGAATTCACTTCTACAGGTATCAGATGGTTCCTTCATCCTCAACCATGAAGACTACCCAACCACAAACATGTATTTTATAAGGGTAAAAGAACAGAGCACTTAGCGGTGTGTGGAAACATCAAAATAAAAATTTGATATTCTGTTATACTGAAAAGAGTTCCTAAATAGATTTTTCATGTTTGGTCATTAAAGTCCCTCCAGGTTGTCCTTTTCTTACCTTAACTTTCAGAGTTAAACAAAAGAGTCAGATGGAGAGCAGTGATTATGAAAATAAACTCAAACATTTTTTTCATTAAACATTTATCAAATATATACCACACACAAATATACAACAGTGATTAAAACAGACATAACCCCTCCCTGCCCTCATGAAACTTAGCATATAGTGGGAGAAAAGAAAGTAGATATAGAAAGATAATATCATCTAATGATAAGTTTATACAGGAAAATTCATCAGGATGAGAGGATAAAAAGTAATGGATAAAGACATGGCTATTTTAAATAGGCATTTTTGAGATGATATTTGAAAAAAATCTAAAGGTAGAGAGTGAATAATGCCACCATCAGGAGAAAGAGGGGCTGGATCAACAAATGCAAAATCCCAGGACAGAGGAGAACCTTGCAATAACCTAGCAACAGGAAAGAAGCCAGAGCAGCAGAAATACTATGAGCCAGGAGTATCCTGTTTAAGAGAGGAGTTTAGAGAAGTAGCAGGAATCTAGATCATAGAGAACCTTAGAGGTGATAGCAAGGTCTTTGGACTTTGTTCTAGAATTGATAGAAAGTCATTTGAAAGTTTTGAGTAGGAAAATTACATGATATAATTTATATATATATTTTAGAAGGATCTTAGTCAGCTCAGGCTGCCATAAAAATCACCAAAGATTAGGGGGCTTAAACAATACAAATTTATTTCTTATAGTTCTATAGACTGAAAATCCAAGATCAAGGTGCCCACAGAATAGATGTCTACTAAGAACTCTCTCCTTAGATTTCAGACAGCTAACTTATTGGTATGTCTTCACATGGTCTTGCCTCCATACATACAGAAACAGTGGGAGGGAGCAAGTTCTCTTGTGTCTCTTCCTATAAGGGCACTAACCCCATCATAGGGACCCCTTCCTCATGACTTCTTCTAAGCCTAATCACCTCCCAAATTTCTTATCTCCAAATATCATCACATTGGGGGGTTAGGACTTCAACATGAATTTTAGGGGGACACAATTCAGTTAATAGCTGAAAGCTTAGTCTGAATGTTATATGGAAAACACACTATCAGGGCACAAGAGTAGAAACAAGAGAACTAGTCAGAAATCTATTGCAATAATGTAAGTGAGAGAGGATAATGGCTTTGACATAGGCAGAAGTGTTTAGTTGTGAAAGGTGTTGAGATTTTAGACACATCTGAAGATATCTTATGATAGAGCCTATAAGACTTGATAATAAACTGTATGTGAGTTATGGAGAGAAAATAAGGATGACTCCGAGGATGGTGAAGGTGTGATGAAGATATAAATTTGGGAGCCTTTAGTGTGTAGATGGTATTTAAGGTCAAGAAATGACATCACAGATGAAACAAATGTAGATAGAGAAGAAAAGAGAACTAAGGATTGAGTCCTGGGACACTCCAACATTTTAAAAGGTGGGAGTAGAGAAGAATCCAGAAAATAAGACAGATAGAACAGCTAGTGAGGCAACAGAAAAATTTAAAAAGCTGACTAAAGTAGTTTACTGGAAGCCAAGTGAATAAGAAATATCAACTTTGAAGGAGTGATCACCTGTGCCAGTTCTGCTGAGAGGTCAGGTAAATGACAGCTGAAAATTGACATTGGAGTTTAAAACATAAGCCTCATGCCGTTTATTAATAACAGTTGTCAGAATGTAAATGAACTTGATGAATAGTAGCCACCTTCAGAGAGAATTTAAATGGAAATAAGATAAAACCACAGGTTAGAAAAGAGGATTTTTATCCTGACAATAGTTTATGGAACATTAAACATTAACACTGCAAGGTTGTCTCAAAAGCTGTCTCTAGAAATCTATAAAATATGATAGATAATGATTTAGGGCTGCTGGTGGGAGAATTATTCAAAGGTAATCCTGCAGGGAAGTGTAGGCTAGGTTGTCTACAGATCATTTTCAGCTTTCAGGAACTTTTACTATCTTTTATGGAAACCAATGGTTTTTTTTTTACAGAGATGCTAATTAAGACTGTAGTTCACTTTTATAGAACTCTTTGTGCATGGAAATGTTCATGAGGCTTACCTCACATTTAACAAAAAAAAAGGGGAGGTTCAGTGTTAGAAGCAAATGAAAGATTGGAGAGTGGTGTGCAGAGAAAGAAGAGAATTAATGTAAATACTGAGGAGTATATTCCTGGTAATTGCTCATAATGAGAAGATGTCACGTGTGGAGTGACTATTTTGATTGCACTGCGATTTTTTTGGTCCGGGGATGATAACAAAGTTATTAAAATTTTGTGATGAAAGCCAAAAATCTCCTTTATACATGGCTAAATGTTAGTCAAATCTATTGTTTGGAGACAATAACACAGTTAGGGTTAGACATAGACCACATTCCTGTATTCATACACAAAGGATGAAAGAAATTTGAGATCTTAAAGTCATAGAATGTGTTTATAGTTTTATGTCTTCTTGCTGAAAGACAAAAATACCAGAGGAATTACTCAAATAAAACTTGTTTAAATAAACGCCCATCATTTTCTGAAAATTTGACTGGTGCTTTTGCTGGTAAAATGAGTTTCCCTTAATAGCAAATATTCTGTGCAGATCATGTTTTTCACCCAAGCATGAATTCTGTCCAGAAAAAAAAACTGTCATATTTATCTGTTTTGTAAGAAAAAAAAAGAAAGAAAGAAAGAAAGAAAAGAAAAAGAAACCTTAAGGAGTTTTACTTAATGTAGAGCATCTAGATTTTATATGTGTCTCTTGTGAAATCTTAGGTTCTGTCTAGATGATTTGTCTAACAACAAATGTAAATGAATAGGGGCGCCTGGGTGTCTTAGTGGGTTAAAGCCTCTTCCTTCAGTTCAGGTCATGGTCCCAGGGTCTTGGGATCCAGCCCCACATCGGGCTCTCTGCTCAGCAGGGAGCCTGCTTCCCCCACTCTCTCTCTGCGTGCTTCTCTCCCTGCTTGTGATCTCTGTCCATCAAATAAATAAATAAGATTTTTTTTTAAAAAAAGTAAATTAATAACAAAGATATGCAAAATTTAAAAAGTTAAGCACTACTACACATCTATTAGAATGGCTAAGATCCAAAAATATGACACCACCAAATGCTGGTGAGTATGGGACTCTCATTCATTATTGCTGGAAATGCAAAAATTTTATAGCCACTTTGGAAGACAGTTGGTAGTTTCTTACAAATCTAAACATAGTCTTATATGATCCAGCAACTCTGTTCCTTGATATTTATTCAAATGACTTGAAAACATGTCCATATAAAATTTGCACATGAATGTTGATAGCAATTTTATTCATAATTGCCAAAACTTGGAGACAACCAAGATGTCTTTCATATAGGTAAATAGATTTTTTAAAAAAACCTCTTATACATCCATTCAAAGGATTAATATTCAATGATAAAAAGAAATTAGCTATCAACCCACAAAAAAGACATGGAGGAATTTTAAATATATATTCCTCAGTTAAAGAATCCAATCTGGCATTCTGAAAAAGGCAAATCTATGGAGATAATTAAAAGATCAGTGGTATTCCCAGGGATAGGAGGGTGGGAGAGATGAATACGTGGAGTCAAAAGGATTTTTAGAGCTGTAAAAATATTCTGAATGATACTATAATCATAGGTACATGTCACTATACATTTGTCAAAACTCCTAGAATGCACAACACCAACAGTAAACCTTAATGTAAACTGTGGTTTTTAGTTAATAATTTATCACAATTGGCTCATCATTGTAACAAATATACCACATTAATGCAAGATATTGATAATAAGAGAAACTGTGAAGGAGGATCCTTATAAAAACTGTACTATGCAATTTCTCTGTAAACTTAATTTTTTTCTAAAACACAAAGGATATTAATATTTTTAAAATCCCACAAACTTCTAAAACTGACTCAGTAAGACATAGACAATCTAAATAGACCTATAATAAAGGCATGAAATTATTAAAAAACCTTCAGACAAAGAAAAGTCCATATTCAATGACTGTTCTGAAGCCTACCAAAGATTTTAAAAATTAATACCAATCCTCAAGATTTTCCAAAACTAGAACACTTCTCACATCATTCTATAAGACTCTGATACCAAAACTAGATAAAATAATGCCAAGAAAATTAACTGACCAATATCTCTTATAAATATAGACACAAAAGTCTCAACAAAATATGAACAAAGTAAATTAGGCAATACATAAATTGTATTTTTTTAATTCCAAATTCTAATTTTCATTGCTGCAATATAGGAAAACAATTTTTTATTGTGTAATAATCTTTTATACTACAATCTTGCTATAACTGTTTATAGTTCCTGTTTTGTTAACTCTTTGGGATATTCTACATACACAATCATTTCATCTGCAAACAAAAACAGTTTTATTTCTTCCTTCTCATCTATAAACCTTCTATTTCCTTTTCTTGTCTTACTGCATTAGTGAGGATTTCCAGGATGAAGTTGGCTAAAAGTGATGAGAACTGACAACATTGTCTTGCTCCTAATATTAGCAGGAAGGTACCTAGTTTCTCATCATTAAATAGGATATTAGCTGAAAGCATTTTGTAAATATTCTTTATTAAGTTAAGGAAGAGCTCCTCTATTGCTAGCTGAGTTTTTATCGTGAATAGTTTATTTTGTCAGTGCTTTTTTCTATATCTATTGATATCATATGATGTTTCTTCTTTAGTCTGCTGATGTGATGGAATGCATTAGCTGGTTTTCAAATGCTGAACCAGACTGAGTATTCGGAATAAATTCCACATATTCATGGTGTAATTTTTTTTTAAAGATTTTATTTATTTATTTGACAGAGAGAGATCACAAGTAGACAGGCAGGCAGAGAGAGAGGGAAGCAGGCTCCCCGCTGAGCAGAGAGCCCGATGCGGGACTCCATCCCAGGACCCTGAGATCATGACCTGAGCGGAAGGCAGCGGCTTAACCCACTGAGCCACCCAGGCACCCACATGGTGTAAATTTTTAACATGTTGTTGGATTTCATCTCCTATTATTTTTGTATCTACGTCCGTAAATGACCTTGGTGTCCAGTTTTCCTTTCTTGTAATGATTTTGTCTTATTTTGGAATTACTGGTCTCATAGAATGAATTAGAAAGTATTCCATCTGTTACCTTCTAGTAGATATTTCTTCTCTGATATTTGTTATTCTCCTTCTGCTTAGATTTAATTTGCTCTTTTTTATAGTTTGCTATGGTAGAAGCTTATTAATTTTAGATATTTCCTCTTTTCTAAAATATGCATTCAATGCTACAAATTTCCCTCTAAGCTTTGCTTGTACTGCATCCCACAAATTGATAAGTTAGATTTTTCATTTAGCTCAAACTATTTTTAAATTTCTTTTGAGACTTCCTTGACCCACATGTTATTTAGAAGTGTTTTGTTTAATCACCAGAATTGATGTTTTCCAACTATCTTTCTGTTATTGATTTTTTGTTTAATTTCTTTGTAGTCAGAGAACATATTTTTGTGATTAATAATCTTTTAAATTTGTTGTGTTTTATGGCCCAGACCATGCTTTATCTTGGTGAATGCTCTGTGAGCTTGAAAAGGACATTTATTCTCCTGCAGTTGGATAAAGTATTCCATAAAAGTCAATTATATCCAGGTGACTGATGGCATTGTTCAATTTAACTATGTCCTTACTGATTTTCTGCTGGTTGAATCTGTCAATTACTGGTAGACAGGTATTGGTGAATCCACTATTGTAGTTGGAGTCATTTGTCCTTGCTGTTCTATTGATTTTTGTCTCCACACCTAGAACATAGTTTGGCCAAGTTCTTTGTCACTTTATAACATGGATTGTGTTTCTTCCAGTTTCCAATAACATGTGCCTCATTTCCATTTGAGACTTCATCAGAATCGCCATTAATATTCTACCAATATTCACCATATCTCTACCAAAAGTCTCTTCAAGGCAACCTAGTTTCTTCCTAACATGCACTTCAAAATGCTTCTGGCCTCCACCCATTAACCACTTCCAAAGCAATGTCCACATTTTTAGGTACTTGTTACAGCAGCATCCCACTTCATAATACTAAAACTTGTTTTAGTCAGCTAGAACTACCACAAAATAATGCCACAGACTAGGTGGCTGAAAACACAGTTTCACAGTTCTAGAGCCTGCAAGTTCAAGATTAGGGTACTAGCAGGGTTGATTTCTCTGGAGGCCTCTCTCCTTGGCTTGTAAATGGCCACCGTCTTCCTTTGTCTTCATGTGGCTTTTTCTGTGTTCTTGAACATACCTGGTATCTGTTTCACTTTTAGTCACATTGGATTAGGACCTTATCCTTATAACTCAGTGAAATTAATTATTTCTTTAAAGGCCAGATCTCCAAATCCAGTCATAATGGGGGTTAAGGCTTTAACATATGCATCTGGAGTGGAGGACATAATTCAGTACATAACAATATATTTAAAATTATTATTCATTCCTAAAGTATTGTCTTTTGTCATTATAAAATGTCTCTATTTCTAGTAACATATTTTGCTTTAAACTTTATTAGTATAGCCACTCCAACCGCTTATGGTCACATGATATCTTTTTCATTGTTTTGCTATTCACATGTTTGTCTCTTTAAAGAATGCCTGCTGTGAACTGCATATGTTTGGATTTTTTTTTAATTTGGGCTAGTAATCCTTACTTTTTTTTTTACTTTTAATAGACCTTTATTAGGAATTTATAGATCAAGTAGATAAAAAGTAATGATTTTGAATAAAGCTGATAGCTTGATCTGTACCCCAAAGAAGAAAATATACATTCTTTTTAAGGATAGATGAAATAATAATAAACATGGGCCAAGTATTAGTTCTCAAAAGAAGTTCCAGTGAAGCTGGAGCGGGTCATCTGAACACAGTACATTAAATTAGAAGCCAAGAATAAAGAATTATTTAGAAAAACTCCATAGACTTATAAACTAAAAAAGTAATACTGCATAAGAGATAAAGGGGAAATCAGAATGAAAATTATAATCCATTTAGAATTGAATGGCAATGAAAGTTCCACTCATCAGAGTTGCTAAGAAAAGTACATAGAAGTTCATTTATAGCTCATTTTGAAAATAACTCAGTTTAAACAAGGGCTCAGAAAGCTAAAGAAAATCGATGAAAGGAATGAAGAAAAATAAGAGAAATGAAACAGAAACAGGATCTAGAAAAACAAAAGCTGTTTTTTTTTATTAAGTTTAGGCTGCATTTTGGTATATGTGAAATATTCTTTCATAATTACTCTTACAGAGATGAAGAAGGAAGAGATGTGCATTCAAAGAGGAGAATTTTAGAATTTTTCAATGAAGTTTTGGTGTCTGTTGTCCTGTTATTTAATTACACAGATGTCTTCCTTTCCTTACGTTCTATTGTTAGTTTATGTTCTGAGAAATAAGAAAATATTTTCCCCTTTGGAGTTCACATGGTTTAGGAAGTAAATACATTTTCTGATACATATTCTCAAGCATGTTTGTCTTACTATAAATTCAAAGCAAAATATTTAAGACAAAATTAAATATAAATGTAAATATGCATATTTAAGACAAAGATAGTTACATGTTCCTCACAAGGGGGAATAGAAAGTATAGTGACAAAACCCAAATTCCTATCTAGTTTGAGTTAAAGTAGAACGTTTCAGACATACATATAAGAATGTAATCCCTACCTTTTGATGGGATTTTTTTTTAATTCCAGTGTAGTTAACAGTGTTATATTGATTTCAGGTGTACAATATAGTGATTTAACAATTCCATATATTACTCAGTGCTCATCAAGATGAGTGTACTCTTTTTTTTTATTTTTTTTAAGATTTTATTTATCTATTTGACAGAGAGAAATCACAAGTAGACCGAGAGGCAGGCAGAGAGAGAGAGAGAGGGAAGCAGTCTCCCTGCTGAGCAGAGAGCCCGACGCAGGACTCGATCCCAGGACCCCGAGATCATGACCCGAGCCGAAGGCAGCGACTTAACCCACCGAGCCACCCAGGCGCCCCAAGATGAATGTACTCTTAATCTCCTTCATTTGTTTCACCCATTCCCCCCAACTACTTCCTCTCTGGTAACCATCTGTTTGTTCTCTATAGTAAAGAGACTATTTTTCAGTCTTTTTTTTCCTTTCTCCATTTCTTCTGTTTCTAAACTTCCACATAATGAGTGAAATCATATGGTATTTGTTCTGACTGGCTAATTTTGTTTCGTATTATATTCTCTAGTTCCACCCATGTTGTTGCAAATGGCAAGATTTCACTCTTTTTTATGGTTGAGTAATAGTCCTCTGTGTGTGTGTGTGTGTGTGTGTGTGTGTACCATATCTTCTTTATCCATTCATCTGTCGATGGATTGTCTAATCTATTCACATTTAAAGGTATTATTGATATGTTCAATTTACATCTGCCATTTTACTTGTTTTCTATAGGTCTCATGGCTTTTTTGTTCCTGTCCTCCTTTACTGCTTTTTTTCTGTTTTTCTTTGAATATTTCCTACTATATATTAATTCCCTCAAATATTTTGTAAACATCTTTTATTTTCTTTTAGTGGTTGTTCTGTTGCTTAAAATATACACTATAGCTTATCAGAATCTATTTCATATTTATAGTGTCCTATTTTCTGTGGGCTATAAAAACATTATACCTATTCCCTCTTATTTCCTTTTCTGTGCTATTGTTGTACATATTTCATCTATGTATGTAACAAGTTTAAAAGTGCATTTTTATAAGACAGGTCATTTAAAAACCTGAAAGGAGAAAGGAAACAAAGTATATATTTATAAAATTTGTCATATTAATCTTATTGTCCATTTCTGTTTCTCTTAATTTCTTAATATGAATTCAAGGTACCATTTGATATAATTTAAAGTCCTAATACATTGAATACATTTTTCCATATTTTTTCTATAAAGTTTAAATGATTTTGTTAAAATAGTTCTTTGGCACTATATTTTTAAATAGCATCAAAAGCTATATTTCCTTTTTATTTCATTTTCTGTGTTTTCAGTGGAGCACAGAAAAGTATTTTCGTATCTTATTTTGAATTCAGAAACACTGCACTCTTTATAACCTAATAATATAACAATTTAAATTATGTGAATTTTCTATGGAGGCAATCATGTTTATAAAAGATAACCATTCTATGTAATTGTAAGAATGGTTTTCTTATTCCCAATCTTAAAATCAAATAAAGGAAGTTCCAATTTTGGTATTCATTAGTAGAGGAATTCCCTTCTACTCTTAGTTTACTAAAAATGTCTATCATAAATGGATAAAGAATTTTATCATTTTTTCTATTCACATTGATTTGCCTTGAAATTAATGCTGTGAATTATATTAATTCCTTTTCTGCTGTTAATCTGCCCTGGAATTTTTGGAATAAACTCAGTGTGATACAGATTCTATATTACCCTTTATAGCCATTGTGGGATCCTGCTGATTAATATTTTGTTTGAGAATTTCATCTATATTCAGAGTAATATTGTTCTATAATTTTCCTCTCAGATATTTTTGTCAGGACTTGGTATCAAAATTATGACAGCCTCATAAAATGAAATAAGAAGTATCCTTTCTTTTTATATACTTTGGAATAGTATGTAGAAGATGAAAATAATTTATTCCTTAGATATTTGATAGAATTCACTATTAAAAATTGTATGGGCATAGAATTTTATTTGTAGACAGATTTAAATCAATTACTATCCCTAGTGATTATAGTATTATTCAGATTTTATATTTCTTCTTGAAATACCTTATATCATTTTCTATGTAAGGTATCCAATGTACTGCCATAAAATTTTTCATTATATCTTATCTTTTTAATAGCAGAATTTTTTATTATATGTTTTTGTGTCCCTAATATTGTGCATCTGTGCCATATATTTTACTTTATTGTTTTCTCACATTTACCAGTGATTTGTCAACTTTATTTTTCTTCGTAAATAACTAACTCTTGGCTGTGTTGGTCCTTTCTATTATATGTAGGTCTTTTTTTTATTTCACTAATTTCTTCTTTTTGTTCTTTATTTCTTTGAATTTCTTTTTCTATTTTTTCTAAACTCCTGAAATGTATGATTGTCATTAACTTCCAGACTTTCTTTCTTTTAAAATAAGCATTTAGGATTATTTTAACTTCTGATTATTACCTTAACTAGATCTAAGCTTTGTTATATTGGAAATCTATTATTTTTTAATTTCCAAGTATTTCAGAATTTCAATTTGTTTACTTCTCCTTTGCTCTTACCACACACAAAAAACCCACAAACAAAATAAAAAAGAGAAGAAAAGTATATCTTTGGGGTGCCTGGCTGGCTCGGTCAGTAGAACATGCAACTCTTCATCCCCTGGTCATTAGTTCAAGCCCCATGTTGGGCATAGCGATTACCGAAAAGAAAAAAAAAAAGTGTATCTTCTTTTCCAAGCATATGGGGGCTTTATGGTTACATATTAATTTTTTTTAAGTTTATTTATTTAAGAAAGAGAGAGAGAGAGTTTGGAGAAAGGGGTAGAGGGAGAGAGAGAATCTTAAGCAGAATTTGCACAGAGTGGGGAGCCCGGCTCAGGGGCCAATCACAGGAGTCTGAGATCGTGACCTGAGCTGAAACCAAGAGTCAATTCTTTAACTGACTGAGCCACCAAGGCACCCTGGTTACCGATTGACTTTTAACATAATCCCACTGTGATCAGACTGTTGTCTGTACAATAACAATCACTTGAAATCCTAAAATTAATGAGTATAGTTACCCTCCCACTGAATAATATAAGAACCTTATGATACCCTAAGCCTGATCTAATTTGATCAAATCTTCTCTTGACTTAAATGCTATTATTATCTACTATTCAGTTTTTTCTTGTTCCAAAGGCATCATTATTGTTTAAATATTCTGTGTATGTTTATGTTTACTTAAATACTTTTTATTTTATTTCTTCATTATTCCTTCTTGCTTTTCAAACCTTCTATCTTGGATTATACTTGTTCTGCCTGAAAAAAACGTTTTTGTTGGGTAGAGAGTTTTAGTTTCCCAGGTTTTTTTGTTTGTTTGTTTGTTTGTTTGTTTCAAATTTCTTCAGTATCCTAGGATTTCAACATAATGTTTCTAGGTGAATTTTTTAGGTGAGTTCTTTTTAAAAAATCTTGCTTGGGATTAGTTAAGCTTTTTGAATCTATGTATTGATGTCTTTTAACATTTTTACAAAAAGTTCAACCATTGTATCTTCAAATATTCTTCTGTTTTACTTTTTCTTCTCTTTTTGGATCTCTGATTATATGTATATTAGATCTTTTCAGTCTATCCTATAGTATCTTATATTAACCTGTAATAGGTAAATATTAATATTATATAAGTATAATATTATATCCTATAATATCCTACATTAACCCCTCTCTCATTTCTCATCTCTTCTTCTCTTTGAGCTCTATGTTTTCTTCAGTTATTTAGTATAGTTCACTAAATGTTTATTTAGTTTTGGGTAACCCATTGTTAAAGCTATTCATTACATTTTTAATTTTCATTATAATATATTCTATTTCTTTTTTTAAAAGATTATTTTTAGAGAGAGAGATCAGGAGAGTGGGGAGAGGGGCAAAGGGAGAAGAAGAGAGAGAATCTCAAGCTGACTCCCTGCTGAGCACAGAGCACAAGGTGGGCCTCAGTCTCATGACCCTGAGATCATTACCTGAGCTGCAACCAAGAGCTAGATGCTCAACCAACTCAGTCACCCAGGTGTTCCCAATATATTCCATTTTTATGGGTTCTGTATGATTTATCTTTATATCCACTTGCTCTTTACTCACATTTATAAATTCTCTTTAATTTATTGAAATAGAGAAAATTATTTTCTACTGAGTTTGATAGTTATACAAATGAAGTTTTGTGGATCTTATTCTGTTGTCTTTTGTTTCTACTGGCTCTCACTCATGGTGACATTTTCTGCATGAATTCAATGATTTTTTTTTTCCCTATTATTTTCCTTCAACCTCTATCTGTGGAAATCATCCTTGGTTTGTGATAAAGGTCAGTTCCCTCAAGAAAGGATTTGAGTTTGGGATCTTTCAGGCCTTTGGATGAACAGTCAGTCTAGACTGGCTTTAAATACTCAGCTTTAGGTTTTCCAGGCCACCCATGTGTTGTCTACTTGGGCTGTAAACCTATGTGAGGGATACTGTGCTGTTATAAAATCTCAAGAGAGGATTGCCCCACATTCTTACCAATGTTCAAAGCAGGTATTATAGTATGGAACAGATTTATTTCTAGTCGACCCTTCAACTATGGGTATGACCCTTTGGGGTCAAAGCTCTGTGGAAGGACCTTCTGTTAGATGCTCCAACTTAGGTGGGCTTTGTCTCCTATTCCTTGACCTCCAGAAGGCTGTGAAAAACTACCTCATTAGATTCAGCAAATACTCTTAAGGTAAAAGTTGGCTTTGGAGAGCTGCTTAACTCTTTTACATCTCTTCCTTCATTTGGTCACTAGATGATAACTTATTTTCTTTCCATCTACCTTATAGAAGTATTCAAGATTTATAAAGTGTTTTTGTTTTCTGTAAGAGAGTTAGTCTGGGCATCTAGTCTGCTAGTTTAAAGAAACAAAAATGATTACCATTTTTTTCCATGTGGTAATAATTCTGGTAAGAATATGGTGAAATAGATACCTATATTATTTTGGTATAATCTTCCTGGATAATATGTGCAATAAGCCTTATAAATATTTACATATTTGGTCACAATAATTGCAAATATAGGTTTATGACCTATCGAAAGGATCAGAAATTCAGGAAAGTAAGTTTTTTTTATGACAGTATGGTTTGGGTATTGTATGGTTCACAATATGCCATGTATAAAGGCAATCTAAATATCCTGTAGTACAGAAATAGTTAAAAAAAAAAAAGGTATATCCATAGGCTATAACATTATCTAGCAATTACAGCTGTGTTTTAGAAAAATATTTTGGGGTCTATGAAAAATCTTCAGGTATAATATTAAATACTGGGATACAAAATTATAGATAAAGCATCATTTTATGCTAGAAAAAAGTGTTGAGATGAAATAATTACTTGACATTTTGTTGTTTCTTTTTTGTATAAATATGAGAACTTTTAATTTTGAATTTTCTGTATCTTCAAAATACTTTTTACAATGAACTCTTATTTTTATAAGATAAAAAGGAGAATATTTTTGTTTTTAAACAGAAGTCTTAGACAATAAAATGGTCTAAAATGTTGGTACTCTGAAAAATTGACCTTCCCTAGTGTTTCAGTAACACACTTCATTTTGCCAGTGTTTAATGATTAAGAATACCCTGTGTAAAAAAGATAACACTTTCAGTGAATGATTTGAAAAATTATACCTGATTAAAGGTGATTAAGAAACAGTCTGGAAAATGGCCAGTCTGGTGTTCTCAGACATTTTAACAAGCAGAAAGGATTTACTACAAAGGTGATCCCATTGATTATGCAAAAGTGCAATCATTAAGAGGTCTGAAAAAAACAACTGGACCTAAAAAAAAAAAAAACAAAAACAAAAAACCAAACCTCTTTTCTCTAGCAAAAGTGAACTTGGACCAACTTTGCGTGTTTTTCCATCTCTCTCTCTCCCTCTAAAGCTCAAAATCTTGCTATAATGATTGTCATGACATGGCCTCAAAAATGACTAAGCCTTGATGGATCTGTCACATTTGGCACAACTTAGATTTGTGAAATGTTTACAACTAGAGAGTGAAAAGCTCATAACAAAGTAATAAGAAGTAAACAGGTCCAGTCTATGCAGAGAATAAGATTTACAAAAAACCCAGGAGCTATGGAGGAGGTGTCAAAGTGGTAGTTTAATGCAAAATGAAAGGAAAAAGAGAAAAAAAAAACCTCAATATAATCAAGAAGTGGCCCAACTGCAATTGACTCTTGAAAAACCTGGGTTTGAAATGTGTGGGCCCACTTATATGCAAATCCTTTTTGATAAATACAGTATTATAAATGTATCTTCCCTTATGATTTTGTTAATATTTTCTTACTTCAAGAATGCAATATATATGGGGTGCCTAGGTGGCTCAGTCAGTTAAGTGGCCAGCTCTTGATTTTGGCATAGGTCATGATCTCAGGGTCCTGGGACTGAGCCCTGTATCAGGCTCCGTACTCACTGGGGCGTCTGCTCAAAGATCCCCTCTCCTTCTCCCCCTCTCTCTTAAGTGAATAAATCTTAAAAAAAAAAAAAAGATTTGCTCTCTCTCTTAAGTGAATAAATCTTTTAAAAAAGAATATAATATATAATACATGTAAACATGCAAAATATGTTTTAATTGACATTGGTAAGGCTTCTGATCAACAGAAAGCTATTAGTAAAGATTTGGAGAAGTCAAAAATTATATATATTTCAATTATATACATTTTCAATTACACGGGGTATTGGTATCCCTAACACCCTTGTTGTTCAAAGGTCAACTCTAATTCTACATATTGGTTGTAGAGGGGACCATTTTTAGTATAACAACTTTATGGAGGCTGCCTTTTGTCCTCAGTGGGAAATACTCTGGCACCAAGCATTCTTTTACATGTGTAAGTTCTATAAACACACAGACTGTTTTATTCACTGCTAAGTCTGGACTGATAGTAAACACTGGTATAACCTACTGGACTTCATGACTTTGGATTGGTGGAAGCCTAGGATGCCTGTGTTGTACCAATTGTTTAAAAATCATACACATGACCTCTGGATGGTTCTCAATGCCTATCGCATTGCCTGGCATACATATATATATATATATATATATGTATATGGACAGATGGAGAATTTTTGAATAACTGCAATAGCAATAGCTATATAGCTATATGTATATTCATTTTGCATTAGCTATATATATAGCTAATGCCTATCGCATTGCCTGGCACATATTAAGCATACATACCCAAACACACACTATATATATATATACTATACACACTATACACACACACACACACACACACACACAATATATATATATATATAGTGTGTGTTTGGGTATATATGCTTAATATGTGCCAGGCAATGCGATAGGCATTAGCTATATATACAACTAATGCAAAATGAATATATATATAGCTATATACATATATAGCTATATAGCTATTGCTATTGCAGTTATTTTTTTTAAAGATTTTATTTATTTATTTGACAGACAAGAGATCACAAGTAGGCAGAGAGGCAGGCAGAGAGAAGGGGGAAGGGAAGCAAGCTCTCGGCTGAGCAGAGAGCCCAATGTGGGGCTCAATCCCAGAACCCTGGGATCATGACCTGAGCCGAAGGCAGAGGCTTTAACCCACTGAGCCCTCAGGTGCCCCGCTATTGCAGTTATTCAAAAATTCTCCATCTGTCCTTACCTGTCTGTTCCTGCTACCATGGCATAATTCCATGCATGACTTTCAATGACATATCTTGAACACCCTCATACTTAGCCATCATCAATGCCAAACTCTACCTGTTGATAGCTATCCTATCATTAGAATAATAGGTCTAAAATGCTATTTTTGTCAGGTCTCTCTCTCTCTCCTGTTAAAAACCAATAGAACATACCAATGCCTGTCTTTCCTCTCTAAGATAAAATCCAGGTTCAAACACTTCAATTGGCATCTAAGACTCTCCAAAATCTAGTCCAAACCTATCTTTTCAATTTTAGCTTCCAAAATTCTTCTGCATCTTTGCTTATAATGTTCTTCCTTATTGGATTATTCTCCTTGTTTCATCCAACAGCTCAAGTTCTAGTTTCCCTACGAAGTCCATCCTCATTACTCCAACTCGTAAATTCTTCCTCTTAGAAAATCCAATCTCAAGTTTTATATTTTTGATGCAAAGTATAACCTACCTTGCATTTTTAATATATACATATCTTATTTCAAAATTGTACATTGTAAGAGTATAGGAACCATATTTGTTCTTTTCTTTGCTTCTTTGCTCACAATCTTAGACCAGTATGTGAAAATAGTAGATAAGAACACAATCCTAGAATACTAGTTGAAAACAGTGGACAAGACACTGATATGTGCTGGTTAATTGGCTCACTCTTCCCTTACTTCCCTTCCATTTATTCAACAAATACTTTTGTCTCTACTCTGTGCCTGGCAGTGAGGACATAAAAGTGACAAGACAAAGTCCTTGATTTCAAGGACTTTACTGTCCAGATTTCTACCACCAAAGATACTAAATAATCCACTCATTGTCCAATGGAAGAGGTCTTAATTATATTTTTTAACCTGATAATCATTGCTGCTTTTGTAGAATTCTTTTTGTCTGAACTCTTTTATTGTTACATTTTTTAAGGACCATCTGCTGTTAAACTGAGGTTAGAAGTTTAAGCCAAATAAGAGTCATGTAGAAAACTCTGGGCCAGTGGTTCTCAACTGGCTGCACATAACAATCTTCTGAGGAACTCTTAAAAGATATCCAATGCTTGTGCCCTAATGGAGACCAATTAAATCAGAATGGAGAGAGGGAGCTCATCTAGGCATCTACTTTTTAAGAGCTTCCTAGGTGATTCTAATGTGCAAAAGGTGAAAACCACTGCTCTAGGCTAAAACTACATTTCCACAGATTAATTAGAATTATGTTGAGAGAATAGTAACAAACATGTGTAATATAAATATTCACAGGGAAATAAAATCATGCCATCATATCCATTGGTTTAAATAACTAAATTAGGTAATATTTGCTAAAGAAACAGTTTCAAAATTCTTTACTATTTTTACCAGTGTGGATAAAGGAATAATCAGCTCTTTAACATATCAGCTCTTTTATTTTTACTTTTCTAAAATATGAATTAAATCCCTTTTCACGCATTTTTAAAATACTGGTTTGAACACAGGATCTAACAGCAAATGTGAAGGTCGACTACATTACACAAAGCCAATACTATTCTAGAACAAGGGTTCTCGGACTCCTCAGGCATCACAACCAACTGGAAAGCTTGCCCAAACCCAGATTGCTGGGCCCCATGTCCAGACTTTCTGATTCAGTAGGTCTGAGTTGGAGACCCATAATTTTCCTTTCTGACAGATTCTCAGGTGCTGTTGATGCTTCTGGTATAGAGATAACTTTAAGAACAATTATTCTATATAGAGTAACAGCTTATAATAGAAGCTTGATAACTTGATCAAATGGTACATTTTAGGGTATAAGAACCTATGATACATCCCAATATGTGTAAAGGTAGACTATATTTTCATTTTTTTTTCTAGGTTTTGCTCATGAATCACTAGATTAAAAAAAAATCACCTGAAGTGCTTGTTTAAAATGCTGATTCCTGAGTTCCATTCCAGGCCAATCTAATCAGGATCTCTTTTGGTGTGGCCCATGAATCTGCATTTTAAATAAAATCTCCATGTGTTTTTTTTTAAAAAAAGTTCGTATTTATTTTAGAGATAGATAGAACACAAGTGGGGTGAGGAGCAGAGTGAGTGGGACAAGCAGACACCACACTGAGAGCCAAGCCTGATGTGGGGCTTGATCTTATGACCCTGATATCATGACCTGAACCAAAATCAAAAATCAGATGCTCAACTGACTGAGACACCCAGGCCTCATTCCCCATGTGCTTCTTTTGCACACTAAACTTTGAGAACCAATGTTCTGCTCTCTTATGCATTTGCTCACACTATTGCTTTTTTCTAGATGCCCTTTCTCCACATCTCTGCAAATATCCTGCCCCTTTCTTCAAAGTCCAGCCAAATACAGCTTCCTCCAAGCACTCCCCCTTGATTTCATGACTACCACACACAATAGATGGAATAGAGAAATACTGGGTGTTCTGGGATAGGGCAACTGGGACAATTGTAAGGGAATTATAGGATTGACTCTGAATTTTGCACACGGAGGTTATACATCTGACTTCTTTATCATGAATGTGAAACCACAAGAGTTGTAAAGAAAGTAAATTCAAAGAGTACGTAACCCTGAATCTCTTGGTCAAAGTAACTGTATTTGGGGGCAGAGGCAATGATGGACCTGCCTGGACAGGAAAGAGGACAGGAGGAGAGAAGGAGACATAATGGATAACTTCAAGTGTGCAGTAAGTGAATTGGATAGCTAACATTGACTTAGAGGCCTTTCTTTACCTGAGAGGAGAACAAAATAAACAACCACCTTGCTCGTGGGTCTGGAACCTGTAATGCGGGACAAGGAACACAGAGAAGTTAGGTCTAATAGTTGGCAAGGACATCTGAGAGGGCTGGGGAGCTAAGTGTGGAGCTAATAAGTGATGGAGTTTTAAGTCTGGATTCAGGAACTTCAGGATCTATGGTCGTTTTCTCTAAGTGTGGTACCTGTCTTACCAATAAGAATTTGCAACTCCTGTGAACTCTGTAGATGATTATGGTGAAGTTTAAGAACTACTGGTCCACTCTACTGGAAATGTGTATGTGGCGACTACGTACACTTGAAAAAATCCTTGTAGCTGCCTTCCATTCAGCAGCTAGTAGAAATTACACAAACTAATGTCCTACATTGGAACAGATGATGCATATTTGGAAATCACAAAAAGGACTCTCATGACTGAAGTTAGGCATTTTCTTCTATTTTTTCATCCTCAACAGTTTACATAAGTTAGTCAGCCCATCAACAAATATTGAATGTTTCTGACCTATTTGTTAATGGAATTAACAAGATAATGGAATTGATAATTTGTTGTCTTAAGTCTCTGACAAAGAAAAAAAATGGCTAAAACACTACATTTTTTTTCTTAAAGATCATCGAATTCCATCATTTCATTCTGGAGACATGGAATTGACTGAAGTTCAGAGAGATCAATGACTAATACGTTCCACGTCCCTAGAGTAACATAGCCAGTGACCAGATTTCTCTCCCATCAGTCCTGTACTTTCTTAAATGTGTCAAGAATTAGCGAATATTCTGGCAGTTCACATCTGTGGAAAAAGGAGCAAACTTGCTGACTTCAGGGCCATATACATAGTGCTGTGGAGACGGGTGTACAGCTTCAGAATTTCACTTCAATGTACATTTTGCAAAGCCTTCACATAAAGGCTAGAAATTGGAAACTCTTTGCCATATACTTTTATATTAATATGTGCTTTCTTGGAGTAAAATGTACCTCCACACCCTCAAAAACTCGATTGCTAGATTATCTTGTAAGCTAAGAAATATAAAACATTGAGTTTAGTAGATCAGTACATTCTCCAGGTGATACTTATTCTCATTTGACAGTTGACTGGTCACACCTGCTTTCTTTCCCATAATATGCACATGGAATTATCTTATATAGAAAAAGGCCCACCAGACATTCAATTAACCCAGCTGTCACACATCTGTTGCTAGCTCTATAAATGTGGCAATTTGCTGGTAATTACTCTTCCGATAATAATCAAAAACTTCACACCTCTTTTTTATTGTGATAGCCTCTTACTTCCTCCATCCAAACTGCCTCAATGGCTTTGTGATCCAAAGATTCCAGAACATATCCAACTATTTCAGATCTCACAAATGGACTTGTAAAAAAGTCTGGCATCTACATTTAATGATTTGGAAGCTTACAGATATGGTCTCAGTGTATTCTATAAAATTTCAAAACAAGAGCCCAGACTAGCTAATAAAGTTCTGAAGCTGTTATTCTACTGAAAACATAACCATGAACTTGTTATGAGAGCATAAGTAAATTGTACTACTGCTTTGTACCTAAATTTTCTTTTTTTTTTTTAAAGATTTTATTTTATTGATTTGAGAGAGAGAGACAGTGAGAGAGAGAATGAGCGAGGAGAAGGTCAGAGAGCGAAGCAGACTCCCCATGGAGCTGGGAGCCTGATGTGGGACTCGATCCCAGGACTCCAGGATCACGCCCTGAGCCGGAGGCAGTCGTCCAACCAACTGCGCCACCCAGGCGTCCCTGTACCTAAATTTCCTAATCTGTAGTATATGCAGGAAGACTGAGCTCTTCATTCCACGTTACAGAGTCTGGGGGGCATAATGCAGGATTGCTGTGGTCTGAATGTTTGTGCTTCTCATTCCAAACATTCATATGTTGTTAACTTAATGCCCAAGGTGGGGATATTAGGATGAGAGATCTTTGGGAGGTAATTAAATCATGAGGGCCAAGCCTCCACAAAGGGGGTTAATTCCCCTATAAAAGAGGCCACAGCTTGTGTGGCTCAGTGGGTTAAGCATCTGCCTTCAGCTCAGGTCATGCTCTCAGGGTCATGGATTGAACCCTGCATCTGGCTCCCTGCTTAGCAGGGCATCTGCTTCTCCCTCTCCCTCTGTCCCTCCCCAGCTTGCTCTTGCTCTTACTTTCTCAAATAAATAAATAAAATCTTTTTAAAAAGAGGCCCCAGAAAGCTAGCTCACCCCTTCCACCATGTGAAGATACAAGAAATCTGCAACCCAGAAGAAGTTCCTCACCCAACCATGCTGGCTTCTGATCTCAGAATTCAGCTTCCAGAATTGTGAGAGGAAAAAAAAATATGTTGTCTAAAAAGCTGGTCTGTGATGTTTTGTTAGAATAGCCCAAAATGGGGATGCCTGGGTGGCTCAGCTGGTTAAGCTGCAGCTTTCGGCTCAGGTCATGATCCCAAGATCCTGGGATCAAGTCCCGCATTGAGCTCCTTGCTCAGCCAGAAGTCTGCTTCTCTCTCTGGCTCTGCCTGCTTGTGTTCTCCCTCTCTCTCTCTCTCTCTCTCTGACAAATAAATAAATAAAATCTTTTTAAAAAAAAAGAATAAACCAAAATGGCTAAGACAATTGTTACATAAATTTCTTGGAGAATTAACTGTCATGGTAACAGCTTCTCCTGGATTTGAAATATACAAATCTGGAAGCACAGTGGGTTTTTCTGAATAATAAGTATTACCATTTATTTTCATAGCACTTTATATTATTCCAAAGGTTCAGACCTAAGGCATTTAGTACCTGCTATGTGCCAGACACTGTGCTAAGTGCTAGAACAATAAAAATGACTAAAAAAGGACTAAAACCTAGCCCCTTGCTTTGGGGGGGGGGGGTCTTTGAGGCAGCCCCATAAATAAAATACCTCTTTCCTGCTTAAATTCTGAACCAACTCTATTGGCCTATTTAGGACATAGTAGTAAGTTAGGTAGATACCAAAATATTAACGTCACTTCTCATAAAACAGATATTCAAGAATCTGATGCTTCTAAAGCCAAGGAGATTTAATAATGTGAATCCCAGAATTATAGGCTTAACCATTTAGCAGGTTAGGACCTGGAAAAACTGTCCCTGGAGAACAGGACAGTCTATATGCTTCCTGTAGGCAGCTGCTTCACTAAGGACACTTAATTTCTGCAACCAAAATCACCAAAAAATTTACTCAGTAAAGAATGAGTAGAGAATAGAGGCCAGGTGTGTCACAGTAATGGCTATCCTTCCATCTGGAAAGAAATATCAGGAGTGGAGAGGAAGCATTCCCCTCCCCAACACCTGCCCTCAAGGACCTCATCTCATTGATATTCACAGAAACCCTGAGAGGTAAACAGAAATGTTTTGCCTGTTTTATATAAGAGGCAGCTGAGTTCTACAAGAGGCACACAGCTAGGTTGAAATCCAAAGAATAACATCTCAATTCTTTAGGGACATAGTTACCAATGCAATTAGATCATGGACTTGTCTACATTTTTTGCTCTTGCAAGTGAGACACAAGCCTTGATTCCAAATGGTCTTGTGACTATCTAAGGTTTTGACAATAACATCTATCATCTTGTGTATAGTAAATATGGTTATTTACTAATTCGAATCTTCTACCAAAAAAAGCAGGTAAGGCTTAAAAAATTGAATTCCACTATTGTAAACTTTTAGAGAGAAAGCAGCCAGGCAAAAGTGAGACAAACAGTTCAGAAAGACAAAATAAAATGAGGTGGTTATCTAATGCTCAATATGAGAAAGAATACTTAATTTGGTCAGCTGGTACTGTGTTGCTGAGTTGTGTATCAGTACTACTTACTAAGCATCTAATATGTAAAGTTGTGGTTAAGCACTGCTTATGTACACAATATCATTTAATTTTTACAACAAATGTATGAGGAAGTTACCGTTCTTCAGATAGGAACAACTTATTTAGATCAGGTGAGTTGTCTAATTTCACATAATCACTAATATGTGCCACTGTCAGAATTTGAACCCAAGACTTCTGCCATCAGAACCCACACTCTTAACCGGTACATTCTACTGGTCTATCAGCAAAGTGCATAAATTGAGTTACCTCTGAAGGCAATGTATCCAGTGAGGGACAATAAAATACATCTAAGAGAGCAGGTTTATTTCTAAACTTATAATACAGTTAGGTACCTACAACACAAATATTAAAAAGGCTTAAAAAAAAAAAGTTTACTGGGGGCGCCTGGGTGGCTCAGTCGTTGGGTGTCTGCCTTTGGCTCGGGTCGTGATTCCAGGGTCCTGGAATCGGGCCCCAAATCAGGCTCTCTGCTCAGCGGAAGGCCTGCTTCTCCCTCTGCCTGCTGCTCCCCCTGCTTGTGTGTGTTCTCTCTTTCTCTCTCTTTCTCACTATCAAACAAAAAAATAAAATATTAAAAAAAAAAGTTTACAGTGCAGAGGTGAGCACAAATGAACATATTAGCAAGCACAGGACTCCTGAGAGAAGCTGAAATGAAAAAGCGATCAAAAGCAAGAGTTAAGCTGAAGGCATCTGGGTGGTTCAGTGGGTTAAGCCTCTGCCTTCAGCTCAGGTCATGATCTCAGGGTCCTGGGATCGAGTCTCGCATCAGGTTCTCTGTTCAGCAGGGAGCCTGCTTCCCTCCCCCGCCTCCGCCTGCCTCTCTGCTTACTTGTGATCTCTGTCAAATAAATAAATAAAATCTTAAAAAAAAAAGAGTTAAGCTGACAAGCACGTGCTAACAGGGTGAATTGCTTAAAGATGGGGTAAGCTACCTCAGGAATTAGTAAGTTATCATTACGTGAGGGGCTTCCCACAGAGGATGGATGGACAAACACTTTGTAGATAAAACTGGGTTGTTTTCCAGGGCATCGAAAGTTCCCCAAGTCCTAAGATTCTGTGATTTAGTACATTTATTTTGAATAGCCATAGTGCACCAAGTATTGGGATAAGGTCCTCTCATAAAGGAGAATAAGTCATAAGTTCAGAGAGACCACAGTCGAGAGGACAAATAGCACAAAACCACACATGTAGAATGAAGTGTTGTATGGCACCGGGGCAAAGAGAATCACACTTAACTCAAAAGGGAAAGGGAAGTTAAAAGTGCAAATCAGACGTTCCTTGGAGGTGATGCCTAAACTAACACTTGAAGGAAGAGTAAAAACTAGCAGAGTGTTCCAACTCTCTATTGCTGTGTAACAAAGTATCTTTAAAACTCCAACAAATATCCTACCTCAGAATTTGGGTACTTACTTAACAGCTGGGCTGGTTGGTAGGCTGCAAGAGGTTTCACTCACGTGCCTGGCACCTTGAAGGAGACAGCTTTAAAGACTAGTCTCTCTGCTAGAACCTTCCTTTCTTCCATGAAGTTTCGGGGCTTCTCCATAAGATCCCTCCGGCAGGGTAGGTAGAGTCTTACAAGGTGGCTCAGGGCCCCAAGAACGTCGACCCGACAGATCAAGACAGAGGCTCCAAGGCTTCTTATAACAGCCTCAGAAGTCAGGCAATATCACAGTCAACACAATTTATTGGTTAAACGTGAGCTGGTGTGGGAGGGAACACATAAGTGTGTTCCCACACTTAATAAACCACACCAGGGAGGTATGGTTTATTCGAAACTATCATGGATACTGGATACCACGCCAGGCTAAGAAGATTCTAAGGGTACAATTTTCTGCTAGAAGGAATATCGTGCACAAAGACAATGGCTCATGTAAGAGTAAATCCTGAGAAGCATTAGGGTGACACTGTTAACCCACACAACGTGCAAAAGGCAACCGAAGGGAGACTTGGGCTGCACTTAGCAGGCTCCTGAGTCCTGGGCCCCACACAGATGACCTTAAAACCAGAAATGAGGACTCCTTCTAACAGCCTGTTAAAACATGTGGACTACTCTGAAGGTCTGAGCATGCGCAGACATGCCTTAGCCAAAAATATTAACAAGTCATTATCAGAGGGATGCCTGGGTGGCTCAGGGGGTTAAGCGTTTACTTTCAGCTCAGGTCATGATCTCAGGGTCCTGGGATGGAGCCTCAAATCAGGCTCTCTGCTCAGCGGGAAGCCTGCTTCCCCCTCTCTCTCTGCCTGTCTCTCTGCCTACTTGTGGTCTCTTTCTCTCTCTCTGTCAAATAAATAAATGAATAAATCTTTTAAAAAAGCTATTATCAGAAACTGGCACTGAAGTGGCATCCAGGTAAAAAAATCATGAGAATAAACAAGCAGGAGAGATAGAATTCAAACAAGTAGCTGAGGTATATGACATATTATTCAGATGCTAAAAAATGAGATTCCTATGACAAATATGGCGAAGAAGGATTAAGTGGTGGAGGTGGAAGTCATTTTGACAGTCTGAGTTGGGCTTCACCCTGCATAACTCAAATGATGCCTTCACAGATTGATTGATTGATTGATTGATTGAGTGGATGAGACCGATTTTTATTCAACTTCTTTGAAAACCCACTAGTAGACTTTTCTGAGGACTCACAGGGGTTCCCCAAAGAAGCTGAGGCAGAGAATTGTTTTTCACTGTCTTCAGTGGATTTCCACATTTTGAAGGGAATTTGCTCTTTCCGATACAGGATTTATGTCTTTAGGTTCACTGGGTCATGGAAGCCTCACTTCATTCTCTTCCATGTCCTTTTAGAATAGTTCAACAAGCAGCTTCAAATCCATATCAGCTTTTACTAAAATTGTTAGTGGCAGGAAACTCACTGCAAAGAGAATAATGTTGAGGGGTGCCTGGGTGGCTCAGTGGGTTAAAACCTCTGCCTTCAGCTCAGGTCATGATCTCAGGGTCCTGGAATCGAGCCCTGCATCGGGCTCTTTGCTCAGTAGGGAGCCTGCTTCCCTCTCTCTCTCTCTCTCTCTCTCTACCTGCTTCTCTGCTTGCTTGTGATGTCTGTCAAATAAATACATAAAATCTTTTTAAAAAAAGATAGAGAATAATGTTGAAAATGGTCAAGAAAGAGTCAAAGCTGAAGACAGCCAGTTAAAGTCCTTAACCACAAGTGGTAAGAGACAGCTGCTATGCTTTGATAACAAGTAATTCAATGCAACCAATTAGTGCAGAAGTTAACTATACAAGCACCATTTGAGGATTAGCAGGAACTTCTTTTTTGAAGATTTCAAATGAACTTGACTTTCAGTGTTATTGTACCTAATCTTAAGTATTCATAACCACAACTCATGTTAGCCTCTATTTGTCAGACTCTTGACTTATTGTTGGGGCCTCATAGGACTATTTTATTTTGTCTTTAAAATTCTTGTAAATCTTTGTGTGCATCTTGCTTTTTTTTTAATTATTAAATATAATCCAAGGTGGCTATGGCTCTTTCATGCATTAATACCAGCATGGATCTATTTTTCTCAATGTGTTTGGAGTGTGAGACAAATCGTGTTAACTTGCTGTGTAGTTCATATTGCCTGGATGAATCTTCCACAACAATAATTTCATTTTTTCCAGTATTTAGTAGTGCAAGATATTAATGCATAATGATAATACATTTCTGATTTAATATAAATTGAAGATGCTTTCTAATTGTGCATGAATGCTGCCAACTTAGTGAGTTTTGACAACTGTTTAAATATATAGTGTTAAACTTAGGCTGGTAAACTGGGTCTTTGTCATTTGCTTTTATATATATATATATATATATATATATATACACATACAATTGTATATATATATACACATACACACACACACACACACACACACACACATATATATATAATGTGAAAATCACTATAGATAGATAGATGATAGATAGATAAAAGAAATGTGAATGTGCATTTAGTGCCTTGAAAAAAAAAGTCCTGAGAAACACCAAGCCACAAAACTATGGTGTTATGCTTAAGAGTGCAGGCTCTAGAGTTAGACTTTGGAGCCAGTTTTCTCCAGTGCAAATTTTGTGTCCTAGAACCAATTTGTTCAAGGTTATTAAATTTAAGTTAATTAATTGAATTAGTTAAATTAAAAGTTCAGTTCTCTAGCTTCCCCTCAATCACAGTGGCCACATTTCAAGTGCTCAAGAGCTACATGTGGGTAGTGGATACCATATTGGACAACACAGACATAAAACATCCCCATCACAGAAAGTTCTCTTGGACAGCAGTGTGCTTGAAGGTTGTTTAATAGGCTTCCATTTAACTAACTTGCCTCTTTAACTCTGTATTCCCATTACAAAACTTATCAATTGATAGCCAAGACATACTGAAATGAATGGGTAACCACACATTTTTTCACCCCCCAGTTCAACTGCTTATAAAACATCCAGTTGTGTTTGTTCCCAAAACTGTGTATTCCAGTTTACTTACATTGAAATTACATAACTTAGTTTAATTTGTCAACAGATAAAATACAGATGGGAAAAGTCTTCTATGCAAATTAAGCTGAATGCCTCGTTAAGAATCAATAAAGACAAGTTGAAATTTATTTGCTGCATAATTAATCATAGGATAGAAAATTCTAAGATATTAGAAGGAAAAACATCTAAAACTCGATGTTCAGCTAAATTCGAGAGTCCTTAAGTACTTACTCCACTTTAAGGAGCCTGAAACTGAAAAGGATTACACAATAATGGATGAAATTTATGAAAGAAAAATGAAGTTAAACTCCAATAAATAGAACTATATATCAAATGATGGATAAACACATATGATATTCTAAATTAATATAAATATATTTATGGAGATAATCAAACATTGTATGCTTTCTATGGGATATGACAATACCGTATATTAAATCTTGAAAAGAGAATCAAACCTCTACATCCAATCAAGTCTCTAGCTCCAATTCTCCAGCCACAATTACAATTTTATAGGAAATAGAGGACAAAGGAACTTGTTAAACTACACCGTGGAAATGCAATCAGTAAAATCCATACCTTGGGAAACTCTACAAGACAAACTTTTTTTAAAAAGATTTTATTTATTTATTGGAGAGAAAGAAGTGAAGGCAGACGCTTAACCAACTGAGCTACCCAGGCACCTCTGACCTGGTTTCTTCAACACATTGCAAAGAGAGAGAGATGAGGGGTAACTAACAGATTAAAAGAGACTTAAAATATAGAGCAATCGATCACAACATGTAGACCTTTTTTGGATCCTAATTCATAAATGGTGTGCAAAGTATTTTAACATGAGACAATTGGAAATTTGTACAATAGCAGATTAGTTGTATTATTGGGGTAATTATTATTGTTATAGACGAAATAATTGTCATTATGTTAAAAAAGAGTCCTGTTCTTTTACATACATACTGAAATATTGACAGATGATATGATGACTGAGATTTGCTTAAATATACTATGGGAAGGGATAGTGAATGGAGGTATGGATGAAGCATGATGGGATTTTTTAAAAAAGATTTTTATTCATTTGAGGGGTAGAGAGAGAGTAAGTGAGTAGGAGGGGGCAGAAGGAAAGGGAGAAGCAGACTCCCCTCTGAGCAGGGAGCCTGAAGCTGGGCTCGATCCCAGGACCCGAGATCATGACCTGAGCCGAAGGCAGACACTTAACTGACTGAGCCACCCAAGCATCCCTGACAGATTGATTATTATTGGGCCTGGGTATTGGGTACATAGGGACTCATTGCATTATTCTATCTACTTTGTATACATTCTAAATTCTCCATAACACAAAGTTTTAAAAAGATAATGTATCATTTTTCTCACCAAGTTTTTCTAAGAGACAAACTAAGTCCCAAAAGCATCAGAGGAGGAAAGTGAAAGCAGAGTAATATAATAAAGATTAAGAAAGTTCTAGTTATTTTCCATAATGACCCCCTCTTAATATCAAACCAAATTAAAAAGAAAAATATGTCCCTGCTTCAAACATGGGCGGAAGGCACTAAAGACTGCCTATTGGGTATTCACCACTGATTCTGGAATCAGCATTGATTGTAATCCCAGGTTCATCACTAATTGCATTACCCATGGACAAAGTAATCAATGTTTATAACACTCAGTTTCCTCATCTGTGAAGTGGAAGTATTATAAAGTCATTATGAAAGTCATCTGTGAAGTGGAAGTATTATAAAGTCATTATGAAAACTCAATAATATAAGCCAATGTAAGGTGTTTTGCTTGTTTGCCACAGAGCCCACCTCGGGAACCAGTAAGAGAGTACACAATGGAAATTGTTAGTGACAGCTTTGAAGGTCATACCAATGAATCTGGATTTGCTCTATTACATGAACTCTGAACATTCGAAACACTTGAGTGAGAGAAAATAATGTTTGAGAGAATTGATTTTGATGGGACAGAAATAGAAGGTAGAAAAACCACATAGATGTTGCAATTTTTGCAAAAAGACCTACACTTACGTGGTGGCTATAGAAATGGAAAACATGGGTGCCTGGGTTGCTCTGTCAGTTAAGTGTCCACTCGGGTCATGATCTTGGGGTCCTAGGGTGGAGCCTTGCATCAGGCTCTGTGCTCAGCAGGGAGTCTGCTGGAGATTCTCTCTCCCTCTTTGGGCCGCACCCCTTCAAATAAATAAATAAATCATAAAAAGATAAGAAACAGGAAATAGAGGACATCCAGACACTCCTGTGAAGAGGCACTAAAGTTAGAAACAGCAAGGTGTCCATTTGACTCCTGACTACTAATTATCAGGGAGCCCCATCTTCAAACTATTCACCTCAGGTAGGTAGAAACACAGAAGAAAAGAGATGGAAAGAAAGGTGGAGAACAAAAGAGACATTAGTCTTGGGTTTCAAAGACTGTTGTGTATTTACTCACATTACTCAGCGCTAACACTAAAGATGTCAGAGGCTTTATGCGGAATCAGGATAAATGTGTGAAGTAGCAGTTGAGGTTTAATAAGACCTGATGGCTTGAGATGGGGTGAAGAAGGATCGGGAAGATTCCCAGTGCAGTTTCCTGCGAATGACCAGATACATGGCTCTCCTGCCGCTCTCAGCTTCCTTGCCTGTAACTCCCCACTGTGGGCAGCTAATTGCTCCCAAAGGGAATTATGAAAAAAGCTAAAAGTCATTTACAACTTTCACTGTTACTCAACAAACTAGACTGTTTTCCTCCAGGAAGTGGTATTCTTTATAAAGTTACAATTTCTTAAGCAAACTTTCTCCAGGCCCACAGTAGTAAGAAATGCATTTAAGATTCTCATTCCTTCCTAACTCCAATCATCCCCAACGTTATTTTTCCACTGTAAAATTGAGCAATACTCCAGCTCTTCTTCGATGATAGAGCCGGTCTTGTAATGTTCAACTGGGTAGCTCAGAGGTTTCCCTCGGGCTACTTCCATCCCTGTTTCTCCTGATCAGCTAATTGAAAGGCAGCTCAAAAATGACAAGGTTTCTGCAGCTAGACTCCTAAGAGAAGACAACAGGGGACTGGAAGTTCTGTCCCCGCCAACCTTCTTGACGACAGGTGACTAGAGCAAATCCCTTACATCTGTGCTATCAGGATACCTACTTTCAAGGGAAGGTCTTTTAACTCTGCAAGCATCATGGGGCCTGATGAATCAAACTGATTTCTTTGAGTCAAATGAATTCTGGAAGCATTAAGCACTATTACGGGATGCAGAAAAAGACTGAATTACACAACAATAGAAAAAAAATGCTTGATTTTTTTTTGATGGGACTGTAACCTTTAAAATGAGAAATTTAGAGCTTAGAAAACATCTCCTCTCAAATGCACTTCTTTTGTATTTGATCACTTTCTCATCTGTGTATTTTTACAGCATATTTGAGTGTAAACCAGATCACTGAAACAATAAGTTCATTCACAATTCATAGACTGTCCACAGCCACGTAAAAAGAATATTCCCCTCTGCCAATAATAGGCACAGTTTCTGCATTACTCTGAATTCCATAAGGAAGTATTCTCAAAGGTTGTTTCCTAATCTCTTTTTTGAAAACAATAACACCTTATTAATTTAGATGGCTGGGGAACTTACTATCACTTCATCAATATTGGTTTGCATAATCTGTCCCCAAGTTGTTTTTTTTTAACGTGCTAGATACATAACCCTGCTATGAGAACATGCCAACACCAGATGGCAGTTGTATGCCACAGCCCCCAAGGTTTGAGCTGTAAGGTATAAACTGAGATGGTTTGAGGTGAAAGACAAACGTCCCTTTGCACCGTGTTCGTATCAAAAGCATATTACATATAACACCCACTTCTCATCACTCGGTGCCTTCCTCAATGCCCATCACCCAATTATATGCAACTGATCAATTATTGAACACTACATCTGAAACTAATGAGGTACTATGAGTGGGCTAATTGAACTTAAATTTAAAAAAAGAAAAGGAAGCATAATATAAATTTAAATAATAACTAAATCCTAAAATAATTCTTTAGAGCAAATGTCAACCAACTGAATTCCAGAATATAATTTTGTTCACTGCTTCTCAAAAGTCATCACACAACCTACCGCACCCCAAGCCCCAACCGTGTAATAATGTTTCATTAGAATGCTAATCTTCATATCCGTTATCACTTGCGCTTAACTACTTTTCCTGATTTTTTTTTATCTTCAATATCTTGTTGTTGACTTAGTCAAGCATGATAGAGCCACCCTGCCTAGCTATCCCAGCTAATTGAAGGAACGGTGTTTCTTGTGGTCTCTCCATCTTCCTGCAGCTTTCTTGTTCTATTTGCTTTCTCTCTCTTCCTCTTCACTTAGGGAACATGATTTACCCTCCACAGTTAGTGGTAGGTTCCTCTTCACAATTTTGTCCCTGATTTTCTAAATTAGTTTTATTTTTCTTAATGAGAAGAATTTACTCTGCTCAGTCGCTGGAGCGGACTGGGGCTTAGCAAAAATAGCAATTAAAAATGTACCCAAACAACCCAATTCAAATATAGGCAAAGGACTTGAATAGATATTTCTCTACAGAGAATACACAAATGGCCAATAATCAAATGAAAAGATGCTCAACACCATTAGTCATTAGAGAAATGCAAATTAAAACCACAATGAGATACCACTTCACATCCATTAGGATGGCTCTAATAAAAAATATGTGGAAAATAAGCCTTGGCAAGGATGTAGAGAAACTGGAACTCACATGCATCATTGGTGGGAATGTAAAGCAATACAATCACTGCAGAAAGTAGTTTGGTTGTTCCTCAGAAAGTTAAACACAGAATGACCATATGATCCAGCAATTCCATTTCAAGTACCCAAGAAAAATGAAAGCAGAGACTCAAAGAGACATTTGTACATACATGTTCTGACTGACATTTTTCCAAAGCAGACATCCAGATGGCCAACAGCTGAATGAAAAGATGCTCAACATCACTTATCAGCAGGGAAATGCAAATCAAACAAAATGCAATCAGATACCACCTCTCTCATCAGAATGACTGACGTTGAAAACACAAGAATCAACAAGGTTTGGAGATATGGAGGTATGGAGAAAAAGGAACCCTCTTACTGTTGGTGGGAATGCAAACTGGTACAGTCACTGTGGAAGAGAGTATGGAGGTTCCTGAAAAAGCGAAAAATAGAGCTACTCTATGATCCAGTGTTTGCACTACTGGGTATTCATCCCCCAAAAACACAAAAACACTAATTCAAACGGATACATGAACCCCTACATCTGTTGTAGCATTGTATACAATAGCCAAACTATGAATGCAGCCCGTGAATGCAGCCCGTGTCCATCAACAGACAAATAAATAAGGAAGAAGTGTTACACACACACACACACACAAATATTACTCAGCCATCAAAAAGAATGAAATCTTGCCGTTTGCAATGACATGGATAGAGCTAGAGAGTATAATGCTAAGTGAAAGAAATCAGAGAATGAAAAGTACTATATGATTTCCCTCATATGTGGAATTTAAGAAACAAATGAACAAAGAAAAAAAGAGACAAACCAAGAAACAGACTCTTAACTATAGAGAACAGACTGATGGTTACCAGAGGGCAGGTGGGTGGGAGGTCGGGGGAAACAGGTGATGAGAATTGAATCCACATTGTGATGAGCACTGAGTAATGTATAGAATAATTATAATGTACACCTGAAACTAACATAACACTGTATGTTAACTACACTGCACTTAAAGTTTTGAAAAAAATTAGCAACAAATAAGGAACCAAAAATATCTTAAACGTTTCTCCCAAACCACTAAAGTAACCTAATTAAGTTACAATTTGATTTAGCAGTCACAAAATTATATTACAGACCAAACATATGCCCATTAATCAAAAACTAAAATAATTCCTGAGTAAATGGTATAAAGTTAGCTTATGCCAAAGTTGACCTTGAAAAACCTTTCAAATATGGTTTAGTGTGGTTGTAAGTTACACATGAATATGTTTTCATAAGGATGTGTCAGTGATTCCTCAGTGTATTTTTTTTAAATAAAATGTATCTGAGTAGCAGAAAAAAAAATGTGCCCATAGGCCACTTGCTGATAGTGAAAGTCTAAATAAAAATTATTTCAATTTTAAGGACAATATGCCACCAAGGAAATTTCAAATAAAGGAAAAACAACCAGAACTTTACCTGGCTGTATCACAAACCCATTAGATCAGAACTAGCCAGGCTAGACCAATGTTGACATTTAAGTGGCTATCAAACAATTTCCTCTGGTAGATGTAAACAAGAGACAGAATTAATCAACTTAAGAGAATAACAACTTAACAGTTCTTTAGCATATTTATGGTCTACATAGAAATGAATGTTACTAATTAGGACCGATTGCCCCCAAAGTTGAATTTCCCATAAAGAGGAGTACGTAAATCCGCTAGCCCATGTCCCAGGCAGAGGAAAGAACGTGGATTCTCCCTCCACATCACACTGGCTGGGAACCTAGTTTATGAGACCACTGCACTAGTACTTTTCCTCTGTTATTTCTAATTCTTTAAAACCCTGGGAGACAGACATTGGTATCTCTATTATAAAGATTACAAAAATGAGGCAATAGCAGCTGTGTGTCTTTGATCAATGCCACACAGCTCTTCAGTCCTGCGACTAGGTTTCAATCACAAGTCTTTCCACACCAAAGCCTGGTGTGTGGCCTTTCTGATAACAGTGCTAGCCTTCAAAACACTGGCTTGTTACAATCAGACTAGGTATATGAGGATTTGTGCTAGTCCTCAAGAAACAAAGTTGAATTTCTGAAAGAACGTAGAATCTGAGCTTTTCCCTTCAAGTGGCCTTGCTCTTTAAATTTTTCTGATTTAGTGCAGTTTGACTGTGAAAGCCTTATAGCTCAAAGGTCCTTCAGTTCTCAGGTTAATGTTAGAGTGTCTCAGGGGACAGCTTTCTTCCTGATGACCTTGGCAGGAAAAGAAGTTAACCCCCTCATCAACTCAGTCTGTACGTGACACCAAAACATGAGAGAGCCTCAGTTTTTTTATTCAAATATTGCTTTATGTAAATCCCCAGAGCCCAGCCAAGCATCCAGGGTAAAGCAAATGTCTTCTGTAACTGCAAAGAATTCTGTTTCCAGGAAGCAGGGGATCTCACAAGCGGCCCTCAGCCCTGCTGTCAAAGAACCAGCAAAGGAATCAAGAACAGATAAGGAACAAGCAGATAAGGGAATTTCCAGTATAGCCTAAAACAAACTAGTAAAGATGAGATAAGATAAGATGTTTGCAGAAAAAAAAAATAACCTTTGGATGTCCAAAGGGCTAGCCTTTGACAAAATTGTGAAGGAGGTCTTCTGTTTTCTCTTTCTCTCCCTCTGCCCTCACCTCTGCTCCCCTAATTCTACTCCTCCACCCTACGTAGTCTCAGAGCTAATGATATTTTTTGAGTGCCTGTCCAAGCCTCCTAGAGTGGGGCTCTCTCCTCTCTGCTACCCCCTTAACATATTTTATGTCCCATAGCATCCTCCCGACCTCTCCTTCCTGTGATTGTTCTCATTAAACAATTAAACTCATTTGGTGAATTTATATAGCAACGATCTTGACCTCTAGTAATGATGTAAAGCATTACCGCTACCAGATCACACATTTGCATTGTGATTGGGCTTTACAAAACCTTAGACCTGGGTGGCTCGGTGGGTTGAGCCGCTGCCTTCGGCTCAGGTCATGATCTCAGGGTCCTGGGATCAAGTCCCGCATCGGGCTCTCTGCTTGGCAGGGAGCCTGCTTCCTGCTCTCTCTCTCTGCCTGCCTCTCTGCCTACTTGTAATCTCTCTCTGTCGAATAAATAAATAAAATCTTTAAAAAAAAAAACACCTTAGACCTGCCTTTCCTCCTAAACTATTTATTTCTTTCCCTTCGTCTACTTGTGAGCCCATAAATTCTGCTATGGTATTTTTACAACCTCTCCAACAGCAGGGAGAACATTTTGACTCCACAAGATAAAGGACTAATGGGCATAAGGGATGTGGCATCTGTTTGTAAACATTAATGGAGTGATGCCTGTTAGCCTGGTACTACTCCCTAACTTGCAGAAGCTTAGAACGTAGCTGGGGAGACAAAGTTAACACCTATGAAAAGTCAAACAACTTCACCAAATAGGATGGCATTCCTTGATTTGATGATCTGAAACACCAGGTGACTCCAGTGGTCTGACACTATCTAGCGGAGGTAGGAGGGCCAAGGGAAAGACCCAGAAGCAGTATCCTCAGAGTGTATGGTGCAGGAACTAAACAGTGGAGGGTAAATGAAGCAGTGACAGGGTCACAAGGACACTGTGAAAACAAGCCCATAACCCCAGCATGTACTTCCATCCATCTCGCCATCTCGGTGTGTGCTGGATTATTCCAGTGGTGAGGGAACACATGGATGAATCACTGTTTGATAAATACCTCCTGAAAAATGCCTTCCATCATTTTCTTGTGAACACATTGGAAATAGAATTGATGGCTTTTTAATTAATTCTGTCTCTAATATCCAGATGGCAAGTTTAGCAGTTACACGAAGCTCTGAAACCATGATTAAGTAACTGAATTTTCACACACATTAAAAAAAAAGATATTTAAAAGCACTACTTCCAGGAGTGGTTCTCAACCATGGCCCAAAGGGACTGGAGGGTACTGGGGAAAGGGAGGCTTAAAAACAACTATTATGTTTTTTTTATCCTTCCAAATACAGGCATGGAAGTAACAGCTGCATACATCCTTCTAAATATGGAAATGGAGGTAAAATCATTCAAATGGTCTGTTTTCAAATTATTTGAACTTCTGTCAAATTGAGATAAAATATTTTTTTCTAAAGTACTTTCCTCTTTTTGTAGGCCTTACGATGCCAAGTATAATGTCGTTCACATAGAAGAAATTCAACAAATATTTTCCCATTGGTTGATTGTTCTGGGAGAGAACCCAACCTTTTCGGAAAAAATTCTGGTGTAAACTGCAATTTTCCTAACTTTAAGCTCTATTTCAGAAAACTGGGCCCTGCCTACTAAAGAGGTCCATTGAGTGTTAACCACCAGCTTCCATTAGATGAAGATAAGGTA
Organism: Neogale vison; assembly: GCF_020171115.1. Lineage (NCBI taxonomy): Eukaryota > Metazoa > Chordata > Mammalia > Carnivora > Mustelidae > Neogale > Neogale vison. Next base: position 35,353,988 of record NC_058105.1, read on the forward strand.
CTAATGAGAAAGGAGTGGATAAGATTGGAGTAGCGCCCCCAGCAAGATAAAAGGGAAGAGGTAAACAAAAAGACAGGTGGGGCAATAAATTCTTCCTTCCCTCCTTGAAGAGACAGTATCACATAGGAGGAAACCTTACAGGGTTATAATCGTGGTATATATAGGCACATAATTTTGTGTACCCCTGATATAGTCCAAAGTCCAGGATATGTCCTTGGACTTTCTCATCCCACTCACCCCCACACCTTATACCATTTTCCTCCCCGGCACCTACTGATGCCTACTTCACTGTACATATATACTTACTGGTTGGGTTTGTTATCTGTTTGCACCCCCCTAGGATTTAAGTTCCATGAGGACAAAGGTAGGCCTGTCAAATTCACTACCGTTAAAACGCTCCGAAAAAGGGTAAAATCACAACATTCACACAAATACAGAAATAAATACGTGTTAAAGATTTTATTTAACTCAGTAATGAAGAAACTGGGAGAGTGTTACAACCAGTTAAAAACAGAATCCAAAGAACAGGCACATTTATAGATCAAGAATGCTGACATTTCAGAACGTATAAATGGGAGGCAACACTTTTTTCCACAGAGGAGGAGATGTCCTGAGAGAAACAGATTTGCTTGTTTATAGACAAGCATTATTGCCTATAAACAATGATTATTTTGCATTAATATCAGTTATCTCCGATCTACAGGGTTGCAAGATAACTGCCATCCAAGCAGGATTAGATAACCCTGAAGGTCTGCTTCAAACATGGCCTAGCTTTCCACTGAAACACAGAATCCTCCCTAGACCAACAACAGTGTCTAGCACAGTGCCTGGCACACAATGGACACTTGAAAGGGCAGCAAGAGGGCCAATATTATCAACATGAACCTCATTCACCAAACCAGATACTTGGACATCATACCCAATTGCCCTCTCTTTCATGCTGTCCTCGCTCCATACCCAATCAGTCCCCCCATGTTATCCTTTCTACCATCTGAAAATATTTATTATCCTGCATAAGAGAAATCTGTTCTAATGCGTGCATCTCAGGATGCCATTCCTATTCTAAAACCAACTACTACCCTCAGAATAAACCTTAAATACTTTAGAAACTAAGGCCTTTTATTCTGGGAATATCTAACAAAGAAGAAGTACACAAAAAGATCATAGACAAATCACCAATTTAGCATAGTTGTTGGTCCATCATGGATGCTCAGTAAGTATATGATTATTAATTAGTTAACAGTTATTCAAAGCAGGACCTGTATAACTCATCTTTCCCCTGATTTTTTTTTGCTTATAATTACAGCTTATTCTATAAATGTATCTTTTTACTTTTCCCATTTGAACTCATACCTCATAAAAAAAAAAAAAGAAAAAGAATACTTGGAGTCTATGAGAACTATTACCTTGAATCTAAGGTACTAGCATGTGAAAAGCAGAGTTAGCATCTCCAGCCCGACAAAATTTTACTTAGTTACAAGCCCCACCCCATGCCCAAGGGAGTCTCTACATGGTACTGTCAAAGTTCAGATTGGTGTAATGAAAATTAAAGGCCAATATAAGAGTTTCATAGATGGAGAAATTGTTTCTAAATTAAGTGGAGCTGGCTGGAATGGATAGCCTCTCTGACTTCACTATGACTGATGCTATTTGGAATTTTATTCTCTTCAAAGGGAGGCTGTTGTCTAAAGAAACCTTTAGAATTGATGACTAAGATGCAGCTTGGCTCTATGGCTGTGTTCTCTCCAAGAGTGCATGTTTTCTCTTGGGAGAATTTCCTTATGGTTATTGCACACAAGACCTCACTAGGAAAAGAAAATGTCAATTTAAAAATTTACTTCCCAGGAGGTGCCTGGGTGGCTCAGTGGGTTAAAGCCTCTGCTTTCGGCTCAGGTCATGATCCCAGAGTCCTGGGATTGAGCCCCACATCAGGATCTCTGCTCAGTGGGGAGCCTGCTTCCCCCTCTCTCTCTGCCTGCCTCTCTACCTTCTTCTGATCTCTCTCTATCAAATAAATAAATAAATCTTTAAAAAAAATTTACTTCCCAGATGCCCTTCACTATGGATTCATATAATGAAATGCAGCAATTTATATTTAGCAAAATAAAACTTAAAAGAAATTACAAAAAGCACTGTAGTGAGACCATTTTGAAATGCTGGGGGAGAATGTAAGGCTGACCTCAGAAAAACTCTTAAGTTCTGATTTGGTATCTTCCAGCCTTCCTTTAACTGCCTATCCTCAAGGATACTTCTTCCTATAATTCCCTGCTGATAACCAGGGTCACTCATGTGGGAGCCACGCCAGGTGTGCCCTCCTTAGACACTATCCTGTCTTTGGTCTTCAACCTCCCCTTACCCCAACTAAACTTACCTGTTACGGGCATCTCAGTGAACTTTCCTGCTGGGAAATATCTAAGAAACTCTATTGAAAGGTGTAACCCAGTAATAAAATTATGTAATTTTCTTATCAAGTACAGTTGTATTTCACTATTTTTTTCCATCGACGATAAATAACAAAGGTAGAAGTTCAGGCATTATTAACAGGATGCTATTTCTGGAACTAGAATTCTTCCCAGGGTTCCTCAAAACACAAGGAATAGGCCTACTCATTGGAACAGCGTATGATTATCAACTACACTGACACTATACTTGATATGAAATTGTCTTGTCGTTTATCTTGTTCTTTTAAAATTCAAGTGGAGGTTTTAAAAAATCCTGTTAATTGAAAGTTCAGGTTAGTTAGATTCAGGTCAATCAAGGTTTTACTCTAACAGAATTTACATAATGTGGTGACTTTCAGGCATGAGAGAATTTTTTGATTAATCAGTTCAGTTTGCCTGTAATATTGATTTAATGACCTGTTTGAATGAGTCACACTAATTGAACTAAACTGTGTTGTTTACAAGAGCAGCTGGTAATGAAAATAATGTATCCTATATCCTTCTACAAAGTAGACAATGCAGCTCATTTTACTTATTGTTTAAAATTGGCTTGCATGAACTCTATTTTGCATGTACATTAATTTTTCATTTTACTTATTTCATATTGGTATGTCCTTTTATATATCACAAAGTGAGCTGATTTCAAGTGGAAAACTAGCATAATGAAAAAAAGGTGAGAAGGTAGTCTTTTTAATCTTGCCCAAAAGTTTAGTTTTAATTTCTGTGATAGTTCTGAGAAAAAGTGGTTTTTGGTGCTCACATAAAATATTTTGGCAGGCATCAGATTGAGGATATATGCTGATTGCTTAAGGTATGTCCTAGGAATATTTTTGAATGTGGACAAAAATGATAAATACATCCTTTTAAGGTTCTACCCGTGGCCATTTGAACTATGCCAAAATACCATTTCAAGCGTATTAGTTTGTCTGGAAATATAATTAGTCACTAAATTAAAACATTTGAATATTAAGGTCATGTCACTATAACTTAGTAGTTTTTAACCATCTATAGTTCTGCTTAAACTGTTCTTTTCCTCCCAGCCCATACCCCAACCCCATCTATAAGATACTATGAAAATACAGAAACATGTTTTGTACATCAACCCTACTCTGTCTGGATCCAGGATCATGCTAGGTACCATGAACAATACACAGATAAAACATTTCCCAGTTAAAGAACTTAAAATCTATTTGAAAAGGCAAGATAAATACCCATAAACAATAAACCTAAGTATGAAAGAAAGGATAGCAGGAGAGCAGAGGAAAGCCTGCAGAGCAAAGATGGGAACATCAGCTGAGCCTTAGAAGAAGGCCAATTATTTTTTTTCTATATTTATAATAGTTAATAATATAATAAATAAATTATTTATTTATAATTATGTTTTAAGTCATTTATTTATTATTTTTAAACCAAAAAAGTACTGTTATTTATTTATTTATTTATTTTTTCAAGAAGGCCAATTATTAATAGGGAAAGAGGAGTAAGGGATCATTCTAGAGCAAGAGAACAGCACAAGCAAAAGGGCAGAGAACAAAGTTGACATGGTACATATTCGAATGGGGAGGAGAAGAACAATTAGCCTGACATGGCTTTAATGGTTATATTGTCTGCAATGAGCAGAAGGCTGCAAGAGTATTGGGTTTTGTCTCACACACGGGATTATTTGCTCTTCAAGAGCAAGAAACATGTGGGAGAACAGCACAACAATGAAAGAGTAAAGGACCTCATTAGATCTGGCCCCTTGAATTTAGCCAGATAACTATCAAATCATTCTGAACACCTATGAATTCAAACTGAGATGTAAGGAAAAAATTGCTGGAACTTTGCAAATACAAAAGTGACCACTTTTTGCAAGGTAGGAGTCGCGGAGAAGTGAATCTGAGATGATATATGGGAAGATAAACGTCAGGGGGAGGGAGCCTCTTTAAGCTGGAAAGTGATACAGCACCAGAGCCCCAAACTGGAACCTTTAGAAGTCTGTTCCATTGAGATAGATCCCTTCCTGAAAGGTGTTCAGGTGGTGAAGTGGGACAGAATCCTAGGTGGGACAGTGATGTTTCAGGATCCCCAGGGTCGCTAAAGTACAGGAGTGCCTGTGCCGGACAGTTCCCAAACAGTGGAACAGGGAAACTGGCTATAGTCAGCAAGCCTGGGAGTGGGCTCTTGGATCAGGTTGCTGTAAAACATGAACCACAACACAACCAGGCAACTGCTTTCCACGCGGAACCCCTGCAAAGGGCAGAGACACAGTGACCTTCCTCCTTCCCCCAGGAGGATGAGTACAGGTCTGCGCTACAGGAGTCTGCAGAGTTTGGCAGATACAAAAGTGAAGACTGTTTTTCCCTGAGAGTTTACTGGAGAGAGGGGGCCACAATGTTTCAACTCCAGGGCTGGGGACCTGGACATGGCCATTTTTATTTTCATCCTCTAAAAAGGCACAGAAAGCCTTCAAGGAACAGAAGCCACAAAGAAGAACCCAGAAGAGCTTACACTGAGCCTGGCCCCTGGAAAGGTGGTGCAACTCCATTCAGGCAAGGACACTTGAAAATCCCAACAGCAGGCCCTTCCCTCAGATGGTCAGTTGAAACATCAGGGAAATACCAAATTTACCAAGTACACAGAAATGCAAAACTCCAGCTCTAGGGGAAAATAGTATATACAGGAGCACCTGGGTGGTTCAGTGGGTTAAAGCCTCTGCCTTCAGCTCAGGTCATGATCCCAGGGTCCTGGGATCAAGCCCCACATTGGGCTCTCTTCTTGGCAGGGAGCCTGCTTCCTCCTCTCTCTTTCTGCCTGCCTCTCTGCCTCCTTGTGATCTCTGTCTGTCAAATAAATAAATAAACATTAAAAAAAAGAAAATAGTATATAGAAACCTAGAAACCAAGGGTTATTTTTTTTTTCTCATGATTCTTTTATCTTTCAGTTTTACATTATCCTTTCTTTTTATTCTTTTTTCTTCCTTTTTTTTTTTTTTTTTTTTTTTAGAAAGGGAGAGAAAGCACGCAAGCAGGCAGAGAGGCAGGCAGAGGCAGAGAGAGAGGCAGGCTTCCTGCTGAGCAAGGAGCCCTACGCGGGACTCGATCCCAGGACCCTGGGATCATGGCCCGAGCCGAAGGCAGCGGCCCAACCCACTGAGCCACCCAAGCACCCCTATCAACTCTTTGTTTTTAAGTCTTTTTTTTTAACTTTCATTTTTACATTTATATTTTATAGATATATTCTTCATTCTTGGTTTCCTTTCATTGTATTCAATTTTATTTTTGAATAGGCATAAATTTTGTTTTCTTTACAATTTTCTACTTTAGGGTATTCTAACAAACAGACCAAAATACACCAGGACCAAATGGATCACCTTGTTTTGTCCACCTGAAAGATTATATTCTCCATTTTTTCCCCTTTTTTCTCTTTCTTTTCTTTTTGGGTTTCTGACCTCTTCAGATTTGTCTAGTGTGTATTTTGCTTAGGTTGTGGTTGATATTTTTTTTTATTTTGTTCTCTCATTCATCCATTCTCCTCTGGGCAAAAAGACTAGAAGGAAGAATTCACAACAAAAGAAAGAACCAGAGGAAGTACTCTCTGCCACAGATCTAACCCATACAGACATACAGATATAAGTAAAATGTCAGTGCTGGAATTCAGTATAACAATTATAAAGTTATTAACTGGGCTTGCAAAAAGCATAAAAGAAACTAGAGAATCTCTTAGTTCAGAAATTAAATCTAATCAGGTTGAAATTTAAAATGTTCTGAAATGCAGTCTAAATTGGATGCTCTAACAGTTAGGGTAAGTGAGGCAGAAGGGAGAGTCAGTGATATAGAAGACAAGATGATTGAAAGGAAGAAAGCTGAGCAAAAGAGAGGAAAAACAACTAATGGACCATGAGGGAAGGCTTCATGAAATCAATGATACAATAAAGAGAAATAATATTAGAATTATTGAAGTCCCAGAGGAAGAAGAAAGAGAGGGACAGAAGGTATATTGGAGCAAATCATACCTGAGAACTTCCCTAATCTGGGGAAGGAAACAGGCATCCAAGACCAGAGAGAATGCCCCCTAAAATCAATAAAAATAGATCAACACCCCAACATATAATTGTGAAGCTTGAAAATTTCAGAGATAAAGAAAAAATCCTGAAAGAAGTTCAGAGCAAGAGATCCTTAACTCATAATGGTAGAAACATTGGACTGGTATCAGACAGATCAACAGAGACCTGACAGGCTAAAAAGACCTGGTATGATATGTACAGGGTATTAAATGAGAAAAACACACAGCCAAGAATACTTTATCCAGTGAGGCTGTCATTAGAATGGAAGGAGAAATAAAGAGCTTCCAGGACAACAGAAACTAGAAGAATTTGTGATCACTAAACCAGCCCTGTAAGAAATATTAAAGGGGATCCTATAAGAGAAGAGAAATCCCAAAAGTAACAAAGACCAGAAAGAGAGATAATCTACAAAAACAGGGACTTTACAGGAAATACAATGGCATTAGATTCCTACCATTCACGAGTTACTCTGAATATAAATGAGCTAAATGTTCCAATCAAAAGACACAGGGTATCAGATTGTATAAAAAAGCAAGACCCATTCATATTCTGTCTACAAAAGACTTATTTTAGACCTAAAGGAACCTCCAGGTTGAAAGTGAGGGGGTAGAGAACCATTTATCTCACCAGTTGACCTCAAAAGAAAGCTGGGTAGCAATTTTCATCAGAAAATTAGATTTTAAGCCAAAGACTGTAGTAAGGGATGAAGAGAGACACTATTTCATACCTAACGGGTCTATCCAACATGAAGATCTAACAATTATAAATATTTATGCTCCTAATTTGGAAGCAGCCAATTATATAAACTAATTAATAACCAAATTAAAGAAACCAATTGATAATAATACAATAATAGTTAGGGACTTCAACATCCCACTCATAGTAATGGACAGATCATTTAAGCAAAAGATAAATAAGGAAATTAAGGGCTTTGAATGAGACATTGGACCACATGGACTTCACAGATATAATCAGAACATTCCATCCTAAAGCAACAGAATATACATTCTCGAGTGTGCATGGAACATTCTCCAGAATAGGTCACGTACTGGGTGACAAATCAGGTCTGAACTGATACCAAAATCGGGATTATTCCCTGCATATTTTCAGACAATTATGCTTTGAAACTTGAACTCAATCACAAGAGGATATTTGGAGGGAACTCTAAAACTTGGATGTTAAAAAGCATCCTACTGAAGAACAAATGGGACAACCAGGAAATTAGAGAAGAATTTAAAAATTCATGGAAACTAATGAAAATGAAAATACAACTGTTCAAAACATTTGGGATACAGCAAAGGTGGTCTTAAGAGGGAAGTGCATAGCAATAGCAAAAGTCTCTCTCAAAAATTAGGAAAGTCTCAAATTCACAAGCTAACTTTACACTTAGAGGAGCTGTAGAAAGAATGGCAAATAAAGCTTTAAAAAGCAGGAGAAGAGAAATGATTAAGATTAAAGCAGAAATCAACAAAATAGTAACCAAAAGAACAGTAGAACAGATCAATGAAACTAGGAAATTGTTCTTTGAAAGAATTAATAAGATCAATAAACCTCTAGCCAGACTAATCAAAAAGAAAAGAGAAAGGACCCAAATTAATAAAATCATGAATGAAAGAGGAGATATCACAACTAACAGAAAGGAAATACAGTTTTAAGAACATATTATGAGAAACTATATGCCAACAAATTAGGCAATCTGGAAGAAATGGATGCATTCCCAGAAACATAAATTACCAAAACTGATACAGGAAGAAATAGAAAACCTGACAAACCTATAACCTCCAATGCAGATGAAGTAGTAATTGAAAATCTCCCAACAAACAAGAGTCCAGGGCCAGAGAGCTTCCCAGAGGAATTCTACCAAACATTTAAAGAAGAACGAATACCTATTCTTCTGAAGCTGTTTCAAAAAAAGAGGGACGGAAAACTTCCAAACTTGTAAGAGGCCAACATTGCCTTGATCCCCAAACCAAAGACCCCTACTAAAAGGAGAATTACAGACAAATATCCCTGATGAACATGGATGCCGAAATTCTCACCAAGATACTAGCCAATAGGATCCAACAGTACATTAAAAGGATTATTCACCACGACCAAGTGGGATTTATTCCTGGGCTGCAAGGGTGGTTCAACATTCACAAATCAACCAATGTGATACATCACATTAATAAAAGAAAGTCTAAGAACCATATGATCCTCTTGATTAATGAAGAAAAAGCATTTAACAAAATACAGCATCCTTTCTTGATGAAAACTCTCCATAGCGTAGGGATAGAGGGAACATACCTCAATATCATAAAAGCCATCTATGAAAAGCCTGCAGCAAATGTCGTTCTCAATGGGAGGGAAGATGAGTTCTTATCACCTAAGCTCGGGAACATGACAGGGATGTCCATGCTCACCACTGTTGTTCAACATAGTACTAGAAGTCCTAGCCTCAAGAACCAGACAAAAAGAAATAAAAGGCATTCAAATTGGCAAAGAAGTCAAAATCTCACTCTTCGCAGATGACATGATACTTTTTGTGGAAAACCCAAAGGACTCCACCCCAAAATTGTTAGAACTCATACAAGAATTCAGAAGTGTGGCAAGATATAAAATCAATACACAGAAATCAGTTGCATTTCTAGATAACAACACTGAGACAGAAAAAAGAGAAATTAAGGAATCAATCCCATTTACAACTGCACCAAAAACCATAAGATATCTAGAAATAAACATAACCAAAGAGGTAAAGGATCTGTACTCTAAAAACTACAGAACACTTCTTAAAAATTTGAAGAAAAATACTTCATTCTCATGAAGAATAAATATTAAAATGTTTATGCTACCCAGAGCATTCTACATGTCAGTATAATCCCTACCAAAATACCATTGACATTTTTCACAGAGCTGGAACAAATAATCTTAAACTTTATATGGCCCAAGGAAGACCCAAATAGCTAGAGGAATGTTGAACAAGAAAACCAAGCTGGTGGCATCATAATGCCAGACCTTAAGCTATATTACAAAGCTGTAATCATCAGGACAATATGGTATTGGCTCAAGAACAGACACGTAGATCAACAGAGCAGAATGCAGAGCCCAGAAATAGATCCTCAACTCTACGGTTAACTAATCTTTGACAAAGCAGGAAAGAATATCTAATGGAAAAAGAACAGTCTCTTCAATAAATGGTGTTGGAAAAATTGGACAGCCACATGCAGAAGAATGAAACTGGACTATTTTCTTGCGTTAAACACAAATATAAACTCAAAATGTATGAAAAACCTAAATGTGAGATAGGAATCCATCAAAATACTAGAGGAGAACTCAGGGAGCAACCTCTTCGACCTTACCCACTGCAACTTCTTGCTAGATACATCTCCAAAGGCAAAGGAAATAATAGTTAAAATGAACTATTAGGACTTCATCAAGATAAAAAGCTTCTGTATGCAAAGGGCAATACTCAACAAAACTAAAAGGCAACCTACAGAATGGGAGAAGATAGTTGCAAATGACAAATCTGATAAAGGGTTCGTATGCATGCTTTATAAAGAAATTATCAAACTCAACACCCAAAAAAACAAATAATCCAGTCAAGAAGTGGCAGAAGATGTGAACAGATATTTCTCCAAAGACGCCATACAAATGACCAATAGACTCTTGAAAAAATGCTCCACATCCCTTTGTATCAGGGAAATACAAATCAAAACCACAATGAAATACCATCACACACCAATCAGAATGGCTAAAATTAGAGACAAAAAAGACAGGAAACAACAAACGTTGGTGAAGATGCAGAGAAAGGGGAACACTCTTACACTGTTGGGAATGCAAACTGGTGTAACCATTCGAGAAAACAGTATGGAGTTCCCTTAAGAAGTTAAAAAGAAAAAAGAAAATTTAAAAAACTTTAAAAATTTTTAAAAAATAAAACTACCCTATGACCCAGCAATTGCCCTACTAGGTATTTACCTTGAAGATATAAAGGTAGTGATCCAAATGGACACCTGATCCCCAGTTTTCAGGAATGTCCACAATTAGCAGCAATGTCTACCATAGTCAAACTGTGGTAAGAGCCAAGATGTCCATCAGCAGATGAATGGATAAAGAAGATGTGGTTCACATATGCAGTAGAATATTACTCAGCCATCAAAAAGAATGAGTACCTACCATTTACTTCAACATGGATGGAACTGGAGGGTATAATGCTGCGTGAAATAAGTCAGTAAGAGGAAGACGATTATCATATGTGGAATATAAGAAACGGCACAGAGGATCATAGGGAAAGGGAGGGAAAACTGAATGGAAAGTCATTAGAGAGGTAGAAAAACCATGAGAGACTCTTAATTATAGGAAACAAACTGAAGGCTTCAGAAGGGGAGGTGGGTAGGGGGCTGGGGTAACTGGGTGATGCATGTAAGGAGGGCACATGATGTGACAAGCACTGGGTGTTATACGCAACTGATGAATTATTGAACACTACATCTGAAACTAATAATGTACTATATGTTGGCTAATTAAATTTAAATTAAAAAGGGCGCCTGGGTGGCTCAGTGGGTTGAGGCCTCTGCCTTCTGCTCAGGTCATGGTCCCAGGGTCCTGGGATCGAGCCCTGCACCGGGCTCTCTGCTCAGCGGGGAGCCTGCTTCCCTTCCTCTCTCTCTGCCTGCCTCTCTGCCTACTTGTGATCTCTGTCAGTCAAATAAATAAATAAAAATCTTTAAAAAATTTTAAATTAAAAAAAAAAGAACAGGAAACATGTTTATTACATTTTTTCAGGCTTTTAAATACCTATTTCAGCAAAATATATGCAATAGATATTAAATAAAACATTGCTAAAGAAATTAATCAGAAAGAATATGATCACAGATACCAGAGAAGCTGGGCTAAGAAAGAACATCTGGAGTTAGATTACAATTAAAAAACAGCAGAACGGGGTTGCCAACTTTGGAAATTGTCCTACTGACTTGAAATAAGAGAGGATTTGTAAATATTTTGCTGATGACAGGGTACAGATCTTTGTACCAAGTTTCTATGCTTTTACACACATGATTAATCCATCTGCCCAATTAAATTTCCTAGCCTGGTACTGGTCCCTACCCTACACATTCCAATTCAAAGCTTGAAAATCATGTATATACTACGTTCATGGACTTCTGAATACTTGGATGACATTTCCCAAAGTGTATTACAGATTAGTAGTTCTGAGAGATGTTAATAGGTATACCTTAAAAACATGCCACATAATCAAATAAGTTTGGGAGGTGCTGCTATCACCAGCTTCAAGGTTTCAAATGAATATTTACTCATATATCAAAATGTTCTAAAATGTCCTATAGCAATCTGTTTTAAAATGTTTACATTATCTAATGCAATATTTCTTAACCATATTTTACTGCAGTAAAATATTAGTCGGTAAAAGATTAGGATCCCAGCTTGTGAAAATGGGCATTAGGAATATCAAGAAATTTGCCGAAGAAAAAAACTGGCCATTACCATTTTAAATCAGTAGGAGCCTGTGCCTCACTATCATCTCAAAGAGAGTGCCGTGAAGAAAAGGGTCATGACTCTCTACCTCCACATACTGTAGTTTGTCAATCATAAAATCTTCATATTATCTGCCTACTTGTGAAATAATCTAGGATTGCTCAGTAATAAAATAGCTAAAGCAATCTGTGATAGTTATAAAGCTAGTCTTTCCATGAATGTAACAACGTATAATACAATTCTGAAATTTGGGCTTCCAGAGAGTCTTCTAGTTTTGAGTATTTGATTACAGTCCTGTGAATATGGGCTCTGTGTGGCATATGATTTCAATATGGATCAAAGCTTTTGGGTATTAACAAGAAAAGGCTGCAAGCTGTTTTTTAAGATGGTACTTTATGATGTATCACATTTTTTATAATTGTATAGCATCCCAGTCTGTGACCCTCAGGAATTTTGGCCAATGACTTTCTTTGCTAGAGTTCTGAAGGGAATAGATCAGATAACCTTTGTGGTTTAATCAGGAAATTTAAAAATTTTTTACAACAGTGATCCCATTGGAAAATGCATTTGGCAGTTCACGAGAGGCAGCATAATGTGGTAATAGGGAGTTTGACCTCTGGAAACAGGCATACGTGGGTCCAAACTCTAGATTATCTCACGTAATACATGAGATTATTTGTAAGGAAGTTACTGTTATTTTTTTAAAGATTTATTTATTTATTTGAGAGAGAGAGCACACAAGAAGGGGTAGGGGCAGAAGGAGAAGGAGAGAATCTCAAGCAGGATCCGACTCTGTGCTGAGCATGGAGCCCAACTCAGGGCTCAGTCTCACCACCCTGAGATCATGACCTGAGTGGAAATCAAGAGTTGGCTACTTAACCAACTGAGGCACCGAGGCATCCCAAGGTATTGTTATTTTTACCATTTACTACATAGAGAAATTTATAGCCAGTAGGGTCCAGAAGTGAATTTTCTCCTGAGGCAATCTGCATCCAAAGCTCATTGCCTTTTCCCACACCACTGCATTCCAAAGCACTGTCAAAAATTGGTTAGGGTTACTGACAGTAACAGAGAAACTAATCACAAAAATGAAAACTGTATGTGTAAACAACATTACTATGTACACTCTTAAGCTATCAGACAGAACCAGGGTCCTCTACTGAGTCAATGACTCAGTAACTGTTTTCACTCTAAGGATGAGCAGCCAGATAAATATCTGATACATGGCAACAGGGACAAGTGAAGAGAAAATTAAAAAATTAAAATTAAAAGCAATTAAATGTAGGGTTTTTTTTAATATTTTCACTCTTTAAAAAACATTGTAGAATTTTTATTTTATTATTTTTTAAATTTAAATTCAATTAACCAACACATAGTACATCATTAGTTTCAATTTCAGATGTAGTGTTCAAGAACTCATCAGTTGCATACAACACTCAGTGTTCATCACATCACATGCCCTCATCAATGTCCATCACCCAGTTACCCCATCCTCCCACCGACCTCCCATTCAGCAACCCTCAGTTTGTTTCCTGGAGTCAAGAGTCTCTCATGGTTTGTCTCCCTCTCTGATTTCTTCCCATTCAGTTTTTCCTCCCTTCCCTTAGTCTTCTGTGTGTTTCTTATATTCCACATATGAGTGACACCATATAATTGTCTTTTCCCAATTAACTTATTTTACTTAGAATTTTTATTTTAAAATACAGAAGACAACACAATTATTTTTAAAAAGCTATTATAAGGTTTAAAAAAATTACCAAAATTATGGAAAGTGGATAGAGAAACTTCTCTTCACATTCAATGCAAACAATATAAATCTTAACCTCGTAGGTAACTCGTACAGTTCAGAAGACATTTCTATGTTGTCACAAATAACAGCTGTATGTAGAAAATGCCTCCCTTTAATCTCTGTTTTTAAAATCACAATTACGGAAAAAAATCATAATTATGACTAAAATTTTTGAATAATATTATAGTGCAATCAATTTTTCTAAAATTAAGATATTTATTAAAGGCATATTTATGTACATCAAAGTGATTTTATTTTAATTTTCAAATGGAAGCTAAGAGTATATTTATGTTTAAAATTGAAAGATCATGTACTAATTTCAAAGGGCCTGATTCTAGGACTGAGAAGGGATAGAATTATCTATTATTTCAGAGAAGGAAAAGATACCTCCTTTTCTGCATGTATTCACAATTTATCACATGTATTTTGAATTTATAGGTCATTTCCTTTTTAAATTTATTTGTAATCTAGATACAATGAAATTTACTTTTTTGATGTCCATATCTGTACGTTCTAACAAACACAGATGTTTTATAACCACCACCACAAACAAGAAAGGTATCGATAATTTCATCACCCCAAAAAAGCATAGTTTTCTGAGTTGACACTTATTTTCTTTCAGCACATTAAACTTATCGTTCTAAGATCTTCGGTCTTCCATGATTTGTGATGACAAATACATAATCATTCAAATCACTGTTCTCCCAAGATGTGAAATATTCTTTCTCTCATTTTTAAGAGTTTTTCTTTTCCTTGGTTTTAAGTATTTTGATTATGATGTATATGACCATAATTTATGTTCATTCTGTTTGAAGTTTGCTGAACTTTTGAATCTATAAATTAATATCTTTCACCAAATTTGGGAATATTTCAGCCAATCTCTTTTTCCTCTTTCTGTCATCTCTCTATTCTTGCTATTGAGCCTCTTCAAGGAACTTTCTATTTTAATTGATGTATTTTCCTGTACTACATTTTAAGTTAGTTCTTTTTTATAGCTTGTATTTTTTGGCTGAAATCTTCTATCTTTCCATCTATTCAAGAGGGTCCAACCTTCCCACATGAAGAATGGATAAAATAGCTGTTTTAAAGTTTTTGATAATTCCAATATCTGCATCTGTTAACATCTCATAAACATTTCATGTTTATTGTCTCTTAACAACTTATTCTAGACATTCTGAAAACTATAACTTTAACTTCAGATCCTGTTGAAGTTCTCTGGTGAATGATGAGTTTGTTTGGTTAGTTTGTTGGTTGGTTGGTTAGTTGGCTGGTTGGTTGGTTGGATGGTTTAGTTAGCAGACAATAAATTCATTTAGGTTCAGATTGCAAGTTCTTCCTTGCCTACTGTGAGCAACAATTCTAATATCAGTTCAGTTTTCTAAACCATTGCTCTGCTATGTGGGTCTACCCCACATATGTACCACTCGAGACTTACTCTAGGTCTTGGCCCATAGTTTATATGGCATTTCAGTTTTCAAAAAAAGCCTTTGCTGTTCTTCTTTGTGTTTGTGCCCTGCATGCACACTGTGGATGTAAGCCCAGAACTTGTGTCAGTTTAAACCCAGAATTAGAGAAACCCCTTCTTCCATCATTTACTATCTGGGACTTCCCCACAGTCTCAACTCCAAGACACCAGTTTTCCCAGTTTCTCTGTCTAGAATACAGGGGTTCATCTTATAGTTTTAGATCTGTTGTGGAGTTCCATGCAACTAATAGCAAAATTAGAGTAGAATAAGAAAAAAGGACAGAAAAAAATAATCAGGATTTCCAACACACACAAGGCCCCTTTACTTGATTCCTCTAGAAAAAAAACATGGGGATTATTTTTGCCTTGGGGTTTCAAGTGAGTACCATTATCATTACAGCATTGCAACTTTGTGACTAGTAATAATCTCAGGCAAGGCCTGGAGAGAAAAAAAGAAAGAAGATAAGGATTTTCCTTACATTCTCCAGACCATTTTCAAAGTCCTCTGCCTAGAAAGGGGGTTACTCAATTTTTGCTGTCCACACTCACTGGACAGTTATGGAAAACATTCACCAACCTTGGGTTAAAGGGAAACAAAGAAAAAGCAAATATATAGTAAACTCAAAGCTTTCCTGGTCATTCTTCAAGTTTTTACTTCTTTCCCCAATCTACCTACTACTCTTTACTTTTCAGAGATGTCAATTAGTCACATTTGTGTCTTGTCCACAATTTTTAATTGTCATTAATGGGGAAAATTGGCTCTAGGGGGCTTCCTCTGTCTTGTCCAACACTGCAAGACCCAGGCCATTGCTTTTGGTTGAGGAAAAGATAAATATAGGGGAATGACACATATTAGATGTACTGGATTACCAGCTCATATGTCTCCTTCCCAAGGACAGTAAAAACATCATGTAACCCCTGGGGCTAATAATACATTATACGTTTATTTTAAAAAATTTTAATATTTAAAAAAAATTAAAAATAAACAATTTAAAAATAATATCAGGTAAAAGAATGAACAATTATGTCGATGAAAACAGAACAAATCAGGAGAATCATAATCCTAATACTAATTAATACCAAAGTAGAAGTCAAAGAAAAGGAGCTTATCTGACACAGAAGATAATTTGTTTTTATTAAAATGTGTAACTTATGAAGAGGATGCAACACCAACAAACCATTAAAATATAGCATAGTATCTCTATCGCTACATATGCATATAAGCAAAATCTGTTCTATATTCAAGGAGAAGTTGAGAAAACATAATTGCAGTGAGAGATTGATGTATCATATCACTTGATCTTTGGTAGAGGAAAGCAGAAAAAACACATGATACTGAAGAAATTTTTAAAATATATTTTATCCATTTGAATTATTAGGTATATATCTAATAAAAATATTCTAAAAAGAGAATACACATTCTTTTCCAAAGCTCATGATCATCTCCAAAAGCTGTTCATAATCTAGACCAGGGAACTCTATAGATTTTTTCTCTTAAGGGCCAAAGAGTAAATGTTTTAGGTTTTGTGGGTCTTATGGTCTCTTTCACAAGTATACAACTCTGCCATTGTAATGTGAAAACAACCATGAACAATTCATAAACAAATTGGCATGGCTTTGTTCCAATGAGACTCTATTTACAAAAATAAGTGGTGAGCCAAATTTGGCCCATAGGCCATAGTTTGCTGACCCATGAACCAAACTAATCAAAGGAACTGAGAGCTCTTAATATTGCTTCAGTAAGTAGAAGGCTGCAAGATAGGTCAAATGACAGAAATTAATCTTCGGTCAGATACAAACTCATGCTCAGTTGTCTTGAGAGATGAAGAGTAAGGCAGCCTGATAAAAGAAGATGCAGGAATATTTTGATATTGATCAATGAGAAAGGTGAGAGCAGAGGAATCATGGCACTATTAGGGAAATTATATTACATCTGACTCTTTATGAGATTCAATGTGAGTTGAGAAATGTTTTCTATTAATTCTGAGGCAAAATATAAGCTATGTTCAATAAAACTTTCTAGCGATGAAGTTTACTAAAGTAAGTAATCATGTTTATATAGATGCCAACTGGTTTTGATGGAAAGCCACTGGATTAAGAATGGGTTTAATTAGTTCTGTCGCTAATTAGCTTCATGTCCTTAGGCAAGTCATTCCATCCCTTTTGGTCTCTGCTTTCCCAACAAGTAATGAGGGACTTGCAGTGAATAACTACTTACATGACTTGTAGTTAGAAAGTTCTGTGATTTATCAGGATGCCTGGGTGGCTCAGTGGGTTAAACATCTGTGTTTGGCTCAGATCATGACCCCAGGATCCTGAGATCTAGCAATAGGCTTTCTGCTCAGTGGGGAGTCTGCTTCTCCCTCTGCCTGCTGCTCCCCCAACTTGTGTTCTCTTACTCTCTCTCTCTCTCTGACAAATAAATAAATAAAATCTAAAAAAAGAAAATTCTGTGATTTATTTAAATTTTAGTCTGTTATCTTATCATCTTTAAAGAATAATCACCTGGAAAATGACCTCTCCCTTAAATAAGTCATCAACCAATTCACTTCAATTGCAAATGAAGTAATAGAAATAAAATAAATGGCTTCTGGAGGACTTGTCTTAAAATCCCATATCTAAAAAGTAATAATAAACATCACAGAGGATAAAGACAAAGGAGTAAAGAAAGATAAGAAAGAAACATAGGTAATATGGTAAGATATGATAGAAAGAGAATACATTGGTAATTGTTTCCAGCATCAAAGATTGTTTAGATAACTATGGAGTACTGTTTGGGGATGGTGATTATAGTTTTAATGAGGAATAAATCCACTATACATGCAAAACTAGACACTGAATAAGCTCTTTTAAAAGGATAAAATAAATTTTATTCTGTCTAGTGCTTTTGGCCTTTGCTGTTTTCTCTATGCCAGTTATTTACAAGCATTGTCACTTTTAATTCTTACAATAAACTTTTGAAATAATTACTAGTCTTTTCCCTCTTTTACAGAAGAAAAAAAGAGAAGCATAAGTAGAAGAAATTAGTCCAAACCCACACAGCCAATTTGCAAAGCAATGATGTGAACTCAAGTTTCTCTAATGACAAATGTTTTAAATATTATACTACATTGTTTCTCAAGTGTGAATTTCTCCTCAAAATAACTGCATCAACAAATCAAGTACTTGCAGAGTACATTCTATGTAACTAACAATATTGGATTCAGTGATAGATCCAAAAATAAGTTTATAATATTTTGAGGCAAATAATAAAATATTTTATAAAAGAAAATGATCATTAAAAAAAGAACAATTGATCTTTGAGGGGAATATATGAAGATATGAAAATCACTGCACTAGTTCTAGAGTTTTATATTTTAACTTTTTGTCAACTTTATATTGAGGTATAATTTATATACAATAAAATTCTTAAATGTCAATGACAAATGTATCCAGTTATATAACCACCACCACTACAATCATTATATACATTTCCATCATTCCAGAGTGTTCCCTTTTGGCCCTTGGTACTCAATATCCTCCCTTAACCTCAGACCAAGCTGGCAACCACTAATCTGTTTTCTGTCACTGTAGTTTTGCCTTTTCTCGAGTGTCATATAAATTGAACTTTACAGTATACAGTCTTTAGTATCTGGCTTCTTTCCCTTAGCATAATACTTTTGAGAATTACCCTTGTTGGAGCACTGGGGTGGCTCAGCCATTTAAGTGTCTGCCTTTGGTTCAGGTCATGATCCCAGGGTCCTAGGATGGATCACCACATGGGCTCCCTGCTCAGCGGGGAGCCTGCTTCTCTCTCTCTCCTTCCTGCTTGTTTTCTTTCTTAGTATGTCTGACTCTCTCCCTTTCAAATCAATAAATAAAATCTTTTTAAAAAGGGAGAGAATTACCCAACCTATGTGTATCAGTAGTTTGCTTCTTTTTATTCCTGAGTAGTTCTCCATTTTATGAATGTACCACAATTTATCAATTCATCTATTGAGTTGAATCTAGGTTTTGACAATTGTAAGTAAATCCCCATAAGCAATTAAGTACAAGTCTTTGTACTTAGATAAATGGCTTTCAATTTTCATTGTGTCTTGCATAGATAAATGCTTTCAATTTTCCATGCAAATGTTTATAATATATAACACAAGTTAATGTGGAGGACACCTATAGCTAGGTAGGAGAAAATCCATGACAAAGAAGTTCTTCCATATAAAGGAAAAAAATTTTAAGAAGGATATGGTAGTCAACATATGTACTTACGTCTTAAGTACATATGCCTTAGAATGTCATATGTCTTAGAGTAAGGCTAAGAGGATGACAATTGGGAAAGTTGTCTATTGAAACTTTTATGAAACTATTATCAGAACATCAGAACTTTGGAGAAAGAATTTCTGTACAGTTGTGAGAATGGAAACCAGATTTTAAGGAGTACAAAGAAGGAGTAAGGAAGAAAAACTGCAAGTGCACCCTATTCTTTTAAAAGTTTTGGCAGTAAAGGGTGTGGGAGGGAAATGAAACGGCAGTTTTAGGAGATACCCAATTTCAAGGAGGACTGTGGAGGATTCTGGGGAAAGTTGATCTTATTCATGGGAAGAAAATCTCTTGCCATTGTAGAGAGGGGATTAGTAATATAGCAAGAGGAGTGTGTTGAGGATGAGATGCCAGAGGAGTGTGGAAAGGATGAGAATAAAAGGTACCTGCCTTGGAAAAGTCTCTTGGGAGTGCCTGGGCAGTGTAATCGTTTAAGCATCCAATTCTTGGCTTCGGCTCAAGTCACAATCTAGGGGTCATGGGACTAAGCCCCACACTGGACTCTGTGCTCAGCTGGGAGTCTGCTTGAGATTCTCTCTCTCTCCCTGCTTGTGCATGCTCTGTCTCTAAAGTAAATCAAATCTTTTTAAAAAGTGTCTCTTGGGGCACCTGGGTGGCTCAGTGGGTTAAAGCCTCTGCCCTCCACTCAGGTCATGATCCTGGAGTCCTGGAATCGAGCCCCACATCGGGCTCTCTGCTCAGTGGGGAGCCTGCTTCCCCCCCCCGCCTGCCTCTTTGCCTACTTGTGATCTCTGTCTGTCAAATAAATAAATAAATAAATAATTTTTTTAAAGAAGTGTCTCTTATAGGACAAAGACAGGGTGTTAGATGATTAGATATTGGATGGTTAGAAGAGGATGGTTTGGCAATAGAAATTTACTTAGAAGGAGATGAAGAAAGGTCAAGGAGCCATATCAAATGACCTCAATCTTACCCAAGGAATTAAGTAGTAGCCATATTTAGAGCTGATATACTAGGGCCTGTCTAAAATTTGGGCATCTACCATAGGGAATGATCAGAAAATGTCAAGCAGCAGTAAAAAAGCTAGCAACTAAACTACAAAATCCAACTGAAGTTCAGGAGCCCAGATTTATTTTGAAATTTGTCATCATGATTTTGTGACTTCCCTCAGATATTATGGTCTAGGAGTAAAATGAGAGGAACAGAGTAACAAGAAGTTTCTCTCCTGGATTGAGACTGGGTTATATAATCTTAACAAAAGATCAAAGAAATAAAGGATTATTTGAGTTAATGAAGAGATACGTTAAAGTAGCTGATCATGGGTCCCAGAATGAGTAGGCAAGGAAATTAAAAAAAAAACCACTGAATGAAAAATTCATTAGAAAACCTGAAGAGACTGGAGGTTATTTGTGGGGTGGGAGCAAAAGAAGAAAAGTCAGTAGTTATAAAGGGGTAAGGATAAGGAAGGAAATATTGTGGTCAGAAAGTAATGATAGCTGATTCTCGGAATGGACTTACTGAAGAAGCAGTGTGATGGGCTAAATAAAGAACAAGTTTGGGAACAATTTGCTGGAAATGGAATTGCTAAAGATCCCTTACTAAAGATAAACGACGGCAAGACACAATGAAAGAAGAAATGTGATGATAAACTAAAGATCTATTAAGATAGTTTCACCTTTTTCTGCAGCAGCACAGATTACCTCCAGAAAGACTGAGGTTCTATCACCAGAGAGCAGGGACAAGCACTTACCCGTTCTTTGTGCACTGCTTTTCTTTACAATCCATTTATCAGTTTTAGCGCATACTGCTGCCATGCTTACTCTTTCAATTGCTACCACAGTCATAAAACAGTTGCTGTAGAGTACATTTTAACTGTCTGTCACATTCCCCCAAGCGTCTACTGGCAAGTTAAATAGAAAACCTTTAATTTTGGTAAACTCAGCTGAAGTAATATACCTTTATTATAAATAACGTAAACAATGCCAATATACTCTTGCTGACTATGGCAGAAACAAAAGCATGAGGTTACAATAATAAAAACAGCCAATTGCAGAATCAGGGGTACAAGATGAGAGCTTGCAGCCATAGATCGTGACAAAGCCCAGTAATATGAACCTAGGAATTATAAGGTTCAACCCAGAGTCAGGGCAGCAATTTAAGATTTGCCTGATACAATGGAAAGGACATGGATACACCAAATTACTTATGGGGAGTATCTCTGGAGAGTAAAACAGGGAGAGGTGGAGAAAGAGGCTTTGACTTTAACTCTTCATACTTTTATAAAGCTTGGGTTTTTACGGCCAAGCATGTATAACTTCTGAAAACATTTTAAAACTAAAAAAAGAAAAAGAGGAAGGGAAGGAGGAGGGCAAGAAATTTGCCACCTGTGTAAGCTTGAGCTATAAATTTAACCTATCTGAGTATCAATTTCTTCAATTATAAAATGGGAATATAAAGAACTATGTTGCCTGTTTGCTCAGCCAACAACCATTCATTGAGTTTCTTGTCTTAGCTCTATGAGTTGGCAATAACTGATGTCATTGTGAAGAATTGAACAAAATGATTCAGATAATGCACCTGGCCCAAAGGAAGTGCCCAGTAGATGTCATTACTTTCCTTCCATTTCTCTAGTGTAAAAGTGAAATCGGACTCAGAACTTTTTTAAAGATTTTTTAAAAGATTTATTTATTTGAGAGAGACATAGAGAGAGCATGAGCAGGAGGGAGGGGCAGAGGGAAAGGGAGATAAGCAGACCCCCCCGCTAAGTGGGAAGCCTGATGTGGCCCAGATCCCAAGACCCCAAGATCATGACTTGAGCCTGAATCGGGAGTTGGGCATTCAACCAAATGATCCACTCAGGTGCTCCTCAAAAAAGTTTTTTTAAGTAGGCTCCACACCCAGTATGGTGCTTGCACTCACAACCCTGAGATCAAGAGTCACATGCTTTATGGATGGAGCCAGCCAGGTGCCTCTGGTCTCAGAATTCAAGGCAAGTTAAAGTAGTCTCAGCTGTGGGGATAGGTGAATGAGGAAGAAATCTGGACAGATCCTGTGTGAAATCTAACTCCATGTTGTCCTAGGGAAGCAGCCTCCTGAGAAGCCTGAAAAATCCCAGACTTTTCACACCTATTCTAAATAAGTCCACTCTTGCACCAGTAAGATTGAGCTACAAGTCTGATGTCTTCTTTCCATCCTTAAGAACTTGCTTTCAAAATAGATTAATTTTTATCTCACTCCATCAAAAACTGTGCCCTACAGGTTAATTTATCATTTCTTGAAGTATTTTACTTGTTGGATGAAGGATCTCTAAATCTTGGCTGTTCAAGTCTAACTTTAAAGGTTAAATATTAGTCAAAAACTAGAGTGTAATATTAAAGAATACAAATGTCTCCAAAAAACTGAATGCTAGTTACAAAAACAACAAGAACAACAAATTTTTTTTTTCAAGTTTGATCTTATGTGGAATGTCTTTGGGGAAGAAGGGGATGGTGGTACTGAGGGGAATCAGCTCATGACCTATCAATCAAATAAGATTGTGAGGAGTCAAATGAAATTATTTGGGTAATGTGTGTGGCACAGAGTAATTATGTCTGGCACATCAATTATTGTTAAGCTGCCAGATTCAGTCACCTATATCCAATCTCCTCATCATTGACCCTATGATTCTGGAATACAAGAACATTAAAAGCCATTTTTTTGCAATCTCTTAGAAGCTTCTGCTAATGGCTATATTTTGGGGAAAAAAAAAGCAACCCAATCACATATATTACAATGGGACTGCTTTCCCCTTTTCTCAGGGCATTAGAGAGGACAAAACTGAGCTAGAAATCCCATGCATAGAAAAATGTAATATGAGGATTAGATTTGAACTTTAGGTAAATATGGTTCAGAGGAAAAATGTTAAATAAAAATGTGGTAAGAGAATCAAAGTCCTAGAAATTAACTGGGCTCTCTTACTTATGAAAGAGTCTACGTTTTCCTAATGCTGTTCTATTAGAATCAGAATACCAAGATTTCTGATTTGTGAATTCTGGCCCTTCCATAAATTAGACTAACTGCCATATAATATTGAACAACTCACAGACTCCTGTTTTCCACTTGTAAAATGAGGTTAGTACTAGCTGACTTGCTGAACTCATGGGGATATGATAAAACCTAAATGAGATAATACTTATAAAAGCATTTGGAAGAGTATAAAGTACTATCAAAGTATAAAGAAATATTCTTTAATTTCCCTCTGTCTATTCAATTCAAGTCTTCTACAATTCTAGAACATACCCTTTTGGCCCTTCTCTAAACATTGGAAACAATAGTTTTCAAATATCTGTGTTTATTTCTAATCAATGGCACTCTTTCTTCAAGTGAAATAATGGGAAGACCAAGGAAATCCAAAATGTAACACAGGCCAAAGTAGAGCTGCTCCATTTAAGCTAGAATATGAGCTCACTGGGCTGTCCACTCCTTACCCGTTGTCTGAAGACCCCTGGGGCAGGCCCACCAAACAGAACCAGAAAACTACTAATCAATCTAATGATTGTAAAATGATCTCTACCTGATTTAGTCCTACATTATTCAAATTATTAATGCACATTTTACTTACCACTTAGTTTCTCAGATTTTCAAAGGCAGGAACCATGTTCTTTAATTATTCTGTATGTACAATGCAAGGCAAATTGACAGGCAGTCCAAATGCCATGCTTCATCAAGTCAGATGTCATCAGCTATAAGATGCACATTATTTTATATACCCCTAGGAAAGACAAAAAGCTCTATTCTGACCATCATTTCATAGTTTCTCAACATGATATATTGTTGTATAATCTAGATTAGCAAAGCTGAAAAATATCCATAATATCCATTGTTGGCAAGGGTATGGGAAAACAGATTCTCTCAGATGCTGCTGGTAGAAATGGAAATTATTACAAGCTTACTGAAAAATGGCCTCATTAATTCATGTATTCAGTGAATGTCTGCTATATATAGCAAGAAAATTAAAAAGGCCATGCCCCTAGTAGAGCTTGCATTCTTATGAGACAAAATAAATTAATTAACAAATGAATATATATTGTGTCAGGTACTGAGAAATATTATGACAAAATGATTGAGCAGGATAAGGGGGGGGGAAAGAATAGCAGGAAGTGGTACCTTAGATTGGGTGGTCAAAAGGAGGTCCTTCCCCAATAGGTAACACTTAAGTGGAAAAAAAGTGAAATAAGTAAAAAAAAAAAAAAAAAGGTGACCTTAAGAGCAAAGGGGGCATTCAAGAGATGGCAAGGAGCCCAGTGCATATGGAACAGAAAACCGTGAATTTCATAAGTGTACTGGGCAGCCATCGGAGGATTTTGAAAGGTCCCTGGCATAGTCTTGTTTGCATTTTTAAAGGATTACTCATTCTATGGTGCATACAGTAGATCATAGAGGGCAAAGGGGACAGTACTTAGGAGCCAGTTCAGCTGACATATAATGATGTCTTGGACTAGGATGGTTGAGGCAGAGATGGTGAGAGATTGTCAGATTTGGGATATATTTTGAAGGTAGACCTGAATGAATTTTCTGATGGATTATACTTGGATGAAGGGAAAAAGAGAAGAATCAAGGATATTTCTCATATTTTGGCTTAAGCTACTGAGGGTGGGAAGGATAATAAATGAAGAGCAGACTGAGAAGTGGAATAGGAATAAAAACATTGATTTGAGACATTATTTAAGTTTCAAGTGTGTATTAGCTATCTAAGTGGATAGTCTGGAATTCAGGGAAAGGTCAGAGGTGGAGATAGAATTTGGAAGTCATGAGACCAGTTGAAATCATGTAGAAAGCCATTGTAGATAAAGAAGAGCTCCAAGGACGGAGCATTGGATACTATGAAGAGAAAGAGGATCCAGCAAAGGAGACAGGATGGTTAATGGATTAACCAAAGATTAGAAGGAAGTGGATTAAAAAGAAAAGCCAATGAGGTAAAAGGAAACCTAGAGACTAATAGCATCCCCAAGAAACAGTTTTGCAAGAAGGATTTACCAAACTGCTAGCTATATATCCAAAGTCTCAATAATGTTTACCCATTGACCACCCCCTAGCAATTTATTCTGCAGAAATATTTATGTATGTGTACAAGGATGTAGCTATAAGAATATTCATTAGACTCTTCTGTAGACTAGTGCAACTGTAAACTGCCAAAATGTTAACAACATGGGATTTAAAAAACAACAATTAGATTTCCTGCACATGATGACAAAACAATGCGAAAGCTTAAAATCAAAATAATATTCTTTCATATATTTCCTTAAAAGGCTAAAATAAAAAAATAAAAATACATTTATTGAATTCATATCAAATCGGTTCTATAGCATGGTATCACTTTAACCCACTGAGCCACCCAGGCGCCCCTTAAAATTTTATTTATTTGATGGAGAGAGATCACAAGTAGGCAGAGGGGTGGGGGGAATCAGGCTCTCTGCTGAGCAGAGAGCCTGATGTGGGGCTCGATCCCAGGACCCTGAGATCATGACCAGAGCCGGAGGCAGAAGCTAAGCACGGTATCACTTTAAAAAATAAGCTACAATCTATGTGAGTTTACATGTGTATAGAAAAAATCCTGAGGAATCTGCACCAAATTAACAGTGATTTTCTTTGGGTGATTTTTACTTCTTTAAATTTTCTGAAGCTATTTCCATTTTAAGAGAAAAAAAATTCACATGCTCTATTGAGCCTTCATGACTTGCACCGAAAGTGAGAAGCCAATATCCTTCCTTGAATCAGCTCACAGATGTCACATTTTACCACTCTTTGAATTTGCATTTAAATCTACATGCAATGCATATATTATGCTCTTTCCATGCACACACCCCCACTGGAAAAACACAAATTATTATAGATTGAACCATATGATATTCTGACAGTCAACCACTTTCAGCCTATAAAAAGAGCAATTTGATGTAGTCCAATCTATTATGTGAGGTCTGACCTAATACTATGTTTCAAGACCTGGGAGACTCTTAACAGATCACTTGATAAATACTGATTCTTTCTCTCTCTCCACCATGCTCAAAGGTTCCATTGCCAACCCAGAGATGCAACTGTGCTGTAACAAAAAGAGCTCCAGACTGTGGGCCAAGCCCACAATTTTTAAAACTTTATTGAGACCTAACTGAAACAAAATAAAATGCACATAGCTGAAGTGTAAAATTTGATTAGTTTTGACATATGTGTACAGCTATGAAAACACAGTACAATTAAGATAAGAAACATTTTAATCACCATAAAAAAGAGATAATTATTAAAAGATTGTATTTATTGATTTTAGAGAGATGGAGAGAGCACAGGAGCAGGAGGGGCCAGAAGGAGAGGGATAAGCTGACCCCCTGCGAAGCAGGGAGCCTGACATGGGGCTCAATCCCAGGACCCTGGGAGCATGACCTGATCCCAAAGCAGACACTTAACCAACTGCGCTACCCAGAGCCAACTAAAAGGATATTTATGCAGCATTCCATCCTACTTTCCACCATCATTCCCAGTCAACTATTGACCTACATTCTGTCACTATAGATTGGATTGCCTTTTTAGAATTTTATATAAATGGAATCATAAAGGACATACTCTTTGATGTCTGGCTTATTTTACTTGTCACAATTATTTTGAATCCACCAATGTTGTTTTGAGTAACGGTACTCAAAAATTTCAAAACGCAGAAGGTTGTTGCTCTTTATTGTTCATCATTTATGACAGTGTGGACTCATGGGTATTTATTCCATACTTTGGGTTATAATATGACATCGTTTCATTTATTTTTTGGCTTAAATTATTCCAGCTTTGGCCACTGGAACCTCTCAGTCAGATTCTGTGTCTCTGATATTTCCCCATCATCAAGGGGTTTTTCTTGATGTTACTTGCTTGCTTCCTTACTTTGAAGCAATACAAAATGTTCCAGGCTCATATTGTATATTTCTTCCCTGCCCCTATAGTTAGCCATTGTACCAAGAGTCCAGGGCTCCTTTCATTGGAGAATGGTAATAGTAACCAAGATAATAGTAATAGTAATAGTAACTATTATATAATTATAGTGATAGTAACCAAGATGTGGGCACTGGATATACTCGTTTTTTTCTTTTTGCATATTACTCAATTTTTCAGCCATGATTTTCAAAAAGACTATTTGTTTTCCATTTAATTGACTTTGGAACCTTGTCAAAATTCAATTTGCCAACAGAAAGGCAATCCTGATACATGCAACAACATGGATGAATCTTGAGGACCTTATGCAGCTAAAAATAAGGGAGTCACAAAAAGACATATACTATATGATTTCACTTATATGAGGTATCTAAAGTAGATTCATAGAAACAGAAAGTAGGAGTGTGGTTTTCAGGGGCTGGAGTGAGAAGAAAATCAGCAGTTGTTTAATGGGTATAGAGTTTCAGTTTCGCAAGATGAAAAAGTACTGGAGATTATTAGTTCACAACAATGTGAATATACCTAACACTACTGAACTATACACTTAGACATGGATAAGATGGTAAATTTTATGTTATACATTTTTACTACAAAAAAATATTTTTTTTAAAATGTAGGAACAACAGGGGCACCTGGGTGGTTCAGTGGGTTAAAGCCTCTGCCTTTGGCTCAGGTCATGATCCCGGGGTCCTGGGATCGAGCCCCACGTCGGGCTCCCTTCTCGGCAGGGAGTCTGCTTCCCTTCTTCTCTCTCTGCCTGCCTCTCTGCCTACTTGTGATCTTTGTCAAATAAATAAGTAAAATCTTTTTTAAAAATGCAGGAACAGGGAAGACAAGATGGCGGGGAAGTAGGAGGAGGTGCCTTTTCAACCTGTACCCTAAAGTGAGCTGACTACCTTCCAAATTACTCCGATCACCCACGAAATCAGCCCGAGATCAGAATTATACACATCTGGATCTCTATTAGAGCAGAAGACGCCAGTGGGCAGGTAAAGCGGAGTGGGAATGTCGGACTGATATCAGAAGATAAACAAAAGGGGGAGGGAGCCACCAGACGCGACCCATTGGAAAGTAATAACCCAATCCGAGAGTGCCCTGCACCTGGGGACCAGCATTAACTCAGGGAGTCTGGTAGAAAGCACTCAAAAAGAGCAAAGGATCACGGGGGGGGGGGGAATTGTGGGAATCGGGGTGTTAGGGACAGGGGCTTAAGTCCCCAGACCCAGGACAGCCACCCCTGGTGCAGAGACAGAGAGAGTGCAGTGGAGAAACCAAGTCTTGGTCCCCAAGCCATCAGTGCACCTGAGAGCGTGTGGGGACCTGCTCCTGTGAGGGGCTGGGAGCCTCGCCAGCCAACAGAAGCACAACCTTTTTGCAGTCCCCACGCGAGTGCCCTGCCGTGCTATCAGAGTCCAAGTCACGCACCGCACCCTCCCCTGAGAGAGGTGCGCACAGGCGCCAGCCCGGTGCCCTCCACCCAGAAAGACCAGGCACTCCCAGCCCCCAGCCGGGGCCAGCGGGAAAATCTCAGTGTGCGATCACTGCTTGGAACTTCTGGGGCGGTCTGGAGCTGCCCAGACAGCCGCCGCTGCCGTGGTTTTGGGTACAAGCAAAAAATCGTGCGTCCCCAGGGACCTGCTCTGCCAGCGGCCAAGGGGGGATTTATTTGGGCTCTGAAGCCAGACTGAGGCTTTTCTCTGAGAGGGAGGTCAGGGTGCAGTTTGCTTTCCTCTAAACATACAAAAACCATCAAAAACGGTCAAGGTGAGAGAGGAAAACAAAAGTGAACAAACATAAAAACCTCCAGAGAACAAAAGCCTGAAAAAAACAGTTTCCTCAGAGCCCACCCCCTTGAGGGGGGCGGGAGGACTTAACTCAAGAGAACATCATTGACTGAAACCCACGTGGCAGGCCCCTCCCCCAGAAAACCAACCAGGAAAGGAAAAAAATAAAAAATAAAAAGACGACAAGAGAACAACCACCACTACTTCATAGGACAACTTTTATTTTTAATTCGTTCCCACTATTCTGGCTCATTTTTTTTATATAGATAATTTTTTAACCTATGTACCATCACAGTGAGATGTCCAGTACATCAAATTCCATAATAACCTTCTAACCTGAACTTTTTTTTTCAATTTTTAATTTTTTTCATTTATTAATTAAGAGACGAACGTGGATGATTTCTAATGTTAATTCCTGTTCCATAATTTTGTCTTTTTTATGAATGAAATCATTCATTGTGCAAATCAAGCATTAAATGTCCAGAGGAAAACAATCAAAATCAATTTCTAACTACATCCCAATAATAAACTTAAAAATCAAATAAAATACAAAATTCTGGGTGTGGTGAAAAAACAACCTGAACTTTTTGATACATACACCTGTGATTTCCTTTTGCATTTCTATTTTTTAAATTTCTTTTTTTTTAATTTTAGTTTAGTTTAGTCTAGTTTATTCCTTTTTTTAATTTTTATATTCTAATATTCATACAGAGTAAACTTTAAGGTAATCCCCTTTCCCCAATCAATGCTACCCCTATAGATAAACCAATTTTTTAAAAAGATTTTATTTATTTATTTGACAGACAAAGATCACAAGTAGGCAGAGAGGCAGGCAGAGAGAGAGGGAAGCAGGCTCTCTGCGGAGCAGAGAGCCTGATGTGGGGCTCAATCTCAGGACCTTGGGACCATGACCCGAGCTGAAGGCAGAGGCCTTAACCCACTGAGCCACCCAGGCACCCCGGTAAACCAATTTTTAATCCCCCTTTATCTTAGGGTAGTTGAGTCCTTTAACAAAGATGTCAAGATACATCCAGGAAGAATCAAAACAAACTTCCTCAACCACACTGAGAATTTACAACCACTCTCCCATCTTTTTCTTCTACCAGTGTTTCTGTGTTTTTGTGTTTGTCCTGATAGTATATAAATCTTACACTTGGGGTTCTTTTTGACGAGGTTCTTCCTTTATTTGCATATATATTTTTTCTCTTGTCATATACTTTTATCAGTCTTTGTGTTTGTCGGGTTTTTTTTGTATACTTCATAAATCTTACCTTGGGGCCCATTTGGGCTGAACCTTCTCTTTTATCTTCCCTTTCTTCCCTGTCAATCTCTCTTTTTCTTTTTCTTTTCATTTTTCCCTCATTTGGGTGGGGAACCCTGCTTCCTCAGAAGCGTTCCAGGGTGCACCTTGACTGCACCACAGTCGAAACTTCCAGCTACATCCGTTCAGCCATCTCTCACCAAAATGACTAGGAGGAGGAATGCCCAACAGAAGAAAAATACAGATGATGGGCCTTCTGAAACAGAGCTAATGGCTATCAACAAAGACAATATGTCAGAAAGAGAATACAGGCTAACAATTATCCAGGCAATACCTAGGTTGGAGAAAGCCACGAATGACCAAACGGAATTGATTAGGGCTGAAAGGAAAGTGACCAGAGATCATGTTTTCAGTGTTAAGGAAGAGCTGAAAGCTACCAGGAATGAGCTTCACAATGCTCACAATGAGTTCCAATCTAACCTAATTCTCTCAAAGCTAGGGTAACTGAGACAGAAGATAGAATTAGTGATCTGAAGGACAAACAGATAGAGAGAAAGGATCAGGAGGAAGCCTGGAACAAACAGCTTAGAAGCCATGAAAACAGGATCAGGGAAATAAATGATGCCATGAAACATTCCAACGTCAGAATTATTGGAATCCCTGAATGGGAGGAGAAAGAAAGAAGTCTAGAAGATATAGTAGAACAAGTTCTTCATGAAAATTTTCCCAATCTCGCAAATGGAACCAGCGTTCATGTACTAGAGGCCGAACGGTCTCAACCCAAGATTATAGATTCCAGAAAAACATCAAGGCACCTGATAGAAAAATTGAGGAATCATAATTGTAGATATAATCTCTTGAAAGCCGCTAGGACAAGGAGGCTCCTTACTTACAGAGGAAAGCCCATCAGAATAACGTCAGACCTGTCCACAGAGACCTGGCAAGCCAGAAAGGGCTGGCAAGATATATTCAGGGAACTGAATAAAATGAACATGCTTCCAGGAATCCTTTATCCAGCAAGACTGACATTCAAAATGAATGGAGAGATAAAGAGTTTCCAAGACCAGCAAGGCTTAAAAGACTATGCAACCACCAAGCCGACACTGCAGGAAATATTAAGAGGGTTCTATAAAAGAGGAAAAATCCTAAGAATAGCATTGAACAGAAATATAGAGACAATCTACAGAAAGACAGACTTCAAAGATAACACGATGTCAATAAAAACATATCTATCAATAATCACTCTCAATGTTAATGGCCTAAATGGCCCATAAAATGGCACAGGGTTGCAGATTGGATAAAATGACAGGACCCATCCATATGTTGTCTACAAAATACCCATTTTGAACCTAAAGATACACCCAGACTGAAAGTAAAGGGATGGAAAAGCATCTTTCATGCCAATGGGCCTCCAAAGAAGGCTGGGGCAGCAATTCCTATCAGATAAATTAGATTGTAAACTAAAGACTGTAGTCAGGGATACAGAAGAACTCTACATCATTCTTAAAGGGACTATCCACCAAGATGATCTAACAATTGTAAATATCTATGCCCCCAATATGGGAGCAGCCAATTACATAAGAAAACTGTTCATCAAGATAAAGAGTCATATTGATATGAATACACTAATTGTAGGAGATCTTAACATGCCTCTCTCAGAAATAGACAGATCATTGAAGCAGAAAATCAATACAGAAAGAAGAGCATTGAAAGACACATTGGACCAGATGGACCTCATAGATATATACAGAACATTCCACCCTAAAACAACAGAATACTCATTCTTCTCAAGTGCACATGGAACCTTCTCCAGAATAGAACACATACTGGGTCACAAATCAGGACTCAACTGATAAAAAAAAAAAAAAGAAAAAGAAAAAAAAAAAAAAACCGTGCATCAACTGATACCAAAAGACTGAGATTATTCCCTGCACATTCTCAGATCACAGTGATTTGAAACTGGAGCTCAATCACAAGGAAAAGTTCAGAAGGAACTCAAATACCTGGAAGCTAAAGACCACCTTGCTTAAGAATGCTTGGATCAACCAGGAGATCAAAGAAGAACTGAAACAATTCATGGAAATCAATGAGAATGAAGACACTTCGGTCCAAAACCTATGGGATACAGCAAAGGCAGTCCTAAGGGGGAAATACTTAGCCATCCAAGCCTCCCTCAAAAAAATTGAAAAATCCAGAACATACCAGCTGTCTCTATACCTTAAAGAACTGGAGAATCAACAACAAATCAAACCAACCCCACACATAAGAAAGGAAATAATCAAGATTAGAGCTGAGATCGATGAAGTAGAAACCAGAGATACAGTAGAATGTATCAATGAAACTAGAAGCTGGTTTTTTGAAAGAATAAATAAGATTGATAAACCACTGGCCACACTAATCCAAAAGAAAAGAGAGAAAGCCCAAATTCATAAAATTATGAATGAAAAGGGAGAGATCACAACTAACACCAAGGAAGTAGAAACAATCATCAGAAGTTATTATCAACAGTTATAGGCCAATAAGCTAAGCAACCTAGCTGAAATGGATGCATTCCTGGAAAACTATAAACTCCCAAAATTGAACCAGGAAGAAATTGACAACCTGAATAGACCAATATCTAGTAACGAGTATGAAGCAGTGATCAAAACCTCCAAAAAAAAAAAAAAAAAAAAAGAGCCCAGGACCTGATGGATTCCCTGGGGAATTCTACCAAACTTTCAAAGAAGAAATAACACCTATTCTCCTGAAGCTGTTTCAAGAAATTGAAGTAGAAGAAATATTACCAGACTCTTTCTATGAAGCCAGTATTACCTTGATCCTCAAACCAGGCAAAGACCCTACCAAAAAGAATTTCAGACCAATATCACTGATGAATATGGATGCTAAGATTTTCAACAAGATCATAGCAAACAGGATCCAACAGCACATTAAAAGGATTATCCACCATGACCAGGTGGGATTCATTCCCGGGCTACAAGGATGGTTCAACATTCGCAAATCAATCAATGTGATGGAACAAATTAATATGAGAAGGGAGAAGAACCACATGGTCCTCTCAATCGATGCAGAAAAAGCATTTGACAAAATCCAGTATCCGTTCCTGATTAAAATGCTTCAAAGTATAGGGATAGAGGGAACATTCCTGAACTTCATAAAATTTATCTATGAAAGACCCACAGCAAACATCATCCTCAATGGGAAAAAGCTTGCAGCCTTCCCGTTGAGATCAGGAACACGAAAAGGATGCCCACTTTCACCATTCTTGAATGACATAGTATTAGAAGTCAGCATAGTATTAGAAGTCCTAGTAACAGCAATCAGACAACAAAGAGAAATAAAAGCTATCCAAATTGGTAATGAAGAAGTCAAACCCTCTCTCTTTGCAGACGACATGATTCTTTATATGGAAAACCCAAAAGAATCCACCCCAAAACTACTAGAACTCATACAACAATTCAGCAACATGGCAGGATACAAAGTCAACGTACAGAAATCAGTGGCTTTCTTATACACTAACAATGAAAATACAGAAAGGGAAATTAGAGAATCGATTCCATTTACTATAGCACCAAGAACCATAAGATACCTGGGAATAAACCTAACCAAAGAGGTAAAGAAGCTGTACTTGGGGAACTACAGAACACTCATGAAAGAAATTGAAGAAGACACAAAAAGATGGAAGACCATTTCATGCTCTTGGATCAGAAGAATAAGCATTGTTAAAATGTCTATACTGCCTAGAGGAATCTATACTTTTAATGCCATTCTGATCAAAATTCCACCAGTATTTTTCAAAGAGCTGAAGCAAATAATCCAAAAATTTGTATGGAATCAGAAGAGACCCTGAATCGCTAAGGAAATGCTGAAAAACAAAAATAAAATGGGGGGCATCACGTTATCTGATTTCAAGCTTTGTGATCACCAAGACAGCATGGTACTGGCATAAAAACAGACACATAGACCAGTGGAACAAAGTAGAGAGCCCAGATATGGACCCTCAACTCTATGGTCAAATAATCTTTGACAAAACAGGAAAAAATGTACAGTGGAAAAAAGACGGTCTTTTCAATAAATGGTGCTGGGAAAACTGGACAGCTATATGTAGAAGAATGAAACTCGACCATTCTCTTACACCATACACAAAGATAAACTCAAAATGGATAAAAGACCTTAACGTGAGACAGGAATCCATCAGAACCCTAGAGGAGAATATAGGCAGTACCCTCTTTGATATCAGCCACAGCAACTTCTTTCAAGATATGTCTCCAAAGGCAAAGGAAACAAAAGCGAAGATGAACTTTGGGGACTTCATCAAAATCAAAAGCCTCTGCACAGCAAAGGAAACAGTCAAGAAAACAAAGAGGCAACCCACGGAATGGGAGAAGATATTCGCAAATGACAATACAGACAAAAGGTTGATATCCAAGATCTATCAAGAACTCCTCAAACTCAACACACACAAAACAGACAATCATATTTAAAAATGGGCAGAAGATATGAACAGACACTTCTCCAATGAAGACATACAAATGGCTGTCAGACACATGAAAAAATGTTCATCATCACTAGCCATCAGGGAGATTCAAATTAAAACCACATTGAGATATCACCTTACACCAGTTAGAATGGCCAAAATTAACAAGACAGGAAACAACATGTGTTGGAGAGGATGTGGAGAAAGGGGAACCCTCCCACACTGTTGGTGGGAATGCAAGTTGGTGCAGCCACTTTGGAGAACAGTGTGGAGATTCCTCAAGAAATTAAAAATAGAGCTTCCCTATGACCCTGCAATTGCACTTCTGGGTATTTATCCCAAAGATACAGATGTCGTGAAAAGAAGGGCCATCTGTACCTCAATGTTTATAGCAGGAATGGCCATGGTCGCCAAACTGTGGAAAGAACCAAGATGCCCTTCAACGGACGAATGGATAAAAAAGATGTGGTCTATATACACTATGGAGTATTATGCCTCCATCAGAAAGGGTGAATACCCAACTTTTGTAGCAACATGGACAGGACTGGAAGAGATTATGCTGAGTGAACTAAGTCAAGCAGAGAGAGTCAATTATCATATGATTTCACTTATTTGTGGAGCATAACAAATAGCATGGAAGACAAGGGGAGATGGAGAGGAGAGGGGAATTGAGGGAAATTGAAAGGGGAGGTGAACCACAAGAGACTATGGACTCTGAAAAATAATCTGAGGGTTTTGAAGGGGCGGGGGGTGGGAGGTCGTGGTACCAGATGGTGGGTATTATAGAGGGCACGGATTGCATGGAGCACGGGTGTGGTGCAAAAACAATGAATACTGTTAGGCTGAAAAAAATAAATAAATTTTTAAAAAATGCAGGAACTACAAGAAATCAAGTAGATGTAACAAAAAAAAATTGTCTATATCTTTGTGGCTCTATTTCTGTACTTTAGATTCTGTACCAATAATCTGTGTGTTTATCCTTTCACCAGTACCATCATGTCTTGATTACTGTAGCTTTATAGTAAATCTTGAAATCAGATTGTGTGAGTCCTCCAACTTACTCTTCTTTTTCCAAGTTGTTTAGTCTATTTAAGTTCCTTTGCATTTCTACATACATTTCTGAGCCAGCTTTTCTATATCTACAAATATTCTGCTGTGATTTTATTGTGATTGAATTGAATCTATAGATTTGTTTGGAGATAAATGAAATGTAACAATATTGTGTCTTTTTATCCATGCTCAGTAATTTTCAGCAAACAGATATGTGCATTTTGTTAAATTTATGCATAAAAGTTTCATGCTGTGTGTACCATTATAAATGGCATGGACTCAAAATTTTTTTCTCCAGTTGTTCACTGTCAGCATTTGGGAAAATAAATGATTTTTGTATATGGACCTTGTTTGTAGATTCCTTGGTATTTTCTATTTAGAATATCATGACATCTATGAATAAAGACAGATTATCTTCTTATTTTCCAATTTGTATACATTTTATTTCTTTTTTATTCTTTTTTATTTCTCATTTCACTCAAGAGGACATCAAGTATGAAGTTACATAAGAGATAAGTGGACAGGGGTGCCTGGGTGGCTCGGTGGCTTGGGCCGCTGCCTTCGGCTCAGGTCATGATCTCAGGGTCCTGGGATCGAGTCCCGCATCGGGCTCTCTGTTTGGCAGGGAGCCTGCTTCCCTCTCTCTCTCTGCCTGCCTCTCCATCTACTTGTGATTTCTCTCTGTCAAATAAATAAATAAAATCTTTAAAAAAAAAAAAAGAGATAAGTGGACATTATTCCCTGATTCCTGATCTTAAGTAAAAAGTATCGTCCTTCACCATTAAATATGTTATCACCTAAGGGATTTTTTCTTGTTTTGTTTTTAGGTGTCTTTATTAAAAAACATATTCTCCTTATCAGGTTGGATAAGGTCCCCTCTGATTCCTTGTTTATATACAGTTCTTAAAATCACCAACTAATTTTGAATTTTATCAAAGTTTTCTTCCTTCCTTTTTTTATATGATTGCATATTTTTTCTTCTTTAATCCATTATTATGGTGAATTAAATTTAAGTAATAACTCATCTTTACATTCCAGAGATAAATTTCATTTGGTTCTCATATATTATCATTTTCATATATTATTGATATTTACTTGTTAATATTTTGTTTAGGGTTTCACAACTATATTCATGATGGATACTGGGATTCTAATTGTCTTTGATTTTTTTTATTTTGATATCAGGATGATATTGAAAGAGATGGTATAGATTTAGTACCAGCACTTCCTTAAATGATTTACAGGGTCCTCCATTGGAGCCACCTGGACTTGGAGTCTTCTTTTTGGAAGTTATTTTAACTATGAATTTAAATTCTTTAATAGATACAGGACTATCTAGTTTCTTATTTCCTCTTGAGTGCACTTTAGTAGTTTGTATCTGTAAGAATTGGTTCAAATTCCCTGAAGGCTAATAATGATGAACATTTTTGCACTACGGGGTATTTACTCCAAAGATACAGATGTAGTGAAAAGAAGGGCCATCTGTACCCCAATGTTTATAGCAGCAATGGCCACGGTCGCCAAACTGTGGAAAGAGCCAAGATGCCCTTCGACAGAAATATGATTAAAGATATGGTCCATATATACAATGGAATATTACACAACATTCAGAAAGGATGAATACCCAACTTTTGTATCAACATGGATGGGACTGGAGGAGATTATGCTGAGTGAAATAAGTCAAGCAGAGAAAGTCAATTATCATATGGTTTCACTTACGTGTGGAGCATAAGGAATAGCATGAAGGACATTAGGAGAAGGAAACAGAGCGGGAATTGGGGAAAATAGAAAGGGGAGATGAATGATGAGAGACTGTGGACTCTGAGAAACAAACTGAGGTTTTGGGAGGGGATGGTGGGGGGACGGGTGAGCCTGGTGGTTGATATTAAGGAGGACCCATGTTGCATGGAGCACTGGGTGTGGTGCATAAACAATGAATCTTGGAACGTGAAAAAATTAAATTAAAAATAAATAAATGAACAAATAAATAAATCAATAGATAGAGAAAAAAATAATTGGTTCAATTTAAGTTTTCAGATTTACATGCATATAATTGTCTTTAGTATTCCCTTCATATCCTTTTATGACTGTATGTTCTGTAGTGATATTCTCTCTTTCGTTCTTCATTTTGGAAATCCGTCTTCCCTCAATTTTTTGTTAGTGTTGCTACAGATTTATCAGTTTTACTGAAAATTTTCAAGGATAAACCTTTTAGTTTCATTGATTTTCTCAATTGTTTGTGTTTTCAATTTCATTAATTTCTGCTCCTATCTTTACCATTTCCTTCCTTCTGTTTTCTTTGAATTTAATTTGCTTTACTAATTTCTTAAGGTGGATGCTTAGACCCCCCACTTTGAAACCTTTTTCTATTCTAAAACATGCATTTAGTGCCACACACTTCCCTTGAACAACTACATTAGATGAGTCTCACAAATGTTACAATTTACATTTAATTTCAGTTAAAATATGTTCTAATTTCCCTTGGTCTTTACCAATAATTCACTGGTTATTTAGTAATTTTTTCCAAATATTAGAGGATTTTCCATATATTATTTTGTCTCTGTTATTACTATCTAGTTTAATATCATTATGGTCAGCAAAAGTACTTTGTATGACTTCCATTAACGATTTTAAGGTTTGTTTATGGCCCAGAATATGTCTCATGGGTACTTGATAAAATTAATTCAAGCTGGTGACAGTATCATTTAGGCTTTCTATATTCATATTTATCTCCGTTCTAATTCTTCTATCGATTACTGAAATACCTGTATCGAGGGCACCATATACATTTGTGTATTTGTCTATTTCCTCTTTCATTTATATTACTTTCTATCAGGTGTCTTTTGAAGATCTGTTGTAAGCTGCATATGCATTTAGGATTGTTATGTCTTGGTGAACTAATTCTTTCATAATTAGCTCCTTCATTCCTGGTAATAGGTATTGCTCTGAAGTTTCCTTTGTCTGATATTAACATAGCCACCACGGCATTTTTTCAACTATTATTTGCACTGTATATTTTTTTCACCATTTTACTTTATTTATTACTTCAGGCTTTACTTTTTAATAAAAGAGATGAGTTGGATAGTTCCAAGATACAAAATTAACCAGTTTTTTAAAAATATTTTATTTATTTATTTGACAGAGATCACAAGTAGGCAGAGAGGCAGGCAGGGAGAAAAGGGAAGCAGGCTCTCCAGTGAGCAGAGTCTGACGCAGGGCTTGGTCCCAGGACTCTGGGATCATGACCTGAGCTGAAGGCTGAGGCTTAACCCACTGAGCCACCCAGGTGCCCCAAAACTAACCAGTTTTAAAGTGATTAATGATAACAACACGCAGCTCAATCCTTCCGCAAGGGAACAGTCCCCTCCCTGCTGCCCTCCTTAGTCATGATGCAGAGATGAGCACATCCCCAGTAAAACCATCCCTCTCCACCACAGAAATGAAGACATCTTTCACAAGATGCGTGACTCTGTCCAAGGACAGTGGGACATGGTCCATATTCTGCCTGCTCTTAAAACCAACCTGGTGGTCAAGCAGGGGCTGTAGCATGGCATTTGCTGAGCCTCCAGCCTTGAAAGAGTCTCAGTGGTAGAATCAGACCAGGTCAAAGTCGTACACAGCTCCTTTCCCTTCTTCATCCAGTTCCCATATGATGTTGTAAACATAATATAGAAAGAATTGTCTTGAATGGAGGGCGGTGGACAGCATTGCAGCAACTGCCCCTGTAGTCCTGGTCTTGTTATTAGAATGCTTACATGTCTTTAGTCTTGCTTCAGTAATCTTGGTCAAGGTAAGACAGTCTCCATGAAAACCGCTGCATCCAGGGACTGTTTTGTCTGCTAATTTGTAATACCTGGGGCCATCCCAGGTGCGAATTAAAAGCCCATCACTCAATCAAGTGTCAGAAGCAACAACTGAAAAACCTCCTCCTGCGATTACCAATACAGTACCTCCAGTACAGGGCGAGAAGCACAGCGGCAAAGGGCACAGGGCCTGGCAAGGCTCCATTGCCAGGTCTCAGCCTGGTCCCCAGCACAGGATCATGTGGCTCCAGCGGCTGCTGTCTCACAGTCAGATGGCTCCATCATTTTACTTTTAGCCTATATATGCCTTTATATTTAAAGTGTATTTCTTACAGACAGCATGTAATTGGGTCTTTTATAATTTAATTTCAATTTCTGCCTTTTAATTTGTGTTTAGAGTTTTAACGCTCCATGTAATTGTTGTCATGATTTGACTTAGATCTATGACAGAATTTGTTGCTGCTTGTCCCCACTGTTTGTACCCTTCTCTAACCCCTTTCCTGCTTTCTTTTAAATTGGCTGGACCTTTTTCTTACTATTCTATTTCCATTAATATATTCGCTTGTTTGCTGTTTTCCCTTGAATTATATTTTTCATAACTTCAGTAGAAATTACAATATATACACTAAACTTTCGCAATCTGTTCAGTGTTAGTATTTTACCACTTTTTAAAAAGATGTTATTTATTTATTTTTTTGAGAGAGAGAGAGCGAGAGAGAGCACGAGTGGGGTGAGGGACAGAGGGAGAAGCAGACTCCGTGCTGAACAGGGAGACCAATGCCATGCTGGATCCTGGGACTCCAGGATCATGACCTATACAGAAGGCAGGCACTTAACCGACTGAGCCACCCAGAGGCCCCATAAGTAAAATCTTAAAAAAAAAAAAACCCATAAATGAAATCATATTTCAGTATTTCTTTTATTGACCTATTTTCCTAGTTACTAGTTCTATCCTCTATCATCTCTAGTCTACTACTGAGTCCAGATGGTAATTTTTTCATTTCAAATGTTGTAGTTTTTAGTTCTAAATTTTCCATATGGTTCTTTTTTATGTACTTTTTATTTCTCTGCTGAGAATATCTATCCATTCAAGTGTTTTTTCCTTAACTTCATGGAGCCGAGGTATAACTGATGTTTTAAATACTTTGTCTGATAATTCCAACATCTGGGTTTTCTCAAGGTTCGCATTTGCTGATTGTCTTTTCCTTTGAGGATTGGTCATATTTTCCAGGCTCCTAATACGTCTAGTATACATAGTCACTCAGATATTTTGACTATTAAGTTGTTTAGACTCAAGGTCCTGAGACTTCTGGTTTTTTTGGAGAACGTTAACTTTTGTTTTGTTTTGTTTTGTTTTCTCGGGTAATCACCCTATTAGGTTTAGACCATATATTCTGTCTTGCCTTACATGGGTAGTAGCTCAAATCTTAGTTTTGAATGTGGAATAACCATACAATGAATACTTTTCATCCTTAAAAAAGAAACAAAATATGCATACATGCTATAATATGGATGAACATCAAAAACATGTTAAGTGAAAATAGCCAGATGCAAAAGACCACATATTGTATGATTCCATTTATATGAAATGTCCAGAAAATGGAAACCTACAGAGACAAAAAAAAAAAATAGATGAGTGGTTTTCAGGGGCTGGAGTTGAGAACAGAGTTTAACAGTAAACAGAAACAAGAGATCTTACTGGGGTGATGGAAATGGTCCTTGATTTCAATTTTTAAAAAAATCACTGAATTTTAAACTTAAAACAGATAAATTGTACGTATGTAAAGTATACCTCAATAAAGTTGTCAAAAATTTAAAAAAAGTTGTCAAAAATTAAATCTTGTTTTCTTTCTTTAAGAAGGTGCTCTGCTTATTTGGATTTGTACTATGCAGGTGTTGTTCAGGGTTGATGTGAGATTTGTCTGGATGATTGTAATCTCACTCCAATCCTCAAAGCCTTCGCTTGGCTAATTATGGTCCATCCTATGCTCAGGAGTCTGGCTGAGACTTATACACAATTAAGAGGCCTCTTCTCCAGCTCTCTCCTACTGTGATTCCTCCCACACTATCCAGATTTGTGGTGCTCCTATCCTTTGTTCTTCTGGCCAGAAAGTTCATGATCTCTCTATCAGAGTTTTATTTCCAACACCACTACGTTACTGAGATCCACTCCAGGCACAAAGGAGCACAAGGGGAAAAAATGGAAACTCACCCCCATGCAGGTCACTTCTCCAAGTTTTGACCCCACTCCATAACCTTACGGCTTCTATTAACTTTTTAGAGTCCTCAAATAGCAGGTTTTGTATTTTTCCATATTTTTCTGTCACGATCAGCCAGAAGGATGGGCTGTAGTCAATTTACACAGCCATAGAAGAACTACAACTATGACAGAGCTAGTTTTGAATCCTAGCTTTACCACTCACTAGCTCTATGACAGCAGACAAATTATTGAATTTATGAGTCTATTTTATTTTCTTCTATAACTGAAAGCCTATTCTTACTCCAAAAAATGATAGAAAAATGAGGAAGGGAAGGCTTCCTAAAGATAATTCCCTTATCATTAGCTACCAGAGAACCGACCCCC
Source organism: Neogale vison (assembly GCF_020171115.1). NCBI lineage: Eukaryota > Metazoa > Chordata > Mammalia > Carnivora > Mustelidae > Neogale > Neogale vison. The sequence goes on from NC_058105.1 coordinate 35,396,360, forward strand.
CATTTGCCTAAAGGTAGTTCTTCTGTTTCTGAAAAGAAACACTCATTATACTTAAATAAAGATCCCCATGGACAGTCAGTCCACTAACACCCTACATGTATAAGTCTTAACCTCAACACCTGTGACATTGACCTTCACTTCTCTCTATCCACTCACAGCCGTGGAAGCCCCTCTAGACCTTGCCATCACCAGAACTGCTCTGCATCAGAAATCCTTAACTCCAATATCCTATTATCTGACCTCTATCCCTTATGCTTCCAGCAACCCTTTACCTTCCAGCTTCGCTCTCACTATACATACTCTTGACCTCACAGTGACCTGTTCTTTTTTTTTTTCCAGTCTTGGTAGAAGGCTTATGTAGCCCCTTTGATGCTGTAAAACACCCTTGGACAAATTTCTCAGGTTGCTTCTCGGTTTCCTTTGGGCCTCATTTGTCAAGTCATGTGGGTACAACAACATGTCTCTGTGGTTATTTTATGTGTGAGGGATACATAAATATAATCCCTTTAGATCATTCATATCATATCTTGAAGAACTAGATGCTTGGTGTGCTGCATAAACGGCCAAGCTCTGAGAAGCCAGGTTAGGTTATTGTAACATGACAAAACTCCAAAACTGATTCTCATTATGGAAGGTTTACTCTTATACCATATATATTCTCTGTCTACTCATTACTCATTGAAATGATATCTATTTTCGGGAAAAACATAATTTTGTAATTACATAGACTTCTTGTTTTTTTTCTAAAAAGTGCATGGTTTGAAAGACAATGTTTTCAAATAAGTAATTTTCACTCAGTCATTAGAAACAAATGTTTTAATGAAACTAGGCTGGTCAATATAACCTATCTTTTAGTTCTGGGTTGGTGTTGGGGAATAAATTCCTCACAATTCTCTTCTGGTTCTTTAATCTCCTTAACCTAGGGCACTGGCAGTTTTGCAAAGGATTTATATTCATTGGGATAAATTTACATGTCCTTCAGTACTTTCCTGTGTTAATAAAATTTTTACATGCTTTCTCTTTTTTAAGAAAAGATTATATTTATTTATTTGAGAGAGACAGAGAAAGAGAGAGAGAGAGAACATGAGCAGGGGGAAGGACAGAAGGAGAAGCAGGCTCCCCACTGAGCAGGGAGCCAGACGTGGGACTCAATCCTGGGACTCCAGAATCATGACATGAGCCAAAGGCAGACACTTAACTCACTGAGCCACCCAGACACCCCTTTACATGTTTAAAAAAAGATTATGTGCTTAAAAATAGGAATTTGGGACTCCTGGGTGGCTCAGTGGGTTAAGCCTCTGCTTTCGGCTCAGGTCATGATCTCAGGGTCCTGGGACTGAGCCCCACCTACATCGGGCTCCCTGCTCGGCAGGGAGCCTGCTTCCTCCTCTCTCTCTCTCTCTCTCTCTCTTTCTCTCTCTCTGCCTAATTGTGATCTTTCTCTGTCAAATAAATAAATAAATAAAATCTTTTTTAAAAATAGGAATTTTTAGGATATTTTGAATTCTAGTGAATGATAAATTCTTCCTTGGGGAGGGTGGTTCTCTGGGGTGTAGTGAGTGAATGGGAGCGAGAGAATGGGGAAAGATACTTCTCCTTATTGGTAAAGCAAATTCTGACCCTGTTTTCCCTAAGCCTCCATCTATTCTTGAATTAAAACCTTTTCTGGTTCTCTTTCCCTCTTCATTCTTTTCTTTTTCTTCTTCTTCTTTTTAATTAAATTTATTTATTTTCAGCATAACAGTATTCATTATTTTTTCACCACACCCAGTGCTCCATGCAATCCGTGCCCTCTATAATACCCACCACCTGGTACCCCGACCTCCCACCCCCCGCCACTTCAAAGCCCTCAGATTGTTTTTCAGAGTCCATAGCCTGCTGGAAAATACTGAATCTTGTTTATCTTAGCCCTAGGACCATGTGGTTTCTTAGGAAATAGATCACAAATGTCATCCGCCCAAGACAGAAGCTATATATATTTAATATATACTTGGGCACCCTCAAAGGGCATCAGTCGATGACCACTGAGGTAGATATCACTTAGTAACCATTCACATCGTATACACACTGCCACAATACCAACTGAGGCCATAGTATATGATTTAAAAACCTGAAAATGATAGAACTGAGAGCAGACAGAGATAACAGAATCTAACCCCTCATTTATTTTACAGATGGGGAAACAAAGCACCTGAAAGGTTAATCGCCCAAGGTCACACAGCTATATCACTATTTTAAATTGTAGACTCATTCTGTACCAGTAGAACATTTTGTGATGTCATATGCTAGGCTAACCACTGTCCTGCAGTCACATAATGAAGTGTGCTCTTTCAACCTCATTGCAGAAAATATAAAAATAATCACAAATATCTGTTCATTGTCAGAACACCCGGTTGGCTGCTTTAGATCATAAGCATGAAATTGCATCCACTTGATGTTTGGCTTTCCATAGCTGCAAAATGCAATTTCACGAAATACCACTGATTCATTTATTCAGCAAAATTTGCAACTTTCTTGAAACTGGAGGCCAAGGGTAATATGGGAAAGGGTGTTGTTGCAAACAAAGTAGGAGATGCATTCCTTATTGCCACTGAAGAGCTTTCAAACTGGCTGGAGAAGGAACAAAATACACAGAAAATGAATTAAGAACAAGGCAAAACTCTATGCTTGCAGGTGCAGAGGATTATACAGACTGATTACGTGAGTGCTGAGATGAACCAGAATAATGGTGAGACCTAAGTCAAATGGGGTTAATTAGGCAATTTCCTGGAAAAGGTGAGTTTTGTGCAAGATTACAAAAGTAATTGAAATACGGTGGCATTGAAGAGTGAAGGGCACTTTCTGTGGGGTAATGAAAACAGTGCAAGCATGGGACCGAGAAGCTGAGTAGGGTATAAGGGCAGAAAGGAAATCAGTCTGGCCAAAACAAAGGGACCTATCCTAACTAAGCCATAACAAACTAAGAGTGTTGGTGCCTGGGATAAATATGGGAGCCAGTTCTTACAGGGTAGGGTGAAAAATTTGCATGTTATCTTCTAAACATTAGATAGCTATGAGCTAATTAAATCAATAGTTATTGAATACCTAGTATGCACCAGGGCTTACCTCAGGCTAGGTGCTCTGCGAAGAGCTTCAAACATTTTCTCACGTATCCCTCACAACAATATTATCGTTTGTAAATATTTCCCCACTTTGTTTATAAGGAAACTGAGCCTCAGAGGGAAAAAATGGCCAAAAAGCCCAAAGCCACACGGCCAGCAAAAAGTAGAGAATCAGACCCAGAACTTCTGTCTCCACAACTCCTACTTACAACACTAAAGCTATAGGCATTCTCTATAGGTTTTTGAGTAAGAGACGAATATAATGAAAATACTATTGGTAAGAGATTATCCCGGCAGTTATGGGAAAGATGAACATAAAAGCAAAGTTCATAATTTTTAAATGGCTCGTATGAAATACTATCAATTTAGTAGCAATTAATATTAAAGTACACGCAGTTTCCCCACTGAATTTTTAAAAAATCATATATATGAGTGTTCTGATGTGAAAGGAGAAAGATTAAAACTTAATAGCACCAGTTTCCTATTCTCAGCTGTGCTGAACAAATGAGAATAATAGACACAAATTTCATTCTCTTCCCTGACATTCCAACATTCAATGAGGTTTTATTTATGTATTTTATGCATTTATTTAATTTTAATAGGACATAAAATCCAGGCAAATAATTGCTTTTTCTCTTCATATATCTGACAAAATTATATAGCAGTCAAATATCCCTTTTGCAGCAGTTTCATGATTTAAAAAAATACCAAAATGAATTGTTCAATTAGTTTTTGCCTCAAAAAAGAGTTATAGCCTTAGGTCAAAGAAAATATACTCTGAATATCACAAAGTTACTTCCACTGCTAGTAGTGAGACATCTAGATTAGAAACATGAAAAACTAAATAGAAATCTATGGTGAGCGTCACTGCCTCGGGTCCCTGAACACATATGGGTTGAAAGCCTGCAATGAACTTAGCACTGAGCTAGATGCTACTGTTTAATTGGTTTGCTTCTTTCCACAGAGATGCACAAGATATGTTAGAATTTATGATTAAAGAAAGAGATGTGCTAGAAAATTTTTTATTTCTAGAATCCCAAATACTAGACTTATTCTGTCCCATTTATTTGGAATACCACATAAATTGTTGCAAATTTTTCATGGGTTCAGATGAACTCATTTTGGTATTTTAAGAGTCAGCTCCCTTTCCCCTGGAAGATTGATCCACAGTAAATATAAACTCTGACCCTGGGCCTCAGCTGCCCCATTTGACAAATGAGCTATGAAGGGTCTTGGAGATATCTAATCTAACTCCCCAAGAGGGTAAGACAACTGCTAAGGAACTGCTAAAGTCCTTTCCAGCTCCAACATTCTCTAATCTACAGAACGTCAAGGGGATTATATTATGTTCTTTTCCTGTAGTCATTCCTCTGGCTAATATATAACCACCTCTATTTACTTTTGTGCTAAAAATGCAACCTGCAACCTAGAAGAAACTCTAAAAGAAGGAAGTTTGAAGTTATGTGCTTTTAAGACAATACTCTTACCCCCAAAGAAATTGTAACATAAAGCATCAACAAATTGGAAAGAAACAGAGCATCTTCTTGATTAATGTCTAGCCTATTTCTAAAACCAATCCAGGAAGGAAATCACTAAAACCTAACAAAATAGTGTCAAATATTTACATTCTTGCTCAAGACTGACCAAACTTCGACTCCTTGAACATGTTACCTTTCTTCAATATTCCCACAGTATTTCATGCTGGGCCACGTCCACAATAGGCTTTTTACACCTATTTTTAGATGTTGATCTAGACTGTTTTTCAGTATAAGACTCTGGTGACCAGAGAAACTCAGCTCTTGCAATAGAGCTTAACTTGAAAAGAGTTTCTAGTTTGCATGTACTGAAGGTGACTGATCTAGTTCATTTTCATTCCCATCAACATGTAGCTTCTCAAAAATATTCTTATTATACAGGTTAGGACGAAAACAGATTAAACAGTCATTTCAAATTCTAGCACAGGCACAAGCATGGTTAAGCTGCTCATTTTCCAAGGTCTGGCTAGTTTAGGGAATTGGATTATCAAAGCGATGAGATCACTGTCCAGTTTTCAACCCTTTTCAGCTAAAATTGAATCTGAGCCTTTTTTAATTTTTCAAAAATCTCTAACATGAATCTACATATTTGGTAAATCCAAGTGTAAATTTGCATAAATGTAAAATGTAATGTAAATCTGTAGATTCTGTATATAAAATAAATATATGCATATTCAATGATACATATGCAAATTACATCTCATCTATGCTTATAAATACACACACAGATAATTATAGAACGGGCACTCAGATACTGTTCTTTCAAATATATGTATGTTCTTCCAAAACATTAGTGAAACCTTGGGGGTTTGATATTTCTTCTCTCTCTTTCTTCCTACTCTCAAACATTGTAGAAGATACTTCTCATAATAGCAGTGATTTCTAGAAGACATTTGATAGTATTAGAATATTCATTTACATAGAATCATTATTGTATAAAATAAGAGCTTGAAGAGAGGGACGCCTGGGTTTCTCAGTTGGTTAGGCAGCTGCCTTTGGCTTAGGTCATGATCACAGGGTCCTGGGACCAAGTCCCGTGCTGGGCTCCTTGCTTAGCTGGGAGCCCGCTTCTCTCTCTTCCTCTGTCTGGTGCTCCCCCTGCTTGTGCTCTCTCCTTCTCTGTCAGATAAATAAATAAAATCTTAAAAAAAAAAAGGGGGCTCAAAGGAAGAGCAGAAACATTATCTACAAGTCGTTGGCCTTGAGCTACCCTATATCGGTCTAGTCTATGTTTTAATTTTCCCAACACTTAAAAAGCAGGACATATCACTTTATTTATCTAAAAATCCTGATTTCTAGGGCACCTGGCTGGCTCAGTTGGTGAAACATGTGACTCTTGATCTTGGGGTTGTGAGTTCAAGCCCCACTATGGGTGTGGAGATTACTTAAAAATAAAACCTTTTAAAAAAGAAAAAGAAAAAAGAAAAATCCAGGTTTCTGAATTCTCTTGAAAAATCAAAAGAACTGGCAACACAAGGCAACACACAATTCAGTGTGATCACAATCAAAAGGAACCAAACAGCTGCTATTCACTCCAGATAGGGCTTTGTTCTTCGGCATATCACAGCCAAATGGGCCATCTCGGTCATTTGTTACATTCTTAACCCTATACTCATTTGAATTTGCAACTACTGGGCCACCTGGATGGCTCAGTCGGTTAAGTGTTTGCCTTCAGCTCAGGTCATAACCCTCTTCAGCTCAGGTCATGATTCCAGGTTCCTGGGATGGAGCCTGCATCGGGCACCCTGTTCAGAGGGGAGTCTGCTTCTCCCTCACCCTCTCCCTTACCCTGCTTGTGCTCTCTCTCTCAAATAAATAAATAAATAAAATCTTTATTTAAAAAATTTGCAACTACTGATTGGTTCAACCTTCTTACATAATAGAGGTTGACTAACTTTCTATCCTAAAGTCTTTCAAGGGTAGAGCATGGTGAGTAGCTATAGTCTTTGCCCTCAAAGGCCTTATTATCTGCTTCATGGGAATACACATATTCATAATAAAGCACAGAATATGATAATCACCATAAAAGAAGTATACACACAAGGCAGAGAAAGTTGCAAAAAGAGATCACATCTTGTTGAGTGCATCAAAAAAGCCTTTATGACTGAGGTGTCTTTTCACCAAGTAGAAAATATCATGAGAAACCAGTTTTGTCAGGTGTCTCCGCACAAACTCTAGGTCCTACAGTTCCATACTTTGTGGTGGATGCTGTTGCTTAGCCTCTTGGAGCCTCAGTTACCTCATCTGTAAAATGGAGTTAATACTAGCATGTACAAAACAGGATTGTTGTGAGAATTGAGTGGCAAAATAGAGGTAGCCTTGCACAAAGTAAGCGACTAGCAAAACATTCTGATTATTATTATTATTATTATTGAGAAAGTAGCATCTTTACAGATGGAAAAGGAAGAGGTGGCTCTACCCTGCAGAGTTAGCATCAAGTTGGAAAAGTATAGAACATAGTCAAGGAACAGTAAGTACAAAATGGGGTTGAATCATAAGTAAAAGCAGCAGCCTGGTGCTTCCTAAAGCTGAGGGAATTCCTTCCCAGAGACAACGTGTGAGGACACAAAGGAAAAGCAAAATCTTGGCCCCCCCATCCAGATGACAGCACCTTCCACCCTGCCACTGTCCTGGCCAGCTGGGAGCTCCCACCCTCCCCAGCCACACACCCATGTGACAAGCATAATAAAGAGACACACAGTGGAATAGGACAATGTAAGCTACGGAGAGCTGACAAGTCAAGGAAGTCATAAATATCTTTCTTAAAGAAAAATAAGTTTGGATGTGAATGATAAGTGTAAGCTGACCAGACAAAATGAAGCAAGTGCATTCCTAGCCAAGACAAAAGCATGTTCAAAGGTCCTGTGGCAGGATGTAGCATAGAGAGACCAGGCAGGTCTCTTAAAGGAAGGCCAGTGCAGTTGGGGCACAAAGAGCTAAAGCAAGTGCAAGGTGAGAGGACACTGAAGAGGGTGAGAACAGTTCAGATCATTCAAAGCTTTCTAGGTCTTGTTAAAACTTCTAAACTTTTCTCAAGATCAGAGAATTACATGTTCATATCTGTATTTTGAAATGGCTGCACTGCGGAAAACGGATTGAAATGGGGCAAAGGTGGATGCAGGAAGATAATTTAGAAGGTTTTGAAGGTGAGCGAGTGTAAACTGCACTAGACTACTGGTGGTAGGGCCAAAGAGAAACAGAGCTGAGAGATAGTAAGAGAAGAAATGGAGAGAGTTAGTGACAGATTGGATGGAGAGGAGACAGGTATCAGAGATGACTTTGGCTTGACCTGTTTGGTAGAGACCATTATTTGGAGAGGTAAATTTTAATCTTATTTTTGAACATGGTGAGTTTGACTGCCTTTAGAATAAGAAGATACATCATGTAGGTAGCTCGAAGAGAATAACCTGTGCTAGAGATAAAATTTTAGGTCATCGGAGTAAGGTGGTAATTCAAATAAGATCTCCAAAAGAAAGAGCACAGAGTGAGAAGAGAAGAGATTCTAAAACTGGCTAGGTAGTAGCATAAGATGAATCTACACACAAGAGAGAAGGAAAGAAGCCAAAGGTGTAGGCAGAAAACCACTAGAGTCTAGCATCAAGAAAATTCAAACCATCAATCATTTCAAGGAGTCAACAGTTTGAACTATAGAATGCTGGCAGTCAGAGTCCAAAAAGTCAGCATAGCTTTTTTCTTTTTGCTGTTAATCATACAACCGCATTGCTAACCGTTGCATCAAGTCCCCGTCTTATTGGCTTTACAACAGTGAAAGTTTTCGTATGGAAACTATTATTATTTAAATAGAATTATGAGCTACAGGAGAAAAAGGTGAGAGCCAAGAGATAATCAAAAAGTACTGTAATTTCCTCCATGTACGCTTGAAGGGTTCCTATATCCAATTTTGCTATGAAAAAATAAAAACAAAAAACAATCCTTAAGAAGCTGTATTCTTACGCAACTTGTTGAAAACACTTTCATTTCTCCTATTTCTGTAATTGTGACTGCCTCTCCTCCAAATGGAGCTAACTAATCAGATGGTTGCATTTTAGAAAAAGTAAAAGCGGCAGCGCACATTGCAACAATCACCAATTAATGTTAACACAAGCTTCGTGACTGGATAATGTTCTCCCTTCTCCTCTCTCCACACAGCAGATGACAAAATTAGTTTAAAATCACCATCTATCTGCAAAGCCATTTTGATTTCTAGTTAACGCTTTCTCATTCTGGAAGAAGGAAAGAAGAAAACAAAGAAACAACCGCAGTCAGATGCCTCCAGATTTTGTGTTTGTTGTTAAATAAGAGCAAGATGAAAAAGATAAACTTCAACAAACTGTCAACAATCCACACTTCACTCCTCTGGTTTTGTAGCTTATCAGATTTCCCATTCAGTGTTCTTTCTACTTTCAACCATTATTAACTGGGTACCTACTATTTCCAGGCTTTCCTTTAGGTGGTAACAATGAAGTCGTGGTAACAATGAAGTCGTGAAACAGACATAAATCCTTGTCCTGATGGAGCTTAGCTTTGGCTTTATTTTGATTTTGTGAGGCTAACTTCAACAAACACCTCTTGCTAACTAGTTTACCTCTTTGCTTACGTGAGATTTGGATAATTGGAAGAAAAAAATTCCTCAAGAACTGTTCACTTTCCTTTCTCCTTTATTGCTCCTGCTGCCAGGCAACACATCCCGAGTCCTTTAGAAATTGTGGCAGAAAATTATTTGGGTGGCCTGGCTCTCTGCATGACTTTTATCCTTCTTTCTCTATTATTACTCTGTACTTTTTTATTTTTACTTTTTTAAAAAGATTTATTTATTTATTTATTCGAGAGAGAGAGTGTGTGGGGAAGGGGGTGCAGAGGGAGAGAGAGAGAATCTTAAGCAGACTCCGTGCTGAGTGAGGAGCTTGATCTGGGACTTGACCTCACGACCCTGAGATCACGACCTGAGGCCGAAACCAAGAGTTGGATGCTTAACAGACTGCACCACCCAGGCGCCCCTTAATTTTACTTTTTAATTAAGTAGGCTCCACGCCCAATGTGGGACTTGAACTCATGATCAAGAGTCGCATGTTCTACCAAATGAGCCAGCCAGGCGCCCTTCTTAACTCTATATTTTAAAAAGCCTGAGGTGGCATGTCCTCCAGCAGATAACACTCCTAATAATCTCACCTGGCATCCCAGCACACCCCAAATAAACCATTCACTCGAGTATGAACATACAAAACACCAGCAGTAACAACAAGAGACATGCAGAATAAGAAAAAATTTCCCTCTTTGGAATTATTGTCATTCTCAACTCCAAACAGCTATTATGTGGTGATAGTAGAGAACACAAGAACGAAAAGGCATGATGAGGAGCATGCATCCTTCTCTATGCCAAGGAGGAAACAGAATTGTGACCTGAAAAGGTATTCACATTTTAAAAATTTCTGATGTCGCCAAATGATTTTCAAAAATTGTATCAAGTGACACTTCAACCAAGTGGTGAATGACAGTATATTAACTTTCTATCTTTGCCAACTTGACCGGCCAAAAATAGTGTCTCATTTTATTTTGTGTGTGGGTTTTTTGTTTTTGTTTTTGTTTTTACTAATGAGATAGAATTTCTTTATGTTTCTTGACCCTTTGTATTTCTTGTTATGTGATTGATGTGTTAATGCTATTTTGTCTGATTCCTGTTATCATTTCACTTCCCACCCACCGGCGGACACATTAGATGCCTCCCCCAACACTCCACTGAAACTGTTCTCCACAAGACTACAGTCAACCTCCTTGTTACTAAACCTAAAGGACTCGCTTCAGTGCTACTATCTTATACAAACTCTCAGCAACACTTTTTAAAGATTTTATTTATTTACAATAGAGAGAGAGAGAGAGAACAAGTAGGGGGAGGAATTAGGATAAGCAGAGTGTGGAGCCCCAATGTGGAACTCGATCTCTCGACCCTCAGATCATGACCTGAGCTGAAATCAAGAGTCAGATGCTTAACTGACTGAGCTACCCAGGCATCCCTCTTAGCAACATTTGATAGAGTTAACCATTTACTTTTTTTTTTAATACTATTCACCCTTTATTTCCATAACACAACAATACCTTGCCCTTCCTCTTCTTACCCTCTCAACCATTCCTTTTCATGTTGAGAATTTTTCTTCCTTTGTATGTGGCAGAGTTCTATCCCGGGGTTCTGTCTTATCCCTCTTATCTTCTTACAATACTCAACTGTCTCCGGATGAACTCAGGACTGATGATTCCCATACCTCTATCTCCACAAGTCCTCCCACCTGAGTTCCAGACTCATAAAAGTAAATTCCAGAAATTTCCATTTCCTTTAGACACCTACAAATCAACATGTCCTGAACATTATTCATCATCTTAATTTCCAAAGCTGTTCTTACTTCTTTTTATCACCACTCCTGATATATCATATCAATCACTAAATTCTACCAGTTCTACCTTCTAAATAAATTTCAAATCCATCCACTTTTCTCTATTACCACTGATGCCCTCCTTATCATTCCACCATCATCTTTCTACTAGGTTATAGAAAAAGCCTCTTAAATGGACATGTTGCCCACTCCAATCCATTCTCCTACTATAGTCAGTCAGATTGGCTAAAGCCCAAATCTATCAAAGTATTGCCTTCCTACTAAGAACATTTCAATGGATTCCTTAAGAAAACACAAACTTGGGGCACCCTGAGTGGCTCAGTGGGTTAAATCCTCTGTTTTCGGCTCAGGTCATGACCCCAGGGTCTTGGGATCGAGTCCCACATCGGGCTTTCTGCTCAGCAGGGAGCCTGCTTCCCTTCCTCTTTCTCTGCCTGCATCTCTGCCTACTTGTGATCTCTGTCTGTCAAATAAATAAATAAAATCTTAAAAAAAAAAAGAAAGAAAGAAAACACATTAGGTTACCTGGGTGGGCTCAGTCGGTTAGGTGTCTGCCTTTGGTTTGGGTTGTGATCCCAGGGTCCTGGGATGGAGCCCCACATGGGTCTCCCTGCTCAGCAGGGAGCTGGCTTCTCCCTCTCTCTCTGCCTGTCGTTTCTCCTGCTTGTGTGCTTTCTCCCTCTCTCTCTCTCTGTGAAATAAATTATTTTTAAAATCTTTAAAGAAAGAAAAGGAAGAAAATGCAAACATCTGGAGCACCTGGGTGGCTGAGTGTGTCAGACACTTGGTTTTGATCCAGGTCATGATCTCTTGGACCGTGAGATCAAGCCCCATGTCCGGCTCTGCCCTCAACGTGGCTTCTGCTAGAGATTCTCTCCCTCTGCCCCTCCACCCACTCACGCATACTCTCTCTCTCAAATAAATAAATAAATCTTTAAGAAAAAAAGAAAACCCAAACTGATGCACATAGTTTTCAAAACTTACATTATCTGACTTCTCTCTTCGTACTCTGCTGCAGCCACGCTTCACCTTCACCCCTTCACCCCCACCCCACTTCTGTGTCTGTCTATATACTACCCAATTTTTGCCTTTAAAACTTAGAAGTTTGACTTCTTCAGGAAGCTTCCTCTGGCTCCCCAACTATGAATTAGATGCCTCTTCTGTGTTCTGTTTATAATCTCAACACACTAAATTGTAATTGTTATATTTACTTATACCCCACTAGATGTTATATTTACTTACATCCCACTAGATGGCAAGCTCCACGATGTCGGGGAGTATATCATTGTTAATATTTTGTAAGTATACTAAGTGTCCAAGAAATATTTTATATTAATGTTTCTCCATTTTTCTAATGAGGTGTTCATCTTTTCTCACTGAATTATAAAAGCTCTTTATATATGACAGATGTCAATCTTCTGTCATTTTATTGTAAATATTTTCATACCAAAGAAACTATTCTTCTCACGTTTCCTGAACAAATAATTCCTTTTACTAGCTCCTTTCCTCTGTATGTGCTGTTCTCTCTGTTAGGAATATACTCACTACCTATGCATTATTTAATACCCATTCAAATGGCATTTTCCCCATGACTCCCTGGGAAATAATTATTCAATCCTTTCTCTATACTCCCATAGCACCTTGTATACGTGTCAACTTCAAGAACTTAATGTTTTTATTTCTAGTGGAATTATGTTTTTGCATGACTTTATCCTCCATTAGATTGCCATCTTTAAAACCAAAGACGGTTTTAATCATTTTTGTATTTTCCATGTCTATCATTATTCCTGAAATATAGTAGTATCTGTAAAATATTTTGCTAAAAGCATTAATTTGGGCTTATAAAAGAACATGTTTAATAATAAAAAATTAAAAAAAAACAAAATATTTTTCTGTGAATAATCATAAATTCAGAACTTCAGGAAAGTCCTGCCTGCCTGACTACTAACATCTCAGCTAACAGAAGCCTCAACAATTATAAAATGGAAAATCATTATTCGTAACTAAGGGTAAGTCAAGAAAAGACTCTAAATATATACACTCTCTGTAATTGTGTGTAAAGCTTTCAGATAGAAGGAAAAATGCCAGATATTAATTAAGGACCTTAATTCAGAATTGATGAGTCACATATATTAAATGTAAACCTGGGTTCCAGATTGAGTAAAGAGAAGCCACATAACTAATAGCTTTCCCTGTAACCCTTTAATAACTCTAGAGCTTACTGCTTTTAACCTCGGTGTTTTAACTGAAGGAGGGGAAATAATTGACAGAGATTTATCCTTGGTTACTAAATTGTACAAGGCAAAAACCCTAGATTAAATCATTTTGCTAATTACATTTAATAACACTTTCTAATTGCCCTTTTTAAAGAAACTGTTTTTGCAAGGTACATGGGTGGCTTAATCCGTTAAGCACCGAACTCTTGATCTTAGCTCAGGTCTTGATCTCAGGGTTGTGCGTTCAGGTCCCATGTTGAACTTTGCACTGAGCTCAGAGCCTACTTTTTTTAAAAAAAAGAAATTGTTTTTGCATTTGTTTTGGGTTCTTTTTAGAATCACCCGTAGTTTCTTATATTTCTAATTAGATTTTACTCTTCAAAACTTGCCGTTTCTTATTGATTTTAGAAAACTTTTCAGTCACGGGGCACCTGGGTTGCTCAGCTGCCTGAGCGACTGGCTCTTGATTTGGGCTCAGGTCATGATTTCAGGGTTGTGGGATCAAGTCCCAGGTTGGGCTCCATGTTCAGTGGGGGGGTTTGCTTGGGATTCTCTGTCTTCCTTTCCCTCTACCCCTCTCCTAGACTCTTTGTATCTTTCTCTCTCTCTCTCAAATAAATCAATAAATCTTTAAAAAAGAAACTTTTCAGCTTTATAACTCTTAAGAAGAAGAATTTACTTTTTGACCTGAGGTTTTTTCTGCTTAGTTAAAGCAAAGGGCATTTGAACTTTGCATTTTAGAATCACAGTCTAGAGCTAGACAGGACCAATTACAATTAAGCTTGTTCAACCACCTTATATTTCATATGAGAAAAATTGAGATTCAAGGGAGATCCTAAGTGTCTTAATCAAGGTCAAACACCAAGTAGCAAACCAGATTTCCTGTCTCACATTTTCCACTAAATAACCATGTCTTTTGCAAAGGTTGGTTGGCCATTTAGCCATGAGTCAGTAATCCAGTAAAGGCTGATTCATGATTCAACAAATCTATATTGAATGCTTACAGTGTGCCAGATACCATGCTAAGAACATATTTTCATTTTTATTTTTAAACTTTGCAACTACTCTTTAACACACAGTGGATACAGTGGGTAAATAAAGCAGACAAGGTCCGTTGCCTACAGTCTGACGGAAGTGCAGAAAGATATATTTCTTCTTTCCCCTACCCCAGCCCTAATTCTTATTTTTACTAAAGTCTCTCTTTACTAAGACATTCAGTTCTTCCACAGGAGGAGGAATGACTAATCTGATTGGTTGGATTCAATCACTCACTGAGCCATGTTATCCCAGTGGCTGAGGTCCCTTTGCCTCCAAAAGCAGGAAAGAGGATTTACTTTGTCTCTTCTATTATCTGCCTCAACTGTAAGAAAGGGACCAGGATCCAGGGGGCTGGAGAAGAGAAAGGCCATTTTAGCCTTAAGCCCAGTCGGTACCCTCTAACAATTTTCCCTGTATCTCTGGGGTATTGACCACTGTTTTCCATTCTTTGTGTACAGGTTTAACTGGTTAGAACCCAGGAGAATAGGGGGTGAATGATGATTATCCCCACAAGTCAGTCTAGTAGGAAAGATGGAATCAAACTAATAACTAAAGAATAATGAACTACACTCGTATTTAGTGCTATAGAAGACAAGTTCAGAATGCTACAAGGCCATCTAGATGAGGGAAGACTTCCTGAGGGAGTGCCATTTGACTGACACCTAAAAGTTAGGTAGAAACTCGGGTAAGCAAAGGGAAAGGGAGGGAGGCAGAGCACTCCCAGCAGAAGGACTAGCTCATGTGAAGGCTCAGAGGCATGAGAGATCATGATACATTCAAGCAGACCAACAGGTCCAGTTTCGATAGTGTAGGAGAGTGCCATATCATTCACTATTTAAAAAATAAGATTTGGTTGCTACTATTTCTTAACAGTGCATAATCTCAACTTGCACTAATACAATTGCACACACATGAATAAAACTGGAGAAGTATTATGCTTGTAGAGGTGTCCACATGTCAGGAAGCTTTGCTGCATAGATGAGTTAATAACACTTAAAACAATAACAAGTTCAGCTAACCAAAATGTCCTTATCTCCCACTAAGCCAGCCAACTGAGGTACGAGCCTAAGGTATCTGTAAAATACCCGCAGAAGACATATTGATTTGCCCCTCACCAAGCTAGAATTAATAAAAGCTCTTTCCTAGCTCCCTGTTTATCCAGCCTCATCTTCAAACATGAGACTCAACATCTAATTTATTAACTTCTCAAGATTTGTGTTTGCCAGCCGCTAGTTTTTCTTTCTTCAACAAGGTAAACAAAAATATCAAAAATAACTTATCCTTCCTCTCACTCATTAATCCTTGGAAATGGTGCCCATATGCAATTCCTTTTGCCTGGCAATATGCTCTTCTGAGAGGCCTGGTAACAGCCTATCACTTTGACTACCCTGGCTGCCCTTCATCCCTGGAGTGCTTGCCGAACTTCCATTTTTATCAGTAGCTTCTGTTTCTTTAGGAGCCCCATCAGCACTCAGCTTTGTTTATCTGAAGCTACCAGCTTTATTTTTGTTCTAATTGCTGCGGTAAAAAGCCATTATGGTAGAATTTTAAATTAAGCCATAGTTCAGACATCCACTTGCTGATCTGTACTATTTGCCCCACACACCATTTTCTTTCTTTTAGAAGTTGACATTTTCACTCAAGGCTCCCTTAATTTATCTTCAGTGTTCTAGATAGTTGAGAAAGCTGGGGAAAGGGAAACTATACTTTCTTGTTTCATTCCCTACAGCAACAAGGCACAGATTCATACAATTTATTGCTAAATGGTACCTTGGGGACTAGACCTTCTCCTCTCATCCAAACCCCAATTCCCCCTACTACTCCCTACATTCTTGCTGTCAGGAAATGATCTATTTTCTCAAAGTGAAATCCCCCTAAAATGTTCTCCCTGATCTACTCTTCACATATCATATTTATTTCTATAGTTCTTTTTTCTCCCTTCCTATAAATCTCAAAGGGACAGGCACAACTTCACTTTTTTTCTACTGCTGAAACATCTCTAATACTAAATTTTAGTTCTTTCCATGCTCTTTTGACTGTTAATTCTGATGATGATGGCAATGGTACTAATGAGGATTATAACTAACATTTACCCAACACTTTATTTGTACCCAGCACTGCCTTATTTAACCCAGCCTCAAGCACATGATTCAAGCACTATTATTATTCCCATCTGACAAACGCAGAGACCTTGGGCCTCATAAATATCTGGACTTCAGGTGATTTATACTTTGTTCTTTGTATTTTCTGAGCTCTTTGGGTGGTTTAAAATGAACTACATACAACTTCTAACATGAGACACAAAAGATACAATCGAGTTTTTTTTTTTTTTTTCCTAGGGGGAAGTAAATGTAACAGGGCAGTTTACCTCCAGTCTTGGATTCTTTCTCCTCAACAACCATTACGTGAGCTCTTCCATCCATCAAAAAAAATATCTTATCGTCTACCATGTGCAAAGCACAGGGGGAAACAAAGCAATAAAGCAGTGGCTGAGGACTGTTAACTGTTTCAAACTGGGTGGTGGTCACTCCAACAGTTTCGAGAAACAGGAGTAGGCGCAGCCTTACATGTGAGGTGCTGTCAGATAACAGGAAAGAGAAGACTTCTTAGGAAGGAAGGAAGGCATGTCAGTGTATTGAGTCCCATCATTCTCTCTAGCATCACTTGATACTTGGTTTTCCTGACTTAGGAGGATATCTGAGCCCTGGCTTGGTTATTTTTTCCTATCCCTGGCTTTCTTGACAATTTTTAAGTCATGACACCAAACCTTATGTTTTGTGTGTTGTTGTTGTTGTTGTTTTTAATTAAGCAAACTTCTAGCTCACTTTCAGACTTGACTTGATTCACTTGCTTTAGGTCTAACTTAGAGCAGAAAGTTTGAAGAACACCTATCCAAGAATACTTAACAGGAGATGTAAAGGGACATCTCCCTCAATTTTGTTTCACCTGAACAAACTGCAAAATGTATTTAGCCCGATTGCAAGCACACTGCTGGGCACATTAAAGGCACTTGGTCACTTGTTAAATGATTGATCACTAACTTCTATACCTTTAATTACCTTTGTTCCAACATTTCACAATAAATTACTGACTCTCAGAGAGTAGGGTTTCACAAAACTAAGGCAATTTATCTCCATTAAGATTTAGAGATTTTTTTTAAAAAAATAACATTCTTTGAATTTAAGCTCTCTTCAGTACCAAGATAAACTTCAAACCATAAATAAAGCCCATCAAGAAGCTGAGAACCTCACTCTCCTGATCCCTTGATATATATATCTACAAAATCTAGATCAATTTAATAGATCAGAACATAAAAGTTTATTCTCTTCTTTCATCATCTATATAAATTCTATGGTGTTGGTTGCCATAGCAAGAGACATCGCAAAAATCCTCAGAGTTAGAAGTTACTTTAATTCCATCACATACAAAGACGGAAAGATGGCTTCACTCTTTCTTCACTATTGATCTTCTGTCTCGTTTTTTCTCCCTCAAAACTGGCACTCTTTTCAATTTCTAAATGCGCATATCTAAAGTGAGACTTCCTGGCACATCAACATTTGATGGTATCTTTCACATTAGGTAAGCTCATTTTCACCACCAAGTCCGAAACTACAGGACAGAACAATAACATTTGCTCCTATAAGAAGACCTTTAAAAAAAAAAAGGTATATGATTAATCATTACAACGGCCATAACATTTGTTTTTTCAAGCCCCCACCCCCATGCCAGATGGGTTCAAGTCTAAAAGGAAATGACTCTAGTTTTAACGTATTGATTGATTTATTGACAAATTTTGCAGGTAAGAGCACCATGCACAATTATTATTAGTTTGGGCAAATTTATTTCTCCACATTGACAAATAATTAAAGAAGGTTCTATAATGCTTTTCCAGGGTGCATAACAGATTTGCTAAGTGGAGAAATGGATAGTGAAATTTAAAAGACTCAAGGAAGGCCTTTATCTGAAGAAAATTCATCCACACAGACTGAAAGTATTCTTTTCTCATTCCCCGTGGGTTCCAGCATAAAGCCTGATGGGATCATAACAGTACGGGCCCAAGGGAGTATGAGGAACAAACACCAGGGCAGGGTAGTACCTCATCCTTGGTTCTAACTATCCTTATTAGGCAGGGGAGAGCAAGTTTCTCCTGCAGAGCATAGCAGCAACAGGAAGTTCCAAGCATGGGATACTTGAAGCCAGGAAGGTAGAAACATCCTAGTCTAGCATTAGTGATTCATTCTGAACAGACCTCTTGAACCAGCAAATGGTGGGTCTAAGGGACAGGATTTGATACTTTGTGGGAAGAGACTAGCAAGAACTGACCACAGCTAGGCAGAGCATCAGAGCTTTGTGATAATATAACCTGATGTGGAGCCAGGATGCTGGACTGTAGGAGTTGGGTGCCTTGAAACAGAAGCTCAGCTCTGCTGATCAGGAGAGATTGAAATTCAACAGGTATGCCAATGACATCAGATGTGCCTCCCTGAGTTTTAATTTTTCTCATCTGTAGAAAGAGGATAATACAGTTTCCTATTTGCAGAGTTAAGGGGACTTACCCCACCCCCACAGCAGAGGCAAATAACTAACTCTTTCAGTACATGCCATTATGAAGACAGTTACGTAACAAGGAAGAAAGGCGTTGAAT
The DNA here is from genome assembly GCF_020171115.1 of Neogale vison. NCBI lineage: Eukaryota > Metazoa > Chordata > Mammalia > Carnivora > Mustelidae > Neogale > Neogale vison. The sequence continues at coordinate 35,415,281 of NC_058105.1, forward strand.
GGAGAGACTATAAGAGCGACAGATTTTCCATGAAAATCAGGAGAAATGGGGATCCCTGGTATCAGCAACAACATTGGGAATTGAACACGGGTCCATGTTGATGATTCAGACATCTGTTATGATGTATTCCCATGTACCTATGTCTGTGTATCTACCATTTATTGAGTACTTACTGTGAGTCAGGCACTGTGTGAAGCACTGTAACAGAATACCTTAATAATTTCACCAATACCCTGTGAGTTAAGTACAGTAATCGTCCTCACTTTACCAAGGAGGAAACAGAAGCTAATGTAGGACCAACTAAAACAAGGGGAAGAACTAGATCAGACTGACAGTATTAGATTCAGTACTATTAAATGACATCATTTGGAAAAGTTTACATTCCATATGGATTTGTTTCCTTAAAACTACATTGATTATGATATAAATTATATATGGAATTCAGCTCAAGATGGCACTACCATGAGAAATCACCAAGTATCAAGTAATTAAACATAACTAGTGGCTATTCAAGGGCAGCAAAGGGCCAAGAACTGGCAAGGAATGGGTACAAGGCTGAAAACTTCAGAAGGGCAGCCTAGCTGGCCAGAAGGTCAGACTGGACAAGAGATCCCATTCTGAGCATCGTACTCCAAGAAGAGTTCTCTTTTTCCCTACAGATAGTACAACAACTTTGGGGCAGCAAAAAACACTGAAAAGTGAAGCAGATTTGAAACTATTGAGCTTTTATCGTATGTTATACTCTTTACTAGCCTTACATATATTGCAACCCCCCACCAACAAGGGAAGATTATATTATTCCTGTTGTACTAAAGAAGAAGCTAAAGAAATCCCTATTATTCCAAAGATACAGAGCTGGCAAATGTCAGAGCCAGAACTCAAACTCAAGTCAGTATAGCTTACCTCAAAATGTTGCTCTGGGAATTGATGCTGAAAAAGTGCATGGGGGGAAAAAAAAGGAGTCAAGAGGGGCACATGGGTGGCTCAGTCGGTGAAGCATCAGACTCTTGGTTTCAGCCCCAGGTCATGATTTCAGGGTCCTGGAATTGAGATCCACGTCAGGCTCTGTGCTCAGCAGAGTCTGCTTATCCTTCATCCTCCCCGCTCTGTTCCTCCCCACACTTCCACACTCTCTCTCAAAAAAATAAAATCTTAAAAAAAAAAAAAGGAGAAACTAAGAGAGTCTAACACTGAATCCAATAACAGACATTGTAAGGCTGGTGGTAACCTGAAGTAATATGAAGAAGTTATGGAACCTGAAGCTCATGTCCCAGATATAGTAACACCAGCAGTAATAATAGCATTTATTGAGCATTTTCCATGTGCCAGGCATTGTTAAAAGCACTTTACATGTTTTTTTAAAAGACTTTATTTATTCACTTGTCAGAGAGAGAAAGAGAGAGAGTGCACAAGCAGAGGGAGCAGCAGGCAGAAGAAAAAGCAGGCTCCCTGCTGAGCAAGAAGCTGGATGTGGGGCTCATCCCAGGACCCCAGGATCATGACCTGAGCTGAAGGCAGATGCCCAACCCACTGAGCCACCCAAGTGTCCCGCATTTTACGTGTTTAATTCATTAAATCCTCACAACAACTCTATGACGTAGATACTATTGTCTCCATTATACAGTTGCATGAACAGACACAGAAAGGTTAAATACTTTGTCCGAGGTAGTAAATGGCGGAGCTAGAATGGGATACTGGAATTCAAGATGTGCTTCAAGGAAACTCTCAAAAAGACAATTCTAATGATACCATTGTAAATTATACTGATATAGCAGAAAAAAATAGAAGTGAATACCTAAATAAACCAGAGAGCTGTCCAGGGTGATGGATGACATGAGGAAAGTAGACTCTTTTAAATCCTATTTCGTTTCTGTCTTCCCTGTCAAAGAGAATTATTTTCAGGCTGAAAAGTGTAAAAAACAACCATTGCTGAGAAATAACTTAAGCTGGAGGTGGTTGAAAAGATTATAAGACACACACAAACATACACATGTGTGCATGTGCACAAAACCCTAGCATTCCGGTGTTTTAAAGGCATTTCTTTAAAAAAAACTGAACAAAGAGAAATTATTTTATCTGGCGTAATTTATCTGGCATAGAAAAAGCAGAGCAGAGCAGAGAGGGCTTTGTACCCCTCCAGTCCCCACCATGGTGGGGGCGGTGGTAGAGGCACATATACAATCATAGTACATTGGCAGAAGAAAAACACAACAGATTCCTGACTAGAGGGAGAGGGATAAGGCAACATGCATGGGGGGGTCCCAGAAGGAAAACATGGGCCCTCTACTCTTCCCGTGAAAGTTTCCCCTTTGGCCACAGATGAAGACGTGGCTGGAAGTAGAGGCTAAGAATAACATGTCTTCCCACTCCCTAGCTTCCGTGTTCTCTGTGCTCTGAGGCAAAGGAGTGCTGTGGAAAGAGACACATTTTTGCATCAACCCTGCTCTAGGCCACCAGGGAAATAGATTCTTCCACCTTTCTTCCTTCCTTCCTTCCTTCCTTCCTTCCTTCCTTCCTACCTTCCTTCCTTCCTTCCTTCCTTCCTTCCTTTCTTTCCGAGAGAGAGAGACAAAGAGCACATGTGGATGCGTGGGGTGAGGGTGGGGCAGAGGGACAGGTAGAGAGAGAATCTTAAGCAGCCTCCACACAGAGCATGGAGTCCAATGCAAGGCTCTGTCTCATAAGCTGGAGATCATGACCTCAGCCAAAATCAAGAGTCTGATGCTTCACTGAGCCACCAAAGCACCCCAGAGTATTCCATTTTCTTTAACTTCACTTTCCTTTGCTCCATGGCTTGTGGACATAAGGCAATATGAATAGCAGGCTCAAGATATTTCCAATATTTGGAATATTTTCAATAAAAAAACTTCCTGGCTATCCCTTTCTTTTTCTTTCTTTCTTTCTTCCTTCCTTCCTTCCTTCCTTCTTTTCTTTCTATGACAATACCAATGTCTGGGTGGCCCATTACTTCTTCAAATGACTCAAGTTTCTTGGAGATAAGGAACTATCCCAGAGACTCTCATTGTTATTGTTGGCGTTCTGGCATACCCTACACTCGTGACCACTGGGTCTGCTTCCAGTTGGAATTCCTCATTGTTACTATGGAAAGACAGGTTGTGAAACTAATTCAGGAGAGCCCAACCGTAAGCAACCTAGCTTCCATTTCTGTCCTACAACCCTTCTACTATTTGGTGCAGCAGATCATCTACTGGCTCTTTATGGGTTACTCAATGACTGCCTTTTGCCTCTTCACATGGGACAAATGGTTTAAGGTATATAAACCCATGCCCAATTTCCTGTGGCTAATGAATTAAATCCATGAATGTATACAATTGGTGAACCTATCTTAATTATCTTTGAGCAATCATGAAGAGAAGAAATTGTGGAAGACTGCTTAAGAGGCACTCCTTTCCTTTTTCTTTTTTTAAAGATGAGACAGAACGCAGTCAGTTAAGCATTGGACTCTTGATTTGGGCTCAGGTCATGATCTCAGTGTTGTAAAATTGAGCTTCACATCACACTCCATGCTGGGCATGGAGCCTGCTTAAGATTCTCTCCCTCCCTCTACTTTTGCCACTACCCCCCCCCAAAAAATGGTAAGAAAGAAGGCAGATTCCACAATTAAATACAGGTAAGCTGTCTCCATTCTACTCTTGCTTCTTTACAATTCATTCTCCACACACAGCAGTTAGACTCTTTGAATAACATAAATCAGACCATGAAACCCTGTGGCTTCCTACAGCCTTCACTGTACTTAGAACAAAGTATACATTCTTTATCATTGCCATCCAACAACCCTCACTGAAGTTAGAACAAAGTCTACACTTTTTACCATGGCCATGACTTGTTGCCTCCCTTTTAAATTCCATCACTTATTATTGCCCCACTGTTCACTATGCTTCAGTCGAATGGATCATCTTTCTGTTTCTTGAACACTCCAAGATCATTCCTGCCCCAGGGCTTTTGCATTGTTGTTATCTTTGCCTGTACTATTCTTCCCCTATATACGTATCAACTAAATCCTTGTCACCTAGATCTAAGCTAAAATATTCTCTATAGAAGACTTCCCTGACCCATCTATTTACTGGCCTTACCCCATTTCATGAACTTTTTATCCAATGTCCTTATTTTATTTTTTATTTTATTCAGAGCATTCACCACTACGTCAAATTATCTTGTGTGTTTATTGTCTGACTCCCTCCCTAGTACATAAGCTCCAAATAAGCAAAGACTTGTCTTTCTCACTCTTTTAGCCCTAGTGTTTAGAGTAGTTCCCACCACAGAGCCAAAACTAAATAACTATGTGTTGAATAAATGATAGACTACTTGAGTCATGGGAAAAATTCTAAAATAGACCATTAAAAGAATTTTTCATGAGCAACTAAAAATATAAGTGGTGATTAGCTTAAATTAGCTTCATTTCATTCTCTGACATGGCCAATAGCCTTGAAAATCAGAGATACATGAAATGCAAAGTATACATACATGAAAGCATTTAACATGGTCCTTCATGCTATTCATGTGTTCAAGATGGAGAACCATTGGCTAGGAACCTTTCAAATAGATTTTTTAACTGATTGAATGAATGTGCAACCAGAGTATTGATTTCTATGCCATTCTAGAACATGACTTCTTAATTTCTTTGCACCATGTGCACCTTAAAGAATATGATAAAAGCTATGGAATTTTGTCCCGGAAAAAAATACCTATATGCACACATTTGCATAAAATTCATCAAACTTCTATTGGTTCATGAATCCCAGGACTACTAAGTGCACCTCGGTGGCTCAGTTTATTGAACATCCAACACTTGGTTTGGGTTCAGGTCATGCTCTCAGGGTCATAAGATAGAACCTTGTGCTGTCTCTACACTGAGCTCAGAGTCTGCTTGAGATTCTCTCCGTCTCCCTCTGCCCCTCCCCCTTCAAATAAAATAAATAAAATAAAGAACTTCTATACTAGCATATTTCCAATAAAATACTTCCTGATTCATTCATTTGTTCTTTCTGTCTTCTTTCTTTTTTTCTTACTTTCTTCATCTCTTCCTTCCTTCTTTCTCTCTCTCCCTTCCTTTCTTCCTTCCTTACATTTATTCCCTTGCTTAAATTTATTTCCTCATAATTCAGAAGGATAGAAGTCAGAAATCATGATATCAGCAGGGTTGCTTCTTTCTGGGGAGCTGGTTCTTTGATGTTGTACAATTTTATCAATTTTGTAGATGAAGAACCAAAAGGCTGATCTGCCATGGTTGGAGATGGCAGAGCTGGAAAAGACAGAAGACACATAAAAAGCATAACCAAAAATTTTAAGAGCATGAAGGGACTTATTGTGATGTTGTATATAATAGAAAGTTTAGAGTTTTAGTCAATAGTAAGTTTGATATGAAAGAACACTGTGGTATGGCCACCAAAAGCACAGTAGAACTGTCCTGCATTGGCTGCAGCATACTGTGAGTACACACAGCATTCTGGGTGGTACGCTTTAAGAAGTAAATGGACAAATACATTCAGACGCACTTGACAGGAATGGTAGAGAAACATGAAATCAGTTCTTATAAGGAACCACTGACTGAAATGGAAACATTATGCTGAGAGGAAAGAGTAGTGGAAGAGAGACTCTGTCAAGCTTGAGTTTGGTTCCAAACATTTGAGAAGTCTTAAGGTGAAAAAAGTGATTAAGCCTATTCCTTTTGGCTGTAAGTCATAAATCTAGGACCAAAGACTATAAAAAGACACTTTAGTTTAATTCAGGAAGCACCTTCTAAATAACAAAAGTTCAAAGATGGAATGTTCTGCCTTAAGCGATAGAGACTGTCCCGTCATATCACTGCATCTGCTAAAGTGGAGGCTCCATAGTTAATTGACAGTAGAGCTAGACAGGGGACTCAAGCATAAAACAGGAGGTATGTATGTATGTGAACTCCATACCCAACCCATCAGGAGCAGTGAGGATCCAAAAGTCACTCTAATTTAGAATATTATGGAAACTCACTCTCCTCAAGCCTATTAAGCTCCTTGACTTCTTGAGTTTTTTCCCCAAACACATTATAATGGAAATGACCTTTCCTTATAAACATATGAAAAATGTTCTCCTAGAAATGTGGTATGCAGTATGGTGATTATAGCCAATGGTATTATAGCGTATATGCAACAGTTGCTAGGAAAGTGGATCTTGAAGGTTCTCATCACAAGAAAAAAAAATTTTCCATAACTTTTTATGGTGATGGATGGTGACAAGACTTAATGTGGTGGTCATTTCACAGTGTATACAAGTGTTGAACATTGTACGTACACCTCAAAAAAATGTTCAGATATCTTCATAGCACAAGCAGAAGGATTGCTTATGGTCACATTGGAAAAAAATATATAGCAAAACAATGTCTAGGTTTTTCCAAAAGGCAGGCTGCTGACAGCTTGATAGATTTGGGGAGAAGGGGAGTGAAAGAGTGAATTCAATCCTACCACAGCTGCAACAATTTTGTTAGGTAAAGTTCTGATTACAAATTGCAAAAATGTTTCATGTTTCATATCTATGACAGGGTCATTTAAATATGTCACCCAGCAACAACAAGCAGATCCAATCAATTGTGGACATTGCTGTGCTCTGGTACATTTACTACCTTGAGGACAGAACTTGCACAAAATGTTTTCTAAATGACAGCCTCTAAATAAACAAGGACATCAAGCCTCATAAGACACCCATAATTTCTGTAAACCCAGCAAATCTCCAGAGGGAGAGAAGGAAGAAAAGATTAGTCAGAAGACAAATGGAAGGAAGGATGAAAGAAATGGGCGAAGAGTATAAGATGAACATACACTGATTATTTATTAGTTCTGTGCTCGATAACTTCACATATACAGTTAACTTGTTCACACAAACAGGAAGCAGAAATAATCATCCTCACTCTTAATGGTAAGGTAGCATACTTAAAGCGGTTAAGGAATTTGCCCCATGTCCACAATTAAGAAATGACTGAACGTGGATCTGTCTGACTCTAAAATGATGATCTTTTCACTATTGCCCCCTACGAAGTGTTAAGACTATTTCAGGGGCATAAAACCTAATATCCTTCACTGACTTTCAAACTTCTTCAGCATACCAGGCCCTCGCCCCTGTTTACTTCTCCAGATACTTCTTCCATTACCCCGCCCCCCAAATTACAGGCCAGACAGACAAAGGCAAGGAGGCTGAGAAGCCTGATACCTTCTGTTCTCCCTGGTTTCTTCCTTTGCTTACTTCCTACTTTTGCTTCAAGATCAAGCAAAAGACTTTCCAGAAAGTCTTTCTTGTTTATCTCAGATCCATAGCAGCCTTGCCTCTGCTATTCCACAGTCCCTTGAGGATACCTTACATCACATCCTTTATCAGACTGTATTGTTTTACTCACCCTCTTTCTCCACTCTAAACTAGAGCCTCCCCAAAGCAAGAATTTTGACTTGTCTTCACATTCTATCTCTAACATCCAAGATAGTGCCTAGAATTTAGTAAGCACTTATAAATCCTCAAAGAATGAATGGATAAACAAATAGCAACAAAAACAACAGAATGAACAAAAGAGGCAGGCAGGTCCAGTTTAGTAATAGGCAGACAGATTGCATGTGAGCCTGAGGAAAACAACTCAGATGCACAATTTTACAATAAAACAGGGAATGTTCCATTAAATCAGGAGTCTTCATTCTCTCTCTGTTAAAGAAGAGCCATATCCTCCAAATGGACTCAGATCACTTCCAAATTACCCTTCTCCTTTAGTACTGAAGTTAGGGTACTCAATAAGGAGTGGTTTACTCTCTTTAGTGTCAGCATCCACACCTTCTAGACCCAGAGCAATTTGGAAACAGAGTTCCTGAAGCTAGACTAGTCCATCTCTACTAAAAGAGACAGATCCAATCGCCTGTTTACACTCCACCAATGAGCAGATGTTTGTTTTCTCTAATGTATGTGCCCCCTGCTCCATGCAGCATTTGGATTGTCTTGTCTTGCTTCCAACTATTCCCCAGATTCCCTTGCCTCTTGATCCAGAGACAAAAACAGAAAGGAGTGAAGAAATAAGCCACATATATCATTTTTCAATTTTCTTGTGTGAAACGCTGTGACTGCCTCATTTCAATCAGAAGGAAATTAGTTCTTTGCCCTTTGAAGTGAGGTGAGTCACTCATAATCTGAAAACAATGCAACTGTAGAGAGAGAAAGAGTAGTGCCTGGAAAGGAATGCATGCAAGATGACCTGGGTTCTTTCTAGTCATAACTGTACCACTAGCCAACTATGTGACCTTGGACGAGCCACTTAACCTCTCTAGGCTTTGGTTTCTTCATCTGTAAAATTAGAAGATTGGGCTATATGATCCCTAAAGTCCCTTTTTGCTCTTCAATTATGTCTTGAACACATAAGCATGGATGCAAAATGGTTTCACTACAGGACAGAACCCTACACTTTAAAGAATTACTGATTTGCTCTAGGTATAAACCTATAAGCCTATTTTCACTGTTCCATGTCTCTGTTTTTTTCTGGTTGGATGCAAGTTTGAAACATGTGATCCAAATTCAAGTATGATACTTTCGGTCTGCTAGAGACTGCAGCCTTGCTACTGCATTCTAAATGTCCCAGACTAGCTTCTGAAGACCGTAATTTCCTGTGAATATGCCACTGTGTTGATCCTATGGGACAGGCCACATCCGTCATTCACCTGACCCCATTCCCACCTTCTAACTCACCTGACTGGGTTTTCTGTCAACATTGGGAAATTACATTATGGAGTGAGGGTGGGAAACTGGAACTGAAGGTTTGCCTAAGATGTGAAATTCAGTCTAAAAAAAAACTAATAGGTCAAAGGTTGCAGGAGGCAATGAGTCATAAGTGAAGGATTTATAGTTATCAGTAGAGAGCAGTGGGCCAGAAACTAGGTAGACTTGGAAATAGAAACCTTGAAAGCATATATACCAATGCTTAAGGAAAGAAAATCGAAAGTCAAAATTTGAGCAGATACAAAAGAGCCTGATGTGGTCAAATTCCAACTGACAGAATCGCTGGTAAAGCTCTGGGACAATGGTTCTGGCCTAAGAGATCTTGCAGAATCAATAGCATAGGACAAGGCAGACAGAACAGATAAGAGTTTTTGAGTGTCCAAGAGATCTTGATTGTAATATAAGCAGATATCTGCTGCTAGGGAAAAAGTCATTCCAGAGCATGCACGGGCAAGTAGTTGAGTGAAGACATCTGTCTAGTCTGGGGAGTTAAAAGTACCTAACTGTTAAAGGTAGAATCTGACAGGGTTCCTCGCTGGGCATCAGACTCTTGGTCTCTGCACAGGTCTTGATCTCAGGGTCGTGGGTTCAGGCTGCATGTTGGGCTCCACGCTGGGTGTGAAGCCTGCTTTTAAATATAAAAGAAAGGTAGAGACTGACTATGCACCTGGCTTATGGTAACCTGTGGCACCATGGTGTCAGAAACCAGCCTTACAATACAGGGACCCTCGGGGAAAAAGTGCGATATGATCACATTCCCATCTAACTTTCAAGCGGTGATCCCATCAGGAAGTAGAAAATTAGGCACTCCGGTATCTAAGGCCAGATTCCCCTCCAAGGCACCCTAAAAGTGATGGGAAATATTTACCCTGGTCATAGCTTAAAAGGTGAGAGAACCTGGGAGAACATCCATAAGGAGTTGGCCAGGCAAGATCAGACTAAGCTGATAGGAACTGAGTCTGAGAGATAGCAGCAACTCCCAGTCCAGGAATGGCAATCACTTGGCAAATTTGCACCCACTTCCAGGTTTATGGCACACATTGCTATCTAATCTCAACATTCCTTCCAGATGAGCCCGGGGATCCTTCTCAGCAGAAAGCTCACTAATAATTAACCAATCATCAATGTTGTCATCTGAAATTTAAGCATATTTTCCATCTGTATTGCAATTGGTAGAGAAACTATAGTCTCAGACTCCATGAAGCCTCAGAGAACTTTTTCTGTGTTGACCTTTTAGCCTCAATCCCCAGTGCCACTGTATAGGTCACAGATGCTACAGGGGGAGTACAGGGGGGTGCTGGGATTAAGGACAAAATCATCTGACTCTTGTAAACTGGCTACCTAGATTCACAGTTAATGACAATGTCTACCCAACCATGCTTCTGCCTTGCACTTTGTGGTTAACCCCTCATGACCTGTAATGCTGACCTTCATGTAACGTAACACGCACCAGCACCGCTGCCCTGCTGGCCCAGGCACAATGGATAGAGTCTTAGGTTTTAATTCTGCAGGGCCATTGCACATGCTATTCATAACATTTTCCATTTTTCTAGAGTGATCCAATTTCCTAAAGAAATCATTCTTGAAAAGTTATTACCTTCTTAGTAATTCTTCAGGCAAAAGAGTTCCAGAAGCTGGTTGCAGTGGCACCTTTCCAATGGAATGTATGAATCAGAAGGTTTGCCTTACTTAAAAGAGTTCCTTCTATTAAGTTAAACTCTTCTTTTGGAGAATATTTGCTTCCAGTCTCCTTGCCTGATTTACAAGCCATGTAAACAGACTGGAATATACCCCCTTTCTCATTTGAAGAGTCTCAAATAAATGAAAACAACTTAAGTAGAGCAGTGATAGGCCATTTTGCATGATTGTGCTGAAGAAAATCCATTAATGATAAGGCAGCCTAATGTTTTCTACACAAGTTTAAGGCACAGGAAGCATCTATTTTTCCTACCTTTAATTTAGATGAACCTTGATAACATTTATCAATTTGAAATTAAACAAAAAGTAGAGAGGTCCTCAGAAAGATATGTATTTCTTTTTAATCTAGGAAAAAAGATTGTAAATTTTAGTATTTGGAAAACAGTTTTAAAGGGAGATGATTTTATTAGGAAGTATTTGCATCTATAAATATAAGCAGTTTTACTTTATGGAAAAGAAGCCTGTTTCAAAGAATTAGAGTTACTGTTTCATTCTGTTGTATTATTATTAAAAAGAAGTCCCTCTACTTCCCAAATACATCCTGAGTGCTAATGAACTCTCTTCAAAAGTTAACGGTCCTTACAGATCTTGAGTATGATTTAAATATTTTCTAAACAACTACAGTGAGCATTAACTAGAGCACATTCAACAACACTAGAACTGTTGAGAGTTTTGAGATGCACTTTTTTTTAAGTATCTAGAGTAGCTAACAATTTAAAAAATATCATCTGGTAATTATGAATTTATATAATTTTTAATTAAGACTTTATGCAGGAGTTTATTTGGGGGCTCTCTATGCTATTTTGTTGGTTGATGTGTATTTTTATGCCAGTACCATACTGTTTTGATTACTAGAGCTTTGTAATACAGTCTGAAACCAGGAAGTGATATGCCAGCTTTGTTCTTCTTTCTCGGGACTGCTTTGGATATTCTGGGTCTTTTGTGGTTCGGTACACATTTTAGCTTTTTCTTTTTTCTTTTTGTGAAAAAAATGCCATTGGAATTTTGATAGGAGCCACACTGAATCTATAGATGCAGTCAACTAATGTAGGACAAGGGGGCTAAGACTACTCAATGCAGAAAGGGTAATCTCTTCAATAATGGTGTTGGGACAACTAGATAATCACAAGTAGGAAATTAAGTTGGACCTATATATACACCACTTATAAAAACTCAGTATCAATCAAAGATTTTAACATATGACCTGAAACCATAAATATCCTAGAAAAAAAATAGGGAAAAAATTCCTTGGCATTGATCTTGGCAACTGTTTTTTGACTATGACACTAAACATATAAGCAACAAAAGCAAAAATAGGCAAGCGGTACAACATCAAACTAAAAAGCTTCTTCAGAGCAAAAGAAATAATCAACAAAATGAAAACATAACCTATAGAACAAGAGAAAGGATTTGCAAACCATATATCTGCTAAAGGGTTAATATCCAAAATATGTAAAAAATACAAGTGTTGGCAAGGAGGTGGAGAAAAGGAAATCCTTGTACACTGTTGATGTAAATGGGAATTGGTGAAGCTACTCTGGAAAACAGTATCAACACCCCTTAAAAAGTTAAAAATAGACCAACCACATGATCCAGCCATCCCACTTCTCGGTATATATCCAAAGGAAATGAAAACAGGGAATCCAAAAGATATCTGCATTCTCATGTTTATTGCAGCCTCATTCACAATAGCCATGATATGCAAACAACCTAAGTGTCCATCAATGTATGAATGGATAAACAGATGTGATATAACTATACAATGGTATATTATTCAGTCATGAGAAAGAAGGAATTCCTGACATTTTGACAATATGGATGGACCCTGAGGGCTTTATGCTGACTGAGATAAGTGAGAAAGAGAAAGACAAAGAAAAATGATCTCACTTCCTTGTGGAATCTAAAAAATCCAAATTCCTAGAAAGATGGTAATTACTAAGGACTGAGGGGGTGAAGGAATTGGGGAGATGTTGGCCAAAGGGTACAAAGTTGCAGTTAGATGATGAATAAGTTCTGGAGATCTAATGTACAACCTTGTAATTATAGTCAGCAATAACTGTATTATAAACTTCAAAGTTGCCAAGGAAATACATCTTAGTCTCACCAGAAAATGAAATAATAATTATGTGACATGATGGAAGTACTAGCTAACACTATGGTGATAATCATATTACAATATATAAATGTCTCAAGTCAACCCATTTTGTACCCTAAATTTACACAATGTTACATATCAATTATATCTCAATTTTATAAACAGACTTTATTGTTTTAAGCAGTTTTAGGTTCACAGCAAAACTAATGGGAAGATCCAAAAATTCCTCATATACTCCCGGCACCCTTACATACATAGCCTTCCTCGAATATCAACACCCTCCCCCAGCCAGAGCAATATATTTGTTACAATTGATGAACCTACACTGACACATCATAATCACTCACAGTTCATATTTTACATTAGGGTTCCCTCTTGGTGTTGTACAATCTGTGGGTTTGGACAATGTATAAATGATATGTATCCATTACAATGATATACTGAATATTTTCACCGCCCTATAAATCCCCTGTGTTTTACCTATTCATACCTCCTCTTCATCCCCAACCCCTGGGAACCAGTGATCTTTTAACTGTATCCATAGTTTTGCCTTTTCCAGAATGTTATATAGTTGGAGTCATACACGATGTAGCCTTTTCAGATTGGCTACTTTCCCTCAGCAACATCCATTTAAAGTTCTCCCTGTCTTTTCATAGCTTTATAGCTCATTTGTTTCTGGCACTGAATGAAATTCTATTGTCTGGAGGTACCAGTTTATCCATTCACGCTGCTGTTAAGTTTTGGCCATTATGAATAAAGCTGCTATAAACAACCATGCACAGGTTATTGTGGGGACATAAGTTTTTCAGAACTTACATAATTTTAAAACAAAATAGCTGAAGGACTAGGTTATTCAACTTACAAATATTTTAAATACATCTGCCACATCGCTATTATACTTCTATTGAAACAATTAACTTAAAGGTAATACAACTTAGATTTTTCAGTTAAATGCATGATTTAAGTGTTCTACCCTAGAAATAAAATAGAGCTGAGGTTTTCCGGATTCAGATGTCTCATAATCGTAGCTTTTAAAAGCAAACAAGAATCCTCCAAATGAGGAAATCATGAAAATAATAAAGAAGCAAAAGTGCAGTTTATAGGTGTTGTTGTTAATGATTATTTCACTGGCCTGAGAAAAGGAGTACAATTTCACACAACTCCCCCACCCCACTCCTTGCCCAGGGAAAAGAAATGGCTGATGGATTAGCCTGCATGGCAATATCTAGTTCCATTACAGCAAAACTGAGAAGGGTAGGAAGGGAAAGAGAGAGATCAGAGAAAAACAATAGAAAGAGATAAAAGCAGAGGGAAAAAAGGATGCAAAAACCAAAAAGAGTAGCAAGCAGCAGATCCACTGGCATCTGTGATCAGAGGCAGCAGACCACAAAGAGAAAAGAAGCATCTCCTAGTTGTCCGGGGACTTACCAGCCAAAGGGGAAAAAAAGCACTCACTAAAACTGAGAAAAATCACCGAGCTGGGGAATGGAAAGAAAGAAAGAAAGAAAGAGAGAGAGAGAGAAAAAGAAAGAAAGAAAGAAAGGGGAAGGAGGAAGGAAGGAAGGAAGGAAGAAAAGGGAAGGGAAGGAAAGAGAAGGAAGGAGGAAGGAAGAAAAATGAAGGAAGGAAGGAAGGGAGGGAGGGAGGGGGAGGGAAAAGGGAGGAAGACAGGGAGGAAGGAGGAAGGGAGAAAGAAAGAGCGAGCCAATGAATCTGAAGATAGTCACTCACTATGGGTTCACACCATATTCCAAAACTTAATAGTTTCCAAAGTAAAAGAGTTGACATTTCTTTTTTATGCATTCTCTAGTTTTCAGAAGAGAGGAGGTGGGCAGGGGGATGGGTTAAATGCGTGACAGGTATTGAGGAGGGGTCTTATGTGATGAGCGCTGGATGTTGTACGTAAGTGATGAATCACTAAATTCTTCTCCTGAAATTAGTATTACACTACATGTTAACTAACTGGAATTTAAATAAAAACTTGAAAAAGAAACAAAAAAGAATTGTAATGTATAAAAACCCTGAGTCAGTCATAGTTGAAAAATCTCTTTATAAATGCAGTGAAGTTTACAGTATATTTTAGTAAGATTTCCACTGTAAACAATCTTGTTAAAAAAAAATGCTTGGGGGATAAAGCTTCAGTTCTCTGTGAAAAAAAAAAATCACAAATCCAAGACACTTAATACTCAGATCATGTAAGACAACTGACTAATTGTTCTACATAGAAAATCCCCAATCTGTCAACTATTCTTTGCTAATGGGTGAACATGGATGGCACTTAAGAGAGTTCCTGACTGACACATTAAAGACCGTACACCACCGTGTTTAAGCATGAGGGTTCTAGAACCACACAGTCTGGGATGAAATCCTGCCTCTTCTTTGGTGACCTCTCTCCTATAATTAATACTCATTTGGTATTAGTAGGATCACTCCCCATTCTACAGACAAGGAAACTAAGGCTCATGCAGTTAAGGAAAATATCACATGGGCACCTGGTAGCTCAGTGGCTTAAAGCCTCTGCCTTCGGCTCAGGTCATGATCTCAGGGTCCTGGTATCGAGCCCCACATTGGGCTCTCTGCTCCGCGGGGAGCCTGCTTCCCTTCCTCTCTCTCTGCCTGCCTCTCTGCCTACTTGTGATCTGTCTGTCAAATAAATAAATAAAATCTTAAAAAAAAAAGAAAAGAAAAATATCACGCTGTGAAAAGAGCTTTTACGGCTTTACTTCTGGCTCAGCAACTTCTAATAAGCCTTGAAGCTAAGCACAGACAGTAACTTGATTTTAGTCCCCAGATAATACTGCTTCTTCTCAACTCTGGATAACTTCATGCCATGGAGAACAATTTGAGAAATGTCTAAAGACCCAAATGGTTCTGTATTTTCCAATATCTCTGTATTCTTGGGGGCAGCTGGGAAAGAAAGACTAACCCTAACCAACTCCATGCTCCTTTATATTTCATAACACAAAGGAGGAGAGAGTATGTGAAGAGGAGAAGAAATGGAAAGGAAAACCAAATAAAAGCAAAAAGACAATTCTCTCTCTCTCTCAAATAAAAAACAATAGCTAAATAAATTTTTTAAAAAAGAATAGGAAGAAAAATAAAGGGCTGGACCAAAGATGTTTCCATCACTGCTTAATATACATTTTCTTTTGTTTTCTGAGAATAGGGAAAATAGTTCGAAGTGTGCACCCATGACAGTATCTTTCACAAGAGGGCACTGGTACACAGGATGACAAGATGGCTATGAGGAAACATATCTCAGAGTCACAGAACGAAGGTAATCTACTCACTGTTTGGTGCTTGCTATAGAGTCATTCTCTTTCTGCATTTCATAGTATGACCCATAGGCAGAGTTTGCTCTGGGGCGCTTGGAGAGTAAAATGCCTTATTTGTCATTATATCAAGGTGAAGACCAAACCATTTTAGCCCCAAACAGAAAACGAAACAAAAAACATAAATACTGCATGCCAAAGAAAGCTGGGCACCAGAAGCTATTATGTGAAATGGCTGATTTTTTGGAACAATTTTACAAAACCCTTTACTTCCTATTTTTTATATTGGCAAGAGTTTTACAGTTACCTATCCAAACCTGCAAAAATTGTACCCTTGGTTAGATCTAGTTGAGGTCCTTTCTGAGCATTTTAACACAAATCAATTCAATAGGTCTGTAAAACAGACACACACACACACACAACGTAATAGTGGTTGTTTTAGCTCCTTTCTTCCCTCAGACTGAAAGGCCTCTGGAGAGGCCATCAATCAGATTTGAGCAAGGTTCTAAGTTGGGCATTAACTCAGATGTGAAACGAACACCATACCTAGCTTGGGAAACTCTCAGAAATGCAATTCTGCCTGTGAAACTGGAAATGATCCTCATAAAAAAGGAGGGAAGGTTGTGGTGTCTGCATAAACCAATGTCATCACACAAGCAGCTCTCTGATGCATTATTTTAAAGGGACTTTTTTTTTTAATGGGAAGAAAGGAGAGACCACTGTAAAATATTTATACATTTGAAGCATAAAAAACATTCTGCAAGCTGAGTACTGTCCGATTGCAGATTTCTAGTTTGTAACACGCATGCAGGGATTCACTAAGCAATGCAAAAGGTGCTCTTTGTCCTCTTTGAAATAGGAATCATAGAGAACAGTGTAGATAGCTTTTAACAATTTGCATAGTGCTTTCCTGTGCATCATTTAATCTGATCCACATGAGAAGTTTAAAGGAGAAATTCTTATTTTCTCCATTTTACAGAAGAGAAAATGAAAGGTAGGAAAAAATAATTGACCTGAGTCAGACGGCTACTAGGTTGTGGCCCAGAAACTAGAAGCCATGGCTTCTTGCTCCAAAGACCATGCTTGTTCTTTGCTGCCTCCTTTGAGAATGAATGTGCTGCCATGTAATTGAGAAAAGTGAGCCTGATTTTACTTCTGTTTGTATTTCACGGAAATTGATATATTTAAAATATATAACTGTTAGAACTCTGTTCATTCTAAGACATAACAGTCTGTGGCTATAATTTAATTTTGCATTGTTTTTATTTCAACAACAATGCCAAGGAATTCAGTTTATGTTCTATTAGCATGAAAAGTATAACTTTTTACATAACTGATTTCTTGGAGGCTTTGGGTATATAGAAGGCTTCATCACTTTTAACCTAAATTGGAAGTACTCTTTTTAAAAAACAGTTTTTTTAAAATTTAAATAGGTCTGGGTGTGGTGCATAAACAATGAATCTTGCAACACTGGAAAAATGAAATTAAATTAAAAATAATTTAAATAGGGGGGCGCCTGGGTGGCTCAGTGGGTTAAAGCCTCTGCCTTCAGCTCAGGTCATGATCCCAGAGTCCTGGGATCGAACCCCACATCGGGATCTCTGCTCAGCAGGGAGCCTGCTTTCCCCTCTGTCTCTGCCTGCCTCTCTGCCTACTTGTGATCTCTGTCTGTCAAATAAATAAATAAAATCTTTAAAAAAATTTAAATAGGGGTGCCTATATGGCTCAGTGGGTTAAAGCCTCTGCCTTCCACTCAGGTTGTGATTCCAGAGTCCTGGGAACTGAGCCCCCGCATCCAGCTATCTGCTTAGCAGGGATCCTGCTTCTCCCCCTCTCTCTGCCTGCCTCACTGCCTACTTGTGATTTCTGTCTGCCAAATAAATGAATAAAATCTTTAAAAATTTTTAAATAGGTTTTTAAAAATCATTTATAGAAGTCATACGTTATTAAGTTATTATTGCATAACATTTGGAAAAGACAGAATTTTAGCATTTTTTTTAATTTTAGCACTTTTAAAACTAATTTTTCTATCATGCCTAAGTAATTTTATTCACATTTTGGTTTTACAAGTTGTGAGCACGTTTTATTATATAGTATTATTACTTAATTTTTGTTAACAAATTCATTATCAATATCCATATTGCATAAAATATTTTTTGAAAATACAATTTGTTATGGTTGTAAATTATTCATCAAATAAGTACCCTAATTTATTTAACAAAATCCTTCTTTTCGGAGGGGGTTTGTTCCAGTGTTTCATATCTTAAATTATGGTACTCTAAATTATTTAAATTATAGTACTCTAAACTTCACTTGGAGCAGCTGGTACTGTTGAATCCCATCAAAGAGAGCAATGTTACTGTTCTTTTGAAGTTGAGTAAATAAAAATGCATTAGTTTAGATTGTCTACCTATTACAGACAAAAATCTACTTTGGGGGACTTTATCCCAAATTCTTAATTCTTTTTTTTTTTAAAGATTTTATTTATTTATTTGACAGAAAGAAATCACAAGTGGACAGAGAGGCAGGCAGAGAGAGAGGGGGAAGCAGGCTCCCTGCTGAGCAGAGAGCCCGATGCGGGACTCGATCCCAGGACCCTGAGATCATGACCTGAGCCGAAGGCAGCGGCTTAACCCACTGAGCCACCCAGGCGCCCCCAAATTCTTAATTCTTAATTAAACTTTCTATTTTGAGATAATTGTAGATTCACAAACAGTTGCAAGAAACAGTACAGAGAGTCGCATCTGGCAAAACCACAGTTATCACGAGGATATCACAAGGATATTGCCATTCCGTTGATACAGTCAAGATACAGAATAGTTCCATCACCCCAAGGATTCTCCATGTTGCCATTTTATTTTTAAAAAGATTTTATTTATTTGAAGGAGAGAGAGAGAGAGAATGAACAAGGGGAAGGGGCAAGGGGAAGGGGTTGAGAGAGAGGGAGAAGCAAGCTCTCTGGTGAGCAGGGGAACCCAGGGATCCTGACCTGAGCCGAAGGCAGATGCCTAACAGACTGAGCCACCCAGGCGTCCCTCCATGTTGCCATTTAATAGCCAGACCCACTTCCTTCTCCTCCAGTTCCCTCCTTAAATACTGGCAACCATTCCTCCCTTCTCCATTTCCACAATTTTGTCATTTCAAAAATTTGTAAACAGAATCACATGGTATATATAACCTTTCAGAACTGGCTTCTTCATTCAACATAATCTTCTGAAGATTAATGCAGGTTGTTCCGTGTATCAATAGCTCAGTTTTACCACTGAGAAGTATGCATGGTACGAACGTACCACAGTTTGTTCAACCTTGTGCCTATTAAAGGATTGTTGTTTCCAGAGTAGGGCTATTACACATAAAGCTGTTGTCAACATTCATATACATGTTTTTGTATGAATGTAAGTTTTCATTTCTCTGGGAGAAGTGCCAGAAGGGCAACTGCTGAGTCATGTTTGTTTGTTTTTAAACTGCTAACCTATTTTTCAGAATATCTGTACCATTTTACATTCCCGTTATCAATGTATGTGTGATCTAGTTTCTCCATGCCCTTACCAGCATTTGGTGCTGTCACTTGTTTTAATACATTCTGATAGGTGTGTCATTATAGCTCACTGTGGTTTTACTTGCATTTCCCTAATGGCCAATGATGTTGAACACTTTCTTCATGTGTTTATTTGCCATCTGTATATCCTCTTTGACAAAATGTCTCCATGTGTTTTTTTGCCCATTTCCAAGTTGTTGTTTTCTTTTTTTACTATTGAATTTTGTGCGTTATAGGTACTATATGTATTGTAGGTACTAGTCCTTTGCAATTATATGGTTTGCAAATATTTCTTCACGGAATACAGCTTTGGTTTTCATACTCTTAACAGGGCAATTGGTAAAAGAAAAGCTCTATACTTTGATCAAGTCCACCTTATCAATATCAATATTCCCTTTTATGAACTGTGCATTTGGTGACAAATCTAAGAACCCTGTCTACCCATAGAAATCAAATATTTTTCTCCTTTACTTTTAAAAGAAGCTTTAAAGTTTACAATTTACCTGTAACTCCATGATCAATTTTGAGTTAATTTTTAATAAGGTGTCAGACTTAGATCAAGGTTCATTTTTTTTTTTTTACCTCTGGGTGTCCAGTTTCTCCAATACCATACGTTTAAATGGTTCCTTTTTCTCTGTTTAATTGCTTTTGCATTTTTGTCAAACATCAGGTGGGAATATTTGTGTGGATCTATTTCTGGGTTCTCTATTCTGTCTGCTGATCTATGTGTTTATGCCTCCACTAATACTACACAGCTTTCATCTCAATTATTTAAGTCTCGAAATTAAGTAGACTGATTCCTCTCTATTTTATTTCCAAGATTGTTTTATTCTGTTTTATGTATTAAGTTATTCTAGATCCTGTTCTACTCCATGTAATTTTTTTTATTAGCTTCAAGGGTAGGGTTTAGTGATTCATCAGTTGTGTATCACACCCAGTGCTCATTCCATCAAGTGCCCTCCTTCATGCCCATCACCCAGTTACCCTATCCCCCCACCTCCTTCCAGTAACTCTCAGTTTGTTTCCTAGAGCTCAGAGTCTCTTATGGTTTGCCTCCCTCTCGATTTGTATCTTATTTTATTTTTCCTTCCCTTCCTCATGTCACTCTGTTTTGTTTCTTAAATTCCACAAATGAGTGAAATTATATGGTATTTGTCTTTTTCTGACTGACTTATATCACTTAGCATAATGCCCTCTAGTTCCATCCACATGGTTCAAAATGGTAAGATTTCATTCTTTTTGATGGTTGAGTAATAGTCCATTCATTTGTTGATGGATATCTGGACTCTTTTCATATTTTTGGCTATTGTGGACATTGAAGCTACAAACAATGGGTATATATGCCCCTTCAAATCACTACCCATGCACTTTTTTTTAAGATTTTATTTATTTGACAGAGAGAGAGAGAGATCACAAGTAGTCAGATAGGCAGGTAGAGAGCAAGGGGGAAGCAGGCTCCCCGCCGAGCAGAGATCCCCATGCAGGGCTCGATCTCAGGACCTTGAGATCATGACCTGAGCCGAAGGCAGAGGCTTAACCCACTGAGCCACCCAGATGCCCCTCCATGCAAATTTTTTAAAAGATTTTATTTCTTCATTTGAGAGATAGCAAGAGAGAGCACAAGCAGTGGGAGGGGAGGAGGAGAGGCAGACTCCCCACTGAGCAGGGAGTATAATGCAGGGCTTGATTTCAGGGCTTTGAGATCATGACCTGAACCAAAGGCAGACACTTAACCAACTGAGCCACCCAGGCACTCTGCCATGTAAAGTTTTGGATAATCTTGTCTATATCTATAAAAACCTTGTAGGGATTTTGAAAAGGATTAAGTTGAAGTTGAATATTAATTTGGAAAGAATTGATACCTTTGTATACCGAGCCTTTCAATCCATGAAGAAAGAAATGTCTTTATTTATTTAGAACCTGATTTCTTTCATCAATGTCTTGTAGTTTTCAGCATAGAAGTCCTGTATATGTTTTATAAGATTTCCCCCTAAGTATTTCATTTTTTAAGCAATTGTGAGTTTAACTTTTAATTTCAGTATTTTAATTTTGTACTTTTAATTTGGGGTTCCATTTGTCTGTTGCCAGTATATAGGAATACAATTAATTTTTGTACATTTATCATCTTATATCCTGAGACTTTGCTGAACTCACCAGTTGTAGGATTTCTTTTGTCGACACTCTGAGATTTTCAACATAGACAAATATGTCATCTTCTGCTAGGGAAAGTTATATTTCTTCCTTTCTGGTCTGAATAACTTTTATTTCCTTGACTTGCCTTATTGCACTGGCTAGAATTTCCAGAACAATGTTGAATAAGCATGATGAGATCGTTCCAAACAAACCCTAGCTTTGTTTCTGCTTAGGGCAAGAACATTCAGTCTTTCATCATTAAGTATAATGTTTGCTATAGTATTTTACAGATGTTCTTCATCAAGTTGAGGAAATTGCCCTCTATTCTATTTTTCTCAGAGTTTTTATCGTGAATAGGTGTTCAATTTTGTCAAAAGCTTTTTCTATGTCTATTGGGATGTTGTGTTTTTGTCCTTTATTCTATTATTCTCATTTTCTTTTCTCATGATATCTTTGCCAAATTTTAGCTTCATAGCATAGATGGGGAAGCATTCTGTCCTGTTTTCTGGTAAGGATAGTGTGAAATTAGTCAGAATTCTTTAAATATTTAATAGAATTCTCCAGTGAAACCATAACAGAAGTTTTCCTTTTGAAGAGTTCTTTTTTTTTAAATCATGAATTTAATGTACTTAATAGTTACAGGACAGTTTAGATTATCTGTTTTATCTTAGTTGAGATTTTATAGCTAGTGAGTTTTCAAGAAATGGGTGTATTTTCTTTTTTTTTAAATTTATTTATTTTCAGAAAAACATTATTCATTATTTTTTTTTCACCACACCCAGTGCTCCATGCAAGCCGTGCCCTCTATAATACCCACCACCTGGTACCCCAACCTCCCACCCCCCCCGCCACTTCAAACCCCTCAGATTGTTTTTCAGAGTCCATATCTATGAACACAAAGTTGTTCCTAGTCTTTTATTGGCCTTTGAATGGCTACAGGATCTTTACTGATATCCTCACCTCATTTCTGATATTGATGATTTGCATATGTCCTTTTTTATTTTTGTCAGCCTAGCTAGAGATTTAGCCATTGTTTTGATTATTTTCAAAGAACCAGCTTTTAGTTTCATTGATTTCTCTCTATTGTTTTTTGATTTTCAATTTCATTGATTTCTGCTCTTATCTTTACTATTTCCTTCTTCTTGCTTTTGGTTTATTTTACTCTTCTAGATTCTTGAGGTAGGGACCTACATTATTAATTTGAAATTTTTCCTTCTTTTTGTTCAGCTCTATATCTGTTTTAAATTCCACTGGAGACTTCCTCTATGATTAATAAATTATTTATATTTGTGCTATTTAATTTCCAAGTGTTGAATGATCTTCCCTTGCCTTCCTGTTATTTATTTCTTATTCAGATTTGTGGTGGTCAGAGAACATACTCTTTAATTGAAATTCTTTAACATTTCTTGAGATTTGTTTTATAACCCAGGGTTTTGCATATCATGGTGAATATTCAATGAGTGCTTGAAAAGAATGTGCACTCTGCTGTTTTAGGGTGAAGTCTTCTATATATGTCAGTTACATACCTGAGGTTGTTTTGTTTTGATCTTCTGTATCTTTGATGATTTTCTTAAACAGAAAATCGGCTAAATTTAGAAAACTACTAAATGTAGTTCTATTAGTTGCTGAGACTTGGGTTTTGATTTTCTGAACTACAACTGTGAATCTGTCTATGTCTTCTCAGCTCTGTCAGCTATTGTGTCATGTAATTTGAAGTTATGTTGCTTGGTTTGTACACATTTAAGATCATTATAACTCCCTGGCATATTGATCTTTTTAGTATGATGTAATGCTTGTCTTTTTTATATATAATTTGCAGAGCTGTTAGTTGTTCTTAGTAGGAGGAACAGGGAGAAGTCTGTCTAATCCTTGTCCCTGGAATAGAAGCCTCAAAACTTACTTTTAAACATGAATAGGTTGAATTAACTTGAATTATAGATTATCTCAAAATAAAATCAGTATTGGTTTTATTCAAAGTGACTGTGAAAAAAATCTACTACTGCAAAAAACGATGCTACAGGAATACTCCCAAAGCTACAGAAAGAAGTATGTTCAAGGTTGTCATGCAGATATTGTAAATTTCAACAAAGTTGAGAAATAATCTAAATGTGCATCAGTAAAGGATTGATTAAATAGTTTATGGCCCATACCTGGTTGATATTTAGCCAGCATGAGCAAATGCAAATAAACTGGTTGGTAAAATATTGAAATAATTCCTAAATAGCCTGTTAATAATTTCTGCCTTGACTCCCATACCAAGTACAGCCCTCCAGCACTCTGGCCATCTTGGCCCTTTCTCTAGGACACCTTGAAGCACTACACAATCTAACAACTAAATTTAACATTTTTAACAAATTTAACATTTGCATAGCAGGAGGCTTCGGGGCCATGGTTTACCACTATGACTGGTGCCCATTCTGATTGGTCAGAACTCATGTTCTATCAGATGTTAAATACTTTTTATATCACTCCTTGGTCAGTACATACCACAGAATACCATACAGCTATTGAAAATGAATAAAGGGACGTCCAAGTAAGCATGGCAGATTGAACAAAGACATTTATCTTCATTCATTCCTGAAACCTCACTAAAATGACAGCAAAGAATTTTAAAAGTCATATAACCCAAAAGGACAAAAAGAACACAAGAGATGACAGCAGAAGAGAAATGTCAACACAAGTTTTGGAAGCTGGAAAGCAGACGGACAGGTGGTAACTGATTTAGCAGAGTAGATAATACCGAAACCTAAGCCTGAAACTGGGGAGAACCCAACAACAACAACAAAGAAAGCAAGGCAATCCACACTGCAGAACCAGAGAAAGACATCGCATTTGGGAACACCAAGCACCTCTAGAGGCAGGGGTGTGGGCAGGACTGAAAATGGAAAGGTAGACAGTTACTAGGAGGAGTATGCAGCCCCTCCTATGTTCAGTCATGCACACCATGGAGTAATTTCTCTTTGACAATTCATGTAGAAGACTGGGGATTTTTTCTTGCTGGACAAATTTACATGCCTAAGAACTGGGGTGAGTTGCCACACTGAAAGCGAAGATAAAAAATCTGCATATTAAATAACATCATCTTCCGTCTGTCCCCACTCCTTTCATATATCCCAGAACACCTGCATCCAGGCTTATTAACACCTTACAGGAAATTGGACTATTCTTTTCTGTGGAAACTAAATTGTCTGGCAGAAAAGACCTAAAAATACTGACATTTTGGACTAGTGAAAAAGATGAGTTGCAGCCTTCTCAACCTAAAGGGAAATGTACCACACAACACAGTGCCTATTCATATACAAAGAACTTCTAATCAGCGTTAGTCTCTTACTATTATATATAAATGTGCCATCCAGCAAGAGAGATAAAATCAATAAAGCAGAGGTGCCTGGCTTGCTCATTCTTGAGGTTGTGACTTTTTAAGCCCATGTTGGGTGTAGAGATTACTTAAAAAAAAAAATCTTCAAAAAAAAGATCATAAAAACAATAAAACAGAAAAAGTGAGCTTGTGGGAAACAGAAAAATGAAGGAATAGAAGAAAATTTTTAAAAGACTTCTTTTTCAGAAAGATGAGAATAAACAGAATTCATTAATGATTGGGCATAAAAAATAACATTCAGAGGACAAGAAAAATATTTTGGAAATTAAAAATGATAAAATATAGAAGTATTGGGATATACATTGGAGGAATCCTCCTGAAAGCTAGAATAAAAAGAGAATAAGGAGAAAAGACAATTTGGGGATCAATCTCGGATGTCTGACATCTGAATAATAATGTTTATAGAAAGAACAGAGAGGGGCACCTGGGTGGCTCAGTGGGTTAAGCCGCTGCCTTCGGCTCAGGTCATGATCTCGGGGTCCTGGGATCGAGTCCCGCATCGGGCTCCCTGCTCGGCAGGGAGCCTGCTTCCCTTCCTCTCTCTCTGCCTGCCTCTCTGCCTGCTTGTGATCTCTCACTGTCAAATAAATAAATAAAATCTTTAAAAAAAAAAAAGAAAGAACAGAGAAATGGAGAAAAAGGAAATTATCCAAGAAATAATGCAAGAAAGTTTCCTAAAACTGAAGGACATTACTTTCCTGACTAAAAGGGTCTACCTAGAACCTAGTATAATAAATAAAAATAGATCACAAAGGACACACCATAATGAAATTTTAGACTACAGTGTAATCAAAATGGCAGGGTTGACTCAACAGCAGCACCAGAAGCTAGAAAGCAATGAATCAATGTTTTCAAAAGTTTGAAGGAAAGTTATTTGCAAACTAGAACTCTATACCCCACCAAACTTGATGGTAGAATAAAAAGATTTGCAGACATAAAAGTTCTCACTGAATATTTTCTCTCTCAAATAGCCTTGCACAGGAAGCTCTTGGAGGTGTGTTCAATCAAAATAAAGGAGCAAACCACAAAAGAGGAAGAATGGGTGGCAAATAGTATCGAGAAAGGTTTTCAGGTTTTCAGTTCCCTAAGAAGCTGTGGAACCTGCACAAAGCTCCCTCCCACCGGTGGTTAAACCAGGTATAAACTACTTTAAAGAACATTTGGTAGGAAAAAAGTTTGAACAGGGTTGTCTTGATTAAAGGATAAAGCACTAAGAATGCTAGGCAACAAGGAGTTTTTTAAGGAAAGCTTTTCCAAAAATGACAGAAAGACACCCAAGAAAGTTGTGAACCGAGCAAGATGTCAGAATTACATTTATGCCACTTGTGTACAGATCATCCCACCCAAGGCAGTTTTGAAAGTTACTCTGGTGAATGGATGGCAGAATGGCAACCAGGCAGTCTAAACTTATCTAGAAATCAACAGGTAAAGGCTGACTTTCAGGAAAATGGAGCAATCTGGTAAAGCTGGTGTAAGAATTCATTTTTTTTTAAAGATTTTATTTATTTATTTGACAGACAGAAATCCCAAGTAGGCAGAGAGGCAGGCAGAGACAGAGGAGGAAGCAGGCTCCCTGCTGAGCAGAGAGTCCCATGTGGGGCTCGATACCAGGACCCTGGGATCAAGACCTGAGCCGAAGGCAGAGGCTTTAACCCACTGAGCCATTAACATATAATATATTATTTGTTTCGGGGGTACAAGTGTGTGATTCATCAGTCTTATGCAATTCACAGTACTCACTCTCCCCAGTGTCCATCACCCAGACACCCCATCCCTCCCACCCCACTCCCCTCCAGCAATCCTCAGTTTGTTTTCTGAGATGTGCTACTTCTCTTTTCTCTGCCTGCACTCAGACGCCTGATGCCATCATGCTTCCCTTGCCTATCCAAAACTTAACTATTCCTGTAAACAGATTTCTCCCCAACCTAAACCAATATAAAATCCTGAAAATGCGCCGTCCACCGTAACCAATATCCAATCATGATCTTGGCAGTCCCTTCCAGCTAATTATCAGAGGTCTGCTAAATAAATCCGTGCTAAGATGCTAATGACAGATGACAGATTCATATACTACCCACCCAGAGTTATTTTCATTTCAATGGACCATTCATAGAGACCAAAGACCTTCTAATTTCAAATGAGCTAGTGAGGGAAATATTGTTTTTTAGAGATTTTATTTATTTATTTGACAGAGAAGGAGAGAGAGAGAGAGATCACAAGTAGGCAGAGAGGCAGGCAGAGAAGGGGGGGAAAGCAGGCTCCCCACTGAGCAGAGAGTCCAGTGTGGGACTTGATCCCAGAACCCCGAGAACATGACCTGAGCCAAAGGCAGAGGCTTAACCCACTGAGTCACTCAGGTGCCCCGAGGAATATTTTTTAAAAGTAGGAATCCTCAAGTCTCATAATAGACGCAGCCACCTAATTCACCGATGGACAAAACTAGCTGGAAATCTGTGTCTGAAACAATATATTTTCTGAGATCTGGTTAATCACATAGTCATGGTGAGCCATAAATCACCGCCCTCACCAAATAATGAATAGCTCCAAAAAGTAGAAACGTTTTTCAAATTATCACGTGGTTGTCCTGGCTTGGAGTGAGGGAAGCCTTGAAATAATTATAAACACGATCCAAGAAATGTTGGAGGTTAATGAATGTGCCACTAAAACATGCTCCAAATTTAAAATCTTGTATGTTTAGAATTAAAGCACTGAGAGATGATCAAGTCCACTTAAAACTGCCTTGTATCAAGATGTTATATTGTAATCTGATACAGTGAAGTGTCTGGAAAGAAATATAATATTATTATAATAGTACATACAAAGGAATTGAATGTAATCAAGTCATTTATAGTGGTAACCGAAATCACATTAAAACATGTAGACCAAGATAATTGGCAACAGAATCATGCCCAGAATAACACTTAAGTCATATCAGGTCATTCTGAGCAAACATACTGGACAATTCCATAACTTTGAAATCGAAGGAAAGTGATAGGGGACTGAGGGATTTCAGTAAACGCAGCAAGTACATATCTCATGTTTAGAGCTATCAAATTCGCATTGTGAACTTTAGCACAAATCTCACTGCAACTCAGGGGGCGTGTTCTAATTCTGGTAATAACATTTACTGAAGTGTTCTGAGGACTTCAGCTAAATCATATCTAAGTCAAAGTGTAAAATCTAAGGGCATTAAGGGAGAACATAAAAATCAATACATTTGGATATATGAGGTGAGGATATTATGTAAATACTTTGCAATGTACGGTGAGGCCAGGAACTCACTTTGGTATGCTGGGGACAGTGGCAAGAGCCCAATATCCAATGCCACATTCTCGGAGGGGCAGGAGGCAACGATGCCATAACATTCCACAAATGTCCTTTCACGCGGTAAAAATATTTCTGACAGTCACTCTGCCCAAAGCTTCCTATTCATAACACTGTCAGCTGGCGTGTCACTCACAGTGACAGGAAAGGAGAGGGAAAGATGATTGTGGAAAAGAAGATGGCAGGAGTTAAATCACTACATGGGGAACAAGCAAGATGCACCTGAACTACCCATTTGTCACCCCAATGGCTGACACATTCCTGACTAAGAGGGCTAGGGGGGAAATATTCCACTCGCCTCAGGGGAAATGAATAGTCCCAATATTCAAATGTTTGCAGTCCAAAAGAAAGACCTGAAATCCAGTATGTCAAAATATGGGAAATCCTGAAGTGATCTTAATGGGAGAGACATTTCATCCCGTGATTTATATTTTATTTTTTATTGTTTTGCCCATGGTAGCCTAGCTTCAAATTGAATCCTATGCAGAAGATCAGTATTTGAGG
Organism: Neogale vison; assembly: GCF_020171115.1. Taxonomy (NCBI): domain Eukaryota; kingdom Metazoa; phylum Chordata; class Mammalia; order Carnivora; family Mustelidae; genus Neogale; species Neogale vison. Next base: position 35,443,966 of record NC_058105.1, read on the forward strand.
TCAGAGAAACCCATTTTGATTAAGGGGGCTATCTAAAACTCCCCTCTGATTCCCCATAACCACCACGTTCATCTCTAAGGCATTCTTAAGGAATTCCAGGACTCTGGGCCACACCCTTGGATGATGACATCCCCAAGCAGAATATTATCCAGCCCAAGGTCTCCCGTGGTCAATCTAGATTTTTCTCCTAAGCATATGCATCACTACATCACCTGCCTCATGTCATGTGGCCCTCCTTGGTTTCCTCAAATAAGCATTTGACATTGTTATCTCTAATTCACTGAGTAGCTTCAGCAAATCAGAAAAACTTTATTGTAAAGAAATATTTAGGAATATAGATTATACATAAATGTAAGTGATGTTTATTTCAAAGACGTGTTCACAATGTTAGAAACCAACTAGGGTCAGTCTTAAGACATTTAATACAGTTTGTTTTTATATCCTGGCAAAATCAGTTACCTAGCACAATGCAAGCCCACTCATAAAACAAATTGTGTTTGCTTTTTTTCTGATTAACATTCTGTGGCATTCCGTGGCATTTTCAGAAAGGATCCATAATATGCCAACTGAAACATTGCCTTTTTTGGGTACATATGACATAGATTTTTTTTAGGAACTTAATTGTGTTTGTAGAAAAAATATTACCAAAATATTTATTGTGTATTTGGTCACACTAAGCTGTGAACTATGTAAAAATATGTGACTCCCTGTAAAGTTTATACCTTTATTTACAGCAAACCCCAGAGTCTTGCATTTAAGTACCTTTGTTTCCAAGAGAAAAAAAAATTGAATAGGTTTGCCTTAGGGCATCTCAATGACCAAGACAATCTCATCATTTCATTTCAGACTCTGTTCATAAAAGGCAGCAATAGTCTTACACCGTACACAAAGATAAACTCAAAATGGATAAAAGACCTCAACGTGAGACAGGAATCCATCAGAATCCTAGAGGAGAACATAGGCAGTAATCTCTTTGATATCAGCCACAGCAACTTCTTTCAAGATATGTCTCCAAAGGCAAAGGAAACAAAAGCGAAAATAAACTTTTGGGACTTCATCAAAATCAAAAGCTTCTGCACAGCAAAGGAAACAGTCAAAAAAACAAAGAGGCAACCCACGGAATGGGAGAAGATATTCGCAAATGACAGTACAGACAAAAGGTTGATATCCAGGATCTATAATGAACTCCTCAAACTCAACACACACGAAACAGGCAAACACATCAAAAAATGGGCAGAAAATATGAAGACACTTCTCCAATGAAGACATACAAATGGCTATCAGACACATGAAAAAATGTTCATCATCACTAGGCATCAGGGAGATTCAAATTAAAACCACATTGAGATATCACCTTACACCAGTTAGAATGGCCAAAATTAACAAGACAGGAAACAGCATGTGTTGGAGAGGATGTGGAGAAAGGGGAACCCTCTTACACTGTTGGTGGGAATGCAAGTTGGTGCAGCCTCTTTGGAGAACAGTGTGGAGATTCCTTAAGAAATTAAAAGTAGAGCTTCCCTATGACCCTGCCATTGCACTACTGGGTATTTACCCCAAAGACAGATGTCGTGAAAAGAAGGGCCATCTGTACCCCAATGTTTATAGCATCAATGGCCACGGTCGCCAAACTATGGAAAGAACCAAGATGCCCTTCAACGGACGAATGGATAAGGAAAATGTGGTCCATATACACTATGGAGTATTATGCCTCCATCAGAAAGGACAAATACCCAACTTTTGTAGCAACATGGACGGGACTGGAAGAGATTATGCTGAGTGAAATCAGTCAAGCAGAGAGAGTCAATTATCATATGGTTTCACTTATTTGTGGAGCATAACAAATAGCATGGAGGACATGGGGAGTTAGAGAGGAGAAGGGAGTTGGGGGAAATTGGAAGGGGAGGTGAACCATGAGACACTATGGACTCTATAAAACAATCTGAGGGGTTTGAAGTGGCGGGGGGGTGGGAGGTTGGGGGTACCAGGTGGTGGGTATTATAGAGGGCACGGCTTGCATGGAGCACTGGGTGTGGTGAAAAAATAATGAATAATGATTTTCTGAAAATAAATAAATTGGAAAAAAAAAGAAAAGGGCATAAAGAGAAAAATGAAAATGTATTACTATGTAAAAATAAAAAATAAATTTTGTCTGAAAAAAAAAAAAGGCAGCAATAGATCAAAGCTGGTTTTTTTTCCCCTTGCCGTGATCTTATAATCATGGTCTCTTAAGACACAGAATCAATCGGACTGATTTTGCTTTCACCTCTACTCTCATGTGTTCCTTCTGAATGGCCCTCAGTCGGCCTGTGGTCAGGAGTTTCACAGCCACAAGAATGACTTTTCACTTGAAGCTGAACTTCTTTGTTTGGGATTAAATACTAGGCAGCCTGAGACAGGTTTGTGATTCATCCGCGCCAGGTTGTTTGTTTGTTTGTTTGTTTTTTCCCTCTCCTTTTTTGAGGCAGCATTGAATTTCTGTTTTAGGTCTGTTTGATTTGTGAAATGAGGTGACCAAATGACCCAGGAGGGTAGACATTCACATCCACGGTTAGCTGAGAATTTTTGTTAGCTCTACGACCTCCATCTATCCCACACTGTACTACTCCATTCTGGATGGTTTCTGCGACTTCTACTATCCATGCTGGATGCCTTGTTCTCTAATCATCTGTCCTGCTTTTTATCTGGAAGGTCCTTTAACTTTGTATCCAGTTAAGATAAGGTTACTCATTGTAACCAGAACATTTATAAAGGAAAATAAAGCAAAAACAGAAATACAGCAAGAAATAATCTCTCAGAGCAAGCTTTTTATTCTAACGGAAAGTCCACTTTAGCTCAGTTTGGCTAGTGCAGTTTCAAAACAAAATGTTTATTTTCTTTGCCTTACTCTTTCTAGGAAAAAAAAAAGAATATGCTAGAACAACCTATTATCTTTTAATCTGGAGTAGATTTGATTTGACACCATGTTTCAATGGATGGGATCCTTACTTTCTCTTAGAACTTTTTCACATTCCTTTCTGGAATTCCTTTCTGCTTATCCTAGACTTCCACTTGGCAGATGCCCAAACTGAGTCCTGTCCCGCTAAGGCCATACTAGTTCCTGGTGCTCTTCAAAGCAACAGGAATTCATGTTATGTCTCAAAGATTTCTCGTTAAGCTGCAGGTTGTCCATTTTTGATCTTTCACAGATCTCTTTGGTGATCTCTCCGACTACAGTTTTCTGACTCATTTCTTTCATTCCTGCTCACTTCTTTTAAAACAGATTCATCACCCACTGACTTCCTCTCTTAATGTTTTTAGTCATGGTAGATCTTTCAAATTATCAGGGACTATATACCTCTTTCTTTTAGATAGAACTCTGTGCTCTTAGTGGGAAATACCCACTAAGTTCCATCTGACCTCTCTTCATTGGCAGAGTAGAGCTCACTGGCACACCCTCATCCGGATGGATGGTTAGGACATTCCAGGTTACTGGGTTTCTCTGTGTTCCCAGGGAGCAATCATCCAGAACCATGATCACAATTTTATGAAGCCAAAACTCTTTACATACTCATTAAATATAACAATTCTTAATAAAACTAATGTTTACTCATAACGACATTTGTCACTCTACTGAACTTATAAGAAGTCACCTAGGCATTTGTTCATTCAGACTGTTTTGTTAACACATAAATAGCTAGATTGCTAGAAGAGGCCTATGGAGAAAATCGACCCAGAGAGTTGGTTAGTGTGGTTGGGTATCACAGAAATTTCTTCTTAACACTTTGATTCATCCTTTCCTTGGATACACTCTACAAAACTGAATCCAGAGTAGTTTGGTCAAAAAGTAATGGTACCCCTCATTACTTATTCATGAATATGCATAACCTAAATATAAATAATTTGTGAACTTAGCTTTCACAATAGAAGCTAGTTAAGAAACGCACCTTTCAGTAGAGTAGTATGTTTAACATATTTTTAATATAATATATGGAAAGATAAATAAGCCTGTTGTCAGTTTATTAGCTTGTGTAATCCTATCAAAACATAAACATAATTCCTTAAAGAGAACCATCATGAGTGCAGTGTGGGTACAACAAAATATGGTAGTTTGACATCAAATTGTTTTGCCAGAAATTATTAGCTGACTTCTCCCAATATCCATTCTTTTCCACTTATATCCATTGTCCGCACTAAAGTCAAATTGCTCATTTAAAAACATGTAAATCTGAGGGTACCAGGGTGGCTCAGTCAGTTAAGTGTCTGACTCTCGATTTTGGCTCAGGTCATGATCTCAAGGTTGTGAGACTGACAGCCGCCTCCGGGCAGAGCCTGCTGAAGATTCTCTCCCTCTCCTTCTGTCTCCCTACCAGCTTGCAAGCATGTACTCTCTCTCTCTCAAAAATGTAAATCTGATCATATGACTCCTCTGGTTAAGACCCTATAATGGCTTTCCTTTGCATTTAAAAATAAATTAGAAATATTTTAAGAGCCCTACATATTGTGGTCCCTGCCTACGATTCCCATCTCATCTTGTACTACTGTCCAACTATCACTTTAAGCTCTAGCCGCACTGAAATTTTCAATTACTGCAGCATGCCTTACACCTTCATAGAGATTATTCTTCCTCACAGAACACTAGTCTACCCACCGTCTCCAGGGCTGGCTCCCCATTCTTCAAATCTCAGCTTAAATACTGCCTTCACAGGAAGGGCTGCCCTTACACTTAAGCTGAAAGTCAAATTAAAGTATGTAATTCCAACAATTTTCTCTCTCTCTCTTTTTAAAATATTTTATTTATGTATTTCGCAGAGAGAGACACAGTGAGAGAAGGAACACAGCAGAGGGAGTGGGAGAGGGAGAAGCAGGCTTCCCGCTGAGCAGGGAGCCCAATGAGGGGCTCCATCCCAGGACCCTGGGATCATGATTTGAGCCAAAGGCAGATGCTCAACGACTGAGCCACCCAGGCGCTCCCAATTTTCTCTCTTTTTGTACTCTGTTTCTTTCATAGAATTTATCAATATTTGCAAAATTATATATCTATTTGGCCATTTAAATGTCTGTTGTCTGTCTCCCTCAGACTGAAAGTTTCACGAGGCACAGAATGTATCTATTTTATTGTAACAGTATATTATCTCTTTTTTTAAAGTTTTTATTTATTTATTTATTTAAGTAATCTCTACCACAGCATGGGGCTTGAACTCACGACCCTGGATCAAGAGTTGCATGCTCTACTGACTAAGCCAGCCAGGTGCCTCTAACAATGTATTATCTAATACAGAACCTGTTAGCTAGTAGGTAATCAATAAATATTTCTCCATTAAATAAATGATAAGCAGATAATTTGTTGCAAAAATTTTTAGTTTTTTTAATATATGTAAAATAAGACTAAATAAACCAGCATAAAATAAGGACCTGATTTCAACCATGCTTATAAACTTGAGTGCAACTGTAGACTGTTTTAGAAAGAAGCAAATAAAATTTTAGATAGCATCAAGTATTTCTTTTTTTTAACATCAAGTATTTCTTGATAATTAATGTAAAAGAAATATAATGTGAAGCTTTTCAGAATGCTTTCTTTGCTGCACCAGGGTGGCTCAGTGGATTAAGCATTTGCCTTCGGCTCAGGTCATGATCCCAGGGTCCTGGAATCAAGCCCCACATCGGGCTCCCTGTTCCACGGGAAGCCTGCTTCTCCCTCTCCTTTTCCCCCTGCTTGTGCTCCCTCTCTCACTGTCTCTCTCTGTCAAATAAATAAATAAAATCATTTAAAAAATGCTTTCTCTTCTATTTAGTGCTTATTGATTGAAAATAACTGCTTTTTCCCTTATAGACATAAGTGTGTATATTGTAAATTATTTTTAAGGCACTTATTTGGTCCTATATACATTGTAGTTAGATTAAAGCAAAGGATCTGCAGTTAGGAACTATTTGTTTCCTTTGCTCTTGAAGATGATTATGATGTTGCATTAACAGATGTGCTAATGTGGGTAACTACTTCAAGGGAATAAAATCTTCAATTACATTTTAAAAGATTCTTTAGATCAGAGAGTAGGAATGGTGAATGACCTACAAAAGGAAAATCCAGAGGTAGTGCTAACCTCCTAAATATTTAAGGCTAACTGCCAAAATAAGCATTTCAACCCTCGTTGCATATACATTCACTTAAAGAGAAGTGAAAACTGTCCACGAAAACTATGCCCACTAGCTTTCCCTAGGAGTTTACATATTGTCAAGGACTCTGATTTTCGGGCAGTGTTCCCTTCAAAATAATCCAGGAGCCCAGCAGGAAAGCAACAGCTGCCACAACAAAAATTCTTTTATCACTATACTAACACAGGTCCAAAATGGCACCTACCTGAACTTGGGGTGAAATATACTAAACTCTGTTTTACGATCTGGGGGCTCTACGGTCTGCTACATTTCTTTGCTGGTTTTTTAAAACTCCATGTACAAGTACCATACTGTTTTAGTTATGGTAGTTTTTGAACCAGTTTCTATGATTTGTTAGGGTAAGTCTACCTCATTAGCTTTCATTTGCATAATATACTTGTTATTCTCGGCTATAGATATTTTAGCATGGAGTTAGCTTCATCCCGATACAAAAATAATCTCTGGTGTCTTTACTGTAAATTTTATTAAAACTATGTATTAATTTGAGAGGACTTTATAAGTACAAAATTTTTGTATTCTCATCCATTTTCAAGTGTTTTTATTTATTTATTTATTTATTTATTTATTTATTATTCAGAGAGAAAGAGCACAGCCAGGGGGAGCAGCAGGCAGAGGGAGAGGGAGAAGCAGATTCCTGCTCAATGCAGGACTTAATCCCAGGACCCTGGGATCCTGACCTGAGCTGAAGGCAGATGCTTAACTGACTAAGCCACCCACACTTCCCAATTTTCAAGTGTTTCTTGTAAAGTTTTGTGTTTTTCTCCATTAAGTCCAGCACAGTTACCGTTTGAGATTATGCTTAGATCTTTTCTGCTTACGTGTTATGAGAAATGGACTCTACGCTGTGTTTTATATCTCATTCCTGAAATCTTTAGGGAAACTGGTCAACTCAAACGCTCATTCTAAATGCACTTCATTTAGATTCTCTGGGGTTAGGGAATCATCTCATTTGCTGGAATTAATCGTGTCTCCTCATTTCCAGAAGTGCTATCTCTTACTTGTTTCCTGCTTTATTACTCTGGTTAGAAAATAAATAAATCATAATGGTGATAGCCATTCTCCTAGTTTCTGATTTTAATAGGAATATGTGAGGGTATTTTGCCACTGCATATGATGTTAGCTGTTAATTCAGGATGGACATCTACTATCCCTGTAAGGAAAGTAAGTGCTATTCCTTGTGAACTGAAAGACCATTCTTCTCCCATTGTTCCAAGTTTAGCACATGTGCGGTGGAAGAGAGGACTGCGTTAGTCCTCAAATAAAACTGGCCTGCTGTATTTAAGTCTTTTTAAACATTTTGAAGGTAAAGGTCAAAGTATATTTTAAAAGCAACCAAATTAAAAGTAGGGCTAGTTAAGGTCTGTAGCAGATTGCAAAATATTAAACCTGAAGCATTATGGTAATGAACCCTATTTCTATGGATATGAGCCATTCACGGAAAAGAAGGGGAAGTCAATTGAATGAGCTGGTAACTTGGTTTCCACTGGAGCTTTTCTCTGATTAGAGGCTTGGCATTTAGGAGGAAAATAAACACAAAGAAGAGAGAACCAGAAAGCCTTCTTTGCTGTGAATATTAAAGAAAAGAAGGCAAAGAACTGCCACTGCTCTCCAAATCTAATTAGCAGCACTAAGTAAGTTGTTTCCAGAAAGGATAGAAAAGACAGTTAACAGCTTTTGAAACCTGCAGGAGAGGGAGGCAGAGCTTGGGTATTTGACCATTGTTAGCTTGAGGATTGTTAGTTAAAGTAGTAGCTTCAGAAAACTGCCGGCCCTTGGCAGGATGCTGTGAAAATAGAGAGTGCCAGACCTTTTCAGTGCTTGGAAGCATTGTAGCTGAGAATGGTAAACGTTTTCTTGAACGCAGAAAGAAACACCAAGCTTTATTTCGCTGATTAATAACAGTTGAACATAGAAAAAGGCCAGCCTAAGTAGCGGTAGTATTTCTTTTTATTTCATACATATTCTATACCTAGGTTTGATATAATGAGTGCTCAATGTTTACCCTGCTTTATTTCCTCTTGTGTACAAGATCTTTATCCACTCTAACTTAAGATATATTTCCATAATGCATTTTGGTATTTAGAAGCATTCTCTCTCCATATGAGCTATTGTTGCTTATAAAAGAAATAAGCATGTTTTAAATATTTAAGTTTGAAAACTTAAGAACATTTGTTAGCATTGCCTACTCTTTCGTACTATTTGAATTATCATGTGGGTATTACTTTTTCAATTTAAAAAACTGGCCTTTTTAAAAATATTTTACTAATAATATATATCCATTGTGACAAATTCAAAAATAGTAAGGTGTATAACATGAAATTTGAAACTGGCTGACACATTCTGTCCCACTCCTCCTAGGTACTCACTGTTAAGTGTCTGTTGTGTATTCTCTAAGACTCTTCCTTTGCATATGCAAACATGTAAACACAGGTTTGTTTTTTTTTTTATGTGAACATACTCTACAGATTTTCTGCAATTTGCTGCCCCCCCAAGCAAATGATTTGTTTCCATACCTACACAGTAATTTTAGAACCAGTCATATTTCTATAGAAAAGGAGAGGAACCTAAATTCTTACTTTTTGTGTGTTTTAAGGTGGCCTCTTCTGGGTAGATTCACTATTGTACCAGACCTGTAAGCTAATTTAACACCATCCACTTGGGACAGCTACTGGAATTGTTAGCTAAAGACTTGAAGTAGTGATTCTTGAATTTTCGCATGCATCAGTGTTGTACCACCTAATTGTCTTCTTACTCAGTCCTAGGAGGATGATTTACAAATTTCTTGAGAGCAGGGCTGTGAAATTGAGACAATAAACTCCCTTCTGAGGACTGCTGTATCTCAGAATTATGCAAAAAATTACCTATTAACAACTCACTTATACAAAACAGTTGTCCTCATAAGCACATCAGGGAGAGAAGACATAGGACCTTGCCCCAAAGATTGCTCAGACCAGTGGTTCTCAAACTATAATGTGCACCAAAGTCACCAGAGGACTTCTTAAAGCACAGGCGGCTGGGTTCCACATCCAGAGTTTCTGATTTTCAAGCTGGGACCCAAGAATTTGCATTTCTAAGAAGTTCCCAGATGCTGTTGCTCCTCCTGGTCCCAGGATCACATTTTGAGAACTACTGCGGGGAGGTGGGGGGACCTCAGCCCATGTAGTGGATGTCCATTTCCTAATGTACTTGACTTAGACAAATTTCACAGAACAGAATTCACAAAAAGTCAAAAAAGTAGACCCAAATGAGAATTTCCATATAAAGTACTCCTTACTGTCCAGCTCTTAAAAGCTAACTGCAGTTAAGAGTTGTTGAAGCTCTCCTTTCTATTGCTGGGTTGAAAATACAGGTCTCTCTCTCTCTCTCTCTTTTTTCCCAGATCTTCTTACCTCCAGCTTAGGTACGTTCCTCAATTAAGGCTGAACATATGCTACCTGAGTGGCATCACTTTTTTGAAACCTACTGTAATCCTAGAATAAAGAATGAAAGCACTGAATGGCTAATAGCATATTTTGTTCAGACTAAGTGGAAGATTCTGGTAAAAAATGTAGTTTTTCAAAAGAAGCCCTTTCTTATTCTCAACGCTAACCCAGGCTCCTCTTCTACTCTATTGTCCCACATTCTTCAGAGGGAGTGTAATGAAGGGAGAGAGGGTCCTGCTCCCCTCTCAGCTTCGTACTCTGGCCTGTGTCATCAGAACTCTCTACCCTCAGTTTCCTCATCTATAGCACAGGTAAAATAATAACACCTACCTGAAAGGTTGTAAGTATTCAGTGAGGCAATATACATGTAAACTACTTAGCATAGTACCTGGTGCATAATAAATGTTCAATAAAGAGATGTGACTACTGATACTGCTACCTTAGAGTAAATAATTGGAATAGAGGATGGGGTTCTTGGTTATATCTCTTTCTTTCAATCCAAGCACAACCAACAATGAGCCCTTATAATTCTTTTAGCTTGAGTGTTATATGGTCAAATATGCTCATTGAATGATCCGTGTGACTGTCGTATAGAGAACGAATGATAGGTACACAAAGATGAACATGGGAAATTAGCTAAGACTCTATTGCAGTAATCAAGGGGACAGATGCTGGTGCCTTGGACTAACTGATGGAATGGAGGCGAATGAGATTAATATAAAAGACTTTAAAGATAACAGACTTGGGAAGTGATTAGATATCAGAAAGACTGAAGAATCAAAAGTGGCAGGCAATGAAGGGGATGGTAATACCATTAGCAAAAATGAGAAGCGAAGGTTAGGAGGAGTGGCAATGGAGGCAAAATGACAGGAGTAGAGGATAGTCTGCCATGGGCCCAAGCGCTCCTGCAAATCATTGCTCAGTATGTCAAACTGCAAGTCCTAACCATCCTCTGTCCCTAAGCTTTCTCTGTAGCTGGTTACTTAAATGATGAAGTAGATCAAGGTCTAACAACCATGTCACTACCATACAATTGCTTGCACCCTGAAGTGAGAGTCTGGCTTGTTTACTGCTTGCTACAAAAGGTGCTGAGCCCTTCATGCCCCGTTCCTCAGGTTGCAATGCCAGTCACTGCATGCATAACCACCAAGTAGGCCCAGTGTGACATCACATGGGACTTAGGGCAGGACAAGAAGCACTACCATGGGGATGCAACTTCTGCATGCTGTGCTGCAACTATCTTGCTCTGATCCAGATATCAGAAAACTTTTCCTGTAAAGGGCCAGATAATAAATACTTATTTATAATTTTGTAAGCCATCTATAGCAATTACTCAATACTACCTTTCATACCTTTGTTCTATGAAAGCAGCCATTAACAACATAGAAACAAAGGAGTATGGTTGTGTTACAAAAAAAAACCTTCATTATGGGCAATGAAAGTTGCCTATCATATCATTTCCATGTTTTATAAAATTTTATCCTTTGGACTTGTTTTTAACCATTAACCATTTACCCATTTAAATATGGGTAAAAAATAATTTTTAATGTATAAAAATGGATGGTAGGCTGGATTTTGCCAGGGGATATAGTTTGCCAAACTCTTCTCTGAAAAACCAACTAAAGTTGTCTTTTTTTTAAAAAATATTTTATTTATTTATTTGATAGATCACAAGTAGGCAGAGAGGCAGGCAGAGAGAGAGGAGGAAGCAGGCTCCCCACTGAGCAGAGAGCCCAATGCGGGGCTCGATCCCAGGACCCTGAGAGATCATGACCTGAGCCGAAGGCAGAGGCTTTAACCCACTGAGCCACCCAGGAGCCCCCTGAAGTTGTCTTCTTTTGACACATATGGCACTACAGCAAGCCAATATGTTTGCTTGCTCAGTCATCTCTTTTGGAGTTTTGTTATACCTTGGTGTTCTCTATGAGATAGATTCTTTCCTAACAATAGGATACACTTTGAACATGTTTCGCTGACATGCCTATAAGAGCATAAGATATCCAAATGGAGATAAATCCCTGCCCCTAGGAAAGAAATGAGAGATAGAGATGTATATTTGAAAGATTTTAGTTTATAGGTGGCAATGAAAAGAAAGAGAATGGCGGGGCGCCTGGGTGGCTCAGTGGGTTAAGCCGCTGCCTTCGACCCAGGTCATGATCTCAGGGTCCTGGGATCGAGTCCCGCATTGGGCTCTTGCTCGGCAGGGAGCCTGCTTCCCTCTCTCTCTCTGCCTGCCTCTCCATCTACTTGTGATTGCTCTCTGTCAAATAAATACATAAAATCTTTAAAAAAAAAAAAAAGAGAATGGCTGAGTTTTCTTAAGAATAACAAGAATAGCAATGAATATTCTTTCTTAAGAATAGAGAAAAGAAGAGAGCCAGGAATATGAGGTCTTGAAAAGCAAGTACATGTAGAGCATTGGTTCTCAAATGGAGATTATTTGCCTCCCAGAGATATCTGGAAATGTCTGGAGACATTTTTGATTGTCACAACTGAGCGAGTGCCACTGGCATCTAGTGGGTAGGGGCTAGGAGTACAGTTAAATACCCTACAATGCACTGGACAATCCTACACACACACACACACACACACACACACACACACACACATACACACACACAAGATTTGGGGTTCAAAATGTCAGTAGCATAAAGGTTAAGAAACCTTTTTTGGGGGATGCTGGGTGGCTCAGTCAGTTAAGCAACTGACTCTTGATTTTAACTCAGGTCACGAACTCGTGCAATCAAGTCCCATGTCAGGCTCTGTGCTCAGCGTGGAATCCTCTTAGGACTCTCTCTCCCACCCTTTCTTCCCCTCCTCCCTGCTTTCTCTCTCTCTCTCTCTCTCTCTCTCAAATAAAGAAAGAAACATTTAAAAAATATTTTTTAAAAAGTAGGAAGAGAAAAGTGAGTCATAAAATAACACCAAGGAACACACCCAGTGCTCAGATCTTGGGTTCTAATACCATAATTAGTGATCTTTAAGGAAATGACTAATTTTAGGCCTGGGGCAGAAAATATAGAAGTGAGATTAAAGCATCTTTTGGTGCCAGAAAGTAAGTACTAACACACACACAAACACACACACACCCCCCCCACACACACACACAGTCTGATCAGGAATGCCAAAGGGATATAGGAAACTACTGAAAGAGCTCCCAATGATCAAAGCTGGAACAATTTGAGCAACAGAATAAAAACATTATCTTGGATTATAACCCAAAGATTATATACAAATTCATGAGTCCATACGGATATAAATGAATGGGGGAGAGGAAACAAATCTCACATGCATAAGAATTCCAAATACTTTCTGTAAATATTCTACTTTCAAGGAAAGGGAGTAGCACTACCCATTTTTTAAGGGTGGTATGGGCTATGCACAATGACTTCCTTCCAAAAACTGCAGTATGGAAACGGGGGGGAAGGGAGAACCTGAGCTACCGCAACCAGGCAATCAAGGTCAACATCAACAGTGATAAATCATGTTGATGTTATATATTACTGAGATAACGTGACGAGAATGGCATTTTACCTCTGTGATCTTCTTCCCTAAAACCCATAACTTCAGTCTAATCATGAGAAAAATATCAGACAAATCAGAATAGAGGTGCATTCTCTAAAATGCCTAACCAATACTCTTTAACACTTTTAAAGTCATCAAAAACAAAAGGACTAAGAACATGTCACGCCAAGAGGAGCATAAGATATGACAACTAATTATAATTTAGTATCCTTCATAAATCCTGGAATAAAAAAGAACATTCAATTAAAAAAAACTAAGGTAATCTGACTAAAATCTGGACTGAGTTAATTATAATGTATCAGTATAGTTTCATTAATTGTGACAAATGTACCATATTGTTGTAAGAGAGTAATAATAGGGGAAACTGAGTGTTGAGCCTATGGGAACTCTGTGTTATCATCACAATTTTTCTGTAAATCTAAAACTTAGAAAACTTTAAAGTTTATTTTAAAGATTTTATTTATTTATTTTGAGAGAGATATGGAGCATCTTTTCATATGCTTCTTTGCGAGCTGTACATCTTCTCTGGTGAAGTATCTGTTAAGGGCTTTAGCCCATTTTTAAATCAGATTTTTTTTCCTTAATGTTGAACTTTAGGATATATTTTTTGGATAACTATCCTTTAATAAATGTGTTTTTTGCAAATATTTTCTCTTGGTCTGTGGTTTATCTTCTCATTCCCATGATATTGTCTTTGACACAGCAAAAGTTTTTAATTTTAAGAAAGTCCAACTTACCAATTATTTCTCTCATGGACCATACCTTTAGTCCCATAGTTAGTGCCTTTGGACAAATTGAATAATTTCGTTGTTGGATTCAATTTGCTTTGAAGTTGGATTTAACGAGCCATCACTAAACCCAAGGTCATCTAGATTTTGTCCTATGTTATTGTCTTGGGAGTTTTATAGTTTTGCATTTTGCATGTAGCTCTCAGATCCATTTTGAGTTAATTTTTGTAATGAGTATAAAGTCTGTGCTTAGATTCATATTTTTGCATGTAAATGTCCAGTTGATCTAGCACCATTTGTTAAAAAGACTATCTTTCCTGCATTTTATTTCCTTTGCTCCTTTGTCAAAGATCAGTTGATTATATACATGTGAATCTATTTCTGGGCTCTCTACCCTTTTCCTGTTTTTGTTTATTCTTTTGCCAATAACACATTTTCTTGATTACTGTAACTTTATATTAACTCTTGAAATCAGATAGTATCAGTCTTCCAACTTTGTTTCTGTACTATAATACTGTGTTGGCTATTTTGGAATTTCTGTTTCTCTATAAATTTCAGAATCAGTTTGTAAATATCTATAAAATAACTCAATGAGATTTTGATTAGGATTGCATTAAATCTATTGATGAAGTTTGGAAAAACTCACATCTTGGCAATATTGAGTCTTCCATCACTTTTGAAGAATCATTTTGCAGGATACATCATTCTAAGTTGGTTGGGTTTTTTTTCTTTTTTAAAAGACTTATTTATTTTTTTAGAGAGAAAGAGTGCATGCATGCCCCCATTTGAGTCGGGGGAAGGACAGGTGGTGGGAGGAGAGAGAGAATCTCAAGCAGACTCTCCACTGAGCATGGAGTCTGACGTGGGGCTCAATCCCATGACCCTGAGATCATGATCTGAGTTGAAATTAAGAGTCAGAAGCTTAACCAACTGAGCCACCTAGGGGACCTGGTGTTGTTTTTATTTTTCTCTCAATACTTTAAATATTTAACACCACTCTCTATTTCTATTGCTTCTGAGAAGTCAGATGTAAATTCTTATGTTTGTTCTTCTATAGATACAGTGCTTTTCCCCCTCTGGCTTTTTTCAAGATTTTTTCTTTATCTTTGATTTTCTGCAGTTCAAATATAATATGCTTAGGTGTAGTTTTTTGGTTGTTTTCACTGTTATTTATCTTGTTTGATGTTCTTTAAGTTCCTTGGATCTGTGGTTTGGTGTCTGTGGTTAATCTGGTGCAATTTTCAGTCATTATTGCTTCAAATATTTGTTTGGTTCCTTTCTTTCTTCTCTTTCTCATATTCACTTTACACATACACACATCTTTGGTAGTTGTCCCATGGTTCTTGGATATCCTGTGCTGGTTTTTTTTTCAGTATTTTTTTCTTTACTTTTCCATTTTGGGGGTTTCTATTAAGATATGTTCAAGCTCAGTGATTTATTCCTCAGCCATGTCCCGTCTACTACTGTGCCTATCAATGGCATTCTTCATTTTTGTTACTGTGTTTTTTATCTCTAGCATTTATTTTCTATTTTGTCTTCAAATTTCATCTCTCTGCATACATTACCACCTGTTCTTGCAGGCTGTCTACTTTACCCACTAGAGCATTTAGCATATTAATCATAGTTGTTTTAAATTCCCAGTCCAACATGTCCATTGTCCCTGCCATATCTGCATCCTGTTATGCTACCTTGACATTTTCCTTGATAAATGGACATGATGTACTGGGTAAAAGATGCTACTCTAAATAGGCCTTTAGTAATGTAGTGGTAAGTTGTGGGGGAGGGGGAGTACAAGTGTACTATAGCCCTGTGATTAGATTTCTGGTTTTTAGTGAGCCTAGACTTCTGGACTGTGAACTTCCACAAATGCTTCTCCATTTATTTTACCCCTTTAGTGGCACAGGATGGATTCAGAGGGCTAGAATTAGGTCCTCCTTCCCTTTTACCATGTGGAAGACCAGAGAGGAATTGCATTATTTTCCTTCCTTGTGGTCGATTAGTCTCAGAAAACAAAACAAAACAAAACCCAATAGTTTAGGCTCTGGTGAAATAATTTATCCTGAGGGAAGATCTTATTAAGAAAAATAGAATGTTCTGGCTTATTTCAAAATGGTTAGTTCTCTCCTCCCCCTGCCAAAAGCATGAGGGAATTTTTCTCTGATATTTACTATTAAAACCAGGTCAAACATTCACAAAAGCGAGGATCCCTCCCTATGACTGGGTCCTCCTGGAGTTTTTAACTCTCTGATTTGTCTACATTAAGAATCCTGAAATTTGTCCATTATAATACAGGGTTTCCTACCCCATCACTAGTTCTTGCAGAGGTTTCTGCTTACAGGCTTCTGCTCTGAGGTAAGATATGATTATTTGTATCCACCTGTCTGTCTCTCCAATTTTGGGGGTAGCAGTTTGCCTTTTGACTCTACTTCTCTGACAGATCTAAGAAGAGTTGATAATTTTTCAGTTTATTCTACATTTCACTTGCTAAGATGTAGTGGCAACTTCTAAGCTCCTTACACACTGGACTGGAAATCACATGTCTTAGTCCTTTTGGGATGCTATAGCAAAAATGCCATAGGTCAAGTGGTTTAAACAACATGTGCTTCTCACAGTTCTGGAGTCTAGGACATCCAAGATCAGGGTGTCTACAGGTTCTATGTCTGATGAAAGCCTTCTTTCTGGTTCATAGATGACCATCCTTTTGCTGTGTGCCCACATGGTGGAAAGGGCAAGGGAGCTCTCTAGAGTCCCTTTGATAAGAGTAATAACTCCATTCATGAGAGCTCTTCCCTCATGACTTAATCACCTCCCAAAGTCCCCACCTCTTAATGCCATTGGGAATTTGGTTTCAACATCTGAATTTGAAGGAGACACAAACATTCGGTCTATAGCACCAGATGTCCTGAAATTTTCATCACACTTGTAAATATACCTTAAAATAAATGATATTCCAATCTGGATAGCATGCTACTGTTTCCTCACACTATTACTAAGAGATTAATGATTTGGCAAAGATTGTGTCCACACCTAACATCAACATCCACAAGGAAATGGTATCATCATTAATTTTAGCATTAAGGAAAGACAAAATGATACACCATTAAGAGATACTTTTTGTTTACTGTTCTGTTTTTTGTTTGTTATTTTGTTAATAAGCAACATTGCTAAAAGTTTTCTACTGTTAGGCAAGTCATATGTAAAACTTCTCAGACCCAGACACACAGGACCTGATCTCAGGGGCCTTTCCCATTGTTGAGCAGTGAATGGGGTGGCAGGATCTCTTTGCAAAAGGGAAAAGAGTACATCTGAATGGGACTGTTTGGACTGGTAAAAGACCCAACGACTTCTCATGTCTGAGTGCTCATAGAAACTCTTACTTTCTAGCCATTCAGTAGCCTAGTTTCTATTAAGCTTGCCATGCCAGGTGACAACTGCTTTACAGGCAGTCCCCCAAAATGGGTAGCCCTCTGTGACATGCTACCTTCTTCCCCAGAATTGCTTCAGATGCTTTGTAGAAGACATGTCTTTCTTCCAGCTAACTGATGGGAGTACTGTCTTTTGAGCCAGATGCTGTGTTATTAATTTGCTGGAAGACATACTATTATTAGCAAGATGGGGTATGCAGCCTCTTCGTGTTATTTCAGGGACAACAGGAAGGTACCCTTTGCCAAAAATATCTCTCCAGCCTGTTCTATGAGGCTTGAAGTCATTTAATGAGGACTTTGCATTCTCTTTCAGAGTTAGAGATAAAGATGATAAATCAGATACTCTTGGGAGACAGAGCATTTGGGTTTCTACAGCATTTGGCTCATATCTCAGCAATAGCACTTAACTCTGTTGCTTTATAATTTATCTGTTTGCTTGTCTGTCTACCTCCATGAGGTTGTGAATTCCTTGAGGGCACGGACTATGCCTCACTCCTTTCTGACTCCTAAGGATTTCTACTAATGCCTGGCAAAAAGGAAACACTCAGTGAACAAAATGACAGAGGAGTGACCTAATTAATGAGCAATCTTATATTTACTGTGATGTCTAAAAGGACTGAGAAAAAGAAGCCTTTTTTCTGGGATGAAGGCTAGAGGAGAAAACAGAAACACTATCAGACCCCAACAGAGGTGTCAGGAGAGAATAATAGTCTTTAACAAAAAGATTTTATTTATTGATTGATTTGATAAGGAGAGCTCAAGTGGGGGAAGAGGCAGAGGGAGAGAATCTCAAGTGGACTCCCCCTGAGCATGGAGCCCAATGTGGGGCTCAATCTCATGACCCATGAGATCATAACCTGAGCCAAAACCAAGAGCTGGATGCTCAACCAACTGAGCCGCCCTGAAGCACTGAGAATAATGACAGTCTTGACTAGAGAATGCCCATTGTTAAAGAGACTGTCATCTTTTCCTAATTCAGGGTTACTTCATCCATTTACTTTTCAAGGCACATACCTGTGCTGACTGAGCTAAGAAAAAAAGTTAAACCACTGTCTAAACATTTCATTTTTCAAAAAGCTAGAAAGACCTAGCTGAATTTGCCTCGAAGGACCGAGCTTTGCTTCTCCTTTTCACTGTAGAAAGTGAATTATGAGCAGTTTGAGAGAAGTTAAAGTTAAAGTCAAACTCTGTATGAAATGAAAGCTTGTCCAAAGTCCAGATCTGGAAAAATTTTAAAAATCCAAGCATGGCTAGTTCATTCTTAGGTTCTTTTTTTTTCCAATTTATTTATTTTCAGAAAAACAGTATTCATTATTTTTTCACCACACCCAGTGCTCCATGCAAGCCGTGCCCTCTATAATACCCACCACCTGGTACCCCAACCTCCCACCCCCCTGCTGCTTCAAACCCCTCAGATTATTTTTCAGAGTCCATAGTCTCTCATGGTTCATCTCCCTTTCCAATTTACCCAAAAGCACATACCCTCCCCAATGTCCATAACCCTACCATTCTTATGTTCTAAGTGTCTTTAGAAAGACACATGTTCAAATGATCCAACTGTAAAAATCAGATAGGTTCATGATTTTTTTATACAAACTGGAAAAAAAAAGGAAAAAGAAAACTCTGACCATTATACTTCCAGCTCTAAATTCCAAATAACTCATTTATTTTGCAAGTATATATTGAGCACCTACCATGTGATGGGCTCTATGCTAAGTGCTAGGCCTATAGTAGTGAACAAGACCAACATGGTTATGTCCTGCCATGAACCATCTTGCCACACTTCTGACTCATAATCTCCATGTGTGAGATTGATACCTCCTGACAGTGGGTAAAAAGAATGAGGTGGTGGATAGAAGAAGTGCCACAGGTGTTTGCAGCATACATTGCTTATTAGTTAAGGGGGAAAAAACAGTATTCAGGGCATCTGGGTTGCTTAGCTGGTTAAGCCTCTGAACCTGGATATCAGCTCAGATCAAGATCTCCAAGTCCTGGGATCAAGCCACACTTCAGGCTCTACACTTAGCGCATAAGTCGGCTTGTCCCTCTCCCTTTGCTCTTCACCTGGCCCATTCTCTCTCTCTCTCAAATAAATAAATAAATATCTTTTTAAAACTTAAAAAAAAACAAATAAAAGTAACCTATGTTTTTATCAAAAGAGCTGTCACAAATTAGCTATGTCATTTGGAATCAGTTTTGCTCAGGAAGAACACAGAGGTCTTTGAGAGACTCTTTAATCCAGGCAGAAGGATCTCTGGCTCTGTGCTAAAGTCCTAGATTCTAGTCCCAGCTCTATCACTACCTTCCTATGAGATGTAAGGCAAATGAGTTAAAATTTATGTGTCCATTTCTTCAAAGGCAAGGTAAGAATCATCTTCCCTGCTATTTCTAAACTATAAGATAATTCTGATGGTAAGATTTATATTAACACATAACAATACTATTAGTGAACATTTGTGCACACTTAAATGTATACCAGACTTGCACTAATCCCTTTTATATAGTCTTATTTAATGCTCTGAACTCTATAAGGTTATTGCTACTATTTTCAGTTAGTTTACAGGTGGATAACACAGCTCAGCTTATGTGAACATACAGGTGGATAACACACACAGCTTATGTGATATCAACATAAGCTGTTCACAAACACACTCTGAGTAAGAGATGGAATTTAAGCTCAGCTCTGTATGATTCCAGAGTCCGAACTAGTTGTGAAAGGATATGAATGATTAGGATATTTAACACATTAGACTGGAGTTAGATATTATACCTTAGTATGAACTTATTTATTATATCCTGAGCTCTGGAACATGAATGAAGAAAAATGAGCTAATCATACTGTATGTGGTACCTAAACTTATCCCTCATCCTTCAACTTACTCTGAGTTATCACTGAAAAAGATCTGATCACCAAATTCACACTAACACACTACTACCTGATCAATACTTCTCTGTGTTATCCTTCTAAGGATCATCAAATTGTAACAGGAGACATGAGCCACAGCTATCACAAAGAAGGCATTTTTACATTTGAAAATCTCTTTTAATACTCCGTGTATTACAATCATAGACAATAATTTACTTTGCATATACACAGAACCAACATTGCAAAGCTTCATACACTTATCTGTATAAACTGAGACAGATTACAGATGAGAATCTAGGAGCATGGTTGGAGGTCTGCTAATTCTAGAGCCATACCTAATCTATGTATATAGGAAACATTTGAGGATCTACTATTTGTGGGGCATTTTTAGAAGCACTATTTCATTTAGCGTCCTGTGAGACAGATACTATTATGCCTAAATTTGTAGATGTATTAACTGAGAATTAGAAAGGGTAGCTAATTTGTCCAAGGTAACGTAGCTAATAAATGTACAAATCAAAATCACATACACAGTGGCATATGTGGTTGGTTTCCTAGCCAACAGTCATTTCTCACTCCTTCTCTCCTAATGGATCCCTAATATTGTTCTGGCAGCAATATGTCCAGATCTACGAGGTAAATCATAAGGATTTAAGCCAGGAATGGCAACTCTGCACCCCTTTGCCAGTGACTGCAAATTGTTTGTGGCCTCTGAAAAAGTCATGGAAGAAGGAGGCTCTTCTGGTGCCACCGTTGTATCCTGTTTGGGACTCTGTAATGTAATGATGCGGTACTTGGAACTTGAGCAGCCATTTTTCAAACTATGAGGGAAGACCTCACTGGCTCACTGAGGAAGGCAGTGGGAGGATCAAAGCATCTTGGCTCCTTAGTGACATTGTTAAGGTGCCAGATCAGTTCTGAAGCCACCTCCTTTTTGACAGCCCTATGGATCAGCTGCTGCTGTTAATTAGGCATTCTATTATATGCAGCCAGAAGCATTTTTAAGAAGAGATTTATTTATTTATTTATTTATTTGAGAGAGAGAGAGAAAGCACATAGGGGAGGAGCAGAGGGAAAGGGAGAGAGAATCTCAAGCAGAGTCCCCACTGAGTGCAGAACTGACAAGGGGCTCAATCTCACACCTCCGACAAAGATGATGAACTGAGCCGAAATCAAGAGTGGGATGTTTAACTGACTGAGCCACCCAGGCACATATGGGGCCAGAGGTATTTTTAACAACTACTAAAAAATATAGTCTATGATGAGAGCCAGATGAATGGCATACCAATTAAGAAGTAGTTGAAAGCAAGAAGAGGTCCTGAGGGTTGAGTTAATGAGAGAGAGGTACACACAATAGGACAACTTGGAGTCAGTTCTTGAAGAATGGTGGGTATAAAGATAGGAAGAACAAAAAGTATTTCAAGCCAGGACAACATCTGTTCTATTCACTGTCATAACTCCAACTTCAAGCATAGTATACCACACATAGCAGGTGCTCAATACATGGTTGTGAAATGAATTAGTAAATGAGAACAGAAGCAGAGACAAGAAAGCATAGAGCATTTTAGACGGATAATGGACAAGGAAAAGAATGTATGGCATGGGGTGTGGTGTGAACCAATGCAGGTGGCAGGCAGAGGATGAAGAGTTCAGGCTATGTCTTGGAAGATTTGTCTATTCCCTTGACCATTCCTTATCTCCCCAATTGTACGATCATAACAAAATCTAACAGGGGATTTGACCTGGTGACCTATAGTATATCAAGTGTACATTTGAGTGACAAAACAAATTAAAAGTCATGGGTCAGGAGCATTTCTGGGTAGCCTGAGAAATCCAAATTTCACAGACGACATTAAAATAAAGAGTTCAGCACCTAAGAAGTATTTAATTCTGCCTGTCAGCCTAGGCATTAAGCCCCAAGACCCCACCTCCATAACTTTTCCCAGAGATAAGAAATATGCCAGTCTAGAGAAAGGCTTTCTTTCGGCTTAAGTGATGGCTTCCCTTCTGATAGCAATTTCCTGGAAAATGAGCTCGGACACCCTTAACAGTACTCTTTTGCAGTTATCATATTAAATGCTCTGGTCTGAGAAAGGAAATAATTTATCAGGGGTGATAACTGGAATAAAAATCAGAATTAGCACATCAAGGATATTTTCTTCCCCGATGGATTCAAGAGAGCTAATTTTATCATATAAAAAGACTTATAGACGGAGTACAATAAACATCATGTAGAATGAGATTTATCCAAATTGTGGGGGGAGAAAAGATTGAATTGGAATGCCATGAGATGATATAATTCCTAGCAAGTAAATTTTGTTCCTCATCACTTTCTAGCCCCTGACTCCACTCCCTACCCCGCACTGCCTGCTCTCTCTAGAATCCTGGTTCAGGAAAGAGTTTGAAACTTGCCGATGGCAACTGACAATGATAACAGCTACCATTTATTTTCTTTTTCAGCATAACAATATTCATTATTTCTGCACCACAACCAGTGCCCCATGCAATACGTGCCCTCTCTAATACCCAACACCTGGTTCCCCCAACCTCCCACCCCCCACAGCTTCAAACACCTCAGATTGTTTTTCAGAGTCCATAGTCTCTCATGGTTCACCTCCCCTTCCAATTTACCCCAACTCCCTTCTCCTCTCTAACTCGCCTTGTCCTCCATGCTATTTGTTATGCTCCTCAAATCAGTGAAACCATATGATAATTGACTTTCTCTGCTTGACTTAATTCACTCAGCATAATCTCTTCCAGTCCCGTCCATGTTGCTGCAAAAGTTGGGTATTCATCCTTTCTGATGGAGGCATCATACTCCATAGTGTATATGGAACACATCTTCCTTATCCATTCGTCCATTGAAGGGCATCTTGGTTCTTTCCACAGTTTGGCAACCGTGGCCATTTCTGCTATAAACATTGGGGTACAGATGGCCCTTCTTTTCACTACATCTGTATCTTTGGGGTCAAACCCAGTAGTGCCATTGCAGGGTCATAGGGAAACTCTATTTTTAATTTCTATTTTAACAGGGAAACACTGTTCTCCGAGGTGACTGCACCAACTTGCATTCCCACCAACAGTGTAAGAGGGTTCCCCTTTCTCCACATCCCCTCCAACACATGTTGTTTCCTGTCTTGTTAATTTTGGCCATTCTAACTGGTGTAAGGTGGTATCTCAATGTGGTTTTAATTTGAATCTCCCTGATGGCTAGTGATGATGAACATTTTTTCATGTGTCTGATAGCTATTTGTATGTATTCATTGGAGAAGTGTCTGTTCATATCTTCTGCCCATTTATTGATATGATTATCTGTTTTGTGTGTGTTGAGTTTGAGGAGTTCTTTATAGATCCTGGATATCAACCTTTTGTCTGTACTGTCATTTGCAAATATCTTCTCCCATCGCGTGGGTTCCCTCTTTGTTTTCTTGACTGTTTCCTTTGCTGAGCAGAAGCTTTTGATTTTGATGAAGTCCCAAAAGTTCATCTTCGCTTTTGTTTCCTTTGCCTTTGGAGACATATCTTGAAAGAAGTTGCTGTGGCTGATATCGAAGAGTTTACTGCCTATGTTCTCCTCTAGAATTCTAATGGATTCCTGTCTCACATTAAGGTCTTTTATCCATTTTGAGTTTATCTTTGTGTATGGTGTAAGAGAATGGTTGAATTTCATTCTTCTACATAAAGCGGTCCAGTTTTCCCAGCACCATTTATTAAAGGGACTGTCTTTTTTCCACTGCACATTTTTTCCTGTTTTGTCAAAGATTATTTGACCATAGAGTTGAGGCTCCATATCTGGGCTCTTTACTCTGTTCCACTGGTCTATGTGTCTGTTTTTATGCCAGTACCATGCTGTCTTGGTGATCACAGCTTTGTAGTAAAGCTTGAAATCAGGTAACGTGATTGCCCCCAGTTTTTTGTTTTTCAACATTTCCTTAGCAATCCAGGGTCTCTTCTGATTCCATATAAAGTTTTGGATTATTTGCTTCAGCTCTTTGAAAAATACTGGTGGAATTTTGATCGGAATGGCATTAAAAGTATAGATTGCTCTAGGAAGTATAGTCATTTTAACAATGTTTATTATTCTGATCCAAGAGCATGGAATGGTCTTCCATCTTTCTGTGTCTTCTTCAATTTCTTTCATGAGTGTTCTGTAGTTCCTCGAGTACAGATCCTTTACCACTTTGGTTAGGTTTATTCCCAGGTATCTTATGGTTATTGGTGCTATAATAAATGGAATAGATTCTCTAATTTCCCTCTCTGTATTTTCATTGTTAGTGTATAAGAAAGCCACTGATTTCTGTACATTGCCTTTGTATCCTGCCATGTTACTGAATTTCTGTATGAGTTCTAGTAGTTTCAGGGTGGAGGCTTTTGGGTTTTCCATATAAAGAATCATGTCATCTGCGAAGACAGAGAGTTTGACTTCTTCATTGCCAATTTGGATACCTTTTATTTCTCTTTGTTGTCTGATTGCTGTTGCTAGGACTTCTAATACTATGTTAAACAAGAGTGGTGAGAGTGGGCATCCTTGTCGTGTTCCTGATCTCAACGGGAAGGCTGCAAGCTTTTTCCCATTGAGGATGATATTTGCTGTGGGTCTTTCATAGATAGATTTGATGAAGTTCAGGAATGTTCCCTCTATCCCTATACTTTGAAGCATTTTAATCAGGAACAGATCCTGGATTTTGTCAAATGCCTTTTCTGCATCAATTGAGAGGACCATGTGGTTCTTCTCCCTTCTCATATTAATTTATTCTATCACATTGATTGATTTGCGAATGTTGAACCATCCTTGTAGCCCAGGAATGAATCCCACCTGGTCATGGTGGATAATCTTTTTAATGTGCTGTTGGATCCTGTTTGCTAGGATCTTGTTGAGAATCTAGCATCCATATTCATCAGTGATATTGGTCTGAAATTCTCCTTTTTGGTAGGGTCTTTGCCTGGTTTGGGGATCAGGGTAATGCTGGCTTCATAGAAAGAGTCTGGAAGTTTTCCATCTGCTTTAATTTTTTGAAAGAGCTTCAGGAGAATAGGTGTCATTTCTTCTTTGAAAGTTTGGTAGAATTCCCCAG
Organism: Neogale vison; assembly: GCF_020171115.1. Lineage (NCBI taxonomy): Eukaryota > Metazoa > Chordata > Mammalia > Carnivora > Mustelidae > Neogale > Neogale vison. The sequence goes on from NC_058105.1 coordinate 35,469,160, forward strand.
GGAATCTGTCAGGTACTGGGCTCTTGTTTTTTGGGAGGTTTTTGATCCCTGCTTCAATCTTGTTACTGGATATCGGGCTATTCAGGTTGTCGATTTCTTCCTGGTTCAATTTTGGGAGTTTCCAGTTTTCCAGGAATGCATCCATTTCAGCTAGGTTGCTTAGCTTATTGGCATATAACTGTTGATAATAACTTCTGATGATTGTTTCTACTTCCTTGCTGTTAGTTGTGATCTCTCCCTTTTCAGTCATAATTTTATTAATTAGGGCTTTCTCTCTCTTTTTTTTTTTTTGGATTAGTGTGGTCAATGGTTTATCGATCTTATTGATTCTTTCAAAAAACCAGCTTCTAGTTTCATTGATACGTTCTACTGTATTCTGGTTTCTCCCTCATTGATCTCAGCTCTAATCTTGATGATTTCCCTTCTTATGTGTGAAGTTGGTTTGATTTGTTGTTGATTCTCCAATTCGTTAAGGTGTAGAGACAGCTGGTGTGTTCTGGATTTTTCAGTTTTTTTGAGGGAGGCTTGGATGGCTATGAATTTCCCCCTTAGGACTGCCTTTGCTGTATCCCATAGGTTTTGGACCAAAGTGTCCCCTTTCTCATTGGTTTCCATGAATTGTTTCAGTTCTTCTTTGATCTCCTGGTAGATCCAAGCATTCTTAAGCAAGGTGGTCTTTAGCTTCCAGGTGTTTGAGTTCCTTCGGAACTTTTCCTTATGATTGAGCTCCAGTTTCAAAGCATTGTGATCTGAGAATGTGCAGGGAATAAACTCAGTCTTTTGGTATTGGTTGAGTCCTGATTTGTGACCCAGTATGTGGTCTATTCTGGAGAAGGTTCCATGTGCACTTGAGAAAAATGAGTATTTTGTTGTTTTAGGGTGGAATGTTCTGTATATATCTATGAGGTCTATCTGGTCCAATGTGTCATTCAATGCTCTTGTTTCTTTATTGATTTTCTGCTTCAATGATCTATTTCTGAGAGAGGTGTGTTAAGATCTCCTACTATTAATGTATTCATAGCAATATGACTCTTTAATCTTGATGAACAGTTTTCTTATGTAATTGGCTGCTCCCATATTGGGGGCATAGATATTTACAATTGTTAGATCATCTTGGTGGATAGTCTCTTTAAGAATGATGTAGTGTCCTTCTGTATCCCTGACTACAGTCTTTAGTTTACAATCTAATTTGTTTGATAGGAGAATCGCTACCCTGGCCTTATTTTGAGCCCCATTGGCATGAAAGATGCTTCTCCATCCCTTCATTTTCAGTCTGGGTGTATCTTTAGGTTCAAACTGGGTCTCTTCTAGACAGCATATGTATGGGTCCTGTCATTTTATCCAATATGTAACCCTGTGCCATTTTATGGGCGCATTTAGGCCATTCACATTGATACTGATTATTGATAGATGTTTTTATTGACATCGTGTTACCTTTGAAGTCTTTCTTTCTGTAGATTTTCTCTATATTTCTGTTCAATGCTTTTCTTAGGATTTTTCCTCTTTTATAGAGCCCCCTTAATATTTCCTGCAGTGTCGGCTTGGTGGTTGCATAGTCTTTTAAGCCTTGCTGGTCTTGGAAACTCTTTATCTCTCCATCCATTTTGAATGTCAGTCTTGCTGGATAAAGTATTCTTGGCTGCATGTTCTTCTCATTTAGTGCCCTGAATATATCTTGCCAGCCCTTTCTGACTTGCCAGGTCTCTGTGGACAGGTCTGACATCATTCTGATGGGCTTTCCTCTGTAAGTAAGGAGCCTCTTTGTCCTAGGGGCTTTCAAGAGATTATATCTACTATTATGATTCCTCAATTTGACTATCAGGTGCATTGATGTTTTCTGTAATCTATAATCTTGGATGGAGAACGTTCAGCCTCTAGTACATGAACACGTGTTCCATTCGCGAGATTGGGAAAATTTTCATGAACATCTCGTTCCACTATATCTTCTAGACTTCTTTCTTTCTCCTCCCCTTCAGGGATCCAATAATTCTGACATTGGAACGTTTCATGGCATCATTTAGTTCCCTGATTCCACTCTCGTGGTTTCTCAGCTGTTTGTTCCAGGCTTCCTCCTGATCCTTTCTCTCTGTTTGTCCCCCAGATCACTAATTCTATCTTCTGTCTCAGTTACCCTAACTTTGAGAGAATTTAGATTAGATTGGAACTCATTGAAAGCATTGTGAACCTCATCCCTGTTAGCTTTTAGCTCTGCCCTAACATTGTGAACATCATCTCTGGTCACTTTTCGTTCAGTCCTAATCAATTCCATTTGGTCATCCATGGCTTTCTCCAACCTAGCCATTGCCTGGATAATTGTTAGCCTGAATTCTCTTTCTGACATATTGTCTTTGTTGATAGCCATTAGCTCTGTTGCAGAAGGTCCATCCTCTGTATTTTTTTTCTGTTGGGCATTCCTCCTCCTAGTCATTTTGGTGAGAGATGACTGAACAGATGTAGCTGGATGTATCCACCATGGTGCAGTCAAGGTGCACCCTGGAACACTTCTGAGCAATCAGGATTCCCCACTGAAACAAGAGAAAAAAGAAAAGAAAGAGAGAAAAAAGTAAAGAAAAAGAAAAAAAAAGAGAGAGAGAGAGAGAGACAGGAAAGAAAGGGAAGATAAAAGAAGGTTCAGCCCCAATTGGGCCCCAAGGTAAGATTTATGAAGTAGACAAACAAAAACAGACAAACAAAAAGACTGATAAAAGTATATGACAAGAGAAAAAAAATATATGCAAATAAAGGAAGAACCTCGTCAAAAAGAACCCCAAGTGTAAGATTTATATACTATCAGGACAAACACAAAAACACAGAAACACTGGTGGAAGAAAAAGATGGGAGAGTGGTTATAAATTCTCAGTGTGGGTGAGGAAGGTTGTTTTGATTCTTCCTGGATGTATCTTGATATCTTTGTTAAAGGACTCAACTTTCCTAAGATAAAGGGGGATTAAAATCGGTTTACCTATAGGGGTAGTATTGATTGGGGAAAGAGGATTACTTTGAAGTTTAACTCTATATGAATATTAGAAAATAAAAATGAAAAAGGAATAAACTAGACTAAACTAAACTAAAATTTTAAAAAAGAAATTTAAAAAATAGAAATGCAAAAGAAAAACACAGGTGTATGTATCAAAAAGTTCAGGTTAGAAGGTTATTATGGAATTTGATGTACTGGACAGCTCACTGTGATGGTAAATGGTTAAAAAATTATCTATATAAAAAAAATGAGCCAGAATAGTGGGAACAAATTAAAAATAAAAGTTGCCCTATGAAGTAGTGGTGGTGGTTCTCTTGTAGTCTTTTTTTTTTTCTTTCCTGGTTGGTCTTCTGGGGGAGGGGCCTGCCACGTGGGTTTCAGTCAATGATGTTCTCTGAGTTAAGTCCTTGCATCCCCCTCAAGGGGGTGGGCTGTGAGGAAACCGGTTTTTTCAGGCTTTTGTTCTCTGGAGGTTTTTATGTTTGTTCACTTTTTTTTTTTTTTCCCTCTCACCTTGACCGCTTTTGATGGTTTTTGCAGGTTTAGAGGACAGGAAACTGCACCCCGACCTCCCTCTCAGAGAGAAGCCTCAGTCTGTTCTGTGGGTGTTGCAGAGCCCATCTAAATTCCCCCTTGGCTGCTGGCAGAGCAGGTTCTGAGTCACGGTTCCTGGGGACACAGGATCTCCTGCTTGTGCCCAAAACCACGGCAGCGGCGGCTGTCTGGGCAGCTCCAGACCACCAGAGAGGTTCCAAGCAGTGATCGCACACTGAGATTTTCCCTCTGGCCCGGGCTGGGAGTGCCTGGTCTTTCTGGGTCTAAGAGCGCCCGGCTTGCGCGCACCTCTCCCAGGGGAAGCTGCAGGGCACGTGCGTCTCAGGCTCTGAGAGCAGGGCACAGGTCCGAGAGCACCAGGCTGGGCCTTTGCACACCTTTCTCAGGGGAGTGTTTGGGGTGTGCGTCTTAGGCTCTGAAACAATGGCACGGGTCAAAGAGCGCTGACTGGGCCTTTGTACCTCTCTCAAGGGAGGGTGAGGGGCGCGCGCGTCTCAGGCTCTGTAGCAGGGCTCGCATGTTCTGTCATCTGGCGTGGCTCCCAGCCCCTCACAGGAGCCAGACCCCACGCAATCTCGGGCACGCTGGTGGCTCAGGGACCAAGACCTGGTTTCTCCACCGCACTCTCTCTGGTTCAGCTCCAGGGGAGGCTGTCCTGGGTCTGGGGATTTAAGCCCCTGTCCCTAGCCGCCCCGATTCCCACAATTCCCCCCGCGATCCTTTGCTCTTTTTGAGTGCTTTCAACCAGTCTCCAAGTTAATGCTGGACCCCAGACGCAGGGCACACTTGGATTGGGGTATTACTTTCCCACCGGTCGCCTCTGGTGGCTCCCTCCCCCTTTTGTTTATCTTCCGATATCAGTCCGACGTTCCCACTCCGCTTTACCTGCCCACTGGCTTCTTCTGCCCCTGTAGAGATCCAGACGTGTTTAATTCTGATTTCAGGCTGATTTCATGGGTGATCGGAGTTCTTTGGTAGGTAATCAGCTCACTTTAGGGTACAGGTTGAAAAGGCACCTCCTCCTACTTCCCCGCCATCTTGTCCCAGCTACCATTTATTGAGTGCTTTCCACAGGCCAGGTACTATGCTGAGGGTTTTACCTACATTATCTCATTTAAAACTCACAACCCGGGACGCCTGGGTGGCTCAGTTGGTTGGACGACTGCCTTCGGCTCAGGTCATGATCCCGGAGTCCCGGGATCGAGTCCCACATCGGGCTCCCAGCTCCACGGGGAGTCTGCTTCTCCCTCTGGCCTTCTCCTCGCTCATGCTCTCTCTCACTGTCTCTCTCTCAAATAAATAAATAAAATCTTTTAAAAAAAATAAATAAAACTCACAACCCTAGAGGTGCCTGGGTAGTGCAGTTGGTTAAGTGTCGGACTCCTGGTTTGAGCTCAGGCCCTGAGGTCAGGGTTGTGAGCTCAAGCCCTGCATTGAGCTCTGAATCTGTTTAGGTTCTGCCCCTCCCCAATGCTCTCTTTCTCTGTAAAAATAATAAATAAATCTTGAAAAAGTTAAACTCACAACCCTACAAGATAGGTGTAATCATAATCCCACATTTTACAGTTGAGGAGAGAGACTGAGAGAGGCAACTTATTTGATGTCATTCAGTAAGTGGCAGGGCTTTTATTTGAACCCAGATATTCCAGATAGTGCACTTACTGGCTACCCGGTTCCCACATTTATTTTACTTTTTTTTAAGGTCAGAGATAAAACATTAGAATAGAAGAATAGGGGCACCTGGGTGGCTCAGTGGGTTAAGCCTCTGCCTTCGGCTCAGGTCATGATCCCAGGGTCCTGAGATCAAGCCCCGCATCGGGCTCTCTGCTCAGCAGGGAGCCAGCTTCCTCCTCTGTCTCTGCCTGCCTCTCTGCCTACTTGTGATCTCTGTCAGATAAATAAAGAAAAAAATCTTTAAAAAAAAAAGAATAGAGGAATAAAATCCCTTAGGACTTTTAGGTCCCTTGGCTATGGGGGCAGGTATCATTGGTTTGGTGTTCTAGCACCTTTCAGTCCATGTTGAGTATGCAAAATCCCCAGATTAGGGCCACCATTTCAGTTTTAAATTCTTTTAAAAAAAATGTTTAAGTAGATTCCACACCCAATGTGAGGCTTGAACTCATGACCTTGAGATTAAGAGTCGCACGCTCTACTGACCAAGCCAGCCAGGTGCCCCACCATTTGAGTTTTGAGTTATTTTTTTAAAAAGATCATGTGGCTCCTGAAATCAACTCTATTAATTTGATATGTGTTGCTGTGATCCATATTCTTCTACAGTCTATCAAATTGCTGATGTGGTGATAGGGTTTGAGCATATGCTGATTTAACAAGTTTCCAGACTAAGGTTATTTGTATGGTACATCCTCATATTTTCATGTTTATTTCTATTCTTCTTAAAGTTCTTTTTCCTAACAACTTGATTCCTTGACTTTCTTTTCCAGTATTTGTCTAACAGGCAGAGAGTATAACCCAGACAGAAATAGGTCTTGGTATAGTGCCAGTGGACAAGAAGAACTTTTAGTTTGTCTGCCCACTCTGTGGACAGGAAATCCTCATTACAGTTATCAAAGGAGAACATCAGTTTTAATTCACCAATAATAACAGACAAAATGCTTAAATCATGAGCTACAGGTTGAAAAACCTACCCTATGTAATAAACTATGTGTGTAATTTATTAAGCAGTTAACTTTAGCGTGAATATGTATAAACCCATATACAAATAATTTCAAGCATCACTAAAAGGGATTTAGGTGTTGACTTACTTCCAGTCCTTTCTTAGGAATTCATGAAAACCTTAGCCAAAAGGCTGTGTGCTCTGGTTCTAGTCCAAGTCATCTTTATCTTTTGTTATCCTCTCTTCATCCGTGATCTGTGACCTCATTTCCTTATATCAGGGCAAATATGCAAATCTCAAATGATTCTCAATCTCTCTTTATGCAATTATTCAAAATTCAAACTTCTAGTGCCATGATTCCCAAACGTGGCTGATCTTCAAATCTGTTAAGTCAGAATTTCTGGGTAGAGAAGTCTAAACTGTGTTTTTTAAAGTGACCTAGAGGATGCAGTCATTAGGAATCACTGAACTAAGTACAGTTTTCCTCAAATATATTTCTATAGCTCTTGCTTTTTATTTACTACTGCAATGACTTTTATAAATGTTCAAAGAAATAAAAGTGGTGAGGGTTTTACAGCATGTGCTCTGTTAAACATTTTTATCTCCAAAACTGAATATGTTATAGCTGCCTGGAAATACTTTCTTCACTCTATGCTGTGATGGGGTAGGATCTCTGTAGGGCAGCATTTTTTCCAAACTGCTAGTCTGCACATTACTAATGTCCTCCAGAATGTTAAGAGGAATTCCTCACTACCAATGAAAGAAAGATCTGTTATCGGGGCTCCTGGGTGGCTCAGTGGGCTAAAGCTTCTGCCTTCAGCTCAGGTCATGATCTCAGGGTCCTGGGATCAAGCCCCTCATGGTGCTCTCCGCTCAGCAGGGAGCCTGCTTCCCTTCCTCTCTGCCTGCCTCTCTGCCTACTTGTGATCTCTCTCTCTCTCTCTCTCTGTCAAATAAATAAATAAAATCTTTAAAAAAAAAAAAGAAAGATCTGTTATCAAATGAGCTTGGGAAATAGTGGGTGAAAGAAAGGCAAACAAGTTTCCCGACGGGAGTGATGCTCAACACTAACAATACACTAATATTCAAGGCAAATACCAAGAGGAAGATTCAATGTCTGATATTTCCTACATTAATTTTTTTTATTGTGAAAAAAATACATCATAAAATTTACCATCTAACTGTTTTTAAGTGTAGAGTACAGTAGTGTTAACTATACGTACATTATTGTACAATGGATCTCTTCTTCATCTTGCAAAACTAACACTCTACACCCACTGAGCTACAATTCCCTTTCCCCTCTTCCCCTCAGTCCCTGGCAACTACCCTTCTATTTTCTGTTTGTAAGAAAATGGCTACTTTAGAGCTCCTGGCTGGCTCAGTCAGTAGAGCATGCAGCTCTTGATCTCAGGATTATAAGTTTGAGCCCCATGCTGGGTGTAGAGATTACTTAAAATAAAATCTTTTTTACAAAGGAAATTGACTAGATACCTCATGTAAGTAGAATCATGCAGTCTTCGTCTTTTCATGATTAGCTCATTTCACTTAGCAGAATGCCCTCATGTTTCATCCATGTTGTAGCATATTATAAGATTTCCTTTTTTAAAAAAGACCGAATAATATTTTATTTTATGTATATACCACATTTTTATCCAGTTGTCCACTGATGGACATTTAGATAGTTTCTGGGTCTTGACTACTGGAAATAGTCTTGCTATGAACAAAGGAGTGCAGGTACCTCTTTGAGATTCTGATTTTGGATAAACATCCAATAGTGGGATGGATCATATGGTAGTTGCATTTTTTAATTTTCTGAGGAACCTTCATAATATTTTCCATAGCAGCTACACCTTTTTACATTCATTTCCCAAATTACTTTTGAACATGGAAATGTTTTCTCTTGGAAGCTTTGTTAACTTCTCATAGAAAATAAGAATACTAAAAAACATAGTTTGAGAGACACTATTATAAGGCACCCTGGACTTTAACAAGAAAAAGAGCAACTTCTAGGCTGAGTGTACCTCAAAAAGTATTCTTCCGTCATGTTAGGTATATTCTATGTTTTGCTACCAGATGTCCTGCCCTTGTGAAGTTCACAATCATTTATAGGAAACAGAAGCCATTCACGTTTAACATTTAGTATAATAGAAGTATATGCCCAAGGCTTCAGTTTGAAAGCTAAGAACTTTCTTTTTGATAATGAAATAGTACAGAAAAGTTTTGCATTAAATAATCTCATTTAAAAGCTCTGAATTTGGGGCACCTGGGTGGCTCAGTTGGTTAGGCATCTGCCTTCAGCTCAGGTCATGATCTCAGGGTCCTGGGATCCAGTCCCACATCCCTGCTCAGTCCCTGCTCAATGTTGAGCCTGCTTCTCCCTCTCACTCTCCCTTTGTGCTCTCCCTTGTGCGCGCGCTCTCTCTCTCTCTTTAGTAAATAAATAAAATCTTAAAAAAAGAGAGGATATGAGGAGAAGCAAGAGTCATCATAATAAAAATTATTTATGAATGAACTGACCACCTATAAAATTAGTCTACTCAAGCATCTCTTCCCGTCTAACATGAACCTATATTGATCATTGTCTGGAAGATTTTCTAAAATTGTCAGACAATACAAAGCAAATCAATTTCAAAGTGAAATTGCAAACCCTGAAAAATATTTAGGATTTCATGCAGTTGATAAAAGTGATGCTGAAGAAGTACTCTGATCGTATGCAACACCATTGACAAATGAAGATCTGGTACAGTAAGTTCAGTTAATAAAAGAAGAATGAAAAAGGGAAATTAACAAGGATGATACCAAGAAAAACACATTGAAAAAAATGGTTTGAATATCAAAAGTTTAAGAGAAGTCCTGGGAAAATTAAAGTCTTTGACTATTTCAGCCTTTTAAGCATTTTGATCCAAAAATTGTGGAGAACTACAAGTTTTGCCCCAGCTTGGGTACATTTTGGTAAGAATAAACTTTATTTTCATTTTTTGTTTCCATTTTATGAAAATTGGAATACTTTTGTCACTATCAAGTTTTGACTTCTGTAGATGTCATCACTAGTCAAACAGAACAGTCCTTTATACTGCTTGGAAGATTAGCCAAACACATTGCGTCTTCTCAGCTGTTTTGCACAAGAATGGCTGTGCTTGGAGGCTTCTTTATTTACTTCAGTTTGCAAATATTCTAGACATTTGCAGGTGCCAAATATCTCAGCTCTAAATAAACAGGGTAGTATGCTACTTCATTTATCTCCCTTTCCAGATGCAGTACCTGGCAGAATACTGGAAATTTAGTCAGTGCTTTAAAAATGATTAAGTTAAGTTGAACCCCTTCCCTGAAGATTCACAATCAAGAAAGTTTATCCACTTTGATTTCCGAAGCTTGAAAATCAAGTCCCCAAATACTTCACAACTATATATTTGTTCAACAAAGAACAGCTAGGTTCTCTCTCAAGGTACAGTCATTATAAGAACTCTGTGGATGTGGGGTGCCTGGGTGGCTCAACTGGTTAAGCAACTGCCTTTGGCTCAGGTCATGATCCCAGGGTCCTGGGATCCAATACCACATCAGGCTCCCTGCTCAGCAGGGAGTCTGCTTCTCCCTTTCCCTCTGCTGCTCTCCCCTGTTTGTGCTTTCTCTGTCCCTCTCTCAAATAAATAAATAAAATCTTTTTAAAAAAAAGAACTTTAAAAAAAGAAAAATAAAAAAATTTTAAAAAGAACTTTATGAATGCTACAACCTATTTGGATGGAATCAGTGACTCCTAAGCAGTATGACAATTTGAGTATGTAAATGAGGATACTCTGTTTCCTCAGATAGTTTTATCAAGGACCAAAGCATGTAATTTGTTAATTAAGATTAACATTATGTAGACATGATCTGAATTAGAAAGAAGCAAAGGGTCATAACTTTTATTTCTTTTCAGAAGAGTCTTTTTTTTAAACAAATATGTGGTATTTAGATGTACTATCACTAAAGTAAACTAGGTAGCTTCATTCATAAAGTACAACAAATGTATTAATGTTTTTTTATTTAAAAATGAAATATGTTTATTTGATGAGCACTGAGAAATGTATAGAATTGTGGAATTCTTATGTGGTATAGCTGAAACTGATATAACACTGTATATTAACTATACTTCAATATTAAAAAGGACCAGCAAAAAAAATGAAATATGTTTAAATTTATTTTACTATTCTTGGCGAAATGTCTGAAAGGATATTTTTATTGGCACACTCGGCACAGAGATTCATGATTACCATATTTACTTAAAAATTTCCCTCTTTGGGGGTACCTGGGTAGCTTAGTCAGTTAAGTGTCCATCCAACAATTGGTCTTGGCTCAGGTCATAGTCTTAGGGTCATGAAATTGAGCCCGAATCTGAATTCAAATCTGAATCTGGGCTCCACACTCAGCAGAGAGTCTGCTTGAGATTATCTCTACCTCCCTCTCCCCTTCCCATTCTGTCTCTCAAGTAAATTATTAAAATATTTTTTAAAAAGTCCCCCTTTGAGGAGGCATTTTATTCATGATAAAGGACACTATGAAGATGACTCCCAAAATCACTGCTATTCCAAGAAGTGTAATTCCCTCCATGGATAAGTTTTTGAAGGCATAAACAAGGCAACTAAAGAGGTTTTGACAGTTACTAAATTATCTTCCTTTTACATTCAGCAGAATTTTTAATACCTTCTCCACTGCTCTGATGAAGCCTTCAGCGGGGTTACTCTTAGTAAATACAGTGCCTGCCCAGAAGGGAAATCAGACAAAATAATTCATTTATTTTTCCTCTTCACTGGGGAAGAGAAATTATGAGAGAAGAGAATTTTATGAGAAAACAAAGTAAGGATCGAAATTGCTTCTGCCCTCAATCAACAATTGATGATTCCTTTCACAAAATGTATGGAACCTTCAGGGATGTTGTTGGCTATGCCAGAAAGTTTTGTTAAAAGGAGCAGTTCTCAAATTTTCTCATTCCTCAAGAAACAATAAGCAAGACAAAGCAAAGCGATTCTTCAAACAAAAAAAATATTGCACCATCCCTACCCACTCCCACGTCCTTCTGCATTCCTTTTGATTCATCTGCATAACCACTCATGCAGCCAGCTTCATTTATTGAGCATCTTACTATTTCTTTGCCATTTTAAACTTTGATTTTGAGATGGTCTAAAGATAAATCAGCATCCAGAAAACTTCAGGCTCTCTAAGACATTCAAAACTCATGGCACCCAGAAAGTTCTTAGAGGTATTTCTTTCACAGGAGTTTCCTAATGCCTGATATTTAAGCTCTTGTTTCACTTATTCAGAAGACATCCAAAGTAAATGTTAATTTGAAAAAAAGAAACATTAGACTCCTACCTCTTTTTGGCTTTGCTATAAAAATAAAATCCTGAGAGGAATATATGGGCTCAGTGTGCCACGTGTTGAAGTAAAGGAACATTCATCAGGCTCATTTCCTGCAGAGCAAACCCTTCCACATCATTCAGCCCAGCCACAACATCTGGATAATTGGCCCCAGCCTGGTGGGAGATTCCCCCGCCCCCACTACACAGGGTTTCTGGATAATTCTTGATCATTAAGCATATAAACTCTCCTCAGTGCTCACCTTGAATGTCTTTCCTCCCTTCTGTTTTGTCTACAGTTTGTAGTTTCAGCTGCTTACCAGCTATCAAAACAGCTGAAGAAATTAAAAATAAGGCTATTTGAAATAAACTACCATTAATTTAAGAAATATGTGAAAATCCAGAAGTGATCTGAAAGTTTCTTTTCCTTGTGGTGATGTAGATGATATTCTCTCTCCTTCCTAGGCAATACTCAGAAGGGTTTAGTTAACTCTTCCTGTACAGCTTTTTGGGTCCCAGAATGGAGAAAAAACATCATAAATCCTTCCCCTACTGATCTTATAAAAAGGAAACCAAATGCTTATCACTGTTAGATAATCCAAGTCATTAAGATCAGAGATTCCCATCAGTCCAGAGTACTTCATTTTCTAGATTTCAGAGGGAATTTAACATAGTTTCCAACCCTCATATAATTATAGGAATAGCTTATAAAATTCCTTTAGCTCCTAGGTCTTATTACAATCAGTATTCTACACAGGTTGGGGCACATAGTAGGTTTACAGTAAACAATTAATTGGATGATTAATTAATTAAAGTTTGGCTTTATGTGTATTCATCTGGTGGAAATGTTATGGCCAATGCTGATATTCAACTGATACGCACAATTACAGCCTTAAAAGTTTTCAGGACTTGCAGATTCACCTTCACTGTTGGTATTCAATGTGTTCTTATTGTTAAATATTTCTAGTATCTCTCTTAGCAGCATGATGCCATGCACAAAATCTAGATAGATAGATAGACAGACTTTTTTTTTTTTTTTACTTTAAACATGTTTTCGTAAAGTGTTTAGGACACAGGCCCTTCCCTCTGAATAACAGTGACTGGGCTTATCTGAGTTTAGAAGTGGTCAAGGATCGAGAAGAGAAGTGAAACTATCAGGAAACAGGTCTGGCATTAGGGTTGGGGTGAAAACATTGTATCATGGCTGGTTTTAAACATGGAGACTAGGATGTCAAGTTATGGTTTTCCAGAGGTGAAAGTGTCAGGGACACAGGAAATCAGAGTTAGATTGCTATTTATAAGTTAAGAGCAAAGGAGGTCAGATATCTCTTCAAAATCCTATTTTCGTTTCCTTTGGGTATATATCCAGAAGTGGAATTTCTGGATTATATAGCATTTCTATTTTAAATTTTTTTTTAAAGATTTTATTTATTTATTTGACAGAGAGAAATCACAAGTAGATGGAGAGGCAGGCAGAGAGAGAGAGGGGAAGCAGGCTCCCTGCTGAGCAGAGAGCCCGATGCGGGACTCGATCCCAGGACCCTGAGATCATGACCTGAGCCGAAGGCAGCGGCTTAACCCACTGAGCCACCCAGGCGCCCCCTCTATTTTAAATTTTTTGATGAATCATTATATTATTTTGCATAGTGGTTGGCCAATTTACATTCCCACCAACAGTGTCTAAAGCTTTCCTTTTCACCACATCCTCTCCAGCACCTGTTGTTTCTTGTCTTCTTGATGACTATAATAGGTGTGAGGTGATATCTCACTGTGATTTTGATTTGTAGTTCCATGATGATTAGAGATTTTGATCATCTTTTCGTGTATCTGTTAGACAATTTGATGTCCCTTTTGGAAAAATGTATCTTTAGCACTTTGGACCATTTTTTATCAGAAAGTTGCATGCCCATTCATGGATGGATCAGAAAAATGATGTAATATACATAATGGAATATTATTCAGCCATCAGAAAGGAGGATACTGTGCCATTTGTCACAACATGGACGGACATTAGTCACATTATGCTGTGTGATATAAGTAAGACAGAGAGAGACAAGTATTGTATAATATCACTTCCACGTGAAATCTAAAAAAAAAAAAAAGTCAAACCTGTAAAAAAAAAAAAGAAAACAGAGTAAAATGGTGGTTGCCAGGGCAGAGGAAGCACAGGGGGATAATACTGATGCTGTTTAAGGATATGAACCATCAATGAGTCCTAAATAAACCATAGAGCACTAATGCAAAGTGTAATGGTTATAGACAACAAAATTTCACTATAATTATGTGATGTGATAAATATCAGTATGACGGAAACATATTAGGATATATAAATTTATCAAAGTAACAGGTTGTTGGGGGAGGAGCAAGATGGCAGAGGAGTAGGAGACCTAAATATCAGGTCCCAGGAGTTCAGCTAGATAGTTATCAAACCATTCTGAACAACTACAAACCCAACAGAAAAGAGAAGAAGGGCAGCAATTCTAGGAATAGAAAATTGACCACTTTCTGGAAAGTAGAACATGTGGAGAAGTGAATCTGAGGCAACATTCAGGAAGATAAACTCTGGGCGGGGAAGGGCTTGCTCCTGGCAAGTGACAGAGAACCGGAGCACAAAATCAGAAATCTTAGAAGTCTGCTCCACTGATGCATGTCACTCCAGGGGAAGGGGGGTGAGGCCTCACAGGAAGAGTATGGTCTCGGGGCCCACAGGGTCACAAAAAGACCAAGGGTGTCTGAGTGTGGCAGAGCTGCCAGGTATAAGAGTAGGGAAACCGGCTACAGAGACAGAGCTGAGGAGTTGGCTCAGCTCGGGATTATCTTAAACTGTGCTCTGTGGCACAGTTGGGCCACTGCTCTTCAGGCAGGGGCCCAACAAGCACCAGATCCAGGGAGACTCACCTTCCACATCCAGGAGGAGCAGAACAGCACTGCACTGCAGGAATCTACTGGGTTTGGAGACTCCAAACGGGGCCGTATGCCAGAGAAAGAAACACTCAGTAATAGGCTGGGTAGGCACAGAGTGCAGCCAGAGACCACGGAGATGGGAGAGATTGACTGCTTTTCTCTGAGGGCACACTGAGGAGGGGGCTTCTGAGCTCTCAGCTCCTACCAGCCGGAGATTGGGAGGCTGCCATTTTCATTCCCATCCTAAAGAACTTACGGAAAGTGTTCAGGGAACAAAAGCTCCCAAGACCAAAACCATGTAGATTACATACTCTGGCCCCTGGCAAAGGTGGTGCAATTCCGCCTCAAGCAAAGACATTTCAGAATCACTGCAACAGGCCCCTCCCCCAGAAGATCAGCTAGAACATCCAGGCAAGACCAACTTCACCAATCAATGAGAACTGCAGAACTCCAGAGCTAGGGGAAAGCAACACATAGAATTCATGGCTTTTTTCCCATGATCCTTTAGTCTTTCAAAGTTAATTTTTTTTTAATTTTATTTTTTTCTTATTCTATTTTTTTAGTTTTTCCTCTTTTTTAACCTCCTGAGCCACCCAGGCGCCCTAGTTTTTCCTCTTTTTAATTTTAACTTTTTTAAACTATTTTATCTTACCAATACCTTTTAAAAAATTTTTTAATTTTCATGGTTATAGTCCTATTTTATCCCTTCACTGTATTTAACCTCACTTTTTGTATACATATGGTTTGTTTTTTCTTCAGACTTTTGGGATACAATTTCTTCTTATAGATCAAAATATACTCTAAATCTAGCTCATGGCTTTGTTAGTCTCCAGCCTAACCACATTCTTTCCTCTTGTTTTTTTCTTTTCTTTTTCCAAATGATTTCTTATCTTATCAATTCCTTTTTTAGAATCTTTTTCAAATTTTCATCTTTACAGTCATATTCCATCCCTTCATTGTGTTAACCCATATATATATATATATATATATATGTTTTTCTTTCTTTAAAATTTCTGGAGGTAGTTTCTTCTAATAGACTGAAATGCACTTAAAATCAAGTGTGTGGCTTTGTTCTATTCACTAGTCATTCATATTTTTTTTTCTTTTTTCCCCCTTCCTTCTCTCCCCGGTTTCAAGTTTCTTCTGATTTGGTTAGTGTATATTTTTCTAGGGTCATTGCTACCCTTTTAGTATTTTGTTCTCTCATTCATCTATTCTTATCTGGATAAAATGACAAGGCAGAAAAACTCACCACAAAAAAAAAGAATAAAAGGGAGGACCAACAGCTAGGGGCCTAATCAATATGGACATTACTAATACGTGAGAACTAGAATTCAGAATGACAATTATCAAGGTGCTAGATGGGCTCGAAAAAAGCATGGAAGATATTAAAGAATCCCTTTCTGGAGCAATAAAAAACTAAAATCTAACCAAGTTCAAATTAAACAAAGCTATCAATGATGTGCAATAAAAAATGGAGGCTCTTACTGCTAGGATAAATGAGGCAGAGGAGAGAATTAGTGATATAGAAGACCAAATGATAGAGAATAAAGAAACTGAGCAAAAGAGAGACAAACAACTACTGGACCATGAGGGGAGAATTTGGGATACAAGTGATAGTAAAGGCAAAACAATATTGGAATAATTGGGATCTCAGTAGAAGCAGAAAGAGAGAGAGGGGCAGAAAGTATATACTATATACTATATATATATACAGTATATGCAGTATAGTATAGTATATGGTATAAGTATATACTATATACCTGCAAGTTTGACAATCTGGAAGAAAAGGATGCATTCCTAGAGACATATAAACTACCAAAACTGAACCAGGAAAAAACAGTAAACCTAAACTGACCCATAACCAGTTAGGAGATTGAAGTAATCATAAAAAATCTCCCAGCAAACAAGAGCCCAGGGCCAGATGGTTTCCCAGGGGAATTCTACCAAATATTTAAAGAAGAATTAATAACTATTCTCCTGAAATTGTCCCAAAAACTAGAAAAGGAAGGAAAACTTCCAAACTCATTTTATGAGGTCAGCATTACCTTAATCCCCAAACCAGACAAAGATCCCAGAAACTGAGAGCTTTTTCCCTAAGGTTAGGAACACTGCAGGGGTGTACACTATCACCACCGCTATTCGATATAGTACTAGAAGTCCTAGCCTCAGCAATCAGACAACAAAAAGAAATAAAAGGCATCCACATCAGTAAGAAGAAGTCAAACTCTCATTCTTTGCAGATAATATGATACTTTATGTGGAAAACCCAAAAAACTCCAGTCCAAAACTGCCAGAACTCATACAGGAATTCAGTAAAATGTCAGGATATAAAATGAATGCACAGAAATCATGTGCATTTCTATATACCAACAGCAAGACAGAATAAAGAGAAATTAAGAAGTTGATCCCATTTACAATTGCACCCAAACCATAAGACAAACCTAACCAAAGAGGCGAAGAATCTGTACTCAGAAAACTGTCAAGTACTCATGAAAGAAATTGGGAAGACACAAAGAAATGGAAAAATGTTCCATGCTCATGGATTGGAAGAACAAATATTGTGAAAATGTCTATGATATCTAAAGCAATCTACACATTTAATACAATCCCTATCAAAATACCATCAATTTTTTCAAAGAAATGGAACAAATAATCCTAAAATTATTATGGAACCAGAAAAGACACCGAATAGCCAGAGGAATGTTGAAAAAGAAAACCAAAGTTGGTGGCATCACAATTCCAGACTTCAAGCTCTATTACAAAGCTGTCATCATCAAGAGAGTATGGTACTGGCACAAAAACAGACACATAGATCAATGCAACAGAACAGAGAGCCCAGAAATGGACCCTCAACTCTATGGTTAACTAATCTTTGACAAAGCAGGAAAGAATGTCCAATGGAAAACAGACAGTCTCTTCAACAAATGGTGTTGGGAAAACTGGACAGCCACATAGAGGAGAATGAAACTAGACCATTTCCTTACACCACACACAAAAACAGACTCAAAATGGATGAAAGACCTCAATGTGAGACAGAAATCCATCAAAATCCTTGAAGAGAACACAGGCAGCAACCTCTTCGACCTCAGCCGCAGCAACTTCTTCCTAGAAACATTGTCAAAGGCAAGGGAAATAAGGGCAAAAATGAACTAGGGACTTCACCAACATTAAAAGCTTTTGCACAGCAAAGGAAACAGTCAACAAAACCAAAAGAAAACCAACAGAATGGGAGAAGATATTCGCAAATGACACATCAAATAAAGGGTTAGTATCCAAAATCTATAAAGAACTTATTAAACTCACACCCAAAGAATAATCCCAATCAAGAAATGGGCAGAAGACATGAACAGAAATTTCTGCAAAGAAGACATCCAAATGGCCAACAGAAACATGGAAAAGTGCTCAATATCACTCTGGATCAGGGAAATACAAATCAAAACCACAATGAGATACCACCTCACACAAGTCAGAATGGTTAAAATTAACAAGTCAGGAAACGGCAGATGTTGGCAAGGATGCAGAGAAAGGGGAACCGTCCTACACTGTTGGTGGGAATGCAAGCTGGTGCAGCCACTCTGGAAAACAGTATGGAGGTTCCTCAAAACATAGGAAATAGAGTTACCCTATGACCCAGCAATCGCACTACTGAGCATTTACCTTAAAGATACAAATGTAGTGATCTGAAGGGGCACATGCACCTGAATGTTTATAGCAGCAATGTCCACAATAGCCAAACTATGGAAAGAACTCAGATGTCCAACAGAAGGATGGATAAAGAAGATGTGGTGTGTGTGTGTGTGTGTATATATACATATACATGTATATGTATATACATTTATACAAATGGAATACTATAGAGTCATTAAAAAACACAAAATCTTGCCATTTGCAATGACGTGGATGGAACTAGAGTACATCATGCTAAGCAAAGTAAGTCAGTCAGAGAATCACAACTATCATATGATCTCTCTGATACGAGGAATTTAAGAGACAGGGCAGGGGGTTGTGGGGGGAAGGGAGGGAAAAAATGAAACAAGATGGGACCAGGGAAGGCGACAAACCATAAGAGACTCTTAATCTCACGAAACAAACTGAGGTTTGCTGGGGGGGGTGGGTAGGGATAGGGTAGCTGGGTTATGGACATTAAGGAGGTTATGTGCTATGGTGAATGCTGTGAAATGTGTAAGCCTGAGGATTCACAGACTTCTACCCCTATAGCAAATAATATGTTTTATGTTTATAATAAAAAAAAAAGTAACAGGTTGTACACCTTCAATTTACACAATGTTATATGCCAAATTTCTTCAGTTTTAAGAAAGGACAAGGGAGTTCAGAAGGACAAGCAAAAACAAGATAGATCACAAGAGTCTCACCCTGTCTCCAGCAGAAAGTTGAGCTATGTTAACACCCAGCACCCACTCTTTATCAGCCGTGGTCAGGTTACCCATTTGTTGCCCCATCAGCCTACTCCCCGACTTGGGCCTAAATAACATCTCAAATCTCAAATTCCAGCTAAATAGGAACTGAGGTTGTTCCCTTCGGAAGCTACTAAATTCTCCTCTTCTAGGAAGCAAGGCAATGTTTTTGTATAATGTGTGTGTGTTATGGGGAAGGAATGGTATCCTGGTGCTAGGTAAGTGTTGTGAAGGAGAATGTACCAAGATATTCCATTTTACCTTGAAAGAGACTTTAAATGCTAGGCAGGCTCATTAGGTATTCTTGGCCATTTGTAGGTCACAAACATGTGCCATTTAAATATTTCTCATCTTACTAACTTCACCGTACATCAAGCTACTTTATAAAATTGTCAAAGTACTTCACCCTTAGTTCAGAAATGTAAATACCAAATCCTCATGAACAGCTCTCACTGCTTACAACCCTGAGTAGCACCATCAGACTCAATATTGCTTGATGAGTTCTTCAATAATATTCTGCAGAATCACCGTGTATATGGAGAACATGGTAACTCTTGACCGGATTCAATTTGACACTTTAATGGCCCAGAAAAAGCTTTTAGATGGTGAAACAGTATGCTAAGTCTCCTAAATCAAAAGGGCTTTTACCAATATTAATCCTGCTCAGAATATGCAGGGTTCTAATCAACTGAGTCAACAGAGCACAGATAGCACCTGGCCCCAAGATCTATAGGTCATTTCAAATATACCAAGCTCTGTGCTGGCTCTGGAAGATTCAATTAAAATTGTGCTTGCTGACTCGAGTTTATAGAATGCAGTCTCAAAAAGGAAGGGCCATTCTTGGACTTTGCCTTTCAAAATCCATTTTTTAAATGTCCTAGCAGTATCACATAATCTCACATTACCCTACTTCAGGTAAGCATTTATGCTTCAAGGTAACAAAAGACAGAAGTTGGAGGATATTCAGAGTTGACAGCAAGATATTTCTTAAATTACAATACTTTACAGCAGTACTAAGCAGCGGCATAGATGGCATAGCAGCATAGAAGGCATGGCCGTAACTTGTTAAGGCACTTGCCACAACTCTGTTCCAGAGGCCCAATTCTCCACAGTTACTGACCCTTTAGGAATAAAATAATAGCAGTTGACGGAGCTGGAAGCTTCCCCAAATACATGTAGTGGCTTGTGTATTGGCCTCTCCACAGACTTGCTAGCACTTGTTACGGTAAGAGAATAGAACAGGAACCTCTTAGGAAGTGACCAGATAAACATTTATATCCTTAGAAGTGCTGGTTTAGGAGGTGATAACAAATTTCCCAAAGTGTCTTCCAGAAAACTGAGAGGTTATTGGAAGCCCATGCTACAGACACTATTTATACGTATCTACTTATCACCCACCTTCTTCTGCCAAGGACTTGAAGTCATGAGCATATATAAAAAGAAGCAAACACAAATAGTTTAAAGAAACAGGGCAAACTGAAAAGAGTGAAAACTGGGGGGAAATCAGCCACCAGAAATGTACACATATGGGCCTATGAAGTTAACTGAAAGTAGACTTCAGATTTGGTTTTAAGCTATCTATTGGCCCAAGTGAAGAAGGATACTCGATCAGTTTTCAAACTTACTGTGGGCAGAAAAATAGCTCTCTGAATGCAGCCTTTGCATCTATATGCTTGAAAGTTAAAATTGTATTTTTTTAAAATTTAATAAACTATGGTAGCATCTGAACCTCAGGAACTCATACCCAAAGTGTTATAATAATAGTATCCATCCCAAACGTACTAAACACAAAGGACAGAGATAGTAAACAGCAATGAATTGTTTTTTAAGATTATATATATATTTATTTATTTGACAGAGAGAGAGTACACAAGGAGGCAGAGCTGCAGGCAAAGGGAGAAGGAGAAGCAGGCTCCCCGCTGAGCAGAGAGCCCTGCAGGTCTCCATCCTGGGCCCTGGGATCATGACCTGAGCCAATGGCAGATGCTTAACCAACTGAGCCACCCAGGTGCCCCTAAATGGTAATTTAAAATCCATGAAAAATAACCCCAATAGTTGTTGAATAAGTTCTCAAAAATCAAAACATCTTGCTTTACAAAAACAAAAAGTGAAAAAACTTGAAACTCTCAGCAACCAAAATTCAGATTTTAAACCACCCAGTGAAGTTTCTAGAGAGTACTTTTGCTGCCAAAGAGCAGACTGAAAGGGAAAAATCATGAAGAACTGCAAGGGGGAAAAAAATCAGCTTTTGTTATAAACTGGCCGACATAAAAGCTACAGGCTATCCCAGAATTGAAGGAAGCACCAAGTATTAAATTTGATCCAGATTTAAAATGACAGAACTCACAAAAATTGCTTCACTGAAGCCAAATGGAAAGAGATCTTGAGGATGAAATCTAGCTGTGGAAGTAAAAAACACCTAGAAATTCTAAGCAACCTCTTGTAACAGAAACATCCCCATACTGAGAGACTGGCTCTCTCATACACACACACTCTTGCTTATTATAAAGTGGTGCTTCTGGGGCAGGGTGAATGTTGTGTATTTTAGAAGCCTAGGGCCATTTATTTGTATGCTAGGGGAGATGGGGACTATGTGGTTGTGCAGTTTTTAGCGGTAGCCAATTTCTACTGCTCAGCTTCTTCCTGTTACAAGAATCTCAAAACCCTAAGGAAAATAGACCAAATCAACTTGAAACTTGTGGATCAGATTCAGTCCCATTGCTCCCATGCAGACATATAGTGAATCCTTCTCTTCTGAAAAAAAATGATGAGGCCAAAAAATTAAAGCACAAAAAGAAAACAAAACTTACTAAAGAACTGTTGAACAGAGGTGGATTAAATTCAAACCCTGGAATCCACAGGGCTACAAATGTGATAGTGACATTTGCAAGGTGTGTGCCTATAAACCAGTAATTTATACATGTGAATTAATGTCATGAAAATACTAAAGCATCTCTTCTCCTAGATTTAGAAATGTTACTGCCTTAGTGTTGAGAGAATAAATGAAATAAAATTAATTATGCTCTTCCAAAGTGACTGTTGATAATAACGAACATTCTAATACCCCTACATGATTTTACACCATTTTATAAAAGCATTTCTTGGTTCTTAAAAGATTTATCTGTATTTCCCCCAGATTTAGTATTAATTACTTAAATTAATTACAAATATACAAAATATACTTCGGAAATAATTTCAGAATCCAAGGAATACGTGAAACCCTTAGTCAAATGCTAATGCTAATGGGCCTAGTCCTCCACCCCAGAGATGAGAGACAAAGCATCCTGTAGAGGTATTCGCAATCTTTCTGGTTCAAATCCCTTGCCCCACCTATCCTCTCTAACCCCAAGCCCACCTGACACAAGATCTCTCATGGTCCCTCCCTTCTATCCCCAAACCTCACCTTGGTCACACCTTCCTTTCCTAAATCACAGAGGATGAGGACTTCCACGTGTACTCTCTTCCTCCCATCCTATTTCTTATTCCATCATTCACCCCTTCTTCTGGGGCCTCTTCAATCTCTTCCTCTCTACTGCTCTTTTCTCTGTACATTAAAAACACACCCAGGTCCCCCAGCCCCTCCACATTGTTTTAAAAAGGCCCTTCATTTACCCTGTGACTTCTTTCAGTTACCATCCTAATTCTCCCACCTGTGACATAACCATTTCCTCAACTTGGCACCTCCCATCTTCTCATCATCCAATTACTCTTTATCTTTTGCAATCTGATTTCTCTCATAGAAACTCCAGGGAAGGGGCACCTGGGTGGCTCAGTGGGTTAAGCCTCTGTCTTCGGCTCAGGTTATGATCTCAAGGTCCTGGGATCGAGCCCCACATCAGGCTCTCTGCTCAGCGGGGAACCTGCTTCATCCTCTCTCTCTCTCTACCTGCTTCTCTGCCTACTTGTGATCTTTGTCTGTCAAATAAATAAAGAAAATCTTAAAAAAAAAACTCCAGGGAAGTTCCCCCTTTGCCCTTTTCATCCACTCATTTAACACATATACATTGACCACCTACCATAAGCCAGGCACCATGCTGGGAAAATGAATGTAAATATTGAAAAAACTCGATCACCATCAAGAAGCAATCGAACAAAAGTGAAGAGACTTCTCAATCTAATCTCCCTTGTTTCCTCTGCAGATGTATTTGAAACTGTTGACATCCCTCGTAAAAGATCTCTCCTCCCTTGTGTTACATGTAGATATTCTAGTTCTACTTCTTGAACTCTCCTCTATTGGCTTTGTTAGCTCCTCTAACTCCAGTTGGTGGGTTTGCTCCCAGGTTCAAGCTAGAGGTCCTTTTCTCTTTCTGTACTCACTATCTGGTAATAAAAACTTTTTAAATAATTATAATGAAAAAATAATAACAGAAAACACTTACTGAGAACTTTCTATGTGTATATAATGACATACATTTAGTATCACACAAACCTCATCTGTAACAGTCTGTTACAGAACAGACTGTCATTATCATAATTCATGGAAAAGGAAACTGAGACACCAAAAATTAAATAACTTGACCAAGTTAATAATGAAGAAGGAAGGGAGGAAGGCAAACTTCAAACCCAAACACATTACACTAAACTACTAAAGACACATAAGCAAAAATCCAAGCAGTGGGAATTTGGATTTTTTTTAATTAACGCTCTGTAATGATTCATTTTCACACAGTCCATTTTTCTGAATGTCAAGGACATCATGACCCAGAAGCTGAGGTTATAAGTTGACTAGAGAAAAGAAGGTTCCCATACTATTTTCTTTTTTTTAATGAGTACCAGTGAGACATTTGAATATCTCCCTTACTGCACAATATAAATAATGCCTCCGAGTTCACTGATTAATCCATTTGTTTACTATATGTTTGTTAAGTAGCTCCTATGAGCCTAAACTGAACTGGAATTTGAGGCCAAACAGCAATATGTCATGAAAACACAGAACAACAAACAACTGAGGGGGTGAAAGACTCTTAGGAACATGGTGCTTCTGAATTTTCATGACCAATAACACTTGGGCATGGTAACTCAATGACTCTGCTTGTACCTTTGATCATAAGGGCATTAAAGACTTCCTTTTAATGTCAATACAAGTAGTGATATATGAGCCTAACAAGAAATGTCTTCACATTAGTCCTTCTTAAATGGGGAGGAGGAGAAATACATAGAGATTTATCCAATCTATGTATATCCCAAGCCCATTCTGTACTCACAAAGGCCCCAAAGAAACAGACCAGGGAAAACAAACATATCTTGACTCAGTTAAAGTGCACAATGATGATAATTCATATTTACATTGACACCCAAAATGTCAAAGTATGCACTGTAATTTTTTTGCACTGGAGAGAAGTGTCCTGGCTCCACTCTATTGGTTCTTATACCAGATTTGTCCCTTCCAACTCTGGTTTTTGTTAGCTCTTACTCAGACTTAGAGATATAGTTTCTAAACTCAAGTATCAGGGCTTGGTTCAGCAGCAGCTCTACTTTTAGACTATAGCCAGTGTTTGGTAAGCTATATCCCATCTGTAATATTCACAGAATCTGCCAAGCCAATCTGGCTTTGCTATTTCTATTTTAATGGTAAGAGCTCAACTGGTTTGTAAGCCCATGATAGATACTAAGATCCCTATCTCCTTTCTTTGAATTCTTGCTTTTACATCTCTTTTTTGTTCAATTATCCTCTCTTCTATCTTGGTCTTATTTTCCCCTTCCAACCCTCTTATTTCACCTTTTTTATCCTCTGGCCTGTACCCTTTAAAACTCTGGTAATCTACACTGGTAATCTCCCAAATCGCTCTTTGATAAAGCCTGAAAACCCGTCACACATTTCTTAATGGGCTGTGCATATTTTCCAGACTTCCTGGATATCAAGGCTGACATAGCTGACATGGAATCCAGCTTGCCCAGTCAAAGAAACCTACCTCAGTGAAGTCCTCAGAGTTTCTCACAGCCAGCTGATTTTTTCCGGAATGTGGGAAGTTCTTCAGCAGTCAGCCTTCTTCAAAACATCCTCTGGGTCATTTGCACTTCATGGTCATCATCGTTGCTGGGCAAACTTCCACATTCCCTGATGTGGTAGAAGTAAGGCTTTGGATTCTGGTCCTCTCCAGAGGTTTTGAAAACTTCCCAAATTCCATGGCCTAAGAAGATGCCCATATTGCCTCAGTGGAAGGCTGGACCCTAATCCTCAGACACTCTCTGGGAACAATGTAACGCAGTAGAATGAATGCTAGATTGGGTATCAGAAAGTCTGGGTTTTCCTCCTTGCTATGCCACTGATTTACTTCAAGACTGGACAAGTCCTTTGGGGTGGGCTTCTGGTAACTCACATGCAGAATGGCGACACCATCCTAAATCATACTCTGTGGCCAGCTTGTGATGTCCACAGATCTATTTGTGTAGCCTCTATAACCAACAAGAGAGATTTCTGTGCCATCTTATTCTGTTTGGAAAGACCTATGTTTGTGATTCTGAGACCACATGACCGTGCTGGGAGGGGCTACATAAGAACAAAAAAACATAACCAAATTCCAGAGTAGCACAGTTCACAGTGGTCAGTGTCCTGGACACCACCACCTAGCAGTGTTAGAAGAATCACCAGTGAACCGAAAGCACCAGCACTGGTAGAGAAGACAGAAGGGGAGAGGCCAAAGTTTCTTCCTTTAATTGAACCACTCCACTAGCAGGAACCAAACAGCAACCCACTTAGACATTTAGAGGATATTCATGTTTTAGCACTTGAGCATCAGCTCGATGAATACCTAAAATGGGGCTAAGTGAAAACTGGATAACATTTGCCTGACATTGTCATTGGCCTTTCTCTAATGTCAAAGATGGATTTGCATAATTATGCTGCAAGCTAGGGAAAACTGCACACAGCAGGAGGTTTCCTGGCTGGTTTTAGGTTTTAGTCATGCTCCAGCTGTGACTCTCAAGATGAAGAAAATCTCCTTTCAGAAATGAACAGACAGGGCGCACATTTTCTAAGATGGTAGAGTAACAGCTTAACGACAATTTAACTCACATACTGATTTCCAAGGTATAATTAAGATAGGCCTGATAAGCAACTGATTGACTGAACAACCTTTAGCTTGGTATCAAAAGGGCTTCAGAGAAGAGCGAGACCAAGCAATGTTACCTCATAAACCTCTTCTTCATTAAAATTCTTTTTAAGCTGTCCAGATGCCAGATAGAAGCCAACTTCTAAAGATTGCCACTGTAACAGGTGTGTGAGATTGGGCAATCCTCTCTTTTCAAGGTCACTACAGTCATAAAATGTCTCTTTCGACTATGTCTACAAGGGAAAAATCCTGAAGTAGGTGAGGCCCCTTTAGCCTCCAACTTTTCCCCCTTCCATGGAGACTCCAAATAACCTCAGGCTCTCTGTTCTGGAATGCTTTTTCATGATCCACCCATGCTCTCACAAAAGGATTTGAGAACCCTTCTCTTTGTCCCTGAAGACTAACCTAAAGGGTTACTTCTCTTCGTCTGTCACGAGGTTGTCTAATTTTGTTTGACTTTCGGTTGTAAACAACACATCCCGTTTTCTAAGGATACACAAGCACTTGCAATACACTGAGAAGAAAAATTAGTGGACAGACACATTTCTGAAGGCAGCAGGCTCACCTGGCACCTGGGAAATCATAGCATTTTTATCAGCAGCAAGATGGGCTTTCCAAAGGAATATTTTCAAACAGACCTAACAATAACGTTGAGATTTCCTGGCTTACAAAGCCTTTTCATATGCCATATTATGTATTTTTCATTCTCCCATTGATTAAAAGAATTTCAACTCAAAGTCTGGATGTCACTATGGAATTGATAAGGATCTAGGATTATTTCATGGGGAAAAGCAAAAATGGCAAATAACCCTTTTTCATTCACTCGCACTACTTAATAGGTTCAAAACGTGATTGTTTCTTTGTTTAGTTGTCCTGCTTCTAAGGCACTATCAACAAGATCATCTTCACGTTGTTCTGCTCTGATCATTTTATCCTGTCCGGTATAGAAATAACTTTTACCAGACTTCAAATGCCGCAGAGCATATCTTCCAGCTCATTTCTGGTTTGAAACAGAGTTGCAGCTTGTACAATTTGCTAACCGGCAATTCGCCCTAGAACAATCTCATAAACACAGAGTAGGCAGATAGATTGATTCAGAATTTCTGATATTTTTTTAAAGGGCAAGAGAATAAATGACTAGCTTCTCTAAGGCAAAAAGGCAGCTGCAGAAACCAAAGCCATTTCTTACCACACTACTATCATTATTATTATTATTATTATTACTAAAAAACTGCACTTGAACAGCACTTCAGAATTTACAAAGCCCTTTTACAACCATTACCTCCTTTGATACTGAAACACCAGCCCTGTGGGACAGGTGCTCAGCAGGACAGGCGCTTGACAGATGAAGAAATTCAGGCACAAAAAGGTTAAGTGACTTACCCAAGGTTGCCCTGTGAGTTGGTATGCATAAGAATCAGTTGCCTTTTGTGCTAGATAAAAGAGGAACGGAGGTATCTGAAGAACTCACAGTCCTGTCCCCTAGGAGTCCTGATTCAGAGGAAAATTTCACGGCAGTGTGTGGCATGCTCATCTTTATTTCCACTAGTGTTTTCAGTGTGTTAAACATGCAGGAGCAGCAGACATGCAGGCTGCTCGGTGAAACTGACATGATGCAAATGTGATCGCTAATGTTCAATAATGAGCAAATGCTCAACATTATGTGCCAAATAATCAATGTGCACTATAACCTAAGCCCCACAAAACACCCTGATGAAGGCGTGGATTCGCTTGGATTTCGTGCTTCATTCCTGATAAACTTAGTAAATGAAAATCTACCGTTCTAGGAAGTAAGGGATTAATTTCCTTATGGCTTGAGTTTTACTAACCATCAGCCAGCCCACCTGACAAATGTCATACATTAGCCTGTTGTTGAATGTTTACGGTGACAGACACATCTCAAGACAGATATTCCACGAGATCTATTGGGATTAATTTCCAAGACCTAAAATAGCCGTGTTCCCCAACCTCTCTGGAGTTTAACAACAAATACCAATTAACGAGAACATGACAAAACCTTCAGCTCCCCTCTCTGCTGATTTTTTTTTCCAAAAGGGGAAAAAAAATAAATGGAGGTTCTAGTATATTTTATGAAGGCAGGCTTTCAAAAATAAGAAATGAGAACTTTGCAACATTTGTAGCAAACTTTCTTTTCCTTAGAGATGTTTTTAGGTAACTCAATATTCTGCCTTCTAAAGGCCACTTCTTGGGAGAAAATGAAGTTTATTCACTGAATTTTATTGTTGAAAAATAGCTACTAAGGCTGCGGGCGGAAATGTGTTTATGTGGAAAGCTGCACTTTGAAGAAGCTAATTACTGCTTTTATATGTTTCCATTGCCACTGCTCAATTCTCATTTTCATAGTTGAAAAAGAAAAACAGGTTTAAATAATGCAATGCTATTAGTTTACGAATATGGACTTAATTGTCCCTTTTTGACTCTCAGAAGTAATTGGCAGTGTCTTCTGTGTAAATGGATTAAGAAATGTGCCATGGATGCAATTATAACTAAAAACTTTCATTTGGAAAATTGCAACCTTCTCTTCATTGTCTTTTAGTAGCAGCACAATAGCTCCCCATCATCCTGCACCTTCCTTAGAGGATCTGTTCTAAGGATATGTGTAGATAGTAAAATCAAGTACACCCAGTGCATTGAATTATATCAGAGTGCCCAGTAGCCCTCCGGAATACCGCACATACTCAGGTTGCATCGAACAAAGCCAAAAGGAGAGTTGATAAATAAAAGCAAAATGGTGATTTGGCATGAAGTAGACTTTGAAATAACCCCCAATTTCGTTTGTTTGGTTGTTTGTTTGTTTGGTTGTTTGTTTTAATTGTTGTTGTTTTGGGTTTTTTTGTTTTGTTTTTGTTTGTTTGTTTAATTGGATTCAGTTTCCTTTTCAACTGGACAAACCGATTCAGGAAGTAGCATGGCCTGACTGTTCTACAATTTTCTCAGAAATCTTTTCAGTGACCTTTTCTAAGACTCAAAAAATGTTTCCCCCTAACACCGCAAGTTTCTTTTTCCTCCCAGCTTAGAAAATTCCTGTCGCATTTCAAAACATGTGCCAGAGATTGATGAGATTTTAGTTAAATTTACTTGATGATTATAAACACTCACTTAAAAAACACTAGGCTCATTTCTATATATGATTGCTCAACCTGGGAAAATAAAAACTAAAAAAACCAGATTTCTTTTTCATTGTGTATTGCCAAATACTAGTTTAGCTTATTGTGTTTGTTTGGTTGGTTGGTTGGATTTTTATCCAGAATGACTAATCAAATTGCCATTTCATAGACCCTCATATATATGAATTTCAAAATATCCTTGCTATGTCTATTCCATGAAGCCAGTTTTCAGTACCTTTGTTTTATGTTATACTGACATCTATGGACTCCATAAGAGAAATTCAGCCCTTTAGAAAAATTCTGTTGGCTGCTTATAAGCAACTTAAAATGTAACTCAACTGTGTAGCCCAAGAATCTCTAAATCTACTGTGAGTAAGCCACTGACTAATCTTTCAATCTCTGAACACTTAGATCAAACTCATTACCTACCTTCAATGGAAACGTAAGGAACAGGCACTGAGTCTCCACTTGTAAAGCATTAGCATCTCCTCTTTAATGAAGAGTGGTCCTTATCAATGAGACAACAAGGGAAATCCTGTCAGCGCCTACACGTTTGTTTACTCTATTCTTAACAATAATATCCATTACTGTACTTACTGTGCACTGAACACTGCACTACTAGGGATATAATGATGCATAAATAGACACTGGCCCTGCCCTTGAGGAACTCACAGTCTAATGGAGGAGATGGAGAAATAAGACAGGCAATTTACAATAGAGTATGATAACTACTACGATAGGATGGGATATATCTGTCAGGATAGGCTACATGCTATAACAAATCTCAAGATATCAGTGGTTTAACTCTGTAAAGGTTTTTGTTGTTGTTGTTGTTGTTGTTGTTGTTTGGTTATTTGGTGGGTTGTTTTGTTTTGTTTTGTTTTGTTCATGCAAGTCAAAGTCCAATGTGATCAGAAGGAGATGGAGGGGCCTCTACTCTGGCCAGTCATTTAGGGACCTAGACTCCTTCAATCTTATAATTATACCACCACCTTCAACACATGGTTTCAAGATCGTTATGGAGAGGAAAGAAAGAGTGCAGGAGAAAACACATCCACTCTTACCTGTCTCTGTGTAGAAGAGACACAACACTTCTGAGAGAGAGAAGAGGAGAGAACTAGATTGCCCCACTAGACAAAGGAGAACTGGGAAAGGCAGTTCAGCTGTGTCCCTAAGAGAAGGAAACAGGCTTGGTAAACAATTATTGATAAGTAGATGTAACTAGTGGCAACTAGAGGAAGCCAAGAAAGTTTTAAAAAAAATCCTCTCAAATCTAAACTTGTATTTCTTTGAACTATAAAAAACGGGGAAATGGTGGAGAAAGTTAACTAGTAACTAGCTAACTCAGAACTAGATAATGAATAACTTGAGTAAGCCAAGAGGCTTAGAATGATACTTGCAACTCTAAATTCTCATTTCTTGCTTGAATAACTATTGATAAGTTGATTTAACTAGTGCTGACTACACAACCACTTAAGTGAAAATAACTAGAATAAGCAGAGTAAACCAAGAAGCTAAAAAACTCATTCTTTCCAAAACTAACTTCTTATTTTTTGTTAGAACAGTAATATAGGACTACAGAAAACTAGAGAAAAAAGAAAAAATGTATAATTAGTTAACTAGTAACAAGATAACTAACAGCTGCATACTACAGACAACTAGAATAACTGGAGTAAGCCAAGAGAATCAGAAACATACATTCTACTTAATACTAATGTCCCATTTCTTATTTGAGTAACAATGGATATTGCTGGCAGTAACTAGGTAAATAGTTGACTAGACAGAACTAGAATAACTAGAGGACACCAAAAACCAAAAATCACATTCTTCTGAACTTTAACTTATTTCATGCTCTGAGTATGTCTAACTCTGGATTCCCACGTTATTGTAGTATGTTCCCTATTAGGATGCTTCACTGTTTCATTGTAAACCCTATCTGCTCTTACTTCACACTACCCTGATGCTGAAGACGCAATTTCATGACTGGATGGCTACTTCCCAAAATGTCAGCTCCATTACAGGTTAGAGTTCTAATACTGCTGCATTGTGCTCGGTAGTGGGCCACAAAGAGCCAGGTATGGAGCAAGGTCCTCTTTACACAAAAGGGGAAGGAGTTTCTGGAACATGGAATATATCTGAAATACAGAGAGAGCCAGGCAACCAGATAGACAATAGCAGTTATTGCAAAGTACATTTGCAAATGACATAATCCCAAATTGAAGTCACTTGAAAAGAAAAGAAAAGAAAAGAAAATTATTGGCTCCTGTAACTGGGACATCTAAGGTACATCTGAAACATCTGGACAAGACACTCAAGTGATACCATGAGGAATATCTCTGTCCATCTTTTGCCTTTGCTTTTCTTTGTCTGTTGGCCGTATTCTCTTCTAATATGTTGGGTTTTTCCTTATGGCAAAGATGATGACTCCTTCTCTAGCTCAAAATTGAAAACTTCAAGAAATGACTCAAATTGGCTAAGCTCAATTTGGTTACGTGCTCAACACAGAACAATCAGTGTGGCTAGAGGAATGAAGTTTTATGTTTGGAGAGGCCTGGTTCAGAAACCCATCCCTATGACCAGTGAGATAGGGCATTAGGATTAGCAGCTGCCTCACCAGATTGGACAGAAGGAGCATTTCCCCAAAGGAAGTGGAGATGCTGGACAGAAAAACCAAGATATAACCAGCACAGGGTCCCAGAACCTATCTATTTTTCCAAGAAAAGTCCAGACTTGGACCGCTATTCAGATATTACCCAGGGGTTTGACACAGATTGGAACTAAATTTGTTCTAGGATGTTGCTAGCTGAAGAATATTTGTGCTGTTGGGATCTTTATCAGGTAGTCATGTCTAATTAAGATAGCAGTGGGCATGGCTGGAATTGAACGATACAAAGGTAAAGCCACATTTGGTGTAGAATGGAGGATTCTCAATAGATACGTAATCTGTAAGATATGTAATCTTATAAGAGGTCCAGTGAGGATTGAAAGGCATCCTGCATATTTTGCTCTAATAGGTATAAAAATGGAGTCATTACCCAAAAATCTGGAAATGATGTAAGAAGAGAAGTGTAATGTAATGAGTAAGGTGTCAAACATGAACCCTACAGATCAGGAGATGAATCTGGGCCATAATTGGAGATATAATGTCACAGAAAGAATAGGGAGCAGGATGTTTGCCCAAAGATGCATGTATTTGCGCATATTTTTGAGAGAATCCAGTTTCAAAACAATGGATGGCATCATAACTCCAAAGTTGTGACACACCCATGATCAAATTAAGAAGGTCCATGCACAAAATAGTGTTAGATATACTAAATTATATAATGTATACAAAGTATTTAGCACAATGAGCACATATCAGGTATTCAGTCCATGGTTCTATTATATTACTATTACTACAGGCATGACATTATGCCTATGCGATATATACAATATGTGATGATAACCCTATTTAATAGGTATTGCTTCTCTAATTTAAACAATTTGCAAAGATAACAGAACTGTTCATTTGCAGAGCTGGAATTTAAATCTAGCAGATCTGACTCCAAGGTGTGTGTTCTTATCATTATGCTACATTTCACAGAATGCCGGTGATATCCCATGAAATCTGGAACGACCAGGCAATTTATGGTCTATTTTTGATGTTTAAAGCACGGTGTAGACTTTGGTAGTTAGCATCTTCATCGCTTATAGGATGAGAAATCTGATGTTTAGAAGGTTGGCTTGACGTTTCTGCAGGTTTTCATAGAATTAATGATGCCACTAGATCCCTACAGAAGGAGGTGTTCTAGTCACTCAAGCAAGGATATTAGAGTACATCATATTACTGCTGTACATTGCACTACTGCTAAAGCAGATTGAAAGCCCATGCTGTTCAAGTGCATAATGAAATATCATATTCATAAGTGTCTGGGAGACTTCAGGATTGTTAGATAGAGGAGAGCGATCTGGCATTCACATTGTCTATATTCAGTTGGAAAATGGATTTCTCCTTCCTTCCAAATTCATATCGATTTGTATGTCTTCCAGAAACCTCAGCAAAAGAAAATGTAGCCTAAGAAGTCACGGATAAGAGGTTTCAGTCCTCAACCCTGGACAGTGAAGGCACTGAAGTCTCAATAATAGTTATAAAACTGGAGGGGGTGGATGGGATGTGGTTAGGCCTGCTCTTTGTAAGCAGTTTTAAAAACCTTTGAGCTAATGGATTTATAACTTAAACCTCTTGGCAGAAATCATCACCCCAGGCATTTTGGCGATAGACTAATCACACTTGAAGTTAAAGATACTGCCTTGGCGTCTCCTTACTAAGCCCAGTTCTGATTCTTACGTATCTGGGATGCTTCCTCAGGGCCACCTTTGTCAATTCCTGGATGGTTGCTACCTACTCACTGTGCTTCTGGGCTCCATAGAACACTAGGGTCCTACCGCGTATATATTGATGTTTCTAGGGAGAAAAGTAAAAATTAAGATACAATAAAAATAAAAATAAGGGGCTCCTGGGTGGCTCAGTGGGTTAAAGCCTCTGCCTTCAGCTCAGGTCATGATCCCAGGGTCCTGGGATCGAGCCCTGCATCAGGCTTTCTGCTCAGCAGGAAGCCTGCATCCCCCCCCTCCGCCACCCCATGCCTGCCTCTCTGCCTACTTGTGATCTCTGTCTATCAAATAAATAAGGTCTTAAAAAAAATAAAAATAAAATAAATGTATGCGGTCAAAATGGGAACTAGTCGTTAAATTTTCAACAGGTTTATTGTTCATTATGGGACATCTTAGAGGCTTTAATAAGCTCATACACACTATGAATCTTTAGGAGAAGCATCTAGTATGAACAGTGTTCCAAATGTATTTGACCAGGGTTTTGCTTGTTTGTTTCTTTTTGAGGACTACATACTACCACCTTATAGAAAACTAGTATGTTTCCATGAAATACAGTTTAAGGAACACTAGTCTAGACTAGTGTTGCAATAATATGTATGACATATATCCACTGTATCTACACTAGAGTATCAAGGCAGTGTCGGAAGTTTCTGGCAGGGGTCCCTGTGTGGCTCAGTGAGTTAAAGTCTCTGCCTTGGGCTCAGGTCATGATCCCAGGGTCCTGGGATCAAGCCCCACATCGGGCACTCTGCTCAGCGGGAAGCCTGCTTCCTTCCTCTCTCCTCTGCCTGCCTCTCCACCTACTTGTTATCTCTGTCAAATAAATAAATAAAATCTTAAAAAAAAGAAGAAGAAGAAGAAGAAGAAGCTTCTGGCAGCCTATCTGAAAGTTCTCAAGCCAACCCAGAGAAAGCTCAACAAGAAAGCCATCCCCACCACGCAGTATGTCTGACAAATCTTTCATACTCACAAGTCAATGTGTCTGAGGAGGGTCCTATGTGCTCCAGGCCCACGTGGGCTATACACCTTCCCCCTTGACTTGCTCTGCTCTGTTCAGTATTGAAGGTTGGGCTTTCTTGCTTCCGGGAGTATACTGCAGTTTTCTTACTGGCATGGAAGCTCTTTTCCACATCTCAGTCATGGCATTAACCTTGACTGTTTTCCTAGTTCTTGTCATACCCTTCTCGCTGGTGACTACAGATGATTAAATAATTGACTACGATGAGTAAATAAAATCACATATGTCTTAAGAGCTAAAGTAAATTACATATGTAAAGCACTCAACACAGTGTCATATGGCATTCACTCAGCAAATGTTAGTTCCCAAATGGGCCTTAAAAAATCTCTTTAACAAAATCTGTACCCTCCATTCAATGCTTTTTTTTTCACTTGTGCACATTTTGATATCATTTGGAATTTTTTTAATAAAGATTTATTTATTTAACAGACAGAGATTACAAGTAGGCAGAGAGTCAGGCAGAGAGGGAGGGGGAAGCAGGCTCCCTGCAGAGCAGAGAGCCCGATGCAGGGATCCATCCCAGGACCCTGGGATCATGACCTGAGCTGAAGGCAGAGGCTTTAACCCACTGAGCCACCCAGGTGCCTCATCATTTGGGATTTATTTTAAAGCACAAACAAGAGTCACTTTTATTTTAAAAATTAAAATAACTACATACCTGGGTGGCTCAGTGGGTTAAGCCTCTGCCTTCTTCTCAGGTCATGATCTCAGGGTCCTGGGATCAAGCCCTGCATGGGGCTTTCTGCTCAGCCGGGAGCCTGCTTCTTCATCTCTCTCCGCCTGCCTCTCTGCCTACTTGTGATCTCTCTCTGGCTATCATATAAATAAATAAAATCTTTTAAAAAATAAAATAACTACAGAAGCTAGTCACCAAAAGGCAAGTACTGTATGATTGCATTTATATGAGGTAGCTAGAGTAGTCAGATTCATAGAGAAAGAAAGTAGAATGGTGGTGGCTAGGGTCAGTGGGGGAGGGGAGAATAGGAAGTTACTAATGGTAGCGAGTTTTAGTCTGGGGGCGCCTGGGTGGCTCAGTGGGTTAAGCCGCTGCCTTCGGCTCGGGTCATGATCTCAGGGTCCTGGGATCGAGTCCCGCATCGGGCTCTCTGCTCAGCAGGGAGCCTGCTTCCCTCTCTCTCTCTCTGCCTGCCTCTCCATCTACTTGCGATTTTTCTCTGTCAAATAAATAAATAAAATCTTTAAAAAAAAATTTCTGGAGATGGATGGTGTTGACAGTTGTATAACAATGTAAGTGTACTTAATGTCCCTGCATTGTATACTTTAAAAAGGGTTAAGATAGTAAATTTTGTATTAGGTGCATTTCACCACAATTTAATTATTTAATTTAAAATTAAAAATGTAACTAAACAAAAATGTTTCTCCCTCTCCTTCTCCTCTTTCTTAAAAGGTCTCAGCCTCCCTTTAGTCTCCCCTTCAACCAGTTTTCCATACTGCCACTAGAACAGTCAGTCTAACCACAATCCTCCCTATTAAACTCTATGAGAAAAAATGCAGACTTCAGACTGACATGCAAAGCTCTTAGCCTAAATTCCCTACCTGCCCTCATCTCCTAACACTGCCCTATTTCATATCTCTGGTCAAACCATACCAAACTTCTTTTATTTTTCCACATGTGGTATTTCATGACTTCTTATCTTTGCCTAACATGTCTTTTCAGGAGCGCCTGGGTGGCTCAGTCGGTTGAGCATTTGCCTTCGGCTCAGTTCCTGATCCCAGGGTCCTGGGATGAAGCCCTGCTTCAGGCTCCTTGCTCAGTGGGGAGCCTGCTTCCCTCTCTCCTCGGCGCCCACTCATGCTGTCTCTCACTATCTCCCTCTCTCTCTCAAAGAAATAAGTAAAATCTTTAAAATAAAATGCGTTTTCAGACTCCCTTATTTGCCTGATGAACATCTCACCCTTCCAGGCAAGGTTTGGTGTGGGCTCCATGGCACCACCCCCCCCCCAGGGCAAGCAGAACACTACCTCTTTTTTTTTTTTAAAGATTTTTATTCATTCATTGGACAGAGAGATCACAAGTAGGCAGAGAGGCAGGCAGAGAGAGAGGAGGAAGCAGGCTCCCCGCGGAGCAGAGAGCCCGATGCGGGGCTCGATCCCAGCACCCTGGGATCATGACCTGAGCCAAAGGCAGAGGCTTAACCCACTGAACCACCCAGGCGCCCCGAACACTACCTCTTTTGTGCCAGGGCTCTACCTAACATGGCACTCTGTCACTGCAGTAGCAGGCTGCATTGCTATGGTTTGTTTATTTGTGCGTGTCACTAGATTGGGAGGACCTCAAGGGTTCATTCATGTTTGTATCCCCAGGGTTTAGGGCTCAGTGCTTGCTACATAGGAATTGATTAATGCATTGTTGAGTGAGTGAATAAATAGAAGTGGCAGCACAGATCTGCTCATTTCTATCCTGGTTTCCAGCACTACTATCAATAAAACTCCCAAAACACAGTACTTAAAGAGACTCTGTGTCATCAGGGCAGCAGGTAGACCGAAATGGCTCGGAACCACTGTCTAATAAAGGATTCAGAGTTGGGGTAGGGAGCAGCACTGGAGGGGACTCCCTGAAGGAAAGGGACATTTGTTCTGGGTTTTCCACGTTGGAGCTGAACTCTGTGTTTCAGAGAAATGCTATTGTATATGATGTACACACTACTTTACTTCAAGCTTATGATGGGTTAAGTAGCCTTGGGTGAACTCATTTGGGAGTATGCCCATAATTTATAACATTGTTTATATGGGAAAATTGTTTCTGAGTTCAAAAAAACAGACCCTTGGAACTTAACCTGGTGACTTCCGGAATTGTTTTAGAAAGTACCATGAGCGTATCAGTGGAAATCTAGAGATACATGAAAATGGAGGGCTTTAACTAGGAGAAATCAATGATGGCTATATTTCACAGTCACATTACAGGTATTATGGCTAGATTATATACCAGTTCTGTTCTGTAGTTCTTGAATTACACATTATTGCAACCAGTATCATATTCCGTAACAAGGTAATGGAAATAAAGTCGAAAAATGCAAGTTTCCATTTTAAGCCCATCTTACAAAAGTCTACCATCCAATATATCTTGTATGACACTATGAGTATCATACAAGATGAATGCAATGTTGCTTCAGGACACAAGCGGCCTGCAAAAGTGACGCACTCTCTTTCAAGCATTTTGACAGCAAAATGTCAGGCCATGAAAATGACTCATTGACTTACAGTTTGTCATCAGGGTAAAATATTCCCTGAAATAAAACAGTCTTCTGTAGGGACCCTCTGTGCGTAAACAGATGCATTTGCAAGCCCACATGACCTAAATGGTTATTTCTGGCCATTCTCCTTCCCACATCCAAATGTTTGTGATATATTACTATGCAGTTGAAGGCTGCAAGGCAATATGCATGATTTGAGAGGAAACAGTTCATTTACTGACACTACACAGAAAAGTTGAAGAAAGAGGCTTTCTTCTTAAAAA
This sequence comes from Neogale vison, assembly GCF_020171115.1. Taxonomy (NCBI): domain Eukaryota; kingdom Metazoa; phylum Chordata; class Mammalia; order Carnivora; family Mustelidae; genus Neogale; species Neogale vison. The sequence continues at coordinate 35,507,011 of NC_058105.1, forward strand.
AAAAATAGAAGCAGGGATCTAAAACTGCTTTTAAGAATCACCATTTTCCTGTTAGAAAAAACAATCATGGATATCTGTCAAATACTAATGACAGTCTGTCAATCACGCCCCAACCCCACCCCTCCCCGATTTCAAGAGCTTGTCTTCTTATTGTAAAACTAGCTTTTAACTATTTCCAAAGCAACAGAATTATATTGCTGCGATGTGTGACTGAAATGTGTGACAGGTTGTTTGGACTGCAATCCCAAGGCCCAGTTATGACCCTACCAGGGAACACACTCTCCTCATTCAATAGAGCCTGTGTCTACATAATGTCAAACAAATGGTAGGGCACTAAACAAATAATGAGCTGATTCAGTAACCTGTGGAGTGTCTCAGATTGTGCCTATACCAGAGGTTGGCAACTTAAAATTCTTCCGAGAGGCACAGTCAAGGGTGACCCTCCCACATCTCATCTTGATACACGGTTCGGAACATGTAGAACACATTCATTCTTTAAACACTTCAGTGAATGAACCCTGAGGAAAGACTCTCAGATCTTTCTGAGATATATTAAAATCACCTGATTTTGTCCCATTTTAACCACCTGATTCATACTCACTTAAATGAACCATCTACACTGACATGCAATATTTTTTAAAATGTTCCACCAGGAAAAAAAAAAAACGTTCCACCCAGGACATCTTAGGCTAAGGCAAATTAAGGGTACTGATCTGCTTGTCTGCTGACTTAGGGCAAGGCTGGGCTCAATAGAAGCCATATCTTAAGGGTGGGTCCTATGGAGGAGAAGAGTAGGCATTGAGCCGAAGTGTTCAGGGAATGTGACAGAGAAGATAGGGGTCTGGGCCCTGCTTTTTCAGAGGGGTAAACTTATCCTCTCTACCTCCGCTCTTCTCTATCTCTGAATTCATCTTCTCATCCTTCCCTCTAGCTTCAACACAAGTCTTATGCCCAGTCATTGTCCAAACTCACCTTTCCTGACTTTCCTATGAACACTTTTAGTACTGAGTGTCACTTTTAGCATGGACAGCTCTACTGACTAGTAGAGCCAGAGCCATGACTTGTCTACATAACTGGATTATAATCTATCGAAAGAGAGGGACCTTGACTTCTACTTCTTAGGCCATCTATGCAATGCTGGGGATCTCTTCTCTTCCTGCTTCTGGTGGATATTTTTTTAAAAGATTTTATTTATTTACTTGAGAGAGAAAGAGGGAGCACGAGATGGAGGAGGGTTGGAGGGAGAAGTGGGCTGGATCCCAAGACTCCAGGGTCATGACCTGAGCCCAAGGCAGATGCTTAACAGACTGAGGCACCCAGGCGCCCCTCCTGGTAGATATTTTACCTTGATCTTCTTTGCTAATCAACATGCACAGGACCTCCTGATTGGTTAAAAAAAAAAAAAAGACATAGTAAGTCAGCCTTCTCTTCAATCTTCTTCTCTTCTTATTATATTCTTTTCCCTAGGTGATACCACGCAGTCTCAGGATTTCAACTATCAGCCATGAAGATGATTTCTACTGATGATCTCCAGCTCTGGTTTTGCCTCCGATTTCCAATGCTACCTCTCAAAAGAGACTGATGACCTGGATAACTCGCTGTCATCTCATAACTTGGCCCTGAGAACAGAATCCCCCTCTTCCTTGCAAACTGACTTTTCCTCCCTGACATACAGATTCCTGCTAATGGAGCATGAGTCTCCAATAAGTTCAATAAATTCAGCTTATTTCAACAAATATTAATTGGGTGCCTACCATGAATAAGACATTGAACCCTGAAATCATGCAGGCGTCTATAGATCTTCCCTCTCATTCTCTGTCTTAAGCCTATCCGGAGGCTCAGTCAGTTCTTGTGACATGTCACCCATACCCAAACCTTCCTCTTTATTCCCTTTGCCACCCACTCCAGCAGTCCCAGGACTCACGGTTTAAAGCTCACATTATAATTGTTTCCTCGGCATGCTAGGTATCTCTCATGCTAGGTGTCTCATACTAGCATCTCTCCTTCCTCTATCGCAGAGGTTCTCAAGCTTTTCTGCATATTAGTAATACTTGGGGATCTTTTTAAAATCCTGAGGCCCAGGCTACATCTCACACCATTAAGTCAGAATCTCTGGGTTAGGACCTTGGTATCAGTATTTTTATAAAGCCTCCAAGTTGATTTTAATGTGTGTCCAAGGTTGTGTATGAATCAATGTTTATTCCATTCCATTCACTACGGCCAAGACTTCTACCAACGCTGCTTTCATTATGTAATTTACTGGCTCAAAATCTTTAATCAGCCTCCCCTGACCAACATCAAGGCTCCTCATAATCTGACTCAATTCAATCTCATGAAACCTATGCCTTCCCACCTCTGTGACCATCTGCTGAGCACCTCTTCTCTGCCTATCTAAATCTCACTCATCCTTCAAGGTCCAGTCCATCCAAGAAGGAACATTCCCTAAGGCACCCAGACCACAGTGATTATCTACCCCCTGGGCACCTCTACCACCTTTGGCCCCTATCTCCCTGTATTGGTTAAAATTCTCTGCTCTTATGTCTCATTTTCCTAATTAGTTTTTAGGACACGGGGACATAATCTTCATTTACCTCATACCGCTCCCCCACTGTACTTAGCCCAATGCTATGTACATTATAGACATGCAATAAATAAGCTGGATGGCTTATGTCCAATCTATCATAAAAAACATTTCAATCAACATGTAACTAAATTTATATGTTTGTGCCATGTTGTAATATTATAAAATTGAGCAGTATGCTTAATCTCTACTCTTGTCAGTAGACAGACTGACAAAAAACAAGACAACATCACTTTCAGATGGGACTGCTTATCTTGAATACCTCTTGGGTATAGCTAAGGCATGTAGATATACTGTATATAATAAACCCAAGGGAGGCTATTAACAATTCAACATTTCCTGTTCGTGTGGGAATGCTAATTCCATTTATCAAACAAGGACAGAAACATTGTTTCTTTAGGCTGGTCCTCCCTTTTTGGCTCCTCAGGGTCCAAGGTTATAATCCCCATGGAGCCAGAGAAGGGAGAAAAGCCTCCAACTGACCTCCTGACCACTGGAATAGAAAGTCAGGCTGAAAATAAAGATTTCTATGTTCAGAAAAGTTGAAATGGGCCATTTGTAGTTGGAGGTAGTTATGGTGTAGTGTAAAAAGCACTAGACCTGGGGCCAGAGGAGCTGAGTTCATATCCTAGCTCTGTTGCATAATTGTCCCATGATTTTAAGTTAAACACTGAGCCTCTGTGGACCTTGGCTTCTTCATCCATGAAAGAGGATTAGTAATAAATAGCAAAGTGTTTGGGGGAATTAAGAAATAAGAAAACATGTGTAACTATCCCTAGCACACAGTAGGCACGCAATAAATGTTAGCATATTTGAATAATAATGCTAAAATATGTTATTTCTTAATTATCATAAAATGCAAATTTATTAACAAAGGGAAGACATCCAGTTCCCCAGTTAATGTTCCATACGTTTTGAATTGCTTTTTATTTGGTAATAATTTCTAATCGGGGTGCCCGGGTGGCTCAGTCAGTAAAGCACCTGCCTTTGGCTCAGGTCATGATCCTGGGGTCCTGGGATGTACCGTGTTGTATCTAGGATTGTACCATGTTGTACCATGTTGGCTGGGATTAAGCCTCACCTCCCACTTTGGGTTCCCTGCTCAGCAGGGAGTCTGCTTCTCCCTCTTCCCCTGCCTCTCCCCCCTGCTCCTGTGCTGTCGCTCTCACATACTCTCTCTCTCAAATAAATAAATAAAACCTTTTTAAAAAATTTTTCTAACTTAGAGAAGTTTCAAGAATAAAAGAACATCTCTACACCATTTACACAGATTCATATATTATTAGTTTTTTACCCTATTTTCTTTTATCTATCTATCCACACTATATTCCTGAATCACTTGAAGGTAAGTTGCATGCATCATTATGACCTTTTGCCCCTAATGCTTTGGTGTACATTTCCCAGGTATAAGGATATTGTCTGACATACCACAGTCCATTCAACAACAGTGATATTTTTTATCCAAGCTTTTTCAGTTGGGCCAATGAAATCCTCTCAGCTAAGGGTAGGACTGAAACATTTTCCATTTGCTTCATTAGTATCTCAGTCCTTCCTGCTTCCTCAAGAACCCTCCTTTCCCCACCTCCAATGTTTGCAAACTAAGAAAATAAACATACTGTAACACTGAAAGAATTTGAACAAAGAGCACTTTAAAAAAGAAAGTAAGCAAACCTAACACCATGGGGATGGGCATACCATTTCTCCAAGTAAATTAAGATACTAAAAGCATGGCCATTCAAAAAAAATTATACATATATTTCCCCCTGAAAAAGAATGTTTGGGAGAGAGAGTGAGAGCTTGACCATGATGGAGATCAAACCATGAGCTAGGTTTGGAGAAAGATTATGTTCTCCAAACTTAATAACCAGGAAATGCTATTAGGAACCTGAACTCATTGGGCTCTGTTGTGAGTTGACCCCTGACCCCAAAAAGACATGTTGAAATCCCAGCCTACAGTACTTGTGAATGTCACCATCAGAAATAGGGTCTTTGCAGGGATACCTGGCTGGCTCACATGTGATTCTTGATCTCGGGTTTGTGAGTTCCAGTTCCATAGTGGGTGTAGAGATTACTTAAATAAATTTAAAAATCTTTAAAAGAAAAAGAAGAAAGAAAGAAATAGGGTCGTTGCAGATGTAATCAAGTTAAGATAAGGTTATTAGGGTGTACCCTAATCCAATATGACCTATGTTCTTGAAGATTTAATTTAATTTATTTATTTATTTGAGAGAAGGAGCCAGTGGGGGTAGGAGTAGAAGGAGAGGGACAAGCAGACTCCACGCTGAGCTCAGAGCCCCACATGGGGCTCCGTCTCACAACCCTGAGATCATGACCTCACCTGAAATCAAGAGTTGGATGCTTTACTGACTGAGCCATCCAGGTGCCCCAGAATGGTGTTCTTATAGGACGAAAAGGGACAGACACATAGAGAGGAAAACACTGTGTGGAGATATAGAGACACATGGAAAAAAGAAGGTCATGAGAAGACGGAGGCAGAGATTGGAGTCATTACGCTGCCAGAAGTCACGTGACGACTGGGGTTCCCCTCACACCTTCAGAGGGAGCAGGGCCCTGTCAACAACTTGATTTTGGACTTCTGGCCCCCAGAACTGTGAAAGAATAAATTTCTGTTCTTTTAAGCCATTCAGTTTGTGGCACTTTGTTATGACAGCCCTAGGAAACTAACACACATTGTTATTTGGCCATCAATGAGACATTTACTGAAGAAGAACCATGTGCCAGTCACTCTGCTAGGCGCCAGGGAAATACAAAAATAAGACGGGTTCTACTCTTTCTTTGAAAGCAGACTTCAGGGACACCTGGGTGGCTCAGTGGGTTAAAGCCTCTGCCTTCGGCTCAGGTCATGATCCCAGGGTCCTGGGATCGAGCCCCGCATCGGGCTCTCTGCTCAGCGGGGAGCCTGCTTCTCCCCCTCTCTCTGCCTGCCTCTCCGCCTACTTGGGATCTCTGCCTGTCAAATAAATAAATGAAAAACATTTAAGAAAATAAATAAAAGCAGACTTCAGGTTTCTGTGATGGATTAGGCTATTTTCAGGGCCCCAAAGATGCCTTTCCCTAACCTGTAACCTGGCAAACGTGTTTTTTGTTTTATTTGCTCATGTATGTGGAGTACTTATGTACTCTAAAGACCGGGTTTCTCCCATTTCAGAGTATTCCATTTATCAAGGGACACAGTTACTCACACAACTCCCTCTCCTTGGGGTGGCCATGAGAGAAGAGTAGGGAAGGTTCTAGGACACCTTTCATTTTGTTTCCTGCCTATATCTTTCCTGCTGTATCCATCTTCCCAATGATATTTCTCATGTTCTAAAATGAGGAGCTCTTCACACATTTTAAGAAACACTATGCAAGGACCACAATGTGGCACTGTTTCATTCCTAAAATTTAATAAAATACACAGTTCATTTTATGTGACAATATGAGGACTTCCCCTCAGAGTTTATGTTGTGGGGAGGGGAGAGTGCATATCTAAGGCCAATTAAATGTCAACCTCAGTAACAGAGTCCAGGCCTTGCCTCCTGAACCCTGGTGCCCCCATGGTAAGCCCTTGGCAATTTGATGAAGTAGACAGTATTTGTCTTTATTTTACTCTGTTATTCATGCATAGAGACCCCATTTTCCGTAATGTTCCAGCTTCTCCCCCCTGCCTCCTCCCAGTAAGGTGCCCTGACTTGTGTCCTTGCCACCTTCTTGCTTTCGCTGTGGTAATTTTGCCTACTAAGGTAATAACTGTTAGCAAGGGGTCAGCTTGAGGTGTGACCCCTCACAGAAGTGTATTATTCTTAAACAGGCCTACCTTACAGATCGAAAAGCTCTCAAAACCAAAAGAAATATAGCTCTAGTGATGGACTGGTATGCAGTGGATCAATCCTTTGGGACAGGAGTCCTGTACCCTTTCTTTTTTCTTTTTTTTTTTTTTTTGAATTTTGTACATCTCCTGTGATTCTGGCCTGGATAACTAGGCAATGAGGCAATGAGGTAGATAGTGGTATGATGAGGGATATAGGAAGAGTCAGATAAAAATGATGGGTAGAGATGGAGGCAGAAGATATGTTTGGTTTCATACATGTTCATTTTAAGATGCCTGTGTAGCATTCAGGGGATTTCAGGAGGCAGTTTGATACATTGATCGTATAAGAGATGTGGCAGATGGTATTGATTTTGAAGACATCAGTCAACATGTTTTCTCGTTGTTCTGTGAGGTTATAATAAGTCTTTGGTTTCTGAATCTTCAACAGCAGGTGCGTGAGACATTTTTAAAGGGGTAGAAACTTCCAGGTATCCTTGAAATGCTTTCATGGTCTTGACCACAAGCTGGCCTTAGCTCTCCCAACTATCTATCTGCTCTTGACCTAGGATAGGTGTGTGGACTTTGGTTGTGAAATGTGACATAGGCAGTGGTTAAGGTATTCTTAACCATTCTTAAGGCCATTCTTTATTGGCCTTAGAGTGATAAGAGACCCTAGAAAGTCCAACGTGGGGCCTGTCAGTCTTGTTTCCCTCACTACATAGCATTTATGCATCAAGTAGAACTGGAGAGAATAAATATGAGGTTGTACATTCTTGGCTTTCTTTGTTCTTAATGCTTTGTAAAGTCTTCCTGGCCTCCAGCTGGTACACCCTCCAAACCATTCTGTACACCACAAGATTACTGTCCATAAAACACCACTTTTATCAGTCCCCCAAACCTCTCAAAGAACAATTTCCAATTGTTCTAGTTCGCATTCAAGTTCCTCAAAACTCTGGTCCTACCTCACATAGCTGAACTAAACCTTTCCTAGCCTCTACACAGACTGTTTACTCACTTGTACCGAAAACAAACCAGAGATTTTCAGACTGTAAACCCTTGCTAATGCTATTATTCCATGACTTGGAATACCGTCCACTAACTTCTCTACCTACACTGACTCTTCATTTAACACATAACTGTGTACCTACTTTGCCAATCAAAGTACATTCTGCTCTCTCCTCTCTCTTCTCTATTATAATGAGCATGGTCACAGCAACCCTATATTCAGAATCAAATGACAATTTGGCAAATACATGTGTGGTCTGGGACAATTAAGGAGAGGCCATTTAAAATGGCCTCTGAATCATGTCAGAGAACCCCTCACATTCTTATTTTAGTATTTTGTCTCTCCTGCTACACTGGAGGTTTTAGAGGCTGAATACCAAGTTTAGACTTCTTTGTACCCCACATGGCAGCAGTCACATGGTAGGTATGTAATAGTTTTTCAGTAAGTATTTGTGTTAGGACTAGCTGCTGATGTTCTTTGTTTGAGTTTGACAACATTCTTTAGGTGTGGCCCACCCTCTAACTATGAAGGTAGTTCACAAGGAAAACCAATGACTGTAGATTAAATTCAGCAGAAAATACATTTTAACAGAGGAGATTAGCCCTTCTGCTGAGTAAGCTGAGCCCTAGTAAACTGATCCTGCCTTCTTCCAAAGAGCTACGGAAATAAATCACCTTGTGGGTGAAACAGAGTTAGTCTTCATTTGCAAGGGGATTTTAAGTGTCTCCATGGTTTTAGGTAGGCCTCCAGAAAAATGTCCGTATATTTAACATCTGCTCCGTCTTCAAATTACCTCAGCATTTTTCTTAAGACTCTGTGAAAATGAGCAAGAAGCTCTCATTTTGCAAAGTGTCCACCAAAGCCAAAGGGACATTAAGGAGAGGCAGGAGGGGCAAGCAAGAAGCCAATCTCACCGAAGGAAATTAGTTCATTCCTTGGGAAAGAAAAGAAATGTGAGTTCAGAAGGTAGAACAGAAACCCTTTAAACTCTTCATGGCAAGACCAGAAATTGAATGGAAGAGATAGATGAGATGATAAAATGTGGCAATAAATAAGAAATTTCCTGTAACCTTGGGAGAGAAGGTGATAGGGTCAAACTCCTCCGCATTGTTTTTGGATATCAAGAGAAACTCTGGGAGTCAGCAAACGTTTTCTATAAAGGGCCTGATTGTAAATGTTTTGGGCTTTACAAGCTGCAATCCCAGAGTCTTGGTGGCACATTCTCCTTAGTTTCTTTTAACGACCCTTTAAGTATGTTTTTTAAAAAAACTGTAGCAGCAGCTTGTGCACCTTTGCTCTAAAAGATGGCATACGTGTAAATTTCAATTAGCTTTCAACTCAAAAAATTATTTTCTTATGGTAAGATTAACTGCAGAATCAGCAGTGGAAATAGCGGCAATGGAAACCGTCTCTGGTAAATGTGAAGAGGATTTTTGAATGAGGGACAGACTAAAACCAAGACACTCTAATCAGGGATCCTTTGCCAGCAAATAGAGCAAGTACTCTGCGCACAGAGTGCTAGCTGGAGGAGGGGAGCAGGTTTGGGTGAATCTAAGGGTCTGTGCAAAAGCTATTCAAAATGGAAAAAAAACAACTGGTGAGTGTGATTTGAGCAGGACACTGAGCATCTGGCCAAATTAAAGCTGGGGAACTCCCCCAGGAGCTTTCAGAACAGACCCAAAGGCAGTCTGGAAGCTGGGGTCAAGGAGAGGCAAATGCTGAGGCTGTTTTTTGACCACAAAGGCAGGGGGAAGTCCTGGGCTTTGTTAATTACCAAGCAGCTGAGATTGCACTTTGGGAATAAGTGAAATTTCTGCAAAATGTAACTTACCTGCCTGGGATCAGTCTAAAATACCTTACGGGGTATACCCTGATGGATATAAAGAAATTATGCCTGAAAAATTGGAGTCTGGGGACACTGGGAGTTCTGGTGCAAGAGAGGAAGAGGTTAGAGATGTTCCCTTTCCCCATCCCCCACAGGAACCACTTTCCACTAGGGAGCACAAAGCAGGCCAGAAGGTAGAAACTTCAGAGTATCTAAAGCACACCTGACAAATATGCTTTTGAGAAACCAAGGGAGGCCCCCCCTCCACCAAATGCTGACTGAAAAGACCTGAGGGCAACAAGTCTTAAGCTGAGATCAACTTGTCAGGAAGATAGGAAGAACAATGCTTTCCCCCACCCAACTATTGCCCCTGGCTAGAGTGTTCGAGACTGAATAAATGCTCAGTGCCTAATTGGGAGGAGGAAGGGTTAGTGTGGGTGGGAACAGTACTTACCACAGGTGTCCTAAAAATAACCGTGTATTTCAGTTTCCAAGGTGTTTTTACAACCATTGTTTGATCTGAAGCTCACAGGCCAGTGTGATCCTAAAATGGGACAGAGATTATTTTCCCAAGTTTTACAAGGTAATGAAACAGAGGCTCAGAAGAGTCGAGCTCCCTGTCCAATTTCGCACAGCTTCAAGCAATAGCACCATGCTCAAATCTCTCAAGATTCCAAATGCAATGCTCATGTTTACACAACTGCCTGTGTTCTTAGCGAGAAAACATCAAGGTGGGAAATGGCTGGCCAAGAAGTACATCCCTGGGAGAGGGGACCCACTTGGGAGCTACAGCGGTTAGGATGAAAAGGAACAATTAGAAGGTGAGGATGATAGAATTGTGAAGAAATGTAAGGCTTTCTGAAGGCTGGGAATTGAAAAGGCTCTTAGATATTTATTTATGTTAGGGAGAGAGTAAGAGAGCACGTGTATACACACATGCGCAAGAGCTTGGTGGGGGGGCTGGGGGCGAGGGAAAGAGAGAATCTCAAGTAGACTGTCCAGGAAGCATGGAGACTGATGTGGGTCTGGGTGTCAGGACCCTAAGATCATGACCGGACCTGAAACCAAGTCCGAGGCTCCACTCACTAAGCCACCCAGGGGCCCCTTTAAAGGCTTTTAAATGGAAACAGTTCTAAAGCCAGAGTCTGCATTCCAAGGAAATAGGGAGATGAATTTTTAAAATGTCGAGGTTAATCTGGTAAAGCCACAGAGATAGGCTTTTCCAGGGTTTTCACCTGACCCAGAGGGATACACTAGAGCAATGACTACCTGCTCGGCTGGTCACAGATACTGAGAAAAATAGCTTTGATCTTTTTTTTTTTTTTTTTTTGACAGAGAGAAATCACAAGTAGATGGAGAGGCAGGCAGAGAGAGAGAGAGAGAGGGAAGCAGGCTCCCCACTGAGCAGAGAGCCCGATGCGGGACTCGATCCCAGGACCCTGTGATCATGACCCGAGCCGAAGGCAGCGGCCCAACCCACTGAGCCAGCCAGGCGCCCCTGGTCTTTTTTTTAAAACACAAAGTAGGATGGGAGAATTGAAGAGGGTTATAAATGCTAGATGTTGGGGATACAGCAGCGAATTAAGACACTGCCCATGACCTCAAGGGAACTTAAAGTCTAGTTGGGAATCCAGAGAATAAATAGCTACAAGACAATGTGATAAATAATCTGATAGAGAGAGGAACTAGGATCAGACCTGAAGCCCAGGGTAAGGAGGAGGAAGTCCATGGCGCACCATGCTTCCCTAACACCCTGACCCAATGCCTGTCCCACTCCAGCACAGGAGGGGAGCAGAAATGTGATAGTACATGAAACATGACACCTCCTGAAATGAACTACATAAACTGTGAAATGTAAGTCGTGGTTCTCTTGTTCTATAACAAGGTAAAAACTGCATTTTTTTTTTAAAATCAAGCTAGGAACTATGAACCGTGAAAACCTATGAGCAGTATTCCCTTCTTTTCCCCCTTCTGACATTATGCTTCTAGAAAGGAGACTATGGGACTGGAAGGCTGGAACACCAAACTTTTTTGCTTGGTTAATGTCATCTGGGTAGGAGTATGACTAGAGAGCTCGTAGGATAATGTTATGATCCCAGATTTATGCTCTTTGATTGCCTGGAGGTAACAGAGGAAAGTTTATCCAAATGGAGGTTCAACCTACTGCTTAGGGCCACCGTGGGCTAAATTTTGCCACAAATGAAACTGCTGCTGAGGAAATGATAGTAGAAGAACATTACCACTTAGGACAGAAAAACTCACACAAGCCTCCGCTATTACCATATTGCAAGAACCGCAAGTACTTTGTTCAAGCCATCTATTGTCTCTTAGATAGAAATTACTTGGCTTCACCTGAGTTTTTTTTCTTTGTTTCTTTTTGACAATCCTTTGTATAGCAATTTAAACTTGTTTAGAAATTACTTGGTTTCACAGATGGTGATTGCTTTATTTAATAATAATAATAATGGCTACTATTTATTGAGTACTCATCATATTCCAGGACTGTGTAGACAATATCCTAAATCTTCACAGATTTAAAGGTCTACCCACCATTCCCACATCGCTGAAAAATGCAATCTTCATAAGGGTAGGCATTTGCCTGTTTTGTTTTCCAATGCTTCCCAAGTGCTTAGAACAGTGTTGAAGACATAGTGGATCCTAATACATAGCCAACAGATTATAAAATTGAGACTTCAGAGGTTAAGTCATTTATCTAAGGTCACATAAGCAACTGAGTGTGGGAATCTTAACCCAGTTCTATCCGAATGAAAATCTCTTTGTTTCTTCCACTGTACTAGGCTGCCTTTTGGTAAAATCTATTCCTGGTTTATGGTTGTGATGGACATAGGAAGTCACACCATCTATAAAGTCATCTGGAACCATCTTCTTGCCATCAAAGTCTCTGATGCCTTTCTCATTCAGCTACTCTCCAGCACTCATGCCATGCCTTCCTTCTGATCTTGAAGCATTCACTTGCTAGACACCAAATAAACATACCACCTTCTGCTGAAACTGTTCACACCCACATTTCCACAGCACTCTTCAAAACTCCCCATTATACACCTAGATCAAGGCACTGGGAGGAAGGAAGATGTGGATGGCACTTCTGATAAAGCTTCTCACTCCAGCATTCAGAAAACCTGTCAGCACTCCGACAACTGTCAGCAGTGGAGACTTGCAAGGAACCCCAAACATCATCTGCTTCAATGTCCCCACCTAGAGCAGGAATAATTCTAAAAAACACCTAACTCGGGCCAGGCCATGACCATCACTAAAGGAGTAGGCAAGAGAGCACCAGGGTGCACACAAAACTACAGAATAAGCCTGAAGCTTCTTCCTGGACCAGTAATTTTCTAAGTTGGGAGACAAAGTTAAAGAATTCACCTATTGAATAATTTAAATATCTTTTTTTATGTTTAAACCACTTCTGATATAGTTTATCACGGGGAATACCTAATTCACACTAATGTTTAAAGATAAACAGGAGGGGCGCCTGGGTAGCTCTGTGGTTAACCATCTGCCTTCAGCTCAGGTCATGATCCCAGGGCTCTGGGCTCAAGCCCCATGTCGGGCTCCCAGCTCGGGGCGGGGGCAGGGGCAGCCTGCTTTTCCCTTTCCCACTCCCCCGCTTGTATTCCCTCTCTCACTGTGTCCCTCTCTGTCAAAGAAATTTTTTTAAAAAATCTAAAGATAAATAGGAGACAGGGATAGAGGTGACTGCTCAGGGAATAGTTCCCTAGAGAAGTGATATTTGAGTTGAGGCCTGATGAATAAGATTCAGTGAGCAAGCAGAAGGATGGGAAGAGAGTAGCGTGGAGGGAGGTGTGTATAGTGTCCTTGGCAGGAAGGATAACATGTACAAGAAGAGTTCCAGCACAGGGAAAAAATGCAGGATCTAAAGAACTGGAGGCCTGAGGGTCCCAGGCCCACACTCCACAGTGAGAATGTTCAATTATCCCTGGATGTCTTGCAGGCCCTCCCAGGAGTTCCTTTTTGCTCACATCCTGCCCAAATGCTGAAAATCTTGGGGGAGGAGGTCCCAAAGCCTGGAACTGAGACTCCTGTAGCTGCTCCAGCACCACCCCCAAGTTCCTTAGCTGAGACCAGGAAGCCAGGAACACATAGCTATCATTGTTTAAGGATTTTCAACACGCTTGCTTGCTTGTATTGAGTGGCAAACCACCACTGGTTTAGATTAGAAACTGCTTGGTGTAAAAAGTAAACTAGTCAGCACATTGTATAAACCATTGTAATGAACAATATCAACTAATATTTATATATTTGATCTTCACCACCACCTTTTGAAATAGGTGCTATTATTACTCTTTACAAATGAGGAAACAGGCTCCAAATGTACCCAAAGTCACACAGCTAGTGAGCAACAGAACAAAGACTATGACACTAGGTCCCTTTGGTGTTACAGCCCATATACTTAGTACCACACTGCACTTCTGAGCAGGGTTCCTAGGGAAGAACAATTATAAGGGCCTTAAATCCTAAAGGCCACTAAGCAAACCTGTTGTCCTACCCCCTGGGATTCCCTAAAATTGAATGGAGGGGCATGAGGAAATAAACTGTTAACTACTACTAAATGCCAGGCGTCATGATAAATAACCCTAAATGTGTTATTTCATTTAATTCTCACAGCAACTCCTTGTGGGGGAAGAATTATTATCCCCTGTTTACACATGAGGGAACCATGGCCCAGAGTGGTTAAGCTATTTACCTCATTGGTAAGCACCAGAGCTGTGACCGGAATCCAGGCTCTAGTGACTCCAAAAAGTCTATACCCTTTCCATCAGAGCATACCGAAGACGGCTTAATATTTAACCCTTCCCTGGTTACATATTTGCACTTTAACAAGGGTCTTTCCTGTGTGAATCTCACAGGACCATGGCAGATTGGGAAGGAAGGCTGATTGGGGAGGGCAGGGTGGGCCTGCCTTAAATCACACCGGAATGGCGTTGACCTACCTACTTCCTGTAGTTCCTGAAGTGGGGCAGTGTGCCAGGGAAGATAAATCTCCACTCTTGTTCCAGGCTTCTTCTCCTCCAACTGGGGTAACAGCTCTCAGACTCTCTGGCAACTATAGAAACAGAGAGAGAGCAGAATCAATCAAGAGTTTATTTGCAAAGGGTAATGTCAGAAGACGGACTTCCTCTAAATCCTGCAAACTCTATACAGTTGAAGAGCTTACTGGCTCAGGAATTTGATTTCCCTCTGACTTGCTTTCACTGATTTGTTTTTATCATTGAATAATCGTATTTTTTCTCTCATCCCACCACCTACCTTTTGGAGTGCAGACTTCGATATGTGTTCCTTACAAAACCTATTGAGAAGTATGGACAGCCAGGGCCTTTCCAGAAACTCAAGCTGCTGAAGGAGATATGGTATTTAGTTAAGCTGAAGTGAAGCCCTGCATAAATCATAAAGAGGCGAACCCGGGTTACTCAAACAGGACCCTAGGAAGTGCTTGGGGAATAGTCTTGCAGGCAACTTTATTTTTCTACAGCCGATTTACTTCCAGAATGCTGGGGCCCACAAGTATCCCAGGAGCAACTTGGCTCCCAGATGCTGGAGCAGGTCTTGGCCTTGGAGCACAGTCGTGGTGGTTGTTTCCTGAATTCCCACATTGCTGTTTTCCACACATGGATCAGGCTTCAAACTTCCTGTGTCTGGACCATTTGTGTGCACATGCACGCGTGCGCGCGTGCGCATGTGTGTTTATATGCTTGCAAAGGGTGGAGAAGGGGGAGGAGGGATCCAAAAGGAAGAGTTTGTATTGCATTATGTGTCCCTTTGTTCCTTTCCCATTTAGATAAAGCTGCTATATTCTGATCAGCTGGCTTCTGCCTCTGCATAAATAGAAGTGAGTCTAGGGGCGCCTGGGTGGCTCGGTGGGTTAAGCCGCTGCCTTCGGCTCAGGTCATGATCTCAGGGTCCTGGGATCGAGTCCCGCATCGGGCTCTCTGCTCAGCAGGGAGCCTGCTTCCCTCTATCTCTCTCTGCCTGCCTCTCCATCTACTTGTGATCTCTCTCTGTCAAATAAATACATAAAATCTTTAAAAAAAATAGAAGTGAGTTTAGAAGATGTCCTCAAGAAGGCTCCTTTTCATTGTTTGGCTGATGTATTTTGTAGGGTGCTTTTTTGGAGGGGGAGGGGAGAGTTATGCCTAGCCATAAATCCTTAGGATTTATTTTCCCTGGTGTACGTGCTTCCCTCTGCTTTTGTTTCTAGATGCATTTAAATGATTTAGTTGTTCACCAGGCAATTAGAGGAAGATGTGCTCGGTTCACACTCCCAGTTGACTTGGTGGGTGGAGGAGAATGCCACTCAATACAAAGCACTCTGGTTTTGTGGTCTTTTCCTCTAGAAGAACCTAGCCAGGGGTTGAGAAATAGATTACAAGCCACATTCTCCTTCCTACTTTTCCGATATGCTGGGCAAAATATTGCATGAAAAGGGCAGATTTTTAAAAATTAGAACATTTCTTAATTGCCAACGTTAAAAACCAGGAAATTTTACATTAAAACATTTCACTTTTGGTTTCTCTTTCAGAAGTTCTGGACACACTGGGCCTCATTTCCCGTGGTGTTAACCAAGCTGCCCCCTCTACATGCCCCCTTTGCTGCCAAGAAGAAGGTGGCCTCCATCATCAGTCTTGTCTCCTGACATCTAGCCTGAGGGTTGTTACCTTAAAAAAGTGTTTCTTTTTATTGCAGTAAAATGCATGTAAATAAAATTTACAATTTTAGCCATTTTTAAGCACACAATTCAACGGCATTAAATACATTCCAAATGTTGTTCAACCATCACCACAGTCTATTTCCAGAACTTTTTCATCATCCTAAACAGAAACTATGGTCATTAAACAGTAATTCCCCATTCCACTCTCCCCTCGGGCCCTGATCACCACCATGCTACTTTCTGTCTCCATAAATTTGCACATTCTAGGCACCTCATGTAAGTGGAATCAGACATTTGTCCCTTTGTGTCTGGCTTCTTTCACTTAGCATAATGGTTTTCTAAGGGAGAAACTGATTTTTTAAGTTGCCTTTAAAAAAAAAAAAGCATAGACACTGATTTTTATTGCATTTTATTGCAAGGAGGAGTTGCATTTTATTAGAGAAAAAAAGACCAAACAGGACAGGTGGTTTGGTGTAGAGGCTCTTTACTTATAAGCTTCAAATGATCATTATATCCATTATTAATATACAGAGGGTCTTGATGTACTTAGGCAACCCAGTGTCTTTACACAGGTGTTTTACAGTTAGTGGTTAATTCTCCTGGTATCCCCCAGAGGCCTCTCCATATTTTATAGTCAGGCTATGAAGACACAGGGATGCTCTGGGGATTAGTTAAATGTGTGTGGCATACTTTGCTGTATAAACTCACTCTCTGGAACTAGTTTTCGCTCCCTGCTCTCAACTTCTACAGCTTTTACTGTCAATCCCATTCATTTAGCACTTAGCATACGCTTGTTAGTTGTCTTTTTCTGTATATACCCTTGAAGGCAGGAGCCAAGTCTCATCCCTCTTTGTTTTTTCAGTCCTGTCCATAATAGCAGCTTGATCAATGTTTGTTGATGTTGGCCTCCCCCTCCCCCTTCCTTTTAAGTAGAGCTGGCAAAGCATAACTCTAAATTCAAGCCCAGTTTAAACAAACTCAAGGGTTTTCAGGGTAAAAACAAAAGGAAGTCTTGCGTGGCGGGAGAAAAGGAACACCTAAGACGCTTGAAGACCTGGGCCAAGCCCAGGTACCAAAAAACCTGTTGTTAGTTTGCCACAGGCCTAAGAAGTGACTCACGCACAGCCTGAATCCACCATTAAACTCAGAGCTCTTGCTCACTCTACTCCATCAAAATTCATACTTAGGGAAGAACAGCAATGCCCCAGGCAGGATCTGAGGAGGGGGTATTAAAGGATTTAAGTGTTTTAGGGGTTTCCATTGCATGAAGGGCCCCATAGCTGTAGGGAAGACAGGCTGGAAAAGTCTTTTGAGGGCAACTTCAAAGCTGGGGACAGACAGCCGACAAAGAGCCACCATGCCTTTGCTACTAGGATTTGCTTCCCAGCGTTTTCTGTAATGGCAAAAGATGGAAACTAGCCTTCGTGGCCTCTCAATAGGGGAATGCATAAAGGAATTTTGGCACATTTGTGCAATGGAACACTGAGCTATCACGGAAAAGAATGAAGTAAAGGAAGTAATCCTGAGATGGAAGAGTAGTAAGAGATATTGCTGAGGAAAGAAATGCAAGGTGTGCTGTGATTGATGATCCCACTTAGAAGGGGCAAAAATGGAACATCTATATGTAAATAGTATGTTTTGAAGATTGTACACAGGCAGAGAAAGAAGGGGAGAAAGGGACTGTGAGAACAGTGGCAGAGAGGAACTTTTTACTCCTTTCAGTACAGTTTTGATTTTACCATGTGCACGTTACTTTTTCCATTTGACCAGCATTGTTCATTTTAACCAGAATCCTGTTGCCATTGTGATCGGTAGTAGTCTGCAGCATATACCCATCTAGTCTAGCTCTGCTGTCCCCCACTCCAAATAAGGCTGAAATAGTCTTCCCTTGCCTCATAAGCCAGGTGCCCATGTTTTGAACACTCAAAATCTTAATTTCCCCATGAAAAATCACCCAAATACCTTCACCTTACCCATAACCTCAATCACACCAAGAATCTACTTTGCTCGTGTTCCTGCTTCTGAATCTTCGAGCAGCCCTAGCAGAGCACCCTGCATACCCAGGCTACCCCACAGCATGCCACCAGCCTATTACTCTTCCTGGACCCCGTTATATTCGGGGACCCCGTTCACAGTGAGATAGTGTTTCCTTTGAGGCCATTTCCTCTTGCATGGCTTGACCCATGGCTCTCAGAAGGCTTCCTTTGGGGGACTTGAAATGGATGTCATTTTTTATTTGCACGAGCTCATTATAATAGCTCTGCATTTCCAAGACCTTTACAACTAAACTCATTTCCACCTTGCAACGTTTTCTAGGAAATATGGATCTGTGGAGAATGGTGATTTCCATGGTAAGTGTTCCCTCATGTTTGTTTTCTCAAGTTCACTTTGGAGATACACAGCATGATTTCCTCTTTCAGTACCAACGCCACAATAGATGTAGGTTGTGGCGCCACTTCAGAACTGTTTAAAAGAGAAATCTCACCCACCCTGGTTAGAAAGGGGGTAATTTATTATTCTAACTGCAGGGATCTGACTTCATATCCAAACTCAAAACTGTAGAAAAAGAGCTGACTTTTAAAAATAAAGCCACAAAATCTACACACCTTGGATGTAGATGCTTAACACAGAGGAACTATATGTTTGGTCCCTGGACATGGGACATATGCAAGGAGAAAGGCATACATGTGTGGAGTGCTCTGTGGTTTACAGAGTTTTCACACACAATTCATTTTATTTTCATATATCAGTGTCGTTAAGTTAATAGGAAATGTCTTACAGCCTTTACTTAAAGATAGATCAAGGCTCAGAGAAGTTAACTGACTCAACAAAAGTCGCACAACTAGGTGGTAAGTGCTACAGTGCAAAATGAGTTCTTCCTTTGGTTCCAAATTCCATGTTATTCTGCTAACCTTACACGGTTTCTTTGTGCTTTTGTTTCCCAGATGTAAAATGGTAGATTTTCAGTGTCCCAGGATGCTGTTCTCAACTCTGTGTTCTCAGGCAGTCAGTACCATTTTTTTTTTTTTTGGCAGCCGGGAAACGTGAATACCACATTGGCACTTCACGTACTTTTTACCCCTCCTGGCCTAACGAATTAAGGGGGATGAAAAGTTACCTATTCCCAGAGGGCCGGACAGTGCCACAAAGGTGTACGGGAGACAGCCGACACACTTGTCGCACTCTCTCAGACCGAGAAACCAACCGTCTCTTCTTTCTCTTAGCAGTAGCTGGGGGAGAACGGAGAGCTAGACAATAGTCTCTTGTTCAGTTTTATTAATTTTGAGGGCGGGTGGGACAAAAAGATCGGATCGACGATGCAAGTGGCCAATCGCGAGCGAATCCTGAGCTGGGATTCGCCAATCGTTAGCAACAAAAGACGGGTGGGTGGGATTACTCTTCGAGACCGGCTCCGTCCAGGCCTGCCCTCCCAAGAGGCGGAGACTCCGCGGAGCTCCGCCCAGGGCCCCTGTCCCCGGCGCGGCCCGCCAAAGGGAAGGGGGGCGGGGACGCGGGGGTGGGGTGGGAAGGGGGGAGGCTAGGGGGAGCGGAGGAAGAAAGAAGGGTGTCGCGTAGGACGGAGACCTGGGTGGGGGCCTGCTGGTAATAGGAAGCAAGAGGGGAAGGAAGACGAAGGAGCGCTGCTCCTTCCTGCATTATTTTGAGCAGGCTCTGCGAGTAGCTGCTTTTCAGCGTTTCTATTATTTGTGTTTCTTCCTCCCGCTGTGGGGCGGGGAGCTGCACGGGCTCTCCCACGCGCCTCCGCTCCGCTGGTGTCGTAGATTATTATTGTAGTCTTTGCAGAACCCTTTCCTTCCTCCCAGCCAGTGCTTGCGTAGCCTCTCAGGACTGCAGCGAGCGCGTTAAGCCACGTTACTGGAAGGACAAGAGCTAGGAACCCCCCACTTTCTCCAGAGTGGCTGGTCCCCGCCGTTCAATTGTTTGAAACTTCCCCGCCCTCTGGCCCCGCCTCTCTTCCGCCCCCCCACCCCCCAAGTCCCTGGGTCCAGGCCGGCTCCCTCCCTCCATTCCCCGCCCTCTACTCCGCCCCACTCTCTAGTCCACCCTCCCGCTCCGGGGCGGTCCTAGCCGCTCACCGCAAGAAGAAAAGCCACCCATTCGCCCCCCTCCCCTACCTCCCATCCTTTGCCCAGGAGCTGCCTTCATCGCAGTCACGCCCCTTCCTTCCGAGGAGCTTTCTGGCTGCCCAAGCTAGTAGACTCCCTGATTTATTCCTCCATCTCCGCTCTCTTTCGCCTCATCTTCTCTTAGTTCTCACCGCCCCCTCCACCCCCACCTCCAGCCTGTCTTGCCTCCGACCATCCGCTGCTCCACCCTCCGGCCCGGTATCCTGCCTGTCCACTGCCACCAAGGAGAGCCCGGACGGAGCGGCGAGGAGCGGAGCAGCCGGGAGTTGGGGCTTCCCCCTGCCCATCCCTGGCCTCCGGCCCGGGACTGAACCACTTGAGCGCACAGAGAATCGTCACCTGGTCTTCGGTGCCTTCAGGGGTAGGAGACGCACGGTTACTTTTCGCGGGGAACTGGGGCAGGAATCCATGGTGGCATGAACTTGATCGTGCCCT
This sequence comes from Neogale vison, assembly GCF_020171115.1. Taxonomy (NCBI): domain Eukaryota; kingdom Metazoa; phylum Chordata; class Mammalia; order Carnivora; family Mustelidae; genus Neogale; species Neogale vison. The sequence goes on from NC_058105.1 coordinate 35,527,505, forward strand.
CGGCGTGAGTGAGTCGATCTAGATGCGTGTGGGGATGCCCGTGTGTTCTACTTTCTTTGCAGCTGGCCGTGAGTTTTCCGGGATGAGCAGCAACTTAAATCGGTTGAAGAGTGTGCGCTCCTTTCTCGTCCTACAGAGATGCTAGTGGGTACCACTACTTCATGGTACTTTTACTTCCTTGCCTCCTGGGGTCCTTGTGGGTCTCTAGGTAACTAAGCACAAAAGGAATGAGGGAACTTCAGGTCTTCATTTACCTCAGGAGGAATGTCTGTGCTTATCTCTGATTGCTAGATGCGTTCCTCCAGAATGCTTAGAGTTGGGGTGGGGGCTCACACTTCCCTCCCCCGGGGGCTGTGAATTCTTGAAGTCTAAAAGTCTGGGAGTAATCTACAATTTTACACTCCTTTCGGGGTGTGTGTGTGTGTGTGTGTGTGTGTGTGTGTATGTGGTGGTGAGGATGGAATTGCCCAGTATATGGTTTATAGATGTTAGTGACCAGTTTTCTCAGGATCATGCAGGTGTCTTGAGGGTCCCAAGTCTGGGTCCCTGTACACTGGTGCTTCAACAGCAAAATGGATTTATCGATACATAAAAAAAAGAAAAGGAAAAGCGAGACGGAGGGTGACAGCCTTTGTAGCCTGATAAATTGCCAATAATAGTAGTATAATAATAATTTGCAGCAAGGGACTAGATACAATTAAATGAGAGTGGAAAGTGGACGTTTGTGAGAAACCACATTTTCGGTCTCTAGCATGTATTTTTGAAAGAATTGTGGAGTTGTGTTGGATGTAGTTCTCCTATCTCCTTCTGTTCCCCACCCCCACGTTAAGACTAGAAGTTGGGAGGCATTTAAAACTTTTAAAAATATGACTCTCTTTTATTCAGAGAGGAAGATAATTAGTCACCATAATCTTCAATAATGGAGGGCTAAGGTAATTTAAGCCTCCTTGAACTAGGTTTTGTGAAAAGCCCTATCTCCGGCCAGCCTTTGTGAAGCCTTCTCAGACCTTTCAGCACCCTTGTTTAGTAGCTAAGAATACTTCACAATACCATTTTGGATGCAGGATAAATTTTCTCCCATTTCCCACCTATCTCCAACTGGGTGAACATGGCCAAATGAGAAGGGTGGTAGTATTCAAAGACCTGTAACCAAATTGTCAGCAACCCATGGTTTGTTTGAAAACAAATTATTTACTTATTTTTTTAAATAGTTGTGTTGGTTGATTTTAACAGGAAAGGAAAGCACGAAGGGAGAGAAGGAACGGCACAGGGCGACAATTTTAAAGGCTATCATCTTTCAGATCAGCTGGGAGGGAAAAGTTGGCCTGACCAAACTACATTTTATAACTGGCCTGGGACATTTTAATAGCCAGGTGGTTGTAGAGTAGTTGCATCTATTTACAGATGATAACTCAGGTTCCAGTTATTCCGTATGGGTTTATCTGGTGTCATTTACAGACACTTTCTGGCACTACATCATACTTCATTTTAAGATACTTCTTTCTTTGGAAAACTCTGTGGCTCTGTAAAATTGAAAGTGCTTTTTCTAACTTCATTGTCTAGATACACAGTAAACCTCTGACTATGCTTGTATGCAGAGTAACTTTTATGTGAAAGTTGTGGATCTACTTACCTATTTAAAATATTTTAGAAGGAAATTTTAAATTCAATACTATTTTGGATTTGGGTATTGAAAGCTCATCTCTGGTTTGTGAAGTAGGAATTATTAGACAGATGCATACCCAAGGCATTTTGTGGAGTTGCTTTTTCTAAAGTTTTGTAAAGAGCGAATGAGACTCTTTCTAGAATGCCCTTAAGAACAGTCTATTCAGAACACAGAGGGATGGATGCTATGACCTTGAGGTCCCATTGAGTGCCAGAATTCTAAGTGGGTACATCTGCTTCTGTGCCTCTCCTAAGAGCCCTCTCCCAGGGCCTGTGCCTTCTTTAAAAGGGTGTCTTTGTAATTAAGCAGCCTGTCTCCCCCATCCCCCTTTCTTCCTTTGATCCAGCTTTTTAAGGCCCTTTTTCCATTTGGAGACAAGAGGAGTTTCTCACACTCTCCTACTCCCCTCTTAAGGTTTCTTTTCCTTTCTCCCCCAAAAGTCCCCCTAAGTTCTCAGGATGGTTAGAAGTTGTTTTGTTTTGTTGGGGTGGAGGGGATGTTACCAGTGAGGAGAAGTAGGGGATATATTCCCTCTTGGGAAATGCTTGTGACCAGGTAGCCTCCTCCATGGAGACTGAGCATTTGGAATGCATGAGAACAGTCTATTCTTAGGGACTGTCTGGAAGAAACTGTCCTTTGCACCCATTAAGTGTGGCTAAAACCCACTGAAAGGGGTGGAGAGAGGTGTGTGTGGTCAGGCTGAGCCTTTTAGGATGGTAAAATGTTCCCCAGTCTCCAATTACATCACCTCTTTCCCCCATGGATTCAGTAGGTTTGGAGATCTGCTTGACAAGTTAATTAGCTTGGGACTAAACCAATTTGTTCAGAATTGTGCTCCATTGATTTCCTGTCCCCAGGAATTTTTGTTGGTGGTTTTCTATGATGTGTTGTCTTTAGTCTTGCTTACTTCTTCATTCCTTGATGCCTTTTGTGGACTTTGGTCCAAAATCTAGGGTCCCACCCCCAAGTCAAAGGTTAGAATTTGGTCCCAGGAACTAAGGGGGCATTAAAACAGGCTGTGCATCCTGCACTGCTCTCCTCCACGGTGGGCTCCTGACCCCTTTTAACCCAGAGAAATGAGGGAAGTTGCCCCTTCCACACACACACACACACACACACACCACAAAATCTGAACTTAAAAGAAAAGGAAAAGGAAGGAAAATAAGAGGTCATTTGCTTTATAAAAGAATCCACTACAGGTTTCTTTGAAAGAACTAGCTTTCCTAGTTTGTGCTTTTGAGCTATGACTTGATATATACAGTTTACTATAACGGGGACTTCTCAAAAATGTATTTATTGCATAAAGGAAGATATTAGAATTTTGTTGTAGTGACTATAGCTTGAATTAAGTAAGGCGATTATTTGGCCTTTGAAATCTTTTTGTTATGTGGGGTGGAGTTAATTGTCTAAATCATTCTGGCTTGTAATAATGCTGGCCACGTTCAGCTTCAGCCTACAACCACTTGTAGAAGGGAGCTAGTATGACTTTCTGGAAATAAATCAGACTTCGCAGAGTTTGATAAATCTAAGGATGGGACCGTCTACCCCAAATAGGTCAAACAGTTTAATTCTAGTTATTGTATTTGAATAATCCAAGATCCAGAAGATTGTTTCTGGGAAATAGCAGCAACTAATGCCATTTTTATTAGAAGAATCTACAATAAACTTTCCTAGGGAGCCTCTTGGAGATTGGGATGTGGGCTCTAGGCCCACCTCTAACTTAGTTTACCACCCTTGGCAGGTCCTCCTCTATAAATTGTGAGAATTTGAACAGGGTGATTTTGAGAACCAGTTCTCAAAAGTTTATGGTTCCCTTCCTCCACCTCTACTTGCGGTGTGAATTGAATGATTCCTACTAGAAGGAGGCACAATAATTGTTAGAAAATGCAATCATGTAATCATCTGGATGTTTATAAAAAATGTCTTAAAGGATATATCAATATAAATGCATTGTGCTTTGTGTTTTAACAACATATCAAATTAAAAAGCTAGGATCCTACCCAGAACGTCATCAAGAATCCCATCGACCCAACAGATCATCCACTTTCATTTTTCTTAGTTCCTTTCAAGTCTTTGTTTTTGTACTTAACATGAATTTTAGGTAGTTGGGGTGGGGTCACAGAAATTTACAGTTTCTTTTAAATAAGTGCTCACCTAAGACTTAACTTTTTAAACCTGTGGGGAAAAATGAAGTGAGAATCTGACTAAGTACGCATGAAGAATCATGTATGTCTGTTCCTTGAATGCCAAGAGAGACTAATATTAATTAGTCTCTAGATTTAGTAAGTAATCCCTCGCCCTTTCTGTGATTTAGGGGTGTTCATGTATCGAGCAAGGCTGTTCAGTCCACTCCCTTGACCTCCTGTTACCCCTCCCTTATTCTATTTAAGCAAAAAGAAAACTACATTCCACTGTTTACTTTGTCTAAACCATTAGCGATGGATTCTTAAATCACTGTATCATGATATGCCATCCAGAGAGTACAAATTTAGGTGGACTATAAAATTTCCCCAATGAGAAAGGAAAAGCAGGAAGGCACAAATTTTTGTTTCATGGCTTTGAAAATAATATGTTGAAATTATACTAAAAAATAGTAAGGGAACTTACGATGTGAGACAAAGAGATGTAGGTGGGGCAGGATAACCCACACGTAATGGGTTCTTCATTTGAGGTTTTCCCTGTACAGTGGAAGCTCAGTTACCGGTCCTTTAATTTTCCTTTGATAAAGAGGAGGTATATTGCACATATGATCTCCATTTTGGAGAATTCATTCCTGGAAACCAGTGGCTCATCGTAAATTAGATTATATTTCTTTAACCAGGATAGGAAAGTGAAGTATGAGTTTTTAGTCCGTAGAAAGCTCCAAGTTAAATACATTTTTAATGATATGTATTCATGGGGAAAATGCAGATGGATATATTTCCTAATACCTCCGAAGATATTTTTTGAAAATCTACTTTTTTTTTTAACTCTATAGGCGTGCCCTTGACGTTTGTAAAGTCACTTTCATTATTGCCCCAACTGCATGAAATACCATTAGACTGTGTGACTTGAAGCCAGGGTCTGTGCTTTCTGTGCCCAACCCTCTTTGACTTGCCATGTGACCAGGCGTAAATGAATTAGCTGCTCTGAGCTTCAGTTACCCTTCTGGGAAGCAGGGATATTAATACTTCACAGAGGTGTCTAGGCATGCTTCATATTGGACACATGCTTCGAGGTCATTGGATGAAAGGTGTTTGCATGATGGCAGAGCCCGTTTATTATAAGGTCCTGAGCAGGTGTTCGCTTTTAATGAGCTTTGCTCTCTCATAACCTGTCACACCCTTTGGTGCCCCATTGCCTTACTGACTATAACTGATCATCCCAACATTTGTATTATTGACCCTCTTGGCTCGTAACAATTAAACATTTTCATTCTATGTGGTAAGCTGAAATTCTAGTAAGAGGACTCTGGCCTCTTCCAGGGTGATGAAAAATCGCTTCGAAAAGAGACATTAGTTGAAATGTGCCATAGAGATCAGCGAGTTCTTCAGAGCACTTCCAAAAGATTAAAAAGAGTACAACAAATTTCTGCGTGTGTCTGTGTGTGAATGTGTGTGTGTTTTAAGGGAGAAAGTTTTGAGTAATATTTGCTTGTGACACATACTGATGATAGCCAGTAACTGAAACCCAGCCATTGTAGTGTTTTATACACAGCTGGTTTTTATTAATGATGGAATATTTATGCTTGCTGTACAATTCGTGGCTCATTTCCATGCGTATGTCAGAACTCAAATACCCCCCAAAGCAACATTAAGATAACATTAAATATACATGTGGCCAAGCTAGAAAGGGTGGATTTTGGGGGGTCTCCCTTATTCTTACTGGTGTTGCTTCAGATGACCATAACTGCCCCCCCCCAACTTTAGGCATTGTTGCCGATCTTTTTCTTCCTTTATATATCCCATAGCAGACTTCACATTTTGATCCTTTTGATATGGACAAATGATCTCCCCCCTTCAAAATGCAGATGAAACTGATGTATGTGTTTTTTAAGAGCATATTTTCCCTGCACATGCTTCTCATTATCCAAGAGGCCTGGACTCAATCAGTAAAGGAGCAGAGAAACCACATAATTGAAAGGAGAATGACGGTGGTGCATACTTGGAATATTTGTGGGAAGGGGATTGCTGACATCAGAAAATGTAGTGGCCTGAGTGTTAACAGCATTGAAGAGAAATAAGCTTTCTGTGTTTCTGTGCATTGAGAATTATTTTTAAGGGGATAAAAATATGGGCCAGGTTTGACATCCTTTTATGAAGTTGCCCTGGAAACTTTGATGAAGGTTGTTATAGAAGAGTTCAATTAAAACCTTCCCCATTAGGAAGCTAATTAGTACATCACTTACTCATTTTGGTTGTTTTCAAGGGGCAGGATTTGCATTGAATTAATGGCATTTCTTTCCATGTGACAGCAAACTAAGATAAAAATCACAGATGGGGAAAATTATTTAGATAGCCTATTTTGAAGAAGTTTAATTTCCTCTTTATTGCATTTAGGTTTTCAGCTCAGATTTTTGTTTCACTCCGTTTATATACAGTGATAACATTTTAGTTCAGTAACCAGTTTTACTTTTGGGATCACCAGCTGTAAACCAAAGCTTATTAATTTGAGTTTTCCATATGAATTGGAGAAATATGATGAATGACAATAAGCCATTTTATTAAGTTAACATTTGGGTTTTTTTTTCCCCCTGCAGTTAATTTCTCTTTGCTCTTCTGTGTGTGTGTGTGTGTGTGTGTGTGTGTGTGTGTCTTTGGGGCAGGCAGATTGTTTCTTTAAAAGCAAACAATTTTTGCAGCTAAGAAAATTTGGATGACCCCCTCTATCCCCAAAGAGCATTCTGTCTGCCCTAGGCTCTCTGTTGGGCTTCCATGAGGGCAATGTGATGACTTTTTTGACCTGGTACTTTTTGTGACTAGGCTAAGTGGTTGTCTCTTGGCAGCCTAAAGGAGACTGGTCTTGATGGGAACTGGAGTCCAGGATTCTTAGTGTGTTCCTTCTGCCGTACTCTGTATTTTCTAGAGGACTGAATACTTGTGCGTGAGGTTTTAGGGCCGTTTCCAATAGAATTAAGTACTCTCTAGCTAGATACATAACATGGGCCTGCTGTGGTCCTCCTTTTCTCCATAGCTAGCAGGGGAACAGTCGTTCTGTACACATGTCCCCTGACGCTATGCCTGCGGCATTTGCCTACACTAGCTTCAGTTGGCTGGGTTATACGATTTGTACTTTTCACTGATTTTACCCTAGGCCTTCCTTGGAAGTCAGAGTGTAGATTTAGTTTTGCAGTGGCAACTTGGTGAAGACAGGTTCTTGGGGCTTGCAAGTCGGTGTGAGGAGGAGGGGCTGCCTTTGCCGAGTGACTCAGGCCCTTTGGTATGAAGATATGAAACTCTGGCTCCTCTCCATGCACCTGCTGGATGCCACACCTGCAGTCAGCACCTGAGCCCCACTCAGACACAAAAACCAGACCGAAGGCAGATGGGGCTCCCTTCGAAAGGGGTGCAGCAGAACAGGGAACTACTGATTATTTTAGTGCAGCACCGCTGCAAATTATAGCTCACTGTTCCAGTGTCAGTACAGGAAAAGTCTTAGATTTTTTTCTTATGGGTGCAGTGCCCCGGCTTGCTCAAGGTACTGTTAAGAGTCCTGAGAGAATTTCTCTTTCCTAACGAGTTTCTCTTGTGAACAGTCCTCCTTAAAAAATGGAGAGTCCAATCCACAGGAATTTGTGTCTAGTAACTCTGCAGAGGGGAGGAGGTCACCAGACCCGGGTTCTGATCCTGGC